>NC_133174.1:93097146-98097146 GCF_040802235.1 Manis javanica
TGGTGGGAGTGAGCAGCCTAGAGGCAGGTGACCAATGACTATAACAATACACATGCCAAGCGTGCAAGGCGTTTAGACTTTCTGTTGTCAATGTTTGCCAAGAATCGTCCATGGAACAGCAGACCACCTGTGGCTGAACCACCCAGGAACCCTGTTAACAATGCGAGTTCTCTGGCCCCACCGCAGCCTGCTCACTCCAAGTCTCTGGGGGCATTGTGTGGCCCAGGCATCTACATTTTACCAAGTTTTCTAGGGGGCTCCGCAGCACGTGGTCCAAGGGCTAGGTATCAAGAAGCCTCAGGGGCAGCAGTCAGAGCTTGTTTGACAAGCGAAAGCCACCAAGCATCCAGAGCTCAGAGAGCCTGACCGCACCAGGTACAAAGGGCTGGGAAGTGCCGTGGCCCAGGCAAAGGGACACACCTCACCCTCCTGCACCCAGCAGTCTAGCACCTTCTCTTCTTCAGGGTCAGGCCTAAACAGTGCCTCCTCAGAGTTCTCTCCTGGGCTCCTGCTCCATTTTATAGGTGTTCCCAACATCCTGCTTTTTATTTTCTTCTGTTTATCACAATCTGTCACCTCATATCCATGTGGTTCTTCATAAACGCTCCCCGCCTAGTTGTAAGCTGCACAAGGCCCAGGCCCGTGCCTGTTTTTCTCACTGCCAAGCACCCACAGCATCTAGCAGCAGAGGGTAAAATGTCAGTTAAGTGTTTTGGAATGAATGGATGAATGAATGAATGAATGAATGAAAGAGTGGAGGGAACAATGGATAGGACAGCACTGGTGGCAGCCCCAGCTGGGAGGTCAGTGCTGTGTGGCAGCCATCTGTGGGGCCAGGTCTCACTGCTCTGTTGACAAGGCCTGAAAGCAGGGCCTCAGCCCCATCTTCCCAGGGTCTGGGCTCTGGGCAGAACGCTAGGTCACTCCCCAGATGTAAGGCAGACAGAGAAGCTGAAGCAGCCTCATCTGGGGGTAGAGGCCAGGGGAAGCGCCACGTGTCCAACTGCTTGGCTGGGTTCCCTGAGGCCGGGGGAGGAGGGGCCCTGGGACTCGCTGCCCTCTGCCCTGGCCCTGGACTATGCTGCCTCTGGCTCCCCGAGGGTGGGCACTGAAGGGGAGCAGAATTTGCCACCCCAAGATAAGCCTCTTTAGCATAAGGATCATTTTAGGCTGATTATTTTTCAGAAGCATCAGACATAGCAGAAGGTCTGGAAATTCTGTAGAAATTACCCTTTTCTAAGAGCCGTTTATGTTTGTAAGGGGAATCTCCATTTGTAAGGGGGTCTCCCTCTGTGCACCAGGAACAGGATGGCCAAATCCAGAAACTCCCCCCGATGGAGAAGGTGACACCTCACGTTTGCACAAGAGCCTCACCCTTGTTTACTGTGCTCTGCCTGAAACCCCATAACCCATGCTCCCTGCCACTCCCCCTGACGTCTTTTGTCTTTAGCTGAACATGGTGTATAAGGTGGTGGCTTGGGCTATTTGGGGGAGTTACTCAGTTTTTCTGGCCCCTCCCACGTGTACAGGAGGCATACATGGTATGAAACAGCAGCTGGTTTTCCTCCTGCTAATCTGTCCTTCATTACAGGGGGTCTCAGCCAAGAATCTGGAAGGACAGAGGGAAAATTCTTTTTCCTCCCTCCCAGCCCTTACCCTGCCATAATGCAGAGTCGTGAGCAGGTGGCCTCGGGAGCCCAGGAGTGTTTGTGTCTCCATGGCAACGTTTCCAAGGGTGCCTCAACAATGAAGGGGGACCACACGCACATTTGCGTGAGCTCACACAGTGATGTGGACCCAGGGTCTGCACCTAGTCTGAACGGGTGGCTTGGGCAACCCGGAAACCACCTCTTCTCATGTCCAGAATGTCGTATTCCCTCCGGAATGAAAAGCCAGGTCTCAGTGACTTGGGCACTGGAACAATGACAGGCCTGGAAGATCACTATTCAACAGATCAAACTCTGGAAGATGAGTATTTCCAACGACAGGCATAAGGCTACCTCAGAAGAGGCAGGGTTGTGATGTGCACCTGGGCAGCTGGCTCCAGAGCCCATGCCCGAACCTCAGCACCATATATGCTGTCTCCCTTGTACAAGTGAAGACTCGGACACGGAGATGCCAAGTGATGTAGGTGGAGTCACGCAGCCAGCTAATGCCACAGCTGGGACCAGAAATTAGGTCTCCTCCCCCCACTCTGGTTCTCTGCCCCACATGGCCCCGGTCCTCTAGGTACAGGAGGGCGAACTTGTCCTACTTTACCAGCCAAGCAGAGTCCCAACAGCCTGCCTTCAGTCCCATGACTGGATCTTCTTTGACTGCTCAGCACTGGGAGGTTCTAAGGCTGGAAGCATGGCAGGATCCGTCCTTCTGTGTCTGTCCAGAGCTTTCGAGAAGGGCGACGCAGCAGATCAGCACCAAGTGTCTGTGGTCCCCCCACAGTGAAGAGGCCCCACCACCCTCCTGAGTCCCTGGTCTCCCGGACTCCCTCTCACAGGCCCTCTAGGGAGACCCCTCACCCCTGCCGCTGCCCCCTTCCTCCCCTTGGCTTTCTTTCTCTCCAGCTAGCTGTGGGGGCCGGGGCACGTAGGTCACTCCCACCCAGGGCTTTTAATGAGGAGTTTTATCATGCCCAGGCAGCAGAGATGAGTAATTCAGTGAAGGAAGCCCAGGAAATGTTATTCTATCAGAGAAGAGTCCCTGGACAGTGCGAGAGGCAGAGGACTGCATCTTATCATGGGACGGGTGGGGGTGGGGTGACAGAGGTCTGGGAGAGGAGGAGGAAAGGCTAACAGTGTATGCTTTCATTAAAGAATTTTAAACAGCAAACTTACTGTAGATCAGAATTGCCTTTTTAAAGGGTCTCTGGCTATAGTGAGGAGAGTAGATTGGAGTTGGGGCTAGAACAGAAGCAGGAAAAGCAAGAAGGAGACAATTGCAATCACCCAGGTTTCAACTGTAATGAGAGGGAAGGCTAGAATACACAGGGCTAAATGTGGGTCATGAAGGAAGAATCTAGAATGATTTTTTGTTTCTGAGCACTGACCTCAGAGCAAATTCTAATTTGTTAATTTCCCTCTTAAAATTTGTCATTTTAGGTGTGTTTGGAACACCACAGAGTAAATTTCAACCATCAGCTAGCTGCTTTCCCATTAGCGAGGGAGCTAGTGACAGCTTTATATCCTAGCACATAAAAGGAAGGTGGACAAGGTTGGAACTGCAAGGAAGCCCCCGATTCCAACTATTCCCACCCCATGAACTTCATTGCTGTGAGATTTTCTTGAGATAGTCAACTCCTGCTAACTCAACCTAAAGTTACATTAGCTTTCTTTGCAGTCACACAAAGCTTTCTTCCCTTTCTCCTTCTCTTCCTCCTTTCTTTCCTTTCTTTTTCCCTTCCTCAAATAGTTATTGAGTGCTTACCATGTGTCAGGCCCTGGGTTAGGCACAGGAGCTCACTTTCTACATGGTTATCTTATTGCTACTGCTCAACCTTGTACCCTATCTTGTACTAGCACAATTCACTGGAGAAGGTAGGGACAGGAAGCTTTTACTATATTCAATATATGGCATTTAATGTTCTGTGAACACGTCTGTCCTGCTAAATTGCATCTTTTTAGAGCCAGCCCAAGGTCACAATTTATTAAGATGATTTCTTATCCTAATTCTGGTAGCCACTATATTTGCTGTCACTGCCAACTCTTATCATCCACAGATTTAATATACACACCTTTTATTTCTTTCCCTTAGATATTGATTAAAAATTTGAAGAGGATGTGTTAAAGGACAGAGTCTTTCAGATTGACATAAATCCACTAATTAACACTTTTAGAGTATAGTCATTCATCTTATTACTAGCCCATCTAACTATATCATCCAAGAATCACTATTTTTCCCATCTTATCCATGAGACTATCATGAAGAGACCTGATTACATCTCTTCCTGAGGTCTGGATACATTCTCTTTTCACTTTGGCATAGATGGGAGCTAAGCAACCTTCAAGAATCTATCCTATGTATGCATCTACCAGAAGAATTCCAAAATACATGGTGCAAGAGACTGACAGACTAGAAGGAAGAAATGAACAATTCAACAAAAGTCATTGGAGGCTTTAATATCTGACTTTCAATAATAGATAGAACAATTAGACAGATGATCCATGAGGAAATACAAAATTTGAACATTATAGATCACCTAAACCTCAAGGGCATCTATAGAAAACTCCACCCCAAACCAGTAGAATATATATTCTTCTCTAGTGCACAAGGAACATTCTCCAAGATACATTATACCATATCATAAACTCACAATGAAATTTAAAGGTTTGAAATTATATAAAAAATGGTCTCTGACCACAGTAAAATGAAATTAGAAATCAACAACAGAAGGAAATTTGAGAAATTCACAAATATATGTAAATTAAACACTCACCTACATAACCAATACATAAAAGGAAAAATCACAGGAAAATTAGAAAATACTTTGAAATGAGTGAAAATGAAACAACATACTTAAACTTAGGACATGCAGTGAAAGCACTGCTTAAGGGAAATGTATAGTTGTAAACACCTATATTAAAGAAGAAGAAAGATCTCAAAGAATTTAACCTTTTGCCTTAAGAAACTACAAAAAAAGGAGTAAACTAAATCTTAAACAAGCAGAAATGAGGAAATAACAAAGACTATAGAGTGGAAATAAATGAAATAGAGAATAGGAAAACAATAAAGAAAGTCAGTGAAACCAGAAGTTGGTTCTTTGAAACTTAAGATAGACCAACCAAGAAAAAAAAGAGAGAATAGTCAATTTTTAAAAATCAGTAATCAAAGATCATCTTACAGAAATAAAAAAAATTATAGAGGAAAATATAAACAACTTTATGTCAATGATTTAGATGAAATTAACATATTCCTAGAAAGGCATACAGCTGAAACTGACTCAAGAAGAAATAGAAAAATTCTATAGGTCTATAATAGGTAAAGAGATTGAATTAGTAATCAAAAAACTTACCACAAAGAAAAGACCAGATGGCTTCACTAATTCCTCCAAACTTTTATAAAAGGATTAACATCAGTCCATTACAAATTCTTCCAAAAATAGAGGAGAAGGGAATACTTTACTATTAATTCTATGAGGCCAGTATATTATCCTGATACCGAAGTCACATAAAGATGTCATGAGAAAAGAAAATACAATTTAATAAATCTTATAAATATATATGCAAACATCCTTAGCAAAATACTAGCTAACTGAGTCAGACAGTTTTATAGAATCTACAGATTCTATAAAAGGAATTATACATCATGACCAAGTGGGATTTATTCCAGGAATTGAATATTGATTTTCAATATATGAAAATCAATCAGTGTAATAAACTATTAATAGAATAAAGGAAAAAACTTATCATTATAATAGATGAAAAAATTGAACACCCTTTCATGATAAAAACACTCAACAAACTAGGAATACAAATGAACTTCCTCAATCTGATAAAAGACATCTGTGAAAACCTACAGTTAACATAATACATAATGGGGAAAGACTGAATACTTTCCCTCGAGTTGAGAATAAGCAAGAGATACACTTCAATTCATCAAAGTAATGGAAGTTTTAACCAGTGCAATTTGGCAAGAACAAGAAATAAAAGACATCTACATCAAAAAGGAACAATTAAGAGTATCTCTATTCATAATGACACAGATTAATTAAAAAATTTAAGGAACCACCCCAAAATTATTAAGCTAATAAACAAGTTCAATAAAGTTTCAGGCTATAAGATTAACACACAGAAATAATTATATTTCTATACACCAGCAACAAACATTTCAAAAAGGAAATTAAAAAGACAATTCCATTTTTAATAGCACCAAGAAGAATAAAATACTTAGAAACACATTTAACAAAAAGTCCAAGACTCGTACCCTGAAAACTACAAAACTTCACTGAAAAAAAATTAAAGACCTGAATAAATGGAAAGATATCCTGTGTTCTGGAATTGGAAGAATATTGTTAACATGGCAATACTCCCCAAATCAACACAATCCCTAGCAAACTCCTATCTGGCTTCTTTGCAAAAAATAGCTTAAAAATCTTGAAAAAAAAGGGACAAAGTTCTATGATTCATACTTCTCAATTTCAAAACTTATGACAAAGCTGCAGTAACCAAGACAGTGTGGTAATGACATGACAACAGATGTATAGATCAATGGAATAGAACTAAGAACCCAGAAATAAATCCTTACATTTATGGTCAATTGATTTGCAACAATGGTGCTAGGATTATTTAATGGGAAAAGAATGGTCTTTTCCACAAATGGTACTGGAACAACTAGATAATCACACGGAAAACAATGAAGTTTCATGCCTGCCTTACACAATATACAAAAATCATCTCAAAATGGATCATTGACCTAAAACTATAAAACTCATAGGAGAAAACATAGGTAAAAATCTGTGATTTTGTACTATGCAATGGTTTCTTAGATGATAACAAAAGCAAGAATGAACCCGGATAGCTAAAGCAATCTTGAGAAAGAAGGACAAAGCTGGGGGTATTATGCCCCCTGACTTCAAGCTATACTACGGAGCTATAGTAACCAAAACAGTATGGTACTGGCACAAAAACAGACCCATAAATCAATGGAACAGAATAGAGAGCTCAGAAATAGACCCACACAACTTTGGTCATTAATATATGATAAAGGAGCCATGAATATACAATGGAGAAAAGACAATCTCTTCAATAAACAGTGTTGGGAAAACTGGAGAGCTACATACAAGAGAATGACACTGCATTACTGCCTAACACCATACACAGAGTTAAACTCCAAATAGATTAAAGATGTGAAATCATTAAATTCTTAGAAGAAAACATAAGCAAACATCTCTTGAACATAAGCGTGAGCAATTTTTTTCTAGACACATCTCCCTGGTCAAGGGAAACAAAGTGAAAAATGAACAAGTGGGACTTTATCAAACTAAAAAGCTTCTGTGCAGCAAAGGACACCATCAACAGAACAAAAAGGTAACATACACTATGGAGAATATATTCATAAATGATTTATCCAACAAGGGGTTAACATCCAAAATATATAAAGAACTCATATTTCTCAACACCAAAAAAAACAAATAACCTGATTAAAAAATGGGCAGAGGACCTGTATAGACATTTTTTCAAAGAAATACAGACGGCTAATAGGCACTTAAAAAGACACTCCACATCACCAATCATTAGGGAAATGCAAATCAAAACCGAGATGAGATAATACATCACACCCACTAGGATGACTATAATCAAAAAGTCAGGTAATAGCAAGTGTTAATAAGGATGTGGGGAAATTAGAACCTTTCTACATTGCTGCTAGGTATGTAAAATGTTGCAGCCACTGTGGAAAACAGTCTGGCAGTTCCTCAAAAAGTTAAACATGCAATTACCAAGTAACTCAGCAGTTCTACTCCTAGGTATATATATACCTAGGAGAAATGAAAACATAATGTCACAAAAAACTTGTACAGAAAAGTTTATTGCAGCATTATTTATAATGGCTCAGAAATGGGGGAAAAAACCAAATGCTCATTAACTAAAAAATAGATGAAATGTGGTATATCCCTACAGTGGAATATATACTGTTTTGTAACTGTACATACTATTCAGCAATTAGAAGATATACTATTGGTAATAAAAAAGAAAAATGCTGCAGCATGAATGAACCTCAAAAATATGCTAAGGGAAAGAAGCCAGTCACAAAAGACCACATATTATATGATGCTATTTATATAAACTGTCCATAAGAGACAAATTTTTACAGGAAGAAAGCAGATTAGTGATTGTCTAGATCTGGGGGATAGGAGGGATTCAGAAGAAATGGGGAGTGACTGTTAATGGGTACACGTTTCTTTTAGAACAATGAAAATGTTCTAAAATCGATTGTGGTGATGGTTGCAGAGCTCTATGAACACACTAAAACCCAATGAACTGTACACTCTAAATGGGTCATTTTTTGTGTGTATCAATTATATCTCCATAAAATTGTTAAAACTTATCTATCACACACTGGTAGCCTGGGGTATGAGTTCATTTTCATGGATAACTGCAAAAAATAAAAGAGGCAAAGAATAGCCTAGCCATTTCATGGTAAAGCAAAAGCTACATCAAGGTCCATTCTTACACAGCCACCTCCTAGATTTTAGACCTTCTTACCCTTGAGCTGTATCAGAAATTCAATGCACCCAACTGGAAAAATTATGAGCACCCTCAAGAGCAAAGGACTCTATTGCAAGATAACTGTTGATTTGTTTAACTTGGACCTCAGGTGGCTGAGAATTGAGTTGATCACACACCTCGGTTCTTGGTAAATTCTCATCATCATTCTGAGCAAGGCCCCTCTCTTCCTCCTTGTCTCTGTTTTTCCTTCTTCCATGATCCCACTCTCATTCCCCTCTCCCACCCCAGGTACCCACTCTGGTGTATTTAATATAGTCGTTAAATATGTTGGTATCCCTGTAAATTATGTGCTAGTGTTTTAGGTAGAATGTATTTTTTAGGTGTCTGTTTTTTGATAAAACTTGTTCAGTACTTTGTGGCTATGTAATTTTCACAGTGCATGTGTGTGCTGGGCTTCTTCCTCATGGTGGCGACAGGGTGTTCCAAGTGCTAATGAGCCTGTTCTGGCCCCTGAGCACACTGTTCTCATTAATCTCATTTTGTCCTCAGTGTACTTTCCACCCAGGACAAACAGGACAGTTTTGTTATATAAAGTGTTTTTCTTCAAAGTCCTGCTCCCCTATGGCAGGATGTGTCCCTATGCTGGGAGGACCACAGAACAGGTTAAGTTCAAAGACTCTGGCATCTGACTACCTGGGTTTAAATCTTGCCAGGAGCTTTGATGGGACGTTGGGAAGTGGGGGATGGAGGCAATGGGCAGTGTTTGCCAAAAGGCTTCAAAGTTTCACTTGCAAAATAAATAGGTTCTGGAGGCATAGTTTACAACATAGGGCCTATGATTAACAATACTGTATTGTATACTTAAAATTTTGCTAAGAAGATAGGTCTTATGTGAAGTGTTCTTGCCACAAAGGGAAAAACCAAACAAAGCAAAACAAAGGGGACAGGAGGAAAGTTTCACAGGTGATGGCTAAATGGAGGGCACTGATAGCAGTGATGGTTTTACGGTGCAAACTTATTTCCAAACAATCAAGCTGTAATATATTAAGTGACTACTGCTTTTTATGTCAATCAGACCTCAGTTAAGTGGTTCAAAAAGTCTTAGTTCTACTATGTAATCAGCTTGTAACTTGGGCAATCTATTTAGCCTATCTGTGCCTCAGTTTCTTCATCTTTAAAACCAGAATGATGACAACAGCAGTACTGACCTCTGGGTTGTTAGGAGGCTCACATGAGTTAATACCTGCAAAGCACTAAGAATAATGCTGGCATATAGTAGAAGTTATATGTGCTTGCTGTTATTATATTTCCAGTTTGTTAGTCAGAAGTCAGGGTTCTTGGGTGAAACAAGTAATTTATTTATACTCCAGCAGGGTGAGCAGAGTTCAGAAGCTGGTCCCAACAGTAAACATATCTTCTAGAGAGGTTCAGGCAGCGTTGGCCATGGCCATTAGAAGGCTGGTCACCATTTCACAGGGAAGGTGGTGGAACCAACTGGTAAGGGCAAGTCTGCGCCACACTCCTAAGATGGTACTGGAGTAGTAAGTGACTGCTATAGTGAAATGAATTGGGGACAATCCTACTAGAAATGGTGTACAAGGTGAGGACTCAGGCTAGGAGAATGAGGTGCAGCAACACTAGAGGAGAGGAGCCATGAGTATCAATATAGGGGTCAGAGTAAAACCCAGTGCTGGGAACATCACTGTACCCAGCTGTAAGCCCAGGAAGGCAAAGGTGGAAGGAAGGAAGCAGAGCCTATACAAGGAGCTGCTCTTTTGGTAACCCTGTTTTAAAGCATTAATCCCTAGATATTTCAGAATTGAAAACTATTGCTTCTTTTATTTTACTTTATCTCATTATCTTTGCCTAAAAATGTATGGCATATGCTTTTAAAAATTGAACTTCATTCACATCGTATTCATAATAATTTTGCCAATACTCTTTGTATTGGGACACCCCAGGATGTGGAAAACAGCACTGGGAATTAGCTCCCCTAGGCTTTTATTATGGGAATGAGGTAATGGACACTATAAAAATCTCCCTTACCTGTGAAAGTAAAAATTGGGGGCATGGAGCCATTTTAATTCAAATTTATATCTATTTCTAGAAGTATCTGCCCAAGAAGTTGTGTTCCAGGCTGATGTATTAAAATGACAGGCCTGGAGTTCTATTAGGGTTGAAGTATTGAATATGTCCAGGTGTGGTTGAGAGATGTTAAATCACCCTACTGTACTTGAATCCATATATTAACACACTGACAAACCATATCTAAGCCCAGTGTTGGAAAGGTTTCTGAATTCTGGAGTTTGAAGTGAGGGCTGGAGAAAAACAGACCCAGAAATGTTCTCTTTCTTCATCTTTAAACCCTGGCCACCCTGTGCACCTCCACAGAGATGAGAGAGGAAAGAGGGAAAGAAAAAGTACCCCACAGAGCAAGACATTGTTTTGGAATGGTTTCAACAACTCAGAAATGGGATTAAATTACTAAGGTGATCAATGTATTCCAGAAAACAAATACAAAACACAACAACATCAATAATCATAAGGACATCTTGCCTCACTCCACCACTCAATCAAAGCCCAACTATTTTTGATCCTGAGACTGCAGAGAAATGTCTCCACTGTAGCCTTCGGGGTAAATATACTATAATGAATGACACCCACAAAAACATGCCCATAGTAAACATTGTCACTGTTGTGTAGGACTACTTTTTGAAAACGCCTCTTAATGTAGGTCACTGACATCACAAACAGAGTAATTCACCAAAAATAATTCCCTGGGGACCAATGTGCAGTGATTCAAGTATGTTATCACCTATTGGTCTGGCTTAAATCACAAAAAGATTTTAGACTCTGAAGTGGAGCAATTCCCAAAACTTTGCTCCTCTGTCAGCTTGTACGTGGGGTAGAAAATAGAGGCATTTCTGTAAGAAGTCACCATATCCATGTGAACACCAAGGATTGTCAGTAGAATGAACGAATAATATGTCTTCATGTGTGAGGATGGCAGTAAAACACAAACTCATTTAGAAGTGTTATTGAATATTGATCATTGTTGAAGTTGAGTGATGAGTACATGGAGTTGATTATACCAATTCTCTACTTTTGTGTATATATATGAAATTTTCTATAAGAAAGTTTTTTAAAAGTGTTACTGAATTAATAGTAGACTGTAAATTCAACAAATGGATGCCAAAAGTACAGCCACTCTCATGGTGGAAGCCTGCAAAAAATTTCTACTTTAGAAAGAGATTTTCATACTCAAAATGGAATGGAAAAACTGCTACACAGTATGGTCTCTAATGTGGGGTGTGTGTTCCCTATAAAACTGCAGCATGATCCATTAGAACTAGTATTTATACTAATTTTTAATCATAAAATAATAAATTGTTTTATTAATATCGAATATAAAGAACATCACTTCATTTATTTGTCAAGGAAACATGCCTTTTCATAATGAATGAGAAAGTAAGTGCTTTTCAAAGAAATATTCCTTAGAGAGAGTGTTTTGAACAGATACTTGAAAATGTTTTCACCATCTTGTGATTTTGTTGCTGAGAACTATGCATGTCACCTATTTGCCCAGTTGTAAAAAAAAAAAAAATGCAACAGAACATCTTAAACTTGCCTGAAAATACTTCAATAACTTGTACCCATTTGTAAAAACATTTTAGTGAGCCGCTATTGATGTCAGGGAGTGGAAATTTAATAGCCAAATTTTAAGAAAACGTTTGCATAACTGCAGAATGAGACTGAAAAGTTAGTAACATCATTTTCTGAGCATAGGTAATATAATACTGCAGCCACTTAGGTTTAAGAGTCTTTGTGGGGTATTGTTTTCAGCTATGACATCCATTGGAGCCCAGCATTAGTTTAAACTTAACTCACCAGCAACAGTATTCTAAAATGCTAAACCATCATTTCAAAATTAATGAGCATATTCAATCACATTGTTTTCACTCCAATATTTATAAGATGTTTCAAATGAGAGATAAATTTATATATAATAAAAGAAAAGAAAATTTATTTTAAGATATCTCATATTTTCTCATACTTTTAAATATTGTTTTGCATGCTTTATGTGCATGTATTAAATATTTATTAAATATTAATTAAGTCCATTATATATTTTAATACATTTTTATATCATTATATACAGAAAATAGAGATAATGTTCTCAAATTTTAATGTGTACACGCATCATTCTGGGGCTTTTTTAAAGTGCAGTGGCTGATTCAGCAGTTCCAGGGCAGGGGCTGGATTCTGCATTTCTGATGAGTTCCAGGGTGATCCTGATGCTGCTTGAACTCAAACCACACTTTGAGCAGCAAAGTAGGTCAGGGGAAGGATGTGGGCTCCAACACGTTTTGCAGTAGGGTTTCACAGTCAAAACTGTTTGGAGACAGCCAAGGAATTGATAGACTACCCTCCCTTCAGGTTACCCTCCATAAGGACCCATGTAGTTACTCCTCTCTCAGTGGAGTTTCTTGGGGGGACTGAGCTGCAATGACTGAGGTTCTGCTGCCTGACAAACACCTGGATGCATCATACCTCTGCAGCTGTAGCAGTCAGCTGAACTGGGATGGAACTGATCCTCAAATTCAGATTGGTGTGACCACTAATGGCATGTGCTCCAGCCTGGAGCTAGGGATGAGTGTTGCTTCTGCCTCACAGGACTGATGTTAGGATTAAATGAGATAAGACTGTTATTTTTTTTATAAGATTTCAAAAGTACCGTAGTTGATGAAGCACTCAGTAAAGTATAGCTATTACTATTGGAGGTAGGGCTGCTTGTGGACTGGGCCAAGATTCTTTTCAGATAGTTATTTTGGGACTTTAACACTGAGACAAGCCAGAAAAATGCCATATCATAAAGCATGACATTTCAGAAAATTTTAACCTGGAAATAAACAAACAAACAACAGCAATACATGCATGCATGCATGCACACACACCCACAAACCACCAAGCTTTGAGAAATGTAATTTACTTGTGTGTCTTCTACAGATAAAGTAGCTGCAGAATATAGCCTGTGGTACTTGCTCTATGGGATCATTCACACTATTCACCAACAAGAATTTGAGAACATTTACTGAAAATGGCAAATTTGTTTTTAGGAAAATTAATATGTACGCCTTCTTTGTAGCAATAATTAGCTGAGCCATTTGTTTAATAAGAGCACTCCAGTTTGTGGCGATATCATCTGCATCTAGGAGAGTGCTCATGTTTCTGTTCCACATTTTTGTTGTTGTTGTGAATGTGGGCTGATTTCAGATTTTAAAGCAAATGAGATTCCACTGAATTTGTATCTTATACACTGGGGGACATGGAAAAGAGCTTTGATGGCAAGGACCACATTTCCCTTCTTTTTTTAAGTCACTCTCCATGTAAGCTCATGTCATCAAATAGAAGAGAGCCATCTATTAATTTTCAAGTATCAGCAGGTGTGTTTGGTTGTAATATTGTAACCCTCTGCTTTGTGGTTTTCCTTTTTCATGTATGAAAAGTAGAGTTTCACATACTACATGGACTATCAGTGAAGCTAACTCTTCAGAGCCCAGAGCTGGCTTACAGTCTGTGTTGATGAGCAAAACAGTACAAGGCCATTAACGTTTCCCCACCCTAAATACCATAGCATGTCAGGCCTCTTTCTCTAAATACAGACTTGTATTTCACTCAATACACACCCTTTACTACTTGACCCTTTGTTTCTCATGGAACTAGACAAGTTTCTCTCTGATTCTATCTTTTCCATCTTTTCTGTCCAAGGATGTTAGTCTCATTCTTCACCATGTTTCCTTTCTCCCTCTCTCATCCTTTTTGTCTTTAGCAAAGACTCTGTGTGTTTTATTCACTCTTGTATGACCAGAACTTAGCATAATACTTGGCACAGAGTTTGTTAAATAAATAATCATTGAAGGTGTGAATAAAATGTTAAGGTTGGATTTCCTTTGGGTATTTCATAATCTGTGAAGTCTTCATTACTTTATCTTAACTTTTCTTTCCTTTGGCGTATAGTCAATCAATTTAAGGAGTACCGGAGCAGGAACACACAGACACCATACTTTGCAGGACAACAAAACCAGTGAAGAGCAGAGCTGCTTGTTTCAAAGTAAACAAAGAAAATCTTCCCTAATTTATAGATATTGACTTGAATTCCTAACCTGCTTGTTGATGTAGGAAAAGGTCAAGTGTGGATTTTTTAAGTGTAAGAATGAATATTTCTTCCATTTGTTGCTTAATATACATCAAACTAACCATTAAATGTCAAAAGAGACCCACTGCCTGTACTCACGGTAAGGCAATTCAAAGAAAGAAGTACCTTGTATCTTATATTACCCTTCTGTGGCTTCTCAGATTTAGCCTACTTGGAAAGAAAAAGCCATGCTGAATAGCCTGTGTTTATATAAATCCTGATTCATGTGCCCTCTGACTCCCTAGATGACTGAGTGGGTGGAAGTATGCACATGCATTGTGACAGTGTGTGCATAAATACTGTCAAATGTAAGGCCAGAAGCAGGGTGACATACAGAGGGCAAGTCACAAGTTGTCAGGACTCTAAATTGAAGTTTTGTTTTTATCAGAGCCCTAGAAAACCAGAGCCATGTGAAGTCATGGCCCTTAACCACCACCTCTCCCACATACTGCGGGGAGAATGAGATGCCCATTGCAGTCAGTGGGTCAGATTGCTTCTTGCATGCTCCCTGCCTCCTCTCCATTCCACCCTGGGAGACTGCTCAGCTATGGTTGAGGCTGAGTGAGATCCTTGAGCATAAGATCATTTCTTCAGCACTCTTCTACTCACGCCACCCCCAAACTTGAAAGTTCTAATGTTTAGCACAAAGCTTAGTAGATGCTCAACGAATGTTGGTTGACTGCATTAATGAATGAACAAATGTTGTTCTGGCCACAGTTGCAGCTTCCCTATCCTGCATAAGTGCATGCAGTACTGACCCTGAAGATAGGAAAAGCAATACAACTGATGCTGTAAGAAAATGTTTCTTGTTCATACAGCTGCATCTTGATCTTTGGCTGATCTAAGCACAAAGAGAACTCTTTCAGTTCAGAGAAAGGAGGTTTATGGTGTGTGGGATTGCTGAGAACAATGGGCTCAATTGACAGACTGGAGATGCTCTCAGCCTCTGAGAGCCTGGAAACTCCATCTATAGATCAGTCCCAGGGCAGAGCCAAACGAGGGCAGATGGAGAACACAGCTTTCTTGGGAACAGGCTTTCGGCTGCTCTGAGGCAAAAACACAGTCACTCCATAGTACCCTAAATCAATTCTCCAAGATATGGTGCTGTGTCCTTGTTTTCCAGTGTCTAAAAATAAGTCCTTGTCATATTTTTACTTTTTGTCTTAAAGTATCCTACCAGACTTGTTTGTGGAATATTAATTGTAGTGAAGCAGAAATAGGGAGATTAAATTGAAACTACTTCTGAAGAGAGCTCCTTAACTGATGACAGACTTGTCACTCCCAGCTTAAGTCTCCTTTCTCTCCAATCACATTCCTTGTCAGATGTAACAATGGGACAATGAATCTACACGTAATTTTAAGTCATCTTTCTTTCAGCTGGTCATTAGAGTGCTGTCCAAGAGTGCCATATTCTAGCCTAGGGTCATGACTGGGATTTAACGCCATGTCCAAGTGGGCTAGAGGGCTGGCTGTCCAGGGTAGTAGGTGTTACAAATTTCTTTTAATATGGCTGTGCCACAGACTTTAAATTTACATTGCCCTTATCATATCTGCTTTGCCCCTACATTAAACCTTTCATCCAGTACTTTCCAGATAAAACTAAGTATTATTAATGTATGAAGCACTAAAGGCTCATTATTGGAATATCTAAACAAATAAAAGAAAGGTAACAATAACTTAATCCTAAACACATCAGAGCTGGGGCATCATTATTGTATTAAAGAAATAACCGTATTTGACAATGAATTTGCAGAACAATCTGAAACCTAACTTCTAAGAGAAAGGACACCTTAAAACAGGCACATCGCAAGCTTTTGCCCTAGATCCTTCACTAGAAGCCCTCAGATATTAAGACCTGAGTTTTAATCCAAGCCCAGATATGTACTTAACTACAGCTATAAAAAAATAGAAGTGACTTTACTCTTTATTTCAGAGAATTGTTGTGAAAATGACTTGGATGACAAAAAAGAAATCACTCCTTGAACAAAGCAAAATAAATATACAGTTTTCAAGTTTCTATTGTGAGATTCAACAGAACAAGTCACTCAAAGGACGCAATGTTTGATTGAGAACATCTTAATTTTATTTTCCTTAATTTTATAAAATACATTTTGTAAGATAAGTTCCTAAAAGTTTATCCTTTATGGGTGTTAAAATTGAAATTCTCTATCAGAAATGAAGGAAACACTTCAGTTGATTAACTCTCTTTGCATGTGTATATGTGTGTATGTATGCATGGGAGGTTTTGGGGAAGGGGTTGGTTATTTGTTGTTATTAAATCAAAACAAAACACAAGGTATGGATTACTTCACTGTCTTTGATCTTGATTGGTTTCTCACAGAAACTTTTCCCATCTCCTGCCTGTATGCAGCCTGGAAGCTTATCTGGTACACTGGTCTGAAAATAAATACCAAGAGTCTTTTGGTAAGCTCCTGTGTCTCCTCAAACATTGCTGAAACCACTTTGGGGGAAAAAACAAAACAACTCTTTACAACAAAGAGCCACCTACAGTCATACCTGTAAAATCTATCCTTCAATGAAGACCAATCAGCCTTTTATTTTTTTAACCCAAAGTTAACACAGAAAGAGAAGACTGAAACCTGGGAGTTATCCAGGCTTCAAACTCTTTCAATGGACGCTTACCTACTGAAGAACTGACAGCTGTGCATTTGATTATGCGAGCTATTCCAGGAAAGAATAACCTGTATATTCCAACTTACTCTTTAACACACTAAATTACCATTACTAAATCAAATTAATCTCCCACTAGCTAGAAAGAATGGTCAAATAAATTATTCAAATTGAGGTTCAAATTGACCAAATCTGTTTCTGCAAAAGGCAGACAGAATAAGTTATAGGAAATCCAAGCAGATGCATGAAACTAGCCAATTTTAAATATCATTTACAATGTTTAATGTCCCATTTTCATTTGTTAGAGAATCAGAATCAAAGACTCATTCTCCAGACCTTTCTGGTACAACCCCAAACAAGATAAACTGGAAAATGTAAAATGCACATCATTCTGAAACAAATTGGGATCTTCAAATCACCACCTGCTATGACTGAATGGCTAACACCCCATGAAAAGAGCACCATTGTGAAGATATGGCAGAGACCAGAGTGCACAACTAACAGAAAAAAGACATGCTATCCAACGAGTTATCTATTTATCTATCCTGTGTCTACCAGAGGGCTGGCTCAGTTTACACCATTAGCCACTAGCAACTGCAGCTCTTCAGGACAGTCTGTTTTCCTATGTGCTGGTTTCTCTCTGTTCTCAGCTCCTTGGAAACCACAGGGTTGTCATGGTAGCTGTTATCAAGAAGGGAGTGAGAAGATGCTGACAACACCCTGTTTCTTTTCTCTAACGAGGTGTAAGGCCCTGTGCCCCCTTTGTCTACACAGACACTACGCTCCCTTATGCAATAAGTAAGGTTGGCTGAGTTAGAGCTTAAATAGTCCTTCACCACCAGGGTCAGTGCTCTCTTTCTGTGGGTGAAAGATCCTTGCTTTGACCCCCTTCTCCCAGCTGCAATAGGTACATATGGGCAAATGCTTTTACTGTTTTGCTGACATATTTTTTTTCTGGCATTCTATCTTCAGTGGTAAGAGGGAGACAGGAATGAGTTTTCTGTTTTGTTCACTAAAGAGAATATATTTGGCCCCTACAGATGGCAAGATGGTCAGGACATCCTTTCTTTCTACCTGAGCATCTTTCTTTCCAATGTGTTTCCATCACTGGAAGTGTCCCTTGAGAAGAAAACACTTCCTGGTCCTCAGGAGATGCTTGAAAATTGAGTAAGAGCCTCCAATTCTTTGTGACTTGCAGTTGGGGAATCACCATCTTAAGCATTTCCCATTTCTAGCAGGAACCAGCTGTGAAGCAAAATGACTAAAAGAGGTACGTAAGAGGGGAGAGTCCACTGAGATACATTAATCACTGCTCAGCTCTCCTTTCTTGTTACTCATCAAGTAAGAAGAGGGCCAGTCAGTGGTAAAGGCAAAGAGTTAACACGGGAGACACAGCCTTGTTGGCTGTGTGGTTAGAGCCTCGCTATTAGAGAAAGGGGCATTTCTATAGGACATCAGAACTTGGTGCCTCGACCCATGAGTTTAAGGACGGCAAAGTTGTAAGTGGCAGCAATCATGAAGGTGAGCTGTAGGGAACAGAAGAAAGAATATGAGTGAGAGTAGCGAAGGAAGCTCTACCTTCTCTAAAGGTTTTAGAAATGAGAAATGGAAGAGATGAAATCATAACTAAATAAAGGAAAAACCCTTGCTTTGCAAAAAGCACCACATCCCAGGCTCTTGGCCTATATACCTGACTGGAAGTCCTCCCTGAGACCTTTCCTTCCAGTGGCCCAGGCCCAGAGAATCAGCTTGACAGGGATTTATTTCACACCTATGCCAGGCCTAGCACTAAGTTCTTCCTTGGGGAAGTGAACAATATGTGGGCTCCGCCATCACACCATGCACCTATCTGAGTGACCTGGGTCCTTTTATAAAATGAGAAACAGCTCGATGTTATAAAAGCCTCAACAGCAGGGGGCCAGGAATTCTGCAAGCTTATCCATGAACATTCACCACTTATTCAGTGGCTACAGATAAATTGCTTCATCCTTCAGTGCCCTAAGCTTTTAATCTAAACAATGAATGTACTCCACTGACACTGCATGGAAACACCATCAGCAGGTCCTGGGAGAGAGAATCACATTATAGTAACAACAATTCTGATAATGTCAGGAGGTCCTTCCAGGATTTTCAGGAGCATAACTAAATCCCTTGGAAAGTGTCCAAGATGGATTCATATTTACAGTATATAGAATTCCAGGCTTTGGAAAATCATGTTGAGTGATGTTTCAGTATTCTTGTCACTGATCTGACCAGGATGTATTGAGAATTAACTATGACTGCAAAGCACTTAGCAATATTACATGCTCTATAAATGCTAAATATTATCACTCCTGACTATGAATTGCTTATGTCCTCTTTCCTCACACCACTTTTCTTCTTCCTGTCCGATGTCTGTAGTTTTTCCACCTTGCCAACCCAAAGTAGAAGTGCACCGTCTCAACACTTTGCAGTATCTTCTCAGTAGCTTCTCTCCAGCATCACAAGGGCAGAAGGAGTCTTTTTGCCCTTCACCATAGCTGTACCCAAGCTATCCCAGAACCATTTATTTGCCAAGATTATTCAAAGGTCACTCACCAGGGAAACCAGTGTGGCTGCAGCCCCCACAAATGCAGCAATAAACAGGTGGAAGGTCATTTGGAACTGCAAGAAAATCCAAAAGGGAGAATTGTTTCTTGCAACAGCAAAAATATGCTCGCTCTGCTGCAATCATGAATGCAGCTTCTGAATGTGTGAATGTCTCTTTGTGTTAATTCTGTATCTCTAAGTTGTCACTTTCCTGAGCATAGGCCTTTCTTCAATGTACACCACAGCATGTAGCCTCATAGCACCCAGAACATAGAATACTCATACAATATTTTAAATCAGCTGGCTCCCTACAGTGTGCCCCGGATCCCAAAATTTGAAGTCAACATTTTGCTTTCAAAGAAATAATTTACTGCCTTCTTCCTCAAGATTTACTTTTATTTCTCTGCCTCATGTATGTATAACATCCATTCTTAATACAGTGCTTTCCTCTTTTCAAATGTACTTCATTTTTACTACTTATTAGAGATTGCTCCAAATTGAAAGTGTTTTGTAAAACCTATGCACATCTCTTTGCATAACTCATTTTCTTGATAAAGTTTTTAACTAAAAGAATGAAAATGTTCATTTGGGGGATTTTGCCTTTAAGCTCTCTCCTTACCTAAAGCTAAAAATTTCTCTTTTAAGGGAAGTCTTGGAATGGAAGACTTCCTATGTAGCTCTAAGGGAAATAGATATTTTCCCACCTATGCTCATTGGCTCAGGTTTACTCAGCCAATATTTTGTAGAGCGCAATCTGCTGACTCAAAACAGCAAAGAGAAACCATGGTCCTTAAAATATAAGGCCATGGAGAGGAATTTGCATGGTATTAGCCATTCCACTGTAAAGTGACCCCAAGGGCCCACTCACCTCAGCTGTCTTGCAGATGGACAGAAGGTTGGAGCCACACACCTTGCCAGGGAAAGCATTCCATGGGAGAACACCTAAGCAAGACATGTAAGTCAACTGGGGTGCACTTCACAGAGTTGTGGGGATATGTGGAGACTTTCCTTCAGAGCCCTTCTTCCATATTTAATCATCCTGACTTAAAAGCTGGATCCTACTAACAATCAGTATCCTCTTTTCTAAATATTTACACAAAATAGAAGGTGATATAGAACAGTCATGAAATCTTGTGTTTGTTTTTGAAATGTGCTGCTTCTGAGCTGGGAACAGCAGTCAACTAGGGGAGAGCAGTGTGAAAAGCCAAAAAAACTCCCACTGCTTCCAAGAAGTGCCCTTCCAAGGGAAGAAATCTCTCCGATTTCAGAGGAGAGGGATTAACAAACAAAGATCCAGGCATCTGTAATCTTATTTTTTCCCACAGGTACCACCCTCCTTACTCTAAGTAAAGAATCAAACATATAGTGTTTCCACAGAGGGTAGGGGAGCCAAGGCACCTGTGCCCTAACTCACCATACATTCTGGCATCAGCACAGAGACTGCCTATACTGGCAGAAGTCTTGCTGGGGAAGGCAATAGACTGGCAGGTGGTCCAGGTGTTGAAGTAAATGTACACAGGCACAGCTGAGCAGGCAAACACCAGGAGCCACACAATGGTCAGGGCATAGGTGATGCCCACAAACTAAAACAATGACATGCGGTGGTTAGAAATCAACATCAGCCTCCAGACGTTGAAACACAAACTGAGAGATCCCAGAGTGACATGTGCCAGACATGAAACCAGATTCCAGGGGTCTCCACCAAATGACATTAGCAAGCAGGGCACGTCTGCCAAATGCCATTGGCAGTATCTACTAGCAAACTGGCCCCACATGTGATAGAGGGTAGGGGGAACGGGTAGGGGTTGGAGTGAGGAGGATCCCTGGGTTAGAGAGGTTTCAGGAGATTTTTTTGGGGGGCAGATAAGGTGTGAAGAAATCAAAACAGATCTTGGAAGAAAGTCGTGCCATTTCTTGCCTTTGGCTGAGCTTAAAAAATGTTCCTTATCACAAGACTTTGGCTCCCTAGTCATTGAGAAAATCCAATAGATTTAAATTTCAGATCCAAAAACCTTTCTAAGCCAACTGCTGGCCACCAAAGACACCACAATACCCCAAAGGATCTTTAACTCTAGAGACTGAAGACCAATGGAAGCATGGCTAGCCCTCACACAAAGACAAAGCATTGAATGTACAGATCTACAGCTGCTCCCTCTGGGACCTCCAACAGTGTAGGATCCCAGAATACTGTATATTCTACCTTGGAGTCTATTATTTGATTCCCATGATCCACCTTCCCTCTCAAATCTGGTACCTACTGTGTCTCAATCCGATGAGTAGCATTTTATACTGTTGGGTAATGAGATCTACTTTTGCTGTGGTCCCTTCTAGGAGGGGAATAAAAGGATACCAACAGATGGCTTAGAAATGGCCTGACTGTACAACGCATTGCACAAAACTCATGCTTTTCATTTTGAGATGAAACTTTCTCAGGAACTTTTGAAATGTGAGGCTAAGCCAGCTGGGCACCACGTTCTTCCTGACCTTTTCGTTCGGCTGTAGCCATCACTTCCTCACTCAAAAGCCAGGCCCCCAGAGAGGACCTGGCCTTGGGTGGGGGTGAGGCCACAGACTCACGCCCAATTGTCCCCCACCCCTTGTTATTGCCACAAAATCCTGAGGATGATCACCTTGTCGGGATGTCCTAGCCATTTTCCCAAACAATGACACACCCGCTCCAAAGAATGAGCTTGATGTTGGCCTCTGGAACCCCTCCCCTTCTGGCCCCCTGTTACCGTTGCGCTCAGGCCCTTGCCGCAGATGGTGGTCTTGTAGTCGCCAAAGATCTGCCTGACCGCGCCAGTGGTGTAGAAGCCCTCAGCCAGCAGGAGGGCCCCATAAAGGAAGAAGAAAGAGGCAGTTCCATAGATGACATACTGGAATGCATGGATCCTGCATGAACACACAGACAAAAGAAACCAGAGAATTGTGCTAATTGAAGACCCAGGTACCTTCCTGCATAGCTGAGGTGGACACTTGAGTGGGTCCCCAAATGAGGCTAGGGGTTCTTTAGAGAAATCACTGGGTTCCTCCTGCATGCTTCCACCTTATCTTTACTGAAGTAAAGGAAGAGAGGGAGCCTGTGGCCAGAAGCACATACTCCTCCACCCACACCTTGCTTACTCTGTGACCTGAAGAACTGGGACCCCACTCTGCTTGTCCGGACCCTTCAGAGATGCTCCCTCAGAGGAGCAAGGAAATAGTAGCCAGACAAGGAGGAAGAAGGTTGGACCCTTACTCTAGGAACAGAAGAGACTTAGCACTGGGCCTGAGCAGACTCCCATGGTGTGTCAAACCAAGACTGGCAGCCACACACTGCCCAGTGATGGAGTCTTCCCACAGTTCTCCATGCCTGCTATGGTGGGGGCTCCAATTCAATGTCAACCCTACCAAGCAGAAGCTAAGAGACGTAGGACAAAGCAGGGCAGGGGAGGTGGGGAGTGAGGAGTGGGCTGGCAGGCAGGCAGATCTATGCTTCCTGAACATGGCACCTTTCCCTGATTTAGGGCTTCTGCAGTGGCATAGGCAGAATCCAAACACACAGGAAAGACTCAGGAATACTGACCTGCTCCACACCCATCCCCTATAGTCACTAATGTACCAAGGAGTTCTGAATCACCAGGATCAAGAGAGAGGGAAAAAGAGAGGGCTTTCAGCAGGATGACAGGTACTTACACATTGATGAGATACTCATAGTCCTGGTAGTTTTTGGAAAAATAGGTCTCAATTAGCTTTTCTGTGCCAGTGAGTGCTTCATGTCCACAGCCACAGAAGAGTGCCACCCCAAAGAAACACAATCCAGTGGCCACCAGGGAAGCAAAGGGGGCCCCTACAAGACATCTTGCACAGCACTCTAACAAGCCTGGGGAAGAAGGAGGGGAAACAGTCAAAGATGTGCAGTAAGTGGCTTGTGCTACTCATACCTTTCTGCCAGATCAGTCAGACCGTGAACTCACATGTACAGCGGGATGTTCACCCCACAGTCCAAAAGCTGGAGAGTCTAGAGCTTTAGGCTTCTGGAATGTGATATTGATTCAAGAATCATACTTTGTTCCCTTCTTGAAAACAAATCCTCATCTTTCATTCCCAGAATTTATGAGTTTTAAAAAAATAATCAGTAATTCAAGTAGCAGGCAATTGAGATTATACAATCATTCTCTTTTCTTATCAGTCCGATTTGTTTGTTTGAGTCATTCATCAGCTCTTCTGGAGTATTCACTATATGGCCAGTATTGTCCTAGGGGTTATGTGGAACGTGACAACATAAAAGACAGAGACTCTGCCATATGGGAGTCTTCCATTTACTGAGGAAGAAATAAGCTAGATAGACTATTGCCCAACAGGATTTGAGCTTTGAAGAGTATTCCATGTGGGGGAAACTTTGGAAATTGCATGCTCCTGGATATTCCTGAATATTGTGCATATTTGCTGCACAGAATGTTTGATACTTCTTAGTTAGCAGTCTAAAGGAAAGGAAGGAACTGGTAGAGGAGAGAAGATGGTTATGGGAGGATTACTATTATTCACAATAATAGAAATGTAGGGTTAATGACTTTGGCCACTTTGCATGGCTGATTGTTCCCCTATATTGCAGCTTGGCCAGTGTCCCCACCCTCCAGGCTCCACTGGGTTCTGTTGGAACAGCTACCAAGAGACTTTGAAGTCAGCAAAGCATGAAATGTCTTTCTGACATGATGAAAACACACCAGGGTCTGGGAACACAGGTGTCTTAAAAGTGCTAAGAGTCCCTGAGATCCCCAGACCTGGTACCCCAGGCCCAGGCCAGTGTTGCTCAGAAACAGGAAAGGCACATGAGAAGTCACAGGTTCTAGGAGCAGCTGTGCCTCAGGTACTTAGCCCCATGCTCTAAGGTGCCACATGGAATGAAACTTAACAAATGTCAAGTAGATGACTGACTAGATGGGGAAATGATGGGCCCCTCAGATCCTCAAAAGGTGAAAGAAATATTAAACACTTCAGAAAGTAATTTATATATATATATACACACACATATATAAACTGATTTATACATCTATTCACATGTCACATAATATATAGAGATACATGTGAATTTGTTTTGTATTCTCTGTATATATATTGTATGTATATGTGAATTATTTGTTTACACATGCAGATAATCAGCAAAAGTGCTTGAGAAGCTGCTATTTTGGAAAAGCATGTTGGGACTTCTTATAAAAAGAAAATAAATGCGTTAATTTTTAGGTTTCAATTTTTATCCAAAGCTCCCTGGTCTATACCAAGGTACCAGGGACTAGGGGAGTCCTTTGCCTGACCCTCTTAGTACTAGTAGAGTTTCTTTTAGGCCCTGAGGGCTTGGACATCTGGTGACTTGCACAGCTGAAATGCATCAATGTGAACAGATTTTGAAGGACCAAATTATCTCTACTATGGGAAAGTTAAGGTAGAAGTATTTGTCTCTGTTCTCCGAGCCACAGAATGAGTGAGTCCTATTACCCACCATCTCCTAAAATGACAGCCCTTCCATGTCCCTCAAAAAGCTTCTTCCGAAGAGATTCTTGTATGTCACATCAGAGATGAGGCTAAGAAGCCTAAGCCAGTGTTTGTAGCTAACATTTGTCGCAGAACTGAATTTCCTTCCTTCCTCCTCCAAGAACCGAACCACTCATATCAGAAAACTTGGTCTCTATGGAAAGCAATCAGTTTGCAGCTGTACTGCCGTAGGTAGAGGCAGAGTTTACTTTATATGAACTTTGCGATAATACTTGGCAAGAGTGCCTCATCAGAGCCAGCAAATGTACACATGCCTGCATGTGTATACCAGAGAGAAAAATTCAGCAGTTGGAATTGATTGTTGTTCTCAGGAAATATTCCAGAAATTGATTTCTTCTTTCTGAACATGTTAAGATACTAAGATGTATCCTGTAAGTCAAGAAAAGGAGCTTGGACACAAACAGCACTGCCATTTTCCTTCTCCGCCTATCCAACTCTTCCCAACCCCCAAACTCTTAGACTCTTCTAGTAAAGAAGGCCTCTGAAGCCTGGGGGGGGGGGAAGGGAAGTTCAGTGACCCCACTGTTCCCTTTCTCCCCAGCACAGGGTCAGGGCTTGGACAGACAGAGCCCTCCATAGCAGATCTGGACAAAGAAGCCTTTTTTTCCCCTGAGATCTCAGGAGCCTCATTGGTATTCTGCAGGGGCCTGCAGGCCTGGGGGTGGGGAGGGGCGTCAGACCCAGGGAACAAAGGCAGAACTGTTTGTTTATCCCAGAATAAGAAGAGCCATCCACCCTAGCAAGTGATCATCCTATGTCCACTCACTCACCCCAGCTTTTTCCCCCTGGGAAGAGCTAAATGGTGGTACAGGTGTGATCTGGGATAGAAGAACTTCAATGCTTGATACCCAAAACAGAGGATTCCATTCTACATTCTAGCTGATGCCCCATCCTGGGTTGTAAAGATGAGGATATACCTCCTGAGTGTATTTGATCTCTCGATCATTATCCAAATAACCGGAGTGTCCTCTGTAGTTCTCACTGGGTGATAAAGGGCTGAGGCTTGAGAACAACTCTGAACCCACCAACTGATACTTTTTTTTACATTCATTTTTCTATTTTCCCAGAGCTCAAATAACTTAGCACCCCCTTTTCTGTTCCATTGCCACTCAAAACAAGGGACAAGAAGGACATATGCTTTAATAACTCTTTAGCGTGGAGTTGGAAACAAATGGCCCTGGATAAGTCTGTCACTCTTGAGCTATAAACAGTTCAACAGTATCAGCATAAGCATCAAATGTCCATCTTCACAAGTGAAATGAAACGTTTATTCTGGGGGCATTTACATTCAGCAGAAGTGAGGAATCTCAGTGTGTCCAGGCAAGAAAATCAAAATTTGTATTCCAGCTGGGAAAATCTCAGAACGTGCAAGAAATGGTCTTCAACAAAGTTTTGACAACCAAAACATTCTGAGAAAGCAAGGTTCATTGGGTTCACTCTGATTTTTCACAGCCCAGGAAATGTTCTTGGGAATGTGTGAACAATAGCCTAAAGCCACAGGCTCCTCATTTCAGAACCCTTCATGGTTGAAAGGGTATGGGTTTGATTCAGGAAAGCTGTGAGGGATTCTGGAGAACTTCCTTGGTTCTTTCAAGAGATATTCTCACATCTGCAGGCTAGCTAAATACAGACTGTGACATGGGAGAGCTGGCATAAAAGAACTATATAGTAATAATATTTCCCAATGCAACTCAATTGGATTAAGTCACCAGACTTTGATGAGAGGTCTTAGAAAAAAATAATGACCTTCCCCCAATACTTGGCTTTCATTTCTGCAGAATTTATATGGATTCAGTACCATTATTAAGCACATGTACATTAACCTAGATGATATCCCTGGCTGGGTTCTGCCTTGATAGGTTTGGAGACTGTATTTCCCCTCCCACACATCTCCCAGGGGTTTCTCAGGCCTTGTTATTACTCAGACAACTTTGAAAGAGTCATTCTAGTTGTCAGACTAAGCAACCTAGGTTTTATGAGGAAGAAGAGGGAATTACAAGTCTCTTCCTTTCTTCAAAGACCTTTCAGTCTTGTTGGGGAGAACAAACTTTTGTCTGCGAATCAAAGACCAAAGCTACCTATAATATAGTGTTAAAATGTTTATAAGCAAATCCTGTGGACAATATGTAAACAAAGGGGAAATATTTCGTGTTGGCTAGATTTAACTGCAAACTCACAAAACTCATCTAATCTATCGGTAATAGAACTTCAAGCCCTGCTCACCAGTGCTCTTCACAGGAGTCTGACAAAGATCAACAGGACTGTTGTGACTCTTATCATGATCCATGTCCATCCAAGGGGCTCTGTTGATCTTGATGCTGTCTCTTTAAACAGGAGCCAAGCGCTCCCCAGCCCTCCCTCCTTTCCCATGCCCTGGGCACGCCTCAAGGACCAGCTCCACATGGAAATTCAGTGTGAATCTGGGAGGGAGCTCTTCAAAGGGAAGAGAGGAAGGGCTTTCGTCTAAAGGGATGGTAGAAAGAGACTAATTGTGCCTTGCACAATTCCCAGCCTGTCCCTTGAATCCAGCTGACAAAGGGGGAGATAGAAGAATCCTATACAATAGAGCTAAACAACAGGCAGGCTCATTGAGTGAAAAACTGAACCCATCTCCCTAAGTCTCTAATATGCACTATAGTCTTACCCACCTCCCAGAATCCACCCCTTAACCTAACCCCATGAACAGAGGCCTCCTTGATCAGGGCCTATAGCAGTTGACAGGGCCAACATGTTAGAGCAGCCGTGACTGGTACTGGGGATGGATGAGGATCAGTGGGTGGGTTCTAGTTGTAAAACAACAATCAAGAGGTGCCAAAGACAAAGACTTTTGCTTCTGGGCTGATCCTGGTCATACAAAGCCCTGCCTATAATCTTGTCTTCCCTACATGAAATAACCACTTATCCCACATTCAAGTGCCAAAAAGGGCCATGCGCTGGGGCACAGGAATCCACACCTGCTGGGTCATCAAGTCATACGGACAGAGCTAAATAAAAAGGAATCTCAGCTAACCTTCTGGACAGGTATTATTATTACCATGGCAACAGCATCTGGACCACGTTGTTTCCTCTACCGCCTGTTCACACACACACACACACACATGCATGTATGTCAATTTATGTCCAAACACTAGGGGGGTAAGGTAGAAACTTGACTGTTAAACTCACTCCCTGACACATTGTCTTCAATTTACCCACTTATGGGAAGGTGAAAGAGAAGCACCTGGCACTAAACTAAAAGACAACATTTCCATACTTTTCTCCCCACATCATCAGTCTCCCACCAATTCCTCCTCTGTCCTTGGTTGGAATGTGAAGCTGATCTGAGGAACCTTGTTCTCTTCCTTGGGATGTCACTGACTCTTTTGCAAAGCCCCACCTGGCAGTGAGCTCAGAAGCCAGTGCAGAGCTGAGAGATCACTTTAGGACCATTTTAAGATAGCTAAGGAGGAATTAATCAGTGCTTGCTGAGCTCTAGATGTAAGTTTGGCAGTGCACAGGCCCTGAGCATGGGAAAAGAGAAAGCTGCTCTGTTTGCCTGCCATGGTTAATGTGACCCTTCCTGATCATGTCACTGCCCTGACTTGGTATTCCCTGAACCTGAAGTTCTGAGGGCAAGGAAGGCATTTCACAGTTGCTTTCTTTCACGACCAAGAACTATACCCTGGGGATGGTTTTCAGGCCTTCAAGACAATACAGAAAAAAGCAACAAGGGGAAAAGAAATCCCTGGCTGGGTTCTACCTTGATGGGTTTGGAGATTGTATTTCCCCTCCCACCCATCTCCCAGGGGTTTCTCAGGCCTTGTTCTCAGACAGCTTTGAGAGAGTCATTCTTGTTGTCAGAGTAAAGTTCCAGCTTTCCTAGTGCACGGCCAGGACAAAAGCCCCACAAAACAGAGCAGATCTTCCAATCTGGCTGGTTCTCCATGAGCTCCTCTGAACCTGCGGGGCCAATATGAGAAGTGGGATGGGGAAGGCTGCTCATGATCATTTCAGTCAGTTTCTCCAGGAAGAAGAAATTAATGTGCCCTTTTGGATCTGGTTTCTTTTTAGCTTTTGGCATTCCTGTGCCATTCTTGCCATTGTGGTGGGATTCAGTTAGTCGAGGCATTTTATAAACCTGGAGTCCTGCTCTGCCTCCACACTTTTTGCCTGGGCTACATTCACTTACTCTGAGCCAGTCCAAACTATATGTATTGCTCAGAAAACAGCCACCTTTGGAGGAAAGCATCACAGTCTGGTTACCAGGGTAACAGCTACTGTTCTCAAACAAGAGGCTTGCAGGGACCAATGTTTTACTTTTTGGTAAAGATGTTGTGTTACTGAGCAGAGAATAATGAGCTACTGCTTTTTGGTTCTTCTCTGGTACCATTCTTACCCCAAAGACTCATTTGGAACATCCCCCTCCCAAGTAGGGACAAGGTTTAATGATCCATCATTTCCCCCATAAACCTCTGTGCAGGCACTACTAAAGTCAGTGTTCCTTTTCACTTCCAATCTGATGGGATTCTATATGGTTGAGGTAGTGAGCATCCTGTTCCTGGAGGTAATTAAGTAGGGGCTGTAAGAACTTTTCATTGGCTGTTGTAGAAGAGACTTCTGCATTGAGAGTTGGCTCAGACACCTTCTAAAGTTTCTTCCGATCCTAGATTCCATGATATAATTTGTCTACTACAATTGTTAAACAGCAGCACAGTCCATGTCAGAAGTAGTAGCAGTTCAGTACCTTGTTCTAATGGTCTAATATTTACAAAGTATTTCAGGTGCATTGTTACTGAAATAATGAAAACTCAATCATGATCACCCAGCCCAAATATTGCCCACCTCCAGGATCTGGGATCCGATACATGAACTCATCTGTGCCTTTATCTCTGACAATCTCCCCTGGAGGAAATCATTCAGACTCCATAACAGAAAACTGTCCTGTGGTCATCTTTATTTGTTCCTGCTTTTTACTCAGGGCTTTCATCCTCTGAGGAAGTAGTGTTCACCATCCTCCTTTACTCTGTCTCTCTGTTCTTAATTCATAACCTACCCAATCAGCTGCCATGATACTAGGTAGGGTTCCTGCTGGTACCTAGGACAGGAAGTGAGTTCCTCCAATATTCACTTCCCACTGGCACCACTCAACTGGTCAAATGATTCTTACCCAAGAGCACAAAGTGCACACAAAGAAAGCCCAACCATTTTGGAAAAGCAAGAGTCAGCCTGCATATGTGTTATTATATAATAATCAGTATTATCATGATTTACAATTGTTAGAGAGCTTTCCCATTTTCAAAGGACTTCCAAATCATGATTACGTGATTTTCACAACCCTGAAAGCAGACAAAGCAGTTTTTGTTATCCCCATTTTTTAGATGCTGAAATTATAATTCACAGTGACCTACCCAAAATCATAAAGTTAATAAGTGGCAGATCTGGCATTTGAACTTGGTTGTGTTGACTTTTAGTCTAGTGTTCTGCCCTCTGAATTATCCTACCTGAATATATGCTTTAAAGAGCTCTCTCAGTGTTTCAAGAGGAAACAACCTAAAGGCTGAAACCAGCTTAATATAATTGAAAACCTATCTCCGTGAATATTGTTGCATCTTCTGAATACTACATTTGATGGTGAAAACACAGGGCAATTGATTCTCATTTCATTTAAGATGCATTCAAGCTGCTACTCTTGTTTTGCCAAATATGAGCAATGTCTCCGTATCTCTGTGGCATCCTGTGTGGACAAAGACCTTCATGCTCTGCACACCTTGCTCTAAGTAGACACTACCAGAGAGACCAGACCTCATACCTTCTCTTTGTTCACAGAAACTAGAGAAGCCCTCAACACTCAACCAAGTCAGCAAAAGCCCTACGGTCCCAGGACTCTCCTTGTCATAGCAGCACTTTAGAGTCTGACCCATGCCCTCAGGAAGGCTAAGTCTGTGATATTTATTAGACATGGTTACTGATGTGTATACACACATACAAGCTCACATGCACGCACGCACACACACACCCCTACCCATATCAATTCCCATGGTAAAGCCATCAGGGACTTTATTTTCATTTCCTGAACCTGAGATTGGCCTCCTCAGGCACGGTCAAACCTGAATCCATCTTACCCAATTGCCCAGTTTCATTCTGATGCCCAACAGGGTCCAAATTTTACATTAAACAAGCAGTTATCTGGTATATCTGAGGGCTAGCCAACACTCAGCTGCTTCCAGAAGAACCAAGAATGTCAGCTGACCGGGCCATTACCAGGGCCTGGGAAGTAGGGGAGAAGAGAAGGTAGAGGGAAGTGAGGGGTAGGAGGACACATGACCACATCCAACCTAGTGGGCACTCTCTTCAAGGACCTGTGCGACTCTGCCTCCACGTGCTGCAGGAGTTCTTTGGCAATAAAGCAGCATTCTCAGTACAGCAGAGAAAGAGTTAATCTAATTGTGTGCTAAGGAATTTAAAAGAAAACAAGTGCCAAAACACAACTCATTGAAAACATTGGAAACCCCAAAACCCAAAGTTGGAAATTCTCTTACAAATTCCTGGGCCTGCCTGAATCTTCCATACTAAAGTTTTTGAAACTCACCCATGTCTTTGGGACTCTGACTCCACTTACAGCCGGCTGGCTAGTCTGCTTTGCGGCTGACTTTGTTCAGCTGGATGGATCCTGGTCTCTCCAGTCTCCTTCTTCGGTCCTTTACTTTTTCTCTCTGAGTATCTTTGTCCTCTTCTCCTGCAATGAAAAGGGCTTTCTGATTGACAGCCAACCCCCTTAAAGAGACAGACCCGCTTTCCTCCTCCTCTCCTCCTCCCCTTCTCCTCTCTTTGTCCCCACCTCCTCAGGGAGACACCCTTTTCTAAGGGCTCCATCTTCTCTTTCCGTCTTCCACTACCAATTGTTTCATTCTCTTTTTTTTTTACCTAAGGCTTGCCTGTGTGGAATTTCACTTTGCTGCAGTGGCATCTGGAAATGGGGTTTAGGGGTGGAAATGAAAAGAAGAGGTCCTGGAGCCTCCAAGTGATCCTTGGGTCTAGTTGGTGTAGGAGGTGGCACCCAAACATCAGAAGACATGGAAGTGGGACCCCTGGCCAGAGGGTCGGGGTCAAAAGCTTAGATGCTATCTCCCAGGGTCCTTTCAACTCTATGCCAAACCCACCCCTCACTCTTAGCTGTCCTTGACCTTGTTCACCTTTCCCCTCCCCACCTCTGAGCAAATAAGCACCCCTCCCCTACCCAGCTCTAGAAACCCAGCAGAGAAGAAAAATTTGTCTTTTAAAATAATTTCCTCCAGATCCTTTTTGGTTTCATCTGAATGAAGACAAAACACAAGCTGTTGATTTCATGAACAGATTTTGACCAAGCTGGGGGAGGCTTCACTTGGATTAATTTCATAGATATGATAACACAGACCTAGAGACATGGCAAGACCTATGCAGGGTCACAGAATAGGCTACAGAAAAGGTCAGAGTTAGAGATGTGGGTGATTTCCAGTGATGGTGACTGACTTTCAGACAAGTCAGGAACATGATCTAGGAATCAGGTAGTCAATCTCCCATCCTGAGACTGTAGTGTCATCAGAGAGCTAAAGCCAGGCTGATGAGAGGCAGGGAGTGAGTTGGGGTGAAGCAACAGGTGCCAGTGAGGGTGGAGAGAAGGAGAAAGGAAATCTAGTCCTGGCTTCAGAGAAAGAAATGCTAAGGAAAAATGGCCAAGAAGCAAAAATAGGGCAATGAAATATGAAACCTGCCCTACCAATAATAGTTATTTCTAAGGCCTGTGAAGGTATTTGAGTGCCCAGTGCTAGGTGGGATTAGCGTGGGAAGGTTTTCTAGAAGGCACGAATCTTGACCAGTATTTAGCTAGGCTCCTTGTTAGTGTTTTCAATCCCTTCAGGAGCCTCAGAGAGACACAACTTTCTTTACCTTGTGGCCCACACCTTCCCATGGGTGGTCTATAAGGAAACTGGCTGGCATATAACTGAAGGAGTACCTGTTAGAAGACTCCAGAGAAAGAAGGTATGGTCCTCCAGAATTTTTCCTATGGCTTTGTCTTGGAGTCAGAAAGGAAGGAGGTAGTGAGCAGAATCTAGAATCTTTTTGTTGGGGGGGAGGCAAGACTGCATTTTACAGTTTTCTCTTTGGGCTGTGACCTTGGACATGTTTTTGGATTGGGCTCTGCTGTTAGGAAATGAGTGAGTCTTCTCCAGATGTCCCTGTGGGTCGAACTGGGTCCTGAATCCTGCAGTATTTGAGACTTGTTTGGAATCCCAGACCTCTAGATCCTTTGCTCTTATACAAGCCCCAAGGCTTGTAAATGCTGCCCCTGTTTAGAACCATATAGCAGTAGCTCTCCAGAGCAGACCAGATTTAGGCCATATGACTGATCCAGGATCCCTGACCTCAGTGGCACTGCTCTCCAGCCATGGACTCTGCCTGCCAAGGAAGCTGAGTTGTAGGACTGTGTCAACAATTAACCTCTGGATGGTTGTTGTCATACTGGGCCTGGAGAAGAGGGGTGACTAAAAGCAAGCAAGAAGCCACCAAGTGCATGCCCTCAGTCCCTCAGATGACAGAAGGAACTGAGTCCAAACATTGTGGGTTCTAATATAGGAGATGAGGGAGATGTTTTTTCACAGCTCATGCAGGTGAGATGGCACTTCACAGAGAGGAAACTGCTCAGGCCAGGCCCCTTCACAGTAACAAGCTCAGATGACAAAAAGCTGGATGCTCAGCAGCAGCTTTGGGGACTGCCAGGCCACCTGGGACAAAAGATGTGTTCCCAGTAAACTCACAGACACCAATTTTTCAACCACATTTCTCTAACACACATTTCTCTTCTTCTTTCCTCCATCTCTATTTTCCTGCTACTAATTTTGTCATCTCCCTGAGTCTCAATATCTGTGTGTCTCTGTTTCTCCACCTCTGTCTCTGTTTCTCTCTATGTATATGTCTCTGTCTCTGTCTTTCTTTTTCTCCCTCCACATTCCTTGATGGAGTATGCCTTTCTATATCCACTTTGTTCTTATGCCCACGGATGCAAAAGGGGCTCAGACAGGTGACTGTGTCATGCTCACTGTCCCCAGTGCCTTTAGGTTCCCAACTCCCCAGGACCTGGTATGTTGCAGTAGCTCTGTGTGTCCTGATGCTCTGCCTCAGCACCCACTCACTCCTCTCATGAGCCCTCTCTACAGCCCTCAGAGGGTTTCTTTCTAGGTCTTCGAGGGGGCTTTTTATCCACCAACCCCCACCTATTTCTGTGATTTGGCTTTCAATGGTTCTGTTGGGTGTCCTTGGTAAAATGTTCTCCAGTCCAGCTGGGTCTCAGGCAATACCCAGGGATTCCTCAAGAGGGCACTTCCAGCCTTCTCGGTGGCAGCCTGCTGCCTGCACTGTGTCTGGAAACAATGCAGGATTGTATGAAACTAGTAAACAGTTTGTTTTGCTTCATGCAATTCTGATGGTAACTCAGAAGACCTGCTACCCTTTGGCCATCACTTGCTTTTGCTGTGCAGCTTTCTTTTGAATAACTCCAAAACACTTGTATATTACCTCCACTCTCTACTGTGTCACTCCACAGTACCAGATTCTTGAAGGTCACCGGGCAAGTGGGTTCTCTTTGCTCCATTGTATAGACATTGTATAGACTGAACTCTGAAACTCAAGGAAGTCCAGGGAATATCTCCCAGGAAACTAAACAAGGGCTCAAGTGCCCAATCTGGCAGTCTACTTCTCCATGTCCACATAGAGGACTGTTAATGGGAACAGAGAAGGCACAGTACCACTGAAAGCCTGGGGTCACCTGCTAGCATTTGGGCTTCTGGAACTGAGTTTTGCTTCTCCTCCCCAAGATAACATCCTCCCAGACCAAATTTAGGAAGGCAAGTGCCTCCTTATTACAGCTTTTCTAGTTCAGGCACAGAAGGCTGGCTGGCTGGGAGGCCGTATATTATATCCTATGTACTTACAGCTAGAAGTTTCCACACCCAACTTCATGCCGATTGGTGTGGCCATGACTTTCTGGCCGAGAGAACCAAAGATGTCACATGCTTTGAGCTGGCATAGGATGAGGGAAAATGGAGGGTGCTGTTCTGACAGTTCAGGAGCAATTCAAGGATGAACAGGGACAGAGGATGAGTTGTATGTGTATTTGTGAGGGGAGATGCCCACAGCTTGGGCATCTACTAGAAAATGGAGAGATAGGTTGTCCACATAACCCATCTCCACCAACATGAAAACTTGGCCAGATTTGGCATGGTGCTCCCTGCAGAGGGCTGCATGCTTGATTTGATCTCAGAGCACAGCAGAAATACTACTAATATCTTTGACTCTCAAATACTCACATAACTCCTGTGAACTAATGGTATTTGTCCCATTTTACTGATGGGGAACAGAGACAGCTTTCCCAATGCCACCCAACAAGCAAGGGACAGAACCACCTCTAGAGAATGCCTCTCTCCAGACTCTCATTGTTTAGAAGTTGCTTGAAAGATTGTTCTGCCACAAAAGAAATGTTCAGAGAGCCTCTGGCCCAAGCAAGAAGATCCAGGGGGAGGATGGACAGGCTTCAGGCTGCTGTGACCCTGAGTCCCCAACCCTTTGTACTTCCCAGGCTAAGCAGGAGGGTCCACATTGGAAATCTAGGCAGGGCAGGTTGTGTGCAGTCTGTCGATCAGGGGGATTCAAAAGCATCCCCTGGGGATTAGATGATGCTAAGGACTTTGTTATATTTGTTAGGTGTGATGATAGCATGGTGGCTATGTTTTTAAAAGGATCTTTATCAGTTAGAGATGTGTAGGAAATATATATAGGAGAAATGTCATGATGTCTGGGATTTTTTCCTACTGCAGAAAATTACAGTAACAAGGTTGGATGAAATAACATTGGCCGAATGTTGAAAATTATTGAAGTTGGGTGATGCATACGTGGAGGTTCATTAAACTATTTTCTGTATTTTGTGTTTGGTTAGACTTGAGTTCAGAAAAAAAGAGTCATTAAATTAAAGATTCAAACTAACCCAGAAGAAACAAAAGAGAACATTTCCAAGAGAAATCTCTGATCTTTCTGGGAGGGTGCCCATAGCCCCGTAAGAGTGGGGCTTGGTGCGGGAGAGAGATTTTCCCTCTATGCCCTTTAGTATGGTGGGAATTTATAAATATATGCACTTCTTACATTTCCTATTGAAAAAATCTCATTTGAGAAGTGCTTCAGGCAGACTGAGGGACCGCAGTGTGCAGGACCCTTGAGTCAGCTCCACTGCGGCAGGTGGATCATGAGCATGAAGCCCTCACCATGTCAGGTTGGCCAGCCCCCTTGCCCCACATCACCGTGCTGCCCACACCCGTCTTCGCATGTGTCTCTGAGACATGGACCTATTCTGAAACATGGGCTGTGCCGGCCACAGGAGAGGACCCCCAGGAATGCCTGCCAAGGCACAGCTGGATGGGAAAGAGAGGTTGTTCTTGCCCTGCTCCCATGGAAGGAGAAGACAGGAGCCCTCAAAGCAAGAAAGTGCCTCAGCCCAAGAGGCTGTTCACTCTGTCTCCCAAGGGAACAAGGCCTGTTCTTGCCCCTCTGCTGGTGCTGTGAATAGGGAGGGCTGTGTCTGCCACTGAAGGGACCTTCTCAGGGAGCTGCCCAGGCCTCTTGCTTCCAAAGCCACTGCCTGGGACTGCCTTTTCAGAGAGGTGGTTCTATGCCCTCCAACGTCATCATCATCATCACCAAAATAATAAAAATAGATGGAAGAAGGGGAAGGGAGAGGGTGAGGAATTGGAGTGGGGGGAAGGAAGTGGGGAGGAGTTTTCTGTCCTTTCAGAGAAGTCAAGCTGACCCCTTCAGCTCTGGCTGCTTGGCAGGTAGAAGGAGCTGCTCTGGGCTATGGATGACATGTCAATCCAAGCTGGGCTCCTCCGAAGCAGAATGCTTGCCCTCAAGTGGGGGTGCCTTCCTTGGGAAACTGCCAGCAGCCAGGATGGAGGAGAAGGTTGGGGGTGGGGGCTCTGTTCTCCCTGCTGAGAACTGTGTACTCCAGATAAGCCCGCATCATGGTGCCAGAGGAAATGCCCTACACAAGGAGACTGCCCTGCCCTGGCCTCTGCAGCTTGCTTTCCCCTTCCACTTCTCCACCCCTGGCCAAGCCCAGGAAGAGGCCCGAGCAGCTGCCCTCCCTCCCTCCTTCCACCAAGTAGGATGGGGCAAGGACTGGGCTGTCGGATCCCCTATGCTGCAAACTATTCCCCCACCCCGAACTCTGTTCCTATGGGATTTTCTCTGGGACAGCCTGGACGGCACGAGGGGCATGGACTGTGGGGAGCTGCTGCCTCTGCCAGCCCCTGAAGCAGGGAGAGGTTAATGCCATCCTCCTTCCTGGCCTGCCCCCTTCCTGGCCCCACAGGAAAATGGGTTCTTTTTTTAAGCACAGTTACTCTAAAACCATAAAGTCTAAGAAGCAATTCCCCTAGAGGACTTTCAGGAGGGTTTCACATGCGCCTTTGGTTATTCTTGAAAATCCTTCAAAATTTGTAAGGCACCACAATTATTTCCACAGGCTGAATCCAGCAGTTCTTGGAAGGGTTTCAAAGGGTAGAGAGGGGCAGCAGCTTCCCTTAGCCTCCATCTCCACTCGCCCCCCTCCACCCCCCAACCCCCGACAGCAGAGACTTTTGGAAAGAGAAGCAAATCCTCATTGGGATGTTCTCCCTACTCTGGCTGTGCCACTGCTGCCCAGCCACAGAAAGTCTAGTCCATTCTCAGCCCATGAGACCCACTCCAAGGAGCTGGCCTTACAGGGAGCTGCTGAGCCTAAACTACAAGCCTGAAGAGCCAATAGGGCTCTCCATTCTGGAGCAAGGGAGGCCCAGGTCTTCTCAAATTTCCTCAAAAAGGGGGGCATGGAGGTAGTTGGTGGATGCTGGGGTGGGGCTGGCTGTCCAGAGCTGAGTTTGGAGAGGGTGGTTAGTCCTGGGGTTCCTGGGAGTAGCCATCCTTCCTCTGTTAATAACAAGGTGAGAGGGAAGTTATTAGAATTGCAGCATGAAGGATTTTAGCTAAGTATCAAGTGGGCCTTCCAGATGATCAGAGCTTGACACCTCTCAAACTTCTCATGAAGAAATCAGAGAAAATCACAGTCCCTCAACAGCATGTTGACAAGCAGTTAGGAATTCGGGCAAGGGGGAAGTTGCAGCAACAAGGTAAAGTGAACTCAATAAACACAAATTAACACAGGACCCTTTGTTTCTCCTCACAAGGTGCAGATAAACTCTCAACATTTGTATTCCTGAGATGTTTTTACAGAAACTCAGACCTCATCAGGCAAACCACCTGCTGACCACAAGCTCAGAGGCCTCAGACAGTTGGAGACAGAAGACTGGTAACTAAGAAACCTGAAACAACCAGCTGTTCCCTCACCGCCGACCAATGTGCTTTAGCTGATCATGCACCCTGGGCCCCGATCCCCACCCCTAAGTTTTCCCTTAAAATGCCTGATTGTAACCCAGTGAGGAGCGTTAACTGCATGATCTCCTCACATGGCACCTGGTGACAAACACACCCACTTTCTTTCACTACACCCCTATGCCAGTGTTCGGTGTGCTGTGTGTCCTGTGGGACGAGTTTGGCTTTCTTCAGTAACATGGTCTCCAAAAATAGTGGGGAATAGTGGTGAATCACATAGACTCTGAAGTCACACACCCCTGGGTTTGAATACCGGGTCTACCAAGTACCAGCTGTGCGACTTTGGGCAATCCAATCTCTCCAGGTCTCCATTTTTTTCATTCCTACAAAAGGTATAATAAGAGTAGTGATCTCACACATTATTGAGAAGATTACACAAGGAATGAACATAAAATATTCAGCACAGTGACCATGCTAAGTTACAATAACAACAATAATAATCAGAGGAGGTGACAGAGTATCTCTGGAAATGTTTAAACATTAAACAAAGACAGGCAGAACTTTGGTGGTCTATAGAACTAATGCCTTTCAGATCCAGGATTACTAGAGTTCCCTAGAACCTGTGTATCTTTAAAAATGGGCCTGAGGAAATGTACTTAGGAATACTGAGACTTGGAGGCTCATGTAGTGGTTTAAGCATGTATTTGTTGTCTTGTAACAACTCCATCCCCTCGAAGGATGGCCCTCACAGGAGGTGACCAACACAGCTAGGTTTGCCAAGAACTAAGAGGTTTCCTGAGATGTGGGAATTTCAGTGCTAAAACTAGGTAAAGTACCAGGAAAAGCAGAACAGGCTGGTTAGCCTACCCCAGCATTTGAGCTTGGAAGCAGTTCCCTTAACTGCTGCCCAAAACAGCAGGTGTTAGGTTCCTCACTGAAACCACTGAACAGAAAATTCCATAAGCTCCCCACCACCTCCCCATTCCTCCACTCTCTGAAATACCATGGCCAGGCAGGTATGCTTGCCAGATAAAATACACAATGCCTGATTAAATTTGACTTTCAGATGAATAACAAATAATTGTTTAGGGTAAGTACATTCCAAATACTGTATGACATATACTGACACTAAAAAATTACTTGTTTATCTGAAAGTCAAATTTCATGGTATTTTTATTTGTTTATTCTGGCAATCCTACACGCAAGGACAGTCTTCCATCGCCAGCCAAACTGGCTTCTGGGGAGGGGATCAGGAGGGTTGCTAGTCAAACCTCAAACAAGAAATCACGTTCCCTAAAGACACACCTTCTACTTGTCATTTCTGCCTCCAATTCCTTCATCTTGTGAGCCTTACTGGGGCCTCCCAGCCACCCGTAGCTCTAGGGAAAATCGTTTGGGGAAAAGCAAGATGAGATGGGCCCGGAGGCAGGCTGCTTAAGGAAGAGGTTAAGAGTTCAGGCTTGGTAGCAAGCCAAATTGGGTTCGTATCCCACTCCAGCCTAGGACACAGCACAAGAAGTAGGAATCTCTTCTTAGAGTCTGACCTTCCTCCTGTTTAATCTTCTTGCTTCTCTTCTTATGCTATGCCTAGCACTTTGCCTGGCTTTGAGGGAAAGACAGAGAAATGAGGATTTCTGGACACAGCCCTTGCCTGAGGAAACTCCACACAAACTGGTAGCCACGTCAGAGACATTAACCAAATGGAGAGTCAGACACAACCAACACAACACCTACCTGGGCTTGGTGCTCCCCAAGTAAGCAGGTAGTCAGCAGAGGGCCAGTCTGTCTTTTCAAAAACCAATAAAGCTGACTCAGGCTCCCATCCCACCCATTGTCAGGGAAGTCCTGCATCTTCCCCAAGTTTTCTGAGACTCCTGAGAGAGCTTGGAATCCCATGACCAACTTTGGTTCTAATTTTGGGCGCCTACTGAACTTCTGATTCACACCCAGTTCATCTTCCATGGCTGCTCACTTCTTTCTACATTTTATCACACCAGAATGGAAATGCTGCTTTTTTTCCTGAATTTCTATAAAAATCACTGACATGAAGGATTTGAACAACAAGAATTTATTAAGATCTGGGTAGATGGAGAGGATATATGTTATAGCAAAACAAACAATTAAAAACTGATTATCATTCCTGCATTTAAAAGTCCTCGGCTGCATTGCTACTTGGGAGTTCTGTGTAAACTGCCCTTCTGCTGTGGATCCACTTTGCTCCTTGCTCCCCTCTCCCATTTCCTCTTTTTTCTGCTCTTCCCCACCCCAAATCTATGTTTATTTCTTAGGAAGAACAGTTGAGCTAAGTGTGTGTTATCTTCCAATCCTTTCCATCAAGGTCTCTCCTTCCTCCTGCAATTGGCTTATCAGAGAGTTTTCCTTTAAAAAGACTGCCCTCTGATAACTAGCGATGTGGAGCATCTTTTCATGTGTCTGTTGGCCATCTGAATTTCTTCTTTGGAGAATTGTCTGTTCAGCAAGTCTGCCTATTTTTTAATTGGATTATTTGCTTTTGGTTTGTTGAGGTGCATGAGCTGTTTATATATTTTGGATGTCAAACCTTTATCAGATCTTTCATTTATGAATATATTCTCCCATACGGTAGGGTATCTTTTTGTTCTATTGATGGTGTCCTTTGCTGTACAGAAGCTTTTCAGCTTGATGTAGTCCCACTTGCTCCCCCTCCTACACTGCTGGTGGGAATGTAAATTAGTTCAACCATTATGGAAAGCAGTATGGAGGTTCCTCAAAAAGCTCAAAATAGAAATACCATTTAACCCAGGAATTCCACTTTTAAGAATTTACCCTAAGAATGCAGCAGCCCAGTTTGAAAAAGACAGATGCACCCCTATGTTTATCGCAGCACTATTTACAATAGTGAAGAAATGGAAGCAACCTAAGTGTCCATCAGTAGATGAATGGAGAAAGAAGATGTGGTACATATACATAATGGAATATTATTCAGCCATAAGAAGAAAATAAATCCTACCATTTGAAACAACATGGATGGAGCTAGAGGGTATTATACTCAGTGAAATAAGCCAGGCGGAGGAAGACAAATACCAAATGATTTCACTCATATGTGGAGTATAAGAACGAAGAAAAACTGAAGGAACAAAACAGCAGTAGACTCACAGAACCCAAGAATGGACTAACAGTTACCAAAGGGAAAGGGACTGGAGAGGATGGGAGGTAAGGGAGGGATAAGAGTGGGGAGAAAGAAAGGGAGTATTATGATTAGCGTGTATAATGTGGGGGGGGCATGGGGAGGGCTGTGCAACACAGAGAAGACAAGCAGTGATTCTACAACATCTTACTATGCTGATGGACAGTGACTGTAATGGGGTTTTTTGGGGGGACTTGGTGAAGGGGGTACCCTAGTAAACATAATGTTCTTCATGTAATTGTAGATTAATGATAACAACAACAACAAAAAAAGACTGCCCTCTTCTTAATAGAAACCTTGAGGTCAACTAGTGAAATAATCACTTTTTCACCCCACTTCTCTGGCACAAACATAATTCCTGTTAATCCTGCAACACATGAGGTAGGGATGTTATACCCATCATACACATGTCTGACTGAGGCTTCATAAGGCACAGCTAGTGGCAGAAGAGATGGGAATCAACCCAGCTCTTGTAAGTCTGAGTGCAGTGCTCTGTCCACTACCCAAGGTGTTGCTGCAGAGATAGTAACTCAGAAACTGCTAAATTGTGTAATTCGCAATCACAGTATACCTCAGCATGGGGATGGTAGTACAGCATGCCGAATACAGTTAATGATTCTGTAACATCTTGCTATGTGGATGAACAGTGACTGCACTGGAGGGGGTGATGACTTGATAACATGAGTGAATGTTGAACCACTGTGTTGTGTATTTGAAACCAACATAAAATTGTATATCAATAATATTTTAATATAAAAAAAGAAAGAAAAAATCATAGGTAAAAATATCTTGGATATAAACATGAGCAACTTCTTCATGAACATATCTCCCAGGGCAAGGGAAACAAAAGCAAAAATGAACAAGTGGGACTATATCAAGCTGAAAAGCTTCTGTACAGCAAAGAACACCATCAGTACACAGAACAAAAAGGCATCCTACAGCATGGGAGAATATATTTATAAATGACATATCCTATAAACAGTTAACATCCAAATTATATAAAGAGCTCACGCACCTCAACAAAAAGCAAATAAACCAATTAAAAAATGGACAGACCCTTCTCCAAAGAAGAAATTAAGATGGCCAACAGGCACGTGAAAAGATGATCCACATCTCTAATCATCAGAGAAATGCAAATTAAAGCCACAATGAGATATCACCTCACACCAGTAAGGATGGCCAGCATCCAAAAGACAAACAACAGCAAATGTTGGCAAGGGTGTGGAGAAAGGGGAATCCTCCTACACTGCTGGTGGGAATGTAAATTAGTTCAACCATTGTGGAAAGCAGTATGGAGGTTCCTCAAAAAACTAAAAATAGAAACACCATTGGACCCAGGAATTCCACTCCTAGGAATTTACCCTAAGAATGAAGGAGCCCCATTTGAAAAAGACATATGCACCCCTATATTTATTGCAGCACTATTTACAATAGCCAAGAAATGGAAGCAACCTAAGAGTCCATCAGTAGATGAATGGATAAAGAAGATGTGGTACATATACACAATGGAATATTATTCAGCCATAAGAAGAAAACAAATCCTACCATTTGCAACAACATGGATGGAGCTAGAGGGTATTATGCTCAGTGAAATAAGCCAGGCAGAGAAAGACAAGTACCAAATGATTTCACTCATATGTGGAGTATAAGAACAAAGGAAAACTGAAGGAACAAAACAGCAGCAGACTCACAGAACCCAAGAATGGACTAACTGTTATGAAAGGGAAAGGGACTGGCTAGGATGGGTGGGAAGGGAGGGATAAGGGGGGATAAGGGGGAAAAAGGGGCATTAAGATTAGCTCACATAATGTGGGGGAAGGATGCCGGGAAGGCAGTATAACACAGAAAAGACAAGTAGTGATTTTATAGCGTCTTACTATGCTTATAGACAATGACTGTAATGGGGTATGTGGTGGGGACTTGATAATAGGGGGAGTCTAGTAACCATAATGTTGCTCATGTAATTGTACATTAATGATACCAGAATAACAAACAAACAAATAAATAAATAAAAATTTTAAAAAAGAGAGAGAAAGTGCTAAATTATGTACCACAATTACAGAACAAATATGTCAGCAACAGGGCTTGGAGAAATTGCTGTCAGGCAGAGGGTTCCGTGGATGGGGAAAAAGGGACTGCTGCAGGCTGCAAGCCTCTGCCTGCCACCAGCTCCAGAACCGGCAGAGCAGTGCTCTCTGTCTGTAGCGAAATCGCAGGCACCAAATTCACCAGGCCACTGGATTCCTGTTTACATTAGGTTCCCTTTCAGACAAAACCCAGCTACCATACTGTTGTTGTTTTTTTTAACAGATTTTACTTCTAGGTCTTCCAGCAGCCCAAGAAGTGGATACTCTGACCACATCCAACTTAGACAAGCAAAGAGAATTTAAGTGACTTATGCAGGGTCACACAGACTAATAAGTGGCAGAAGCCCAAACACAGGCTCTCTGACTTCATGTGCTCTCAGTGCCCTTCAGCCATAAACCACCAAGATTATACCTGTGGGGTTGATCAAGTTGGATTATTGTTCTTTGCAGCAAAGGGAGGCACCCCAACACCATGCTGCCCCACTTGTGTTCGCCCTCACGTCAACAAGAAGTAAGTAAGCCCAACTTGTTCAACCCCAGGTGAGCTCCTGGTGGTCTTCAGCTGGAGGGCATTGATAGGAATGAAGGGTCATGGAGACTCAACTGAAGCCCTTGCCGGCTTGGACCCAGCTCTTCTACTTAGTAATAGTGACCATGTTGTCGATTCCTTGCGTCTACCTCTTTGAGGTGCCAGCCTGCCCGACTGGGAGGTAAGTTCATGCTGAATTGAGCTCTGATATTTCACTGAAGTCTTTCAGCTCTGAATTTATTTTGCTTTTCTAGGAATGAGATCCCTTGGGGTATTTTTGGTTATCTGATTGGATTTGTATTGTTCCTTGGTGAAATTGTTCTGGCTTTCTAACATGTTCCTACAGTCCATCTGCTTGTCTAGTGTCTTTAATGTTGTTTGTTTATAAGAGGAAAAGTCTATAGGGAGAGGACAACATCGATTCAACTAACTTATCCTTGAGCTGGCCCCAGGATCTGAGGAGTTCAAAAGGTCTCCTCAGACCAGTGCCCTTTAGACAACATTTACCTCGTATTATCATTTTAAAACCTTATAAAGACTTGTCTTTGCATCCCCTGAGATCTGCTTTCTTTAGTTTAATCTACCCAGAACTAAGAAGTTTTTGTCCAGCCCCTGATTGGTGGTGATTGGCCTTTGACCAGACTCTGCAGACACAAAGTTCACCACCACCATCTTTACAAACCTGAGTTCACATGGGGCTTTCTCAGTCTAAAAAAACACCTCTGAAAGGGTATCTTGCTGTTACCCTCCTTACCCCAGAACGACTCAGGAGACATGGGCCCACGCAAGAGATTTTATTATCTGAAAGAGAAAATGGCTGCCCTCAGAGAGAGGGAGCAGCAGCTCATGGGTGAGGAAGCACATTTTTAATGAGTAGGGATAGGGTGTGTTCTGCACTGGTGAGTGGATCTTAAGGGGTGGGAAACCATCTGGTCGGTGGTGATTGGATCTTAAGGGGTTGGGGTCTTAGCATGCCAGAATTTGCCTTCATTCCCATCTTTTTTTTTTTTCTTAATTGGGCCTCTGGGGAACTGGGCATAGAATCTCACTCTCTAGCTACTTCCTGCTGGAAGGAGGTGCAGTTTCTGGGGTTAGTGAGGCCATTGCTGTAGAACTGGGGAAGGGTGGGCATCCTGAGATGATTTGTGATGTCACCTAGCTGATTTCATTATTCTTTGTGAGAAGGCCTTGATAGCCCTGGAGGAGTAACTGGTTGACAGTATGGTTAGAAATTTTCAAAATTTGATTTTGAATGAATTTTTGGAATAGGTTAATGAAGCAGGGAAGGAAAAGGAGAAGAATAATAAAGGTAATAGGGGCTAGGAGGGGCAGGAGCCAATTGAAGGGGTAACAGAATGGATTGTTAGGGGAGTTTTCTAGGAGTTTGGTGGCTTGTTCACGGAGGTGTTTTGCACCATCCCAGGCAAGACCAGATTTGTTGGTGTAGAAGCAGCATTGTTCTTGGAGTAGGGCACATATGCCGCCTTATACAGCTGTAAGGAGGTCCTGTTTGGGTTGTAGAGTAGATTACTGGAGGATTTGTAGTCTGTGGAGTTGAAGGTATAAGTGGAGGAGTTGAAGGTATAAGAGGAGAATCATGAAGAATGCATTTTTGGGGTCAAGGATGAAGAAGTAAGTAGCAGAGGTGGGGATAGTAGATAATAAAGTATAGGGGTTAGGGACTACTGGATGGATTGGAATAACAGCTGCACTGATAATTCTTAAATCTTGAACTAGCCTATAAGAGCCATTAGGTTTTTTGATAGCCAATGTCAGGGTGTTGTAAAGGGAACTGCCTGACAAGGCCCTTTCGTAGAAGGGGTATTGAGATTGTGAGGGGAAGGAGGTAGGGTCTTTGAGTTTGATGGTTACAGATGGGCAGGTGGCGATAGATGAGGTAGAGGTGTCCCAGACTGTGGGGTTTACTTGGCAAGTGGAAAACGGGAGGGAGGTGGGTCTGGAATGGTTTGGAGAGCAAGTAGAAAAGGGATGAACGGTGAGTCGGGGTTGAGGCGTGGGCCAAAGGTAAAGGAGATAAGAGCCCCTAGCTTGTATAAAAGGTCTCTTCCCATAAGGGGAACCAGACAATGGGGAATCACTAAAAAGGAATGAGAGAGAATAATGCCTCTAAAGATGCAGTGAAGCATGGGAGTTTGTAAAGGTTGATAAGCTGTGCCCTCTACCCTGACTATAGGGGACTGTGAGAGGGAGGGAGGTCCCCAAAACTTCTTCAGGACTGAGTAGATGGCCCCGGTGTCCAAAAGGAAATAGATGGGCCTACCTGGTACCACAGTGGTTACCCTGGGCTCCTGTACAGTGATGGTAGTGGTCGGGTGGAGGAGTCCCAGGCCTCCTCAATCATCAGTTGCCAGACCCAGAATGTCTATGTGTGGAGTGTTAGAGATGGATGGCCTGGTATCTCCCGGTGTGCAAGGACAGTTAACGGCCCAGTGTCCCTCCTGATGGCACTTAGGGCATGGACCAGGGGGCTTCCAGAGATTTGGGCAGGCTCTAGCCCAATGACCCATTTGACCACATTTGAAGCATGGACCAGGAGGTCCTCCTGGCTGCTTCTTAGGAAGTGAGGATACCCGAGAACCAGTGGTTGGGGTAGGTTGAAAGGCCTTAGCCAGCATTTGATATTTTTGTTTAAGGGCCTTTTCATCTCTTCCATTATATACTTTGAAGGCCACTGCCAGGACTTCTGCCTAGGGTCCCTTCTCTAGATGTTTAAGTTTAGCCTTAATGTCGGGGAAACTCTGGGTGAAGAAGTAGGTCATTAATAATTGGCTCCCATGTGGGGTCTCATGGTCTAGGTTTGTATATTGTAAAAGAGCTTTGGTGAGGCGGTCTAGGAACACAGAGGGATTCTCATTTTTATCCTGAATAACCTCTTGGAGTTTTTCATAGTTGATGGCTTTATTGGCTAACTTCCTGAGACTCGCCATGCGGCAGGTGATGAATTGATCTTGACTGGTGACTCCCCCTGCTGTATTATAGTTCCAATTAGGGTCTCAGTCAGGAATCACCTCAGCACCAATTGGATGAGCTGAAGTAGTTTGGTGAACCTCATCAGCATGAGTTCTAGCCTGTTCCCAGACTCGCCTATGCTCCTCAAGCAAAAGTGTGTTGGATAGGATCATGTGAATATCATGAAAGGTAAGATCATATGACTGAGTTAGGTACTGGAACTCTTTTATATAAGTAGCTGGATTGGAGGTGAAAGAGCCTAATCTTTTCTCAATTTGAGATAGGTCAGAGATAGGGAAAAGGACATGGATCCGGATGACACCCTCTGTACCGGCTACTTCCCATAGTGGGGCTAGGATCTGGGTTTGAGAGCAAGTGACTGGAGGGCTTGGTGAGGGACTGGGTGAGGGAAGGGGAACTGGTTGTGGAGGAGGAGGTGCTGTAGCTCCTGCAATGGCACTAGGGGAGCTGGGAGGGTTGGGATTTTGATCTTGCAGAGAAGAAGGTTGGGGTGGGAGAGGAACTAGTGGTTAATGGGGGGCTGTAGGGGTTTGAGATTGGTAGGGAGGAGGTTCATAAGCAGGGTTAAAGTCAGAGGACATGGTGGGAATTGGTGGGTGTTGGGATGAAGTTTTTTAGAGTGAGGAGAAGATGTTTAGGATTGCAAGGGAGACACAGAGCTGGCTTGGTCCAGAGGTAGAAGGAAGCCTGGATATATGGGATCTCTTTCCATTTGCCCATGCGCTCACAGAAGTTATATAAGTTGCAGAGAATTTTAGGATCTAAAGAGCCATTGGGAGGTCATTTAGACTGATTGTCCAAGGAATATTCTGGCCAGATCTCATTACAGTAGTGAGTAAGCTTAAAAGGTTTGCAGTCTGGAGTGAGGTGGAGGGGCTTTAGATTATTGAGTAAGCATCTTAGAGGTGAATCTGCAGGAATGGGGGGACCAGATCCCATGGTGAGAGTGAGACCATTCAGAAGTCGCTGAGGCATCCCAGAGCTATTGAGAAGGTCTCGGAGAAGACCAGACACAGTTAGGGGGTTGTCACCACCTCTAACTGAGTGGTCAAGGCAAAAACGCCAAGGAGGCTCGGTACCTGGTACCAGGAGTTTATGAGTAGATAAAGGGAGACTGGCCCTCAGTGAATGAGGATTCTCATGGGGAGGCAGAGAAGGGTCTACTATGGGGATTAACTGTGACTCTTAAAGTCGTGGTTGGGGGTGCCCCTGTCCCAGAGGAACCCTTGGGGGTGCCGGACACTCAACGGTCTCTTCCCAGGTTCCAAAGGGACATTTAAGTCGACCATGAAGGTGAGTCTTACCAAATTGAAGGCCGGTGTTGGGTGAGAAGACGAGCAACTGGAGAAATGGATGGTGAGCTTGTGGAGGAGGATCAGGCAGTGAGGGTTCTCAGAGCAGCTCAGATTCCCAGAGGAAGAGCAAAGTCAATGGGAGAAACTCATCCGAGTCATGGCACCAATGAAAGGGTATCTCACCATGACCCTCCTTACCCAGAACGACTCAGGAGACATGGGCCCACACAAGAGATTTTATTATCTGAAAGAGAAAATGGCTGCCCTCAGAGAGAGGGAGCAGCAGCTCATGGGTGAAGAAGTGCGTTTTTAACGAGTAGGGGTAGGGTGTGTTCTGTGTTGGTGATTAGATCTTAAGGGGTGGGGGTCTTAGTGTGCCAGAATTTGCCTTCAACCTCTCATAGTTTTTTTCAGTCTAAAAAAGCAGGCTAAACACCTGCTTCCTTCATGTTTTCTCCCTATAATGCTGACTTGTATGCTTCTCCCTCCAACAGACACAGATTTCACCAGGGATGATTTAAAATTGTGGTGGCCCCTTTGAGAAGCTCTAGACGTGAACTGAAGAGGTACTTTAGAGCAAAAAGCAAGAAACCTTCATAAGGAGATTGTCTTGTTTGTGTAAAAAAAAGAGATCAGTTCCTTTAACAAAGAATATATCACCTACTTAGTTTCCATATTTGGGGTATTAATTAATGCTGGCTTTTTAATTATACAGCTCGATATACATGTCAAGGGTCCATGTTATGTCAAAACAAGCTATATGCTTGTAACTCCAGGGAGAGGAAATCCTGTGGCAAAATACCTCTAAAATCAAAATCAGTCAAAGGGAGAAATAAAGTTTAAAACCCATTTATTGCTTACAAACTGCAGTTCAGGCTGTCTCTTTCCTGCTCCAGCAAAGTATGTCAGACCTCCCCTTCACCTCTCAGGTTCAGATAAACCCTCAGTTGCCCAGGTAATTACCCATAGGTATGGAGGTGAACTACTGTCTACACCACTGAGGAACACCTGTTGATATGCAGATGCACTAAAGCCAGGTGAGATATTCTGGAAATACTACAATTTTATTCTATTTTTTGTGTGTGTGCAGACCAGAAAATCTGTATTTCTACATGTTAACTTTCTTCTCCTCACAGAGGAAACATAATTAGCCCTTTATAGTGATGATTACAAGCTGGCTCCCTCTTTCCTTCTGATTTTTTCTGTTCTATTTTCTCTTTTTCCTCTCCTATGAAACTTTAAATATTAACTTATCAAAAAAATTTAATTGTCTTGAATATACTGTAGGACTATCTAGTCCAAATGCAGTCAAATTTGTTGCCATTCATGACTACATGGATGGGTGACCTAGAAGGTATTATGATAAGTGAAATAAGTTAACAAAGAAACATAAATACTATATGATCTCACTTGTATGTGGAATCTAGAAAACAAAACAAACAAAACAGAAATGGGCTCATAAAGACAGAGAACAAACTGGTGGTTGCCATAGGGTAGGGGTGCAGAGGATGGGCAAAAGGAGATAGAGGTACAAACTTTCAATTGTAAAATAAATAAGTAATGGAGATGAAAAGTACAGCTTAGGAAATACAGTCAATAATATTGTAACAACTTTGTATGGTGACAGATGGTAACCACACTTATCTGTGAGCATTTCATAATGTACAGAATTGTCAAATCACTATGCAGTAAACCTGAAATTAATATAACATTGTATGTCAACTATTCTGCAATTTTAAAAAGTCCAATTTTTATAAAGGGAAAATTTTAAATTTATTAAACTGCCTTATTTTTGTATGTGCTGAAAAGTATATTTACATAATAGCCTTGTTTCTAAAGCTAAAAGAAAATAAAAAGAGGCTTAGTTTCAAGATAAAAGAAGAATTGTGGTGTGATTTGGTATCTTTAAACACTATTTTTTTTTCAAGACCAGGTTTCAATTTCTCATAATTCAAACCTCCTAGACTTCCTACATTGGTTTTATGAATTCAATAAGTCACCACTGTTTCCAAATTTTAATTAAATTTATATGTATAAAATTGTATTAAACTATTCAACTAAATAATAATGGTTTATATTTTCAAAAGTTTAATTTTATGAAATTCTTAAAATGCTACAAATCATAAGAATTCAGTGTATTCATTAAGTTGTTATCTCCAGATTCTTAACTTATTTTAAGACCTTAGACCTATGTTAATTATAATCTTTGGATGTCCAGACAGTTCTTATTTATATATCTGTGTATGCATAAGTGATAAATGTAAAGGTATATTAACAAACTCTTTACTACAAATTGTTACATGAATTAATGTATGAAACTTAGCATTGACAAATTAAAAATAGAGCTTATCTTCCAGAAATAGGTACAATATGCAAATATAGGTATCTTTCTATGTTGAGCTGGAGAACTCCCAGAAGGGATAACTGATTGCCTCCTTGTATATACTATTTGAGCTGCCATTCTCAAATTAGGAAGAATACAAATGGCAAAGATGGTCCAAAACTTGTTTCTAACCCTATAAAAAGTCATAAAAAACATAATTTATATTCTGAAAGCCCAACAAACTAGTCTAAATTCAGTAGCCAGGGCTGTTATGGATAACCACATTACCTTTACTTTCCTCTTAACTAGTCAAGGGGAACTTTATGCCATAGCAAATCTTTCTTGCTTTACCTTTATACTATACAATAAGTAAAAGAGTTGGGGGTAAAAAGCCACTTGTTTCCTGGACTAATTATTTCCTTTCCGATAATTGTTAGTGTTGCAACTGGTTGATGTCTCCTGTTTAGAGTTTCAAATGCTACTGTGCCACCATTACATCAGAGGACTCAACTCATCCTGCAGCATAATGAGCAACACAGACTGACCTGACCCTAGTCCTACTGCAGACTACATCCTTCAAACGACCTCTTAATCAGCAAAATCTTGGCCATGGTGAAAACCTGGATATTACTGATTGATGTCCTATAGTCTGACTTCATCTGCCCTTATCTATAAGGGAAGTAAAAAAGAAAGAAACAGCCCGTGACCATTAGGACGTGGCCTGGTAGCATCAGTTGAGCCTTGCTGTTCTCCTGCTAAACAATTTCACAGAACATCAACACCAGACAAGGCCACTCAGTGACTATGATGGATCAAGACTAAAAAAGACCACTGTGAGGGCCAAAATAGCTCAGTTGGGAGAACGTTAGATTGAAAAGCTCACTTGTAATCAGATCTAAACACAAAATATGGACATCATCTAAACCAGAGAAATGGCCAAACTTCCCCCACCCTAGCTAATATAAGTGGCTGCTTGTGGATAAAGTGAAGGTTCCTATGGTCAGGATTGTCACCTGGCACTGGTTGGCTAACTCACTGCACACATGTGAGCAATTCGTTTGTGGGTAAAATTGGAATATTTCCAGAATCTCTTGCCTGGCTTTAGTGCATCTCCATACCAATAGGTGTTTCCAAGGGGTGGAGAGAAGTAGCCATCTCCATATCAACAGGTAATTACATGGGTGAGCCAGGGCATATCTGGACCAGAGAGGTTGGGTGGAGCTCTCTTCTTCTGCAGTCAGCTCTGGAGAGATGCAAGATGACTGCTTGTAAGTAATAAACAGGATTCTCCCACTTTATTTCTCCCTTATATGGATTTCGGTTTCAAAGGTATTTTGCCCTGGGACTTTTCCCCCCAAGTTACATCTGGCAGTAGTTGGCAGGACCTCTGAACCTGAAATCTGTATACATGGGTGTGACCCTTGGGCAGGCTGCCTCTAGGGATGCTGGGGAGGTGCAGGTAGCTGCAGTGGCAGAGAATGCAGCTTCACTTGGGAACGCCTATATGTGGGGCTTCCAACTGGGGAGCCTCTAGTGGGGAATTGGTCAAGGGTAAAGCACCTCCTAGAGGGGTGGGGCCTTCCCCAGAACTGGGGAAGTGTCGAGACACTGGAAGCTGTGGAATTAGACCTCTGTGAGATAAAAGACAGCTTAGAGGACCTGAGTAGCTGTGTAGCAGCTGGCATTGTAGGATCTCTTTTCCTCGAGATAGTGGAAAATGTTATCGAGGAGAGAGAGTGTTATCAAGGAGAGAAGAGAGACTTCAGCAGGAGAGAGACACGCTTTTGCATCACTTGGTAGAGCTGGGAGATGACTTATGGGATACCCTTAAGGAAGAGAAACAGTTATTGAGAGCACAGGTCGCACTCCTAGAAGATTCCTTAGCAGTAGTGAGGGGGAGGCAGCAGGAGAGTCTGCATTGCAGGAGGTCATGGGGGAGGGGGAGGAAAGAGCGGTGCCTTCTGTAAGATAAATTCTAGCTGAAATAAGCAGGCAAAAAGAGGAAACAAAGGGCCAGGTAGTTTATTTGAGTTCAATTTCCCGGGTGATGTTCCGTGGTCTGGCTATCACAGGCCAGGGAAGTCACACCTGGTCAGGGAGGTGGGGGCTTATAAGGGGTTAGGAGAGGGAGGAGTGGGCAAGCTATCCTAGGGGGTGTGGAGAGGTATGATTGGCTAAAGGTGACATAATAGACAACTAGAAACTTTTTTCCTTCCAAGAGGGAGGAGGCTAACATTCAGGTCTTAGTTGGCACATCAGAAAGATGGAATTCAGGAAGAGCTGTCCCCTTTCCATATAAGACATGGACCTTGGGGTTTGGTCTGTTCTCCTTTTATGGTATCTCTCTGTTCTGTTTGCATGCCCTTGTTTTTCCTTCTTCCAGCCTAACATACCAGCCTTTTGGTCATAATGGGTGACGACTCGATCTGGCTACTTCTGGCTGACAAGGGGCATCATGGGGGTTTGAGGCTGGTATTAGGCTGAAGGAGGGGGTTCAGTGGGAAGAGGTGCATAACAGTGAAGTAACATCTGGTTGGTGGTGACCTGGGTCATCTGGGTTAGCCGCTGTTGCAGGAACCTGAGGACATAAGGGGCAACTAAAAGTAAACCACAAACTGTTATTAAGGGGCCCAGTAGGGACATTAGCCAGGCCGTTATGGGGGACTGGAATTCTGGATCGAGTTTATATCTCAATGACTAGTATTGGGATTTAGTATAGATAAGACTGCATTATTGAAACAATACTTTTCTCTTAAATCGCCCTCATTTTTATTAGAAGTAGCCAGATTAAGAAAATAATTAACAGTTGGCTTGATTATTTGCATAAGTACAGCAAGAAGAGCAATTGATTACATAGGCTCTTTTAAATATGCTTTGCTGGAACTTTTTGTAAGGAATTTCAGATTAAACTTTTAAGGGCTTCTTGAGGCCAGAAAGCCAAGCCAGACTTGCCATCAGGTTGTGCCTGCAGTGCCTGTAGATTTGGGTGAATTCCTCTCTTCTCTGAGGTTCCCAAGACATTCCTGAGGTTCCTGCACCTGCCAGGAAGTGACCGTTCTTACTCACCTGGTAAGGCTGCTGGGAACTCTGTAAGCAAGGTACCAGGCCAGTTCTTCTCAGGGGCTTTGTTGGCTTTATAAAGTCGATCTTAGTTCCTTAAAGCTGTCTGTTCATATCTGAGTTTACACACGTGTCTCTCAGGTATGATTTTCCAGTCAAAGCCTTGGTAATATAACCAGTGTTTTTAACTGGTCCTCTTATAAGGAAAGCAGACTCTTATTGAACTTGTGCAAATAAACATATTGCCATGAAATATATAGTCACTGAGAGTTTTTAAATTCTGGAGGGATCAGGTAGAGAGAAAGATAAAGTTTCAATTCTGCTTATAAAGGCAGTCATTTACTAAACTGTTGTCAGCTTAAGAGAAAAAGCTTAAAACACTTTATCAACAACATTTGAAACAAAAAGCTACAAAATCATCTTCCTTAGTTTACTTAATCCTATGTAACTAATACCTGTTCTGCTGAAATCTAGTTCTTTACTAGCTTAAGAGTAATAAAACAGTGACTATAAATAATAAAACTTACAAATGACAATGGTTAAAGATTTGATGAGAGCTTACTGTAAGACAGTTGACATAAGGAAATTCTGATATTTCTGTAACACAAAACATTTAGTAACAAAGTTTAGCATTATTTTTTTTGACAGTGCTTTCTAGGTAATTAAGCAGGTAATTATATATCAGATAAATAAGCTGAATTGGCCAAATACTTTTTCCAATGAGAAAAAGTTCCTCTGACATGTTCCAGGGGCCCTCTGGAAAATATCAGAGTTAACTAGAGGTAAAAGTATCTTTTTGAATTTGATTTTGGGAAGTTGTCAGAAGAAAGTTTCTTTGGCACTTGCTTAAATAGGATTATAGGTTGCTATGAAGCAATACTTATCTATTTAACTAGAATGACAACAAAATATCTCAAAGGCAAATAAAGAAGGTTACACAGTTGTTAGCAAACTTTAGCTTTTGGTCTTCTTAATATTAAGATCTTATTTTCTTAAATACTCCTACAACTCATTGAGACTTTAAGCATGAGAAACTGCTTTGATAAAACAATTAGAGAACTTTCTGCAAACTTTCAATATTAAGAGCAGACTAACAGTTAAGAAAACTTTGTCTTTCTAACTGAAAACAAAATTCTAATTTTGCTGTGTACTTGATACCGAGACTCATTTGCTTTAATTTTATATAGTATGATTTTATGTAGCCTGGGGAGAGCTGAACTCCTGAGTATGTGACCTGAGTGGCAGACAGCTGAACTTTGGAGTGGAGACAGCTGAAACTCGATAGCTGTATTCTGAGAGAAAGTTTAAAAGGAGAATAGTATCCTGTTGAGACGTTTGTTGGAAGGGACTGCACGGGAGGAGATAATCTACATATTGAAGGAGGGTGGAGCTCAAGAGAGTAAGGAATTTGAGGTCTTCTGTTAGAGCCTGTCCAAATAGGTGGGGACTATCTTTAAAGCCTTGGGGAAGGACTTAAGTGTTCTCTGAATATTAAAAATTAACTTAACATAAGGAATTTCCTGCCTTGATTTTTCTCTGGGATACCGGCGTCTTGGTCTGGGAGCATATCAAAAGGCTGCCTGCTCAGCTCCCAAGGTGGATTGAGGTATTGTCTATTTGCTAAAGAATCCTGCCTTTTACTATGCCGTCTACAGCTGGGTCTGCAGTTAGTTGCAGTTAGTTGCTCAAATTACCTCATAAGATCTGAAGGAGGAAAGACAGCACATAGGCCTGGGCCTTTTAGTATGCTAAAGTGAATCTTACACACGATTACAAATGATTAGCATAATAAAACATGTGCTACCCTTCTTTATCTGGGGAACATTAACTGATCTCACTGAAGAATGTTCAACAGTTTTAGTAGGACGGGGGTTCCTAGCATGTAGTTACATTGCTCTGACTGCAAATATCCTGCCTTGCTTTCTCCAGAGGCTCTCACCTTATTCTGTCTAAGCCTATGGTCCCTGTCTCATTCTCCCCTTTACAGATAGAGACTAGCTGCTGCTAGGGAAAAGGGGTGATGACTGCTCTGGCTGCTTCACGCTGAGAGGGAGTGCAGTAAAGGGTGCAGCTTAGGTCTCCATCACTGGTCAGTTGAGAGGGCCTCAGAAGGTTGGCACTTCTATTCCGGGTTTCATTTCTATTACTATTTGCAGTTTTGTGGCTTTTAGGCAAGATAGAACAAATTGTTATTAGGTTAAGTAGCAACATCTGGAGTTGGATTTTCCATTCTGGAAGGACAAACTTGACAAGATTAAGAATGCATGGCTGAATATGAGAACTAGAAATATGAAAAGTCTAATTGAGAATTATAGCCAGGTAGCATGGGGAAACTAGAATTCTGGATCGAGTTTACATCTCAATGACTAGTATTAGGATTTAGTATAGATAAGACTGCATTATTGAAACAATACTTTTCTCTTAAATCACCCTCATTTTTATTAGAGGTAGCCAGATTAAGAAAATAAGTAACATTTGCCTTGATTATTTGCATAAGTGCAGCAAGAAGAGCAATTGATTACATAGGCTCTTTTAAATATGCTTTGCTGGAACTTTTTGTAAGGAATTTCAGATTAAACTTTTAAGGGCTTCTTGAGGCCAGAAAGCCAAGCCAGACTTGCCATCAGGTTGTGCCTGCAGTGCCTGTAGATTTGGGTGAATTCCTCTCTTCTTGAGGTTCCCAAGACATTCCTGAGGTTCCTGCACCTGCCAGGAAGTGACCGTTCTTACTCACCTGGTAAGGCTGCTGGGAACTCTGTAAGCAAGATACCAGGCCAGTTCTTCTCAGGGGCTTTGTTGGCTTTATAAAGTCAATCTTAGTTCCTTAAAGCTGTCTGTTCATATCTGAGTTTACACACGTGTCTCTCAGGTATGATGTTCCAGTCAAAGCCTTGGTAATATAACCAGTGTTTTTAACTGGTCCTCTTATAAGGAAAGCAGACTCTTATTGAACTTGTGCAAATAAACATATTGCCATGAAATATATAAATAGTCACTGAGAGTTTTTAAATTCTGGAGGGATGGTAGAGAGAAAGATAAAGTTTCAATTCTGCTTATAAAGGCAGTCATTTACTAAATTGTCAGCTTAAGAGAAAAAGCTTAAAACACTTTATCAACATTTGAAACAAAAAGCCACCAAATCATCTTCCTTAGTTTACTTAATCCTATGTAACTAATACCTGTTCTGCTGAAATCTAGTTTTTTACTAGTTTAGGAGTAATAAAACAGTGAGCATAGATGACAAAAGACGTACAAATGACAATGGTTAAAGATCTGATGAGAGCTTACTGTAAGACAGTTGTCATAAGGAAATTCTGATATTTCTGTAACACAAAACATTCAGTAACAAAGTTTAGCATCATTCCCTGTGACAGTGCCTTCTAGGTAATTAAGCAGGTAAATAAGCCAAATTAGCCAAATATTTTCCTCAATGAGAAAAAATTCCTCTGACATGTTCCAAGGGCCCTCTGGAAAATATAAAAGTGAACTAGAGGTAAAAAGCACCTTTTTGAATTTGATTTTGGGAAGCTCTTAAAAGTTTTAAGGCACGTGCTTAAATAGTTACTCACATTAGACAAACCTACACATCACTTTAAGCATTTTTCTTTGAAAGATTTAACAGATACCATCAACTTAAATGACTTTAGGTAAACTTAGGCAGCTGATAACCATAAAGACATGTCTATTCAGTTCAACTTAAATTAGCATTAATGCTTAATATCTTCTATTAGAATTTTCTGGAAATTTTAGAATGCCCAATTTTCACAAGCGCTTGTCTCTAAATCAATTTTTATTAATACCATCTGGAGGTAGAAAAATATTTTTCATTTACACACTTAGACACAAACATACAGATTGAGACATAATGATGCAGTGAGAGGACAGACAGAGCTCCTGGCATGAGCCAGGAGGGGACAAGAGAGCCTATGGTGGTGCATTGTCTAGGAGTCTGATAGGCAGTTGGAGGATATTTGGGAACGTGAAAAAAGCATAGGGGTGAGGACTTTAAGGCAATAGTAGGTGTTTAGGATTGCAGGGGAGACAGAGAGAGCTTGGTTCGGAGGTTGGAGAAAGCCTGGATATATGGGATCTCTTTCCATTTGCCCATGTGCTCACAGGAGTTGTGTAAGTCACAGAGAATTTTAGGATCTAAAGAGTCATTTGGGGTCCATTTAGACTGATTGCCCAAGGGATATTGTGGCCAGATCTCATTACAGTAGTGAACAGGTTTGAGGTCTGGAGTGAGGTGGAGGTGCTTTAGATTATTGAGTAAGCACCCTAGTGGTGAATCTGCAGGAATGGAGGGGCCAGATCCCATGATGAGAACGAGACCATTCAGAAGTCGCTGAGGCATCCCTGAGCGATTGAGAAGGTTGCAGAGAAGACCAGGCACAGTTAGGGGGTCGTCACCACCTCTAACTGAGGGGTCAAGGTGAAAATGCCGGGGAGGCTAGGTACCTGGTACCAGGAGTTTATGAGTAGACTAGAAATGTAGACAAATGGAGACTGGGCCTCAGTGGATGAGGATTCTCACCATGGGAAGGCAGAGAAGGGTTGACTATGGGGATCAACTGTGACTCTGAAAGTCGTGGTTGAGGGTACCCCTGTCCCAGAGGAGCCCTTGGGGGTGCCAGACACTCAACGGTCACTTCCCAGGTTCCAAAGGGACATTTAAGTCAATGATGAAGGGGAGACTCACCAAATCAAAGACCAGTGTTGGGCAAGAAGATGAGCGACTGGAGAAATGGACGGTGAGCCCGTGGAGGAGGATCGGGCAGTGAGGGTTCCCAAAGCAGCTCAGGTTCCCAGAGGAAAAGCAAAGTCAATGGGAGAGCCTCATCCGAAGGCATGGCACCGATGAAAGTGTATCTCACCGCGACCCTCCTTACCCAGAACAACTCAGGGGACACAGGCTCATGCAAGAGATTTTATTATCTGAAGGAGAAAATGGTTGCCCCCATAGGGGTGTGGGCAGCAGAGAGAGAGAGTCAGAGAGAGGGCAGGGGGACAGGGAGAGAGACAAAGAGAGAGAGGGCTGAGGGACAGAGAGAGAGAAAGAGAGAGAGGGCAGCAGCGTGGTGCCATTTATTGTGGCGGATCCACTCATCCTGTTGCCTTGGGGGAGGGTTGGGATGTTTAGAGATAAGGTGGGGGAAGCCCAGGCAAGCCCCAGGCAAGCCCAGGCATAATTCTCACCCGCTTATGTGCTTGGGACCATGGGGCAAATGGAGGGTAAATTACCATATTCTTACACTGTAACTATGAGCTTTACAGCACAATCTCCCACTAAACATGAAGTGTATCTTCCTAACTTAGCAAAACTTTAAGGTTTTAGATTACCACAAAGATTCTCAGGCTGTAAGTAGGTATACACACTTTAACACACAATTAAAAAGGTGTTCACTTGCCACACTTATTTAGTTCATTCATTTGTAACAACTATGCTAGATTACTTACAAGACCTTTACCGAATATTAGACAAAGCCAAGCCTTTAAGCATTTTATTCTTAAAAGATTTAGCAGATAACATCAGCTTAAATGACCTTAGGTTAATTTAGGCAGCTGATAACCACAAGGACATGCCCACCTTAGCCAAACCCAAATTAGCATTAATGCTAACATTTTTTATTAGATTTTCTGGAAGTTATAGAATGCCTAATTTTCACAAGCGCTTGTTTTTAAATAAATTTTTATTAATACCATTCGGAGGTAAAAAAAATACTTTTCATCTACACACCTAGACACACAAACATACAAACTGAGACACAACGACTACAGTCAGCAACACTTCTTACACAAAAACATATACACAGACAGACAAACCGAAAAAAAGACTTGAGTCACTGATATCTAATTGCTTTCCCTCTCTTCAGCTTCTTGTCCATGGCTTCTGGAACTAGAGGGCAGGAGGAGCATGTTCTGGTGACAGAAGAGGGTGGTGAAGGCAGAGGGAGAGGGGGAGGTGGTGGTGCAGCCACCAGAAGAGGAAAACAGGAGAATGGCATGGTTCAGAATGTAGGACTTTAAGATGGTGGCAACACGTGTGAAGACAAAGGACTTAAAGATGGTGGTGGATAGAGGGGAAGGGGATTGCGAGTTGAGGGAGGCAGGCAATTGAGGTCTTCTGGCGGATCTGAAAAGGAAGAAGGACTGGGAAGACTAAGAGGCTGACAATCTTTAACTGGAGATCAGGCCAGGAGAACCTGAGTCATTGAACACTTAACATAAAGGTCTGGGCAGGAGTGCAAAGTCCAAAAAGCCTGCACATATGGGATTTCACTCTACTCTCCACTCCAGTGGCAATAATTAAGCAAGTCAGTGAGGAGGCCAAAATTGAAAGTTCCCTCAGGGGGCCAGTGAGATTGATTGTCCAATGGATACTGAGGCCCAGCCTCAGAGCAAAGAAAGGCTAGCTTCCATTGGCGAACTTCCCAGGACAAATACAGAGTAGCCAAATTAGAAATGAGATACCGCAATGGGGTCTGAGCCTCTGCTTTCGAGGGCTGGTTCCCCATACCTGTGCCACTTCCCAACTAATCCCGCTGAGAGGAGTGCCCAGCATCCCAAGCGCACCAAGTCAGGGGAGACAGCCTGGGAGCCTGGGTGAGGGACGTCTCCCCCACCGCAGGGCCAGGGGCGGGCCAGATGCCCGCAGACATCCTGGGGCCTGGGGTAGGGACGTCTCCCACACTGCAGGGCCAGGAGTGGGCCGGATGCCCACAGAGGGTGGGCTGGATGCCCAAGGGGCTGGATGCCCCCACCTGTACATACGTACGATTTCTAACAGACCAGGTGAAATGGAGTTAGGAAGGGAAGCAGACTGGGGGAAACTGAGAGACTCACCAGAAAATAGTCCAAGCAATGGAGAGCAGGCTGAGGTCCGGGGCGGGGAAGGAGGGGGCGGGGTCACCGGTGGCCGGTCAGGGCCCCACGCTCACGCTCCTTCCCGGGTTTTGGCACCAAATGTAAGATAAATTCTAGCCAAAATAAGCAGGCGAAGAGAGGCAACAAAGGACCAGGTAGTTTATTTGGGCTCAATTTCCCAGGTGATGTTCTGTGGTCTGGCTATCACAGGCCGGGGAAGTCACACCTGGTCAGGGAGATGGGGCTTATAAGGGGTTAGGAGGGGGAGGAGTGGGCAAGCTATCCTAGGGGGTGTGGAGAGGTATGATTGGCTAAAGGTGACATAACAGACAACTAGAAACTTCTTTTCCTTCCAAGAGGGAGGAGGCTGACATTCAGGTCTTAGTTGGCACATCAGAAGGATGTAATTCAGGAAGAGCTGTCCACTTTCCATATAAGACATGGACCTTGGGGTCTGGTCTGTTCTCCTTTTATGGTATCTCTCTGTTCTGTTTGCATGTCCTTGTTTTTCCTTTCTCCAGCCTAACACCTTCAGTGCTGGCAATGGTGAAGGAGGTGTCAGGAGAGGATGAGGGGTGTCGCCAAGGGCTGATCTGTTGCCAAGGCCACCACCCAAGGCACCAGGCTCTCCTGTATTAAAGGCCCACTCAGTTGTAATTAAGAAAGGAAAAAATGCAACTGCAGGCTCCTCAAGGGAGAAGCCACCTCCTCCCCAGGTTGTGGAGCACTCTGTGCTCCACCCCATACCCAGGATAAGATGGTGGACATGAGAGTCTGGTATTGGCAGAAGCCATTGGAACCTCTGCCTACATAGCTTTTGCATCTCTGGGGTATGGGGGTGGAAAACATTCTTATGTCGGGTTCTGAAATGACTAGACTGGTTTCCCTGATGACTCATCCTTCTCGTCAGCAGCACTTGCAAAGTGCCCATCACACCTGAGGGAATCGCGTGCTTCTGGATTGTCTGACAGCAGCCATCAGGGAAGTTTGGCCTAATCAGTGTGATTTACCACACTTACCCACTAGCTGGAAAACATATGCAGAGCTCCAGCATGTGTTATGGGAGTTGGGTATGAAAAATATAATCTATAATATGGACCCCCTGGGACCTGATGAGGAGTTGTTCACCATAGGAATGAGAAATCTGGTGCTGCATACAGCTCCCACATCTCTCTTTGGGTCCTTAGTGACTATTCTTGCCCCCCATATAAAGCAATGTATAAGTGAGGCTACTTGTACTTTAGCAGATCTAAGGGAGGTTGAAACAATAAGAGTACGGGAGGAAGTATGGGCTACCACTGAAAGGAGATGTGCAAAGGGCCCCGTGAAGTTCTCAAGGATCCACATGTGAGTTGATTTGATAAAGGCTGGGGTACTGAAAGAAAAACTTGATGGGCGGCCCAACAGGACCTTGTTAGAACTGTGGCACCAATTAAAGCCAGAGCAGCAGTTCCAGCCACTGAGGTCCAGGACATGGAAGACAGAGGCAAAGCCCCATGTCTGGACTGTGTCCCTGCAAGACTTCCTGGGGAACAGCAGTCAGGCTCTGCCTGAGCCCTCACCCCCAAAGGACAATGATTGGGCATTGTGGTTTGACTGAGGGGAGGGTAAAGGACCAACGTGGTGGGGACCAGAGGCCACATGTAGAATTAGCAATTAATTGGTCCCCTGTGAATGTACAATGTGTCCTGGTGCTGGTGGACACAGGAGCTGATTGTACTTTGATTTATGGCAACCCTGAGTGATTTCTTGGGACCCCTGCTGATAGATGGCTATGGGTGTAAGGCAATTAGATAGAAGAAAGCCCAAATCCCATTGGGGATAGGGCATTTACCCCCAAAGGAGTATACTGTTTACATTTCTCCCATCACTTGAATATATTTTGGGGGGTTGACATCCTACATGGCCTGTGGTTACAGACCACTGCAGGTGAGTTCAGACTGAGGGTATGTGTGGCAAAGGCAGTTCTGAGGTGACATGCTAAGCACCTACCTGTAGCTCTGCCTGTACCTTGGCAAGTGACAAATACTAAGAAGAATAAATTGCCTGGGTGGCACAAAAATTGAAGAAACTCTACAGGATTTGAGAAGGTGGGCATCATAAAGCCAACTCATAGTCCTTTTAATTCTTCAGTGTGGCCAGTGAAAAAGCCAGATGGCTCCTGGCATATGACCTTGGACTACAGGGAATTGAATAAAGTCAAAGCCCCTTTCCAAGCTGCTGTACCCTCTATAGCAACCCTTATGGACACACTAAGTCATGAACTAGGGATGTATCATTATGTTGTGAACCTTGCTAATGCTTTCTTCTCCATTGACATAGCACAGGAAAGTCACAAACAGTTTGCCTTCACGTGGGAAGGCCGGCACTGGACATTCACTGTCTTTCCACCGGGATACCTCCACAGTGCCATCATTTGTAGCCCAAGACTTGGCCACATGGAAGAAACCACAAATGGAGCAACGGTATCACTACATTGATGATATTATGCTCACATCTGATTCTCTTGCAGATTTAGAAGGGGCTGTTCCTAGACTGCTGCAACATCTACAGGAGAAAGGATGGGCTGTGAACAACACTAAGGTTCAGGGACCTGGTTTGTCTGTAAAATTCTTGGGAGTTGTCTGGTTAGGTAAAACTAAAGTTATTCCTGAAGCAGTCATAGACAAGGTCCAGGCTTTCCCTACCTCCACTGCTGTGGCAGTATTACAAGAGTTTTGGGGCCTTTTGGGCTAATGGAGAGTGTTTATCCCACACTTGGCAGAAATTCTGAAGCCTTTATACTGGTTGGTATGAAAGGGCATCAAGTGGGACTGGGATGAGACATATGTAGCTGCTTTTACTGCTGCTAAGCAGGCAGTCAAGGCCATACAGTCCTTGAGTGTAATGGACTCATCAAGGCCCTGTGAGCTAGATGTTCATGTAACCAAAGATGGTTATGGATGGGGTCTTTGGCAGCGGCTTGAATGGACACACCAACCCATTGGATTCTGGTCACAACTAAGGAAAGGAGCAGAGGTCTGGTATACCTTGATTGAGAAGGAACTGGCTGCTGTGTACCATGGTTTGCTGGCTACAGAGCCCATCACCAGAACAGCTCCAACCAAGGTAATAACCACCTATCCAACTGTAGGGTGAGTGCAAGACTGGATTCAAAGGCCATGGAGTGGCATGGCATAGATGCCTACACTGGCTAAATGGGGTGCATATTTACAGCAGAATAGCACCCTCTCTACTAGCCCCTTAAGTGGGGAGTGCCCAACACTTATTGTGGCCTGTGACGTATACCAGTGGAAAGCAGAAAGAACTTGCTTTTGAGCCATTGGTAGCCAAGAGTCCTTATCAGGATGGAAAAGCCCCTATACCTGAAGATGCTTGGTATACAGATGGCTCCAGTTGTGGGCAGCCCCCAAAGTGGAGGGCTGTGGCTTTCTATGCTGAGATTGAGACAATATGGTTGGAGGATGGAGAGGGGAAGAGGCAGCCATTGGGCTGAGTTGAGGGCAGTATGGCTCATGATCACCCAGGAGCTCTGCCCAATAGCTGTCTGCACTGACAGCTAAGCCGCCTATTGGGGCTTGACCCAGTGGCTACTGACATGGTACCATGCCAACTGGATGGTTGGTTGCCAGCCCCTTCAGGGGTAAGAGTTGTGGCAATAACTATGGACCTCTGGTCAGACTAAGACTGTTACTGTATATCATGTGACTGGCCATTTGCCTTTTGCATCCCCGGGGAATGATGAAGCAGATACAGTGGCCCAGGTGCATTGGCTAGAAGGAAAGCCTGCCTCTGATGTAACCCAATGGTTACCTCAGCATTTGTTGCTCATGGGGAAAAGAAAATGTGGGCTGTAGCCCATCCATTGGGCTTTCTGTTGACCTTTGAAGAAGTCAGGTGAGCCTGGAAGGAGTGCCTTGTGTGCTCTATGAGGGACTTACACCGAGTCCCGCACCAACATGGGACAATAGTAAAGGAGCCAATACCTCTTGTCAGGTGGCAGGTAGACTACACTGGGCCTCTGCCCATATCAGAAGGCTATCGGTATGCCATGACTTGTGTAGACACAGCTACTGGTCTGTTGGTTGCTTTTCCTCCATGTCATGCAGATCAACAAACCACCAAGAGCAGCCTAGAGCGTCTCCTTGCAGCCTATGGCCAGCCACAGGTGACTGAGAGCAATCAAGGCACCCACTTTACTGGACATGGGTTACAAGAATGGGTGCAGCAATTAGGAATAAAGTGGAGGTTTCATGTACTATATAACCCTACTGGGGCAGGCATGATAGAGAGATACAACAGTTTGTTGAAATCTGGCCTGAAGTTGGACACCAACAGTCTACAGGGCTGGTCAGTTCACTTAGGGACAGTGCTACCGTGTTTGAATGAGAAGTCCCGAAAAGGAGCCTTGAGCCCTGTGGATATGCTAACACACCTTGCTGCCTCTCCTATACAACTGTATGTGCAAACTAAAGAGGAGTTATTGAGGCCAGGGTATAGCCAGCAGAGCAACATCCTGCTGCCAACCCCTACTGCCTTACACCCTGCAAACACTGTTGAGTGGATGCGGCCCTGGACATTTTGACACATGGACCAGCGATGGCTGACCCTTCTGGCACCTTGAAGGAAAGGCCTGGAAGCCAGACTCCCGTGTGTTCCTGGATTAACAGCACAGTGGCCCCCAAAGTTCATGGTAGTGTATCCAAAACGTCCAGGAGATAAGAGCATCTTACAGCAAAGTTTTGTTTTATCTTTATGGCCAGTGCATGTACCTTTTGTAGCCCTATATATTGACCCATCTGTAACTCCTGTAGGATCTGAAGAATCAAAAGTTAGCATAAGTACAGCCATCTTAAAGGCTTAAATACCACCCCCTAACCTAGAAGGAGGAAAATTATTAGAATCTTGAAAAACAAGTTAGTCAGCCAGTGTTAAATGTAGTGACCTTTAATTAGCTGACCTCAAATCAGTTAATCATATACAGCAAGCTTATCTTACTAGAACCACCCTAAACATTCCGAAGGTAATCTTATCTAACCAGACCCCAGGATGTGGCCCCAGGCAAAGATTTATGTGTCTATGAAAAAACACTGTATTGTGATTGTGGAAAATGTTGCCCCCTTTGAAAATGCTATAAAACCTTCTGGCTTTGTGTGCTCAGGGTCCTTGTTGAGACCCGCTGCGTCGGGCTAACTTGGACCCCAGCTAGCTGGTTCCTGAATAAATTCCTCTTGCTTATTGCATCAAGAGACGCCTTTCGTGAGTGATTTGGGGTGGCGTCCTCCTCTGGGAAAATCCAACATTTGGGGGCTCGTCCGGGATCATGCGCTCACCCCGCTTCACTCCCGAAGTCGCTCTTGGAGGAAGAGGTAAGATTAGTGGCGCCTTGGTTTGTCTGTGTTCTGTTTTCTGTTTTTCAGTAAGACCGGTCGGAATTCTGAAAGGGTACCCGTTGTCTGGCAGCTGTCCCGATCCCATAAAGGGGTCGAGACTGCGGTCGGTAGACATACTAGGAGCACCGCAGGCTGCAACCCTGGGGGACGCCTCGGGGAGGTTGGGAGGCCAGGGACGCCTGGTAGCCTCCCGTCTGTTTTTCCGGCAAAGTGAACCTGATGAGATAGGGTTGATTTTTGGGCACCGAGAGTATCAACCCTCTGATTCCTTTCGGTTTCTGTTTGAGAATCTGAGAAAAAACAAAAAGTGGCCGCTGTGTGTCTAATCTGTGTGTGTCTCTGTTTTTTTGTGTCTTTCACGTGCCTAATAATTGTTATATTGACAATGAGACAGACTCAGACAACCCCCTAAGTGTGTAAATGAATATATCTTTCTACCTCCGGATGGTATTAATGAAATTGATTTAAAGACAAGCGCTTGTGAAAATTGAGTCTTCTAAAACTTCCAGAAAACCTGATAAAAAAGTGTTAAGCATTAATGCTAATTTGAGTTTGCCTAAGGAGGGCATGTCTTGGTAGTTGTCGGCTGCCTGAGTTTACCTAGAGTCATTTGAGTCATGTTATCTGCTAAATCTTTTAAGAATAGAATGCTTAGAAGCTTGGCTTTGTCTAGTGTTCAGTGGGGGGCTTGTGAGTAGGCTAGCGTAGTTGTTGCAGGTAGGTGAGCTGGATAAGTGTGGCAAGTGAACACCTTTTTAATTGTGTGTTGCAGTGTGTATGCCTACCTGCAGCCTGAGAATCTTTGTAGTAACTTAAAGCCTTAGAGTTTTGTTAAGTTGAGAAGATGTGCTCTGTGTTTGCTGGGAGATTGTGCTGTGAAGCTCATGGTTGCAGAAATTGTAGAATGTGTTCATAAGTTTGTCAGTCTAGGGAATGTTGGTTTGACAGTTTGCAGTGTCCTGCTTCTCAGTGTTCACTGGAGGTTGAAGTTTCTAATAGTTTTGAGTTCTGGTTAGAACTGCTTAAGGTGATGGAGAGGGCATTTCTCTATGCTGCAAGATGTATGTTTTGATGAGAGAAAGTGTAAAGAACGGAAATTCGTTTTGTTGAAAGTAAAAGAGAGTGATTGTTAAAGAGAGAGAACACTGAATGTAAAAAGAAAGTTGTAGAAGGCTTGTGGAAGAGTTAGTATAGTCATGCTATGTGAAATTGAAGCGAGTAAGTCTTGGTATCGAGTGCACAGCAAAATTAGAATCTCGTTTCCAGTTAAACAGTTTTTTTAACTGTTAGTCTGCTCTTAGTGTTGAAAGATCAAAGCAGTTTCTCATGCTTAAAGTCTCAGTGAGTTGCCATAAAATCGTAATATTAAAAAGACTAAAAGCTAAAGTTTGTTAACTGTATAACCCTTATTTGCCTTTGAAATATTTTGTTATTGAAAATGATTGCATGGCCTGAGAAATTGAATTCCTAAGCAGAATGGTAACAAAGCTTTTTTCAGCTGATTAAATGCACTTAGTTAACAAACCAAAATTTATTCTTAAAAATTAAACTGTAGAATCTGGACAAGATTATGTTTCTCCCAGAAAAATAGGTTTCACTGTAAAGGTTTAGATGGACGAACGTGTGACTACTTTTGAGAAAAGTTGTAATAGATTTTTTTGAGAACCACCAGGTCTTCTTGTTTAATTTATATGCTGTGGATGGATATGTTTGTATGTTTTAAAAAACATGGAGGACTCCATCTTTTTTTAATGCAAATAATCTTATAAGCTGCTATGCAAATTCTATTAAAAAGCTCTATCTACTATTAAAGAGTAAAACATTCTTGAAGCTTTCAGGGAAGACCTGTAGACTTAAGCACTTTCTCTGCTTTTTTGTATCTGGTCTTAGACACTTATGCTGAGTTATGTTCTTATTATTTTCACTGTTTGTAAGCTATTGATTGTAAGCCAAAGGTCATTTCTCAGTCCCTAAATGAAGAAGTAAAATGCCTGATCTCTTTCATCTCAAAGCATATTTCTGGTCATATCTGAATATCTGTGTGAAAGAAAGAGACATTTAAATTTGAAATTCTGCTTAAACTTTTAAGTTGAATTTGACTATAGCCATATTCATTCTTTGTATGTATCTCTAACAGGTCTTTTGTATGCCTGGTGATATTATACTCTGCCTTGAGTTTAGACAGTTCTTTCAGCTAAATGTGAATTCTTATTGTAGCTTTTTTTCCCTTCCTGAAGATGAAAGCAGAGGAATCTACCATCTGCTACCATTCTCTCAAGAATGCTTAGTAACCTAGAATTATTTTGACTTTCTATATATTGTCTTTTAAACTGACAGCAGCAGTCTCCCCTGCTGACCCACCTTTTTAAAGTATCTCGTTTACTGTGCTGGGTATATAGATAATAAATGTGTAATGATAGACAGTTCTAATAGAATTAAATGCAAAAAAGTGCTTTTACCTCTAGTTAACTCTGACATGTTCCAGAGGGCCCCTGGAACATGTCAGAAGATTTTTTCTCATTGGAGAAAGTATTTGACTGGTTTGGCTTGTTTATCTGACATATATATATATATATTTACCAGAAAAGCACTGTCAAAGAGAATGATGCTAAATTTTGTTAGTGAATGTTTTGTATTACAGAAATATCAGAATTTCCTTATGTCAACTGTCTTACAGTAAGCTCTCATCAGATCTTTAACCATTGTCATTTGTAAGTCTTTTGTCATTTATAGTCAGTTTTATTATTCCTAAACTAGTAAAGAACTAGATTTGAGCAGAACAGGTATTAGTTACATAAGTTTACATAAACTAAAGAAAATGATTTTGTGTCTTTTTGTTTCAAATGTTGCTGATAAAGTGTTTTAACCTTGTTCTCTTAAACTGACAACAGTTTAGTAAATGACTCAGAATTGAAACATCCTTCTCTCTACCTGATCCCTCCAGAGTTTAAAAACTTTCAGTGACTGTTTTTGTATTCCATGGCAGTATGTTTATTTGCACGAGTTCAATAAGAATCTGCTTTCCTTGTGAGAAGACTACTTAAGAACACTGGTTATACTACCAGGGCTTTGACTGGAATGTCATACCTGAGAGACATGTGTATGGACTCAGATGTGAACAACTTTAAGGAACTAAGATTGACTTTATAAAGCCAACAAAGCCCCTTGGAAGAACTGGCCTGGTACCTTGCTTACAGAGTTCCCAGCAGCCTTACCAGGTGAGTAAAGAAGGTCACTTCCTGGCAGGTGCAGAGACCTCGAGAAGAGAAGAATTCATCCAAATCTACAGGTACTGCAGGCAAAGCCTGATGGCAAGTCTGGCTTGGCTGTCTGGCCTCAAGAAGCCTTTAAAAGTTCAATCTGAAATTCCTTACAAAAAGTTCCAGCAAAGCATATTTAAAAGAGCCTGTGTAATCAATTGCTCTTCTTGCTGCACCTGTGCAAATAATCAAGCCAGCTGTTAATTATTTTCTTAACCTAGTTACTTCTAGTAAAAATGAGAGTGATTTTAGAGAGAAGTATTGTTTCAATAATGCAGCCTCCTTCCAGAATAAAAAATCCAACTCCAGATGTTGCTACATAACCTAATAACACAATTTGTTTTATCTTGCCTAGAAGCCACAAAACTGCAAATAGTAATAGAAATGAAACCCAGAATGGAAGCGCCAGCCTTCTGAGGCCCTCTCAACTGACCAGTGATGGAGACCTAGCTGCACCCTTTACTGCGCCCCCTTCTCAGCACGAAGCAGCCAGAGCGGTCATCGCCCCTTTTCCCTAGCAGCAGCTAGAGTCTCTATCTGTAGAAGAAAGAATGAGACCATACCCATAGCCTTCCCTGGTAAAAACAGGTATTTAATCCCTCCTCCCGAGGGATAGTGGGCTTGTAACACTGGAGTGACCCCATGTGTCTCTACTTCTGCCTTCAACTCCTCCCGTGATTTCTGTATCATGGTCCAGCTGGTGCCCAGGTTGATGTATCATGATGATCTCTCATTCGTAGCTGAATTTGAACCTAGGCATAGATATAAGAGAGAGCCGGTCTCGCTGACCTTAGCTGTGTTGTTAGAGATAGGAGTCGCAGCCAGAGTGAGAACGGGGGCAGCCGCTATTGTCCAAGGGAACCAACATTATGAAGGACTAAGGACAGCTATTGATGAAGACTTAAAGACCATAGAGCAATCCATTACAAAACTTGAAGAATCTCTGACTTCCCTCTCTTAAGTAGTCTTGCAGAATAGATGAGGGCTGGATCTGCTGTTCCTAAAAGAAGGAGGACTGTGTGCAGCTTTAAAAGAAGAATGCTGCTTTTATGCAGACCATTCTGGAATAGTAAGAGATTCAATGTCAAAGCTTAGAGAAGGGCTAGACCAGAGAAAGAAAGAACGGGAAGCCGGCCAAGGGCTATTTGAATCTTGGTTCACTAGATCCCCGTAGTTTACAACCCTGATATCCACTCTGTCTGGGCCCTTACTCATCCTTGTGTTGCTCCTCACTTTAGGACCCTGCATACTAAATCAGCTGATAACTTTTGTTAGAGAAAGAGTGAGTGCCGTTCATGTACTGATGTTGAAGCAACAATATCATTCACTCACCCAACAAGGAAACACAAACATTCCATGATTGGAATGTCCCTAAAGAGAAGTGGGGAAATGTAGGATCTGAAGAATCAAAAGTTAGCATAAGTACAGCCATCTTAAAGGCTTAAATACCACCCCCTAACCTAGAAGGAGGAAAATTATTAGAATCTTGAAAAACAAGTTAGTCAGCCAGTGTTAAATGTAGTGACCTTTAATTAGCTGACCTCAAATCAGTTAATCATATACAGCAAGCTTATCTTACTAGAACCACCCTAAACATTCCGAAGGTAATCTTATCTAACCAGACCCCAGGATGTGGCCCCAGGCAAAGATTTATGTGTCTATGAAAAAACACTGTATTGTGATTGTGGAAAATGTTGCCCCCTTTGAAAATGCTATAAAACCTTCTGGCTTTGTGTGCTCAGGGTCCTTGTTGAGACCCGCTGCGTCGGGCTAACTTGGACCCCAGCTAGCTGGTTCCTGAATAAATTCCTCTTGCTTATTGCATCAAGAGACGCCTTTCGTGAGTGATTTGGGGTGGCGTCCTCCTCTGGGAAAATCCAACACTCCCACAGGGAGGGTGGTGAAAGTCTGGTATACTAGACCAGGAAGAGATCCCATTCCTGCCACTATTCTATCACAGGACCACTCTCTTGCATGTATCCTATGTGAGGGACAGGATTTGCCTATGCTGGTGTCATCAAAACATGTATGTTTTTGCTCCTAAGGTTATTTTTTTCTACATTCCCTGTGGCCTGGATGTGCCCCCTGGCTGCAGCTGCCACGTGATGATTGTTCTGAACTCCCTACCTGTTCAGCTACTGACAGCTTGTGGAATGGGTGAGTTATGGACTTAATCTGCCTAGGACTTTGAATTTAGCTGAATCTTTTGGCTTGAGGATTATCATGATTTTATGTTATTAGTCTGGTTACAATGCTCCAGTTTTCTAGCAGGGAATGAGTAGATTGTGAGGGGAGATTTCTGGAGGGGTGGCCTGTGGGTAAAATTGGAATGTTTCCAGAATCTCTCACCTGGCTTTAGTTCATCTCCATATCAATGGTGTTTCCAAGGGGTGGAGAGAAGTAGCCATCTCCATATCAATAGATAATTACATGGGCAAGGGAGGGATTATCTGGACTGCAGAGGTTGGGTGGAGCTCTCTCTTCTGCAACCAGGTCTGGAGAGATACAGGACTACTGTTTGTAAGACATAACCGGGTTTCTCCCACTTTATTTCTCCCTTATACTGATTTCAGTTTCAAAGGTATTTTGCTCCGGGATTTTCCCCCTGGAGTTACAAAGTTGTTGTTGACTCTGTATAAAGAGCTCTACCCAGTGCTCTGGGCAACACAGTGGCATGGCTGCATAGCTGCAGGAGAGGAGAGGCTGGAGCGGTGGCAGCACCAAGGACAGAGACTGAGACGGCTGCTGGGGCAGAGAGGCCCAGAGGCAGAGACTGGCTTGTTACATGTAGACTTGCTCGGAATGGACGGGATTCTAGTGATTGACTTGCCACCATGGGAATAAAGTTGGGTATAAACCCTTTCACCCCAAGAATGTTCCATTGTCATATTTTGGTCTCATTGAATCCATAGTGAACTTGCTCGATGCTGAAACCCATTGGCAAGACACTGCTCCTTTAATTACATCTTTATCTTCTTGCTAATCTTCCCTCTTTTTAGATAAGATTTATTGAGATGTCCAATTATAGAGTTACTCCTGCTTCCTGACAACACCCAATCCAGAGCAAAACCCTCTCCAAAATCATACTTAAGTCCAAATTCTGAAATGCCTCATGATTCTCCATGGTGTGCGTTCTCCTTCCCTGCAATGAGTAATCATACATTACCTCATTTTTAACCCACAAGGCAGAAATTGTTATCATCACCATTTTGCAGATAATGAAACTAAGAATTTAAATTAGTTTCCCAAGACTTCCCAGCTAGCAAGCAGAGAAACCCAGAAAAGAACCCAGGACTTGTTCTTTGCAGTATGTCATGCTGGTTTTAAGAGTGTGCTTAAAGGGAGAGTCTATTATGCTCCTACCGCTCCTGCCAGTTCTACTCAATAAAATTTCATGGTCCGGTAGGTTGCATCTCACTCTTAGTTGACATGTTGGTGTATCATCCCCTCCATGGTTATTCTTGACCACTTTGAGTGCTATCATTAACCTCACTCACAGTAGTTGCTCATTAAATTGTGTGTGCGTGTGTATACTGTGGGTAGGTGGGTTGTGATGGATGCTGATGTGCTCTGTGATTGATCCCAGTACCTGCACCTGGTTCCTAGAAGCGCCCAGCCACAGCTGCACAGAACAAAACCAGGCAAACTTCCCTCCAGGCCCTTTCCAGGCTGAATAGCTGAGGAGCTCCAGGTGGCTGAGCTGGCCTGGCGAGGCTGGTAGCTCAGTGCAGGGGTTGTGCAGGGAGGAGCCAGAGTGTCCCCTGGGGAGCTTCTTACTATTTCATGCTGACAGTGGAGAATTGGCCGTCAGTCACCCAGCAAGGAGGAAGTGGATTCTTCCTGCTGACAGCCTACAGCCTGCCTTGTGCTGGGCACAAGGAGGTTCAGAAGGGATATAAGATATGGCTTCTACCCTGGGGCACTTAGCTTAGCCTCCCCCTAGGAGACTGCCTCCTCCTCCTCTTCCCTCCCTTGCATTGGAAGCCCTCCTCTAGGGAGGGGGCAGAGGAGCCACCGCTGTGGCACAAGGGGCAGTCGAGACCACCCTCAGATGCACAAGGGTGAGCAGCCACTGAGCTAGGCATGTCTGCCCTAGGATAAGTACCAGTCAAAAACGTCTCAAGGGGTGGGAAGGAGGGCAAAAGGGAGGGAAGCAAAGAACAAAGTTGCAGCCATTTTTGTGCAGTGGGGATTTAGGGCCAGCAGTCTGAAATGCATGTTGCAGGAGCAGGGGAGTTGCCTGGAGGCTGCATCCACTTAAAGGTACTGTAATTCGGATCATACTTTCATCTGGGGTGGCTTGGTGAGCAGGTGGCAGCTTACCGCAGTAAAGTAGAGTTGAAACTGCTCTTAGCCACCCCTGCTTTCAGGTGTGATTAGAGGTACTCCTTCCCTGTGCTAGCAGACAACAGAGGAAGCCAGACACATGGGACCAAAAAGGAGGGTCTGGGGTCTTGATAAAGGGCCGGCAGGAGGCAAACTATTTAGATATAGTGTCTCCTTCCTGAGAATAGACTGGGACAGTGGCTGTTTATGAACTGTGCCAGGACCTTCCTACAAGGGCACTGTGGCCAGCAGTCAAAGAGGGTGTGCTGTGTAGAGCCATGTGTAAGGGTTTCAAGGACCAGGGGTCCTCTCCGCACAGAATCCAAGTCTAGCATGCTGCCTTGTTCATGGCTGCCCTTTACTAGAGAATCAGAGAACATTTGCGCATCTCCATTCATGATGTAAGAGGCGAGTAGAATGATTACAATGATCCATGGCATTCTTGAGATTCAATTCTCTAGGCTTTGACCTGGAAGGTGAGGGTGGAGTGCTGACTTGGTCCATCTGGACTTCCATTCTCTTGTTTATCCCACAACCACCAGAGCCACCAGCCCAGTTTCTGCTCCTCCTCTTAGGGAGTCCCAGTCCCAATAAAGATAGAATGCTTCTTTCCCTGTCCCGAGCATCCCAGCTGACACAGGCTGGCATGTTAAAAAAAAAAAGAACCTCCCTCTCTCCTCTCTCCAAATAGGAGTTAACAAATAGTGAAGAAAGTATCAATAACATAAAATGGAAACATCTGCAAAGCACTGACACATTTTATGGGTGTCCCTCACTGGGAGGAGAGTGGTTTCCCAGAACACATTTTAGAGGATGCCAGCATCACTGGGTGTTGAAAGGTGTCATGTAAAGAAGAGGGCTCTGCAGGCAAATAGGGTTGGGAAAGGCTGGGTTAGCCACCATTAAAAATTAAAAATGTTTCTGCTTTGAGACTTCTCAAAACCTCTAATAATGTTAGTGTGCATGACGGTCTCTAAAAGATGAAGGGAACAGAGTCTGTGGCTAGATGCCATTTATCAAGTACTTACTGTATGCCAGGCTCTGAGTTAAGGGCTTCACATGTATTAATCCTTGTGGACACTTCATTACATAATGTAGATGCTACTGTTCTCTTCATTCTACACATGAGGAAATTGAGGCACAGACAGGCTAAGTAACCCATCCAAGGGCACAAACTGGTAATCAGCAGAGCTGATACTTTGGGAAATTGTGCTAGAGAGCATCAGATCAGAGACTGTACAGATGCTCACCAAATCCATTTCCTCTTCTTATAGCGCCTACCACCAAATTACATTTCCCAGGCTCCCTTGCAATGAGGTGGTCATCCTTACCTTTGAAATGTGAGCAGAGGTGATGTGCATCCCCTCCAGGCTGTGGCAGTTTAGATGGGTATGCCTGCTCCACCTTCTCTCTTTTCCCTCACCTGTTGGTAGAACACAGAAGATCTAGTATAGGACTTCAGGGTCATAAAGGTGGTGAAGGCACACTGTGAAATGAATTACGGTCCCTGAGTGGCTGTGTAGATTAGTGCCCACCAGCTCAGCCCACCGTCACTCTTTCCAAGCAGCATTGGACTGTGACATGTGTAAAAAATAATTGTTGATTTCACATTAAATCACCAAGATTTGGGGACTGTTAGCTACAATATTTATTCTGTCCTATCCTGACTGAACATAATCAAAAAATTCTTTTTTCCTAGAACATTTCCTGGGACAAATATTCTGAGGAGTTTAGGTGAGGAATGGCTATGTAGTAGAATGAATACCAGCTTCAAAAATAAGTCGGATTCAAATGTCAGTTCTGCAATGGGTGTGCAACTTTGGGCAGGTCATCTAACTTTTCTGAGCATCTGTTGCCTAATTTAAAAGGAGATAATAATGCCAAACTTAGTCATTGTGAAGATTATGTGAGATCATGTACAGAAAGTGCCTGGCACACTGACACACAGTAGGTGCTCATAACTATTATCACTACAGGAAAGCCAAGGCACTCTGCCTGACACATAATCCTAAGGACCTAATAAATAGTGATACTCTTTTTAAAATTCCTTCCCACATCCTCAGGGCTTAAGGGCTGGCTTAGCTTGGCAAGTACCTTGTCTGGATTTCTACCCTCCCAGCTCCCTCCCATGCTGTGTCTCCTTGGCAGCACCTTCCTCTACCTTACCAGCACTGCTGGCCCATGCTCCAGCCGCATCCTATCCCAGACATAAGCCAAAGCCCTGAGGGAAACAACTCTCTACTGAGGACCTGCCTTTTTAAACGGCCTTCTGAGGTGAATAATGCCCCTTTTCCAGACTCTAGTCCTCAGCTCCAACCTCCTCTGGAGCCCTCTGAGCTGACTCCGATGGCTGGGTTGGGCCAGGGCTATGCTGCCAGCCTCCACTCCCAGTGTCCAATCTAATGCTCCCTTCAGTGTGTGGAGACCAAATGTGATTTCTTAAGGTATCAGTCAACATGGTACCCTGAATCCTGCAAAGGGGTATGCCCAGGCCCCAGGAAGACCAGAAATTGCAATAGCTATGGGTAGACAGCTGGTGAGTGGGGCATTGGGAGGGTGGAGTATGTCTGCTGCAGAGCGAATTCTGGTGGCAGGGAGTTCCTTGATCTGTGGTGATATGTGATGACTTTGGGCAGTGATCCAGAAAATTTAATCCACACGAACTCACTTCTTCCTAGAACAGGCAGAACACGTTTCTTGCGTCCTGCCCAGCTCCAGAGCCCTCATAATCTCCTCAGACCAAAAAAAAAAAAAGAAAAAAAAGAAAATGACAAGCTCAGCTATTTTTAATTCCCTGCTTCTTCAAATTTGTCCTGGATCTCTCAACTGTTTTTCCTCTTCCCTCCATCCTGGAGTTTTCATTGATTTGAGACTCTTATTCCTTTAGGCTGATCAACTTCCTGAGGTAACCACTTTGGTGGATGTCAGTGCAGAGCACACTCTTGCTGGGGGCACAGAGGAGACGCCTTCCCTCTTCTGCTGTGGGCCATGAGCTCCTCCCCAGCTACCTTTGGTGTTTCCTGCTGTTCTTTACTAGGAAGCTCAGGGGTGCTTAACCCCCAGCCCCAGTCTAGAGCATTCTGCACACTGCATGAAGTAGCCCACTGGGCCTCAAGCCCTCAGAGAATAACCATGTTGGGACCCTTTCACAGGTCTTCAAGGCTCCGTGGCAGATGACACTGGGCAGCGGAGGCTGAGCTGAGGATTCCTGGAGAGAAACCTTTAGAAGGTGCCACAGCATCTAGTAAGAACCTCTGGCACCTTGGGCAGACTAAAATGACATCAATAGCAATTGTTTGGGGGTAGGGGGAACAGGAACAACACATTCTCAAAGAGCAGATAAGCTCTGGCCTCAGAAGGCACGGCTGGCCCAGGGACGCCCATGGGCCACCTCATCCAGTCTTCACTTTATGGTGGAGAATGGGGAAGGTAAAATAATTACCATGGCTCATACTTACTGAGTACCTAGAGTATGTCCAGCACTGTTCTAACCACTCTGGAGACAATAATGGGTTGAATCCGTAAAATACCCCCTATAAGGAAGGCATTGTTATTATCCCCATTTTAAAGGCAAGGCAACTGCCTCTAAAGAGACAGGTTACACTGATGGTAGGATAAGAACCAAGGTTTGAACCTTGACAATCTGCCTCCTAACCCCATGCTCATAACTGCCTGGCTAGAGTGCCTGTGTGTAGAAAAGCCTCCTCCCCTGTACTCCACCTCCTGATTTAGTCCTTCTCCACTTAGTTCCCTATGCCTGGGGGTTTTATATGCCTCAGAAAAAATCCTACAGTTTTGCTGTGGTAAGGCCCTGGGCCAGTGAGGCCTTAGGGCTCAGAGTAGGGAGCTGCTCCTAGGTATCCAAGATGGGCCAGGAAAAGAAAAGAAGGAGGGTAGCTAAATCAGATGTTTGCAAAAGGAAACAGCTAGCAAAGTAACTGGAGGGTGGGAGAGAATCCCCTCCCCTCTCCAGGCAATACAAATGCTCCCTCCAGTCCCCAAGTCCAGCCAAACACACACACACACACACACACACACACACGCATGCACATTCATACACACATACTTCTGTGCTCAATTATTCCAGCAGAAGGGCAGAGCAGAGCAGCCAGAAGAGATTGCTTGTTAGTGAGGAGCTTGGCAAATGTGCCCTCCAGCTCTGCTTTTGAAAGAGGTCAGAGAGCATTGGGGGCTGGGCAATATGCAGAACTCCCTGGGCTTGGAGCACTCCTTGCAAGGGCAGACGGCAAGGAGACACTGGCTGTCCTACAAGATGGGCTTATGACCAACTCTGTGAGCAAAGCTTGGTGGATAGCCTCCAGGACTCCCAATCAAATCCTAAGGATGCATTCTGGAAACTTCCTAAGGCAGACTGGAAAGGGATATTCAGAGGAAGTCTTTATCCCTCTTGACTCAGCTTATCCTGCAGGACCCCCTCCAGTGGGCAAGTGCAGACAGTGCTCAGTGTCCGTCAGTTCCCTAAGCTTTTACCTCCTCTGCATAAAAGTGCAGTGCTGGTCAAATCTAAAGTCTGCAATAGCAATAAGTACATACCTATCAATAATCACCCTAAATGTAAATGGACTGAACGCACCAATCAAAAGACATAGAGTCACTGGATGGATAAAAAAACAAGACCCATCTATATGCTGCCTACAAGAGACTCACTTTAAACCCAAAGACATACACAGACTAAAAGTGAAGGGATGGAAAAATATATTTCATGCAACTAATAGGGGGAAAAAAGCAGGAGTTGCAGTATTTATATCAGACAAAATAGACTTCAAAACAAAGAAAGTCACAAGAGACAAAGAAGGACATTACATAATGATAAAGGGGTCAATCCAACAAGAAGATATAACCATTATAAATATCCATGCTCCCAACACAGGAGCACCTACATATGTGAAACAAATACTAACAGAATTAAAAGGGGAAATAGAATGCAATGCATTCATTCTAGGAGACTTCAACACTCCACTCACTCTGAAGGACAGATCAACCAGACAGAAAATAATTAAGGAGACAGAGGCACTGAACAACACATTAGAACAGATGGGCCTAACAGACATCTATAGAACTCTACATCCAAAAGCAGCAGAATACACATTCTTCTCAAGTGCACATGGAACATTCTCCAGAATAGACCACATACTAGGCCACAAAAAGAGCCTCAGTGAATTAAAAAAGACTGAAATTGTACCAACTAGTTTCTCAGACCACAAAGGTATGAAACTAGAAATAAATTACTCAAAGAAAATGAAAAAGCGCACAAACACATGGAGGCTTCACAACATGCTCCTAAATAACCAATGGATCAATGACCAAATAAAAACATAGATCAAGCAATATATGGAGACAAATGACAGCAATAATTCAATACTGCAAAACGGGCGGTACGCAGCAAAGGCCATGCTAAGAGGAAAGTATATTGCAATACAGGCCTATCTCAGGAAAGAAGAACAATCCCATATAAGCAGTCTAAACTCACAATTAACAAAACTAGAAAAAGAAGAACAAGTGAGGCCCAAAGTCAGTAGAAGGAGGGACATAATAAAGATTAGAGCAGAAATAAATAAAATCAAGAAGAATAAAACAACAGAAAGAATCAATGAAAGCAAGAGCTGGTTGTTTGAGAAAATAAACAAAATAGATAAACCCCTAGCCAGATTTATCAAGAAAAAAAGAGAGTCTACACACTTAAATAGAATCAGAAATGACAAAGGAAAAATCACTACAGGACCACAGAAATACAAAGAATTATTAGAGAATACTATGAAAAATTATATGCTAACAAACTGGATAACCTAGAAGAAATGGACAGCTTTCTAGAAAAATACAACCTTCCAAGGCTGACCAAGGAAGAGACAGAAAATCTGAACAGACCAATTACCAGCAACAAAATCGAACTGGTAATCAGAAAACTACCTAAGAACAAAACCCCTGGACCAAATGGCTTCACCGCTGAATTTTATCAAACATTTGGTGAAGACCTAATACCCATTCTCCTTAAAGTTTTCCAAAGAGTAGAAAAAGAGGAAATATTTCCAAACTCATTTTATGAGGCCAGCATCATTCTAATACCAAAACCAGGCAAAGACATCACAAAAAAAGAAAACTGCAGACAAATATCCCTGATGAACATAGATGCAAAAATACTCAACAAAATATTAGCAAACCAAATTCAAAACTACATCAAAAAGATCATCCATCATGATCAAATAGGATTTATTCCAGGGATGCAAGGATGGTACAACATTCGAAAATCCATCAACATCATCCACCACATCAACAAAAAGAAGGACAAAAACCACATGATCATCTCCATAGATGCTGAAAAAGCATTTGACAAAAATTCAACATCCATTCATGATAAAAACTCTCAACAAAATGGGTATAGAGGGCAAGTACTTCAACATAATAAAGACCATATATGACAAACCCACAGCCAACATCATACTTAACAGCAAGAAGCTGAAAGCTTTTCCTTTAAGATTGGGAACAAGACAAGGATGCTCACTTTCCCTACTTTTATTCAACATAGTACTGGAGGTCCTAGCCACGGCAATCAGACAACACAAAGAAATAAAAGGCATCCAGACTGGCAAGGAAGAAGTTAAACTGTCCCTGTTTGCAGATGACATGATATTGTACATCAAAAACCGTAAAAGAGTCCACTCCAACACTACTAGATCTAATATCTGAATTCAGCAAAGTTGCATGATACAAAATTAATCCACAGAAATCTGTGGTATTCCTATTCACTAACAATGAACTAGCAGAGAGAGAAATCAGGAAAATAATTCCATTCACAGTTGCCTCAAAAAGAATAAAATACCTAGGAATAAACCTAACCAAGGATGTGAAAGACCTATACCCTGAAAACTACAAGACACTCTTAAGAGAAATTAAAGAAGATACCAATAAATGGAAACTCATCCCATGCTCATGGATAGGAAGGATTAATAATGTCAAAATGGCCACCCTGCCTAAAGCAATCTATAGATTCAATGCAATTCCTATCAAAATACCAGGAGCATTCTTCAATGAACTAGAGAAAATCGTTCTAAAATTCATATGGAACCACAAAAGACCTTGAATAGCCAAAGCAATTCTGAGAAGGAAGAATAAAGCTGGGGGCATTACGCTCCCCAAATTAAGCTCTACTACAAAGCCACAGTAATCAAGACAATTTCATACTGGCACGAGAACAGAGCAATAGACCAATGGAACACACTAGAGAGCCCTGATATAAACCCAACCATGTGTGGTCAATTAATATATGATAAGGAACCATGGATATACAATGGGGAAATGATAGCCTCTTCAGCAGCTGGTGTTGGTAAAACTGGACAGCTACATGCAAGAGAATGAAACTGAATTATTTTTTAACCCCATACCCAAAAGTAAACTCAAAATGGATTAAAGACGTCAATGTAAGTCATGAAACCATAAAACTCTTAGAAGACAACATAGGCAAACATCTCCTGAATATAAGCATGAGCAACCTCTTCCTGAATGCATCTCCTCGAGCAAGGGAAACAAAAACAAAAATGAACTCATGGGACTACATCAAACTAAAAAGTTTCTGTACGGCAAAGGACACCATCAACAGAACAAAAAGGCATCCTACAGTATCGGAGAATATATTTGTAAATGACATATCTGACAAGGGGTTAACATCCAAAATATATAAAGAACTCACATGCCTCAACACCCAAAAAGAAAATAAACCAATTAACAAATGGGCAGAGGATATGAAGAGACAGTTCTCCAAAGAAGAAATTCAGATGGCCAACAGACACACAAAAAGATGCTCCACATCACTAATCATCAAGGAAATGCAAATTAAAACCACAATGAGATATCACCTCACACCAGTAAGGATGGCCAGCATCCAAAAGACTAAGAACAACAAATACTGGCGAGGGTGCAGAGAACGGGGAACCCTCCTACACTGCTAGTGGGAACGTAAGCTAGTTCAACCATTACAGAAAGCAATATGGAGGTTCCTCAAAAAACTAAAAATAGAAATACCATTTGACTTGGGAATCCCACTCCTTGGAATTTACCCAAAGAATACAAGTTCTCACACTGAAAAAGACTTATGCACCCCTATGTCTATCACAGCACTTTTTACAATAGCCAAGATATGGAAGCAGCTTAAGTGTCCATCAGAAGGTGAATGGATACAGAAGATGTGGTACCTATAAACAATAGAATACTATTCTGCCAGAAGAAAGAAACAAATCCTACCATTTGCAACAACATGGATGGAGCTGGAGGACATTATGCTCAGTGAAATAAGCCAGGTGGAGAAAGACAAATGCCAAATGATTTCCCTCATTTGTGGAGTATAACAATGAAGAAAAACTGAAGGAACAAAATAGCAACAGACTCAGAGACTCCAAGGATAAACTAGTGGTTACCAAAGAGGAGGGATGTGGGAGGGAGGGTTGGGAGGGAGGGAGTAGGGGATTGAGGGGTATTATGTTTAGTATACATGGTGTGGGGGATCACGGGGAGAACAGTGTAGCACAGAGAAGGCATGTAGTGAATCTGTGGCATCTTGCTGCACTGATGGACAGTGACTGCATCGGGGTATGGGTGGGGACTTGATAATATGGGTAAATGTAGTAACCACATTGTTTTTTCATGTGAAACCTTCATAAGAATGTATATGAATCATACCTTGATAAAAAAAAAAAGTGCAGTGCTGGTGACAGACCCTTCAGGGTCCGAAGAACAAGCTTTGTAAATATAAAGCAAAGCCTTCCCACAACCCTGCTCTCCCAGTGGCGCGCAATCCTGTACAGCGAGAACCAGGCCACCTCACATCATCAAACATCTCTCTGCAATTGCCACCTACTCCTCTATTCTTACTCTTTTCCTACTTTTACAGGCACGTTCTCACTGCACTGACATGACTCAGTATACTCTTCCGTAAATGACACTGTCCTGCATATCTCGTTTTGAGAATCTGATGAGACAAAAGTTCTTATTTTTGACAGTTTTTTGTAGAAGTATAGTTGATGAGACAGAGTTCTGACCACTCTTGTGGAGTACACAAAGTGCTACAGTGCCAGGAGACACATTTGTCTCACCCACGGGCCTGTGACCTTCTCATCTATCTAGTTATTTCCTTCCTAGTGCCTAGCAGAGTATTTCACACATAGTCAATACCCTGTAAAATCCAATTTCATGAATTCCAGCTGTGACTGGGAGCACAGCATTTTAGGACAACAAATATCGCTGTAGCTTCTGTTACTATGAGCTGCTAAGCCTGGGACCAAGACCTTTCTGTATTCCCAACAGCAGCATCGGTAGACAACAAGTGAAGCCAGTGTCACTCATTTTTCTTCAGAGAGGCTGTGGGTAAAACTGTAATATTTCCAGAATATGTTGCCTGGCTTTAGTGTATCTGCATATCAACAGGCATTACTCGGGGGTGTATAAAGTAGTTCACCTCCATACCAATGGGTAATTACCTAGATGACTGAAGGCTTATCTGAACCTGAGAGGTTAGGGGGAGGTCTTGTTTGCTTCTGCCCGAGCAGGAAAGAGATGGTCCCGCACTACAGTTTATAAACAATAAACAGGTTTTAAACTTTATTTCTCCCTTTGACTGATTTCAGTTTTAGAGGTATTTTGCCCTGGGATTTCCTCTCCCTGGAGATACAGGGGCCCAGCGGGAGTAGGGCTGTGCTGGGCTGTAAGGAGACTGGGTGAAGGCACAGTTTCTCCCCTGATTAATGACAAGTAGCAGAGGGAGGGCAATGTCTGGGACCTGCATTGTGGTGGTAGTGGGTGGAAGGGAGGCAGTGGAAGACATGGAGACTGTTCAGACTTTGGCTCTGTGCTCATTCCAAACCATTTCAGACCCAGGCAAAGTGAGCACAATGAGGGAAGTAGGCTGAGCGAGACCATTTCACTCTAGCAGCAAGCAGATAGATGGCCTAAGACTTGAGAGAAGAGAAATGATCACAGACTCATAGACCTGGATGGGACCTTCAGGGCCATCTCCTTCATTTTATAGTTGAGACCCAGCAACCTGAAGTAATTCACCCAAGGTCAGAGACCCAGAGAAGGTCACAGCCATGACAGGAACCCAGGTAGCCCAACTCACAGACCAGTGTTCACTCTATTCCCCTTTCTCCTACTAGGGGAAATGTCCCTTTATTCTTTCATATCCTGTAAGCCATTTGGTCTTCATAACAATCCCAGGAGTCTGGCAGGACAAGGGCTGTCATTATTATTTTATACCAGAGGAAACTGAAGCCCAGAGAGGTTTTTGCATCCATAGCCATAAATATTGGTGATATGGCCAGGCACATAACCTAGTGCTCCTGAGGGGCAGCTGAATGGTTCAAAGCATCACAGCTGGAGTCCAACGAACCTGGCTTTGAATTGCAGTCCCATAGATTACTGTCCATGAGACCTTGATGAAATTATCTATCCTCTCTGGGCCTCCATTTTCCCAACTCTGAATTGGGGAATGATAATAGTACTGACCTCAGAAGCACATGGTGAGTGCTTCATAGCTTAGTAATTCTTCCTTTACTTTGCACCCTACACCCATCTTCAGTGCCTCTCTCTTCAAAAGGAGTCCAGGGGGAGGAGGGCGAGGGGCCGTTGATAAAAGCTGAGAGCCGGAGCTCTGGAATGACACAGGGACCAGCAGCATTCTGCTATCACCTGGCCTCAGCCCCTCCTTCCTCCCTCATCCTGCCAAGGACACTGGACAAATGAGCACTCAGAGCAGACTGGTACTCCCCTGGCCATTTGTGTTCCTGGGCAGGCAGCCTGCAAAATCTTTACAAAATTTTTTTTTAATCAGCAAATCCCAATTGCCTGACCTTGGAAGCTAAGACACAGACAGATAGACAACAGATGTGGAAGAGTGAGCCAGGAAGACGGAGGGCCCCACTGCATAGGGGCGGGAGAGGGGGTGGAGTGAAGATAAAATGAAGGCGAGGAGATAAGTGTACACAAATATGATGCTCACCACATGGCTCCCTTTTTCCCCAGACAGCCAAGCAGCTCTGTGGCCTTGTAGTCCCAGACCCCCAATTCCTTTAGCACCCCCAAAACCAAGGTCAAGGTCAAATCCTGACACTGGCCCAGTGAGAATCCCAGAAAGCAGGAGTTTGGTTTAGAAGACAAGGAGTGTAAATGATAAACAATTGCTCTTTCCAGAAACCCTTCTCCCCTTTTTCCCCCCAAGTATACTTATTTATTCCTTTCCCATATGTATAATTTGACTGGTTCTTAGAACACTGCCCCAGTTCTGTCTTAGGACCTCTGTGAGGGAATACCATCCTTCAGCTACAAAACAGGTCAGAGTCAGACTGGAGACTTGAGGCATTCCTGTCTGGTTGCCTCTCTGGTCACGACTCACACCTCACAGATTGCTCTTCCTAAGCTCTTGGGAGCAAGGCTTTTCCCATCCCTTCTCTTCTCTTCTTCAGCAGCAGGTCCCTGAAGGCTACTACCTCCAGAACTGGCCGTGTTCAGGCAGAGCCAGGCTGGGCTAAACCAATTGGCCTTCAGCAGAAATCAAGGCTGTGGCAAGTGAAAGGCAGGCTTTCCAAGCACCTACCTCCCTGCTAGGGACAGTTCAGCTCAGTATGTGGGCTGTCTCCCCAACAGTATCACTGCCTTTGGGTTCCTTTCCCAGATCCCTGTAGAGTGAGGGCAGTTTTCTTAAACCAGCTGTCAGGTGTTCTGGCCCCTTAGCACCTGAGCTATGGAGCCTATTTCTCAGAGCATCCAGGAGGTCTCTGGGCAGGTATAATGTTGGCTCAGTCAGAAGAGGAGGTAAAGCTTCTCCCCACCCTTGAGCAAATATGGGGGCTAGTGCCATTGAATCCAGGACTGCCAGGCTGGCAACCTTACTGGTGGGGCTCCTTGGGTCAAGTTCTCAGTACAAAGATGGGGGTACTGGGGACGTGAGGGGCACACATCCCTCTGAGGCTCACATCCCACAGAGAAACATTCAGGATGTGGAAGCCTCTTGCTTGTCTCTAGCCACATGCCTCCATTTCACTTTGGGTGTCCTCCAGCAGAGGCACCTTCAAGTGCAGCAGTTGGCATCCCCAGACAGACCCAAATGCCCAGGTGTCTGGCTCTTAGTACTCCCTAGTCACTGTCACTGCCCTCTCAAAGAATAAAACAGATGAATTAGGAGAAAGGAAACTCATATTTGGTAAGAAAGTATTGGTTGCCAGACACTGTCTTGGGCACTTTCTTATACCTTCTCCCATTTCTTTCGATTTTCTTTTCTTTTTTGAGTGGGGGAGGGGGTTGTGCCTCAGAAACAAAGATAAGCATTGATTGGGATTCTGTTAGAGTCATACTATCATTAATTCATGTATGACCCACTTTATTCTATTTTGTTTCTATTTTTTATTCATCTCGGTTTCTCTCTTTCTTTATTGCTGTCCTCAATCACATCTCTTTTCCTGATAGACACCCACTCTTGTGTGTTGGATTTACATAAATGATATTATTCTGTACATCTTTTTCTGCTTCTTTGTTTCATGCAGTATCACAATTTTAAAGAGCTATTTATGTTGATATCTATGGATCTAGTGTGATCATTTTGACTACTGCATAATATTCCATGATTTGAAACTGTTGTATTTTATTTATCTGCTCCCCTGTTAATGGAAATTTAGGTTGTTTCCAACTCTGCTCTAATGGTGATATTACAATGAACATTTTCATATAAGCCACTTTGTGTACCTGTGAGAGCAGTTTTGAGGGGGATATATCTCCAGAAGTGGAATTGCTCTGTCACAAAGCATATACAAACTTAAGTTTTCTGAACACTTTCAAATTCCTCTTCAAAATGGCTATATCTATTTACATAATTCCTAACAATGTATGCGGATCCCTGTCTCCCTTCATTGTTACCATAATTATTATTAACTTACTTCTTTTAATAAATGTTTTGCCAGTCTGATGAGCATAAAAGAACATCTGTTGCTTTCTAAATTAGTGTTTCCCTAATTATACATAATGACGTTGAACATTTCTTCAGGTGATTATGATCCACTTATCAGAGCTTCCCCTTCTGTAAGTGCCTATTTCTCTACCAATTTCCTGTCTCTTTATTGCCCTACATATTCAGAATATTAATCTTTTTTGTTCATGTACATTACAAATATTTCTCCAATTTTTTCTCATCTCTCTGTTCAATTTGCCCACTGTATCCTCCATGGAAAAGAAATCTTTACTTTTAATGGGCTTCAATCATATCCATCCACTTTTGCCTTCATGCTGTGTGCTCACCACACCATAGGAAAACCTTCCTATCTCAACACTGCAAAGATACTCTCTTACATTTTCTACTACGATTGTGTAGTTTTGCCCTTTATGTTTAAGTATTCAATACTGCTATAGTTTATTTTGTATATAGCATGAGATACACATTTAATCTTAGTAATAAGATTCCCTAAATTGACTAAAATTAATAATGAATGAATTTTTCCACTCTTAAGTGAGGCCCAGGAATGCATGTCACTCCTTCCCTCCATCTTTCCTTTTTACCCTGTGAGCACTCTTGATCATTTTTAAAGACCAATGAATAGGAAAACAGGCCACCATCCCTAGAGATTACAACACTGTTCTCTGGAAGCAGCCCTAGGTCATAAAGAGTTCACTGATTGATGGGGCAAAAGCCAACAGATTACAGGGTATTTGCACCAGCCTAAGTAGGCTTAACTCCAAAGTGGCCAAGTAGCAAAGTAGCTTGGGCAAGGATCCCTTAGAATTCTGTTAGTGACTCCTGCTCACCTTCTTCCTCCTCCTCTCCCGGACCTCTGTCACCCCACCCCCACCCGTCCCATGATAAGATGCAGTCGTCTGCCTCTCTCACTATCCAGGGACTCTTCTCTGATAGAATAACATTTCCTGGGCTTCCTTCACTGAATTACTCATCTCTGCTGCCTGGGCATGATAAAACTCCTCATTAAAAGCCCTGGGTGGGAGTGACCTACGTGCCCCGGCCCCCACAGCTAGCTGGAGAGAAAGAAAGCCAAGGGGAGGAAGGGGGCAGCGGCAGGGGTGAGGGGTCTCCCTAGAGGGCCTGTGAGAGGGAGTCCGGGAGACCAGGGACTCAGGAGGGTGGTGGGGCCTCTTCACTGTGGGGGGACCACAGACACTTGGTGCTGATCTGCTGCGTCGCCCTTCTCGAAAGCTCTGGACAGACACAGAAGGACGGATCCTGCCATGCTTCCAGCCTTAGAACCTCCCAGTGCTGAGCAGTCAAAGAAGATCCAGTCATGGGACTGAAGGCAGGCTGTTGGGACTCTGCTTGGCTGGTAAAGTAGGACAAGTTCGCCCTCCTGTACCTAGAGGACTGGGGCCATGTGGGGCAGAGAACCAGAGTGGGGGGAGGAGACCTAATTTCTGGTCCCAGCTGTGGCATTAGCTGGCTGCGTGACTCCACCTACATCACTTGGCATCTCCGTGTCCGAGTCTTCACTTGTACAAGGGAGGCAGCATATATGGTGCTGAGGTTCGGGCATGGGCTCTGGAGCCAGCTGCCCAGGTGCACATCACAACCCTGCCTCTTCTGAGGTAGCCTTATGCCTGTCGTTGGAAATACTCATCTTCCAGAGTTTGATCTGTTGAACAGTGGTCTTCCAGGCCTGTCATTGTTCCAGTGTCCAAGTCACTGAGACCTGGCTTTTCATTCCGGAGGGAATACGACATTCTGGACATGAGAAGAGGTGGTTTCCGGGTTGCCCGAGCCACCCGTTCAGACTAGGTGCAGACCCTGGGTCCACATCACTGTGTGAGCTCACGCAAATGTGCGTGTGGTCCCCCTTCATTGTTGAGGCACCCTTGGAAACGTTGCCATGGAGACACAAACACTCCTGGGCTCCCAAGGCCACCTGCTCATGACTCTGCATTATGGCAGGGTAAGGGCTGGGAGGGAGGAAAAAGAATTTTCCCTCTGTCCTTCCAGGTTCTTGGCTGAGACCCCCTGTAATGAAGGACAGATTAGCAGGAGGAAAACCAGCTGCTGTTTCATACCATGTATGCCTCCTGTACACGTGGGAGGGGCCAGAAAAACTGAGTAACTCCCCCAAATAGCCCAAGCCACCACCTTATACACCATGTTCAGCTAAAGACAAAAGACGTCAGGGGGAGTGGCAGGGAGCATGGGTTATGGGGTTTCAGGCAGAGCACAGTAAACAAGGGTGAGGCTCTTGTGCAAACGTGAGGTGTCACCTTCTCCATCGGGGGGAGTTTCTGGATTTGGCCATCCTGTTCCTGGTGCACAGAGGGAGACCCCCTTACAAATGGAGATTCCCCTTATAAACATAAACGGCTCTTAGAAAAGGGTAATTTCTACAGAATTTCCAGACCTTCTGCTATGTCTGATGCTTCTGAAAAATAATCAGCCTAAAATGATCCTTATGCTAAAGAGGCTTATCTTGGGGTGGCAAATTCTGCTCCCCTTCAGTGCCCACCCTCGGGGAGCCAGAGGCAGCATAGTCCAGGGCCAGGGCAGAGGGCAGCGAGTCCCAGGGCCCCTCCTCCCCCGGCCTCAGGGAACCCAGCCAAGCAGTTGGACACGTGGCGCTTCCCCTGGCCTCTACCCCCAGATGAGGCTGCTTCAGCTTCTCTGTCTGCCTTACATCTGGGGAGTGACCTAGCGTTCTGCCCAGAGCCCAGACCCTGGGAAGATGGGGCTGAGGCCCTGCTTTCAGGCCTTGTCAACAGAGCAGTGAGACCTGGCCCCACAGACGGCTGCCACTCAGCACTGACCTCCCAGCTGGGGCTGCCACCAGTGCTGTCCCATCCATTGTTCCCTCCACTCTTTCATTCATTCATCCATTCATTCCAAAACACTTAGCTGACATTTTACCCTCTGCTGCTAGATGCTGTGGGTGCTTGGCAGTGAGAAAAACAGGCACGGGCCTGGGCCTCGTGCAGCTTACGGGCTAGGCGGTGAGCGTTTATGAAGAACCAATGGATATGAGGTGACAGATTGTGATTAACAGAAGAAAATAAAAGGCAGGATGTTGGGAACACCTATAAGATGGAGCAGGAGCCCAGGAGAGAACTCTGAGGAGGCGCTATTTAGGCCTGACCCTGAGGAAGAGAAGGTGCTAGGCTGCTGGGTGCAGGAGGGTGAGGTGTGTCCCTTTGCCTGGGCCACGGCACTTCCCAGCCCTTTGGACCTGGTGTAGTCAGGCTCTCTGAGCTCTGGATGCTTGGTGGCTTTCGCTTGTCAAACAAGCTCTGACTGCTGCCCCTGAGGCTACTTGATACCTAGCCCTCGGACCACGTGCTGTGGAGCCCCCTAGAAAACTTGGTAAAATGTAGATGCCTGGGCCATACAATGACCCCAGAGACTTGGAGTGAGCAGGCTGCGGTGGGCCGGAGAACTTGCATTGTTAACAGGGTCCCAAGATGGTTCTGATGGTACTGGAACTAGAGAATCTCTTACATACCTATCATGGTAAAGATGGTTTGGTAGCAAAAATAAAATTTTAACTTATTTTCCATGTTTATGAGCTTGAGTTAAAGAATGATTTTCTCTCAAGAGCCTTTGGTGATCCCTGAATGTAATTTTTTTTTAATGTCAGGCTCTGAAGAGTGTGCTCTCCCTTCATTTTGAACTTTTTGTGGGGTTTTTTTTTTAGGGTTACCAACTGTCCCAGTCTGTCTGGGATCCTTCTGGTTGTATAATTTTAATTCCATGTTCAGGAAATGCCCTACTGTAGGCAAACCAGGACAACTGGTCAGCTTAGTTTGATAGAGAAATGTCTACCTAGATTTACCTAGACCTGGGAGGAGTCATTCAAAGTCCCCCCCCCATATCCCTCTGCGCAAAGTCCTCCCTACCTGCTAAGCTTGCCTTCTCTTCCCTCTGGAAATGGCCTCACAGGGTGCTCCTCTCTCCAGCTCCCCAGCAGGTACCCTCTGTCCTTTTTCTTTCTAGACAGGTATCATATCAAAAACGAGCCATGCCAACAAGCCAGGAAGTTCCACTGCCTAACCAGAGTGCTGGAGATGGAAATACCAAAGCTTCACTGAGGGCTAAGCCCTGGACTTAGAAACCAGAGCAGAAAGAAATCATCAGCTGTTGGATCACAGGGTAATAGAAAAGAAGACATATAGCAATCGCCATGGCAACTGGCCTCCAAAGGCCCCAGCACCTGTTCCTTTCTACACAAGATTTCCCCAAACAGGGATATTTCTTACTTCCTTGTTTTTGTTTTCAATAAAGATGTTAATTTTATTTCCCCTCATTTGTGCTTAATGTTCCAGTAGCAACTTACCCTCTCCTCCACTCTCCAGCCCCTCTGCATCTCTCCCAAAACTTTTCGTCCCTCCTTTCCCCATCCTTCCTTTCCCTTCTATCTCCTCTGTTTATCTGTCTATCCCCACAACTTCCTATCCCCCCAAGCAAAATTTCTAACCATCTCTTCTCCCAGGGCTAAGCCGTCACCCAGGATGTTTTATCAGCTGAAGTTCTAACAGCCTAGTAAGCTAGTAAGCATTGACCTGGGTGAAAGTTACAGGGCACTCCCCTCAAAGCCCACATCCTCTGTTCGCGTGTCTCCCAGCTGGGGTGAGGTGGGGGGCACAGTGCAGTAAGACCACTTCAGCCTACAGAGCAGATGAATGGAAAGGATAGAGAGTAATAGTAAGTTTATCAAGTGCTGACCATGTGCCCGGCCTTGTATCAGAGTCTACTATCACATTTACTCTTCATGACAATTCTGATGGCACAGGTCTTATTTATTATCTCACTTGATGGATGGAGAAATGAGGCTTAGACTGGTTAAGTGTCTTGTGAAAAGCCACACAGCTACTGAGTGGCAGAGCAAGTATTTAAATCCAGGTACTCTAGCACCCAAGCCTGCCCCTTTCATGATCACTTTCAGAAGAGGTCTGGGGAGGAAGATCCTGTCCTGACTCACTGACTGGGAATAGGGTCCAGGCAAACCCGTTAAGCAGCATTATTTGGAGGGGGTCTGGTCAATAAAAAAGTCCTAGACAATAAACACTGTCTTTTGGCTTAGATGCATGGGAGCAGTGGTGCAGAGAGAGGAGCCAGGGAGTTGAGGAACCCTTGCTGTGAGCCTCTTCTCCAGACTCTCAGCTATTGCATTCTCTCATTCTTCCATTCATCCAACATACATTTAACAAGTATTTCCTATGAAACAGGCTTGGCTCAACCTATCCATATGCATCCTTATTGTTGTGGAAAGAGTGTTGGGTGCTCGGAGCCCTTTTATGAGGGCTGGCTCTACACTTGCCTTCTCTGAGCACCTTGTAGAGGCAGAATCACTTTCTACCCAGGAAATTTCACCTGAAACAAAAGGGATCAGCACCTGCCACTCTTTAGAAGTGGGTTCTCTCAAAGCAAGGGACTCGAAGGCTCCCCATTACTTGTGCCCATTTGCCTCTCAGAGCATGCAGCTTCTTCTTTCCAGATCGCTTACATCTTGTGATTGAAGAGACCCAGCCCTCTATAGCACACAGTATTTGGATGGGACACCAATCTTCTATGTTAATGTAAAGAAAGACACAATGTTATTTTTATCGTATCATTATTATAGTGGGACGATGTGTGCCTAGGGTTGCAAGGGAGGTTGGCCCAGCAGAACAGGGATTAAGAAATGGCTCCAGTAAGGAGGTTGGGTACCAATATAGTCTAAGGAAATCTAATAATTTCTATTTCTTTCTCTTGCACTCTCCTCTCTTCTCCTATTCTCTGATTTTGCTCCTTGGTTTTTTTTTGGTTTTTTTTTTGGGGAGAGAATGAATTACTGAGTAAACAGTGGAGGAAGTAGCTTGTGTGTGCATAATTCAGCTGATTTGTGGCTTAATATAAAGGGACTCCCTTAGCCCTACTGCCGATCCTTTACTGCAGAGTAGCAACTTGGGAAGGCCAGATTGCCTGGGCCTGTGTTCTGCTGGGAAGAGCTCATGGCTACCAAGTGTGGTGCAGAGTGTAGATGTGCACATGAGTACCTGGTGGAGAGATCACAAAGAGGACTGGTTTGGGTTTTCGGTGGAAGGCTACAGTGTGATGGGGAGCAAACATCTTGGGAGCCAGTATTTCTGAAATGTACTCCCAGCTCTGCACCAAATAGCTGGATCACCTTGAGGCTGTAATTTCACCCTTTTGGTTCCTTCTGTGGCCTTCAAAAAGAGAGGATTGGATTTGATCTTTAATATCCTAGCTGTTTCTAACATTCTATGACTTGGTGGCAATGCATGAGATTTTTAGGGGGATTCTAGCCCTTCATCTTCGTTTGCACCCTGCAACTCTCTCTTCTTTATTTTTAGTCTTTCCCCTTATTCCTCATGAAATAAATACATTTTAAGCACCAAATGGAAGCCACAAGGTGTTTCTAAGCCACCTAAGAGGGCAGTCAAGGCTGCAGCCATCTCTGCTCATGACAGGTTGGGCCAAGCTTCTGCACAAAGACATTCGAGAAAACTTGGAAGTCAACTGCATTTTCCTTCTACTTAGCTCAGGCACAGAGCAGGGCTGAAGAGGTTAGGCAGCAGGGAGCAGAGGGTGGTGGAGCAGAACAGTGAAAGATCAAGCCCTTCAGAAAAAAACAGCTGCTGTGTTCATTTCATCCATGATTCATCTGGTGGCTAAAAGGATCCCCTCATCCGGGTGGACACAACTTCTCCACTAACCATAGCAAAGTTTTATTTGGAAGGAGGTATTGATTGCGGCCTGTCCACTGACCATTAATGTTGTAAGGATCCAGTTTGTTCTCACTTGACTACAGCAGTCAGTTGGGGGAGAAGCCTGCACAGCTTTGTCTCCTGGCTTCATAAACAACTTGTTTGACCTTTGGGAAAAAGGCCTATCCCATGGCCAAGCTCTGTGGAATGCAGGCTGGAAAAAGGTAGTTTCTTTCCACAAAAGCCTCTAGAGTGGCCTTTGATTCCTAAAAAAGCAAGATACTTGCCCCTTTCTCTAATTTCTATTACCTCCTGAGACCTGGGGGGGAACTGCATAACAGAATCAAGTCCCATGATGTATCAGTCATTCAGTACTTCCTATTCCCCCATTCTCCAAATGAAGAGACCTACCCTAACCCTCACTGGGTCTCAGTAGACTTCAGTTCATCTCTGGAAGATGATACTCTGTATGTGCAGCTGAGTAGAGATCTGAATAGGTACAGAGCAATGCAGAGGCCACAGACACCTAAACATTTCTTAACTAAGAACTACAAAAAGAAGCCTAATGTCATCTCTGCTTCAGTCTATCTTACTGGTTGGCTTGATTTCCACCCATTTGTAAAAATAATACACTGACGTTTAGGAAAGTGAAAGTACAATGAGCGTGAAGGCACAGGATGTGAGGCAGAGAAGACAGTATGCTGGGTCTTCGTTTTGCCATCTGTAAAAGGGATCTAAGAAAACCAATAATAGTATATCAGATTGAAACTAGGAGTTACTAAAGACACTACAATGTATCTGATAGTAGTTATGAATCCTGCCAACTTGGAATACAGAACTTTTTCTACCTCTGACCAGTTGGAAGTGCTCAAATGCCAGTAACTTCTTTCCCACAGTAATGAGAGTTCCTTCCCAATCTCCACAGGGACAAGAGAAACCTCTCAGAGTCAGGGGATGAGGAGGGCCCTTTGGTGTCATTAGAGTCAGTAGTAGACTTAGCTCTACCTCAGGATTCAACGGGTGCAATTAATATGAGCTAGACTCCCCTGGCCCTGGCCTTCCTAGTACTGATTAACAGCTCCAGGATTTGGTCTCTGGTCTTAGGCAGACCTCTTTAGTTTTAGCTTTCTCTGGATATCTTCTGATTGCTGCTGGTTGCTACTCGATCTTGAGTGGAATTTCAGTGAAATTTTTGTCAGAGTCAGAGCCACCAAAAAAGAGCCACTTCAAATTCTCCCTCTACAATAGCTCAGGATGAGCTGAGCTCTCCTGCCCATGCTTCCAGTTTCTTCCTGGGTGCTTCTCTGAAGTACAAAAATATTAATCCTTACTCCATGAATCTTCCAAATGGTCTTCTTCTACCCCATTCTACCATTTCATAGATCTGATTCTGTACATGGAAAATACTTCGGTTTCCTGAGTGCTTTTGCTTAAGGTGATGCAAGTGACCAGACTTCCCTGGCTCTGTGCCACTGCTTACCTGAAAATGTCAAGACCTCAGCATCCTATTTGTCTCTCTTGAAACTGGTCCATAATTGAGGCTGGTTGTTCTGGGTTTGCAGTTATGAAACAGCACCTGCTTTTGACTCAGCAGCGGGCTCACTGCTGTGGAAAGTGAGGGGATTACAGAACATGTTAGATGTAATGCATTGCGGAAAGGTTACAGAAAGAAATGGAAAATAGGCAGGACAGAGAAACTGGAGTTCTCAAAGCAACGCTTTCTCTTTTTATTTATTTATTTAAAATTTTTATTAAGGTATGATTGATATACACTCTTATGAAGGTTTCACATGAAAAAACAATGTGGTTACTACATTTACCCAAATTATCAAGTCCCCACCTATACCCCAATGCAGTCACTGTCCATCAGTGCAGCAAGTTGCCACAGATTCACTATGTCCCTTCTCTGTGATACACTGTTCTCCCCGTGATCCCACACATGATGTGTACTAAACATAATACCCCTCAGTCCCCTTCTCCCTCCCTCCCCACCCGCCCTCCCACACCCCTCCCCTTTGGTAACCACTAGTTCATTCTTAGAGTCTCTGAGTCTGCTGCGATTTTGTTCCTTCAGTTTTGCTTCATTGTTATACTCCACAAATGAGGGAAATCATTTGGCATTTGTCTTTCTCCGCCTGGTTTATTTCACTAGCATAATGTCCTCCAGCTCCATTAATGTTGTTGCAAATGGTAGGATTTGTTTCTTTCTTATAACTGAATAGTATTCCATTGTACATAAGTACCACATCTTTATCCATTCATCTACAGATGGATACTTAGGTAAAGCAACGCTTTCTCAGGGTCAGAAGATGATACTGCTGATGGCGCAGGAGTGGGTGGCAGCAAAAGCTGGCATGTAGCAGCAGAAGCTGGCATGTGTCACCTGCTGAGGTTTGGAGTAGCCTGTGGTCTGATTAGCTGATTAGTTTCTGATGACTCTGTGGGAGTGACTGTCATTGATTAGAATCTGTCACTTTGGGCCATGCAGTGTAACTTTTGTAAAATGAACTGACCCACCCTATACAAAGAGAAGTTCAATTTGGCACCTTACACAGGGATTCCAATTATTCTGGGTAAGTGACTGTGGCTCAAAGGGCTTCATTAGAATAGTATATGTAGAAGCCACAGCCACAAATCAAAGAACAAGATCCACCTGCACTTGGGATGAAAAGAACTACTCAACATACCCCAACTTCCTCACACCCCACAGTCACACTCATGAATAACTGCTGGCAGCAGGGGCCTCATCTTCAGGTTATCAAGAAGAGCTCTGTGTGTGTGTTGCCTGCATGCACACACATGTGTGTGTTCAGACAGTTAATACTATAGGAGTGCAAGATCAAGCTAGTACACCTTTTCTAATGTTAAATTTCTAATGCTTGCCATATAAAATTTGCCAATTTAACTGTAACTATATGATGGGTATCATTAATGCAATTTAGCTTTCTGCATAATTCTACATTATGTAGTCACCAACTATATTTTTCCTTACTTCAGCATCATTGTCCCCTTGCAGCAGACATTGAATTTGTTCATGGTAAAGCCAGAAAAAAGAAAGACAGAAGAAAAAAGACAGGAGGGCAAACAGAAAGATAGGCTGAAAGAAAGACAGAAAGAAAAGACAAAGACAGAAAAGAGGAAGGAGAGAGGGAGAGAAAATCCTAAATCATTGGGGATCACTTAGAGAAGCTCCACAGCAAGAGTGCTAAGAGTGGTGATAATCCCCCAACTCTCCTAGTGAGCAAGGTGCTTGCTGGCAGCACAAATATGTGTACCCCGCCAGAGATACTCATGGAACTCAGACATGTCTATTCTGTTTAAGATTGGATTATCAGAGGATGAGCTTCTTGGGAGGGTGTCTCGCAGGTGATGATGACCTGTGTGATGTGACCAGCAGACAGATTCTGGGATGGATGGAAATGAAGCTCAGTCCTACCTGCTGAAAAATAGTCTCTTTGTTTTCTAGGCCATGTAATAAGTGCCCATCTCAAATGCTGTGAGAAGTACTCTGGCCCTGGGGCACTGCTGATGACACATGGAGAAGCTTCTTTGGGAAGGAATTAGGTTACTGCCCTACTAGAATGTAAGATACATGGGGGCACGGACTTCATCTGCTTTGTTCACTGTTGTATCTCCAGGACCTACAACACCTGGCATATGATCTGTACTGAGTCAATATCTACTGAGAGTATACATGAATTAGTAGGGTTGTGGGATCCATTCTGCACAGGCAATATGTATTCATCTTTCCAACTTCTGTGGCTTTTATGATATGCAAGGTTTTACACCTTATGTGGCATAGCTTATCACAATCCCCAAGTGAGTGAAATAAGATATTCATAAGCATGATCACAAGCAAAGACCAATTTGCTTTTGACATGATCCTATCATCCCCAAAAGACAATGCTTCAGAGTTATAAAAACCAAGAGACAAGGAGAGTCTATGCACACTCTGTGGAAACCTTAACGAAACTCTCTCACACATGTAGTGAATTGCTCTTAAGTGGCTGATAGGATAAGTAATGATTCTGAGGGTCCAGCACAGGAGAAATGGTGCATACTTGTACACTAGTCCATGCACCTTCCCTGCCTGGAGCCCCACATCTCTGTCGTCCCCTGGACACTGAACAGAGAGTCTAGCAACAGAGACAGGACTATTGCTCACTAGTGCTATCCTGGTATTGATACCTGGTTTGTTGTTGAGGACTGGGAGGAGCTCAGTAAAGCTTCTCCCAAGTTCAGATAACCCGGGCTTTGTCTTCAAAGCCCATGCCTGTAATATTCCTTAAAAAGAAGGAAGGCTCATCTGTGAAACACTGGACACAAACCACTCTCCAAAAGTCTTAGAGGAGCACTGAACATGTTAAACGAAAAACATCTGCCATTTTGTTCCTTTCTCCAGCTGCATGGAGGACTGTGAAATTCCCATGGCCACTACTACCCGCACACTCTTTGAATGTCTCCTTGAGTCTGAAGGGGAAAGGGCTTCCCTCCTCTGCCAGCAGTGTTCTCTGAGTGCCAGAAGTTGAGCCCCCAGTTTTGAGTAAACTGTCACATCCTTGGAGTTTGAAAATGACCCTTAAAAGAAAAACTCACACACAGCAAAAAGACGCAGCCTTGCAACTTGGAGAGCCAACTGAAACTCCCAAGTCCGTGTCAACAGATTTTTAAAAATACATCTGTCTTTTATTTCACCACCCTTCAACAAAAATCTTCTGAAAAATGGCTAATATTCTGGGAATTTTCCTCAGACTAGGGACACAGCCCGCCTTCTGAGGCACTCCTCAGACTGCTTTCTAATTCCATAAGTGGGATAGGCAATGTAAGGGAGTTGGATCTAGGATGGTATGCTAAATGATTCTCCAACTTTGCTCCCAAAATTAAGCACTAGAAGTCACTGAATTCACCAGCTGACCCTTGAACAACATGAGAGTTAGTGACACCAACCCTCTCACAGTTGAAAATCCATGTATAACTTTGACTGCCCCAAAACTTAACTTCTAATAGCCTGCTGTTGACCATAAGCCTTACCCCTAACACAGTCAATTAACATCAATTTTATATGTTACATGTATATTTATACACGGTGTTCTTAAAATAAGTAAGTTGGAGAAAAGAAAATATCTTTTGAAATTGCCATAAACCTACAAAATTTTTTTCCAATGTACTTATTTAAAAAAAAGTTCACATGTAAGTGGACCCACACAGTTCAAACCTGTGTCGTTCAAAGGTCACCTGTACTGCCCATCCCAACACAAACACGTTGCTTCTCAGAGTGAGGCTTCAGGAAGCCTGCTTGTCAGGAGGGCACACCTGCAATTTTCCCTGCACAGGGCTGAAATGTGACAGCCTCCCTCCTGGAATGAAACATTTATAAAAATGTGCTGAAGCCATTTTTAGCAACTCAGTAGTTTTTTCTTGATGAAACAATATCTTTCATCCTAAAAAACACTTTGTCTATTGTAGCTTCCACACAACCTCAACACAGCAATACAGCCAGTTCTCAGAGCCAATGTGGCAGCCAATTACAACACAGGAAAAGGATGTGATACATTTTGGAAGCAGGAAATTCATATACACCATAGTTTGATAAGAAGAAGAGAAAGGGGTTATGGGGCAAGGCTGGACACCACTTTGTACCCCTCCCTGACCAGAAAATGCCGAGGTCATCTTCAGAGAATGGGGCTTCCTGTTCGCACAGGAAACTTGAATGGGCACCTATCTACTCTGCTGTTTGTCAAGTTCTAGGAAAAGTTTACCCAGTTCTTTGCCTCCCTTCACCCCCTTCTGCTCCCAAAAAGTCTGCTTCCAGCACCCTGGGAAAGCTACATCCCTTCATCATGCCAGCCAGACATTTGGTCATTGCTACAGCCTCTCATCTTCCTTCCCAGTAAGCTGACCCTGCTATGCTCTTAGCACTCAGGGATGCCACGGGAAACACAGGAGGTAAGCCCAATACAATGGATCAGTCCCCAGAGGCCTATGCCTTCCATCAGGCAGGAATTCCAGATGACTGAGTGTAAGGCCAAGGCCACAGGCCTAAGGGGCATGGAATGAAAACTGCTTCCCAATTTCTCCTTATTACCATTACCTCATGCTGGCCCTCTCTCTGCATGTCAGACTTATCATTCTTGTTTAATAGAAAAATATACAGATGCACTGGGCTTGGGGAAACATCTTGGGTGCCCACGATGCACCTTTTAACCAATATTCACTGACTGCCTCTATGGTGCCATGCTCTGGGCTGAGCCCCAGGGGATTTGGTGGATATGTCTCAGCCCTCAGGGAACTGGTGGTGGGAAAGGGGAGGCAAGTAAAATAGCTACTGTAATGAAAGGTGTGAGGGTGACAGGTGCTATGAAGGAGGAAGGCAAGGGTCCTGGAGGAACACATTGGAAGGCAGTCTAACCCAGACCTGAACAGAGCAGAGGCAGTTCAAGAAATCTCCCTTGAGAAAGTGACAGTGAAATTTAGTCCAGAAGGATGATTAAGGGTGGAGGGAACGACACATGAAACCACCTGGAAGCTGGAGAGATGGGCGACTCTAGATGCAGCAGGGAAGGAGCTCAGTGACCAGACCATGCAGCGCCTTGAACTCCAGCCTGAAAGCACTGGGGAACAGTTGAGGCAGGGGAAGTGGCATGATTAAGTTTGTCAGAGGGACAGAGTGAAACAGAGGAGCCAAGTACCTTACCCACTGGCCCCACACACCTACCCTTCGCTCCCTAGCCTGGAGCTCTGTCCAGAGAGGCTCTTAAATGCTTGGTTCCTGCCCATGGAGTGGGCATTGTGATGCTTACAGGAAACAAGGAGGGTGGGTGAGCAGGTCAAAAGATGTTTTGAGGAAAATGGGTGCTTGCATTTTGCACTTATATAGTTATTTGAGGCTTGTAACGTTCCTGCCCCAATTCTAAAAGCCCAGCTTCCCCATTAATATATCCATGCGTGTTCTTTAAAGTTCCTTTCATTTGTGGTTTAAAAATTCCTGCTCTTTGAGGGGGCAGAGCCAAGATGGCGGCTTGAGTAGAGCAGCGGAAATCTCCTCCCAAAACCACATATATTTATGAAAATATAACAAAGACAACTCTTCCTAGAATAGAGACCAGAGGACACAGGACAACATCTAGACCACATACACACCTGTGAGAACCCAGCACCTCACGAAGGGGACAAGATACAAGCCCCAGCCCAGCGGGACCCGAGCGCCCCTCACCACAGCTCCCAGCGGGAGGAGAGGAGTTGGAGCGGGGAGGGAGAGGGAACCCAGGACTGCTAAACACCCAGCCCTAGCCATCTGCACCAGAGCACAGACACAGTGCATGCATGGGGTCCTGGATACTAGGGAAACAGGACAGCACGACCTGTGAGTGGGTCCCTGAGGCTGGCGCCCAGGGACAAAGGAAAGCGAGCAGTTTTTTTTTTTTATTGCGAGTGCTTTGTGGAAGTCTTAAACGGACAGGGACCTCAAAACTGGACGGAAGCGTCCCGGGACACTTAGTCCAGCAGCAGGGAATCTGGGGATCTCTGGGCACTCTAAGCCGCTAGGCAGCAGGGAGCACAGAGGCCCCTCATGGAGATAACTACCCTCCCAGCCGCTCCCCCTCCAACGCTCCCCCTCCACCATATCAGAGCAGCTGCCCGAGGCAAGCCACGCCCACAGAAAAAGCAGAGATAAACTCCATAGCAGCCGGGCAGGAATCAGAAGCCCTGTCTGCGTGCAGCTGCCCAGCACAAGCCACTAGAGGTCACTGTTCTCCCAGGAGAGGAAGGCCACAAACCAACAAGAAGGAAAGTTCTTCTAGCCATCACTAGTGCCAGCTCTGCAAACTATCTCTATCACCATGAAAAGGCAAAATTACAGGCAGACAAAGATCACAGAGTCAACACCTGAGAAGGAGACAGACCTAACCAGTCTTCCTGAAAAAGAATTCAAAATGAAAATCATAAACATGCTGACAGAGATGCAGAGAAATATACAAGAGCTACGGGGTGAAGTCAGGAGGGAGATTACAGATGCTCGGAAAGAGATTACAGAAGTGAAACAAACTCTGGAAGGATTTATGAGCAGAATGGATAAGATGCAAGAGGCCATTGATGGAATAGAAACCAGAGAACAGAAACGCATAGAGGCTGACATAGAGAGAGACAAAAGGATCTCCAGGAATGAAACAATATTAAGAGAACTGTGCGACCAATCCAAAAGGAACAATATCCATATTATAGGGGTACCAGAAGAAGAAGCGAGAGAAAAAGGGATAGAAAGTGTCTTTGAAGAAATAATTGCTGAAAACTTCCTGAAAGCGGGGGAGGAAATAATCGAACAGACCACGGAAATACACAGAACTCACAACAGAAAGGACCCAAGGAGGACAACACTAAGACACATAATAATTAAAATGGCAAACATCAAGGACAAGGAAAGAGTTTTAAAGGCAGCTAGAGAGAAAAAGGTCACCTATGAAGGAAAACCCATCAGGCTATCATCAGACTTCTCAACAGAAACCTTACAGGCCAGAAGAGAATGGCATGATATATTTAATGCAATGAAACAGAAGGGCCTTGAACCAAGGATACTGTATCAAGCATGATTATCATTTAAATATGATGGAGGGAATAAACAATTCCTAGACAAGCAAAAGTTGAGGGAATTTGCCTCCCACAAACCACCTCTACAGGATATTTTAGAGGGACTGTTCTAGACGGGAGCACTCCTAAAACTAAAAACAGATGTCACCAGAGAAAATAAAATCACAGCAAAGAAAGCAGACCAACCAAATACTAACTAAAGGAAAAAAATAAAATCAACTACCCACTAAAAGCAGTTAAAGGAAACAGGAAAGAGCACAGAATAAAACACCCAACATATAAAGAATGGAGGAGGAGGACTAAGAAGGGAGAGAAGAAAAGAATCCCCAGACAGTGTATATAACAGCTCAGTAAGCGAGCTAAGTTAGGCAGTAAGATACTAAAGAGGCTAAAGTTGAACCTTTGGTAACCACGAATCTAAAGCCTGCAATGGCAATAAGTACATATCTTTCAATAGTCACCCTAAATGTAAATGGCTTGAATGCACCAATCAAAAGACACAGAGTAATAGAATGGATAAAAAAGCAAGACCCATCTATATGCTGCTTACAAGAAACTCACCTCAAACCCAAAGACATGCACAGACTAAAAGTCAAGGGATGGAAAAACATATTTCAGGCAAACAACAGAGAGAAGAAAGCAGGGGTTGCAGTACTAATATCAGAAAAAATAGACTTCAAAACAAAGAAAGTAACAAGAGATAAAGAAGGACATTAAATAATGATAAAGGGCTCAGTCCAACAGGAGGATATAATCATTATAAATATATATGCACCCAACACAGGAGAACCAGCATATGTGAAACAAACACTAACAGAACTAAAGGGGGAAATAGACTGCAATGCATTCATTTTAGGAGACTTCAACACGCCACTCACCCGAAAAGGATAGATCCACCAGGCAGAAAATAAGTAAGGACACGGAGGCACTGAACAACACACTAGATCAGATGGACCTAATAGACATCTACAGAACTCTACACCCAAAAGCAACAGGATACACATTCTTCTCAAGTGCACATGGAACATTCTCCAGAATAGACCACATACTAGGCCACAAAAAGGGCCTCAGTAAATTCCAAAAGATTGAAATTCTACCAACCAACTTTTCAGACCACAAAGGTATAAAAGTAGAAATAAATTTTACAAAGAAAACAAAAAGGCTCACAAACACATGGAGGCTTAACAACATGCTCCTAAATAATCAATGGATCAACGAATAAATTAAAATAGAGATCAAGGAATATATGGAAACAAATGACAACAACAACACAAAGCCCCAACTTCTGTGGGACGCAGAGAAAGCAGTCTTAAGAGGAAAGTATTTAGCAATCCAGGCACACTTAAAGAAGGAAGAATAATCCCAAATGAATAGTCTAACATCACAATTATCGAAACTGGAAAAAGAAGAACAAATGAGGCATAAAGTCAGCAGAAGGAGGGACATAATAAAGATCAAAGACAAAAACAATAGAAAAAATCAATGAAACCAAGAGCTGCTTCTTTGAGAAAATAAACAAAATAGATAAGCCTCTAGCCAAACTTATTAAGAGAAAAAGAGAATCAACACAAATCAACAGAATCAGAAATGAGAACGGAAAAATTACGACAGACTCCACAGAAATACAAAGAATTATTAAAGACTACTATGAAAACCTATATGCCAACAAGCTGGAAAACCTAGGAGAAATGGACAACTTCCTAGAAAAATACAACCTTCCAAGACTGACCAAGGAAGAAACACAAAAGTTAAACAAACCAATTATGAGCAAAGAAATTGAAATGGTAATCAAAAAACTACCCAAGAACAAAACCCCCGGGACGGACGGATTTACCTCAGAATTTTATAAGACAAACAGAGAAGACATAATACCCATTCTCCTTAAAGTTTTCCAAAAAATAGAAGAGGAGGGAGTACTCCCAAACTCATTCTATGAAATCAACATCACCCTAAAACCAAAACCAGGTAAAGACCCCACCAAAAAAGAAAATTACAGACCAATATCCCTGATGAACATAGATGCAAAAATACTCAATAAAATATTAGCAAACAGAATTCAACAGTATATCAAAAGGATCATACACCATGACCAAGTGGGATTCATCCCAGGGATGCAAGGATGGTACAACATTTGAAAATCCATCAACATTATCCACCACATCAACAAAAAGAAAGACAAAAACCACATGATCATCTCTATAGATGCTGAAAAAGCATTTGACAAAATTCAACATCCATTCATGATAAAAACTCTCAGCAAAATGGGTATTGAGGGCAAGTACCTCAACATAATAAAGGCCATACATCATAAACCCACAGCCAACATTATACTGAATGGCAAGAAGCTGAAAGCTTTTCCTCTGTGATCGGGAAGAAGACAGGGATGCCCACTCTCTCCACTGTTATTTAACATAGTACTGGAGGTCCTAGCAATGGCAATTAGACAAAACAAAGAAATACAAGGAATCCAGATTGGCAAAGAAGAAGTTCAACTGTCACTATTTGCAGATGACATGATATTGTACATAAAAAACCCTTAAGATTCCACTCCAAAACTACTAGAACTGATATCGGAATACAGCAAAGTTGCAGGATACCAAATTAACACACAGAAATCTGTGGCTTTCCTATACATTAACAATGAACCAATAGAAAGAGAAATCAGGAAAACAACTCCATTCACAATTGCATCAAAAAGAATAAAATACCTAGGAATAAACCTAACCAAAGAAGAGAAAGATCTATACCCTGACAACTACAAATCACTCCGAAGAGAAATTTAAGGGGACACTAACAAATGGAAACTCATCCCATGCTCGTGGCTAGGAAGAATTAATATCATCAAAATGGCCACCCTGCCCAAAGCAATATACAGATTTGATGCAAGCCCTATCAAATTACCAGCAACATTCTTCAATGAACTAGAACAAATAGTTCAAAAATTCATATGGAAACACCAAAGACCCTGAATAGCCAAAGCAATCCTGAGAAAGAAGAACAAAGTAGGGGGGATCTCACTACCCAACTTCAAGCTCTACTACAAAGCCATAGTAATCAAGACAATTTGCTACTGGCACAAGAACAGAGCCACAGACCACTGGAACAGATTAGAGACTCCAGACATTAACCCAAACATATATGGTCAATTAATATTTGATAAAGGAGCCATGGACATACAATGGTGAAATGACAGTCTCTTCAACAGATGGTGCTGGCAAAACTGGACAGCTAAATGTAGGAGAATGAAACTGGACCATTGTCTAACCCCATACACAAAATTAAGCTCAAAAGGGATCAAAGACCTGAATGTAAGTCAGGAAACCATAAAACTCTTAGAAAAAAACATAGGCAAAAACCTCTTAGACATAAACTTCAGTGACCTCTTCTTGAACATATCTCCCCAGGCAAGGAAAACAACAGCAAAAATGAACAAGTGGGACTATATTAAGCTGAAAAGCATCTGTACAGCAAAAGACACCATCAATAGAACAAAAAGGAACCCTACTGTATGGGAGAATATATTTGTAAATGACAGATCCGATAAAGGCTTGACGTCCAAAATATACAAATAGCTCACCCAGCTCAACAAACAAAAAACAAAAAATCCAATTAAAAAATGGGCAGAGGAACTGAACAGACAGTTCTCCAAAAAAGAAATACAGATGGCCAACAGACACATGAAAAGATGCTCCACATCACTAATTATCAGAGAAATGAAAATTAAAACCACAATGAGATATCACCTCACACCAGTAAGGATGGCTACCATCCAAAAGACAAACAACAGCAAATGTTGGCAAGGTTGTGGAGAAAGGGGAACCCTCCTACACTGCTGGTGGGAATGTAAATTAGTTCAACCATTGTGGAAAGCAGTATGGAGGTTCCTCAAAATGTTCAAAATAGACTTACCATTTGACCCAGGAATTCCACTTGTAGGAATTTACCCTAAGAATACAGCACTCAAGTTTGAAATAGACAGATGCACCCCTATGTTTATCACAGCACTATTTACAATAGCGAAGAATTGGAAGCAACCTAAGTGTCCATCAGTAGATGAATGGATAAAGAATATGTGGTACATATACACAGTGGAATATTATTCAGCCATAAGAAGAAAACAAATCCTACCATTTGCAACAACATGGATGGAGCTAGAGGGTATTATGCCCAGTGAAATAAGCCAAGCAGAGAAAAAGAAATACCAAATGATTTCAGTCATCTGTGGAGTATAAGAACAAAGGAAAAACTGAAGGAACAAAAGAGCAGCAGAATCACAGAACCGAAGAATGGACTAACAGGTACCAAAGGGAAAGGGACTGGGGAGGATGGGTGGGTAGGGAGGGATAATGGGGGGAAGGAGAAAGGGGGTATTATGATTAGCATGCATAAAGGGGGGGGTGGGAGAAAGGGGAGGGCTGTCCAACACAGAGAAGACAAGTAGTGATTATACAAAATTTTGCTATGCTGATGGACAGTGACTGTAAGGGGGTTTGTGGGGGGGACCTGGTATAGGGGAGAGCCTAGTAAACATAATGTTCTAGATTAATGTTGTAGATTATGTAGAAATACATGTTGTAGATTAATGATAACAAAAAAAAAAAAGAAAAGGGCAATTACTCCCTGATAGGATAAAACTAACTGCAAATCACCGATTAATGCATGCTTTAAATATCCTTAATTTTGATCATTTAAAGGGTGTCAGATGATCAGCTATGGAAGTACATTTTTCTGATAATATTCCTTTCTCTTAAAAAAAAAAAGCAGTTCCTAGGTGGTTATCTCCAATAAGTTCTTCACAATGGTATAAAGGGCATATCAAAGTGTGGGCAAAGGGTTTGTTTTTGTTTATACTGAGGATCAAAGCCTAATTTGGCTACCCAGAAAATGAATTAAGATGTGATATGAAGAAGAACTTCCAACATCAACATTCTCTGGAAGAGTCATCCCAGAAGATGATCATCAAAAAACTTCAACAAAGATCCTGGTGCTGTTGCAGTTGTAGCTGCATTCATCCCACCGGTTCCTGGACTTGCCATTGGAATGAAGAAGGAGATACCTAAGCTGGACTGTGCATACAGTAAAACAACAAATTTGACTGGATCTATACTGTCAGAATTCAACCAAGAATTAGGAGAAGTGTAAGTTGCAGAGCTCCAAACTCTTGCGACTATTGACTATCTACTGTTAAAAGAACATATGGGATGTGAACAGTTCCCAGGAATGTGTTTTTTTAATTTGTCTGATTTTTCTCAAAATATTCAAATTCAGTTAGACAATATCCATCATATCATTGATAAGTTTTCACAAATGCCTCGGGTGCCTAACTAGTTTTCTCGGTTTCACTGGATATGGCTGGTAATTGTAGGTCTGCTTTGGTTATGTAGCTGTATTCCTATTATGTTAATGTGTGCACGCAATTTAATTAGTAATTTAAAACCTATACACGCTTATGTCACACTACAAGAAGATATGTCAAAGAAATAATCAATCTTCCCATGTTTTCTTCCATCTGCTACTTCTATAGCTTCTCTTCTTCCTTCATAATTACAACCCCTAAGTAGAATTCATGCCTCATATCAAAATTACCTAGTATCATAATTCTTCCAAGTGGTGAAGATACCTCAAGACAAATGCTGGGCATAGAAGCCACAGGGCATAAATCTGCAAAGAAGTAAAAAGCTAACGTTTTCAAACAATATGGCTTCTCTCTCACTTACCAACTTTACATTTCCCTGTATGGCCCCAGAAGATGACTGGTTAGCCAGAGACGGGTAAGATTCCTCAAGGGAGGAACAACCTAAGACAGGCACAGTTGCAGGGGTGCCATCAGGTGAGAAATTGGGGATCAACAGAGGTGAGGCTTAGAACCTCACACCCCCTGTTTTGAGAGAAATCTTCTGCATCTGTGGATGTTTTGTTGCCCTTGTCTAGCTTGGATTAACACATAGTCTACAGGCACACACCTGATCATCTACATTTGCCCTCTTACAGCACTAAACTATGTTTTCTACCTTTATCTTGCAACTACCTGCCACTTCAGCATTTTATTAAAAATAATAATAATAATAATAAGGGAGAAATGTGTGATTCACATATCAATCAAGTATAAAAATCAAACGAATAATCATAATTGACCTGATTGTTTATAGTTCATGATGTGTGATCAAAACCGAAAGTTTCTGTGATGACTGCCCTTGCACTGTTCACCATGTAAGAACTTATTCACTATGTAAGAACTTGTTCACCATGCAAAAATGTGTTCGTTATGCTTCAAAAAAATATATATATATATACACATTCATAAATAAAAAAAAATTCCTCCTCTTTAATAATAACACAGCCAAAAGGGAGATACAGAGCCAGTTCCATCCACCATTGCCTCTAGTGTCATTAATCCCTCTCAGTCCCCACTGGGTCCCGTAGAAGAGCTGGCAGTCCCCACAAAGCCTTCTCTGGTAAGGCTGGGGGGTTGCACTCACTCTGGGATCAACCCCTGTTGAGTGGTACCTCCTGCCAGCACATGCTCAGAAGTCAGCAGGGACAGTGAGACAGTATCCACCGGGAAACCAGAGACCCTTGGCTTCTTCTTGTCATAATTTAGGAGGAGAGAGTGAAAAAACGAGAAACCAGCGAGGCTGAGAGAGAAAACAGGGATGGAGAGAAAGTGTGGGCCAAAAAAGAGGGCTGGTCACAGAAGGTAGGACCCAGAGAAGAATCAGGAAGGAAGACTGAGAGGATAAATGAGGGAAAGGTTCAGACAGAGAGGGGCGAAGGGAGTGAAGAAAACAAGGGAGGGCAGGAGGGAGAAGCACTGGGGAAGTCCCAGAGCCATTTAGATGATATGTGAGCAAGTCTGAGGCAAATCCCAGCAGGGGACCTGGAGCTGCAGAAGCCCCTAGATGCTGTTAGCAAATGGGCCAAGCAAGGGAGGGGATCACTGCCCACCCCACCCTGCTGCCTGCCTCTCTCTTGCCTGGAGGGCGACGGTTGCCTGGTTATTGCTATTGTCCCCCTTGACTCTTCTGAAGTTCCAATGTCTGTCCCTTCTCACAGCTGGACTGGGCTGGGGAAAGGGGGTTGTGGAAAGGGGGTTTCCAAGAGCAACAGAGGGCCAGCCCAGCTCACCAGGCACAACCTGAGGGAGGGAAGCAGGTAGGGAAAAGGCTGCACAACTCCAAGGATGAAGGAGACAGGGCAGGCAGGCTGACAGACAGACTGATAGGCAGGCAGACCAAATATGAAGGGGGCTCTGAAGTTTCTCTATATCATCCATCCCCTGGGCCTCCATCCAGAGGGTTGAGGAAAAAGCGCCCCTGCCCTCGGCCTCCTCCTCCTCTCCTCTCAGACCTGAAGCTGTCAGTATGAGAATACCCAGTGGCTTCACCTAAACCCTTTCAGGTCATTTTCCTCCTTATAAAAATCATTAGGACAGCCCAGGTCACCCCACCTTGGCTCTGGGCTAAAAGGGAACCTGCTGGGGATGGAAAGCAGGACAGCCTGCGTGCATTTCTCCAGCTGGAGAGTCAGAAGCTGTATGGAACACCACCGGCCTCCCCTGGCACCAGCAGCTCAAGCTCCTCCCCAGCACACACTGAGCTCTGGACCCCACTCCAGCTGCAGGCGACTGTGCCTTTAAATTGCTGCTTTCGGAGGGAGCACCTGGGGGGATGGGAGAGGGAGGGAAACATCTTCTTACCAGCTTTCCTCCTCCCTCCCCTCCAAGACTCTCCAGGGTTTAGAGAGTGATTGCTACCCAAAGAGAATCCCTTTTGGCTCCGGCGGGCAGGCAGAGGCCCTCTGGAGCCCCCAGAGAGCCAGAGCACGCAGGAGCAGGCAGAATTATCTGTGTAAGGATCCTCACCAGAGGAATAGTTCTGGTCCCTGACTGGGAAGGCAGGGCAGAGGAGAGCAGCGAAGAAGAGGAGAGAAGCGAAGAAGAGGAGAGAAAGTGCACAACTCCTAGCCGGCTGGTGGCTCCTGGTGTGCAGACCAAGTTGGAGGACGGCTCTGTACTTTCAGCATTCCCCACTGGGATATCCCCACTCACCTCGACAGCCAGGCTGTGAAAGGGCTCCAGGGTCCCTGAAGAATGACAGCTCCCATTCCTGCAGCCCTCCGCTTCCTTCTCCTCTGGACCCTGGCAGGGCAGGTCCTCCTCCGGTGAGCTGAGCATGGTGAGAAGGTGGTGCATGGCATGCAAACACCCTGCAGGCAGTGGGCAGTGCAGCAGGGGCTGCAGCACAGTTTCCTCTAAGTTTGCAAAAAGCTCACAGTCTGGAAGGTTCCAGGGGAGGATACATCCTCCCCCTCTCAGGATCCAGGAGACTTTCATGAGGGATGTCGAGGCCCCATAGCCAGTGGGAAGGCTTCTGCATGGGTAGGAGCTTCCTGGGCCTAGGTAGGGGCTAGGGAGCTGAGCCTCAGACTGGAGGCTATCTGTCCTGCATCCAACCCTATCACCCTACAGCATGGCCACACAGTGCTCAGATCCTTAAAAAGGACACCAAATCTGCCAGTTGCCCACCCAAGAGGCTTCAAATAGAAGGGGTTTGCCCCAAAGAACATCAGAATGAAGCTGGGTGGGCCAAACCTTGGCCCTCTGCAGTCACCCTGCCTGTGCGCACATGGCTATTCACTGTCCCTGTCAGGGCACTAAGTGGCAGTCCTTTCTTGGGCTTGGGGGCAAGACATGCCTTGAGCTCCCTGTAAATGTCTGCTACCCATTTCTACTTTCTCATGAGACCAGGAACCAATCTAAGTGGACAGGGAAGCTGAGGAGGAAAGATGGCTGTGGCTTGGGCTGAACTGGTGGTAAAAAGAGTGCCTCCCCAGGTGGAGGGGGCAGAGTGTGACCATTGTATCCTCCTCCTCTTAATTCAAGGAGCACTCCAGGACTGCTTGCCTCTGAGAAACCTCCTGCTTCACTGCTTGCAGACACATTGGCCCACAGGCAGAGAGGGATGCAGTATGTGTAGGGCAGGAAACTTCTTAAAAGGGGCAAGTAGCCCAAAGTGGAATGGCAGCTCAGTTGGAGTTGATAGGAGCATGTAGGCAGAAGGGGGCATGCGGCTGGAGCTTGCTGGCCCTTCTGGAAGGGAGGCTGCCTCAAGGCCCAAGCTTCCATGGCAGTATTCCCATTTGGACGATTAAAGCAAGGCAAGCCCTTAGGAAGTCTTGAGTCCAAGTCCTTCATTGTACATATGGAAACTGAGGCCTGGAGAAAGGGAGTGACCTGTCTAAGGACACTCAAGTACCTGGTAGCAAAATCAGAGCTCTCCCCCTGTCCATCCCAGGGCCTTGCCTGAGCAAGATTTTCAGCTCTGGAACCTCCCGGTCCTGCCAGTATTTGGGATTTTCCAGGAATGAAAGGGAGGACGGAGTGACTGCACACAGCAACTCTGCTCTCACATCTGCAGACAAGGTAGCCCTGAAAGAGAGGGGCTGCAATAGGGGTTACGGCCCAAGACAGCTTAGCCCATAGCCTGTGTCCTGGGGCTGGAGCTAGTGGGAAAGGAGACCTGAAAGTGGGGCTGAGGACAGTGGCGAGGGTCTGACTGCTCCTTGTTCAGAGCCATGTGGGCTCCCAGCAGGCAGGTGGCAGGCGGCCAGCAGCAGCACCTGGTTGGTGAGGACACCCATGGTGAAGCCACAGACTTCTGCTTGCCCCAGCAATACCACGAGCCTCATTGGATTTTCAGAGTCTGCTTAGGCCACCTCCTCTGGCAGCCCCTGCTTGGGGCCAGAGTGGCCTCTGTTCCCATGGTAAGGGCTTCCTCCTGCTCAGGGTATTCAAAGAGGCAGAACTCTAGGAGGTCAGGGCACACCTTTCACTGACCTTGGTATTGTGGTAGATGGACTTAGTTTTGGGTTCAAATCTTGGCTTTACCATTTACTAGCTGTATGATCACGAACAAGTCACTTCACCTTGCTGATCCTCAGTCTGCTTATCTATATAACAGGGATGATAATAATAATCATTATCTGAAAGGACTGTTGTGAGAACTAAACTAGATAAGGTGAGTAAGGCATTTAGCAAGGTGCCTTAGCTATTTGAATTATTTTATCATTCACTAGTTGGTGCACAGATGTAATGAGAAATAGGGGCCCATTGGCACATAGAGAGCTGGACTCAGAAGGACAGCATCACCCTGCCTCCCAGTGCCACAGTATGCAGCAACAGTGGCAGTGGGCGAGCCAGTTCTGGTATCTGGCACAGTGATGATGGCAGGATGGAGAAGGAGGCATGGATCTCAGTAGGAGTCCAGCCTGAGTATGGCCCTGAGTTCCACCCAAGCCCTCAAGGCTTTGCTGAGCTCCTGTTCCCTAGTGCAGATGTTGGCTGGTGAGCAGACAAGCAGGCATGTAGAAGGAATGTCAGGGGAGAAGGAGGCTGGCCTGTAGGCAAGGTCAAAGCACACTGTATCTTCCTCAAAACCAATCTGTTCAGGGGGAAGAAAAGATGTGAGTTGGCCTTCTCAGCATGGCTACCTTACTGGGAGGCTCTCACATCCTTGCAGGGGCCAGATGGACAAAACATCAAAGTAGCCACGTTGTTCCCAGTGAGTCCTTACTCTTCTTTGACTGCTTTCAAAGCTCCTTTAGAAAGAAAACACAGGATGAGGCCTCCGCTTTGGGTTTGGGCCCTGATCCTCTCACCCACCAGCTTTGAGACTTTAGGCAAGTCTCTCCTCTTCATTTGTTTGTTTGTTTCTTTTTTAGGTTCCATATATAAGATCAGACAGTATTTGTCTTTTATCTGACTTATTTCACTTAGCATAATGCCTTGAGATCCATCCATATTGTTGCAAATAGCAGGATTTCCTTCTTTTTTATGGCTAAAAAATATTCCATTTTATATATATATATAATATATAAATCTATTTATATACATTTTAAATGTATTAAAATATACCATCATAAATATACATATATTTATACACCATAAATATACATATATACCACCATTTCTTTTTGCATTCATTCTTGGCTAGTGTAAATAATGTTGCTGTGAATGATGGGGGTGCAGCTATCTCTTCAATATAGTCATTTCATTCCCATTGGATAAAAACCTGGAAATGGAATTGCTGGATTATATGATATTTCTATTTTTAATTTTTTGAGGAACCTCCATATTGTTTTCCACAGTGGCTGCAGCAATTTACATTCCTACAAGTCACTCCTCCTTAAGGAAGCCTGTTTTCTCATCTGTTAAATGGAAAATACAGTCCTTACCTCATCACACTGAGAATTGTGAGGGTAAAAAAAGGGGCATTACGTTAGCAGACATAATGTAGCGGGGGCCATGGGGAGGGCTGTACAACACAAAGACAAGTAGTGATTCTATAGCATCTTACTACACTGATGGACAGTGACTGTAATAGGGTATGTGGGGGGGCTTGAATGATGGGGGGAGTCTAGTAACCATAATGTTGCTCATGTAATTATAGATTAATGATACCAAAATAACAATAAATAAATAAATATTAAAAAAATAAAAAGATATATGTTAAAGCACTTTTCTAGAGTGAACAGCTGAGCTGCCGTGTTGGCTTATAGCTGTTTCTCTTCTCATTTTGCAAATGGGCACAGAGATCCATCTTCTCCTAGCCTCCTGCCAGATGGGGAGACCAACCAGAGGCATGAGCAAATAGGGAATGAAAGAATCTTTGATAAATATGCGGCACACAAATGGCCTCAGACTTCTTTATTTCTCCTGTCCAGGGTGGCCTTGGCACAAGAGGAGGAAGTCAAATCTGGGACAAGGTCCCAGCTCACGTCCCCCTCTGATTTCTTCGACAAGCTTATGGGGAGAACATCTGGATATGATGCCAGGATTCGGCCCAATTTTAAAGGTAAGAACCATTCATCCTGCACCCCCCCACACACACTTCTTTTGGGGGTGTGCTGCTGAGCCAGCCCCTATGGCCTGCCCCAAGGACAGGAGGCTGGAGGTGCAGGGCTAGCTCTTATAGCTCAGAAGGAGCTTCCCCTCCCAATTGCCCATGGGCCTGTGTAACTGGCACTGCCTCCTTCCAGCAGTAGCCTGGCCTCAATCTCAAGGAGGGAGTCTTAGAACCTGTTCCCAGCTCCCTGGAATGCTGTGCCAACATGGCTGTGCTTTGCTACCCTTAGGCCCACCTGTGAACGTGACCTGCAACATCTTCATCAACAGTTTTGGTTCTGTCACTGAAACTACCATGGTAAGGATTCTGCCTGTTTCCCACCTCCACTCTAGTGTGAATGGGAGAAGCCTATCAGACAGCAAGCTTTTCCTCCCTCTGCTATCCTCTTCCTGTTTTGTGGTCATGGCTAAAGCCATAGGATGTCTGAAGTTGGTCACTGGGAGGGTATCTTTCCCCAGCCCAGGGCTTTAGTGGTTAACCGCAGACTAGCTCAAAGAGCAGATGTTCAAACTAGGGAGGGAGCTTGGTGCAGAGCATGGACTTTGGAATCAGAAAGCCTATGTTTAAATCCTGACTCAACCATCTAATAGCTGTGCGACCTTAGGCAGTTTCCTTAAACTGCCCTTTGTCTCAGTTTCCTCATCTGTAAAATGGAGGTCATAAGAGCACTCTCTTCAAGGGGCTGCAGTGAGATTTAAACGAGACGATACATATAAAGAAAGCACTTAGCAGAGAGCCTGGCACATGGTATGTGCTTAATAAATGTCTTTCCCCTTCTCATCTTTGCCACATCAGCCCAAGGCAGGCTCCTTCCCCAGTGGAAAGCGTCCACTGCCCCTGAGACACACTCCCAGCATTTCCTCCTCATGACCCTCCTGCCCCTGGAGGCTTGCTGGGCCCCTGGAATAGCACTGCCTCTGATGGGCCCATCTCTGCACCCTCCCAGGACTACCGGGTGAATGTTTTCTTGAGGCAGCAGTGGAATGACCCACGCCTAGCCTACCAAGAATACCCTGACGACTCTCTGGACCTCAATCCCTCCATGCTGGACTCTATCTGGAAGCCAGATCTATTCTTTGCCAATGAGAAAGGGGCCAACTTCCATGAGGTGACCACGGACAACAAGTTACTGCGCATCTTCAAGAATGGGAATGTGCTGTACAGCATCAGGTGCACCTGCTGGATGGCTGGGGAGTTTGGGTCAAAGGGAAGAGCCAGATGGAGGCTAAGGGGTGAAGGAGGGTACCCTGTGCTGTGCTGGACCTTAATAAGCCCATGTCATTTCTTTCTTCCTATCCCTGCCAGGCTGACTCTCATTTTGTCCTGCCCGATGGACCTCAAGAACTTCCCCATGGACATCCAGACCTGCACCATGCAGCTAGAAAGCTGTAAGTGTCCATAGAGAGTCATGCAACAGGATCGGAATACCAACTAGTCAACCCCCATCCCATGATATTCCAGACAGGAAAAGAGTAACCTAGAGTGGGGAGGAACTTTGGCACAGATAAGACTGAAGTCTGGGTCTTGCTAACACCCAAGCCAGTGTATTCTCCCATCCCCATTTGTTGGTCTGACTTTGCCACAGAGCCAGGGAATGGAAAGGTGACAGCCTTACATACAAATGTGCTTGTGTAGGTTGTTCGGGACTGTTTAGAGGCACCTCCTCTGCCCAAAGATATGTTCCACAGTGCCTGAAGTAAGTCTACCTTTACTCCCCTTAAAACATTCAAAATGCCTATAAAAATGTCAGAGTTGGGAGAGAAGGGGTACTCCTGAACCCTAATTCTTCATGAGCCCAGATAACCTTTGTAGAGAGGTGGGAGAGGATGGCTCTAAGCATAGGACAGTGCCTGGGGTGGTAAGGTCAGTGAAGGCAGGGGAACCAGCCTGTAAGAGCTGCCCCAGTTGCAAAGAAGCCAAAAGACGACAAGGTTGGATCCTCTCCTACATCCACTCCTTTGCCATTGCCTGGGCAAAGTGAGACTATGAGAGCAGGAGGTATCCTCTCGGCCCTCAGAGAAGAAGGCTTGTCAGTCTGTTTACAGCATTTAAGAACAGTGATGGATAAAAAGTGTCCCATGTGGTCAGCTCATTAGAGGTCATAAGCCACTTTCACATCCAGTTCTTACTACCTTTCACTACAATTTTGAAAATTAGGTGGAGCATTTTAAATAAGGAAAAGTGATTTGCCCAAAGTCACCCAGCTATTCTGGGTCAGGGCCTTACATTGGACACCTGTGAGCCTGTTTCTGATCCCATTTCTACCCAACATGTGTGAATATGGTCATGTATGTGGCAACAGCCTTTGCAAACTGCTAGCTATCTGTTAAAAATTTGACATGTTCAGACATTAGCTCTCAATCCACCCTAGTTGGAGGCCCTGGCTAGGAGTCTGTGGTGTGCACATTGTCCCATGCATGACTGGCATGGTATAAATAGCTCTCCCCTCCCTGGAGTGAGGTGACAGAAGCCCTGGCTCTAAGGTTGGCTCAGCTCAAGACGTGGTCAGTACACATGCTTACTCCCTTGTGTTTGAGATATGGCAGGAGGTTGCCAGCTGGGGTCCTTCACATCTTTCCAACCCCTTCAACCTGCTAGGTCTTCCAGAATAATTTCTCTTTGGGCCTTTCTAAAGCCTGAGAACTAGGTTGAAGAGGAGTCCAGTATCTTTATTATTTACCCACTTAGGATGAGCCCAAAAGACAAATGACCGAGTACCCTCTTTAGAAAGGTTTTCCTTTCCAAGATGAGCATGAAGCTCCTAAAACCCAGGCCTTACTCCTCATCTCTTTTCTTCCCAGCTCTAACCCTCTCCCTACCCTTACCCAGCACCTGCACTATAGCCCTCCACCATCTCTGTCACTTTCAGTTGGCTACACCATGAATGACCTTGTGTTTGAGTGGCTGGAAGATGCTCCCGCTGTCCAAGTGGCTGAGGGGCTGACTCTGCCCCAATTTATCTTGCGGGATGAGAAGGATCTAGGCTATTGCACCAAGCACTACAACACAGGTAAAAACCCAGGATTTTTACAGATTGTGAGCCACAAGAAGGCCTCCAGATGGGAGGGAATGGGGCAAGGCAGCCAGCCTCTATTAAAGGTCTGATCTGTGCCAGTTGGGGGTTAAGAGCTTCATATGCCATGTCTCATTATGGCAGGAATTAACAGCCCATTTTTCAGAAAGGGAAAACTGAGGTTTCAAGAGGTTCATTCAGTTGTCTAAGTCACACAGCTAGTAAATGGATGATTTAAAATTCAAAACTGGATCTAACTCCAAAGCCCATATTCTTGACCCTGCTACAGACTGCAGAGCCAATGGGCCTGTGCCACTAAATGGCAGGGGTGTCCCACTTGTCTTGGAGCCCAGCTTGAGTGGAAGGTGGGAGTCCATCTACATCTGGGAGTAGCCAACGGCTGCAGTGCACTGGGAGGAACTAAGCATCAGTGCGCCAGGCAGACTACCTCCTACCCACACCTGCTACCCCTCCCACTGCTACCACTGTCCAACTCTCTTGAACTGGCTTATTTTCCTAGGTGTGAAAGGTGAGCCAGCAAATGGAAAAGGGTTGCTTTTCTAGCCTGGGCATCTGCCCCCTGCAACCTCCCTAAGAGCTACTTGTTCATCATTTCCCCTGGCAGTTTGGCTACCAAGAACTATGACCCTGAGATAGAGGCCAGAGGCCAAAGAAGGAAGATTCTGAGTACCTCCTAGAGTATGCTGACATGCTCTGAGTACCATCCTATGCATATATGTATTTGTGTGCATAGGGGTGTGGGGAGTGGGGCCATTGAATTTAGAAAATGCTGGTGGGAGTGGAAATTGGCATAACCTTTATTGAGGAAAAATCCCTGGCAGTTCATATGCAGGTCAATGGTTTTCAAACTTTGATGTACATTATGTTCCCCTGGGGAGCCTGTTAAAATATTGGTTGCTGAGCTCTACATCTCAGAGATTCTGCTTACATGCTCTTAGAGTGATACCCAGAAATCTGCATTTGAATGAGCTTTCTGAGTATTCTGATGCTAGTAGTCCAGGGAGTATACTTTGAGAAACTTTAGTCTAGAAGCTAGAATTTTTTCCCTACCTACTGATCCAGGAATCCCACTTTTTGGAATCTATTTTATGGAAATATTCTAAAATATTATATTGGCTCTAGACCCTAAGAGGCCTCTGGGGTCACTGTTTATACTAGCAAAAACTTGGAACTGTTCTAAATATCCACTAATAGGGCAGAGGTTAAGTAAATCACATAATGTATCTGCTTGGTGAAATATTATCCAGACATTAAAGAGGATGCTTGCAAGGTGCTTATATCTACAAGTGTAAAAGGTTAAGATTCAAAGTTGTATACACAGAATGATTCTATTGTGGTTAAGAAAAACCAAAAGCATGTGTTTTAAAATCGTGGGAGGAAATAGCACTAAATGTTTCTAAAGTAGTGTGATACAATGGATAAGACCAAGAACTTTGGAGTCAGATAGAGCTGAGTTTGAATTCTGGCTCCACCATTTACTAGGTGGGTGCCCTTGAGAAACATAACTTATCTCTTCAAGCTTCAGTTTTCCTATCTGTAAAATGGGGAAATAATAATTTTGCCTACCTCAAAGAGTTACTATGGATTAAAATGAGACAAACTATATAAAGTCAGGGCACTTAGTAGGGGCTTGATAAATGTGAGCTTACAAATATTATTATTATTCCTTCTCTATTTCTTACTTTTTTTCTCCTATACTAAACAAGTATTAATTTTGTAATTAAAAACAAAAACACTATTAGCAAAAAATAAAATAAAATAAAGGAAAGAAAGAAAATATGGATACCTAGCAAAGCTATATCATGGCAAGAAGCCTAGGGTGGGGTGGACTCAGAGACCAGTGGGAGCTCACAGCATCACACAGCATGTCAAAGCCAGAATCAGTCATTGCTGAAATCACTAGCCTTGAGGAATTAGGCAGGCCTGTTAAGAGCAAGCCTAGGCCAGAATAAAATAACAATATATACATCCTCTGCCTTTTGCTTTGGTTATTCTCTGCCTTGCTGCTGGGAGAAGCTCTGAGCCAGTGTTTTCTTAGCCTCAGGGCATGGTAAGCAGGGGTAAAGTGAAGATGGCTGGCAGAGGAGGCAGAGCAGTGGTACGTGTGTCTGGCGCCAATGCACTTTTTGTTGGTGGGATAGAATGCTTCCGCCTGATGCTCTCAGGGAACCTGCTGCTGCTGTCTTGACCAGTCTCTGTGGGACAGGGTTTCCAGATGTTTGCTATCTGGCTGTTCTCACTTGCTTAAGGCTCTAGCAGTGTTTATTTCAGTGAATCATTGTTGCTAGAGAGCTTCTGGGGTACTAGCAAGCTCAAGAAAGGCTGCTGAGATTCTAGCAGAATCTAAGCTCATTGCTTTGTTAATAATGATAGTAGCACCAGCTACCTATGTGCTCAATATCTCAAGTTCATTAGCTTATTTAACTCCTACAATAGCCCAGTGATGGAGTTGATGGTACTACTCTGTTTTACAGGCAAGGAAACTGAAGCTCAAAAAGCTTGGGGGTTGTGCCTGAGGTCACACAGCTAGTAAGTGGAATGTTCAGGATTCAAACCCAAGCAGTCTGGCTCTGGAGCACTCCTGCTCTTTTTTTTTTTTGAGAGGGCATCTCTCATATTTATTGATCAAATGGTTGTTAACAACAATAAAATTTTGTATAGGGGACTCAATGCACAATCATTAATCAACCCCAAGCCTAATTCTCAACAGTCTCCAATCTTCTGAAGAATAACGAACAAGTTCTTACATGGTGAACAAGTTCTTACAATAGTGAATAAGTTCTTACACGGTGAACAGTGGAGCACTCCTTCTCTTAATCCTCTTGCTGTGATGCTGTCAAGTCGAAGGTCTACTGCTGGAAACCAAAATGCTAGGAGCAAGGGGTCAAGTCCTTGATGACTACTCTGAGCACTTCCTCAGAACCTAAATGTGGCTCTCTCTGGGACCATTTTGAAAGGCTCATTTTTGGCCCAGCTGAGGCCAGAGGCTGGCCCACAGAGATAGGGCTGTCCTAATCCTGACCCTCAGCTGCAGGCTGGGGACCTGGGGCTTAGTAACTCACCTCTTTCATTGCAGGGAAATTCACCTGCATCGAGGTAAAATTCCACCTGGAACGGCAGATGGGTTACTATCTGATCCAGATGTACATCCCCAGCCTGCTCATCGTCATCCTGTCCTGGGTCTCCTTCTGGATCAACATGGATGCTGCCCCTGCCCGTGTGGGCCTAGGCATCACCACTGTGCTCACCATGACAACTCAGAGCTCTGGCTCCCGGGCTTCTTTGCCTAAGGTGAAGAGACATGCCAGGGAGCTTGTTTGCCACAGAGCTCTCCAGTTCCCACTGATCCCCTGTTCCTTCCTTCTTACTATTTGCCTTGGAGCTAAGGTATAGAAGAGGCACTGGACAAGAGCAGGTGGCTTGAGTCCTCTTTCCCTACAACATACTATTAATGACATTACTCACAATGTAGAAGCTGGGGTCTAGGGAACGAGTAGAGACAGTACCTGACTTACTTTGACTTTCATCAAGAAATACTAGCATGTCCAAGATCAAAAGACCCTAAATGAATAGAAAGTCTCACTCCTTCATGGGACAGATGAGAAGAATACAGCCCAAAGAGATACAATGACCTACTCAGGGTCATGTCCCACAAGAGGTAATAAAAAAAATAGAAGGATTTCAAACCAATATTTGTCTCTTACTATGTCAGAAATTGGATACTATTACAAAAAGCTCTAGAGACAATGTCCATTTTGGGGAGTGAGAAGATTCTGAGGTAGAAAATGGCAATTAAAGCCAGTGGACTCTGATTTTCTGAGGCCTGGCGATGTTTTTATTACACGGAGAGATCTGTGCTGATGGGACTGGGCCCAGGGTCTCCCTGCCTTATGTCTTTGTGTAGGGAATTTAGAAATTACCTCAAAGTCCTTACAGTTTGCAAGGCTGTGAGAAATTAGGGAGCAAGCCCATTCATTCATCCAATAAATGTTTATTGAGCATGTACTATGTACGAGACACTGTACTAGGGCCATGAAGACTGAGAGATGAAAGCAGCACAGTTCCTTGTGGATCTTTCAGTGAACATACTCCCTTTTGCTCTGATTTGATGGGAACCAGGCCATGTGATATCCCATCTCCCAGTGCTTATTCCTAAGAATATAGTCATTAAGAGTAGGAGATTATAGAGTCAGGCAGATTTTGGCTTAAGTGTCAGCTTCACCATTTGGTGAATTCCTTAACCTTTCAATCTCCTTGTCTGTAATAAAAGAATAAGAATATCACCTCTTCTATAGGGTTATTGCAAAAAATAAATAAGATAATGTATTAACACAGAGAACAGTGTTTGGCACATAATAACTGCTCAATAAATGTTAGCTGGTGTTATAGTTGTTTTAGATATCTGGGTGGAAAGAACTGAGTGCTGGACCTAGGGCTAAAGCAGCTGGTGAAAGGTGGGAAACCTTTGTGGTGTTTCAAAGCTCTCTAGAGATAAACAGTGACAAGGGTCAGATTAGGATCAAGTGTCCCTGGGGAAGTTGTCAGAGAGCATTTCCTATAAATGTGTTTTCTAAACAGGGATGCTGAAGAGGCTCTGAGAGGCAGCCTGAGCTTAGGCAAAGGCTACAGGCCAATTGCAGCTGCAATGACCATGTGATGGGAGTGGCCTTGTAGGAAGACTAGAGGCAGAAAAGTAGTTCAGATCCAAGAATCCTGCCCTAGATTATTGCCACTGCCATGCAAAAAGGGGATTCTTCTGTAATTCAGGGAGGTGCTGCAATTCATGCCTCCTTCTTGCCAAGAGAACTTCATTTTCCAGGTGTCTCCTGTGAGCAAGCACAATTCGTCTGCTCCCAGGAATCAGTTACTTTCCTCATTTGGAAAAAATGGACTTTGTTGGAGGGTTGTTTGCAGTATTTGGTGCCTTCTCATTAGGTTTTTTTTTTTAGTTTTTTTTAATTTTTAATTTTGATCTCATCAGGTTTTGATGAGCTTTTGTGACCTCATCAGCTAGTAAGCAAAATATGTACTAAACAGCCTCACTGGCCAGCCCCACAGAGCAAATAACTGAGTAAGTCTGGGGGTTTCTGCTCACTCTTGAGTTTGTGCAACATTATTTGGTGGGAGCCCCAAGGAAAGGGAGGGCCAGGTCAGGGGTTTCTGAAAGCTGCAATAATCACACCCCAAATCGAACTCTAGTGTCCAGGTGAGAGAAGCAGAGGCTCAGTTTGTGAGGAAACCCAGTTGGGATGGACATTCCCCATGCTCCCAGGAAGCCACTCCTTCTTTACTTTTCTGGGGACTCCCAAAGGCATTGATCACTGTCTCTTGCCATGTTCTTGATCTACACTAACTGTAGGTGGCTCAGAGCAGAATGGAAGGGCTAAATGGAAGGTTCTACCAGAGACAGACAGATTAGAGCTAAAGTCATAGCAGGAAGGAGGGACTCAATTCTCTTGAAACCCTGTAATCTAAATGGCCTACAGCTTCTGGGGCAGGTAGTAGCAAGGAGGGTCAAGAGAGCAAACAAGGCCACAGAGAGAAACACATTGCTAAATCATCCACCCATTCATCCACTCATTCATTCCAAATATTTACTATGTGCACTTGGCCAGGCACTAGGGCTGGAAGAGTGAACATGATAGGAGCAGGTCCCTGCCATTGAAGAGCTGTCAGTCTAGTGAAGGAAGTGGCCAGGGACATTTGATGGCTACTAAGAAGCTGTAAGAAGAAGAACCTGGGCACATATAGCAGGGGCAACCAACCCAGACTGGGACAATTAGGCAAGGTTTCCCAAAGGATGTGGTATCTAAAGTGAATGTTTAGGTCAGAGTTGTCAAGGTGAAGGAGAAAAACAGAGAGAGAAATTGTCCCCTTATTTGGAAATGACTGAAATAGTTCGTCATGGCAGAGTCATAGATTGCAAGAGGTGAGATAAAGCTGAAGAAATGGTCAGGGGCTAGATGCCATGCTCAGGGAAACACAGATTATAACATCAAAGTAATTGAGTGCCACTGGAGGGTTGTAGGCAGAGGAATATGATCAGATTTACATTCTGAAAACAAAACTCTGGCTGCTGTTTGTAGAACAGATCAGAGGAGGCAAACATAGATATAGAGAGACTATTTAGGAAATCATCCCTGAGATGAGCTACGATAGCGAGTGGATAGATTCCAGCACTATTTAAAAGTGCATTATTGACACATTCGTTGTTAACGAGACTTTCTTCCTGCTGTTTATGGTGTCTTTTCCTTTTCATGGTCCAAAGCCCTTCATGGACCTCCCTTGTCATTACCTCATTATGGATTGCCATGTCACCTGACTTCCCTGGGAGCACAGTGGGACTGAGAGATGGTGAATGAAACAGGATACCCTCTTATTAGGCGGCAAATGGAAACACCAAGGGGTACTTAATCAGGATTGCCTAGCAACCCACCACTACCGCCTCAGTCGAATCACCTTAAAGAAGACAGAGCAGGCTTTCTCAACCTTAGCACAATTGCCATGTGGGGCTGAATAATTCTTTCCTGCGTGATCCTGTGTTGGGGGATTTGGGGGGGCTGTGCTGCACATTGTAGGTTGTTTAGCAGAACTCTGCGTCTACCACTAGGTGCTGGTAGCCACACACAGCCCAGAACTGTGCAACCAAATGCCCCTGGTGGGTGCCGAAAGAGTTAAGAACCACTGAGGTGGAACGATTATCCCAGTAGATCTGCTCCTTACCTGGACTCTGCAGCACCCTCACAGCCCAACCTAGCAGAGGCTGGTGAAAGAGGTTGTCATGCATCTGACTCCTGCTGGCAGCCCCATAGGGTGAGCTCAGCAGCTTAAAACCATGTAGGTAGTGGATCTGGTTGAGGAGGGAAAAAGACTTCTTAAACCTGAGTTCTGTCCCCACTTTCCTGGCCCCACACCCAGCCACAATGCTCCTCCAGGAGAGGTGAATGTTCAGTCTTCACAGGGGAATGGGAGACAAAAGTACTCAAAGGCTGCCAAGGCAGGTAAGGGGAAGAGAACACTATGGACTGGATAAGCAGATACCAACAGTGCCTTGAATTTAGAGAAGTGTCCATAGCCCAGGCTGGGTGTGCTCCCTTGAGCCACTGACTTCAGTTCCTGAGTAGGGCCTTCCACAAAGAACAGCAGGAAAAACCACAGGGTCAATGGAATGACAGGGGTGGAGGTGGGAAAGGACAAACTCCTCACCTGATATTGACACAGCAGCCTAGGTAAATGGCAGTGCCACTATCTGGAAGCCCAGAACACCCAAGCCCTCGTGCCACCTTCTCACTGGGTGATCTTGGCTAAGACTTTTCCTCCCCAGGCCCCAAGTGTCCTCACGTGGCTCCCGTGGGAGTGACAAGCCCTGCCCTATTCCCACCGTAGCTGTGAGGACCCTAGGAGATAACAGAGGACAAACAAATGCAATATTCTTGCTCATTGGTGTTTACTGCAAGAAAAGAATCAAAAGAAAAAAAATGAGAAGAAGCAGAAGCAGCAGAAACAGAGGTGCAAAAAGAATAAAGAAAGAAAGGAAAAGAAGCTTAGAAAGGAAAGGCGGGTGGAGAGTGCAGAGAGGTAAAGGATTATGGGTAGCAGCATCTCTTTGACATGGGCCTTCAGACACTGGCATATATCATGGAAAGCGTCTTTAAAAACCAGAACTTCAGGATAAAACTGAAGAACAGCAGGCAGTGGATATGGGCTGGCAAACCCCTCGATAGGCACAAAAGAACTCCAAGAAAGTTGACTGCTCTGTTGGTGGATATTGCAGGTGTCCTACGTGAAGGCTATTGACATCTGGATGGCTGTGTGCCTGCTCTTTGTCTTCGCTGGGCTGCTGGAGTATGCTGCTGTAAATTTTGTCTCCTGTCAGCATAAGAAATTCATGCGACTTCGAAGAAGGCAGAAGTGCCAACGCATGGTGAGTATAACTAGGGAGGGGCCCGTTTCCCTCCCCCATTGGCACCTTCCTCCCTACCCCCTTCTCCCACAAACCTAGACACAACCTAGGCCTGCAAGGACTAGACGGGCCATCAGAACCCCTAGATTCCTGTGCCAGGCTGGTCACAGATAAGCTGAGTACTTTAACCTCTTTGACTCCGTTTCCTTATCTGTCCAATGGGACATTAGTCCCTTAGGGCAGTCTAGTAGGATGATTAAGAGCATGGGCACAGTGGCTGATACATACTAAGCACTGAAAAAAATACTAGCCAGTATTAGGAGAATTATAATGGTTGCTCCCATCTCTCCCCACACCCCAGGTCATACACTGATTGGTGGTTAAGAATTCAAGGGTCAGGCTGGGGGAGTGTGATCAAAGTGTTTCCATAGCTAAAATGGAACTGAAAAATCACTACTAGTCTCTCTGGCTGTTGGATTTCTTCGCCTTGCTCTTCAATGGGCGGGTCAGAGTTGTTGGGTGTGGGCTGTTGTTCTCCCTCACTCCTGTTTGTTAACCCCATTTCTCCTACAGTAGAGTGGTCACCTGGGGAGATAAAAATAGAGATCTTGTCGTCCTGACGACCAAGGCAGTTAACCCCAGATTACCCATATAATAGGTGCTAGGTCCGTTGTCATGACAACAGAGGGGGCGGGGCCTCTCTCACCGAACCAAGTGCCCGATTGTGAGGAAAACCAAAAGCCTTTGCTGAGCTACATACGCATCGATTAGTCATTAGATCCAGAGTGCTGGTCTGTCTTGAGCTCTACCTCCTTGTTTTTGGCCTAATCTGGAGGCTCTAAAGCCAAAGGGGTAAGCACACAGGACCTCTGGAGGAGAAACAGTGATCAGAGCCCACTGGCTGCCGCCTGTCGGGGGCCACTTGAGCACTAAGGCTCGGCTCTCCTCCTAACACCCAATCTCTCACCTCAGCTGCTCCTGGGGTACCCCTATCATATGCCCGCACTAAAAATAGCTCACAAACTACCTCCAGGATTACATGTCCCTTGCTAAGGTCCCTTTCAGCTGAGGGCAGAGGACCTTGTGGTTTGAGATCAGTCTAGCGGTTTTGTCAGAATTTTAATTCCTGCCTGTCTTTAGGTGGACTCTGGGAAATACGCCCTCTAGTGGGTTGAAACACAAGTGCCTTTCCCTAAGTAGATCCCATTCTTCAAGAGACCTAAAAAGCCTTTCCTATCCCATGCGGAGGGTTAGAAAAAATATATAGACTTGGCAGAAGGGCAAGAAAAGAAGATGCACCATTTTCTAAACTAACTGTCCCCACCCCCTTTTTGGCTGTGTCTAACCTGTCTGCAGGTACCAAAATCTTATCTTCATAGGGGTTTTGACCTTGATGTCTTCCTCAATGCCTACCTTCATAAAGAAGAGCAGGCTGCCAATCAGTTCCAGATGCCTATTGCCAGCGAAATCGCCTGTGTGGGTGTCCCAGCACTAGAAGGCTGCCGCAGTTACTGTACAGCTACACCCAGTTGGCAGTGGCCCCTTCTCCTTCCCTGCACCTCTCCAGCCCCCAACTGCCCACAGCCTGTACCCTCCTGGCTATATACAGGTTGATTCTGACCTCATAATGGAGTCTGTCATAAGCAGTGCTCAATTATTACAAAGTTTTAGCAGCAGCCTGGGCCCTGCTTGGGCTCCTGGATCCTGCCTAAAAGTAGGCTGGGCTCATTATTAATGTAAATAATACCTGAAAATCAAAACCTGTACCATTAGTCCATGTCCTTCTTCAAGTTTCCTACAGCCATTGCCATCTCAGTGGAACTGTAGTGGGAATTGGGGAGGTCATGGAGCAGGCTGGATAAGCTGATGCAGAGTTAATCCATTTCTAGAACCTCTCTCTGGGCCCTGCTGTTCCTTCAGTCTGAGAGGTGCCCTGTTAAGGGACAGGAGAGAATCCATATGAATTTTAGTGATCTCTTAGCCCAGAGCAAGTTAGGAGTATTCTAGGGGGCAGCCAGCTGTACACCCAGTCCCAGGCTTAATCCCATTCTTCTGTCTCTCCTCAAACACGTTTCTCTACCTCATGGTGGCCTCCTTCCATGTCGCTGTCTAAAGTAGTTTAATTTTTTCTATACATTTCTGTTTTTTTCCCCCCAGTTAGTCTGTCAGCTTCACAGGGAAGGGTCTATCTCTCCTTTTTTAATAAACTTAACAAGCCCTAGCACCAAGCTCTGGACACAACAGCCATGTAACCATGTATTATCAATAAAATAACTTGGGAAATGGAAGAAATTTTAAAATACTGCCAAGTCCTCTCAAGGGTTTGGTCCCAGAACACTGCTTGCCTCTCTCCATCCCTCAGCGCCCTCTGCCAATCTCCAATCTTTTCTTTCCACTTCAGTACATATTGCTGAATGCCTACTGCTCTTTTCCATCTCCACACCTCACCTCTTACACTGTGCATTTCCTTTCCCAGCTTGGTTTTAGAATATCTTCTCTCTCTGGCTCCCCAGACCTCCTTCCCTATAGATGGCTGCCACAGAAATGTTCTATCTCAACAGTCACAGAAACCACAAAGTGGTGCTTAAGTCTCCATTGTCCTTTCTACACACACACACACACACACACACACACACACACACACACACACACACACACACACATACCTCGGAACTGGGCTTAAATAGAAAACAACCAACTTCCGGACTCCTACCCTTGGATATCAGGCCATTCATCTTTGCTCCCTCAATTACAAGTGGTACAATTGTTAAAATCAAAAAGGGCCAAGGGTGGCTTACTCTATTGGCCATATTTTCTCTTCCATGTGAAACAGTTTTTTCTACCTGGAAAATATTCCAGAATAATTCCCTTTAGACTTACTGTGATTGGAGAGAAGGAGAAATAATTACATCTATAGAAACAGAAACAGCTGTTTCTGGACTTGATTTTCTCTTTCAGAGCTTTTTGCAAACAAAATTATTCTGTGCTTATATCCTCTAGCTGGGAGGGCTGAGGGGATGAGGATATGGGGAACAGGGAGCCCGAGGGACCCTGAACTGGAAAGCAAAAGAGAGAATCATTTTACTTAACCCCTCATTTTTCAATTACTTGGGAGATATTTTGTTTGCTTCTGGTTCTTCATCTCTAACATGGGGTTAGCAGAAGCTCCCAAGTGGGAATGGTGTGAAAATGAACTAGAGGATACAGGCCTCTGGTGACTAGGGTTATGAAAATAAATTTAAGTGGAGAGCTAAGGCCATCCTACTACTACCACTCAGGCATGAAGCATAGCCATAGTAGTGAATTTGCCTCTGGCTTACACATGTACAACTCTCACCAGAGAGATTGGCAAAATCAAGTATTAGGTAGCAAAGATCTCTGGTGGGCCGACTAAGAGATATTCTTTTCTATGCCAAAGGTGCCAATCTTTCTAGAGGCTGAAGGGCATCAGGCCATGGTACAGGGGTGGAGCAAGAAGCAGTTATTTTTCCTGCCAGACACTTTGTGACTGAGTAAGAAAGACTCTTTTCTGAGTAGACCCTTCAGTTTGAGACCCTGAGAGGATATTGGCTACTTGAGAACAAAGCCATTCCCTGTTCTATATTCTGAAGCATGTGGCTCATCAGTCTATTTATTCATTCAACTGATACCTACTGGGTACCTACTAGATGCCAAGCACTGGGGTAGGCACTGGGGGCACAGCAGTGAACAAGGTCAATGCCCTTTCCCAAGGTTGTACTATGGATCCATGGGAAGAAGAGAAAGAGTTAAAATCTGTTGGTGAATCTCTGTCCTGAGCTTGCCTGCCCCTGATGCCCAGTGACTAGCTAGGCCTTCTAGTGATGTAATAATCAAGAGTTCCTGGGACCCACCACACAGATATCTCATCTAAGAAGCCACTTTTCAGTGTGTTACCATAGCTGCAGAGGTCACATTATAAAGACCCTATGACACCCTTTTAACTGTACAGTGTGTGTAAAATCTACTTTATCCATACTATATGTATGTCTATGTCATATCCATTCAATATACATTTACCTTATTCTATTGTAGCACTGAAAGTCCCAAGTCTTAGGAAGCCTTCAGTCCTGGGCAAACCAAGAAGGTAGTTGGCATCATCTCACAGGAGCATTTCACTTTGATGATCTTTTAGATAGTTGAAGTTTTTACTCCTGTAAACATCAAAAGATCTTTGAAGTATTTCTAGGTTCTGGTGTATGCTTACCTGTCCTCTGTCTAATTTCCAGGCTGTGAACCATCACTTCTGATGGCAATGTGCCCTTTAGAAATCGACAGAATTAGGCATGTTTGGGTCATATATAAATTAAGAGTAAATTTAAAGTTCTGAGTGGGGTCCTGAAGGGCTCTTACAGGAGTAAAGTTCTCTGTATTGATCACTCAGGGGCTTTGGTCTCTCTGTTTCTCTCTGTCTTTCTGTGTGTGTGTGTGTCTCCATCTCTATCTTTCTGTCCTTATTTCCTGGCTCTCAGCTGTGTTATAGCTACTTAAAATTGTCAACTGACTACTGAATAAGTAAACTTGGTGTAGTCTGCTACATTACTTAAATACTTTTATATAATTTATCTCCTCAGTGTTAATGTGTTCATCATAATGTAAGTGTTCTACATGAATAGAATGTGTATTGGGTAATAAATGCTACCCTACATGTACTGACCCCTCTGTTGAGATCGGCTGATTTGCAGAGAGGCACACATATCTGCAATAGAGTAATCAACTTTACCTTAATTTGCATAATCCATCAGGTATTTTTAAATGTTGGAATTTTGAACTTTGAGTCCAGATAAACAATTTTTAAAAAGATACTATGTATAAGGAGAATTAATTCTGCAGCTTTTGAAAGCTATTTAAGTCAAGTTTACTAAATATATCAGTTATGCTTTTTAAAGTTTCCATTGTTCTGTTTATTGTTTATTACCAGTCAGAGATAACTTGACATTGAGATGTCCCACTATAACTGGGTTTTAGATGGCTGTAAATGGAAATGCATTTTAAAAAGGCAGCTCTGGTCTTATCTGCTAATGGAATCATAATGTATAGCCTACTTCCCATGTAGAGCTGCTTAGCATACACCTATCTCATGAGTAGTTTTGTGGCATAAGAAAGCATGCAGTGCACCTGTGTATCCTGTCACTCCCTCTGCATAGCATCACTTATGAAATATTTGTTTGTACCTTGGTCTCTATGCCCTGGCCTTAATTCTGACCTTTCTTTCATGTAATTCCAGGAGGAAGATAGCATCCAAGCAAGTCGCTTCTATTTCCATGGCTATGGCCTGGGCCACTGCAAGCAGGCAAGGGATGGAGGTCCAATGGAAGGTTCTAGCATTTATAGGCCCCAACCCCTAGCCCCTCTTCTAAGGGAGGGAGAAACCATGCAGAAACTCTATGTGGACCATGCCAAGAGGATTGACACCATATCCCGGGCTGTCTTCCCTTTCACTTTCCTCATCTTCAACATCCTCTACTGGGTTGTCTATAAAGTGCTCCGGCCAGAAGATATTCACCAGGCACTGTGAATAGGGTGGGGAGTAGAAAGAAAGTCCAGCCACTGGCTTCCTGCTTCCTCCTGCGTGGGCCTTCTCCCTCCATTAGATCTGTCAGGGGCTTGGATAGCTTCTTTCTGATCTCCCACTCAGAACTTGGACAGCCAATCCCAAAGCTGGGTGGGTCTACACTGCATGGTGCCAAGGGTGGCTGTACTTGGAAAGCTGGGTTATCTACCCTAATCCAGATTTTCTCCATGCTATCCTATTTTTCATGAGAGTAAGGTTTGGCCATCTTTCTGGGGCTGGGATGACCTTTTTCCCTTGCTGGAGCCTCTCTGTTTTCCAGTTGTCCAGTGGAGAACAGTCAGACCACTGCTACTTCATTTTGGCATTTGTCACCTTAATCTGCATCCCTCTTCGCCCTGCAATCTCTTACCCAGAGCCAGGCCTTTACTGTGACCTCTGTCCCTCCCAACACAGGCTCCAATAGGGAGTCTTTCCCATCCACAAGTGCAGCCCTGTGGGACCCAGTCAGGTTTCCTTGACTGTGGGAAAAAGGCATGGTGACAGGTTCCCCAGTTCTCAGCAAGGTTGGAACAGTCATGGGCTGTACTAGGGTAGGACATTGCTCTATGACCCAACAACGTGGTCCTCCTCAAATCTCCTAGGAAGCTCAGTGTCAGAACGTGGTCAGGAATCTGGGACTCTCAGAAAGACCACCTATACAGATCCATTGGAACTTCCTGGTCTCAGAAATATTTGTTGTATTCCCTAACTAACTAGCATGGTGGCAGAGTGTGTTTGGCTGCTGGGGAGTGTAAAAAGAGAAAAATGCTTCCTCGATCAGAAACTTACTTGGTGATGCTAGAAAACTTTCAAGAAAAGTGTGATCCAGGTAGTAGGATGCAGGAAGAGTAGGACACAGAAACTATCCTCAGAGAGTCTTCTGTTGGCTGGGCTTTCATTTGCTTCTTTTTCTCCAATGTCTCTTTATTTCCCAGGACCCCTAATTTCTAACTTGCTCCTTCACCTCCTTTTAGTGAGCAAATAATAGTGCCTTGCAACCTTTTCCAGGATAAAGTGGGCTTCAAGGTTCCTGGGGAAGGGCTAGGCATATAGATGACCCTGTCCTGGGAAAATATGGACTTGGCCAACCTCAGGGTAGTAGTTGTAGAAGTTAGAGAGCCATAAGTTGGAGTTATTTCTTAATGCTTTTCTTGCTTCCCTTCTCCTTCCACAGTGAGGAAGGGTAGCAGTCAGTTGAAGCTACCAGAAATGTCAGAATAGAGAGTGTGTAGAAGAGCCCATTTTAGGCTGGACATGCCACTGGGACATGGGGAAGCATGGGCCTGCTGCACTGAATCCTTTGAAATCACCCAACGGTGAGGAACTGAAAAGGAGAAGATTAAAGTGTAGGGCTAACAGCTGGAACACAGAGGTGATCAAATGATCTCTTAAACATCCTGGCCTTTTCTCTGGACCTAGAATAATTAACCTTGGGAGTCCAGTCTCTCTCCCACAACCACCCCGTCCCTTCCTCCCTCTCTCCCTCTCTTCCTGCCTTCCTCCATGCTGTTCCAAATTGAAAGTCAATAAATCCAATGACCAAATCAAACCCTGTAGTCAAATTAAGAGTTCAGCTTTCTCTCCCCACTTGGCCCCATTGAGCGCATCTGCTCTTGCCTGTTCATGGATATACTCCTCTTGTTTGTTCCTTGGTTTTAAAGAAAATATTGTGAGCAGACTAGGGTAGGTGGACCAAAAATTAATCTTACTGGTGATATTATTTATGGCTCCCATGCCAAGGAGATTCAAACTATAGGACTGGCTTAAGGGAGGAGATTGAATTGAGAGGGTAGAGAATCCCTGTTTTCCCATTTCTGCCCAGGTAATGCCAATCAATGAGATGCCACAAGCAATACCCCTTTGAAAGGAGCAGAGAGTATCTCTTTGATACTGTCCATGGTGGGGCTGGGGTGTCAGGCTGCTGCAGCCCGAAGGCGGGGGTAGCGGGGGGTGAACTATGGAGATGAGCTTATTGCACAGAGCTCTACTTGTTATAGATCTTGTCCAGATGGGCCAACTGCACAAATCTGCCCTGTTGGAAGTCTCAAGAACAATGCCCTGGAGACAGCTACAGCACTGAGCACTAGAGCCTGCCCAACTGGGACTCAGGTCAGGGCATCAGCTGGTGCTGGGAGCCAAAGAAACCAAAGTACCAACCAACATAATAGCCCAAAGGAGGTCACAAAGCTACTCAGAGGCAATGCCAGGAGGAAGGTACTATCCCTCCCCATCAAAGGCCCTAAATGGAGAAGGGAGACACATGGTATCAGAATCAGGTGTGAATGGCTTTCATTTTCCTCACCCTTCCACACATGTATGGTGGGGGTAAGGGGACAGGGATGGGAATGCCGAGTCCCACTGGAAGTGCCTGATTCCTAACAATCCATTCAATCATGAAAATCTTGAACTTGGACCCTTCGCACCACAGTGAACTGGCAGGAGGTTATATAAGAAACTCATTTGGGGATAACTTCTATTTACCCTCATTCTTAAAGTACTCACCTCTCCAGAGCTCCACACTACTTTCTGCTTGGATCACAAATAAAGGGATTTTGAGCTTTAAAACAGCATATTTTCTAAAGGAGAAAAAACTTCCTACATAAAGTGTTTCAGGTGTTTTCATTAATTCATTGTTAATCTTTAATGTCAGTTAAATATTTTATACATACATTTTTCAAGAGAAAAGGCTTTATTTATTCAGTTCTTATTCCGGCTATCAGCACCTCCATATTTTCTCTAGTTTGCTCTGCTCTTTTGAAAACCAGTGCTCTGTCTTCCTCTTTCCTCTCAATCCACTAGCACGGCTGCTTGCTCTCCCATGATTCAGTCAAATAAAAAAAGAGCTTTCTATGTCAAAGAAAGGTAGTAAATACAATTTATTCCTTTTACTTTCTCCCATAAGCCTGTTTTCCCCACCCATCACCAAAGAACTGACATTCTTCTAGTTGAAATTTGATTCTTGAAGTTATTTTCCCTTTTTACTGACCCATTGCAAATGTCCCAACTTTGTCTAAAACGTATCACCTCCTGGGACTCTTTACATGTATCCCCACTTGCCTCTCTCCACTCTCGCCTTACTATTACCAATGTTGTAATTAACATTATTATCTTATCATTTCTGGTGTCAAAATCTTAAATCCAAATTCGCTATGTTGGGATTAAAGGTCTTCCTAGGCTGCCCTGCTGATGAAAAGCAGATCAGCCAAGCATGAGAACCAACAAGGGATTAGGAACCCAGGTAGTAATATCACTTGCTGAATGGAAGAAATGTAGAATAAGCTCTTTAAGGGTAGGAACTGCATCTTATACAATGTTTTAGTCCACAAGCTCCAGATACATAGCAATACTCAGTAGGTATATGTAGAATGAAGGCTTGACACCTCACATAGTTTATTATATACCATATTTCTATTCATTCTCTTTCCATTAACTTATTGATAATAGAAAAATAAACCTGGAAGAGGACTTCTAGTCAGATAGTGTTCACACATACATGTGCATACACACACTCACCCAAGCTGGTCCTTGGGTATAATATAATCAAAGAAGATATCAAAACCTGGTAATTGCATTGTTGAATAAAGAATGATAATGATCTGATTAAACATTAATAATATTCCAAATATGAAGACTAGTACCATGCTGTATTTCAAAAACCAATCATCAAGTGAAAATTCTGGCAATGACAGGCAAATACAGCAGTAGGATTTTGGCAGCACAATCATCTGCTTCTCCCTGCTCCACATACTGTTCCCACTGGAGAGCCAGTCATCTCTGAAGGGAAGCAATTAAGCTGTTCTCAGCCTCACACTACTTTCACTTCTAGGATAACATTTACAGTCTACAAACTTGGACTGGTGGCATCAGAACAGCCTGTTAACCAATCTTAGACTAGGAGGAGGATGGCTATCTGAGCCAGGTGCTTTCTCACTCTCAGAGCATTCCCTCCCTGGAAGCATGAAGTATGGCTGTTGTCATAAAGCCACTGAAAAAGTCACATGAGAATTCAGCTATTGCTGCCCCACCTGAACAGCTCTGCTTTTCTCAGTTTCTGCTCTCACCTGAGGCTTTCTCCAAATGCCCTGGATGCCTCATATTGTGTGGTACGTTACCAAGGAGATACATGCTCTCACTATCGACTCCCTGGAACAAGGACCATTCTTACTAACACTTAAGTTCAGGGGAGGCTTTGCTGTACAGAGCTGATCTACAAAAATATGCACATATTCTCTGTTTGAATAGCTTCCATTCATGACAGTGCAGTGATTAAGAGAGTGCCTTTGGTACCAGACAGAGCCTGGGTACCAGACAGAGCCCAAAATTCACTAGATATAGGTTCTTGAATGAATGACTCCACCTTCCTCAGCCTGTTTCCTCCTCCAAAGGGTCATTTGAAGCCTTGAAAAGATCCAGCACACAATAACTTTAGGGCCTTGAGCAAATCATTGAACCTTTCTGTGATTCGATTTTCACATCTGTTAAATGAAGGTGATAATAACACCTACATCATAGGGTTGTTGTGGGAATTAAATGAGATAATGTAGGTAAAGCATTTAACTCAGTGCTTGGCACATAGTAAGTGATCAAAAAAATTAGCTATTACATGACCATCGTAGTCTCTCTTTCACCTCCTCCTTCTCTATCCTCCCTGACCTCATCTTGGTTCAGTTTTTTATTCCAGTATCATTTCCTGTCCCCCACATTATTGTGAATTTGATCTTTCTAAAACACAGATCTATTTATGATACTTCCTTGCTTTGAATCCTTCAATAGCTCCCTGTTGTTTTCAGGAAAAAGCCCACATTCTTCAAACTGTCTTCCAAGAGATTTTTAAGCTCTGGCCCCTGCCAGTGCCTCTAGCCTCACTCCCCTAAGTGCACCCTGCATTTGGCCATGCTGATCCACCCACAGATCCCTGAACCCAATAACTCATCCTTTCTAATGCTCTGTGCCTTTTCATATGCTATTCCCTGGCCTTCAAATGCCCTCCTCTGTTCTCTTCCACCTGAGGCCCTCACTCTCAAGGTTCTAATCAGATACACATTTTCTGTGAAGCCTTCTCAAACGTTTTTAACCCCAACAATCAGACAGATATGGGGTCTCCAATAACACCCTGTTCATAGATCTATATTTGTACTTGTAAGATTATATAGAGTTCTTTTGTCTGTTTTCCCTTACATGTGAATAGGATTATAATGTATTTATCTTTGAATTCCCCATACCAAGCTCACAGCATGAAATGGATTAGTGTTTGCTGGATAACTTTTTAAAGTAGTGGGCACTGTAGTTCTTCAAAAAACATTTTTGACCACCCAATTTCAGCATAGTTCTCACCAACTATACTTACTTTATAAGGGATATGTCCTGAGGGACTATACTTTCAAGGTAACAAGCATCCTTGTTTTCTTTTCATTTTCAAAGTACTTAAATGGCATGTTATTCTCAAAGCAAACCTTTGAGGTAAAATAATTATATATCCATGCAAGAGGAAATGAGGCTCAAAGAGGCCAAGTGCCTTGCCCATGTCTCACAGTGAGTTAGTGACAGGGGCAAAACCAAAACTCAGGTTTCCTATTTCTCAGTTCATTGTCTTATTTACTGAGCAAAGGATTTTCAGTCATCATCAAGGAGTCCTAGAACAGGCAGCCACCACACACACACACACACACACACTATACGCACATATCAGTGAGAGGAACTCTACTGTCAGGTGATAGATTTACTATTTATTGTACCATAATATTTTGTTTGGAGTAGGGTCATTGGGGGGAGGACCAACTGCTTTAAAAAAAACTGGTAAAATGAAACTGCATCATCTACAACTTTCAAATGTAATCCATTTAATAGGGCAAAGGTTTTACAACAGTATTATTTGGATAATAGTATAGAAAGACATTGTTTTTCAAGAATACGCCAAAATGAAGGGCAGTCGCAACAAAGGAATCTAACAATTGGGCATCTTGCTGACTTTAAACTCCTTTTCAAATTATCAACCTACAGAAATCCTGAATTCTTATCAGCCTCCCTTCCCTTACATTTACCAAACAATGCTTTGCTGACTGATCTCAGTCTTATCAATTTAACACTAATCCCTAACTACTTCAGCCAGTGAGTATCATTGTTACAAGCCACCCGACCATCAGAAGGGCAAAAAGGTTTGGGACTCTTGGTCACAGCAGCACATTTGCTATCTTGACTGCATTTACCACTCTTCCCACACAGAGAAACTAACAATTGGTCTTTTAGAAAAACTAATCTCTCATGGGATTGATTGCCCATAAGACAGCTAGGTCAGTGGATCACAATGTCACAGAATTCTAAAACCTTGCACAACAGAGCAAGGGCCTTCCCAGATCATTTATTTTGGTCTGCTTATCAGACAACAAGGGGATGCTGACAGCCTGATTTGGCAAAGCTCAGACCCTAGGTATATGTCTCTTTTTTCTCAATTTAGTTGAAGCTGGAAGGGAAAGAATGGAATTGAAAGTGAAGGACCAGCATGTGTCATAACTTATTAGTTCCAGAGTGTCATTTCTGAGGCTGTTCTGATACAGAGACTGTGGCAGATTCAAGGCCACAAATAATCTGTAGCTGAGGAAACTGTCCCTGAGATAACCATTCATTCCCCAACCCCTGCCATGCTAATCTGTTGGCTGATAATCAGATTAGATGTGCACAGTCTGAATAGAAAGAAGGTAGCAAATCTTGGCAACAGTAGGATATTACAGTTGTAAAATGGTCATGCCAAGCTCCAAATTCTACAAACTCACAGTGGCCTTCTCCACGATTCCTTTGTGAATTTATCTGTGAATCCTTTATACTTCTTTTAGCCTTTCCCTAATAGAAACATAACCTGTTATCACCATTTGATTGGCCTAGGCTTTAGGTTGGTCCTTTAAAGGTCACAATGTGGGTTTCTCATTAATACATTGTTCTCCTTCTACGAAATACACTCCATTGATTTTGGAGCTAACGTTTTCTGTCCCATCTCTTAGGATTTTACATTCCAAGTGTTTGAACCCTCTTCACCCAAGGCCACCTAACAGAGTAGAGCAATAAATCATGGAAATTAGTCTCATTCCGTCTATCTGCTACTTACGTATTCTCTCTCTGTGATATCCTGGTGGTGGATATCCAAAGTAAAAGATTCAAGGGAGAGAGAGAAGGTTAAACCTAATGTGTATATCTTCAAAGCGTCACTGATACCATGTTTGATGTTAGCCCTCAACAAAGAGATAACAAGAGAGTAAGGACTGCAGCTACAAAACAGTATCCTTTTCTTCACTTGACCCTTCCTTGGAGGCAGGGCTGCACTATCTCTCTGACATACCCATTTGCTATATTCCTGACCACCTGGGAAATGAATCTAAGATGAAAAGAAACCATACCTTGGCTTTAATATCTACCCCAGGGTGAAGGTGGGTGCTTTCTGATTGTCTTTGGAAGGTTTCTTGGAGTCACATTTTTGTTTCAGCCCCCCTCCCTCAGAAGGCAGGACAGCTCCTCAATTTTAATTGGGAAATGTAATTCCTTTTCTTGTCATTGCTTGAGTTCCTCCCCTCTGCTTCACTCACAGGGTATGCCTTGGAGGCCTGTTTGCCATATTAGGCCCAGCCTCATTAGGATAAGGAATAGCTACTGCCTGAATGCCCTTCCAGACATTCTTCACCCTACCATTTAGCCTCCTCATGGAATGGCAAAAGTCTAGTGCAGATTGGCATAAGCATCTATTCTTTGAGTCTCACTGGGTCCCCAGTTTTATGGAAGACCCATCCCTGAGATTCAGGGCCTTTGCAGGGTTTTAGCACTGTGAAAAGTCTCCCTAAGTGAGCCCAGGTAAGGCAAAGTCTTTCACCACACATTTGAAGCTATCAAGTGAGTGATCAGTACGAGGGGCTCACTCAGCTGCGAACTCCATTAAGGTAGGAAAAAGGTCTTCATCTGTAGCTAAGTATCAGCCAAAATGAACTACTGCATGTTGGCAGTAAGTACATTTGGCCCTACTGCCAGATCTCTCTGGTTGGAAGGATCGATGAGTAAGTTTACTTGTGTTTTTGGAGGAGGTACTGGTGGAGGGCATATTAGAATAGAATATGATTCCACAAGATAATTGGGATGCCAGGGTGTGGGGTAAGCTGAGACTGTAGTTCTCTGGGTTTTGCTCATTTGAATTGTTTTCTGTTTTTTCAAAAGTCAGAGTTCGGTCAGAAATCAAAAGCCTAATGATTTCTTCATCCCATAATCAAAAACTTTTAAAGGCTTCCCTTTGCCTGTAGATATAAGGACAAACTCTTCAGGCTGGCTTTCACCTACCAATATTGCTCATCTGCCTTGGACTCCTTCACATATTCTCATGGAGCATGTACCACAACATGCCAGACATTGTACTAAATACAAGGGGAACACAGAGAAGAAGAAACAGTCCCTGCCCTCAGAGGACTTATATTCTGGACGGAGAGACAGACTTGGGTTAAATTATTGGAGAAAGTACAATGGAAAAAATGTGGAAGTATTACAGAGATATATGAGAGGGAGACTTGACCTAGTTGTAGTAGAAGTTGGGGTAGGGGATGTCATGCATGGAAGGCTTCCCTAAGACAAAAACATTTAAAATATGACCTGAAGGAAAAGTAAGAAGGAGGGAAGCAGGAAGGGCATAAAGGAAGTCAAAAGATAACACAGTAGTAAGGGATGAAGAGTTTTGAAGAGGGAAGTGATGTAACAGATTTGCATTTTGCAAAGAACATCCTGAGTCAGTGTGGAGAACAAACTGTAGAGACCTTAGGTGAAAATGGTGGGGGCTTTAAAAGGCCAAAGTAGTGGGTGCTAGGGAAACATAAAGCAAGGGTACTTAACCTTGATCTTGATCTTCCTTGATCTCCATGACAGCCTCCCTGAAGAAGTGACATTTCAAGTGCGACTTGAAGCTTCGTTAGCCATGGTGAGGAGTTTAAGGGAGTTGAGGGGTCTCCAGCACAATACACTTCTGCTTCAGCCAAAGCAGTCCTCAGTTTTGCTCGTGATTTGGTCCCAGACTGGACTACCAAGAGAGCCTTTTCCTTCTAGCTAAATCATGTCTATAGTTCTAAGACCCTCTCAAATTCCAACTTCTCTAATCAAGCCCAGATAGGCTTCTCTTGCTTCTAAACTCCTATTCCATATTTATCCCTTTGCATTTAAAGATACAGTATTTAGTATTGTTACTTTACACATATCTCCAAACTCCTTATGAGCTCCTTGAATTTATGAACTCTCTTCTATTATTTTGGCATCATTGAGGGTACCTAGCAGAGTGATGGGCATATAAGGTACCCACTGAATGAATGAATGAATGAATGAATGAGTGAGTGAGTGAGTGTGTGAAGGAGGCACTCAAGTCCCTACAAGCTGCCTTTAGTAATTCACTATTATGTGTGAAGCTGACAAGGAAAGGGGTCTGCTTTCCCTGAAAGATTTCTGCTACTTGCATTCAAAGACCTAAGATTTGAAATGAACAGCTCCTTCCCACTGGTCATTGCTTCTCACCTGCTTCCAATCCTGCCCCCCTACCACCACCACCACCACCACCACCTTCTATTGTTTCTTCTGTCTTCTGGTCGTCAGCCAGGATGAGAAAATGGTCTAGCTGTCCTCAGAGACTTACGCCAGCCTGGACTGCTCTGCAGTGCCATGAAGGGCCAGGACTTTTGTTTACAGCTGGGACCATGGTGAGGCGGTGAGTACAGCTGACAGCCCCACTCTGGAGCAAACATCAATCTTTCTCTGTCCTCTCAGCCAAGTTTCACAGACCAGCTCTATTGAAAGCTGGCGGCACCCGCCTGGGTCTCACTGACATCCCACCCACAACTCAGGCCTGGGAGCAGCCGGGTGAATCTCGGCTTTGTACCTTTTAGGAACTGCCCTTGCTCTCTTCTCTGTCCCCAGTTTCTAATCACGTTACTTCAACCTCAGGGCCTTGGAAAAACATGTCCTCTTAGATCCTCACACCCTAAACACTTCCCAGCTCTCTAATCCTATCTCATTCCCAGCAGGGTTCCAACACTGCCGTTTGCTCAGTCACACAGTAAAAATGCAACCCAAAAGAACCAAACCGCAGTTTTCAATGTGTTTATGGAGCCATTGTGTGCTTTTTGAAGGTGAGCTGACAGGTTCCAGGTCCGTGGATGCATGCATGTGCTTGTGTGTGTGTGTGTGTGTGTGTGTAATCTTTGTCTCTGACAGATTTCCACTGTTTCATTTATTATTTTCATTTTGATATATTTTTATTGAAGTATAGTTGATATACAGTATTCCATTGGTTTCAAGTATACAACCTAGTGATTGAATTTCCATGGTTTTAAAACCTGCAAATCAGATGGGGCCTGGAACCTTCAAAGAATATCTTTTTGAGATACTAAGTGAGGGCCTCTTTGCCACATATTCTGCTTCCTGGTCCCCTCCTTCCTTAACAGCTCTGCCCTCTCCAGCAGTTACCTGGGATGAGAAAAACCTTGTTACACCATCAGAGTCTCTTGTCCCCAGGTTCCATTTACCTACGTTCCTCTGTCTGCTGCCTAACACAGTTTTCACCAATTAGCTGAGGGTGGTTTCTGTGGTTTTCAAGCTCCCTCCCTCCCAAAGACCTGAGGAATATGATATACTTCTTTCACTAACAGGGGCTCATTACAGCAACACTTCCTCAGGGATCTTGTGGAAGGGGACTCCAGACCAGAGGAGAGTCCCCTTCTAGGAGACCTTATCAGAATTCCTGGCACAGAGGGTTTTCCAATCTAAAATACCACCCCTCCTCAAATTTCTACATGATACATTCTCTACTAAAGGAATGTATGTCCTACCCAACCCCTTGGTTAATAAGTACCCTTCTAAAAAGAAACCCATGTGTATTCTCCTCCCCAGGACTGATGAAGCGCTTTTTAATTTTTCTTTTTGTCTTTTAAAAATGTTTTATTATGAAAACCTTCAAGATATACACAAGAGAGGAGGAAGAGTACCCCATGTACCTATCATTAAGCTTCAACAATTTAAAGATGAAGCACTTTAAGAACTATTGGTTTCTCCTCTAGTAACATGACAGCTGAAATTTTCAAAAGACATAACTCTAATCATTCCCAGTAGAATAGAGATTGTGGATACAGGTTATAAGCATGAATAAAATTGTCTCTGGAAAACTGGCTCAAGGCGTCCTCTTGAGGCAATACTTGGATTGTAGGAATCAGCCTACACTGGTGGAAATCAGAGATCATTTCTGTTTGTTGATGTGTAAGACAGATGACTTGATATTATCATTCCAAATGAAGTCTGTGTTTCACAAAACCACACATTTTGGTACATTTCATGCTACACTATTGATTCAGGAAGGAGAAACCAAGGGAATATGTTCAAGTCTTGCATCCCAAGGTCACACAAGGACTTCATTGATTAGATTCAGGTTCTCAGTCATTTGAAGTAATGTCTGCCAAATGGATGGGTCATTTGGAGCAGTAGGCGATTGATTAAAGGAGGAGAGTGAAGGTAGAAGAGAACAGATACCCCTGAAAGAGTAAAACTTTCCCATGACTATTTCCATCGTTTGCCCTGTATGTCATGGGCTAGCAAACTAGACTGATTCAGACTAATTTGCTGAACTGGTTTTATGAAATCCCTGTGGAATGAGGAAAGTATAAATAGATGGAAAAACATTCCTATTAAAGAAATACCATTTTGCTTAGCCTTGAAATATTGGGGTTTTTAAAAAACTTTTTAAGTAACCATTCTTTTTAAAAATCATACAATAAGCTAGTCAGAACCAAATTAGAAATGACCCAAATAACCTTAGAATGGAGCATTTTTATCTACTACCCAGAGAAGCCATGGGAGGGAGGACACAGTGTCCCTCCCCACCCTCTAGAACAAACTGAACACTACCTTCCAGACATAGGAATGCTCTCTTTAGCTGTGAGGTAAGATAAGCAAGACAAGATACTGTTGAGCAGGACATGCTGTACCCTGCACAAGTTGTTCCCCATCAAGAGGGAACAAGTGGAGGCTGAAATTCATTCTTCAATTGCCCTGGTGTGGCTTCAACCAGGAAGCTGAGAAAGGAAAGTATTTTTCTCATTGTACCACGGGAGTGGACAGTTCTCTGCAATTTGTCTGCCCCCAGGTGGCTCCTGTTTCTAATCAGCAGGAAGGCAATGCATGTGCAAATAGTGACCTTGAAAATTTACAAGAGATCTTGGAGCCATTGGGTGTTCTCTGATGGCTGAGACAGTAATTCTGGCCTTGGGCCTAGAAGCCAAATATTTGACGGAAGGTATCTTTCCCTTCCAGTTAAAAAGAGATTGGGAAGACTGAAATTCAGCCGTAAATTCAAAGGCAAGTAGAGTAACTCGCATTTTCTGAAGATCCACTAACAGTCAGGAATCTGCTGAAGCTTTATCCCAGTGGTAAGTGGAAGGGGCAGGCGGGTATTTACATTTAAGAGGGTAGCATGGCATAATGGGAAAAACCATGGTTTTGCAGTTAGAGAGAAGCCTGAGTCTTTGTTTTGTTGTTTACTAATTGCCAGTTTGAAGTGAGTAACTTCTCTGGTCTTCAGTGAGGTTCACTAAGATAATAGATGTAAAGAGCTGAGCACAATGCGCCTGGAACATAAAAGGCATTCAGTTCCTATGTCTCTTCTGCCACTACTACCCTGACTCCAGAGTTAATTCACATTATTCACACCCTTGGCCTTGAGATCTCACTCAGTAGAACATAAAGATGGGGCTACTAGACAGAATATTGGAGCTATTGTCACAACTACAGTCAGGAGATGTGTCTCCAATACCAGACACCTCTTGATAAAGTGCGTTGGGTAAGTTACTCCTCTTTCCTTATTCCATCAGTAAAATAGAACACACCTAACTCTGATGCTGAAAGGAGAGAGCAGAGGAAATCACTTTTCTTGCACACCTGCCATGAAATATGTAATATGCTATGTCCTTTTACATATCTTATATACTCTAAATCAGCACTGAGCCATAGAACCTTTTGTGATGTTGGGAATGTTTTAATCTGTTGGTATCTAATAAGGTACTACTACTAGTCATAAGTAGTTATCAAACCCTTGAAAAGTGGTTAGTACAACTGAGGAACTGAATTTTTAATCTTACTGAATTTTAATTAATTCAAATTTAAATACTCACATGTCTAGTGGCTACTATATTGGATACTGCAACTCTAACATTATGAAGCAGGAATATTTGTTCCCATTTAAAGTATGGTGAAAGTGAGGAATTACCCAGGCTCTCTACTTACAAGATACATAACCAAAGAAAAATCATCACAGTCTCCAGAACTCACTTTCATCATCTATGAAATAATGATAGTCCTCACCTAATTTACAGGCCTACTATTGGGATTACTGGGTATAGAGCTATATATAGAGTATGGCCCATAATAGGTTTTCAATAATTGTGTTTCCTCACCAGGCTGATTCTTCCCCCACCCCCACATACACACACAGAAGAGGTTCAGACATAAACTAAAAAAGATTAACTCCAGGGCATGAGAGCATTTGGGAAATTGAAAAGCAAGAAGGGAAGCATTTATGAGCTTTTATATCTTATTAAAAAAATTAAATATCTTATTAAAAAATTTAAATAATTAAATAAATCTTATTAAATAATGAAAAAAGGTAGGGTAGGAAATGATCAAAATATTTCCATTTATTTGGCTTGCTTTCATGCATTCTTTTTGGTGCTATAGTCAACGTTAGCCAAAGCAGGGAACAAGGTCTCTGTAATGTATTTTGAGGCCCAGAAGGACAAGCTATTATGGCTGAACAACAGAGTACTGTAAAGGGCTTGGGCTTGAGACACAGGTGAAGTTTTTGTTGTATGCACTAAGAAAATAATTTGACACCTCTACACATTAGTTCTTAATAATCTGTAAAACAGGACTGATAATATGCACGGTGTCTCAAAAAAACATTTTTAATTTTGCTTTACATTCTTTAGCACCCTCTAGTGGAGTGAACAAAAATAAGCATCGTATTTCTACCCTCCAAAGTTGTGGTTTTAATTTCAGTGTGCTTTGGAATCACCAGAACAGTCTATGGAATCACCAGAACAGAGAACCAAACCCTACTCCTAGAATTTCTGATTCGTTAAGTTTGAGGTGGGGCCTGAGAATCTGAATCTGACAATTTCCCAAAAGTTGATAATATGATACTGGTATGTCTGGGAAACCAACTTTGAGAACCACTACTCTAAATCTTGTCCCCCTCCCCCCCCCCCGTGTGTGTGTGTGTGTGTGTGTGTGTGTGTGTGTGTGTGTGTGTGTGTGTGTGAGAGAGAGAGAGAGAGAGACAGACAGACAGACAGACAGAGACAGAGAGACAGAGAGAGCCTACGTTTATGAATTGATAACTGAAAGAGGTATAAGTTCTGCTGTTTGATTTTGATATATTAGTATCCATCTAATAAGGGTCTTGTGAGAAATAAAAGAATATCCATGAGAAGGATGTGAGAGTATCTAAAATACAGACAGCATGAAAAAAGTGAGGATCACAGAACATAAATCATCTGCCCAGAGTCTCAGAGTTAGTAAGTGGCAAAATGGGATTTAAATTTACTTGACTCCAAATACATAATAAAGTTTAGCAGTACCACTACAGAAAATAGGATGCAAAAAACACATATCTAACAAAAATTTCAAGAGGAAAAGATTAGTTTTCAATACCAGGATCCATCTGTATTTTTCATTTTTGGGGGGTGGGAGGGGGTTTGTGAACATTTGAAAAAGGTGCACAGAAATCTTCATTAGAATTAGTGCCTGGGATCATTCATTAATTCTGACTCAAAAATAGGCAAGGAGGAAAGAAGAGAGGGATGGAGGGGGGTTATTTTTTTAAAGAAGCAGAGAAACGAGTAAAAACATTTGAATCTAGGGCTGTAGTCCCTTGCCTCATAGGGCTATTTACGGAAGTTAATTTGACTTTTCCTAAGTAATGAAAAATATATACGATCCCTATAGATTGAAGAGTTCAGCAAATGAAAAAGGGGCGGGTGGGGGAATCCCATAATTCCAGGGACCAAACAGCCAATCCATTGCTGGGATTTGGCGGCATCTAGTGGCAGATTCAAAAGGTATAAACCTCACCGAGAGAACTTTCTGGAAAATTAACTGAGTGCGTACTTCCCTGAAGGGGACACTATTCTTGGAGCTCAGGACAAAAAGGTAAGAGCGCCTCAGCCCCCACAGAAATTTGGAGTCCCTAAGTGGAGGAGAAAGCTGTCATATATTTCTCAGCAAAAAATTATGTTTGTGCCAGAATTGCCCGCAACCTGGGAGGGGAAGAGGAAGAAGGGGCAAGGATACTAAAGAACAGGAATGAAGCCGCTCCTTTTAATTGCAAGTATGAGAGTGGGAGGGTTTAGAACAGGGTTTTGGCACGCAGGAAACCGCGGGAAGCAAGTGCATTTTTAAGGTCTAAAATTAAACTGATAGGGGAGATCGAACTATTTCTAGCAAAGGCCTTTGTTATGGTCGCCTTATTTTCCTTTTCATTAAAACAATTTTCGAACATAAAAAGTAGAGAACAAGCCATTACAGAGAACGGGCGTGCGCACACACACACACTCCCAGCCCGAACACTGAGGGCGCACGCCTGCGCACACCCATGGTCTCCAGAGCTACGAGGGTGGGCGCGTGCGCGCAACCCAACCCCAAGGCTACGGGACCTCGCTCGCACACAGACACACAGGCCCAGCGCCACACGCCCGCAGCACCCACCACCCCGACTCTGCACACATCAAAACTCCTATTTTGCCTTTTATTTTTTTCTCCAAGAGTTGCGCGAGAGGTCCGGGGGCGTGGCCTCTCGTTCCCTACTCGCGGGAACCTTACCTCATTTCCGCCCAGTCTGTTTCCGCAGGCCACGTAGACACTTCCTTTCCCAGTGAGGGAAAAAAAACCCATAATGCCTCCCTGCAGTGGGGGGCGGGGAAAACCTCTGGTCAGGGGAACTCTGGGTCGTGAAAAGAAGCCACGTGAACACCCTGCCCTATAGACTTATGACCCAACGGCTGTCGTGATTTTGGGGGGCGGGGTAAGGACCTAAGAGGGCGAGCGTAATTGGCTAGAGCCTGGACTAAAGGAGGGAGATAATTGGTTTGCTTTAAGCCGTAACCGTGAACGAGCAGGTTGCTAGCACCCGCCTTTACTGCGGTGAAGTGTCATTGCTTACGTTGTGAGCCTCGTCCAATAATTTGGTTATGGAACATTCTAAAACTTAGGCAAGACGATTGTGGTTGGCTGGAGGGCGTATGCCCGCCTCCAGGGTGACGTGTCTGCCTATGGATATCAGTTGCCAGAGAAACCTGGCTTTACTATGGCGGTTGGAGGCCCGGGGTGATCCTACGTCGGCTGCTGGAAAGAACTGGATTCTCGTTTCAGGTTTCGGGGTGGGGGTGGGGAGAAAGGGTTAACGATTTCTTATTATCCTCATATATGGACAAGATTAATGGCTTCACAGTCGGGCTGAGCTGGGTTTAAATTTCTACTCGCCAACGCCCAGCTTAGGCTGGCCCCTGTTCTTTCTGCGTCTCGGTTTCCATGTTTGTAAAATGGTGTTAATAATATTATCTACCTCAGAGATGTGTACCTTAGAGGCGTTTGCTGTATGTTAGTGCGTATGAGGCGCTTAATAGGAATCCTGGCTCCGAAATATATTCGCTTTTGTGCAGAGAAAAACCCGCGTAACAGAATGAGAAAAAACAAATTATGTAAATTTGCTCGTTATAAGTCCTTCTCCTGCCAAACAACTTCTTCCCTAGAAGAAATTAGAAATAAAAGAGAGGAATATAAGTCTTAATCGATAAAATAATTTGCTGTTTGGGAATTACCTCAAAATAGCGGAGATTGGAATTTTCCATATTGAAAAGTTTAAAGGGGGGGTGGAGAACGAGAGCGAGGTTGAGGTGAACCACATACCATTAAGTAGGCCTTGTTTGGATCCTGATTTGAACACACCAACTGTAAAAAAACATGTTTAAGACGTATTGGGAAAATTTGAAGACCGATTCGATATTTGATTTTTTTTTGAGGAATTGATGTCGATTATTTAGACGATTTGATGGTATTGTGGTTATGTTTTAAAATTGCCTTTATCTTGTAGCGATATATACGAAAATATTTACAGATTAAATAATAAAATGTCTGTTACTGCCTTCAAAATAACGTGAATGACTAGGATTTGCTTCAAAATAATCTCAGCGATAGGAGGAAGTGGGGAGGGTTATAGGTGAAACAGAATTGGCCCTAAATTAATCATTTGAGCTGAGTGATGGGCGTATGGGTCTCCTTATTCCATCTCCTCTGGTATATGTTCAAAATTTTCCATAATACTCAGAAAGTCAGGTATTCGGTGAGCTTAAAAAAAAACGGAGGTGGGGGGAGCAGTGGGTGGGGTTATAGATGAAACAAAATGGCCTTCAGTTGGTAATTGTTGAAGCTGGATGATAAATTGGTAAATATTTATAATATTCCCTCCATTTTTAACCATTTCAAATAGTCTTTAATAAAAAATGAAGTAGAAATTATTTTATCAAAAACCAGGATAAACATACAATAAAGTGGGTTTGTAAATATAACCACAAGAAAGAAAAAAGAAATGTACATTATTTATCAGCTTTGGTGTCCTTTGTATGTGGTAATAAAATGCAGTGACTGATGGAGAAGAAAACCATCATTTCCTATCTTTTTATTTATGTCCTTTCCTGTCCCCTTGTTTGACCTTCTAGGCCATCATCAGAAAAGCTTAAGTTTGCTGTATAGCAAGGATCAGAAGATCTGATCCTGCTTGCAGAACCATTCCTGATTACAGAATCTTGGGTAAGTGCCTCCCTTCTCCTGGCCTCAAGTTCCCAAACAAGATTAATTCCACAGAACGTTCCTAACTCTCCAGGAATATTTTGAAAATTAATAAGCATCTATCTGGGGAAGCACTTTAAATTCTAAGGAAAGGATGCAGCTAAGTCCTTCGGTGCTTCCAATATAGCAAGTGACTGAAAAGCAGAGGGCTCTGTAACCTTACATTCTTTGATAAAAGATACTGCAATTGTTTCCTTATAATAGTTCCATACATCCATATATGTGTATGTGTATACATATACATACTTTTTAACTTTGTGGCATACCATGTGTAGCATAATTTAGTGGTTAGGAGCAAATACTGACTTCCTGAATTTAAATCGTGGCTCTTCCACTTAAGTATGTGATTAACCCTGGGCAAGACAACTTACTCATTTTGTCCCTAAATTTCCTCATATGTAAAATAAAGATAATAATAGTTCCTACTTAATAGGATTGTTAAGGGGATTGCATGGAAAGTACCAGGATGGTGCTTGGCCACATTCAAGTGTTTGCCTGAATAATGACTACGGCTCTCTCGGTCATTCTGGTACATTCTGTTTAACACACATACATACTTAATACTTCTAAAAGCAGTGGGTATTTTTGGAATTGTACAAAAAATTAATACTGTTGGTTTCTTTCCTGATTCTAGAAGCAGCAGTTACCACTAGAACTGAATTCTGAAATTATGACTTCTGGCTTGTCCTAACAATCTAGAAAGATATTGAGTATATTGATCATATTTATTTAAAAAGGAATTTCCAGGAGCTATAATTTTAACTAGTGAATCATAACTGTATTCAATCTAACAGCTTTTATATCATTCCTCCCTTGTCTCAGACTCAAAATCCGTTAAGCATAAACGAAGTGTTCCGAGATCCAGAAGAGAGAATTGATATAAATGCAACTGACATGTGCATTTATAGGATTATTCCAACAAAATGCAGGGGATGTTCACACTCGTAATTTATGGCATCCATATACACAAATGTTAGCATTTGGAGTCCACATTGCTGAATGGCCCATCATTTGCATGAGGAGATGAAGGAAGTTTTTTCAGTCTCTTGACAGCTTCATTTTTCCCATGGAGTCACTATATTTTCCTTATTTTGTTTTCCCTTTGGGAAGCTAGGTTGTAGGGGAGGGCACTGCCATGGTGGGAAAGATGCCATAGATGATTAGGCATGAAACACTTTTACAGGAGGCCCTTTGGAGAATGATTAAGGGATAAAGGGAGGGAGGTGGACTGTTAGGCCAATAGGAGCTCAGAGAAGGGAAGGTCCAGGGCAGCCTGAAATGGAGAAAGCCTCAAGGAGGAAAAGGACCTTGACCTGTGCCTCTGAGGGTGAGCAGAACTTAGGAGGAGGGAGGGAAACAAGTTCAAGTGGTACACCTACAAAGTATACACAGTGATAATTTAAGAGTCCAACTATGGGATCCATGGATAAGAATAGGTCAGAAAAACATTTTGAACTTCAAATATGTATATTTTAGTATAAATTTTTAGTCAAATAATTGATAAGTGAATACATTCTCCATGTAAAAAGTCAGGAATAGACTCAGGTTTCCTGTTCTCCATACCCCCAATTCTCTTACTTTCCCCGGAGTTAACCACTATTACCGGTTCTGTTTCCTTCTAGATTTCTAAATTATGTACCTGTTTAAAAAATGTATATGGATATATATAAAATACTGTTTTGTGTTTTCTTTTACATGAATATGGTGTTACACTATGGGTATTGTTTTTGCAACTTGATATTTTTAGTCAACAAATTTCCTTGGATGTCTTCATGTCCATTCATAAAGTTGTATGATTCCTTTCACAGTAGCATTCCTTTAACCACCATGATATTCCATATTAAGGATAAAGCACATTTTATTTTGCCAAATCACTATTGATAGTCCTCTAGGTTGACTCCAGTCTTTTGCTACTTCAAATAGTACTGCATCAAACATCCTTGGAACCCATTTACAAGTGTTAATTCTAGGGCAACAATAGTATTTTAAACTATGGTAATTAAACCAGTGTGGGACTGGTATGAGTACAGACATATCACTGACAGAACAGATGACCTGGAAACAGTGATATCTTTAAAAACTGAATAATCAAAAATCATTGAGGAGGGAGTACCTTAAAAGACCCATAGGAAAAAATAGTTACATATTTGAAAGAAACTATAAAAATACCAAGAAATAATAGTAGAAAATCATTTTTAGAATATTGATTTGGAGGCATTTTCCCTAGGCATAACATAAATGCCAAAGTTCACGAAGAGGTTGGCATATTTGTTCCATACTTGTACATACACGGTCACACTTAGAAAAACCAGCTTGGAAAAAATACATGTGAAAAAAATTAGTATTAGAAATCAATAAAAGGGAAAAATGTAAGGGGAGCAAAATATCTATTTAAATAGATACTATGAACATGATGTTCATGACACAAATTCAAATGAAATATCCTAGGCAAAAGTTTTAAGATTTATCCAGTGTTACTGAATGTGTGGGTGAAAACATTTTGCTGGGAGTACATACTAAAGTGGTCCTTTACAAATTGAATTTGCCTCTCATCAAAGTTGTAAAATAAGCAAATCCTTTGAACAGTTGCAAGACTATATCCTGAGATACTAATGCTCTAGTATGTGTATACTGATGGCTATTACAGCATTTCTGTAATAACAGAAACAATCTAAGTGTTCATTAGGATGGGACTTGTTAAGTTACAATTTATACAGAATACAGAATGATGGGGATATTAAAATGAGTGAGCTAGGTATGTGCAAGCAGAGGTGCTTGTGATTAGAATACGCACATTTAGTTTAAGGGTATGTTTTTGAGTGTACATAAGATGTGTTAGCATGCACACATTCTAGGATTGAGGCCTGGAGGGGAGAATACCCACATCTTTATGTATTCTGGTATTTATAGGTACATAAAAGATTACTTAGTAAAAGGGGCCATGAAATTGGAAAATTACAGATTTTCAGTTTGTAACAAAAATACTGGGTGGATTAAGGAATTATAAAATATCCATAAAAATGTAATCTTAAATTTCAAACAACAGTGGAAGGAAAAACTACGTATAAAACTAAAGTCTTAACATCAGACAGTCAAATATCAAGACAATAAATACATACTGAACAGCAACCATTTGCCCTATCAAATTTACAAATACATTTTTTTTTAATGTTAGTGCTGACCAGAGTATTGAGATACATTTTTACACACTACTGAGGTTGGGAACTGGTTACAACTTCCAGGGGACATAATGTGGCAGTATATTAAGTGTTACCTTGATCCACTAAATGTGCATCTGGGTATCTTCAATGACATGAAATGAGGGCAGAAAGTGTTTTGATACTTGTAAGGTGAATTGAGGAGGTTCACACTTTACAGAGGGGATGTTTTAAGTAAAATAAGGTATGCACATTGATGAACTACAGCGTTAAAGATGTTTGCATATCATGACCACAAACATGGAGAAATGGTTGTAATGGCAAAGTTTTTAAAAGGGGAGATCTAAGATTTGATACTCAGTATGAGTTCATCTCAGAGTATTTACAGAGATGAACAACGGGAAACTGAGGTAGCAAAGAAATATGTTCTCTCGCCATCTGGCGTCCCGTAGAGCTGACCTAGGGAAACAAGTGGTAAAGTATTCAATGACTTATTCCTAATTTGTGCCTCTATTTTTTTTTGCCATGTGTTGAATCACCACCTTATTTTGATTGACTATTGAATACCCACCAGGGACCTAAATGCTGCTGGAGATGTGAACTCTATAACATGACCTGTGGCAAATTGGAGATTAATGGGGGTAGTTCAATAAGCAAAACTAACACGTGGAATATTTAAATAATTAAATATTAAGATTTAGAGATGGGAGAGAAACATGGACTGGAGTAGTTAACAGAGATTTAAGAGGAAATGGGGCTTTTGTGGTATTTAGATGAGACAGAGGAAATGTGATTGGAGCAAAGAGTAGCGTCCTAAGCTAGTGAACTTACTGTACAGAAACTGGCAGGTTCAATGTTTAAAAGCTCAAAATAAAGCAATATATAATGCCAATGTTTTTAAGGAAAATGCACAGCTGTCATCAATCCATGGAACAGTGTGAGCTGCTGGGAAGGGAGGTACAAAGTGCAGTGACTAGTAAACATATCCATAAATTTGTATTGCAAGGAGTTGTCAGACACCAAAAGGGTGGATGCTCCCTTTCTTGCCTGGCTTCTGACTCCTGGTAGGAATAGTTGTCAGCTGGATGTATAGGAACTCAGGTGGAAAAGGTACTGAGACAATTCTTAGAAAGGCTTCCCTGGTTTTATTTATTCTGGCACAAATCTTAACTAATAATGCAGTTACTTTGCTGTACAATGTCAGACTTCATTTGACTTGGGACTTAACATAAACTAGAATTTGTAGTGACAAAACACAATGAGAAACACATCTTTTTATAGTTTACCTACGTGTGATTATGTGTGATGAGTGCCAAGGATATACAGTAGGTTCAGCTGTTCCAAGTACCTTCTCAATAAGGGATTGCTGGTGACCAGTGTGACTTCCAAAATAGTTCCTGTCCAGGCTGGCTCTACTTTGTGTTTTACACAGTCTGATTGGCACTGGGCCATCTTCCTTTAGTTGGTATTTTAACTCCTTGTTTAGTGGAAGCTCTGTACTGTATTAGCCCCAAGGTGGGTTTTCTGGATTTTACCTTTATTACTAAGCTAAATTCTCTGATAACCTCAGATAATGTGTCCCCTCTGTCCCAGTCACTGAATTTTTTTTTTCAGAAACATTTTGTAAGCATGATAGCTTGAAATGGAATGCCTTAACACGCTGGCTGTTGTCTGATCTTACATAGGATGCATCTGTACATCCCTTTGAGCCAAAAGGTTTCTTGTTCCCATAGAGTCGGTGTCTATATTCACAGATTTTTGATGCTCTCTTGAGGATCACCTTTGCCCTTTAACTTCTGCTCAGAGCTTTGTGCCCTTTCAGTTAGAGGATACCATTTGCTTAGTGAAAATGTTAGCCCCCAGGCTTCTCTTCCCAATAACTGGCTTCCCTGATTCAGAGTTCTAGTTTTCAAGCATTTTTTACCTCTTATTTCCCCCTTAGGGCTTCCCTGACACCTGTCCATGTTGTCTTAAGGGTGAGGGGTTGGTGGAGAGGCTTTTTCTGTGGGTGAAAACTAAATTACCAGAGAAACCTGGTTGAAGGCTGGTCCCCCATCATTCCTCATTCTTTCCCAGAGGTTACCGTAATTTTAAGTCTGGTGTTTGTCCATCTAGATTCTTTCCTGTGTATATTATATACACATAGTTTAAACACAAATTGGGTCACTGTTGATAAGAATTGTCTGAGACTGACGTTTCTCTCTCTACCTGTGCTCTTTGGGATCTTATTGTACATATTGAACCTGCCTGTTTATGTAAGAATCCATGTCAGGAATGGATCTCTGCTTGCTTCGAATGAATGTGCTTCCATAGTATGCATACATAATAATCTATATTACCACTTCCCTACTGTAGAATAGTTAGGTGTTGCCAGTTCTTCAGTATTAGAACCACCAGTGCAGTGAACATTTTTGTGTCCTTGTTCCCAGGTGAGGTATTCCTGCACGGTACTGTGCTTACTGTGCAGCCCCATCATATTTATGGAATTCTTAGCAAGAGCCTGTGAAAGCTCTGGGTGATTTGCCACATTCCGCAGATAAGAAAGATACCAAGAGAGCTTACATTTCTTGCCCAAGGCCTCACAACTCACATTGAGAAGCCTAATTGAAGTAAAAGTACACATATCAGTGGGACTTGTATTTTTTCTGATGCCACATTTGTAAACCATATGTTTATAAATTAATTTTTTCCTATATTCATGAAAGTTCATCTTCATTTGCAGATACTTGCTTTTCTTTCTAGGTTGTGTCTCCCACCTCATCCTTCCAAAGCATATCAGAAGATCTATAAGATTCCATCTGGGAAAACACTAGGAGTTCTTGGAACAGAAAAAAGGAAGCGGATTATGTAAGTCAAAGGAATTTCTATCTGTCACACCATAAGAATCAGAGCACTTTTTCATCTTTATTTTACTAGCCCTCTGCTGGACTTTATACTGTACATGATCCCTTTCCCTTTTCAAAGCACTCAAATTCTTTTACTTCAAGAATAACATTCTAATTCTGTTATGACTGCTCAGACCATTTTTGTCTTACTTGTGGTCTCTGCTCACCTGTTAGTCTTTCTTAGATTTTTTTCCCAGAATTCCGTACTTGGATCTGTTTTTATTCTGTATTCTCCAGGAATGATTTCATTGACTAATCATTTCCCCTACCAGCTATATGATGATTACTCTCACATCTCCATTTCTGGCTCTGACTTCTCACCTGAGCTTTAAAGTTGTGTTTAACTGCATACCTCACACTGAGTAGATCCAGTACTGATTTACTACTTTCCCTTAATCCATTTCCTTTTTATGCAGTCTCATTTGGTGATAATATTCATGACCTAATCACCCATCCGTAAACCTAGGAATCATCACTCACTTCTCCCTCACCATTTTATCACCTCCTCCAACAAGCTATCGCTGAAAGTGGTGTTATGTGCCATTTCTTGTTTGCTTCCAAAATATTCTGTGCCTGATTATTGTACTAACCTCATTGTTTTAGAATTGTCACTTTAGATACTTGAATCCCTAGCAGCTAGCATATAGTACCTGTTCCAAAGCAGATACTCAGTTACGTATGATGACTGAGTAGATGAATTACCTGTTCCTATTATTTTATTGCTAACTACAAAATAACAATTAAAAAATCAATGCTTTTATTAATTAATTATGCAGGCACAAAATTGCAGCACCACCATTGACTCCTCCCTCTCCTTTATTAAGTTCTAAATTCAGTTTCTCTTGACTCTGTCATCACCCTAGTTTGTGCCTACCTGGACTTAAACAAAAACTTTTACTATTCTTGTTGCCTCCAGTCAACTAAATTAATCTTATTCCTTTCATCTTGTTATTTTTGCTGTTTAAAAGTCTTAAATTTCAACTCCATTGCCTTTTGTAGTTTCTTTCCCATTTAATTCATTCTTTCTCTAAAATTACATTCCTGTCTTTTGAGCAGGATCAAAAAACTAAATTTTATGGGCAGGTCTGAGGAGTGATTGGGTGGGGTGGGAGTGGTGGGTGGTAGGGTAGTGAGGATCAAAGAAAGGGAGGAGGTAGTGATCACTTACCAATGGTCCTGAAATAGGATTGGAAATCCAAATTCTAAGAGAGTAGTGTGTGTTGTGCTTTGATGGGCCTTTACGAAGCACAGGGTGTTAAAGGTCACCATAGGAAACAACCAAGTAAAATACTTTATATATTACAGTGATAGGCATAAAAACAGGGTTGAATGAGTTCCAGGAAGCAGGGTTCTCAAACTCGTGGACAACAATCTACAGAAGAAGACAACTTCAAAAAACCAACCAGAAGCAATATGCAGAGAAGTAAGATGAGAGGGGCCTCCTCAGGAAAGAAGACAGCTGGTCCACAGCAGAAGAATCTGGAACCAGCTCTCCCAGGCAGATGGGGGGGTCGCTCTGCTGAGAACCCCCCTTCAGGATCTGTGAGGAAGACAAGAAAGAACAAGCAGAAGACTCCAGGAAACGGAGATGGTGGCAGTACCAGCGAAGCACCTCAGCCACCTCGGAAGAAAAGGGCCCGGGCAGACCCCACTGTTGAAAGCGAGGAGGCTTTCAAGAATAGAATGGAAGTTAAAGTGAAGATCCCTGAAGAATTAAAACCATGGCTTGTTGAGGACTGGGACTTAGTTACCAGGCAGAAGCAGCTGTTTCAACTCCCTGCTAAGAAAAATGTGGATGCAATTCTGGAAGAGTATGCAAATTGCAAGAGATCACAGGGAAATGTTGATAATAAGGAATATGCAGTTAATGAAGTTGTGGCAGGAATAAAAGAGTATTTTAATGTGATGTTGGGCACTCAGCTGCTCTACAAATTTGAGAGGCCCCAATATGCCGAGATCCTCTTGGCTCACCCTGATGCACCGATGTCCCAGGTTTATGGAGCACCACACCTACTGAGATTATTTGTAAGAATTGGAGCAATGTTGGCGTATACGCCCCTTGATGAGAAGAGCCTTGCATTGTTGTTGGGCTATCTGCATGATTTCCTAAAATATCTGGCAAAGAATGCTGCGTCTCTGTTTACTGCCAGTGATTACAAAGTAGCTTCGGCTGAGTACCACCGCAAAGCCCTGTGAGGGTCTACTGACCACTCACTGTTATGTCTAATATCTGTAAACACTCTTTTTGTTCTTAGTCCTTTTCTTGTATAATTGATGTTCCTTAAAATTGTTAATGTATAACAGGGCTTATGTTTGAATTTGTTTTGTTTTATTTTAAACAGAAAATAAAAGGAGTGTAAGCTCCTTTTCTCATTTCAAAGTTGCTACCAGTGTATGCAGTAATTAGACAAAGAAGAAGCATTGAGTAGAACATTTTATTGCCTAGTTGACAACATTGCTTGAATGCTGGTGGTTCTATCCCTTTGACACTACACAATTTTCTAATATGTGTTAATGCTACATGACAAAATGCCCTGATTCCTAGTGCCAAAGGTTCAACTTAATGTATATACCCGAAAACCCATGCATTTGTGCTCTTTTTTTTTTTTTATGGTGCTTGAAGTAAAACAGCCCATCCTCTGCAAGTCCATCTATGTTGTTCCTTAGGCATTCTATCTTTGCTCAAATTGTTGAAGGATGGTGATTTGTTTCATGGTTTTTGTGTTTGAGTCTAATGCACGTTCTAACATGATAGAGGCAATGCATTATTGTGTAGCCACGGTTTTCTGGAGAAGTTGATATTTTAGGAATTGTATTTCAGATCTTAAATAAAATTTGTTTCTAAATTTCAAAGCAAATAATTTGTAGTGTGCCTTTAATGTTAATAAAGCTGACAAGTCAGAAGGTTCAGGAAAGGTCTGAGTAATATCAAAGGAGGGTTCTAACTCTAGTGAAAGAATTCCTTTTTCTGTTGGGTGTGAAATCCAGGAGTATGCCTTTTGGGGCTAGTTTCCTCTCCATGTGGCTTCTTATAGTGGGATTGCTTTCTAGTGCTTTTTGTAAGAGCTAGTTTTGGTCCTCTGCTCCTTGCCCCTGTAAGTTGGGCTGGAACAGTAGGATATTTAATGCTTACATTTTTTAAGTGGGTACTTTAATAGTCCCTTAATGTTTTTAATGCAGAGATTTGCTCTTTTCCACCACGGTAAACATGGGCAGCCACCTTTCAGTATTAATCTATCAGAGGTATTTGTAAATTTGGGGCCAAGGACGGCAGCTCTCCCGAGTTCCAGCATTGATGTCATGTTCTGTTTTTATAGTCCCTTGGGCATACCATTAGGAATACTAGTGTAGGGGATCTACAGAAGAGGGGATAATCTTGGATACCTGTGATTATAAATCCATTTTATATGGAAATTTCTTGGTCAGTCCAAGTTTTGTTTCATAACAGTGTTTGTTACTTTAGTGAAAAGAAGTACTCTATGGTTACCTTACTGCAGAAATTTTGAAGAGTATAGTAAGAATGAATATGGAAAGAACCACCACATACAATCCTACTGGATCCTGTGGATCCTATAACCCTCTGGAACCCTGAGGAAATAAATGGGACTCAAAATGCATGACTTGAGTTTAACAGAATATTATCTGCATGTTTTCAGCAGAGGAATAGGGTCATGGTACGTATTAGTGTCCTAGGGCTGCCATATCAAAGTACCACAGACTAGGTGCTTTGAACAACAGAAATTAATTTTCCTCTAGTTTTGGAGGCTAGAAGTCTTAAGATCAAGGCATTGGCAGGGATGGTTTCTTTTGAGGCCTCTCTCTTGGCTTCTAGACAGCTACCTTCTCCCCGTGTCTTAACATGGTCTTTTCCTCTGTATCTATGTCCTAATCTTATAAGGCTAGTCATATTGGAATACGGCCCACCCTAATGACCTCATTTTAATTTAATTACCTCTATAAAGACTTTATCTAAATATAGTCACTTTCTGAGGTACTGGAGGCTTCAACATATTTTTGGAGGTGACACAGTTCAGCCTGTAACTTGGTGTTACTACCTCCAGGTGAGAATAGGAGGGAGGGAGCAGGGTGGGGGGAAGGAGTAGGAGGGAGGGAGGGGTACAGTAGGAGCTGGGAGACGGCCTGGGGGTGACAGGAAAGAAGAGGAGGGGAGAAGAAAGAGGAGGGAGGGGTTCCTGGAGTGGTGGCTGTGTGGAAAGGACCACCTGGCAGTATCTGTGATCTTCAGGATGCAGTCAGCTCACAGAGACCGCAACAGAAAATCGAAGAGAGAATCCAGGATGGGGGAAATACCTGACCTCACTGTTCCTTCCCTTTTTAATCTGCTGGGTATTTCCCTTTGGCCAAACTGGAAGCCAAAGGACAAGGACAACCTTTGATAGAGTCTGAATTGCTAACCTGGGAGGACACAGACCAGGGAGGAAAAGTGGATCAGGGGTAACAAATGAAGAGATTTCTAGCTCACACATATCTCAAAATAATTATAGTTCATAGTTTGCCTATATTCTTAGAATTATTGTATTTCTGCAGGACCTAGGGCCTGACCAACTAGAAGGTTCTTAAGAACTGTTACATTCAGAGAAGTTGTGTAATAGCTCATGACACAAAACACACTGTAAAATAAGGGTTTGTTTGTTACTGAAACTGAATAGGGGGCCTAGAATACAGATAGATCTTAGCTCAGATGCTTCAACATGTTAGAAATGCCATGTTTTTAAAAAACATTGCCTTTAAATGAACATAAATATGACCCTGAGATCCAACTGTAGCATGGTGGGATATCCACTTCAGTAAGTCTGGGGACTCTCCATTAGTTGTACAGCATCCTAGGTATTATCTAGTACCAAAATAAAGCCTGAGAGGATCCCCACTGCCATCAGGTGTCCACACTGCTTAGAGATGAGGTGCTCTCTTACAGAACCAATACAGCACCTTCAGATCCCTTTTCCTTGCTGCTTACATCTAACCCTCTGGGTAGAGGAATTTTCAGCACACCAGGAGCCCAGCTTCTCTGAGCCCACCACAGAATCTTCATTGGGTCCTGATAGGGAGAAATACTCATCTCTCTGTTACTGGAACTTTAAACACCCTCCATTCCCATCCAGGCACATCTGGCTTGATTTCATCAAGGAATAATATAATCCTTTTCAAAATATAAAAGCCATTGGCTTCAAGCAGCTTATATTTCCAGCTCTGGTGCAAACCTCCTCCTGGATCTCTATAGGAACTGAAAGGAGAGAAAAATAGAAGAACACAATACACATGTTAATATCTCCATGACTGATAATTCAGTATTTTCTAGTTAGGTTCATAGGTGGTTTCTTTTCACTTTAGTTGATTTATCTTGTTAATTATTTTCATTTTAAAAAACAACAACTTAGGAATATTCAGGAGAGGCCTAAAGTACTTTATTAGGATCTAAACCAGGCCGTCCTGTTGATTAAAAGGGGGGGGGGGTCAAGTATACCCAAACTGTTACCCAAGTCTCTGTTCATTTAGCGATTTTTGTCTATTCTGAAACTACACAGATAACAGTTTCATCTAGCCATTGGATGAGTACATGGCTTCTTTTCTAAAATCGTAAGGTGGTTTTGAGAGTTTATTTACCTCATGATATTCAGCACCTAGCTAACATGCTGGTTCCACAATAAACAGTTATTATGATTGTTATTTATTATTTTCATCAATATTATCAACATAAATCAGCCCATTTTCTGTTCAGAAGAATGTGTGTGGATTGGTATGGAAGTATGTTGTGAAATAACTCATGATACCCATAAAACACCTAGAAAGTAAAGAAGGTAGCCGTTAAATATAAGGCTTGTCATATTACTATGCTGATGGAAAGTGGTTGCAGTGGGGTTCGGGGGGACTTGATAATAGGGGTGAATGTTGAAACCACAATGTTGCTCATGTGAAACCTTCATAAGATTGTATATCAATGATACCTTAATTTAAAATATATATATATATATATATATAAAGCTTATCTTTGCCTAAAACAAACTTCTGGCACAAAATGAATGTTCAAATATGATAATTATCTCCCCTTCTCCCTTCCCAAAAGGACAGGGTGAAGCATATAGCCCTAAGATACGTGGTTCTTAACCTGAGGTCCCCAGATTCTTAAGGGTCTTTAAAGATACCATTAAGAATTGAAGAGCTCTTTTCTCATCTTTCCTCTTTTTTTCCTAATTCATTAATTCATTATGATGATAACACAGCTTTTTCTAGAATCAAAGTAGAAAATTTTAAAGTGCCTCATAAACTGTGAACTGTAATAAAAATAGTTAACAGTTTGCTTATAGAAATGCCACTTATGAGAAGTTGTATATATACACTTTTTAAATTTTTAAATGTTGGTCTCTATAAGAAAGAGGATAGAAGTTGGAGATAGTCTAGATTTTGATTAAAAACATAAAGTTAGATAACAATTTAGAAAGATCTTAGGATAAGCACTAAAAGATTAAAAATAGAATATGTAAATTCTGAAATTCCAAAGAAAACTCCATTTGGTCCAACAGAAGGCAGGAAAGGAGAGGAGGGGAAGGATGCAAAGAAAAAAACAAACAGAAAACACAAAGTAGGACGGTGAAATATATCTACAATATGCCAATAATCATAAATGTACATAGATCAAACTCATATTAAAAGAAAGAAAACATCAGATTGGGTTTTTTCTTAAGGCACAGAATCCAGTTTCATGCTTTTTCTCAGATGTGCTCTTAAAAGAAAAGTTCAAAATAAAAGGATGGAAAAACATATACCAGGGGAATACTAAACAAAAGCAAGCTGATGTAGCAAAATTAAAGCAAAAACATTAGCAGTATTTACCACCAGGAGTGTGGCATGTCACAAACACCATACCAAGTAGATGTGTAATCAATATACTGAACAAAAACTGGTGAGATATAATCAAAATACTTTACTTTTATCTAATACTGTACCTTTAAAATTAAGTTTTTCCCAGACCCCATGGCTTTGCTGCTCACTCCAAAGAGCCCTACAATCACTTTAAATCATAAACTGAGCTTCATGTCAGTGATTACCACCTCCAGTCCCAAATAATAAAGGACCCTCTGAACTGGATTTAGTTAAACCTTGTCCCCTCCCTCAGCTAGCACTAACTTGAGGTGGACCTGCCCACTTTTGGAAGAAGGGATATGCTGGGTTTCTTCACTTTCCCCCTTTTCCCAGTTGCTAAATTTGACTTCCTGCCTGTCTGGGCTTGAAGGGAGGGAATGCGCAGAAAGTTCTTGACTGGCCGTGTAGTAAGTTGGCGTCATGCTCTCGGCCTAGCTGACGTTTAAAGCTGGCTCTCATTTGAGGCTGTGCTAATGCAATTCCTGTGTCAAAAGCGAAACATTCTATTGCTGTTTCCCCTGCAGCTCTGGGTTTTCTAGTCGCCCATTACATAGTTTCTCTGGTGGAATCCACAGCACTCCCCACCGGTTCTCTTGCAGGCTCCACAATACCCAGCAGCTTGCTCTCTTGCATGGACCACTTCTGGTACACAATTAACACCCATGTATCTTTTGCCCCCAAGAAATTGGGAATGTTGGCATTCCAACACTCACCTGTCCTTTGCTCCCACCATTACCACAGCCACATTCTCTGACTTCTAATTTCTCATACTGGAATCAGTTCCCATTTCCCTGCCTCCAAACTCCAGGAGATACATATCAAGCTTCAAGGGGGCCAGTTGAAGCCTTTGGGTATAGCAGAACGCACTCCAACCCTTCCTCCATGGCAGCCCACTCCAAAGAAATCTTCCTTAAAAAATTGCTTCTCCGTATCTCCTCTCTTGACCCTCGTAATCCTCCTTGTAAATTTTAGAGCTGCTTGGTTATATCCTTTCAAAATCTGCCTTTAGTAGTTCATGTCTATTATGTCTTGGTCCATAAGAGAAAACTTCCAACTTAACCAACTGTCATGCAAATTTAAACCCCAGTCCTGGAAGGTCAGCATCTCAAATTTTTAAAAATTTAAAAGTTATTTATGGGCTTTGGAGTGTGACAAATCTAGGTTAGTATACAAGCTCTGCAAATTACCAAATTTAGGGCTTTGGAAAATACATTTAACCTCTCTGAGCTGTTTCTTTGTGTATGGGAAACACTGCTACCTACCTCACAGGACTGTATGGAAATTAAAGAATCAGCCCCAAACACCAAACACTGCATCTGGCCCTTAGTGGGCACTCAGACAAATGTTAGGTCCCTTCCCACCCTGCCTCTGCCCTTCCTTGAAAGCATGCCTTTGACAGTCTACCATAAAGATCATTTGTAAATGTGACAAGGAGAAACATGGGTGCAATCCTCAGTGCCATCTGTGTTCCAGAATAAGTTGTCTGATGGACACTGCAGGAAAATGGAAAATATCATACCTTGGGAGCTACCCACCCCATGGAGTTGATGTAGGAGACACAATCATCATCCCACCTAACTGGTTCATGTGTTTTCCAGAGCCTTAATTTTAACTTCTAGGTTAAATATCAATAAAGCATACGTACTTATAACTCCAGAACTTCAGATTGAGACTCCCAAATTAACCAAACTCCTCAATAGCTAAAGGACCTGATTAGATCCTTCCCCTTTTCTTTTTTTTTATTTTGGTATCATTAATCTACAATTACATGAGGAACATTATGTTTACTAGACACACCCCCATCATCAAGTTCCCCCCACATACCCCATTACAGTCTCTGTCCATCAGCGTAGTAAGATGCTATAGAGTCACTACTTGTCTTCTCTGTGTTGTACAGCCATCCCCGTGCACCCCCCTCATTATACATGCTAATTATAATGCCCCCTTTCTGCCCCTGCCCTTTATCCCTCCCTTCCCACCCATCCTCCCCAGTCCCTTTCTCTTTGGTAACTGTTAGTCCATTCTTGGGTTCTGTGGCTTTCCCTTTTCTGAATGCATCTATAAAAGAAGGTAAAATAGCTGATAATATTTAGTATGTGTAAGACACTGAGTCTGTGTAATAATTCATATAAACTTCACAACATCCTTAAGAGGATGTAATGAGATTATCTGCATTTTAGAAAAGGGGCACAGAGACCAAGGACACACAGCTAAAAGGGGCAGACCTAGGACTTGAACCCAATTAGCCAAGCTCTTAACTACTATACTACCCTCTCTCTCTGAAAAAACAGTATAGCTATTGAGAAATGTCAGACCCCGGATCTCATCTGTGAAAGTACCTTGACCCTGTATATTAGATCAGGCCGTCCTAAAAACAAATGCTAAGACCAGATTAGACATATAAGAAATTTATTGCGGAATTACCTATGAAAGACAGAGCAGGAGATGGGGTGAACCTTCAGACTGTGTTGCATCTGTGAAAGGAGAGAGGGAAGGAAGCATTAGGCAAGAAGAGCTCAGATTGCAATGCAATCATGAGAAAGTCTGCCACAAGCCAATGGGGAGTACAGGCACAGATTCAAGGAGCGCTCTGACAAGCAGAAATGGCCTGGTTCTAGCAGCACAACTGCTCTGTTACAGTGCGGGGGCAGTCTGGGGAAAATGGGGCCTTAGCATAAATGTCAAGAGAGAGATCCAAAGATTCTTTTGAGGAAATAACTGTGTAACTCCATGGCCACCACACACCCAGTGACTTTTTCCTGGCAGGCATCCACACACCTTCCACTAACTGCAGACAGAGTATTTTGCAAGGAACCTCAATCTGATCCCTTCTACACTAAGTCAACAGAGGGGCTCCCATTCTCATGAACCATCTCCTAAGAGCCCAGCATCCTAGGTCCCAGAGGGCTCTCTCCAGGGTCCTGGACCCTCAATGCTTTCTGCTCTGGAGTTGGCCAGGCAAGTTGCTTTCTGGACAAGAAATGGAGATAGCAGCCTACTGTGTGAGCAGGGAGGCAGTGAGGGGCCCAGAGACCCAGGCTCTGGATGCTGCTGACCTTCCACCATCAGTGCCTCAAAAAGCATCTTCACACCCTTGCCTAGCTGGATGGGCCTGGCACCCGAGTTGTGGACAGGGCCTGCAGTGCTCAGGGGTGTGCACACAGGAGATGAAACCCCCTTCCTCCTGAGTTACAGGACCGCAAGCCTTTGCAAGCTCTCTTTGCATGGGGGTTCCTGTGCCCCTGGGCCTGGGCTGGTGCAGACATCAGAAGCATGGCCCCAGGCACACACACAGAGCTAGAGTCACTGGAGAACCACCCAAACAGGTCAGGGCACCTCTGAGGCCCTTCTGGGAGTCTGAGCAAGGTGGGTAGGAGAGGGATGCGTAAGGGTCTTGTCTGAGGTCTGTCTAACCCCATTTGAGGCAGGGGCAGATGATGGGGGCTACTCCACTGGGCTCAGAGAAGGGCCAGCCCCTTCTGCCTCATCCCCAAGTGATCTGCTCAGGCCCAGGTCAGACATCTGCTTGCTCAAAAGACTATCCCAACCAATGTTTCTGGTTAGGAATTCTTGGGGCTTCATCTCCTCCCCTACAGAAAGATCCCCAAGAGAAAAGGGAAAAGGAGAGAAAGGCAGAATGCTCTGACCTGTAATGGGACAGTTGTCATCCTCCAGGTAAGCATGTCCAGGACAGCCCCGCCATCAGCTCGGGAGTCTGGTGCCTGCTGCAGGCAGGAGCAGAGAAATCCAGATCAGACCACCCTGGAGAGGAATGTGGCCTGGGTGAGCCGTCCACATTCTGCCTGAGCACCGCCCCTCAGAGCACCAGGGAGATGGATTCATCTTGTCTTGTAAAACTGGCACAGTGAGCCCTGGACCCTCATCTCACTCCAGCGATGTTCAGCCCTACCAGCATCCATTAGGTGCCATAGCCTTGAAGAGTGATCTGGAGACTTGAAGATACTCCAAAATAGCATCACAGAAAAGGCAAAAAGCCAAGGGCACATGCATTCTTGCTTTGCTTCATATCAACTTAATTTTCGTATATTATACTTGTCATTTTTTCTTCACAAGTTTTAATTTTTTTAGTGCTTTAGAAAGGCATTCCCCTTTGAATTCTATTATTTTCTTTTAGTTTCTTTTTCTTACATTATGGTTTACATTCCCTCTGGGCACACAGAAAACTATACTTCCGAGTCCCATAGCACACCCAGCCCCTTGCTCTTAGGAGAGGTCACCTAGTTGGTTTTGGCCAATAGGCCGTGCACAGCAGGATTTATGTTACTTCTAAAGAGTAAAGTTTCTCCAGGACACTCTCCCCCTGCCACAGTGACTAGTGATGTTCAAGGTTGTGGAGCTTCTGTCATCCGGGGTCCCTGACAGATTATGGGAAGCAAACCCCTTTGCCCCTGACCTTCACCAACACTAGTGCATTTGTTATGTCCTAGGACTGAACTTTCACTGTTTTAAGTGACCGAGGTTTTGGTGTTGTTACGCATAAGCTCAGCCAACCCGGACAAACACAGTGATGGCTCCCAAAGTTTAGAGTACAATAGAGTCACCTGTGAAACTGATTAAAATGCATATTGTGTGACAAAAATATATTGGGGGACAGACATCTGGACTAGTGATGATCAGAGAGACTACTAAATTATCAGCTATTTGACAAACCCTTTTGAATTTTATACCTTTTCATATATTTAATCTTATAATGGTATTTATTACCCGGGTAATAGATACTTTATTTGGAAAAACAGAAGACACAAGCAAAAAGAAAAGGTTCAAATGAAAAAACAGAACTCTGCCACACCAAGTGTGTGTCTTACCACACACACACACACACACACACACGCACGCACGCACGCACGCACGGCAGAGCGGGAGTGTAGGAAATGCAGTCCCGGAAACTCGCTACGGTGTCCGCCCGTCCCTACCCCCGCGAGGCACAGGCCACCCTCGCGCCCATCTGCAGGGATCCGGTGCACCTACCTCTCTTTCTCCATCTTGGCCTCGGTACGCCCACCTGTTCGCTGTAGGAGGTTGGCCCCCCACACAGGGTTCCCGCCCACCTCCCCAGCATTCCCCGTTGCCCACCATTTTCTGAATCAAAATGGACAGAGGGCGTGGCAGTGGTTTGAGAACTGCAGTACAGGACCTGCGGTGAGCTCCGCTTTGCCCCCTTTTCCTTTCCAGTGGTTTACAGGTGCTCCCACCTTCACACCGACTTGCAGGGAACCTGAGCGTTGCCCTCCTCCGTTTCCCCTGGGCCAGAAACCAGCCTGCTTTCAATGCAGTAGGGGGCTGGTACCCAAACCTCACCGCCCGGCCCCTCCCCCGGGTCCCTCCCCCAAACCCACCATTTTTCGTCGCGTAATGGACCGGAGCAGGGGCACGGGAGGGCCATAGGCATGCAGTTCTGGACACGCTGTGGCGTGACCCCACTCTTTCGGATGTTTTCTGCTCTTTCAAACCTCCTCAGATCCGGGGCAGGCGGTAGTTCTCTTCTGTCTCGTGGCCAGAAGCGCCCCCACCTGCCTCCAAGGTAATAGGGAGATGGTGTTCAGACAGGAAAGAGGGCAGAAACTACCCGTGACTTAAATTCACATCGGCCCTTTGTCCAGCGAGGCCCAGGTTAAGAGTGAGTTCGGATCCCCAGTTAATCCTCCCGACACGCTGCGGCAGGAGCCTGTCCTTCCTCCCGGCCCAGTCTGCGCCTTCCCCAACTTGACAATTTTTTCAGTCTTTGCCACAAACATGAAAATTGTATCATCTCCCTGAAATTTCTTTTTGCCTTTTCTAGATTATCAGAAAGGGTCAGTCCTTTGGGGTTAATAGACAATGCCTCCCTCTTTTCTCTCCAGCCGTCTAGACTCTCCACCTCCCCTCCCCAAAGACCCGAATGTCTACCATTTCCCTGTCAGACCTGTGCTGGCGCTGAAATGGGGTTCAGGAGATGTGGCTTGGAGTGAGATTTTTAATAGTTCTTTTTAATGTTTATCAGTTCTGTCCCTTGTTTGTTATCATCATTACTGATAGTAATAACAGCCTGTGTCCTGTTTGTCATGGTACAGAAAAGAACTGTTGTTATTTGGGAAGCAAGAGGTAGATTCAAGTGTGTGGGGGTAAACAACCCAGCCACCTGTTTTCCCTGCTCAGTAATAATACAAATACAGATCCGTTAGGCAGCCACTTTTGGGAAAGTTTGAAATGTACAGAGCAGCTGGAGGCTCCCCATTTGAGGGGCTCCTGTGTTTGGGCGTTGTAGGCTTTCCATGTAGTAAACCTCTGAGGTCACATAATCTCACAGACCAAGAACACCTTGGAATTTGAGATTTTAAAATCTGGTCACAATGTTCTGTTCTTACAAAGCATTATTAATGCACCCTCAGCGATTGCTGTATTTCGCGTTTCTCTACCACATCCACATCCCTATTAACCCTTTCCAATTGCAACCAAAAATTTCCTACTGTATCTTACCACCTCAGAGACAGAGCTAGGTTGTGGGGTCTGACACTTACAATTTGGGGGAACTGTTTAACAAAAAGGATATTAAAAAGGTATGGGCAATGCAGGCAATTAGGAGCCAAAGTTAATATTTGTCATGGGGAAAGAAATGACAACAAATCGCAAAATTTGAACAGCTGACATATACAAAACACCCCAATTTTCATACATGTAACATTTTTATTAACTAACTGCCTGGCACCTCTGTGATTGATTTTTTTCCCTACAGTTTTTTACTACAAACTCTTTGATCCTGTCTTCATATGACATTTTGTAATATTTTTCCTAGAGAAAATATAAAGGTAATTCGAACTTTCCTTTGCATGGTTATTCATTTATTGTTTTGATAAACGTTTCAGCTTTACAACTCATTATTGGTGATGAGTAAATTTTTAGTATTGTCACTTTGAATAAATTGCCTATCTCTGTCAAGCTTCTTATATGGGCTTTAGATTTATTTTAGGTTTTCTCATGCAGATTCTAATCTTAAATGAATTCTTAATACTGACACGGTTTGACGTCACTGCCCTGAAGGAGAGCAGAATTTGCCACCTCAAAATCTACCTCTTTGGCATTAGGATTATTTTAGGCTGATTATTTTTCAGTAACAGCAGACATAGGAGAAGCTCTGAAAACTGAGTAGGAGTTACCGTTTTGTAAGAGACATTTATGTTTATAAAGGGAATCTCCATTTGTAAGGGGATCTCCCTCTGTGCACAGGAACAGGACGACCAAATCCAGAAACTCCCTGATGGAGAAGGCGACGCCTCACATCTGCACAAGAGCCTCACCATTGTTTACTGTGCTCTGCCTGAAACCCCATAACCAGCGCTCCCTGCCATTCCCCCGACATCTTTAGTCTTTAGCTGAGGTGGTGTATAACGTGGTGGCTTGGGCCACTTGGAAGCGTTATTCAGTTTTCCTGGATCTCTCCCATGTATGGTATTAAGCTTCTTTTTTTTTTGCCTTTAATCTGTCTTTTATTACAAAGGCGTCTCAAGCAAGAACCTTGAAGAGGAAAGGGAAAATTCTATTTCCTCCCTAATAGTCCTCATCATAGTAGTGTATTTTGAGTTTTAGGGTATCTTAGTCAATGTCAGTATTTCATGCCAAATCACAAGGAAATTAATATGAACCTGTGTAGATGTCATTAAGGCAAAGCCACAGGGAAAGGTTGGTGTAGCAAAGATCAGAAGTCCATTTTTTTTATATTGAGGTATGTAGAATAAAATGTACAAATATGAGTGTACAGCTTGATGAATTTTGACACATACATACACTCATGTAACCATCATCCAGATCAAGACTCCAAACATTCTCACTAATTTTTCCCCCTTCACCTATTTCACTCATTCCCCACCCCTCCCCTATGGTAACCACCAGTCTGTTCTCTGTGTTTGAGTCTATTTCAGGGTGTTTTTGTTGGCTTTGAGTTTTAGATTCCACATATAAGTGGAATACGTGGCATTTGTCTTTGACTTTGACTTATTTCACTGAGCATAATACTCTCTAGGTCCATCCATGCTGGCAAATGGCAAGATTTCATTCTTTTTTTATGGCTGATTAATATCCCATTGTATATATGTTCCACATCTTTTTATCCACTCATCTGTTGATGGACATTTAGGTTGTTTCTATACCTTGGTTATTGTGAATAGTGCTGTGATAAACACAGGAGTGAATATATCTTTTTGGATTAGTGATTTTGTTTTCTTTGGGTAAATTCCCAGAAGCAGAATTGCTGGGTTATATTGTACTGCCATTTTTAGTTTTTTGAGAAGCCTCTGGACTACTTTCCATAATGGCTGCACCAATTTGCAATCCCACCAGCAGTACATGAGGGTTCCCTTTTCTCCACATCCTTGCCAACACTTTTTATTTCTTGTCTTGTTGATACTAGCCATTCTGACTAGTGTGAGATGATGAGATGATACTCATTGTGGTTTTGATTGTGTTTTCCTGATGATTAGTGATGTTGAGCATCTTCATGTGTCTGCAGGAGTACATTTTTGATAAATCATATTGTATTGTAAGGCAGCAGTGAGAGCCAAGACTGAAAATAGTATCTTGGGGTCAGATAATAAAGTGGGAAATACTATCAAATGTTGGCAAGTGGCTGATGTTAAATGGTAATGCTTTTAATTTGAGCTATAGGAGTTGTTCATGGTTCACTAAGCATATGAAATGCATTAGAGTGTAGCGTTAGGTTCATTAGCATTAGAATCAGACAACCCTAGTTTGAATTCTATAGCTTCTATACTCACTGCCCTGTGAAATCTTACTAGTAATTAATTATACATGGAAGGAACTGAGAAACACATGGATGAATGATCCAATTAAACTCAAACTAAGTGTATTTCCAGATGAACTTCCCCTTAGCTTGATCCCAAATGTGCCCGCATTCATCTCACTACCATCAATATAAGGGGAAGTAGGACGGGAGAGATAGTAATCTTAAACTGTGGTCAGTATTCTTGCTTTTTGTAACTTTAAAAAAATAAACAAGACTCAGCATGGCCCCTATATTAGTTTTCTATTGCCATATTACAAAATACCAAACGTAACCTGCTTAAAATAAGTCCATTTATTTAAGTCACATATTCTAGGCTTTGTCAGTCATCTTACCTCTGCTCCGACCAAAACAGACTCCTAATCAATGTGATTCAAATATGCTTTATAGTTACTCTTGCTGTGCCATTCTCCTAGAAGGAGTTCCCCCACACATAGTACTATAAAGGAATAGGAATAGGTAATAAAAAGGAATGTACATCTCACAATGGAATCGCTCCTTGGGATGTTTCAGGAACGTAAAAATAGACCACAGGTGCTGAGAGCCATGAGTAGCCAGCCCTATGGCAGCAAACGCTTCACACCACCATTGTTTCTGCAGAGAACCAGGTAGTTCAACACAGGTTAGCACAAAAGGGATTTTGTCAGAGCACTGTGGACCTTACTTGGTGTATAGTCTACATCTAATTTCATCATTTATCATGGTATGTAGAAGATTTCCTTCTCTTTGAACACTTGATCTCTCTTCTCCGATCTGTAGGGGCAGACTGCCCCCAAATGTAACACTTTGGCATTTTGACGATTTTTAATTAAAAGTTATTTAAAGTACAGCCAGTGCTACAACAATCTGACCCGTCTTTTTGTCTCCAGAAAGCAGGAAATAAATCTCCCATGTGAAAGGTACCCTCCCTGTACTAGGAGGTAGAGACATCCTTATCACCAGAGATAGGGAATTCAGAGCTGAGAAGACTATATAAATAAACCTTGTTACTTTTACTAACTTATGACCCCAGCCCAATTTCTGTTTAGAATTCCTTACTAATTGAAGCTCCTGAACATAAGCTTTCTTTGTCCTGTCAATTCCTCACAGATTTATTGTTTGTCTAAAAAGTATAAAAACTGCCTGCCTTGGTCATTTCTTTATGTCTGAATATCATTATTGGGCCTCTGTGCACATGTAATGAAACTTTGGTTTTTGTCTTCTGTTAATCTGTCTCATGTTCATTTAAGTCTTAGACCAGCGAAAAGAACCTTAAACGGTAAAGGAAAATTTATCTTCCTCAACACTCCTTCCTCATGCCTCCGCTTACTCTGTAAATTCCTCGATTCCTTTCTGTGCACTCTTTGAGTAAGTATCCTAGAATTTTCTTCTGCCAAACTGTCTCCACCCAATGAAGTAGATCATGGCCAACCTTGTCCACAAAAAAAGCCACTGAGTTAACATGCATTGAAAACTCCTTTCCTGAAGAGCAAAGGCAGAAGGGAAGCATTCCTAGTGCTATCAGAGGAAGAATGTTAAGGCCTACAGACCGGATAATAGGCCTTGATGAAGTCACTCACTCAGTAGCAGATATATTGCCTTGTAGGTTAGTCCAGAGTTCTTTCTGAGAGTTGACAGGACTGGGAGTCTAAAAGGCAATGTACGCACACTTCTGTGCTCCCTTCTGTGACTTGGTGAGCATCTCGTGTTATGTGGGGCTGCCAAGACCACGGGAGCATTGGCTTAACTGTACTGACATACAAGACCCAGAATGGGCTGCTGCACACTATCATTTGCACTGTTACTTATTGGATTTCCTTTGCATTGTATATTTGCTACTTTCGTGGTAACCAACCTAGCATGACTTTGAACCAAGCCCAAATTACCATTCTTGTGCATCTCTGAATTCAGATCAGACTATAAATTTATAAAGACATATTTGTAAATGCTATTTTATAAATCTGCATTTGACCTCAATTACAGATGAGAAAGTAGAGACAGAAATATATTATATATAATGCTAAACTCAGGGAGCAGCCAGGAAAGAGATTGGCCCTGGAATGCACAGCTGTGCACTCCCAGCTACTCTTACCAGATTCCTTCACTAGCCTACATAATTAAGGAGGGTCTTGCTACCCACATCTGACCTTCCAGAAGTTTTCTGAATATGGTAGGGAGTCTTCTCTTGGTGAAAGCTGCTAAAAGAGCAGTGGGCTCCAGGCACGTTACCGCCTAGCCAGAGTGGGCAACAGAGGCCTCTTGACGTGGCAGGAGCTGAAGGTACCAGAAGGCAGGCAGGGCCGCCAAGCCGGCCAGGGGGAGGGGCAGGTAGCCCCGGGCAGCCGCTGCCATGACAACAGCTTCCAGGGGCATAGCCATCCTCTCGGGTATCTGAGGAAGCCCCGCCTGCGTTTCTGGTTCATGGAGTCCTGTTCCCTGCTGAGGCAGCACTTCTGTGCCAGAAAAAGAGCCCCCCTCCCTCTGAGCCCCTTTCCTGCACAGACTCCACGGAGCTGCGGTTTCACTTTGCAGGGCCTGTCAGCCGGCCTTTGAGTTCTCCCCCTGCTGCTGCCTCCTCTGCGTTCCTTCCTCCTGACACCCAGGGCAGGGTTCTGGTCTCCAGACTTGCTGCTGTGGACTGCACCAGGCCCTGTCCCGCCTGAGGTTCTTAGGCTCCCTCCCGCACCCCTGCTCAGACGAAACAGCCAAGTGGGAAATGCAATGATAAGAGCCTGCTCTTTCCTGCTCCTGGCCTCATCCTACCTGAGCCTAGATACACGCACAAACACACACACTCACATCTTGCATATGCCCAGAGACAAGGAAGGGGCTCTAAGGAAGGGTGGGCATGCAGCCCAGGCTGCTGGGAAGCACTCAGGGCAGGGAAGGCAGGTCTGACCTAGGCTGAAGGGAGACAGTACCAGGTTGTAGGCTGGGTAGGACTCAGGCTGTCAGTCACACTGGGAGCCCCGGAGGCCTGGGAGACCTCTACCCTTGTACATGCCTCTGTTTGTGCCCTCCTCCTTCTCCCTAAAAGGTGGAGGACAGGGCTGTGCTAGAACAGTGAATGAGGTCCCTTCCAGCTCTGGGCTGCCATGACTCCATGGTGGCCAGCATGGTGAGGAGGGGCTTCTCTTAGGAGCACCATTTGGCCTGAGTGGGGTCCTCTAAAGACTCGTGGCTGCTGCTTCCTTTCCCAGAATCCAGGTGAGTTCACAGCACAGACCTTGTCCTATGCTGGCCTTCCCTGCTGGGCCCAACACACTCACAGTCTTACTCTTAACCTAAGGGACTCAGAAGGGCCCAGAACAACCCAGTTTGTGGTCTAGGTGACAGCCGTTGGAGTAGAGACAGTCACAATCTTGACTATTTGGTTGAACAAAATATTTAATGAGTGTACTGTCCCGCATCTTGTATATGCTGATAAATAAAACACAAATGTCCTTGAGGAACTCACTGACTTACAGGGGGTAAAGATGTCTAAGTATGGTTTTTTCTTAGGTTTTTATGTATCATTCTTTTTTTTTCTTTTGTTATCATTAATCTACAATTACATGAAAAACATTATGTTTACTAGGCTCTCCCCTACACTAAGTCCCCCCACAAACCTCATTACAGTCACTGTCCATCAGCGTAGTAAGGTGTTGTAAAATCACTACTTGTCTTCTCTGTGTTGCACAGCCCTCCCCTTTCCCCCACCCCCCACATTATACATGCTAATCATAATACCCCATTACTTCTTCCCCACCCTTTTCCCTCCCTACCCTCCCATTCTCCCCAGTCCCTTTCCCTTTGGTAACTGTTAGTCCATTCTTGGGTTCTGTGATTCTGCTGCTGTTTTGTTCCTTCAGTTATTCCTTTGTTCTTATACTCCACAGATGAGTGAAATCATTTGGTATTTGTCTTTCTCTGCTTGCCTTATTTCACTGAGCATAATACCCTCTAGCTCCATCCATATTGTTGCAAATGGTAGGATTTGATTTCTTCTTATGGCTGAATAATATTCCACTGTGTATATGTACCACATCTTCTTTATCCATTCATCTACTGATGGACACTTAGGTTGCTTCCATTTCTTGGCTATTGTAAATAGTGCTGCGATAAACATAGGGGTGCAGCTGTCTTTTTCAAACTGGGCTGCTGCATTCTTAGGGTAAATTCCTAGAAGTGGAAATCCTAGGTCAAATGGTATTTCTATTTTGAGCATTTTGAGGAACCTCCATACTGCTTTCCCCAATGGTTAAACTAATTTACATTCCCACGAGCAGTGTAGGAGGGTTCCCCTTTCTCCACAACCTCGCCAGCATTTGTTGTTGTTTGTCTTTTGGATGGTAGCCATCCTTACTGGTGTGACATGATATCTCATCGGGGTTTTAATTTGCATTTCTCTGATACCTAATGATGTGGAACATCTTTTCATGTGTCTGTTGGCCATCTGAATTTCTTCTTTGGAGAACTGTCTGTTCAGCTCCTCTGCCCATTTTTTAATTGGATTATTTGCTTTTTATTTGTTGAGGTGCGTGAGCTCTTTATATATTTTGGATGTCAAGCCTTTATTGGATCTGTCATTTACGAATATATTCTCCCATACTGTAGGGCACCTTTTTGTTCTATGGATGGGGTGCTTTGCTGCACAGAAGCTTTTCAGCTTGATATAGTCCCACTTGTTCATGTTTGCTTTTGTTTTTGTTGCCCGGGGAGGTATGTTCATGAAGAAGTCGCTAATGTTTATGTCCAAGAGATTTTTACCTATGTTTTTTTCTAAAAGTTTTATGGCTTCATGACTTACATTCAGGTCTTTGATCCATTTTGAATTTACTTTTGTGTATGGGGTTAGACAATGATCCAGTTTCATTCTCTTACATGTAGCTGTCCAGTTTTGCCAGCACCATCTGTTGAAGAGACTATCATTTCCCCATTGTATGTCCATGGCTCCTTTATCATGTATTAATTGACCATATATGTTTGGGTTAATGTCTGGAGTCTCTAATCTGTTCCTCTGGTCTGTGGCTCTGTTCTTGTGCCAGTACCAAATTGTCTTGATTACTATGGCTTAGTAGTAGAGCTTGAAGTTGGGGAGTGAGATCCCCCCCACTTTATTTTTCTTTCTCAGGATTGCTTTGGCTATTTGGGGTCTTTGGTGTTTCCATATGAATTTTTGAACTATTTGTTCCAGTTCATTGAAGAATGTTCTTGGTAATTTGATAGGGATTGCATCAAATCTGTATATTGCTTTGGGCAGGATGGCCATTTTGACTATATTAATTCTTCCTAGCCAAGAGCATGGGATGAGTTTCCATTTGTTCGTGTCCTCTTTAATTTCTCTTAAGAGTGTCTTATGGTTTTCAGGGTATAGGTCTTTCACTTCTTTGGTCAGGTTTATTCCTAGGTATTTTATTCTTTTTGATGCAATTGGGAATGTAATTGTTTTCCTGATTTCTCTTTCTATTGGTTCATTGTTAGTGTACAGGAAAGCCACAGATTTCTGTGTGTTAATTTTGTATCCTGCAACTTTGCTGTATTCTGGTATCAGTTCTAGTAGTTTTAGAGTGGAGTCTTTACGGTTTTTTTATGTACAATATCATGTCATCTAGAAATAGTGACAGTTTAACTTCTTCTTTGCCAATCTAGATTCCTTGTATTTCTTTGTTTTGTCTAATTGCCATGGCTAGGACCTCCAGTACTATGTTAAATAACAGTGGGGAGAGTGGGCATCCCTGTCTTGTTCCCGATCTCAGAGGAAAAGCTTTCAGCTTCTCGCTGTTTAGTATGATGTTAACTGTGGGTTTATCATATATGGCCTTTATTATGTTGAGGTACTTGCCCTCTATGCCCATTGTGTTGAGAGTTTTTATCATGAGTGGATGTTGAATTTTGTCAAATACTTTTTCAGCATCTATGGTGATGATCATCTGGTTTTTGTCCTTCTTTTTGTTGATGTGGTGGATGTTGTTGATGAATTTTCGAATGTTGTACCATCTTTGCATCCCTGAGATGAGTCCCACTTGATCATCATGGTGTGTGATCTTCTTGATGTATTTTTGAATTCCGTTTGCTAATATTTTGTTGAGTGTTTTTGCATCTATGTTCATCAGGGATATGGTCTGTAATTTTCTTTTTTTGTGGGGTCTCTGCTTTTGGTATTAGAGTGATGCTGGCTTCATAGAATGAGTTTGGAAGTATTCCTTCCTCTTCTATTTTTTGGAAAACTTTAAGGAGAATGGGTATTATGTCTTCTGTAAATGTCTGGTAAAATTCAGCGATAAATCCATCTGGCTGGGAATTTTGTTCTTGGGTAGTTTTTTGATTACCGTTTCAACTTCGTTGCTAATAATTGGTCTGTTTAGATTTTTTGTTTCTTCCTTGTTCTGTCTTGGAAGGTTGTATTTTCCTTGAAAGTTTTCCATTTTCTCTAGGTTATCCAGTTTGTTAGCATATAGATTTTCATAGTATTCTCTAATAATTCTTTGTATTTCTGTGGTGTCCATCATGATTTTTCCTTTCTCATTTCTGATTCTGTTGATGTGTGTAGATTCTCTTTTTCTCTTAATAATTCTGGCTAGGAGTTTATCTATTTTGTTTATTTTCTCAAAGAACCAGCTCTTGGTTTCATTGATTTTTTTCTATTGTTTTATTCTTCTCAATTTTATTTATTTCCTTTATGATCTTTATTATGTCCCTCCTTCTGCTGACATTGGGCCTCATTTGTTCTTCTTTTCCAATTTTAGTAATTGTGACTTTTAGACTGCTCATTTGGGATTGTTCCTTTTTCAAGTAGGCCTGGATTGCTATATACTTTCCTCTTAGAACTGCCTTTGCTGCATCCCACACATTTTGGGTTGTTGAGTTGCTGTTTTCATTTGTCTCCATATATTGCTTGATTTCTGTTTTTATTTTGTCACTCATTATTTAGGAGAAAGTTGTAAAGCCTTCATGTGTTTGTGGGCTTTTTTGTTTTCCTTGAGTAATTCATTTCTTGTTTCATACCTTTGTGGTCTGAGAAGCTGGTTGGTACAATTTCAATCCCTGAATTTACTGAGGCTCTTTCTGTGGCCTAGTGTGTGGTCTATTCTGGAAAATGTTCCATGCGCTCTTGAGAAGAATGTGTATCCTGCTGCTTTTGGGTGGAGTGTTGTGTAGATGTCTGTTAGGTCCATCTGTTCTAATGTGTTGATCAGTGCTTCCGTCTCCTCACTCATTTTCTGTCTGGTTGATCTTCCCTTTGGAGTGAGTGGTGTGTTGAAGTCTCCTAAAATGAATGTGCCCTTTAACTCTGTTAGTATTTGTTTCACATATTTAGTTGCTCCTATATTGGGTGCATAGATATTTATAATGGTTATATCCTCTTGTTGGACTGACCCCTTTATCATTATGCAATGTCCTTCTTTGTCTCTTGTTACTTTGTCTTGAAGTCTATTTTGTCTGGTAAAAGTACTGCAACTCCTGCTTTTTTCTCCCTATTACTTGCATGAAATATCTTCTTCCATCCCTTCACTTTTAGTCTGTTTGTCTTTGGGTTTGAAGCGAGTCTCTTGTAGGTAGCATATAGATGGGTCTTGTTTTTTTATCCATTCTGTAACTCTGTGTCTTTTGAATGGTGCATACGGTCCACTTACATTTAAGGTGATTATCGATAGATATGTACATATTGCCATTGCAGGGTTTAGATTCATGGTTACTAAAGGGTCAAGAGTGGCTTCTTTATTAACAGTCTAATTTAACTCCCATATTACGCTATTTCAAACACAATCTAAAGGTTCTTTTTCCCCACTTCTTTTTCTTCCTTCATTTTTTATATATTAGGTGTCATGTTCTGTACTCTTTGTGTGTCCCTTGACTGACTTTGTGGGTAGTTGATTTAATTTTGCATTTGCTTAGTAATTAATTGGTGTACTACCTTTACTGTGAGTTTGTTTTCTCTGGAGACAACTATTCAGCCTTAGGAGCACTTCCATCTAGAGCAGTCCCTCAAAAATACACTGTAGAGATGGCTTGTGTGATGTAAATTCCCTCAACTTCTGCTTATCTGCAAATTGTTTGATCCCTGCTTCAATTTTAAATGATAATCTTTCTGGGTAGAGTATTCTTGGGTGGAGGCCATTCTGTTTCATTCCATTAAATATATACCATGCCACTCCCTTCTGGCCTGTAAGGTTTCTGCTTAGAAATCTGATTATAGCCTGATGTATTTTCCTTTGTACATGATCTTTTTTCTCTGTCTGGCTGCTTTTAATACTCCGTCCTTGTCCTTGATCTTTGCCGTTTTAATTATTATATGTCTTGGTGTTGTCTTCCTTGGGTCCCTTGTGTTGGGAGATCTGTGCCCTTCCATGACCTGAGAGACTATTTCTTACCCAGATTGTGGAAGTTTTCAATTATTTTCTCAGAGAAACTTTCTATCCATTTTTCTCTCTCTTATTCTTCTGGTGCCTGTATAATGTGAGTATTTTGGATTGGTCACACAGTTATCCTAATACTCTTTCATTTCTAGAGATCCTTTTTCTCTCTGTGCCTCAGCTTCTTTGTATTCCTGTTCTCTAATTTCTATTTCATTTACTGTCTCCTCTAGCTCTTCTTGTGTGCTTTTAAATCCATCCATTGTATGTTTCATTTCAGATACTGTATTTTTCAAAGTTGCTGTTTTTTTTCTTGAGGTCCTCCCTGAGTTCTTGAATATTTTTCTGTAGCTCCGTGAGCATGTTTATGATTTTTATTTTGAAATCTTTATCAGGAATATTGGTGATTTCAATTTCACTTAGCCCTCTTTTGGTGTTTGAGGGATTTTAGTTTATATCAGATTCTTTTACTGTTTCATATTGCTAATGATTCCTGTGGAAAAATAACCTTGTGTATGTGGTCCCCTCTAGTGTCCAGAAACTCTGTTCTCTGGAGTTGCCCAGTCCCTATAGCGATTTGATAGGAATTTTTTTAAGGTCTTATCCCCCAGGCTAAATATACCCAGGGGGGAAAGAAAAACATTTTAATGTAGGTCAGTGGGTGTGTCAGCCCCTTGATAGCATTCATGTGGCAAACCAATTCTTTGGGCTGTGCTTGTATTATAAATCTAGTTTTTACAGGACCAGATGTCAAGGCCCTTCAATCCTTTTACCAACTCCAAAACCTCACCTATGTATCTCAAAAAGCTTGTAGGTATTGTAAAAATTCTGACCTGAAAAGAACAAAGTCCCAGGAGGAACTTGCTTTTTTGTGTGTGCCTTTGAGATGTAAATGTCTACCTTGAGACCTTGAGTTTCAAAAGGGGAAAGTTCATTTTAGAACTTGACTTGTCAAAGATAAATACAAATCTTAAGTGTCTCTCCACAATTAGAAAAAGCTTTGTCCTCTAGACAGGTAAGTCTAACTTATTCCATCTGCCAGAAAAACAAACTTAGATCTAACTTCTTTCATGACTAGTGAGTTTATATTATATGGAATTTATGGCAGTGTAAAGTTATAAGGTGTCTGAATCTATGTATGTCTGTATATGTTGTAAATGTGTAGCATTTCCTACTTCCAAATGGCATTGCTAAAATTAATTTTTAAAGAGTTCTATTTAATTGGTTTAAAAATAAGCACTTAGAGGGTTTTTAAGTCTCGGGAAATACAATAGAAACTAACCCAAATGTTTTTAAAGTCCATTTGATCTTGGAAAATACTAGGTATTAATGCCTATTTAAGTTTGGTGTAATTAAAATAGACATGTCTTTAAGGTTATTAGCTGTGGCTCCAGGAGGAAGGGGGTTCCCTGCCCAGGGAAAGTTTGCTATGAATCTACAAAGACCAAAGGAAGACAAGGCTGAGAGGTTGGGGAAAGGGCTTTTTATTTCTCACAGCTCAGTCTCTCTCTTGGCCCACTGCAAAGTCCTCTCTCACTGGTCTCAGTGTGCTCTACACCTGCCGCTCTTGGCTCTGCTCCCAAGCTCTGCCCCTGCAGCCACAGCTCATGCTCCATTTCCCCCTGCCCCTTCCTCCAGATTTAATACTGTGGGCGGGACCTTGGTTACTGGTAAGAGCCTGACCAATTATGTACCAGGAACAGGGGAAGAGAGAATGGCCATTACTCTCTACCCCTTACCCATGGCTGGCTCTGCCATGGTAAACATCCCACTGATGTGCAAACAGGCCCTTATATGCATATCACTATCAAGGCCAGGCAAGAAATTCTGGTTAAAAACTTCCATGTACCTAGTAATCAAGACAATTTGGTACTGGCACAAGAACAGAGCCACAGACCAGTGGAACAGATTAGAGACTCCAGACATTAACCCAAACATATATGGTCAATTAATATTTGATAAAGGAGCCATGGACATACAATGGCAAAATGACTGTCTCTTCAACAGATGGTGCTGGCAAAACTGGACAGCTACATGTAGGAGAATGAAACTGGACCATTGTCTAACCCCATATACAAAGGTAAACTCAAAATGGATCAAAGACCTGAATGTAAGTCATGAAACCATTAAACTCTTGGAAAAAAACATAGGCAAAAACCTCTTAGACATAAACATGAGTGACCTCTTCTTGAACATATCTCCCCGGGCAAGGAAAACAACAGCAAAAATGAGCAAGTGGGACTACATTAAGCTGAAAAGCTTCTGTACAGCGAAGGACACCATCAATAGAACAAAAAGGAACCCTACGGTAGGGGAGAATGTATTTGAAAATGACAGATCCGATAAAGGCTTGACGTCCAGAATATATAAAGAGCTCACACGCCTCAACAAACAAAAAACAAATAACCCAATTAAAAAATGGGCAGAGGAACTGAACAGACAGTTCTCTAAAAAAGAAATACAGATGGCCAACAGACACATGAAAAGATGCTCCACATCGCTAATTATCAGAGAAATGCAAATTAAAACTACAATGAGGTATCACCTCACACCAGTAAGGATAGCTGCCATTCAAAAGACAAACAACAACAAATGTTAGCGAGGCTGTGGAGAAAGGGGAACCCTCCTACACTGCTGGTGGGAATGTAAATTAGTTCAACCATTTTGGAAAGCAGTATGGAGGTTCATCAAAATGCTCAAAACAGACCTACCATTTGACCCAGGAATTCCACTCCTAGGAATTTACCCTAAGAACGCAGCAATCAAGTTTGAGAAAGACAGCTGCACCCCTATGTTTATCGCAGCACTATTTACAATAGCGAAGAACTGGAAGCAACCTAAATGTCCATCGGTAGATGAATGGATAAAGAAGATGTGGTACATATACACAATGGAATACTAGTCAGCCATAAGAAGCGGAAAAATCCTACCATTTGCAGCAACATGGATGGAGCTGGAGAGTATTATGCTCAGTGAAATAAGTCAAGCGGTGAAAGAGAAATACCAAATGATTTCACTCATCTGAGGAGTATAAGAACAAAGGAAAAACTGAAGGAACAAAACAGCAGTGGAATTACAGAACCCAAAAATGGACTAACAGGTACCAAAGGGAAAGGAACTGGGGAGGAAGGGTGGGCAGGGAGGGATAAGGGGGGGAATAAGAAGGGGGGTATTAAGATTAGCATGCATGGGGGGAGGGAGAAAGGGGAGGGAGGGCTATACAACACAGAGAGGACAAGTAGTGATTCTACAACATTTTGCTATGCTGATGGACAGTAACCGTAATGTGGTTTTTAGGGGGGACCTGATATAGGGGAGAGCATAGTAAACATAGTATTCTTCATGTAAGTGTAGATTAAAGATTAAAAAAAAAAAGAAAGAAAGAAAGAAAAGGGGGATTACTCCTTGATAGGATAAAACTATTGGTAAATAAAAGATTAACACATGCTTTAAATATCCTTAATGTTGATCACTTAAAGGGTGTCAGATGATCAGCTTTGGAGGTGCTCTTTTCTGATAATATGCCTTTCTCTTAATAAAAAAAAAAAAAGCAGCTCCTGTGTGCTGACCTCCAATGAGTTCTACACAGTGGTATAGAAGGCATGTCAAAGTGTGGGCAAAGGGTCTGTTTGTTTCTATGCAGAAGATCAAGACCTAGCTTGGCTACCCAGAAAATGAACTAAGATATGATATGAGGAGGAGCATCCGGCATCAGCACTCTCTGGAGGACTCGTGCCGGGGGATGATCATCAAAACACCACCACAGGGATCCGGGCGATGCTGCGGTTGTGGCTGCGTCCACCCCACCGTTTCCTGGACTTGCCATAGGAATGAGGAGGGAGATGTCTAGGCTGGCATATGCATACAGTGAGACAACGAATTTGACCGGATCTGTACTGTTGGAACTCAACCAGGAGTTGGGAGGGGTGCAAGTTGTAGCACTCCAAAATCTTACGACTATAGACTATCTACAGTTAAAAGAACATATGGGATGTGAACAGACCCCAGAAATGGGTTGCTTTAATTTGTCTGATTTCTCTCAGACTGTTCAAGTACAGTTGGACAATATCCATCATATCATAGACAAATTTTCACAAATGCCTAGGATGCCTAAATGGTTTTCTTGGCTTCACTGGAGATGGCTGGTAATTATAGATCTGCTTTGTTTATGTCACCATATTCCTATTATGTTAATATGTGTGCGCAAGTTAGTAGTTTAAAACCTATACATGCTTAAGGTACTCTACAAGAAGATATGTCAAAGAAATAATCAATCCTCCCATGTTTTCTTCCATATGCTACCTCTATAGCATTTCTTCTTCCTTCGTAATTACAACGCTTAAATAGAATTCATGCCTCATATCGAATTTACCGAGTATCATAATTCCGACAGGTGGTAAAGATACCTCGAGACAAGTGCTGGGCATAGAAGCCACTGGGCATAAATCTGCAAAGAAGTAAAAAGCTAACCTTTTCAAACAATATGGCTTCTCTCTCACTTACCAACTTTACATCTCCCTGTATGGCCCCGGAAGATGACTGGTTAGCCAGAGACGGGTAAGATTCCTCAAGGGAGGAACAACCTAAGACAGGCACAGTCACAGGGGGGCCATCAGGTGAGAAATCGGGGAACAACAGTGGTGAAGCTTAGAACCTCACCCCCCCACTGTTTTGAGAGAAAGCTTCTGCATTTGTGGATGTTTTATTGCCCTTGTCTAGCTCGGATTAGCACATAGTCTACAGGCACACACCTGATCATCTACAATTGCTCTCTTACAACACTAAACTATGTTTTCTAACTTTATCTTGCATCTACCTACCACTTCAGCATTTTATTAAAAATAAAAATAATAATAATAATAAAGGGAGAAATGTGGGATCCACATATAAATCACGTATAAAAATCAAACGAATATTCATATTTGACTTGATTGTTTATAGTTCATAATGCGTGATCAAAACTCAAAGTTTCTGTGATGAATGCCCTTGTACTCTTCACCATGTAAGAACTTATTCACTATGTAAGAATTCGTTCACCATGTAAGAACTTGTTCGTTATGCTTCAGAAGATTGGAGACTGACGAGAATTAGGCTTGAGATGGATTAATGATTGTGCATTGAGCATTGACCCCCCTATACAGAATTTTATTGTTGTTAACAACCATTTGATCAATAAATATGAGAGATGCCCTCTCAAAAAAAAAAAAACTTCCATGTACCCCATATCATCATTAGAATTAAAACTTATTCTGCCTGGGTTTACTTAAAATCAATAACTTGATGTTATCTGTTAAATCTTTCCCCAAAAAAGAGGTCTGGGAGAATGGCTGACTTTGCCTGATGTCTCATAAGTTTTTGTGGGTAATCTGGACATCATTGTTGAGAACAAGTAAACTAAATAGGTATTGTAGGTGAAATTTTTAGCAACAATTATGTGTTATGGTACTGTCTCGGGTTTGTTGGGAAGGAATTCAGTTTGGAGATGCAGGGAAGTCAGAGTGCAAGGTGAGGCAGGAACTCATTAAAGTGAGAAGAGCAGAGAATGGCAGCTGCCTTGCAGGCAGCATAGAGCAAAGGAGAACAGAGGCAGGAAAGGGAAGCTCATTGAACTCCTGCTCAGCACTTGGAGGGAGCCATGCTACTCAAGCTGTGTAGCAAAGGTCAGGCTGGAGGAAGACCCCCGCAAAGCGGGGGCCTTTGCAGCTGGCTCCCTCTATTACCCACCTTGATTTTTTTATTCTCCATTATACTATTAGCTTTGCTTTTGCTTGCATTTTTGCCAAAGACTAAGATAACCTTTGATACGCAGCACGGAAAGGAGGAGAACATAAACTTCTCAGAAGCTTTTCAGGACAGTGCTCCAGAAGAATAAAACATGCAGAGGCCAGATGGCAATCTTGGCATAGAGTACCAAAACCTGCACGTAGCTAGTCAAACATTGACTACCCCATCTCCACCTAAGTAAGAATGCCCCCCCTTGTTTGCAATGCTAGTGAAATTAGTAATGAAGAGTTTTACAAGAAAATTAGAGAAATAGAATTATGGGGGAATACTGAATGGAATAACCCTGTCTGACACTTAATCAATCTTCTCATGTTTTCTTCCATCTGCTACTTCTATAGCTTTTCTTCTTCCTTCCTAATTACAGCCCTTTACTAGAATTCGTGCCTTATACTTGAAATTACCAAGTACCATAATTCTTCCAAGTGGTAAAGATACCTCAAGACAAGTGCTAGGCATAGAAGCCACTGAGCATAAATCTGCAAAGTGAACAACTAACCTTTTCGAAGAATGTTACTTCTCCCTCACTTACCAGCTTTACATCTCCCTGTATGGCCCCAGAAGATGGCTGGTTAGCCAGAGACGGGTAAGATTCTTCAAGGGAGGTACAACCTAAGACAGGCACAGTCGCAGGGGGGCCATCAGGTGAGAAAATGGGGGACAACAGAGGTGAGGCTTAGAACCTCACCCCCACCCCAGTTTTGAGAGAAATCTTCTGCACCTGTAGATGTTTTGTTGCCCTTGTCTAACTTGGATTAATACCTAGTCTATAGGCACAGACCTGATCATCTACACTTGCCTTCTTACAGCACTAAATCATGCTTTCTATCTTTATCTTGCATCTACCTATGATGGAATAAATATTATGAGGGGAAAAAATGTACCCATTGCATTAAAAATATAGATGATGATACCTGCCTAGCTAACTGTGGCAGTGGGTGACCTGTATTTCACCCTGAGCTGATAGACTCCATAGTCACTGCTGCATGCTGCATGCCCTTCCGGTCACATACATTACTTAGAAACTGTGTTGCATAGAAATGAGAAACACAATAGAGTACATGTTGCTAAGAAAAGTTTAGGTCAAGGAATGGAAAAAGGATTACCTGTCTAACATCTGGCTAACCATGTATAGATTAGAAAGAAACAGAAAGAAAAAAGCTTGCCTATGCTTGTTAATCAAAAGAACTAAAAAATAATCATATCCTTGTGCAAAATGGTATAAATAAAGATGTCATCGGCACTTTGTCGAGAGACCTCCTCCAACTGACTCCGTGTCCTGTCTCTCCGTGCACCGACTCCATCTCATCCTTTTGGGCAACACCCCCCCCCCCACGGTAGCTGGCTCTGGCAAGCACTGGGCAATCCCTTGCCAACTCCTGAAGCCAGGGTCACCTGGGTTCTAGTATCTGCTTGAATCTGCATGGTGTGGGAACTAACTCCCTATCACCCTGGATTTGAGGGAGCCACAGAGCACTGGATGTGTTAGGCAGAAAAATAGATATGAGCAGGTAGAGGGAGAATAAGGCCAGTAAATCCCACTAAATGGAACTCAGAGTTAACCAGGTAAAACCAGAAAGCCAGAAAGGACTCACAGAGTTAATGCCCTTTGCAATGTGAGTTCATTCTACATGCTCTGCATCTGGGCTAACCCTGAGATTTGCTCTAGTTAATGCAGGTGAGATAGGGCAAAGACATGGGACAAGTATCATGATTAATTTTCCTAAAAATTCCAAGATATGAATAGCATAGTAAGAACAGGAGGGACTTATCTTAAGGCTAACAATCCATTTTAAAAGCAGAGAGTTCTGAAGTTCATTTTCTAACATGTTCTTTGGTACAGCCAACTATCTTAAGGAAAGGCAAGTAGTCTTAACTGATAATGTTCCCAGTGCTTGGGGGTAACCACTATCTTGGAGAAAAACAGAATCAACAAATTCCTTGTGTTAAGTTTATCTTACAAAATTATCTGGAGGACTGACTATGGATAATGACATAGTGTCTTTCACTAGAGATAGACATCATGAGACTGCATGACAAGCTTACAACCCCTGACTCTTTACCTTTATCCCATTCTTGAAAATCCTTAAAAGACAGAATCCCAGTTTTTAAGCAAGCCTCCTCTCTGAGGTTGCCTGCACTCCCCTTTCTTTGAGTGTGCACCTTATTGCCTTAAAGAAAGCCTTCTCAATGCTCAAGTTGTTGTGTTTTGTCTCTATGCTCTTCCAGTGGTGTCTTTGTTACTTTGCTATTTCATTCTGTTCTCCAGGCTTAAGCACAAGTCTTTACTCTGTCTCTGTCTTTCTTCAGATAAGTAGGGAGAGGCTGCTGAGAGCTCTGATTTGGTCTTCCAAATTCCCATCACCTGGGTGACCCTGACAGAATTGCAGGTGTGTGTTCATGCTCTTTAGTAACCTGCCTGAAAATGTCCTTTCTTTGCTTTGGGAAGTTCTCAGAATATAATCTCACTCCTTCCAGTTCTCTGCAGCTCCCTCAAATCCTCAAATCCATGGGTGGTAGGGACTTAGTTCCCATGGCATGCCTGTCCAAGCAGACACTGGACATCAGGTGACACTGGTTTTAGGAGTTGGCAGGGGATCTGTCGTATTCTGAATGGGAGTTAAGTGAATTTCCCTTATCTCTCTGTTCTTTATTACTCTCTGCTGCCGCAGGGCAGCTGCCATTCCCTGTTACTCTTGCTTTAATGAATTCCTTCCTCACCTTGTACTCTGAATTTCCTGCATCTCTGAACCAAATTCCTCCACAACAGATGGAGTGAGATCATGCTCTGAGAACTTCCCAAAGTAAAGAAAGGAGATTTTCAGGCAGGCTACTAAAGAGCATGGTCACACAACTGCAGTCCTGTCCAGGTCACCCAGGCAATGGGAACTTGCAAGCCCAGAGTTCTCAGTAGCCCTTCCCTACTTATCTGGAGTAGATCAGAGGGAGTGACACACTTGATGAAAGGGAAGTGTGGGCAATTTAAGAGAGGAGGTTGAGCTTAAGGGTTTAGGGTCTGGGGTGTTACAGGGCCTTTTTTGAGTAAGGGTCAACATAAGATATGGTGTACACAGGTGATTCATAATTCCTTTGAAGTTTTGTCTTTTAAGAATAGGGTTATTTAGGTGACTGTGTTGGTCTGGATTTTGGCATTCTTTATCCACATAGGTGTATTTACACTTCAGAGGTCTGCTTCCTGGTTACAAAGGGCCTGGAAGAAGAGAAAGAATAGCATACAGATTAAGTTAGAGAATAAGTTGGGCCTTTTCTGCAGGCTAAGTAGATTTTACAGTGGCATGATCTAATTGGTACAATGAAGACATGGGCTGTGCTTGGATACTTTTCTTCATCTGGGTAATATCTGGACATTCCAAGTCACTCCTGGCCTTTGAAATGTAAACTAATTAGCTAATTAACTCTATGAGTCCTTTCTGGGTCTCTGGTTTTTATATGGTTAACTCTTTGAGTCCTTTTCAGTGGACTTTACTGGCTTTATTCTCTCTCCACCCCTCACATGTCTGTCTTTCTGCCTAACAGGTTGGGTTTGTTCTCCTCTGTTCTTGTCCCTGCTGCAATAAAGAACTCAAAGGCAGAGACGCAGTAGCAAAGTAGAGTGAAAGTTTTATTTGAATGCACTCCAAGGGAGGAGTGGGCCAAAGTCAAGGTAGATGAGGGCCCCAATTCATTTAGCGGGAGGCCTTTATATTACATTCTGGTGAGGACGTGTTTCTGACTGAGAAGGTGGGGTTATTTGATTTCTACCGATCCATCTATATAGCTGTCCTTCTCAGTGCATATGTCGTTTCCTACAATGAGGTCCGATTTGGGCAGTTCTTCTGTTTGATTATGCCCATGTTGAGATCTGGGTGGGACCAGTTTGGTCGGGTCCAGATAATCAGGAAGTCATGTCCCTGCAAAGCCTTTGTTGTCTTCACATGGCACCCCTACCTGGGCAGAGTTTGGGTGATTTTTCTTTGAACCTTAGCTTTCCTTTCCCTGGCTGCTCATGTCTATCTACCTAACATTCCTAACAGTATGCGTACCTAAAAATAGCTCGAATCTTTTTGGTGACCTGAAATCTTAAGGTTTCGCTAAGCTAAGTGATTAGTATTCATTGACTATCTAGATTATAAGATAAAATAATGAAACATTAATTACTGCACATAGGTTTGTCTGTTTTTGGCTTCCTTACTACAGAGAAACTGTTTGGCAGGAAAATAGATATGAGCTGGGTGGAAAGAGAACAAGGTCAGTAAATCCCCCAGAAAGGACTCAGTTAACCAGTTAAAACTAGAAATCCAGAAAAGACTCAGAGTTAATGAGTTAATCAGTTAAAGCTCAAAAGGTCAAGAGCAACTTGACCTTGAATGTTTGAATATTCCCCAGATAAGGAAAAGTATCTGAACACAGCCCATGTCTTCATTGTGTCAATTAGATCATTGTAAGATTTACTCTAGCCTGCTAAAAGGCCCACCTATAAACAACATAATAAAGACAGGAAGATCCTACCTTAAAGCCAAAGTTGCACTTTGAAAAAAAAAACCCAGGAAGTTTAAGAAGAAAGACTCTTAACATACTCTTTAGCAAACAAATAACTGCCCACCTTGGAGGAAGGGCAGACGGTCTTGACTGATATGCTTCCAAACCAGGAAGCTGCTATCATGGTAGGGAACCAGAGCAGTAAATTTCTTGTGTTTAGCTAATTTTGTAGAATTATCTAGAGGACTGATAAGAAACTTAATGTCTCATCAAAGATACTTGAGAACACTTAAGTCCACACCCCTGGCCCTTTGTCAAATTCCTGAAAAATCCTTAAAAGGGGGAACTCCCAGTCTTTCGGGGCCCTCATCTCTCTGAGGTCACCTGCACTTTCTCTCTAAGTAACATTAAATAAAACTTATACTCTGCTTCACTACTGTGGCTCTGCCCTTCAATTCTTTATCACAGTGGGGACAATAACCAAGAAAAATACACAATGCTCCCCCAACAAAACTAAAGAAAAATTTGGGTTTATTAGTAAACATGTTTTGTACTTACTGTAATTTCCTATTGTTGAGACAGGGACCATGGGCTTAGACAGAGTAGGGTGAGGGCCTCCGGAAAAAGCAAGGCAGTGTATTTACAGTCAAAGCAGTGTAACAATGTAAAGTCCCTATCAAAACTCTGTGTCCAGCATTATGCAAAGTCAAGGTCACACTAATTCTCTAGGGTAAAGATAACTAGACTAGGAATATAGACATCTTCAGTGAGATCAGTTAAAGGTCGAAAGGCCAGGAGCAACTTGGCCTGGAATGTTTGGGTGTTTAGCAAGGGTATCTCAGCATAACCCATGACTTCACTGTAAACAGCCCTAGCAAACACACAACAACCCAGCCCACCTTGAGGGCAGGGCAGGTTGCACAAGTCCATACCCTAAGCCCTCAATTCCCAAAAATCCTCTACTGCCTATAAGTCCCCTAGACAATGCACCACTCAGGGCTCTCTTGCCCACTCCTGGCATGATCCAGGAGCTCTGTCCTCTCACTGTATCTCTCAATAAAAGCCTCTGCCCTGGCTCTCCTACCTTGACTGTTTGCTAAGTTCATTCTTCGACTCTGCAAACAAGAACCCTGGCATCACTGTAAGAAGCACATTTCCAGAAATTATGAAATACATTCATAAATTTGCCAATCTAAAGAATGCTGGTGTAATAGTCACAATTGCTTACTACTTAGTTTTCACTAGAAATTAAGATTTCTAGAAATTAAAGAGTCTAATTCTAGTTAGTATGTAATAAAAGCCACTAGAAATAATAAGGGAAAACATCTCTGCATGCAAGAAAGAAAGACATGTACTTTCAGTAAAAGAATGGAAATGCATTTGTTGTTGTTGTTGAAGGGGAAATAAATTCTGTCCTAAAGGCGAAAGGTGGTTATTTAAAGAAGGAAAACTTTAGATCAAATCTGAATGTAAAAAGAAAGTTGTAAGTTCATGGAAAAGGAATTTTAGTGCGTGATCAAGCTGACTAAAACTAGAATGAATTTATTTTAAAATTATTTGAATATCAAAAACTGATACAAAGTTAAAATTTTGTTTTTTCCCTGTTAAATGGACAAAGTTTTCTTAGATTATTGGTCTTCTCTTAATAAATTGTCAGTGAAGGTTTTCCTTTATCTTTAATGCAAACTGACTAAAAACAAAGATTCTATATCTCGCCTTTATCAGGTCTTTGTTTTTGTTTTTCCTTTTTTTAAATTTTTTTTGGTATCATTAATCAACAATTACATGAAGAACATTATGTTTACTAGGCTCCCCCCTTCACCAAGTCCCACCTACAAATCCCATTACATTCACTGTCCATCAGCATAATAAGATGCTGTAGAATCATTACTTGTCTTCTCTGTGTTGCACAGCCCTCCCTGTGCCCGCCCCCACATTATACATGCTAATCGTAATGCCTCCTTTCTTTTTCCCCACCCTTATCCCTCCCTTCCCGCCCATCCTTCCTAGTCTCTTTCCCTTTGGTAACTGTTAGTCCATTCTTGGGTTCTGTGATTCTGCTGCTGTTTTGTTCCTTCAGTTTTTCTTTGTTCTTATATTCCACATATGAGTGAAATCACTTGGTACTTGTCTTTCTCCACCTGGCTTATATCACTGAGCATAATACCCTCTAGCTCAATCCATGCTGTTGCAAATGGTAGGATTTGTTTTCTTCTTATGGCTGAATAACATTCCATTCTGTATATGTACCACATCTTCTTTATCCATTCATCTACTGATGGACACTTAGGTTGCTTCCATTTCTTGGCTATTGTAAATAGTGCTGCAATAAACATAGGGGTGCATGTGTCTTTCAAACGGGGGTGCTGTATTCTTTGGGTAAATTCCTAGAAGTGGAATTCCTGGGTCAAAAGGTATTTCTATTTTGAGCTTTTTGAGGAACCTCCATATTGCTTTCCACAATGGTTGAACTAATTTACATTCCCACCAGCAGTGTAGGAGGGTTCCCCTTTCTCCACAACCTCGCCAACATTTGTTGTTGTTTGTCTTTTGGATGGTGGTGACCCTTACTGGTATGAGGTGATAACTCATTGTGGTTTTAATTTGCATTTCTTTGATGAAAAGTGATGTGGAGCATCGTTTCATATGTCTGTTGGCCATCTGAATTTCTTCTTTGGAAGAACTTCTTCAGCTCCTCTGCCCATTTTCTAATTGGATTATTTGCTCTTTGTTTGTTGAGGTGTGTGAGCTCTTTATATATTTTGGATGTCAACCCTTTATCGGATCTGCCATTTATGATATATTCTCCCATACTGTAGGATGCCTTTTTGTTCTATTGATGGTGTCCTTTGCTGCACAGAAGCTTTTCAGCTTGATATAGTCCCACTTGTTCATTTTTGCTTTTGTTTCCCTTGCCCTGGGAGATATGTTCATGAAGAAGTTGCTCATGTTTATGTCCAAGAGATTTTTGCCTATGTTTTTTTCTAAGAGTTTTATGGTTTCATGACTTACATTCAGATCTTTGATCCATTTTGAATTTACTTTTGTGTATGAGGTTAGACAATGATGCAGGTTCATTCTCTTACATGTAGTTGTCCAGTTTTGCCAATACCAGCTGTTGAAGAGGCTGTCATTTCCCCATTGTGTGTCCATGGCTCCTTTATCGTATATTAATTGACCATATATGTTTGGGTTAATATCTGAAGTCTCTATTCTGTTCCACTGGTCTGTGGGTCTGTTCTTGTGCCAGTACCAAATTGTCTTGATTACTTTGGCTTTGTAGTAGAGCTTAAAGTTGAGAAGCAAGATCCCCCCTGCTTTATTCTTCTTTCTCAGTATTGCTTTGGATATTCAGGGTCTTTGGTAGTTCCATATGAATATTAGAACTATTTGTTCCAGTTCATTGAAGAACGCTGTTGGTATTTTGATAGAGATTGCATGAATCTGTAGATTGCTTTAGGCAGGATCCCATTTTGACAATATTAATTCTTCCTAGCCAAGAGAATGGGATGAGTTTCCATTTCTTAGTGTCCTCTTTAATTTCTCTTAAGAGTGTCTTGTAGTTTTCAGGGTATAGGTTGTTCACTTCCTTGGTTATGTTTATTCCTAGGTATTTTATTCTTTTTGATGCAATTGGGAATGGAATTGTTTTCCTGATTTCTCTTTCTGCTAGTTCATCATTAGTGTATAGGAAAGCAACAGATTTCTGTGTATTAATTTTGTATCCTGCAACTTTGCTGAATTCAGATATTAGTTCTAGTAGTTTTGGAGTGGAGGCTTCAGGGTTTTTCATGTACAATATCATGTCATCTGCAAATAGTGACAGTTTGACTTCTTCTTTAGGATGCCTTGTATTTCTTTGTTTTGTCTGATTGCCGTGGCTAGGACCTCCAGTACTATGTTGAATAACAGTGGGGAGAGAGTGGGCATCCCTGTCTTGTTCCTGATCTTAGAGGAAAAGCTTTCAGCTTCTCACTGTTCAGTATGATGTTGGCTATGGGTTTGTCATATATGGCCTTTATTATATTGAGGTACTTGCCCTCTATACACATTTTGTTGAGAGTTTTTATCATGAATGGATGTTGAATTTTGTTGAATGCTTTTTCAGCATCTATGGAGATGATCATGTGGCTTTTGTCCTTCTTTTTGTTGATGTGGTGGATGATGTTGATGGATTTTTGAATGTTGTACCGTCCTTGCGTCCCAGAGATGAATCCCACTTGATCATGGTGTATGATCCTCTTGATGTATTTTTTAATTCGGTTTGCTAATATTTTGTTGAGTATTTTTTGCATCTATGTTCATCAGGGATATTGGTCTGTAATTTTCTTTTTTGGTGGGGTCTTTGCCTGGTTTTGGTATTAGAGTGATGCTAGCTTCATAGAAGTAGTTTGGAAGTATTCCCTCCTCGTCTATTTTTGGGGAAACTTTTAGGAGAATGGATATTATGTCTTCTCTATATGCCTGATAAAATTCAGCAGTGAATCCATCTGACCCTGTGGTTTTGTTCTTGGGTAGTTTTTTGATCACCGATTGAATTTCATTGCTGGTAATTGGTCTGTTAAATTTTCTGTTTCTTCCTTGTTCGGTCTTGGAAGGTTGTATTTTTCTAGGAAGTTGTCCATTTCTTCTAGGTTTTCCAGCTTGTTAGCATATAGATTTTCATAGTATTCTGTAGATGCTTTAAATTTTGATCATATCTTTCAGATAAGCTGAGAGTTTGATCAACAGGGGGGAATTATTAAAAAGAAAGATATAGGTCCAATAGGGGATCACTTCTGCTCGTCCAAGTCTCCAAACTAGGGCCTAATTCTTAAACCCAGTTACCGTTTCAACCTCCCCCAGAACACAGTCAGCCAGGAATCTTCTGGTCAGTAGTAATGATAATATAATCTGTCACAAGAGCCTTCTCCATCTTCCCTAAAAGAAGATGAGGTAATCTGCATTATAAAACCTCCTGTTCTTCCCCCTAAGAGAAAGGGCCCTTGTCTGAAACAATCCCTTCTTTTCCTTGGCTAATATCATTCCTCCCACTTCCCTGTCTGTAAAAACCTTCGATTTTGTGCAATTCATCAGAGCATCACTCTACTTGCTAGAGAGGATGCCACCTGACTCATGAATTGCTTAATAAAGCAGATTAGATCTTCAGATTTACTTGTTTTTTTACAATGTAAAGTAATATATATATAAGTATATAAAAATGTAAATTGATAGAGTAAATAAAAGCAGATACATACACAATGCAGATACCTATACATTGCAAGGGAAGAAAAGTAATTTTCCCTCTACCCTCATAGGTTCTTAAGTGAGACCCCTCCACCCCAACAAATTAAAGACAGACTAACAAGAGAAAAACAAACAGGAATGTATATATACCTTCTATATGCATGGCAGAGACCCAAGGAAATGAAGTAACTCCCTGAAATGGCCCAAGCCATCACCTTAAATACCATTTTCAGCTAAAGACAAAAGAAAGATGTTTGGGGAGGCAGTTATGGGAGCAAAAGGTATTTTACTTCCCCTACATAGTCAAAGCCTTGATAATATAACGAATGTTTCCAGTTGTGTCCTGCTGCAAGAAAAGATTCTTATTGAACTTATGCAAATAACTACATTGCTATGAAAATAAGAATACTCAGAGTTTCTAAATTCTGGAGGGAATTTAGTAGAAAAAGTAATTGTTTCATTTTTGTTCACAAAGGTATACTTTACCAAACTGATATAAGTGGTAGAAAGTTTAAGAGGAAAAAAAGGTTTCTTTTAATCTGGAAAACAAAACATTAAAGAACCAGCAGTGTTTCAAACAAAAAGTCAGAAAAGTTATAATCATCTTCCTCAGTTCATTCAGTCCCATGTAATTAATTCTTGTTGATCTTAATCTTTTGTTTCCAGTTTTATGAATCCAGTATCTTTCATTAGAATTCTGAAACTTCTGACCCAGTTCAATGGTGTGATCTGAAGGTTATCAGAAACCTGTACTTGTCAGAGTCCTTTCCATGAATCTCCTTGAAGATGAAGCACTTTTACAAAAGCAACAGAGTAAAACAGTAACCACCTATAAAGACAAAAGGCTTAAAAATGGCCATAGTTAAAGATATGAGACTTCATTTTATAGCCATTAACAGAAATTTGGTTATTTCTGTGACACAAAATATTTTAAGATAATCAGAATTATGACTGATAACATTACACCAAGACATCAGATTTCTAGGATTTCATACAATTTCATGTACATTTCCTACAATTTCTGGAACTCTTCTTTTAATAATATATACAAATGTAACCTAAAGAAAGTTTAACATATCAAATAAGCCTAACTAGTTTAATATATCTTTTTTTTTAATAAGGAGAGAACATATTTTTTGAGATTTCTCAGGGACCATTTAGGAAATCCCAAAGTTAGTTCGAGGTCAAAAAGATTTCATTTGGGGTTCGATTTTAGGAAGTTAGTCAAAAATATTTTAAAAATTGGACATTTGTCCAAAAAGGATCACAGATAATTAAGAAATAATACTTAATTATTTAACCAAAGTGATAAAAGATTTCATAGGCAAATACAGATGGTTACATAGTTGTGAGCAAAACTTTTAATATTGAGAAGACTCATTTTAAGTAACCAAAGACCTAATGATAAAGACAGTATGAAGTGCAGGGAATTATTTTGGTAAGACACAAAATCCTTACTTTCTAGGCAGGTTATTAAAACAGTAAAGAAAAGCTTTTTACAATCTTTTATAAAGAGCAGACCGACAGTCTAAGAAAACTCCTTTTAACAGAGGAGAAGAAAATTAAGTTTTATTATACTACTGATACTAAAGCTTATTTTAAAAACCCTTATAATAAATTCAGTTGTAGTCCACTTAACTGTATAAGATAGGATTGTCTCTCTCATCAAGGGATATGGTAGATGGAATACCTATCTGGATTAATGTTGTGTCACATGTGCAAAGAAAAATAAAAATACATAAAATATATGCTATATAAGATAGAGCTACAAATATTCCTATATGTATGCATAAAGATATGTGAGGTATAATATACAAACATATAAAGTAATATACATATATACTATACAAGAAGTACATTGATAGAATGTATAAAAAGGGGATACACAATATAAGTACATGCATATCAGTTATTAACAATTATTTTCTCTGGGTAGAGGACCTATAGGTAATCTTTATTTTCTTTCATACTTTTGTACATTTGCATATATTTTCTAGTAGAAACATGTAACTTCCACAACCTGAGAAAAAAATGAAAATACAGTATAAGACCATTCCGTTTAAACACATACACATGCACACATATCCTTATCTTGACCTGAGACAGGGAAAAACGATCTAACTATAGGTTGCTTCTTGTGTCACCTCGCACCCCAGGAAGAAGCTGTGTCAATCCAGTGTGTCAGGGTTGAGACATTCCTTTTTTTGTCAGTATCAAGTCTTCTCCCCTCCCAACCCCGTGGGACTTGGCTCCCTTTCTCCTTTGTTAGCTGTGCTCAACTAGCAGTTCTGGCTTTGGCCATCAGATGGCACACTTACTTCTGTTTTCAGAATACTCTTCAAAACAGGTATTGTCTTGGTAAAGAGGTGTTTTAAAAAGTTCATTACGCACAGGTTATGAATCAGTGCATTCACTAGAATCCCACTTCTGTTTAAAAAATACATATTTATAGGAAAGCATAGAAGGATATAACAATTGGATTCTTCAATTCATTTAACTCAGTAAATATTCATAGGGTGCTTACTATGTGCCATGTATTACCAGCCACAAACCGTATTTCCTTGCCTATCTCTATTCCAAACTCTAGACACTTCTGTCTAACTGCCTACTGGACATTTCCACCTGGAAAAAGATAATCATGTGAAAACTCACCCTAAATGCACAAACTAACAAGGAAACAACTCGTAGCAAGTTTAAATCAATTGTTCCCTAAGCCCCAGAAAGTGTGGTGAGTGGGGAAAAAGCAGAATTTGATTGAGATAAATCTGAATTAGAACACAAGATCTTCTCTTATTTGTCTGTATAATCTTACTCATTTGTAAAAATAATTGAGTTTGGATTAGTATAATACCTGAATGGGAGAGAGAGGAGTCTGAATATTTTGCGAGGACTCTGAACCTGATCCCTCTAAATTGCCTAACCACAGAGAATCCAACTCTCATTCATTTGTTCTTAAGAACCAGGGCTCCTTGGCACGGAGAGAGCTCACTCCAGGGTCCTGGACCCTCAATGCTTTCTGCTCTGGAGTTGGCCAGGCAAGTTGCTTTCTGGACAAGAGATGGAGATAGCAGCCTACTGTGTGAGCAGGGAGGCAGTGAGGGGCCCAGAGACCCAGGCTCTGGATGCTGCTGACCCTCCACCATCAGTGCCTCCAAAAGCATCTTAACATCCATGCCCAGCTGAACAGTGCTGGCGCCTGAGTCGTGGGCAGGGCCTGCAGTGCTCACAGGAGATGAAACCCCCTTCCTCCTGAGTTACAGGACCACAAGCCTTTGCAAGCTCCCTTTGCCTGGGGGTTCCTGTGCCTGTAGGCCAGGGCTGATGCAAACATCAGAAGCATGGCCCCAGGCACACACACAGCTAGAGTCACTGACTGCAGAACCACCCAAACAGGTCAGGACGCCTCTGAGTCCCTTGTGGGAGTCTGAGCAAGGTGGATAGGAGAGGGATACATAAGGGTCTTGTCTGAGGTCTGTCTAACCCCATTTGAGGCAGGGGCAGATGATGGGGGCTACTCCACTGGGCTCAGAGAAGGGCCAGCCCCTTCTGCCTCATCCCCAAGTGATCTGCTCAGGCCCAGGTCAGACATCTGCTTGCTCAAAGACTATCCCAACCAATGTTTCTGGTTAGGAATTCTTGGGGCTTCATCTCCTCCCCTACAAAAAGATCCCCAAGAGAAAAGGGAAAAGGAGAGAAAGGCAAAGTGCTCTGACCTGTAATGGGACAGTTGTCATCCTCCAGCTAAGCATGTCCAGGACAGCCCCGCCATCAGCTCGGGAGTCTGGTGCCTGCTGCAGGCAGGAGCAGAGAAATCCAGGTCAGACCACCCTGGAGAGGAATGGGGCCTGGGTGAGCCGTCCACATCCTGCCTGAGCACCGCCCCTCAGAGCACCAGGGAGATGGATTCAGGATGAATCTTATCTTGTGAAACTGGCACAGTGAGCCCTGGACCCTTATCTCACTCCAGCTGGTGTTCAGCCCAGCCAGTATCCATTAGGTGCCATAACCTTGAAGAGTGGTCTGGAGGCATGAAGATCCCCCAAAACGGCATCCTCCAGTGAAAAAATAAAAACAAAATATCAATGGCACAGGGCTGGCTCACTATTCTGTGAGCTGATTACCAAAGAACTTTTCATTCATTTCTGATGCATTTTACTCAAATCAGAAGGAAGCAATGCAAGGCATTATACGTCAGTCATGGTAAATATGTCTTGGCATTTTGTTCTATCATAGCTTTTTATTCTTTGTATGGTCTTGATTTGCTGCAAGAAATCTAAATTTTATGTAGTAAAATTGGTAAGATTATTTCAGTTTCTTAAAAACATGCTTGTACAAGCCTTTCACCCTTTTAAGTATGATAGAATCATCTATATCCTTTTTCTATTTGTTACAGTTTATTCTTACTAAAACCAGGAATATATTGTATATAGCAATGGCTCTCTGACTTGTGTGCTAAATTACAGAAAAGATTTAGTGGGTATTGGGTAAAGCCCAGGTTTCTGCATTTTTTATTAAGAGAAACACTGATACATAAAATATGTAATTTTAATGTTGAATTTGGAGAAAGTCTATATCCCCCAATTGTGGTCCTTTTGGAATTTCAAATCTTTCTAGAAAAGTGAACACACTTAATGAAGCTTACATAGTTAATCAGACAGAAACTCAGGTTTATGACCAGGTCATACTTCTTAAAAATTAACCACTAGTTTTTTTCTACAATTAACAGGAGGAATAAAACAAAACCTTAGGTTTTATAAGGACAGTTTAACAGATAAATCATATCTCATATACATACATATGTATATTAAGTGACTTACAAAGTACTTTTGCATGTTTGTTGTTGTGGGGTAGGATTGAAGGGAAATGTCCTAGCTTAAGTCTTATGATGTTCCTCTTTAATTTATGCAAGTTGAGTAAGTCAGCTGAATTGGTAAGGCAAGCCCTGGCAGAGAACTGACCTTAAGGCAAGTGGTAGGCCATTAAAACCAGTTATCCTTGGAGATTATTTGAGGGGGAGGTTCCAATTCTAAGTCCCCAGCATTTGGTCTGGCTCACAAATTTGAGTCCTAGACCAGGTCCGTGTGAACTCATGTTTGACTCCAGTGGAGAAGGGGAAGCTTTTCAAAAAAAAAAAAGGGAAAGTCTATTTTGCTAAGAATTCTTAAAGACACTGAGGTTTAAGCAGTACTGGGATAGTATCCACCCAGATAAGTGTAATATTAAAGCTGGAGGATGGGCATTCTCCGTATATCTGTAGGGTATGTTCAAGCTTTGGCCCAGCAGGGACTCCAGAATGAACAGTGAAGCTTTGCACCTGGAGGATTCCAGCACTTCAGCTGTGATGGGAACCATGGAAGGAGCAGGACACAAAAGGAGCAGCTGTGCCCAGCAGACATGTCAGTATGGAAGGGAAGAGAATAGGAATGTGGCACTCAACCAGGAATCCCACAGGAATTGTGACCTCTGACGAGACCTCCTTTGGTACTATCCCTTGTACTTGAAGGGAATCTATAGAGGTTGGGGTCCTGGAGTGGAGTAAAAATATCACATGATCTTTACGTTATTTGGTTCCATAGCAGCCCTGTAAAGCAAATATTCCTATTAAATGGGAAAAAAATGACCCTTAAAAAAGTGTAACATGTACCTGACTTGTATTTCACCCCAAGAGAGAAGGAACACAGTATTTATTTTTCTAAGTTCTGACAAGTATTTATTAAGTGCCATATTGTCTTTACAAGCTGACAGTTTTTTGACTGCTTTACATTTTTTTCCATTATATTGTTTTATTTTGCAACACAGGTAAAGTGTGTTCATCTAGAAAAACTGAGTTCTGATAAAGCAAAAATGAAAAAAAAAAACCATCTACCCTTACCACACAGATAACCACTTTATGCCTTTAAAGTACATACTTTTTTTCTTTGCATATTAATATATATTTTTCTTTTGCTAAAATGGGTTACTATATATATGCTTTTTGAAAACTTTTCACTTCACAACATATAATGTACATCTTTTCGTGCAAATGATGAGCCACTACTGAGAGAGACTTGCAGATGGGGGATACCCAATTTTTTTCCCAGTTACAAGTAAACACCTAACATAAAGTCACGCAAAAAGTTAGAATTAATAAGATGGGAACAGGCATATGAGAAAACGCAAAGTTCAGGTGGTAATACTTAAACCAGGCAAAACAGAATTAAAGGCCGAACACATTAAATAGGATAAGGACGGTTCCGTCTTGCCTTCCAATGCATGATCATTAATTTGTTTCGCACTCGTTTCATCTCTTCCATCTCTTCTGCTACCTTTATCATTTCCTCGTTGCTCAAATTTCTACCATGTATATCCCCTCTAAATTGCGGCCGAGAGCGAGCCAGCCTTTCTTTAAAGCTTCCTTCTTCTAGCTTATGTTTTCCCACTCCGCAAGGAGGCTGCTCCATGGGAGGGCGCTCCTCAAAAAGGTTCCTCCTAGAGAGGGGCTCCTGAGGAGGGCGCTCCTCAGACACCAGCATCTCAGGAAGGAGCTCGGGAAGGAGCTCCTCGGGAAAGAACTCGTCCTCCGAGGACTGCTCCTCCTCCGACGGTTCCTCGGAAGACTGCTTTCCCGGAGAGTGCTCCACCGGAGGCTGCACCTCGTCCGCCTTGGGCGCGCTCTGTGGCTCTTCATTTGCTTTGCCGGCTTTCTCCATGTTTAGGATGATCTTTAAGCACAGTTATTCGTGGGAGACAAAAGGCGAGAGTGGAGTCAGAATGCTTGGTGGCTGGGTCCTATCGTCTGCCTGTTCCGGCCTCGGGGCCACGGTGCTCTGCGTCCCTGAGCAGCCCGCCGCGGCCCGGCAGCCCTCCCGCAGTCCCCCGTATTCCCGGCAGGCCTTGCCGCCGCCTCTCCGGCAGGCGCAGGGCCGGGAAGGGCCGGCGAGCTCTCTTCCCCAGCGCCTCCCTCCCACCCGCTCCCGCTCGATGCTCACCCCTGCCTTCACCTGGACGTCTCCAGACGGCTGCCTCCTAGGCCTCCTCTCTGCCAGGTGCTCCTCGGTGACTGGCGGACCTGCACGCAGACGCCACACCGGGTAGGGGGCGGGGAGTGGGAAGGAGGGAAGGATTGACTGACACACACGCCCTCCTTTCTGGGGCCCAGCCACTGCCCCAACGCCAGCCCTCTTCTGGTTCACCTCCCCCCAGGCCCCTTCTCAGGCCTCGGTCTGTGTGCGCCCAATCCTCACCCCCGCACTCCGCAATGCTCGTCGTTTCTTTTCCGGAGGGAAGTGGACGCACACGATTACTTAAAACTCTTCCTAGTGTCTGTGTCTTCCTTCCGGGGTACACTCACTTCCCCACCCCACCCCAAAACCACCATTTTCTGCACCGAAATAGGGGCGCGGGGGGCGAGGCCGGGCATAGGGAAAGGCCTGGACTCTGTCCTCCCGGCCCCTGGGGGTGATGGGCAGCCCCGACACTCACACGGATTTAAGAGGACCGAGGGGGGTTGACTGCTTCTGCTTTTCCCTTCGACCAAAGGGTAGTTGGCAGACGGTTGTCTGAACAGGCAAAAAGCACCAGGACAAGAGGGACTTGGGTAAACGTAGGCTCCTGGTCACGTGAGGGCCGCGCGTCACCGCCGAGCTCAGATCCCCAGTTACCATTTTCACCGGGCGGCGGCCCTGTTGCAGCAACCTGCCAGTATTTCCTGACCTCCAACACACCAGGCTTTGTCACTCACCTCTCCCTGTTTATATCTGCCTTTTCCTCGTTATTAGAGACAGTCAGCATCCAGTCTTGGGGGTTATTGCCTCTTCCTCTCTGCTGCTTCCCCCGATAACATCTCTCCCTCATTCTCCTGTCATCAGCCACCGACACCCATTATGTCCCCTACAGTACAGATTCCCGCACAAATTTGACTGTTTCTCCTAAGTGACTCAGGATCATATGCCACCTCTCCCAGTTTTAATCCACATTTCATAACTCCATCTTGGTTAGGCTCTATCAACATGGTTTTCTTATCACTTCCATGGGAGATAAGCTTTCAGTTTTCCATGACTCAGGATTTTTTTTTTGAGCTCCCAGAACTGTATCACAAATAGAAACTCAGTCTAAATTGATAATTACTCAGTTCTCAAACTCTAGGAAGCAATGTTTGTGAAGTGTGTAAATCTACAAAGACTGAATACTTTGATTTTCATAAACTGAAATATACATTTGTCCATCAAAATACAAAGTCTGAGAAATTATCTGAAATGGGCACAGATTTGGTGGTGAGTAGCATTATCATTATATATATGTGTGTTACATGTATATATATATGTATATACCATGTATACATGTGCTCACGTACTATTCAGTAGTTATTATTCATAATACAAGAAATTCTGCTGCGACTCCAAATCCTTAACCAGCCACCTCTTGGTGTTGCTTATTGAGAAAGTTTGTATTAATTCATGAGGTCAGCAAATATTTGAGTCCTGGAATTGTTGATTGTAAAAAGATAGATTTGGCATAGAGGACATTCATAGTAAACTATGCAATAATTCTGTTGACCACATACTGAGTAGCAGGATTCAAATCATGTTAACATACTCAATTGTCATTACAAGTATGTATTTTTGCATCTAATAGTATTTTATGATCTTCAACCTCATTTCTGCATCTCACCTACTCACTGGATGCTACTTGCTGACACAGATGCCCATTCTTCCGGAGAGCAGACTATACCTCTCCTCTCTGTATTTTGCACTTCCAGGGTCGGTGGCCATCACAACTGCGAGGATCCTGGGATTTTTTTTTCAAACCCTAACAAGTTTCCAAACAAATTCCTAGGAGAAATTTCCCGATTTAAGGGCTTTTTGCTGCTTTTCTCCAACATCTAATTTGTGTTGAGACAGCAGCCAGACCGATAGTACTTAATCTCTGTATCTTTTCATAACTGTTTTACTTTTCAGTTCAGAATGTGTATCTTTTAAACCGTCTTTCACTATACTGCCTTTATTCTTTTCATCAAAGGTTGGCTTCATAATTTATATGGTATTTTTCCAAGAAGAGCCCCATTTCATTCACTTTTTCATTTCTATCCTTTTTTTCCTGACATCCTGTAATGGAGAACACACTATGTTAAAAGACACACAATTGAAATTTCAGACAGGTCTATTCATTCAGAGTGGTTTTTTTTTTCTTTGTTAAGCTGAAATCTGCCTCCCAGTAGTGTACTCACGTTGGTCTTGGTTCTGCCTTCTGGAGTGATAAAAATAAATACAAAATAACAAAAGTGCCTTTTATCCTTGATGACCTGACACTGCCAGAGCTACTGTTCTTGTTTTTTTCCCTTCCTATCTGTTGCACTTACTGGGCAATCTGCTTGACCTTTCTCTGACTCAACTCCCTCATCTGCAAAATTAGAGACATAATAAATAGTACCTACCTCATAGAATTCATAAGAGGAATAAATGAGTCAGTACATGTAAAAGACCTGGAACTGTGCCTAGCACATAGAAAGCATTTTATAAGCATTAACCTATAATAATAATAATAATAATAGTGTGACATAGTACTAATAATACTACTAATTATCACTCCTTTATTATTAATATTAATTGAGCACATATGCCAGGCATTGCACTGAGCACTTTCAATATGCTATCTCATTTAATCCTTAAACAATTTTGTTCTCACCAAGACTTTTTAGGTTTAATCTTCCCAGTTATTTCAGCTCTTTCTGACGTTAAATTTTTTCAGAGTCACACGCCATTCTACATACTCCTGAATTTGTAAATGTCTCTAAAAATACTGAATATTCTGACTAGTGTAGAATGGAGTGACCTTATCACATCCTTCATTCTGAATAGCCATTATGCATCTATAAATACATCCTCAGACCATAGTAGATTTTGTGGATCCTGTATCACACAGTTTGTGGGTAAAATTGCAACATTTCCAGAATCTCTTGCCTGGCCTTTATGTATTTGCATATCAACAGGTGTTTCCAAGGAGGGGGGAGAGAAGTAGTCTATCTCCATGTCAATAAGTAATTACCAGGGGGAGCGAGGTCATATCTGGACCCGAGAGGTTGGGTGAGGTTCCGTTTTGTATCCTGGTAGTGAGAGACACGAGCTAGCAGAAGTGGACGACTGCTTGCAATCAATAAATGGGTTTCTCCCACTCTCTTTCTCTCTGACTGATTTTGGTTCAAACGTATTTTGCCCCAGGCTGGGAGAATATTTTCCTCCCGGAATTACAGAATTGAATTCGCTTTAAGTTGCAGTCAACTGACACCCCCAAATCTGTTTCATACGTCCCTATTAATGTACTTCTGTAAATAATTTTCATTTTAACCCATGTACAGTGAAAGGAAAGGAGCGACACATAGCAGCAATTCACCGGAGAGTTCCGCTTTATTAGGGAAAGGTGCTGGGTTATATAGGAAGGGGCATGAATTGATTGAGGTGTCACTTCTACGGGGCTGGTGGCTGTTGGCTAGGTGCTGGGATTGGGAGGGGAGTGAGAGGTGATTGGGCTTCAGGTGGCGCCGGCGGGAACCGAGGCCCCCCCCCCCCCCCGCCGAAGAGAAGCCGGAAGTTTGTCATCTTACTGGTGGGGGCCCTTCATTCCCCCCTTTCTCCTCTATGGGGTTGTGGACGTTGCTTTCTCTCTGGCTGCTTCCTGCTGAACAGGGGCGGAGAAAGGAGTGAGGGCTTGAGGATTGGGAGGAAAGGGTTGATAGGACTCCCCACAGTAAGGATGAGTAGATGTGGACTTCTTTAGGTTTGGAAATCAATGAAGGTTCCCTGTAACCATAGGTTGGCCAAGAGGATATGGGTGTCAGGAGCCAGGCGTCTGCGGCTATTGTTTCCAGGAACAGTTTCCAGTGGAGAGAGGGGTCCATCTCAGCGTGTGGTGAGGAGGTCACGTGAGGGTGAGGGATCTTCTGTGGCCAGAAGCTGGTAGTTCCTGAGTAAAAGCTGGTTGAAAGCTTGATTAGAGATTTTTCCGACTTGGGATTTGATGAACTTTATTATACAGGGTAAGAAGAGACAGGCGAGAAGAATAATTATTATGGGGCCTGCAATGGGCTAGAGCTAGGTGAGGGGGTTTGTTAGTATTGAAGAGAATGGGTTGGAATTGGAAGCAGAGTGGAGGCTGGAGGCAAGGTCGGTGAGTTTGGTAATGTCAGTTTCTACAATGCTGGATTCGTTGATGTAATAGCAGCACTATTCCCAGAGGAAGATGCAGGTGCCGCCCTTCTCGGCTGTAAGCAGATCTAGGGCCCGCCGGTTTTGAAGGGTGACTTTAGCTAGCGAAGTGACCTGTCTTTGGAGAGAGGCTAGGGAATCGGCAGTGGATGTCAGGGCTCCCTCAAGTTTGGCGTTGAGATCTCTAACTGCCCATAGAGAGTGACCCAAGGCTTCTCCCGAAAACCCTGCCCCAATGGCTGAGGTGATCAAAGAGCTACTGACCATGATGGGAAGGATAGCAGCTCTTTTTGTGCGTGAGGGCAAGGGAGGTTGGAGCTCAAGATATTCTGCCATGCTGTAAAGTGTTAACTGTGGGATTAGGGTGATGAGAATGCAGGGTGTATCGGAGTTGAGAGGCAGTGAGTTGAAAAGACTGCCATTACACTAAAAGAAGTGTCCCGGTTGCGTAAAAGTCTTAGAGCCGGAGGTAGGGGTGTAGATAGAGAGGCAGTGAAGTGTGCTGGAGGGGGATGGAGTTGGGCCTACACAGTGGTGGATGGTGAGATTATCTGCGTATTCTGGTTCCCATAGAGGTATGCCTGCCAGAGGGCAGAGGGGTTGTCTTTCTGCATGGAAGGAGTAGTTGGAAATATTAAGGGGCACGGCGGCCAGCAGTGGGCGCTGTAGTGATGCACACAAGAAAGAATTGGCGGTGTTAAGGGTGTGGTTGAGAAAGATGGTGGTGTCCTGAATGAGCTGTAACAAAGAGTAGGAGAAATGGGAAGAGGGGTGGGGATAAAAAGATGAAGAGGCACCGTCAAGAGTTCGGATAATGACTTTTTCGGAATGTCTGATATCTGATGCAACTTGAGAGATCTGGGAATGAGAGGGAACATACTTTCGAGAGATATGAAGGGTACCATGGGGGGTCGAGGAACCCCCGTAGTAAACTGAGGCTGTGACTCCAGCAGCCCATCGAGAGTCCCAGGGATCTGGGATTGATAAGGAGAATGAGCCGTTGGGATATTTCATGAAACGGTTGGAGGAGTAATACTGTGGGTACTGGAAGTTACCCATGTAGTGAATGGTGCAAGACCAGTAGGGACATCGCCTGTAGGTGTCTGGCTATCACCTGCAATAGGCTTGTTTTTGGTCATAGAGGAAGCAGAGGTAGGGAGAATAAGGGTAGCTGCTAGTGAACACTTCAGTGGAGGGAGGAAAGTGGAGGTATAAAGGCTCAGAGCAGCTTTTCAGAGGGCAGTCTGGTGTGGCAATGAGGGCAGTAACTTTTGTTTGATGCTGTGTGTAAGTCTGTCTGACTTTGAATCGCCATACAAAGGAGGCTGGGGTGGCGGGGAAGACAATAAGAATGAGGAAAAAAGCAAGAGAGCAGTAAAGGAGGAAAAAGTCATGATTTGGGTATGGATGGCAAAGGGGGTGAACGGGATTTTGGGGGAAGAGGACAGTAAGGTGAGGAGTCTGGAGGGAGGGAGAGTCTATAAACTTTTGTAGGTTAAGAGATCTTTTAGGTGATGTGGGGACAGAATGGTAAGGGGCGCCCTGAATGTCAGTTTATGAGCTTCCTTCTGCAAGAGCTGTCTAGCTACTAATTCTCGTAGGCAGGGGGCCCATCCCCGAACTGTGGGGTCTAATTGCTTGGAGAGATAAGCTACTGGGGCAAAGGATGGGCCATAATATTGGCCTAGGACTCCTAGAGCTTGACTGGACCTCTCATGAATGTATAATGAGAAGGGCTTTGACAAATCAGGAAGATGGAGAGCTGGGGCTTCCACAAGGGCTTGACGGAGCTTAATGAAGGAGTGTCGGGGTGAGGAGGATAATGGTTTTTTAGGGGGCGGCTCTTGCTGAGGTCGTATAGGGGTCTTGCCAACAGGGAGCAGGGAGAAGTTAGGGATCTACGCTCTAAAATATCTAGCCAGGCCTAGAAAGGAAAGGATTTCTGTCTTGGTTTTGGGAATGGACAGGTCAGAGAGGAGCCATTTTCTGTCTAAGGTAATGGACTTTCTTTGTTGAGATAGAAGGAATCTGAGGTAAGTGACAGGAGGGGAAGAGATTTGAGCTTTGACGGGGGATACTCGGTAACTTCTGGAAGCTAGAAGGTTAAGTAGGGAGGCAGTGTCAAGTTGAGACTGTTCCCACGAGAGACTGCAGAGTAGAAGATTGTCTATGTATTATAATAAGGTGGACTTGGAGTGATCATGATGAAACTGTTTGTGGTCCTGAGCTAGGACCTGTCTAAAAATATGGGGACTATCTCGGAAGCTTTGTGGCAAAACTGTCCAAGTGAGTTGTTCAGAATGTCTTGTGTATGGGTCCGTCCAGGTGAAGATGAAAAAATCTTGGGAGCAGGGGTCTAGAGGGATAGAAAAATGGGTCCTTGAGATCTAGGACTGAGAAGTGGGATGCTGAGGCTGTATGGATTTGGAACTAAGGGATGGATAGGGACAATGGCTATGTTGATGAGGCGAAGGTCTTGGACAAGGCAGAAAGATCCGTTGGTTTTTTTAACAGCTAATATGGGGTTATTAAATGGGGAGTGAGTGGGTCTGAGGTAATTTTTGTTTAAGAGATCTTGAGGGGCGGAGCCAAGATGGCGGCGTGAGTAGAGCAGTGGAAATCTCCTCCCAAAAACACATAGAGCTATGAAAATATAACAAAGAAAAATCTTCCTAAAATAGAGACCACAGGACACAGGACAACATCCAGACCACATCCACACCTGCAAGAACCCAGCACCTTGTGAAGGGGGTAAGATACAAGCCCCAGCCTGGCGGGACCTGAGCGCCCCTCCCCCCGGCTCCCGGCGGGTGGAGAGAAACCGGAGCGGTTTTTTTTTTTTTTTTTTTTTGGCGAGCGCTTTTTGGAAGCCTTAGAGGGACGGGCCCCCGTTGCTGGGGAGGCAGGGTGGCGGGACCGGTGAGGAGGTGCCTGGGAACGGCGCCGGAGGACAAAGAATATCCCGCGTTTCTCCCTGCGAGACCTGGGGGCGGGTGCCTGAGACCGGTGCCTGAGGACGGAGGAGGTGGCGCGTTTTTCCCCCTTTTTTTTTTTTTCTCTTTTTGGCGAGCACTTTTTGGAAGCCTTGAAGGGACGGGGACCCCAGTGCTAGGGAGGCACGGTGGCGGGACTGGTGAGCGGGTGGCTGGGACCGGCGCCTGAGGACAAAGAATATCCCCCGTTTTTCCCTGCGGGACCGGTGGGCGGGTGCCTGAGACCGGCACTTGAGGACAGAGGAAATCGCGCGTTTTTCCCCTTTTTTTTTTCTCTTTTCTGCGAGTGCTTTTTGGAAGCCTAAAAGGGACAGGGACCCCGGTGCTAGGGAGGCAGGGCGGCGGGACTGGTGAGCGGGTGCCTGGGACCGGCACCTGAGGACAAAGAATATCCCGCATTTTTCCCTGTGGGACCGGTGGGTGGGTGCCTGAGACCAGCACCTGAGGACGGAAGAAATCGCGCGTTTTTCCCCTTTTTTTTCTCTCTTTTTGCCGAGTGCTTTTTGGAAGCCTTGAAGGGACAGGGACCCCGGTGCTAGGGAGGCAGGGCGGCGGGACTGGTGAGCGGGTGCGTGGGACCAGTGCCTGAGGACAAAGAATATTGAGCGTTCCTTCCCTGCGGGACCGGTGGGTGGGTGCTTTTTGGAAGCCTTGAAAGGACAGGGACCCTGGTGCTAGGGAGACAGGGCAGCAGGACCAGTGAGCGGGTGCCTGGGACCGGCACCTGAGGACAAAAAAAAAAAAAAAAAATCGCTTGTTTTTTCCTTTTTTTTCCTTTTTTTTTTCTCTTTCTTTCTGTTCCCTCTCTCATTGTTGCTGCTGTTGTTTTGGTTTGGAGAGTGCTTTTTGGAAATCTTAAAGGGGCAGGACAGGTCACTTAGACCAGAAGCAGGGAATCTGGGGATCTCTGGGCACTCTAACCCCCTGGGCAGCAGGGAGCACAGAGGCCCCTTACGGAGATAAATAGTCTCCTGGCTGCTCCCCCTCCAACGGGGCTCCACCATTTTGGAGGAACAGCCCCAGCCAGGCCAAGCCCACAGCAACAGCGGAGATAAACCCCAAAGCAACTGGGCAGGAAGCAGAAGCCCTGTCTGCGCACAGCTGCCCAGCACAAGCCACTAGAGGTCGCTATTCTCCCAAGAAAAGGCTACAAACCAACAAGAAGGGAAGCTCTTCCAGCGGTCACTTGTACCAGCTCTGCAAACTATCTCTATCACCATGAAAAGGCAAAACTACAGGCAGACAAAGATCACAGAGACAACACCTGAGAAGGAGACAGACCTAACTAGTCCTCCTGAAAAAGAATTCAAAATAAAAATCATGAACATGCTGACAGAGATGCAGAAAAAAATGCAAGAGCAATGGGATGAGATGCAGAGAAAAATGCAAGAGCAGTGGGATGAAGTCCGGAAGGAGATCACAGATGTCAGGAAAGAGATCACAGAAGTGAAACAATCCCTGGAAGGATTTATAAGCAGAATGGATAAGATGCAAGAGGCCATTGAAGGAATAGAAGCCAGAGAACAGGAACGTATAGAAGCTGACATAGAGAGAGATAAAAGGATCTCCAGGAATGAAACAACACTAAGAGAAATATGTGACCAATACAAAAGGAAAAACATTCGTATTATAGGGATACCAGAAGAGGAAGAAAGAGGAAAAGGGATAGAAAGTGTCTTTGAAGAAATAATTGCTGAAAACTTCCCCAAACTGGGGGAGGAAATAATCGAACAGACAATGGAATTATACAGAACCCCCAACAGAAAGGATCCAAGGAGGACAACACCAAGACACATAATAATTAAAATGGCAAGGATCAAGGACAAGGAAAGAGTTTTAAAGGCAGCTAGAGAGAAAAAGGTCACCTATAAAGGAAAACCAATCAGGCTAACATCAGACTTCTCAACAGAAACCCTACAGGCCAGAAGAGAATGGCATGATATACTTAATGCAATGAAACAGAAGGGCCTTGAACCAAGGATACTGTATCCAGCACGACTATCATTTAAATATGATGGTGGGATCAAACAATTCCCAGACAAGCAAAAGCTGAGGGAATTTGCTTCCCACAAACCACCTCTACAGGGCATCCTACAGGGACTGCTCTAGATGGGAGCACCCCTAAAAAGAGCACAGAACAAAACACACAACATATGAAGAATGGAGGAGGAGGAATAAGAAGGGAGAGAAGAAAAGACTCTCCAGACAGTGTATATTACAGCTCAAAAAGCGAGCTAAGTTAGGCAGTAAGATACTAAAGAAGCTAACCTTGAACCTTTGGTAACCACGAATCTAAAGCCTGCAATGGCAATAAGTACATATCTTTCAATAGTCACCCTAAATGTAAATGGACTTAATGCACCAATCAAAAGACATAGAGTAATAGAATGGATAAAAAAGCAAGACCCATCTATATGCTGCTTACAAGAAACTCACCTTAAACCCAAAGATAAGCATAGACTAAAAGTCAAGGGATGGAAAAACATATTTCAGGCAAACAACAGTGAGAAGAAAGCAGGGGTTGCAGTACTAATATCAGACAAAATAGACTTCAAAACAAAGAAAGTAACAAGAGATAAAGAAGGCCACTACATAATGATAAAGGGCTTAGTCCAACAAGAGGATATAACCATTCTAAATATATATGCACCCAATACAGGAGCACCAGCATATGTGAAGCAAATACTAACAGAACTAAAGAGGGAAATAGACTGCAATGCATTCATTGTAGGAGACTTCAACACACCACTCACCCCAAAGGATAGATCCACCGGGCAGAAAATAAGTAAGGACACACAGGCACTGAACAACACACTAGAACAGATGGACCTAATAGACATCTATAGAACTTTACATCCAAAAGCAACAGGATATACATTCTTCTCAAGTGCACATGGAACATTCTCCAGAATAGACCACATACTAGCTCACAAAAAGAGCCTCAGTAAATTCCACAATATTGAAATTCTACCAACCAATTTTTCAGACCACAAAGGTATGAAAGTAGAAATAAATTCTACAAAGAAAACAAAAAGGCTCACAAACACATGGAAGCTTAACAACATGCTACTAAATAATCAATGGATCAATGAACAAATCAAAATAGAGATCAAGGAATATATAGAAACAAATGACAACAACAACACTAAGCCCCAACTTCTGTGGGATGCAGCGAAAGCAGTCTTAAGAGGAAAGTATATAGCAATCCAGGCACACTTGAAGAAGGAATAACAATCCCAAATGAATAGTCTAACATCACAATTATTAAAACTGGAAAAAGAAGAACAAATGAGGCCTAAAGTCAGCAGAAGGAGGGACATAATAAAGATCAGAGAAGAAATAAACAAAATTGAGAAGAATAAAACAATAGCAAAAATCAACGAAACCAAGAGCTGGTTCTTTGAGAAAATAAACAAAATAGATAAGCCTCTAGCCCAACTTATTAAGAGAAAAAGAGAGTCAACACAAATCAACATAATCAGAAATGAGAATGGAAAAATCACGACAGACTCCACAGAAATACAAAGAATTATTAAAGACTACTATGAAAACCTATATGCCAACAAGCTGGAAAACCTAGAAGAAATGGACAACTTCCTAGAAAAATACAACCTCCCAAGACTGACCAAGGAAGAAACACAAAAGTTAAACAAACCAATTACAAGCAAAGAAATTGAAACAGTAATCAAAAAACTACCCAAGAACAAAACCCCGGGGCCGGACGGATTTACCTCGGAATTTTATCAGACACACAGAGAAGACATAATACCCATTCTCCTTAAAGTGTTCCACAAAATAGAAGAAGAGGGAATACTCCCAAACTCATTCTATGAGGCCAACATCACCCTAATACCAAAACCAGAAAAAGACCCCACCAAAAAAGAAAATTACAGACCAATATCCCTGATGAATGTAGATGCAAAAATACTCAATAAAATATTAGCAAACAGAATTCAACAGTATATCAAAAGGATCATACACCATGACCAAGTGGGGTTCATCCCAGGGATGCAAGGATGGTACAACATTCGAAAATCCATCAACATCATCCACCACATCAACAAAAAGAAAGACAAAAACCACATGATCATCTCCATAGATGCTGAAAAAGCATTTGACAAAATTCAACATCCATTCATGATAAAAACTCTCAGCAAAATGGGAATAGAGGGCAAGTACCTCAACATAATAAAGGCCATATATGATAAACCCACAGCCAGCATTATACTGAACAGCGAGAAGCTGAAAGCATTTCCACTGAGATCGGGAACCAGACAGGGATGCCCACTCTCCCCACTGTTATTTAACATAGTACTGGAGGTCCTAGCCACGGCAATCAGACAAAACAAAGAAATACAAGGAATCCAGATTGGTAAAGAAGAAGTTAAACTGTCACTATTTGCAGATGATATGATACTGTACATAAAAAACCCTAAAGACTCCACTCCAAAACTACTAGAACTGATATCGGAATACAGCAAAGTTGCAGGATACAAAATCAACACACAGAAATCTGTAGCTTTCCTATACACTAACAACGAATCAATAGAAAGAGAAATCAGGAAAACAATTCCATTCACCATTGCATCAAAAAGAATAAAATACCTAGGAATAAACCTAACCAAGGAAGTGAAAGACTTATACTCTGAAAACTACAAGTCACTCTTAAGAGAAATTAAAGGGGACACTAATAAATGGAAACTCATCCCATGCTCATGGCTAGGAAGAATTAATATCGTCAAAATGGCCATCCTGCCGAAAGCAATATACAAATTTGATGCAATCCCTCTCAAATTACCAGCCACATTCTTCAATGAATTGGAACAAATAATTCAAAAATTCATATGGAAACACCAAAGACCCCGAATAGCCAAAGAAATCCTGAAAAAGAAGAATAAAGTAGGGGGGATCTCACTCCCCAACTTCAAGCTCTACTACAAAGCCATAGTAATCAAGACAATTTGGTACTGGCACAAGAACAGAGCCACAGACCAGTGGAACAGATTAGAGACCCCAGAAATTAACCCAAACATATATGGTCAATTAATATTTGATAAAGGAGCCATGGACATACAATGGCAAAATGACAGTCTCTTCAACAGATGGTGCTGGCAAAACTGGACAGCTACATGTAGGAGAATGAAACTGGACCATTGTCTAACCCCATATACAAAGGTAAACTCAAAATGGATCAAAGACCTGAATGTAAGTCACGAAACCATTAAACTCTTGGAAAAAAACATAGGCAAAAACCTCTTAGACATAAACATGAGTGATCTCTTCTTGAACATATCTCCCCGGGCAAGGAAAACAACAGCAAAAATGAGCAAGTGGGACTACATTAAGCTGAAAAGCTTCTGTACAGCGAAGGACACCATCAATAGAACAAAAAGGAACCCTACAGTATGGGAGAATATATTTGAAAATGACAGATCTGATAAAGGCTTGATGTCCAGAATATATAAAGAGCTCACACGCCTCAACAAACAAAAAACAAATAACCCAATTAAAAAATGGGCAGAGGAACTGAACAGACAGTTCTCTAAAAAAGAAATACAGATGGCCAACAGACACATGAAAAGATGCTCCACATCGCTAATTATCAGAGAAATGCAAATTAAAACTACAATGAGGTATCACCTCACACCAGTAAGGATAGCTGCCATCCAAAAGACAAACAACAACAAATGTTGGCGAGGCTGTGGAGAAAGGGGAACCCTCCTACACTGCTGGTGGGAATGTAAATTAGTTCAACCATTGTGGAAAGCAGTATGGAGGTGCATCAAAATGCTCAAAACAGACCTACCATTTGACCCAGGAATTCCACTCCTAGGAATTTACCCTAAGAACGCAGCAATCAAGTTTGAGAAAGACAGATGCACTCCTATGTTTATCGCAGCACTATTTACAATAGCCAAGAATTGGAAGCAACTTAAATGTCCATCTGTAGATGAATGGATAAAGAAGATGTGGTACATATACACAATGGAATACTACTCAGCCATAAGAAGTGGAAAAATCCAACCATTTGCAGCAACATGGATGGAGCTGGAGAGTATTATGCTCAGTGAAATAAGCCAAGCGGAGAAAGAGAAATACCAAATGATTTCACTCATCTGAGGAGTATAGGAACAAAGGAAAAAGTGAAGGAACAAAACAGCAGCAGAATTACAGAACCCAAAAATGGACTAACAGGTACCAAAGGGAAAGGAACTGGGGAGGATGGGTGGGCAGGGAGGGATAAGGGGGGGGAAGAAGAAGGGGGGTATTAAGATTAGCATGCATGGGAGGGAGGGAGAAAGGGGAGGGTGGGCTGCACAACACAGAGAGGACAAGTAGTGACTCTACCACATTTTGCTAAGCTGATGGACAGTAACCGTAATGTGGTTGTTAGGGGGGACCTGATATAGGGGAGAGCATAGTAAACATAGTATTCTTCAGGTAAGTGTAGATTAAAAATTTAAAAAAAAAAAGAAAGAAAGAAAGAAAAGGGGGATTACTCCTTAACAGGATAAAACTATTGGTAAATCAAAGATCAACGCATGCTTTAAATATCCTTAATGTTGATCACTTAAAGGGTGTCAGATGATCAGCTATGGAGGTACTCTTTTCTGATAATATTCCTTTCTCTTAATTAAAAAAAAAAAAAAAAAAAGCAGTTACTGTGTGCTGACCTCCAATGAGTTCTGCACAGTGGTATAGAGGGCATGTCAAAGTGTGGGCAAAGGGTCTGTTTGTTTCTACGCAGAAGATCAAGGCCTAGCTTGGATACCCAGAAAATGAACTAAGATACGATATGAGGAGGAGCTTCCGGCATCAGCACTCTCTGGAGGACTCGTGCCAGGGGATGATCATCAAAAAGCCTCCACAGGGATCCGGACGATGCTGCGGTTGTGGCTGCATCCAGCCCACCGTCTCCTGGACTTGCCATAAGAAGGAGAAGGGAGATGTCTAGGCTGGCATGTGCATACAGTGAGACAACGAATTTGACCGGATCTGTACTGTTGGAACTCAACCAGGAGTTGGGAGGGGTGCAAGTTGTAGCACCCCAAAATCTCATGACTATAGACTATCTATGGTTAAAAGAACATATGGGATGTGAACAGATCCCAGAAATGGGCTGCTTTAATTTGTCTGATGGTTCAAGTACAGTTGGAAAATATCCATCATATCATAGATAAATTTTCACAAATGCCTAGGGTGCCTAAATGGTTTTCTTGGCTTCACTGGAGATGGATGGTAATTATAGATTTGCTTTGTTTATGTCACCGTATTCCTATTATGTTAATATGTGTGTGCAAATTAGTTAGTAGTTTAAAACCTATACATACTTAAGGTACTATACAAGAAGATATGTCAAAGAAATAATCAATCCTCCCAAGTTTCCTTCATATGCTACATCTATAGCTTTTCTTCTTCCTTCCTAATTACAACCCTTAAATAGAATTCGTGCCTCAGATCGAATTTACCGAGTATCATAATTCCTCCAGGTGGTAAAGATACCTCGAGACAAGTGCTGGGCATAGAAGCCACAGGGCATAAATCTGCAAAGAAGTAAAAAGCTAACCTTTGCAAACAATATGGCTTCTCTCTCACTTACCAACTTTACATTTCCCTGTATGGCCCCGGAAGATGACTGGTTAGCCAGAGACGGGTAAGATTCCTCAAGGGAGGAACAACCTAAGACAGGCACAGTCGCAGGGGGGCCATCAGGTGAGAATTTGGGGATCAACAGAGGTGAGGCTCAGAACCTCACCCCCCTTGCTTTGAGAGAAATCTTCTGCATCCGTGGATGTCTTGCTGCCCTTGTCTAGCCTGGATTAATACTTAGTCCATAGGCACACACCTGATCATCTGATCATCTACATTTGCCTTCTTACAGCACTAAACTATGTTTTCTACCTTTATCTTGCATCTACCTACCACTTCAGCATTTTATTAAAAATAAAAATAATAATAATAATAGGAGAAATGTGGGATCAACATATAAATCAAGTACAAAAATCAAATGAATATTCATATTTGACCTGATGGTTTATAGGTCATATTGCATGATCAAAACCGAAAGTTTCTGTGATGAATGCCCTTGTACTGTTCACCATGTAAGAATTTATTCACTCTGTAAGAATTCGTTCACCATGTAAGAACTTGTTCGTTATGCTTCAGAAGATTGGAGACTGACGAGAATTAGGCTTGAGATGGATTAATGATTGTACATTGAGCATTGACCCCCCTATACTGAATTTTATTGTTGTTAACAACCATTTGATCAATAAATATGAGAGATGCCCTCTCAAAAAAAAAAAAAAAAAAAAAAAAAAAGAGATCTTGAATGATGGGTTGGAGGCCTATGAGGGCTGAAGTGGTTAGGGGGTATTGGGCCTGACAGATATACTGAGAGGGGTCACATAATTTGATAGAGGCAGGGGGACATAGGGCCACGGAGGGGCTTGTAATGTCCCAAACTTTGGGATTTACAGGGTGTATGAGGGCAGAACCGGAGCTTTCATTAGGCAGAGGGGGGTCGTCGGCTATGAGGGCCATCAGAAAGGGAGTACTGGGGGCTGTGGGAGTGGATATAGTTATGGAAACGTGGAGGAGGGAAAGGATGTCTCATCCTAGTAAAGGGATGGGACACTGGGGCATAACCAGGAAGGAGTGGGAGAAAGGTATGGGATTCTCTAGGATTGTGCATAAAAAAGGGGGGGGGGTTTGAATGGGAAAATCTGTTTACCTCCTACCCCGACTATAGGAGTAATGGCTGGCATGGTAGCGCCCCGGTATTCTCACAAGACTGAGAAGGTGGCTCCTGTATCTAGGAGGAAGGAGATGGGGCGACCGTCTACTGTTAAAGTAACCCTGGGCTCCTGTTTGGTGATGGAAATGGTCGGGCGAGAAGCCCCCGGGCCCCATCAATCTTCTTCTGCCAGCCCCACTACGGCGGGCTTAGGATGGGGGTTGTTCGTCCAGCCTCCCCTTTGGGTGGTTGGGCAATCAGACCCCCAGTGGCCCTTTTTGTGGCATCTGGGGCATGGGGTGGTAGGAGATCTGGGGGAGGGGCACGCCCTTGACCAATGTCCCTCTTTTACGCACTTGAAACAAGCTCCTGGGGGGGCTTGTTTGTAGAGGGGCGCCCAGGTTGTGGTTTTATCAGCTGGGCCAACATCTGGAAATTGGCCTGATCAGCCTTTTGTTTACGGTGTTCTTTCTCCTCCTCCCGGTTATGGAAGACTTTAGAGGCCACTGTTAGGATCTCAGTCTGTGGGGTAGTGGGGCCCTGTTCTAACTTTTTGAGTTTAGCTTTAATGTCGGGGTAGCTTTGAGCTAGGAAGTATGTCATAAGGACATGTCTTCCTTCAGGTGTTTCTGGGTCTAGGCTGGTATACTGTAATAGGGCTTGAGTCTAAGACCTCGGAGGGCGTTTCGTCTCTCTTTTGAATTATGTCTTGGAGCTTTTGAAAATTGACTACTTTATGAGCTGCCTTTTCCAGACCTGCTATTAAGCAGGAGGCAAAAATATCTCGAGAGCGAAGACCTACAGCGGTGTTATAATCCCAGTGTGGGTCTTGTTTGGGGACAGCAGTGGGGCCAGGGGGATAGGTGGGGTCAGTCCTGTGGGTTTCGGTAGCGTGCGTTTGGGCAAAGTCCCAAACTCGTCTACACTCTTCATGGAGGAGAGTATTGGCCAGGAGCATGAAAATGTCATGATGCGTGAGGCTGTAAGACTGGAGGGTCCATTGAAACTCCCTGATGTATGTCGTGGGATCAGTGGAAAAGGAACTTAGGCATTTCTCTAGTTGGGCTAAATCTCTTAAATGCCTTTGGATCCTGCTACCTCCAGGAGGGGGGCGATAATTTTGGGAGGTTCTCGGGACTAAGTCTGAGGGGGACTGAAGGGTTCTGGCTCAGTCTGTGGGGGAGTGACGTGGTCTAGCTGCGCCTATTCAAGCAGGTCCTGAAGTGCGGAAGGGGGGCAAAGAAAATAAAGAAAGAAAGAATCAGACCCACATGTTGCCAGCCTGCAGCCCAGCTGCTTGTCTCTGCTGCTTTAGTTGGGCTTGAACTCATGACTCGACTCTGAGGTGGAGTCCCATGCTCTACTGAGCTACAGCAGGGCTCCAGTTAATTGCTTATGGAATGCGTTGTTCTCTATTCCTGCCACATCGGCAAGTGGGGGAAGGGCATAGCTAGAAGCAGGGGTGGTGTTTCTACACATCTTCAAGGTCTCCCTATTTTCAGAGTGAGGAGTCTTGGCTCATCTTCGAGGACAAGATATGTTTTTGTGGACAGATAACTTCCAAGGACTGCACCGGTTGTTCTCTAGCTTGTGCTTTCCCATGCTGCGTTCAGACATGGGGGAAGGTGCTTTCCCATTCTCCCTACAAACATGTGAGAAGACAAAGGTTGTCCCTAACAGGGGAGAAATAGGTGATGAGGGCAAAGATGGAGTAGGCCCCCGGGACCTAGTTAAAGGGGGGGCTGAAAGGCTCAGGCTTAATCTGCAGGGGACGAAGGCAGAGGAGGTGAGATGGGGGAGGAGATGGTGGGGGAGGAAGGGAGAAGGGCTGTTGTAGGAGAAGAAGGGGAAGGGAGTGAACGGGAGGCTTCTGCGGGGGGGGGTGGCTTGCAGGCTAGGAGAACTTGGGAGGGGACGGGGAGAGGAGGAGGCGGAAAGCTTCGATATAGGGAATATCCTTCCATTTTTTCAGGCGGTGGCAGTAGTTAAAAAGATCGCGAGTGATGTTAGGATCAAGAGTTCCCCCTGCGGGCCATTGGTTGTTATTTTCTAGGGGGTATGTCTGCCAATCTTGGGAGCAATGTTTATGGAGAAGTTTTGGTTTTATATCAGGCATCAGGGAGAGGGTAGCCAGATGCTTAAGCAGGCATTCAAGAGGTGAACTTTCAGGGAGGGATGAGGAGGCTCCCATGGATGAAGGACAGAGAAGGAGACAAACAGGGGAAGACGAACAGAGATCCTCGGACTGGAGGCAGACCGCAAGGAGACAAAGGGCATCCCCGATGATCCTTGGTGGTCTGCGGAAACTCGTATATGAGTTGGAATTTCTTAGGAAGTGTGGGTCGTCACCCAGACTCCCTAAGAAGGCAGAGTGCCGGAGTCTCGAGGTACCTAGTGCTAGGAGTTTTCAGCGGATGGAGCAGAAGGAGGTGGGGTGGGGGGGGAAAGGAAGCATTCTCATCCACAAAGGAGTCACCTCATTTATGGCTGTTGGAGGGGTGGGCCTGAGAGTCTGCCGCAGCCGTGAAGGCCTGAGGTGGGGATTTATGGCTGTTGGAGGAGGGGCCTGAGGTTCCGCCGCAGCCATGAAGGCCTGAGGCGGGGAGAGTTCCCTCCTCATCCCCGAGCGTCAGGGCCTTGCCGGACGATCACGGTCAGTGGCACTGTGCTAGCTCAGGGAAGAGTGGCCCACTCGGGGGGAAAACTTACCTAAAGGCCAGAGAAGAGTGGTGAGTGTTATGAGCCAGCGCCGGAAAAAGAGGACAAGGGCAAGCTGCTGCTGGTGTCGGGGGGGAGACGGGGCCCAGTTGGGGTGTCCCGTCTCCTGGGTTTCGGCACCAATGAAAGGAAAGAAGCGACACATAGCAGCAATTCACCAGAGAGTTCTGCTTTATTAGGGAAAGGTGCTGGGTTATATAGGAAGGGGCATGAATTGATTGAGGTGTCACTTCTATGGGGCTGGTGGCTGTTGGCTAGGTGCTGGGATTGGGAGGGGAGTGAGAGGTGATTGGGCTTCAGGTGGCGTCGGCGGGAACCGAGGACCCCCCCCCCCCCCCAAGAGAAGCCGGAAGTTTGCCATCTTACTGGTGGGGGCCCTTCATACAGCAGCTTCTGTTTTTCTCTTGTTAGATTCAATTCCTCATCCTTTGAATCCAGATTCATTGGATAAACATTCAGTACATTAGCTACAAAATATTAATTTAAAGTATGCAATTAGTATTAAATAGGATAAATTTCTCAGGTTTAGGAAAGATCTAGGCAAAATCTCAGCAAAGAGTTCTGACTCCAAATGAAAAAATTCCTTTTCCTTGTTGGGTATGGCTGCCAGGAGCTGTGCCCTGCCAGGCCAGTTCTCCACCTGTCCTTGCATGTGTTCTTGTGCTGCTGATAGAAGACACAGTTGCCTCTGAAAGTTCCCAAACCAGTTTAAGTTAACCCTTGATGAGAACTTGATAAACATGTGTAAGTCTGGGAAGAGGAAATCCCAGGACAAAATACCTCTAAAAACCGAAATCAGTCAAAGGGAGAAATAAAGTTTAAAACCCATTTATTGCTTACAAACTACAATCTGGGCCCTTCTCTCTTTCCTGCTCCAGCAAAAGCAAAACCAGCACCACCTCTCACCTCTCAGGTACACATAAGCCCTCCGTTGCCAGGTAATTGCCCATTGATATGGAGATGAACTTCTCTCCACCCCTGAGGAATGATGCAAAAGTACTAAAGCCATACCTCTTTCCACCTATTGATATTGAACATCTATTGATATTCAGATATACTAAAGCCAGGCAAGATATTGTGGAAATATTACAATTGTACCCATAACATGGAGGGCAGACAAGGGTGGTATAAGAATTTAGAACTGAGAAAGGAATTGAAGCCAATGTCTTGATATTGGCAGTAAATCTTTGCCTGACAGGAACTGATTTGGGGTTCCCTTGAGACAAAGAGGTTTCAAGGGGGAATAAGGTGAAGGTGCTTCTGCCATTATGACAACCATTTGATTCAGATGAATGTGATCTGCTGCTAATCTGTGTATAGTCTACATGGGGGCTATGACATAATGCCTCTGGTGGATTTGATTTGATACAGTTGATTTAGGGTCTTGTGAGGACACATTGCTCACTATTGCTAGTGAGGGTTTAAGTCAAAGGAACTCCATTTCAAAGGTTAGATTAGTAAGGCTCTGGGAGGTTACAGGTTATTCCTGTGGAAACACAAGATAGTAACTGGATAAGGGAGGACTTAAACCCTGGCATTGTGACATGACAGAGGAAACTTTTAACCTCTTTGTAAAACTGCTCCTGGGCAGTGGGCTTTAGGCATGTTACTGCCCAGCCAGAGTGGGCAATGCAGTCCTCTTCATGTGGCAGGAGCTGAAGGTACCAGAAGGCAGGCAGGGCCCCCAAGCCGGCCAGGGGTAGGACAGGCAGCCCCGGGCAGCCACTGCCATGACAACAACCTCCAGGGGCATAGTCTTCCTCTGGGGGATCTGAGGAAGCCCCACCTGCGTTTCTGGTTCATGGAGTCCTGTTCCCTGCTGAGGCAGCACTTCTGTGCCAGAAAAAGAGCCCCCCTCCCTCTGAGCCCCTTTCCTGCACAGACTCCATGGAGCTGCGGTTTCACTTTGCAGGGCCTGTCAGCCTGCCTTTGAGTTCTGCCCTTTCCAGCCCAGAGGCTCCCCCTGCTGCTGCCTCCTCTGCATTCCTTCCTCCTGACACCCAGGGCAGGGTTCTGGTCTCCAGACTTGCTGCTGTGGACTGCACCAGGCCCTGTCCCACCTGAGGTGCTCAGGCCCCCCTCCCGCACCCCTGCTCAGACGAAACAGCCAAGTGGGAAATGCAATGATAAGAGCCTGCTCTTTCCTGCTCCTGGCCTCATCCTACCTGAGCCTAGATACATGCACAGACACACACACTCACATCCTGCATATGCCCAGAGACAAGGAAGGGGCTCTGGACATGAAGCCCAGGCTGCTGGGAAGTGCTCAGGGCAAGGAAGGCAGGTCTGACCTGGGCTGAAGGGAGACAATACCAGGCTGTAGACTGGGCAGGACTCGGACTGTCAGTCACACTGGGAGCTCTGGAGGCCTGGGAACCTTCTACCTTTTTGTGCCCTCCTCCTTCTCCCTAAAAGGTGAAGAACAGGGCTGTGCTAGAACAGTGAATGAGGTCCCTTCCAGCTCTGGGCTGCCGTGACCCCTTGCTGACCAGCATTGTTGAAATCTGGCCTGAATTCAGGCACTATTAGTCTGTGAGGCTGGTCAGTTCGCTTATGGACAGTGCTACAGTGTTTGAATGAGTAGCCCCAAAAAGGAGCCTTGAGCCCTGTGGATATGCTAACACACATTGCTGCCTCCTATACAACTGTATGTGAAAACCAAAAAGGAGTTACTGAAGCCAGGATATGGCTAGCAGAGAAACATCTTCTGCCAGCCCCAACTGCATTAAACACTGGAGACTCTGTTGAATGGACATGGCCCTGGACATTTTGACACATGGAACACAATGGCTGGCCCTTCTGGCACCTTGGGGAAAAGGCCTGGAAGCTGGCCTCCTGTGTGTTCCTGGAGCAACAGCAGAGTGGCCCTCAAAGATCATGGTGAGGAGAGGCTTCTCTTAGGAGCACTGTTTGGCCTGAGTGGGGTCCTCTTAAGACTGGTGGCTTCTGCTGCCTTTCCCAGAATCCAGGTGAGTTCACAGCATAGACCTTGTCCTATGCTGGCTGTAACTCTAGGAGGAAAATATTTTCCCAGCCCGGGGCAAAATACCTTTGGACCAAAATCAGTCAAATGGAGAAATGAAGTGGAAGAAACCCATTTATTGTTTACAAGCAGTTGTCCACTTCTGCTTGCAGGTGTCTCTCATGACCCGGATGCAGAAAAAGCAATCCCACCCAAGCTCTTGGGTCCAGATAAGCCCTGCTCTCCTTGTAATTACCTATTGATGTGGAGATAGTCTACTTATCTCCACCCCTTGGAAACACATATTGCTATGGAGATGAACTACAGCCAGGTAAGAGATCTGGGAATGTTGCAATTTTACCCACAGCCCATCCCTTCAGAAAACTTGCCTCATAATCTACTTACTCTCCCTCTTCCACAATGGCCCCTGTGTGAGAAAACTGAGGCACTGTAATCAAGCTATTAACATACAATAACAACAGCAATAAAAACATGATAATCCTCAAGATGGAGGATCCACCTAAATTCAAATTCCTGTGCAGATTTAGTCTATAGCTCACCCATTCCACAGGCAGTCAGTAGTTGAATGGATAGGGAGTTCAGAGCAATCATCATGCAGCAACTGCAGCCAGGGGGTGGGTCCAGGTGACAGGGACTGTAGAAGAAAATAACCTTAAAGGCAATAAGATACATGTTTTAATGACATCAGCATAGGCAAATCTTGTCTATCAAATAAGATGCATGTAAGAGAACGATCCTATGATAGGACAGTGGCAGGAATGGGATCTCATCCTGGTCTAGTATACCAAACTTTCACCCGCCCCCATCTTGGGAGTTACAGATGGGTCAATATATATAGGGCTACAGGAGGTACATGCACTGGTCATAAAGATAAAATAAAACTTCCTTGTAAGATGCTTTTACCTCCTGTACTTTTTGCGTACACTACCATGATCTTTGAGGATCACTCTGCTGTTGCTCCAGGAACACACAGGAGGCCAGCTTCCAGGCCTTTTCCCCAAGGTGCCAGAAGGGCCAGCCATTGTGTTCCATGTGTCAAAATGTCCAGGGCCATGTCCATTCAACAGAGTCTCCAGTGTTTAATGCAGTTGGGGCTGGCAGAAGATGTTTCTCTGCTAGCCATATCCTGGCTTCAGTAACTCCTTTTTGGTTTTCACATACAGTTGTATAGGAGGCAGCAATGTGTGTTAGCATATCCACAGGGCTCAAGGCTCCTTTTTGGGGCTACTCATTCAAACACTGTAGCACTGTCCATAAGCGAACTGACCAGCCTCACAGACTAATAGTGCCTGAATTCAGGCCAGATTTCAACAAAACATTGGCCCTCTCTGTCATGTCTGCCCTAGTTGGGTTATATGGTACATGAAACTTCCACTTTATTCCTAATTGCTGCACCCATTCTTATAACACATGTCCAGTAAAGTGGGTGCCTTGATTGCTCTCAATCACCTGAAGCTATCCATAGGCTGCAAAGAGATGCTCTAGGCACCTTTTTTAATTTTTTTTTTATTTATTAAGATATTATTGATATACACTCTTATGAAGGTTTCACATGGAAAAACAATGTGGTTACTACATTTACCCATATCATCAAGTCCCCACCCATACCCCAATGCTGTCACTGTCCATCAGTGCAGCAAGATGCCACAGATCCACTATGTGCTTTCTCTGTGCTACACTATTCTCCCCATGATCCTCCACACCATGTGTACTAAACATAATACCCCTCAATCCCCTTCTCCCTCCTTTCCCACCCACCCTCCCACACCCCTCCCCTTTGGTAACCACTAGTTCCTTCTTGGAGTCTCTGAGTCTGCTGCTATTTTGTTCCTTCAGTTTTGCTTCGTTGTTATACTCCACAAATGAGAGAAATCATTTGGCACTTGTCTTTCTTCATCTAGGCCCCTTTTGATGGTTTGATGATTTGCATGATGTGCAGGAAAATCAACCAACAGGCCAGTAGCTGTGTCCATACAAGTCATTGCATACCACTCTCCTTCTGATATGGGCAGAGGTCCAATAGAGTCTACCTGCCAACTGACAAGGTGGCACCCCATTGCTGTGGAACTCGATGTAAATCCCTCTTAGAGCACCCAAGGCACTCCTTCTGGGCTCTGCTGACTTCTTAAAAGCTCAAAGGCAAGCCCCACTGACAGGCTACAGCCCACATTGTCTTTTGCTCTGCATGCAACAAACGCTGATGTAACCATTGGACTACATGAGAGGCAGGCTTTCCTTCTGGCCAGCTCACCTGGGACAGTGTGTCTGCTTCATCATTCCCTGGGGATGCCAGAGGCAAATGGCCAGTCATGTGATATACGATAACTGTCTTAGTCTGACCAGAGGCCTACAACTCTTGCCCCCAGAGGGGCTGGTGACCAACCATCCAGTTGGCATGGTAGCATATCAGTAGCCACAGGATTGAGCCCAAACATGGCCCAGCTGTCAGTGCAGACAACTATAGGGGACTACCTGCAACTCAGTCCACTGACTGCTCTTCCCCTATCCATCCTCTATCCATATTGTCTCAGTCTTAGGATGGAAAGCTACAACCCTCCAGTTCAGGGGCTGCCCATTGACTGGAGCCATTTGTATACCAAACATCTTCATGTATAGGGGCTTTTCCCTCCTGATAAGGACTGTTGGCTACCAATGACTCAAAAGCAAGTTCTTCCTGCTTTCCACTGGTATATGTCACTGGCCCCAATAAGCGTTGGAGTTCCCTGCTTAAGAGGTTAATACAGAGGGTGCTACACTGCTGTAAATATGCACCCCATTTGGCCAGTGTAGGCGCCTGTGCCACACCACTCTGTGGCCTGTGGGTCCAGTCTTGCACCCACCCCATGATGGGATAGGTGGTTATTACCTTGGTTGGAGCTATTCCAGTGATGGAATCCATAGCCAGCAAGGCGTGGGACACAGCAGCCAGTTGCTTCTCTATCACGGTGTACCAGACCTCTGTTCCTTTCCATAGTTGTGACCAGAATCCAATAGGTTGCCATGTCCATTCAAGCTGCTGCCAAAAGCCCCATCCATAACCATCTTCAGTTACATGAACATCTAGCTCACAGGGCCTTGATGAGTCCATTACACTCAAGGACTCTATGGCTTTCACTGCTCTCAGCAGCAGTGAAAGCAGCTGCACATGTTTCATCCCCATCCCACCTGATGTCCTTTCATATCAACTGGCATAAGGGCTTCAGAATTTGTGCCAAGTGCGGGATAAACACTCTCCATTAGCCCAAAAGACCCAAAGACTCTTGTAATCCTGCCACTGTGGTACAGGTAGGGAAAGCCTGGACGTTGTCTATGACTGCTTCAGGAATAACTTTACTTTTCCCCAACCAGACAACCCCCAAGAATTTTACAGAGAAACCAGGTCCCTGAACCTTAGTGCTCTTCTCATCCTATCCTTTATCCTGTAGATATTGCAGCAGTCTAGGAACTGCCCCTTCTAAATCTTCAAGAGAATCACACATGAGCATAACATCATCAATGTAGTGATACAGCCATACCATTTGTGGTTTCTTCCATGTGGCCAAGTCTTGGGCTATGAGTCTATGACAAATGGTGGTACTGTGGAGGTATCCCTGTTTAAGGACAGTGAATATCCACTGCCGGCCTTCCCACATGAAGGCAAACTGTTCCTGGCTTTCCTGTGCTATGTCAATAGAGAAGAAAGCATTACCAAGGTCCACAACATAATGATATATCCCCAGTTCAAGGATGGGTGCTCTCTAGGGGACAGCAGCATGAAAAGGGAGTGTAACTTTATTCAATTCACTGTAGTCCATGGCCATATGCCAGGAGTCATCTGGCTTTTTCACTAGCCACACACAGGGTAATTAAAGGGACTATGAGTAGGCTTTATGATGCCCACCTTCTCCAACTCCTGTAGAGTTTTTCCAATTTCCTTGTGCCCCCAGGCAATTTATACTGCTTAGTATTTGTCACTCACCTAGGTACAGGCAGAGCTCCAGGGGTATGCTTAGCATGTCCCCTTAGAACTGCCTTTACTACACATACCCTCAGTCTGAACTCACCTGCAGTGGTCTGTAACCACAGGCACTGCAGGATATCTACCCCCCAAATATATTCAGGGATGGGAGAAATGCACACAATATACTCCTTTGGGGGAAAATGCCCTATCCCCAATGGGATTTGGGCTTTCTTCATTCTCATTGCCTTACCCCCATAGCCATCTATCACAGCATGGGTCCCAGAAAGTCACTCAGGGTTGCTATAAATCAAAGTACATTCAGCTGCTGTGTCCACCAGTGCCAGGACACATTGTACATTCACAGGGGACCAATGAATTGCTAATTCTACATGTGGCCTCTGGTCCCCACCACATCCATCAAGGTGGGGACCTTGACCCCTCCTTCAGTCAAACTGCAGTGCCCAATCATTGTCCTGTGGGGGTGAGGGCTCAGGCAGAGCCTGAGTACAGTCTCCCAGGAAGTCTTCCAGGGACACAGACTGGACATGGAGCTTTGACTCTGGCTTCCGTTTTCTGGACCTCAGTGGCTTTAACTGCTGCTCTGGCTTTTAATTGGTGCCACAGTTCTAACAAGATCCTACTGGGATGCCCATCAAGTTTTTCTTTCACTACCTCAGCCTTTATCAAATCAACCCACCTCTGGGTCCTTGAGACCTTCACAGGGCCCTTTGCACCTCTCCTTTCAATGGTAGCCTGTACTTTCCATACTCTTATTGTTTCAACCTCCTTTAGATCTGCTAAAGTACAAGTAGCCTCACTTACAGGTTGCCCTATGTGGGGGGCAAGAATAGTCACAAGGGATCCAAAGAGAGATGGGGGATCTATATGGAGCACCAGATTTCTCATTCCTGTGGTGAACAACTCCTCATTGGGGCTCTGGGGGTTCATATTATAGATGATATTTTTCATGCTCAACTCCCATAACACCTGCTGGAGCTCTGCATATGTTTTCCAGCTAGTGGATAAGTATGGTAAATCACCCTGATTAGGCCAAACTACCCTGAGGCTGCTGTCAGCTAATCCACAAATGCCCGATTCTCTGAGGTGTGAAGGGCCCTTTGCAAATGCTGTGGGAAGGGTGAGTCATCAGGGGAGCCAGTCTACCCATTTCAGAACCCAACATAGCAATATTTTCCACCCCCATATCCCAGAGACGGAAAAACCATGTAGGAAAGGCTCCGAGGGCTTCTGCTGAAACTGTATGCTCATGTCCACCAGCTTATCCTGGGTATAGGGTCAGAGTATGGAGTGCTCCACAACCTGGGGAGAGGGCGGCTCCTCCCCCTAAGGAGCCCACAGTTGTTGGGTTTTTATTTTCTTAATTACAACCAGGTGGGCCTTTAATATGGGTGAGGCTGGTGCCTCGGGTGGTGGCCTTGGCAATAGATTGGCCCTCGGCCCCACCCCCTCATCCTCTCCCGTCATCTCCTCTACCATCTCCGGGAATGAAGGCACCACTCTTTCCTCCTCCTCCCCCACGGCTTCCTGCAATGCGGATTCTCCTACTGCCTCCCGCCTCACTGCTGCTAACGTATCTTCCAGGAGTGCAACCTGTCTTCTCAATAAGTGTCTCTCTTTCTTAAGGGCATCCCATACATCATTGCCCAGCTCCTCCAAGTGATGCTGAAGTGTGTCTCTCACCTGCTGAAGTCTCTCTTTCCCCTTGGTAATCCTCTCTCTCTCCTCACTAACCCTCTCTCTCTCCTCACTTACCCTTTCCATTATCTCAAGGAAAAGACATCCCATGATCCCAGCTGCTATGCGGCCACTCAGGCCCTCTAAGCAGTCTTCCATCTCACAGAGTGCTAATTCCACAGCTTCTGGTGTCTCCACCCTTCTCCAATTCTGGGGAAGGCCCCAATCTAGAACATGCTTTACTGTAGACCTATTCCCCACTAGGGGCTCCCTACTTGGAAGCCCCACAGATAGGGGGCTCCCAGGTAAAGCTGCACTGTCCACTGCTGCAGCCGCTGGGGCCTCCCCACCATCCATGGGGCCTGTGGGGTTCTGGGCATCTCTCCACCATCTCTAGGGGTAGCCCACCCAAGGGTCACACGCATGAAGACAGATTTTGACTTCAGAGGTCTTGCCGACTACTGCCAGTTTTAACTCTGGGGGGAAAATATTTTCCTAACCCAGAGCAAAATACCTTTGAACCATAATCAGTCAAAGGGAGAAATAAAGTGGGAGAAACCCATTTATTGCGTACAAGCAGTAATCCACTTCTGCTTGCTCGTGTCTCTAGCAACCCAGCTACAAAAAAGGGGCCCTACCCTACCTCTCCAGTCCAGATATGCCCTTGCTCTCCCTTATAATTACCTGTTGACATGGAGATGGACTACTTCTCTCCACCCCTTGGAAACACCTAACGACTGGAGATGCACTAAGGCCAGGTGAGAGATTTTGGAAATATTGCAGTTTTACCCACAAAGACCTTCCCTGCTGGGCTCCAACACACTCACCGCCTTTCTCTTAGCCTGAGGGACTCAGAAGAGCCCAGAACAACCCCAATCTGATGTTTAGGTAATAGAGTTTGTGATAGAGGCAGGTTATACCTATATAATTTGTTGGACCTAGTTTAAAATGGTAATGCAAGGCTCCTTGTTTAACACGCAGGAAAATAAGTGCTATTAAAGGTACTAAAATACTAAGTTTTTCTTTCTTCCGTGGTCTTTCAACTTTTCTTATTTTTTTTAAAGATAGACTTCGTTTTTAGAAGGGTTTCAGATTTACAGAGAAAAGAGAATATAGAGAATTCCCATAAGCATCTTATATTAACATGGTACATTTGTTATAATTAATGAACCAGTATTTATGAATTGTTATTAATTAAAGTCTATACTTTATTCAAATTTCCTTTGTTTTAACCTAATGCACTTTTTCTGTATCACATTACTTCTAGTTGTTGTGTCTCTTTAGGTTGCTCTTAGCTGTGATAGTTGTTCAGACTTTCTCTGACTTTGATGACTTTTACAATTCTGAGTACCAGTCAGGTAGTTGCAGAGTGCCTGTCTATTGAGATTTGTTTGTTGTTTTTCTCTTGGTTAGACTTGTGTAATGGGTTTTTGGGAGGAAGAGCACACAGATAAAGTGTCGTTTCATCACATCATATCAAGGCTACATGTTATGTGTATGATTTATGACCATTGATGTTGACCTTGACATGGCGCTTTCTATTTATTATTTAATGTTCTAAGTAAAGTAAAAATATATTAATAAATTATTAGCATGAATTATAGTTCATCTTTATATTGTACAATACCAGTTTTAAATATAAATGCAAGAGCATTTGACTCATATGCAGTATCACCAAAATTGCACAATTCATATTTTGTAGCTCATACATTACTTCTTACCAGAACAGTGGAAATGCTGCACAAAATTAACTCACCTGATTTTATTTCACTTCTTGATACATGCATATGTGCACATTCCACAGAAAGACTGAAAGGAAAAGGAACTGTGATTGTTTTTTCTTGCCCTTGCCTTCTCTGTTATCATCTTCAGTGTAAGTAGTTGGCAAATACAGGAAAGTAACACATGTAAGAAAGGATATGATTGGATTTCTTGGTCATTTGTTTTTCTTAGAAGGTTATTCTGTGTTGCAAGTAAGTTAAGAATGGAACAAAATGGTGGCCTCTCCTGTTTATCAAATCATAGGAGTCACATGCTTAGCATTTACTTGTGTTGAGTCTTGCTGAATAACCATGCATCAAAGGTCCACAGGGATTTTGTGCTCTTGGGACATGGGGAATGCAATATGCAAACTGGGTGGCAAGAATGGCAGAAACATATTGCATACACATATCATATATTTCCTCTTCCATCATTTTGCAAATACTATGCTGTCTTGATTATAACAATTTTGTAGGAAGGTATTTTCAGTCCTCTGATATTGTTTTTCTTTAAGATTGTTTCGACTGCTACGGATCATGTGCATTTCTTTACAAATTTTAGAATCAGCTCGTTGATTTCTGCCCAAAAGCCAGCTGGGTTCTTAATTGAAATTATACTGAATATGCAGATCAATTTGGGGAGAATTGCCACTGAAAACATTGAGTCTTCTGATACATTGATCATGGTGTACTTTGTCATTTTTTTAGGTCTTCCATAATTACTCTCAGCAATACATTATAGTTTTCAGTGTACATCGTCACGTATTTCATAGATTATCCCTAATTTCTTCATGCCTTTTGATGCCATTGCAAATAGTGTTTAAAATTTTTCATTTTCTAATTATTTCTAGTATATAAGATACATGCTTGATTTTTGCATATTGACCCTTCATTCTGAGACCATGCTAAATTCACTTATTCGTTCTAGTAATTTTGTATTGATTCTTAGGACATTCTATGTTCATGGTTGTGACATTCCTGCAAATAAAGACAGTTTTACTTCTTTTGCCATCTACATGCCTTTTTTTTCCTTGCCTTATTGCACTGCGATTTCCAGTACATTGTTGAATAGCAATTGTGAGAACAGACATCCTTGCATTGTTCCCTATCATAGGAGGAAAACATTCAGTCTTTCACTATAAAGTATGATGTCACCTATAGTTTTCATAGATTCCTTATTTCAGACTGTGATACTTCATTTCCATACATAGTTTCCTGAGAAATTTTATCATAAGTGGGTATTCTTTTATCAAATGCATTTTCTGCATCTACTGAGATGGACATAATTTTGCTCCTTTATTAAGTTAATATATTGAATTACACTGACTTTTGAATGCTCAACCAACTTTACATTCCTGTGATAAGCCTCACTTGGTCATGATGTATTTATTATAATTGTTATATATAAATGGATTCAATTTCCTAATTTTTAAGAATTTTTACATTTATTCACACCTTTTGAGATCATCATGTTTTTGTATTTTATTCTGTAGCTATGGTATTTTACATTGATTGATTTTTGGATGTTATACCAACCTCACATTCCTGGAATAAATCCCACTTAGTCATGATGTATAATTCTTTTTAAATGTTGCAGAATTCAGTTTTTAGTATTTTTGTGGTGTATTTTTGCATCCATGTTTACATGAGATATTTGTAGTTTTCTTGACATGATGTCTTTATATGGCTTTCATCACGAGATAATATTGCCTCATAGAATGAGTGAGGACGTATTTTCTTGTCTTCTATTTTTTGGAAAATTTGGGACGAAGTGGTATTAATTCTTTATATGTTTGGTAGAATTCACCAGTGAAGCCATCTGCACCTGGACTCTTCCTTCTTGGTAGCTTTTTGTTTAGTAATTACTTCTCTTTCCTTATTATAGATGTGTTCATATCTGCTCTTTCATCTGAATTTTGGTAGTTTGTGTCTTACTAGGAATTTGTTCATTTCACGTAAGTTATCTAACATTTTAGCATACAGTTATTCTTGTCATTTCTTCATAATCCTTTTATTTCTGTAAAGTCAATAATAATTCCTTTTTTACATTTCTGACCCTAGTAATTTGAGTTTTTGTTCTTTTTTTCCCTGATAATCAAGCTACAGGCTTGTCAGTTTTGTTAATATCTACAGAGAAGCAGCTTACTGTTTTATTGACTTTCTCTGTTGTTTTCTATTCTATGTTTCATCAGTTTCTGTCTGGTCTTCATTATGTCCTTCCATTTGCTTTAGGTTTAGTTTGCTCTCTTTTTCAGGATCTGAGATCTTTCATCTTTTTAAATATAGGCATTTACAGTAATAAATGTCCCTCTGAGGATTCTTTTAGATGCATCCCATAAGTGTTGGTATGTTGCATCTTCACTTTCATTCATCTCAATACATTTTCTAAATTCCCTTTTGATTTCTTCTTTGATCCATTGGTTATTTAGGAGTGTGTTATTTCATTTCCACATATTCGTGATTTTCCCAAATTTCCTTGTTTTTATTTTCTGCTCTTATTGCATGTTAGCAGAAAACATACTTAGTATTATTTATCATCTTTCAAATTTATTGTAGTTTGTGTTATTGCCTAGCATATGGTCTATTCTGTGCACTTCAGAAGAATGTATATCCTGCTGTTGGGTATTCTATAGATGTTTATTAGGTCTAAATGGTTTATAGTGTTTTTCAAGTTTTCTGTTTTCTTGTTGATCTTCTGCCTAGTTGTTCTATCTGTTATTAAATATTGAAAGTCTCCAACTACTTCCTTTAACTTATTTTTTTAATTGAAGTATCATTGATATACAATCTTATGTTAGTCTCAAGTATATGACACAGTGGTTCAACAGTTATCCATATTATTAAATCCTTACCACCACTAGTACAGCTACTATCTGTCAGCATAGGAAAATGTTCCAGAATCATTGGCTGTATTCTCCATGCTGTACTACTATTCCGGTGGCAAACATACATTAGGATTGAGAACTGTTGTGCTTTTTATCCACCTGACTCCCCTACCCACCTACTCCAACCCCTCCCCCATGGTAACCACCAGTCCCTTCTCAGTGTCTATGAGTCTACTACTGTTTTGTTCATTCTATTTTGCTTTGTATTTATAGTCCACAAATAGGTGAAATCATATGGTATTTTTCTTTCTCTGCCTGGCTTATGTCACTGAGCATAATACCTCCTAGATCTATCCATGTTGTTGCAAATGGCAGGATTATTTTAATGGCTGAATAATATTCCATTGTGTATATGTACCACCTCTTCTTTATCCATTCATCTATTGATGGACACATAGGTTGCTTCCATATCTTGGCTATTGTAAATAATGTGGCAATAAACATGGGGGTGCATATTATCTTTGAATTAGGGATTTTGTTTTCAGTAAATTCCTAGGAGTGGAATTCCTGGGTCAAATGGTATTTCTATTTTTAGTTTTTTAAGGAACTTTCATATTGCATTCCATAATGGTTAAACTAATTTACATTCCCAACAGTGTAGGAGGGTTCTCTTTTATCCACATCCTCACCAACACTTGTCATTTCTTGTCTGATGGATAGTGGCCATTCTGACTGGTGTGAGATGGTATCTCATTATGGTTTTGATTTGCATTTCCCTGATTATTAGTAGTATAGAGCATCTTTTCATGTGCCTTTTAGCATCTGTATTTTTTCTTTGGAGAAATGTCTGTTCAGATCCTCTTCCCATTTTTTAAACTGGTTATTTGTTGTTGTCTTTGGTTTTGAGGCATATAAGCTCTTTATGTATTTTGGATGTTAACCCCTCATCAGATAAGTCTTTTATGAATATATTCTCCCATACTGTAGATGTCTTTTTGTTCTGTTGATGGTGTCCTTTGCTGTACAGAAGCTTTTTAGTTTGATGTAGTTCCACTTGTTCATTTTTTATTTTGTTTCCCTTGCCAGGGAGATGTATCCAGGAAAAAAATTGCTCATACTATGTTCAAGAGATTTTTTTACCTATGTTTTCTTCTAAGGGTTTTATGGTTTCATGTCTTACATTCAGTTCTTTGATCATTTTCATGTTTACTTCTGTATATGGAGTTAGGCAGTAATCCAGTTTCATTTTCTTGCATGTAGCTGTCTGGTTTTCCCAGCACCAGTTTTTGAAGAGGCCGTCTTTCCTCCATTGTATATTCATGGCTCCTTTAACCTATATTAATTGACCATATATGTGTTGGCTTATATCTGGGCCTCTATTTTGTTCCATTGATCTATGGGTCTGTTCTTGTGCCAAAACCAAATTATTTTGATTACTGTGGCTTTGTAGTAGGGCTTGAAGTCAGGGATGGGAATCCCCCCAGCTTTGCTCTTCTTTCTCAGGATTGCTTTGGCTATTCAGGGTCTATTGTGATTCAATATGAATTTTAGAACTATTTGTTGTACTTCATTGAAGAATGCTGTTGGTATTTTGATAGGGATTACATTGAATCTGTAAGTTACTTTGAGCAGGATAGCTATTTTGACAATATTAATTGTTCACATCCACAAGCACAAGATAGATTTCCATTTATAGGTATCTTCTTTAATTTCTCTCATGAGTATCTTATAGTTTTCAGAGTACAGGTCTTTCACCTCCTTGGTTAGGTTTATTCCTAGGTATTTTATTCTTTTTGATGAAATTGAAAATGGAGTTGTTTTCCTGATTCTCTTTCTGCTAGTTCATTTTTAGTATATAGGAATTTAACAGATTCCTGTGTATTAATTTTGTATCCTGCAAGTTTGCTGAATCCAGTTATTAGTTGTAAAAATTTTTTATGGAGTCTCCAGAGTTTTCTATGTATAATATCATGTCATCTGCAAACAGTGACAGTTTAACTTCTTCCTTACTAATTTGGATGCCTTTTATTTCTCTGTGTTCTCTGATTACCATGGCTAGGACCTCCAGTACTATGTTGAATAAAAATTGTGAGAGTGGGCATCCTTGTCTTGTTCCTGATCTTAGAGGAAAAGCTTTCAGCTTTTGCCCTTAAATATGATGTTGGCTGTGGGTTTGTTGTATATGGCCTTTATTATGTTGAGGTATGTACCTTCTATACCCATTTTATTGAGAGTTTTTATCATGAATGGATGTTGAATTTTGTCAAATGCTTTTTCAGCATCTATTGAAATGATCATGTGGTTTTTATCCTTCTTTTTGTTAATGTGGTTTATGATATTGATTGATTTATGAATATTCTTGCACCTGATAAGTCCCACTTGATCATGGTGTATGATCCTCTTGATGTATTTTTGAATTTAGTTTGCTAATATTTGTTGAGTATTTTTGCATCTATGTTCATCAGGGATATTGGTCTATAATTTTCTTATTTTTGTAGTATCTTTGCCCGGTTTTGCTATTAGAGTGTTGCTGGAATGAGTTAGGAAGTATTCGCTGTTCTACTTTTTGGAAAACTTTCAGAAGGATGAGAACTAGCTCTTCTTTAAATGTTTGGTAGAATTCATCTGTGAAGCCATCTGGACCTGGAATTTTGTTTGTTCGGAGTTTTTTGTTCTCCAGTTCAATTTCATTGCTGGTGGTTGGTCTGTTCAGATTTTCTGTTTCTTCCTGGGTCAGTCTTGGAAAGTTGTATTTTTTCTAGGAAGCTATCCATTTCTTCTAGGTTGTCCAGTTTATTGGCATATAGTTTTTCATAGTATTCTCTAATAATTCTTTGTATTTCTGTGGTATCTGTTGTGACTATTCATTTTTCATTTCTGATCTTTTTTTGTGTGTACTCTCCTTTTTCTTGAGAAGTCTGGCTAGGGGTATCTATTTTCTTTATCTTTTCAAAGAATCAGCACTTGATTTCATTGATTTTATTCTAATGTTTTTATTTTTCTGTATTTTATTTATTTCTTCTCATCTTTTTTTTTAGTTAAAGTATCGTTTATATATAATCTTATGATGGTTTCACATACACAACACAGTGGTTCAGTATTCACCCATATTATCAGGTCCTTATCCCCTCCATTGCAGTCACTGTCTATCAATGTAGTAAGATGTTATAGAGTCATTAATTGTATTCTCTGTGCTGTACTGCTTTCCCCGTGGCCTACCTATATTGTGATTGCAAATTATAGTGCCCCTTAATCCCTTTCTCCCTCCCCACCCACCCTCCCCAGCCCCTCCCCTTTGGCAACCACTAGTCCCTTCTCAGTGTTTATGATTCTACTGCTATTTTGTTCCTTGTTTTGCTTTCTTTTTATAGTCCACAAATGAGTGAAATCATTTGTTATGTGTCTTTCTCTACCTGGTTTATTTCACTGTTTGCTCTGATCTTTATTATGTACCTCCTTCTACTAACTTTGGGCTTTGTTTTTTCTTGTTTCTCTAGTTTCTTTAATTGTGAGTTTAGACTGTTTATTTGGGGTTGTTCTTCTTTCTTGAGCTAGGCCTGTATTGCTATATATTTCCCTCTTAGAATGGCCTTCACAGAATCCCACATATTTTGGGCTGTTAAATTTTTGTTTTCATTTTTCTCCATGTATTACTTTATTTCTTTTATAATTTGTTCATTGATCCATTGATTATTTAGAAGCATGTTATTTAGGCTCCATTGTTTGTAGGGTTTTTTGCCTTCTTTGTGTAATTTATTTCTAGTTTCATACCATTGTGGTCTAAGAAGTTGCGTGATACAATTTCCATCCTTTTTAATTTATTTAGGTTCTTTTTGTGGTCTAGAATGTGATCTATTCTGGAGAATATTCTATATACACTTGAGAATAATGTGCCCTGCTGCTTTTGAGAGGAGTGTTCTTAATATGTTAAGTCCATCTGATCTACTTTATTGTTCAATGCTTTATTTATTTTCTGTCTGGTTGATTTGTAATTGATGTGAGTGATGTATCAAAGTCTCCTACAATGAATGTGTTGCAATCTATTTCCCCCTTTAATTCTGTTAGTATTTGTTTTACATATTTAGGTGTTTCTATGTTGGGTGCATAGCTATTTGTAATGGTTGTATCCTCTTATTGGACTGATCCCTTTATCATTATGTAATGTAATTCTTTATCTCTTGTTACTTTCTTTGTTTTGAAATCTATTTTGTCTGACAGAAGTTACTGCTACAACTTCTTTTTTCTCCCTATTATTTGCATGAAATATCATTTTCCATCCCTTCACTTTTAATCAGTGTATGTCTCTGGGTCTGAAATGAGTCTCTTATAGTCAACATATAGATGGGTCTTGTTTCTCTATGCACTCTGCCACTCTGTCTTTTGATTGGTGCATTCAGTACATTTACATGTAATGTAATTATTGATAGGTATGTACTTATTGCCATTTTATTGTTTTCTGTTTATTTTTTATAGCTTCTCTCTGTTCCTTTTCTCCTTTTCTTTATTCCTTTTTTGTTATTTGATGGTTTTATTTAATGTTGTGGCTGAATTTCTGTTTTTTAATATTTTGTGTATCTGTTATAGGCTTTAGGTTTGTGGTTACCATAAGATTCAAGGAGAGATTCTTGACTATATAACAGTCTATACTGTTGATGATTGCTCTATTTCAAAGAGAATCTAAAAGTGTTTCATTTTTCTTCTTTTCCCTCTTCCACACTTTATGTATTAGATGTCATAATTTGTACTTTTTGTGTATCTCTTGATTGAATTGTTTATAGTTTGTTTTACTACTTTTAATTTCATACTTGATTGGTAAGTAATTGGTTTACTACCTTTAATATGGGTTTATTTTCACTGGTTAAAACTATTTGGCCTTAGGAACATTTCCATCTACAGCAGTTCCTTTAACATATCCTGTAATGCTGGTTTAGTTGTTATAAATCCTTTGAGCCTTCTTTTATCTGGAAATTGTTTAATCCTGCTTCAAATTTGAATGAAATCCTGCTGGGTAGAGGACTCTTGACTGAAATCCTTATGTTTCAATACATTAAATATTTCATGCCACTCCCTTCTAGCCTGTAAAGTTTCTGCTGAGAAGTCTGCTGATAGCCTGAAGGGGTTTCCCCATTAAGTAATCTTTTTTCTTCCTCTGGCTGCCTTCAATATGCTCTCCTTATCCTTATTCTTTTTCATTTTAATTATTATATATCTTGGTGTTTTCTTCCTGGGGTTCCTTTTGTTATGGGCTCTGTGCACTTCCATGACCCAAGTGTCTATTTCCTTCCCCAGATTGGGGATATTTTCAACAATTATTTCCTCAAAGAGACTTTTTATCCATTTGTCTCTCACTTCTCCTTCTGGTTACCCCTATTATGCAAGTACTGTGCCTTCTGGACTGTTCACACAGCTCTCTTACCATTCCTTCATTGCTAGAAATCCTTTTTTCTTTCTGTTCCTCAGCTTTCTTGTGTGCCTGTTCTCTAATTTCCATCTCATTGATTGTCTCATCTACTTGCAGCAATCTATTATTCATTCCCTCCTCTGTATGTTTCATTTCAGTTACTATATTCTTCAGCTCTTGTATCTCTATGTTGAAGTCCTTGCTGAGATCTTTAATACATTTCTGTACAGTGAGCGTATTTGTGACTTTTACTTTTAAATATTTATCAAGAAGATTGGTGATCTCCATTTCATTTATCCCTCTTTCTGATGTCTTATCCTGTAGTTTTGTTTGTAACATATTCTCTGCCTTCTAATTTTGTCAGGGTTTCTGTGTTTCTTTGAATTAGATGGATCTGTTATGCTTCATAGTCTAGAGAGTAATGGCTTTCTGAAGAAAGTGTCTGATGATGCCCAGAAGCTCAGGACTCTTTACTCTCCAGTGCCTGGTTCTCCTTTGCTGTGGAGCCCCAGTTGCTGTTGGTGAGCAATGGGTAATGTCACTGTTATGTCTGTCTGCTGGCAGTGGCTTATTTCAGTTTTCTGAGGCCCTGGAGTTTGCCTCAGCTGGCACTTTGTGATCAGAGCAGTGGTTTCTGCTGGGATCATTGTGGGTGGGGCTGCCCTCTGCCTGCCCTGCAGTGATGACAGGGCTGCTGGGTTAACAGGGTGGGCAGGGCGGCTGCACAGTGTGTTGCACAATGGCAGGGTGCATGGGTTCATGGCAGTGGCAAGTCACCCCATTGCAGAGTGTGCAGGCACTCAGCAGCAGGGGCAAGTTGTGTGCTGGGAGAGGAATGTGCATGCAGAGGCAGCGAGTCATGCAGTGGAAGGGTGCTCTAGCACATATAAGTGGAGGTGTGATGAATCACAAGGGCAATAGAGAGAGTGCTGCAACAGAGCACAGCTGCTACATCGAATTGCCAGTGACCCCCAGCAGCAGTGAGGTGCTCAGTACTGGGCTTGGCCACCAGTGGGGAGGGAGCAGGCTCTTGCAGGTGCCTCCCCAGCTGGTCTGACACAGTGCCATGAAAGCTGGGAGAGTCTGCCTCTACATACCAGGCAGAGAATTCCAATGCTGTTAGACCAAGCACTCTGTTGCGTCTGCAGTCACAGAGAATTGCCATGGGGTGAGCCACCAGCAAGGGGCACGGAGCATCTCGGGCTCCTGAGAGTGGCCGACCTGTTGGGCCAAGTGCGAGCCGGGGTGGTATCATCCACCTGCCCTTTCTCCTGCAGAGATAGCTCTGTCCAACCCTTGCCCCTCTGTCTCCCCTCCCACTGTTGGCAAGTCTTTCAAACTGCTGCCTCTGTGTTTGGTCTCAGGATCAGCAAACTATGCCTGTCCTCCGCAGGTGGCTGGTGTCTCACCCTCTCAGAGTGCTCCAACTGTCCCTTGTGTACAGTCCTACTAATCACTAGAACCCAACACAATGTGGATTCGTGTTCCCAGAGCAGATATATAGGGCCAGGTGTCCAGAGTTCCTGGACACCTATCCCCTCCCACTACATTCCTCTCCCTCCTGCCTATAGGCTGGGATGGAAAAAGGGCTTGGGTCTCACTCAGTCACAGCTCTGCCACTTTACCCTTTTCTGTGTGGTCTTTTCTTCTTTCTCAGGTGTAGGGGATCTGTTCTGCAGTCTTCAGTTCATTTTCAGGTTTAGTTGTATTTGCTGTAGTTGCTTCCTTGGTGTGTGTGGGAGGAGGTTTCTGCCTTGCCTTCCTACTCTTGTCATTTTTTTCCACTTCCTGTGATCAATGGATTTTCAATAAATGTGTCAAAACAATTCAATGAAGAAAAGAACAGTGTTTTCATGAAGTTGTCCTAAGACAAGTAGATATCTATATATAAAAAAATTAATTGGACCTCTACCTCGTGTCATAAAAATTCAAAATGGATCATAGTTCTAAGTATAAGAGCTAGGCCTGAGAACTCTTAGCAGAAAACATAGGAGTAAATATTTGAGACTATAAGTTATGCAATGTTTTCTTAGATGTGACATCAAAGCATAGGAAATGAAAGATAAAACAGATTAATTAGATTTAATCAAAATGAAAACCTTTTGTGCTTCAAAGGACACCATGCAGGAAGTTAAAAGACAATCCACAGGATGGGAGAAAATGCTTCCAAATCATAGATCTGATAAGGAATATATAAAGGTCTCTTACAAATCAATGATAAAAAGACAAATAATCTAATTTAAAATGGGCAAATGCTTTGAATAGACATTTTTCTCAAGAAAATATACAGTCATTGTGCCCATGGAAATATGTTCTATACCATTACCCATAATGGAAATGCAGATCATGCTACAGTGGGATACCACTTCACATTTACTAGGATAGATCATCTAAAAAGACAGATAATAACAAATCCTGGTGAGAATGGGAAGAAATTGGAACTTCATACATTGTTGGTGGAAATGTAAAATGGTACAGCCACTTTGAAAAACTTTTGGAAATTCTTCAAAATGTTAAGCATAGAGTTTCAATGTGACTTAGCAGTTCCACTCCTAGGTATATGCTCCAAAAAACTGTAACATATTGCAACAATAATATTTGCACAAATGTTTATGGCAGCATTATTCATAATAGCCAAAAATGTAAACAACCTAAATATTCATCAGCCAATGAATGGATGAACAATGGATGAATAAATGGAGAATTATTAGGATATAGAAAGAAATGGAGCACTGATATATGCTGTAACGTGGATGAACCTTCAAAACATTTATGTTAAGTGAAAGAAGCTAGTCACAAAAGACCACATATTGTGTGATTCCATTTATATGAAATGTACACAATAGCCAAATCCATAGAGACAGAAGGTAGATTAGTCGTTGCCAGTAACTGGGTGGGGGAGGATGATGGTGGATGGGAATATGTTGTGTTTGCTAATGTACAGGGTTCCTTTTTGGGATGATGAGGATATTCTAAAATTAGTGGTGATGGTTGCACAACAGTGAATATTAAATACAACTGAATTGTACATTTTAAAGGGGTAAATTTTGTGGCATGTGAATATCAGTAAATACCAGTAAAACTGGTAACCAAAAAGGGTAATTGTTTCCATTTAAAGACAAAGCACTCTGTGGTGGAAGAAGTCCACTGTAATGAAACTTCCTCAGGTAGATGGCTGGTACCCCATGGAAATAGTGCCATATTAAGGGCTCAACATTGGCCTCTGCTGTTGGCAGGTTCTGTATTCAGCTGTAACAGTAGTCAGATCTGTTTGGTAAGGGGAGTCAATAATGTTGAACTCTTGCATAGCTCTATTCCTACTTTCATGGACACTTTATACATGGACTCATTGAGCAAACTCTGGGATTGCTGGGAGACAAGGCTGAATGAGACCTACAGAGATTGGTCTTTTTTCTTTTCTCCCAGTTATTCTGAGTACCTACTGCAGTGGATGACCCCAGTGGGTACCCTCACTATCTGAACAGATATGGGCTATTTGGAAAGGAATGTGGCCTGATAGCCTTTAGATCTCAAGATATTTGCAATGGTTAGAAACAGACAGAAACTTGGTTAGGGCATCCACCACGAGGGAGCCCTGTGCCCCTGTTTCTTTGTGACCATCTAGACTTCTGTAAGCTAGTGCCTGAACACTGCAGAGGATGAGCCTGATTTCTTTTATGCTGCCTGTTCAGAATAACCTCCACTGACAAATAATATTTTCCCAAGAGCCTGGGAAAACTGGTTAGCATAGGGTTTTCTTTCTCCTGGGTCCTGAACCCTAAACTTCTCTGGGGTTGTATGGGCAAGGCCCTCCTTGAAAAAGTGATTGAGAGATAACCAGACTTCCATACAGACAGGGAGGGGGCCCAGAGGACCAAGCTCTGAGCAATTCTGATCCTCTACCAATGAGTAACAATCAGGATGCTATGACCTTGAAGAATAATCAGGAGTCATAAATAGTCCAGAAAATGAAATCACAAAGCCAGAAAAAAAAATTAACTGAGGGCACAGGCTGGCTCAACCATTTTGAGAGCTGGTCACAGAAAAGAGCTTTGAATTTTATTTCTTATAAGTATTAGTAAAATTGGACAGAGGGAATGCACGGCATTAGGTGTTCAGTCAAGGAAAACACAAATATTCTTTGTAGCAGGGCACTTAGTTGCAAACCACAGAAATGAACACAGGCTAATTTAAGCAGAATGTACTAAAGGGTACTGGTTAGTCTTGGGATGGAGATGGGGCTAGGAGAAAAGGAGGATAAGGCTTAAAATTCCTACAGTTAGGAACATCCAAAATTACACTTGAAAAAAAACCACACTTGAGAATCAATCCAATTTCAGTCCTTATAGTTTGATTTTTCCAGAATGTCTTAGAAATGGAAGCATACTAGAATGTAGCTTTTAGTTTCGCTTGTTTCACTTAGCCTAATGAATTTGAGTCGTTCTTGTTTTTGCATGCACCAGTAGTTTTTTCCTGTTTATCCATTCACCATTTGGGAGACATTTGGTTTGTTTCCAGATTGAAACTATTATGAATAAAACTACTAAAATCTTCATTCCTATTATGTAAATAAATACCTAGGAGTGGGATTATTGGCTTCTATGGTAAGTGTGTGCTGCCAAATCACTTGAATGTGGTCATGCCATTTTGTATTCCCACCAACGAGAGTTCCAGTTGTTCTGCATACTTGCTAGGACATTTAAAAAAAATTTTTTTATTAAGGTATTATTTATATGCCCTCTTATGAAAGTTTCACATGGAAAAAACAATGTGGTTGCTACATTTACCCATATTATAAAGTCCCCACCCATACCCCAATGCAGTCACTGTCCATCAGTGCAGCAAGATGCCACAGATCCACTATTTGCCTTCTCTGCGCTACACTGTTCTCCCTGTGATCCCCCACACCATGTGTACTAAACATAATACCCCTCAATACCCATTACCCTCCCTCCCCACCCATCCTCCTACACCCCTCTCCTTTGGTAACCACTAGTTCCTTCTTGGAGTCTCTGAGTCTGCTGCTATTTTGTTCCTTCAGTTTTGCTTCATTGTTATACTCTACAAATGAGGGAAATCATTTGGCACTTGTCTTTCTCTGCCTGGGTTATTTCATTGAACATAATATCCTCCAGCTCCATCCATGTTGTTGCAAATGGTAGGATTTGTTTCTTTCTTATGACCGAATAGTATTCCACTGTGTATATGTAACACATCTTCTTTATCCATTCATCTACTGATGGACACTTAGGTTGCTTCCATATCTTGGCTATTGTAAAAAGTGCTGTGATAAACATAGAGGTGCATGTGCCTTTTTGAATCTGAGAAGTTGTATTCTTTGGGTAAATTCCAAGGAGTGGGATTCCTGGGTCAAATGGTATTTCTATTTTTAGTTTTTTGAGCAACCTCCATATTGCTTTCCACAATGGTTGAACTAGCTTACATTCCCACCAGCAGTGTGGGAGGGTTCCCCTTTGTCCGCATCCTCACCAGCATTTGTTGTTCTTAGTCTTTTTGATGCTGGCCATCCTTACTGGTGTGAGGTGAAATCTCATTGTGGTGTTAATTTGCATTTCCCTGATGATTAGTGATATGGAACATCTTTTCATGTGTCTGTTTGCTATCTGAATTTCTTCTTTGGAGAACTGTCTCTTCATATCATCTGCCCATTTGTTAATTGGGTTATTTACTTTTTGGGTGTTGAGGCGTGTAAGTTCTTTATATATTTTGGATGTTAACCCCTTGTTGGATATGTCATTTACAAATATATGCTCCCATACTGTAGGATGTTTTTTTGTTCTGTTGATGGTGTCCTTTGCCATACAGAAACTTTTTAGTTTGATGTAGTCTCATGAGTTCATTTTTAATTTTGTTTCCCTTGCTCAAGGAGATGTGTTCAGGAAGAAGTTGCTCATGCTTATATTCAGGAGGTTTTTGCCTATGTTGTCTTCTAAGAGTTTTGTGGTTTCATGACTTACATTCCGGTCTTTGATCCATTTCGAGTTTACTTTTGGGTATGGAGTTAAACAATAATCCAGTTTCATTCTCTTGCATGTAGATGTCCACTTTTGCCAACACCAGCTGTTGAAGAGGCTGTCATTTCCCCATTGTATGTCCATGGTTCCTTTATTGTATATTAATTGACCATATATGGTTGGGTTTATATCAGGGCTCTCTAGTCTGTTCCATTGGTCTATGGGTCTGTTTTTGTGCCAGTACCAAATTGTCTTGATTACTGTGGCTTTGTAGTAGAGCTTGAAGTTGGGGAGCATAATCCCCCCAGCTTTATTCTTCCTTCTCAGGGTTGCTTTGGCTATTCGGTGTCTTTTGTGGTTCCATATTAATTTTGGAATGATTTTCTCTAGTTCGTTGAAGAATGCTGTTGGTACTTTGATAGGAATCAAATAGAGGCTTTGACCTTTGGGGGATTATTGAGAATCAGAGGGACTTTGTCACCATGAGAACCCCATCGTATCAATATTATATTAATATATTAACACTGTTGAGTCTTCTAATCTGTTGAGTCTTCAAAACATTGAATCTGTAGATTGCTTTAGGCAGGATGGCCATTTTGACAATATTAATTCTTCCTATTCATGAGCACAGGATGTGTTTCCATTTATTGATATCTTTAATTTCTCTCATGAGTGTCTTGCAGTTTTCAAGGTATAGGTCTTTCACTTCCTTGGTGAGGTTTATTCCTGCTAGGACTTTTTAATAGCAGTTGTTTTTGTTTTTGTTTTAACCACTCCAATAGATGTGTAGTTGTATCTCATTATGGTATTTTCATTTCTCTGGTTAATGATGTTGAACAACTACAAACTATTCCCTATTTTTTCCTATCTTTAAATAAAGTTTTTATAACTTTAGGTTTTATATTTTGATCTATGAACTATTTTTAATTCATATTTTGTATATGGTGCGAGGTAAGGGTACTTTTCTGTATATGCATGTTTGGTATAGACTGAATGTTTGTGTAACCCCAAAATTCCTAGGTTAAATTCTATGCTTTTGGAGGTGGATCCTTGAAGAGGTGATTATGTCATGTGAGTGGAGCCCTCATGAATGGGATTATTTTCACTGTAAGAGACCCAGAGAGTTCCCTTGCCCCTTCTGCCATGTGAAGACATGTTTATGAACCAGGTATCAGGCCTCTCTCATTAGACACAGAATCTGCTAGCATCTTGGACTTCCGAACTCCAGAACTGGGAGAAATAAATGTTTGTTGTTAAGCCACCCAGTCTATGGTATTTTTGTTATAGCACCCTAAACTAAGACAACATCCAATTGTTCCAGCATTGTTTGTTGAAAAGTATACCTTTCTCCATTTAATTACTTTGGGATCTTTTTATGAGTGGGCCACATTCTTGTTGGCTGATTTTTGGACTGTCTGGTCTTTTCCATTGATCTATTTGTCTATCCTTATGCCAATACTACAGTCTTGATTACTGTAGCTTTATAGTTTTGAAATCAGTGAGTTCTCCAACTCTATTCTTCATTTTCAGAATATTTTGACAATTCTATGTCCTTTGCTTTTCCATGTAACTTAGAATCCCAGTTTGCTGGGATTTCTATTGGGACAGCATTCAGAAAGATCAATTTTGGAGAGTTTTATCATATTATCACTATTAAATTATTATATTAATACTGTTGAGACTTTTAATCCATGAACAGTGTATCTCTACAAATTCAGGGCTCCTGATTCAATCATAATTTATTAAGTATATGTGTCAAGTACAGTGTAAAGGAAATCAAGATAAGAACAAGTCTTTGTTTTGAGAAAGGAACATACTGGTAGGTTAAATAAAAATGCCTAACATTGAGTTTTTAATATTTTTAAGAGCACTATTACTCTTTTCAGTTGGAATTGGTTTGGACTGGGATGGAATATTTTCAGCTTGAAACTCAGTTGTGTAACCCTCTGTGGTTATGTGTGGATAAGTCCCTTGATTTTGTATAGTACGCTGCCAGAGACTTTTTAGAGAAAAAATTCAGATGTGGTTTCCCTTGGGTACTGTGGTGTGGTATGCAGTTCAAATCACCAACACTGTCTGGTCCATTGTCTCAGGACACAGCCCCCAGTAGACCCAAGATCTCTGAGTCCTATGAAGAGAAAGTATAAGCAAATATAAAAAGAACTAAAAGTGTTAATGACCACTTTGCTAAAAGCTGTGTAATACAGTGGGTCCCGAGAAGCCCTGGGGCAGTACCACCTGTGTAGGTCCAACTCTAGTTGTGATAGGGGCTTTATCCACACTCTTATGGCATCAAATATGGGCTTTGACCTTTGGGGGATTATTGACAATCAGAAGGGCTTTGTCACTACAATCCCATCGTTATCAATAGCTGTAGGCAGAGGGTACAGGCACAGGAGTACCTAGCAGATATGGTAGTATCCAGAGAAGGGTGGCACTCTTCTCAGTTGCTTGGATTTGTTCCTGGGCACAGGTGAGACTTACCTTCAGCCCTCCTGAGTGTCTGACAGGGTCTAGGGTCTTATGACAAAGGAGCCAGCCCATCATAGCTCGAATACAATTTCATCTGATCCACTCAGCAATGTGTGAGGCAAGTTTTTTCCCTCCATAGATGGCAAGACTGACCCTTACAGCATTGGATCTGTTGTTATACTGCCAGGTTGATTCCTCTTTGAGTCCCACAGGTAATGTGAGTCTTACCTATAATTGAACATTCTGACAACAGGTATTTTAAATGCCTTCATTGCCCTCATAAGCACTGAATAGTTCAATCATGTATCATGTATTGTTTTTTGGTTTTAGTTATTATTATGACAAACATAATCTATAACATTTAGTAAAAAGTATAGATGAGTGAGCAGATAAAAACAAAAATCACACATGGTGGGAGCCATAGGACAGCAGAGGATGCAGAGGGGCAGCTGACATGGTTATAACTATGTGAACACGTGGGGATGAGCACGCCTGCAGAGGAATGGCATGGAGGTGCCTACTCATCAGGTGATTGGACTCAGTTTTGAGTACTTCTCTTTGGCTACCATGCAGGAAAAAAATATGACCAATTTTTAGTGGACATATTTTCAGAGTTTTCTCTGTGCACAAATGTGTTATGCAAACACATTATATTTTTACAAAAATGGGCTGATACTGTATATGTGGTTCTGAAAACTGGTCTTTTCTTTATTATTATTTTCCGGTGTACCATGAACATCTCTTCCATGCACATGGGTGAAAATCCCCCACTGAAAGGCAGAGAGCACTGTAGTTGGATCAAAAGGTTGTTGCTGGTAACAAGAGTGACGTCTATCACCTTAAGGTTTAGCACATAGAGCCTGGCAAGTCCCTGCCAGGGAAAGCAGAGTCAGCAATATTCTCATCAGAGAAATCAGAATTGAAGGCCCAGTCATTAAACATATGGGGTATCATGTAAACCCCTTTGACCCCTACCTCCGCCCCTTATTTCCCTGACTCCCCGTTGGCCCCTTGGGGTGAATGGATCCTGTACATCTCTTTGCATCCAGTGCAAACCGCCCATTTTCTGTTTTTTCCTTAGCTCTTCCTGAGCCCTTGACACATCTCTGCATTCTCTCATCATCTCCTCACTGCCCAGATGTCTTTCCTGGAAATCCTCCTGATAGTCCTTGGGGGAATCGTCCGTGCCCCTGTCCGTTTTTCTTTTGGTTTTCCGGGGCACATAATCTTCAGCCGGGCGCTTTTTGGTGGCTCGCGGCCCACTCGTGGGCTTTGCCTCCCCACGAGGTTCTCCCTCATCTCCGGCCTTTCCCTGCTTTTCATGCTCCTCCTCATCTTCTGGCTGTCCCTCGTTCTGGAGCTTTCTCGCGTGCCCTGGCTTCCTCCCCACTTCCAGCCTTTCTTCCTCATCTGAACTTCCGTCACCTTCAGCCTCTACTTCACCTTCAGGCTTTCCCTGGCTCTCCAGCTTTCCTTCGTTGTCACTGTAGAGGTTTTCCATGTTGAGATTTCCCCTTCCTTTTCCTGTCCTGAAGGATAGACTGGGGGAGACAAAGAGGAGACAAGGGAGGCGGGTGTGGGAGTGGACTGCAGGTCCGGGTAGTACCCCCATCTCCCCTCATGCCAAGGTGCCCCTGACTTGGCCTGGCCTCTAAGTGGGCCTTCCACCCACCCTTTCCCCCACCATCCCTCCTACCACAAGAGCCAACCACTTCCCTGGCAGGCCCTGCCACTGTCTGTACCATCCTTCATTGTGGTGATGTGTGTGTGTGTGCGTTTGTGCGTGTGCGTATGCAATACATGTGGTGGCCAGACGGGCAGTAGGACCTTCAAATTCTTCCCAAGCCGTGATGCCCCCTTTCACTGACCTGCAGGAATTCTGGACAGGTTCCTCCTCCTGTTCTAGCCTTGCAGAGTGCTAGGAACTGACATGCAGACCTGCAGACAGACGGGCAGGGGCTGCGAGCCCAGCAGACTGACGTCCCCTTTCCTGAGCACGGGCCCTCCTTGTCCGCGGCTCCTTCTCCCGAATCCCAGGCGCCATTACTTTCCAGGCCCTGGGCGCTAGACCAGGTTGCATTCCAAACTGGTTGGGTCTCTGTGTCCCCCCAACCCTGCGGGCAACCCGCCCCCACCCCCATTTGCGCGGAGGTCACCGACTCCTCGGGGTGCGGAGCACGAGAGGGGCTTATTTCCAGGCTGTCTACATTTCACTGTCGCACTGCAGGCTCCCGCCCCACCCCCGCTCATTTCAAGTTCGCGAAAGGATGGAGGGCGCAGAAGAGGGGGGTCGAGGTGGCGGCCCACCCCCACCTGCCCGCGTCCCCCTCCTCACCAGCCTCGGGGACCCCGGATCCCGCGCCGCCGCCCCGGGCCCCTACCCGCACCCACCCCACCCCCGTCCCTGCCCCTGCCCCTGCCCCGGGCCGTCGGCAGCACCCACCTCCACACTGATCTGCGGGGCCGCGGCAGCCTGCACCTCCTCGGGCTCGTCGAAGCCCGCTCGCCGCTCACCCACCGCCCGAGCAGCTCAGGGAGCTGGTACCGCGCGGGAGACGGGAGCGGACGGCGCACCGACCGGACCGCAGGGCGGGCGGGCGCGGGGGCTGTTGCCCACGTCGGCGCCCGGCCGGTCACGTGAGCGCCGCGTCACCCGAGCTCGCCCCGCCCCACCCCCTCACCCCCATTCCCGAGGGACCTGGCAGCCGCGGACGGGTGGCAAAGGGCAAGTCACCGAGAGCGGGAGCGGGGTGGCTTCCCGACCGCAGGTGCTTTACCCGCCTCTCTGCTCCGCTCACAGCATCCCTCCGAGATGCCCAGGATCGCCTGTGTGGTCACAGGGAGGGTACCCGACTTCCCCAAGAGCCCTCAGCCTGAGCCCCACAGCCCTCTTTCAAGACCGGCTCAGTGTGAATCCAGAGCCGGGGTGGTAGTGCCCGCCAGGAAGCTGCCTTGCCTCCTTTAAGTGGTGTGGCTGGGCCTCCCCTCTTCCCAGTCCACTTGTTTTCTCTCCCTGGGTCACATCTGTTCATTTCCTGCTAAGCATAGAGGATTCACAAATCTACTTGTCCAGGCTCTTCCATTCCCTGAGCCTCAGACCTGTTTTTTTTTTCCACCAGCAATATAGGACAGCGGTTGTTTCCCCACACCCTTTCCAACATAATGTGTGACATATACTTCTAAATTCTCACTAGTATGGTAGGTGAATAGTATCTCAATAGCATTTTATTTTGCCTTCCTGGTTAATGACAATTTCAATATCATTGTGAATTGTTTAACATCTTTTCTACATTTTTCTATTGGGTTGTTGGTCCTTCCCTCATTTTTCAAGTGTTCTTTATTACAGTAACTATATTTGGCCTTCATCTGTTATATGTGTTGCAAATAGTCATTTCTAGTTTGTTATTTGCTTTTTTACTTTTTTATGTATTTCCACCATGCACTTTTTAAAAAATAGACTTATGAAACTTTTCTTTAATTGCATCTAGATTTTGATTAATAGTTAAGAACTCTTTTCCTATATGCAGTCAAAGAGGAATTCACACACGTTTTCTTTTAGAATACATATGGTTAACTGTATTTGTCTTAAGGGTATCTGTAGGTAAGGAATAAAAATTAAGAAATAAACCTGTGCCAGAGTTGAACCTCTGGCTAACTTGGCACTAGAATAACAAAAATCAAAGCCCAATCTTCATTAAAAGGGGTGGAGTTTCCTAAGAAACCATCACCCATATGGCACTGCAAACCTCAAATGTTTCACTTTTAGAGTACTTATAAACTGGAAATAAACTAGCCCTCACAGTCTTTTAGCTTGACTTTGCAACATTTAGGTGGACCAGTAAACAATCTTTGAACATAGATTATGATGGTACCAGAAGGGAAGCACCCTTATGGGCCTGACCAATACAAATAAAATCTCTTAAGATTCTATCATCCTTGCCTGAAAATACTTCAACAAACAATTGTTCATGTATAATGCCTCCACACAAAGATAACCAGAAACAGAAAGAAAAAAGACATCATAAGTAAGAAGCAACAGAGACAACAGGCAACACAAATAGATCCATTTGCTTTGAATTATTTGAGTTATCAGATAGAACTATTAAACCACAATGCTTAATGTAGTCAGATAAATAAAATCCAAACTTGAAAATTACAACAGGGAACTAGAAACCAGAAGTTAAAAAAAAAAAGAAATTCTAAAACTAAAAACTACTTAACTGAAATTAGAAACTCAATGGATGGTTTTAGTAGGTTAGATGCAATGCAAGACAGAATTAAAGAACTACAAATTATGTTCAGGAGAAGCTATCCTTTAGGCCACACAGGTAGTCAAAAAGATGGAAAATATAGATGGGAGGGTATGATAAAGTCTAACACATTTTACTTGGAGTTCCAGAAGGAGAAAAGAAATACAATTGTTCAGAAGCAACATTTGAAGATACAATGGCTAATGATTCTTCAGAACTGATGAAAGACATGCATAGATCCAAGAAGTCGAACAAATCCAAACAGGATAAATAAAAAGAAATGCATGCATAGATGCATAATAGTGAATCAAAGACAAAGAGAAAATCATAAAAGCAGTCAGAAGAAATAGAGTATGCCTTCCATGGAACAAAAGTGAGGCTGATTGCTGGCTTCTCAACAGCAACAATGGAAGCATGAAGATGGTGGAATGGTATCTTTAGTGTCTTGGAAGAAAATAAATGCCAACCAAGAAAATGATAACCAGCAGAAAGGCCCTTCAAAAATGAAGGTGAAATAAAGACCTACCCAAATAACAAAAACAGGAAGAGTTTGCTGTCAACAGGCATGAACCAAAGGAAGTACTAAATAGTACAGGGCATTTTTCAGATAACAGGAAAATTATCCCAGATAGAAGACCAGAGACGAAGAAGGGAATAAACAGCAATTACAAAGATGAGTATCTATTTAAATTTAAATCAATACTCTGTAAAACAATAACATTATCTTGTGAATTTATATTGACAGATAACATGTGAGTCAAGAGGGCTGGAGTAAAAGTATTTAAAGTTCTGGCATTATCTGGGAAGTCTGTAAAAGTATAAATTAGTATTAGCCTTTGATAAATCAACACTGTATGCTATACTTGCCAGGTAACCATTAAGGAAGAGTAAACAGGTATAAAACTTCTAAGCCAATAGAAGGGCAAAAATAAGAAAATAATCCTAAAGAAGAGAAAACTAACATAAATCAGATGGGACATAGAGAAGGAACTTGGTAGAATGGTTGACTTACATCCATTAGTATCAGTAAGTATATTAAATGTAAACCGTTTACACGAGGTAATTAAAACACAGATTTTGAGAGTAGAAAAAACCCAACTATATATTGTTTATAAGACTTATGAAATATACATAAAAACTGACAGTAAAAGTACAGAAAACATTGTAACATGAAAACACTAACCAACAGAAAACCATTATAGTTAAATTAATAACAAAATACACTTCAGAGAAAAATGATTAAAAGACATAAGTGTCACTTCATGGTATTTTAAAATTTGTATGCACTTATTAACCTCAAAATAAATAAATTTGACAGAACAAGTTAACACTGCAATCTCTAAAACTACAGAAATATTCAAAGTATTTAAAGGAAAAAATGCACCAACCTAAAATTCTATATCCAGCAGAATCATCCTTCAAAAATGAAGGATAAATAAAGACTTTCTCAGACAAACAAAAACTGATAGAATGAAGTACCAGCAAATCTTCCCTTCAAGAAATGTGGAAAGATTTTCTCCAGGCAGAATAAAAATGGTACAGGTCAGCTACTCAGATCTATATGTAAGGAAGTACATTAGAAATGGAATAAATAAAAATAAAATCCTTTTATCTTTTATTCTTAATTGATGTAAAACTTTAAAGTAATAATGACAGTGTATTGAGTGATTATAGATTATGGATAAATGAAATGATGAATACTCTAATAAGGTAGCTGAACTACACATAAGTGATGCGTAAGAGTATATTTGAAAGTGATCTTAGTTAAAATGTATATTATAAACTTGAGGGAAATCACTAAAAAATTGTTTAAAGAAATATAATTGATACACTAAGAGAGAAGACAAATGGAATCATGTAAAGACTCAGTTAAAACTAGAGAAGGCAGAAAAAGAAGTCTCTGGCAACAAATAGAAAACTTATAAACATGGTTGATATTGATCCAAATATATCAAAAATTGTTTTAAATATGAATGGTCTAAATATACCAATTAAAGAGAAATTGTCAAAGTGGGTAAAAAAACAATTACATGTTGTGTACAAGAAGCTCACTTTAAGTATAAAAACTGAGAGGCTAAAAGTAAAGCAATGGAAAAAGATATATACATCATTCTACACTAATTAAAAGAGGGCTGGACAAAAAAAGAAAGCTGGAGTAGCTATATAATTTCAGACAAAGCAGATTTCAGAACAAGGAAAATTATCAGAGATAAAAAGAGGCACTACATAATGATAAAGAGATCAATTCTGAAAAAAGTACACAATAATCCTAAACATATAAGCACCTAACAGAAATGTCAAAATATGAGACAAAAACTGATAGAACTGAAAGGAGAAACAGACAAATCCATTATTAGAGTTGCAGACTCCAATGTTCTCCAGTCAGTAATTGACAGATTTAAGCAGGCAGAATATCAATAAGGATATATAGTGCACCTGAACAACACTATCAACCAACTTGATCTGACATGTATAGAACATTCCATCCCCTATAAGAACACATTTTTTTTCAAGCTTACAGAGACCATTCACCAAGAAAGTCCATATTCTGGACCATAAAATGCACCTTAACAAATTTAAAAGGATAGAAATCATAAAAGTCTGCTCTCAGTGGAATTAAACTAGAAAACAGTAACAGAAAGATAAATGGAAAACCCAAAAATTTGGAAATTAAACAGCATACTTCTAAATAATACATGAGTCAAAGAATCCTCAATAAGAAAAATGTAAAAGTATTTTGAACTAAATGAAAATACAATATATCAAAATTTGAGGGATGTAGCAAAAACAGTGCTTAGAGGGAAGTTTCCATCTTAAATGCATATGAGAAAAGAAGAAAGATCTAGTATCAATAACCTGAATATTCTCCTTAGGAAATTAAAGAAGGAAGAGTCATTTAAGACTAGAGAAAGCATGTAGTAACCACAATGTTGCTCAGGTGAAACCTGAGCATAAGATTGTATATCAATGATACCTTAAAAAAAGACTAGAGCAAGCAGAACAAATTAAACAATTAGAGAAGAAATCAATGAAAGTGAAAGCAGGAAAACAATAGAGAAAAATCAATGAAAAAAAAAGCTGGTTCTTTAAAAAGATAAAATTGTTAAATCTCTTGCCAGAGTAACCAAGATTAAAAAAGAAAACCCAAGTTAAAATATCAGCAATAAAACTGGGGTTGTGTTAACACGACTGATCCCACAAACAGTAAGAAGATAATGAGAGACTACCACAAATAACTCTGCCTACAAATTTGGTTAACTTACATAAAAATCAATCAATTTCTTGAATAATACAAACTACTAAAACTCCTTACAAGGAGGAAAAGATAACCTGAATAGCTCTATATCTATTAAATAAATTGAATTAATAATTAATATCCTTCCCAAGATAGAAATCACTAGAACCAAATTCTACCAAACATTTAAGGATTACCAGTGATATTTACAAATCACCAGTGAATTCTACCAAACATTTAAGGAAGAAATAATACCAATTCTCCAATAATACCAACAATATATTCTATAAAATAGAAGTGAAGAGAACACTTGACACATTCTGTGAGGCCAGTATTACCCTAAGTTCAAAATCAGACAAAAGAGTATTACAAGAAAAGGAATTCTCTTTCATGAACAGGAATTACAGATGAATTACACCTCATGAACAGACATAAAATCCTGAAGAACATATTAGGAAACCAAATACAACAATGTATAAAAAATTATGCACCTAACAAGTGGTATTTACCTTACGTATGCATGGCTGATTCAGCATTTGAAAACCAATCAGTAGAATCCACAACATTAACACACTAAAGAAAAATCCTATGATCATATCATTTGATGCTTAAAAAGTATTTGAAAGAATCCAACATCCATTCACAATAAAAGCTCTCAAAACAGGATTAGAGGGGAACTTCTTCAATTTGATAAAGAATATTACAGGAAACCTACAACTAACATCATACTTAATGTTGAGAAAGTGGACACTTCATCCTAAGATTAGGAACAGGACACGGATGTCCTCTCACTGCTCTTATTAAAACATCATACTGGAAGCCCAAGATAGTGCAGTAACACAAAAATGGAAATAAAATGTATACAGATTGGAATGAAGGAAATAAAACTGTATTTGCAGATGACATGATTGTCTATGTAGAAAATGCCAAAGCACTGAGAAACTCCAGGCCAAATGATGTAAGATTAATATACAAAAATCAACTGCTTTCTTATATACCAGCAATGAACAATTGAAATTTGAAATTTGAAAACTCCATTTATAACAGCACTCCCAAATGCAGAATATGGCATAAGAAGCTCAGTGTATTACAAATGTATGAAATAACCTCACTGAAAGGGATGAGGGAATAAGATGCTGACATAGTAACTTTGGAAATGAGCAGTCTGTAAAACTAAAGGCAAAATTTTTTCTCTATGTAAATACATAATCAAGATATAAATATATACACAAAGATGCATACACACACACACATGGGGTATTATATACCCATATATATCCTTGCTCTTGTCAACTGAGCAAGCAATATCCCAATAGTAATGGGATTTAGCACCCAGATCTTGATTTGTAATACTATTCTCCAACTAAAGGTACCAAGGCTCCTTGGAGAAATGGCTGATTCTATTACTTGGACAGAAAACGTGTTAAGATAACTACAGCATCTTGTAGTGCCAGAAAGTGCTAAACACACACACACACACACACAAATGATGAGTCTATGTCAAATAGATACAGGGGCCAACTGAAAAATCTCCCAAAGGCCAAAGTTGGAATAATGGGAGCAAAGAAAATAGATATGAAGTAGTATTAGACTATAATCCAAAGTATAAAATAAATATAATGTGTATACTAATATAAATGGAACACATTATTAAATGGGGGGGAAGTCTAATATCCTGTGCAGAATTCCAAAAAATCTGTAGATATTCTGCCCTCAAGGCAGTGGAACATACACTATTCCCTGAGTGTGGACTGTGCAGAATGACTTTCTTCCACAGACTACAGTATGGAAAGGGAGATTTACATGGAAAATCTTGAAACACTACCTCAGCCAGGTAACCAAAGTTAACATCAACAGTGATAAGTAATGCTGATAGTATGTATCCTTTACATGATGTGATAAGAATGACAGTTTACCTCTGTGGTCCTCTTCCTGAAAGCATTTAATGCCTGTGTAATAAGAAAAAAAAATCAAGCAAACCAAAATTGTGGGACATTATATAAAACACCTGATCAGTACTTCTCAAAAGTGTCAAGGGCATCAAAAACAGGGCATGTCTGAGAGACTGTCATTGCCAAGAGAAGCCTAAGGAAACATGAGATTAAATGTAAGGTGGTGACCTGGATGGGACCCTGGAAGAGAAAAAATGACATTAGAGAAAAACTGAGGAAATCTGAATCAAGTATGTACTTTGGTAAATAATATTATTGATATTGGTTCACTGTAACAAATGCACCATCCTAATGTAAAATATTAATTATAGGGGAATTTGGGTATGGGGTATATAGAAACTCTGAACTACTGTTGCATTAATTCTGTAAATCTACAACTGTCCTAAAATGAGTTTATTTAAAAAAACACTGTAAGCAAATAAAAGGCTAATGAAGAGCCAGGAAAAAAGAATCCCATAGGTAGATGAGTCTGTTGAAACGGTAAGGCGGGGCTTAACAAGAATTTCCTGGGAGACAACTTCTAAGAAAAACATGTCAGCAGACAAGAGATTAACGGGTGAGAATAACGCAGCTTCTGGTCACTCAGATTTTTCTCCTGGCTCAATCTCTAGTCTTAAAGCCATTGGAGATGGCTGTATGCAAAAACACACACAAACCAAGAAAAAGTGTTTTGTAAGAACTTTATAAAACATAAAGGCCCAAGTGACAATTGGGTACTACCCATTTGAGTTAGGGAAACTCTACTGTGGGTATTCTCCACCCTTCTGTTGATACCGTGTTGCTTTAGTCCCTCATGGCCTCCACCCAGCAGTAGCAGAGGGGTTCTTAGGAAGGTGTAGGGCCCATTAAGAGGCACAGTGTCCATCAGACATGGTATTACCAGGGGAGAGTGGCACCCACCTTTCAGCTATCTGGACTTATTCCTAGACACATGTGAGACCTCCCTCAGCCCTCCCCAAACATCTGACAGGGTTCTCGTCTGCAAGTGCAGGGGAGAGGGTGGGAGCCAGCCCAGCACACCTCACATACTCAGTACCTCATACCTTCTCCACTGCCCTGGAAGGCAAATTTTATCCCTGCGTCCCAGATGACAAGACTGTCCCTTACAGCAATGGATCTGTAATAACTTCCGGGTTGACTTCTCCAGCTTTGAGTCCCCAAGGTAAAATTGAGTTTTATGCATCATTTTATATCCTGATGCCAAGAATTTAAAATGTCTCCACAGCCTTTATAAATTCACTGAACAGTTCTTTTGGTTGCTTGATATATAATCTTTTCCTATTTTTATCTTTCAATGTTCTTACGAAAAATGGAATCTGTTTTTTAGGAGAAAACATATGATGAAAAAAGAACAGAAAAAATCACCCACACATAACCACTATTAATCTTTTCATGGACACAGCTTTCCGAGTCTTTTCTGTACACAGATCACAAGGTAACTATCTTTGTAGTTTTATAAAACGGACTGATGCCATCTATATGATTCTGCAAACCGTTTTCTTTTTAATTTTACAATGCACCATAAATATTTTGCCATGCAATAGATGAAAATATGCTAGTGAAACTTTTAAGAGGGCTGCAGCTGGGTAATAAAATAGTGACACCTAAAGTGAAGTATTAGTATAAGGTCACGGCACAGTGCCTGGCAAATGCCTCAGAGGGGCACTACACAAAAGGAATGTCTTCAAAGCCCCTTTGTGGGGCCCTGCAGCCACCCCTGAGTTCCCTGGGGCCCCTCGGGTAGAAGGGGTCCTGTAAACTTCTTTGCATCCACATAAACCCCCCCAATTTCTGTCTGGTTTTCTTCACCTCGTCCTCCACCCTAGCCATCTCATCAAACTCTCTTATCATCTCCTCATTGCTCAAATGCATATCATGTATGGCCTCCTTATATTCTTTGAGGCACTGAGTCAGGCCCTTGTTGGTTTTTCTTTTGGCTGTCCTGGGTACATCACTCCCAGCTGGGCGCTTTGCTGCAGCCCTCGGTTCACTGGCCGGCTGCTCCTCTTCTTTTAGCTTTCCTTGGCTCTCTGCCTTTCCCTCGCTCACTAGCCTTCCTTTGTTTGCCTTTCCCTCATTGATTTGTTTTCCTTCTTTTGGCTTTTCCTTGCTCACTGGCTTTCCCTGGATCACTGACTTTCTCTGGATCACTGGCTTTTTCTCACTGTGTGGCTCTCCCTCATTCTCTGGCTTTCCTTCTTCTTTTAGGTTTGCTGCACTCTCTGGCTTTTCCTTCTCCTTTAGCACTTCCTCAGCTTCTGTATTTCCCATGTCATCTGTATTTCCCTCATTTTGTAACTTTTCCTTGTCTTCCTGGGTACAATCTACTTCTGGCTTTCCTGCATCCTGTGGCTGTTCTTTGTTTTCCACCTTTTCTTGGTTCTCAGGCATTCTTTCATTTTCATTGCAAAGTTTTTCCATGTTCAGATTTCCCCTCCTTTTCCTGTCATGGGGGATGGGGTTGGGTGGGGAGGAAGAGAAGACAAAAGAGGAGACCAGGGTGACTGAAGGCTTGGGAGTGGAATGCAGGTCCCACCTCCTCTCTGATCAGGGTTTCCCAGACCTGGACTGTACTCCAAAGTGTGCCTTCTGCCCACCATTTCCCCCATCATCCCTCCCACATACTTGAACCAACCAATTCTCTAACAGGCCCTGCCATTTTCTCTCTGTTCAGCGAGGCATGCTGTAGTGGAAATGTGTTGGTTGGTGGGCACCGGGGACCCAAATTCTGCCCAGCCCTTGCTTTCTACACTCCCCATTACTCTGGGTCCCTTACCAGCAACCCCTTTCCTTCACTGACCTGGGGTAATTCTGGACAGGGTCCTCCTCCTTTTCTAGCCTAGCCGTGCAGGGAACAACAGACACGCAGATCTGCAGACAGGAGATAGGGGCGGGGCTTTCGGTGGGGGCACCAGCACCGGGTCCCTGTCCTGATTCCCTGTCCCTCCTCATCCAACGTTTCCCGCACCCCCCAACTCCGCTCCGCACCCCAGCCGCCATTTCTTTTCACGCCCCAGGCACCAGACCAGCATGTTTTCCAAACTAATTTTGGACCTCCGCGCCCTTCTGCCCGGAGGCAACAAGCCTACCCACCTTCGAGGTCAATTTTGTTTTCTCATTTGCACGGAGCGGTGGAGAGGGTTTATTTCCATTGTCTCAGTGCTGAGTGCCTGACCCCCAGCTCACCATCTCCCGCTCCAAAATGGACGGAGGGCAGAAAGGAGGAGGTGTGGAGAAAGGGGACAAGGGTACTTGGGGTGTCCGCTTGCCCCACCCTCTGCTGCTGGCCGTTTGCTCCCCTTAGCCATTTTCTCACCGCCATCTCTTGCTACACTGGGCCAGCCTCCCTCTACCCGGACCCCCATTCCCAACCTTTGTGCTTTCCGTGTTCCTCCTCCCCGGTTCAGTGCTCTGCGGGCAGCAACGAAGGCCCTCACACTGACCTGAAAGAACCTGGGACAACAATTAGAGCTCACAGACAGCTCCCGGTCCGGCCGCAGGGAAAGAGCGCAACCGTGACGCGAACTGGTGCCCACTACTGCGCCCGGGAGGTCAGGTGGTCGCCACGTCAACCGATCTCGCCCCGCCCACTAGCCGGCCGGGGCCTGCCTACACACCACCTCTGTCCTGCAGTCCCCACTCACTTTTCTGGGCCCTTTCGCGCCCCTCCTTTTATTAAGTAGTTGGCGGAAGATTTTTAATGAAGAAACCGCAGAGGCTTTTTTTTAATGGGTTGGGCGGCCCGGGGGGAAGAGTCTTGACAACGTTGCTCTTAAATTCCATTGAAAGAACGTAGATCCTCCCAAAGAAATCCTGTGAATGTGAACTTTAATATCGTACAAAGAGTAGAATATTGCACTTTACAAAAAATTAGGATAAATATTCCCCTCAAAATGAAATCGTCCCTTTTTCCTGACGTGCACAATTTTTCTAATGATTTAAATGTTTAGATCTAAAAATGAAATTAAGCAGAATAAAAGAACGGTTTTTTTGAAGTGAGCGACTGAAAATTCAACGGACAAGGACCACACCATATGTGACAATAGAACTGTGACCCACAGTCTTGTAGCAAGCAACCCAGGAAACCGAACCACAGCCTCTGCCGCAATCTTAACAACTTGATCAGTGACTGACAGCCTCTGTATTTTTTGCGCCAATACCAACTAGAGAAAGTAAAATATGTTCCCCAAAGCAATCACATTAAATATCTGGCCTCTGGTTACCCTGCCCCCAGCTTCTCTCCATGCCAACCGACAACCTCTAATCACTGAATACCTGAAGTCTTCCCTTTTTTTTCCACCCTGAAACTTTCCAACTTCCCTGCCTTTATGTTTATGCCAAACACAAGTGATGGCTGACTCCCTTGTTACAACAAACTCTGAATAAGTAGCCTCCGTTTCCACTTAAGCTTTTTCTGTGGAAGACCTTTGAAAATATAATAACAAAGAGATAAAGAAGGAAAACGTTGATAGATTTGATTACATAAAAACGTGTACCAGATCTCGTGAGGGACTGGGGACACATGGACTCTTCCCTGCTCTTGTTGAGTGTACTGATAAAAATTTTCTGAGGGGCATCTTTATGAATTGTTTAAAAATAAATATTTGATACTTTGTCTCAGTAATTCTACTTTCAACATTTACCCACAGAAATAATAAAATGATAAAATACATGTTTGAAAACATTATGTTTTAATAATTCCCATAACAATTGTTTATTATGCATTTGTTTTTGCTGCAACTGGGGCTACAGTAGTGATTGTGTAGGCTTTGTTTATAATGGGACATAACAATTGTTAATCAGTACAGATTTAGTTGCATAATCTTACTACATTTGTTTATCCTGGTTATCTTTGGATGTTTGATTTAGAAAAATAATTAACTCTTGTATGTTGGGTGCTTAATACACACTAAAAATAAGCTACAAACTCCATAATATCAAATTACCATGGGTGGTGGGACACAAAGGATAATGATAGGATATGGTGGTATTCCCGTCTACAGAATGCCGCGTATGTGCTAGGAACTGTGTTAGCTACCTTACCTGGTGTGGATTTTATTTAGACCTGATGGAGGAACTCATGCTTCAAAGAAACAGAATGATTTATAAAGCTACAGTATTAACTCAGTGTCATATACTGGAATAAGCATAGTAGGAGGAATAAAAGAAAGAAAGCCCACTAATGCATCCAAGTGTAAAAGATTTTACTATGTGATAAGAAACTATTTCTGGTCAGTCATAAAAAATAGGTTATTATGGATATTATATTTGTATAATTAGTTTTAAATTTGATTAAAGGAAAATGAAGATTCTTATTTTCTGACATACAATCAAATTATTTTCCAAGTAGGTAAGAATAATGAAATAAAAGACATTAGATTGTAAGGAAAGATGTAAAACCATCTCTGAGGATGATATGATCTTGAATATAGAAAATTCCAAGAATTCACTAAATAATTATGAGAACTAGTAAACGAGTTCAGCAATGTGCAGGATATAGGATCGATATACAAAGACCAATGTATTTCTATATGCTAGCAATAAACAATTTGAACAGGAAAGTAAGAAAACAATTCCCTTTAAAACAGCATCAACATGAGCAAATTAAAGATATTTAAAAGAAAATTAAAAATATATAAATAAATGGAAAGACACCCTATGTTCACAGATTGGAAGATTTAATATTGTTAAGATGAGCAACATTTCTTAAATTAATCTACAATTCAACACAGTATATATCAAAATCTCAGCTGCCTTCTTTATAGAAATGGACAAGCTTATCCCAAAATTCATACAGAAATTCAAGAAACCCGGAACAGACAAAATAATCTTGAAAAAGAAGGATGAGATTTCAAAACTTCGAGATTTCAAAACTTACTATAAAGCTTCAGGAATCAAGATTTTGTGGTACTTGCATAAGGACATATAGACATATAGAATTCAGTCTAGAGATAAACCCTCACACTTACAGTCAATTGATTTTCAATCAGTGTCAAGAAAATTCAATGGTGAAATAATGGTCTTTTCAACAAATGATGCTAACACAACTAGCTTTCCACGTGCAAAAAGTGACTTTGAACTTCCACCTCACAGAATATACAAACAACTCAAAATAAATCAAAGTCCTAAATGTAAGAGCTAAAACTACTAAACTCTTAGAAGAAAATATAGGTGTAATTCTTCATGACCTTGGATTAGGCAATGGTTTCTTAGGTATGACACCAAGAGCTCAAGCAACAAAAGAAATATAGATAAACAGGACTTCATCAAAATGTAAAACTTTTGTGATTCAAAGTACACCATTAAGAAAGTGAAAAGACAACCCATAGAATGGAAGAAAAATTTTGAAAGTAATATATTTGATAATGGATTTATACCTAGAATATATAAAGAGATATTATAACTCAATGAAAAAATCCAATTTTATTTTTTTGGAAAGACTTAAGAGGCTTTTGAAAATTGAAATATATTTGGCAGAACACTGTAAATTTTAGGTATACAACATGTTGATTTGGTACATTTATATACTATAATATGATTGCCATCGTAGCAATAATTAGCATCTCTATCACATCTCATAATCATTCCTTTTTTAGTGGTTGAAATAATTAATTAAGATCTAGCCTCTTAGCAAATTTGATGATTATAATATAATGTTGTTTATATTCACTATACTGGCATTAGATCTCTAGGACTTACTAGTTTTTTTAGTTTGTCCCTTAAACAGCATCTCTCCTATCCCCCACTCTCCACCCCTAGTAACCACCATTTTACTCTCTTTTTTTTTTACAAGTTTGGCTATTTTTAGATAACACATATAAGTTATGTCATACTGTGTTTGTTTTTCTCTGTCTAAGTTATCTCCTTGTATAATGTCTTTGAGGCCCATCCATGTTGCTACAAATGGCAGGATGTCCTTCTTTCTCATGGCTGAATAATATTTCATTGTATATATATACTGTCTTCTTTATCCTATTCATCTCTGCACGGCAAAATAAAAAGTCAACAGAATGAAAAGGCAATCTACAGAATAGGAAAAAATCTTTGCAAATCTTATATTGGATAAGGGGTTAATATCCAAAATATATAAAAAACTCATATAACTAAATAAAAACAAAAAATCCAGTTAAAAAATGGGCAGAGGAACTAAATAGACATTTTTCCAAAGACATACAAATGGCTAACAGGTACATGAAAAGATGCTCAATGTCACTAATTATCAGGGAAATGCAAATCAAAACCACGATGAGATGTCACTTCACATCTGTTAGAATGGCTATCATCAGGAAGACAATAGATAACAAGTGTTGGTAAGGATGTGAAGAAAAAAGAACCCTTATGCACTAATGGTGGGAATGTAAATTGGTTCAGCCATTATGGAGAACAACATGGAGGACCCTCAAATGTTTATTAAAATTTTAATTTTTTATAGATTCACCATGTGATCCAGCAATTCCATTTCTGGGTATATGCCCAAAGAAAATGAAAATAAGATATTGAAAAGCTACATGTACTCCTATGATTATTGCAGCATTATTCACAATAGCCAAGATAGAGAAACATCCTAAGTGCCCATCACCCCAATTTTGAAATGGATCTGAATAGGTCCAATAGATCTACAGAGGATTGCAAATAGATTTGCAAGGATCTGAACACATATTTCTGCAAAGAAAATATGCAAATGGATAATAAGCATGATGTTCAACATCATTAGCCATCTGGGAAATGCAACTCCCAAGCCACAGTTACCTCATAGGATAGGCATAATAAAAAAGGCAGATAATAACAGGTGTTAGCAAATATGTAGAGAACCTGGAACCATCACACAGTGGTGGTGGGAATGTCAGATGGTACAGCCACTGTAGAAAACAGTGCATCTGGCAGTTTCTCAATATGTTAAATATTGAGTTATGCTATGACTCAGAAATTCCACTTCTTGGTTAATACCCAAGAGAAATGAAAAAATATGTTCACACAAAAACTGGCATGAAAATGTTCCTGGCATCATTATTCATAATAGTTAAAAAATAGAAATATCCCAAGGAGCCATGGGTATACAATGGGGAAATTCTTCAACAGCTGGTGTTGGCAAAACTGGACAGCCAAATGTAAGAAAATGAATCTGGATTATTGTCTAACCCCATGCACAAAAGTAAACTCAAAATGGATCAAAGACCTGAATGTAAGTCATGAAACCAGAGAACTCTTAAAAAAAAACATAGGCAAATATCTATTGGATGTAAACATGAGCAACTTCTTCATGAACATATCTCCCCTGGCAAGGGAAATAAAACCAAAAATGAACATGTGGGAATATATCAAACTAAAAGCTTCTGTACAGCAAAGGACATCATCAGTAGAACAAAAAGATATCCTACAGTATGGGAGAATATATTCATAAATGACAGATCCGATAAAGGGTTGACATCCAAAATATATAAAGAGCTCATGCACCTTGACAAACAAAAAGCAAATAAGCCCGTTAAAAAATGGGCACAGGATCTGAACAGACACTTCTCCAAAGAAGAAATTCAGATGGCCAACATGCACATGAAAAGATGCCCCACATCCCTAATCATCAGAGAAATGCAAATTAAAATCACAATGAGGTATCAACTCATACCAGTTAGGATGGCCAACATCCAAAAGTCAAACAACAACAGATGTCGAGGATGTGGAGAAAGGGGAAGCCTCCTACACTGCTGCTGGGAATGTAAATTAGTTCAACCATTGTGGAAAGCAGTATGGAGGTTCCTCAAAAAACTAAAAATAGAAATACCATTTGACCCAGGAACTCCACTCCTAGCAATTTACCCTAAGAATGCAGAAGCCCAGTTTGAAAAAGACATATGCACCCCTATGTTTATTGCGGCACTATTTACAATAGCCAAGAAATGGAAGCAACCTAAGTGTCCATCAGTAGATGAATGGATAAAGAAGATGTGGTACATATACACAATGGAATATTATTCAGCCATAAGAAGAAAACAAATCCTACCATTTGCAACAACATGGATGGAGCTAGAGGGTATTATGCTCAGTGAAATAAGCCAGGTGGAAAAAGACAAGTATCAAATGATTTCACTCATTTGTGTAGTATAAGAACAAAGCAAAAACTGAAGGCACAAAACAGCAGCAGACTCACAGAACCCAAGAACGGACTAACAGTTACCAAATGGAAAGGGACTGGGGAGGATGGGTGGGAAGGGAGGGATAAGGGGGAAAAATGGGCATTATTATTAGCACGTATAAAGTGGGGGGGGACCTGGGGAAGGTAGTATAACACAGAGAAGACAAGTAGTGATTCTATAGCATCTTACTATGCTGATGGACAGTGACTGTAATGGGGTATGTGGTGCGACTTGATAATAGGGGGAGTCTAGTAACCATAATGTTCTTCATGTAATTGTACATTAATGATAGCATATATATATATATATATATATATATATATATGAATAAAAAGAAGAAAAATAAAGAGTCAATTCACATCATCCCTATACCCAATTCTCTTGACCCAGGGGCAGAATTTCATTTCTATCATCATCATGTTTTGCATCATCATTATCATAACCACCAAGAGTGATTGTTGAGTGAGTACCCATGATGAAGTCTAAATGCCCTTTCCCTAACTCCTGGTGGTTCATCATCTACATAAGACGTCACTATCTATATGAAGTGTTTGCCAACCTCCTTTCATTATCATGCCCCCAGAAACCTTTTCAGACATTTTTGCCTAATTACCTTAAACCCTATTCTTCAGTGGAACATGAAATTTTTCATATTACAGATACAGTTTCTGTGCTTATATACTGTGGTCCTTTGGAAGTTCACAGACCATTGTAATATCTATGAAACCCTACCCCCCAAACCAATCCTCTGTTGAGGATGCATAGAATATTTTGATTAATGCAACTTGGGATCCCATTCCTGCTTCTTCCATCCCTATAGCTACACTAAAAATTGGTCTTAACTAGATGCCCAGCCTTGAAGAACAATCCATGAAGCTAACCCAAGCATTGATATGGAGCAATGCTCAGGTCCCTATTCCTGAAGAGATCTGTAGCCTTCCAAGTGCATCCCTCTCTGAGAGAAATCTCTTTTCCCTCTCTGTGTCCTCAGATGCCCTTTCCTCCCTACCAAGTACGAGTAGCCCAATCCTTTCCATAAGTTTCACAAAGGTTAGAAGAAACACAGGCTTCAGGCAGCTTCTGCTTCCAGCCCCTTCACACACCTCCCCTGAGGCAAGGGAAGTGATGTCAAGCCTGACCCTCTGCTGCAGTGAGGGAAAACACAAGAACACAGAGTAAACACCCCCACAGTACTTGTCCCAAAGCTAAAGCTCTACCACCAACAACTGAAAGTGCCCAGACTCACAGGTCCCATTCCTGTCTCTGGCAGTTGGTAGGGTGAGCAACCTCTTTGCCATATGTCTTTGCAATCAGGAGCACATGCTTTGGAGTCACATACATTCATGAACAGAGGATTGTGATACTTCACTAGCAACACTGTTGTGAGATTAAACAGTCACTAACATGAAGAAGCTGGATCTGGGCCCCTCTAAACAACCTGCTCCATAAATAGTCACTGTGTTTCCTTCTTGGATCAGGGAACCCATGTGTTCCTCAATCTGCCACCTCACCCAAGGGCTCCTTAACTAGCTTACAGGTCAGAATCACTTATGGTCATCTTTTTTAAACTGTCATATGAACTTCCTGTTTGTAGAAATAAGAATTCTGTATAAAAGGCCACTCAAGATACTAAGCTGTAATAATGTGGGCCTCAGAAAATGGTTATGCCCATTTGACACTCACAGTGTGTGCCACTATCCACTTACCCTTTATTCCACTAGCATCAGGTATTAATAGCTTAGCAGCTTTTGTCTTTATTGCCAATTCTGATCTCATTTTACCCGGACCAGGCCCATTGGAGAGTCATCTAAGAGGGTCAGTTGTTAAACTTAGATTCACAGGCTCCTCCCTCAGGGATGCCACATTTAGCAAGTAAATGTACAGGATGCCCAGTTAAATTTGAGTTTCAGGTAAACAAGCTCACATTGCGTGAGACATACTTATGCTAAAAATTATTCATTAGTTCTGTGGAATTCAAATTTAATTAGGTGTCCTGATTTTATGTGGCAACCCTACATAAGAGGACTCTATGGAAGAGATCCAAGGTGCTCTGATGAACAGCTCCAGCTCATCCCTCAGGCAGCAATCTGAACTAGTATCCCTGTGAGTGAGTTTTCTTGGATATCCCAGCTATTGGAGCCTCCAGATGACTGCATTACCAGGTGACAGTTACCACATGGAGCAGAAAAACTCCTAGCTGAGTCCATCAGCCCACAGAATTCTGAGAGATAAAAAAATGGCTATTGTTTTGGTGGTATTTGTGAAACATAAACGGATATCCAGAATATCTGGTTTTGATGTGCTGTCTCTCTTCTTCTGTGGTCTGTAATCATTGGATAAGATAGGATCCTTGAAGGTTGTAGGATTTTGTTATAATTTTGACTATGGTCAGTTGTTAAACTTAGATTCATGGTGTGTTTATGTGTGCATATAGATTTTGAACATTTCCTCAATTCTTTCTTGAAGAAAAGTTTTCATGTTGTATGATTTTCATCCTACTCTTGGAATTTAGAAATTTATTCTAATCCCCCTTCAGAAGATGAGCACCCACTGCAATCACGCTTGTTTAGGGAATTAGAGGGTATTGCTACACATTGCTCCCTGTGGTACAGGGACAGTCAAACCCTCAGAAGGTGGCTTGGTGAGTATACAAATTAACAAGGGGTATTTATTCATTTTGAGAAGTTCTCCCAAATGTGTCCTGAAACACTCCCTCCCACTACAGGGATAGCCTAGCAAGGAAGCCACTTGCTTTAAGTACACAATAGACAGGACTCCGTATCAGGCAGCAGATACATATGCATTGTGGTGCTTGACCATATGCTGTTCCCCCGCAGCAGTGCTGGGTGATGTCTGTCCAACTCTGGGGTTCACAGATAGGAAGCCCACTTTACTTGTGGTAAGTCTAGGCCACGTTCTCCTTATCATCTTTGTAAGGAATAAGTTGATGCATTTTCCTCCTTGTTCTTTTGTTTATTTCTTAGTTGGTTTAGAGTTCAGATGTGGAGAAGGGGTACACTGGGGGACCCTATATAAAAATCCAAGCATTTTGGGAACAGGAATAGTTTGGGAGTCACCAAGACACAGTTTTCTGGGGCAGAAGAGCTATGTATTTTAGACCCACTGCTGAGGGCCAAGGCAAATGTGCTCTGTAAGGACAGCTTGCTACAGGAGGTTTGAAGGGAGAGGGCCTGAGCGGTGCGCCCCATTTGTCCTTCCAGTCAAACTAATCAGGTAAGTGACTCTCGAGACAGAGGAATGAGGGGATAGGAAGGTGGGATGTGCTTGCTGGTGGGTGGCCCTCCACCGGGAAGAAAATATGTGAAATGTAGAAGAACTCCCCAAGAAAAAAGCGACATATACTTCACCTGACCAGATTTGTGTGTACTAAGTGACTGTGCTATGTAGGCCTGCCTCGCTGGAATAACTCTGCAATTTCTTAAATGACATTTTTCAGGTCCGTATCTAGTTCACTCAGTTACATAATTATGGACAGTCTCTTAGTTCTCTGCCTCAGATGGTAGACGGCTTAGCGTGGCCTGTGGTTTTACCATGTTCACACTCCCAGGCCAGCTTATCTCACAGAACCCTAGGACACCTCCCGGGGTCTCTGCGATCTGATAATAGTCCCCTACCGCCTCTTCAAAGCAAACAAGAATCCTGACGACAGGGACGTTCTTTCTTCTATCAACCCTGACAGAGTTCCACCAATTGCCCGGGTCCCAGTATATAGGCTTTAATTAGCATGTTTTTTTCACGTGGCAGCCTGAAAAGCAAATGTCAGTAAAATGCCAGTGGGTGGACGAGAGTTGCGGGGGCATTTCCGGTGCGAAGGACCGGCCTGCGCGACGCGATTGCCATAGAAACATGACGTCATTGTAGCGACTGTGACGACTTTTTAGTAGAGACACATGGCTCCGGGAGGAGAGCAGGTCCCGCCTTCACGGGTTGGGGACTGAGCTGAGGGTGCGGGGCTCTGTGTTGGGGGCTGACCGCCCTCCCGGGAGGTAGAGACAAGGGAACCCAGATTCAGGGCGTCTGTGTGTGCTTTGGGCCTCGCTGCCCCGGCTGGCTCGTCGGCAAAGCCACAGGTCCCACCCGGCCCCAGGGAGTGTGGGTCCTGCTCCGGGGCTGTCCAGGAGCCACGTTGCTACTAAAGGCAGGGGTGCAGGAACTAAGATATGTTACGCCTCTCTGAGCCCAGCTTCCGCCTCGGCGATATGGGGACGAGAATGCTTCACCCACAGCATCGCTGGGAACATACAGGGATACCGGTGAGCAGCCCACAGCCCTGTGCTCACAGCGGGATCATGAATGCCTTCATGAAGTCAGGCCACTTGGTTTTGCTTTTGAAGTTTCTAAATAGTGTATAGTCAAGGAAAGCCGAAGAGAAAGGCCCTGGAGAGAAGGTCCTTGTATCACGTGGTGGTTATCATCAGCCTCCAGTTGTATCAGTATCATGGTCACTACCCCAGTGCCTAGCATAGTACGGGGGCACTTAGTTACTCCCGGGAAGCACGGTGATGGCTGGATCTTTCTCTCCTGCGCAGCCCTTCATGCCAGTCGTCCAGCTCCTCTCAGGTGTCTGAAGGAGACCGGTTGTGAGGATCAGTGTCTTGATGGCCAGTGAAGCTCCTCCTCCAGGTTTTCACGGGCAGCAGTCCTCAGGAGATCCCAATACCTCATATCCATGGTGGGATACAACACCTGGCTAAAGTGAGTTCCCAGATTTGAAAAAAAGCGTGTTGTGACATAGTTCCTGTGAGGTTCACAAACGAGCCGAACAGTGGAGACGCTCCGTGGGTCTCATCCTGGGAGAAGAGGTTTAGCAGGTGGCATTTCATTCCTTCAGAAGCTCCATGCTGTGTAGTAACCCTGGAGGCCCATCTGAGACATGCCTTTTTTTTTTGTCAAAAAGCAATGAATTGTCTAGTTGGAGAAGGAAATGTGTCTTCAATGCATTTTTTAAAATGTGTCTAAATTGTTCTCACCGTATAGATAATAATTAGTGATTGCCTGTGCCTCTCAGATGGGTGTGGAAATATGAGGTAGTTAGATCTTCCTAGCAATATGACATTGTAGTATAGATGCTTCCTGGTGACCACGTTTATTTTTCACCATTATATAATGACATTTTTTGAAGAGCTAGAAATTTTCAAAGTGTTAGTTTAAAATATCAGTTAGTAGAACAGAATATTTAAAAAGTTGTTATGTTTGCCTTATTGTAATGGTACACAACCTAATTCCATAAGTAACCGGTTAATCTTCAATGTCATTATGATATTTTCCTGGAAATAAGACTTTTATTTCTGTAACTTGGAAGGAAACTGGCATCAACTTTCCTTAAATATTTGAATATATTTTATTGGAAATAATTATATCTATTTTGGTTACATGTAGTGTGGACCAATTTGATAAGACAGTGTGGATATGTTAATACTACAGGAGCATAATTATTGGACTTTCTCCTTGAGTAATCACATCATAGAATTATGAATGTATACATATATGTCAAATATTTTATTGAGGTATGGTTGACATACAATGTACTGTGCATATTTAAAGTATATGGTGTAGTAAGTTTTGATAGATGTATGCATCTGTGAATCTAATACCACACTCGTGATAATGAACATATCTGGCATTTCAAGAAGTTTCTTCATGCCCCTTTTTAATGCCTCCGGCTACCACTCTCCAGCCTCCCTCTTTTTGTCACACTGTGCAATTTTGGGTAATGACTGATGTTATGGCACTATAGATTAGTTTTCTTTTCCTGTGGTTTTATGTGAATGGAATCAATGTATATTCTTTTTTTTTTGTTATCATTAATCTACAATTACATGAAGAACATTATGTTTACTAGGGTACCCCCTTCACCAAGTCCCCCCCACAAGCCCCATTACAGCCACTGTCCATCAGCGTACTAAGATGTTGTAGAATCACTACTTGTCTTCTCTGTGTTGCACAGCCCTCCCAATCCCCCCCCCCATTATACATGCTGATTGTAATACCCCCTTTCTTCTTCCCTGCCCTTATGCCTCCCTTCCCTCCCATTCTCCCCAGTCCCTTTCCCTTTGGTAACTGTTAGTCCATTCTTGGATTCTGTGATTCTGCTGCTGTTTTGTTCCTTCAGTTTTTCTTTGTTCTTATACTCCACATATGAGTGAAATCATTTGGTATTTGTCTTTCTCCAATTGACTTATTTCACTGAGCATAATCCCTCTAGCTCCATCCATGTTGTTGCAAATGGTAGGATTTTTTTTCTTCTCATGGCTGAATAATATTCCATTGTGTATATGTACCATGTCTTCTTTATCCATTCATCTACTGATGGACACTTAGGTTGCTTCCATTTCTTGGCTATTGTAAATAGTGCTGCGATAAACATAGGGGTGCATCTGTCTTTTTCAAACTAGGCTGCTGCATTCTTAGGATAAATCCCTAGAAGTGGAATTCCTGGGTCAAATGGTATGTCTATTTTGAGCATTTTGAGGAACCTCCATACTGCTTTCCACAATGGTTGAACTAATTTACATTCCCACCAGCAGTGTAGGAGGCTTCCCCTTTCTCCACAACCTCTCCAACATTTGTTGTTGATTGTCTTTTGGATGGTGGCAATCTTTACTGGTGTGAGGTGATATCTCATTGGGGTTTTAATTTGCATTTCTCTGATAACTGATGATGTGGAGCATCTTTTCATGTGTCTGTTGGCCATCTGAATTTCTTCTTTGGAGAACTGTCTGCTCATCTCCTCTGCCCATTTTTTAATTGGATTATTTGCTTTTTGTTTGTTGAGGTGCGTGAGCTCTTTATATATTTTGGATGTCAAGCTTTTATTGGATCTGTCATTTACAAATATATTCTCCCATACTGTAGGGTACCTTTTTGTTCTATTGATGGTGTCCTTTGCTGTACAGAAGCTGTTCAGCTTGATGTAGTCCCACTTGTTCATTTTTGCTTTTGTTTTCCTTGCCTGGGGAGATATGTTCATGAAGAAGTCACTCATGTTTATGTCCAAGAGATTTTTGCCTATGTTTTTTTCAAAGAATTTTATGGTTTCATGACTTACATTCAGGTCTTTGATACATTTCGAATTTGCTTTTGTCTATGGGGTTAGACAGTGATCCAGTTTCATTCTCTTACATGTAGCTGTCTAGTTTTGCCAGCGCTATCTGTTGAAGAGACTGTCATTTCCCCATTGTATGTCCATGGCTCCTTTATCGTGTATTAATTGACCAAATATGTTTGGGTTGATGTCTGGAGTCTCTAATCTGTTCCACTGGTCTGTGACTTTGTTCTTGTTCCAGTACCAAATTGTCTTGATTACTATGGCTTTGTAGTAGAGCTTGAAGTTGGAGTGTGAGATCCCCCCCCCCCACTTTATTCTTCCTTCTCAGGATTTCTTTGGCTATTTGGGGTTTTTGGTGTTTCCATATGAATTTTTGAACTATTTGTTCCAGTTTGTGGAAGAATGTTGTTGGTAATTTGATAGGGATTGCATCAAATCTGTATATTGCTTTGGGCAGGATGGCCATTTTGACGATATTAATTCTTCCTAGCCAAGAGCATGGGATGAATTTCCATTTGTTCGTGTCCTCTTTAATTTCTCTTAAGAGTGTCTTATAGTTTTCAGGGTATAGGTTTTACACTTCTTTGGTTAGGTTTATTCCTAGGTATTTTATTCTTTTTGATGCAATTGTGAATGGAGTTGTTTTCCTGATTTCTCTTTCTATTTGGTTCATTGTTAGTGTATAGGTAAGCCACAGATTTCTGTGTGTTAATTTTGTATCCTTCAACTTTGCTGTATTCTGATATCAGTTCTAGTAGTTTTGGAGTGGAGTCTTTAGGGTTTTTTATGTACAATATCATGTCATCTGCAAATAGTGACAGTTTAACTTCTTCTTTGCCAATCTGGATTCCTTGTATTTATTTGTTTTGTCTAATTGCCATGGCTAGGGCCTCCAGTACTATGTTAAATAACAGTGAGGAGAGTGGGCATCCCTGTCTTGTTCCCTATCTCAGAGGAAAAGCTTTCAGCTTCTCGCTGTTCGGCCTGATGTTACCTGTGGGTTTATCATATATGGCCTTTATTATGTTGAGGTACTTGCCCTCTATACACATTTTGTTGAGAGTTTTTATCATGAATGGATGTTGAATTTTGTCAAATGCTTTTTCAGCATCTATGGAGATGATCATGTGGATGTTGTCCTTCTTTTTGTTGATGTGGTGGATGATGTTGATGGATTTTCGAATGTTGTACCATCCTTGCATCCCTGGGATGAATCCCACTTGGTCATGGTGTATGATCCTTTTGATATATTTTTTAATTCGGTTTGTTAATATTTTGTTGAGTATTTTTGCATCTACGTTCATCAGGGATATTGGTTTTTAGTTTTTTTTTTTGGTGGGGTCTTTGCCTGGTTTTGGTATTAGGGTGATGTTGGCTTCATAGAATGAGTTTGGCAGTATTCCCTCCTCTTCTATTTTTTGGAAAACTTTAAGGAGAATGGGTATTATGTCTTCTCTGTATGTCTGATAAAATTTCGAGGTGAATCCATCTGGCCCGGGGGTTTTGTTCTTGGGTAGTTTTTTGATTACCGCTTCAATTTCGTTGCTGGTAATTGGTCCGTTCAGATTTTCTGTTTCTTCCTTGGTCAGTCTTGGAGGGTTGTATTTTTCTAGGAAGTTGTCCATTTCTCCTAAGTTTCCCAGCTTGTTAGCATATAGGTTTTCCTAGTATTTTCTAATAATTCTTTATATTTCTGTTGGGTCCATTGTGATTTTTCCTTTCTCATTTCTGATTCTGTTGATATGCGTTGACTCTCTTTTTCTCTTATTAAGTCTGGCTAGAGGCTTATCTATTTTGCTTATTTTCTCAAAGCACCAGCTCTTGTTTTCATTGATTTTTTCTATTGTTTTATTCTTCTCAATTTTATTTATTTCTTCTCTGATCTTTATTATGTCCCTCTGTCTGCTGACCTTAGGCTTCATTTGTTCTTCTTTTCCAATTTCGATAATTGTGACATTAGACTATTCTTTGGGATTGTTCTTCCTTCATTAAGTATGCCTGCATTGCTATATAGTTTCCTCTTAAGACTGCTTTTGCTGTGTCCCACAGAAGTTGGGGCTTTGTGTTGTTGTTGTCATTTGTTTCCATATATTGCTGGATCTCCATTTTAATTTGGTCATTGATCCATTGATTATTTAGGAGCATGTTGTTAAGCCTCCATGTGTTTGTGAGCCTTTTTGCTTTCTTTGTACAATTTATTTCTAGTTTTATCCCTATGTGGTCTAAAAAGTTGGTTGGTAGGATTTCAATCTTTTGGAATTTACTGAGGCTCTTTTTGTGGCCTAGGATGTGGTCTATTCTGGAGAATGTTCCATGTGCAGTTGAGAAGAATGTGTATCCTGTTGCTTCTGGATGTAGAGTTCTGTAGGTGTCTGTTAGGTCCATCTGTTCTAGTGTGCTGTTCAGTGCCTCTGTGTCCTTATTTATTCTCTGTCTGGTGGATCTGTCCTTTAGAGTGAGTGGTGTGTTAAAGTATCCCAAAATGAATGCATTGCATTCTATTTCCTCCTTTAATTCTGTTAGTATTTGTTTCACACATGTTGTTGCTCCTGTGTTGGGTGCATATATATTTATAATGGTTATATTCTCTTGTTGGACTGAGGCCTTTATCATTATGTAGTTTCCTTCTTTATCTCTTGTTACTTTCTTTGTTTTGAAGTCTATTTTGTCTGATACTAGTATTGCAACACCTTCTTTTTTCTCCCTGTTGTTTGAATGAAATATCTTTTTCCATCCTTAATCTGTGCATGTCTTTGGGTTTGAGGTGAGTCTCTTGTAAGCAGCATGTAGATGGGTCTTGCTTTTTTATCCATTCTATTACTCTGTGTCTTTTGATTGGTGCATTCAGTCCATTTACATTTAGGGTGATTATTGAAATATGTGTACTTATTGCCATTGCAGGCTTTACATTCATGGTTACCAAAGGTTCAAGGTTAGCTTCTTTACTACCTTACTGTCTAACTTAACTTGCTTATTGAGCTATTATAAACACCATCTGATGATTATTTCTCTCCCTTCTTATTCCTCCTCCTCCATTCTTCATATGTTGGGTGTTTTGTTCTGTGCTCTTTTTAGGAGTGCTCCCATCTAGAGCAGTCCCTCTAAAATACCCTGTAGAGGTAGTTTGTGGGAGGCAAATTCCCTCAACTTTTGCTTGTCTGGGAATTGTTTAATCCCTGCTTCATATTTAAATGATAATCGTGCTGGATACAGTATCCTTGGTTCAAAGCAGTTCTGTTTCACTGCATTAAATATATCATGCCATTCTCTTCTGGCCTGTAAGGTTTCTGTTGAGAAGTGTGATGATAGCCTGATGGGTTTTCCTTTGTATGTGACCTTTTTTCTCTCTCTGCCTGCCTTTAATACTCTGTCCTTCTCCTTGATCTTTGCCATTTTAATTATTATGTATCTTGGTGTTGTCCTTTTTGGGTCCCTTCTGTTGGGATTTCTGTGTGCTTCCATAGTCTGAACAACTATTTCCTCCCCAGTTTGGGGAAGTTCTCAGCAATTATTTCTTCAAAGATACTTTTTATCCCTTTTTCTCTCTCTTCTTCTTCTGGTACCCCTATAATGCGGATATTGTTCCTTTTGGATTGGTCACACAGTTCTCTTAATATTGTTTCATTTCTGGAGATCCTTTTATCTCTCTCTGCATCAGCTTCTATGCGTTCCTGTTCTCTGGTTTCTATTCCATCAATTGCCTCTTGCATCTTATACATTCTGCTTATAAATCCTTCCAGAGATTGTTTCACTTCTGCAGTCTCCCTCCGGACGTCATCCCTTAGCTCTTGTATATTTCTCTGCAGCTCCGTTAGCATGTTTATGATTTTTATTTTGAATTCTTTTTCAGGAAGACTGATTAGGTCTGTCTCCTTCTCAGGGGTTGTGATTTTGGTCTGTATCAAATTCTTTAGCCTTTTCATGATGATAGAGATAGTTTGTGGAGCTGACGCAAGTCATGGCTGGGAGAACGTCCCTTCTTGTTCGTTTGTGGCCTTCCTCTCCTGGGAGAACAGTGACCTCTAGTGGCTTGTGCTGGGTAGCTGCGCACACACGGGGCTTCTGATTCTTGCCTGCTTGCTGTGGAGTTTAGCTTCGCGGTTGCTGTGGGCATGGCCTGCCTATGGCAGCTGCTCTGAATTGCTGAGCTGCATCAGAGGGGAAATGGCTGGGAGGCTGTTTATCTCTGTGAGGGGCCCCCGAGCTGCCCTGCTGTCCAGGGGGTTAGGGTGCCCAGAGTTCCCTGGGATTCTCAGTCGCTGGGCTAAGTGTCCTGGAACGCTTCCATCAGCAGTGGGTTCCCTGTCCCTTTAAGACTTTCATTAAAGCACTCGCTTTTCTTCATCCCAGGGGCTCCAGCTGCAGGGACCTGCTCACAGGTCTTACTGTCCTGTTTCCCTGGTTTCCAGCACCCCATGCATGCCCTGTTTGTGCGCTCTGGTGCGGATGGGTAGGGCTGGCTATTTAGCAGTCCTGGGTTCCCTCTCCCTCCCCGCTCCAACTCCTCTCCTCCTGCTGGGAGCTGGGATGAGGGGCACTCAGGTCCCGCTGGGCTGCGACTTGCATCTTACCCCCTTTGTGAGGCGCTGCGTTCTCGCAGGTGTGGATGTAGTCTGGCTGTTGTCCTGTGTCTTCTGTTCTCTCTTTAAGGAAGAGTTGTATTTGTTGTATTTTCAAAAATATATGTGGTTTTAGGAGGAGATTTCCGCTGCTCTACTCTCACTGCCATCTTGGCTCCCCCCTCGACTGCCTCTTTTGCAACAGTCTACCTTTTCTACCATGCCTCGCAGCAATGCTAGCTCAGTCTTCAGCAACTCTCTTATCTTCATCTCAATGCTTTGCAGATGGCATTCTCATGTCCCCTCCACCTGTTCTTCCCTCAGGAGTTCATCTTTTTCCTTGATGGCCTTTTCCTCTTTCAGAGCACCTGACAGCACTACCTTCTCATTCTGTAAGGAATCTTCTACCTTTTCAATGGCACGTCACTGCCGGCTTTCTCGTGCTGCCTCGTCTGCATCAATGCCATCCTTCTTCAGGGAGTCCACAGAAGTTTGCAGCTCACATTTTCATGCCAGCATTACTTTCAGGAGCATGTCCGTCTCTTCTGAAGGCTTTTTTAATACTGTGAGAAGCAGCGAACCCACAGTCCCTGCTGCCTCACCGGCACTCTGTCCTTCAAAAGATGTACTTACTATACCTAGGGCTCTTTATAATGCCTCTGGTATCACCTCCACTTGCCTCCAGTCCTGCAGTGGGGCCCAGTCCTCTAGAAGGCAAGCCACCTCAGACCACATACACAATGAGGGACATTCCACAGTCTCCCCATCCACAGGGGCAGCTGGCGGAAGAACCATTCCCATAAGGGCAGCCTATCTTTTTCTTGGTCAACAGTGAATCCTGACAACTATGCCAATTGTCTTGCCAATTGATTTCAGCCCTGGGCAAGTTTGCTATGGATCAATGTGACCAAGGAAAATGATAGCAAACGTTCATTGGGGTGAAAGGGCTTATTACCCAGCTTGTTCTGCTGGAAGTACGTAGAGCACTAGCATCTCTGCCACCACCCAGAGCAATGGGCAGAGCCCTCTATACAGTGTAATAAAAGCTTATTGCCTAAAGGTGTGGAAGTGGTAGCCTAGCAACAGGCTGGTTTCATCATCAAGTGGTTTAAGTTCAGTGAGGATCCTGGCCATAGGAAACCCAAGTTCCCTATACTCAACCCCTCCAGGATTCTTGCTTTAGAATCTACATTCTTTGAATCTTGCACAATTGTCCCTGAGTGAGAAAGCTGGAGCACTGTAACCAGATTCCACAACAGCAACAGGGTATAACAACAACTTAGAGATTATAAAGAAATTAAGAAAGAACAAGATTTTGATACAGGTAACAAAAGTTATAATAATTCTCAAACCATAAGAGGTTCCTAGTAACAAAAATTACAATAACTCTCAAGCCAGAGGAAGTTCCCACTCCACAAAGACCTTAGGGGCGATAAGATACATGTTTTAATGACACCAACATAGGCAAATACTGTCCATCAGGTAGGATGCATGCAAGAGAGTGGTCCTGTCATAGGACTGTAGTAGGAAGGAGGTCCCTTCCAGGTCTAGTATAACATACTTTTACTCCTTTCCCTGTGTGGTTTACTGAAGGGTCCATATATAGTGCTGCAGGAGGTGTATGCACTGGCCATAATAAAAGAAAACTCCCTGGTAAGATGCTCCTATCTTCTGACCGTTCAGGATATACTACTGTGATCTTTGGGGGTCACTCTGCTGTTATTCAAGGAATACACAGGAGGCCAGATTCCAGGCCTTGTCCCCAAGGTGCCAGGAGAGCCAGTCATCATTGGTCCATGTGTACAGTTTTCCAAGGTCATGTCCACTCACTGTAGTCTCCACAGTACAGTGCAGTTGGTGCTGGCAGCAAGATATTATTCTAGTGGTTGAACCTCCGCTTCAGTGATTCTTCCTTCTTTTGTACTTTCAGTTGTATAGGGGAGGCAGAAATATGTGTTAATATGTCTATGGGGCTCAGGGCTCCCTTTCGAAGTCTCATTCAAATGCCGCAGCACAGTCCAAAAGTGGACCGAACATCCCCACAGACTATTGGTATCTGACTTTAGTCTGGATTTTAACAAGCCATTGTGCTTCTCTATCATGCCTCCTGGGGTAGGATTGTATGGCACATGAAACTTCCATTTGATTCCCAGCTGTCGAACCCATTCTTGCACTGTATGTCTGGAAAAATGGGTGCCCTGATCACTCTCAATTACCTGTGGTTGGCCATAGGCGGCAACGAGACAGTCCAGGCCTCTTTTGGTCATCTGCTGGTCTGCACAAAGGGTAAGAAAAGCAACCAGAGTTCCAGTAGCTGTGGCCACACAGTCATGGAATGCCGATATCCTCATACAGGTAGAGGCCTGGCCCAATATAGTCTATCTGCCACCTGATGAGGGGTATAGGCCCCTTAGCTATTGTTGCATGTTGCTGTGGAACTCACTGTAAGACCCTCTGGAGCACACGACACACTCCTGCCTGGCTCTAGTAACTTCTTCAAAGGCCAGTGGTACACCACATTGATGAGCTGCAGCCCACATTGTCTTTTGCCCCGCATGCAACAATCACTGATGCAACCATTGGGCCACATCAGAGGGAGGCTTTCCTTCTAACCAGTGTGTCTAGGTCAATTTATCTGCTTCATCATTTCCTGGGGATGCCAGTGGCAAATGACCTGTCACATGTTAAACTGTAATTTAGTCTGACCAGTGGCCCATAAGTCTTGCCACAACTCTTGCGCCCAAAGTGGTCAGTGACCAACAAGCCAGTTGGCATGGTACCAGGTTGGTAGCCACAGGGTCAAGCCCTGATAGACAGCCTAGTTGTCAGTGCAGACAACTAGAGGGGATGGCTCCTGGCTGATCACAAGCCACAAGGCCTGCATCTATGCCCATTGGCTGCTCTTCCTCTCACAATCTTATTTTCTGTTTTTTAAATGCTTAACCTATCTGAATTCCTTTGTCTAGGTATATCTCTGGAAATCTGGAAAAGGCATAGTTTTGGTTTTTCCTTCATAGGCAATTGGAAAACATATTTGCACACTTTACATTTACTGATATGATCAATGTTCATTTCTACTCAGTTTTGCCATATTGTTTATAAACATATATAAATTAAGATTCCATATATTCTACTGTTTTATTTGCCCTCTCTTTCTATTTATGATTTAGAATAGTTGTTTTCTTCTAGTTGAACTTTTATAGTAAATCCTTGACTATCCTTCTTAATGTCTTTCATAGAGAATGAGGTCTTATTAATGAACAGAGATGTGGTCAAATGATATGAACAGATAGATCACATAACAGGCAATTTTATCTATATAATCATTGACAATTTTATAACAAGTAATTTTTAATTAACTTTAACATGTATGCGAAGTTACAGTACATAGAGTCATACAAATTATTATCCTGGACTGGCATGCTGAGTGATAAAAACAAGCTACTTAAAAGTATGTATAATATAACTGGGGAAAGAATATATGGAAATGAACCTATTTTGTTTTTATTCTATGTAAAAATAATACACATTATCATAAATATATATAATTATAAATTAATGTATTTATATTTTAAATACATACATTTTTATTAATTTTATTCTCTAAATATATATTTAAATATGTCTGTGTGTGTGTGTGTGTATATATATATATATACACATATATATATATATATATATATATATATGTAATTTGTAAAATGCCATTCCTGCCTCTAAAGATATATGTCATATTGGAGTAGTTAGGTTTCCTGTGGTGAACTTGAACTTGTTCGTCTGTATAATGGGCAGATAATTACCCTTCTTATGAGAAGTAAGCAAATTATTAAAATGAATCTGATGAACAGTATTTCAGAAAATAAATGTATGGACCCCCAAGTGTTTTTTACCCCATAAAAGAAATGACTTAAAAATGAACATCTCATAGAGATCACTAGAATTGACAAAGCAGGATAGGAAATACATATTTATATGAAAGATCAGCCTTGTCACCGTCTCTTTGTAAGGTAAATTTTCTCCGATGGTGGAAATGAAAATCATTGCATCTTTTTTTTTAATGTGCTTTCTCATATTTATTCCTTTCATTTTGATACTAAGACAGAAAGCTTCCTTTGGGCCACAAACAGGAAGTGGTACGAAATGCCAGAGTATCAAGAGTATTCAGCCTGTACCACAGACTGAAATCGGGAGACCTGGGTTCCAAATGCCGGATCAGTCCTTGCTTACAGTAGTACCACAGGGCATCAGTACTATGCTACCCTTAGCCCTACTGCAGAGAAAAGATTACATGTGCCTGTGGTTAGGGTGGTGGACTTTGGAGTCAGAGTTGCTTGTAAAGTGGAGATTGATTCATAACTGGTTTCATGATCTTTAACAAATGGTGAATCATATGTGAAACCCACATGTGATGAGTATGCATTATATATGCATGCACAGAGAATATAATGGGAGGAAATACACAAATATTGTACACATTTTTAAATTAATGGGGTGGATTGCTGATTATTATATATTTCATTCTGGCCTTAACTATATTTGTGACAATTCTCAGAGGGGTGTGGTGGGATTATATTTCCCTAATGACTGATGGTGTTCATCATGTTCTCATGTGCTTATTTGACACTTGTGTATCATGTTTGGTGAAGTACCTGTTCAAATCTTTTGCTCACTTACTTATTGGAGTGCCTTTTATTTTCATTGAGTACTGTGAGTTTTTTTTTTCTGGATACAAGACCTTTATCACATATGTGATTTGTAAATGTGTTCTCACAGCTAGTGGCTCATCTTTTAATTGTCTCAACAATATCTTACACAGAGTAGAAGTTTTTAATTGTGAGGAACTGTAGCTTATCAATTTGGTCATTTATGATTTGGTTTTGCTTTTGCTGTCATATCTAAGAAATCTTCACCTAGCCTAAGAGCACAAGAATTTTTACTTGTGTTTTCATCCAGGAGTTTTATACTTTTAGCTTTTATTTTTAGGTTCATGATGTAATTTGAGTTTATGCTTCTAGATTGTGTATTCCGTGGATAATAGTTGATATTTGTGCATATGGATATACACTTGTCCCAGCACTGTTTGTTGAAAAGAGTATCCTTTCTCCCCTGAATGATGTTTGTAGCTTTGTCAAAAATCACTTGTTCATACATATGTGGGTGTACTTCTGCACTCTTTATTCTGTTGCTTTGATCATCTGCATCTCTACCTACATTAGATACCACACACCCTTGATTACTATAGATTCATAGTGCATCGTGAAATAAGGTAATGATTATCCTCCAACTTTGTTCTTTTCTTTCAAAGTAGTTTTCATAGTTATTTTCAGAGGCTAGGCCCTTTGCATTTTAATGTATCTTTTACAAATGCCCGTCAATTTATTTTTTTTAATTTTATGGTAAGATTTATATTGAAGTTGCATTGAATCTATAGATCAAATTGGTGAGAATAGACAACAGTACCTAGTCTTCTGATCCATGGAGACAGTGTGTCCTTCCATACTGAGGCCTTGTACAATTTCTCTCCACAATGGACTTTCTTATCTCTGGACATAGATGTGCTACATACATTATCTCTATGTATTCATACTCTTGGATGCTATTGTCACTAGTAGTATTTTTTTCCCCAACCTGTACCCTTCCCTGAGCTTTATTTGAAATGGGATAAGAATAGCACTCGTCTCAGAAAGGGGAACCCTCCTACACTGCCGGTGGGAATGCAAACTAGCTCAACCCCTGTAGAAAGCAATATGGAGGCTCCCCAAGAAAACCAAGAAATACTATTTGACCTAGAAACCCCATTCCCAGGAATCCACCCAAAGAAAACAAGTTCTCAGATTCAAAAAGACATATGCACCCCCATGTCCATCGCAGCACCACCCACAATAGCCAAGAAATGGAAGCAACCTGAGTGTCCATCAGTAGATGAATGGATAAAGAAGAGGTGGTACATATACATGATGGAATACTACTCAGCCGTAAGAAAGAAACAAATCCCACCATCTGCAACAACATGGATGGAGCTAGAGGGCACCATGCCCAGTGAAGTATGTCAGGCAGAGAAAGACAAATACCAAATGATTTCCCTCATTTGTGGAGTATAACAACCAAGCAAAACTGAAGGAACAAAACAGCAGCAGACTCACAGACTCCAAGGAGGGACTAGCGGTTACCAAAGGGGAGTGGTGGTGGAGGCTGGTGGGGAGGGAGGGAAAGGGGATTGAGGGGTATTATGATTAGTACATGTGGTGTGTGGGGGATCATGCGGGAGACAGTGTAGCACAGAGAAGACAAGTAGTGACCCTGTGGCATCTTACTACACTGAGGGACAGTGACTGCAATGGGGTACAGGAGTTGGGGGGACTCAATATGGGTGACTGTAGTAACCAATTGTTTTTCATGTGAAATCTTCATAAGAGTGTGTATCAAGGATATATTAAAAATAAATAAAAAAAAGAATAGCACCCACGTCATAGGAGGATTGTAAGAGTGATTATTGCAGTTAGAAAACTGTCAATAAATGTCCGATGTTATGATTTAATCATTTATAATTTCCTGGGAGTCATATGCCAGCAGTGAAGAAAACAGACAAAATTCTCTGACCTCGCAAAATTCATGATTTTTTGGATGGGGCTTGGGAGACAAGACAGAAAATATTATAAATAAAACCTGGCATAGGGTAGATGATGTTAAGTGCTATTGAGAAAAATGAAGTGGAAAACAGGAATGGAAAGGGCAGAGTGGAAGCAGTTTACAACAAGTAAGGGAATCAGGCACAGGAAAAGGACGTTTGTTAGGCCACCAGGAAAATTCGAATGTGTCTGGTTGTTAGATGATATACAAGACCTATTGTTCATTTTTTTAGGGGTGCTAAGGGCATGGTAGTTTTTTCTTTTAACCTTTTGAACCCCTTCACCTATTTCTCCCACTTCCTACCTCTGGCAGCCACCAATTTATTTTCCTTATCTATGAACTTGGTTCCTTTTTGTTCTTGTTTTTAAGTTTACACATATAAAAGGGATCATAGGCATTTGTCCTTGTCAGACTTAATTCACCCAGCACGACGCTCCCAAGGTCCAACCATGTGGTTGCAAATAGTAAGATCCCATTCTCCCTTATGGCTGAATAATTTATCCATTTGTCCAATGGTGAATGCAGGCTGCCTCCATATTTCAGCCACTGTATATAATGCTGAAACCAACCTGGGAGGGCATCTGTCCCTTCGAGTATTTTCATTTTCCTTGGATAAAAATCCAGAAGTGGAATCACCGGATCACATAGCAGTCCTATTCTTAATTTTTTGAGGAACCTCCATACCGCCCCCCACAGCAGCAGCACCAGCCCACATCCCCACCAACAGTGCACCAGTGTCCCCATTTCCCCAAGTGCTCACCAACACTTGTTTCTTACATTTTTGATAGTAGCCTTCCTCATAGGTGTGAAGTGAAAGCTCATTGTGTGGGTGTTTTTAGGTATTATTAATCTACAATTATATGAGGAATATTATGTTTAATAGACTCTCCCCTTCACCAAGTTCCCCCAACAAACCCTATTACAGTCACTGTCCATCAGCGTAGTAAGATGCTGTAGAATCACTACTTGTCTTCTCTGTGTTGCACAGCCATCCCTGTGCCTCCCCCCACATTATACATGCTAATCTTAATGGCCCCTTTCTTTCTCCAACCCCCTTATCCCTCCCTTCCCACCCATCCTCCCAAGTCCCTTTCCCTTTGGTAACTGTTAGGCCATTCTTGGGCTCTCTGATTCTGCTGCTGCTTTGTTCCTTCAGTTTTTGCTTTGTTCTGATACTCCACAGATGAGTAAAATCATTTGATACTTGTCTTTCTCCACGTGGCTTATTTCACGGAGCATAATACCCTCTAGCTCCATCCATGTTGTTGCAAATGGTAGGATTTGTTTTCTTCTTATGGCTGAATAATATTCCATTGTGTATATGTACCACCTCTTCTTAATCCATTCACCTACTGATGGACACTTAGGTTGCTTCCATTTCTTGGCTATTGTAAATAGTGCTGCGATAAACATAAGGGTGCATCTGTCTTTTTCAAACTGGGCTGCTGTATTCTTAGGGTAAATTCCTAGGAGTGGAATTCCTGGGTCAAATGGTATTTCTATTTTGAGCTTTTGAGGAATCTCTATACTGCTTTCCACAATGGTTGAACTAATTTACATTCCCACCAGCAGTGTAGGAGGCTTCCCCTTTCTCTGCAACCTTGCCAACATTTGTTGTTGATTGTCTTTTGGATGGTGGCAATCTTTACTGGCATGAGGTGATATCTCATTGGGTTTTAATTTGCATTTCTCTGATGACAAGTGATGTGGAGCATCTTTTCATCTGTGTGTTGGACAACTGAATTTCTTTTTTGGAGAACTGTCAGTTCAGTTCCTCTGCCCATTTTTTAATTGGATTGTTTGCTTTTTGTTTGTTGAGGTGCGTGAGCTCTTTATATATTTTGGATGTCAAGCCTTTATCGGATCTGTCATTTATGAATATATTCTCCCATACTGTAGGGTACCTTTTTGTTCTATTGAGGTGTCCTTAGCTGTAGAGAAGCTTTTTAGCTTGATATAGTCCCACTTGTTCATTTTTGCTTCTGTTTCCCTTGCCTGGGAAGATACGTTCATGAAGAAGTCACTCATGTTTATGTCCAAGAGATTTTTGCGTATGTTTTTTTCTTAGAGTTTTATGGTTTCATGACTTACATTCATGTCTTTGATCCATTTCAAATTTATATTTGTGCATGGTGTGAGACAATGATCCAGTTTCATTCTCTTACATGTAGCTGTCCAGTTTTGCCAACACCAACTATTGAGGAGCCTGTCATTTCCCCATTGTATGTCCATGGCTCCTTTATCATATATTAATTGACCATATATGCTTGGGTTAATGTCTGGAGTCTCTATTCTGTTCCACTGGTCTGTGACTGTGTTCTTGTTCCAGTACCAAATTGTCTTGATTACTGTGGCTTTGTAGTAGAGCTTGAAGTTGGGTAGCGAGATCCCCTCCACTTTATTCTTCCTTCTCAGGACTGCTTTGGCTATTCAGGGTCTTTGGTGGTTCCGTATGAATTTTAGAACGATTTGTTCCAGTTCGTTGAAGAGTGCTGTTGGTAATTTGATAGGGATTGCATTGAATCTGTTGATTGCTTTTGGCAGGATGGCCATTTTGACAATATTAATTCTTCCTGTCTAAGAGAATGGGATGAGTTTCCATTTGTTAGTGTCCTCTTTAATTTCTCTTAAGAGTGTCTTGTAGTTTTCAGCATATATGACTTTCACTTCCTTGGTTAGGTTTATTCCTAGGTATTTTATTCTTTTTGATGCAATTATGAATTGAATTGTTTTCCTGATTTCTCTTTCTGTTAGTCCATTGTTAGTGTATAGGAAAGCCACAGATTTCTGTGTATTAATTTTGTATCCTGCAACTTTGCTGTATTCCAATATTAGTTCTAGAAGTTTTGGAGTGGACTCTAGGGATTTTTATGTACAATATCATGTCATCTGCAAATAGTGACAGTTTGACTTCTTCTTTACCAATCTGGATTCCTTGTCTTTCTTTCTTTGTTCTGATTGCCATGGCTAGGACCTCCAGTACTATGTTGAATAACAGTGGGGAGAGTGGGCATCCCTGTCTTGTTCCCGATCTTAGAGGAAAGGCTTTCAGCTTCTTGCTGTTACGTATAATGTTGGCTGTGGGTTTATCATATATGGCCTTTATTATGTTGAGGTACTTTCCCTCTACACCCATTTTGTTGAGAGTTTTTATCATGAATGGATGTTGAATTTTGTCGAATGCTTTTTCAGCATCTGTGGGGATGATCATGTGTTTTTTGTTCTTCTTTTTGTTGATGTGGTGGATGATGTTGATGGATTTTCGAATGTTGTTCCGTCCTTGCATCCCTGAGATGAATCCCACTTGATCATGGTGTATGATCCTTTTGATGTATTTTTGAATTTGGTTTGCTAATGTTTTGTTGAGTATTTTACCATCTATGTTCATCAGGGATATTGGTCTGTAATTTTCTTTTTTGGTGGGGTCTTTGCCTGGTTTTGGTATTAGGGTAATGCTGGTTTCATAGAATGAGTTTGGGAGCATTCCCTAGTCTTCTATTTTTTGGAAAACTTTGAGTAGAATGGGTATTATGTCTTCTCTCTATGTCAGATAAAATTATGCGGTAAATCCATGTGGCCCGAGAGTTTTGCTCTTGGGTAGTTTTTTGATTACCGCTTCAATTTTTGTTGCTGGTAATTGGTCTGTTTAGATTTCCTGTTTCCTCCTTGGTTAGTCTTGGAAGGTTGTATTTTTCTAGGAAAGTATCCTTTTCTTCTAGGTTTTCCAGCTTGTTAGCATATAGGCTTTCATAGTATTCTCTAATAATTCTTTGTATTTCTGTGGTGTCCGTCTTGATTTTTCCTTTCTCATTTCTGATTCTGTTGGTGTGTGTTCATCCTCTTTTTCTCTTAATAAGTCTGTCTAGGGGCTTATCTATCTTCTTTATTTTATCAAAGAACCTGCTCTTGGTTTCATTGATATTTTCTATCGTTTTATTCTTCTCAATTTTATTTATTTCTTCTCTGATCTTTATTATGTCCCTCCTTCTGCTGACTTTAGGCCTCATTTGCTCTTCTTTTTCCGATTTTGATAATTGTGACTTTAGACTATTCATTTGGGATTTTTCTTTCTTTAAACATGCCTGGATTGCAATCTACTTTCCTCTTAGAACTGCTTTTGCTGTGTTCCACAGAATTTGGGGCTTTGTGTTGTTGTTGTCATTTGTCTCCATATATTGCTTGATCTGTATTTTGATTATTTAAGAGCATGTTATTCAGCCTCCATATGTTCGTGAGCCTTTTCGCTTTCTTTGTACAATTTATTTCTAGTTTTACCCCTTTGTGGTCCAAGAAGTTCATTGGTAGAATTTCTATCTTTTTGAATTTACTGAGGTTCTTTTTGTGGCCTATTATGTGGTCTATTCTGGAGAATGTTCCATGTGCACTTGAGAGAATGTGTATTCTGCTGCTTTTGGGTATAGAGTTCTGTAGAAGTCTGTTAGGTCCATCTGTTCTAGTGTGCTGTTCAGTGCCTCTGTGTCCTTACTTATTTTCTGTCTGGGGGATCTCTCCTTTGGAGTGAGTGGTGTGTTGAAGTCTCTGAGAAGGAATGCATTGCATTCTATTTCCTCTTTTAATTATGTTAGTATTTCTTTCACATACGTTGGTGCTTCTGTATTGGTTGCATATATGTTCATAATGGTTATATCCTGTTGTTGGACTGACCTCTTTATCATTATGTAATGTCCTTCTTTATCTCTTGTTATTTTCTTTGTTTTGAAGTCTATATTGTCTGATACCAGTACTGCTACACCTTCTTTTTTCTCTGTATTGTTTGCAAGAAATATCTTTTTCCATCCCTTGACTTTTAGTCTGTGTACGTGTTTTGTTTTGAGGTGAGTCTCTTGTAAGCAGCATATAGATGGGTCTTGCTTTTTTATCCATTCTATCACTCTGTGTCTTTTGATAGGTACATACAGTCCATTTACATTTAGGGTGATTATTGAAAGATATGTACTCATTTCCATTGCAGGCTTTAGGTTCATGGTTACCAAAGGTTGAAGGTTAGCTTCTTTACTATCTAACTGTCTACCTTAACTTTTGCTTGTCTGGGAATTGTTTAATTCCTCCTTCATATATACATGATAATCGTGCTGGATACAGTATCCTTGGTTCAAGACCCTTCTGTTTCATTGCATTAACTATATCATGCCATTCTCTTCTGGCCTATAAGGTTTCTGTTGAGAAGTCTGATGACAGCCTGATGGGTTTTCCTTTGTAGGTAACCTTTTTTCTCTCTCTGGCTGCCTTTAATACTCTGTCCTTGTCCTTGTTCTTTGCCATTTTAATCATTATGTGTCTTGGTGTTGTCCTCCTTGGGTCCCTTCTTTTGGGAGTCCTGTTGTTTGATACACTATTCTGTTGGGTCTTCCATGGTCTGATAGACTATTTCCTCCCCCAGTATGGGGAAGTTTTCAGCAATTATTTCTTCAAAGATACTTTCTATCCCTTTTTCTCTCTTCTTCTTCTTCTAGTACCCCTATAATGTGGATATTGTTCTGTTTGGATTGGTCACACAGTTCTCTTCATATTCCTTCATTCCTGGAGATCCTTTTATCTCTCTCTGCCTCAGCTTCTCTGTGTTCCTGTTCTCTGACTTTTATTCCTTTAATGGCCTCTTGTATCTCATCCAGTCTGCTCTTAAGTCCTTCCAGAGTTTGTTTTATTTCTGTATTCTCCCTCCCAACTTTATCTGTTAGCTCTTGCATATTTCTCTGCAGCTCCATTAGCATGGTTATGACCTTTATTTTGAATTCTTTTTCAGGAAGATTGGTTAAATCTATCTCCCCAGACTCCTTCTGAGGGATTGTCTGGGTTATTCTTGTCTGGATGAAATTCTTCTGAGTTTTCATGGCAATATAGGTAGTCGTGGGCAGTTTTTGCTTGTGTCATCTGGGAGAACAACATCCCTTTCTGCTTCTTGCCCTTCTCTGCTGCCTGTGCCAGTTACCCATACACGGGGAGCAGCTTCCAGTTTTATTTCTGCAGCCACCATGAGCAGGGCAGCCCAGATCCCTGTGGGGAGGGGAAGGTGCACCAGGTGTGCTCTCCTCCAAGAATGGCAACCCTTCATGCCTTGTCTGGGCTTCCTCTGTGCTGGGCAGCTGCATGTCGGCAGGGCCTCTGAGTCTGGCCTGGGAAGCTACAGAGGAGGCTCTGGGTGGTTGCTGTGGGCACGGCTGCTCTCAGGCTGCTCCCCTGCTGTGGCAGGGCTGTGCCAGGGGGGGAATGGATGGGTGGCTGTTAATCACAGGGAGGGGCCTCAGAGCTGAGCTGCCTCCCAGAGGGTTAGGACACCTGGAGTTGCCCGGGATTCCCAGCTGCTGGGCTGAGTGTGCCGGGATGCTTCCATCCAGCCATGAGGCCCCTGTCGCTTTAATACTTTCAAGAAGCACTTGCTTTTCTTTTGTCCCAGGGGCACTGGCTGCGGGGACCCGTTCACAGGTTTTACTGTTCCCTTTCCCTAATATCCAGCACATCATGCACTGTGTGTCTGCACTCCCAGTGCAGATGACTAGGGCTGGGTATGTAGCAGTCTTGGGCTCCCTCTCCCCCTCCCCCCGCTCTGACTCCTTTCTTCCTGCTGGGGACCTGAGGTGGGGGTGGGGCGCTTGGGTCCCCCCGGGCCACGGCTTGTATCTTACCCCCTTCATGAGGTGCTGAGTTCTCACAGATGTAGATGTAGCCTGGCTGTTGTACTGTATCTTCTGGTCTCTCTTTTAGGAACAGTTGTATTTGTTGTGTTTTCAAATATATATATGGTTTTGTGAGGAGATTTCCGCTGCCCTACTCATGCCACTGTCTTGGCTCCCCCCCCCCACTAGTAGCATTTTTATTAAAATATCAAGGTATCATATTTTCACTGAACTGTCAGGAGTCATTGTTGCTATGAAATCCTTTTGGTTGACAGCATAGGTTATTGTACGGTGGAAAAGATTCTTGAGGCTTAACACCTGTATTAGTCTGGGGTTTGTAGAGGAACAGACCCTATAGGATGTTTTTATCTGGATATATACTTTGAGGAATTAACTGATGAGATTGTGGATGCTTGGTAAATAAAAAATCTGATGGGGTGGACTGGCAGGCTGGAGACTAAAGAAAGAGGTACAGTTGGAGTCTGAAGGCCGTCTGCTGGTGAGCCGTGAAAGGATGTTGTAGGTGAAGTCCAAGGTCAGTGTCCTGACTGAATTCTCTCTGGCTCAGGGGAGATGAGCCCTTTGTTCTCTTTAGGCCTTCAGCTGATTAGATGAAGCCTATCTGCTTTACTCAGGCCACAGATTTCAATGTAAAATCTCATCCAAAAACTCTCTCATAGACACAAACAGGATAATGTTTGATAATACCTGGGTACTGTGGCTTCACCAAGCTGGCACATAAAATTCACTATCACAATATTCATTTGCCTACATTTCCTTCTCAGCTTTCAGATATTATTGGCAATATACTCAAACTAGTGGAACAAATGTCCCAGAGAAAAATCTACAGGTCCCATCTAGAGAAACACTCACTAAAATGAAATGGTTGAGTAGCTTTCAACTTTTTGTGTGGCTAGAATTGAATTGTGGAGTTTTGTTACTTACCTTCTGACAAACCCACCTTGGTCACTTCCTGGGCTCCATGGAAGTAAAAAATTAAAAAAAAAAATGGAGAGTGCATGAATGAATGTGGGTATGTATGCATGTGTGTGTATTGGTGCATCTGTGAGGAGTATTTATTGTGACAAATATTTGAAGCTAATTACCATGTATTACATCAGTCCTACTCATTTCTTAGAATGTTAGGAAATAGTGTAGTTGCTGGGTATTTTAGTCCCAGTTTTCTTGGCCAGGATGGCTACCATAGTGACTCAGTGATGCTGTGGGATTATGTAGAGACTGAAAACTGCATGGGGACAGGCAAGAACATTCTTGAGTCTGTCCTCTGCATTTCCTGTGCTTTCCCTTCCTCTCACATTCCTCTCTATTCAGTGTGCTGTATCCCCTGACACTCGCCTCTAGTGGTACAGCAGAGAAGATGTGGACTCTGAGCCCCAGAAATAGGAGCCGATAGAGAAGACCCAAGTGTGATGTCAAGTCTCCTAGACAGGTTCCTGGAGCAGGAGTGAAGACAAAGCATCCCATCATTGCAACAGTTTAGCTAAGTCAGTACAGGTAAGCAACTCACCCTGAACTTCACCCACACATGATATAAACCGAAAGCTAATCTAAACCAAGCACTAACCTTGAACCACAATGCTGACTGTAACCATATCCTCATGGTACTCCATACACTAGCCATAATCCTAAACCTAACCCAACATGTACCACTACACCAAGCCCTCAACATTCCCTACATGGAACCAGAAAGCTAATCCTAAATAGTGCCCTAACACTCTGCCTGAATCCTAAACCTCTCTCTAACCCAAAACTGAAATTCAAGCTAAGCCTTACCGTACACCTAACCTTTACCGTAACCCTAACCCTAAGCCAACCTCAAAACTCTCCTCAACACCCACACCAAAGCATCTGCGTAATCCTAAAACTAAACCTAACCCTCACCCTACAGCTGAAACCTAACTGTAACCATACCCACACACGCATCCAAAATGTAGCCATCAACATAACCCTCACCCTAAGTGTAGTCACTAAGCCTAAGCACTCACCCTCCCCATCAACCAAACCTAACATGACCCTAAACCTCATGCCAACCCAAAGGCTACCTTTGAACCCTGATCCTTAATCTGACTGTATGCATATCCTCACCCTGCACCTAATCCTAGGCCTAGCACTAATCCTAACACTATTCCTATGCCCTATCCATCACTCTCAACATCACTCACATGGAATCAGAAACATAAATAGAACACTTATCCTCACTCTAAAACCTATACTTAACTCTAACACGCTAAATTCATCTGAAGCCTATCCCAACACCTCACCCTAACACTGACCATTTTCCTACCTCTACTTCCCCATTCACACCCTCTCCTTCACCCACAGCAAACTGGAACTCTGAAATTAAACCTAACACAAACACTGAGAAGAAAGCCAAACTCAAACTATAACCATAACCGTACCCTCATCCTACACTTATCCTTAGCTCTAACCCTTAACCCTAATCATAGCCACATACCCTAGCACCTCCCCCTCACCTTCAACCACACCTGATGTAATCCTAAGCATAACCTAACCCAAAAACTAACTGCGAACCACCATCCTAAGTCAAATCCTAACCATATCCTCACCGTACAACTATAGCTGCACCTAACCATAACACAAACCCTGTGCCTATCCCATAACCCACACCCACAACCTCACACACATGCACGCATAATCACAAACCTTAGTTGAAGCCTGTCACCCTAAACCTGATACTTAGCCCACACCACAACCCTAAATTCACCTAAGCAAAACCCAACACCTAACCCCAAGCCTAACCCTGTACCTACCCCTTCCTCTAAACCCCCATCAACACCCTCACCTTCACCCACACCAAACCATAACACTAATCCTAAATCAAAGCCTAATCCTAAGAATAAAGTCTGTAACTAACTCTAACCATACATATATCATCACTGTACAGTTCATCTTAACCCTGACCTTAATCCTAAGCCTAATCACTAATCCTAACACCTCATCCTCAAATTCACTCATACAGCACATAAGCCTAAGGCAAACACTAACACTGAATGCTAACCCTAACTCTAACTGTAACTATATCCTCAAAGTGCTACTTACACTAGACTGACACTAAGCCTAAACTGACACCTACCCCTACCCCTATCCATCAACCTCACTTACACGGAATGTAAGCCTAAATCTAAATCTGACCCGAACTGTAAACCTAACTCCATCCCCAAACTGAACATTAATCTAAGGTTTACCCTTTACCTAACCCTATCCCTAACTCCTCAACTACCCCAAAACTCTCCTCAACATCTTCAGCTTCCCCCACACCAAAGCATCAGCGTAATCATAAAACTTAACATAATCCTAACTCTAATGTTGAAACCTAACTCTAATCATACCCACACCCACATCCAAAATGTAACCATGAACCTAACCCTAAGTATAACCCTAGTCACTAATCCTAAGCACTCACCCTCCCCTTCAACCAAACCTAATGTAACCCTAAATGTGATGCTGACCCAAGGCTGCTACTTAGGAAATATTTCCATTTAATAGCTTAGAGAGCTATCAGATTAATCCAGGACATGATTCATTTTTATTCTTTCTTCATTCTCCTCTAGAGGTAATCATTAGCCAATATGGGAAGACAAATCTTTCTGTGCATATTTTGATCTCTTTATTCCAGATCACAGCTTCACTCAGCAAAATACACGATTGTTTGCATGTTTTCAGCACACTCCCCCCCACACACATACAAACACACACAAACACACAGACACACAGAGAAGGTGTCCTCAGGCCTCCAACTGGCTAATTTAACACTGTGTGCACACATACATTCAAAGGTAGAGATACCTAGTTTATTGTATGTAATATGTGTATATACAGATTGTGCACATGTACACACTGACACAAACCCAAATCTAATCCTTACCCTCAACTGAGAATTGTGAGCAGTCATATAACCCACGTGTCATGAGCATCCCTTCTATGTGCATGTGTAGAGAATCGAATGGGAAGAGGTACCCAAATAATAGATGTTGGTTACAGGGATGGTAGTATAGCATGGAGAATTTAGTCAATTGTTCTGTAACAGCTTTCTACGTTGATACATAGTAACTGCACCAGAGGGGGTGAAGTTTTCATAGCATGGGTAACTGTTGAACCCATGTTGTACATTGGAAGCCAACATAAGATAGTCTATCAACCCATATTCAATAAGAAGAAAAACCATAAGGATCTGAACTTACATATATTTATAAGAAACCTCTAGCCTTTCTTGAGCTGCTACTTCTCAAATTGAACATGCGAATTTAGAACACCACTGTCTCCACCCTTAAGTTCCTTGTTGGCGTCCAGGGGAAGCCTGTCACTGAACTGATACGTGGTGTTTGGCCTTAATGGCCGCTAGCTGGTGAATAGATAGCTGGGTGGCTGGAGGGATGCAGGAGGTGTGGAACGTGTGCTGGGAGTTGAGAGATTTTGCCACTCCAGGGCAGAGCTCTTCCTGCAGGTGAGTGAAGCCATGGTGTCGGATGGCTGAGGGCACACAGCTTCGCAGCGCTCTGAGAGGGATGCGGCCAAGTGGGAAGCACTTCTGGTGTGGAGGGCCAGCGGGAGCATCCAGGTTGCCACAGCTCCCTACGTCACTGTGGTGGGTGTGACGACCATTTCCTAGAGATGACACTGCCTGGCGGGGAGAGCAGGTCCCGCCCTCAGGGGTTGGGGACTGAGCTGACGGTGTGGGGCTCTGCATTGGGGGCTGATCGCCCTCCCTGAAGGGAGAGACAAGGGGACCCAGATCCAGGGCGTCTGTGTGTACTTTGGGCCTCGCTGCCCTGGCTGGCTCGGCGGCAAAGCAATGGGTCCCGCCCGGCCCCAGGGAGTGTGGGTCCTTCTCTGAGGCTGTGCAGGAGCCACGTTGCTACTAAAGGCAGGGGTGCAGGAGCTAAGACAACTTATGCCTCTCTGAGCCCAGCTTCCGCCTTGGCGAAATGGGGACGAGAATGCTTCACCTGCAGCATCGCTGGGAACCAGTGAGCAGCCCACAGCCCTGTGCTCACAGCGGGATCATGAATGCCTGCATGACGTCAGGCCACTTGGTTTTGCTTTTGAAGGCTTTAAATAGGGGTAGTCAAGGAAAGCAGAAGAGAAAGACCCTGGGGAGAAGGTCATTGTAACATGTAGTGGTAATCAGTACCAAGTGGTATTAGTGTCATGGTCACTAGCCCAGTGCCTAGCATGGTGGAGGCACAGAGTTACTCCAGGAAAGCATGGTCGTAGCTAGATCTGTCTCTCCTTGTGCAGCTCTACATGCCAGTGGCTGAGCTCATAAAGTGTCTGAAGAAGTGGATTCTGAGGATCTGTGTCCTGGTGGCAGCTGAAGCTCCTCCTCCAGATTCAAGGGCAGCAGTCTTCAGGAGACACCAGGAGGTCATGTCTTTGGTGGGATGTGATGCCTGACTCAAGTGAGTTCATAGATCTGAGAAAAGCATGTTGTGGAATAGCTCCTGTGAGGTTCACAAACTAGCCTGAAAGTCAATAATCTTCTTTGATTTCATCAGAAGAGATTTAGCAGTTTCAATGTCATTCTGTCAGCAGCTACATTCTTTCTGTAGCCCTTGAGGCCCATTTTAGAGATGCTTTCTTTGTCTGGAATCAATAAATTGTCTATCCTGAGTAAGGATCTTCATGTTTAACATATGTGTGCATAAATTTACATATGTTTTACTGATTATAAATAATAATCAGCAATTTCCATATATCTCTCAGATTGGTGTTGAAATATGCTGTTGTTTTGAAGGTATTTCTAGCAATTTGAAATTTTAATATGGATTCATCCATGGTCACAATGTTTTTATTCATTGTGTAGTGAAGTTTTCCAGAAGTCAGGAATTTTCCAGGTGTTAGTTAAAATGTCAGCAACAACAATTTTTGTGTTTTCAAAAGTATCGATTGCCATAAAAATTTTCCTGTTACAATGATACCCAGCCATGTCCTCTAAAATAACCACGTAGGTTTAAATGTCATTATTATTGTTTTTTCAGGATATAACATTTTCAGTTATGTACTATGTGGCCTTACCTGCTCCTCCTATTGCCCTGTCCCCAGGCAAAAACTGTCACTATGGATTATTTCTCATGTCCTAGATATTTATTTAAATGCAATCTTAGAGGTTTTATTCCTTTTTTTTTTTGGTCTGGCTTTGTTTATTTATGACACTTATTTTTAGATTTGCCCATTTTGTTACATATATCAGTAGTTCATGCTTTTATTGCTAAGTAGTGTCCTTGTATTTGGATATCCCACAATTATTTTACCCATTTACTTGTTGATGGTTGAGTTTTTCCCAATTTGGGACACTTAAATAAAGCTGCTGTAAACAATTTTTTAATTGTCTGTGCATAGACAAAGACTTTCTTCCTCAAGGATAAATACTAGGATTGCAATAGCTGGTTCATGTGATAGCTGTGAGATTAACTCTCAAATATCAGATTTTCAAAAGTGGTAGCACAGTTTTTCATTTCCACCAGCAGTTTATGAGAATTCCATCCCTCACAGCTTTGCTAAGACTTGTAGTGTTCACTCTTTTTAGTTTTAGCCATTCTCACTGGGGTGTGGTAGTATCTCATTGTAGTTTTCATCTATATTTCCCTAATGACTAATGATGTTGAGCATCTTTTCATATATTTATTTGACATTTGAATATCTTTTTTGTGGAGTGCCTATTCAAAACTTTTGCCCATTTATTTATTAGGGTGTTTGTTCCCTTCTTTATGACTTTGGTGAGATTTTCTATATTCTGCTTACAAATCCTTTATAATATGTGGTATTTTCAAACATTCTTTCTCAGTTTGGCTATCTTTTCATTCTCTCAACAGTGTCTTTTGAAGAACAGAAGTTTCTAATTTAGACAAAGTCCAATTTATCAATTTGTTCACACATGGATTGTGGTTTTGGTGTCTCTTCTAAGAAATCTTTACCTTGAATCCAGTGTCACAGGGGCTTTCTCCAGTGTTTTTGGTAGAATTTTATGGTTTTGACTTTTATGGTTAGCTTTATGATGCATTTTGAGTTGAATTTTGTGTATGGCACTATAAATGAATCATGGCTTATATTTATGCATATGGATTTCTTCAAGCACCATTTACTGAAAAGACTATCCTTTTTCCACTGAATTGCCTTTTAGCCTTGTTGAAAATGAGTTGTACCTATATGTGTGGGTGTATGTATGGACTCTTCTATTTTGTTTCTTTGATACACATTTCTACCTTGACTCCAATACCATACTGTTTTGATTATTATATATTTATAATTACTCTTCAAATTGGATAGTAATTATCTTCCAACCCTGTTCTTTTCAAAGTTGTCTTTCACAGTCTAGGTCTTTTCCCTTTCCACATGGAATTTGTAATCATCTTGTCAATTTCTTTTTTTTTAATGACTGCTAAGGTTTTTATTAGAATTTCATTGAATCTATAGATCAGTTTGAGGAGAACAGATATCTGAACAACACTGAGTCTTCCAAACCGTGAAAACAATGTGCCCCTCTATTTATTTAGGCCTTCTTTAATTTCTCTGAGCAATATGTTATAGTGTTCAATGTACAGTCATTGCACATTCATGGACAGATTATTCCCAACTATCTCATATATCTTGTTGCTATTGTAAATGGCAGGATTTTAAATTAAATTTTCTATATATTTTTCACTGAACTGTGAGCAGCCAAATGTTCAAGAGGAATCTTTTTGGTTGAAAGTGCAGGCTCTCTAGGAGGAAAATGTACTTGATACATAATATTCACTTGTCTATATTTTCTGGTCAACTTTTATCTGTTATTGGCAATCTACTGAAACTAGGGAGAAAAATGCCTCAGAGACAATTCTACAGGTCATCTCCAGAAAAATCCATCACTAAAATAGTTTAGTAGCTTTGAAATTTATGTGTGTAGTCAAAAATGAATTGGAATTTCTTCTTTACACTCTAGTGAATCCACTTGAATGAATTCCTGGGATCTTAGGTAATGAGAGAGAGTGGGGAGTTGGGGAGAAGGAGAAGGGAGAGAAGGGCATGGAGAGAGAGAGAGAGAGCATATATGTATGTGGGAATGTATGTATGTATGCATTTATGTGTATATTGCTGAAGCTGCCAGGAATCTTTATTGTGAAGAATACCTGAGGTTAATTACTGTGTGTTATGTCAGTCCTGCTCAATTCATAGCACATGTTAGAACCTAATCAGGGTAGATATTATCTATTCTTCCTCAGGTTTACTTGGCAAACATGGTTACTATAGTGACTGTAGCTGCAGTGGGATTTGATAGTATCAATATCCATTTTGATTCTTCCCTGAGTCACTTGTTACTATGGTTTCTGTCATTTTTTCCCAATTCTGTCATTCCTTCTTGGATTATTAGTTGGTATTTGAGTGTAGGGTTCAGCTTTCCATTTTCTTCTATCATTAATTAACTAATTAATTAATGTTTTCCACTTATGTAAGTATACCTCATAGATTATTATTTTTGCTCAAAAGGTTTTCTATTATTATGTATTTTGATGGTTAAATTGTCCCGTACTTAGCCAGTGTTAGCTCTTCCACTTGGCCTCTGTTTCCATTTGTCATCTTCCTATACATCTTTGAGTATGTATGTTCTTCTCTGAGCCTGTCTTCTAGCTGTTCAAAGGGTGTAATAATGCCCACCTCAGAGCATTGCTTTGAGTGTTTGAAGATAAAAAATAACAACCTACATTTGCATCTAACAAAAGTAGGGCATCTAAAGGCCCTCAGCAATGCTAGCTCCCCATTCCAACTTTGCCCCTTCATGCGGTCAATGTGATGCCTCTGGCATTAACATCACAGGCTGACTACCAGAGATAATATGTGGCTGTGTAATAGAAGCAGGGATGATCCCACATGTCCATGATGTGAGCTTCAGGGTCACTGCTGTGTGAGGAGGGGGCTGCGTGATGGCACTGGGGAAAAGGCCCCATGTCCCTGCAAAACTGTGGGGACAGGCAAGGACATCCTCATCCCGTCCCCTGCATTCCTGTGCTTCCTCTTCCTCCCATGAGCCTCTCTGTTCCACAAGCTGTCTCATCCTCTGACTCTCCCTTCTAGCAGGGCAGCAGAGGAGCTGTGGACTCTGAGCCCCAGAAACAGGAGCTGATAGAGAAGAATCAAGTGATGTTGAGTCTGCTGGACAGATTCCTGGAGCAGGAGTTAAGAGATATAGTCCCATCTTTGGGAAAGTTATATAAGTCACTACATTTTCCTTCAGCATCTGTATACAGTAGGAGAGCAATACCAATGTTCCCAACCTCCCAGAAATATTGTGGACTTTCAGTGTGATCCCATGTGGGAAAGTGATCTGTGGTCATAGGTGGGAGGGAAGGACCAATGCCCTTTCCAGTAATTACATGACCAGAGACACCCCAGGTACCATAGAACTCTGCATCGTAGGTATCAAATTAATGCTACATAAATGTCAGCTGTTTAGGCCATGATTTTTCCAGGTGCAGCCCATGGGCCACCTCATTATAATCACCAAGGAGTGCTTGTTGGAACTGCAGATTGCTGTGCTCACTCTTGTTTTGCTATACCCAAAACAGAGAGATGGGGTAGGAAGTATCTCTGTTTTGAATCATTTAGTTCAGAGTTGGTTCTGGCTCATCACAGTTTGAAAAACACTGCTGTGGATTTGCTGTAAGGTGTTCTCATAATTTTGAATCCTTTGATGTCTGCTTTTCTTTGTATCTGCTCCTGTGTGTCAAACAGTTCACAATTCTTTCATTTAGGTAATACTTCTATGGTGACTTACATGTGAGGCACTGAACTAGGTACTGGGAACCCAGCACAGAGAATAAGACAGGTAGGGCCCCTGGAGTTTTCATTCTAGTTTGGGAAAACCGGCAGTAAGCAGGTAAGTCATAAGCAGGGTAATTCACCTGGGGTGCTGTGGATAAAGTGAAGGTTCCTGTGGCCAGGATTCTCACCTGTCCCTGGTCAGCTAGTTCACTACACAGGTGTGGGCAATAGGTCGTTATTGACTCTATATAAAGAGCTCCATCGAGCACTCTGGGTGACACAGTGGCAGCCTGCAAGGCTGCAGGAGAGCAGAGGCGAGACTGGAGTGGTGGCAGCGCCAAGGACAGAGACTGAGATGGTTGCGGGGGCAGAGGTGAAGGAGGATTACAGACCTGCAGACTGTTGGATGCAGATGTAATTCTAGTGCTCGACCTATCTCTGGGAGAAGAAGCTGGGTGATAAAAACCCTTTCACCCCAGAAATGTTCCATTGTCACTCCTTGTTGGCACTGAATCCATAGTGAACTTGCCCGGGGCTGAAACTCATTGGCAAGACAGATGCTTTGGGAAAAAGACACATAAATAAAATAGCAAATGACAGGGACAGGATTATTATAGACGGGGTTGTCAGTGAAGTTCTTTTTAGGAAGTGACATTTGAGCTGAGTCCTCAATGTCAAGAGGAAACTAGGCCTGGGCAGGCTTTTTTGTTAGTGGCCCTTAAATGTGCATGTCACCAGTTGTTCCAGAAGCAGACAATGAGCTCAAGTGACTGGAACATGGCAGACAAAGTGCAAATAATAGGAGAGGATGTCAAAAGGGCACACAGGAGTGACAGTCCAGTGACTGTAAAGAGAACTAAAACTATTTACATTCACACATAGTTTGTAAGAGGCAGAACTAGGGTTTGGCCCTAGTCTATCTCCAGAGGCCCCACTGCTAACCAATACACTTAGGAAGAATTAAAAGATGTGTTGAACTACATCATCCCATGGTAGTTGATGCTAGGCTAGGGCCCTATGTCTCTCAGTGAAGACTGCTTCAGTAAGCATTTTTCCATATAGAGAGAGTATTTGAGAAAAACAAAAAGGAAATAATCACAAAAACAAAAAAGTAATAATTATCACAGTTACTATGAATTAGATTACTTTGCTGTTAATATAATTCCTTTGGCTTCAAATTTGAATTCTTTTCATTTTTAAGAACTCAGATTGCTCTCACACCAATTAAAATGGCCACTATCCAAAAGACAAGAAATAACAATTTTTGGCAAGGATGGAGAGAAACGGGAACCCTCCTACACTGTTGGTGGGAATGTCAATTGGTACAGCCACTGTGGAAAGCGGTGTGGAGGTTCCTCAAAAAACTAAAAAATAGAAACACTATTCGACCCAGTAATTCCACACCTAGGAATTTACCCTTAAAAAAAAAATCCCTGATTCAAAAAGATATATATGTAGCCCTATGTTTATTGCTGCATTATTTTCAATAGCGAAGAAATGGATGCAACATAAGTGTTCCCCTCAATAGTTGACTAGATAAAGAAGATGTGGTAAATATACACAATGGAATATTATTCAGCCATAAAAAGAAAAGAAATTCTTCCATTTGCAATAACATAGATGGATCTAGAAGGTATTATGCTCAGTGAAATAACCCAGGCAGAGAAAGACAAATACCGAATGATTTCACTTATTTGTGGAATATAAAAATAAAGCAAAAATAAAAGGCACAAAACAGCAGTGGACTCAGAGACACTGAGAAGTATCTAGTGGTTACCAATGTGGAGGGGTTGGGATGGGTTGGGGTTAGGGGAGGGGGAATAAAGGGGCACAATAATTCACATTTGCAATATAATTTGTAATACACCATCACAGGGACAGTAGCACAGCATGGAGAGTATAGTCAATGATTCTGTAATATCTTTATACGTTGATAGATAGTAACCACACTAAAGGGGGTGAGGATTTGATAACACACATAACTGTTGAACTACTATGTTGTATATTTGAAACCAATATAAGATTGTATATCAATGATATTTCGATTAAAAAAAAACTCAGAGTGCTTTTCAGATGGGAATCACATTGTTCTGCATCTGAAATCTTGCTGGTTGGTGGCAGGTATGGTCTGAACTTCATTGATAGGTGAGACCAGGTGAAGTGTGGTAACTTATCCAAGGTCATGTCAAGTTAGTGGGTTAGGTCTGGCACTGGGGCCAGGTATGTCTCCTGTCTCACACCCAGTTTCCTGTCCATCAGACATCACACTAACCTGTTTCTATGTGTAGTGAATCCCTTTTCAAGGGCTCAGAGGGTATGTATTTCTCTGAGGTTATCCTGAAAGTCATAGACACTAAAAATCTTCAAATAAAAGGAAATGAGGTGTTGATTTTCCTCTCCCAAACTCAACTGGAAGATTGGAAGAAAGATTGCTAGAATCATGCAGCATGTACTCTTTTGTGCCTGGCTCCTTTCAATTCACATAATGTGTATGTGAGATTTACTTATCATTGTCTGTAGTTGTGCATCATTCATTCTCATTGATGTATAGTAAGTATTACATTGTGGATATTTTATATATATCTGTTATGGTGATTGGGGTGTTTTCTAGTTTTTGACTTATTTACAATATTGCTATGAATGATTTTGAACATAACTTTTACATGGATGTTTATTTTCTGTTGGACACATGTAAGACAAGCATTTTTTAAATTGAAGTATCATTAATATACAATGTTTATGTTGGTTTCAAATACACAAAACAGCAGTTACTCATGTTTTAAATCCTCATCCCCTCTAGTGCAATTGCTATCAATGTAGAAAGATACTACAGAATCATTGACTATGTTCTCCATGCTGTCCTACCGTAAGACAGGAATTTCTGAGTCATGTTGTGGGTATGTTGAACTCAGTAGATATTGTCAAGCAGTTTTTCAAAATGGTTGTTCCAGGTTATATTCCCAATCCCTGACAACACTTGGTGTCATCCATCTTTTTCACTTTCGTTGTCCAGGTAAGCATGTGGTAGTATCTCATGGTTTTAATTTTAATTCTCTCAAGTCTAAGTGTCTATTCATGTAAAGAAGACCTCCTTCTTTTTTTATAATCTCCCAATTATCTGCTTAAGAAACTGCATCTTTTGTCTTCTGGAGTTTACCTTCTAGATTTTGCTGGTTGAATCCCTATTGTGTTAGATTCTTCTGCCTCTTCTTCCCTATTTCCTTTAAGTTGGTAATTAGATTTAGAGGCTTGATCCAATTCAGATTTTTTGACAAGAGTACCTCCGATGTGGTGTTATACTTCTTTCAGTGATACACCGGGAGGCTCCTTTTGTCTGGTTGTCTTTCCTCTGGTGACACATGGATTGATCACTGGGTTCAGGTGTTGTCAGCCTGATCCATCCATTATAAAATTTCTTGTCTGTTTCTCATCTCATGTGTTTTGTAGCCTCTGAAGAGTTTTGTCTAGATCTCCATTTCATTAAAAGTTATAAAAGGATGATGTTCTAATTCTATAATTTCTTATGCATTTATTAGCTGGAGTTCTTCTAGGAGAGGAACTTAACCTTCATCAACAGTTAGATTGCACTGAGGTATGGCTTGCACAGGAAGGGAAAGATGAATGTTTAATTCTTTTGCAGTATTTCTACCTTTCAAAATAATGAGTTGTTTCCCTGGGATCCTCCAAAGGTGAGCAGTGAGTTTGTTTTGTTTGCATTTTGCTTTTCTTTTAGTGTCATCATGACATGGATGTTTGTATATTTGATATGTATTATAGTCTTTATTTTAATTGGCGTCAAATCTTTGGCCAGTGGAAGACCCTTCAAATTGGCTTCTGAGTCTTTTTGACATGCTTTCTAGTAAGGTAAGTTTGGCCCAGACACATCTGGTAAAATTCCTTCTATGGCATAAGAATCAACCATTTTTCTTCAGAGGAGCCTGGTAGCTTTTAGTGGCAAATGTGTTTAGAGTAGTCAGTCTGGGTACTAGAGTCATTCTTTGCTACTTGATTGGTCATTGTTTCTTGTCTTCTTTAGTGCATGAAATCAGTAAATATGTATTATATTTTCAAATGAATATACATCCTTAGTTACCAACCTGGGCTGCTCCATGATCTCCAGATAGGTTTTTGTCAGTTTTTCTTAGCCTTCCAGTTTTTCAGATATGAGCAATTGTAACATGTTGTATTAGTTACCACCCTCTTCATAGGTAAGAGGTGGCATATTCTATGCAAGTAAAGTCCAATACAAATTTCTGTGGAGAAGAAAATATTCTGTGTCTATATTTTCTAACACAGTAGCCATTAACTACCTGTTGAACACCTGAAACCTGGTGAATGTGAATGAGGGATTGAATTTTTAATTTTATTAAATTAAATTAAATGATTGTGTGGCTGATGACTCCATATTGGACAGCACCACCTCTACACATTTTTCTTCACATTGCTTTTATTACTTAACAGTATATTTTGGAGATCATGCCATGGCCACACAGAGGGAGTCCTCATTGCTTTATTAAAAAAAGTTTTTGAATTGAGGTCAAACACACTTTGGGGAAAATGGAACATTCTGACCAGGATTCCTGCCTGGCTTGAATAGTGCCCATTTTGTATATAATAAGAGCATGTTTGCATATTTATGGGATGTCTACCACTGGCAGAGCCACTGTTCAGTCAGGGGATTGCTGATCCAGGGTTGGGGTGGAGAGGAAGCACCCATTATCTCCTTCCCTCCATTCTTTGTACACAATTGGCCAGGCATCCGCCAGTCACCAGGGACCACCTCACAGAATTCTGCCCAGTGCCTTTAGTGTGGCCAAGCATGAGTGGGGAGAGGGAGCTGAGCATGTAGCATTCAGAGTGAAGAGAAACTGAGCCATGAGAATAAACCTGTTCATTCACAACTTCTCACCCTTTTCTTCCTTTGGTCTCAGTGAATTCATAGAGAACTTGCCCTAGGTGGGAAACTCCCTCCTCCTGGAGATACATACACATAACATGAAATTTACCATCTTAACCATTTTTAAGTGTATAGCACATTAGTGTTCACTACATGCATATTGTTGTGCAACAAATCTCTAAAATTTCTTTATCTTGCAAAGTTGAAACTCTGTACCTATTGAAACTCTGTGCCTCTTTCCTCTTCCTCCCAGACCCTAGCAACCACCATTCTACTTTCTGTTTCTATGAATTTGACTGTTTTAGACACTTCATATCAATAGAATTCTGTAGTATTTAGCTTTTTATAGCTGATCTCTTTCACTTAACATAATCTCCTCAAAGTTCATCCATGTTGGGGCACATGGCAGGATTTCCATTTTTAAGACTGAATAATATTATGTCCATCTGTAGATGGACATACAGTTTACTTCCACCACTTGGCTATTGTGAATAGTGCTTCAGGGAACATGGGTATGCCCAAGAGTAGGATTGCTGGGTCATATATTAATTGTACACTTTAATTTTTGAGGAAACACCATATTGTTTACTATAGCAACTGCACCATTTTACATTCACATCAACAAAGCAGAAGGGTCCTAATTTCTGCATATCCTCAACAAATATTATTTGCTGTTTTTTTGATAGTGGTCATCTAATGAGTGTTATGTGATAACTCAGTGTGGGTATAATTTGCATTTCCCTGATTATTAGTGTGGTGATGTTGAACATCTTTTCATACGCTTGTTGTCTATTTGTATATGTTCTTTGAAGGAATGTCTATTCATGTCCTTTGCCCATTTCTTAATCTGCTTATTTGTTGTTGTTGAGTTCTAGGAATTCTTTATATACCTTGGATATTAGGCCATTATGAGATATATGGTTTGCAAATATTTTCTCCCATTCTATAGGTTGCCCTCACTATGCTGTTTCCTTTGCATGCAGAAGTTTTTCAGTTTGATGTAGTCTGATTTGTCTATATTTTGTTTTTACCTTTGCTTTTGGTGTCATAGCCAAGAAATCATTGCCAAATCTGTTGTCAAAAAGATACTACCCTATGTTTTCTTCTAGAAATTTTATATTTTCAGGTTTTATGTTTAGCTCTTTAATCCATTTTGAGTTAATTTTCTTATATGGTATAAGACAGGGGTCCAGCTTCAGTTTTTTTACACATAGATACCCAGTTTTCCCAGCACCGTTTATTGAATTGGATATCCTTTCCCCATTGTGTGCCTTGGCACCCTTATCAAAGATCATTTGACCATATACACAATGTGGTACTTTTGGAGTTCTCATATAGGTATTTTGGACTGTATGTACATCAGTGTCTCTTCGTTGGGGGTGGGGAGGCATGGCTTCTAACTGCTACCTTTCTGGAATCCCTCGTGCTTTTCATACTTGTGTGGTAGTCTAGGATGTAGGTGTAAGGTGTACTCTATAGGTTTTTCAGCCAGCCCAATTTTGGTGAACATCTGTCTTGTTTCTTATCTTTGCTACTGTGAATTGTTTTGGGAGTAATGGTCTTGTGCTTGTGATTTTTTGTTTCTTTGTAGGGAATTTGGGGCTCCTATGTCCAGAATCTTCACTGAACTTAAACTACCTGATAGTAACTGGCCTGTTGCTAGACTACTGCTTCCATAACTTTAGGCAATAAGCTATTATTGCACTATATAGAGAGCTCGGCCCAGCATTCTCAGCAGAGGCATAGATGTGACTGCTCGACCTACCACTGTGAGAACAAGCTGGATAATAAACCCTTTCATCACAAAGAACGTTTGCTGTCATTTTCTTTAGTCACGTTGAATCCATAGCGAACTTGGCCAGGGCTGAAATCCATTGGCAAGACAATTGGCATAATTGGCAGAATTCACTATTGAACAAGGAAAAGGAAAGGCTGCCCTCATGGGAGGGGTTCTTCAGCCAGCTGCACCTGTGAATGGGGAGACAGTGGATTGTCCCCCAGTGGGTATGTGGTCTGAGGTGGCTAGCCTCCTAGAGGACTGGGCCTCACCCCAGGACTGAAGGTAAGTGGAGGTGATACTTGAGGCAGTATGGATAGCCCTTGGTATAGTAAGTAGGTCTTTTGAGAGACAGAATGGCCGTGAGGCACTGGGGAGTGTGGGGAGGCTGCTTCTCACAGTATTAAAAAAGTCTACAGAAAAGAAGGACATGCTCCTGAAAAGTACCCAAGAAATGGTGGCACAAGAATGCAAGGTGCAAACTTCTGTGGATTCTCTGAAGAAGGAAATGGCATTGATGTGAGAGGAGGCAGCATGAGAACGTCAGCAGCGAGGTGCCATTGAAGAGGTAAAAGATTCCTTAGAGAATGAGACAGTAGCACTGCCAGGTGTTCTGAAGGAGGAAAAGGCCATCAATAAAAAAGATGAACTCCTGAGAGAAGCACAGGAAGAAGTGGCATGAGAACACCAGCTGTGAAGCATTGAGGTGAAAGTAAGAGAGCTGCTGAAGACTGAGCTAGCATTGCTGTAAGGCACGGTAGAAAAGGTAGAGGTTGTAGCAGAATAGGCATATGGGGGAGGGGAGAGAAAGGTGCCATCAGTCCCGGAAATGGAGGAGCTGGGGAAGGATGAAGGTGTAGGGCTGGAGGCACTGACCCCTTCTGCATTGAAAGCATGCCCTGTGGTTGTAAAGAATATAAATACCCAGCGTCTTAAAGTTCCCCAAGGAGAAGAGCAGCCCCTTCGCAGGTCATGGAGCACTCTATAATCCACAACTATCCACAGGCTGAGCTGGTGGTTTTGGGCTCCCAGATTAGGCAGAAGCTCTCAGTGTCAATATCAGCTTGGCTCCTGCATCTGTGGGACTCAGGGGTGGGTGGAATTGTTCTGTCAGCATAAAAGATGGGAAAGCTGGCTTCCCTGACAGCGTAGCCTGCTTGAGGCAGTGATTAAAAAATGTACATCAGCCCCTTGGTAGTCACGCCCTCCTCAACTGGTTTATGGCTGCACTTCATGCTGTGTCGTCCAATCAGCTCAGGGTGATCTACCGTCTTCTCCTGCTAGATGGCAGACATATGCTGAGCTCCAACAGCTAGGCATAATAAATGCCACCTATACTCCAGAGAATTATGACCCAGATGAAGAGATTTTTACTACTGGGATGAGAAATATTGTGCTTCAAATGGCTCCCACACCCCTCTTTGGGTCTCTAATGGCCATTCTTTCCCCTTACTTATGGCAGCCCATAAGCGAGGTGACACATACACAGTAGCAGACTTAGAAGAGGCTGAAGCAATGAGAACATGAAAAGAAATAAGGTTTGTTACTCCCAAGAAGAATTTACAGGGCCCCATGAAGGTTATGAGCACCCAGATGTGGGTTGATTTAATACAGGCAGGAGAAGATGGAAGGAAATTAGATGGGAAGTCTAATAGGATCTTACTAGAGCTATGGCAACACCTGAAACCAGAGCAGCAATTCCATCCATTAAGACCAAAGAGACAGAGGCCAGTGACAGAGCCACAAGTCCAGCCTGTTTGTTTGCAAGACTTCCTGCTGGAGAGCAAGCCAACCTCATTTGAGCCCACACAGGAAGATGACTGGGGAACATGGTTTCACTGAGGGGATGGTTGAGGTATCTGCTCTGATGGACCAGAGGGGACTGGAGGCCACATGTTGAAATACCTATCCATTGGTCCCCAGTGAACATACAAAGTGTCCTGGCTCTGGTGGACACAGGGAATGAATGTTCATTGATTCATGGTAACCCTGAGTGGTTCCTCGGGATCCCCACTATCATAGATGCATACGAGGTTAAGGCTATCAGAGTGAAACAAGAACAAATCTCTTTGGGAATAGGGCATCTACCCCCAAAAGACTATTCTGTGTATACATCTCCTATCCTTGAGTATATTTTGGGGATTGACATCCGGCAGGGTCTATGGTTGCAGAGCACTACAGGTGAGTTCAGACTTAGAGTGCATGTGGTGAAGGCAGTTCTGAGGGGATATGCTAGGCACCCGCCTATAGCTTTGCCTGTGCCTCAGTGGTTGACAAATACCAAACAATAGAATGGCCTGGAGGGCATAAGGAGATTGTAGAAATTCTCCAGGAGCTGGAAAACGTGGGTATTATAAAGCCCACCCATAATCCTTTTAATTCCCTAGTGTGGCCAGTAACAAAGCTAAGTGGCTCCTGGCCTATTACTGTGGATTACAGAGAATTGAATAAAGTCATACCCCTATGCATGCTGCTGTCCCCTCTATTGCAGGCCTAACGGATAACATCAGCCATGAAATAGGAACATACCATTATGTGGGAGATCTTGCTAATGCCCTCTTTTCCATTGACATAGAGTAAGCAAGTCAGGAAGAGTTTGCCTTCACATGGGAAGGACGACAATGGACTTTCACCATCCTTCCACAGGGATACCTCCACAGACCTACCATCTGTCATGGACTTGTATCCCAGGACCTGGCTACATGGGACCAATCGCCAATGGTGTTGCTGTTCCAAGGAAAGGCTACATGGGAGAAACTGCCAATGGTGTGGCTGTACCGTTATATTGATGAATTCATGCTCACATCTTATTTTCTTTCAGATCTAGAAGGTGTAGCACCTAGACTGCCTCAACATCTACAGGAGAAAGGATGGGCTGTGAACAGTACCAAGGTTTAGGGACCTGGTTTGTCTGTCAAATTCTTGGGGGTTGTCTGGTCAGGTAAGACCAAAGTTGTACCAGAAGCAGTCGAAGGTAAAGTCCAGGCCTTTCCTTCCCATATAACTGTAGCATTGTTACAGGAGTTTGTGGGTCTTCTAGGCTACTCGAGAGTGTTTATCCCGCACTTAGCACAAATTCTAAAGCCTTATACTGGTTGGTACAAAAGGGCATCAGGTGGGACTGGGTTGAGACATGTGCATTTGCCTTTACTACAGCAAAATGGGCAGTCAAGGCCATGCACGCCTTGAGTGTGATAGACCCATCCAGGCCCTTTGAGGTAAATGTACATGTGACTGAAGACGGTTATGGCTGGGGTTTCTGACAGCTTGAACGAACTCACCAGCCTATTGGATTCTGGTCACAACTCTGAAAGGGGCAGAGGTGCAATATACTTTGATAGAAAAAGAACTGGCTGCCATGTATCATGCCTTGCTGGCTACAGAACCCAAAACTGGAATGGCCCTGATAAAGGTAATAACCTCCTATCCCATTTTGACGTGGGTACAAGACTGGACCCAAAAGCCAAGGAGTGTTGTGGCACAAACGCCCACATTGGTCAAGTGGGGTGCTTACCTACAGCAGTGTAGTGCCCTCTGTAGTTGCCCCTTGGGTAAAGAATTCCAACACTTATTGGGTCCAGTGGCATATACTAGTGAAAAGCATGAAGAACTTGCTTTTGAACCATTATTAGCAGAGTGTTCCTATTGGGAGGGAAGAGTGCCTATAACCGAAGATGCATGGTACACAAATGGCTCCAGCTGTGTGCAGCCCCAAAATGGAGGGCCATAGCTTTTCACCCTAAGACTGAGAAAATATGGATGGAAGGTAGGGGAAGAACATTCAAAGGGCATAGATGAAGTCCTTGTGCTTGTGATCAGCCAGGAGCCATTCCCTATAGTTGTCTGCACTGACAGCTGGGCTGTCAGGGCTTGACACTGTGGCTACCAACCTGGTACCATGCAACTGGCTCGTTGGTCACTGACCACTTTGGGTGCAAGAGTTGTGGCAAGACATATGGGCCCCTAGTCAGACTAAAATAATTACAGCATAACATGTGACAGGTCATTTGTCACTGCATCACCAGGAAATGATGAAGCAGATAAATTGTCCCAGACCTACTGGTTAGAAGGAAAGCCTGCCTCTGATGGGTGCAGCCCAAAGGTTACATCAGTGATTGTTGTGTGCGGGGCAAAAGACTACGTGGGCTGTAGTCCATCTGTTGGGTGTGCCAATGGCAGTTGAAGAAGTTACTAGAGCCCGACAGCAGTGTGTCTTGTGCTCCAAAAGGGTCTTACAGCAAGTTCCACAGCAACTTTGGACAATAGTGAAGGGGCCTATACTCCTGATCAGGTGACAGAAAAACTACACTGGGCTGGGCCTCTACCTGTGTCAGAAGGATATCGGTGTGCCATGACTTCTGTGGATACAGGTACTGGACTTCTGGTTGCATTTCCAACCCTTTGTGCAGACCAGCAGATGACCAAAAGAGGCCTGGAACATCTCATTGCTGCCTATGGCACACCACAGGTAATTGAGAGTGATCAGGTCACCCATTTTACTGGACATATATTGCAAGAATGGGTGTGACAGCTGGGAATCAAATTGAAGTTTCATGTGACGTACAATCCTCTATAATGCCAAGCAGGCATGATAGAGAGACACAATTGCTTGTTAAAATATAGACTGAAGTCAGATACCAATAGTCTGTGGGGATGTTCAGTCCTCTTATAGACCATGCCACGGCATTTGATGGAGACACCAAAAGGGAGCCCTGAGCTCTGTAGACATGTGAACATATATTGCTGCCTCCCCTATACAACTGGAAATAAAAACCAAGGAAGAATCACTGAAGCCGAGGTTCAGCAACTAGAGTAATGTCTCGTTGGCAGCACCAACTACACCAAACACCGGAGACTCCATTCAATGTACGTGACTTTGGACCTTTGACACATGGACCAATGATGGCTGGCTCTCATGGCATGTTGGGGACAAGGCCTGGAATCTGGCCTCCTGTGTATTCCTGGAATAACAGCAGAGTGGCCCCCCAAGGTCACATTAATATATCCTGAATGGTCAGAAGATAGGAGCATCTTACCAGGGAGTTTTTTTTTATCATTATGGCCATTGCATGCACCTCCTGTAGCACTATATATGCACCCTTCAGTAACCCCCATGGGGAAAGGAGGAAAAGTATGTTATACTAGACCTGGAAGGGACCCCCTTCCTGCTACAGTCCTATCACAGGACCAATCTCTTTCATGCATCCTACCTGATGGACAAGATTTGCCTATGTTGGTGTCATTCAAACATATATCTTATCACCCTTAAGGTCTTTGTGGATTGACAACTTCCCCTGGCATGAGGATTATTGAAATTTTTGTTATTAGGAATCTGCTCTCCCTTGAGGATTATTATAATTTTTGTTAACTGTATCAAAATCTTGTATCTTAATTTTTGTTATTATCCCCAAGTTGTGGCCCAATCAGGGTGATCTACCATCCTCCTCTGCTAGATGGCAAGTGTACGCTGCACTCTAACAGGTGTTATGAGAGCTAGGCATAAGAAATGCCATCTAGAGTCCAGAGAATTTAGGCCCAGATGAAGAGACTTTCACTACTGGGATGAGAAATGTTGTGCTTCAAATGGCTCCCACATCCGTCTTTGGATCTCCAGTGGCCATTCTTTCCCCTCACTTAGGGCAGCCCATAAACAAGGTGACACATACAGTAGCAGACTTAGGAGAGGCTGAAGCAATGAGAATATGAAAAGAAATATGGTCTGCTACTCACAGGAAGAATTTAAAGGGTCCCATGAAGGTTATGAGGACCCAGATATGATGTGATTTAATATGGGCAGGAGAAGATGTAAGAAAATTAGATGGGAAGTCTAATAGGATCTTACTAGAGCTATGGCAACACCTGAAACCAGAGCAGCAGTTCCAGCCATTAAGTCCAAAGAGGCAGAGGTCAGAGACAGAGCCACAAGTCTGGCCTGTTTGCTTCCAAGACTTCCTACTGGAAATCTAGCCAACCTCACTCAAGCCCACACAGGAAGATGATTGGGGAACATGATATGACCAAGGGGAAGGTCGAGGTACCTGCCCTGAGGGACCAGCGGGGGACCAGAGGCCCCAAAAGTTGAAATACCTATCTATTGGTCCTCAGTGAACGTACAAATGGTCCAGGCTTGGGTGAACACAGGGGCTGAATGTTTACGAATACATGGTAACCCTGAGTGGTTCCCTGGAATCCCCACTGTCACAGATGGATATGAGGGGTAAGGCTATCAAAGTGAAACAAACCCAGATCCCTATTGGAACAGGGCACATACCCCCAAAAGAGTATACTGTGTACATATCTCCTATCCCTGAATATATTTGGGGATTGATATCCAGCAGGGTCTATGTTTGCAGACTATTGCAGGTGAGTTCAGACAGAGTATGTGTGTTGAAGGCAGTTCTGAGGGGACATGCTAGGCACCCGCCCATAGCTTTGCCTATACCTTAGTGGGTGACAAATACCAAACAATACAAACTGCCTGGAGGGCATAAAGAGATTGTAGAAACTCTCCAGGACCTGGAAAACGTGGGTATTATAAAGCCCACCCATAGTCCTTTCAATTCCCTAGTGTGGCCAGTAACAAGCCAGATGGCTCCTGGAGTATGACTGTGGATTATAGAGAATTGAGTAAAGTCATACCCCCTATGCATGCTGCTGTGCCCTCTATTGCAGGCCTGATGGATTCCCACAACCATGAAATAGGAACATACCATTATGTGGTAGATTTTGCTATTGCTTTCTTTTCCATTGACATAGAGCAAGCAAGTCAGGAACAGTTTACCTTCACATGGGAAGGACAGCAATGGACTTTCACGGTCCTTCCACAGGGATACCTCCACAGACCCACCATCTATCATGGACTTGTATCCCAGGACCTGGCTACATGGGACCAATCGCCAATGGTGTGGCTGTACCAAGGAAAGGCTACATGGGAGAAACCTCCAACACTGTGGCTGTACCATTATACTGATGAAGTCATTCTCACATCTGATTTTCTTTCAGATCTAGGAGGTGCAACACCTAGACTGCTGCAACATCTGCAGGAGAAAGGATGGACTGAACAGCACCAAGGTTCAGGGACCTTGTTTGACTATCAAATACTTGGGGGTCGTCTGGTCAGGTAAGACCAAAGTTATACCAGAAGCAGTTATAGATAAAGTCCTGGCCTTTCCTTCCCATACAAACGTAGCCATTTTACAGGAGTTTTTTTTGTGTCTTCTACGCTACTGGAGAGTGTTTATCCCACACTTGGCACAAATTCTGAAGCCCTTGTACTGGTTGGTACGAAAGGGCATCATGTGAGACTGGGATGAGACATATGCATTTTCTTTACTACAGCGAAAAGGGCAGTCAACACCAAGCAAGCCTTGAGTGTGATAGACCCATCCAGGCCAGTGAGCTGGATGTTCGTGTGACTGAAGACGTTTATGGCTGGGGTCTCTAGCAGCAGCTTGAACGAACTCGCCAACCTATTAGATTCTGGTCACAACTCTTGAAAGGGACAGAGGTGCGATACACTTTGATAGAAAAAGAACTGGCTGCCATGCATCATGCCTTGCTGGCTACAGAACCCAAAACTGGCATGACCCCGATAAAGGTAATAATCATGTCTCTGATCTTGAGGTGGGTACGACACTGGACCCAAAAGTCAAGAAGAGTTGTGGCACAAGTGCCCACACTGGCCAAGTGGGGCCCTTCCCTACAGCAGTGTATTGCCCTCTCTAGTAGCCCTTTGAGTGAAGAACTCCAACACTTATTGGAGCCAGTGACATACTAGTGAAAAGCAGGAAGAACTTGTTTTTGAACCATTATTAGCAGAGAGTCCCTATAGGTAGGGAAGAACCCCAATACCAGAAGATGCACAGCATGCAAATGGCTCAAGCTGTGGGCAGCCCCAAAATGGAGGGCCATAGGTTTCCATTGTAAGATTGAGAAAATACGGATGAAAGATGGTGAGGGGAAGGGCAGCCAGTGGGCAAAGATGCAGGCCTTGTGGCTTGTGATCAGCCAGGAGCCATTCTCGATAATTGTCTGCACTGACAACTGGGCTGTCTATCAGGGCTTGAGCCTGTGGCTACCAACCTGGTACCATGCCAACTGGCTCGTTGGTCACTGATCACTTTGGGTGCAAGAGTTGTGGCAAGACTTATGGGCCTTAAGACTTAAGGCTATCAAAGTGAAACAAACCCAGATCCCTATTGGAACAGGGCACATACCCCCAAAAGAGTATACTGTGTACATATCTCCTATCCCTGAATATATTTGGGGATTGATATCCAGCAGGGTCTATGTTTGCAGACTATTGCAGGTGAGTTCAGACAGAGTATGTGTGTTGAAGGCAGTTCTGAGGGGACATGCTAGGCACCCGCCCATAGCTTTGCCTATACCTTAGTGGGTGACAAATACCAAACAATACAAACTGCCTGGAGGGCATAAAGAGATTGTAGAAACTCTTTACTGTTGTTAACAACCATTTGATCAATAAATATGAGAGATGCCCTCTCAAAAAAAAAAAAGGGCAGAGGATATGAACAGACAGTTCTCCAAAGAAGGAATTCAGATGGCCAACAGACACATGGTCAGACTAAAATAATTACAATATAACATGTGACAGGTCATTTGCCTCTGGCATCCCCAGGAAATGATGAAGCAGATAAATTGACCCAGACACGTTGGTTAGAAGGAAAACATGGTCTGATGTAGCCCCATGGTTGCATCAGTGATTGTTGCATGCGGGGCAAAAGACAATGTGGGCTGCAGCCTGTCAGTGTGGTGTGCCATTGACCTTTGAAGAAGTTACTAGAGCCTGGCAGGAGCCTGTGTGTGCTCCAGAAGGGTCTTACAGCAAGTTCCACAGCAACATGGGACAATAGCTAAGGGGCCCATACCCCTCGTCCCTACCTATAGGGACTCTCTAATAATGGTTCAATACACTATATTGCGGCAGGCCTCTACCTGTATCAGAAGGATATCGGTAGGTCATGACTTGTGTGGACTCAGCTACTGGACTTCCAGTTGTTTTTTCTACCCTTTCTGCAGACCAGGAGATGACCAAAAGAGGCCTGCAGTGTCTCTTTGCCGCCTATGGCTGACCACAGATAATTGAGGGTGATCAGGGCACCCATTTTACTGGATATACACGGTAAGAATGGGTGCAACAGCTGTGAATCAAATGGAAGTTTCATTTGCCATACAATCCTACCACCGCAGGCATGATAGAGAGGCTCAAAGGCTTGTTAAAATCCAGACTGTAGTCAGATACCAATAGTCTGTGGGGATGGTCAGTCCACTTATGGACCATGCTACAGAATTTGAACGAGACCCCAAAATGGAGCCATGAGCCATAGACATGTTAACACAACTTGCTGCCTCCCCTATACAACTGAAATACAAACCAAGGAAGAATCACTGAATCTGAGGTTCATCCACTAGAATAATATTTCGCTGCCAGCACCAACTGCACCGAACCCCGAGACTCCATTGAGTGTGCGTGGCCTTGGACCTTTTGACACATGGGCCAAAGATGGCTGGCTCTCCTGGCACCATGGGGACAAGACCTGGAATCTGGCCTCCTATGCATTCCTGGAATAACAACCGAGAGTCCCCAAAAGTCACAGTAGTATATCCTGAATGGTCAGAATGTAGGAGCATCTTACTGGGGAGTTTTGTTTTATCATTGTAGCCAGTGCATGCACCTCCAGTAGCACTATATATAGACCCTTCAGTAACGCCCATGAGGCAATTAGTAAAATTATGGTATACTAGACCTGGAAGTGACCCCCTTCCTGCTACAGTCCAATCATAGGACCAATCTCTTGCATGCATCCTACCTGATGGACAAGATTTGCTATTTTGGTGTCATTAAAACATGTATCTTATCACCCCTAAGGTCTTTGTGGATTGGGAGCTTACTCTGGCTTGAGGATTATTGTAATTTTTCTTATTAGGAACCTCCTCTGGCTTGAGGATTTTTTTTGGTATCATTAATCAACAATTACATGAGGAACATTATGTTTACTACACCTTCCCCTTTACCAACTCCCCTGCACAAACCCCATTATAGCACTGTCATTCAGTGTAGTAAGATGCTGTAGAATCACTACTTCTCTTCTCTGTGTTGCACAGCCCTCCCCATGCCCCCCCAACATTACACATGCTATGCATAAGGCCCCCTTTCTTACCCCTCTTATCCCTCCCTTCCCACCCATCATCCCCAGTCCCTTTCCCTTTGGTAACTGTTAGTCCATTTTTGGGTTTTGTGAGTCTGCTGCTGTTTTGTTCCTTCAGTTTTTTTCTTTGTTCTTATAATCCACATATGAGTGAAATCATTTGATACTTGTCTTTCTCCACCTGGCTTATTTCACTGAGTATCATACCCTCCAGCTCCTTCCATGTTGTTGCTAATGGTAGGATTTGTTTTCTTCTTATGGCTGAATAATATTCCATTGTGTATATGTACCACATCTTCTTTATCCATTTATCTACTAATGGACACTTAGGTTGCTTCCATTTCTTGGCTATTGTAAATAGTGCTGCGATAAACATAGGGGTGCATCCATCTTTTCCAAACTGGGCTGCTGTATTCTTAGGGTAAATTCCTAGGAGTGGAATTTCTGGGTCAAATGGTATTTCCATTTTGAGCTGTTTGAGGAACCTCCATACTGCTTTCCACAATGGTTGAACTAGCTTACATTCCTACCAGTAGTGTAGGAGGGTTCCCGTTTCTCCACAACCTCGCCAACATTTGTTGTTGTTTGTCTTTTGGATGGTGGCGATCCTTACTGGTGTGAGGTGATATCTCATTGTGATTTTAATTTGCATTTCTCTGATGACTAGATATGTGGAGCATCTTTTCATGTGTCTGTTGGCCATCTGAATTCCTTCTTTGGAGAACTGTCTGTTCATATCCTCTGCCCTTTTTTTTTTTGAGAGGGCATCTCTCATATTTATTGATCAAATGGTTGTTAACAACAGTAAAATTCTGTATAGGGGACTCAATGCACAGTCATTAATCAACCCCAAGCCTATATCTCAACAGTCTCCAATCTTCTGAAGCATAACAAACAAGTTCTTAAATGTGAACAAGGTCTTACATAGTGAATAAGTTCTTACATGGTGAACAGTGCAAGGGCAGTCATATCACAGAAACTTTCAGTTTTGATCATGCATCATGAACTATAAACAATCAAGTCAGATATGATTATTCATTTGATTTTTATACTTGATTTATATGTGAATCCCACATTTCTCCCTTATTATTATTATTATTATTTTTTAATGAAATGCTGAAGTGGTAGGTAGATGCACAATAAAGGTAGAAAACATAATTTAGTGCTGTAAGAGGGCAAATGTAGATGATCAGGTCTGTGCCTATAGAGTAAGTATTAATCCAAGCTAGACAAGGGCAACAAAACATCCACAGATGCAGAAGATTTCTCTCAAAACAGGGGGGGTGAGGTTCTAAGCCTCCCATCTGTTGGTCCCCAATTTCTCTCCTGATGGCCCCCTGCGACTGTGCCTGTCTTAGGTTGTTTCTCCCTTGAGGAATCTTACCCGTCTCTGGTAACCAGTCATCTTCTGGGGCCATACAGGGAAATGTAAAGTTGATAAGTGAGAGAGAAGTAATATTCTTTGAAAAGGTTAGCTTTTTACTTCTTTGCAGATTTATGCCCTGTGGCTTCTATGCCCAGCATTTGTCTTGAGGTATCTTTACCACTTGGAGAATTTATGATACTCGGTGAATTCAATATGAGGCATGAATTCTATTTAAGGGTTGTAATTAGGAAGGAAGAAGAAAAGCTATAGAGGTAGCAGATGAAAGAAAACATGGGAAGATTGATTATTTCTTTGACATATCTTCTTGTAGAGTAACATAAGCATGTATAGGCTTTAAACTACTAATTAAATTGCACACATACATTAACATAATAGGAATATAGCTACATAACCAAAGCAGCCCTACAATTACCAGCCATATCCAGTGAAACCAAGAAAACCAGTTAGGTACCCTAGGCATTCGTGAAAACTTATCAATGATATGATGGATATTGTCTAACTGAATTTGAATAGTTTGAGAAAAATCAGACAGATTAAAACAACACATTCCTGGGAACTGTTCACATCCCATATGTTCTTTTAACAGCAGATAGTCTATAGTCACACGATTTTGGAGCACTGCAACTTGCACTTCTCCTAATTCTTGGTTGAGTTCCAACAGTATAGATCCAGTCAAATTTGTTGTTTTACTGTATGCACAGGCCAGCTTAGATATCTCCTTCTTCGTTCCAATGGCAAGTCGAGGAACCGGTGGGATGACTGCAGCTACAACTGCAGCAGCGCCAGGATCTTTGTTGAAGTTTTTTGATGTTCATCTTCTGGAATGACTCTTCCAGAGGATGTTGATGTTGGAAGTTCTTCATATCGTATCTTAATTCGTTTTCCGTGTAGCCAAATTAGGCTTTGATCTTCTGTATAAACACAAACAAACCCTTTGCCCACACTTTGATATGACTTTTATACCATTGTGAAGAAACTATTGGAGATCACCACACAGGAACTGCTTTTTTTTTAAGAGAAAGGAATATTATCAGAAAAATGTACTTCCATAGCTGATCATCTGACACCCTTTGAAAGATCAAAATTAAGGATATTTAAAGCATGCATTAATTGTTGATTTGCAGTTAGTTTTATCCTATCAGGGAGTAATCCCCCTTTTCTTTCTCTTTGTTTTGTTATCATTTATCTACAATTACATGAAGAATATTATGTTTACTAGGCTCTCCCCTATACCAAGACCCCCAACAAACCCCATTACAGTCACTGTCCATCAGCATAGCAAAATGTTGTAGAATCACTACTTGTCTTCTCTGTGTTGCACAGTCCTCCCCTTTCTCCCACCCAACACATTATGCATGGTAATCATAATACCCCCTTTCTTCTTTCCCCCCCTTATCCCTCTTTACCCACCCATCCTCCCAAGTCCCTTTCCCTTTGGTACCTGTTAGTCCATTCTTGGGTTCTGTGATTCTGCTGCTGTTTTTGTTCCTTCAGTTTTTCCTTTGTACTTATACTCCACAGATGACTGAAATCATTTGGTATTTCTCTTTCTCCACTTGGCTTATTTCACTGATCATAATACCCTCTAGCTCCATCCATGTTGTTGCAAATGGTAGGATTTGTTTTCTTCTTCTGGCTGGATAATGTTCCATTGTGTATATGTACCACATCTTCTTTATCCATTCATCTACTGATGCACACGTAGGTTGCTTCCAATTCTTGGCTATTGTAAATAGTGCTGTGATAAACATAGGGGTGCATCTGTCTTTTTCAAATGGGAGTGCTGCATTCTTAGGCTAAATTCCTACAAGTGGAATTCCTGGGTCAAATGGTATTTCTATATTGAGCATTTTGAGGAACCTCCATGCTGCTTTCCACAATGGTTGTACTAATTTACATTCCCACCAGCAGTGTAGGAGGCTTCCCCTTTCTCCACAACCTTGCCAACATTTGTTGTTGTTTTTCTTTTGGATGGTAACCATCCTTACTGGTGTGAGGTGATATCTCATTGTGGCTTTAATTTGCAATTCTCTGATGACTAGTGATGTGGAGCATCTTTGCGTGTGTCTGTTGGCCATCTCAATTTCTTTTTTGGAGAACTGTCTGTCGTTCAGTTCCTCTGCCCATTTTTTAATTGTATTATTTGTTTTTTGTTTGTTGAGGTGGGTGTGCTCTTTATATATTTTAGATGTCAAGCCTTTATCAGATCTGTCATTTATGAATATATTCTCCCATACTGTAGGGTACCTTTTTGTTTTATTGATGGTGTTTTTTGCTGTACAGAAACTTTTCAGCTTAATATAGTCCCACTTGTTCATTTCTGCTTTTGTTTTCCTTGCCCGGGGAGATATGTTCAAGAAGAGGTCACTTATGTTTATGTCTAAGAGATTTTTGCCTATGTTTTTTTCTAAGAGTTTTATGGTTTCTTGACTTACATTCAGGTCTTTGATACATCTTGAATTTACTTTTGTGTATGGGGTTAGACAGTGGTCCAGTTTCATTCTCTTACATGTAGCTGTCCAGTTTTGCCAGCACCATCTGTTGAATAGACTGTCATTTTGCCATTGTATGTCCATGGCTCCTTTATCAAATATTAATTGACCATATATGTTTGGGTTAATGTCTAGAGTCTCTAATCTGTTCCACTGGTCTGTGGCTCTGTTATTGTGCCAGTACCAAATTGTCTTGATTACTATGGCTTTGTAGTAGAGCTTGAAGTTGGAGAGTGAGATCCCCCCCACTATATTCTTCTTTCTCAGGATTGCTTTGGCTATTCGGGGTCTTTGGTGTTTCCATATGAATTTTTGAACTATTTGTTCCAGTTCGTTGAAGAATGTTGCTGGTAATTTGATAGGGATTGCATCAAATCTGTATATTGCTTTGGGCAGGATGGCCATTTTGATGATATTAATTCTTCCTAGCCAAGAGCATGGGATGAGTTTCCATTTGTTAGTGTCCTCTTTAATTTCTCTTAAGAGTGCCTTGTCGTTTTCAGAGTATAAGTCTTTCACTTCTTTGGTTAGGTTTATTCCTAGGTATTTTATTCTTTTTGATGTAATTGTGAATGGAGTTGTTTTCCTGATTTCTCTTTCTATTGGTTCATTGTTAGTGTATAGGAAAGCCACAGATTTCTGTGTGTTAATTTTGTATCCTGCAACTTTGCTGTATTCCGATATCAGTTCTAGTATTTTGGAGTGGAGTCTTTAGGGTTTTTTATGTACAATATCATGTCATCTGCAAATAGTGACAGTTTAACTTCTTCTTTACCAATCTGGATTCCTTGTATTTCTTTGTTTTGTCTAATTGCCTTGGATAGCACCTCCAGTACTATGTTAAATAACAGTGGGGAGTGGGCATCCCTGTCTTGTTCCCGATCTCAGAGGAAAAGCTTTCAGCTTCTTGCTGTTAAGTGTAATGTTGGCTGTGGGTTTATCATATATGGCCTTTATTATGTTGAGGTACTTGCCCTGTATACCCACTTTGTTGAGAATTTTTATCGTGAATGGATGTTGAATTTTGTTGAATGCTTTTTCAGTGTCTATACAGAATATCAAGTGTTTTTTATCCTTCTTTTTCTTTATGTGGTGGATGATGTTAATGAATTTTCGGATGTTGTACCATCCTTGCATTTCCCACTTGGTCGTGGCGTATAATCCTCTTGATTTATTTTTGAGTTCAGTTTGCTAATATTTTGTTGAGTATTTTTGCATCTATGTTCATCAGGGGTATTCGTCTGTAATTTTCTTTTTTTGTGGGGTCTTTTTCTGGTTTTGGTATTAGGGTGATACTGGCTTCATAGAATGAGTTTGGGAGTATTCCCCTCCTCTTCTATTTTTTGGAAAACTTTAAGGAGAATGGGTATTCTGTCTTCTCTGTATGTCTGATAAAATTCCGAGGTAAATCCATTGGGCCCAGTGGTTTTTCTCTTGGGTATTTCTGTGATTACTGCTTCAATTTCATTGCTGGTTATTGGTCTGTTCAGATTTTCTGTTTCTTTCTGGGTCAGTCTTGGAAGGTTGTATTTTTCTAGGATGTTGTCCATTTTTCCTAGGTTTCCCAGCTTATTAGCATATAGGTTTTCATAGTATTCTCTAATAATTCTTTGTATTTCTGTGGGGTCTGTCGTGATTTTTCCTTTCTCATTTCTGATTTTGTTGATTTGTGTTGACTCTCTTTTCCTCTTAATAAGTCTGGCTAGAGGCTTATCTATTTTGTTTATTTTCTTGAAGAACCAGCTCTTGGTTCATTGATTTTTTCTATTGTTTTAGTCTTCTCAATCTTATTTATTTCTTCTCTGATCTTTATTATGCCCCTCCATCTGCTGACCCTAGGCCTCATTTGTTCTTCTTTTTCCAATTTCGATAATTGTGACCTAAGACTATTCATTTGGGATTGTTCATCCTTCTTTAAATATGCCTGGATTGCTGTATACTTTCCTCTTAGAACTGCTCTCGCTGCATCCCACAGAAATTGGGGCTTTGTGTTGTTGTCATTTGTCTCCATATATTGCTTGATCTCTATTTTAAGTTCATCATTGATCCATTGATTATTTAGGAGCATGTTGTTAAGCCTCCATGTGTTTGTGAGCCCTTTTCCTTTCTTTGTACAATTTATTTCTAGTTTTATCCCTTTGTGGTCCGAGAAGTTGTTTGGTAGAATTTCATTCTTTTTGAATTTACTGAGGTTCTTTTTGTGGCCTTGGATGTAGTCTATTCTGGAGAATGTTCCATGTGCACTTGAGAAGAGTGTGTATCCTGCTGCTTTGGGGTTTAGAGTTCTGTAAATGTCTATTAGGTCCATCTGTTCTAGTGTGTTGTTCAGTGCCTCTGTGTCCTTACTTATTTTCTGTCTAGTGGATCTGTCCTTTGGAGTGAGTGGTGTGTTGAAGTCTCCTAAAATGAATGCATTGCATTCTATTTCTTCCTTTATTTCTGTTAGTATTTTGTTTCACATAAGTTGGTGCTCCTGTAAGGGGTGCATGTATATTTATAATGGTTATATCCACTTGTTGGACTGACACTTTTCTCATTATGCAATGTCCTTCTTTATCTCTTGTTACATTCTTTGTTTTGAAGTCTATTTTTTCTGATACTAGTACTGCAACATCTGCTTTTTTTCTCCCTGTTGTTTGCATGAAATATCTTTTTCCATCCCTTTACTTTTAGTCTGTGTATGTCTTTGGATTTGAGGTGGGTCTCTTGTAAGCAGCATATAGATGGGTGTTGCTTTTTTATCCATTCTATCACTCTGTGTCTTTTGATTTGTTCATTCAGTCCATTTACATTTAGGTTGATTATTGAAAGATATGTACTTATTGCCATTGCAGGCTTTAGATTCATGGTTACCAAGGTTCAAGGGTAGCTTCTTTACTATCTAAATGTCTAACTTATCTTGCTTATTGAGCTATTATAAACACAGTCTGATTATTCTTTATTTCTCTCCCTTGTTATTCCTCCTCCTCCGTTCTCTATTTGTTAAGTGTTTTATTTTGTGCTATTTTGTGTTTCCTTTGACTGCTTTTGTGAGTAGTTGATTTTGTTTTTTGCCTTTAGTTAGTATTTGGTTGGTCTGTTTTCTTTGGTGTGATTTTATTTTCCCTGGTGATATCTATTTAGTCTTAGGAGTGCTTCCATCTAAAGCAGTCCCTCTAAAAGACCCTGTAGAGGTGGTTTGTGGGAGGAAAATTCCCTCAACTTTTGCTTTTCTGGAAATTGTTTAATCCCTCCTTCATATTTAAATGATAATCGTGCTGGATACAGTATCCTTGGTTCAAGGCCGTTCTGTTTCATTGCATTAAATATATCATGCCATTCTTTTCTGGCCTGTAAGATTTCTGTTGAAAGGTCTGATGATAGCCTGATGGATTTTCTTTTGTAGCTGACCTTTTTTTCTCTCTCTGGCTGCCTTTAGTACTCTGTCCTTGTCCTTGATCTTTGCCATTTTAATTATTATGTGTCTTGGTGTTGTCCTGTTTGGGTCCCTTCTTTTGGGAGTTCTGTGTGCTTCCATGTTTTGAGATATTATTTCCTCCCCCAGTTTGGGGAAGTTTTCAGCAATTATTTCTTCAAATACAATTTCTATCCTTTTTTCTCTCTTATTCTGGTACCCCCATAATGCAAATATTATTCCATCTGGATTGGTCACACCATTCTCTTAATATTCTTTCATTCCTGGAGATCCTTTTATCTCTCTCTGCCTCAGCTTCTCTGTGTTCCTGCTCTCTGATTTCTATTCCATTGACAGCCTTTTGCATCTCATCCAGTCTGCTCTTAAGTCCTTCCAGAGATTGTTTTATTTCTGTAGTCTCCCTCCCAACTTTATCCGTTAGCTCTTGCATATTTCTCTGCAGCTCCATCAGCATGGTTATTACATTTTTTTTGAATTCTCTTTCAGCAAGATTCGTTAAGTCTGTCTCCCCAGGCTCCTTCTCAGGGGTTGTCTATGTGATTCTGGTCTGTATCAAATTCTTCTGCCTTTTCATGGCAATAGAGGTAGTTGTGGGCAGTTGTTGCATGTTTCAGCAGGGAAAACAAAGTCCCTTCTCCCTTGCTTGTTTCCTACCTCTCCTGTGAGGACAGTGACCCCAGCGGCTCATGCTGGGCAGCTGTGTGCCAACGAGGCCTCTGAGTCTGGCCCGGGTGGCTGCGGAGGAGGCTCCAAGCAGTTATTTCAGTGCAGCCACTCTCAGGCTGCTTGCCTGCTATGCGGGGACCTCACCAGAGGGGGAATGGATGTGAGGCTGTTTATCACCATGAGGGGCCTCAGAGCTGCTCTGCCTCCCAGAGGGTTAGGGTACCTGGAGTTCCCCGGAATTCCCAGCTGCTGAGCTGAGCATGCCGGAACACTTTAAATAAGACTTTCAAAAAGCACTCACTTTTCTTTTGTCCCTGGGGCACTGACTGTGGGGACCTGCTCACAGATTTTACTCTTCTGTTTCCCTAATATTCAGCACACAATGCACTGTGCGTCTGCACTCCCCATGAGGATGACTAGGGCAGGGTATTTTGCAGTCCTGGGCTCTCTCTCCCTCCCTGCTCTGACTCCTCTCCTCCCACCTGGGTCCTGGGGTGGGGAAGGCGCTCTGGTCCCACTGGGCCACACCTTGTATCTTACCCACTTTGTGAGGTGCTGAGTTCTTGCAGATGTAGCTGTAGCCTGGCTGTTGTGCTGTATCTTCTGGTCTCTTTTAGGAATAGTTGTACTCATATTTTCAAAAATATATATGGTTTTGGGAGGAGATTTCTGCTGCCCTACTCATGCCGCCATCTTGGCTCCTACCTTCTGGCTTGTGGATTTTTATAATTTTTGTTACTTGTATCAAAATCTTTATGTATCTTAATTGCTATTATCTCTAAGTTGTTGTCCTCCCCTGTTGTTGTTGAGGAACTTGGTTACAGTTCTCCAGCTTTCTCGCACAGGGACCATTGCAGAAGATTGAAAGCATGTATATTGTAAGATGAGAATCCTGGAGGGGTTCAGTGTAGGGAATTTGGGGTTCCTATCGCCAGAATCCTCACTGAACTAAAAACACCTAATGATGTAACTGGCCTGTTGCTAGGCTACTGCTTCCACACCTTTTGGAAATAAGCTATTATTGCACAATGGAGAGAGATGGTCCAGTGCTCTGAGTGGAAGCAGAGATGCTAGTGCTCAACCTACCCCCAGGAGAACAAGCTGGGTAGTAAACCCTTTCACCACAAAGAAAGTTTGCTGTCATTTTCTTAGGTCACACTGAATCCATAGCAAACTTTCCCAGGGCTGATATCCATTGGCAGGACAATTGGCATAGTCAGGAGGGTTCACTGTTGACCAAGGAAAAAGATAGGCTGCCTTTATGGGAGAGGTTCTTCACCCAGCTGTCCCTCTGAATTGGGAGACAGTGGAGTGTCCTCCAATGGGTATGTGGTATGAGGTGGATTGCCTCCTAGAAGACTAGGCCAGACCCTGGGACTGGAGGCAAGTGGATACGATATGTGAGGCATTACAAAGAGCCCTTGGTATAGTAAATAGGTCTTTTGAGAGGCAGAGAGCTGGTGAGGCATTGGGGACTATGTGTTTGCTGCTTCTCACAATATTAAAAAAGTCTACAGAAGAGATGAACATGCTCCTGAAAAATACCCAACTAATGCTGGCACGAAAATGAGAGCTGCAAACTTCTGGGGATTCCCTGAAGAAGGAAATGGCATTGATGTGAGAGGAGTCAGCATGAGAATGCCAGCAGAGAGGTGCCATTGAAGAGATAAAAGATTCCTTACAGTACGAGACGGCAACACTGCCACGTGCTCTGAAACAGGGAAAGTACATAAAGGAAAAAGATGAACTTCTGAGGGAAGGACAGGCGGCAATGGCATGAGAACACCTGCTGCGAAGCATTGAGGTGAAGGTAAGAGAGCTGCTGAAGACTGAGCTAGCATTGCTGTGAGGCACGATAGAAAAAGTAAAGGTTGTAGCAGAAGACATACTCACTGGAGGAGAGAGAAAGGTGATGTCACCCCTGGAAATGGAGGAGCTGGGGAAACATGAAGGGGTGGTGCCTGATGCACTGACCACTTCTCTATTGATAGCATGCCCAGTGGTTGTAAAGTAAATGAAGACCCAGCAGCTTACAGTTCCCAAGTAGAAGAGCAGCTCCTTTCCCAGGTTGTGGAGCACTCTATGCTCCACCCCTATGTTCAGGCTGAACTGGTGGATTTGTGTTCCCGATTTGGGCAGAAGCCCTCAGAGTCAATATCAGCTTGGCTCCTGCATCTGTTGGACTTAGAGGTGGATGGAATTGTTCTGTCTGGATCAGAGATGGGAGAGCGGGCTTCCCTAACAGTGTAGTCTGACTTCAGGCAGCAATTACAAAGTGCACATCAGACCATGGGGAGTCACTTGCTCCTCCATTGGCTTATGGCTCTACTTGTGTGGCCCAATCCAGGTGGTCTACCATCCTCTCCTGCTAAATGGCATGCATATGCTGAGCTCCAATGGTTCTTACAAGAGCTAGGCATAAGAAATGCTATCAATATTCCAAAGAATTTAGGCCCAGATGAAGAGATTTTCACTACTGGGATGAGAAATATAGTGCCTTGCATGGCTCCCACATCCATCTTTGGATCTCTAGTGGCCATTATTTCCCCTCACTTAGGGCAGCCCTTAAGCGAGGTGACACATACAGTAGCAGACTTAGGAGAGGCTGAAGCAATGAGAACACGAAAGGAAATAAGGTTTGTTACTCACAAGAAGAATTTAAAGGGCCCCATGAAGGTTATGAGGATGCAGATGTGGGTTGATTTAATATGGACAGGAGAACATGGAAGGAAATTAGATAGGAAGTCTAATAGGATCTTACTAGAGCTGTGGCAACAACTGAAACCAGAGCAGCAGTTACAACCATTAAGACCAAAGAGTCAGAGTTCAGTGACAGAGCCACAAGTCCCACCTGTTTGTTTGTAAGACTTCCTGCTGCAGAATGAGCCAACCTCACTCAATCGTACACAGGAAGACGATTGGAGAATGCAGAATGACTGAGGGGAAGGTCGGGGTATCTGCCCTGAGTGACCGGTGGGAGACCAGAGGCCACACATTGAAATACCTATCAATTGCTCCCCAGTGAGCTTACAAAGTGTCCTGGCTCTGGTGGAAACATGTGCTGAATGTTCACTGATACATGGTAACAATGAGTGGCTCCCCAGGACCACCAATATCATAGATGGGTATGATGGTAAGGCTATCAGAGTGAAGTAAGGCCAAATCCCTTGGAAATAGGACATCTACGTGAAAAGAGTATACTGTGTATATATCTCCTATCCCTGAGTATATTTTGGGGATTGATATCCTGCAGTGTCTATGGTTGCAAACCACTGTAGGTGAGTTCAGACTGAGAGTAGGTGTGGTGAAGCCAGTTGTGAGGGTACATGCTAGGCACATGCCCATAACTTTGCCTGTGCCTCAGAGGGTGTCAAATACCAAGCAATACAAACTGCCTGGAGGGCAGATCTACAATCTACAATAGATTGTAGAAACTCTCCAGGAGCTGGAAAAGGTGCATATTATAAAGCCCACCCATTGTCCTTTCAATTCCCTAGTGCGGCCAGTAACAAAGCCAGATGGCTCCTGGCATATGACTGTGGATTACAGAGAATTGAATAAAGTGACACCACCTATGCATGCTGCTGTGCCTTCTATTGCATATCTGAAGGATACTCTCAGCCATGATCTAGGAACATACCATATGTGGGATATCTTGCTAATGGCTTCTTTTCCACTGACATAGAGCAGGCAATTCAGGAACAGTTTGCCTTCACATGGGAAAGACTGCAATGGACTTTCAGCATCCTTACACAGGGATACTTCCATAGCATCACCATCTGTCACAGACTTGTAGCCCAGGACCTCCTACATGGAAGAAACTGCCAATGGTTTCACTTTACCATTATATTGATGATGTCATGCTCACATGTAATTTTCTTCCAGATCCAGAAGGTGCAGCACCTAGACTGCTGCAACATCTACAGGAGAAAGATTGGGCTGTGAACAGTACCAAGGTTCAGGGACCTGGTTTGTCTGTCAAATTCCTGGGAGTCATCTGGTCAGGTAAGACCAAAGTTATACCAAAAGCAGTTATAGATAAAGTCCAGGCCTTTCCTTCCCATACAACTGTAGCATTGTTACAGGAGTTTTTGGGTCTTCTAGGCTGCTGGAGAGTGTTTATCCAACACTTGGCACAAATTCTGAAGCCCTTACACTGGTTGGTATGAAAGGGTATCAGGTGGGACTGGGTTGAGACTTGTGCATCTGCATTTACTACAGCAAAACGGGCAGTCAAGGCCATGCACTCCTTGAGTGTGATAGACTCATCCAGGCCCTTTGAGGTAGATGTTCATGTGACTGAAGACGGTTATGGCTGGGGTCTCTGGCAGTGGCTAGAATGAACTCACCAACCTATAGGATTCTGGTCACAACTCCTGAAAGGGGCAGAGGTGCAATACACTTTGATAGAAAAAGAACTGGCTGCCATGCATCATGCCTTGCTGGCTGCAGAACTGAAAACTGGATTGGCCCCGATAAAGGTAATAACCACCTATCCCATTTTGAGGTGGCTATGAGACTGGACCCAAAAGCCAAGGAGTGTTGTGGCACAAATGCCCACACTGGCTAAGTGGGCTGCTTATCTAGAGCAGTGTAGTGCTCTCTCTAGATGCCCCTTGAGGGAAGAACTCCAACACTTATTGGGGCCAGTGACATATACTAGTGAAAAGCAGAAAGAACTTGTTTTTGAACCATTATTAGCAGAGAGTCCCTATTGGGAGGGAAGAGCCCCTATACCAGAAGAGTGCATAGTATGCAAACGGCTCCAGCCATGCACAGTCCCAAAATGGAGGGACATAGCTTTCCATCCTGAGACTGAGAAAATATGAATGGATGATGGTGAGGGGAAGAGCAGCCAACGGGCATAGATGTGGATCTTATGGCTTGTGATCAGCCGGAAGCCATCCCCTATAGTTGTCTTCACTGAGAGCTGGGATATCAGGGCTTGACCCTGTGGCTACCAACCTGGTTCGATGCCAACTGGCTCATTGGTCACTGACCACTTTGGGCACAAGAGTTGTGGCAAGACTTATGCACCTCTGGTCAGACTAAAATAGTTACAGTATAACGTGACAGGTCATTTGCCACTGGCATCTGCAGGAAATGATGAACCAGGTAAATTGACCCAGATACGTTGGTTAGAATGAAAGCCTGCCTCTGATGTAGCCCCATGGTTGCATTAGTGATTGTTGCATGTGAGGAAAAAGACAATGTGGGCTGTAGCCCATCAGTGGGGCATGCCATTGACCTTTGAAGAAGTTATTAGAGCCCAGCAGGAGTGAGTCATGCTCCTCAAAAGGGACTTACACCAAGTTCCACAGCAACATGGGACAATAGTTAAGGGGCTGATACCCCTCATCAGGTGGCAGATAGACTATATTGGGCTGGACCTCTACCTGTGTCTGAAGGATATCAGTATGCCATGACTTGTGTGGACACAGCTACTGGATTTCTGGTTGCTTTTCCTACCCTTTTTGCAGACCAGCAGATGACCAAAAGAGGCCTGGAGCATCTCTTTGCCACCTATGGTGGACAACAGGTAATTGAGGGTGATCAGGTAACCCATTTTACTGGACGTACCCTGCAAGAATGGGTACAACAGCTGGGTATCAAATGGAAGTATCATGTGTCATAGAATCCTACCACAGCAGGCATGATAGACAGGCAAAATGGTTTATTAAAATCAGAATTAAAGTCAAATACCAATAGTCTGTGGGGATGGTGAGTCCACTCATGGACGTGCGATGGCATTGAACGAGACACTGAAAGGGAGCCCTGAGCCTGTAGACATGTTAACACATATTGCTGCCTCCTCTGTACAACTGCAAGACAAACCAAGGAAAAATCACTGAAGCTGAGGTTCAGCCACTAGAATAATATCTTGCTGCCATCACTAACTGCACCGATTCCTGGAGACTCCATTGAGTGGATGTGACGTAGACGTTTCAACACATGGACCAATGATGGTGGCTTTCCTGGAACCTTGGGGACAAGTCCTGGAATCTGGACTCCTGTATATTCATGGAATAATAGCAGAGTGGCCGCCAAAGGTCACACTAAAATATCCTGAACGGTCAGAAGATAGGAGCATCTTACCGGGGAATTTGGTTTTATCATTATGGCCATTGCATGCACTTCCAGCAGCACTATATATAGACCCTTCAGTAACTGCCACAGGGAAAACAGTAAAAGTATGGTATACTAGACCTGGAAGGGACCCCCTACCTGCTACAGTCCTATGATAGGACCACTCTCTTGCATGCATCCTACCTGATGGACAAGATTTGCCTATGTTGGTGCCATTAAAACATGAATCTTATCACCCCTAAGGAATTTGTGGATTGGAAACTTCCTCTGGCTTGAGGATTATTGTGATTTTTGTTATTAGGAACCTCCTCTGGCTTGAGGATTATTAAAATTTTTGTTACCTGTATCAAAATCTCATTGTATATCAAATTTTTAAATAATCTCTAAGTTGTTATCCTGTTGCTGTGGTGGAATCTAGTTACAGTGCTCCAGCTTTCTCGCACAGGGACCTTTGTGGAAGATGGAAAGCATGCAGATTGTAAAGCAAGAATCCTGGCGGGGATGAGTGTAGGGAAGTTGGGGTTCCCATGATGAGGATCCTCACTGAATTTAAACCACCTGATGATGTAACTGGCCTGTTGCTAGGCTACCACTTCCACAACTTTAGGCAATAAGCTATTATTGCACTATATAAGGAGCTCGGCCCAGTGCTCTGGGTGGAGACAGAGATGCTTGTACTTAACCTCCTGCCAGGAGAACAAGCTGGGTAATAAACCCTATCACCCCAATGAACATTTGCTGTCATTTTCTTTGGTTAGCTTGAATCCATAGCAAACGTGCCCAGGGCTGAAATCCATTGGCAAGACAATTGGCATTGTTGGCAGTATTCACTGTTGACCAAGGAAAAAGACAGGCTGCCCATAAGTGAGGGGTTCTGCAGCCAGCTGCTGCTGTGAATCGGGAGACAGTGCATTGTCCCCCAATGGGTATGTGTTCTGAGGTCACTTGCCTCCTCGAGAACTGGGCCCCACCCCAGGACAGGTGGCAAATGGAGGTGATACATGAAGGAGTAAGGATAGCCCTTGGTATAGTAAGTAGGTCTTTTGAGAGACAGAATGCCTGTGAGGCTGCAGGGACTGGGGGTTGGCTGCTTCTCACAGTATTAAAAAATCTACAGATGAGAAGGACATGCTCCTGAAAAGTACCCATGAAATGGTAGCACGAGAACGTGAACTGCAAACTTCTGTGGATTCCCTGAAGAAAGAAATGGCATTGATGCGAGAGGAAACAGCACAAGAATGCGGGCAGCGACCTGCCATTGAAGAGGTAAAAGATTCCTTACACAATGAGATGGCAGCACTGCCAGGTGCTCTGAAGGAGGAAAGGGCCATCAGTGAAAAAGACGAACTCCTGAAGGAATCACAGGGAGGTGGCATGAGAACACCAGCTGTGAAGCATTGAGATGAAGGTAAGAGAGCTGCTGAAGACTAAGCTAGCATTGCTGTGAAGCACCATAGAAAAGGTAAAGGTTGTAGCAGAAGAGGCACTCAGGAGAGGGGAGAGAAATGTGACATCAGCCCTGGAAATGGAAGAGCTGGGGAAGGATGAAGGGGTAGTGCCAGAGGCAATGACCCCTTCTGAATTGAAATCACACCCAGCGGTTGTAAAGGAAATAAAGACCCAGCAGCTTAATGTTCCCCAAGGAGAAGAGTAGCCCTTTTCCCAGGTCGTGGAGCACTCTACACTACGCCCCTATCCTCAGGCTGAGCTGGTGGATTTGGGCTCCTGTATTGGGTAGAAGACCTCAGAGTCAATATCAGCTTGGCTCCTGTGTCTGTGGGACTTAGGAATGGATGGAATTGTTCTGTCGGTATCAGAGATGGTTGAGCTGGCTTCCCTGACAGTGTTGCCTGTCTTGAGGCAGTGATTACCAAATGCACATAAGACCCTGGGGAGTCTCTCCCTCCTCCATTGGCTTATGGCTGCACTTTGTGCTGTGTGGCCCAATCAGGGTGATCTACCATCCTCTCCTGCTATGCGGCATGCATATGCTGAGTTCCAACAGGTGTTAAGAGAGCTAGGCATAAGAAATGCCATCTATAATCCAAAGAATTTAGGCCCAGATGAAGAGATTTTCACTACTGGGATGAGAAATATTGGGCTACAAATGGCTCCCACATCTGTCTTTGGGTCTCTAGTGGTCATTCTTTCCCCTCACTTAGGGCATCCCATAAGCAAGGTGACATGTACAGTAGCAGACTTGGAGAGGTGGAATCAAGGAGAACACGAAAAGAAATAAGGTCTGCTACTCACAGGAAGAATTTAAAGGGCCCCATGAAGGTTATGAGGACCCAGATGTGGGTTGATTTAATATGGGCAGAAGTTGGAAGGAAATAAGATGGGAAGTCTGATAGGATCTTACTAGAGCTATGGCAACACCTGAAACCAGAGCAGCAGTTCCATACATTAAGACCAAAGAGTCAGAGGTCAGATGCTGAGCCACAAGTCTGGCCTGTTTTTTTATAAATTCCTACTCGAGAGTGAGTCTACCTCACTTGCACCCTCATTGGGAGATTATTGGGGAACACAATCTGACTGAGGGGATGTTCGAGATATCTTCCCTGATGGACCAGAGGGCACCAGGTGCCACATGTTGAAATATCTATGCATTGGTCCCCAGTGAACATACAAAGGGTCCTGTCTCTGGTGGACACAGGGCTGAATGTTCACTGATTCATGGTAAACCTGAGCGGTTCCCCAAGACCTCCAATATCATAGATGGATACAAGGGTAAAGCTATCAGAGTGAAACAAGCCCAAATCCCATTGGGAATACAGCATCTACCCCCCAAAGAGTATACTGTGTATATGTCCCCTATCCCTAAGTATGTTTAATGGATTGATATCCTGCAGTGTCTGTGGTTGCAGACCACTGTGTGTGAGTTCTGACTAATATGTGTGGTGAAGGCAGTTTGGAGGGGACATCATAGGCACCCGCCCATAGCTTTGCCTGTGCCTCAGCAGGTGACAAATACCAAACAATACAAACAGGTTGGAGGGCATAAAGATATTGGAGAAACTCTCTAGGAGCTGGAAAAGGTGGGTATTATCAAGCTCACCTGTAGTCCTTTCAATTCCCTAGTGTGCCCAGTAACAAATCAAGATGGCTCCTGGCATATGACTGTGGATTACAAAGAATTGAATTAAGTCATACCCCCTATGCATTCTGCTGCCCCCTCTACTGCAAGCCTGATGGATACCCTCAGCCATGAACTAGCAGCATACCATTATGTGGGAGATCTTGGTAATGCCTTCTTTTCCATTGAAAAAGCACAGGAAAGTCATGAAGTTTGTCTTCACGTGGGAAGGACAGAAATGGACTTTCACCATCCTTATACAGGGGTACCTCCACAGCCCCAACATCTGTCACAGACTTGTAGCCCAGGACTTGGCTACATGGGGGAAACTGCCAACCATTCAGCTGTACCATTATATTGATGATGTTATGCTCACATCCGATTTTCTTTCAGATCTAGAAGGTGTAGCACCTAGACTGCTTCAACATCTACAGGAGAAAGGATGGTCTGTGAATGGTACAAAAGTTCAGGGGGCTTATCTGTTAAATTCTTGGGGGTCATCTGGTCAGGTAAAACCAAAGTTATACCAGAAGCAGTTATAGATAAAGCCCAGGCCTTTCCTTCCCATACAACTGTAGCATTGTTACAGGAGTTTGGGGTCTTCTAGGCTACTGGAGAGTGTTTATCCCGCACTTGGCACAAATTCTGAAGACCTTATATCTGTTGGTACAAAAGGGCGTCAGGTGGGAATGGGATGAGACATGTGCATCTGACTTTACTACAGCAAAACGGGCAGGCAAATACAAGGCCCTGTGAGCTGGATGTTCATGTGACTGAATAGGGTTATGGCTGGGGTCTCTGGCAACGGCTTGAATGAGCTCACCAGCCTATTGGATTCTGGTCACAACTCTGGAAAGGGACAGAGGTATGATACACTTTGATGGAAAAACAACTTGCTGCTGTGTAACAAGCCTTGCTGGCTACAGAACCCATCACTGGGATGGCCCCAATATAGATAATAACCACCTATCCCATCTTGGTGTCGGTACAAGACTGGACCCAAAATCCACAGAGTGTTGTGGCACAAATGCCCACAGTGAAGTGGGGTGCTTACCTGCAGCGGTGTATTGCCCTCTCTAGTAGCCCCTTGAGTGAAGAACTACAGCACTTATTGGGGCCAGTGAGATATAATAGTGAAAAGGAGGTAGAACCTGCTTTTGAACTATTAGTTGCCGAGAGTCCCTATCGGGAGGGAAGAGCCCGTATATCCAAAGATGCAAGGTATGCAAACAGCTCCAGCTGTGGACAGCCCCCAAAATGGAGGGCCATAGCTTTCCATCCTAAGACTGAGAAAATATGAATGCAAGATGGTGAGGGGAAGAGCAGCCAATGGGCAGAGTTGTGGGCCTTGTGGCTTGTGATCAGCCAGGAGCCCTCCCCTATAGTTGTCTGCACTGACAGCTGGGCTGCCTATCAGGGCATGAACCTGTGGCTACCAACCTGTTACCATGCCACCTGGCTGGCTTGTCACTAGATCTGAATTGTTGAGGGCAAGAATTGTGGCAAGACTTATGGGCCTGTGGTCACACTAAAATAATTACACTATACCATGTGACAGGTCATTTGCTACTGGCATCCTCAGGAAATGATGAAGCAGATAAATTGATCCAGATACGTTGGTTAGAAGGAAAGCCTGCCTCTGATGGAGCCCAATGGTTACATCAGTGATTGCTGCATGCAGGGTGAAGACAATGTAGTCTGTAGCCCGTCGGTAGGGCTTGCCACTTACCTTTGAAGAAGTTACTAGAGCCCGGCAGGAGTGTTTCGTGTGCTCCAAAAGGGACTTACACTGAGTTCCACAGCAACATGCGACAATAGCTAAGGGACCTATACCCTTTGTCAGGTGGCAGATAGACTATATTGGGCTAGGCCTCTACCTGTGTCAGAAGGGTATCGGTATGCCATGACTTGTGTGGACACAGCTACTGGACTTCTGGTTGCTTTTCCTACCTTTTGTGCAGACCAGTAGACTTCCAAAAGAGTCCTGGACTGTCTTTTTGCCTCCTATGGCCGACCACAGGTAATTGAGTGTGGTCAGGCACCCATTTTACTGGACATACACTGTAAGAATGGGTGCAACAGCTGGGAATCAAATATAAGTTTCATGTGCCATACAATCCTACCCCAGCAGGTATGATAGAAAAACACAATGGCTTGTTAAAATCCGGGCTAACGTCAGATACCAGTAGTCTGTGGGGATGGTCTGTCCACTTGTGGACTGTGCTACGGCATTTGAATGAGACCCCAAAAGGGAGCCCTGAGCCGTGTGGACATGTTAACACATATTGCTGCCTCCTCTATACAAGGTCAAGTACAAACCAAGGAAGAATCACTGAAGCCAAGGTTCAGTCACCGGAATAATATCTTGCTGCCAGCACCAACCCCATAAAATCCATTGAGGGGACACGGCCTTGGACCTTTCGACACATGGACCAATGATGGCTGGCTCTCCTGACACACTGGGGACAAGGCCTGGAAGCTGGCCTCCTGTGTATTCCTGGAATAACAGCAGAGTGGCCCCCAAAGGTCACAGTAGTATATCCTGAATGGCCAGAATGTAGGAGCATCTTACTGGGGAGTTTTGTTTTACCATTATGACCAGTGCATGCACCTACAGTAGCAATATATATATATATACCCTTCAGTAACCCCCATGGGGAAAGGAGTAAAAGTATGGTATACTAGACCTGAAAGGGACTCTCTTCCTGCTGCATTCCTATGACAGGACCAGTCTCTTGCAGGCATCCTACCTGATGCACAAGATTTGCCTATGTTGGTGGAATTAAAACATGTATCTTATCGCCCCTAAGGTCTTTGTGGATTGGGAACTTCCTCTGGCTTGAGGATTATTGTAATTTTTGTTACCTGTATCAAAATCTTGTTCTATCTTAATTTTTGTTATTCTCTCTAAGTTGTTGTTATCCTCTGTTGCTGTTGTGGAATCTGGTTACAGTGCTCCAGCTTTCTTGCCCAGGGACCGTTGCGGAAGATTGAGAGCGTGTACATTGTACCTCACTGAACTAAAACCACCTGATGATGTAACTGGCCTGTTACTAGGCTACCGCTCCCACACCTTTAGGCAATAAGCTATTATTGCACTGTATCGAGAGCTCGGCCCAGTGCTCTGGGAAGAAGCAGAGATGCTAGAGCTCGACCTAGTGCCAGGAGAACAAGCTGGGTAATAAACCCTTTCACCCCAAAGAACGTTTGCTGCCATTTTCTTTGGTCACATTGAATCCATAGCGAACTTGCCCGGGGCTGAAATCCATTGGCAAGACAGTCTTTTTGCATTGTATCTTCGATATAGCTTCTTAAAAGAGAAATTGCAGGTTCCAAGGGTAAATACCCTAGTAATTTCTCTAGATAGTATAAAATCTCAACGGGATTTGTACTATTACATGGTTGTCAGACCTTTACTTCTTCAAATACTTTTCATCTATACACCTTTTCTCTTCTCTTTCCAAGATGACTAGGACACTAATAACCGATTTCTGTTATAGTCCCACAGGTTCCTGAGTCTTCTTTCTTTCTTTTCTGTCTTCTCTTTTCTTTTTTCTTCCCTTCCCTGCCCTTCCTTCCCCTCCCCTCCCCTCCTCTCCCCTCCTTTCCTCTCATGCATTTTATCTATTCTTCAAATTGATTAATTTCTATGATTCCACCTTCCAGTTCATTAATTCTTTTCTATTCCCTTTCTATTCAGTTGTTGAGTCTCTCCATTGAGTTTTAAAATTTTCAGTCATATGTTTCATGCCTAAAATACCCATAGTGTTCTTCTGTATATCTTCTGTTTCTTTCCTGAGAATTTCCTTCGTTTATTTCAAGTATAATTGTAATTACTCACTGAAGCATTTTTATGGCAACTATGTTAAAATACTTTTCAGATAATCCAACACCTGAGGCATCTTGGTGTTGGTATGTGTTTATTGTCATTTCTCATTCAAGTTGAGATTTTCATGTTCTTTGAAATGATGAAAGCCTTTTGATTTTCTTTATATGATATGTAGGATTTGGTGCCCTTTCTTATAGGATGAATTACCTGGTGATGGTGGTAAAGAGTAAGCAAATCATCTTTTCTTTATTTTTTATTTGACATGCTTTCTGATCTTCCTTCTTACCTTCTATTTTGACACTAGAATAACAGCCTCCCTCTGGTCCACAGAAACAAGACTGTACACAAAACAGAGTATCAAGGTGGGCCTGCTGTACAACAGACTAAAAACAGGAGACCTGGGTCCCAAATATCTTATCATTCCTTGCTTACAGGACCATGGGTAGTCACTTCTCTTGTGTTGGCTTCAGCCCTGATAGAAAATGACTATATATTCCAATGGATAGGAACATGGGCTTTGTAGTTATGATGTATGATGTATGATGTAAGCTTGGGCACATTTAATTGTTGGCCTCATGATGTTTAGCAAATTATGAATCTTCAGATATATGAAACCCACATCTGATGTGCATACATTTTATATATATATATATGCACAGTGAATATAATGGGAAGAAATGAACAAATGTAATCATCTTTAATATTTATGGGTGATCGGTCTGCTGATTTAATTATATATTTATCCCTAGACTTGACTGTGTTTTCCAAAATTTTCCAATAGGTATGGATCACTGCTTAAAACATACATAAACTCACTGAAGAGTGCTTGTTATAATATTTCCGACATATGAAAAAGTACATAAAATTATGTAGCATTTCAATATGCTCATATTAAGAGTTAAAATATTATATTTACAACTCTTACTCAGAGTCTTTTCTGATTGCATTAGCCTCCTTCTAACCAAGGTAACCATTAACAAGAACTGGATTTTTCATTCCTAAAACATTTCTCTATAGTTTTATACATATGTATATATTCTCTATGAGACATGTGGTATTATTTTGTTGCATGTCTTTATCCACAGACGTTTGGCTATCTCATGAAAAGGAGGAATTAGAAATATGAGAAAAAATGCACATTCACCTCTCAACAGTGTGACCTGCACATATGCCTCCTTGTTATGTGTATTGTTTTTCAGAACTTTAAAAATAGACATACCCATTTTCTCAGTTTATATGCTGTAGGGAGCACAAACAGAATCTCGACATACTATTTTCAGTCACTTTTTTGCGTGTTATGTTCCAAGTTGTAGAGTTTCTTAGGTGCCAGCAAAACACTGAATGTATCCTGAATGTGAAAATTTCTTCCTCTTTGTCCAGGCCTATTTTCTCTCCTTCATTCCTACTGTTACTCACGGAGGCCTGTACATCCAGAACCTAATCTGGGCCATGCTGGCGAACCAAGACAGGGATTGCAGGGACTCAGTTTTTCTGTGTCCAGACCAACACCCAGACCCCTAGGTTGGTTTAGGCAGGCAGTTTAGAACTTGAGCTGATTCATATTTCAAGAGCTGCACATACACATTTTTTCCTTTACTTTTGTTACTTTTAGTTGCACAAGGAAGGTACTTTAAAGGTGTTTTCATTTATGTGTGTTGATTTCCCTGTGCCCTCAAGCTGAATAAACCTGTGACTGAACTTTTCCCCTGATTCACACCAATTCTCCCCCTCTGCAAGCTGGGGGCTGAGCGCTGGGTCATACGATGGAGACCCTCCCCTTCTGCTCCCCCGTGGCATTCACTGCTTGGCTAAATGGGTGGTTACACCTATGGGCCTACTTTCAGTTCCTGGGGCTTTGTTTGGAAGAGAACAGAAAGAAGGATGTTGTGAAATTAGTGTCATCTCATGACCTTCACTAAATCCTGGGAAGTGGAGACATCATCCAACTGCAAACTGTAAGCTTTATTGGAGAGACACACTTGCCTTCACTCTGGCACTTGTGGCACTCCTGGAAGGCAGCTAACTGGGACTGTCATCTTGTAGATTCATAAAGTAGTTCTGGGACCATCCTTTTAGCTAATTCCCTTGGCTTAAGGATGTTCCCCATTCTGATGCTGAGTCACTGTCCTATGACAAGAGGTGAGGATATTTATTTATTCTTACTTTTTCAGTTCTAAAACCAAGACACTTCTGTTGTAGACACAAATGGAAGATGCAGGAGAGGAAAAAATCATTAGAAACCCTTAAAGTCTACTACTCCTGATAACCACTTTTATCATTTCAATGTATGCTTATCCAGAAATTGTATGAAATAAATGTAACTGTATATTAAGAACAGAAATGGAATAATATCCTATGTACAACTTTGTAAACTGCTTTTTTACAACATAAATATCATGAGGGTCAATCCATGCCGAGCAATAAAAATCTATATGATAATAAAAATGGCAGTAGAATCCCTAATGGCACATTCTATTATGAGAATAGTGGTGAGAAAGGATGATATTTGGCTGAGTTCCCTGAGCCCCCTACTGTTGTAAGTGCCATCCCACACTTACTCATTTCACGGTCACCACAGCCTATGAGGAGGGGATCCTGTTGCCTGAGTTTGAACATCAGGGTACTGAGGCACAGTGAGGGCAGGGCTAGCAGAGCACACGACTAAGACTGAACAGCTTCTGTGTGGCTACTGAGCCCCACGTGTAACCAGTGTACACTATTGCTTCTCATTTGATGAGACCTTCAACTCTACTTTACCACCAAAAGAAAAGCCCTGCTAAGGTTTTCAACTGCAGTATATTCTTTCAGAAATTTCCTTTTGCTGGAAGCATTAATACATACATTCATGTATTTACATATTTATGTACAAAAGGTAAGGTCTTATTCTACATTTGTTTTGTGACCTACTCACCTTTTAACAGCATACCTCACAGGTCACTGATTGTGAATAAACATCAGTCTGTATCACAGGGATAGTAGAGATACTAATGAAATACAATAAAGATAGAGACAAAGAAATAAAAATCACTAAAATGTACTTATTACGTACCAGTGTTTTGTATGTATTGGGTCATTTGTGTTCATAGGACTATTATGAGTTAGATATTATGTTAATCCCATTTCATAGATGAAAAGCTGAAGGACGGTCATGTAGGAACTCGGGCCAGGCCTGCTCAGATGGGGGACAGGGCAGCTTGGGTTTGTACCCAGCACCTCGTGCTCCAGAGCCTGGAAACTGTCGGATGTGTTGGAAAGTGACAGCAGCAGCCTGCAGAAGCAGGTGCAGTTCAGGTGGTCATTAAAAGGTTTTACATGGTATGTTAAAATATTTACATAAAATATCTAGACCTAGTGACAGAGAGGTGGCTTTGCGACCTTGGTGAGAGCACGCTCATTGCAGTCATGGGGACAGAAGCCACAGGGCACTGAATGAGTCAGTAGAAAAATGAATATTAACAGGGAATGTAGAAAACTTTCTGGAACTTTGATGAGGGGACAAAGGGGAATTTAAAAAGTTTTTTTTCAATTGCTGAAAATTGTGAAGGAGCCATCTGATCTCAGATTTACCCCCTGAAATTGCCCATATACTCATTTCCCTTCTTACCCTCTTATTTGCACAACAGAGTTAATGAGATAGCTCCAATAAAACAGTGCACTCAAGATAAGCTCAATACATAATTAGTTAGTAGTGAATGGAAGAAGGAATAATTGTATGTCAAAGAGATGTTAGTAATTCTTGGATTTTTGTCTCCCAGGAGGAAGGCAGCACATGACGGAAATCCTGGTGTGATGTGGTTGTATAATGCATAATCCGAGGACCCCAGCACTGGTGACTGCAGGATAGGTCCAGAATTTTGCTGTAAATACATGAACATACCAAGTAGTTCAGGAGCAGCAGTTGGGCAAACACCACACCTTCACCTGACATCACGCGCTGAGATTATCAGATGAGTCAAAGAAAACCTGTCTTCCCAGCGCGGGGACCTGGATTAGGGTCTGCTAAGAGTCACCATGTGGAACAGTTTTTAGGAGCTCTGGAATCACTCAAGAAAGAGAACTTTCTGCCTTCAAAACTTTGAACTGAAGACATTTCAGGGAGATATTTGCTCCTTTTCCCTAGCTGTCTCTAATTTCATTAAAAGAAACAATAAGAAACACTTTTCACAAAGCCTGCCTTAGCCCTGAGGCTCATCCAGCCCCAACGCTGTCTCACGTTTAAAGGGCCCTTGTAGTCCCATTACCTTCCATATACTCTGGCCAGGTTTTCTCATTTACCCCTGAGGACAGCTCTGTGACGAAGGTATCATCAGTCCCCTTTCGCAGATGACCAAGCTCAGGCTCACAGAGCCTGAGTCACCTTTCCAGATAAGTGGTGGAATGGGGGTAAGGTTCCACCCATTGCCCTCCCCAGAGGACACAGAGCAGCCTCTCTTCTAGACAGTGGGCTTCCAGGCTGGAGAAATGGTTGGGTCACACTCCCCTACTGTTGTGGCCCTGCAGGTACCCACTCAGCAATCCCTCTGGTGACAGGGATGACAGAGGAAATTGAAATCATGCCACTGGTGCCAAGAGACCTCAGTGTCAGCCCACATCCCTTGAGTGATCCCTGAAGCGGGGAGTGGGGCTGGGACAGGAGGTCAGGTGTTGCCCTTGGGACAGGTGATCTGGAGGGAAGGAAGGTGATAAGTGTACAGAACTGTTTTAAGCAAGTGTTCACATTTCGCCTCCTTTCATCCTAACAGCTATTCAAGTTACACATCATTATAACCAACATTCATACCAGGGTGCTGCCTTTAGGGGAGCTTAATTCACCAGGGAGAAAGTTTGTTATCTCCTGATGTGATAAACAGGAAACTCAGGAATTAAATTTTTTTCGTTTTGCCTTGAAGCCTATACAGAAGTACAAGTGTTTTTGCTAACTTTTACTCACATATTTTTTTGTAGTGATGGGCATTTAGATTGCTTCTTACATTTTTCCTTTGTTTTCTTTTTTATTGCAGGCAGTTGTGCAGCAAACGTCCTCTTACCAGCTTACATGTGCATGTGTGAAAAAATTTCCCTGCATTACACGTTTAAACAACTTGAGACTTGATTTCAGTAGTTTTAGCTCCCTCAAAAAGTGCCTGAGCTTTCTTTCTTCTCTACCCACCTCCATACCTGTTGTTCATTTTACTTAAATTTATTTCTGATTAGTTTCCATTTCCTTGCCCTGTCCTAAAGTTGAGTCTCTCTCTCTCACCTACACACACACACATGTACGTAGACATACACACAAAGCCAGTTTTCAAATTTTTATTTGTGATACTTTTGTCCATTTTTCTATATTTAATATTTAATATTTGTCAGACGATAGGTGATAAAATGATATTTAGATGATTTAATTTGCATTCCTTAAATTACTAGCGAATTAGAATCTATTTTCTTGTGACTACTGGCCATTTGTATTTCTTCATCTGTGACCTCTTTATACATTTTGCCCATTTGCTATTTTGTTGCAGAAGCCCTACATGCATTAAGGCTGATACCATTCGCTGATTCATGGATTTGTGATTTTGATAAATTTTTGTTGGGTGAATATCATTTTCCATACACTCCAGCAAAAAGCCATGTTCCAGATCTCTCTTCCGAGATCCAGATGCTTCTGTTTACTGGAAATGTGCACTTGGAGAAAGAAGAGTATTAGTACTCATCCATATTGGAGGGATTGTCACGGAGAACATCTACAGGCAATTCTGAAACACTTCTCCCTAAACCCTGCATGGCCAGGGTGAAAAGGGTGCACTGTATTACATGAGGACAACGCCAACTCAGGATTAGGATTTCCGTGATCTTTACTCTGTGGCAAGATTTTAGAAATTACATGTTTCTGAGTTTACCTTTTCTCATTTATGAAATGGAAACATTTATAGCTGTATGAGACAGCTGTCCTGAGGAGCAAAAGAGCAAAATATTTCCAGTGTTATACCCAGCAGGTAGTATACACGATATCCAGGAGATGTTAGTTTCCTCCCTATCCTACAGCTGTCCTTCCTTTAAAGGGATTCCCATGACATAGTCCAGATAGCATGATCGCATGATGATCGTGTGGAAATGTTAAGTGGAAGGGAAACGTGTAAGGATTTGTCAGATAATTCAGGAAAAAGAAGAACAATCACTGGACCAGTTCCACAGGGTTTGAAGAAAAACTATCATGACCGGCATCTCATCTTACTTTGTTTCGTATATTTTCCTGTCCCACTTTAGATATCATTTTTCTCAAAAATAGTATGTGCAACGTAACTCAGAAAGAAGCTGTGCAAAAAAGCACTGTAGTGGAACACTGGGGACTCTGGGTAAGTCATTTCCCGTGTGCTGGGTGTTTTTTGGACAAAAACTCTCACATCGATATGGAAATAAATGAGATCCCATTTAGGAAAGCTCTTTGAAACCTTAGTAGGAAAGGAAGGAGCAGCGATTTCCAAGTAATTTCTTTCCAGTCTTCACTGCAGCTGTTATCATACTTCGTATTGGAAGAACTCAGTCTTCTTGTACTGTTTTGTAATTGAGTGACTATTTGTGGATGGTTGGAACTTAAAACTCTTACAAAAAGTAGGACCTCTGACCTCAGGAAACTATGGGGGACTCAGCTTTCCTGAATGCATGCTACTTTGTTATCTCATGTATTTCCTGCAATATTCTTGGCAGGTAGAGATTATGCTTTCTGTACCATTTTGTAGCTGGTAACCAATGATGTAGGGAGAGTAAATAACTTGGTTAGGAGTCATCCTGCCCTAAGACGGAAAGCAGAGACTGCCACCTTATATGTCCAAGTGCAGACTGCATGACGCTCAGCCATACATCCCACCAGAATCAAGTAAACCTTGCTTTCCTGCTGACCTGTGTCACTTCTACAATCTGTATCATCATGCCTGGTTCTAGAGTGCTAGTACTGCCTATATGTCTGCATTTCAGTGAACCTGGTTCAACCTCAGTTTCCTGTTCTGTAAAAACAAGGAGGTGCGAAAAGAACACAGATTTTTGCAGGTGATGATATGTTTGGTTGTGGTGATTGTGTTATGGGTGTATGTATAGGTCCAAACTCATGAAGGTGTTTACATTCAAATGTGTATAATTTTAAAAAATATCACGTATACCTCAATAAAGCTAAAAAACAGACAAGGGAGTATGTTTAAGTCATTATTTTTACAAGTAGAGTCCCCAGACAACCTGTATTCTAAGGAATATGGAGTCTCTAATAGAGGGACAGGTGTCATGCTGAGGATGAACACTTGAAGCAGTCCCCAAACACACACAGACTGGGAGGTCACAGACTTTCATGGACATTGACACATCAGCCTGGAAAGAGGTAGTAGTGACTGACATCCTCACCAGCAGTATCAGAGAGCAGGCTTCCCTCGTGCTCACCCACTGGGAATCCTCAATAGTTTATTGTTCTACTTTGCCAACATGGTAAGTGGAAAACCCCATCGTCATCATTTTCTGGATATTAAGGTTATTTAAAACCTTAAAAAGCTTTCCTAGCATACAAAAGACTCTGCTAGTCATCATTGTTATTTTTTTTTTAAATGTAGATGGGTCCAGTTATATAGGCAGCCTAAGAATGACACCACATATGCCTAGATTGACTATATCTCTGTGGGACAGATGTTGAGCTCAAGTTTAGTTAGGAGCTGAATCTGCCCTTTCTTGAGTCTTCCCAAATGGTGCAAGAGCTGGACCACAACCTGCTTCTGAGCATACCCTAATCCCATTATCCCCTACAGAAAGCAACCCTGTCTAGGAACTCACCTGCTCAGGTCAGGCTTGGATCACTCCAAGACATAACGTGTGCCAGTCTGTGTTAATCTGTTTCTGAACTCTGAAGTTGAGGGCTCCCATCTTGCTGCATCAGTTGCCGAGCCCTGAGAAGCTTCATCCTCTCTGCCACCCAGCGCCATGGGTTTACTCACCTGCATGAAGAGCTCTGCCCTGGGACTTTAAAATCCAGGACTTCCCAGCATTTTTCATACCTCCTGCATCCATTTACCTGCCCATTCATCTTGCTAACAGTCATCCAGTTAAGCATAAGACCGCACTCCACACCTTTGATTAAGTTTGAGGCGTCTCCAGAATGGAAACAATGATGGAAAGTGTGGTGCTCTAAATTCAGATATTAAATCTGAGAAGAGATGACTCCTTCCCATCAAGATTTCAACATGCTCAAGTCTATAATTAATGGTTTGAAAATACAATGCACCAGGCCCCATTCCACTCTCTAGTTACTCTCTTCTTTTATTTATTTATTTATTTATTTATTTATTTATTTATTTATTTATTTATTTATTTTTATTCTTTTTTTGGTGTCATTAATATACAATTACATGAGCTACGTTGTGGTTACTAGATTCCCTCCATTATCAAGTCCCCACCACATACCCCATTACAGTCACTGTCCATCAGCATAGTAAGATGCTGCAGAGTCACTACTTGTCTTCTCTGTGCTATACTGCCTTCCCCGTGCCCCCCTACATTGTGTCTAATTGTAATGCCCCTTATTACCCCCCATCCTCCCCAGTCCCTTTCCCTTTGGTAACTGTTAGTTCGTTCTTCGTTCTTGGGTTCTGTGAGTCTGCTGCTGTTTTGTTCCTTCAGTTTTTTTCTTTGTTCTTATACTCCACAGATGAGTGAAATCGTTTGGTACTTGTCTTTCTCCGCCTGGCTTATTTCACTGAGCATAATACCCCCTAGGGTCATCCATGTTGTTGCAAATGGTAGGATTTGTTTTCTTCTTATAGCTGAATAATATTCCATTGTGTATATGTACCACATCTTCTTTATCCATTCATCTATTATGGACACTTAGGTTGCTTCCATATCTTGGTTATTGTAAATAGTGCAGCGATAAACATAGGAGTGCATCTGTCTCTTTCAAACTGGAGTGCTACATTCTTAGGGTAAATTCCTAGAAGTGAAATTTTTGGGTCAAATGGTATTTCTATTTTGAGCATTTTGAGGAACCTCCATACTGCTTTCCACAATGGTTGAACTAATTTGCATTTCCACCAGCAGTGCAGGAGGGTTCCCTTTTCTCGACATCCTCGCCAACATTTGTTGTTGTTTGTCTTTTGGATGTTGGCCATCCTAACTGGTGTGAGGTGATATCTCATTGTGGTTTTCATTTGCATTTCTCTAATGACTAGTGATGTGGAGCATCTTTTCATGTGCCTGCTGGCCATCTGAATTTCTTCTTTGGAGAACTCTCTGTTCAGATCCTCTGCCCATTTTTTAATTGGCTTATTTGCTTTTTGTTTGTTGAGGTGTGTGAGCTCTTTGTATATTTTGGATATCAACCCCTTATCGGATATGTCATTTACGTATATTTTCTCCCATACTGTAGGATGCCTTTTTTTTCCCACTGATCGTGTCCTTTGCTGTTCAGAAGGTTTTTAGTTTGATAATGGTCCCGCTTGTTCATTTTTGCTTGTTTCCCTTACCCGTGGAGATATATTCATGACGAAATTGTTCATGTTTATATTCAAGAGAGTTTTGCTATGTTTTCTTCGAAGAGTTTTATGGTTTTATGACTTACATTCAGGTCTTTGATCCATTTCGAGTTTACTTTTGTGTATGGAGTTAGACAGTAATCTAGTTTCATTCTCTTACGTGTAGCTGTCCAGTTCTGCCCACACCAGCTGTTGAAGAGGCTGTCATTTCCCCATTGTATATCCATGGCTCCTTTATCGTATATTAATTGGCCATAATCCGGACTCCCTCTGTTCCACTGGTCTGTGACTCTGTTCTTGTGCCAGTACCAAATTGTCTTGATTACTGTGGCTTTGTAGTAAAGCTTGAAGTTGGGAACAGAGATCTCTCCTGCTTTATTCTTCCTTCTCAGCATTGCTTTGGCTATTTGGAGTCTTCTGTGGTTCCATATGAATTTTAGAACTGTTTGTTCCAGTTTGTTGAAGAATGCTGTTGGTATTTTTATAGGGATTGCATTGAATCTGTAGACTGCTTTAGGCAGGATGGCCATTTTGACAATATTAATTCTTCCTACCCAAGAGCATGGGATGAATTTCCATTTATTAGTGTTCCAATTTCTCTCATGAGTGTCTTGTAGTTCTCAGGGTATATGTCTTTCACCTCCTTGGTTAGATTTATTCCTAGGTATTTTATTCTTTTTAATGCAGTTGTGAATGAAATTGTTTTCCTGTCTTCTCTTTCTGCTAGTTCGTCATTAGTGTATAGGAATGCAACAGATTTCTGTTTTGCATCCCACAACTTTGCTGAATTCAGATATTAGATCTAGTAGTTTTGGAGTGGATTCTTTAGGTTTTTTAAATGTACTATATCATGTCATCTGCAAACAGGGACAGTTTAACTTCTTCCTTGCCAATCTGGATGCCTTTTATTTCTTTGTGTTGTCTGATTGCAGTGGCTGGGACCTCCAGTACTAAGTTGAATAGAAGTGGGGAGAGTGGGCATCCTTGTCTTGTTCCCGATCTTAAAGGAAAAGCTTTCAGCTTCTCTCTGTTAAGTATGATGTTGGCTGTGGGTTTGTCATATATGGCCTTTATTATGTTGAGGTACTTGCCCTCTATACCCATTTTGTTGAGAGTTTTTATCGTGAATGGATGTTGAATTTTGTCAAATGCTTTTTTGGCATCTATGGAGATGATGATGTGGTTTTTGTCCTTCTTTTTGTTGATGTGGGGGATGATGTTGATGGATTTTTGAATGTTGTACCATCCTTGCATCCCTGGGATGAACCCCACTTGATCATGGTGTATGACCCTCTTGATGTATTTTTGAATTCAGTTTGCTAATATTTTGTTGAGTATTTTTGCATCTATGTTCATCAGGGATATTGGTCTTTAGTTTTCTTTTTTTTGTGGTGTCTTTGCCTGGTTTTCGTATTAGAGTGATGCTGGCTTCATAGAATGAGTTTGGAAATATTCCCTCCTCTTCTATTTTTTGGAAAACTTTAAGGAGAATGGGTATTATGTCTTATCTAAATGTCTAGTTACCCTCTTCTTTACATAGATTCTCCCTTTGCACTGGTTTTGCAAAGAATACTTGATACTGAACTCACATCCCTTTGCACCTCCCCTCTAACTCAGTCTTATCCTTCATCTAATAAGGCTATGTTCCCCCACACTTCCACTGTTTAGTTGTGCCCAAGGAATTCCCCCCCTTTCCACCAAAACTTCCAGCAAGTGTCTCAGGGGCTTAGGGCCACAGCCCCTCCCTCCCACCTTCCTGCTCCAGAATGTTCACACTGCAGTTCAGGCATCTGTCACAAGGTGGCACCAATGTACCAGTATAATCAAATCTATTTCCTACGAAGAGGCTGCAAGGAGTGAAAAAAAAAGGAAATTTCTCCCTTAATCCTAGTTTATGAGCCTATGTACAGAATGATTCTAATTTTGTCTGACCAAACTGGTAGGTGCAAAAGAAGACTGTGAAAACATATACTCTGGGGCCTGCAGACGCTGAAGCACCAGGTGGCAGGAGCATGCTTTGGCAGTGGGTATCCTGTGCGCAAAAGGCAGCGCAGGGGAGGGGGAGGTGACTACATGGACGGGTCATTAGAGCCGTGACTGGGCAGCTGTGTTTAGGGTCATGGGAGAAGGAACGGGCGGCCTGTACAGGGATGGGGTGACAGAGGGTGAATGCCCTGCTCTCTGGGAGGGACCCTATACATTGTGGACACACCAACCTGCATTGAGGAAAGGATTGCAGCTCTGTGAGTAAGAGACCCGGGAGTTAAGCAAAGAGGAGGGAGAAGTGGAGTTTGAAATCTTTGTTTAATGCTATCAGCCAGTTTTCCAGAATTATTCATCTTGTGGTAGAATTTCCTGTGCACCAATCATTTTCTGGGATATGTACACCTGAGAGTGGATGTCCAGCCTGGTCACACTGGAGATAAAGCTGTCCTTGTGACTGTGTATTTGGGGGTGATCCAGCTAGAGGAGACAAACAAAAAATCACACACCAAACAATACACTGTCTAAATTTTTTTATTTACTTCCTTGCCCTATACATGGAATACAATGAATGCTTTTTAAAAGTAACGTATATATATGCAGATTACTTCTGTCACTTTGTTCACTCATCTATTCTGTGTTCATATTTTATCCAAATACTTTTTCCCCTGAATAATTAATTTCACACAACATAGGAAAGTACGGTATACATGAATCTACATTTCTCCCTGGCCAAGTCCCACCCCCTGGCCCAAAGGGCTCTGTTATCTTAGGATGGTGCCTCCTCTCCACATGTGTCCCTATAGATGGAGGGGAACAAGACCGTGGATGCCTGCACACACCCAGGCTCTTTTCCATGACAGGATTTCCATGATTCATCTTTGCATCTTGTCTTTCCTGCTTACTATTCTTCTCAGGGTTTATATTTGCATCTTATCAGTCCAAGTTCTGGTAGTTCATTTTATGTGTCCATTTGACTGGGCACGGGGGTCCCAGGTGAAACATTATTCTGGCTGTGTCTGTGAAGGTGTTTGTGGAGGAGATTAGTATCAGAATTGGTGGACTCAGTAGACTGTCCTCCCCAGGGTAGGGGAGCCTCCTGCAATCTGTAGGAACATGAATAAAACAAGAGGTAGGAGGACTTTGTCCCTTTTTGCTCCTTGCCACACTGCTTGGCATCTCACCTCGTCTCCTCTGGACTTCAACTGGGATTTAAAACATTGGCTTCCCAGGTTCTCAGGCCTTTGGACTCAAACCGAATCACACCAGAGGCTGGCCCCAGCTTGGAAACAGCAGGCTTGGGACCTGTTAGTCTCCATAATTACATATGCCAAATCCCCATAATAAATCTCCTCATATATATATTCAAATCCTACTGTCTTTTTCTGGAGAACCCAGGAGCTTTAGACATATTTTAATATGTTTATTGTTCATATATTTATTTTGAATTCTCTTTTGAAATTTGTTGCCATTTTGTTACTGATTTGCTTAAAAAATTACGGGTATCAACCCAGTATCTGAGGCGTAGTTTTAAAATGTTTCCTCCCTTATTTTAACACACTTGCTGTTGCTTTTATTTTCATTTTCTAAAGGGTTTTAATTTTCAGAACTTATTTAAAAGCAACGCAAGTGTAATTTAAAAAGAAAAAAATGTGGGGAGCATGTACTGGTAGCCTGCAGGGAGGTACGAGTGGTCAGAGCCCTGGAATTACCAAGACAAAGCAGCAAAAGCTTTAGAGCAACTCGAGAGTGAACTACTGGTCAGGAGAGAAGAGTGGCCTTCCTGGTGAATTAAATTCTCCTGAAGGCAGCACCCTGGCATGGGTATTGTCATAATGATGTGTAACCTGAATAGCTGTTAGGATTAAAGGAGATGAAATACAAACTACAATTTCTTGAAGCAATTCCGTACATACCACCTTCCTTCCCTCAAGATCACCTGTCCCCAAAGCAACATCTGAGCCCCTGCCTGAGCCTCACTCCCTAATTCAGGGGTCAGTCAATGGATGTGATCCCACACCCACGTCTCTTGGCACAACAGGTGGGATTTCATCTTCTCTGTCATTTTCATCAACCACAGGGATTGCTGAGTGAGTACCTGCCAGGCCACAATAGAAGAGTAGATGCATCCATTTCTCCAGGCCTGGAAACCCATCTTCCGGTAGAGGGGCTTCTGTGTGGCCTGTGGTGAGGGTGAGGGAAGGAACCTCATTTCCATCCTGCCCCGTACCTGGAGAGGTGACTCAGGCTCTGTGAGCCAGAGTTTGCTCATCAGTTAAAAGGGACTGATGGTATCTCTGCCACAGAGCTGCCCTCAGGGGTAAAGGAGAAAACCTGCCCAGAGTATATGGCAGGGAGTGGGACTTCTTGGTCCTTTACATGTTGATACACAAGGGCTGCATATAGGGGCTGGCTGAGCCTCAGGGCTAAGAAGTATTGAGAAAAGTAATTTTTCATAGTTTATCCTAGCGAGAACATAGATATCTTTATAAAGGGAGCAAACATTACTCTGATATGACTCGAGTTCAAAGTTTCAGACATGATTCTGTATTTTCTTGAATGTTTCTAAGTTCATAAGATCTACTTAACGTCATTTAATTCAAGTCACAGAGCCAAATACACCATACAATGTATGATTCCTTTTATACGAGAAGTCCAGAATGAAGCCATCAGTATAATTGTGCCCAAGGAACTCCCCTTTACACCCAGACTTCCAGAAAGGTGTCTGGTGGGTTTGGGCCACAGCCCCTCCCTCTCACCTACCTGCAATAGGATGTTCAAGCTGCAGTTCACGATTCTGTCACAAGGTGGCCCCAACGTACCAAACCATGATACTTCTGTCCTAAGACGCGTCTGCAGGGAGTAAAATACAAAATCCTTTCTTAAAACCCAGCCTATGAACCTAGGTACAGAATGCATCTAATTCTGTCTGAGAGAAAAACTGATAGGTTGTGAAGATGAAATGAGTAAGTGTAGGCTTAGCACTGCAACACTGCAGGGCACAGGGGAAATCAGCAAATGCATTAAAGTTTCCTATCATTATTAGCATACCCAAATTGATCATTAGTGCTTCTACTGCCATGTTTATTAATATGTAGTTTGACTTGGATTGACCTTCATAATATGATGTTGTCGAGAAAAGGTGTATATAAAAGGTTTAAGTTACCATTTCACTGCTCTCTTAAATACAGTTATATTTTCATACTAAAATTTCTGAAAACAAATACATACTCAACTGTCAACAATGCTTATCCCTGAGTAATATAAAGATTTCTAATTTTTTCTATCCTGAATTTTTATCTCTTCTTGAGGTATTAAAAATGTCCTGATGTTATAGATAGTTTGAGAGAAGCTTTCTTTAAATATAGAAAAATGAAGCACGAAAGAACCAGCACCGTTTCAAACAAAACGTCATGTAAAACATTGCAGACATCTTCAGCAGACCATGCACTCATATAATTCCTTCTGTTTCTAGTTGATGTTTTGTCAACAGGTTTATGGATCCATCAGCTTCTACATGAGAGTTTGGAATGCTTGCCGTGCTCAGTGATATGATCTGAAAATTATCAGAAACCTGGCTTTGTGAAAGTCCTTTCCATGAATCTCTGAAGATGATGCACTTTTGCACAAGCATCAGAGTAAAGCAATAACCATCTGTAAATGACAAAAGACTTAGAAAGGACAATGGTTAAATTCTGCTAACAGTTCATTATAACGTTATCAACCAAAATTTGGTTATTTCTGTGACATACATTTTAAGGTAATTGCTAGAATTATGGCTGATCGTCTTATGCCTGAACATTTCAGATTTCTAGGAATTTCATATAATTACTAGAATACTTACATTAATAACATATACCCAGGCAAATATAACCTCAAGAACGTTTAGCATCACTTCTTATTTGACAATGTCTCCCATGCAATTTAACATGTCATATAAGCCTAATTAGTTTAACATCCTATTTTACAAGGAGAGAAAACAAAATCTTTTGAGAGTTTTCAGCGGCCCTCTGGAAAATCCCACAATCCATTCAAGGTCAAAAAGACTTCATTTAAATTAGATTTGATTTGGGGAAGTTTGTCAAGAATATCAAGTTTGGACACTTAGCTAAATAGACTCAGAGATCATTAAGGAACAATACTTAATTATATATTAAACCAAAGTGAATACAAAAGATTTTAAAGGCAAATTCATAAGGTTGCATAGCTGTCAGAAAAACTGAGATCTTTTACTATTATAGAGATTCAGTTTTCTTAAGTAATAAAAAACCTGGTAAAGCCCACAGGAAGCACAGGAAATTATTTTGTTAAGACACAAAACATTTGCTTTCTAGGGAGATTCAGCAAAACATACAGAAAAACCTTCCAGAACCTCTTATCAGGAGCACACTAATAGTCGAAGAAAACTTTGTCCTTTCAGCAGATGAAAGAAAAGTAAATTTCAGTTTGACATAAGCACACTATTGATACTAAACCTTATTTTTTAAACCATAATAATAAATGTATTCAGTTTAGCCAGCTAGACCACACAAGTTAAATTCCCTCTCCCTCTGTCTCTCCCCAACTTTCTCTATGTATTTGTTTTGTTATTTATTCTCCTCTTTCTCATTCTGAAACAACCAGTCATTCTACGTTAGGATAAAATTTGTTTTTCCCTTAAGACGAATGCATCTCCATTCCTCCAACCTTTTTCTAACCCATAACACATTGTAATTTCTTTTTTAATACTTAAACACATCCTTATTTCCTTCATATGTAGATGAAATAGTTTCTCTTACTCTTTCTAGTAGTTTTTTTTAGTTGAGGGTCCTGATTTTATTTTATTATTATTTTTTTAAATTTTATTTTGGTATCATTAATCTATAATTATATGAAGGACATTATGTTCACTAGGCTCCCTCCCCTCACCAAGTGCCCCCCACATACCCGTTAACAGTCACTGTCCATCAACATAGTAAGATGCTGTAAAATCACTGCTTATCTTCTCTGTGTTGCACAGCCCTCCCAATGTCCCCCCCCCACTATACAAGTTAATCTTAAGGCCCCCTTTCTATTTTCCCGCCCTTATCCATCCCTTCCCACCAGTCCTCCCCAGTCCCTTTCCCTTTGGTAACTGTTAGTCCATTCTTGGGTTCTGTGCTTCTGCTGCTGTTTTGTTCCTTCAGTTTTCTTTTGTTCTTATACTCCACACATGAGTGAAATCATTTGGTACTTGTCTTTCTCCGCCTGGCTTATTTCACTGAGCATAATACCCTCTAGATCCATCCATGTTGATGCAAATGGTAGGATCTGTTTTTTTTCTTATGGCTGAGTAATATTCCATTGTGTATATGTACCATATCATCTTTATCTATTCATCTACTGATGGACATTTAGGTTGCTTCCATATCTTGGCTATTGTAAATAGTGCAGTGATAAATATAAGGGTGCATCTGTCTTTTTCAAACTGGAGTGCTGGATTCTTAGGGTAAATTCCTAGAAGTGGAATTCCTGGGTCAAATGGTATTTCTATTTTGAGCATTTTGAGGAACCTCCATATTGCTTTCCACAATGGTGGAACTAATTTACATTCCCACCAGCAGTGTAGGAGGGTTCTCCTTTCTCCACAACCTTGCCACCATTTGTTGTTGTTTGTCTTTTGGATGGTAGCCATCCTTACTGGTGTGAGATGATATCTCATTGTGGTTTTAATTTGCATTTCTCTGATGATTAATGATATGGAGAATCTTTTCATGTGTCTGTTGGCCATCTGAATTTCTTCTTTAGAGAACTGTCTATTCAGCTCCTCTGCCCATTTTTTAATTGGATTATTTGCTTTTTGTTTGTTGAGGTGTGTGAGCTCTTTATATATTTTGGATGTCAACCCTTTGTCAGATCTGTCATTTATGAATATATTCTGCCATACTGTAGGATACCTTTTTGTTCTATTGATGGTGTCCTTTGCTGTACAGAAGCTTTTCCTATTTGTTCATTTTTCTTTTGTTTCCCTTGCCTGGGGAGATATGTTCAAGAAGAGGTCACTCATGTTTATGTCTAAGAGATTTTTGCCTATGTTTTTTTCTAAGAGTTTTATGGTTTCATGACTTACATTCAAGTCTTTGATCCATTTCGAATTTGCTTTTGTGTATGGGTTTAGACAGGGATCCAGTTTCATTCTCTTACAGGTAGCTGTCCAGTTTTGCCAGCACCATCTGTTGAAGAGACTGTCATTTCCCCATTGTATGTTCATGGCCCTTTTATTGAATATTAGTTGACCATATATGTTTGGGTTAATGTTTGGAGTCTCTATTCTGTTCTACTGGTCTGTGGCTCTGTTCTTGTACCAATACCAAATTCTCTTGATTACTGTGGCTTTGTAGTAGAGCTTGAAGTTGGGGAGCGAGATCCCCCCACTTTATTCTTCCTTCTCAGGATTGCTTTGGCTATTCGGGGTCTTTTGTGGTTCCATATGAATTTTAGAACTATTTGTTCCAGTTCATTGAAGAATGCTGTTGGTAATTTGATAGGGATTGCATCAAATCTGTATATTGCTTTGGGCAGGATGGCCATTTTGGTGATATTAATTCTTCCTAGCCAGGTGCATGGGATGAGTTTCCATTTGTTAGTGACCTCTTTAATTTCTCTTAAGAGTGTCTTATAGTTTTCAGAGTATAGGTCTTTCACTTACTTGGTTAAGTTTATTCCTAGGTATTTTATTCTTTTTGATGCAATTGTGAATGAAATTGTCTTCCTGATTTCTCTTTCTATTAGTTTATTTTTATTGTATAGAAAAGCCACAGATTTCTGTGTGTTAATTTTGTATCCTGCAACTTTGCTGTATTCTGATATTAGCTCTAGTAGTTTCGGGGTGGAGTCTTTAGGGTTTTTTATGTACAATATCATGTCATCTGCAAATAGTGACAGTTTAACTTCTTCTTTACCAATCTGGATTCCTTGTATTTCTTTGTTTTGTCTAATTGCCATGGCTAGGGCGTCCAGTAATATGTTGAATAACAGTGGGGAGAGTGGGCATCCCTGTCTTGTTCCCAATCTCAGAGGAAAAGCTTTCAGCTTCTTGCTGTTCAGTATGATGTTGGCTGTGGGTTTGTCATATATGGCCTTTATTATGTTGAGGTACTGGCCCTGTATACCCATTTTGTTGAGAGTTTTTATCATGAATGGATGTTGAATTTTGTCAAATGCTTTTTCAGTGTCGATGGAGATGATCATGTAGTTTTTGTCTTTCTTTTTGTCGATGTGGTGGATGATGTTGATGGATTTTCGAATGTTGTACCATCCTTGCATTCCTGGGATGAATCCCACTTGGTCATGGTGGATCCTTTTGATGTATTTTTGAATTCAGTTTGCTAATATTTTGTTGAGTATTTTTGCATCTACATTCATCAGGGATATTGGTCTGTAGTTTTCTTTTTTGGTGGGGTCTTTGCCTGGTTTTGGTATTAGGGTGATGTTGGCTTCATAGAATGAGTTTGGGAGTATTCCCTCCTCTTCTACTTTTTGGAAAACTTTAATGAGAATGGGTATTCTGTCTTCTCTGTATGTCTGTTAAAATTCTGAGGTAAATTCATCTGGCCTTGGGTTTTGTTCTTTGGTAGTTTTTTGATTACTGCTTCAATTTTGTTGCTGGTAATTGGTCTATTTAGATTTTCTGTTTCTTTCCGGGTCAGTCTTGGAAGGTTGTATTTTTCTAGGAAGTTGTCCATTTCTCCTAGGTTTCTCAGCTTGTTAGCATATAGGTTTTCATAGTACTCTCTAATTATTCTTTCTATTTCTGTGGGGTCCGTGGTGATTTGTCCTTTTTCGTTTCTGATTCTGTTAATGTGTGTTGACTTTCTTTTCCTCTTAATAAGTCTGGCTAGAGGCTTATGTATTTTGTTTATTTTTTCAAAGAAGCAGCTCTTGGTTTCATTGATTTTTGCTATTGTTTTATTCTTCTCAAGTTTATTTATTTCTTCTGTGATCTTTATTACATCCCTCCATCTGCTGACCTTAGGCCTCATTTGTTCTTCTTTTTCCAATTTTGATAATTGTGACATTAGACTATTCATTTGGGATTGTTCTTCCTTCATTAAGTATGCCTGCATTGCTATATACTTTCCTCTTAAGACTGCTTTTGCTGCGTCCCACAGAAGTTGGGGCTTTGTGTTGTTGTTGTCATTTGTTTCCATATATTGCTGGATCTCCATTTTAATTTGGTCGTTGATCCATTGATTATTTAGTAGCATGTTGTTAAGCCTCCATGTGTTTGTGAGCCTTTTTGCTTTCTTTGTACAATTTATTTCTAGTTTTATCCCTTTGTGGTCTGAAAAGCTGGTTGGTAGGATTTCAATCTTTTGGAATTTACTGAGGCTCCTTTTGTGGCCTAGTATGTGGTCTATTCTGGAGAATGTTCCATGTGCACTTGAGAAGAATGTGTATCCTGTTGCTTCTGGATGTAGAGTTCTGTAGATGTCTATTAGGTCCATCTGTTCTAGTGTGCTGTTCAGTGCCCCTGTGTCCTTACTTATTTTCTGTCTGGTGGATCTGTCCTTTGGAGTGAGTGGTGTGTTGAAGTCTCCCAAAATGAATGCATTGCATTCTATTTCCTCCTTTAATTCTGTTAGTATTTGTTTCACATTTGTTGTTGCTCCTATATTGGGTGCATATATATTTATAATGGTTATATCCTCTTGTTGGACTGACCCCTTTATCATTATGTAATGTCCTTCTTTATCTTTTGTTACTTTCTTTATTTTGAAGTCCATTTTGACTGATACTAGTATTGCAACTCCGGCTTTTTTCCCTCTGTTGTTTGAATGAAATATCTTTTTCCATCCCTTGACTTTAAGTCTGTGCATGTCTTTGGGTTTGAGTTGAGTCTCTTGTAAGCAGCATATGGATGGGTCTTGCTTTTTTATCCATTCTGTTACTCTGTGTCTTTTGATTGGTGCATTTACTCCATTTACATTTAGGGTGATTATTGAAAGGTATGTACTTATTGCCATTGTAGGCTTTAAGTTTGTGGTTATCAAAGGTTTAATGTTAGCTTCTTTACTATCTCACTGTCTAACTTAACTCGCTTATTGAGCTATTATAAACACGGTCTGATGATTCTTTATTTCTCTCCCTTCTTATTCCTCCTCTTCCCTTCTTTATATGTTGGGTGTTTTGTTCTGTGCTCTTTTTAGGAGTGCTCCCATCTAGAGCAGTCCCTGTAAGATGCCCTATAGAGGTGGTTTGTGGGAGGAAAATTCCCTCAACTTTTGCTTGTCTGGGAATTGTTTAATCCCTCCTTCATATTTAAATGATAATCGTGCTGGATACAGTACTCTTGGTTCGAGGCCCTTCTGTTTCATTGCATTAAGTATATCATGCCAGTCCCTTCTGGCCTGTAAGGTTTCTGTTGAGAAGTCTGATGATAGCCTGATGGGTTTTCCTTTGTAGATGACCTTTTTTTCTCTCTGGTTGCCTTTAATACTCTGTCCTTGTCTTTGATCTTTGCCATTTTAATTACTATGTGTCTTGGTGTTGCCCTCCTTTGGCAAGTTGTTCCTCCTTGTATCCCTTGTCATGGGAGTTCTGTGTACCTCTGTTGTCTGAGAGGCCATTTCCTCCCCTAGTTTGGGGAAGTTTTCAGCAATTATTTCTTCAAAGACACTTTCTATCCCTTTTTCTCTCTTTTCTTCTTCTGGTACCCTTATAATGCGGATATTGTTCCGTTTTGATTGGTCACTCAGTTCTCTTAATATTCTTTCATTCTTGGAGGTCCTTTTATCTCTCTCTGCATCAGCTTCTCTGCGTTCCTGTTCTCTGTTTTCTAATCCATTAATGGTCTCTTGCATCTCATCCATTCTGCTTTGAAATCCTTCCAGAGATTGGTTTATTTCTGTCTTCTCCCTCCTTAGTTCTTGCATATTTCTCTGCAAGTCCATCAGCATGGTTATGACTTTTGTTTTGAATTCTTTTTCAGGAAGACTGGTTAAATCTATCTCCCCAGGTTCCTTCTCAGGGGAAGATGTAGAAGATGTTGAAGCTGTCTCGGTTAGTCTTGCCTGGATCAAATTTTTTTCCCTTTTCATGTTGATAGGTGCAGTGGTATGCTATTGATGCATCTGTCACCTGGGAGAGCCTATACTTTTTCCAGTTGCTCCTGGCCTTTCTTTACTGGGACAACTGCAACCTCTCGTGGCTTGTGTTGGGCAATTGCATGTAAACTGGGTCTCTGTATCTTGACCGTCTGGTATGGAGGAAGCTCCCTTGCTGTGGGCGTGACCAGCCTCAGGCTGCTGCTGTCGTATGGCGGGGCCTCGGAGGGGTAATCAACGGGGGGCTGTTTGGCTGTTTACCTGTGTGAGGGGTCTCAGAGCTGTTGCCCAGGGGGTTAGTGCTCCTGGAGTTCCCTAGAATTTCCAGCTGCTGAACTGTGACACGGGATGGTTCTGTCCAGTTGTGGGTCCCTGTCCCTTTAAGACTTTCAAAGCACTCGCTTTTCTTTGTCACAGATGCACCGGCTGTGAGGACCCGCTCACAGGTCTTACTGTCCTGCTTCCCTAGTTTCCAACACCCCACTCATGCACTGTGTGTCTGCGCTCTGGTGCCGATGGCTAAGACTGCGTGTTTAGCAGTCCTGGGCTCCCTTTTCCTCCCTGCTCTGACTCCTCTCCTCCCGCTGGGAGCTGGGGTGAGGGGCCTTGGGTCCCGCCAGGCTGCGGCTTGTATCTTACCCCTTTCACCAGGTGCTGGGTTCTCACAGGTGTGGATGTAGTCTGGCTGTTGTCCTGTGTCTTCTGGTCTCTCTTTTAGGGATAGTTGTATTTGTTGTATTTTCAAAAATATATATGTTTTTGGGAGGAGATTCCCACTGTCCTACTCACGCCGCCATCTTGGCTCCCTCTTTCTAGTCGTTTTAACTACATACATTAAAAGTGATTCGTAAACCTTATAAACCATAATCTATAGTGAAAACCAGGAAGTAAGCAATCATGAACTGTGTATTCGAAACCAACATTCTGTAGCCTGGCCAATTTATGAATACACTTGAAAATTTCTAGAAGCATACACTCCACATAGTACAATCTTTCAATGTGGCATAAGAAACTTATTTTAACAGATCCCACTATCTTTTGCTCCTCTAAGAAGACAATAGTAGGTATTCGTTGACTATGTTTAGCAACAAATGTTTTGGTGTGTTATGTTATTCGGAAAGTGTTCTAGATAATTAAACATCTCCATCATTTAACTTAACAGAAAAACTACAAGGGTGGAAGTTACTAAAATTATTTGGGAAACTAGGGAACTATAAGTGGATGTTTTATAAAACATAGTTATTGTTTGAAAGTTCTTTTATAAAATTTTGCTTGGGTTAATTTTATTCACTTGCTCTTTACAATTCTACTTATATCACTCACGAAGATTTAATGAAACATTAAACAGCTAGCCATCATCTTCATTTGTTTTTATTGCTGATAGACTTTGTAAGATGTAACATGAACATATGATTGGTAAACCTAGGCCAAATAAATGTTGTACATCTGCAATATATTTAATGGTGATAACTCTGAAGACATAAAGACATATCTGTCTTTATTAAACCAAGCACCTAAACTACCTTTAAGAAAATCATCTGAGATAATCTGAACTTGAAAAACTTCTGGGCTAATTGCTAGTATATTTCACAAACTTTAGGAGCTGTACTGATTTATATAAGCATTTATTTTTCTTCAGGTGAATTAAATAGAGACCTTTTACAAGTTAATATTAGAAATATCATCTGGAGGTAAAAAAAGATCACACATCTGTAACATATAGACATATATAACCTATAGACAGATGCAAATAGAGATGTCACAGCATTCACTTAAAAATTTTAGCCATCAGATAGATAAAATAATAAAAAGCTCACTAGTTTACAGAACACTTGAATCCAAATTATGTTTCTGGATGATGGAAAATGATAAGATTAACTGCTTAATCTTAACTGCTTAATCATTTCTAGAGCCTATCTACATATAAACAATCTATAATATTTAGTGTTTAAAATATCCTTCTCTTTCTTAAATGCATGAGAGTCCTGTCTGCAATGTCTTGATCTTATGTGTCATATGCAAGCCCTTTGAGGTGGGTGAATAGAGGAGATTTGAATTGGAAAGGATATGCAGGCTTTCAATCATTTCAAGAACTGCACTTTAATTTCCATAAAGACTCAATTTTTTTTATTCTTAAAAAGCTTAGTCTATAAGGGGAAAAATGAAGTAAGTGCTCTATATAATATTCTATACAATGTCATATGCAGTAAACACTAAAAAGTGCAGTCTGAGGCAGAGTATGGACAGATGAAGGCATGCTAAAGACTGCTGGGTAAACCAAGGTGAGTGTTTCAGAAATGGCGAGTAGACAAAGGGAGTCAGAAAGGCACATGGCTCTGCTTAATTTTATAACATCATCAAATCAAGTCTAAAGCTTAAATAACAGATAATACACCCAGATATAAGAAAAGCATATCGGAGTCAAAAGAAGAGTAAGACATTGATTAAGATGATTTGTTGCTAACAGTTTTTTGAAAAGTAATACCTCTCACTATAAAGATCTTTCCATCAGCTTCTCTAAGTTGATTCTGGTAAATTTAAATAATCTTTTAACTCCCAGCCCCTGTTCTGTCATAGCCACATTTGTGTTTACAAGTAATCACGCTTTCCTCCTACCAGCTGGTTTTCTAATTTTCCAGTTTCTAAAAACTTATAAACAGAAGAAAATCTGATAAAAATAACTTGACATCATGTGATATGTTGACACATTAAAGAAATCCTGTTGTTGCTTAACCAAGGTTGAAAGGAAAGGAGCGACACACAGCAGCAATTCACCGGAGAGTTCTGCTTTATTAGGGAAAGGTGCTGGGTTATATAGGAAGGGGCATGAATTGATGGAGGTGTCACTTCTACGGGGCTGGTAGCTGGTGGCGAGGTGCTGGGATTGGGAAGGGAGCGAGAGGTGATTGGGCTTCAGGTGGCGCCGGCGGGAACCGAGGACCCCGAAGAGAAGCCGGAAGTTTGCCATCTTACTGGTGGGGGCCCTTCATTCCCCCGTTTCTCCTCTATGGGGTTGTGGACGTTGCTTTCTCTCTGGCTGCTTCCTGCTGAACAGGGGCGGAGAAGGGAGTGAGGGCTTGAGGATTGGGAGGAAAGGGTTGATAGGACTCCCCACAGTAAGGATGAGTAGGTGTGGACTTCTTCAGGTTTGGAAATCAATGAAGGTTCCCTGTAACCATAGGTCGAGGACCTGTTGATTCTAATGGTGCTAAGAGGATATGGGTGTCAGGAGCCAGGTGTCTGCAGCAATTGTTTCCAGGAACAGTTTCCAGTGGAGAGGGGGGTCCATCTCAGCGTGTGGTGAGGAGGTCACGTGAGGGTGAGGGATCTTCTGTGGCCAGAAGCTGGTAGTTCCTGAGTGAAAGCTGGTTGAAAGCTTGATTAGAGATTTTTCTGACTTGGGATTTGATGAACTTTATTATACAGGGTAAGAAGAGACAGGCGAGAAGAATGATTATTATGGGGCCTGCAATGGGCCAGAGCCAGGTGAGGAAGGGTTTGTTAGTATTGAAGAGAATGGGTTGGAATTGGAAGCAGAGTGGAGGCTAGAGGCAAGGTTGGTGAGTTTGGTAATGTCAGTTTCTACAATGCCGGATTCGTTGATGTAATAGCAGCACTCTTCCTGGAGGAAGACACAGGTGCCGACCTTCTCAGCTGTAAGCAGATCTAGGGCCCGCCGGTTTTGAAGGGTGACTTTAGCTAGCAAAGTGACCTGTCTTTGGAGAGACGCTAGGGAATTGGCAGTGGATGTCAGGGCTCCCTCAAGTTTGGCGTTGAGATCTCTAACTGCCCATAGAGAGTGACCCAAGGCTTCTCCCAAAAACCCTGCCCCAATGGCTGAGGTGATCAAAGAGCTACTGACCATGATGGGAAGGAAAGCAGCCCTTTTTGTGTGCGAGGGCAAGGGAGGTTGGAGCTCAAGGAATTCTGCCATGCTGTAAAGTGTAAGCTGTGGGATTAGGGTGACGAGAATGCAGGGTGTGCTGGAGTTGAGAGGCAGTGAAGTGCGCTGGAGGGGGGTGGAGTTGGGCCTACACAGTGGTGGATGGTGAGATTATCTGCGTATTCTGGTTCACATAGGGGTATGTCTGCCAGGGGGCAGAGGGGTTGTCTTTCTTTATGGAAGGAGTAGTTGGAAATATTAAGGGGCACGGCGGCCAGCAGTGGGCGCTGTAGTGATCCACACAAGAAACAATTGGTGGTGTTAAGGGTGTGGTAGAGAAAGATGGTGGTGTCCTGAATGAGCTGTAACGAAGAGTAGGAGAAATGGGAAGAGGGGTGGGGATAAGAAGATGAAGAGGCGCCGTCAAGAGTTTGGATAATGACTTTTTCGGAATGTCCGATATCTGATCCAACTTGAGAGATCTGGGAATGAGAGGGAACATACTTTCGAGAGATGTGAAGGGTACCATGGGGGGTCGAGGACCCCTCGTAGTAAACTGAGGCTGTGACTCCAGTGGCCCATTGAGAGTCCCAGGGATCTGGGATTGATAAGGAGAATGAGCAGTTGGGATATTTAATGAAACGGTTGGAGGAGTAATACTGTGGGTACTGGAAGTTACCCATGTAGTGAATGGTGCAAGACCAGTAGGGACATCCCCCGTAGGTGTCTTGCCATCGCCTGCAACAGGCTTGTCTTTGGTCATAGAGGAAGCAGAGGTAGGGAGAATAAGGGTAGCTGCTACACACACTTCGGTGGAGGGAGGAAAGTGGAGGTTTAAAGGCTCAGAGCAGCTTTTCAGAGGGCAGTCTGGTGTGGCAATGAGGGCAGTAACTTTTGTTTGATGCTGTGTGTAAGTCTGTCTGACTTTGAATTGCCATACAAAGGAGGCTAGGGTGGTGGGGAAGACAATAGCAATGAGGAAAAAAAAGTGAGAGAGCAGTAAAGGAGGAAAAAGTCATGATTCGGGTATGGATGGCAAAGGGGGTGAACAGGATTTTGGGGGAAAGAGGACAGTAAGGTCAGGAGTCTGGAGGGAGGGAGAGTCTGTAAACTTTCGTAGGTTAAGAGATCTTTTAGGTGATGTGGGGACAGAATGGTTAGGGGTGCCCTGAATGTCAGTTTATGAGCTTCCTTCTGCAAGAGCTGTCTAGCGGCTAATGCTCGTAGGCAGGGAGCCCATCTCTGAACTGTGGGGTCTAATTGCTTGGAGAGATAAGCTACTGGTGCAAAGAATGGGCCATAATATTTGCCTAGGACTCCTAGAGCTTGACTGGACCTCTCATGAATGTTTGAGAAGGGCTTCGACAAATCAGGAAGATGGAGAGCTGGGACTTCCACAAGGGCTTGATGGAGCTTAATGAAAGAGTGTCGTGGTGAGGAGGATAATGGTTCTTTAGGGGGGCTCTTGCTGAGGTTATATAGGGGTCTTGCTAACAGGGAGAAATTAGGGATCTACGCTCTAAAATATCTAGCCAGGCCTAGAAAGGAAAGGATTTCTGTCTTGGTTTTGGGAACGGGCAGGTCAGAGAGGAGCCATTTTCTGTCTAAGGTAGTGGACTTTCTTTGTTGAGATAGAAGGAATCTGAGGTAAGTGACAGGAGGGGAAGAGATTTGAGCTTTGACGGCGGATACTCGGTAACTTCTGGAAGCTAGAAGGTTAAGTAGGGAGGCAGTGTCAAGTTGAGACTGTTCTCACGAGGGACTGCAGAGTAGAAGATTGTCTATGTATTGTAATAAGGTGGACTTGGAGTGATCATGATGAAACTGTTTGAGGTCCTGAGCTAGGACCTGTCTAAAAATATGGGGACTATCTCGGAAGCTTTGTGGCAAAACTGTCCAAGTGAGTTGTTCAGAATGTCTTGTGTATGGGTCCGTCCAGGTGAAGATGAAAAAATCTTGGGAGCAGGGGTCTAGAGGGATAGAAAAATGGGTCCTTGAGATCTAGGACTGAGAAGTGGGATGCTGAGGCAGGGATCTGCGATAAAAGGCTGTATGGATTTGGAACTAAGGGATGGATAGGGACAACGGCTATGTTGATGAGGCTTGGACAAGGCGGAAAGATCCGTTGGTTTTTTTAACAGCTAATATGGGGGTATTAAATGGGGAGTGAGTGGGTCTGAGGTAATTTATGTTTAAGAGATCTTGAATGATGGGTTGGAGGCCTATGAGGGCTGAAGTGGTTAGGGGGTATTGGGCCTGACAGATATACTGAGAGGGGTCACGTAATTTGGTAGAGGCAGGGGGACATAGGGCCACGGAGGGGCTTGTAATGTCCCAAACTTTGGGATTTACAGGGTGTATGAGGGCGGAACCGGAGCTTTCATTGGGTAGAGGGGTGTTGTTGGCTATGAGGGCTATCAGAAAGGCAGTACTGGGGGCCTTGGGAGTGGATATAGTTATGGAAACATGGAGGAGGGAAAGGATATCTCGTCTTAGTAAAGGGATGGGACACTGGGGCATAACCAGGAAGGAGTGGGAGAAAGGTATGGGATTGTCTAGGATTGTGCATAAAAGTGGGGGGGGTTTAATGGGAAAATCTGTTTACCTCCTACCCCGACTATAGGAGTAATGGCTGGCGTTGTAGGGCCCCGGTATTCTTGCAAGACTGAAAAGGTGGCTCCTGTGTCTAGGAGGAAGGAGATGGGGCGACCGTCTACTGTTAAAGTAACCCTGGGCTCCTGTTTGGTGATGGAAATGGTTGGGCGAGAAGCCCCTGGGCCCCGTCAATCTTCCTCTGCCAGCCCCACTACGGCGGGCTTAGGATGGGGGTTGTTCGTCCAGCCTCCCCTTTGGGTGGTTGGGCAATTAGACCTCCAGTGGCCCTTTTTGTGGCATCTGTGGCATGGGGTGGTAGGAGATCTGGGGGAGGGGCACGCTCTTGACCAATGTCCCTCTTTTCCACACTTGAAACAAGCTCTTGGAGGGGGCTTGTAGAGGGGCGCACAGGTTGTGGTTTTATCAGCTGGTCCAACATCTGGAAATTGGCCTGATCAGCTTTTTGTTTACGGCATTCTTTCTCCTCCTCCCAGTTATGGAAGACTTTAAAGGCCACTGTTAGGATCTCAGTCTGTGAGGTTGCGGGGCCCTGTTCTAACTTAATGAGTTTAGCTTTAATGTTTGGGTAGCTTTGAGCTAGGAAGTATGTCATAAGGACATGTCTTCTTTCAGGTGTTTCTGGGTCCAGGCTGGTCTGTAATAGGGCTGGAGTGAGTCTGTCTAAGAACTCGGAGGGGATTTCGTCTCTCTTTTGAATTATGTCTTGGAGCTTTTGAAAATTGACTACTTTACGAGCTGCCTTTTCCAGACCTGGTATTAAGCAGGAGGCAAAAATATCTCGAGAGCGGAGACCTACAGCGGTGTTATAATCCCAGTGTGGGTCTTGTTTGGGGACAGCAGTGGGGCCAGGGGGATAGGTGGGGTCAGGCCTGTGGGTTTCAGTAGCGTGCGTTTGGGCAAAGTCCCAAACTCGTCTACGCTCTTCAGGGAGGAGAGTATTGGCCAGGAGCATGAAAATGTCATGATGCGTGAGGCTGTAAGACTGGAGGGTCCATTGAAACTCCCTGATGTATGTCGTGGGATCAGTGGAAAAAGAACCTAGGCGTTTCTCTAGTTGGGCTAAATCTCCTAAATGCCTTTGGATCCTGCTACCTCCAGGAAGGGGACGATAATTTTGGGAGGCTCTCAGGACTAAGTCTGAGGGGGACTGAAGGGTTCTGGCTCAGTCTGTGGGGGAGTGACGTGGTCTAGCTGTGCCTATTCAAGCAGGTCCTGAAGTGTGGAAGGGGGACAAAGAAAATAAAGAAAGATAGAATCAGACCCACGTGTTGCCAGCCTGCAGCCCAGCTGCTTGCCTCTGCTCCTTTAGTTGGGCTTGAACTCATGACTCTGAGGTTAAGAGTCCCATGCTCTACTAACTGAGCTACAGCAGGGCTCCAGTTAATTGCTTATGGAATGCATAAACAGAATGTTCTTTGTTCTCCATTCCTGCCACATCGGCAAGTGGGGGAAGGGCATAGCTAGAAGCAGGGGCGGTGTTTCTACACATCTTCAAGGTCTCCCTATTTTCAGAGTGAGGAGTCTTGGCTCGTCTTCAAGGACAAGATATGTTTTTGTGGACAGATAACTTCCAAGGACTGCACCGGTTGTTCTCTAGCTTGTGCTTTCCCATGCTGCGTTCAGACATGGGGGAAGGTGCTTACCCATTCTCCCTACAAACATGTGAGAAGACAAAGGTGGTCCTTAACAGGGGAGAAATAGGTGATGAAGTCAAAGACGGAGGAGGCCCCGGGACCTAGTTAAAGGGGGGGCTGAAAGGCTCAGGCTTAATCTGCGGGGGACGAAGGCAGAGGAGGTGAGATGGGGGAGGAGATGGTGGGGAAGGAAGCGAGAAGGGCTGTTGTAGGAGAAGAAGGGGAAGGGAGTGAACGGGAGGCTTCTGCGGGGGTGGCGGCTTGCAGGCTAGGAGAACTTGGGAGGGGGTGGGGGGGAGGAGGAGGAGGAAAGCTTCGATATAGGGAATCTCCTTCCATTTTTTCAGGCGCTGGCAGTAGTTAAAGAGATTGTGAGTGATGTGAAGGAAGCGAGAAGGGCTGTTGTAGGAGAAGAAGGGGAAGGGAGTGAACGGGAGGCTTCTGTGGGGGCGGCGGCTTGCAGTCTAGGAGAACTTGGGAGGGGGTGGGGGGGAAGAGGAGGAGGAAAGCTTCGATAGGGAATCTCCTTCCATTTTTTCAGGCTCTGACAGTAGTTAAAGAGATTGCGAGTGATGTAAAGGAAGGGAGAAGGGCTGTTGTAGGAGAAGAAGGGGAAGGGAGTGAACGGGAGGCTTCTGCAGGGGCGGCGGGTTGCAGGCTAGGAGAACTTGGGAGGGGGTGGGGGGGAGGAGGAGGAGGAAATCTTCGATATAGGGAATCTCCTTCCATTTTCTCAGGTGCTGGCAGTAGTTAAAGAGATTGCGAGTGATGTTAGGATCAAGAGTTCCCCCTGCGGGCCATTGGTTGTTATTGTCTAGGGGGTATGTCGGCCAATCTTGGGAGCAATATTTACGGAGAAGTTTTGGTTTTATATCAGGCGTCAGGGAGAGGGTAGCCAGATGCTTAAGCAGGCATTCAAGAGGTGAACTTTCAGGGAGGGATGAGGAGGCTCCCATGGCTAAAGGACAGAGAAGGAGACAAACAGGGGAAGACGAACGGAGATCCTCGGACTGGGAGCAGACCACAAAGAGACAAAGGGTGTCCCCGATGATCCATGGTGGTCTGCGGAAACTCATATACGAGTCGGAATTTCTTAGGAAGTGTGGGTCGTCACCCAGACTTCCCTAAGAAGGCAGAGTGCCGGAGTCACGAGGTACCTAGCGCTAGGCGTTTTTGGCAGACAGAACAGATTTCGGCGGACAGAACAGAAGGAGGAGGGGGCGGGGAATGGGAGCGTTCTCATCCGCAAAGGAGTCACCTCATTTATGGCTGTTGGAGGGGGGGGCCTGAGAGTCTGCCGCAGCCGTGAAGGCCTGAGACAGGGATTTATGGCTGTCGGAGGAGGGGCCTGAGGGTCCACAGCAGCCGTGAAGGCCTGAGGCGGGGAGAGTTCCCTCCTCATCCCCGAGCGTCAGGGCCTTGCCGGACGATCACGGTGAATGGCAGTGCGATAGCTCGGAGAAGAGTGGCCCACCCAGGGAAATTTTGCTTAAAAAGTTTCAGCACTGATGGAAGGGACAGTGAATGCGTTTATGACTGTCGGAGGAGGCGCCTGAGCGTCCACCGCAGCAGTAAAGGCTTGAGGTGGGGATTTATGGCTGTTGGAGGAGGGGCCTGAGGGTCCGCCGCAGCAGTGAAGGCCTGAGGCGGGGAGAGTTCCCTCCTCATCCCCGAGCGTCAGGGCCTTGCCGGACGATCACGGTCAATGGCACTGCGATAGCTCGGGGAAGAGTGGCCCACTCCAGGGGGAAAACTTACCTAAAGGCCAGAGAGGAGTGGTGAGTGTGATGAGCCAGCGCTGGAAAAAGAGGACGAGGGCAAGCTGCTGCTGGTGTCAGGGGGAAGATGGAGCCCAGTTGGGGTGTCCCGTCTCCCGGGTTTCGGCACCAATGAAAGGAAAGAAGCGACACACAGCAGCAATTCACCGGAGAGTTCCGCTTTATTAGGGAAAGGTGCTGGGTTATATAGGAAGGGGCATGAATTGATTGAGGTGTCACTTCTACGGGTCTGGTGGCTGTTGGCTAGGTGCTGGGATTGGGAGGGGAGCGAGAGGTGATTGGGCTTCAGGTGGCGCCGGTGGGAACCGAGGACCCCGAAGAGAAGCCGAAAGTTTGCCATCTTACTGGTGGGGGCCCTTCAAAGGTCATATTTATATTCTTAAATATTCCCTAAAGAAACAAAATTTCTATGTAACGTTTGAATGTCTTTGAATGGTTTACACTTAAAATAAAGTATCATACACTATTTTTAGAAATGCACATGTAATACATTACTTTCTATTTTCTTTTTCATTATAGAGTGATAAGTTATCCTATAAATAAGCCATCTCACGAACTCTGATCCAAAATGTGATTTACCACAAAATTAAAGTAGTTTAAGGTAGGGAAAAGCAATTAAAAGAGTTGTAAAATGGAAGAAAAAGAAAAGATGGGAAAATATATAATGAACCTTAACTTTCCATTAGAAAACAATTTTTCAAGTGAAACATAATTTTTCTAAATGCTGAATTACCATTATAGAAACCATGTGGACCACTATATGGGTACTTAATTAGAAAGCAAATAGGAAAATTGTCCCTTAAGACAAAAATTAGACAATATTTTAACAGTGAAAGTTAGGCAAAAGGTTTGAAATTTTTAGAATGTTTCACTCAAAACTATTCAGCAGTTTTGAATTACTTATGTAGTAACAGGATGGTTTACCTGTGAAAACCAAATACAATATTAAGTTTCAGCACATATTCAACAATTATACAGAGTACTTTACAAAAAGAAGATGGCTTTCTTGATAGCAAAATGACAGAGAAATGTAAACTAAAATTACACAGCATTGAAAGGGAGCCTACCATTATTCCCTCTTATTTAAATAAACTGTCAAGAAGAAAACTGTTGGGAGTCATAGAATAAAACAAATGAACCATCATAACAAAGAAGATACAAGAATATTTCAAAATATAATGCAAGAGTAAAATCTAGCCCCTCTTAAAAAGTTTAGAACGCACTGTTAGTTCACAGGCAATAATACGCCAGGTTAACCTGAAAACAGTTGTAGTGGCTTTAAAACATGTATGCAAATTCTCTGACACCCAGTCTTCAAATGATGGGCCAGACTTAGTGCTTCACTAGTATAAAAAAAAAGTGGCATAAGGGATACTGTGATATCATGACTCGTTGTTGAAAGAAAGGACACAGCTTTTGCCTGGTGTACAAGTTCTCTCTTGGGGCACTATTAAAACCCAGCCACCATGCTGTGAGGGAGCTCAGGCCACAAAGAATTATACTTTTTATTTAAACAAAATTTTGAAATATTTATTTATAAGATAATAACTGTCTTTGAAATTAAGCAGTTTACTGAGCAATTAGTTTTGTCCATACACATTCACATGTTATTGCTGTAAAGAAGATATTTATAATTTCTCCAGTTTTAATCTGAACATACAATTTGTAGTAACAAGATGCAGATTCAAGTACAGATCTTCTAATTTTTGTTGTTCTATCTTCACACACATCTAATAGGAATAATAATACCATTTTTTTAAACTTACTTTATAGGTAGCAGGCATAAGATTTATATGAAAAAATTTCCCCAAATCACTAAACAAACATAGGGTAAAACACATAAAGTTTTATCATATTAACTATGTTCTAACATTTGATTTGCTTTTTATATTCGAACCAAAATAAAGATTGAATACTTTCAGAACTATGAAACTCAGTAGTTAGTTAGACAAGGTGAAGTAGTAAAACTAGTCATAATAATAAACTGATTCATCCATGTTCTCAATTACATTAATAATAATTGTAAAAACAGATTAACATTTTGTGAAAATACTCATATTTATTTAGGAGTTCTTGTCCATATCAATGGACTGTCTGGCATCAGCCACGGCATCAGGTACTCGGACAGTCATATTGTCCATAGATTTTGTCAAACAGGTTTGGCAGCCCAACCGGGATCTGTTAGCCCATAAGCCAGATCAAGCATGTCATTCTCCTCATCAGTGACTGCTTCTAACTTCTCAAATATGTGATCTTCAAAGATGAGATGACAGGTAGAGCAAGCCAAGGTACCCTCAAATGCACCAAAACCATCAATATCTAGATTATTTTCAACCACAACATCTAGTAGAGAGTCACCAATTTTTCCTTTGGCTGTTAATGTTACACCATCACGGTTTACAAAGTGGACTGCTATTTTATCTTCTGAGCTGCGGTGCGCCTGCGCCGACGCGCTCAGCGCCCGGTGCGCCCTGACACGGCCCCCCCGGCCCCGCTCGGTGCTTCCGCCCGGCCCCGGCCTTCCGGGAGGCTCTCGGCTCAGGTGAGAAGCAGCCGCCGGTAGGCTGCGCCGCCGAGGGCCGCGGTGGCGGCGCGCAGGAGCCAGGCGACCCCGCGGCGGCCATAGCCCGCGGTCGCGTGACTCCCAGATGCAACGCCGGCCGCGAGCCATAAAGACTCAATTTTTAAGACTGTGTCAGTGTTTTTTAATTCCTCTAGGAATTGGGTTGCAGTCAAGGGGGTGACTTTCCCATCCAAATGCATTATTTTCAATTTGCTTCATTGTATCAAGGAGATTTCCAACTCAGATGGAAATCAAAAGATTCCTATTGTTTATATTTAGAGCTGTATGTGTTTAGAATATTTTAACAAATCATACTAATAGTTCAATTTTGGCTTAGGAGAAAAGGCCTTATAAAGTTTCTTATGCAGCTCTGAATATCAGCCTCTAATTTAGTCAACTTTTGACCACAGAACTCCTTAAGCTAATCCTCTCAAAAATCTTACATCAGGTTTCACCTGGGACAAAGAGTAAATACTCCTTCCTGTACTGAAATCCTTTCTTCAATTAATTTTTCCTTTTCCTTTTAAGCCAAAGGTTTGCCTATAAAGTGAAGCAAAATCAGATAATGTAGAAAGTTGTGTAAGTCCGGGGAAAGGAAATCAGGGGGCAAAATACCTCTAAAAGCCAAAATCAGTCAAAGGGAGAAAGTTTAAAACTCGTTTATTGCTCAAAAACTGCAGTCCCAGGCCTTCTTTCTTCTCTGCTCAAGCAGTAACCACAGCGGCCCTCCCCCTCACCTCTCAGGTACAGATAAGCCCTCTGTTGCCCAGGTATCACCTATTGATATGGAGGTGGACTTCTCCACCCCTGAGGAAAGATGCAAATGCACTAAAGCCATACTTCTTTCTACCTCTGAGCCTATTGATATGCAGATGACTAAAGCCAGGCGAGATATTCTGCAAATATTACAATTTTATCCCCAGTTGACTTCGCAAAATGCAAGACATCCTGTCCTGGGCTACCGAGGAGGCACCAATAAGAAAAACAAAAGACAACTGTGTGGTGCAAGAATGACCGCTCAGATCCTCTTGATGCCGGGGTTCTTGTTTGCGGAGCCGAAGAATGAGCTTCACAAACAGTCAAGGTAGGAGAGCAAGGTATAGGCTTTTATTTAGAGATATAGTGAAACGACGGAGCTCCCGGCTCACGCCAGGAGCGGACAAGAGAGTCCGTCGTTGCGTTGTCTAGGGGGCTTTATAGGCAGTTGAGGATTTTTCGAGAACATGAAAAAACTTAGGGGTGGGGACTTGTCAAGTGGTTCCTGAATATTAAAAATTAACTGTAAGGAATTTCCTGCCTTGATTTCTCTCTGGGACACCGGCGCCTTGGTCTGGGAGCATATCAAAAGGCTGCCTGCCCAGCCCCCAAGGTGGGCTGAGGTATTGTCTACTTGCTAAAAAGAATCTTGCCTCTTGAACTTCCTGGGTGTTAAAATCCAATCTTATCTTTAAGATGGAATTCTTCCTGCCTTTAACTATGCCGTCTACAGCTGGGTCTGCATGCTAAGTTAGTTGCTCAGTTTGCAAAATCACCTTGTCAGATCTGAAGTCGGAAAGACAGCACTTAGGCCTGGGCCTTTTAGCATGCTAAAGTGAATCTTACACATGGTTACAAATGATTAGCATAGTAAAACATGTGTTACTCTTCTTTATCTGGGAAACTGGTTAACTGATTTCACTGAAGAATGATTCTAGTGCTCAATGTTTAACAGAGTTTTAGTAGGGGGGTTTCCTTGCATGTAGTAACATTGCTCTGACTGCAAATATCCTGCCCTGCCCCTCCGGAGGCTCTCACCCTACTCTGACTACATCCATGGTCCCTATCTCACTCTCAGGTTGCTACTTTATATGTCTGTGGTCATGAACACCACAGCCTGTTGTGCCCAAAGTCGCGAATCCCAGAAGACCACCAAGGAGCCAACACCGATGCAAAAGCAAAGAGCCTTTATTCGAGCTAGCTTGAGCTCAATCTCTCATCTACAACACAGTGGCAAGATGCCAGAGAAAGAGAGCGAGTTTCAATACCACAAAGGTTTTATGGGGTTCTAGGGCAGTTAGTGGGGTGATGGTTGTGGCTCTGGCTGATTGGCTGGATCTAGGGGTAGTTGGTGGGGTGATAGGTCATGGCTCTGGTCAATTGGGTGAGCTCTTTGCTGACTGGAGAGGAGAGAGACCAAGCTCCGATTGGGTGAAATAGGATCCAGGTCCTGATTGGCTGAGATAGGATCTGGATCCCAATTGGCTGAAATAGAATTAGGGAGCTTGCCCTTTCATTTCCCCCTTTCTCTGGATCCTAAGAAGGGACCCAATTATGGGTCTAATAAGGTTTTGCAGTTGTAAGGAGATAAAGGCTGATACTGTTGTCTTAGCACCATTAGCTGGACTGTATTAATTCTGTCTTTAATAAAAGTTATCAGTTTATTGAGGATACTTGGTCTAAAGGTAACAAGATTACTAGGGGCTTGTATTGAGCATGGAGGACTATCAGTTGGACAGCCCCCACGTGGTCTCTGAGAATCTGGACCAGCCTGTTGATGATACAGGGCCCAAGGGTTAATAAAAGGAGTAGGATGGCAAGGGGTCCTTGAATATTAAAGATAATTTCCTGCCTTGATTTCTCTCTGGGACACTGGCACCTTGGTTCGGGTGCACATCAAAAGACTGCGTGCCCAGCCTCTAAGGTGGGCTGAGATACTGTCTACTTGCTAAAGAAACCTGCCTTTTACTATGCCATCTATAGCTGGGTCTGCATGCTAAGTCAATTGCTCAGCTTGCAAAATTACCTAGTCAGATCTGAAGGAGGGAAGACAGCACATAGGCCTGGGCCTTTTAGTATGCTAAAGTGAATCTTATACATGATTACAAATGATTAGCATAATAAAACATGTGCTACTCTTCTTTATCTGAGGAACATTAACTGATCTCACTGAAGAATGATTCTAGAGCTTAATATTCAACATAGTTTTAGTAGGGGGGTTTCCAGCATGTAGTTACATTGCTCTGATTGCAAATATCCTGCCTTGCTTTCTCCAGAGGCTCTCACCTTATTCTGTCTAAGACTATGGTCCCTGTCTCATTCTCCCCTCTACAGATGGAGACCCTAACTGCTGCTAGGGAAAAGGAGCAATGACCACTCTGGCTGCTTCGTGCTGAGAGGGGGCACAGTAAAGGGTGCAGCTAGGTCTCCATCACTGGTCAGTTGAGAGGGCCTCAGAAGGTTGGCACTTCTATTCTGGGTTTCATTTTTATTACTATTTGCAGTTTTGTGGCTTCTAGGCAAGGTAAAACAAATTGTGTTATTAGCTTAAGTAGCAACATCTGGAGTTGGATTTTCTATTCTGGAAGGACAAACTTGTTGAGATTAAGAATGCATGGCTGAATATGAGAACTAGAAATATGAAGACTCTAATTGAGAATCATAGTCAGGTATTATGGGGAAACTAGAATTCTGGATATTAGGATTTAGTATAGATAAGACAGCATTATTGAAACAACACTTTTCTCTAAAATCACCCTTACTTTTATTAGAATTAGCCAGATTAAGAAAACAATTAAGAGTTGGCTTGATTATTTGCATAAGTGCAGCAAGAAGAGCAATTGATTACATAGGCTCTTTTAAACATGCCTTGCTGGAACTTTTTGTAAGGAATTTCAGATTGAACTTTTAAAGGCCTCTTGAGGCCAGACAGCCAAGCCAGACTTGCCATCAGGTTTTGCCTGCAGTACCTGTAGATTTGGGTGAATTCCTCTCTTCTTGAGGTTCCTGCGCCTGCCAGGAAGTGACCTTTCTTACTCATCTGGTAAGGCTGCTGGGAACTCTGTAAGCAAGGTACCAGGCCAGTTCTTCCAAGGGGCTTTGTTGGCTTTATAACGTCAACCTTAGTTACTTAAAGCTGTCCATATCTGAGTTTATGCACGTGTCTCTCAGGTATGACATTCCAGTCAAAGCCTTGGTAATATAACCTGTGTTTTTAATTGGTCCTCTTACAAGGAATGCAGGTTCTTATTGAACTTATGCAAATAAACATACTGCCATGAAACATAAAAATACTGAAAGCTTTTAAATTCTTGAGGGGTCAGGTAGAGACAAAGATAAATGTTTCAATTCTACTTATAAAGATATTGTCATTCATGAAACTGTTGTCAGCTTAAGAAAAAGCTTAAAACACTTTATCAGCAACATCTGAAACAAAGTCACAAAACCATCTTCCTTAGTTCACTTAATCCTATGTAACCAATACCTGTTCTGCTGAAATCTAGTTCTTTACTAGTGTAGGAGTAATAAAACTGACTATAAATGGCAAAAGACTTACAAATGACAATGGTTAAAGATCTGATGAGAGCTTACTGCAAGACAGTAGACATAAGGAAATTCGGATATTTCTGTAACAAAAAAAAACATTCAGTAACAAAGTTTAGCATCATTCCCTTTGACAGTGCTTTCCAGGTAATTAAGCAGGTAAGTATATATCAGATAAATAAGCCAAATTAGTCAAATATTTTCTCCAATGAGAAAAAAATTCCTCTGACATGTTCCAGGGGCCCTCTGGAAAATATCAGAGTTAGCTAGAGGTAAAAGTACCTTTTTGAATTTGATTTTGGGATGTTTTCAGAAGAAAGTTTATTTGGCACTTGCTTAAATAGTATTATAGGTTGCTATGAAGCAATACTTATCTATTTAACCAGAATGACAAAATATCTCAAAGGCAAATAAAGAAGTTTACACAGTTGTTAGCAAACTTTAGCTTTTAGTCTTTTTAATATTAAGATGTCATTTTCTTAAATATTCAGACAACTCATTGAGACTTTAAGCATAAGAAATTTCTTTGATAAAACAATTAGAAAGCCTTTTGCAATCTTTCAACATTAAGAGCAGACTAACAGTTTAAGAAAACTTTGTCTTTTTAACTGAAAACAAAATTCTAATTTTGCTGTGTACTTGATACTGAGATACATTTGCTTTAATTTTATATAGCATGACCATATTAAATTCTTCCATAGCTTTCTATAACCTTCTTCTTATATTTAGATTTCTCTTTTTAAATAAACAGCTGTACTTTACAATAAAGTACTTTCTTTTATCAAAAGACACGTTCTTTAGCATGCAGAAATGTTTTCCTTATTACTTTAAGGAGTTTTAATTAAACTTAATTTAATTAGTTAAACTTAAAACCATTAGGTACCTTAATTTCTAGTGAACACTGAGAAGCAGTCTACACTAGCATTCTTTAGATTTACAAATTTATGAAAGTTTTATAATTTCTCTAACTATGAGTTTTACAGCACAATCTCTCACTAAACAAAGTATATTACCTTAGCAAAACTTTAAGATTTTAGGTTACTACAAAGATTCTCAGGCTGCAGGTAGGTATACACAGTGTAACACACAAAGAGGTGTTCACTTGCCATACTCATTTAGTTCACTCATTTGTAACAACTATGCTAGATTACTTACAAGACCTTTACTGAATATTAGACAAAGCCAAGCCTTTAAGCATTTTATTCTTAAAAGATTTAGCAGATAACATGACTTAAATGACCTTAGGTAAACTTAGGCAGCTGATAACTATCTGTGGTATAACTATCCCAATACCACAAGGACATGCCCGCCTCAGGCAAACCCAAATTAGCATTAATGCTTAACATTTTTTATCAGATTTTCTGGAAGTTTTAGAATGCCCAATTTTCACAAGTGCTTGTCTTTAAATCAATTTCATTAATACCATCCGGAGGTAGAAAGATATTTTCATTTACACACTTAGACACACAAACATACAGATGGAGACATAATGATAACGTTCCCTCTGGCAGCCATCCGACATTGAAAACTTGCTACTCACTAGAACAAAAGTCTGCCACCGACCCTTCTGGACTTCCACACTGAGGTTGTTAGCTCTTCCCTGATATCTTTAAACTGTAAAAGAGTGGTTGGATTAAATGTTCCCTCCGGCAGCCAGCCAACGTTAAAGGACGGCCACTCGAGGTGCAGAAAACATGAAATTTTCTCTTCCTGATGTCCGTGCTCAAATTGTGAGCTCTCTCCCTAACGTCTGAGAAAAATGGTCTGTCATGAGAGACAAGGGGGTCGTCTGCATGTGTCCCATTTCTTCTGTCAACAAGAGTAAGACAAACACGACAAACAACAAACAGGCACCTACAGAGAAGAATCTGCTGCGGCTGCAGAGGCAAAACTGAAAGTAAGTTGAGGGCCTGTTGGACTGCAGCGGCAGCTGACTTTCCTCACAGATGAGGACCTCGTCCTCCAGACAGGGCAAGGGACGTCTCCCAAGACCCCTGGTCAGCGACCCGCCAGCGCGTCTAAGTCAATGCTGACCCAGATACAGATTGGAGCTCCTACAGGCTTATACAGGCTTGCTCGCGAACAAAAACAGTGAGACACAGATAAAGACAACACAGGTAGACAAGGACAGACAGATAACTGAGTGCACTCACCAGCCAGCACAGGGCCCTCCGGGTCGGGAGTCCTGGGGGTCTCTGGGATCCCGGACAAGCCCCCAAATGTTGTACCCAAAGTCACGAATCCCAGAAGACCACCAAGGAGCCAACACCGATGCAAAAGCAAAGAGCCTTTATTCGAGCTAGCTCGAGCTCAATCTCTCATCTACACCAACACAGTGGCAAGATGCCAGAGAAAGAGAGCGAGTTTCAATACCACAAAGGTTTTATGGGGTTCTAGGGCAGTTGGTGGGGTGATGGTTGTGGCTCTGGCTGATTGGCTGGATCTAGGGGTAGTTGGTGGGGTGATAGGTCATGGCTCTGGTCAATTGGCAGGGTCTAAGGGTGGTGGGTGAGCTCTTTGCTGACTGGTGAGGAGAGAGACCAAGCTCCGATTGGGTGAAATAGGATCCAGGTCCTGATTGGCTGAGGTAGGATCTGGGTCCCAATTGGCTGAAATAGAATCAGAGAGCTTGCCCTTTAAGCCTCTTTCCCACAGTTTCCCTTTCAAAAGCCCCCTTTAAATGATTCAGCTTCAGGGGGACAGTGGTTCTTGAAAGCATGAGGCTGCCACTCCCTCATTTGTAGGCAAATTCATAAACTATTCCTTTCCTTTCCTCAAAACCTTGTCATTGTGTTTTGTGATTTGACTGTGGAGACCAGGGTGAACTTTTGGTAAAATCCCTCTCCTAGATATTTACTGAAAGGAAATGAAAACATGTGTAAAACTTGTACACAAATATTCATAGCTACATTATTTATAATAGCCAAAAAGTGAAAACAACATAAATGCCCATCAACAGATGAATGTGTAAACAAATATGGCATATCCATACCGGGGAATATTATTCACCATAAAAAATGAAAGAAGCACTGGTATATGTACAATATACATGGATGCTCAAAATCTTTACATGAAATCAAAGACAGAAGGAAAAGATCAAATATTCTATGACATGTTTTATATGACATGTTCAGAATAAGCAAATCCAGAGACAGAAGAAAATGAGTGGTAGCTTGGAGCTAGGTATGGGTACAGGTATTAGAATTGAAACTCTGGAAATTTCAGGGGTGATAAGGATGTCTAAAATTTGATTATGGTGATTATCACACACACAAACACACACGTACATGTGTGCTGACAGACACACATAAACCAACCAGATTCTGTAATCGCAATAGGAGAATTCTACCAAACCAGTTTGCTGGACTCAAAGAGGACGACACCTCAAGTTCTCTGGTACAAACAGCCACATGAGCTGTGTTCTGAGTGGCATCCATTAGCAGTGCATAGACACTGAGAACATGCTATCTACCCTGAAATAATAAGGAATAACAGGAACATTCTAAGTAACATGGGATTGTGAGAATTGTTTTTGTCAAACTAATGCGATGGAAGTCTATGCAGGCAGCAATAATGAATCATAATGAAAATAATGATTGGAAATGACTTGTTGCCTATCAGATCACAACAACTCACATTGCTTCCAGTGTATGAGAGAACAGGCACTTTCATACAACGTTGTTAAGAAATACAAATTAGCGCTAGTTCTTAAAAAATGTGTTTATATGAAATAATTTGCTTTCACGGTTTTGAAAAACAAGAACAAGAATGTTATGTTATTGTAAGAGAAATGTGGTAAAGAAACTATATTTTCATCAATAGTACTAGAGAAATAAAGTTTGGGTCTCCATAGCATGAAACACCCAGTCAATACAAATAAGTGGAATTCTGTTGTAAAAAAATTAAAATATCATAGAAATGTATTTACATGGAAATAGGGTCTTAATAAGGTTAAAGCGGGTTACAAAGATCATAAATGGAATGGATCCATGTGTGCTTACATAGGTATATACTTATTTATCCAGAGTTTTCAGAATATAAAAATAAAAAATATCTTTGTTTCACTCACATAGAGCTCCTATTTAGCATAGAAAAGGCTGTACTTTTCTTCTGGATACCTCAGTATACAGTATACTGTATGTCCCCATTTCACTCACATTTCCAGAAACCTTTTTCCTGGTGGGTTTAGCCAGAGCCTCTCCCTTCCACATTCCTGCTTTGTGAAGTCCATGCTGCAGTTCCGGCTTCTGTCACAAGGTGGCACTAACATACCACCATTATCAAACCTCTTCAACGTTCTTTCCAACAGCAAAAAAAATAGTAATATCCTCCCTTAAAACCCAGCCTTTGAAGTGCACATGATTCTAGTTGTCTCAAAAAAGGCAATAGGTGTAAAATCACATATACCAGGGCCCACTTACAACGACACACCAGGTGTCAGTAGCACCTTGACAGTAGGCCTTGAGGGGAAGGAGTGGTCCAGGAAGGCAGGAAGTGACTGAAAGAGATGAGGCCATGAGCACAGTCAGGGCAGCTGTGCCCTGTGCCATGGACAGGTGGTAGCTGACAGATGATGGGAGAAGGTCTCAGCAGCCTGTACAGGGGTAAAGGAGGGTGAATACCCTGCTCTCTGGGCGGGTTGTGTCTACAGTGTGCTCATATCAACCTACCTACACTGAGAAGGGAAGAGATGAGTCCATGAATGCCATGTATCTTTCTGTCATGAACAGATGGAACTGCTTTAATATACATATGAATTTTCCAACTAGAATTGGCATAATAGTAAGCAAACCATTTAGAAATTTTCTTATTCTTTGCAAAATATATTCCTTTTCCTTAAAACAAAAATAGAGATGGATGCAACCAGGTGGCTGACCCCGAAGGTCAACTCAGACTCTCAGACCTAGGGTCTAAGCAAGGGATAGGTCTGGATAGAGTTTGTGATTTGGGTGTAATGGTTTCAAACAGAGTTTTCTGGAATTTCTCACTCACTGGCAGTATTGTCACTCTTTTATTTTGTGGGATACTGAACTTAAGATGGGAATCCAGCCAAGGTCTGAACTTAAGCTACACTAGCTAGGTGAGTGACTGACCTGGAGAGAGAAACAGAAACACAAACAAGTGCATGCACATTAAGAGTCGATTCCATTTTGAATCTTTCTTGCTTCCCTATTATATTGCTTGTAATGAGTGCTTTTCCAAGGTAATAAAAGTATGTGCACATACATACCTGTGCACCACCAGTTACATCATCAAGATGGTGTTTTGATTGAGCCCCCATGGGACCACAATGTCAGTGGAGAGCAAAATGACCATTTCTCCAGCCTTAGAAGCCCACCTTCTAAAAGGGATGCTGCTCTGTTGGTCCTCCATAAAGGGCCAGAAATAGAAACTCATGCAAAAATGCCACTTACCTGGTGAGATGACTTAGGATCTATGAGCCTGATCTTAGTCATCTGTGAAATGGGATTCATGATACTTTTGTCACAGAGCTCTCGCAAGGGGTAAATGAGAAAACTTTCTCAATGTGTATGGCATGTAGTAGAATGTCAAGGGCTTCCGTTTAAATGTTCAAACAGAGCAGAAGGGGCTTGCTGAACCTCAGGGCTAAGATAGGTACTTTGAAAAGTCATTTCTCTTTGTTTCACCTAGTGAGAATATAGATAGATTTACCAAGGAAGGAAATACCTCTCTGATTGCCTTTGCTACAACGTTTTGGAGACAAAGTTCTCTGCTTTCTTGAGTGATTCAAGAGCTCATCAGAGCTGTTCCACATCATGCCTCTGAGCAGACCCTAATCCAGATCCCCATGATGGGAAGATAGACTTGCCTCTGACTCACCTGATGAACTCAGTGGACATTTCACCAGGGCAGCAATGTGTGGTGTTTGCCCAACTGCTGCTCCTGGACGTCTAGGTATATTCCTGTATTTATGGGAAAATTCTGGACCCATTCCACAGTTACAGGACTCCTCCAATTATGCAGTATCCAGCCACATCATACCGGTATCCCTGTATGTTCCCAGCGATGCTGTGGGTGAAGCATTCTCATCCCCATTTCGCCAAGGCAGCAGCTAGGCTCACAGAGGTGTAACCTGTCTTAGCTCCTGAGCCCCTGCCTTTAGTAGCAACGTGGCTCCTGGACAGCCCCAGAGCAGGACCCACACTCCCCGGAGCCGGGTGGGACCTGTGGCTTTGCCCACAAGCCAGCCAGGGCAGCGAGGCTCAAAGCACACACAGACGCCCTGGATCTGGGTCCCCTTGTCTCTCCCTTCTGGGAGGGCGATCAGCCCCCAATGCAGAGCACCCAATGCAGCGCCCCGCACCCTCAGTTCAGTCCCCAGTCCCTGAAGGCGGGACCTGCTCTCCCCACCAGGCAGTGTCATCTCTAGGAAATGGTCGTCACACCCACCACAGTGACGTCAGGGAGCTGTGGCAACCCGGATGCTTCCGCTGGCCCACAACAGCACAAGTGCTTCCCACTTGGCCGCATCCCTCTCAGAGCGGTCAGAAGCTGTGTGCCCTCAGCCACCCGACACCACTGCTTCACTCACCTGCAGGAAGAGCTTTGCCCTGGCGCAGAAAAATCTCTCAACTCCCAGCACTCGTTCCACATCTCCTGCATCCCTCCAGCCACCCAGCCATCTATTCACCAGCTAGCGGCCATTAAGGACAAACACCACGTATCAGTTCAGTGTCAGGCTTCCCCTGGATGCCAACAAGGAACTCAAGTGTGGACCCAGTGGTGTTCTAAATTCGCATGTTGAATCTGAGAAGTAGCAGCTCAAGGAAGGCTAGAGGTTTTTTATAAATATATGCAAGTTCAGATCCTTATGGTTTTTCTTCTTATTGAATTTTGGTTGACAAACAATCTTATGTTGGCTTCCAATGTACAACATGGGTTCAACAGTTACCCGTGCTATGAAAACTTCACCCCCTCTGGTGCAGTTACTATGTATCAACGTAGAAAGCTGTTACAGAACAATTGACTAAATTCTCCATGCTATACTACCATCTGTGTGACCAACACTATTATTTGTGTATCACCTGTTCAATTCTCTATGCATGCACATAGAAGGTATGCTCATGACACGTGGGTTACACATGACTGCTCACAATTCTCAGTTGACAGTAAGGATCAGATTTGGGTTTGTGTCAGTGTGTACATGTGCACTATCTGTATATACATATATTACATATAATAAACCAGGTATCTACCTTTTAAAGTATATGTGCGCACAGTGTTAAATTAGCCAGTTGGAGCCTGAGGACACCTACTCTGTGTGTCTGTATGTGTGTGTGTGTGTGGGGTGTATACTGAAAACATGCAAACTAGTGTATTTTGCTGAGTGAAGCTGTGATCTGGAGTAAAGGGATCAAACAATGCACAGCAAGATTGTCTTCTCATGTTAGCTAATGATTAACTCTAGGGGAGAATGAAGAAATAATAAAAATGAATCATGTCCTGGATTAATCTGATACCTCTCTATGCTATTGAATGGAAATATATCCTAAGTAGCAGCCTTGGGTCAGCGTCACATTTACGGTTACGTTAGGTTTGGTTGAAGGGGAGGGTGAGTGCTTAGGATTAGTGATTAGGATTATAGTTAGGGTTAGGTTGATGATTGTGTTTTGGATGCAGGTGTGGGTATGATGAGAGTTAAGTTTCAACATTAGAGTTAGGGTTCTGTTAAATTTTAGGATTATGCTGACACTTTGGTGGGGAAGCTGAAGGTGTTGAGGAGAGTTTTGGGGTAGTCGTGGGATTAGGGTTAGGGTTAGGTGTAAGGTAAGGCTTAGTTTGAGGTTCGGATTTGGGATAGAGTTAGGTTTAGGATTCAGGCTGAGGGCTAGGGTTTGATTTACGTTTAGGCTTACATTCCATATAAGTGAGGTTGATGGATGGGGTAGTGGTAGGTTTCAGTTTAGGCTTAGGGTTGCTCTAGTGTAAATAGCACTGTGAGGATATGGTTACAGTAAGAGTTAGGGTTAGGGTTCAATGTTTGTGTTTGTGTTAGACTTATGTGTTATATGGGTGAATTTGACGATGAGGTGTTAGGGTTAGAGAGTAGGCTTAGGCTTAGAGTCAGGGTTAAGATGAAGTGTATGGTGTGGATATATGTATGGTTACAGTTAGTTTTGGACTTTACACTTAGGATTAGGCTTTGATTTAGGGTTAGTGTTATGATTTGGTGTGGGTGATGGTGATGGTGTTAATGGGGGTTTAGAGGAAGGGGGAGGTTTAGGGTTAGGCCTGGCGTTAGGTTTTGGGTTTTGCTTAGGGTAAATTTAAGGTTGCACTGTGGGTTAAGTATCGGGTTTAGGGTGACAGGCTTCAACTAAGGTTTGGGATTACGCTCGTACATGTATGAGGTTGTGCATGTGGGGTATGGGATAGGCACAGGGTTTGTGTTATGGTTAGGGTCAGCTATAGTTGTAGGGTGAGGATATGGTTAGGGTTTGACTTAGGATGATGGTTTGCAGTTAGTACTTGTGTCATGTTTAGGATTAGGATTGCATGAGGTATGGTTGAAGGTGAGGGAGAGGTGCTAGAGTATGTGGCTATGGTTAGGTTTAAAGATAAGTGTAGGGTGATGATACATTTATGTTTAGAGCTTGGGTTTGGCTTTCTTCTCGGTGTTTGTGTTAGGTTTAGTTTCAGGGTTCCAGTTTGCTGTGGGTGAAGGAGAGGGTGTGGATGGGGAAGTAGAGGTAGGAAAATGGTCAGGGTTTGGGTGAGGTGTTGGGATATGCTTCAGATGAATTTAGGGTAAGTGTTAGAGTGAAGTATAGGTTTTAGAGTGAGGGTAGGCATTCTATTTATGTTTAGGTTTATGGTTGCATGCGAGTGAGGTTGAGAGTGATGGGTAGGGGATAGGGGTAGTGTTAGAGTTAGCACTAGGCCTAGGATTGGATGCAGGGTGAGGATATGGGTACAGCCAGATTTAGGATCAGGGTTCAAAGTAAGCCTTTGGGTTGGCATGAGGTGTAGGGTCATGTTAGGTTTGGTTGACAGGAAGAGTGAGTGCTTAGTGTTAGTGACTATGCTTAGGGTGAGGGTTATCTTGATGACTACGTTTTCAATGCACATGTGGGTCTGATTAGAGTTACGTTTCACCTTTATTGTCAGGGTTAGATTTAATTTTAGGATTAAGCAGATGCTTTGGTGTGGGTGTTGAGGACAGTTTTGGGGTTGGCATACAGTTAGGGTTAGGGTAAGGGTTAGGTGTAGGGTAAGGCTTAGCTTGAATTTCGGTTTAGGGTTAGAGTGGGGTTTAAGTTTCTGGATGAGCGTTAGGGTTCTATTTAGGGTTAGCTTTACGTATCCATATCAGGGATGCTGAGGGCTTCGCGTAGGGTATGTATTGGGTTAGGCTTAGGGTTAGGGCTAGTGTATGGAGTACCATGAGGATATGGTTATGGTCAGCATTGCGGTTTAAGGTTAGTGCTTGGTTTAGATTAGGTTTAGGTTTATGTCATGTGTGCGTGAAGTTCATGGTGAGTTGCTTATCTGTACTGACTAAACTGTTGCAATGCTCAGACCCTTTATCTTCACTCCTGCTCCAGGAACCTGTCTAGGAGACTCGACATCACACTTGGATCTTCTCTATCACCTCCTATTTCTTGGGCTCAGAGTCCACACCTTCTCTACTGTACCACTAAAGGCGAGAGTCAGTCAGGCTGGAGCACCACTATACAGCACACTGAACAGAGAGGAATGTGAGAGGAAGGGAAAGTACAGGAAATGCAGAGGACAGACGCAAGGATGTTATTGCCCATCCCCATGCAGTTTTCAGTCTGTACCTAATCCCACAGCATCACTGAGTCACCGTGTTACCCATGCTGGTGAAGGAAACTGGGACTAAAATACCCAGGAACTACACTGACTTGTTTCTTAACATGCTACGACATGAGTAGGACTGATGTAATACATGGTAATTAACTTCAAATATTCTTCAAAATAAATAGTCCTCACAGATGCATCAATACACACACACATGTATATGTACCCACATTCATTTGTGCACTCTCCATTTTTTATATTTTATTACCACGAAGCCCAGGAAGTGACTGAGGTGGGTTTGTTGGAAGGTAAGTAAGAAAACTCCACAATTCAATTCTAGCCACACAAAAAAGTTGAACATTACTCAACCATTTCATTTTAGTGAGTGATTTTCTAGATGTGACCTGTAGATTTTTCTCTAGGACATTTGTTCCACTAGTTTCAGTATATTGTCAATAATATTTAAAAGCTGAGAAGGAAATGTAGGCAAATGAATATTGTGATAGCGAATTTTATGTGTCACCTTGGTGAAGCCACAGTACCCAGGTATCATCAAACATTATCCTGCTTGTGTCTATGAGAGAGTTTTTGGATGAGATTTTACATTGAAATCTGTGGTCTCAGTAAAGCACATAGGCTTCATCTAATAAGTTGAAGACCTAAAGAGAACAAAGGACTGACCTCCCCTGAGCCAGAGGAAATTCAGCAAGGACACAGCCCATGGACTTCATGTACATCATCCCTTCATGGCTCACCAGCAGACTGCCTTCAGACTCCAACTGTACCTCTTTCTTGAATCTCCAGCCTGCCAGTCCCTCCACCTGATTTATTAATTGCCAAGCCTCCATAATCTCATGAGTCAAATCCTCAAAATAAATGTGTATATAAAACCATCCTAGATTGGATTCAAGATAGCAGCATGAGAGGTGAGACAGAGAATTCCTCCCAAAACTACATATAGTATGACCATATAGTTAATACAACTAGGCCTAAAATAGCAACAGGATAGAACGCTGCACCAGACTGCATACAGACCTCACAAACACATAAGAACTCACAAAACAGGGTAACGTACCAAAGCCTTGATCTGGCGGGACCCAGGCCTTTCTCCCACTGCAGCTCACCAGTGGGAGGAAGAGAAATGGAGCATGGATGGGGTGGAAGCCTAAGACTGATGAACACCCAGCCCTGGGGGTCTGCTTTGGACACACACACCTACATTGTGTGGTGCTCGGAGGTTGCTGGCTTTGGGGAGCTGGAACAGGCAGAGTGCTTGAAAGATTGAGATTCTGGCCATTTTTGGACAACGGGAATCCACATCCAGCCACTCTGGGACAAAAGAATGCCAGGCGGCCTGAGAGGCTTCCTAGCAGTGAGAGGGCTGATAAAGGGGTGGGGCTTGCATGGAGCTTGCTGCACGGGAGAAGGAATAGGTGGACAATGTTGTCTCTACGCACTCTGCCCAGAGGGTTGGGAACTTTGAGGAGCTTCAGTTGCCCCATCCCCCTGCTTGCCTACTCTGCTGTGAGGACCCCCACTGTGACATGCAGTCTGCTGCACCTTCCTACAGACCTGCTGGCACCTGCTTGCAAACTGGAAAGTCACTGCACTGGTGTCAGGCCAGCTAGAGGGAGGCCCTGCCTACAACACCTAGAGATGTCAAGCACAGAGGCTTACACCTGTTTTCTTGGCCCACTGGCTCTGATACTGGAGAAAGGCACTGCAGCTGTGAACCAGGAAACAGCTCTTTCCTGCCCCCAAGCACCAACACCACTCCCCTTTGACTCCCAACCTCAATCCAGGGGCTGAACAGCTCCAGAGACTAGAGCTTTTGGGCAGTAGAGAGCACAACATAGAATTATGAAACATCAAATGCACCTGGTTCAGACCAAAATATCACAAACCCCAGAAAAAGGGCCAAATGAAACTGAACTCACCAATCTTCCAGAAGGGAGCTTAAAATAAAAGTCATAAACATGCTCATGGAGACACAGAAAAATATTCAAGAACTCAGGGGTGAATTTACGACAGAGATTCAATCATTAAGAAATTCCATATCTGAAATGAAACACACAATGGAGGGATTTAAAAGCAGATTAGATATAGGAGAAGAGATGGTAAATGGAACAGAAATTAGAGAAGAGGAATACAAAGAAGCTGAGGCACAGAGAGAAGAAAGGATCTCTAAGAATGAAAGAATATTGAGGGAACTGTGTGACAAATCCAAATGTCACAATATCCGTATTATAGGGGTACCAGACGAAGAAGAAGAGAGAGAAAAAGGGATGGAAAGTATAATTGAGGAGGTAATTGCAGAAATATTCCCCAATCTGGGGAAGGAGACAGTCTCTCACGCCATGGAGGTGTACAGATCTCCCAACACAAGGAACCCAAGGAAGACAACATCAAGACATATAATAAGTAAGATGGCAAAGATCAAGGATAAAGACAGACTTTTAAAAGAAACTAGAGAGACAAAGGTCACATACAAACAAAAACCCATGAGGCTATCATTGGATTTCTCAACAGAAACCTTAGAGGTCAGAAGGGAGAGGCATGATATATTTAATGCAGTGAGGCAGAATGGCCTCGAACCAAGAATACTTTACCCAGTAAGATAATCATTTAGATTTGAAGGAGGGATTAAACAATTTTCAGATAACCCAGGGCTGAGAGAGTTTACCTCCTACAAACCACCTCTACAGTGCATTTTGGAGGGACTACTGTAGATGGAAGTGTTCCTAAGGCTAAAGAGATGTCACCAGGGGAAATAAAACCACAGCAAAGTAGCACAATTAACTACTAAGCAGAACCAAAATCAAATCGACTACCCCCAAAGTCAATCAAGGGATAGACAAAGAATACAGAATATGATATCTAACATATAAAGAATGGAGAAGGAAGTAAAGGGAGGAAAGAAAAAGAACCTTTAGCAGTGTTTGTAATAGCATATGAAGTGAGTTAAATTAGACTGTTAATATAATAAGGGAATTATGCTTGAAACGTTGGTAACCACAAATCTAAAGCCTGCAATGGCATTAACGACATACCTATCGATAATCAACCTAGAAGTCAAACTGTCCATGTTTGCAGATGACATGCTATTGCATATAAAAAACCCTTAAGCAGGATAGAGTCCAGATATTAACCCAAATGTATATGGTCAATAGTATACAATAAAGGAGCAATGGACATACAATGGGGAAATGAAAACCTCTTCAACAGCTGGTGTTGGAACTGGACAATTACATGTAAGAGAATGAAACTGGATCATTGACTAATCCCATACACAAAAATAAATTCAAAATGGATCAAAGACGTGAATGTAAGTCATGAAAACATAAAACTCTTTGAAAAAACATAGGCAAAAATCTCTTTGACATAAACATGAGTGACCTCTTCATGAACATATCTCTCCTGGAAATGGAAACAAAAGCAAAAATGAACAAGTGCAACTATATCAAGCTGAAAAGCTTCTGTACAGGAAAGGATACCACCAAGAGAACAAAAAGGCATCCTACAGTATGGGAGAATATATTCATAAATGACAGATCTGATAAAAGGTTAACATACAAAATACATAAAGAGCTCACACACCTCAACAAACAAAAAGCAAATCATCCAATTAAAAAGTGGGCAGAGGAGCTGAACAGACAGTTCTCCAAAGAAGAAATTCAGATGGCCAACAGACACATGAAAAGATGCTCCACATCGCTATTCATCAGAGGAATGCAAATTAAAACCACAATGAGATCTCACCTCACACCAGTAAGGATTGCCTCCATCCAAAAGACAAACAACAACAAATGTTGGCGAGGTTGCAGAGAAAGGGGAACCATCCTACACTGTTGGTGGGAATGTAAATTAGTTCAACCATTGTGGAAAGCAGTATGGAGGTTCCTCAAAAAGCTCAAAATAGAAATACCATTGACCCAGGAATCCCACTTCTAGGAATTTACCCTAAGAATGCAGCAGCCTAATTTGAAAAAGACACCTGCACCCCTATGTTTATAGCAGCACTATTTACAATAGCCAACAAATGGAAGCAACATAAGTGTCCATCAGTAGATGAATGGATAAAGAAGATGTGGTACATATACACAATGGAATATTATTCAGCCATAAGAAGAAAACAAATCCTAGCATTTGCAAAGATACGGATGGAGCTAGAAGGTATTATGCTAATTGAAATAAGCCAGGTGGAGAAAGACAAGTATCAAATGATATCACTCATATGTCGAGTATAACAACAAAGAAAAAACTGAATGAACAAAACTGCAGCAGAAACACAGAACCCAAGAATGGACTAACAGTTACCAAAGGGAAAGGGAATGGGGAAGATGGGTGGGAAGGGAGGGTCAAGGGGGGAGAAAAAGAAAGGGGGCATTATGATTAGCATGTATAATGTGGGCAGAGGGCATGGGGAGGTCAGTGCAGCACAGAGAAGACAAGTAGTGATTCTACAGCATCTTATTACACTGAGGGACAGTGATTATAATGGGGTTTGTGGGCCGGACTTGGTGGTGGGAGGAGTCTACTACACATAATGTTCTTCATGTAACTGTAGATAAATGACACTAAAAAGAAATTAGTTCAAAAAATAAATATATAAAAATAAAAATTATTTTTTGCTGTAAGATAAAATCATCTTACTGAAATAATAAAAAAAGAAAAACACTAAAAAAAAAATAAACCAACCCTCCAGAATCCACTCCAAAACTACTAGATCTAATATCTGAATTTAGCAAAGTTATGGGATACAAAATTGATACACAGAAATCTGTTGTTTTCCTATACACTAAATATGAACTAGCAGAAAGAGAAATCAGGAAAACAATTTCATTCACAATTGCATAAAAAAAAATACCAAGGAATAAACCTTACCAAGGAAGTGAAAGACCTGTACCATGAAAACTATAAGATACTCTGAAGAGAAATTAAAGAGGACACTAACAAATGGAAACTTATCCCATGCCCTTGGCTAGGAATAATTAATATCATCAAAATGGTCATCCTGCCCAAAGCAATATACAGATTTGATGCAATTACTATCAAATTACCAACAACATTCTTCAACGAACTGGAAAAAATAGTTCAAAGATTCATATGGAAACACCAAAGACCCTGTATAGCCAAAGCAATCCTGAGAAGGAAGAATAAGATGGGGGGATCTCACTACCCAGCTTCAAGTTCTACTACAAAGCCACAGTAATAAAGAAAGTTTGGTACTGGCACAAGAACAGAGCCACAGACCAGTGGAACAGAATAGAGACCCCAGACATTAACCCAAATATATATGGTCAATTAATATATGATATAGGAGTCACGGACATACAATGGGGAAATGACAGTCTCTTCAACAGATAGTGTTGGCAAAACTGGACAGCTACATGTAAGAGAATGAAACTGGATCACTGTCTACCCCCTTACACAAAAGTAAATTTGAAATGAATCAAAGACCTGAATGTAAGTTATGAAACCATAAAAATCTTAGAAAAAAACTTGGGCAAAAATCTATTCTACAAAAACATGAGCAACTTCTTCATGAACATATCTCCCCGGGCAAGGGAAACAAAAGCAAAAATGAATACGTGGGACTATATCAAGCTAAAAAGCTTCTGTAAAGCAAAGGATACCATAAATAGAATGAAAAGGTATCCTACAGTATGGGAGAATATATTCATAAATGGCAGATCTGAAAAAGGGTTGACATCCAAAATACATAAAGAGCTCACACACAACAAAAAACAGACAGCAAATAATCCAATTAAAAAATGGGCAGAGGAGCTGAACAGACAGTTCTCTAAAGAAGAAATTCAGATGGCCAACAAACACATGAAAAGATGCTCCACATCGCTTGTCATCAGAGAAATGCAAATTGAAATCACAATGACATATCACCCATAAGGATGACCAACATCCAAAAGACAAAAAATAACAAATGTTGGTGAGGTTGTGGAGAAAGGGGTATCCCCCTACACTGCTGGTGGGAATGTAAATTAGTTCAACCATTGTGGAAAGCAGTATGGAGGTTCCTCAAAATACTCAAAATAGAAATACCATTTTTTTTTTCTTACATGGTGAACGAATTCTTACATAGTGAATAAATTCTTACATGGTGAACAGTACAAGGGCATTCATCACAGAAACTTTCGGTTTTGATCACGCATTATGAACTATAAACAATCAGGTCAAATATGAATATTCCTTTGATTTTTATACTTGATTTATATGTGGATACCACATTTCTCCCTTTATTATTATTATTATTATTATTATTATTATTATTATTATTATTTGATAAAATGCTGCAGTGGTAGGTAGATGCAAGATAAAGGTAGAAAACATAGTTTAGTGCTGTAAGAGGGCAAATATAGATGATCAGGTGTGTGCCTATGGACTAAGTATTAATCCAAGCTAGACAAGGGGAGCAAAACATCCACGGATGCAGAAGATTTCTCTCAAAGCAGGGGGAGTGAGGTTCTGAGCCTCACCTTTGTTGATCCCCAATTTCTCACCTGATGGCCCCCCTGTGACTGTGCCTGTCTTAGGTTGTTCCTCCCTTGAGGAATCTTACCCGTCTCTGGCTAACGGGTCATCTTTCGGGGCCATACAGGGAAATGTAAAGTTGGTAAGTGAGAGAGAAGCCATATTGTTTGAAAAGGTTAGCTTTTTACTTCTTTGCAGATTTATGCCCTGTGGCTTCTATACCCAGCACTTGTCTCGAGGTATCTTTACCACCTGGAGGAATTATGATACTCGGTAAATTCGATATGAGGCACGAATTCTATTTAAGGTTGTAATTAGGAAGGAAGAAGAAAAGCTATAGAGGTAGCATATGGAAGAAAACATGGGAGGACTGATTATTTCTTTGACATATCTTCTTGTAGAGTACCTTAAGCATGTATAGGTTTTAAACTACTAACTAATTTGCACACACATATTAACATAATAGGAATACGGTGACATAAACAGAGCAAATCTATAATTACCATCCATCTCCAGTGAAGCCAAGAAAACCATTTAGGCACCCTAGGCATTTGTGAAAATTTGTCTATGATATGATGGATATTGTCCAACTGTACTTGAACAGTCTGAGAGAAACCAGACAAATTAAAGCAACCCATTTCTGGGAACTGTTCACATCCCATATGTTCTTTTAACCGTAGATAGTCTGTAGTCGTAAGATTTTGGAGTGCTACAACTTGCACCCCTCCCAACTCCTGGTTGAGTTCCAACAGTACAGATCCGGTCAAATTCGTTGTCTCACTGTATGCACATGCCAGCCTAGACATCTCCCTCCTCATTCCAATGACAAGTCCAGGAAACAGTGGGGTGGATGCAGCCACAACCACAGCATCGCCCAGATCCCTGTGGAGGCTTTCTGTTGATCATCCCCCTGGCACAAGACCTCCAGAGAGTGCTGATGCTGGAAGCTCCTCCTCATATCGTATCTTAGTTCATTTTCTGGGTATCCAAGCTAGGCCTTGATCTTCTGCATAGAAACAAACAGACCCTTTGCCCACACTTTGACATGAACTCTATACCACTGTGCAGAACTCATTGGAGGTTAGCACACAGGAACTGCATTTTTTTTTTATTAAGAGAAAGGATTATTGTCAGAAAAGAGTACCTCCATAGCTGATCATCTGACACCCTTTATGTGATCAACATTAAGGATATTTAAAGCATGCATTGATCTTTGATTTACCAATAGTTTTATCCTATCAAGGAGTAATCCCCCTTTTCTTTCTTTCTTTCTTTTTAAATCTTTAATCTACACTTATATGAAGAATACTATGTTTACTATGCTCTCCCCTATATCAGGTCCCCCCTAACAACCACTTTACGGTTACTGTCCATCAGCTTAGCAAAATGTTGTAGAATCACTACTTCTCCTCTCTGTGTTGTGCAGCCCACTCTCCCCCTTCACCCTCCACCCCATGCATGCTAATCTTAATACCTCCCTTCTTCTTCCCCCCCCTTATCCCTCCCTGCCCACCCATCCTCCTCAGTTCCTTTCCCTTTGGTACGTGTTAGTCCATTTTTGGGTTCTGTAATTCCACTGCTGTTTTGTTACTTCAGTTTTTCCTTTGTTCTTATACTCCTCAGATGAGTGAAATCATTCGGTATTACTTTCTCCACTTGGCTTATTTCACTGAGCATAATACTCTCCAGCTCCATCCATGTTGCTGCAAATGGTTGGATTTTTCCACTTCTTATGGCTGAGTAGTATTCCATTGTGTATATGTACCACATCTTCTTTATCCATTCATCTACCGATGGACATTTAGGTTGCTTCCAATTCTTGGCTATTGTAAATAGTGCTGCGATAAACATAGGGGTGCATCTGTCTTTCTCAAACTTGATTGCTGCGATCTTAGGGTAAATTCCTAGGAGTGGAATTCCTGGGTCAAATGGTAGGTCTGTTTTGAGCATTTTGATGAACCTCCATACTGCTTTCCACAATGGTTGAACTAATTTACATTCCCACGAGCAGTGTAGGAGGGTTCCCCTTTCTCCACAGCCTCGCCAGCATTTGTTGTTGTTTGTCTTTTGGATGGCAGCTATCCTTACTGGTGTGAGGTGATACCTCATTGTAGTTTTAATTTGCTTTTCTCTGATAATTAGCGATGTGGAGCATCTTTTCATGTGTCTGTTGGCCAACTGCATTTCTTTTTTAGAGAACTGTCTGTTCAGTTCCTCTGCCCATTTTTTAATTGGGTTATTTGTTTTTTGTTTGTTGAGGTGTGTGAGCTCTTTATATATATTGGATGTCAAGCCTTTATCGGATCTGTCATTTTCAAATATATTCTCCCATAGCGTAGGGTTCCTTTTTGTTCTATTGATGGTGTCTTCCCCTGTACAGAAGCTTTTCAGCTTAATATAGTCCCACTTGCTCATTTTTGCTGCTGTTTTCCTTGCCGGGGAGATATGTTCAAGAAGAGGTTACTCATGTTTATGTCTAAGAGGTTTTTGCCTATGTTTTTTTCCAAGAGTTTAGTGGTTTCATGACTTACATTCAGGTCTTTGATCCATTTTGAGTTTACCTTTGTATATGGGGTTAGACAATGGTCCAGTTTCATTCTCCTACATGTAGCTGTCCAGTTTTGCCAGCACCATCTGTTGAAGAGACTGTCATTTTGCCATTGTATGTCCATGGCTCATTTATCAAATATTAATTGACCATATATGTTTGGGTTAATTTCTGGGGTCTCTAATCTGTTCCACTGGTCTGTGGCTCTGTTCTTGTGCCAGTACCAAATTGTCTTGATTACTATGGCTTTGTAGTAGAGCTTGAAGTTGGGGAGTGAGATCCCCCCTACTTTATTCTTCTTTTTCAGGATTGCTTTGGCTATTCGGGGTCTTTGGTGTTTCCATATGAATTTTTGAATTATTTGTTCCAATTCATTGAAGAATGTTGCTGGTACTTTGAGAGGGATTGCATAACATCTGTATATTGCTTTGGGCAGGATGGCCATTTTGACGATATTAATTCTTCCTAGACATGAGCATGGGATGAGTTTCCATTTATTAGTGTCCCCTTTAATTTCTCTTAAGAGTGACTTGTAGTTTTCAGAGTATAAGTCTTTCACTTCTTTGGTTAGGTTTATTCGTAGGTATTTTATTCTTTTTGATGCAATGTTGAATGGAATTGTTTTCCTGATTTCTCTTTCTATTGATTCATTGTTAGTGTATAGGAAAGCTACAGATTTCTGTGTGTTAATTTTGTATCCTGAAAGTTTGTTGTATTCGGATATCAGTTCTAGTAGTTTTGGAGTGGAGTCTTTAGGGTTTTTTATGTACAGTATCATATCATCTGCAAATAGTGACAGTTTAACTTCTTCTTTACCAATCTGGATTCCTTGTATTTCTTTGTTTTGTCTGATTGCCGTGGCTAGGACCTCCAGTACTATGTTAAATAACAGTGGGGAGAGTGGGCATCCCTGTCTGGTTCCCAATCTCAGAGGAAATGCTTTCAGCTTCTCGCTATTCAGTATAATGCTGGCTGTGGGCTTATCATATATGGCCTTTATTATGTTGAGGTACTTGCCCTCTATTCCCATTTTGCTGAGAGTTTTTATCATGAATGGATGTTGAATTTTGTCAAATGCTTTTTCAGCATCTATGGAGATGATCATGTGGTTTTTGTCTTTCTTTTTGTTGATGTGGTGGATGGTGTTGATGGATTTTTGAATGTTGTACGATCCTTGCATCCCTGGGATGAACCCCACTTGGTCATGGTGTATGATCCTTTTGATATACTGTTGAATTCTGTTTGCTAATATTATATTGAGTATTTTTGCATCTACATTCATCAGGGATATTGGTCTGTAATTTTCTTTTTTGGTGGGGTCTTTGTCTGGTTTTGGTATTAGGGTAATTTTGGCTTCATAGAATGAGTTTGGTAGTATTCCGTCTTCTTCTATTTTTTGGAACACTTTAAGGAGAATGGGTATTATGTCTTCTCTGTGTGTCTGATAAAATTCCGAGGTAAATCCGTCCAGCCCCGGGGTTTTTTTCTTGGGTGGTTTTTTGATTACCGTTTCAATTTCTTTGCTCGTAATTGGTTTGTTTAACTTTTGTGTTTCTTCCTTGGTCAGTCTTGGGAGGTTGTATTTTTCTAGGAAGTTGTCCATTTCTTCTAGGTTTTCCAGCTTGTTGGCATATAGGTTTTCATAGTAGTCTTTAATAATTCTTTGTATTTCTGTGGAGTCTGTCGTGATTTTTCCATTCTCATTTCTGATTATGTTGATTTGTGTTGATTCTCTTTTTCTCTTAATAAGTTTGGCTAGAGGCTTATCTATTTTGTTTATTTTCTCAAAGAACCAGCTCTTGGTTTCGTTGATTTTTGCTATTGTTTTATTCTTCTCAATTTTGTTTATTTCTTCTCTGATCTTTATTATGTCCCTCCTTCTGCTGACTTTAGGCCTCATTTGTTCTTCTTTTTACAGTTTCAATAATTGTGATGTTAGTCTATTCATTTGGGATTGTCCTTCCTTCTTCATGTGTCTGGATTGCTATATACTTTCCTCTTAAGACCGCTTTCGCTGCACCCCACAGAAGTTGGGGCTTAGTGTTGTTGTCAATTGTTTCTATATATTCCTTGATATCTATTTTGATTTGTTCATTGATCCATTGATTATTTAGTAGCATGTTGTTAAGCCTCCATGTGTTTGTGAGCCTTTTTGTTTTCTTTGTAGAATTTATTTCTACTTTTATACCTTTGTGGTCTGAAAAATTGGTTGGTAGATTTTCAGTATTTTGGAATTTACTGAGGCTCTTTTTGTGAGCTAGTATGTGGTCTATTCTGGAGAATGTTCCATGTGCAGTTGAGAAGAATGTATATCCTGTTGCTTTTGGATGTAGAGTTCTATAGATATCTATTAGGTCCATCTGTTCTAGTGTGTTGTTCAGTGCCTGTGTGTCCTTACTTATTTTCTGCCTGGTGGATCTATCCTTTGGGGTGAGTGGTGTGTTAAAGTCTCCTAAAATGAATGCATTGCAGTCTATTTCCCTCTTTAGTTCTGTTAGTGTTTGCTTCACATATGCTGGTGCTCCTGTGTTGGGTGCATATATATTTAGAATGGTTATATCGTCTTGTTGGACTGAGCCCTTTATCATTATGTAGTATCCTTCTTTATCTCTTGTTACTTTCTTTGTTTTGAAGTCTATTTTGTCTGATATTAGTACTGCAACCCCTGCTTTCTTCCCACTGTTCTTTGCCTGAAATATATTTTTCCGTCCCTTGACTTTTAGTCTATGCTTGTCTTTGGGTTTAAGGTGAGTTTCTTGTAAGCAGCATATAGATGGGTCTTGCTTTTTTATCCATTCTATTACTCTGTGTCTTTTCATTGGTGCATTCAGTCCATTTACATTTAGGGTGACTATTGAGAGATATGTACTTATTGCCATTGTAGGCTTTAGATTCGTGGTTACCAGAGGTTCAAGGTTAGCTTCTTTAGTATCTTACTGCCTAACTTAGCTCGCTTATTGAGCTGTTATATACACTGTCTGGAGATTCTATTCTTCTCTCCCTTCTTATTCCTCCTCCTCCATTCTTCATATGTTGTGTGTTTTGTTCTGTGCTCTTTTTAGGAGTGCTCCCATCTAGAGCAGTCCCTGTAGGATGCCCTGTAGAGGTGGTTTGTGGGAAGCAAATTCTCTCAGCTTTTGCTTGTCTGGGAATTGTTTAATCCCGCCATCATATTTAAATGATAGTCGTGCTGGATACAGTGTCCTTGGTTCAAGGCCCTTCTGTTTCATTGCATTAAGTATATCATGCCATTCTCTTCTGGCCTGTAGGGTTTCTGTCGAGAAGTCTGATGTTAGCCTGATGGGTTTTCCTTTATAGGTGACCTTTTTCTCCTAGCTGCCTTTAAAACTCTTTCCTTGTCCTTGATCCTTGCCATTTTAATTACTATGTGTCTTGGTGTTGTCCTCCTTGGATCCTTTCTGTTGGGGGTTCTGTGTAATTCCATGGTCTGTTCGATTATTTCCTCCCCCAGTTTGGGGAAGTTTTCAGCAATTATTTCTTCAAAGAGACTTTCTATCCCTTTTCCTCTTTCTTCTTCTTCTGGTACCCCTATAATATGAATATTATTCCTTTTGGATTTGTCACATAGTTCTCTCAGTGTTGTTTCATTCCTGGAGATCCTTTTATCTCTCTCTATGTCAGCTTCTATACATTCCTGTTCTTTGGCTTCTATTCCTTCAATGGCCTCTTGCATCTTATCCATTCTGCTTATAAATCCTTCCAGGGATTGTTTCACTTCTGTGATCTCCTTCCTGACATCTGTGATCTCCCTCCGGACTTCATCCCATTGCTCTTGCATTTTTCTCTGCATGTCATCCCATTGCTCTTGCATTTTTCTCTGCATCTCTGTCAGCATGTTCATGATTTTTATTTTGAATTCTTTTTCAGAAGGTCTGGTTAGGTCTGTCTCCTTCTCAGGTGTTGTCTCTGTGATCTTTGTCTGCCTGTAGTTTTGCCTTTTCTTGGTGATAGAGATAGTTTGCAGAGCTGGTACGAGTGACCGCTGGAAGAGCTTCCCTTCTTGTTGGTTTGTGGCCTTCCTCTCCTGGGATAATAGCGACCTCTAGTGGCTTATGCTTGTCAGCTGTGCGCAGACAGGGCTTCTGCTACCTGCCCGTTTGCTATGTAGTTTATCTCTGCTGTTGCTGTGGGCGTGGCCTGTCTGGGGCTGCTCCTCCAAAATCGTGGAGCCCTTTTGGAGGGGGAGCCGCCGGGAGGCTATTTATCTCCGTTAGGGGCCTCTGTGCTCCCTGTTGCCCAGGGGGTTAGTGTGCCCAGAGATCCCCAGATTCCCTGCCTCTGGTCTAAGTGTCCTGTCCTGCCCCTTTAAGACTTCCAAAAAGCACTCTCCAAACCAAAACAACAACAGCAACAATGAGAGAGGGAAGAGAAAAAAGAAAAAAAAAAAAAGGAAAGAACGCGATTTTTTTTGTCCTCAGGCGCCGGTCCCAGGCACCCGCTCACTGGTCCTGCTGCCCTGCCTCCCTAGCACTGGGGTCCCTGTCCCTTCAAGGCTTTCAAAAAGCACCCGCCCACTGGTCCTGCAGGGAAAAACGCACGATATTCTTTGTCCTCAGGCGCCGGTCCCAGGCACCCGCTCACCAGTCCTGCTGTTCTGCCTTCCTAGCACCGTGTTCCCTTTCCCTTTAAGGCTTCCAAAAAGCACTCGCCAAAAAGAGAAAAAAAAGGGGAAAAACGCACGATTTCCTCCGTCCTCAGGCGCCGGTCTCAGTCACCCGCCCACTGGTCCCGCAGGGAAAAACGCGGGATATTCTTTGTCCTCAGGCGCCTGTCCCAGGCACCCGCTCACCGGTCCCGCTGCTCTGCCTCCCTAGCACTGGGGTCTCTGTCCCTTTAAGGCTTCCAAAAAGCACTCGCCAAAAAGTGAAAATAAAAAAGGGGAGAAACGCACGATTTCCCCCGTCCTCAGACGCCGGTCCCAGGCACCCGCTCACCGGTCCTGCCACCCTGCCTCCTTAGCACTGGGGTCCCTGTCCCTTCAAGTCTTCAAAAAAGCACCCGCCCACTGGTCTCGCAGGGAAAAACCCACGATGTTCTTTGTCCTCAGGCGCCGGTCCCAGGCACCCGCTCACCGGTCCTGCTGCTCTGCCTCCCTAGCACCGGGGTCCCTGTCCCTTTAAGGCTTCCAAAAAGCACTCACCAAAAAGAGAGAGAAAAAAGGGGAAAAATACATGATTTCCTCCGTCCTCGGGTGCCAGTCTCAGGCACCTGGCCACCGGTCCCATAGGGAAAAATGCGCGATATTCTTTGTCCTCCAGCGCCGGTCCCAGGCACCCACTCACCAGTCCCGCCGTCCTACCTCCCTAGCAACGGGGTCCCTGTCCCTTTAAGGCTTCCAAAAAGCACTCGCCAAAAAAAAAACCGCTCCGGTTTCTTTCCACCCACCGGGAGCCGGGTGTAGGGGCTCTCGGGTCCCGCTGGGCCAGGGCTTGTATCTTACCCCCTTCACAAGGCGCTGGGTTCTTGCAGGTGTGGATGTGGTCTGGATGTTGTCCTGTGTCCTCTGGTCTCTATTTTAGGAAGAGTTTTCTTTGTTATATTTTCATAGCTCTATGTGTTTTTGGGAGGAGATTTCCACTGCTCTACTCACGCTGCCATCCTGGCTCTGCCTCCCAGAAATGCCATTTGACCCAGGAATCCCACATCTAGGAATTTACCCTAAGAATGTAGCAGCCCAGTTTGAAAAAGACAGATGCACCCCTATGCTTATCACTGCACTATTTAAAATAGCCAAGATATGGAAGCAACCTAAGTGTCCATCAGTAGATGAATGGATAAAGATGTGGTACATATACACAATGGAATATTATTCAGCCATAAGAAGAAATCAAATCCTACAATTTGCAACAACATGGATGGAGGTAGAGTGTATTATTCTCAGTGAAATAAGCCAGGCAGAGAAAGCAAGTACCAAATGATTTCACTCATATGTTGAGTATAAGAACAAAGAAAAACTGGAGGAAAACAGCAGCAGAATCACAGAACCGAAGAATTGACTAACAGTTACCCAAAGGAAAGGGACTGGGGAGGACAGGTTGGAAGGGAGGACTAAGGGTGGGGAAAAAGAAAGGGGACCTTACAATTAGCATGTATAATGTGGGGGGGAGCATAGGTTGGGATGTGCAACACAGAGAAGACAAGTAGTGAGTCTACAGCATCTTACTATACTGATGGACAGTGACTGTAATGGGGTTTGTGGCAGGGACTTGGCAAAGGGGGGAGTCTAGTAAACATAATGTTCTTCATGTAATTTTAGATTAATGATAACAAAATGAATAAAAATTAAAAAATGCTTTTTAACAGTAAAAGAAAAAATAAGGAAAGATCATTTGTTGTCTGTTGCGTAAGCAATGATTCCCATTATTTCTAATATGTGGAGAAATAGGCACTTTCTCACAGCAAAGTTAGGAATATAAATTAGTAGTAGTATTTCCAATGTTGCATTAATATGAAATGTTATATTTTTCCTGGTTATTAAAGAACATTTTCAAGAATTTATAAACAAATATTTACAAAGATTGTTGTGTATATATGAGCAACAGTGTTAAGCATACTATTGTTTGCAACAGAAAATATGGTAAGGGAACTCAATTTTCACCACCAGTATACTGTTGAAATAGTTTATAGCATCATATGATGTTATACACAAGAGATATAAAAACAGTGATGTTTTCCTGGGCACATCTCCTTAGGCAAGGGAAGCAAAATAAAAAATGAACAAATTGGATTATATCAAACTAAAAAGCTTCTATACAACAAAGGGCACTATCAGTAGAACAAAAAGACAATCTACACTATGAGAGAATATGTTCATCCATAAGAGTTTAACATCCAAAATATATAAAGGATAAATACACCTCAACAACAAAAAAACAAATAACCCAATTAAGAGATGTATAGAGCAGAGAAGGCAAACAGTGAATCTGTGGTATCTTACTACACTGATGAACAGTGACTGACTGCATTGGGGTATGGGTGGGGACATGATATTATGGGTAAATGTAGTAACAACATTGTTTTTTCACGTGAAAACTTCATAAGAGTGTATATCAATAATACCTTAGTAAAATATTTAAAAATAAATAAATAAAGATCAGGCAGTATTCAAAAAAATAGAAATGTGCAGAGGATGTGAACAGACTGTTCTCCAAAGAAATACAGATGTCCAACAGGCACATGAAAAGATGCTCCACATCACTAATCTTCAGGGAGATGCCAATCAAAACCACAATGAGATATCACCTCATACCAGTTAGGATGGCCACAATCCCAAAGACAAGAAATAACAATTGTTGGCAAGGATGTGGAGAAAAGGGAACCCTCCTACACTGTCGGTGGGAATGTCAGTTGGTGCAGCCACTGTGGAAAGCAGTATGGAGCTTCCTCAAAAAACTAAAATAGAAATACCATTCAACCCAGTATTTCCACTTCTAGAAATTTACCTAAAGAAAACAAAATCCATGATTTGTAAAGATATATGCACCCCTATGTTTATCCCTGCATTATTTACAATAGCCAAGTTATTGAAGCAACCTAAGTGTCCATCAGTTGATGAATGGATAAAGAAGATGTGGTACATGTAAACAATGGAATATTCAGCCATAAAAAGAAATATTGCCACTTGCAACAACATGGGTGGATGTAGAGGGTATTATGCTCAGTGGAATTAGCCAGGCACAGAAAGACAAATACCATATGATTTCCCTTATTTCTGGAATATAAAAACAAAACAAAACAAAATGAGTAAGATATCAGTGGACTCACAGATACTGAGAAGTGACTGGTGGTTACCATGGGGGATGGTTTGGGTGGGCAGGAGGGGCATAAAAGGGCACAAAACTCTCAATCGTAATATAAGACAGTCATAGGGATGGTCATACAGCATGGAGAATATACCCAATGATTCTTCCTATGTTGACAGGTAGTAACTATACTAGTGGTGGTGAGGATTTAGTAATATGGATGACTGATGAACCACTGTGTTGGATATGTGAAACCAATATAACATTGCACATCACTGATACTTCAATAAAGAGAAACATTGAATTTTTGCAAAAATAAATGTTAGGATAGAAATATATTTGCATGGAAAAATGGTCATAATAAGTGAAAAAGCAGATAACAAAGATCATTAGTGGCCTTGATCCTAGCTATTTATCCAGAGGTCTCAAAGCATAAAAATACAAAATGATCTTTTACTTCCATTCTCTTGGAATGGAGCATTCTCTTCAACACAGAACTAGGCTGCACTTTGTGTCAGGTAGCCATCAATACCCCTTTTGCCTAGAAATGCCCCTGTTCCACCCAGACTTCCAGAAATCTGTCTGATGGGTTTGGGCCACAGCTGCCCCCTTCTGCCTTCCTGCTCCACGATGTTCCAACTGCAGTTCAGGATCCTGTCATGAGGTAGCACCAGTGTATCGCTATCATCAAACTTTTCTACAAAGAAGATGTAGGAGTGAGGGGAAGATGGCAGCATGAATAGGGCAGCAGAAATCTCCTCCCCAAACCCTATATATTTTTGAAAATACAACAAATAAAACTACGCTTAACAGAGAGACCAGAGGATACAGTACAAGAGCAATGCTACATCTACACCTGCGAGAACACAGCTTCTCATGAAGGGGGTAAGATATAAGTTGGGGCCCAGCAGGACCCAAGTGCTCCCCCCACCCCAGCACCCGAGAAAGAGGAGAGGAGTCAGAGCGGGGAGGGAGTGGAAGCCCAGGACTGCTAAATAACCAGCCCTGGTAATATGCACCATGAATGCAGGCACAAATTGCATGGTGTGCTGGATATTAGGAAAATGGAAAATTAAAAGCTGCAAGCAGGTCCCAGCAGCCAGCGCCCCAGGAACAAAAGAAAAGTGAGTGCTTTTTGAAAGTCTTAATGGGACAGGGGCCCACAGCGGTACAGAAGCATGCTGGCAAACACATCCCAGCAGCTGGGAATCCTGGGGAATTTCAGACACCCTAATCCACTGGGTAGCAATGCACCATTGAAGTCCCTAATGGTGATAAACACCCTGCTGTTCATTCCCACTCCCATGCAGCCCCAGTAGAACAGCCTGGGAGTGGCTATGCCTACAGCAGCTGCCCAGAGCCTCCTGGTGCACAGCTGCTGGGCCAGACCCAAAGCCATCACCAGTGAGCAGCTTCCCGGCACAGGCAGAGGCACAAAGGGGCACCATTCTCGCAGGTGAGCCCACCCAGCATGCCTGCTCCCCGCATGGCTCTAGGCTGCCCCGCATGCCATGGCTCAGGAAATGAACACAGAGCCTGCTCCTGGGGTGCAGGTAACTGGCACAGGCAGCAGAGAAGGGCAAGGCGACCAGCAAGCAGGAAGGGACTTTGTTCTCCCACCTAACACACATGCTACCTGTCTACAACTACCTCTATTGCCATGTAAAGGCCGAAGACTTTACTCCAGTACAGAATCACCCAGAAACCCAAGAGAGGACCAAGTGAGATAGATTTAACCAATCTTCCTGAAAAATAATTCAAAATTAAGGTCATAACCATGCTGATGGACCTGCAGAGAAATATGCAAGAGCTAAAGGATCAAGTTGGGAGGGAGAATACAGAGATAAAACAATCACTGGAAGGACTTAAGAGCAGACTGGATGAGGGGCAAGAGGCCGTTAATGGAATAGAAATCAGAGAACAGGAATACAGAGAAGCAGAGATAGAGAGAGATAAAAAGGATCTCAAGGAATTAAAGAATATTAAGAGAACTGTGTGACCAATCCAAATGCAACAATATTCGCTTTATACGGGTACCAGAAGAAGAAGAGAGAAAAAAGGATAGAAAGTGTCTTTGAAGAAATAATTGCTGAAAACTCCCCCAAACTGGGGGGAGGAAATAGTCTCTCAGACCATGGAAGCACACAGATCTACCAACAAAAGGGACCCAAGAAGGAAAACAGCAAGACATATAATAATTAAAATAGCAAAGATTAAAGAAAAAGACAGAGTATTAAAGGCAGCCAGAGAGAGAAAAAAGGTCACATACAAAGGAAAATCCATCAGGCTAACATCAGACTTCTCAACAGAAACCGTACAGGCCAGAAGAGAATGCCATGATATATTTAATGCAATGAAACAGAAGGGTCTTGAACAAAGAATATTGTATACAGCATGAATATCATTTAAATATGAAGGAGGGGTTAAACAATTCCCAGACAAGCAAAAATTGAGGGAATTTGCCTCACACAAACCACCTCTACAGGGATTGCTCTAGATGGAAGCACTCCTAAGGCTAAATAGATGTCACCAGAGTAAATAAAATCACACCAAAGAAAGCAGACCAACCAAATAATAACTAAAGGCCAAAAAGAAACTCAACTATGCACAAAAGCAGTCAAAGGAAACACAAAAGAATACAGATTAAAACAGCTAACATATAAGGAAGGGAGGAGGAGGAATAAGAAGGGAGAGAAATAAAGAATCATAAGACTGTGTTTATAATAGCTTAATAAGTGAGTTAAGTTAGATGATTAGATAGTAAAGAAACTCTTCAAAAAAAACAGGCAAACTCTCTTGGACATAAACATGAGTGACTTCTTCATGAACATATCTCCCTGGGCAAGGGAAACAAAAGCAAAAACGAACAAGTGTGACTATATCAAGCTGAAAAGCTTCTGTACAGCAAAGGACACCACCAAGAGAACAAAAAGGCATCCTGCAGTAAGGGAGAATATATTCATAAATGACCGATCCAATAAAGGTTTGACATCCAAAATATACAAAGAGCTCACGCACCTCAAGAAACAAAAAGCTAATAATCCAATTAAAAAATGGGCAGAGGAGCTGAACAGACAGTTGTCAAAAGGAGAAATTCAGATGGCCAACAGACACATGAAAAGATGCTCCACATCGCTAGTCATCAGAGAAATGCAAATTAAAATAACAATGAGGTATCACCTCACAACAGTAAGGATCACCACCATCCAAAAGACAAACAACAACAAATGTTGGTGAGGTTGTGGAGAAAGGGGAGGCCTCCTACACTGCTGGTTGGAATGTAAATTAGTTCAACCATTGTGGAAAGCAGTATGGAGGTTCCTCAAAAAGCTCAAAATAGAAATACCTTTTGACCCAGGAATCCCACTTCTAGGAATTTACCCTAAGAATACAGCAGCCCAGTTTGAAAAAGACAGATGCACCCCTATGTATATAGCAGCACTATTTACAATAGCCAAGAAATGGAAGCAACCTAAGTGTCCATCAGTAGATGAATGGATAAAGATGTGGTACATATACACAATGGAATATTTTTCAGCCATAAGAAGAAAACAAATCCTATCATTTGCACCAACAGGGATGGAGCTAGACAGTATTATGCTCAGTGAAATAAGCCAGGTGGAGAAAGACAAGTACCAAATGATTTCACTCATATGTGGAGTATAAGAATAAAGAAAAAACTGAAGGAACACAACAGCAGCAGAATCACAGAACCCAAGAATGGACTAAGAGTTACCAATGGGAAAGGGACTGGGAAGGATGGGTGGGAACGAGGGATAAGGGGGGGTAAAGAGAAAGGGGCATTACCATTAGCATGTATAATGTGGGGGGAGGCACAGGAGGGCTGTGCAACACAGAGGAGACAGTGATTCTACAGCATCTTATTACACTGATGGACAGTGATTGTAATGGGGGTTGTGGGGGGGACTTGGTGAAGGGGGGAGTCTAGTAAACATAATGTTCTTCATGTAATTGTAGATTTAGCATACAAAAATAAAAATTGTGCATTCCAAAACCTTCCAAAATTCTGATAGAAGATATTAAGCGTTAATGCTAATTTAAGTTGAATGGAAGCAGACATATCCTTATGGTTATCAGCTGCCTAAATGTACCTAAAGCCATTTAAGTTGATGTTATCTGTTAAATCTTCCAAGAAAAAAAAATGCTTAAAGGGAGGCTTGACTTTCTCTAATGTTTGGTAAAATTTTTGTGAATAATTTAACCATGCTGTTAGGAATGAGTAAACAAGTGTAGCAAGTGAACATGTTAATAACAATAGTGTGTTACAGTGTGTATACTACACATAGCCTGAGCATCTTTGTGGTAACCTAAAACCTTAAAGTTTTGCTAAGTTAAGGAGACATATTTTGTGCTTAGTGAGAGACTGTGCTGTAAAGCACGTTTCCAGAAATCATAAAATGTTCATAAATCTATCAATCAAAAGGGTGCAAGTGTAACAGTGTACAATAAGCCACTTCTCAGTGTTCACTGAAAATTAAGGTTCCTAATGGTTTTAAGTCCTAATTAAAACTACTTAAAATAATAAGGAAAACATCCCTGCATGCTAAAGAATGTGTTTTGATAAGAGATGGTATGACAAATACAAATGCATTTTATTGAGAGTAACAGAAGGTGACTTTGTTGTAAAGTACAGCTGTTTATTTAAAGAGGGGTAACTGAATGTAAAAAGAAAGTTTTAGAAAGTTTGTGGACGAATTTAATATGGTCATGCTATGTGAAATTAAAGCAAATGAGTCTTGATATCCAGTACTCAGCAAACTAAAATTTTTCCCATTTGTTAAAAGGACATTTTCTTAAACTATTAGTCTGCTGTTAATGTTAAAAGATTGCAAAGAGTTTTATCAAAGCAGTTTCTCATGCTTAAAATCTGAATGAGTTGTCTTAGTACTTCAGAAAATAAGATCTTAATATTAAAAGTACAAAAAGGTAAGTTTTGCTAACAACTGTGTAACTTTCTGTATTTGTATTTAACCTCTTTTATTGACATTCTGGTTATATAGGTTAAGTATTGTTTTATAGTGATTGATGATTCTATTTAGGCAAGTGCCAAAAAACCTTTCTTATGATAGCTTCCCAAAATCAAATTCAAAAAGGTGCTTTTACCTCTAGTTAATTCTGATATTTTCCAGAGGGCCCCTGGAACATGTAAGATAAATATTTTCTCCTCATTGGGGAAAATAGTTGGTTAATTTGGATTATTTATCTGATATACATTTACCTGGAAAGTACTGTCAAAGAAATGATGCTAAACTTTGTTATTACATGTTTAATGTTACAGAAATATTCAAATTCCATTATATCAACTGTCTTATAGTAAGCCCTCATCAGATATTTAAGCATCATCAATTTTAAGTCTTGTCATTTATAGTCACTGTTTTATTACTCCTAAACCAGTAAAAACTTGGTTCCAGAAGAGCAAGTATTAATTACATATGATTAAGTAAACTAAGAAAGATAACTTTATGAATTTTTGTTTCAAATGTTGCTAATAAAGTGCTTTAAAATTTTTTTCTTAGGTTGACTTACAACAGTTTAGTAAATGATAATACCTTTATCAGCAGAATTGAAACATTTATCTTTCTCTCTACCTGATCCCTCCAGAATTTAAAAACTCCTAAAGAGTATTTTTATATTTTATGGCAGTATGTTTATTTGCATAAATTCAATAAGAATCTGTTCTCTGGTGTTGGCAAAACTGGAAAGCTACATGCAAAAGAATGAAACTGGATTATTGTCTAACCCCATACACAAAAGTAAACTCAAAATGGATCAAGGACCTGAATATAAGTCATGAAACCATAAAACTCTTAGAAGAAAACATAGGCAAAAATCTCTTAAATATAAACATGAGCAACTTTTTACTGAACACATCTCCATGGGTAAGGGAAACAAAAGCAAAAATGAACAAGTGGGACTATATCAAACTAAAAAGCTTCTGTACAGGAAAGGACACCATCAGCAGAACAAAAAGGCATCCTACAGTATGGGAGAATATATTTGTAAATGACATATCTGACAAGGGGTTAACATCCAAAATATATAAAGAACTCACATGCCTCAACACCCAAAAAGCAAACAACCCTATTGAAAAATAGGCAGAGGATATGAACAGACACTTCTCCAAAGAAGAAATCCAGGTGGCCAAAAGGCACATGAAAAGATGCTCCACATTGCTAATTATCAGAGAAATGCAAATTAAAACCACAATGAGATATCATGTCACACCAGTTAGGATGGCCAACATCGAAAAGACTAGGAACAACAAATGCTGGTGAGGATGTGGAGAAAGGGGGACCCTCTTACACTGCTGGTAGGAATGTAAACTAGTTCAACCATTATGGAAAGCAATAAGGGGGTTCCTCAAAAAACTAAAAATAGAAAATACCATTTGACCCAGGAATTCCACTCCTAGGAATTTACTCTAAGAATGCAGGATCCCAGTTTCAAAAAGACATATGCACCTCTATGTTTATTGCAGCACAACTTACAATAGCTGAGATATGGAAGTAACCTAAGTGTCCATCAGGAGATTAATGGATAAAGAAGATGTGGTACATATACACAATGGAATATTATTCAGCCATAAGAAGAAATCAAATCCTACCATTTGCACCAACATGGATGGAGCTAGACGGTATTATGCTCAGTGAAATAAGCCAGGTGGAGAAAGACAATTACCAAATGATTTCAATCATCTGTGGAGCATAAGAACAAAGAAAAAACTGAAGGAACAGAACAGCAGCAGTCTCACAGAACCCAAGAATGGACTAACAGTTGCCAAAGGCAAAGGGGAATAAGGGTCATTATGATTAGCACACATAATGTAGGGGGGGTATATGAAGAAGGCATATAGCACAGAGAATACAAGTAGTGACTGTACAGCATCTTACTACGCTGATGGACAGTGACTGTAATGGGGTATGTGGTGGGGACTTGATAATGGGGGGAATATAGCAACCACAATGTTGCTCATGTGATTGTATAATGATTCCGCAAGAAAATAAAAGAATCTATTCTCCTTGTAACAAGATCAATTAAGAACACTGGTTATATTACCAAGGCTTTGACTGTAATGTCATACCTGAGAGACACATGCATAAACTCAGACATGAACAGATAGCTATAAGAAACTAAGGATGACTTCATAGAGCCAACAAAGCCCCTTGGAAGAAATGGCCTGGTACCTTGCTTACAGGGTTTCCAGCATCTTTACCAGATGAGTAAGGAATGTTACTTCCTGGCAGGTGCAGGTACCACAGAATGTCTTGGGGGCCTCAAGAAGAGAGGAATTCAACCAAATCTACAGGTATTGCAGGCAAAACCTGATGGCAAGTCTGCTTTGGCTCTCTGGCCTCAAGAGGTCTTAAAAAAGTCCAATATGAAATTCCTTATAAAAAGTTCCAGCAAAGCACATTTTAAAAGATCCCCTGTGATCAATTGCTCTTCTTGCTGCACTTATGCAAATAATCAAGCCAAGTGTTAAACTTATTTTCTTAATCTTGTTACCTCTATTAAAAATGAGGGTAACCTTATGATGCCGGGGTTCTTGTTCACGAAGCTGAAGAATGAGCTTACAAATACTCAAGGTAGGAGAGCAAGGTACAGGCTTTTATGTAGAAATAAAGTGGGAGAATAGAGCTCCTAGAGGACAAGAGAGCCCATAGTGGTGCATTGTCTAGGGGGTTTTATAGGCAGTTGAGGATTTTTTGAGAACATGAAAAAAACTTAGGGGTGTGGACTTGCATCACCTGCCCTGTCCTCAAGGTGGGCTGGGTCATAGCCTGATTGCTAGGGCTGACAGCAGAGTCACATGTTATGCTCATGCCCTTGCAGAACACTCAAACATTCCAGGCCAAGTTGCTGCTGGCTTTTTGACCTTTAACTGATCTCACTGAAGATGTCTATATCTTTACCCTAGAGAATTAGTGTGACCTTGACTTTGCATAATGCTTAACAGTTTTAATGGGGACTTCTTTGCCCACTGTTACATTTCTCTGACTATAAATATTCCGCCCTGCTTCTCCCAGAGGCCCTCACCCTACTTTGACTGCACCCACGGTTCCTGTCTCATTCCCCCCTCTACAGATGGAGATCCTAGCTGCTGCTAGGGAAAGGGGGCGACGACCGCTCTGGCTGCTTCATGCTGAGAAGGAGTGCAGTAAAGGGTGCAGTTAGGTCTCCATCAGTGGTCATTTGAGAGAGCCTCAGAAGATGGGCACTTCTATTCCAAGTTCCATTTCTATTACTATTTGCAGTTTTGTGGCTTCTGGCAAGATAGAACAAATTGTGTTATTAGGTTAAGTGGCAATATCTGGAGTTGGATTTTCCATTCTGGAAGGACAAACTTGATGAGATTAAGAATGCATGGTTGAATATGAGAACTTGAAATAGTAAAACTTTAATTGAAATGATAGGAGAAAACTAAAACATCTGGAAAATTATAGCCAGATATTTTGAAGAAGCTAGAATTCTGGATCTAGTTTATGTCCCAATGACTAGTATTAGGATTTAGTATGGATAAGGCTGCATTATTGAAACAATACTTTTCTCTAAAATCACCCTCATTTTCATTAGAAGTAACCAGGTTAAGAAAATAATTAACACTTGGCTTAATTATTTGCTGAAGTGGAGCAAGAAGAGCAATTGATTGCATAGGATCTTTTAAATGTGCTTTGTTGGAACTTTTTGTAAGGAATTTCAGATTGAATTTTTTTTTTGAATCTCATTGACATTTTTAATACTGATTAAATGACATTAAATGATAATATTTTATATATATTGGATTAAATAAGATATATTAAAATTAACTTCACTTGTTACTTTTTCTAAGTTTTTTTTAATGTGGTGACTAGAAAATATTTATATATGTGGCTCTCATTATATTTCTGTTAGACATTTATAGGTGCTAATCTAGTGCTTCTTTTCTTAACCTCAGCACTATTGACATTTTGGGCTGGAAAATTCCTTATTGTGTGGGGCTGTTACATGCATTGTAGATGTTCAACAGCATCCCTGAGTCTACTCACTAAATGCCAATAGTACCTGCCCCAGTCAAGACACTTAAAAATGTCTCTACAAGTAGTGATTTTGCAGCATCTTACTATGCTGATGGACAGTGACTGAGAAGGGGTACGTGGGGGGGACCTGGTGAAGGAGGGAGCCCAGCAAACACAATGTCCTTCATGTAATTGTAGATTAATGACACACAAAAAAATGTCTCTAGATCATACCAAATGTCCCCGGGGGAGAAATCACTCCGTCAACTCCCTGTAGAGAACCACTGGTCTAGAGAAACTCCTACATTACATAGGACAAAGAGAGCTGCAGAGGACCTTGAGAAGGGACAGCCTGGGAGGTAGAGGAAAGGAGCAGAGTGTTTCAAGGACTTGGACATGATCCTTTACAATGTCAATCAGATCTTGCCACTTCCTGCTCAAGACCCTCCATAGGCTTCCCATCACAATAAAATGCCAACTGCCTATCATGGCCTATACACTGGGTGACTATATAGTCTATCATCTAAACCTGGGGCACCCTTTAGAGTGAAAGGAGGCAAGACTACTCTGCCAGGACAGTTCAGGGCATAGAGGATGCGTGTGGTTGCTCTAAGCTCTGGCCCCTGCCCCTGCTTTGCTCACTCAGCCACTTGAGCCCTCTTGCTGTTCCACCCATATTCATGCTTGCTGCTCATGCAGGGCCTTGCATTTGTGTTGTTCCCTCTACCTAGGATCCTCTTCCCCCAGATCTTCTCACTCTATTCAGGTCTTCGCTCAAGTGTTATACCCTCAGAGAGGATTCTCCTGCTCCCCTATCTAAAATAGCCACCAATCCCTCAGTTACCCTGTGTTCCCTGCCTCACTTCATTTCACTTCACAGCCTCTATTTCTCTATACTGTCACTGATATTATATTATACCTGTTGATTTATTTGTTTATTGTCCCTGTCCCCTGCTAGAAGATAAACTCACTGAAGGTAGCGATTTGTCTTCTCTCTTCACTGCTGACTCTCCAGCACAGTCCCTGGCATGCAGTAGGCGGGCAATAAACACTTGCTGGCAGAATAAACTTATTTGAGAAGCTTGACTGTGATGGCAGAGTAAGCTAGGACAATAGTTGGAGGGAGCTGTAGAATCCAAGGTTCATTTGCTTTTGCTTTTGTTTTGTATTAAGATGGGAAAGAATAGAACATAGATCAAGCAGCAGGAACTGTTGCACCATGGGACTTTATGAAAAGGATTCTATCTTGACTGTGAAGTTCTTGGGGGTAGGAAGCACTTTTATTATTTTTTATTTTTATTTTTTTTAGACAAGGGCAATAATATTTATTGTTGTTAACAACAATAAAATTCTGTATAGGGGAGTCAATGCTCAATGCACAATCATTAATCCACCCCCAGCCTAATTCTCATCAGTGTCCAATATTCTGAAGCATAACGAACAAGTTCTTACATGGTGAACAAATTCTTACATAGTGAATAAGTTCTAACATGGTGAACAGTACAAGGGCAGTCATCACAAAAACTTTCGGTTTTGATCACTCATTATGAACTATAAACAATCATGTCAAATATGAATATTCTTTTGATTTTTATACTTGATTTATATGTGAATCTCACATTTCTCCCTTTATTATTATTATTATTATTATTATCATTATTTAATAAAATGCTGAAGTAGTAGGTAGATGCAAGATAAAGGTAGAAAACATAGTTTAGTGTTGTAAGAGAGCTAATGTAGATGATCAGGTGTGTGCCTGTAGACTATATGTTAATCCAGCTAGACAAGGGCAATAATACATCCACGGATGCAGAAGATTTCTCTCAAAACAGGGGGGGTGAGGTTGTAAGCAGAGCAAAGACTGTGCCTGTCTTAGGTTGTTCCTCCCCTGAGGAATCTTACCCGTCTCTGGCTAACCAGTCATCTTCCGGGGCCATACAAGGAAATGTAAAGTTGGTGAGAGAGAAGCCATATTGTTTGAGAAGGTTAGCTTTTTACTTGTTTGCAGATTTATGCCCTGTGGCTTCTATGCCCAGCATTTGTCTTGAAGTATCTTTACCACTTGGAGGAGTTATGATACTCAGTGAATTCAATATGAGGCACAAATTCTATTTAAGGGCTGTTATTAGGAAGGAAGAAGAAAAGCTATAGAGGTAGCAGATGGAAGAAAAAATGGGAAGATTGATTTCTTTGCCATATCTTCTTGTAGAGTAACTTAAGCATGTATAGGTTTTAAACTCCTAATTAAATTGCGCACACACATTAACATAATACGAATACAGTTACATAACCAAAGGAGATCTATAATTACCAGCTATCTCCAGTGAAGCCAAGAAAACCAGTTAGGCACGCTAGGCATTTGTGAAAATTTTTCTATGATATAATGGATATTGTCCAACTGTACTTGAACAGTCTGAGAGAAATCAGACAAATTAAAACAACCCATTCCTGGGAACTGTTCACATCCCGTATGTTCTTTCAACAGTAGATAGGCTGTAGTTTTAAGATTTTGGAGCGCTACAACTTGCACTTCTAATTCTTGGTTGAGTTCCAACAGTATAGATCCAGTCAAATTTGTTCTTTTACTGTATGCACAGGCCAGCTTAGATATCTCCTTCATTCCAATGGCAAGTCCAGGAACCGGTGGGATGAATGCAGCTACAACTGCAGCATCGCCTGGATCTTTGTTGAGGATTTTTGATGATCATCTTCTGGTATGACTCTCCCAGAGAGTGCTGAAGTTGGAAGTTCTTCTTCACATCATATCTTAGTTCATTTTCTGGGTAGCCAAATTAGGCTTTGATCCTCTGTATAAACACAAACAGACCCTTTGCCCACACTTTGATATGCCCTTTATACCATTGTGTAGAGAAAGGAATATTATCAGAAAAGTGTACATCCATAGCCGATCATCTGACACCCTTTAAGTGATCAAAATTAAGGATATTTAAAGCATGCATTAATCGTTGCTTTACAGTTAGTTTTATCCTATCAGGGAGTAATCCCCCTTCTCTTTCTTTCTTTTTATTTTTTGTTATCATTAATCTACACTTACAGGAAGATCACCATGCCTACTAGCCTCTCCCCTGCACCAGGTCTCCCCCACAAACCCCTCCACAGTCACTGTCCATCAGCATAGCAAAATGCTGTATAATCACTACTTGTCTTCTCTGTCTTGTACAGCCCTCCCCTTTCTCCCAACCCCCATACATGCTAATCTTAATACCCCTCTTCTTCCCCCCCCCTTATCCCTCCCTACCCACCCATCCTCCCCAGTCCCTTTCCCTTTGGTACCTGTTAGTTTATTCTTGGGTTCTGTGATTCTGCTGCTGTTTTGTTCCTTCAGTTTTTCCTTTGTTCTTATACTCCACAGATGAGTGAAATCATTTGGTATTTCGCTTTCTCTACTTGGCTTATTTCACTGAGCAAAATACCCTCCAGGTCCATCCATGTTGCTGCAAATGGTTGGATTTGCCCTCTTCTTATGGCTGAGTAGTATTCCATTGTGTATATGTACCACATCTTCTTTATCCATTCATCTACCGATGGACATTTAGGTTGCTTCCAATTCTTGGCTATTGTAAATAGTGCTGCGATAAACATAGGGGTGCATCTGTCTTTCTCAAACATCATTGCTGCGTTCTTAGGGTAAATTCCTAGGAGTGGACTTCCTGGGTCAAACGGTAAGTCTGTTTGGAGCATTTTGATGAACCTCCATACTTCTTTCCACAGTGTTTGAATTAATTTACATTCCCACCAGCAGTGTAGGAGGGTTCCCTTTCTCCACAGCCTCGCCAACATTTGTTGTTGTTTGTCTTTTGGATGGCAGCTATCCTTACTGGTGTGAGGTGATACCTCATTGTAGTTTTAATTTGCATTTCTCTGATAATTAGTGATGTGGAGCATGTTTTCATGTGTCTGTTGGTCATCTGAATTTCTTTTTTGGAGAACTGTCTGTTCAGTTCCTCTGCCCATTTTTTAATCGAATTATTTGATTTTTGTTTGTTGAGGTGTGTGAGCTCTTTATATATTTTGGACATCAAGCCTTTATCGGATCTGTCATTTACAAATATATTCTCACATACTGTAGGGTTCCTTTTTGTTCTATTGATGGTGTCTTTTGCTGTACAGAAGCTTTTCAGCTTAATATAGTCCCACTTGTTCATTTTTGCTGTTGTTTTCCTTGCCTGGGGAGATATGTTCAAGAAGAGGTCACTCATGTTTATGTCTAAGAGGTTTTTGCCTATGTTTTTTTCCAAGAGTTCAATGGTTTCATGACTTACATTCAGGTCTTTGATCCATTTTGAATTTACTTTTGTATATGGGGTTAGACAATGGTCCAGTTTCATTCTCCTACATGTAGCTGTCCAGTTTTGCCAGCACCATCTTTTGAAGAGACTGTCATTTCACCATTGTATGTCCATGGCTCCTTTATCAAATATTAATTGACCATATGTGTTTGGGTTAATGTCTGGAGTCTCTAGTCTGCTCCACTGGTCTGTGGCTCTGTTCTTGTGCCAGTACCAAATTGTCTTGATTACTATGGCTTTATAGTAGAGCTTGAAGTTGGGGAGTGAGATCCCCCCTACTTTATTCTTCTTTCTCAGGATTGCTTTGGATATTTGGGGTCTTTGGTGTTTCCATATGAATTTTTGAATTATTTGTTCCAGTTCATTGAAGAATGTTGCTGGTAATTTGATAGGGATTGCATCAAATCTGTATATTGCTTTGCGCAGGATGGCCATTTTGACGATATTGATTCTTCCTAGCCAAGAGCATGGGATGATTTTCCATTTGTTAGTGTCCCCTTTAATTTCTCTTAAGAGTGTCTTGTAGTTTTTTAGAGTATACGTCATTCACTTCTTTGGTTAGATTTATTCCTCGGTATTTTATTCTTTTTGATGCAATTGTGAATGGAATTGTTTTCCTGATTTCTCTTTCTATTGGTACATTGTTAGTGTATAGGAAAGCTACAGATTTTTGTGTGTTAGTTTTGTATCCTGCATATTTGCTGTATTCTGATATCAGTTCTAGTAGTTTTGGGGTGGAGTCTTTAGGGTTTTTTATGTACAATATCATGTCACCTGCAAATAGTGACAGTTTAACTTGTTCTTTACCAATCTGGATTCCTTGTATTTCTTTGTTTTGTCTGATTGCCGTGGCTAGGACTTCCAGTACTATGTTAAATTGCAGTGGGGAGAGTGAGCATCCCTGTCTAGTTCCCAATCTCAGAGGAAAAGCTTTCAGCTTCTCACTGTTCAGTATAATGTTGGCTGTGGGTTTATGATATATGGCCTTTATTATGTTGAGGTACTTGCCCTCTATTCCCATTTTGCTGAGAGTTTTTATCATGAATGGATGTTGAATTTTGTCAAATGCTTTTTCAGCATCTATGGAGATGATCATGTAGTTTTTGTCTTTCTTTTTGTTGATGTGGTGGATGATGTTGATGGATTTTCGAATGTTGTACCATCCTTGCATCCCTGGGATGAATCCCACTTGGTCATGGTGTGTGATCCTTTTGATATACTTTTGAATTTGGTTTGCTAATATTTTATTAAGTATTTTTGGATCTACATTCATCAGGGATATTGGTCTGTAATTTTCTTTTTTGGTGGGGTCTTTGCCTGGTTTTGGTATTAGGGTGATGTTGGCTTCATTGAATGAGTTTGGGAGTATTACCTCATCTTCTATTTTTTGGAAAACTTTAAGGAGAATGAGTATTATGTCTTCTCTGTGTGTCTGATAAAATTCTGAGGTAAATCCGTCCAGCCCGGGTGCTTTATTCTTGGGTAGTTTTTTGATTACCATTTCAATTTCTTTGCTCATAATTGGTTTGTTTAACTTTTGTGTTTTTTCCTTGGTCAGTCTTGGAAGGTTGTATTTTTCTAGGAAGTTGTCCATTTCTTCTAGGTTTTCCAGCTTGTTGGCATATAGGTTTTCATAGCAGTCTTTAATAATTCTTTGTATTTCTGTGGAGTCTGTCATGATTTTTCCATTCTCATTTCTGATTCTGTTGATTTGTTTTGATTCTTTTTTTCTCTTAATAAGTTTGGCTAAAGGCTTATCTATATTGTTTATTTTCTCAAAGAAGCATCTCTTGGTTTCATTGATTTTTGCTATTGTTTTATTCCTCTCAATTTTGTTTATTTCCTCTCTGATCTTTATTATGTCCCTCCTTCTGCTGACTTTAGGCCTCATTTGTTCTTCTTTTTCCAATTTTGGTAACTGTCATGTTTGACTATTCATTTGGGATTGTTCTTCCTTCTTCAAGTGTGCCTGGATCGCTACATACTTTCCTCTTAGCGCTACTTTTGCTGCATCCCACAGATGTTGGGACTTTGTGTTGTTGTTGTCATTTGTTTCTATATATTACTTGATCTCTATTTTAATTTGTTCGTTGATCCATTGATTATTTAGGATCATGTTGTTAAGCCTCTATGTGTTTGTGAGCCATTTTGTTTTCTTTGTAGAATTTATTTCTACTTTTATACCTTTGTGTTCTGAAAAATTGGTTGGTAGAATTTCAATATTTTGGGTTTTGCTGAGGCTCTTTTTGTGGGCTAGTATGTGGTCCATTCTGGAGAATGTTCCATGTGCATTTGAGAAGAATGTGTATCCTGTTGTTTTGGGATGTAGAGTTCTATAGATGTTGATTAGGTCCATCTGCTCTACTGTGTTGTTCAGTGCTTCTGTGTCCTTACTTATTTTCTGCCCAGTGGATCTATCTTTTGGGGTGAGTGGTGTGTTGAAGTCTCCTAAAATGAATGCATTGCAGTCTATTTTCCCCTTTAGTTCTGTTAGTATTTGTTTCACATATGCTGGTGCTCCTGTGTTGGGTGCATATATATTTAGAATGGTTATATCCTCTTGTTGGAATGAGCCCTTTATCATTATGTAGTGTCCTTCTTTATCTCTTGTTACTTTCTTTGTTTTGAAGTCTATTTTGTCAGATATTAGTACTGCAACCCCTGCTTTCTTCTCGCTGTTGTTTGCCTGCAATATGTTTTTCCATCCCTTGACTTTTAGTCTGTACATTTCTTTGGGTTTGAGGTGAGTTTCTTGTAAGCAGCATATAGATGGATCTTGCTTTTTTATCCATTCTATTACTCTGTGTCTTTTGATTGGTGCATTCAGTCCATTTACATTTAGGGTGACTATTGAAAGATATGTACTTATTGCCATTGCAGGCTTTAAATTCCTGGTTACCAGAGGTTCAAGGTTAGCCTCTTTAGTATCTTACTGCCTAACTTAGCTCGCTTATTGGGCTGTTATATACACTGTCTGGAGATTCTTTTCTTCTCCCCCTTCTTATTCCTCCTCCTCCATTGTTCATATGTTGGGTGTTTTGTTCTGTGTTCTTTCTTGGAGTGTTCCCATGTAGAGCAGTCCTTGTAGGATGCCCTGTAGAGGTGGTTTGTGGGAAGCAAATTCCCTCAACTTTTGCTTGTCTGGGAATTGTTTAATCCCACCATCATATTTAAATGATAGTCGTGCTGGATACAGTATAGTTGGTTCAGGGCCCTTCTGTTTCATTGCATTAAACATATCATGCCATTCTCTTCTGGCCTGTAGGGTTTCTGTTGAGAAGTCTGATGTTAGCGTGATGGGTTTTCCTTTGTAGGTGACCTTTTTCTTCTCTCTAGCTGCCTTTAAAACTCTTTCCTTGTCCTTGATCTTTGCCATTTTAATTATTATGTGTCTTGGTGTTGTCCTCCTTCAATCCTTTCTGTTGGGGGTTCTGTGTATTTCCGTGGTCTGTTCGATTATTTCCTCCCCCAGTTTGGGGAAGTTTTCAGTAATTATTTCTTCCAAGATACTTTCCGTCCCTTTTCCTCTCTCTTCTTCTTCTGTTACTCCTATAATATGGATATTGTTCCTTTTGGATTGGTCACACAGTTCTCAATATTGTTTCATTCCTGGAGATCCGTTTATCTCTCTCTATGTCAGCGTCTATGCATTCCTGTTCTCTGGTTTCAATTCCATCAATGGCCTCTTGTATCTTAGCCATTCTGCTTATAAATCTTTCTAGAGTTTGTTTCATTTCTGTGATCTCCTTTATGGCATCTGTGATCTCCCTCCAGACTTCATCCCATTTCTTTTGCGTATTTCTCTGCATCTCTCTAAGCATGTTTATGATTTTTATTTTGAATTCTTTGTCAGGAAAACTGGTTAGGTCTGTCTCCTTCTCTGTTGTCTCTGTGATCTTGGTTTGCCTGTAATTTTGTCTTTTCATGGTGATAGGAATAGTTTGCAGAGCTGGGATTAGTGACAGCTGGAAGAACTTCCCTTCTTGTTGGTTTGTGGCCTTCCTCTCCTGGGAGAACAGCGACCTCTTGTGGCTTGTGCTGGGTAGCTGCATGCAGACCGGGCTTCTGCTTCCTGCCCGGCTGCTATGGAGTTTATCTCCGCTGTTCTTTGAGCGTAACCTGGCTCAGGCTGCTGCTCCAAAGTGGTGGAGTTGCGTTGGAGGGAGAGCGGCCGGGAGGCTATTTATCTCTGTAAGGGGCCTCCATGCTCCCTGCAGCCCAGGGGATTAGAGTGCCCAGAGATCCTGGGATTCCCTACCTCTGGACTATGTGTCCCGCCCTGCCCCTTTAAAACTTTCAAAAAGCACCCGCCAAAACAAAACAACAACCACACACAGAAAAAAAAAAAAAAAACGGCCACTCGTTTTTCTTTATTCTCCGGTGCCAGCCTCGGGCACGCACTCATCAGACTTGCTGCCCTGTTTCCCTAGTATTAGGGTCCCTATCCCTTTAAGACTTCCAAAAAGCGCTCACCATAACAAAACAACAACAACAACAACAACAAAAGGTGGCCGCTCGCATTTCTTTTGTTTTCTGGCACCGGTCTCCAATACCCGCTTGCCGGTCTTGCTGCCCTGTTTCCCTGTCCCTTTAAGACTTCCAAAAATCACTCACCACAAGAAAACAACAACAACAACAACAACAAAATGATGGCCGCTCACTTTTCTTTTGTCCTCCGGCACCGGCCTCCGGTACCCGCTTACCGGTCCTGCTGCCCTGTTTCCCTAGTATCCAGGTCCCTGCGCATGCACTGTGTCTGCACTCTGGTCTGGATTGCTGGCGCTGGGTGTTCACCAGTCCTGGGCTCCTTCTCCCTCTAGCTCAGACCTCTCTGCTCCTGCCAGGATCTGGGGAGAGGGGCGCTTGGGACCCGCCATGCTGGGGCTTGTATCTTACCCCCTTTGTGAGGCTCTGGGTTCTCACAGGTGTGGATGTGGTCTGGATGTTGTCCTGTGTCCTCTGGTCTCTATTTTAGGAAGAGTTGTCTTTGTTATGTTTTCATAGATATATGTGGTTTTGGGAGGAGATTTCTGCTGCTGTACTCATGCCGCCATCCTGGCTCCTCCTCTACTATAGGTTTTAACTCATACTTATACCTTCTTATTATGAAATTTTTGTAATTCCTAGACTAATACTTGAAATTAGCTTGAAATTTGACTTTGTATGTTGCTCCAATCATTCACCCTTAGAGAAGTACTATTTAATTGATATTCTTTATGAATATATGCTCATCTGTTTATATAATAAATTCCTCCTTATCAGAACTCCTTATGTTAATAATTTTATTACACAAGTAGTATTTTTTTGCCTAAGAAAAACTGAAATAAGAAAAAAATAATAAAACACTTGAGTCTCTCTAGTTATTATCAGATTTTTGGTTATTCCAGTTTTTCTCATTGCATGTAAACTAGTACTTTTCAAAACAAAGATCATGCTTTAGTAAATATACATCTCCTTGCTTATTTTTTTATTTTTCATTTTTATTTTTTATTAAGGTATCATTGATATACACTCTTATGAAGGTTTCACAAGAAAAACAATGCAGTTATTACATTCACCCTTATTATCGAGTCCACCCTCATACCCCACTGCAGTCACTGCCCATCAGTGTACTAAGATGCCACAGAGTCCCTATTTGCCTTCTCTGAGCTACACTGTCTTCCCTGTGACCCCACACACACCATGTGCACCAATCATGATACCCCACAATCCCCTTTTCCCTCCCTCCAAACCTGCCCTCCCACACGTCTCCCCTTTGGTAAACGCTAGTCCCTTCCTGGAGTCTGTGAGTCTGCTGCTGTTTTGTTCCTTCAGTTTTGCTCTGTTGTTATACTCCACAAATGTGTGAAATCATTTGGTACTTGCCTTTCTCCACCTGGCTTATTTCACTGAGCTCCATCCTAGGATTTGTTTCTTTCTTACTGCTGAATAGTACTCCATTATGTATATGTACCATGTCTTCTTTATCCATTCATCTACTGATGGACACATAGATTGCATCCATATCTTGGCTGTTGTAAATAGTGCTGCGATAAACATAGGGGTTCATATGTCTTTTTGAATCTGAGTTGTTTTCTTTGGGTAAATTACTAGTAGTGGTCTTTGCTTATTTTTAAGTGATACATAATATCTCATGTTATGGACATATTGGAATTAATCTCTTCATGAATATTGGGAATATTTCCAGTTTTTAAAATTACAAACAATGTTGCAATTAACATATTTATACATCTATTCTCACTTTTATTTTTTCTGTAGGATATACCTATTAACTTATTGTAAAGTATGAACATTTGCATTTTATTTTATTTAATTAATTTATTTATGAACATTTGTATTTAATAGATATTGGCAAATGACCATTAAAAGGGGCTATACTGAATTATTCCCCTTTATTTCCAATAGTATATGAAACTGTCTGATTCTCTGCAACAGTGGTTTTCAAATTTGACTGCACATTAGAATCACCTAGGGAGATTTTTTTAGATTATCAAGGTCCAAGTTCCTCTACAGAACAATTAGATCAGCATGTCTAGGAGCAGAAGCCTAAGCATTAGTATTTTCTAAAACCTCTCTGGGTGGTTATAATGCAACCACAGTTGAGAATCACTCACTGCTCTACACTGAACGGTGAAAAATGTTTTACTCAGACCTAGAAATTCTACTTCTAGAAATTTTTCACTTGCACAAGTAACTGTACAATCCAGGGCTCTGGTTTTGGCAGAAAGAAAATAGGGCAAGAGAGTTGAGAATCATAGTATTAAAATAGCAGAAAATAATGAATTTGGGACTTGCATTTAAAACTACTACTTATTGTGGCCTGCTATGTGTGTTACACACTTTTTCAAAAGTGGAATTGATGTCAGTTCTCAGACTATATATTTGAAAGTATCATATAGAACCTTCAATTAATTGCATAAATTTAAAACATGGGAATCTTTTGGGTAACATGAATAGATTTCCTTCAATTGAAAAAACTTGGTAGACACTAATATTGCCAGTGTTACAAAAATGCAGAAAGGCAATTCAACCATTAGATACCAGATTCCTTTAAAAGATAGATGGATGGATATCTACAGTAGTGTCATGACAACTTTTACCAGGGAAACCTTTTCCCACTCTCAATCATAACCCCAAAGCAAAGCTGCTTTGATTGAAGGTGGTATGGCGCAAATAGATCCAACCCATTCACCGCCCCAGGACCCTCTATAGTACCTTCTGAAGCATTTTCAGGTTATCAAATTTGAGGAAACACAGTCTGAAAACCAGTGTCCTGCGGTAGACCATCTCACTGGTATGCTGGAAGTGGGTTGCAGGAACACCAGAAATACTGCTTCCATCAGTGCTTGGAGAGGTTGCAGCAGGGAATGGGGCAGCTGGAGTCACTGGGGCTGATGACCTTAATGGAGAGAAGATGGGTCTGTTTATCCCAGTACAAATATTATAATTTTCTATCTGTGCCGTGTCATGATAAAGATTGGGAAGCACTGATCTAGAGAACAGAAATATTCAGTATATCGCCATGGCTATAAAATAATGGTCCTGATGTTCTTGTGTGGCTGAGAAAGTGGTTCAGAAGGCAGTTTCAATGTTTCAAACAATTACAGCATAAGTGTATTCCTTTCTGCTGGGGCCACTGTAAAGATTGTATTCATGTGCACTTATATTTTGGTATTTGTTAAAGAGTACAATCAATCTCATATAATATTATCATACTGTAATGAATCAAGGCAGTTCTGATAAAAGATTAATGCTTCAAAAATCTTAAACCACAGCAGCATAGGTATATGTGAACGTTTACAATATAGCATGGGTCTAATGGAGAATACTCTCTCCACTGCAATATTCATCCTCCATTGTCATATTAAAATTATGTTCCATCAAGGAGGAGAGGAAACAGCACTTTCTTGATTCAAAACAAAGCACCTGGACGCACATTATTGCTTTCTGTATCACTCTTTTCCCTAACTATTGCTAATATACTAGGATTTCTGTCCATTCCTGACATATTTTTGAGCTCTCCACTAAGTACCTAACTGGCCTGTGGGAGTAGAATAGTAAATCTCCCCTTCCCACATGGAGAATTAAACAACTTCTGGAAAAGAAAAAAAATTCTATTCCAAGTCTTTTATACTGATTTACTTGGGGTACCACAACCTAAGAACAGCCAGGTTTATTTTGCTAAATGAGGTGTTCAACATGCACAACAAATATTTTTCATTTTCTGAAGTTCTCTCCTCATGGAAATGTTAAGAATCACTATTGGGAGGCACATCACAACTCGAGGAGAGAGGAAGGCAGAACTTATTTCAGATTTACTGACAGAGTACATAATGCTGTCCAATTAAGAGTAGGTGTCTGGAGGTAAGCTAAAAGAGCCCTATGATCTCTTAAAGAAAAATGTGCATGATTTAATGAAGAATTTCATCACCTTGATGCCGGGGTTCTTGTTTGAGGAGTCGAAGAATGAACTTAGTAAACACTCAAGGTAGGAGAGCCAGGGAGAGGCTTTTGTTTAGAGATAAAATGAGAAGACAGAGCTCCTGGCTCATGCCAGGAGGGGACAAGAGAGCCCAGGGTGGTGCATTGTCAGGGGATTTATAGGCAGTTAAGGGACAAAGGGCTAGGGATGCAGACCTGCCAGATAGTTCCAAAATGTTTATTTTTGAAGAGATACTGAATTTCTTATCAGTGGGTTATATTTCAAAGTTAGCTTAATGCAACAAATTTACTGCTTTGATTCTTTTCCAGGAATATCAGCTTCTGTCTGGAAGGATATTAATCAAGACTGTCTGTCTTGCCTTCAATGTGGGCTGAGCCACTGTCTATTTGATTAAAATGCAATCTTAGTTTTAAGATAGAATTGTTCCTGAATAAACTGGGCCTCTGAGCAGGTGCTAAAGTAAACCTTACAATGGTATGTTCTAATTGATACAGTGAAAATTTAGGCTATGCTGAGATCCTTTTCTTTATCTAGGGAGTATTCAAACTTCTAGGTCAAGTTACTCTTGGCTTTTTAGTTTTAACTATTCTCATTGAAGAATGCTTATGTTCCTGGTTTGATATTTTTACTTCAGAGAATTAATGTGACTTTGGCTTTGCTTAATTGTTTATCATGGAGTTTTGGTAGAGGCCCTTTTCCAGGGGCCCTCACCCTACTCTGTCTAAGCCCATGGTCCCTGTCTCAACCTCATGATAAATTATGGCAAAGAAAAAAAATTCTATTCCAAGTCTTTTATACTCTGCTTTACTTGGGGTACCAAAACCTAAGAACAGCCAGGATTATTTTGCTATATGAGGGGCTCAACATGCACAACAAATATTTTGCAAGTTTCTGAAGTTCTCTCCTCATGGAAATCATAAGAATGACTATTGGGAGGCACATCATTACACGAGGAGAGAGGTAGGTTCTATGGATTGAGGGGATACATTTTGAAGCTCAGTTAGCCAATATACATAAAAAATGCAGATTATTTTATAAAATAATGACCAATCTCTTTAATGTGAAGAACATGAAACAAAACTTGAAACAACATATATGGAATCTTTATAAAGCTATAACTGGAAGTTACAGAACTGTAGTTCTGCTCAGTGAAAAGCTTGTGCTTCTCTCAGTAATAACCCCCATTCTGTCTTCACCTATACTTGTGTGTACATATCATTTGCTAACCTACTAACTGAGGCTGTTGCTTGAGTATGGGTCCACAACAGAGTTCAAGACCTACACTCCGTAACACAATGCCAGCATAGCTAAACTCTTCACTCGTCTGTTTTTGTTTGTTTGTTTGTTTGATCATTAATCTACAATTACATGAAGAACATGATGTTTACTAGGCTCCCCCCTTCACCAACTCACCCCCCCACACCCCATTACAGTCACTGTCTATCAGGGTAGTAAGACGCTATAGAATCACTACTTGTCTCATCTGTGTTGCACAGACCTCCCCATGCCCCACCCTACATGCTAATTATACATGCTAATCGTAATACCCCTTTCTTTTTCCCCGACCTTTTCCCTCCCTTCCCACCCATCCTCCCTAGTCCCTTTCCTTTGGTAAATGTTAGTCCAATCTTGGGTTCTATGATTCTGCTGCTGTTTTGTTTCTTCAGTTTTTCTTTATTCTTATACTCCACATATGAGTGAAATCATTTGATACTTGTCTTTCTCCACCTGGCTTATTTCACTGAGCATAATACCCTCTAGCTCCATCCATGTTGTTACAAATGGTAGGATTTGTTTTCTTCTTATGGCTGAATAATACCGTGTATATGTACCACATCTTCTTTATCCATTCATCTACAGATGGACATTTAGGGTGCTTCCATGTCTTGGCTATTGTAAATAGTGCTGTGATAAACATAGGGATGCATCTGTCTTTTTCAAACTGGGCTGCATCATTCTTAGGGTAAATTCCTAGAAGAGGAATTCCTGGGTCAAATGGTATGTCTATTTTGAGCATTTTGAGGAACCTCTGTACTGCTTTCCAAAACGGTTGAACTAATTTACATTCCCACCAGCAGTGTAGGGGGGCACCCCTTACTCCACAACCTCGCCAACATGTCTTGTTGTCTTTTGGATGGTGGCAATCCTTACTGGTGTGAGGTTATATCTCATTGTGGTTTTAATTCGCATTTCTCTGATGATTAGTGATGTGGAGCATCTTTTCATGTGTCTGTTGGCCATCTGAATTTCTTCTCTGGAGAACTGTCTGTTCAGCTCCTCTGCCCATTTTTTTTTTATAAATATTTTTTATTGAAGGGTAGTTGACACACAGTATTACATTAGTTTCATGTGTACAACACAGTGATTCAACATTTATATACATGAGAATTCTAGGTACCAGCTATCACCATACCAAGTTGTTACAATATTTTGACTATATTCCTTATGCTATACATTACATCCCAGTTACCTATTTATTTTACAATTGGAAGTGTGTACTTTTTTTTTTTTTTCTGTGAGGGCATCTCTCCTATTTATTGATCAGATGGTTGTTAACAACAATAAAATTCTGTATAGGGGACTCAATGTTCAATGAATAATCATTAATCCACCCCAGGCCTATTTTTCGTCAGTCTCCAATCTTCTGAAGCATAACAAACAGGTTCTTACATGGAGAACAAATTCTTACATAGTGAATGTTACATGGTGAACAGTACAAGGGCAGTCATCACAGAAACTTTTGGTATTGATCATGCATTATGAACTATAAACAGTTCAAATATGAATATTCATTTGATTTTTATACTTGATTTATATGTGGATACCACATTTCTCTCTTTATTATTATTATTTTTAATAAAATGCTGAAGTGGTAGGTAGATGCAAGATAAAGGTAGAAAACATAGTTTAGTGTTGTAAGAGAGCAAATGTAGATGATAAGGTGTGTGCCTGTAGACTACGTGTTAATCCAAGCTAGACAAGGGCAATAAGACATCCACGGATGCAGCAGATTTCTCTCAGAATGGGGAGGCAGGGGAGGTTCTAAGCCTCACCTCTGTTGATCCCCAATTTCTCATCTGATGGCCACCCTGCAACTGTGCCTGTCTTAGGTTGTTCCTCCCTTGAATAATCTTACCCGTCTCTGGCTAACCAGTCATCTTCCAGGGCCATACAGGGAAATGTAAAGTTGGTAAGTGAGAGAGAAGCCTTATTGTTTAAAAGGGTTCATTTTTTACTTCTTTGCATATTTATGCCCTGTGGCTTCTATGTCCAGCATTTGTCTTGAGGTATCTTTACCACTTGGAAGAATTGTGATACATGGTAAATTCGATAAGAGGCACAAATTCTATTTAGGGGTTGTAATTAGGAAGGAAGAAGAAAAGCTATAGAAGTTGCAGGCAGAAGAAAACATGGGAAGATTATTTCTTTGACATATTTTCTTGTAGAGTAACTTAAGCATGTATAGGTTTTAAACTACTAATTAAATTGCGCACACACATTAACATAATAGGAATACAGTTACATAACCAAAGCATACCTATAATTACTAGCCATCTCCAGTGAAACCAAGAAAACCAGTTAGGCACCTTAGGCATTTGTGAAAACTTATCTATGATATGGTGGATATTGTCCAACTGAACTTGAACAGTCTGAGAGAAATCAGACAATTTAAAACAACCCATTCCTGGGGACTGTTCACATCCCATATGTTCTTTTAACAGTAGATAGTCTGTAGTTGTAAGATTATGGAGCGGTGCAACTTGTACTTCTCCTAATTCTTGGTTGAGTTCCAACAGTGTAGATCCAGTCAAATTTGTTGTTTTACTGTATGCACGGGCCAGCTTAGACATCTTCTTCTTCATTCCCATGGCAGGTCCAGGAACCGGTGGGATGAGTGCATCTACACCTGTAGCAGCACGTGGATCTTTGTTGGGGTTTTTTGATGATCATCTTCTTGCATGAGTCTTCCAGAGAGTGCTGATGTTGGAAGCTCTTCTTCATATCATATCTTAGTTCATTTTCGGTGTAGCCAAATTAGGCTTTGATCCTCTGTATAAGCACAAACAAATCCTTTGCCTACCCTTTTATATGCCCTTTATACCATTGTGTAGAACTCATTGGAGGTCACCACACAGGAACTGCTTTTTTTTTGTTATCATTAATCTACACTTACATGATGAATATTATGTTTACTAGGCTCTCCCCTATACCAGGTCCCCCCTATAAACCCCTTTACAGTCACTGTCCATCAGCATAGCAAAATGTTGTAGAGTCACTACTTGTCTTCTCTGTGTTGTACAGCCCTCCCCTTTCTCCCAACCCCCATGCATGCTAATCTTAAAACCCCCCTTCTTCTCCCCCACCCGTACCTCCCTACCCACCCATGCTCCCCAGTCCCTTTCCCTTTGGTACCTGTTAGTCCATTCTTGAGTTCTGTGATTCTGCTGCTGTTTTGTTCCTACACTTTTTCCTTTGTTCTTATACTCCACAGATGAGTGAAATCATTTGGTATTTCGCTTTCTCCGCTTGGCTTATTTCACTGAGTATAATACCCTCCAGCTCCATCCATGTTGCTGCAAATGGTAGGATTTGCCCTTTTCTTATGGCTGAGTAGTATTCCATTGTGTATATGTACCACATCTTCTTTATCCATTCATCTATCGATGGACATTTAGGTTGCTTCCAATTCTTAGCTATATAAATAGTGCTGCGATAAACATAGGGGTGCATCTGTCTTTCTCAAACATCATTGCTGCGTTCTTAGGGTAAATTCCTAGGAGTGGAATTCCTGGGTCAAATGGTAAGTCTGTTTTGATCATTTTGATGTACCTCCATACTGCTTTCCACAGTGGTTGAACTAATTTACATTCCCACCAGCAGTGTAGGAGGGTTTCCCTTTCTCCACAGCCTCGCCAACATTTGTTGTTGTTTGTCTTTTGGATGGCAGCCATCCTTACTGGTGTGAGGTGATACCTCATTGTAGTTTTAATTTGCATTTCTCTGATAATTAGTGATGTGGAGCATCTTTTGATGTGCCTGTTGGCCATCTGTATTTCTTTTTTGGAGAACTGTCTGTTCAGTTCCTCTGCCCATTTTTTAATTGTGTTATTCGGTTTTTGTTTGTTGAGGCGTGTGAGCTCTTTATATTTTCTGGATGTCAAGCCTTTATTGGATCTGTCATTTTCAAATATATTCTCCCATACTGTAGGGTTCCCTTTTGTTCTATTGATGGTGTCTTTTGCTGTACAAAAGCTTTTCAGCTTAATATAGTCCCACTTGTTCATTTTTGCTGTTGTTTTCCTTGCCCAGGGAGATATGTTCAAGAATAGGTCACTCATGTTTATGTCTAAGAGGTTTTTGCCTATGTTTTTTTCCAAGAGTTTAATTGTTTCATGACTTACATTCAGGTCTTTGATCCATTTTGAGTTTACTTTGTATATGGGGTTAGGCAATGGTCCAGTTTCATTCTCCTACATGTTGCTGTCCAGTTTTGCCAGCACCATCTGTTGAAGAGACTGTCATTTTGCCATTGTATGTCCATGGCTTCTTATCAAATATTAATTGACCATATTATGTCCAGGTTAATGTCTGGATTCTCTAGTCTGTTCCATTGGTCTGTGGCTCTGTTCTTGTGCCAGTACCAAATTGTCTTGATTACTATGGCTTTATAGTAGAGCTTGAAGTTGGGGAGTGAGATTCCCCCCTACTTGATTCTTTCTCAGGATTGCTTTGGCTATTCGGGGTCTTTGGTGTTTCCATATGAATTTTTGAATTATTTGTTCCAGTTCATTGAAGAATGTTGCTAGTAGTTTCATAGGGATTGCATCAAATCTGTATATTGCTTTGGGCAGGAGGGCCATTTTGACGATATTAATTCTTCCTAGCCACGAGCATGGAATGAGTTTCCATCTGTTAGTGTCCCCTTTAATTTCTCTTAAGAGTGACTTGTAGTTTTCAGAGTATAAGTCTTTCACTTCTTTGGTTAGGTTTATTCCTAGGTATTTTATTTTTTTTTGGATGCAATTGTGAATGGAGTTGTTTTCCTGATTTCTCTTTCTGTTGGCTCATTGTTAGTGTATAGGAAAGCCACAGATTTCTGTGCGTTGATTTTGTATCCTGCAACTTTGCTGTTTTCCGATATCAGATCTAGTAGTTTTGGAGTGGAGTCTTTAGGGATTTTTATGTATTGAATCATGTCATCTGCAAATAGTGACAGTTTAACTTCTTCTTTACCAATCTGGATTCCTTGTATTTCTTTGTTTTGTCTAATTGCCATGACTAGGACCTCCAGTACTATGTTAAATAACAGTGGGTAGAGTGTGTATCCCTGTCTAGTTCCCGATCTCAGAAGAAAAGCTTTCAGTTTATCGCCATTCAATATAATGTTGGCTGTGGTTTATCATAGATGGCCTTTATTATGTTGAGGTACTTGCCCTCTATTCCCATTTTGCTGAGAGTTTTTATCATGAATGGATGTTGAACTTTGTCAAATGCTTTTTCAGCATCTATGGAGATGATTATGTGGTTTTTGTCTTTCTTTTTGTTGATGTGGTGGATGATGTTGATGGACTTTCAAATGTTGTACCATCCTTGCATCCCTGGGATGAATCCCACTTGGTCATGGTGTACTATCCTTTTGATGTATTTTTTAATTCGGTTTGCTAATATTTTGTTGGGTATTTTTGCATCTACATTCATCAGGGATATTGGTCTGTAGTTTTCTTTTTTGGTGGGATCTTTGCCTGGTTTTGGTATTAGGGTGATGTTGGCTTCATAGAATGAGTTTGGGAGTATCCCCTCCTCTTCTATTTTTTGAAAAACTTTAAGGAGAATGGGTATTACGTCTTCCCTGTATGTCTGATAAAATTCTGAGGTGAATCCATCTGGCCTGGGGGATTTGTTCTTGGGTGGTTTTTTGATTACCGTTTCAATTTCGTTGCTGGTAATTGGTCTGTTTAGATTTTCTGTTTCTTTCTGGGTCAGCCTTGGATGGTTGTGTTTTTCTAGGAAGTTGTCCATTTCCCCTAGTTTTCCAAGCTTGTTAGCATATAGGTTTTCATAGTACTCACTAATAATTCTTTGTATTTCTGTGGGGCCCGTCATGGTTTTTCCTTTCTCGTTTCTGATACTGTTGATTTGTGTTGACTCTCTTTTCCTCTTAATAAGTCTGGCTAGAGGCTTATCTATTTTGTTTATTTTCTCAAAGAACCAGCTCTTGGTTTCATTGATTTTTGCTATTGTTTTATTCTTCTCAATTTTATTTATTTCTTCTCTGATCTTTATTATGTCCCTCCTTCTGTTGTCCTTAGGCCTCATTTGTTCTTCTTTTTCCAATTTCGATAATTGTGACATTAGATCATTTATTTGGGATTGTTCTTCCTTTTTTAAATATGTCTGAATTGCTATATACTTTCCTCTTACGAGTGCTTTTGCTGTGTCCCACAGTAGCTGGGGCTTAGTGTTGTTGTTGTCATTTGTTTCATATGTTGCTGGATCTCCATTTTGATTTGGTCATTGATCCACTGATTATTTAGGAGCGTGTTGTTAAGCCTCCATGTGTTTCTGAGCCTTTTTGCTTTCTTTGTACAATTTATTTCTAGTTATATGCCTTTGTGGTCTGAAAACTTGGTTGGTAGGATTTCAATCTTTTGGAATTTACTGAGGCTCTTTTTGTGGCCTAGTATGTGGTCTATTCTGGAGAATGTTCCATGTGCACTTGAGAAGAATGTGTATCCTGTTGCTTTTGGATGTAGAGTTCTGTAGATGTCTATTAGGTCCATCTGTTCTAGTGTGTTGTTCAGTGCTTCTGTGTCCTTACTTATTTTCTGTCTGGTGGTTCTGTCCTTTGGAGTGAGTGGTGTGTTGAAGTCTCGTAGAATGAATGCATTGCCTTCTATTTCCTCCTTTAATTCTGTTAGTACTTGTTTCAGGTATGTTGGTGCTCCTGTATTGGGTGCATATATATTTATAATGGTTATATCCTCTTGTTGGACTGAGCCCTTTATCAATATGTAATGTCCTTCTTTGTCTTTTGTTACTTTCTTTTTTTGAAGTCTGTTTTGTCTGATACCAGAATTGCAACACCTGCTTTCTTCTCTCTGTTGTTTGCATGAAATATCTTTTTCCATCCCTTGACTTTAAGTCTGTGCATGTCTTTGGGTTTGAGATGAGTCTTCTGTAAGCAGTATATGGAGGATCTTGCTTTTTTATCCATTCTATTACTCTGTGTCTTTTGATTGGTGCATTCAGTCCATTTACATTTAGGGTGATTATTTAAAGGTATGAAGTTATTCCCATTGGAGGCTTTAAGTTTGTGGTTACCAAAGGTTCAAGGTTAGCTTCTTTACTATCTTACTGTCTAACTTAACTCGCTTGTTGATCTATTATATACGCGGTCTGATGATTCTTTATTTCTCTCCCTTCTGATTCCTCCTCCTCCCTTCTTCATATGTTGGGTGTTCTGTTCTGTGCTCTTTTTAGGAGTGCTCCCATCTAGAGCAGTCTCTGTATGATGCCCTGTAGAGGTGGTTTGTGAGAAGTAAATTCCCTCAACTTTTGCTTGTCTGGTAATTGTTTAATCTCTCCTTCATATTTAAATATTTGTGCTGGATACAGTAGTCTTGGTTTGAGGCCCTTCTGTTTCATTGTATTAAGTATATCAGGCCATTGTCTTCTGGCCTGTAGGGTTTCTGTTGAGAAGTCTGATGATAGCCTGATGTGTTTTCCTTTGTAGGTAACCTTTTATTTCTCTCTGGCTGCCTTTAATACTTTGTCCTTGTCTTTGATCTTTGCCATTTTAATTATTATGTGTCTTGGTGTTGCCCTCCTTGGAACCCTTGTTATGGGAGTTCTGTGTACCTCTGTTTTCTGATAGTCCATTTGTTCCCCTAGTTTGGGGAAGTCTTCGGCAATTATTTCTTCAAAGACCCTTTCTATCCCTTTTTCTCTCTCTTCTTCTTCTGGTACTTGTTCCTTTTCGATTGGTCACTCAGCTCTCTTAGAATTCTTTCATTCCTGGAGATCCTTTTATCTCTCTATGCATCAGCTTCTCTACATTCCTGTTCTCTGTTTTCTAGTCCATTAATGGTCTCTTGCATCTCGTCCATTCTGTTTTGAAGTCCTTCCAGAGCTTGTTTTATTTCTGTATTCTCCTTCCTTAGTTCTTGCATATTTCTGTGCAAGTCCATCAGCATGGTTATGACTTTTGTTTTGAATTCTTTTTCAGGAAGACTGGTTAAATCTATCTCCCCAGGTTCCTTCTCAGGGGAAGATGTAGCAGATGTCGAAGCTGTCTGGGTTAGTCTTGTCTGGATCATATTTTTTTGCCTTTTTATGTTGACAGGTGCTATTGACTATCAGCTGGAAGGGCCAAACTTTTCACTTGCTACTGGCCTTTATTTACTGGGACAACTGCGACCCCTAGTGGCTTGTGTTGGGTAATTGCGTGTAGACTGGCTCTTTGTGTCTTGCCCGGCCGATATGGAAAAAACTCCCTTTCTGAGGGGGCATGGCATGCCTTAGGCTGCTTCTCTGCTTTTGCAGCACCCAGAGGGGTAATGGTCGCGGGGGGGGGGGTTGTTTAGCTGTTTACCTCCATGAGGGGTCTGAGAGCTGTTGCCCAGGGGGTTAGTGCACCCAGTTTTCCCTGTAATTTCCAGCCACTGGTCTGTGACCTTTGTTATTTCCGTCCAGCTGTTATGTCCCTGTCTCTTTAAGACTTTCAAAAAGCACCTGCTTTTATTTGTCACAGGGGCATCAGCTTCAGGACCCGCTCAGAGGTCTTGCTGCCATTTCCTTAGTTTCCAGCCCTCCACACATGCACTGTGTCTGCGCTCTGGTGCGGGTGGCTGGGGCTGGGTGTTTAGCAGTCCTGGGCTCCCTCTCCCTCCCGCGGGGAGCTGGGGGGAGGTGTGCTTGGGTCCCGCTGGGCTGGGGCTTGTATCTTACCCCTTTCACCAAGCGCTGGGCTCTTGCACGAGTGGATGTAGTCTGGCTGTTGTCCTGTGTCTTCTGGTCTCTCTTTTAGGATTAGTTGTATTTGTTGTATTTTCAAAAATATATATGTTTTTGGGAGGAGATTCCCACTGTCCTACTCATGCCGCCATGTTGTATCCGCCCCCCCCCTGACCAGTTTTTAATTGGATTATTTGCTTTTTGTTTGTGGGGTGCATGAACTCTTACTAGATTTCAGATGTCAACCCTTTATTGGATCTGTCATTTATGAATATATTCTTCCATACAGTATGGTACCTTTTTGTTCTATTGATGGTGTCCTTTGCTGTACAGAAGCTTTTCAGTTTGATATAGTCCCACTTGTTCATTTATGCTTTTGTTTCACTTGCCTGGGGAGATATGTTCATGAAGAAGTCACTCATGTTCATGTCCCAGAGATTTTTGCCTATGTTTTTTCTAAGAGGTTTATGGTTTCATGACTTACATTCAGGTCTTTGATCCATTTCGAATTTACTTTTGTGTATGGGGTTAGATAGTGATCCAGTTTCATTTTCTTACATGTAGCTGTCCAGTTTTGCCAGCACATCTGTTGAAGAGACTGTCATTTCCCCATTGTATGTCCATGGCTCCTTTATTGTATATTAATTGACCATATATGTTTGGGTTAATGTCTGAAGTCTCTATTCAATAGTTTCACTGGTCTGTGGCTCTGTTCTTGTGCCAGTACCAAGTTGTTTTGATTACTGTGGCTTTGTGGTAGAGCTTGAAGTCAGGGAACATAAATCCCCCTGCATTATTCTTCCTTCTCAGGATTGCTTTGGCTATTCACGGTCTTTGGTGTTTCCATGTGAATTTTTGAACTATTTCTTCCAGTTCGTTGAAGAATGTTGTTGGTAATTTGATAGGGATTGCATCAAATCTGTATATTGGTTTGGGCAGGATGGCCATTTTGAAGATATTAATTCTTCCTAGCCAAGAGCATGGAATGAGTTTCCATTTGCTAGTGTCCTCTTTAATTTCTCTTAAGAGTGTCTTATAGTTTTCAGGGTATAGATCTTTCACTTCCTTGGTTAGGTTTATTCCTAGGTATTTTATTCTTTTTGATGCAATCGTGAATGGAATTGTTTTTATGATTTCTCTTTCTATTAGTTCATTGTTAGTGTATATAAAGGCTGCAGATTTCTGTGAGTTAATTTGTATCCTGCAACTTTGTTGTATTCCGAAATCAGTTCTAGTAGTTTTGGAGTGGGGTGTTTAGGGTTTTTTATGTACAGTATCATGTCATCTGCAAATAGGGACAGTTTAACTTCTTTACCAATCCGGATTCCTTGTATTTCTTTGTTTTGTCTAATTGCCATGGCTAGGACATCCAGTACTATGTTGAATAACTGTGGGGAGAGTGGGCATCCCTGTCTTGTTTCCCATCTCAGAGGAAAAGCTTTCAGCTTCTCGTTGTTCAGTATGATGTTGGCTGTGGGTTTATCATATATGGCCTTTAGTATGTTGAGGTACTTGCCCTCTATACCCATTTGGTGAGAGTTTTTATCATGAATGGATGTTGAATTTTTTTGAATGCTTTTTCAGCATGTATGGAGATGATCATGTGGTTTTTTTCCTTCTTTTGTTTATGTGGTGGATGATGTTGATGGATTTTCGAATGTTGTACCATCCTTGCATCCCTGGGATGAGTCCCACTTAGTCATGGTGTATGATCTTTTTGATGTATTTTTGAATTCTTTTTGCTAATATTTTGTTGAGTATTTTTACATCTACATTCATCAGGGATATTGGTCTGTAATTTTCTTTTTTGGTGAGGTTTTTGCCTGGTTTTGGTATTAGGGTAACGTTGGCTTCATAGAATGAGTTTGGGAGTATTCCCTCCTCTTCTATTTTTTAGAAAATTTTAAGGAGAATGGGTATTACGTCTTCTCTGTATGTCTGATAAAATTCCAAGGTAAATCCATCTGGCCCGGGGGTTTTGTTCCTGGGTAGTTTTTTGATTACTTATTCAATTTCTTTGCTGGTAATTGGTTTGTTTAGATTTTGTGTTTCTTCCTTGGTCAATCTTGGAAGGTTCTATTTTTCTAAGAAATTGTCCATTTCTTCTAGGTTTACCACGTTGTTAGCATATAGGTTTTCATAGTATTCTCTAAAAATTCTTTGTATTTCTTTGGGGTCCGTCATGATGTTTCCTTTCTTGTTTCTGATTCTGTTGATGTGTGTTGATTCTCTTTTTCTCTTAATATGTCTGGCTGGAGGGTTATCTTGTTTATTTTCTCAAAGAAACAGCTCTTGGGGTCATTGATTTTTTCCATTGTTTTATTCTTATCAATTTTATTTATTTCTTCTCTGATCTTTAGTATGTCCCTCCTTCTGCTGATTTTAGGTCTCATTTGTCCTTCTTTTTCCAATTTTGATAATTGTGACGTTAGACTATTCATTTGGAATTGTTCTTCATCCTTTAAATATGCCTGGATTGCTATATACTTTCCTCTTAAGACTGCTTTCGCTGTGTCCCACAGTAGTTGGGGCTTTGTGTTGTTGTTGTCATTTGTTTCCATATATTGATGGATCTCCATTTTAATTTGGTCATTGATCCATTGATTATTTAGGAGCATGTTGTTAAGCCTCCATGTGTTTGTGAGCCTTTTTGCTTCCTTTGTACAATTTATTTCTAGTTTTATGCCTTTGTGGTCTGAAAAGTTGGTTGGTAGGATTTCAATCTTTTTGAATTTACTGAGGCTCCTTTTGTGGCCTAGTATGTGGTCTATTCTGGAGAATGTTCCATGTGCACTTGAGAAGAATGTGTATCCTGTTGCTTTTGGATGTAGAGTTCTATAGATGTCTATCAGGTCCATCTCTTCTAATGTGTTGTTAAGTGCCTCTGTGTCCTTACTTAATTTCTGTCTGGTGGATCTATTCTTTGGAGTGATTGGTGTGTTGACATGTCCTAAAATGAATGCATTGCATTCTATTTCATCCTTTAGTTCTGTTAGTATTTGTTTCACATATGCTGGTGCTCCTGTGTTGGGTGCATATATATTTATAATGGTTATATCCTCATGTTGGACTGAGCCCTTTGTCATTATGTAATGTCCTTCTTTATCTCTTGTTACTTTCTTTGTTTTGAAGTCTATTTTGTCATTTTGTCTGATACTAATATTGCTATACCTGCTTTTTTCTCTCTGTTGTTTTCATGAAATATCTTTTTCCATCCCTTGACTTTTAGTCTGTGTATGTCTTTGGGTTTGTGGTGGGTCCTTTGATAGCAGCATATAGATTTTTCTTGCTTTTTTATCCATTGTATTACTCTGTGTCTTTTGATTGGTGCATTCAGTCCATTTACATTTAGGGTGATTTTTGAAAAATATGTACTGATTGGCATTGTAGGCTTTAGATTTGTGGTTACCAAAGGTTCAATGTTAGCTTTAGTATCTTATTGCCTAACTTAACTCACTTATTGAGCTATTATAGACACTGTCTGGTGATTCTTTTTTTCTCTCCCTTCTTTTTCCTCCTCCTCCATTATTTACATGTTGGATGTTTTATTCTGTGCTCTTTTTTGTTTCCTTTAACTGCTTTTGTGGGTATTTGATTTTATTTTTTTGTGTTTAGTTAGTATTTGGTTGATCTGCTTTCTTTGCTCTGATTTTATTTTCTCTGGTGACATCTGTTTCGCCTTAGGAGTGCTCTCATCTAGAGCAGTCCCTCTAAGATACCCTGTAGAGGTAGTTTGTGGGAGGTAAATTCCCTCAACTTTTGCTTGTCTGGGAATTGTTTAATCCCTCCTTCACATTTAAATGATAATATAGTGTTGGATACAGTATTCTTGGTTAAAGGCCCTTGTGTTTCATTGCAGTAGATATATCATGCCATTCTCTTCTGGCCTGTAATGTTTCTGTTGAGAAATCTTATGATAACTTGATGGGTTTTTCTTTGTAGGTGACCTTTTCCTCTCTCTAGCTTCCTTTAAAACTCTGTCTTTGTCCTTGATCTTTGTGATTTTAATTATTATGTGTCTTGGTGTTGTCCTCCTTGTTTCCCTTCTGTTGGGACTTCTCTGTACTTCTGTGGTCTGAACGATTATTTCCTCCCCCAGTTTGGGAAAGTTCTCAGCAATTATTTCTTCAAATACACTTTCTATCTCTTCTTCTCTCTCTTCTTCTTCTGGCACACAATAATGTGAATATTGTTCCATTTCGATTGGACACACAGTTCTCTTAATATTGATTCTTTACTGGAGATCTTTTTATCTGTCTCTGCATCAGCTTCTATGCATTCCTGTTCTCTGGTTTCTAGTCCATTGATGGCCTCTTGCATCTTATCCATTTTGCTTATAAATCCTTCCAGAGATTGTTTCATTTCTGTAATCTCCTTATAGATGTCATCCCTTAGCTCTTGCATATTTCTCTGCAGGTCCATCAGCATGGTTATGAGCTTTATTTTTAATTCTTTTTTGGTGCGCCTGGTTAGGTCTATCTCCCAGATTCCTTCTCAGTGGAGACTGTCTGGGTTAATCTGGTCTGTATCAAATTTTTCTTCCTTTTCTTGGTGATAGAGGTAGTTGTGGAAATCTGGTGTGTGTGTCAGCTGGGAGAATGTCCCTTCTTGCTGGTTTGTGGCCTTCCTCTCCTGGAAGAATGGCGACCCCTAGCAGCTTGTGCAGGGCAGCTGCGTGCAGGCGGGGTTTCTAATTCTTTCCCGGCCACTGTGGAAGAAGCTCCCCCCTGCTGCCTCAGCCTGCTGCTCCACTATGGCAGAGCTGCATCGGATGGGAAATGGGTGGGAGGCTGTTTATCTCCATGGGGCCTCTGAGCTGTGCTGCCGCCCAGGGGTTTAGGGCACCCAGAGTTCCCTGGAATTCCCAGCTGCTGGGCTAAGTGTCCTGGGACACTTCTGTCCAGCAGTGGGGTCCCTGTCTGTTTAAGACTTTTAAAAAGCAGTTGCTTTTCTTTGTCCCAGGGCTGCTGGCTGTGGGGACCCACTCACAGGTTTTACTGTCCTTTTCCCTAGTATCCAGCACACCTCGCACTGTGTGTCTGTGCTCCAGTGCGGGTGGCTAGGGCTGGGTGTTAAGCCATCCTGGGCTCCCTCTCCCTCCCTGCTCTGACTCCTCCTGCTGGGAGCTAGGGTGAGGGGCACTTGGGTCCCACCAGGCTGGGGCTTGTATCTTACCCCCTTTGCGAGGTGCTGGGTTCTCGCGGGTGTGGATGTAGTCTGGCTGTTGCCCTGTATCTTCTGGTCTCTCTTTTAGGGATAGTTGTATTTATTGAATTTTCAAAAATATGTATGGTTTTGGGAGGAGATTTCCTCTGCTCTACTCACGCCGCCATCTTGGCTCCCCACTCGTCTGTTTTAAATTTAGTTCACAAAGTGTGACATGGTACAACTTTTCCTGTTGTCAGTTGGTGTTAAGTGTGAGGGACTTAATCTGGTGATCATATGGAAAGAATAGCAATGAAGGGGCATAAGTAAAATAGGCAAACTGATACATACATGTATGTACCCCACTCTCTCTTCCACTTGATGATGGGGTCCATCCTCACATCACCAGAATTAAACCAATGGAATATAGAGGTGTGATTCAATTGTCACAGCTATAATAAAGAATTTTATGTAACTATTAAAATGTTATAAAAACAACAAAGAAATTATTTTTGCCTCTTAGAGTAGCAAAGACTGAATATAGTGATAGCAAGTACTGGCAAGTATATGATGAAATAAATATTGATGTTCTATGGGTTGAGAGGATATATTTTGAAGGTCAGTTAGCCAATGTATATCACAATTTATAAATATCCATGAGAAGAAAATCATCCCCTGACATCCAGGAGCTGGCCAGGCATTCACTCATAGACCTTGGTGTTTTCTTGTTGAATAAAATAACTTAATAGAACATTAACATGAGAAAAGACTGCTTTGTGACTGTGTCATATCAAGACAAAAACAAGACCATTCAGTAATCATGTGTGAACACAGAGTAACATTGTCCCAATCACAAAAATGACCAAATATTCCCCTATTCTGGCTAATATGACTGCTGCTTCTTCACGTTCACAACTTTAGCCTTGGCCTAGTCTTCCTCATTTGTAGAATAAGATTTATTTAGATACAAATCATAGAATTATGCTTCCTGACAGCTTTCAATCTATAGCAAACTCTCACTTCCTTATGCTTTCCCCCAAATCACCTAACACAAGTCCCAGTCCTATAGTTATTTCTAAAACCCTCTTATTGAGTCACCCCATGGCTCCCCATGTTGTATGTTCTCCTTCTCTACAGCACAAGTTGCTCAAATACAGGCATCTTCCTGGTGGGTTTTGGCTGGAGGGCACTGCCATTCATGATCTTTGACAAAACAGTTGCACTTCAAGTAATTTATCATTCAGCAATACAGGCAGACCTCAGAGATATTGTGTTTGGTTAAGAGCACAGTAAAGTGCATCAAATGAACTTTCTTATTTCCCAGTGCATATAAAAGTTATGTTTACACTATACTGTAGACTATTAAGTGTACAACAGCATTACTGTCTATAAAAACAATGTAAATGCCTTAATTAAAAGTATTTTATGGATAAAAATTCATTACCATCACCTGAGTTTTCAGCAAGTTATAATTTTCTTGCTGGTGGAGAGTCTTGCCTCAATGTTGATTGCTGCTAACTGATCAGGGTGGTGGCTGCTGAAGGTTAGAGTGGATGTGGTAATTTATTAAAATAAGATAACAATGAAGTTTGCCCCATTGATTGACTGTTTCTTCACCAATGATGTGTCTATAGCATGAGATACTGTTTCACAGCATTTTACCAACAGTAAATTTCAAAATTAGAGTCAATCCCTTCAAACTCTGCTACTGAGTTATCAGCCAAGTTTATGTAATATTCTAAATCCTTTGTTGTCATTTCAACAATATTCACAGCATCTCTACCAGTAGATTCCATTTCAGTAAAGCACTTTCTTTGCTCACCCATAATAAACAGCTCCTCTTCCATTACAATTTTATCATTAGATTGCAGCAATTCAGTCACATCTTCAGGCTCCACTTCTAATTCTAATTCTTTTGCTATTTTCACATCTGCAGTTACTTCCTCCACTTAAGTCTTGAACTACTCAAAGGCATCCATGAGGGTTGACATCAACTTCTTCTAAACTTATGTTAATGTTGATACTTTTATCTCTTCACATGAATCATGAATATTCTTAATGGCATCTAGAACAGTGAATCCTTTCCAGGTTTTTGATTGACTGCCCAGATCCATCAGAAGAATCACTATGGTAACTATAGCCTTATGAAATGTACTTCTTAAATAATATGATTGGAAGTTACAATTAGCTCTTGATCCATGGACTGCAGAATGGATATTGTATTAGCAGGCATGAGAACATTAATCTCCTTGCAGACCTCTACCAGAATGCTTGGGTGAAACCAGGTGCATTGTCAATGAGCAGTGATATTTTGAAAGGCATCTTTTTTAAGCAGTATACCTCAATAGTAGTCTTAAAAATTTTTAGTAAGCTGTGTTGTAAACCAATATACTGTCATCAAAGCTTTGTGGTTTCTCTCATAGAGCACCAACAGAGTAGAGTTTAGCATAATTCTTAAGGACTCTAGGATTTCTGGAATGATAAATGAGCACTGGCTTTTACCTAAAGTCACCAGCTCCATTAACCCCTATTAAGAGCATCAGCCTGTCCTTTAAAGCTTTGAAACCAGGCATTGATTTCTCTCTAGCTATTAAAGTCCTACATGGCATATTCTTCCAACAGAAAGCTGTTTTATCAACATTGAAAATCTGTTGTTTAGTGTAGCCACTCATTTATTATCTTAGCTAGATCTTTGGGATAACTTACAGCTTCTACATCAGCACTTGCTGTTTCACCTTGGAATTTAATGTTATGGAGACAGCTTCTTTCCTTGAACTTCATGAACCAACCTCTGATAGCTTCAAACTTTTCTTTTGCAGCTATCTCACCTCTTTCAGCCTTCATAGAATTGAAGAGAGTTAACAGCCTCTTCTGGATTATGTTTTGGCTTAAAGGCATGTTGTGGCTGGTTTGATCTCTTCAGACCACTAAAATGTTCTCCATATTGGCAATACAATTACATATTCCACAGAGTAGCACTTTTAATTTCCTTCAATAACTTTTCTGTTGTATGCACAACTTAGCTAACTGGCACAAGAGGCCCAGTTTTCAGCCTACCTTGGTTTTCAACATTAATTCTTAAAACAATTAAGCCTTCCTCACTAAGCTTAATCATTTCCAGTGTTTGATTTAAAGTGAGAGACATGTGACTCTTCATTTTACTTAGACACTTAAACACCATTATAGGGTTATTAATTTGCCTAATTTCAATATTGTTGTATCAAGGCATAGGGAGGCCCAAGGAAGTGAGACAAACGGATAAAATGGCTGGCTGGGGAGCAGTCAGAACCACACATTTATCAATTAAGTTCATTATCTTACATGGACATGGTTCATGGTGCATCAAAATAATTATAGTAGTAGTATCAAAGATCACTCATCACAGATTGTCATAATATAATGAAGATTGAAATATTTTAATAATTACCAAAATGTGACAAAGTCATGAAGTGAATAAATGCTGTTAGAAAAATGGCACTGATAAATTCACTTGATGCAGGGTTGCAACAAATCTTCAATTTGTAAAATACACACTATCTGTGAAGCACAATAAATCAAAGAACAATAAAACAAGGTATATCTGTGTTCAAACAGAATGGAAATATAAACAAGGGTGCATCAGTTTTCATAGGAAAAAGTTTTAAGAATATGCTAAAGAATAAAAGTATGAAATAAAGTAACATACTAAAAAGTATGTTGCATGAAAATTATGAAACACTGAGAGAAATTAAAGAAACCTAAATATGGAAAGAGAAAAATTTTGTTCATAGGTCAGAAAATTCAATATTGTTAAGATATCAGTTCTTCCCAAATTGACCTCTTGATTCAAAGCTATCCCAATCAAAATCCCAGCTGGAGTTTTTGCAGAAATGGACAAGCTGATTCTAAAATTCATATGGAAAAACAAGAGTAAGAATAATCAATATAACTTTGAAAAATAATGAAGTTAGAGGACTCAAAGTGCCTGATTTCAAGACATCATAAAAATACAGTAATCAAGATAGTATGACATTGTAGTCAAGATACACAAATAGAGCAATGGAACAGAAATAGAGTCCAGAAACAGACCGATACATACAAGAACTGATTTTTGACAAAGATGCAAAAACAACTCATTGGAGAATGAAGAGCCTTTTAAGCAACTGATATTGGAACAACTGGATATCACTGTGCCAAGAAATGAACTTTAACCTATAACTTCCAATATATACTAAAAATTCAAAATGGGTCATAGACATACATGTGAAACCTAAAACTTTAAAACTTTTAGAATGCAGAATAAAATCTTTCTAATATTTTTGGGCAACAATTACTTATATATGTATTTATAATACACCTGGTTAAAGTAATTTTTTTTCATCAAAACTAAAATTTTCTGCCCTTCAAAAGACATTTTTGAGAGAATAAAAAGACAATCCAGAGAAAATATTTATGAAAGATATCTGATAAAATACATGTATTTAGTACACATAAAGAACTCTTACAAATTCCAATAAAAATGAAGCAGCAAAGGCAGTTCTAAGAGGAAAGTACATAACAATACAGGCATACCTCAAGAGACAAGAACAATCCCAAGTAAACAGTCTAAAATTACAATTAAAGAAACCAAAAAAGAAGAACAAATGAAATCCAAAGTCAGTAGAAGGAGGGACATGATAAAGATAAGAGTAGAAATAAACAGAGAAGAATAAAACAAAAGAAAATATCAATGAAACCAGACACTGGTTCTTTGAGAAAATAAACAAAATGATAACCCCCCAGCCAGAATTATCAAGGAAAAAAGAGAGTGTATACACATAAACAGAATCAGAAACTAAGAAGGAATAATCAGGGATACCACAGAAATACAAAGAATTTTTAGAGACTACTAGGAAAAATGATATGCCAATAAACTGGACAACATCCTAGGAAAATACAACCTTCCAAGGCTGACAGAGGAAGAAACATAAAATCTGAACAGACCAATTACCAGCAATGAAATTGAATTGGTAATCAAAAAACTCCCCTCAAACAAAACTCCTGGTTCAGATGGTTTCACAGCCGAATTCTATCAAACATTTAAAGAGCTAGTACCCATCCTTCTTAAAGCATTCCAAAAGGTTGAAGTGGAGGGAATAGTTCCAAACTCATTCTATGAGGTAAGCATCACTCTAATACCAAAACCAAAGACACCACACAAAAAAATTACACACAAATATCCCTGATGAACAAAGATGCAAAAATCCTAAACAAAAAGTTAGAAAGCAAATCCAAAATTACATCAAAATTATCATTCATCATGACCAAGTGAGATTTATTCCAGGGATGCAAGGATGATACAATATTCATAAGTCCATCAATATCATACACATTAATAAAAAGGGTAAAAACCACATGACCATCTCAATAGATGCTGAAAAGCATTTGACAAAATTCAAAATCCAATCATGATAAAACTCTCAAAAAATGGGTACAGAGGGTACGTACCTCAACATAATAAAGGCCATATATCACAAACCCACAGCCAACATCATACTTAATAGCAAAAAGCTGAAAGGTTTTCCTGTAAGATCAGGAACAAGACAGGAATGCCCACTCTCACCACTTTTATTCATCATAGTACTGGAGGTCCTAGCCACGGCAATCAGACAACAGAAAAAAATAAAAGGCATCCAGATTGGTAAGGAAGAAATTAAACTGGCATTATTTTCAAACAACATATTTTACACAGAAAACACTATGGAACCCACCAAAAAATACTAGAATAACGGAATTCAGCAAAGGTGCTGGATAGAAACTTAATACACAGAAATCTGTTGCATTCCTATATACTAATGATGAACTAGCAGAAAGAGAAATCAGGAAAACAATTCCAACCACAACTGCATCAAAAAGAATAAAATGCCTAGGAATAAACCTAACTATAAGGAGGTGAAAGTTCTATACCCTGAAAACTACAAGACACTCATGAGAGAAATTAAAGAAGACACCAATAAATGGAAATACATCCCATGCTTGTGAATAGGAAGAACTAATAGTCTAAATGGCCATCCTGTCTAAAGCAATTTACAGATTCAATGGAATCCCTATCAAAATACCAACATCGGGGAGGAACCAAGATGGCGGCATGAGTAGGAGAGTGGGAATCTCCTCCCAAAAACATATATATTTTTGAAAATGCAATAAATACAACTAATCCTAAAAGAGAGACCAGAAGACACAGGACAACAGCCAGACTACATCCACACCTGCAAGAACCCAGTGCCCGGTGAAAGGGGTAAGATACAAGCCGCAGCCCGGCGGGACCCGAGCGCCCCTCACCCCAGCTCCCGGCGGGAGGAGAGGAGTCAGAGCGGGGAGGGAGAGGGAGCCCAGGACTGCATAACACCCAGCACTAGCCATGCGCACCAGAGCGCAGACACAGTGCATGCATGGGGTGCTGGAAACTAGGGAAACAGGGTAGCAAGATCTTTGAGTGGGTCCCGAAGCCAATGTCCCTGTGACAAAGAAAAGCGAGTGCTTTTTGAAAGTATTAAAGGGACAGGGGTGCCACAGCTGGATGGAAGCATCTCGGGTCACAGTCCAGCAGCTGGAAATTCCAAGGAACTCCGGGCATACTAACACCCTGGGCAACAGCTTTGAGACCCCTCACGGACATAAACAGCCAGACAGCCCCCAGTCCATTACCCCTCTAGGACCCCGCAATAGCAGAGCAGCAGCCTGAGGCTGGCCACACCCACAGCAAGGGAGCTTCCTCCATACCCGCCTGGCAAGATACAGAGACCCAGTCTACATGCAATTGCCCAACACACGCCACTAGGGGTCACAGTTGTCCCAGTAAAGAAAGGCCAGAAGCAAGTGGAAAGCCTTGGCTCTCCCAGTTGACAGAAAGTCAATAGCTCACCAATGCACCTTTCAACATGAAAAGGCAAAAAATTTGATCCAGACAAGACTAACCCAGACAGCTTCGACAACTTCCACATCTTCCCCTGAGAAGGAACCTGGGGAGATAGATTTAACCAGTCTTCCTGAAAAAGAATTCAAAACAAGTCATAACCATGCTGATGGACTTGCAGAGAAATATGCAAGAACTAAGGAGGGACAATACAGAAATAAAACAAGCTCTGGAAGGACTTCAAAACAGAATGGATGAGATGCAAGAGACCATTAATGGACTAGAAAACAGAGAACAGGAACGCAGAGAAGCTGATGCAGAGAGAGATAAAAGGATCTCCAGGAATGAAAGAATTTTAAAAGAACTGTGTGACCAATTGAAATGGAACAATATCTGCATTATAGGGGTACCAGAAGAAGAAGAGAGAGAAAAAGGGATAGAAAGTGTCTTTGAAGAAATAATTGCTGAAAACTTCCCCAAACTAGGAGAGGAAATGGCCTCTCAGACCATGGAGGTACACAGAACTCCCATGACAAGGGATACAACGAGGGCAACACCAAGACACATAATAATTAAAATGGCAAAGATCAAAGACAAGGACAAAGTACTAAAGGCAGCCAGAGAGAAAAAAAAAGGTCACCTACAAAGGAAAACCCATCAGGGTATCATCAGACTTCTCAACAGAAACCCTACAGGCCAGAAGAGAATGGCATGATATACTTAATGCAATGAAACAGAAGGGCCTCGAACCAAGAGTACTGTATCCAGCACGATTAACATTTAAATATGAAGGAGGGATTAAACAATTCCCAGACAAGCAAAAGTTGAGGGAATTTGCCTCCCACAAACCACCTCTACAGGGTATCTTAGAGGGACTGCTCTAGATGGGAGCACTCCTAAAAAGAGCACAGAACAAAACACCCAACATATGAAGAAGGGAGGAGGAGGAATAAGAAGGGAGAGAAATAAAGAATCATCAGACCGTGTTTATAATAGCTCAATAAGCGAGTTAAGATAGAGAGTGAGATAGTAAAGAAGCTAACCTTGAACCTTTGGTAACCACAAACTTAAAGCCTGCAATGGCAAAAAGTACATACCTTTCAATAATCACTCTAAATGTAAATGGACTGAATGCACCAATCAAAAGACACAGAGCAATAGAATGGATAAAAAAGCAAGATCCATCCATATGCTGCTTACAAGAGACTCACCTCAAACCCAAAGACATGCATAGTTTAAAAGTCAAGTGATGGAAAAAGATATTTCATGCAAACAACAGAGAGAAAAAAGCAGGTATAGCAATACTAGTATCAGACAAAATAGACTTCAAAATAAAGAAAGTAACAAAAGATAAAGAAGAACATTACATAATGATAATGGGCTCCATCCAACTAGAGGATATAACCATTATAAATATATATGCACCCAATACAGGAGCACCAACACATGTGAAACAAATACTAACAGAATTAAAGGAGGAAATAGAATGCAATGTACTCATTCTGGGAGACTTCAACACACCACTCACCCCAAAGGACAGATCCACCAGACAGAAAATAAGTAAGGACACAGAGGCACTGAACAACACACTAGAACAGATGGACCTAATAGACATCTACAGAACTCTACATCCAAAAGCAACAGGATACACATTCTTCTCAAGTGCACATGGAACATTCTCCAGAATAGACCACATACTAGGCCACAAAAAGAGCCTCAGTAAATTCCAAAAGATTGAAATCCTACCAACCAACTTTTCAGACCACAAACGCATTAAAGTAGAAATAAACTGTACAAAGAAAGCAAAAAGGCTCACAAACACATGGAGGCTTATCAACACGCTCCTAAATAATCAAAGGATCAATGACCAAATCAAAATGGAGATCCAGCAATATATGGAAACAAACGACAACAACAACACAAACCCCCAACTACTGTGGGATACAGCAAAAGCAGTCTTAAGAGGAAAGTATATAGCAATCCAGGCATATTTAAAAAAGGAAGAACAATCCCAAATGAATGGTCTAATGTCACAATGAACCAAAATGGAAAAAGAAGAACAAATGAGCCTAAGGTCAGCAGAAGGAGGGACATAATAAAGATCAGAGAAGAAATATATAAAATTGAGAAGAATAAAACAATAGCAAAAATCAATGAAATCAAGAGCTGCTTCTTCGAGAAAATAAACAAAATAGATAAGCCTCTAGCCAGACTTATTAAGAGGAAAGGAGAGTCAACACAAATCATCAGAATCAGAAACGAGGAAGGAAAAGTCATGATGGACCCCACAGAAATACAAAGAATTATTAGAGTACCATGAAATCTTATATGGTAACAAGCTGGGAAACCTAGGAGAAATGGACAACTTCCTAGAAAAATACAACCTACCAAGACTGACCCAGAAAGAAATAGAAAATCTAAACAGACCAATTACCAGCAACGAAATTCAAGCAGTAATCAAAAAACTACCAAAGAACAAAACCCCCGGGCCAGATGGATTTACCTCAGAATTTTATGAGACATACAGAGAAGACATAATACCCATTCTCCTTAAAGTGTTCAAAAAAATAGAAGAGGAGGGAATACTCCCAAACTCATTCTATGAAGCCAACATCACCCTAATACCAAAACCAGGTAAAGACCCCACCAACAAAGAAAGTATAGACCAATATCCCTGATGAACATAGATGCAAATATACTCAACAAAATATTAGCAAACCAAATTCAAAAATACATCAAAAGGATCATACACCATGACCAAGTGGGATTCATCCCAGGGATGCAAGTATGGTACAACATTCGAAAATCCATCAACATCATCCACCACATCAACAAAAAGAAAGACAAAAACCACATGATCATCTCTGTAGATGCTGAAAAAGCATACAATAAAATTCAGCATCCATTCATTATAAAAACTCTCAACAAAATGGGTAAAGAGGGCAAGTACCTCAACATTATAAAGGCCATATATGATAAACCCACAGCCAACATCATACTGAACAGCGAGAAGCTGAAAGCTTTTCCTCTGAGATCGGGAACAAGACAGGGATGCCCACTCTCCCCACTGTTATTCAACATAGTACTGGAGGTCCTAGCCACGGCAATTAGACCAAACAAAGAAATACAAGGAATCCAGATTGGTAAAGAAGAGGTCAAACTGTCACTATTTGCAGATGACATGATACTGTACATAAAAAACCCTAAAGATTCCACTCTGATACTACTGGAGCTAATATCGGAATTCAGCAAAGTTGCAGGATACAAAATTAACACACAGATATCAGTGGCTTTCCTATACACTAACAATAAACTAATAGAAAGAGAAATCAGGAAGACAATTCCATACACAATAGCATCAAAAAGAATAAAATTCCTAGGAATAAACCTAACCAAGGAAGCGAAAGACCTATACCCTGAAAACTGTAAGACACTCTTAAGAGAAATTTAAGAGGTCACTAACAAATGGAAACACATCCTATGCTCCTGGCTAGGAAGAATTAATATCATCAAAATGGTCATCCTGCCCATAGCAATATACAGATTCGATTCAATCCCTATCAAACTACCAACAGCATTCTTCAATGAACTGGCTTAAATAGTTAAAAAATTCATATGGAAACACCAAAGACCCTGAATAGCTAAAGCAATCCTGAGAAGGAAGAATAAAGTGGGGGGGATCTCACTCCCCAACTTCATGCTCTACTACAAAGCCACAGTTATCAAGACAATTTGGTACTGGCACAAGAACAGAGCCATAGACCAATGGAACAGAATAGAGACTCCAAACATTAACCCAAACATATATGGTCACCAAATATTCGATAAAGGGGACATGGACATACAGTGGGGAAATGAAAGTCTCTTCAACAGATGGTGCTGGCAAAACTGGACAGCTACATGAAACTGGATCACTGTCTAACCCCATACACAAAAGTAAATTCGAAATGGATCAAAGACTTGAATGTAAGTCATGAAACCATAAAACTCTTAGAAAAAAACATAGGCAAAAATCTCTTAGACATAAACATGAGTGACCTCTTCTTGAACATATCTCCCCGTACAAGGGAAACAAATGCAAAAATGAACAAATGGAACCATATCAAGCTGAAAAGCTTCTGTACAGCAAAGGACAAACAAAAAGGTATCCTACAGTATGGGAGAATATATTCAAAAATGACAGATCCGATAAAGGGTTGACATCCAAAATATATAAAGATCTCACACACCTCAACAGACAAAAAGCAAATAATCCAGTTAAAAAATGGGCAGAGGAGCTGAATAGACAGTTCTCTAAAGAAGAAATTCAGATAGCCAACAGACACATGAAAAGGTGCTTCACATCGCTTGTCATCAGAGAAATGCAAATTAAAACCACAGTGAGATATCATCTCACACCAGTAAGGATGGCTACCATCCAAAACACAAGCAACAACAATGTTGGCGAGGTTGTGGAGAAAGGGGAACCCTCCTACACTGCTGGTGGGAATGTAAATTAGTTGAACCATTGTGGAAAGCAGTATGGAGGTTCCTCAAAATGCTCAAAATAGAAATACCATTTGACCCACGAATTCCACTTCTAGGAATTTACCCCAAGAATGCAGCACTCCAGTTTGAGAAAGACAGATGCAACCCTATGTTTATCGCTGCACTATTTACAATAGCCAAGATATGGAAGCAACCTAAATGTCCATCAGTAGATGAATGGATAAAGAAGATGTGGTACATATGCACAATGGAATATTACGCAGCCAGTAGAAAAAAAATCAGATCCTACCATTCGCAACAACATGGATGGAGCTAGACGGTATTATGCTCAGTGAAATAAGCCAGGTGGAAAAGGACAAGTACCAAATGATTTCACTCATATGTGGAATAGAACAAAAGAAAACTAAAGGAACAAAACAGCAGCAGAAGCAGAGAACCCAAGAATGGACTAATAGTTACCAAAGGCAAAGGGACTGGGGAGAACAGGTGGGAAGGGAGGGATAAGGGTGGGAAAAAAAGAAAGGGGGCATTATGATTAGCATGTATAGTGTTGGGGGGGCATGGGGAGGTTTGTGCAATACAGAGAAGACAAGTAGTGATTTTACAGCATCTTACTATGTTGAAGGACAGTGACTGTGTATGGGGATGCTGGGGGGGACTTGGTGAAGGGGGGAGCCTAGTAAACATAATGTCCTTCATGTAATTGTAGATTAATGATACCTAAATAAAAATTAAGAAAAAAATACCAACATCATTCTTCAATGAACTACAACAAATAGTTTCAAAATTCATATAGAACAACAAAAGACCCTGAATAGCCATAGCAATCCTGTAAAGGAAGAATAAGGCTTTGGAGGGTGGGGGATTACACTCCTCAACTTCAAGCTCTACTACAAAGCCACAGTAATCAAAGCAATTTGGTACTGGCATAAGAACAGACTCAATAGATCAATGCAACAGAATAGAGAGCCTAGATATAAACTCACACATACATGGCCAATTAATATATGATAAAGGAGCCATGGATATACGGTGGGGAAATGACAGCCTCTTCAACAACTGGTGTTGGCAAAACTGGGCAGCTACATGTAAGAGAATGAAACTGGATTATTGTCTATCTCCATACTCAAAAGTAAACTTGAAATGGATCAAAGACCTGAATGTCAGTCATGAAATCATAAAACTCTTAGAATAGGATAACATAGGCAAAAATCTCTTGAATATAAACATGAGCAACTTTTTCTTGAATGCATCTCCATAGGCAAGGGAAACAAAAGGAAAAATGAAAAAATGGGACTACATCAACCTAAAAAGCTGCTTTACAGCAAAGGACACCATAATCAGCAGAACACAAAGGTATTGTACAATATAAAATATATTCGTAAATGACTCATTTGATAAGGGGTCAACATCCAAAATATATAAAAACTCATACACCTCAACACCCAAAAAACAAATAATCCAAATCAAAAAATGGGCAGAGGACCTGAACAGACACTTCTCCAAAGAAGAAATACAAAGGGCTAACAGGTACATGAAAATGTCCACATCACTAATCATCAGGGAAATGCAAATCAAAACGACAGTGAGATATCACCTCACACCAGTTAGGATGGCCAACATCCAAAAGGGAAGAAACAACAAATGCTGACAAGGATTAGGAGAAAGGGGTACCCTCCTATACTGTTAGTTGTAATGTAAATTAGTTCAGCCACTGTGGAAAGCAATATGGAGGTTCCTCAAAAAACTAAAAACAGAAATACCATTTGACCCAGTAATTCCATCCCTAGGAATTTACCCAAAGAAAACTAATTCCCTGATTTGAAAAGATATACGCACCCCTATTTTTATTACCACACTGTTTGTAATAGCCAAGATATGGAAGCAACCCAAGTGTCCATCAATAGATGAATTGATAAAGAGGTGGTACAATTACATCATGGAATATTATTTAGCCATAAAAAGAAAAGAAATCCTGTCATTTTCAAGATGGATGGATCTAGAGGGTACTTTGTCAGTGATATAAGCCAGGCCGAGAAAGACAAATACCATATGATTTAGCTTATTTGTGGAATATATAAAAAAAGCAAAACAGAAGGAAAAAACAGCATTAGACTCATATACACTGAAAAGTGCCTAGTGGTAATCAAAGGCGAGAGGTGTTGGTGGGGGTGGGGGACTGTTGAACCACTGTGATGTACATTTGAAAATAAAATAATTAAAATAAAAATTTTTTAAATGAAGCACCCAATTTAAAAAGGGCAAAAGGTTTACACAAAGTTTACTCAAGATATATGGATGGCAAGTATGCATGTGAAAGATGTTCAACATCATTAGTCATTAGAGAATTCAAATTAAAACTAAGATGAGATATTGCTAAAATTAAAAAGACTGTACCAAGTGTCAACAATGATGTAGAAGAACCAGAACTTTCATATACTGCTTCAGGAATATAAAATACTGCCACTGCTTTGGAAAATGTAAAAGTGAAATATATACCTACCAAAGAAACCAACCATCCCCCTCCTAGGTATTTGCTCAAAAGCAAAGCAAAGTGTGATGTCCATAGAAACAGTTGTACACACATGTTCATAGTAGCCTTATTTGTAATAATCCAAATCTGGAAACAACCCAATTGCCCATCAACAGGTGAATGGATAAACAAACTGTGGCAGAACTGAGTATCACTTGGCAATAAAAGGCAATTAAATATTGATACACATAACAACATTGATGGATCTCAAAAATTATGCTGAATGAATCCAGAACCCCTGCCCCAAAAAGAATGTATGATTAAATTTATATGTAATCATAGCAAATGAAAATGATTCTGTGATGCCAGAAAACAGACCAGTGGTTGACTAGGGATGGGGAGACATAGGGAGAGATGGGATGGAAGGATTATAAAGAGTCATGAAGAAATTTTTAAAGGTGATGGATATATTTGCTTTCATTATGGTGATAGCTTCATGTATGCATATACCTGTGTCAAAACTTATCAAATTGAACTCCCAACAAACAGAATACCAGGACCACATGGCTTTACAGGAGAATTTTACTAAATATTCAAGAGCTAATAACTGTCCTACTCAAACTATTCCAAAAAACTGGAGAGGAAGAAAAGCTTCCAAAAGCACTTTTAGGCCAGCATCACCTTGATACCAAAACCAAAGACACTACAAAGAAAATTACAGACCAATATCCCTGATAAACACAGATGCAAAAATCCTCAACAAAATATTAGCCAATGGAATTCAAAAACACAGCAAGAGGATCATTCATTACAACCAACTGAGATTTATTCCAGGGATGCGAGGATGGTTCAGTATCCTCAAATCAACGTGATACACCACATTAACACAAGGAATGATAAAAACCACATGGTCAACTCAACAGATGCTTAAAAAGCATTTGACACAATTCAGCATTTACTCATGTTAAAAACTCTCAACAAAATGGAGAGAGGGAAAACACCTCAATATAATAAAGGCTTCATGTGTGTATGACAAACCCACTGCTAACATCATAGTCAATGGTAAAAAGCTGAAAGCTTTTCCTTTAAGATCAGGAACAAGACAAGGGTGGCCGATCTCACCAATTCTATTAAGCATAGTACTGGAGGTCCTAGCCACAGCAATCAGACAAAAAATAAATAAATAAAAACATCCAAATTGGTAAGGAAGAAGTAAAATAGTCACTATGTATAGATGACATACTATTATAAAAAACCCCAATAACTGCACCAAGAAACTAATTCTAATTAGAATAAATGAATTCAGTAACAATCACAAGATACAAAATATGCAGAAATTTTTCATTTCTATTTACAAATAATGAACTAAGAGAAATTAAGATATCAATAGCATCAAAAGGAATAAATTACCTAGTAATAAATTTAACCAAGGAGGTGAAAGACCTGCACTATGAACATGTAAGACCCTGATGAATGAAATTAAAGAGCACAAATAAATGAAAGCTACTCCATGGATAGGAAGAATTAAAATTGTTAAAATAGCCATCTTGCCCAAAGCAATCTACAGATTTAATGCAATCCCTATCAAAATACCAACAGCATTTTATACTGAACTAGAACAAATAGTTCTAAAATTCATATGGAACTACAAAAGACCCTAAATAGACAAAGCAATCCTGAGAAAGAAGAACAAAGGTGGGGGTATCAAGCACCCTGATTTCAAACTATACTACAAAGCTACAGTAATCAAAACAGTATGGTGGTGGCACAAGAGCAGATATATAGACCAGTGAAACAGAATAGAAATCCCAGAAATAAACCCACACATATATGGCCAGTTAATATATGACAAGGGAGGCAACAATATACAATGAGGAAAACACAATCTCTTCAATAACTAGTGTTGGAAGAACTGGGAAGCTACATGCAAGAGAATGAAACTGGACCATTGTCTTATACCATATACAAAAATAAACTCAAAATGGATTAAAGAAGTAAATATAAGAGCTGAAACTATAAAACTCCTGGAGAAAACATAGGCAGTAAACTCATGAACATCACCGTTAGCAGTTTTTTTCTGAGTATGTGCCCCGAGACAAGGGATTCAAAACCTAAAATAAACAAGTGGGACTACATCAAACTACAATTTCACAGCAAAGGAAACCATCAACATAATGAAAAGGCAACCTACCATATGGGAGAATATATTTATGAACAATGTATCAAATAAGAGGCTAATTTCCAAAATATATAAAGAAGTCATACAACTCGACACCAGAAAGATAAGCAATTTGATTAAAAAATGGGCAGAAGACCTGAACAGACATTTTTCCAAAGATACACAGGTGGCCAACAGACACATGAAAAGATACTCAAAACCATTGCTCAGGGATATGCCAGTGGAAACCAAAATGAAGTTATCACTCAAGGCCAGTCAGAATGGCTGTTATAAACAAGGCAAGATAAAGCAGGTATTGGCGAGTATGTGGAGAAGAGGGAACTCTTGTACACTGCTGGTGGGACTGCAAATTAGTGCAGCCCCAATGAAAAGGAGTATGGAGGTTTCTCATAAAAACTAAGAATAGAAATACCATATAACCCAGTAATTTCATTTCTGGAAATTTACACAAAGGAAATTAAATCATTAATCTGAAAACATAAATGTACTGCTGTATTTATTACAGCATTATTTACCATAGTGAAAATATGGAAACAACCTAAACATCCATCAATAGGAAGATGTGATACATAAATACAATGAAATACTACTCAGCCATACAAAAGAATGAAATCTTGCCATTTGCAATATGGATGGACCTAGATGGTATTATGCTAAGTGAAATAGGCGAGAGAAAGACAAATACCCATGATTTCACTTATATGTGGAATCTAAAAACAAAATAAATGAACAAAACAGAAACAGAATTAGTTACAAAGAACAGACTGGTGGTTGCCATTGGGAAGGAGAAGCAGGGTGATGGCTAAAGGGGGGAAATTAGAATGTTTGATATCTTGATCTGGGTGATGGTTACATGAGTATATACAAGTCAAAATTTATCAAGATTTCATACACTAAGATTTGTGCATTTTATGTACCTCAATATAAAAAAAGAAAAAACAAATTGTATACTTTAAATATGTATAATTTAATTATATCAATTGTATCTTAAATATTAAGTAAAATCATGAAGCAGAGCTGTATAATACTAAATTGGACAGGTAATTATAAAGATGAAAAGGCAAGTTGTGGAATACTATAGTCCTGTTTTTACAAAAGAATAAATTTGTGCATATTGTTCATTAAGAGGATTTGCAATGAAAGACTAGCATACTATGCAACAACTGTTAACAAAGGAAAAACATGAAGTGATTCAGCATGAAGTGATTCAAAAGTATGTTGTAGAAATTTATTTATTGACATGGAAAGATGTTTGCAATATAGTTACAAATAATATTAAAAGCAAGTTACAATTAAACAATTACATACGACCTTGTTTTAGTTTCTTAACTCTTTAAAAATCTTAAAGCATGTAACTCAGTATTTTCACAAAGAGAAATTCTCATGAGCTCAGACCAGGAGTTTTAATTCCAACCATGAGTGTTAGAGGATATTTTCACAGCCTACAACTCCTGGGAATGCTTTCTGGAGCATACAGACTTCTAGATATTACTACCATGTAGCTTGAGGTAACAGCTTCTCTCTTAGCTTTTCTGTTCTGTGTTGATGAAGCTGCAGTTCTGGATCTAAATTTCTCCAATTAGATTTATCCTGTAGTTTTAGCTGGTACAAATGCAGAAAGTAGGCTTACCCACTAGTAAAAGATGGAGCTTTTTGATTTTTCATATGTAAAGAGGATAATTTATAAATGTTAAAAAAATTAAGGTATGACTTTGTGAAGAGTAAGAAAGCAATTATCTTTTTTAAATGTAATGTATGAAACAACACACAGAATCATTCCAGTTCTTTGATGGAAAAAAAAAAGGACATATGGCAAATTACATTTGGGGATGACTCTAAATAAATCTACATCTTATTCATTGAACAGTTTTGGGCACCTGCTGTTTCTCAGTCACTGCCACTTCAAATCCATACACTCACCCAGACTTTTCTCCTGACCTCCAACCAGGTTTAACCAAATGACTAATGGACATGTGCATTTGGAGGAAACTAGAATTGTAAGACTGCAGGGTCAGAATTTACAGCAAAACTGAATTATTAAACCAATCTCAGCCCTAAACCCACCACCTAAAAAGTCAAAGACGAGTATAAGGTACTGTAGAGGGTGGGTTTTGGTATGATAAACATGTTACCAGACAAACAGCTATGCTATTTGCCTGCTGTGGTATCTAAGAAAAAGTAACCTCCCTAGTTCTCATTGTAGGTGATGCAGTATATTGAGTTATAATAAAAATACCAGTAGCTAGCTCATAGGACCACTGTGAGAAGAGGGAAAAAAAGCTCTACAATATAGTGCCAACACAGTATGTGACGTAAGCAGGTACTCAGCAAAGGTTTTCTCCATTCCTCTACTTCCTTTCTTTTCTGTGAAATGACTTTGACATAAATGAAATAGTCTAACAATAGAAGAGTTATAAATGTAGTGGCAAAACAGAAAAACAAGTATTACATCTTAATCTGAGATTCAGGGCTATTTGTGGTAAAATGAGTTAGCTAATACAGGTAGAATAAAGAGAAAAACAGTAATTCTTCTCTTACATTAAATAGCCTACAGCAACACCCGTTTTCCTACTTATTAAGAATACATATTTGGCAGTAAGTGTATGAATGCATGTGTGTATTATTATCTTTGTGTGTGTATAAGCATATCTTTAACTAGATTATAAATTCAAGGATTTTTTTTGCCATTTGCAGCTACAAATGAATCTAAGCAGATACTAATGAACAAATTAGCTAATGGTGAATTGGTTCACTATCTGCTTATGTAAAATGTTAAAAAGTTCCCCATCTACACAAGATAAAAATCAACAGATGTTTTCTGCTCACAATGTAATGTTAATTTGATATCCCCAAAATGGTATAGCTCCAACCTAGAGACTTCATGGGTAATATGTTTAAGATGTAATTTTAATGTGCACTGTAATAACCAAAACATTATGCTAGGCTTTTTGGGAACAGACAGCCTATTGGAGTTTGGAGATAGTTCAAAGTGTTGTTTCTGGCTCATTTTACATTGTTTCAATAATCACTTTAACTTCATGGAAAATGGCCATGAGTGTATTATAACTCAAGTGATCAATAACTACAATTGAGCCCTTTCTGATATGCTCCTTTATGTTAATAAATATGGCCACGGCACTAATGAGATTGGCTTTTGCCCCTTTCTGGTTAAATATGAGTTTTAATGTTGCTAATGCCTTTGTATTGATCATGTCTCTGGCTGCAATTGGATTTTCAGACATATTCAAAAGTACTTTCAAAACAAGATTTCTGGTTTTATGATTTGCCTGGGATAGTAGGTAGAAAAGCTCTGAAAAATAATTGGCAACAATGTGGTGATGGTCAGAGTTGGTAGTCAATTGTCCTAGTATCTTTAATCCAGATTGCTGTCCGGGTGAGTTCAAGGGAAAGGACATGGTTTCCTTACACATATGTTTAATACGTAATTCAATCTTACATTGTCTCTCGTCTCCAGGAGGATTCAGAGTAATTATGGCTTTTTTTCTTATTTCAGAGGAAGGAAAACTGAGCAAGCTTTCAATAAGCGTCACTACACCCACCTCATTAATGAACTGTTGGGCAAATGGATGAACATTAATGATGCCCATTGCTATTTGAGCTATTTTATGAATGAGGGGATCAGTAGTTGACCTAAGTAAAGTAACAAGTTTTTCAAATTCCTCAGAACCCATGTAGCATTCCATTTTGCAAGGGCAAGCAAATGGTTTAATTCCACTCCCCTCCCTGACCCGGATTTGGCGTCTAATCTCCTCTATGGTCTGGATGCAAGGGTCAGAACCAAATGGGTACTCAGGGACAGGTTGTGAGCATAAGGGAGTGCTCTGAGAAGGGCACGCTGTTGCCTCAGGCAAAGAATGGGTATTTTCCTCAGCTGAGGCCAGGACAATATATGAAGGAGGCTTTGTCTCAAATGGGACTTGGGATCTAAATCCTAACACTGCTGGAGTTACAGCAGGGGCTTTGGGCCAGATGGTTACCTCAGACCAGTCCTTAGGCCTATTTTTTTCATTAATTTCATCCACAGGCTGGGGCCTAACTATCCTGCTCACAGGTCTCGGATTAAGGTCAAAACTAGTTTCATCTCCATCCCAAAACCAGTTCCCAATAACGTTCTCTTCCTCCTCCTCTTCAGCCCCTGGCCTACCCTTGCAGCTGGCCCTGGCCACAGGCTCCAACTTCTCAGCACAGGACAGGGGACCAGTATCAGCTTTATCTTCATCCTTAGCTCTGGAATGATTACCAGCCTCTTCACTCCAGAACCAGGAACCAACATTGGCTTCTTGCCCCGCCCAAAACCAGGCATCAATACCAGCCTTATCTTTACATGTTGACCTGGATTCAGCACTAGCCTCAGCCACAGAACACAACTGAGACACTCTACTGGCCTCATTTTCAGCTTTGGGACTGAAATCTGCCAGGCCTCCTTCCTTCATCTCAGTGACAATCCTGTTCTTAGATATTGCCTTCATCTCTGCTACTCCATGTGCCTGAGACCCTGCCTTGGGTATTGCTTTTGCCTGAGTTTTGGCTCTGGGTGTGACTATACAGGTAGCCTCCCTCCTTTCATTAGCATCTACACCAGCTCTTTTTTCAGTTTTGGCCTTCTTTCTACTCTCATTCTTACCCCTTGCCATGGCTGAAAAGCCCAGTTATATAGATAGCCCTATACAGTCTTGGCCTAGATTTTCGATGTGTCTTAAGACTCTTTTACTGGGCCAAAGACAAACTTTGTAACAAGACTTAGAGCCAATTGTTAGTTCAGCAAGTCACACAGTCCCTTTTCCAAACGCATGAGCTATGTTAATGATACAAAGGGCATAGGCACTCAAGCTGAGGGAAGATGATGGTTCCTGAGTGCAGACCTGTTGAAAGTGATGCTCTTCTGCCACTCCAAGGCCACCATAGCCATTGCTGGAGATGGATCTGAGGTAGAAAAAAGAAATGGGCTTTGGTCTTCCAAATATGCTTCTCTGTGAAGACAGCCACACAGGACATGAGAGAGTAGAGATGGACTGCACGGAAAAAATAGAATAGTAAAAATCTCTGTTATTTTATTTTAACCCTTCTACACTTCCATTAATGTCTAACAATGTCCTGGCCAGGTACTACCACATTTTTTTCTCTGCATCAAATAGGAATAGGGATGATGGGGATCTTGCTGAAAGTGAGAGAGGCTGAAGAGTACTCAGCCTCTTTGGTATATATTATACTCTATAGGCCTATCCAGGTAGGCCTCACACCAACCTGTACTGATCTGGTGCAATTTTATCCTCCTTCCTTGCTGGCTTCCAGTGTTGGTAAGCCCTACAGCCAACTCAGGGAGACCTATGGACAAAAGTACAAGAGAGACTGGAATTTTGGGATTTGGCATACTGACATGCACTCTGGTTTCTAAACTCAATCAATACCTGCCTTTCCAAGTCTAGAGCTTTTGCTATATAATGTTTCTGGCCTCCTTGGTCCTCCTTATGGGTGGCTTCCCTCCCCATTTCCCGGGTATCTATCAATAACCCTATAGACACAATCCTGGCTCACCTCACTCACACTTCCTATACACAAATGTGAGGGCAGAGGTATCTGGAATGCTGGAAGACAATGGTTCTAAAATATGATCCGGTCTCCCCATCCCCAATCAATAGGGGTGCTCATGCTCACACTCACCTTAGATCTCAATGAACAGTTTTTATCCTTTTTCTTAATTAAATCAAAGTGACCAGCTACCTATAGATTTCTTTTTTTTATTAGGGTATGATTGATACACTCTTATCTATAGGAACCGAAAAAGGAACAAACCTGTGGACAGACAAAAAGGCAAAGGAGAAAAAAGAGAGTGTGATGGCCCAACACCTGACAGGTACAGTAACATATGCTTTTGTATATAAAGGCCAAGTTAACTGTCTCCCACCTGTCTGCTCCTTCCCAAATGATTCCTCATCCAGTCCCTCACAGCCTGAAATTTGTCTAATTACACCACCTCCCAACTCTAAGGTCAGTCATTTTCCCAGCAGAAATCACAACTCCTCCTGGACCAAAGTGAAGTGCAATAGGAGGTAGTGGAACAACTGTATTTAGGAAGCAGGCAGTGAACACAATGGCAACTATTATTTCAGTACGAACTTTGCATGGCCCTGCCCTTTACCCTTCCCCATGCATACAAAGATCCTACCTCATTCACCACCTACAGAAGCCAGCCCACACAGCAATGGTCCTCAGGAGACAGTATCCTTCCCACCAAAGTACAGTTCTCTAGCTGGAGAAGATTCCAGGCCTACAGCAAGAGAAAGGGGCATCCAGCAAAGCACCAAGAAAATATGTTGACAATAGTAGAAAAATATCAGGTTAACGAACAGATACCTAGAATTCAGGTCCTAACACCCCCTTTTCAAGAATAAGGAAATAAGTAAATAAATGTCTCTCAACTCCCATTGTTCCTCGGGTATCCTCCCCTCAGGAACTCCGCAAAATCTTCCGTGGGCCTGCTTAGGTACCAAACAAAATGAGAGGCTGTGAGGAGTGGATGGAGATGGAGATCAGGTTTCCAGAACCAGAAATTGAAAACTGACTTCATGCATTCTCAACTGACCTTTAAGAAAACATTCCTCTATATTCTGAATCGCCATTCCCACACCTCAACAAAGTGGGCTGGGATGCTGAGAAAAAAAATACTCAACAAGAAAAGTAAGTTTATACAATAGTATTTACATGGACCCTTCCTGTGAAAGTTGATGAAACGTAACAGCCATCTGCTTGACTTCACTGGGTGCAAAATGTAAATAACTTAAATAAGGTGCAAGAAGGCAATAACAAAGGTGTTACGTGGATCAACATTTTCTCTGCAACAGACCCCCTCAGTTCCCCTTCAGCTGAAACCGCCAGACCTACCGCGCAGACAGGAAACTTGGGAATCAACGAGGCGCCTGCGAGAAGGGAAAGCACGCAGGACCCGGGGCCCAACAGGCCCCTTTGCAGTATCAGGGCCCGCAGTAGCCCCCGTCGCCCGCTCCCGCCAGCTCGGCACAGAGCTCGGACGCCACCCCGCCCCCGCCCCGGCGGGCTCCCCGGGCGCCCCCCACCGCAGCTCCCGCTCCGCCATTTCTCCCGCAGCGGCCTCCCCCCGAGTCCTCTCCCGGCACAGACACCGTCGAGCGCGGGTCGCGGGAAAGCTGGCCGGGTAGTGGCCGGCGCCGTTCGCCTCCACAGGATCCGAGGGCGCCTCTCCGGCCCGACTCTGCCCCCCGGGCCCGGACCGCGCCGGTCGCCGCTGCCTCCTTGCCAGGGATCTCCCTGCGCTGCGCACCTCTCTCAGGGGCCGGCTCCGACACAATCGCCGCCTCCTCGCCAGGCTGCCAGGGTCTGGGGCGCGGGCTGTAAGCCGAGCGAGAGGGCGGGGCGGCGGGGCCACCCCCGCCCCCCACCACACTCGCACTTGCCTTTGCAGGCTCAGGGCCCGGGTCGTCGGCCTCCCCCTCCTCTCCGGGCTCCTCGCTCGGATTCCCACCGCCTTCGGTGCGCTCGGAATCGCAAAGAGGCGTCCCGGCCCCCGCACCGCTGCACCAAACGGGGCAGGGGCTGCGCAGGATGCGGCACGAACCGCTCGCGGAGACGGTGTCGGGAAGGGGGGCGGAGGGATACGGCACGAATGAGCTCGACGCCCCCTCCCAGGCCCACCGTAGTTCCGACCCAGAGGGGGCGGGGCCGGGAGGAGCCCCAGCCTGAGGGGCGGGCTAACACCAGCCGGCACGGCCTCAGGAGAGCGCCGCGGGCCCCTGCCTGGCGACCACTCCCACCTTCTGCCACCACAATAGAGGGGGCCGGCGGGCGGTTGGCGGGGGAGGGGGCAGGTGCCTGGATCGGGAGGCCGGCAGGGACGCTTCGGCCGGGGCAGCGGAAGGATACCAACCGCCCCTCGGGGTGTGCGCGAACCCTCAGACTGCTCGGTGCATGCCTGCCGCCCCCGTCCTTCCTGGACGCTGAGGGGAGAGGAGCTGCAAGGACCACTGGCCGGCAGGGGAGGGACGCTGTAAGGCCAGACCGCCCCGAAGGTTTGGGGTGGCCCGCCCAAGTTCTTTCACGGCTTCGCGGAGCCGCGGAGGGGAGGAAGGTGGGCGGGGGCGCCCGTGGAGGCCTCACCACTGCCCCTGTAATGAACGAAGGCAGACCTAGCCCTCTAACTTGAGGCGACCAACCACCAGTCTGCGCTCACTCATTCTTCCTGCCACACTGCTGTTTACTCAGTGCTCGAAGTGGTACCACACTTTGCCATTTCGCGGTCGCCCCGGTTGCCGGAGAGAGGCCTTTCCCTGTCAGGACCCGCACCGGGTCATAACAATCCTCCCTGTCTGTTGTCCCACAGCCAGTGTCAGGCACCCGCTAGGGCCGGTCCTGGCTCCTCTTCCTCTGTTCTGTCTGTCAAGTCTCCTCTTGCGGTCACATAGAAGCTCTTATCATCTTTGGCAGTGTGGAAACGTGGCAGGGATTAGAACCCGCTTGGATCCCGGCCACTTGACATACACACCTGGCTAGTCCATTAGAACTGTTACCGTATTAATGATACCGATTTTAAATTCTCGGATAATTCCAAACACCGCATTATTTCTGAATCTGGTTCTAATGCTTGGTTTGTACCCTCAAACTGTGCTTTTTCTTGCCTCTTAGCATGCCTTATAATTTTGTATTGAAAGCTGCATATGATGTGGTTAGGTATAGGAACTGAGGTAAACAGACTGTTATTGAGAAGGTTTATGTTAAGCTGCTTTAGCAGTTGGGCTGTGCATAATGTTGCTGTAGCTGTGGGTGCCAGATTCTTCAAATGCCTCTAGAGTTCTTATTTTTGTCTTCCCTCTTAACTTTGGGCTTACCTAACTACTCCTTGCAGAGTCTGTACCTTGCAGCTCTTTCAGCTATATAGTCTGCTGTTACTATACTGTACATATTATCCAGTTTAGTGTTACCATGGTGACAGATAAGTGTTTTATAATTTTATAATTAATTCCAGTCTTGTGGGCCTGTGTCTCTGGGCTATGACCTTCACAATTGTTTCTTACAGTCTTTCTCCCCCTTACATGAGAATGGAAACAGAGTGGGCTGGATAGGAGGAATGCCTTTCCCTCACCTGGGCAAGGTACTGGGTATATTTCACAAGAACATACATTCCCTCCCACTGCCAGAGCCATGAGGGGATCTTTCTGGGATTTTCATTGCAAAAACTTGCTGAAGTTCCTGGAGGTAAAGCCCACTAAACCTCTAAGACTGCAAGTCCCCATGGGATTTCTCAGTCTCATATTATACCACATTCAGTCTCCAGCAATTTGTCAAAACTACCATTTAAATGTTCTTACCTGATTATGTCTCTAGCAGTTTTTGCTTTATGTAAGAAAAGATGGGCTGTGTTTCTCTGGATTTGTCTTTGCTCCAGAATTTGGGGTGGTCATTTGCCTTGTGACCTCAGTTCTCTGATGGGTCTAAGATAAGTAATTGATTCTCAGTTTTTTCATCTTTTTTTATGGTTAGATGTACAGGAGCAATGAACTGGCAGAAAGAGAAATCAGGAAAACAATTTCATTCACAACTGAATCAAAAAGAATAAAATACCTAGGAAATAAACCAAGGAAGTGAAAGACCTATACCCTGAAAACTACAAGACACTCTTAAGACATATTAAAGAGGACACTAATAAGTGGAAATTCATCCCGTGTTATTGGCTAGGAAGAATTAATACTGTCAAAATGGCCATCCTGCCTAAAGCAATCTACAGATTCAATGCAATCCCTATCAAAATACCAACAGCATTCTTCAACAAACTGGAACAAATAGTTCTAAAATTCATATGGAACCACAAAAGACCCCAAATAGCCAAAGCAATCCTGAGAAGGAAGAATAAAGCAGGGGTGATCTTGCTTCCCAACTTCAAGATCTATTACAAAGCCACAGTAATCAAGACAATTTGGTACTGGCAAACGAACAGATCCATAGACCAGTGGAAATGAATAGAGAGACCAGATATTAACCCAAGCATATATAGTCAATTAATATCCAATAAAGGAGCCATGGACATACAATGGGGAAATGACAGTCTCTTCAACAGATGGTGCTGGCAAAACTGGACAGCTACATGTAGGAGAATGAAACTGGACCATTGTCTAACCCCATATACAAAAGTAAATTCAAAATGGATCAAAGACCTGAATGTAAGTCATGAAACCATAAAACTCTTAGAAAAAAAACATAGGCAAACATCTCTTAGATATAAACATGAGTGACTTCTTCATGAACATATCTCCCCAGGCAAGGGAAACAAACGCAAAAATGAACAAGTGGGACTATATCAAGCTGAAAAGCTTCTGTACAGCAAAGGACACCATCAATAGAACAAAAAGGTATCCTACAGTATGGGAGAATATATTCATAAAAGACAGATCCGATAAAGGGTTGACATCCAAAATATATAAAGAGCTCATGCACTTCAACAAACAAAAAGCAAATAATCCAATTAAAAAATGTGCGGAGGAGCTGAAGAGACAGTTCTCCAAAGAAGAAATTCAGATGGCCAACAGACACATGAAAAGATGCTCCACATCGCTAATCATCAGAGAAATACAAATTAAAACCAAAATGAGATATCACCTCACATCAGTAATGATCGCCACCATTCAAAAGACAAACAACAACAAATGTTGGCGAGTTGTGGAGAAAGAGAAACCCTCCTACACTGCTGGTGGGAATGTAAACTAGTTCAACCATTGTGGAAAGCAGTATGGAGGTTCCTCAAAATGCTCAAAATAGAAATGCCATTTCACCCACGAATTCTACTTCTAGGAATTTACCCTAAGCATGCAGCAGCCCAGTTTGAAAAAGACAGATGCACCCCTATGTTTATCGCTGCACTATTTACAATATCCAAGAAATGGAAGCAACCTAAGTGTCCATCAGTAGATGAATGGATAAAGAAGATGTGGTACATATACACAATGGAATATTATTCAGCCATAGGAAGAACACAAATCCTACCATTTGTAACAACATGTATGGAGCTAGAGGGTATTATGCTAAGTGAAATAAGCCAGGCGGAGAAAGACAAGTATCAAATGATTTCACTCATATGTGGAGTATAAGAACAAAGAAAAACTGAAGGAACAAAAGAGCAGCAGAATCACAGAACCCAAGAGTGGACTAACAGTTACAAAGGGAAAGGGACTGGGGAGGATGGGTGCAAAGGAAGGGATAAGGGTGGGGAAAAATAAAGGGGGCCTTACTATTAGCATGTATAATGTGTGGCGGGGCATAGGGAGGGATGTGCAACACAGAGAAGACAAGTAGTGATTCTACAGCACCTTACTACGCTGATGGGGTGTAGTAATGTAATGTGACTGTAATGGGGTTTGTGCAGGGGACTTGGTGAAGGGGGCAGCCTAGTAAACATAATGTTCTTCATGTAATTGTAGATTAATGATACCAAAAAAAAAAAAGGGCAGCGGAGCTCAACAGACACTTCTCCAAAGAAGAACTACAGATGGCCAGCAGGCACATGAAAAGATACTCCACATGATTAATCATCAGAGAATTGGAAATTAAAACCACAATGAGATATCACCTCACACCAGTAATGATCACCACCATACAAAAGACAAAGAGTAACAAAGGTTGGCGAGGTTGTGGAGAAAGGGGAAGCCTCCTACACTGCTGGTGGTAATGTAAACTAGTTCAACCATTGTGGAAAGCAGTATGGAGGTTCCTCAAAATGCTCAAAATAGAAACACCATTTCACCCAGGAATTCCACTCCTAGGAATTTACCCTAAGAATGCAGGATCCCAGTATGAAAAAGACATATGTACCCCTATATTTATTGCAACACTATTTACACTAGCCAAGAAATGGAAGCAACCTAAGTGTCCATCAGTAGATGAATGGATAAAGAAGATGTGGTACATATACACAATGGAATATTATTCAGCCATAAGAAGAAAACAAATCCTACCATTTGCAACAACATGGATGGAGCTAGAAGCTATTATGCTCAGTGAAATAAGCCAGACAGAGAAAGACAAGTATCAAATGACTTCTCTCATCTGTGGAGTATAAGAACAAAGTAAAAACTGAAGGCACAAAACAGCAGCAGACTCACAGAACCCAAGAATGGACTAAAAGTTACCAAAGGGAAAGGGACTGGGGAGGATGGGTGGGAAGGGAGGGCTAAGGGGAAAAGGGGGCATTACGAATAGCACACATAATCTAGTGGGGAGCAGACACTGGAAAGGCAGTAAGTATACACAGAGAAGACAAGTAATGATTCTATAGCATCTTACTACGCTGATGGACAGTGACTGTAATGGGATATGTGGTGGGGACTTGATAATAGGGGGAGTCTAGTAACCGTAATGTTCAAGTAATTGTACATTAACGATACCAAAAAAATAAAGACTCCAGTACATGGTATAAAGAAATAAATGCAAAAACAAGGGCAAATAACACACTGTGTAAGTACCCAGCATGGCGGAATTACATGCTACTTGGGGGCTAAGGGGAAGACAGAATGTATCAGAAAGACTTCAAACAGGCCCTAGCATTTGAGTTGAGCCTAAAAGGATGAATATGTTACCCATAGACAGAGAAAGTGTTGTGACAGCTTTAAGACTGAGGAAACAGCATAGGGGAAAGGCAGAGAAGTAGTAAAGCAAAAAATATAGTTGGGTTAGGAAACAGCAAATAGTCTAATATGACTTGAGTGCAGGCAGTGTGGAGCAGGGTTTGGAATAGGGTGAGGCACCAGAGAATGAGTACCGCCTTAAACTGTGTCCTTGTATCATTCTACTCTTGGCCTAGACTTGGAAGAATGTGTCAGGAGTTGGAGATGGAAAGGTGGATTGTACAGAAGGGTGCCAGGCCTTGAAACCCTCCATAGCGAACCTGGTAGTACTTTTTAGATGAGATCCCAGTGAAGTTGTTTTGAAATTGGGGCTGGAGTAGAGGATCAGTGAGTGCTAACAGAGCAGCTGTAGTGTAAAAAGACACCTTTCTTTCATTCATGACTGGACAAATTACAAATCTACTCTAATTTTATCTACAGGCAGCAATATTTTAGGTCAAGTGACATCTGAATAGGTACTGATACTTATTACATGAGTTAGCCCATAATATTTACACAGAAAGGGGTCAGAAACTAAAGGCACACATGGGTGGTGAAGTTTTTACTTCAGCTACACCCCAGGAGAAAAAACGATTATCCTGGCCCCTACAATTCCTACCCAAAGTGTGATTAGAACCGCGTTAATCCTCTTCATACTTGGACACACACACACACACACCCATACTTACCTTGCCCTTTGGCAGAGACCAAAAAAAATCCACAGGCATGAATTGGTGAAGTACCTACTTCAGGGTAAAGGTGGGACTTAGATGTATCTGGCTAGGCCACAATGTGAAGCTCCTCAAATATAAATGCAGTACCTCAACAGGAATTCTAGGCTTAGGGAGTGCTGATAAGAAAAAACAACTTTAAAAATCATCCAAATTGCAGGCACAGGCCACAATAACATGCTGCTTTTTTCACCCATAATACACTGGTGGGCTCTGCCTTCTTCATTGCAACTTGTTTATGTACAATACACGGGATGAGAGGTAAGTTTACAGCTATTAATCTGAGTGGTTGCTAAAAATAGGGATGTGTGACACCATTGTTCTGACATCAATTATTTGATACCAACTACCTGGAGTTAGCATCAAACTCCATAGGCTTAAGGGTGCGGTCCCTAACAATACAGCCCCCACTTCAGATTAGACATCAGTCACAAGTCTTGTGGGGCCCCCCCATACTTCTAACAGAAAAGCTATAAATTTAGGGGCTCCCATGACTCCCTCAGGTATGTTAATTTACCAGGACAACTCACAGACTCACTAAAAATGCTATACTTAGAATTATAAATTTACTATAAAGGTTACACATAGGACAAGGTCTGGAAGGGTCTTAGATACACAGTTACCATGCCATCTTCCCATGGATTCAGGGCACATCACCCTCCCGGGATATAAGTGTGTGTTTATACCCAGGAAGCTCCACTGAGCCTTGATCATTGGGGTTTCATTACATAGGCATAATTGATTAAATCATTTGCCAAGTGACTGAACCCAAAAGCCAACCCTCCCTCCTTCTCTGTGGTTCTGGCTGGCCTGAAGTTTCAACTCTAATCACATGGTGGTTGGTCCTTCTGGTGACCACTTCACATCCTGAAGCTCTCTAGGGGCCTATCATAAGTCAATTAATGAGCATAACAAGACACTTCTATTGCTCAAGAAATTTCAAAGTTTTTGAAGCTTTGTGCCAGGAACCAGGGACAAAGTTTAGATACATTATTTCTTATACTACACCATGGCTGAAGTATTCTTTTGTCAAACTAAAAACACACATAAAAGAAACAGAACCCTCCTACACTGTTGGTGGGAATGTAAATTGGTTCAACCATCAAGGTAAGCATTATGGAGGTTCCTCAAAGAACTAAAAATAGAAATATCATTTGACGAAGTAACTCCACTCCTAGGAATTTACCCAAAGAAAACAAGATCCCTGATTCAAAAAGACAGATGCACCCCTATGTTTATCATTGCTAGTTACAACAGCCAAGATATGGAAGCAACCTCAGTGTCCATCAGTAGATGAATGGAGAAAGAAGATGTGGTACCTATACAAAATGGCATACTATTCAACCATAAGAAGAAGAAAAATCCTACCATTTGCATCAACATGGATGGACCTAGAGGGTATTATGCTCAGTGAAATAAGCCAGGTGGAGAAAGACAAATACCAAATGATTTCACTCATTTATGGAGTATAAAAACAAAGCAAAACTGAAGGAATAAAATTAGCAGCAGACTCACAAACACCAATAAGGCACTAGTGGTTACCAAAGGGGAAGGGTTGAGGAGGGTGGGTGGGAACGGAGAAGAGGATTAAGGGGCACTATAATTCACAATCATAATATATGTTAGTCATGGGAAAGGCGGGACAGCATGGAGAGCACAAGTAACGACTCTATAACAACTTACTACGCTGACAGTGACCACAATAGAGGGTGTAAGGACTTGATAATATGGTTGAATGTTGAAACCAGTGTTTACATATCAGCGCATTTACATTCAGGAAGCCCCTGGATGTGAAACCATCATAAGATTGTGTATCAACAATACTTTCATAAAAAGAAAGAAACAACAGAGCTTGAGGGGAAAGGCCATAACATAAACATTTGTCCAATATTTATTATTACCAGAATTCTGGAGAGTGGAGGGAAGAGGATAATAACAGAAAGCAAGAGGTAAGAGAGGAGGTAGTCCTAGGCCTCAATCTCTGTAATTTTGTCCCACATGCCCTCTGCTCAATCCTAGCTTTTAAACAGGAAGGCCTGAAATAGTATTACGGCATAGTTTCAACTCCATAGTGAGTATAAAAATGAGGATATGAGTGTGCTTAGGAAAATTCATTACTTCCTGGTGATACTTTCCTAAACTGCCCTTGGTATCCACTGGATGCATAGGGTGGGGGGAATGTTCAGTTACAGAGAACAAGATTTAACAAGGGCTGCTACCTAGGAACAAGTCCTAAGAAGCAGGCAGAGAGCAAACACAGGGAAAAAAGCACAGTGTCAGAAAGGGGAACATGTAAGACCATCCATAAAGCAGTTTCTGAAGGTGGTTCCCAGAAAGACTCTCCTCTCAGGCCCAGGACAGCAGGGGGAAGGAGCCTCAGATGAAGCAGAAACTTTTGGGTTCCTAGAAGGGAGAGGGCTGCTGCCTCGGAGTGAGATCCAGGGATCCTCTTGGGGTCTGAGAAGTTTGGTGGCATTCCAATGAGAAATCCTATATGAAGGGCTCAAAGCATCTAAATCCTCTTTTCATAAGACTGTTCCCCTCGCCCTTCCTTAGAGCTGTCCAGATTGGAGTTAGGGTTCAGCAGCTGGACCGTTGGAGTTATAAAGCAGTTTTATTCACGCCCTCCTTTTCCTACCACCCCCCCGCCCACCCATCCCCTGCAATTCTGAGCTGTCCTCAGCCATCCCCATCGTCTGGAAAAGACAGACAGACAGTACACAGTGAGTGCCCAGTAGGTGGGAGGAAGGGAGTGTAGCTCACGGTTCCCATCTTCACATCTGCCTTTCCTGAGCCAACGCCACGGTTGTTCACGAACTGTCATTTCACCATTTCCTCTCTCTGGGCTCCCCTGAAGCCAATTCCCTCCGTCAGTCCACCTCCCCGACTGACACACAGAAACACATAGTCACACGCCTGTGCAGGGAGCCCCGAAAGGAGGAGAAGGGGTATTCAGAAGGCAGGAGGGTGCAGGAGAGTCCAAGGCACTTTCTGCACCTGATCTAGTCTCATCCACCACCTACACGCGCGCCATTTCCGGCTTCGAACCCACCCCCTCCAACAGCGACCGCTGCTCTCTCCACGATGCCTTCCGCAGGATGGCTTCCTGCTTCTTGAGCTGCAGGATAAAAAGAGACCCCCGCCAAGACGCTCGTGATTGGCTGAGGGATTGCTTCCTCTAACAACAAATGCTGTCTTAACAATTCTGGTTGCCTGAGTGATTAGTTTTCGGGCTAGTGCAGCATGGAGAGACACCGCCCACCCACTATAACATCCTACCACTCTTCCCACGCAGTCTGTCAATTGTCGGGTGTGGGTCCTTCCTGTCCCTTTTGGAAACAACGCACCTCAATGTTTGCGCCTGGTGAGAGAAGCGGTCACGTGATCCGCCGTCGGCACCCACGTGACCGTGCCGGCCACTTGTCTGCCGCAGTCCTGCAGCAGTGACAGCAGAATCTTTTCTCGGGTTTGAGCTTCTAGGTAGAAAAACCTGAAGCTCCTGACGGTGGTGAAGACAAGAGAGCTGAAAGAAGTCTGGATTTAGAGCTAAAACTTCCAGCTCTAGGTCTGGGCCTTGCTCTGTAGGAGGACAGGGCTGGCGGGGAACACTCGATGGAGTTTGGAAACGAACTGATTTTTAATATTAGGCATAATACTCGGCCGACATATTAAAACACACACACGATATTTTGAAAAATATTGATAAGCAAAACAAACTCCATTTTCCACCACCACGATGATCCCTGTTAACATTTGTGTTTCTGAAGGGAAGCAAAACTGCCACTTGGCTCTACTTCCATAAACCTTCCATACTAGCATTGGGTGGGAAGAAAAGCATGCTGTACTACCAGAAAAATCATTCAAAACTTTGGCAAAGACAACATAGGTTTTATTTCAGTGGATATTATTTCAGTGCAGTATTGGGCTTCACTTTCTATTGATACAGCAAGTTTTCAACCCTGAGGAGTTGATGTTAACTTGTAGGTATTTTGTCTGACAGATACAGAAATGATTTCTGTCCAGTGGAACAAATAACATCAATGGTTACTACTCAGGGACCTTAAGATATTAACCGGCTTTGTCTTTAACCCAGCAGTGTTATCCTATTATTTTCTATTTAAAAACCATTTTGTTTATATTGTACACATACGTATCTCCTTTGTATACATCCTTGCAGTTGTTCATGGTGTTGAAAAAAATCCTTCACATGCTCCTTTCTAATTTGAGCCATTTCACCTTTTCAAACATTAACAGCATCCTCTGACAAAATAACATCTTCACCATATCTAAAAATAATAAAACATGACTTTTCTCACAAGTGTGGATTCCCTCTCCAAACTAACTCTAACCCCGACTTCTGCAATTCTCCTGTCTGAAGATATGTTTATTTATTATTGTGGAAAACACACATAACATAAGACTTGGCCATTTTAAGTTTATGATTCAGAGGCACTAAAAACATTCACAATATTGTGCAACCATCACTATCTACTTCCACAATTTTGTTACTCAAAAAAGGGTGTGATGATGTCTTGAATGTAAGTCATGTAAAATGATGCTATCTCTGTATAATCAGAGATTATTATAAGCTTAGTAACCTTGGTAACTTTTTTATTTAAAAGGCAAGTCTTTCTGAAGTCGTATTACTTTCCAACTTTTCTAGGTGATTTTCAAAAAATTTTTGACACAGTTTATTCATTTATGTAACTTAATTCTTTCCAACATAACTTACCTGTAACTTGAGGTACTAGATGTAAACACACTATTTGGAAAAAAAAAGCCATCTTATTCTTTTGTTATCTTCTCAATGCCTGTCTCTGAAAAAATTTTAGCATGGTGTATTTAATCCAGACTAAGGAATATATGAAGTTTCTTTGAAAGATGGAAATCACATAGAAATTTTACCTATTTATATTTTTTAATAGGATCTAATTTTCCATAGATGTTACATTCTTCTCTATTCCACTGGATATAAAAGCATTAGTTATTTCATGCCAGTAGATCATTTTTAATAGCTGCATGATGTTTTCTTAATACTTTCCTTGGTTTAAGGTCACAAGGGACATCTTATTCCTGACTCCATTTAATTGGTATACTGTCCTACTCTTTCACTCTTTAAGTGGCCCTGAAGGAATACGTGTACTTTTTGAGTTGTAAAATGTGTAGATTTGGCTAGTTTAGCTCTCCAAAATGGTTGCATTCGAACTGCATTCACATATTCTAGGCAGGCAGGGTACATCCATACTACTGGAACAGTTTCCAAATTACACTTTCCACATCACCACTGCTCATTTCCAAGAATGATGAAATGGTTTGTTTTGTTCTCCACTTCAGTGACCAGTTTACATGAGCCCGTCTTCTCTGGAGCATTGCTCAGGAACCACAGTCCACAGCAATCTCTTCCTTCTTAAATTCCAGGAATGGGATTTTCCAATGAGGGAGTTTATCATACCAAAAATTACCTACATTAAGTGTGCACAATGTATCTCTACCTGAATTTTAAACTGAAGGGTCACTTCTGTCAATTTTCACATAGAACTTTATTGAAAACACAGACTCGAATAGAGAACCATTATGTTTAAACAATGAATAGCAGAGTGGCTTACATTAGCGACTCAGTTCATTTGAAATGCAATACTGAAAAATACTGCAATCTGGACAGCAAGACAAGTATCAAGTGTGTTTTCAGTTCTAATATTCATCTGGCATCCACAAAATGACCCAGCTCAAACTAAGAACTGGACAAAGTTAACATCAGCATTGAAATATAAGTTACAACATAAAACCAGACTGAAAACCAAAGCACTACTCAGGGGTCTTTGGGAAGATAAGGCTGATCAAAGGCAGGTGGTTAATCATATTAGCTTTGTTGTCCCACGTCAGGATCATTTTGATTGTCTATTTGAACTTGTATTTCCTTAGCTAACTTCTCAAATTCATGGAATGCAGAAATAAGCGGATCAAGACTGAAATCGTCATCAATTAAAGACATTGTTCCATTTTTTATAATATTACTGATATTCTGAAACATTTTAATAACAATTTGAATATTATCATTTGTCTCTTCTATGTTAAAGAGACCCACAAATATCGACAGAGCTTTGGCACTGAATAGTTTTTTTGCCACAACAGGATTTTCAGACAAATTCAGTAACATTTTCAGAACATGAAATTTTGTTCTTGCGTTGCCTGTGGCTAATAAAGAGAGAAACCCAGACATAAAATTGGCAACCAGTGTGTGATAGTCAGTAGTTGTAGTGAGGTGTCTGAGCATCCTTAATCCAAGCAGCTGCTCAGGGGAACCCACACTATGAGCAAGGGTTTCCTCACATACTTGACATATGAACGTCTCAATCATGTTTAGATTTGGATAAGGTGGAGCCATGTGAATCATATTTTCCAAAAAACTTGTCCTAACTCGAGAAGAAGGATAATTGAGCAAGGTTTCAATAAGTGAGACAACACCTGAATCCCGAATGAAATCTCGGGTAAACTGAGAAGCACTTCTCATACCCATCGCAATTTTAGATATTTCATGAATAAAAGGATCTCGAATTTTGTCCATTAATAGAAGGAGTTCTTCAAACTCTTCAGAACCAATTTTAAGCTCACACTGTACGCAGCTGCAGGACCAACTCTCAGGTTCTGCACTCTCCCTGACCTTAAGATGCTCCCGAATTTCCCTGACTGACCGGTAGGATGGATCATACTGAAATGGGAAATCAGGCTCAGGCTGATCGGGCTGAAGCAAAGATTCCTGCTCTTCCCCTTCTGGGGAAAGCTCCACATTCTTGGGCTTTCCCTCAAACATTTCAGAGAATACAGACACTGCTTCTTCAGGAATTCTAAAGGGGCTTGGGGATGAGAAGCCAACTCCATGACAAAGACCGGGTTTGAATTCAACAGTAACCTCTTCCCAGGTTTGGGGCCTGGATGATGGATTAAGTTCCTCCTCATCTGAATCTTTGAACCTAGAACCAGCCTTGTACACAGGATTGGGATTTAGGTCAAAGCAGGCCTCATCCCTGTCCCAGAACCAAGACCCAAATATTGCCTCTTCTTCAGACTCTGGTCTGGCCTCTTCTCTGGCTACAGACCCCAAATTGGACTTTTCTTCAGTCCAGTACAAAGATCCACCAATGGCACCCTCCTCAGCCTCTGGTCTGGATTCACAGATAGCTGAAGCCCCAGCCTCCATATCGACCTCTTTCTCTGCCCAGAACCAGGACCCAATAATGACCTCCTCCTCAAACCTGGGCTCTTGTTCGACCCTATCACCATTACTAACATCTTTCTGGGCCCTGGGTTTCAAGATACTATTAGGCTCTTCCTTGTTTCTGGGCCTGAGTCTACTATTTGCCTCTTCTCCAGGTAAAAACCAGGACTCCTTATAGTACTCATCTTCAGACTCAGATTCAAAAAAGTCCTCTCTCTTTGTTCTGAGCTTGGACTTATTATTTGCTTCATCCCTGACTCTGGGTCTGAACAAGTTATTGGTATTTCCTCCAGTCCACAGGCAGAATGAGTTGCCAGACTCCTCCTCAGACCCAGACCAAGAATCAAGATAGGGATCTTGCTTTGATCTGGGCCTGGACCTGGGGTTAGGCTGATGTTTAGCCCTGTGCCTGGACCTGGTATTGGCCTCCTCCCGTGGCCATGATCTGATACTGGTCTCTTCTCCAGCCCAGAAAGATGACACTGTAGAGGTCTCATCTGCTGACCAGAACCCAGACTCGTTAGAGGCCTCCTCTCTGGCTCTGGGCCTGGGATAGCACCAAGATCTCATATTACTTTCCTCTCTTGATCCAAACCAAGGTTGGATTCCTGTCTGAACCTGGGAGCCAGGAAAGGTCTCAGTATCCACACTGACCAGTTCCCTATTCACAGACAGAGCCATAGGTTTAGCAATTGACCCAGACTCAGTACTAACCAGTGGCCAGGTTACAACACTGGTCTGGGACACACCCTCTGTTTGACCCATTGCTTCAGTGCCAAACTCACTCTGGGCCCAAGCCTGGGCTTCATCCTTGGGCCTTACCCCAGGGATTGCCTTGGCCTCAATCTTAGGACGTGCCCCACCTACTGCCCTGGCCTCAGGTTTAGGCCTTGCCCCAGCCACTGACTGGCATTCAGTTTTGGGCCTTGCCCCAGCCACTGCATGAGAATCAGGTTTTGGCCTTGCCCCAGCCATTGCCTGGGAATCAATTTTGGGCCTCACCCCAGACATAGCCTTGGCTTCAGTTTTGGGCCTTGCACTAGGCATAGCCTTGGAGTCAGTTTTGGGCCTTGCCCCAGACATTACCTGGGCCTGGGTCCTAACCTTGGGTCTGACCACCATTGGAACTTCATTTTCTCTTTCAGCCCCACCCCCAGCCTCTTCTCCAGCCTTTTTTTCAGTCTTGGTCTGGGCGCCAGTCTCAATCTCAGCCCCAGCCATGGTACAAGTTACAGAGAAGGCCCAGTTAAATACCCCTACCACAGTCACAGCCTCTACACAGATTTGTCACAGTTTTCTTTCTTTGTACTTTGATCTTTCGGTGATTCAGATGATATAATTCTTGGAAACAAGAATTAGAGTCAATCACCAGTCCAGCAGTCAATCAGTCTCGTTCCCAAGCCCAGCCGCAGCCAGTATTAGAAGAGTGCAGAAGAGGCACAACCAAGCTGGGGAAGGACAGATGATTCCCTGGTTAGGTGCAGACCTGTTGACGATGGTGGTTAGCAGCAATTCCAACACCACAACAGCTACCACTGGAGGTGGATCTAGGGAGAGAGAACAACATGGCACTTTCAGTCTCTTTCAATTGTGTCATTCCATGCAGTTTCACCCAGATAAACTGGACCTTAAATGCTTGATGGGACAGTTGAACTACTAGAAAGTCTTTCTGTCATTATCATTTAACCCATACCCTTTACCCCCAAAGTTGCCACATTACTCTGCCTGCTATAAAATAGGTGTGAAGATGGTAGGAAAGTGTATTGGCAATAGGAGAGGCTGAGGAACCCCCAGATTAGACCCAAATCACTCTTAGACCTGTGTTATCTCCACTACCCCTCCCCGACCCCAACAAAGCTGTAACCACTATCATACCAACCTGTACCGATGTGGTGCAATTTTCCCCCTCCTTGCTTTCTTCTAGTGGTATTAAGCCCTACAGCAGACAGGAAGCAGTCCTATGGAAAAGTAAACATACAGGAGAAAATGTAATCTGAGGGCTGTGTTGACAGGCAGACACCCTGCCCACTGTTGCAAACATTTCTCTGTTTAAGAGTCTGATTCATCTAATACTTCTTGTCTCCTAGTCCTTGCTCTCAAACTTTCTCCTCCCATTCACAGCCCAACCCATACCTACCCCAATATTCCTAATACCTCCTACAGAAAATGGAAAAGGAATGCTATGGCAATGTACAAATCTGGTAGAGAACAGAAATTATGGATCAAAGACATTCAATTGGATTGTCACCTGCCATGATCTTTTGCAACTATCCCCTGCACTGCCTCCCTTCACACCAACCTCCAAAGATCTGATCCAGTCTTCTCCTCCTTTCCTCCCTTGTAGAAGTAACCAGCCTTAAAGCAGGCCTACGGACAGACGAAAAGGTAAGACAAAAAAAGTCTCCACAATGACGACACTGTGGTAGTAACTGAACATTTGGGCACAGACCAACACTAAGGATGGGAGTCCACATATTATTTGTCTTTCAATATGTACAGTCCTCTTAATAGAATATTCTCGTTTTATTTAGGCCCCTTTTCAGGGTCCCAGATAACATCTTTTCTCCCCTCACACTCTTCCCATTGCTTTCTCCAATTCTGAGGATTCACCACTAGGTGCAGCACATCCTTTTCCCTTGCGCAGCATAAATTGGGGGAAGGGCGCCAGTATATTCTAGAAAACAGGTTGTGCAGCGATACTTGCAATTACGACTCTTTCTCACCCTCACCTCCAAGCCCATCGTTTCCTGCTGCCAATTTTGGGTGGAGGTAAGGGGCATGGCCAAGGGAAGTGCCTATAAAGCTGTGTGGACAGAGGTGGAATTTCAGGAGGTGTTCCTGGATGCCCGACCGACTCTCGACCCCACCTCTAGTCGAGTCTCCCGTCAATGGCTGCTGCCCACCCGCCAGTCCCACACACCTCCAGAAATCCAGGCCATTTTCCTGCTCTTCCTTTCTCTGAAGTCTCTCCTGTACAGATGCACCCTGCCGCCTGAAACCGCCAGACCTACCGCGCAGACAGGAGACTTGGGCATCAACGAGGCGCCTGCGAGAAGGGAAAGCACGCAGGACCCGGGGCCCAACAGGCCCCTTTGCAGCATCAGGGCCCGCAGTAGCCCCCGTCGCCCGCTCCCGCCAGCTCGGCACAGAGCTCGGACGCCACCCCGCCCCCGCCCCGGCGGGCTCCCCGGGCGCCCCCCACCGCAGCTCCCGCTCCGCCATTTCTCCCGCAGCGGCCTCCCCCCGAGTCCTCTCCCGGCACAGACACCGTCGAGCGCGGGTCGCGGGAAAGCTGGCCGGGTAGTGGCCGGCGCCGTTCGCCTCCACAGGATCCGAGGGCGCCTCTCCGGCCCGACTCTGCCCCCCGGGCCCGGACCGCGCCGGTCGCGCGCCGTCTCCTTGCCAGGGATCTCCCTGCGCTGCGCACCTCTCTCAGGGGCCGGCTCCGACACAATCGCCGCCTCCTCGCCAGGCTGCCAGGGTCTGGGGCGCGGGCTGTAAGCCGAGCGAGAGGGCGGGGCGGCGGGGCCACCCCCGCCCCCCACCACACTCGCACTTGCCTTTGCAGGCTCAGGGCCCGGGTCGTCGGCCTCCCCCTCCTCTCCGGGCTCCTCGCTCGGATTCCCACCGCCTTCGGTGCGCTCGGAATCGCAAAGAGGCGTCCCGGCCCCCGCACCGCTGCACCAAACGGGGCAGGGGCTGCGCAGGATGCGGCACGAACCGCTCGCGGAGACGGTGTCGGGAAGGGGGGCGGAGGGATACGGCACGAATGAGCTCGACGCCCCCTCCCAGGCCCACCGTAGTTCCGACCCGGAGGGGGCGGGGCCGGGAGGAGCCCCAGCCTGAGGGGCGGGTTAACACCAGCCGGCACGGCCTCAGGAGAGCGCCGCGGGCCCCTGCCTGGCGACCACTCCCACCTTCTGCCACCACAATAGAGGGGGCGGCAGGCGGTTGGCGGGGGAGGGGGCAGGTGCCTGGATCGGGAGGCCGGCAGGGACGCTTCGGCCGGGGCAGCGGAAGGATACCAACCGCCCCTCGGGGTGTGCGCGAACCCTCAGACTGCTCGGTGCATGCCTGCCGCCCTCGTCCTTCCTGGACGCTGAGGGGAGAGGAGCTGCAAGGACCACTGGCCGGCAGGGGAGGGACGCTGTAAGGCCAGACCGCCCCGAAGGTTTGGGGTGGCCCGCCCAAGTTCTTTCACGGCTTCGCGGAGCCGCGGAGGGGAGGAAGGTGAGCGGGGGCGCCCGTGGAGGCCTCACCACTGCCCCTGTAATGAACGAAGGCAGACCTAGCCCTCTAACTTGAGGCGACCAACCACCAGTCTGCGCTCACTCATTCTTCCTGCCACACTGCTGTTTACTCAGTGCTCGAAGTGGTACCACACTTTGCCATTTCGCGGTCGCCCCGGTTGCCGGAGAGAGGCCTTTCCCTGTCAGGACCCGCACCGGGTCATAACAATCCTCCCTGTCTGTTGTCCCACAGCCAGTGTCAGGCACCCGCTAGGGCCGGTCCTGGCTCCTCTTCCTCTGTTCTGTCTGTCAAGTCTCCTCTTGCGGTCACATAGAAGCTCTTATCTTTGGCAGTGTGGAAACGTGGCAGGGATTAGAACCCGCTTGGATCCCGGCCACTTGACATACGCACCTGGCTAGCTTCCCCAGTCATTCCATGCAGAAGGCCCCATTATTTACTCAATCCCTCCGCCCCGAGAGAAACCTGGTAGTTCTTGAATCCTCTGGTTACTTCACCCCAACAGCCTTCCTCTAGTCTTGAGCCCCTCCTTTCTGTGCATCATAGGGAAACCGAGCACAACCAGGGTTGAGCCCAAACCTGCTGGCACGGTTGCCCATTTTAAAACCCAATTAAATGGGACCCTCACTGTGGTAGGCTGAAGTAAGGTCTCCCGCGTCCTATTGCCCAGAACCGGTAAATACGTGATGTCACATGGCAAGGAGTATTTAAGTTGCTGGGGGAGTTAAGATTGCTAATCAGCTGAGTTTAAAATATAAATATGCTGGATCATCCTGATCAGTGTAATCGCAAGCTCCCAGCTCCACTTTACATGTGGAAGAGGCAGGCAGAAGAGTCAGTGGCACAGTAGAGTAGCCGTGAGAAAGACTGGACAGGCCATTACTGGTTTTGAAGATGGAAGGAAGCCAGGGGCCAAGGAATGCAGGCAGTACCCAGAGGCTGGAAAAGGCAAGGAAACAGATTTCTCCCCAGAACCCTTCAGAGGAATGAAGCCCTGCCATCACCTTTATTTTACACCAGTGAGACCCTTTTCGTATACCCAACCTCCAAGACAGTACATTTTTTTGTTATTTTAAGCCACCAAGATTGCGGTAGGAACTGAACTCACTCACCATCCTGATTAACATCCATTCCCCTCCACTTTCTTTATTTGGGCATCAGCTCCCGCGGATGATACAATTTTGAGGCTCATCTCTCACCACTGTCACCACTGTCACCAGTCTCACCACCCTCTCCAGCAATTCCCTTCTCTGTCTTTTTTTTTTTTAAGTGAGATTGTTGGAATGGTCTGTGAGGCTCATCTTGGAGAAAGTCCCCATTTGCTGAAAATCACTGATGTTTCCCAGGAGGAAAAGGGAACCTTATTCTTACCATGAATTTTCATTTCAGCCTTTGTTATTAGGTATAATGTGTAGGTGATAGGGAAAAAAATCCCTGAAGATGATTCTACACAGTATCTGGGGACACTGGATGTCAATTTCAGATGATGGCCATTGTACTGTGCTGTTTAAATGGCCTTAGCTCAATTGTGGATTACTTTTTCTTTGCTCCACAGTGTACTGTCTTGGGTGAATGGCAGGCTTGAAGAAGAGAGCCTGAGCTCTGCTGGGATCTGTGGATGCCTGTGAATCTCTTTGCCTTCCCTGAACTGTTCCCTTCTCCCTCTTAAAGTCTCTGGTGCCTTTCATTCCTTCAACAAACTTATATGAGTACCTACTTTATCCTAGGCACTGGGGATGCAGTAGAAACAAACCTGAATGAAGTTTCTGGTTTTTCTGGAAGTTACATTTATTTGTTCATTTCTTACTCAGTTTCTTATCCTAAAACTTTACAGATATATCCTAAATCATACCAGCACAAATTCCTCTGATAATTCTGGATGTGGTGGGATCTTGATTCCAAGATGTTTGCAGACAGAGGAGTGGATCTACCAACAGATGATTTTACTGTGAGTCTTTGAAATACCTGTTGGACAATTTATTGTTAATTCATTTAGAGAATAGGCACTATCATCGATTAACATTTAGTGAACTGAGAAAGGCCCTATTTTAAGCTCTTTAGGTGTATTAGATTACAACAATCCTGGACAGTATGGACTATTACCAAAATATACTTGGAAACTAGCTCAGATAGGTTAAGTTTCATCTTTAAAGTGAGAAACCAAAACAAAACGATTGAAAAGATGGTGACCTACATATGTCTGACTGTTTAGCAGCACTTACTTCATCCTAAAATGGATTCCAGTCTAACAGATTGCAACAGCCATGGTTTCACTCTCCAGTGCCTCCACTAGCACCTGTATAATCCTGTCTTGCCCCTGAAGTCTTAATTTCAGGACCAAATACCCCAATTGTTAAGCCCAGGATACAGAAACAGCTGTGCTGATCTATTATACCTACAGCTCTGAGCCCACCCTACCCCTACCTTCCACATACATGCACATGAACTTTAACACTGCATATCCCTTGACTGTACATCACTTATAATCTATTTCTTGTCTTTCTCAATCCCTGTGGACACATACTTGTTTTTGCCTATGTAGCTCACCTTAGCTCTTTTCTGTTGTTTTAATTTCCAATTCCATAATGACGTATGATGACCATCTTTTCATGTGCTTGTTATCTGTGTATCTTATTTTAGTCAGTTCAGATCACTGCCCATTTTTTAATGAATTTGACTGTTTTCTTATTGTTAAATTTTAAGAGTTCTTTGTATATTTTAGATACCCGTCTTATATTAAATGTCTGTCTTGCAAAGGTTCCCCTCTCAATCTCTGGCTTGTCTTTTCATTCTGTTAACCATGTATTTTGCAGAGAAGATTTATCTTTGACTCCAACTTATCAACATTTTCTTTCATGGATCACATGGTGTTATATCTAAAAAGTCATCACCAAACACAAGGTCATTTAGATTTTGTTTTATGTCAGCTTCTAGGAGTTTTATAATTTCTCATTTTACATTTAGCTCTGGGATTTATTTTGAGTTAATATTTGTAAAAGATATGTTTATTTATTTGCTTGTAAATGATAATTTGTTGAAAAGATTGTCCTTTCTCCATTGAAGTATCTTTGCTTCTTTGTCTACTGTCCTATAGACCAGTTGACTATATTTCTGTGGGTCTATTTCTGGCCTCTCTCATCTTTTGCATTGATCTACTTGTCTTTACTTTTGCCAATACCACACTGTCTGGATTACTGTAACTTTAAGGAAAGTATTGAAGTTGAGTATTGTCAGTCCTGTGTTTTGTACATTTCCTTCAATATTGTTTTTGCTATTTTTGGTCTTTTTACTTTCCGTATAAACTTTAGAGTCAGCTTGCCAATATCCACAAAATAACATGCAGAGATTTTTTGTTTGGGATTGCACTGACTCTATAGATGAGCCAATTGGGAAGAACTTATATCTTGAAAATACTGAGTCTTCCTATCTATGCAGATGGAATATCTGTTCATTTATTTAGATCTTCTTTGATACCTTTCACCACTGTTTTCTAGTTTTACTTATATAGATCTTGTACATATTTTGTTAGCTTTATACCTAAATATTTCATTTTTTAGTGCTCATATTAAATGGCATTGTGTTTTAATTTCAAATCCCAATTTTTTCATTGGTGGTATGTAAGAACAATTTTGGATTTTGTCCATTAACCTTGTATTCTGCAACACTGCAATAATTGATTATTAATTACAGAGTTTTCTGTTGATTCTTTGAGATTTTCTACAGTCATGTCATCTATGAACAAATACAGTTTTAATTCTTCCTTCCCCATCATATACCTTTATTTCCTTTTCTTCTCTTATTACATTAGCTAGGACTTCCAGTGTGCTGTTAAATAGGAATGGTGAGTGGGGCCATATTTTTCTTTTTCCTGATCTTAGCAGAAAAGCATCTTGTTGTTCACCCGTATGATGTTATTAGCTGTAGGTTTTTTCTAGTTGTTCTTTGTTAAGTTTAAAGTGTTCTCTATTCCTACTTTTCTGATTTTTTTTCATGAGTGGGTGTTGAATTTTGCCAAATGCTTTTTCTGCTCTGTTGATATGATCATACCATTTTTCTTCTTTAGCCTTGGATATGATGGCTTACACTAATTAATTTTCAAAAGTTGAACCAGTCTTGCATATGTGGGATAAATTCCACCAGGTCATGGTATATAATTCTTTTTATACATTGTTAGGGTTTATTGGCCAATATTTTGTGAAGATTTTTACAACTATATGCATTAAAACTATTGGTCTCTATTATATCTTTTAATAATGTAGTTGTGTGGTTTTGGTATTAAAGTAACGCTTGTCTCAGAATTTGGGGGGGAATTATTCCTTTAGCTTCTATTTTCCTTGAAAGATTGTAGAAAATTAGTATTTCTTTCTTAAATGGTTAGTAGAATTCATCACTGAACTTGAGCCTGGTGCTTTCTCTTTTGGAAGGTAGTTTAGCATTGATTCAATTTATTTAATAGTTATAGGTTTATGCAGGTTATCTGTGTATCCTTGCATTAATTTTGGTAGAGTGTGTCTTTCAAGGAATCACTTCAGTTCTTCAAGGTTATCAATATTTTGGAGAAAGTTGTTCATACTATTCCTTTATTATCTTCTCAATGTCCATAGGAACATTTCTGGTATTAGCAGTTTGTGTCTTTTCTCTTTTTTCATAAATTAACTAGAGAATTATAAATTTTATCAATCTTTCAAAGAACCAACATTTTGTTTCATTGAGTTTCTCTACTGATTTCTATTGATTTTAATATTATCCATTTCTGCTCTAATTTTTATTATCTCTTTTCATCTTACTTTGGATTTAATTTGCTCTTCTTTTGCTAGTTTCTTAAGGTGGAAGCTTCAATTATTGATTTTTGATCTTTCTTCTATTTTGATATATTTATTCAGTACGCAATTTCTTTCTAAACACTGTTTTGCTGCATCTCCCACACTTTTGATAAATTATGTTTTCAAAATATTTAGAAATTTCTTGAGAGTTCTTTGACTTACGTGTTATTTAGAAGTGTGTTGGTTAATTTCCAAGTATTTTAGTGCTTTCCAGTTAATTTTCTATAATTGGTTTCTAAGTAAATTCCATTGTGGTCTCAGACATAGTTTGAATGATGTCTATTCTTTAAAAAAAAATTTAAGATGTATATTATATCCCAGGATGTGGTCTCTCTTGTTGAATGTTCCATGTGACCTTGAGACGAATGTGGATTCTGCTGTTTTGGGTGAATTATTTTCTAAATGTTAATTAGACCCTGTTGACTGATGGTGCTGTTCAGTTCAAGTGTTATTACTTATTTTATACCTGCTGAATCTGTCAGTTAATGATAGAGGGTCACTGAAGTCTCCAACTGTAATAGTGGATTTGTCTATTTTTCCTTGCAATTCTATCAGCTTTTGCCTCATGTATTTCTGCACGCTGTTGTTAGGTGCATATATATTAAGCATTATTAAATCTTCTTTGAGAATTGGGCCACATTTCCTTATGTAATGCCCCCCTTTAATCTGGTAATGTTTTATGCCCTGAATTCTGCTCTGTCTGAAATTTAATGGAGCTACTCCGCTTTCTTCTGTTTAGTGTTAGCATAGTATTTCTTTCTCCATTCTCTTATTTTTAATCTGTGTCTTTATAGTTAACTGGGTTACATGAGTGTATACATGTCAAAATCCATCGAGTTGTATGCTAAAATTTGTGCATTTCATTGTATGTACCTCAATAAAAGAAAATAAAGTGGGTATTTTGTAGACTACATGTAGCTGGATCTTATTTTTTTTAAATCTACCCTGACAGTCTCTTTCTTTCGGTGTATTTAGACCACTGTCATCTAAAAGTGGTCATTGATATAGGTAATTAGTATCTACCATATTTGTTTTTGATATGTTACCCTTTGTCTTTTTATCTTTTTCTGCCTTTTCTGTTTTAAACTGTACATTTTATATGATGCCATTTTCTCTATTCTCTTAAATATCAATATTTCTGTTTTTACTTTGTTTTAGTGGTTTCCCTAAATATCTGCAATATATATTCACAATGTATCTAAGTTCACTTTCAAATAACACTATACTGCTTTACAGGTAGTGCAAGTACTTTATAGCAGAGTATTTCCAATTCTTCCCTCTCACACCTATAACATTGTTGTCATTCATTTCACTTATCTATAAACTGTAGTCACTACATACACTGTTAATATTATTTTGACCAAAATATTCTGTATTAAATCAAGAATAAAAAGATTTCATTTTACCTTCATTTATTCCTTCTCTAACACTTGTCCATTTTTATGTAGATCTGAGTTTCTGACCTGAATAATTTTCCTTCTTTCTGAAGAATTTTGATTAGGATAGGTCTACTAGGGACAAATTCTCTCAATTTTTATTTGTCTGAGAATATCTTTATTTCTCTTTCACTTTGGAAGAATACTTTTTCTAAATAGAGAATTCTAGGTTGATGTTATTCCTTCAAAACCTTAAATATTTCACTGTACACTATTTTAGTTTGCATGGCTCCTGTAGAGAAATCTGATGTAATTCGTACCCTTGCTTTTCTATAGCTAATGTGGTTGCTTTCTTTGGCTTTTTTTCAGTATTTTCTCTTTGATATCCTGCCCTTGGAATATGATATACCTAGGTGTAGATTTTTCTGGGTTTTAGCCAACTTCATGTTTTGTGAGCTTCCCAGATCTGTGGTTTGGAGTGTGTCATTAATTTTGAAAAATTCTCAGTAATTATTACTTCAAATATTTCCTGTTCCTCTCTTTTTCTGGTATTTCTATTACATATATGTCACCCTTTTTGTAATTGTCCCAGTTTGTAGATATTCTACACAGTCTTTTACCTCTGCATTCTCTTTTGGAAGTTTCTCTGACATTTCTTCAAGCTCAGCAATTCTATTTTCAGCTGTATCCAGTCTACTGAAGAGCCCACCAAAGACATTGATTTCTTTTACTTTGTTTTGATTTCAAAGATTCATTTTTTATACTTTCTTCGGTTTTCCACATCTGTGCTTATATTACAGGTTTTTGCATGTTATATACTTTTTTTCTATTAGAGCACTTAGCATATTAACCATAGTTGTTTAAAATTCCTCATAATGGTAATTCCAGAATTTCTGCCATATCTGAATCTGGTTCTGATGTTTACTCTGTCTCTTGATACTGTGTTTTTTGGATTTTAGCTTGTAATTTTTTGTTAAAAGGCAGAAAATATGGGTTAGTGTAACTGAAGTAAACAGGTCTTTAGTATGAGGGTTTATATTTATCTGGCTAAGAGTTGGGCTGTGTATACTGCTTACTGTAAGCCATGTGTCAGAGGCTAAATTTTCTTCAGATGTCCATTTTTGTCTCTCCTGCTCTCTGGGTTTCCCTAGATACTTCTTTCTTTTTCTTTTCTCTTTCTCTTTTTCTCTTTTTCTCTCTCTCTCTCCCCCTCCCTCCCTTCCTTCCTTTCTTCTTCCTCTTCCTCCTCCTCCTCTTCCTCCTTACTTCTTCCTCTTCCTCTTTCTCCTTCTTCTTTTTCAGAAATATGACCTTGCTGAGGCTGGGAAGGCATATTTATACTGTATGTGATACAAATGATGCCCTTACAAGGATATTGCATCTAGCTTTTATTTTAGTATTTAAAAAGGAATGTACAAACATCACAGTCATGCTTCCAAAATTTTATTTCATTTAATGTTAGATCAGCAGGATTTTAATGGGTGTTACATTTTTAATGTGGTCTAATGAAGGCTGGAAATGTTATAGAAGACCCTGAAGTATTTTATTCAAGTGATGTGAATGACCTATGAATAGAGTTTAAAAGAGAAGGGATTTTTTTCAGGAGAAAAATAAAACTGAGGGGAGAACAACGGGTGCTTAGTTGTAGGAGGGTTATTATACACTGGCTAAACTGTAGCTGCTTTATCTTCATAACATCAAAAGTTAACATTGCAGCAAGAGAGGGATGGGCTAGAAATGGACTACCTTGTGAGGGTGTGAGAAGAAAATACTAAATTATTATTCTGAGAGAGTATATCATTTTCAAGCTTGCACACATGATAGAAAAGGCAGAACCTGATATGTGTCTTCCTGGAGTTGCCAGGAAGGTGACACTTTGAATTTCTCCAGAATCCCATGATTCTAATACTGTGAACCATAGGTTAAGGGGTAGAGACTTTTTATTAAATAAGGTCTGAGATTTATATTTCCTTCAGCTTTAATTTGCTGTTATATATCCATTAGACTTATTGATGTGGTTGAAATGTATGGAGGGATTGGGAAGCATTCTATGCTTCTATTATTAAGTTTTAGTGTTTAGTGAGCCTTTCTCCCTAGTTTATGAACTTCACACGTGCATCTCAGTTTTTTTCTCTTTTAGGTGAGACAGGAAGTCAAGAGTGGGCTAGCATAGGATATTTTCTTCTCTTCTGTGACCTCACAAATGTTTCTTACCTTTTTTCCTCCCAAGGCAAGACAAGAATGTTACATGGGGCTGGAGTTGAAAAAATTCCCTTCCCCATGTGGGGGAAGGCACTGGTAGTCACTTCCCATTCAGAGTAGGCAGTTGTAATGGAGAATGCTCCAGGTGTATTTCAAAATGGTCACTCTTCTGCACCCTCTGCTATATCCATGACGAGATACTTCTTGGCTTGCCACTATGAGAACTGATTGGTTTTCCTGGAAGTCAAATTCACAAAAGCCCCTGTAAGACTATGAAACACAGAATTTCTCATTCTCTTATTGGTCCACACTCAGCCTCCAGCAATTTATCAAAATTACCATTTAAATGTTCCTACCATTTATGGCTCCAGTGGATTCTATTCCAGGTAAGCAGATATAAACTGTAACTGAATTTGTCTGTTTCTTCAAATTTTGTGGTGGTGGTTTGCCTTATAACCTTAGTTTTCTGATGGGTCCAGGAACAGCCATATATTTTCAGTTCAGTTTTCCCTTGTTGTAAGTTTGGGAGTGAAGGCTTCTAAGCTCTTTAAATATTCCAGCTGAAACCAAAATTTCAAATACAGGACTTTTTAATTTATACTATTTTAAGATGTGTTGACACCTGTTTTTCCTCAAGTCTCTGGAGGCCTCTGTATTTCTCTATTCCTCTTCCTTGTTCAAGTACTCAAACTGACCACTGGATAAGTGTCACTGGGCCACATAAAGGAAATGACAAAAGGTAACTGTAATTTTTTACATGGCAACTTTGGTGAATTGGATTGTTAGCTCTAATAACTTCCTTGTGGATTATTTGGGATTTTCTGTATAAAAGATCCTATCAACAATAAGGAGTTTTACCTCTTCCTATCCAACATGTATAATTTTTATTTCTTTTTCATGTCCAAAAGTTATGGCTAGAACTTCTTGTACAATCTTGAATAGCAGCAATGAATTTGGGCAATCTTGTCTTGTTCTTGATCTTTGGGAAAAACCTTTCAGTGAATTTTCATAAATACTTGTCATCATGTGAGGAATTTCCCCTCTATTCCTAGTTTTCTGAGAGTTTTTATTATGAAAGGGGATTGGACTTTGTCGACTCTTTTATTTGTCAATTGATATCATGTTGTTTTCTTCCTTCATTTCTATTAATGTGATGAATTACACTTGATTTCCTTATGCTGAAACATGAATACCTGGAATAAATCCCATTTGGATATGCTAATATTTTTAACATGCTGTTGGATTCAATTTGCTAATATTTTGTTTATAATGTCATTATATTTATAAAGGATATTAATTTGTAATTTTCTTTTCTTGTGATATCTTTATCTGGCTTTGGTATCAGGGTAATGCTGGCCTCATTGAAAGAATTTTAGGAAGTGTTCCCTTCAAACTTTTGGAATAATTGGAGGACTGGTGTTAATTCTTCATCAAATGTTTGATAGAATTCATTGGTGAAGGTATCTGGTTCAAGGCTTTTCTTTCTGGGAGGTTTTTGATTACTGATTCAATCTATTTTAAGTCTGTTGAGAATTTTTTATTATGATAAAAAATACATAACAAAGTTTACCATCTTAACTGTTTTTAAGTGTACAGTTCAATAAGATTAAGTATATTCACATTATGTGCAAAAGATCTCCAGAACTTCATTGTGCAAATCTGAAACTCTATACCCATTAAACAATCCCTCTTCTCCTTCTCCCTCTAGCCCTTGGAAACCACTGTTCTGTTTTCTGTAACTATGACTTGACTACTTTAGATACCTCATATAAGTGGAATCATACAGTATTTATCTTTATGTGACTGGCCAATTTCGTTTAGCATAATGTCAAAGTTATTTCCATGTTGAAGCATGTGACAGGATTTCCTTCCTTTTAATGCTGAATAAAATTCCATTGTATGCATTTATTTTGTTTATCAATTCATCCTTTAATGGACATTTCTGTTTCTGTCCCCGCTTGGTTATTATGAATAGTGTTGATATGATCATAGGTGTGCAAATGTCTTTTCAAACCCTTCCTATCAATTACTTTGGATATAGATCCAGAAGGAAGATTTCTGGTAACATGGTCATTCTATTCTTAATTTTTTGAGAAATGCCTATACTGTTTTCTACAGCAGTTTCATCATTTTACAATCCTACCGACAGTTATAAGGACTCCAATTTTTCCACATCCTTGCCAAAGCCTTTTTTTTCCTTTTATAGTAGACATCCCAATGGGTGTGAGGTGACATCCCACTTTGGTTTTGATTCACATTTCTCTGATGATTAGTGATGTTGGGCATTTTTGCATATGGCTACTGGCCATTTGTTTATCACCTTTGGAAAAATGTGTCTTCAAGTCCATTACCCATTTTTTAGTCAAACTATTTGATTTTTTTGTTGTAGAGTTGTACAAGTTTTTTATATATTCTAGGTATTTATCTCTTAATAGATATATGATTTGCAATTATTTTTCCCATTCCATAGGTTACCTTTCACTCTGTTGATTGTGTCCTTTGATTCACAAAATGTTTTATTTGTAGTCCCATTTGTCTACTTTAGCTTTTGTTGCCTGTACTTTTGGTGTCATATTATAGAAATCATTGCCAAGTCCAGTGTCATGAAGTTTTCCTCCTCTGCTTTCTGTAAGAGTTTTATAATTTGGGATCTTACATTTATGTCTTTAATCTATTTTAAGTTAGTTTTTGTATATAGTATAAGGTTAGGGCCCAAATTGTTTCTTTTGAATATAAATACCCAGTCTTCCCAATACAACTGGTTGATGAGACTGTCCTTTCTTCATTGAGTGGTCTTGGCACCTTTGTGAAATATTTGTTAAATATATGCAAGAATCTATTTCTGGGATCTCTATTATACTCACTTGGTCTGTTTGTCTGTCTTTATGGCAGAACCACATTGTTTTGATTACCATAGCTTTGTAATATATTTTGAAATCAGGAAGTGAGTCCTTCAAGTTTGTTCTTTTTCAAAATTGTTTTGTCTATTCAAGGTCCCTTGAGATTCCATTTGGATTTTAGCATGTTTTCTGAAAAAATTTTCTGAAAAAATTTCTGTTAGGATTGTAATAGGCATCATGTTGAATCTGTAGACCACTTTGGGTAGTATGGACATCTAATAAATGATATTAAAACCTTTAAATATATGAGCATGGACGTTTTCCATTTATTTGTGTTTTTAAAATTTCTTTCAGCAATGTTTTCTTCTTTTTGGTGTACAGGTCTTTCACCTCCATGTTTAGGTTTTCTTACTTAATCCAGCCAAGGGTTTATCATTTTCAAAGTACTTTATTGTTTTGACATTATTGTAAATGAAATCATTTTCTTAATTTCCTTTAGATTTTTCATAGTTCATGTAATAGGGACACAACTCATATTTAATTTTTGATTTTGCATCCTGCACCTCTGTTTTGTTCATTAGTTATACCAGTTTGTGTGTGTGTAATTTTTAGCATTTTCTACATAAAAGATCAAGTTATCTGCAAACAGATAATTTTGCTTCTTGCTTTCCAAATTGAATGACATTTACTTCTTTTTCTTGCCCAATTGCTCTGGCTATGACTTCCAGTACTATGTTGAGTAGAAACAGTGAGATTGTGCATCCCTGTCTTGTTCCTGATTAAAGCTGTTTCTTTTTCACCATTGAGTGTGGCCACATATTACCTTTATTATGTTGAGGAACTTTCCTTCTATTCCTTGATTATTGAGTATTTTTGTCAATGAAAAGGGATTGAATTTTGTAAGGTATTTTTCTGCATCAGTTGTTATAATCATGTGGTCTTTTTACTCCATTCTGGTAATGTGGTGTATTATTACACTGATTGATTTCCATATTGAATCTAAGTTGCCTTCTAGAAATAAATCCCAATTAGTTATGGTGTATGATTCTTTTAATGTACTATGGGATTTGGTTTCCTAGTATTTTGCTAAGAATTTTTGTATCCGTATTCATCAGGAATATTGTGCTCTATTTTTCTTGTTATAGTGTCTTTGTTCAATTTTGATATCAGAGTAATGCTTGCCTCATAGAATGAGCTTGGAAGTGTTCCCTTCTCTTCAGTTTTTTGGAAGAATTTCAGAAGAATGGTTGTTACTTCTTCAAATGTTTGGTAGAATTCTCCTGTGAGAGCATCTGTTCCTGGATTTTTCTTTGTTGAGAGATTTGTGATGACTGATTCTATCTTCTTGTTATTGGTCTGTATTTCTTTATTATTCAATCCTGGTAAGTTGTATGTTTCTAGGAATTTATCCATTTCTTTTCATTTATGCAATTTGTTGGCATATAATTGTCCATAGTATTGTCTTGAAATCCTTTTTATTCCTTTGTCATCATTTGTAGTATCTCCTCTTCCATTTCTGATTTTAGCTATTTAAGTCTTCTCTAATTTTTTCTTAATCCAGCTAAGGGTTTATCATTTTGTTGATCTTTTCAAATAACAAACCCAGTTTGTTTTTCTTCCTATTGTTTTCCTATACTCTATTTCTCTTCCCTAATTTTTATTATTTTCTTCCTTCTTCTAGCTTTGGGTTTAGTTTGTCTTTTTCTAGTTTCTTGTGGTCATTGATTTGCAATCTTCTTTAATGTATATATTTACAGTGTAAAATTCCTTCTTAACACTGCATTACCTGCATCTCTTAAGTTTTGGTATGTTGTGTTTTTGTTGTCATTTGTCTCAAGGTATTTTCTAATTAACCCAGGACCTCTTTGACTCATTGGTTATTTAAGAGTGTTGTTTAATTTTCACATATTTACATATTTTACAGTTTTCCTTTTGCTTTGGTTTCTAGTTCCATTCCACTGAAGTCAGAAAAAATACTTTGTATGATTTCAATCTTGTTGAATTTGTTAATTTGTTTTGTGATGTAACATGTGATCTATCCTGAAAAATATTCCATGTACACTTGAGAAGAATGCATATTTTGTTGTTGAATGGAGTGATCTGTATATGTCTGTTCGGTCCAATTGTTCAAGTCCTATATTTCCTTATTGATCTTCTGTATGGTTGTTCTATCCCTTATTGAAAGTGGGGTATTAAAGTATCCTACTACTATTGTATAACTGTCCACTTCTCCCTTCAGTTCTGTCAATTTTTGCTTCTATATTTAAGAGCTATGAATTTTAGTACATAAATAGTTTTAATTGCTATGTCATTGGGTGAATGGACCCTTTCATTATTATATAATGTGCTTGTATCTTGTAACAATTTTCACTTAAAAGTCTATTTTTCTTATATTAGTAAAGCCACTCTTGCTCTTTTTGTTCTACCATTTGCATGGAATATCTTTTCCTGTCCTTTCATTTTTAGCCTATGTGTGCCCTTAGATCTAAAGTAGGTCTCTTGTAGACAACATATAGTTCGATCGTGTTTTTTTCTCCATTCAATCTGTATCTTTTGATTAGGGAGTTTAATCCATTTACATTTAAAGTAATTTTTAATATAGGGGGACTTAGTATAGACGTCTTGTTAGTTGATTTCTGTAATTCTTATAAATTTTTGCTCCTCCTTTCCTCTCTTACTGCCGTTCTTCATGTTTCATTGATTCCTTTGTTGTGACATGCTGTGGTTCTCAAAGAATCTTAAAGGTATGGCATTCTGTTTTAAACTGATAACAACTTAACTTCAACCACATAAAAACCCCATTCCTTTAGAGGTCCACCTTCTTTACTTTCTGTTATTGATGTCACAAAATACATCTTTATATATTTCATATCCATTAATATGGATTTATATAAAAATGCTTTTGTCATTTAAATTTATGCAGTAAAATGATAATAATAAAGGTTACTGTATTTTTCCATACATTGTCTTTACTGTCGACCCTTATATTTTCATGTGTTGCTGTTTACCATTCTTTTATTTCCATTTGAAGGCCTCCCTTTAGTATTTCTTGTAGAGCAGTTCTAGTGGTGATGAACTTTCCCAGCTTTTGTTTACCTGAGAAAGACTTTATTTCTCTTTCATTTTTAAAGGACACTTTTGCTGAACACAGTGTTCTTGATTGAGTTTTTCCCCCCAGCATTTTGAATATATCATACCACTCCTTTCTGTCCTGAAAAGTTTCTGCTGAGAATCCACTAATACCCTGAAGCAAGTCCCATTTTATGTAACAAGTCACTTTCCTCTTGTGTTCAAGATTCTCTCCTTGTCTTTGACTTTTGATAGTTTGTCTTAGAGTGGTTCTCTTTGATTTTATCCTGCTTGGAGTGCTTTGATCTTCTTTTATTTATACATTCACTTCTTTCCTTAGATTTGGGAAGTTCTGGGCCATTATTTCTTAAATAAGCTCTATGTTCCTTTTACTCTCTCATGTGATTCCCATAATGCATATATTTGTCCACTTGATAGTCTGCTATAAGACATTTAAGCTCTCTTTTTTTTTCCTTCTCTGGCTTGATGATTTCAAATGAATTGTCTTCAAGTTTGCAGATACTTTGTTCTGCCTGCTCAAGTCTCTTATTGAACTCTTCTAGTGAATTGCTCAGTTGTTATTATATTTTTCAGCTCTAGAATTTTTTTTTAATAGTTTCTATCTTTCTTGATATACTTGTTGAAACACAAAGAAAGGCAATAAGAGGGGAAAGGAGGGACAAAAATTTATAAGAATTACAGAAATCAACTAAGAAGATGGCAATACTAAGTCCCCATGCATCAGCAATTACTTTAAATGTAAATGGATTAAACTCCCTAATCAACACATTTAGCTCATGTGTCATTTTCCTGATTTAATTTAGTTGTCTGTCTGCTCTTTTGCTTCATTGACCATCTGATTGACAATTATTTTAAACTCTTTTTCAGGGGGCTCATAAATATGCATTTCCTTAGGGCTGGCTTCTGCAATTTTATTTTTGTACTTTGACTAGGCCATGTTTTCTTAACCTTTTGTTGATTTGGGGGCATTTGAAAAAGAAACCACCTTTCCCACACTTTGTGTACTGATTTTGTGCAAGGGAAGACCTTCAGTCAGCCTGGATAGAGGTTTTAGGGCCTCTGATATCTTTTCTGATGTGTTGCTTCCCCTGATGTAAGCCTACAGAACTGCAGCTCTAATGTATGCTCACTTGTTTCCAGCAGCTTCCAAATTATGCTGCCGGGCCCATCAGCACTTAAAGCCAGATGAGAAAGAAACCAGTCCTTAGGCTGCCCCCAAAACAAGGCAGAAGATTGGATGCACGATCCACTCTGTCATTTCCATCCTGAGGAAAGAGCACAGTATGGCAGATTTCCATTCAGTTGCATAGTGCTATGCTGTATAAAGGCACAAGAGAGTTCAGGAAACACAATTTTTCCTACCCCTTTTGCTGGAAAGCCTTATTGATTTTACATTGGACTGGATCCTTTAGCTTCTTAAGTGATTTCTAGAGTTTTTGTGGAGGAAGTCTGGTCAGTGTATTTATGTTCACTTGAATTCTCTTTGGAGCTTCCTAGTCAGCCATCTTGTTGACATCACACCAGGCTGACATTGTGTATCTTCTTGACTCAGTTTATGTAACTTTGGTGTTTTGAGAAATTTCTCCATTTCTTCTAGGTTTTCCAATTTGTTAGCATATAATTATTTATAGTATTTTCTTTCTAATACTTTTTTTGGTATCATTAATGTACAATTACATGAGCAACATTATGGTTACTATTCTCCCCCCATTATCAAGTCCCCACCACATGCCCCATTACAGTCACTGTCCATCAGCATAGTAAGTTGATATAGAATCACTATTTGTCTTCTCTGTGTTGTACTGCTTTCCCTGTGCCCACCACTTACATTATGTGTGCTAATTGTAATGCTGCTTTTCCCCAATTATCCCTCCCTTCCCACCCATCCTTCCTAGTCCCTTTCTCTTTGGTAACTGTTAGTCCATTCTTGGGTTCTGTGAGTCTCCTGCTGTTGTGTTCCTTTAGTTTTTTCTTTGTTCTTATACTCCACAGATGAGTGAAATCATTTGCTATTTGTCTTTCTCCACCTGGCTTATTTCACTGAGCATAATACCCTCTAGCTCCATCCATGTTGTTACAAATGGTAGGATTTGTTTTCTTCTTATGGCTGAATAATATTTCATTGTGTATATGTACCACATCTTCTCTATCCAATCATCTACTGATGGACACTTAAGTTGCTTCCATTTCTTGGCTATTGTAAATAGTGCAGCAATAAACATAGGGGTGCATCTGTCTTTTTCAAACTGGGCTGCTGCATTATTAGGGTAAATTCCTAGAAGTGGAATTCCTGGGTCAAATGGTATTTCTATTTTGAGCATTTTGAGGAACCTCCATACTGCTTTTCACAATGGTTGAACTAATTTACATTCCCACCAGCAGTGTAGGAGGCTTCCCCTTTCTTCACATCCTCACCAACATTTGTTATTGTTTGTCTTTTGGATGTTGGCCATTCTAATTGCTGTGAGGTGATATCTCATTGTGGTTGTAATTTGCATTTCTCCAATGATTAGTGATGTGGAGCATCTTTTCATGTATCTGTTGGCCATCTGAATTTCTTCTATGGAGAAGTGTTCAGATCCTCTTTCCATTTTTTAATTGGGTTATTTGCTTTTTGTTTGTTGAGGTGTGTGAGCTCTTTATATATTTTGGATATCAACCCTTTATTGAATATGTCATTTATGAATATATTCTCCCATACTGTAGGATGCCTTTTTGTTCTACTGATGGTGTTCTTCATGGAACAGCAGCTTTACAGCTTGATATACTCCCTCTTGTTCATTTTTGCTTTTGTTTCTTTGCCTGGGGAGATGTGTTAATGAAGAAGTTGCTTATGTTTATGTTCAAGAGATTTTTGCCTATGTTATCTTCTAAGAGTTTTATGGTTTCATGACTTACATTCAGGTCTTTGATCCATTTCGAATTTACTTTTGTGTATGGGGTTAGACAATGATCCAGTTTCATTCTCTTACATGTAGCTGTCCAGTTTTGCCAACACCAGCTGTTGAAGAGGCTGTCATTTCCACATGGTATGTCCATGGCTCATTTATCATATATTAATTGACCGTATATGTTTGGGTTAATATCTGGACTCTCTATTCTGTTCCACTGGTCTGTGGGTCTGTTCTTGTGCCAGTACCAAATTGTGACTTTGTAGTAGAGCTTGAATTTGGGAAGCGAGATGCCCCCTGCTTTATCCTTCCTTCTCAGGATTGCTTTGGCTATTCAGGGTCTTTCCATATGAATTTTAAAACTATTTGTTCCAGTTCACTGAAGAATGTTGTTGGTATTTTGATAGGCATTGCATTGAATCTGTAGACTGCTTTAGGAAGGATGGCCATTTTGACAATATTAATTCTTCCTACCCAAGAGCATGGCATAAATTTCTATTTGTTAGTGTACTCTTCAGTTTCTCTTAAGAGTATCTTATAGTTTTCAGGGTATAGGTCTTTCACTTCCTTGGTTAGGTATATTCTTAGGTATTTTATTCTTTTTGATGCAATTGTTAATAGAATTGTTTTCCTGATTTCCCATTCTGCTAGTTTGTCATTAGTGTATAGGAATGCCACAGATTTCTGTGTACTAGTTTTGTATCCTGCAACTTTGCTGAATTCAGATACTAGTTCTAGTAATTTTGGAGTGGATTCTTTAGGGTTTTTTAGGTACAATGTCACGTCATCTGCAAATAGTGACAGTTTGAATTCTTCCTTACCAATCTGAATGCCTTTTATTTCTTTGTATTGTCTGATTGCCATGGCTAGGACCTCCAGTAGTATGTTGAATAAAAGTGGAGATAGTGGGAATCCTTGTCTTTTTCCCGATCTTAAATGAAAAGCTTTCAGCTTCTCACTGTAAGTATGATGTTGGGTGTTGTTTTGTCATATATGGCCTTTATTATGTTGAGGTACTTGCCCTCTATACCCATTTTGTTGAGAGTTTTTATTATGAATGGATGTTGAATTTTGTGAAATGCTTTTTCAGCATCTATGGAGATGATCATGTGATTTTTGTCCTTCTTTTTGTTAATGTGGTGGATGATGTTGATGGATTTTCAAATGTTGTACCATCCTTGTATCCCTGAGATGGATCCCACTTGATCATGGTGTATGATCCTCTTGATGTACTTTAAGAAATTTTTGCTATCATTAATATACAATTACATGAACATTATGGTTACTAGACTCCCCCTATTATCAAGTCCCCACCACATACCCCATTACAGTCACTGTCCATCAGCATCATAAGATGCTATAGAGTCACTATTTTTATTCTCTGTGTTAAACTGCCTTCCTGGTGCCCCTCCCCTACATTATATGTGCTAATCATAATTCCCCCTTTTCACCCATATCCCTCCCTTCCCACCCATCATCCCCAATCCCTTTCCGTTTGGTAACTGTTAGTCTACTCTTGGTTCTGTGAGTCTGCTGATGTTTTGTTCCTTCAGTTTTTGCTTTGTTCTTGTACTCCACAGATGAGTGAAATCATTTAAGATTTGTCTTTCTCCACCTGGCTTATTTCACTGAGCATAATACCCCCTAGTTCCATCCATGTTGTTGTAAATGATAGGGTTTGTTTTGCTCTTGTGGCTGAATAATATTCCATTGTGTAAATGTACCACATCTTCTTTATCCATTCATCTACTGATAGACACCTAGGTTGCTTCCATTTCTCAGCTATTGTAAACAGTGCTGCGATAAACATAGGGGTACATATGTCTGTTTCATACTGGGATCCTGCATTCTTGGGGTAAATTATTAGGAGTGGAATTCGTGGGTCAAATTGTGTTTTTATTTTTAGTTTCTTGAGGAACTTCTGTACTGCTTTCCACAATGGTTGAACTAATGTACATTCCCACCAGCAGTGTAGGAGGGTTCCCCTTTACCAACATCCTCACCAACATTTATTGTTGTTTGTCTTTTGGATGGTGGCCATCCTAACTGGTGTAAGGTGATATCTCTTTGAGGTTTTAATTTGCATTTCTTTGATGATTACGGATGTGGAGCATCTTTTCATGTGTCTGTTGGCCATCTGAATTTCTTCTTTGGAGAACTGTCTGTTCAGCTACCTGTCCATTTTTCAATTGGCTTATTTGCTTTTTGTTTGTTGAGGTGCATGACCTTTTTATACAATTTGGATGTTCACCTCTTATCAGATATGTCATGTATTAATATATTGTCCCACACTGTAGGATGTCTTTTTGTTCTACTGATGGTGTCCTTTGGTGTTCAGAAGCTTTTTAGTTTGATATAGTCCCACTTGTTCATTTTTGCTTTTGTTTCCCTTGCCCAGGGAGATATTTTCATGAAGAAGTTGCTCATGTTTATGTTCAAGAATTTTTTGCCTATGTTTTTTTCTAAGAGTTTTATGGTTTCATGACTGACATTCAGGTCTTTGATCCATTTTGAGTTTACTTTTGTGTATGGGGTTAGACAGTAATCCAATTTCATTTTCTTACATGTAGCTGTCCAGTTTTGCCAACACCAGCTGTTAAAGGGGCTGTCATTTACCCATTGTATATCCATGGCTCCCTTATCATATTTTAATTGACCATATATGCTTGGGTTTATATGTGGGCTTCCCAGTCTGTTCCATTGGTCTATGGGTCTGTTCTTGTGCCAGTACCAAATTGTCTTGATTACTGTGGCTTTGTAGTAGAGCTTGAAGTCAGGGAGTGGAATTCTCCCTGGTTTATTCTTTCTTCTTAGGGTTGTTTTGGCTCTTCGGGGTCTTTTGTGGTTCCATATGAATTTTACAACTATTTACTCTAGTTCATTTAGAATGCTGTTGATATTTTGATAGGGATTGCATTAAATCTGTAGATTAGTTTAGGCGGGATGGCCATTTTGACAGTATTAATTCTTCCTATCCATGAGCATGGGATGTGTTTCCATTTATTAGTTTCTTCTTTAATTTCTCTCATGACTGTCTTGTAGTTTTCAGAGTATGTCTTTCACTTCCTTGGTTAGCTTTATTCCAATGTATTTTATTCTTTACGATGCAATTGTGAGTGCAATTGTGTTCCTGATTTCTATTTCTGCTACTTCATCATTAGTGTATAGGAATGCAACAGATTTCTGTGTATTAATTTTGTATCCCACAACTTTACTGAATTCAGATGTTTGATCTACTAGTTTTGGGGTGGATTCTTTAGGGTTTTTCATGCACAGTATCACGCCATCTGCAAACAGGGACAACTTGATTTCTTCCTTACCAATCTGAATGCCTTTTATTTCTTTGGATTGTCTGAGTTCCGTGGCAAGGACCTCTAGAACTATGTTGAATAAAAGTGTGAAGAGTGGGCATCCTCATCTTGTTCCTGATCTTAAGGGAAAAGCTTTTAGCTTCTCACTGTTAAGTATAATGTTGGCTGTGGGTTTGTTATATATGCCCTTCATTATGTTGTGGTACTTGCCCTCTATGCCCATTTTCTTTAGAGTTTTTATTATGAATGGATGTTGAATTTTGTTGAATGCTTTTTCAGCATGTATGGCGATGATCATGTGGTTTTATCCTTCTTTTTGTTGATGTAGTGGATGTTGATGAATTTACAAATGTTGTAAGATCCTTGCATTCCTGGGTGAATCCTACTTGATCATGATGGATGATCTTTTTGATGTATTTTTTTAATTCGGATTGCTAATACTTTGTTGAGTATTTTTGCATCTATACTCATCAGATATATTGTTCTGTAATTTTTTTGTTGTGTGATCTTTTTGATGTATTTTTTAATTTGGGTTGCTAATACTTTGTTGAGTATTTTTGCATCTATACTCATCAGGGATATTGTTCTGTAATTTTTTATTGTTGTGTCTTTGCCTGGTTTTGGTATTTGAGTGATGTTAGCCTTGTAGAATGAGTTTGTGAGTATTCCCTCCTCTTCTACTTTTTGGAAAACTTTAAGGAGAATGGATATTAGTTCTTCACTAAATGCTTGATAAAATTCAGCAGTCAAACCATCTGGGCCAGGAGTTTTGTTCTTAGGCAGTTTTTTGATTACCAGTTCAATTTCTTTGCTGGTAATTGGTCTATTCAGATTTTCTGTTTCTTTCTGGGTCAGCCTTGGAATGTTGTATTTTTCTAGAAAGTTGTCCATTTCTTCTAGGTTATCCAGTTTTTTACCATATATTTTTTCATAGTGTTCTTCTCAAAATTCTTTGTATTTCTGTGGTGTCCATAGTGATTTTTCCTTTCTCATTTCTGATTCCGTTTATGCGTGTAGAATCTCTTTTTTTCTTGATATGTCTGGCTTGGGTTTATCTATTTTCTTTATTTTCTTGAAGAACCAGCTCCTGCTTTTGTTGATTCTTTCTATTGTTTTATTCTTCTCAATTTTATTTACTTCTGATTTAATCTCTATTTTGTCCCTCCTTCTACTGACTTTGGGCCTCGTTTGTTCTTCATTTTCTAGTTTCATTAACTGTGAGTTTATACTGTTCATTTGAGATGTTCTTTCCTGAGTTAGGCCTACATTGCAGCATGTTTCCCTTGTAGCAAGACCTTTGCTGCATCCCACAGATTTTGCAGTGTTGAATTAATGTTGTCATTCGTCTCCATATATTGCTTGATCTCTGTTTTTATTTGGTCATTGATCCATTGATTATTCAGGAGTATATTATTAAGCCTCCATGTGTTTGTGGGCTTTTTTATTTTCTTCAAGTAATTTATTTTTAGTTTCATACTTTTGTGATCTGAGAACCTGGTTGGTACAATTTCAAACTTTTTGAATTTACTAAGGTTCTTTTGGTGGCATAGTATATGATCTATTCTGGAAAATGTTCCCTGTGCACTTGAGAAGAATGTGCATCCTGTTGCTTTTGGATGGGTTGTTCTGCATATGTCCAGTTGGTCCCTCTGTTCTGTGACATTGTTCAGTGCCTCTGTCTCTTTCTTATTTTCTGTCTTGTTGATCTGTACTTTGGAGTGAGTGTTGTGTTGAAGTCCCCTATAATGAATGCACTGCATTCTATTTCCCCCTTTAATTCTGGTAGTATTTGTTTCACATATGTACGTGCTCCTGTGTTGGATGCATAGATATTTATAATAGTTGTACCATCTTGCTGGACTGACCCCTTTATCCTTATGTAATGTCCTTCTTTGTCTCTTGTTACTTTCTTTGTTTTGAAGTCTATTTGGTCTGGTACAAGTACTGCAACTCCTGCTTTTTTCTCTCTCTTAGTTGCATGAAATATCTTTTTCCATCCTTTTACTTTCAGACTGTGTATGTCTTTGGGCTTGAAGTGAGTCTCTTGTAGGCAGCACATAGATGGGTCTTGTCTTTTTATCCATTCAGTAACTCTATGTCTTTCGATTGGTGCATTCAGACCATTTACATTTAGGGTGATTATCGATAGGTGTGTACTTATTGCCATTGGAGGCTTTAGATTCGTGGGTACCAAAGGTTCAAGGGTAATTCCCTTACTATCTAACAGTCTAATTTAACACAACTTCATAAGCTATTACAAACACAACCTCAAAATTCTTTGTTTTTACTCCTTTGTCTACCTCCTCCATTCTTTGTATGTTATGAATCATATTCTGTACTCTTTGTTTATCTGAGTGATGTCTATTTAGCCATAGGAATACTACCATCTCTAGGAGTCCCTACAAAATGCACTGTAGAGGTGGTTTGCGGGAGGTAAATTCTCTCAGCTTTTGCTTATCTGAGAATTGTTTAATCTGTCCTTCAAATTTAAATGATAACTTTGCTGGGTAGAGTATTCTTGGTTCACAGCCCTTCTGCTTCATTGCATTAAATATATCATGCCTCTCCCTTCTGGCCTCTAAGGTTTCTGTTGAGACATCTGATGATAGCCTGATGGGTTTTCCTTTGTATGTGATCTTTTCTCTCTCTCTAGCTGCTTTTAAAAGTCTGCCTTTATCCTTGATCTTTGCCATTTTAATTATTATATGTCTTGATGTTGTCTTCCTTGGATCCCTTGTGTTGGGAGATCTGTGCACCTCCATGGCTTGAGAGACTATCTCCTTCCCCAGATTGGGGAAGTTTTCAGCAATTACCATCTCAATGACACTTTCTATCCCTTTTTCTCTCTCTTCTTCTTCTGATATCCTATTATGTGAATATTGTTCCATTTGGATTTGTCACACAGTTCTCTCAATATTCTTTCATTCTTAGAGATTCTTTTTCCTCTCTGTGCCTCGGCTTCTTTGTATTCCTCTTCTCTAAATTCTATTCCATTTACTGTCTCTTCTACTACATCTAATCTGCTTTTAAATCCCTCCATTGTATGTATCATTTCAGATATTGAATTTGTTAATGATTGAATCTCCAACTTAAATTCATTCCTGAGTTCCTGAATATTTTTCTGTACCTCCATAAGCATGTTTATAATTTTTATTTTGAATTCTCTTTCAGGAAGATGGGTGTGTTCAGTTTCAATTTTCCCTTTTTCTTGGGTTTGTGAGATTTTGGTCTGAACCATGTTCTTTTGGAACCATGTTCTTTTGACGTTTCATATTTCTGTGTGGTGCCCACTAGTGCCCAGAAGCTTCAGTCTCTGGAGCTGCTCAGCCCCTAGAGTGAGGTTTGGGGTCTTAGGGGAGTGGAACTGGTGCCTGGGGGGAGGAAAGATCTGTTTCCTGATTCCTGTCTGTCATTCCTGTCCCCAGTATCAGAGCCAGTGGGCCGAGCACCCAGGTGTAAGCCTCTGTCCTTTGTATCTCTAGCTGTTGTATGTGGGGCCTCCCTCTGACTGGCCAGACACTAGCACAGTGACTGCTGGTTTGTGAGCTGGTACTTTCAAGCTAGGAGGAAGTCTCGACAGGCCACGTATCACAGTGTGGGTTTTGGAGCTGAGTAACTAGCCGGGGTGATGGAGCGTCTGAAGGTCCTTAAAGTTCCCATTCTGCTGGACAGAGCGCACCCAGACAACCTTTTCCCCCATCCATTCTCCCACGCAGAAAGCTCCGTGCAGACCCCCACCTCTTCAGCAGCCCTCTCACTTCTAGGAAGCCTCTCAGACCGACTGTCTTTCCCTTTTCCCAGAGCGGCCAGGTGTGATCCCATCCTCCACAAATGGCCGGAATCTGTCTCTCAAGCACTCTGCCTGTCCCAGCTCCCCATCCTCCAGAGCACCACACAATGTAGGTTTCTGGTCACGAAGTAGATCTCCAGGGCTAGGTGTTCAGCAGTCCCAGGCTTACACTGCTTCCCTGCTCCATTTCTCTTCTTCCTGTCAGTGAGCTGGGGTTGGGGAAGGGCCTGAGTTCTGCTGGATCAAGGCTTTCATACATTACCCTGTTTTGTGAGGTCTGCTCTGTTCGTGAGGTCTTTGTGCAGTCTGGTGCAGCCTTCTTTCCTGTTGCTGTTTTAGTGTTAGTTGTATTAAGTATATTTTCGCACTATCTGTGATTTTGGGAGGAGTTCTCTGTCTCACCTCTTATGCCGCTATCTTGAATCTCTCCCTTTTGGTTTATTTTTGAACTGTTTTATTCTCTGTGTTAATTTCCATAATTTTTTTTAATTTTCTGGGTTTCCTTCTCTTATTTATTTCTAAAATCATGCCATTCATTTGGAGAAGATACTTTATATGAAATCTACCTTTTGAAATTATTGGGACTTACTTTATTGTCTAAAGTGTAATGTTGTCTTTCTTAGTGTGTCCTATGTGAACTTAAGAAGAATACGTTTTCTGCAAATTTTTTTAGGTCTAATTGGTTTATTTTATTGTTCACATCTTTTATTTCCTTATCTTCTTCTTACTTTACACCACTATAGAGAATGAGGTATTGAAGTCATCAACTGTTATTGTAGAAGAATATTTTTCCCTACAATTCTGTCAAATTTTGCTTCATATATTTATATCTATTAGGTATGTAAATGTTTATACTTAGTACATCTTCTTGCTGTATTGAACCATTATTAATATATAATATCCTCTATCTTTTATAGTCTTAAAATTTAAGTATTGTTTCTGATAGTAGTGCAAGCAACACAGCCTTCTATTAGTTACTATTTGCATGGAATATCTTTCTGTTTCCTTTCATTTTCAACCCATATCTGTCTTTGCAGCTATCTTGTGTCTTTTGTGAAGAGCATATACTTGGGATCATGATTTTTAATATCTTCTGCAAATATATGTCTTTTGATTGGTGTGTTTAATCCATTTACAGTTAAAGTAACTACTAATGAGCGACTTTTGCCACTTTTTTGTTTCCTTTATGCTTTATAGCCTTTATGTCCATTATTACCTTCTTTTATATTTAATTGATTTTTTGTAATGAAGTGTTTCATTAATTTCTCATTTTATTTTGGGAATATACTGTAGATATTTTCTTTGTGGCTGCCATGAGGATTACATTGTTACAAGGTCACAATGGTCGGATTTGAATTTATACCAACTCAATTTCAGTAGCCTACAATGTGTTCCTATAAGCTCCATCAAGCATCTATTATTGTCACAGATTGTGTTTTTATATATTGCATGCCCAGTACCATAGCTAATGATTGCTTTCTTATGTGTTTTTCTTTAAAATCATAAAAAGTAACATGTAGAGTTATACCTCAAATTTAAATGATATTAGCTTTTATAATTGCCCATGTATTTACCTTTAATACAGATCTTTCTTTCTTCATACAGCTCCAAGTTGCTGCCTTATTTCCTTTCATTTTAATCTGCAGGACTCCAGCCTTTTTTGCAGGGCTAGTGGATATGAACTTACTCAGCTTTTGTTTATCTGGAAATGTCTTAATTTATTACCCTTTTTGGAAAGATAGTTTTGCCAGGTATAGAATTCTTAGTAGACTGTTTTTTTTTAACTTCAGCATTTTGAATATAAATTCATTACATTCTGGCTTCCCAGGTTTCTGATTCTGATCATCCTAGTGAGGACCCCTGGTATGTGACACGTCACTTCTCTCTTGCTGCTTTCAAGATTCTCTTTGCCCATTGATTGATTATAATGTGTCTCAGTGTGGATCAGTTAGTTTTCCTGCTTGGAGTTCACAGAGCTTCTTGCATTTGTACATGCATGTCTTTAATTAAATTTGGGAAGTTTTCAGCCATTATTTCTTTGAATAATCTCTGTCCCTTTCTATCTATCTTATCCTTTTGGGATTCCCAGTGTGTTGGTTTATGCTTGATGGTGTCCCACAGGTCCTTTAGGCTCTGTTCACTTTTTTTTCATTTTTTGTCTTTCTGTTCATCACTCAATAATTTCCATTGACCTGACTTCAAGTTAACTGATACATTTGTTTCTGCTTGCTCAACTGTTTTTGAACCCCTTGAATGCATTCTTTCATTATTATTTTAAGTTTCAGTTTCAAAATTTATTGATACATTTTATAGTTTATAGCTCTTTATTGATATTCTTATTTTGTTCAAACATTTTCCTTTCTTTGTCCAGTCTTCCTTTAGTTGAGTATCTTTAAGATAGTTGCTTTAAAGTCCTTATTGCATATATGTGATAGCTGTGCTTCCTCAGGTATGTTTCCTATATTCTGTTCCTTTGAATAAGCCTTACTTTCATGTTTCTTTGTATGCCTTGTGATATTTTGTTGAAAACTGGACATTTGAAACTTATAATGTGGTAACTTGGAAATCAGGTTTACTTTCCCATATCCAAGATTTTGCTAGCTTTCATTTTATTGTTGTAGGGTGTCTCTGTGTTGGAAATCAGCCTGACGTGAAAATTTGAGGTCTTCTCTGAGCCTGTGTCTTTCCTTGTGCCTGCACATTGGCTTTTTAAATTACCCTGTATATGCAGTTGTTTTTGAATGTGTAAAAAAAAAACAGATAAAGCAACTTACATACCCTGAAAACCACCTTGGCTGGGAGGAGTGAAATAATGGCCAGCCTCTGTGCCTGCACCTCAGTGATCAGAAGCAGCTATTAACAATCAGAACACAAACCCCTGATTCTTAGAAGATAATGTCCACACTGGCTCCAGAAAGTCATCCTAGAAATGCAGATTGCTGTTCCCACAGCGGAATGCCTTGGGCCTGGAGAGTGGAGAAAGAGTAGCTGCTACCAGACTGAAGGCTCAATTTGATTGCTACTAACCATTATTTACTGGTCAAACTTTCCCCTGGTAGCTTCAAAAGTTCAAATAGAATCTAGAGTTCCAAACTAGTTACTTCAACCTCTGCCTGTAAAACTGTTTTCTAAGAGGAGAATTGGTTTCATGGCATTTACTACTCCACATCTTTCCTGACCACAACTCATCAAATGCCATTTTTTGAACAATCCATCTTTTTCCTGCAGACTTGTCATGCCATCTTTATTATATATGAAATATCTGTGTCTATTTTGGTCAGTGTCTGAATTCTAGTGTTTTATAGTTCTAATTTTAATTCATCCCCAAATTATCTAATTATTGTAGTTTCATGGTAAACACATATTTTGAAGTCAATTTCATATTTTGAATTGAAGGTCTAGTTAAGGTAGTACACCACTAGAGGAATGAAACAATAAAAACATGAAATCCATGGTACCTTCTAGCTTTCATGATCACTATCAAATTAAGCCGTTGCATTTTATCACTTTAACCTAGTGCCTATCTTGGTGTTAATCACAGTGTTACTATTTGATAAAAGATGAGGATTCCTAGGGTTTGTCTTTCAGATACTTCTTCAAGCATGGCGGTCCTGCCCTCAGCTGGCTAGAAGGGCACACACTCTGAGTACTCTTCCTTGTTGGAATGCTTTTTGCCTTCCCTTTCAGATTCTAAAGATAGCAGCCCATGGAGAATCTAACCCTTTTTCTTCTTGGTGTTAGGCATTCTGAGTTTAGAGAATGTGAGGAAACTGTGACATTTATAAAATTATCCAGAGAATAGGGAAACAGCTGACATCTAATATTTGAATTTGAGTCTTATTAGGTAGACACATTAGCCCTTCTCACTGGCATCTGCATTCCTTTCAGAGGCTCTCAGAGATCCCCATTATTTGTGGTTTAGAACCTGCCTATAGCACTTATTAGTGCCATCAGAAAGCCAAACTGTCACTATTTGCTCTTAATAGGAAATGAACAGAGCCTGTCATTTATTGTGATAACCTTCCTCATACACACATTTAACCTTGTCTCACTTATCTACTTAATTTACTAATAATGTATTTCTAAAAGTGACAATGCTAAACCCGAAAGTATGGACCTCCTCCTCTGTTCATTGATATTTACCATAAAATTATTCCTGTATAAAAGTCATACCACATTATAGTCCTTTCAGCAAGTTATCATGCCTTTTTACTTAATCCCTCTGATTTTAAGTCCCAACAATGAAAATGAAAAATCTCACCAATGTCATAAATGAAAACCAGTATGTTTCTTTCATTACATGTGAAATCAAAGATTCCTGTAATATTTTCTTTGGTCAAGCTTTTATTTTTTTTATTTTGTTATAAATCTTTTCATATCCTTTATGCATTTTGCTTTACATATCCTTGTATGTTTCTTAAGATTTGTGCTTCCCTCCTCCTGATGGTGAGATGGATGCCCAGCTTGGTTAAATCCAAGCCCTGTGTTTTTCTCATCAATTACTGCAAAGCTGCTATGGGAGGCACCTATGTATAAACTCTTGTCAATTACTGATCACTTGTAAGTGAACTAACTGTGCCTAAGCCTGAAGGATGTTTCTTGACTGAAACTAGTACTCAGCCTTTGTGAAATAATGTCAGGATGGCAACATTCCTCATTTCCCAATGCCTTCTCATTTAATTTATTTTTTGTACTATAAATTGGTACAACTTTTCCTTGTGCCATCTGTGAAACTGAGTTAAATTTGAGCATTCTATTTGAGTCAGCATTTCTACTTATACAAATTCATCCTAATGAAATAGTAAAGGATGTTTTCAAAGATTTAATTGAAATTGTCATCCTTGAAAATCACCCCAGCTTAATTCATCTGTTAGGAGACAGAATTTAGATATGACAGGGGAAGGGCAGCAATAAAGGTGCAAGGGGAAACAGAAATTCTATAGACATCACTTGATGTGTATTGTATATGTGAGCTCACACACTTACACTCATGCATGCACACATATACACACAGTCCTGTAGGTCTTGTTATTATAATCATAAATTTGGGCAGGGGAGATAAAGAGGGAAACATTAAATCTTCAGCATAATAAATCAAATGATACACATGAAACATATACTTTAACAAATGAAAACAACTAAACAGAAGTTAGTATTAGTTTTCTATTACTAATGTAACAAATTGCTACAGACTGGGTGGCTGATAAAAACAAAAATTTATTCTATCACAAATGAGGAGGGCAGAAATCCAAAATCAGTATAAGTAGGACAAAATCAAGGTGTTAGCAGGGCTGTGTTCTCTCCAGAAGGTCCAGAAACAATCCCTTTCTTACCTCTTCCAGCATCTGGTAGCTGCCAGAATTCTTTGGCTGCCTTACCTCAATCTCTGCCTCTGTGGTCACATTGCCTTCTCCGCTTCCGTGTGAAATATCCCTCTGTATTTCTCTTTAAAAAAACATTTGCGATGGCATTTAGAGCCCTCTCTATTACTCCAGGATAATATCTCCCCATCTCAATTTTCTTAACTTAGTCAAACACCCAAAGACCCTTTTTGCCATATAAGGTAACATTAAAAGGTTCCAGGAATGTAACATTAAAAAGTTCTAGGAACTAAGACATGGATATCTTATGTGGGGACAACTTTCAGCCTACCACAATATTCATTGCTGTATATTATAGGTAAAAATGATAATCATCCTAAATGGTCAACAATATGAATTTGATAAATCATGTCACAGTCATAGGATGGAATGCTATGTGACCATTAAAATTAGTTATAATGGAAACAATGAGATTTTCTTCTATCAAACTACACAAAAATTATAAAGAATGGCCAGTGTTTTCAAAGTGTGGGGAACTAGACACTCACTGTAGTACACTGTTGACAGGAATATGTATTACAATATTTGGAAGATTTATTTGAAATAAAGATGAAAATATATAATAGTCAGGCCTTTTGGTAAAAGTTTTATATCTAGGACTTTTCACATGGGTATACATACTTTCTTCTCAAGTGCAAATTGTATGTAGAAGACTGATTATTGTAGCTTTGTAATAGCAAAAATGGGGAAGAAGTATAATGTCCCTCACTCTGGAACAAATAGAAATGTAGGTAAGCTTTAAAAAAGAAGAAATTAGATTTATACTTGAAATGGGAAGGCATGATATATTAAGTAAAAAAGCATGGAAAGAAAGACTAGATATATTGTTAACCTAAAAATCAAGGCCCACAGTATTTTCTACAGAGAGGGAGAAGGAGAAAAGACACAGGGGATGTATATTTCTGTATTGCTGGAATAAATATACAATGAGCATTGCTTTTGTAAGCCAGAAAGAAGTAATTGAGTTAGTAACCTGAAAGTATGGGAAATATTGTGATATATCTTGACAAGGTTGGTTCTTACCTTCTTGGAGACTCAGTTTTCTTGTCTACAAAGTGAAAAACCACATAGCATTTTCCTGAAGATGTACTGACATAATGTGTTTGTTAGAGCCAAGCCCAATGCCAGTTAAACCCCAAAGTGTTAATGAAGTTGTGATAAAATATTTTTATTGTTCAGTTATAAACATTTAGTAACCTCCACATTGACTATTTTAATCCATACATTATTATTAAGTGTGCCTAAACTTCAGAACATTATTTGTTTCTAGTTGTCGTTTTGCTATTGATTACTAATGAATTTGTATTGTGGTGAAAGAATGTAATCTATATAGCAGTTCTTTAAAATTATGTTGCTATTTGTTTTATAACCATTTGTGTCAGTTTCAGTAAATGTTCCAGTTTTAAAGAATTGTATTCTGTCATTGTTAGGTGTGGTGTTTTCTTAGGTGCTTTTTAAAAATTAAGCTTATTTTGTGGTTGAAATCTTCTATCACTTGTTTTTTTATGAAAACATTTTTTATTAAAGTATCATTGATACACAATCTTATGAAGGTTTCACATGAGCAACATTGTGGTTTCTATATTCACCCATATTATCAAGTCTGCCCATCCCCACATTCCATTGCAGTCACTGACCTTCAGTGTAGTAAGATGCTATAGTCATTACTTGCCTTCTCTGTGATGTACTGCTTTCCCATGAACCCCTACATTATGTGTGCTAATTATAATGTCCCTTAATCCTTTTATCCCTACTTCTCCACCCACACTCCCCACCTTCTTCCCTTTGTTAAATGCTAGTCCCTTCTTGGAGTCTGAGTCTGCTGCTGTTTTTTTCCTTCAGTTTTACTTTGTATACTCCACAAATGAGTGAAATCATTTGGTACTTGTCTGTCTCCGCCTGGCTTATTTCACTGAGCATAATACCCTCTAGCTCCATCCATGTTGTTGAAAATGGTAGGTTTTGTTTTCTTCTTATGGCTGAATAATATTCCATTGTGTATATGTATGACCTCTTCTTTATGCATTCATCTACTGATGGAAAGTTGGGTTGCTTCCATATCTTGGCTATTGTAAATAGTGCTGTAATAAACATAGGGGTGCATATGCCTTTTTGAATCTGGGATCTTGTTTTCTTTGGGTAAACTCCCAGAAGTGGAATTCCTGGGTTAAATGGTATTTATATTTTTAGTTTTTTGAAGAAACTCCATATTGCTTTCCACAGTGGTTGAACTAATTTACATTCCTACCAGCAGTGTAGGAGGGTTCCCCTTTGCATCCTTGCCAGCATTTGTTTCCTGTCTTTTGGATGTTGGCCATCCTAACTGGTGTAAGGTGATACCTCCTTGTGGTTTCAATTTGCATTTCCCCGATAATTAGCAATGTGGAGCATCTTTTCATGTGCCTGTTTGCCATCTGAATTTCTTCATTGGAGAAGTGTCTATTCAGATCCTCTGCCCATTTTTAATCAAGTTATTTGCATTTTGGGTGTTAAGGCATGTGAGTTCTTTATATATTTTGGATGTTAACACCTTATCAGATGAGTCATTTACAAGTATATTCTCTCTGATACTATAGGATGCCTCTTTGTCCTGCTAATGGTGTCCTATGCTGTACAGAAGCTTTTTAGTTTTATGTAGTCCCATTTGTTCATTTTTTGCTTTTCTTTCCTTTGCCCGATGAGATGTGTTCAGGAAAAAGTTGCTCGTGTTTATATTCAAGAGGATTTTGCCGATGTTTTCTTTTAAGAGTTTTATGGTTTCATGTCTGACATTCAGGTCTTTGATCCATTTTGAGTGCACTTTTGTGAATGGAGTTACACAATAATCCAGTTTCATTCTCTTACATGTAGCTGTCCAGTTTTGCCAACACCAGCTGTTGAAGAGGCTGCCATTTTCCCATTGAATATCCATGGCTCCTTTATCATATATTAATTGGCCATATACGTGTGGGTTTATATCTGGGCTCTCTGTTCTATTCCATTGATCTATGGATCTGTTCTTTTGCCAGTACCAAATTGTCTTGATTACTTTGGTTTGCAGTAGAGCTTGAATTTGAGGAGCATAATCGCCCCCCACCCCCAGCTTTATTCTTCCTTCACAGGATTGCTTTGGCTATTTGTGATCTTTTGTGGTTCCATATGAATTTTAGAACTATTTGTTCTAGTTCATTGAAGAATGCTGTTGGTATTTTGATAGGGATTGCATTGAATCTGTAGATTGCTTTAGGCAGAATGGCCATTTTGATAATATTAATTCTTCCTGTCCATGAGCACAGGATGTATTTCCATTTATTGGTGTCTTCTTTAATTTCTCTCATGAGTGTCTTGTAGTTTTCAGGGTATAGGTCTTTCACCTCCTTATAGTTAGGTTTATTCCTAGGTGTTTTATTATTTTTGGTGCAATTGTGGATATGGCTGAAATTGTTTTCCTGATTTCTCTTTCTGCTAGTTCATCATTAGTATATAGGAATGCAAGATTTCTGTGTATTAATTTTGTATCCTGCAACTTTGCTGAATTCAGTTATTAGTTCTAGTAGTTTTGGAGTGGATTCTTTAGGGATTTTTATTTACAATATCATGTCATCAGCAAACAGTGATAGTTTAACTTCTTCATTACCCCTCTGGATGCCTTTTATTTATTTTTTGTTTTCTGATTGCTGTGGTTAGGACCTTCAGTACTATGTTGAATAAAAATGGGGAGAGTGGGCATCCTTGTCTTGTTCCCAATCTTAGAGGAAAAGCTATCAGCTTTTCACTATTAAGTATGATGTTGGCTGTGGGTTTGTTGCATATGACCTTTATTATGTTGAGGTACTTGCCCTCTGTACCCATTTTGTTAAAAGTTTTTATCATGAATGGATGTTGAATTTTGTGAAATGCTTTTTTTCAGCATCTATGGAGATGATCATGTGGTGTTTGTCCTTCTTTTTGTTGATGTGGTGTATGATATTGATGGGTTTTCAAATATTGTACCATCCTTACATACCTGGGATGAATCCCACTTGATCATGAAGGGTGATCTTTTTGATGTATTTTTGAATTTGGTTTGCTAATATTTTATTGAGTACTTTTGCATCTGTGTTCATCAGGAATATTGGTTTGGAATTTTCTTTTTAGTGGTGTCTTTGCCTGGTTTTGGTATTAGAGTGATGTTGGCCTCACAGAATGAGATTGGAAGTATTTCCTACTCTTCTACTTTTTGGAAAACTTTGAGGATGGTTATCGCATCTTCTCTAAATGTTTTATAAAATTCAACAGAGTAGCCATCTAGTCCAGGTGTTGTTTTCTTAGGTAGTTTTTGATTCCCAATTAAATATCTTAGACATCATGAAAAAATGGGATTTATACCAGGAATATAAGTTTGGTTCAATATATGAAAATCAATCAGGGGGAGTGACATCCAGAAGATGAAGGAATAGGAGGTCCCAAACCACATCTCCCTACCCAAAACACCAATTTGCAGCCATGCATGGAGTTAAAATATATTCGTAAGAGCTCCAAAATCTAGGTGAGAGGTTACAGTACTTGGTGGAAAACAGAAAGAAAAATAGACAAATTGAAAAGCATAAGAGGAAAAATTTCACTTTAATTGCATCATCCCTTTCTAAATACAGCACAATGTAGTGCTGAGAGAGATTTCTTGGCTCAAGTTCTATGATGGGGGAAAGAGAGCAAAGTGAACATCTGACATGCCCTACCATTTCAGGTCACCACACAAGAGGCCCACTTTTTTCACATATCACCAAGAACATGGAATGAATCAGCATTGCTAGATTGCCTGGGGGTAAATAAGAACAAAGAAAAGAGGCAGTTATTAACAACCACTACACAAGGCTCATTTGCCAGCCCACAGTTCATGGTAGTAGGTCCAACTATGGCCTGCCCATGGACCCTATCAAGTCAACCCACCCACCTGTAGACCAGAGAAATGGGTGTGCCTGCCCATGGACATCATCAGCTGGATCACAAAGAATCTCTGGCCAAAGTGACTGATTAAGGCCTTTCCCTGCCAAAGCCATTTTGTAATGATTAGAAAAGTGACTATTTCTTAAAAATATACAGAAGGAAATACAAGGATCATGAAAGATCAGGGAATATCACACCAAAAAATGAATAAAGTAAAGCTCTAGTAACTAAACTTAAAGAAATGGAGATCTACTGTTTAACAAAGAATTCAAAATAATCATCTTAAAGAAGCTTAGTAAGTTACAAAGGAACACAGATAAGCAACTAAAGGAAATCAGAAAAACAATAAATGAACAAAATGAGTTCAATAAAGAGAAACCTTAAAAAAAGAACCAAAGGAAATTCTGGGCTGAAGAATACAATGATTATACTGAAAAATCCCATACAGAGCTTCAACATCAGACTTGATCAAGAAGAATAAAAAAACCATCAAGCCTGAGGATTGGTCATTTAAAATTATGCACTCAGAGAAATAACAACAAGAAAAAGAATGAAAAACAGTGAAGAAATTCTATGGGTTTTATAGGAAAATATATAGTGAGGCAGTATATGCATTATAGAAGTTTCAGAAGAAGAAGAGACAAAAAAAGAGTAAGAAAGCTTATTTTAAGAAATAATGCAGAAAATTCCCCAAATCTGGGGAGAGAAATGGGCATCTTAATTCATGAAGCATCCAAACTTGGTTGAATTTAAAGAGGTCAACATTGAGGCACTCTATAATTTGTCAAGTCAAAGATGAATAATTTTGTGAGCAGCAAAAGTGACTCATCACATTCACAGCAAACCTTTTGAAAGAAAAAAAGAGTGGATAGATGAAAGAAAAGAGAAGGGATGCGAACTCAATAGTCTAATTGTAAACCTGAGAGGGACCCCTCTGTTCTGGCCAGCAGAACAAAAAAAAAAGGGGGCCTCCAACAGGTCAAGGGGATTTTTTATGGCCAGGGTTTTTGGTAGGCTTTTTGAGGGGAGGAGTCGGGAGAAAGATGGGCTTGTGGCTTGCTGATGTATCCTCTGGAGAATGCTTGTAGCCTAAGTGAGATAACAGGTGGGTCTCTCTGAGATGGTGGGTAGGCTTATTTGAAAGGTTGTACTCAGGACCAGATTCTATCACATATAACACTATAAACACATTTCTCAGCAGAAACTTGCAGGTCAGGTGAGAGGGGGATGATATAGTCAAAGTGCTGAAAAAAATGAAGCGATTTTTGTTTGGCAAAAGTGTCTTTTAAAAAAATGGAGAGACAAAAATATTTCTAGAAAGAGAGTTCACCACCATGAAACCTACCATACAAGAAGTATTAAAGAGAGAGTCAAGTTGAAACAAAATAACCTTAAAGAGCAACATAAAAAATATGAAAATAAAGGAGTAAAAGATGGTGGCATGAGAGGTGAGACAGAGGCTTCCTCCTAAAACCGCATATAATATGAAAATATTAATACAACTAATCCTGAAAGAGCAATAGGAAAGAGGCCTGTGCCAGACTGCATACATCTGGAGGAAAGACCAGACTTCATGGAACATGGTAATGTGTCAAAGCTGTGGCCTGGTGGGACCAAAGCCCTTCCCTCACCCAGCTCACTGGCTAGAGGAAGAGAAACAGAGCCAGGAGGGAGTGGAGGCCTGTGACTGCTGAATATCTAACTATGGAGATCTGCTCTGGGAGCACAAACCTACATTTCATGATGCTTTCATGATACTCTCGTGATTAGGGGATTGGAAAGCTAAGACAGGCAGAATTCCTAGAGAGACTGAGATTCCAGCCACTTGTGGAAAGCAGGGATCCATATATGGCTGCTCTGGGACAAAAGAAAGGTGGGCAGTCTGAGAGACTTCTTAAGAAGGAAGCCCCTAGCAAGAGGGGTGCTAAAGGGGCAAGGATTGCACAGAGCTTACTGCTCAGTAGAAAGCACAGGTAGATGAAATTCTTTGGGTGCACTCCGCCCAGCAGGTTGGGAGCTTTCACAATTTCCAGATGCTCGAGCTCCCTGGTGGGCTACACAGCTCCAAGGAACCCCTCCATGACAGGCAGCCTACTGTGCCTTTCTCGCAGTCAGCACCACCTGGCTCACAAACCAGCAAACCCTACCCTGGTGTTAGACCAGCCAGAGGGATGATCTGTCTACAGCAAATACAAACACAAAGCATAGAGGCTTATACTTGTGTTCTTGGCCCACTGGTTCAGGCACTGGAGACAGGCATAGCAGCCGGGAAGCAGGGAACAACTCTTTCCTACCCCCAGGCAACAATACCACTCCCTGCTACCCCCAACATTGCTTCAGGGGCTGAGGAGCTCCAGAGAGTAGAGCTTCTGGACACTATAGGGCACCATATAAAAAATATGAAATGTCAAAGGAACCTATAAAATTAAAATAACTCCTGAGAAAGATGACATGGACCTCATGACATTTCCTAAAGGAGAGTTCAAAATAAAAATCATTAACATGCTCATGGAAGTATGGAAAGATATTAAAGAACACAGGAATGAATTCTGGTCAGAGATCCAGCCATTGAAGAGCACAATGGAGGGTATTAAAAGCAGATTGGATATGGTGGAAGAGATGATAAATGAAATAGAAACTAGAGAAGAGGAATACAAAGAAGCTGAGGCACAGAGAGAAAAAAGGTATCTAAGAATGAAAGAATATTGACAGAACTGTGTGGCCAATCCAAATGGAACAATATTCACATTATAGGGGTACTAGAACAAGAGAGAGGGAAAGGGACAGAAAGTGTCTTTGAGGAGGTAATTGATGAAAACTTCCTCAATCTGGGGAAGGAAATAGTGTCTCAGGCCATGGAGATCCACAGACCTCTCAACACAAGGGACCCGAGGAAGACAAAACCAAGATATATAGTAATTAAAATGGCAAAGCTCAAGGATAAGGACAGACTATAAAAAGCAGCCAGAGAGAGAAATAAGATCACATACACAGGAAAGACCATCAGACTAACATCAGATTTCTCAACAGAAACTGTACAGGCTGAAATGGAATGGCATGAAGTATCTAATGCAAAGAAGCAGAAGGGCCTGGAACCAAGATTACTTTATCCAGCAAGATTATCATTTAAATTTGAAGGAGGGATTAAACAATTTCCAGATAAGCAAAAGCTGAGAGAATTTACTACCCACAAACCATCTCTACAGTCTATTTTGGATGGACTGCTATAGATGGAAATGTTCCTAAGGTTTATTAGCTGTCACCAGAGGTAATAAAACCACAGTAAAAAAAGTATAACAGCCAATTACTAAGCAAACGCAAAATTAAACTAATTATCCCCAAAGTCAATCAAGGGATAGACAAAGAGTACAGAATATGATACCTAATATATAAAGAATGGAGGAGAAAGAAAGACGAGAAAAAGAAAAGAACCTTTAGATTGTGTTTGTAATAGCATATTAAATGAGTTAAGTTAGACTCTTAGATAGTAAGGAAGTTAACCTTGAACCTTTGGTAACCATGGATCTAAAGTCTGCAATGGCAGTAAGTACATACCTATCGATAATCACCCTAAATGTAAATGGAATGAATACACCAATCAAAAGACATAGAGTCACTGAATGGATAAAAAAAACAAGATCCATCTATATGCTGCCTACAAGAGACTCACCTTAAACCCAAAGACATACACAAACTAAAAGTAAAGGGATGGAGAAAGATATGTCATGCAACAAATAGGAAAAAGCAGGAGTTACAGTACTTGTATCAGACAAAATAGATGTCAAAACAAAGTCACAAGAGACAAAGAAGGACATTACATAATGATAAAGGGGTCAATCCAATAAGAGGATATAACCATTATAAATATCTATGCTCCCAACACAGGAGCACCTACATATGTGAAACAAATACTAACAGGATTAAAAGGGGAAATAGAATGCAGTGCATTCGTTCTAGGAGACTTCAACACTCCAATCTGAAGGACAGATCAACCAGCAGAAAATAAGTAAGGACACAGAGGCACTGAACAACACATTAGAACAGATGGACCTAGCAGACATCTACAGAACTCTACACCCAAAAGCAACAGAATACACATTCTTCTCAAGTGCACATGGAACATTTTCAAGAATAGACATTGTACTAGACCACAAAAAGAGCCTCAGTGAATTAAAAAAGATTGAAATTGTACCAGACAGAGTCTCAGACCACAAAGAATGAAACTAGAAATAAATTATGCAAAGAAAATGAAAAAGCCCACAAATACATGGAGGCTTCACAAAATGCTCCTAAATAACCAATGGATCAATGACCAAATAAAAACAGAGATCAAGCAATATATGGAGACAAATGACAACAATAATTCAACACCGCAAAATCTGTGGGACGCAGCAAAGACCATGCTAAGGGGAAAGTATATTGCAATACAGGCTTACTTCAAGAAAGAAGAACATCCCAAATGAGCAATCTAAAATCACAATTAATGAAACTAGATAAAGAAGAATAAATGAAGCACAAAGTCAGTAGAAGGAGGGAATAATAAAGATTAGAGTATAAATAAATAAAATCGAGAAGAATAAAACAATAGAAAAAATCAATGAAAGCAAGAGCTGGTTCTTCAAGAAAATAAAGAAAATAGATAAAGCCCTAGCCAGACTTATCAAGAAGAAAAGAGAGTCTACACACATAAACAGAATCAGAAATGAGAAAGGAAAAATCACTATGGACACCACAGAAATACAAAGAATTATTAGAGAATACAATGAAAATTTATATGCTAAGAAACTGCATAACCTTGAAGAAATTGACAACATTCCAGAAAAATGCAACCTTCCAAGGCTGACCAAGGAAGAAACAGAAAATCAGAACAAACCAATTACCAGTAATGAAATTAAACTGGTAATCAAAAAACTACCTAAGAATAAAACCACTGGACCAGATTGCTTCACCACTGAATTTTAACAAACATTTAGTGAAGACCTAATACCCATCCTCCTTAAAGTTTTCTGAAGAGTAGAAGAAGAGGGAATACTTCCAAACTCATTCTATGAGGCCAGAATCACTCTAATACTAAAACCAGGCAAAGACACCACAAAAAAAGAAAATCACAGACCAGAATCCCTGATGAACATATATGCAAACATACTCAACAAAATGTTAGCAAACCAAATAAAAAAATACATCAAGAAGATCATCCATCATGATCAAGTAAGATTTATTCCAGAGATGCAAGGATGGTACAACATTTGACAATCCATCAACATTATCCACTACATCAACAAAAAGAATGACAAAAACCACATGATAATCTCCATAGATGCTAAAAAAGCATTTGCAAAATTCAACATCCATTCATGATAAAAACTCTCAAAAAAATGGGTATATGGGGCAAGAACCTCAACATAATAAAGGACATATAAGACAAACCCACAGCCAGCATCATACTTAACAGTGAGAAGCTGAAAGCTTTTCCTTTAACATTGGGAACAAGACAAGGATGTCCACTCTCACACTTCTATTCAACATAGTACTGGAGGTCCTAGCCATGGGAATCAGACAACACAAAGAAATAAGAGGCATCGAGACTGGCAAGGAAGAAGATAAACTGCCCCTGTTTGCAGATGAAATGATATTGTACATAAAACACCTTACAGAATCCACTCCAAAACTACTAGATCTAATATCTGAATTCATCAAAGTCACAGTATACAAAATTAGTACACAGAAATCTGTTAAAATACCTAGGAATAAACCTAACCAAGGATGTGAAAGACCTATACCCTGAAAACTATAAGAAAATCTTAAGAAAAATTAGTGAAGATACCAATAAATGGAAAGTCATCCCATGCTCATGGATAGGAAGAAATAATATTGTCAAAATGGCTAGCCTGCCTAAAGCAATCTATAGATTCAATGCAATTCCTATAAAAATATCAATAGCATTCTGCAATGAACTTGAGAAAATCATTAAAAAATTCATATGGAAGCACTAAAGATCTCAAATAGCCAAAGCAATTCTGAGAAGGAAGAATAAAGCTGAGGGCATTATGCTCCCCAACTTCAAGCTATACCACAAAGCCACGGTAATCAAGAGAATTTGGTACTGGCACAAGAACAGACCCAGTGACTAATGGAATAGACTAGAGAGCCCTGATATAAACCCAACCATATATGGTCAATTAATATACAATAAAGTAGCCATGGATATACAATGGGAGAAGTGACAGCCTCTTCAACAGCTGGTGTTGAGAAAACTAGATAGCTACATGCAAGAGAATGAAATTGGATTATTGTTTAACCCCATACACAAAAGTAAACTCAAAATGGATTAAACACTTGAATGTAAGTCATGAAATCATAAAACTCTTAGAAGACAACATAGGCAAACATCTCCTGAATATAAGCATGAGGAACCTCTTCCTGAATGCATATCCTTGAGAAAGGGAAACAAGAGCAAAAATGAACTCATGGGACTACATCAAACTAAAAAGTTTCTGTACAGCAAAGGGACACTATCAACAGAAGAAAAAGGCATCGTACAATATGGAAGAATATATTTGTGAATGACATATCCGACAAGGGGTTAACATCCAAAATATACAAAGAACTTACATGTCACAACACCCAAAAAGCAAAAAACCTGATTAAAAAAAGGCAGATGAGGATGGGATTAAAGGTGGTGGCATGAGAGGAGAGACAGAGACTTCCTCCTAAAACTGGATACAATTAGAAAATTTAATTGGCACAATTAATCCTGAGAGAGCAACAGGAAAGAGGATGGTATCAGACTGCACACACCTGGAGAAAAGAGCAGACCTCACTGAATGGGGTAACATACCAGAGCTGTGGCTCTGCAGGACCTGAACCCCTCCCCCACCCCAGCTCACCGGCGGGAGGAAGAGAAACAGAACAGGGAGGGAGTGGAAGACTTGGGACTGCTGAATACCTAGCTCTGGAGATCTGCTCTGGGCGCACAAACCTACATTTCATGGTGCTTTCATGCGACTCGCATGACTATCAGGTTGGAAAGTTAATACAGGCAGAGTTCCTGGGGAGACTGGAATTCTGGCTGCTTGTGGAAAGCAGGGATCCATATCTGGCTGCTCTGGGACAAAAACATATCTGTGTGACCAGCCCACTGGCTCAGGCAATGGAGACAGGCACAGGAGCCAGGAGGTGGGGAACAGCTCTTTCCTCCACCCAGGTACTGGTACTGCTCCCCTGCAACCACCGACATTGCTTCAGGGGCTGCGCAGCTCCAGAATAGAGCTTCTGGACACTAGAGGGCGCCATATACAAACATGAAACACCAAAGGAACCTTGTCCAGAGTAAAATTATTAATACAACTCCTGAGAAAGATTTAAATGATATGGACCTCGTGACTCTTCCTGAAAGGGAGTTCAAAATAAAAATTATCAACATTCTAATGGAGATATGGAAAGACATCCAAGAACTCAGGAATGAATTCAGGTCGGAGATCCAATCACTGAAGAACACGATGGAGGGTATTAAAAGCAGGTTGGATACAGTGGAGGAGACAATAAACAAAATAGAAAATAGAGAAGAGGAATACAAAGAAGCTAAGGCACAGAGAGAAAAAATGATCTCTAAGAATGAAAGAATATTGAGAGAACTGTGTGACCAATCCAAACAGAACAATATTCACATCATAGGGATACCAGAAGAAGAAGAAGAGAGAGAAAGGGATAGAAAGTGTCTTTGAGTAGGTAGTTGCTGAAAACTTCTCCAATCTGGGGAAGGAAATATTCTCTCAGGCCATGGCGATCCACAGATCTCCCAACACAAGGGACCCAAGGAAGACAACACCAAGCACATAGTAATTAAAATGGGAAAGATCAAGGATAAGGACAGACTGTTAAAAGCAGGCAGAGGCAGAAATAAGATCACATACAAAGGAAAGCCCATCAGGCTAACATCAGACTTCTCAGCAGAAACCTTACAGGCCAGAAGGGAGTGGCATGATGTATTTAATGCCATGAAGCAGAAGGGCCTGGATCCAAGATTACTTTATCCGGCAAGATTATCATTTAAATTAGAAGGAGAGATTAAACAATTTCCAGACAAGCAAAAGCTGAGAGTTTACCTCCCACAAACCATCTCTGCAGTCTATTTTGGAGGGACTGCTATAGATGGAAGTGTTACTAGGGTTGGATAGCTGTCATGAGAGGTAGTAAAACCATGGTAGGTAGGGTGGAGCAGCTGATTGCGAAGCAAATGCAAAATTAAATTGACTATGCCCAAAGTCAATCAAGGGATAGACAAAAAGTACAGAATTTGATACCTAATATATAAAGAATGAATAAGGAAGAATAAGGAGGAGAAATAGGAAAGAACCTTTAGATTGTGTTTGTAACAGCATACTAAGTGAGTTAAGTTAGACTCTTGGATAGTAAGGAAAGTAACCTGAAACCTTTGGTAACCATGAATCTAAAGCCCAAAATGGCAATAAATACATATCTATCGATAATTACCCTAAATGTAAATGGATTGAAGGCACCAATCAAAAGACATAGAGTCACTGAATGGATAAAAAAACAAGACCAATCTATATGCTGCTTACAAGAGACTCACCTCAAACCCAAAGATATGCACAGACTAAAAGTCAATGAATGGAAAAAGATATTTCATACAAACAACAGGGAGAAAAAAGCAGGTGTGGCAGTACTAGTATCACACAAAACAGACTTCAAAACAAAGAAAGTAACAAGAGATAAAGAAGGGCATTACATAATGATAAAGGGCTCAGTCCAACAAGAGGATTTAACCCTTATAAATATATATGCCCCCAACACAGGAGCACCAGAATATGTGAAACAAATACTAACAGAACTAAAGGAGGAAACAGAATGCAATGCATTCACTTTAGGAGACTGCAACACACCATTCACTCCAAAGGATAGATCCACCAGACAGAAAATAAGTAAGGACACAGAGGCACTGAACAACACACTAGAACAGATGGACCTAATAGACATCTATAGAACTCTACATCCAAAAGAAACAGGATACACACATTCTTTTCAAATGCACATGGAACATTCTCTAGAATAGACCACATACTAGGCCACAAAAAGAGCCTCAGTAAATTCCAAAAGATTGAAATTCTACCAAATAACTTTTCAGACCACAAAGGTATAAAACTAGAAATAAATTGTACAAAGGAAAAAGGCTCACAAACACATGGAGGCTTAACAACACACTTCTAAATAAGTCAATGGATGAACAACCAAATTAAAATGGAGATCTAGCAATATATGGAAATAAATGACAACAACAACACAAAGCCCCAACTTCTCTGGGACGCACTGAAGGCAGTCTTAAGAGGAAACTATATAGCAATCCAGGCATATTTAAAGAAAGAAGAACAATCCCAAGTGAATAGTCTAACATCACAATTATCAAAATTGGAAAAATAAGAAGAAATGAGGCCAAAAGTCAGCAGAAGGAGGAACATAATAAAGATCAGAGAAGAAATAAACAAAATTGAGAAGAATAAAACAATAGAAAAAATCAATGAAACCAAGAGCTGTTCCTTTGAGAAAATAAACAAAATAGATAAGCCTCTAGCCAGACTAATTAAGAGAAAAAGAGAATCAACACATGTCAACAGAATCAGAAACGAGAAAGGAAACATCGTGACAGAACCAACAGAAATACAAAGAATTATTAGAGACTACTATGAAAACCGATATGCTAAGAAGCTGGAAAACCTAGAAGAAATGGGCAACTTCCTAGAAAAATACAACCTTCCAAGACTGACCAAGGAAGAATCACAAAATCTAAACAAACCAATTACCAGCAAAGAAATTGAACCGGTAATCAAAAAACTACCCAGGAACAAAACCCCCAGGCCAGATAGATTTACCTCGGAATTTTATCAGATATAGAGAGAAGACGTAATACCCATTCTCCTTAAAATTTTCCAAAAAATAGAAGAGGATGGAATACTCCCAAACTCATTCTATGAAGCCAACATCACTCTAATACCAAAACCAGGCAAAGACCCCACCAAAAAAGAAAACTACAGACCAATATCCCTGATGAACATAGATGCAAAAATACTCAACAAAATATTAGCAAACCGAATTCAAAAATATAGCAAAAGGATCATATACCACCACCAAGTGGGATTCATCCCAGGGATGCAAGGATGGTACAACATTCGAAAATCCGTCAACTTCATTCACCACATAAATAAAAAGAAGGACAAAACCCACATTATCATCTCCATAGATGCTGAAAAAGCATTTGACAACACTCACCATCCATTCATGATAAAAACTCTCAGCAAAATGGATATAGAGGGCAAGTACGTGAACATAATAAAGGCCATATATGGTAAACCCACAGCCAACATCATATTGAATAGCGAGAAGCTGAAAGCTTTTCCTTTGAGATCGGGAACAAGACAGGGATGCCCACTCTCCCCACTGTTATTCAATATAGTACTGGAAGTCCTAGCCACAGCAGTTAGACAAAACAAAGAAATACAAGGAATCCAGACAGGCAAAGAGGAAGTTAAACTGTCACTATTTGCAGATGACATGATATCGTACATAAAAAACCCTAAAGACTCCACTCCAAAACTACTAGAACTGATATCGGAATACACCAAAGTTGCAGGATGCAAAATTAACACACAGAAATCTGTGGCTTTCCTATATACTAACAATGAACCAATAGAAAGAGAAATCAGCAAAATAATTCCTTTCACAATTGTATCAAATAAAATAAAATACCTAGGAATAAACCTAACCAAAGAAGTGAAAGACCTATTCCCTGAAAACTATAAGACACTCTTAAGAGAAATTAAAGAGGACACTAACAAATGGAAACTCATCCTATGCTCTTGGCTAGGAAGAATTAATATAGTCAAAATGGCCATCCTGCCCAAAAGCAATATACAGATTTGATGCAATCCCTATCAAATTACCAACAACATTCTTCAACGAACTGGAACAAATAGTTCAAAAATTCATACAGAAACACCAAAGACCCCGAATAGCCAAAGCTATCCTGAGAAAGAAGAGTAAAGTTGGGGGGGATCTCACTTGCCAACTTCAAGCTCTACTACAAAGCCATAGTAATCAAGACAATTTGGTACTGGCACAAATACAGAGCCACAGACCAGTGGAACAGATTAGAGACTCAAGACATTAACCCAACCATATACGGTCAATTAATATTCGATAAAGGAGCCAAGGAATACAATGGGGAAATGACAGTCTCTTCAACAGATGGTGCTGGCAAAACTGGACAGCTACATGTAAGAGAATGAAACTGGACTGCTGTGTAACCCCATACACAAAAGTAAATTCGAAATGGATCAAAGACCTGAATGTAAGTCATGAAACCATAAAACTCTTAGAAAAAAACATAGGCAAAAATCTCTTCGACATAAACTTTAGTGACTTCTTCATGAGCATCTCTCCCTGGGCAAGGTAAACAAAAGCAAAAATGAACAAGTGGGACTATATCAAGCTGAAAAGCATCTGTACAGCAAAGGACACCATCATTAGAACAAAAAGGTACCCTACAGTATGGGAGAATATATTCTTAAATGACAGACCTAATAAAGGCTTCACATCCAAAATATATAAAGAGCTCATGCACCTCAACAAACAAAAAGCAAATAATCCAATTAAAAAATGGGCAGAGGAGCTGAGCAGACAGTTCTCCAAAAAAGAAATTCAGATGGCCAACAGACACATGAAAAGATGGTCTACATTGCTAGTCATCAGAGAAATGCAAATTAAAACCACAATGAGATATCACCTCACACCAGTAAGGATAGCTACCATCCAAAAGACAAACAACAAATATTGGCACAGTTGTGGAGAAAGGGGAACCCTCCTACACTGCTGGTGGGAATGTAAATTAGTTCAACCATTGTGGAAAGCAGTATGGAGGTTCCTCAAAATGCTCAAAATAGAAATGCCACTTGACCCAGGAATTCCACTTCTAGGAATTTACCCCAAGAATGCAGCACTCCAGTTTGAAAAAGACAGATGCACCCCTATGTTTATCGCTGCACTATTTACAATAGCCAAGATATATAAGCAACCTAAGTGTCCATCAGTAGATGAATGGATAAAGAAGATGTGGTACATATACACAATGGAATATTATTCAGCCATAAGAAGAAAACAAATCCTATAATTTGGAACAACATGGATGGAGCTAGAGGGTATTATGCCCAGTGAAATAAGCCAAGCAGAGAAAGACAAATACCAAATGATTTCACTCATCTGTGGAGTATAAGAACAAAGGAAAAACTGAAGGAACAAAACAGCAGTGGAATCACAGAACCCAAGAATGAACTAACAGTTACCAAACGGAAAGAGATTGGGGAGAATGGGAGGGTAGGGAGGGATAAGGGTGGGGAAGAAGAAAGGTGGTATTATGATTAGCATGTATAATGTGGGGAGTGGGGGAAAGGGGAGGGCTGTGCTACACAGAGAAGACAAGTAGTGATTCTACAACATATTACTATGCTGATGGACAGTGACTGTAATGGGGTTTGTTGGGGGAACATGGGGTAGGGGAGAGCCTAGTAAACATAATGTTCTTCATGTAATTGTAGATTAATGATAACAAAGGGCTGATGATAGGAAGAAAAATTTCTCCAAAGAAGAAATTCAGATGGCCAACAGACACATGATAAGATGCTCCATATCACTAGTCATCAGGGAAATGCAAATTAAAACCACAATGTGATATCACCTCACACCAGTAAGGATGGCCAGCATCAAAAAGACTAAGAACGACAAATGCTGGTGAGGATGTGGAGAATGGGGAACCCTCCTACACTGCTGGTGGGAATGTAAGCTAGTTCAACCATTGTGGAAAGCAATATGGAGGTTTCTCAAAAACTAAAAATAAAAATACCATTTGACCTGGATATCCCACTCCTTGGAATATACCCAAGGAATACAACTTCTCAGATTCAAAAAGACATATGCAACCCTATGTTTATCAGAGCACTTTTTACAATAGCCAAGATATGGAAGCAACCTAAGTGTCCCTCATAGATGAATGGATAAAGAAGATGTGGTACATATGCACAATGGAGTACTATTCTGCCATAAGAAAGAAACAAATCCTAGTATTTGCAACAACATGGATCGTGCTGGAGGACATTATGCTCAGTGAAATAAGCCAGGCAGAGAAATACAAATGACAAATGATTTCCCTCATTTGTGGAGTATAACAATGAAGCAAAACTGAAGGAACAAAGCAGCAGCAGACTCACAGACTCCAAGAATGGACTAGCAGTTACCAAAGGGGAGGTAAATGAATAGAAAAAGAGAATAAAGTAATATTGTAATGATGATGCGTAAATCAGTTTTAACCTTAGTACAATATTTAGCAGAAGGACAATGCATAATTATAACTACAAAATTTGTTAATGAATACATAATATAAAAAGAAGAAAACACATCAATATAAAAGTGGGAAGAAAAAAGTGTAGAATTTTTTATATGGGAGTTAAGTTTCTTAGCTTAAAACACACTGTTATACCTTTAAGAAATTTTATGCAAACTTCATGATAACCACAAGGAAAAAACTTATAATAAATACAAAAATATAAAGAGAATCGAAGGTATATTGCTATAAGAAAATCACAAGGGAAAGCAGCAAGTGAGAAAAAGAGGAACAGAAAACAGTAAATAAAATGGCAATAGTAATTATTTTTCTATCAATAATTGCTTTAAATGTAGATGTATCAAACTCACCAATCACAAGATGGAGAGTTGCTGAATGGATCAATAAGAAGACCCAACTACATACTGTCTGTAAGATACTCACTTTAGATTTAAGAACACACTGATAGATTGAAAGTGAGAGGAATCAAAAAGACATTTCATGCAAATGGCAGCCAAAAGGGAGCACAGGTAGCTATACCTGTATCAGACAAAAGAGTATAAACCAAAAATTGTCACAAAAATAAAGATTATTACATAATAATTGTTAATAAAAAGCGACAACAAGCCCCAAATTGACTCATTTTACCCCATAGCAGCAAACTGACTTAATTATAGTTTCAACTTATCACAGGAATGTGACCATTTAAAAGTCAATCTGAAATTTCCTGATTACACTAGTAAGGTAATCTGCATGATAAAAAAAAATCCCTCCAATTCCCTTGCCCAACAAAAGATGTCCTGGCCTGAAACAATCCTTTCTTTTCTTTTGCTAATAATTTCTTGCCCATCCTCCTTCCTATAAATACCCTCAGTTTTGCAAAACTCCTCACAACATGTCTCTACTTGCTAGATGGGATGCTGCCCAGTTCATGGGTCACTAAAGGCAATATACACAATGGGAGAAAATATTTACAATCAATATGTCTGATCCTGCGTTAATAGGCAAAATATGCAAGGAACTCCTATAAATCAATAGCAAAAAATCAAACAACCCAATTAAAAGTTGGTCTAAGGACCTGAATAGACATTTCTCCAAAGACAGAAATTTCCAACAGGCACATGAAAAGATACTCCACATCACTAATCATCAGGATAACATAAATAAAATTTGCAGAGACATTACCTCACACACCTGTTAGTGTAAGATAAATTTTAGCTGAAATAAGCAGGCAACGAGAGTCAATGAAGGGTTAGGCAGTTTTATTTGAGCACAATTTCCAGGTGAGATTTACCAGTCTGCAGGGACGCAGGCTGGGGAAGTCACACCCAGGAGGGGAGGCAGGGAGTTTTTAAGAGAACAGGGAAGGGAGGGGGAAGTTGGCACGCTAGGGGTAGGTGGGGAATTTTTATTGGCTCAGGGTCGGGTGATGGACAGCCAAAGGTCTCCTCCTTCCGGATGGAGGGGGTCTGCATCCGGGGTTTGTCGACACGTCATGGGACTGGAATCCAGGAAGAGGTGTTCGTTCCTTCCCTATATGGCACACAGCTACATGGCACTGTCTCTGCTCTGCCTGCACTGTCCTCGCCCTTCTCCCTCTGGTACCTCCAGCTTTACATTCTAGCTTTTTGGTCATAATGGGTGATGACTCGATCTTGCTACTTCTGGCTGACAAGGGGCATTGTGGGGGCGGGGGTTGAGGCTGGTATCAGGCCAAAGGAGAGGGTTTAGTGGGGAGAGGTGCTTAGCAATGGAGCAACATCTGATTAGTGGCGACCTGGGTTATCTCAGTTAGCTTCTATTGGAGGACCTTGAAGACACAAAGTGCAATTAAGAGTAAATGACAAACCATTATTAAGGGGCCCAGTAGAGGCATTAGCCAGGCTATCATGAGGGACTGAAGCTATCAATAAGGGCTGCCTTCAGGTATTCGTGTTTTGTGGAGGTTTTTTTTGTAGTTCTTATAATTTTTTAACGCTTTGTTCTATGGTCTCAGATTCATTGATATAGTAACAGCATTCTTCTTGTAGGATAATACAGGTTCCGCCCTTTTCTGCGGTAAGCAGATCTAAAGCCCGCTTATTTTGAAGGGTGACTTGGGCAAGGGAAGTAAGCTGCTGCTGGAGGGAAATAAGAGTGGTTGAGGTTTCTCCCAGGGTCAGGCTCACTCTATCATTTAATGCTGCCAGTTGACTTGCGAGACCTTGAGAGCTGACTAGGCTATGGCCTAATGCCCCTGCTCCTGTGGTACCCGCGACTACTGTGGTGACCAGACTTACTCCTACTAGTATGGGTCGGAAAACAGCCCTCTTTTGCCTAGCTCTCGGATACATAGACCATCCATCTGGTGCCTGTTTTACCTCAGGTTTGTTGTATAACGTCAATTGGGGAACTAGCATCACTGAAAAGCAGGGTTCTACCATGGTGCTGCTGATACACTGGGTGTGTTGTTGCACTAGAAAAACTCACTCCTTTGAAGGGAGATTAGAGTGTTTATGGTCACCCATCATTGGCATTGGCTTCTCATTGACAGTCCAGAGATGGTGGAATGCTGCGTCAGGTAGCAGGTCAGCGGGGATGATGATTCTTTGAGCCATTTTTTGGTGGCTCCGGACTTATGTTGAGCCCCGGGCTCAACGCTCATTTTCTACATCCGTATCTTGTTCAAAAGGAGGCTGCAGTCCTTTTCAGAGGTGTTTACTGGTTGAGCCTGGAAGAAACTAACGGGAGCCATTTTTTGGTGGCTCCGGACTTATGTCGAGCCCCGGGCTCAAGGCTCATTTTCTACATCCGTATCTTGTTCAAAAGGAGGCTGCAGTCCTTTTCAGAGGTGTTTACTGGTTGAGCCTGGAAGAAACTAACGGGGACCACTACCACTGGGGGGCATTGGAGGGAGGCGCAGAGGAAACAACTGGACACATTGCTGAGGATATGTGAAGCATTAAGACACTGCACTGTTTTTCTAATGACTCTAGCCCAGGAAAGTGGTGCTCCTGCTGGTCATGAGGAGCGTGGGTAGGGGTCTGACTGAATCTTCTGTTTTAGTGCCTGTTCTGTCTGTAGAATATTACTTGATACTTGTACTTGGGTGTTTAGAACCTCTGTGAGAGTGTGACTCACAGTGGTCCATTCCCTCTTGATGTATACTGTGCCCTGTGGCTGGGCTTGGTAACTATCATATAGCTTGCCCTGTACTCTTTTCTCCCCGCATTGATCCCATGGGTCACTAATGGTAATGTATAGCCTATCTTGTATTCTGGTGAATATGTTGTCAGAGACTCCTCTTGTTGTATCTGCTACTGCATGAACCCTACATGTGTCTAATTCAGGATGACATCTCCCATACATGTTGGACTGGAAAGTACATGTATGAGAGGTTTGGTCATACGGAAAGCACAGCACTAGGTTTGAGAAGGTGTTTAAGATGTCTGTGTTTACTGGTATTTGAACTGGTGTCTGACAACCTGCACATGGGCAACTTTGGGTGCCTACTTCTCGGGCTTCGGTTCCGTGAGGAAGAGCTAGTTGGAGCTTAAACTTCCATGCAGAGTAGCTCTGCCTGGAGACCACTGGGCTATTCATCTGGCTGGTTGCACTTGACATGACTAACTTGCAGCTTAAGAAGACCCACCTCACAAGACACCCAATCATCGTGTCTGGGTGCCTGTTTGAGCCTAGAAATTTGATACTAGGAAGAATGCCCGTGTAGTTTGACTGCTGAGGGCGTAGTGAGGATTACTGTATAAGGCCCTGTCCAGCAGGGTTGGAGGGATTTTGGCTGGAGTTTTCTTAGAAGTACTTCATTCCCTGGCTGAAGGATCGCTGTCTCTTGGGTTGTTGGATGACGTAGGATGGGATAGGAGCTGGTCTGCGTGTTCCCTGAGAAGATGTTTCAACAGTGAAAAGTAAGGAAGGTAGGAGGCCAAAGGAGGAGAGGTAGTGGGCAGGCCTGTGTTCAGTAAGAAGGGCCTGCCATACATTAGCTCAAATGCGCTTAGTTCAGCTGGTCCCCAGGGGGCAGCATGCAGCTGAGTGAGAGCAATAGGGAGATTGGGCCATGAGAGCTTTACTTCTAGAGACAGCTTAGTTGGTTTTTTAGGAGACCATTAGCCCTTTCGACCTTACTCGATGACTGGGGGTGATAGGGTATATGGAGGTTACAGGTGATATTGAGAGCCTCAGCTGTTAGCTGAGTGACCAGGGAGATGAAGGCAGGTCCGTTACTGGATTGGAGTAAAGTGGGGAGTCTGAAACAAGGAATGATGTGTTCTACCAGCACTTATGCTACCACTGATGCATTCTCAGGGTAGGTGGGGAAGGCTTTGATCCACTCTGAAAAGTTATCAACCAGAAACAGTAAATACCAGAGTTTTTTATGCCTAGGCATATGGGTGAAATTGACCTGCCAGTCTTGTTCGGGGATTGTTCCCCTCATCTGGTGGAGGGCCATTCAGGTCTTCAGAGCACCTTGAGATGAGATGTGATGACAAGTAGTGCAGGTCTGGTGAACCTGATCTATTGCCTTGTGGAGACAGTAAGGGGCAAATATGGGGGAGAGAAACCGGTGCATGGCCACTGGCCCAATGTGTAGAAACTGATGAATTTTGGATATGATATCTCTGCCTTGAGCTTGGGGGAGGGCAATTTGTCCCCCGAGGTATATCTATCCCTGATCTCTCAACATGTCCCCTTGATGTAGAAGCAGTCACTGTTCATCATCAGGGTATTGGGGCAATAGAGAGGGAGAAAGAAACAGCACAAAGGGTTGGCTAGACCTGGATGTCGGGCTGTGGCGTCTGCCAAGGCATTACCCCTCATTACTGGATCATTTTCAGTCTGATGTCCTTTACAATGCACGATGGCCACCTCCTTGTGGTCTTGTAGGGCCTGTAGCAGGCGGCTGATAGCCCTGCCATTGATGATCAGGGTTCCCTTAGTGGTAAGGAAGCCCCTATCCTTCTAAATCACAGCATGAGTGTGTGAAATTAGGAAGGCATATTTAGAGTCAGTATAAATTGTGGCCCTCTTCCCGGCTGCCAGCTCTAACACCCAGGTAAGAGCTACTAATTCGGCTTTCTGGGAGGTGGCCCCAGATGGGAGTAGGTTTGCTTCTATCACCTGTGACAGAGTAACCACTGCATAGGCCGCCCTTTGCATCCCATCACTCCCCTTCACCGAGCTTCCATCTACGAAAAAGGTCAAGTCAGGGTTTTTGAGGGGCATGTCTTGTAGGCCCTCTCTAGGTTTCCTAAGAGCTTCTACAATCTCTACACAGGAATGAGTGGGCTGATATGCCTGATCGCTGACAGGAAGCAAGGAGGCTAGGTTAAGGGGTGGAGAGACTTGTAGAGTTACCTGTGGATGTTCAATAAACAGAAGGTGGAATTCTTGTACTCTTGAAGGACTTAAGGAGGTCAGGGATTTATGACTCAAAAGATCTTGTAACTGGTGTGGGGAATACACAGTAATGGGCTGTGGAGTGTTAATTTCAGGGCTTCTCGGGCCAGACTTCTTGGAGCTGTTAGGGCTTGGAGGCAAGGCTGCCACTCCCTGGTGGTGGTATCTGTTTGGAGAGAAAGGCAACGGGATGGTACCCAGGCCCCACTGGCTGTACCAGCATTCTGGTTGCCACCTCTGCCTTCTCTGCTGTATATTGGGTAATGGGCTTAGTTAAGTTGGGGAGCATTAACGGGGGGGATGACAGCAACACATCGCACAATTGACTGAAAGCAGAAGCCACCTCAGTGGGTGAATTTAGTGGCCTAGTAGGAGTCTCTGTGGCAGCTGCATAAAGCGGTCTGGTGAGAAGGGCAAAGTTAGGCACCCAGCGTCTGAAAAACCCTACTAATTCTAGAAAGGAGAGTATTTTGGCTCTTGAAGTAGGTGGCAAGAGAGCTTTAATCACAGCTGCTCAGTCTGCCGTTAGGGCTTTAGTGGTGGGAGTTAGAGTTAGCCCAAGGTATGTAACTTGGGGTAGAGATAGCTGTGCTTTGGCAAGGGATACTCTGTATCCCATGTCTACCAGGAAATTAAGAAGGGATGTGATGTCCAGAACCAAGGCCTCTTTTGAGGGGCTGCAAAGTAAAATATCATCTATGTATTGGAAGAGAGTACTCTCGCCTGTTGAATTTCACGAGATGTCCTCTGTCAGGGCCTGTCCAAAAAGATGGGGGCTATCTCTAAAACCTTGCGGTAGAACTGTCCAGGTTAATTGTCTAGATTGACAGGTGTCAGGGTCCTCCCACATAAAGGCAAATAGCAGCTGTGAGTCTGAGTGGAGTGGTATAGTGAAAAAGGCATCTTTAAGGTCCAGTACAGTAAAATGAGAGGTACCGGAAGGGACTCAAGACAGAAGAGTATATGGGTTAGGCACTACTGAGTATAAGGGAATAACAGCCTCATTAATTATTCAGAGGTCCTGAACAAGGCGATATGCTCCAGAAGGCTTTACTGGCAAGATTGGAGTATTGCATGGAGAGTTAGCTGGCACTAAAGCCCCTGAGAGAGCAGACAATTAACAATAGGCTGTAGTCCCCTTCAGTGAGCCTGTGAAATAGGAAATTGAGGCTGAGAAGGAAAGCGGGATGGGTCTTTAAGGCGTATTAAAACCGGGGTGAGGTGGGTTGCCACCACGGGGGTGGAGATGTCTTACACGACTGGATTGACAGCAGTCTAGGGAGTTGGGAGACTCAGGTTTCTGTCATCTAAATCTCCTTCGCCGACTAAAGCAATGAGGGAACCTAAGCATTCAAAAGGTGGGAGGGAAATAGAGGCTCCTAACTTATAGAGCAGATCCTGTCCTAACAGAGGGGGAGGACAAGAAGGCATCACCAGAAAGGAATGGGTAAACGGGATGCCTTGAAAAGTGCAGGACACCGGGCCCATCTCCAAAGGCTTGGAGAGGGTTCCCATGACCCCAACTACAGAGACCCTGGCAGGGTGTAAAAGCTCTTTAAAGGAGGGGAGAACAGAGTAGGTAGCTCTCGTGTCTACTGAGAAGGAGATGGTCTTACCCGCTACCCACAGCTTGGCCCTGGGCTCAGCGAGGGTGATTGGGGTGTCCGAGTCCAGGCATCTTCAATCTTCGAGGATGCCCAGCAGATTTGAAGGGTAGTCTTTTGAGGGCATCTGCCCCCTGCAGGGCTCTGCCGCCAGAGGAGGACCACCCCCTAGTGGACAGTCTACTTTTCAATGACTTCGCTTACTGCAGCTGGGGCATGGTCTGGTCAGTCTGTGTGGTTGGTTGAGGCACTTCTGTGCCCAGTACCCTTCTTTGCTGCACCAAAAGCAAGGGCCCAGAGATCAATCGAATTGATCTCCAGGGACATCCTGACGATCCCCACAAGCCGGTCGCAGAGCAGCTCTTATGGCGCGAGTCTGTTCTGCTATTTGGGCAGCTGACCTCTTCTCACTCTCGTCCTCTCAGGCATGAAAAACCTTAAATGCCATATCTCCCAGGTTTCCTAGAGGGGCCTGGGGACCATCTTCAGCTTTTTAAAGCTTGCGCCTGATGTCGGGAGCTGAGTTATAAAATGCATGGCCAGGAGAGAGGAACCCAACGCTGAGGCCAGGTCAATCTTAGTAAAATTCCCTAGGGTTTCTTTGAGGCACTTGAGGAATTCTGATGGGTTTTCATCAGGCTTCTGGGTAATTTCTCTTAACTTATCATAATTGATGGCTTTTTGGGTGGTTGAGTTCATACTTGCTAACAAGTAGCGAACTATGCAATCCCAGAATGCCTCACCCTTGAGAGAATTATAATCCCACAGGGGTTCTTGTAGAGGAACAGCCTCCCTGCCCATAGGTTCTCATTTATCTGTGGCATGGGTCTCACTGGCACAGTACTGTGCTGCCGCTGTGACATGGTCATATTCTTCTGGGGTTAGAGTGGATTGGAGGACTACATGTACATCATGCCAGGTGAGCTTGTAAGCTTGAGTGAGATATTTAAACTGTTTAGCGAACATTATGGGGTTGGAGGAAAAGGACTCCAATTGCTGTTTTTCTTGGGACAAGTTTGCCAGGGAAAAGGGAACATGAACCTGCACTACCCCTTCAGCTCTCGCCACTTCTCTCAGAGGAGCCATCACATGAGCCCGAGACCGCTGTGACTTAGAGCGGGTTACGGGAGGGCTAGACCATTTGGGTGCCAGCTGCGGTGAGTAGGAAACAGTGGCAGGTTTGAAGGAGGGGAAGGAGGAGGTGACACTGGCAATGGGGGATACAACTTGGGAATTGATGCAGAACTTGAAGACAGGGGACTAGGATATGGGGGAGTTTTATCCATTTTTTCCAAAGTGGGGTATGCACTTGTGGAGCAAGATGGCTGTGCGACCAGAAGAGAAGGGGAATAAGATGGTGGAGAGACCAGAAGAGAAGGGGAACAAGATGGTGGAGAGACCTGAAGAGAAGGGGAACAAGATGGTGGAGAGACCGGAAGAGAAGGGGAATAAGATGGTGGAAAGAGAGAGAGAGGAGGAGGGGTGAGAACATGAACATTGAGGAAGGGAGCTGGCCTCTGTGGTGGGCCTGGAGGAGCAGGAAGGGGGGTAGTGGAGATCTTCCACTGAGTCTGTCAGAGAAGAGCCTCCCAGTAATAGGAGTGGTAGAGATTGGTGGTCCTTGGTGAAGGCCTGGGCTAACAAAACTCAGGAAGTAGTACACTTAACACATAGATCTGGGTGGGCATACAAAGTCCAAAAAGCCTGCACATATGGGATTTCACTCCACTTTCTGCTCCGGTGGCAATAATTAGTCAAGTCGGTGAGGAGGCTAAAATTGAAAGTTCCCTCAGGGGGCTAGTGAGATTGGTTGTCCAAGGGATACTGAGGCTAGGCCTGAGAGCAAAGGAAGACCAGCTTCCATTTGCGAACTTCCTGGGACAAATATAGAGTAGCCAAATTAGAAATGAGACACCGCAATGGGGTCTGAGCCTCCACTTTTGAGGGCTGGTTCCCTATGTCTGCATCACTTCCCCAACTAATCCCGCTGAGAGGAGCACTCAGCATCCCAAGCACGCTATGTCAGGGGAGACGTCCTGGGAGCCTGGGTGAGGGACGTCTCTCACACCGCAGGGCCAGGGGCGGGCCGGATGCCCGCAGACATCCTGGGGCCTAGGTTAGGGACGTCTCCCACACCGCAGGGCCAGGGGCAGGCCGGATGCCCGCAGAGGGTGGGCTGGATGTAGCTATGATTTTGAATGGACCAGGTGAAAACGGGTTAGGAAGGGAAACAGACTGGGGGAAACTGAGGGACTCACCGGAAAATAGTCCATGCAGCGGAGAGCAGCCTGAGGTCCTAGATCAGGGAAGGAGGGGGCAGGGCCACTGGTGGCTGGTCGGGTCCCGCGCTCATGCTCCTTCCTGGGTTTCGGCACCAAATGTAAGATAGATTCTAGCCGAAATAAGCAGGCAACGAGAGGCAATAAAGGGCTAGGCAGTTTATTTGAGCACAATTTCTGGGCAAGATCTACCAGTCTGCAGGGACGCAGGTTGGGGAAGTCATGCCCAAGAGGGGAGGTGGGGAGTTTTTAAGAGAACAAGGAAGGGAGGGGAAAGTAGGCCGTGCTAGGTGTAGGTGGGGAATTTTTATTGGCTCAGGGTCGGGTGATGGACAGCCAGAGGTCTCCTCCTTCCGGATGGAGGGGGTCTGTACCCGGGGTTAGTTGGCACATCATGGGACTGGAATCCAGGAAGAGCTGTTCATTCCTTCCCCATACAGCACAGAGCTACTTAGTGCTGTCTCTGCTCTGCCTGCACTGTCCTCGCCCTTCTACCTCCAGTACCTCCAGCTTTACAGTTAGGATGGCTATTATAAAAAAAAAAGACAAAAAACAAAACTTCATGTACGTGAGGATGTGGTAAAAATGAAGCCCTTCATATTGTTGATGGCAATGTGAATTGGTGTGGGCACTTAGTTAACAGTATGCAGCTCCCTCAGAAAATTCAAAATTTATCTGCCATATGTTCCAACAACCCCACTTCTGGGTATATGTCTAAAGGAAATGAAATCAGGATCTCAGAGATATCTATACCCCCGTGTTCACTGAAGAATTATTCACAGTAGCCAAGATACAGAAGCAACCTTAATGTCTATTGGTGAATGAACAGATAAAGAAAATACTATATTTATATACAGTAGAATATTGTTCTGCCTTAAAAAGGAAAGAAATCCTGCCATTGCAACAACATGGATGAACCCAGAGAACATTATGCTCAGTGAAATTAGCCAGACACAAAAGGAAAAATACTATATGATACCACTTCTATGAGGAATATAAAATAGTCAAACTCATAGGAGCAGAGTAGAATGGTGGTTTCCTGGGTCTAGGGGTTGGAGAAAAAGGAGCGGTATTAGTCACAGGGTACAAAGTTTCAGTTATATAGAATAAGTCCCAGAGATCTACTGAACAGCTTCATGCCTATATTGAATAATACTGTATTATACACTTAAAATTTGTTAAGACGTGGATCTTTCAAGTGTTCTCATCACACAAAAAACAGTAATAAGTAAAGAAGACCAGGAGACACTTTGGGAGGTGATGGATATGTTTATGGCATAGTGTGGGTAAAATTGTAAAATTTCCAGAATATCTCACCTGGCTTTAGTGCATATCCTCAGGGGTGGAGAGAAGTTCATCTCCATATAAATGCGTAATTACCTGGGCAATGGACGGCTTATCTGTTACCTGAGAGGTGAGCAGGAGGGCTGGTTTTCAGAGCAGGAGAAAAGGCCTCAGACTGCAATTTGTAAGCAATAAACGGATTTTAAACTTTACTTCTCCCTTTGACTGATTTTGGTTTTAGAGGCATTTTGCCCTGGGATTTCCTCTGCCTGGGCTTACACATAGATTGTCATTTCATATCTGTATACTTATCTCCAAACTTATCAAGTTGAATATATTAAATATGTACAACTTTTTACATGTCAATAATTCCCCCCAAAATAAAAAGAAAATCAATATAATACACCACATTAAGAAAATGAAGGAAAATCTTCACATGACCTTATGAATTAATAGAGAAAAATCATGTGACAAAATCCACTGCACTGCCATGATAAATACACTCAGCAAACTAGGAATAGAAGGGAACCTCCTCAATATGATAAAGACATGTATGAAAAACCAACAGCTAACATTTTATATAAGGATGAGAAACTGATAGCTTCCCTCTAAGATCAGAAACAAGAGAAGGATGTCCACTTTCACCACATCAGTTCAACAGTGTACTAGTTCAATCCAAAACAATTAGGCAAGAAAAAGAAATAAAAGACATACAAATTGGAAAAGAAGTAAAACTACATTTGCTGATCAATTATCCCATACATTAAAAAATCCAAAGAATCTCCAATAAAGCTACTAGAGCTAATAAATGAATTCATCCAAGTTACAGGGCACAAGATCGACACACAAAGAATGGTCATGTTTCTGCACCAGCAATGAACAATCTGAAAAGGAAATTAAGAAAATAATTTCATTTATAATAGCAACTAAAACAATAAAACCTTTATAAATTAACTTCAGGAAGGAGATGCTAGATTCATACTCTGGAAACTAAAAAACATTGCAGAAAGAAATTAAAGGAGAGACCTAAACAAATTACTTATTTTTATGATTAGAAGACTTAATGTTGTTAAGATGGCAATATTCCCCATAATAACCTACAGATTCAGTAATACCTCAATACAAATATTGGAGATTTTTGAAGATATGGAAAAACTGAATCTCAAAATCCTATGTAGTGGCTAGGGTCCCCAAATAGCCAAAACAATCCTCAAAAAGAACAAAGTTGAAAGCTTTACACTTTCCAATTTCAAATTTTACTACAAGACTAGAGTAATGAAACCAGCACAGTACTGGGAAAAGAACAGACATATATAGACCAATGGAATAGGACTGAACATCCAGAAATAAATCTACATATACATGGCCAATTCATTTTCAAGATAGTAACCACACTACTTGGAGTGGACATTTAATATTGTAGATTACTGTCAAATCACTATGTTGTATACTTGAAACCAATATATCTTATATCAACTATACCTCAATAAAAAAAGAATAATGCCAAGACCATTTAAAGGGGAAAGAATAGTCTTCACAAAATCGTGCTAGGACAACTGAATATCCACATGGAAAGGATGAAGTTGGACTCTGACTTCATGTGATGCACAAAAATTATCTCCAAATGGATCAGTGACCTTGATAGGGAAATATTTACAAGGTAAGCAGTCTAGTCCAGGTGGCTCCCTTCTGCTTCTCTTCTTTAGCAAAGACAGCAGAAACTCCCATTTCCCACCTCCCCTTCACTCCCCACTCCACCAGGCACTCACTTCCCAACTCCCTTTTCCCCTTACCTTGCTTGCTGCCTACTTGCTGCTGTGCACATAGAAATGTTGCAGATACAGAAGAAGAAAGATATATATTGCTCCCCATGCCTTTGTTCAGGGCTCAGACCTTGGGAGATTACTACCCTCTGAGCCCGCCAGTGTAAAATAAATCTCAACGCTCCAAGACCTCCGAGTGCCCCTTGGTTCTTCCATCAGCAATCAAGTCCCGGTTTTTCAGGTTTTTCCGTAACATTTGGTTCCCTGATTGGGAATCCCAACAGCGCTGGCCCTTTGTTGCCACAGGTTTGGGGCATTGGCGGGGCAGTAACAGAACAGGCGATCACAATAAAGAAGGCACGCCCTGCCAGATCTTTCAGCAGTCTCCTGCCCGGTTGTCCTGGGCCAGCCCCACTTGGCTGTTCCTACTGGACTCAGGGAGGCTTGGCATGTGAGCACCTGCTTCTGACGTCAGATTATGGTAAGGCCCCAGGGCCCCTGACCCAGCCACTTCCTACCCATTGGTGTGGAAGAGGAGCCTGATCACCTCCCTGAGACTTCTTAGAGAAGTCTCACAGCTAGGGATTCCCAGGGAGGGAATGTTTAAACTCTGATCTGAATGTGTGAGTGTGCGGGGCAGCTGAAGCCATTCAGTTTGCACTGAATCTGTGATTCCACAACCTGCTGTATGGAATCTGAGTGGGCCCTTCGCCATATTTGCAGTCAGCTGCCACAACATAACAGTGACTTAGCTTTGGCTGACCTAGCCCGGGACTTATACCAGTGCACCTTAGTCAAGACTGACCAAAGTCTCTGAGAGGAGTGCGAATGGACAGGCATCTGATCGGTCTCCTCTCTAGAGGAGGCAGCCCTCCCTTATCTGTTGTTGTGGCACTGATACACAGACAAGTCATGGGGTCAGGGTGCAGCAAACCCACAGTTCTTGATACCATGATCAAAATTTTCAGGAAGGGATTTTCAGGAGACGATGGAGTAAAATTAACTCCCAGCAGGTTAAAAACCCTGTGTGCATCTGAATGGCCCACCTTTAGTGTAGGATGGCCTCCAGAAGGGACCCTAGATGTCCCAACAGTCCACTGGGTCTGGCGGGTCATCACTGGAGATCCAGGTCATCCTGACCCGTTCCCACATATTGACTCCTGGTTAGGAATCTCCAAGACCCTACCCCCTTGGGTGCGATTTGCTTGCAACAGGCAGGGACAGGGTAGGGTCTTAGTCACCTCAACAAGGAATCCTACAAAGAATCAACAGAAGTCTAAGCCTCTGAAAATTCTTTCTGGTGACCCAGAGGAAGAGCTAATATTGCCCCCATCCTATGTGCCCCCAAGGCCATCAGCACCCAGCCCCCCAGTCCCAGACACACCACCACCGTCGGCCTCCCCGCCACCTCCAGAACCAGCAGACACACTCTTCCCTGGACCAGCAGCCAACTGCATTTTTGGCCAGGAGCAGGCACCCTTCAGATGCCGGTGCAAGAGACATGGGAGCCTGAAAGGCATAATAAAGATGGGACCATCCAGCCTCGCCAGTCCATGCTTTACTATCAACCCTTCTCCACGACTGACCTCCTCCATTGGAAACACAACACCCCTTTATGCTTGGAGAAGCCACAAGCCTTGGTTGATCTCATGGAATCCCTCTTCCAAACCCATCAGCTGATCTGGGAAGACTGCCAACAGCTTCTCAGCACCCTGTTCAACACGGAGGAGAGGAGGCAGATTATAAATGGGGCCCGCCAATACCTGGAAGAGCACACACCAGCCGGGGTCCTTGATTGAGGTGCATGGGCTGAAATCACTGTCCCTGAGGAGCGCCCCGAGTGGGACTTCACTACCCCTGAGGGACAGCACCAGATCTGCAAATATCAGGAAGCCCTCCTCCAGGGGGTCAAAGCTGGGTCCAAAATGTCTGTGAACATGATCAAAGTATCTTCAGTCACTCAACAACCAGGAGAGTCTCCTGGGGACTATTATGAAAGACTGTGTGAAGCTTATCGCATCTACACCCGCTTGAATCCTGAGTCACCAGGGAGCCAACAAATGGTCAACACCTCATTCATAGCTCAAGCCACTGCAGACATCAGACGAAAGCTCCAAAAACTCGAAGACTTTGCTGGGATGAATATCACTCAACTGATTGAAATTGCCAACAAAGTATATCTAAACAGAGAAGTTCAGGCTGACAGAGAGACTGAAAGAAGAATGAATAAAAAGACCAGCTTCCTGACAGCTGCCCTAAAAGAAAGAGATGACCAAAAGGCAGAGGAGAGCTGACCACTGAGAGGGGGGAGGCCTAGGACCCACCAAAAGAGGGACCAGTGTGCTTACTGTAAAGAGAAGGGGTATTGGAAGAATGAATGCCACAACCAAGGCAAAGCCCTGGAGCCCAGTTGTTACCAGAAGAGCCTCACAGGGAAAGGCTCATTGGCCTGGCAGGAACAAACTCAGATTGACAAGGACTGGGCTCTCTCATTCTCGGCCCCCATGAGACCATGGTCAAAATGAAAGTGGGGGGCCACACATGACTTTTATGGTTGACACAGGGGCAGAACACTCTGTGGTTACCCTCCCTGTAGCCCCTTTCAGTAAAAAGACTGCAACTATTCTTGGAGCCACTGGAACAAAAGCAGTCCAGCAACAGTTTTGCCAAGCCCCTACAAGGTCCGACATGAGTTTCTCTACCTGCCCGAGTACCCCATTACCCTCATTGGCTGAGTTACACTCTCAAAGCTTGGAACCCAAATAACTTTTGAACCAACTGGATGCACAAGCCTCAAACTAAACCCAGGCCAAGAAGAGTCAGGGTCCCTAGTACTGGCAATAACCACACCTAGAGAAGAGGAATGGAGGCTATTCTGTGCCCAGACCCTCTCAAGTAGCCCACCTGAATTCAGAGCTGCCTTACCCTCAGTATGGGATGAAGACAACCCTCTTGAACTTGCTCATAACCAAGCCCCTGTCACTGTAAAATTGACTCCAGGGGCCCAGCCACAAAGACAGTGGCAGTACCCCCTCTCACAAGAGGAGACAGCAGGCATTCAGGAACACCTGATCAGACTCAAAGAGCCAGGCATTCTAATTGAGTGTCAGTCACCCTGGAACACCCTGCTTCTACCAGTCAAAAGCCCAGGAGGAGGGTACTGGCCTGCTCAAGACCTGTGAGCCATTAACAAAGTGACTGTTTCTTTACACTCGGTGGTCCCAAATCCGTACACCCTCCTCAGCCAGATCCCGGGATCTGCCAAATGGTTCACTTGCCTAAACTTAAAAGATGCCTTTTTCTGCCTCTGGCTGGGTCCCCAAAGCCAGCTCTTGTTTGCCTTCGAATGGACTGAACCGGATATGGGGCAGCAGATGCAGTTAACATGGACATGGCTTCCACAAGGGTTCAAGAACTCACCCACTCTCTTTGGAAAGGTATTGGCTGCAGACCTTGCCAGTTTTCGGAGGGAAGCCATGTGCTGCGCCCTCCTCCAGCATGTAGATGACCTCCTCCTTATCAGTGACACCCAGGAAAATTATGCAAAAGGCACAGAGGCCTTCCTGAAACTCCTTTCAGACTCAGGATACCAAGCCTCATGGAAAAAGGCACAAATCTGCCAGCAGCAAGTTTGGTACTTGGGCTTCCTCCTCACCCAGTTCCTTCCTCACCCAGGGAAAATGGGCACTAGGGCTGGAAAGGAAAAAGGTCATTATCTCTTTATCCCAGCCCCAGAAGAAAAAGGGCATATGAGAGTTCCTGGGGGCTGCTGGGTTCTGCAGAATCTGGATTACCAGATTCTCGGCAATGGCAAGACCCCTCTACAGCCTCCTGAGGGGCCCAGACCGAGAGCCCCCTGTCTGGACAGAAGAGGCAAGAGCCTCTATCTTGGAAATAAAGGCTGCTTTAGGAAAGGCACCAGTCCTAGTCCTACCTTATATAGAAAAGCCCTTCAGTCTCTTTGTACAGAAAAGGAAAATGTGGCCCTCGGGGTTCTCACACAGACTGTTGGGTCCTGGCAGTGGCCGATCACATACTTGTCAAAGAAACTGGACCCAGTTGCAGCAGGATGGCCACCCTGCCTCAGGGCACTGGCACCCACAATTCTACTCATTAAGGAAGCAGATAAACTTATCTGGGACAAGAACTAAATGTCAAGGTTCCCCATGCTGTTGTGTCCCTCATGAACACACAGGGACACTGCTTCCTCTCCAACTCCTGCTGGCACAATATCAAGGGCTCCTCTGTGAAAACTTGCGGGTTACTCTTGAAACAGTACAGACACTGAATCCAGCAACTTTCCTCCCCACCGAAGAGGGGAAACCAGATCATAACTGCTCTGAAGTAACTGACAAAGTATATGCAAGTCCTCCAGATTTGTGAGATCAAGCAATACAAAATCAAGAACTCACGCTGTTCAGTGATGGTAGCAGTTATCTACAAGAAGGTATCGGAGAGCAGGTTATGCAGTAACTACTGCCACTGAGATCTTAGAAGCAAAAGCCCTGCTGGCCGGATGGTCAGCACAACAGGCTGAACTGCAGGCCTTAATTCAAACCCTCAGCATCAGCAAGAGCAAGTGAGCCAACATCTACACAGACTCCCTATATGCCTTTGCCACTGTACACATACATGGGGCAATCTACAAGGAAAGAGGTCTCCTCACAGCAGCAGGAAAAGCAATCAAGAACAAGGAAGAAATACTAAAACTCCTTGAGGCTGTCTGGCTCCCAAAAGAAGAGGCAATTCTGCATCGCAAAGGACACCAAAAAGGAAATGACCCTATAACACAGGGGAATCAGCTGGCAGATGAAGCGGCTAGAGCAGCAGCTAGTAAGGAGTCATGTAAAGCTCTTTCCCTCACTATGGCCCTAACACCCCTGGTGGAGGCCCCTCCACCCAAGTACACTGAAACGGAGGACTGGGCCATGGCTGAAGGAGCCACCCTAACTGAAAAAGGATGGTGGATGCTGCCTGACAGATACATCTTTGTCCCAACTGCAACCAGAAGACATTTAGTCAGCAAATACCATCAGCTCACCCACCTAGGAAAAACTGCACTGGAAGCCCTCCTCAATAAGCAGTGATACATCAGCCAGTTGACAACATTATGCCAAGCAATAAGTGAGCAGTGCGTGACTTACACCAGAAATAATGCTCGATCTGCCTCATGACCCTTGCCCGATGTCCAAAGGGCAGGAGTTGCCCCCTTTGAAGACCTTGAAATAGACTTAACAGATGTCTAGCCAAGCAAAGGACCCAGATACCTCCTAGTGATAGTGTGTACATACTCTGGGTGGGTCAAAGCCTTCCCAACTGGGACACAAAGAAGCTGGGAGGTAGCAAAAGTTCTCCTGAGAGAAATTGTGCCCCGGTTTAGTCTACCATCTACAATTCACAGTGACAATGGATGTGCATTTGTAGCAGATGCAGTAAAAATTTTAGCTAAATCTCTCAATGTTATGTGGAAACTCCACACTGCATATAGGCCACAAAGTTCAGGGAAAGTAGAGCGAATGAATCACATGCTCAAGGGAACCCTGGCTAAATTTTGCCAAGAAACTGGCCTCCCGTGGCCAGACCTAGTGCCTCTAGCTCTGCTGCCCACCTGGGACTCCTTTCCTGTGTGTTGGAAATATATTTTTAATTCTCTATGATTTAAATGTTTTTTTCTGTTACCTCTGATGCATGCTTAGGAATGCTATATCTTAACTAAGATCTGTTTCCATGTTATGGCTGTTCCTACATTGTTCTTATGTTTTAGAGAATGTGTGCCCCAGAAAACTGGAGGCAGCTAAACACTAGGTGTGAAATTAGTTAATTATGTATGTATGAAATCACTAACTCAGAATACTATTGTTATTAAACAACTATGATCAATAAAAATGAGAGGTGTCCTCTCAGTACCACTCTTGCGCTGTTATGCCTTGAGTCCCCTGGCTGGCCCTTTCAGATCTCCAATATCTCATCACATCTCCTCCCTTCTCTGAAGGTCAGAAGCAAGGAAGGGACCGACAAGTGACGCCTGAACAGGGACCCTTGAAACTCAGAACAGGGAAGCTCCAAAGGTCGTCGATCCAGAAAGACTCCTGGGAAAGTGTACATAGGGACAGGATTGAGACATCAGGGACACTATAATGGGCCAACATCAAACTAAAGCAGGTAAACCAGAGGATTACTTAAAATTACTCCATACCAAGATGGTGGTGTGAGTAGGGCAGCAGAAATCTCCTCCAAAAACCATATATATTTTTGAAAATACCACAAATACAACTATTCTTAAAAGAGAGACCAGAAGATTCAGGACAACAGGCAGGCTACATCTACATCTGCGAGAACCTAGCACTTCATGAAGGGGGTAAGATACAAGCCATGGCCCGACAGGACCCGAGCAGCAACCCTACCCCAGTTCCCCAGCGGGAGGAGTCAGACTGGGGAGGGAGAGGGAGTCCAGGACTGCTAAATACCCAGCCCTAGTCATCCGCACTGGGAGCGTAGACACAAAGTGCGTGGTGTGCTGGATACTAGGGAAACAGAACAGTAAAACCTGTGAGTGGGTTCCCACAGCTGGCACGCATGAGACAAAAGGAAAGTCAGTGCTTTTTGAAATTCTTAAAGGGACAGGAGTCTCACAGCTGGATGGAAGCGTCCCAGCACACTCAGCCCAGCAGCTGGGAATCATGGGGAACTTCGGGTGCCTGAACCCCCTGGGTGGCAGCACAGCTCTGAGGCCCCTCATGGCATGGCGATAAACAGCCTCCTGATGGTTCCCACTCCAGTGCATTCCCGCCATAGCAGAGCAGCAGCCTGAGACCTGCCACACCCACAGCAGCCATGCAGGGCTTCCTCCACAGTGGCCCTGGCAAGAATCAGAGACCCTGTCTGCATGCAGCTGCCCAGCACAAGCCGCTAAGGGTCGCCGTTCTCCCAAGAAAGGAAGGCAAGGAGCAAGTGGGAAGGGACTCTTCTCCCAGCTGGTACACACACCAACTGCCTGCTTACCTCTATTGCCATGAAAAGGCAGAAGAATTTGATCCAGACCAGAATCACACAGACATCCTCGCCTGAGAGGGAACCTGGGGAGATAGACTTCACCAATCTTCCTGAAAAACAATTCAAAATAAAGGTCATAACCATACTGATGGACTTGCAGAGAAATATGCAAGAGCTAAGGAGGGAGAATACAGAAATAAAACAATCTCTGGAAGGACTTAAAAGCAGAATGGACGAGGTGCAAGAGGCCATTAATGGAATAGAAAGCAGAGAACAGGAATGCAGAGAAGCTGACGCAGAGACAGATAAAAGGATTTCCAGGAATGAAAGAATATTAAGAGAAGTGTGTTACCAATGCAAACCGAACAATATTCACATTATAGGGCTACCAGAAGAAGAAGAAGAGAGAAAAAGGAATAGAAAGTTTACTTGAAGAAATAATTGCTGAAAAGATCCCCAAACTGGGGGAGGAAATAGTCGCTCAAAACACAGAAGCACACAGAACTCCAAACACAAGGGAATCAAGGAGGACAAAACCAAAAAACATAATAATTAAAATAGCAAAGATCAAGGACAAGGACAGAGTATTAAAGGCAGCCAGAGAGAGAAAAAAGGTCACCTACAAAGGAAAACCCATCAGGCTATCATCAAACTTCTCAGTAGAAACCTTACAGACCAGAAGAGAATGGTACGATATATTTAATGCAATGAAACAACAGGGCCATGAACCAAGAATACTGCATCCAGCATGATTATAATTTAAATATGAAGGAGGGATTAAACAATTCCCAGACAAGCAAAAGTTGAGGGAATTTGCCTCCCACAAACCACCTCTACAGGGTATTTTAAAGGGACTGCTCTAGATGGAAGGACTTCTAAGGCTAAATAGATGTCACCAGAGAAAATAAAAATCACAGCAAAGAAAGGAGACCAACCAAATACTAACTAAAGGCAAAAAATAAAATCAACTACCCACAAAAGAAGTTAAAGGAAACACAAAAGAGCACAAAGTAAAACACCTAAAACACGGAGAATGGAGGAGGAGGAATAAGAAGGGAGAGAAATAAAGAATCATCAGACTGTGTTTATAATAGCTCAATAAGCAAGTTAAGTTAGACAGTATGATAGTAAAGAAGCTAACCTTGAACCTTTGGTAACCAAAAACCTTAAGCCTGCAATGGCAATAAGTACATATCTTTCAATAATCACCCTAAATGTAAATGAACTGAATGCACCTATCAAAAGACACAGAGGAATAGAATAGATAAAAAAGCAAGACCCACCTCTATGCTGCTTACAAGAGACTCACCTCAAACCCAAAGACATGCACAGACTAAAAGTCAAGGGATGGAAAAAGGTATTTCATGCAAACAACAGGGAGAAAAAAGCAGGTGTTGCAGTACTAGAATCAGACAAAATAGACTTCAAAACAAAGAAAGTCACAAGAGATAAAGAAGGCCATTACATAATGAGAAAGGGGTCAATCCAACAAGAGAACATAACCATTATAAATATATATGCACCCAATACAGGAGGACCAACATATGTGAAACAAATAATAACAGAATTAAAGAGAAAATAGAATGAAATGCATTCATTCTGGGAGACTTCAACACACCAGTCGTTCCAAAGGACAGATCCACCAGACAGAAAATGATGACACAGAGGCACTGAACAACACACTAGAACAGATGGACATAATAGACATCTATAGAACTCTACATCCAAAAGCAACAGGATACATATTCTTCTCAAGTGCACATGGAACATTCTCCAGAATAGACAACATACTAGGGCACAAAAAGAGCCTCAGTAAATTCAAAAAGATTGAAATGCTACCAACCAACTTCTCAGACCACAAAGGTATAAAACTAGAAATAAATTGTACAAAGAAAGCAAAAAGGCTCACAAATACATGGAGGCTTAACAACATGCTCCTAAATAATCAATGGATCAACAACCAAAGCAAAATAGAGATCAAGCAATATATGGAAACAAATGACAACAACACAAAGCCCCAACTTCTGTGAGATGCAGTGAAAGCAGTTTTAAGAGGAAAGTATTTAGCAATCCAGGCATATTTGAAGAAGGAAGAACAATCCCAAATGAATGGTCTAAGACACAATTATCGAAATTGGAAAAAGAACAAATGAGACCTAAAGTCAGCAGAAGGAGGGATATAATAAAGATCATAGAAGAAATAAATGAAATTGAAAAGAATAAAACAATAGAAAAAACTCAGTGAAACCAAGACTTGGTTCTTTGAGAAAATAAACAAAATAGATAAGACCCTAGCCAGACTTATTAAGAGAAAAAGAGAATCAACACACATCAAGAGAATCAGAAACGAGAAAGGAAATATCACAATGGACCCCACAGAAACACAAATAATTATTAGAGAATACTACAAAAATCTATATGCTAACAAGCTGGAACACCTAGAAGAAATGGACAACTTCCTAGAAAAATACAACCTTCCAAGACTGACCCAGAAAGAAACAGAAAATCTAAACAGACCAATTACCAGCAACGAAATTGAGGCGGTAATCAAAAAACTACCCAAGAGCAAAACCCATGGGCCAGATGGATGTACCGTGGAGTTTTACCAGACATACAGAGAAAACATAATACCCATTCTCCTTAAAGTTTTCCAAAAAATGGAAGAGGAGTGAATACTTCCAGACTCATTCTATGAAGGCAGCATCACCCTAATACCAAAACCAGGCAAAGACACGACCAAAAAAGAAAACTACAGACCAATATCCCTGACGAACATAGATGCAAAAATACTCAACAAAATATTAGCAAACCGAATTCAAAAATACATCAAGAGGATCATACACCATGACTAAGTGGGATTCATCTCAGGGATGCAAGGATGGTACATTTGAAAATCCATCAACATCATCCACCACATAAACGAAAAGGACAAAAATCACATGATCATTTCCATAGATGCTGAAAAAGCATTTGACAAAATGCAACATCCATTCATCATAAACACTCTCAACAAAATGGGTATAGAGGGAAAATACCTCAACATAATAAAGGCCATATATGACAAACCCACAGCAAAATTATACTTAACAGCGAGAAGCTGAAAGCTTTTTCTCTAAGATTGGGAATAAGACAGGGATGCCCACTCTCCACACTGTTATTCATCATAATACTGGAGGTCCTAGCTACAGAAATTTGACAAAACAAAGAAATACAAGGAATCCAGATTGGTAAAGAAGAAGTCAAACTGTCACTATTTGCAGATGACATGGTATTGTACATAAAAAACCCAAAAGACTCCACTCCAAAACTACTAGTACTAATATCAGAATACAGCAAAGTTGCAGGATGCAAAATTAATACAGAGAAATCTAAGGCTTTCCTATACACTAACAATGAACTAATAGAAAGAGAAATCAGGAAAATAATTCCATTCACAATTGCATCAAAAAGAACAAAATACCTAGGAATAAACATAACCAAAGAAGTGAAAGACCTATACCCCAAAAACTACAAGACACTCTTAAGAGAAATTAAAGAGGACACCAAGAAATGGAAACTCATCCCATGCTCTTGGCTGGGAAGAATTAATATTGTCAAAATGGCCATTCTATCCAAAGCAATCTACAGATTCAATGCAATCCCTATCAAATTACATGCATTCTTCAACGAAGTGGAACATGTAGTTCAAAAATTCATATGGAACCACCAAAGACACCGAATAGCCAAAGCAATCCTGAGAAGGAAGAATAAAGTGGGGGGGATCTCACTCCCAAACTTCAAACTCTACTACAATGTCACAGTAATCAAGACAATTTGTTACTGGCACAAGAACAGAGCCACAGACCAGTGGTCCAGAATAGAGTCTTCAGACATTAACCCAAACATATATGGTCAAATAATATACGATAAAGGAGCCATGGACATATAATGGGGAAATGACAGCCTCTTCCAACAACTGGTGTTGGCAAAACTGGACAGCTACATGTGAGAGAATGAAACTGGATCATTGTCTAACCCCTTACACAAAAGTAAATTCGAAATGGATCAAATACCTGAATGTAAGCCATGAAATCATAAAACTCTTAGGAAAAACCATAGGCAAAAATCTCTTGGACATAAACATGAGCGACTTCTTCATGAAGATATCTCCCCGGGAAAGGGAAACAAAAGCAAAAATGAACAAGTGGGACTATATCAAGCTGAAAAGCTTCTGTACAGCAAAGGACACAATCAATAGAACAAAAAGGTATCCTACAGTAGGGGAGAATATATTCATAAATGACAGATCCGATAAAGGGTTGACATCCAAAATATATAAAGAGCTCACACACCTCAAGAAACAAAAAGCGAATAATCAAATTAAAAAATGGGCAGAGGAGCTGAACAGACAGTTCTCCAAAGAAGAAATTCAGATGGCCAACAGACACATGAAAAGATGCTCCACATGGCTAGTCATCAGAGAAATGCAAATTAAAATGACAAAGAAATATCACCTCACACCAGTAAGGATGGCCACCACCCAAAAGACAAACAACAACAAATGTTGGCGAGGTTGTGGAGAAAGGGGAACCCTCCTACACTGCTGATGGGATTGTAAATTAGTTCAACCATTGTGGAATGCAGTATGGATGTTCCTCAAAAAGCCCAAAATAGAAATACTGTTTGACCCCGGAATCCCACTTCTAGGAATTTACCCTAAGAATGCAGCAGCCCAGTTTGAAAAAGACAGATGCACCCCTATGTTTATTGCAGCAATATTTACAATAGCCAAGAAATGGAAGCAACCTAAGTGTCCATCAGTAGATGATTGGATAAAGAAGATGTGGTACATATACACAATGGAATATTATTCAGCCATAAGAAGAAAATAAATCCTACCATTTACAACAACATGGATGGAGCTAGAGGGTATTATGCTCAGTGAAATAAGCCAGGCGGAGAAAGACAAGTACCAAATGATTTCACTCATATGTGGAATATAAGAACAAAGGAAAAACTGAAGGAACAAAACAGCATAACCACAGAATCCAAGAATGGACTAACAGTTACCAAAGGGAAAGGGACTGGGGAGGATGGGTGGGAAGGGAGGGAGAAGGTCAGGAAGAAGAAAGGGGGCCTTACAATTAGCATGTATAATGTGTGGGGGCACGGGGAGGGCTGTACAACACAGAGAAGACAAGTAGTGATTTTACTGCATCTTACTATGCTGATGGACAGTTACTTATGGGGTATGTTGGGGGGGGACTTAGTGAAGCAGGGAGTCTAGTAAACATAATGTAACTCATGTAACTGTAGATTAATGATACCAAAAAAAATATGCCTAAGAAAAAAAAATTACTCTGTGCCCTCCTCAAAACCCGAGGAGGGAAAACTTCCAAAAAAGACTTTGCTCAACTTCACAAATATATTTAAAAACATTGTTACTGGTTGCTGCCACAAGGAACCCTCAGACAAACTGATTGGAGTAATGTATTAAGAGATTTCATAACGGCTCACAGACATGGGAACATTATCCCTGTACCTGTTTGGGTTGATGAATGACCCCTCAATAAAGAAAAACTGGCAGCCTTACACACATTAGTTCAACAACAGCTTCAGTTAGATAGATTAGAATTTTCCACAACCTCGTGGAATTCCCCTGTATTTGTTATAAAACAGAGTCTGGAAAATGGAAACTCTTACATTACTTAAGAGAAATTAATGCAGTCCTTAAACCTATGGGTCCTTTACAAGAAGGCCTCCCTTCTTCAGCTATGATTCCGAAAGATTGGGATATGGTTATCATAGATCTTAAAGATTGTTTTTTTACAATTACTTCAGCTGTGGTAGATAGGGAAAAGTTTGCTTTTACTGTACCCTCCTTAAATTTACAAGCTCCTTCAGAAGGATTCCAATAAAAAGTACTTCCTCAAGGAATGTTAAACAGCCCTACAATTTGTGAAAATGATGTGCACAAGGCTCTCTTATCCTCTCCTGGCATGAGCCAGGAGCTGTCTGTCCTCTCACTGTATATCTAAATAAAAGCCTCCCTTTAGTTCTCCTATCTTGACTGTTCGCTAAGTTCGCAACTTGCATCGCAACCCTGGCATCATCTTTGGGGGCTCATCCGGGATAACTTCGGAGGTGCGTATCCACATCCAATCCTTTTTCTTTAGCTGTCCTTATAGAAGGAAGCCATCTATGGCACACAGCATTGGGCACTCATCAGCCACTTAAATGGGACTAGCCCGGCTACCGTTCTCAAAGTCTCGAGTCACAGGCTCCACTGTGTCTCCCTCAGTGGATTCCCCCATCTCCCTTGGGAGCCGGGAAAGTCTCCTGAGTAGAGGCCAGAATTCCCTTTCAGAGGCATCTCTTTGGATGCGAGGGACTGATGAAGGCCATGGGCAACTGCGAGAGTCTTCAGTGGCTTCTCAAAGGTCCGCATGTCTGGAATCAGACCTCGACAGCTGGACTGGGTATCCATGAGGAGTGTCTCTCTTTCTGTCTCTCTGACTTTCAGCCTGCTTCTTCAGGCTGCCCTGGCCTCTGAGTGAGGCAGGGGATGTTCCTAACTCTCTCCTAACTTCATCAATTTCACGGAACCTGGTGCCCACCACTACAAGGTAAGAGATTGCTCTTATTCCTGACTAAATGCTGTACTCTTTATCTCATAAAATGTGTCTGAGCACCCGCTAGCCACTTAAAAGACAATTAACGTTGGCTACCAGTCTTAAGTCTCTGATTAGAAAGCTTGGCCCCTGAGAGAAGTATACAGAATAATAAATAAGAGATTATGCAGCTAAACATTTTGATGCAAAGAAGGGAAGTGGTAAAAAATCCTGTAGACTACAATATGGAACTAGTTTTCTAAATTATTTTGGTGGAAATCTATTCTTATTGAGTTCATTATCTTCAAAAATTGGGAGGTTTTTAAACTAGACTCCCTGAAATGGAAGAAATTTATCTTCTGCAATACAGTCTGGCTTTATGACTGGTGCTAGAATTGTACTTGCATTCCATTTCCAGCTCCCTAGACACACACAGTCTCTATGAGTACAGAGCCTTCATCAGCCCTGTTAGTCTGGGGCCATCTAAACCTTAACCCAGTTATGTAAACTACTCACCCTTAGAGTATATTCCTGAAAATTGAGATACCTTTAATCAAGTAAGCTACAAAGAAAGAAGGCAACTGAATATTAGTAACTCAAATCTTTGTATCAGTTTATCTGTCTGTTATATGTTCTTTTATGAAAAGTGTTGCCAACTGTAGTCATTACATCTCAATCTGCATGTTTGTGTGTCTAAGTGTGTAAATGAAAAATATTTTTCTACTTCCAGATGGTATTAATAAAAATTGATTTAAAGACAAGTGCTTGTAAAAATTGGGCATTCTAAAACTTCCAGAAAATTCTAATAAAAGACCCTAAGCATTAATGCTAATTTAAGTTAAACTGAAATGGACATGTCCTTATGGTTATCAGCTGCCTAAGTTTACCTAAAGTCATTGAAGTTGATGTTATCTGTTAAATATTTCAAGAAAAAATGCTTAAAGAGAGGCTTGACTTTGTCTATTGTTTGGTAAAAGTTTTGTGAGTATAGTTGTTAGGAATAAGTAAATTAAATAACTGTAGCAAATAAACATCTTAATAATAGTGTGTTTATGTATTACAGTGTGTATACCTACAAACAGCCTGAGAATCTTTGTAGTAACTTAAAACCTTAAAGTTTTGCTAAGTTAAGTAGACATATTTTGTGCTTAGAGATTATGCTGTAAAGCACATGGTTTTAGGAATTACAAAGTGTGTTCATAAATTTGTTAATCTAAAGAATGCTAGTGCAGTGGTTTACAATAGCCCACTTCTCAGTGTTCACTGAAAATTAAAGTTCCTAATGGTTTTAAGGTCTAATTAAACCTACTTAAAGAAGAAAACATCTCTACTTGCTAAAAAAGATGTGTGTTTTAATAAGAAAAAGTATAAATGGAAATTTGTTTTGTTGAGGGTAAAAGAAGGTAATTGTTCTAAAGTACAGCCATTTATTTAAAGAGGGAGAACACTGAATATAAAAAAAGTTGTAGAAAGCTTGTGGAAAAATTGATAAAGTCATGCTATGTGAAATTAAAGCAAATGAGTCTCGATATCAAGTACACAGCAAAATTAGAATTTTGTTTTCAGTTAAAAATACAGTTTTCTTAAACTGTTAGTCTGCTCTTAATGTTGAAAGATTGCAAAAGGTTTTCTAATTGTTTTATCAAAACAGTTTCTCATGCTTAAAGTCTCAATGAATTGTCTGAGTATTTAAGAAAATGAGATCTTAATATTAAAGGACTGAAAGTTAAACTTGGCTAACAACTGTGTAAACTTCTGTATCTGCCTTTGAAGTATTTTGTTCTCATTCTAGTTAAATGGATAAGTATTGCTTCATGGCAACCTATAATCTTATTTTAGCAAATGCCAAAGAAACTTTCTTCTGACAACTTTCCAAAATCAAATTTAAAAAGGTGCTTTTACCTCTAGTTAACTCTGATATTTTCCAGAGGGCCCCTGGAACATGTCAGAGGAATTTTTTCTCCTCATCGGGGAAAATATTTGGCTAATTTGGTTTATTTATCTGATATATTTACCTGGAAAGCACTGTCAAAGGGAATGATGCTAAACTTTGTTACTGAATGTTTTATGTTACAGAAATATCCAAATTTTCAAATGTTTCAAATGTTGCTAAGTGTTTTAAGCTTTTTCTTTTAAGCTGACTGACAACAGTTTCGTAAATGACAATACCTTTATAAGCAGAATTGAAACATTTATCTTTCTACCTGACCCCTCAAGAATTTAAAAGCTTTCAGTATTTTTATATTTCATGGCAGTATGTTTATTTGCATAAGTTCAATAAGAATCTGCTTTCCTTGTAAGAGGACCAATAAAAAACACAGGTTATATTACCAAGGCTTTGACTGGAATGTCATATCTAAGAGACATGTACATAAACTCAGATATGAACAGCTTTAAGGAACTAAGGTTGACTTTATATAGCCAACAAAACCCCTTGGAAGAACTGGCCTGGTACTTTGCTTACAAGGTTCCTAGCAGCCTTACCAGGTGAGTAAGGAAGGTCACTTCCTGGCAGGTGAAGGAACCTCAAAATGTCTCAGGGACCTCAAGAAGAGAGAAATGCACCCAAATATACAGGTACTGCAGGCAAAACCTGATGTCAAATCTGACGGCTTTCTGGCCTTGAGAGGCCTTTAAAGGTTCAATCTGAAATTCCTTATAAAAAGTTCCAGCAAAGCACATTTAAAAGATCCTATGTAATCAATTGCTCTTCTTGCTGCACTTAGGCAAATAGTCAAGCCAAGTGTTAATTATTTTCTTAATCTGGTTACTTCTAATAAAAATGAGGGTGATTTTAGAGAAAAGTATTGTTTCAATAATGCAGCCTTATCTATACTAAATCGTAATATTAGTCATTGGGACATAGACTAGATCCAGAATTCTAGCTTCCCCAAAATATCTAGCTATGATTCTCCAGATGTTTTAGTTTTCTCCCATCATTTCAATTAAAATTTTACTGTTTCTAGTCCTCATATTCAGCCATACATTCTTAATCTTGTCAAGTTGCTCCAGAAAGGAAAATCCAACTCCAGATTTTGCTACTTAACCTAATAACACGATTTGTCCTATCTTGCCTAGAAGCCATAAAACTGCAAATAGTAATAGAAATGGAACCTGGAATAGAAGCTCTAATCTTCCGAGGCCCTCTCAACTGACCACTGATGGAGACCTAACTGCACGCTTTATGCGCCCCCTCTCAGCATGAAGCAGCCAGAATGGTCATTGCCCCATTTCCCTAGCAGCAGTTAGGGTCTCTATCTGTAGAGTGGGGAATGAGACAGGGACCTTGAGCTTAGACAGAATACGGTGAGGACCTCCAGAAAAAGCAAGGCAGGATATTTGCAGTCAGAGCAATGTAACTACATGCAAGGAAACCTCCTACCAAAACTCTGTTAAACATTAAGCTCTAGAGTCATTCTTCAGTGTGATCAGTTAAAGTTTAAAAGGCCAGGAGCAACTTGGCCTGGAATGTTTGAGTGTTCTGCAAATAAAGAAGGGTATCTCAGCATAACCCATGACTTCACTTTAAACAGCCCTAGCAAACAGACAACCACCCAGCCCACCTTAGGGGCAGGGCAGGTGGTACAAGTCCACACCCTAAGCCCGCTCTTCACATTATCAAGGTATATGTGGCGTGGGATGCATCCTTCCTCTTCTAATAGATTTTCCCGGAAATAGTCATGAAAGATTTCTCCGTGCTCTGCCATCTGATTGTGACGACAACTTGAAGTTATTAAATTCTGCTGCTGTTGCAGTTGCTGCTGTAAACCTTTTGCCAGTCCCCGGACTTGCTACTGGGATGCAAAATGAAATATCTAAGTTCACCTGTACGTATAGTAAGACTACAAACTTGACTGCTTCTATATTATCTGAACTAAACCAGGAACTGGGAGAAGTACGAGTTGCAGTGCTTCAAAATCACGCTACTATAGATTATCTATTGTTAAAAGAACATATGGGATGTGAACAGTTTCCAGGAATGTGTTGTTTTAATTTGTCTGATTTTTCTCAAACTATCCAAAATCAATTAGATAATATTCATCATGTTATTGATAAGTTTTCACAAATGCCTGGATTATCAAATTGTTTTTTTGGTTTCCTTGGATATGGCCAATACTTATAGGTGTATTTCTGTTACATATTTGTCTTCCTGTTCTGGTAATGTGAGTACATCATTTGATCACTAGCTTATTGAAGCCAATACATGCTTATGCTACTTTTCAAGAAGTAATGTCTAAGAAGTGATTGTTCTCTGTCTACATTACCCACCATGAAAATCTGTGCAGTGAATCATTGTATTCTGTGATTTTTATGATTATGGCTGGACATAAGAGTAGGAGACAAAGCATCAACCTACTTCAAATGCCTCTTTTTGCTGCATGTTATCTCCCTGTATGGCCCCAGAGGATGGCTGGTTAGCCAGAGATGGGCAAGATTCCTCATGGGAGGAAGAACCTAAGACAGGCACAGTAGCAGGGGGCCAACAGGTGAGGAGAAGGGGGTAAACTGAGGCAAGGCTTAGAACCTCGTCCCCCCATTTATGTGAGGCATTTTCTACTGCTTTCACCCAGTTAAATTAATACCTAAATTTAAAAGTGGACTTCTTGCTTGTATTACGACCACTGTTTTGGTGTTCTTTAAATAAAAAATAAGGGGGAAATGTGGGTTTGAAATATATTTTAATTCTCTACGATTTAAATGTTTTTTCTGGTACCTCTGATGCATGCTTAGGAATGCTATATCTTAACTAAGATCTGTTTCTATGACATGGCTGTTCCTACATTGTTCTTATGTTTTAGAGAACGTTGTGCCCCAGCAAACTGGAAGCAGCTAAACACTAGGTGTGAAATTAGTTAATAATTATGTATGTATGAAATCACTAACTCAGAATACTATTGATATTAAACAACTATGATCAATAAATATGAGAGGTGTCCTCTCAGCACCAGTCTTGCGCTGTTACGCCTTGAGTCCCCTGGCTGGCCCTTTCAGATCTTCGATATCTCATCACATCTCCTCCCTTGTCTGTGGGTCAGAAGCATGGAGGGGACCAACATTTTCCCTTTTTGCATTAGTGTATGAACGCCCCCATGTCTAGGAAGTCTCCCAGGGAACCTACACCAGATAGGAGATAAGGGAGTGAAAGAATAGCTCCAAGCCTTGGGAGCCACAATATACCATAGAAAGAGCCCTGATTTTTATTAAGGATTCCAGTACATTCCTTCCAGACTGGGGACTCAGTCTGGGTCAAAGATTGTAAAAGGGACCCCCTCAAACCTCAGTGGAGTGGTCCCACATTGTTGTTCTAACCATTCCTACTGCCTTCAAAGTTGCAGGCATTACTTCGTGGGTCCATCATTCCAGAGTGAAAAGGGCCAATAATCTGGATGAAGAAACACGGAAGGCCCAGCCAGATCCCCCAAATCCTCTCCACCTCCACATCCAATGATTACCCTCTGACTAATGAACACCTGTGTGCCATGGATCCTGGCCCTTGCTGGAGTGGTATCTCTCATCCTGGGCATTGGACTCTCTGCTGTTGCCCCCCCACCAGACTGACTGTTCCTCAAAAAGTTGCCCTTTCTATTGTCTATTGGGTAATCATAGGTTGTTTGCTGTGCTTACCTGTTTCTTCTAACTATACTCAAGCCTCAGCCTGCATCTCCCAGTACCACACTATAATGTTATCTCTACACCTTTTTGGACTGTGCTTAACTACCCAAACTGTGTCAGAATGGAGAAATCCTAAGCTATATAACTTTACATTGTTTTCAGGGGGGAAAATCCTAGCTCGAAGCAGTTGGAAGTATGAATACAATCCGTCTAATCCTCTGGCAATCGCACCCGGTCCATACTAACTCTCTACCTACCTCACCTATTCCCCTGTGAAGTACAGAACATACACATGTGCCGGGCCCTTGGCGCTTCAGTAGAAAACCCTCCTGCGTATGTGTGCCCTGATGAACCCCCTGAAACCCAGGAAATGAAACCCTGCAACAACCCCAGGCAGTTTTATTGCCCTCAGTGGATATGTTACTGTAGCCACTTATTCAGAGGGGCTAGTTGAAAATCCCTGGTTAGCTTTAAACCAATTAGGGTGGACACTTAACCTCACTTTAAAACAACCCCTACATTACCAATGGGGAACTGGGTACACTTGGGGAATCTGACTGTAGAAGTCTGGATATAATTCAGGAGTTCTAATAACCATTCAGTGCAAAGAGCCAAGATTTACCCTAAGGTATGTGGTGGGGACTTGATAATAGGGGGAGCCTAGTAACCATAATGTTGTTCATGTAATCATACATTAATGATAGCAAAATTAAAAAAAAATTTACCCTAAGGCCACATGGACCCTTGGCAGGCTTAGGGGATCCATACTTTGACCCCCATAAAGTTCTCCCCAAGGGCCCTGGACTGTCCCCAGTAGAAGCTTCACCCCACCCAAAAAGAAAAATGTGGCAAAATCCTAGCTTATTTCCTATGTTGCAAAATATGCATCAACTCCTAAATATAACACTACCTGAGCTGGCTAAAGACTGCTGGATGTGCCTTAGAGCCAGGCCTCCTTACCATGTTGGAGTAGGGCTCACATTGCCTCCCATCACTGTTCATCATCATTTCCTGTGCCTACACCCAGGGCCACAACTAACTATGGGTGACATAACAGGAAATGCCACCTGTCTTTGGCCCTCTAAGAGTCCCCTGAACTGCAAAAAAAAGAGGCTTTTCTGACATCTGTGCTAATAACATTACTGTCAATGAATTTTTAATTTACCTGGCCCCAAATGGCACGTGGTGGGCCTGTGAAACTGGACTAGCTCACTGCATCTATAGTGCTGCCCAGCCTGGACTGTGCATCCTATTCAAGTGCTACCCCAAATATTTACTTAGAGTGGGCTGAGGGAAGCTACCTCCTTTCCCCCAGTGTAATTTCCTGAGCTAAACGGGCTGCCCCTTTGCTGATCCCTGCTCTAGTCAGGCTCAGTGTAGCTGGATCAGCTGCAGTGGGCACAGCAGCCCTAATAAAGGGAGACTTAAACCTCACTGCCCTAAAACAAGTTGATCAAGGTTTAGAGCAGCTTGAATCTGTCATGAATTAACTTCAAGATCAAATTGATTCCCTGGCTGAAATGGTGTTGCAAAATCATAGAGGACTTGACTTCCTATTTATGTCCCAGGGAGGCTTATATGTAGCCTTTGGAGAAGATTGTTGTTTTTATGCAACCTAGTCTGGTGTAGTTAGAAGCTCACTAGCTAAAGGAAAAGAAAACATCCAGTGTAGAAATAAGATACTGGAAAACAAAAAGTCCTGGTTCCAGGAATGGTTTAAATGGAATCTGTGGCTAACAACTCTTTTAACTGGCCTTGCTGGGCCAGTGGTTCTTTTGCTTCTTGGACTATTAGTGGGACCCTGCATCTTTAACTAGCTCATTAACTTTATCAAGGAACACATTTCCTCTGTACAGCTCATGTATATTCAGAGCCATTACGACCCTATCATAAACCAAGGAGATGATGCCCCCTAAAACAAAGTGTTTAAAGGGGCATCAGAGGGAGGAATGATAGGGAAATATTTACAAGGTCAGCAATCTAGTCCAGGTGGCTCCCTTCTGCTGCTCTTCTTTAGCAAAGACAGCAGAAACTCCCATTTCCCCCCTCCCCTTCACTCCCCGCTCCACCAGGCACTCACTTCCCAACTCCCTTTTCCCCTTGCTTGTTGCCTACTTGCTGCTGTGTACATAGAAAATGTTACAGAAACAGAGGCAGAAAGATATATATTGCTTCTTTTGCCTTTGTTCGGGGCTCATACCTTGGGAGATTACTCCTCTCTGAGCCCACCAGTGTAAAATAAACCTCAACACTCCAAGACCTCTGAGTGTTGCTTGGTTCTTCCATCAGCAATCTAGTCCAAGTTTTTCAGGTTTTTCCATAACAACCTAAAGTAAGAGCTGAAACTATAAAACTGTTGGAAGAAACCAGTGGGGTAAATCTTCATGACATTTGTCAGTAGTTTCTTAGATTCCACAAGAAAAGCACAAGCTTCAAAAGAAAAAAGTTATTTGGACTTCATTAAGATTAAAAACTTCTGTGTATCAAAGTACATTATCAAGAAAGTGTAATGACAACTTACAGTTGGGAGAAAATATTTGCAAGTCATGTATTTGATAAAGGTCTGGTATCTAAAACATATAAAGAAATTCTACAACTCAAAAACAAATCAACAAACCAAATTAAAAATGGGCAAAGTACTTAGACATTTCTTCAAATAAATATACAAATAGCCAACAAGCATATGTAATGATGATCAACATCAGTAGTCATTAAGGAAATGAAAACCACAATGAGATTACACTTTACCCAAACTAGGATGCCTGTGGTAATATTTTTTAAAGTGGAATTTAATGAATATTGGTGATACTGTGGAACAACTGGAACCTTTATATGTTGCTGGTGGGAATGTAAAATGGTGCTGTTACTATGGAAACCAGATTGGCCATTCTTTGGAAAGTTAAATGTTGAATCACCATATGACCCAGAATATGACCTTAATATATCTGAGGTATTAAAATTTCAGTGGTGGAAGTGGGTGACTGGAAAAAAATATTGTCTAAAAATCCTCCTTAGAACAGTAAGAAATACCAGGTATCATCATTTCAAAATGTCTTTCTCAATTGGACCAGTGAATGGTAAACAATCATATCGCACAATTTCATTTATTTACTGGCAATTATTATATTTTTGAATGACTGATACGGCTTTAAAAATCCCTTATGAAATTTTTGGAAGTAGTAGTGTTTACTGATTTACAAGAGCTTTTATATAATATATTAGGTGTGTAACAGTTTAACATATATATTGTAATACTGACACTTTTTTTGCAGCCAAATATCTTAACCTCTTTTATATTTTCCAACTTTGTCGTCATATGCACGATGGCCTTTACTATGCCAATATTACATAATTTAAATAGACTTTGTGCTTTAGAGCAGTTTTAGGCTTACAGAAAAATTGGCCAGAAGGTACAAATATTTCTCATATACCCCGTGCTCCCACACACACATAGACCATCTCATTATCAACATCCCCGACCAGAGTGGTACATCTGTTACATTGATGAGTCTACATTGACACATCATTATTGGCCAAATTCTGTAGTTTACATTAAGGTTCACTCTTGGTGTTGTAAATTCTGTGTGGATAAATGTATACTGACATGTACCTACCATTAGGGTATCACACAGAGTAGTTTCACTGCCCTAAAAATTCTCTGTGCTCCTCCTATTCATTCCTTCCCCCTTAACACATGGTGACCATTGAATTTTTAACTGACTCCACAGCTGTGCCTTTTCCAGAATGTCATACAGTTGGAATCATATACTATGTAGCCTTTTCAGATTGGCTTCTATCACTTAGTAATCTGCATTTAAGTTTCTTCTATGTTTTTTCATGTCAATAGACTATTTCTTTTTAGCACTGATAATTTTCCATCTTTTGGATATACCGAAGTTTATTCATTAATCCGTAGGACATCTTGGTTGCTTCTGAGTCTTGGTACCTATGAATAAAGCTGCTATAAATAATCTCAGGCAGGTTATCGTGTGGACACAAGTTTTCACCTCCTTTGGGTAGATGTTAAGGAATACAATTGCTGGATCATATGGCAACAGTATGTTTAATTTTTTGAGAAACTGCCAAGCTGACTTCTAAAGTGTCTGTACCATTTTGCATTCCTCCTAACAATGAATGAGAATTCCTGTTGCTTCACATCCTTGTTAGTATTTGGTTTTGTCAGTGTTCTGGATTGTGGCCATTCTAAGTAGTAGACTTTCATGGTTGCTTTAAATTGCATTTCTCTTATGATCTAAAATTTTGAACATTTTAAAATATGCATCTTTGCCATGTTTATCTTTTTTGGTGAGGTGTGTGTTAAGGTTCTTAGCCCATTTTAATTGGGTTGTTTGTTATCTTACTGATGAGTTTGTAGATGTATTTGTATAGTTTGGATAACAGCCTTTGTCAGATTTGTCCTCAGAAAATATTTTCAAACAGTTGTAGCTTATCTTCTCATTCTCTTGAGTCTTTTGCACAGCATAATTTTTAAATTTTAATGAAGCCCATCTTATCAATGAATTCTTTCATATACTTTGCCTTTGGTGTTGTATCTAAAAAATCATCACCAAACCCAAGGTCATCTAGATTTTCTCTTATGTCAGCTTCTAGGAGTTTTATAGTTTTGTATTTTACATTTAGCTTTGTGATCCATTTTGAGTTAATTTTTTGAAGGATGTAAGATCTGTGTCTAAATTTAGATTTTTGCATGTAAATGTCTAGTTATTCCAGCACCATTTATTGATGAGATTAACCTTTCTCCATTCTGTTTCCTTTATTCCTTTGTCAAAAATCAGTTCACTACTTTTATGTGGGTCTATTTCTAGGCTCTCTATTCAATTCCATTGATCTATTTGTTCTTTTGCCAATATCACAGTCTGGATTCCTGTAGCTTACACTAAGTCTTGAAGTCAGACAGTATCAGTCTTCTAACTTTGCTATTCTTCAATATTGTGTTAGGTATTCTGGGCATTCTTCATTCTCATATAAAGTTTAGAATGAGTGCATCATCAATATCTACATGTCTTGTTGGGATTTTGATTGGTACTGCATTTAATCTATGGACAAATTTGGGAAGAACCGACATTTTGACAATATTGAGTCTTCCTATCCATGAACTTAGAATATCTCTCCATTTATTTAGCTCTTCTTAGAATTATTTCATCATAGTTATGTAGTTTTCCTCATATAGATCTTATAAATGTCTTATTATATTTATATACAACTATTGGGGTTGTTAATTTAAGTTGTGTTTAAATTTCAAATTCCACTTGTTCATTGCTGGTATACAGGAAAGCAATGGACTTTTTTATATTAATCTTGTGTCAATGTCAACTTTGCTATAATCACTTATTAGTTCCAGGAGGCTTTTTTTTTTTTTTTGGTCTCTTAGATTTTCTACATAGGCAATGATGTCACCTGTGAACAAAAATTTTGAACTTTTTTGTCCTAAATCTGCATCCATTTTATTTCCTTTTCATGTTGAAGAGCAGTGGTGAGAGGAAATATCTTTGCCTTATTCCTGATCTCTGGAAAGGTTCTAGTTTCTCACTATTATGTATGAAGTTAGCTGTAAGGTTTTTGTAAATGTTTTTCATCAAGTTGAGGAAGTTTCCTTCTACTATCAGTTTGAAAGTTTTTATCATGATTGGGTATTAGATTTTTATCAATTGGTGTTTATGTGTCTGTTGATATGATCATGTGATGTTACCTGTTCAGCCACTGTTGTGATGGATTTTTGAATATTGAAATAGCCTTTCATACCTGGAAAAAAACCCCACTTGGTCATGGTATATACCTTTGTACAAAGATCATGGCTTCTTTTTTTAACAAAGGAGAAAAGGGTTTTTTAAAAGTTAATCCATCTGTTTTTTCTAGTTGTGTTGTATATTTTAGGTGGGAACCTGAGTTTATTTTATAAATAGTTAATCTGCTGTCACAATATATCTATGATATTTTATTCCATTCTCCTCTCCTTCAAAATTTCATTTTTATTTACTGTTTCTGCAATGAGCATATATTTTCATGACTTCTGCATTTAAACTCATCATATTATTCCATATATTGGTAACAATCTTTCTAATTAATAAATTAAGAATATCAAAGCTGGGGGACATCTAAATGGAATTACTTGTTCTCTTCTGAAGGAATCAGATTTTTGTCAAACCATAATGAAACAGTCCATGGCAATGCTCCTACTAAAGTGAGTATATGGGCTATTTTTCCATAGGTGGCAAACAATTCATTGTCAGTCTACAAAGAATTAAGTAGCTTTCATCAAAATGTAAACATGCTCATAGCAACTTTCATCAAGAAAATATTTCTACAAAAATGTATGCTTTGGCACATTCCACTCAGACTTTGGCACAGATTCCGTTCCTCATTTCAGAATGGAACTTTGGGTAGTATCATTCAGGAGCGATCATACAAGAGTGATGACATTAGCAAGATGGAAGAACAGGTGGTCCTGGATTCCATCTCCCTCACAGAAAGAGCAATTAACAACTCTCCAGAGACAATACACTTTTTTTAAACATTCCTGAATCTGGGGGTGAGGCCAAAGCATTCCCTCGGACCACAGAAATGGACAAAACATATTCGAAGGGTTAGAGGAGTAGTTATTTTCACTCTACTTCCCACACCTGTCCCTCAGCTGGCAGAGTGTCACACTGAGAGGATTCTCCTGGACCTATCATTATTCTAGTGGGAAAAAGAGACCTCAAGGTGGACATCTAACTTCCCCAGTATTCTCAGACAATTTCTGGGAGGTCCACTTCAGTTTTACTTCATGTGGATCACTGGAGGAACCAGTGAAGCTAGACCACAAGTGATTTTCTAGAGATGAAAATGCACTGAGTCTCACAGCAACCAGTATGTGGATCTTGGCAGATTGTATTCCTGTTGGCTTCAGCTCCCACGTGAAAACCCAGCCATCTGCAGAACCAAGTGGACCTGAGTGGTCAAGGAGCTTGGTTGGCGGTTCTGCCTGGTTTGGGTCCTCAGCCAAAAGCTATTTCATGGAGTCCATCCTATGAAGTCACCTGGAGATAGCAGCAAGGCAGCAGCCCTGCCCAACTGATTAGAATATCCTCGAGCCCTGTCCAACCAAGAAGAATGGCTAGAGATTCTGGGCAACTAGAGCCCATCCTATGGCCCGTACAGGCAGGGAGCCAAGTCAACAGCTATATCCAACTGTGGAGTATAATCGCCAGCCTCTAATGAGCTGGGAGCACAAACAGTGACCCCAGGCAACTTCAGAGGACAGTCCATGGCCCAATCCAGGCAGGAAGCCACACCAACATCATTTTCAAACCGAGGAACATGGTATCTGGTCCCTCTTGACCAGGGACCCCGAACTGTGATGTCATGGAGCCAGAGAATAGTATACAGCCCTACCCACGCAGAGAACCAAGCCAACCTCCCTGACGAATTGTTGGACATAGCCTTTAGTCCTGCTCAACCAGAAAGACTGGACAGAGGTCCAGGGGAAGTGTGAAACACATCTTTCAATTCCACTTAGGCAGAAAGCCAAGCAAGTAACCCTAACCAACTGCAAAGGATAGCCTCTGGCCTTCCCCTTTCCAGGGAACTTGTATAAAAACCCAGGGTAATGGGGTGTGTGTGGGGGGACTTGGTGAAGAGGGGAGCCTAGTAAACATAATGTTCTTCATGTAATTGTAGATTAATGATAACAAAAACAAAGACAGAACAAAACAAAAACCCAAGGTAGCCTTAGAGTCCAGCCTATAGTCATACTTGAGCAGGTAGTCAATCCAGCAGCTCCACCTAACTATGGAAAAGAGCTTGCAGATTTACCCAACCAGGGTACCCAGGTAGCAACCTGCTCAGCCATGATATCCAATCTATGGCACTGACCAGTTGGTGAACACAGCCTACTGCTTCAGCCTAACCACCAACTCTTCTTAATCATGGGGTATAGACTGCAGCCCCACCTGACTAGGGAGAATAGAAAGCAACCCCACCCAAACAGAGAACATTCTACAGCCTCACTCAACTACAGAGTATAGCTGGTGGTCATGTCAGACCAGGGAACCTGGACAGCTAACTATCTTTCCCAACAGCAGAGTACAGCCAGTGGCCTACACAGTTGGAGAGCCTACCCTAAGGCTCTGGAGAAAAGCAAGGCAAAACCTGTAGCTCTTCCTGATGTGGAGCAAAGCCTGAGGCCTGGTATAATCATGAAGCCCAGACTCTGGCCCACATGACCTTGCAGCCCAACCAGTAGGCATGCCTAAACAGGGAGCCCTGACAGCATCCCTGTATGAATATGGAGCCCAGCCAGCAGGCCCAAATAACCATGGGACACAGATACTGGCCTCCATTCCTCCTACCTCAGAGCATAGGAAGTGGTCCTGCCCAACTAGAGACTCTGATACAAAGCCATGTCTGCACACAGACACTATAGGTGATACGTCCAGAAACCCAAACTGGACTGAATGATTAATACCTTTTCCCACTAAATCAAATCTGTAAAGACTAAAAGAAGAGACTGCTTCCTTAATTACAGATGCAAACACAAGGATATAAGGATCATAAAGAGTGAGATAAACATGACACCACCAAATGAAACTAGTAGAACTCCAGTCATTGACTCTAAAGAAATGGAAATCTAAGAACTGACTGACAAGTTAGATTCCTCTTAAACAAGTTCAGTAAACTACAATAAACATGTACAAATGTATAACTAAACAAAATTAGGAAAAGAATACATGAAAAAAATTAGAAATTCAACAAATAAATAGAAACCATTAAAAAATACTAGAAACCCTACACCTAAAGAATATAATGACTTAACTGAAGAATTCAATACATAGCTTCAACAACAGACTAAGCAGAAGAAGGAATTAGTGAACTTGGAAGACATGTCATTTGAAATGATCTAGTCAGAGGAACAAAAAGCAAAATAATGAAAAGAGTAACTAAAACATATGAGACTTAATGGACAGCTTAAAACAAAATAATATATCTGGGATTATGAGAATCCTAGAAAAAGAAGATGGAGAGAAAGGCACAAAGTATATTTAAAGAAATAATAGCTAAAAACTTCCCAAATTTGGGGAGAGAAATGGACATATGTTCTCTCATGAGGCCTAAAATTCTCTATGTAACTTGAACACAAAAAGGGCTACACCAAGACACATTATAATTAAATTGTCAAAAGTTAAGGACCAAGAATTTTGAAAGCAAGAAGAGAAAAGTGACTCGTTACATACAAGGGAGCCCCATAAGACTATCTGGATTTTGCAGCTAAAACCTTTCAGGCCAGGAGAGAACAGGAAGATATATTCAAAATGTTAAAAGAAAAAATATCCACCAAGAATACTATATCCAGAAAAACCATCCTTTGGCTATGATGGAGAAATAAAGACTTCCCAAACAAAAAATGAGCCAGTTTGTAAGCACTAGATTTCCCATAAATGCGAAAGGACGTTCTTCAAGCTGAAAAGAAAGGACATCAAGTAAGATGAAGGAGTTTGTCGTCACTCAGCCTGCCTTACAAGAAATGCTAAAGGGAATTCTTCAAACTGAAAAGGAAGGATGCCAATTAACAACATAAGAGCATATGAATTATAAAACTCATTGTGGAAGGTACATATAGAGTCAAAGTCAGATTCTCTAATATGGTAATGGTGGTATGTTAGACACTTTCAACTCTAGTGTAAAAGTTAAAAAACAAACAAATGTAAGACAGCAAGAGAAAAAGAAGGAATAAAGGATCTACAAAAAGGCAGAAAAAAATTTAACACAATGGCAATATTAAGTCATTACCTATCAATATTATTTTTAACATAAATGGATCGAATCCTCCATTTAAAAACATAGTGTGGCTGAATTTATTTCAATAAAAGATGCAATGATATGCTGTCCATGAGAGACTGACTTTAAGTTCAAACATATGCTGAAAGTGAATGGATAGAAATGATATTACAAGAAAATAGTAACAACAACAATAACAAAAAATCCAGGGGTGGCTATACATGTATAGGGTTCCTCCACAATGAAGAAGTATTGCATTCCTATGAAACCCTTCATAAGCCAAAATGGCATAAGATGAAGTGTTTCCCTCACATTTCAAAAGTTCACATTATTCCACTTCAATTTTCAAAAGACCTACATTAATTTGGCAATTTTTTTTAAAAGCAAAAATCCTCTTCAGATTTCCTTTGGTTAGTGAAAACAGGTACTAATGATATGTCTTTCACAAAAGAAAAGTTGCATAACACGAACTTTTGGAAAGTGAGGGATACCTGTATCAGACAAAATAGACTTTAAGTTAAAAGTGGTCATAAGGTCACAAATAAGATCATTACATAGTGATAAATGAATCAGTTAATAAAGAAAATATAACAGCTGTAAATATGTATGCACCAAACACTGAAGCACCAAAATATATAAAGTAAATGGTAATTGAATTGAAAGGAGAAATAAACAGCAATACAATAAAGGTAGGTGACATTAATATCCCACTCTTAACAATGAATATATTATCCAGGCAGAAAATCAATAAGGAAAAAGCAGATTTGAACAACACTATAATGCAAATGGACCTAATACACATATACAGAACAACCTATCCAATATCAGAATATACACTACTGTAAATGCCTAATTTAAGAAAAAAGATCTCAAATAAACAACCAAACATTATACCTCACAGAACTATGAAGAAAAAACTAAGCCCAAAATTATCTGAAAGAAGTAAATAATAAAGATTACAGCAGAAATATATGAAATAAAGAAAAGGAAGACAATAGAAAATATCAACAAAATTAAGAATGGGTCTTTTGAAAGATGAATGAAATCAACAAACCTTTAGCTAGACTAACCAAGAAAAAAGAGAGCAACTGATACCACAGAAATAGAAAGCATCATAAGAGACTACTATGAACAATTATATGCCAACAAATTGGGTAATTTAGAAGAAATACATAATTCCTAAAAACATACAATTTGTCAAGAGTGAATCATGAAGAAACAGAAATTTTGAACAGACCAATAATGAGCAAGGAGATTGAATCAGTAATCAAAAACCTCTCAATAGGGAAAATTCCAGCACTAGATGGCTTAACTGGTAAAGTCTACCAAATATTTAAAGAAAAATTAATGCCAATTCTTCTAAAAAAATTGGCAACAGTTGCAAACTCGTATCATAAGGCCATCATCACCCTCATACCCAAGCTAGTGAAGGACACTATAAGAAAAGGAAATTATAGGCCAATATCCCTGATAAGTATACATGCAAATATTCTCAACAGAATACTAACAAACTTGATTCAACAGCACATTAAAAAGATCATACACTATAAGAGGGGCAGAGAAAGATGGTGGAGTAGGAAGGCAAGGCAGAAATCTCCTCCCAAAAACACATAAAAGAAAATACAGCAAGTATGACTAAACCTGAAAACAAACTGAAGACTGCAGAACAGAAGGCCACACAGAAAAGGCAGAGCTGTGACTAAACAGGACCCAAGCCATCCTCTGACCCCAGCCCACAGGTGGGAGAAAGAGGAACAGAGTGGGAGGGGATAGGAGCCCAGGAGCACTACACACGTGGCCCTGGATATCTGCTCCAGAGCATGAGCCCACATTACACTAAGTTTTGGTGATTAGCAGGGCTGGACACCAGGGACAGGTGGAACACTCTGGGAGGCTGAGACTCAAGCCACTTGTGGAAGACAGGCATGCTCCACCAGTTGTGGGGCCCAAAGCAGAGGTGGCAGTTTGAAAGACCTGCCAGCAGTGGGAGGGTTGCCAGAAGGGTAAGGGTTGGATAGAGTTCTCTCCTCAGGAGAAAGGGCAGGTGTCAGATACATCCCCAGCACCCCCTTGGCCCAACAGGTCAAAACTCTCAGGAGCCCCAGATGCTCCAACCCCATTGCTAACAACGCAGCCCCAAGGCTCCTCCCTGAGCATGCTGCTGTCAGACAACCCACTTGGCCCAGCAGAAGTATCAGACTTTGCTGCCTGGCAGGTAGAGGGAGACTCCCAGCTTTCTTGGCTCCATTTCAGCCTAACTGGGTAGGTACCTGCAGGAGCAAGCCCCAAGAACTCCATCCTCCCCACAGGTGTCCAAGCCAGGTGCTGCATCTCTGGTCAGGGCAGAGCCACACACGAACCAAGCCACCCCATTATCCCTGCAGCCCCACCATTACTGCAGGTCGGTAAGAGGGCGGCCGTGCCCACAATGAGCTCAACAGTGACTCCTGAGCTGGTCACTAAGGCAGTGGCTGAAGCAAACTACCGGCACAGACAGAAAGATGCCCTGCTGACAGCATACCAATAGTGGGGCTCCTGCAAAATAGAACAAGGCACTAGAGAGTAAAGAATCTTCAGCTTCTGGGCACCACAGGACACCTTCTTCATAAAGCTATTACTCTACAGGCCAGGAAACATATCGGAGCCATCTAATACAAAAGAAGAAACACAGAAACAGAGACAAAATGAGGCAGGAGAGTATGTTTCAAACAAAACTACACAACAGAACGCCAGAAAGAGGGCTCAGTGAAATGGAGGTTGCCAATCTTCTTTATTTTTTATTTATTTATTTATTTTTTATTTTGGTATCATTAATCTACAGTTACAGAAAGAACATTGTTTATTAGGTTCCCCCCTTCACCAAGTCCCCCCCAAATACCCCTTTCACAGTCACTGTCCATCTGCGTAGAAAGATGCTGTAAAATCACTACTTGTCTTCTCTGTGTTGCGCAGCCCTACCCGTGTCCCCAAGCACTATACATGCTAATTGTAATGCCCTCTTTCTTTTTTCCTCGCCCTTATACCTCCCTTCCCACCCATCGTCCCAAGTCCCTTTCCCTTTGGTAACTATTAGTCCATTCCTGGGTTCTGTGATTCTGCTGCTGTTTTGTTCCTTCAGTTTTCCTTTGTTCTTATACTCCACATATGAGTGAAATCATTTGGTACTTTTCCTTCTCCGCTTGGCTTATTTCACTGAGCATAATACCCTCTAGCTCCATCCATGTTGTTGTGAATGGTAGGGTCTGTTTTTTTCTTATGGGTGCATAATATTCCATTGTGTATATGTACCACATCTTCTTAATCCATTCATCTACTGATGGACACCTAGGTTGCTTCCATATCTTGGCTATTGTAAACAGTGCAGCGATAAACATAGGGGTGCATCTGTCTTTTTCAAACTGGAGTGCTGCATTCTTAGGGCAAATTCCTAGAAGTGGAATTCCTGGGTCAAATGGTATTTCTATTTTGAGCATTCTGAGGAACCTCCATACTGCTTTCCACAATGGTTGAATTAGTTTACATTCCCACCAGCAGTGTAGGAGGGTTTCTCTTTCTCCACAACCTCGCCAACATTTGTTGTTGTTTGTCTTTTCGATGATGGTGATCCTTACTGGTGTGAGGTGATATCTCATTGTAGTTTTAATTTGCATTTCTCTGATGATTAGTGATGTGGAGTACCTTTTCATGTGCCTGTTGGCCATCTGAAATTCTTCTTTAGAGAACTGTCTATTCAGCTCCTCTGCCCATTTTTTAATTGGATTATTTGCTTTTTGTTTGTTGAGGTGTGTGAGCTCTTTATATATTTTGGATGTCAATCCTTTATCGGATCTGTCATTTATGAATATGTTCTCCCATACTGTAGGATACCTTTGTGTTCTATTGATGGTGTCCTTTGCTGTACAGAAGCTTTTTAGCATGATATAGTCCCACTTGTTCATTGTTGCCTTTGTTTCCCTTGCCCGTGGAGATATGTTCATGAAGAAGTCATTCATGTTTATGTCCATGAGATTTTTTCCTATGTTTTTTTCTAAGAGTTTTATGGTTTCATGACTTACATTCAGGTCTTTGATCCATTTGGAGTTTACTTTTGTATATGGAGTTAGACAGTGATCCTGTTTCATTCTCTTACATGTAGCTGTCCAGTTTTGCCAGCACCATCTGTTGAAGAGACTGTCATTCCCCCATTGTATGTCCATAGCTCCTTTATCAAATATTAATTGGTCATATGTGTTTAGGTTAATGTCTGGAGTCTCTATTCTGTTCCACTGGTCTGTGACTCTGTTCTTGTGCCAGTACCAAATTGTCTTGATGACTGTGGCTTTGTAGTACAGCTTGAAGTTGGGGAGAGAGATCCCCCGGACTTTATTCATCCTTCTCAGGATTGCGTTGGCTATTGGGGGTCTTTGATGGTTCCATATGAATTTTTGAACTATTTGTTCCAGATCATTGAAGAATGCTGTTTGTAATTTGATAGGGATTGCATCGAATCTGTATATTGCTTTGAGCAGGTTGGCCATTTTGACAATATTAACTCTTCCTAGCCAGGAGCATGGGATGAGGTTCCATTTGTTAGTGACCTCTTTAATTTCTCTTAAGAGTGTCTTGTAGCTTTCAGGGTATAGGTATTTCACTTCCTTGGTTAGGTTTATTCGTAGGTATTTTATTCTTTTTGATGCTATTGTGAGTAGAATTGTTTTCCTGATTTCTCTTTCTATTAGTTCATTGTTAGTGTATAGAAAAGCTACAGATTTCTGTGTGTTAATTTTGTATCCTGCAACTTTGCTGAATTCCGATATTAGTTCTAGTAGTTTTGCAGTGGAGTCTTTAGGGTTTTTTATGTACAATATCATGTCATCTGCAAATAGTGACAGTTTGACTTCCTCTTTACCAATCTGGATTCCTTGTATTTCTTTGTTTTGTCTGATTGCCATGGCTAGGACCTCCAGTACCACGTTGAATAACAGTGGGGAGAGTGGGCATCTCTGTCTTGTTCCTGATCACAGAGGAAAAGCTTTCAGCCTCTCACTGTTCAGTATGATGTTAGCTGTGGGTTTATCATATATGGCCTTTATTATGTTGAAGTACTTGCCTTCTATGCCCATTTTGTTGAGAGTTTTTATCATAAATGGATGTTGAATTTTGTTGAATGCTTTTTCAGCATCTATGGAGATGATCATGTGGTTTTTGTCCTTCTTTTTGTTGATGTGGTGGATGATGTTGATGGATTTTCGAATGTCGTACCATCCTTGCAGCCCTGAGATGAATCCCACTTGATCATGGTGTATGATCCTCTTGCTGTATTTTTGAATTCGGTTTGCTAATATTTTGTTGAGTATTTTTGCATCTACGTTCATCAGGGATATTGGTCTGTAGTTTTCTATTTTGGTGGGGTCATTGCCTGGTTCTGGTATTAGGGTGATGTTGGCTTTATAGAATGAGTTTGGGAGTATTCCTTCCTCTTCTATTTTTTGGAAAACTTTAAGGAGAATGGGTGTTATGTCTTCTCTGTATGTTTGATAAAATTCTGAGGTAAATCCATCTGGCCCAGGGGTTTTGTTATTGGGTAGTTTTTTGATTACTGATTCAATTTTGTTGCTAGTAATTTGTCTGTTTAGATTTTCTGTTTCTTTCTGGGTCAGTCTTGGAAGGTTGGATTTTTCTAAGAAGTTGTTCATTTCTCCTAGGTTTTCCAGCTTGTTGGCATATAGGTTTTCATAGTATTCTCTAATAATTATTTGTATTTCTGTGGGGTCCGTCATGATTTTTCCTTTCTCGTTTCTAATTCTGTTGATGTGTGTTGAGTCTCTTTTTCTCTTAGTAAGGCTGGCTAGAGGCTTATCTATTTTGTTTATTTTCTCAAAGAACCAGCTCTTGGTTTCATTGATTTTTTTCTATTGTTTAATTCTTCTCAAATTTATTTATTTCTTCTCTGATCTTTATTATGTCCCTCCATCTGCTGACCTTAGGCCTCATTTGTTCTTCTTTTTCCAATTTCGATAATTGTGACATTAGGCTATTCATTTGGGATTGTTCTTCCTTCTTTAAATATGCCTGGATTGCTATATACTTTCCTCTTAAGACTGCTTTTGCTGCATCCCACAGAAGTTGGGACTTTGTGTTATTGTCATTTGTTTTCATATATTTCTGGATCTCCATTTTAATTTGGTCATTGATCCATTGATTATTTAGGAGCATGTTGTTAAGCCTCCATGTATTTGTGAGCGTTTTTGCTTTCTTTGTAAATTTATTTCTAGTTTTATACCTTTGAGGTCTGAAAAGTTGGTTGGTAGGATTTCAATCTTTTGGAATTTACTGAGGTTCTCTTTGTGGCCTAGTATGTGGTCTATTCTGGAGAATGTTCCATGTGCACTTGAGAAGAATGTGTATCCTGTTGCTTTTGGATGTAGAGTTCTATAGATGTCTATTATGTCCATCTGTTCTAGCATGTTGTGCAGTGCCTCTGTGTCCTTACTTATTTTCTGTCTAGTGGATCTTTCCTTTGGGGTGAGTGTGTTAACGTCTCCCAAAATGAATGCATTGCATTCTATTTCCTCCTTTAATTCTGTTAGTATTTGTTTCACATATATTGGTGCTCCTGTATTGGGTGTATATATGTTTATAATGGTTATATCCTCTTGTTGGACTGAGCCCTTCATCATTATGTAATGTCCTTCTTTATCTCGTTACTTTCTTTATTTTGAGGTCTATTTTGTCTGATACTAGTATTGCAACACCTGCTTTTTTCTCTCTGTTGTTTGCATGAAATATGTTTCTCCAACCCTTGACTTTTAATTTGTGCATGTCCTTGGGTTTGAGGTGAATCTGTTGTAAGCAGCATATAGATGGGTCTTGCTTTTTTATCCAGTCTATTACTCTGTGTCTTTTGATTGGTGCATTCAGTCCATTTACATATAAGGTGATAATTGAAAGATATGTACTTATTGCCATTGCAGGCTTTAGATTTGTGGTTACCAAAGGTTCAAGGTTAGCTTGTTTACTGCCTTGCTGTCTGACCTCACTCACTTATTGAGCTGTTATAAACACAGTCTGATGTTTATTTCTTTCCCTTCTTTTTCCTCCTCCTCCATTCTTTATATGTTGGGTGTTTTGTTCTGTGCTCTTTTTAGGAGTGCTCCCATCTAGAGCAGTCCCTCTAAGATACCCTCTAGAGGTGGTTTGTGGGAGGCAAATTCCCTCAACTTTTGCTTGTCTGGGAATTGTTTAATCCCTCCTTCATATTTAAATGATAATCATGCTGTATACAGTATCTTTGGTTCAAGGCCCTTCTATTTCATTGCACGAAATATATCATGAAGTCTGATGATAGCCTGATGGGTTTTTCTTTGTAGGTGACCTTTTTACTCTCTCTGGCTGCCTTTAATCCTCTGTCCCTGTCCTTGACCTTTACCATTTTAATTATTATGTGTCTTGGTGTTGACCTCTTTGGATCCTGTCTCTCAGGAGTTCTGTGTGACTCCATAGTCCGAGCAACTATTTCCTCCTCCAGTTTGGGGAAGTTCTCAGCAATTATTTCTTCAAAGACACTTTCTATCCCTTTTTCTCTCTTCTTCCTCTGGTACCCCTATAATATGGATATTATTCTTTTGGATTGGTCACACAGTTCTCTTAATATTGTTTCACTCCTGGAGATCCTTTTATCTCTCTCTGCATCAGCTTCTATGTGTTCCTGTTCTCTGTTTTCTATTCCATCAATGGCCTCTTGCATCTTATCCATTCTGCTTATAAATCTTTCCAGAGTTTTTTTCACTTTTGTAATCTCCCTCCGGACATCTCTGATCTCCCTACAGACATCTGTAATCTCCCCCTGGACTTCATCCCTTAGCTCTTGCATATTTCTCTGCAGCTCTGTCAGCATGTATATGATTTTTATTTTGAATTCTTTTTCAGGGAGACTGGTTAGGTCTGCCTCTGCAGATCCTTTCAGAGGTGTAACTATCTCGGTCTGGACCAGATTTTTTTGCCTTTTCATGGTGACTGCAGTGGCTGTAGGCAGGTTGCGGGTGTGTCAGCTGGGAGAAGAAAGTCCTTTCCTGCTTGCTGGATGCCTTGCACTTCTCCGCTGCCTGTGACGGCTACCTGCTCTCCTGGAGCAGCCACCAGGTTAATCTCCTAAGCTGCTGTGGGCGGGGTGTCCATCAGAGCAGTGCGGAGCCCTGCAGGGAGTGGCAGGCACGCCAGGTGCACTCCTCTGTGCTAGCGGCAACCCTGCCAGGCAGCAGTGTGACAGCAGCGGCCTTTGGGTCTGGCCCAGGCGGCTGTGCGTTGCACTGGGATTCCGGTCGGCTCCTGGAGCGCACCTGCTCCCTCTGGCTCCGCTGCCAGTGTGCACGGGGCTTTTCTGCGCAGGCTTCTACCGGGCTCTGGCTTCACTGATGCCGGTGTGCGCAAGCCACACCCAGGCTGTTCGGTCGCGCCACTGCAGGCTAGCCCTGCGGCACACGGATCTGCTCTCGGTTCCTTCTAGCACTTCCGCCCCCGGTGCGCACTCCCACTCTCCTGCTACTGGGCCCGTGTGTTGGGGTCCACGCCAGTTGGAGGAATGACTGGCAGATTGCCTGGTTCCTGTGAGGGGTTTCAGAGCTGCACTGCCTCCATTTAGGGCGCCTAAGTTTCCCCGGTATTTCCAGCTGCCGGGACAACTTCGTCCAGCTATGGGGTTCCTGTCTCTTTAAGACTTGCAGAAAGCACTCACTTTTCTTTTGTCTTAGGGGCGTCAGTTGTGGGGACCTACCCACAGGTTTTGATTTTCCGTTTCTCTAATATCCAGCACCCCGTGCACCTTGTGTCTGTGTTCCGGGTGCGGATTTCTAGAGCTGGTTGTCTAGCAGTCCTGGGCAATCACTCCCTCCCCATTCCCACTCCTTTCTTCCCGCCGGGTTTTGGGGTGGCGGAGCATTCGGGTCCCGCCTGGCTGCGGCTTGTTTCTTACCCCCTTCGTGTGATGCTGAGTTCTCACAGATGTTGATGTCTACTGGCTGTTGTAGTGGATCCACTGGTGTCTTTTTTAGGAATAGTTGTATTTATTGTATCTTCATAAATATATATATGTTTTGGGGAGGAGATTTCCTCTGAAATACTCATGCCGCCATCTTCCCGTGATCCTCCGCCAATCTTCTTGATAGACATTTCAAAATAAAAGTCATAAACATGCTCATGTATTTACAGAAAAATATTCAATATCTCAGAGAAGCCTTCAATAAAGAGATAGAAAATCTGAAAAAGAGCTATTCAGCTGAAGAATACAGTATCTGAAATGAAACATACAATGGAAGGATTTAAAAGTAGATCATTTCAGGTATAGGAGACAGTGAATGACATGGAAATTAGAGAACAGGAACACAAAGCAGCTGAGAAACAGTAAAAAGGACCACTAGAAATGAAAGAATGACAATAGAACCATGTGAGCAATCCAAATGAAACAATATGTACATAATAGGCATACCAGAAGGAGAAAGAGAGCAAAAGGATAGTCTCTTTGAAGAAATAATTTTTGAAAACTTCCCCAGTGTGCGTGGGGAAACAGACACTCATGTTCTGGAAGCACAGACATCCCCTAACAAAAGGAACACCAGGAAGACAACACCAAGGCATATATTAATTAAAATGGCAAAGAGCAAGGATAATGAGAGAGTGTTGAAAGCAGCCAGAGAAAAAAAAAGACTACTCATAAGGGAAATCACATCAGGTTATCAGCAGACTTCCCCCACAGAAACTTTACAGGCCAGAAGGGAGTGGCATGATATATTTAATGTGAAATAGAAAGACATACAACCAAGTATCCTCCACCTGGCGAGATTATCATTTAAATTTGAAGCAGGTATTAAACAAATTCCAGATAAACAAAAGTCAAAGGAAATTACCACCACTAAGCCAGCCTTACAGGATATGTTAAAGTAACTGTTGTAGATGGAAATGTCTCTAAGGTAAAATAGTTGTCATCAGTGAAAACAAGCCCACAGTAAAGGCAGTAGACAAATTAATTAACAAGCAAGTATGACATTAAATAAAACAAAAGTAGAAAAATCAGCTATACACAAAATCAGTCAAGGGATATACAAAAAGTGCAGATAATGACATCTAATATGAAAAATGTGGAGGAGGAAAAGAACAATAAAAGCATATTTAGATTGTGTTTGAAAGAGTAATCAGCAATTTAAGATAGACTATTATATAGTAAGGACACTATACTTGAACCTTTGGTAACCACAGAACTACAGCCTATAATACACACACACACACACACACACACACAGACACACACACACACACACCGAAATTTTTAAAAAGAGAAATCCAATCACAACACATCAATAACAAGAGAACAGTATAAGAGCAGAAGGAATGGAGAGGAGCTGTAAAAAACAGCTAAAAAACAGTTAATAAAATGGCAATACGTACATATTTATTGATAATCACCTTAACTGTAAATGCACCAATCAAAAGACACAGAGTGGTAGAATGGATAAAGAAACAACACCCATACATATGCCGCCTACAAGAGACTCATTTCAGACCCAAAGACATACACAGACTAAAAGTGAAGGGATGGAAAAAGATATTCCATGCAAATAAAAAGGAGAAAAAAAAGCAGGATGAGTAGTATTTATATCAGATAAAACTGATTTCAAAACAAAAAAGTAACAAGAGACAAATATGGACATTACATAATGATAAAGGGATCAGTCCAATAAGAGGATTTAATCATTATAAAGATCTATGCACCCAAAATAAGAGCACCTAAATATGTAAAACAAATACTAACAGAATTAAAGGGGGAAACAGACTGCAACACATTCATTTTGGAAGACTTTAACACACTGCTCACATCAATAGACAAATCAACCAGACAGAAAGTAGATAAGGAACCAGAGGCACTGAACAATACATTAGACCAGAGGGACTTAACAGATATCTACAGAACACTCCACTCAAAAGGATACACATTTTTCTCAATTGTATACTGCACTTTCTCAAGAGTAGATCACATAGTGGACCACAAAAAGGGCTTCAATAAATTAAAAGAGATTGAAATTGTATCAAGCAGCTTCTCAGACCACAATGGTATGAAACAAGAAATAAATTACACAAAGAAAACAAAAAAGCCTACAAACACATGGAAGTTAAAACAACATGCTTCTAAATAATCAATCAGCCAATGAACAAATTGAAATAGAAATAAAGGAATACATGGAGATGAATGAAAACAAAAATACAACAGCCCAAAATCTGTTGGAGGTGGTAAATGCAGTTCTAGGAGGAATGGACATAGCAATACGGGCTTACTTCAAGAGACAAGAACAATCCCAAGGAAACAGTCTAAAATCATAATTAAAGAAACTAGAAAAATAAGAACAAATGAAGCTCAAAGTCAGTAGGAGGAGGGACATAATAAAGAGCAGAGCAGAAATAAATCAAATAGAGAAAAATAAAACAACAGAAAAAGTCAAGGAAATCAGGAGCTGGTTCTTTGAGAAAATAAACAAAACAGATAAACCCCTAGCCAGAATTATCAAGAATAAAAGAGAATGTGCACACATAAACAGAATCAGAAACAAAGAAGAATAACCACAATGGATACCACAGAAATAGAAAGAATTAGAGAATACTATGAAAAATTATATGCCAATAAATTGGGCAACCTAGAAGAAATGGACAAATTCTTAAAAAATACAACCTACCAAGACTGAAACAGGAAGAAATGGAAAATCTGAACAGAAAAATTACCAGCAACAAAATCAAACTAGTAATCAAAAAAACTCCCCCAAAGCAAAAACAGCAGGTTCAAATGGCTTCACAGCTGAATTCTACCAAATGTTTAAAGAAGAGCTAGTACCCATCCTTCTTAAAGTCTTCTAAAAAGTAGAATAAGATGGAATACTTCCAAACTCATTCTGTGAGGCTGGCATCACTCTAATACCAAAACCAGACAAAGTCACCACAAAAAAGGATAATCATAGACCAATATCCCTGATGAACATAGAGGCAAATATACTCAAAAAAATACTAGCAACCTGAGTTTAAAAATACATCAAAAAGATCATCCATCATGACCAAGTGGGATTTATTCCAGGAATACAAGGATGGTACAATATTTGTAAATCCATCAATATCATACAACATATCAACAAAAAGGACAAAAATCCCATGATCATCTCAATAGATGCTGAAAAAGCATTCGACAAAATTCAACATCCATTCATGATAAAAACTCTCAACAAAATGGGTATAGAGGGCAAGTACCTCAATATAATAAAAGCCATATATGACAAACCCACAGCCAACATCATATTTAATTGCAAAAGGCTGAAATCTTTTCCTCTAAGCAGGAACAAGACAGGATGCCCACTCTTACGCTTTTATTTAACATAGTACTGGAGGTCCTAGCCACAGCAATCAGAAAACATAGAGTTAAAAGGCATCCAAATTGGTATGGAAGAAGTTAAACTCTCACTATTTGCAGATGACATGATATTATACATAGAAAACACTATACTCCACCAAAAAGCTATTAGAACTAATAAGTGAAATCAGTAAAGTTGCAGGATACAAAATTAATACACAGAAATCTGTTGCATTCCTATATACTAACAACAAACTAGCAGAAAGAGAAATCAGGAAAACAACTCCATTTACAATTACATCAAAAAGAATAAAATACCTAGGAATATACCTAACCAAGGAGGTGAAAGACCTATACTCTAAAGATTACAGAACATTGATGAGAGAAATTAAAGAAGCCATCAATAAATGGAAATTATCCTGTGCTCATAGATAAGAAGAATTAATATTGTCTGAATGGCCACCCTGACCAAAGCAATTTACAGATTCAATGCAAGCCCTACCAAAATACCAATGGCATTCTTCAATGAACTAGAACAAATAGTTCTAAAATTTGTATGGAACTACAAAATACCCCTAATAGCCAAAGCAATCCTGAGAAAGAACAAAGCTAGGGGGATTATGCTCCCTGACTTAAAGCTCTACTACAAAGCTACAGTAATCAAAACACTTTGGTACTGGCACAAAACGGACCCATAGATCAAAGGAACAGAATAGAGAGCCCAGATATAAACCCATCTATCTATGATCAATTGATATATGATAAAGGAGCCATGAATATATAATAGGCAAATGACAGCCTCTTCAACAACTGGTGTTGGCAAAACTTGACAGCTACATGAAAGAGAATTAAATAGGATTAATGTCTAACTCCATACTCAAAAGTAAACTCAAAATGGATCAAACACCTGAATGCAAGTCATGAAACAATAAAACTATTAGAAGAAAACAAGTAAAAATCTCTTGAATATAAGCATGAGCTATTTTTACCAGGACACATCTCCTCGAGCAAGGAAAACAAAATAAAAATGAACAAGAAAGACTACATCTAGTAAAAGCTTCTGTACAGCAAAGGACACGATCAGCAGAACAAAAAGTTATCCTACAGTATGGGAGAATATATTCATAAATGGTTCATCTGATAAGGGGTTAATCTACAAAATATTTAAAGAACTCATATGCCTCAACACCCGAAAAAAAAATAACCCAATTCAAAAATGGGCAGAGGACCTGAACAGACAACTCTCCAAAGAATAAATACAAATTGCTAACAAGCACATGAAAATATGCTTCACACGGCTAATCATTAGGGAAATGCAAATTAAAACCAAAGTTAGCATGGACTCACTTCACACCAGTTAGCATGGCCACTATCCAAAAGACAAAAAAACAACAAATGCTGGCAAGGATGCAGAGAAAGGAGAGCCCTCCTACCCTGCTGGTGGGAATATAAATTAGTTCAACCATTGTGGAAAGCAATATGGAGTTTCCTCAAAAACTTAGGAATTTACCCAAAGAAAATAAGATCCCAGATTCAAAAAGACATATGGATCCCTGTTTATCACAGCACTACTTACAATAGCCAAGATATGGAAGCAACCTAAGTGTCCATCAGTAGATGAATGTATAAAGATGTGGTACACATACACAAAGGAATATTATTCAGCCATAAAAAGTAAATAAATCCTGCCATTTTCAACAACATGGATATATCTAGAGGGTATTATGCTCAGTGAAATAAGCCAGGTGAATGACAAATACCATATGATTTCACTAATTTGTCTAATATAAAAACAAAGCAAAGCAGAAGGAACAAAACAGCAACTGACACATAGACACTGAGAAGTGACTAGTGGTTACCAAAGGGGAGCAGTTGGGGCAGGCTTGGCCGGGGAGAGGAATAAAAGGGCAGAATAATTCACAATCACAATGTAAGTTGATAATGGGAACAGTGGTACAGCATGGAGAATATAGTCAATGATTTTGTAACATCTTTCTATGTTGAGAGATAGTAACTACATTAGAGGAAGTGAGGACTTGGTAAGTGTGGGTAACTGTTGAACCACTGTGATGTATACCTGAAAGCAACATGAGATTGTATATTAACATTACTTTAATTAAAAAAAAGATTATACACTAGGATTAAGTGGGATTTATGCCTGGGATGAAAGGAGGGTTCACCATATGCAAATCAATAAATGAGATACACCACATTAACAGAATTTAAAGAGCATTCCCACCATTTTTAGAACTGGTAAGATTGGCTCACTGTGCCTAAATTATTTGTGCAAATAATATGGTCTATGCTAAATACCTTTTTTCTTTTTGTGAGTTGGAATTTTGGTACATGCTAGGCAGAGGGTACCTACATGAACAGTTCCCTGTCCTCCCCCAAATCTTGGGCATCTGAGTACCTAATAAGCTTCCTTGGCAAATAACATTCACAAACGTTGTCATAATTTGTTGTTGGAGGATTTAAGGGTATCCTGTGTGACTCTACTGTGAGAGGACTATTGGAAGCTTGTGCCTGGTTTCTTTTGGACTTTCTCATTCACTTTTGCCTTAACTGATTTGTTTTTGCATCCATTTGTAATAAATTATAGCTGTGAATACAATTATATATTGAGTCCTGTGAGTCTTGCTAGTTAATCATTGAAACTGTGGCTGGATTTGAGTACCCCTGGCACACTGAATATTTTACCTTTTTCCAGGACTCAGCTGTCATCCTAATATAAATGTCCACATATATGTGGCAATATACAGGCTAGCTGTTTTCTATTTATCTTTTCCTGAGTCAGTTCTATTCTGTTTTACTAACTATAGGTCAATATTTTTTTAAATTCCTGGTGGGACAAATACTTTCCAACCTCCAAAGTATTTTTCTTTCATAATTATCTGAACTGTTTATAGGCTTATGTATATACAGAAATCCATAAGGAGTTCTTGAGCCACTAAAAATCTCTAAACCAAGAACCTCTAAATGGCAAATGGGAAAAATTTACAAATACTCTGCTCACAAAAAGAAAATCCAACTGGCTAAGAAACATCTGAAAATAGGTTTAACCTCATTAATAATAATGAAACAACAAAGCAATAACATGTTCTGCAATTCCATTAGCAAAATACTTAAAAATTACATGGCTAGTATCACAGTCACTTTAAAAACCGTATCTACCAATCTCACCATATGTTTCTAAGACAAACTATCCAGCCTCATCCCAAAGGAAGAAGTCCTTGCTTAACTCTTGAGTAAGGTATGACTACAGGACCAGCACTGGACACCTGAAGGGGAGAGTTCATGGAGTTGGTGAAAGGAATCAGGAGTGTCACCATGAATGGGGTAGAGGGCATTCTAGAAAATCTCTGAAGAATGGACAGGCCTTTGAGAGAGCTTATAGAGGGCTGGGGATGACTGGTGGTGGGAAGGGACAAGTGAGAGAGAAAGAGGACCCCTCCAGGTGCAAGAAACTGTGGTACAGATAATGATTATGAAAAGTCTATTTTTATCTGTAAAAGTATACTTCTGCATTTTATTATTTATATATGTAAATTAAATAATATTTTATAATGTATGTGCTGCCCTAAAAGGTATTAAGTAAAGAAGGTTTAAAAGAAAAATTCTAAGGTTTCTTTAAGGTACAGACACTATGTTATACAAACTCTTCCTGAGACTAGAAAAAGAACAAAAGCTATCAAACTCATTAAATGAGGCTAAGATAACCTTGAAACTACGATGAGAAAACTACAGCATAAAAAACTTTGGGTCAATCTCACTCACGAAAGAATTAAAAATAATTAGCACATTGAATCTCTCAGTATATTAAAAAATAACAACTTAAATACTGTGGTAGAATGTCAAGGAGATAGGCATATCCACAATTAAAGTCAAAGATTTCAGAACCTCTCTCTCAATAACAAGTAAAGACGAAATAAACATATACAATAAAGGACATAAACAACATTATGAAACAAGTAGACCTAACTGACATTTATACAGTTCACACAACAGGATACACATTCTCAAGTGCAATTGGAATATTTACCAGGATAGACCATATTCTGGGCCATAACAAATGTCTCAATAAATGAAAAGGTTTCAAGTCATACAAAATATGTTCTTCAACCACAATGGAATTGCAGTCTGCTTTGTAGAAATCCATAAGTGAAAAATACCTGGAAAAGCCCCAAATACTTGGGAACTACATAGTATACTTCTAAGTAACTCTTTGAACAAAAAAGAAACCAAAAGAGAAATTAGTATGTAATTTCATTTGAAGAAAAATGAAAATATAACATATCAAAATTTGGGGGATACAGCTTAAGAATTATTGGAGGGAAATTAATAATAAAATGCCTATATTAGTTAAAAAAAGTCTCAAATCAGTGACTGCAGCTTCTATTTAAAGTAGCTAGAAATGGAAGAGTAACAAACAAAAAGTAATTAGAAGAAAATAATCTAACAGATATCAATGAAATGGGAAAAAGAAAAGCAATAAAGAAAACCAATAAAACTAAAAGTTTTTTGAGGTCAATAAAATTGATAAGCCTATCACCAAATGATAAACAAAAGAGAAGACACAATTACTAACCATCAGGAATGAGAGAGGTGACATCACTAGATATTCTACAAATATTAAAAAGATGGTAAGAAAATGACTGGCAAGGTAGGGAAACAGGCACTCTCATACTTTGCTGGTGGAAAGGAAAATTTGCAAGACCCCCTTGGAAGGATATTTGAGAATACCCAATAAACTACACATGCACTTATTTGATTCACCATCCCCACTTCTAGAAATCTGTCCTGAATATAGATACCCCTAACCATACAAAAATACATTTGTACAAGGTTATCCTTTGAGCATTGTTTGCAACAGCAAAATATTGTAAACAAATGTCCATATATAGGAGAATGATTAAACAAATTATGGTAGTGACACAATGGAGCATTATGCAGTTATAAAAAGTTGAGAAAGATCTCTATGTATTACCTGGCTTCAAATATGTAAATTGTGCAAATAAATAGAGAGGTAAATGGGGTTAGAAAAATGTATTTTTCCTGACTATATTCTCCTAAAAGGACCTTGATATCCTATGGCTATCTCACAGACCCCAGCTCTGACCAAAAGGGATCAGCACAAATAATGGAGTGCCACTAAGGATAGCTGCAAATCACCAAGTCTTAAGCACTGACCAGAAAACAAAAACAAAGAAAAGGACAAAGCCTCTATAGACCAGAACACGTCAGACTATCTATAAAGCACTTTCTCTAGGTGGTTTCCAGAGAGACTTTCCTTTGAGGCCCAAGACCGAAAAGGAAGGGAGCCTCAGATGCAGCAATTGGAGCAGTGACCCTTGCAGTCTCAGATGTAAGAGAGCTGTTGAGGAAGCAATGGGATACAGCCCTTTCAGAATCTCACATCTAGGGCACAACCCCTGGATGTTCATGCCTGAGATGAGATACAGGGATACTCTTGGAGTCTGAGAAGTTTGGTGGCATTCCAATGAGAAATCCTATATGAAGGGCTCAAGGCATCTAGATCCTCTCTTCATAAGACTGTTCCCCTCGCCCTTCCTTAGAGCTGTCCAGATTGGAGTTAGAGTTCAGCAGCTGAACCGTTAGAGTTATAAAGCAGTTTTATTCACGCCCTCCTTTTCCTACAACCCCCTCCCACCCATCCCCTGCAATTCTGAGCTGTCCTCAGCCATCCCCATCGTCTGGAAAAGACAGACAGTAGACAGTGAGTGCCCAGTAGGTGGGAGGAAGGGAGTGTAGCTCACGGTTCCCATCTTCACATCTGCCTTTCCTGAGCCAACGCCACGGGTGTTCACGAACTGTCAATTCACCATTTCCTCTCTCTGGGCTCCCCTGAAGCCAATTTCCTCCATGAGTCCACCTCCCTGACTGACACACAGAAACACATAGTCAGTCACATACCTGGGCAGGGAGCCCTGAAAGGAGGAGAAGGGGTATTCAGAAGGCAGGAGGGAGCAGGAGGGTCCAAGGCACTTTCTGCACCCGATCTAGTCTCAGCCACCACCTACATGCGCGCCTCGAACCCATCCCCTCCAACAGCGCTCTCTCCACGATGCCTCCTGCAGGATGGCTTCCTGCTTCTTGAGCTGCAGGACAAAAGAGACCCCCGCCAAGACGCTCGTGATTGGCTGAGGGATTGCTTCCTCTAACAACAAATGCTGTCTTAACAATTCTGGTTGCCTGAGTGATTAGTTTTCGGGCTAGTGCAGCATGGAGAGACACCGCCCACCCACTATAACATCCTACCACTCTTTCCACGCAGTCTGTCAATTGTCGGGTGTGGGTCCTTCCTGTCCCTTTTGGAAACAACACACCTCAATATTTGCCCCTAGTGAGAGAAGCGGTGACGTGACCTACCGTCGGCACCCACGTGATCATACCTTCTGCTTGTCTGCCACAGTCCTGCAGCAATGATGGCAGGATCTTCTCTCGGGTTGAACTTCTTGCTAGAAAAACCTGAAGCTCCTGACGGTGGTGAAGACAAGAGAGCTGAAAGAAGTCTGGATTTAGAGCTAAAGCTTCCAGCTCTAGGCCTGGGCCTTGCTCTGTAGGAGGACAGGGCTGGTGGGGAGCACTCGATGGGAGTTTGGAAACGAACTGATTTTTAATATTACATATAATACTCGGGCAACATATTAAACCACACACACAGGATGTCTTGAAAAATACTGATAAACAAAACATTCAAACTCCATTTTCCACCACCAGGATGATCCCTGTTAACACTTCTTGTTGTGGAGGGAAGCAAAATTGCCCCTTTGCTCTACTTCCATAAACTTTCTGTACTAGAATCGGGTATGGAAAAGCACTTTGCACCCCCAGACAAACCAAAAATAACATGGTTACCATGTCTGGTCCTTTTTCTGAAAAATAATAAAACTATTTCTCCTAAGCCTGGACACCCATTGCCCCAAACCAACTTTATTCCTGGCTTTTGCTCTTGCATGAAGATACCATTGTGAATGCAAAAAAAAAAAAAAAAGTATGAATTCAGGAACTTTGGAAATTTTAGTTTATTCCCTTTATATAATTACATATTTTTGTCTGTCAAGCCAGTCCTTCAGAAGTTGTAGTCTCTCACACTTCTTTAATTCTTTGACATATCATTGCAGAATTTTCCATAATCAAATATAAATTTGCATAAATTCAGTCTGTTTATACTTTATAATGGGATCATACTTTCACTTGCCATTTAATAGCCAGTCTTCTCTATTTCACAAATATAGAAAGCATCAGTATTTTTGTTAGTAAATTTAAAATTCTATTTATCACTTTTAGTGGCTGTATATTACCATAACATTTTGCATGAACACCATCATGAAGAAATGGTCTTCCTCAGTTAAATTTGTGTGCTTTACTGTCTTATTAACTTTTAGGCAGCATGGAAGAAACACCCATACATTGAGCTACAAAACTCAATTTCTCAGCTCTTCAAAACTTACCTCATTCTCTATATAACTCTTAATACACTTCCTTTACAGCTACTCCAAGCAGACTGGATACCTCACTCCCACAGAACACTTTTTCCAACTCTGCTTTTCTTCACACTATCCAGCCTCTTTCCTGCATTTCAGAGAACTTAATTGGGTCCTTTTTCTCTGATGCATACCCTCAGTAGCTGCCCATGATAACCTGTGCATTTAAAGCTATGAGAGTAAGCTTTTTCAAGAAGCATAGTATTTATACATTATATCTGTGTTCATATGGTATCCTTGCATCTGCATTTTAAGTTCAAGGAGAAGGGTGATTTCTATCAACTTTAACGTAGAACTTTATTGAAAACACAAACAAGACTCAAAGAGACATCAATACACTAGAACAACAATCAGAAGGGTAGCTTACTTAAGGCAGCTCAGTTTCCTATAAGTGTACATACTAAATATCACAATCTGGACAAAAAGATACTATCAACAAATGCGTTTTCAGTTATAATATTCATTTGGCATTAGAATGACCCAGAACACACAGAATTGGGCAAAGATAGTATCAGCATTAAAGATATACATTACAATATAGAACAAAGTGTGAAAACCAAAGCATTATTCAAGGATCATTAACTCAGGAACACAAGGACAATCAGAGGCAAGTGACTAATCATACTGATTTTCTTGGTCTGCCTCAGGGTCATTTTGATAATTTGTTTTGCCTTGCCGTTCCTTAACAAATTCCTCAACTTCATAGAATGCAGAAATAAGTGGCTCAAAATTGAAATCATCATCAGTGAATACTGCCTCTGTTTTGATATTGTTACCAATATTTTCCAACACTGCTAGAGCAATCTGAACATTGTCATTTGCCTCTTTCCTGTCGAAAAGGGCCATAAATTCTGAAACTGCATCAGCACTGAGTAATTCTTTTGTCACAACAGGACTTTCAGACAGATTCAGTAGTACTTTCAAAACATGAAACCTTGTTTTGGTATTGCCCATGGCTAATAAACAGAGAAACCCAGGCATATATTTGGCAACCAGTGTGTGATAGTCAGTAGTTGAAGTGAGGTGCCTAACCATCCTTAATCCAGATCGCTGCTCAGGGGAATCCAACCTATAACCAATAGATTCCTCACACACCTGACATACGTATGTCTGAATCATGTTTAGATTTGGATAAGGTGGAGCTGTGCGAATCATATTTTCCAAAAAACTTGTCCTAGGTCGGGAAGAAGGATAATTGAGCAAGGCTTCAATAAGTGAGACAATACCTGAATCCCTAATGATATCTCGGGTAAATTGAGAAGCACCTCTCATACCCATTGCAATTTTAGAAATCTCATGAATAAAAGGATCTCGAACTCTGTCCATTAATAAAAGGAGCTCTTCAAACTCTTCAGGCCCAATTTTAAGCTCACACTGTATGCAGCTGCAGGACCAATTCTCAGGCTCTGCACTCTCCTTGACCCTAAGATGTTCTCTAATTTCCTTGACTGACCGGTAGGATGGATCATATCGAAATGGGAAGTCAGGGTCAAGCTGGTAAGGATGAAGCAAACATTCCTGCTCTTCCTCTTCTAGGCTCAGTTCTATGTCCTTGCACTTTCCTCCAAACATTTCAGAGAATAGAGATGCTGTTTCTTGTGGAAATCTAAAGGTGACTGGGCATGGGAAGCCAAGCCTACCCCATGGACCAGGCTTGAACTTAACAGTGACCTCATCCCAGCTCTGAGGCCTGCGTGAAGCATCAGGCTCCTGCTCAACTGAACACCTGGACCTGGAAATGACCCTGAACACGGGGCTAGGATTTGATTCAAAATGGGCCTCATCTCCTTCCCAGAACCAGGACCCCACTATAGCCTCATCCTCCTCAGCTAATGTCCTGGACTCACAGTTGGTTCCATTGCCAGTCCTGTCGTTGGCCCCATCTTCAGCTCCAAACAAGGACCCAACAACTGCCTCTTCCTCATTTCCTAGGCTGGATTCACAGGTGGCCACAGTTGCAGTCCCGTTAAAGGCCTTGTCTTCAGACCAGAACCAGGATTCAACAATTTTCTCTTCTTCATCCTCTGGCTTGGATTCACAAGTCTCTGCTTCTACATTTCTTTCTTCTGCAGCCCAGAACCAGGATCCAAAAATGGTTTCTTCAGTCTCTAACCTGGTCTCTTCTACTGCCTGGGGCCCAGCCTCTATATTGTCTTCTTCAGCCCAGAACCAGGACCCAACAATAACTTCCTCTTCTTCAGTCCCAGGCTCAGCCTCAACACCAGTCTCTGCCTCCAGTCCAGCTTCCTCTTTAGCCCAAAACCAAGGCCCAACTATGACTTCCTCCTCTTCAGCTTCTGGACTGGATTTGCTGCAAAAGCCAGCTTCCTTCCTAATAGTCTCTTCTATGGCCCAGAACCAAGAACCAAAAATAGCTTCCTCCTCAGCTGCCAGCCTGCCTTCTCGAGCCTCAGCTGCTGTCTCAAGCTTGTCCTCTTCCCCAGCCCAGAACCAAGAACCAATAATATCCTCTTCAGTGTCTGGCCTGGATTCTTCTCTGTTTGTAGTTTCTGTAACAGCTTCCTCCCCCTTCCAGAACCAGGATGTGATTGTGGCCTCCTTGGTCAGTGGCTTGGCCTCGTTTCCAGTCCCATCATCTATACTGCCCTCTTCTGCAGCCCATAACCAGGGCCCTATAATGGTGTCCGGCCTTGTGTATTTTCTAGACCAGAACCATGAATCAACAGTGTCATGTTCCTCCTCTGACCTAGACTTCCAGCTACCTCCATTAGCAGTGCACATATGGGGATTATCTTCTGCCCAGAAGCAAGATTCATTATTGATCTCTTCACCTGCCATAAATTTGCATCTGGCACCAGCTTCATACTTTGTACTGACCTCTTCTGTGGTCCCATTCCAAGATGGCATAATAACCACTTCCTTGTCCTCCAGGCTAGACTTGTTACTGATTTCAGTGCCAACACAAGTTTCTACTCCAGCCCAGAACCATGACCCAATAATGGGCTCCTCCTCTTCAGCCCTTGGAATGGTGTCACAGCTATCTTCAGCCTCAGAATCCACCTTGGCCTGGTTTCCAGCCCAAAACCAGGACCCAAACATTGTCTCTTCTTCAGCTCCTGGGCTGGCCTCTTCCCCAAACTCAGCCTCTGTATTGACTTCTCCAGCCCAGAACCAGGGACCAACAACTTCTTCCTTTTCAGACCCTGGCACTGATGCAAAGCTGGTTCCAAAACCAGCTTCCACATGGGCTTCATCACTGACCCAAAACCAAGACCCAAAAATGGTCTCTTCCTCAGCCTCTGAGGTGTTTTCACTAGCCCAGAAGCAGGAACTGGCAATGACCTTTTCTTTATTATCTGTCAGCATAGATTTGCAAGTGGCCTCAGTCTCAGTTTCCACACTGGTCTTTTCTCTAGTCCCAAGCATGGAATTGCCAATTGGCTCCTCCTCAGTTCTTGGTCTGAGTTTACTGCTGGCCTCAGTCCCCATACTGGTCTCTTCTGTCCAGAACCAATTGCCAACAATGGACTCATCCTCTACCTGAGAACTGGACTTAACACTGGCCCCATCTCCTATGCTAGACTCTTCTGCAGCCCAGAACCAGGTCCCAATGAAGAATTCTTCCTCCGACTTAGCTTCTCGCCTAGCCCTGGCTCTGGCCTTGGTTTTGGCCTCTTCCTTTTCCATTGCTTTGGCGCAAAACTCTTTCTTGGACTTGGGCCTTGATAAGTTATTAGACTTTTCTCCAGGCCAGAACCAGGACTCTGTTTTACCTATGCCAATAGACCCAGGCATGAGATCAATGGAAGCTTCTCGTTTAGCCCTGTGCCTGGCCCTGACATTGGACCTTTTCCTAGCTCTGAGTTTGGATCTGGATTTGGCCTCCCCTCCAGCCCAGAACCAGTACTTTACATTGTCCTCACATTCAGATTCAGAACTAGACTCAGCGACTTCCTTTTTGTACCTCAACCTGGACCTGCTATTGGTCTCTTCCCTGGGTCGGGACCAAATATTGGTCTTTTCTCTTGCCCAGAACCAGGATGTCTTAATAGATTCATCCTCAGAACCAGAACTCGACACAATACAGAGCTCCCGATTAGCTCTGGGCCTAGACATGGCCTCTTCTTTGGCCATGTGCCTGGACCTGGTACTGGCCTTTACCGTGTCACTAGGATGAAACTTTGTACTGACCTCTTCTCTACTCCACAACCAGGGACTGACAGAGGATCCATCCATCCATTGTAAATCACAATCCTGAGAGTCCTTTTGTTTGGATGTAGGCCTGGGAAAGCACCAGGACCCCACATTGGTCTCCTCTGGCCCAAACAAAGGCTGGATTCCTAACTGGGCTTTGAGCTTGGTGCCAGGAAAGTACTCAGTATCCATGTTGACCACTTCCTTATCTACAGACAAGGTTTTAGTTTTAGCAACTGACTCAGACTCAGTACCAACCAGTGGCCAGGTGATAGCACTGGCCTGGGGCACTCCTTCTGTTTTTAATACAGCCCCAGCTGTATCAAACTCAGTCTGGGCCCATAAATGGGCTTCATCCATTTCATCCATGAGCAGTGCCCCAGGGATTGCCTTGACATCAGCCTCAGGATGTGCTCCACCCATTTCTGTGGCCTCAGTTTTGGGCCTTGCCACAGGTATACCCTGAGCTTGAGTCCTAACCTTGGGTCTGACCACCAATGGGACTTCATTCTGTCTCTCAGCCCCACCCCCAGCCTCTATTCCAGCCTTCTTTTTAGTCTTGGCCTGGGCGCCAGGCTCAAGCTCAGCCCCAGTCATGGTACAAGTTACAGAGAAGGCCCAGTTAAATACCCCTACCACAGTCTTAGCCTCTACACAGATCTGTCTCAGTTTTCTATCTTTGCACTCTGATCTTCCAGTAACTCAGATGATACTCAACAAGAATTAGAGGCAATCACCAGTTCAGCAGTTAATCAGCCTCGTTCCCAAGCCCAGCCTCAGGCAGTATTAGAGAGTGCAGAAGAGGCACAACCTGCGGGAAGGTAGGTGGTTCTCTGGTGGGTGCAGACCTGTTGAGGGTGGTGGTCAGCAGCAATTCCAACACCACCAGAGCTGCCACTGGAGGTGGATCTAGGGAGAGAGAACGAGATAGAACTTTGTCTCCTCCAATTGTGTCACTCTATGAAGAGTCTCACCCAGAGAAACTGGACCTTGAATGCTTGATGGGACAGTTGGACTATTAGAAAGTCTTTGTTACTCTTATTTCACCCACACCCTTTATCCCCAGAGTTGCCACATTACTCCGCCTGCTACAAAATAGGTGGGAAGATGGTGGGAAAGTGTACTGGGAATAGGAGAGGCTGGGGAACACCAAACTAGACCCTAATCACTAGACATGTGTTAATTTTCACTACCCATGTCAAAGCTGTACCCATTCTCATACCAACCAGCACTGATATGGTGTTAACTTCCTCCTCCTTTCCTTGATTCCAGTAGTGTCAGACTCTACCGTTGTAGCCTTCAGGTTGTCCTAGGAACAAGTAAACATACGGGACAGAATGGAGCCTGGCTGCTAAATAGGCAGGCAGGCACTATGACCCTGATAAAGACTTTTCTCTTTCTCTTTAAGGGTACAGTTTATCTAATGCTTCCTGTTTCCAGGTCCTTGTTCTCAGGTCTTCTTTCATTGACAGCCCAATCCACACCTACCCCCAAGTGCCGAACATCTCCTGCAGAAAATGGACAAGGGATGCTGTGGCAGTGTGCTAAACTGGCCAAGAGTAGGACAGGTGGAGGAGGGCCTGCCAAGATCTTACTCTGTAGCTGTCTCCTGCATTTTCTGATTCACACCAACCTCCATAGATATGAGCCACTCTCGTTCTCCTTTCCTTCCTTGCAGAAGCGACCAGACTTAAAGCAGGTCTATGAACAACCAGATGAAATGGTAGGACAGGAAGTAATTCTAGTAACTGAGTGCTTGGTGGGCAAACCAATATCAAGGATGGGAGTTCACTATTATCTGTTTTTTACATGTAGGGTCCTACTGGTAGACTATGATGTAGGCCTTCTGTTTCAGGATTCTGCATAAAAATTCCTACTCTTCACATCACACCTTCCTGTTACTCCCCGCTCCAGTTTCTAGGGTTTACCACTAGGTGTTCAGAATCCCATGCACTGCAGAGTGTAAACTGGGGGAAGAGCGCCAGTATATTCTAGAAATCAGGTTGTGCAGTGATACTTGCAATTACGACTCTTTCTCACCCTCACCTCCAAGCCCATCGTTTCCTGCTGCCAATTTTGGGTGGAGGTAAGGGACATGGCCAAGGGAAGTGCCTATAAAGCTGTGTGGACAGAGGTGGAATTTCAGGTGTTCCTGGATGTCCGACAGACTCTCGACCCAGTCACCCCACATCTAGTCGAGTCTCCCGTCAATGGCTGCTGCCCACCCGCCAGTCCCACACACCTCCAGAAATCCAGGCCATTTTCCTGCTCTTCCTTTCTCTGAAGTCTCTCCTGTACAGATGCACCCTGCCGCCTGAAACCGCCAGACCTACCGCGCAGACAGGAGACTCGGGCATCAACGAGGCGCCTGCGAGAAGGGAAAGCACGCAGGACCCGGGGCCCAACAGGCCCTTTGCAGCATCAGGGCCCGCAGCAGCCCCCGTCCCCCGCTCCCGCCAGCTCGGCCCAGGGCTCGGACGCCACCCCGCCCCCGCCCCGGCGGGCTCCCCGGGCGCCCCCCATCGCAGCTCCCGCTCCGCCATTTCTCCGCAGCGGCCTCCCCTCCCCAGTCTTCTCCCGGCACAGACACCGTCGAGCGCGGGTCGCAGGAAAGCTGGCCGGGTAGTGGCCGGCGCCGTTCGCCTCCACAGGATCCGAGGGCGCCTCTCCGGCCCGACTCTGCCCCCCGGGCCCAGCCCGCGCCGGTCGCGCGCCGTCTCCTTGCCAGGGATCTCCCTGCGCTGCGCACGACTCAGGGGCCGGCTCCGACACAATCGCCGCCTCCTCGCCAGGCTGCCAGGGTCTGGGGCGCGGGCTGTAAGCCGAGCGAGAGGGCGGGGCTGCGGGGGTGCCACCCCCGCCCCCCACCACACTCGCACTTGCCTTTGCAGGCTTAGGGCCCGGGTCGTCGGCCTCCCCCTCCTCTCCGGGCTCCTCGATCGGATTCCCACCGCCTTCGGTGCGCTCGGAATCGCAAAGAGGCGTCCCGGCCCCCGCACCGCTGCACTAAACGGGGCAGGGGCTGCGCAGGATGCGGCACGAACCGCTCGCGGAGACGGTGTCGGGAAGGGGGGCGGAGGGATACGGCACGAATGAGCTCGACGCCCCCTCCCAGGCCCACCGTAGTTCCGACCCAGAGGGGGCGGGGCCGGGAGGAGCCCCAGCCTGAGGGGCGGGCTAACACCAGCCGGCACGGCCTCAGGAGAGCGCCGCGGGCCCCTGCCTGGCGACCACTCCCACCTTCTGCCACCACAATAGAGGGGGCGGCAGGCGGTTGGCGGGGGAGGGGGCAGGTGCCTGGATCGGGAGGCCGGAAGGGACGCTTCGGCCGGAGCAGCGGAAGGATACCAACCGCCCCTCGGGGTGTGCGCGAACCCTCAGACTGTTCGGTGCATGCCTGCCGCCCCCGTCCTTCCTGGACGCTGAGGGGAGAGGAGCTGCAAGGACCACTGGCCGGCAGGGGAGGGACGCTGTAAGGCCAGACCGCCCCGAAGGTTTGGGGTAGCCCGCCCAAGTTCTTTCACGGCTTCGCGAAGCCGCGGAGGGGAGGAAGGTGGGCCGGGGCGTCCGTGGAGGCCTCACCACTGCCCCAGTAATGAACGAAGGCAGACCTAGCCCTCTAACCTGAGGCAACCAACCACCAGTCTGCGCTCACTCATTCTTCCTGCCACACTGCTGTTTACTCAGTGCTCGAAGTGGTACCACACTTTGCCATTTCGCGGTCCCCCCGGTTGCCGGAGAGAGGCCTTTCCCTGTCAGGACCCGCACCGGGTCATAACAATCCTCCCTGTCTGTTGTCCCACAGCCAGTGTCAGGCACCCGCTAGGGCCGGTCCTGGCTCCTCTTCCTCTGTTCTGTCTGTCAAGTCTCCTCTTGCGGTCACATAGAAGCTCTTATCATCTTTGGCAGTGTGGAAACGTGGCAGGGATTAGAACCCGCTTGGATCCCGGCCACTTGACATACGCACCTGGCTAGCTTCCCCAGTCATTCCATGCAGAAGGCCCCATTATTTACCCAATCCCTCCGCCCCGAGAGAAATCTGGTAGTTCTTGAATCCTCTGGTTACTTCACCCCAACAGCCTTCCTCTAGTCTTGAGCCCCTCCTTTCTGTGCATCATAGGGAAACCGAGCACAACCAGGGTTGAGCCCAAACCTGCTGGCACGGTTGCCCATTTTAAAACCCAATTAAATGGGACCCTCACTGTGGTAGGCTGAAGTAAGGTCTCCCGCGTCCTATTGCCCAGAACCGGTAAATACGTGATGTCACATGGCAAGGAGTATTTAAGTTGCTGGGGGAGTTAAGATTGCTAATCAGCTGAGTTTAAAATATAAATATGCTGGATCATCCTGATCAGTGTAATCGCAAGCTCCCAGCTCCACTTTACATGTGGAAGAGGCAGGCAGAAGAGTCAGTGGCACAGTAAAGTAGCGGTGAGAAAGACTGGACAGGCCATTACTGGTTTTGAAGATGGAAGGAAGCCAGGGGCCAAGGAATGCAGGCAGTACCCAGAGGCTGGAAAAGGCAAGGAAACAGATTTCTCCCCAGAACCCTTCAGAGGAATGAAGCCCTGCCATCACCTTTATTTTACACCAGTGAGACCCTTTTCGTATACCCAACCTCCAAGACAGTACATTTTTTTGTTATTTTAAGCCACCAAGATTGCGGTAGGAACTGAACTCACTCACCATCCTGATTAACATCCATTCCCCTCCACTTTCTTTATTTGGGCATCAGCTCCCGCGGATGATACAATTTTGAGGCTCATCTCTCACCACTGTCACCACTGTCACCAGTCTCACCACCCTCTCCAGCAATTCCCTTCTCTGTCTTTTTTTTTTTTAAGTGAGATTGTTGGAATGGTCTGTGAGGCTCATCTTGGAGAAAGTCCCCATTTGCTGAAAATCACTGATGTTTCCCAGGAGGAAAAGGGAACCTTATTCTTACCATGAATTTTCATTTCAGCCTTTGTTATTAGGTATAATGTGTAGGTGATAGGGAAAAAAATCCCTGAAGATGATTCTACACAGTATCTGGGGACACTGGATGTCAATTTCAGATGATGGCCATTGTACTGTGCTGTTTAAATGGCCTTAGCTCAATTGTGGATTACTTTTTCTTTGCTCCACAGTGTACTGTCTTGGGTGAATGGCAGGCTTGAAGAAGAGAGCCTGAGCTCTGCTGGGATCTGTGGGTGCCTGTGAATCTCTTTGCCTTCCCTGAACTGTTCCCTTCTCCCTCTTAAAGTCTCTGGTGCCTTTCATTCCTTCAACAAACTTATATGAGTACCTACTTTATCCTAGGCACTGGGGATGCAGTAGAAACAAACCTGAATGAAGTTTCTGGTTTTTCTGGAAGTTACATTTATTTGTTCATTTCTTACTCGGTTTCTTATCCTAAAACTTTACAGATATATCCTAAATCATACCAGCACAAATTCCTCTGATAATTCTGGATGTGGTGGGATCTTGATTCCAAGATGTTTGCAGACAGAGGAGTGGATCTACCAACAGATGATTTTACTGTGAGTCTTTGAAATACCTGTTGGACAATTTGTTGTTAATTCATTTAGAGAATAGGCACTATCATCGATTAACATTTAGTGAACTGAGAAAGGCCCTATTTTAGGCTCTTTAGGTGTATTAGATTACAACAATCCTGGACAGTATGGACTATTACCAAAATATACTTGGAAACCAGCTCAGATAGGTTAAGTTTCATCTTTAAAGTGAGAAACCAAAACAAAACGATTGAAAAGATGGTGACCTACATATGTCTGACTGTTTAGCAGCACTTACTTCATCCTAAAATGGATTCCAGTCTAACAGATTGCAACAGCCATGGTTTCACTCTCCAGTGCCTCCACTAGCACCTGTATAATCTTGTCTTGTCTTGCCCCTGAAGTCTTAATTTCAGAACCAAATACCCCAATTGTTAAGCCCAGGATACAGAAGCAGCTGTGCTGATCTATTATACCTACATTTCTTCCCCCACTGTACCTATTCTCCTGTAGTTTACATTCATTCATGGTTTACTCTGTATTTAATTTCTTATTCTAAATGTTTATGATTATTATACCAGTGTAAGCTTCTCTAGTAATTCTCAAGGTAATGGGATATTGATCCCAACATATTTACTGAAAGAGAAGTGGACCTACCAAAAACTGACTGACCTTACTAGAGTCTTATAAATACCTGTTGGACAATTTATTGTTAATTCACTTACAGAACAGGCACTATTGATTAACATTTAGCGAACTGAGAAAAGTCCTGTTTTAAGTTTTTTATGTATTAGCTATTCATGTGTATATATCAATAGGTTAAGTGTCATTTTTTAAATCTGAGAACAAATAAAAGATTGAAACAGGATACTGACCTATGTCCGTTTGACTACTAAGTAATATTCTATTTAATACCTCCTAAAATGAACTCCAGCATGATTGCAACAGCCATGGTTACACTCCCTACTGTCTCCACTAGCACCTGTGTATCAATGACTATCCTCTGAAATCTAAATTTCTATAATTACCTGGCAGTATGCCTTTTGATTGTAGTGTGAATCACTTATATCTTTTGATTAAACTACACCCATTTCAAAAGACATCCATCTTGAATAAATATTGTCACCTATATGACACAGTTACAGCAACACAACAGATAAGGAACTAGCACCCGTGCCCCCCCCCATCAATGAAGTTCCCTTTCAGAAGCCCCTGGGTAGACCAGACAGCTGAATCCTTGAGTAACCTGTTTTTTTCCTTCAGGTATCCAATTTCTTGTTCTTATGCTTTAAATTAGGCAATAAAAAGTGACCCTGTTGAATCCTAGGCTCCCTACTTTCAGATCCTAATCAAGGCAGAGCCCCAGTTATCCTTATCTTTCTCTCCCTCTCTGTCTGCACACACAAGTTTCCTAACTGAGGACGCTACCATCAATAGGCTTGGGATCTATGGAACAATTTCAGAACCAAAAGTCCCCCGAACATTAAGTACGGGATATAGAAGCAGGTGTGTTGCTTCATCATAACTACAGTTCCATCCCCAGCCCCACCCCTACCTCCCACATACATTCATGTGAACTTTCCCACTAGCATACCCCTTGTCTGTGCAGCTTGAATGACTTCCTCTTATCTCTCTCAGTCATTATGATTATTAACCTGTTCTTGCCCACTTAACTTGCCTCTCTTCTGTACTTCACGTACCTCAAGCAAACTTTCCTTCTGGTATCTCCCTTTAATCCAATGTTCAGCCAAACCCTGTGCACTCTCAGAATGTATCCATCCTTCTATCCCTGAATTTCAGGAGCTTTATGCAGGAACTCAAATCCTTTGCAGTTGGGAACAAGAAGGCTAGGTTGGGTCTTTGTGAACTAACTGATGAAACTGGCTCAACAGATGACTATTTTCAGTCGAGCCTGAAGGGCCTCTGGGAAAGATATTGACCTATGTCTACTACTTGAAACAAGGCATATTTGGAAAACTTATGGGAAGGCCTAATCTAAATATATTTTAGGTCACATTTGGGTTGATTTCCGCTTTAAGAGAATTCATCCTTAGGGAAAACAGCCAGGCGCAATGCCTGTCATTAGGGTAGTGTAGCTATTCTAATGGTAGCACTGGAATTAGGTCTCCTGTTTTTGCTTGTTTTAACATATGTCCTCAACTGTATGTCTGTTACAACAAAGACAGATTCATAAATTACCCCAGAAATACCTGTTTGCAAATAAACTGTTTAACACTCTGGTGTGCAGATCCCATTTATAAAGCGTAACCTAAAGAGAGGAAAACATTCTCCTCCCCAACATGGCTTTAAAGTTTAGACTAGTCCTCAGCTCTGACACTGTGAGGACTCTGGGCTGAGAAAATTAGAGGGAGCAGTTGGGGAGACTTAAGTGCTTGATAGTAAATCTTAGTGTTTTAACAAAACCTGGAAAAATCATGTGAGAACAAAATTCAGGATATAGGAAATACCCCTTGAGGATATTTACAACAGCTGGGGAGGTGCGGTTTACTAGTTTTGAAGAAATCCTGAATTTTCACAATGCCAGCAAATACAGTTACTTGAATGTCAATTGCGTCCTATATTGGCTGTGCCATTTTACATTCCCACCAACAATGTATAAGGATCTCAATTGCTTTTTAAATCCTTGCTAACACTTGCTGTCTTTTTTTCTTTTTTGACAACAGCCATCCTAACAGGTGTGCAGTGATACCTTATTTTAGTTTTGATTTGCATTTCCTTGATGATTAGTGATATTGAGTACTTTTCATGTACCTGTTGACCATTTGTATGTCTTCTTTGGAGAAGTGTCTATTCAAGTCTTTGCCTTTTCCCTTTTTTTTTTTTTTTTTTTGCTATTGAGTTTTAAAAGTTCCTTATATATTTTGGATATTAGCCCCTTAAATATATGGTTTGCAAATATTTTCTCCCATTCTGTTGATCATTTCCTTTGCTGTGTACAAGATTTCTAATTTGGTATAGACCCATTTGTCTATTTTTGTTGTTGTTGCCTATGGTTTTGGTTCTATATCCAAAAAAATCACTTTCAAGATCACTATCAAAAAGATTTTCTATGATTTTGTTTAGTTTTACAGTCTCACGTCATATGTTTAAGTCTTTAATTAATTTTTTAGTTGATTTTTGTGTATGTTAGCACTCTAACATAGAATTTTGGGGGAGCAAAATTCAACCCATAACATGATGAAAAGCTTTGGGAACAGTGGTGATGGATGTACAACACTGTGAATGTAATTAGTACCACTTAATTGTCCACTTAAAAATGTTTAAAATGGCTAATTTTATGTCACATATAATTTGCCATAATAAAAAAGATATCACACTTCTCTTCTCTCCTCAAACCCCAGTTACTTTCCACCTATTCCTCAGTCTCAGCTGATGACCTTGCTTATTTCATTGAAAAAAAAGCAACTTGAATAGAACTTTCACAAACTCCTACCACCCTATCTACTCACCACTTGCATCTATGCCTATAAATTTTGCCTTTTCTGATGTTCCATGAATGAACTTCCCATACTTCTATCTACAGCCAATGTCTCCATTTGTCCACTGGATGATATCCTATCTCTTCTACTCCAGGTCATTGTTCCAAAATTTTCTTCTCTCTCCTTTATCATAAAAATTTCCCCTCTCTAGTGGAATATTCCCATCAACAGTCAAACATTCTGTACTGTATCCTACCTTAAAAACAAAACTCTCCCCTTATCTCATATCATTCCATACCTATGACCCCATTTCTGATTTGTTTTGCTGCAAAATGCTTCAGAACAGTGGTCTACAGTTAGCATACTGACACTGTCTCCCCACTTTTTCCTTAAACTACTCCAATCTTTCATCCCCATCATCAGTGAGATTTTACTGTTCCACTGAAACTGCTCTTATCAAGGTTGCTCATGATCTCCATATTGGTAAATCCAAGAATCAATTCTCAGTCCTCATCTTGACCTACTATCCTAGTGACCATATAATTTATCATTCAAATCAGAACACCTCTGAGAGTGAAAAAGATTGTTAAGAATCGTTCCTATAAAACAGACATAATCTGGGACGTCCTGGGAAAATAGAGATATTTGGTCACCTTACCTATCATTGAAACATCTTGACTTAGTTTCTAGGAAAACACACTCTCCTGGTTTATCACCTACCTTACTGGCTACTCCTGACTCCACATTCTTAGCTTTCTTTTTTGTTTTGCTAGTTCATTATCATCTTCTGTATCTCAATATTGAAAGACCCCAGAGCTCAATCTTTGGACTTCTTCCCTGACTACCTATACTATCTATATTCCTTAGTGATCTCATCCAGTCTTGTGCCTTTAAATAACATCTGTATCTTGATGGCACCCAAATTGCTATCCCTAATATGGATCTCTCAAAAATCCCAGACTCGTATATCCAACTGTACACTTTTCATCTCCATGTGTATATATTTAGAAGGCATCTCAAACTCAACAAATCTAAAGCTGAGCTAATCTTCCCCCTAAAACCTGATTCTCCAGTCTTTATCCACCTCAATAAAAGGCATCTTATCAGAATCATCGATTGCTTTTTCTTTATATTCAATCCAACCTCAACATCTATAGCTCCACCTCCAAAATATATGCCGAAGCTGGACACTTATCACCATTTTCACAACTAACACAGTCTAAGCCACTATCATCTCTTACCTAAACAGTGCATTTGCTTCCCAGCATCCAGCTGGTCCTGTTTCCATTCTTGTTTCCCTTGGTCCATTTCTACACAGTATCCAGGCCTATCCCTTAAAAACAAGTCATATCACACTGCTCCCCTTGTCAAAATACTGAAATGATTTCCCATAACAATTAGATTTATATGCAGACTTCTTTCTATGGCCTACAGTATTTCACAAGATCTGGTCCCTGGTACCACTCTAAACTCACATCCAACCATTCTCCCTTTGCTTACTGCATTTGAACCCACACTGGCCTCACTGTTTTTTCTTGAACAAACCAAGCCCATCCCTATCCAAGTAGCTCTACATTTGCTGTTCCCATTGCCTAGAGTACTTCTTCCCCTCAGATTGTGGTCCATTCCCTCATTTCATTCAAGTATTTACTTAGAACTTCTCTGATTATTCCATCTAAAATAGTATCTCTTCACCCCAATTCCAATATCCTCTATTTTCATATACTGTTTTCTCTATAGCATTTATCACTACTTAATATTACATTACTTATTTTATATATTTACTTTTTTACTATCTGTTTCCCTCCATCCCTAAATGAGGACAACAATTTATTTTACTCTGTACTATATTCCCAGTACCTAGGAATAGGACCTGGCACATAACAGACTGTTCAGTAAATATTTATTGAATACTTAGATGCCTCCAGAACCCTGAGGGGACTTTTTTGTTGGTTATATATATATATATCATTATCAGCTATACTACAATTTAAAATCTGGGGAGAATTATTATGTTTTTATATGCTTCTATCATTGAGTAGACTTAGAAGCACACCATTAAAAATCATTAGACTATTTTGTTAGAGGTAATATTATGTGTTGGTGAAGGTGAAAGTGTCCCACCCAGTGTTTTTTTTCCTATTCTGCTGTCTAAAGCAGATAGAAGGCTAATATATTCACTATCACACTTGTTTAGTATGATTTATAGTTTGGAATTTTAAAGAAACCTCCACAAAATTCTACACATTCACTATAAAAATGGAGCTTTTTTCCCCAAGCTGATGTGTCAATAAATTAAAGTTTGAGGATATATTAGTTTGCTGAGGCTTCCATAACAAAAGACCATAGATTGGGTGGCTTAACAAATTAATTTTCTCACAGCTCTGCAGGTTAGAAGTCCAAGGTCAAAGTGTCAGCTGCTTTGCTTCCTCCTGAGGTCTCTCTCTTTAGCTTTCAGATGGCTGCCATCTTGCTGTATTCTCATGTGGTCTTTCTTCTGTGAGCAAGCATATCTAGGGTATCTCTGGATGTTTAAATTTCCATTTTTCTTTCTTTTTAAAGCTTTTGCTGTTTTTTTTTTTTTGAGAGGGCATCTCTCATATTTATTGATCAAATGGTTGTTAACAACAATAAAATTCAGTATAGGGGGGTCAATGCTCAATGTACAATCATTAATCCATCTCAAGCCTAATTCTCGTCAGTCTCCAATCTTCTGAAGCATAACGAACAAGTTCTTACATGGTGAACGAATTCTTACATAGTGAATAAATTCTTACATGGTGAACAGTACAAGGGCATTCATCACAGAAACTTTCGGTTTTGATCACGCATTATGACCCATAAACAATCAGGTCAAATATGAATATTCGTTTGAATTTTGTACTTGATTTATATGCTGATCCCACATTTCTCCCTCTATTATTATTATTATTTTTATTTTTAATAAAATGCTGAAGTGGTAGGTAGATGCAAGATAAAGGTAGAAAATATATTTTAGTGCTGTAAGAGGGCAAATGTAGATGATCAGATGATCAGGTGTGTGCCTATGGACTAAGTATTAATCCAGGCTAGACAAGGGCAGCAAGACATCCACGGATGCAGAAGATTTCTCTCAAAGCAGGGGGGGTGAGGTTCTGAGCCTCACCTCTGTTGATCCCCAATTTCTCACCTGATGGCCCCCATGCGACTGTGCCTGTCTTAGGTTGTTCCTTCCTTGAGGAATCTTACCCGTCTCTGGCTAACCAGTCATCTTCCGGGGCCATACAGGGAAATGTAAAGTTGGTAAGTGAGAGAGAAGCCATATTGTTTGAAAAGGTTAGCTTTTTACTTCTTTGCAGATTTATGCCCTGTGGCTTCTATGCCCAGCACTTGTCTCGAGGTATCTTTACCACCTGGAGGAATTATGATACTCGGTAAATTCGATATGAGGCACGAATTCTATTTAAGGGTTATAATTAGGAAGGAAGAAGAAAAGCTATAGAGGTAGCATATGGAAGGAAACATGGGAGGATTGATTATTTCTTTGACATATCTTTTTGCAGAGTACCTTAAGTATGTATAGGTTTTAAATTACTAACTAATTTGCACACACTTATTAACATAATAGGAATACGGTGGCATAAACAAAGCAAATCTATAATTACCATCCATCTCCAGTGAAGCCAAGAAAACTATTTAGGCACCCTAGGCATTTGCGAAAATTTATCTATGATATGATGGATATTGTCCAACTGTACTTGAACAATCAGACAAATTAAAGCAGCCAATTTCTGGGATCTGTTCACATCCCATATGTTCTTTTAACCGTAGATAGTCTGTAGTCGTAAGATTTTGGAGTGCTACAACTTGCACCCCTCCCAACTCCTGGTTGAGTTCCAACAGTACAGATCCGGTCAAATTCGTTGTCTCACTGTATGCACATGCCAGCCTAGACATCTCCCTCCTCATTCCTATGGCAAGTCCAGGAGACGGTGGGCTGGATGCAGCCACAACCGCAGCATCGTCCGGATCCCTGTGGAGGCTTTTTGATGATCATCCCCCTGGCACAAGTCCTCCAGAGAGTGCTGATGCCGGAAGCTCCTCCTCATATCGTATCTTAGTTCATTTTCTGGATATCCAAGCTAGGCCTTGATCTTCTGCATAGAAACAAACAGACCGTTTGCCCACACTTTGACATGCCCTCTATACCACTGTGCAGAACTCATTGGAGGTCAGCACACAGTAACTGCTTTTTTTTTTTTTTTATTAAGAGAAAGGAATATTATCAGAAAAGAGTACCTCCACAGCTGATCATCTGACACCCTTTAAGTGATCAACATTAAGGATATTTAAAGCATGCGTTGATCTTTGATTTACCAATAGTTTTATCCTATCAAGGGGTAATCCCCCTTTTCTTTCTTTCTTTCTTTCTTTTTTTTTTTTAATTTTTAATCTACACTTACATGAAGAATACTATGTTTACTATGCTCTCCCCTATATCAGGTCCCCCCTAACAACCACATTACGGTTACTGTCCATCAGCTTAGCAAAATGTTGTAGAGTCACTACTTGTACTCTCTGTGTTGTGCAGCCCACCCTCCCCTTTGTCCCTCCCCCCCATGCATGCTAATCTTAATACCCCCCTTCTTCTTCCCCCCCACTTATCCCTCCCTGCCCACCCATCCTCCCCAGTTCCTTTCCCTTTGGTACCTGTTAGTCCATTTTTGGGTTCTGTAATTCCGCTGCTGTTTTGTTCCTTCAGTTTTTCCTTTGTTCCTATACTCCTCAGATGAGTGAAATCATTTGGTATTTCTCTTTCTCCGCTTGGCTTATTTCACTGAGCATAATACTCTCCAGCTCCATCCATGTTGCTACAAATGGTTGGATTTTTCCACTTCTTATGGCTGAGTAGTATTCCATTGTGTATATGTACCACATCTTCTTTATCCATTCATCTACCGATGGACATTTAGGTTGCTTCCAATTCTTGGCTATTGTAAATAGTGCTGCAATAAACATAGGGGTGCATCTGTCTTTCTCAAACTTGATTGCTGCGTTCTTCGGGTAAATTTTCCTAGGAGTGGAATACCTGGGTCAAATGGTAGGTCTGTTTCGAGCATTTTGATGAACCTCCATACTGCTTTCCACAATGGTTGAACTAATTTACATTCCCACCAGCAGTGTAGGAAGGTTCCCCTTTCTCCACAGCCTCACCAACATTTGTTGTTGTTTGTCTTTTGGATGGCAGCTATCCTTACTGGTGTGAGGTGATACCTCATTGTAGTTTTAATTTGCATTTCTCTGATAATTAGCGATGTGGAGCATCTTTTCATGTGTCTGTTGGCCATCTGTATTTCTTTTTTAGAGAACTGTCTGTTCAGTTCCTCTGCCCATTTTTTAATTGGGTTATTTGTTTTTTGTTTGTTGAGGCGTGTGAGCTCTTTATATATTCTGGACGTCAAGCCTTTATCGGATCTGTCATTTTCAAATATATTCTCCCATACTGTAGGGTTCCTTTTTGTTCTATTGATGGTGTCTTTCGCTGTACAGAAGCTTTTCAGCTTAATGTAGTCCCACTTGCTCATTTTTGCTGTTGTTTTCCTTGCCCGGGGAGATATGTTCAAGAAGAGGTCACTCATGTTTATGTCTAAGAGGTTTTTGCCTATGTTTTTTTCCAAGAGTTTAATGGTTTCATAACTTAATTCAGGTCTTTGATCCATTTTGAGTTTACCTTTGTATATGGGGTTAGACAATGGTCCAGTTTCATTCTCCTACATGTAGCTGTCCAGTTTTGCCAGCACCATCTGTTGAAGAGACAGTCATTTTGCCATTGTATGTCCATGGCTCCTTTATCAAATGTTAATTGACCATATTTGTTTGGGTTAATTTCTGGAGTCTCTAATCTGTTCCACTGGTCTGTGGCTCTGTTCTTGTGCCAGTACCAAATTGTCTTGATTACCTTGGCTTTGTAGTAGAGCTTGATGTTGGGGAGTGAGATCCCCCCTACTTTATTCTTCTTTTTCAGGATTGCTTTTGCTATTCGGGGTCTTTGGTGTTTCCATATGAATTTTTGAATTATTTGTTCCAATTCATTGAAGAATGTTGCTGGTAATTTGAGAGGGATTGCATCACATCTGTATATTGCTTTGGGCAGGATGGCCATTTTGACGATGTTAATTCTTCCTAGCCATGAGCATGGGATGAGTTTCCATTTATTAGTGTCCTCTTTAATTTCTCTTAAGAGTGACTTGTAGTTTTCAGAGTATAAGTCTTTCACTTCTTTGGTTAGGTTTATTCCTAGGTATTTTATTCTTTTTGATGCAATGGTGAATGGAATTGTTTTCCTGATTTCTCTTTCTATTGATTCATTGTTAGTGTATAGGAAAGCTACAGATTTCTGTGTGTTAATTTTGTATCCTGCAACTTTGCTGTATTCCGATATCAGTTCTAGTAGTTTTGCAGTGGAGTCTTTAGGGTTTTTTATGTACAGTATCATATCATCTGCAAATAGTGACAGTTTAACTTGTTCTTTACCAATCTGGGTTCCTTGTATTTCTTTGTTTTGTCTGATTGCCGTGGCTAGGACCTCCAGTACTATGTTAAATAACAGTGAGGAGAGTGGGCATCCCTGTCTGGTTCCCGATCTCAGAGGAAATGCTTTCAGCTTCTCGCTGTTCAGTATAATGCTGGCTGTGTGTTTATCATATATGGCCTTTATTATGTTGAGGTACTTGCCCTCTATTCCCATTTTGCTGAGAGTTTTTATCATGAATGGATGTTGAATTTTGTCAAATGCTTTTTCAGCATCTATGGAGATGATCATGTGGTTTTTGTCTTTCTTTTTGTTGATGTGGTGGATGATGTTGATGGATTTTCGAATGTTGTACCATCCTTGCATCCCTGGGATGAACCCCACTTGGTCATGGTGTATGATCCTTTTGATATACTGTTGAATTCTGTTTGCTAGTATTTTGTTGAGTATTTTTGCATCTACATTCATCAGGGATATTGGTCTGTAATTTTCTTTTTTGGTGGGGTCTTTGCCTGGTTTTGGTATTAGGGTGATGTTGGCCTCATAGAATGAGTTTGGGAGTATTCCCTCTTCTTCTATTTTGTGGAACACTTTAAGGAGAATGGGTATTATGTCTTCTCTGTGTGTCTGATAAAATTCCGAGGTAAATCCGTCCGGCCCCGGGGTTTTGTTCTTGGGTAGTTTTTTGATTACTGTTTCAATTTCTTTGCTCGTAATTGGTTTGTTTAACTTTTGTGTTTCTTCCTTGGTCAGTCTTGGGAGGTTGTATTTTTCTAGGAAGTTGTCCATTTCTTCTAGGTTTTCCAGCTTGTTGGCATATAGGTTTTCATAGTAGTCTTTAATAATTCTTTGTATTTCTGTGGAGTCTGTCGTGATTTTTCCATTCTCATTTCTGATTATGTTGATTTGTGTTGATTCTCTTTTTCTCTTAATAAGTTGGGCTAGAGGGTTATCTATTTTGTTCATTTTCTCGAAGAACCAGCTCTTGGTTTCGTTGATTTTTGCTATTTTTTTATTCTTCTCAATTTTGTTTATTTCTTCTCTGATCTTTATTATATCCCTCCTTCTGCTGACTTTAGGCCTCATTTGTTCTTCTTTTTCCAGTTCTGATAATTGTGATGTTAGACTATTCATTTGGGATTGTTCTTCCTTCTTCAAGTGTGCCTGGATCGCTATATACTTTCTCCTTAAGACTGCTTTCGCTGTGTCCCACAGAAGTTGGGGCTTAGTGTTGTTGTTGTCATTTGTTTCTATATATTCCTTGATCTCTATTTTGATTTGTTCATTGATCCATTGATTATTTAGTAGCATGTTGTTAAGCCTCCATGTGTTTGTGAGCCTTTTTGTTTTCTTTGTAGAATTTATTTCTACTTTTATACCTTTGTGGTCTGAAAAATTGGTTGGTAGAATTTCAATATTTTGGAATTTACTGAGGCTCTTTTTGTGAGCTAGTATGTGGTCTATTCTGGAGAATGTTCCATGTGCACTTGAGAAGAATGTATATCCTGTTGCTTTTGGATGTAGAGTTCTGTAGATGTATATTAGGTCCATCTGTTCTAGTGTGTTGTTCAGTGCCTGTGTGTCCTTACTTATTTTCTGCCCGGTGGATCTATCCTTTGGGGTGAGTGGTGTGTTGAACTCTCCTACAATGAATGCATTGCAGTCTATTTCCCTCTTTAGTTCTGTTAGTATTTCTTTCACATATGCAGGTGCTCCTGTATTGGGTGCATATATATTTAGAATGGTTATATCCTCTTGTTGGACTGAGCCCTTTATCATTATGTAGTATCCTTCTTTATCTCTTGTTACTTTCTTTGTTTTGAAGTCTATTTTGTCTGATATTAGTACTGCAACCCCTGCTTTCTTCTCACTGTTGTTTGCCTGAAATATGTTTTTCCATCCCTTGACTTTTAGTCTATGCTTTTCTTTGGGTTTAAGGTGAGTTTCTTGTAAGTAGCATATAGATGGGTCTTGCTTTTTTATCCATTCTATTACTCTATGTCTTTTGATTGGTGCATTAAGTCCATTTATATTTAAGGTGACTATTGAGAGATATGTACTTATTGATATTGTAGGCTTTAGATTCGTGGTTACCAAAGGTTCAAGGTTAGCTTCTTTAGTATCTTACTGCCTAACTTAGCTCGCTTACTGAGCTGTTATATACACTGTCTGGAGATTCTTTTCTTCTCTCCCTTCTTATTCCTCCTCCTCCCTTCTTCATATGTTGGGTGTTTTGTTCTGTGCTCTTTTTAGGGGTGCTCCCATCTATAGCAGTCCCTGTAGGATGCCCTGTAGAGGTGGTTTGTGGGAAGCAAATTCCCTCAGCTTTTGCTTGTCTGGGAATTGTTTAATCCCGCCATCATATTTAAATGATAGTCGTGCTGGATGCAGTATCCTTGGTTCAAGGCCCTTCTGTTTCATTGCATTAAGTATATCATGCCATTCTCTTCTGGCCTGTAGGGTTTCTGTCGAGAAGTCTGATGTTAGCCTGATGGTTTTCCTTTATAGGTGACCTTTTTCTCTCTAGCTGCCTTTAAAACTCTTTCCTTGTCCTTGATCCTTGCCATTTTAATTACTATGTGTCTTGGTGTTGTCCTCCTTGGATCCTTTCTGTTGTGGGTTCTGTGTAATTCCATGGTCTGTTCGATTATTTCCTCCCCCAGTTTGGGGAAGTTTTCAGCAATTATTTCTTCAAAGAGACTTTCTATCCCTTTTCCTCTTTCTTCTTCTTCTGGTATCCCTATAATACAAATATTATTCCTTTTGGCTTGGTCACATAGTTCTCTTAGTGTTGTTTCATTCCTGGAGATCCTTTTATCTCTCTCTATGTCAGCTTCTATACGTTCCTGTTCTCTGGCTTCTATTCCTTCAATGGCCTCTTGCATCTTATCCATTCTGCTTATAAATCCTTCCAGGGATTGTTTCACTTCTGTGATCTCCTTCCTGACATCTGTGATCTCCTTCCGGACTTCATCCCACTGCTCTTGCATTTTTCTCTGCATCTCATCCCATTGCTCTTGCATTTTTCTCTGCATCTCTGTCAGCATGTTCATGATTTTTATTTTGAATTCTTTTTCAGGAGGACTGGTTAGGTCTGTCTCCTTCTCAGGTGTTGTCTCTGTGATCTTTGTCTGCCTGTATTTTTGCCTTTTCATGGTGATAGAGATAGTTTGCAGAGCTGGTACAAGTGACAGCTAGGAGAGCTTTCGTTCTTGTTGGTTTGTGGCCTTCCTCTCCTGGGAGAATAGCGACCTCTAGTGGCTTATGCTGGGCAGCTGTGTGCAGACAGGGCTTCTGCTTCCTGCCCAGTTGCTATGGGGTTTATCTCCGCTGTTGCTGTGGGCGTGGCCTGGCTGGGGCTGCTCCTCCAAAATGGTGGAGCCCTGTTGGAGGGGGAGCGGCCGGGAGGCTATTTATCTCCGTAAGGGGCCTCTGTGCTTCCTGCTGCCCAGGGGATTAGAGTGCCCGTAGATCCCCAGATTCCCTGCCTCTGGTCTAAGTGACCTGTCCTGCCCCTTTAAGACTTCCAAAAAGCACTCTCCAAACCAAAACAACAACAGCAACAATGAGAGAGGGAACAGAACAAAAAAAAAAAAAGGAAAAAACACGCGATTTTTTTTTTGTCCTCAGGCGCCGGTCCCAGGCACCCGCTCACTGGTCCTGCTGCCCTGTCTCCCTAGCACCAGGGTCCCTGTCCCTTCAAGGCTTCCAAAAAGCATCCACCCACCAGTCCCGCAGGGAAAAACACGCGATATTCTTTGTCCTCAGGCGCCGGTCCCAGGCACCCGCTCACCAGTCCCGCCGCCCTGCCACCCTAGCACCGGGGTCCCTGTCCCTTTAAGGCTTCCAAAAAGCGCTTGCCAAAAAGAGAGAAAAAAAGGGGAAAAACGCACGATTTCCTCTGTCCTCAGGTGCCGGTCTCAGGCATCTGCCCACCGGTCCCGCAGGGAAAGACGCGGGATATTCTTTGTCCTCAGGCGCCGGTCCCAGGCACCCGCTCACCAGTCCCGCCGCCCTGCCTCCCTAGCACCGGGGTCCCTGTCCCTTTAAGGCTTCCAAAAAGCGCTTGCCAAAAAGAGAAAAAAAAAGGGGAAAAACGCACGATTTCCTCTGTCCTCAGGTGCCGGTCTCAGGCACCCGTGCACCGTTCCCGCAGGGAAAAACGTGGGATATTCTTTGTCCTCAGGTGCCGGTCCCAGGCATCCGCTCACCGGTCCCGCCACCCTGCCTCCCTAGCACCGGGGTCCCTGTCCCTTTAAGGCTTCCAAAAAGCACTCGCCAAAAAAAAAAATCCGCTCTGGTTTTTTTCCACCCGCCGGGAGCCGGGGGAAGGGGCGCTTGGGTCCCGCCGGGCCGGGGCTTGTATCTTACCCCCTTCGCAAGGCGCTGGGTTCTTGAAGGTGTGGATGTGGTCTGGATGTTGTCCCTTGTCCTGTGGTCTCTATTTTAGGAAGATTTTTCTTTGTTATATTTTCATAGCTCTATGTGTTTTTGGGAGGAGATTTCCACTGCTCTACTCACGCCGCCATCCTGGCTCCGCCCCCTAAATTTCCATTTCTTATAAGGACACCAGTTAGAAAGGACTAGGATCCACTCTAATGGCCTCATTTTAACTTAATCACCTTTTTAAATGCCCTATCTCCAAATATAATCATACTCTGAAGTACTAGAGGTTAGGGTTTCAACATAGGAACCTTTTGAATTCATGGATGAGACATGGTAATAACTGTATGAAAGTCTGTCAAAGATATTCATATAATACCAAAAATTGAAAATACATGAATAGCTTGTCTTACCATAGCATTTACCTATTTGGAACATTTTTTTACTATTTCCATTACCACTGCCTTTACTATAACTGGTGTTGTAGGCTGAATAATGTCCCCCCAACAATGCCAATGTCCTGACCATGGAAGCTGTCAGTATGTTACCTTATAAGGCAAAAAGTGACTTTACTAATGTAATTAAGTTAAGGTTCTTGAGATGGGAAGATTATCCTGGATTATGCAATGGGCCCAAGATAAGTACAAGGTCCTTAAAAGAGGGAAGCAAGAAGGTGAAAGACAGAAGAAAAAGACAAGACAATAGAATCAAAGGTCAGAATGATGCAAGGAAAGGGCTATGAGCCAAGGAATGCTGGCAAACTCTAGAAGCTCAAAACAGGCAAGGAAATGGATTCTCCCCTCACAGCCTCCAGAGGGAACCAGTCCTATCAATACCCTCACTTTATCACAGTGAGACTAATTTTGGACTTTTGACCTCCAGAACACTAAGAGAATAAATTCATGTTGTTTTAAGCAACATTAATGGACTTATGTAAGTTACAGAAGTTCCTACTATTGTGAGTATACCAGAAAAATCACATTACTTTAACAGGAATCTCAAACAAAAGGCATAATCTTTCAGCTATGTCCTTGTTTCTTATCCATTTGGGATTTACACACCAAGGTTTGACATTCACATAAGTTTTTGTTTTTTATACCAGACTAGTTTTGACTCAGAAGAAATTATTATGTTTAGGAAAACTGAAGGATAGTTTGTCCCTCCACTAGTATCTTTTTTGTAGTTGGTCACTGGCTCACAAAGTGATGAATCATTAATTAAATGGGATTTCTCACCTGAGGTGCTTCAGAGAGCATGAAGTTATTTCAACTGTATTATTGCAGCGAAATCAATTGTTGCTGGAGAATAAAAGCTGTTTATATAGAATTTTTAATTTAACATATATACTGCTTAGGGTCATGTTAGTACAATCAGGTTGTGGAATTTGATGTAGCACAGAATATAGTTCTAACATCTGGAGATCACATCACATGTTTCCACTCAGCCATTTTCTCTCTTTTCAACCTGCATCATAGAGTCTATGTGCCTAACTTCTCTGGTAAATAAGTCAACCCCCCAAAATGACATTAACTCTAGCTAGGTTTAGACATTTTTAAAAGTTCAAATCTCACTTGAGAGAAAGAGAAAAATTTTAAGAAATTTTCTTTTTAATTTAAGAAATTAAGAAATTTCTTAAAAATTTAAGAAAATGGAATTTTGTATTTAAATAGAGCCTGTTTCCACAACTGCAGGTCTCAGCTGGGTTGATAATTGTAAGACACCATTAATTGTAAATGAATACATTAACAAAAAATCTATTGAGAATATTTTAGAAAGAAAAGTGTCAAATTTCATTTTACTAAAGAATCACCATGTAGAATGAAGATGACCAATTAAATTTTTCTTAATACCACCAAGATATATTGAGCTTTTATGTTTTAAATATATTCTTATAAGAAAAGCTTAGTAATCTTATTGCTGAATTTCATCATGTGATAGAATTTTAAATTATCATCACACTAATTACAGCTGATTTATTTTGATGACTTATATAATTATCTGAATTATCTCCACACATTTGAAACAAAAGAATAAAAGATCTTATAACAATAATATTAAACTCTCAAGTTTATGAGCACTCTAAGAATTCTTATATTTTCTTTGCATATCAGAATTTTGTGAATATTAAATTCATGCAAAGAAAAAACGCTTTTCTCTTCACTTTTCCTCAGCCTCCAAAAGGCTGCTATAAGCATTTAGCTGCTTACAAATCAGTTTGCATTCTTTAAAGGGAAATTCATATTGCTGATCTGATTCTTTTCTGTGAGTTAAGGGAGCTAATATATTTTCTTCAGTATTAGTAAAATGTAAATTAAAACAAAGAGGTATCATTTATCGGGTTGGCAAGTATGTTTAAATATGCAAAACTGTTGGTGGGTGTGTGGAAAACCAGTGACTCATATATTTGATAGAGTATAAAATGATATAATCCCTTTGTAAGGAGGTTTCAAATGTCTCTTAAAATCAAAAATGCCTATGACCTAAGAGTCTATTTCTCAGAAACACCCATAGAAACAAAAATGACACTGCAATACAGCACTAAGATAAAAAAAAATATATATATATATATATTTCTTTTTTAACATGGAAAAATCTCTAAGACATACTGCTATAAACAATGTTGCAGAATAATACATGTTTGATAAAATTTAGTAGTTAAAAAAAATCCTTAGAATACTTAGATATATACAAAAGTTCTAGGAACTGACAAATATGGGTTGCCTCTAGGAAGGAGACTGGGATTGGGGTTTCATTTAAAGAGGTCTAGAACTTTACTTTTGATGTCCAATTTTTTGAAACCAGAATGTATCAAGATTTTATATGAGTTTATATGTAAACTAAATTTTACATATCAAGTGTTTGAAGAGCCAAATAAATATCAATCCTCTTCCCCTACCCATGTTCTGAACAAAATAAGTAAGGATAAAACAGGAAGTGATATCAGCAACAAGGCAGAATAGGAACTTCTAGCACTTGACCCCCTCAGAAATATTAATTTGAATAACTATACATGCATAAAAATACCTTCACAAGAGCCAAGGATTTCATGTGAGGAATTATACCACCTGGGTGAAACACAAAATTAAGATGTATTGAGGAGGGTAAGAAAGATAGACTCATACTACCCTATCAACTCTTCCACAAGACCTAGCAGCCCAGCGTGGAGACAGACATCATTCCCATGGGAGGAGGAGAGTACAGTGAGCACCTGACTTCACCATAAACTCTAGAGCCAGACTGCCCCAGCACAAGGCCAACTCCTATGGCCTTAGGTAGCTTTCTGCAGGCTCCTTCCTGCAAACCCAGGCCCTCAGCATACTGTAGTACCTACTAGCTCCACAAATCTAGGCATTTCCCATGGTACCAAGTTGCCGGTCAGCTCCTGCAAACCCAGGCTCCCAGATCACCACAGTGCCTGTCAGCACCAGTGGTCCCAAGTGGCTCCCATGGCCGTAGGCAGCTTCCAGAGCATCAGGGTCCTGATGGGCTACCATGTACCCAAGCCCCCAACTCACCCTGGTACCTCCAAATTCCCACAGCCCTAGGTGGCTTTTGTGGCACCAGGCTCCTAGAAGGCTTCTATCAACCCATGCTCCTGGCAACATTTGCAACGGCCTGGAGTGGATCTGTGGGCACATTCTCAACAGCAGGCTCCCATAAATGTAGGTTACTGGATCATGCTGGTACTGGCTGGCTCCTGTAGCCCCATATTGGCCCTAAGTGGCTCCCATGACTCAGGCTCCTAGCAGACTCCTACAAACCTAGGCTTCTAGCATATCACCATGTTGGCCAGCTCCCATAGCCCTGGGTGGCTGCTGTCACCATGGGCTCCCAATCAACCAAGATCTTGGCTAGGCCCAATACCAGGCTGAGTACTGCAGACCCAGGTTTTTTACCAACCCCAGCACCAGGGTAGGTCCTGCAGACCCAGTCCCCCATCCCACTCCAATGCCAGGTTAGCCCCTGCAGATCTAGATACAAGACCAGCTCTTGTAGCAGCAGCCCAGCTTCAGTGGAGCAGCCTCAAGGGCAGCTCTCACATACCTAGGCTCCTAGCTTGCCTCAGCACTAGATCAGTCACCATAGCCCCAGCCTTAAGGCTGGCTCCCATGAAACCAGGCCTATGGCTCTCTCAGTACAGGACTGGCCTCCATGTATAAGACATTAGCCCCCCTGCCAGTGGTCCCTAGCAACGAGTAGGTTCCAGTGAATCCAGGCTCCAGGCCTGCCTCCATGGACCCAGGGATCAGGCTGGTCCCCATGTACTCAAGCACCAGGCCTGCCCACTTGCTGACCTAGGCACCAGACCTACCCACTCAAAGAATCCAGCAGAAAGCCCACAAGATGGCCCACACAGAGTCTCTGGCCAGGCTGATTAGTGATGGGTTTTGCCTTCACAAGCATTCTATAGAATATGGAAGAGGTTCTAATTCCTCAAATATGCCAGCAGTAAAACAAGGCCTTCAAAAGGATCATCAGTAATCAGGGAAATAGACTTCACTAAAGGAAACTAATATAAGTTCAATGACTGATCCTATAGGAAAGGATATCTCTGAATGATCTAACAAAGAATTCAGAATAATCCTCTAAGGTAAAACACTGAACTACATGAAAACACAGATAGATAAGTAAGTGAAATTAGAAAAAACACATACATAAAATGAAAAGTTCAACAAAGATATAGAAATCATTAAAAAAATAAGCTGAAATCCTAGAGTTGAAGACATTGCATGAACTGAAGAATTCAAGAGTTTCAATAACAGACTCAATCAAAAAGAAAAAATGAGTAATAGTGAAGACTACATGATTTATGGGATATCATTGAAAGATGTCTATATTATTAGATTCCCAGAAAAGAGGGAGAAAGGGTCAAGAAGCTTATTTAAAGAAATAATGGCTAAGAACTTACCAAAACAAGGGAATGATTTGGACATCCAAGTTCATGAAGCTCATAGGTCACCCTAAAATTTCAACTTAAAATGAGCTTTTCTAAGGTACCTTATAATAAAACTGTCTAAAAATCAAAGAAATTTTGTCAAAGACAAAGAGAGACTCTTGATGAAAGAAGTGGAGCTAAGAAGCTTATAACTTATTAGGGAACCCCCAAAATGCTGCTGATAGATTTCTAAGTACAAATCTTGCAGCCCAAGAGAGAATGGGACATCAATTCAAAGTGCCAAAAGAAAAAGAAACTGCTGACCATGAGTACATTACCTAGCAGAGTTGTCTTTCCGAAATGAAGGACAGATAACAGATTTCTCCAATAAACAAAAGCTGAGACAGTTCATCACCACTAGACCTGCCTTACAAGAAATGACAGAGTTCTTTAAGCTGAAGATAACAGGAAGAAAATTTAAAAATTCACAAATATGTGGAAATTAAGCAACAAAGTCCTGAACAACCAATGGATTAAAGATAAAACCAAAAGGGAAATGCTGAAATAATTGAAAATGGAAACACAATATGCCAAAACTTATGGAATATAACAAAAGCATGTCTAGCAGGGAAATTTGTAGTGATAAAACCTGTACACTGTTGGTGGAAATGTAAATTGGTTTAGCCACTATGGAAAACAGTATGGAGGTTCCTCAAAAAATTAAAAATAGAACTACCATATGATTTGGCAATCCCACTTCTGGGTAAATATCTGAAGGAAATGCAATCACTATCTCAAAGAGAAAGCTGTGCCTTCATGTTCACTGCATCATTATTCACAATAACCAAGACATGGAAACAACTATACATAAGTAGATAATGCAAATGGACAATAGAATATTATTCAGCCATAAATATGAAAATCCTGCCTTTTGGGACAATAACAATAGACCTTGAGGGCATTATGCTAAGTGAAATGGGTCATACAAAGACAAAAACTGTTCTCACTTATATGTGGAATCTAAAAAAATCTGAAATCATAGAAATAGAGAGTACTCTGGTGGTTGCCAGGGACTGAGGATGGGTGAAATAAGGAGATGTTGGTTAAAAGGTAGAAACTTCCAATTATAAGATGAATAAGTTCCAGGGATTTAATGTACATTATGGTGACAATAATTAATACTATACTACATACTTGAAAGTTAAGAGAGTAAATCATAAATATTATCACCACAAAAATATGCTAATCATGTGAGGGGAAGGAGATGTAAACTAACCTTACTAAGGTAATCATTTCACTATACATGTATCAAATCATCATAATGCACACCTTGAAATTACGTATGTTATATGTCAATAATATCTGCATAAAGCTGTAGGAAAAAGGAATAAAGGAGATGAGAGATACACATACAGTCTTTGTTATTAACAAATTTGATATGAATAAATGTGACTTAGAATTCTGGGCAATATAGCATTCCTAAAAATAAATCCCAGAATTTGATACAAATCCCACACAGTTAGAAACTAGGGGCCTATTCCAACCTATACTTGAAAACTTATGGAGAAGCCGAGTAGGGCACAGCCCTCTGTGCAAAGGCAATCTTTCAAAGAGAAAGGGAAGAGGGAAGGACAAGCATGAGTAAGGGTGAGGGCATAGAAATGTCAGAGTCGTTATTCTAAAGAATCTGCCACCACATGGAAGGATACATCAAAAGTGGAAATGAAGCATTATTCTCTACCATGTTTTAATAAAATATTTTTAAAATTTAATTTGTTCTTTTTCTTTAGGGAAGATGGGGGCTTTGGTGACCTTGAGCGCAGTTTCAGTAGAGTAGTAAAGAAACTAGATGGCATTGAATACTGAGTAGAAGATGAGAAAGTAGAAAAAACAAATGGAGAAATATAGAAACATTATTGTGAAAGGATGAAGAGAGAGAGAGGGTGGTAGGTAGAAAAGTGTGTGGAGTCAGAATTGGGAAAAAATATGTATATTTCCCATGCAGATATGGAGGAACCTATAGATATAGTGGGGTTAAAAATTGAGCAGAGGTTATCAGGAAAGCAAAGTTTCCAGGAAGGAGCAAACCTTACTGACAATTGAACAGAGAAATAGTTCTACAGTAATAGAGTTGGAGACTTAAAACACCACACTCAATAATGGGTAGAACATTTGGGCACAGATCAAAAAGGAAATAGGCCTTGAACAGTTATAAATCAACAGTTCTAACAGAAATATATGGAATACTCCATAAAACAACAGCACAATACACATTTTTCTCAAGTGTACATGGAACATTCTCCAGACATGTTAGGACACAAAAGAAGTCTCAATGAACTTTAAATGACAGAAATCATATAAATATCTTCACTGACTACAATGGGTAAAGCCAGGAACCAGTGCCCATTAAGAAAACTGGAAAATTTTAAAATATTGAAATTAAACAATACACTCTTAACCAATGGGTCAAAGAAGAAGTCAGAAGAGAAATCAGAAAAATAGAGGCGAATGAAAACCAAAACAATAATATGTCCAATTTTATGGGACACTGCAAAGGCAGTGCTCAGAGAGAAATTTGTAACTGTAACTGTCTGCATTAAAAAATAAGAAAATCTCAAATCAATTACTAACTTTACATCTGGAGGAAAGAAAACTAAACCCATACCTAGAAGAAGGAAAGAAATAATAAAAATTAGAGATAAACAAAATAGAGAATAGAAAAACAGTAGAGAGAATTAACAAAACCAAACGCTGGTTCTTTGACAAGATCAGCAAAATGGACAAACTTTTCACTGGACCAACAAAGAATAAAAAAGAGAAGACACAAATAACTAAAATCAGAAAACAAAGTGGGGACATTATTAGTAACGATACATAAGTTTTTTTCTTTTTGGGGTGAAAGGGTTATACCCAACTTAATTTCCAGGTGCCAGGTCAGTCACTAAAATCCCGTTCACTCAGAGCGAGTCTGCACACAAGCAAGCCCGTCTCTGACTCTGGGCCACTCTGTCCACACAGCTATCCTCTGGGCCTCTCTGCCTGCACAGTCATCCCAAATAGCCATCCTCTGGGCCTCTTTGCCTAGTCGTCCAGCATAGCCATCCTCGGGCCTCTGTCCTCAGTGCTGCCACCACTCCAGCCTCTGCTCTGCTCTCCTGCAACCTTGCAGCACTGCCACCATGTTGTGCCCAGAGCACTGGGCGGAGCTTTTATATAGGGTCAAATTGCCCACAGGTGTGCAGTGAGCTAGTCAATCATGGCCAGGTGAGAATCCTGGCCACAGGAACTCTCATTTTATCCACACTCCACCACTACAGGATTCTCTCCTCTCAATCTATGTGCCCTTAGTCCTCTGTAATGGTCCCTGTGCAAGGAAGCTCGAACCTTGTTCTCCAGCCTTTCCAGCAAAAAGTCTTGGAGACACACAGGCCAGACTCATGGCTCTGTCTCTGACCTCTGCCTGTTTGGTCTTTTTTTTAATTAAGGTATGATTGATATACACTCCTATGAAGGTTTCACAATAAAAAACAAACTGGTTACTACATTTACCCATATTATCAAGTCCCCACCCATACCCCAATGCAGTCACTGTCCATCAGTGCAGCAAGATGCCAGAGATCCACTATGTCCCTTCTCTGTGATACACTGCTCTCCCCATGATCCCCCACACCATGTATACTAAACATAATACCCCATAGTCCCCTTCTACCTCCCTCCCCACCCACCCTCCCACACCCCTCCCCTTTGGTAACCCCTAGTCCCTTCTTGGAGTCTGTGAGTCTGCTACTATTTTGTTCATTCAGTTTTACTTCGTTGTTATACTCCACAAATGAGGGAAATCACTTGGTACTTGTCTTTCTCCACCTGGCTTATTTCACTGAGCATAATATCCTCCAGCTCCTTACATGTTGTTGCAAATGGTAGGATTTGTTTCGTTCTTATGGCTGAATAATATTCCATTGTATATATGTACCACTTCTTCTTTATCCATTCATCTACTGATGGACACTTAGGTTGCTTCCATATCTTGGCTATTGTAAAAAGTGCTGCAATAAACAGGGGTGCATATGTCTTTTTGAATCTGAGAAGTTGTATTCTTTGGGTATATTCCAAGGAATGGGATTTCAGGGTCAAATGGTATTTCTATTTTGAGTTTTTTGAGGAACCTCCATATTGCTTTCCACAATGGTTGAACTAGCTTACATTCCCACCAACCAGTGTAGGAGGGTTCCCCTTTCTCCACATCCTTGTGGAGAACAGCATTTGTTGTTCTTATTCTTTTTGATGCTGGCCATCCTTATTGGTGTGAGGTGATATCTCATTGTGGTTTTAATTTGCATTTCCCTGATGATTAGTGATGTGGAGCATCTTTTCACATGTCTGTTGGCCATCTGAATTTCTTCTTTGGAGAGCTGTCCTTTCATATCCTCTGCCCATTTGTTAATTGGGTTATTTGCTTTTCGGGTGTTGAAGTGTGTAAGTTCTCTATATATTTTGGATGTTAACCCCTTGTCAGATGTCATTTACAAATATATTCTCCCATACTGTAGGATGCCTTTTTTTGTTGTTGATGATGTCCTTTGCCATACAAAAACTTTTTAGTTTGATGTAGTCCCATGAGTTCATTTTTGCTTTTGTTTCCCTTGCTCGAGGAGATGCGTTCTGGAAGAAGTTGCTCATGCTTATATTCAGGAGATGTTTGCCTATGTTGTCTTCTAAGAGTTTTATGGTTTCATGACTTACATTCAAGTGTTTAATCCATTTCAAGTTTACTTTTGTGTATGGAGTTAAACAATAACCCAGTTTCATTCTCTTGCATGTAGCTGTCCAGTTTTGCCAACACCAGCTGTTGAAGAGGCTGTCATTTCCCCATTGTATGTCCATGGCTCCTTTATCATATATTAATTGACCATATATGGTCGGGTTTATATCAGGGCTCTCTAGTCTGTTCCATTGGTCTATGGGTCTGTTCTTGTGCCAGTACCAAATTGTCTTGATTACTGTGGCTTTGTAGTAGAGCTTGAAGTTGGGGAGCATAATTTCCCCTGCTTTATTCTTCCTTCTTAGGATTGCTTTGGCTATTTGAGGTCTTTTGTGGTTGCAAATGAATTTTAGGACCATTTTCTCTAGTTCGTTGAAGAATGCTGTTGGTATTTTGATAGGAATTGTATTGAATCTATAGATTGCTTTAGGCAGGATGGCCATTTTGACAATATTAATTCTTCCTATCCATGAGCATGGGATGAGTTTCCATTTATTAGTATCTTCTTTAATTTCTCTCATGAGTGTCTTGTAGTTTTCAGAGTATAGGTCTTTCACTTCCTTGGTTAGGTTTATTCCTAGGTATTTTATTCTTTTTGATGCAATTGTGAATGGAATTGTTTTCCTGACTTCTCTCTCTGCTAGTTCATTGTTAGTGTATAGGAATGCCACATATTTCTGTGTATTAATTTTGTATCCTACAACTTTGCTGAATTCAGATAATAGATCAAGTTGTTTTTGAGTGGATTCTTTAGGGTTTTTTATGTACAATATCATGTCATGATACATAAATTTTGTAAAAGATTAAAAGAGAATACTATGAACAATTGTATGTAACAAATTAAATAACCTGAGTAAGACTGACACCTTCCTAAAAACACAAATTACCTAAATTGACTCAAAAAAAAATAGAAAGTTTCAACAGATCCATAAACAGGAGAAATTGAATCAGTAATGAAAACCTCCTAACAAAGAAAAGTCCAGGATCTGATGGTGCCACTGGAGACTTCTACCAAATATTTAAAGAAAAATTAATACTGATTTTTGAACTTCTCCATAAAATAAAATAGGGAACATTTCCTAATTCTATGAAGCCAGCATTACCCTAATACCAGAGCCACAGAAACATATCACAAAGAAAGAACATTAGAAACCTTATGACTACAGATGAAAAAATTCTCAACAAAATACTAGCACACTGAATCCAATAGCATATTAATAGAATTATACACCATCACCAAGTGGGATTTATCCCAGGAATGTAAGGTTGGTCAATATATGAAACCCAATCAATGTAATACACCACTTTAACAAACAATGTAATATATTGCTTTAATAGAAAAACAACATTAAAACCCATAACCTCATTTGATGTAAAAAAGGCATTTGACCAAGTGGTAAAGATACCTCAAGACAAATGCTGGGCATAGAAGCCACAGGGCATAAATCTGCAAAGAAGTAAAAAGCTAACCTTTTCAAACAATATGGCTTCTCTCTCACTTACCAACTTTACATCTCCCTGTATGGCCCCGGAAGATGACTGGTTAGCCAGAGACGGGTAAGATTCCTCAAGGGAGGAACAACCTAAGACAGGCACAGTCGCAGGGGGGCCATCAGGTGAGAAATTGGGGATCAACAGTGATGAAGCTTAGAACCTCACCCCTCCCTGTTTTGAGAGAAATCTTCTGCATCCGTGGATGTTTTATTGCCCTTGTCTAGCTCAGATTAACACATAGTCTACAGGCACACACCTGATCATCTACAATTGCTCTCTTACAACACTAAACTATGTTTTCTACCTTTATCTTGCATCTACCTACCACTTCAGCATTTATTTAGAAATAAAAAAATAATAATAATAAAGGGAGAAATGTGGGATCCACATATAAATCAAGTATAAAAATCAAACGAATATTCATATTTGACCTGATTGTTTATAGTTCATAATGCGTGATCAAAACCGAAAGTTTCTGTGATGACTGCCCTTGTACTGTTCACCATGTAAGAACTTATTCACTATGTAAGAATTCGTTCACCATGTAAGAACTTGTTTGTTATGCTTCAGAAGATTGGAGACCAATGAGAATTAGGCTTGAGATGGATTAATGATTGTGCATTGAGCATTGACTCCCCTATACAGAATTTTATTGTTGTTAACAACCATTTGATCAATAAATATGAGAGATGCCCTCTCAAAAAAAAAAAGGCATTTGATAAAATCTGATACTCCTTCATGATAAAAAAACATTCAGAAAATTAGGCTGTGAAAGGAACTTTCTTAAAATGATAAAGGATATTTATGAAAACCTCACAGATACTCAATACTCAATATGATGTGGTAAGAAAACCACATCATACTTAATAGTGAAAGACTGAAAGCCTTCCCCCTAAGGTCAGGTTTTCCTCCTAAGATATATGCCTATTTTTACCAATTATTCAACACAATTTTAGAACTAGACAGGAAAAATAAATAAAAGATATCCAAATAAGAAAGGAAGAAAGAAAAGTATTTTTATTTGTAGATGACATGATCCTATATATAGAAATTCCCAGAGTCCAAAGAAAGGCTACTAGAGTTAATAAAATTCAGCAGAGTTGTAGATTACAAGATCAACACACAAAAATCAGTGATGTATCTATATACTAGCAATGAATAATCTGAAAAGGAAATTAAGAAAGCAATTCCACTTGCAATAGTATCTAAAAGAATAAAATATCTAGGAATAAATTTAACCAAGGACATGAAAGAACCATATATAAACTACAACTATTGCTAAAAGAAATTAAAGATTTACATGAATGGAAGTATACCCTGTGTTCATGGATTTGAAGACTATTTCTAAACTTACTACAAAGACACAGTAATCAAAAACCTGTGGAACTGGCATAAAAATAGACATAGGGATGAATGGAGTAGAATTGAGAGTTCAGAAATAAACTGACATGTCTATGGCCAATTGATTTTGACAAGGGTGCCGAGTCCTTTCAATGAGGAAAGAACAGATGATTCAACAAATGGTACTGAGACAGACAACTGGATTCAAAAAATGAAGGTGGACATTTTCTTTATACCATATGTGAAAATTGACTCAAAGTGGATCAGTGACCTAAACATAAGTTAAAACTATAAAACTCTTAGAGGAAAACAGGTAAATCTGCCTGGCCTTGGATTCTTAGATATGACACCAAAAGCACAAACAACAAAAGAAAAATGATAAATCAGACATCATCAAAATTAAAAACTGTGCATCAAAGGACATCATTAACATTAAAAAAACCCTATAGGAGAAAATATTTGCAAATCATATAACTGCTAAGGGACGTTTATCCAGAATATATAAAGAACTTCTACAATGTAGCAACAAATAGACAAACAATACAACTGAAAAATGGGGAAAGAACTTGAACAGACATTACTCCAAAAAGATATGCAAACAGCCAATAAGCACATGAAAAAATGCTAACACCATTAGTCATTAGAGAAATGGAAATCAATACCATAATGAGATACTACTTCACATTGATGAGTAGAGTTATTAAAAATGGTAAATAACAAGTACAACAAGTGTTGGCAAGGATGTGTATAAATTGGAAACTTTGTATGTTGTTGGTGGGAATGTAAAATGGTGTATCTAATGAAAATAGCTTGGCATGACTGCAGTGGGGTATGGGGAGGGACTTGAAAATAAGGGTGAATGTAATAACCACACTGTTTTTCTTGTGAAACCTTCGTAAGAGTGTATATCAATGATACCTTAATAAAAAAAAAAGAAAGAAAATAGCTTTGCAGTTCTTTAAAAAGCTAAACATAGAATCACCATATGGGCCAGCAATTCTACTTCTAAGTATATAATGAAAAAAATTGAAAACAGGGACTCAAACAGGTATTTGTGTACCAGTGTTCATTGTGGTATTGTTCATAAAAGCCAAAGGTGGAAACAACTCAAATGTACACCAATAGATGAAAGGGTAAACAAAATATGGTGTATTCACACAGACCAGAATATTACTCAGCCATAAAAAAGGAATAAGCTATGATACATGTCACAACACAGATGAACTTTGAAAACACTATGGTAAGTGAAATAAATCAGACACAAAAGGACAAATATTGCATGGTTCCACTAATAAGAAATATTTAGAGTAGGCATATTTGTAGAGACAGAAAGTAGACTGGGGATTACTATGGACTGACAAGAAGTGGTTAATGGGGAATTATTGCTTAATGGTTACAGTTTCTCCTTTGGGTGATGAAAAAGTTTTGTAAATAGTAGTGATGGCTGCACAACACTGTGAATGCAATTAATGTTACTAAATTCTACATTTAAAAATCATTAAAATGATAACTTCTTGTTACGTATTTTACCACAGTAACAAAATACTTAAAAACATTAAAAGTTGGTGAATGAAAAGATGGCAGCGTGAGAGGTGAGACAGAGACCCCCTCCTAAAATGACATACAGTATGAAAATATAATTAATACAACTAATCCTGAAAGAGCAACAGGAAAGAAGGCTGCACCAGACTGCATACACCTGGAGAAAAGAACATACCTCATGGAACAGGGTAAAGTACTAAAGCCATGACCCCACAGGACCCAAGCCCTTCCCCCGCACCAGCTCACAGGCAGGAGGAAGAGAAACAAGAGTAGAGAGGAAGTGGAGGCCTGGGACTGCTGAACACCTAGCCCTAGAGATCTGCTCTGGGAGCACGAACCTACCTTGCATGGTGCTCTGGTGATTAGTGGGGTTGGAAAGCTAAGACAGGTAGAATACCTGGAGAGACTGAGATTCCAGCTACTTGTGGAAAACAGGGATCCATATCCAGCTGCTCTGCGTGGGCAGTCTGAGAGACTTCCTAACAGTGAGAGGGCTGCTAAAGGGGCAAGGATTGCACAGAGCTTACTGCAGCCTGCTGTGCCTACCTCCTGGCCAGCCCACAACTGGCTGGCAAACTGGCAACCCCTGCCCTGGCATCAGGCCAGCCAGAGGGAAGCCCCACCTACAGCAGCTACAAATGCAAAGCATAGAGGCTTCATAGCAGCCAGGATGCTGCAGTGGGATATGGGGGGACATGATAATATGGGTAAATGTAATAACCACATTGTTTTTGCATGAGAAACATTCATAAGAGGGTATGTCAATAATATCTTAATTTTAAAAAACCAACATGTTAAAAGTGATGGGCCACGAATGCTTAGTTGCATAGGAAATGAAAATAATGCAAGAGATAGGTTACAGAAAGGGAAAAATCTTAAGAGATAAGGGACAGGTGTGTCTAACAACACTCATATTTAAGTTTGGGATGGCCAATGTACTAGGAGCTGTGTGGGGATACAGTTACAAAGTGATTATATATGCTAGCTAAAGATTCAGACTGCAAATGTTTGAGTCTAAGCTCTGTTACTAACCAACTCAATTAGCTTGACAAAGTTATTTAACCAATCAGTATCTCAGCTTTCTGAAATGTACAGTGGGTAACAGTACCCACTCCTCATGGACGTTTTAGGAATTAAGTGAGTTAATACAAGTAAAGCACACAGAATGGTATCTGGCCCATAGTAAGGCCTTAATGAATGTATAAATGTTAATAATTGTTATTATTATACAGAATAAAAAGTTCAGGCTTTGGAGTCAGACGCTCTCAAAGCCCAAGCTTCTTCTCTATGCTAACTGTCCTTAAACACAAGTTCCAACATACTAAATCTCCAAGGCATGGTATAAAGACAAATGCTAAAACAGAGGAACAAATAAAAAACAATGGAAATGCCGAAGGAGCTATTAATTCCAACACAGGGACAGGGAGGATAAGGGTGTCAGAGACTTCAAAATGACATGGCATTTGAGCTGAGCCTAAAAGAAAGAATGGTTTTACCACAGGCAGGGAAAGGGTTGTAAAAGCATTGCAGGATGAGTGAAAAGCACGAGGAAATGCACAGAGGTATGGAAGTGCATAAAATAGGAAACAAATAGTCCAGTGTGGTTTGAATGTAGGTCACATGGGATATAATGGGAAAAATGGAAAGGTGCTGAAGGACATAGAGCCTTGAAAACCTTGCTAGGGAATTTGGTGATATTTTATAAATGCCTTCCCAACCAAAGTTCCTCTTGTAAAGTTGAGGGCATGGTAGAAGTCCCGTGGGTACAAACAGCCAGCTGTGCTGTAGGAAGATTACATGCTTTACTTTATGACAGGGAAGATAAGAAATTTGCACTCATTTTTACCCCCAGGTAGCAATATTTTACGACAGGTAATACTGTATAAGTCCTGATACTACCTAGTCTTGCCTGAATCATTTTTCTAGGAAAGGAGATGAAACAAGAGAAGAGCAATGGGGTTTCAACATCAAACACACCCTAGGAACAATTCGGGAAATGACTCTGTCTCCCAAAATTCCCACCCAAGAAGAGAACATCAGCTTCTTACTTTGACACAAATACCTATATTCCCCACACTCACCCTTTTCTTTAGCTGATGGGAAATTCCATAGCAATCAACTGATTAAGTGTGTGCTCCATAGGACATTTGAGAAACAGAATATTTCCAAAGGGTCTGGTCCAACTGTACTGTGAAGATCCCCAACTGTGAAAGCAGTACCCATAGCTGGAATTCCAGGCTATGGGAGTTCTGCGGATTAAAAAAATGTTATAAAGAACTTCAAAAATCATCTGAGTTGAAACTGCATGGTGCAAAAAGCCTACCTGCTTAATTTTTCACTCTTAATGCACAAATGTGGGCATTTGTCCTTCATTTTAACTCCTAGATGTGTGAAAGATAAGTTCAAATCTGACCTCAATAGAAATTAAACTAAGGACAGCTGCTAAAACTAGGGGCACATGACACCCTGTTGAGATTTTTCAATTTAGGCCTTCCCCCAAATACATAAAAAGGGAGAGAGGAAGTTCAAAAGAAAGATCAGTATTTGTACACTGACCCTAATATCTATATTTCCCAATTCTAGGTAGTAAAGGAAAAGGACAATAACAACAAAGGAGGCAGAGGTGACCCCAGATCCCAATCTATACTCTGGCATTCTATGCCACAAACACCAGCCAGAACCTAGCTTTTGTTAAGTAAACAGGGGAAGCTAAAGCAGTACAGACAACATGGCTTCAGCTCTATAAGCTGTACAGATAGCACAGTGGGACTAGGGGAATTAATTTCTTCTTAACTACATACTCCAAAAGCACTTTGGTATCCTGTGACTGTCTCATAGAGCTTAGCTCTACCAAAAGAGATCAGCATAAACAAGGGGTTACCACCAAGGATAGATGCAAATCACTAAGTCCAAAGCATTGGCCAGCAAGCTAAAGCAAGGATGAAAGTAAACAACCACCAAGATGGAACAAATAAGACTATCCATTTAAGTTTTTGTAGTGGGTCCCCAGAAAGACCCTCCTCTGAGGCCCAGGGCTACAGGAAATGGGAGCCTTAGATGAAGAAATAAACCTGGTAACTCTGAATGGAGTACCTGGATGTTGAAGGCACAGGCTGGGTCCTTTCAGAACCACACTTCCATGGCTTTGCTGCACAGGGGTGAGAACCAGAAATCCTTTTGGGGATTAAAAACTTCAAAGTATCCTGATGAGATATGCCATGTGAAAGGCTGAGCACAAGTTCTGGGACTCAGACTGGAATGAAAGCATCTGTTTTCCCTTTCTCCTAAGTCTATGTCCTTACTCCTTTACCCAGATCTTCCCAGATGTCAGCTCAGTGTTCTCTTCTTGTGTATAGAGTGATTCTACTCCTTGAACATGTTGAAACGAAAGGATCTGTTAATGTGAACTTGTTTTAGCTGTACCCCTCCCACAGACAGAGTGCTCTTTATCATCTTTGTGTTATTTGTGCTTTATCCCTCTGTCTATAGTTCAACTAAAGAACTAGGACAACATTTTCACCAGTTGTAGCATGCAACTTTATTAACATGTAAGTAAAATCTCAAATGAATACATTTATGTTAATATAAATCACAGAAGTATAGCGTACTCATGATGAATAGATAGATGAATAGATTATCAGGTCATGTTGCAGAAATATTAAAAATATCTCAATTTATATAGCACAATAAAAAATCAACAAATATTCAAGCTCTCCAGGTCATTTGCTATCCATAAAATTACCTCCTTCAGTCAACAGATAACATAAATATTGAACTTATACTATGAATCAGTTTCATATTACACCAAAAATTTTTCATGGACTTGTGAGAACACACAGCTATTCAGAGTTTGAGTATTAATCGTACAACTTTATCTCTCACCTCAGGATCACTGTGCTCTGCTAAGTCTTGGAGTTTCTGACCAAACTCTTTTGCTTCCTGGAATATGGAAATAAGTTCAGATTTAGTGAACTGTTCCTTGGTAAATAGCTTCACCTTCTTTTTGAATTGGAAATTTATATTTTCAAATATTTCAATGATATTAAGAATATTGGCCTTTGATTCATTCTTGCTAAAGGGTGCAACCAATGATGATAGTACTTTGGCACTGATCAGTTCTCTTGTATTGGCTTGATTTTTAGACAAGCGCAAAAACACTTTTAAAACATAAAACTTGGTTTTGACACTTCCCTTGTTCAACAAGGTTAGGAAATCTGGAATGTAATTAGCAATCATATGGTGATCCTCAAATTTCACACTCAGGTGCTCTAGTAATTTTAGTCCAGCCAGTTGCACAGGGGAGTTCAAGGGATAAGAAATTATGTCCTTACAAACTTGATGTATGTATGACTCTCCTGTTTTTGGTTCTTCAGGAGACTCAGAGTTGTCATCCACATTTAAAGCTCTAGGGTGTTCCGTAACATTGGGATTATTGACCAAGTTTTCAATCATAACAGTAATACCTACATCATGAATTATATCTTGGGTGAATGGATAAGCAGGACTGATGCCCATTATCATTGTAGCTATTTCATGTATGAAAGGATCCCTAGTTAGTTTAAGTAGGGCAACAAGTTCATCAAACTCTTTAGGCTCTAAACTAAAGTCACGTGATTTGCAGCGGCAGGCTCTTGGATTAGGCCCGTACTTTTCCCTATACCTAACCTGTTTTTTGATCTCAGCTAAGGTCTGGAAGTAAGGCCCATCATAGGGTGGGATCTTGGTCAGTGGCCGAATCCCCAGAGGAGTCTCAATCAAGGTCTCAACCAGAGTCCAATTCCCTTCTGGAGGCAAGGATCGCTCCCCTCCCTCTACTGGGACTAGGACACTATACCTGGCCCTTGACCATGCTGCTGCTTTTTGTTTTATAGTAAGTTCAGGTTTGGGTGTGGACTTGGGTGTTTCCTGGATCTTAGGTGGAGGCTTATAAACTTGAAAAGGGGTCTCTTCTTCAGGCCAGAACCACGATCCTATGCTAGGCTCCTCTCCAGTCCAGAACCAAGAGCAGACATTTTCTTCATCCTCATAACTGGACTTGATTACAATACCAGCTCTGTCCCCAGCCCTGAACTTGATGCTGGCCTCTCTCCTTCTCTGGGACCTGGACCCAATATTAGCCTTATCATCAGCCTTGGCAAAGGACTCAATATTGACTTCACTCCCAGCAACAGCCTTGACTTCATACTTGGTCACAGCACTGACTCTGGACATAGGCATGGCCTTTAACTTGGTTTGGGGCATTATACCAGGTTCTTCCAGGGGTTTTGCCTTAGTCTCAGTCATGACTCTAGTCTCAGTCATAGCTTCCATCTTGCTCACTTCCCTTGTCATAGCCATGGTCTCAGTGAAGGTCACTGTGTCCTGGCCACTGCTCCATCCCCAGCCTTGGCATGGGTCACTGGTCCTGTTTTGAGTTCTGCCTTGGCCTGGACCTTATCCTTGGCTCTAGTGTTGGCAGAGCCACTGATTCAAGATTTCAGGCCAGCCCCAGACCCTTCTCTGCCCCTGCCTTAACCTTGGAGCCAGTTATGATCCAAGTTAAAGGCAAGACCACATTATGTATCCCCACCCCCGTCTCAGCCTTGACTGAAGGTCTGTCCCAGGTTGGTGTTTTCATACAAAGTCCAGTAGTTACTCAGCCCCCCTTTCCAACTATAGGCTCTGCCAATGATATAAACAACGTGCAGAGGAAGCTCACTCAGGGAAGGGAAGGATGGCTGTGTGCCTGAGTTCAGCCCTGTGGAGGGTGGTGGTCTTCAGCCACTCCAAGGCCACCAGATCTGCCACTGTTGGACCTAAGGGTGGAGGAAGGAAATGGGGCTTTGAGTCTCTTCCAATTTTTTTCCTCATGTTGATTAGCACAGAAAGACAGGACAGTATGGAAATTCAGTGCTAAGTGGAAGAGGTAGATAATTAGCAAACTCGCTCTGCCTTCACTTCATGTTCCCTAAAACTGCAGGTGCTACTAATCTTTACAGACATGAAACAGGAATTTGGGGAGTGGGAAAGATGGGTGGGAGTGAGACAAACAGGAATCCCTAAACTGGCTATTTATTCCTGCTGGACCCAAGTAGGTTTCTACCTTATCCTACAGGTCTACTGGGAAGTCTCCACACTCAAACCAACCTGCCCTGATCTGGAGCAATTTTCTCCTCCTTTCCAATGATGACAAGCCCTACAAGAGATCTATAGGCAAATAATCTATGGACAGATAAATAAACAGACTGATATGGAAACTAATCTCTAGGTAAATAGACCTTGGTCCCTGGTCCCTATATTTGTAGTTTGTCTAGCGTTTCCCTCCTTTTGGTCCCTTCTTCCCATTGCCTTGCTTCAGGGCTGTTCCTCCTTCTCCCTGTTGCCCACCACTTTCTTCTTCAGTGACTGTGCTGGCATTTCCCTAGTTCAGAATTAGCTAGGGTGAAGTGTAAGAATAGGAAAAGCAAGTGGGGAATGAGAAAAGCATGTGTTACCCTTTCATACCCCCAAAGCTTACAAACACTCCCAACTAAATCAGCAGGGAACCACACAGGGGTTAGTAAACTGGTAAAACAAAATAATGAGAATTCTCTAGAATTAATCATCTCCCATCCCTCTATCTTCACACCAATCTTAAATACATACAGGGAACTTTTCTCTTCTTTATTATTTCCTAGCTTCAAGTTGGGTTACCATTTATGAACCTTCACAACAACTGAGAGTTCCACAGACCTAGGGATAGATCTACACATATAGATACACAAACGCAGATATAAATAAATAGAGACACGGGAGACAATGGAGACTGAGTCCTTGGTAGAGATCAGCAACTAGAACACTGATCCTTTCTGGATACAGGTACCAGTTTGCCAACATTTTCTATCTTCTTTTCTTCCTCTCCCACTACCCCCAAATTTCCAACCTCTTCTGCTTCATTCCCAAAGTCTTACAATTCCCCTGCAGAGACAATTCAAACATCCCTGCAAGATAGTGGTGGTGTTAGTAGGGATGAAATGCTCAGAAAAGCCACAGAAGTTGGCTGGGAAATCAATGAGAAGTATCATTTCCAAATTTCATCCAAGTTCTTTTGTTTCTTTCCTCTCCTCAAAGCTGATCATTTTCTGCAACACCAAGGGAGTAAAAGGGGACTGTCCTGAAAGCTGGCAGAAAGATCTGGATTCCTTTAGACACTTACCTGCTCTAGTTTTAGTCATTGACCACCTCTAAGCACTGCCAACTACAGAAATTAGGCTAATTTTTTTTCCTCCTCCCTTTGAGATCTGCTGCCCCCTACAGATCTTTACAGAAACGTGTACTACCGCAAGCTTAGGAACATACCTGCACAAATAAACGCATGTTACACACCAAAGACCAAATGAAGACCAAATGAAATTGGTTATTAATGGCCAAACTAGTAACCAGAACACGAGACCCGTTTCTAATCCAGGGCCTTGATTATCAAACACTTTCAACCTCTTTTACACTCTTTCCCTTCCAGGGATTCCCAGTCAACTGTTCTCACCGATTGCAGCAACCCCTCCTATTTACAATCCGCCATTTCTCCGCTAGAAGCCGCCACTATACTCCTTTCCCTTCCCAAACGTGGTCGGAGGTGGGGCGAGTGTCTGGAGATCAAGCTAGCAAGAGTCAGATCATTTTAAATTTATCGTTGTGTGCCAGTCAATTCATCCCCATCCTTTTCTCCCTCTCACCGCCCGTGCCCCACGACCAGATCACGAAACCCACGTTCATCTGATAACCATATCCACACTCCCAAGCAATGCCCGCCTTCTCACTGACCTGCTCTGCTTGGATCAAAGGCAGTTTTCTCATTTCCTTGCCTCAAGGGGTGCCATGCCCTACAGAAAGAGGGGCGGACAGTCAGATGGACACAGGACACGAGACAATGGCGCCATGTTCGGGAATTTGTCCCGGCACCTAGGTTTAGGATCAGATACCTGCTTTATTAGATTAAGGGTCGTAACTGGCAAACACCTGTCATTTTTTTGTATTCCCTTCTCCTTTCCGTCCCCAGGGCTCTCAGGGACCCGCTCCTAATGACTAATTAACAGCTACCTTTTCCTCCGCAAGCTTTGCCATGCCACGTCCCCAGAACCAAAACCGACAGCGGGAGGAGCTAGAGTGTAGTTTAAGGGGATCCGGCCTTGTTGGAGCGGAGTGATACCAAGCTTTGCATAGCGTCACTTCTCTCTCTGTCAGGTAGCTCCGCCCTGATTATTCCAGTTATTGGAATGGGCTAGGGCGGCATCCAGATATACAGAAAGCGCTGGACGTAGAGAAGCCGATTAACATCAGAGGGTCTCGCATTGGTTCCGCTTCTTTTGGAGTTCCGCCAACCAAGCCTACATTTCTTTTCTTTGAACTGAAATGTGTACGGAATTCTGGCGGTGGCGCCTGTGAGTCAGTTTCCGCTTAACGAGGCGGATGGACACCAAAAAGAAGTGTTTATACAGTTTACACAGTCACCTCTCCAAAGACTAGCGCCTACCTCTGTACGCGGGTTAGGGGAGGGAGCCGAGGTAAGAAGGTCGGGAAAGCGGATTGCGACAGGGAGGATCCAGACACAGAGGAGGTTAAATTCTAATCTATTTCTGAAATTATACGGCCTTTCTACGAGAGAGGCCCCTGCAATCCATCCCTCCAAGCACTTAATTTTCTACATGAAATGGGCAGGATGGAAGCGGGACTTCTGGGTTGCCCCGGTCTGACTTGATCAATATCAAGTACTGGGTCGTACAATCCTCCCTGCCTGTTGGTCCCAGCTCAGTAAATGTCAGGCACCAGACAAGGCGCATTCTAGGTCCCCTAACACTGTCCTCCCTAAGGAAAAGGGACGCTACCCACGCACTCCTCAGGGTAGATCCTAGCTGCTCTTCTGACTCCTCCTTTTCTCTCACCACTACATCCTGCCCAATTAACGCATATGCTCCATCCTCCTGAATATATAATTTTTTTGACTTTCTCTTGCAATCAATGGCAGGAGGGAATTTGAATTTGACCATAAATTCCATGAAGGAAGGGCCCCTATTAGTCTGTTAATCACTGTATTCTCAGCACCACACATTGGAAGGTAGTGAGGGGCCACTGAGTCTCGAGCATTCCCTGGCACCTTCTGTTGGCTGCTGATCAATGCCTATCTATAGGTGTGTCTTTGTCTTTGAGGTCTGCAACCTCAGCATTTATCCTAGAGTCTGCCACACAGTCCGCTTTCTATACAATTTTTTCAGTGGATGAAGGAAGAAAGGGTTTTCCAAAATAAAATTTGGAATGAAACATGGAGTATCTTGATATCTCATATTACAATGAATATTTTGAGGGTTACAAGTAATTTGGATTTAATAATAGTCATTTGTTTTTCTGTCTCCTATTTATGCTTAAAACTTTGCCTTACTAAGCTCCTTGATATAAAGAAAACCTCCATAAACTCATAAAGAAAAGATCAATGACCAACAATGCAATAGAAAACATGGGCAAATATATGAACAGATGGTTCATAAAAATCAATGACAAATCAATGTTTCTTAAATATATGAGAAAATGTTTCATCTCACTGATAACAAGTGAAAATTATAATTGCAATGATAAATTATTTTTCTATCATATTCGCAAAGAAAAAAGTTTGAAAATAAATTATATTGGAGAAGAGGTGGGAAAATTGGCATTCTATTTTTTTTGGTTTCATTAATATACAATTGCACGGGCAACATTGTAGTTACTAGATTTCCCCATTATCAAGTCCCCAACATATACCCTGTTACAGTCACTGTCCATCACTGTAGTAAGATGCTATGGAATCACTACCTGTCTTCTCTGTGCTACACTGCCTTACAAGTGCACCCCCTGCTACATTATGTGTGCTAATCATAATGCTCCTTGTTCTCCTTCTCCCTCCCTTCCCACCCATATCCCCAGTCCCTTTCCCTTTGGCAACTGTTAGTCCATTCTTGGGTTCTGTGTTTCTGCTGCAATTTTGTTCATTCAGTTTTTTCTTTGTTGTTATACTCGACATATGAGTGAAATCATTTGATACTTGTCTTTCTCCACCTGGCTTATTTCACTGAGCATAATACCATCTAGCTCCATCCATGTTGTTACAAATGGTAGGAATTGTCTTCTTCTTATGACTGAATAATATTCCATTGTATATATGTACCACATCTTCTTTATCTATTCATCTACTGATGGACACTTAGGTGGCTTCCATTTCATGGCTATTGTAAATAGTGCTGGGATAAACATAGGGGTGGCATATGTCTTTTTCAAACTGGGCTGCTGCATTCTTAGGGTAAATTCCTAGGAGTGGAATTCCTAGGTCAAATGGTATTTCTATTTTGAGTTTTTTGAGAACATTCCTACTGCTTTCCAAAATGGTTGAACTAGTTTACATTCCCACCAGCAGTGTAGGAGGGTTCTCCTTTCTCGACATCCTAGCCAACATTTGTTGTTGTTTGTCTTTTGGATGTTGGCCATCCTAACTGGTGTGAGGTGATACCTCATTGTGATTTTAATTTTAATTTCTCTGATGACTAGTGATGTGGAGCATCTTTTCATGTGTCTGTTGGCCATCTGAATTTCTTCTTTGGAGAATTGTTCATATCCTCTGCCCATTTTTTAATAGGGTTATTTGCTTTTTGGTTGTTGAGGCATATGAGTTCTTTATGTATTTTGGATGTTAACCCCTGGTCAGATATGTCATTTACAAATATACTCTCCCATACTGTAGGATGCCTTTTTGTTCTTCTGATAGTGTCCTTTCCTGTACAGAAACTTTTTAGCATGATGCAGTCCCATTTGTTCATTTTTTATTTTGTTTCCCTTGAGCGAGGAGATGTGTTCAGGAAAAAGTTGGTCATGTTTATATTCAAGAGATTTTTGCCTATGTTTTCTTCTCAAGAGTTTTATTGTTTCATGGCTTACAGTCAGGTCTTTGATCCATTTTGAGTTTACTTTTGTGTATTGGGTTAGACAATAATCCAGTTTCATTCTCTTGCATATAACTGTCCAGTTGTGCAAACACCAGCTCTTGAAGAGGCTGTCATTTCCCCCATTGTATATGCATGGCTCCTTTTATCATATATTAATCGACCACATATGCTTGGGTTTACATCTGGGCTCTCTAGTCTGTTCCATTAGTCTATGTGTCTGTTCTTGTGCCAGTACCAAATTGTCTTGATTACTGTGGCTTTGAAGTCAGGGAGCATAATTCCTCCACTTTATTCTTCCTTATCAGGACTGGTTTGGCTTTTTGGGGCCTTGTGTGGTTCCATATGAATTTTAGAACTATTTTCTCTAGTTCATTGAAGCATGCTGTTGGTATTTTGGTAGGAATTGCATTGAATCTGTAGATTCCTTTATGTAGGATAGCAATTTTGACAATATTAATTCTTCCTATCCATGAGCATGGGATGTGTTTCCATTTATTGATATCTTCTTAAATTTCTCTCATGAGTGTCTTGTAGCTTTCAGAGTATTTCAGAGTATAGGTTTTTCACTTCCTTGGTTAGGTTTATTCCTAAGTATATTATTCTCTTGATGCAATTGGGAATGAAATTGTTTTCCTGACTTCTCTCTCTGCTAGTTGATTGTTAGTGTGTAGGAATGCAACAGATTTCTGTGTATTAATTTTGTATCCTGCAACATTGCTAAATTCAGATATTAGATCTCGTAGTTTTGGAGTGGATCCTTTAGGGTTTTTTATGTACAATATTATGTCATCTGTAAACAGGGACAGTTTGAGTTCTTCCTTACCGATCTGGATGCCTTTTATTTCTTTATGTTCTCTGATTGCTGTGGCTAGGGCCCCCAGAACTATGTTGAGGAAAAGTGGGGAGAGTGGGCATCCTTGTCTTATTCCCTATCTTAAAGGAAAATTGTTCAGCTTCTCGTTGTTAAGTATAATGTTGGCTGTCAGTTTGTCATATATGGCCTTTATTATGTTGAGGTACTTGCCCTCTATACCCATTTTGTTGAGAGTTTTTATCATGAATGGATGTTGAATTTTGTCAAATACTTTTTCAGCATCTGTGGAGATGATCATGTGGTATTTGTCCTTCTTTTTGTTGATGTAGTGGATGATGATGATGGATTTTCGAATGTTGTACCATCCTTGCATCCCTGGGATGAATCCCACTTGATCATGATGGATGATCTTTTTGATATATTTTTAATATGGTTTGCTAATATTTTGTTGAGTATTTTTGCATCTATGTTCATCAGGGATACTGGTCTGTAATTTTCTTTTCTTGTGGTGCCTTTGCCTGGTTTTGGTATTAGGGTGATGTTGGCCTTGTAAAATGAGTTTGGGAGTATACCCTCCTCTTCTACATTTTGGAAAACTTTAAGGAGGATGGGTATTAGGTCTTCACTAAATGTTTTATAAAATTCAGCAGTGAAACCATCTGGCTCAGGGATTTTGTTCTTAGGTAGATTTTTCATTACCAATTCAATTTCTTTACTGGTAATTAGTCTATTCAGATTTTCTGCTTCTTCCTGGGTCAGCCTTGGAAGGTTGTATTTTTCTAGAAAGTTGTCCATTTCTTCTAGCTTATCCAGTTTGTTCCGTATAATTTTCCATAGTATTCTCTCTGAATTCTTTGTATTGCTGTGGTGTCCATAGTGATTTTTCCTTTCTCATTTCTGAGTCTGTTTATGTGTGTAGACTCTCTTTCTTTCTTGATAAGTCTGGCTAGGGGTTTATCCATTTTATTTTCTCAGAGAACCAGCTACTGCTTTTGTTGATTCTTTCTATTGTTTTATTCTTCTCGATTTTATTTATTTCTGCTCTAATTGTTATTATGTTCCTCCTTCTATAGACTTTGGACCTCATTTGTTCTTCCTTTTCTAGTTTCATTAATTGTGAGTTTAGACTGCTCATTTGGGATTATTCTTCTTTCCTGAGGTAGGCCTGTATTGCAATATACTTTGCTCTTAGCACGGCTTTTCCCTGTGTCCCACAGATTTTGTGGAGTTGAATTATTGTTGTTATTTGTCTCCGTATATTGCTTGATCTCTGTTTTTATTTGGTCATTGGTCAATTCATTATTTAGGAGCATGTTATTAAGCCTCCATGTGTTTGTGGGATTTTTCATTTCCTTTGTGTAATTTATTTCTAGTTTCATACCTTTGTAATCTGAACAGCTGGTTGGTACAAATTCAATATTTTTGAATTTCCTGATGTTCTTTCTGTGGCCTAGTATATGATCTTTTTTTGAAAATGTTCCATGTGCACTTGAGAAGAATGTGTATCCTGTTGTTTTTGGATGGACTGTTCTGTAGATGTCCACTAGGTCCATCTGTTCTAGTGTGTTGTTCAGTGCCTCTGTCTCTTGACTTATTTTCTGTCTGGTTGATCTGTCCTTTGGTGTAAGTGGTGTGTTGAAGTCTCCTAAAATGGATGCATTGCATTCTATTTCCACCTTTACTTCTGTTAGCATTTGTTTCACATATGTAGGTGATCCTGTGTTGGGTGCATAGATATTTATAATAGGTATATACTCTTGTTGGACTGACCCTTTTATCATTATGTAATATTCTTCTTTGTCTCTTGTTACTTTCTTTGTTTTGAAGACTACTTTGCCTGAGACAAGTAGTGCAGCTCCTGTTTTTTTTCTCACTATAATTTGCATGAAATACCTTTTTCCATCCCTTTACTTTCAGTCCATGTATGTCTTTGGTTTGAAGTGAGTCTCTTGTAGGCAGCATAAAGATGGGTCTTGTCTTTTTATCCATTCAGTAACTCTATGTCTTTTGATTGGTACATTCAGTCCATTTTCATTTAGGGTGATTATCAATAGGTATGTACTTATTGACATTGCAGGCTTTAGATTCATGGTTTCCAAAGGTTCAAGGGTAATTCCCTTACTATCTAACAGTCTAATTTAACTCACTTGGTATGCTATTACAAAACAACCTAAAGGCCCTTTTTTCCCTCCTTTTTCTTCCTCCTCCATTCTTTGTATGTTATGAATTATATTCTGTACTCTTTGTCTATCCCTTGGGTGACATCTATTTAGCCTCAGGAATACTTCTATCTATAGGAATCCCTCCAAAATGTACTATAGATGTGATTTGTGGGAGGTAAATTTTCTCAGCTTTTGCTTATCTGAAAATTGTTTAATCCCTCCTTCAAATTTAAATGATAGCCTTGCTGGGTAGAGTATTCTTGGTTCAAGGCCCTTCTGTTTCTTTGCATGCCACTTCTTTCTGGTCTGTCAGGTTTCTCTTGAGAATTCTGATGGTAGCCTGATGGGATTTCCTTTGTATGTGATCTTTTTTCTCTCTCTAGCTGCTTTTAAAAGTCTGTCTTTATCCTTGATCTTTGCCATTTTAATTATTATGTCTTGATGTTTTCTTCCATGGGTCCTTTGTGTTGGGAGATCTGTGCACCTCCATGGCTTGAGAGCCTATCTCCTTCCTCAGATTGGGAAAGTTTTCAGCAATTACCTCATCAATGACACTTTCTATCCCTTTTTCTCTTCTTCTTCTGGTATCCCTATAATCTGAATATTGTTCCATTTGGATTAGTCACACAGTTCTCTCAATGTTCTTTCACTGTTAGAGATTCTTTTTTCTCTCTGTGCCTCAGCTTCTTTGTATTCCTCTTCTCCAATTTCAATTCCATTTACCATCTCTTCTACTACATCTGATCTGCTTTTAAATCCCTCCATTGTATGTTTCATTTTGGATATGGAATTTCTTAATGATTGAATCTCTGTCTTAAATTCATTCTTGAGTTCTTGAATATTTTTCTCTACTTCCATGAGCATGTTTATGATTTTTATTTTGATCTCTCTTTCAGGAAGATTGGTGAGTGCAGTTTCACTTGGCCCTTTTCCTGGGGTTTGTGAGATTTTGGTGTTAACCATGTTCTTTTGATGTTTCATATTTCTATGTGGCTCCCGCTAGTGCTCACAAAGTCTAGTCTCTGGAGCTGCTCAGCCCCTAGATTGTGGTTGGGGATCTTAGGGGAGTGGAGCTGGTGCCTGGGGGTAGGATAGATTTGTTTCCTTATTCCTATATGAAGTGCCTGTCTCCAGTGTAAGAGCCAGTGAGTAAAGCACACAGGTGTAAGCCTCTGTGTTTTGTGTCTCCTGCTGTTGTAGGCAGGGCCTCCCTCTGGCTGGCCTGATGCCAGTACACTGACTTCTGGCTTGAAAACCAGTGTCAGCAGGCTAGCAGGAAGTCGCAGCAGGCTGCATGTCACCTTGGGGCCCTCGGAGCCGAGTATGCAGCCAGGGGGATTAAGTGCCTGAAGCTCCTCAAAGTTCCCAACCAGCTGGGCAGAGCACACCCAGACAACCTTGTCCCCCTGTCCCTTCTCCCATGCAGCTAGCTCCATGCACACACCACCCCTTCAGCATCCCTTTCTCTGCTAGGAAGTCTCTCAGACTGCCTGCCTATCCTCTGACACAGAGCGGTTGGATGTGGATCCTGCCCTCCACAAATGGCTGGAATCTCAAGTCTCTCAAGCACTCCACGTGTCCATTCTCCCCAGCGTCCAGATCACCACACAATATGTTTCTGCTAACAAAGCAGATCTCCAGGTCTAGGTGTACAGCAGTCCCAAGCTTCCACCCCCTCACCGCTCCATTTCTCTTCCTCCCACTGGTGAGCTGGGTAGGGGTAGGGCTTGGGTCCCACCAGATGAAGGCTTTGGTATGTTATCCTGTTTTGTGATGTCTGCTCTGTTTGTGAGGTCTGTATTCAGTCTGGTTCAGCCTTCTTTCTTATTGCTGTTTTAGGGTTAGCTCTATTAATTAACCACATTTTCATACTATTTGTGGTTTTCGGAGGAGTTCTCCATCTCACGTATCCTGCTGCCACTTGAATCCCCTGCACTTTCCTTTTAACAGCTCCATATTGCATGGAGGTATACCATCATTTATTTGATATGCCCTATTTTGATGACTGTTTAGAATATTTCCAATCTTTTCCTATGAAAAACAATTCTGCAGTGAATATACATGTACAGACAGCATTTTTCAGTGTACAAATATTACTTCAGGATAGATTCTTAAAGTACAATTGCTGTTCAATGGCTATGTGTTTTTGTGTTTTGGTAAATAAATATTGCAAAAAACCTTTACAGAGGGTGTAATAATTTATGCTCCCACTAATGTATAAGAATGCCAGTTTTGACAGACTGATTCAAGATGGCAGCATGAGAGGTGAGACAGAGAACTCCTCCCCAAATCACATATAGTATGAAAATATTGTTAATAAAACTAACTCTAAAACAGCAACAGAAATGAAGGTGGCACCAGACTGCATATACCTGGAGAACAGAACAGACCTCATGAAACAGGGAACGTATGAAAGCCTTAATTCCGCAGAACACAAGCGAGAGTGTGCTTGACTTTCTTTTTTTTTTTTTTTATTGCCTCTCATCTTCAAGGAACTTGTCCTGAGGTGGATGCCCTGCTCTTTGCTTTCTACCCAAGGGGATCCAAGATGGTGGGGCACAGACGGACATGCAAAGTTTCAGCACTGCACGCTCCGTGGAACCAGTTTCCTGGAGGCGGGTCATGAGTCTGGCCCCGCCTCCCAGCACAGAGCTGTTTGACTAGGAGGGGGTCACCTGACCTAAGCTCTGCCAATAGAAATCCTCTCCCTACCAGTTTAACTTCGAGAAGAAACCGTTGAGACTCCGTGCACTGTGAAGACTGGTGTTCTTTTGTGGCAGCCCCGTGAGAAGAAGAAAGGGGCTCCCGCTACTAAGGTCTTGGATGGTTCCCAAGTTTTCTCTAACTGTCCTAGCAAGTAGGTAAGTTACACTAGTCTTCTCTCAATGAATAATACCTGTATCGGTCTAAACTACCCACAGTCGAGGTTTGGAGATTAAAAAGAAAGGAAATCCCGTCAGATTGGAACCACTTTCCTCTCCGCTCTCTCTGCATCCCACTATTCTTACATGTGATTTGCTTCTGTGGTATTGTTAATAAACTAAAATTCTCTCAGAATCTAACAGCTTTCTTAAAACAAAGTATATTTCTCCTTTGCATCTTAGTTTTATTTAGATTACTGTTGCTGTCCCAGACCTTAAATTGTAAATATTGAATTGTGTGTGTATGTATATACATATATATATATATATGTGTATATATATATATATATACTTCTCTTTCTATTGTATTTCATAACTTTCATACTTACAATGTTTTTCTCATGTGGAGCGTAAATAAGTACTCAATGTACATCCTGGGCATGAATGGAGCTTCATTCCTTAAAATGGGCTCACAAAGCAGTTTGAATTCATTTTTTAATGGGTATCGTGTTGTGAGCATTTTTCCTACTGTATTCCTCACTGTGTTTCAGCTGGCCAAATGTTATTAAACTGGGTGATTTATAGACTAACCATGTCTTTAACTACTGACCTTGTAGTTTTTAATTTCTTATTTTGAATAATTTTAGATGCAAGTTAAGGTCGCAGAAAATAGCACAGAGCATCTTTACCCAGATTTCCCTAACATTAACAGTTTGTAACACCATAGAAGGATGATCAAAATCAGGAAATTAACACTGATGCAATACTATTAACAAGCCAGATACTTTATTTTAATTTCACCAGTTGTCTGACTAATGTCCTTTTCCTATTCCAGGATCCCATGCAGGATACCTTCAGGGCATCTGGCCATCATTTCTCCTTAGTCTCCTCCAGGCTAACGGTTCCTCAATCTTTCTGGGTCTTCACAGCTCTGACGCTTTTGAAGATCCTATACTGGTCCGGTATTTTATAGAATGTTCGCCAATTTGGGTTTGCCTGATATTTTCTTAGAATTAAATTTAAGTTACTCATTTTGGGCAAGAATTACTGTTTACCTCCATTGGTGATGGAAGACTTTCCACCCTAGTATTATGAGGGTGGCGAAACACATGACATCTGACACTGAGCAGGTGACATCATAGCAGTTTATTAATAATATGTACTCAACCCCTGGGCATCGGGGACACTACACACCAGGTAGTGCCTCGCAGGTGTCATGCTCTGGAAGAGAGTGAAAACCAGGGGCTGTAGGGGGCAGTCTTCGTATTAACGAGAGGATGAAGTGATCCTTGGTTCACATGGGAGGATGCAATCGGCTTGTTTGAATAATTCTGTGGACTGGTTGTGAATGGAAACTGACTACTCAGGGGTAAGCAGGCACTGTGCATAGTTCCCATGATAAGAAGGGTTTCTTTGGCCAGGGAACCTTCTTTGTGGGAAAACAATACGGAGGGGATGTCAAGGCATGTATATTATTGGGCCTTAATTTTAGGACTTATACCACGATACTGAAAAAGTGATTTTGCTCCCTTTCTACGTGCATCATGTCAGGGCACATGGGTCTGTATGTTGTACTTGCTACTGATGGTATTCGTGTTGATCACTTAGATTGAGGTGGTGGCATTCATGTTGCTCCAGGTAATGCTGATGTTTTCCCACTGTTAATGACAAATACTTTATCAACTTGTGTAGGAAACACTTTGAGGCTATGAAAATACCTGTTTCTTCTCACACTTTTCCTCACTGCTTTTAGAATCCATCTGGGGATCTTGCCTAGAACAGTTATGACCTAATGCTGACTTCCTATTGTCCTCATTCCTTTCACGTTTACTTATTGGAATTCTGAAGAGCCATCCATTCTCCCCCATTTATTTTATACATTTTCGAGTTTATTTACAAAATTTATCTCAAATTACTGATTCAGATAACTTATTCAAATTATTTTTATCATGGACTCCCAGACAACCATGATACATTATCTGTTATAGTCAAATTAGTTCACGATTTATTTTGTTCCTTGAGTTATTCCAGCTCTGGTCATCCGGAGCCCCTTTCAGTTGGTTCTGTGTTCTTCTGACAGACCCTATCCTTTATCACACTGGCACCGTAAGATGTTTATGTTCATTTTGTGTTTTTTTCCCTATGCAGCCCTGGCATCGAACCACATCTGCAAGGATCTTTGGGTCCTTTTTTGGAGACTGACATTTAGAATCCAGTATCTCAGTGTGCATCCATTGCTAGTGGTGTTTCGTTGCTGCTGGGCTCTCTGCATAAAAACCAAGTAGGAAATACATTGTATGTATGTATGTACCCACGCTTCCAGACCATCTATATTTATTTCTGTACCTCCCTATATGTATAGATATTAAAAGTGTTAAAAGCCAGAAGCTACTGCTGACATATCTCATTTCAATCCATTCTAGTCTTATCTGTAACTTCTCTGATCTGACTCCCTTTATCTACTCTGCTTACCAGTTTGTTCATGCCTGACATATACACATAAACTAGTTGTAGGTATTCTAACCTCTACCCCCATTAATAACAGATCTAGTAAGTTGTATTTTTGTACAGTTCTTTTGTCTTTAGCCTCAGAAGATGCAATCAAAATACTGTTTTCCCAAGTTTCTTAGATTAGCTGTTTTCTTCCTCACCTCTCAGTGTGGTAAAGATAGTCATTTACAATACGGTTAGATTCATTTGTCGCTCTTTGTATTTGCATTTGGGACCAACCCCCACACTAACTGATTTTAATTGTTCATTTAATTGTTGGGAGTCATTACCATGATTCAGAGTCAAAAATGTCTTCTTAGCAAAGGATCACTTTTTTGCTTTAGTATTAATTTGTGTGATTGCAAGTTTGAATTATCATGTGTTTGAGGACCATGATATATATTTTTATGAATCATCTGTTCATATGATTTTCCCATTTTTTGACAGAACTATTAACCCTTTGTCCTTCAATATATAAAAGTTCTCTATATATTTGGGACATTACCCATTTGTCTGTGGTATATGCTGCAAGTCCTCTATCCAAGTTTCTCAGTTTTCTTTTGATTTATTTAGGATGTGTTTGTCAAACATTTAAGACATTTTTGTGCAGTCAAATTGATCATTCTTGTCTTTCATGGCCTCTTAATGTGAGTCACAGTTAGAAAGCCTTTCCCTACACTGAGGTTAAGAAAACTTCTCCCACGCTTTCTTCAAGAACTTGTGGTTTCAGTTTTTTATGTTTAAATCCCTAACACTTTTGCAGTTTGTTTTCTGAAAGGTGTGTGATATGGATCTACTGCTATTTTTCTCCAAATGTCTCTGTTGTTCCAGCACCATTTATTAAATGTCCATCCTTGCCCCAGTGATGTTCTATATCCCCCTTTTTTTAGTACTATAATTTCCGTATGTGCTTGGGTGCATCTCTGTGTTTTCTATTCTATTCCATTGGGCTATGTATCTGGCCATGATGTAATTGCAGAGGCTTTACACCGTGCTTGAATGTCTGGTATCATTCCTCCCCTCTCGTAGGTTTTCTTTTTCATTTATATCCTAGGTATTCTTGCATTTTTTAAACTATGAACTTTATTATCGACTTGTCTAACTCCACAACAATGTTTGCTGCCATTTTTGAGATTTTATTCAGTCTATAAATGCACTTAGGGAGAACTGACATCTTTTTAACGTTGAACTATTCTGTCCATGGACAGTAACTGTCTTTCCATTTACTCACTATCACAAGGGAAAAAGTTTTCCTTGTATAGATGCAATGACAATTCTTTGTCATTCAGAAAAACTTTCTTGTATCAATGTTCTTCCTAAGTTTATATGTATACATTTATTATCATGTGTTGCTGTCATATATGGGATCTTCTCTCCCAATGTGTTCTCTCCATTAGGTTTTTCTGTAGTTGTATACAAGGACTATAGATTTTTTTATGTTAGCTTTATATGCTGCTCCCATACTGATTTTGATTGTTGTTTCAGTTAATATGTCATTGTTCTGTTGGATGTGCAGGTATACTGTAATATCATCGGCACACAGAGATGGCTTTACCTTTTGTTCTCCATTCTTATAAATCTGATAGTTTTCTCTTGTCAACTGACGAATACTTATAGTACAAGACTGAGTAGGAATGAAGGAGTGGGCATCCGTTCCTTGCCTCTAGTGGTCCCCCATTTAATAAAATACTGGCATTAGGAATTAATTATGCATCTTCTTTCATGTTAAGAAAACATCACCTGGCACCTGTTTTCCAGATGTTTTTCTTTCCTTAACATGTATCGGTGTTGAACTTTCCCAAAGGCTTGTTCAGCATCTATGGTTGTCCTTAACTATGTTACTACCATGAGTGATATAAATGGAATTCCTAATATAGAACCAACTTTGTATTAATGGAATCAATCCCAGTTGGTCGCAGTGTATTAGTTTCTTAATGTATTATTGTTGGGTGTTTGCTAATGTTTTATTTAGGAATTTCATATGTACATTTTACCTATCAGTGTCATACTGGCTTCATAGGAGGAGTTAGATCGGACTTTTCCTTCCTTCTAATGTTATTGAATAATTTATAGAGAGACCATTGGTCCTGTGGCATCCTTGATACTTTACTAGAATTCACCTGTAAGACCACCTGAGCTAAATGCTACTTGGGGGTAATTGCATAATAACTTTATTTCTTCTATGAAAATTGGCAAATTTAAGCTTTTTAGCACTAGAGTTAGCATTTTGTTAGTCTGAATTTCTCTAGAACAATATCTACTTCATGTAGATTTTCAAAGTTATTTGCAAAGAGGTTGCACAGGAATTTGTTTTTTCTGTTTCAATATTTATTTTTATTCCTCCACTTTTACTTATAAAAATTTTTAGTGCTCTGAATTTGCCTCTGATCACTACTTTATGAATTTCTGTCATTTTTTCTGTTCAATATTTATTTTCTTTCTTCCACTTTTTCTTGTAAAAGTCTTTAGTGCTCCCAATTTGCCTCTGGTCACTACTTTATGTGTATCCTATGGATCCTGGTATATAGTTTGTGTAACTTCAATTTGATTCTCCTCTTTAACTCAAAAATTTTTTAAATCAGAAACCCTTTCCTGGTAGGAAAACCTCTCTGTTTTCAGTTTCTGTTAGTAATTTTAACTTTTGTTGCTTTGTGATTAGAGAGGACTATTTGGGGTATTTCTAATTTTAACTTTAATTGCTTTGTGTTTAGAGAGGACTATTTGGTCTATTTCTAATTTATGGAAGTAAATGATGCCATCCCTCTTAAATTTTTATCAATTTTGAGAAGAAAATATATTCTCTATTTTCAGAGCATGTACACACACATATGTATATAAATACTGTATATATATATGTATATATATATATACACACACACACACATATAGTTTACTTTATTATGTTGTTTAGATTTTCTACATCCCTACCCAATTTTTTATACTACTTGATCTGTCTTATACTGAGACTGATGTATTAAATCACCCATTTTTATGATATTTTTATCTTATGTCTCCTTGCCTTTTTGCTTCATAAAAGTGTTTGCTCTGTTATTTAGGCTATAAATATTCATAAGTGTTACATTTTCATTGTGAATCTTGGCTTTTATTATCAAGATGTGTCCTTTGTCATGTTAAATGCTTTGAAAAAAACTCATCCTGAACTACCCTGTTTTCTGAACACTTTCATATCTGGTCCATTCCTCCATACTACCAAGTATTATTTAAAACTCACCTATTGCATTATGACAAAAAGTTTATCTGTCTTTTGTTCTATTCTTCTGCTTTCTCTCATGTTTAATTGCACAACTTCTGTGTTTTCACAATACTGAAGCATTTCTACATTAGTCTTCCTCCCTTTTCCAACACCTGGATTTTAGTATTAGCTGTAACATGCTCACCATGAGATATTTTGGTGGTGTTTTCCATCATCACATAGGGGATCACAATCCTAATTCATCTTTTAGAAGATTCTTGGCAATCAGCCTGTGAAGAGGCATACAGTAAATGTTTTTAAGTGTGTGGGCCACAGTATCTCTGTCAACTTTGCCATTGCAGTGCAAAAGTGTCTATAGACAATATATAAATGGTTAGTTGTGGCTTTGTTCCAACAGAATTTTATTTACAAAATCAAGCGATGGACTAGATTTGGCACAATGGGATGCAGTTTGCAAATCCCTGCTCTAGTAGATAGCTCAGAAAGGGCTGAGGGGTGCCGAATTCCCAAGTTCTTATGAGTTGAAAAGCTTTCTTTATAGGCTGTGATATTTGAAGGACACTCTAGCTGGGATGTAAAATCTCAACTTCAGACTTGCTTTTGGTTCACTTCTGTTTGTATAGTTTTAAAAAGGATTCTGATTCACACGGGTTTCATACCCTCAAATGCTTGCTTGAGTGCAACTCTGGAGTGTTGGCTCACAGTCTCCTGCTTTATGGTTATTTCGTATGTGTGAAATTTTGTTTCCTCATCTTTTTTATTTGCAATGGTTGTGTATGGGATTCCCCTTCCTTTTTCTCATGTGTATGATATTGGGTTTATTGCCAGGATTCCTAGTTTTCTGATGTCATTTTGAGTCAGTATAGCAAAGTCCAGATCCTTTATTTATTTTGTTTTGGTAAGGGAGGGAGAAGCTGTGGTTGCTCTGATTTGTGGTTCTCTTATGTCTTGGAAGATCCTTCATTTTCCCCATTACCCAAGTGCCTGGGGATGCTTCTCCTTTGCTCCTTGACTTTATTCTTCCCTGGAAGTTATGTCTTTCAATGACTTCACCTTTATACCATTCCTACCACTTTAAATGCTCATATTCCAGATTCTTTTCCCTGTAGTTTGTGATATCACCTTTCAGGAGACCATTTTGGTATTTTCAGACTTATTCTGCTGCAGTTTTAGGTTATCTTTAAGCTGCTCATCATCTTCCTTCTTCTGTATGTCTTGCAGCTTTTCTAGGTCTGTCTTTGCACGCTAGAAAGCCTAGTGATGGGAGTGTGACAGCCTATGTGCTGGAATTTCACAATTTGTGTTACTCCCATTTCTACTGAACTCTGCACATTCTCTAAGTTAAAGTAATGATCAGAGTGTGGCTTTGGTGTAGATTTACATTTTCTTTCTGATTGGTCTGTATCATTTTGGGATGAAATATATTGGGAGGAAGATAGCTCTGTGGTCAACATCATATTCTGCTAACTTAACTGTGATTTCTAGGGGCATTTTATCGTGTGTGTGTGTGTGTGTATGTGTATGCACACAAACACATACTTAAACACACAAGCCTCTTTGTATTCTGTCCCTGTAGTAGGGGTCACTAGAGGTCACCGTATATTTATTCAATAAATATTTTGGCTGTAACTGACACTGGAGGCTGTGGATGTCCTCTTAGGATTTCTAAATATTCTTTACCCTGAAGCATGTTCAAGAAGATGGACCAGAAGCCCACAGGCACTCTGCTAGAGCTTGCTGCAGAGAGTCTGCTGAGTAATGAGCTGGCTGCTATACATGCCCTGGATGAGCTCCCAAGAGACCTCTTTGTTCCACTGTTCATTCCTGCCTTCGTGGGCAGGCATAAGGAGATACTAAAGGCAATGGTGAGGGTTTGGCCCTTTCGCTGTCTCCATATCGGGACACTGAGTGTACAAGGGTCAGACTGTGACATCTTGGAAGCCATGATTGATGGTCTGCAGCTCCTCCCTGCCCAGAACTCTTCTTCCTGGTAAGACTATATCCAGTAGCAATAGAGTGAGTCAGCAGGAGAGTGTGCTGGAGCCTGGGGCAGGGGAATACCTAACAGTCTTCCTGAAGTAGCCAGTAGTGAATGCTGAAGATCTCTGTGGGGCTACTGGTCCAACACTTGGGGTCACTTTAACGACTCTAATGTCTCACAGACTTGATTACAGAATAGAGGTGACTGAGGATGTACTTACCTCCTGAGTGTAATTTCATAGAAGAAGGACATGGGCATTGATATGGGAACAGAACAGAGGTGAAAAAAGTAGGGGGAAAAGAACAAAAGGTACTGAATTTTTAGGAAAGGAATTCTTGGTAAATGACATATGCTGTGAAAAACCAGGGATAAAGGGTATTGTGCCTTCTTCTCAACACTGATCTTGGGAGATTACATTACAATCGGCTACCTCTCATGTGTTCTGTCTCCTCTCCTTACAGGCCCCCAAAACTGAGGCTCTTAGATTTAAGGCAGGACCTGGACTGTAAGATAATATGCTCTGATATCAGAACCACATTCCCTACCTGCTTTCAATCTTGTGCTTACTCTCAGAACTCTACTCTTAGAACAGAAGAAGCCCAGCATAGCGTCAGGTGCACTGGGTTTGATAGTTCAGAGTCAGAGCCTCACTCAGCCTTGGAAACTGTGGAATTACTGGTGGACCTCTCCCTCGATGGAACTGTGAGAACACAGCAATTTGTTTCCTTTCTTCAGAGTAAACTCAGGCAGAGCTTTGGGTCTTTGCACCTCTGCTGCAGAGATTTGAAATTTTTTGACATGTCTGCCCACAGAAGTATGCTGCAGTTTCTGGATCCACGATGCATTGATCACCTGCAGGTGGATCTGGGTCATTTGAGGGATGTCAACACTCTTGTGGCTCAAACGGCCCACCTGTACAGCCTTCGTCTGTCTAACATTCGCTTTACATGTTTTGAACGGAGAGACTTCCAAGCTTTTCTCCACTGTCTTGAGAAGCTGGACAGCCTGCAAGAGCTCGACTTGTCTGCCTTGTACCTCAGAGATCGATTGCACAGACTTCTCAGGTGAGCGGGTGGGAGGATCCTGGGTTCCCTGCATACCCCATGAGTAAGAGAAGAGAAGAGAGCATGCTTAGATATTCCTAAGCTCCTTGTAAAGTATTTCTCCTTCCGCCTCAGCATGGGAAGTGCTGCAAATTAGCATTTGGCCAGGCTAGAGAGAGGTACTTCATGGTGAGGAGAAAGACAAGATTAGAAAAGGAAGCTGTGCTCATTCGTGCATTCATTCATTCAGTCAACCATGGGTAGACTCTATGATGAGTCTGTAAGTATATTGGTAAAAGTCTCAGTCCTAGTGGTGTCTACAGCTCTCTAGAGAGCAAGAGGAGGCGTTCAGATGGAAAAAAGTCTTATTCTGTAACACTGATGCACATCCCCCAGGACTGGCCACAGTAGTTAACACTGCCAGATCCTCTTGCTCCTGTGTTTTCCCCAAGGCTTGGACACTGAATGGAGAAGCAGTCATCTGGGAATCAGTCAAAGGGAGCCTTCAGTTGGCTGCTTTCCCAGACCTGTCCTCGCCATATAAGTGAACAGGAGTGGCCATTGATGGTATTGCATAAACTAAGTGCATACAAGTTTTTTTTCACTTAATATGCTGAACAACTCTGTAATGATAATTACTGGTGTGCACATATTAAAGATTAAAAACATGTGTCTTAGAGTAGGAAAGTAACTTTCTCATGGTCACAAACATATTTAGTCTGATTCCAAAGCCCATGTGACTAAGGACTGTTGCAAAATAGGTACAGAAGTGACCATGGGGGAGGGGCTAGGGTGGGACTAAACCAAAACAAACAGGGTAAGATATGTCTAGATTAGATTATTCTAGACCTTATGTGTGTATTATTTACGGCTCACTGCCCTCGTCCAATACTCATTCTTCTGAAATAACCTTTTTCTTTTCTCTCTGCAGAGTGCTGCCACCTCAGATAGAGACATTGAATCTGTCTTTCTGTGGCCTGTCTTACAAAGATATCACCATCCTGTCCCAGAGCTCTCAGGCCACCCACTTAAAGCAGTTGAATCTCAATCACAACCAGGTATTCTCAGAGGCTTATGAGCCCTTCCAGACTCTGCTGCAGAGGGCCTCGGGTACCCTGAAGCATCTGGAAATAAATAATTGCCTCTTAACTGATTCCACTCTCTCAGCTCTTCTTCCGGCTCTGAGCCACTGTTCGTGCCTCCGTGTGCTTAGCTTTGCCTTCAACACCATTACAATGCCTGTGCTCACGAGCCTTCTGCAGCACCTAACATCCTTGATGGAGCTGAAGCATGTGATTTATCCCATCCCTCCTCATTGCTACAGAGAATGGGATGTTCCTGGCAGTTTGGACCGACAGCGGTTGGCTGAAGTGCAGGCCCAATTGAAGGCAATGCTGCATGCGGTACAGCGGGATGACATGCTTTGGACTACTCATTCTGTGTGATTCCTGTAGTACAAGGAGTCGTGTCAGCACTGATGTGTGGCCATAAAAGCACTCAGTGTTTTGCTTGAAGGCCTGATTTGTAGAGACACATGTAAAATTGTACAAGCCTTTTGCAGCACCTTTCTTCTGTTCGGGAAAAGGAGGCTCAGGGAGATTGGCAGTGTCCTTGACCTCTGTGAAAGAGGAACTCTAAGAAGGAAGGAGAGTAATTTGGAAGCTCCTGTGGATCTGTTGCCCATTGCCCTCTACATCCTCTTCTGCTTACTAAGTACAGTGTTGGTTATGTGATGGAAGCTCTCCCAGTCATGTACCATCACTTCCCTGTGCACACGGGTGGGTCCATTCATCATCTTATAGGCCCTTGGCACGAGTCCAGTGAACTGAAACTCTCCCTGGCTGTGGTAGTTGTTGAAGCCAACAATTCCACCCTCGAGCGCCCTGAATATTTGTATGTATGATTGCCTTAGGTTGCTTATGAGAAACCCTATGCAAGGGAAAGGAAACAAACTGTCCCCACTGCCTACTGGTGTCTTCGTCATGCTGCTAGCTGCCTCTGCAGGTCTCAGACACCTGGCTCAGTGATTTTTACTTCACATATATTCACCCCGTGTCTATTGTGCTTTAGGTACTGTTCCAGGTGATAAGAAAGATCAGGTCCCTGATCTCAAACCACTGAGAATAACAGCTGCTCCAATGTTTTGTCCATTTCTCCACTCTTTCTTAGGACATTTGGTAAATTTCGCTTCCATGGCCCAGATTTTTGTTCACTTTTTCCCTTACGTATAGCTGCTCAACCCTCAGGTCATGGCTTTAATGTTATCTCCTCCACTTGGTTTTCTCTTACTTCCCCATTTAAGTAGGTTTTTACTTGCTATTGGTCTCAATGTGCCATGTGCATGAATATTCCTTCACAGTATATTCTATTTCATATGTGTTTGCTTCCTCTGATCTACCACTAGGTATGCACTGCTCTTGATGGTACACACTAACCACATGTGGCCACTGAGTGCTAGAAATCTGGCTACTCCAAAATGTGATGTACTCCAGGTGTTAAATGCACACCACATATCCAACAGTTAGTAAGAAACAGGATGTAGAATAACTAATTGATAGTTTATTTATATTGCTTAAATGTTGAAAGGAAAACACACTGCATGTCAGAGACAGGGAAAAAAGAATGTACATTGTTTTTACTGTTGAAATGGTAGCACTGTATTTCAAAATTCAGTATGAAAAGAGTGAAAATGACTAATGAATGATCTGTTTATGCCTACATGTCAGAATGATAAAATGCTGTATTTCAAAGACATTGAAGGAAAAGAATGTAAAATTACTTGTTCTTGCTTACATGTTGACATGATAGCACACTGAACTTTAATGACTTCACAACAAAAACAGAATGAAGAATAAGTAGTAGTTTGTGCATACTGTTCTGTTGAAATAGAACAAACTTGATAAGACAGAAGTATATAAAGGTAATTGAAGGAATACTTATATTGTTTTCATGTTGAAATGACAACACATGTATTTCAAAGGCTCAGTAAAATGTAATTTAGAGTTATTCTTTCTTGTTGCTTACACAGGTAATAACAAATTGCATTTCAAAGACTGAGAGAAAAGAATGTAAAAATTTATAAAGAAAAAAAGAGTTAACATTTTTCATCTGTGTTTGGCAACAATACATAGCATTGGACTTAGACGAACCTGTTAAAAGAGCTTGTAAATAAATTGCGTGTACTCTTTCTTTGTTCAAATGGTAACAGATGGCATGTCAAGGACTTTGTAAGAAAAAAGAATGGACAATCAGTAATTTGTCTGTATTGCTTATGTGTTGAAAGTCCACACTGCACTTCAAAGGCTTCCTAAGAAATGTAAAAACTAACAATGTCTTGGTTTCCATGTTGAAATTGTCATTTTTGTTCACTGTTGCATTAAATAAAGTCACTAAAATTAAACTCACCTGTTTCTTTTAACTTTAAGAGGATTTCACTTTTATTTTGGTGTGGCTGATACTGCATTTCTTTTGGACAGCATGGCACTTGTGTGGGAACTGGGAGAGGAGAAAGCAAGGTCAACAGAAGAAACATCAAGCTGCTCTGTGGGTAGCACATTCCTTCCTCTCTGACCCAGAAGTCTCTTGTGTTCTCCAGAATCTATGAAACAGTGGCAGGCTAACTTACCTCACAAGGAGAGGAAAATAACACACCTTCCATGGTTCTTGAGAGTTTGGATGACAAAGATGGGATGTTGACAAAGACATGGTTTTTCTGAAGAGGAAATGCCAGGGGCCTTCTTCCTGGTCTGGAGGATATGGGGAGGCTCCCTGAGATCTCCTACTGAATGTCCTCACTCAAAGTAGTGAGTGAGAGCAGTTGAAGGTCCCCAACTATGCTGCTTGTTAATGAGTGCCTGGAAACTGAGTGGCAAGGGGTAGGAGTACTTCGCTCCTAGTCTGGTAATTTAGTCAAGATATATTTGATTGTTGGCTCCCGAGCTTCCTATCTGTACCACCTTGGTCACATGATGCTCTTTTGCATTTCAGGTTCTTCATCCATAAAAAGAGGAATGACACTGTTTACTTCCCAGGCATGGCATGAAGGTTAACCAAGTTTCTCCCATGAAGTGCTTGGCACAGTGCCTGGCACAGTGGCTGTTCAGTTAGTGGGGACTCTTAGTACTTTAACAATGCCTGGTTTAAGCAACACTGACTGACAAAGCAGTGTCCATTATAAGGGTGGTGAGGAAAGGACGTGCAATCAACTGGCAAGGTTAGAGGTAGAGTCAGTTCTGGTTTATTCGATCTTCTGGTTTTATGCGCCGCATACACTGCCAATGTTTGAGAAACTGTTATTTTCAGGAATAATAACTATAACAAAGTCCCCAGCTTTGCTGTGGCACTGCATATTTTGTTCTCCCCAGTAATACCAAATGGTGAGGAAACATCTATAAAAAGTGAGGAAAGGGGGGCGGAGCCAAGATGGCAGCGTGAGTAGAGCAGCAGAAATCTCCTCCCAAAACCATATATATTTTTGAAAATACAACAAAGACAACTGTTCCTAAAAAGTGAGGAAAGGATTCTGATGTAACTGTGTGGTAACTAATTAGCGGCAAGGACACTGATTGAGGGGATCACACATTTTTTAGATTCATAGCTTCATATTCTACGTGCGAGGACAGCATTTGGTTTTATGCAGCCATGTTTATGGTGTAGAGAGCTGAATGTGAGTCACCAAGTAATGGCTGTTTTATCCCAGCATGAAGTCTTCTCCCCCTCTCTGCTTCTTACCGTTTCCCCCACCAATTTGCAGCATGGCAAACTGGACACAATTATGGAACATGGAAAAGTTTTGCACATGCTTGAGACAGCTATTGCAGTATAGAATTGAGCACGGGAAGTGATGAACTTGCTAACTGCTGCTTGAGAACCCTTCTCCAGCAGTTGCCAAAGAAAATCCGGTTCATTGTATGCCTTTGCAGGAAAGCCCACTTGAGGCTTTTGCTTTTACCCTTTGAGCTGATCATAAAGCCTTTCAAGAAAGATCAAGCTATTGAAGGGCTTACTAAAAAGGGAGGCTCACATCAGACTGTTTGGGTATCCACGTTTCAGGGGCCCATGTCCTCACCCGAGTCTTAGAGAGAAGATGGCAAAAGGCAGTACCTGGGCTTTCGATTCAGACTGACCTGGATTTGAGTCCTGAGACGTTCCTTCCACTTCAAAGGCAATAAACAACAAAACCCCATAGAGGCCCGCACGCTTCCCATGCTCTCACAAGAGTTCCTAGTCAGGGTCGGACTTGGTATTCCCGCTGAAGGGGGTACACAATGTCTGAGAGTCAGGGCATCATGAATGGGGAGGGCAACTAGGACCCCTACAGTGTGTCAGGCCCTGTGACAACCATTTCACAAGTCCATTTAATTCATTCTTCACAGCTGCCCAAGAGGTGGGTACAGTTAGCCCAGTGTGCAAACGAGGAAACTGGGAGGTTAGGTACTGGGCCCGAAGTCACAGGGTGAAGACCTAAGATGAGAGCCAGCAAATTCGCACCGCCTGTGTCGCTGGCGCCCAAGCTGTGGGGGCCGACAGCCATGGATGCGGATCAGACCAGGATGCTAGGGGGCGGAGTGGAGGTGGAGAACAACAGTGGGAATAGAAATTCAGATGGCAAACAGGCACATAAAAACATGCTGTACATCGCCAATCAGCATAGAAATTCAAATTAAAACCACAATGAGAAATCACCTTACACCAGATAGGATGGCCATCATGCAAAAGACAAACAACAACAAATGTTGGCAAAGATGTGGAGAAAGGGGAACCCTCCAGTCTGTCCTTCCATTTCTTGCACAGTGTGTCTCAAATAGCTGCAATTTGGAGTCAGAACTTGCTGTTCTGACAGGAGTCTTCTCTGACTGAGCAAGTAAGGTAAAATCTTTCAGTTTTATTGGGCTTTTTCTAAATCTACAAAATAGTATGTTGGATTGAATCAATGATCTTATTGTTTAATCCCATACAGTCATTATACAAAAAAATGAAACATTCTCAGGAGGCCATGAAAGAGATAAAAAGTAGGAAGCCTGAGTTGAAAAACAGCTCTAAGAAGTAGTGTTGAGGATGGTTTGAAAACCACTGGCCTAGATGATGTCTAAGGGTTCCTGTATTATTTTCTTCTGGCTGCTGTGACAAATTCCCATGAACTTGGTGGCTTAAGACATGCATCACTCTCTCACAGTCCCAGAGCTCAAGTCTAAAATCAGCTTTACTGGGTCAAAACCAAGGTATGAGCAGGGCCACCCTCCCTCTGGTAGCTCTAGCCTGGAATTTGTGGACTTGCCTTTTCTACTTCTAGAGCTGCATTCTCATCTTCCTTGCCTTGTGACCCATTCCCCCCATCATCCAAACTGGTAGCATAGAATCTTGCTTCAGTCGTCACATTGCCCCCTTCCTCTGTGTCAAATCTCCCTCACTCTTCCTTTTAATAAGGGCGCACAGTGTTACTATTAGGAACCCCCAAGACAGTATCTGTCCATCTCAAAATCCTGAGCCTCATTACATATGCAAAGTCCCTTTTGCCACATGAGATAACATTCACAGGTTCCAGGGATTAAGACATGGTTATCCTCGGAGGCCACTATTCAGCTTTCTACTACAGTCTGCCTTCTGGACCCCAAAGATTCATATCTCCTATGTGCAAAACACATTCACCTCCTCCCCAAGTCTCCCAAAGCCTCCACACATTACATATCAAGTCCAAAACTTTGTCTGTAAATAATTTAATCAGATATGTGAGAAACTGGGTATTGTCCTCCCAGAAACAGAACATCTCTCCATCAATGGGCATGGGAACTAGTAAGAAATGGACTTCCAAATTACAGCACTGGATAGCCATAGGAAAATAGCTGCAAACATTCCTTCTCCAAGTGAAGGAAAATGAAGAAAAGAGTTATCAGCTCCAAGCAATCATGAGATCAAGCCAGGCCAACTCCATGAGGCTTCAAGGCCTGGGAATAATCCTCTGTGGCTGGAAGCTCTTTCCTCTGTGCCTGAGGCTCCACCTTTTACATCCAACGCTCTGTCCTCACAGCCATCCTTCTATTTTTCTTGAAGGATAGTACGTGTTTGCAGGCAAGTACTTTTATCAGTGTGTTCCCTGCCTGTAGAATTTTGACAGTCCAAGAGGTTTGCTTCTTTTGGTGCTCTCTCTCTCCCATTCAGTTTGAGTTTGCAGCATTTCTGCTCACACAACATGCTGACTAAACCCTCTGTGTTTAGAGTGTGTGTGTGTGTGTGTGTGTGTGTGTGTGTGTGTGTGCGTGTGTGTGTGTTTGTGTGTCAAGAATTCACTCCACTTCACCAGGAGATCTTTCACCGATCTTCCCAGACAATCTTATCTCTTTTCTCAATTCTATGGAAATTGTGGAGGTGATAAAAAAAAGTATTTGAAGAAATAGTTGCTGAAAACTTCCCAAAGAAATGCATTCAGATTGCAAAAAAATGATTAAGAACTGTCTCTATTTGCAAATGTGATGACAGTCTACGTAAAATATTCCAAGCAACATGCAAAACCAAACTCCTATATCGAACACATGGGTTAAGCAAGTTGGTAGGCTATAAGATCAATGCACAAAAATCAACCACACTTGCATATGACAGCAAAACTGTGAACACAGTGACAAAATATAGAATTAAATTTATAAATGTCCTAAATTAAAGATATTCTTATGAATAAATATAATAAAACCTGTAAAAGGTCTGTATGCTCCACATCTCAAGATGCTGAGGAATGAAATCAGAGATGTAAATAAATGCAGAGACATACCACATTCACAGATTGGAAGAGTTAACAGAGTAAAGGTGACAATTCTCCCTGAATCGATGTACAGGTTTAGTACAATTCCTAGCAAAACCTCACCAGGCTTTTTGGACATGTAGAGAAGCTTATTCTAAAATGTACGTTGAATGACACAAACCCCAGGATAGTTGAAGCATGCTTGATGAAGAATATTAAAGTAGAAGGAATAACTTTATGTAATGTTATTCTTACTATACAGATATGGCAATCAAGATAATGTGACATCAGCCAAAGTATGGACAGACGTGTGAATGGAACAGAATATAGACCCCAGAAATAGAACCACACTATGTTCAAGTGACTTTTGAAAAAGGTGCAGAAGTGATTTAATGGGGAAAAGGTAGCCTTTTCCACAAAGGTCGTGATGTGGTAATGGGGCATGCAAAGGCAAAAAAGAAAATACAAAACAGTCTTTGACCTAAAGTGCACCTTACATAAAAAACAAACTCAACATGAGTTACAGATTTAAATGCAAAACTGTAATATTTTAGGAAAATTTCACAGGATGAAAACATTTATATCCAGAGCTAAGCAGAGTTCTTATACATGACATCAAAAGCACAATCCATAAAAATGTTAATAAATGGGTCCTCATCTAAATTAAAAACTTTTCTCTTTGAGAACTGTGGAATTGATGAAAATGCTAGCTACAGAATGCAGGAAAATTCAGAAACCACATATCCTTCAGAACACTAACATCTAGAAAATAAAATCAAGTCTCATCTCAACTATCAAAGTGAAGGAAAGCAGGTAGAAAATAGGTGAAAGACATGAGCAAAAGTTTTGGCCAAGAGGACAGACAGATGACAAATAAGAATATCAAAATATCATCAACATCATTAGGCATCAGAGATATCACTATACACCTTTTAGAATAGCTAGAAATTTTTTAAAAGGGGATAACATCAAGATCCAATATGGCGGCATGAGTGGTGAGACAGAGAACTCCTCCCCAAACCACAAACAGTACAAATGTACAGTTAATTAATAAAACTAACCCTAAAACAGCAACAGGAACGAAGTCTGCACCAGACTGCATACAGACCTCATGAAACAGGGTAATGCACCGAAGCCTTGATCTGGCAGTACCTGACTTTTTCCCCCACCCCAGCTCACTAGCAGGGGGAAGCAAAATGGTGTGGGGAGGTGGTGGAAGTCTGGGATTGCTGAACACCTAGCCCTGGAGATCTGCTTTGTGAGCAGAAATCTATATAGTGTGGTGCTCTGGAGGATGGGGAGCTCAGACAGGCAGAGCGCTTGAGAGACTGAGATTCTGGCCATTTGTGGAGGATAGGATTCACAGCTGGCCGCTCTGTGTCAGAGGAAAGACAGGCAGTCTGAGAGGCTTCCTAGCAGTGAGAGGGCTACTGAAGGGGTGGGGATTTCACAGAGCTTGCTGTGGGTGGGGGGAGGGAAGAGCTGGCCAAGGTTGTCTGGGCATGCTCGGCCCAGCTGGTTGGGAACTTTGAGGAGCTTGAGGCGCTCCATGCCTCAGACAGCCTACTCAGCTCCGAGGTCCCCGTCTCTGACATGCAGCATGATGCATCTCCCTTCTATCCTGCTGCCACAGGATCGCAAACTGGCAGTAACTACACTGGCATCAGGCCAGCCAGAGGGAGGCCCTGCCTACAATAGCTAGAGACACAGAGCATAGAGGCTTACACCTGTGTGCTTGGCCCACTGACTCTGACACTGGAGATAGGCACCACAGACAGGAATTAGGAAACAGATCTTTCCTCTCATCAGGCACCAGCTCCACTCCCATAAGAACCCCAACCTCAGTCTAGGGGCTGAGAAGCTCCGGAGACTGATGCTTCTGGGCACTAGTGGGCACCACACAGAAATATGAAATGTCAAAACAACATGGGTCAGACCAAAATCTCACAAACCCCAGAAAAAGGGCCAAATGAAACTGAGCTCACCAATCTTCCTGAAAGACAGTTCAAAATAAAAATTATAAACTTGCTTACGGTGGTACAGAAAAATATTCAAGAACTCAGGAATTAATTTAAGTCAGAGATTGAATCATTGAGAAATTCCATATCTGAAATTAAACATACAGTGTAGGGATTTAAAAGCAGATTAGATGGTAAATGTTATAGAAATTGGAGAAGAGGAATCCAAAGAAGCTGAGGCACAGAGAGAAAAAAAGGATCTCTAAGAATGAAAGAACATTGAGAGAACTGTGTGACCAACCCAAACAGAACAATATTCAGATCATAGGGATACCAGAAGAAGAACAGAGAGAAAAAGGGATAGAAAGTGACATTGAGATGGTAATTGCTGAAAACTTCCCCAGTCTGGGGCCAGAGATAGTCTCTCAAGCCACGGAGGTGCACAGATCTCCCAACACAAGGGACCCATGGAAGACAACATCAAGACATACAATAATTAAAATGGCAAATATCAAGGATAAAGATGGACTTTTAAAAGCAGCTAGAAAGAAAATAGATCACATACAAATGAAAACCCATCAGGCTATCATCAGATGTCTCAAGAGAAATCTTACAGGCCAGAAGGGAGTGGCATGATATATTTAATGCAATGAAGAAGAAGGGCCTTGAACCAAGAATACTCTACCCAGCAAGGTTATCATTTAAATTTGAAGGAGGATTAAACAATTTTCAGATAAGCAAAAGCTGAGAGAATTTACCTCCCACAAACCACCGTTACAGTGCATTTTGGAAGGACTCCTGTAGATGAAACTATTCCTAAGGCTGAATAGATGTCACCCAAGGGATAGAGAAAGAGTACAGAATATAATTCATAACACACAAAGAATGGAGGAGGAAGAAAAAGGAGGGAAAAAAAGGACCTTTAGGTTGTGTTTGTAATAGCATACTAAGTGAGTTAAATTAGACTTTTAGATAGTAAAGGAATTACCCTTGAACCTTTGGTAACCACGAATCTAAGCCTGCAATGTCAATAAGTACATACCTATCAATAATCACCCTAAATGAAAATGTTCTGAATGCATCAATTGAAAGACATAGAGTTACTGAATGGATAAAAAGACAAGACCCATCTATGTGCTGCCTACAAGAGACTCACTTCAAACCCAAAGACATATACAGACTGAAAGTAAAGGGATGGAAAAATATATTTCATGCAACTAATAGTGAGAAAAAAGCAGGAGTTGCTGTACTTGTATCAGTCAAAATAGACTTCAAAACAAAGATAGTAACAAGAGACAAAGAAGGACATTACATAATGATAAAAGGGTGAGTCCAATGAGAGGATATAACTATTATAAATATCCGTGCATCCAACACAAGATCGCCTACTTATCTGAAACAAATACTAGCAGAATTAAAGGGGTAAATACAATGCAATGCGTTCATTATAGGAGACTTCAACCCACCACTGACTCCAAAGAACAGAAAAACCAGACAGAAAATAAGTCAAGAGGCAGAGGCACTGAAAAACGTATTAGAACAGATGGACCTAACAGACATCTACACAACAGTCCATCCAAAAGCAACAGGATACACATTCTTCTCAAGTGCACATGGAACATTTTCAAAAAAAGATCACTACAAGGCCACAAAAAGAACATCAGTAAATTCAAAAAGATTGAAATTGTACCAACCAGTTTTTCAGATCACAAAGGTATGAAACTAGAAATAAATTACATAAAGAAAATGAAAAAGCCCACAAACACATGGAGGCTTAATAATATGCTCCTAAATAATCAATGGACCAATGACCAAATAAAAACAGAGATCAAGCAATATATGGAGACAAATGACAATAATTCTACAAAGCAAAATCTGTGGGACCCAGTGAAGGCCTTGCTAAGAGGGAAATATACTGCAATACAGGCCTACCTCAGGAAAGAAGAACAATCCCAAATGAGCAGTCTAAACTCACAATTAATGAAACTAGAAAAGGAAGAACAAATGAGGCCCAAAATGTATAGAAGGAGGAACATAATAAAGATTAAAGCAGAAATAAATAAAATTTAGAGGAATAAAACAATATAAAGGATCAACAAAAGCAGGAGTTGTTTCTTTGAGAAAAAAAGAAAATAGATAAATCCCTAGCAAGACTTATCAAGTAAAAAATAGAGTCTACACACATAAACAGACTCAGAAATGAGAAAGGAAAAATCACTATGGACACCACAGCAATACAAAGAATTCAGAGAGAATACTATGGAAAATTATATGGAACAAACTGGATAACCTAGAAGAAATGGACAACTTCCTAGAAAAATACAACCTTCCAAGGCTGACCCAGGAAGAAACAGAAAATCTGAATAGACCAATTACCAGCAAAGAAATTGAATTGATAAGGAAAAAACTACCTAAGAACAAAACGCCTGCTGCATTTTATCAAACATTTAGTGAAGACCTAATACCCATCCTCCTTAAAGGATTAAGCCCTTGCGAACTGGAGTATGTGCTTCTTTCATGGTGTGCTTATCTGGTTGAATGCTCTTAATATCCCTTTGTGGTGTAGACTCTTATAAGCTCAATTTTTGGTTGAGGGGAGACGAGACACATGGAAACTAAGTAACCTGTCCAAAGACGACCCTGCTGTTAAACAGAAAACCATGGATTCAAATCCACATCACTGTTAGTCTAAAGCCCAGGCACCGCCTTTTGCCATCTTCTCTCTGATACTTGGGTGATGGCATGACCTCTGAAACGTGGATGCCCACACAGGCTGTTGTGAGCCTCCCTTTTTAGTAATCCCTTCAATAGCTTGATCTTTCTTGAAAGGCTTTATGTTCAGCTCAAAGGGTAAAAGCAAAAGCCTCAAGTGGGCCAGCAAAGATATACAACTAAACTGATTTTCTTTGGCAACTACTTGGGAAATGTTATCAAATAGCAGTTAGCAAGTTCACCACTTGCTGTGCTCAATTCTATACTGCAGTAGCTGTCTCAAGCATGTGCATAACTGTTCCATGTTCCATACTTGTGTCCAGTTTGCCATGCTGCAAATTGGGGGGGGGAAAGGGTGAGAAGCAGAGAGGGGGAGAAGACTTCATGCTGGGATAAAACAGCCATTACTTGGTGATCCGCATTCAGCTCTCTACACCATAAATATTGCTGCATAAACCCGAATGTTGTCCTCACACGTAGAATATCCAGCTATGGATCCGAGGAATTGGTGATCCCATCAATTAGTGTCTTTGCCTCTAATTAGTTACCACAGTTATGTCAGTATCCTCTCCTCCCTCTTTATAGATGTTTCTTCACCATTTCATATTTCTGGGGAGAACAAAACATTCAGTGCCACAACAAAGCTGGGGTCTTTGTTACAGTTATTATTCCTGAAAATAACAGTTTCTCAAACATTGGCAGTCTATGGGGCATCTATAACCAGACGATCGGATGAACCAGAATTGACTCTACCTGTAACCTTGCCAGTTGATTGCACTTCCTTTCCTCATCACCCTTATAACGGACACCACTGTGTCAGTAGGTGTTGCTTAAACCAGGTATTGCTAAAGTACTAAGAGTCCTCATTGACTGAACAGCAACTGTGCCAGGCACTGTGCCAACACTTCATGGGAGGAACTCAGTTACCCTTCATGCCATGCCTGGGAAGTAAACAGTGTCATTCCTCTTTTTATGGATGAAGAATCTGAACAACAAAAGAGCGTCATGTGCCCAAGATCATACAGATAGGAAGCTAGGAAGCCAACAATCAAAGAGATCTTGACTAATTTACAGGACTGGGTCGAGGTACTCCTATTAGTTGTGAATGTGCTTTGGTTAAATTCTAAGCTGTTTATGGAACTAATATGCCTGTGCCATTTCATAAAGATCTGAAGTCACGATACCAAATGGGATTTTCCGATCTTTTGTAAAGATGTAACTGGCATGAAATTGTCTGAGTGCCATTTCTCATTTGATTAATTTCTAGCATACTATTGCTTCAAGACATTTTCCCTTTCATGTAATTGATAAGCAGGGCCTTGTCTCTGTGTCTATACTGTTGGGACACCTGCTGTAAAATCACTGCCTGTGGTTTTTAAAACCAATGTGTAAAACCGCTGCCCTAGGAATTCAGTTAACTTTGGAAAGGATGAGGATGAGAAGGCAACCATTTAACCTCTGGAAGTTGCTGATGGCTACAAAGGCAGGCCACTAAAGAGAGGTGCTAAGCTGTAACCTGGCAAACTCACTGGGTGCAGGCACATCTGGGATGGAGCTGAGAGAAGGAGACTCTGGGTTCCAATCATTGCCCCAGTGCTGTCTCTACGATAATAGAAAAATGGACCACAACTGACATGTGTGAAAAAGGATGCCTACTGGATGAGAGCAGATTCAGTTCAGGCCGCTGGGACAGCGAAGTGCTAGGAAACAGCCTTTATTTCCATGGGAAGTTCTCTTCTAACAAAAGCTACTTAACGGTTGGAAACATGGGGCTCTGATGTAGGTGGGAAAGCTCTGGGCTTGACTCAGAAGATAAAACTACATCATTCCCTGCCACCACCATGTAAAGCAAGAAATGAAAGGAAGGAAAGCTCCTGCTCTCTCTGCCCGTCAGATAATATTAGTGATGCAGGTGAGGTTGAGGACCATGTGGCCCCTTTCTCTTGTTCCCCACATCTACCCCTGCCTCCCCTCACTAGTTGTCCATTTACCGGTGGCTTGTCCCCTTGCAATTCAGGTCCAGCCTTTGTGAAAATACATCCGAGCTCCAAGACCTACCTGTACAGAAACCCACGATGGTTGAAGGATGTGCAATACACATTTTTCCTCCTGTGACTCACTGAAGAAAGGGTATTATTTATCATCCAATTTCCATGTCTAATGAGGGTGCTCTTCCCATGGGTTATTCCGGGTCAGTACACCCTAAAGGAATGGGAGAACGTTACAGTGCGAGGACCTGCAAAGGTTGAGTGTACACCCCGAGATGTGGTTGTCACTCTTTTGAACCCACTTTCCCTTAAGATCTTCACACACAAAGTCACTCACTCATTGCCATTCTGACCTTACTCCTCATATGGGATTGTAAATCCTAGGAGGACAAGAACTCTCTTACGCATCTCCCATGTGTCCTACACAGACCCTTGGGCTTAAGAAGCTCTTGACACACGTCAGCTAAATTGAAGGAATGCTTTACTCTTCCCCAAGTATCTGTCCCATTTCTAAATCAGTAGGTCTAGTCTGGGTGCTGAGAATTTTTATTTCTCACAAGTTTTCCAGTGATACTGTTGCGGCCGGTCGAGAGACTGCAATTGGACAACAAGTGATCTAAAGTAAAAGTCCTGCAGATGAATGACTCCATCAGTTCCCTCTCAAGACGTCAGTATTGACCAGTTTCCAGGAAACAAAGATTCTGCACAAAAGAGACCGAGGAGAAAGGTGCTGGAGACAAAGCACTTAGTCACACGTCGCAAAGGGAGGGAAATGGTCACACATATACACCATCACTTTGCAAGACCATGACACAAGAACATCCCTTGGCCTCACTGAATCTGAACCTCTGGGGTTGGGGCCCAGGAATGCGCACTATCAACTAAGGGTTTCTGGGGAACCACACAATGAAAACGGCTGTTGCATATATTCACAAATAATCATCCAATGCGTGCACCAAGTCCTGCACGTTGTCCTAAGTTCTCCTCTTTTCTTATGGAGTGGTAACTTCTCCTGCACGACTTCAGAAACTTGTCTTTTCCTCTCAGTCTCCTCACTCACCAGATGTATTTCCACCATGTATCGTGCTTCAGTTCTGCCCTGGGCCCTGCCATCGAGTTACCTTTCTTCTTTCCCATAAGTGGAGCTGCTACAGTGAGACCTCCGTGATGTGAATTTGCAGTATTTCTGGTCCATTGAGGTAAAATTCACATATTATACTGTGTAAGCTTAAGATGGATTACAACATAATTAATTGATATATGTATATATTGTGTGACGATTACCACAATCAGGTTAGTTAACACATCCATCACCTGGCATAGTTAAATTTTTTTCTACAGAGAGAACTTTTAATATGTTCACCCTTGGCAACTTCCAAATATACAGTACAGTATTGTTAACTAGAGTTACCATGCTGTACATCACATCCTCAGAACTCATTCATCTTGTAAATGGAAGTTGGACCCTTTGGCCACCTTTGCTCGTTGTCCCTACACACCACTCCACCCAGCCCCTGACAACCCCAATGTGCTCTGTTTCTCCAAGTTCAGACTTTTTTTAGATTGCACAGAAATGTGAGAGCATACAGTATTTGCCTTCCCTTTCTGGCTTATTTCACTAAGCGTAATGCCCTGAAGGAGGTTTATCCATGTTTTCACAAATGGCAGAGTGGCCCTATTTTTTAATGACTGAGTAATATTCTGTGTGTGTGTGTGTGTGTGTGTGTGTGTGTGTGTGTGTGTGCATGCGCATGTGTGTGTGTGGTGTGCAGAGACAATTCTGTTACCCATTTGAGTCTGTGTGACATCTCTTTACTAGCCATTTATCTGCCAAGAGATACTTAGGTGGTTCCCATGTGTTGGCTCTTGTAAACAATGCTGCAGTGAACAGGGATGCAGGTACCTCTTTGAGATTATGGTGTCATTTCCTTCAGATACATACCCAGAAATGGAAGTGCTGGATCACTTTCTGCTTTTAATTTTTTTTATTGTAGTTTTTTTTATTTTGGTATCATTAATCTACAATTACATGAGGAACATTATGTTTACTAGACTCCCCCCATCACCAAGTCCAACCCACATAACCCATCACAGTCAGTGTCCATCAGCATAGTACAATGCTGTAGAATCACTATTTGTCTTCTCTGTGTTGCACAGCCTTCCCTGTGCCCCCACCCTACATTATGCATGCCCTCTTTCTTCTCCCCTCCTTACACATCCCTTCCCACCCATCCTCCCCAGTCCCTTTCTCTTTTGTAACTGTTAGTCCATTCTTGGGTTCTGTGATTCTGCTGCTGTTTTGCTCTGTCAGTGTTTTCTTTGTTCTTATACTCCACAGATGAGTGAAATCATTTGAAACTTGTCTTTTGCCACCTGGCTTATTTCACTGAGCGTAATAACCTCTAGCTCCCCATGTTGTGGCAAATGGTAGGATTTGTTTTCTTCTTATGGCTGAATAGTATTCCACTGTGTATATGTACCACATCTTCTTTATCCATTCATCTACTGATGGACACTTAGGCTGCCATTGTAAACACTGCTGGATGTTAAATTTTGTTGAATGCTTTTTCAGCATCTATGGAGATGATCATGTGGTTTTTTTCCTTCTTTTTGTTGATGTGGTGGATGATGTTCATGGATTTTCGAATGTTGTGCTATCCTTGCATCCCTGAGATGAATCCCACTTGATCATGGTGTGTGATCTTCCTGATGTATTTTTGTATTCGGTTTGGTAATATTTTGTTGAGTATTTTTGCATCTATGTTCACCAGGGATATTGGTCTGTAATTTTCTTTTTTGGTGAGGTATTTGCCTGGTTTTGGTATTAGGGTGATGCTAGCTTCATGTAATGAGTTTGGGAGTATGCCCTCCTCTTCTATTTTTTGGAAAACTTTAAGGAGAATGGGTATTATGTCTTCTTTATATGTCTAATAAAATTCAGCAGTAAATCCATCTGGCCCGGTGGGTTTGTTCTTGGGTAGTTTTTTGATTACCAATTTAATTTTGTTTCTGGTAATTGCTCTGTTTAGATTTTATGTTTCTTCCTTAGAAATTTCAACATTAGTGTTGGAATGTTTGATTTTTCTAGGAAGTTTTCCATTTCTTCCAGGTTTTCCAGTTTGTTAGCATATAGATTCTCATAGTATTGTCTAATATTTCTTTGTATTTCTGTGGGGTCCATCATGATTTTTCCTTTCTCCTTTCTGATTTTGTTTATGTGTGTAGAGACTCTTTTTCTCTGAATAAATCTGGCTAGGGGCTTATCTATTTTGTTTCTTTTCTCAAAGAACCAGCTGTGGGTTTCATTTATTTTTTCTATTGCTTTATTCTTGTCAATTTTATTTATTTATTTTCTGATCTTTATTATGTCCCTCCCTCTGCCATCTTTGGGCCTCATTTGTTCTTCTTCCAATCTCAATAATTGTGACTTTAGACTATTCATTTGGGATTGTTCTTCCTTCTTTAAATAGGCCTGGCCTGCTATATACTTTCCTCTTCGAACTGCCTTCACTGCATCCCACAGAAGTTGTGGCTTTGTGCTGTTGTTGTCATTTGTGTCCATATATTGCTTGATCTCTATGTTAATTTGGTCATTGATCCAATCATTATTTAAGAGCATGTTGTTAAACCTCCATGTGTTTGTGAGCCTTTTTGTTTTCTTTGTACAATTTGTTTCTAGTTTTTTGCCTGTGTGGTCTGATAAGTTGGTCGGTAGAATTGCAATCTTTTTGAATTTACTGAGGCTATTTTTGTGGCCTAGTATGTCGTCTATTCTGGAAAATGTTCCATGTGCACTTGAGAAGAATGCATATCTTGCTGCTTTTGGGTGTAGAGTTCCGTAGATGTCTGTTAGGTCCATCTGTTCTAGTGTGTTGTTCAGTGCCTCTGTGTCCTTACTTATTTTCTGTGTGGTGCATCTGTCTATTCGAGTGAGTGGTGTTTTGAAGTCTCCTAGAATTAATGCATTGCATTCTATTTCCTACTTTAATTCTGTTAGTATTTGTTTCACATATGTTGGTGCTCCTGTGTTGGGTACATATATATTTATAATGGGTATGTCCTCTTGAACTGGTCCCTTTACCATTATGTAATGTTCTTCCTTATCTCTTGTGACTTTCCTTGTTTTGAAGTCTATTCTGCCTGATACAAGTACTGCAACACCTGCTTTTTTCTCCCTATAGTTTGCACAAAATATGTTTTTCCATCCCTTGACTTTTAGTCTATGTGTGTCTTTGGGTTTGAGGTGAGTCTCTTGTAAGCAGGATAGAGATGGGTCTTGCTTTTTTATCCATTCTATTACTCTGTGTCTTTTGATTGGTGCATTCAGTCCATTTAAATTTAGGGTGATTATTGACAGATGTGTACTTATTGCCATTGCAGGCTTTAGATTCATGGTTACCAAAGGTTCAAGGGTAGCTTCTTTACTATCTAGTCATCTAACTTAACTCACTTATTTAGCTATTATAAACACAGTCTGATGATTCTTTATTTCTCTCCCTTCTTAGTCTTCCTCCTCCATTCTTTATGTGTTAGGTGTTTTAATCTGTACTCTTTTGTGTTTCCTTTGACTGCTTTTGTGCATAGTTGATTTTATTTTTTTGCCTTTAGTTAGTATTTAGTTTGTGTGCTTTCTTTGGTGTGATTTCATTTTCTCTGGTGACATCTATTTAGCCTTAGGAGTGCTTCTATCTAGAGCAGTCCCTTTAAAATATCCAGTGGAGGTGGTTTGTGGGAGGCAAATTCCATCAACTTTTGCTTGTCTGGAAATTGTTTAATCCCTCCTTCATACTCAAATGATAATCATGCTGGATACAGTATTCTTGGTTCAAGCCTCTTCTGTTTCATTGAATTAAGTATATCATGGCATTCTCTTCTGACCTTTAAGGTTTCTGTTGAGAAGTCTGATGATAGCCTTATGGATTTTCCTTTGGAGGTGACCTTTTTTCTCTCTCTGCCTGCCTTTAATCCTCTGTTCCTGTCCTTGACCTTTGCCATTTTAATTATTATGTGTCTTGGTGTTGACCTCTTTGGATCCTGTCTCTCAGGAGTTCTGTGTGCCTTCATAGTCTGAGCAACTATTTCCTCCTCCAGTTTGGGGAAGTTCTCAGCAATTATTTCTTCAAAGACACTTTCTATCCCTTTTTCTCTCTCTCTTCTTCTTCTGGTACCCCTATAATGCGGATACTGTTCTATTTGGTTAGGCACACAGTTCTCTTAATATTCTTTCATTCCTGGAGATCCTTTTATCTCTCTCTGCCTCAGCTTCTCTGTATTCCTGCTCTCTGATTTCTAATCCATTAACGGCCTCTTGCACCTCTTCCACTCTGCTCTTAAGTCCTTCCAGAGATTGTTTTATTTCTGTATTCTCCCTCCCAACTTTATCCATTAGCTATTGCATTTTTCTCTGCAGCTCCATCAGCATGGTTATGACCTTTATTTTGAATTCTTTTTTGGGATGATTGCTTAAATCTATCTCCCCAGTTTCCCTCTCAGGTGATGTCTGGGTTATTCTGGTCTGTATCAAATTCTTCTGCCTTTTCATGGTGACAGAGGTAGTCATGGGCAGTTGGCACGTGTGTCAGCTGGGAGAATAAAGTCCCTTCCCCCTTCCTCATCACCTTACTCTCCTGCGAGAACGGTGACCCCTAGTGGCTTGTGCTGGGCAGCTGCATGCAAACGGGATTTTTAGTCTGGCCCAGGTTGCTGTGGAGATGACTCTGCACAGCTGCTGTAGGGGTGGCCGTTCTCAGGTTGTTGCTCCACTATGGCAGGGCCATTCCAGAAGGGGAGCCGGCAGGAGGCTGTTATTGCCATGAGGGGCCTCAGAGCTGAATGGCCACCCAAGGGTTAGGGCACCTGGAGATCCCTGAGATTCCCAGCTGCTGGGCTGAGTGTGCCAGGATGATTCCATGCAGCTGTGAAGCCCCTGTCCCTAAGAAACTTTCAAAAGGCACTCACTTTTCTTTTGTCCCAGGGGGGCTGGCTGTGTGGATCTGCTCACAGGTTTTGCCATTCTGTTTCCCTAGTATCCTGCACACCATGCATTGTGTGTCTGCACTCTCAGTGCAGATTACTGGGGCTGGTTATTTAGCAATACTGTGCTTCCACTCCCTCCCCACTCTGACTCCTCTCCTCCTGCCAGGAAGCTGGGGTGAGGGGAGCACTCAGGTCCCACCAGGTCGTGGCTTGTGTCTTACCCCTTCATGAGATGCCGAGTTCTTGCCGGTGTAGATGTCGCCTGGCTGTTGTACTGTGTCCTCTGGTCTCTCTTTTAGGAATAGTTGTATTTGTTGTATTTTCAAAAATATATATGGATTTGGGAGGAGATTTCCACTGCCCTACTCACTCCACCATCTTCCCTCTCCAAGGAACCTCTTTTAGGAAAGATAAACATTGAACTCTACTGCGAAAAATATAGAGAAGACTCATGTAAATCAAATCATAAATGGAAGAGGAGATAACAAAATTGATACCTCAGAAATACAAAGAATCACATGAAACAACTATGAACAATTGTATATTTAGCAACTGGATAACCTGGAGGAAATTGATCAATTCCTAAAACATACAACCTAACAAGACTGAATCGTGAAGAAATGGAAAACCTGAATGGAGCAATAAGTGAGGAGACCGAATCAGGAATCACAAAGCTCCCAATAAACAAAAGCGCAGGACCAGCTGGCTTTGCAGGTGAATTTACCACACATTTAAAGAAAAATTCATGCCAATTTTCTTCAAAATTTTCTTTCAGAAATTGAAGAGGTAGGAGCCCTTCTAAACTCATTTTATGAGGCTACCATTACCCTAACATCGTAGCTAGACAAGACCACTACAATAAGAGAATGTTACAAGCTGATAGTCCTAATAAGCAGAGATGCAAAATATCTCAACAAAATACTATCAGACCGAACTCAATAGCACTTTATAGGGGTCATACATCATGATAAAATACAGGATTTCTCCCTGGGATGTAAGTATGGGTCAACCCACAAAGGGCAATGTGTGATACACCATGTTAACAAAATGAAGGAAAAAAATCACACAATCATCTACATAAATGCAGAAAAAGCATTTGACAGAATTAAAATATCTTCACGATAAAAACTCTCAACAAATTAGGTTTTCGAAGGAATGCACCTCAACATAATAAAGGCAATATTTGACAGCTAACATCACGCTCAACACTGAAAAGATGAATGTTTTTCCCCTAGAATAATGAACGAGATAAGTCCACCCATTCTCTTCACACTAGATACTCTAGTCAACGCATAAGACAAGAAAAGGAAATAGAAGCTACACAGATTGGGAAGGAAAGCACAAAACTATCTCTTTTTTCACACAGATGATATGAAAGTCTATGAAGAAAATCTAAAAGCATCAACAGTCTCCTGGAATTAATAAGTGATTATAGCAAGGCTGCAGGATACCAACTTAATATACACAAGTCAATTGCTTTCTTATATACCAGCAATAAAGAAGTGAAATTTGAAAGTAAAACCGCAATACCATCTATATTAGTACCCCAGATAGGGAAAAAGTATGTATAAATCTGGCAAATTATGTGCCACATCTGTATGAGTAAAATTACTAAACTCTGAGGAATGAAATCAAAGAATAACCAAATTAATGGAAAAATGGTCTATATTCTTGGATAGGAAGACTCAGTATTATGAGGATGTCAGTTCTTCCCAAATTGATGTATAGATTCAATGCAATCTAAGTAAAAATCCCAGAAGTTGTTTCGTGAATATTGATAAAATGATCCTAAAGTTTCTATGGAGAGGCAAAAGGACCAGAAAAGCCAAGACAGTATTGAAGAAGAAGAACAAAGTAGGAGGACGGACACTACCCAATGTCAAGACGTACACTAATCCACGCAGTGTGGTACTGACCAAAGAACTGGCAAATTGAAATAGAATGGGGAGCCCAGAAATAGACCTATGTAAATGCAGTCAATTGATCTTTGATGAAGGAACAAAGGCAATAAATACAGTGGAGAAAAGATAGTTTCGACAATAAATGGTACTGGAATAACTGGACATCCACATGCAACAAAAAAATGAATATAGACACAGAACTTACACAGAACATAACAGCTAAGTCAAAGTGGATCACAGACGTAAATGTGAAATGTGGAACTGTAAATCTCCAGTGACATTACATAGGTAGACAGCCTTGGTTGCGGTGATGACATTTTAGATGTAACGCCAAAGACACAATCCATGAAAGAAATCATTGACAAGCCATCCCTCATTAAAACTAGAAACTTTTGCCATGCCAAGGACAGCATCAAGAAATGAGAAGACAAGTCACAGACGAGGAGGAAATATTTGCAAGAGATATCAGACAAAGGAGTGTTGTCTAAAATAAAGAAAGAACTCTTAAAAGTCGACAATAAGAACCCAAACAACCTGATTAAAAATTGGGACAGAGTGCTTAAAAGACACCTTGCCAATGAAAATACACTGCCGGCAAATTAGCATATGAGAAGATGTTCCCCTTCCTATGTAATAAGGGAATAGCAAACTAAAATAGGGAGGGACCACCACACAACTATGAGAATGGCCAAAATCCAGAAAAGCAACTCCACCAAACGCTGATGAGGATGTGGAGCAACAGGAACTCTCATTCATTGCTGGTGGGAATGCAAAATAGCTGAGACACTTTGGAGGACGGTTTGGCAGTTTCTCTCAAAGTTCAACATACTCGTATCATATGATCCAGCACTCACATGCCTTGGTATTGAACCAAGGGAACTGAAAACCACTGTCCACGTGAATACCTGCATACAGATGTTTATAGCAGTTTTATTCAGAATTGCCAAACCCTGGGAGCAACCATGATGTCCTTCAGTAGATGACTAGATAGATACACTGTAGTATATTTGGACAATGGAATATTACTCAGAGCTAAAAAGTAATGAGCTTTCAAGCCATGAGAAGAAATGAAGGAATCTTAACTGAAAGAAGCCAAGCTGAAAAGACTACTTACTGGATAATTCCAAGCATATGACATTCTAGAAAAGAGATCAATGGCTTCCAGAGATTAGGTGGAAGCAAGGGATCAGTAGGTAGTGCACAGATGACTTTTAGGGCAGTGAAACTCCTCTGTGTGATACTATAATGGTGGATACATGTCTATACACATTCGTGCAATGCCACAGAAGGCACAACAACCAAGAGTGAACCCTAATGTAAACTATGAACTCTGGGTGACAATAATGTATCCATGTAGGATCATCAATTGTAAGAAATGCAGCACTCTGCGGATAGGGGGGATGTTGATAATGGGGCAGCCTATGCATGTATGGGGGCTGAGGGCATATGGGAGATTTCTGTACCTTCTGCCCAATGTTGCTGCAAACCTATAACTGCTCTATAAAAAACAGATTTTGTTTAAAAGACAGTTTAACTTACATGAGTTTTGTACTAATAGAATGTTAGGTATCACTGTGTAGATTTTTTTTAAACAATGCAGCTTTCTGTGAGGAAACAGATTGGTGTTATTCTAGATACCTATTCTTATGAAAAACAACAAGTAGAAATGTGATTTTTTAAAAAAGAGAAATCAACTTCTGGTGTAGTGATATATCTGCTTTATGAATGTAATGTCTTATTCAGCTCATCTGAATTTGTGGATAAACTCAAATGCATAAACAAAGCCCTGACAGAAGAATTTAACTGCAGGTAAAGTTCATAGACTAAGCTTAGTCTTGAAAACACTATGTGCTCTTGGGGACATAAAAGGAAGTTTCAGGTAACTGTGCTATTGCTCATTCTTCATTACCAGCCGCATAGGGGACCTTGGGAACCACCTGCAAAGATTGTTGGTGTCCTTCGATAAGTCATATTGAGGCTTGGGATGGTGGGGGTGGGGAAAGACCTTCTTTCTGAAGAGGAGAGTATGGGAGCCAGTTTGCTAAAAATGAGTCACTCTGTACTTGAAAAGGTGACACTTGATTTGTGTATGTCCAGAAGCTGATCAGTTGGTCAATAATATTCATTGATCATTCATGGCCTATAGAGAACTAAAGCCAAAGTGGAAAGAGGAAACAGTGCAGGTCTCTTAACACAGTTACCATTTAATTGGTGAAACAGGAAATGCAACCACGGAAAATACCCAAGAAAGGCTTAAAACAGTATTTAAATAAAGTGTGTGGCACTAAAGAATAGTGAGTGGGTGCAAGGACAGACCTTATTCAATTTATCTTTTCTTCGAAGTGGAATGTGAGGTGATGTGTCTGAACTGGTTGGCACCTTGAGGGTAATGGTGAATGTATTTCACCTGCACATGGTGTCCTGCGGTCTACTAGTGGTGGGGGGCTGGAATTCTCCTTTGAATGGGCCTGGCTTCAGGAATGGCGCTCTCTGTGCTTTGCTGCGATGCCAGGGCCACTCTGTTTTCTGTCCTTCATCACTATGTCTGAAGAGGCGATGCTGAGTGTGAGTGAACAAGTGTCTTAGGAGTATCCATCAAGGCCTCAGAGACAGGGGTTTCACTGCCCTGAGCAGTGAAAATGCAGCATCACTTATAGGCCAACTCCAGAACATCGCTAAGAAGGATAACTGTGTTCGTAGCATCATCGGTAAAGGTCCTCCCCAGATTGTGGTGGCAAGGGTTGGCAAGAATGGGGAAGATGAGCTGGTGGACACAGCCCTGGAAGTAACCTCAAAAACCACATAGAAATGGAAAAGCATGATCACTGGGAAATTCTTTTGGCCTTAGTTTCCTCATGTATAATATGCAGGGTTGCAGTTGACTTCTTGCAGTTTAAAGAGAATGCATAAGTCTGAGGTGTATCTGCAGCTAGGATATATGACTGTGAGGTGTGTGAGATACTGTCCCACCAACCCTACTAAATCTCCCCTGGTCATTGTCTGATTGCAGCCCAAGGACTATGGTAGGAAACCTTTTTTGTATCTCATGCTTTTAGCTACCAAGCTGGCCTCTACTCCTCCTAGGAACTGATGCTGACTTAGGCTGCAGGACATATTTCATGCTTGAATGGAAGCACTGAACTTGACCAGCTAGCTTCTAACTTTCATATCTTTATATAGTCTGCTTTGGGTGTGTAGAGCTGAATTTAGTGCATTGGCCTGAACGTGTGGTCCTTAGAATCTCACATGCAACATCTGGGAGCCTCCTAGTAGGTCAGATGCATGCCAGGAGCTCACTTACAGCCACGTAGCCTCATTAATGGACAGAAATTTACGAGCTTAACATATTTTGATCATGCACTCTGTTGGGGAGTTTCATCGCGTACTCTCCCCCAGAATAAACCAAACAGATCTCATTTAATTTATTTACCCAAATGGGTGCGTAGGTCAGTGAAATTCCTCAGGTAACTTAAACTTTGGGGAGCAGAGAGCACAAAGGCATTGTGCATTTCTTCTCAAACCTCTTTGATCTTCTCCTTTCCATAGTTTTCGCTAGTTCATAGGTCAGTGGACCCATGTGCTTCTCCAATGCCGATTGGTTCGTGACACACAGAAATCTCGGGTAGACTTCCCTAGAGGCCTTACTGTCACTGAGGGGGAGCTGGCAAAACTGGGCTGTAAGTTTCCCAACCTGATGCATCCCAACCAGCAGGTGTTTAGCCCCTGCTATGCTGAAATCCTAAAAAAATATCATCCCATCAGCTCAGGCACAGGGAACACAAGTGGAGTCTATCTGATAGTGCTGGCCCCTGGCCGTGGCAACAGGGATCCAGAAGAGAGGGCTCAGCATGTTGCTGGGATGCCGTCACCTGTGGCCGGCAGAGCAGTCTTCCTCACTACATCCAGGATGCAGGACTGCAGGGTACAGGCATATAAACACTGAGTGGCCCAACCCCCTTCATCAATAAACTTCTGAGCTGCAGGGAAACCTTGGTTCCTTCTGTGTTACAACTGAACCCAGATCGTGTGCCCTTATCCCCTATCCCCTAACTAGGTGAAAGGAAGCCAGTGGGCCCTCAGTTTGCCTTTCAGTGACTGATCTTTCTTCAGTATGCTCGCTTGAGCAGGCACCAGGGTATCACCAGCTGCTAGCATTATTTTCTCTAGTGAGAAATCGTTGTCTTGAGCACCATGAGAATTCTGTGAAATTGTCCAGAATGTGAGTATAAGGGCTTCTGGAAGTCAGAAATTCACTGCACTACAGATCAACAGAGGACATAAAACCCCATTTTAGGACCAGATTTCCCTACAGTTTTCAAGGATGCAGCAGTAGTAAGAGCCCCCACCTTGCTGTGTGACATGAAGCAGTATGAAAACTGGGGTCTGGACTAAAGCTGACACTGTCTGCTAGCAAGCACTCAGTTGGGGACAGGTCCCAGCCTGTATCTCCCAAGGGATCCTCGGGATCAGAGATGGAGTGTCTGATAGTGACAGCGGAGCCAAGCAGTTAGGTCAGTGACTTATCTGTGTTCACGTCCATCCCTGGTCCCATTCTGTAGCTGAAGGAATCTCCTGTTTCCACACCTCCAGGCTTAGAACACACCATTCTCTTTGACGGAAGTGATGTGGGTATTCAGCGCTGGGAGCAGCCACCACGACTCTTCCCACTTGCAGTCTGGGAACAGTGTTAACTGCTGGGTTATGATCGTCAGCTCGGTTGGCATCACAGATGACCAGCGATCTAGCTTTGCAGGTACCTGGGCTTCTTTTCTTAGGATGTAGAGATTCATCCTCTCATTCTCAGGCCAGTTGAAGCAGACCAACAGCAATCTACGAAGTTATGGGGAAAAGTCGGTTTAGATTTGGACTTGGTTGGACTGGACAAGAGAAAATAGAAACTCACTTATGGTATATTGTAAGTGGGTGGGAAAATGTCCTTACCATTTCAGAATGGAAAGAGCTGTGTATCCTACTAGCCCCGCCCCCAACCCCACCCACAAGGCAGTAACAGGTGGGATTTTAGTTCTGTGAATCCCAGGGTGATTTCTCTGGAGGGTGGATTCCAGATGGGTGATACAGCCCGGTGAACAGAGTGAACCTTTTACTTTGGCTGCATGTAGAGAACCGGGGAAAGAGACCATTCGGGGGTTCTAATTTTGTGACTTAAGTCTCAGGAATGAAACCAAGGCTAGTTACTAGGGTGTATTTAATAAACAAGCAGTGAACTGTTTCTAGTTGGATTTTCTGAATCTGATTTGCCATGAGAAAAGTTTAAAACAGAAACCTTAGCTTTGGAAGCCGAATTTCTTAATAGAAAGATGTGCTCTTAAGGGATCCTTGTGGAGGTGACTGAGTAGTTGGCGGCTGCAGACATTGGACTGGAATGCAACTTTACTTGTTATTTTATAATTAAAATTTGGCATGACTGATTTCTTAGGGATTCTGAGTTGGTTCTGTATCCTCACATGGAGGAGGTAGGAATCCTAATCGAAAACAAACACAGTCCACTGGATCCTGCTCATCATGGAGGGAGAATCATATGTATGTAGTACGTGTATGTGGTGAAAAAAGACGTGCGGAGAAAAGTCAATTGCTCTCCCAGCCCGTTTCTCATTTTCCCTATCCACAGGAAACTGCTGTTACCGTATTTTTGTGTATCCTTTCAGAGACGGTCTACACCAGTGCAAGTGCATATTATGATAATAGATGATGTTTATCAGCACATATGTGCCCAGCACTGTTTTAAGCTCTCTACAAAAATGATTTCATTTATCTCTAGTCTGTCCTTCCATTTCTAGTACAGTGTGTCTCAAGAAGCTGCAATTGGGAGTCATAACTGGCTGTCTTCTCTGGCTGAGTGAGTAAGGTAAAATCTTTCGGTTTTTCTGGGCTTTTTATTCATCTATAAAATTGTGCATTGGATTGAATCGGTGATCTTATTGCTTAATCACATACAGCCGCTCTACAAAACAGCGAAATATTCCCTGGAGGCCATGAAAGATATAAAAAGTAGGCAGCTTGAGTTGAAGAGCAGCTGGAAGAAGTAGTTTTGAGGATGGTTTGAAAACCACTGGCCTAGATGATGTCTAATGGTTCCTGTATTATTTTCTTCTGGCTGCTGTGACAAATTCCCATGAGCTTGGTGGCTTAAGACGTGCATCACTCTCTCATAGTCCCAGAGCTCAAGTCTAAAACCAGCTTCACTGGGTCAAAACCAAGGTATCAGCAGGGCCACCCTCTCCCTGGTAGCTCTAGGGGAGAATTTGTGTTCTTGTCTTTTCTGCTTGTAGAGCTGCATTCTCGTCTTCCCTGCCTTGTGACCCATTCCCCCATCATCCAAACTGGTAGCATAGAACCTTGCTTCAGTCTTCACATTGCCCCCTTCCACTGTGTCAAATCTCCCTCTCTCTTCCTACCAAAACCTAACCAGGCTTTTTGGACATGTAGAGAAGTTTATTCTAAAATATATATGGGATGACACAAACCTCAGAATAGCTAAAACACGCTCGATAAAGAATAATAAAGTAGAAGGAATCACTTCATGTAATGTTATTCTTACTATACAGCTACGGCAATTAAAATAATGTGACATCAGCAGAAGTATGGACAGATGTGTGAATGGAACAGAATATAGACCCCAGAAATAGAACCACACTATGTTCAAGTGATTTTTGAGAAATGTGCTGAAGTGATTTAATGAAGAAAGGGTCGACTTTTCTACAAGCATGCTGGTGTCATAATGGGACACCCACAGGCAAAAAAGAAAAAAATTAAAATGATCTTTGACCTAAACTGCACCTTACAAGAACAACTAACTCAACATGAGTCACAGACTTAAATGCAAAACTATAATACTTTAAGAAAATATCACAGGAGAAAACATTTGGTTCCAGAGCTAAGCAGAGTTCTTTGACGTGGCTTCAAAAGCACAATTCATTAAAAAATTAATAAAGGGGACCTCATCTAAATTAAAAACTTTTCTCTTTGAAAAGCTGTGGAATTGATGAAAATGTTAGCTACAGAATGCAGAAAAATTCGGAAACCACATATCCTTCAAAAGACTTCAAAAGACTAGGATCTAGAAAATAAAATCAACTCTCACATCAACTATCAACAGTGAAAGAAAGCAGGTAGAAAATGGGTGAAAGACATGAGCAAGTATGGCACAGGACAGACAGATGGCAAATAAGAATATCAAATATCATCCATATCATCAGGCATCAGAAAGGGAGATATCACTATACACCTATTAGAATACCTAAGAAAAATTTTAAAAGGGGATAACATCAAATACTGGCAAGAATGTGTGGGGAAACAAGAATGTGTGGGGAAACTGGATCACTCATGCATTAATGGCTGGAATGTAAAATGGTTCAGGCACTTGCTAAAATGGTTCGGCAATTTCTCTGAAAGTTAAACATGAACTTAACATGTATGCCAGAACTCTCACTGTGGGATTTAAATTAAAGGCTTAATTTCACACAGAAACTTGTACAGGTTTTCACAGCACCTTTATTTGTAATACTCACCAAACAGAAAACCCCAAGTGTCCCCGAATGGGTGAATGGTTGAAGAAAGGGTGGTATATCCACATCACGGAATTCTACTCAACAATAAAAAGTTACACATTCTTGACAAATCCAAAAACTCTGGTGGATATTCAGGGAATTGTGTTGCGTGAGAAAGAGCCAAACCCCAAACTTACTAATATAGGATTCCTTTTACCTAGTTTTGAAATGGCAAAATTTTATAAATGGAGATGTTTTAGGAGTTTCCATAGGTTAGGTATGGGGAAGCATTCTAGAACGGAGGTAGGTGTGGTCATGGAATAGAACACTATAAATGAAGAAATAGAAAAACAAAATGGCAAAACTAGAGAGATCCTCTGGGTTTTCCCCAGATGTCAAGGCGTGTATATCATTGGGCCTTAATAATTTTAGGGCTTATACAATGAAACTGCAAAAGTGGTTTTGCTCCCTTTGTATGCATATCATGTCAGGGCACACGGTGTCTGTATGTCATACTTGCTACTGCTGGTGTTCATCTTGATCACTTGACTGAGGTCGTGGTGATCATGTTGCTCCAGGTAATGCTGCTGTTTTCCCATTGTTAATGACAAATACTTTATCAACTTGTGTAGGAAACACTTTGAGGCTTGAAAATACCTGTTTCTTCTCAGACGTTTACTCACTGCTTTTAGAATCCATCTGGGGATCTCGCCTATAACAGTTATGACCTAACGCTGACTTCCTATTGTCCTCATTCCTTTCACATTTACTTATTGGAATTCTGAAGAGCCATCCTTTCTCCCCCATTTATTTATACATTTCAAGTTTTTTTTCAAAATTTCTCTCAAATTACTGATTCAGATAACTTATTCAAATTATTTTATCATTCTGGACTCACAGACAACCATGATACATTATCAGTTATAGTCAAATTAGATCATGGTTAATTTTGTTCCTTGAATTGTTCCAGCTCTGGTCATAGGGAGCCCCTTTTTGTTTCTTAGCTTAGCTGTTTTCTTCCTCACCTCTCAGTGTGGTAAAGATAGTCATTTACAATATGGTTAGATTCATTTGTCAATCTTTGTATTTGAGTTTGGGACCTGCCCCCACCCTGATTGATTCAAATTGTTCATTTAATTGTTGGGTATGGGAATCATTACCACAATTCAGAGTCAAAAATGTCTTCTACCCGAAGGGTCACTTTTGTGTTTTAATACTCATTTGTGTGATTGCAAGTTTGAATCATCATGTCTTTGAGGACCATGATATATATTTTGTGAATAATCTGTTCATATCATTTTCTCATTTTTGACAGAACTTTTAGCCCTTTGTCCTTCAATATTTAAAAGTTCTCTATATATTTGGGACATTACCCATTTGTCCATGGTGTATGCTGCAAGTCCTCTGTCCCAGTTTCTTAGTTTCTTTTTGATTTATTTAGGATGTGTTTGTCAAATATTTAAAAAAATTTGTACAGTCAAATTGATCGTTCTTGTCTTTCACGGCCTCCTAATTTGAGTCAGTTAGAAAGCCTTTCCCTACATTGAGGTTAAAGAAAAGTTCTGCCATATTTTCTTCAAGAACTTGTGATTTCATTTTTTTATATTTAAATCCCTAACATCATTGCAGTTTGTTTTCTAGAAGGTGTGTGATATGAATCTACTGTTATGTTTCTCTAAATGTCTCAGTTGATCCAGCACCATTTATTAAATGTCCATCTTTGCTTTGCCAAGTGATGTTACATGCATCGCCCCCCCTTTTTTTTAATACTAGAATTTCTGTATGTACTTGGGTGCATCTCTGTGTTTTCTCTTCTATTCCACTGGGCTATGTATCTGTCCAGGTACCAGTGCTATGATGTTGTAATTGCAGAGGCTTTACACCGTGCTTGAATGTCTGGTATTCCTCCCCTCTCATAGGTTTTCTTTTTCATTTATATCCTAGGTATTCTTGCATATTTTAAACTATGAGCTTTATTATGACTTGTCTTACTCCATAACAATGTTTGCTGCTATTTTTGAGATTTTATTCAATCTATAAATTAACTTAGGGAGAATTGACATATTTTTAATGTTGTACTATTCTGCCCATGGACAGTGACTGTCTTTTCATTTACTCACTGTCACAAAGGAAAACATTTTCCTTATATAGATGCAATGACAATTCCTTGTCATTTGGAAAAACCTTTCCTTGTATCGATGTTCTTGCTAAGTTTGTACCTGTACATTTAATCTTATGTGTTGCTGTCATATGTGGGATCTTCTCTCCCAATATGCTCTCTCCACTGGGTTTTTGTGTGGTTATATACAAAGACTATTGATCCTTTTATGTTAGCTTTATATGCTGCTCCCGTACTGATTTTGATTATTGTTTCATTTAATATGTCATTGTTCTGTTGGATGTGCAGGTATACTTTAATATCATTGGCACACAGAGACAGCTTTACCTCTTATTCTCCATTCTTATAAATCTGATAGCTTTCTCTTGTCAACTGACGAATACGTATAGTACAAGACTTAGTAGGAATGAAGGAGTGGGCATCCGTTCCTTGCCTCTAGTGGTCCCCCATTTAATGAAATACTGGCATTAGGAATTAATTATGTATCTTCTTTCGTGTTTAGAAAACATCCCCTGCCGCCTATTATCCAGACGTTTTTCTTTTCTTAGCATGTATCGGCGTTGAACTTTCCCAAAGGCTTGTTCAGCATCTATGGTTGTCCTTAACTATGTTACTACCATGAGTGATATAAATGGAATTCCTAATATAGAGCCAACTTTGTATTAATGGAATCAATCCCAGTTGGTCGCAGTGTATTAGTTTCTTAATGTATTATTGTTGGATGCTTGCTAATGTTTTTTTTTTTTGAGAGGGCATCTCTCATATTTATTGATCAAATGGTTGTTAACAACAATAAAATTCTGTATAGGGGAGTCAGTGCTCAATGCACAATCATTAATCCATCTCAAGCCTAATTCTCGTCAGTCTACAATCTTCTGAAGCATAACGAACAAGTTCTTACATGGTGAATGAATTCTTAAATAGTGAATAAGTTCTTACATGGTTAACAGTACAAGGGCAGTCATCACAGAAACTTTTGGTTTTGATCATGCATTATGACTTATAATCAATCAGGTCAACTATACTTGATTTATATGTGGATCCCACATTTCTGCCCTTATTATTCTTATTATTTTTATTTTTAATAAAATGCTGAAGTGGTAGGTAGATGCAAGATAAAGGTAGAAAACATAGTTTAGTGTTGTAAGAGAGCAATTGTAGATGATCAGGTGTGTGCCTGTAGACTATGTGTTAATCCAAGCTAGACAAGGGCATTAAAACATCCACGGGTGCAGAAGATTTCTCTCAAAACAGGGGGGGTGAGGTTCTAAGCCTCCCCTATGTTGATCCCCAATTTCTCACCTGATGGCCCCCATGCGACTGTGCCTGTCTTAGGTTGTTCCTCCCTTGAGGAATCTTACCCGTCTCTGGCTAAACAGTCCTCTTCTGGGGCCATACAGGGAAATGTAAAGTTGGTAAGTGAGAGAGAAGCCATATTGTTTGAAAAGGTTAGCTTTTTACTTCTTTGCAGATTTATGCCCTGTGGCTTCTATGCCCACCACTTGTCTTGAGGTATCTTTACCACCCGGAGGAATTATGATGCTCGGTAAATTCGATATGAGGCACGAATTCTATTTAAGGTTGTAATTAGGAAGGAAGAAGAAAAGCTATAGAGGTAGCATATGGAAGAAAACATGGGAGGATTGATTATTTCTTTGACATATCTTCTTGTAGAGTACCTTAAGCATGTACTTTAAACTACTAACTAACTTGCGCACACCTATTTACATAATAGGAATACGGTGACATAAACTAAGCAAATCTATAATTACCAGCCATCTCCAGTGAAGCCAAGAAAACTAGTTAGGCACCCTACGCATTTATGAGAATTTGTCTATGATATGATGGATATTGTCCAACTGTACTTGAACAGTCTGAGAGATATCAGACAAATTAAAGCAACCCATTTCTGGGATCTGTTCACATCCCATATGTTCTTTTAACCATAGATAGTCTATAGTTGTAAGATTTTGGAGCGCTACAACTTGCACCCCTCCCAACTCCTGGTTGAGTTCCAACAGTACAGATCCACTCAAATTCGTTGTCTCACTGTATGCACATGCCAGCCTAGACATCTCCCTCCTCATTCCAGTGGCAAGTCCAGGAAATGGTGGGATGGGTGCAGCCACAACCGCAGCATCGCCCGGATCCCTGTGGAGGCTTTTTGATGATCATTCCCCAGCACGAGTCCTCCAGAGAGTGCTGGTGCCGGAAGCTCCTCCTCGTATTGTATCTTAGTTCATTTTCTTGGTAGCCAAGCTAGTCCTTGATCTTCTGCATAAAAACAAACAGACCCTTTGCCCACACTTTGACAAGCCCTCTATACCACTGTGTAGAACTCATTGGAGGTCAGCACACAGGAACTGCTTTTTTTTTATATTAAGAGAAAGGAATATTATCAGAAAAGAGTACCTCCATAGCCGATCATCTGACACCCTTTAAGTGATCAAAATTAAGGATATTTAAAGCATGCATTAATCTTTGATTTACCAACAGTTTTATCCTATCAAGGAACAATCCCCCTTTTCTTCCTTTCTTTCTTTTTTTTTCTTTTTTTAAAATCTTTAATCTACACTTCCATGAAGAATACTATGTTTACTATGCTCTCCCCTAAAAACCACATTACAGTCACTATCCATGAGCATAGCAAAATGTTGTAGAATCACTACTTGTCCTCTCTGTGTTGTACAGCCCTCCCTCCCCTTTCTCCCTCCCCCCCATGCATGCTAATCTTAATACCCCCTTTCTTCTTCCCCCCTCTTATCCCTCCCTACCCACCCATCCTCCCAAGTTCCTTTCCCTTTGGTACCTGTTAGTCCATTTTTGGATTCTGTAATTCCGCTGCTGTTTTGTTCCTTCAGTTTTTCCTTTGTTCTTATACTCCTCAGATGAGTGAAATCATTTGGTATTTCTCTTTCCCTGCTTGGCTTATTTCACTGAGCATAATACTCTCCAGCTCCATCCATGTTGCTTCAAATGGTAGGATTTTCCGTCTTCTTATGGCTGAGTAGTATTCCATTGTGTATATGTACCACATCTTCTTTATCCATTCATCTACCGATGGACATTTAGGTTGCTTCCAATTTTTGGCTATTGTAAATAGTGCTACGATAAACATAGGGGTGCATCTGTCTTTCTCAAACTTGATTGCTGCGTTCTTAGGGTAGACATTATACATGCTAATCATAAGGCCCCCTTTATTTTTACCCACTCTTATCCCTCCCTTTCCACCCATTCTCCCCAGTCCCTTTCCCTTTGGTAACTGTTAGTCCATTCTTGGGTTCTGTGATTCTGCTGCTGTTTTGTTCCTTCAGTTTTTGCTTTGTTCTTACACTCCACATATGAGTGAAATCATTTGGTGTTTGTCTTTCTCCTCCTGGCTTATTTCACTGAGCATAACACCCTCTAGCTCCATCCATGTTGTTGCAAATGGTAGGACTTGTTTTCTTCTTATGGCTGAGTAATATTCCATTGTGTATGTGTACCACATCTTCTTTATCCATTCATCTACTGATGGACACTTAAGTTGCTTCCATACCTTCGCTATTGTAAATAGTGCTGCGATAAACATAGGGGTGCATATGTGCTTTTGTTTTTATGGGTTTTTTGTTTTGTTTTTTATTAAGGTATCATTGACACACACTCTTATGAAGGTTTCACAAGAAAAACAAAGTGGTTACTGAAATCACCCTTATTATTGAGTCCCCCCACACACCCCATTGCAATCACTGTCCATCAGTGTAGTAAGATGCCACAGAGTCCCTACTTGTCTTCTCTGTGCTACACTGTCTTCCCCATGACCACACACACACCATGTGCACTAATAATGATACCCACAATCCCCTTCTCCCTCCCTCCCCACCTCCCTCCTAGGAGTGGAATTCCTGGGTCAAATGGTAGGTCTGTTTTGAGCATTTTGATGAACCACCATACTGCTTTCCACAATGGTTGAACTAATTTACATTCCCACCAGCAGTGTCGGAGGGTTCCCCTTTCTCCACACCCTCGCCAACATTTGTTGTTGTTTGTCTTTTGGATGGCAGCCATCCTTACTGGTGTGAGGTGATACCTCATTGTAGTTTTAATTTGCATTTCTCTGATAACTAGCCATGTGGAGCATCTTTTCATGTGTCTGTTGGCCATCTGTATTTCTTTTTTAGAGAACTGTCTGTTCATTTCGTCTGCCCATTTTTTAAATTGGGTTACTTGTTTTTTGTTTGTTGAAGCGTGTGAGCTCTTTATATATTCTGGACGTCAAGCCTTTATCAGATCTGTCATTTTCAAATATATTCTCCCATACTGTAGGGTTCCTTTTTGTTCTATTGATGGTGTCTTTCACTGTACAGAAGCTTTTCAGCTTAATGTAGTCCCACTTGCTCATTTTTGCTTTTGTTTACCTTGCCCAGAGAGATATGTTCATGAAGAGGTCACTCATGTTTATGTCCAAGAGGTTTTTGCCTATGATTTTTTCCAAGAGTTTAATGGTTTCATGACTTACATTCATGTCTTGATCCATTTCGAGCTTACCTTTGTATATGGGGTTAGACAGCAGTCCAATTTCATTCTCTTACATGTAGCTGTCCAGTTTTGCCAGCACCATCTGTTGAAGAGACTGTCATTTTTCCCCATTGTATGTCCATGGCTCCTTTATCAAATATTAATTGACCATATATGGTTGAGTTAATGTTTTGAGTCTCTAATCTGTTCCACTGGTCTGTGGCTCTGTATTTGTGCCAGTACCAAATTGTCTTGATTACTATGGCTTTGTAGTAGAGCTTGAAGTTGGGGAGTGAGATCCCCCCCAAGTTTACTCTTCTTTCTCAGGATTGCTTTGGCTATTCGGGGTCTTTGGTGTTTCCATATGAATTTTTGAGTTATTTGTTCCAGTTCATTGAAAAATGTTGCTGGTAATTTGATAGGGATTGCATCAAATCTGTATATTGGTTTGGGCAGGATGGACATTTTGACGATATTAATTCTTCCTAGCCATGAGCATGGGATGAGTTTCCATTTATTAGTGTCCCCTTTAATTTCTCTTAAGAGTGTTTTATAGTTTTCAGGGAATAGGTCTTTCACTTCTTTGGTTAGGTTTATTCCTAGGTATTTTATTTTATTTCATACAATTGTGAAAGGAATTGTTTTCCTGATTTCTCTTTCGATTGGTTCATTGTTAGTGTATAGGAAAGCCACAGACTTCTGTGTGTTAATTTTGCATCCTGCAACTTTGCTGTATTCCGATATCAGTTCTAGTAGTTTTGTAGTGGAGTCTTTAGGATTTTTTATGTACGATATCATGTCATCTGCAAATAGTGACAGTTTAACTTCTTCTTTTCCTATCTGGATTCCTTGTATTTCTTTGTTTTGTCTAACTGCTGTGGCTAGGACTTACAGTACTATGTTGAATAACAGTGGGGAGAGTGGGCATCCCTGTCTTGTTCCCGATCTCAAAGGAAAAGCTTTCAGCTTCTTGCTGTTCAGTATAATGTTGGCTGTGGGTTTACCATATATGGCCTTTATTATGTTCACGTACTTGCCCTCTATTCCCATTTTGCTGAGAGTTTTTATCATGAATGGATGTTGAATTTTGTCAAATGCTTTTTCAGCATCTATGGAGATAATCATGTGGTTTTTGTCTTTCTTTTTGTTGATATGGTGGATGATGTTGATGGATTTTTGAATGTTGTACCATCCTTGCATCCCTGGGATGAATCCCACTTGGTCATGGTGTATGATCCTTTTGATATACTGTTGAATTCTGTTTGCTAATATTTTATTGAGTATTTTTGCATCTACATTCATCAGGGATATTGGTCTGTAATTTTCTTTTTCGGTGGGGTCTTTGTCTGGTTTTGGTATTAGGATGATGTTAGCTTCATAGAATGAGTTTGGGAGTATTCCCTCCTCTTCTATTTTTTTTGGAAAACTTTAAGGAGAATGGGTATTATGTCTTCTCTGTGTGTCTGATAAAATTCCGAGGTAAATCCGTCTGGCTCCAGGGTTTTGTTCTTGGGTAGTTTTTTTATTACCGTTTCAAATTCTTTGCTCGTAATTGGTTTGTTTAACTTTTGTGTTTCTTCCTTGGTCAGGCTTGGGAGGTTGTATTTTTCTAGGAAGTTGTCTATTTCTTCTAGGTTTTCCAGCTTGTTGGCATATAGGTTTTCATAGTAGTCTTTAATAATTCTTTGTATTTCTGTGGAGTCTGTCGTGATTATTCCATTCTCATTTCTGATTATGTTGATTTGTGTTGATTCTCTTTTTCTCTTAATAAGTTTGTCTAGAGGCTTGTCTATTTTGTTCATTTTCTCAAAGAACCAGGTCTTGGTTTCGTTGATTTTTGCTATTGTTTTATTCTTCTCAATTTTGTTTATTTCTTCTCTGATCTTTATTATGTCCCTCCTTCTGCTCACTTTAGGCCTTATTTGTTCTTCTTTTTCCACTTTCGATAATTGTGATGTTAGACTATTCATTTGGGATTGTTCTTCCTTCTTCAAGTGTGCCTGGATCGCTATATACTTTCCTCTTAATACTGCTTTCGCTGCGTCCCACAGAAGTTGGGGCTTAGTGTTGTTGTTGTCATTTGTTTCTATATATTCCTTGATCTCTATTTTGATTTGTTCATTGATCCATTGATTATTTAGAAGCATGTTGTTAAGCCTCCATGTGTTTGTGAGCCTTTTTGTTTTCTTTGTAGCATTTATTTCTACTTTTATTCCTTTGTGATCTGAAAAATTGGTTGGTAGAATTTCAATATTTTGGAATTTACTGAGGTTCTTTTTGTGAGCTAGTATCTGGTCTATTCTAGAGAATGTTCTATGTGCACTTGAGAAGAATGTATATCCTGTTGCTTTTGGATGTAGAGTTCTATAGATGTCGATTAGGTCCATCTGTTCTAGTGTGTTGTTCAGTGCCTGTGTGTCCTTACTTATTTTCTGCCCAGTGGATCTATCCTTTGGGGTGAGTGGTGTGTTGAAGTCTCCTAAAATGAATGCATTGCAGTCTATTTCTCCCTTTAGTTCCGTTAATATTTGTTTCACATATGCTGGTGCTCCTGTGTTAGGTGCATATATATTTAGAATGGTTATATCCTCTTGTTGGACTGAGCCCTTTATCATTATGTAGTGTCCTTCTTTATCTCTTGTTACTTTCTTTGTTTTGAAGTCTATTTTGTCTGATATTAGTACTGCAACCCCTGCTTTCTTTTCACTGTTGTTTGCTTGAAATATATTTTTCCATCCCTTGACTTTTAGTCTGTGCCTGTCTTTGGGCTTGAGGGGAGTTTCTTGTAATCAGCATATAGATGGGTCTTGCATTTTTATCCATTCTATTACTCTGTGTCTTTTGATTGGTGCATTAATTCCATTTACATTTAAGGTGACTATTGAGAGATATGTACTTATTGCCATTGCAGGCTTTAGATTTGTGGTTACCTAAGGTTCAAGGTTAGCTTCTTTAGTATCTTACTGCCTAACTTAGCTCACTTATTGAGCTGTTATATACACTGTCTGGAGATTCTTTTCTTCTCTCCCTTCTTATTCCTCCTCCTCCATTCTTCATATGTTGTGTGTTTTGTTCTGTGCTCTTTTTAGGAGTGTTCCCATCTAGAGCAGTCACTGTAAGATGCCCTGTAGAGGTTGTTTGTGGGAAGCAAATTCCCTCAACTTTTGCTTGTCTGGAATTGTTTAATCCCGCCATCATATTTAAATGATAGTTGTGCTGGATACAGTAGCCTTGGTTCAAGGCCCTTCTGTTTCATTGCATTAAATATATCATGCCATTCTCTTCTGGCCTGTAGGGTTTCTGTCGAGAAGTCTGATGTTAGCCTGATGGGTTTTCCTTTATAGGTGACCTTTTTCTCTCTCGCTGCCTTTAAAACTCTTTCCTTGTCCTTGATCCTTGCCATTTTAATTATTATGTGTCTTGGTGTTGTCCTCCTTGGATCCTTTCTGTTGGGGGTTCTGTGTATTTCCATGGTCTTTTCGATTATTTCCTCCCCCAGTTTGGGGAAGTTTTCAGCAATTATTTCTTCAAAGAGACTTTCTATCCCTTTTCCTCTTTCTTCTTCTTCTGATACCCCTATAATACGAATATTATTACTTTTGGATTGGTCACGTAATTCTCTTAGTGTTGTTGTGCTCCTGGAGATCCTTTTATCTCTCTCTATGTCAGCTTCTATACATTCCTGTTCTCTGGTTTCTATTCCTTCAATGGCCTCTTGCATCTTATCCATTCTGCTTATAAATCCTTCCAGGGTTTCTTTCACTTCTGTGATCTACTTCCTGATATCTGTGATCTCCTTCCGGACTTCATCCCACTGCTCTTGCATTTTTCTCTGCATCTCATCCCATTGCTCTTGCATTTTTCTCTGCATCTCTGTCAGCATGTTCATGATTTTTATTTTGAATTATTTTTCAGGAAGACTGGTTAGGTCTGTCTCCTTCTCAGGTGTTGTCTCTGTGATCTTTGTCTGCCTGTAGTTTTGCCTTTTCATGGTGATAGAGATAGTTTGCAGAGCTGGGACGAGTGACAGCTGGAAGAGCTTTCCTTCTTGTTGGTTTGTGGCCTTCCTCTCCTGGGAGAATAGCGACCTCTAGTGACTTATGCTTAGCAGCTGTGCACAGACAGGGCTTCAGCTACCTGCCCGGTTGGTTTGGAGTTTATCTCTGCTGTTGCTGTGGGTGTGGCCTGGCTGGGGCTGCTCCTCCAAAATGGTGGAGCCCCGTTGGAGGGGGAGCGGCCGGGAGGCTATTTATCTCTGTAAGGGGCCTCTGTGCTCCCTGTTGCCCAGGGGGTTAGAGTACCCAGAGATCCCCAGATTCCCTGCCTCTGGGCTAAGTGTCCTGTCCTGCCCCTTTAAGACTTCCAAAAAGTAGTCTCCAAACCAAAACAACAACAGCAACAACGAAAGAGAGAGAAAAAAAAAGGGAAAAACGTGCGATTTTCTTTGTCCTCAGGCGCTGGTCTCAGGCACCCGCTCACCGGTCTTGCTGCCCTTTTTCCCTAGTATTGGGGGTCCCTGTCCCTTTAAGGCTTCCAAAAAGCACTCGCCAAAAAAAAAAACAACTGCTCTCGTTTCTTTGTTCTCTGGCGTCAGCCTCAGGCTCCCGCTCACCGGTCCTGCCGCCCTTTTTCCCTACTATCCAGGACCCCACGCATGCACTGTGTCTGTGCTCTGGTCCGGAATGCTGGGGCTGGGTGTTCAGCAGTCCTGGGCTCTCTCTCCCTCCCTGCTGACTCCTCTCCACCCACCAGTGGCCGGATGGAGGTGTGCTAGAGTCCCGCCAGGCCGGGGCTTGTATCTTACCCCCTTTGTGAGGTGCTGGGTTCTTGCAGGTGTGGATGTGGTCTGGATGTTGTCCTTTGTCCTCTGGTCTCTATTTTAGGAAGAGTTATCTTTGTTATATTTTCATAGATATATGTGGTTTTGGGAGGAGATTTCCGCTGCTCTACTCACGCTGCCATCCTGGCTCCGCCTGCTTGCTAATGTTTTATTTAGGATTTCATATCTACATTTTACCTATCAGTGTCATACTTGCTTCATAGGAGTTAGAAACTTTTCCTTCCTTTCTAATGTTACTGAATAATTTATAGAGAGGCCATTGGTTCTGTGGAATCCTTGATACTTTACTAGAATTCACCTGTAAGACCACCTGAGCAAAATGCTACTTGGGGGTAATTGCATAATAACTTTATTTCTTCTATGAAAATTGGCAAATTTCAGCTTTTTAACACTAGAGTTAGCATTTTGTTAGTTTGAATTTCTCTAGGACAATATCTACTTCATGTAGATTTTCAAAGTTATTTGCAAAGAGGTTGCACAGGAATGTCTTTTTTCTGTTCAATATTTATTTTCATTCTTCCACTTTTTCTTGTAAAAGTCTTTAGCACTCCGAGTTTGCCTCTGATCACTGCTTTATGTTTATCCCATAGATCCTGATACATAGTTTGTGTAACTTTAATTTGATTCTCCTCTTTAACGCAAAAAATTTTTAAACCAGAAACCCTTTCCTGGTAGAAAAGCCTTTCTGTTTTCAGTTTGTGTTAGTAATTTTAACTTTTGTTGCTTCGTGATTAGAGAGGACTAGTTGGGGTATTTCTAATTTTAACTTTTTGTGCTTTGTGATAAGGAGGACTATTTGGACTATTTCTAATTTATGGAAGTAAATGATGCCATCCCTGTTTAATTTGTATCAATTTTGACAAGAAAATATACTCTCTATTGTCAGAGCACGTATATATACACATATAGTTTATTATGTTGTTTAGATTTTCTACATCTCATCCCAATTTTTATACTACTTGATCTGTCTTATACTAATTAATTTATTAAATCACCCATTTTAACCATATTTTTATCTATGTCTCCTTGCCTTTTTGCTTCATAAAAGTGTTTGCTGTGTTATTTAGTGTATAAATTTTCCTAAGTGTTACATCTTCATTGTTAATCTTGGCTTTTGTCATCAACATGTGTCCTTTGTCATGTTAAATGCTTTTAAAAAACTCATCCTGAACTACCCTGTTTTCTGAACTCTTTCCTATCTTCTTCCACAGAAGTATGCTGCAGTTTCTGGATCCACAATGCATTGCTCACCTATTCTTCTTCACCACCCAGTATTATTTAAAACTCACCTACTGCATTATGACAAAATGTTTAACTGTCTTTTGTTCTATTCTTCTGCTTTCTCTCATGTTTAATTGCACAACTTCTGTGTTTTCACAATATTGAAGCATTTCTACATTAGTCTTCCCACCTTTTCCACCACCTAGATTTTTGTATTAGCTGTAACATGCTCACCATCAGATATTTTGGTGACGTTTTCCATCATCACATAGGGGATCACAATCCCATTTCATCTTTTAGAAGATTCTTGGCAGTCAGCCTGTGAAGAGGCATATAGTAAATGTTTTTAAGTGTGTGGGCCACAGTTTCTCTGTCAAAGCTGCTCAGCCTTGCCATTGCAGTGCAAAAGCATTTATAGACAATACATAAACGATTGATTGTGTCTTTGTTCCAATAAAACTTTATTTACAAAATCAAGCGATGGGCTAGATTTGGCACAATGGGCTGCAGTTTGCAAAGCCCTGTTCTAGTATATACCTCAGAAAGTGCTGAGGGGTGCTGAATTCCCAAGTTCCTATGTGTTGAAAAACTTTCTCTATAGGCTGTGATATTTGAAGGACACTCTAGCTGGGATGGAAAATCTCAACTTCAGACTTACTTTTGGTTCACCTCTGTTTTTATAGTTTTAAAAGGATTCTGATTCAAGCAGGTGTCATATCCTCAAATGCTTGCTTGAGTGCAATTCTGTTTGGAGTGTTGGCTTACAGTCTCCTGCTTTATGGTTGTTTCATATGTGTGAAATTTTTTTTCCTCATCTTTTTTTTTTGCAGTGGTTCATGTTGGATTCCCCTTCCTTTTGCTCATGTGTATGATATTGTGTTTTTTGCCACGATTTCTACTTTAGTGATGTTATTCTTGTGTCAGTATAGCAAAGTCCAGATCCTTTATTTATTTTCTTTTGATAAGGGAGGGAGAAGCTGTGATTGCTCTGATTTGTGGTTCTCTTATGTCTTGGAAGATCCTTCATTTTCCCCATTACTCAAGTGTCTGGGATGCTTCTCCTTTGCTCATTGACTTTAATATTCCCTAGAAGTTATGTCTTTCAACGACTTCACCTTTATACCATTCCTACCACTTTAAATGCTCATATTCCAGATTCTTTTCCCTGTAGGTAGAAATCTCAGCTTCCTGGACACCGCTTTAGTATTTTCAGACTTATTCTGCTGCAGTTTTAGATGAAGTTTAAGCCCCACACCGTTTTCCTCCATCTGTATGTCTTACAGCTTTTCTAGGTCTGTTTTTGCACACCAGAAAGCCTAGTGATGGGAGTGTGACAGCCTGTGTGCTGGAATTTCACGATTTTTGTTACTCCCAATTACGTTGAGCTTTTCACATTTTCTATGTTAAACTAATGATAAGATTGTGGCTTTTGTGTAGATTTACATTTTCCTTCTGATTGGTCGGTATCCTTTTGGGAGGAAATATAATGGGAGAAAGACAGCTTCGTGGTCAACATCATATTCTGCTAACTTACCTGTGATTTCCAGGGGCATTTTATAGTGTGTGTGTGTGGGGGGGGGGTTGTGTGTGTGTGTGTGTGTATGCACACACACACATACTTAAACACACAAGCCTATTTGTATTCTATCCCTGTAGTAGGGGTCACTAGAGGTCACCATACATTTATTCAATAAATATTTTTTCTGTAACTGACATTGGAGGCTGCGGATGTCCTCTTAGGATTTCTAAATATTTTTTACCCTGAAGCAGGTTCAAGATGGACAAGAAGACCACAGGCACTCTGCTAGAGCTTGCTGCAAAGAGTCTGCTGAGTAATGAGCAGGCTGTTATCCATGCCCTGGATGAGCTCCCAAGAGACCTCTTTGTTCCACTGTTCATTCCTGCCTTCTTGGGCAGGCATAAGGAGATACTAAAGGCAATGGTGAGGGTTTGGCCCTTTTGCTGTCTCCATATCGGGACACTGAGTGCACAAGGGTCAGACTATGACATCTTGGAAGCCATGATTGATGGTCTGCAGCTCCTCTTTGCCCAGAACTCTTCTTCCTGGTAAGACTATATCCAGTAGCGATAGAGTGAGTCAGCAGGAGAGTGTTCTGGAGCCTGGGGCAGGGGAATACCTAACAGTCTTCCCGAAGTAGCCAGTAGTGAATGCTGAAGATCTCTGTGGGGCTTCTGGTCCAACACTTGGGGTCACCTTAATGACTCTAATGTCTCACAGACTTGATTACAGAATAGAGGTGACTGAGGATACCATGGGTGGATTTATCTCCTGAGTGCAATTACATAGAAGAAGCACATGGGCATTGATATGGGAGGAGACCAGAGGTAAACAAAGTAGGGGGAAAAGAACGAAAGGTACTGAATTTCTAGGAAAGGAATTCTTGGTGAATGACATATGCTGTGAGAAACCGGGGATAAAGGGTATTGTTCCTTCTCAACACTGATCTTGGGAGATTACATTACAATCGGCTACCTCTCATGTGTTCTGTCTCCTCTCCTTACAGGCCCCCAAAACTGAGGCTCTTAGATTTAAGGCAGGGCTTGGACTGTAGGATAATATGCCCTGAGATCAGAACCACATTCCGCCCCTGCTTTTGGTCTTGTGCTTACTTTCAGAACTCTACTCTTAGAACAGAAGAAGCCCAGCATAATGTCAGGTGCCATGGATTTGACAATTCAAAATCAGAGCCTCACTCAGCCTCGGAATCTGTGGAATTACTGGTAGACCTCTCCCTTGGCCTAACCGGGAGAACACAGAAATTTGTTTCCTTTCTTCAGAGTAAACTCAGGGAGAGCTTTGGGACTTTGCACCTCTGCTGCAGACATTTGAAAATTTTTGACATGTCTGCCCACCGAAGTATGCTGCAGTTTCTGGATCCACAATGCATTGCTCACCTTCAGGTAGATGAGGCTCTTTTGAGTGAAGTAAACGCTTCTGTGCCACATACGGTCCACCTGTACAACCTTTGTGTGTCTAACATCCGCTTTACATGTTTTACGGAGACACACTTCCAAACTTTTCTCAACTATCTTGGGAAGCTGGACAACCTCCAAGAGCTCGACTTGTATGCCTTGTTCCTCAGAGATCGATTGCACAGACCTCTCAGGTGAGCAGGTGGGAGGATCCTGGTTTCCCTGCATACCCCATGAGTAAGAGAAGAGAAGAGAGCATGCTTAGATATTCCTAAGCTCCTTGTAAAGTATTTCTCCTTCCGCCTCAGCATGGGAAGTGCTGGGAACTAGCATTTGGCCAGGCTAGAGAGAGGTACTTCATGGTGAGGAGAAAGACAAGATTAGAAAAGGAAGCTGTGCTCATTCGTGCATTCATTCATTCAGACAGCCATTTGTAGACTCTATGATGAGTCTCTAAGTATACTGGTAAAAGTCTCTGTCCTCGTGGTGTCTACAGCTCTCTAGTGAGCAAGAGGAGGCGTTCAGATGGAAAAAATCTTATGCTGTAACACTGATGCACATCCCTCTGGACTGGCCACAGTAGTTAACACTGCCAGATCTTCTTGCTCCTGTGTTTTCCCCAAGGCTTAGACACTGAATGGAGGGGCAGTCATCTGGGAACCAGTCAAAGGGAGCCTTCAGTTGGCTGCCTTCCCAGACCTGTCCTCACCACATAAGTGACCAGGAGTGGCCATTGATGATGTTGTATATCCTAAGTGCATACAGTTTTTTTTCACTTAATCTGCTGCAGAACTCTGTAACAATAATTACTGGTGTGCACATTTTAAAGATAAAGAACATGTGCCTTCGAGTGGGAAAGTAACTTTCTCATGGTCACAAATATATTTAGCTTGATTCCAAAGCCCACATGACTAAGGACTGTTGCAAAATAAGTACAGTAGTGACCCACGGGGAGGGGCTGGGTTGGGACTAAACCTAACCAAACAAGAAGATATGTACAGATTATTTTATTCTAGATCTTAGGTGCCTGTTATTCAGGGCTCACTGCCCTGGTCCAACACTCATTCTTCTGAAATAACCTTTCTGTTTTCTCTCTGCAGAGTGCTGCCACCTCAGCTGAAGACACTGAATCTGTCTTACTGTGGTCTGTCTAGTATAGATGTCACCATCCTTTCCCAGAGCTCTCAGGCCACCCACCTAAGGCAGTTGAATCTCTGTCACAACCAGATATTCTCAGAGGCTCATGAGCCCTTCCAGACTCTGCTGGAGAGGGCCTCAGGTACCCTACAGCATCTGCAAATAAATAATTGCCTGTTAACTGATTCTACTCTCTCTGCTCTCCTGCTAGCTCTGAGCCACTGTTCATGCCTCCGTGTGCTTAGTTTTGCCTCCAAACCCATTAGAATGCCTATGCTTTCGAGTGTTCTGCAGCACCTAACATCCTTGATGGTACTGAAGCATGTGATTTATCCAGTCCCTCTCCATTGCTACAGACGATGAGATGTTTGTGGCTTTTTTGACCGACAGCAGTTGGCTGAAGTTCAGGACCAATTGAAGACAATGCTGCAGGCGGTACAGTGGAAGGACATGCACTGGACTTTTCATACTGCATTATTACCGTAGTACAAGGAGTCGTGTCAGCACTGATGTGTGGCCACAAAAGTGCTCAGTGTTTTGCTTGAAGGCCTAATTTGTAGAGACACATGTAAAATTGTACTGTTTGGGAAGCAGGGCTCAGCAAGATTGGCTGTGTCCTTGACCTCTGTGAAAAAGGAACTCTAAGAAGGAAGGAGAGGAATTTGGAAGCTCCTGTGGATCTGTTGCCCATTGCCCTCTACATCCTCTTCTGCTTGCTAAGTACAGTGTTGGTTACGTGATGGAAGCTCTCCCAGTCATGTTCCATCACTTCCCTGTGCACACAGGTGGGTTCATTCATCATCTTATACGCCCTTGGCACGAGTCCCATGAACTGAAACTCTCCCTGGCTGTGGTAGTTGTTGAAGCCAATAAGTTCACCCTCGAGGGCCTTGAATACTTCTTGTATGTATGATTGCCTTAGGTTGCTTATGAGAAACCCTATGCAAGGGAAAGGAACCAAACAAACTACTCTCACTGCCTATTGGTGTCTTCATCATGGTGCTAGCTTCCTCTGCAGGTCTCAGACCCTTGGTTCAGTTGCTTTTACTTCACATGCACTCACCCCATGTCTATTGTGCTTTAGGTACTGTTCCAGGTGCTAAGAAACATCAAGTCCCTGATCTCAAACCACTCATAGTAACAGCTGCTCCTATGTTTTGTCCGTTTCTCCACTCTTTCTTAGGACATTTGGGAAAATTATGCCTCCATGGCCCAGATTTTTGTTCACTTTTTCCCTTACATATAGCTGCTCAACCATCAGGTCATGGCTTAAATGTTACCTCCTCCACTAGGTTTTCTCTTACTTCCCCATTTAAGTAGGTTGTTACTTGCTGTTGGTCTCAGTGTGCCATGTGCATGAATATTCTTTCATGGTATATGCTATTTCATATGTGTGGGGGCCTGGCCTATGGCCGAGGCTGAGCCCCACTCTAGCTGGACAATGCCCTAAAGATGGCGCCTGCTTCCTGCTCACCACCCTTTCCCCTCTCCCCTGTTGGGGATTGGCCCAGCAGACTTCCATACCATTGCACAGCTTGTGCTGCCCGCTTAGAGTGGCACGTGACACCTATCCGCTTAACGGTCATGCATGATACTGTCCCGGATTGGTTGGGTGACTGAATATAAGGGAGCCCGCTGGGAGGGAGAGGAGCTTCCCAACAACTGCTGTAACCACCGTGAGAGATTAGACAATAAAGCCTAGAGAAGAATCAAGACCTTGGGCATGTTGCTTCAGTCCTTGAAGGGTCACGACAAGTGGTGCCGAACCCCGGGAATTGCTAAACCTCTTCGCGACCTGATCCGCTGACCCTGGCGCCTGCCAATGAAGTAGAGCTTGTAACTCTTCAGGAACACCGCTGGACGCCGTTTGGTCGGCTGGCCAGACTGGGAGAGGGAACCGAGGAGGGTGAGTGGATCGGCGAGTAAACTGAAAGTATACGTGGCAGGGCAGACGGCAGGCAGTTGCGGTGGGTGTTTATGTGTTGTGTGTGTGTCCTGTTAGTGTTTGTGACATTGTTTATTATAATATATGGAATGAGGAGGCGCCAGTGAAGGTTCGCAGAGCAGCGACGAAATCAAAAGGTTCACAGAGTGGTGATGAAATCAAAAGGTTCGCAGAGTGACGACGAAATCAAAAGGTTCGTGGAATTAGCGATGTAGTCCATCTAAATTATAACTAGGATACTTGCCCCTTTAGAGAGAGGATGGGGATGGAGGCCTCTAGGGTTAGGGCCAAGGAACCTCTGAAAGCGCTCCTTAGAGCTAATGGAACCCCTTTGAAAATGAAGACTGCCAGGGCATTCCTGAACACTATAGAGAATCATGCCCCATGGTTCTTAGATGAAGGAAAAATCACCAGCCCTTTATGGGACAGGCTGGGGGATGACCTACACCGGGCAGACAAGAGGGAGCCCCTTCCACCAGGGACAATCCTTATTTGGGGTCAAGTAAAAAATTGCCTGAAGGGACAGAAGCCAAGCTGCCAAGAGGCCATCCAAGAGGGGGAGGAAATATTAGAGGAAGTACGAGAAGAGCATGCCTTCGCAAAGGCATCGGAAGGGGAATCTGAACAGGGACTGCCATCTGATGAGGATGAAGACGGGGAACTTTCGGGGGATGAGCTAGAGAACAGGTTTAATAGCAGAGTTAAACTAACCACAGAGACTTTTTACAGTGAGCAGTCTAATGCCATAATGAAAAAACAGGGGTACGCGGGCACTAGAGGACTAGGGAAGGATCTCCAAGGGAAAGAACAACCAATCCTTTTAGCAGGGAGACCGCCCAAAGGGCCTGGAGGACCAGGATTGGGTTTTTCTTCGGGGCCACTGAGGGAAAACAGCCTATAGAAATATCATGGCAGTCAAAAAGGCCCGTGTGGGTACCTCAGTGGCCCCTCACCGAAGTAAAGAAGGAAGCAGCCCACACTTTAGTACAAGAACAGATAGCAGCTGGTCACCTCCAGCCCTCTACCTTGCCATGGAACACACCTATTTTTGTAATTAGGAAAAAGTCTGGCAAGTGGAGATTACTCCATAATCTCAGGGCAGTGAACAGACAGATGGAGCTTGTGGGACCTGTACAATTAGGCCTTCCTCTCCCTGCGGCCCTGCCCAGAGGATGGAATTCAATAGTGATAGATATCAAAGACTGTTTCTTCTCCATCCCGCTTCACCCCAGAGACTGTCAAAGGTTTATTGCCACAGGGCATGGCTAATAGCCCCACCATGTGTATGTAAAGACAAACTGTCAGGAAACAGTTTCCCCTGATAATCATCTATCATTATATGGATGACATCCTTTTGTGTCATGAGAGCAGCAGGGAGCTAGAGACAACCCTCAGAGTCAGGGTATGGTGGAACGCACCCACCTCACCCTCAAGAATGCCTTATATAAACAAAAAGGGGGAATAGGAGAAGACTTTAGATCCCCCAGAGACAAATTAAACATCATATTATTCATTTTAAACTTTTTAACACTGGACAAAAATGGCCACACTGCAGCAGAGTGGCACAGCCAACAATCCAATCCAAAACACATGCCTATAGTTTTGTGGAAGGATGTGTTGGAAGGAACATGGAAAGGCCCGGACCCAGTGATAATCTGGACCCGAGGCTCGGTTTGTGTTTTTCCACAGGACCAGCAGAACCCCGTTTGGGTGCCTGAACGTCTGATACGCAGAGTGGAAAACCCCGGACCAGAGGTACAAGATGATCGCACTGCTTCTGCTCCTGCCGTGGATCTTATAGCAGGCGACGGCGGAGCCGAGCTGCAGCTGCAGCCACCACCGCGCTGACTATCACCATTCCTATGGCAGAGACGCTGAATGGTCTGTCCCAGGCCACTGAACCTTCTTCAAGAACAATTGGACCTCTTGGGGGAGGTTTTGTCTGTGGGCTGCGTATATGAGGGTGTATTACTGGTATTCCTTTTCATAATTATTCTAAAGCTGCCAACTTGTCCAGACAGTTAGGCAAGATGTTAAATGCCACCAAAGCCTGGTCAGGTGTAGGTGTCATAGGAATATTGCTAATTGTGGGCCTCTCCTGCTTGGAGGAAAGTCTGTTACAAAAACAGCAACGGGGAGAATGGAAGGTCCTGTTGCAGGCCACAGCAGTGCTAGAGGAAGGCATCTCCCCTAGAGTATGGCTTAATATGCTGGATCAGTAGTCAAGTACGGGTAAGATCGGGAGCTGCGCATGTCAATCTAAGACAGGGCGCAGACCTAAGCTGTCTGTTGCCTGAGGACGGGTAAGAATGCCACAGACTCCGGACGACCTAAGACAGGCATGATCCCGACAGACCTTTGGTTATAAAACAATAAAGGGGGAGATGTGGGGGCCCGGCCTACGGCTGAGGCTGAGCCCCACTCTAGCTGGACAATGCCCTAAAGATGGCGCCTGCTTCCTGCTCACTACCCTTTCCCCTCTCCCCTGTTGGGGATTGGCCCATCAGACTTCCATACCCATGCACAGCTCGTGCTGCCCGCTTAGAGTGGCGCGTGACACCTATTCGCTTAAAGGTCACGCATGATACTACCCCGGATTGGTTGGGTGACTGAATATAAGGGAGCCCGCCGGGAGGGAGAGGAGCTTCCCGACAACTGCTGTAACCACCGTGAGAGATTAGACAATAAAGCCTAGAGAAGAATCAAGACCTTGGTGTTGCTTCTGTCCTTGAAGGGTCGCGACACATGTGTTTGCTTCCTCTGATCTTCCACTAGGTTTGCACTGCTCTCGATGGTACACACTAACCATGCGTGGCCACTGAGTGCTAGAAATCTGGCTACTCCGAAATGCAATTTTCTCCAGGTGTTAAATACACACCACATATCCAACAGTTAGTAAGAAACAGGATGTAGAATAACTAATTGATAGTTTATTTATATTGCTTACATGTTGAAAGGATAACACACTGCATGTCAGAGACAGGGAAAAAAAGAATGTAAATTGTTTATATTTACCTGTTGATATGGTAGCCCTGTATTTCAAAGAGTATGAAGAGTGAAGATGACTAATGAATGATCTGTTTATGCCTACATGTCAGAATGATAAAGTGCTATATTTCAAAGACATACTGAGAAAAAAGAATGTAAAATTGCTTGTTCATCTTACATGTTGAAATGATAACACACTGAACTTTAATGACTTCATAAAAAAAACAGAATGAAAAATAATCAGTAGTTTGTGCATACTGTTCTGTTGAAATGAGAGCAGACTTGGTAAGACAGAAGAATGTAAAGGTAATTGATGGAATACTTATATTGTTTCCATGTTGAAATGACAACACATGCATTTCAAAGGCTCAATAAAAAGTAATTTAGAGTTATTCTTTCGTGTTGCTTACACAGGCAATAACAAATCGCATTTCAAAGACTGAGAGTAAAGAATGTAAAAATTTATAATGAATAAAAATAGTTAACATTTTTCATCTATGTTTGGCAGCAATACACAGCATTGGACGAACCTGTTAAAAGAGCTAGTAAATGAATCACGTCTACTGCTTCTTTGTTGAAATGGTAACAGATAGCATTTCAAAGACTTTGTAACAAAAAGAGAATGGACAGTAATTTGTCCATATTGCTTATGTGTTGAAAGTCCACACTGCACTTCAAAGGCTTCCTAAGAAATGTAAAAACTAACAATGTCTTGGTTTCCATGTTGAAATTGTCATTTTTGTTCACTTTTGTGTTAAATAAAAGTCACTAAAACTCACCTGATTCTTTTAACTTTAGGAGGTTTTCACTTTTATTTTGGTGTGGCTTATACTGCATTTCTTTCTGACAGCATGGCACCTGTGTGGGAACTGGGGGAGAAGAAAGCAAGAGCATCAGCACAAACATCAAGCTGCTCTGTGGGTAGCACATTCCTTATTCTCTGACCCAGAAGTCTCTTGTATTCTCCAGAATCTATGAAACTATGGCAGGCTAACTTAACTCAGAAGGAGAGGAAAATGACACACCTTCCATGGTTGAGAGCTTGGATGACAAAGATGGGATGTTGACAAAGACATGGTTCTTCTGAAGAGGAAATGCCTGGGGCCTTCGTCCTGGTCTGGAGGATATGGGGAGGCTCCCTGAGATCTTGTACTGAATGTCCTCATTCAAAGTAGTGAGTGAGAGCAGTTGAAGGTCCCCGCCTATGCTGCTTGTTAATGAGCGCCTGGAAACTGAGTGGTAAGAGGTAGGAGTACCTCGCTCCTACTCTGGTAATTTAGTCAAGATATATTTGATTGTTGTCTCCCCAGCTTCCTATCTGTACGACCTCGGGCACATGATGCTCTTTTGCGGTTCAGGTTCTTCATCCATAAAAAGAGGAATGACACTGTTTACTTCCCAGGCATGGCATGAAGGGTAACTGAGTTCTTCCCATGAAGTGCTTGGCACACTGCCTGGCACCGTTGCTGTTCAGTCAATGAGTACTCTTAGTATTTTAGTGATGCCTGGTTTAAGCAACAACAACTGACAAAGCAGTGTCTGTGATAAGGGTGGCGAGGAAAAGACGTGCAATCAGCTGGCAAGGTTGGAGGTAGAGTCAGTTCTGGTTTATTTGATCTTCTGGTTATATGCGCCCCATAGACTGCCAGTGTTCGAGTGACTGTTATTTTCAGAAATAATAACTATAACAGAGCCCCCAGCTTTGCTGTGGCACTGAATATTTTGTTCTCCCCAGTAATACCAAATGGTGAGGAAACATCTATAAAGAGCAAGGAAAGGATACTGACATAACTGTGTGGTAACTAGTCAGAGGCAAAGACACTGATTGACGGGATCACCAATTCCTCGGATCCATAGCTGCATATTCTATGTGTGAGGACAGCATTTGGGTTTATGCAGAAATGTTTATGGTGTAGAGAGCTGAATGAGGGTCACCAAGTAATGGCTATCCCAGCATGAAGTCTTCTCCCCCTCTCTGCTTCTTACACTTCCCCCCACCAATTTGTAGCATGGCAAACTGGACACAATTATGGAATATGGAACGCTTTTGCACATGCTTGAGACAGCTATTGTAGTATAGAATTGAGCACGGCAAGTGGTGAACTTGCTAACTGCTGCTTGAGAGCACTTCTCCAGTAGTTACCCAAGAAAATAGGGTTCCGTGTATGCCTTTGCAGGAAGGCCCACTTGAGGCTTTTGCTTTTACTCTGTGAGCTGATCATAAAGCCTTTCAAGAAAGATCAAGCTATTGAAGGGCTTACTAAAAAGTGAGGCTCACATCAGACTGCGTGGGTATCCATGTTTCAGAGGTCCATGCCATCACCCGAGTTTCAGAGAGAAGATGGCAAAAGGCAGTGCCTGGGCTTTTGACTCAGACTGACCTGGGTTTGAGTCCTCAGATGTTCCGTCCACTTCAAAGGCAATAAACAACAAAACCCCACAGAGGCCCACGCTCTCACAGAGTTCCCAGTCAGGGTCAGGCTTGGTATTCCCACTGAAGGGGATAAACGTTCTCTGAGAGTCAGGGCATCATGAAAGGGGGGAGCAACTAGGACCCCTACAGTGTGCCACGCCCTGTGACAACCATTTCACAAGCCCATTTAATTCATTTTTCACAGCTCCACAAGAAGTGGGTTCAGTTTGCCCCAGTGTGCAAACAAGGAAACTGGGAGGTTAGGTACTGGGCCCAAAGTCCCAGGGTGAAGACCTAAGATGAGAGGCAGCAAACTCGCATGGCCTGTGTCGCTGGTGTCCAAGCTGTGGGTGCCTGAGAGCCATGGATGCGGGTCAGACCTGGATGGTTGGGGGCAGAGTGGAGGCGGGAAACAATAGCATGAAAAGGAAGGACAGGGAAGCTGGGAGAGTTCTGAGAGTGAGCCTGGCTAGTGGAGGGAGCATGGGGCATCTGCAGAGGGGCCCCTGCACAGTCTCACCTACCTTGAAGACCCCACTGACAGAGAAGCAGAGCATGGTCTCCCAAAAGGGACGTGCCCTGGCGCTCAGCACCACCCAAACCTCCCACCCACATGAGGCTCCCTGGGCCGGCCCAAGGGAGGGAAGAGCCACTTCCCGTATGGAGCCACGTGTCCACCACGAAGGAGCTGAGGTCATATTGAGTTCCTGACAATATGCACAGGGAGCACAGGATGTCACGCTATGTGTGTTTCAGTGGCTTAAACCTCAGATCTGTGGGGAAGGAGAAGCTAGCCAAGGCTGGAGTGGCCATACTCTGGGACCATGACCGGCCTGTCCCACCCCCTAGCCCGGGCAGTCTTGCCCACCACACATGCACAGGGGTCCTTGAGCTCCTTTATATTCCTGCTGTCCTTGGCATACTTGCACAAGCCGCTTCTAGGTGAAAAAAGAGGAAGAGTGTTGATGCTCTGGCCAGGTGGGTGTTCCCAGGAGCTGGCCTCAGAGCAGAGTCTGAGCTGTGGTACTCACAGGGCTGGGGCCTCAGAGCTGAAGGGAACGGTCAGGGAGAAGCAGGCCTCGATGTGGTAAGCGCCCAGGAGACCTTGTCAGTCTCTGCAGTCATAGATCATGTAATAACTTTGGGGGAGCTAAAAGGACAGTCCAGTCTGTGCCTGGACCCCACATGGGATTTCAAGGGTGCAGTGAGCAATGAGCTTAGGAAATCCCTCCTGTCCCTGCCCACCCCAGCCTCCTGGTCCCAGGTGTACTTACTGCTGCAGGAATGGAAGGACTAGACTCTCCAGCACATCGGATCCAAAGACTCTTCCCTGGAATCAAATGGTCCCCAGAACTACGGCTGGATCCCCTCCTCAGGCACTGCCTAAAACCTGCATGATTCCCCCTTCTCACCATGCACCTCGGTAACATCTTGCAGGCTTCAATACCAGGGATGGTTGGTGGCCGTGAGTCCTGGCCATCCTGGGGAAAGGAAGAGGCAGTCAGCTTTGCAGACCAGGGGGCAGTGCTGGATGATCAGGAGAAGGATGGGCCCAGGAGAGGGTGAGGGTAAGGTCGGGTGAGAAAGATGCATGGAAATTCTGTGGGCAAGACTACATTTGGGGTCATCCTCATGGGGCCATTAAAGTCTTTGGAGATTATGGTTGGGAAGGATCCAGAGCCTTTGTCAGGTTCCCACATGGGTCGGTTACCATCCTCCTCCCTCCCAGGAGGTTTAAGAGTCAGGTTCAAACACTCAACTTGAGTGAGACCAAAAGGGTTCAGAGGACGCTGTGGGAGGTGTCAGTGCCCCTTAGAGGGTGGAGTGATCATGGAGTACACTTACCAAAAGGAGTAACCTGGGGAACAACAGCAGGATGGAGCTGCCAGTCAAGACAAAACCGAAGAGTGAGTGAAACTACAGAGCAGTTGTGTGCATGGGAGCAAGCACCCTTAGCCCAGGTGCACAGCCCAGTGCCTCCCAACCTACACGCCAGCACCCCAGCCTTCCAAGGCCCTGGGCACCAACCCTGTACACTGACTCAGAGTGCGAGTGCTGCCTTCCTTCCTCCCTGCCTCCCTCCTCCCTCACCCTCTACCTTCTCCTTCTCCATCCTCCTAGGCAGCTCCCACCTAGATGGCCCTGGGTCCCACCTCCAGCACCACAAGAAGCCACATCTGTAGGTAGGGTCCAGCCTGCCTCCCCATACCTGCTTCCCTTCCTTCTTTCCAGGTTCCCCGTGAAGGCCCCAGAGAGGAGCGTTAGGAGTCCAGATAGGGTGGGAGTCCAGGGGTCATCCACCTCACCGGGGGTCCAGCATTCTGCCACACCAGGGCACCCCAGGAATGGCCCCAGAGGCAGCCACAGGGGGAGGAGACCTCATCCAGAAGGAGTAAAGCCTCAGGCTCCAACTCCACGTGGGGCAGGAAACCCCCAGGTTATCCTGGGATTAGAGTGGGGACCCTTTTGGAGCATGAGAAAGAGGGGCCCCTCTCAGGGCAGGGGAGGGAAGCCCACATCAGCTCAGAGTCAGGAAGGCCTATCTCAGCATGAGGACCTGGGCTGGAGGGCCCTTCTCAGCCCAGGGCACCAGCATCAGGGGCAAGGCTGGTCACTCCTGATCCTGGCAAGCAGGGGAGCCCTGATTTCTGAAGCACACCTCTGAATGGACATGCTCCAGAAGGCTGGGTGCCGAGGGTAAGGGAACAGACTCCAGCCCAGGAGAGCAGGTGAGCAAATCCGAGGAAGGAAAGGAGAGCTCTAAGCACAGGTGAGGGGCACAGGGAGGAGAGTGTAGGGCCTGAGGGCCTCCAAGAGGATGAAGACTGCTGCCTCCTGCAAACAGGCACCGTCAGGTGTAGATCAGACTCCCAAGGGTGACAGAGGATACAATTGACCTTATGTTGGTTGACTTACTTTGGAAGGTGGTACACAGTAGTTTTGAGTCAGCCCTCATCTCTTCTAGCTCCAGCCCTTTGCCCTTGTCCAACAGCCCTGCAGACTTCACCTGTAATTGTGGGCAGGAAACGCATGGAGCAGAGAACCGTGGCCAGAGCGACCCTGCACCCCCAGTCCCTACCCCTGCCAACAAGTCCACTTCCCTGCCTCTTGTCACCACCCCATGAGCCCTCCCACCTTCCCTTCAAAGAAACATCTGGATGCTGGATGAAGGGTCCCCAGCAGTAATATGGCAAACTTCCGGCTTCTCTTCGGGGTCCTCCGTTCCCGCTGGCGCCACCTGAAGCCCAATCACCTCTCGCCCCCCTCCCAATCCCAGCACCTAGCCAACAGCCACCAGCCCCGTAGAAGTAACACCACAATCACCCTATGCCCCTTCCTATATAATCCAACACCTTTCCCTAATAAAGCGGAATTCTCCGGTGAATTGCTGTTGTGTGTCGCTCCTTTCCATTCATTGGTGCCGAAACCCAGGAGACAGGACACCCCAACTGGGCCCCGTCTTCCCCCCGACACCAGCAGCAGCTTGCCCTCGTCCTCTTTTTCCAGCGCTGGCTCATCACACTCACCACTCCTCTCTGGCCTTTAGGTAAGTTTTCCCCCGGAGTGGGCCACTCTTCCCCGAGCTATCACAGTGCCATTGACCATGATCGTCCGGCAAGGCCCTGATGCTCGGGGATGAGGAGGGAACTCTCCCTGCCTCAGGCCTTCATGGCTGCGGTGGACCCTCAGGCCCCTCCTCTGATAGTCATAAATGCACTCACCATCCCTTCCATCTGTGCTGAAACTTTTTAAGCAAAATTTCCCCGGGGTGGGCCACTCTTCTCCGAGATATCACAGTGCCATTGACCGTGATCGTTCGGTAAGGCCCTGATGCTCGGGGACTAGGAGGGAACTCTCCCCGCCTCAAGCCTTCACGGCTGCAGCAGACCCTCAGGCCCCTCCTCCGACAGTTATAAATCCCCGCCTCAAGCCTTCATGGCTGTGGCGGATCCTCAGGCCCCTCCTCCGACAGTTATAAATCCCCGCCTCAAGCCTTCACGGCTGTGGCGGACCCTCAGGCCCCCCTCCAACAGCCATAAATGAGGTGACTCCTTTGCAGATGAGAATGCTCCCTTTCCCCCCCACCTCCTTCTGTTCCGTCCGCCGAAATCTGTTCTGTCTGTCGAAAATTCCTAGCGCTAGGTACCTCGTGACTCTGGCAAACTGCCTTCTTAGGGAAGTCTGGGTGAGGACCCACACTTCCTAAGAAATTCCGACTCGTATACAAGTTTCTGCAGACCACCAAGGATCATCGGGGACGCCCTTTGTTTCCTTGTGGTCTGCTTCCAGTCCGAGGATCTCCGTTCATCTTCCCCTGTTTGTCTCCTTCTCTGTCCTTTAGCCATGGGAGCCTCCTCATCCCTCCCTGAAAGTTCACCTCTTGAATGCCTGCTTAAGCATCTGGCTACCCTCTCCTTGATGCCTGATATAAAACCAAAACTCCATAAATATTGCTCCCAAGATTGGCTGACATACCCCCTAGACAATAACAACCAATGACCCGCAGGGGGAACTCTTGATCCTAACATCACTCGCAATCTTTTTAACTACTGCCAGTGCCTGAAAAAATGGAAGGAGATTCTCTATATCGAAGCTTTTCGCCTCCTAGCTCAAAATCCCAGCCTCTGCACCACCTGCTCCCCGCCCCAAGCTCTCCTAGCCTGCAAGCTGTCTCCCTCCCCTCCACACACTCCCAGTCCCTCTTCGTTTACCTTTGACCTGGCCGATGAGCCTCCGCCATACAGACTTCCCCCTTCAGCCCCTCCCCCTCCTACAACCCCTCCACCCTCCGCTGCTCCCGCTGCCTCTTCCTCGCAGTGGAGGCCTCCTGTCCTCTCCCTTCCCCTTCTTCTCCTACAATAGCCCCTCCCCCTTCCTCTACCGCCACCGCCACTGCCACCACCCCCGCAGAAGCCTCCTGTCCTCTCCCTTCCCCCTCCTCCCCTCCCTCCACCACCATCTCCTCCCCCACCTCACCCCTTCCTCCTCCATCCCCCTCACATCCCCCCTCCTGCAGATCGAGCCTGAGCCTTTCAGCCCCCCTCTAACTAAGTTTCAGGAGCCTCCTCCGTCTTTGCCCCCTCAGACTCGGTCCCGAGGGCCTCCCAAAATTATTGCGGCTTTGCCCCCATCACCTGTTTCGCCCGCACAGACTGAGCCAGAACCCTTCAGTCCCCCTCAGACCCGGTCCTGAGGGCCTCCCAAAATTATCGCCCCCCTCCGGGAAGTAGCAGGATCCGAAGGCATCATGCGCGTTCACGTCCCTTTCTCCTTAGGAGATTTAGCCCAACTAGAGAAATGCCTAGGTTCCTTTTCCACTGATCCCACGACATACATCAGGGAGTTTCAATGGACCCTCCAGTCTTACAGCCTCATGCATCATGACATTTTCATGCTCCTGGCCAATACTCTCCTCCCTGAAGAGCGTAGATGAGTTTGGGACTTCGCCCAAACACATGCTACCGAAATCCACAGAACTGACCCCACCTATTCCCCTGAGTCCACTGCTGTCCCCGAACAAGACCCACACTGGGATTATAACACCGCCATAGGTCTCCACTCTCGAGATATTTTTGCCTCCTGCTTAATAGCAGGTCTGAAAAAGGCAGCTCATAAAGTAGTCAATTTTCAAGAGCTCCAAGACATAATTCAAAAGAGAAATGAAACCCCCTCCGAGTTCTTAGACAGACTCACTCAAGCCCTATTACAGTATACCAACCTGGACCCAGAAACACCTGAAGGAAGACGTGTCCTTATGACATACTTCCTAGCTCAAAGCTACCCCAACATTAAAGCTAAACTCAAAAAGTTAGAACAGGACCCCACTACCCCACAGACTGAGATCCTAACAGTGGCCTTTAAAGTCTTCCATAACCGGGAGGAGGAGAAAGAACGCCATAAACAAAAGGCTGATCAGGCCAATTTTCAAATGTTGGCCCAGCTGATAAAACCACAACCTGGGCGCCCCTCTACAAACAAGCCCCCCCCAGGAGCTTGTTTCAAGTGCGGAAAAGAGGGACATTGGTCAAGGGTGTGCCCCTCCCCCAGATCTCCTACCACCCCATGCCCCAGATGCCACAAAAAGGGCCACTGGGGGTCTGATTGCCCAACCACCCGAAGGGGAGGCTGGACGAACAACCCCCATTCTAAGCCCGCCGTAGTGGGGATGGCAGAAGAAGATTCATGGGGCCCGGGGGTTTCTCGCCCGACCATTTCCATCACCAAACAGGAGCCCAGGGTTACTTTAACAGTAGACGGTCGCCCCATCTCCTTCCTCCTAGATACAGGAGCCACCTTCTCAGTCTTGTGAGAATACCGGGGCCCTAGCACGCCAGCCATTACTCCTATAGTCGGGGTAGGAGGTAAACAGATTTTCCCATTAAATCCCCCCCCCTTTTATGCACAATCCTAGACAATCCCATACCTTTCTCCCACTCCTTCCTGGTTATGCCCCAGTGTCCCATCCCTTTACTAGGACAAGACATCCTTTCCCTCCTCCACGTTTCCATAACTATATCCACTCCCACAGCCCCCAGTACTCCCTTTCTGATGGCCCTCATAGCCAATGACCCCCCTCTACCCAATGAAAGCTCCAGTTCCACCCTCATACACCCTGTAAATCCCAAAGTTTGGGACATTACAAGCCCCTCCGTGACCCTATGTCCCTCTGCCTCTATCAAATTACGTGACCCCTCTCAGTATATCTGTCAGGCCCAATATCCCCTAACCACTTCAGCCCTCATAGGCCTCCAACCCATCATTCAAGATCTCTTAAACAAAAATTACCTCAGACCCACTCACTCCCCATTTAATACCCCCATATTAGCTGTTAAAAAAACCAACGGATCTTTCCACCTTTTCCAAGACCTTCACTTTATCAACATGGCCGTTGTCCCTATCCATCCCTTAGTTCCAAATCCATACACCCTTTTATCGCAGATCCCTGCCTCAGCATCCCACTTCTCAGTCCTAGATCTCAAGGACGCATTTTTTTCTATCCCTCTAGACCTCTCCTCCCAAGATTTTTTCGCCTTCACCTGGACGGACCCATGCACCAGACATCCTGAACAACTTACTTGGACAGTTTTGCCACAAGGCTTCCAAGATAGTCCCCATATTTCTGGACGAGTCCTTACTCAAGACCTTAAACAGTTTCATCATGATCACCCCGAGTCCACTTTATTACAATATGTAGATGATCTTCTACTTTGCAGTCCCTCGGGGGAACAGTCTCAACTTGACACTGTGTCTCTACTTAACCTTCTAGCTTCCAGAGGTTACTGGGTATCCTCCATCAAAGCTCAAATCTCTTCCCCTTCTGTCACTTACCTTGGATTCCTTCTGTCTCAACAAAGAAAGTCCCTTACCTTAGACAGAAAATAAGTCCTCTCTGACCTGCCCGTTCCCAAAACCAAGACATAAATCCTTTCCTTTCTAGGACTGGCTAGATATTTTAGAGCGTGGATACCTAACTTCTCCCTGTTGGCAAGACCCCTATACAACTTCAGCAAGGGCCCCCCCTGAAGAACCATTATCATCCTCACCCCGACACTCCTTCATTAAGCTCCATCAAGCCCTTGTGGAAGCTCCAGCTCTCCATCAACCTGATTTGTCAAAATACTTCTCATTATACATTCATGAGAGGTCCAGTCAAGCCCTAGGAGTCCTAGGCCAATATTATGGCCCATCCTTTGCCCCAGTAGCTTATCTCTCCAATCAATTAGACCCCACAGTTTGGGGATGGGCCCCCTGCCTACGGGCATTAGCCGCTAGACAGCTCTTGCAGAAAGAAGCTCATAAACTGACATTCGGGCGCCCCTTACCATTCTGTCCCCACATCACCTAAAAGATCTCTTAACCTACAAAAGTTTACAGACTCTCCCTCCATCCAGACTCCTGACCTTACTGTCCTCTTTCCTCCAAAATCCCGTTCACCCCCTTTGCCATCCATACCCGAATCATGACTTTTTCCTCCTTTCCTGCTCTCTCGCTTTTTGTCCCCATTCCTATTGTCTTCCCCACCACCCCAGCCTCCTTTGTATGGCGATTTAAAGTCAGACAGACTTACACATAGCATCAAACAAAAGTTACTGCCCTCATTGCCACACCAGACTGCCCTCTGAAAAGCTGCTCTGAGCCTTTATACCTCCACTTTCCTCCCTCCACCGAAGTGTTCACTAGCAGCTACCCTTATTCTCCCTACCTCTGCTTTCTCTATGACCAAAGACAAGCCTATTGCAGGCAATGGCCAGACACCTACAGGAGATGTCCCTACTGGTCTTGTGCCATTCACTACATGGGTAACTTCCAGTACCCACAGTATTACTCCTCCAACCGTTTCATGAAATACCCCAACAGCTCATTCTCCTTATCAATCCCAGATCCTTGGGACTCTCGATGGGCTGCCAGACTCACAGCCTCAGTTTACTACGTGGGGTCCTCGACCCCCCACGGTACCCTTCATATCTCTCAAAAGTATGTTCCCTCTCATTCCCAGATCTCTCAAGTTGCATCAGATATCAGACATTCCAAAAAAGTCATTATCCAAACTCTTGACGGCGCCTCTTCAGCTTCTTATCCTCGCCCCTATTCCCATTTCTCCTACTCTTCGTTACAGCTCATTCAGGACACCACCATCTTGATCAACCATACCCTTAACACAGCCAATTGTTTCTTGTGCACATCACTACAGCGCCCACTGCTGGCCGCCGTGCCCCTTAATATTTCCAACTACTCCTTCCATGCAGAAAGACAACCCCTCTGCCCCCTGGCAGACATACCCCTATGGGAACCAGAATACGCAGATAATCTCACCATCCACCACTGTGTAGGCCCAACTCCACCCCCCTCTAGCGCACTTCACTGCCTCCCAACTCCAGCACACCCTGCATTCTCGTCACCCTAATCCCGCAGCTTACACTTTACAGCATGGCAGAATTCCTTGAGCTCCAACCTCCCTTGCCCTCGTGCATAAAAAGGGCTGCTTTCCTTCCCATCATGGTCGGTATCTCTTTGATCACCTCAGCCATTGGGGCAGGGTTTTTGGGAGAAGCCTTGGGTCACTCTCTATGGGCAGTTAGAGATCTCGACGCCAAACTTGAGGAAGCCCTGACATCCACTGCTGATTCCCTAGCCTCTCTCCAAAGACAGGTCACTTCGCTAGCTAAAGTCACCCTTCAAAACCGGCGGGCCCTAGATCTGCTTACAGCTGAGAAGGGCGGCACCTGTGTCTTCCTCCGGGAAGAGTGCTGCTATTACATCAACGAATCTGGCATTGTAGAAACTGACATCACCAAACTTACCGACCTTGCCTCCAGTCTCCACTCTGCCTCCAATTCCAACCCATTCTCTTCAATACTAACAAACCCCCTCCTTACCTGGGTCTGGCAGCCCCCATAATAGTCATTCTTCTCATCTGTCTCTTCTTACTCTGTATAATAACGTTCGTCAAATCCCAAGTCGGAAAAATCTCTAATCAAGCTTTCAACCAGCTTTTACTCAGGAACTACCAGCTTCTGGCCTCAGAAGATCCCTCACCCTCACGTGACCTCCTCACCACACGCTGAGATGGACCCCTCTCTCCACTGGAAACTGTTCCTGGAAACAATGGCCGCAGACGCCTGGCTCCTGACACCCATATCCTCTTGGCATCATTGGAATCAACAGGTCCTCGACCTATAGTTACAGGGAACCTTCATTGATTTCCATCCTGAAGAAGTCCACACCTACTCATCCTTACTGTGGGGAATCCTATCAACCCTTTCCTCCCAATCCTCAAACCCTCACTCCCTTCTCCGCCCCTGTTCAGCAGGAAGCAGTCAGAGAGAAAGCAACATCCACAACCCCATAGAGGAGAAAGGGGGGAATGAAGGGTCCCCACCAGTAAGATGGCAAACTTCCGGCTTCTCTTCGGGGTCCTCGGTTCCCACCGGCACCACCTGAAGCCCAATCACCTCTCGCCCCCCTCCCAATCCCAGCACCTAGCCAACAGCCACCAGCCCCGTAGAAGTAACACCACAATCACCCTATACCCCTTCCTATATAACCCAGCACCTTTCCCTAATAAAGCGGAATTCTCCAGTGAATTGCTGCTGTGTGTCACTCCTTTCCTTTCACTGGACCTCACCTCATTGCTGGAGAGGTTCAAGTTCTTGATGCTGGAGGTTTTCAGCATAGTGTTATACAGGACATTCAGCTGTTGTGGTTTCTTATTGCTCAGGTTCAAAGGCAAAAGTGGGGTGAGGGGAGGGTTAGAGTGAGGACCCCAAAAGGGGATATGTGAGACCCCTCTGCCTCTTCTACCTGATCTCTGCCCCCTCACCATCAACCATGGCACTGGAACAAAGTCCTCACCATGGCCATGTTCTCTTCGTGGATCGGCAGGGAGACAGCAATGCAGTTTCTAGGATTTGGTGCTATTTCAGTATCACAGGTCATCAAGTCTCCAAGAAGCCAAGAGGAGAAAATCAGGAGGCTGAGAAGGGTCCATCTCAGACAGCTCTGGCACCCAGCCATCCCCATGTTACTATCCTTTAGTGTCTTTCTAGGCCGTCCCCTGTGCCCTCATCTGACCTAGCATTACTGCCACAGCCACACCAGAGTCAAAGAGGAGTCTTTGGGCCCTGAGAGATTGTGGCGCAGCACCATATTGCTTGTCCGTGGTCAGCTGTGGGGTTAGAGATGGGGTTCAGTAATTCGGAGTCTGAGGTGGTGAAGGAGAGCAGTAAGTGGGGGAAGAAGAGGTGGTTTGAGTTGTGGATGCACGACTTGTCTTGAGTCTGCGTTACCTTGATGTGCCCCACCTTTTCTGACTTCAGCTCCTTTTGCAGAGAGTCGGGGGCCGCCCAGTGCTTAACAAAGATATTTATCTGTGGAGAACACAGAAGGGCTGGGTAAGCACCAGGAACTCAAGCCTTGGGATCAAGCAGGACCTCACCCGTGTCCTGGCCTCTTATCCCCAGCTGACCCCAGTCGTGCCCTCTCCACACCCTTTCATTATCATCAGCCCAAATCTTGCCATTGACATTTTCAGTGAGAAAGCAATGTTGGCGTTCTCAACAAAGAACTGGGCCTGCATCTTCACCCAGTCAAACTGTAGGGACAGTGGCAAGAGAAACAGTATGAGACCAGAGCCATTGCTCTTCCGCCCTGTTTCCTTTCATCCACCCCACTGTTTTCTCTTACCTCGACTGGAGTGAAGGGGCCCTGCACTGCTTCTGAATCAGTTTCAGCAGCCACTTCTCATCGTATTTTATGCTGAATGGAATCTGGGAGCCAGAGGAAAGATGGGAGAAGAGATTCATATAATGGAATCTCAGGTTAAAACATGACCCAACCATGTCTTCCTTCCAGATTTTTTTCAGGCTTTAAAAGTATATCTTAAGGTAGGACAGTACCCATCACTCATAACTGTGCACCAGACATGGATTTCCTAAATGCCCTTTCTTTACATTCAGATACTTTTCCTTAATGTGTTTAATGTGTTAAACTTCCTTTTACAGAGTTCTGAGAGACCCTACCTAAGGCACACCGGGCCTGGCCCTCTGACCCTCTGACAAGGACCCCGCAGACTCAACCTCCTCCCACTCTAAACTAAAGCCAAAATGATCCTTCCAGTGTCGACTTGCTCCATCTCCTTGGCAGTGGTTGCCTCCTTTGCATTTATATATCCCCTCCCATTATCTCTGCAGTCAGTCTGCTCCCTTTACATTGCTTCTCTACACCGGCCATTCCATGACCTAGGATGCTAGCTCCCAGGAATTAATTATAAAGACAAATGACTGACTCCTCTGCCCTGGAAAAGCACCTAAAAACTCAACACGAGTCCAACACAACTCCCTCTGTTTTCCTTCTGCAGCTAAAGTCCATTTTTCCAGGACACTCACCTCGATCTTGAACCAGTTCCCTGAGGCCTCATCCTGACTTTTCCCCTCCATTCTTCTCTCTGCAGGCTTTTGCTCTCTCTTCACTTTAACGAGGGTTTGGTCCTGCTTCTGAAAACTGCCTCTCCAATGACAGGGTGGGATGGGATAAGGAGCACTTTGGGGAAAGCAGAGAGAAGCAAGCAGTCCTTATGTGCTCAGAAAGTTTTCTATACATGCTCGCCCCACTGATACCAGGGCTACAATAAAGTTTGCTCGATCTTTAACCTGATCCTGTCGTGACACTCTTGGAGGCTGGAGAGAAGAATGATACGTTTCACCACAGGGTTGTGTATTCCACTGGCTGGTCCATTTCAGCCACACTGACTGGTCACTTACTATCTTACTCAGGTGTGTCCACGTGAGTGTCAGCTGTTGCTGCATCTCCATCTTGCTGCTGGTTTGATGGAAGGTGAATGCCAAAACTGACTTGTTCAGACCAGTTGTTACATCTTCTCCAGTAAATACTCCAACATCTTGCTCTTCTCTGTGAGGGGTTGCCTTCGCTGTTGTGTCCTGAAATTGAGAACAAGGCAGCAATGGTCCCTATACCAGAAGAAGTCCTGGGGATGTACCATGGCTGTTGAAGAAATACCACTGACTTTCATACTCTAAGGGAAGTGCTAAGAAGACTGAAATACTTCAATATGGTTCTGCATGGGAGGTGAGAGGTGGGGCATATTGGTAGAAGAGAAGAAAATAAGCACAGAGGACAGGGTTTGGGTTTAGGGTTTAATCAGTGATGTTAGTTCTTTTCAGGCTAGGTGACGTGGGGCACGTTGCTTATCATCTCTAACTCTCATTCCCTCCTCTGCTCTAGGGGGGTATTAAAATCTACCCTGGAAATTTGGTGTTATGGGACAAGGGTCAAAGGTGACCCCCTGCCTGAAGGAAGAATTAGAGAAATGGAAGATAAATAGGTTGAAAATACCCAGCATGAAGCCTGGAGACACATAAAATGGAGAATATCAAAACACAGTGGGGAGAGATTTAGAGAAGAGGTAGCAAACAAATCTTACTCATGTTTGAGTCTTGGAGAGAAGGACAGGGAATAGGGGAGAAGCAGTATTTGCAGAGCTCTTGGCTGAGAAGTTTCCAAAATAACAAGATAGCAATTCAGCATAACAATTCTAGTAGCAAAAGTACTCTGTGAGGAAAAACATTCCTAAAGAAAAGACCAACATTTCATATTGATGTTAACATAGCAAAGACTGGGAAAATCTGTGACCAGGAGACTTCAAACAAAAGAAATACCAAAGGTTATTTTTTAGGAGAAAGAAGTATGATCCCAGAGGGATGCAAGTGGGTGCAGGAAAGAAAAACTAATGGCATTTGTGAATATGTATGCAAAGCTAAGTGAGTACTGGCTATTACAGCATGATGGTACTCATTTCTTTTTTGAGCTAAAATGTAGAGAGAACTGAAATGCGTAACAGTGAGTTGGGAGGGGGTTAAGAGCAATCGAATTGTTCCAAACTTCTGACATTGTCAGAGGAACCTTAAAAATGCTGGTTTACATTAGACTGCAAACATGCTTTGTAATCTTAAGGGTTAACAACACAAGAATGGCAAAAGGGTATTTAACTATCTAGCTAAATTAGATAATTTAATGCTTAAAACTTAATAATTTCAAAGAAAAAAGGAGGGAAAGAACTTGGATCAGGCAAAAATAAATGTACAGTGATATGGTATGTATAAACCAAATTATATCTATATTTACATGAGAAGTTCCAGACTAAATAGTCCACATAGGAAGACATATTACCAGACTGGGTTAAAACAACAACAATGTAAGGGGGAGGAGCCAACATGGTGGAGTGAGTAGTTCAGCAGAAATCTTCTGCCAAAAACATATATATTTTTGAAAATACAAAAAATGCAACTATTCCTAAAAGAGAGACCAGTGGATACTGTACAACAGCCAGGCTACATCTACATCTGCAAGAACTCAGCATCACACAAAGGGGGTAAGATACAAGCTAGGGCCCAGCAGAACACGAGTGCTCCCCCACCCCAGTTCCCTGGCGGGAAGAAAGGAGTCAGAGCAGGGAGGGAGTGAAAGCCCAAGACTAATCCACACCGGGAGCATGGACACACAATGCACAGAGTGCTGGATGTTAGAAAAACGGAAGGGCAAAATCTGTGAGCGGATCCCCACAAGCAGTTCCCCCGGGACAAAGGAAAAGCGAGTGCTTTTTGAATTTTTGAAAGTCTTAAAGGGGCAGGGGCCTTCCAGCTGGACAGAATCATCCTGGCACACTCAGCCAAGCAGCTGGGAATCCCAGAGAACTCCAGGTGACCTAACTCCCTAGGCAGCAGTACAGCTCTGAAGCCCCTCACAGCAATAAGCAGCCATCCAGTCATTCCACCAGATGGCGTGGACCCTGACACACCAGCCCAATAGTGAGCGAGCAGACAGCAGTGGCTGCAGCAGCTGAGCAAAAGGCCTGGGAGCGGCCCGTGCAAGTCGGTGGCGGCCGAGTTAGCAACCCGTGTGAGGTGGCAATGGTGGCAGGGGCCGAGCAAGGGGCCCTGGAGCGGCCTGCATGAGCACTCACTGGCGGTGGGTGAGCGAGTGGCTCGGGAGCTTCCTGTGCAAGCTTGCAGTGGCAGCAGAGTGGCCCATGAGCGAGCACACCCCCAACAGCTGCCCAGAATCTCCTCCCAGCGCACAGTCCCTGGGCCAGACCCAAAGGCTGACACCAGTGCGCAGTTGCCCAGCGGGGGTGCCGCTCCCACTGGAGAGCACACCCGGTGTGCCTGCCACTAACCACAGGGCTCGGGACTACCCTGTCGGCGACCCCACCCACAGCAGCTTAGGAGATTAATCTGGAGGCTGCTCCAGGACTCCAGGAGTGTGGCTAAGTGACATAGGCAACAGAGAAGGGCAAGGTGACCAACAAGCAGGAAAAGACTTTGTTCTCCCAGCTGACACATGTGCTACCTGCCTACAGCTACCTGTATCACCATGAAAAGGCAGAAGACTTCAGTCCAGTCCAAAATTACCCAGACAACCCCCGAGAGAGGGCCTGGGAAGATAGATTTAACCAATCTCCCCAAAAAAGAATTCAAAATAAAGGTCATAACCATGCTGATGGATCTGCAGAGAAATAAGCATGAGTTAAAGGATAAAGTTGGGGGGGAGAATACAGAAATAAAACAGTCTCTGGAAGGACTTAAGAGCAGACTGAATGAGGTGCAACAGGCCATTAATGGAATAGAAATCAGAGAACAGGAACACAGAGAAGCTGATGCATAGGACTTCCAGGACCTCCAGGAATTAAAGAATATTAAGAGAACTCTGTGACCGATCCAAATGGAACAATATTCACACTATATGGGTACCAGAAGAAGAAGAGAGAAAAAAAGGAAGAGAAAGTGTCTTTGAAGAAATAATTGCTGAAAATTTCCCCAAACTGGAGAAAGAAATAGTCTCTCAGACCATGGAAGCCCACAAAAATCCCAACACAAGGACCCAAGGAAGACAACACCAAGCATATAATAATTAAAATAGCAAAGATCAAAGACAAGGACAGAGTATTAAAGGCAGCCAGAAGGATAAAAAAGGTCACCTACAAAGGAAAACCCATTAGGCTATCATCAGACTTCTCAACAGAAACTTTACAGGCCAGAAGAGAATGGCATGATATATTTAATGCAATGAAACACAAGGACCTTGAACCAAGAATACTATATTCGGCACAATTATCATTTAAATATGAAGGAGGGATTAAACAATTCCCAGACAAGCAAAAGTTGAGGGAATTCGCCTCCCACAAACCACCTCTACAGGGTATTTTAGAGGGACTACTCTAGATGGAAGCACTCCTTAGGCTAAATAGACATCACCAGAGAAAATAAAATCACAGCAAAGAAAGGAGACCAACCAAATACTAACTAAAGGCAAAAAATGAAATCAACTAATCACAAAAGCAGTCAAAGGAAACACAAAAGAGCACAGAATAAAACACCTAACATATAAAGAATGGAGGAGGAGGAGTAAGAAGGGAGAGAAGTAAAGAATCATCAGACTTTGCTTATAATAGCTTAATAAGCGAGTTATGTTAGACAGATAGTAAAGAAGCTAACCTTGAACCCTTGGTAACCACGAATCTAAAGCCTGCAATTGCAATAAGTACATATCTCTGAATAATCACCCTAAATGTAAATGGACTGAATGCACCAACCAAAAGACACAGAGTAATAGAATGGATAAAAAAGCAAGACCCATCTATATGCTGCTTACAAGAGACTCACCTCAAACCCAAAGACATACACACACTAAAAGTCAAGGGATGGAAAAAAATATTTCATGCAAACAATAGGAAGAAAAAAGCAGGAGTAGCTGTACTGGTATCAGATAAAATAGACTTCAAAACAAAGAAAATAACAAGAGATAAAGAAGGACATTACGTAATGATAAAGGGGTCAGTCCAACAAAAGGATATAGCCATTATAAATATATATGCATCCAGTACAGGAGGACCAACATATGTGAAAGAAATACTAAGAGAATTAAAGGAGGAAACAGAATGCAATGTGTTCATTTTAGGAGACTTCAACACACCACTCACTTCAAAGGACAGATCCACCAGACAGAAAATAAGTAAGGGCACAGAGGCACTGTACAACACACTAGAATAGATGGACTTAACAGACATCTACAGAACTCTACACCCAAAAGCAGGAGGATACACATTCTTCTCAAGTGTACATGGAACATTCTCCAGAATAGACCACATACTGTGCCACTAAAAGAGCCTCAGTAAATTCAAAAAGATTGAAATTCAACCAACCAACTTCTCAGACCACAAAGGTATAAAATTAGAAATAAATTGTACAAAGAAAACAAAAAGCTCACAAACACATGGAGCCTTAACAACATGCTCCTAAATAATCAATGGATCAATGACAAAATTAAAACAGAGATAAAGCAATATGTGGAGACTAATGACAATGACAGCATAAAGTCCCACCTTCTGTGGGATGGAGCAAAAGCAGTTCTAAGAGGAAAGTACATAGCAATCCAGGCATATATAATGAAGGAAGAACATTCCCAAATGAGTAGTCTAAAGTCACAATTATTGAAACTGGAAAAGGAAGAATAAATGAGGCCCAAAGTCAGCAGAAGGAGGGACATAATAAAGATCAGAGAAGAAATAAATAAAATTGAGAACAATAAAACAATAGAAAAAAATCAATGAAACAAAGAGCTGGGCGTTTGACAAAATAAACAAAATAGATAAGCCCCTAGCCTGACTTATTAAGAGAAAAAGAGAATCTACACAGTCTACAAGAATCAGAAATGAGAAAGGAAAAATCACGACGGACTCCACAAAAATACAAAAAAATTATTAGAGAATACTATGAAAATCTATATGCTAACAAGCTGGAAAACCTAGAAGAAATGGACAACGTCCTAGAAAAATACAACCTTCCAAGACTGACCAAGGAAGAAACAGAAAATCTAAACAGACCAATTACCAGCAACAAAATTGAAGCAGTAATAAGAAAACTAACCAAGAGCAAAACCCCTGGGCCAGATGGATTCACTGGAGAATTTTCTCAGACATATAGAGAAGACATAATACCCATTCATATTAAAGTTTTTCAAAAAATAGAAGAGGAGGGCATACTTACAATCTCCTTCTACGAAGCCAGCATCACTCTAATACCAAAACCAGGCAAGGACCCCACCAAAAAAGAAAACTACAGACCAATATCCCTGATGAATGTAGATGCAAAAATACTCAACAAAATATTAGCAAACCGAACTGAAAAATACATCAAGAGGATCATACACCATGACCAAGTGGGATTCATCCCAGGGATGCAAGGATGGTACAACACTAGAAAATCCATCTGCATCATCCACCACATCAACCAAAAGACAGAGAGAAACCAATGATCATTTCCATAGACACTGAAAAAGTATTCGACAAAATTCAACATCCATTCATGATAAAAACTCTCAACAAAATTGGTGTACAGGGCAAGTACCTCAACATAATAAAGGCCATATATGACAAACCCACAGCCAACATCATACTTAACAGCGAGTAGCTGAAAACTTTTCCTCTAAGATCGGGAACAAGACAGGGATGCCCACTCTCCCCACTGTTATTCAACATAGTACTGGAGGTCCTAGCCACGGCAAGCAGACAAAACAAAAAATACAAGGCATCCAGATTGTTAAAAAGGAAGTCAAACTGTCACTATTTGCAGATGACATGATATTGTATATAAAAAACCCTAAAGACTCCATTCCAAAGCTACTAGAACTAATATCTGAATTCAGCAAAGTTGCACAATACAAAATTAATACACAGAAGTTCATTGCTTTCCTATACACTAATGACAAATTAACAGAAAGAGAAATCAGGAAAAGAATTCTATTCACAATTGCATCAAAAGGAATAAAATATCTAGGAATAAACCTATCCAAGGAAGTGAAAGACCTATCTATACCCTGAAAACTGCAAGACGCTCTTAAGAGAAATTAAAGAGGACACTAAAAAATGGAAACTCATCCCATGCTCTTGGCTAGGAAGAATTAATATTGTCAAAATGGCCATCCTGCCTAAAGCAATCTACAGATTCAATGCAATGCCTATCAAAATACCAACAACATTCTTCAACAAACTGGAACAAATAGTTCAAAAATTCATATGGAACTACAAAAGACCTCAAATAGCCAAAGCAATCCTGAGAAGGAAGGATGAAGCAGGGGGCATCTTGCTCCCCAACTTCAAGCTCTACTACAAAGCCACAGTAATCAAGACATTTTGGTACTGGCACAAGAACAGAGCTACAGACCAGTGGAACAGAATAGAGAGTCCAGATATTAACCCAAACATATACGGTCAATTAATATATGATAAAGGAGCCATGGACATACAATGGGGAAATGACAGCCTCTTCAACAGATGGTGTTGGGCAAACTGGATAGCTACATGTAAGAGAATGAAAATGGATCATTGTCTAACCCCATACACAAAAGTAAATTCAAAATGGATCAAAGACCTGAATGTAAGTCATGAAACCATAAAACTCTTAGAAAAAAAAATAGGCAAAAATCTCTTGGTCATAAACATGAGGGACTACTTCATGAACATATCTCCCTGGGCAAGAGAAACAAAAGCAAAAATGAACAAGTGAGACGACATTAAGCTGAAAAGCTTCTGTACAGCAAATGACACTATCAATAGAACAAAAAGACATCCTACAGTATGGGAGAATATATTCATAAATGAAATATCCAGTAAAGGGTTGACATCCAAAATATATAAAGAGCTCACGCACCTCAACAAGCAAAATGCAAATAATCCATTAAAAAATGGCAGAGGAGCTGAACAGATACTTTTCCAAAGAAATTCAGATGGCCAACAGACACATGAAAATACGCTCCACATCACTAGTCATCAGAGAAATGCAAATTAAAACCACAATGAGATATCACCTCACACCAGTAAGGATTGCCACCATCCAAAAGACAAACAACAAAAAATGTTGGCGAGGTTGTGGGGAAACGGGACCCTCTACACTGCTGGTTGGAATGAAAACTAGTTCCACCATTGTGGAAAGCAGTATGGAGGTTCCTCAAAAAGCTGAAAATAGAAATACCATTTGACCCAAGAATACTACCTCTAGGAATTTACCCTAAGAATGCAGCAGCCCAGTTTGAAAAAGACAGATGTACCCCTATGTTTCTCGGAGCACTATTTTCAATAGCCAAGAAATGGAAGCAACCTAAGTGTCCATCAGTAGATGAATGGATAAAGAAGATGTGGTACATATACACAATGGAATATTATTCAGCCATAAGAAGAAAACAAATCCTACCATTTGCAACAACATGGATGGAGCTAGAGGGTATTATGCTCAGTGAAATAAGCCAGTTGGAGAAAGACAAATACCAAATGATTTCACTCATATGTGGAGTATAAGAACAAAGAAAAAACTGAGGGAACAAAAGAGCAGCAGAATCACAGACCCCAAGAATGGACTAACACTTACTAAAGTGAAAGGGACTGGGGAGGATGGGTGGGAAGAGAGGGATAAGGGAGCAGGGAAAGAAAGGGGGCATTACGATTAGCATGTATAATGTTGGGGGATGCACAGGGATTGCTTTGTAACACAGAGAAGAGAAGTAGTGATTCTACAGCATCTTACTATGCTGATGGACAGTGACTATGATGGCATATTTGGGGGGTGACTCGGTGATGGGGGGAGTCTTGTAAGCATAATGTTACTCATGTAATTGTAGATTAATGATAACAAAGTAAAAAAAAATATAAACAACAACAACAACGACAACAGTAACACTACATCAGATGCTCCTTAAGAGACACATGCAAAATTCAGTGATCTACAAAATTGGAAAATAAAAGAAATATTGGTAAGATTTATCATTTACACTCTAACCTACTGAAAGCTGGTATGAGCATATTAGTAAATGGAAGGTACCCTTTAAGAAAAAGAAATGCTGCTAGAGAAAAGAGGGAGATTTGGTTCAGGTAAAAAGATTCAAAGCAATAAGAAGCTATCAATGCAAAGTCCTAATTTGCATGCATGTCCTAACACAGCCAAAATATGCACAGCAAAGACTGACAGAAGTAAATGGAGAAATGGAAAAATTCGTTGTCAGAGTGGGAAATTTTAACACACCTTCCTTGGTGACATACAAAGTGGCAGATAAAAATTCAGCTAGATGGAGAAGATTTCAAAATGTGAATTAACTAGATTATCCAGTTTACTTAGTTGAAATAGACCAATGCACATAGTAACTACACATGCAGCATTCCAGGGTATGGTATATGCTAGGCCATACAGCAAGCCTCAAGAAAGTTTTATGATGTAAACACAAGCTACCCTGAATAGCTGACATGAGGTTCAAGGGTACAGGTGGGTTCTCTGCCCCTCGCCCTCCTGCAGCATGACTCAAAAGAACGTTTATTTACGCCAGCATTCCCAATCCCTCCACCTAGGGGACCGTCCCCAATCTCCAGACCCTGGATGTGCGACGACCACCTGACTCAGGCCCTCCCCCTCAACCAGGGACAAAATTCCACCTCAGCCATGACCATCTGCATAGGAGGAGGAGATGTTGTCCATGTGGAACCAGGATCAGTGTATCAGGGCCTGCTTGACCCATTTACTCAAGCAGTGGACGGGGCTCAGCCTAGTCCCTTGCCACCCCACTCTAAACAGGGGTGGGCTGGGTGTCCTGTGGTTTGGGTTGGGAGAGGGGACCCAGAATCCCTCCAGCCTCATGGGGATCTCAGGCCAAGGCCTCATGCTAACCAACGCACCCATGGTGTGGCTGGAAGGCAGTGAGTGGCCTGCCACCAACATCCTCACAGGCTTCTTGTGAAGACAATCTGTGGGCTCTGGAGCTGGCAGATTGGAGAGATCCCAGGAGGGCTGCCAATGGAGGAGAGAGCCAGTCCTAAGCTCTTTGTTGGGGTCACATGAACAAAATGGAGTCCTTACAGGAAGTTGTGTCCCGAGGAGCACAGAGCAGAGAGTCCTGGGGGCCAGAGACTTTACTTCCTGTAAGTACTGATCCCTGAGTTTGCTACAAGCTTGACACCCAGGGAACTGTTTCCAACTGAAGCACCTCTGCAGAGGAGGCCAAGTTGAGTCAGGAGGCCTTGGACCCAGTTGCTCGAGGCTACATATGCAGGAACTCTGTTGGACAGACTCTGGGAAGCTTTCATTACACTGTGCTCCTTCATTCCGCAAACCCAGAGAACTCTGAGTGCCAGGTGTAGGCCAGTTTCTGGACTTGCTGCATTGCATCTGTTCTTTTGCCTATTTCCCACAAAGAAACTCTGATAGCACAGTCACCAGTTTTCCAAGGTTGCTGAGGCTTACTGAGGTGATGAAGCTTGTAAGGAATTATTCAGGGGCTACATGGCATAAAAGAGATGGTAATTGAGCTGCATGGAATGAGGGTCACCTCTCAATGCATAGCTTTACTAAAGTCTTGCTGCAATACGTGGGGTTTTCTTAAGTTAGGGGAAAGTAACAGAATAGTCTGAAAACAGTCACATGGCTGGCATTAACTCCAACCCATTCTGGAGAGAGAAAAACTAAACAAAACAAAAATCCACAAACAGACCCAGAAAAATAAGTAGAAAACAGCAAATAGCCTTTGGTGGGTCACCGTAATGAGAGCAGAGAAAACAAATCAGGACCTTTCCTTTTAAAAAGAATATGTACTGCATGTAGAAAATGCCCCCCATTGGTCCGAACCAGAATTGTAGCTCATAAGAATCTCAGATCAGAGGGCTTTGCAAGGGAGAGGGAAGGAGGCAGGAGCAACCTGGGCTCCAGTGCATCAGTCAGAACTTTGTGGAATTTTTCACTACCGTCTGGAATTTTCCACTGCCTGTCTACAATCCCTTTCTGGACCTCTAGGCACTAAGGGAGGAGGTCTAACCCCTGAGAGAAGGGAAGAAACACCTGCACATGACAGTGAACATGTGGGGTAAAGGAAGTGTTAGACAGAAATGTACACACATACCCAGACAAACTGTCACATCAAGAATTGAGATTTGCTACTATTTTTTTGATTGAACAGTATCATGTGAACTTTTTAAGGGCATGGTAAGTATATGTGTACGTTTTTTGCCAATTGGTAATTATTTCAAAGTGTTTCTCTCAACAAATTTGCCTAATCACAAAATATTAAGCATTAAAATTATACACTTAAACAACATAGGCAAAAATCTCCTGAGTATAAGCATGAGCAACTTCTTCCTGAAAGCATCTCCTCAAGCAATGGAAACAAAAGCAAAAATGAACACATGGAACTACATCAAACTAAAAAGTTTCTGTATGGTAAAGGACACCATCCACAGAACAAAAAGGCATCCTACAGTATGGGAGAATACATTTGTAAATAACAAATCTGACAAGGGGTTAACATCCAAAATATATAAAGAACTCACATGCCTCAACACCCAGAAAACAAATAACCCAATTAAAAAATGGGCAGAGGATATGAAGAGACAGTTCTCCAAAGAAGAAATTCAGATGGCCAACAGACACATGAAAAGACGCTCCACATCACTAATCATCAGGGAAATGTAAATTAAAACCACAATGAGATATCACCTCACACCACTAAGGATGGCCAGCATTGAAAAGACTAAGAACAACAAATGCTGGTGAGGATGCAGAGAAAGGGGAACCCTCCTACACTGCTGGTGTGAATGTAAGCTAGTTCAACCATTGTGGAAAGCAATATGGAGGTTCTTCAAGAAACTAAAAATAGAAAGACCATTTGACCCAGGAATCCCACTCCTTGGGATTTACACAAAGAATACAACTTCTCAGACTCAAAAAGACATATGCACCCCTAAGTTTACTGCAACACTATTTACAGTAGTCAAGATATGGAAGCAACCTAAGTATGCATCAGTAGATGAATGGTAAAGAAGACATGGTACATATACACAATGGAATACTATTCAGCCATAAGAAATAAACAAATCCTACCATTTACAACAACATGGATGGAGCTGGAGGATATTATGCTCAGTGAAATAAGCCAGGAGGAGAAAGACAAGTGCCAAGTTATTTCCCTCATTTATGGAGCATAACAACAAAGCAAAACTGAAGGAACAAAACAGCAGCAGAGTCACAGACTCCAAGAAGGGACTAGTGGTTACCAAAGGGGAGGGGTGTGGGAAGGCGGGTGGGGAGGGAGGGAGATGGGGATTGAGGGATAATATTTTTAGTACACATGGTGTGGGGGATCATGGGGAAAACAGTGTAGTGCAGAGAAGGCAAATAGCGAATCTGTGACATCTTACTACACTGATGGACAGTGACTGCATTGGGGTATGGGTGGGGACTTGATAATATGGGTAAATGTTGTAACCACATTGTTTTTTCATGTGAAACCTTCATAAGAGTGTATATCAATAGTACCTTTATAAAAAATTAAAAATAAATAAAAAAGAGGGAAAAGATATACACTTAAAAAACGAAGTCATTTTGTACTTCCATCTGTATGATCCCTTTGCTATGACTCATAGATTTCCAGGATACTCATTGTAAATAGATGGTTGTACGTTTTCCAGACGTGCTTCTCTTTAGATCACATGTATACCAACCTTGAAAGATTTGTGCAGTTATGCACTTTTATAGTCTTCCTAAATTTTCCAATCACATAATTTTCTGAAATTGATCTTTTCACTTACCATGACTTCGCCAGAGTTTAATTTCTTCAGTTGATGTGGTTTGGCATGATTCCAGATGTTTACTGGAGAAGCATTTTGCTTTCTAGGTGAATTATTTGTATGTAATGTTTGGCCCCTTTCTCTGTTGATTTATAAAGTTCCTTTATTTCCCCACACAATAGCACAAATTTTGTAATATTGCTTGCAATATTTACTCCCAGCTTTCCACACTTGTGGGTTTTTTTCTTTCTGACAGTACAGAAACTGCTTTAGTTTCCATGAAATTTCCTTACTTAAATATCACACAGCTACGACAGAAAAAAAATGAGTAACACATAGGGTTGCATCAAATACTAGTCCACTGGGAATTCCAGATTCAAAGCATTGAAACCTTCAGGGCATAAAGGAAAAAATCCTTTAGACATAAGACATAATCCTACATCTGCGAATATTCAGAACACTAATTGGATACTTGTTTGCCTATGGGAGTTAGCATGCAAGGTGCCTCTGGCTAAAGTAATTCTGTAAATGATCATTTCCTTCCCTCCATGGAGGTTAATTTTCTTCTGCTTCTGTCTGTGCCCCCCCCCCCCACACTCCATCATCCCCAGGACACGTGGGGATCCACATGGGCCTACATGCAGGCCTCAAGGCCTAAGGGATGGGATTTCATTTCCACCATCATCTTCAAGACCGACACATGGTGGAAAGGGTGGTTTGAGTATCCTAACAGCATGGCACAGAAACCAGAAGGATTAGAAACTAGATATGTGACCAAAGAAAAGCTTTAAACTCTGGTATAAATCTAATTAGAGAAATTAAAGGGACGTTAAGGGAAAAAACAACCTTATCCATCCCATACAAAAATGTTACCTCTAAGGAAGGTCAAATTATGGGAAAAATACATGGAACACATTTAATAGGCAAATGTTAAATATTCAATCATATAAATAAATCTGATGAGTAAAAAAGTGCCATCCAGAGCCTACTGAAATAATTCAAATAAGAGCTATACTCACAAACATAGAATAATTCAAATAAGAACTGGGCTCACAAACATAATCAAGAATAAACACATGTGAAAACAATTATGTAGGCATGCACATACATATAGTTACATATACTTGTGTACATCAACATATATACAACGTATGAAGAACAGTCTATTCATATGGTGAGGAAAATTTGGGAGACTGTATATATTCATGCAAACCTTCTTATATAGTAATGCACACAGAGAAATACATCTGGGGGCTAAAAAATAAATTATCAATGTTGTACATCTTGCTATGTAACAGATTGAAAGAAAGGATATACAAAAATATTTTGTCTAATCAATACATGTTCCTGCACTGCATTAGATCTTGAAATAAAAAATTTAATTTGAAGTCACAAAAATGACTAATGTAAATAATAGTGTGGTATATACCCGGCTGGGAATTTTATTACAAAAAAAACATGTATGTATGTGGCTTGACTGTATATATCTATACCTATGCATTTTCTTTCACATCATTTGTGTGTCTCAATCACACAGATATAGGCTTCTTGTCATAGTTGGGAGGGAGGAGCTGAAGAAAACTTCTTGCCACTACATTTAATGTACATGGGCTCAGAATCATTCATAATGCTTCATCTGCCATAAAATCTTCCAGAAATTTCCTCTGGTGGGGACTTGGCTCCCTCCCTCCTTCCAAGGATTCTGTAGTTGATGTCCAAGCTGCCATTCTTGATGTGGTCACCAGATGGCACAGAACCCCAACTTCTGAATTTCCTCCAGTGAAAAATACTATTTGGGAAAAGGAAAGAATCTATTAAATGTCATTTTGCATTGCAAAAAGACATGAACATTTACATGTGGGAGAACATGTAAAATCAGATCATGCTCAGATTACTTTACCTAACAATTTTCTTCTTCTCTCATAGCAATATCACACTCCTCTTAGAGGGCTGGTGGATACTGTAGGCCTGATTTGCAAGCAAAGGGGGGCAGAAAGGATTCAGGAACTTTCTACAGTTGTCCTGTCAGATTTCACAGAATTTCTCCCAGGATGCCAAACGGCTGGGTTAGGGATTTCTACACTGGACTTCCCAAAGGATGAGCCAGGTTATGAGGTATTTCCTTCGAATTACATAACTGGCTAGTCCCCCGCCTTTCCTCCTAGACCGGCCAATGCTTCCTTAGCCTCCGATGTGGCTTAAAGAGCCACTTCTGTGCGAATTCTCAGACACACCCTACTGGTTTGATTACCCTTAGGCAACTAGTAATTCCACCACTTCATTGTGACCATCTCCGGATACACTTTTCATGGAAAAGGGAACCAAAGACTGTGAGCTCAAAATTTTTCATGGGCTGTAGCTTCACACAATGAACCAAAGACTGTGAAATTTTCAAAATTTCTTATCTGAAGATTTGCCTCAGTTTCACCTCTTCCACTTCTGAGGAGGATGACCAGAACACAGATCAGTTCAGCAGTGGAAATACAGGGTTGATCCACAGATAGCAATGGGGGCGGGTACTTCAGAGAAGCTGTGGAGGCTGTGGACTGACGCTTCTTCTTCGACTGTAATGACAGTCTATGGTTGTTGGCAGATACGGTTTTGCATGGCAGAGACCAGATGAACGTTCCAGAGGTAGAATTACAAATTGGAAAGCTTTTAAATAAATAATCTGCATTGTGAAATACTCCTACTTAAACATATTTTGAAATATTTAAATGAATTTGGAAAAGAGTGAAAAATAAAATAAGGAAGGAAGCAAAAGTTTTCATTAACCTCTGATGAGACATTATTTTTCACATTCTTATTAATTGTGTGCATAATTTGACCCTGACTTATCCTTTCATTGACGTAATAGTATTTAACCCCTTTGACATAACTACAAAGTCCACATGGTGATTCTTTCTTAATTTGATGAAAGTGAGCCTCAGATTTCAGGCTGGGAAATTATAGGCAAAAAATAATAATCTACTGTCACAGAAGTTCCATAGTTTCCTGGAAACAGGCACAGGTCAGAGAGACAAGGAGGCTGGACACAGGTAAATGGGAAGATGACAAAGGGGGCAGGAAAAGGCTTCCTGGGGTAATGGATATGTTCATTACCTCGACTGTAACGTTGGTTTCACAATGTGTACATATGTCACAACTTACTAAAGCAAATACTTGAAATATGTGCAGGGTATTTGGTGTCAATCATATACCTCAGTAAAGCATTTGAAACAGATTTGTTATTTGTTAAGTCTTTGATGAAGTTAAATGACTCAGGAGAAAAATTCTGACTAAAATGCTCCTGTCATATTAACAGATCCATACTATGTCTCATCAAGTTGGCCCACACTACATTTGTTCAAATAGAAATGATCACTGCTTCATGGATATTGCAACATCAATCTATTTATTTATACAGTCAGAAAAAGATATGTAAATTTGTTGAACCTGCATTTTTAATATCAAGATCCTTCCTCAATCTAGATCATTCACCGCATTCAGACCAGACAAAGGCATCTAACATGGGCCTCAGGGGCTAATACACATTACGTAGCTGCCGAAAAGAAGAATTTCTCCTGCTAAATCTCTTCTAGGATGAGACCCAGGGGTCCCTTACTTTTGGCCAGTTTGTGAACCTCACAGGAACTATTCCATAACATGCTCTTTTCATATCTGTGAACTCATTTGAGTGTCAGGCATCACGTCCCACCAAAGACATGACCTCCCTGCTGTCCCTGAACCTGGAGTAGAAGCTTCAGCTGCCACCAGGACACAGATCCTCAGAATCTACTTCTTCAGACACTTGATATGAGCTCAGCCACTGGCATGCAGAGCTGCACAGGTAGAGACAGATCCAGCCATCACTACACTTTACTGAACTAACTATGTGCCTCCACCATGCTAGGCACTGGGATAGTGACCATGACACCGATACTACTTGGTACTGATTGTGACCACCACGTGTTACAAGGGTCTTCTCCCCAGGGCCTTTCTCTTTGGCTTTCCTCGACTATGCACTATTTAGAAACTTCAAAAGCAAAACCAAGAGGCCTGACTTCATGTAGGCATTCACGATCCCGCCATGAGCACAGGGCTGTGGGCTGCTCACTGGTATCCCTGTATCTTCCCAGCGATGCTGTGGGTGAAGTATTCTCATCCCCATTTCGCCAAGGCGGAAGCTGGGCTCAGAGAGGCGTAACATGTCTTAGTTCCTGCACCCCTGCCTTTAGTAGCAATGTGGCTCCTAGACAGCCTCAGAGCAGGACCCACACTCCCTGGGACCGGGTGGGACCCGTTGCTTTGCCGCCGAGCCAGCCAGGGCAGCGAGGTCCCTTTGTCTCTCGCTCCCGGGAGGGTGGTCATCTCCCAATGCAGAGACCCCATCCCAGATCCCCGCACCCTCAGCTCAGTCCCCAACCCCTGAAGGCAGGACCTGCTCTCCTCACCAGGCGGCGTCGGTCTCTAGGAAAGGGTCATCACAGCCACCACGTGACGTCAGGGAGCTGTGGCAACCTGGATGCTCCCGCTGGCCTACAACACCTGAAGTGTTTCCCACTTGGCCGCATCCCTGTCAGAGCACTCAGAAGCTGTGTGCCCTGACACCATGGCTTCACTCACCTGCAGGAAGAGCTCTGCCCTGGCGTGGCAAAATCTCTCAACTCCCAGCACAAGTTCCACACCTCCTGCATCCCTCCAGCCACCCAGCCATCCATTCAACAGCTAGCAGCCATTAAGGCCAAACGCCACGTATCAGTTCAGTGACAGACTTCCCCTGGACACCAACAAAGAACTCAAGTGTGGACACAGTGGTGTTCTAAATTCGCATGTTCAATCTGAGAAGTAGCAGCTCAAGAAAGGCTAGAGGTTTCCTATAAATATATGCAAGTTCAGATCCTTATGGTTTTTCTTCTTATTGAAGTATGGTTGACAGACAAACGTATGTTGGCTTCTACTGTACAACACAGGGGTTCAACAGTTACCCATGCTATAAAAACTTCACCCCCTCTGGTTTGGTTACTATCTATCAACATAGGAAGCTGTTACAGAACATTGGCTAAATTCTCCATGCTATACTACCATCCCGGTGACCAACATCTATTATTTGGGTACCTCCTCCCATTCGATTCTCTACACATGCACATAGAAGGGATGCTCATGACATGTGGGTTACATATGACTGCTCACAATTTTCAGTTGAGGGTAAGGATCACATTTGGGTTTGTGTCAGTGTGTACATGTGCTCTATCTACATATACACATATTACATATAATAAACCAGGTATCTCTACCTTTGAATGTATGTGTGCACACAGTGTTAAATTAGCCAGTTGGAGGCATGAGGACACCTACTCTGTGTGTCTGTGTGTTTGTGTGTGTTTGTGTGTGTGTGGAAGGGAGTGGTGTGTACTGAAAACATGCAAACAACAGTGTATTTTGCTCAGTGAAGCTGTGATCTGGAGTAAAGGGATCAAACAATTCACAGAAACATTCATCTTCCAGTGTTGGCTAATGATTACCTCTAGGGAAGAATGAAGAAAGAATAAAAATGAATCATGTCCTGGACTAATCTGATGGCTCTCTAAGGTAATGAATGGAAATATTTCCTAAGTAGCAGCCTTGGGTCTGCATCACATTTAGGGTTATGTTAGGTTTGGTTGAAGGGGAGGGTGAGTGCTTAGGATTAGTGACTAGGGTTATACTTAGGATTAGGTTGATGGTTACATTTTGGATGTGGGTGTGGGTATGATTAGAGTTAGCTTTCAACATTAGAGTTAGGGTTATGTTAAGTTTTAGGCTTACACTGATGCTTTTGTGTGGGGGAAGCTAAAGGTGTTGAGGAGAGTTTTGGGGTAGTTGTGGGGTTAGGGTTAAGGTTAGGTGTAGGGTAAGGCTTAGCTTGAAGTTCGGTTTTGGGATGGAGTGAGGTTTGGGATTCAGGCTGAGGGTTAGGATTCGATTTAGGTTTAGGCTTACATTCCATGTAAGTGAGGTTGATGGATAGGGGTAGGGGTAGGTGTCAGTTTTGGCTTAGAGTTGGTCTAGTGTAAGTAGCACTGTGAGGATATGGTTACAGTAAGAGTTAGGACTAAGGTTCAATGTTAGTATTTGCAGTACTTTTAGGGTTAGGTTTATATGTTGTATGGGTGAATTTGAGGATGAGGTGTTAGGGTTAGTGCTTAGGCTTAGGGTTAGGTTCAAGATTAAAATGAAGTGCATGGTGAGGAAATACGTATGGTTAGAGTTAGTTTTAGGCTTTATTTTTAGGGTAGGCTATAATTTAGGGTTAGTGTTATGGTATGGTTGGGTGAAGGTGAGGGTGTTGATGGGGGTTTAGAGGAAGGGGTATGTTTAGGGTTCGGCTTGGGTTTAGGTTTTGGGTTTTGCTTAGGGTGTATTTAGGGTTGTGGTTTGGGCTAAGTATCGGGTTTAGAGTAACAGGTTCAACTAAGGTTTGGGATTACGCGTGTGTGTTTGTGAAGTTGTGCATGTGGGTTATGGGTCAGGCACAGGGTTTGTGTTATGGTTAAGTCCAGCTATAGTTGTAGGGTTGGATATGGTTAGGGTTTGACTTAGGATGATGATTTGCAGTTAGTATTTGGGTTAGGTTGAGGTTTAAGATTGCATCAGGTGTGGTTGAAGGTGAGGGGGAGGTGTTAGGGTATGTGGCTATGGTTAGGGTTAGGGTTAAGTTGAAGGATAAGTGTAGGGTGAGGATATGGTTATGGTTAGAGTTTGGGTTCAGCTTTATTCTTGGCGTTTGTGTTAGGTTTAGTTTCAGGGTTCCATAAGGAGAGGGTGTGTAGAGGTAGGAAAATGATCAGGGTTAGGCTTCAGATGAATTTAGGGTAGGTGTTAGAGTTAAGTATGGGTTTTAGAGTGAGGGTAAGGATACTGTAGGAATTCATATATAAAGTATAAAAATCATAAGAATAATCATATTTGACTTGATTGTTTATAGTTCATGATTCGTAGTCAAAACAGAAACAGTTTCTGTGATACGAGTGCTCTTGTATTGTTCCCTATGTAAGAACTTGTTCACCATGTGAGAAATTGTTCGTTATACTTCAGAAGATTGGAGACTGATAAGAGTTGGACTTGATTAATGGTTGTGCATAGACTCCCCTATACAGGATCTTATTGTTGTTAACAGCCATTTAATCAATTCATATGAGAGGTGCTCTCTCAGCATCACTCTTGCGCTGTCATGCCTTGAGTCCCCTGGCTGGTCCTTTCAGGTCTTCAACGACTCATCGTGTCTCTTCCCTTTTCTGCGGGTCAGAGACAGGGAAAGGACCCACAAGTGGCGCCCGAACAGGGACTTGAAAGATTGTCAGAACTCAGGGCGGAGAACCTCCGCTCGGAGGCACTTGCAATTCAAAGGTAGGAAAAAGCTGCGAAGATCGTCAATCTGATAAGACTCCTGGGAAAGCACGCATAGGGACAGGATCAAGACGTCAGGAACACTATAATGGGCCAAACTGAAACTAAAGCAGCTAAACCAGAGGATTATTTAAAATTATTCCATGCCCTCCTAAAAACATCAGGAGAGAGATCTTCTATAAAGGACTTTGCTCAACTCTACAAATATATTAAAAAATATTGTTATTGGTTGCCACCACAAGGGACACTTAAACAGGCTGATTGGGATAATGTAGTAAGAGACTTTAAAAAGGCTCACAGACAGGGAAATGTCATCCCTGTGCCTGTTTGGTCTTTATGTAATTTGATCACTCTCGCCTTGCAGCCTTTACAAACTCCCCCGCTGTCTGAAACCAAGTCAGACACACAAGAGTGTGAGAGAGAACTCTTAGAAGATGTGGTGGAATCAAGTAAGCAATCTTCATCCCTACATCTGTCTGACTCCTCTTCGTCCTCCTCTTCCTCTTCTTCAGAGACAGATGATGAGAGTTCTGTTCGTTCCTCTCATTGTAAAAAATCCTCAGTCTCTGTTCCTGCTGGGTCTGCTTTCGCAGCAGGAATACGTAAAGCCCAGAGGGAGCGTGATGTAGATGCTTATCCGACACCCTTAGTAGCACCAGTTAATTTAACTCCTTTTGGGCCAGGTGAGGATCCTGATTTTCCACAAGGAGGGGTCAAAGCACTTTATACACCTATTCTTACAAGACATTAAAAGATTTTAAACAGGCTATTTCTTCTTATGGTACTAATTCTCCATATGTTGTGGGTCTCTTGAGGGGGTCAGCAGAACAGGAAAGGATGATTCCTCACAATTGGGATTTACTGGCTCATACTTATTTAGACTCTTATGAGCTTTTACAATTTAAAACGTGGTGGTATGAAGAAGCAAAAGCACAAGCTTTGAGAAATCAGCATGCCAATCCTCCAATTCTTATAACTGCTGAACAACTAGCAGGACAAGGAGACTGGTTGCAGATGGAAAGACAAGCTAGATACTAAGACATGGCAGTAACACAAGTATGTCTGTGTTGCTTAAAAGCCTGGGGAACCTTGCCATTTAGTAAACTTAAACAAAGCCTTAATGAATCCAATGTTGACTTTGTTGTGAGATTGCAAGATAATTTGAGAAAGACAATAGCACATCCAGATTTGAGAGATCTGTTGTTACAGATGCTAGCCTGTGATAATGCAAATAAGAGTATCAGAGAGTTTTTAGACCTTTAGAAGCCGCAAGAGCTAGAATGGAAGATTGTATCAAGGCCTGTGCCAATATAGGTTCCCCTACATATCAAGCTAATTTACTAGCAACCGCTATGAAGAGAAAATCAAAAGGAAATGCAAGAAATTTGAAATGTTTTGGTTGTGGCAGACAAGAGCATATGAAAAGAGACTTCTGATTGCAAAAGAGGACAAAAAAGTTAAATTTTAAAAATAAACCACCATCAATTTGCCCGAAATATAAAAAATGGAGACATTAGTCTAATGAATATCATTCAAAATTTGATAAAGATGGTAATCCTATCAATGAGTCTCAGCCTTTAAACCTTCAACCAGGCCAGCCTCTGAGGCCCTAGAAAATAATACAGAGGCATCCTCTCCAATTGAAAGAACATGGCACGATTTACAAGCAGCAACTAAAGGAAGTGCTGCTGTAGATCTTGCCTCTTCTCAATCTGTATATTTACACCGGTCACAAGGAGTGCAATTATTTAGTACAGAAATTTTTGGTCCTTTACCAACCAATTCTGTAGGATTACTTTTAGGCCAGAGTAGCTAGACACTAAAAGGATTAATGGTAAGACCTAGAGTTACTGATCAAGATTATATGGGTGAGATTAAAATAATGGTATCATCTGATAAAGAATTATATATACCTCAAAGAGAAAGAATTGCTCAATTACTTTTACTTCCTTATCTCCCACCTTCAACAACATTTTATGAAAGAGGGCAAGGTGGATTTAGAAGTACAAATAAACAAATATAGCTTAATACAAAAATCACATCTGTCAGACCTCAATGCAAGATCAGTATTCAAGGCAAGTCTTTTACAGGATTGTTAGACACAGAGGCTGATGTATCTGTAATTGTTCTTAAATATTGGCCAAAAAATTGGCCCAAACAAGAAAAGCATATTCAAGTTTCAGGTATTGGTACAACCTCTCTGGTATGGCAAAGTTCAGCTACCTTACATTGTCTAGGCCCTGAAAAACAATTAGCTTTGTTGAAACCTTTAATTGTTGATGTAGCAATTAATCTCTGGAGACAAGATTTAATGCAACAATGGCATACTACACTATCTGTTGATGAGTCTTCATCAGTTCAATCTTTTTCTTAGGGGTCATTGATATATGGCTACCAGCTCCTATGCCATTACAGTGGACCTCTCAAACACCTGTTTGGGTGAATCAATGGCCCCTCAATAAAGAAAAACTGGCAGTCTTGCACACATTAGTTCAAGAACAACTTCAGCTAGATAAGTTAGAATTTTCCACAAGCCCGTGGAATTCTCCTGTATTTGTTATAAAAAAGAAATCAGGAAATTGAAACTCTTACACGATTTAAGGCAAATTAATGCAGTTCCTAAACCTATGAGACCTTTACAACAAGGCCTCCCTTCTCCGGCTATAGTTCCGAAAGACTGGAACATGGCTATAATTGATCTTCAAGATTGTTTTTTTTGCAATTCCTTTAGCCATAATAGACAGAGAAAAGTTTGCTTTTTCTGTCCCTTCCTTGCTTTTTCTGTCCCTCCCAGCTACCTTCAGAAAGATTCCAATGGAAAGTATTTCCTCAAAGAATGTTAAACAGCCCTACAATTTGTCAAAATTATGTGCACAGGGCTCTTCAGCCTATATGTGAAAAATGGCCCTCAGCTTATATCATTCATTATATAGATGATATTCTCATAGCCCTACCTAGACATCTATCTCTTACCAATATTCTCAATGAGACTGAAACTGAATTAAAACAATGGAGATTACAAATAGCCCCAGATAAAATACAAATACAATACCCAATGAATTATTTGGAGAATAAAATTCAAGAAAATTTAATAATCCATCAGAAAATTCAGATTAAGAAAGATCATCTTAAAATTTTAAATGATTTTCAAAAGCTCTTAGGAGATATTAATTAGATCCGACCATTATTAGAAATTCCAACTTATAAATTACAACATCTTTTCAATACTTAAAAAGACACCCAGATCTTAATAGTCCTAGAGACTTAACCTCAAAAGCTGAGGAAGAACTCAAGTAGATAGAACAACACATTCAAAAGGGTCAATTATCAAGAAGTGACTTACACAAACTCTGAATTTTATTAATTTACTTTACTCCTCATTCTCCTACAAGATTGCTCTGTCAATGTGATGGTTAGTTAGAATGGATATTTTTGCAGTACCAAACTAAACCCACTTTACAACCTTACATTGACAAAGTAGCCTCCATTATCCTTAAAGGACGACAGAGACTAAGACAGATGATTGGTCAAGACCCTCACTCCATAATTCTTCCCTTATCTAAACAAAATATTATGCAAGTATTTCAAGAAAATATTCATTGACAAATTACACTTTCAGATTATTTGAGAAACATTGACTGTCATTATCCTAGGAATGAATTATTTTCCTTTTTTTCAGCGCCATCAATGGATTCTTCCTCAAAAAACTTCTCCTAATCCATTATTAAATACTGTTACCTGTTTTACAGATGGTACAAAATCTTTTAGGGAAGCCTATACAACTTGCTCTGGTTTATCAAAAACTTTTCAAACGTCTTTTAGTTCTGCACAACAAATGAGTTATATGCTGAATTGCAAGCTCTGCAGGATTTTCCAGGTCATCTCAATATTGTTACTGACTCTGCTTATGCTGCCTTTTCTGTTCCTCTATTAGAAACTGCAACATTGGGCACTGCACAATCTCCTATTAACACTTTATTTTCTCAGTTACAGGCATGTATCCATCAACATCTACATCCCTTCTTCATCAGTCATATATGATCACATTCAAATTTACCAGGTCTTTTATCATACTATAACAATAAAGTAGATAAGCTTTTTTCTTTGGTTAATTACTCACCAGTTCAACACTATCATGACCTGACTCATGCTCCCTCTTTCACCTTACAGAAATGTTTTTCTCTCTCTGCATCTGAAGCTCAAAATATCTTGAATTCTTGTCCAACCTGTTCTCAAATTAATTCTCCTCATTTACAAACAAGAACCATTCCCAGGAGAACACACCCTGACGTCCTATGACAAGTAGATGTTACTATTGTTCCTGAATTTGGAACTCTTAAACATTTTCATGTTTCCATTGACACTTATTCTTCTGCTTCGTGAGCCACAGCTTTAACAGGAGAATAATATCATCATGTTATTACTCATATTTTACAAGCATTTGCACTAGTAGGCGTTCCTGCCACCATAAAAACTGACAGTGCTCCAGTTTACCTCTTCTCTATGCTAAAGAAATTTTTCAGCTGTATATTACTCATAAAATGGGCATTCCTTACAATTCTACAAGTCAAGTTCTAATTGAACATTGTCATCTTACTGTTAAGCATTATTTATTAAAACAAAAAGGGGGATTACTCCCTGATATGATAAAATTGACTGCAAACCAATGATTAATGCATGCGTCATATGTCCTCAATTTTGACCACTTAAAGAGTGATGGGATCATGGCAAGATGGCAGCATGAGTAGTTCAGAGGAAATCTCCTCCCCAAAACATATATATTTATGAAAATACAATAAATACAACTATTCCTAAAAGAGACACCAGTGGATGCAGTACAACAGCCAGGATACATCTACATCTGTGAGAACTCAACATCACACAAAGGGGGTAAGATACAAGCTGTGGCCAGGTGGGAACCGAATGCTCCCCAACCCCAGAACCCAGCAGGAAGAAAGGATTTGAAACGGGAAGGGAGTGAAAGCCCAGGACTGCTAAACAACCAGCTCTAGAAATCTGCACCTGGAGCACAGACACAAGATGCATGGGGTGCTGGATATTAGAGAAATGGAAAAGCAAACCTGTGGGCAGGTCCCCACATCTGGCACCCCTGAGACAAAAGAAAAGCGAGTTCTTTCTGCAAGTCTTAAAGAGACAGGGACCCTATAGCTGGACGAAATTGTCCCAGCACACTTAGCCAGAAGCTTGGAATCCTGGGGAACCTTAGGCACCCTAAATTCCAGGTAGGCAGCACAGCTCTGAAGACCCTCATGACACTAAGCAGCCTGCCAGTCATTGCTACAACTGGCGTGGATCCCGACACACCAGCCCAGTAGCAGAAGAGTGGCAGTGCATGCTGGGGGCGGCGGCACCAGAAGGGACCGGGAGCAAATCGCGTGCGCCATGGCACCAGAGGGGACCAGGAGAGGCTTATGCGAGCCCACAGTGGCAGTGACTGAACAGCCCAGGTGTGGCTCATGTGAACTGGCGGCAGTGGAGCCAGAGGAGTATGGGAGAGGTCCATGTGTGAGAGCCCCATGCGCACCTGCAGCGGAGCCAGAGGGAGCAGGTGTGCTCCCAGCAGCCAACCAGAATCCCAGCCCAATGCACAGCCACCTGGGCCAGGCCCGAAGGCTGCTGTTGGCACACAGCAGCCCAGAAGGGGCATTGCTATAATGGAGGAGTGCACCTGGCATGCCTGCCACCCCCACAGGCCTCCGCACTGCTCTGACAGAGACCCAGCCCACAGCAGCTTAGGGGATTAACCCAGTGGCCTCTCCAGGAGTGCAGGTAACTGACACAGGTAGGGGAGAAGGGCAAGGCATCCAGCAAGCAGGAAAGGACTTTCTTCTCCCAGCTGACACACCCGCAACCTGCCTACAGCCACTGCTATCACTATGAAAAGAAAAGGCAAAAAAATTTAGTTCAGTCCAAGATAGTTCAGACAATGCCTGAGAGAGGATCTGCAGAGACAGACCTAACCACTCTCCCTGAAAAAGGATTCAAAATAAAAATCATAAATATCCTGACAGAGCTGCAGAGAAATATGCAGGAGCTAAGGGATGATGTCCAGGCAGAGATTACAGACGTCTGGAGGAAGATTACAGAAGTGAAACAAACTCTGGAAAGATTTATAAGCAGAATGGATAAGATGCAAGAGGCCATTGATGGAATAGAACCCAGAGAACAGGAACGCATAGAAGCTGATGCAGAGAGAGATAAAAGGATCTCCAGGAATGAAACAATATTAAGAGAACTGTGTGACCAATCCAAAAGGAACAATATCTGCACAATAGGGGTACCAGAGGAAGAAGAGAGAAAGGGGTGGAAAACTTTGAAGAAATAATTGCTGAAAGGGAACAGACATCCAGGTCCGAGAATCACAAAGTGCTCCAAACAAGCTGAACCCAAGGAAGTCCACACTAAGACACATAATAATTAAAATATCAAAAATAAAAGATAGAGAAACTTCAGGGAAGGTCCAGAATTTTGCTATAAATACTACGTATGTAGAAAAGGAGCATTACAGAAGCAGCAACTGGCAAACACCACACCTTCCTGTGCTTGTACCCTCTCTCCCTGAGCTCACCAACTGAGTCAAAGATAAGCCCGTCTTCCACGCATGGGGACCTGGGTAAGGGTCTGCTCAGAGGCATGGTGTTGGGCAGTGCTTATGAGCCTCTGAAACACCCAAGAAAGTAGGGAATCTTGTGTCTTCAAAACTTTAACTCAAGGCACATGAGGGAGGTATTTGCTTCCTTTATAAACATATCTATGTTCTCATCAGAGGAAACAATGAGAAATGACTTTTCACAGGGCTTGCCTTAACCCTGAGGCTCAGCCCAGCCCCACTGATGTGCCTCGACCTTTAAAGGGCCCTTGAGGTCCCACTGCCTGCCATATGCTCCAGGCAAATGTTCTCATTTTCCCCTTGGGACAGCTCTGTGCCAAAGGTATCCTGAGTCACATTTCACAGTCAACAAAGCTCAGGCTCACAGGACCTACTCCACCTCTTCAGAGGAGTGGCCATTTGGGAGTGAGGTTCCATCCCTGGTCCTCTCTCGAGTACAAAAGAGCAGCCTCCTTTTTAGAAGATGGGCTTGCAGGGCCAGAGAAATGGTCATTTTGCTGTCCTCTGATAGACTAGGTCCCAAGGGTACTCTAAAAATTCCCTTTTAATGGTGAATATGTGGTGCTCATCTATGTGCACATATGTTCATTACGTTGGAAGATGGTTGACTGCATTCAGTTTCACAGAGAGAGGAAATAGATTGCAAATGGAATTCACAGTGTGCATGTGTGTTTCTGTCTCTGTCTCCTCTTAGCTCAGTCACTCACCTTGCTAGTGTAGCTTTATTTTCAGTTCAGACAAAGGCCGAATTCCCATCTCAGGATTCAATTTCTCAGAAAATGATGGACAGAGAGACTGCTGTCATCTGGTGAAAATTTTCAGAAAACTCTGATGACAACAATTATACCCAGATTCCGATTTCCATCCCTCCCTCCCCACTTGCTGACCCCCAAGTCTGAAACTATCAGAGCTGTCATAGATCTGACCACCTGGTGGCATCCACCCCACTATTCTTTTTAAGGAAAAGGAGCATCTTTTGCAAAGCCTATGAATGGTTTGTTTAGTATGATACCAGTTCGGTTTGGAAAACTCACATGTACACTAAGTCAGTTCCATCTGTGGCTGATCCCAAATATACATCCATTGTGTTCAGTGATGTATCTGTTCCCTCCTCAATGTGGGATTATGTATACACACTGTACAGTGTCCCTTCCAGAGAGCAGGGCATTTACCCTCCATTACCCCACCCCTGTACATGCTGTCCATTCCTTTACCCACCCCCTGTCTGCCATCCCATCTCCCGGACACTGGATAAAGCAGTTCAAATTCGAGTCTGGTACCTCGTTTCTCTCAACTGTCTAAACTGCCCTGTGCTTCCTTATGCTCACCTGCCACTGAGTGCTAACACTGTGAGAAGGAGCTCCTGTTGCCCGACTTTGAACATCATGGAACTGAGGCACAGTGAGGGCAGAGCTAGTAGGGCACACTAGAATGTGTTCTGCATGGCTGCTGAGCCCCACATGTAACCAGTGTATGCTACCAGTTCTCATGTGATGAGACCACAATCTTACTGAGAAGCAGGGAACAGCACAATAAAACAAACTGTCCATTTGCCAATTTATGCAGAGATTTAATATATTGATAATAATTGTGGTTTGTAATGGGGAAATTCTGTTAAACTGTAGATGGGGCTCATTCAATGTCTCATCTCTCTCTTCTATGCCTCAGAGATGTTCTTTATTCTGAAATGTAGTGGCTTTCCTGTGGGTGAGGTTGAGCATGTTTATGGTTTGTTGTCATTTTATTTTATGCTTTATTTTTGTGAAATTGCAAGAGCAACAGGTATTTCTTATAGGAAAAAGTAACTGTAGAACATGAAATAAAATAACATTGCCTCAAAAACATACCACACAGAGCTTAACCCTGCTAACACTTTCATCTGCCTTACATTCTTCCAGATATTTTATTATCAAGACATTTATAGATTTATGGCTGTTTGCATGCATTTATGTGTTCACGTAAAAAAGATAAAATCTCATCTTACACTTAGTTTTGTTACCTATTTTTCTCACTGTTGTGGGTTGAATTGTGCCTGCCGAAAACATACGCCCAAGTCCTAACCCTCCATATTTGTCAATGTGACCTTATTTGGAAATAGGATTCAAATAATTTCCTTAAGGTTCTCCAGATGAGGTTATCCTGGATTCAGGGTGGGCCCTAAACCCAATTACTAGGGTCCTGTCAGAGAAAGGAGGGGGAGATTTCACACACAGGGATGATGTTCATGTGAAGACCAAGGCAGAGACTCAAGTGATGCTGCCACAAATTAAAGAAACCAGCAGCCATCAGAAGCTGGAAGAGGCAAGGAAGTCTTCTCTTTTAGAGTCTTTAGAGGAAATATGGCTTTGCTGACACCTTGATTTTGTACTTCTGGTCTCCAGAACTGTGAGAGAATGAATTTCTGTTGTTTTAAGCCACTAAGTTGGTGGTTATTTGTCATGGTGGCCCTGAAAGACTAATACACTCACCCATAGCGTACTTCAAATGTCACTCTTTGGGAATAAACATCAGCCTATATCCTATTTTTCATTGTTATAGAGATAGTAATGCTAACTAAGATGTTGTGGGTAAAGTTGTAACATTTCCAGAGAATCTCGCCTGGCTTTAGTGCACTTGCATATCTTCAGGGCTGGAGAGAAGTTCATCTCCTGTCAATGGGTAATTAGCTGGGCAACTGAGGGCATGTCTGAACCTGAGAGTTTAAAGGGAGGCGCTGACTTTCCTGCTTTCTTCTTCAGAAGCAGAGGAGAGAGATGGCCCTGGACTGCAGTTTGTAAGCAATAAATGGGTTTTAAACTTTATTTATCTCTTTGACTGATTTTGGTTTTTAAATTTTGCCCCAGGATTTCCTCTCCCCAGACTTACATCTGGCGTAGTTGGCAGGATGCCTCTGAACCCAATATCTGTCATAATGGGTGTGACCCTTGGGAGGGCTGATCCTGTGAATGGTAGGGAGGCCCCAGCAGATTCAGCAGCAGAGGGTGCCACTTCACCTGTTATTATCCCCCCAGGTGTAGGGTTTCCAAGTTGGGAACCCCTAGTGTTTAATTGGTCTAGGGTAAAATACCTCTTAGAGGGTTGTGGACTTCTCCAGAACTGGGGATGGGTGGAAACACGGGAAGCTGCAGAATTAGCCCTCTGTGAGTTGGAAGACTTCTTGGAGACCTTAGGGGGCCATGTAGTGGCTAGCATTGTAGGGGCTCTTTTCATTGAGATAGTGGAAAATGTTGTATAGGAGAAAGAGAGGATCATTGAGGGACTTAGGCAGGAGAGAGACACACTTCAGCATCACTTGGAGAAGCTGGGCAATAACCTATGGGTTGCTGTTGAAGAAGAAAGACAGTTACTGAAAAGGCAGGTCACTCTCCTAGAAGACTCCTTAGCAGCAGCAAGAGGGAAGGTGGCAGGAAAAGCTGCATTGCAGGAGGCCATGGGGGAGGGGAAGGACAGAGTAGTGCCTTCAGCCCTGGAAATGGTGGAGGAGCCGCTGGTGGAAGAGCCCAAGGGAGAAGAGGAGTAGGTGGGGCCATTGACAGATCTGCTACCCAGGCCACCAACGGAGGTACCATCTTCCCCTGTTTTAAAGGCCTGCCCAGATATAATTAAGAAAATAAAAATGAAACAACCACAGGCTTCTCAGGGGTAGGAGCAACTCCCTCCCCAGGTTGTGGAGCACTCCATGCTCCACCCCTATACTCAGAATGAGCTGGTGGACATGAGCATCTGGTATAGGCATAGGCCATTGGCATCTCTGCCTACATGGCTTTTATGTCTCTGGGATATGGGGGTGGAAAACATTGTTGTGTTGGTTACTGAGATGAGTAGAATGGCTTCTCTGATGACTCACCCTTCCCTCTGGCAGTGGTTGCCAAATGCCTGTCACACCTCAGGGAATCAGATACCCCTAGAATGGTTGACAGCTGCCATCAGGATAGTTTGGCTTAATCAGGGTGATTTACCATATTTTTCCAGTAGTTGTAAAATGTATGTAGAGCTCCAACAGGTACTGCGGGAATTGGGTATGAAAATATCATCTATAATATGAACCCCCAGGGCCCTGATGAGGAGGTGTTCACTATAGGAATGAGAAACCTGGTGCTGCATACAGCTCCCACATCTCTCTTTGGGTCCCTAGTGAATACCCTTGCCCCCCGACTGAGGGAAACCCATAAGTGGACAGAGGGAAGTACAGGCCATGACTGAAAGGAGAAGTGCAAAAGTCCCTGTGAAGCTCTCGAGGGACCCAGATGTGGGTTGATTTGATAAAGGCCAGGGTAGTGAAAGAAAAAAATAGATGGGCAGCCCAATAGAGTATTGTTAGAGCTGTGGCAACCAATTAAAGCCAGAGCAGCAGTTCCAGCTGCTGAGGTCCAGGACATGGAAACCAGAGTCAAGGCCTCATGCCCGGCCTGTGTCCCTATAAAACTTCATAGGAGACAGTACTCAGGATTCGCCTGAGCCCTCACCCCCACAGGAGGATGATTAGGCATTATGGTTCGACTTAGGGGGGCTCAAAGTCCCCACCCTGGGGAACATGGTGGTGACCAGAGGCCACATTTAGAATTAGCAATTCATTGGTCCCCTGTGAATATACAACATGTCCTGGCGCTGGTCGATGCAGGAGCTGAGTGTTCTTTGATTCACGGCAACCCTGAGTGTTTTCCCAGGACCTCTGCTGTGGTAGATGGCTATGGGGGTAAGGCAATTAGAGTGAAGAAAGCCCAAATCTCTTTGGGGATAGGGCTTTTACCCCCAAAGGAGTATACTGTGTACATGTCTTCCATCCCTGAATATATTTTGGGGGTAGATATCCTGCAGGGCCTGTGGTTACAGACCACTGCAGATGAGTTCAGACTGAGGGTACGTGTGGTAAATGCAGTTCTGAGGGGACATGCTAAACACCCATCTGTAGCTTTCCCTGTAGGTGACAAATATTAAGCAGTATAAATTGTCTGGGGGGCATAAGGAAATTGGAGAAACTCTATAGGAGTTGGAGAAGGTGGGCATCATAAAGCCTACTCATAGTCCTTTTAATTCCCCAGTGTGGCCAGTGAGAAAGCCAGACAGCTCCTGGCATATGACTGTAGACTACAGGGAATTGAAAAAAGTCACACCTCCTTTGCATGCTGCTGTCCTCTCTATAGCAGATATGCCGGACATCCTCAGCTATGAACTGGAAATGTACCATTATGTAGTAGACCTTGCTAATGCTTTCTTCTCTATCGAAATAGCCCAGGAAAGCCAGGAACAGTTTGCCTTCATGTGGGAAGGCCAGCAGTGGACATTCACAGTCCTTCTACAGGGACATCTCCACAGTCCCACCATCTGTCATGGACTTGTAGCCCAGGACCTGGCCACATGGAGGAAACTTAAACAGTGCAGTTGTATCACTACATTGATGATATTATGCTCACATCTGATTATCTTTCTGATTTAGAAAGGGCAGTTCCTAAACTGTTGCAACATCTACAGGAAAAAAGGATGGGCTGTGCACAACAAAAAGGTGCAGGGACCTGGTTTGTCTGTGAAATTCTTGGGGGTTGTCTGGTCTGGTAAAACTAAAGCTGTTCCTGAAGCAGTTATAGACAAGGTCCAGGCTTTCCCCACCCCTACACTGTGGCAGTATTACAAGAGTTTTTGGATCTTTTGGGCTACTGGAGAGTGTTTATCCCACACTTGGCACAAATTCTGAAGCCCTTATACCATTTGGTATGAAAGGGCATCAGGAGGAACTGGGATGAGACATGTACAGCTGCTTTTACTACTGCCAAGTGGGCAGTCAAGGCTTCACAGGCCTTGAATGTAATGGACTCATCAAGGCCCAGTGAGCTAGATGTTCATGTAACCGAAGATGGTTATGGGTGGGGTCTTTGGCAGTGACTTGAACAGTCACGCCAACCTATTGGATTCTGGACACAACAATGGAAAGGAGCAGAAGTCTGGTACACTTTGATAGAAAAGCAATCAGCTGCTGTGTACCATGCCTTGCTGACTATGGAGCCCATCACCGGAATAGCTCCGAACAAGGTAATAACCACCTAGCCCATTGCAGGGTGGGTGCGAGATTGGACCCAAAGGCCATGGAGTGGCGTGGTACAGACACCTACACTGGCCAAATGGGGTGCGTATTTATAGCAGCACAGCGCCCTCTCTACTAGCCCTTAGGTGGAGAATTCCAATGCTTATTGGGGCCCGTGACCTATACCAGTGGAAAGCAGGAATAACATGCTTTTGAGGTATTGGTAGCCGAGACTCCTTATCAGGAGAGAAAAGCCCCTATACCGAAGATGCTTGGTACACAGATGGCTTTAGTCATGGGCAGCCCCCAAAGTGGAGGGCTGTGGCTTTCCATCCTAAGACTGAGATAATATGGATGGAGGATGGAGAGGGGAAGAGCAGTCAATGGGCTGAGTTGCGAGCAGTATGGCTTATGATCACCCAGGAGTCTTCCCCCATAGTTGTCTGTACTGACAGCTGGGCCATCTATTGGGGCTTGATCCTGTGACTACTGACAGGGTACCATGCCAACTGGATGGTTGGTCACCAGCACCTTTGGGGGCAAGAGTTGTTGCCAGACCTATGGGCCTCTGGTCAGACTAAGACACTTACTGTATATCATGTGACTGGCCATTTGCCTTTGGCATCCCCAGGGAATGATGAATGAGACACATTGTCCCAGGTGCACTGGCTAGAAGGAAAGCCTACCTCTGATGTGGCCCAATGGCTACACCAGTGTTTGTTGCACGTGGGGCAAAAGACAATGTGGGCTGTAGCCTGGAGTTGGGGCTTGCCTTGACCTTTGAAGAAGTCAGCAGATTCTGGAAGGAGGGCCTGTGTGCTCTAAGAGGGACTTACACTGAGTCCCACAGCAACATGGGACAATAGTAAGGGGGTTAATATCCTTTGTCAGGTGGCAAATAGACTACATTGGACCTCTGTCCATATCAGAAGGATATCAGTATGCCATGACTTGTGTGGACACGGCTAATGGACTATTTGTTGCTTTTCCTGCATGTTGTACAGATCAGCAAACCACCAAGAGGGGCCTGGAGCATCTCTTTGCAGCCTATGGCCGGCTACAGGTGACTGAGTGTGATCAAGGCACCCACTTTACTGGACATGTGTTACAAGAATGGGTGCAGCAATTAGGAATAAAGTGGAAATTTCATGTACCATATAATCCTACTGGGGCAGGCATTATAGAGAGGTACAACAGTTTGTTGAAATCTGGCCTGAAGTTGGACACCAATAGTCTATGGGGTTGGCCAGTTTGCCTGTGGCCAGTGGACAGTGCTACAGCGTTTGAATGAGAAACCATGTAAAGGAGCTTTGAGCCCTGTTGATATTCTCACACACCTTGCTGCCTCTCCTATACAATTGCACGTCCAAACCTAAGAAGAGCTATTGAAGCCAGGATATGGCCAGCAGAACAACATCCTGCAGCCAGCCCCTACTGCATTAAGCTCTGGAGACACTGTTGAATGGCCCTGGCCCTGGACATTTTTACACATGGACCAGTGATGGCTGGCTCTTCTGACACCTTGGGGGAAAGACCTGGAAGCTAGCCTCGTGTGTATTCCTGGAGTAACAGCTGAATGGCCCCCAAAGGTCACAGTAGTGTTGAACATCCAGGAGGTAAGAGCATCTTGTGGGGAAGTTTTGTTTTATCTTTATGGCCAGTGCATGTACCTCCCAGAGCCCTGTATATTGACCCATCTGTAACTCCCACAGGGAGGGGGTTGAAAGTCTGGTATACTAGATGGAGACAAGATCCCATTTCTACCACTGCTTTATCACAAGACAACTCTCTTGCATTTATCTGACCTGATGGACAAGATTTGCCTATGCTGGTATCATTAAAATATGTATCTTATTGCCCTTAAAGTTATTTTCTCCTACAGTCCTTGTGGCCTGAATGCACCCCCTGGCGGCAGCTGCTACGTGATGATTTCTCTGAACCCTCAGGTACTGCCTGCCTATGGAATGGACGAGCTATGGACTTAATCTGCATAAGACTTTGAACCTAACTGAATCCTCCAGCTTGAGGATTGTCATATTCTTATTGCTGTTGCTATTGTTATGTCATTAGTCTTGTCACAAGGCTCCAGTTTTCTCACCCAGGGACCATTGCGGAAGAAGGGGAACAAGTAGATTGTAAGGTGAGATTTCTGGAGGGGTGGCCTGTGGGTAAAATTGTAACATTTCCAGGGTATCTCACCTGCCTTTAGTGCATTTGCATATCCTCCGGGCTGGAGAGAAGTTCATCTTCATGTCAATGGGTAATTACCCGGGCAACCAAGGGCATGTCTGAACCTGAGAGTTTAAAAGGAGGGGCTGGCTTGCTTGCCTGCTTGCTTCTCCAGGAGCAAAGGAGAGAGATGGCCCTGTATTGCAGTTTGTAAGCAATAAAATTGATTTTAAACTTTATTTCTCCCTTTGACTGATTTTGGTTTTTAGAGGTATTTTGTCCTGGGATTTCCTCTTCCTGGACTTACAGATGTATAAAAAGAAATTAAAATGGTCAACATTTATTAAGTTCCAAGTGCTTTTTAAAACATTGACTTAATGCTCACAACACTCTTATGAAATAGCTACTACTGGAATCCCTGTTTTATAAATAAAAAAAAATTTGAGGGCCACTCCATAATTGGTGCTGGAATAACTGGATATAGACATAGGAGGGAAGGAAGGAAGGAAGGAAGAAAGGAAGGAAGGAAGGAAGGAAGGAAGGAAGGAAGGAAGGAAGGAAGGAAGGAAGGAAGGAAGGAAGGAAAATAATTCACACAGACCTTACACCTTTCACCAAAATTAACTCAAACTGTATGATAGACACAAATGGAAAACACAAACTATGAAACTCCTAGAAGTTAACAGAGGAGAAAATCTAGATGATGTTGGGTTTGGCGATCATTTTTGGATACAACACCAAAAGCACAATCTATGAAAGGAAACACTGATAAGTTGGAACCAAAAAGTTCTACTCTGTGAAAGATACTGTTCAGAGGATGTCAGCAGAAGCCATTGACTGGGAGAAACTATTTGCAAAACACACATTTGATTAAGGTCTGCTATTCAAAGTAGACAGGGAACTCTTAAACCTCAACAATCAGAGAAAAACAACCCAATTTAAAAATGGGCAAAAGAACTTAACAGACACTTTATCAAGGAGAATATACAAATGGCACATAAGCACTTACAAGGGATTCTCAAACTCATGTTATTAGGGAATTGCAAAATAAAGCAACATCGAGATACCACGGCACACCTATCAGAATGGCAAAAATCTAAAATACTCACAACACCAAATTCTGGTGAAGATAGTGAGCAACGGGAACTCTCATCATTGCTGCTGGGTATGCAAATTGTGAAGCCACATGGAAGATGATTTGGCAGTTTCTTTGTCAAAGTTAAACATAGTCTTTATATGAATGTCCCTGCAGTTGCATATCTTGGTATTTATCCAAACGAGTTGAAAACTTATGTCCACATGAAAACCTGTACACAGCTACTTACAGCAGCTTTATTTATAGCTGCCAAGATTGGAAGTAACCAAGATGTCCTTCAATATATGAGCAGATAAACAAATGGTGGGGCATCTGTAAATCAAACATTATTTAGCAGTGAAAGAGGAATGCACTCTCAAGTCCTGGAAAGGCCTGGAGGCACCATCCATGCATATTGCTAAGTGATAGCGGCCAGTCCAGCAGGGCTACATACTGTATGGTTACAGCTATAGGACATTGTGGAGAAGGCAAACTATGGAGATGGTAAAAAGATCAGGGGTTGCTGGGAGTCCAGAGAGTGGGGAGAAAGGCATGAATAGGTGGCATACAGGGGATTTTTAGAGCAGTGAAACTATTCTGTATGATACTGTAATGGTGGATATGTCATTATGTATTTGACAAAAGCCATGGAAGGTACAGCACAAAGACTGAACCTGGATGTAAACTATGGGCTTATCCACTATTAATAATAGTATGTCAATGTTGCCTCATCAGTTGTAAGAGATGTAGCACACTAATGTGAGATGTTAATAACAGGAGAAACTGGAGGGGGTCCAGGGGACATATGAGAACTCTATATATTTTGCTCAGTTTTCTATAAACTTAAAACTGCTCTAAAAATAGTCTATTAATTTCTAAAATATGAGCTAAATTGAGAATAAGGACTCAGGCCAGGACTGCACAGTTTGGGAACAGGACAGCTTGGGTTGGTGCCTAGCACCTCATGCTCCAGAGCCTGGAGGCTGTCAAGGCTTGGTGTCAAGTCACAGAAAGAGTCTTCACAAACATGCATATTTTAGGACATCATTAAAAGTAACACATAAAAGTATATTAATGTATTTATGCAAAATATCTGACCTATTGACAAAAAAGTGGCTTGTGCCCTTGGTGAAAGCTCAATTCACTGCATTGTAGGGACAGAAGGCACAGTGCATCAAGATAAGGCACCAGTAGGCAGTGAAGAATATGAACAATAGAAGTCAGTGTAGAATGTAAAAGTCACTGTGTCGTTGAAGGGCAAAAGAGAGACAGAGACAGAGAGAGACTGTTAGAGAGAAACAGAGACAAAAGAAGATAAATTATTGTGGCTGAATGGGGATGGTGGATCCAAGGTGGAATTTTTAAAAACCTCAATTCTTCAAAACTTAGACACATTTAAAAGTTAACGTGAAGGAGCCATTTCATCTCAGATTTAACCACCAAATTTGCCATATATTCACATCCTTTCTTAACCTCTATTTCACTGTTTGAGTTAACAAGAAACCTCCAGTGCAATAGTATGGGTTTTAAGCTCAGTACGCATTTAGTTACTAGTGAATGAGAGAATGGAGAATTGTTGAGGAAAAAAAAATGCCAGATATTCTTGGATGTTTGCCTCTCAGGGAGGCAGCAGATGGCTGCAGTCCTGGTGTGATGCAGCTGGATAGCGCATGACCTGTGGAAACCCCAACTAGTGGCGATGCTGTGGGGGTGGAGGGTGTCCAGAATGTTCCTACAAATATATTAACGGCAGTTAGGCAAGCATCACACCTTTCTGTGCGGGTGCCATCTCTCACTGAGGCCCCGGCTGAGACAAAGACAAGCGTGTTGTCACAGCGTGAGAACTTGATTAGGGTCTGCTTAGAGGCATGGTATTGAGCAGCTCTTCTGAGCTTCTGAAACACCCAAGAAAGTAGAGAACCTTCGGTCCCCAAACCTTTGAACTGAGGGCATATCAGAGGAGCACTTGCTCCTTTCCTTTAGATGTCTGTAATTTCATTAAGAGAGACAATGAGAAATACTTTTCACAATGCCTGCCTTAGCCCTGAGGCTCAGAGAGCCCCTACTGCCATGTTACATTACTTAAATTCCCATGAAGTCCCACTCCCTGCCATATGCTCTGGCCAGGTTTTCTCATTTACCACTCAGGACAGCCCTGAGAGGAAGGTATGTGGTATCTTGAGTCCCACGTCACAGATGACCAAGCTCAGGCTAACAGAGCGTGAGTCAACTCTCTAGATCAGTGGTGGAATGGGAATGAGGCTCCACCCCTCTCACTCCTCAGAGGCCACAGAGCAGCCTTCCTTCTAGAAGACTGGCTTCCTGGGCTGGAGAAAGGATAGGACCACACTCTCCTGCCACTGTGGCCTCACAGGCACTCACTCAACAACCCCTCTGGGTAATGAAGATGACATGGCAGTGAAACCTCTCCTCTCGTGCCCGGACCTGGGTGTCAGGTCACATCCACTGGATGATCCATGAAAGAGGACTGGGGCTCAAGTAGAAGCTCAGGTGTTGCCAATGGGACAGGTGATCTGGAGGGAAGGAAGGTTATATATGTATGGAGCTGCTTGAAGCAAATATACCTTATTTTTCCTTTCCTTTAACTCTGACAGCAATTCAAGTTACTGATTATTATGACTATTATTTACTTTAGGGTATTGGCTTTAGGGGACTTTAAGTAAAGTAGAAAGACACCTTTGTTGTCTCCCAATCAGCAGCTAACTCTGGAATTACTCTAAAGTTTTCCCATTTTGTCTTGATGTCTCCTGAGATCCAAATACCATAATCTTTCTGGAGGCTGACAACACATGCTTCCCATAGATTGTTCAATCTGATTTACAAAGTCATGACTGTACAGTTTTGAACTTACAACATTATTGAAATTTAGAAACATATTCAAAGTGGAAAATCACTAAAAACTTTGTGAAAACTAGACAGAAAATATTTCAAAACTTCATCTCAACTATTGGGTTATTATCCATGGTTTGTGTGAAGCATGCTTACCAACACAAAGAGATGGGCAAGTAGTTTCTATAGATAATTCACATAAAAATATACAGAAGCAATCAATTTGTTAAGCTATGCCAATCAAGAACTAATAAGATGCAAAGACAAAGCCTGAGGGTCATGTTAAGTGGAAAAGACAATGTGCAAAAAAAGTAATGTGGATCATCTTTTGGAAGAGATCCTGTGTATGTGCAGGCATCTATGCTCATGTACTCCTCACCTACAGGGACACATGGAGAGGAGGCACCATCCTAGGACAACAGACCCCTTTGGGTCAGGGGGTGGGATTTGGGACTGTGAGAGATGCAGGACAATTCCAATTTATAAATACATTTCTGTATATTATTTGAAACTTTGTATTTAGAAAAGAATTTTCAAAATAGAAAACAAAATGCTTTTGAACACATCGAAAAAAGTAATCTGCACAAATATTCATTCCTTGGAAAAGCATTCTTTGTATTCAGTTCTGTGGCAACGGGAAGTAGATTACAAAATTGAATTGACTGTGTGTGTGTGTGTGTGTGTGTGTGTGGTCTAGTGTGTCTAGGTCTCCTCTGGCTCTGTCACCCCAAATACACACTCCCAGGGACAACTTTATCTTCAGTTCAGTTTAGATATCCTAGAAAATGATGGACATAGACGGTTAAAAATTTCCGTAAAACTCTGGTTGATGCCATGGAGCCAAGATCCCAAACTCCACCCCTCCCTTCCCCTTGCTGAGTCCCCTAGATCTGGCCACCTGGTTGCATCCACCTCCATTTTTCCCTTTTTAAGGAAAAGGAGTACATTTTGCAAAGAATAACAGATGCCTCGGAATGGCTTATTTACTATGATACCAAATCTGCTTAGAAACTTCATACGTAAAGCAGTTCCATTTGCTGTTGACCCCAAATCTACATCATGTTCACTGATGTATCTCTTCCCTCTTCTTTGTAGATTGATGTGTCCACACAGTAGAAGGACCCTCTGGAGAGCAGGGTGTTAGCCCTCCATCACCCCATCCCTACACAGGCTACCCGGGCCTTCTGCCAGACTGTTTCTTCCCATTGCCCAGGACGCTATGGGCACAGCTGCCCAGATCCTCACTTCCAACGCCCCATCTTTTCAGTCACCTCCCACCTGCCCTGCACAGCCCTGAGCCTGCTGCTCTCCACCCATTGACAAGGCGTGGCTCCTGCCACTTACTGTGTCGTCGGCAGACCCTGGAGAATATGCCTTCACTGTCTTCTTTTACACCTATCAGTTCTTGGCAGACAGGATAATAATCATTGTGTACATAGGTTCGTGGGCTAGATTTTCAGAGAGGGGTATTTTTTTGTTCGTTGAATAAACATTTATGTAGAGATATTTGAAAATAGAGGTACATTAGTGGCACCTCATCGCAGAGACATGAACTTCAGCTTGAACGTTGCAGAGCAGGAAGGTGGCAGGAGAGGCTGTGGCTCAAACTCAACCCCTCCACAGAACTAGCTCTCTGGGAGTCTGGGTGGAAAAGCAGCATACCGAGGGTCGGGCTTACTGATGACTGCTTTCTGTGCTGAAGAGAAAGCTGATGTGAGAAGAAGAAAAAGACCGTCTTTATTTTTATCTTTGAAAACCTCTAGAAAAATAGCTAGAGACCTATATAAGCAAAAAAGGATCTGTGCCATTTATGATCCTTGTAACCCACCTTGGCCCTTATTATGACCATCTTTCCTTGTAAATACATTTCCAAGATAGCATTTTAAACTGCTTTACAACAAAGCTTTAGGTTTTTAAATTTTATTACATCATCTGGGTGTTTCATTGCACGTAAGCCTCAGAAATTTAACTCACCAGTATTCTAGTGATGAAAATTGCATTCCTTTGCTGTTTTTTTCTGTTACAAACAATACTGTATTTACCGCCCTAGCTCATATGTATGCAAATTCCTTTGTATGCCTCTCTGTGAAAGTTCCTGAAACTGTTCTTTCAAACCATGAAGTTTAAAACATTTTATATATACATATTTTCATTATATTTATTTATTTATTAAAGTATCATTAGTATACAATCTTGTGTTGGTTTCAGATGTACGTCACAGTGGTTCAACAGTCCCATGATCAACTTATATTGTGATTGTGAATTACTGTGCTCTTTTATCTCCACCTCCCCCGCCCTCCCCCAAATTCCTCCCCCTTGGTAACCACTAGACACTTCTAGGTGTCTATAAGTCTACTGCCATTTTGTTCCTTCTGTTTTGCTCTGTTTTTATATTCTACGAGTAAGTGAAATGATATGGTATTATCTCAGCCTGGCTTATTTCACTGAGCATAATACCCTCTAGATCCATCCATGTTGTTGCAAATGGCAGGATTTCTTTTCTTTCTATGGCTGTATAATATTCCATCGTGTATATGTATCACCTCTTCTTTATGCATTCATCTGTTGATGGACACTTAGGTTGCTTTCCATATCTTGGCTATTGCAAACTGTGTGGTGATAAACATAGAGGTGCATATATCTTTTCGAATCAGGGATTTTGTTTTCCTCAGATAAATTTCTCGAAGGGGAATTACTGGGTTGTATGATATATATAATTTTAGTTTTTCGAGAAACCTCCATATTGCTTTCCACAGCACTTTCACCAACTTGCTGTCCCACCAACAGTGCAGGAGGCTTCCCCTTTCTCTTCATCCTCGCCAGAATTTGTTGTTTCTTGTCTTTTCGATAGTGGCCATTCTAAGTGGTGTGAGGTGATATCTTGCTGTGGTTTTAATTTGCATTTCCCTGATATTAGTGATGTGGAGCATTTTTTCATGTGCCTGGTGACCATCTGTATTTCTTCTTTGGAGAAGTGTCTGTACAGGTCCCCCACCCATTTTTTGACCAGGTTATTTGTTTTTTGGGTGTTGAGGCATATGATTTCTTTATATATTTTGGATGTTAACCCAAAGCCACTTTCCCATCTCTGACTCAGACAGAAGGATACCATTCATCCCTATATCCCCAAAATGCATAATATAAGCTACTATGGACTTCAAGGCTTTCTGCTGAAACCAGGAACCCAATCCACCAGCTCCACCTGTGTATAGGGGTGGAATGTGGAGTGATCCATGGCCTGAGGAGGGGGCTGTACTTCTCCCAGAGGGGCCCACAGTTGCTGCATCTTTACCTTCTTGACCACAACTGGGAAGAATTTCAGTAGAGGAGGGGTTGGTGCCTCTGGCACTACCCCCACCTTCCCATCCTCCTCCACTGCTTCCAGGGCCAACAACAACTCTCTTGGCACTGTGAAAAGTGCTGTCATCTCAGCCACCAATATATCATTTACCTTCTCCATAGCACCTCACATCTCATGTTCTTGTGCTGTGTTTTCTCAGGCTTCTCACAAGAACGTGTCATTCTCAACTATAGTCTTTTTTAATACTGTGAGGAATAGCCAGCCCACTGCTTCTGCTGCCATGCATGCACTCCACTTCTCAAAGAATTCCCAGATTTTGTGGAGGGACTCATCCACTGCCTCCCCTAATTCCTGGGGAGGGCCCACGCCTCCAGGATGATTGCCACCATGAACCACATAGCCATTGTTGGATGCACAGATATTCCCCTACCCATAGGAGAAGCCAAATGAATTCCCCTCTCCCATGAGGGCCTCTTGCTCTGTATTTTCAGTCTGTGGTGAATCCTGCCAACTATACCAATTGTAGCACAGGTGCTTAGGTCCTGGCAGGTTCACACTAGATTTGACAAGAATGAAAAAACAAGGTTATAGGGTTCATACCAAGTTTATTCTCCCAGCATCCAGTTGAGCAATCAAATCACATCTGCTATATCCTTATGCAGCAAGTCTGTAATCCACAATCCACAATATGGCACTGGAAAAATGTCCTTATATAGCAACACAGACAATGTTGACCCCCTGACAACAATTACCCCAGCCTGAACATGCTCAATAGACAGGCATGAGGTCATGATGCATGAGCACTATGAGGAGTCATGAGATAGCATAGCATGTGCCAAGTGTTACAAGTAGGTCAGGGTCAGGCAAATGGAGTCATGGGAACTCATTTTCCCTACAGGTACCTTTGTACATGGAAACTTTTTTCTCTGCTATCCCAGACCTGCTGTGAACTTCTGGCCTCCATCTGCAACAGGTACACATCTGACTGATTTCCCTTCTTCCTCTTTTTCTTCCTTAGTACATAGTATTTTCCTTCTGTCCTTGGAGCAATAAAGACAAGGGCTTCTGAACCTTGCCATGTTGAACCAGGCCTCTTAAGCAAGGATGCAGATTAGAATAATATGTACACACTTCTCAAACCATTGTTAGAATCCTCTTGTTGCTTTAGGGAAGTTCTTCATTGTCAACCAAATTCAGAATTTTAATATTTAGATGGATTAGCGGTATTTCTGTTTTTTCCCATTTTATTATTACCTTTTGAAATTTCCCAGTAAGTTTATTGAATAGCAGCAAAAACAACATATTGAGGGCAATCTTAAAAGCAAATATACAGATTCCTTTTCTAAAGTTGCTAATTTTAATAGGTCTGTGATATGGCAAGGGAGCCAGCAGTTTGAAAAGTTACCACAGGCAATTCTGGTCTACTTAGTGAACATATCTTTAAATCTTAGCTCACCACATATAAAATTTATCTTACACATTATTTTATTGCTGTTATCTTTAGCAATTGCCTGTTTAAATTGTTTTTAATAATATAAACCTTATAGTGTAGAAAGTGAAAGTTTAGTATAGAGCTTATTTTTCTATGCATAGAAAAATATACATCATATATTTATGTTTTGATGTAATCACATGCTATTTATGGTTCTTCTCCCCTCAGGAATGCTGGCATTCTATAAAGTTTGTCACATCTCTGTATGTCTGCTCGAATCAGCAATCTCCAGGTTTTCCCCAAGCATGGCTGAGAGGGGTTAGAGCAGTTTCATAGGCTCCTGCTGATTTCACAGCCTGTGTAGCGGTGTGGTTGCTGTTACCAGATGCACAGGTGGCTAAGATTCCTGCTGGGTCCCTTGGTATATGCTGTTGGATCCCACAATAAAACCGAGGCATGTTTGTTTGTGGATGGATGCTTCATCAGTTGTTAAAAAATGCGGACCAAAAAGAAGGACATCTAACAATGGAATTATGCTGACTTTTGGTTCTACAATATTCATTCTTTGAAATTCCTGAAAACACATCCATTGAAGTCATGCCATAATTTGTTGAATCAATCAGTAGTTGAGAGGTTTTAATTACTTTCACACTTTATTATCAATACTGTACCAATAACACATTATGCACATTGTATTCCATAAGATATGTGCCAACATATATGCCCAATGGCAGTGAATATATTTTGATGTCTGATTTATCATGCTCTCATGAACATAAGACATAATAAATCTTTTCTAATTGCTTAAAACATACAGAAATAGAGAGAAGGACATAGCAGACACAATGTACTCATCAACCATTTTATAACATACTGGCATTTCATCACATATGTTTTAGATTTCAAAAAATTATGTTATGGGTATACCTGAAATCATCTCACTTTCCGTTAACTCCATTCTCTCCCCAAAGGCAACCACACTTTAAGACTGATGTACACACGATGTACATTTTTATACTTTGCTAGATATTTTTATGTCCATAAGGAATATACAATATTACTTTTGGTGACTTAAGACCTGTTGAGAATGGTACTATAAGAAATACATGCTTTTGAAACATACTTTTCTTGCATAATGTTATGCTTTGTTATTCATCCATATTGATGGGTGGAGTTATAGTTCATTCATTTTAATTTAAGTATAGTATTATATCATATAAATGCACCATAGTTCGTTTTTTCCTGTTGATGGGAATGCAAAGCTTTTTATATTTGTTTGCTTATTGTTGCTATTATTTTTATTTTTATTTTTCACAAATATTTTCGCTTTGAACAGTGTTAGAATGAATTGTTATCCTTGTTCCTAGCCTCTCCCTCCCTATGCCAACAAATGTTTCAGTATTTTATCAATCCTTTCTGGCCAAGTGTTTCTCAAATCTTCCCTCATATAACAATCATCCAAAGTGTGCGCTAAATGCAGAGAATCCCATGCCTATGTCCTTGGGGTTCTAATTAATCAGGTCAGTGAAGGGTTCCAGAACCTTTTATTTTTCAGTAGTGCCTCAGGCAGTTCTGAAGATCAGGCAAAGTCTTAGAAGCTCTTTGTTCAGCTAAGAAGAAATCATGTCATTAAATTCTTTTTTTATTAAGGTATCATTGATATACACTCTTATGAATGTTTCACATGAAAAACAGTCTGGTTACCACATTCACCCATATTATCAAGTCCCCCCCAAACCCCATTGCAGTCACTGTCCATCAATGTAGTAAGATGACACAGAGTCACTACTTGTCTTCCCTGTGCTACACTGTGTCCCCTGTGACCTTCCCTATACCATGTGTACTAATCATAATGCCCCTCAATCCCCTTCTCCCTCCCTCCCCCCCCCACTCCTCCCCTTTGGTAACCACTAGTCCCTTCTGGGTGTCTGGGAGTCTGCTGCTGTTTTGTTCCTTCAGTTTTACTTTGTTGTTATACTCTATAAATGAGGGAAATTTGTTTTGTGTTTTTACTCCACAGATGAGTGAAGTCATTTGGTACTTGTTTTTCTCCACCTGGCTTATTTCACTGGGCATAATACCCTCTAGGACCATCCATTTTGTTGCAAATGGGAGAATTTGTTTTCTTCTTATGACTGAATAGTATTCCATTGTGTATATGTACCACATCTTCTTTATTCATTCATTTACTGATGGACAGTTAGGTTGCTTCCATTTCTTGACTATTGTAAATAGTGCTGCAATAAACATAGGGGTGCATATGTCTTTTTCAAACTGGGCTGCTGTGTTCTTAGTGTACATTCTTAGGAGTGGAATTCCATTGTCAAATGTTATTTCTATTTTTAGTTTTTTGAGGAACCTCCATACTGCTTTCCACAATGGTTGAACTAGTTTACATTCCCACCAGCAGTGTAGGAGGGTTCCCCTTTCTCCACATCCTCGACAAAATGTGTTGTTTTCTTCTTTTGGATGGTGCCAATATTTACTGGTGTGAGGTGATATCTCATTGTGGTTTTAATTTGCATTTCTCTGATTACTAATGATGTGGAGCATCTTGCCATGTGTCTGTTCGCTATCTGAATTTCTTCTTTGGAGAACTGTCTGTTCAGCTCCTCTGCCCATGTTTTAATTGCATTATTTGCTTTTGGTTTGTTGAGGTGCATGAGCTGTTTATATATAATTTTGGATGTCAGTCCTTCATTGGATCTGTCATTTATGAATATATTCTCCCATACTGTAGGATGCCTTTTTGTTCTATTGGTGGTGTCATTTGCTGTACAGATGCTTTTCAGTTTGATGTAGTCCCAGTTGTTCATTTTTGCATTTGTTTCCCTTGCCTGGAGAGATATGTTCATGAAGAAGTCCCTCATGTTTATGTCCAAGAAATTTTTACCTATGACTTTTTCTAAGAGTCTTATAGTTTCATGACTTACATTCAGGACTGTGATCCATTTCAAATATACTTTTGTGTGTGGGGTTGCACAATGATCCACTTTCATTCTCTTGCATGTAGCTGTCCAGTTTTGCCAACACCAGCTGTTGAAGCAGCTATCATTTCCCCATTGTATGTCCATGGCTCCTTTATCATATATTAATTGACCATATATGTTTGTGTTAATATCTGGACTCTCTATTCTGTTCCACTGGTCTGTGGGTCTGTTCTTCTACTACCAAACTCTCTTGATTACTGTGCCTTTGTAGTAGAGCTTAAAGTTGGGAAGTGAGATCTCCCCTTCTTTATTCTTCCTTCTCAGGATTGCTTTGGCTATTTGTGGTCTTTTGTGATTCCATATAAATTTTAAAGCTATTTGTTCCAGTTCGTTGAAGAATGCTGTTGATATTTTGAAGGGATTGCAATGAATCTGTAGATTGCTTTAGGCAGGATGGGCATTTTGAAAATATTGATTCTTCCTAGCCAAGAGCAAGGGATGAGTTTCCATTTGTTAGTGTCCTCTTTTGTCAAGGTATAGGTCTTTCACTTCCTTGGTTAGGTTTATTCCTAGGTATTTTATTCTTTTTGATGCAATTGTGAATGGAATTGTTTTCCTGATTTCTCTTTCTGCTAGTTCATCATTAGTGTATAGGAAAGCAACAGATTTCTGTGTATTAATATTGTATCCTGCAACTTTGTTGAATTCAGATATTTGTTCTAGTAGTCTTGGAGTGGAGTCTTTAGGGTTTTTTTTATGTACAATATCATGTCATCTGCAAATAGTGACAGTTTGACTTCTTCTTTACCAATCTGGATGCCATGTATTTCTTTGTTTTGTCTGATTGCCATGGCTAGGACCTCCAGTACTCTGTTGAATAACAGTGGGGAGAGTGGGCATCCCTGTCTTGTTCCTGATCTTAGAGGAAAGGCTTTCAGCTTCTCATTGTTAAGTATGATGTTGGCTATGGGTTTGTCATATATGGCCTTTTTTTGTGCTGAGGTACTTGCCCTCTATACCCATTTTGTTGAGAGTTTTTATCATGAATGGATGTTGAATTTTGTCGAATGCTTTTTCAGCATCTATGGAGATGATCATGTGGTTTTTGTCCTTCTTTTTGTTGATGTGATGGATGATGTTGATGGATTTTCGAATGTTGTACCATCCTTGCATCCCTGGGATGAATCCCACTTGGTCATGGTGTATGATCATCTTGATGTATTTTTGAATTTGGTTTGCTAATATTTTGTTGAGTATTTTTGCATCTATGTTCATCAGGGATATTGGTCCATAATTTTCTTTTTTGGTCAAGTCTTTGCCTGGTTTTGGTATTAGAGTGATGCTCACTTCATAGAATGAGTTTGGAAGTATTCCCTCCTCTTCTATTTCTTGAAAAACTTTAAAGAGAATGGGTATTATGTCTTTCCTATATGTCTGATAAAATTCAATGGTGAGTCCATCTGGTCTGGGAGTTTTGTTCTTGGGTAGTTTTTTGATTACTGATTCAACTTCTTTCCTGGTAATTGGTCTGTTTAGATTTTCTATTTCTTCCTTTGTAAGTCTTGGAAGGTTGTATTTTTCTAGAAAGTTGTCCATTTCTTCTAGGATTTCCAGTTTGTTAGCATATAGATTTTCATAGTATTCTTTAATAATTTTTTGTATTTTTGTAGGGTCTGCCATGAGTTTTCCTTTCTCATTTCTGATTCTGTTGATGTGTATAGATTCTCTTTTTCTCTTAATAAGTGTGGCTAGGGGTTTATCTATTTTGTTTATTTTCTCAAAGAACCAGCTCTTGGTTTCATTGATTTTTTTCTCTTCTTTTATTCTTCTCAATTTTATTTATTTCTTCTCTGAACTTTATTATGACCCTCCTTCTGCTGACATTGGGCCTCATTTGTTCTTCTTTTTCCAATTTTGAGAATTGTGACATTAGACTATTCATTTGGGATTGTTCTTCCTTCTTTAAATAGGCCTCGATTGTTACATACTTTCCTATTAGAACTGCCTTCACTGCATACCACAGAAGTTGGGGCTTTGTGTGGTTGTTGTCAGTTGTCTCCATATATTGCTTGATCTCTGTTTTAGTTTGGTCATTGATTCATTGATTATTTAGGAGCATGTTGTTCAGCCACCATATGTTTGTGAGCCCTTTTGTTTTCTTTGAACAATTTATTTCTAGTTTAATACCTTTGTGGTCTGTGAAGTTACTTGCTAGAATTTCAATCTTTTTGTATTTATTGAGGCTCTTTCCGTGGCCTAGTATGCACTCCATTCTGGAAAATGTTCCATGGGCACTTGAGAAGAATGTGTATCCTCCTGCTTTTGGGTGTAGAGTTCTGTAGATGTCTGTGAAGTCCATCTATTCTAGTGTGTTGTTCAGTGTCTCTGTGTCCTTACTTATTTTCTGTCTGGTGGATCTGTCCTTTGGAGTGAGTGGTGTGTTGAAGTCTCCTAAAATGAACACATTGCATTCTGTTTCCTCCTTTAATTCTGTTAGTATTTGTTTCACATATGTTGGTGCTCCTGTATTGGGTGCATATATATTTATAATGGCTATATCCTCTTGTGAGACTGATCCCTTTATCATTATGTAATGTCCTTCTTTATCTCATGTTACTTTCTTTGTTTTAAAGTCTATTTTGTCTGATACCTGTACTGCTAAACCTGCTTTTTTCTCCATATTGTTTGCATGAAATATCTTTTTCCATTGCTTGACTTTTAGACTCTGTATGTCTTTGGGTTTGAGGTGAGTCTCTTGTCAGCAGCATATAGATGGGTCTTGCTATTTTATCCATTCTATTACTCTGTGTCTTTTGATTGGTGCATTCAGTCCATTTACATTTAGGGTCATTATTGAAAGATATGTACTTATTACCATTGCAGGCTTTAGATTTGTGGTCACCAAAGGTTCAAGGTTAGCTTCTTTACTATCTAACCATATAACTTTACTCTCTTATTAAGCTATTATAAACACAGTGTGATGATTATTTCTCTCTCTTCTTATTCCTCTTCCTCCCTTCTTTATATGTTAAGTGTTTTATTCTGTGTTTTTTTGTGTTTCCTTTGACTGCTTTTGTGAGTACTTGATTTTATTTTTTGCCTTTAGTTAGTATTTCATTGGTCTCCTTTCTTTTTTGTGATTAAATTTTCTCTGTGGACATCTATTTAGCCTTAAGAGTGCTTCCATCTAGAGTAGTCCCTTTAAAATATCCTGTAGAGGTGGTTTTTGGGAGGCAAATTCTCCCAACTTTTGCTAGTCTGGGAATTTTTTAATCCTTCCTTCATATTTAAATGATAATCATGCTGGATACAGTATTCTTGATTCAAGGCCCTTGAGTTTCATTGCATTAAATATATCATGCAATTCTCTTCTGGCCTGTAAGGTTTCTGTTGAGAAGTCTGATGATAGCCGAATGGGTTTTCCTTTGTAAGTGACCTTTTTTCTCTCTCTGGCTGCCTTTAATACTCTGTCCTTGTCTTTGATCTTTGCCATTTTAATTATTATATGTCTTCATGTTGTCCTACTTGCATCCCTTCTGTTGGGAGTTCTGTCGGCTTCCATGGTCTGAGAGACTATTTCCTTCCCCAGTTTGGGGAAGTTTTCAGCAGTTATTTCTTCAAAGACACTTTCTATCCCTTCTTCACTGTCTTCTTCTTCTGGTACTCCTATAATGCGAATATTGTTCTGTTTTGTTTGGTCACACAATTCTCTTAATATTCTTTCATTCCTGCAGATCCTTTTTTCTCTCTCTGCCTCAACTTCTCTGTGTTCCTGTTCTTTGATTTCTACTACATTAACGGCCTCTTACAACTCATCCTGTCTGCTCTTAAGTCCTTCCAGAGATTGTTTATTTCTGTATTCTCACTCCTGACTTGATCCTTTAGCTCTTGTTTATTTCTCTGCAGATCCATCAGCATGGTTATGACCTTTATTTTGAATTCTATCACCCGAGGCCTTCTCTTGGGAGTTGTCTGGGTAATTCTGGACTGGGCCAAATTCTTCTGCCTTTTCATGGTGCTAGAGGTAGCTGTAGGCAGGTAGTGCATGTGTCAGCTGGGAGACCAATGTCCTTTCCTGCTTGATGGTCACCTTGCCCTTCTCCACTGCCTGTGTTGGTTATCCACACACCTGGCCCAGCCTCCGGATTAATTCCCTAAGCTGCCATGGGTGGGGTCACTGTCAGGGTAGCCCAGAGCCCTGTGAAGTGTGGCAGACATCCCAAGTGTGCTCTTCTGTGAGAACAGGGCCGCTTCATGCCTTGCCCCAGTTTCTTCTGCCTGTGTCAGGAAGCTACATGTTGGCAGCAGCCTCTGGGTCTGTCCTAGGTGGCTGTGCACCAGTAGGAGATTTTGGGTGTTTGCTGTGGGCACAGCCACTCCCTGGCTGCTCCACCGCTGCATGTGCATGCTAGGCTGTTTCCTGACTTCTCCGCTGCTGTGTGCACCGGCGTGGTGCTGCTCTCTGGGTGCTCACACTAGAAGGGGAACCACTGGCAGGCTGTTTATCACCATGAGGGTCCTCAGGGCTGCGTTGCCTCCCAGGGGAGAGGGGCACCTGAAACTCCCTGGGATTCCTGGCTGCTCAGCTGAGTGTGCTGGGATGCTTCTGTCCAGCTGTGAGGCCCCTGTCCCTTTAAGACTTTCAAAAAGCACTCGCTTTTTTGTCCCAGTGGAGCCAGCTGCAGGGACCCACTTGCAGGTTTTATTTTTCCATTTCTCTAATATCCAGCACACATTGCAATGTACATCTGTGCTCCTGGTGTGGATTACTAGCACTGGTTATTAACAGTCCTGGGCTTCCACTCCCTCCCCGCTCCAACTCCTTTCTTCCTGCTGGGGAGCTGGGGTGGGGGCAGTGCTCAGGTCCTGCCAGGCCACGGTTTGTGTCTTACTCCGTTCTTAAGATGCTCAGTTCTCACAGATGCAGGTGTAGCCTGACTGTTGTACTGTATCCTCTGGTCTTTCTTTTAGGAATAGTTGTATTTGTTGTATTTTCAAAAATATATGTGGTTTTGGGAGGAGATTTCCACTGCCCTACTCATGCCGCCATTTGGCTCCTCCCTCATTAAGATTTTTTTGTTGCTCTTACTTCAAATCAAAACATTTTGCAAAATGATTATGCATGTCACAAAACAATGTTGATTGTGAAAATTATCAATGCCTACAAAAATATGTAACAGTAATGTATCATATCTAGTTCAAACTTGGTAAGATTTTCTTGAAGAATTTTGTTCCTCCCCCACAAAAGCCAAATCATCTTGATAATATCAGAATTATTTAAAATTTTCTTCCAATTAAGACAGAAACAAATGTGAGTGTGAGAGTTTTCCTGTCTTAAATACAGTGTGAAAGATTCTCTGCTTTATTTACATTTCCATCATGCAGAATCACATAAGTTATATACAGAAATAGAAGCATCTCATTTATTTTAACAGCTATATAGCATTCCACTTCACTGGTATACCAAAAGTTGTTTAATGTTAAGTGTAGTCAATGTTTCACACAGAAGATTTGTCCCCCATAAGGCCAATATTCGTCTTGTTGAAAACCACTGAGAATTTTGGATTCTTCACAAAATTTTATAATCATCAAATCTCTCCCATAAAAGTCCATTAATATCATTGGCCCTACAGAAGGATTGTGAAATTTAGATTTCCACACATAGTGTATTATAATGCCCACACTTTAATCAAAAGTTATTTTTTAAATTTAACATGACAAACATATACATGCACAATAATGTACAGAGAAAAATTTTACATTTACACACCAAAGTATACATTACCCAAATTTATACCTGCTTATACTTAGCATTCTTTCTTTGTAATCCTCACTCTTTATGACATAGCTATATTAGAGCAACATACTAGGACAAATGACATGCTGTGGATGAACAGAGAAGGGGGAGGTTCCTTCCAATGGAGAGATGGGAGATTGTCAGTGAAGCCTCAAGAAGGATGTGCTGTTTGATCTGAGAAAGGGTAAGTAGCCAAGAAAAGTTTCCAGGGGCCATTGAAAGTCTGACCCATGGTGCAAAAGAGTGTGCAAAGGTATACTTTGTGGTTATGATGGCTAATCCAGTGTTGCTTCAGTGTAAATTATTGGATAAATGAGGTGAGAAATTATGGAAATAGAGGGCAATTTAAGTCTCCAAGAGCTTCAAGCACTGTGGCCAGAGGACCAAGATGCTACCCAGTTGTAGCCAAACCTGGATGAGAATCGGAACCTCTGAGGTTCTGTGTGGTTGCATGTTTGTTTATTTAATTGATTTTGGCGTTAAGGATATCTAAGGGGAGCAAATGACAATACTGGATCCAGAATCCTCCAAGGTAACTTAATTACCTACTATTAGGCCCAGAGAACCCATGCCTGTAGTTTTTGTCTTGACATGAATAACTATCTCTTTCAAACTTAGGATCCTAAAATGAGAGGTTCTATAAGTTTTACCTGAAGTCTTCACAGATTTATGCTGAAGAAGATACACATTATCAGTATTCAGAAATTCCTACTCACTCTGTAAAGTACAAATCCTTAGCCAAACCCTTTATCTCTCAGCAACATGGTGTATCAGGGCTATACACTACATATGTGAAACAAATACTAACAGAATTAAAAGGAGAAATAGAATGCAATGCATTCATTCTAGGAGACTTCAGCACTCCACTCAATCTGTTAGGACAGATCTACCAGACAGAAAATAAGTAAGGAAACAGAGGCACTGAACAACACATAAAAACAGATGGACCTAACAGGGCCTATGTCTAACAGTTTAGTTTTCATGAATACCATCATATAGCCTTTACCATGATCCAGTATAGAACATTATCAGTATCCCAGAGAATCCTTCATGTCCTCCTCCCAGCCATTACTACCACTGCCTCTATGCAAAGTTCACTACTATTCTGACAGCCAACATCACAGGTTAGTTTTGACTGTTTTTGATCTTTTCAAAAAAAGCATCATATAGTATGAGTTCTTTTATTTCTGACTTCTTTATGTCTGTTAGTGTTATTCACATTATCACAGTTTATAACAGTTTCATTGCACTACAATGTTCTTCTCTTTGACTTTATCAAGCATAATTTATCCATCTATGTTGATGGGTTGTTTTCAGCCTTGGGATGTACGATGCTGGCATGAACATTTTATACATATATAAAAATATAATTTGTGCACACACACAAATTCATTGTTATTGAGTATTACCTATGGGTGCAATTGGTTGGCTATCAGGTGTGTACAAGTTCAGCCTTAGTAGGTACTACCTCGCAGTTTTTTCCTCCCCTTGCTGTAAGCATGAGGGTATTTTTCTCTAATCTTCACTTTGAGAACTTGGTAGGTATCTTGGAAGGAAACAAAAAACTTGGAGGATCTCCTATAACTAGGTCCACCTTGAGTTTTTAACTCTTAAGCTTGTCTACAATGAGCCCCTAGAAATTCATAAATTATAATTTGTTTTCCAACCTCTAGCAGAGGTCTGCTGCTGAGTTTTGCTCCAGTAGGCTGTGATTCTCTAAACACACTGATGTCTCCAGTTTGTGGGGGCAGTGACTTCAATTCTCTGATGGTCTAAGGATTGTTGATTTTCAGTTTGTCACCTTATTTATTTTTGTGACACGGGAGTGATGACTTCCAAGCTCCTTAGATGCGGAATTGGTGTGGAAAAAATGGAACTTTCTGACCAGGACTTCTGCCTGGCCTTAATAGTACCCACTGTGTATGTAATAGGAGCATGTTGCATATTTACAGGATGTGTACTGGTGGCAGAGCCACTGGTCAGTCACCAGATAGTCAATCCAGGGTGAGAGCAGAGAGGAAGCCCCCATTCTCTCCTCTCCTCCATTCCTGGTATGTAATTGGTCAGATACCCACCAATCACCAGGGACCGGCCCACAGAGTTCCACTGGGTGCAGTAGGATGGCTAAACCCAAGTGGGCAGCAGTGCCAGAGAGAGAGAGAGAGCTTGGGAGCTGTGCACAAGGGGGTCTCAAGTGGTCCCAGAGAGATCTTCTGGTGCTAGAGAGGCTGAGCTGTGAGAAGAAACCATTTCATTCCCAACCTCTCACTGTGCCCTTGTCTTCCTTCAGTCTCTTCTGATTCATAGAGAACTCTGAATCATAGAGAACTTTCCCTGGGTGGGGAACTCCCTCCTCCTAGAGCTACATTTTGGCTCATTCAGCAGCATCCAGTGAAACTGAAGGGCTGTATTTATGGGTGCCATGCTTCAGCAGACTGTCCTTATGGCTGTTGGGGAGACACCTAAGGATCACCCTATGGAAACACCCATGGATTCCCCTGTGGATGGTGGGGAAATACTTGGTGATCCCCCAATAGGGATTTGGTCTAAGTTGATTTACCTCCTAAAGGAGCGGGTCACTCCCCAGAACTGGGGAGGGGTGGGGATCTCTGAGGCACTGGAGTTGGCCCCCCACAAAATAGGGTACTCCTTAGGGGAACTGAGTGCCCGTGAGGTGGCAGGAACTGTGGATTGGGTGCTTCTTGCAGCATTGGAAAGGGTTACTGCAGAGAGAGACGCACTTCTGCAGGAAGTGGCAGAACTGGAATACAAGTTGTGGGATGCTATGAGGAAGGAAAGGAAATTGTTAAAAACTGAGATTGTGCTGCTTAGAGACATACTAGTGGTGCAGGATGGGGCAGAAGGAGAATGCAGACTGTGAGATGTCATGGGGGAGGTGAAGGAAGGAGTGGTGCTTTAACTGAGGAAAAGGTAGAGGAAGAAGTGGGAAAGGATGAGGGGGTGGAGATGGTGGCAGAACTGCTGCTGGTGCTGCCAATGCCAGAGTCACAATTCTAGGCACCAGCCCCTCCCCTGCTGAAAGCTCACCCAGTTGAAGTTAAGAAAATAAAGACACAGGAGAAGATTAAAGATGGCAGCATGAGAGGGGAGACAGAGGCTTCCTCCTAAAACTGCATATAATACAAAAATATAATTAATATGACTAATCCTTAAAGAGCAGCAGGAAAGAGGGCTGTGCCAAACTGCATACACCTGGAGAAAAGACTAAAAATCACTGAACAGGGTAATGTACCAAAGCCATGGCCTGGTGAGACTCAAGCCCTTCCCCCACCCCAACTCACTGGCGGGAAGAAGGGAAACAGAATAGGAAGGGAGTGGAGGCCTGGGCCTGTTGAATACCTAACTCTGGAGATCTTCTCTGGGAGCACAAACCCACATTTCATGGTGCTTTCATGGTACTCTCATGATTAGGAGGTTGGAAAGCTAAGACAGGCAGAATGTCTGGAGAGACTGAGATTCCAGCCACTTGTGGAAAGCAGGGATCCACATTCAGCTGCTCTGAGACTAAAGAAAGGTAGGCAATCTGAGAGACTTCCTAACAGCAAGAGAGCTGCTAAAGGGGCAAGGATAGCACAGAGCTTACTACTCAGGAGACAGTACAGGTAGACAAAATTGTCCAGGTGCACTCTACCCAGTAAGTTGGGAACTTTCTCGATGGACCCCCTCCATGATACACGGCCTACTGTGCCTTTCTCCTGGCCAGCCCCACCTTGCTCACAAACCAGCAAACCCTACCATGGTGTTAGGCCAGCCAGAGGGAAGCTCCATCTACAGTGACTACAAATGCAAAACATAGAGGCTTATACTTGTGTGCTCAGCCCCTGGTTCTGGCAGTGGAGGCAGGCATAGCAGCCAGGAAGAAGGAAACAGCTCTCTCCTCCCCCCAGGCACCAATACTGTTCCCCTGTGACCCCTGACAGTGCTTCAGGGCTGAGCAGCTCTAGAGAGTAGACCATCTTGGCACTAGAGGATGACATATATACAAATGTGAAAGGCCAAAGAAACCTGGTTCAAAGTAAAATTATGAATACAACACCTGATAAAGATTCCAATGAAATAGACCTCATGAATCTTCCTGAAAGGGAGTTCAAAATAAAAATCATTAGCATGCTCATGGAGGTATGGAACGATAATAAGAACTCAGGAATGAATTCCGGTCAGAGATCCAATCATTGAAGATCACAATGGAGAGAATTAAGAGCAGATTAGATATGGTGGAGGAGAAGATGAATGAAATGGAAATTAAAGAAGAGGAATACAAAGAAGCTGAGGCACAGAGAGAAAAAAGGATCTCTAAGAATGAAAGGATATTAAGAGAACTGTGTGACCAATCCAAACGGAACAATATTTGCATTATAGGGGTACCAGAAGAAGAAGAGAGAGAAAAAGGGATAGAAAGTGTCTTTGAGGAGGTAATTGCTGAAAACTTCCCCAGTCTGGGGAAGGAGATAGTCTCTCAGGCCATGGAGGTGCACATATCTCCCAACACAAGGGACCCAAGGAAGACAACACCAAGACATATAATTAAAATGGTCAAGGGTAAGGACAGACTATTAAAAGCAGTCAGAGAGAGAAATAAGATCACATACAATGGGAAGCCCATGAGGCTATCACCAGACTTCTCAGGAGAAATCTTAGAGGCCAAAAGGGAGTGGCATGATGTATTTAATGCAATGAAGCAGAAGGGCCTTGAACCAAGAATACTTTATCTGGAAAGATTATCATTTACATTTGAAGGTGGGATTAAACAATTTCCAGATAAGCAAAAGGTGAGAGAATTTACCTTTGACTCTACAGTGTATTTTGGAAGGACTGCTATAGATGGAAGTGTTCCTAAGGTTTAATAGCTGTCACTAGAGGTTATAAAACCACAGTAAAGAAAGTAGAACAGCTAATTACTAAGCAAATGCAAAATTAAATCAACTCTCCCCAAAGTCAATCAAGTGATAGACAAAGAGTACAGAATATGATACCTAATATAGAAAGAATGGAGGAGGAAGAAAAAGGAGGAGAAAAAAAAGAACCTTTAGATTTTGTTTGTAAGAGCATACTATATGAGTTAACTTAGATTCTTAGATAGTAAAGCAGTTAACCTTGAACCTTTGGTATCCACGAATCTAAAGCCTGCAATGGCAATAAGTACATACCTACCGATAATCACCCTAAATGTAAATGTTCTGCACCAATCAAAATACAGAGTCACTGAATAGATAAAAAAAACAAGACCCATCTGTATGCTGCCTACAAGAGACTCACTTTAAACCCAAAGACACACACAGACTAAAAGTGAAGGGATGGAAAAAGATATTTCATGCAACTAACAGAGAGAAAAAAGCAGGAGTTGCAGTACTTGTATCAGACAAAATAGACTTCAATACAAAGAAAATCACAAGAGACAAAGAAGGACATTACATAATGATTAGGAGGTCAAACCAAGAGGAAGATATAACCATTATAAATATCTATGCACTCAACACAGGAGCACCTACACATGTGAAACAAATACTAACAGAATTAAAAGGGAAATAGAATGCAATGCATTCATCCTAGGATACTTCAACACTCCAGATGGACCTAACAGACATCTACAGAACTCCACACCCCAAAGCAACAGAAGATACATTCTTCTCAAGTGCACATGGAACATTTTCAAGAATAGATCATATACTAGACCACAAAAAGTGCCTCAGTAAATTTAAAAAGATTGAAATTGTACCAACCATTTTCTCAGACAACAAAGGTATGAAACTAGAAATAAATTATGCAAAGAAAATGAAAAAGCCCACAAACACATGGAGGCTTCACAACATGCTCCTAAATAACCAATGGATCAATGACCAAATAAAAACAGAAATCAAGCAATATATGGAGACAAATGACAACAATAATTCAACTTCACAAAAAAAATCTGTGGGAAGTAGTGAAGGCCATTCTAAGAGGAAAGTGTATTACAATGCAGGCCTACCGCAGGAAAGAACACTCTCATATGAACACTCTAAACTCACAACTAATGAAACTAGAAAAAGAAGAACAAATGAGACCCAAAGTCAGAAGAAGGAGGGACATCATAAAATTACAGCATAAGTAAATAAAATGGAGAAGAATGAAACAATAGAAAGAATCAATGAAAGCAAGAGCTGGTTCTTCAAGAAAATAAACAAAATAGATAAACACTTCAGCAGACCTATCAAGAAAAAAAGAAAGTCTACACACATAAACAGAATCAGAAATGAGAAAGGAAAAATCACTATGGACACCAAAGAATTATTTTAAAATACTATGAAAAATTATATGCCAACAAACTGGGTAACCTAGAAGAAATGGAAAACTTTCTAGAAAAATACAACCTTCCACAGCTGACCCAGAAAGAAACAGAAAATCTGAACAGACCATTTACCAGTAACAAAATTGAATTGGTATTCAAAAACCTACCTAAGAACAAAATTCCTGGTCCAGATGGCTTCACCGCTGAATTTTATCAAACATTTAGTAAAGATCTAATACCCATCATCCTTAAAATTTTCCAAAGAGTAGAAGAAGAGGGAATACTTCCAAACTCATTCTATGAGGCCAACATCACTCTAATACCAAAACCAGGCAAAGAAACCACAAAAAAAGAAAATTACAGACCAATATCCCTGATGAGCATAGATGCAAAAATACTCAACAAAATATTAACAAATTGAATTCAAAAATACATCGAAAAGATCATCCATCATGATCAAGTAGGACTTATTCCAGGGATGCATGGATGGTACAACATAAAAATATCTATCAACATCATCCACCACATCAACAAAAAGCAGGACAAAAACCACAGGATCATCTCCATAGATGCTGAAAAAGCATTTGACAAAATTCAACACCCATTCATGATAAAAACTCTCGACAAAACGGGTATAGAGGGCAAGTACCTCAAAATAATAAGGGCCATATATGACAACCCCACATTCAACACCATACTTAACAGAGAGTATCTGAAAGCTTTTCCTTTAAGATCAGGAACAAGACAAGGATGCCAAATCTCCCCACTTTTATTCAAAATAGTTCTGGAGGCCCTAGACATGGCAATCAGACAACACAAAAAAATAAAATGCATCCAAACTGGCAAGGAAGAAGTCAAACTGTCCCTCCTTGCAGATGACATGATATTGTACATAAACAACCCAATCCACTCTAAAACTGCTATATCTAATATCTGAATTCAGCAAAGTTGCGGAATACAAAATCAATACTCAGAAATCGGTTGCATTTCTATACACTAATGATAAACTAGCAGAAAGAGAAATCATGACAACAATTCCATTGACAGTTGCATCAAAAAGAATAAAATACCTAGGAATAAACCTGGCCAAGGAAGTGAAAGACCTATACTCTGAAAACTACAAGACATTCATGAGAGAAATTAAAGAAGATACCAATAAATGGAGACACATCCTGTGCTCATGGATAGGAAGAATTAATATTGTCAAAATGGCCATCCTGCCTAAAGCAATCTACAGAGTCACTATAATCCTTATGAAAATACCAACAGCATTCTTCAATGAACTAGAGAAAGTCGTTCTAAAATTAATATGGAACCACAAAAGTCCTTGAATAGCCAAAGCAATCCTGAAAAGGAAGAATAAAGCTGGAGGGATTATGCTCCCCAACTTCAAGCTTTATGACAAAGTCACAGTAATCAAGACAACTTGGTATTGGCACAACAACAGAACCATAGACCAGTGGAACAGACTAGAGAGCCCTGATACAAACCAAATCATATAAGGTCAATTAATATGCGATAAAGGAGCCATGGACATACAATGGGGAAACGTCAGCCACTTCAACAACTGGTGTTGGCAAAACTGATGGCTACATGCAAGAGAATGAAACTGGATTATTGTTTAACCGCATACACAAAAGTAAACTCGAATGGATCAAAGACCTGAATGTAAGTCATGAAACCATAAAACTCTTAGAAGAGAATATAGTAAAAAATCTCCTGAATATAAGCATGAGCAACTTCTTCCTGAACGCATCTCTTCAAGCAAGGGAAACAAAAGCAAAAATGAACACATGGAACTACATCAAGCTAAAAAGTTTCTGTATGGCAAAAGGCATCATCAACAGAACAAAAAGGCATCCTACAGTATGGGAGAATATATTTGTAAATGACATATCCGACAAGGGGTTAACATCCAAAATATATAAAGAACTCACATGCCTCAACACCCAGAAAGCAAATAACCCAATTAAAAAATGGGCAGAGGATATGAAGAGACAGTTCTCCAAAGAAGAAATTCAGATGGCCAACAGACACATGAAAAGATGCTCCACATCACTAATCATCAGGGAAATGCAAATTAAAACCACAATGAGATATCACCTCACACCACTAAGGATGGCCAACATCGAAAAGACTAAGAACAACAAATGCTGGTGATGGCAAGGATGTGGAGAAAGGGGAACCCTCCTACACTGCTGGTGGGAATGTAAGCTAGTTCAACCATTGTGGAAAGCAATATGTAGGTTCCTCAAAAAACTAAAAATAGAAATACCATTTGACCCGGGAATCCCACTCTTTGGAATTTACCCAAAGAATGTAACTTCTCAGACTCAAAAAGACATATGCACCCCTATGTTTATTGCAGCACTATTTATAGTAGTCACCATATGGAGGCAACTTAAGTGTCCATCAGTAGATGAATGGATAAAGAAGAGGTGGTACATATACAAAATGGCATACTATTCACCCATAAGAAAGAAACAAATCCTACCATTTGCAACAACATGGATGAAGCTGGAGGATATTATGCTCAGTGAAATAAGCCAGGAGGAGAAAGACAGGTGCCAAGTGATTTCCCTCATTTGTGGAGTATAACAACAAAGCAAAACTGAAGGAACAAAACAGCAGCAGACTCACAGACTCCAAGAATGGAGTAGCTGTTACCAAAGAGGAGGGGTGTGGGAGGGCAGGTGCGGAGGTAGGGAGATGTGGATTGAGGGGTTTTATGTTTAGTACACATGGTGTGGGGGGTCATGGGGAAGAGAGTGTAGCACAGAGAAAGCAAACAGTGAATCTGTGGCATCTTACTACAGTGGTGGCCAGTGACTGCCTTGAGATATGGGTGGGGACTTGATAATATGGGTAAATGTTGTAAACACTTTGTTTTTTCATGTGAAACTTCATAAGAGTGTATATCAATAATATCTCAATAAAACTTTTTAAAAAAAGGAAAAGAAAGATGCAGAAACTGCAGGTTGTCCAGGAGAGGCACCGCCCATTCCCCAAGTTTTAGAATACTCCATGTTCTGCCTCTATACCCAGGCCAAGCTGGTGGACTTCAGCTCCTGGTTTCAGCAGAAGCCCTTGGAGCCTCTGTCGACACGGCTTTTGTGACTTTGTGACTCAGCAATAGAGAGCATTGTTCTGTCTGGGTCAGAAATGGGGAAATTGGCATCCCTGATGATTCACGCTTCTCTCCATCAAAGATTACAAAATGCTTATCAGACCCCAGGGAACCATGTCCTTCTGGATTGGCTGACAAGGGGTGTTCCATACTGTGTGGCCTAATCAGGGTGATTTGCAACTTTTCCCCACTAGAAGGCAGACATATGTTGCGCTCTGACAGGTGTCAATATGAGTTGGGCATGAAAAATCTCATCTACAATGTGGGCCATCAGGGCTCAGATGAACAGTTGTTCACCATGGGAATGAGAAATCTGGTGCTCAACACAGTTCCCCCATCCCTCTTTGGGTCCCTACTGACTATTCTTGCCCCTCGCTCAGGGCAACCCATAAATGAGGTTCTTTTACTATAGCAGATCTGGGAGATGTTGAGGCAGTGAAAACACAGAAGGAAATATGGACATTTTGCCACTGAGAGAAAAAGTTTAAAGGGCCCTGTGAAGGTCTCAAGGACCCAGATGTGGACAGTAAAAGAGAAACTAGATAGACATCCCAATAAGATCTTGCTAGAGCTGTGGCAACACTTAAAGCCAGAGCAGTGGTTCTAACAGGTGAGGTCAAAGACGTGGAAGCTAGAAGCAAAGCCCCATGTCCAGCCTGTGTGTCAGCAAGACTTCCTGGGGAAGAGCACTTATACCCTGCCTGGACTCCCACCCCCACAGAAAGACAATTGGGTATTGCAGTTTGACTGGTGGTGGGGTTTCAAGGCCCCCACTTTGGGGTACATGGTGGGGACTGGAGGCCACATGCAGAATTAGCAGTTCATTGGTCCCCAGTGAATGTGCAATCTGTCCTGGCACTGGTATACACAGCAGCTGAATGCTCTTTGATTTATGGCAACCCTGAGTGGTTTCCCTGGGACCCTTTGTGATAGATGGCTATGGGGGTAAGGCAATTAGAGAGAAGAAACCCCTAATCCCATTGGGAATAGGTTGTCTACTCCCAAAGGAGTATACGGTGTATATCTCTCCCATTCCTGAATATATTTTGGGGATGGATGTCCAGCAGGGCCTGTGGTTACAGACAGCCACTGCAGGTGAGTTCAGACTGAGGATATGTGTGGTAAAGGCATTTCTGAGGGTGCATGCTAAGCACTTGCCTGTAGCTCTTCCTGTACCTCCGTGGGTGACAAATACTAAGCAGTATAAATTGCCTGGGGGACATAAAGAAATTGGAGAAGCCATCCAGGAACTTGAGAAGTGAGCATCATAAAGCCCACTCATAATTCTTTTAATTCCCCAGTGTAGCCAGTGAAAAAGCCAGACAGCTCCTGATGTCTGAATAAAGTCCCCCCCGCCCCCGCTGCATGCTGTGGTACCCTCTATAGCAGCCCTTAAGGACACCCTCAGCCATGAACTAGGGACATATCATTATGTATGCCCTCCCCTCTAGTTGTCTGCACTGACAGTTGGGCCATCTATTGAGGCTTGATTCTGTGACTACGCAACAAATGCTTTCTTCTCTATTAACATAGCACAGGAAACTCAGGAACAGTTTGCCCTCATGTGGGAAGGCCGGAAGTGGACATTCACTGTCCTTCCACAGGGATACCTCCTCAGTCCCACCATTTGTCATGGACTTGTAGCTCAGGACTTGACAGCATGGGAGAAACTGCCAACAGTGGGCTGTATCATTATATTGAGGATATCATGCTCACATCTGGTTCTCTTGAAGATTTAGAAGGGTCAGTTCCTATACTGCTGCAACATCTACAGGAGAAAGGATGGGCTGTGAACAGTACCAATGTTCAGGGACCTGGTTTGTCAGAAAAGTTCTTGGGGGTTGTCTGGTCGAGTAAAACTAAAATTATCCCAGAAGCAGTAATAGACAAGGTTCAGGCTTTCCCTACTCCTACCACTGTGGCAGTACTACAATAGTGTTTGGGTCTTTTGGGCTACTGGAGAGTGTTTATTTTACATTTGGCACAAATTCTGAGGCCCTTATACCATTTGGTATGAAAGAGCATCAGGTGAAACTGGGATGAGAAAGCACATCTGTCTTTGCCACTGGTAAGTGGGCAGTTAGGGCCATGCAGGCCTTGAATGTGATGGACGCATCAAGGCCCTGTGAGCTAGATGTTTATGTAACTAAGGACAGTTATGGATAGGACCTCTGACAGCAGCTTGAATGGACCCGCCAACCTATTGGATTCTGGTGGCAACTCTGGAAAGGAGCAGAGGTCCGGTACACCTTGATAGAGAAGCAATTGGCTACAGCATACCATGTCTTGCTGGCTACAGAGCCCATCACTGGAACAACCCTGACAAAGGTAGTAACAACCTATCCCATCATGGGGTGGGTACAAGACTGGACCCAAGGCCGTGGAGTGGTATGGCAGATTCCTACACTGGCCAAATAGGCTGCATATTTGCATCAGAGTAGCTAGTGCCCTCTTTACTAGCCCCTTGAGTGGAAAACTCCAACTCTTACTGGGGCCAGTGGGATACCCCAGTGAGACGCAGGAAGAATTTGATTTGGAGCCATTAGTAGCTGATAGCCCTTGTCAAGAGGGAAGAGCCCCTATACCTGAAGATGCTTGGTATACAGACGGCTTCAGCTATGGGCAGCCCCCAAAATGGAGGGCTGTAGCTTTCCATCCTAAGATTGAGACAATATGGATGGAAGATGGTGAGGGGAAGAGCAACCAATGGGTAGAGTTGAGGGCCGTGTGGCTTGTGATCAGCAGGAGCCCTCCCCTCTAGTTGTCTGCACTAACAGTTAGGCCATCTATTGAGGCTTGATTCTGTGACTACCGACACAGTACCATGCCAACTGGATGGTTGGTCACTGACCCATTTGGGGGCAAGAGTTGTGGTAAGGCCTACGGGCCTCTGGTTAGACTAAGAGAGCTACAGTATATCATGTGACAGATCATTTACCTCTGGCATCCCCAGGGAATGATGAAACAGACTCATTGGCCCAGGTGCATTGGATAGAAGGAAAGCCTGCCTTTGATGTGGCCCAGTAGTTACATCAACGTCTGTTGCACTCAGGGCAAAAGAAAATGTGGGCTGTAGCTCATCAGTAGGGCTTGCCTTTGACCTTTGAAGAAGTCAGCAGATCCTGGCAGGAGTGCCTTGTGTCCTGTAAGAGGGACTTACACCAAGTCCTGCAGCAACATGGGATAGTTGTTAAGGGGCCAATATCCTTTGTCAGGTGGCAAAGAGACTATATTGGGCCTCTGCCCATATCAGAAAGGTGTTGATAATGCCATGACTTGTGTGGACACAGCTACTCAAGTTTTGGTTGCTTTTCCTGCATGTCATGCAGATCAGCAAACAACCAAAGGGGCCTAGAGCATTTCTTTGCAGCCTATGGCTGACCACAGGTGATTGAGAGTGATCAAGGAGGCACCCGTTTTACTGGACATGTATTACTAGAATAGGTGCAACAATTAAGGATAAGGTGGAAGTTTCATGTAGCATATAACCCTCCTGGGGCAGACATGATAGAGAGCTACAGTAGTTTGTTAAAATCTGGCCTGAAGTTAGACACCAATAGTCTACAGGCTGGTCCGTCTGCTTATGGACAGTACTTTGGTGTTTGAATGAGAGCCCCAGAAGGGGGCATTGAGGTCCATGGGCATACTAATACAATGTGCTGCCTCTCCTATACAACTGCATGTACAAACAAAAGAGGAATTGCTGAAGCTGGAATTTGGCCATCAGAGTAACATCTTGCTGCTAACACCAACTGCACTAAACCCTGGAGATGTCATTGAGTGGACATGTCTTTTGACACAGGGACCAGCAATGTCTAGTCCTTCTGGTACCTTGGGGACAAGACCTGGAAGCTGGCCTCCTATGTGTTCCTGGAGTAGCAGCAGAGTGATCCCTAAAGATCATGGTAGTGTACTCAGAAAGGCTGGAAGATAAGAGTATCTCACCAGGAAGTTTTGTTTTATCATTATGGCCAGTGCATGTACCTCCAGTAGCCCTACATATCAACCCATCAGTAACTCCCACAGAAAGAGCAGTGAAGGTCTGGTATGCTAGACCAGGACGGGGCCCCATTTCTGCCACTGTCCTATCACAGGGCCACTCTCTTGCATGCATCCTACCTGATGGACAACATTTGCCTATGTTGGTATCATTAAAACATGTATCTTATCGCCCTTAAGGTTATTTTCTTCTATAGTCTTTGTAGATTGGGCACATCCCCTAGGAACAGCTGCTGCTTGGTGAGTATGCACTGAGCATGCCTCCAGTTCAACTGCTGGCCTCCTGTGGAATGTGTGAGCTATGGACTCAATCTGAGTAAGACTTTGAATGCAGCTGGATCCTCAGGCTTAGGGATATTCATGGTTTTATTGTTATCTATATCATAGTTTCTGTTGTTATTGGTAGGTTGTTAATCTGGTTACAGTGCCTTAGCTTTCTTGCCCAAGGGCCATCGTGGAACATTGGGGCACATAGATTGTGAGGCAAGAATCCTGGAGGGGTGGATTGTGGGTAAAATCGAACTTTCTGACTAGGATTTCCACCTGGCCTTATAGTGCCCATTATGTATGTAATAGGAGCATGTTACACATTTATGGAATGTTTATTGGAGGTTGAGCTGCTGGTCAGTCACGAGATTGATGATCCAGGGTGGGTGTGGAGAGGAAGCCCCTATTTTCTCCTCCCCTCCATTCCTGATACATAATTGGTCAGGCATCCACCAGTCACTGGGGACCTGCCCACAGCATTCTACCCAGGGCAGTAGCATGGCCAAGTGAGCAGGGAGAGTTGAGTAGCTGGAACTTGGAGCAGTGTGGGAGTGAGTGAGTTTGGGAGCCATGTGCGAGGGGTCCCCAAGTAGTCCTGGAGAGGCTGAGCCATAAGAATAAACCCTTTCATTCCCAAACTCTCACTCTTCCGTTGTCTTCCTTCATTCTCTTTGGATTCATAGAAAACTTGCCTCCATCAGGGAACCCCCTCCTCCTGGAGCTACAACTGGAAAACAAAAGTTGAAAGGTTTACTAAATTTCATAAGGAAAGACAAAAAAGAGCACATCATCAAAAAGAAAGCAATTCTTTTTTTATAACATAAGATTTTGGCATAGTATATGCCAAATGTTTGAAATATATGCACACAGATAAAAGACTATGGTAGGGTATACTTTCATATTTTTCATTAGCTGATGTTTCCTAAAACAACTAATTCTTTCATCGATTCACTGTGCATTTATGCAGCACTTACTGTATATCAAATTCTGGTAGCTCAAATCAATACCCTAACATTAGATCTTCTTGGACCTGAGTTCTGTCTTTTTGAGATACCTAGGAAATTGTTCCAATACCTGCTTTTTTTTTTCATTCGAGACAGTAATTTTCAAACTTTGTTCTACTTGTTTCCTCTAGTAGATTCTGTGATCCTCTCTTTAATCAACCTTGCTGATGAGGCAGGGGTCATACCACTGCTGTACTTGTTGTCTACTAAATTGGAGACGGGAGAAAAAGTGGAAGTGTGAAGTGGAGGCAACCCTGAAACCCCTTAGGTTCTCCCTGTCTTCAGCACCTCACAGGTACTCCATTCCAATGTTATAAGCAACCCAGGGTAAGTGGTTTCTTCCTTCACTATTTAACACATTCAGTTCTTCATTATTCAATAATCCTCTTTTTACTCTTTCATTTGGATAAAGCAAATACTATTATGACCTGTCAAAGAACATCTGGGAATTTACCAGCAAAGAAAAGTAAGTACACATCATGTAGAAGTCCTTATGCCCTTAGTTAGTTGTCAGAGAGAGTTGTGAAAGGGGAAGAAAACATGAAAGAGCATGGGAGGGGATAGAGCCTGAGTAAGGACACAAGGGTCTGGAAGTGAAAGACATGAACTTTGAGGAACTCACTGGGGAAAGACATTCTCTTTTCTCAATAATTCACTTGCCTCATCTTTCATTTGTTCCAGAAATATTAGTTTGACCCTTATGTGGTTGCTGATATGTGCCTGGTTTGACCTTTAAAAAATGGCAACTTAATAGAGGTCATCCTACTATCTCTTGGAACCTACCATGTATCAGACACTGGACTACCTACAGCATATGCTCTAGTGAACAAGATAAACGTGGTCCCTCCAAGCATAGAATATACAGTTTAGTGGAGGAGAGGAACATTAAACAAACATGTAATCCCAAATTGTGATAAAGAAAGAAAACAAGATTCTGTAAAAGATATCATGAGGGGATAGACCAGGGAATGAGAGAGGGACTCTCAGTAGTCATGATATTTAAGTTGAGTTCTAAAGGGTAGATAACAATTAGTAAGGGGGAAGTGGTTAGCCTTCTAAATGGAGAAACAGCATGTACACAGGCTATAAGGCAGGGAAAGTCCTTGGCCCATTTAGAATCAAAAGGCCAGTGTGGTTGGAGCTTATTAATGGAGGAGGAGAGCAGCCTTGCTGATTGGGGATGTGGCCACAAACCAAGTCTAAAAGGGCATGAAGGCCATGCTAAGCATTTGTTTTGTTTTTATGTATTTAAGCATAATGGATACATTTAAGGGGCATAATAGATGGAGGAGCATGTTTTAATTCTCCTTTAAAATATGCCTTGGATTGTCATGTAGACACTGGATTGGAGAAAGGCAAGAGGAGAAATGAGACACTAGTTCACTGATCACTTAGTGGTGTAAGGTCTGTGAAAGATACAAAGCAATTATAAAACAGTCTGAGACATCCTGGGGGAAACAGAACATAAGGTGCTGGGAAGATCCATTATTGCACATAGTAACTTCTGGGAAAAAAGGAAATTGAAAAATTATGGGGTTCTGTTAGCTTAATAGGAATAAGGGAAGGGAGGTACTCATAGAGCCAGGGAAGCTGTTATGAGGAAGAGGGATCTGCATTGAGCATTGAAAGATGGGTAGGATTGGAATATTTTTCCAGGAGGAAGAGTTCTAGAAAGGGCTGGTGAGGGAGAGAGATTAGCCTGGCTGGGGGAGCAATTAAGAGCCTGCTAAGTGAGGAAACCATGCCCAGTGGAAGTCACTGCAAAACCCCAGTAAGATTCAAAGACAACTCAAGTGTTTGCTTTTAGAGATGTTGTTCAATGACATTTAAGGCCAATTCTCTACCTTGTTCTGGAGAAAGGAATGTGCCTAACACATCTTTCACTGGTCCATGGAGCAGGGGAAGATTCTGTGAAGGGAGATATTATGTATGTGACAAAAGTGGAAACTCTATTAAGAATTTATTTTAGAATTCTCTTTTGATACTGTTCATCACTGACCAGTTTCTTGGGCATCTGTGAACACAGACCCACAAGTCTTCCACTTAGCTCTGGTGAGTAGTGTGACTAGACCTTGTACCCTGGAGAAACCTACCCTTTTTGTTTTTTAATCCAAGGACTCCAGGGATCACTCACATTTCTAGCAACTGGGGAGCTTTTGCTGAGTCATATTCATTATTCTCTCAATCTCTCTCCCTCTCCCTACCCACCACCTCCCTTTGTATGTTGGCATTTTCTGGACTGCTTTAGTTTTATATGCCTTGCCTCTTTTCCTCCCAAAGGTTATACAGTGTGTTCTTGCTGTTTGACCTCCTACTCAGAGCCTCTTGGAGGTCCAGAGTGTCCTGGGCCATTCCTATTTTTAAGGCTTCCAGTGTAGTATAGGCTTACCCAACATCAATTTCCCCCTTCCTCCCTAACAGAACTCCAAACATCCAGATATCTACCTCACCCCACCTCGTTGATAGCTTCACGAGGGAGGGTTCAATTTTTCTGAACCTGTCAGGACCTGGATTTCTCTGAGGACTATTACTGGTTGAGAGTGACCAATGATCTATATGATCATTGTAAAATTGTAAAATTGTAAAATTGTTTACTTTTTCCTTTATCCCTAATGGCCTAGTTAGACTTAAGGGAAGGCCTTATATTTTATGTTTGGGAAAGATGTTTTCCTTTCTCTCCTGATGCACATAAACAGTGGAATGCACCCTCAGCAACCATAAGCAGCCATCTTGTTGCATCAGGTATAACTATGAACCTTAGGATGAAGCTGACACTAGGCATGGCAGAAGCTGACCAGAGATGGAAGGAACCTGTGCCTTGGTGACATTCTTTAGTTGCTGAATTATCAGCCTTGAAGCATGTCCTACTTACTTCTACTCTCCCTGTTATGTGAAATCATAAGCTTCCTTAATATTTATGCCAGTTTTATTGGATTATTCTTTACATCAGCTTAAACTCCCTATCCAACAAAATTGATATAATAGTATTTCTTTGAGAATTTTCCATTTCATTCCTTTCAGAACTATTTCATTATTTATAATGGCTGGATAGCTTTCCAAAGTATTATTGCATCTTACTGTACTTATCTTGCCCCTTATTTATAAGTATTAAAGTTTTTCCAGTTTTGGGTATTTCAAAAATGCTGAAATAAACATCCAGTTACTGTACATATTTACATATTTGTATATTTGGATGCTTTTACAGCTCAGCTACAGATTATTTGTATTATCTTCCCACCTGGGATGTGGCTATAGGAATAGAACTTCTGGATTCAAGGCTATAGAATTGTTTTAAGGCTTTTGATACATATTTTCAAACTCTCTTTCAGAAAAGTTGTACCAGTTTTTATTCTCACCAGCACTGTATCAAAGTGCCCATGCTCTTTTGTGTTTTCACTGTGTGAAAGAACCCTCACCTTTAGGTATAAGTCACTAATAATGGCATAGACTAAGAAGTCTACACTTTCTGTGTTCAAATTCCAGCTCTAAAACTTGATAATGGTGTAGCTTTGGATATGGGGTTCATTCTCCTTAACTACAAAATAAGCCTAACAATAGTAGCTCCATGCAATTTACGTGATCAGAGAAATTGAATCAAGCATGTAAAATGCTTACATGATAAGTAGTTGATAAATGTTGGTTGTTATTATTATTAAAATTATTTACCAACTTGTTACTTGAAAATGTTTTCCTGTTCTCATTTGCATTTCTTTGATTGCATTTCTCTGATGAAACCAATTATTTCTTCCACGTGTCTATTAGTAAGTTGTAAAATTGTTTACATTTTCCTTTTTTCCATTTTGATATTTCTGTGTTCCCCTTTCCTTGATTAATTTGAACCAATTCACTATATAGTTATATTAACCTTTTGCCTTTTTATACACTGTGTTTCCTGTATGTCATTTGTCTTGTTAAATTATACCATATAAAAGATTACTTTTTGTAAAAAAATCAGTTCTTTTCTGCATAATTTCTGCCTCAGGTTGTATGTTGAGAAATGCTTTAGCATATTTAAATAATCATGTGTATTTTCTCCCAATTCTGTTGCCATTATATTCAATGTGTTTATCCATTTAAGTAACAACTTTGTTTCAAATAGTTCTTAAGGACAGTGGAAAGTGATGGTCTTAAAATGGTAAGTGAAAAAGGGGCATACAAAATAGTGTGTTCAGTATGATCCAATTTGTATATAACAAGATTGCATTTGTGAATGTTTTATGTAGAAAAAAGACTAAAAGAAAAGACTAAAATATTTAACAATGTTTATTAGATTAAAATGATATTTAAAACTTTCCTCCTTTGTGTTTTCCAAAATGAATGTGTATCATTTTTACTATTGGAAATTTTTAAAATAAGGCTTTTTGATTAAAAAAAGTATGGTATAACTTTAAAGTGATTTGGAATGGTATAGTTCAATAGAAATATAATGTGAGCTACATATCTAATTTTAAATTTTCTCATAACCATATTCCTTAATAATATAAAGTACTGGTGAAATTAATTTTAATAATATATTCTATTTCACACAGTATCTAAAATGCTATCACTTTAACATGCAATCAATATAAAAATGATTGATAAGATATTTTACATTATTTTGTACTATGTTTTTTAAATCCTGTGTAGGCTTTATGCTTTGTACATCTCAAGTTGCATTAGGCACATTTCAAGTTCCTGATAGTCACATGTGGTTCATAGTTACCATATTGTACACTGCAGATTTGGAACATAAAAAGGTCTTGAGTCTCAAATTGGGCCAAATTCCAAATAGCTTGCTGAACCATTGGTTCAAAATTACTTGTGAAATGCTGTAAGTATGGGTTAGAGACTACAAATTGAAGTACCTCTAAGGGTCAGGGAGGTCACTAGATAATGTGAATATGAAAAGCAGGGCATAAAAAAAACATGTCTTTCTAAAGACTTGAACCCACCACTAAGCTCCCTCCAGTCAATTGGTGCTATGTGGAATGCAGGCCCAGGGTTGACAGACTTACTGATTTTTCACAGAAACCTAAAATTTTCCTGTGCATTTTATCCATTATTAAATATTGACAATGATTTAAAAAATGTACAGCACTGTGTGGGCAAACTATGTTCTTACCAATTGTAATCCCTTTTATGCCAAATTTTGACTTCTATGATCAATATTATTTTTATAAATCTACTGACATTATTAACTTTGAAACATTAGGCTACTCATTTTTAATGAACTAAAACTGTTAATTTACATCTTACAGGCTTTATAACACTAACAGATAACATTTACTGCAAGTTTAATATATGACAGGCATCTTGCTAAACACTTTTTACATTTTATAAATAAATGAAACTAAGGGAGGTTGACCGAGTTTAAGGTCACAGATCTTATAAGTGATGGTGCCAATACTTGAACTAAGGTCTTCCTGAGTCAAAGTCTGTGCTTCTCCAAACACTCTAAATTCCCTAGAAGTATCCATGTCTAGGTAATCAATCAATCAATCAATCAATCAATCAATCAATCAATCACTCTCTTTCTCTCTCACACACACTCCTCTAGTCCCTTTTAGTCACAAGAATATTGCATACACCAGGCCTCTATCTGCCTCAATCTCTTTTTCTTTTATTTTTCTCTTGTTTATGACCATCCTACATTTCCTTTACAAAATATATTTCCTTTCCTCATTCTCATCTTTCATGTTCCTTGCATCTTCTAAAATGTTTCCTTGTACTTCTACCTGTTTTAACCTCAAGTTGCTTAAAGGATGTCCCAGACCCTGCTTCACATGAGCATATTATTATTATCATTATCCTACCTGAAACATTTCCATGGCCCTCCGTTGGACAATTCCCAAATGACACTGAGTGGATTAATAGATGTTTTCAACCTTTTCAGTATCACACAGATATATTCTTGTGCTATTTACAAAGATAAAAAACCATGGCCATTGTTAATCAGATTTACTCATTTACAACTCTCAAAGAGCATCCTCCTTTTCAAGATTTGAGGTCCTAGTGACCTACAGATTTTATCTTCCATGTACTTATATTAATCCTGTAAGTTTTGTCCTTTTTGAAAAAAAAAAAGACTTCTTAATAACATACTCCATGCCTTTTTCAATAAGAATGGATGACAAAATGGGCTCATATACCTGCTTGTTCACCCTGTCATCTCAGTTCCATGCTTCGTCTAACACAGTAATACAACTTTTCATTGTAGGTACTTACACAAGAGTAATTGGTAATCTGATTATTTATACCTGCATCTTTCGAAAATCGTCAGTGTGGCAGTTATTTTTTCTAGCCAATGTATTTTCTTCTAGAGTTAAACAGGCAATTTGGTCAAATTTAATTAAATATAACGGGTTTTTCAAGACTTCTGCAGAAATGCCTGTTTTGGGGTACAAAACTGTGTGTGTGATAATCCTCCATGATCCTCACCCTACCCTATATTTTCATTGCATAGGAAAGACCAGTCTTTCTCAGCATTTGCTAGATTTTCAGAGTCTGTCTGTCCAGGCCTATGTTGGATATGAGGCTCTCTTCCAAACACACACTCTTATCAGCTTCCCAGTAGAAAACTTTGTATTAGGTTGCTCTTGTTATTTGCAACATGACAAAGCCAATAATGTTGCTTAATAACTCATTTTTTGTTGGTTTATATAGTTTGGGGTTAACAAATATGAGACCACTAGAAATTTGAGTGTTGACTGGACATTAAATAATTGTCTATTTTTATGTGTGATTTTAGTACTGTGGTTGTTTTGAAAGTATCATTGAGAGATACATACTGTATTAGCTATTGCTGTGTAACACATTAGCAGCTTAAAACTACATACATATGTTATCCCAGAGAATCTATGAGTCAGAACTCTGGGTATGGCTTATCTGTGTCTTCTGCCTCAGAGACTTCTACAAAGTGGCAATCAATATGTTGGTCAGGGCCAAGGTCTTATCTGAAGTCCTGAGTGGGGAAGTATCTGCTTCCAAAGTCACTTGTGTTGTTTGGCAGTATTCACTTTAAGGGCTATTTTGGACTGAGGGTCTCAGTTCCTCACTGGCTGTTGGCTGAAAGATATTCTCAGTTCTTTGTAATTTAGGCCTCTGCAACATGGCAGGTTATTTCATCAAAGCCAGCCATGGGGTGGGGGGTGGGGAGTGGGGAGGGAGTTTCCTAGTAAGATGTAAGTCACAATATTCTGCAACACAGACTCAGAATTGGCATCACATCACATCTGCTCTAATTTACTGATTATAAATAAGACCTAGTGATTTTACCCACACTCAGTAGGAGGGACAGTTATACTAGGGCATGAATAACATATCCAAGGGTAACTCTCTTTTTAAATTTTCTCAAGAAATCTATATATCTAAGTGCTATCAATGAGAATTTTTAAGTGCCTCCATTGAATTTAGAAGCTGACTTATGAATTCTCTGTATTTGTATCTATTATTTGGTGTACCTTTTCAGCACAGAAATCCATATTCTTTAAGAAAAATACAGTAAAGTACAAAGAAAAGAATCACTCAGTATCCCACAAGAGGTAACCACTATTAACTTTTTAGTATATATACTTTCAATTTCAATTTTTTGTAGTAAATCTAAAGTTGTTTTTAATTTTCTCATCCTTTGCATCTTAATGCTTTTCTCTACTGAATTCAGATTTTCACTTTTATGTTACTCTAGTTATTATGGTTATTATTTAAGAATTGAGATCATAATATATACACACCAGCAGCCTTTTAGACATTAATGTGCTTCAGAATCACCAGGAAGCTTGCTAAAAACTAAAGTTCTGGAGTCCCATTCAGTAGCTTTTGGGTGTAATCAGGAGTCCACATTTTCAAGAAAGTCCTCAGATGACTTTCACCTTTTTGGCAGAATAGCATACTTTTAAAAACAGTAAGACATTATTAAATGAATACAGTGCTTCTTTAGGAATTGCAAGTAATCTCTTCTAGAGAAAGCTACATGCCCAAGGTTATTTTATTCAGGGATTGAACTGAAACAAGAATTCAGAGCTACTGACTCAATCATTAACTGTACTCTGTTAAACACCTACCTCTTATCAGGCAGAAGTAACAGCTTGACCAGCAGACACTGCAGTCCGGAGGAGAGGAGGGTTACTAGTCTGTTAAGATCTGTCCTTGGAGACTTTACTAAATATCTGAAGGGAAAATGTGAGCATGAGGGGTCTTGCCTAATATGTGGAAATGGGAGCAAAAAAGGTAACCATAACTCACCCTCTTTAACAGTCATGTGAAGTCCCCAATTTATACAGAACTGCTGGGTTTACTCATCTGGCTAAAAGATCCAAATTTCATGACCAAGTATTTTTTTAAGTTACCTTAATGATTTCATAAGGTCATTAAAAATAGTTTCCATTTCTTCTCAAAGTACAGAAAATATAAAGGAAAACACATCAACTCATCTCACAGAAATGAGTCGTTATATGAATCTTTTGGTGTATTTAATTTCAGCATTCTTGTCTTTATGTCTTAAATAAGTAAATATATGATTTTTAATACAAAGAAAAATACAGAGATTGATTTTTCTAAACTGCTTTATTAACTTCACAATATATAATTAGCATCTTCCCATGCAATAGGTAAAACTCCCCTGCTAACAAAATCTTACAGATTGGGTCAAAAACACAACATTCAACTAGAAGCTAGTAATAAGAGACCCACCAGAAACAAGTGACATCAAAAAGTTTACAACAAAGATACATCATGAACACGTAAGTTTAGAAAGCAAGTGTTTCCCTATTAACTCCAGGGAAAATATCAGAATTCAAGGCATAAGGCAAAACTCATCACGATGGTCATGGTGAGGGGGGTCAGTGCTAACTGCCCGCAGACTATGACTGAACTGCTTTTCCCTCAACTTTTCCATCAGTTGTCTCACCTCCTCCCCAATTCTTTCCCTATTCTCTCCTCTCATCCTTGCCTGTGGCTCTTCAAGTCTCTGAATCATGTCCCACCTATAAGGCAGGATGGGCTGCCTAACACGGAACCGCCTACGATTTCCTCTAGGCACATAGTATTCACCAATTTCCAAAGGGAGGGCCAACAGCTCTCCTTTATTAGCATCTTGCTCCTTTTCACCCTTTTTTTCATGTTCCTGGTTGGCATTTTCCATGCTGAGATTTTTTACCACTTGTTTCTCTTTGGATGCCATTACTCCTAGAAGACAAAAGGTGAGCGAAGGCATTCGATGTTTGGTGGACAGATCAGCACCGAGGACAGAGGCCCGACTACTCATGTTTCAGAGCACTGAATATCAGAGGTAATTTTTTAAATTTCATTTTTCCACTTGAAAGGCTTCGCGCGCCCTCAAGGGGACCTCCAGCCCTAGTCCTCCCCCTACTCTTCTCCTCCTTCCCTCGATCCCAAACCCACCATTTTCCCTTCAGATCCATCACCAGGCCTTTGCAGGCACCAAAATGGAGGAGGGTGGGGGGAAGACGGGTAAGCTGGGAGAGAGTCTCAGACTGGGCTCTGCATCCGCACCCCCGCCACTGTCCCCCCGCACCGACCTGGGCCTATCCTTGCTGTCTCTTCCTCCTCCGATTCTTGCCGCGAGTGCGCCGCTACGACACTTGACACAGACCCGAAGACCTGCAGAACGCCCAAGTCCGGGAAGCGAGACTGCTGCAGCCAAGCGCTCTGCGTCGCCCCGCCGCTTCCCGGCCTCTTCCCTGCCCGGGACCCCCAGGCCTCCCCCCACCAAGTCTTCCGACCCTCATCACCTGCCACTTCCTCCGCCCCTGAGGCTTATAATTTTCCTGCAGGACCTCGAGGTACCTTAACTGCTTTGCTGCCCTCCCTGCCTCCCCTGCACCCCACCCGGGGGTGGGGGGGGGCACTATTTATGTTCCCAGAAATGCCGCGGGGCGGGGAAAGCTGGTCAGGACTCGCTGCGCTGATCCCCTGCGCAGGCCTCCGGGGTTGACGCACCGCAGCCTCCCTCGCCTGGGCGCGGGCCCCGGGTCCCTTACCTGCTCTGCTTTCCCCGGGCCCAATGCCAGCCCGCCCTACACGAGGTGGTGGGGAGCTGGTACCCAGACGGGAGTGGTGACTGCACCGAAGGCTGCGTCTCCCTGCAGCTCCTGGTCACGTGAGGGTCTCATGTCACCAACTAGTTCTTCCCAGCTCCCCACCCCCGTTTTAGCTGGCGGGTTGTTCCACAGGACCCTTCCCCCACCTCCGAACGCACTAGCTCCCCCTCCACCCATCCGTGCCCGGGGCCCCAGGGCGCTCCGCCCTGTCACTCAGCCTGGTCTTCTCCAATCTGAGGGTCCACAAGTGGCATCACCGCTCTGCAGGTGGGGTTTGCTTTTCCCTGATTACCAGGGAGGTTCTACATTTCACCCTCCCGCTTCCCCAAGGCCTTGGCGTTGGCTTTAGCATTTCCAGCTGTCTCACCTCTTTTCCCTGGCTGTATTCCTGCTTCCAAACAATGTATTTCCTTTTTTAAAATCAGTAGGCCTCAGAAACCAAAATTATGAAATTCCATATTTAAAAGACAGGCTTCAACCTGGGGAAGTAAAAAAAAAAATCTCACTGTTTACATTCTGCACCACAGAGAACATGTTTTCTCTGCTCCACACAATTTCAATTTTTAGAACATTATAGCTTGTTTCAATATATTATGGGAACAAAAAGGGGAAATCTGCCTGAACACAATTGGTTATTGAAAATGAACTGTGAAGTAAATCTTCAAGGAGTCCAGTTCTCAGATCTTGGCTATAGTATATAATTAGCCACCTTCTTTTTCCTTCTGGGATAGACTTCACTTATATTTTATTCTACTATAATAAACATTAAATATGGAAAAGCATTTGCTGACAACTAAAGTTATTTGCTCAAATTTAATGGCTATTACTAATGATGGTTTTGAAGACCTAAACAAAGGTAGAGCTGTGAGGCTAAGGCAGGTTGAAAGATGCAGAGTCAGTTTATTCCTGCCCTGACAAAAAGTTGGGAAGGTACTGATCCACCTGCCACATTCCAGAGTCTCTTCATTTCCTTCATTCAGCCTCCTGGTTATTGCTTACTCAAAAAATATAGATGGACAGGTGACCAAAGTAATGACCCAAATAAATTTTTTTGTTTTCTTCTCTCTATTTTTGCCCTAAATTCCCATCTAGTGACTCGCCTTCCAGACAGATGGGGGGAGAGGGATCTGTTCTCTACTGGAAACCAGATGGGATTCTTCCACACCTCTGTGATGGGAGAGTCCAAGAATTACAGAGAAGTGATTCTGGGAGAAGAGCCTCCCAAGTCGGCCTGCTCTCTCCTCTTTTTCACTTTGTCTAGTGGAAGCCTCCCTGCAAACTTTCTACTGTCTTTTACCTAACTTAGGAAGTGTAGACTGGGATCTTCTCCCTAAGCTTTTCCCCTCCAAGAAACACAGGAAGACCCAGCCCTGCTGCAGGGTCATATCTGTCAGTCCATACCCACCCTACTGCTCCCACATTTATGCCAGGACTGGAGGAACACTCTATGCCTACCACCCTGAGTGACCTTAGGTTAGGCATTTTTAACACAGAAGTCTATGGGACCCCATTAATGTTATTCAGAATTATATGTATGTGTGAGGGGGTGGTAATATATTCACATTTTGTAAGAGAAACCATACTTCTTAGCAGATTCTCAAAAGACGCTGTGATTCCTTATCACTCAAGAAGTGTAAAAGTCTCTCTATATGCTGTGTCACTCTTCCTAGTCATTTATTCTCATCTTAGACCTGCTTCTTTTTCCTCTGTTTTCTAGCTTAATATCTACCCACTGGAAAACCCAGAACCTGGCCATCATCCTTGAATGCCTCATATTAATAACCAAACCTGGCTGAGACTTTGTCTTTTCAAAACAGCCTTGTGGAATTATAATTAGCATACCATAAGATTTGCCCATTTAAACTGCCCATTTCAATGGTTTTGTGTAGTCACAGATATGTGCAACCATCACCACAGTCAATTGTAGGACATTTCCATCACACCAAAAAGAAACTCAAAAAGTACTCTTTACTATCACTTTTCTAACTCCTCATCCTCTCTAGGGCAGAGCAACCACTAGCATATTTTCTGTCTCCACAGATCCTGGGCATTTCAAATAAATGAAATAATGTAATACTTTGGGACTCACTTCTTCATTTAGTATACATTTTCAAGTTTCATGGCAACAATATAATTATCATTTGAATAAATGCTAAACTCTTTTCCAAAGTGGCTGAACATTTTACATTCCTAGCATCAGTGTATGAGGGTTCTTATTTCTCCACATCCTCACGAACATTTGGTATTACCTGAAATTTTGATTCTAGCCATGTTAGTGGAGTAAAGTGATATATCAGCATGTTCTGATTTGCTTTCCCAGATGACTAATGATGTTGGGCATCGTTTCATGTTATAATTCTACTTCCATTACATTGTGTGGATTTTTTTCCCATACCACCAAACAATTCTCCAACAGCAGCTAGATGTCCTATGGTTCAACTCAATTCTGGCACCATCTACCTGGAGACAGTATCATATTCCACAGGTTAAGGGCTTAGTCCCACAAGACTGCCCTCCATTTCAGAAGCCAATCACAAGTTCAGGGTGTTACCTGTGCTTCTGACCGACTGGCTATAAATCAGAGGTAACCACAACCCCTACCTTAGGTTCAATTAATTTGCTGGAGCAGCTTACAGAACTCAGGAAACCAGTTTACCTACTAGATTACCAGTTTATTACAAAGGATATTAAAGGAAACAAATCAATAGCCAAGTAGAGAGACACATAAAGGCTAGGTGCTGAACAAAGGACTTTCTGTCCTCATGAAGTTTGTAACTCAGTATTATGGCACCTGAAAGTGTTCTGGTTCACTAACCTGGAAACTCCCTGAACCCTGTCCTTTTGGGTTTTGATGAAGTTTCATTACATAGGCATGATTGATTAAATCATTGTATATCGATGATTGATCAACTTAGAACCTCTTTCCTAGAAATTTCCCAGAAATCAGGAGGTGGTATTTGAAAGTTTCAACTGTCTTATCTTGGTTGGTTTCCCTGGCAACCACAACTAAGTTTATGTTAATAAGGTGACTATTGGAAATCCTCTAATGATGGGAGATGGCTGGTTGCCAGGGAAACGATCATTAGAGGATTTCTAAAAGTCACCTTATTAACATAAACTTAGTTGTGGTTGAAAGGGACTTGTTACAAATAACAAGACATCCTGTTTAAACTTTATGGCTCTGAAATGATTTCAGAAACTAAGGACAAAAGACCAAATATTACAACAAGTGATGCTCACATTGCTTTCATCTCTTAGGAAATTCCAAGGGTTTGGGGAGCTCTGTGCCAGGAACAGGTACAAAGACCAAATATGTATTTCTTATTATAAATCACAATGTCACATTTAATCTTCCTTAGGGAAATGTCTTTTCAAACCCTTTGCTCATTTTTTTTTCATGCCCATAGCTTAAAAGTGCCCATTTTCCTATGTCCTCATCAACACAAGTATTATCAGTCTTTTTCATGTTTGCAAATCTGATAGATTAAAACAAAAATCTCAATTTCCTTTCATTTACTTACTAACATACTTGAGAATCTTTTCTCATGGTTTAGATATTCATTTGTCTTTTGTGACTTTGCTGCTTTTGTGTTCTTTGACCATTTTTCTAGTGGTGTGTTTTGCATAATTTGATTCATTTAGTTGCCCCATGGTAGGCAAAAGAATGCAATAACCAAAAGATGGGGTTGCAGAACAGCCAGGAAGAACCAAGCATCTGTCTTGGGTTTCCCAAAGCCCCAGTTGTTCATGGAATTTACAATCATTGTTTAATCATCATGGTTTTTCTGATTCAGCAGCAGCAGACTGTCACCATGTCACAAGGGTATCAGGATGACAAAAGTCTGGCAACATATTTTGCAGAAGCAAAATGGACTTGATCCACATGTGCCACAACCTTTATAGTTTCTGTTGCTGCTGCCTTTGCATGTAAGTCAGCTAGGGAATTTCTCTAATACTCAAGTTCAGTCCTACTGTGAACCTCAACTTTTATGACAGCAATTTTAGAAGGTAAGAGAATTGCAGCAAGAAGGTTAATTAATTTTCTGTCCATTTTTTGTTAGAGTCCCAGTGGAAGTAAGAAAACCTCTTCATTTCTGTAACATCCCCAAATCATGGACAACCCCCAAGGCATACTGTCAGTATAAATTTTAACAATTTGTCCTGATAATTGGCATGCTCTGGTAAGGGCACAGATCTCTGCCTGTTGGACTTATTTAGCTTGTGGGAGGTTTCTCCTCTCAAGTAGTTGATATTGGGTAGCATCGCCAGCTTGGAAATACCCTTTTTCATTTTTACAGTATGACCCATCTCTAAGGAGGGAGATAGTGTGGGATACAGAATAATTTTTTTGAGGGGCTGCAAAGCAAGAGGTCATCAACATACTAGAGCAGGCAGCCAGGGGCAAGGTCGAGAGATTGGAAGTCCTTTTGTAGTGCTTGGCCAAAGAAGTGGGGACATATCAGTTAAGACTACCTGCGTTGTCTTAAGATATGCTGTTGGGCTATTGTCTGATTGCCAGAGAATATGCTAGGAATCTTACCTCTCAACTCTCTGCTTTTTCAAATGGAATCTTAGCCTTAAGATGGAGTCCCTCCTGTTCTTACTATACTGTTTATATTTCAGCATTTTTCATCATGGCAGGAAAAGTTAATCATGATGCTTATCCTATGTCTCTCTGCCCCACCTCATTCACCCCTCAAGGAATGTGGACCCTTGAAATCTTTCAAGGAAAAGTGGGTGCCAGTCACTCTTCTGTAACTGCTTCCTACTGAAAAGGGGCGTTGTTCCTGCCTGTGGGTCCAGCAGTTCCTTGCTGTCTGTCAGGGAGAGGTGGGGTCATGGAGCCATTTCAGCAGAGGAAGACATGGACAAGGGCACATAAAAAGAGGAGGCAACTAAGTTGCACGGCTGCTGATGTGCATCTTTGTTAGCATTAGGGTGGATTGAAATCCTCATCTGAGCAACATCTGGAGTTGTATTTTTTGTTCTGGAGGAAACAAACTTGACAAGGAGATTAAGAATGAATGGTTGAATATGGGACTAGAAATAGTGAAACTCTAATTGAAATGATGGGAGAAAAATGAAACATTTGGAGAGTTATAGCTAGATATTTTCAGGAAATTAGAATCCAGGATCTAGTCTATTTTACAACAAACAATTAGAATTTAATTGTGATAAAGCTACACCATGGAAACACAATTCTTCTTTCTCTCTAAAATTTCCCTCATTTTTATTAATATAAAAATAAGTTTAGCTATAAAACAGTTGGCCTGATTATTTACACAAGTGCAGTAAGAACAACCACTGATCGCACAGGCTGTTTTAAATGTGTTTTGCTGGAACTTTCTATAAGGAATTTCAGATTGAGCTTTTAAAGACCTCTCAAGGCCAGGAAACCAAGCCAGACTTGCCATCAGGCTTTGCCTGCAGTACCTGTAGATTTGGGTGAATCTTCTCTCGATGTCCCCAAAATATTCTGAGGTTCCTGCACCTGCCAGGAAGTGACCTTCCTTACTCACCTGGTAAGGCTGCTGGGAACCCTGTAAGCAAGGTACCAGGCTAGTTCTTCCAAGGGGCTTGGTTGGCTCCATAAGGTCAACCTTAGTTCCATAAAGCTCTCTGGTCATATCTGAGTCTATGCATGTGTCTCAAATATGACATTCCAGTCAAAGACTTGGTAATATAACCAGTGTTTTCAATTGGTCCTGTCACAAGGAAAGCAGATTCTTATTGAACTTATGTGAATAAAAATGTTGCCATGAAATATGAAAATAGTCACGGAGAGTTTTTAAATTCTGGAGGGATCGGGTAGAGAGAGTAAGATAAATGTTTCAATTCTGCTTTACAGGTATAATTTACTAAACTATTGTAAGCTAGCTTAAGAGAAAAGGTTAAAACACTCTTTTTCTGTTTAGGAGATTAGTGACATTTGCATAAAAATTAAAATCATCTTCCTCAGTTTACTTAATTTTATCTAACTAGTTTTAGCTCTGCCTGAATCTAGTTCTTTACTAGTTCAGGAGTAAAACAGTAACTGTAAGCGGCAAAAGTCTTAGAAATGGCAATGGTTAAAGATTTGATGAAAGCTTACTATAAGACAGTTGGTATAAGGATGTTTGGGTATTTCTGTAACATATAAACTTAGCTTTTAGCTCTTTTAATATTAATATTTCATTTTCTTAAGTACTTAGACAACTCATTGAGCCCTTAAGCATGAGAAATCATTTTGATACAATTAGAAAAACTATTCACAATTTTTCAATATTAAGAGCAGACTAATAGTTCAAGAAAACTTTATCCTTTAAACAAACAGAACACAAAATTCTAATTTGCTGTGTACTTCATATCAACACTCATTTGCTTTAATTTCACATAGCATGACCATATCAAATTCTTCCACAAACTTTCTACAACTTTCTTTTTACATTCGGAGTTCTCCCTCTTAATAAACAGCTGTACTTAGAACAGTTACCTTCTTTTACCCTCAATAAAACAAATTTCCATTCCTTACACCTTCTCTTACCAAAACAGACATATTTTCTATCATGCAGAGATGTTCTCTTTATTACTTTAAGTATTTTTAATTAGAACTTAAAACAGTTAGTGAAAGGGTATCTCGCCGGGACCCTCCTTATCCCAGAATGACTCAGAGACACAGGCCCATGCAAGAGATTTTATTATCTGCAAGAGAAAATGGCTGCCCCCAGAGAGAGGGAGCAGCAGCTCATGGGTGGGGAAGTGCGTTTTTAAGGAGTAGGGGTATGGTGTGTTCTGCATTGGTGATTGGATCTTAAGGGGTCGGGGGTCTTAACGCGCCAGAATTTGCCTTCAGTTAGGAACTTTAATTTTTAATGCACACTGAGAAGTAAACTATTGTAAACTGTTACACTAGCATTCTATAGATTGGCAAATATATGAACATATTTCATAATTCCTAGAAATGTGCTTTCCAGCATAATCCCTGAATATGCACAAAATACATTTACTAATAAACCCAAATCTGTTTTTAGTCTTTCCACAACATGGAAGGCAAAAGTGGATTCAGTAATTAATGTTTCATTATTTTTTCTTATTTGGGAGTGACTTAATTAATTAATTTGACTTATTACTTAATTTAGCAAAACTTTAAGGTTTCAGGTTACCACAAAGGTTCTCAAGCTGTTTTAAGGTATACATACTGAAGTTTACTTACTACACTTATTTAGTTCACTCATTCCTAACAACCATGCTAGATTACTCATAAAACCTTCACAAAACATTAAACAAAGTCAAGCCTATCTTTAACCACTTTTTTTGGAAAGATTTAACAGATAACATAACTTAAATGATTAGGTAAACCTAGGCAGCTGATAACTGTAAGGACATCTGTTTTAGTTAAACTTAGATTAGCATTAATGCCAAGTATCTTCTATCAGAATTTATGGAAGTTTTGGGATGGCCAATTGTCACAAGCACTTTTCTTTAAATCAATTAAATTTTAGCAGCACCATCCAGAGGTAGAAAAGTATCTTCCACTTATATATTGAGACATACATATAGATTGTGACATAGGACCACAGTTATTCTAGGTTCTAACTCCCATGATTGCTGGCAGCAGTTTGGTAGGACCCAGCTTGCAAATGGAGGTTTAACTCACATTTCTTTGTCATAGGGTCTCCAGTCTGATGGTTATTAAGGCAAATTCACAGGATAAAAAACAAGCTTAGGTTTAAGGCTATGCACTGAGAAAGTGCAGGCGACCTCAGAGAAAGAGGTGCATGCTGAAAGGCTGGGGGTTGCTCTTTTAAGGGTTTTTCAGAAATGTGACAAAGGGTTAGGGATGTAGACTTGTTAAGTGGTCTCCTCTTGGTAATTCTGCAAAATAAACCTAAGAAATTTACTGCTCTGGTCCCCTCCCAGGATAGCAGCTTCCCTCTGGGAGCATAATAATCAAGACCGCCTGCCCTGCCCCCGTGTGGTGGAGGATATCTCTTCCCAGAAGGGGTGTGGGACAGTGAGGGATTACCAGAAAGGAATGAGTCAAAGTAATATGGTCCAAGGAACAATATAAAGGAGGGGTTTGGGCTGGTGTTTCTATTAAGACTTTCATTCCAACAAGCGAGATAGAGGAAGGGAGCAAAGGACCCAAATATTCAGTAAGCACAGAAAGGCTGGCTCCCGTGTCAACCAGGAAAGAAACCTGACTTCCTGCCACCACCATTGTTACCCGGGGGATCCGCTGGTATTGGGGGTCTTGGGATCCTGGCCGGTAAATTGGTCGCTGAAGACAAGGCCATGAGGGCCTCCAGGTCCTCTCTAAATATGTCCAGTCACCTGGAGGGGAGAGAACTGAAGGGAGGGGCAGACTTCCCTAGAGGGCAATTCATTTTCCAATGACCCCATTGTCTGCAGTTAGGACATGACTTTGTAGGAGGCCTGGGATTAGGGCAAGCTTTTGCCCAGTGGCCCAGATTGCCACAGTAAAAACAATTGCTAGGTGGATGTGGGGTGAAGCCTTTGGCAGGCTTGTCAGCGGAAGATCCATCTAGGGAGGCCAGAATCTGATATTTGGCTTTAGCCTGTTTTTCTTTCTGAGTTTTTTCATCCTTATGCCAGTTGTTGAAAACTTTAAAGGCAAGGTCTACAAGCTCTTCTGGGGGCATTTGGGGTCCGTTTTCTAACTTTTGGAGCTTTTTATGAATATCTGTGTAAAACTGGGTAATGAAGTGAAGGTGTAGGAGAATAAGGCCCTCAGGGGAGTTAGGGGTGGTGTTTGTGTACTTCTGAAAGATGGTTCATAAAGAGGGCTGGGTTTTCATCTGCCCCTGGGTAATTTCCCTGAGGCACTCATAGTTGAATTTATCAGGGTTTTCTGAGAAGGACCCCATCTTTTGTTCAATATGCTCCAGATCATTAATTGAAAAGAAGACATGAACATGAATGGAGATTGGATTAAAAATGGCAGAGTGAGAGGTGAGACAGAGGCTTCCTCCTAAAACCTCATATAATATGAAAATATAATTAATACAACTAATCCTGAAAGAGCAACAGGAAAGAAGACTGTGACAGACTGCATACACCTGGAGAAAAGAGCAGACCTCACAGAACAGGTAACATACCAAAGCTGTGGCCCAGTGGGACCCAAGCCCTTCCTCCACCCCAGCTCATGGGAAGGAGGAAGAGAAATGGAGCAGGGAGGTGAGACAGAGACCGTGAGTGTAGTCAGAGTAGGGTGAAGGCCTCTGGGAAAAGCAGGGCAGAATATTTACACTCAGAGCAATGTAAAAATGGGCTAAGAAGTCCTTATTGAAACTCTATGTTAAGCATTATGCAAAGTCAAGGTGACACTAATTCTCTAGATACCAGACTAAGAATATAGACATCTTCAGTGAGATCAGTTAAAGCTCAAAAGGCCAGGAGCACCTTGGCCTGGAATGTTTGAGTATTCTGCAAGGGTATCTCAGCATAACCCATGACTCCACTGTCAGCCCTAGCAGACAGACAAAAGCTCAGGCCACCTTGAGGGCAGGGCAGGTGATGCAAGTCCACACCCCTAAGTTTTTTTCATATTCTCAAAAAATCCTCAACTGCCTATAAAACTGCCTAGACAACACACTACTACGGACTCTCTTGTCCCCTCCCGGCGTAAGTTGGGAGCTCTGTCCTTTCATTTTATCTCTAAATAAAATCCTGTACCTTGCTCTCCTACCTTGAGTGTTTGTGAAGCTCATTCTTTGCCTTTGTGAACAAGAACCCTGGCACCAGAGGGAGGGTAGGCCTGGGACTGCTGAATACCTAACTCCGGAGATCTACTCAGGGAGCACAAACCTACATTTCAGGGTGCTTGCATGATACTCTGGTGAATAGGGGGTTGGAAAGCTAAGACCAACAGAATTCCTGGAAAGACTGAGATTCCAGCCACTTGTGGAAATCAGGGGTCCATATGTGGCTGCTTTGGGACACTGGAGACAGGAATAGTAGCCGGGAAGCTGGAAAAAGCTTGTTCCTCTACCCAGGCACCAATACTACTCCCCTGTGATCCCCAACATTGCTTCAGGGGCTGAACAGCTTCAGAGAGTAGAGCTTCTGGGCACTAGAGGGAGCCATATACAAATATGAAACACCAAAGGAACCTGGTTGAGAGTAAAATTATTAATACAACTCTGGAGAAAGATTTAAATGACATTGACCTCATGAATTTTCCTGAAAGGGAGTTCAAAATAAAAATCATTAGCATGCTGATGGAGGTATGGAACGATAATAAGAACTCAGGAATGAATTCTGGTTGGAGATCCAATAGCTGAAGAGCACAAGGGAGGGTATTAAGAGCAGATTAGACATGGTAGAGGAGAAGATAAATGAAACAGAAAATAAAGAAGAGGAATACAAAGAAGCTGAGGCACAGAGGGAAAAAAGGATCTCTAAGAATGAAAGAATATTGAGAGAACTGTGTGACCAATCCAAACGGAACAATATTTGCATTATAGGGGTACCAGAAGAAGAAGAGAGAGAAAAAGGGATAGAAAGTGTCTTTGAGGAGGTAATTGCTGAAAACTTCCCCAATCTGGGGAAGGAGATAGTCTCTCAGGCCATGGAGGTGCACATATCTCCCAACACAAGGGACCCAAGGAAGACAACACCAAGACATATAATAATTAAAATGGTCAAGGGTAAGGACAGACTATTAAAAGCAGTCAGAGAGAGAAATAAGATCACATACAATGGGAAGCCCATGACGCTATCACCAGACTTCTCAGCAGAAATCTTAGAGGCCAAAAGGGAGTGGCATGATGTATTTAATGCAATGAAGCAGAAGGGCCTTGAACCAAGAATACTTTATCTGGAAAGATTATCATTTACATTTGAAGGTGGGATTAAACAATTTCCAGATAAGCAAAAGGTGAGAGAATTTACCTTTGACTCTACAGTGTATTTTGGAAGGACTGCTATAGATGGAAGTGTTCCTAAGGTTTAATAGCTGTCAACAGAGGTAATAAAACCACAGTAAAGAAAGTAGAACAGCTAATTACTAAGCAGATGCAAAATTAAATTAACTGTCCCAAAAGTCAATCAAGTGATAGACAAAGAGTACAGAATATGATACCTAATATATAAAGAATGAAGGAGGAAGAAAAAGGAGGAGAGAAAAAAAGGACCTTTAGATTGTGCTTGTAATGGCATATTAAGTGACTTAAATTAGATTCTTAGATAGTAAGGAAGTTAACCTTGAACCTTTGGTATACCATGAATCTAATATCTGCAATGGCAATAAGTACATGCTTATCAATAGTCACCCTAAATGTAAATGGACTGAATGCACCAACTAAAAGACATAGAGTCACTGAATGGATAAAAAAACAAAACCCATCTATATGCTGCTTACAAGAGACTCACTTTAAACTCAAAGACATACACAGACTAAAAGTGAAGGGGTGGAAAAAGATATTTCATGCAACTAATAGGGAGAAAAAAGCAGGAGTTGCAGTACTTGTATCAGACAAAATAGACTTCAAAACAAAGAAAATCACAAAAGACAAAGACAGACATTACATAATGAAAAAGAGGTCAATCCAACAAGAGGATATAACCATTATAAATATCTATGTGCCCAACACAGGAGCACCTACATATGTGAAACAAATACTAACAGAATTAAAATGGGAAATAGAATGCAATGAATTCATTCTAGGAAACCTCAACACTCCACTCACTCTGAAGGACAGAACGACCAGACAAAAAATAAGTAAGGACACAGAGGCACTGAACAACACATTAGAACAGATGGACCTAACAGACATCTACAGAACTTTACACCCAAAAGCAGCAGAAGGCACATTCTTCTCAAGTGCACATGGAACATTTTCAAGAATAGATTATATACTAGGTCACAAAAAGAACCTCAGTAAACTCAAAAAGTTTGAAATTGTACCAACCAGTTTCTCATACAACAAAGGTATGAAACTAGAAATAAATTATTCAGAGAAAATGAAAAATCCCACAAACACATGGAGGCTTCACAACATGCTCCTAAATAACCAATGGATCAATGACCTAATAAAACCAGAGATCAAGCAATATATGGAGACAAATGACAACAATAATTCAATACTGCAAAATCTGTGGGATGCAGGGAAGGCCGTGCTGAGAGGAAAGTATATTGCAATACAGCCCTACCTCAGGAAAGAAGAACAATTCCATATGAGCAGTCTAAATTCACAATTAATGAAACTAGAAAAAGAAGAACAAATGAGACCCAAAGTCAGCAGAAGGAGGGACATAATAAAGATTAGAGCAGAAGTAAATAAAATCAAGAAGAATAAAACAATAGAAAGAATCAATGAAAGCAAGAGCTGATTCTTTGAGAAAATAAAGTAGATAACCCCTTAGCCAGACTTATCAAGACAAAAAGAGAGTCTACTCACATAAACAGAATCAGAAATGAGACAGGAAAAATCACTACAGACACCACAGAAATACAAAGAATTATTAGAGAATACTATGAAAAATTATACACTAACAAACTGGATAACCTAGAAGAAATGGACAACTTTCTAGGAAAATACAACCTTCCAGGGATAACCAGAAAGAAACAGAAAATCTGAACAGACCAATTACCAGCAAAGAAATTAAACCGGTTATCGAAAACCTACATAAGAACAAAAGCCCTGAACCACATGGCTTCACCCCTATACTTCATCAAACATTTAGTGAAGACCTAATACCCATCCTCTTTAAAGTTTTCCAAAGAGTAGAAGAAGAGGGAATAGTTCCAAACACATTCTATGAAGCCAGCATCACTCTAATACCAAAACCAGGCAAAAAAAGAAAAAAGAAAATTACAGACCAATATCCCTGATGAACATAGATGCAAAAATACTCATCAAAATATTAGCAAACCTGGTGAAGGGGGGGGCCTAGTAAACAAAATGTTCTTCATGTAATTGTAGATTAATGATAACAACAACAACAACAAAATATTAGCAAACCGAATTTAAAAATACATCAAAAAGATCATCCATCATGATCAAGTAGAATTTATTCCAGAGATGTAAGAATGGTAAAACATTCAGAAATCCATCAACATCATCCACCACATCAAGAAAAAGAAGGACAAAAACCACATGATCATCTCCATAGATGCTGAAAAAGCATTCAACAGAATTCAACATCCATTCATGATAAAAACTCTTAACAAAATGGTTATAGAGGACAAGTACCTCAACATAATAAGGGCTATATATGACAAACCCACAGCCAACATCATACTTAACAGTGAGAGGCTGAAAGCTTTTCCTTTATGATCAGGAACAAGACAAAGATGCCCACTTTCCCCACTTCTATTCAACATAGTTCTGGAGGTCCTAGCCATGGAAATCACACATCATAAAGAAACAAAATGCATCCAGATTGGCAAGGAAGAAGTTAAACTGTCCCTGTTTGCAGATGACATGATATTGTACATTATAAACCTTAAAGAATCCACTCCCAAACTACAAGATCTAACATCTGAATTCAGCAAAGTTGCAGGATACAAAATTAATATGCAGAAATCTGTTTCATTCCTATACACTAACAATGAGCTAGCAGAGAGAAAAATCAGTAAAACAATTCCATTCATGATTGCATCAAAAAGAATAAAACACCTAGGAATAAATCTAATCAAGGAAGTGAAAGACCTATGCTCTGAAAACTACAAGACACTTATGAGAGAACTTAAAGAATATACCAATAAGTGGAAACACATCCCGCGCTCATGGATAGGAAAAATTAATATTGTCAAAATGGCCATCCTGCCTAAGCAATCTATGGATTCAATGCAATTCCTATCAAAATACCAACAGCATTCTTCAACGAACTAGAGAAAATTGTTCTAAAATTCATATGAAACCACAAAAGACCACAAAAAGCCAAAGCAATACTGAGAAGGAAGAATAAAGCTGGGGGTATTATGCTCCCCAACTTCAAGCTCTACTACAAAGCCAGAGTAATCAAGACAGTTTGGTACTGGCACAAGGAAAGGCCAATAGACCACAGGAACAGGCTAGAGAGCCCTGATATAAACCAAACCATATATGGTCAATTAATGTATGATAAAGGAGACATGGACATACAATGGGAAAATGACAGCCTCTTCAACAGCTGGTTTTGGCAAAATTGGACAGCTACATGCAAGAGAATGAAACTGGATTATTGTTAAACCCATACACAAAAGTAAACTTGAAATGGATCAAAGACCTGAATGTTAGTCATGAAACCATAAAACTCTTAGAAGAAAACATAGCAAAAACCTCCTGAATATAAGCATGAGCAACGTCTTCCTGAACACATCTCCTTGAGCAAGGGAAACAAAAGCAAAAATGAACTCATGGGACTACATCAAACTAAAAAGTTTCTGTATGGCAAAGGATACCTTCAACAGAACAAAAAAGCATCCTACAGTATGGGAGAATATATTTGTAAATGACATATCCAACAAGGGGTTAACATCCAATATATATAAAGGATTTACACACCTCAACACCCAAAATGCAAATCACCCGATTAAAAAATGGACAGAGGATATGAAAAGACAGTTCTCCAAAGAAGAAATTCAGATGGCCAACAGACACATGAAAAGATGCTCCATATCACTAACCATCAGGGAAATGCAAATTAAAACAACAATGAGAGATCACCTCACACCAGTAAGGATTGCCACCATCCAAAAGACTAAGAACAACAAATGCTGGCAGGGATTTGGAGGAAGGGGAACCCTCCTACACTGCTGGTGGGAATGTAAGCTAGTTCAACCATTGCAGAAAGCAATGTGGAGGTTCCTCAAAAGACTAAAAATAGAAATACTATTTGACCCGGGATTCCCACTCCTTGGAATTTACACAAAGAATACAACTTTTCAGACTCTAAAAGACATATGCACCCCTAAGTTTACTGCAACACTATTTATAGTAATCAAGATATGGAAGCAACCTAAGTGTCCATCAGTAGATGAATGGATAAAGAAGAGGTGGTACATATACACAATGGCATACCATTCAGCCATAAGAAAGAAACAAATCCTACCATTTGCAACAACATGGATGGAGCTGTAGTATATTATGCTCAGTGAAATAAGCCAGGCAAAGAAAGACAAGTGCCAAATAATTTCCCTCATTTGTGGAGTATAACAACAAAGCAAAACAGAAGAAACAAAACAGCAGCAGACACACAGACTCCAAGAAGGGACTAGCAGTTACCAAAGGGTGGGAGAGGACGGGTGAGGAGGGAGGAATAAAGGGATTAAGGGGTATTATGTTTAGTACACATGGTGTAAGGGGGTCATTGGGATAACAGTGTAGCACAGACAAGGCAAATAGTCAATCTGTGGCATCTTACTACACTGATGGACAGTGACTGCATTGGGGTATGGGTGGGGACTTGCTAATATGGCTTAATGTAGTAACCACATTGTTTTTTCATGTGCAACCTTCATAAGAGTGTATAGCAATAATGCCTTTAAAAAAAAGATTACAGAGCAGTCATTTTGTTGACCCTCCCTCAGTTGTGTTTACCTGACATGTATTCTTATGTTTAGGCTCAGGTTATGAGTCTTTGGCAGGAGGGATGTTATGTTGTTTTCACTACATCCAATCGGATGTCACATGATTTCTATTTGTTCCCTTACTGATGATATTTCCTTTGGTCACTTGGATGAGGTGGCCCCTCCCAGATTTCTCCATGATAAAGTTGGTCGTTTTCCCTTTGTAAAATATAAGTATTTGGAGGATTTACTTTGAAACCATGTGAATGTCTGATTCTTCATTAAACTTTCAATTTATTCATTCACTTTTAATATGAAAAAAAACATGAATGGACCTTTCAATACCTGCTACCTCAGGGAGGGGTAAGATACAGTGAGAAGCGGTCTGGGGAGGCATTGGGTGGGGAGTGAGAGTGAGAGAGTGTATTTGATGCTGCAGCAGGGGAGGGGATGAATGGTGGGTCTGGAGAAGGGACTTGTATTAAAAGAGGCAGACGCACCAGCGGAAAGGAGGAGGGGGAAGGGTGTTCAGGGGAAGCTGACAGTGAGGAGGGGTTTGCACTTTGCTGGGGCTGTTGGGGAGGGGGAGGAGGATGATAAGATGGAAGATTGTCGGCCAGGCCGAGCTAGTCAGCAGAGGGAAGAAGGGGGTAAAGGCGCCATGTTGTCAGGGTAAGGGTAGGGGCTTTTTTTTGGTGAGGAGAACTTTAGAGGGTTTTTGTTCAGCTCTCACCTGACCTCTTAGAGTCAGCAAAAGGCGTAGAGTATGCAAAAGGCATAAAGGGAGTGTTTTGGCCAGGCAGGCCTCCTGGAGATCTGGAGCCTCGTCTGGGGACAATATGAAGCTAAGGTCCTTGGAGAGACTACCAGAATATTTAGGAAGACCATCTCTGGTTGCCTGGGCTGAGGCAGGTAGCTGTGAGGAAAAAAAAAAAAGAAAAAAACCCCTGCTGTGCTAAGAAAGAGGTTTTGTCCCTAGGCTATGTTTCTCCTGCAGGCTGCAGGCTAGGCCAGAGAGGTGAGTTCTCAATGGGAGGTCAGAGTTAAGTAGAGAACAAAGGGAGGTTGCTCAGGGAGAGTGAAGGCTTGGATTTAGGGAACCTCTGACCATTTGTCAGTCATCTAGAGGAAGTTATTAAGATTTCAGAGAATTTGGAAATAGAAATTGCCTTCAGCTGGCCAGTGTGACCCATTATTAAGTTTATATTGAGGCCACCTGGAAGTGGAGTAAAAGACCAGTTTTTTTTTTGGTTTAATGTCTGCTTTTAATCCCAATTGGGTGTTAGGGTCCAGGCTTCCGAGGCTTCTCCAGAGAACAAACTACACAGGCATAGAGATGTAAATTCAAGCAAAGTCTTTATTCAGCCAGCTAGCTGGGGTCCAAGTCAGCCCGACGCAGCGGGTCTCAACGAGGACCCTGAGCACTCAGAGCCAAGGGTTTATATAGCAATTTCAAAGCACTTAACTCATAGTAATTTTCTATAACTATACATTATTCTTGCAAGACATATATCCTGGGGTTAAGCAAGGGCAGGGTAAGACTACTCCTCAATGGTTAGGGAGGTTCTGCACGATAAGCTTGGTATGTAAGATTAACTGACCAAGGTTAGCTGACCAAGGGTCACAGCTGCCCACCAATCCGGTGCTCATGATTAACTTGTTTTTCAAGGCCTTACCCAGGCCCAGGGTTTTTTTGTTTTTGTTTTTGTTTTTTTCCTCTGAGTCACACTCTCAGAAAATGGTTTCTAGGTTTCTAAGATGGTTATGCTTATGCTAATTTACTAATCTTACTAATGCTTAGATTCTACATTTCCCCACTTTCCTTTGACCATTCCAATCATGGAATGTTTGTTTCTTCCTGCTGTGTGAGTGAATGATACTGCGGTCTCAGCATTAGCACCTGAACAGCACTCACTCTTTCCCTAACAAAGGCTATTAGCCGGTTTAAGATACAGGGACCTAAAGTGAGAAGCAGTACAAAAATAAGCAAGGGCCCTGCCAGGGTGGATATCAGGGTTGTAAACCATGGGGATTTAGTAAACTAGGATTCAAATAGCCCTTGGCTGGCCTCTCACTCTCTCTTCCTTTGATCTGGCCTCTCTCTAAGTTTAGACATTGAATCTCTTACTATTCCGGAATGGTCTGCTGTTAAGGTTTAGCTAAGTTTTATTAGTTCTTTTTCCTGACTCTTAATGCTCTCTGCACTCCTTTACATGGGAAAGATCACATAGGAGACAGCTGAGCGTATTTCTCCCGATGTCTTTGTGGGAGAAATGCCCATTGTGGGACGGTCAGAAAGGATAGCCTGGATTTGGGAAGCAGGCCACTGGGACGTCTCCCTGTGATTGGTTTCCCAACTGGAGTCTGTAGGCTCCTGGTGCTGGATAAGATGTTCCTGCACACCAGAAGGAAGTGTCCCCCCAGTCAGAGTGCAGGAGGTCCCCTAATGGTGTTCTCAACTGGAGAACAGAGAGGAAGGGAAAGGATAAAGGAAAAGGGGACCCGGACCAACTTTCTCTCAGTGCCAAGAGAAGCTGATGAGAGGCCAAATCTTACCCTACTGGGAATTGTGATGGATTAATGGCCAGTGGTGTATGTGCAGATTGAGGTATGGCAAGATGGTCCCTGGACTGGGGTTCATGAGGAGGTGTTGGGTGAGGGAGGGAAAGGAAATGGGGTGAGACACAGGAGGCTCTCAGTGATGCTGGGGTTCTTGTTTGTGGAGTCAAAGAATAAACTTAGCAAACAGTCAAGGTAGGAGAGCCAGGGCAAGGCTTTTATTTAGAGATACAGTGAGAGAATAGAGCTCCAGGTTCATGCCAGGAGGGGACAAGAGACCCCGGGGTGGTACATTGTCTAGGGGATTATAGGCAGATTTTTGGGAATTGAGGGCTTAGAATGTGGACTTGTACCATCTGCCCTGCCCTCAAGGTGAGCTGAGTTGTCTTTGCTAGGGCTGTTTACAGTGAAGTCACAGGTTATGCTGAGATACCCTTGCTGAACACTCAAACATTCCAGGCCAAGTTGCTCCTAGCCTTTTGACCTTTAACTAATCTCACTGAAGATGTCTATATTCCTAGTCTAGTATCTTTACCCTAGATAATTAGTGTGACCTTCACTTTGCATAATGCTGAACACAGAGTTTCAGTAGGGACTTTACATTGTTACATTGCTTTGACTATAAATATCTTGCCTTGCTTTTTCCAGAGGCCCTCACCCTACTCTGTCTAAGCCCATGGTCCCTGTCTTATCAGTATCTAGGCTTTAGCTCAGGATGAGCTGTCACTGCCCACTGCTTCCTAGGCTGCAAAAGAGCCCCTGCTCTCGGCTCCCGCTCCCGGGTTTTGGCACCAAAAGAAAGAAAAAAAAGAGGGGATAGATGAAATTAAAAAGAGGGGATGTGAACTCCATAGTCCAAGCAGGTTTATTGCTGAACCTGAGAGGGACCCCTCTGTTCTGGCCAGCAGAACAAAGGAAAGGGGCATCTAACAGGTCAAGAGGCTTCTTATGGCCAGGGTTTTTGGTGGACTTTTTGAGGGGCGGGGTCGTGGAAAAGGTGAGCTTGTTGTTTGCTGACGTGTCCTCTGGAGAATGCTTGTAGCCTAGATAAAATGAAACCTAGGTTTCTCTGAGATGGTGGGTGGGCTTATTCGAAAGGTGGTACTCAGGTCCGGATTCTATCACCATCAACAAACAAAATTAGATCAGAATTAGTCAGAGGGCCGTCTTGTAAATCAGGACTAGGTGTCACAAAATGGGAAGTGATTACCTCACTGTTATTGGGTTCATCCTCCTCAGGCAGGGGTAGGAACCTAGCAGGACTAATAATGTTGCAATATCTAAGATGCATGTGAAGTGGTGAGAGCAGAAGGATGTCATAGGATGTATGCCTGCAGTGAAATGCTGCATCAATTCAGAATTAAGGCTTTGAACAGCATGTGGAGTTTGTAAATACATGTTATTTCCTAGGGTTAAATCCACTGAGGCTTCTAATCACCTTGTAGCTGTGGTTATAACCTTAAGGCAGCTAGGATAGACATGAACAACTGAATTAAGTTGTATGCTGTAATAGGCAATAGGACTATGTTTATCATCTATTCTTGCATGTGCTTTCCCAAGGCCTGGTTATCTCTCTCATGCACAAATAGGGTGAAAGGCTTTGAATAGTCAGGCATCCCTAGGGCAGGTTGTTCTTGGAGTGCTTCTTTTAGTCTTATAAAGGCCTGCTTATGTTTATCTTCCCAAGGAAAGGGTTCAGTGACATAAATTTTAGTAAATTAAAACATTGGAGAAGCCAATAAAGAAAAAATAGGTACCCATAGTCTATTATAACAAGCCAGACCAATGAATCCATGAAGCTTATCTCTTAGTTGTTGGCCCAGGGCATTCTTGGATTAGTTTAATTCCTTTAGTAGACTGCTGGATTCCCACAGCACTGAGATTATAACCTAGGTAAAAAGAAATAGTGTCTAAAGATAGTTGTAATTTCTTCTTAGAGACTATGTCCTTTCTCAGCTATTGCAGCAAATAAACAGAATCTTCTATGGATGCTTCTTTGGTAACTGAAGACAGCAAGACATCATTTGTATATTGTAGAAGGGTTGATTTTCTGGGTAACTGGAGGTTACTTAAATCTTGGTGAAGCACTTGGGAAAAATATGAAGGTGCCTCAGTTAACCCCTGAGACATGAATGTCCAGGTATATTGTTGATTGTTCCAAGTAAAGGAAAATAGGTACTGGCTGTTGGGGTCTACAGAGATGCTGAAAAAGGCTTAAGATAGGTCTGCAACAGTGAACCACTTTGATTCTGGTGGAACTTGTGACAAAAAGGTATTTGGGTTTAGAACAACTGGGAAATGGGGAATATCTATCTTGTTCATAGCTCTCGAGTCTTGGACAAATCTGGCCATCCTTGCCCGTTAGGTTTCTGGACCAGGCACCTTACAGGGGCTGGCAAAGAGAATGATTGGCCCCTGGATGATTAGGTCTTCTACTATTGGTGTGAGTAGTATGGCCTTGGGCTCTAATGGATAGTGAGGTAATTTGGGAAGAGGTTTAGTTAGGTCTATCTGAATTTGTATATGTTTTGTACTTTTTATTCTCTTGATGTCAGTATTTTTAAGAGATAGCCCACAGATTTTCAACCACCAATTAAATTAAGAATTTTTTCTAGTAATTCTTCCTCTTCTATATCAAGGACAGATTATAAGAAAAATAAAAGATCAGGTTCATGTGGGTCAGCAATTCTAAGGTGAGGCTTCCATTAGAGGCAAAACATTTTTGTTCTTTTAATTTAGAAAGGAGATCTCTACCTAACAGATTGACTGGAGCTGTATCACACAGCAAAAAGGAATGCTTTTCAGTGAAAGGTCCCAGAGTTGGTTGCACTGGTAGAGATAGAAACTGTCTGTGAATGTCATTAGATATGCCCACAACAAAAGTGTCTTTTTTACTCCAAGGTATTTGTTGTCCTATGAGAGTTGCATTAAGTAGAGTGTAGCTCCAGAATTTGGTAAGATTTGCTTTTAATTTTAATTTGTTTCCCCAGGCAACTTACCAGAGAATGTCTTAGATTCCTTTCAAGCCTGGGAGGGACCCAAATGGGTCCTTCTTTTGAGGGTTAATATGGATACATTCCAGTTGATGTGTGAAGGACTTACACAAGACCTCTAGGGTAAGCTTTTTTCCATGATCCTAGTTGTTTACAAATAAGACACTGATTCCTGTGCCAGTTTTTTCATGATGGACCCGTAGGAGGGTACAATGGGGAAGGACCAGCTGTTGTTTTAGGTTTCTGGCATTGGATTTATTACAGCTGTAAGGCAAATAACTTGGCGGACTTTTATTCAGAGTCTAATTCCAAGGTCCTTTCAAAGTGTTCAGCTATGTGTTAGGCTGGAGGAAGGAAAAACAAGGACATGCAAACAGAACAGACAGATACCATAAAAGGAGAACAGACCAGACACCAAGGTCCATGCCTTATATGGAAAGGGGACAGCTCTTCCTGAATTCCATCCTTCTAATGTGCCAACTAAGACCCGGATGTCAGCCTCCTCCTTCTTGGAAGGAAAAAATGTTTCTAGTTGTCTATAATGTCACCTTTAGCCAATCATACCTCTCCATGCCCCCTAGGATAGCTTGGCCACTCCTCCCCCTCCTAACCCCTTATAAGCCCCCACCTCCCTGACCGGGTGTGACTTCCCCGGCCTGTGTTTCAGACTGAGGAACATCACCCGGAAATTGCATTCAAATAAACTGCCTGGCCCTTTGTTGCCTCTCATCACCTGCTTATTTCATTTGGAATTTATCTTAAACTAGAATTTATCTTACACTATGATCATGAGATCAGTCAGACCAGTGGCTTCCCATCCTATTTTCTACCTTTAAATCAATATAATAATGCACTTATAATAAGACAGCTGGAGCAGGTTGGGTAACATTATTTATTGTATAGAACCAGAATGCCACAGAAAAACAGCTTCCAGATGGATTTTAAAGTCTGTCACAGGTTCATCTTTCTTTTGTCAGTGTGTTTGAATAAAAGGCCAATTAGTGCAGGCAGGGAAGCTTTTTATAGGTGGGCCTTCTAGCAGGCTTAGCTTTTAAAAGATTGCTTGCTATTTTGCAAGTCTTTTCTGGTCCATAAATGAACCATGTTGAAGATCAAGTATCTTGAATATCATCTTTGGGGTTATGCCATTGTACTTCTGTTAGGCAGAAAAATAGAAATGAGCAAGGTGGAAAGAGAATAAAAGGTCAGTAAATCTCACTAGAAAAGACTCAGAGTTAATCAGTTAATCAGTTAAAGCTCAAAAGGTCAGGAGCAACTTGGCCTTCAATGTTTGAATATACCCCAGAAAAGAAAAGTATCTGAGCACAGCCCATGTCTTCTTTGTGTCAATTAGATCATGCCATTGTAAGATTTACTCTAGCCTGCTAAAAGGCCCACCTATAAAAAGCTTAATAAAGACAGGAAGATTAAGTAAGATTCTTAACATACTCTTTAGCAAAGTGACAATAACTCAGCCCACCTTGGAGGAAGGGTGGGCAGTCTTCATTGATATGCTCCCAGACTAGAAAGCTGCTATCCTGGTCAGGAACCAGAGCCATAAATGTCTTGTGTTAAGGTAATTTTACAGAACTACCTGGAAGACTGATAAGAAACTTAATGTCTCATCAAAAATACTTGAGACTGGGATTAAAGATGGTGGCATGAGAGGAGAGAGAGAGGCATCCTCCTAAAACTGGATACAATTAGAAAATATGGTTGGCACGACTAATCCTGAGAGAGCAATAGGAAAAAGGAAGGCGTCAGACTGCACACACCTGGAGAAAAGAGCAGACCTCATCAAATGGGGTAACGTACCAGAGCTGTGGCTCCATGGGACCCGAGCCCTTCCCCAACCCCAGCTCACCAGCGGAAGGAAGAGAAACTGATCAGGGAGGGAGTGGAAGGCCTGGGACTGCTGAATACCTAGCTCCAGAGATCTGCACTGGGAGGACAAACCTACTTTTCATGGCGCTTTCATGAGACTTGCATGACTACTGGGTTGGAAAGTTAATACAGGCAGAGTTCCTGGGGAGACTGGGATTCTGGCTGCTTGTGGAAAGCAGGGATCCATATCCAGCTGCTCTGGGACAAAAACTTATACCTGTGTGACAGGCCCACTGGCTCAGGCAGTGGAGACAGGCACAGCAGCCAGGAGGTGGGGAACAGCTCTTTCCTCCCCCCAGGCACCAATACCGCTCCCCTGTGACCCCCGACATTGCTTCAGGGGCTGAGCAGCTCCCGAATAGAGTTTCTGAACACTAGAAGGTGCAATATATAAACATGAAACACCAAAGGAACCTTGTCCAGAGTAAAATTATTAATACAACTCCAGAGAAATATTTAAATGATATGGACATAGTGATGCTCCCTGAAAGGAAGTTCAAAATAAAAATCATCAACATTCTAATGGAGGTACAGAAAGACATCCAAGAACTCAGGAATGAATTCAGGTCAGAGATCCAATCATTGAAGAGCATGATGGAGAGTATTAAAAGCAGGTTGGATACGGTGGAAGAGACAATAAATGAAATAGAAACTAGAGAAGAGGAATACAAAGAACCTGAGGCACAGAGAGAAAAAAGGATCTCTAAGAATGAAAGAATATGAGAGAACTGTGTGACCAATCCAAGTGAAACAATATTCAGACTATAGGGATATGAGAAGAAGAAGAAGAGAGAGAAAGGGATAGAAAGTGTCTTTGAGGAGGTAGTTGCTGAAAACTTCCCCAATCTGGGGAAGGAGAGAGTATCTCAGGCCGTGGAGAACTGCAGATCTCCCAACACAAGGGAACCAAGGAAGACAACACCAAGACACATAGTAATTAAAATGGGAAAGATCAAGGATAAGGATAGACTGTTAAAAGCAGCCAGAGACAGAAATAAGATCACATACAAAGGAAAGCCCATCAGGATAATATCAGACTATTCAGCAGAAGCCTTACAGGCCAAAAGGGAGTGACATGATGTATTTAATGCCATGAAGCAGAAGGACTTGGAACCAATATTACTTTATCCAGCAAGATTATCATTTAAATTTGAAGGAGGGATTAAACAGTTTCCAGATAAGCAAAAGCTGAGAGAATTTACCTCCCACAAACCATCTCTGTAGTCTATTTTGGAGGGACTGCTATAGATGGAAGTGTTCCTAAGGTTGAATAGCTGCCACCAGAGGTAATAAAACCACAGTAAAGAAAGTAGAACAGCTAATTACAAAGCAAATGCAAAATTAAATTAACTATCCCAAAAGTCAATCAAGGGATAGACAGAAAGTACAGAATTTGATACCTAATATATATAGAATGAAGGAGGAAGAAAAAGGAGGAGAAATAGAAAAGAACCTTTAGATTGTGTTTGCAACAGCATACTAAGTGAGTTAAGTTTGAGTCTTAGATAGTAAGGAAAGTAACCTGGAACCTTTGGTAACCACAAATCTAAAGCATGAAATGATAATATGTACATACCTATCAATAATTACCCTGAATGTAATGGACTGAATGCACCAATCAAAAGACATAGAGTCACTGAATAGATAAAAAAACAAGACCCATCTATATGCTGCTTACAAGGGACTCACCTCAAACCCAAAGACATGCACAGACTAAAACTCAAGGGATGGAAAAAGATATTTCATGCAAACAATAGGGAGAAAAAAGCCGGTGTTGCAGTACTAGTATCAGACAAAATAGACTTCAAAACAAAGAAAGTAACAAGAGATAAAGAAGGACATTACATAATGATAAAGGGCTCAATCCAACAAGAGGATATAACCACTATAAATATATATGCATGCAACACAGGAGCACCAGAGTATGTGAAACAAATACTAACAGAACTAAAGGAGGAAATAGAATACAATGCATTCATTTTAGGAGACTTCAACACACCATTCATTCCAAAGGACAGATCCACCAGACAGAAAATAAGTAAGGACACAGAGGCACTGAACAACACACTAGAATAGATGGACGTAATAGACATCTATAGAACTCTACACCCAAAAGCAACAGGATACACATTCTTCTCAAGTGCACATGGAAAATTCTCCAGAATAGACCACATACAAAGCCACAAAAAGAGCCTCAGTAAATTGAAAAAGATTGAAATTCTACCAACCAACTTTTCAAACCATAGAAGTATAAAACTAGAAATAAATGCTACAAAGAAAACAAAAAGGCTCACAAACACATGGAGGCTTAACCACACTCTCCGAAATAGTCAATGGATCAACGACCAAATTAAAATGGAGATCCAGCAACATATGGAAACAAATGACAACAACAACACAAAGCCCCAACTTCTGTGGGACACAGTGAAAGCAGTCTTAAGAGGAAAATATATAGCAATCCAGGCATATTTAAAGAACAAACAACACACCCAAATGAATAGTCTAATGTCACAATTCTCAAAATTGGAAAAAGAAGAACAAATGGGGCCTAAAGTCAGCAGAAGGAGGGACATAATAAAGATCAGAAAAGAAATAAACAAAATTGAGAAGAATAAAACAATAGAAAAAGTCAATGAAACCAAGAACTGGTTCTTTTAGAAAATAAACAAAATAGATAAGCCTCTAGCCAGACTTATTAAGAGAAAAAGAGAATCAACACACATCAACAGAATCAGAAATGAGAAAGGAAACATCACGACGGACCCCACAGAAATACAAGGAATTATTAGAGAATACTATGAAAACCTATATGCTAAGAAGCTGGAAAACCTAGAAGAAATGGACAACTTCCTAGAAAAATACAACCTTCCAAGACTGACCAAGGAAGAAACACAAAATCTAAACAAACCAATTACCAGCAGCGAAATTGAATCAGTAATCAAAAAACTACCCAAGAACAAAACCCCCAGGCCGGATGGATTTACCTCGGAATTTTATCAGACATACAGACAAGATATAATACCCATTCTCCTTAAAATTTTCCAAAAAATAGAATAGGAGAGAATACTTTCAAACTCATTCTATGAAACCAACATCACCCTAATACCAAAACCACGCAAAGACCCCACCAAAAAAGAAAACTACAGACCAATATCCCTGATAAAAGTAGATGCAGAAATACTCAACAAAACATTAGCATACCGAAGTCAAAAATACATCAAAAGGATCATACACCATGACCAAGTGGGATTCATCCCAGGGATGCAAGGATGGTACAACATCCGAAAATCCATCAACATCATCCACCACATAAACAAAAAGAAGGACAAAAACTACAGGATCATCTCCATAGATGCTAAAAAAGCATTTGACATTCATGATAAAAACTCTCAATGAAATGGCTATAGAGGGCAGGTACCTCAACATAATAAAGGCCATATATGATAAACCCACAACCAACATCATACTGAACAGTGAAAAGCTGAAAGCTTTTCCTCTGAGATTGGAAACAAGACAGGGATGGGCACTCTCCCCACTGTTGTTCAACATATTACTGGAAGTCTTAGCCATGGCAATTAGACAAAACAATGAAATACAAGGAATCCAAATTGGTAAAGAAGAAGTTTAAATGTCATTATTTGCAGATGACATGATATTGTACATAAAAAACCCTAAAGACTCCACTCCCAAACTACTAGAACTGATGTCAGAATACAGCAAATTTGCAGGATACAAAGTTAACACACAGAAATCTGTGACTTTCCTATACACTAACAATGAACCAATAGAGAGTGAAATCAGGAAAACAATTCCATTCACAATTGCATCAAAAAGAATAAAATACCTAGGAATAAACCTAACCAAAGAAGTGAAAGACCTATACCCTGAAAACTATAAGACACTCTTAAGAGAAATTAAAGAGGACACTAACAAATTGGAACTCATCCCATGCTCTTGGCTAGGAAGAATTAATATCATCAAAATGGTGATCCTGTCCAAAGCAATAAAAGGATTTGATGCAATCTCTATCAAATTACCAACAGCATTATTTAATGAACTGGAAGAAATAGTTCAAAAATTCATATGGAAATGCCAAAGACCCTTAATTGCCAAAGCAATCCTAAGAAGGAAGAATAAAGTGGGGGGGGGATCTCGCTCCCCAACTTCAGGAGCTCTTCTTCAAAGCCACAGTAATCAAGACAGTTTGGTAGTGGCACAAGAACAGAGCCATAGACCAGTGGAACAGAATAGAGACCCCAGATATTAATCCAAACACATATGGTCAATTAATGTATGATAAAGGAGCCATGGACATACAATGGGGAAATGACAGTCTCTTCAACAGATGGTGCTGGCAAAACTGGACAGGTACAGGTAAGAGATTGAGACTGAATCACTGTCTAACCCCATACACAAAAGTAAATTAGAAATGGATCAAAGACTTGAATGTAAGTCATGAAACTATAAAACTCTTAGAAGAAAACATAGGCAAAAATCTCTTGGACATAAACATGTGTGACTTCTTCATGAACATATCTCCCAAGTCAAGGGAAACAAAAGCAAAAATGAACAAGTGGAAATATATCAATCTGAAAGCTTCTGTACAGCAAAGGACACTATCAATAGAACAAAAAGGTACCATACAGTATGGGAGAATATATTCATAAATGACAGATCTGATAAAGGATTGATATCCAAAATATATAAAGAGCTCACGTACCTCAACAAACAGAAAGCAAATAATCCAATTAAAAAATGGGCAGAGGAGCTGAACAGACAGTTCTCCAAAGAAGAAATTCAGATGGCCAACAGACACATGAAAAGATGCTCCACATCATTGCTTGTTATCAGAGAAATGCAAATTAAAACCTCAATGAGATATCACCTCACACCTGTAAGAATTGCCAACATCCAAAAGACAAATAACAAATGTTGGTGAGGTTGTGGAGAAAGAGGAACCCTCCTACACTGCTGGTGGGAATGCAAATTAGTTCAACCGTTGTGGAAAGCAGTATGGAGGTTCCTCAAAAGCTCATAATAGAAATACCATTTGACCCAGGAATTCCACTTCTAGGAATTTACCCTAAGAATGCAGTAGCCCAGTTTGAAAAAGACAGATGCACCCCTATGTTTATTGCAGCACTATTTACAATAGCCAAGAAATGGAAGCAACCTAAGTGTCCATCAATAGATGAATGGCTAAAGAAGATGTGGTACATATCCACAATTGAATATTATTCAGCCATAAGATGAAAACAAATCCTACCATTTGCAACAACATGGATGGAGCTAGAGGATATTATGCTGAGTGCAATAAGCCAGGCAGAGAAAGACAAGTACCAAATGATTTCACTCACATGTGGAGTATAAGAAAGAAAAACTGAAGGATAAAAACAGCAGCAGAATCACAGAACCCAAGGATGGAGTAACAGTTACCAAAGGGAAAGGGACTGGGCAGGAGGGGTGGGAAGGGAGGGATAAGGGCAGGGAAAAAGAATGGGGGCCTTACGATTGGCATGTATCATGTGGTGGGGGGCATAGGGAGGGATGTGCAACACAGAGAAGACAAGTAGTAATTCTACAGAGTGTTTCTACGCTGATGGACAGTGACTGTAATGGGGTTTTTTGGGAGCATCTTGGTGAAGGGGGAGGTCTAGTAACCATAATGTTCTTCATGCAATTGTAGTTTAATGATAATAAAATGAAAAATAAATAAATAAATAAATACTTGAGACTGGAGAGGAAAGGATGGCGGTGTGAGTAGTGTGGTGGAAATTTCCTCCCCAAAACACATATATTGTGAAAATACAGCAAATACAACTATTCCTAAAAGAGTGAGCAGAAGTAACAGTACACCAGCCAGTCTACATCTGGGAGAAGCCAACATTTCATGGAACAGTGTAAAGTAAAAAGCTGTGACCTAGCCTGACCCAAGCCCATCACCCACCCCAGCTCACTGGTGGGAGGAAAAGAATCAGAGTGGGGAGGGAGTGTGGAAGCACAGAACTGCTAAATAACCAGCCCGAGTAATCTTCAGAACTGCATTACATGGTGCTCGGGGAGACTGGAGGGGCTGAAAAGCAAAGTCTGAGACTAAGATGGCAAACAGCTTCCCACAACTGGCTGCCCTGGGACAAAAGAAAAGCAGGCAATTCAAAAGTCTTAAAGGAGAAAGGGTTTAACAGGTGAACAAAATTGTCCTGGCATACTCACGCTGGGAACTTTCAGGAGCTTCAGGTGCCCTATCCCCTTGGTTGGCAATGCAGGCCCAAGGCCCCTTACCATGATTAGCAGCCTGCCATTCTTTCTCTGAGCCAGCACCTGCACACAAACCAGCTGTCCCTGCCATTGCTGCAGACCAGCCAGAGGGCAGCCCTGCATACAGCTACTACACAGCTTAATGCAGAGGCTTCTCTCTGTGCGCAGCTAACTGGCCCAGACCCAGAGGCTGCTCCATGCATGCAACTGGCCAGCACATACAGTGGAGATGGGCACTGAGACTGGGTGGCACAAAGAGGCTTTATTCTTGCAGCAGAACATGCGCTGCTCGCCTATGACCCCTGCGAGCACCCTAGGCCATCCTGAGGGCCACCCAGCCATGGAAGTTTAGGGGATAAACCCAGAGGCAGCTCCCTGCACACAGTTGACTGGCACAGACAGTGGAGATGGGCACTGAGACTGAGAGGCACAAAAGTTTTTGTTTTCATGGTAGAAACCTCGCCACTTGCCTGTGACCCCTGAGATTGCCTTAGGCCATTCTGAGAGCCACCCTGCCCAGAGCAGCTTAGGGGATTAACCCAGAGGCCACTCCCTGTGCATGGTTAACCAGCATAGACAGCGGAGACAGGCACAGTGACCGGCAACAAGTAAGGACTTTGTCCTCCCAGCTGACACCTGTGCCAGTCACCAGCGACCACTCTGATTGCTCCAGGACTATGAAAAGGCAGAAGAATCTTGTTCAATCCAAAATCCCTCACACACCACAAAGAGGACTCACTGAGACTGAAATCACCAATCTTCCTGAAAAATAATTGAAAATAAAAGTCATAAAGATGCTGATGGAGCTACAGAAAAATATTCAAGAGCTAAGGGACAAATTCAGGAGGGAGATAACAGAAGTGAAACAAACAATGAGGGATTTAAAAGCAGCTTAGATGAAGTGGAGGAGACTATGAATGGAATAGAAATCAGTGAACAGGAATACAGAGAAGCTGAGGCAGAGAGAGAAAAAAAGATTTCTGGGAATGAAAGAATATTAAGAGAACTGTGTGACCAATCCAAATGGAACAACATTTGTGTTATTGGGGTACCAGAAGAAGGAGAGAAAAATGAATACAAAGTGTCTTTGAAGGTATAATTGCTGAAAACTTCCCCAATCTGGTGAAGGAAATAGTCTCTCAGGCCATGGAAGTCCACAGATCTCCCAACACAAGGGACCCAAGCAAGACAACACGAAGACGTATAATAATTAAAATGGCAAATAACAAAGACAAGGACAGAGTATTAAAAGTAGCCAGAGAGAGAAAAAAAGATGACCTACAAAGGAAAACCCGGTGGGGACTTGATAATATGGGTAAATGTAGTAACCACATTGTTTTTTTCATGTGAAACCATCATAAGAGTGTATATCAATAATACCTAAATAAAAAATTTAAAAATTAAGTAATTAATTAAAGGAAAACCCATCAGGCTATCATCAGAATTCTCAGGAGAAACCCTACAGGCCAGAAGGGAGTGGCATGATACATTCAATGCAATGAAACAGAAGGGCCTTGGACCAAGAATACTCTACCTGGCAAATTTGAAAGATGGATTAAACAATTCCCAAATAAGCAAAAGTTGAGGGAATTTACCTCCCACAAACCATCTCTACAGTGTATTTTGCAGGGACTGCTCTAGATGGAAGTATTCCTAAGGCTAAATAGCTGTCAACAGAGAAAATAAAACCACAGCAAAGGAAGTAGACCAACTAAATACTAACCAAAAGCAAAATTAAATCAGCTACCCATAAAGTCAGTCAAGGGATACACAAAGAGTACAGAATATGACAACTAACATATAAAGAGTGGAGGAGGAAGAATAAGAAAGGAGAGAAAAAAGAATATCAGACTGTGATTATAAAAGCATAAGTGAGTTAAGTTTGACTGTTTGATAATAAAGAAGCTACCCTTTAACCTTTGGTAACCATGAATCCAAAGCCTGGGATGATAAAAAGTACATATCTATCGATAATCACCCTAAATATAAATGGACTCAATGCACCAATCAAAAGAGACAGAGTTACAGAATAGATAAGAAAGTAAGACCCATCTATATGCTGCTTACAAGAGACTCACTTCAAACCCAAAGACATATACAGACTTAAAGTGAAGGGATGAAAAAAGATATTTCATGTAAACAATAGGGAGAATAAAGAAGGTGTTGCAGTACCTGTATCAGACAAAATAGAGTTCCAAACAAAGAGTAACAGGAGACAAAGAAAGAAATTCCATAATGATAAAGGGTCAATCCAACAAGAGGATATAACCATTATAAATACCTATGCACCCAATTCAGGAGCAAATAACAATAGAATTAAAGGGAGAAATAGAATGCAATGTATTCATTTTAGTATTCTTCAACACATCACTCACTCCAAAGGACAGATCAACCAGACAGAAAATAAGTAAGGACACAGAGGCACTGAACAACACAATAGAACAGATGGACCTAACAGACATCTGTAGAACACTCTAACAAAAAGCAGCAGGATAAACATCCTTCTCAAGAGCACATGGAACATTTTTAAGAATAGACCACATACTAGGCCACAAAAAAAGCCTCAGTAAATTGTAAAAGATTGAAATTGTACCAGTCAACATCTCAGAACAAAAAGGTATAAAACTAGGAATAAATTGTACAAAGAAAACAAAAAGGCTTACAAACACAAGGAGGCTTAACAACATGCTCCTAAATAATCAATGGATCAATGACCAAATTAAAACAGAAATCAAGCAATATCTGGAGACAAATGACAAAGACAGCACAATGCCCCAACTTCTATGAGATGCAGGGAAGGCAGTTCTATGAGGAAAGTATATAGCAATCAGGCCTATGTAAAGAAGGAAGAACAATCCCAAATGAATAGTCTAAATTCACAATTATTGAAACTGGGAAAAGAAGAATAAATGAATCCCAAAGTTAGTAGAAGGAAGGACATAATAAAGATCAGAGAAGAAATAAATAAAAGTGAGAAGAATAAAATAAAAGAAAAAATTGATGACACTCAGAGCCAGTTCCTTGAGAAAATAAACAAAATAGATAAACCCCTAGGCAGACTTACTAAGAAAAAAAAGAGAATCTAAATACATAAACAGAATCAGAAAGGAGACAGGAAAAATCACTACAGACACCACAGAAATACAAAATTATTTGAGAATACTATGAAAAATTCTATGCCAACAAAAACTGGATAACCTAGAAGAAATGGGCAACTTTCTAGAAAAATACAACCTTCCAACACTGACCCAGAAAGAAACAGAAAATCTAAACACACAATTACCAGCAACAAAATTGAATCAGCATTCAAAACACTACCTAAGAACAAAATGCCTGGTTCAAATGGCTTCACTGCTGAATTTATCAAACATTTAGTGAAGACCTAATACCCATCCTCCTTAACATTTTCCATAAAGTAGAAGAGGAGGGAATACTTCCAAAGTCATTCTATGAGGCCAGCATCACTCTAATATCAAAACCAGGCAAAGAAACCACAAAAAAGAAAATTACAAACCAATATCCCTGATGAACACAGATGCAAAAACACTCAACAAAATATTAGCAAACAGAATTAAAAACTATGTCAGAAAGATCACCCACCATGATCAAGTAGGATTTATTCCAGGGATGCAAGGAGGGTACAATATTAGAAAATTCATCAACATCATCTACCACATCAACAAAAAGAAGGACAAATCCATATGATCATCTCCATAGATGCCAAAAAAGCATTTGACAAAATTGGACATCCATTCATGATAAAAACTCTCAACAAAATGGGTTTAGAGGACAAGTACCTCAACATAATAAAGGCCATATATGACAAACCCACAGCCATCATCAATCATACTTAAAAGTGAAAAGCTGACAGCTTTTCCTCTAAGATTGGAAACAAGACAAGGATACCCACTCTCCCCGCTTTTATTCAGCATAGTACTGGAGGACCTAGCCATGGAAATCAGACAACACAAAGAAATAAAAGGCATCCAGATTGGCAAGAAAGAAGCTAAACTGTCCTTGTATGCAGATCACATGATATTGTATATAAAAACCCTAAAGAATCCAATCCAAAATGATTAGATCTAATATCTGAATTCAGGAAAGTTGCAGGATACAAAATTAATACACAGAAATCTGTTACATTCCTATACACTAACAATTCCATTCACAATTGCATCAAAAAGAATAAAATACCTAGGAATAAACTTAACCAGGGAAGGGAAAGACCTACACTCTGAAAACTAGAAGATACTCAAGAAAAATTAAAGAGGATGCAAATAAATGGAAACACATCCCATGCTCATGGATAGGAAGAATTAATATTGTCAAAATGGCCATCCTGCCTAAGGCAATCTACAGATTCAATGGAATCCCTATCAAAATACCAGCAGCATTCTTCAACAAACTAGAACAAACAGTTCTAAAATTCATATGGAACCACAAAGACCCCGAATAGCCAAAGCAATCCTGAGAAGGAAGAATTAAGCTGGGGGGATTATGCTCCCCAACTTCAAGCTCTACTACAAAGCCACAGTAATCAAGACAATTTGGTAATGGCACAAGAACAGGCCCATAGACCAATGGAACAGAATAAAGAGTCCAGATACAAACTGAAGCATATATGGTCAATTACTATACCATAAAGGAGGCATGTATATACAATGGAGAAATGACAGCCTCTTCAACAGCTGGTGTTGGCAAAACTGGACCGCTATGTGTAAGAGAATGAAACCGGATTACTGTCTAACTCCATATACAAAAGTAAACTAAAATGGATCATAGACTTGAATTTAAGTCATGAAACCATTAAACTCTTAGAAGAAAACATAGGTAAAACTTTCTTGAATATAAACATGAGGAACTTTTTCATGAGCATATGTCCCTGGGCAAGGGAAACTAAAGCATAAATGAGCAAGTGGAATTATATCAAACTAAAAAGCTTCTGTATAGGAAAGGACACCATCAATCAAACAAAAAGGCATCCTACAGTATGGGAGAATATATTCATAAATGACATATCTGATAAGGGGTTGACATCCAAAATATATAAAGAGCTCACATACCTCAACAACAAAAAAGCAAATAATCCGATTAAAAAAATGGGCAAAGGATCTGAACAGATACTTCTCCAAAGAAGAAATTCAGATGACCAACACGTACATGAAAAGATCCTCCACATCACTAACCATCAGAGAAATGCAAATTAAAACCACAATGAGGTATCACCTCACAGCAGTTAGGATGGCCAACATCCAAAACACAAACAATAACAAATGCTGGCAAGGATGTGGAGAAAGGGGAACCCTCCTACACTACTGGTGGGAATGTAAATTAGTTCAACCATCATAGAAAGTAGTATGGAGGTTCCCAGAAAAACTAAAAATAGAAATACCATTCTCTCCAGGAATTCAACTCCTAGGAATTTACCCTAAGACTGCAATATCCTGTGAAATTCAGATGTCCAACAGGCACATGGAAACATGCTCCATGTCATGATTTATCAGGGAAATGCATATTTAAACCACAATGAGATATCACCTCACACCAATTAGGATGGCCAATATTGAAAAGACTAGGAACAAGAAATGCTGGCAAGGATGTAGAGAAAGGGAAACCCTCCTACACTGCTGGTGGGAATGTAAACTAGTTCAACCATTGTGGAAAGCAATATGGAGCTTCCTCAAAAAACTAAAAATAGAAATACCATTTGACCCATGAATTCCACTCTAGGTATTTACCCAAAGAAAAAAACTTCTCAGATTCAAAAAGACATATACACCCTTATGTTTATCGCAGCACTATTTACAATAGCCAAGAAATGGGAGCAACCTAAGTGTCCATCAGTAGATGAATGGATAAAGAAGATGTGGTGTATACACACAATGAAATACTATTCATCCATAAGAAAGAAACAAATCCTTCCATTTGCAGCAATGTGGATGGGGCTAGAGGGTATTATACACAGTGAAATAAGCCAGGTGAAGACGGACAAGTACTAAGTGATATCACTCACTTGTGGAGTATAACAAAGTAAAACTGAAGGAGCAAGACACAAGCATGCTAACAGAATCCAAGAAGGAACTAGCATTTATTTACCAAAGGGAAGGTGGTGGGGAGGGTGGATGGGAAAGTAAGGATAAAGGGAAAAAGTGGCATTATGATTAGCACACATTATTTAGGGGGGTCATGGGGAAAGCAGTATGTCACTGAGAAGACAAGTAGTGACTATAACATCTTACTATGTTGATAGACAGTGACTGCAATGGGTTATGGGGGTACTTGATAATAAGGGTTAATGTAATAACCACATTATCTTTCTTGTGAAACCTTCATAAGCGTGTATATCAGTGATACCTTAAAAAAGAAAAAAAGGAAAAAAAAAGAATATAGGATTCCAGATTCAAAAAGGCATGCACCCCTATGTTTATCACAGCACTATTTACAAGAGCCAAGAAATGGAAGCAACCTAACTATCCATCAGTAGATGAATGGATGAAGAAGAGGTGGTACATATACACAATGGAATATTATTCAGCCATAAGAAGAAAAAATCCTACCATTTGCTACAACATGGATGGAGCTAGAGGGTATTATGCTCAGTGAAATAAGCCAGGTGGAGAAAGACAAGTAGCAAATGATTTCACTCATATGTAGAGCATAAGAACACAGCAAAAACTGAAGGAACAAAACAGCAGCAGAATCACAGAACCCAGGAATGGACTAATAGTTACCAAAGGGAAAGGGACTGGAGAGGGTGGGTGGAAGGGGAAGGTAAGGGACTAAGGGGCATTATGATTAGCACACATAATATAGGGGGGGTATGGGGAAAGAAGTATAGCACAGAGAAAACAAGTAGTAACTCTACAGCATCTGACTATGCTGATGGACAGTGACTGTAATGGGGTATGTGGTGTGGACTTGATAATGGGGGGGATATAACCACAATGTTGCTTATGTGATTGAATATTAATGATACCACAGTAAAAGAAAGGACATTACTGGGGAAAATGAAGAAACCTGAATGTGGAATGTACATTAGATACTATTATATCAGTATTAAATGTCTTGATTTTGACCAATAAAAAAAATATATGAGACCACTTAACAAGTCCACACCTCTAGCCCTTTGTCATTCCTGAAAAATCCTTAAAAGGGGGAACCTCCAACCTTTCAAGGCACTCTTCTCTCTCTGAGGTCACCTGCATTTTTTCTCTAAGTAACTTTAAATAAAACTACTCTGCTTCACTTCTGTGTCTCTGCCCTTCAATTTTCTGTTGCGGCAGGGACAAGAACCAAGGAAAATACAGAGTGCTCTACTTCTGTTTTGGGGCTTCATCAGGTCCTACTGTTACCAGGAGGTAGATTATGGAATTCCTCAGTTCTTTTCTGCTCAAAGGAAATAATTCAGTTGAGATACCAAGCACAGAGTTAAAGCCACAGGGTTTTTTGTTTTTTAGCAAAGCAAAAGGAAAGTAAGCTCCAGAGACAGAGGAGCAGATTGACCCTGAGTGTGGGTAGTTGCTCACTGGGTTTTACATTGTGTCTTCGGTGGGGGTTTATTTGATTTCCTCTCTCCCAATTTGTCATTCTCACACTACCTTTTGGATCACATTGCTCCCTCCCCTTCAAGCCTCTACACTAGTTTGTTTTCATCATTCTTCCCATGAGTGTCTATGAGAAACCCACAGTGGGGATGTTAGGCAGAAAGACAGAAACGAGAGGGATGAAAAGCAGACGGCGCCCCCCAAAAAATGACTGAGGAAGTTGACAAGATAGAGCCAGAGAGCCATAAATGACTCAGAGAGTTAATCAGATGAATCCACAGGGTCCAAGAGTGACTGAGGAAAAGTCCAGTGTCTCCCCAGACAAGAGACATCAGATGCACAGGCACAGCACAGCCCATATCCTCATTTCACCAATCAGAGCAAGCCTAGAGAGCTAAGAGCTGTCAATCAGGGACTTCTATGCCCTGCCAAAACCACATAAAAGAAGCCTCAGAATGAGCATATGGGCCTGTCTCACCTTAGGCAGGCCCACTCTGTTACTCTATGCAGAGTGCAGTAAAACTTACTTTGCTTTCTTGACTCTGGTTTTTGTCTCACTGTATCAGACTTCTTTGCAACACTGAGCCAAGTTCCTTCCTTCCTAACAGGGACAAAACCGTAATGTTAATGGTATAATAATGATATTATGATGGCCCCAGGGTCATTAGCAACAAGGTCTTTAAGTGCATATGCTCTAAAATCAGGAAGGTCTCAGTAATCCATATATTTTGCTTATCACTTTGTGCTGACCTGCAAACGGGGCTGGTCTAAGGGAGACAGGGCAGTGTCTTGGTGGAGACTGGGTGGTGTGCTATCCTTCTTTCTCCCCTCCTGCTCATATCTATCTAACTGCCTACTATAACACTACCAGCATATGTACAAGCTGATAAAGATCTGTCAGCCCAGGATTATAGGCCTTGATGAGGACTCTAAATTCTCCAGAAAACTTTTGGGGATCATCCTTGGGTTTAAGAAATTCTTTAACTATGGCCCTTAGTTTGGTCTTTGACCAAAGAGTAGAAGATACCTGAAGAAGATTTCCTGAATCAGTGGGTGGTCTTATTTTAAAAGGTAACTGTTTAGGGGGATTCTGGGAAGATGGAGTAGAGAGAGACTGAATTTACCTTCTCCCATCTATATACCTATGTACAGAGACTCTCACCCTGGAAAAGAACAGACTCAAGTGAACAGCATTTATACAAGGAGGGTCAGAAAGATCAAATTGTTTAGAAAGCCCAAAACTGCAAGAGAGGTAGAGACATGGTAACTGCAAGAAGCCCACCCCAGCAGAGCTGATGGCAGAGGGGTGTGGAGGGATATCACTGGGAGAGCCAGGCCTGGACTCCTTGTCCTGAGGTGCAGGAAAAAATCCCTGTGTTTTAAAGTGTACCTAAACCACGAATAAAAGAACCTAAGTTTCAAAACTAAACATCCACCACTTGGCAAGGGAACTGTTGGAGGAAATACAGAATTGGAGGAGTTAACCAGCACCATATTGTGCTCCTTCCCCACATCTTGGTGTGGCTGAGAGCAGGATCTTGGCACATCCCAGCAGTCCCACCTTATGGTCTGCTGTTATCCACCAACAAAGCCCCCATCAGCAGGACCGGAAGGCTCCCTGGGAGCCTGGGAGGTTCCTTGGCTCAGAGGGAGTGCATGAATCTGCAGGCTGGTGCCACCAAGGCAGCTCCCCAGAGCAAGTGGTGAACACATGTGCTGGACCTGGCCCCAGGTTGCAGGTGTTACCCCACAGGCCACAGGCACTGTTTCAGGAATTCCCTGAGGCAGCTCAGAGCACACAGGGGCCAAGGGAAATGTGTGCTCATGGTGCCTGAGCCCAGTGGCTGGCAGGACAGACAGGTCCCACCACAGTAGTGCACTTGGGCTGCAAGGAGATATGCACACATGGTGCCTAGATCCCACCACCTGGCATTGTAGGCTGGTGCTGATGCAGGAATTCACCTGAGCAGCCCAGCACACAAGAGTGCTAAATCCTACCAGTGGACTGGTTATTGCTGATGTGGGAATTCTCAGAAGTAGCCCAGGGCATGCAGTGGGGAAGCATGAACACACAGTACCTGATCCCAGCAAGCAGCAGGGTCCATGGGCACCTATGTGGGAATTCTTAGGAACAGTTCAAATCACTCAGTGACCAAGAAGGAATGTGCACAAAACCTGACTATACACAACGAGAAGATTCTGGTGGGCACCTAAGGCAGGAATTCCCCAGAGTGGTCCCAAGTGGCCCAGCATACATTTGGTTGAGGAAGCACAGGGAATTCAGCAGGAGTTATCAGGAATGTGCCCCCAGTGTTCTGCTGGCTCACCATCCTCCCTCCACCAGCATAGAATGCACCAATATCCACCAAGAAGCCCCTCAAAAAGGGGTCCCAAGGCTGCACCCCCAGGACCACACTCTGGGAACTCCAGCACCAGGAAAAACCCATATCACACTTACTTGGCCTCCAGTTGCCAAAATCATGAGGCACATGAAGCCTACACAGGAACTCTCCTACACAAGACCAGTCCTTTAAGACTGGGAGAGTGAGTGTTTCAACTAATTCATAGAACCAAGCACAGAAAGTCATACAAAATGAGGAGACAAAGGAATGCCCTGCAAATGACAGAACAAGAGAAAAACCAGTGAAAAAAGCTAAATGAAACAGAGTTAACCAATCTGCCTGATAGTTTAAATAGTGCCTATAAAAATACTCACTAGACTTGACAAAACAATAGCAGAACTCAAGGCAGTCCTTAACAAAGGGATTGAAAGTCTAAAAAAAAGAACCAATTGGAGATGAAGAATTCAATAAATGGAATAGGAGGGAATGAAGAGCAGACTAGAGGATGCAGAAGAATGGATCAGTGACTTAGAGCAATGGAAAACACTTAAGCTAAACAGAAGAGGGAAGAAAGAATTAAATAATAGACAAGATATCTCTGGTATAACATCAAACATCCTAATATCCATATTATAGGAGTCCGAGAAGGAGAAGGGGAGGAAAAGGAACAGAAAATTTGTTTGATGAGGTAACAGCTTAAAACTTCCTAAACTTGGGAAGGAAACAGTCTACCAGATCCAGGAAGCTTGGAGAGCTCCAAACCAGAAGAACCCAAGGAGATCCACATGAAGATACATCATAATCAAAATGTCAAAGATCAAAGACAAAGAGAGAATCTTAAAAAGAGCAAGAGAAAAGCAACAAATTACATAAAAGAGAAACCTCATAACATTATCAGCTGACTGTTCTGCAGAAACTCTACAGGCCAGAAAGGAATGGCATGGGATATTTAAAATGATGAACAGAAAAAAATCCAAACAAGAATATTCTACTTATGAATGTTATCACACAAAATTGAATGAGAAAGAAAGAGCTCTACAGATAAAACATAAGTTAAAAGAATTCAGTACTACTAAACCAGTCTTACAAGAAATGTTAAAGGCACTCCTTTAAGAGGAAAAGAAAAGGCCCTAAGTAGGAGCAAGAAATTTAAGAAAGGGAAAATTTTCTCCTGGTAAAGCAATCATATAGCAGAGGCAGTAGATCATTTACTTGAAAACTAGTATGAAGGTCAAGAAGTCAAAAATGACAAAAGCAATTTTATCTAAAAATTACTTAAAGGAATCTATACATAAAGGTGTAAAAGAAGCTATTATATACATCAAATGGGGAAGAGGGGGAGTAAAACGTATAGTGCTGTTAGAATGCGTTTGAATGTAAGTGACCATCAGCTTATTATAGATTGTTATATTCCTATGATGTCATATTAGAACCCTATGGTAACCACAAATCAAATACTTATAATAAATACACAAAAAAGAAAGAAGGGAACCCAATCACAACACTAAGAAACTCATAAAACACAAGAGAAGAGAGCAAGATATTAAAGCAACCTGTTTCCATCAATAGATGAATGGATAAAGATGTGTTACATATATACAGTGGAATACTATTCAGCCATAAAAAAAGAAATCCTGCCATCTACAACAACATGGATGGACCTAGAGGGCATTATGTTAAGTGAAATTATCCAGGTGGAGAAAGACAAATACCATATGGTTTCACTTATCAATGGAATATAATAACAAATCATAACAAAATGAACAAAATCAGTAGACTTACAGACACTTTGAAGTGAATGGTGGTTACTATGGGAGACAGGTTGTGTAGGTGTGTGCTCAGGTACCCCTCTACTGCCTCAGGCATCACCTCCACCTCCTCCCAGTCCTGGGGCAGGTCCCAGTCCTCTAGAAGGTAAGCCACCTCAGACCACATGCCTACTGGGGGATACTCGAATGTCTCTCCATCCATAGGGGCAGCCTGATGAAGCCCCCCTCCCATAAGGGCAGCCTGTTCCATTCTTTGGCTTACAATGAATCCTGCCTACCATGCCAATTGTCTTGCCTGAGGGTTTCAGCTCTGGGCAAGTTCACCATGGATTCAGTAAGACCAAGAAATGATAACAGAACGTTCTTGGGGTAAAAGGATTTATGCCTGGATTTGTTCTCCTGGTGGTAGGTCAAGCATGAGAATTATGTCTGCATTCATCTGTCTTCAGGTCTACAATCCAAGTCCATCTCTGCCTTCACCCAGAGTACTGGGAAGAGCTCTTCATATAGTGACTCAGTCAATAATAACTTATGGCCTATGAGTGTGGAAAGATTAGACTAGCATTAGGCCAGTTATATCATCAAGTAGTTTAGGGTCAGGTAAGGATCCTGGCCATAGGAACTTCCATTTTCCCCACATTCTGCAAAAATGATATAGGAGGGCAGTTGGTATCTCTAAAAGCAAGATACTTTTGCTCATATAAAATAAATAGATAACACAAAAGATAAAAACTGGGATCACAAAGCACATGAAACAAAAAGAAATAGGGGTATGATTTTAATCCTCAACCAATGGGTGATTAGAATATAAAAACCTGGTCATGCTTTTCCTAACAAAAGGCATCAGAATTGGCAATGACAGACACCAGTTTTACCCAAAAGGGGTAGAGACTTTTGCCTGTTCTACCCTGACTCATTTCCTGTGACCTCAAGCCCTGCCCAGTTTTGACTGAGTGGGTAGGTGATTTTTGACATAGAACATAGATACAGGGATTACAAAAGAAGCATGAGACATTAGGAGAGCCTGGTATGGTGGCTGTATGGCAATTATGTCCCTAAATAAGTGATATCTGAAATTCTTTCCCCAAGATCCCAGTACCCACATGCTCGTGTCTGAAAATCTGTCTCTTGCAGTATTTCTGTGGGTAAAAAGATAGTAAATACTACTCAAAAAATGACAGATGATTTCGTTTCAGCTGGTGCAAGGAACAGAGTTACCCTGCACAGAAAACAATAAGAAGATGACCTCTGTTGACTTCCCATAGGTAGTGAGCCCCAACTGATAGTGATGAAGATGGAGAATAGGGGTGAAGTAAGTAGATGTGTTGCATTTGGACCTTCTGTGGGTATCAGACCCTTTACCAACTTCTTCATGACACTTAGAATGTTCTTAATCAAGAGGATTCCTGGTTCTCACCTGCAGATATCAACAGCATGGAGGCTGTCCAGGAGGTGCTTATCTGAAGGATCTTTGTGGATGTAATTAAGATAGAGATCTTAAAATTATATCAGTCTGGATTAGGGTGGACCCTAAATCCAATAATAAGATTCCTTATAAGAAACAAAAAAGAAGACAGAGACAGGGAAGAAGGCCATGTGAAGATGGAGGCAGAGATTTGAGTTATGCTGTCACAAGGCAAGGAAACCTCAGAGCCACCAGAAGCTGAAAGAGGCAAGAGGGATGCTCCCCTAGAACTTTTAGAGAAATCATGGCTCTGCTGACACCTTGACTTTGGATTCCCAGCCGCCAGAAATGTGATAGAATTATTTTCTGTTCTTTAAGATATTTCATTTGTGGTACTTTGTTATAGTAGTCCTAGGAAGCTGTAACTCTGGGGGATGGGGGGAAATAAGTTCCCAGCCTGGGGCAAATTGCCTTTGAAGCCAAAATCAGTCAAAGGGAGAAATAAAGTGGGATAAACCCATTTATTGCTTCCTGGCAGTCGTCCACTTCTGTGTGAACTTGTGTCTCACAACCCAGCTGCCAAAAGGGACTCCACAAAAACTTTCTGGTCCAGATATACCCTGGCTCTCCCCACCCTTGTAATAACCTATTGATATGGATATGGACTACTTCTCTCCACCCCTGGAAGCACCTATTGATATGGAGATGCACTAAGGCGAGGCAAGAGATTCTGGAAATATTGCAATATTACCCACAGCCCACCCCTCCAGAAATCTCACCTCACAGTCTACTCACTCCCCATCTTCCACAATGGCCCCTGTGTGAGAAAACTGGAGCAAGGTAACCAGACTAATAACATACAATAACAACAGCAATAAAATCAGGATAATCCTCAAACTAGAGGATTCAGCTAGGTTCAAAGTCCTATGCAGATTAAGTCCATACCTCGCCCATTCCACAAGCACCAGTAGCTGAATGGATAGGGAGTTCACAATAATGAAAATGCAGCAGCTGCAGCCAGGGGAAGAGTCCAGGCCACAGAGACTGAAGATGAAAATAACCTTAAGGGCGATAAGATACACATTTTAATGACATCAGCATAGGAAAATCTTGTCCATCAGGAAGGATGCATGCAAGAAAGTGGTCCTATGATAGGAATGGATTCTCATCATGGTCCAGTAGACCAGACCTTCACCCCCTCCCTGTGGTATTTACAGATGGGTCAAAATATAGGGCTATGGGAGATACGTGTACTGGCCATAAAGATAGAACAAAACATCCCTGTAGGATGCTTTTACCTCCTGGATGTTTTGGGTAAACTACCGTGATCTTTAGGGGCCACTCTGCTGTTACTCCAGGAATACACATGAGGTCAGCTTCCAGGCCTTTTCCTCAAGGTGCCAAAAGGGCCAGCCATCACTGGTCCATGTGTCAAAATATCCATAGCCACGTCTACTCAATAGAGTCTCTTGGGTTTAATGCAGTTGGGGCTGGCAGCAGGATGTTGCTATATGGCCAAATCCTGGCTTCAATAACTCTTCTTTGGTTTGCACATACAGTTGTATAGGAGACGCAGTAATGTGTGCTGGCATGTTCACAGGGCTCAAGGATTCTTTTAGGGGCTTCTCATTCAAATGCCGTAGCACTGTCCATAAACAAACTGACCATCCCTGTAGACTATTGGTATCTGATTTCAGGCCAAATTGCAATAAACTGTCGTATATCTGTATCATGCCTGCACCAGCAGGGTTATAGGGTACATGAAATTTCCACTTTATTCCTAATTGCTGCACCCATTCTTATAATGCATGTCCAGTAGAGTGGGTGCCTTGATCACTCTCAATCACCTGTGGCCAGCCATAGGCTGCAAAGAGACACTCTAGTCCCTTTTGATGGTTTGTTGATCTGTACTATGTGCAGGAAAAGCAACAAACAGTTCAGTAGCTGTGTCCACACAAGTCATGGCATACTGATATCCTTCTGATATGGGCAGAGGCCCAATATAGTCTATCTTTCACTTGACAAGGAGTAATGGCCCCTTTACTGTTTTCCCATGTTGCTGTGGGACTTGGTGTATGCCCCTCTCAGAGCACACAAGGCACTCCTTCTGGGCTCTGCTGATTCCTTCAAAAGTTAACAGCAAGCCCCACTGACAGGCTACAGCCCACATTGTCTTTTGCCCCACGTGCAACAAATGCTGATGTAAACATTGGACTACATCAGAGGCAGATTTTCTTTCTAGCCAATGCATCTGGGCCAATGCGACTGCTTCATAATTTCCCGGGAATGCCAAAGGCAAATGGCCAGTGACATGATATATGGTAACTCTCTTAGTCTGACCAGAGGCCCATAGGTCTTGCTACAACTCTTGCCCCAAAAGGGGCTGGTAACCAACCATCCAGCTGGCATGGTACCATGTTGGTAGCCACAGGCTCAAGCCCTGAAAGATGGCCCAGTTGTCAGTGCAGACAACTATATGGGAGAGCTCCTACATGAGCACGAGCCATACTGCCCACAATTCAGCCCATTGACTGCTATTCCCCTCTCCATCCTCCATGCCTATTATTTCAGTCTGAGGATAGAAAGCCACAGATCTCCACTCTGTGGCCTTTGAGTCCAGTCTTGCACCCACCCCACAATGGGGCAGGTATTCATTACCTTTGCCACAACTATTTCAGTGATGGGCTCCGTAGCCAGCAAGGCATGGTACATGGAAGCTAGTTGCTTCTCTATCATGGTGTACTGGACCTCTGTTCCTTTCCATAATTGTGACCAGAATCTGAAAGGATGGCGGGTCTGTTCAAGCCACTGCCAAAGGTTCCATCTATAACCATCTACGGTTACATGAGCATCTAGCTCACAGGGCCTTAATGAGTCTATTACACTCAAGGCCTTTATGGCCTTTACTGCTCGCTTAGCAGCAGTAAAAGCAGCTATACATGTTTTATCCCAGTCCAACCAGTATAAGGGCTTCAGAATTTGTGCAAAGTTCAGGATAAACACTCTCCAGTAGCCCAAAAGACCCAAAAACTCTTGTGGTACTGCCACAGTGGTAGGGGTATGGAAAGCCTGAACTTTGTCTATTACTGCTTCTGGGATAACTTTAGTTTTACCCAACCAGAAAACCTCCAAGAACTTTTCTGACAAACTAGGTCCCTGAAGGTTGTTCATTCACAGCCCATCCTTTCTCCTGCAGATGTTGCAGCAGTCTAAGAACTGACCCGTCTAAATATGCAAGAGAACCAGACATGAACATGATATCCTCTATATAATGATACAGTCCATCATTGGCACTTTCTCCCATGCTGCCAAGTCCTGAGCTACAAATCCATGACAAATGGTGGGATTGCGAAGGTATCCCTATGGTAGGACAGCGAGTGTTCACTGCCATCCTTCCCATGTGAAGGCAAACTGTTACTGACTTTCCTGTGCTATATCAATAGAGAAGAAAGCATTAGCAAGGCCTACAACATAATGATATGTCCCTAGTTCATGACTGAGGGTGTCCATAATAGCTACTATAGAAGGGACAGCAGCATGCAAAGTGGATATGACTTTATTCAATTCCCTGTAATCCATGGTCATATGCCAGGAGCCATCTGGCTTTTTCAGTGGCCACACTGGAGAATTAAGAGGACTATGAGTAGGCTTTATGATGCCCAACTTCTCCAATTTCTGGACAGTGTCTCCAATTTCATTGTGCCCCCAGGCAATTTATACTGCTTAGTATTTGTCACCTGCCAAGGTACAGGAAGAGCTACAGGTGGGTGCTTAGGGTATCCCCTCAGAACTGCCTTTACCACATGTACCCTCAGTTTGAACTCACCTGCAGTGGTCTGTAGCCACAGGCCTTAAAGTATATCTATGCCCAAAATATATTCAGGGATGGGAGAAATATACATGGTGTACTCCTTTGGGGGTAAACGCCCTATCCCCAATGAGATTTGGGCTTTCTTCACTCTAATTGCCTTACTCCTGTGGCCAACTATCACAGCAGGGGTCCCGGTAAAATGCGCAGTGTTGCCATAAGTCAAAGAACACTCAGCTCCTGTGTCCACCAGTGCTAATTCTACATGTAGCCTATGGTCCCCACCATGTCCCACAAGGTGGGGGCCTTGATCCTCCCCTCAGTCAAACTGCAATGCCCAATCCTTTGTGAGGGTGGTGTGGGGGTGAGGGCCCAGAGTGGAGCCTGAGTAGTCTCTCAGGATGTCTTGCAGAGACACAGGCCAGACATGGAGCTTTGCCTCCGGCTTCCATGTCCTGGACCTCAGCAGCTAAAACTGTTGCTCTGGCTTTAATTGTTGCCACAGTGCTGACAAGATCCAATTGGGCTGCCCATTCAGGTTTTTCTTTCACAACCCCCACTTTTATCAAATCAACCCACATTTGGATCCTTGGGACCTTCACGGGGCCATTTGCACTTCTCCTTTCAGTTGTAGCCTATACTCTCTTCCATGCTCTAATTGTTTCAGCCTTCCCCAGATCTGCTAAATTATGAGTAACCTCACTTATAGGTCGCCCTATGTGGGGGGCAAGAATAGTCAGTAGGGACCTAAAGAGAGATGGGGTAGCTGTATGGAGCACCAGATTTCTCATTCCTATGGTGATCAGCTCCTCATCTGGGCCCTGGGCATCCATATGATAGATGATATTTTTCATTCCCAGCTCCCGTAACACCTCCTGGAGCTCTGCATTTGTTTTCGAGCTAGGGGGTAACTATGGTAAATCACCCTGATTAGGTCAAACTGCCCTGATGGCTGCTGTCAGCCATATAGAACCGCCTGATTCCCTGAGGTATGACGGGCACTGTTCAGCCTCTGCCAGAGGGAAGGGTGAGTCATCAGGGAAGCCATTCTACCCTTCTACCCATTTTAGAACAGGACATAACAATATTTTCACCCCCATATCGCAGAGACACAAAAGCCATGTAGGCAGAAGTTTCGGTGGCTCTGCCGAAACCAGAGGCTCATGTCCATCAGCTCATCCTGGGTATAGGGGTGAAGCATGGAGTGCTCTCCAACTTGGGGAGGGGACTGCACCTCCACTTGAGGAGCCCACTGTTATTGCATTTTTACTTTCTTAATTACAACCATGTGGGCCTTTCATATGTGAGGAGCTGGTGCCTCAGGCATTGGCCTCATCAACAGTTCTGCCCTCATCTCCACACCCTCATCCTTCTTCAACATCTCCTCTACCATCTCTGGGGCTGAAGGCACTGCTCTTTCCTTCCTCTCCCCAATGGCCTCCTGCAATGTGGATTTCCCTGCTGCCTCCTCCCTTGCTGCTAATGTATCTTCCAGGAGTGTAACCCATCTTCTCAATAACTGTCTCTCTTTCTTAAGGGCATCCCATAGGTGATGCAAAGTGTGTTTCCATCCTGCCACAGTGTGTTTCTCTCCTCAATAACACTTTTTACTTTCTCAAGAAACAAACATCCCACTCAGGGCCTCTAAGCAGTCTTCGTTTTCACAGAGGTAGATATTCCACAGCTTCTGGGGTCTCTAACCTTCCCCAATTCTTGGGAAAGGCCAACCCATCTAGGTGGTGCTTTACACTAGACCAATTTCTCACTAGGGGCTTCCAAATTGGAATCCCCACAGACAGTGGGCAACCTGAAGTTGCACCATCTACTGCTTCAGCCACCAGGGCCTCCCCACCATCCCTAGGGGCAACCTGCCCAAGCGTCACACCTGTGAAGACATATTTTGGGTTTAGGGATCCTGCTGACTATGCTAGCTGTTACTCCAGTGAGAAAATAAATTACCAGCCTGGGGCAAGTTACCTTTGAAGCCAAAATCAGTGAAAGGGAGAAGTAAAGTGGGAGAAAGCTGTTTATTGCTTACAAATAATCAACCACTTCTGCTCGCCCGTGTCTGTCATGACCTGGTGCAAAAAGTCACCCCACTAAACCTGTCTGGTTCAGATATACTCTCGTTCCCCCCACCCTTATAACCACCTATGATATAGAAATGGACTATTTCTCTCCACCCCTTGGAAACACCTATTGATATGGAGATGCACTAAGACCAGGTGAGAGATTCTGGAAATACTTCAATTTTACACACAGAAACTAATGCATATCTTGATAACAGGAATAGGGTGCTGTGTCAGCTAATGCCTAAGAATGTGAAAGTAGCTTTAGAATCTTGGAATGGTTAGAGAATGGAAGAATTTTGAAGTACATGATAGAAAAGACCTAGGTGGTTTTGAGGAGACTGTTGATGGAAATATGGAGATTAGAGGTGTTCTGGTGAGGTCTCAGAAATGAAGAATATATTGGAAAATTTAGCAAAGTCTATCCTTGTTATCAGATTGGAGAAAACTTTGCTGAATTATGTTTTGTTGGGTGGAAAGCAGAATTTATAAGCAATGGACTCGTATATTTAGCAGAGATTTTGAAGGAATAGGTTTCTTCTTGTTTATAGTAGACAGCCTGGTTTTATTTGCTGTTTGTAATAAAAGGTGAGAGGAAAGAGTTACATTGAGGAAAGAACTGTTCAGTAAAAAGGAACCAATGCTTGATGATTTGGAAATTTTTCAGCCTATTTAAGTTGCAGAATATTTTAAGTGTGCTCTGGATAAAGAGCCAAGAGTGTGGCTGGACACCATTTGCTGAATATATTATATGTGTGATGAATGACTCCAATCAACCCTCTCAGCAGAATCCAGGAACAGAGATGAGGTTATCTAGTTAATATCTGTGGAGAACCTGCTCATCTGATGGCATGGATCCCCTAGATATGTATGGGAGACCCAGAAGATTTTGGAGAATAATGTTATGCAATGAAAAACACTTCCAGCTTGCCTAGACTTCTAGGGTTCTAGGGTTCTAAGGGTAGGAAACAGGTTGATAGAACTACTTGGCTTTTAACATGTTTCATCCTTCATTTAAAAAAAAAAGGAAGAATGACCCTGAGGGCAAAGACACAGATAGAGAGGCAGAGTCCGGAGAGGGCAGGGCTGCTTCTTGTTCTCTGCCTATCCAAGTTATTCTTGGATGTTGATACCTAACAAAATTCTGCCTGCTGGGTTTCAAACTGGCCTGGTACCAGTGACTCCTTTAAATCCTTTCATACTTTCCCCTTCAGAGTAAGAATGTGTACCATATGCCTCTCCCACCATTGTACTTTGGAAACACATATCTTGTTTTCTAGTTTTACAGGTCCACAGATGGAGAGAAATTTTACCTGCACATGTATCATAGCCAGAGATTCACCTATACCTGATTTAGATGATGAGATTTAGGACATTTTGAGTCAATATTTAGATGAGATATTTGACTTAGAGTTGATATGGAATTCATTAAGACTTTTGGGGATGGTGAGATGAGGTGAATATATTTTCCCATGGGATGGATGTGAATTTTGGGGAGACATACAGAAGAATGGAGGAGGTTGAATAGTGGCATTCAAAAGATACATTTATCTGGATACTCAGAATGTGACTTTGCTTGGAATAAAGGTCTTTGCAGATAAAATTAAGGTAGAATTCTCAAGAAGAAATCAACCTGAATTAGAGTACACTGTAAGTCCAGAGATGGGTGATCTTATAAGACACAGAAAGGGAAATACATATAAACAGGGAAGAAGGCCATGTGAAGATGGAGACAGAGGTAAAAGTTATGTCTGCCATAAGCCAAAAAACAGCAGGAGCAACCAGATCTGAAAGAGGCAAGATTCTCCCCTAGAGCCTTTGAAAGAGTATGGCCCTGATGGCACCTTAGTTTTGGTGTCTAGCCTCCAGAACAGAGAGAGAACAAACTTCTGTTGTTTTAAGCTATCCACTTTTGTTATGTCAGCCCAAGGACACAAATGCATCAGTATAGAGACATATGCATGCATGCATGAGTTTTTCTGAAAATAAAATGTTTTCTTATTGAGTACCTTATCTCCAAGGTTGCAGTTGCGGCTTTGAAGGTTATTATGGTTGGATAGCTTTTCATATATATCTTGGGCATTCTTACTGCTTTTAATAACAGTTCTCAATTGATTTCGGTTTCCCTTTTCTCTACTGGTTTCTTTATATGTCAAGGATATTAATACAATGTTAGTCATATATGAGGACAATTTTTTCTTTCCAGGTTATCTTGTACTCTTTAATGTTGTTTTCCCCAAATGGATTATTTTAAAACTTGAATAGATTTGTATGGCTAAGAAAGTAATACTGTTTCCCACATAAAAACATATTTGACTAATACACTAGGGGAACAGAAACACCAAACCGAGGTTTACCAGGTTTAGAGAGCATCTCCTAGCTCACAGTCACATGGCCCTGGGGAGCACACCACACACAGCCTGGGCTGTGGTTGGAGGATTGGTCCAGGATTTGGGACTCTACCTCACAGTTCCTCAGGAGTCGCTGACCCTTTCTGAATTACCCTTTCTTCTTCTGAAGTACAAAAATGCCTGCCTCAAACGGATTTTGCATGGATTTGACATAACATGGAACATCATTCTTTATTATTGAAAGAATCAGGGATCCTGGGTGGGACAAGTGCATAGAACAACTTGTCCTTCCAGCTGGGACCAGACCTCCTGGCTCAGTCTCAGGGATGTACTCATAATGGAGGGAAAAGGCAATAGAGATGATGAGGATGAAGGTAAAGACACCCAAGAGTTTCTCGTCAGGGCTGTGTTGTCAGGATTCTGAATTAGTCTGTGTGTGAGCTTCCTCTGGGATCTTGTGCTTGGTCTGGAGGAAATGAAGGGGGATAGTTAGCAGATTAGTAGAGCCAGGAGCCCTGAGTTTTATCTCTTAGCCACCCAGTCTCCCCTTGTTTCTCCTGAGCATCTAGTACTCACCTTGGGCAGAGTGAGCACCTGTGTGGCCCTGGTGCAGTCCCAGTCGTTATCATGAAAGTACCTGGGGTGGAGGAAAGACAGGTGACACCCATTAGGACCAAAGTGGAGAGTTTCACACCAGACGGTGCCATTTCCTAATCTGTGTGACAGAAACATGCCTGCACATTTACTGGGATATATGCAGCAGAATGAGCCCCGTGACACAGTGTGTCATGGGAAGCTCTCCTAAAACCCAAATATTGTCAATAAATGAATGAGGTCCATGAAATTCACAAAAGTAATGCACACCTGTTCAAAACCACTGGGTAGCTTAGCATGCATGGACACGGAAATGTTCAGGCTGATAATGAGTGCAAGAAAGAAGCAAACAAGTCACCTGCAAGTTCCCATTATTCACTCCTCCCCGGCAGCTCCCTCATATCCCCGTGTACACCCAGCACTCACTTCTGAGACTACTGGATGTTCATCCCAGACTGGGTGGAGAAAGCCTGCACCATTTCCTGCTGCTCCTGGGAGAGGGTGGGCATGGTACTGCAGCAGGATGTGGGCACTAGGATGCAGAACACACTCCGAGTCTCAATGCCCCTGGCGTCCCTCACAAACAGCTCATCATTCACAATGTAGAGACTGCAGGACAAATGGGTCCTCAGACAACCAGACAGACAGACAACAGCACACCTCCAACAATGATCCTGTGCCCACTGCCACTGAGCAGTCAGATTCCCTCCATACTCCTGCTGTGCCTGCCCCCCAGATGCCTTGGCTGGTACCTTTGCCCGTCTCACTGATCCTACCTTTGGGGAGATTGTCTGCCAGTTTCACTAGATTTATAGGCTTATCCCCAAAGCAGGCACAGTTCTGCACCTGCATTTACACTTTACAACAACCCAATGAGGTGGATGGCTTAATCCTCCTTTTCTAAGGAAGACAGACCCACAGATAGGTCATGCAACTTAACCAAGGTCACACACCTAGTGAGTGTTAGGTTCAAACAAGAGGCCCATATTCTGATTCCAAAGCCCACACTCTAGGCCGCTAGGCTAACTGCTCCTTGGCTCTAGCTGTTGGTTTTCCACAATACTGAGAAAACCTCCAGGATATGCACCACCACATTCCCACACCCCTGGCCCCAGGCTGGACTAGATGTTCCCATGTTGCACCCACAACACAGCTCACCTGGAATAGCTGGCAAGGGTAGTGATGAATTCCAGGTGAAGGTACAAACAGATAAATGTACAAATGTTATATGTTATTTATATCTCAATAAAGCTGGGGGTGGGGGAAGAAGGTACAAACAGGACCCTGAGAATTTCCTTTCACTTCAGCAACAATAAACAGCAACACACTCTAAGAGTTTCAGATGTTTTACATGCTCCTAAGCTATTTTCCTGATTCGATATTCATGCTGAAGGGGACACTTGTTCCCTGGGAGTCAGAGTATTGGGAATGGGGAGGACAACAAAATAGGAGCAATCTTCTCCCAGTGACAGGGCCTCTACTATGTGCTATGACAACCACTGCACAATTTTATTGGACTAATTTTTTGCAGGTGCTCAAGAGATGGGTACTATTAGCCACATTTTGCAAATGAAGAGAATGAGAAGTTAAGTAACAGGCCCAAAGCCACACCTTAAGGACCTACTGTGTGAACCATCAAACTCCACACCCTAACACCAAGGGTGTGCAGGGCAGAAGGCATGGGAACAAAGGCAGGTCTCTGCCCTAGTATTACTGCTGTCAGCTATGTCTAGGTTAAAGGGGAGTATCTAGAGGGGAGTATTTAGAGTATCTAAAGAGCTTTCTGGGAGACTTCATAGCATTGCTCATGGTCACCTGCAGAGAGAGATGGAGTGAGCCACCCTGATGGTGTGGTAGTGATCAGCAGTTGGGGGCGGGGAGGGAAAGAGGTGGGTCTGGTTGTGGGCATCCAATGTGCCTGGAGTTAGCATTATGTTTAGTTGCTCCATTTCTCCTGGCTCCAACTTATTCTACACAGGGTGGGGTTCAGCAGGACTGGCAAGAATAGGTATCTTCAGGAGGGACTGAGGCAAGTAGCAAGCCTCCTGCCATTGTCCTAGATGTGCCCCTGATGCACACCTTTTGGGTCTGGTCACAGATCTTGTTGCTGATACTCTTCAATGCAGAGGCAGTGCTAACATCCTGGATGAAACACTGGGCCTACATTATCACGTAGTGGAACTACAGGGAGCAGAAGCAACAGCAAAGTGTTGGAAGACAAGCTCCCACTTTCTCTGTGTCCACTAACCTGGGTTCACCATCCTCTCCTACATGAACTAGGATGCAACAGTGGTGCAGTACTGAATTCAGTAAACATTTTTATTCATACTTTGTGCCATAATGAACCTAGGGGTGAAAGAAAGGTTGGAAGAGAAGAGTGATAACACGGAATTAGGACTTGAGAACACATCCTTTTCCAACCATCTGCTAAGCTTTAAAGAAACTTCTAAAAAATGGACCATTGACATAATTTATTATTTTATGCCAAATATGGATTTCCTAAATCCCCTTTCTTTCTATTCAAGTCTCTCCTCCAAATAATCAACTTAAGATTTTATACATGATATCCTTTTTATAAAGTTCCAGGATATCTTACCTAATGTAGCCCTGACTGCCCCTTCGACAAGCTCCAGAGACATGACCCCCATCTACCACACTCAGCTTCAGCCAAACTGAGGCATCCAGTGTGCAGATGCTCCATCTCCTTGGATGTAGTTTCTATGTTTGTCTTTAGACAGTCTTCCCCATTCTCCCTGTATATCAGCTCTCTGAACCTGCCCTTAGATGACTAATGTTGGTAACTCCTAATTTTAAAGAAGTTACATTTCCTTTCCCCAGCAAAGTAACCTTGAGTCTCTATACAAGTAAGTTGCCCTTGACCTGCCTCTCATGCACACTCTAGTATTTTACTAGAACAATCACCATGATTTTGAACCAGGTCTCCACAGTTTCAGCCTGCTAGTTCACCCTCATTTCTCCCTCTGGAGGAATTCTCTCTTTCTACACATCTACATTAGGATGGACATGGCCTTGATATGCTACTGACCTGTCCTATGGTAGGGGTAGTTGACTTAATGGGTACTATGGATAAGTGGAGAGAAGGAAGGAGTCAGTTAATTCTGAAAAAGTCTTCTACACTTGTTTGCTCTACCAATACCAGGGCTACAGTTAGGATTGCCCAACCATTTGATCTAGTTCCTCAAACTGTCATGTTGTAGAAAAAAAAGAATGATATAGTTAACTACAGGGCTACATATTCCACTGCCTAGTCCATGCCAACTGTGCTGACTTGTCACTTACTATCTTATTTAAGGCCCATGTGAGTATCACTCATTGGTGCTTCTCCATCTTGTTCATGAATGCATGAAGGATAAATGCCAGAAATACCTTGTTTATAGCAATTTTCACACTTCAAGGGAAAAACCCAGGTATCTAGCTCTTCTTTGAAAGGAGGTGTGACTGTCATATTCTGAAATTAAGAACAGAATAAAGCAAAAAAACTACAACTAAGTCAAGGTGAAAAACCATCAGTGGCCTGAATAACAAAATCCTGTGATGACTATTATGGCTAATGAAAATATACCACTGACTATTTAAATCTAAAAAGAAATACAACTTTAAAAGTGCTTGAAAAGTTGGAAGACTCCACTGTAGACACCTCCTGGGAGATTAGAGGTGGGGAGCATTCTCATCCTAAGAAAGAGCAAACACAGGAATTGTGTTGGGCAGATCCTGAATAACATCCTGAGATGTTATTCCTACTCTGCTGTTTCAGGCTGGGTGACCTGGGACAAATTAATTAATGTCTAACCCTCACTTACTCATTGAAATCTAGGCCAATAATACCATCTGCCTTGAGTGTGTAGTGTCTGTTTCAAGATTCAAAGGCAAATTCCCACCTGGATATAAATGGAAAACAAGTCAGAAGAAATATCTAGAATTAAGCCTGGTTAGACAAAATGAATGATCCTGAAAGAAAGAGGGCAAAAGTTAAAGATGATACAGGGAATAACACTAACAGGTGTCTAGTTGGTCCCAGAAAGAAGGAGGGAGAACAATGCGGCAGAAGTATTTTTAAAAATGGCAGTTGGGAAGTTTCCAAAAGTGACAAAAGATATTACATCACAAATTCATGTTTGTCAAGTCTAGAGGGGTATGAGGAAAACCAAACCTAGGCCTAGCCTAGTAATACTGTTGACACCCAAAGGAGAAAGCAGATACTCAAAGCTGAGAAAGGAAGGCAAGACAGATCACCCTCAAAGAAGCAACACTCAGACTGGCATCTAATCTCTCAGAAGAGATAATGGTACCTTGAAATGAGTGAATGCATATCTTCCCAGTGCAAAAGGAAACCTAGAATTCCATATTTAGAAAGAAGTATCTTTCAAAAATGGAAAAGAGTCATTTTAATGAAACAAACTGTTAGACAGAAAGGCAGAGATGAGCAGAATGAAAAAGAGAGAAGGGCCCATCAAAAATGACTGAAAGAGTTTATTAGATGAAGCCAGAGAGCCAGAAATGACTCAGAGAGTTAATCAGATGAAGTGTCAGGGTCCAAGAGTGAGTCAACAAATGTCCAGGATCTCTCCAAATAAGAAACATCAGAAGTACAGGCACAACCTGAAGGGCCCCCACCAGTAAGATGGCAAACTTCCGGCTTCTTTTCGGGGTCCTCGGTTCCCGCCGGTGCCACATGAAGCCCAATCACCTCTCGCCCCCCTCCCAATCCCAGCACCTAGCCAACAGCCACCAGCCCCATAGAAGTAACACCACAATTACCCCATGCCCCTTCCTATATAACCCAGCACCTTTCCCTAATAAAGCGGAATTCTCCGGTGAATTGCTGCTGTGTGTCACTCCTTTCCTTTCATTGGTGCCGAAACCCGGGGGACAGGACACCCCAACTGGTCCCCGTCTTCCCCCTGACACCAGCAGCAGCTTGCCCTCGTCCTCTTTGTCTGGCGCTGGCTCATCACACTCACCACTCCTCTCTGGCCTTTAGGTAAGTTTTCCCCCCGGAGTGGGCCACTCTTCCCCGAGCTATCACAGTGCCATTGACTGTGATCGTCCGGCAAGGCCCTGATGCTCGGGGATGAGGAGGGAACTCTCCCTGCCTCAGGCCTTCACGGCTGCGGCGGACCCTCAGGCCCCTCCTCCAACAGTCATAAATGCACTCACCGTACCTTCCATCAGTGCCAAAACTTTTTAAGCAAAATTTCCCCGGGGTGGGCCACTCTTCCACGAGCTATTGCAGTGCCATTGACCGTGATCATCCGGCAAGGCCCTGACGCTCGGGGACGAGGAGGAAACTCTCCCCACCTCAGGCCTTCACGGCTGCGGCAGACCCTCAGGCCCTTCCTCCAACAGCCATAAACGAGGAGACTCCTTTGCAGATGAGAACGCTCCCTTTTCCCCACCTCCTCCTTCTGTTCCGTCCACCGAAATCTGTTCTGTCTGCCGAAAATTCCTAGTGCTAGGTACCTCGTGACTCCGGCAAACTGCCTTCTTAGGGAAGTCTGGGTGACGACCCACACTTCCTAAGAAATTCCGACTTCTATACGAGTTTCCGCAGACCACCAAGGATCACCGGGGACGCCCTTTGTCTCCTTGTGGTCTGCTTCCAGTCCGAGGATCTCCGTTCGTCTTCCCCTGTTTGTCTCCTTCTCTGTCCTTTAGCCATGGGAGCCTCCTCATCTCTCCCTGAAAGTTCACCTCTTGAATGCCTGCTTAAGCATCTGGCTACCCTCTCCATGACGCCTGATATAAAACCAAAACTTCTCCGTAAATATTGCTCCCAAGATTGGCCAACATACCCCCTAGACAATAACAACCAATGGCCCGCAGGGGGAACTCTTGATCCTAACATCACTCATGATCTTTTTAACTACTGCCAGCGCCTGAAAAAATGGAAGGAGATTCCCTATATCGAAGCTTTCTGTCTCCTCCTACCGCCGCCGCCTCACAAGTTCTCCTAGCCTGCAAGCCGCCACCCCTGCAGAAGCCTCCCATTCACTCCCTTCCCCTTCTTCTCCTACAACAGCCCTTCTCCCTTCCTCCCCCACCATGTCCTCCCACATCTCACCTCCTCTGCATTCGTCCACCGCAGATTAAGCCTGAGACTTTCAGCCCCCCCTTTAACTAGGTCTCGGAAGCCTCCTCCGTTTTTGCCCTCATCACCTGTTTCTCCCCTGTTAGGGACCACCTTTGTCTTCTCACATGTTTGTAGGGAGAATGGGAATGCACCTTCCCCCATGTCTGAACGCAGCATGGGAAAGCACAAGCTAGAGAACAAACAGTGCAGTCCTTGGAAGTTATCTGTCCACAAAAACATATCTTGTCCTCGAAGATGAGCCAAGACTCCTCACTCTGAAAATAGGGAGACCTTGAAGATGTGTAGAAACACTGCCCCTGCTTCTAGCTATGCCCTTCCCCCACTTGCCGATGTGGCAGGAATGGAGAACAAAGAACATTCTATTTACACATTCCATAAGCAATTAACTGGAGCCCTGCTGTAGCTCAGTTAGTAGAGCATGGGACTCTTAACCTCAGAGTCATGAGTTCAAGCCCAACCAGAGTAGCAGAGGCAAGCAGCTGGGCTGCTGGCTGGCAACACGAGGGTCCAATTCTTTCTTTATTTTCTTTGCCCCCCTTCCTCACTTCAGGACCTGCTTGACTAGGCACGACTAGACCGCATCACTCCCCCACAGACTGAGCCAGAACCCTTCAGTCCCCCTCAGACTCGGTCCCGAGGGCCTCCCAAAATTATCGCCCCCTTCCGGGAGGTAGCAGGATCCGAAGGCATTGTACGCGTTCACGTCCCTTTCTCCATAGGAGATTTAGCCCAACTAGAGAAACGCCTAGGTTCCTTTTCCACTGATCCCATGACATACATCAGAGAGTTTCAATGGACTCTCCAGTCTTACAGCCTCACGCATCATGACATTTTCATGCTCCTGGCCAATACTCTCCTCCCTGAAGAGCATAGACGAGTTTGGGACCTTGCCCAAACGCACGCTACCGAAACCCACAGGACTGACCCCACCTATCCCCGTGGCCCCACTGCTGTCCCTGAACAAGACCCACACTGAGATTATAACACCGCCATGGGTCTCCGCTCTCGAGATATTTTTGCCTCCTGCTTAATAGCAGGTCTGAAAAAGGCAGCTCGTAAAGTAGTCAATTTTCAAAAGCTCCAAGACATAATTCAAAAGAGAGACGAAACCCCCTCTGAGTTCTTAGACAGACTCACTCAAGCCCTATTACTGTATTCCAACCTGGACCCAGAAACACCTGAAGGAAGACATGTCCTTATGACACACTTCCTAGCTCAAAGCTACCCCGACATTAAAGCTAAACTCAAAAAGTTAGAACAGGGCCCCGCTACCCCACAGACTGAGATCCTAACAGTAGCCTTTAAAGTCTTCCATAACCGGGAGGAGGAGAAAGAATGCCATAAACAAAAGGCTGATCAGGCCAATTTCCAAATGTTGGCCCAGCTGATAAAACCACAACCTGGGCACCCCTCTACAAACAAGCCCCCCCCAGGAGCTTGTTTCAAGTGCGGAAAAGAGGGACATTGGTCAAGGGTGTGCCCCTCCCCCAGATCTCCTACCACCCCATGCCCCAGATGCCACAAAAAGGGCCACTGGGGGTCTGATTGCCCAACCACCCGAAGGGGAGGCTGGACGAACAACCCCTATCCTAAGCCCGCCGTAGTGGGGCTGGCAGAAGAAGATTGATGGGGCCCGGGGGCTTCTCGCCCGACCATTTCCATCACCAAACAGGAGCCCAGGGTTACTTTAACAGTAGACAGTCGCCCCATCTCCTTCCTCCTAGATACAGGAGCCACCTTCTCAGTCTTGCGAGAATACCGGGGCCCTACCACGCCAGCCATTACTCCTATAGTCGGGGTAGGAGGTAAACAGATTTTCCATTAAACTCCCCCCAACTTTTATGCACAATCCTAGACAATCCCATACCTTTCTCCCACTACTTCCTGGTTATGCCCCAGTGTCCCATCCCTTTACTAGGACGAGACATCCTTTCCCTCCTCCATGTTTCCATAACTATATCCACTCCCACAGCCCCCAGTACTCCCTTTCTGATGGCCCTCATAGCTGATGACCCCCCTATACCCAATGAAAGCTCCGGTTCCTCCCTCATGCACCCTGTAAATCCCAAAGTTTAGGACATTACAAGCCCCTCCGTGGCCCTATGTCCCCCTGCCTCTATCAAATTACGATGTAGATGATCTTCTACTCTGCAGTCCCTCGTGGGAACAGTCTCAACTTCACACTGCCTCTCTACTTAACCTTCTAGCTTCCAGAAGTTACCAGGTATCCCCTGTCAAAGCTCTAATCTCTTCCCCTCCTGTCACTTACCTTGGATTCCTTCTGTCTCAACAAAGAAAGTCCATTACCTTAGACAGAAAACTACTCCTCTCTGACCTGCCCGTTCCCAAAACCAAGACAGAGATCCTTTCCTTTCTAGGACTGGCTGGGTATTTTAGAGCGTGGATCCCTAACTTCTCCATGTTGGCAAGACCCCTACACGATCTCAGCAAAGGCGCCCCTAAAGAACCATTATCCTCCTCACCCCGACACTCCTTCATTAAGCTCCGTCAAGCCCTTGTGGAAGCCCCAGCTCTCCATCTTCCTGATTTGTTGAAGCCCTTCTCATTATACATTCATGAGAGGTCCAGTCAAGCTCTAGGAGTCCTAGGCCAATATTATGGCCCATCCTTTGCCCCAGTAGCTTATCTCTCCAAGCAATTAGACCCCACAGTTTGGGGATGGGCCCCCTGCCTACGACCATTAGCCGCTAGACAGCTCTTGCTGAAGGAAGCTCATAAACTGACATTCAGGGAACCCCTTACCATTCTGTCCCCACATCCCCTAAAAGATCTCTTAACCTACAAAAGTTTACAGACTCTCCCTCCCTCCAGACTACTGACCTTACTGTCCTCTTTCCTCCAAAATCCCGTTCAGCCCCTTTGCCATCCATACCCAAATCATGACTTTTTCCTCCTTTCCTGCTCTCTCGCTTTTTTTCCTCATTCCTATTGTCTTCCCCGCCACCCCAGCCTCCTTTGTATGGCGATTCAAAGTCAGACAGACTTACACACAGCATCAAACAAAAGTTACTGCCCTCATTGCCACACCAGACTGCCCTCTGAAAAGCTGCTCTGAGCCTTTATACCTCCACTTTCCTCCCTCCACTGAAGTGTTCACTAGCAGCTACCCTTATTCTCCCTACCTCTGCTTCCTCTATGACCAAAAACAAGCCTATTGCAGGCGATGGCCAGACACCTACAGGAGATGTCCCTACTGGTCTTGCGCCATTCACTACATGAGTAACTTCCAGTACCCACAATATTACTCCTCCAACCGTTTCATGAAATATCCCAACGGCTCATTCTCCTTATCAATCCCAGATCCCTGGGACTCTCGATGGGCTGCCAGAGTCACAGCCTCAGTTTACTACGTGGGGTCCTCAACCCCCCACGGTACCCTTCTTATCTCTCAAAAGTATGTTCCCTCTCATTCCCAGATCTCTCAAGTTGCATCAGATAGCAGACATTCCGAAAAAGTCATTATCCAAACTCTTGAAGGTGCCTCTTCATCTTCTTATCCCCACCCCTCTTCCCATTTCTCCTACTCTTTGTTACAGCTCATTCAGGACACCACCATCTTTCTCAACCACACCCTTAACACTGCCAATTGTTTCTTGTGCGCATCACTACAGCGCCCACTGCTGGCCACCGTGCCCCTTAATATTTCCAACTACTCCTTCCATGCAGAAAGACAACCCCTCTGCCCCCTGGCAGACATACCCCTATGGGAACCAGAATACGCAGATAACCTCACCATCCACCACTGTGTAGGCCCAACTCCACCCCCTCAAGTGCACTTCACTGCCTCTCTATCTACACCCCTACCTTCAGCTCTAAGACTTATACGCAACCGGGACACTTCTTTTGGTGTAATGGCAGTCTTTTCAACTCACTGCCTCTCAACTCCGATATACCCTGCATTCTCGTCACCCTAATCCCACAGCTTACACTTTACAGCATGGCAGAATTTCTTGAGCTACAACCTCCCTTGCCCTCGTGCATAAAAAGAGCTGCTTTCCTTCCCATCATGGTCGGTATCACTTTGATCACCTCAGCCATTGGGGCAGGGTTTTCGGGAGAAGCCTTGGGTCACTCTCTATGGGCAGTTAGAGATCTCAACGCCAAACTTGAGGGAGCCCTGACATCCACTGCCGATTCCCTAGCCTCTCTCCAAAGATAGGTCACTTCTCTAGCTAAGGTCACCCTTCAAAACCGGCAGGCCCTAGATCTGCTTACAGCCGAGAAGGGCGGCACCTGCATCTTCCTCCGGGAAGAGTGCTGCTATTACATCAACGAATGTGGCATTGTAGAAACTGACATCACCAAACTCACTGACCTTGCCTCCAGCCTCCACTCTGCTTCCAATTCCAACCCATTCTCTTCAATACTAACAAACCCCCTCCTCACCTAGCTCTGGCCCATTGCAGGCCCCATAATAATCATTCTTCTCGCCTGTCTCTTCTTACCCTGTATAATAAAGTTCATCAAATCCCAAGTCGGAAAAATCTCTAATCAAGCTTTCAACCAGCTTTTACTCAGGAACTACCAGCTTCTGGCCACAGAAGATCCCTCACCCTCACGTGACCTCCTCACCACACGCTGAGATGGACCCCTCTCTCCACTGGAGACTGTTCCTGGAAACAATGGCCACAGACGCCTGGCTCCTGACACCCATATCCTCTTGGCACCATTGGAATCAGCAGGTCCTCGACCTATGGTTATAGAGAACCTTCATTGATTTCCAAACCTGAAGAAGTCCACATCTACTCATCCTTACTGTGGAGAGTCCTATCAACCCTTTCCTCCCAATCCTCAAGCCCTCACTCCCTTCTCCGCCCCTGTTCAGCAGGAAGTAGCCAGAGAGAAAGCAACGTCCACAACCCCATAGAGGAGAAAGGGGGAATGAAGGGCCCCCACCAGTAAGATGGCAAACTTCCGGCTTCTCTTTGGCGGTCCTCGGTTCCCGCCGGCGCCACCTGAAGCCCAATCACCTCTCACCCCCCCCCCCACAATCCCAGCACCTAGCCACCAGCCACCAGCCCTGTAGAAGTAACACCACAATTACCCCATGCCCCTTCCTATATAACCCAGCACCTTTCCCTAATAAAGCAGAATTCTCCAGTGAATTGCTGCTGTGTGTCGCTCCTTTCCTTTCACAACACAGCCCACGTCCTCATTTCACCAATCAGAACAGGCCTACAGGAATAAGAGCTGTCAATCAAGGTCTTCTCTTGCCTCCAAAACGTTATACAAGAAGCCTCAGAATAAGCAGCCGGGGCTAACTTTAGGCAGTCATGCTGTTACTCTGTGCAGGGTGCAGTAAAACTTACTTTGCTTTCTTGACTTTGGTCTCATGCCTAACTCTATCTGACTACCCTGAGACACCGAACTGAGTTCCTTTCTTCCTAACAAAACCAGGCAAATTAATCACTAAAAGTCTCAAAGTAAAGGAAATATGAAGGTTTCTTCTGCAAGCAGAAGAAATATGACTCCAGGTGGAAAGACAGATGAGGAAAAGAAAGAAGAATGACACTGGTGAATATGTAGACATATCCAAATGAGTATTAACTATATAGCACAGTGAAAATGATTTCTTCTGGGGATTTATATATATATATATATATATATATATATATATATATATATAGAGAGAGAGAGAGAGAGAGAGAGAGAGAGAGAGAATTAAAATACAGAACAGTAACTTGGGAAAAGTAAAATGCAGTCAAAGTTCTATGTCCCTCGTGTTTTCTGATAATATGTAAATAAAGCAATTTACACATAACAGTGTATATTGTAATCTCAAGGGTAAACAGTACAATAATGACAATGACAAAAGAATGTGTCACTAACTTGCCAAATTAGGTAAAAATCAAATAGTTAAAACTGATTATTTCAAAAAAGAGGAAAGGAAAAGGTAATAAGAGCAGGTAAAATAAGTGTGAATAAAATGTTAGGATGGCATGTTTAAACCAAATTATATCTGTAATTACATATAAACAGAAAAAATATTCCAACTAGAAAGGCAAAAGTTATCAGACTAGATAAAAAACATTCCATCAAATGGGCCTTAAGAGTCTCATGTAAACTTAAAGATACATAAAATTTTTTAAAATGGCATTTTAAACATTAACCAACTAAAATATAGAATACCCTTATAAATAACATAAAAATACACTTTGAAAGAAAAACATTACTAGAGATAAGAGGGAGATTTCATAATGATAAAAGGTTCAATTAAAGAAGATATTAATAAAACAATTCTAAATTTATTTGCACCTCTATGTAGAGCCAAAATATACCAACCTGTGATATTGTGATTTATGGTAAGAAATGTAAATTTGGTCTTTGTTCCTCCTGGCACAAAGCTCCTAAAAGTCTTGGAATTTTCTGGAATGAGAATGGTTAATGTTCCTTTTGTTATGTTAATGAGGTGGCTTTTGGAAACCACCTAAGGTTGAGGGCTGGTTGGCAGAAGAATCACCATGTGGTTAGAGGGTTGAAACTTTCAGTCCAGGAATCCACTGACCTCCCAGGACGGGAGAGGAGCTGGAGACTGAGTTCAAATGCCAATGGTCAATGATTTAATCAACCATGGCCATGAATGAAGCCTCCACACAAACTGAATAGGACTGGGTTCAGAACTGCCAGGTTGGTAAACCAGAATGCATCCATGTGCCACCAAGTCGTACCCCAAACTCCATGAAGACCAAATCTTCTTTGTTTGGGGCCTCGCTGTATGTATTTCTTCATCTAGATGTTGATTCATATTCTTAATATGCTTTGTAATAAACCAGTAATCTAGTGAGTAAACAGGTTTCCCAAATTCTGTGAACCACTCAGGCAAATTAGCCAAACCCACAGGGTCATAGGAACCTCTAATTTATAGCCACTCAATCAGCAGCACAGGTAACAACCTGAACTTGTACTTGGCATTTAAAATGGAAGGCAGTCTTGTGGGACTGAGCCCTTAACCTGTGGAATCTCATGCTCTTTCTGGATAGACAGTGTCAGAATTTGAGTTAATTTGTGGGACACCCAGCTGGTATAGCAGAATTGCTTGGGTGTGTGTTGGGAAAACCCTACACATTGAAATTGGGTACAGAATATTAAAAGCCAAACCTAGCAGAAGTAAATGGAGAAGGGGACAAATCCACTCTCACACTGTGAAATTATAACACACCTCACTGAGTGATAGATATGACAGGAGGACAAAAATTCAGTTAGGTGGATTAGATATAAACAATGTTAGTAACAAATTTACTTAATTGACATGGAACAATGCAAATGACAACCACGCATGAAACACTTCAGAGTCAATGCTATGCTGGGCCATAAAGGAAACTTTTGAGAAATTTCCATGAGCATAATGCAATCTACCCTGAATGGTTGGTATGAAGATTCAAGGGTCATGCTGGGTTCTTGCCCCTCTCCTACCCTCACATGAATCCCAAGAATGTTAATTTCATCAAACTGCCAACTCTAGGTGATCTTCTCCATCCTCCAAACTCTGGACTGACAGGAGTACACCACTCAGACATACCCCTCAAATAGATATTTAAAAATATACCTGGGATTTGCTTCAATTCAAGTATGGTAAGATGACAGACACAGAGATAACTTCCTTTAAAAAGGAATTTATTACATACAGCCCCCAAGTGGAGGGGGCTATGGCACACAGGGCCACATGAGGAAGCACCTGGGTTGGACCAGAGACAGATGGAGTGAAAGGAAAACATGGACCAGAATCTTTACTCTGGCTTCATGAAAAGCAATGGGAGAGGCAGGATAACTATGCTGAGTAATCTTCAGATTGAATAGTTTGAATAATTTCGGTGGGCTCAGGCTAGAGGAGTTGTCCCTAGTTATTCATTATCTGGCCTTGGGCTAATTTAGGGCAGGGAGAATATTGGATTGTTCTGTGAAACTTTGAGAAAGGAAGTGGTGGTTGGGGTTATGTGGTTATGTGTTCTGCATTTGTTGGTTTGCATATCAAAGCCACACTCATAGGTAAGTTGATTGCTATCTCTAGGAATTATCTCACCCTGGCAGAAGCAGTCCCTCACGGGGTCTACAAGGTCTCTATGGTGTCAAAGCATTATAAGATGTAGTTAATAGAAAACATGATTAAAAAACCATGGGGAATTTTTCACCTCAGTCAAGCCACAGGAGGGGAGGTTTTCCACATAGAACCAGGATACATTTGTCGGGCCCCATTGTGGTCATGTCCTCAGAAGAATGGAAAACACTCAGCCTGGGCCCTCATAACCCTCCATCTAAAGGGGGCTTTTCTGGGTGTCCTGTTTGACAGGGTTGGAGAGGGGGTCCAGACCCCCTTCTGCCCTGTGGGGTCCTGAGACCAAAGGTTGGCAATGACTAATGCAACCATGTTACAGCCTGAAGACAGCAACCTGTCACCAGTGTCCTTACTGGGTACTCTTGGGGTGAACTGATGGGGTCTGCAGCTGAGGGTTTGGTGAAGATCCAGGAGGGCTGCTGAGGAAGGTGAGAACAGGCCCAAACTACTCTGTCAGGGCCATGCAAACAAGATGGAATCCTGGTAGGAAGACCTTTCTCCAAGGGCATAGAAGGGGAACCTTGGCCAAAGGAGGCTTAACTTTCCATTCTTACTGACCCCTGACTTTGTGACCAGCCTAATAATGCTCCAGGAGCCATTTCCAGCTGTACCACCCATGCAGAAGAGGCCAACTAGAGTCAGGAGACCTGGGATCTAGGTACTTAACAGCTGCAAAACCAGGAGACGCTGCACTTGTAGCTGCTCTACAGCCTACTGCATTACATGGTATTCCTTCACTTTTCCTCACAAAGGGCCTCTGATCACACAGTCACCAGCTCCTTGCCCTTTCTGAGATTGCAGTCTTAGTGAAGTGGTGGGAGCCTGTCTGGGGCTTTTCAAATGCTACCTGGAGAAAAAAAGGCTGGACTGAGCTCCATGGTGTAGGGATGACCCTACCATGCACTGCTTTAATTCTTCCTGCAATATATGGTTTTCTTAGGAAAGAGTAAAGTAACAAAAGATTTGGTATAGCTCTGGGAGTAAGGGGGCTCCCCTCCCAGAACATATTCCCCTATGAATCCAGTGAAACCAAAGTAAGCCAAGGAAAAGAGCAGGTTGGGAGAAACTGTTTATATTGTTCACAGCTTGCTTGAATTCACTAGCTAGCCTTGGCCTTCCTCCCCACCGACCCCAGAAGGAAACTCCATGGGCAGGTCCTTGGTGACTGGCAGATGCCAGACCGATTATATATCAGGAACAGAGGGGAGGAGAGAATGGCTGGCTGGTTTCCTTCTACCACTTGCCTGGATCCACCAGAGGCTCTGAAACATCTGTTGGTATGCAAATGGATTAAGGCTAGACGGGACATTTTGGAAACTCTGCCATTTACCCCATATTTGGAAATAGTCATATTGCAGGAAACAAGCCTTGTGCATGCCAGTGAAGTCATACTCAAAACAGTCCTGGAAGTGGAAAGGAAATAGCCAACAGCCAGTGGGTCACAACAGAAAAAGAAAGCTTGTTTTTCCTTTTAAAAATATAGTCAATGAGGACAGATGTCCTCTGGTGGTCAGATCCAGAATTGTAGCTCTGAAATTCTCAGGTCTGGGGCTCAGTCTCAGGTAAGAAGGGAGGGAGGAAACGTCATGGGCTGTGTATTAGCTAGTGTATCAGGCAGAACTCTCTGGCATTTCCCGTCCCCTGGCAGCAATCTTTCCTGAGTCTTCATGCCCTGAGAGGGGACATACAGACCCTGAGTGAGCTAAAAAGAAATCTGTACATGATAGAGGGTAAACATTTGGGGTGAGGGAAGTATAAGAGAGAAATGCATACACATACACAGATTAACCATCATGTCAAGAGTAAAAATTTTGTAATTTTATAAAACAGTATCATGTAAACACTTTTATAAACTGGTAAATATACATGAACTTTTTTGTCATTTGGTTATTAGATATTTAAGTGTTTCAACAAACTTACCTACTATCAAAATTTTAAACCCTAAAAATATATATTTAGAAAATGATATCATTCTGCACCGTCCATCTATATGATCCTCTCATCTTGACCCACAGATACCCATTATAAATAGATCAATGCACATTTTCCAGAAGTACTCCTCTTCAGGTAATGTGATTACATATCTTCTAACATTTGTATGTATTTTATATGAACAGATTACTTTAAATTTTAATCAATCATATAAGTAATTTTATGTAAATTGGTCTTTTCATTTCTTTTGCCTTCCCTAGATTATTCTTTCAGCTAATGCTTGGCATCTGTCCAAAGTTCAATAGCGAAGCATTTTGCTTTCTAGGTGAATTATTTATTCATAACTTTTGTCTCTCTTTCTCTATAGACTAATTAGCAACAATCTTCAATGTACACATATTAGTTGAAGTCCTGTAATATTGTTTGTACATATTTATTCTCAACTTTTCATATTTTTATTTTTTTCTTCTGATAATACATAACTAAATTGTTTTTAAACTTTCATTGATTTTATATTTTAAAAATAATACAGCAAAAATAAGTAATACACAGTGTTTCACCAAAGACCAGACCACTGGGGATGTCAACAGTCAAATCCTTGAAGTTGTCAGGACACAAAGGGAAAAGAGCTTTGTACCCAATTCTACATTTGTGAAAGATGGGAATCATACTTGAATACTTGTTTGACCTCAAGGAGCTATGTAATGTTCCTCTGGATAAAGTAATTCTGTAAATGATAATTTCTTCCTGACATGGAAGTTACTTTTCCTGTTCTTCTGCCTGGGCCCCACATACCAACTTCCAACAGACCAATTATTGGACCCCTGTATCCAAGCCTCTAAGCCCTGGGACTGGCATTGCATCTCCACCATCATCTTCACCAACAGGGATTCTTTGAGTACTCTGGGCTATGACATAGACACCAGAGAAGTTTAAAACCAGATGTACGACTCTGAAAATACTTTCAAATATGTTACAAATTTATTAGAAAAATTAAAGGGAAGTTGATAAAGGCATTGTCTTTCTCAAATAGAAAAGTTAAATATAAATAAATATAAAAGATTGGGTAAATATTCAGGATGTCTTTTATAAGCAAATATTATAATATATAAATAAATCTGATTACCAAGAAGTGTTGTTCAAAGTATACAGTGGTATATACATATTTTAAATCATTACACTGTACATTTTAAACTTTTACAATGTTATGTCAATTACATCTCAATAAAACTGGAAAAAATTAATCAGTCCAAAGTCTACAGTGAAATAATTTAAATTAAACTAACTACACATCACAAATATATAAAGATAAAAGTATAAACAATTATATGTATGTTTGTGTGTGTGTATAAAATATATTAAAGAACAGTATACATATATAATGCAATCCAATTTTGAGTAAATGTATAAGTTCATATAAATTTATTTATGTAGTACTATGAATTTACTTATATAGTACACACAGATATATAGCTGGAAAATATAAACTTCATTATGAAGGACAGATCTCGAGGTATACCAGGATGAGAAATACACAAGAAAAATTTCCTTCATAAATAAACATTTCTGCACTGAATTTATAATATATTACAAAAATATATTAATTTTGAAATCAGAAAAATCACATATAAAATTCTAAAAGATTACAGTAATTCCTTATTGGATATTTCATTATAAAAAATGTATGCATTTTAACTATGTATGTGTGCATATGTTTATATATGTGTGTATATACACATGCTTATGTATGTTTATATATATACATTTAATATTTCTGTGTGTGGAGATAGATATAGCTTTTTTTTTTAGTCTTTCTTATGTAATGCAGGTTTCTGGTAATCATTAGTGAAAGGGTCGAAGAAAACTTCCTGACAAGATTTAATGTGCATGGTCTCTGTCTGAGTCACTCTTAATGCCTCATTTGTCATAAACTTTCAGAAAGTTCTCTCTGATGGGGCCCCTCCTTCCCTCCCTCCAAGGCTTCCTGCTGTTGATGTCCGAGCTGCAATTCTGGATGTGGTCAATAGATGGCACTGACTTCTAATTTTTGAATTTTCTTCATTGAAGACTTAAAAATGACGCAAACATCTATCAAAAGTTATTTTGCACTGTGCATGGTGAAAGAGTATGTAAAACAAAACGATGACCAAATCCCTTTACTCAGCAGTTTTCTTCTTTGCTCTGGTTTCACAAGTGTCAATCATATTGCAGGCCTGGGGTCGGAGCAAAGACTGCAGAAGGCGTTCAAGTATTTCTACAAATGTGCTGTGCTGTTAAATTTCACACAGTTTTCTGGAAGTGCCCAACTGCCAGCTAGTGGACTTCCACACTGGATTTCCACAGAGATTAATCAAGTCCTAAAGTATTCCCTGACTGTTATCTCTGGTGAGGGTCTCAGATTAGCTCTGTACTTTATTCCTTTAGTTACTGCCTCCTTACCCGCCAGATCTCAGTTTCAACATCACTCCTCAGACACATCTTAATGGTTTGGTTAACCTTAGTCATATAGAAACTCTACCAGCTTCCCCACTGACAGATATTCTTTTTCATTTGCAAGGGGTCTGACGAGAGTGAGATCGAAATTACTCATGGACCATGGCCTCACTCAGTAGTCTGAAAACTCTAGTGCTTTCAAACCTCTTATCTGAAGATTTGCTCTAGGATTTGCCTCTTCCACTTTTGAGGGGGATGCCTGGCACACAAGCCGATTCAGCAATGGAACCCCAGAGTTGTTTCATGGAGGGCCCTGGGGGCTTGGACTTCAGGGAATCTGTGGAGGCTGTGGACTGACACTTACTCCTCTAAAAGATCCTACCAGAGCTCTGAAATGACAGCCTCTTCTTTTCAGCAGTTTTCTGTGACAATGACCACATGAACTGTCTAGAGGTAGAACTGCAGATTTAAAAGTTTTAAATGATTTACTTTGTAGAATATGCTTTTAAATATATTTCTGAAATACTAAAATGAATTTGAAAAAGAGGAAAAAGTAAAGAAGCAAGCCAAAATCTCCATTAACTGTTGATTAGATAGCATCATTCTTTATGTTCTCATTAACTGTGTGCATAATAGGACACTGGCCTATCTTTTAGTGAACATAACATTAAATCCCTTGACATAACTGCAAGGTCAACATGGTGTTTCCCTCTTCACATATGAGGAAGCTGAGCTCCACTTCCCAGGCATGAGGCCAAAGCTCTCGTGTGACCTTTGCTGCCTTGTGGTTTCATCAAATTCCAACAAGGACCTTTAGGGAGGATCCTCTGTTGAACCCCTGGATGTAGAGCCTGAAGCTCAGGACTTAGTGCCCCATCCTGACATATGTCATTGGCAGAACCCAGACTGCACTCCATCTTCCTGACCCCAGAGCCCTTTCCCTTCCCATTGAGTATACTGTTATGGGCTTTGCTTCTGACCATAATAGGAATTCCCATTCAGTTTAGACAGTGTGAAAAATATGTTCAAGGATGGAAGGGGAAAAATAAATAGCAACCCCACAACCCACTGACAGTTAACTTTTGGAGCTCTCTTCCTGACACTTGAACACTAGCTAAAATCTAATTTCTAACTTACTGTGACTATTTTGGGCAACACTTATGTCTTCATTTCTACTGGTTTAAACCATATCACACAGATATTGTTTCTAAGAAGAAAAACTATGTGCTACCTTTGAAAATGAATTAACTTTGCAAGAATAGTCAAAATCAGACAGAAACACTCAAGGAATATAATTACTTGTTTCTCAAATTAAGAGCTTCATTTTAAAGCCAATTAAAGTGAACTTCTGTATAACAACATATTTGCTTATAGATAATGGAAATTCCAGACTATAGAAATTGAAGCCATAATTGTCACCTTCATATACATCCATAGGAATATTGAAAGAAGCCCTTAAATGTGCCTAAATTGGTCATCTACCAAAACTCAGTTTAAACACCTTATTCTCCCTAATAATGTAGATAACTGTCGAATCACTATGTTGCTACTTGAAACCAATATAATAGCGTATATCAACTATACTTCAATAAAAAATAAACAATAAAAAATAAATACTTTATTCTCTCAAAATAAATGTGGTTGGATACCAAGCAATCCTTGTTCTATTGAGACAACCCACTTTTAGGAGCCAGGAAAAGTACAGAAATGAATATCCACAATGGAAAGGAAATCGACTTTTTACTGACAAAAAAGTATGATGTACTCATTCTTTAGTATATTGAGCACTAAACTAAGCATGAGAAGGAAATGGTTGCAAATTTGATCATGACAAGCTGTCCTCTGTAGCAATCCCAGGCGTGTGTGATGGTGCACTGTATAAGCATCAACAGCCACACCTCACTCTAAAATTAGGCCATCAGCCTTAACTGGCTGCAATCTCGGATCCACCTCCTGTCTCGCTTCCTTATGCAAAAGCAACACCCACCCAGAGATAAACTGCATCCCTCCCCCTGTACTGGTCTCATCCTTAAATGAAAAATCTCAGTGGTTAAGAGTGTGTGCATGGGAAGTGAAGCAGATCTGGGTTTGAGCCCTGATTCCATTTCCTTCTATCAGTGGTGCCCACGTTTGCTCACCACGCACTCAACTCAGAGCGGGAAAACTATGTAGGGTCTCTATCTCTTCATAAGTGGTCTGGTCATCCTCACTGGCTCCACGTGCACCTGGCTTTGCTCCAGCAGTCTCTGTCCTCTTGAGAATGCACAAGGTCTCAGGTTTGCCTTGTCCTCCCTCCAATCACTCACTGTCATGAAGTGACCTGGTGTTCACGGTTGGGTCACGGTGTTCTATGGACATAAACCATCTCACAGAGCACCAGCATCAGACAAAGTCACCTAGGCCATGATGAAGTGAGACAAAAAAACAAGATCACTGCACTGTTAGGGTGCAGGCTTCCGAGGCTTCCCCAGAGAACAAACTAAACAGGCATAGAGATGTAAATTCAAGCAAAGTCTTTATTCAGCCAACTAGTTGGGGTCCAAGTCAGCCCGATGCAGCGGGTCTCAACAAGGACCCCGAGCACTCAGAGCCAAGGGTTTATATAGCAATTTCAAAGCACTTAACTCATAGCAATTTTCTATAACTATACATTATTCTTGCAAGACATATATCCTGGGGTTAAGCAAGGGCAGGGTAAGACTACTCCTCAATGGTTAGGGAGGTTCTGCACGATAAGCTTGGTATGTAAGATTAACTGACCAAGGTTAGCTGACCAAGGGTCACAGCTGCCCACCACCCGGTGCTCATGATTAACTTGTTTTTCAAGGCCTTACCCAGTTCCAGTTTTTCTTTCTAAGTCACATACTCAGAAAATGGCTTCTAGGCCTTTAAGATGGCTATGCTTATGCTAACCTATTTCTATTCTTACATGCACAAAGCACAAAAATGGCCAAACACCCTCTTCTCAAGGCTAAGAGGAGGAACTGCTGCTTCTTTAGCCTTGGTCTGGTCTCTCCTTCTAGAAAAAAAAATGTATTAATATACCTGTGGATAAAATTGTAACATTTCCAGAGTATCTCCCCCGGCTTTAGTACATTTGCATATCCTCAGTGGTGGAGAGAAGTTCATTTCCATGTCAATGGGCAATTACCTGGGCAACCGAGGGCAGGTCTGAACCTGAGAGTTCAGAGAGGGTCTGGCTTGTTTGCTTGCTTTGCTTCCTTCTGGAGCAGGGGAGGGAGACAGTGCTGGACTGCAGTTTGTAAGCAATAAACAAGTTTTAAACTTTACTTCTCCCTTTGACTGATTTCAGTTTTTAGAGGTATTTTGCCCTGGGATTTCCTCTCCCTGGATATACAATACCCAATCAGGGAATTATTCTTTTTTCCTGACAGCACATAATCCAGAGCAATATCCCATTTCCTTGAACACTCTCCAAACTCATCTAAAACAAGCCCAAATCCTATGTTTCATTCTTAATGCCCTCTTATTGAGGCACCCCATGGGTCTCCATGGTACACTTTCTCCCTAACAGTAATAAGGATAAAGCTCAACTTTGGTTAAAAGTGTGCTCCTGGTGTGTAACATCATTATAATTTTGAAGAATATATGAATGTGAATACATATCTATTCATCTGTAATGCAAGTTAATATTCCACCTACAGATAACCATATCTGAAGAGTATGTACCAATCCATTGACAGAGGTCACTTTTGTTCAGAGGCTGAGGGTTAAAAGGTGAGAGATACATACCAGATAATTTTCTTCTGTAAGTACACATTCACTTATTTGAAATTCTATAAGCAGGAAATCATCAAGGTAACAATTTGGACAGAATAAATTTGTAAATGACAAAAAATATACATATAAACTTAATATTATTGAACTATGTACAAAATATAGTGCTTGTAAGGGGAAAAGCAAGTTAAACTAGTTATTTAGACATAGTGTTTGTGTGTGTGTTTACATGGTGGAAACATAAATTTATGTGTCTGTGTTTTTATGTCACAAGTTCTGAAGGGCCCCCACTAGTAAGATGGCAAACTTCCGGCTTCTCTTCGGGGTCCTCGGTTCCTGCCGGTGCCACCTGAAGCCCAATCACCTCTCGCTCCCCTCCCAATCCCAGCACCTAGCCAACAGCCACCAGCCCCATAGAAGTAACACCTCAATCAATTCATACCCCTTCCTATATAACCCAGCACCTTTCCCTAATAAAGGGGAACTCTCCGGTGAATTGCTGCTATGTGTCGCTCCTTTCCTTTCATTGGTGCCGAAACCCGGGAGACGGGACACCCCAACTGGGCCCCGTCTTCCCCCCGACACCAGCAGCAGCTTGCCCTCGTCCTCTTTTTCCGGCGCTGGCTCATCACACTCACCACTCCTCTCTGGCCTTTAGGTAAGTTTTTCCCCCCGGAGTGGGCCACTCTTCCCCGAGCTATCGCAGTGCCATTGACCGTGATCGTCCAGCAAGGCCCTGACGCTCGGGGATGAGGAGGGAACTCTCCCCACCTCAGGCCTTCACGGCTGCGGCGGACCCTCAGGCCCCTCCTTTGACAGCCATAAATCCCCACCTCAAGCCTTGACAGCTGCGGCGGACGCTCAGGCCCCTCCTCCAACAGCCATAAATGCATTCACTGTCCCTTCCATCAGTGCTGAAACTTTTTAAGCAAAATTTCCCCGGGGTGGGCCACTCTTCTCCGAGCTATCGCAGTGCCATTGACCGTGATCGTCCGGCAAGGCCCTGAAGCTCAGGGATGAGGAGGGAACTCTCCCTGCCTCAGGCCTTCACGGCTGTGGTGGACCCTCAGGCCCCTCCTCCGAAAGCCATAAATCCCCGCCTCAGGCCTTCACAGCTGCGGCAGACTCTCAGGCACCCCCTCCAACAGCCATAAACGAGGTGACTCCTTTGTGGATGAGAATGCTCCCTTTTCCCCCCCTCCTCCTTCTGCTCCGTCCACCGAAAACTCCTAGCGCTAGGTACCTCGAGACTCCGGCAAACTGCCTTCTTAGGGAAGTCTGGGTGACGACCCACACTTCCTAAGAAATTCCGACTTCTATACGAGTTTCCGCAGACCACCAAGGATCATCGGGGACGCCCTTTGTCTCCTTGTGGTCTGCTTCCAGTCCGAGGATCTCCGTTCATCTTCCCCTGTTTGTCTCCTTCTCTGTCCTTTAGCCATGGGAGCCTCCTCATCCCTCCCTGAAAGTTCACCTCTTGAATGCCTGCTTAAGCATCTGGCTACCCTCTCCCTGACGCCTGATATAAAACCAAAACTTCTCCGTAAATATTGCTCCCAAGATTGGCCAACATACCCCCTAGACAATAACAACCAATGGCCCGCAGGGGGAACTCTTGATCCTAACATCACTCATGATCTTTTTAACTACTGCCAGCGCCTGAAAAAATGGAAGGAGATTCCCTATATCGAAGCTTTCCGCCTCCTCCTCCCCCTCACCCCCTCCCAAGTTCTCCTAGCCTGCAAGCCGCTGCCCCCACAGAAGCCTCCCGTTCACTCCCTTCCCCTTCTTCTCCTACAACAGCCTTTCTCCCTTCCTTCCCCACTATATCCTCCCCCATCTCACCTCCTCCGCCTTTGTCCCCCTCAGATTAAGCCTGAGCCTTTCAGCCCCACCTTTAACTAGGTCCCAGGGGCCTCCTCCGTCTTTGCCCTCATCACCTGTTTCTCCCCTGTTAGGGACCGCCTTTGTCTTCTCACATGTTTGTAGGGAGAATGGGAAAGCACCTTCCCCCATGTCTGAACGCAGCACGGGAAAGCACAAGCTAAACAAAAACCGGTGCAGTCCTTAGAAGTTATCTGTCCATAAAAACATATCTTGCCAAGACACCTCACTCTGAAAATAGGGAGACCTTGAAGATGTGTAGAAACACCGCCCCTGCTTCTAGCTATGCCCTTCCCCCACTTGCTGATGTGGCAGGAATGGAGAACGAAGAACATTCTGTTTACACATTCCATAAGCAATTAACTAGAGCCCTGCTGTAGCTCAGTTAGTAGAGCCTGGGTCTCTTAACCTCAGACTCATGAGTTCAAGCCCAACTAAAGCGGCAGAGGCAAGCAGCTGGGCTGCTAGCTGGTGACACATGGGTCTCATTCTATCTTTCTTTATTTTCTTTGCCCCCCCTTCTGCACTTCAAGACCTGCTCGACTAGGCATGGCTAGACCACATCACTTCCCCACAGACTGAGCCAGAACCCTTCAGTCCCCCTCAGACTCGGTCCTGAGGGCCTCCCAAAATTATCGCCCCCCTCTGGGAAGTAGCAAGATCCGAAGGCATCGTGCACATTCACATTCCTTTCTCCTTAGGAGATTTAGCCCAACTAGAGAAATGCCTAAGTTCCTTTTCCACTAATCCCACGACATACATCAGGGAGTTTCAATGGATCCTCCAGTCTTACAGCCTCACGCATCATGACATTTTCATGCTCCTGGCCAATACTCTCCTCCCTGAAGAGCATAGACGAGTTTGAGACTTCGCCCAAACGCAGGCTACTGAAACCCACAAGACTGACCCCACCTATCCCCCTGGCCCCACTGCTATCCCCGAACAAGACCCACACTGAGATTATAACACCGCCATGAGTCTCTGCTCTTGAAATATTTTTGCCTCATGCTTAATAGCAGGTCTGAAAACGGCAACTCGTAAAGTAGTCAATTTTCAAAAGCTCCAAGACATAATTCAAAAGAGAGATGAAACCCCCTCCGAGTTCTTAGACAGACTCACTCAAGCCCTATTACAGTATACCAGCCTAGACCCAGAAACACCTAAAAGAAGACATGTCCTTATGACATACTTCCTAGCTCAAAGCTACCCCGACATTAAAGCTAAACTCAAAAAGTTAGAACAGGGTCCCGCTACCCCACAGACTGAGATCCTAACAGTAGCCTTTAAAGTCTTCCATAACCGGGAGGAGGAGAAAGAACGCGGTAAACAAAAGGCTGATCAGGCCAATTTCCAGATGTTGGCCCAGCTGATAAAACCACAACCTGGGCGCCCCTCTACAAACAAGCCCCCCCCAGGAGCTTGTTTCAAGTGCAGAAAAGAGGGACATTGGTCAAGGGCATGCCCCTCCCCCAAATCTCCTACCACCCCATGCCCCAGATGCCACAAAAAGGGTCACTGGGGGTCTGATTGCCCAACTACCCGAAGGGGAGACTGGACGAACAACCCCCATCCTAAGCCCGCCATAGTGGGGCTGGCAGAAGATTGACAGGGCCCGGGGGCTTCTCACCCGACCATTTCCATCACCAAACAGGAGCCAAGGGTTAGTTTAACAGTAGACGGTCGCCCCATGTCCTTCCTCCTAGACACAAGAGCCACCTTCTCAGTCTTGCGAGAATACCGGGGCCCTACCACGCCAGCCATTACTCCTATAGTCAGGGTAGGAGGTAAACAGATTTTCCCATTAAACCTCCCACCCACCCTTTTATGCACAATCCAAGACAATTCCATACCTTTCTCCCACTCCTTCTTGGTTATGCCCCAGTGTCCCATCCCTTTACTAGGACGAGACATCCTTTCAATCCTCCATGTTTCCATAACTATATCCACTCCCACAGCCCCCAGTGCTCCCTTGACACTGCTTCCCTACTTAACCTTCTAGTTTCCAGAAGTTACCGAGTATCCCCCGTCAAAGCTCAAATCTCTTCCCCTCCTATCACTTACCACAGATTCCTTCTATCTCAACAAAGAAAGTCGATTACCTTAGACAGAAAATAGCTCCTCTCTGACCTGCCCATTCCCAAAACCAAGACAGAAATCCTTTCCTTTCTAAGCCTAGCTAGATATTTTAGAGCATAGATCCCTAACTTCTCCCTGCTCCCTGTTGGCAAGACCCCTATATGACCTCAGCAAGAGCCCCCCTAAAAAACCATTATCCTCCTCACCCCGACACTCCTTCATTAAGCTCCGTCAAGCCCTTGTAGAAGCCCCAGCTCTCCATCTTCCTGATTTGTCGAAGCCCTTCTCATTATACATTCATGAGAGGTCCAGTCAAGCTCTAGGAGTCCTAAGCCAAAATTATGGCCCATCCTTTGCCCCAGTAGCTTATCTCTCCAAGCAATTAGACCCCACAGTTCAGGGATGGGCCCCCTGCCTACGAGCATTAGCCGCTAGACAGCTCTTGCAGAAGGAAGCTCATAAACTGACATTCAGGGCGCCCCTTACCATTCTGTCCCCACATCACCTAAAAGATCTCTTAACCTACAAAAGTTTACAGACTCTCCCTCCCTCCAGACTCCTGACCTTACTGTCCTCTTTCCTCCAAAATCCTGTTCACCCCCTTTGCCATCCATACCCGAATCATGATTTTTTCCTCCTTTACTGCGCTCTAGCTTTTTTTTCCCTCATTCCTATTGTCTTCCCCTCCACCCCAGCCTCCTTTGTATGGCGATTCAAAGTTAGACAGACTTACACACAGCATCAAACAAAAGTTACTGCCCTCATTGCCACATCAGACTGCCCTCTGAAAGGCTGCTCTGAGCCTTTATACCTCCACTTTCCTCCCTCCACTGAAGTGTTCACTAGCAGCTACCCTTATTCTCCCTACCTCTGCTTCCTCTATGACCAAAAACAAGCCTATTGCAGGCGATGGCCAGACACCTACAGGAGATGTCCCTACTAGTCTTGCACCATTCACTACATGGGTAACTTCCAGTACCCACAGTATTACTCCTCCAACCATTTCATGAAATATCCCAACGGCTCATTCTCCTTATCAATCCCATATCCCTGGGACTCTCGATGGGCTGCCAGAGTCACAGCCTCAGTTTACTACGGGGGTTCCTCGACCCCCCATGGTACCCTTCATATCTCTCAAAAGTATGTTCCCTCTCATTCCCAGATCTCTCAAGTTGCATCAGATATCAGACATTCCGAAAAAGTCATTATCCGAACTCTTGACGGTGCCTCTTCATCTTCTTATCCCCACCCCTCTTCCCATTTCTCCTACTCTTCGTTACAGCTCATTCAGGACACCACCATCTTTCTCAACCACACCCTTAACACCGCCAATTCTTTCTTGTGTGCATCACTACAGCGCCCACTGCTGGCCGCCGTGCCCCTTAATATTTCCAACTACTCCTTCCATGCAGAAAGACAACCCCTCTGCCCCCTGGCAGACATACCCCTATGAGAACCAGAATACGCAGATAATCTCACCATCCACCACTGTGTAGGCCCAACTCCACCCCCCTCCTGTGCACTTCACTGCCTCTCTATCTACACCCCTACCTCCGGCTCTAAGACTTTTACGCAACCGGGGACACTTCTTTTAGTGTAATGGCAGTCTTTTCAACTCACTGCCTCTCAACTCTGATACACCCTGCATTCTCGTCACCCTAATCCCACAGTTAACACTTTACAGCATGGCAGAATTTCTTGAGCTCCAACCTCCCTTGCCCTCGTGCACAAAAAGAGCTGCTTTCCTTCGCATCATGGTCAGTAGCTCTTTGATCACCTCAGCCATTGGGGCAGGGTTTTCGAGAGAAGCCTTGGGTCCCTCTCTATAGGCAGTTAGAGATCTCAACGCCAAACTTGAGGGAGCCCTGACATCCACTGCCGATTCCCTAGCCTCTCTCCAAAGACAGGTTACTTCGCTAGCTAAAGTCACCCTTCAAAACCGGCGGGCCCTAGATCTGCTTACAGCCGAGAAGGGCGGCACCTGCGTCTTCCTCTGGGAATAGTGCTGCTATTACATCAACGAATCCGGCATTGTAGAAACTGACATTACCAAACTCACCGACCTTGCCTCCAGCCTCCACTCTGCTTCCAATTCCAACCCATTCTCTTCAATACTAACAAACCCCCTCCTCACCTGGCTCTGGCCCATTGCAGGCCCCATAATAATCATTCTTCTCGCCTGTCTCTTCTTACCCTGTATAATAAAGTTCATCAAATCCCAAGTCGGAAAAATCTCTAATCAAGCTTTCAACCAGCTTTTACTCAGGAACTACCAGCTTCTGGCCACAGAAGATCCCTCACCCTCACGTGACCTCCTCACCACACGCTGAGATGGACCCCTCTCTCCACTGGAAACTGTTCCTGGAAACAATAGCCGCAGACACCTGGCTCCTGACACCCATATCCTCTTGGCCAACCTATGGTTACAGGGAACCTTTATTGATTTCCAAACCTGAAGAAGTCCACATCTACTCATCCTTACTGTGGGGAGTCCTATCAACCCTTTCCTCCCAATCCTCAAGCCCTCACTCCCTTCTCCGCCCCTGTTCAGCAGGAAGCAGCCAGAGAGAAGCAACGTCCACAACCCCATAGAGGAGAAAGGGGGGGAATGAAGGGCCCTCACCAGTAAGATGGCAAACTGCCGGCTTCTCTTCGGGGTCCTCGGTTCCCGCCGGCGCCACCTGAAGCCCAATCACCTCTCGCTCCCCTCCCAATCCCACCACCTAGCCAACAGCCACCAGCCCCGTAGAAGTAACACCTCAATCAATTTATACCCCTTCCTATATAACCCAGCACCTTTCCCTAATAAAGCGGAACTCTCCGGTGAATTGCTGCTATGTGTCGCTCCTTTCCTTTCAAGTTCTATCACACACACACCCCTAACACACACACACACACTCAATGGTGCACTTTCCATCTCAGACAGGGGCTGGGCTTCCAGTCTTGGGACTTACAGATGCCAAAATTGGTATATAGAGGGACATCTGCCGGTGGGTAGAAATTTCCAGAAGTCTTTATCTGGTCCTATGAAGCTCAGGTCCTTGCCTCCCTCCCTACACTCTGGTTGTGTCCCCCTCTGCAATTTTAGAGTTGCCTTGAGAGCACATGGATCAGAGCATATCACTTCCACACTCTATCCGCCTCTGCCCTCAGAATGAACTCGACTTTGTACATGGCTCAGTCCATGGGGCTGCTGTCTGCCTTCCAACCTTCTCTTCTGCCCTCTGCATTTTGTCTGCCAGACTCCGGCCACTCGAGCTCATTGTTGTCTGTTCCAGGAAAATCTGGTAACAAGCATATCACTGGGCAACTCATAAAACGTCTTCCTCTTGTCATTGAAGACTCAGTGCAAGTGTCACTTCTTGAGAAAGAGCTTCCGTGACAGCTTCTCCCATAATAATCCCTGCCCTCATCTTTTCTACTCCATTTATATGTTCATTTTTTTCAAAGCACTCATATCCATATAAATTCACTCTGGCTACTGATTTATTTACCTATTTATGGCGAGTTTTGTCAAACTAGAAAGTTCGCTCCAGGGACCCTGCCTGTCCTGTACTCCATGCTGTTCAGTGCCTTGTATAAAATCATTGAAGAAATATTGCTTATATGAAGGAATTGTTACTCACCTGAGATACTACAGAAGAACAGCTATTTAAAGCTTTGAGGTACAAATAAAAATGAAATTAAACATTAAAAGATTAAAAACTTTAGAACACCTTGTTGCAAATCTACAGCAGTGCTTTCCAAACTTAGATGGGTACCAGAACTAACTGGAGATGTTACTCAAAATGTGGACACCTCCCATCCTACATCCTTGTTTTTGACTCAGCATATCTAGGGTGGGCCCCTTAACCTGCTGTTTTAACAGGCACTCCTGATGATTTTAATGTGATCTCAGGAACACACTTGGACAAATCCTGACCTAAACAGCTGACATTTATGTAGCACTAATTTAATCTCTACCATGCAGTATTTTATGGTACCTGGGATGTCTCAGTAATATAATTACTGGAAAGGGCACTGGTCCTTCCCTCCCACCCAGGACCACAGATTGCTTTCCCACATGGGATCAAACTTGAACTCCACAATATTCTAGGAGTGGTGAAGAGAATTAGGTGTTGGTATCTTGTTGTATACAGATGCTGGAGGAAAGGGTAGTGACTTACCTAATGTCCCAACGATGGGACCCTATCTTTTCATTCCTGCTCCAGGAACCTATCTAGCAGACTTGACATCACACTTGGTTTTCTATCAGCTCCTGTTTCTGGGGCTCAGAGTCCACAGCTCCTTTGCTGCCCCACTAGAAGGGAGAGTCAGGGGAAGAGACAGCATGTGGAACAGAGAGGTACATGAGAGGAAGGGAAAGCTTAGGAATAAAGGGGACAGGGTGAGGATATCCTTGCCTGTCCCCACAGCTGTGCAGGGATGCGGGGCATCTTCCCCAGCACCATCACACAGCCCCCTCCCCACACAGCAGTGACCCTGAAACTCATATCATGGACATGTGGGCTCATCCCTGCTTCTGTTATAAGGCCACATATTCTCTCTGGTACTCAGGCTGTTATGTTAATGTCAGACAGATTGCATTGATAGCATGAAGGAGGCAAAGTTGGAATGGGGAACTAGCATTGCTGAGGGCCTCTAGATGCAACACAGACTTTCTCTTCAAATCCTCAAGGCAGTGCTCTTTGGTGGGCATCATTACTTCCTTTCTACACATGGGGAGATACTCAGGCCCAGGATGCAAAGCACAGGCTCTAGGAATTCTAAGGAGGCATCAAATGGATATAGAGAACAACCTAAGGGATCTAACACTAACCAACTCTGGGACAGTTTGAGCATCAAAATGTAGAATAATAAAAACAATATAACTTTATGGTCATAATAGGAATCTGTGAGTCACAGTGGTATAAAGACTTAAATAACTGATTAAATAATAAAGAAGAAGGGAAGGCTCTATCCTAAGCTGAATGCCCACTAATAAACCTAGAAGGAATGAGAAATAAGAAAAGCAACACTTAACAACATAACATAGTCACAAATGAATCAGGTAAGAGTTCTGAATGGATGCTCAGTCTGTACCAACTCCCACAGCAGACAGTCACCATGGTAACCATGCTGGACAAGGAAAGCTGGAAAAAGCAAACAATGACCACCCTGACTGGATCCTAACGTGCTGAAACTGAATAGGACTAACATAATGCACAATAATTAACCTCAAGTATTCGTCTCGATAAATATTCCTGGCAGCTTAAGAAATATGCAAACACACACATACATACCCACGTACATACTCTCTCCCTCTCCCTCTCTCTCACCAACCAAAATCCCAGGTATACACAGAGAGAGATTTACTGTGGACAAAAGAAGAAAAACCTCATAATTCAATAGACTCAACTGTATCCACACAAATAAATTTGAAAGCTACTAAACAATGTTCTTACAGTGACAGACTTCTCGGAAGATGCCCTGTAGAATTGTATCTGGACATTTTTCTCCCTAGTTTCAGTACAATCTCCAATAACATGTAAAATGTGATCTGGAAATACAGGCAAATACATGTCATGTATCAAATGCCTTTTCCATCCTAGAGTAGCCTGTGCTTCCAAACAAAAAGATTCATCACTTATTGTTATGCATTTAGCCACTGACAGCCCAGTGAAAATATAATAGCTGTTGTAATTAAAAATAATGCCAATTACAGTAGCATCAAAAGACTGAAACATTTAGAGATAATATGTCCAAAGATGTGTAACATCTACACACTGAATACTACAAAACACTGCTGGGAGAAATTTAAAAAGTTTTTGAATTAAAAACTAATAGGAGTAGAGATACCTCGTATTCATGGGTCAGAAGATTTTGTATTGTTAAGATACCAATTCTTCTCAAAATCTATAGTTTCAGTGCAGTCCCAATAAAAATTGTAGTACACTTATTAAAAGAAATTGATAGGATGATTCTAAAATTCATGTGCAAATGAAAAGGGCCTAGAATATGATAAACAACTTTGTAAAAGAACAGAATTGGTGGAAGAATACAGCCCAATCTCAAGACTTATTACAAACCTTTAGTAAACAAGACAGTGTGGTTTGGGCATCAAGGCAGACAAGTAGATCAAAAAAACAGAATAAGAACTCAAGAAATAGACTCACATACATACAGACAACTGATATTTTACATAGGAGCAAAGGCAGTTCAGTAGAGCAGAGATAGTCTTTTCACCAAATGGTGCTGAACAAATGGAACAAATTGTCTATATGCAAAAAATTAACTGATCCATACGTGCTTCATACACAAAATTCAACTCAAATGGTTCTTAGGCCTAACTATAAAACCTAAAGCTATAAAATTTCTAGGAGGAAATTCTTGTGGTTTTGGGTTAGGTAAACATTTCTTAGATGTGACACCAAAGCAAAATCTAAAGTTATAAGAACATATTTATAAATAGGACTTCCTCAAAATTAGACATATTTGCTCTTCCAAGGCAATATTGGTAGAATGAGAAGGTAAACCAGTGATTGGGAAAATATTTGCAAATCATGTATCTGGCCGGGAGCTTGCATCCAGAGTATAGAAAATCTCTCAAAAGTCAGTATGAAACCAACAAACACTCCACCAATAAATGGGCAAATGATTTGAACAGACACTTCACCAATGAATATATACAAATATACAGGCAAACACAAGAGAAGATGTACCTATCCTCAGTCATTAAGAAAATGTAAATGAAAACTACAATAAGATACAACTACACCCTGGTGAGAATGCCTAACATTACAAACACTCACCATACCAAGCACTGGCAAGATTGTGGAAGATGGAACTCTCCTACACTACTGGTGGGTAAGAAAAATGGCACAATCATTTTGGCAGTTTCTTTAACAATGTTAATCTTACATATACCATATGACCTGGCTATTGTGTTGCAGAAACCATGAGAACTACAAACAAGGAGTGGGGACACCAAGATGTTTGGCGAGAAGCAGAGTTTATTAGTGCCGGCACTGGCTCAGCAGATTCATATCCAAAGGCTGAGCCCCAAGCACAGGGGGGCCATGCATTTTATACGTTCACTACAAGGGTAAAGGAGAGTCGGCCCCCAGGAATGTTGTACTGGGAGCTGTTAGTGTACTATAGGTTCAGCCAGAATGCTAGTTAGGTTTTAACCCATCTCAGTAAAGGTTACCCAGATACCCTATTGTAAACTAATGGACCTACATGACTATGATCAACAAGCTGTTCCATATCACTGAGTCCCAGTGGGGGATACATTGTTACAGAGCTTCAACCTCAAGCACCCTGGTATTCCCCTATATTCCTAAAACCTTAAAGAAATATTGTCCTTTTTTTTGGCTTGGCTTCCTACCACAATTGTACTCATAGTATTTACCCAAGAGAAAGAAAGCACATGTCTATACAAAGACCTACACACAAATGTTTATAACATTGTAACTTACAAGTACCCTAAACTGAAAACACTCAACTTCCCATAAAAATCTGGATGGATAAAACAAATTGTGGGATATCCATATAATGGAATACTACTTAGCAATAAAAAATACAATCATACAACAATATGGATAAATCTAAAAGTAGGCTGAATGTAAGACTTCTGTATTATTCAATTTACAGGAAATTGTAGGTAATGAAAATTAATTTACTGTCACAGAAGTTCAGTGGTTTCCTGGAAACAAGCACAGGTCAAAGAGACAGGAAGGCTGGACACAGGTAGATGGGAAGATGACAAAGGGGCAGGAAAAGGCTTCCTGGGGTAATGGATATGTTCATTACCTCGACTGTAACCTTGGTTTCACAATGTGTATGTATGTCATAACTTACTAAAGCAAATACTTGAAATATGTGCAGAATATTGGGTGCCAATCATATACCTCAGTAAAGCGTTTGAAGCAGATTTGTTATTTGTTAAGTCTTTGATGAAGTTAAATAACTCAGGAGAACAATTCCCACTAAAATGCTCCTGTTATATTAACAGAGCCATACTATGTCTCATCAAGATGGCCCACACTACATTTATTCAAATAGAAATGATCTCTACTTCATGGATATTGAAACATCAATCTATTGATTTATACAATCAGAAAAAGATATGTAAATTTGTTGAACCTGCATTTTAAATATCAAGATCCTTCCTCAATCTAGATTGTCCACCTCATTCAGACAAAGGCATCGAACATGGGCCTCAAGGGCTAGTACACATTATGTAGCTGCCAAAAAGATGAATTTCTCCTGCTAACCTCTTCTCCCAGGATGAGACCCAGGTAGGTCCCCTACTTTTAGGCCAGTTTGTGAACCTCACAGGAGCTATACCACAACATGCTCTTCTCATATCTATGAACTCACTTGAGTGTCAGGCATCACATCCTACCAAAGATGTGACCTCCTGGCATCTCCTGAGGTCTGCTGCCCTTGAACCTGGAGTAGAAGCTTCAGCTGTCAACAGGACACAGATCCTCAGAATCCACTTCTTCAGACACTTAATATGAGCTCAACCACTGGAATGCAGAGCTGCACAGGCAAAGACACATCCAGCCATCACTACACTTTACTGGACTAACTATGTGCCTCCACCATGCTAGGCACTGGGCTAACGACCATAACAGGTAAGACTGGGGAGTGATCCTAACAACTACATGTTATGTTACAATGACCTTCTCCCCAGGGCCTTTCTCTTCGGCTTTCCTTGACTATGCACTATTTAAAAACTTCGAAAGCAAAACCAAGTGGCCTGACTTCATGCAGGCATTCATGATCCCGCCATGAGCACAGGGCCATGGGCTGCTCACCTGCATCCCTGTATGTTCCCAGCCACGCTGGGGGTGAAGCACGCTCTTCCCCATTTCGCCGAGGCGGAAGCTGGGCTCAGAGAGGCATGACCTGTCTTAGCTCCCGCGCGCCCCTGACTTCAGTAGTGACGTGGCTCCTGGACAGCCCCGGAGCGGGACCCACACTCCCTGGGGCCAGCGCGGGGGCGCCCCCTAGTGGCCAGCCGGGAGACTGAGTCCCAAAGCGGGAGGAGACGCTTTTGATCTGGGTCCCCCTTGTCTCTCCCTCCCCGAGGGCGGTCAGCCCGCACCGCGGAGACCCGCACCCTCAGCTCAGTCCCAAACACCTGAAACTGGCACCTGTGTTCCCTGCCAAGGTACATCTGACTCTAAAAACGCCGCCACAATCTCCATGGCAACTTCCGGTTTCTGTGGCAACCTCTATGCGCAACCAGATCCTCCACACCAGAAATGCCCTGCACATCCTCCACCAACTGGCCTTTTGCTGAAAGCAAAACACCTTTGCTTTTCAGATCACCGCGTGAGAAAGTCTGCCAAGTAAAGGCATTAACTGTGACCCAGGTAATTGGTGGAACTCTGCCCAGGTTTTTGGACCAAAGAATGTCCCCGCCCTCTCAGGATTTTGTTTGCTTTAAAGATACAGTAGGAGAGTATTAGCAGTACACACAGACCTGGGGGAGTATCCTAGGGTTCTTGGAGCTGAGCTGTCCCTGAGAGGGTGAACACGTAGGAAATCGTATGCCATGCTAAGCAGCTCGCCACCTGTGGCAGAAAACTAAGAGACTGTCTATAATCATGTAACTGAATGATCTAGGAACACAGGAAAACGTCATTTAAGCAATTTGGGAATTATTTCAAGGAATCAGGTCTAGAATATTACCTACTAGGCAGAGATCTAGTCGACTGAACCTTATGCTGGTTTACCCTGGGGAGTCCTTAGCCACAATTTCTGGTATTTTCTTCCATGTGGAGAGACATCCTTAACCAACACACTTCTGGCCCATCTATACACTCATACTTCCTCTCCAGCAGTAATAACTTGCCCGATTAGTGATTTTGGAAGAAAAAATGAGGGTTGTGCAGCCCAGGCTTTCTCCTTGCAAAACATTTGGTAATGTTAAAAAGGAAAGCCATGGGCCAAAGTGCAAGTGCTGGGCTAGGTCACCAAACTAGGGCTTATTGACTAGCCTAGCTGCAGTTTAACCTCCCCCAGAAATAAATGTAGTCTTAGTCAATCAGGGATTTTGTGGCCAGAACCCATGAGGTAATTTGTCACTTGAGCACTCTCGATTCACCACCACCACCACCACCAAAAGATGAGGTAAGTAACCTGCATGGTTAATACCCCCAGCACTTCATCTCAAGGGAGGGTGATCTTGCCTGCAACAATCCCTTATTTTCTTTTGCTAACAACTTTTTTCCCTACTCTCCAGTCTAGGAAAACTTTCCACGTTGTATAACACTTCAGAACATTCCTCTGCTTGCTGGATGGGATGCTGCCCCAGTCGTGAATCGCTCAATAAAGCCAATTAGATCTTCCAGTTCACTTGGTGGAATTCTGTTTTGTTCAAAAGAAGAACACAGGTGCCCCACATAGTGTCACTGCTGCTAGGCCAAGTCACCTAACCTAACTGTAGTTTCAACGTCTCCCAGAATGTAGTCAGTCAGGAATTTTCTGGTCAGCATCCCTAAGATAACGTCACATATACCCTCTCCATGCCCAAAGGAAGATGAGCTAATCCACGTAATGAGACCCTCATCCATGCCTCCTCTCACACACATAGATAGCATTGGAATTTGAATAGCATGATCCTTTAGGACACGAGATGTGTCCATGCTACACAGCTTAATGTATTGATAAATGTAGCCTCTTTATTGCATGGATCCCCTGCTGTAGAGAAAGTAAGAAATTTCCAAATGAAGTCACTTCAGAGCAGTTTATCAGAGCACACTGAAGGGCTGCGCTTGGGCCATGGTCCTCAGCAAGACTATGAACCACCTCTTTCTTAAACATAACAATCACGTTGACTTCACCTGACAGTTTTTAACAGTAGTAGTCTGTGCTGGGGAGCATGTGTTCTGCTCTGGCCCTCAGGGATAGGTCTTACAACGGGCTCACGGCTCCTCCCTTTTCTGTGTCTGGCTCAATGCACTTACTACTCCTAAGGTCTCTGTGGGATAAACTGCAATATTTCCAGAATCTCTCACCTGCCTTAGGCCATTTACAGATACTGCTCAGCTTCTCCTAGCCTCCGGGACAAGGCGTGGGGAGAGGCTGTTGTCTCCCACCCTCCGTTGCGTAATTGGTTTGGCGCCTGTGAGTTGCCTGGGATCTACCTGCGCTGTGGAGTTTCTCCCAGAAGGTGCGGGTGGAGAGGAGAGCGCGCACTGTGACTGCGCAGATGGAGTCCAGTGAGAGCAGCTGCCAAGGGGAATGAAGGGAGCCGGGCCTCATTGTGAACAATAAAGGGTTTCCCCCAGGCTAGCCTTTCCTTAGAGTGCTTTCAGTCACACCGGTTTCTGTGCCCCGGCCTGGGAACAGGACACTCCACTCCCACCCCCAGCCCCCGCAGCTACACTCCCCAAAATACTTGAGTTCCAACATGAAGGAGAAGTTGATCCAAACTTCACCCCCAAGTGCATTACAGACCCATTAACATAGTAAAAAAATCACACCCTCCCAAGCCATGAGAACAAAGTGTAGCCAAAAACTCCCCTGCCCAACCTGAGGGTGGAGCAAGCTCCAAACTCCAAGAAGACACTGCCAGTTCCTTTTGAAGCATACCTCCACTTGATAAATGTTCCTCTCCCTTTACATAAAAAGGCTCCTTATTGTTTCCTCAGCGTGACTCCCTCTGGGTCTCCCTGCACCCGTCTCTCTGGTGTGTATTTTCCCTTTCCTCTAAACTCTTATTCTCCAAATAAATTCCTAAAGCTCAACTGCTTTTTGCATCCATTCTTGAATTCTTTCTTGTGGCAAGACCAAGAACCCATCTCTGGTAACACTGTCATCTGCTGGGGGCTCAGCTGGGGCTATTGACCAGAGCACCTTGGTTCTCTTCCATACAGTCTACCAGGTGTAAGGTTGTAGGATAAAATATAGGACACCCAGTTAAATCTGAATTCCATATAAAGAATAAATAATTTTTAGTACATATATATATGACATGAAATATAATTTTCTTTACTCAAAAATTCAAATTCAACAGGTACCTGTATTTTTCTTTGCTAAGTCTGACAACCCTAAGAGAGGAGCCTGTCAATCTGTAAATTTAATGACCATCTGTAGGGAAAATGGAAGTTACCATGGCCAGAATCCCCACCTGACGCTAATCTACTTGTGCAATGCTCACAGGCATATGCTTGCACACCTGTCAGCAGTGAGCCATTAGTTGTCTGTGTTGCTATATAAGGAGCTCCGCCCAGGGGTGGGGCGGCAGTGACAGTGACAGCCATGGATTGTGAACTTGCCAGAGGGAGATGTGATTCTAGCACTCGACCTGCTGCCGTGAGAATAAAGCTTGGTATAAAGTCTTTTACCCTCAATGTTCCGTTGTTGTGTTATTCGGTCTCAGTGAATCCAGAATGAACTTGCCCAGGGCTGAAATCCCTCACAGGTGAGACACCATCTGAGATGACTCTCCAATGGAGCAGGTCTGAGGAAAACAAGCAGATCAGATGAGAAATAAAGACAAACGCTAGTAATAACACGGAAAAGCTGGCAATAGAGACAAATCTGCTTGGTGGAATGAAGGGGAAGTGGATTCTCCCAAACACTGTTTGGTGCCACATGGGCATATCCATTTTCTAGGGCCCATATTATTATGACTTGAAAACTTGAATGGTCTTTGATCCAGAAGTCCTATTTCTACCTACAAGGGAGTTTTGGGTGAGGGTTTAGAAAAAGAACATCAAGGTAATTATGACCTGTATCTAAGTTACAGGGCCCTGGCTGAGGGGGCAAGACAAGTTGACAGATGAGTTCCTTGTTCCAGGAAAGACAGCCTCTATTTGTGGAACAGATTGGTTAACCAGTCCCAGGTGCATGTTCCTCACTTTGTGGCTGGCTTTAATCTTCATGACAACCTGGACAGTGAGGTGTCACTAGCCTCTCTTCATGCATGTATGTCAGTACAAAGCATGTGCCCCTGAGCACAGAGATGGTTGTCAAAGCGGTTGTTCCCCATGCCTACTGCCAGAGCCAATGATGAAACCTGGCAACTATTGAGGATGGGCATCCAGCTCTGAGACAGATTTTCCTGTTTGATTGAGGGGTGGATGGAACAGTGCTGGGGACCTGAAGAGATTGAGGCAGTTAAGACAATGATCAGCTAAGCCCTGAACAGTGTGGACAGGTGAGGGTTGACAGTAAGGGCCTCCCATGGCTGCATCACAAGGATATATTCCTATGAGTGTGAACGCTTTGTCAAAGAGCCTAAGCATTACACTTCTGTCCAATTTAACTTTAAAATCTCTTTACTAATGTGTCTCAACAATTAAAATACGGGAGCACCTGTTTTTTCAGACCTGTCCAAATAATAGGTTTCAGAAAATTACTGATACCTGGTAATCTGATACACTTTTATTGGATGTTTGGTTTCCTTTCCTTTTCCCTGCATTTCTTCATAAATGGTATATTTCACATGTGCATTTATAAATACAAAGCTGATAGTCCCACTTAATGCCGCATAATATCTCCTGCAACAATTCTAATTTGAAAAAAACAAAAAAAGCCCAACCAGTGACTTTGTGTTTACCCTGCACCCTTTTTAACTGGGGCTATGAGAAATCCATACAGTGCTTGGAGGGAAAAATTTAGTACAACCTCTTTGCAGAGACATTTGGAAACGTCTACGAGAGAAGAAAGTAAGGCCTTCATCAGCAGTTAGGCACAGAATGAAGATAGTCTTGGACACATGTGCAAACATTTTCAGGGCAACATGGCTAAAAGTATCAAGAGAGAACTACAGTCAGCTTCTTAGAGGAATATAAGAAGTGCTATTTACAGAGAACAATGGGAAGCTGAAGGGCACTTACTCTATATCACTTATATATTTATAGCTGTAACATGTACAAAAAAAATATATATATAAACATGTGCAAATATAAACTATTATGTATGTGCATTATTCTCTCACAATAACTCAGAAACATTCCCACAATTATATACATATGTAAATAATTGTATATGTGCAAACATAAACAGTTACATCTGTGCATTATTCTCTCACAAGAGCTCTGTGAAGATGGTGTCATTCTTCCCAATTGACAGATGACAAACTCAGGGACTCACCAATGGAAAATCAATCTTCCAGAGTTACCTAGTGAGGAACAGGAAAAGGATTCTACCTTTTGCCTCCCCAAAGGCCAACCAACAATCTCCTTGATAGATGGTGACCTTCTAAGGACTTGAGAACTTGTAGTTTTACACATTTCTAGTATTGAGGCCACACTGGTGCTCACTCCTCATCCACCAACCCCTCTCTGAAGAAGCCAATGGTGCAGATGAAGTTGTGTACATGGTCCTGTAGTGGGTCTGGTGTCAGGGTCAAGGGCCTGTGATTCCTGCCTCCTCCTTATCTGCATGCTCTTCATTTGGGGTTCAATGGGAAACTGTTTTCCCAATAGCAATCAGAAGATAATATAAGGAGACAGAAAGTGATTGGGATTAAAGGACATGGTTTGGTGATCTTCTCTCCTCACCCCAGATACTTCAGCAAAGATATCCTGTGACATGGGTACTGGCCCAAAGCTTCATTTGTTATGCAAGTGTGAGTACAGGCTACTTCTTACTGCCCCATTTCCAGGGGGTCTCTAAAGCAGTTGTGCTGTTTGGTTCACATGTCTTAAACTCCTACCATATGCCATCTCCTTTGTACAGGGTTTCTCATTGCCCCTTCCCCCAGTTCTGTAAGGAAGGCATCGTGGGTCCCCTTTTATAGGTGACAAGGGTGGGCTAACAGGGACTAAGCAAGTATTTCAGACATGCTTACACATCAAGTAAGGATAGGAATTGGGTTCCAGCTTTTGTCCTCATCAGCAATATTCCATGAATTGTTAATTGCCGCCCACCACACCACACCAAAGGGCTGAAAGTAGTTTTTGAAGCTAAAGGAGTGGTAGACATTTGTGGTACATTAGAGTTATTGGTGTCACTCAAAGGATCATGATACAGAAACAGTTAATTCATGTGTGGTATTAAAATTTCACATTCTGGGAAGGAAGGGCATTATGAAGAAATAAAAATCTAAAGGACCTCCATAATGGGGACAATAATGAGAGGAGTTTGAGTAACACTGCCTATACCCAGTGACCTCTTATGTAGATGATGAATGACCGGATCTTGGACACTCCCCCATGCGTGCTCACTCAACAACCTCTCTTGGTGATGAGGATGATAATGATGGTCGTACAGTTGAAGTGAACTCCTCTACCTGGGGCCAAGAGACTTCAAAATGAGGAGTATGTAAATTGACTGTTTTTTAATGTGGTAGACTGACAGGGTCTGAGTCAGAAGAACATGCATTTACTCTGAGACAGATTATCTGAAGGGTAAAATATTAATGTTGACAAAATTCACATAAGCATGTGGTACTCTAAATTGTATCTGCTTTAATTTTAACATTAATTGGAGTAACCTATTATTAAGTCCATATTTTACTCAGGATACAGCAAGTTATGAGAGGTTAGATAAATTGGAGAAACAGTGACATTATTTCTGTGTGTGTTCGTGTGTGTGTATATTTCTGCGTCTCAACCTTCTTATATCACAGTCATTGACAAACTAACTTACGCAGCTTTCTATTCAGTTCACAAAGGTGCTGGACTTCCAGTCCCAGGACTTGAAGATCCCAGGATAGGAATGAATTTACCAGCTTGTTGCAAGGGTGTAGAAAATTCCAGAAAGCTTTGGCCTTATATAATGGAATCCATGCACCTCCCATAACTATCCCCTGTTCTTACCCTGCAAAGCCCCTTGACTTTCATGCCTACAATTCTAAGTCTGACCACCAGGTGGTGTCTTTCACCATTTTCTACAGGTTATTTTTCCCAAAGGAAAATAGTACTATATTTATAAACAGAAACATTTTTCTTCTCAAAGCAAATTACGAAAAAAATAAGTACTGGATAATCAAAACCCTGTATAAAAATTCATATGTTAATAAAAATACTGAGAGGATGTATATATAGTTTCCTTTCCTTCTTATTCCTGCAGTACATCTCATTAATACATTGATGTGTATTGGGTGTTTACTGTATGCCAAGCACTGGCAGTCCAGTTCCATTCATCTGCATCACACATCTTCCTCCTCTTGGTCTCTTGACCTGCATCAATGGAAATGTCCATGGGGAGAAACATGTATGTTAGTGCCCACCTACGGTGAATGATTCAAAGACTCCACTCCATGCAAATTTAGTCCACGTTTCTCCTTGAGCTCTAGAAACCCAGACTCTTAAGAGATAATGATACAGCTGAGTAGGTTGAACTAAAGGAATATAAGGCACCTGGTAACCCATCTTGTAATTCATCCTCTTGCATAGCACTTATGGGTTATTACATGCTCCCGGCCAGACTTCAAATGCAGAGAGGAAAGGAAAAGGCAAACTTTGTGTGGTTTTAGTCTTGGTTTACCTCAGGGGCAAGAACTAGAGATTTTACTTTCTCCATTTTCCCTTCACATCAGAATGATAAATTTCTGAACTAGTTTTGAGTTGACCTTATTTCTAAGAGGGTGGCTCCTCCCATTTAATTATCTGAGAGGTCCAGCTGAGGTGAAAGAGTTTCTGCTTTATGTAAAACCTCCTCTGCTCTCCTCTCCTCCTCTAGGGGGTCTAGACCCAGATCCACAGGAGAGAGAGGAATAGACACCTCTCTCTCAGAAAGTAAAAGAGATCAAGTTCTCGAAGTTAAGCACAGGAATAGGACCCCAGACCAAACATCTAACTCTGCTCACTTGGTAAAATGGTTTTCACAGATTTATCGCATGTTGTTCACCTCCCCAAAGCATTCCTCTTGGATTGCCTGTGAGAAAAGAGGCATTCTCATGCATTGTGGAAGGCAGTGTAAAATAGTACAAACCCTGTGGAGGGGATTTGATACTATTTAATAAAATTACATAGGTATTTACTCTTGAAATCAGCAAACTCTCATCTAAGAATTTTTTCCCAAAGGTACAATACACAAAGACACAAGCATGAGGCCATCCTGGAAGAACAAGCCATTATCAGGACACTAGAAACAAGACCTGTCCACCACAGGAGGCTGGTTGAAAGATATAAAGTATATCTACATCCTAGAGTACTACGTAGGTACAAAATATGATGAGGACTCCTTTTCTGTACTGCTATGAAGTGATTTACCAGATATTTTGTTAAGTGAAGAATGCAAGGTGCATAAAAATGTGCAGAATTAGTTTTGTCCAATATGGTATCCACTAAGCTACATGTGGCTATTTAACTTTGATAAATTATATAGACGTATTTATTTTAAACAACTTAATTACTTAATAAATTAAACCTCAATAAAATTATAAGGTATAAACTCAATTCTTCAGTAGCACTCACCATGTTTTAGATGCTCAATACACCCAGGAAGCTAGTGGCTACTGAGTTGGTCAGTGCAGATACAGAACATCTCCACCAGTGCAGAACCTTCACTTGGATAGTGATGGCCACTATCCACATTTTAACTGTGAATGAGGGAGGAATTTAATATATATCTTATGTTTGTTTTTGTTTTTAAAAACTGGAAGGCGAACATAAAAACTGATAAAAAATGTTTAGAAGTGGATACAAGAACAGCCCAGGATGGAAGGAGGTGATGTATATTGCCATAAAAAATAGAATAAATAATTACAAGGCTCCATGCACCGAAAAGGGTATGCAACAATAACCAGCAGGAGAAACTCTAGTCCCCAGATTGAATCCTCTAAAAACATTTTCCACTAACAGGGACCAGGCTTCCTTGGAGAAATGGCTGATTACAGGTCTAGGTAGGGATTTTGTACCAGATGGTACTGAACCAGATGGTACTGAACTAGGTAGGGATTTTGTACCAGATGGACTGAACTTTCACACCAGAAAACACACCAAAGATACAAAAGTCAACCTGAAGAGACTCCCATAGGCCAAAGATAGAAAAATTAGACATCAAATAAAATAATGATCTCAGTGAACTAAAACATGTCAAAAATACAGACATCTATGTCGTGATGACACTCTAAAAGAAAAGTAAAATACAAACAAAAAAAGCTCACTGCTCACTTTTGGAGGATCCCAGGTAAATAACTCATTATTTTGAAAAGTGGAAATACTGAAAAAGAATTTAATGTTCATCTTTCACTTCCTGTGTGTACCATACTTCAGTGAAGCCCAAAAGTTGATGGGGGGAAGTTTCCTTTATAGAAAATTTCCAGCCTATAACTGAAGAAGTAATTATAGATTTAGAACGTCACCATTTTTTCAACTTTCAATGGCATGCAGATACAGGCAATGATATTAAGAGACTGCAAAAAAGCTCAGGTGAAAAGCAGATGAAAACTTGTAGAATGGGTGGGTCAGGCTCACAACATTATAACCCACTGATCTATGTCAACATCACATAGGAGAGATAACCAGACACACTGAATTCCTGGTGTAATGTTACAGGAAGTGTGCAACACCACATATGAAGTACTCCTGCCAAAAACCTGAATTGACTCAATCCTCTAATTCTAACAGCCAATTTAAAGGAAATAGGTGGCATCAGAGAAACATAAAGTAGAACACAGTGGGGAGACAATCAGCAAAATCTAGAATGAAACTTCCCGTGGCCAAAGGTTCATACAATAAGCAAATAAATTCAAAAGTTAAAAACAAAAAGGAGCAAGAAAGGACCTTCTTTAGGCTGAAAGAGACTTGATACTACAGAGAAAGTTTAATTAAGAGAAATTAAAACAGAGAAAGTAAAATTCAAACTGCAATGCCCACCAAAACAAAACAGAAAAAGATAGAAAATACCAAATGAGTGAGAGGATGTAGAAGAGTGGCACTCTCACACATTGCTGGTGGGACTATAAACTGGAAGAACCACTTGGAAAAATTGATTGGCAGTATCTTACTAAGCTGAACATATGTATACCCTATGACTCAGAAATGCCACTCTTAGGTCTGTAGCACTTACATGTCCAAGAGAAATGAAAAGATTTCTCTTGCCAAAAGTTTATGTATATAACATTCACAACACCATAATTCATAAGACAAAAACTGGAAAATACCCAAATCCTCGTAATGGATACATTTGTTGTGAAATATCCAAACAGTGTAACACTACATACATATCAATAAGAATGAATGATTTACAACTATAGACAATAATAATGCAAATATCACACACAGTATTTTGACTGAATGGAGTCAGACACAAAAGACATGATACCTGATTTCAGAAAATTTTCTTGTAATCCTCCAATATGGTTAGGGGCTGAATAGGAAAATCAACATCCCATTTCCTTTTATTTGCAGATACTCAGTGCCTTCTTGTATTACCTAGAGAATAGTAACCTCAGAGAACCATGCATCCACTGAGCCCTTGAAAAGGGATTCGTTGCACACAGGAACGAGGCTGATGTGATGTGTGATGGATAGGAAACCAGGTCTGGGACAAGAGACATACTGGGTCCCAGCGCCAGACCTAGCCCACTAATTCTAGGTGGCCTTTGGTCAGTCACCTCCCTTCATCTGGTCTCACCTGTCAAAGGGGGTCTGAAAGCCCTGCCTCCCAAACAATGAAGCCTGGGGCCAGAACAATGTGATTTCCACCTGGAAAAGCACTCTGAGTTCCTCAAACAGAAAAGAATTCACCATGGAAGTCCAAGTAAAAGTTGTCCAATGCAATGTAATTTTGATGATGATTATTACCTCTTTTTTGTTTTCATAATTAAATCTTTTTACTTTTATTAAATAAATGCCCTCTGTCTATGGCAAAATACCTACTGAAGCATAGTTTCTACCCAAAGAGATACAGCCTTACCCTAATGTCAACCACCACGTACTCAGTTCAACAAATATCTGTTTCCTCTCCTAAGTGTACTGGTTAGGAGTGTGGGCTCTAGAGACAGACTGAGTCCAAACCCCTATTTCTACCAGCTCCAAACTGTGTGACTTTGAATACTACACTAAAAATATTCTTCACTAAAGAAGTCTTCACCTTACAGTGATTCAATAGTCTCATCTGTAAATCCAGGATTATGACTGTAGAAAGAAAAAGCCTTCAAAAATATTGTATTGTTTTTTTGGTTTACAAAAAGATACATGGTTAGATGCTCAGGGAGGAAGCCAAGATGGTGGCATAAGTAGAGCAGCAGAAATCTCCTCCCAAAACCACACATATTTTTGAAAATACAACAAATACAACTCTTCCTAAAAGAGAGACCAGAAGACACCGGAGAACAGACAGACCACATCCACACCTGCGAGAACCCAGCACCTTGCAAAGGGGGTAAGATACAAGCCGCAGCCCAGCGGGACCCAAGTGCCCCTCACCCCAGCTCCTGGCAGGAGGAGAGGAGTTTGAGCGGGGAGGGAGAGGGGTCCCAGGACTGCTAAATAGCCAGCCCTAGCCACCCGCACCAAAGCACAGACACAGTATGTGCATGGGGTGCTGGAAACTAGGGAAACAGGACAGTAAGACCTGTGAGTGGGTCTCCACAGCTGGCACCCCAGAGACAAAGAAAAGCAAGTGCTTTTTGAAAGTCTTAAAGGGACAGGGAGCCCACAGCTGGATGGAAGCATCCAGGGACACCTAGCCCAGCAGCTGGGAATCCCGGGGAACTCTGGGCACTCTAACGCTCTGGGCAGCAGGGCAGCTCAGAGGCCCCTCACAGAGATGAATAGCCTCCAAGCCATTTCCCCTCTGACTCGGCTCTGCCATATCAGAGCAGCAGCCCGAGGCAGACCACACCCACAGTAAACATGGAGCTAAACTCCACAGCGGCCAGGCAAGAATCAGAAGCCCCATCTGTGCACAGCTGCCCAGCACAAACCGCTAGCGGTCACTGTTCTCCCAGGAGAAGAAGGCCACAAACCAACAGGAAGGTACGTTCTCCCAGCCATCACTTGCACCAGCTCCACAAACTATCTCTATCACCATGAAAAGGCAGAAAAATTTGATACAGATCAAAACCACAGCCCCTGAGAAGGAGACAGACCTAACCAGTCTTCCTGAAAAAGAATTCAAAATAAAAATCATAAACATGCTGACGGAGGTGCAGAGAAATATACAAGAGCTAAGAGATGATGTCTGGAGGGAGATTACAGAAGTGAAACAATCTCTGGAAGGATTTATAAGCAGAATGGATAAGATGCAAGAGGTTATTGATGGAATAGAAACCAGAGACCAGGAACCCATAGAAGCTGATGCAGAGAGAGATTAAAGGATCTTCAGGAATGAAACAATATTAAGAGAACTGTGTGACCAATCCAAAAGGAACAATATCCACATTATAGGGGTACTAGAACAAGGAGAGAGAGAAAAAGGGACATAAAGTGTCTTTGAAGAAATAATTGCTGAGAACTTCCCCAAATTGGGGGAGGAAAAAGTTGCTCAGACTATGGAGGAACAAAGAACTCCCAAAAGAAGGGACCCAAAGAGAACAACACCAAGACACATAATAATTAAAATGGCAAAGATCAAGGACAAGGACAGAGTATGAAAGGCAGCCAGAGAGAGAAAAAAGGTCACCTACAAAGGAAAACCCATCAGGCTATCATTAGGCTTCCCAACAGAAACCTTACAGGCCAGAAGAGAACGGCATGATATATCCAATGCAATGAAACAGAAGGGCCTTGAACCAAGGATACTGTATCCAGCACGATTATCATTTAAATATGGAGGGATTAAACAGTTTCCAGACAAGCAACAGTTGAGGGAATTTGCCTCCCACAAACCACCTTTACAGGGTATTTTAGAGGGACTACTCTAGATGGGAGCACTCTGAAAAAGAGCACAAAACAAAACACCCAACATATGAAGAATGGAGCAGGAGGAATAAGAAGGGAGAGAAGTAATCATCAGACTGTGTTTGCAATAGCTCAATAAGTGAGTTAAGTTAGACAGTAAGGAAGTAAAGAAGCTAACCTTGAACATTTGGTAACTACGAATCTAAAGCCTGCAATGGCAATAAGTACATATCTTTCAATAATCACCCTAAATGTAAATGGACTGAATGCACCAATCAAAAGACACAGAGTAATAGAATGGATAAAAAAGCAAGACCCGTCTATATGCTGCCTACAAGAGACTCACCTCAAACCCAAAGACATGCACAGATTAAAAGTCAAGGGATGAAAAAACATATTTCATGCAAACAACAGAGAGAAAAAAGCAGGTGTCAAATACTAGTATCAGACAAAATAAGCTTCAAAAAAAAGAAAGTAACAAGAGATAAAGAAGGAAACTACATAATGATAAAGGCCTCAGTCAAACAAGAGGATATAACCATTATAAACATATATGCACACAATACAGGAGCACCTACATATGTGAAACAAATACTAAGAGAATTAAAGGAGGAAATAGAATGCAATGCATTCATTTTGGGAGACTTTAACACACCACTCACTCCAAAGGACAGATCCACCAGACAGAAAATAAATAAGGACACAGAGGCACTGAACAACACACTAGAACAGATGGACCTAATAGACATCTATAGAACTCTACATCCGAAAGCAACAGGATACACAATCTTCTCAAGTCCACATGGAACATTCTCCATAATACACCACATACTAGGCCACAAAAAGAGCCTCAGTAAATTAGAAAAGATTGAAATCCTACCAACCAACTTTTCAGATCACAAAGGTATAAAACTAGAAATAAATTGTACAAAGAAAGCAAAAAGGCTCACAAACACATGGAGGCCTAACAATATGCTCCTAAATAATCAATGGATCAATGAACAAATTAAAATGGAGATCCAGCAATATATGGAAACAAATGACAACAACAACACAAAGCCCCAACCTCTGTGGGACGCAGCAAAAGCAGTCTTAAGATACAATGGAATCCCTATCAAATTACCAACAGCATTCTTCAATGAACTGGAACAAATAGTTCTAATATTCATATGAACCACCAAAGACCCCAAATAGCCAATGCAATCCTGAGAAGGAAGAATAAAGTGGGGGGAATCTCACTCCTCAATTTTAAGCTCTACTACAAAGCCACAGTAATCAAGACAATTTGGTACTGGCACAAGAATAGAGCCACAGACCAGTGGGACAGATTAGAGACTCCAGACATTAACCCAAACATATATGGTCAATTAATATACGATAAAGGGGCCATGGACATACAATGGGGAAATGACAGTCTCTTCAACAGATGATGCTGGAAAAACTGGACAGCCACATGTAAGAGAATGAAACTGGATCACTGTCTAACCCCATACACAAAAGTAAATTCAAAATGGATCAAGGACCTGAATGTACATTATGAAACCATAAAACTCTTAGAAAAAAACTTAGGCAAAAATCTCATGGACATAAACATGAGTAATTTCTTCATGAACATATCTCCCTGGGCAAAAAAAACAAAAGCAAACGTGAACAAATGGGACCATATCAAGCTGAAAAGCTTCTGTACAGCAAAGGACACCATCAATACAACAAAAAGGTATCCTACAGTATGGGAGAATATATTCATAAATGACAGATCCAATAAAGGGTTGACATCTAAAATATATAAAGAGCTCACACACCTCAACAAACAGAAAGCAAATAATCCAGTTAAAAAATGGGCAGAGGAGCTGAATAGACAGTTCTCTAAAGAAGAAATTCAGATGGCCAACAGACACATGAAAAGATGCTTCACATTGCTTGTCATCAGAGAAATGCAAATGAAAACTACAATGAGATATCACCTCACACCAGTAAGAGTCGCCAACATCGAAAAGACAAACAACAAATGTTGGCGAGGTTCTGGAGAAAGGGGAACCCTCCAACACTGCTGGTGGGAATGTAAATTAGTTCAACCATTGTGGAAAGCAGTGTGGAGGTTCCTCAAAATGCTCAAAATAGAAATACCATTTGACCCAGGAATTTCACTTCTAGGAATTTACCCTAAGAATGCAGCACTGCAGTTTGAATAAGATAGATGCACCCCTATGTTTATCGCTGCACTATTTACAATAGCTGAGATATGGAAGCAACCTTAATGTCCATCAGTAGATAAATGGATAAAGAAGATGTGGTACATATACACAATGGAATATTACTCAGCCATAAGAAAAAAACAGATCCTACCATTCACAACAACATGGATGGAGCTCGAGGGTATTATGCTTAGTGAAATAAGCCAGGCAGAGAAAGACAAGTACCAAATGATTTCAGTCATATGTGGAGTATAAGAACAAAGGAAAACTGAAGGAAAAAAACAGCAGCAGAAGCACAGAACCCAAGAATGGACTAATAGTTATCAAAGGGAAAGGGACTGGGGAGGATGGGTGGGAAGGGAAGGACAAGGGCGGGGATAAAGAAATGGGGCATTACGATTATCATGTATAGTGTGGGGGGGGGCAAGGGGAAGGCTGTGCAACACAGAGAAGAGAAGTAGTGATTTTACAGCATCTTACTATGCTGATGGACAGTGACTGTGAAGGGGTATGTGGGGGGGACTTGGTGAAGGGGGGAGCCTAGTAAACATAATGTTCTTCATGTAATTGTAGATTAATGATACGAAAAAAAAAAGAATATTAGCTATAAGGAAGTTATAACCCTAAAAAAAAAAGCGGCAGTCGGGGGAGGAGAGAGAAATATGCCTTCAGCCCCAGAAATAGAGGAGGTGGGGACAGATGAAGGGGTGGTGCTGGAGGCACTGACCCCTTCTGTATTGAAAGCATGCCCCGTAGTTGTAAAGGAAATAAAGACCCAGCATCTTACAGTTCGCCAAGTAGAAGAGCAGCTCCTTTCCCAGGTCGCAGAGCACTCTATGCTCTGCCCCTATCCTCAGGCTGAACTGGTGGATTTGGGCTCCTGGTTCAGGCAGAAGCCCTCAGAATCAATATTAGCTTGGCTGCTGCATCTGTCAGACTTAGAGGTGGATGGAATTGTTCTGTCTGGATCAGAGATGTGAGAGCTGACTTCCCTGACAGTATAGCCCACTTGAAGCAGCAATTACAAATGCACATAAGACCCCAGGGAGTCACTCCCTCCTCCATTGGCTTATGGCTGCACTTCGTGCTGTGTGGCCCAATCAGGGTGATCTACCATCCTCTCCTGCTAGATGGCAGGTGTATGCTGAGCTCCAACAGGTGTGACAAGAGCTAGGCATAAGAAGTGCAATCAATAGTCCAGAGAATTATGGCCCAGATGAAGAGATTTCCACTACTGGGATGAGAAATACTGTGCTTCAAACGGCTCCACATCCCACTTTGGGTCTTTGGAGTCCATTCTTTCTCATCACTTAGGGCAGTCCATAAGTGAGGTGACATGTACAGTAGCAGACTTATGAGAGGCTTAAGCAATGAGAACTAGAAAGGAAATAATGTCTGGAACTTACAAGAATAATTTAAAGGGCCCCATGTAGGTTATGAGGACCCAGATGTGGTTTGAATATGGGCAGAAGAAGATGGAAGGAAATTAGATGGGAAGTCTAATAGGATCCTACTAGAACTATGGAACAACTGAAACCAGAACAGCAGTTCCAGCCATTATGACCATAGAGGCAGAAGTCAAAGACAGGGCCACAAGTATGGCCTGTTTGTTTGTAAGACTTCCTGATGGAAAGCGAGCCAATCTTACTCGAGCTCACACAAGAAGATGATTGTGGAACATGGTATTTCTGAGGAAAAGGATGAGATATCTGCCCTGAGGGACCAGCGGGGTACCAGAGGCCACATGTTGAAATACCTATCCATTGGTCTGTAGTGAACATACAACCTGTCCTGGCTTTGGTGGACACAGGGGCTGCATGTTCCTGATTCACGGTGACCCTGAGCAGCACCCCAGGATGCCCAGTATCATAGATGGATATGAGGGTAAAGCTATCAGAGTGAAACAAGCCCAAATCCCTTTGGAAATAGGGCACCTACCCCCAAAAGGGTATACTGTGTATATATTTCCTATTACTGAGTAAATTTGGGGGACTGATATTATGCAGGGTCTATGGTTGCAGACCACTGCAGGTGACTTCTGACTGAGAGTACATGCCAGAGTCCAGCTCCAGCCAAGGGGTGAGATGCCGGAAGGTGCAGGACGGTGTCAGCACATGGAGAGACAGGATGCGAAGTCAGTTGGAGGAGGTCTCTCAACAAAGTGCCAATGACATCTTTATTTATACCATTTTGTACAAGGATATGATTATTTTTTATTTGTTCTTTTGATTAATAAGTATAGGCAAGCTTTATCTTTCTGTTTTCTTCTAATCTATACATGGTTAGCCAAGTGTTAGACAGGTGGTCTTTTTCTGTTCCTTGACCTAAACTTTTCTTAGCAACATGTATTCTATTGTGTCTCTCATTTCTATGCAAAGTGTTTTCTAAATGATGCATGTGACTGCAGAAGCGTGCAGCATGTAGCAGTGACTATGGAGTCTATCAGCATAGGGTGAAATATAGGTCACCCACTACCACATTTAGCTAGGCAGGTATCATCATCTATATTTCTAATGCAATGGGTACATTTTATCCCCTCATAATATTTATTCTTTCATAGGTAGATAGATGCAAGATAAAGATAGAAAGCATGATTTAGAAGTGTAAGAAGGCAAGTGTAGATGATCAGGTCTGTGCCTATAGACTAGGTATTAATCCAAGTTAGACAAGGGCAACAAAACATCCATGGGTGCAGAAGATTTCTCTCAAAACCGGGGAGGGGGTGAGGTTCTGAGCCTCACCTCTGTTGGCCTCCATTTTCTCACCTGATAGCCCCCTTGCGACTGCCTGTCTTAGGTTGTTCCTCCCATGAGGAATCTTACCCGTCTCTGGCTAACCAGGCATCTTCTGGGGCCATACAGGGAGATGCAAAGCTGGTAAGTGAGAGAGAAGTAATATTCTTGGAAAAGGTTAGTTTTTCACTTCTTTGCAGATTTATGCCCCATGGCTTCTATGCCCAGCACTTGTCTTGAGGTATCTTTACCACTCGGAAGAATTATGGTACTTGGTAATTTCACATATGAGGCACAAATTCTAGTAAAGGGCTGAATTTAGGAAGGAAGAAGAAAAGCTATAGAAGTAGCAGATGGAAGAAAACATGAGAAGATTTATTAAGTGTCAGAAAGGGTTATTCTATTCAGTATTTCCCTATAACTCTATTTCTCTAATTTTCCTATAAAATTCTTCATCACTAATTTCATTAGCATTGTAAAACGGGGGGCATTCCCACTTAGGTGGAGATGGGGTAGTCAAAGTTTGACTAACTAACTGCAGGTTTTGGTATTCCATGCCAAGATTGCCATCTGGCCCCTGCATGTTCCATTCTTCAGGAGCACTGTCCTGAAAAGCTCCTGGGAAATTTATGTTCTCATCTTTTCCGTGCTGCTTATTAAAGGTTAGCTTATCCCTTGGCAAAAATGCAAGCAAAAGCAAAGCCAATAGTATAATGGAGAATCACAAAATCAAGGTGGGTAATAGGGGGAGCCAGCTGCGAAGGCCCCTGCTTTGCGGAGGTCTTCCTCCAGCCTGAGCTTGGCTACACAGCTTGAGTAGCATGGCTCCCGCCAAGTACGTGTGGTGAAGGCAGTTCTGAATGACATGCTAGGCACTTGCCCATAGCTTTGCCTGTGCCACAACAGGTGACCAATACCAAACATGCAAACTGCCTGGAGGGCATAAAGAGATTGGAGAAACTCTCCAGGAGATGGAAAAGGTGGGTATTATAAAGCCCACCCATAGTCCTTTCAATTCTCTAGTGTGACCAGTAAAAATCCAGATGGCTCCTAGTGTATAACTGTGGATTACAGAGAATTGAATAAGTCACACCCTCTATGCATGCTGCTGTCCCCTCTATTGCAGGCCTGACAGATACAGTCAGCCATGAACTAGGAAGATACCATTATGTGGTAGATCTTGCTAATGCCTCTTTTCCATTGACATAGAGCTGGAAAATCAGGAATAGTTTGCCTTCACATGACAAGGACGGCAATGGACTTTCACCATCCTTCCACAGGGATACCTCCACAGTCCTACCATCTATCATGGACTTGTAGCCCAGGACTTGGTTACATGGGAGAAACCACCAACCATGTGGCTGTACCATTATATTGATGATGTCATGCTCACATCTGATTTTCTTTCAGATCCAGTAGGTGCTACACCTAGACTGCTACAACATCTATAGGAGAAAGGATGGGATGTGAACAGTACCAAAGTTTCAGGGACCTGGTTTATCTCTCATGTTCTTGAGCTCATCTGATCAGGTAAGACCAAAGTTATTCCAGAAGCAGTTATAGATAATGTCCAGGCCTTTCCTTCCCATACAACTGTAGCACTGTTACAGGAGTATTTCGGTCTTCTAGGCTACTGGAGAGTGTTTCTCCTGAACTTGGCACAAATTCTGAAGCCCATATAATGGTTGGTATGAAAGTGCATCAGGGGGGATTGGGATGAGACATGTGCATCTGCCTTTACTACAGCAAAACGGACAGTCAAGTCCATGAAGGCCCTGAGTGTGTTAGACCCATTAAGGCCCTGTGAGCTGGATGTTCATGTGACTGAAGACGGTTATGGCTAGTGTCTCTTGCAGTGGCTTGAACAAACTTGCCAAATGATTGAATTTTGGTCACAAATCTGGAAAGGCACAGAGGTATGATACACTTTGATCACAAAACAACTGGCTGCCGTGTATCATGCCTTGCTAGCTACAGAACCCATCACTGGAAAGTACCCAATAAGGAAAATAACCACCTGCCCCATATTGGCCTGGGTAAGAGACTGGATCCAAAAGCCAAGTAGTGTTGTGGCACACACGCCCATACTAGCCAAATGGGGTGCTTACCTACATCAGTGTAGTGCCCTTTCTAGTAACCCCTTGAGTGAAGAACTCCAACACTTATTGGGGCCAGTGACATATACAAGTGAAAACCAGGAAGAACTTGCTTTTGAGCCACTAGTAGCAGATTCCCTATCAGGAGGGAAGAGCCCCTATACCTGAAGATTCATGGTATGCAAACAGCTCCAGCTATGGGCAGCTCCCAAAATGGAGAGCCATAGGTTACCATCCTAAGACTAAGAAATATGGATGGAAGATGATGAGGGGAAGAGCAGACAATGGGTAGAGTTGTGGGCCTTGTGGCTTGTGATCAACTAGGAGCCATCCCCTAAAGTTGTCTACACTGACCGCTAGGCTCTCTATCATGGCTTAAGCCTGTGGTTACCAACCTGGTATGATACTAACTGGCTGATTGGTAATATATCCTTTTGGGGGCAAGAATTGTGGCTAGACTTATGATCCTATGGTCCGGCTACTATCATTACAGTATACCATGTGACAGGTCATTTGCCACTGGCAACCCCAGGAAATGATGAAGCAGATAAATTTGCCCAGGTACGTTGGTTAGAAGGAAAGCTTGCCTCTGATTTAGCCCAATGGTTACATCGGGGATAGTTGCATACAGGGCAAAAGACAATGTGGGCTGTAGCCTGTCGGTGAGTGCCGGAGTCCAGTTCCAGTGGGGGGGTGTGAAGTCCGAAAGGATGAGACGGAGTTGGCGCGTGGAGAGACAGGACACGGAGTCAGATGGAGGTGTTCTCTCGACAAAGTGCTGATGACAGAGTTATTTATACCATTTTGCACAAGGATATGATTATTTTTTATTATTCTGATGATTAATTAGTATAGGCAGTTGGTTAATAAGTATAGGTAAGCTTTTTTCTTTCTTTTACTTTCTAATCTATTCATGATTGGTCAAGCGTTAGACACGTGATTGTTTTTCTGTTCCTTGACCTAAACTTTTCCTATCAACATGTACTCTATTGTGTTTTACGTTTCTATGCAATGCAGTTTCTAAGTAGTGCATGTGACTGTAGGAGCGTGCAGTATGTAGCAGCGACTATGGAGTCTATCAGCTCAGGGTGTAATACAGTTCACCTAGTGCCACAGTTAGCTAGTATTCTTTCCCACAAAAATATTTTTAGAGGCTTTAATAAATTTATAATCAATCTAAAATCATAAACTCATATCTTCACCTTATACCCCTTTATAGGGCACAGTAGGCAGCAAACTAAATTTCCCCTTCTTATCTACATTTCTCTTTCTTTTGTGTGGATACTAAAATCTCCCTGACATATGCTACACAGGTCTCTCATGACTCTACTACTGCAGGGACTAAACAAGTTCTTACATGGTGAACAATGCAAGAGCATTCATATCATAGAAACTGTTTCTGTTTTAACTACAAACCTTAAACTATAAACAATTATGTCAAATATAATGTATGATTATTCATTTGATTTTTATACTTTATATGTGAATCTAATAAAATGTTAATGTAGTAGGTAAATACAAGATATAGATAGAAAGCATGATTTAGAACTGCAAGAAGGCAGGTATAGATGATCAAGTTTGTGCCTACAGACCAGGTCTTAATCCAAGCTGAACAAGGGCAACAAAACATCCACAGGTGTAGAAGATTTCTCTCAAAACTGGGGGGGTGAGGTTCTAAGCATCACCTCTGTTGGCCCCCTTTTTCTCACTTGATGGCCCCCCTGCAACAGTGCCTGTCTTAGGTTGTTCCTCCCTTGAGGAATCTTACCCGTCTCTGGCTAACCAGACATATTACAGGGCCATACAGGGAGATGTAAAGCTGGTAAGTGAGAGAGAAGTAATATTCTTTGAAAAGGTTAGTTTTTCACTTCTTTGCAGATTTATGCTCCATGGCTTCTATGCCCAGTACTTGTTTTGAGGTACCTTTACTTCCTGGAAAATTATGGTACTTGGTAATTTTACATATGAGGCACAAATTGTAGTAAAGGGCTGTAATTAGGAAAGAAGAAAAACAAACTATAGAAGTAGTAGAGGGAAGAAAACATGAAATGATTAATTACGTATCAACAGGGTTATTCCATTCAACATTCTCTCATAATTTGATTTCTAGAAAACTTTCCATCACTAGTTTCACTAGCATTGTAAACAATGGGGGCATTCTCAGTGGAAATGGGGTGGTCAATGTTTGACTAACAGCAGGTTTCAGTACTTTATGCTAAGATCACCATTTGGCCCCTGCGTGTTCTATTCTTCAGGAGCACTGTCCTGAAAAGCTTCTAGGAAGTTTATGTTCTCATCTTTTCCGTGCTGCTTAGCAAAGGTTAGCTTAGTCTTTGGCAACAATGCAAGCAAAAACAAAGCCAATAGTATAATGGAAAATAACAAAATCAAGGTGGGTAATAGAGGGAGCCAGCTGCGAAGGCCCCTGATTTGTGGGGGGTCTTCCTCCAGCCTGAGCTTTGCTACACAGCTTGAGTAGCATGGCTCCCGGCAGGTGAGGCTTGCCATTGAGCTTAGAAGAAGTTATTAGAGCTCAGCAGGAGTGTATTGTGTGCTCCAAAAGGGACTTACACTGAGTTCCACAGCAACATATAGCTAAGGGGATTATACCCCTCATCAGGTGGCAGATAGACTATATTGAGCTGGACCTCTACCTGTGTCAGAAGGATATTGGTATGCCATGACTTGTGTGGACATGGCTACTGGACATCTGGTTGTTTTTCCTTCTCTTTGCACAGACGAGCAGATGACCAAAAGAGGCCTGGACTGTCTCTTTGCTGCCTATGGCCAACCACAGGTAATTAAGAGTTATCCGTGCACCCATTTTACTGGACATGCACTGCAAGGATGGGTGTGACAGTTGGGAATCAAATGAAAATTTCATGTGCCATAGAATCCTACCACAGCATGCATGATAGAGAGGCACAATGGTTTGTTAAAATCCAGACTAAAGTCAGATACCAATAGTATGTGGGGATGGTCAGTCCACTTATGGACCATGCTATGGCATTTGAATGAGACCCCAAAAGGGAGCCCTGAGGCCTGTAGACATGTTAACGCATATTGCTGCCTCCCCTATACAAGTGCAAGTACAAATCAAGGAAAAATCACTAAACCCGAGATTCATCCACCAGAATAATAGCTTGCTCCCAGCACAAACTGCTCTGAGCCCCTTAGAATCCATTGAGTGGACATGGCCTTGGACCTTTCAACAAATGGAGCAAGGATGGATGGCTCTCCTGGCAACTTGGGGCAAGGATTGCAAGCTGGCCTCAGGCATATTCCTGGAATAACAGCAGAGTGGCCCCTAAAGGTCACAGTAGTATATCATGAACTGTCAGAAGGTAGGAGCATCTTACCAGGGAGTTTTGTTTTAGCATTATGACCAGTGCATGCACCTCCAGTAGCACTATATATATACCCTTCAGTAACCCCCACAGGGAAAGGAGTAAAAGTATGGTATACTAGACTTGAAAGGGGCCCCCTTCCTGCTACAGTCCTATGACAGGACCACTCTCTTTCATGCGTCCTGCCTAATGGACAAGATTTGCCTATGTTAGTGGCATAAAAACATATATATTTTATCGCTCCTAAGGTCTTTGTGGATTGGGAACTTCCTTTGGCTTGAGGATCACTGTAGTTTTTGTTCTTAGGAACCTCCTCTGACTTGGGGATTATTGTAATTTTTGTTACCTGTATCAAAATCTTTTTGTATCTTAATTTTCATTATTATCACTAAATTATTGTTATACTCTGTTGCTGTTGTGGAATCTGGTTATTGTGATCCAACTTTCTCGCACAGGGACCATTGTGGAAGATTGAAAGTGTGTAGATTGTAAAGAGAGCATCCTGGAGGGTTTGAGTGTAGGGAAGTTGGGGTTCCTATGGCCAGGATCCTCACTGAACTTAAACCACCCGATGATGTAACTTGCCTGTTGCTAGGCTGCCACTTTCACACCTTTAGGCAATAAACTATTATTGCATTATACAGAGAGCTTGGCCCAGCACTCTGGGCGGTGGCAGAGATGTTAGTGCTTGATCTACTGCCAGGAGAACAAGCTGGGTAATACACCCGTTCACACCAAAGAACGTTTGTTGTCATTTTCTTTGGTCACATTGAATACATAGTGAACTTGCCTGGGGCTGAAATCCGTTGGCAAGATAATTGGCGTAGTCACCAGGATTCACTGTTGACCAAGGGAAAAGACAGGCTCCCATTATGGCAGGGACTGTTCAGCCATGTGCCCCCTATGAATGGGGAGAGAATGGATTGTCTCCCAATGGGTATGTGTTCGGAGGTGGCTTGCCTCCTAGGGGACTGGTCCCAACCCCAGGACTGGAGGTAAGTGGAGGTGATATGTGAGGCATTATGGATAGCTCGTGGTATAGTAAGTAAGTCTTTTGAGAGACAGAGTGCCTGTGAGGCAGAGGGGACTGTGGGTTGGCTGTTTCTCACAGTATTAAAATAGTCTACAGAAGAGGAAGACATGCTCCTGAGAAATACTCAAGAAATACTGGCATGAGAACATGCATTGCAAACCTCTGTGGATTTCCTGAAGAAGGAAATGGCATTAATGCAAGAGGAGGCAGCACAAGAACGCCGGCAGTAAGGTGCATTTGAAGAGGTAAAAGAATCCATATAGAATGAGATGGCAGCACTGCCAGATGCTCTGAAGGAGGAAAAGGCCATCAAGAGAAAAGCCGAACTCCTGACAGGTGCACAGCAGAGGTGGCATGAGAACGTCAGCTGTGAAGCATTGAGGTGAAGGTAAGAGAGCTGCTGAAGACTGAGCTAGCTCTGAGGCATGGTATAAAAGGTAAAGGTTGTAGAAGAAGAGGCACTTGGTGAAGGGCTGAGAAAGGTGGCATCGGCCCCGGAAATGGAGAAGTTGGGGAAGGATGAAGGGGTGGTGCCGGGTGCACTGACCCCTGCTGTATTGAAAGCATGCCCAGCAGTTGTAAAGCAAATAAAGACCCAGCAGCTTAAAATTCCCCAAGGAGAAGAGCAGCCGCCTTCCAAGGTCGTGGATCACTCTATGCTCCAGCCCTATCCTCAGGCTGAGCTGTTGGATTTGGGCTCATGGTTTAGGCAGAAGCCCTCAGAATCAATATAAACGTGGCTCCTGCATCTGTGGGACTTAGGGGTGGATGGAATTGTTCTGTCAGGACAAGAGATGGGAAAGCTAGCTTCTCTGGCAGTGAAGCCCACCTTGAGGAAGCGATTACAAAATGCACATCAGTCCTCAGGGAGACACTCCCTCCTTGACTGGCTTATGGCTGTACTTCATGCTCTGTGGCCCAATCAGGGTGGTCTACCATCCTCTCCTGCTAGATGGCAGGCACATGCTGAGCTCCAACAGGTGTTATGAGGGCTAGGCATAATAAATGCCACCTATAATGCAGAGAATTATGGCCCAGATGAAGAAATTTTCACTATGGGGATGAGAAATATTGTGCTTCATACGGCTCCCACATCCCTCTTTGGGTCTCTAGTGGCCATTCTTTCCCCTCACTTAGGGCAACCCAAAAGCGAGGTGACAAATACAGTAGCAGAATTAGGAGACGCTGAAGCAATGAGAACATGAAAAGAAAAAAGGTCTGCTACTCACAAGAACAATTTAAAGGGCCCCATGAAGGTTATGAGGACCCAGATGTGGGTTGATTTAATACAGGCAGGAGAAGATGGAAGGAAATTAGATGGGAGTCTAATAGGATCTTACTAGATCTATGGTAACACCTGAAACCAGAGAAGCAGTTCTAGTCATTAAGACCAAAGAGACAGAGGTCAGAAACAGAGCCACAAGACCAGCCTGTTTCTTTTCAAGACTTCCTGCTGGAGAGCGAGCCAACCTCACTCGAACCCACACAGGAAGTGATTGGGAACACGGTATGACTGAGGGCAAGGTTGAGGTATCTTCCCTGAGTGACCAGCGGGGGACTGGAGGCCACATGTTGAAATAGCTGTGTTTTGGCTCTGGTGGACACAGGAGCTGAATGTTCACTGACTTATGGTAACCCTGAGTGTTTCCCCAGGAACCTCACTATCATAGATGGATATGAGAGTAAGGCTATCAGCATGAAACAAGCCCAAATCCCTTTGGGAATAGGGTATCTACCCCCAAAAGAGTATATGTGTATATATCTTCTATCCCTGAGTATTTTTGGGGGATTGATATCCTGCAGGGTCTGTGGTTACAGAACATTGCATGTGAGTTCAGACTAATACTACATGTGGTAAGACAGTTATGAGAGGACGTGCTAGGCACCTGCCATATCTTTTCTGTGCCTTGGCGGGTGACTAACACCAAACAATACAAACTGCCTGGAGGGCATAAAGGTATTGGAGAAACTCTCTAGGAGCTGGAAAAGGTGGGTATTATCATGCTCACCCATAGTCCTTTCAATTCCCTAGTGTCCCCAGTAACAAATCAAGATGGCTCATGGCATATGACTGTGGATTACAAAGAATAGAATAAAGTCATACCCCCTATGCATGCTGCTGTCACCTCTACTGCAAGCCTGATGGATACCCTCAGTCATGAACTAGGAGCATACCATTATGTGGTAGATCTTGCTAATGCCTTCTTTTCCATTGAAAAAATGCAGGAAAGTCAGGAAGTTTGTCTTCACATGGGAAGGACAGAAATGGATTTTCACCATCCTTATACAGGGGTACCTCCACAGCCCCACCATCTGTCATGGACTTGTAACCCAGGATTTGGCTACATGGGGGAAACCACCAACTGTTTGGCTGTACCATTATATTGATGATGTTATGATCATGTCCGATTTTCTTTCAGATCTAGAAGGTGCAGCACCTAGACTGCTGCAACATCTACAAGAGAAAGGATGGGCTGTGAATGGTACAAAAGTTCAGGGGGCTTATCTGTTAAATTCTTGGGGGTCGTCTGGTCAGGTAAAACCAAAGTTATACCAGAAGCAGTTATAGATAAAGTCCAGGCCTTTCCTTCCCATACAACTGTAGCATTGTTACAGGAGTTTTGGGTCTTCTAGGCTACTGGAGAGTGTTTATCCCGCACTTGGCACAAATTCTGAAGACCTTATATCTGTTGGTACAAAAGAGCGTCAGGTGGGAATGGGATGAGACATGTGCATCTGACTTTACTACAGAAAAACTGGCAGGCAAATACATGCAGGCCTTGAGTGTGACAGACCCATCAAGGCCCTGTGAGCTGGATGTTCATGTAACAGAATAGGGTTATGGCTGGGGTCTCTGGCAGCGGCTTGAATGAGCTCACCAGCCTATTGGATTCTGGTCACAACTCTGGAAAGGGAGAGAGGTACGATACACTTTATAGAAAAACAACTTGCTGCTGTGTAACACACCTTGCTGGCTACAGAACCCAACACTGGGATGGCCCCAATATAGGTAATAACCACCTATCCCATCTTGGTGTGGGTACGAGACTGGACCCAAAATCCACAGAGTGTTGTGGCACAAACACCCTCAGTGAAGTGGGGTGCTTACCTACAGCAGTGTATTTCCCTCTCTAGTAGCCCCTTGAGTGAAGAACTACAACACTTATTGGGGCCAGTGAGGTATAATAGTGAAAAGGAGGTAGAACCTGCTTTCGAACCATTAGTTGCCAAGAGTCCCTATCAGGAGGGAAGAGCCCCTATATCTAAAGATGCAAGGTATGCAAACAGCTCCAGCTGTGGACAGCCCCCAAAATGGAGGGCCATAGCTTTCCATCCTAAGACTGAGAAAATATGAATGCAAGATGGTGAGGGGAAGAGCAGCCAATGGGCAGAGTTGTGGGCCTTGTGGCTTGTGATCAGCCAGGAGCCCTCCCCTATAGTTGTCTGCACTGACAGCTGGGCTTGAACCTGTGGCTACCAACCTCGTACCATGCCACCTGGCTGGTTTGTCATCAACCCCTTTGAGGGCAAGAATTGTGGCAAGACTTATTGGCCTGTGGTCAGACTAAAATAGTTACACTATACCATGTGACAGGTCATTTGCCACTGGCATCCCCAGGAAATGATGAAGCAGGTAAATTGACCCAGATACATTGGTTAGAAGGAAAGCATGCCTCTGACAAAGTCCAATGGTTACATCAGTGATTGCTGCATGCAGGCTGAAGACAATGTAAGCTGTAGCCCGTTGGTAGGGCTTGCCACTGACCTTTGAAGAAGTTACTAGAGCCCGGCAGGAGTGTTTCGTGTGCTCCAAAAGGGACTTACACTGAGTTCCACAGCAACATGTGACAATAGCTAAGGGACCTATACCCTTTGTCAGGTGGCATATAGACTGTATTGGGCTGGGCCTCTACCTGTGTCAGAAGGGTATCGGTATGCCATGACTTGTGTGGACACAGCTACTGGACTTCTGGTTGCTTTTCCTACCCTTTGTGCAGACCAGTAGACTTCCAAAAGAGTCCTGGACTGTCTCTTTGCCTCCTATGGCCAACCACAGGTAATTGAGTGTGGTCAGGCACCCATTTTACTGGACATACACTGTAAGAATGGGTGCGACAGCTGGGAATCAAATATAAGTTTCATGTGCCATACAATCCTACCCCAGCAGGTATGATAGAAAAACACAATGGCTTGTTAAAATCCGGGCTAACGTCAGATACCAGTAGTCTGTGGGGATGGTCTGTCCACTTGTGGACTGTGCTACGGCATTTGAATGAGACCCCAAAAGGGATCCCTGAGCCGTGTGGACATGTTAACACATATTGCTGCCTCCTCTATACAAGTGCAAGTACAAACCAAGGAAGAATCACTGAAGCCAAGGTTCAGTCACTGGAATAATATCTTGCTGCCAGCACCAACTGCACCGAACCCCATAAAATCCATTGAGGGGACACGGCCTTGGACCTTTCGACACATGGACCAATGATGGCTGGCTCTCCTGACACACTGGGGACAAGGCCTGGAAGCTGGCCTCCTGTGTATTCCTGGAATAACAGCAGAGTGGTCCCCAAAGGTCACAGTAGTATATTCTGAATGGCCAGAATGTAGGAGCATCTTACTGGGGAGTTTTGTTTTACCATTATGATCAGTGCATGCACCTACAGTAGCAATATATATATACCCTTCAGTAACCCCCATGGGGAAAGGAGTAAAAGTATGGTATACTAGACCTGAAAGGGACTCTCTTCCTGCTGCATTCCTATGACAGGACCAGTCTCTTGCACGCATCCTACCTGATGCACAAGATTTGCCTATGTTGGTGGAATTAAAACATGTATCTTATCGCCCCTAAGGTCTTTGTGGATTGGGAACTTCCTCTGGCTTGAGGATTATTGTAATTTTTGTTACCTGTATCAAAATCTTGTTCTATCTTAATTTTTGTTATTCTCTCTAAGTTGTTGTTATCCTCTGTTGCTGTTGTGGAATCTGGTTACAGTGCTCCAGCTTTCTTGCCCAGGGACCGTTGCGGAAGATTGAGAGCGTGTACATTGTACCTCACTGAACTAAAACCACCTGATGATGTAACTGGCCTGTTACTAGGCTACCACTCCCACACCTTTAGGCAATAAGCTATTATTGCACTGTATCGAGAGCTCGGCCCAGTGCTCTGGGAAGAAGCAGAGATGCTAGAGCTCGACCTAGTGCCAGGAGAACAAGCTGGGTAATAAACCCTTTCACCCCAAAGAATGTTTGCTGCCATTTTCTTTGGTCACATTGAATCCATAGTGAACTTGCCCGGGGCTGAAATCCATTGGCAAGACAGTCTTTTTGCATTGTATCTTCGATATAGCTTCTTAAAAGAGAAATTGCAGGTTCCAAGGGTAAATACCCTAGTAATTTCTCTAGATAGTATAAAATCTCAACGGGATTTGTACTATTACATGGTTGTCAGACCTTTACTTCTTCAAATACTTTTCATCTATACACCTTTTCTCTTCTCTTTCCAAGATGACTAGGACACTAATAACCGATTTCTGTTATAGTCTCACAGGTTCCTGAGTCTTCTTTCTTTCTTTTCTGTCTTCTCTTTTCTTTTTTCTTCCCTTCCCTGCCCTTCCTTACCCTCCTCTCCCCTCCTTTCCTCTCATGCATTTTATCTATTCTTCAAATTGATTAATTCTATGATTCCACCTTCCAGTTCATTAATTCTTTTCTATTCCCTTTCTATTCAGTTGTTGAGTCTCTCCATTGAGTTTTAAAATTTTCAGTCATATGTTTCATGCCTAAAATACCCATATTGCTCTTCTGTATATCTTCTGTTTCTTTCCTGAGAATTTCCTTCGTTTATTTCAAGTATAATTGTAATTACTCACTGAAGCATTTTTTTTTTTGAGAGGGCATCTCTCATATTTATTGATCAAATGGTTGTTAACAACAATAAAATTCAGTATAGGGGGGTCAATGCTCAATGTACAATCATTAATCCATCTCAAGCCTAATTCTCGTCAGTCTCCAATCTTCTGAAGCATAACGAACAAGTTCTTACATGGTGAACGAATTCTTACCGAGTGAATAAATTCTTACATGGTGAACAGTACAAGGGCATTCATCACAGAAACTTTCGGTTTTGATCATGCAATATGATCTATAAACCATCAGGTCAAATATGAATATTCATTTGATTTTTGTACTTGATTTATATGTTGATCCCACATTTCTCCTATTATTATTATTATTTTTATTTTTAATAAAATGCTGAAGTGGTAGGTAGATGCAAGATAAAGGTAGAAAACATAGTTTAGTGCTATAAGAAGGCAAATGTAGATGATCAGATGATCAGGTGTGTGCCTATGGACTAAGTATTAATCCAGGCTAGACAAGGGCAGCAAGACATCCACGGATGCAGAAGATTTCTCTCAAAGCAGGGGGGTTGAGGTTCTGAGCCTCACCTCTGTTGATCCCCAATTTCTCACCTGATGGCCCCCATGCGACTGTGCCTGTCTTAGGTTGTTCCTTCCTTGAGGAATCTTACCCGTCTCTGGCTAACCAGTCATCTTCCGGGGCCATACAGGGAAATGTAAAGTTGGTAAGTGAGAGAGAAGCCATATTGTTTGCAAAGGTTAGCTTTTTACTTCTTTGCAGATTTATGCCCTGTGGCTTCTATGCCCAGCACTTGTCTCGAGGTATCTTTACCACCTGGAGGAATTATGATACTCGGTAAATTCGATATGAGGCACGAATTCTATTTAAGGTTTGTAATTAGGAAGGAAGAAGAAAAGCTATAGATGTAGCATATGAAGGAAACTTGGGAGGATTGATTATTTCTTTGACATATCTTCTTGTATAGTACCTTAAGTATGTATAGGTTTTAAACTACTAACTAATTTGCACACACATATTAACATAATAGGAATATGGTGACATAAACAAAGCAAATCTATAATTACCAGCCATCTCCAGTGAAGCCAAGAAAACCATTTAGGCACCCTAGGCATTTGTGAAAATTTATCTATGATATGATGGATATTTTCCAACTGTACTTGAACCATCAGACAAATTAAAGCAGCCCATTTCTGGGATCTGTTCACATCCCATATGTTCTTTTAACCAAAGATAGTCTATAGTCATGAGATTTTGGGGTGCTACAACTTGCACCCCTCCCAACTCCTGGTTGAGTTCCAACAGTACAGATCCAGTCAAATTCGTTGTCTCACTGTATGCACATGCCAGCCTAGACATCTCCCTCCTCCTTCTTATGGCAAGTCCAGGAGACGGTGGGCTGGATGCAGCCACAACCGCAGCATCGTCCGGATCCCTGTGGAGGCTTTTTGATGATCATCCCCCGGCACAAGTCCTCCAGAGAGTGCTGATGCCGGAAGCTCCTCCTCATATCATATCTTAGTTCATTTTCTGGGTATCCAAGCTAGGCCTTGATCTTCTGCGTAGAAACAAACAGACCCTTTGCCCACACTTTGACATGCCCTCTATACCACTGTGCAGAACTCATTGGAGGTCAGCACACAGTAACTGCTTTTTTTTTTTTTTTTAATTAAGAGAAAGGAATATTATCAGAAAAGAGTACCTCCATAGCTGATCATCTGACACCCTTTAAGTGATCAACATTAAGGATATTTAAAGCATGCGTTGATCTTTGATTTACCAATAGTTTTATCCTGTTAAGGAGTAATCCCCCTTTTCTTTCTTTCTTTCTTTTTTTTTTAAAATTTTTAATCTACACTTACCTGAAGAATACTATGTTTACTATGCTCTCCCTTATATCAGGTCCCCCCTAACAACCACATTACGGTTACTGTCCATCAGCTTAGCAAAATGTGGTAGAGTCACTACTTGTCCTCTCTGTGTTGTGCAGCCCACCCTCCCCTTTCTCCCTCCCCCCCATGCATGCTAATCTTAATACCCCCCTTCTTCTTCCCCCCCCTTATCCCTCCCTGCCCACCCATCCTCCCCAGTTCCTTTCCCTTTGGTACCTGTTAGTCCATTTTTGGGTTCTGTAATTCTGCTGCTGTTTTGTTCCTTCAGTTTTTCCTTTGTTCCTATACTCCTCAGATGAGTGAAATCATTTGGTATTTCTCTTTCTCCGCTTGGCTTATTTCACTGAGCATAATACTCTCCAGCTCCATCCATGTTGCTGCAAATGGTTGGATTTTTCCACTTCTTATGGCTGAGTAGTATTCCATTGTGTATATGTACCACATCTTCATTATCCATTCATCTACAGATGGACATTTAGGTTGCTTCCAATTCTTGGCTATTGTAAATAGTGCTGCGATAAACATAGGAGTGCATCTGTCTTTCTCAAACTTGATTGCTGCGTTCTTAGGGTAAATTCCTAGGAGTGGAATTCCTGGGTCAAATGGTAGGTCTGTTTTGAGCATTTTGATGCACCTCCATACTGCTTTCCACAATGGTTGAACTAATTTACATTCCCACCAGCAGTGTAGGAGGGTTCCCCTTTCTCCACAGCCTCGCCAACATTTGTTGTTGTTTGTCTTTTGGATGGCAGCTATCCTTACTGGTGTGAGGTGATACCTCATTGTAGTTTTAATTTGCATTTCTCTGATAATTAGCGATGTGGAGCATCTTTTCATGTGTTTGTTGGCCATCTGTATTTCTTTTTTGGAGAACTGTCTGTTCAGTTCCTCTGCCCATTTTTTAATTGGGTTATTTGTTTTTTGTTTGTTCAGGCGTGTGAGCTCTTTATATATTCTGGACGTCAAGCCTTTATCAGATCTGTCATTTTCAAATATATTCTCCCATACTGTAGGGTTCCTTTTTGTTCTATTGATGGTGTCTTTCGCTGTACAGAAGCTTTTCAGCTTAATGTAGTCCCACTTGCTCATTTTTGCTGTTGTTTTCCTTGCCCGGGGAGATATGTTCAAGAAGAGATCACTCATGTTTATGTCTAAGAGGTTTTTGCCTATGTTTTTTTCCAAGAGTTTAATGGTTTCGTGACTTACATTCAGGTCTTTGATCCATTTTGAGTTTACCTTTGTATATGGGGTTAAACAATGGTCCAGTTTCATTCTCCTACATGTAGCTGTCCAGTTTTGCCAGCACCATCTGTTGAAGAGACTGTCATTTTGCCATTGTATGTCCATGGCTCCTTTATCAAATATTAATTGACCATATATGTTTGGGTTAATTTCTGGGGTCTCTAATCTGTTCCACTGGTCTGTGGCTCTGTTCTTGTGCCAGTACCAAATTGTCTTGATTACTATGGCTTTGTAGTAGAGCTTGAAGTTGGGGAGTGAGATCCCCCCTACTTTATTCTTCTTTTTCAGGATTGCTTTGGCTATTCGGGGTCTTTGGTGTTTCCATATGAATTTTTGAATTATTTGTTCCAATTCATTGAAGAATGTTGCTGGTAATTTGAGAGGGATTGCATCAAATTTGTATATTGCTTTCGGCAGGATGGCCATTTTGATGATATTAATTCTTCCTAGCCATGAGCATGGGATGAGTTTCCATTTATTAGTGTCCCCTTTAATTTCTCTTAAGAGTGACTTGTAGTTTTCAGAGTATAAGTCTTTCACTTCCTTGGTTAGGTTTATTCCTAGGTATTTTATTCTTTTTGATGCAATGGTGAATGGAATTGTTTTCCTGATTTCTCTTTCTATTGATTCGTTGTTAGTGTATAGGAAAGCTACAGATTTCTGTGTGTTGATTTTGTATCCTGCAACTTTGCTGTATTCCGATATCAGTTCTAGTAGTTTTGGAGTGGAGTTTTTAGGGTTTTTTATGTACAGTATCATATCATCTGCAAATAGTGACAGTTTAACTTCTTCTTTACCAATCTGGATTCCTTGTATTTCTTTGTTTTGTCTGATTGCCGTGGCTAGGACCTCCAGTACTATGTTAAATAACAGTGGGGAGAGTGGGCATCCCTGTCTGGTTCCCGATCTCAGTGGAAATGCTTTCAGCTTCTCGCTGTTCAGTATAATGCTGGCTGTGGGTTTATCATATATGGCCTTTATTATGTTGAGGTACTTGCCCTCTATTCCCATTTTGCTGAGAGTTTTTATCATGAATGGATGTTGAATTTTGTCAAATGCTTTTTCAGCATCTATGGAGATGATCATGTGGTTTTTGTCTTTCTTTTTGTTGATGTGGTGGATGATGTTGATGGATTTTCGAATGTTGTACCATCCTTGCATCCCTGGGATGAACCCCACTTGGTCATGGTGTATGATCCTTTTGATATACTGTTGAATTCTGTTTGCTAGTATTTTGTTGAGTATTTTTGCATCTACATTCATCAGGGATATTGGTCTGTAATTTTCTTTTTTGGTGGGGTCTTTGCCTGGTTTTGGTATTAGGGTGATGTTGGCCTCATAGAATGAGTTTGGGAGTATTCCCTCTTCTTCTATTTTGTGGAACACTTTAAGGAGAATGGGTATTATGTCTTCTCTGTGTGTCTGATAAAATTCCGAGGTAAATCCGTCCGGCCCCGGGGTTTTGTTCTTGGGTAGTTTTTTGATTACTGTTTCAATTTCTTTGCTTGTAATTGGTTTGTTTAACTTTTGTGTTTCTTCCTTGGTCAGTCTTGGGAGGTTGTATTTTTCTAGGAAGTTGTCCATTTCTTCTAGGTTTTCCAGCTTGTTGGCATATAGGTTTTCATAGTAGTCTTTAATAATTCTTTGTATTTCTGTGGAGTCTGTCGTGATTTTTCCATTCTCATTTCTGATTATGTTGATTTGTGTTGACTCTCTTTTTCTCTTAATAAGTTGGGCTAGAGGCTTATCTATTTTGTTTATTTTCTCAAAGAACCAGCTCTTGGTTTCGTTGATTTTTGCTATTGTTTTATTCTTCTCAATTTTGTTTATTTCTTCTCTGATCTTTATTATGTCCCTCCTTCTGCTGACTTTAGGCCTCATTTGTTCTTCTTTTTCCAGTTTTAATAATTGTGATGTTAGACTATTCATTTGGGATTGTTCTTCCTTCTTCAAGTGTGCCTGGATTGCTATATACTTTCCTCTTAAGACTGCTTTCGCTGCATCCCACAGAAGTTGGGGCTTAGTGTTGTTGTTGTCATTTGTTTCTATATATTCCTTGATCTCTATTTTGATTTGTTCATTGATCCATTGATTATTTAGTAGCATGTTGTTAAGCCTCCATGTGTTTGTGAGCCTTTTTGTTTTCTTTGTAGAATTTATTTCTACTTTCATACCTTTGTGGTCTGAAAAATTGGTTGGTAGAATTTCAATATTGTGGAATTTACTGAGGCTCTTTTTGTGAGCTAGTATGTGGTCTATTCTGGAGAATGTTCCATGTGCACTTGAGAAGAATGTATATCCTGTTGCTTTTGGATGTAAAGTTCTATAGATGTCTATTAGTTCCATCTGTTCTAGTGTGTTGTTCAGTGCCTGTGTGTCTTTACTTATTTTCTGCCCAGTGGATCTATCCTTTGGGGTGAGTGGTGTGTTGAAGTCTCCTACAATGAATGCATTGCAGTCTATTTCCCTCTTTAGTTCTGTTAGTATTTGCTTCACATATGCTGGTGCTCCTGTATTGGGTGCATATATATTTAGAATGGTTATATCCTCTTGTTGGACTAAGCCCTTTATCATTATGTAGTGGCCTTCTTTATCTCTTGTTACTTTCTTTGTTTTGAAGTCTATTTTGTCTGATATTAGTACTGCAACCCCTGCTTTCTTCTCACTGTTGTTTGCCTGAAATATGTTTTTCCATCCCTTGACTTTTAGTCTATGCTTATCTTTGGGTTTAAGGTGAGTTTCTTGTAAGCAGCATATAGATGGGTCTTGCTTTTTTATCCATTCTATTACTCTATGTCTTTTGATTGGTGCATTAAGTCCATTTACATTTAGGGTGACTATTGAAAGATATGTACTTATTGCCATTGCAGGCTTTAGATTCGTGGTTACCAAAGGTTCAAGGTTAGCTTCTTTAGTATCTTACTGCCTAACTTAGCTCGCTTATTGAGCTGTTATATACACTGTCTGGAGAGTCTTTTCTTCTCTCCCTTCTTATTCCTCCTCCTCCATTCTTCATATGTTGTGTGTTTTGTTCTGTGCTCTTTTTAGGAGTGTTCCCATCTAGAGCAGTCACTGTAAGATGCCCTGTAGAGGTTGTTTGTGGGAAGCAAATTCCCTCAACTTTTGCTTGTCTGGAATTGTTTAATCCCGCCATCATATTTAAATGATAGTTGTGCTGGATACAGTAGCCTTGGTTCAAGGCCCTTCTGTTTCATTGCATTAAATATATCATGCCATTCTCTTCTGGCCTGTAGGGTTTCTGTCGAGAAGTCTGATGTTAGCCTGATGGGTTTTCCTTTATAGGTGACCTTTTTCTCTCTAGCTGCCTTTAAAACTCTTTCCTTGTCCTTGATCCTTGCCATTTTAATTATTATGTGTCTTGGTGTTGTCCTCCTTGGATCCTTTCTGTTGGGGGTTCTGTATAATTCCATGGTCTGTTCGATTATTTCCTCCCCCAGTTTGGGGAAGTTTTCAGCAATTATTTCTTCAAAGACACTTTCTATCCCTTTTCCTCTTTCTTCCTCTTCTGGTATCCCTATAATACGAATGTTTTTCCTTTTGTATTGGTCACATATTTCTCTTAGTGTTGTTTCATTCCTGGAGATCCTTTTATCTCTCTCTATGTCAGCTTCTATACGTTCCTGTTCTCTGGCTTCTATTCCTTCAATGGCCTCTTGCATCTTATCCATTCTGCTTATAAATCCTTCCAGGGATTGTTTCACTTCTGTGATCTCTTTCCTGACATCTGTGATCTCCTTCCGGACTTCATCCCACTGCTCTTGCATTTTTCTCTGCATCTCATCCCATTGCTCTTGCATTTTTTTCTGCATCTCTGTCAGCATGTTCATGATTTTTATTTTGAATTCTTTTTCAGGGGGACTAGTTAGGTCTGTCTCCTTCTCAGGTGTTGTCTCTGTGATCTTTGTCTGCCTGTAGTTTTGCCTTTTCATGGTGATAGAGATAGTTTGCAGAGCTGGTACAAGTGACCGCTGGAAGAGCTTCCCTTCTTGTTGGTTTGTAGCCTTTTCCTGGGAGAATAGCGACCTCTAGTGGCTTGTGCTGGGCAGCTGTGCGCAGACAGGGCTTCTGCTTCCTGCCCAGTTGCTTTGGGGTTTATCTCTGCTGTTGCTGTGGGCTTGGCCTGGCTGGGGCTGTTCCTCCAAAATGGTGGAATCCCGTTGGAGGGGGAGCAGCCAGGAGACTATTTATCTCCATAAGGGGCCTCTGTGCTCCCTGCTGCCCAGGGGGTTAGAGTGCCCAGAGATCCCCAGATTCCCTGCTTCTGGTCTAAGTGACCTGTCCTGCCCCTTTAAGATTTCCAAAAAGCACTCTCCAAACCAAAACAACAGCAGCAACAATGAGAGAGGGAACAGAAAGAAAGAGAAAAAAAAAAGGAAAAAAAAGGAAAAAACAAGCGATTTTTTTTTTTTTTTTGTCCTCAGGTGCCGGTCCCAGGCACCCGCTCACTGGTCCTGCTGCCCTGTCTCCCTAGCACCAGGGTCCCTGTCCTTTCAAGGCTTCCAAAAAGCACCCACCCACCGGTCCCGCAGGGAAGGAACGCTCAATATTCTTTGTCCTCAGGCACTGGTCCCATGCACCCGCTCACCAGTCCCGCCGCCCTGCCTCCCTAGCACCGGGGTCCCTGTCCCTTCAAGGCTTCCAAAAAGCACTCGGCAAAAAGAGAGAAAAAAAAGGGGAAAAACGCGCGATTTCTTCCGTCCTCAGGTGCTGGTCTCAGGCACCCACCCACCGGTCCCACAGGGAAAAATGCGGGATATTCTTTGTCCTCAGGTGCCGGTCCCAGGCACCCGCTCACCAGTCCCACCACCCTGCCTCCCTAGCACCGGGGTCCCTGTCCCTTTTAGGCTTCCAAAAAGCACTCGCAGAAAAGAGAAAAAAAAAAAGGGGAAAAACGCGCGATTTCCTCTGTCCTCAAGTGCCGGTCTCAGGCACCCGCCCACCGGTCCCGCAGGGAAAAACGGGGGATATTCTTTGTCCTCAGGCGCCGGTCCCAGCCACCCGCTCACCAGTCCCGCCACCGTGCCTCCCTAGCACTGGGGTCCCCGTCCCTTCAAGGCTTCCAAAAAGCGCTCGCCAAAAAGAGAAAAAAAAAAAAAGGGGAAAAACGCGCGACCTCCTCCGTCCTCAGGCACCGGTCTCAGGCACCCGCCCCCAGGTCTCGCAGGGAGAAACGCGGGATATTCTTTGTCCTCCGGCGCCGTTCCCAGGCACCTCCTCACCGGTCCCGCCACCCTGCCTCCCCAGCAACGGGAGCCCGTCCCTCTAAGGCTTCCAAAAAGCGCTCGCCAAAAAAAAAAAAAAAAAAAAAAACCGCTCCGGTTTCTCTCCACCCGCCGGGAGCCGGGGGGAGGGGCGCTCAGGTCCCGCCGGGCTGGGGCTTGTATCTTACCCCCTTCACAAGGCGCTGGGTTCTTGTAGGTGTGGATGTGGTCTGGATGTTGTCCTGTGTCCTGTGGTCTCTATTTTAGGAAGATTTTTCTTTGTTATATTTTCATAGCTCTATGTGTTTTTGGGAGGAGATTTCCACTGCTCTACTCACGCCGCCATCTTGGCTCCGCCCCTCACTGAAGCATTTTTATGGCAACTATGTTAAAATACTTTTCAGATAATCCAACACCTGTGGCATCTTGGTGTTAGTATATGTTTATTGTCATTTCTCATTCAAGTTGAGATTTTCATGTTCTTTGAAATGATGAAAGCCTTTTGATTTTCTTTATATGATATGTAAGATTTGGTGCCCTTTCTTATAGGATGAATTACCTGGTGATGGTGGTAAAGAGTAAGCAAATCATCTTTTCTTTATTTTTTATTTGACATGCTTTCTGATCTTCCTTCTTACCTTCTATTTTGACACCAGAATAATAGCCTCCCTCTGGTCCACAGAAACAAGACTGTACACAAAACAGAGTATCAAGGTGGGCCTGCTGTACAACAGACTAAAAACAGGAGACCTGGGTCCCAAATATCTTATCATTCCTTGCTTACAGGACCATGGGTAGTCACTTCTCTTGTGTTGGCTTCAGTCCTGATAGAAAATGACTATATATTCCAATGGGTAGGAACATGGGCTTTGTAGTTATGATGTATGATGTATGATGTAAGCTTGGGCACATTTAATTGTTGGCCTCATGATGTTTAGCAAATTATGAATCTTCAGATATATGAAACCCACATCTGATGTGCATACATATCCTATATATATATGCACAGTGAATATAATGGGAAGAAATGAACAAATGTAATCATCTTTAATATTTATGGGTGATCGGTCTGCTGATTTAATTATATATTTATCCCTAGACTTGACTGTGTTTTCCAAAATTTTCCAATAGGTATGGATCACTGCTTAAAACATACATAAACTCACTGAAGAGTGCTTGTTATAATATTTCCGACATATGAAAAAGTACATAAAATTATGTAACATTTCAATATGCTCATATTAAGAGTTAAAATATTATATTTACAACTCTTACTCATAGTCTTTTCTGATTGCATTAGCCTCCTTCTAACCAAGGTAACCATTAACAAGAACTGGATTTTTCATTCCTAATACATTTCTCTATAGTTTTACACATATGTATATATTCTCTATGAGACATATGGTATTATTTTGTTGCATGTCTTTATCCACAGACATTTGGTTATCTCATGGAAAGGAGGAATTAGAAATCTGAGAAAAAATGCACATTCACCTCTCAACAGTGTGACCTGCACATGTGCCTCCTTGTTATGTGTATTGTTTTTCAGAACTTTAAAAATAGACATACCCATTTTCTCAGTTTATATGCTGTAGGGAGCACAAACAGAATCTCAACATACTATTTTCAGTCACTTTTTTGCGTGTTATGTTCCAAGTTGTAGAGTTTCTTAGGTGCCAGCAAAACACTGAATGTATCCTGAATGTGAAAATTTCTTCCTCTTTGTCCAGGCCTATTTTCTCTCCTTCATTCCTACTGTTACTCACGGAGGCCTGTACATCCAGAACCTAATCTGGGCCATGCTGGCGAACCAAGACAGGGATTGCAGGGACTCAGTTTTTCTGTGTCCAGACCAACACCCAGACCCCTAGGTTGGTTTAGGCAGGCAGTTTAGAACTTGAGCTGATTCATATTTCAAGAGCTGCACATACACATTTTTTCCTTTACTTTTGTTACTTTTAGTTGCACAAGGAAGGTACTTTAAAGGTGTTTTCATTTATGTGTGTTGATTTCCCTGTGCCCTCAAGCTGAATAAACCTGTGACTGAACTTTTCCCCTGATTCACACCAATTCTCCCCCTCTGCAAGCTGGGGGCTGAGCGCTGGGTCATACGATGGAGACCCTCCCCTTCTGCTCCCCCGTGGCATTCACTGCTTGGCTAAATGGGTGGTTACACCTATGGGCCTACTTTCAGTTCCTGGAGCTTTGTTTGGAAGAGAACAGAAAGAAGGATGTTGTGAAATTAGTGTCATCTCATGACCTTCACTAAATCCTGGGAAGTGGAGACGTCATCCAACTGCAAACTGTAAGCTTTATTGGAGAGACACACTTGCCTTCACTCTGGCACTTGTGGCACTCCTGGAAGGCAGCTAACTGGGACTGTCATCTTGTAGATTCATAAAGTAGTTCTGGGACCATCCTTTTAGCTAATTCCCTTGGCTTAAGGATGTTCCCCATGCTGATGCTGAGTCACTGTCCTATGACAAGAGCTGGAGATATTTATTTATTCTTACTTTTTCAGTTCTAAAACCAAGACACTTCTGTTGTAGACACAAATGGAAGATGCAGGAGAGGAAAAAATCATTAGAAACCCTTAAAGTCTACTACTCCTGATAACCACTTTTATCATTTCAATGTATGCTTATCCAGAAATTGTATGAAATAAATGTAACTGTATATTAAGAACAGAAATGGAATAATATCCTATGTACAACTTTGTAAACTGCTTTTTTACAACATAAATATCATGAGGGTCAATCCATGCCGAGCATTAAAAATCTATATGATAATAAAAATGGCAGTAGAATCCCTAATGGCACATTCTATTATGAGAATAGTGGTGAGAAAGGATGATATTTGGCTGAGTTCCCTGAGCCCCCTACTGTTGTAAGTGCCATCCCACACTTACTCATTTCACGGTCACCACAGCCTATGAGGAGGGGATCCTGTTGCCTGAGTTTGAACATCAGGGTACTGAGGCACAGTGAGGGCAGGGCTAGCAGAGCACACGACTAAGACTGAACAGCTTCTGTGTGGCTACTGAGCCCCACGTGTAACCAGTGTACACTATTGCTTCTCATTTGATGAGACCTTCAACTCTACTTTACCACCAAAAGAAAAGCCCTGCTAAGGTTTTCAACTGCAGTATATTCTTTCAGAAATTTCCTTTTGCTGGAAGCATTAATACATACATTCATGTATTTACATATTTATGTACAAAAGGTAAGGTCTTATTCTACATTTGTTTTGTGACCTACTCACCTTTTAACAGCATACCTCACAGGTCACTGATTGTGAATAAACATCAGTCTGTATCACAGGGATAGTAGAGATACTAATGAAATACAATAAAGATAGAGACAAAGAAATAAAAATCACTAAAATGTACTTATTACGTACCAGTGTTTTGTATGTATTGGGTCATTTGTGTTCATAGGACTATTATGAGTTAGATATTATGTTAATCCCATTTCATAGATGAAAAGCTGAAGGACGGTCATGTAGGAACTCGGGCCAGGCCTGCTCAGATGGGGGACAGGGCAGCTTGGGTTTGTACCCAGCACCTCGTGCTCCAGAGCCTGGAAACTGTCGGATGTGTTGGAAAGTGACAGCAGCAGCCTGCAGAAGCAGGTGCAGTTCAGGTGGTCATTAAAAGGTTTTACATGGTATGTTAAAATATTTACATAAAATATCTAGACCTAGTGACAGAGAGGTGGCTTTGCGACCTTGGTGAGAGCACGCTCATTGCAGTCATGGGGACAGAAGCCACAGGGCACTGAATGAGTCAGTAGAAAAATGAATATTAACAGGGAATGTAGAAAACTTTCTGGAACTTTGATGAGGGGACAAAGGGGAATTTAAAAAGTTTTTTTTCAATTGCTGAAAATTGTGAAGGAGCCATCTGATCTCAGATTTACCCCCTGAAATTGCCCATATACTCATTTCCCTTCTTATCCTCTTATTTGCACAACAGAGTTAATGAGATAGCTCCAATAAAACAGTGCACTCAAGATAAGCTCAATACATAATTAGTTAGTAGTGAATGGAAGAAGGAATAATTGTATGTCAAAGAGATGTTAGTAATTCTTGGATTTTTGTCTCCCAGGAGGAAGGCAGCACATGACGGAAATCCTGGTGTGATGTGGTTGTATAATGCATAATCAGAGGACCCCAGCACTGGTGACTGCAGGATAGGTCCAGAATTTTGCTGTAAATACATGAACATACCAAGTAGTTCAGGAGCAGCAGTTGGGCAAACACCACACCTTCACCTGACATCACGCGCTGAGATTATCAGATGAGTCAAAGAAAACCTGTTTTCCCAGCGCGGGGACCTGGATTAGGGTCTGCTAAGAGTCACCATGTGGAACAGTTTTTAGGAGCTCTGGAATCACTCAAGAAAGAGAACTTTCTGCCTTCAAAACTTTGAACTGAAGACATTTCAGGGAGATATTTGCTCCTTTTCCCTAGCTGTCTCTAATTTCATTAAAAGAAACAATAAGAAACACTTTTCACAAAGCCTGCCTTAGCCCTGAGGCTCAGCCAGCCCCAACGCTGTCTCACGTTTAAAGGGCCCTTGTAGTCCCATTACCTTCCATATACTCTGGCCAGGTTTTCTCATTTACCCCTGAGGACAGCTCTGTGACGAAGGTATCATCAGTCCCCTTTCGCAGATGACCAAGCTCAGGCTCACAGAGCCTGAGTCACCTTTCCAGATAAGTGGTGGAATGGGGGTAAGGTTCCACCCATTGCCCTCCCCAGAGGACACAGAGCAGCCTCTCTTCTAGACAGTGGGCTTCCAGGCTGGAGAAATGGTTGGGTCACACTCCCCTACTGTTGTGGCCCTGCAGGTACCCACTCAGCAACCCCTCTGGTGACAGGGATTGTAGGACCCCAACCTCCCTGAGAAATAAGTTAGCCTAAGAGTAGCCATCTTGAAGCCCAAAAAGCCATTCTGATATATGACTCAGAGGGAACAACTGAAACCAGGTAACTCCTCTGGAAAAACAAGTTAATCAATCATGACTGCTGGCAGCGCTAACCTCTCGGTTAGTTAATCATAAATGCCGACCCTACCTTGCTACACCCCCAGGACGTGGCACTAACCCAGAAATCGTAGGTTTGAAAAATTACTGCCTTTGTAGTATTGTTATCTTGCTATGTAGTATTGTTATCTTGTTATTACAAAACAATCTGTAACCATGGTAATCCTCTAGGGCTGAATGCCTCAGAAAATCCTATATAACCACTTAGTTGTAAGTGCTCAGGGTCCTCGTTGAGACCTGCTGCGACGGGCTGACTTGGACCACAACTAGTTGGCTTCCGAATAAATTCCTCTTGCTTGTTGCATCAAGAAACGTCTTTGGTGAGTGATTTGGGGCGGCACCTTCCTCAGGGGAATCCAACATTTGGGGGCTCGTCCGGGATCATGCGCTCACCCCGCTTCACTCCCGAAGTCGCTCTTGGAGGAAAAGGTAAGATTAGTGGCGCCTTGAGTTGTCTGTGTTCTGTCTTCTGTTTTTCAGTGAGACCGGTCAGAATTCTGAAAAGGGGTACCCACTGTCTGGCAGCTGTCCTGATCCTGTAAAGGGGTCGAGACTGCGGTCGGTAGACGTACTAGGAGCACCGCAGGCTGCAACCCTGGGGGACGCCTCGGGGAGGTTGGGAGGCCAGGGACGCCTGGTAGCCTCCCGTCTGTTTTTCTGGCAAGGTGAATCTGATGAGATAGGGTTGATTTTCAGGCGCCAGGAATATCAACCCTCTGATTCCTTTCGGTTTCTGTTTGAAAATCTGAGAAAAAACAAAAAGCGGCCGCTGTGTGTCTAATCTGTGTGTGTCTCTGTTTTTTGTGTCTTTCATGTGCCTAATAATTGTTATACTGACAATGGGACAGACTCAGACAACCCCCTAAGTGTGTAAATGAATATATCTTTCTACCTCCGGATGGTATTAATGAAATTGATTTAAAGACAAGCGCTTGTGAAAATTGAGTGTTCTAAAACTTCCAGAAAACCTGATAAAAAAGTGTTAAGCATTAATGCTAATTTGAGTTTGCCTGAGGCGGGCATGTCCTGGTAGTCGTTGGCTGCCTGAGTTTACCTAGAGTCATTTGAGTCATGTTATCTGCTAAATCTTTTAAGAATAGAATGCTTAGAAGCTTGGCTTTGTCTAGTGTTCAGTGGGGGTCTTGTGAGTAGGCTAGCATAGTTGTTGCAGGTAAGTGAACTGGATAAGTGTGGCAAGTGAACACCTTTTTAATTGTGTGTTGCAGTGTGTATGCCTACCTGCAGCCTGAGAATCTTTGTAGTAACTTAAAGCCTTAGAGTTTTGTTAAGTTGAGAAGATGTGCTCTGTGTTTGCTGGGAGATTGTGCTGTGAAGCTCATGGTTGCAGAAATTGTAAAATGTCTTCGTAAGTTTGTCAGTCTAGGAAATGTTGGTTTGACAGTTTGCAGTGTCCTGCTTCTCAGTGTTCACTGGAGCTTGAAGTTTCTAATAGTTTTGAGTTCTGGTTAGAACTGCTTAAAGTGATAGAGAGGGCATTTCTCTATGTTGAAAGATCACAGCAGTTTCTCATGCTTAAAGTCTCAGTGAGTTGCCATGAAATCGTAATGTTAAAGGGACTAAAAGCTAAAGTTTGTTAACAACTGTATAACCTTTATTTGCCTTTGAAATATTTTGTTATTAAAAATGATTGCATGGCCTGAAAAATTGAATTCCTAAGCAGAATAGTAACAAAGCTTTTTTCAGCTGATTAAATGCACTTAGTTAACAAACCAAAATTTATTAAACTGTAGAATCTGGACAAGATTATGTTTCTCCCAGAAAAACAGGTTTCACTGTAAAGGTTTAGATAGACGAACGTGTGACCACTTTTGAGAAAAGTTGTAATAGATTTTTTGAGAACCACCAGGTCTTCTTGTTTAATTTATATGCTGTATGTTTTAAAAAAAAAAACATGGGGGACTCTCCATATTTTTTAATGCAAATAATCTTAGAGCTTTTAATAGAATTTGCATAGCAGCTTATATCTACTATTAAAGAGTAAAACATTCTTGAAGCTTTCAGGGAAGACCTGTAAACTTAAGCACTTTCTCTGCTTTTTTGTATCTGGTCTTAGACACTTATGCTGAGTTATGTTCTTATTATTTTCACTGTTTGTAAGCTATTGATTGTAAGCCAAAGGTCATCATTTCTCAGTCCCTAAATGAAGAAGTAAAATGCCTGACCTCTTTCATCTCAAATCATATTTCTGGTCATATCTGAATATCTGTGTGAAAGAAAGAGACATTTAAATTTGAGATTCTGCTTAAACTTTTAAGTTGAATTTGACTATAGCCATATTCATTCTTTGTATGTATCTCTAACAGGTCTTTTGTATGCCTGGTGATATTATACTCTGCCTTGAGTTTAGACAGTTCTTTCAGCTAAATATGAATTCTTATTGTAGCTTTTTTCCCCTCCTGAAGATGAAAGCAGAAGAATCTACCATCTGCTACCATTCTCTCAAGAATGCTTAGTAACCTAAAATTAGTTTGACTTTCTGTATGTTGTCTTTAAAAATTGACAGCAGCAATCTCCCCTGCTGCCCCACTTTTTAAGATATCTTGTTTACTGTGCTGAGTATATAGACAATAAATGTGTAATGATAGTTCTAAAAAAATTAAATGCAAAAAGGTGCTTTTACCTCTAGTTAACTCTGATATTTTCCAGAGGGCCCCTGGAACATGTCAGAAGAATTTTTTCTCACTAGAGAAAGTATTTGACTAATTTGGCTTATTTATCTGATATATATATATTTATTTACCAGGAAAGCACTGTCAAAGAGAATGATGCTAAACTTTGTTACTAAATGTTTTGTATTATAGAAATATCAGAATTTCCTTATGTCAACTGTTTTACAGTAAGCTCTCATCAGATCTTTAACCATTGTCATTTGTAAGTCTTTTGTCATTTATAGTATTATCCCTAAACTGGTAAAGAACTAGATTTCAGCAGAACAGGTATTAGTTACATAAGATTACATAAACTAAAGAAAATGATTTTGTGTCTTTTTGTTTCAAATGTTGCTGGTAAAATGTTTTAACCTTGTTCTCTTAAACTGACAACAGTTTAGTAAATGACTATCTTTATGAGCAGAATTGAAACATCCTTCTCTCTACTTGATCCCTCCAGAGTTTAAAAACTTTCAGTGACTGTTTTTATATTCCATGGCAGTATGTTTATTTGCACGAGTTCAATAAGAATCTGCTTTCCTTGTGAGAAGACTACTTAAGAACACTGGTTATACTACCAAGGCTTTGACTGGAATGTCGTACCTGAGAGACATGTGCATAGACTCAGATGTGAACAACTTTAAAGAACTAAGATTGACTTTATAAAGCCAACAAAGCCCCTTGGAAGAACTGGCCTAGTACCTTGCTTACAGAGTTCCCAGCAGCCTTACCAGGTGAGTAAAGAAGGTCACTTCCTGGCAGGTGCAGAGACCTCGAGAAGAGAAGAATTCATCCAAATCTACAGGTACTGCAGGTAAAGCCTGATGGCAAGTCTGGCTTGGCTGTCTGGCCTCAAGAGGCCTTTAAAAGTTCAATCTGAAATTCCTTACAAAAAGTTACAGCAAAGCATATTTAAAAGAGCCTGTGTAATCAATTGCTCTTCTTGCTGCACCTGTGCAAATAATCAAGCCAGCTGTTAATTATTTTCTTAACCTAGTTACTTCTAGTAAAAATGAGAGTGATTTTAGAGAGAAGTATCGTTTCAATAATGTAGCCTCCTTCCAGAATAAAAAATCCAACTCCAGATGTTGCTACATAACCTAATAACACAATTTGTTTTATCTTGCCTAGAAGCCACAAAACTGCAAATAGTAATAAAAATGAAACCCAGAATAGAAGCGCCAGCCTTCTGAAGCCCTCTCAACTGACCAGTGATGGAGACCTAGCTGCACCCTTTACTGCGCCCCCTTCTCAGCATGAAGCAGCCAGAGCGGTCATCGCCCCTTTTCCCTAGCAGCAGCTAGAGTCTTTATCTGTAGAAGAAAGAATGAGACCATACCCATAGCCTTCCCTGGTAAAAACAGGTATTTAATCCCTCCTCCCAAGAGATGGTGGGCTTGTAACACTGGAGTGACCCCATGTGTCTCTACTTCTGCCTTCAACTCCTCCCGTGATTTCTGTATCATGGTCCAGTTAGTACCCAGACTAATGTATCATGATGACTTATCATTCGTGGCAGAATTAGAACCTAAACTAAGGTATAAAAGAGAGCCAGTCTCACTCACTCTAGCTGTATTACTAAGAGTAGGAGTCGCAGCCGGAGTAGGACCAGGGGCAGCTGCAATTATACAAGGAAACCAACATTACGAAGGACTAAGAATAGCTATCGATGAAGATTTGAGAACTATAGAACAGTCTATTTCTAAACTTGAAAAGTCCCTAACCTCTCTCTCTGAAGTAGTGCTGCAAAATAGACGAGGGTTAGATTTACTATTTCTAAAAGAAAGTGGATTGTGTGCAGCTCTAAAGGAAGAGTGCTGCTTCTATGCAGACCATACTGGAGTAGTAAGAGACTCAATGTCTAAATTAAGAGAAAGATTAGATCAGCGAAAGCGAGAACGAGAAGCTAACCAGAGCCTGTTTGAATCCTGGTTTTCTAGATCCCCATGGCTTACAACTCTAATATCCACTTTGGCAGGACCCCTGCTTATTTCAATATTGCTCCTCACCTTAGGTCCCTGCATTTTAAATCGAGTAATAACCTTTATTAGAGAAAGAGTAAGTGCTGTGCAGGTGCTAATGCTGAGACAACAGTATCATACCCTCACACAACAAGAAGAAACCAACATTCCATGATTAGAATGTTCAGAAAAAGAAGTGGGGAATGTAGGACCCCAACCTCCCTGAGAAATAAGTTAGCCTAAGAGTAGCCATCTTGAAGCCCAAAAAGCCATTCTGATATATGACTCAGAGGGAACAACTGAAACCAGGTAACTCCTCTGGAAAAACAAGTTAATCAATCATGACTGCTGGCAGCGCTAACCTCTCGGTTAGTTAATCATAAATGCCAACCCTACCTTGCTACACCCCCAGGACGTGGCACTAACCCAGAAATCGTAGGTTTGAAAAATTACTGCCTTTGTAGTATTGTTATCTTGCTATGTAGTATTGTTATCTTGTTATTACAAAACAATCTGTAACCATGGTAATCCTCTAGGGCTGAATGCCTCAGAAAATCCTATATAACCACTTAGTTGTAAGTGCTCAGGGTCCTCGTTGAGACCTGCTGCGACGGGCTGACTTGGACCCCAACTAGTTGGCTTCCGAATAAATTCCTCTTGCTTGTTGCATCAAGAAACGTCTTTGGTGAGTGATTTGGGGCGGCGCCTTCCTCAGGGGAATCCAACAGGATGACAGAGGAAATTGAAATCATGCCACTGGTGCCAAGAGACCTCAGTGTCAGCCCACATCCCTTGAGTGATCCCTGAAGCGGGGAGTGGGGCTGGGACAAGAGGTCAGGTGTTGCCCTTGGGACAGGTGATTTGGAGGGAAGGAAGGTGATAAGTGTACAGAACTGTTTTAAGCAAGTGTTCACATTTCGCCTCCTTTCATCCTAACAGCTATTCAAGTTACACATCATTATAACCAACATTCATACCAGGGTGCTGCCTTTAGGGGAGCTTAATTCACCAGGGAGAAAATTTGTTATCTCCTGATGTGATAAACAGGAAACTCAGGAATTAAATTTTTTTCGTTTTGCCTTGAAGCCTATACAGAAGTACAAGTGTTTTTGCTAACTTTTACTCACATATTTTTTTGTAGTGATGGGCATTTAGATTGCTTCTTACATTTTTCCTTTGTTTTCTTTTTTATTGCAGGCAGTTGTGCAGCAAACGTCCTCTTACCAGCTTACATGTGCATGTGTGAAAAAATTTCCCTGCATTACACGTTTAAACAACTTGAGACTTGATTTCAGTAGTTTTAGCTCCCTCAAAAAGTGCCTGAGCTTTCTTTCTTCTCTACCCACCTCCATACCTGTTGTTCATTTTACTTAAATTTATTTCTGATTAGTTTCCATTTCCTTGCCCTGTCCTAAAGTTGAGTCTCTCTCTCTCACCTACACACACACACATGTACGTAGACATACACACAAAGCCAGTTTTCAAATTTTTATTTGTGATACTTTTGTCCATTTTTCTATATTTAATATTTAATATTTGTCAGACGATAGGTGATAAAATGATATTTAGATGATTTAATTTGCATTCCTTAAATTACTAGCGAATTAGAATCTATTTTCTTGTGACTACTGGCCATTTGTATTTCTTCATCTGTGACCTCTTTATACATTTTGCCCATTTGCTATTTTGTTGCAGAAGCCCTACATGCATTAAGGCTGATACCATTCGCTGATTCATGGATTTGTGATTTTGATAAATTTTTGTTGGGTGAATATCAATTTCCATACACTCCAGCAAAAAGCCATGTTCCAGATCTCTCTTCCGAGATCCAGATGCTTCTGTTTACTGGAAATGTGCACTTGGAGAAAGAAGAGTATTAGTACTCATCCATATTGGAGGGATTGTCACGGAGAACATCTACAGGCAATTCTGAAACACTTCTCCCTAAACCCTGCATGGCCAGGGTGAAAAGGGTGCACTGTATTACATGAGGACAACGCCAACTCAGGATTAGGATTTCCGTGATCTTTACTCTGTGGCAAGATTTTAGAAATTACATGTTTCTGAGTTTACCTTTTCTCATTTCTGAAATGGAAACATTTATAGCTGTATGAGACAGCTGTCCTGAGGAGCAAAAGAGCAAAATATTTCCAGTGTTATACCCAGCAGGTAGTATACACGATATCCAGGAGATGTTAGTTTCCTCCCTATCCTACAGCTGTCCTTCCTTTAAAGGGATTCCCATGACATAGTCCAGATAGCATGATCGCATGATGATCGTGTGGAAATGTTAAGTGGAAGGGAAACGTGTAAGGATTTGTCAGATAATTCAGGAAAAAGAAGAACAATCACTGGACCAGTTCCACAGGGTTTGAAGAAAAACTATCATGACCGGCATCTCATCTTACTTTGTTTCGTATATTTTCCTGTCCCACTTTAGATATCATTTTTCTCAAAAATAGTATGTGCAACGTAACTCAGAAAGAAGCTGTGCAAAAAAGCACTGTAGTGGAACACTGGGGACTCTGGGTAAGTCATTTCCCGTGTGCTGGGTGTTTTTTGGACAAAAACTCTCACATCGATATGGAAATAAATGAGATCCCATTTAGGAAAGCTCTTTGAAACCTTAGTAGGAAAGGAAGGAGCAGCGATTTCCAAGTAATTTCTTTCCAGTCTTCACTGCAGCTGTTATCATACTTCGTATTGGAAGAACTCAGTCTTCTTGTACTGTTTTGTAATTGAGTGACTATTTGTGGATGGTTGGAACTTAAAACTCTTACAAAAAGTAGGACCTCTGACCTCAGGAAACTATGGGGGACTCAGCTTTCCTGAATGCATGCTACTTTGTTATCTCATGTATTTCCTGCAATATTCTTGGCAGGTAGAGATTATGCTTTCTGTACCATTTTGTAGCTGGTAACCAATGATGTAGGGAGAGTAAATAACTTGGTTAGGAGTCATCCTGCCCTAAGACGGAAAGCAGAGACTGCCACCTTATATGTCCAAGTGCAGACTGCATGACGCTCAGCCATACATCCCACCAGAATCAAGTAAACCTTGCTTTCCTGCTGACCTGTGTCACTTCTACAATCTGTATCATCATGCCTGGTTCTAGAGTGCTAGTACTGCCTATATGTCTGCATTTCAGTGAACCTGGTTCAACCTCAGTTTCCTGTTCTGTAAAAACAAGGAGGTGCGAAAAGAACACAGATTTTTGCAGGTGATGATATGTTTGGTTGTGGTGATTGTGTTATGGGTGTATGTATAGGTCCAAACTCATGAAGGTGTTTACATTCAAATGTGTATAATTTTAAAAAATATCACGTATACCTCAATAAAGCTAAAAAACAGACAAGGGAGTATGTTTAAGTCATTATTTTTACAAGTAGAGTCCCCAGACAACCTGTATTCTAAGGAATATGGAGTCTCTAATAGAGGGACAGGTGTCATGCTGAGGATGAACACTTGAAGCAGTCCCCAAACACACACAGACTGGGAGGTCACAGACTTTCATGGACATTGACACATCAGCCTGGAAAGAGGTAGTAGTGACTGACATCCTCACCAGCAGTATCAGAGAGCAGGCTTCCCTCGTGCTCACCCACTGGGAATCCTCAATAGTTTATTGTTCTACTTTGCCAACATGGTAAGTGGAAAACCCCATCGTCATCATTTTCTGGATATTAAGGTTATTTAAAACCTTAAAAAGCTTTCCTAGCATACAAAAGACTCTGCTAGTCATCATTGTTATTTTTTTTTTAAATGTAGATGGGTCCAGTTATATAGGCAGCCTAAGAATGACACCACATATGCCTAGATTGACTATATCTCTGTGGGACAGATGTTGAGCTCAAGTTTAGTTAGGAGCTGAATCTGCCCTTTCTTGAGTCTTCCCAAATGGTGCAAGAGCTGGACCACAACCTGCTTCTGAGCATACCCTAATCCCATTATCCCCTACAGAAAGCAACCCTGTCTAGGAACTCACCTGCTCAGGTCAGGCTTGGATCACTCCAAGACATAACGTGTGCCAGTCTGTGTTAATCTGTTTCTGAACTCTGAAGTTGAGGGCTCCCATCTTGCTGCATCAGTTGCCGAGCCCTGAGAAGCTTCATCCTCTCTGCCACCCAGCGCCATGGGTTTACTCACCTGCATGAAGAGCTCTGCCCTGGGACTTTAAAATCCAGGACTTCCCAGCATTTTTCATACCTCCTGCATCCATTTACCTGCCCATTCATCTTGCTAACAGTCATCCAGTTAAGCATAAGACCGCACTCCACACCTTTGATTAAGTTTGAGGCGTCTCCAGAATGGAAACAATGATGGAAAGTGTGGTGCTCTAAATTCAGATATTAAATCTGAGAAGAGATGACTCCTTCCCATCAAGATTTCAACATGCTCAAGTCTATAATTAATGGTTTGAAAATACAATGCACCAGGCCCCATTCCACTCTCTAGTTACTCTCTTCTTTTATTTATTTATTTATTTATTTATTTATTTATTTATTTTTATTCTTTTTTTGGTGTCATTAATATACAATTACATGAGCTACGTTGTGGTTACTAGATTCCCTCCATTATCAAGTCCCCACCACATACCCCATTACAGTCACTGTCCATCAGCATAGTAAGATGCTGCAGAGTCACTACTTGTCTTCTCTGTGCTATACTGCCTTCCCCGTGCCCCCCTACATTGTGTCTAATTGTAATGCCCCTTATTACCCCCCATCCTCCCCAGTCCCTTTCCCTTTGGTAACTGTTAGTTCGTTCTTCGTTCTTGGGTTCTGTGAGTCTGCTGCTGTTTTGTTCCTTCAGTTTTTTTCTTTGTTCTTATACTCCACAGATGAGTGAAATCGTTTGGTACTTGTCTTTCTCCGCCTGGCTTATTTCACTGAGCATAATACCCCCTAGGGTCATCCATGTTGTTGCAAATGGTAGGATTTGTTTTCTTCTTATAGCTGAATAATATTCCATTGTGTATATGTACCACATCTTCTTTATCCATTCATCTATTATGGACACTTAGGTTGCTTCCATATCTTGGTTATTGTAAATAGTGCAGCGATAAACATAGGAGTGCATCTGTCTCTTTCAAACTGGAGTGCTACATTCTTAGGGTAAATTCCTAGAAGTGAAATTTTTGGGTCAAATGGTATTTCTATTTTGAGCATTTTGAGGAACCTCCATACTGCTTTCCACAATGGTTGAACTAATTTGCATTTCCACCAGCAGTGCAGGAGGGTTCCCTTTTCTCGACATCCTCGCCAACATTTGTTGTTGTTTGTCTTTTGGATGTTGGCCATCCTAACTGGTGTGAGGTGATATCTCATTGTGGTTTTCATTTGCATTTCTCTAATGACTAGTGATGTGGAGCATCTTTTCATGTGCCTGCTGGCCATCTGAATTTCTTCTTTGGAGAACTCTCTGTTCAGATCCTCTGCCCATTTTTTAATTGGCTTATTTGCTTTTTGTTTGTTGAGGTGTGTGAGCTCTTTGTATATTTTGGATATCAACCCCTTATCGGATATGTCATTTACGTATATTTTCTCCCATACTGTAGGATGCCTTTTTTTCCCACTGATCGTGTCCTTTGCTGTTCAGAAGGTTTTTAGTTTGATAATGGTCCCGCTTGTTCATTTTTGCTTGTTTCCCTTACCCGTGGAGATATATTCATGACGAAATTGTTCATGTTTATATTCAAGAGAGTTTTGCTATGTTTTCTTCGAAGAGTTTTATGGTTTTATGACTTACATTCAGGTCTTTGATCCATTTCGAGTTTACTTTTGTGTATGGAGTTAGACAGTAATCTAGTTTCATTCTCTTACGTGTAGCTGTCCAGTTCTGCCCACACCAGCTGTTGAAGAGGCTGTCATTTCCCCATTGTATATCCATGGCTCCTTTATCGTATATTAATTGGCCATAATCCGGACTCCCTCTGTTCCACTGGTCTGTGACTCTGTTCTTGTGCCAGTACCAAATTGTCTTGATTACTGTGGCTTTGTAGTAAAGCTTGAAGTTGGGAACAGAGATCTCTCCTGCTTTATTCTTCCTTCTCAGCATTGCTTTGGCTATTTGGAGTCTTCTGTGGTTCCATATGAATTTTAGAACTGTTTGTTCCAGTTTGTTGAAGAATGCTGTTGGTATTTTTATAGGGATTGCATTGAATCTGTAGACTGCTTTAGGCAGGATGGCCATTTTGACAATATTAATTCTTCCTACCCAAGAGCATGGGATGAATTTCCATTTATTAGTGTTCCAATTTCTCTCATGAGTGTCTTGTAGTTCTCAGGGTATATGTCTTTCACCTCCTTGGTTAGATTTATTCCTAGGTATTTTATTCTTTTTAATGCAGTTGTGAATGAAATTGTTTTCCTGTCTTCTCTTTCTGCTAGTTCGTCATTAGTGTATAGGAATGCAACAGATTTCTGTTTTGCATCCCACAACTTTGCTGAATTCAGATATTAGATCTAGTAGTTTTGGAGTGGATTCTTTAGGTTTTTTAAATGTACTATATCATGTCATCTGCAAACAGGGACAGTTTAACTTCTTCCTTGCCAATCTGGATGCCTTTTATTTCTTTGTGTTGTCTGATTGCAGTGGCTGGGACCTCCAGTACTAAGTTGAATAGAAGTGGGGAGAGTGGGCATCCTTGTCTTGTTCCCGATCTTAAAGGAAAAGCTTTCAGCTTCTCTCTGTTAAGTATGATGTTGGCTGTGGGTTTGTCATATATGGCCTTTATTATGTTGAGGTACTTGCCCTCTATACCCATTTTGTTGAGAGTTTTTATCGTGAATGGATGTTGAATTTTGTCAAATGCTTTTTTGGCATCTATGGAGATGATGATGTGGTTTTTGTCCTTCTTTTTGTTGATGTGGGGGATGATGTTGATGGATTTTTGAATGTTGTACCATCCTTGCATCCCTGGGATGAACCCCACTTGATCATGGTGTATGACCCTCTTGATGTATTTTTGAATTCAGTTTGCTAATATTTTGTTGAGTATTTTTGCATCTATGTTCATCAGGGATATTGGTCTTTAGTTTTCTTTTTTTTGTGGTGTCTTTGCCTGGTTTTCGTATTAGAGTGATGCTGGCTTCATAGAATGAGTTTGGAAATATTCCCTCCTCTTCTATTTTTTGGAAAACTTTAAGGAGAATGGGTATTATGTCTTATCTAAATGTCTAGTTACCCTCTTCTTTACATAGATTCTCCCTTTGCACTGGTTTTGCAAAGAATACTTGATACTGAACTCACATCCCTTTGCACCTCCCCTCTAACTCAGTCTTATCCTTCATCTAATAAGGCTATGTTCCCCCACACTTCCACTGTTTAGTTGTGCCCAAGGAATTCCCCCCCTTTCCACCAAAACTTCCAGCAAGTGTCTCAGGGGCTTAGGGCCACAGCCCCTCCCTCCCACCTTCCTGCTCCAGAATGTTCACACTGCAGTTCAGGCATCTGTCACAAGGTGGCACCAATGTACCAGTATAATCAAATCTATTTCCTACGAAGAGGCTGCAAGGAGTGAAAAAAAAAGGAAATTTCTCCCTTAATCCTAGTTTATGAGCCTATGTACAGAATGATTCTAATTTTGTCTGACCAAACTGGTAGGTGCAAAAGAAGACTGTGAAAACATATACTCTGGGGCCTGCAGACGCTGAAGCACCAGGTGGCAGGAGCATGCTTTGGCAGTGGGTATCCTGTGCGCAAAAGGCAGCGCAGGGGAGGGGGAGGTGACTACATGGACGGGTCATTAGAGCCGTGACTGGGCAGCTGTGTTTAGGGTCATGGGAGAAGGAACGGGCGGCCTGTACAGGGATGGGGTGACAGAGGGTGAATGCCCTGCTCTCTGGGAGGGACCCTATACATTGTGGACACACCAACCTGCATTGAGGAAAGGATTGCAGCTCTGTGAGTAAGAGACCCGGGAGTTAAGCAAAGAGGAGGGAGAAGTGGAGTTTGAAATCTTTGTTTAATGCTATCAGCCAGTTTTCCAGAATTATTCATCTTGTGGTAGAATTTCCTGTGCACCAATCATTTTCTGGGATATGTACACCTGAGAGTGGATGTCCAGCCTGGTCACACTGGAGATAAAGCTGTCCTTGTGACTGTGTATTTGGGGGTGATCCAGCTAGAGGAGACAAACAAAAAATCACACACCAAACAATACACTGTCTAAATTTTTTTATTTACTTCCTTGCCCTATACATGGAATACAATGAATGCTTTTTAAAAGTAACGTATATATATGCAGATTACTTCTGTCACTTTGTTCACTCATCTATTCTGTGTTCATATTTTATCCAAATACTTTTTCCCCTGAATAATTAATTTCACACAACATAGGAAAGTACGGTATACATGAATCTACATTTCTCCCTGGCCAAGTCCCACCCCCTGGCCCAAAGGGCTCTGTTATCTTAGGATGGTGCCTCCTCTCCACATGTGTCCCTATAGATGGAGGGGAACAAGACCGTGGATGCCTGCACACACCCAGGCTCTTTTCCATGACAGGATTTCCATGATTCATCTTTGCATCTTGTCTTTCCTGCTTACTATTCTTCTCAGGGTTTATATTTGCATCTTATCAGTCCAAGTTCTGGTAGTTCATTTTATGTGTCCATTTGACTGGGCACGGGGGTCCCAGGTGAAACATTATTCTGGCTGTGTCTGTGAAGGTGTTTGTGGAGGAGATTAGTATCAGAATTGGTGGACTAAGTAGACTGTCCTCCCCAGGGTAGGGGAGCCTCCTGCAATCTGTAGGAACATGAATAAAACAAGAGGTAGGAGGACTTTGTCCCTTTTTGCTCCTTGCCACACTGCTTGGCATCTCACCTCGTCTCCTCTGGACTTCAACTGGGATTTAAAACATTGGCTTCCCAGGTTCTCAGGCCTTTGGACTCAAACCGAATCACACCAGAGGCTGGCCCCAGTTTGGAAACAGCAGGCTTGGGACCTGTTAGTCTCCATAATTACATATGCCAAATCCCCATAATAAATCTCCTCATATATATATTCAAATCCTACTGTCTTTTTCTGGAGAACCCAGGAGCTTTAGACATATTTTAATATGTTTATTGTTCATATATTTATTTTGAATTCTCTTTTGAAATTTGTTGCCATTTTGTTACTGATTTGCTTAAAAAATTACGGGTATCAACCCAGTATCTGAGGCGTAGTTTTAAAATGTTTCCTCCCTTATTTTAACACACTTGCTGTTGCTTTTATTTTCATTTTCTAAAGGGTTTTAATTTTCAGAACTTATTTAAAAGCAACGCAAGTGTAATTTAAAAAGAAAAAAATGTGGGGAGCATGTACTGGTAGCCTGCAGGGAGGTACGAGTGGTCAGAGCCCTGGAATTACCAAGACAAAGCAGCAAAAGCTTTAGAGCAACTCGAGAGTGAACTACTGGTCAGGAGAGAAGAGTGGCCTTCCTGGTGAATTAAATTCTCCTGAAGGCAGCACCCTGGCATGGGTATTGTCATAATGATGTGTAACCTGAATAGCTGTTAGGATTAAAGGAGATGAAATACAAACTACAATTTCTTGAAGCAATTCCGTACATACCACCTTCCTTCCCTCAAGATCACCTGTCCCCAAAGCAACATCTGAGCCCCTGCCTGAGCCTCACTCCCTACTTCAGGGGTCAGTCAATGGATGTGATCCCACACCCACGTCTCTTGGCACAACAGGTGGGATTTCATCTTCTCTGTCATTTTCATCAACCACAGGGATTGCTGAGTGAGTACCTGACAGGCCACAATAGAAGAGTAGATGCATCCATTTCTCCAGGCCTGGAAACCCATCTTCCGGTAGAGGGGCTTCTGTGTGGCCTGTGGTGAGGGTGAGGGAAGGAACCTCATTTCCATCCTGCCCCGTACCTGGAGAGGTGACTCAGGCTCTGTGAGCCAGAGTTTGCTCATCAGTTAAAAGGGACTGATGGTATCTCTGCCACAGAGCTGCCCTCAGGGGTAAAGGAGAAAACCTGCCCAGAGTATATGGCAGGGAGTGGGACTTCTTGGTCCTTTACATGTTGATACACAAGGGCTGCATATAGGGGCTGGCTGAGCCTCAGGGCTAAGAAGTATTGAGAAAAGTAATTTTTCATAGTTTATCCTAGTGAGAACATAGATATCTTTATAAAGGGAGCAAACATTACTCTGATATGACTCGAGTTCAAAGTTTCAGACATGATTCTGTATTTTCTTGAATGTTTCTAAGTTCATAAGATCTACTTAACGTCATTTAATTCAAGTCACAGAGCCAAATACACCATATAATGTATGATTCCTTTTATACGAGAAGTCCAGAATGAAGCCATCAGTATAATTGTGCCCAAGGAACTCCCCTTTACACCCAGACTTCCAGAAAGGTGTCTGGTGGGTTTGGGCCACAGCCCCTCCCTCTCACCTACCTGCAATAGGATGTTCAAGCTGCAGTTCACGATTCTGTCACAAGGTGGCCCCAACGTACCAAACCATGATACTTCTGTCCTAAGACGCGTCTGCAGGGAGTAAAATACAAAATCCTTTCTTAAAACCCAGCCTATGAACCTAGGTACAGAATGCATCTAATTCTGTCTGAGAGAAAAACTGATAGGTTGTGAAGATGAAATGAGTAAGTGTAGGCTTAGCACTGCAACACTGCAGGGCACAGGGGAAATCAGCAAATGCATTAAAGTTTCCTATCATTATTAGCATACCCAAATTGATCATTAGTGCTTCTACTGCCATGTTTATTAATATGTAGTTTGACTTGGATTGACCTTCATAATATGATGTTGTCGAGAAAAGGTGTATATAAAAGGTTTAAGTTACCATTTCACTGCTCTCTTAAATACAGTTATATTTTCATACTAAGATTTCTGAAAACAAATACATACTCAACTGTCAACAATGCTTATCCCTGAGTAATATAAAGATTTCTAATTTTTTCTATCCTGAATTTTTATCTCTTCTTGAGGTATTAAAAATGTCCTGATGTTATAGATAGTTTGAGAGAAGGTTTCTTTAAATATAGAAAAATGAAGCACGAAAGAACCAGCACCGTTTCAAACAAAACGTCATGTAAAACATTGCAGACATCTTCAGCAGACCATGCAGTCTCATATAATTCCTTCTGTTTCTAGTTGATGTTTTGTCAACAGGTTTATGGATCCATCAGCTTCTACATGAGAGTTTGGAATGCTTGCCGTGCTCAGTGATATGATCTGAAAATTATCAGAAACCTGGCTTTGTGAAAGTCCTTTCCATGAATCTCTGAAGATGATGCACTTTTGCACAAGCATCAGAGTAAAGCAATAACCATCTGTAAATGACAAAAGACTTAGAAAGGACAATGGTTAAATTCTGCTAACAGTTCATTATAACGTTATCAACCAAAATTTGGTTATTTCTGTGACATACATTTTAAGGTAATTGCTAGAATTATGGCTGATCGTCTTATGCCTGAACATTTCAGATTTCTAGGAATTTCATGTAATTACTAGAATACTTACATTAATAACATATACCCAGGCAAATATAACCTCAAGAACGTTTAGCATCACTTCTTATTTGACAATGTCTCCCATGCAATTTAACATGTCATATAAGCCTAATTAGTTTAACATCCTATTTTACAAGGAGAGAAAACAAAATCTTTTGAGAGTTTTCAGCGGCCCTCTGGAAAATCCCACAATCCATTCAAGGTCAAAAAGACTTCATTTAAATTAGATTTGATTTGGGGAAGTTTGTCAAGAATATCAAGTTTGGACACTTAGCTAAATAGACTCAGAGATCATTAAGGAACAATACTTAATTATATATTAAACCAAAGTGAATACAAAAGATTTTAAAGGCAAATTCATAAGGTTGCATAGCTGTCAGAAAAACTGAGATCTTTTACTATTATAGAGATTCAGTTTTCTTAAGTAATAAAAAACCTGGTAAAGCCCACAGGAAGCACAGGAAATTATTTTGTTAAGACACAAAACATTTGCTTTCTAGGGAGATTCAGCAAAACATACAGAAAAACCTTCCAGAACCTCTTATCAGGAGCACACTAATAGTCGAAGAAAACTTTGTCCTTTCAGCAGATGAAAGAAAAGTAAATTTCAGTTTGACATAAGCACACTATTGATACTAAACCTTATTTTTTAAACCATAATAATAAATGTATTCAGTTTAGCCAGCTAGACCACACAAGTTAAATTCCCTCTCCCTCTGTCTCTCCCCAACTTTCTCTATGTATTTGTTTTGTTATTTATTCTCCTCTTTCTCATTCTGAAACAACCAGTCATTCTACGTTAGGATAAAATTTGTTTTTCCCTTAAGACGAATGCATCTCCATTCCTCCAACCTTTTTCTAACCCATAACACATTGTAATTTCTTTTTTAATACTTAAACACATCCTTATTTCCTTCATATGTAGATGAAATAGTTTCTCTTACTCTTTCTAGTAGTTTTTTTTAGTTGAGGGTCCTGATTTTATTTTATTATTATTTTTTTAAATTTTATTTTGGTATCATTAATCTATAATTATATGAAGGACATTATGTTCACTAGGCTCCCTCCCCTCACCAAGTGCCCCCCACATACCCGTTAACAGTCACTGTCCATCAACATAGTAAGATGCTGTAAAATCACTGCTTATCTTCTCTGTGTTGCACAGCCCTCTCAATGTCCCCCCCCCCCCACTATACAAGTTAATCTTAAGGCCCCCTTTCTATTTTCCCGCCCTTATCCATCCCTTCCCACCAGTCCTCCCCAGTCCCTTTCCCTTTGGTAACTGTTAGTCCATTCTTGGGTTCTGTGCTTCTGCTGCTGTTTTGTTCCTTCAGTTTTCTTTTGTTCTTATACTCCACACATGAGTGAAATCATTTGGTACTTGTCTTTCTCCGCCTGGCTTATTTCACTGAGCATAATACCCTCTAGATCCATCCATGTTGATGCAAATGGTAGGATCTGTTTTTTTCTTATGGCTGAGTAATATTCCATTGTGTATATGTACCATATCATCTTTATCTATTCATCTACTGATGGACATTTAGGTTGCTTCCATATCTTGGCTATTGTAAATAGTGCAGTGATAAATATAAGGGTGCATCTGTCTTTTTCAAACTGGAGTGCTGGATTCTTAGGGTAAATTCCTAGAAGTGGAATTCCTGGGTCAAATGGTATTTCTATTTTGAGCATTTTGAGGAACCTCCATACTGCTTTCCACAATGGTTGAACTAATTTACATTCCCACCAGCAGTGTAGGAGGGTTCCCCTTTCTCCACAACCTTGCCACCATTTGTTGTTGTTTGTCTTTTGGATGGTAGCCATCCTTACTGGTGTGAGATGATATCTCATTGTGGTTTTAATTTGCATTTCTCTGATGATTAATGATATGGAGAATCTTTTCATGTGTCTGTTGGCCATCTGAATTTCTTCTTTAGAGAACTGTCTATTCAGCTCCTCTGCCCATTTTTTAATTGGATTATTTGCTTTTTGTTTGTTGAGGTGTGTGAGCTCTTTATATATTTTGGATGTCAACCCTTTGTCAGATCTGTCATTTATGAATATATTCTGCCATACTGTAGGATACCTTATTGTTCTATTGATGGTGTCCTTTGCTGTACAGAAGCTTTTCCTATTTGTTCATTTTTGCTTTTGTTTCCCTTGCCTGGGGAGATATGTTCAAGAAGAGGTCACTCATGTTTATGTCTAAGAGATTTTTGCCTATGTTTTTTTCTAAGAGTTTTATGGTTTCATGACTTACATTCAAGTCTTTGATCCATTTCGAATTTGCTTTTGTGTATGGGTTTAGACAGGGATCCAGTTTCATTCTCTTACAGGTAGCTGTCCAGTTTTGCCAGCACCATCTGTTGAAGAGACTGTCATTTCCCCATTGTATGTTCATGGCCCTTTTATTGAATATTAGTTGACCATATATGTTTGGGTTAATGTTTGGAGTCTCTATTCTGTTCTACTGGTCTGTGGCTCTGTTCTTGTGCCAATACCAAATTCTCTTGATTACTGTGGCTTTGTAGTAGAGCTTGAAGTTGGGGAGCGAGATCCCCCCACTTTATTCTTCCTTCTCAGGATTGCTTTGGCTATTCGGGGTCTTTTGTGGTTCCATATGAATTTTAGAACTATTTGTTCCAGTTCATTGAAGAATGCTGTTGGTAATTTCATAGGGATTGCATCAAATCTGTATATTGCTTTGGGCAGGATGGCCATTTTGATTATATTAATTCTTCCTAGCCAGGTGCATGGGATGAGTTTCCATTTGTTAGTGACCTCTTTAATTTCTCTTAAGAGTGTCTTATAGTTTTCAGAGTATAGGTCTTTCACTTACTTGGTTAGGTTTATTCCTAGGTATTTTATTCTTTTTGATGCAATTGTGAATGGAATTGTCTTCCTGATTTCTCTTTCTATTAGTTTATTTTTATTGTATAGGAAAGCCACAGATTTCTGTGTGTTAATTTTGTATCCTGCAACTTTGCTGTATTCTGATATTAGCTCTAGTAGTTTCGGGGTGGAGTCTTTAGGGTTTTTTATGTACAATATCATGTCATCTGCAAATAGTGACAGTTTAACTTCTTCTTTACCAATCTGGATTCCTTGTATTTCTTTGTTTTGTCTAATTGCCATGGCTAGGGCGTCCAGTAATATGTTGAATAACAGTGGGGAGAGTGGGCATCCCTGTCTTGTTCCCGATCTCAGAGGAAAAGCTTTCAGCTTCTTGCTGTTCAGTATGATGTTGGCTGTGGGATTGTCATATATGACCTTTATTATGTTGAGGTACTGGCCCTGTATACCCATTTTGTTGAGAGTTTTTATCATGAATGGATGTTGAATTTTGTCAAATGCTTTTTCAGCATCGATGGAGATGATCATGTAGTTTTTGTCTTTCTTTTTGTCGATGTGGTGGATGATGTTGATGGATTTTCGAATGTTGTACCATCCTTGCATTCCTGGGACGAATCCCACTTGGTCATGGTGGATCCTTTTGATGTATTTTTGAATTCAGTTTGCTAATATTTTGTTGAGTATTTTTGCATCTACATTCATCAGGGATATTGGTCTGTAGTTTTCTTTACTGGTGGGGTCTTTGCCTGGTTTTGGTATTAGGGTGATGTTGGCTTCATGGAATGAGTTTGGGAGTATTCCCTCCTCTTCTACTTTTTGGAAAACTTTAATGAGAATGGGTATTCTGTCTTCTCTGTATGTCTGATAAAATTCTGAGGTAAATTCATCTGGCCTTGGGTTTTGTTCTTTGGTAGTTTTTTGATTACTGCTTCAATTTTGTTGCTGGCAATTGGTCTATTTAGATTTTCTGTTTCTTTCCGGGTCAGTCTTGGAAGGTTGTATTTTTCTAGGAAGTTGTCCATTTCTCCTAGGTTTCTCAGCTTGTTAGCATAAAGGTTTTCATAGTACTCTCTAATTATTCTTTCTATTTCTGTGGGGTCCGTGGTGATTTGTCCTTTTTCGTTTCTGATTCTGTTGATGTGTGTTGACTTTCTTTTCCTCTTAATAAGTCTGGCTAGAGGCTTATGTATTTTGTTTATTTTTTCAAAGAAGCAGCTCTTGGTTTCATTGATTTTTGCTATTGTTTTATTCTTCTCGTTTATTTATTTCTTCTGTGATCTTTATTACATCCCTCCATCTGCTGACCTTAGGCCTCATTTGTTCTTCTTTTTCCAATTTTGATAATTGTGACATTAGACTATTCATTTGGGATTGTTCTTCCTTCATTAAGTATGCCTGCATTGCTATATACTTTCCTCTTAAGACTGCTTTTGCTGTGTCCCACAGAAGTTGGGGCTTTGTGTTGTTGTTGTCATTGGTTTCCATATATTGTTGGATCTCCATTTTAATTTGGTCGTTGATCCATTGATTATTTAGTAGCATGTTGTTAAGCCTCCATGTGTTTGTGAGCCTTTTTGCTTTCTTTGTACAATTTATTTCTAGTTTTATCCCTTTGTGGTCTGAAAAGCTGGTTGGTAGGATTTCAATCTTTTGGAATTTACTGAGGCCTCTTTTGTGGCCTAGTATGTGGTCTATTCTGGAGAATGTTCCATGTGCACTTGAGAAGAATGTGTATCCTGTTGCTTCTGGATGTAGAGTTCTGTAGATGTCTATTAGGTCCATCTGTTCTAGTGTGCTGTTCAGTGCCCCTGTGTCCTTACTTATTTGCTGTCTGGTGGATCTGTCCTTTGGAGTGAGTGGTGTGTTGAAGTCTCCCAAAATGAATGCATTGCATTCTATTTCCTCCTTTAATTCTGTTAGTATTTGTTTCACATATGTTGTTGCTCCTATATTGGGTGCATATATATTTATAATGGTTATATCCTCTTGTTGGACTGACCCCTTTATCATTATGTAATGTCCTTCTTTATCTTTTGTTACTTTCTTTATTTTGAAGTCTATTTTGACTGATACTAGTATTGCAACTCCGGCTTTTTTCCCTCTGTTGTTTGAATGAAATATCTTTTTCCATCCCTTGACTTTAAGTCTGTGCATGTCTTTGGGTTTGAGTTGAGTCTCTTGTAAGCAGCATATGGATGGGTCTTGCTTTTTTATCCATTCTGTTACTCTGTGTCTTTTGATTGGTGCATTTACTCCATTTACATTTAGGGTGATTATTGAAAGGTATGTACTTATTGCCATTGTAGGCTTTAAGTTTGTGGTTATCAAAGGTTTAAGGTTAGCTTCTGTACTATCTCACTGTCTAACTTAACTCGCTTATTGAGCTATTATAAACACGGTCTGATGATTCTTTATTTCTCTCCCTTCTTATTCCTCCTCTTCCCTTCTTTATATGTTGGGTATTTTGTTCTGTGCTCTTTTTAGGAGTGCTCCCATATAGAGCAGTCCCTGTAAGATGCCTTATAGAGGTGGTTTGTGGGAGGAAAATTCCCTCAACTTTTGCTTGTCTGGGAATTGTTTAATCCCTCCTTCATATTTAAATGATAATCGTGCTGGATACAGTACTCTTGGTTCGAGGCCCTTCTGTTTCATTGCATTAAGTATATCATCCCAGTCCCTTCTGGCCTGTAAGGTTTCTGTTGAGAAGTCTGATGATAGCCTGATGGGTTTTCCTTTGTAGATGACCTTTTTTTCTCTCTGGTTGCCTTTAATACTCTGTCCTTGTCTTTGATCTTTGCCATTTTAATTACTATGTGTCTTGGTGTTGCCCTCCTTTGGCAAGTTGTTCCTCCTTGTATCCCTTGTCATGGGAGTTCTGTGTACCTCTGTTGTCTGAGAGGCCATTTCCTCCCCTAGTTTGGGGAAGTTTTCAGCAATTATTTCTTCAAAGACACTTTCTATCCCTTTTTCTCTCTTTTCTTCTTCTGGTACCCTTATAATGCGGATATTGTTCCGTTTTGATTGGTCACTCAGTTCTCTTAATATTCTTTCATTCTTGGAGGTCCTTTTATCTCTCTCTGCATCAGCTTCTCTGCGTTCCTGTTCTCTGTTTTCTAATCCATTAATGGTCTCTTGCATCTCATCCATTCTGCTTTGAAGTCCTTCCAGAGATTGGTTTATTTCTGTCTTCTCCCTCCTTAGTTCTTGCATATTTCTCTGCAAGTCCATCAGCATGGTTATGACTTTTGTTTTGAATTCTTTTTCAGGAAGACTGGTTAAATCTATCTCCCCAGGTTCCTTCTCAGGGGAAGATGTAGAAGATGTTGAAGCTGTCTCGGTTAGTCTTGCCTGGATCAAATTTTTTTCCCTTTTCATGTTGATAGGTGCAGTGGTATGCTATTGATGCATCTGTCACCTGGGAGAGCCTATACTTTTTCCAGTTGCTCCTGGCCTTTCTTTACTGGGACAACTGCAACCCCTCGTGGCTTGTGTTGGGCAATTGCGTGTAAACTGGGTCTCTGTATCTTGACCGTCTGGTATGGAGGAAGCACCCTTGCTGTGGGTGTGACCAGCCTCAGGCTGCTGCTGTTGTATGGCGGGGCTTCGGAGGGGTAATCAATGGGGGGCTGTTTGGCTGTTTACCTCTGTGAGGGGTCTCAGAGCTGTTGCCCAGGGGGTTAGTGCGCCTGGAGTTCCCTAGAATTTCCAGCTGCTGAACTGTGACATGGGATGGTTCTGTCCAGTTGTGGGTCCCTGTCCCTTTAAGACGTTCAAAGCACTCGCTTTTCTTTGTCACAGATGCACCGGCTGTGAGGACCCGCTCACAGGTCTTACTGTCCTGCTTCCCTAGTTTCCAACACCCCACTCATGCACTGTGTATCTGCGCTCTGGTGCCGATGGCTAGGGCTGCGTGTTTAGCAGTCCTGGGCTCCCTTTTCCTCCCTGCTCTGACTCCTCTCCTCCCGCTGGGAACTGGGGTGAGGGGCCTCGGGTCCCGCCAGGCTGCCACTTGTATCTTACCCCTTTCACCAGGCGCTGGGTTCTCACAGGTGTGGATGTAGTCTGGCTGTTGTTCTGTGTCTTCTGGTCTCTCTTTTAGGGATTGTTGTATTTGTTGTATTTTCAAAAATATATATGTTTTTGGGAGGAGATTCCCACTGTCCTACTCACGCCGCCATCTTGGCTCCCTCTTTCTAGTCGTTTTAACTACATACATTAAAAGTGATTCTTAAACCTTATAAACCATAATCTATAGTGAAAACCAGGAAGTAAGCAATCATGAACTGTGTATTCGAAACCAACATTCTGTAGCCTGGCCAATTTATGAATACACTTGAAAATTTCTAGAAGCATACACTCCACATAGTACAACCTTTCAATGTGGCATAAGAAACTTATTTTAACAGATCCCACTATCTTTTGCTCCTCTAAGAAGACAATAGTAGGTATTCGTTGACTATGTTTAGCAACAAATGTTTTGGTGTGTTATGTTATTCGGAAAGTGTTCTAGATAATTAAACATCTCCATCATTTAACTTAACAGAAAAACTACAAGGGTGGAAGTTACTAAAATTATTTGGGAAACTAGGGAACTATAAGTGGATGTTTTATAAAACATAGTTATTGTTTGAAAGTCCTTTTATAAAATTTTGCTCGGGTTAATTTTATTCACTTGCTCTTTACAATTCTACTTATATCACTCACGAAGATTTAATGAAACATTAAACAGCTAGCCATCATCTTCATTTGTTTTTATTGCTGATAGACTTTGTAAGATATAACATGAACATATGATTGGTAAACCTAGGCCAAATAAATGTTGTACATCTGCAATATATTTAATGGTGATAACTCTGAAGACATAAAGACATATCTGTCTTTATTAAACCAAGCACCTAAACTACCTTTAAGAAAATCATCTGAGATAATCTGAACTTGAAAAACTTCTGGGCTAATTGCTAGTATATTTCACAAACTTTAGGAGCTGTACTGATTTATATAAGCATTTATTTTTCTTCAGGTGAATTAAATAGAGACCTTTTACAAGTTAATATTAGAAATATCATCTGGAGGTAAAAAAAGATCACACATCTGTAACATATAGACATACATAACCTATAGACAGATGCAAATAGAGATGTCACAGCATTCACTTAAAAATTTTAGCCATCAGATAGATAAAATAATAAAAAGCTCACTAGTTTACAGAACACTTGAATCCAAATGTTTCTGGATGATGGAAAATGATAAGATTAACTGCTTAATCTTAACTGCTTAATCATTTCTAGAGCCTATCTACATATAAACAATCTATAATATTTAGTGTTTAAAATATCCTTCTCTTTCTTAAATGCATGAGAGTCCTGTCTGCAATGTCTTGATCTTATGTGTCATATGCAAGCCCTTTGAGGTGGGTGAATAGAGGAGATTTGAATTGGAAAGGATATGCAGGCTTTCAATCATTTCAAGAACTGCACTTTAATTTCCATAAAGACTCAATTTTTTTTATTCTTAAAAAGCTTAGTCTATAAGGGGAAAAATGAAGTAAGTGCTCTATATAATATTCTATACAATGTCATATGCAGTAAACACTAAAAAGTGCAGTCTGAGGCAGAGTATGGACAGATGAAGGCATGCTAAAGACTGCTGGGTAAACCAAGGTGAGTGTTTCAGAAATGGCGAGTAGACAAAGGGAGTCAGAAAGGCACATGGCTCTGCTTAATTTTAAAACATCATCAAATCAAGTCTAAAGCTTAAATAACAGATAATACACCCAGATATAAGAAAAGCATATCGGAGTCAAAAGAAGAGTAAGACATTGATTAAGATGATTTGTTGCTAACAGTTTTTTGAAAAGTAATACCTCTCACTATAAAGATCTTTCCATCAGCTTCTCTAAGTTGATTCTGGTAAATTTAAATAATCTTTTAACTCCCAGCCCCTGTTCTGTCATAGCCACATTTGTGTTTACAAGTAATCACGCTTTCCTCCTACCAGCTGGTTTTCTAATTTTCCAGTTTCTAAAAACTTATAAACAGAAGAAAATCTGATAAAAATAACTTGACATCATGTGATATGTTGACACATTAAAGAAATCCTGTTGTTGCTTAACCAAGGTTGAAAGGAAAGGAGCGACACACAGCAGCAATTCACCGGAGAGTTCCGCTTTATTAGGGAAAGGTGCTGGGTTATATAGGAAGGGGCATGAATTGATGGAGGTGTCACTTCTACGGGGCTGGTAGCTGGTGGCGAGGTGCTGGGATTGGGAAGGGAGCGAGAGGTGATTGGGCTTCAGGTGGCGCCGGCGGGAACCGAGGACCCCGAAGAGAAGCCGGAAGTTTGCCATCTTACTGGTGGGGGCCCTTCATTCCCCCGTTTCTCCTCTATGGGGTTGTGGACGTTGCTTTCTCTCTGGCTGCTTCCTGCTGAACAGGGGTGGAGAAGGGAGTGAGGGCTTGAGGATTGGGAGGAAAGGGTTGATAGGACTCCCCACAGTAAGGATGAGTAGGTGTGGACTTCTTCAGGTTTGGAAATCAATGAAGGTTCCCTGTAACCATAGGTCGAGGACCTGTTGATTCTAATGGTGCTAAGAGGATATGGGTGTCAGGAGCCAGGTGTCTGCAGCAATTGTTTCCAGGAACAGTTTCCAGTGGAGAGGGGGGTCCATCTCAGCGTGTGGTGAGGAGGTCACGTGAGGGTGAGGGATCTTCTGTGGCCAGAAGCTGGTAGTTCCTGAGTGAAAGCTGGTTGAAAGCTTGATTAGAGATTTTTCTGACTTGGGATTTGATGAACTTTATTATACAGGGTAAGAAGAGACAGGCGAGAAGAATGATTATTATGGGGCCTGCAATGGGCCAGAGCCAGGTGAGGAAGGGTTTGTTAGTATTGAAGAGAATGGGTTGGAATTGGAAGCAGAGTGGAGGCTAGAGGCAAGGTTGGTGAGTTTGGTAATGTCAGTTTCTACAATGCCGGATTCGTTGATGTAATAGCAGCACTCTTCCTGGAGGAAGACACAGGTGCCGACCTTCTCAGCTGTAAGCAGATCTAGGGCCCGCCGGTTTTGAAGGGTGACTTTAGCTAGCAAAGTGACCTGTCTTTGGAGAGACGCTAGGGAATTGGCAGTGGATGTCAGGGCTCCCTCAAGTTTGGCGTTGAGATCTCTAACTGCCCATAGAGAGTGACCCAAGGCTTCTCCCAAAAACCCTGCCCCAATGGCTGAGGTGATCAAAGAGCTACTGACCATGATGGGAAGGAAAGCAGCCCTTTTTGTGTGCGAGGGCAAGGGAGGTTGGAGCTCAAGGAATTCTGCCATGCTGTAAAGTGTAAGCTGTGGGATTAGGGTGACGAGAATGCAGGGTGTGCTGGAGTTGAGAGGCAGTGAAGTGCGCTGGAGGGGGGTGGAGTTGGGCCTACACAGTGGTGGATGGTGAGATTATCTGCGTATTCTGGTTCACATAGGGGTATGTCTGCCAGGGGGCAGAGGGGTTGTCTTTCTTTATGGAAGGAGTAGTTGGAAATATTAAGGGGCACGGCGGCCAGCAGTGGGCGCTGTAGTGATCCACACAAGAAACAATTGGTGGTGTTAAGGGTGTGGTAGAGAAAGATGGTGGTGTCCTGAATGAGCTGTAACGAAGAGTAGGAGAAATGGGAAGAGGGGTGGGGATAAGAAGATGAAGAGGCGCCGTCAAGAGTTTGGATAATGACTTTTTCGGAATGTCCGATATCTGATCCAACTTGAGAGATCTGGGAATGAGAGGGAACATACTTTCGAGAGATGTGAAGGGTACCATGGGGGGTCGAGGACCCCTCGTAGTAAACTGAGGCTGTGACTCCAGTGGCCCATTGAGAGTCCCAGGGATCTGGGATTGATAAGGAGAATGAGCAGTTGGGATATTTAATGAAACGGTTGGAGGAGTAATACTGTGGGTACTGGAAGTTACCCATGTAGTGAATGGTGCAAGACCAGTAGGGACATCCCCCGTAGGTGTCTTGCCATCGCCTGCAATAGGCTTGTCTTTGGTCATAGAGGAAGCAGAGGTAGGGAGAATAAGGGTAGCTGCTACACACACTTCGGTGGAGGGAGGAAAGTGGAGGTTTAAAGGCTCAGAGCAGCTTTTCAGAGGGCAGTCTGGTGTGGCAATGAGGGCAGTAACTTTTGTTTGATGCTGTGTGTAAGTCTGTCTGACTTTGAATTGCCATACAAAGGAGGCTAGGGTGGTGGGGAAGACAATAGCAATGAGGAAAAAAAAGTGAGAGAGCAGTAAAGGAGGAAAAAGTCATGATTCGGGTATGGATGGCAAAGGGGGTGAACAGGATTTTTGGGGAAAGAGGACAGTAAGGTCAGGAGTCTGGAGGGAGGGAGAGTCTGTAAACTTTTGTAGGTTAAGAGATCTTTTAGGTGATGTGGGGACAGAATGGTTAGGGGTGCCCTGAATGTCAGTTTATGAGCTTTCTTCTGCAAGAGCTGTCTAGTGGCTAATGCTCGTAGGCAGGGGGCCCATCTCTGAACTGTGGGGTCTAATTGCTTGGAGAGATAAGCTACTGGTGCAAAGAATGGGCCATAATATTGGCTAAGGACTCCTAGAGCTTGATTGGACCTCTCATGAATGTATGAGAAGGGCTTCGACAAATCAGGAAGATGGAGAGCTGGGGCTTCTACAAGGGCTTGATGGAGCTTAATGAAGGAGTGTCGTGGTGAGGAGGATAATAGTTCTTTAGGAGGGCTCTTGCTGAGGTTACATAGGGGTCTTGCTAACAGGGAGAAATAAGGGATCTACGCTCTAAAATATCTAGCCAGGCCTAGAAAGGAAAGGATTTCTGTCTTGGTTTTGGGAACGGGCAGGTCAGAGAGGAGCCATTTTCTGTCTAAGGTAATGGACTTTCTTTGTTGAGATAGAAGGAATCTGAGTTAAGTGATACGAGGGGAAGAGATTTGAGCTTTGACGGGGGATACTTGGTAACTTCTGAAAGCTAGAAGGTTAAGTAGGGAGGCAGTGTCAAGTTGAGACTGTTCTCATGAGGGACTGCAGAGTAGAAGATTGTCTATGTATTGTAATAAGGTGGACTTGGAGTGATCATGATGAAACTGTTTGAGGTCCTGAGCTAGGACCTGTCTAAAAATATGGGGACTATCTCGGAAGCTTTGTGGCAAAACTGTCCAAGTGAGTTGTTCAGAATGTCTTGTGTATGGGTCCGTCCAGGTGAAGATGAAAAAATCTTGGGAGCAGGGGTCTAGAGGGATAGAAAAATGGGTCCTTGAGATCTAGGACTGAGAAGTGGGATGCTGAGGCAGGGATCTACGATAAAAGGCTGTATGGATTTGGAACTAAGGGATGGATAGGGACAACGGCTATGTTGATGAGGCTTGGACAAGGCGGAAAGATCCGTTAGTTTTTTTAACAGCTAATATGGGGGTAATAAATGGGGAGTGAGTGGGTCTGAGGTAATTTATGTTTAAGAGATCTTGAATGATTGGTTGGAGGCCTATGAGGGCTGAAGTGGTTAGGGGGTATTGGGCCTGACAGATATACTGAGAGAGGTCACGTAATTTGATAGAGGCAGGGGGACATAGGGCCACGGAGGGGCTTGTAATGTCCCAAACTTTGGGATTTACAGGGTGTATGAGGGCGGAACCGGAGCTTTCATTGGGTAGAGGGGGGTTGTCGGCAATGAGAGCTATCAGAAAGGGAGTACTGGGGGCTGTGGGAGTGGATATAGTTATGGAAACGTGGAGGAGGGAAAGGATATCTCATCTTAGTAAAGGGATGGGACACTGGGGCATAACCAGGAAGGAGTGGGAGAAAGGTATGGGATTGTCTAGGATTGTGCATAAAAGGGGGGGTGTTTAATGGGAAAATCTGTTTACCTCCTACCCCGACTATAGGAGTAATGGCTGGCGTGGTAGGGCCCCGGTATTCTCGCAAGACTGAAAAGGTGGCTCCTGTGTCTAGGAGGAAGGAGATGGGGCGACCGTCTACTGTTAAAGTAACCCTGGGCTCCTGTTTGGTGATGGAAATGGTCGGGCGAGAAGCCCCTGGGCCCCGTCAATCTTCCTCTGCCAGCCCCACTATGGCGGGCTTAGGATGGGGGTTGTTCGTCCAGCCTCCCCTTCGGGTGGTTGGGCAATTAGACCTCCAGTGGCCCTTTTTGTGGCATCTGGGGCATGGGGTGGTAGGAGATCTGGGGGAGGGGCATGCTCTTGACCAATGTCCCTCTTTTCCACACTTGAAACAAGCTCTTGGAGGAGGCTTGTTTGTAGAGGGGTGCCCAGGTTGTGGTTTTGTCAGTTGGGCCAACATCTGGAAATTGGCCTGATCAGCTTTTTGTTTACGGCATTCTTTCTCCTCCTCCCAGTTATGGAAGACTTTAAAGGCCACTGTTAGGATCTCAGTCTGTGAGGTTGCGGGGCCCTGTTCTAACTTAATGAGTTTAGCTTTAATGTTTGGGTAGCTTTGAGCTAGGAAGTATGTCATAAGGACATGTCTTCTTTCAGGTGTTTCTGGGTCCAGGCTGGTCTGTAATAGGGCTGGAGTGAGTCTGTCTAAGAACTCGGAGGGGATTTCATCTCTCTTTTGAATTATGTCTCGGAGCTTTTGAAAATTGACTACTTTACGAGCTGCCTTTTTCAGACCTGCTATTAAGCAGGAGGCAAAAATATCTCGAGAGCGGCGACCTATGGCGGTGTTATAATCCCAGTGTGGGTCTTGTTTGGGGACAGCAGTGGGGCCAGGGGGATAGGTGGGGTCAGGCCTGTGGGTTTCGGTAGTGTGCGTTTGGGCAAAGTCCCAAACTCGTCTACGCTCTTCAGGGAGGAGAGTATTGGCCAGGAGCATGAAAATGTCATGATGCGTGAGGCTGTAAGACTGGAGGGTCCATTGAAACTCCCTGATGTATGTCGTGGGATCAGTGGAAAAAGAACCTAGGCGATTCTCTAGTTGGGCTAAATCTCCTAAATGCCTTTGGATCCTGCTACCTCCAGGAGGGGGACGATAATTTTGGGAGGCTCTCAGGACTAAGTCTGAGGGGGACTGAAGGGTTGAAGGGTTCTGGCTCAGTCTGCGGGGGAGTGACGTGGTCTAGCTGTGCCTATTCAAGCAGGTCCTGAAGTGAGGAAGGGAGGCAAAGAAAATAAAGAAAGATAGAATCAGACCCACGTGTTGCCAGCCTGCAGCCCAGCTGCTTGCCTCTGCTGCTTTAGTTGGGCTTAAACTCATGACTCTGAGTTTAAGAGTCCCATGCTCTACTAACTGAGCTACAGCAGGGCTCCAGTTAATTGCTTATGGAATGCGTAAACAGAATGTTCTTTGTTCTCCATTCCTGCCACATCGGCAAGTGGGGGAAGGGCATAGCTAGAAGCAGGGGCAGTGTTTCTACACGTCTTCAAGGTCTCCCTATTTTCAGAGTGAGGAGTCTTGGCTCGTCTTCGAGGACAATATATGTTTTTGTGGACAGATAACTTCCAAGGACTGCACCGGTTGTTCTCTTGCTTGTGCTTTCCCATGCTGCATTCAGACATGGGGGAAGGTGCTTACTCATTCTCCCTACAAACATGTGAGAAGACAAAGGTGGTCCTTAACAGGGGAGAAATAGGTGATGAAGGCAAAGACGGAGGAGGACCGGGACCTAGTTAAAGGGGGGGCTGAAAGGCTCAGGCTTAATCTGCAGGGGACGAAGGCAGAGGAGGTGAGATGGGGGAGGAGATGGTGGGGAAGGAAGCGAGAAGGGCTGTTGCAGGAGAAGAAGGGGAAGGGAGTGAACGGGAGGCTTCTGCGGGGGTGGCGGCTTGCAGGCTAGGAGAACTTGGGAGGGGGTGGGGGGGAGGAGGAGGAGGAAAGCTTCGATATAAGGAATCTCCTTCCATTTCTTCAGGCGCTGGCAGTAGTTAAAGAGATTGTGAGTGATGTGAAGGAAGGGAGAAGGGCTGTTGTAGGAGAAGAAGGGGAAGGGAGTGAACGGGAGGCTTCTGTGGGGGCAGTGGCATGCAGGCTAGGAGAACTTGGGAGGGGGTGGGGGGGAAGAGGAGGAGGAAAGCTTCGATATAGGGAATCTCCTTCCATTTTTTCAAGCGCTGACAGTAGTTAAAGAGATTGCGAGTGATGTGAAGGAAGGGAGAAGGGCTGTTGTAGGAGAAGAAGGGGAAGGGAGTGAACGGGAGGCTTCTCCAGGGGCGGTGGGTTGCAGGCTAGCAGAACTTGGGAGGGGGTGGGGGGGAGGAGGAGGAGGAAATCTTCGATATAGGGAATCTCCTTCCATTTTCTCAGGCACTGGCAGTAGTTAAAGAGATTGCGAGTGATGTTAGGATCAAGAGTTCCCCCTGCGGGCCATTGGTTGTTATTGTCTAGGGGGTATGTCGGCCAATCTTGGGAGCAATATTTACGGAGAAGTTTTGGTTTTATATCAGGCGTCAGGGAGAGGGTAGCCAGATGCTTAAGCAGGCATTCAAGAGGTAAACTTTCAGGGAGGGATGAGGAGGCTCCCATGGCTAAAGGACAGAGAAGGAGACAAACAGGGGAAGACGAACGGAGATCCTCGGACTGGGAGCAGACCGCAAAGAGACAAAGGGTGTCCCCGATGATCCTTGGTGGTCTGCGGAAACTCATATACGAGTCAGAATTTCTTAGGAAGTGTGGGTCATCACCCAGACTTCCCTAAGAAGGCAGAGTGCCGGAGTCACGAGGTACCTAGCGCTAGGTGTTTTCGGCAGACAGAACAGATTTCGGCGAACAGAAGGAGGAGGGGGCGGGGAAAGGGAGCGTTCTCATCCACAAAGGAGTCACCTCATTTATGACTGTTGGGGGGGGTGCCTGAGAGTCTGCCGCAGCCATGAAGGCCTGAGGCAGGGATTTATGGCTGTCGGAGGAGGGGCCTGAGGGTCCACCGCAGCCGTGAAGGCCTGAGGCGGGGAGAGTTCCCTCCTCATCCCCGAGCGTCAGGGCCTTGCCGGACGATCACGGTCAATGGCACTGCGATAGCTCGGAGAAGAGTGGCCCACCCCGGGATAATTTTGCTTAAAAAGTTTCAGCACTGATGGAAGGGACGGTGAATGCGTTTATGACTGTCGGAGGAGGCGCCTGAGCATCCACCGCAGCCGTAAAGGCTTGAGGTGGGGATTTATGGCTGTTGGAGGAGGGGCCTGAGGGTCCGCCGCAGCAGTGAAGGCCTGAGGCGGGGAGAGTTCCCTCCTCATCCCCGAGCATCAGGGCCTTGCTGGACGATCACAGTCAATGGCACTGCAATAGCTCGGGGAAGAGTGGCCCACTCCAGGGGGAAAACTTACCTAAAGGCCAGAGAGGAGTGGTGAGTGTGATGAGCCAGCACCGGAAAAAGAGGACGAGGGCAAGCTGCTGCTGGTGTCGGGGGGAAGATGGAGCCCAGTTGGGGTGTCCCGTCTCCCAGGTTTCAGCACCAATGAAAGGAAAGGAGTGACACACAGCAGCAATTCACCGGAGAGTTCCGCTTTATTAGGGAAAGGTGCTGGGTTATATAGGAAGGGGCATGAATTGATTGAGGTGTCACTTCTACGGGGCTGTTGGCTGTTGGCTAGGTACTGGGATTGGGAGGGGAGCGAGAGGTGATTGGGCTTCAGGTGGCGCCGGTGGGAACCGAGGACCCCCCCCCCCAAGAGAAGCCGGAAGTTTGCCATCTTACTGGTGGGGGCCCTTCAAAGGTCATATTTATATTCTTAAATATTCCCTAAAGAAACAAAATTTCTATGTAACGTTTGAATGTCTTTGAATGGTTTACACTTAAAATAAAGTATCATACACTATTTTTAGAAATGCACATGTAATACATTATTTTCTATTTTCTTTTTCATTATAGAGTGATAAGTTATCCTATAAATAAGCCATCTCACGAACTCTGATCCAAAATGTGATTTACCACAAAATTCATGTAGTTTAAGGTAGGGAAAAGCAATTAAAAGAGTTGTAATATGGAAGAAAAAGAAAAGATGGGAAAATATATAATGAACCTTAACTTTCCATTAGAAAACAATTTTTCAAGTGAAACATAATTTTTCTAAATGCTGAATTACCATTATAGAAACCATGTGGACCACTATATGGGTACTTAATTAGAAAGCAAATAGGAAAATTGTCCCTTAAGACAAAAATTAGACAATATTTTAACAGTGAAAGTTAGGCAAAAGGTTTGGAAATTTTTAGAATGTTTCACTTAAAACTATTCAGCAGTTTTGAATTACTTATGTAGTAACAGGATGGTTTACCTGTGAAAACCAAATACAATATTAAGTTTCAGCACATATTCAACAATTATACAGAGTACTTTACAAAAAGAAGATGCCTTTCTTGATAGCAAAATGACAGAGAAATGTAAACTAAAATTACACAGCATTGAAAGGGAGCCTACCATTATTCCCTCTTATTTAAATAAACTGTCAAGAAGAAAACTGTTGGGAGTCATAGAATAAAACAAATGAACCATCATAACAAAGAAGATACAAGAATATTTAAAAATATAATGCAAGAGTAAAATCTAGCCCCTCTTAAAAAGTTTAGAACGCACTGTTAGTTCACAGGCAATAATACGCCAGGTTAACCTGAAAACAGTTGTAGTGGCTTTAAAACATGTATGCAAATTCTCTGACACCCAGTCTTCAAATGATGGGCCAGACTTAGTGCTTCACTAGTATAAAAAAAAAAGTGGCATAAGGGATACTGTGATAACATGACTCGTTGTTGAAAGAAAGGACACAGCTTTTGCCTGGTGTACAAGTTCTCTCTTGGGGCACTATTAAGACCCAGCCACCATGCTGTGAGGGAGTTCAGGCCACAAAGAATTATACTTTTTATTTAAACAAAATTTTGAAATATTTATTTATAAGATAATAACTGTCTTTGAAATTAAGCAGTTTACTGAGCAATTAGTTTTGTCCATACACATTCACATGTTATTGCTGTAAAGAAGATATTTATAATTTCTCCAGTTTCAATCTGAACATACAATTTGTAGTAACAAGATGCAGATTCAAGTACAGATCTTCTAATTTGTTGTTCTATCTTCACACACATCTAATAGGAATAATGATACCATTTTTTAACTTACTTTATAGGTAGCAGGTATAAGATTTATATGAAAAAATTTCCCAAAATCACTAAACAAACATAGGGTAAAACACATAAAGTTTTATCATATTAACTATGTTCTAACATTTGATTTGCTTTTTATATTCGAACCAAAATAAAGATTGCATACTTTCAGAACTATGAAACTCAGTAGTTAGTTAGACAAGGTGAAGTAGTAAAACTAGTCATAATAATAAACCGATTCATCCATGTTTTCAATTACATTAATAATAATAATTGTAAAAACAGATTAACATTTTGTGAAAATACTCATATTTATTTAGGAGTTCTTGTCCATATCAATGGACTGTCTGGCATCAGCCACGGCATCAGGTACTCGGACAGTCATATTGTCCATAGATTTTGTCAAACAGGTTTGGCAGCCCAACCGGGATCTGTTAGCCCATACGCCAGATCAAGCATGTCATTCTCCTCATCAGTGACTGCTTCTAACTTCTCAAATATGTGATCTTCAAAGATGAGATGACAGGTAGAGCAAGCCAAGGTACCCTCAAATGCACCAAAACCATCAATATCTAGATTATTTTCAACCACAACATCTGGTAAAGAGTCACCAATTCTTCCTTTGGCTGTTAATGTTACACCATCACGGTTTACAAAGTGGACTGCTATTTTATCTTTTGAGCTGCGGTGCGCCTGCGCCGACGCGCTCAGCGCCCGGTGCGCCCTGACACGGCCCCCCCGGCCCCGCTCGGCGCTTCCGCCCGGCCCCGGCCTTCCGGGAGGCTCCCGGCTCAGGCGAGAAGCAGCCGCCGGCGCGCAGGAGCCGGGCGCCCCCCGCGGCGGCCATAGCCCGCGGTCGCGTGACCCCCAGATGCAACGCCGGCCGCGAGCCATAAAGACTCAATTTTTAAGACTGTGTCAGTGTTTTTTAATTCCTCTAGGAATTGGGTTGCAGTCAAGGGGGTGACTTTCCCATCCAAATGCAGTATCTTCAATTTGCTTCATTGTATGAGGGAGATTTCCAACTCAGATGGAAATCAAAAGATTCCTATTGTTTATATTTAGAGCTGTATGTGTTTAGAATATTTTAACAAATCATACTAATAGTTCAATTTTGGCTTAGGAGAAAAGGCCTTATAAAGTTTCTTATGCAGCTCTGAATATCAGCCTCTAATTTAGTCAACTTTTGACCACAGAACTCCTTAAACTAATCCTCTCAAAAATCTTACAACAGGTTTCACCTGGGACAAAGAGTAAATACTCCTTCTGAAAGGAAAGGAGCGACACATAGCAGCAATTCACCGGAGAGTTCCGCTTTATTAGGGAAAGGTGCTGGGTTATATAGGAGGGGGTATGAATTGATTGAGGTGTCACTTCTACGGGGCTGGTGGCTGTTGGCTAGGTGCTGGGATTGGGAGGGGGGCGAGAGGTGATTGGGCTTCAGGTGGCGCCGGCGGGAACTGAGGACCCCGAAGAGAAGCTGAAAGTTTGCCATCTTACTGGTGGGGACCCTTCATTCCCCCCTTTCTCCTCTATGGGTTTGTGGATGTTGCTTTCTCTCTGGCTGCTTCCTGCTGAACAGGGGCGGAGAAGGGAGTGAGGGCTTGAGGATTGGGAGGAAAGGGTTGATAGGACTCCCCGCAGTAAGGAAGAGTAGATGTGGACTTCTTCAGGTTTGGAAATCAATGAAGGTTCCCTGTAACCATAGGTTGGCCAAGAGGATATGGGTGTCAAGAGCCAGGCGTCCGTGGCTATTGTTTCCAGGAACAGTTTCCAGTGGAGAGAGGGGTCCACCTCAGCGTGTGGTAAGGAGGTCACGTGAGGGTGAGGGCTCTTCTGTGGCCAGAAGCTGGTAGTTCCTGAGTAAAAGCTGGTTGAAAGCTTGATTAGAGATTTTTCCGACTTGGGATTTGATGAACTTTATTATACAGGGTAAGAAGAGACAGGCGAGAAGAATGATTATTATGGGGCCTGCAATGGGCCAGAGCCAGGTGAGGAGGAGGTTTGTTTGTATTGAAGAGAATGGATTGGAATTGTAAGCAGAGTGGAGACTGGAGGCAAGGTTGGTGAGTTTGGTAATGTCAGTTTCTACAATGCCAGATTCGTTGATGTAATAGCAGCACTCTTCCCAGAGGAAGACGCAGGTGCCGCCCTTCTCGGCTGTAAGCAGATCTAGGGCCCGCCGGTTTTGAAAGGTGACTTTAGCTAGCGAAGTGACCTGTCTTTGGAGAGAGGCTAGAGAATCGGCAGTGGATGTCAGGGCTCCCTCAAGTTTGGCGTTGAGATCTCTAACTGCCTATAGAGAGTGACCCAAGGCTTCTCCCGAAAACCCTGCCCCAATGGCTGAGGTGGTCCAAGAGATACTGACCATGATGGGAAGGAAAGCAGCCCTTTTTGTGCGCGAGGGCAAGGGAGGTTGGAGCTCAAGGAATTCTGCCATGCTGTAAAGTGTTAACTGTGGGATTAGGGTGACGAGAATGCAGGGTGTATCAGAGTTGAGAGGCAGTGAGTTGAAAAGACTGCGTTACACTAAAAGAAGTGTCCCGGTTGCATAAAAGTCTTAGAGCTGGAGGTAGGGGTGTAGATAGAGAGGCAGTGAAGTGCGCTGGAGGGGGGTGGAGTTGGGCTTACACAGTGGTGGATGGTGAGATTATTTGCGTATTCTGGTTCCCATAGGGGTATGTCTGCCAGGGGGCAGAGGGGTTGTCTTTCTGCATGGAAGGAGTAGTTGGAAATATTAAGGGGCACGGCGGCCAGCAGTGGGCGCTGTAGTGATGCGCACAAGAAACAATTGGCTGTGTTAAGGGTGTGGTTGAGAAAGATGGTGGTGTCCTGAATGAGCTGTAATGAAGAGTAGGAGAAATGGGAAGAGGGGTGGGGATAAGAAGATGAAGAGGCACTATCAAGAGTTTGGATAATGAATTTTTCGGAATGTCTGCTATCTGATGCAACTTGAGAGATCTGGGAATGAGAGGGAACATACTTTCGAGAGATATGAAAGGTACTGTAGATGGTCGAGGACCCCCCGTAGTAAACTGAGGCTGTGACTCTGGCAGCCCATCAAGAGTCCCAGGGATCTGGGATTGATAAGGAGAATGAGCCGTTGGGATATTTCATGAAACGGTTGGAGGAGTAATACTGTGGGTACTGGAAGTTACCTATGTAGTGAATTGTGCAAGACTAGTAGGGACATCTCCTGTAGGTATCTGGTCATCGCCTGCAATAGGCTTGTTTTTGGTCATAGAGGAAGCAGAGGTAGGGAGAATAAGGGTAGCTGTTAGTGAACACTTCAGTGGAGGGAGGAAAGTGGAGGTATAAAGGCTCAGAGCAGCTTTTCAGAGGGAAGTCTGGTGTGGCAATGAGGGCAGTAACTTTTGTTTGATGCTGTGTGTAAGTCTGTCTGACTTTGAATCGCCATACAAAGGAGGCTGGGGTGGTGGGGAAGACAATAGGAATGAGGAAAAAAAGCGAGAGAGCAGTAAAGGAGGAAAAAGTCAGTCTGTAAACTTTTGTAGGTTAAGAGATCTTTTAGGTGATGTCGGGACAGAATGGTAAGGGGCGCTCTGAATGTCAGTTTATGAGCTTCTTTCTGCAAGAGCTGTCTAGCGGCTAATGCTCGTAGGCAGGGGGCCCATCCCTGAACTGTGGGGTCTAATTGCTTGGAGATATAAGCTACTAGGGCAAAGCATATTGGCCTAGGACTCCTAGAGCTTGACTGGACCTCTCATGAATGTATAATGAGAAGGGCTTCGACAAATCAGGAAGATGGAGAGCTGGGGCTTCTACAAGGGCTTGACGGAGCTTAATGAAGGAGTGTCGGGGTGAGGAGGATAATGGTTTTTTAGGGGGGCTCTTGCTGAGGTTGTATAGGGGTCTTGCCAACAGGGTGCAGGGAGAAGTTAGGGATCTACGTTCTAAAATATCTAGCTAGGCTTAGAAAGGGCCTAGAAAGGAAAGGATTTTTGTCTTGGTTTTGGGAATGGGCAGGTCAGAGAGGAGCCATTTTCTGTCTAAGGTAATGGACTTTCTTTGTTGAGATAGAAGGAATCTGAGGTAAGTGATAGGAGGGGAAGATATTTGAGCTTTGACGGGGGATACTCGGTAACTTCTGGAAGCTAGAAGGTTAAGTAGGGAGGCAGTGTCAAGTTGAGACTGTTCTCACGAGAGACTGCAGAGTAGAAGATTGTCCATGTATTATAATAAGGTGGACTTGGAGTGATCATGATGAAACTGTTTGAGGTCCTGAGCTAGGACCTGTCTAAAAATATGGGGACTATCTTGGAAGCTTTGTGGCAAAACTGTCCAGGTGAGTTGTTCAGAATGTCTTGTGTATGGGTCTGTCCAGGTGAAGATGAAAAAATCTTGGGAGCAGGGGTCTAGAGGGATAGAAAAATGGGTCCTTGAGATCTAGGACTGAGAAGTGGGATGCTGAGGCTGTATGGATTTGGAACTAAGGGATGGATAGGGACAATGGCTATGTTGATGAGGCGAAGGTCTTGGACAAGGCGGCAAGATCCGTTGGTTTTTTTAACAGCTAATATGGGGGTATTAAATGGGGAGTGAGTGGGTCTGCTTGAATGATGTGTTGGAGGCCTATGAGGGCTGAAGTGGTTAGGGGGTATTGGGCCTGACAGATATACTGAGAGAGGTCACATAATTTGATAGAGGCAGGGGGACATAGGGCCACGGAGGGGCTTGTAATGTCCCAAACTTTGGGATTTACAGGGTGTATGAGGGTAGAACCGGAGCTTTCATTGGGTAGAGGGGGGTCGTCGTCTATGAGAGCCATCAGAAAGGGAGTACTGGGGGCTGTGGGAGTGGATATAGTTATGGAAACGTGGAGGAGGGAAAGGATGTCTCGTCCTAGTAAAGGGATGGGACACTGGGGCATAACCAGGAAGTAGTGGGAGAAAGGTATGGGATTGTCTTGGATTGTGCATAAAAGGGTGGGTGGGGGGTTTAATGGGAAAATCTTGTTTACCTCCTACTCTGACTATAGGAGTAATGGCTGGCGTGGTAGGGCCCCGGTATTCTCACAAGACTGAGAAGGTGGCTCCTGTATCTAGGAGGAAGGAGATGGGGTGACCGTCTACTGTTAAAGTAACCGTGGGCTCCTGTTTGGTGATGGAAATGGTCGGGTGAGAAGCCCCCGGGCCCCATCAATCTTCTTCTGCCAGCCCCACTACGGCGGGCTTAGGATGGGGGTTGTTCGTCCAGCCTCCCCTTCAGGTGGTTGGGTAATCAGACCCCCAGTGGCCCTTTTTGTGGCATCTGGGGCATGGGGTGGTAGGAGATCTGGGGGAGGGGCATGCCCTTGACCAATATCCCTCTTTTCTGCACTTGAAACAAGCTCTTGGGGGGGCTTGTCTGTAGAGGGGCGCCCAGGTTGTGGTTTTATCAGCTGGGCCAACATCTGGAAATTGGCCTGATCAGCCTTTTGTTTACGGCATTCTTTCTCCTCCTCCCGCTTATGAAAGACTTTAAAGGCCACTGTTAGGATCTCAGTCTGTGGGGTAGCGGGGCCCTGTTCTAACTTTTTGAGTTTAGCTTTAACGTTGGGGTAGCCTTGAGCTAGGAAGTATGTCATAAGGACATGTCTTCCTTCAGGTGTTTCTGGGTCCAGGCTGGTATACTGTAATAGGGCTTGAGTGAGTCTGTCTAAGAACTCAGAGGGGATTTCATCTCTCTTTTGAATTATGTCTTGGAGCTTTTGAAAATTGACTACTTTACAAGCTGCCCTTTTTCAGACCTGCTATTAAGCAGGAGGCAAAAATATCTCGAGAGCGGAGACTCATGGCGGTGTTATAATTTCAGTGTGGGTCTTGTTCGGGGACAGCAGTGGGGCTAGGGGGATAGGTGGGGTCAGTCCTTTGGTTTTCAATAGCCTGCATTTGGGCGAAGTCCTAAACTCGTCTACGCTCTTCAGGGAGGAGTGTATTGGCCAGGAGCATGAAAATGTCATGATGTGTGAGGCTGTAAGACTGGAGGGTCTATTGAAACTCCCTGATGTATGTCATGGGATCAGTGGAAAAGGAACTTAGGCATTTCTCTAGTTAGGCTAAATCTCTTAAGGAGAAAGGGACGTGAACGCGCACGATGCCTTTGGATCCTGCTACCTCTCAGAGGGGGGCGATAATTTTGGGAGGCTCTCGGGACTGAGTCTGAGGGGGACTGAAGGGTTCTGGCTCAGTCTGTGGGGGAGTGACGCAGTCTAGCCGTGCCTAGTTGAGCAGGTCCTGAAGTGCAGAAGAGGGGCAAAGAAAATAAAGAAAGATAGAATCGGACCCACATGTTGCCAGCTAGCAGCCCAGCTGCTTACTTCTGCCACTTTAGTTGGGCTTGAACTCATGACTCTGAGGTTAAGAGTCCCATGCTCTACTGAGCTACAGCAGGGCTCCAGTTAATTGCTTATGGAATGCATTGTTTTCTATTCCTGCCACATCGGCAAGTGGGGGAAGGGCATAGCTAGAAGCAGGGGCGGTGTTTCTACACATCTTCAAGGTCTCCCTATTTTCAGAGTGAGGAGTCTTGGCAAGATATGTTTTTGTGGACAGATAACTTCTAAGGACTGCACCGGTTGTTCTCTAGCTTGTGCTTTCCCATGCTGCGTTCAGACATGGGGGGAGGTGCTTTCCCATTCTCTCTACAAACATGTGAGAAGACAAAGGCGGTCCCTATCAGGGGAGAAACAGGTGATGAGGGCAAAGACGGAGGAGGCCCCGGGGACCTAGTTAAAGGGGGGCTGAAAGGCTCAGGCTTAATCTGCAGGGAATGAAGGTGGAGGAGGTGAGATGGGGGAGGAGATGGTTGGGGAGGAAGGGAGAAGGGCTGTTGTAGGAGAAGAAGGGGAAGGGAGTGAAGAGGAGGCTTCTGCGGGAGCGGCGGCTTGCAGGCTAGGAGAACTTGGGAGGGGGCGGGGAGAGGAGGAGGCAGAAAGCTTCAATATAGGGAATCTCCTTCCATTTTTTCAGGTGCTGGCAGTAGTTAAAAAGATCACGAGTGATGTTAGGATCAAGAGTTCCCCCTGCGGGCCATTGCTTATTATTGTCTAGGGGGGTATGTCGGCCAATCTTGGGAGCAATATTTACGGAGAAGTTTTGGTTTTATATCAGGCGTCAGGGAGAGGGTAGCCAGATGCTTAAGCAGGCATTCAAGAGGTGAACTTTCAGGGAGGGATGAGGAGACTCCCATGGCTAAAGGACAGAGAAGGAGACAAACAGGGGAAGACTAACGGAGATCCTCGGACTGGAAGCAGACCACAAGAAGACAAAGGGCGTCCCCGATGATCCTTGGTGGTCTGCAGAAACTCGTATACAAGTCGGAATTTCTTGGAAAGTGTGGGTCGTCACCCAGACTTCCCTAAGAAGGCAGAGTGCCGGAGTCTCGAGGTACCTAGCGCTAGGCGTTTTCTGCGGACGGAACAGAAGGAGGAGGGGGGGAAAAGGGAGCGTTCTCATCTACAAAGGAGTCACCTCGTTTATGGCTGTTGGAGGGGGGTGCCTGAGAGTCAGCCGCCGCCGTGAAGGCCTGAGGCGGGGATTTATGACTGTCGGAGGAGGGGCCTGAGCATCCGCCGCAGCCGTAAAGGCTTGAGGCGGGGATTTATGGCTGTTTGGGGAGGGGCCTGAGGGTCCACCGCAGCCGTGAAGGCCTGAGGCGGGGAGAGTTCCCTCCTCATCCCCGAGCGTCAGGGCCTTGCCGGACGATCACGGTCAATGGCACTGCGATAGCTCGGGGAAGAGTGGCCCACCCCGGGGAAATTTTGCTTAAAAACTTTCAGCACTGATGGAAGGGATGGTGAATGCGTTTGACTGTCGGAGGAGGGGCCTGAGCGTCTGCCACAGCCATAAAGGCTTTGAGGCGGGGATTTATGGCTTTTGGAGGAGGGGCCTGAGGGTCCGCCGCAGCAGTGAAGGCCTGAGGCGGGGAGCGTTCCCTCCTCATCCCCGAGCGTCAGGGCCTTGCCGGACGATCACGGTCAATGGCACTGCGATAGCTCAGGGAAGAGTGGCCCACTCCGGGGGGAAAACTTACCTAAAGGCCAGAGAGGAGTGGTGAGTGTGATGAGCCAGCACCGGAAAAAGAGGACGAGGGCAAGCTGCTGCTGGTGTCGGGGGGAAGACGGGGCCCAGTTGGGGTGTCCCGTCTCCCAGGTTTCGGCACCAATGAAAGGAAAGGAGCGACACATAGCAGCAATTCACCGGAGAGTTCCAGCTTTATTAGGGAAAGGTGCTGGGTTATATAGGAGGGGGCATGAATTGATTGAGGTGTCACTTCTACGGGGCTGTTGGCTGTTGGCTAGGTGCTGTGATTGGGAGGGGGGGCGAGAGGTGATTGGGCTTCAGGTGGCGCCGGCGGGAACTGAGGACCCCGAAGAGAAGCTGAAAGTTTGCCATCTTACTGGTGGGGACCCTTCACCTTCCTGTACTGAAATCCTTTCTTCAATTAATTTTTCCTTTTCCTTTTAAGCCAAAGGTTTGCCTATAAAGTGAAGCAAAATCAGATAACGTAGAAAGTTGTGTAAGTCCGAGGAAAGGAAATCAGGGGGCAAAATACCTCTAAAAGCCAAAATCAGTCAAAGGGAGAAAGTTTAAAACTCGTTTATTGCTCAAAAACTGCAGTCCCAGGCCTTCTTTCTTCTCTGCTCAAGCAGTAACCACAGCGGCCCTCCCCCTCACCTCTCAGGTACAGATAAGCCCTCTGTTGCCCAGGTATCACCTATTGATATGGAGATGGACTTCTCCACCCCTGAGGAAAGATGCAAATGCACTAAAGCCATACTTCTTTCTACCTCTGAGCCTATTGATATGCAGATGACTAAAGCCAGGCAAGATATTCTGCAAATATTACAATTTTATCCCCAGTTGACTTCGCAAAATGCAAGACATCCTGTCCCGGGCTACCGAGGAGGCACCAATAAGAAAAACAAAAGACAACTGTGTGGTGCAAGAATGACCGCTCAGATCCTCTTGATGCCGGGGTTCTTGTTTGCAGAGCCGAAGAATGAGCTTCACAAACAGTCAAGGTAGGAGAGCAAGGTACAGGCTTTTATTTAGAGATATAGTGAAACAACGGAGCTCCCGGCTCACGCCAGGAGTGGACAAGAGAGTCCGTCGTTGGTGGTCTAGGGGGTTTCATAGGCAGTTGAGGATTTTTCGAGAACATGAAAAAACTTAGGGGTGGGGACTTGTCAAGTGGTTCCTGAATATTAAAAATTAACTTAACTGTAAGGAATTTCCAGCCTTGATTTCTCTCTGGGACACCGGCGCCTTGGTCTGGGAGCATATCAAAAGGCTGTCTGCCCAGCCCCCAAGGTGGGCTGAGGGACTGTCTACTTGCTAAAGAATCTTGCCTCTTGAACTTCCTGGGTGTTAAAATGCAGTCTTATCTTTAAGATGGAATTCTTCCTGCCTTTAACTATGCTGTCTACAGCTGGGTCTGCATGCTAAGTTAGTTGCTCAGTTTTCAAAATCACCTTGTCAGATCTGAAGTTGGAAAGATAGCACATAGGCCTGGGCCTTTTAGTATGCTAAAGTGAATCTTACACATGGTTACAAATGATTAGCATAATAAAACATGTGCTACTCTTCTTTATCTGGGAAACGTTAACTGATCTCACTGAAGAATGATTCTACTGCTCAATGTTTAACATAGAGTTTTAGTAGGGGGGTTTCCTTGCATATAGTAACATTGCTCTGACTGCAAATATCCTGCCCTGCCCCTCCGGAGGCTCTCACCCTACTCTGACTACATCCATGGTCCCTATCTCACTCTCAGGTTGCTACTTTATATGTCTGAGGTCATGAACACCACAGCCTCTCTCCCACAGTTTCCCTTTCAAAAGCCCCCTTTAAATTATTCAGCTTCAGGGGGACAGTGGTTCTTGAAAGCATGAGGCTGCCACTCCCTCATTTGTAGGCAAATTCATAAACTATTCCTTTCCTTTCCTGAAAACCTTGTAATTGTGTTTTGTGATTTGGCTGTGGAGACCAGGGTGAACTTTTGGTAAAATCACCCTCCTAGATATTTACTGAAAAGAAATGAAAACATGTGTAAAACTTGTACACAAAAATTCATAGCTACATTATTTATAATAGCCAAAAAGTAAAAACAACATAAATGCCCATCAACAGATGAATGTGTAAACAAATATGGCATATCCATAAGGGGAATATTATTCACCATAAAAATGAAAGAAGCACTGGTATATGTACAATATACATGGATGCTCAAAATCTTTACATGAAATCAAAGACAGAAGGAAAAGATCAAATATTCTATAACATGTTTTATATGACATGTTCAGAATAAGCAAGTATAGAGACAGAAAGCTGTTACAGAACCATTGACTATATTCTCCATGTTGTACGACCATCACTGTAACCAACATCTAATATTTCTGTATCTTTTACTATTAGATTCTCTATGCATGCACATAGAAGGTATGCTCATGACACATGGGTTACACATGACTGCTCACAATTCTCAGTTGACAGTAAGGATCAGATTTGGGTTTTGTGTCAGTGTGTACATGTGCACTATGTATATATACATATATTACATATAATAAACAAGGTATCTCTACCTTTGATTGTATGTGTACACACTGTTAAATTAGTCAGTTGGAGTCCTCAGGACACCTACTCTGTCTGTGTGTGTGTGTTTGCATGTGAGTTTGTGTGTGTGGGGGGTATATGGAAAACATGCAAACAATAGTATATTTTGCTGAGTGAAGCTGTGATCTGGAGTAAAGGGATCAAACAATGCACAGAAAGATTGGTTTTATGGTGTTGGCTAATGATTACCTCTACAGGAGAATGAAGAAAGAATAAAAATGAATCATGTCCTGGATTAATCTGATAGCTCTCTAAGCTATTGAATGGAAATATTTCCTAAGAAGCAGCCTTGGGTCAGCATCACATTTAGGGTTACATTAGGTTTGGTTGAAGGGGAGGGTGGGTGCTTAGTATTAGTGACTAGGGTTATAGTTAGGGTCAGGTTGATGATTATGTTTTGGATGCAGGTGTGGGTACAATTAGAGTTAGGTTTAAATATTAGTGTTACATTAAGTTTTAGGATTACGTGGATGCTTTGGTGTAGGGGAAGCTGAAGATGTTGAGGAGAGTTTTGGGGTAGTTGTGGGGTAAGGTTAGAGTTAGGCATAGGATAAGGCTTAGCTGGAAGTTCAGTTTTGGGACAGAGTTAAGGGTTAGGCTTCAGGCTGAGGGTTATGTTTCAATTTAGGATTAGGCTTACATTCCATGTAAGTGAGGTTGATGGAGAGGGGTACGGGTAGGTGTCAGTTTAGGCTTAGGGTCAGTCTAATGTAAGTATCACTGCGAGGATACAGTAATAGTAAGAGTTAGGGTTAGGGTTCAATATTAGTGTTTTCATTAGGTTTAGGGATAGGCTTATGTGTTGTATGGGTGAATTTGATGATGCTGTGTTAGGCTTAGTGATGAAGCTTAGGATTAGGAGTAGGGTTAAGATGATGTGTACAGTGAGCATATACGTATGGTTAGAGTTATAGATTCTATTGTTAGGGTTAGGCTTTATTTTAGGGTTAGTGTTACAGTTTGGTGTGGGTGAAGGTGTGGGTGATGATGGGGGTTTAGAGGAAGGGGTAGGTTTAGGGTTAGGTGTTGGGTTTTGCTTATGGTGAATTTAGGGTTGCAGTGTCAGTTAAAAATCGGGTGTAGGGTGATGGTTATGCTTGAACTAAGGTTTGGGATTATGATCACATGTGCGTGAGGTTGTGGGTGTGGGTTATGTGATAGGCACATGATTCATGCTAGGATTACGGCCAGCTATAGTTTTAGGGTGAGGATATGGTTAGGGTGTGACTTAGGATGATGGTTTGCAGTTAGTATTTGGACTATATTTACGTTTAGGATGGTGTCAGGTATGGTTGAATGTAAGGGGAAGTACTAGAGTATGTGGCTATGTTAGGGTTAGGGTTAAGGATAAGTGTAGGGTGAGGATACAGTTATGGTTATAGTTTGGGTTTTGCTTTCTTCTCGGTGTTTGTGTTAGGTTTAGTTTAAGGGTTCCAGTTTGCTGTGGGTGAAGGAGAGGGTGTGGATGGGGAAGTAGTGGTAGGAAAATGGTCAGCGTTAGGGTGAGGTGTTGTGATAGACTTCAGATGACTTTAGGGTAATTGTTAGAGTTAAGTATAGGTTTTAGAGTGAGGGTAAGCTATTTATGTTTCTGATTTCATGTGAGTGAGGTTGACAGTGATGGATAGGGGATAGGAATAGTGTTAGGGTTAGCATTAGGCCTAGGACTAGGTACAGGGTGAGGATATGGGTACAGCCAGATTTAGGATCAGGATTCAAAGTTAGCCTTTGGATTGGAATGAGGTTTAGGGTCATGTTAGGTTTGGTTGATGGGGAGGGTGATTGCTTAGGCTTAGTGACTATGCTTAGGGTGAGGGTTAGGTTCATAGCTACATTTTGAATGCACATGTGGGTGTAATTACAGTTAGGTTTCAGCTTTAGGGTCGGGGTTAGATTTAGTTTTAGGGTTATGTGGATGCTTTAGTGTGAGAATTGTAGAGTTTTGGGTTTGGCGTATGGTTAAGATTAGGGTAAGGGTTAGCTGTAGGGTAAGGCTTAGCTTGAATTTCAGTTTAGGGTTAGAGTAAGGTTTAAGGTTCTGGCTGAGTATAAGGGTTCTATTTAGGGTTAGCTTTACGATTCCATGTAAGGGATATTGAGGGTAGGGGTATGTGTTGGGTTAGGCTTAGGGTTAGGGCTAGTGTATGGATTACTGTGAGGATATGGTTATGGTCAGCATTGTGGTTCAAGGTTACTACTTGGTTTAGATTAGGTTTTGGTTATGTCATGTGTGGGTGAAGTTCAAGGTGAGTTGCTTACCTGTACTGACTTAGCTAAACTGTTGCAATGATAGGGCCCTTTGTCTTCACTCCTGCTCCAGGAACCTATCTAGGAGACTTGATACCACACTTGGATCTTCTCTATTGGCTCCTATTTCTTGGGCTCAGAGTCCACACCTTCTCTGCTGCACCACTGGAGCTGAGAGTCAGGGGATACAGCACACTAAATAGAGAGGAATGTGAGAGGAAGGGAAAGCACAGGAAATGCAGAGGACAGAGGCAAGGATATTCTTGCCTGTCCTCACGCAGTTTTCAGTCTGTACCTAATCTCACAGTGTCACTGAGTCACCATGGTAGCCATGCTGGCCAAGGAAATTGGGACTAAAATATCCAGGAACCACGGTGACTTATTTCCTAACATGCTAAGAAATGAGTAGGACTGATATAATACATGGTAACTATTTTCAAATATTCTTCACAATAAATAGTCCTCACAGATTCACCAATACACACACATGTGTATATGTACCCACAATCATTCGTGCACTCTCTATTTTTTTACTACCATGGAGTCTGGGAAGCGATCAAGGTAGGTTTTTTGAAAGATAAGTAAGAAAACCCCACAATTCAATTCTAGCCACAGAAATGAAGTTGAAAGCTACTCAACCATTTCATTTTAGTGAGTGATTTTCTAGATGGGACCTGTAGATTTTCTCTGGGACATTTGTTCCACTAATTTGAGTATATTGGGAATAATATCTAAAAGCTGAGAAGGAAATTTAGGCAAATGAATATTGTGATAGTGAATTTTATGTGCCAGCTTGGTGAGGCCACAGTGCACAGGTATCATCAAACATTATCCTGTTTGTGTCTATGAGAGAGTTTTTGGATGAGATTTTACATTGAAATCTGTGGTCTGAATAAAGCAGATAGGCTTCATCCAATCAGCTGAAGGCCTAAAGAGAACAAAGGGCTGATCTCCCCTGAGCCAGAGGGAATTCAACCAGGGTTCTGCCCTTGCACTTCGTCTACATCATCCCTTCACGGCTCACCAGCAGGCTGCCTTCAGACCCCAACCGTACCTCTTTCTTGAGTCTCCAGCCTGCCAGTATCACCGTGTGACTTTTGAATTGCCAAGCCTCCACAATCTCATGAGTCAATCCCTCAAAGTGAGTATCTTGATAAAAATATCCTATAGGGCCTGTTCCTCTAGAAACCCCAGACTAATACAGGTGGTAAGCCTCAAGAATCTTTCCCAACCTACAATAACCTATGCTGTCAACCAAAAGGATTCCATAGCAACAATGACTCTTGACAGTTCAGTAAAAATGATACCTGGATATTTTAATAAAAATACTACCACTGACAATAGCATCCAAGAGTATGAATACATAGAGATAATGTATGTAGCACATCGACATCAACAGATGTGAAAGTCCATAGTGGAGAGAAATTGTATAAGGATTCAATATGGAAGGACACACTGTCTCCATGGATCGGAAGACTCAGTATTGCTGTCTATTCTCACCAATATCATCTACAGGTTCAGTGCAATTCCAATACAAATCTTACCATAAAATTAAAAAAATAAATTGACGGGCTTTTCTAAAAGATAAGTTAAAATGCAAAGGGCCTATCCTCTGAAAATAACTATGAAAACTACTTTGAAAGAGAGGAACAAAGTTGCAGGATAATCACTACTTTATTTCACGATGCACTATGAATCTACGATAATCAAGAGAGTGTGGTATCGAATGAAGGTAGAGATGCAGATCAAAGCATCAGAATAAAGAGTGCAGAAATAGATCCACCCATGTTTGGACAACTGATTTACAACAAAATAAAAACATCATTAAGGGGAGAAAGGGTAATCTTTACAACAAACGATGCTGGGACAAGTGGATACCCATATGCACAAACATCAACTATTATCCATGGAATACACCATCTAGAAACATAAAATCAAAATGCATCATGAACCTAAACATAAAAGCTAAAAGTATAAAATTCCTGGACAAAAACAGGAAAAATTATTGTGCTCTTAGGGTAGGTGAAGATTTCTTAGATATGACATCAAAAACAAAACCAAATCATAAATGACCAAACTGATAATCTTTACTTCCTCACAATTAAAAACTCCTACTCTTCATAAGATATTGTTGAGACAATTAAAAGACAAGCCACTAGCTGTGAGAACATATTTACAAATCACATATGTGATAAAGGTCTTGTATACAGAAAAAAAAACCCTCATAATACTCAATGAAAATAAAAGACACTCCAATAAGTAAGTGAGCAAAAGATTTGAATAGGTATTTCTCCAAACAAGATACACAAGTGTCAAATAAGCACATGAGAACATGTGGAACACCATCAGTCATTAGGGAAATATGATCAAACCACACCCTTCTGAGAAGGGCTTAAATGAACAGAGGGGATGTACCAAGCCCTGGCAAGGATGTGGAGGTTGGAACTCTATCACTGCTGCTGTCAAGGTTTGGGACCAATTTGGAAAATAGATTGTCAGTTTTTTACAATGTTTATCATACTTAAACCATATGGTTCTCCTGTTGCACTATGTGTTTTCATAGGAGAACGCATATGTCTAACAAACACTTACAACAAAATGTCCATAGCAGCTTTATCTACAAAAGCCCCTACTGGGAAGCAACCCACATATCTGTTACCAAGTGAATGGATAAAAAAAATTATGATATATCCATATAATGGAGTATTAGTCAGCAATATAAAAGAAGGAACTATTTGTACATGCAACAAATGGAGAAATCTAAAAATAATGTTGAGGGAAAGAAGACAGAGGAAAAAAGAATACACAATGTATGACTGCATTCAAATAAAATTATAGGAAAATAAAACTAGTCTATACTGACAGGGCATCAGTGGTGGCCAGAAAATGGGTAGGGTGGCAAGGAGAAGGCAGCTAGAGAAAGGTACATGGGGGCATTACAAAGGGGCAAGAAAGTATTTCTTGAAGTTGCTGTACATGTTCTATATCTTCATTGTAGTACTGGATTCACACTTGCATTCATCTATCAAAAATTAAATAATATGCTTTAAATATCCACAGTGTATTGAGTGTCAACCATACCTCAATAAACCAGTTGACATATATTTATATATTCACAATTCACTGATGCCATTAGTCAGGTGACAGACCCTAGGATATACTCTGGTATTCACAGATCCACACTGTCTAATCAAATTATTGCTGCATAATACATATAACCAAAATAGAAAAAATAATTTCAAAAATAATTTATCCAAATATTTGGAGAAAGTTGATGTCCATTTCCTTCAGAAGTACAGAAACACAAATATGGTATCCTAGGAAAATAGTCATAATGATATTTAAGATTAGCTACTTATGCAGAGAAGGATGCTAAGTATTATAATAGGGCAAATTCTAGGTAAATGATATTTTTGAAAATATTGAGTTCTAGTAACTGACATTTTAAAATAACAATCAAGAAAGCTATGGCTCCTTAAGAAATGTCATTATATAATAGAAACTAATGTCACCAGGGAAAAATCTATCTTATTATCTCAAATGGCTAAAACCATCAAACTATGTCCACATCCAAATGTGAGATACATAGGAATTTCTGACTATTATTTATAGTGAGAATAACTTAGATGTGTTTTTGGCAAATGTGCATGTAAGACCCACTTCCTTTTCAAACTGCACACTTGGTCCCTTTTCTCAAAAGACGGCATGTCTAAGATGGGCTGCAAGGGCTACTACACAGCATGGAGCTGCTGAGGGAATGAAATGCCACCTGTTAAGCCTCTTCTCCCAGGATGAGTCCCATGAGCTTCTCTACTGTTAGGCTATGAACTCACTGAGCTAGGTGTCATATCCCACCAGAGATGTGAGGTATTGGGGTCTCCTGAGAACTGCTGCCATTGAACATGGAGGAAGAGCTTCAGTGGCCACTGGGACACTGATCCTCAGAAGCAGCCTCCTTTAGACACCTGAGAGGAACTGGGCCACTGGCATGTAGAGCTGCACAGGGAGAGACAGATCCAGCTATGACCATGCTTTCTGGGAGGAACTATGTGCCCTGCACCATGCTAGGCACTGGGGTAGTGACCATGACACTGATACCACTTGGTACTGATCATTACCAGCACGTGTTACAATGACCTTCTCTCCAGGGCCTTCTTTTCAGCTTTCCTCGACTATGCACTATTTAGAAACTTCAAAAGCAAAACCAAGTGGCCTGACTTCATGCAGGTATTAATAATCCTGCCATGAGCACAGGGCCATGAGCTCCCCTTTGTGTTCCTGAATGTTCCCAGCAATGCTGCAGGTGACACATTCTCTTTCCCATTTTGCCAAGGCGGAATCTGCTATCAGAGAGGCATCACCTGTCTTACCTCCCATGCCCCTGCCTTTAGTAGGAACATGGCTCCAGGACAGCCCTGGAGCAGGACCCACACTCACTGGGTCTGGGCTGAACCCCAAACCTTTCCTGATGAGCCAGCAACAGCACCAAGGCCCAAGGTGTAAAGGGGTGCCTTTGATCTGGTCCCCTTGTGTCCCCAAACCCCAGGGAGGTCAGCCCCCAATGCAGAGATCCACACCCCCTCAGCTCACTCCTCAACACCTGAAGGCGGGACTTGTTCCTGCCAGGCACCATGTGGTGTCTATCTCAATTAAAAATTTGTCAAGGTCACCACAGTGGCATCAGGTGGCTATGGGAACCACAATGCGCAAGCATCTGGTGCACACCAGAAGTGCCTCCACACATTCCTCCATCCCATGACCTTAGCTGAAATCAAAGCATCTTTGCTCTTCAGGCCATGACATAAAAATGTTTCATATTAATTAAATATTGTGACAAATATAGTTAAGTCAGAATGAAATATATAATCAGCAATCCACCCCATTTAGAAATGTGTACAATTTGTGTATTTCCTCCCATTATATTCTCTGTGCATGCACATATAATGCATACTCATCATATGTGGGTTTCACATATGACTCACTGTTTGCTAAAGATCATGAAACCAGTTATTAAACAATATCCACTTTACAAGCAACTCTGACTCCAAAGTCCACCTCCCTAACCATGGGCACATGTAATCTTTTCTCTGAGGTAGAGCTGAGGGTAGCACAGTACTGATATCCTGTGGTACTATACGCAAGGACCAATCTGGCATTTGGAACACAGGTCTCCTGATTTCAGTCCGTGGTAAAGACTGAATACTCTTGATATTCTGGTATTTCATACCACCTCCTGTTTGTGGCCCAAAGGAAGCTTTCTGCTTCAGTATCAAAATGGAAGGTATAAACATGAGAATGCACATTAAAAAACAAGATACAGGAGCCAAGATGACAGTGTGAGTAGGGCAGTGGAAATCTCCTCCCCAAACCATATATATTCTGGAAAATACAACAAATACAACTATTCCAAAAAGAGAGACCAGTGGATACAGTACAACAGCCAGGCTACATCTACATCTGTGAAAACTCAGCATCTCACGAAGGGGTAAGATACAAGCTGTGGCCTGGAGGTACCCTAGCACTGCCCCCACCCCAGCTCCCCAGCAGGAGAAAAGGAGTTGGAGCAGGGTGGGAGTGAAAGCCTAGGACTGCTAAACAATCAGCTCTAGTCATCTGCACTGGGAGTGCAGACACACACTGCATGGTGTGCTGGATATTACAGAAATGGAAAAGCAAAATCTGTGAGCAGGTTGCTGCAATCAGCTCCCCTGGGACAAAAGGAAAGTGCCTGCTTTTTGAAAGTCTTAAAGGGACAGGGGCCTCACAGCTGGACAGAAGTGTCCCAGCACACTCAGCCCAGCAGCTGGGAATCCCGGGGAATTCCACGTACCTCAACCCCCTGGGGGGCATCACAGCTCTTAAGGCCCTCATGGTGATAAGCAGCCTGCCAGTCATTACCCTGGCTGGTGCGGTTCCCAACACAGCAGCCCAGTAGCCAGAGAGTGGCCATGCACACCCACAGCAGGGAGCGGCCATGTGCACCCAAGGCGGCAGTGGAGAAGCCTGGGAGCTGCTGTGGGATCTGGCGGCGGTGGCTGAGCAGCCCAGGAGTGACTGTGGATACCGGCAGTGGTGGCAGAGCAGCCTGGGAGAGGTGTGCCCCCAGCAGACACCCAGAATCACCTCCCGGCATGCAGCCACCCGGGCCAAACCCAAGGGCTGCTGCTGATGCCCAGCTGCCTGGCGCAGGCAGAAGAAATGAAGGCAAGGGGTGAAGGGACACCGCTCTTGCAGGAGAGCACACCTGGTGCACCTGCCATTCCCCGCAGGGCTCGGGGATACACGGAGAGTGACCCTGCCTATGGCAGCTTGGGGGATTAATCCAGAGGCTGCTTCAGGAGAGCGGGTAACTGACAGAAGCAGTGGAGAAGGGCAAGGTGACCAGCAAAGAGCTAACACACACACACTACGTGCCTACAGCTAGAAAAGAATTTGGTCCAGTCCAGAATTATACCCTCAGCCCCTGAGAGAGGGCCTGGGGAGATAGATTTAACCAATCTTCCTGAAAAAGAATTCAAAATAAAGGCCATAACCATTCTGATGGACCTACAGAGAAATATGCAAGAGCTAAAAGAGCAAGTAGGGAGGGAGAATACATAAATAAAACAATCTCTCGAAGGACATAAGAGCAGACTGGATGAGGTGCAAGAGGCCATTAATGGAATAGAAAGCAGAGAACAGGAATATGGAGAAGCTGAGGCAGAGAGAGATAAAAGGATCTCCAGGAATGAAAGAATATTAAGAGAACTGTGTAACCAATGTAAATGGAATATATTTGCATTATAGGGGTTCCAGAAGAAGCAGAGAGAGAAAAAGGGATAGAAAGTGTCTTTGAAGAAATAATTGCTGAGAACTTCCCCAAACTGGGGGAGGAAATAAACTCTCAGACTATGGAGGCCCACAGAAATCCCAACAAAAGGGATGCAAGGAGGACAACACCAAGACATATAATAATTAAAATGGCAAAGATCAAAGACAAGGACAGAGTATTAAAGGCAGCCACAGAGAGAAAAAAGGTCACCTACAATGTAAAACCCATCAGGCTATCACCAGACTTCTCAACAGAAACCTTACAGGCCAGAAGAGAATGGTATGATATATTGAATGCAACGAAACAGAAGGGCCTTGAACCAAGAATACTGTTTCGAGCATGATTAACATTTAACATGAAGGAGGGATTAAACAATTACCAGACAAGCAAAAGTTGAGGGAATTTGCCTCCCACAAACCACCTCTACAGGATATTTTAAAGGAACTGCTCTAGATGGAAGCACTCCTAAGGCTAAATAGATATCAACAGAGGAAATAAAATCACAGCAAAGAAAGCAGAACAACCAAATACTAACTAAAGGCAAAAAATAAAATCAACTATTCAAAAAAGCAGTCAAAGGAAACACAAAAGAGTACAGAATAAAACACCTAACATATAAAGAATAGTGGAGGGGGAATAAGAAGGGAGAGAAATAAAGAATCATCAGACTGTGTTTATAATAGCTTAATAAGAGAGTTAAGTTAGACGGCTAGAGAGTAAGAAGCTAACATTGAACCTCTGCTAACCACGAATCTAAAGCATGCAATGGCAATAAGTACATGTCTTTCAATAATCACCCTAAGTGTAAATGGACTGAATGCACCAATCAAAAGACACAGAGTGACAGAATGAATAAAAAAGCAAGACCCATCTATATGCTGCTTACAAGAGACCCACCTCAAACCCAAAGACATACACAGACTAAAAGTCAAGGGATAGAAAAAGATATGTCACACAAACAAAGGGGACAAAAAAGCAGGTGTTGTAGTACGTGTATCGGACAAAATAGACTTCAAAACAAAGAAAGTAACAAGAGATAAAGGACATTACATAATGATAAAGGGGTCAGTCCAACAAGAGGATATAACCATTATAAATATATATGCACCCAATACAGAAGCACCAACATATGTGAAACAGATACTAACAGAATTAAAGGATGAAAAAGAATGCAATGCATTCATTATAGGACACTTCAACACACCACTCACTTCAAAGGACAGATCCACCAGATGGAAAATAGTAAGGACACAGTAGCACTGAACAATACACTAGAACAGATGAACTTAACAGACATCTACAAAACTCTACACTCAAAAGCAGCAGGATACACATTCTTCTCAAGTGCACATGGAACATTTTTCAGAATAGACTACACACTAGGCCACAAAAAGACCCTAAGTAAATTCAAAAAGATTGAAATTCTACCAACCAATTTCTCAGACCACAAAAGCATAAAATTTGAAATAAATTGTACAAAGAAAACAAAAGAGCTCACAAACACATGGAGGCTTAACAACATTCTCCTAAATAATCAATGGATCAATGACCAAATCAAAATAGAGATCAAGCAATATATGGAGATGAAAGACAATGACAGTATAAAGCCCCAACTTCTGTAGAACGCAGTAAAGGCAGTTCTAAGAGGAAAGTATATAGCAACCCAGGCCTATTAAAAGAAAGAAGAACAATCCTAAATGAATAGTCTAAAGTCACAATTATTAAAACTGGAAAAAGAAGAACAAATGAGAACCAAAGTCAGCAGAAGGAGGGACATAATAAAGATCAGAGAAGAAATAAATAAAACTGAGAAGAATAAAACAATAGAGAAAATCAATGAAAGAAGGAGTAGGTTCTTTGAAAAAATAAACAAAAGATAAGTCCCTGGCCAGACTTATTACAAGAAAACGAGAATCTACACACATCAGCAGAATCAGGAATAAGAAAGGAAAAATCATGATATACCCCACAGAAATACAAAATTTATTAGAGAATACTATGAAAATCTGTATGTTAACAAGCTGGAAAACCTAGCAGAAATGGGTAACTTTCTAGAAAAATAAAACCTTCCAAGACTGACAAAGTAAGAAACAGAAAATCTAAACAGACCAATTAACAGCAAAGAATTGTATCGGTAATGAAAATACTACCCAAGAACAAAACCCCTAGTCCGGATGGATTCACCACTGAATTTTACCAGACATATAGAGATGACATAACACCCATTCTTAAAGTTTTCCAGAAAATAGAAGTGGAGGGAATACTTCCAAACTCATTCTAAGAAGCCAACATCACTTTAATAGCAAAACCATGCAAAGACCCCACCAAAAAAGAAAATTACAGACCAATATCCCTGATGAACATAGATGCAAAAATACTCAACAAAATATTAGCAAACTGAATTCAAAAAAACATCAAAAGGGTCATATACCATGATCAAGTGGGATTCATCCCAGGGATGCAAGGATGCTACAACATTCAAAAATTCATCAGCATCATCCACCACATCAACAAAAAGGACAAAAACCACATGATCATCTCCATAGATGCTGAAAAAGCATTCAACAAAATTCAACATCCATTCATGATAAAATATCTCAACAAAATCAGTATCCAGGGCAAGTACCTCAACATAATAAAGGCCATACACAACAAACCCAAAGCCAACATCATACTTAACAGCGAGAAGCTGAAAGCTGTTCCTTTAAGATTGGGAACAAGACAGGGATGCCCATTCTCCCCACTGTTATTCAACATATTACTGGAGATCTTAGCCATAGCAATCAGGCAAAACAAAGAAATACAAGGCATCAGATTGGTAAAGAAGAAGTCAAACTGTCACTTTATGCAGATGACATGATATTGTACATAAAAAACCCTAAAGATTCCATTCCAAAACTACAAAAACTAATATTGTTAATTCAGCAAAGTTGCAGGATACAAAATTAATACACATAAATCTGTTGGTTTCCTATACACTAATGATGAACTAACAGAAAGAGAAATCGGGAAAACAATTCCATTCACAATTGCATCAAAAAGAATAAAATACCTAGGAATAAACTTAACCAAGGAAGTGAAAGACCTATACCCTAAAAACTATAAGACACTCTTAAGAGAAATTAAAGAGGACACTAACAAATGGAAATTCATCCCATGCTCTTGGCTAGGAAGAATTAATATTGTCAAAATGGCCATCCTGCATAAAGCAATCTACAGATTCAATGCAATCCCTATCAAAATACCAACAGTATTCTTCAACGAACTGGAACGAATAGTTCTAACATTCATATGGAACCACAAAATACCCCCAAATAGCCAATGAAATCCTGAGAGGGAAGGATAAAGCAGGGGGCATCTTGCTTCCCAACTTCAAGCTCTACTACAAAGCCACAGTAATCAAGACAATTTGGTACTGGCACAAGACCCACAGACCAGTGGAACAGAATAGAGAGTCCAGATATTAACCCAAACATATATGGTCAATTAATATATGATAAAGGAGCCATGGACATACAATGGGGAAATGACAGCCTCTTCAACAGCTGGTGTTGGCCAAACTGGACAGCTACATGTAAGAGAATGAAACTGGATCACTGTCTAACCCCATACAAAAAAGTAAATTAAAAACAGATCAAAGACCTGAATGTAAGTCATGAAACCATAAAACTCTTAGAAAAAAACATAGGCAAAAGTCTCTTGGACATAAACATGAGCGTCTTCTTCATTAACATATCTTCCTGGGCAAGGAATACAAAAGCAGAAATGAACAACTGTGATTACATCAAAGTGAAAAGCTTCTGTACAGCAAAAGACACCACCAATAGAACTAAAAGGCATCCTACAGTATGGGAGAATATATTCATAAGTAACAGATCTGATAAAGGATTGACATCTAAAATATATAAAGAGCTCATGCACCTCAACACACAAAAAGTAAATAATCTAATAAAAAAATGTTCAGAGGAACTGAACAGACAGTACTCCAAAGAAGAAATTCAGATGGCCAAAAGACGTATGAAAAGATGCTCAACATCACTAGTCATCAGAGAAATGCAAATTAAAACCACAATGAGATATCACCTCACACAAGTAAGGATCACCACCATCCAAAAGACAAACAACAACAAATGTTGGCAAGGATGTGGAAAAAGGGGAACCCTCCTACACTGGTGTTGGGAATGTAAATTAGTTCAACCATTGTGGAGAGAAGTATGGAGATTCCTCAAAAAACACAAAATAGAAATACCATTTGACCCAGGAATTCCACTCCTAGGAATTCCACCCTGAGAATACAGCAGCCCAGTATGAAAAAGACATATGCACCCCTATGTTTATCACAGCACTATTTACAATAGCCAAGAAATGGAAGCAACCTAATTGTCCATCAGTAGATGAATGGATAAAGAACAAGTGGTAAATATACACAATGGAATATTATTCAGCCATAAGAAGAAAACAAATCATACCATGAACAACAACATGGATGGAGCTAGAGGGTATTATGCTCAGTGAAATAAGCCAGGCAGAGAAAGACATGTACCAAATGATTTCAGTCATATGTGGAGTATAAGAGCAAAGGAAAACTGAAGGAACAAAACAGCAGCAGAATCACAGAACCCAAGAATGGACTAACAGTTACCAATGAGAAAGGGACTGGGGAGGATGAGTGGGAAGGGAGGGATAAGGTGGCAAAAATGAAAGGGGGCAATACAATTCGCATGCATAATGGTTGGGGGGTATCGGGAGAGCTGTACAGCATGGAGAAGACAGGTAGTGATTCTACACCATCTTACTACACTGATGGACAGTGATGCAACGGGGTATGTGGGGAGAACTTGGTGATGGGGGGAGTTTAGTAAACATAATGTTCCTTATGTAATTGTAGATTAATGTTATCAATATATATATGAATGTATACTTATATACATTTATGATATGTAATGTGTATTATATTTACATAGAATAAAAACAAAATGTTTATTTCCATATATTCTTTCCCAGTTATATTATACATACTTTTTTTTTTTTTTGAGAGGGCATCTCTCATATTCATTGATCAAATGGTTGTTAACAACAATAAAATTCTGTATAGGGGGGTCAATGCTCAATGTACAATCATTAATCCATCTTAAGCCTAATTCTCGTCAGTCTCCAATCTTCTGAAGCATAATGAACAAGTTCTTACATGGTGAACGAATTCTTAGATAGTGAATAAATTCTTACATGGTGAACAGTACAAGGGCATTCATCACAGAAACTTTTGGTTTTGATCACGCATTATGAACTATAAACAATCAGGTCAAATATGAATATTCGTTTGATTTTTATACTTGATTTATATGTGGATCCCACATTTCTCCCTTTATTATTATTATTTTTATTTTTATTAAAATGCTGAAGTGGTAGGTAGATGCAAGATAATGGTAGAAAACATAGTTTAGTGCTGTAAGAGGGCAAATGTAGATGATCAGGTGTGTGCCTATGGACTAAGTATTAATCTAAGCTAGACAAGGGCAGCAAAACATCCACGGATGCAGAAGATTTCTCTCAAAACAGGGGGGGGTGAGGTTCTGAGCCTCACCTCTGTTGATCCCCAATTTCTCACCTGATGGCCCCCCTGCGACTGTGCCTGTATTAGTTTGTTCCTCCCTTGAGGAATCTTACCCGTCTCTGGCTAACCAGTCCTCTTCCGGGGCCATACAGGGAAATGTAAAGTTGGTAAGTGAGAGAGAAGCCATATTGTTTGAAAAGGTTAGCTTTTTACTTCTTTGCAGATTTATGCCCTGTGGCTTCTATGCCCAACACTTGTCTCGAGGTATCTTTACCACCTGGAGGAATTATTATGCTCGGTAAATTTGATATGAGGCACGAATTCTATTTAAGGGTTGTAATTAGGAAGGAAGAAGAAAAGCTATAGAGGTAGCATATGGAAGAAAACATGGGAGGATTGATTATTTCTTTGACATATCTTCTTGTAGAGTACCTTAAGCATGTATAGGTTTTAAACTACCAACTAATTTGTGCTCACATATTAACATAATAGGAATACGGTGACATAAACAAAGCAAATCTATAATTACCATCCATCTCCAGTGAAGCCAAGAAAACCATTTAGGCACCCTAGGCATTTGTGAAAATTTGTCTGTGATATGATGGATATTGTCCAACTGTACTTGAACAGTCTGAGATAAATCAGACAAATTGAAGCAGCCCATTTCTGGGATCTGTTCACATCCCATATGTTCTTTTAACCGTAGATAGTCTATAGTCGTAAGATTTTGGAGTGCTACAACTTGCACCCCTCCCAACTCCTGGTTGAGTTCCAACAGTACAGATCCGGTCAAATTCGTTGTCTCACTGTATGCACATGCCAGCCTAGACATCTCCCTCCTCATTCCAATGGCAAGTCCAGGAAACAGTGGGGTGGATGCAGCCACAACCGCAGCATCGCCCAGATCCCTGTGGAGGCATTTTGATGATCATCCCCCTGGCACAAGTCCTCCAGACAGTGCTGATGCCGGAAGCTCCTCCTCATATTGTATCTTAGTTCATTTTCTGGGTATCCAAGCTAGGCCTTGATCTTCTGTATAGAAACAAATAGACCCTTTGCCCACACTTTGACATGCCCTCTATATCACTGTGCAGAACTCATTGGAGGTCAGCACACAGGAAGGGCTTTTTTTTTTTATTAAGAGAAAGGAATATTATCAGAAAAGAGTACCTCCATAGCTGATCATCTGACACCCTTTAAGTGATCAACATTAAGGATATTTAAAGGATGCATTGATCTTTGATTTACCAATAGTTTTATCCTATCAAGGAGTAATCCCCCTTTTCTTTCTTTCTTTATTTTTTTAAAAATCTTTAATCTACACTTACATGAAGAATACTATGTGTACTATGCTCTCCCCTATATCAGGTCCCCCCTAACAACCACATTATGATTACTGTCCATCAGCTTTGCAAAATGTTGTAGAATCACTAGTTGTCCTCTCTGTGTTGTACAGCCCACCCTCCCCTTTCTCCCTCCCCACCATGCATGCTAATCTTAATATCCCCCTTCTTCTTCCCGTCCCTTATCCTTCCCTGCCCACCCATCCTCCCCAGTTCCTTTCCCTTTCGTACCTGTTAGTCCATTTTTGGGTTCTGTAATTCCGCTGCTATTTTGTTCCTTCAGTTTTTCCTTTGTTCTTATACTCCTCAGATGAGTGAAATCATTTGGTATTTCTCTTTCTCCGCTTGGCTTATTTCACTGAGCATAATGCCCTCCAGCTCCATCTATGTTGCTGCAAATGGTTGGATTTTTCCACTTCTTATGGCTGATTAGTATTCCATTGTGTATATGTACCACATCTTCATTATCCATTCATCTACTGATGGACATTTAGGTTGCTTCCAATTCTTGGCTATTGTAAATAGTGCTGCGATAAACAAAGGGGTGCATCTGGCTTTCTCAAACTTGATTGCTGCGTTCTTAGGGTAAATTCCTAGGAGTGGAATTCCTGGGTCAAATGGTAGGTCTGTTTTGAGCATTTTGATGAACCTCCATACTGCTTTCCACAATGGTTGAACTAATTTACATTCCCACCAGCAGTGTAGGAGGGTTCCCCTTTCTCCACAGCCTCGCCAACATGTGTTGCTGTTTGTCTTTTGGATGGCAGCTATCCTTACTGGTGTGAGGTGATACCTCATTGTAGTTTTAATTTGCATTTCTCTGATAATTAGTGATGTGGACCATCTTTTCATGTGTTTGTTGGCCATCTGTATTTCTTTTTTTGAGAACTGTCTGTTCAGTTCCTCTGCCCATTTTTAAATTGGGTTATTTGTTTTTTGTTTGTTGAGGCGTGTGAGCTCTTTATATATTCTGGACATCAAGCCTTTATTGGATCGTCATTTTCAAATATATTCTCCCATACTGTAGGGTTCCTTTCTGTTCTATTGATGGTTTCTTTCACTGTACAGAAGCTTTTCAGCTTAATGTAGTCCCACTTGCTCATTTTTGCTGTTGTTTTCCTTGCCCGGGGAGATATGTTCAAGAAGAGGTCACTCATGTTTATGTCTAAGAGGTTTTTGCCTATGTTTTTTTCCAAGAGTTTAATGGTTTCATGACTTACATTCAGGTCTTTGATCCATTTTGAGTTTACCTTTGTATATGGGGTTAGACAATGGTCCAGTTTCATTCTCCTACATGTAGCTGTCCAGTTTTGCCAGCACCATCTGTTGAAGAGACTGTCATTTTGCCATTGTATGTTCATGGCTCCTTTATCAAATATTAATTGACCATATATGTTTGGGTTAATTTCTGGAGTCTCTAATCTAGTCTGTGGCTCTGTTCTTGTGCCAGTACCAAATTGTCTTGATTACTGTGGCTTTGTAGTAGAGCTTGAAGTTGGGGAGCGTAATTCCCCCTGGTTCATTCTTCCTTCTCAGCATTGCTTTGGCTATTCAAGGACTTTTGTGGTTCCATATCAAATTTAGGATGATTTTCTCTAGTTTTCTGAAGAATGCTATTGGCATTTTGATAGGTATTGCATTGAATCTATTGATTGCTTTAGCTAGGATTGGCATTTTGACAATATTAATTCTTCCTATCCATGAGCACTGGATGTGTCTCCATTTATTGGTATCTTCCTTAATTTCTCTCATGAGTGTCTTGTAGTTTTCAGAGTATAGGTCTTTAACTTCCTTGGTTAGGTTTATTCCTAGGTATTTTCTTCTTTTTGATACAATTGTGAATGGAATAGTTTTCCTATTTTCTCTCTCTGCTAGTTCATTGTTAGTGTATAGGAATGCCACAGATTTATGAGTATTAATTTTGTATCTTGCAAATTTACTGAATTCAGATATTAGATCTAGTAGTTTGGGAGTGGATTCTTTAGGGTTTTTTATGTACAATATCATGTCATCTGCAAACAGGGACAGTTTGAATTCTTCCTTGCCAGTCTGAATGCCTTTTATTTCTTTGTGCTGTCTCATTGCCATGGCTAGGACTTCCAGTACTATATTGAATAGAAGTGGGGACAGTTGACATCCTTGTCTTGTTCCTGATCTTAAAGGAAAAGCTTTCACCTTTTTGCTGTTAAGTATAATGTTGGCTGTGGGTTTGTCATATATTGCCTTCATTATGTTGAGGTACTTGCCCTGAATGGATGTTGAATTTTGTCAAATGCTTTTTCAGCATCCATGGAGATGATCATGTGGTTTTTGTCCTTCTTTTTCTTGATGGGGTGAATGATGTTGATGGATTTTTTAATGTTCTACCATCCTTGCATCCCTGGCATAAATCCTACTTGGTCATGATGGATGATCTTTTTGATGTATTTTTGAATTTGGTTTCCTAATATTTTGTTGAGTATTTTTGCATCTATATTCATCAGGGATATTGGTAGGTAATTTTCTTTTTTTGTGGTGTCTTCTCCTGGTTTTGGTATTAGAGTGATGCTGGCTTCATAGAATGAGTTTGGAAGTATTCCCTCCTCTTTTGTTTTTTGGAAACTTTAAGGAGAATGGGTATTAGGTCTTCACTAAAGTTTGATAAAATTCAGCAGTGAAGCCATCTGGTCCAGGGGATTTGTTCTTAGGTAGGTTTTTGATTACCAGTTCAATTTTGTTGCTGGTGATTGGTCTGTTCAGATTTTCTGTTTCTTCCTTGGTCCGCCTTGGAAGGTTGTTTTTCTAGAAAGTTGTCCATTTCTTCTGGGTTATCCAGTTTGCTACCATATAATTCTTAATAGTATTCTCTAATAATTCTTTGTATTTCTGTGGGGTCCATAGTGATTTTTCCTTTCTCATTTCTGATGCTGTTTATGTGATTCAACTCCCTTTTTTTCTTGATAAATCTGGCTAGGGGTTTATGTACTTTTTGTTTATTTTCTTGAAGAACCAGCTCTTGCTTTCGTTGATTTTTTTGTATTCTCTTATTCTTCTCAATTTTATATATTTCTGCTCTAATTTTTATTATGTCCCTCCGTCTACTGACTTTGGGCTTTATTTGTTGTTCTTTTTCTTGTTTCATTAATTGTGAGTTTAGACTGCTTGTATGGGATTGTTCTTCCTTCTTGAGGTAGGCCTTTATTGCAATATACTTTCCTCTACCATAGCCTTGGCTGCATGCCACAGATTTTGTGGTCTTGAGTTATTGTTGTAATTTCTCTCCATATATTGCTTGATCTCTGTTTTTATTTGGTCATTGATCCATTGGTTATTTAGGAGCATATTGTGACATCTCCATGTGTTTGTGGGCTTTTTCATTTTCTTTGTATATTTTATTTCTAGTTTCATACTTTTGTTGTCTGAGAAACTGCTTGGTACAATTTCAGTCTTTTTTAATTTACTGAGGCTCTTTTTGTGGCCCAGTACATGATCTATTCTTGAAAATGATCCATGTGCACTTGAGAAGAATGTGCATTCTGTTGCTTTTGAGTGTAGAGTTCTGTAGATGTCTGTTAGGTCCATCTGTTCTAGTGTGTTGTTCAGTGCCTCTGTCTCCTTACTTATTTTCTGTCTGGTTGATCTGTCCTTCAGAGTGAGTAGAGTGTCGAAGCCTCCTAGAATGAATGCACTGCATTCTATTTCCCTTTTTAATTCTGTTACTAGTTGTTTCACATATGTGGGTGCTCCTGTGTTGAGAGCATACATATTTATAATGGTTATATCTTCTTGTTGCATCAACCCCCTTGTCATTATGTAATGTCCTTCTTGTGACTTTCTTTGCTTTGAAGTATATTTTGTCTGATACAAGTACTGCAACTCCCACTTTTTTCTCTCTATTAGTTGCATGAAATATCTTTTTCCATCTGTTCACTTTTAGTCTGTGTATGTCTTTGGGTTTAAAGTGAGTCTCTTGTAGGCAGCATATAGATGGGTCTTGTTTTTTTATCCATTTAGTGACTCTATGTCTTTTGATTGGTGCATTCAGTCCATTTACATTTAGGGTGATTATCAATAGGTATGTACTTATTGCCATTGCAGGCTTTAGATTCGTGGTTACCAGAGGTTCAAGGTTAACTTCCTTACTCTCTAAGTGTCTAATTTAACTCACTTAATATGCTGTTACAAACACCGTCTAAAGGTTCTTTTCTTTTTCTCCTCCTTTTTCTTCCTCCTCCATTCTTTATATATTAGGTATCATATTCTGTACTCTTTGTCTATCCCTTGATTGACTTTGGGGATAGTTAATTTAATTTTGCATTCGCTTAGTAATTAGCTGTTCTACTTTCTTTACTGTGGTTTTATTACCTCTGGTGACAGCTATTAAACCTTAGGAACACTTCCATCTATAGCAGTCCCTCTAAAATAGACTGTAGAGATGGTTTGTGGGAGGTAAATTCTCTCAGCTTTTGCTTATCTGGAAATTGTTTAATCCCTCCTTCAAATTTAAATGATAATCTTGCTGGGTAAAGTAATCTTGGTTCAAGGGCCTTCTGCCTCATTGCATTAAATACATCATGCCACTCTCTTCTAGCCTGTAAGGTTTCTGCAGAGAGGTCTGATGTTAACCTGATGGGCTTTCCTTTGTATGTCATCTTATTTCTCTCTCTGGCTGCTTTTAATAGTCTGTCCTTATCCTTGATCTTTGCCAATTTTATTACTATATGTCTTGGTGTTGTCTTCCTTGGGTCCCTTGTGTTGGGAGATCTGTGGATCTTTATGGCCTGAGAGACTGTCTCCTTCCCCAGATTGGGGAAGTTTTCAGCAATTACCTCCTCAAAGACACTTTTTATCCCTTTCTCTCTCTCTTCTTCTGGTACCCCTTTAATGTGAATATTGTTCCATTTGGATTGGTCACACAGTTCTCTCAATATTCTTTCATTCTTAGAGATCCTTTTTTCTCTTTGTGCCTCAGCTTCTTTGTATTCCTCTTCTCTAGTTTCTATTTCATTTATCGTCTCCTCCACTGTATCCAACCTGCTTTTAATACCCTCCACTGTGCTCTTCAACAACTGGATCTCCAACTGGAATTCATGCCTGAGTTCTTGGATATCTTTCCAGACCTCCATTAGCATGTTGATGATTTTTATTTTGAACTCCCTTTCAGGAAGAGTCATAAGGTCCATGTCATTTAAATCTTTCTCTGGAGTTATATTAATTTTACTCTGAACCAGGTTCCTTTGGCATTTCATGTTTGTATATGGCACCCTTTAGTGTCCAGAAGCTCTACTCTCTGGAGCTGCTCAGCCCCTGAAGCAATGTTGGGGGTCGCAGGGGAGCGGTATTGGTGCCTGTGGGGAGGAAAGAGCTGTTTACTGCTTTCTGGATGCTATGCTTGTCTCCACTGTGTGAACCAGTGGGCTGAGTACACAGGTATAAGGTTTTGTCCCAGAGCAGCCAGATATGGATCCCTGCTTTCCACAAGTGGCTGGAATCTCAGTCTTTCCAGGAATTCTGCCTGTATTAACTTTCCAACCCCATAATCACACGAGTATCATGAAAGCACCATGAAATATAGGTTTGTGCTCCCAGAGAAGATCTCCACAGCTAGGTATTCAGTAGTCTTAGGCCTTCCAATCCCTCCCTGCTCTGTTTCTCTTCCTCTCACCCGTGAGCTGGGTTGGGGGAAGGGCTTGGGTCCCGCCAGGCCACAGCTTTGGTATGTTTCCCTGTTCCGTGCGGTCTGCTCTTTTCTCCAGGTTTATGCAGTCTGGCACAGTCCTCTTTCCTGTTGCACTCTCAGGATTAGTTGAACCAACTATATTTTCTAATTGTATACGGTTTTAGGAGGAATCCTCTGTCTCTCCTCTCACACCACCATCTTTAATCCTCTCCTATCCTAACTTTGTGTTTTAATCAATCTTTTATCAGCTGACCCAAGCCAGTTCCTGAACAATGCATCTGATTGTACATGCCACACCTGCAAGCTTATTGTAGGATGTTCTGTCTGGGTCTGCTCCTGAGCTCTCTGTACATTTCCTTTACTCTCTGTGTCACCTATCTACACAAAATTTACAAAATTATTGTTTCATGGAACATTGTGTCACCTCACAATGTAATCTTCAGTGCCATAATTCACTTTTTGAATGTGTGGTATGAATAATAATGCCATTACTACTAATAAACAGTAATAAAAGATACCATGATTATACGGCACATAACTGCTCACTCTAGATCATATAACCAGCAGGTAATGGTTCCCAGAGTCGAACCCTGATCCTTTTGACCCTAAAGCCTACACACCCAACCACTGTTTCTATATTTTGGTTTCTTCTGCTTTAGGCTGCAGGCCACCAAAGGGAAGGGAGTCACCTTAGGCCCTGTGCCTGCTAAAGGGTCTGGCAACTGGAATGGAGGATCGAGGACTCCATCTTCTATCTAACTGACACATTCTTAGTCTTTGCTCTTCTGTACTATTTCTTCTTCCTGGGGCTCAAGAAGAAATTGCTCCAGCCATGTCAAACTACAAAGAAAAGAAGAGACCAGAGAGAATGTGGACTGAAAGCAATAACCAGAAAGGACCAGAGTTTACTCCTTGAGGCTCCCCCACTTCCAGATGCATTCTGTTTCAAATCTTCTATTTTGTGGTACATAGATAGAAATTTTCTTGGAACCAAGTACCACTCTTCTATTAAACAATCCAGAGGTACCATGCAATAGAGACAGAAAGGCATGAGCATAAAACCATTCCTTACAGAACAAATCATAACAGTGGAAAGACTAGGAATAAAACACACGTCCACCCATAAAGGACTGGTTGAATAATCAAAGGTGCTTGTATATCCTACAGTACATAACATTTAGCTATAAAAGGCAATGAGGACTCACTACCTATATTCCAATGGATTGTTCTCCAGGCTATATGGTGCAGTCATAAATGCAATGTACAGAAAAATGTCCAGAGATGCTAATGTCCAATGTATAGTGGACACCAATATATGAAGACCGAATATTTCCATCTCTGCAGAAATTTCTGTTGGACATCACTGGTATAGAATATGTTATCTGATTCCTACGAAAGGGAGCTATAACATGCATGTTATATTTGTTTGCGTAATAAAGACTGGAAAGTTAAAACAAAAGAAGAATAAAGATGATTACCTATAAGGGGACAATGCAGCAGTCCAGTAGGATAGCTAATGATGCATATTCTCTGAAAAATATACAGATTTACAAGCTTCATGCACTGAATCAGGCAAGAACAATGACCAGTCCAGTACCAATGAGCAACCCTAGTCCTCAGACTTAATCCTTTAACACATTTTCCATTAAAAGGAATACAGGTTACTCAGAAAAATGGATGATTCCAGGTCCAGGTAGGGATTTTCCAGATGAGTCTGCACCACATTGCTTCCAGACCCTTTGCAGTCAATTAAGATAGGCTTTTGGCTTTCCAAGCTCCCTCTTTGTCTCGGGTCTTTCCCACAGCCTGTATCTGTTCCTGGGATTTATCAGTTCACCCCATCAGCAGTGTTTTGCCCAACATCATGAATATCTTGTCCCACAACTGGACTCAGCATGGATATCAGCCTCCCATACCAGGTGCTGGGGGTAGGGGGACTGGGGAACCTTAGCTTTCATTCTTGCAGGGAGTGTGGCCTAATCAATGCCTCTAAATATGGGGATGTAGACTGCTGGTTTCATTCCCAACTCCCTAAAAATTTATTGTACTTCTGTAGATTTCCAGAGTACCACATGTCCAGGGAGGTCCCTCTCATTGTACCAAGCCTCCCTGCAGGATAGAAAGATGCAACATATGAAGAAGTAAGTACATATTATGTTTTCACTAAGGTATTTATAAATGAATTTTGGGCTAAAGAGAACCTGCAGAAAACTTGTCTACAATAGCTAGTACAAGTCTCTGCTACAGACCATTAACTTTACACAGATATAGAACAATCTGTCTATTACTACTTCAGTATGTTGATAAAAATATACATATTTATCAACCCATACATATGCTAGAAATTATATCTAAAAACATATGTACATGAAATACCTATAAAATTAATTTCTCAAATTAAAAATATTCATGATTATTATTTTCCAATTCTTGGAAGTAAATGGGTAAGAAAAAACAAACAAACCATCTCTATGCTTTACCTTTTATCATCATCATGCAACAATTTTGTCCTACTAACAGAAAAAATACAGATATTTTTATTGATCCTTCTTGGGAGACTCTAATAACTTCAAATTGGAATATTCATTTATTAAATGTTCACTGTTATCCTAAATCTGAGGATAATTCTTTAGGTTTTTCTACCTCACTGTTTATGAAATGGGTCATTTGGTGATTCACAAAACATTGGCAATCTGTATGATTCCCAAGCACAAGCCTTCTACTGGCGGATATTAGGCATTACACATTCAAGAAGTGGTTTCCCAAGTGTTCATAAATCATGTTTTGTTATTCATGTCAAATAAAAGGTAATTTATAACTATAAAGTAATAAATAGCTGAATGTGACAAGCCATGTGAAAATTAAAAGCCACCTGTATGGTTCCATTTATATAAAATCCTAAGAAGTCAAAACTAATCTGTTAAAGGAGACCAGTGGTTGCTTGGGGACTGGGCATGGGGACGGAGAGGATGGTCTGTGATTAAACAGGTGAAAAGGTGATGCCCTGGGAACATAATCATAATCATATTTCAAAATACCTGAATACCAGGGACATTGCTGGGTATCATTATAATCGGACAAACACTTAGGTTATTACTATTTTATAAAATCCGCAATTCTTAAAACTAGCATTTTAAACTAACATGTGGAAAATTTCAGGTTCTTAAAAAAATTAGTGATATAATGGATAAAACCATGGTTACCAGGAAATAATTCATGTCACAATCTCAAATCTCTAAGAATCCTTTTAACTGCACATTTTCACGTTCATCTGAGACTCATAGGATTCGTTATTACTTACACAGTCAGAAAAATGTCGGTATGTATTAAAGATCCAGTCAAGCTGAACAATTCATTGCTTTCAGACAGAATAGGACATCTCTGAAATGGGCCTCAGGGATACTACACAGCATGAAGGTGCTGAAGGAATGAAAGGCCACCTGCTTAATCTCTTCTTCCAGGAAGAGACCCACAGTGTCTCCACTGTTCAGCTCATTTGTGAACCTCACAGGAGCTATGCCACAACATGCTCTTGCTGAGAGCTATGAACTCACTTGAGCCAGGTGTCATATCTCACCAGGGATGTGACATAATGGGGTCTCCTGAAGACTGTTGCCCTTGAACCTGGAGGAGGAGCTTCAGTGGCTATCAGGACACTGATCCTCAGAAGTGGCCTCCTTCAGACACCTGAGAGGAGCTGGGCCACCAGCATGAAGAGCTGTTCAGGGAGAGACAGATCCAGCCATCACCATGCTTTCCTGGAGTAACTATGTGCATGCTAGGCACTGGGGTAGTTGCCATGACACCGATACCACTTGGTACTGATCATTACCACCACATGTTACAATGGCCTTCTCCCAAGGGCCTTTCAATTCGGCTTTCCTCAACTAAGCACTATTTAAACACTTTAAAAGGAATACAAATCGGCCTGGCTTCATCCAGGCATTCATGATCCTGCCATGAGCCACAGGGCCATGGGCTGCTCACCTGTATCCCTAAAGGTTCCCAGCCATACTGGGGGTTAAGCATTCTCATCCCTATTTTACAGTGGGCGAGGCAGGTCTCAGAGAGGCATCCCCTGTATTAGTTTCCACGTGCCTGCCTTTAATATCAACATGGTTCCAGGGCAGCCCTGAAAAGGACCCACATTCTCTGAGGCCATGCGGGACCCCAATGCCACAACTCTACATAAGGCACAGCCAGGCCACAGAGTCTCAAAACTGAAAGAGATGACTTGGATCTGGACTCTCTTGTTTCCCCACCTTGCCGGGATATTCTACCTCCACAGCCTCTGCTGAGTTCCAAACACCTGAAAGCCGGAAGTGCTCTCCTCACCGGGCATGTCAGTCTCTATTATCACGTGATCACGGTCGACATATTGATGTCATGTTTCTATGGTAACTGTGACGCATGGGCATATCCTCGAAACACCTGCTTAGCCATCCAGCCCCCTCCTCATTTCTCACTTTTCCACCCGAAGGGTCTTCTGGTGAAAACACAACACCTTGGCTCTTCACGTTGTTACGTGAGAAAGTCAGCTAATTAGAGGCTCTACACTGGGATCTGGGCAATGGCCAGAACTCTGCCAGAGTTGTTGGAGCAAAGCATGGCGTTGTCGTAAGGAATTTTGTTTGCCTTAAAGAGACAGTAGGGGAATATTATCAGTACTGAGAGACTCCACCAGGTATCCTAGGGTTCTGGGCGCTGAGCCAGCCTGGGAGGGTGAACATGTAAAATAACTTGCCATGCAAAGCAGTTTGCTATCACTGCTGGAGAGCTAAGACACTGTCTAAAATCATGTGACTGAATGACCTAGGAACACACACACGCACAAACATCATTCAAGCAATTTGGGAATTATTTCCAGGAAACAGGCCTAGAATATTATAGTCATTTGGTAGACAGAAACTTAATTAATTGAACCATACATTGGTTTGTCCTGGGGAAGTCTGATATTCATTCCTAATAATTTCTTCTACGTGGTGTGGCACCCAAGACCAAAACACTTCCAGACTCTCACTTCTCTAACACAAGAATGACTCACCTGATTGATGAGGCTGGAAGGAGAAATGAATTGCACAGCCCAGGCCCATTCCCTTCAAAATTCTTGGCAGTAAGTTGCCCTTATGCAGCAAATATTCTGCCCTGCCCTCAGAGTCCGGACTTAAAAATTGACCCATGGTTCTCCCCTTTCTGTGTCTTGCTGGCTCCCAATTATAACCTATGGCCTTGGTCCAAAATTCTTGGGCTTTTATGAGCATGCACACACATACCCAAGCATCACTGCTAGGTGACTCAGGTCTAAAACAACTAAGAAATATGAAAAAAAAATAAAGAAAACAATATATCAATTTTATTCCTTATAAAATAAGTAATGAAGAAAGTGGCTGAGATCTGCAGGCAAGGTATTTCCTATTCGTGAACCTCAGAAATGGACAGACTTATCCACCCAGCAGTGCTGCATTTGGAGAGTCACAAGCCCAAGGGCTGCAATGCACACCTACGTGCTGTCTAATGAAGCAGACCTACAGGTGCCCAAGGAAAGAAGTTCCCTTGCAAAACTGTCCCAGTAGCAAGAAAAAGTGTTTCAGATCATCTTATTTGAGTAATACTTCCCAAAGTCAATAAATACCCTGTATTCTGTTGGAATACTAACCAAGCAACCTCCTAAGGATACGGCTAGCCACAGGGCTTATTGAACAGTTTTTAGTAACAGCCTCGTTCTCACTCAACAAACATGTTTGGCATGGAAGCTCATCTTATGAAGGCAAATTGGAATTAGACTCTAAACTCCAAGAGTAGGGTGAAGATCATATATTGTGAAAATTTACCCTGGAGAGTTCTTCAAGAAGGAATTAAGGAAATGTTCAAAAATCTATATCCACACATAAACCTACATGCAGACTATAGCCAACATTTTAGCAGAGTCCTACTAAGTCCTCAAGGATAGGAGAATTCCTATTTTTCCAATGATAACAGATCACAGAATAGGAGGGAGAGGTAAACAAAACCACGTGTTTTGCACATCCATTCATGTTTAGTACAAAGCCCTCCAGAAGTGACATTTTGTAATCTCTCTGGATTCTGTGGGCTGACAGCTGGGTGATTTTCTGCTCCCTGTGGTGTCTGTCACCTGGAGCTGCAGCCACTGGGAGCTCCACTTGACTGGGACATCCAAGAGAGCTCACTCACACGGATAACCATTCATGCTGGTGTCTGCTGGAGACTCAGTTATAGTTGTTGACTGGGCCACCTTAATTCTACTCCAATAACTCCCCACATGTAGGTTTTCCAGAGTAAATTTAATGCATTTGAACACTGCTTGCTTATTTACCAAATCTGGCAACTCTAGAGGATGAGCCTGTGGATCTGAGAAGACTCTTCCAATGAGGTGGGTCTGGCGGAAATGAGCAGACTGATGATAAAGACATAAGATGGTACTACCTGGTGTTGGGGGAATGAAGGGGTGACACTCACATACACTGTTAGTACTAAATGGGCATACCTGTTTTCTGAGGCCTATATTATTACAGCTTAATAATTTGAGCAGCCTTTAATACAGAAGCTCTATTTCTTCCAACAAGGAGGTTTCAGGGGAGGGTTTCAAAAAGGTACCCAAAGTTGATTCTGACCTGCATTCAGGTCAGTGAGCCCTGGCTGAGGGGACAATTCAAGGAGCCACATGAGTTTCCTGCTCCAGGGAGGAAAGACAGCTACAATTTATGAACCAGATGATTGAACTGGGCCCGGTATCATGTTCTTCACTTAGTGACATGACAACCCTGGTAGTGAGATACTACTATCCTCTCTTCATGGATGTATGTCAGTACAAAGCATGTGCTCCTGAGCACAGGCACGGATGGCAAAGAGGTTGCTCCCCACATCCACTGCCAGAATCAGGGATGGAAGCTGGCAGTCTGGGCACCTTTGCTGGTAGCAGAGCTTTAGTAAAAGGATCAGGATAGGTACTGTTGAGGTGGGTCACCTCTGTTCTTCCTGTGTTTACCCTCCCTGCAGTAGGGAGCGAGGTCTGGTGCTCCTTTCCCCTGCAGGGGAGGTTTGTGCCAGGGTAAGAAGTAGAAGCTGTGTGAAGCCTATTTTTCTTTCATCCTTTGTGAAAACTTCAGCTGATGGAAATGACTGGGCTGCATGTACATGGTAGGGAGAGGTGGGCCTCTGAGGACACAGAGACTGAGAGGAAGGGAGATGCTACCCAGACTGGAATCAGATCTGAGGTGTGGTCTTTCCAGGAGGATAGTCCTTGAGCACTGCTCCAAATCAATGCTTGGGTGGTTCCATAGATAGTCCATCAATGCTGGACATCCAGCTGTAGGACAGTTTGTCCTATTTGGATTAAGGGATGGATGGCACAGGGTCTGGAGGCCTGAAGGCACACAGCCAGCTAGGACATTTATCAGTTCAGCCCTGAGCAGTGTGGACAGATGAATAATAATGTAGGGGCCTCCCCTGAGTGCATCAGGATAATAAATCCACGTGGGACTGCTTTGTCAAAGAGCATGGGCATTTAATATTTTAAATACTTCCTGTCTAGTTAAAATTTGAAATCTCTTTACTAATGTGTGAAGATGAGAGCACCTGTTTTTCCAGAACTGTGCAAACAATGGTTTCACAACATTTAAAAATGTACTAATGTGATACCTTATTAGAATGTTTGGTTATATTTTTTCTCTATATCCTTATAAATCATGTATTTCACATACCAACTTCTTAATGTTAAGCTTTATGTTTACTTTATGCTTCAGAATATATCTTGAAATAATTCTTGAGTTTTTAAAGAAAATCTGATCATTGAGTTTGTATTTATGCTGCATCCTGTTTACATTGAAATTGTGGAACCATGAGAACTCTATACACTGCTTGGAGAGGAGAGATTAGTGCAACCTCTTGGCATACACATTTGGCAACATCTATGAGAGAAGGAAGTGAGGTCCTGTTAGCTGCTCCACTCTTGCTTCTGGACTGCAGAGTTCCGAGCACATGTGCAAGCATGCTCATGATAGCATGGCTAAAAAAGTATCAAATCAGTCCCAACGTCACCTTATTAGAAAATCTTAGAAACAGTATTTTCAGAGAAAAAAATTTCAGTAAGTGATACATCAATATATTACTTATATAGTTAGAGCTAAAATATTTAAAGCTCTTAAGTGTTTAAGGATGTATTTACAAGTAAACAAATTCTGCATGGTGGTTCCGTCTGGGTAAGGCTATCAGTTACACAGGGGCATCTATTTTCTGTAATATTTTACTTCATAACCTTGGTTAGTACATGTTTTCCTGTTATAGTATTTGCTATGCCTTTTAAAAGTCTGAAATATATTTGGTATGAATAAAGCTCTAATGGGCTTTGCTCTAATTAGCAAGTAACCCATGGTTTGTTTAGAAAATGTAGAAAGTGCATACGAGTACCAAGTGAATATAGTCATAACCTTAAACCTCACCATGCACTAGTAAAAACTTGTTAAAATGATATATTCTCTCCAGTTATCATCTACCCCCAAACCAAGTGGCTGAAAGCTACACACATTTATTACTTCACAGGTCTGTAGGTCAGAAGTATAGCACATCATGACTGTGTTCTCTGCTCAGGGTTTCACAAGACTAGAATAAGGTGTCAGTGTAGGCTGGATTGAGGTCTCATCTAGAGGTCTGGGGAAAATCTGCTTCCAAGATCATTCTTGTTGCTAGCAGAACTTCTAATATCATTCCTGTTCCTCATGGCTGTCGGATTACAGTCTTCATTTCCTTGATGGCTGTCAGGTAAGGGTGTTGTCAGCTCCTAGAGGCTACTGTAATTCCTTGCCACATAGATCCCTCCATCTTTGAACCAGCAACAGCCCATTGAATCCTTCTTGTACTTTGAATCTCTGACATTCCATCCTGTGAGAAAATTCTCTGCTCTTAAATGGCTTGTCTCATTATGTCAGGCCCACCCACCCCGATAATCTCCATTTTGCCATATAAGGTAACATAATCAAGGAAGTGATATCTCTTCATAGTCATTGGTTTCACCCCCACTCATAGGAGAGGGGATTATACAAGAATGAGGATCATTGGAGATCACGTTAGAATTCTGCCCACCACATAGAGTATCTATTTTTAAAAAATCATGTAACCATCAACCAATGGTGTTCAAGTTTAAACTGAGTTTTCTGCCACAAAGCCAAGAATACTGCTGTACAGCATCATTGTATTAGGGCTGAGGCCAGCACTGGGGGAACTGCTTACCCAAAGTTCTATAGTCAGGGATGTGTCTGGTTTCCTCTCTTCTGTTTAGCATCCATGTTATTTGCTCTGTACTGTCTCTTCTAACTCAGAGTCAATGGGAAACTGCTCTTCCTCCAGCATCAAACTAAGGGAACAGGAAAGCATAAGCTTTAACAGGAGAGGGTGTGGTGATTTTTTTTCTCTTTCCCCAACTTTCACAGGTAACTCATAACTGGCACCAAAAAAAGCAAACTTATAATGGGGATACAGTTAGGCTCCTGCAGCTACCTTGCCAGATGCTCTTTATGGTGGTAATGCTCTTTGTTTAGGTCAATGTCATCTCCTCTCTGGGATGGAGGAGGTGTGTGGGCCAGAAGAGACATGTGTTAAAGTCCTTCTATGTCCCATATATACCTTACTGGTTTTTCATTTGCCCCTTGGGACAGCACTGTGAGGAAGATAACATGAGTTCCAAGTCACAGATGACCAGGCTCAGGCTCAAGGAAAGTAAGACCTTCTCCAGATAGGTGGCAGGATTGGATGAGTTTCTATCTCTTGCCTTCCCACAATACAACCAGAAGCTTCCCATTTAGAATATGATAGTTTTACACTTCTCCAGGATTTGCACTCATGGGTATGCACTCAACAACATCTCTTGTTGAGGAAAATGATGGCAATTAAATCCTGCTCCTTATTGCAAGAAGCCTAGCTGTGGGGTTACAGGGATTAGCTGGTCCCTCAGGTCCCTTCCAGGTCCACTGAGCCCACTCCACTGACATCAGGCTTGGGCATGTGACTAGATGTGGCTAATGAAGTATAAGAGTATATCAGATATGCCTCTCCCAAGCATATGAACCAGTGAGGGGTTCCACCAACTACTCTCTTTCCCTCAGCCTCAGAAATGTTCCAGAAATCTTGTAAGGTAGTTGCTTCACTCATTTAATCTTCCAGTAACATTAGAACATGAGAATTTAAATGATGACAGGAATGCTTGGTGAGAGGGAAGCTCTTAAGTGGCTTGTACCCAAATTTGGCCTGCTAGAAGGTTAACTCAAATCACACTCCCTAAGTCTGAGTTAGTACCCAGGAGGAGGTACATGTCTTACCTAACATAATGCATCAAAGAGTCAAGGACCAACAGTTCCTTTCTTTTGCTCCATTGCTTTCTCCAGAAGACCCAGAATCATGCTTTGTGCTCCTCTGAGAGCCACAAGATGAACCCAGATACTCAGTTACTGGGCACTCCTGATGTTCTGCAAGAGGGTCCCCAAGAGGCCAGTAAATGTACACTAATTGTATGGAAATGAGATAACCACTTTCCCCCTGTCCCACCTCCATTAGATGACAACACAGAAATGGCACCAGCTATTATGAACAATGTAGGTTTGTGTGAGCTTATTTTCCTTCCTCTCATCACATTTCCAGAAGATCTTTGGGACACAGCTATGCTGTTTATGGTAGTTTAGGTTAAAGTCATCTCAGAAGCAGAACTAGGAAGTGGGGTGGGAAGGAAACTAGTACCTCAAAGGCCTACAACTGGCTATGGTATTAGAAACTTTACATCCTGATTCTCTAGCTTCTTGAAACTGTTCTGTAAGTTATGTATCAGTGTCCCTGTTCTAACTCATTCCTCCCCCAAGGCATGCTCTACTAAGATTCATAAGGGTTAAATACATTTTCTGAGGACATGTGCCCCATAAGAGGCAGCATGGTTCTTCTAATCTGGGTTGTTGGACTTCAAAAGTGGGTTCTACCTTGAATGTATGCACATAAGGTAAATAGTAACATTACCTTGCTCTATAGCAGGTTCTCCCAACGTCAGCACTACTGACATGCTGGGTCAGAGAGCTCTTTGTTGTGGGGGCTGTTCCATGCATTGTGGGGTGTTTAGCCTCCACACACAAAATTTCTGCAGCAGCCCCCGTTGTGACTACATCAAAAATGTTTCCAAACATCTCCACATGTCTCCTGGAGGCAGGGAGCATAATCACTACCATTTGAGAACCACTGCTATAGATATACATTTCTGACAGGTAGTTGAATAGATGCGTCTGGAGTCTAGGAGAAAGCTCTGAGATGAAGACCTGGTTTGTGGGCTTGTGGGGCCTGGAAGGTAATAGATGCCAAATAAATATGTATTAAATAAAGGCAAATGGTTTATAGAATTAACAGTCGTCATCAAGTCTTTTTCTATCCCTACATCGTTCTTCAGTGAAACTGAAGCAGGATCATTCTTATAGACTCCCCAAATCTGTATTTTCAAACCCACATTTATTGCTTAGATTTTTCTTTCCCTTTGTAAAATGAATGTATGTGAAGTGGTAGAACAGGTAGAAACTGGTTACACTACCACCAAATAAAGCCAAAGCCAGAAGTAGTTGCAACATCAAGAGTTGAAACAAAAGAGTGAGGGTCTGTTGTAGCCTACATTTCTATGCCACACACAATACTAAATACTTTAATGATGTTAACATATTTAATCTTCACAATGCCCTTTCCATTTTTATCACCATGTATAAGTCAAAAAGTCAAGGCACAAAGAGGTTAAGAAACTTTCAGGGTCACACAACCAGTTGGTGGCAGAGGCAGGACCCTACTCAGGACTGTGTGGTATCAAGGCCCTTTGTTACTAACCACTGTCCTACCATAAACAGCATATACCTCTAGAGCATCACTCAGGGCCTGGCACTCTGAATTTTTACTTAACTGAATCAAACTAAATGTAGTGACTGAATATAGAATGCTGATGAGCCTGCAGCATGACTGTTACTTTGGACTTATGTGGAAAACTTTTTCCCTTATAGAAACTCAAAGTGATCTTCTGGATGGAAATGACTTTATTCTCTGGTCCAGACCTAGCTGGCTGGGAGCAAGGCTGGTATGATGCTCTTTGACAGGTGAGACCACAAGGGGATGAGATGAGTAACCCAAAGGCATCCCACAGTTATGAGGTGAGGCCTGCCCCTGGAGCCCAGGGAGATCTCCTGGCTGGTATTGCAGGAGCCTGTCCAGAGTGCACAGAGGTAGCTTTTTATCCTATGTAGCACCTCATCTTTCAAGAGTTCAGTGGAAGCGTGCTTCTCTGAAGTTATCTGCAGAGCAAAGGAAGGGAACATGACAGCACATGCAACAAGAGGAAAGAGGGCGCTGATTTCCTTTTCCTCAACTCCTCCAGGGGAGGACAACAGGAAACAGCAGGTTTTCCAGGGGACCCTTTGTCCCATTTCCTAGCACTTTACCCCTTGTCCTTTGTGGCATTAGAGGAATTTAGACAGAAGTCAGGAATCTGGGGTGCCCTGACAGGAGCACAGAATGATAAGAGGTACCTGACGACCAGATGGTAAAGCAGGAAACAGGGCCTGGAGCACATTCATCCACCAAACTGTCAGTCTCCACCTGTTTGTGGTGCCATCACTCTACCACACAGCAGTGAAGGTCTCATATAACTGAAATACGTATTTTCCAAGGGAGGCTAAGAGGGGTGAAGTGACTTACCCATGACATGGGAACATCACAGAGTTAGTTTTGGGTCTGGCATTAGGACCCAAGGAGATCTGAGTCTCTTGCTTCAATGTCCTGTCTAGCAGACATAGTATTAGGCTTTCATCTCACCCTTCAGGAGCTCAAGGGAAACACTCTCCTTTCATGAAGAACAAGGGAGAAGATAAGGGGATAGGAAAATACGGGGAATGGAGCAGGTGGCAACTTCATTGCCTTAACCCAAACTCCATTCATAGGTACATGGCTCACCTGAATGAAAATGGGGTAATCGCCTTCTTCCCATCCCCCTATCCCCAGCAAAGCACTCATTCTACCACATAAAATGGCATTGACTCAGAGTCAAAATAGAAATGTGTGTGCAATTTCCTTCTTCCCTCCAGATCAAGCTACCCCTCAAATGTACTTAATTCTGTAGTTCTCACTCTCCTGCCCCCTCCACTACTAGCAGGGTAAACCCCAGGCAGATTCCTGACTCTCAGCAGATCATCCTCAGAAAGTTTGATTCGCTCTTCCTTTTCCCTTCAAATGTGCTGCTTAGGCTCTGTCTGCAGAGGCCCACTGAGGATGGCAGGAAAAGGCACAAGGTCTCAAGTTCAACAGTGACTTTCAGTCCCCACAGAACACTGGATGGCTCCTGATGAGCACCTTTCTGAGCCCAGTGGATCAGTCCAGGAGAGCAGGGAAGTGGTAGGATCCTCTTTTAGCAAAGCTGTTTGGAGGTAAGAGATGGAACTCACAAGGTCTCATGAGTCCAGCCATTTTAGACATGGAGGTATTTAGTCATAGACTGAGGTGAATGGATTCAAGATTCTTTCAAAGGAATTCATTTAAGCCTTCCTGGCAAAGCGAGGGGAGCTGCCTCTGTGAGAGCCAGGCAAGGAGCTTCTGGGAAATCACCCTCACCCTGTGAGAGCATTTGGGGAGGAGGATGGGAAGGTATCCCTGCAGGAAGAGGAACCCCATGTTCAGTGTATTTCACCCAAAGCAAATGTAAGGATTTGTAGTAGGAGGAGATAAACACATGTGTTTGGACAGTTTTAATGAAAGCTGTAGCATTTTTCTTCGATCCTGATGTGCTGGCAGAAAAGAATCACAAGTTCTTTTTCAGTACAAAATGGGGACACTAGATAAATAAGCCAGTGAATGAAGTCCCTAGGAAAACTAGCAGTAGCTCTCCACTCAAGGGTAAACTGAAAGCTGAGTCTGAGGTGCCCCTCTGAAAGCTCGGGTAATAATGGAGGTTTCATAGCAACGCCATAGGCAGGTAATAATGACGTCACCCTGTTGCCAGTTCAACAGAATTTGAACTCCTCTGGTCAGATGCCCTTTAAACTTCTGGCTCAAATCTCCCATTGCTGTGAACTCAGACTGAGTGAAAGACGAGACAACAACCTGGAGGGTTCGTGGCTGTGGGAAGGCTCCTCTTCCAGCATAAAATGGTGAACTCCCTGCTGCTGGCAAATTGAAGAGAGGACCTTCAAGTGAAAAATCTGCCTGCTACAATGAGTGGTTGGTCAGACATGATTGTTTATTACTGTTTCATGTTGCAGCTAATACTGTGTCTTGTGCTCCTCATCACATTACTGTCACACATGGCTTTTCACGCTTGGAAACAATTTTGGACAACTTAACTCTGAGATGCAGCCTCTCTTAGATGGAAGATTCTCAGACTCAGTTGGTGTCTGCAGCTCTCAGAAGAAAAGAACATAGAAGGCGTCAAAAAGGAGAAGATGATGTAGTCCGCCGCCATCTCCTTTCGGTATGGAATAGCTGGCTCTGGCTTTGCACACAGAACAACAGATCCCATGCCATTAAGCATAACAGCACAAAATATAAAGATACAGAAAATTTCCCTGTCTGCATCTGCATGTTTTTATCATCTACCTAAAAGTTTCTCACCTTGTACAGGTTTTGTAAGTAACCTTTACTGTAAAGACCCTTTACTGTGTGACAGGGATTGCATTAAGGGCTCTCCTGGGCATCTTCCAATCCTCACCACTAAGCCTAGGAGGTTAGGGGCTGCTGTAATGGCTGTTTTATCAAAGAGGAAGTGGAGGCTGAAGGGGTGTGTCTGCAGCACCAGCTAACTGTAAGTGGCAGAGCTCAGACTTAAACACAGACCATATGACACTCAGACATGTACGCTCAAAGCCTAAAATGTTCCCTGGTGGGCAGAGAGTATGAGTCTTCTGTTGTCCTATGTGTACAATTTGGGGAGACAAGATGATTTTCTCCTGGGCACCTCAATTTCCCTTGGCTTAACATGATTTCCTGTTTCTCTTTTCAGTGTTGTCAGGATTTGCTTTATGCATTTTGAGTAATATTATTGGGTACAACATATTTAGGATTTCTACAGCCTCTTGATGAATTGATTCTTCTACCATTATAAAAATGTCCTTGTTTATCTTTCTATAATATTGCTTTTTCTGAAATATACTTTAACATAATATAACCACTCTGCCTTTCTTATGATTAGTGTTTTCCGTAGTATAAGCTTTCCTACCCATTGAGTTTAGCCTGTATGTGTCTTTATGCTTAAAGTCTATTTCCTGTAGAAGACATGTGTTTTGGGTCTTGCTTTTTCATCTAGGCAGACAACTTAGCCTTTTCATTGGAGTGTTTGCTTGCATTTTAACATGTTTCAACAGATTTTGGTTCAAATTTACTATTTTGCTATTTGTTTTCTGTTTGGTTATGTCTCTTTTTTGGCATTTTTCTACTTTTCCTGCCTTCACGTGAATTATTTGAACACCTTTAGTAAGTTATGTTATTTTCTCTGTTGGCTTGTTAGTACACTTTGTTTTACTTTTACTAATTTCCCTGGAGTTTACATACAGTATTTTTAACTTACTACTACTTACTTCCAAATACTTAAGCACTTCACATATAAATGTAAGAATCTTACAACAGTCATATTCCATTTCTTCTCCTTTATTGTGTTATTTTTTTCATCTTTCTAAAATATTTAACTGGTAAATATCATATTAATTCCATAATATATTTATCTTAGTTTAAAATAATCTTTTAAAAATATTGAAAATTCTGCCAGTGCAGGCAGAGGAAGCTGGGACAGAGTACAAAGGGGCATCGTTCATGCAGGAGAGCACACCCAGCACCCCTGCCTCCCACCACAGGGCCCTGGGTTGCCCTGAGGGCTGCTCCCAGTGTGCGGGTAACCAGCACAGGCAGCAGAGAGGGGTAGCAAACAGGAAGGGACTTTGTTCTCCCAGCTGACACACACGCTACCTGCCTAAGACTACCCCTATTGCCATGAAAAGGCAGAAGAATTTGGTCCAGTCCATAATCACACAGACAACCCCTGAGAGGGGTCTTGGAGAGATAGATTTAACCAAACTTCCTGAAAAAGAATTCAAAATAAAGGTCATAACCATGCTGATGGACCTGCAGAGAAATATGCAAGAGCTAAAGGATTCATTTGGAAGGGAGAATACAGAAATAAAACAATCTCTGGAAGGACTTAACAGCACACTGGATAAGGTGCAAGAGGCCATTAATCAAATAGAGATCAGAGAACAGGAACACAGAGAAGCTGAGGCAGAGAGAGATTAAAGGATCTCCAGGAATGAAAGAATATTAAGAGAACTGTGTGACCAATCCAAATGGAACAATATTCGGATTATAGGGGTACCAGAAGAAGAAGAAGAAGAGAAAGGGATAGAAAGTGTCATTGAAGAAATAATTGCTGAAAACTTCCCTGAAACTGGGGAAGGAAATAGTCTCTCAGTCTTTGGAAGCCTACAGATATCCCAACACAAGGGACCCAAGGAGGACAAGACCAAGACATATAATAATTAAAATGGCAAAGATCAAAGACAAAGCCAGAGTATTAAAGGCAGCCAGAGAGAAAAAAAGGTCACCTACAAAGGAAAAACTCATCAGGCTCTCATCAGACTTCTCAAGAGAAACCTTAAAGGCCAGAAGAGAATGCCACGATATATTTAATGTAATGAAACAGAAGGGCCTTGAACCAAGAATACTGTATCCAGCATGAATATCATTTAAATATGAAGGAGGGATTCAATAATTCTCAGACAAACAAAAGTTGAGGGAGTTTGCCTCCCACAAACCACCTATACAGGATATTTTAAAGGGACTGCTCTAAATAGAAGCATTCCTAAGGCTAAATAGATGTCACCAGAGAAAACAAAATCACACCAAAGAAAGCAGACCAACCAAATATTAACTAAAGGCAAAAAGTAAAATCAACTATGCACAAAAGCAATCAAAGCAAACACGAAAGAGTACCAATTAAAACACCTTACATATAAAGAATGGAGGAGGAGGAATAAGAAAGGAGAGAAATAAAGAATCATCAGACTGTGTTTATAATAGCTTAATAAGTGAGTTAATTTAAACTATTAGATAGTAAAGAAGCTACCCTTGAATCTTTGGTAACCACGAATCTAAAGCCTACAATGGCAATAAGTATATATCTTTCAATAATCATACTAAATATTAACGGACTGAATGCACCAATCAAAAGACACAGAGGGATAGAATGGATAAAAAAGCAAGACCCATCTATATGCTGCTTACAAGAGACCCAACTCAAACACAAAGGCACACACAGACTAAAAATAAAGAGATGGAAAAAGATATTTCATGCAAACAATAGGGAGAAAAAAGCAGGTGCAGCAGTACTTGTATCAGACAAAATAGACTTCAAAACAAAGAAAGTAACAAGAGATAAAGGACATTATATAATGATGAAGGGGTCAGTCTAACAAGAGGATATAACCATTACAAATATATATGAACCCAATACAGGAGCAGTGACATATGTGAAAGAAATACTAACAGAATTAAAGGAGGAATTAGAATGCAATGCATTCGTTCCAGGAAACTTCAACACACCACTCACTCCAAAGGACATATCCACCAGACAGAAAACAAGTAAGGACACAGAGGCACTGAACAACACATTAGAACAGATGGACCTAACACACATCTACAGAGCTCTACACCTAAAAGCAGCAGGCCACACATTCTACTGCAAGTGCACATGGAACATTTACAAGAATAGATCACATATTAGGTCACAAAAAGAGCCTCAGTAAATTCAAAAAGAAATTCTTCCAACCAACTTCTCAAACCACAAAGGTATAAAACTAGAAATAAATTGTACAAAGAAAACAAAAAGGCTCACAAACACATGGAGGCTTAACAACATGCTCCTAAATAATCAATGGATCAATGACCAAATTAAAATAGAGATCAAGCAACATATGGAGGCAAATGATAACAAAAGCACAAAGCTCCAATTTCTGTGAGATGTAGCGAAGGCAGTTCTAAGAGGAAAATATATAGCAATCCAGGCATATTTAAAGAAGGAAGAACAATCCCAAATATATAGTCTAAAGTGACAATTATTGAGATTGAGAAAAGAAGAACAAATGAGGCCCAAAGTCAGGAGAAGGAGGGACATAATAAAAATCAGAGAAGAAATAAGTAAAATTGAGGAGAACAAAACAATAGAAAAAATCAATGAAAGCAAGACCTGATAATCAGACCAATTACCAGCAACAAAATTGATTTGATAATCAAAAAACTACACAAGAACAAAACCCTTGGTCCAGATGTATTCACCTCTAAATTCTATCAGACATATGGAGAAGACATAATAGCCATTATCCTTAAAGTTTTCCAAAAAATAGAAGAGGAGGGAATACTTCCAAACTCATTCTATGGAACCAGCATCACTCTAATACCAAAACCAGGCAAAGACCCCACCAAAAAAGAAAATTACAGACCAATATCCCTGATGAACATAGATGCAAAAATTCTCAACAAATATTAGCAAACCGAATTCAAAAACACATCAAGAAGATCATACACCATGATCAAGTGGGATTCATCTTAGGAAGCAAGGACGGTACAACATTCGAAAATCCATCATCATCCACCACATCAGTAAAAAGGACAAAAACCACATGATCATCTCCATAGATGCTGAAAAATCATTTGACAAAATTCAACATCCACTCATGATAAAAACTCAACAAAATGGGTATAGAGGGCAAGTACCTCAATGTAATAAAGGCCGTATATGACAAACCCACAGCCAACATCATACTTAACAGTGAGAAGCTGAAAGCTTTTCCTCTAAGATCGGGAACAAGATGGGGATGCCCACTGTCCCCACAGCTATTCAACATAGTACTGGAGGTCCTAGCCACAGCAATCAGACTAAAAGAAGAAATACAAGGCTTCCAGTTTGGTAAAGAGGAAGTCAAACTCTCACTATTTGCAGATCATATGATATTGTACATAAAAAAACCCTAAAGACTCCACTCCAAGACTACTAGAACAAATATCACAATTCAGTAAATTTGCAGGATACAAAATTAATACACAGAAATCTGTTGCTTTCCTATACACTAACGATGAACTAGCAGAAAGAGAAATCAGGAAAAATATTCCTCTCACAATTGCATGAAAAATAATAAAATACCTAGGAATAAACCTAACCAAGGAAGTGAAAGACTTATACCCTGTAAACTACAAGACACTCTTTAGAGAAATTAAAGAAGACATTAAGAAATGGAAGCTTGTTCTATGCTCTTGCTAGGAAGAATTAATATTGTCAAAATGGCCATCCTGCCTAAAGCAATCTACAGGTTCAATGCAATCCCTATCAAAATACCAACATCATTCTTCAACAAACTGGAACAAATAGTTTTAAAATTCATATGGAACCACAAAAGACCCCGAATAGCCAAAGCAATCCTGAGAAGGAAGAATAAAGCAGTGGGGATCTTGCTTCCCAACTTCAAGCTCTACTACAAAGCCACAGTAATCAAGACAATTTGGTACTGGCACAAGAACAGACCCACAGACCAGTGGAACAGGATAGAAAGTCCAGATATTAACCCAAATATATATGGTCAAGTAATATATGATAAATGAGCCATGGACATAAAAGGGGCAAATGACAGCCGCTTCAACAGCTGGTGTTAGCAAAACTGGACAGCTACATGTAAGAGAATGAGACTGGATCACTGTCTAACCCCATACACAAAAGTAAATTCAAAATGGATCAAAGACCTGAATGTAAGTCATGAAACCATAAAACTCTTAGAAAAAAACATAGGTAAAAATCTCTTGGACATAAATATGAAAAACTTCTTAATGAACATATCTCCCGGGGCAAGGGAAACAAAAGCAAAAATGAACAAGTGGGACTATATCAAGCTGAAAAGCTTCTGTGCAGCAAAGGACACCACCAATAAAACATAAAGGCATCCTACATTATGGGAGAATGTATTCATAAATGACAGATATGATAAAGGGTTGACATCCAAAATATATAAAGAGCTCATGCACCTCAACAAACAAAAAGCAAGTAATCCAATAAAAAAATGGTTAGAGGAGCTGAAGAGACAGTTCTCCAAAGAAGAAATTCAGATGGCCAACAGACACATGAAAAGATGCTCCACATCGCTAGTCATCATAGAAATGGAAATTAAAACGACAATGAGATATCACCTCACACCAGTAAGGATCAGCACCATCCAAAAGACAACAACAACAAATGTTGGCGAGGTTGTGGAGAAAGGGGAACCCTCCTACACTGCTGCTGGGAATGTAAATTAGTTCAATCTTTGTGGAAAGCAGTATGGAGTTTCCTCATAAAGCTCAAAATAGAAATACCATTTGACCCAGGAATTCCACTCCTAGGAATTTACCCTAAGAACGCAGCAGCCCAGTTTGTAAAAGACTCATGCACCCCTATGTTTATTGCAACACTATTTACAGTAGCCAAGAATTGGAAGCAACCTAATTGTCCATCAGTAGATGAATGGATAAAGAAGATGTGGTACATACACACAATGGAATATTATTCAGCCATAAGAAGAAAAGAAATCCTACCATTTGCAACAACATGGATGGATCTAGAGGGTATTATGTTCAGTGAAATAAGCCAGGCAGAGAAAGACAAGTATCAAATTACTTCACTCATGTGTGGAGTATAAAACAAAGCAAAAAACTGAAGGAACAAAACAGCAGCAGACTCACAGATCCCAGGAATGTACTAACAGTTACCAAAGAGAAAGGGACCGGGGAGGATGGGTGGGAAGGGAGGGAAAAGGCGGGGTAAAAAAAAAAGAAAAGGGGGCATTATGATTAGCATGTATAATTGGGAGGGGGTGGCCAGGGAGGGCTGTACAACACAGAGAGGACAAGTAGTGACTGTATAGCATCCTACTATGCTGATGGACAGAGACTGTAATGGGGTTTGTTGGGGAGGCTTGGTGATGGGGGAGTCTAGTAAACATAATGTTCCTCTTGTAACTGTAGATTAATGATACCAAAATAAAAAAAATTTGAAAATTGAGAAAAAAATTTACTTGCATATTTACCATATCTGGTGTTCATCTTCAATTCTTTCCACAGGTTAAAGGTTCCATCTAACAGCATTTTCTTTCCAAAGCATTTAAGTCCAAAGTATACTTTTAAAAATATTTCTTGTATTGCTGGTCTTTTGGCAACAAACCATTTCAAGCTTCCTTAAATACTAAAGTGTTTTGTCATTATTTTGAGGGAGATTTACACAAAATTGTAGTTTGTCAATTTTAATTTTTTTTTAGCATTTCAAATGTCTTTGTATTGTGGCTTGCATTGTTTCTGTTTCAAAACTCACACATGGTGGTTTTTTACCTTTGTTTTATGTTTTGTGTCACATTTATCCAACTGCTTTTTAACGGTTTTCTCTTAAGTTCTCAGATATATTGTCATATTCTTTGGTGTGGCCTTATTTGTGGGTATATACACAATATATACTGATTGGCCTAATTGGGTTTCATTGGACTGTATCTGTGTAAATGCCCATTGCTTTCAATTCTACCTTGTTCGATATTTAAGAACCAATGCCAGCTTTCTTAAGGGTATAATTTGCATAATATACCTTTCAACATTCTCTTAGGTTCATCCTTTCTCTGTTCTTATATTCAATGTGAATCTTACGTAACCATCTTATAGTTTTACTTTTACTTTGAGTAGTAAGGGACAGAGTGGAGATGTAAACACAGCTAGAACTGACAGTTTGCCACTTAAAGCCTGAGCACTACTGTTTCCCTAATATTGCATGTGCTCTCTCTTCTCAGTCTCCACGTTCTCCTTGGCTAATCCTATCCACTTCTTCAGTTGTAACTAGTCTTAGTGATGAGGGCACTCAATTCCACATCTCTAACACAGACTGCTCTCTGGCCCTACAAACTTTTATCCAATTCTCTAGTGGAACTCTCCTCCTGTATGTCCCATGGGTGCTTCAATCAAAACAGATAAAAAATTGGTAGTAGAGCCCTCACAGGTTTCTTCTGGTGAGTGGATTGATTAGTACCTATAACTAGTTTAGAACACTGTCTGGAACATGTGCACACTAAAAGTATATTGTGAGTATTAGTATTGCCATCATCTTCTGTGTATTCCAAATTAATGTGATGAATTTTTGCAGAATTGTTTTAATGACAGTAAGATTGGAAGTGTACAACAATTAAAATATAAAAACCTGACTTTGAAGCAAATAACAATAAAAGTGCCTTTAATCACACATCCATTCCTAAATGGCACCAGCCATAAATTCCGTTATGTTTTTCTATTTTTGTATGCACATCCCATATATATTTATACACTTCTTGATTTTTAGATTACAGCATCTGTAATATACACCATTTATTAACACTCCTTTAAGAAAAAAATAAAACCAATTACATAAAATCTACACATCAATTTTAAGATGTATTCCAATGTGAAATGTTGAAAGACTGAGAAAATACATTCTAACAAATAAAACAATTCATGTCATGTAAAATATACATTGCTAGGAACTCTGACATTTTGATGTATTTCCTTGCAGTCTTTTCTAGGCATGTTTATATTCAATGCACTTGTGTTTTCACTGCACTACCAGTGGTTCTCCAGTGTTAGTGTACATTAGAATCTCTCAAAGGATCATGTATATCACATAATAATGTATATTTTGGGGCCCAGTTGGAAGTGTTTGATAGAATCTGGAAAAGGTATGAATGTCTGCGTTAGCAAGAGAGACAGGCAATTCTGAAATAAGTAGTCTGTGCGGCATGCTTCAAAAAACATTGATACATACTGATAAGGACACCCTCCTAGACCAAAAGTTTACTCAGGCTCCTCTAAGCTTTATTTTCATTGAGGTTTTATCCTTGGTCCTGGCCTTGGCCTGCTAACTCCAGTTTTAGCAAGGAATCCTAGTTAGCTAATTTACCAAAAATCTCCCCAACCTTGATATCCAATCAAGCTTGAAATCAAATCACGTTCCTCTCCCCTGACCTTGATACCTAATCAAGGTCCTCTTCATAATTTTTCCATCTTCTCCATCACCCTTCCCATTGGTCATAATTTCCCAGCTGTCCCTGTCATACTTGGAATTGAGTTCAGTCTCTCTCACCTATTGCAATAGTCTTGATCCCCACTGAAGCAGTTTTGAGTAAAGTGTTCCTTGCTGTTTTTAACAAATGTCTGGTGCAATTGCTGTTTCACAATTCAAAAAATTTTATTCATATTTTAATTTATTATCCCATCATGCCCCTGCTAGGGTACTTGGAGAATGTAAGTCTTTGCTGCTAGAGAAATGAAGTGCTTTGCCTGTAGTTCTTTAGTCAAAGATAGAACTGGTTTATGGACTTGAGGATCCCTAGTCATATGGCTACATTAAACATTTACTTAAGATATACCAGAATTTCTGTTCCTGACCAGCATAGAGTAACAGAGTCTGGAATTACAAATCTGATATTCTTATGATTATTAAAGCCTACTTCCTGGAGAAAGTTTTCAGGCCACAGTGTTGGGAGTGGGAATCCAGAGAAAGTCCAGTGGTATCTCATAGATTAAAATAGGAAATTGTGAATCTAGGGAGGCCAAGGCAGCTGGAATTTGCAGGGCAGAGTATCAAAATGGAAAGAGCTCACAGAGAAAGAGCTTCAGAGATCTGCAGAGGGTCCCTCTTGAATACTTACCTGAGTACTGATCATTACATGCCTGTGAGGAAACTGCCCAGGACTAGGAAAAGAGCCACTCCAAAGGCTTAAAGGGAACAATTCTCAATTTTATACCTGTTTGGGAATAGTCCATATTCTTATTAGCCAGGCTTGAAGACCTAGTAATTCACGGGTTATCAGAGTGCTCAGAAGGGTTTTTCCTCATTAATGGGGTACCATTAACCTTAAACTAAACACTACTCTTGTCCCACCCTATAAAGGTTAAAATCAAGAACCTAAAAGATCAAACTGTTTACAAGTAACTAAATTGTGTCTCTTAGAGTAAAACCTAATATATATATAGGAATGCAAAAATATCTAGAACTCCATAGGTAAAACTCATAAAATCTGGCATCCAATCAACAAACACCAGGCCTGCAAAGAAGCAGGAAAATCTAACTATCATGAGAAGAAAAATCTATCAATTAAAACTGACCAAGAAATGGCAAGGATGGTAGAATTAAACAAGGACATTAAAACAGATATCATCCTTCATTTCATAAGTTCAAAAAGTTGGAAGAAAGGCTGAACATGTTTAGTAGAGACATGGAACATAAAAAATAAAAAAGACCCAAATGGAATATCTAGAGATTAAAAACTATAATATCTAAAAATGAAAAATATGTTAGACAGGATTAATAGCAGATTAGACATTGCAGAAGAAAAGATTAGTGAACCTGAATACATAGCAATAGGCACAATTCAAAATGAAATACACAAGAAAAAGACTGAAAATAAGAGCAAAGCATTACCAAGTTGTAGGGGAACCACACTGATAATCACTTGAAATGGAAATGGCTTAAGCCCTCTAAATACATGACAGAGATTGTCAGAGTAGATAAAGAGCTAGACTCAGCTCCTAATATCTGAATATAGTGGAGCAGAAAGGGCTGGTTGTACACATACAAAACTACAAACAAGCTGAGAAAAAGGCCTTTTTGCTAAAAATATATAACATATCATGGTCCAAGTATTACTAAAATAGTACCCACCTAAGCTAATTCAACTCTAAGTCAGGAAGAAAGTCTTTGTGCACACCTTTGTAGGAGACAAACTGGGGCATTGGCACACAGAGGTGTCCAGAGAAATCTGTAGAGATGGGGTATGGGGATGTGGCTCACCACAGCAGAGAAATGGAATTTGCCTGTGACATATGGTTTGGATGCTACTCTTAATAGCTGAGGGGAATCTGAAGGACTTCGGTGTCCTGCATGTGCAGATGAACAAAAGAAGCAGTTACACAGCTCTCTTTACCTCTTTTGTTTCTTATAGCACCCCTACAAATTATCTCCATTTTCTCAGTGCACAGAGTAAAATGAACTGAGGCATTGTCCTGTAAATAACTACTAAATTCATATTAGTAGCTGAAGTATTCAGAAGTAATTTGAAATTCATTATTCTTGTTTGTTGCTTTTTCAACAAGTTTTCATCAAATTCTCACTGTCTTTAAGTTAATTAACAGTTAACTTGCTTCCTCTTTAAAAAGTCAATCTTTAGAGATTAAGTAATACTGATTAAATTATGGAGTAGATTTAATTTAAAATTAATTTATACTCGTGATCTCAGTAAAGGAAGCAGGGTGTTGAAAATAAGATTTAAAATTTTTCTTCTTAATACATTTTCTCTTCTGCTCCAAAACACCACCAAAATCACTTTACTAAGTGAATACTATACTCTCAGTCTTACATTAATGTGTTTAATGAAGCTTTTTTTTTTTTACCTTTCTTTTTCCTTTGGTCTTCTTTTCTCATTTTCAAAACAATTCCATGACTATTAAATGAACCTTCTTAAGTGCAGTTTCTCAGAAGATACTGAAACATCCTTTTCAGAGCAATGCTATTTTACTGAGTTAAAGATATTGTCATTAGGATCTGCTTCTATTGAACAGTTGAGCATTTCATAGTGATAGTTGGACCAAGTGAATGAAAGCCATAATAAATAGAGGGTTTCTTCAAAAACAAAAACCCAATAAAAACCACTTTAGAATGCATATTTTACAGTCAGAAACACAATGGGAATATGATTATTTTTTAATTGGCATACATCTGAAGATTTTACTCATGAAATTCATCAAGGTGATTTTTACTTAACAGAAATCTTTTCCATCAGCTACAAGGGAAAGAGTAAATTTTTAAATAGGCTAATTGAAATTTTAAAACAATGTTAGCAAAACTAAAAATACAAATAAAAATTCAGATTTTTAAATTAATAGAGATGTCTTATTTATTTGGTTGTGTATATCACTTAGAAAGCGTTGACTGGTTTTACTTGACAGAGCAACTATATTATGTGCTATCTGCTTGAAAATTTAACAATAGCATCATTCTAAGAAAATCAGCATGTTTATTACATGATATATATGATTTCAGGAAAGGAAACAGAGAGTAGACATGGGCTTTTGTCCATTTCTTTCATGTAAGCCAGTCCTTTCCTACCTATGGGACAACTTTTAAGTTTCATAAATACAGTTCTCTCCTGTTTTATTAGATAAACGTGTTCACTTAATTTGCCCAAATTTGCCAACTGAATAGGTCTGCTAAAATGTGATGACTGTCATTTTCATCATTTTGAAAAACAGGAACTCACTGAAAGTTGGTCATATGTGATCCAGTTAGCTTTGATGAGTGGCAAGGAGAGATAAAAAAGTAAAAAAACAGAACAGGCTAAACCTGTCTCCTTGGCAGGGGCTTTGGAAGAGGCAGTATTCCTCCTAAGAGGCTCTGCGCCTGGCTTTATCATGACTAAATAGAGGATGACGGCAAAAAATTTTATAAGTATTTTCCTTTGATGATTGGATTATGGTTTTGTTTATGTTCTTCCTTACATTTTCTGCATAATTCCAATACATATAATGACCTTGCATTACATAATTATAAGTATTACATTTTAAAATGTTTCCCATAGAAACTTGGAGAACATGACATATAAACCATCCATAAAGACCCAAGTGTTAATTGCTATCATATATTATTTTAGATAAATTACAACTGTGAAAAACTAAGATTAATAATTAAATTAATAAAAGAATAACTAAATGTTATATTATTAAATATCTACTATATCAGGCATTGTGCTAGAAACTGAGCTCCAGGATAATTAAGACAAAATCTCTCTTGTAAAAGGGCACAGGCTTGCACAGAAGTGATAAAACCTAATTTATTTAAGAAGTTTATAATTGTTATAAATGTGTTATTAATAGATTCATCCCAACACATTAATTTACTAGGATATCTGAAAGATAAAAACAGCACTAGTTTAAATACATTGGTTATTTAATGCAACGCAATTTTAGAAAAATTATATGATGGAAAGGTGTGGTCATTGTGGAATCAATTAATGCCCTCTATACTTGTATGGGTGAAAATTCCCTTTAGTCCTTCCTAAGTACCTGATGGGGCCAGGGTCCTGTTAAATCTGGGGAGCTGCATAGGGGGCAACCAAAAACAGTTCCACAGCTCATCTATTCCATTCAGCAGTCCTGTAAAGCAAGCATTATTGCCCATTTCACAGAAGTGAAGACTAACTCTTTAAAGGAATGTATAATAAGGTAATTTAGATCACAATGTTTGTAAAATAGTGTAATCACTGTCAGTGTTTCTCTTTGCTTTATGTTGTCAAAACTTAGATGCCTCAGAATCACCTGAGGAACTGTCAGAACAGTAGTTCCTGATCAGGTGATTCAAGGAGTGACAACATGGGTGGGGAGTGGAAGGGCACCCAAGCTTTAGCATTTTTAACATTTTCCCTAGGTGATTATGATTCAAGTAAGGGTTCTGTGTTTTTGAAAACAAGTGCACATCTAAGATTTTAAAAAAAAGAGTAGATTTTGGGTTAGAGACTTTTCTTGCTCTGTTCCTTTGGAAATTTACACTTTCCTTACCAATTTTACCTCAAGTAAAAAAAGTAATACTTCCCAGGTAAATAGTTACTTGCCTTAGACCCCTTAATTAGGATAGTCAGTTAAGGCAAGTAAGTGTTAAGCTGGGTTCTGAACTCCACTATAGTTAATCAATCAATCAAAATAATTACTGTATCAGACACAACACTAGAACAGAGCTCCAGAGTAAGACAAAATTGTTTTGAGAAGCGCATGCACTCACATAAAAATAATGCTAAATATTTAAAAGTTTTTAAGAACTTACAAACCAGCTTCATGTTTCAGGTGTAGGAGAGAGAAATGGGAAAGGAGTGTTTCAGCTTTAAAATGTGTTTCCCTAATGTAATTTACATGTCTTCAGGGTAAGTCTGTTAAACTGGTTGGGCAGGCCTGCCAGACTCTGAGAAAAGCCCTGCAAAGGGAGGAACACAGGCAAAACAAAGAATTCAGCCTGTTTGTGCTCTGGAGGTTTGAAGCAGTGTAATTCTGGGCACACATCAGTGTGACATCTGCACTAGCTCCATCTCCTGAGCTAAGCCTCAGTGCATTCAAGTGAGTTCTTTTAAAAGGAGCATAAAGATAAAACCCAAAAGGGCTTTTTTGTTAAGAACCAATATGAGAATGGTACTCACTTGAGTAAATCTAACTCTAAAGTGGGGATAAAGGCATTCCCTACACTTCTATAGAGAGAAAAGGGGAGATGTAGCTCACAAGACTCCAGAGAAGTCAGTGGGGTTTTGTTACCTTGAGAACTTGCCCATCACCAAAAAGAAGAGAAACAGGATTCAGAAGAGAAAGTATGCCCAACTGACATGGCAGTAATCAGGGGAGGAGGAGTATTGCCAAGTATCAGAGGAATGACAAGGTGGAAGGCACCTAGTTTTGCCCTCTGGATTTATGACCATGGGTGAAATGGACCTTTAGCCCTTCTGAAATACTAAATGGGGCAAGGGTCCTGTTAAACGCTGGGGAGTTACATAGGAAGCAACACAAAACAGTTCCACTGTTCATCTATTTCATTCAGCAGCCCTACAAGGCAAGCATTATTGCCCATTTTACAGAAGAGAACACTGACTCTTTAAAGCGATGTTATCTGTAATGGAGTGTTTATTCTAGTGAAGAAGGAAAGATACTTAAAATCTTCAAGTTTGTTAAACCAGTAATTATTATATACCTGTACTACATTCACAAACTCATTGAAAAATTGTTTCCATTGCTTCTAAAGTCCAGATAAAAGGGGAAAAAATCACATAGCATCCAACCATAGAAATTTGACCCAATTAACATTGTGGGGTATTTGAGTTCAGATTTTTTGGGGGGGTTCATATTATGTGTTTTCTAGTGAAACAATAAAAGGTATAGATTGACTTTTAATTGCTTTATTAACTTTACATTTTTCCATGCAGATGGAAAAAATTCTACTGTTGACAGAAACTTAAGACTGGGTACCAAGACAATCTCCAAAGAGAAGCTGGTTACACAGAACCCACCCGACACATGGAAATTACATAGGGTTCACAGCAAACAGATTAGTAAAGGCATATCAGGAAAATGCCAAGGAAAAAGAAAACAGTGGGAATCACAGTATTAATCTCATGAAAAATGGCAGGAGTCAAGGCATAAGGCAAAATTCATCATGATGGTCATGGTGATTAGACAGCTCTCCCATAAGGATACGTAGACAATTCCTCAGCTGCAGCTCCCTAAGTTTTCTCCTGATTTCTCTCATCTCCTCCATGAACATTTCCATATCATCTCCATCTCCACCCAACCCATCATTGACCTGCCTATTGGGTATGGCCCATCGGAAATTAGGGGCAAGTCGGCGAGCCTGTCCCCGTCTATTATTTCCTGCTGGCTGGTGGCCTTCGCCCCCTCCCAAAGGGCGGCCTTCCTCTCCATTCTGCATGGGCTGCTCCATTTCTTCGTTTTCTTGGTGGATATTTGCCATGATGAAAATTTTTTCCTGATTGTTTTTCTTTGAACACAAGTGAGACAAAGGCAAGGAGAAACACTGAATGTCTGGTGCACTGGCAAACAGGATTCAGAGCCCTGATAGCAAAGGTTTTTTACATTTCATTTTTTCCCCACCTTAGCAGCTTTGTGCGCCCTCTAGGGGGCTCCCAATTCGAGCCCCTCCCTCCAATTCCTTTACCCTACCCTCCCCCAAAGCCCACCATTTTTCCTTTCCCAGGATTCTTTCCCAGGCCTCTGCATGCACCAAAATGGAGGACCAGGGACGGGGAACAAGGGATGGCGGACTGGGGAGCTGCGAGGGGGTCTCAGACTGGGCACTACACCCGGCCCCCGCCACTGTCCCCCGCACCGACCTAGTCTGATTCTTGCTGTCTCTTCCTCCTCCAATTCTCGCCGCGAGTGCGCCGCTGTGAGTCTTGACACAAATCCGCAGACCTGCAGAGGGCCCGAGTTGGGGCAGCGGGGGCCGCTGCAGCCAAGCGCTCGGCGCCGCCCCGCCGCTTCTCCGCCCCTTCCCGGACTTAGGCCCCCCAGGCCGCCCCGCCCCGCTCGCCGTCTCCCGACCTTCCTCAGCCGCCCCTCCGCCCCGGGGGCTTAGCATCTTCCTGCAGGAACTCGCGGGTGATTTCCTATCGCTCATAGCCGCTTTGCTGCCCTCCCTGCCACCCCTGCACCCCACTCCGGCGGGGGGAGGGCACTATTTATGTTCCCAGGAATGCCGCGGGGCGGGGAAAGTTGGCCAGGACTCGCCGCGCTGATCCTCTGCGCCGGCCTCCAGAGTTGACGCACCACTGCCTCCCTCGCCTGGGCACGGGCCCCGGGGCCCTTACCTGCTCTGCTTTCCCCGGGCCCAATGCCAGCCCGCCGTGCACGATGCGGCAGGGAGCTGGTACCCAGACGGGAGTGGCGACTGTAACGAAGGCTGCGTCTCTCTGCAGCTCCGGGTCACGTGGGGGCCTCGCGTCATCGCCCCCCCTCCCGACCTCCCGCCCCGTGCCAGGGCCAGTGCAGCAGGAACGCCCCCCGCCTCATACACATGCACAGACAACCCCCTTAGCCTATTTGTGCACTTGGCCCCAGCTTCCGCAGCTCCGTTGTTCAGCTTGAGGGCCCACAAGTGGCATCACCTCCCACCAGCTGGAGTTTACCCTTCTCTGGTTACCAGGGAGGTTCTGCAATACCCTCCACCCTTCCCACTCCCGCCTCTGGCCTTGGGTTGGGCCTTTCCTGTTTTGTGTCCTTTTTCTTTTGGCCGTGTGATTGCCGTCACCGCCCCCTCCCCCAGCCAATCTCCCACCACACACACAGCCACCATTGCCCACCATGTTCCCTGAGTTCATATACTCTTCTTGGAAATCTAAAATGAAGGCTGGGGTTGGGTGGGAGCAGAGGACCTGTCAGAAAGAGAGGCAAGGAGATAAAGTGGGCTGTATATATACTTCCTAATAAATTCTCTTTTATTTCCTTTTTTAAAAAAATCATCATGATTCAAAAAATTAAACATTACAAGGTTTCATTTTTGAAAGAAAGGCTTCATCCTGCAGAATGAAAAAGCCCCATTGATTATGTTCACCTGTGCCACACAAAATATTTTCTCTGGGCTCTACACAACATCAACATCACTTTAGAAATGTGCTAGCTTATTTCACTATTTTATTTTGAGTAAAAGGAGGCATCTTCCTGAACACAGTTGGTGTTTTCTAAATGATGTGTAAAGTAAATCTTCAGGGAGCTGTCGAGTTGTCAGATCTTGGCCATTTTATGTAAATTTATGTGATATTTTTTTATATCACAGTCTTTGGAAAAAAGGAGTCTTTTTATTCCCTGCTTTCCTTCCCAAACCTTCCAAACCACCCCTACAAATATCTCCTTAGGATGATCTCAGAGGTGAAGTACATAATATGCGGAAGTCAGTTCCAAAGTCATCTGCCTTTTGATGGGAATGTTTAAAATAAAAAGATTAGAAATAAGCAGGGGGTATGTGAAGCAACTAAACTTGAGACTGAAACTCATCTTGAGTGTTCCTTTCTCCAACTTGAAATAACTAAAAAAAAAAAGATCAAAGCTAGAAAATAAAGATGTCTTTGGGAAAGTGGCACTGTTATAAAAAAATATAGGTATTGGTAGTGATAAAGGAATCAAAAGAGTTATATGCACTGAGGCACGACAAGCCAGACAAATGCTTATGCCTCTAGTTTTGTTCCAAAATCCTATGTAATCTCCTATTTTGCTAAACTGGCTTGGACATTGAATAAAGGAAAAGTATATGCCTTGTACAAATATAGTTTGACATTTGGAGATATATAAAATTAGTTCTTGGATGAAAATGTACATATATGTATGTGTATATATATGTTTTTAGAGATATATAGATACATTGATAAATAGCTCCAAAAATTCAAATTTAAGGGAATGCTAGTGATTCTTGAGTTCTGTTTCACAGTTAACAGCTCTTCATACAGCTAGCTCTATTAATGATATTGGCTGAAAGGATGCTGATTAGAACTTTGACCTATAGTATCAGACTTGTGGATTTAAATCCAATCTCTGCTACTTGCTTGATATGTGACTTTGGGTCAATTATTTATTAAGGTCTCTGTGCTTCCCCTGTGAAACAGGGATTCTTAGAAGTAAATCACATATATCAAGGTCCACAGAGCCTAATAAATCATCAATAAGGGTAGATTCATTTTTTTAAATCATTACTTGGTAGTTTCTAAAAAGATTTGAAGAGTAGGCAGACCATAATTCTTTCCTTAGCTACATCCACTTGTCTTTAAAATCCATGAGGGCCCAAAATACATCTGTTTTGTTCTACTTTGCATACCCAGTGACTTACACAGTTCCTTGTACCAAGTAGGTTATTAGTGAGTATCTGTTGACTGAATGCATCCACTACTGAGATTAAGTGGTTGCTTTTCATTCAGGTGATTGTATTTAGAGCAGTACAGAAAAGCTTTTATGAAAATTAAGAATTACCTAGAAAGAAGCCCCTGAAATTAGAGAAACTGCTGACATAATTATTGAACATGAAGTTTAGCAAGCAGATTTTTATTTTTCTCAGTAGCTAAATGCTTTGCTCTTGTCTTTTTGACCCATCTTGGATAAGTCTCTTATTTGAAACCACCAAATGTTCTTGGATGAAAATGTACATTTGTATATTTTTCTAAATCAGATGTTATGCTATATAGGAGGCTGGTTGTAATGAAGTGATGTTTTAAAGATAGGCGAAAATTGTCTTGGAAATTATGTTATCTTCACTAAAATGTTGTGAAGTGTTGATCTCAATCTTTTCTTGTCCTTGGAGTTTTATGAGGAGTTGGTGATAGATAACAGCCTGTTGACAAAATTTAAATTTTTTCCAAGGCTGAATTAGAAGGACACAAGAGTCTTATTTTGGGACTCATGTGCCCCAAATGACAGAGAGAGGGTGAACTGGTTTGATGGCTCTTACCCAGAAATAATGGAAGGGTAATGTAGTGCTGGGAAGGAAGAGACTGGATTCACATTTGGGCAAGTACAATGTTTGTGAAAAGAACCTGTCCCCTCTCCTTAACTCCTGTAATCATTATAGATGGTGGCACTTGATTGGTTCCCTTCCCCAAAGCCAAGGGAGTGGGCTCCCAATAGAACTGTGCATGAAGTTTAAGGATATCTACAAGATGGTAAGGTTTACTTTTCATTGCTCTGCTGGATATCTACTTTACCACTGGGATTTCTGAGCTACCTCGAATCTATAGGAGCCTGGAAAGAACAGTTTAGAGAGACGATGTGGTGGTGTGGCCAGGTGGAAAAGGGGATAGGATTAACCCTTTACCTAAATTTTCAGTTCTGGAGAGGCATGAAAAATAAATCTACAAGCTGTGGAGTTGGAGCTGGGGATAGGGAGTTATTGAAATACAGCCTTACCAGAACCGTTATGGAGTAAGGCAAAGAAACCTATGAACCATAGGAATGCTGTGTGCCGGTCATCAGCTAGGAGTCACATGCAAGATAGGGCCCAATCATCCAAGTTGCCACCAAAACCTAAGGGTGCTTGGGTGTGAGTCCTTATCAGCAGGCTCAAGAAAATCAAACTTGAGACTTAGTGATGATTACTTACACAGAGATAGCAATCTCACCCTAGGTAGTCAGGTAGAGAGTTGTGTTTTTATTCTCCCCTCCAAACTCTCAAACCACTTGTGTAAACACAGGGAAGGAGATTGTGATGGTTAATTTAAGTGTTGACTAGGTCACGGGACGCCCAGATATCTTGTTAAACATTATTTCTGGGTGTATCTATGAGGGTGTTTTTGGAAGAAATCAGCATTAAATTGGTGAACTGATTAAAGCAGATGACTCTACCCAGAGTCGGGCATCATCCAATGATGATAGAGGGCCTAGTAGAACAGAAAGGCAGAGGAAAATTGAATTCACTCTGCCTGACTATATGAGCTGGGACATTGGTCTTCTGCCCTTGGCATTCTTGGGTCTCAGGACTTCTAATTCAGACAGGCATATACACATCATTTCTCCAGCTTTCAAACCTTTGAACTAAATCACTGACTTTCTTGGCTGTCTAGTTTGCAGACAGGACACTGTGGGACTTTCCAGATTCCATTATCACTTGAGCCAAGACCTTATAATCAGTCAGTCTGTCTATCTACCTATCTATCTATCTATCTACTATCTATCTATCTATCTATCTATCTATCTATCTATCTATCTATCTATCTATCTATCATCTATCTACCTACCTATCTATCGAATATAGATTCATGATAGCTAGGTCTATATAGATAAATATAAAATATAGATACTTGATAGATGATAGGTAGATAGATAGATAGATAGAAGATAGAGATGGATCTAGAAGGATGAAGACTGAATAAAAAGTGAGATGGGGATTGAGGTAGGTGGATGGGGAGGGTGAGGGGGATAAAGGTTCACAAAAATTCTCAATCATAATGCAGGTTGGTCACAGGGATAGTAGTACAGCATGGAGAATATAGCAAATGATTCTGTAACATCTTTTTATGTTGACAGGTAGTAGTTGTATTAGTGGGGGTGAGGATTTAATAATATGGGTAACTGTTGAACCACTGTGTTGTATACCTAAAACTAAAATGAAACTGTATATCAATTTTTAAAAGTGAGATTGACATTTTAATGATAATTTACCTTCTTTAAATTAACAATGGCAATTTAATCATCTTCCAATATTCCCTCCCAAGAAGGGGAGGGACTATAAATGCCAACTCTTGATGGGAGGAGTGCCAAATAATTTGCAACCATATTTTAAAACCATCACATACCTTACTGGTATGTGCTCCTTTGTGCCTCTTATAATCCCTTTCTTACCCTCCAGCTAGACAAGGCAGTCAATATTCTAGTGACACTTGTTTGATTGTAATTAAATACAAAATAATTTTTCAAGAGGACCAAAAATAGAATTGCCACAGCTTTGTTCCACCCATATTTTTCCTACTTTAAGGATTTCCAAAGAATTAATTTTTACTAGAAAAAGTTTAGCATATTTGTCCACAATTATCCACCTGTGTACTGATGCGGTACTGATGTGCAAAATCATCAGAAAGGATTGGAAATAGGGGAACAAAATAAACTGTGAGGCCAATAGAATGGATCAGCAAACTTACGGAACATCGGATTTTATACTTATGTTCCATGTGCCTTTGCTTAATTTTGGATTTATAGGGTAGACTTTATGATCTTACTAACAGTCCTACACTTTCACAGATCAATCATGTATTGGCAAAACTAGAGCGATCTTAGAATTACTTTATACCAAGAGCCTATTTTACAAATTGCGAAACTGTGACATGGAAAAATTAAGCGGCTTGCCTGGGTTACCAAACAAGATAGTGGCGAAAGTAGAAATAGAGCTACCTATGATTTCTTGGCTAATACTATTTATCCATCTGTCTTCCTTGTAGGTTTATACGTATTATGTATAAAATCAAAGGAAATACACTAATATTTTATTTATAATTGCTTTTGGCTTTCGTGATGATGGGTGATAGGCCAAGATCATTAAATCAAAATAGTTTTTGATTTTTGATTTTCCACATTTTCTAAATATTCTATGATAAATTAGGTAGATATAAGAATAAGCAAAAAATTATATGTAAAGGCTGATAAAACATAATTTTTATTGTTGCTAGTGTAGTTGATTTTTCTCTCTCTCTAGCTAAAGAGCAATCTCTCTCTTTCTCTCACACATACCCACACACACACTCCTTTTTCTTTCCTCCCTTCCTCCACCCACCTTTACACCCCTACCCTAGCTCCTGAGGTAGGGGCCCTGTTTCCCATCACGAATCTGTGGTGCCAGAATTAGTAGCATGACAATATCTTGCCACATTGTACACTGAGAAACCTATGCCTGGTGACTTGGTATCCCTGTTCCTTCCTCATCCCCTCCCATTTAGCTGTCTTCATCTTTGAGATTAAAGATGCATTTTTGATTCTGGTCATTAGGTGGTGATTACCTCTATCTTATAAATTGTCTCCAAAGAGAGTATTTCCTTTTTGCAGGCGGAAGGAAAAAAATCATTAATTATTTTTCTTTTAAATTCAGGTTATGAAATAGCATGTTCAAAATTATCCCAGTTTTCTTAAACATACATAATGATGAAAGCAAAATAAAATAGGAATTATATAAATGTTGATATATGCCAGGCAATGTTGTATAAGCATGGTCATTATTGCATTTTATCCTCCCCCAAATCTCATGAAGTAGGGGCTATCATCCCCCATTTTGAAAATAAGACAATTGCAGGACAGCGAGGCTAAGCAATGGGTAGTAAATAGTAAAGTTCAAATCTGTATAGTCTAGTTCCTAAGTCCACGCTCTCTATTTTTTATTAAGGTATCACTGATATGCAATCTTATGAAGGTTTCACATGAGCAACATAGTGGTTACTTAGGTCCATGCTCTTAACCACTACTCAGTTTCATTTATTACTAAGTCCCAAGCCTATATCTCATACATTCTTTTATCCATCTATTATTTGAACCCTTTTCTATTGTAGATATTGCCTGCCAATTCCACATTTCAATTTCAGTACCATATTTAGGAGTTCCGATTTCCAGGACATAGCTCTTTCTACTTAATAAAAATATAAGAAATACTTTCGGTTCAGTAATTTGTTGAGCATCTCCTATACATCAGGCAAGGCCCTGGAGATATAAAAGAGAACGAGACAGATACAGACTGCCTATTCTTATGGAGCTCATGGTTTTGTGGGAGGAAACCAGAAGAAGAGTGCAGTAAGTGCTGAAGAGGCAGTTTGGGCACTGAATAAGAGAACTTAACCCACTCACCAGGGAAGTCTTCCAAGAAGTAAGGTCTAGGAGGTTAGTTTCAGGTGTAACAGCATGAGGAGCTCTGTGGACCTGCTCTCCAGTGAAACCTGTTAAAATTATAAAAACAAAACAATTTCAAGCCTTTGAAAATGGTTAAGGGCATATATCACATGGAGAAACATTTATTCTAGAAAATCTATAAAAATTAAGTAAGAAAGGCAAGAGTGTGTGATATTTAAAGCTAGACCCCTTGTTCCCTCCTCACTCCCAATTCAGAGGCATAAACCGTGCTCCTAACTACAGCCAAGAATACAGGGCATCCTCTTCCTGCCACTCCTAGCCATGTGGTGTTCTTCCTGGGAAGAGGAGAACATCAGCATTTCTCATCCTGCCCCAGCTACTGAGATTGTAAGGGTAAGCTCCAGGTGAGTGCAACCAAGAGATGGGGGTTTTCTCCTTCCAACCAGACTCCACTAATAGAATGGAGGCTGTCCTGTGGGTGTAAAATAGCACTTACATAAATGATATATGCCAGGCAGTGTTCTACAAGTATGGTCATTACTGCGTTTTATCTTCCCCCAAATCGCTGAGAAAACTGGGGCCCTATTCACTCTTGATGTGGCTTGTAAGGTATGGTTCCACACAATGAGAATCAAGCCAAGAAGACTTCAGGCTGCTGTTTTCTCCCCACGTCCACTGAGACATCAGCTCCTAAAGCTGGAGTGTCACTCAGAGAGAAGAGTACCATTGTCCACACCCCCAGATCCAGAACCTTGGCTCAGAAATTTTTGCCTGGGAAGAGAAGAAAGCCATAAATCACATATGTCCTAATATTTTCCCAATAGAACTTACTTCATTTGCAATAGAGCATGGAGAAGTTCAAGCCAAGAGTGCTCTAAAACCTGTGGTTGTGGTGGAGACAACTGGAAAATGATTCATGGATTCAGTGAAGATACCAGTGAACTGTTGGCTAGCTAGATTGTTTTAAAGAGACAGGGAAGGAGATGGCTTCTTGGGTAGTAGTAGTCTTCCCTTGGCTGGAACAAATATCAAACACTGACCTTTGGAACTATTCCTTCAGGAGATGCCAAATTTGAGTTAGTTTGCAGAGCAATTGGATACCCAAGGGCATTATTGAAAATAATGGATTAATCAACTGGTATTTCAAGGAGTCTAACAACTGGGTTTGGTCAAGGTTTTGATCGCCACAAGTGCTTCTCTGTCCCACACCCCATCCTCACTCACGAGAGACAGGATGTCTAGAGAGGTTTGGAGTTGTACACTTCCCTTCCTCCTTGTCAGTTATACTCTGATAAAACTGGTAGGTTATGCTCTGACAAAACAGTTTCTCTTGAGGGAAAGCTCCATTATGAAGACTACAATGCTCTGGGTATATTTTTAAAATATCTACTTTTCTTCCTCTGCCAGAAGCTTAAGATTTTCTCCAATATTCATTGTGAGAACCTCATAGGGCTCCTGGAGGTAAAACTCACAAAAGTGTGGGAGCACTCCCTAAAACTGGGCCTCTCTGGAGTTTTGTGGAGATTTGTCCACATCAAACTTCCAACAATTCATTAATTACAATTTAGGTTTTCCTACCACAGTACTGGTTTCTGGGAAGTTTCTGTTCATGGATTTTGCTCCAGCAAATTGTGATTTTGTGTATCTGCCTGTCTGTTGCTCCTTTTTTTGGAGGCAGTGATTTGCTCTGTGACCTCAGTTATCTAATGGACCTAAGAAGGGTTGTTGATTTTCAATTTGTTCAGGTTTTACTTGTTTTTAGAATGGAGTGATGACTTCCAAGTCCTTACATGCCAGAGCAAAAACCAGAAGCAAGAAGGACATTGTATAATGATAAAAGAGTCAATCCATAATGAATATATAACAATTATAAGCACATATGCACCTAACAAGAGAGCACAAAAATACATGAAGCAAAAACTGACAAAAATAGAGAAACAGATAATTCAGCTTTAGTGAAGACTTTAATATCCCATTTTTAATAATAAGCAAACCAACTGGACAGAAGATCAACCAGGAAATAGAGGGCTTGTGAACACTGCACCAATGAGACCTAACAGATATACAGAATACCCCATCCCAACAACAGCAGAATGCACATTCTTTTCAAGTGCATGTGGAACATTCTTCATGGTAGAGCATACGATGTCATACAATAAACCTCAATAAATTTAAAGGATTAGAAATAATACAAGTTATGTCTGTTCTCTGACCAGAATGGAAAAAAATTTTCATATCAATAACAGAAAAAGAATTGGGAAAGTCACAGATATCTGGAAATTAAGCAAAACACTCTTAAATAGCCAATTCATCAAAGAACAACTCAAAAGGGAAATCAGAAAATACTTTGAGATGAATGAAAATGAAACACAGCATACAGAATACCAAAACTTATGCAATGGGATTTGGTATGTTGAAACATAATATATTGACTTTAAGGAATGAGCTAAACTTATGTTTAGAGGGAAATATGTAACTGTAAATGTCTATAGTAAAAGAGAAGAAAGATCTCAGATCAATACCCGAACTTTCTACCTTAAGACACTGGGAAAAAAAGAGCAAACTAAATATAAATCAAAGAGAAGGACATAAATAATAATGATTAGAGCAGAAATCAATGAAAGGGAGGATGGAAAGAGGGTAGAGAAAATTAGTGAAACCAAAGTAGCTTCTTTGAAAAGATCAGTATTAACAAGCCTTTAGCAAGATTGGAGATAGAAAGAGAGAAGAGTGGGGAAACTCAAATTACTAGAAGAAGAAATGAAGGAGGGGTCCTTACTTCTGACATTACAAATATGAAAGAGGATTATACAGGAATAATATGAAATATTGTTGCCAATAAATAACTTGGATGGAAGGGCAAATTCCTAGAAAAATGCAAACTACTAAAACTATCTCAAAAAGAAATAAACAATATGAATAGACTTACAAAGGGAAGAGATTGAATTAGTAATTTTTAAAAAATTACACACAAAGAAAAATCTAGTCCCCAATTTTCCTTATCTTGAACTTTCCTTGTAGAAGGAACAGACCAGCTTTTCTCTTAGCTTTTGCCTTTTTCTTTTACGGAGGCAGTGGTGATTATTTGTGTATGGGATCTGGAGTTGACTTCAAACACACACTCTCTCTTGTCAGTTTCTCAGTAAAAAATTTTATGTAAGATTACTGCTGTCATTAGCATCCTCAGAAAGTCATTGGTCGTGTTCCTCCATTTATTTTGTATGTCATGGTAGCTATGTCTCACTGTAACTTTCAAGTTCCCCAGACAATTTGTTTTTATTTCCTAGATGTTCTTTTAATTCAGTTAATTAGGATTCATTCAAAATCTTATGTATTTAAGTAAAGGCTAGAAGATAAAAATGTTCTGTTTACACTCTATAATGCATCATCTAATTTATTTAGCTTGGAATTATAAATCAAAATTCGTTATGTTAGGAAAGGCTTGTCATGCATATTAAGATTTATTGCACAGAGAAAACTTTTACCCAGAGAGGCATTCTGCCTTGGGTCCTGAGCATCAATGCACATTCCTAATTGGGTATATCAAGAATATAAGCCCTGCCCACTGTTTATGCAGGCAAACCATTTCTAAGAGTTGTGTTTGCAGCAAACAACTTTGAATGATGAAGTAACATCTTTCCCTGGACACATAGCAGGCTTGCTTCTGCTTATAATGAAAGCAATGAAATCTCCAAACCCACGGTTTCTTTCCTGTAACACAGTGCACCCATGTGTGGGCATCCATAATGGGCCATGTTACTCGGTGGGACTTGAGGATCGTGGGGGGCTGATACAAACCAATATGAAGTTCTGGCTACTGCTTTTGTCATGAGTAGTGATATTCTTAGTCTCTGACCCAGGATTGTCTTGTGTTTGCCAGTATCCATTAAACAGTAATAAGTCAACTTGTTAAGTTGTACATAGGGTAAAATCTCAGACTGAAGAGTTCTTGACAGGCGTTTTCAGATATTATCCCTAAATCAATTCTGCTAGGGCAATATTTCCCACGAGGATGATTTTTTTGCCATATTTGAGTACCACCCATGCTATTAATATTGTGTTCTACCTCACCTTTGTCTTTAAACTGACTCACTTGAATACTTTTTTGAAAAGGAAACTTCAACACTACACTAAATCAAAATTATCATTTCCTTAAACAGAGTATTCATGGATACATATTCAATAGAAATACATGGCTACTACCCTTAAAATATTTGTGCACTATCTAAAATCATCTCTATTTACCACCTGGCCCTTCCATTTGTATCCCAAGTTATCTGATTATATTGAGTAGTCATGGGCTGGGATGAAGACTGTCACTACCAATGATTTTAGTTAGTGAATTTTGAGGACTTCTTCCTTATAAAAAGTTCCCATCAAGCCACCTTTGTTAAGGTAAAAAAGGGGTAAAGAAGTCTAGTGCTCTGACCTGCAACGGGGACAGTTATCATACCCCCTGTAAGCATGTCCAGCACAGCCTGGCCATCAGTTTGGGAGTCTGGTGCCTGCTTGCAGGCAGGAGCAGAGAAACCCAGGTCAGACCACCTTGGAGAGGAGTGTGGCCTGGGTGAGCCCGTTCACAACCTGCCTGAGCACCACTCTTCAGAGCACCAGGGGATGGAGTCATCCTGTCTTGTAAAACTGGCACAGTGAGCCCTGGACCCTCATCTCACTCCAGCCAGAATCCAGCCCCACCAGCGTCCATCACAGTGCTGCAACCTTGAATAATCTGAAGACATGAATTGCTCCAGGAAGAGCATCACAGAGGAAAAATAACACACAATGGACACAACCATGAGCCATATATACATATAGATACATATACAGATATACATTTAATTCTTACATAGTACTTCCATGTTTCCAGGCAAGGTTGGGAGCATCCCCAAATCTGACTTGAACATCCTTTTAAAATTTACAAAGGTTTACCGGTGAGGGAACCCTGCCACTGGTCTTGTGGGAGAGCTCACTCACAGTAGGGATTTAAGAGACTAAAAAGCATAACATCTGTCACTCACACTTGTCTTCTGGTCTGACCCTCTAAACTCTCCCCCCTCGTCTGAGTTTTATAGGAAAGAGGGGGGCTTGGGATTAAAACCCCAAAGTTGCCAAGGTATTTATAAGGTATCACGGCCCAAGTGGCCCTGCATCAGCGTCTATCCAAATTGAAAAGATGGGCATTCTCCCCACTTCTGCAGAGGTCAGTCTGGTGATTCAGCCCACGGAGTTTCCAAAGAAATATGTTGGGCTTCACTACTTGGGAATTCCAGCACAACAGCAGCAGTAGGGGCCTGAAAGGTTCAGGACCTGGATGAAAGGGCAGGAACGCCCAACATACGGGATCTTATCAAGGGGAGGGTGATTGGAGGTTGGGCACATGAAGCAGGAGAGGAACACGAAGGCGGCACCCACTGAACAGTTGCCTGGATTTGTTCTTAAGCACAGGTGAGAACTACCTTCACTTTCCCAAATAACTGAAACCAATTTCTTGGGAGCTGGGATCCAGCATGCGCAGCTGGGGAAAAAAGCCTATCAGATATAGCTCATAGTCATTACCTTATTTAGTCCCCCAAGGTTCCTTAGAGATCGTTATTATCTCTATTTCACAGGTGAGCATATGTGCAAAATTAATTCTAGCTAAGTGTTCTGGTAGTAATTTACAGTTCACATTTGCTTCTAAAATTCTGTCAACAAATTTGTACCCCATGGCCTTTAGCAGTAAACTGGTACATACTGTTGATTACTTCTTGTTATAAAACTTTTGTTATTTTGACAATAAGGTGTGTACATTCTAGAAATAAGGAAAAATACACATAAGAATTTTAAAAATCACTTATAATCCCACCACCATTTACACTTTTTTCCTTTACACATTTTTCTGCCCACATATGTAATATATAAATGTACTCTTCCCTTTCAAAAATATGATTTTCATATATTACTTACTTTTTTTCATTTTATATCCTGTCAGGAACCTCTTTTTGTACAAATGACTAAAGCTCTCCTATTAAAAGGCAGAGACTTGTAGAATGGTTCAAAATATGATAAACGATGAGATACAGATGACAAGAGATGCATCTAAAACCACTAATAGCAGCAAGTTAAAAGTAGAAAGCTGGACAAAGGTATATCAGGAAAACGCATGTGGGAAGAAAGCTATATGGCAATGTTAATATGAGAAAAAATAAAAATCAAAGTAAACTACATTAAATATGGGTAAGGATGGTTTCGATTAACCTTCCAATGCATCACTATAAGTTTACTTCTTACTCTCCTTATCTCATCTATTTCATTCACTTCTCTAAACATATCTTCCTTGCTTAAATGCCTGTTGTGTATATCTTCTTTAAATTCCTGGAGCTGTTGAATCAGCCTTTCTCTAAAAGTTCCTTCCATTTTTTCCTCCTCTGGTTCTTCCTATTCCTCTGGCTTTTCCTCAGGCTTTGGCTCTTCCTCAAGCTTTGGTTCATTCTCATTTTCTGGTTGTCCTTCCATTTTCTGACAGGGTTTCTTGCATCTGTCTCCCTTCCTTGCCTTTTTCTCTTCCTTTCTTTCTGTTCCTTCCCCTTTGAATACAATTACTTCTAGGAAGCAAGGGGATGATGGTAAGTCAAAGGCCTGGTGAATGGACCAGTGCTAGGGACAGCGGTCTCAGCATTCGCTTTTTTTGATTTAGAGTGATCATCGAATACCTTCCACCTGGGAGACGCAGTAGCTCTTAACTCTACTTTCCACCTCCTCGCCTCTCTTGTCGCTCCCTCCATCCAGCTAATTCCAAGGTCCTTTTCTACCGTTTCTCCCTACAGGGCAAAACATTAGACCCTCCTGGAACAGTGTAAGCTGGAAGAAGGGCCAGGGAAGAATCGGGGGCCCAACCTCTGTCCCGCCCTCGCCCAACTCTACCCCAGGGGTCTTTATAATGTTCCCTCACCTACCTGTATTGATCCAGTCAGTTTCTTCCTCGCCTCTTCTAGCCTTGTGTAGTGCTAAGGAAGACAGACCTGCGGGCAAACGGGAAATGGGAGTGGGGGAATGGGGATGGGGCGAGCACTGGGTGGGCCGACCAATACCAACTACCTTTCTCCTCATTAAGGCTCCCCGCTGTGGAAAGTGTCCCACCTTCGGTTTTCCCCATTTCCCCTCTCCACAGTGCAAGTTGGCTCGAATTTCCCATCAGAAAAGGAGTAGGAAAGCAGATGATTTCCAAACTATCTTTTAGACTGAGGCGGGGATGGGGGAGGGGCAGGGTAGGTGTTCAGAAAGAGGTCTGTGGTGGCAGACGATGATTATTTCTAAATGATCATAGGTCTCCTTGTCCTCCTGGGACCCCTGGTCCCTTTCCCAAGGGTCATCATTTCCTGCAGACCTGAAGGTGGGAGGTAGAGAGATGGACTTGACCAGGACTTCCTCAAGTCTCTGCCCAAGGCCACCCCCTCCTAGAAATCCTCAGGCAGAACCTATTTTGACACCATGCAAAATTCCGGCCAGCTGACTCCTTCTCCTTCCCCTGGTCCCAGGTCCCGTCGTCGGTGCTGCTGAAGGAAGCTGGTACCCAGACAGGAACAAGGACCAGGATAGCAGGACTTTGCACACGTCAACTCCTGGTCATGTGAGATCTACGTCAACAGTGAGTTCGGGTCTCCAGTTTCCACTCCCACCAAAAGTGCAGCAGAAGTGGGCCTGCCTTTTGCCCCCGCTTCCCGATACATTTGGCCGGGTCAGTCTTTGATGCTGTCTACCCCAGAGGGAAAAATGTTATTTGCCTTTCTCTGATTACTAGGAAGGGGCTGCATCATCTTCTGGAGCTACTAAACTTTTCTACTTCTTTTTAAAATTGTTGCTTACTGCCTTCCACTCCCTGGATTAAGAACTCCCACATCCCCCATCCCTCCCCTGCCTCCATTTCATCTGTAATCTGGTCTTTGCCTGTTGTGGAACGGGGTTGGTTTGGCTGCGGGGTTTTTTTTTCTTTTAAAGGAGCCTGGGACATGAGAGATATTTGAATGTAGTTTTTACTTTATTCCTAATATTTTATATTCTTTTTTTTGCTATTATTAATATACAATTACATGAGCAACATTGTGGTTACTAGATTCCCCTCATTATCAAGTCCCCACCACATCCCCCATTACAGTCACTGTCCACCAGTGTAGTAAGATGCTATAGAGTCACTACTTGTCTTCTCTGTGTTGTACTGCCTTCTCGGTGCTAGCCCCTAGATTACATGTGCTAATCCTAATGTCCCTTATTCCCCTTCTCCCTCCCTTCCCACCCCTCCAACCCCCACCAAGTCCCTTTCCCTTTGGGAACTGTTAGTCCATTCTTGGGTTCTGTGAGTCTGCTGCTGTTTTGTTCCTTCAGTTTTTGCTTTGTTATTATACTCCACAGATGAGTGAAATCATTTGGTACTTATCTTTTTCCGCCTGGCTTATTTCACTGAGCATAATACCCTCTAGCTCCATCCAGTATGTACTCTTTTGTACTTATTTGATAATCTTTTTTTTCTATTTGTAAAAGTTGTTGGGGTATATTTTCCCATTACCTATCATGATTTTGCAAATATTTTCCTCAATCATATTCCCTATTTTTGGAACATATATATATTGTTCCTCTATACTTTCTGGACTTCTGTACTTAAGAAGGTAATCACAAACAGGATTATATAATTTGTGTTATTTAATTTTCATTGCAATATTTTGTTTTTGTTCTGCACATTTTCATCCACCTGGGATGTGTTTTTGTATATGTGGTAAGTAGGAATCTATGCTAATTTTATTCTAATTAGATAGACCATGTACTTGATTCTTAGATTTAAAAAATCCTTGCAAATGTGTGAAACTCTTACATAAAAATGCTAAACATTCGCTCACCTCAATAATTACTTCCTTAGTGCAAACCCCAAGCAGTATAATTGTGTCATGGAGTATGTGAAATATACAACTTCTGGTACTTATAGTGAATAGAAGCAAAAAAAATGGATGTAGCAATTTATCTTTTCATTGTGTATGATAATGCCTACATCCTCAATAAAATTGAGTATTATAAGTAAATATTTGCCTCTTTGATAGGTGGATAACAACTTGTTTTTATTTTATTTAATTCTTTTCATTTGTATTTTTGCCTCCTGCTCAGGCTAAATAGTGTTTATTCTTCACATAGATTTCCTTGGTGTATATGCTGAATTTTTGGGCTATGACAGCCATCATTATGACTTTCAGGAGCCCTTAATTATGAATCATAAACCATTAGGCTCTGATTATAAGGAGATTCCTTCCATACTTCCCAGTTGAAACAGGGTCTATAGTGAGGATTTATGAAACAGTAATGGAGATGATTTCAAGGGGACCCCAAAATGAAGATTCTAAGGCCAAACGCACAGAAATTCTGATTCAGTATGTTTGTAAGAGTATGTGTGTGTATGGGGAGCTATGTGTCAGAATTTTGCATTTTTAATAAGCACTCCAGGTGACTATAATGTAAGAAGCTGACTTTTCAAGAGAGATTAGTTTTACAATGTTACAATACTTTTATAGATTGAATTTGGAGAATAATCTCTTTTCTGTTTGATTCCTTTTGAAAGCGTAAGTTATACTTTCTAGAGAGATAGATTATTGCCAATTTTATGTAATCAGAAGTAAAACTGGGTCAAGAACACAAGAATTCTAATTAAGTAAACATTTATTAAGTACCCATTATAAGTAAGTCACAACACTAATCAATAGAAGTATAATGACATAGTCTTTGAGATGCAAAATGCAAAAAGTCCAGTTAGGAAATAATGCTTAAGTGTATATACACATATACATATCTTTTGTAAGACTAAAACTATATATACTTACACACATATATATATATGTACATATATATATATATACAAATACACACCAAATATATATATAGGTACACATATACACTAAGAAGAATATATTCATATATTTCTATATATACAATGTTATGTATTTATTAGTTCTACAAATAATTTTTACATGTGTTTCAGGAGGGGAAGTGTTGGGGGAAAGGGGATTGTTCTTTAGATCTGTTTCCTGTATCACTTTGTGCAATTTACATGTTCCCAGAGTCTCTTCTGAACCAGTAGGCAGGCCTGCCAGGAGCCTTCAGGGAGAGATGATACCACAGGAGAAGGAAAAAAAAATTTTAGCCCTTAGACCTAGGGCAGCAACTCTGGCTACAGTATGTCATATTTGGCTCAAGTTTGTACCCAGGTGCAGCTACCAACATGGACTCATCATGTCTGACTACTTTGGAGAGGAGGGGTCCTGTTATTGAAAATGCAAGGCACTGTTTTGCTAAGAATTCTGTCAACACTGTGCCCGAAGCAGCACTAGAGCAATCCTACCTGTGTTAAGTGTCATCATGAAGCAGATAGAAAGGCTTTGGAAGACAGAACGGAGTTAAACCCACTGGGGACTCCAGGAAACTCAGTGGGGTTGTAGCACTCGGGGACTCCAGTACACCAGCAGTGCTGGGGGCCCGCAGACCAGAGGACCCAGCAGAAGAGGCAGCAGTGCCCAGCAGGCATGGCAGGGCCTAGGGGAGCAGAGAGGGGTACAGCTCAACAAAAGAGGACTGACATGGCAGCCCCCACCTCCCTGCCTATTGTACTTGCTCCTGAGCACAGGGCTCTACCCTCAAGTAACTGTCCTGTAGTGGAATGCACAGGAGCCCACCAACTGCAGCTCAGGGTCACCTCATTTCCTCCCCACAGCATCCCTGTGAGGCTAATGTCTTCCCCATGAAAAGATTAAGTCTTAAGTAAGTATGTCTGTAATAATTGCCAGTTTTATTCCTCTGGCTAAGATATCCAGAGGCAACTTGAAGTTTACATTTATTTTTTATAGTTCTGTTATTAAGAATTTATGAAGTGTTTTTACTGCCCTTCAAAGTTGGTTAACAAGTTCTTTTATTATGTCTGTTTAAGTTTTTTGTGCTACAACCACGTAATACACACACATATATATTCATTTTTTGAACAATGAGAAGATGTAGACAGGCAAAAAAAAAAAAGACAAGAAAGAAAATACAGATCACACAGAGATTCGCTGTTAACTTTTTGGTGTATAATAATTCAGACATTTTCCTTTGCATTATGCCATATATAAATGTACATGTAAGGCGTATATATGTGTAATGTGGTTTGCAATGTATTATTTTTACTTTACAATATACAATGAGCATCTTCTCATGCAAATGAATGGAACGTCCCTATTACATGAGTGAGATTGGGTCAAAAGATGAGATGTTAGTAACAAGTCTCATGTGAATCAAAGGAGCACTGAAGGACTGGAGTCAAAAGGCAGCAAATATTTAGCAAGAAAATGCATACAAAAAGAAACCAATGGCGGCAATATTAATAATGGAAAATAGTTGAATTCAGGAGAGAAATGCATTAGATAGGATAAGGGGGGGATGCCTATGGTTAGAATGCACGGCCCTAAATTTCTTTCTCAGACCCCTTATCTCTTCCAAACACCTTTCTATCTCATCTCCCTCTCTTGTCATTTCTTCATCCTTAAAATGCCTATAGTCTATGTCCTCTTTAAATTCCTCAAGAGACTGAAGCAGCCTTTGCCTAAAATTCCCTTCTGTTTGCTGGCATTGAAATTCTCCATAGGAGCGTTCTTCCTCTCTGTGGCACGATGCTGTTGGGCTTTCCTTCATTTTTTTTGCAGGGTTTCTGCATGATGTTTTTGTTCCTGCTTAAGTCCTAGGAGAAAATGTAGAGTAAGGCTGCTTCAGTTCAGGGTCGTTTCACTCAGGATTGTCAGTTTCTCTTTGAAGTAAGGTATTTGCCTAATCTCCCATCCCCTCCCACCCAGGTCCAACCCTCAGAAGTTCGAGCTACCGCCCTTTCCCCGACCCCCTTCCTCTCCCTCTCCAACCCACCAGTTCTTCCTCAAACAAGACTAATGGCCTCTCGGATGGGCGGGAGAGGGAGAGCCGACCTGGAGTGGAGCTGTGAGGCCGCAAATTTTACCCAGTTCTCGCCCTTCCCAACTCCCACCCTCAGAGATGCCAGTCTAAGTGCCTCCCTTATTACTGACCTGTGACGATTCAGGATAGCTCCGTCCTGCCTTTCTTGCCTCGAGACATCTGTGAACCCAGACCCTCAGACCTGCAGACAGAAAGGAAGGGGGCGGAGTGGAGAGAGTTCTCTGTGAATCGACCAGACCCAGAGACCACACACACGTTATTGCTGAATCCAGCATTCTCATAACCATCATTGCTGAAAATTTCCTACCTCCTGGATCTCTGACCCCACTCCCCACCCCTCATTCTCAGGCCTAGTTCTTGCAAGGTCCACTGTCCCCTCTCTCCCCAACCCCTACATCCCTCACAGGCGGGCACTGAATGAGACGAACTATTTTCAAAATATCTCTAAATTTCTCTGTCTTCACCCCAGGGTTCCAGCCGTTCTCCACACACTAACCCACACCTCCTTTACCCCAACAGCACTGGAGAAAGAGGAGAAAGATAAAGGGAAGGCTTGCAAATCTGAGAGAGGCTGGTTATTTCTAAACTGTCTCTAAATCTCTGTGTGTCTCTCACGAGATTTACACCTACTCCAGCCCCACCCCACCCCCTTCAAAAAATACAGTTATGTCTAACGAGTTTGCAGGGGGTTCGGGGAAAGCAAGTCTGGACCTAGTCCAGTCGGTTGATACAGACACTACCACCCCAGGGAGTCCAGATGTTCCCTTGCACCAACCTGGTGGGATGTAAGGAATTAAATCCTCCTCTTGGCCACAAGCATCAACGACTGCAGGGCAGTGAGGAGATGGTACCCAGAGGAGAAAGAACCCCGGGAATATAAGGCCTTCACTTCAGCTTGGTCACGTGAGGATTAAGTCATCCTCCAACTTTGGTCTCCACTTTCCCTCCCAGTAGCTGTGCTGTAGAAGTGGACTGGTTTGCCAACCTCCCACCCCCCACCACACCAGGCCCTGTCACTCATTTTTGTCATTGCTAATCCCAGAGGTCTAAAGTGCCCCCTCCCCCTATGGTTGGAATTTGCCTTTCTCTACCAGAGAAAGGCTGAGTCTTTCCATAGTCATATTAACCACTGTTACTTTTCTGGAGGTTGTGTTCAGAGAGAGGATTTGACTCATCCTCTTCTAAACTACAGGTACACCAAAGTAGCAGCCTTCCTTCCACGCACTCTCCCCCAGTCACTAATGGCCACCTTTTCCCTTGTAGATCTATTCTGGAAACCAGTGTCGAAACCACACTGGATGGATAGCATACATTAGGAAAGGAAGTCATGATTAGGATTGTGTTTTTTACTTTTGTTCAGATAATTTACTCTTCTTTTCCATATTATCCATAAATTTATTATATTCTTTTAATAATCATAAATATACTAACAATATGTATATTTGGAAAAAGTTTTAAGATAGAAGGATAAAAAGACTCAGCCACCTGTTTCTGCTTCGAGTCATAAGATAAATATAGACCCTCCAAGCAGACACATTTTTGGAAGTTTAAAATGTACAGGGCACTATGTAAGAACTTGTTCACCATGTAAGAACTTGTTCATTATGCTTCAGAAGATTGGAGACTGTTGAGAATTAGGCTTGGGGTTGATTAATGATTGTGCATTGAGTCCCCCTATACAGAATTTTATTGCTGTTAACCATTTGATCAATAAATATGAGAGATGCCCTCTCAAAAAAAAAATGTACAGGGAAGCTGGAGATTACCCTTTGAGGAGCCCTTGGCCATGTGAGGCCCTTTCAGTAGGTGAGCTGCTGCGGCCATTATCCAACATAATACCTTGTCCTTAGATTTTCAGATCTCCAAAGTCAGTCATAAACTTTTACTAGTTCAATCTCAGTATCATACTCCCTCTCTGCCAGTTTGTACCATGCCTTTTATTTCCTTCAATACTGTGTCCAAAAGGTTCTACCTTTCCTCAACACTCTTATTCAGAATCAAATCGTTTTTCATTTCTTCCAGACATCTCCATCCTAGTTATGTTTCCTTAGACCTTATTCAGCCATACTTGATAGAAGCACTAATAGAAACTGGCCACATTCAGTCACTTTTCACACTAAACTTTTTGTTGTTAAGGATTTTGGTACTAACTTAAGTGGATTTGTTGATGTGTTAGCTTGAAATATACACAACAGAAAGTGGAATGTGTTCTTTAAACTTGTCTTTAGGAAGACTGTGGCTCTTTATAATGTAAAGTTGCCACTAATGAGTTTGATGCAAATGGTCTCAAAAAATATTTCAGGGAAGAAAGAGAAGATGTCCTAAAAAGGGTAGAGTGCTGTTATCACAGTTATTAAGGAACAGTTAGCTGTGATAGAGGTAAAGGATTTGTTGGTGGAGTGGGGGAATTACTGAATCTTCTGTGAACAGTTTTTCATGCAGATGGTTAGACTTCTATTTTTCAGATGGCTGGAAGGATTCAGGTGCTGAAGATTTTGGTATTGTAGTAAGAAGCATGTCTCTGAACAGATGTGAGTTTGGATTAATTACATTTACTTATCTATTGTCTAAGCTTGGGTCTGAAACTTGGATATTAAAATGTTCTTGTGTCTCATCTATAAAATGAGGCCAATAGTTCTTAAGTACTTCATAGAGCTGTCAGAATAAAATGATGAAATCTATATGAAGAATTTCATACATGACAAATACCAAGTGCTCCAGTAAATGACAGGTGCTAATGATTACCTCCTAAGAATCTTGGGAATCATTCCAGTTTCTGCTCTGGATCCACTGCCACTGCCTTAATGCAAGCATCCATGAACTCCTGGACAGCTACAACATTTACTGGCCCCTTTGCCTTACATCTTCTCAACTTAAAACAGAATAGTGAAAATACCAACAGCATTCTTCAGTGAACTAGAGCAAATAGTTCTAAAATTCATATGGAACCACAAAAGACCCCAAATAGCCAAAGCAATCCTGAGAAGGAAGAAAAAAGCAGGGGGAATCTCACTTCCCAACTTCAAGCTCTACTACAAAGCCACAGTAATCAAGACAATTTGGTACTGGCACAAGAACAGAACCATAGACCAATGGAACAGACTAGAGAGCACAGATATAAACCCAAACAAATACGATCAATTAATATATGATAAAGGAGCCATGGATATACAATAGGGAAATGACAGCCTCTTCAACAGCTGGTGTTGGCAAAACTGGACAGCTATATGTAGGAGAATGAAACTGAATTATTGTCTAACCCCTACACAAAAGTAAACTCAAAATGGACCAAAGACCTGAATGTAAGTCATGAAACCATAAAACTCTAAGAAAAAAACATAGGCAAAAATCTCATGGACATAAACATGAGCAACTTCTTCATGAACATGTCTTGCTGGGCAAGGGAAACAAAAGCAAAAATGAACAAGTGGGACTATTTCAAACTAAAAAGCTTCTGTATAGCAAAGAACACCATCAGTAGAACAAAAAGACATCCTAAAGTATGGGAGAATATATTCACAAATGATATATCTGATAAGGGGTTGACATCTAAAATATAAAGAGCTCATTCCCCTCAACAAACAAAAAGCAAATAAGCCAATTAAAAAATGGGCAGAGGAGCTGAACAGACAGTTCTCCAAAGAAGAAATTCAGATGGCCAACAGGCATGTGAAGAGATGCTCCACATCCCTAATCAGCAGAGAAATGCAAATTAAAACCACAATATCCCTTTACACCCATTAGGATGGCCAACATCCAAAAGATAAACAACAACAAATTTTGGGAAGGATATGGAGAAAGGGGAACCCTCCTACACTGCTGGTGGGAATGTAAACTGTTCAACCATTGTGAAAGCAGTATGGACGTTCCTCAAAAAACTCAAAATAGAAATACCATTTGACCCAGAAATTTCACTCCTAGGAAATTACACTAAGAATGCAGGAGCCCAGTTTGAAAAAGACAGATGCACCCCTATGTTTATCACAGCACTATTTACAATAGCCAAGAAATGGAAACAACCTAAGTGTCCATCAGTAGATGAATAGATAAAGAAGAGGTGGTATATATACTCATGGAATACTTCAGCTATAAGAAGAAAACAAATCCTACCATTTGCAACAACATGGATGGAACTGCAGGGTATTATGCTCAGTGAAATAAGCCAGGTGGAGAAAGACACATATCAAATTATTTCACTCATCTGTGGAGTATAAGACCAAAGAAAAAACTGAAGGAACAAAACAGCAGCAGACTCACAGAACCCAAGAATGGACTAACAGTTACCAAAGGGAAAAGAATTGGGAAGGATAGGTGGGAAGGGAGGAATAAGAGGGGAAAAGGGGCATCACAATTAGCATATATAATTTAGGTGGGGAGACATGGGGAAAGCACTATAGCAGAGAAGACAAGTAGTGATTCTATAGCATATTACTACACTGATGGACAGTGACTGTAATGGGGTATGTGGTGGGGACTTGAGAATAGGGGGAGTCTAGTAACCATAACGTTGTTCATGTAATTGTACATTAATGATAGCAAAATAAAAAATAGAAAATAAACAAAAACAAAAAACAGAAAAAAACCAGAATGGTGATTCCAATCCACAGATATGAGCATATCACACTGCCTTGCATTATTTCACTTCATCCCCCATCAATCCTACTAGTTAGGCACATCTTTAGTTGATATTCTAAACATTTCATAGACTATGTATTTATAGGTAAAAGCTGTTATGAAAATACATGCAAATTTAAACAAAGTAAGGTATTGAGTTAGATTTGATGTTTTTCCCTAGTATTGGCTCATGGGACTCATAGGTGAGGACAAGGAAACATTACCTATCACAAAAAGATACTCCAAAAATTGGCACCAGATATCTTCATTAGAGCTTATCAAGAGATGTCTAAGTCAGCTCTACTATCTACAATCACCACCCCAGCTTTCCCCCGCTGCAACTCATTGTAAGGAGACAGGTAAGGGTAAGAGGTAAAGAATTGTGGGAGCTATTGACCTTGCAGGGAGTTCAGTATTGTTCACTATAACACCACTACCACCACCACCACAAGTAATACTTAACACTTATATGATACTTCTTATGTGCCCGGCACTCTTCTAAGCACTTTACATATGCTAACTGAATTAATAGTCATTAATACTCACAATCCTATTATTAGAAGACTAGGGAGTACAGAGATTAAGTAACTTTCCCAAAGTCATGTAGTAAATAGTGAAGATGGAATTTTCATTAAAGTACTCTGACTCCAGGGTTGGCACATGATGAAAGTCGATTCTATTTCTTCCTCATGGATGAAAGGAAGAACATAGTTCTTCCCTCTTTTAAACCAAGTAGAGTGGAGGTTCTAAGAGAATCATGTACAGAGAAAGGTCTGAAAGAAGGGGGTACTGGTGTACAGTCCCTAGTTATATCACTGCTTACCATATTGATCCAAAAGAGATGGCAGGGTGAAGACAGAGACAATATATTCCCACCTTTAATATCACAAGGATGGGTGAATTTTCCTGTGGGTTTGGTGGGTACCAGGCTGACTTGCTGGTTCCTTTTCCAATCTTGTTTCACACAGAGTGAGAGGACTCTATAAGCAAACCATTCTAGAACTGTTCAAAATATGCTAAAATAAATGAAATGACAGAAATGATGGACAAACTGGGACCAAACATATCCTCTTGCCTTGAAGAACTAGGTAACTGTACAAATATACTGAACAACTATGGACTCCAGACAGTTGGTCCCTGAGAGAGAAGTGATCAAGATGAGCTCTATGATTGATTTGGATTTTGACTAACACACCCAATGGATGGTGGCATAGGGAGGAGGAGAAACTACCTTCCTGAGTTTACAAGACAGAAACTGGAGTTTTGGGAGGAGGGAGTGGATGGAATTTGGAGGGAAGAGTACCAGAGATGAGGAATTAGTTCAGAAAAACATTCTCTGTGGAGTTCCTCTTGAATCTGTTGTATATTAAGGTGCACTTACATAAAGTGAAGTCTCATGAGGCTGGGCAAAAAATGACAAGTTATAATCCAGATATTCCATGATTACATTTATAGTAAATATACAAAATAGGCAAATCTATAGAGAGAAAGCAAATTAATGGTTTCCAGGAGCAATGGATTTCCTTTTGGGATGATGAAAATATTCTGGAGCTAGATAGTGCTGATACTTGCACAGCACTGTGGATGCACTAAAAGGCACTGGACTCTACGAAGTAATGTTGTTAAAATGGTGAATTATGTTATGTAATATTTACCTCAACAGAAAACAATGAAGGTGAAATAAAAGCATTCCCAGATGAATAAGACCTGAGAGAATTTACTGTTAGTACATATACTTTATAAGAAATATTAAAAAGGACTGTGAAAACAAGTGACTCCAGGCAGCAATTCAAATCCACACAAAGAGCAGAGTACCACTAAAAGTAATTATATAATTACAAAAGACTTCAGAAAGGCACATTTTCTCCCCTCTCTTCTCTTAACTGATTTTAGCTGATTGAATATAGAGAGATTATATAATTTTATTCTTGGTCCTATAAAATATAGAAATGTAATATATTTTGCAATGATGGTACAAATGAGGTGGTTGGGAGGAAACTTGTATTGAGTTAAGTAAATGACACCACATGGTAGTTTGAATCCATAGGGGCAAATGAAAACATCCAGAAATGAGAAAAAAGATCAATATAATAAACTCTGCATGTATACTTGTCCTCCTTTCTTTTCTCAGCTTCTATAATAGATATACAATGATACTAAGTAATAATTGTAACTACATATTTTTTGTTTTCTAACATATATAGACATAATATGTATAACAATAATTGTATAAAAAAGAAGAGGCTATAGAGCTATATTGAAGTAACAAATCTATATTATACTAGAATTAAGTTAATATAAATGTGAATTAGATCTTGATAAACTGTATAGGATAAAACCTATAGCAACCATTAAGAAAATAACTAAAAATTATATAGTGAAAAACATTAAAGGAATAAAAATGTTACACTTAAAAATATACTTAATGCAAAAGGAAACTGTAAAGTAGGAAAGAGTAATAAAAGACTTGATATATATATATATATATATATATATATATATATATATATATATATATATATAAAACAAAAAGGAATATGGCAGATGTAAATCAAATTTTATCAATAATAACATTAAATGTGAATTGGTTAAATAATCAAATCTAAGATAGAGATATAAGACTGGATATAAAAACAATATCCACTAATCTGCTGTCTACAGGAGATACACTTTATACTTAAAGGTACAAATATGTTAAAAATAAAAGGATGGAAAAGATAAATCATGCAACAGCAACCACAAGAAAATGGAAGTGGTTATACTAATATCAGACAAGTGGCTTTAAAATGAAACATTTTCTAAAGATAAAGAGGTATTTTATAATGATAAGAAATTAAATCTATCAGGAAGATATACAAATTATATATATGTACACACTTAACAAGAGATCCCCAAATACATGAATCAAAAACTCACCAAAGTGAAGAGTTAAACAGAAAACAATAGTCAGAATTTCTCTTCACTAATAGAGTAAGTAGGCAAAAGTTAAATGAGAGGGAACCCACCAACTATATCTAACTATATACATGCTAAGAAATTAAAAAGTCCCAATAAATTTAAAATTAGTGATATTATGCAAAGTATATCCTGGGATTACAATGCAGTGAAATTGGAAATTAATAATAGAAATTTGGGAAAGTGAAAATATGTAGAAATTAAACCACAATGTGACAAGAGGTCATGAGAAAATTAGGGAATACTTTGACATGAATGAAAATTAACACACAACAGACCACAACCTATGGCTTACTACAACAGCCTTTCATAATAATAAAAAAGAAACTCAAAACATTAGGAATAGAGGAAACATTTTCAACCTGATGAAGGGCATATAAGTAAAATCCACAGCTAACATCCTACTCAGTGGTAAAAGATTGAATGCTTTACTCCTGTGCTCAGGAACAAGACAAGGATGTCTGATCTCATAACTTCTAGTTTACACTGTGCTGGAAGTCCTTGAAAGGGCAATTAGGCAAGAAAATGAAATTGGAAGTATCCAGATTGGAAAGGGAGAAATAAATGTATCTCTATTTGCAGGTGACATAAATCTTATATACAGAAAAATATTAAAGAATCTGTAAGATAGCTACTGGAACTAATAAATGAATTTGGCAAAACCATAAGGTATAAGATCAACACACAAAACTAGTTGTTTTTATGTATACCAGTGATGAACAAAATGAAAAGAAAATTAAGGAAACAATTCCATTTGCAGTAGCATCAAAAAAGAATAAAATATTTAGGAAGATATTTAATTTATTCTCTGAATTGCAAAACTTATACTCTGAAAATTACAAAGCGTGCATTTCATTGCATTAAATATATCAACCACTCCCTTCTGGCCTGTAAGTTTTCTGTTGAGAAGTCTGAAGATAGCCTTATAGGTATTCCTTGTATGTGATTTTTTTCTCTCTCTGGCTGCTTTTAATACTCTGTATTAATTATTAATCTTTGCCATTTTAATTATGATATGTCTTGGTGTTGTCTTCCTTGGGTCCCTTGTGTTGGTAGATATGTGTACTTCCATGGCCTGAGAGACTATCTCCTTCCCCAGATTGGGGAAATTTTCAGCAACTACCTCCTCAAAGACACTTTCTATCCCTTTTTCTCTCTCTTCTTCTCCTGGTACCCTTATAATGTGAATATTGTTGCATTTAGATTGGTCACACAGTTCTCTCAATATTCTTTCACTCCTAGAGATCCTTTTTTCTCTCTGTGTCTCAGCTTCTTTGTATTCCTGTTCTCTAATTTCTATTTCATTTACCGTCTTTTCTACTTCATCTAATCTGCTTTTAAATCCCTCCATTGTATGCTTCATTTCAGATACTGTATTCTTGAACATTTGTATCTCATTCCTGAATTCCTGCATGAGTTCTTGAATATTTTTCTATAGCTCCATGAACATGTTTATGGTTTTTATTTTGAAATCTCTTTCAGGAAGATAGATGAGTTTCATTTCATTTGGCCCTCTTTCTGGTGTTTGTGGGATTTGGGGTTGAACCAGGTTCCTTTGATGTTTCATATTTGTATGTGGTGCCCTCTAGTGCCCAGAAGCTCGCTATACTCTTTAGAGCTGCTGAGCTCCTGGAGCAATGGCAGGGGTTGCAGGGGAGCAGCGTTGGTGCCTGCTGGGAGAAAAGAGGTCTTTTCTGATTCCCAGCTGCAGTGCCTGTCTCCACTGCCAGGGCCAGTGGGTCCAGCATGCAGGGAGAAGCCTCTATGCTTTGCACTTGTAGCTGCTGTTGGCAGGGCTGCCCTCTGGCCGGCCTTGCATAATGGCTGGGGCAGCCAGTTTGCAAGCCATTGCCAGCCGGGAGAAAGGTGCAACAGGCTGTGTATCAAGGTGGGGGGCCTCTTAGCTGCATAGCCAGCCAGGGGAATGGAGCACCTGAAGCTCCTGAAAGTTCCCAACCTGCTGGGCAGAGTGCACCCAAACAATTTTGTCCACCTGTCCTTTCTCCTGAGCAGCAAGCTCTGTACAACCTTGCCCCTTAAGTAGCCCTCTCGCTGTTAGGAAGTCTCTCAGACTGCCCACCTTTCTTTTGCCCCAGAGCTGCCAGATGTAGATCCCGGTTTACCATGAGCAGCTGGAATCTCAGTTTTTCCAGGTGTTCTGCCTGTCTTAGCTTTCCAACCCCACTAATCTCCAGAGCACCATGTAATGTAGGTTCGTGCTCCCAGAGCAGATCTCCAGGGCTGGGTGTTCAGCAGTCCTAGGTCGCCACCCCTTTCCCCACTCAGTTTCTCTTCCTCCCTCTGGTGAACTAGGGTGGGGGAAGGGCTTGAGTCCCTCTGGATTATGGCTTTAGTACTTTTCCCTTTTCCTTGAGGTGTGCTGGTTTCCTCATATTTAGCCTGTCTGCTGTAGCGTTGTCCCTGTAGCTCTTTCAGGATTTGAAGTATTAGCTCTATTTTCATATTACATGTGGTTTTGGGAGGAGGTTTCTGCCTCACCTCTCACGTAGCCATCTTTAATCATCTCAGATAATGGTTTTTAGATATGATACCAAAAGCATAAGAAACAAAAGAAAAAAAATAGTTTAAATTGGACATTTTCAAAATTCAAACTTTCATGCCTCAAAGGATATCATCAAGGAAATGAAAAGACACTCAAGAGAATATGAAAGAAATTGCAATTTATATCTGATAAGGAATTTGTATCAAAAATACACAAAGAGCTATTATACTGGATAATAAAAAGACAACCCAATTAAAACTGAGGAAGTGATCTGAACAGATGTATACCCAAGGAATGTACATATGGCTGATAAGCACATGAAGCAACGTTCAATGTCACTAGCCATTAGGGAAATGCAAATCAAAACCACAATGAAATATCACTTTACTTCCATTAAGATGGTTATATTCTAAAATGCAGACAATAACCAATGTTGATGAGGCTTTGGAAAATATGGCACTCTCATACATTGCTGATGGAAATGAAAAAGGGTGCAAATTCTTTGGAAAACATTTTGGCATTTCCTCAAAATTAAATATAGAATTACTATATGACCCAGCAATTTCACTCCTAGGTATATACACAGAGAAAAGAAAACATATGTCCACACAAAGATTTGTATATGAATGCTTATAGTAGTCTTATCCATAATAGACAAAAGTTGGAAACAACTCAAATGTCCATCAACTGACATACAATATACAATACAATGTACATCTTTAAAGGGCTGAAAGAAAAAAATGCTAGCTTAGAATTCTGAGAAATGCACTTTAAATATAAAGACACAGGCTGGTTAATAGTAACAGAATGGGAAAAGAAATAGTATGCAAACACTAATCATAAGAAAGTGGGAGTGGCCAGATTAATATCAGCAAAGTAGATTTCAGAGCACAAAATGTCCATTCACAAATACGTGGATAAAGAAATGCTGTATATACATACAATAGGATATCATTCAGTCTTAAAAAAGTGAAATTCTGATGCATACTACAACATGGATGAGCCTTGAAGACATTATGTTAAGTGCAAAAAGCCAGGCCAAAAGAGCAAATATTATGTTTCCACTTATATGAGGTACTTAAAATAGTCAGATTCATAAGAGAGATAGTAGAATAGTGCTTGTCAGGGGCCGGGGGAAGGGAGGAATGTTTAGTGGGTACAGAGTTGCAGTTTGGAAAATGGAAAAGTTATGGAGATGGATGGTGGTAATGGTTGCAAAACAATATGAATGTACTTAATGCCATAGAACTGTACACTATAAGATGGTAAATTTTGTATTATGTATACATATTTTTACCATAATAAAAAATATTTTTAAAAATGAGGAGTAGAGAACTTTTAGATTAAAAGAGATTGAAGAGACATATCAAGTAAGGATAATAATGTATGTGTGTCATTGGAACCTCATTCAAACAAATGTAAAACAAAAAACCATAATAAGTATGGAGCAAAGGAAAACTTGAACACTGAACAGATATTTGATATTGAAAAGATATTATTTTAAGTATAATAATGGTATCATGATTAAGTTTATAAAGTTCTTTTAGAGATACATACTGAAAGATCAACAAATGAAATTATATGCTATCTGAAATTTGCTTCAAAATAATACAGAAGGAAAGGAATGGGTAGGAATAAAAACAGACTGACCATAAATTGAAAATTACTGTAGCTTACTGGTGGGTACATGATGTTGCATTATATTTTTCCAAACCACTTTTGAATATATTTGGAATATTCTATAATGAAAATGTTTTTTAAAATACTAAGACAAAACTTAAAAATCAAGCCCTAGTAAAGGAGAGGCATTCGCCACACACATAACTCCCAAAGAACTCATATCCAGATAAAGATATGCTGATAGCAGTATAAACTGATGGAATAGCTCTGGAAAACATTTTGGCATTATCTACTAATGGTGAAGTATGGCTATACATGACTCAGCAATTCTACTACTAAAATACACCTATCAGAGATGTGCTAGGATGTGAATAGCAGCATTATTTGTAAATGGCTCAAAAGTGGGAAATAATATCCATGAAGATGAAAATGAATACATGGTTTATGTTATATTAATGCAATAGTATAATACACGCAGTAAAAAAGAACCAGATCTATATACAAAAATGTGGATGGAGATTACTAACTAATTTGAGTGCTCTAAGATCAATAATCACATAATTAGAGTGCAACAAAATAAAAAACTTCTGATTTTTTAAGGACACCCCTAAGCAAATGGCACACTAATGACTCAGTCAAAATATTCACTATGCTTATAGTTGACAACTAGCCTGTATTCAGAACATTTATAAAGAGTTCCTAAAACTAAAAATAAGAAAACAAACAACCCAATAAAAAAATAAGTGAAATATTTGTATACAAATTTCCCAAAAGTAGATATGTTAACTAAATAACCAACTGAAAAGATGCTCAACATTGTTAATCCTCAGGAAAATATGAAATAAAACCATATTGAGATACCACTACACACCTGTTAGAATAATTAAATTTACAAAGAATAATGTCAAGCATTGTGGAGGATGGGGAGCAACTGAAACTCATATTTTGCTAGTGGGAATTTGTTTACACTTATCTACATTAATTTTCAAAATTCAACTATTTTGGAAAACTATTTGGCAGCTTTTAAAATTCTAAATAAGGCTCCGTCATTCTGCATTCACACTCACAATGTAGGTGGGTCACGAAGAAGGCAGTACAGTGTGGCGAAGGCAAGTAATGACTCTATAGCATCTTACTACGCTGATGGATAGTGACTGCAATGGGAGGGTGAGGACTTGATAACATGGGTGCATGTTGAAACCACAGTGTTGTTCATTGAAACCTTCATAAGATTGTATATCAATGATACTTTAATAAAAAAAGATTCAGCCATTCTACTCTTAGGTACTTACTTACAATAAATGAAAATACACTTCTACAAGACAAGTAGTGACTATAGCATCTTACTACACTGATGGACAGTGACTGCAATGGGGTATGTGGGGGAGACTTGATAATATGGGTGAATGTAGTAACCACAATGTTGCTCATGGGAAACCTTCATAAGATTGTATATCAATGATACCATAAAACATAGTAAGTAAATAAGTAAGTAAGTAAATAAATAAATAAATAAATAAATAAATAAATAAGGAAAAAACACTTCTACAAAAATATTTGTACATGAATTTTCACAGCAGTTTCTTTTTTAAGAAAAGCTTGTTATTGGAAGTATTCCATCAACAGGTGAACAGCCAGGGAGGGCATGAGGTCTTACAGTCCAAAAGCCCTCTAGGAACTGAATCCTGCCAACAACCTTGTGAATTAGGAAGTTGACCCTCTCTCAGTTGAGCATTAAGATGAGACTACATCCCTGATGAACACCTTGATTGTAGCCTTGTGAAAGACCATGGAGGGCCATCCAGCTAAGCTGTGCGTGATTTCTTAACCCACAGAAACTGTGAGACAATAAATGTTTGTTGTTTTTAGCCACTAAGTATTGGGGTAATTTGTTATGCAGCAACAGATAACTAAGCACATATGGTTGAACAATAAGAAGGAACAAATTACTGATGCAGGTAATAACATGGATGAAGCCAGGTGCAAAAGAATAATGTTTCCATTCATACAACATTTTTGAACAGGTAAAACCTATGTATAGTGATAGCAATCAGCTTACCAGTTTTCTGGAACAAAGTTTTTTGGGGTACTGACTGCAAAGGGGCATGACTTTCTGGAGTAATAGAAATGTTCCGTATCTTAAATGCAGTAGTGATTATGTGGGAATACACACTTGTCATTACTTACCACTGTCTGAAATATACAATTTATTGTGTGTAAATTATATCTCTAAAAGTTGCTTAAGAAGGGGGAGCATAATGCTTCTTCAAAACAAGGAAACAACTTTAGACTGTAAAAAGCTGTTTATGAACCCCTCAACTGTCATAGCTCTGTAGCAATCTTACCCTAGATGGGTATTTCCTATTCACTAAGTGAAAACCACAATGAAAATTTGAATAGTTGTATGTAATCACAGGACAAAGAAACTCAGAATTGGTTATGTAAAGTGAAAAATCACTGAGCTAATTAATCTACATTATCAATTCTTAATAACCCTGATCTTGTTTATCAGAAGGTCATTAGGAGATCCAGGGATCTCACCTTCACTACCCTTGATATCATGTTATGAATCCTGAAAAGGAGTCTTAGAGCATACTCATATAAAATAAAAAGAAAGCTTATAACTTTTAGATGATTTTTATTACAACATATAACCCAGAAACATTAAAAATGTATAGGTTAGTGAAATAGTATAAGGTGAACACTCTTGTAACCATAATTCAGATCAAAAAATAAAACTTCCAGCCTCCTCAAAAGCCCCTCTATGTGCCCTATCCTAACTAAATCCTTCCCCTTTTCCCCTAAAAGTAACCACTACCTTGACTTTTATAGTAATTACTTTCTTTGTTTTCTTTATGGTTTTATCTTCCAAGTGTGCATACTTGGATGCTATACTTTAGTCTTGTCCTTTAAAAAATTGGTATATTTATTTAAAGTCTTAGTAATGTACAAGTTTTCCCTCCGTCTCTTTCTTTTCCTTTTCCTTTTTTCTTTTTTATTAAGGTATGATTGATATACATTCTTATGAAGGTTTCACATGAAAAAACAATGTGGTTACTACATTTGCCCATATTATCACGTCCCCACCCATACCCCAATGCAGTCACTATCCATCAGTGTAGTAAGATGCCACAGATCCACTATGTACCTTCTCTGTGCTATACTGTTCTCCCCGTGATCCCCCACACCATGTGTACTAAACATAATACCCCTCAATCCCCTTCTCCCTCCCTCCCCACCCGCCCTCCCACACCCTTCCCCTTTGGTAACTACTAGTTCATTCTTGGAGTCTCTGAGTCTGCTGCTATTTTGTTACTTCAGTTTTGCTTCATTGTTATACTCGACAAATGAAGGAAATCATTTGGCACTTGTTCTCCACCTGGCTTATTTCACTGAGCATAATGTCCTCCAGCTCCATCCATGTTGCTGCAAATGATAGGATTTGTTTCTTTCTTATGGCTGAATAGTAGTATTCCATTGTGTATATGTACCACATCTTCTTTATCCATTCATCTACTGATGGACACTTAGGTTGCTTCTATATCTTGGCTATTGTAAAATGTGCAGCGATAAGCATAGGGGTGCATATGTCTTTTCGAATCTGAGAAGTTGTATTCTTTGGGTAAATTCCAAGGAGTGGGATTCCCGGGTCAAATGGTATTTCTATTTTTAGTTTTTGAGGAACGTCCATATTGCTTTCCACAATGATTGAACTAGCTTACATTCCCAACAGCAACGTAGGAAGGTTTCCCTTTCTCCACATCCTCACCAGCATTTGCTGTTCTTAGTCTTTTCGATGCTGGCCATCCTTACTGGTATAAGATGATATCTCATTGTGGTTTTAATTTGCATTTCCCTGATAATTAGTGATTCAGAGCATCTTTACATGTGTCTGTTGGCCATCTGAATTTCTTCTTTAGAGAACTGTCCCTTCATATCCTCTGCCCATTTGTGAATCGGGTTATTTGTTTTTTGGGTGTTGAGGTGTGTAAGTTCATTATATATATCGGATGTTAACCCCTTGTCGGATATGTCATTTACAAATATATTCTCGATACTGTAGCATGACTTTTTGTTCTGTTGATGGTGTCCTTTGCCCTATGGAAACTTTTTAGTTTGATGTGGTCCCATGAGTACATTTTTGTTTTTGTTTCCCTTTCTTGAAGAGATGTGTTCAGGAATAAGTTGCTCATGCTTATATTGAGGAGATATTTGCCTATGTTGGCTTCTAAGAGTTTTGTGGTTTCATGACTTACATTCAAGTCTTTAATCCATTTCAGGTTTACTTTCATGTATGTGGTTAAACAATAATCCAGTTTCATTCTCTTGTATGTAGCTGTCCAGTTTTGCCAACACCAGCTGTTGAAGAGGCTGTCATTTCCCATTGTATGTCCATGGTTCTTTATCATATATTAATAGATGATATATGGTTGGGTTTATATCAGTGCTCTCTAGTCTGTTCCACTGCTCTGCGGTTCTGTTCTTGTGCCAGTACCAAATTGTCTTGATTACTGTGGCTTTGTAGTAGAGCTTGAAGTTGGGGAGCATAATTCCCCCTGCTTTATTCTTCCTTCTCAGGATTGCTTTGGCCATTCGATGTCTTTTGTGGTTCCATATGAATTTTAGGCCCATTTTCTCTAGTTCATTGAAGAATGCTGTTGGTATTTTGATAGGAATTGCATTGAATCTATAGATTGCTTTAGGCATGATGGCCATTTTGACAATATTAATTCTTCCGGCAGAGGCGGAGCCAACATGGTGGTGTGAGTAGGACAGTGGGAATCTCCTCCCAAAAAAATTTATATTTTTGAAAATACAACAAATACAACTAATCCTAAAAGAGAGACCAGAAGACACAGGACAACACCCTGACTACATCAACACATGCGAGAGCCCAGCGCCTGGTGAAAGGGGTAAGATATAAGCCCGGGCCGGCGGGACCCCAGCACACCTCCCCCCAGCTCCCAGAAGGAGGGAGAGGGAGCCCAGGACTGCTAAACACCCAGCCCCAACCACCCGCACCAGAGCGCAGACACAGTGCATGTGTGGAGGGCTGGAAACTAGGGAAATAGGGCAGTAAGACCTCTGAGCAGGTGCTGAAGCTGATGCCCCTGTGACAAAGAAAAGCCAGTGCTCTTTAAAAGTCTTAAAGGGACAGGGATTTAACAGCTAGACGGAAACAACACAGGTCACAGCCCAGTGGCTGGAAATTACAGGGAAAACTGGGTGCACTAACCCCCTGGGCAACAGCTCTGACACTCCTCACGGAGGTAAACAGCCAAACAGCGCCCCCCCGAGTCCATTACCCCTCCTGGCGCTGCGAAAGCAGAGAAACAGCCTAAGGCAAAACACGCACACAGAAAGGCAGAAAGGAAAATTCCTACACTTCAGCGGGGCAAGGCAACAAAGATCCAGCCTACACGCAATTACCCAACACAAGCCACTAGGGGACGCAGTTGACCCAGTAAAGAAAGAACACTGGCAAGTGAAAAGTTTGGCCCTCCCAGCTGACAGTCAATAGCACCTGTCAACATGAAAAGGCAAAAAAATATGATGCAGACAAGACTAACCCAGATAGCTTCAGCGTCTGCTACATCTTCCCCTGAGAAGGAACCTGGGGAGATAGATTTAGCCAGTCTTCCTGAAAAAGAATTCAAAACAAAAGTCATAACCATGCTGATGGACTTGCAGAGAAATATGCAAGAACTAAGGAAGGAGAAACAAAAATAAAACAAGCTCTGGAAGGACTTCAAAACAGAATGGACGAAATGCAAGAGACCATTAATGGTCTAGAAAACAGAGAACAAGAACGCAGAGAAGCTGATGCAGAGAGAGATAAAAGGATCTCCAGGAATGAAAGAATTCTAAGAGAGCTGAGTGACCAATCAAAATGGAACAATATATGCACTATAGGAATACCAGAAGAAGAAGAGAGAGAAAAAGGGATAGAAAGTGTCTTTGAAGAAATAATTGCTGCAAACTTCCCCAAACTATGGGAAGAAATGGCCTCTCAGACCACAGAGGTACACAGAACTCCCATGACAAGGGATCCAAGGAGGGCAACACCAAGACACATAATAATTAAAATGGCAAAGATCAAAGGCCAGGACAAAGTATTAAAGGCAGCCAGAGAGAAAAAAAAGGTTACCTACAAAGGAAAACCCATCAGGCTATCATCAGACTTCTCAACAGAAACCATACAGGCCAGAAGGGAATGGCATGATATACTTAATGCAATGAAACAGAAGGGCCTCGAACTAAGACTACTGTATCCAGCATGAATATCATTTAAATATGAAGGAGGGATTAAACAATTCCCAGACAAGCAAAAGTTGAGGGAATTTGCCTCCCACAAACCACCTCTTCAGGGCATCTTACAGGGACTGCTCTAGATGGGAGCACTCCTAAAAAGAGCACAGAACAAAACACCCAACATATGAAGAAGGGAGGAGGATGTATAATAGCTCAACAAGTGAGTTAAGTTAGACAGTAAGATAGTAAAGAAGTGAACCCTGAACCTTTGGTAACCACAAACTTAAAGCCTGCAATGGCAAAAAGTTCATACTTTTCAATAATCACCCTAAATGTAAATGGACTGAATGCACCAATCAAAAGACACAGAGTAATAGAATGGATAAAAAAGCAAGATCCATCCATATGCTGCTTACAAGAGACTCACCTCAAACCCGAAAAGACATGCACAGACTTAAAGTCAAGGGATGGAAAAAGATATTTCAGGCAAACAACAAAGAGAAGAAAGCAGGTGTTGCAATTCTTGTATCGGACAAGACAGACTTCAAAATAAAGAAAGTAACAAAACACAAAGTAGGACATTACATAATGATAAAGGGCTCAGTCCAAAAAGAGGATATAACCATTATAAATATATATGCACCCAATAAAGGAGCACCAACATACCTGAAACAAATATTAACAGAACTAAAGGAGGAAATAGAATGCTATGCATTCATTCTAGGAGACTTCAACACACCACTCACTCCAAAGGACAGATCCACCAGATAGAAAATAAGTAAGGACACAGAGGCACTGAACAACACACTAGAACAGATGGACCTAATAGATATCTACAGAACTCTACATTCAAAAGCAACAGGATACACATTCTTCTCAAGTGCACATGGAACATTCTCCAGAATAGACCACATACTAGGCCACAAAAAGAGCCTCAGTAAATTCCAAAAGATTGAAATCCTACCAACCAACTTTTCAGACCACAAAGGCATAAAACTAGAAATAAACTGTACAAAGGAAGCAAAAAGGCTCACAAACACATGGAGGCTTAACAACACACTCATAAATAATCAATGGATCAATGACCAAATCAAAATGGAGATCCAGCAATATATGGAAACAAATGACAACAACAACACTAAGCCCCAACTTCTGTGGGACACAGCAAAAGCAGTCTTAAGAGGAAAGTATATAGCAATCCAAGCATATTTAAAAAAGGAAGAACAATACCAAATGAAAGGTCTAATGTCACAATTATCGAAATTGGAATAAGAAGAACAAATGAGGCCTAAGGTCAGCAGAAGGAGAGACATAATAAAGATCAGAGAAGAAATAAATAAAATTGAGAAGAATAAAACAATAGCAAAAATCAATGAAACCAAGAGCTGCTTCTTCGAGAAAATAAACAAAATAGACAAGCCTCTAGCCAGACATACTAAGAGGAAAAGAGAGTCAACACAAATCAACAGTATCAGAAACGAGAAAGGAAAAATCATGACAGACCCCACAGAAATACAAAGAATTATTAGAGAGTACTATGAAAACCTATATGCTAACAAGCTGGGAAACCTAGGAGAAATGGACAACTTCCTAGAAAAATACAACCTTCCAAGACTGACCCAGAAAGAAACAGAAAATCTAAACAGACCAATTACGAGCAATGAAATTGAAGTGGTAATCAAAAACTACCAAAGAACAAAATCCCCGGGCCAGATGGATTTACCTCAGAATTTTATCACACATACAGGGAAGACATAATACCCATTCTCCTTAAAGTTTTCCAAAAAATAGAAGAGAAGGGGATACTCCCAAACTCATTCTATGAAGCTAACATCACCCTAATACCAAAACCAGGCAAAGACCCCACCAAAAAAGAAAACTACAGACCAATATCCCTGATGAATGTAGATGCAAAAATACTCAACAAAATATTAGAAAACCAAATTCAAAAATACATCAAAAGGATCGTACACCATGACCAAGTGGGATTCATCCCAGGGATGCAAGGATGGCACAACATTCGAAAGTCTATCAACATCATCCACCACATCAACCAAAAGAAAGACAAAAACCACATGATCATCTCCATAGATGCTGAAAAAGCATTTGATAAAGTTCAACATCCATTCATGATAAAAACTCTCAGCAAAATGGGAATAGAGGGCAAGTACCTCAACATAATAAAGGCCATCTATGAAAAACCCACAGCTAACATTATATTGAACAGCGAGAAGCTGAAAGCTTTTCCTCTGAGATCGGGAACTAGACAGGGATGCCCACTCTCCCCACTGTTATTTAACATAGTACTGGAGGTCCTAGCCACGGCAATCAGACAAAAGAAAAAAATACAAGGAATCCAGGTTGGTAAAGAAGAAGTTAAACTGTCACTATTTGCAGATGACATGATACTGTACATAAAAAACCCTAAAGACTCCACCCCAAAACTACTAGAACTGATGTCGGAATACAACAAAGTTGCAGGATACAAAGTGAACACACAGAAATCTGTGGCTTCCCTATACACTAGCAATGAACCAACAGAAAGAGAAATCAGGAAAACAACTCCTTTCACAATTGCATCCAAAAAAATAAAACACCTAGGAATAAACCTAAACAAAGAAGTGAAAGACTTATACTCTGAAAACTACAAGGCACTCTTAAGAGTAATTAAACGGGACACTAACAGATGGAAACGCATCCCATGCTCGTGGCTAGGAAGAATTAATATTGTCAAAATGGCCATCCTGCCCAAAGCAATATACAGATTTGATGCAATCCCTATGAAACTCCCAGCAACATTCTTCAATGAATTGGAACAAATAATTCAAAAATTCATATGGAACCACCAAAGACCCCGAATAGCCAAAGCAATCCTGAGAAAGAAGAATAAAGTAGGGAGGATCTCACTCCCCAACTTCAAGCTCTATTATAAAGCCATAGTAATCAAAACAATTTGGTACTGGCACAAGAACAGAGCCACAGACCAATGGAACAGACTAGAGAATCCAGACATTAACCCAGACATATATGGTCAATTAATATTTGATAAAGGAGCCATGGACATACAATGGCAAAATGACAGTCTCTTCAACAGATGGTGCTGGCAAAACTGGACAGCTACATGTAGGAGAGTGAAACTGGACCTTTGTCTAACCCCATATACAAAGGTGAACTCAAAATGGATCAAAGACCTGAATGTAAGTCATGAAACCATTAAACTCTTGGAAAAAAACATAGGCAAAAACCTCTTAGACATAAACATGAGTGACCTCTTCTTGAACGTATCTCCCCGGGCAAGGAAAACAACAGCAAAAATGAGCAAGTGGGACTACATTAAGCTGTAAAGCTTCTGTACAGTGAAAGACACCATCAATAGAACAAGAAGGAACACTACAGTATGGGAGAATATATTTGAAAATGACACATCCGATAAAGGCTTGACGTCCAGAATATATAAAGAGCTCACACGCCTCAACAAACAAGAAACAAATAACCCAATTAAAAAATGGGCAGAGGAACTGAACAGACGGTTCTCCAAAAAAGAAATACAGATGGCCAACAGACACATGAAAAGATGCTCCACATCAGTAATTATCAGAGAAATGCAAATTAAAACTACAATGGGGTATCACCTCACACTAGTAAGGATGGCTGCCATCCAAAAGACAAACAACAACAAATGTTGGCGAGGCTGTGGAGAAAGGGGAACCCTCCTACACTGCTGGTGGGAATGTAAATTAGTTCAACCATTGTGGAAAGCAGTATGGAGGTACATCAAAATGCTCAAAATAGACTTACCATTTGACCCAGGAATTGCACTCCTAGGAATTTACCCTAAGAATGCAGCAATCAAGTATGAGAAAAACCAATGTGCCCTTATATTTATCACAGCACTATTTACAATAGCCAAGAATTGGAAGCAACCTAAATGTCCATCGATAGATGACTGGAATAAGAAGATGTGGTACATATACACAATGGAATACTACTCAGCCATAAGAAAAGGGCAAATCCTACCATTTGCAGCAACATGAATGGAGCTGGAGGGTATTATGCTCAGTGAAACAAGCCAAGTGTAGAAAGAGAAATACCAAATGATTTCACTCATCTGTCGAGTATAAGAACAAAGGAAAAACTGAAGGAACAAAATAGTGGCAGAATCACAGAACTCAAGAATGGACTAACAGGTACCAAAGGGAAAGGGACTGGGGAGGATGGGTGGGTAGGGAGGGATAAGGGAGGGGGAGAAAAAGGGGGGTATTAAGATTAGCATGCATGGGGGGGTGGGAGAAAGGGGAGGGCTGTACAACACAGAGAAGACAAGTAGTGATTCTACAACATTTTGCTATGCTGATGAACAGTGACTGTAAAGGGGTATATAGGGGTACCTGGTATAGGGGAGAGCCTAGTAAACAAAATATTCGTCATGTAAGTGTAGATTAATGATAAAAAACAAAAAAGCAGTTCCTGTGTGGTGACCTCCAATGAGTTCTACACAATGATATAAAGGGCATATAAAAGTGTAGGCATAGGGTCTGTTTGTGTTTATACAGAGGATCAAAGCCTAATTTGGCTACCCAGAAAATGAACTAAGAATCGATATGAAAAAGAACTTCCAACATCAGCACTCTTGGGAAGACTCATGCCAGAAGATGACCATCAAAAAACCCCAACAAAGATCCATGCACTGCTACAGGTGTAGATGCACTCATCCACCAGTTCCTGGACTTGCCATGGGAATGAAGAAGGAGATATCTAAGCTGGCCTGTGCATACAGCAAAACAACAAATTTGACTGGATCTAAACTGTTGGAACTCAACCAAGAATCAGGAGAAGTGCAAATTGTAGCGCTCCAAAATCTTACAACTACAGACTATTTACTGTTAAAAGAACTTATGGAATGTGAACAGTCCCCAGGAATGGGTTGTTTTAATTTGTCTGATTTCTCTCAGACTGTTCAAGTTCAGTTGGACAATATTCACCATATTATAGATAAGTTTTCACAAATGCCTAAGGTGCCTAACTGGTTTTCTTGGTTTCACTGGAGATGGCTGGTAATTACAGGTATGCTTTGGTTACGTAACTGTACTCCTATTATGTTAATGTGTGTGTGCAATTTAATTAGTAGTTTAAAACCTATACATGCTGAAGTTACTCTACAAGAAGGTATGTCAAAGAAATAATCAATCTTCCCAGGTTTTCTTCCACCTGCTACTTCTATAGCTTTTCTTCTTCCTTCCTAATTATAACCCTTAAGTAGAATTCGTGCCTCATATCGAATTTACCGAGTATCATAATTCTTCCAAGTGGTAAAGATACCTCAAGACAAATGCTGGGCATAGAAGCCACAGGGCATAAAATATGCAAAGAAGTAAAAAGCTAACCTTTTCAAACAATAAGGCTTTTCTCTCACTTACCAACTTAACATTTCCCTGTATGGCCCCGGAAGATGACTGGCTAGCCAGAGACGGGTAAGATTCCTCAAGGGAGGAACAACCTAAGACAGGCACAGTCGCAGGGGGGCCATCAGGTGAGAAAATGGGGATCAACAGAGGTGAGGCTTAGAACCTCCCCTTCCCCTGTTCTGAGAGAAATCTTCTGCATACGTGGATGATTTAAGCCCTTGTCTAGCTTGGATTAACACATAGTCTACATTCACACACCTGATCATCTACATTTGCTCTCTTACAACACTGAACTATGTTTTCTACCTTTACCTTGTATCTACCTACCACTTCAGCATTTTATTAAATATAGTAAAAATAAAGAGAGAAATGTGGTATCCACATATAAATCAAGTATAAAAATCAAATGAATATTTATATTTGAACTGTTTATAGTTCATAATGCATGATCATAACCAAAAGCCTCTGTGATGACTGCCCTTGTAAGGTTCACCATGTAACTTATACACTATGTAAGAATTTGTTCTCCATGTAAGAAATTGTTATGCTTCAGAAGATTGGAGACTGACGAAAATTAGGCTTGGGGTGGATTAATGATTGTGCATTGAGCATTGACCCCCCTATACAGAATTTTATTGTGGTTAACAACCATTTGATCAATAAATATGAGAGATGTCCTCACAAAAAAAAGTACACACTTCCAATTGTAAAATAAATAAGTAACCGGGATGTAATGTATAGCATAAGGAATATAGTGAAAATATTGTAACAACTTGGTATGGTGATAGCTGGTACCTAGAATTATCATGTATATAAATGTTAAATCACTGTGTTGTACACCTGAAACTAATGTAATACTGTGTGTCAACTACCCTTCAATAAAAAATTTAAAAAAAATTCTTCCTATCCATGAGCATGGGATGTGTTTCCATTTATTGGTATCTTCTTTAATTTCTCTCTTGAGTGTCTTGCAATATTCAGAGTATAGGTCTTTCACTTCTTTGGTTAGGTTTATTATTAGGTATTTTATTCTTTTTGATGCAATCATGAATGAAATTGTTTTCCTGATTTTTCTCTCTGCTAGCTCATTGTTAGTGTATAGGAATGAAACAGATTTCTGTGTATTAATTTTGTATCCTGCAACTTTGCTGAATTCAGATATTAGATCTAGTAGTTTGGGAGTGGATTCTTTAGGGTTTTTTATGTACAATATCATGTCATCTGCAAACAGTGACAGTTTAACTTCTTCCTTGCCTATCTGAATGCATTTTATTTATTTGTGTTGTCTGATTTCCCTGGCTAGGACCTCCAGTACTATGTTGAATAGAAATGGGGAAAGTGAGCATCCTTGTCTTGTTCCTGATCTTAAAGGAAAAATTTTCAGCTTCTCATTGTTAAGTATAATGTTGGTTGTGTGTTTGTCATATATGGCCTTTATTATGTTGAGGTACTTGTCCTCTATACCCATTTTGTTGAGAGTTTTTATCATGAATGAATGTTGAATTTTGTCAAATGCTTTTTCAGCATCTATGGAGATGATCATGTGGTTTTTGTCTTTCTTTTGGTTGATGTGGTGGATGATGTTGATGGATTTTCGAATGTTGTACCATCCTTGTATCTCTGGAATAAATCCTACTTGATCATGATGGATAATCTTTTTGATGTATTTTTTAATTTGGTTTGCTAATATTTTGTTGAGTATTTTTGCATCTATATTCATCAGGGATATTGGTCTGTAATTTTCTTTTTTTGTGGTATCTTTGTCTGGTTTTGGTATCATAGTGATGCTGGCCTCATAGAATGAATTTGGAAGTATTCCCTCCTCTTCTATTTTTTGGAAAACTTTAAGGAGAATGGGTATTAAGTCTTCACTAAGTATTTGATAAAATTCAGCGACGAAACTATCTGGTCCCAGGATTTTGTTCTTAGGTAGGTTTTTTGATTATCAGTTCAATTTTGTTACTGGTAATTGGTCTGTTCAAACATTCTGTTTCTTCCTTAGTCAGCTTTGAATGATTGTATTTTTCTAGAAAGTTGTCCATTTCATTTAGGTTATCCAGTTTGTTAGCATATAATTTTTCATAGTATTCTCTAATAATTCTTTGTATTTCTGTGGTGTCCGTAGTGATTTTTTCTTTCTCATTTCTGATTCTGTTTATGTGCATAGACTCTTTTTTTCTTGATAAGTCTGGCTAGGGGTTTATCTATTTTGTTTATTTTCTCGAAGAACCAGCTCTTGCTTTCATTAATTCTTTCTATTGTTTTATTCTTCTCAATTTTATTTATTTCTGCTCAGATCTTTATTATGTCCCTCCTTCTTCTTACTTTGAGCCTCATTTGTTCTTCTTTTTCTAGTTTCATTAATAGTGAGTTTAGACTGCTTATATGGAATTGTTCTTATTTCCTGATATAGGTCTGTATTGCAATATACTTTCCTCTTAGTACGGCCTTGGCTGCGTCCCACTGATTTTGTTGTGTTGAATTATTGTTGTCATTTGTCTCCGTATATTGCCTGATCTCTGTTTTTATTTGGTCATTTATCCATTGGTTATTTAAAAGCATGTTGTGAAGCCTCCATGTGTTTGCGGGCTTTTTCGTTTTCTTTGCATCATTTTCTTCTAACTTCATACCTTTGTGGTATGAGAAACTGGTTGGGTCAATTTCAATCTTTTTGAATTTACTGAGGCTCTTTTTGTGGCCTAGTATATGATCTATTCTTGAAAATGTTCCATGTGCACTTGAGAAGAATGTGTGTTCTGTTGCTTTTGGGTGTAGAGTTCTGTGTATGTCTATTAGGTCCATCTGTTCTAATGTGTTATTCAGTGGCTCTGTGTCCTTACTTCGTTTCTGTCTTCTTGTTCTGTCCTTCAGAGTGAGTAGAGTGTTGAAGTCTCCTAGAATGAATGCATTGCATTCTATTTCCCCCTTTAATTCTGTTAGCATTTGTTTCACATATGTAGGTGCTCCTGTGTTGGGAGCATAGATATTTATAACGGTTATATCTTCTTGTTGGATTGACCCCTTTATCATTATGTAATATCCTTCTTTGTCTATTGTAACTTTCTTTGTTTTGAAGTCTATTTTGTCTGATACAGGTATTGCAACTCCTGCTTTTTTCTCTCTATTAGTTGCATGAAATATCTTTTTCCATCTGTTCACTTTTAGTCTGTGTATGTCTTTGGGTTTAAAGTGAGTCTCTTGTAGGCAGCATATAGATGGGTCTTGTTTTTTTATCTGTTCAGTGACTCTATGTCTTTTGATTGGTGCATTCAGTCCATTTACATTTAGGGTGATTATCAATAGGTATGTACTTATTACCATTGCAGGCTTTAGATTCGTGGTTACCAGAGGTTCAAGGTTATCTTCCTTACTCTCTAAGTGTCTAATTTAACTCACTTAATATGCTATTACAAACACAACCTAAAGGTTCTTTTGTTTTTCTCCTCCTTTTTTTTCCTCCTCCATTCTTTATATATTAGATATCATATTCTGTACTCTTTGTCTATCCCTTGATTGGCTTTGGGGATAGTTAATTTAATTTTGCATTTCCTTAGTAATTAGCTGTTCTACTTTCTTTGCTGTGGTTTTATTACCTCTTGTGACAGCAATTAAACTTAGGAACACCTCCCTCTATAGCAGTCACTCCAAAATAGACTGTAGAGATGATTTGTGGGAGGTAAATTCTCTCAGCTTTTGCTTATCTGGAAATTGTTTAATCCCTCCTTCAAATTTAAGTGATATTCTTGCCCATTAAAGTAATCTTTGTTCCAGGTCCTTCTGCTTCCTTGCATTAAATGCATCATGCCACTCCCTTCTGTCATGTAAGGTTTCTGCTGAGAAATCTGATGTTAGCCTGCTGGGCTTTCCCTTGTATGTGATCTTATTTCTCTCACTGGCTGCTTTTAATAGCCTTTTATTATCCTTGACCTTTGCCATTTTTATTACTATATGTCTTGGTGTTGTCTTCCTTGGGTCCCTTGTGTTGGGAGATCTGTGGATCTCCATGGCCTGAGAGACTATCTCCTTCCCCAGATTGGGGAAGTTTTCAGCAATTATCTCCTCAAAGACACATTCTATCCCTTTCTCTCTCTCTTCTTCTGGTACCCCTATAATGCAAATATTGTTATGTTTGGATTGGTCACACAGTTCTCTCAATATTCTTTCATTCTTAGAGTTCCTTTTTTCTTTCTGTGCCTCAGCTTCTTTGTATTCCTCTTCTGTAGTTTCTATTTCATTTATCGTCTCCTCCACCATATCCAATCTGCTTTTAATACCCTCCATTGTGCTCCTCAATGATTGGATCTCTGACTGGAATTCATTCCTGAGTTCTTGAATATCTTTCCATATCTCCATTAGCATGTTTATGATTTTTATTTTGAACTCCCTTTCAGGAAGAGTCATGAGGTCCATATCATCTTTCTCAGAAGTTATATTAATTTTACTCTGAACCAGGTTTCTTTGGTGTTTCATATTTGTATATGGCACCCTCTAGCGTCCAGAAGCTCTACTCTCTGGAGCTGCTCAGTCCCTGAAGCAATGTCAGGGGTTGCAGGGGAGTGGTATTGGTGCCTGGGGGGAGGAAAGAGCTGTTTCCTGCTTCCCAACTGCTATGCCTGTCTCCACTGCCTGAACTGGTGGGCTGAGCACATAGGTATAAGCCTCTATGCTTTTGGTTTGTATTTGCTGTAGAGAGATCTTCCCTCTGGTGGGCCTAATGCCAGGGTAGGTTTTGCCGGTTTGCAAGCCAGGGTGAGCTGGCTGGGAGAAAGGCGTAGTAGGCTGCCTATCAGGGAGAGGGTCCTTGGAGCTGTGTAGCCAGCCAGGGAGCTGGAGCACCTGGAAATTGTGAAAGCTCACAACCTGCTCAGCAGAGTGCACCTGGACAATTTTGCCTACCTGTCCTTTCTCCTGAGCAGTAAGCTCTGTGCAACCCTTGCCCATTTAGCATCCCTCTTGCTAAAGGCTTCCTTTTTAGGAAGTCTCTCAGACTGTCCACCTTTCTTTTGTCCCAGATTAGCCATATATGGATCCCTGCTTTCCACAAGTGGCTGGAATCTCAGTCTCTCCAGGAATTCTGCCTGTCTTAGCTTTCCAATCCCCTAATCACAAGAGTATCATGAAAGCACCATGAAATGTAGGTTTGTGCTCCCAGAGCAGATTTCCAGAGTTAGGTATTCAGCAGTCCCAGCCTCCACTCACCGCTCAGTTTCTCTTCCTCCAGCCAGTGAGCTTGGGTGGGGGAAGGGCTTGGGTCCCACTGGGCCACAGCTTTGGTGTGTTACCCTGTTCCATGGGGTCTGCTTTTCTCTCCAGGTGTATGCAGTCTGGCACAGTCCTCTTTCTTGTTCCTCTTTCAAGATTAGTTGTATCAATTATATTTTCATATTAGATGCCATTTTAGGAGGAAGCCTCTGTCTCACCTCTCACGCAGTCATCTTTTCATCTCTTTCTTTTTCTTACAAATTATCTGTGAAAGAACTTAGGCTGTTTGACTTGTAGAGTTTCCCACAGTCTAGCCTTCTTATGGTTCAATGATCCTCTTTCCTCCAGTTCCTGCAAACTGGCAACTGTATCCAGGAAATCAAATAATTGGCTACAATGGTTTGCCCTTATCCAGTTATATGATTTGGTGACTACAGGTCTGTGGGCGCCAACTTGACTTTTAAGTCTTCTGTTGATATTTTATAGTCATCTTTGAGTGAGATCCTGTGCTGTTAACATTAACTAACCCAACCTGCCTTTTTCATTTGTCTCATCACTCTGTCTTGAAATTTCAGATCCTCATCTGATTCTCTCGCATTCCTAGCCAGTTAGCCTCAGTCATTCTTCGCTGTGATAGCTGAATTTTTCATTATCCTTGTAAGGCCCTTATGACCTTACATCTGAACCATTAAGGCAGACCATTCTCTGGTGTTTCTTCCTTCATTCTCTCCCTCTCTCCTTTTGAGAGGTTTAAGCAAGCTGTCCAAAGCTATATAGCAGGTTAATGCTGAGTCTGGGAACCAACCGAGATTTCAGAATATGAGAACTGCCTCAATATGCCCCTGTATTCTTGCCCATCTTCTCCATTCAACTCCTTCCCTTTGTTTACTGATGAGTCATTAATTATTTGGGAGGGGGTGCCTTCAGATTCCCAGCCCTGCTCTGTGTGCTCTGAATGATAAGGGCTAGGTGGTAATGATTATGCCTCAGGAGGGAAGGTAAAAGATATACTGTTTTTGGGTAGGCCAAATATCCGTTCGCATGAGGCCATTTGGAGAAAGCTAAAGGAACAGGTAAACTGCCAGGCCAATAGGAGCTAAGAGAAGGCAATGCCCAGGTTGGCTGAGGTAGTCAGAGAAAGCCTCAAGGAGGAAAAGGACCCTGACCTGGGCTTCAGAACATAGGTAAGACCTAGAAGTAGGGTGGGGAAGAAAGAAGAGAGCTGTCTGAACTCAGGACCAGTGTTCTTACCATTAATTACTCTGACCTGCCTCGTGCTGCTTTGTGGGTACAAGTCCACTTACTTCTGCTTTAGAGGTGCTCAAGTCTATTAATGATGTCTATGGTCTCAGAGAAGGTTTGGTACAAGGTCTTTATGACTCAAAGTCAGGAAATCTGTGCTCTGCATTCCCCCAAGGACTTCCTCACTTGTTTCCAGGTAATAGAATCTGAATTTATCAACCTTTTAAAATAATATTTAGGCATTTACATTTAAAATATGGGTGCCCTTGAGCCTGCAAATCCATTCCTAGGCATCCAACCTAAAGAAATAATCAGTGATGCTCACAAAAATTTAACTATGACAGTTATGGTAAATATGAGTGATTAGGGTCTCTTTACACTACACTGGTTTATTGTTTTACAGAACTCAATTGATTATGTTTTATCTATTACATTTTATGTTTATGCATATGTATGTATATAGATATATATTAAAATCCCATTGAGCATACTGTTTAATCTACTTTTCTATTATTTACAGTGTAAATCATGAAGTTTTCCTTATCACTGACTACTCCTTCACAAAAAACTCACTGAATTTCCTCAGACATAAATAGAGAAAACCTTATGTTTTGGACCGAACTGAGCTCTGTGTAGATGTATTCCAGATGACAGGCTCTACCAAAGTTTGGCTGATGATTGTACTTACTGCCATCACTCCTTTTAGCCAAGACTGCTAATTGTTTCCAGTGACAATTTTCCTCATCTCCCTCTAAATAACAGGATTTCCTTCCCAGTGTATTACAAGAACTCTTGACCGCTCAACTAGAAACTAACATTCCCTAGCTTCCCTTGCAGCCAAGTAGGTCTTTGTATTTAAGTTCTTTGCAATGGAATCTGAGCAGATATGCAGCGTGCAACTTCTGCATCACCTTTTAAAGGGGAATTGTTTGCCTACTACTCTCTTCTCTCCTTCCTCTGTCCTGGAACTCAGAAGTGTAACGACAACAGTCTAGGAGATAGCAGAGCAGTAAAATAGGAGGCACTTGACCTCATTCAGCAGACAAATTCACCTGTCGAAAGTCCCTTCCTATCTCTGGACTATTTTGTATGAGAGATAGACATTTCTCCTTATTTCAACCATTATATTTTGGGGGGGTCTCTATATTATAGTGGCCTATCCTGTGTCCTAAATAAACTTGTGAAGGAAGTGATAGATTTTCCACGAGGAAAGGAAAGACTTCCCCATTACTTTTTTCTAGTGCGGAAAAATGTGGTTAAAATGAATTCATGATACATGTTGTGCACACATTTCCTAGTTTGTTATTTGCTATTTTTGTTTCTGGTGGTTTTATGTGTCAAATTTTTTTAATGTTGATTATATAAGTATATTCAGAAATAAGAGTTGATTATATTTTATCTATTACAGTCTATGCTTATACGTATATATGCATATAGATGTATACTAAAATCCCATTGAGCTTAATGTTTAAGCTACTTTTCTATTATTTACAGCATAAATCATAAAGTTTTACTTATCATTGACTATTCCTTCACAGCATATTTTTATTGTTTTACAGAACTCAGTTATATCAATAAGCAATAATTTGTCTAAGGCAAATCTGTATGTGTATATTTTGTTTTTTTCCATTGTTTTGCTTATATTTATTTTACTACAACGAGTATCCTTATGGGTAAATCTTTCCAAATATTTATGATTTCTTCTGTAGAATAGAGTAGTATAAAAATTTAAATGACTATACCAAACAGTATGAACTATTCTAAGACTTTTAATAATTACTGTCAAATAGCCCTCCAGAAAGAATGTACCAGATTGCGCATACCCACCAATAGTGTGAGAATTCTTTTGTTAAGTTTAACAATTTATTATGAGAATGACATGTTTATTTTGCATTTAAGGAAATTTTAAATAAAGTATAAAATACATACATAAAAGTAGCCAAATCATACATATGTAACTCAATGAAATTTTGCAAGCTAAAACCATCTAACAAGCACTCAAAACAAAACAAAACCCCAGAGCATTACCAACACTGTATAAACCCCATTCCAGTCATTACCCAAGGCTGTCACTACCCTGAATTCTAACGTCATAGATCCTTTTGCCTATGTTTAAACTCATATAAATTCATATACATCACTTTTTTTCACTCTAACTTCTTTATCTGAACATTATGTTTGTAAGATCCATCCATGTAATTTTTACTACTGAATAACATTCTACTATGTAAATGCACACTTTACTATGAATTTTCCTGATGAAGAACATTTGGGTAATTGCTAATTTCTGGCAATTTAAAAAGTGCTGTCATGAACATAGTGTAAATATTGTCTGGCAAACCAATGCACACATTTTTATTACGGGTATATCTACAGTGAGATTGCTGGACCATAGAGTATACCTGTGTTTACCTTTATGTATTTTGCCAAACAGTTTTCCAAAGTGGTAGTGCCCATTCTAGTTGCACCACATCCTTGTAAAACACTTGATGTTTTCTGTCTTTATTACTTTAGACATTCGGGTAGGAGGGGTGTTTAGCAGTATCACATTCTGGTTTTAATTGGCATGTCTCTGAAAACTAACAAAGTTGAGTGTATTTTCACAGGTTCATTAGACATTTGGGTATTCTGTGTTTTTTTGAAGTGTTATTTTAAGGTGTTTGCCCATTTTTCTATTGGGTTGTCTTTTCCTTATTCATTTGAAAAAGTTCTTTATACATTATAGATATGAATCATTTGTCAGTTATGCCAAATTTGTCAGTGTTCCAAGTATCTCCTCCTGGTCTGTGCTTGCCTTATTGTTTTAATGGTGTCTTTTGATGAACAGTTATTTTTGGTATTAATAAAATGCAATTTATAATTTTTATCCTTTATAATTAGTGCTTTTTGTGTCCGTTTTAAGAACACTGCCTACTTAAGATGATTTCCTGTGTATTTTGCATTAAAATTATATTTTTACCTTTCCCATGTAGATCTGTAAACACTGGGAGTTTATTTTTGTGTATTATTTAAGGTAGAGTCAACATACATTTTCACATATGGATATCCAAATGATCTGCTAGCACTTTTTGGAAAAAAAATCCTTTCCCAACTTCACCACACTGTCATCCTTTTCATAAGTCAAGCAACAGTATATGTAGGTATGAATCACACAGGTCCATACCTGTGTGTGTGTACACATATATGTTAATTATTGTGATATAATAGTATTTATTCACAATTTACTGCAGTATTGTACTAAGTTTGGTATCTGGTAATGGAAATTTTGGAGCTCTCTTCTTCTTCAAGGTTGTCCTGGCTATATTGACTTTTTGCACTTTTATACATGTAATTGGAAACTGCTTGTCAAAAAAAATAAATAACCTGCTGAGATTTTTATGTGGATCGCATTGAGTTTATAGATGAATTTGGAAATAATTGACCACTTTAAAATATTGAGTCTTTCAACTCATGAGCCTGGTCTATCTCTACATTTATTTAGGTCTTCTTCAATGTTTCTCAAAATTATCTTACAATTTTCAGTGTAGAGGTCTTTCAAGTATTTAATTAGATCTATTTCTAGATATTTGATTTGTAATCAGCTTTAGTTATATTTACATACAATAATACAAGTTCAATTATTTCAGCAAATGTATTCACCAGTGGAGTGGTTACCCCATCAAAATTCAGAACATTTTTCAGCTGAGAAAGTTTGGTTATGCCCCTTTTACAGTCAGAAAAATCCCAACCTTCAAGTCAGCCAAATACTGATTTGATCCAATTTATATCAATATAAATTAGTTCTGCCTCTTTATAACTTTATATAAATGTATTCATGCAGAATGCACTCTTTTAAGTCATATCTTTCCATGAGTGTAATATTTTCTGAGATACATCTGTCTTATTGCTTGTACCAATAGTTGCTTCCTTTTTATTGCTAGAAGTATTTTTTGTATTGTTAGTATGTATGAATACATCACAATCTGTTTACCCATTCGCTTGTTGATGAACATTTGTATTTTATCCACTTTGGGGCTGTCATAAATGAAATTGCTATGAACACTTCTGTACAAATCTTTTTTTGAGGAAATTTGTTTTGATTTCTAAAGTTCCTAAGAGTGGAATTTCTGGGTCATATGGTAAGAGCAAATTTAACTTTTCAAGAAATTGTCAAAGTCTTTCAAAGTGGTTGAACTTCTCATCAGCAGCCAATGAGATTTCCAGTTATTCCATTACCTCAAAAATTCTTGGGATTTTCACACTTGTTAATTTTAGCCATTCTGATGGGCATACAGTGGTATTTCATTGTTTTTTTTTACATTGCCCTGATGATTGAGACTGAGCATCTTCCTGTGAGCTTATTGACAGTTTGCACATTACTTTTGCAAAACATTCATTCAAATATGTTGATCTTTGTTTATTACATTGTTTGTCTTCTTATTTTGGATTTTAGGAGTTCTTCATGTATCTTCTGGATACAAAGCCTTTTCAGTTAAACATATTGTAAATATTTTCTCTCAGCTTCCCTCTTCATTTTCTTAACCATAATTTTCAAAAAGCAGTTTTTAATTTCATAAGTCCAATGTCTATTTATACTCCACTACCATACTACCTTTATTACTCCATCTTAAATCTGTAAACCAGATAATGCAATTGTCCAGATTTGTGTGTTTTTTCCCAAAATTATTTTGTCTAAATCCTTTGCATTTCCATATAAATTTGGGTAAGTTTATCAGGTATACAAAGATGCCTGGTGCAAATTGATTTTGACTGCACTGAATTTATGGATGAATTTGGAAAGAATTGATATCTCAACAGTACTGAATTTCCTGATCCAGGACCATGGTTTATTTTTATATTTACCTTGATCTTTAGTTTCTTTCAGCAGTGTTTTATAGCTTTCAGTGTATAGGTTTTCTACATGTTTTCTTACATTTATTCCTAAGTATTTCATGTTTTTGGAAGTGATCATAAATTTTACACATACAATTTCAATTTCCAGTTGTTCATTACTAGCATACAGGAATAAAATTGAGGCTTTTTATATTTACCTGTAACTGCAACCCTACTAAATTAAATTCTGAGTTCTATAGTAGATTTACTGTAGATCCCTTAGGATTCTCTAAATACATGACATGTGATTTTCAAATAAAGACATATTTATTGCCTTTTGAACTAGAACTTCGTGAAGGAATTGTTGTTGTTTCAGTTCTGAAAATCCAAAAAGGCTCTGCTACACTCACTGACTCACCTCATGGAAGGGCTACAAGTATCTAAGGGCCCTTCCTCACATGATGAGCCATCAGCTGCCCTGTCCTTTTTCAAGTGCTAAAAATGTTGCTGCCGGTAGAGTCTATATTTATATAGTGACTAAGCAGAACAGACAGGTGCTTGGGGTTTTTTCCCCAAATTTAATCCTGTTTTTCAAATAAAAATTATTTTCTTTTAAAATAGTATATTGGTTTTTGTTTAATTTAAAAAGAACAAAACTGATTAGGATTTTTTTAAATTCGCTCTTCTAGGCTCTCCTGACACACGTCTTCTACACATTTTTGTGGCGGGAGACATCAAAAGCATTGGAAGCAGTACGGACAACAAGTGGAAGAAGGGTGTTCTGGGAGCAGAAGAGGGTAAGAGGAATGTCCCCAGAGACGTGGGAATGGCCCACAACCCCGCCCCGAGAAGATAACGCCCTGCCCCGGCAGGCAGAGAGGAAGGCTCTGCAATACAGAAAGGAAGAGCTACCCGGCCCCGGTTAGAGGAGCTCCCAGGGCAACGCGGGCAGGGGGAGGTATGCGGGCCGGGGCGGGATCTGCGTGACTCCGCGGGGCAGGACGGGTACAGGTCGGGGGCGTGGCCGTCCGCGGTAACGACAGCCTCACGTGACCGGCCAAAGCCAAGCCCCGCGCGCCTTGCTGTAATCAGACCTGGCCTTCGCCCGCCGCCGTCTGGGTTCCAGCTCCCAGTGGCCCTCCCTGTGCGCGTGCGGGCCGGGGGCGGCTCCACAGAGCAGGAGGCGGAGGGGAGCAGGTAAGGGACGCGGAGGGGTCGTCCCTGGGGTTGGTGTGAGCGAGCGGACACAGCCTGCGGACGCCTCCCGGGATCCGGCCGCCCAGGCTCGCAAAGATGTGAGACCTCAGCCCCGCGCCTCGCCGCGGCCCCGCGTTTGGCCGCAGAATATTGTAGTCTTTCCCGTGGGGAGGGCTGGACGGCCCTGAAACGACGACCCTTCGGAAACACCAGCCTCTCGCACCCCCGCTCTGCCCTCGCCCTTCTTGGTGTAGGAAATGGTGGTCAGCGCGGGGATCGGGAGGCGCGGAGCGGAGCTCTCGGCTGCAGCAGCTCCCGCTGCCCCCACTCCGGCCCTCTGCAGGTCTGCGGGTCTGTGTCAAGTATCGCGGCGGCGCACTCGGGCGAGAATCGGAGGAGGAGGGGACAGCAACGATAGGCCCAGGTCGGCGCGGGGGACAGTTGCAGGGGGCAGAGTGGGGGACGTGTGGAAAGCCGCGATCCCAAGCCTCCCCTACCCCGTCCTCCATTTTGGTGCCTGCAGATGCCTGGGCACTGATCGGCAGCAAAAATGGGTTTGTGGCGAAGGAGCAAGAGGGAACTGGGAGGGCTCGGACTGGGTGACCCCTAGAGGGCGTAAGGAGCCTCTCAGGTGGGAAAATGAAATTAAGCCTTTGAAATCCAGGGTTCTGAGTCTTGAAAGGTACGTGGTGTGGGCCTCTGTCCTCGGTGCTGATCAGCCCACCAAGAAAAGTCCTATCTCAAGTCTTTTGTCTCCTAGGTACAATGGCGTCCAAAGAGAAACAAGCAGTAAAAAATCTCAACACGGAAAATGCCAACCAGGAAAATGAAAAAAAATAATGAAAAGGAACAACATGCCAATAAAGGAGAGCCGTTGACCCTCCCTTTGGAAGCTGGTGAATACTGTGTGCCTCAAGGAAATTGTAGGCAGTTCCGTGTTAGGCAGCACATCCTGCACTATAGGTGGGAAATGATTCAGCGGCTTGGAGAGCCACAGGCAAGGATGAGAGAAGAGAATAAGGAAAGAATTGGGGACGAGGTGAGACAGCTGATGAAAAAGCTGAGAGAAAAGCAGTTCAGTCACAGTCTGCAGTCAGTTAGCAATGACATCCCTCGCCATGACCATCGTGATGAATTTTGCCTTATGCCTTGAATCCTGATCTTTTCCCTGAAGTTAATAGAGAAATATCAGTTTTCTAAACATGTATGTTCATGTAGTACCTTTGTTGTAAACCTTTTAGTGTTACTTGTTTCCAGTAACCAGCTTCTAATTGAATGTTCTGTTTTTGACACAGTCTGTAAGTTTCTGTCAGCAGGGAAGTTTTCCTATTGCATGGAAAGATGCTTATTATATATCATGAAGTTAATAAAGCAGTTTAAAAAAGCATTCTCTGTATTTTTTACTTCAAATTTTATCTATTTTATATATGAACATACAGTGTAAGAATATATAAAGTAAAAAGTGTTGATTCTTGCAAAATTATGACAAAATGTTTTTATCTGTATTTCCTCATTTTTCAAAACTGAACACATAATACTTAATGAAAGACTTTGACCAACTGATAAAAGCAATGTGAACACTTATTAAATACTTGTGACAGAATCTCACTTATAGCTTACCTCTGGATCTCTTATTTAGAATTATAAACCTAATACTGGTAAGAGACTCATCTCTAAAGATTATAATATTGGTCAGCAAGATTAAGATAATAATCACCTAAAACTGCTGTGCATACTTCATGAGGCAATAAGTTTGTGAGCTTTTTCCAAGCTCTTATTCCCACTGGCATATACATGACCCAACCCTTTGGATTACCTTCAGCATATGGGGAGGTTCCCTAAGCTAGGTCTTCCCTATACTCACAGGTCCAGGGTACTTCCATTCCTCAGCTGGTGTGCTGCATTCCCATGCTCACGTGCATATTGATGTTCAGGAATCCTCAAGATGAGAAAATCCCACTGATTTCTCTGGAACTACCAACAACTGAATCCTCAAAATGTGAATAAATTCTCTCTTCCTCTGGCTTCCTGGAAAGACATTATCTGGTTCTCTTTCTTCAGGTGGTGTTCTCCTAAGAAACCTTCCTGGTTTATTGGACTCTACGATACAAGGTGTGTGAGAGAACATAGTTCACTTTCAGTCTAAGACAGTTCCTCTTCACAAAAGCCCCCTGAAACTAAGATTGTAAAAAAAAGTATATTGAGTTGGATGTCAGGAGGTCGTGTCAGTGAATTCAGTGGAAACCCAAATGTGGAGAATTTTTTGAGAAGTCCATCAGAGGACTACTGGATGTAAGTGCCCCAATAGAACTTGGGAAATAAGGTTGCCTTGAAGTGTGCTGAGAAGGTGAAACATACATGATTTATAGAGACAGTCTTTTGTGGAAATAAAAGTTTACGATTCTAGAACAGAAGTTGGCAAACCACAACCCATAAGCCAAATCTGGGCTGTTGCTTTTATTTTTTTGGCCAATGAGATAAAAATAAATTTTATGCTTCTTAATATTTGAAAAAATATTTCGTGATGTGACAGTTACATGAGATTCAAATTTTGGTGTCTGTAAGTTTTATTGGAATGCAACATTTACTAATTTACATATTGTTTATGGCTGGTTTTGCACTACAGTGGCAGAGTTGAGTAGTTGTGAAATAAACAGTATAGCCCGCCCTACAAAGCCTAGGTATTTATCATCTGACCCTAACAACTCCTGCTCTAGATTGTAACATCACAAAAGCACTTATGAAGCCAAAGGGAAAAGTGGATAGGCAGGTGAAAACAATATGTAACACAGGAAAACCCTGATGTCATCAATCACATGCATATGCAGTTTGAAAGCCCTCCCTCTTCCAGTGCTTGAGACAAAGCACATTAATGCAAGGCAGAAGTTTATAAACAGAAAGACTAGTTGAAAAGGCAAGAAAACTGATGAACAAAGTGGCTTATGCCCTACCAGACTTCATATTCTTGATTGCCAGTATTAGCACCAGCTTCTATGGAAAACAGAAGCATTCTAGTTTAATGGGCCTAAGGATATTCAGCAGTTCCTTCATGAAGAAAAACTGGAAGCTCACATGTGAACCCATGGCATATTGTGATAAAAAGTTGGATATGCATATGCCCAGAAAAATGCATTTTTTCCATATATAGGCAGATCCAAGTTGCCCTGTCAACTTCAGAAAGATGGGGTTAGGATTCTAGTCTCTGGAGAGAGTCCTCTGCTAACCAGCTTATATGGGGATGTAATGCTCTTAAGAGTGTTTAGATCTGAAGGGGCATCTCAGAGAGTACTATGTGAGAGGTTAAGCTCCATGTAAAATGCTCAGACAACCAGCAGAAAGTGAGCGAAAGGCAGTAAAGCAATAGGACATGAGATTCCCTTGAGAGGAATAGCAATATCTAAGATTCTAATGGCATTTGCCTATATATCATTTCTATATGTTGTATGGTAAGCCTCCTTTTCTCCCTCAGATGGCCTTACTTCATGAATGGGATAGTAGTTTAAGAAGTAATATAAGTAAGTTTAGGTAGGTTGCAGGATACTAGATCACTATACAGATTTAGCAGTATTTGTTGTTTTCTGAGACTGCCATAACAAATTACCATTCTCTTCATAAGTGCCTAAAATAATCTAGCAAAGAGAAGGCAGTGAGATTAGAGAGTTTGCCTGGGTTCACAAAGAAAAATGATGTTCAGGAAAGAGGTTTGAGATACAGATATGGATTGGGCCATTGGTGCTTTAGCAAATCATGTACATCTGGTAGATATCTGATGAATGAAAAACTGAATAAGGTAAGTATGGATTTAGTGATACTCAGCAAATGATAAGCATACATGTTTGAATCTGTATGTATTTCTAGGAAAAATTTGAGATAATGTATATAATATAACTAGAATAAAAATAATTCCTTTTTTTTCTGTAAAAAATCAAGTTCATTGAAGGAAATTCAGAAAATAAACCTAAAAGCCACCTTGTGACCAAAGAAAGCAATGCAGCTTGCAAATACATTGTCCCATTCAGTAGACTGCCATTCCATTTTGGTGATGGTGTCCTTTGCTGTGTAGTAGCTTTTTAGTTTGATGTAGTTTGCCTCAGTTTTTTTCTTTTGTTTCCCTTGTCTGGGGACAAATATCCAGAAACAAATCGCTAATGCCAATGTTTCAGATCTTATATTTAAGTTTTTAATCCATTTCAAGTTCATTTTGTATATGGTATAAGACAGTGGTCCATTTTCATTCTTTTTCTTGTTACTGTTAAGTTTTCCCAACATTATTAAAGAGATTATCTTTTCCCAGAAGAAAAAGGCAGCCTACTGAATGGGAAAATATATTTGCAAATGACATGTTCAATAGGGGGTTAATGTCCAAAATACATGGAGAACTCACACAACTCAACACCAAATCATCATCATCATCATCATCATCCAGTTAAAAAAATGGGAAAAGCACCTGAATAGTTATTTTTCCAAAGAAGATATACAGGTGGCCAGCAGACACGTGAAAAGATGTTCCACATCCCGGATCATCAGGGAAATGCAAATCAAAACCACAATGAGATATCACAAATATGTCCAATTAATTGTACTTCTGGGTATTTCTCTTCTCTGCTCATAGAAAGCAATTGTCTGTGTAGAAAATTCTATGTAATACATGAAAAGCTGCTTGAGCAAATGAGTAAGTTTAGGAAGGTTGCAGGATACCAGATCACTATACAGATTTAACAGTATTTGTCGTTTTCTGAGACTGCCATAACAAATTACCATAAACTTAGCGGCTGAAAAAAACCCAGAAATTATTCTCTCTCAGTTCTGTAGAACAGAAGCCCAAATCAAGGTGTCAGCATTTCCACATTGTCTCTGAAGTCTCTAGGGAAGTGTATCCTTCCTGACCTCTTCAAGCTCATGGTGGGCCCAGGCATTTCTTGGCTTATAACAGCATAACTCCAGTTCCGGTTTCTCCTTTGTGTCTCTCTGCGTGTCCTTTCTGTCTCTTCTAACAATGTATTCATGGGATTTAGGCCCACACTAATCCAGTATGATCTCATTCCAGTTCTTAATCAATTGCATCTGCAAAGACCTTACTGACAAATAAGGTCAAATTCTGAAGTGCTGGGTGGACAGGAACTTTAGGGGGGAACATGCAGCACTTTACAAGCAATGAACAGCCAGCCAGATGGCAATTTAGAACACTATCTTTACAAGAGGATCAGTAACATGAAATATTCAGAGATAAATTTGAGAAAAGATGTACAAGACCTGCACACTGAAAACAGTAGAACATTGATGACATAAATTGAATCCCAGCAGTTTTTTATAGAAGTTGACAATCTAATTCTAAAATTTATATTAAAAAATCCAAAAGCCTGAGAATTGAGAAAACAACATGGATGAGAAGACCATTTGGGAGGACCCAATTAGAAATCCAAAATTACCTTTTAATTTTTATATAACAAAAAGATAGGGTGCAGATAAGCATTTGTGCATATATTACAACATAGGTTCAGAATTAAATTTAACATTTGGTTAAACAGAACAATTGATAAAGCTTCATGGACTTAATCAGTATTGGGATTCAAATGACAGCTATTCCTGTGAATCCCACTAAATTTAAACATAGTATTCCCTATAATCCGAGAGTGGGTGGCTTAAACAACTGAAATTTATTTTCTCACATTTCTGGAGATTGGAAGTAGAAAAAAATCAAGGTGCCAGCAGAGTTGGTGTCTAGTGAGGGCTTCTCCTCTTGAATTATAGATGGCCACATGATCTATACCCATACAACTCAACTCAGCTTCTTGCTGTGTGTGCACATGACCTTTCATTTGTATGCATAGAGAGAGATCTGGTGTTTCTTCTTATAAGGACACTAATCCTATCAGATCAGGGCCCCCTACTATGACCTCATTTAGCTTTAATTACTTTCTTATTCCAAATAGGGTCACAACAGGGTTTAGGGCTTCAGTATATGAATTTTGGAGGGACACAAACATTCTCTCCGTAACACCTTCAGTTATCAAAACAATGTGGTACTTACATAATGTAGGGGGGGCACAGGGAAGGCAGTATAGCACAGAGAAGACAAGTAGTGACTCTATAGCATCTTACTAGGCTGATGGACTGTGAGTATAATGGGGTATGTGGTGGGGACTTCATAACAGGGGGAATCTAGTAACCACAGTGTTGCCCATGTGACTTTATATTAATGATACCAAAATAAGAAATATATATACTATAAAAAAAACAATGTGGTACTGGCATAAAGGCAGACATACAGACCAATGGAATGAAACTAAAGGCCCAGAAACAAACCCTCACATAAGGGGCCAAAAGGTTTTTGAGAGGAGCCAAGATGGCAGTGTGAGTAAGGCCGTGGAAATCTCCTACCAAAACCATATATATTTTTGAAAATACAAAAAATACAACTATTCCTAAAAGAGAGACCAGAGGATATAGTACAACAGCTAGGCTACATCTACATCTGTGAGAACTCAGCATCTCACGAAAGGGGTAAGATACAAGCCATGGCCCGGCGAGACCCAAGTGCTCTCCCCAACCCAGCTCCCCAGTGGGAGGAAAGGAGTTGCAGTGGGGAGGGAGTGGAAGTGCAAGACTGCTAAATAACCAGCTCTAGTAATCCACATCAGGAGTGCACACACACATTTCATGGTGTGCTGGATATTACAGAAATGGAAAAGTAAAATCTGCGAGTGGGTCCCTGCAGCCGGCTCCACTAGGACAAAAGAAAAGCAATTGACGTTTGAAAGTCTTAAAAGGACAGGGGTCTCACAGCTGGACGGAATCATCCTGGCACACTCAGCCCAGCAGCTGGGAATCCTGGGGAACTTTGGGCACCCCAGACCCTGGGAGGCAACATAGCCTGCCAGTCATTCCCCCTCTAGCACAGCCCCGCCACAGCAGCTGAGCAGCTGGACGGTGGTCCCATGTGCACACGCAGCGGTGGAGCAGCCGGAGAGTGGCCACACCCACAGCAACTGACCAGAATCTCCTCCCAGTGCACAGCCACCGGAGCCAGACCCAGAGACCGCTGCTGACACGCAACTGCCCAACACAGGCAGAGGAAATTGGGGCAAGGCAAGAAGGGGTGCCGTTCTCACAGGAGAGCACACCCGGCACACCTGTCACTCCTGGCAGGGCTCTGGGTTACCCTGATGGCAACCCTGCCCATGGCAACCTAGGGAATTAATCCAGAGGCTGTGCCAGGTGTGCAGGTAACCAACACAGGCAGTGGAGAAGGGCAAGGAGACCAGCAAGCAGGAAAGGACTTTGTTCTCCAGGCTGACAGATGCACTACCTGCCTACACTAACTCTATCACCATGAAAAGGCAGAAGAATTTGGTCCAGTCCAGAATTACCCAGACAGCCCCCGAAAGAGGGCCTGGGGAGATATATTTACCCAATCTTCCTGAAAAAGAATTCAAAATAAAGGTCATAACCATGCTGATGGACCTGCAGAGAAATATGCAAGAGCTAAAGGATCAAGTTGGGAGGGAGAATACAGAAATAAAACAATCTCTGGAAGGACTTAAGAGCAGACTGGATGAGGTACAAAAGGGCATTAATGGAATAGAAATCATAGAACAAGAATACGGAGAAGCTGAGGCAGAGGGAGATAAAAGGATCTCCAAGAATGAAAGAATATTGGGAGAACTGTGTGACCAACCCAAATGAAACAATATTTGCATTATAGGGGTACCAGAAGAAGAAGAAGAGAGAGAAAGGAATAGAAAGTGTCTTTGAAGAAATAATTGCTGAAAACTTCCCCAAATTGGGAGAGGAAATAGTCTCTCAGATCATGGAAGCCCACAGAACTCCCAACACAAGGGACCCAAGGAGGACAAGACCAAGACATATAATAGTTAAAATGGCAAAGAACAAAGACAAGAACAGAGTATTAAAGGCAACCAGAAAGAGGAAAAAGATCACCTACAAAGGAAAACACATTAGGATATCATCAGACTTCTCAACAGAAATCTTAAAGGCCAGAAGAGAATGGCATGACATATTTAATGCAATGAAACAGAAGGGCCTTGAAACAAGAATACTGTATCCAGCATGACTATCATTTAAATATGAAGGAGGAATTAAACAATTCCCAGACAAGCAAAATTTGAGGGAATTTGTCTCCCACAAACCACCCCTATAGGATATTTTAAAGGGACTTCTCTAGATGGAAGCACTCCTAAGGTTAAATAGATGTCAACAGAGAAAATAAAATCACAACAAAGAAAGCAGACCAACCAAACATGAACTAAAGGCAAAAACTAAAATCAACTACACACAAAAGCTGTGAAAGGAAACATAAGAGTACAGAACAAAAGACCTAACATATAAAGAATAGAGGAGGAAGAAAAGAAGGGAGAGAAATAAAGAATCATCAGACTGTGTTTATAATAGCTTAATAAAGAGTTAAGTTAGATGGTTAGGTAGTAAAGAAGCTACCCTTGAACCTTTGGTAACCACGAATCTAAAGCCTGCAATGGCAATAAGTACATATCTTTCAATAATCACCCTAAATGTAAATGGATTGAATGCACCAATCAAAAGACACAGAGTGATAGAATGGATTAAAAAGCAAGACCCATCTATGTGCCACTTACAAGACACTCAACTCAAACCCAAAGACATACACAGACTAAGAGTCAAGGGATGGAAAAAGATATTTCATGCAAACAATAGGGAGAAAAAAGCAGGTGTCGCAGGACTAGTACCAGACAAAATGGACTTCAAAACAAAGACAGTAGCAAGAGATAAAGAAGGACATAACATAATGCTAAAGGGGTCAGTCTTACAAAAGGATATAGCCATTATAAATATCTATGCACCAAATACAGGAGCACCAACATATGTGAAACAAATACTAACAGAATTAAAGGAGGAAATAGAGTGCAATGCATTCATTCTAGGAGATTTCAACACACCACTCACTCCAAAGCACAGATCCACCAGACAGAAACTAAGTAATGAAACACAGACACTGAACCACACACTAGAACAGATGGACTTAACAGATATCTACAGAATTCTACACCCCAAATCAGAAGGATACACATTCTTCTCATATGCACATGGAACATTCTCCAGAATAGACCACATTCTAGGCCACAAAAAGAGCCTCAATAAAATAAAAAAGATTGAAATTCCACCGACCAACTTCTCAGACCACAAAAGCATAAAACTAGAAATAAATTGTACAAAGAAAGCAAAAAGGCTCACAAACACATGGAGGCTTAACAACATGCTCCTAAATATTCAATGGATCAATGACCAAGTTAAAACAGCGATCAAGCAATATATGGAGACAAATGACAACAACAGCACAAAGCCCCACACTCTGTGGGATGCAGTGAAGGCAGTTCAAAGGGCAAAGTATATAGCAATCCAGGCCTATTTACAGAAGGAAGAAAAATGCCAAATGAAGTCTAAAGTCACAATTATTGAGATTGGGAAAAGAAAAACAAATGAGGCCCAAAGTCAGCAGAAGGAGGGACATAATAAGGATCAGAGAAGAAATAAATAAAATTGAGAAGAATAAAACAATAGAAAAAATCAGTGAAACCAAGAGCTGCTTCTTTGAAAAAATAAACAAAATAGATAAGCCACTAGACAGAGTTATTAAGAGAAGAAGAGTATCTACAGACATCAACAGAATCAGAAATGAGAAAGGAAAAATGATGACCAACCCCACAGAATTACAAAGAATTATTAGAGACTACTATGAAAACCTACATGCTAACAAGCTGGATAACCTAGAAGAAATGGACAACTTCCCAGAAAAATACAACCTTCCAAGACTGACAAAGGAAGAAACAGAAAATTTAAACAGACCAATTACCAGCAACGAAATAGAATCAGTAATCAAAAAACTACCCAAGAAGAAAACCCTGGACCAGATCGATTCACCACTGAATTTTATCACACATATAGAGAAGACATAATACCCATTCTCCTTAAAGTTTTCCAAAAAATAGAAGAGGAGGGAATACTTCCAAACTCATTCTATGAAGCCAACATTATTCTAATAACAAAACCAGGCAAGGACCCCACCAAAAAAGAAAATTAGAGACAAATAACCTTGATGAACATAGATGCAGAAATATTCAACAAAATATTAGCAAACCGAATTCAAAAATACATCAAGAATATCATACACCATGTTCAAGTGGGATTCATCTCAGGGATGCAAGGATGGTACAACATTCGAAAATCCATCAACATCATCCACCACATCAACAAAAAGGACAAAAACCACATGATCATTTCCACAGATGCTGAAACAGCATTTGACAAAATTCAACACCCATTCATGACAAAAACTCTCAACAAAATGGGTACAGAGGGAAAGCACCTCAACATGATATAGGACATATATGACAAACCCACAGCAAACATCATACATAACTGAGAAGCTGAAAACTTTTCCTTTAAGATTGGGAACAAGACAGGGATGCTTACTATCCCTACTGCTATTCAACATAGTTATGGTGGTACTAGCCATGGCAGTCAGACAAAACAAATAAATACAAGGCATTCAGATTGGTAAAGAAGTCAAACTGTCACTATTTGCAGATGACATGATATTGTACATAAAAAACCCTAAAGACTCCACCCCAAATCTACTGGAGCTAATATCTGAATTCAGCAAATTTTTGGGATAAAAAATTAATACACAAAAATCTGCACCTTTCCTGTACACTAATGATGAACTAGCATAAAGAGAAATCAGGAAAACAATTCCATTCACAATTGCATCAAAAAGAATAAAATACCTAGGAATAAACCTAACCAAGGAGGTGAAAGACCTATACCCAGAAAACTACAAGACATACTTTTTTTTGGTTTTGTTTTTATTCATTTTGTTATCATTAATCTACAATTACATGAAGAACATTATGTTTACTAGACTCCCCCACTTCACCAAGTCCCTCCAACAAACCCCATTACAGTCACTGTCCATCAGCATAGTAAGATGCTGTAGAATCACTACTTGTCTTCTCTATCTTGCACATCCCTCCCTATGCCCATCCCCACATTATACATGCTAATCATAAGGCCCCCTTTCTTTTTCCCCGCCCTTATCCTTCCCTTCCCTCCCATCCTCCCCAGTCCCTTTCCCTTTGGTAACTGTTAGTCCATTCTTCGGTTCTGTGAGTCTGCTGCTGTATGTATGGCTCTTCAGTTTTTCTTTGTTCTTATACTCCACAGATGAGTGAAATCATGTGATACGTGTCTTTCTCCACCTGGCTTATTTCACTGAGCATAATACCCTCCAGCTCCATCCATGTTGTTGTAAATGGTAGGATCTGTTTTTGTCTTATGGCTGAATAATATTCCATTGTGTATGTGTACCACATCTTCTTTATCCATTCATCTACTGATGGACACTCAGGTTGCTTCCATTTCTTGGCTATTGTAAATAGTGCAGTGATAAATATAAGGGTGCATCTGTCTTTTTCAAACTGGAGTGCTGGATTCTTAGGGTAAATTCCTAGAAGTGGAATTCCTGGGTCAAATGGTATTTCTATTTTGAGCATTTTGAGGAACCTCCATACTGCTTTCCACAATGGTTGAACTAATTTACATTCCCACCAGCAGTGTAGGAGGGTTCCCCTTTCTCCAGAAACTCATCAACATTTGTTGTTGTTTCCCTTTTCGATGATGGCGATCCTTACTGGTGTGAGGTGGTATCTCATTGTGGTTTTATTTTGCATTTCTCTCATTATTAGCGATGTGGACCATCTTTTCATGTGTCTGTTGGCCATCTGGATTTCTTCTTTAGAGAGCTGTCTATTAAGCACCTCTGCCCATTTTTTAATTGGATTATTTGCTTTTTGTTTGTTGAGGTGTGTGAGCTCTTTATATATTTTAGATGTCAATCCTTTATCGAATCTGTCATTTATGAATATATTCTCCCATACTGTAGGATACCTTTTTGTTCTATTGATGGTGCCCTTTGATGTACAGAAGCTTTTTAGCTTGATATAGTCCCAGTTGTTCATTTTTGCTTTTGTTTCCCTTGCCCAGGGAGATATGTTCATGAAGAAGTCACTCATGTTTATGTCCATGAGATGTTTGCCTATGTTTCTTTCTAAGAGTTTTATGGTTTCATGACTTACATTCAGGTCTTTGATCCATTTGGAGTTTCCTTTTGTGTATGGGGTTGGACAGTGATCCAGTTTCATTCTCTTACATGTAGCTGTCCAGTTTTGCCAGCACCACCTGTGAAGAGACTGTCATTTCCCCATTGTATGTCCATGGCTCCTTTATCATATATTAATTGGCCATATATGTTTTGATTAATGTCTGGAGTCTCGATTCTGTTCCACTGGTCTGTGGCTCAGTTCTTGTGCCAGTACCAAATTGTCTTGACTACTGTGGCTTTGCGGTAGAGCTTGAAGTTGGGGAACGAGATCCCCCCCACTTTATTCTTCCTTATCAGGATTTCTTTGGCTATTCGGGTTCTTTGACGGTTCCATATGAATTTCAAAACGATTTGTTCCAGTTCGTTGAAGACTGTTGTTGGTATTTTGATAGGCGTTGCATTGAATCTGTAGATTGGTTTAGGAAGGATAGTCATTTTGACAATATTAATTCTTCCTAGCCAAGAGCATGGGATGAGTTTTCATTTGATAGTATCCTGTTTAATTTCTGTTAAGAGTGTCTTGTAGTTTTCAGGGTCTTTCACTTCCTTGGTTAGGTTTATTCCTAGGTATTTTATTGTTTTTGATGCAATTATGAATGGAATTGTTTTCCTGATTTCTCTTTCTACTAGTTCATCATTAATGTATATGAAAGCAACAGATTTCTGTCTGTTAATTTGTATCCTTCAACTTTGCTGAATTCATATATTAGTTCTAGTAGTTTTGGAGTGGAGTCTTTAGGGATTTTTATGTACAATATTATGTCATCTGAAAATACTGACAGTTTGACTTCTTCTTTACCTATCTGGAAGCCTGTATTTCTTTGTTTTGTTTGATTGCCATGGCTAGGACCTACAGTACTATGTTGAATAACAGTGGGGAGAGTGGGCATCCCTGTCTTCCCGATCTTAGAGGAACAGCTTGATGGCTGTGGGTTTGTCATATATGGCCTTTATTATGTTGAGGTACTTGCTCTCTATAACATTTTGTTGAGAATTTTTATAATGAACCGATGTTGAATTTTGTCAAATGCTTTTTCAGTGTCTATGAAGATGATCATATGGTTTTTGTCCTTCTTTTTGTTGATGTGGTGGATGATGTTGATGGATTTTCGAATGTTGTACCATCCTTGCATCCCTGAGATGAATCTCACTTGATCATGGTGTATGATCCTCTTAGTGTATTTTTGAATTCGGTTTGCTAATATTTGTTGAGTATTTTTGCATCTATGTTCATCAGGGATATTGGTCTGTAATTTTCTTTTTTGGCGGGTTTTTGCCTGGTTTTGGTATTAGAGTGATGCTGGCTTCATAGAATGAGTTTGAAAGTATTCCCTCCTCTTCTATTTTTTGGAATACTGTAAGAGAATGGGTATTATGTCTTCTCTATATGTCTGATAATATTCAGTGGTGAATCCATCTGGTCCAGGGTTTTCTTCTTGGGTAGTTTTTTGATTACTGATTCTATTTCGTTGCTGGTAATTGTTTAGATTTTCTGTTTCTTCCTTGGTCAGTCTTGGAAGGTTGTATTTTTCTGGGAAGTTGTCCATTTCTTCTATGTTTTCCAGCTTGTTAGCATATAGATTTTCATAGTACTCTCTAAAAATTTTTTGTATTTCTATGGGGTCAGTCATGATTTTTCCTTTCTCATTTCTGATTCTGTTGATGTCTGTAGATTCTCTTTTTCTCTGAATAAGTCTGGTTATGGGCTTATCTATTTTGTTTATTTTCTCAAAGAACCAGCTCTTGGTTTCACTGATTTTTTCTATTGTTTTATTCTTCTCAATTCTATTTATTTCTTCCCTGATCTTTATTATGTCCCTCCTTCTGCTGACTTTGGGAGTCATTTGTTCTACTTTTTCCAGTTTCAATAATGATGACTTTAGACTATTCATTTGGGATTGTTTTTCCTTCTTTAAATATGCCTGTATTACTGTATACTTTCATCTTAGAACCGCCTTCTCTGCGTCCCACAGAAGTTGGGGCTTTGTGCTGTTGTCATTTGTCTCCATATATTGCTTGATCTCTGTTTTAATTTGGTCATTGTCTCATTGACTATTTAGGAGCATGTCGTTAAATCTCCATGTGTTTGTGAGCCTTTTTGTTTTTTTGTACAATTTATTTGTAGTTTTATCCTTTTGTGGTCTGAGAAGTTGCTTGGTAGAATATCAATCTTTTTGAATTTATTGAGGTCTTTTTGTGGCCTAGTATGTGGTCTATTCTGGAAAATGTTCCATGTGCCCTTGAGAAGAATGTGTATCCTGCTGCTTTTGGGTGTAGAGTTCTGTAGATGTCTGTTAGGCCCAACTCTTCTAGAGTGTTGTTCAGTGCCTCTGTGTCCTTACTTATTTTCTGTCTGGTGGATCTGTCCTTTGGAGTGAGTGGTGTATTGAAGTCTTCTAGAACAAATGCATTGCATTCTAATTCCTCCTTTAATTCTGTTAGTATTTCACATATGTCACTGCTCCTGTATTGGGTACATATATACTTATAATGGTTATATCCTCTTGTTGGACTGACCCCTTTATCATTATGCAATGTCCTTCTTTATCTCTTGTTACTTTCTTTGTTTTGAAGTCTATTTTGTCTGATACAAGTACTACAACACCTGCTTTTTTCTCCCTATTGTTTGCATGAAATATCTTTTTCCATCCCTTGACTTTAAGTCTGTGCATGTCTTTGAGTTTGAGGTGAGTCTCTTGTAAGCAGCTTATAGATGGGTCTTGCTTTTTCATCGATTCTATTACTCTGTGTCTTTTGGTTGGTGCATTCATTCCATTTACATTTAGGGTGATTATTGAATACTATGTGCTTATTGTCACTGCAGGCTTTAGATTATCGGTTGCCAAAGGTTCAAGGGTAGGTTCTTTACTATCTGACCATCTAATTTAACTCACTTTTTAACCTATTATAAACACAGTCTGATGAATCTTTATTTCTCTCCCTTCTTATTCCTCCTCCTCCATTCTTTATATGTTAGGTGTTTTATTCTGTATTCTTTTGTGTTTCCTTTTACTGTTTTTGTGAATAGTTTAATTTTTTGCCTTTAGTTAGTATTTTGTCATCTGCTTTCTTTGTTGTGATTTTATTTTCTCTATTGCCATCTATTTAGCCTTAGGAGGGCTTCCATCTGGAGCAGTCCCTTTAAAATATCCTGTTGAGGTGGTTTGCCAGAGGCAAATTCCCTCAACTTTTGCTTGTCTTGGAATTGTTTAATCCCTCCATATTTAAATGATAATCGTGCTGGATAGAGTATTCTTGGTTCAAGGCCCTTCTGTTTCATTGCATTAAATATATCATGCCATTCTCTTCTTGTCTGTTAAGTTTCTCCTGAGATGTCTGATGATATTCTGGTGGGTTTTCCTTTGTAGGTGATCTTTTCTCTCTCTCTGGCTGCCTTTAATACTCTGTCCTTGTCTTTGATCTTTGCCATTTTAATTATTATATGTCTTCGTGTTGTCCTTCTTGGTTCCTTTGTGTTGGGAGATTTGTGAGCTTCCATGGTCTGAGAAACTATTTCCTCTCCCAGTTTTGGGAAGTTTTCAGAAATTATTTCTTCAAAGACTCTTTGTATCCCTTTTTCTCTCTCTTCTTCTTCTGATACCCTTATAATGTGGATATTGTTCCGTTTTGGCAGGTCACACAGTTCTCTTAATATTTTTTCATTCCTTGAGATCCTTTTTTCTCTCTCTGCCTCAGCTGCTCTGTATTCCTGTTCTCTGATTTCTTTTCCATTAATGGTCTCTTATACTTCATCCAGTCTGCTCTTAACTCCTTCCAGAGATTGTTTTATTTCTGTATTCTCCCTCCCAACTTGATTATTTAGCTCTTGCATATTTCTCTGCAGGTCCATCAGCATGGTTATGACCTTTATTTTGAATCCTTTTTCACGAAGATTGGTTATATCTGTCTCCCTCAGTCCTCTCTTGGGGTTTGTCTGGGTAATTCTGGACTGGACCAAATTATTCTGCCTTTTAATGGCAATAGAGGTAGTCATAGGCAGGTGGTATGTGTGTGATCTGGGAGAACAAAGTTCTTGCCTGCTTGCTGGTCACCCTGCCCCTCTTTACTGCCTATGTTACACGCACACTGGGAGCAGCCCTCAAGGTAGCCCAGAGCCCTGCAAGAATGGCACCCTTTGTGCCCTGCTCCGCTTCCTCTGCCTGCGCTGGGCAACTGCATGCCGGCAGTGGCCCCGGGTCTGGCCCAGGTGGTTGCGCACCAGACGGAGACTCTCGGTGGCTGCTGTGGGCACAGCTGCTCTCAGGCTGCTCTGCCACTGTAGTGGGGCCACGTTGGAGGGGGAATGAATGGCAGGGTGTTTATCACTGTGAGGGTCTTCACAGCTGTGCTGTCTCCTAGGGGGCTGGGATGCCCAAAGCTCCTCAGAATTCCCAGCCTGTTGGGTTGAGTGTGCTGGGACGATTCCATCCAGTTGTGAGGCCCCTGTCCCTTTAAGACTTTCAGAAAGTACTCGCTTTTCTTTTGTCCCAGGGGAGCTGGCTGCGGGGACCCGCTCGCAGATTTTACTGTTCCATTTCTCTAATATCCAGCACACCATGCACTGTGTGTCTGCACTCCCGGTGTGGATTACTAGGGCTGGTTGTTTAGCAGTCCTGGGCTCCCACTCCCTCGCAGCTCTGACTCCTTTCCTCCCACCAGGCAGCTGGGGTGGAGGGAGTGCTCGGGTCCCAATGGGTCACAGCTTGTATCTTACCCCCTTCATGAGATGCTGAGTTCTCACAGATGTAGATGTAGCCTGGCTGTTGTACTGTATCTTCTGGTCTCTCTTTTAGGAATAGTTTTATTTGTTATGTTTTCAAAAATATATATGGTTTTGGGAGGAGATTTCCACTGCCCTACTCACGCCATCATCTTGGCTCCTACCCCTCATCTTACTCATTTTGGTACCGACAACACATAACAGCAGGTTAAAAAAGTCAACACATTAATTATCCAGTCAGAAGCTTCAATTCTTGGCCCAATTCTGTCCCTGATTGAATACGTAGCCTTGAGCATGTAATTTCATTCTTGAGCAACTGAAACTTGCCACTTGAAAAGGAACACAGCAAGAGGATTACACCACAATTAACTGCTAAATTTCTTTTGTTTTTAGTTCATTTTTATTTTTATCAAATAAATACATGTACAAAATATAAAAATCCAATAGTGCAAAATAATTATTATTAAAAACTGCAGTCTGCCTTGCTCTTTCACATTCGCACTCCCAGAGGCATCTACCATCAATACTTTTGTTTTTTTCTTGTATTTGCTTCCATATTTCTGAATAATATAATTATGCTCTTATTTCTTTTTTAACAGCTTTATTGAAGTGTAATTCACATATCACAAAATTCACCTTAATGTGTACAATCCAGTGGTTTTTAGTATATTAACAGAGTCCTGTAAGCATCACCATTATCTAGTTCCAGGACATTTCATCAACTTAAGAAGAAACCCCATACATTAGTACATAATAGTATTCCAATTCCTTCCTCCCCCAAGCACCTGGCAAACATTGGTCTACTTTCTATCTCTATGGACTTGCTAATTCTAGACATTTCATATAGATGGAATCATACAATATATGGCCTTCTCTGTCCGGCTTCGTTCATGTAGCATAATGTTTTCAACGTCCATCCATGTTGTAGCATGCATCAGTAATTAACATTCATGTACATGTTTGTTTGCCTTTAAAATAAACTTTAAAAATAAATACCAGAATTTACAACTACAGAAATGATGCTTCTGCCTAAGTTTATTATGTAGATAACCTCAGAGCATGCTAATGATTATGTGCAAAGTTATTTAGCATTGTTTGAAAGTGTTGATTCCTTTTATGAAATTTTATACTCTAAATTTGTATTTATTTTGTGTCTGGTTTAAAGAAAATACAGGTGAAAATGTCACATTAAGTTTGTTATTTCTGCTGGAAGAAGGAAAGAATTTTTTTAATGTTTTAGAAAAAATATTTTTTCAGTTTTGTTGAGATATCATTGGCATACATCACTGTTTAAGGTGTACAGTATAATAGTTTGACATATATATTATGAAATGTTTACCTAAATAAGTTTAGTTAACACCCATCATCTCATACTGATTCAATAAAGAGAAAAGGTGAAAAAAGAAAATACATTTTATCCTTGTGATGAGAAGTCTTAGGATCTCCTTGTGATGAGAACTCTCTTAACAACTGTCATATGTATCATACAGCAGTGTTACTTTTTTGTGAATAAGTATGTTCTCAATTTTCTCGGGTATATATCTAGGAGTGGTACTTCTGGTTCATGTGGTAACTCTATGTTCAACTTTTTGAGAAACTGCCATACTGTTTTCCAAAGCAGCTCTGTCATTTGACAGTCCCATCATCTATAGTATACAAGGGTACCAACTTCTTCACATCCTCACCAACACTCGTCATTGCTTGTACTTGTTATTATAGCCATCTGAGAGGAAGTGGAACCTACTGTGGTTTTGATTTGCATTTACCTAATGGCTAATGATATTGAGTGTGTTTTCATGTGCTTATTGGCCATTTGTATATCTCCTTTGAAGAAATGTGTATTTAAACCCTTCACTCATTTTTAAATTGGGTTGGTTGTCATTTTACTGTTGAGTTGTAAGTTCTGTTTATTTTGGACATGAATCCCTTATCAGATGTATGACTTGCAAATGCTATTTCTTAAATTGGTAACTTTAGTCATTATATGTTGACTTTCTGATATGTTAATGCAGTAATTCTCCCTTAACATCATAATCCCCACTATCTATTGCCTGCCCCCAAATATAGCTTTACCACATATAATATGTATTTTAACAAGCATTCTGTGATTCTGTTGCTTAACTCTGAGGATCATTTGCACATTTGTCAGGTTAGGTTAAGCTTATGCTAGGATGGCTCCGAATCCCAAAACATCTGTGACTGACCACAAAGGTTTATTTCTCAAACTTCATGAGGATTTGGGATGGAGAAGTTGTGCTCCTAGTTTCCCAGAGATCCAGACTAATCATGATACCACTGCAACACAGGAAAAAAGCATATGAAGATGTCATACTCATGTTTCTACACCATGCTCTGAAGTGATATAAATCACTGCTGTTCACAACTCATTTTTTTCATAGTTATAGCTTTTTAAATTCTGGTTAAGCATAAGCTTAACCTAACCTGACAAGTGGAAAGGTGGACTCTGTCCACAGCCCACCAAAAGTAATGGCTCAGCTGCAAAAGAGAACCAGGCACTGGTGGGCAGAGTCTTGAGCTCCTAGGCACCATGGGACACCCACTTCATAAAGCAATTAGTTTCAAGACCAGGCGGCATAGCTGATCTATTTAATACAGAGAAAGAAACATAAAAACACAGAAAAAATGAGGAGACAGAGGAATATGTTCCAAACAAATGAATAAGATAAAACACCAGAAAAAGGGCTTAATAAAATGGAGATTAGTAACCTTCCTGATAAAGAATTCAAAGTAACAGTCAAAAAAGATGTTCAGTGAACTTAGGGGAAAGGAAATGATCTCAGCAAGAATGTCAAAAAAGAGATAAAAATATTAAAAAGGCCCATTCAGACCCATTCAGCTGAAGAATACAATAACAGAAACAAAAAATAAAATAGAGGGAAAAATAGCTGACTGAGAGAAGTAGAGGAAATAATCAATATTATGGAAGATAGAGAATAGCAGAGTAACCAAGCTGAGGAACAGAGAGAAAAAAAAAGTATTTCTAAAAATGAGAACATGGTAAGAGAGTTGTGTGACAACTCTAAATGGGCCAATATTCACACAATAAGGATCTCAGCAGGAGAAGAGAGAGACAAAGGGGTAGATAGTATATCTGAGTTAATAACAGCTGAAAACTTCCCAGATTTGGGGAAGGAAATAGACATCCAGGTCCTGGAAGTACAGAGAGCCCCTAACAAGATGAAATCCAGGAAGACAACACAAACACATATAGTAATTAAAATGACAAAGTTTAAAGATAAATAAAGAATCTTAAAAGCAGCAATGGAAAGGCAGACGTTACCAATAAAGGAAACTCCATAAGGCTTTTGGCAGATTTCTCAGCATAAATGTTACAAGTCAGAAAGGACTGGCATAAAATAATCAAAGCATTGCAAGGGAAGAATCTATAACCAAGAATTCTCTACCCAGCAAAGTTATCATTCAGAATTGAAAAAGAGATTAAAATTTCCCAGTTAAATGAAGGTTAAAAGACTTTACCACCACTAAACTGGCCTTAGAGGATATGTTAAATGGACTTCCTTAGATGGAAATATTCTTAAGTCTAAATATTTTTCATTAGTGAAAATAAACCTATAGGAAAGGTGGTAAACCAATCACAAAGCAATTCCACTCCTAGGAATTTACCCCAAGAATGCAGCAATGAGGTTTGAGAAAGACAGATGCACCCCTATGTTTATCGCAGCACTATTTACAATAGCCAAGAATTGGCAGCAACCTAAATGTCCATCAGTAGATGAATGGATAAAGAAGATGTGGTACATATACACAATGGAATACTAGTCAGCCATAAGAAGAGGGAAAATCCTACCATTTGCAGCAACATGGATGGAGCTGGAGGGTATTATGCTCAGTGAAATAAGCCAAGCAGAGAAAGAGAACTTCCAAATGATTTCACTCATCTGTGGAGTATAAAAACACAGGAAAAACTGAAGGAACAAAACAGCAGCAGAATCACAGAACCCAAGAATGGACTAACAGGTACCAAAGGGAAAGGGACTGGGGAGGATGGGTGGGTAGAGAGGGATAAGGGGGGGGAGAAGAAGGGGGGTATTAAGACTAGCATGCATGGGGGGGCGGGAGAAAGGGGAGGGCTGTACAACACAGAGAAGACAAGTAGTTATTCTACAACATTTTGCTATGCTGATGGACAGTGACTGTAAAGGGGTTTATAGGGGGGACCTGGTATAGGGAAGAGCCTAGTAAACATAATATTCGTCATGTAAGTGTAGATTAATGATAACAAAAGAGAAAAAAAAGAAAGAAAAGGGGGAGTACTACCTGATAGGATAAAACTAACTGTAAATCAACGATTAATGCATGCTTTAAATATCCATAATTTTGAGCACTTAAAGGGTGTCAGAAGATCGGCTATGGAGGTACATTTTTCTGATAATATTCCTTTCTCTTAAAAAAAAAAAAAAGCAGTTCCTGTGTGGTGACCTCCAATGAGTTCTACACAATGGTATAAAGGGCATATAAAAGTGTAGGCAAAGGGTCTGTTTGTGTTCATACAGCGGATCAAAGCCTAATTTGGCTACCCAGAAAATGAACTAAGATACGACCTGAAGAAGAACTTCCAACATCAGCACTCTCTGGAAGACTTATACCAGAAGATGATCAACAAAAATCCTCAACAAAGATCCAGGCGCTGCTACAGCTGTACGTGCACTCATCTCACCGGTTCCTGCACTTGCCATGAGAATGAAGAAGGAGATATCTAAGCTGGCTTGTGCATACAGTAAAACAACAAATTTGATTGGATCTATACTGTTGGAACTCAACCAAGAATTAGGAGAAGTGCAAGTTGTAGTGCTCCAAAATCTTACAACCACAGACTATCTACTGTTAAAAGAACATATGGGATATGAATAGTCCCCAGGAATGGGTTGTTTTAATTTGTCTGATTTCTCTCAGACTGTTCAAGTTCAGTTGTACAATATCCACCATATCATAGATAAGTTTTCATAAATGCCTAAGGTGCCTAACTGGTTTTCTTGGTTTCACTGGAAATGGCTGGTAATTATAGGTCTGCTTTTGTTATGTAACTGTACTCCTATTATGTTAATGTGTGAGCGCAATTTAATTAGTAGTTTAAAACCTATACATGCTGAAGTTACTCTACAAGAAGATATGTCAAAGAAATAATCAATCCTCCCATGTTTTCTTCCGTCTGCTACTTCTATAGCTTTTCTTCTTCCTTCCTAATTACAACTCTTAAATAGAATTTGTGCCTCATATCAAATTTACTGAGTATCATAATTCCTCCAAGTGGTAAAGATACCTCAAGACAAATGCTGGGCATAGAAGCCACAGGGAATAAATATGCAAAGAAATAAAAAGCTAACCTTTTCAAACAATATGGCTTCTCTCTCACTTACCAACTTTACATTTCCCTGTATGGCCCCGGAAGATGACTGGTTAGCCAGAGATGGGTAAGATTCCTCAAGGGAGGAACAACCTAAGACAGGCACAGTCGCAGGGGGGCCATCAGGTGAGAAATTGGGGATCAGCAGAGGTGAGGCTTAGAACCTCACCCCCCCTGTTCTGAGAGAAATCTTCTGCACCCATGGAGGTTTTATTGCCCCTGTCTAGCTTGGATTAACACATAGTCTTCAGGCCACACCTGATCATCTACATTTGCTCTCTTACAATACTAACCTATGTTTTCTACCTTTATCTTGCATCTACCTACCACTTCAGCATTTTATTAAAAATAATAATAATAAAGAGAGAAATGTGGTATCCACATATAAATCAAGTATAAAAATCAAACGAATATTCATATTTGAATTGATTGTTTATTGTTCATAATGCATGATCAAAACCGAAAGTTTCTGTGATGACTGCCCTTGTACTGTTCACCATGTAACTTATTCACTGTGTAAGAATTTGTTCTCCATGTAAGAACTTGTTCATTATGCTTCAGAAGATTGGAGACTCACAAAAACTAGGCTTGGCGTGGATTAATGATTGTGCATTGAGAATTGACTCCCCTATACAGAATTTTATTGTTGTTAACAACCATTTGAACAATAAATATGAGAGATGCCCTCTCAAAAATAAAAAATAAAAAAAGTACAGACTTCCAGTTGTAAAATAAATAAGTGACCAGGATGTAATTTATAGCATAAGGAATATAGTCAAAATATTGTAACAACTTTGTATGGTGATAGCTGGTAGCTAGAATTATCATGTATATAAATGTTGAATCACTGTGTTGTACACCTGAAACTAATGTAATACTGTGTGTCAACTACCGTTCAATAAAAAATAATTATCTACCAGAAAAAAAAAAGAATTTACCCTATGAAAACAAAATCCCTGATTTGAAAAGACAGATGGACCCCTATGTTTGTCACCACATTATTTACAATAGCCAAAATATGGAAAGTAAGTAAAGTGTCCAACAACAGATTAATGGATAAAGAATTGTGGTACATATACACAATGGAATATTATTCAGCCATAAAAACATCCTGCCTTTTGCAACAACATGGATGGACCTGTAGGGCATTATGCTAAGAGAAATAAACCAGATACCATATGATTTCACTTATTTGTAGAATCTAAAAACAAAACAAAACAAAACAAAATGAACAAAATATCAGTAGACTCCTACACTGTTGGTGGGAATGTAAATTGGTTCAACCATTGTGGAAAGTAATATGGAGGTTCCTCAGAAAACTAAAAACAGAAATACCATTTGACCCAGTAATTCCACTCCTAGGAATTTACCCAAAGGAAACAAAATCTCGGATTCAAAAAGACATATGCACGCCTATGTTTATCATTGCACTATTGTAATATCCAAGATATGGAAGCAACCTAAGTGTCCATCAATGGGTGGATAAAGACGATGTGGTACATATGCACAACGGAATATTATTCAGCCATAAAAAGAAAAGAACCCCCCCCATTATAAACAACATAGATGGATCTAGAAGGTATATTTCTCAGTGAAAAAAGCAGGTGGAGAAACACAAATACCAAATGATTTCACTTGTTTGTGGAGTATAAAAACAAAGCAAAATGGAAGGAATAAAATAGCAGTAGACTCATAGACACTGAGAAGGGTCTAGTGGTTACCAAGAGAGAGGAGTTGGGGCGGGGAGGGGGAAAAGGGGATAAGGGAGCACAATAATTCTCAATCACCATATAAGTTGGTCATGGGGATGATAGTAGAGCATGGCGAATAACTTAATGATTCTGTACCATCTTACTACATTGATAGATAGTGACCGTACTAGAGGGGGTGAGGATTTAATAATATGGATATCTGTTGAACCAATGTGTTGTATATTTGAAATCCATATAAGATTGTATATCAATGATACTTTAATAAAAAGGTAGCAGTAGACTTACAGATACTGAGAAATGACCGGTGGTTAACATGGGGGAGGAGTTGGGAGGGAGGGTCGGAAATGTGAGGGGGATTAAAGGGCACAAAAATTCTCAATCAAAATATAAGATAGTTACAGGGATGGTAGTATAGTATGGACAATATAGCCAGTGATTCTTTAACATCTTCCTATGTTGACAGATAGTAACTGCACTAGTGTGGTTGAGGATTTAATAATATGTGTAACTGCTGAACCACTGTGTTGTATACTTGAAACCAGTATAACATTGTATTTCAACCATACTGCAATAAAAAAAGATGCCCTGCATTAATAATCATCAAGGAAATGGAAATAAAAAATATAATGAGATATCATCACATACTAGTTAGAACAGACACTATCCAAAAACAAGAAATAGCAAGTGTTGACGAGGATGTGGAGAAAAGCAAACCCTTCTATGCTCTTTGTGGGAATGTAAATTTGTGAGGCCACTATGGAAAACAGTATGGAGTTTCCTCCAAAAAGTATTAATAGAAATACCATACAACCCAGTAATTCCAATCCTAGGAATTTACCTGAAGTAAACAAAATCTCTGATTTGAAAAGGTATATGCAATCCTATGCTTATTGCTTCATTATTTACAGTAACCAAGAAATGGAAGCAACCAAAGTATCCATCAAAGATGAATGGATAAACGTACATATATACAATGGAACATTATTCAGCCATAAAAAAGAAAGAAACCCTGCCATTTGTGACAACATGGATGGACCTAGAGGGTATTATGCTAATTAGCCAGGTAGAGAAGGACAAATATATGATTTCACTTTCATAGTGAATCTAAAATCAAAACAAAACAAAATGAACAAAACAGCAATAGACTCATAGACACTGAGATAATATTGGTGGTTACCATGGGGTAGGGTTTGGGGTGTGTGGGTGAAATAGGTGAAGGAGATAAAGAAGCACAAAATCTCAATCATAATATAAATTAGTCATGGGGATTCAAGTACATCATAGAGAATATAGTCAACAGTTCTGTAACCTCTATGTTGACAGATAGTAACTACACTAGTTGAGGTAAGCATTTAATAATGTAGATGATAACTGTTCAATCATTATGTTGTATACTTGAAACTAGTATAATATTGTATATCAACTATACTTCAGTTAAACTATACTTCAATTAAAAATGTATTTTTAAATGTCTTTTTTCCTTCTCCCTCAGTATCCTCCAATACCCAGGAAATGCTTTTGGGAATAAAGAGAGAAATGTTTCCCAGAAGAGGTCCCAACTCCTGTCCGCTGTAAACCACTAGAGCAAAGGAGTTTGTACATTTATGTGAACCAATGGGAACTTCAAATCAAGTGTTATATTTAAGATATAAAATGAACAACACAGTTTTTGGTTTCAGCTGTAAATAGCTGAAAAGAATGCCACTCACACAACAGGAAAAAATGTTGAATAAACTACAAAATAACAGATTTTCTTAAAACCATTACAGAACTGAGGTCACAGGGCAAAGCAATAATCCTGAAACCTAGACAGAGATTCATAGAGGGAGGAATAGGACCTAAGCATTTGCAAACCTGGGATAGACACCACCAATAACTATGTAAACCAGTAAGAAAACTTCACTAGAAACTGCTAATAAATTTCTGAAGTGGGGGCTAGATGAGTGTGAAGTCTCTGAGGGCCACAGACACAAAAGGGCTTGCATTCTCTTTCAGGCTTTACTCCAGAACCCCAGTATTTGTTTCCAGGGAAAATCAGGGAGAATCTGAGAAAGCTTTACCCATAGTTCCAGCAAAGAGAGGAAGAGAGTAGTCACTGCTGAAATTGCAATTAGACCTATCTCCCCTAGTAAACAAATGACAATCTGCAAGGACAACAAATCCCACATCCTTAAGCCACTAGTGGAAACCCACTGCACCTAGACAAAAGGAAACAGAAAAACAAAAAGCTCTATGAGGGGAGGGTACAGGTATGGGTGCTAGGCTCAGCATTGTATCCAGAGTAGAGGCATGAGCACACGTGAAGATCATACCACCAAGTTTCACAGTGTTTGCATAAGATGAAAACCTGATCAAAACATCAGAGAATGCCTGTTCTTCTCCTCTCCTCAACATGACACTAACAAATATTGAGTGAAAATAACAGTGGAGGACAGCAAGGAACAGATTCTTTCTGGAGAGCAACACAAAGGGAAATTACAAAGTCAAGTGGAGAGACTCAGAGCCAAATGGGAAGAAAACATCAAACTCAGCCTAACTTGTAATTAGATTAAAGCCAACCTCCACAGTAAAAGTTTTGTAGGAAAGATATGCCCATCTCCAGTCTTAGACTCTATTTAGCTCAGTAATTACTGTCTTACACAAGTCCAGTTTTCAAGTAATAATTATGAGAAATACAAAAAGACAAGAAAGTAAAACATTTTCAAGGGGTAAAGCAATAATCAGAATCAGAATCAGATATGACATAGGTCTTAAAACCACTGGGATTTTTAAAAACTATGCTTGGTGTTCTGTATCTGGCATGGTAACATGAGGAACTCTGAGGATCCACTCCCTAGTGAAATTGTTGAAAGTTACTTTTAAAAATGTAGCCATTTATATTATTTGGTAATGGTCCTAAGGGCATACAGCAAATGAAGAAACATTTCTTTAAGAAAATCTACTGAAACAATAAGAACAATGAGAACCTGTGGCATTTAAACCAATATTGTCTCCTATTCCTTCACAGCTCAGCATGTTGGGAACTCCACTCCTGAAGGGTACATCCAATAACACAAATCTTCTTCTCCCTCCAGCTCACATCTGGAGCGGCACAGTATCTTCCCAGGACAGACAGAACTTCTCTTCTTGCTTTGAGGTACCTGTTGCTCAGGCTATGCTCTTTGTGAGTACAGCTGAAAGGTGGGGTTTCCCTTCTGTCCCTGCCCCCATTCATCAGAAGGAGGCTCTATCTCCAGCAGTCTGCTAAGAATACTGGGAATACTGGGGCCCCAAATGCCTGGGAGAAGGAAGCCGAGAAGACATGAAGGTACTGCTCATACCCAGTCAAATATATAGCATATAAAGCAACAGTGTCACTCAGAAAGAACTGTGTCACTGTCACCACCCCTACCTCTAGAGCCTTGTATCAGAGATTTTTCCCAGTGGGAGAGGCAGGCTTTAACATAGAGAGCTCCAAATGTCTTTCCAAAGGAACTGACTTCATTTGTCACACAATGTGGAAAAACTGAAGGCTAAAGACACCATAAAAAAATGGAGGTTGTGGTGAAAATCAATTAAGAGAAGGTCATCCTAAGATATGGAAGAAGATAAGGATATCCACTCTCACCACTGTTCAGCATTGTTCGAGACATTTTAGCCAGAACAATTAGGCAAGAAATTGAAATAGGATGCATCCAGATGGGAAAGGAAGAAGAAAAAACACCTTTATTTAGAGATGACATGATCTTGTATATAGAATGATAAGGAATACACTTACTGAATTATTAAAACTAAAATGTGACTTCAGCAATGTTGTAAGATACAAGATCAATATACCAAAACCAGTTGTATTTGTAAACAGGATTAGTGAGCAAACCAAAAACAAAATTAAGAAAACAATTCCATTTACAACAGCATCAAAAAGAATAAAATGCTTAGATAGAAATGTAAAAGGAGCGCAAAATTTATAATCCAGAAATTACAAAGAATTGTTGAAAGAAATTTAAGATCTAAGTAAAAGGAGAGGCAACCCATGTTTATGAATTGGAAGAGTTAATATTACGATGATAATATACCCCACTGATTTACAGATTCAACACAACCACTATCAGAACTCTAGCTGGATATTTTTAGAATTTAGCAAGCTGATTCTAAAATTCATATGTAATTTCAAAGAATCCCAAATATCCAAACCAGTCTTTAGTAAAAAAAAAAAACTTGAAGGAATCAAATTTGTGATTTCAAAACTTACCTCAAAGCAATAGTAATCAAGACAATGTGTTTCTGGTATAATGGCGAACATATAGATAAATGGAGTAGAATTTAAAGTCTAGAAATAAACCCACAGTTCTATTGTCAATTGATTCCTTGACAAGACCATTTAATGGGGAAATAGTAGTAGTCTCTCTCAACAAATTGTGCTGAAACAACTGGACAACCACATACAAGATTTATGCTGGGTCCTTTCCCTGCACTATACTCAACACAGATGTTCTACAACTGGAGAATGTATAAAGAAACCATGGAACAGCTGTAGAATGTAATACTGCTCAGTACTTAAAAGGAGCAAACTTCTGCTTCATGCAATAGCATGTATACCTCTCAAATGTATTTTGCTTAGTGAAAGAACCCAAACTCAAAAGTGTATGTCATGTGAGTCCATTTATATGACATTATATAGAGACTAATCTATAGGGATACAAAAAAGGCTTCAGGAGTGGGCATAGGGAGTAGTTGACTACCAAGTGTCCACACAAGGTAAATTTTAGAGTGATAGAAGTCTTCCGTATGGTACAGTGGTGTCAATTTCACAGAAAGGGAAAGGGCAACTTTTGCTCTACATCAATTAAAAACTATATAAATCAGGATATAGGGGAGCCTTAAATGGAAGACACACTGTGGCAAATGAATCTCACTGTTACAGATGTATGACATAACCTCACTGAAAAGGGTGTAGAAAAAAGAGCTGACCTAAGTTACTTTGGAAAACAGTGCTTTGACTGATATTACAAGGCTCAAGACAAAAAGAACTGTACATAAATACGGTGTTCTGGTTGGGAATTTGTTTCTCACAAGGGTACGTGATAGAAATCCTGAAACTACTTTAATTATACACTAGGGTTAAATAAATAAGTAAATCATACATAAAGAGAACCAGGTTTCTCACTGTCAGAGATAGAAGTTAAAAATAACAGGAAAGAAAGCTAAATGGACACATGTGATAATGGATCAGAGTCACATGTACCAGTATGAATTTAGGCACGTGTGCACATACACATACACACATATAGAGAAATAGATACAGATAGACACGATAAATGAATGTAGATCTGTGTGTAAATACAGTTTAGTATATATCCATGTATCTCCTTGCTATAACAGCTGAGAAGTCCTAGAAGCAATGACACTCTAGTAGCAACCAGAACACTCTGCACTCAGATCATGATTACTAAACATGATTATCCAATAAATGTACCTAAGACTCCCTGGAGAAATGGCTGATTATGGGGCAGGGAAAAGGAAAATACAAGGTGAACCTGGAATGTCTTGCAGTACCAGAAAGCAAGGAAGCAGAAAAAGAATGAGGTTATGCCAACCCAAAAGAGCTCCCACTGGCCAACCCTGGAACAATTTGGGCAAACAACCAAATAATGATCATATTGGGTTATAACCTCAAAGATTTAAAAATCCATGAGTCATACTGATAGAAATGAGTAATTGTATCAATAAATAAATGGGGGGAGGGAGAAATCTTCCTTACAGAAAAATTTGAAATATTAAATATAGAAGGAAATGAGGGATATAAAAAATTTCCACCAGAATATCTCAGTCATAATTGCTGCAGGCACAATCCACAGAATATTTGCAGTCTCAAATTGTCTAACCCCAAATATTTGTTAATTACTCTGGTTGTTTTCAAACATATATCCATAGATTGTTTGATACTCCTCCCTCCAGGAGGTACAGCCCAATTCCTCTCCTCTTTAATATGGGCTAGATTTAGTAACTTGTTTCTAACAAATGGAGCATAAAAAGGGAAAAATTGTAACTTTAAAAATGAAGAAACCCTGCAAACATTGCCTTAATCAAATAATCAGAGATAGTATCACCAGTGATCAGTCATATTGATATCATGTAACCCTGACATTGTTTTGAAAAGAGCACTTAATCTCTGTGGTATTCTTCCTCCAATCAATAACCCCAAACTAATTATAAGAAAAATTCAGACAAACCCAAACTGAGGAATATCTCACAAAATACCCCACTCTTCAAAGTTTTCCAAGTCATGAAAAACAAGGAAAGACAAGAAACTGTCAGAGTACACTGAAGTAACATGTTCACTAAAGGTAACACCGTACCCTGGATTGAGTCCTAGAACAGAAAAGGGGCATTGGTAGGAAATCTGGAGAAATCTGAATAAATTCTGTAATTTAGTTGATGGCATTATACAAATATTAATTTCTTTGCTTTTATAAATATACCATAGTTATTAGGCAAAGCTGGTTATAGGGTATACACAAATTCTTTGTATTATCTTTAAAACACTTTAGAACTGACATTATTTCAAAACAAGTTTAAAAAATAAACCAGATTGAGTTTCAAGAACCTGAAATAAAATTCTAAATGGATGAAAGTGACTGAATAGTTGAGGAAACAAACCACAATATTATTAAATGAATTTGTTATTCAAGGAGAAAGGGAAGATTCAACAGACCACAGATGACAGCAATTACTGGAAAAAATAAAACCATTCCACATTTAGGCTGTAACTGAACTACTTAATAAACTAGTTGCATTCACGTTTGTGTATATATGTGTTATGTGTATGTATGTGGAACAGCATTCTCTACTTTTCTGCCACTTTCTTCACTCAAAAACATAACTTCAATATTATTTGATGTCACTCTATGTGAAGTATTTCATTCCTTTTTGTATCTGCACAATTTTCACAGTATGGATCATTTATATAATCATTCCCATATTAACGGAAATGAAATTTTTTTTCCACCAACTTGACCTTGTAACATTGGAGTGGTTACAAAGTTGAACCAGATAGGGTTTCTGTCCTTACTACACTTTCACATAAGTGAGGGATACAAAGTAGAAAGCAAGCAACAGAGGGTGAAAGTGTTAGGATTGGTAAATACAGGGTTTAAAGGATAATGTAACACATGCAACCAAGGCAGAATAGACAGGTCAGCAAAGAATTTCTTTCTGCTATACATTTTTGAAAGCACCAGGCCAGGAGCAATAGCACTCTCTCTCCAAGAACTCTGCTTATGCTACAGAAAAAGTTGCCTGGCTCAAGCTGTAATATAGCTGAAGTATGTCTCCCTCAACCAAGCAAAATGCTGTACATAGATGGGGACCTCAAGGCTTAAGCAAAGCAATCTCAAGAATCTAGCTGGGGTGGATCTTCAGCATACTGTCACATATTAAAGACTAAGCAGATCAAATCAGGGATTCCCAATACTGTTACCAAAATAGGCACCATGGAGACATTTGAAATGGCAGTGGTTTTGACACAGTGTTTCAGGTTCACAGCAATTCATAAGCATTATGGCCTGGATACTTAGAAATTCTTTGCCGCATTAATCCATTGTGTGCTACATTTAGCTGTGAGTTCAGGAAGTGGGCAGAATTATCGGGAAGAGATGAGAAGAATCATAGAAGTTGTGCTTTAAGTTCATTTTTTTTGGACATGGCCAATGGCTATACTAAAGAGTTTGTAGAATTTTTGAAAGTTATCTATGCCAAATTTTCAAATATCAGGGGGAATGGCCAAAGTGTTTGCTTTCTGATCCAGATACAATTTAAGTGGAATCAGCCCAGGCTCTGTGTGCACCACTCACATTAGAACATTTGTGGACTCAGATAAGCAAAGTCATGGAATGTGTTGGGTCTGCTTGTATTCTGAAGGGGCAAACCATCTCACATGGTGGCCTCTTGAGTCCACACTATGCAGCCAAACTTGTGGATGTGGAGCAGATTTTGCCATGCTGGGAGGAATGTTTTCAGGCCATATAGAGCATGCTAGAGAAGTGAGGGAGAGAAACACCAACTCAAGCTCTTTTAGAGGATGAGCTTTGAAACAGCAGTGAATATATAAAGCCTCAGAACACAAGACTATGGAAATGACTTCAAAGGGAACATAGAAAACAATGTTTTGATTATCACAGTCTTACATAAGAGCTCCTGAATGGTGAAATGTTGCCTCCTATCTCCTCTTCTCACATTACCTGGACAACTTGGGCTTTGGACCTCTCTTGCTGCACAAAAACAGGCCACTGGGGTCAGAGACTTAGGGTATCTACTACCCCAAACTCATGTTCTCATTGTTAAAATTAATATGTGCACTTTTTTATTCCTTTAAAAATAGTTTTGTATTTTAATACTATTGCCTTCAAAAATCTACTTACATTTAAAAGCTACCGTGATTAACTTAATTTCAAATGTACCTGGGTTTTATATTGATGCACTGAAATTGCTCAGGGACAGTGATGAGGATGAAAGTCTATAGCATCTGGCTGTGTATCAGGTGTGCACCAGTGAACTGATTGATGTCTCTCTGGTGAGTATTTAGGAAAACAGGGTCAATATCCTCTGTCAATACCTCCATAAATACGGGGTTACATATAAGCAGAACAAGCAGAAGAGGAGACAATGAAACTTCTCTAATTTCTGTGCAGAAAGAAGTTTCCTCAGTGAATCAACTGGCAAACAGCTCCTTCTGAAAAGCTGAGATTTCTGGATGATGCACTATTTAAAATTACAAGACCCACTCAAGCAGCATGAAAGTTGGAGAATGACACTCACTCCTCATACCCAATCCACATCTGACCATCTGCCTGGTTAGATAACCTTTTCTACCACTCCTCCTCACTCCACACACAAACACACTGGAAGGAAAGGTGAAAGGTACAAGGCAACCTTTGCTAAGGGCAATGTGAGGTTTACAGACTCTATGAGCAGCATGGTCAGGGAGTGAGAAACCACTTCAGAGGCTGGTGACAAAGGCTGGGCCCCTAAGAATGAGCTTCAGAACCAGGATCTGGGAAGAAGGGAAGGGCAATCAGGAGGAAGAAAATGGCATGCAAAGGCAAAGAGAAGAAGGCATACAATGGGGCAGAGAAGTAGATGACAAGGCTGGGAACATGTGTCCTGAGGTTCAGTTCTGATCAGAATTGAATGTCAAGATGAGGAAAGTAAAATTTACTTCATGGATGGTGGGGTTGCCATCCAGGGTCTTCCAGCAGGATGACAAGTTGAAAAGTGATGTTTAATTTGATGGTAATGTGCAAGGGACATGATGAGAGAGAGAGGGAGGCACTGAAGGCCAATAGGTCAGAGAAGAGGTTACCTTTTGATGTGAAGTAATAAAGCCCTAAACCTGTACACAACTGTTCGTGCAGCTCTTTTTGTAATTACTCAAAACTGGAAACAACCCAAATGTCCGGTGGGTAAATGCACAAATAAACTGGAACATATATTTAACAGAATACTACTTGGCAAAAAGAATAGGATGAACTATTGATACATGAAATAGCTTAGGTGAATCTCCAGGGCATTATACTGAGTGAAAGAAGCCTGTCTCTAAATGTGACATATTGTAGGTTTAATTTATATCACATTCTGTAAAAGACAAAAATATAGGAATTGACTGCCAAAGTTCAGGTAAAGAGGTAAGATATGACTACAAAGGGGTAACATGAGGGATTTTTTGGTTCATAATTCAACTGTATCCTTATAGTGGTGGTGGTTAAACAAACGTATACATTTATTAAACTTCATGGAATTGTATGTCCCCCAAAGGGTCAATTTTGCAATATGAGAATAATTATTTTTAAATATCACAGTTATTCCTCATTAAATGTAACATCTGAAAGAACAGAAATATTTTGTAGTTGTTAATGATTACTTCTTTGTAATTCACTTAGCTATATTTATATTTATTTATATTAAAATTCTCCCTCAAATAACAGACAATGTATTCTTCAACTGTGGAATAAATTCTTCATGCTTAAACATAAATTATAAAACATTAAGCCAGAAAAAAATATTAACTTTTTCCAACTCTTCCTTCCCTGTGGTGGGCTCTCTTGTTGGCTGCTGCATCCTAGCAAGACAGGGACTATGGGCTTAGACAGGGTAAGGGGAGGGCCTCTGGAAAAAAACAAAGCAAGATAATCCATTGTGAAATTTGTTTTTCACAATGGGGGGGGGAATGATTTGTTGAAACTTGGGCAATGTAGCAAGCAAGCCCAAAACAACATAGTAAAAACAGGAAGGATTCCATCTTAAAACCCAATAGTTAAAAAGTAAGTTTCTTAACAAACAGACAATAACTCAGCCCACCTTGGGAGCAAAGCAGGCAGCCTGAGTGGTAGGCTCCCAGACCAGGAAGTTGCTCTCCTGGGAGGAAATCAGAGCAGTAAATTTCTTGTAAATAACGAGGAAGACTAATAAGAAACTTGGTGTTTCTTCAAAGGTAAACATTTTGGGGCCACTTAGCAGATGTACATCCCTAGCCCTTTGTCTTTCAACTGTCTATAAAACTCCTAGACAACACACCACCCAGGGGCTCTCTTGTCTCCTCCAGGTCTGAGCAAGGAGCTCTGTCCTCTTGCTTGCTTTCTAAGTAAAAGCCTCTGCCATGCTCTCCTACCTTGAATGTTTGCGAAGTTCATTCTTTGGCTTTGCGAACAAGAACCCCGACATCACTACTGTGACAATCCTAGAATGGAGACCCTTTGCTGCCTCCTTCCCCTGACTCTCCAGCTGGCTCCTCTGGCCAGATTGCCATTTCCAGCAGCAAGACATTTCCAAGCACCAGTGGATTATGGGTTATGGAAATGTCAATTTTCTCTTTTAACTAATATTTTTATGGTAATGATGTTCTTTCTGATTAAAACAATTATGCATATTAAGAGTTCTCTTTTTTAACAGAACAAAGTGAATGATACCAGAATACTTCAAGAGTGCCATGAATTAATGAAAATTCCACCTGCTAATAAGCCTCACACCAAATGGTGAGATACAGGGAATAGTCTCCTTTCTGAGCGTTTCATGAATGCATGAAAGTTTTTTTTCCACCATATTTGAGTTCCAAAGTAAAGTTTACTCAGTGCATAGCAGGCTTTCCTATGGATTCATCTGATTAGCATGGCACTGGATCCTACAGACAACATAGAAGAGGTCTGTCTGATGCCTCCATTTGAAACCCAAGTGGGAGCCATCCAGTAGTCATCAATGAAAACATTAGATACCTAATACTTGATAACTTGAGTTCAGCCAGAAAGAGAAAAAGTAGTGGATTACTTACATAAAATTACTAACAGGAGAAAACTGGCTTCCTTCCACAGATAATTTGGGAGTCAGTTTTTAAAGGTGATGTTTTAGGAAGATTTTTTTTTCTAACACATCAGTATGTTGCAAAAACGGTTATTTTATTTGTAGCCATAAGAAAATCTTTCCAATGTCTTAAAAATTAATGTAACTAATTTGTCCTCCACATTATGTCAAATATTGCTTATATGAAATTTTAAATATTTTTCAAATACCATTTTTAAAGTATGCTGATTGTTTAAAACATTAAGGTATTCAAGAGAATTAGTAAAAAAAAAGAAAATCCCACACTCTCACTCATAGGTTCTTTTCCAGCTGCCCTCCTTTGCCCATTTTGATGCTACATAGGACTCCAGGGGGAAATGGTGGACTGTAGGGTCTTGGGAGAGGCTGGGAGGTGGGTGAATTGGAAGAAGGAGAAAGAAACGATGCCCCAAAGAAGAAATGGTCGATTAGGATCAGCAAAGGGCTGATCCTGCCTGGTAACCCGAGCAAGGCCAATAGAAACTGCAAGAAGATACCAGTTTTATTGTTTCTGATTGGCGAATACTAAAGAAGACCGACAGTATCAAGTGGAGGAAATGCAGGGGGCGGGCTTCAGTGTTAAGTGGGAGGGATAACTGAGGACTCAAGCTCATTGATGATGCGTCTCTCACGTGACTAGGAGTCGACGTGTGCAGAAGTCCTTATAGTCCAGGGCCTGTTTCCCTGTAGCAGCTTCCTATTGATGTGGTAGGAGGAAAGTGCTCCGGTTCCTTTCAGGTCAGTAAAAAGGTGGGCGCTGCTTTAGGGATCCTGGGGCCTAGGAATCAGAGCAGAAATCAGGTGAGGCCGGCACTGCTTTTCCAACACTACGGCTTCGCAATCTCCCATTTCTCCGTAGTAAATTTGGTTCTGTTTGGTGGGGTAGGGGTAGGGGTGGAAAGGGAGAACGGTAGCCAATTGGGGATCCCGAGGGAGAGGCGTAGAAACAAATTGGGAAATAACTTGCGTCTCCCATTCCCTGCTTGCAGGGAATCGGTGGGCACGGGGGAAGGAGGGCGGGGTTGTAGTAAAATGAGGGAGAGGATGAGGACGTGGGGAACTTCAGACTAACGAGACCTAGAATCGTGAAAGGGTCCCGTGATTCAGGCCCTGATCTGCTCAGCAAGCATTCCTGTCGGTCTGCAGGACTCTTGGTCTAACGGGCGCGGCACAAATCGAGTGAGGGAAGAGGGAGGAAAACCCCCTGGATCCCTGCAGGTCAGTGTGAGGGCGCAACTCCCTCAGGTCCTTTTGGGTGGGGGGGTGGGAGTGTGCATGACACCGAAGCATCTATCTCCCTGGGTCGCCGCAGCCTTTCCCATCGGATTAAGCTTCAGGGGCCTGTGTGGAGCCTGCAGCGGAAATGGGGCGGGGGCGGGGGAGGCCAGAGAGACGTGGAAGGGGGAGGGGAGGCCAGGCCTGAGGCTGGACCGGCTGGTCTCAGGTGGGAGGCGGGAGGTTGGGATAGCTTGGGAAAGCCCGAAAGGGCGGGAGTGTTGAAGAACTGAGGCGAGGGAGGGGTTAATTGCTTCCGCGCTGCTCCCACTTTGCTTGGAGAAGCCTGTAGCAGGGCCTGCTGGGAAATGGTGGGCTGGAGCAGGAGAAAAGATGGAGCTGGAGCGAGAGGGGGAGGGAAAGGAGGTGGAGGAAGGGGTGGAGTCAGGGGAGTTCCGACCCTAAGGATCTATCCTTCTGGTTGGAAAACTTTGACAATTAGGGACATGAATGAGAAAGGCTGGTTTCTATAGGAACCCATACTCGGTCTGTTTGCCTGGCCTCTAGTTTTGTTTTCTTGTTTTCTAGGATTAATTTATTAAAAAAGGAAATAATAGAAAAACTGTCAACATGCAAAAGCCTTGTGAAGAAAATGAAGGAAAACCACAGAACATGCCAAAGGCCGAGGAAGAGCGCCCTCTGGAAGATGTACCACAGGAGGCAGGAGGAGATGCTCAACCTTCCGAAGAAGGTGTAAGCCAGGAAGCAGAGGGAAACCTTAGAGGAGGGCTGACTCAACCGGGCCAGAGATTTAAGGAGGACACTCCTGTTAGGCATTTGGACCCTGAAGAAATGATAAGAGGAGTAGATGAGTTGGAAAGGCTTAGGGAAGAGATAAGAAGGGTAAGAAACAAGTTTGTGATGATGCATTGGAAGCAAAGACATTCACGCAGCCGTCCTTATCCTGTGTGCTTTAGGCCTTGAATTCTGTTTTTGTCTGATGGTAAAATCTGGCCCCTGCTTTCTTTGTTAGCATTTTATGATGTATCTTTGACCTTCATTTTACTCTTAATCTGAATGAATTTTGTTGTAGGTAGTTTACTTGTTACGAGTATCTCACTGGATTTTGTACTTTGACCCATTCTCTAGGTCTATTAGGAAGTTTCACATTTGCATGAAAATACGTTCATTTCGTATTGTAAAATAAAATATAACAGGTTACAAAGCAGCGTATTTAGTATCGGCTCACATATGTAGGATAAAATCCCAAACTGTGTGTGCATATGTATACATACATGTATCAAAAACTGCTTTCTTTTGTGTGGTGGTGTTTTCTTCTTTTTCCTTAAGTGTTTTTTAATGAACACATGTCACACAAAAGAATTAAAGTTTTTTTTTATAAGAGTCGAATAGTTTGCAACCAGCTTATAAGGGTAATGGGGGCACCTAAACTCTTGACTGAAGAACTATTAAAAAAATGTAAACCTCAGAATACCTCTGGATCTCTTAGCCAGAGGAATAAAACTGGCAATTATTACAGATACACTTGCCTGAGACTCAATCTTTTCATGGGGAGAACAGCCTCACAGGGCTGTGGGGAGGAAATGAGGTGACCCTGAGCTGTACTTGGTGGCCTCCCGTGCATGCAGAACCCCAGTCCACTACAGGACAGTTACTTGAGGGAGAGCCCTGTGCTCAGGAGCAAGTCCAATAGGCTAGGAGGTGGGGGCTTCAATGTCAGTCTTATGTTGAGCTGCACCCCTCTCTGCTCCCCTGGGCCCTGCCATGCCTGCTGGCCACTGCTGCCTTTTTTGCTGGCCCTCAGCACTGCTGACACTCTGGAGCCCTTGAGTGCCACAACCCCTCTGAGTTTCTTGGAGTCCCCCGTGGGTTTAACTCCATTCTGTTTTCCAAAGCCTTTCTATCTGCTTCATGATGACCTTTAACACAGGTAGGACTCCTGTAGGGCTGCTTGGGCCACAATGATAGGCAGAGTTCTTAGCAAAACATCCCCTTCCTAGCCCCTTGGGTTTTCAATCACAGGACCCCTACTCTCCATAGGAGCCAGACAAGTCCATTTTGGCAGCTGCACCCAAGTACAGGCTTGAGCCAAAGTTGCTGCCCTAGGTCTAAGGGCTAAGATTTTATCTTCTTTTCCTTGTGATGGCTCCCTGAAGGCCCCTGGCAGGCGTGCCTTGTTCGAAAGACCAAGAATATGTGTAAATTGCACAAAGTTATACAGGAAACAGATTTAAGGGAATAGTCCCCTCACCCCATCCCATCTCCAGTTGAAACATGAAAAAAAAACTTGGAAAGGCTTAAAGAACTGTGCACTTACTATGTAAATGTTACGAATTACATTTTTTTGTATAGAACAGAGACTTGTGATCTCTCCACATACTTGTGTTTAACTGAAACATGTTTTTAACATTTAATTGATTTCTTGATATTACTAAGGAGCCAGTAGGTTTATCAAAATTCTGCAGTTGAGTCAATAATCCTCCACAAGTCTTTATTTCTTTAGTATTATGGCAAGCAATTCCAAAAAGACAGTACATGGGATGGATTGTTCTCCAAATGTTTTATGAGTTGCATAATCACCTGCATCAGAGTCACATGGGGAGCATCTTTAAAATACTGATTTCCGTTACACCTAAGCCTTACTGGAGGTGGCCTGTAGAAGTAATAGTTAACAAGGTCCTCCAGGTGATTATGATACACACTCAAGCATGAGGATAGTTGGTATATACAGTATGCTTCCCATTATTGCAAATATGAATCATTAAATAACACAAGAAAGTATATTGAGGAGTGTTTATTGGAATGTAGGAACTAGAGGACTACATTAGGAACTTTAGGAGGAAAAAGCTTGACATATTCATGAAATTTAAATGATTCTCTTTAATAAAGACAAAAAGTGAAGGTAGTGAATGTAAGATAAGATGCATTTTACTCTACTGAACCTGATGTTTGGCCATGTATTCAGTCCTTTCAATATGAGTAATATTTATCCAAGTTCTTTTTTCGTGATCAGCTCACAAAATGGTAAGCCAGCCTGTGCCCTTGGGCCTTGTTTTTATTTTTTCACTGTGGGATGCCATTTTCGGGGATTTTCATGTCCCCAAACCACTCTTCAAGGCTTGGCACCTAATGGATGCTGGTAGGGCTAAATATCACTGGAGTGAGATGAGGGAGGGTCCAGGGTTCACTGTGCCAGTTTTACAAGACAAGATGAATTCATCTTCCTGGTGTTCTGAGGGGTGGTGCTCAGGCAGAATGTGGACGGCTCACCCAGGCCACACTCCTCTGCAGGGTGGTCTGACCTGGGTTTCTCTGCTGCCTGCAGCAGGCACCAGACTCCCAAGCTGCTAGCCGGGCTGTCCTGTACATGCTTACCTGGAGGACGACAACTGTCCCATTACAAGTCAGAGCACTTTTGCCTTTTCCTCCTCCCTTTCTCTTTTGGGGAAATTTTGTAAGGGAGGAGATAAAGCTCCAAAGACTTCTAGCTGGAAACATTGGTCATGATAGTTTTTAGCCAAACAGTTGTCTGAACTGGGCCTCACCAGGTAACTTGGCATTAAAGCAGAAGGGGCTGACCTTTTTCTCAGGGTCCAGTGAAGTAGCTCCCAAAACAATTGGGGTGAAAATGGGAATAGATCTCATAAGACCTCCCTCATCCCTCTCCCAACCCACTTGCTCAGACTCCCCAAAGGGCCTGTTGTCTCTGGGTCTGTTTGGGTGGTTCCATGGTGTCTTTTACACCGTGTGTGCCTGGTGCTGTGCTTCTGATGGCTGCACCAGCCCACACCCTGATGTACAGAAGACACCAGGTAAAGGGAGCTGGCAAAAAGGAGAAAAGTGGTTTGACCTGCTGTTTGAACAATCCCATGCACAGCAGGCCCAGCCCAAAACTTGGGTCAAGGCAGTCAAGCTGTGAATTGCTATGAAGATGCTTTTGAAGGTATTGATGGTGGAGGAAGCAATGCCACTGTGACCCTTGCTCTTAGGTCTGTCATCTGAGGAATCATTACTACTTTTTCTGATATCTTAAAGGACTGGTTGAGCAATAAGATGAAGTCAAAATTCAAGTTCCTGAGTTTAGGAAGGCAAATCTATTAAGTATATGGCCTTAGAGCCAGATAAATTTGGGTTCCAATCTGAGCTCTTCGCCTTACAATGTTACCTTGCATAAATCACTTATCTTCCTTCTTGGAGATAACACCATTCATGGGGTCCCTGGACCTAAAACTCTTGGACCAAGGAGAAAATTTCCCCTCCACCACCATCATTGCTGTTATCATCACCATAATCATCATCATTGAAGGATGGGATTGAGTGAATACTCAGTGGATTCCCATTAGGCACAGGCTACATAATGTAAGGGTCCGAGCCCTGGAAACCCATCACCTTAAAGAGTGGACCCAGTATAACAGGAAAGCACTGGCTAGAATTAAATTCTTTACTTATAAGAAGTGTGAGGCCAGATTGGTTTGTACATCTATAAAATGAGTATAACCCTGTATAACCCATATGACAGTTGTAGGAAGTAAGCAGACAAAACTATATGAAATTCCAGGCACATAATAGTCCTTCAGGGAATGTTTGATCTTTGATCATCATCATCACTGTTATCATTCACCATCATCATCACTGTCTGGTGATGTTGAGATAATATTCAAATAGGAACTCAAAAAGTCTGTGCTTCCTTAACTCCATAGCACCTTTCTCTAGCAAAAGTCTAGGCTCATTCCTTTCATCCAATCTTCTCCCTTGTGTAAAAGAAGCAAATAGTACATAAACTAAATGGAATAACTGTTATTCACTTGTAATTATGAAGAAAATAATTGAATTCTATATTCATTTACAGTACTTATGTACTCTGGTGCCATTTCTGTATTGTAGGATGAGAAAAAAAATCCCTTCACATTTCCCTTTTCTTTAGTTACCTGCCAGAAAATTTGAAATCAAGAAGCAAATATTACCTGTTTTGAGTTACAAAATATGATGCACAATTATATCATTGACGTGGAAAGCTGTTCCTGGCATACTGTTTCGTGAAAAAGCCAGCTGCAAGGCACACACATACGTACAGATTAAGGAGAAATATAAAAATATTTGAAGTGAGTATTTCTTGTTATTATGTGAAATGTATAACTTCATCTTTATTGTTCTCTGTGTCTCTAGTTTTAACTTTTTCAATGAGCATGTGGACTTTTTATAATTCGAAAAAGTCATAAGGGAGAAAATAGTATAATTCTATTTCTCCTTTTTCTTTAGCTGAGATAAGAGCGGTTGGCTCTTCTAGTTCCTCATTTGCCTTTCTGTTTCATCTTACTTCTGAGAGGTGTGCCAGACCTCTGTGGGTCCTAGCTGAGAAGATTTCCCCACCTGCTATACCTCTTTCCCACTCTCCCTTGTCAGGTAAATTTATGCTGTATTTCTGTCTTTGGTCACAAGATGGCATTTCATAACTACTTTCTAAATATTCTCCCATAAAATTATATTACTTTTTCAAAAATAAAATAGCAATAAATATAACTTCCAAAGAACATTGTGAAACTGATTACTAAATCTTCTTGAAAAAATACACAGATATAGAATAATTTAGTGGGATAAATCTCATTTGCTAGACACTTGCAAATTTACATTTCATTTATTTACTCATTCAACAAATATTTACTGGAAGCCTACTGTGTATGAGACTTTCCTAGCCAGAATCAATTTATCCATCCCAGACTTTTTTTCTGAGATTTTCTATTCAGCTGCCTGTTGCTATTGGCCATTTGGACTAAGAAAATGCCATCCAATCATATTGGCATAACCCTGCATGGACACAACTCATCACTTTTAGCCAGTTTACCCCTTAATCTGGAGGCTCACCATGTAAAGTGGAGGCAGTGTGGAAAGACAGGAAAAGGACAGATTTTGAGTCGGAAAAACTTTTGTTGAAATAGCCGTTTTCTTATTTCAGAACCCTTGTAATTGAAAGGATTCTTAGTAACCCAGGAGGTGGATTAATAATAATACCAGGTTTCAAATACAAGATATACCTATACCATCCAGGGTATAGACTAAAAATCTCCACTATGAATTTCACAACTATTGATGTAGATTATTACTAAGGTCTGGGGTTTTTTTTCTCCCAGTGTTTTATTAAACTCCTGCCAAGTGATCTTTGGCTAAATCCTGAGACACAGCAGTGAGCAAAACAAAGTTCCTGCCTTCGTGATGCTTATCTTCTGGTTTATACTCTTTAAAAAAATTGAGGTAAATTTTATAGACAGTGAAACACACAGATCTTAAGTGTATGCAGTTAAATAAGAGTAAAATAGGACATTTCTATGATTCTAAAAGTTTCCTGTTCTCTTCCCAGCCATCCTCCCCCTGTCCACAAGTAACCACTCAGCTTATTTCTGTTAGGCAGAAAGACAGAAATGAGCTGGGTCCAAGAGTGACTCAGGAAATATCCAGGGTCCCCCCAGATAAGAAACATGAGAGGCACAGGCACAGCACAGCCCCTGTCCCCATTTCACCAATCAGAACAAGCCTAGAGAGCTGACAGCTGTCAATCAAGGACCTCTCTGCCCTGCCAAAAGCCACATAAAAGAAGCCTCAGAATGAGCATCCAGGCCTGCATGTCTCCCCTTAGACAGGCCTGCTCTGCTACTCTATGCAGAGTGTATAAAAACTTACTTTGCTTTCTTGACTTTGGTCTCTTGTCTCACTATATCTGACTTCCCTGTGACACTGAGCTGAGTCTTTTCCTTCCCAACATTTATATCAGTTTATATTACTTTTATCTGTTGTAGAATTTCAGTTAAAGAGAATCATATAGTATGTTATCTTTTGTCTAGCATCTTTCATTCATTTCACTCAATATAATGCTTTTAAAAGTCATTTTTATAGTTGTGTGCATTGGCACTTTATCATTTAAAAATTATTGCTGCATAATATTCTATAACATGAATAAACAATTTGTTTATTGGAGATTTTGAGCATATTAGTTATTTCCATTTTTAAAATTTATTATAAATATAGCTGCTATGAAATTCTTGTTTAAGTTTTTTTGCATGTGCATATATGTTCTTATTTCTCTTGGATAAATACCTAGGAGTAGAATTGCTGGGGCACAGAAAAGTAACTGTCTGATTTTATATGAAATTGGCAAACAATTTTCCAAATTTGTTGTAACATTCTGTACTCCTATCAGCAATGTATGAGAATTTCAGTTACTCCACATTCTCATCAAAATGTCAGTGCCATGAAAGAAAAAAGGCTAGAGAACTGTTCCAGATTAAAAGACTCAGCAACAAAATGTAATTTTTGAAAAAGGACTGTAGATTTGAAAATAGTATTACACCAATGCTAAATTTCCTGAATGTGATCACTGTATTGTGTTTGTTTAGGAGAGGTCCGTGTTAGAAGATAAAATGCTGAAGTATTATGATGTCTATAATTAGCCTTAAAATAGTTCATAAATGGAAAAAGAGAGAAAAAATGAAAAAGAGAGCAACTGGAAAAATATTAATTGGTGAATCTAATCTAGATCAAGTGATTAAGTATATAGGGATCTTAACTTTATTATTCTTGAAATATTTCGTAGGCTTGAGTTTTTTCAAAATAAGAAGTTGGTAGTAGTAGGGGGGAGGAGGCAGAAATATTTGTTTGGCCCCCCCACCAAGAAAAGAAGGCTGAATGAAAATCTAGAAATTAGACTGACAAACTTGGTTATCTGCATGCATGAAGTGATAGATTATACAACAACTCTGAAGAAGCACAAAGACAAGTACAGCAGGCCAAATTCTGCTTTTGGCAATAGTTTAAGAAATCACTCCATAGGTTAGGTTGTTGGGACAGACCACTACTTGTCACCAAGATTTTTTTGTGTGAATTTAAATGGCAATATCTACACAACCATCAATGTGCTCAGACTCCTGTGGGACAAGACAGGTAGGGAGCTTGAGGACATCTAATGTCCAATTAAGGTGGATTGGGAGTAAATTTAAGGAGTTAAGACAAAAAGAAGAGTGTAATTTAATAAGAAAAACCTAATAGATACTATCAAATCTTGATGTGGAAAGACTATGTAAGCTGCTTTGCCAGCAATGAAAGTATCAAAAAATGTCACAGAGATCAAGGTTAAGATGAAAACAGTGCTTGGGAGCCCCAGAGCAAGTATTCAGAGCATTCAGAGAGTGAGTGGAAGGAAACAGGAATGGTAGGAATGAAATAACAGCAGGTGTGAGGATTTAGCAAGGATGAACAGAAAACAAACGAATCCATGGTAAGAATAATATGATATTTATTACACAGACTAGAAATATATCAGGGCTATATAGAACAGTAGTCTTTTACGAGATAAAGTTGCCCCTCAAGAGCCACATTTTTTATAACTACTTTTTTTAATTAAGGTATTATTGCTATACACTCTTATGAAGGTTTCACATGAAAAACAATGTGGTTACTACATCACCCATATTACTGTGTCCCCCTCCATACCCCATTGCAGTCACTGTCCATCAGTGTAGTAAGGTGCCACAGAGTCACTATTTGCTTTCTCTGAAGAGCCACATTTTATTCAAATCTTCTAAACATTTCACAAGTGCAGTTTGTCACCAATAATGCTTAAAAGCTGATAGGAGAATGTACGAAAATGTTCTCTATATGTCACTTTCTTCTTGTCTTTGAGAATCCACTAAAGCACAACGAAGATTTCCTAAAGTTATGCTGACTTCATAAGGCTGCCTTAAGAATTATTGTATGTGACATCTTCCTATATGGGATTCTGGAATTATCCTTTTATGGAATAGGGGCAATATTCAGGTGGGGAGACCAGAAGGGAGGCTGTTGCATTTAATGGAGGTATAAAAAATAAGTTTTAGTGACTGATAGGATGTGGACAGTAAGAGAAAAAGTCTGGCTTGGGGAAATGGTTGAATCCTAAGGGGTCATCAATTTAGATAGAGAATCCAGAGATTACTTAGTGTAAGGTAGGACATTAAGGTGGAAAAATCTAAAAGCAAGTTGGATAAAATAGCATGGAGCTCAAAAAAAGAGATGTGCTAGATGTAAGATAAATTCTAGCCAAAATAAGCAGGCAAAGAGAGGCAACAAAGGGCCAGGTAGTTAATTTGAACGCAATTCCCAGGCGAGATTTCCCAGTCTACAGAAATGGAGGCTGGGAAGTAGCGCGTAAATATACAGACAGCGAGTTTTTAAAGAAGGTAGGCGGAGGCGAGGATTGGCTAGCCCAAGGCACATTTTTCAGGTTGGGAGGGGGCAACAGCCGGGGACTTTGGCACATCATCAATGTCCGACGTGGGAGGGGGCAGCAGCCAGGGACTTTGGCACGTCATCAGTGTCCGACGTGCTCACTCCTCCCTCTGGTGCCTCCAGCCTTACACTAGAGTCACAGATTTGGGTGTCAACACTTATATAAAAGTGAAAATCATAAGATCATTTGGACAGTGTGGTAGGCTGAACAATGTTCACCAAAGATATACAGGTTCTAAGTTCCTGGAACAGGGAAATTTTATCTCATATGGCAAAAGGGTCTTTACCACTGTGGTTAAGTTAAAATAACTTGAGATGGGGAGATTACCCTGGATTATCCAGGTGGCCCCTAAATGTAATTGCAAGTACCCTGGTAGGAGGGAAGCATAGGCAGATTTGACTTTAGAAGACAAAAAGGCAATGTGACAATGAAAGCAGAAATTATAGTGGTGTAACCACAAGTCAAGGAATACTGGCACCCAACAGATGGTGAAAGAGGAAAGGTATGGATTCTCTCCTGGAGTTTTCAGAAGGAACCGGACCTGCCAACCTTGAGTTTACCCCCTGTAAAACTAAAAATTCAGAATTCTAGCTTCCAGAACTGTTATTTTAAGCCACTGAACTTGTGGCAACTTGTTACAGTTACAATAGGAAACTAATACAAATATTTTAAGAATGAAAAAAAAAGTCTATGAAAGAACTCTGAAGGATACCAATATTTCATAGGGGCCTACAATATAGCTTATTGGCTATGACCACAAGTGGTGGTGCCAAATGGATCTGGATTCAAATTCAGCTCTGCATTTACTAGCTGTGTGACTTTGGGCAAGTAATTGAAATCAGAAGTTTCTTTAACTTTAAAACTGGGACAATAAAGGAGCATACATCAAAGAACTTTTGTGAGGAGTAAAGGCGAATATCCAGTTAATGCACCTAGTACATAGCAAGTACTTCGTAAATGGTAGTTTTGGAGATTCATGTGTGTAAGCATGATTTACTACATTTACCCAGCTATTACTGTGTAATTAATAAATGCTTTTAATGTGGAATTGAATCAATACTAAATGTTATTTTTTAGAGGAGTTGAATTGGATTTTCCAGCTCAGTTCAGCAATGTAAGAGTACATATGAAGGCATGGTGCCAAAGCCTGCCCTGTTTGTTAATAAAGAACGCATCCATCTGGGTTGCTGTATGTTTATATGTGTGTGTTGCATATATACTTTTGGGAACAAATAGGTCAAAATTCAGCTTTTTGAGGATGTGAGAAGGCCACAAAATCTTTTTCTACCTTAATAATTACTTAATGACTGTGGCAATTAATGCCACATTCCCTATTAAGATCTCTTTCCTTCCTGATCTTAAAATTTTCAGGTATTATTTACATGGAAATGAATTACTGTTCAATATTAATGATAAGTTACCTCTTCATAGGAGCATAAACTTGAACTGTTTTTTGAATCCCTTGCTTTTTTCTAAAGTTTCTAAAGTAAAAGTTGAAGCAGCCAATGACCAAGAAATGGGAAAAGGGTAATCCTAAAGTTGGATCTAGAGCTAGTGGAAAGTTAAAATTAAAAAACAAGCAAACTTCTCTCCTCCCAAATGAAAGTAGCTTTATGGTATTAATGACTTAAACATAGACTATGCAGAAAAATACGGAGAATTAGTAATAATCCCGCTTTAGATTCCTGCCACCTTGCATGACAAAGACAAGGTACTTACTGGCACCGGTTGCTGGGAGAGGGGGAAGGGGCAAGGAGGGTAGGAGGTGGCAGGGGAGGCAGGTAACCAGGAAAGACAGGAGAGAAAAGCAGAAAAGACTAAAGGCTGGAGGGAGCAATGATAGAGTTGGATTGAGACCCTCAGAAGTAACCAGAGAAGAACAAATTCCAATCAAGTGAAGCCACTTGTAGCCCCTTGGATTAGTGGGCACTGGAATGAATGACAGGGCAGTGCATGATGGGACCTAGTGCACAGAGGGATGCAGAGGGGCTTTGTGAGTGTGTGTGTGACAGGAATACGGTGAAAGTTCCTGCAGCAGTGTCTGCTGACTACAAGGTGGGGTGGGAACCCAGGGCTGCGTGGTGAGAGGCAGTGAGCTTAGCACTGATGTGAGAGGTCCTCAGGTGACCAGGTGCCAAGGTGTGCATAAATCCATCTTGTCCAGGACTTTATCTCAGCAGCACTCTCCTTTCCCAATGAGACGGGCTGGCATCTGGCCCCTGGGAGTGGGGGAAGAGGGGAGGAACACACTTCCCTGCAACAAAGCACATCTGCAGCTGAGCCACGAACTCCCAGTGGGGAGAGGGGACTAGGGGGCCTAGAGGGGTAGGGGTGGTTGGCCTAAGAGTGTGTGTGTGGAGGGGAAGGAGGACAAAGCCTGAGACCACTGTGAGTTTGTTTGCTTGACATCTTTTCAACCTTTCCTAACAAAAATATTAGGCTTTGGGGTGAGAGGCAGAGCTGGAGAAGAAGGATTGGGGAGATGACTCATAGACCTGGAAATAGTTTGGAAATCTGCTTCTTTCATTCCTGCTTGCAGGAAAATAATAGTGGATCAACCCAGAGATGAACGTGGAGATGAGGAGGGAGGAGGTAAAACAAATGATGTTTATATAAGGGGCACACAGTGCAGAGAGACTAATAAATCATTAAAATAAATTCCCTACTCCAATATGGTGGGCCAGAGATGGGGTGAGGCAGGGCAGGAAGGGGAAATTTTGAGACTTGAGGAGATGGGGTGGTCAATCGTGAAAGAGATCCTTGTCTAGTTTACTGGTCTCTCCACCAAGCATTTCAGTACCACACACACTCTCTCATCTATCTTCATGGTCAAAGGTCCATTAGGAGAGTCTCAGTCCAAAGAAGGAAAAAGGAGGAGGAAATGGCTTGGGATTTGAGGAGGTTGGTATGACACAGAGCTCTGGACTGGAACTCTTGGGAGTGGGGGATGAAGGCGAGGATATGGCCCAGGCCAGAATGGAACCAGGACATCAATCACACTGCTCCTACTTGCCCCACCTTCAGTCAAAGGAGAGGCCCATAGAACGGACTACAGGGCAATTGTTGAGCGAGACTAAGGGAAACTACACATGCCCTTTGGGAATGGTAGAAGGTCAAGAACCTGAAGAGAACAGAGGAATGAATTAGAAGCATGGAGAGACCATTGCACCCATTACCTAAATTCAAGAAAGCAGATAGGTGCTAGAATGAGCAATACACATTCACCATTTCCTCCCTAAAAGTAATTGTATTCACAGAGGAAACAGGAGAAACAAATCTCAACATGGAAAGTACCCATAAGGCAAATAAAGACAGGGTTCAAAGTGTAGACCTGCATTTGGAGGAAGGTGAAGGCCAGAAGCAAGAGGAAATAATAATCAGGAACAAGAACCATCTATCTAGGAAAATAGACATTGGCATGCCCCCAAAGGCATGCCAAAAACAATGAAGGGATAGAGAAGGAGAAGGAAGAGGAGGAAGAGAAGAGATACAAAGATGTTTGGAAGAGATCAAAGGATTAAGAAATAAATTCAGAGTAATGCATTGAAAGCAAAGACAATGTAGGAAGTGGCCCTATCTTATTTGATGTTTTTGTCTTGAATGGTTTTTCTCATATATAATGAGAGCCCCACTTTTATTTTAGGTTGCATTTTTTCATTAGAACTTTGCTCATGTTATTTTAACCTTCTGATGATACTGAGTTAAGATGCTCCTGGATTTTGTCTTGTGATTTTATGTGCAAGTTTGCATTTTAGTAGGGGATTTTTTTCCAATATGCATAGAAAAAAAGTCAATATATATTGTACTGTGAATAAAGCATGTTGAAAAGTAGTATATATATGAATCTAGTTACATTTATACATATATATGACCTCCCAATTTAAAATAAATATATTTGTATGTTGCACTTGTGCATAGAAAAAGTTGGAAAAGATGTACATGACAAGCTTAATAATACTGGTTCCTCTCGAAGGGGCAGATTCATGGGAAATCTTACATTTTTTGCATATCTGTACTTTCTCACCTTTCCAAGAGAACATATTTTACTTGTGTCACAAAAATTAATAAGTTTAGAGAGAAAGAAATGAAAATTATGGAAATAGGTCAGTTGACTTACAAAGCCAGTGGGGAACACTTATATACTTGAAAAACTTTTAAAAGGATGGTTAATTTCAAGTGATCTTTGAATCTCTTAGCTAGAAGTATAAACAGGCAATTATTGCAAATATACGTTAAAGAAAAATTCAACCAAATAAATGTGGAGGTGTCACTGGTTTTATGAAGTGATTCATGAATCGGGCAGCATCTCATCTAGCAAGTAGAGAGATGCTCTACTTGAGGGGTTGTACAAAATGGAAAATTTTTATTGGCGGAAGGCTGGGGAAAGGAAGTTATTAGCAAAAGGAAAGAAATAATTGCTGCAGGCTAGAACATCTTTTTGAGGGGTGGAGGAAGGGAACTTTTTTTAATCATGCCGATTACCTTGGGAATGCTGATCAGGAAATTCCAGACTGACTGTTAAAATCACATCCCTGGGATAAACTGAAAGGAACTAAGTCTTAGTTTGCTGCTGTGGGGAGCAAATGACCCCATTTTAGGCTTATGGTTTCTTTTTTAAGGATATATTACTTTTACAATCAGTTCTTTATGTGCTATACTGAGAAAATGTCACACAAGACTGCTGAATAGACCATGTGAAGTAATGAGTATGAAATGAGTATGAGCTGCTGTGTTTGGGTACCTCATTCCTCCAACTACATGCAGAACCTCAGTTTTCTTCAGATTTCCGTCTGTTACTGATGTGGGTAACATCCAAGGCATATGACTCCATGCTGAGGGATAGAACCAGACAGCTGAGATGGGTGTCCACAGTCATTCCTCTGCTACTGTGCCCCCCCACCATGGACCTTCCCTGCCATGTTCTGCTTGACACTGCTGAAAATGTATGGGGAGTCTTCAAGGTGACACAAATCTTACTGATTTATCTGGAGTCCTTGGTGAGCCAGAGTCCTTCTATATCCCTACCTAGGTATAGAGAAAGTACTTCTGTTAGGTAGAAAGATGCATGGTTGGGACCCACCCCCAGAGTTCTGATTCAGTCGGTCTGGTGTGAGGCTTTGGATTTGTAGTTTTAACAAGTTCCTAGGTGATGCTGCTGGTCAAGCAGCCACACTTTAAGAACCACTGGCTTAAAATAGTAATTGGTAGGCACTGAATATATTTGTTGAATAAATGAATGAAGTAAATGAATCTTAACAGTAACTGTTTAAAATATGTAATTATTTTTTACAAATAGGGAACCTGAGGTACAAAGAAGTTACATGAATTGTGCGAACTGACCCCAATTCGCCTGTATCTAACGTCATAGTTCTTAACAACTGTGTCTTGGTGTGTGCGTTCTCAGTGCCAATTCAATGGCTTTTACTTTTAGGATATTAGAAGAGGTGCTAACCAACCTCAGTGTTTTTTTTTTTTACTATTAGCATATTCCAATTTTCTTTTCTTTTTGTTTTTCTTATTACCATGTATTATTATTGTAAATAATTTTCCATGAAGAATATTGTAAATGCCTTAAAACAAAATAATATCATAAAGCAATTAAAATACATAAACAATGTACTGCACTATCCACAGCACATATTACAGATTTGGGGTTAATATTTGAGTAATTCTTAAAACTCAGTAACAAAAATAGACTAAGGGTATGAATGGGAAATTCACAGTAAAGGAAATATAAAGGGCCAATAAACAAATGGAAACTCAACTAAAAAAAAAAACAGAAGAAATACAAATGAAAACTAAAGAAATCCTTCCTTTGCCTATCAAATCAGAAAAGATTAAAAAGATTGATAATATTCCGTACTTCTTTGGGTGTTTGTGAATAGAACTATCATATGTTGCTAGTGGGAGTAATGTGTAAGTACAACCTTTATGGAGGGGGCTTGTTTATGGATGTCAATTAAATCAGTAATGATAATATTGAAATTTAAAACAACACAAATACCCATGAGTAGAGAATTGGCTCAATACATTATGACACACATACTGAAAGGAATAGCATACAAAAATTTTTAAAAATTAGTGGAAACTTCTGATTAAATTTTACAAATTGACCACAAGCTTTTATCTTCCTGTGTTCATGAGCTCTCACAACAATTATGTAAGCCAGTAAAAATCTTTTTTTAAACTTTGTATTTTGGAATATTTTCACATTTACAGAAGAGTTGCAAAGATAGTAAAGAGAGTTCCTGTATACCCTCATTCAGATTCCTCTAATATTAACATATTTTACCTATTAAATTAAGAAATTAACATTAATTCGATATTATTAATCAAGTTTGACACTTCATACAAGTGCCAACAAGTTTTCACCGAAGTCATTTTTTTCTGTTCCAATATTCAATCCAGGATACCAATCGTATTTAGTTATCATGTGTCCTTATTCTCCTATACTCTCTCACAGTTGCTCATTCATTTCTTCTCTTTCATGAGCTTTACACTTTCTGAAGAGTACTAGTCAGCTGTTTTGCAGGATGTTCCTCTATTGAGGCTTGTCTGATGTTTTCTCATGATTACTGAAACTACAAGATTTGGAGAATACCACAGAGGTTATATGCCCTTTTATCATATCCTATCAGTGATATAATATCAACATGACTTACTACGGGTAGTGTTAATTTTGATCCCTTGGCTAAGATAATGTCTGTGAAGTTTTTACTTTGTAAGATCTTGTTTCTCTGTTTCCATATTCTATTTCTTAGTAGTAAGTCACTAAGTCCAGCTCACAGTTAAGAGAAGGGGAATTAAATTTCACCTCTTGAGGGGAAAAGTATCAAAGAATTTCTGAGTATGTGTTAAAAAAAACCCAACCATAATAATAAATTAAAATTTGGAGGGGAGATACTTTGAGGCTCTGCAAATATCCTGTTTCTCCTTAAAGTTTTACCCATTAGGTTTAGCCTTCATCAGCTGGTCTTGCCTGCAGCAATTCCTACTTTAGTGTTGTAATAGTGGTTTTCTGCATCCTTCCCACTGTCAACATTTATTAGTTAGAATTATAGCATAAAGAAGTTCTACCTTATGTATTAAATCAGTCATTTATTTATATCAGTATAGATATTTTTATTCTTTGGGATATTATCCAATAATGACTTTTTTTTTCTCAAATTGATCCAGTTTTGGCCATTAGAAGCTCTTTTGGGTTGGCTCACATCCCTTTGACATGCCCAGTGTGCTGGCAGAATTTTAAAAATAATCCCCTGGAAGTTTCCTGTCCTTTTGTTATTCAATAAAACACTAATATAGATACTACTGTAAGGGGATTTTTCAGATGTAATTTAACACTCAGTTGACTCTAAGATTGGAGATTACCTTGGATTGTTCTGATTGGTCCAATATAATCTCATGAACTCTTTTTTTTATTAAGGTATTATTGATATACACTCTTATGAAGGTTTCACATGAAAGAACAATGTGGTTACTACATTCACCCTTATTATCTACTCCCTCCACCATACCCCATTTCAGCAACTGTCCATCAGTGCAGTAAGATGCCACAGAGTCCCTATTTGTCTTCTCTATGCTACACTGTCTTCCCTGTGACTCCCCACACACCATGTGCACTGATGATATCCCACAATCCCCTTCTCCCACAATCCCCATCCACCTTCCCCTCCCCCTCCCCTTTGGCAAACATTAGTCACTTCTTGGAGTCTCTGAGGTCTCTGAGTGTGCTGATGTTTTGTTCCTTCAGTTTTGCTTGTTGTTATATTCCACAAATGAGGAAAATCATTTGGTACTTGTCTTTCTCCACCTGGCTTATTTCACTGAGCATAATATCTTCCAGCTCCATCCATGTTGTTGCAAATGGTAGGATATGTTTCTTTCTTATGGCTGAATAGTATTCCATTGTGTATATGTACCACATCTTCTTTACCCATTCATCTACTGATAGATACTTAAGTTGCTTCCATATCTTGGCTATTGTAAATAGTGCTGAAATAAACATAGGGGTGCATATGTCTTTTTGAATCTGAGAAGTTGTATTCTTTGGGTAAATTCCAAGGAGTGGGATTCTTGGGTCAAATGGTATTTCTATTTTTAGTTTTTTGAGGAACCTCCATACTTCTTTCTACAATGGTTGAACTAGCTTACATTCCCACCAGCAGTGTAGAAGGGTTCCCCTTCCTCCACATCCTTGCCAGCATTTCTTGTTCTTAGTCTTTTTGATGTTGGCCATCCTTACTGGTGTGAGGTGATATCTCATTGTGGTTTTAATTTCCATTTCCCTGATGATTATGATGTGGAACATCTTTTCATGTGTCTGTTGGCCATCTGAATTTATTCTTTGGAGAATTGTCTCTTCATATCCTCCACCCATTTTTTAATCAGATTATTTGCTTTTTGGGTGTTGAGGTGTGTGAGTTCTTTATATATTTCGGATGTTAACCCCTTGTCGGATACATCATTTACAACTATATTCTCCCATACTGTAGGATGCCTTTTTGTTCTGTGGATGGTGTCCTTTGCTGTACAGAAACTTTTTAGTTTGATGTAGTCCCATGTGTTCATTTTTGCTTTCGTTTCCCGTTCTCGAGGAGATGTGTTCAGGAAGAAGTTGCTCATGCTTATATTCAGGTGATTTTTGCCTATGTTGTCTTCTAAGAGTTTTATGTTTTCATGACTTACATTCAGGTCTTTGATCCATTTTGAGTTTACTTTTGTGTATGGGGTTAAACAACAATACAGTTTCATTCTCTTGCATGAGGCTGTCCAGTTTTGCCAACACCAGCTGTTGAAGAGGCTTTCATTTCCCCATTGTATGTCCATGGCTCCTTTATCATATATTAAATGATCATTTATTGATGGGTTTATAACAGGGCTCTCTAGTCTGTTCCATTGGGCTATGGGTCTGTTCTTGCATCAGTGTCAAATTGTCTTGTTAACTGTGGCTTTGTAGTAGAGCTTGAAGTTGGGGAGCATAATCCCCCCAGCTTTATTCCTCCTTCTCAGGATTGCTTTGCCTATTCAGGGTCTTTTGTGGTTCCATATAAATTTTAGAATGATTTTCTCTAGTTTTCTGAAGAATGCTATTGGTATTTTGATAGGAATTGCATTGAATCTATAGATTGCTTTAGGCAGGATGGCCATTTTGACAATATTAATTCTTCCTATCCATGAGCATGGGATGTGTTTCCATTTATTGGTATCTTCTTTAATTTCTCTCATGAGTGTCTTGTAATTTTCAGAGTATAGGTCTTTCACTTCCTTAGTTAGGTTTATTTGTAGGTATTTTATTCTTTTTGATGCAATTGTGAATGGAATTGTTTTCCTGATTTCTCTTTCTGCTAGTTCATTGTTAGTATATAGGAATGCCACAGATTTCTGTGTATTAATTTTGTATCCTGCAACTTTGCTGAATTCAGATATTAGATCTAGTAGTTTTGGAGTGGCATATGAACTCTTAAAGAACAGAAACTTCTCCAGCTGGTTGCAGAAGAGAAAGGCAGATAAAGAAAGAAGAGGACGTCAGAAACATTCAAAGCATGATGGATTCAATTTGTCATTGCTGGCTTTGTAAATGAAGTTGTCCAGGAGCAAGGAATATAGGAAGTATCTAGAGGCTGAAAACAGCCCTCAGTGGACAGCCGGCAACAAAATTGGGACCTCAGTCCCCGAAGTGCACAGAGTTGCATTCTGCCAACAACTGGAACAAGCCTGGAAGCAGCTTCTTCCTCTGCGCCTCCATATAAGAGCCTAAGTTAGTTGACACCTTGATTTCAGCTTTCTGAGAGCCCAAGGAAAGTACCTTGTTGAGGCCACCTGAGCTTCTGTTTAAGCCACTACAATGGTGGTTGTTAGGCAGCAATAGAAACCTAAGGCACTTGCATATTCTTTTTCATTTATTGATTTATCTTTGTTTTTAAAATTTATTGTTTCAATTAAAGTATCATTGATAGGCAATATTATACTAGGTTCAAGTATGCATCATAGTTATATAAATTATTAAATCTTTCCCCCAAGTAGTGTAGTTACTATCTGTCAACATAGAAAGATTTTACAGAATTATTGACTATCTTCTCTATGCTTACTTTCATCCCTGTGGCTAATTTATGTTATGATTGAGATTTTGTACCTCTTTATTCTCCAAGGGTTCCTGGTTCCTTTTATTAGAAAATGGTATTAAGAAACCAAGATCTGGGTCCTATGTGTGTTCATTGCTAACAGGGCAGCACTGTGTCTATGCCCTCTTGGTGGACAGATCTAATAAATATATGCATCTATACTGCTGTTCATATGCACACACACACGAGTTCATACTGATATCTCTGACTTAAAATCCTTTCTTCTTTGTAACTTTCTCTGGCAGTGAAAAACTTGGCTCCCATTATCCACAATGTATTAACTTATTTCTTCAGTGCTCGTAGGCATGCAATGTTTTCCTATAAATGTAATGAACTGCCATACCATACTCTGAGAAATATATATGCCAACTAGAGTACAGTGCATTTTGTCTTTAGTTTGTAGTGTCCAATGAAAACATTGTTTTTTGAAAGTTACTTAGGTCAGCTCCATTTTTCCCCACCCACTTCAGTGAAATGGTGTAATACATTTTGCTATTTGCTATGGCCTGAATGTTTGTGTCCTCCTACTCTGCCCCCAAACTCATGTGTTGAAATCCTGATACCCAATGTGACAGTATTTGGAGGTAAGGCTTCCAAGGGTTGCTTAGGTCATGAGAGCAGAACCCTCATGAGTGGTATTAATGTTCTTATAAAAGAGACCCCAGAGAGCATTCTCGTCTCTTCCACTATGTGAGGACACAGTGAGAAATCAGAAGTCTGCAATTTAGGAAAAGGTCTTCATCAAATCCGACTATTTTTGCACCCTGATCTTGGACTTCCAGTCTCCAGAGCTGTGAAAAATACATTTCTGTTGTTTATAAGCTACACAGTCTGTGGTATTTTATTGCAGCAGCCAAAATGGACTAAAACACATTTATAATACAGTTAGACGCAGTTGTCACAGTCTGTATTCCATTCTGGGTTCTCCTGGCATTCTGGTTGATTTTTTTAAATGTCCATATATCAGAGTTTCTCAACCTTGGCACTAGTCACTCTACTGGGCTAGATCATTGTTTATTTGGAGGGCTGTCTTGTGCACTGTTGGATGCTCATCAGCATTCCTGGTCTCTACCCACTAGAGGCCAATAGTACCCACCTCCATAGTGTGAGAACAAAAAATGTCTGCAGACATTGCTAAATGTTCCCTGGTGGGCAAAACTGCTCCCAGTTGAAAACCACTGGCAGAGGGTGAAAGTCATTATGTGATGAAAGGGTCTGTGGGTTTTAACATGTACATTAACCACCACAGTAACATATAGAAGAGTTTCATCCTCCTAGAATTTCCCTTGTGCAGCTTCTTGTTTTTTAATCACATTCATCACCCCCAACACCTGGAAGCCACTGATCTGATGTTGATTCCATTGTTTTGTCTTTTCTAGAGTATCATCTAATGTAATCTCACTGTATGTAGGCATTCAGATCTGTCTTTATTAGCATAATTATAATTATAATATGATTATAGCATAATGTCCTTAAAATTTATCCATGGTATTGCATAAAACAAGAATGGTTTCTTTTTTATTGTTGAGTAGTATTCCATTTTATGGATGTGCAAAGGTTTATTTATATATTCACTTGTTGAAGGGCATTTGGATTGTTTCCAGATTTTGATGACTATGAATAATGTTACTATGAACATTTGTCTACAAGTTTTTGTGTGAATATAAGTTTGAAATTCACTTGGGCATACACATACCAGTGAGATTCCTGGGTCATATGGTCAGTATATATATGTTTAACTTTACCTTAAACTGACGATATGTTTTCCAAAGTTACTATATCATTTTGTTTTTCCACACATAATGAAAGCTCCTCTTGTTACACACCCTCACTGGCATTTGCAACTGCAGAGGTTTTTTCAATTTTATCCATTCTTATAGATGTACACTAATAACTCATTGTAGTTTTAATATGCATTTTCCTAATGGCTAACAAATCAAATATATTTTCATATATGCTCATTTGCCATTCAGATATCTCCTTCAATTAAGTGACTGTTCAGATATTTTGGTGATTTTAATTGGATTTTTTCTTTTATAATTGAATTAAAAAGTTTAACTGAATTGAATTTGAAGAGTTCTTCAAATATTTAGGATATAAGTTTTTTATAAGCTATGTGGTCTGCAAATATTTTCCCCCAGTGTGGCTTGTCTTTTTACTCTCTTAACAGTGTCTTTTATAGAGCAAAAGTTTTTAATTTTGTTAAGAGTCCAATTTATCATTTTTTAATTTTATGGGTGTCATACTTGAAAACTTTCCTTTTGATGTCATACCTGAAAACTATTGCCAAAGCCAAGATCACGCAGTTATTCTATGTTTTCTTCTAGAAGTTATAAGGACTTTTTAATGTTTTACATTTACATTTTATGATTTGCATTATATTTTACATGTATATTTAATGCATTTACATGTATTTAAATGTACATTTACATTTATACATGTGTTGCAGTTTTAGTTAATTTTCCTATAAGTTGTGAGCTATATGCTGATGTTCATTTTTTTGATTATTCATGTCCAATTGTTTGGTTTTATTTCTTCTTTTCCAATGTGTGTTTCCTGGGATTTTGTACATAGGCAATAATGTCAATCACAAGTAAGGAAAATTTTATTTTTACTTTCCAATATGTATGCCTTTTATTTCTTTTTCTTGCCTTGTTGCAGTGCATAAGACTTCCATTATTATGCTGAATAAGAGCGCTGAGGGTGGACGTCCTTGTCATGTTCCTAGACTTGAAAGAAAATACTTGGTCCCTCAGCATTAAATAAGTTAGCTGGAGGATTTTTGTTGATGCCCCTTATCACGTTATGGAAGTTGACTCCTATTCATAGTTTTCTGAAGGTCTTTTTTATTATTAATAGATATTATATTTTTTCAAAAGACTTCTCTGCATCTATGGCTAAGCTTACATAGTTTTTCTTCTTTGGATTCTTATTCTGGTGGATTGCATTGATTGATTTTCAAATACAGAATTCACCTTTAATTCTTGGGAACTACCCTACTTGGTTGTGGTAGATTATTCCTCTTACATATTGAGAAATTCAGTCTGGTAATATGTGGGATATTGGTCTTGGTTTTCTTTATTTTTATTGTATTTCTCTGGGTTGGTATCACAGTAACACTGACATTGTAAAATGAGCTGGGGTGTATTTCCTCCTCTTTTGTATTAGTTTTCTATTGCTACCATAAGAAATTTCCACAGGCTTAGATCCTTAAATAATACAAATATATTATCTTACAATTGTCTAGATCAAAAGTACAACATCCTCCAAAAATCAAGATGTCAGAAGAGCTGTATTCCTTTCCAGAGTCTGTATGGGAACATCTCTTTCTTCTTTCATAAAGATTGTTGGTAGAATTCAGTTCCTTGTGGTTGTAGGACTGAGATCCCTGTTTTCTTACTGTCTGTCAGTTAAGAGCCATTCACAGGTTCTAGAGGCCCCCATGTTTCTTAACTCACGACCCTCTTCCTCCATCTTCAAAGCCAGCAATGGCTGATAAAGTCCCTTTCACATTTGGAATCTCTCCTCCTTCCATTTCATCTCTCTGACCTAGCCGGGAAATGTTCTCTGGTTTTTAAGGATTATATTGGGCCTGGGCAATCCAGGACAATCTCTTCACCTCGAGGTCCAAATGCTTAATCAAACCAGCAGTCTTTTTTCCCCATGTAGCATAATATATTCATAGGTACCAGGGATTAGGGTGCTGATCTTCAGAGAATCATTATGCTGCCTACCACATCTTCTATTTTCTGGAAGGAAGTGTATACAATTGATGCTAAATGTTTGATACATTTGCCACTGATATCATCTGGAATTAGAGTTTTGTTTTTGGATGGTTTATAGTTATGAACTCAACTTCCTTAACTGTTCTAAGGTTGTTATGGTTATCTATTTTATTTAGGGTGTTGTTCAAGTTGGACAATATCTGTTGCTCTGTTTTCAAGTTAACTGTCTCTCTCTTCCATCATCCCATTTCTTCCACTGAATCCAACAAGTGAGCTTTACATTTTATTTATTGCTGAAACTCCTGTTAAGTTCTTCTTTATATCTAGTATTTCGTTGCTGATGATTTCAATTTAGTTTTTCTAGAGTAATGGTGATTTTGAGCATTTTATAATAGCTGCTTTAAAGTCTAACAATATTTACAGCTTCTGTAACCTCATCATTGGTGTTTGTTGATTGCCTTTTGCCATGCTTCTTGAGTTTTTTATGGTTCCTTATCTGCAGAGTTATTTTGTTTTTGTTTTTTTTAATTTTGAGGAATCACATTTTCTATTCTTCCAGAAAATGGACTCTCCCAAGATTATTTATTTTTTTTTGAGAGGGCATTTCTCATATTTATTGATCAAATGGTTGTTAACAACAACAAAACTCTGTATAGGGGAGTCAATGCTCAATGCACAATCATCAATCAATCTCAAGCCCAGTTCTCATCAGTCTCCAATCTTCTGAAGCATAACGAACAAGTTCTTACATGGTGAACAAATTATTACACAGTGAATAAGTTCTTACATGGTGAACAGTACAAGGGCAGTCATCACAGAAACTTTCAGTTTTGATCACGCATTATGAACTATAAACAATCAGGTCAAATATGAATATTCATTTGATTTTTATACTTGATTTATATGAACATCCCACATTTCTCCCTTTATTAATATTATTATTTTTATTTTTAATAAAATGCTGAAGTGGTAGGTAGATGCAAGATAAAGGTAGAAAATATAGTTTAGTGTTGTAAGAGAGCAATTGTAGATGATCAGGTGTGTGCCTGTAGACTATGTGTTAATCCAAGCTAGACAAGGGCATTAAAACATCCACAGATGCAGAAGATTTCTCTCAAAACAGGGGGGGGTGAGGTTCTAAGCCTCACCACTGTTGATCCACAATTTCTCACCTGATGGCCGCCTTACGACTGTGCCTGTCTTAGGTTGTTCCTCCCTTGAAGAATCTTACCCGTCTCTGGCTAACCAGTCATCTTCCAGGGCCATACAGGGAGATGTAAAGTTGGTAAGTGAGAGAGAAGCCATATTGTTTGAAAAGGTTAGCTTTTTACTTCTTTGCAGATTTATGCCCTGTGGTTTCTATGCCCAGCATTTGTCTTGAGGTATCTTTACCACTTGGAGGAATTATGATGCTTGGTAAATTCGATGTGAGGCACGAATTTTATTTAAGGGTTGTAATTAGGAAGGAAGAAGAAAAGCTATAGAGGTAGCAGATGGAAGAAAACATGGTAGGATTGATTATTTCTTTGACATATCTTCTTGTAGAGTAACTTAAGCATGTATAGGTTTTAAACTACTAACTAAATTGCACACACACATTAACATAATAGGAATACAGTTACATAAACGAAGCAGATCTATAATTACCAGCCATCTCCAGTGAAGCCAAGAAAACCAGTTAGGCACACTAGGCATTTGTGAAAATTTGTCTATGATATGATGGATATTGTCCAACTGAACTTGAACAGTCTGAGAGAAATCAGACAAATTAAAACAACCCATTCCTGGGAACTGTTCACATCCCATATGTTCTTTTAACCATAGATAGTCTGTAGTCATAAGATTTGGAGTGCTACAACTTGCACTTCTCCTAATTCTTGGTTGAGTTCCAACAGTATAGATCCAGTCAAATTTGTTGCTTTACTGTATGCACAGGCCAGCTTAGCTATCTCCTTCTTCATTCCAATGGCAAGTCCAGGAAACAGTGGGATGGATGCAGCTACAACTGCAACATCGCCTGGATCTTTGTGGAGGTTTTCTGATGATCATCTTCTGGTATGAGTCTTCCAGAGAGTACTGATGTTGGAAGTTCTTCTTCATATCGTATCTTAGTTCATTTTCTGGGTAGCCAAATTAGGCTTTGATCTTCTGTATAAACAGAAACAGACCCTTTGCCCACACTTTGATATGCCCTTTATACCATTGTGTAGAATTCATTGGAGGTCACCAAACAGGAACTGCTTCTTTTTTTTTTTTTAGAGGGCATTTCTCATATTTATTGATCAAATGGTTGTTAACAACAATAAAATTCTGTATAAGGGGGTCAATGCCCAATACACAATCATTAATCCATCTCAAGCCTAATTCTCATCAGTGTCCAATCTTCTGAAGCATAATGAACAAGTTCTTACATGGTGAACGAATTATTACATAGTGAATAAGTTCTTACATGGTGAACAGTACAAGGGCATTCATCACAGAAACTTTCGGCTTTGATCACGCAATATGAACTACAAACAATCAGGTCAAATATGAATATTCATTTGATTTTTATACTTGATTTATATGAACATCCCACATTTCTCCCTTTATTATTATTATTATTTTTATTTTTAATAAAATGTTGAAGTGTTAGGTAGAAGCAAGATAAAGGTAGGGTAGAAAACATAGTTTAGTGTTGTAAGAGAGCAATTGTAGATGATCAGGTGTATGCCTGTAGACTATGTGCTAATCCGAGCTAGACGAGGGCAATAAAACATCCACGGATGCAGAAGATTTCTCTCAAAACAGGGGGTGGGGGTGAGGTTCTAAGCCTCACCACTGTTGATCCCCGATTTCTCACCTGATCGCCCCCCTGCGACTGTGCCTGTCTTAGGTTGTTCCTCCCTTGAGGAATCTTACCCGTCTCTGGCTAGCCAGTCTTCTTCCGGGGCCATACAGGAAAATGTAAAGTTGGTAAGTGAGAGAGAAGCCATATTGTTTGAAAAGGTTACTTTTTACTTCTTTGCAGATTTATGCCCTGTGGCTTCTGTGCCCAGCACTTGTCTTGAGGTATCTTTACCACCTGGAGGAATTATGATGCTCGGTAAATTCGATATGAGGCACGAATTTTATTTAAGGGTTGTAATTAGGAAGGAAGAAGAAAAGCTATAGAGGTAGCAGATGGAAGAAAACATGGGAGGATTGATTATTTCTTTGACGTATCTTCTTGTAGAGTACCTTAAGCATGTATAGGTTTTAAACTACTAACTAACTTGTGCACACATATTAACATAATAGGAATACGGTGACATAAACTAAGCAAATCTACAATTACCAGCCATCTCCAGTGAGGCCAAGAAAACCAGGTAGGCACCGTAGGTATTTGTGAAAATTTGTCTATGATATAATGGATATTGTCCAACTGTACTTGAACAGTCTGAGAGAAATCATACAAATTAAAGCAACCCATTTCTAGGATCTGTTCGCATCCCATATGTTCTTTTAACTGTAGATAGTCTATAGTCGTAAGATTTTGGAGCGCTACAACTTGCACCCCTCCCAACTCCTGGTTGAGTTCCAACAGTACAGATCCACTCAAATTCATTGTCTCACTGTATGCACATGCCAGCCTAGACATCTCCCTCCTCATTCCAGTGGCGAGTCCAGGAAACAGTGGGATGGACGCAGCCACAACTGCAGTATCGCCCGGATCCCTGTGGAGGCTTTTTGATGATCATCCCCTGGCATGAGTCCTCCAGAGAGTGCTGATGCCGGAAGCTCCTCCTCATATCGTATCTTAGTTCACTTTCTGGGTAGCCAAGCTAGGCCTTGATCTTCTGCATAAAAACAAACAGACCCTTTGCCCACACTTTGACATGCCCTCTATACCACTGTGTAGAACTCATTGGAGGTTAGCACACAGGAACTGTTTTTCTTTTCCTTTTATTAAGAGAAAGGAATATTATCAGAAAAGAGTACCTCCATAGCTGATCAACTGATACTCTTTAAGTTATCAAAATTAAGTATATTTAAAGCATGCATCAATCTTTGATTTACCAATAGTTTTATCCTATCAAGGAGTAATTCCCTTTTTTTTTCTTTCTTTCTTTCTTTCTTTCTTTCTTTCTTTCTTTCTTTCTTTCTTTCTTTCTTTCTTTCTTTCTTTCTTTCTTTTTTATTATATTTTATATAATTATTTATTTTTATCTTTAATCTACACTTCCATGAAGAATACTATGTTTACTATGCTCTCCCCTATAGCAAATCCCCCTTAAAAACCACATTACAGTCACTGTCCATCAGCATAGCAAAATGTTGTAGAATCACTACTTGTCCTCTCTGTGTTGTACAGCCCTCCTTCCCCTTTCTCCCTCCCCCTCATGCATTCTAATCTTAATACCCCCTTTCTTCTTCCCCCACTTATCCCTCCCTGCCCACCCATCCTCACCAGTTCCGTTCCCTTTGGTACCTGTTAGTACATTTTTGGTTCCTGTAATTCCGCTTCTCTTTTATTCCTTCAATTTTTCCTTTGTTCTTATACTCCTCAGATGAGTGAAATCATTTGGTATTTCTCTTTCTCCACTTGGCTTATTTCACTGAGCATAATACTCTCCTGCTCCATCCATGTTGCTGCAAATGGTAGGATTTTCCCTCTTCTTATGGCTGACTAGTATTCCATTGTGTATATGTACCACATCTTCTTTATCCATTCATCTACTGATGGACACTTAGGTTGCTGCCAATTCTTGGCTATTGTAAATAGTGCTGCGATAAACATAGGGGTGCATCTGTCTTTCTAAAAATTGATGGCTGCGTTCTTAGGGTAAATTCCTAGGAGTGGAATTCCTGGGTCAAATGGTAAGTCTGTTTTGAGCATTTTGATGAACCTCCATACTGCTTTCCACAATGGTTGAACTAATTTACATTCCCACCAGCAGTGTAGGAGGGTTCCCCTTTCTCCACAGCCTCGCCAACATTTGTTGTTGTTTGTCTTTTGGATGGCAGCCATCCTTACTGGTGTGAGGTGATACCTCATTGTAGTTTTAATTTGCATTTCTCTGATAATTAGCGATGTGGAGCATCTTTTCATCTGTCTGTTGGCCATCTATATTTCTATTTTAGAGAACTGTCTGTTCAGTTCCTCTGCCCATTTTTTAATTGGGTTATTTGTTTTTTGTTTGTTTAGGTGTGTGAGCTCTTTATATATTCTGGACGTCAAGCCTTTATCAGATCTGTCATTTTCAAATATATTCTCCCATACTGTAGGGTTCCTTCTTGTTCTATTGATGGTGTCTTTCACTGTACAGAAGCTTTACAGCTTAATGTAGTCCCACTTGCTCATTTTTGCTGTTGTTTTCCTTGCCCGGGGAGATATGTTCAAGAAGAGGTTACTCATGTTTATGTCTAAGAGGTTTTTGCCTATGTTATTTCCCAAGAGTTTAATGGTTTTATGACTTACATTCAGGTCTTTGATCCATTTTGAGTATGCTTTTGTATATGGGGTTAGACAATGGTTCAGTTTCATTCTCCTACATGTAGCTGTCCAGTTTTGCCAGCACCATCTGTTGAAGAGACTGTCATTTTGCCATTGTATGTCCATGACTCCTTTATCAAATATTAATTAACCATATATGTTTGGGTTAATTTCTGGAGTCTCTAATCTGTTCCACTGGTCTGTGGCTCTGTTCTTGTGCCAGTACCAAATTGTCTTGATTACTATGGCTTTGTAGTAGAGCTTGAAGGTGGGGAGTGAGATTCCCCCTTCTTTATTCTTCCTTTTCAGGATTCTTTTGGCTATTTGGGGTCTTTGGTGTGTCCATATGAATTTTTGAATTATTTGCTCCAGTTCATTGAAGAATGTTGCTGGTAATTTGAGAGGGATTGCATCAAATCTGTATATTGCTTTGGGCAGGATGGGCATTTTGACGATATTAATTCTTCCTAGCCATGAGCATGGGATGAGTTTCCATTTGTTAGTGTCCCCTTTAATTTCTCTTAAGAGTTACCTGTAGTTTTCAGGGTATAGGTGTTTCACTTCTTTGGTTAGGTTTAGTCCTAGGTATTTTATTCTTTTTGATGCAATTGTGAATGGAATTGTTTTTCTGATTTCTCTTTCTACTGGTTCATTGTTAGTGTATAGGAAAGCTACAGATTTCTGTGTGTTAATTTTGTATCCTGCAACTTTGCTGTATTCCGATATCAGTTCTAGTAGTTTTGGAGTGGAATCTTTAGGGTTTTTTATGTACAGTATCATATCATCTGCAAATAGTGACAGTTTAACTTCTTCTTTACCAATCTGGATTCCTTGTATTTCTTTGTTTTGTCTGATTGCTGTGGCTAAGACCTCCAGTACTATGTTAAATATCAGTGGGGAGAGTGGGCATCCCTGTCTGGTTCCCGATCTCAGAGGAAAAGCTTTCAGCTTCTCGCTGTTCAGTATGATGTTGGCTGTGGGTTATCATATATGGCCTTTATTATGTTGTGGTACTTGCCCTCTATTCCCATTTTGCTGAGAGTTTTTATCATGAATGGATGTTGAATTTTGTCAAATGCTTTGTCAGCATCTATGGAGATGATCATGTGGTTTTTGTCTTTCTTTTTCTTGATGTGGTGGATGATGTGGATGGATTTTCGAATGTTGTACCATGCTTGCATCCTTGGGATGAATCCCACTTGGTCATGGGGGTATGATCCTTTTGATATACTGTTGAATTCTGTTTACTAATATTTCATTGAGTATTTTTGCATCTACATTCATCAGGGATATTGGTCTGTAATTTTCTTTTTTGGTGGGGTCTTTGCCTGGTTTTGGTATTAGGGTGATGTTGGCTTCATAGAATGAGTTTGGGAGTATCCCCTCCTCTTCTATTTTTTGGAACACTTTAAGGAGAATGGGTGTTATGTCTTCTCTGTGTGTCTGATAAAATTCCGAGGTAAATCCCGCCGGCCCCGGGGTTTTGTTCTTGGGTAGTTTTTTGATTACCGTTTCAATTTCTTTGCTCGTAATTGGTTTGTTTAACTTTTGTGTTTCTTCCTTGGTCAGTCTTGGGAGGTTGTATTTTTCTAGGAAGTTGTCCATTTCTTATAGGTTTTCCAGCTTGTTGGCATATAGGTTTTCATAGTAGTCTTTAATAATTCTTTGTATTTATGTGGAGTCTGTCATGATTATTCCGTTATCATTTCTGATTGTGTTGATTTGTGTTGATTCTCTTTTTCTCTTAATGAGTTTGGCTAGAGGCTGATCTATTTTGTTTATTTTCAAAAAGAACCAGCTCTTGGTTTCGTTGATTTTTGCGATTGTTTTATTCTTCTCAATTTTGTTTGTTTCTTCTCTGATCTTTATTATGTCCCTCCTTCTGCTGACTTTAGGTCTCATTTGATGTTAGACTGTTCATTTGGGATTGTTCTTCCTTCTTCAAGTGTGCCTGGATCGCTATATACTTTCCTCTTAAGACTGCTTTCGTTGCATCCCACAGAAGTTGGGGCTTAGTGTTGTTGTTGTCATTTGTTTCTATATATTCCGTGATCTCTATGTTGATTTGTTCATTGATCCATTGATTATTTAGAAGCATGTTGTTAAGCCTCCATGTGTTTGTGAGCGTTTTTGTTTTCTTTGTACAATTTATTTCTGTCCCGACCTGCAAGACTATCAACGGGGGTCGACGACCTTGAGGAGAGAATTGAAAAAAAAAAAAAAATGGGGCAGGGGACACAAAGAACGACCAGCAAGACAGGGTGTGTGATCAAGCTGGCACAGTTTATTGTTTGCAGGTTCAATTTATACAGGTTAGCAAGTAAGGGGTGGGTCAGGAGATAATTGGACCTTAGGTGGCGCCGGCGGGGAGGTGTAGAGGGGTGATTGGGTCTTGGTTGGCGCCAGCGAGAACGGAGGACCCGAAAGAGAAGCAGTGAGTTCGCCATTTTGGGGGTGGGGGACCTTGGGAGGGAGGTTTTAAGGGAGGGGCTTTCCCCTGGGGTAGAGGGTGTTTCTTGCTTAACAAAGGACAGAAAAGGCACATGCTGCGAGGTAGCCTAACCACTAGCTCTAACTTAGAAATGCATGTGTTGCTAGGTAACCTAACCACTAGCTCTAACCTAGGAGTTCACTAAATGTGCTTCTTGGTAATAGGGGAAAACTTGTTTCTAATGCGTGGATGGATTCATTGTTGCTGACTTAACAGGAAAGACTTTACTCAAACGTTGCTGTTGTCTTAAGGCTTTTGTGACCGAGTATGCCTAAAGGCCCACAGGTTTGCTCCCAACATATTTCTAGTTTTATACCTTTGTGGTCTGAAAAATTGTTTGGTAGAATTTCAATATTTTGGAATTTACTGAGGCTCTTTTTGTGAGCTAGTATGTGGTCTATTCTGGAGAATGTTCCATGTGCACTTGAGAAGATTGTATATCGTGTTGCTTTTGGATGTAGAGTTCTATAGATGTCTATTAGGTCCATCTGTTCTAGTGTGTTCTTCAGTGCCTGTGTGTCCTTACTTATTTTCTGCCCGGTGGATCTATCCTTTGGGGTGAGTGGTGTGTTGAAGTCTCCTAAAATGAATGCATTGCATTCTATTTTCCTCTTTAGTTCTGTTAGTATTTGTTTCACAAATGCTGGTGCTCCAGTGTTGGGTGCATATATATTTAGAATGGTTATATCCTCTTGTTGGACTGAGCCCTTTATCATTATGTAGTATCCTTCTTTATCTCTTGTTACTTTCTTTGTTTTGAAGTCTATTTTGTCTGATATTAGTACTGCAACCCCTGCTTTCTTCTCACCGTTGTTTGCCTGAAATATGTTTTTCCATCCCTTTACTTTTAGTCTGTGTATGCCTTTGGGTTTAAGGTGAGTTTCTTGTAAGCAGCATATAGATGGGTCTTGCTTTTTTATCCATTCTATTACTCTGTGTCTTTTGATTGGTGCATAAAGTCCATTTGCATTTAGGGTGACTATTGAGAGATATGTACTTATTGACATTGCAGGCTTTAGATTCGTGGTTACCAAAGGTTCAAGGTTAGCTTCTTTAGTATCTTACTGCCTAAATTAGCTTGCTTATTGAGCTGTTATATACACTGTCTGGAGATTCTTTTCTTCCCTCTCTTCTTATTCCTCCTCCTCCATTCTTCATATGTTGTGTGTTTTGTTCTTTGCTCTTTTTAGGAGTGATCCCATCTAGAGCAGTCCCTGTAAGATGTCCTGTAGAGGTGATTTTTGGGAAGCAAATTCACTCAGCTTTTGCTTGTCTGGGAATTGTTTGATCCCACCATCATATTTAAATGATAGTCGTGCTGGATACAGTATCCTTGGTTCAAGGCCCTTCTGTTTCATTGCATTAAATATATCATGCCATTCTCTTCTGGCCTGTAGGGTTTCTGTCGAGAAGTCTGATGTTAGCCTGATGGGTTTTCCTTTATAGGTGACCTTTTTCTCTATAGCTTCCTTTGAAACTCTTTCCTTGTCCTTGATCCTTGCCATTTTAATTATTATATGTCTTCGTGTTGTCCTCCTTGGATCCTTTCTCTTGGGGGTTCTGTGTATTTCCGTGGTCTGTTCGATTATTTCCTCCCCCAGTTTGGGGACGTTTTCAGCAATTATTTCTTCAAAGAGACTTTCTATCCCTTTTCCTCTCTCTTCTTCTACTGGTACCCCTATAATACAGATATTGTTCCTTTTGGATTGGTCACATAGTTCTCTTAGTATTGTTTTGTTCCTGGAGATCCTTTTATCTCTCTCTATGTCAGCTTCTAAACGTTCCTGTTCTCTGGTTTCTATTCCTATTCCTTCAATGGCTTCTTGCATCTTATCCATTCTGCTTATAAATCCTTCCAGGGTTTGTTTCACTTCTGTGATCTCCTTCCTGACATCTGTGATCTCCCTCCGGACTTCATCCCATTGCTCTTGCATTTTTCTCTGCATCTCATCCCATTGCTCTTGCATTTTTCTCTGCATCTCCGTCAGCATGTTCATGATTTTTATTTTGAATTCTTTTTCTGGAAGACTGGTTAGGTCTGTCTCCTTCTCAGGTGTTGTCTCTGTGATCTTTGTCTGCCTGTAGTTTTGCCTTTTCATGGTGATAGAGATAGTTTGCAGAGCTGTTACGAGTGACAGCTGGAAGAGCTTTCCTTCTTGTTGGTTTGTGGCCTTCCTCTCCTGGGAGAATAGCGACCTCTAGTGGCTTGTGCTTGGCAGCTGTGAGCAGACAGGGCTTCTGCTTCCTGCCCAGCTGCTGTGGAGTTTATCTCTGCTGTTGCTGTGGGTGTGACCTGGCTCGGGCTGCTGCTCCAAAATGGTGGAGCCCCGTTGGACGGGGAGCGGCCGGGAGGCTATTTATCTCCGTAAGGGGCCTCTGTGCTCCCTGCTGCCCAGGGGATTAGAGTGCCCAGAGATCCCCAGATTCCTTGCCTCTGGACTAAGTGTCCTTCCCTGCCCCTTCAAGACTTCCAAAAAGCAGTCTCCAAACCAAAACAACAGCAACAACAAAAGAAAAAAAGATTTAAACAAATAATTTTTTTTAAAAAGTGCACAATTTTCTTTGTCCTCAGGTGCCAGTCTCAGGCACCCGTTCACCGGTCTTGCTGTCCTGTTTCCCTAGTATTGGGGTCCCTGTCCCTTTAATGCTTCCAAAAAGCACTCGCCAAAGAAAAAAAAAAAAGAAAAGCCACTCCCGTTTCTTTGTTCTCCAGCAGCAGCCTCAGGAACCCGCTCACCTGTCCTGCCGCCTTGTTTCCTAGTATCCAGGACCCCACGCATGCACTGTGTCTGTGCTCTGGTCCGGAATCCTGTGGCTGGGTGTTCAGCAGTCCTGGGCTCTCTCTCCCTCCCTGCTGACTCCTCTCCTCCCTCTAGGAGCTGGGGGGAGTGGTGCTCGGGTCCTGCCAAGCCGGGGCTTGTATCTTACCCCCTACACGAGGCGCTGGGTTCTCGCAGGTGTGGATGTGGTCTGGATGTTGTCCTGTGTCCTCTGGTCTCTATTTTAGGAAGAGTTATCTTTGTTATATTTTCATAGATAAATGTGGTTTTGGGAGGAGATTTCTGCTGGTCTACTCACGCAGCCATCTTGGCTCCGCTTCGCCCAAGATTCATTATTTTGGTTTTTATACTGAACATTGAAAATTAGGTTTGAAATTCTGGGTCTTGTTTAAATCTACTAGTTTTGTGGTACTTTGAATTCTGGTGTTCTTCGCCAATACATCTGCTGTTTATTATTTACTTCACAGAGACCTATATAGATGCACCATGCACTCTATCTGGTTTTTACAACTGTGTTCAGTGCTGCAAATAGTTAGAGTGTATTTCTTCCACCTTACTTGGAACCAGAACCACACTGTATACATTTTTATGTTTACTTTAAAATATTTAATTTGGAGGAAAATCACAAACTTTTTTATGTTTACTTTAAAATGTTTATTTTGGAGGAAAATCACAAACTTACAGAAAAATTTCAAAGACAGTACAGAGAAATTTGTCCCTGAGTTATCTGAGAGTAAATTGCCAACCTGGTGCCTTATCCATCCTGTGGTAGGTAGAATTTTAAGATCACCTCTATGAATTTCACCTCTTGGTGTTACTCCTACCATTATGTTGCATTATATAGCAAAAGAGATTATCCAAGTGGGCCTACTCTAATCACACAAGCTCTTTAAAAGGAAAAAGTTCTATATGGCTATTGGCAGAAGGGGAGGGAAGTCAGAGAAATGTGAAGCATGATAGGACTTGAATACCTTGCAACTGATAGCTTTGCAGATGACAAGGCCAAGTACAAGGACTGGAGAGAAACTTCTAGGAGCTGACAGCAACCCTCTGTCAAAAGCCAGAAAGAAATATGGACATTGGTCTTACCACTGCAAGGAATTGAGTTCTTCCAATGTCAGATGATCTTAGAAGGGGATTCTTTCCCTCATTCTCCAGATAAGAGCCCTGGACAGCCAACAATTTGATTTCAGCCTCCTGAGACCCTAAGCAGAGAACTAGCCAAGACTTCCCAGACTACTGATCCACCAAACTGTGAGCTAATATAAGGGTATTGTGTTAAGCTGCTAAGTTCATGGTAATATGTTATATAACAGTAGAAAATGAATATAACCCCAAACATCTTTAGTGTATATTTCCCACAGAAACATTTTCCTGCATAACCATAATACAATTATCAAAATCAGAAAATTAACATTGATATATTATTATCATATAAACTCAGACCCAAATAGATTTTTACTAGTTATTTTTACAATGTCTTTTATAGTAAAAGAATCCAGTTCTGAATCACCTGTTGCATTTAGTTGTCATGTCCATATTACTATACAATATGCACTCAGTCTTTCTTTGAATTTCATAACATTATAGTCCCGTTATTTTCAACATCACCCCTCTGTTTAGGTTTGCTTGATATTTTGTCTTGAATGGATTCAAATTATGCATCTTTAGCAGCAATATCATAGATATCATTGCTGTAGTATTCTCTTTCTATCTTATTAGGTGGTACACAATTGGAGTTTGTCCCACTTTGACCACTTGCTTGTTTAAAGTGGTGACTTCCAGGCCATTCTAGTGCTCTTTCCACCTTTGTAATTGTTAAAAATTTTATGAGAAAGTATTTTGAATCTGCATAAATGTTTATTTATTTATTTAGGTACTGATTCATTCATATTTTCCTTTTTTGATTCAATGGGTTTTACTATGATCTAAAATTATTTATTTTGAGAAGGAGCCAAGATGGCGGTATGAGTAGAGCAGCAGAAATCTCATCCCAAAATCACATTTATCTATGAAAATATAACAAAGACAACTCTTCCTAAAATAGAGACCAGAGGACACAGGACAACATCCAGACCACATCCACACCTGCGAGAACCCAGCGCCTCATGAAGGGGGTAAGATACAAGCCCCGGCCTAATGGGACCCGAGCACCACTCCCCCCAGCTCCTAGCGGGAGGAGAGGAGTCAGCAGGGAGGGAGAGAGAGCCCAGGACTGCTGAACACCCAGCCCCAGGATTCTGGACCAGAGCACAGACACAGTGCATGCATGGGGTCCTGGATACTAGGGAAACAGGGCGGCAGGACAGGTGAGCGGGTGCCTGAGGCCGCCGCCAGAGAACAAAGAAACGGGAGTGGGTTTTCTTTTTTTTTTTGTCAGGTGCTTTTTGGAAGCATTAAAGGGACAGGGACCCCAATACTAGGGAAACAGGGCAGCAAGACTGGTGAGCGGATGCCTGAGACCGGCACCTGAGGACAAAGAAAATCATGCATTTTTCTTTTTTTAAAAAAATTATTTATTTAAATTTTTTTTCTTTTGTTGTTGCTGTTGTTGTTTTGGTTTGGAGAGTGCTTTTTGGAAGTCTTAAAGGGGCAGGGAAGGACACTTAGTCCAGAGGCAGGGAATCTGGGGATCTCTGGGCACTATAACCCCCTGGGCAGCAGGGAGCACAGAGGCCCCTTACGGAGATAAATGGCATCCCGGCCACTCCGTGTCCAAAGGGGCTCCACCATTTTGGAGCAGCAGCCGGATCCAGGTCATGCCCACAGCTACACCAGAGATAAGCTCCACAGCAGCTGGGCAGGAAGCAGAAGCCCTGTCTGCTCACAGCTGCCAAGCACAAGCCACTAGAGGTCGCTATTCTCCCAGGAGAGGAAGGCCACAAACCAACAAGAAGGAAAGCTCTTCCAGCTGTCACTCGTAACAGCTCTGCAAACTATCTCTATCACCATGAAAAGGCAAAACTACAGGCAGACAAAGATCACAGAGACAACACCTGAGAAGGAGACAGACCTAACCAGTCTTCCAGAAAAAGAATTCAAAATAAAAATCATGAACATGCTGACGGAGATGCAGAGAAAAATGCAAGAGCAATGGGATGAAGTCCGGAGGGAGATCACAGATGTCAGGAAGGAGATCACAGAAGTGAAACAAACCCTGGAAGGATTTATAAGCAGAATGGATAAGATGCAAGAGGCCATTGAAGGAATAGAAACCAGAGAACAGGAACGTATAGAAGCTGACATAGAGAGAGATAAAAGGATCTCCAGGAACAAAACAATACTAAGAGAACTATGTGACCAATCTAAAAGGAACAATATCTGTATTATAGGGGTACCAGTAGAAGAAGAGAGAGGAAAAGGGATAGAAAGTCTCTTTGAAGAAATAATTGCTGAAAACGTCCCCAAACTGGGGGAGGAAATAATCGAACAGACCACGGAAATACACAGAAACCCCAACAGAAAGGATCCAAGGAGGATAACACCAAGACACATAATAATTAAAATGGCAAGGATCAAGGACAAGGAAAGAGTTTTAAAGGCAGCTAGAGAGAAAAAGGTCACCTATAAAGGAAAACCCATCAGGCTAACATCAGACTTCTCGACAGAAACCCTACAGGCCAGAAGAGAATGGCATGATATACTTAATGCAATGAAACAGAAGGGCCTTGAACCAAGAATACTGTATCCCGCACGACTATCATTTAAATATGATGGCGGGATTAAACAATTCCCAGAAAAGGAAAAGCTGAGGGAATTTGCTTCCCACAAACCACCTCTACAGGACATCTTACAGGGACTGCTCTAGAAGGGAGCACTCCTAAAAACAGCACAGAACAAAACACACAACATATGAAGAATGGAGGAGGAGGAATAAGAGAGGGAGAAGAAAAGAAACTCCAGACAGTGTATATAACAGCTCAATAAGTGAGCTAAGTTAGGCAGTAAGATACTACAGAGGCTAACCTTGAACCTTTGGTAAGCACAAATCTAAAGCCTGCAACAGCAATAAGTACATATCTCTCAATAGTCACCCTAAATGTAAATCGACTTAATGCACCAATCAAAAGACACAGAGTAATAGAATGGATAAAAAAGCAAGCCCCATCTATATGCTGCTTACAAGAAACTCTCCTCAAGCCCAAAGATATACACAAACTAAAAGTCAAGGGATGGAAAAACATATTTCAGGCAAACAACAGTGAGAAGAAAACAGGGGTTGCAGTACTAATGTCAGACAAAATAGACTTCAAAACAAAGAAAGTAACAAGAGATAAAGAAAGACAGTACATAATGATAAAGGGCTCAGTCCAACAAGAGGATATAACCATTCTAAATATATATGCACCCAACACCGGAGCAGCAGCATATGTGAAATAAATACTAACAGAACTAAAGAGGGAAATAGACTGCAATGCATTCATTTTAGGAGACTTCAGCACACCACTTACCCCAAAGGATAGATCCACCAGGCAGAAAATAAGTAAGGACATACAGGCACTGAACAACACACTAGAACAGATGGACCTAATAGACATCTATGGAACTCTACATCCAAAAGCAACAGGATATACATTCTTCTCAAGCGCACATGGAACATTCTCCAGAATAGACCACATACTGGCTCACAAAAAGAGTCTCAGTAAATTCCAAAATATTGAAATTCTACCAAACAATTTTTCAGACCACAAAGGTATAAAACTAGAAATAAATTGTACAAAGAAAACCAAAAGGCTCACAAACACATGGAGGCTTAACAACCTGCTTCTAAATAATCAATGGATCAATGAACAAATCAACATAGAGATCACGGAATATATAGAAACAAATGACAACAACAACACTAAGCCCCAACTTCTGTGGGACGCAGCGAAAGCAGTCTAAGAGGAAAGTATACAGCAATCCAGGCAGACTTGAAGAAGGAGGAACAATCCCAAATGAATAGTCTAACATCACAATTATCGAAACTGGAAAAGGAAGAACAAATGAGGCCTAAAGTTAGCAGAAGGAGGGACATAATAAAGATCAGAGAAGAAACAAACAAAATTGAGAAGAATATAACAATAGCAAAAATCAATGAAACCAAGAGCTGGTTCTTTTTGAAAATAAACAAAATAGATCAGCCACTAGCCAAACTCATTAAGAGAAAAATAGAATCAACACAAATCAACACAATCAGAAATGAGAACGGAATAATCACGACAGACTCCACATAAATACAAAGAATTATTAAAGACTACTATGAAAACCTATATGCCAACAAGCTGGAAAACCTATAAGAAATGGACAACTTCCTAGAAAAATACAACCTCCCAAGACTGACCAAGAAAGAAACACAAAGTTAAACAAACGAATTACGAGCAAAGAAATTGAAACGGTAATCAAAAAACTACCCAAGAACAAAACCACGGTGCCGGAGGGATTTACTTCGGAATTTTATCAGATACACAGAATAGACATAACACCCATTCTCCTTAAAGTGTTCCAAAAAATAGAAGAGTTGGGGATACTCCCAAACTCATTCTATGAAGCCAACATAACCCTAATACCAAAACCAGGCAAAGACCCCACCAAAAAAGAAAATTACAGACCAATATCCCTGATGAATGTAGATGCAAAAATACTCAATAAAATATTAGCAAACAGAATTCAACAGTATATCAAAAGGATCATACCCCATGACCAAGTGGGATTCATCCCAGGGATGCAAGGATAGTACAACATTCGAAAATCCATCAATATCATCCACCACATCAAGAAAAAGAAAGACAAAAACCACATGATCATCTCCATAGATGCTGAAAAAGCATTTGACAAAATTCAACATCCATTCATGATAAAAACTCTCAGCAAAATGGGAATAGAGGGCAAGTATCACAACATAATAAAGGCCATATATGATAACCCACAGCCAACATCATACTGAACAGCGAGAAGCTGAAAGCTTTTCCTCTGAGATCGGGAACTAGGCAGGGATGCTCACTCTCCCCACTTTTATTCAACATAGTACTGGAGGTCCTAGCCACGGCAATCAGACAAAACAAAGAAAAACAAGGAATCCAGATTGGTAAAGAAGAAGTTAAACTGTCACTATTTGCAGATGATATGATACTGTACATAAAAAACCCTAAAGACTCCACTCCAAAACTACTAGAACTGATATTGGAATACAGCAAAGTTGCAGGATACAAAATTAACACTCAGAAATCTGAAGCTTTCCTATACACTAACAATAAACCAATAGAAAGGGAAATCAGGAAAACAATTCCATTCACAATTGCATCAAAAAGAATAAAATATCTAGGACTAAACCTAACCAAAGAAGTGAAAGACCTATACCCTGAAAACTACACGTCACTCTTAAGAGAAATTAAATGGACACTAACAAATGGAAACATCCCATGCTCATGGCTAGGAAGAATTAATATCGTCAAAGTGGCCATCCTGCCCAAAGCAATCTGCAGATATGATGCAATCCCTCTCAAATTACCAGCAACATTCTTCAATGAGCTGGAGCAAATAATTCAAAAATTCATATGGACACACCAAAGACCCCAAATAGCCAAAACAATCCTGAAAAAGAAGAATAAAGAAGGGGGGGATCTAACTCCCCAACTTCAAGCTCTACTACAAAGCCATAGTAATCAAGACAATTTGGTACTGGCACAAGATCAGAGCCACAGACCAATGGAACAGACTAGAGAATCCAGACATTAACCCAGACATATATGGTCAATTAATATTTGATAAAGGAGTCATGGACATACAATGGCAAAATGACAGTCTCTTCAACAGATGGTGCTGGCAAAACTGGACAGCTACATGTAGGAGAATGAAACTGAACCATTGTCTAACCCCATATACAAAAGCATACTCAAAATGGATCAAAGACCTGAATGTAAGTCATGAAACCATTAAACTCTTGGAAAAAAACATAGGCAAAAACCTCTTAGACATAAACATGAGTGACCTCTTCTTGAACAGATCTCCCCGGGCAAGGAAAACAACAGCAAAAATGAACAAGTGGGACTATATTAAGCTGAAAAACTTCTGTACAGCGAAAGACACCATCAATAGAACAAAAAGGAACCCTACAGTATGGGAGAATATATTTGAAAATGACAGATCCGATAAAGGCTTGACATCCTGAATATATAAAGAGCTCACATTCCTCAACAAACAAAAAACAAATAACCCAATTAAAAAATGGGCAGAGGAACTGAACAGACAGTTCTCCAACAAAGAAATACAGATGGCCAACAGACACATGAAAAGATGCTCCACATCGCTAATTATCAGAGAAATGCAAATTAAAACTACAATGAGGTTTCACCTCACACCAGTAAGGATGGCTGCCATCCAAAAGACAAACAACAACAAATGTTGGCGAGGCTGTGGAGAGAGGGGAACCCTCCTACACTGCTGGTGGGAATGTAAATTAGTTCAACCATTGTGGAAAGCAGTATGGAGGTTCATCAAAATGCTCAAAACAGATTTACCATTTGACCCAGGAATTCCACTCCTAGGAATTTACCCCAAGAACGCAGCCATCAAGCTTGAGAAAGACAGATGCACCCCTATGTTTATCGCAGCACTATTTACAATAGCCAAGAATTGGCAGCAACCTAAATGTCCATCGGTAGATGAATGGATAAAGAAGATGTGGTACATATACACAATGGAATACTACTCAGCCATAAGAAGAGGGAAAATCCTACCATTTGCAGCAACATGGATGGAGCTGGAGAGTATTATGCTCAGTGAATTAAGCCAAGTGGAGAAAGAGAAATACCAAATGATTTCACTCATTGAGGAGTATAAGAATGAAGGAAAATCTGAAGGTACAAAACAGCAGCAGACTCACAGAACACAAGAATGGACTAACAGGTACCATAGGGAAAGGGACTGAGGAGGGTGGATGGGCAGGGAGGGATAAGGTGGGGGAAGAAGAAAGAGGGTATTAAGATTGGCATGCATTGGGGGGTGGGAGAAAGGGAGGACTGTACTAACAGAGAGGACAAGTAGTGATTCTACAGCATTTTGCTATGCTGATGGACAGTGACTGTAATGTGGTTTATAGGGGGGACCTGGTATAGGGGAGATCATAGTAAACATAGTATTCTTCATGTAAGTGTAAATTAAAGATTAAAAAAAGCAAAAGAGAGAAAGAAAAGGGGGATTACTCCGTGATAGGATAAAACTAATGGTAAATCAAAGATTAATGCATGCTTTAAATATCCTTAATTTTGATCACTTAAAGGGTGTCAGATGATCAGCTATGGAGGTACACTTTTCTGATAATATTCCTTTCTCTTAATTAAAAAAAAAAAGCAGTTCCTGTGTGGTGACCTCCAATGAGTTTTACACAATGGTGTTTAGGGCATATCAAAGTGTGGGCAAAAGGTCTGTTTGTTTTAATGTAGAAGATCAAAGCCTAATTTGGCTACCCAGAAAATGAACTAAGATACGATATGAAGAAGAACTTCCAACATCAGCACTCTCTGGAAGACTCATACCAGGTGATGATCATCAAAAAACGTCCACAAAGATCCAGGCGATGCTGCAGTTGTAGCTGCATCCATCCCACCGTTTTCTGGACTTGCCACTGGAATGAAGAAGGAGATATCTAAGCTGGCCTGTGCATACAGTAAAAAAGCAAATTTGACTGGATCTATACTGTTGGAACTCAACCAAGAATTAGGAGAAGTGCAAGTTGTAGCGCTCCAAAATCTTACGACTACAGACTATCTACGGTTAAAAGAACATATGGGATGTGAACAGTTCCCAGAAATGGGTTGCTTTAATTTGTCTGGTTTCTCTCAGACTGTTCAAGTACAGTTGGACAATATCCATCATATCATAGACAAATTTTCACAAATGCCTAGGGTGCCTAACTGGTTTTCTTGGCTTCACTGGAGATGGCTGGTAATTATAGATCTGCTTCATTTATGTAACTGTATTCCTATTATGTTAATATGTGTGCGCAATTTAGTTAGTAGTTTAAAGCCTATACATGCTTAAGTTATTCTACAAGAAGATATGTCAAATAAATAATCAATCCTCCCATGTTTTCTTCCATATAGTACCTCTATAGCTTTTCTTCTTCCTTCCTAATTACAACCCTTAAATAGAATTCGTGCCTCATATCGAATTTACCAAGTATCATTATTCCTCCAAGTGGTAAAGATACCTCAAGACAAGTGCTGGGCATAGAAGCCACAGGGCATAAATCTGCAAAGAAGTAAAAAGCTAACCTTTTCAAACAATATGGCTTCTCTCTCACTTACCAACTTTACATCTCCCTGTATGGCCCTGGAAGATGACTGGTTAGCCAGAGACGGGTAAGATTCCTCAAGGGAGGAACAACCTAAGACAGGCACAGTCGCAGGGCGGCCATCAGGTGAGAAATCGGGGATCAACAGTGGTGAGGCTTAGAACCTCACCCCTCCCTGTTTTGAGAGAAATCTTCTGCATCTGTGGATGTTTTATTGACCTTGTCTAGCTTGGATTAACACATAGTCTACAGGCACACACCTGATCATCTACAATTGCTCTCTTACAACACTAAACTATGTTTTCTACCTTTATCTTGCATCTACCTACCACTTCAGCATTTTATTAAAAATAAAAATAATAATAATAATAAAGGGAGAAATGTGTGATCCACATATAAATCAAGTATAAAAATCAAATGAATATTCATATTTGACCTGATTGTTTATAGTTCATAATGAGTGATCAAAACTGAAAGTTTCTGTGACGACTGCCCTTGTACTGTTCACCATGTAAGAACTTATTCACTATGTAAGAATTTGTTCACCATGTAAGAACTTGTTCATTCTGCTTCAGAAGATTGGAGACTGACGAGAATTAGGCTTGAGATGGATTAATGATTGTTCACTGAGCATTGAATCCCCTATACAGAATTATATTGTTGTTAACAACCATTTGATCAATAAATATGAGAGATGACCTCTCAAAAAATAAAAAATAAAATTATTTATTTTGATACTCACATTGTCCTCCATTTGGTTTGTAGGATTCTTTTCAGATTGGCTTCTGCATCTTTTTGGTTTGCCTCCATCATATTTTGAGCACTTCAGTTTCTGGCACATCAAGATGTTCCAGGCCCATTGTGTTCTTTACTTGTCCCATCTATGTAATCAGCTATTCCTCTCAAATAGTCCTTGTTCTTTTCATTGAATAATGTTATTCAGAAGACAAAATATGGACACTAGCTGTGCTTATTGTTATTAGGGTGTTGGGCTTCCAGGCTCTTTCAGTGAAAAAGGCAATATTTGCATGTAAAAACATACATAGGTACTCATGCATACACATTCACACAGTTACATCTATAATTCCTTATCTATAAATCAATATCTGTTAAAAGCCATACAGCTTCCCTCTTCAGATTGCTGGTGGCCCTCTGCATGGGCATGCTTCTCACCCTGCTCAGACTCTGAAATCCTGCTCCAGTCTGCCACACACTGCCTCTACATGGACACCCTCTTCTACCAAATAGAACCCCAGTACCCTCACCTGGCTGTCTCCTACCCTGGAAGCTGTCCTCATAATTCTTAGGCACTCTGTGATGAGCCACTCTCCCAGGATGACCCACTCTCCAGGATGGATGCCTTCCTTACACTGCTCAGGCTTTCTTTTCTCCTGGCAAAGTCACATATCTTTCCCCATCTAATGGCATTAAGACTGAATTGTCTGGGAAAGGGAGGGAAAGGCTGAGGAAAACAAAAACAAATAGCTTTAAAATTCTGTTTTATGACTGAACTCTGTGACTATACTACCAAACTAGAAATATATACAATATGTTGTGTTTAAGTTAAATTCAAAGATAAATAGAGCTTATGTGTTATGAAATTTCTCAGAAAATCGCACTTGATCATAAACAAATCCCCACCTTCATAGCCAGTTGAGGATATCCTCTATCAATAACTCCATAAGATGATGTTAAGGTTGCTTCTGACTACATGTAAGCAGAATAAGTGGAGGAGTAGTCAATAAAATCTCTGCTCCAAGCTTTGTGTGGACGAAAAGAAGGTATATTCATGAGCCAATCAGCAAATAATTTCTTGAGTCTCCAAGATTTCTGGAGATGCACAATGTAAACATTAATAGAAGTTACTGAAGCAGAATGAGAGTGGACACTTGCCTGCTATCCTGGCATCTAACTTCCTGAGAAGATAGCAAACACTCCACTCCCACTCCACACCAACACAAACACACATTGGGAAGGAGAAAGGGACAGGCTATTCTTTGTTAAGGACCATAAAAGGGGTCAAGTTCCCATGTACCTCATTGACAATTGATAACAGAGATGGGAAAGATCACTTCTACTTGGCACGGTTTCAGATGCATTGTGATCAGAACTGGGAAGTAGGAGTACAAGGATCTATGAGGAGGTGAGAGGCCAAAAGAAGAAAGGGGAAAAATAGAACTCTAATGCCCTCACTTTCAACTCTTACTGGGTCTTCCTAACAGTCAAATTAGCTGCTCTTTTCTTGTATGTGTGGGGTTGTTCTTGCCTTGTTAGAAGCTTGTAACAATGACCTGTCTGAAGACACCTTGCAGGGAAGGTAATTTGTCCTCATTTCTATCCCATTGGCCTGTAGACATATGAATTTTCTCTAATTCACTATTTCTCTAAATAACTAGAATCAAATTCTAGTATGCCAGGGGAAAAGAGGAAACTTCAATTAGGAGAATCAAATAGCTCACATACCAGATGAATTACAAGCTTTTAAATATGTATATTGCTAAAATAAGAAATAAAGCATTACCTATTTCAGTCTCATTTTTGGCTGAGGTGTCAACTACTGTCAAATTCCAAAGTGTAGAACAAGGTGCTGAAACAGGTCTTCCAGTGTACTTGGATCAGTACTGACTCGATCACCCTTAAGTAACTACTCACTTCCAGCCTACAAGAGACATGAAGATTATATTAGAAACTAGAAGAGGATTTTTAATGAGAATTGTTGGCATTCCATGAGTGCTTCCACCATAGAGAAATAGTAGGTGTTCTTTTCTGTCACTTTAAGCCTAAGGCAGAAAGCCTCAGTACTATTTAAAGCCTGTAACTTGGTAATATAGTAGTTATATAACTCATCCCTGAGAAAAAAGCCAGGTACTGTGAAATCAAAGTGAAGAACATTTGGGGAGAGACTGGATTCCTTGAATTGGCAGTTAAATTGGGAAAAAGATGTGTGAGTGGTTCCCATAGACATAATATGAGCCATACAGGAAGTAGAACTAGTTTGGGGATGTCATAGATATAGGTCATGATGGTCTTCTGATGCAGCAGAAACAGCCTAAAGATATACTGCTGGAAGCTTAAAGGTTAAAGAAGGCGTCAAAACTGACTAGCCCAGGGATATGTATTCGGCCATTTCAAAAGAACAGCAGATGAGAGCTCCTCAACAATGAGACATACCCTAGATTTTATCCAAAGGACAGGAGAAGAACTAATGCTAAATGCCAAGTTTTCATGGGCAGCAGGAAGAAAAAAATGTTTTATTATTGCATCGCACAAATTGCACTTGTTTAATGTATTTGGTGCATTGGCAACAATCTTGAGAAAATGTGAGAATAGGTTCTGAAAATATTAGATAAAGGTAGGAAGGGACATAATTTTAGGTACATTTGTCAGGCATACTTTCAACTCAGGGCCACTGCATTTGCTATTCCCTCTTCCCAGAAAACTCTACCCTCAAATATCCACTTGTATCACTGCCTTACCTCCTTGAGATGTATCCTCCTAAGCCTTCTCTCACAGTTTGTCCAAAAAAATTTCAAGTTCCACAAAGATGGATTTTTTTCTCATTTGTTCAGTGCTGTGATTCTCTGATACCTAGAGCAACACCAGGTACATTATAGGTGCCAAATAGTTTGTTGAATTAATAAATCCAGCTGAATTCATCAATATTTGTGCACACAGTAGAGATTCTAAATTCAAATGTCATCTCATGCAGCTGGATTCTAATTGTTCAGCTGGTTGACTGAAATATCACCTCCTGATGGATCACACTAAAGGAAGTTGTACCAAAGATTGCTTAGTATGATGTAAATAATCTAAACAGTTATGGGAAAAGGAATGTCGGAGTGTGTTTATCATGTATTATATACTTTTCTACTTCCTATGTCCAAAGAGAGGGCTAGAAGATGTTATCTTGAACAGGAACCTGAGAAATGAACAGGCAAGCATATTTTTAAAATCTTATAATGCCTATTATCCTTAGGCTGAGGATGTTGGGAATGATTCTTAAAGTTGATATGGCCCCTTGATTTAATTAGTGATGTCAGCATCTCAGGGTAGGATAAACTAAGAAGCTGCATTTAACCACCAAAGACAAGGAAGACCTAGTTACCTTTATAAGCATCAGGAATGTCATGGTAGATGGAAAAGTCTGAGTTTGGAAATTTTGTCAGTAGCTAATTGATCCTGTGATACTATGGCAGAGACAGTATATGTGTTAAATAAATTCTGTTACATTTCTTCCTAGGTTCTCACTTATGGACTGTCTTTCTAAGGTTGCCTTGCAGTTGACTAATTTCTGAGCACTGTAATGTGAACAGAAAACTTCAGCATAATCTGCCATGAGCCCTATCTCTTCTTCTATCTTCCAGCTGCATATAAACATCCAAGGCAACCTTGGAAGTCACATGTTGAAGATGGTGGGGCTTCCTGCCACCTTGCTCCCTCAATGACTGCATGGAATGGATCCCACCCACTCCCACCTGAATTGAACTGTTATCTGAGTGAGAAGTAAAATTTCAGTTTGCTAAGCCTCTGAGATATGGGAAATGTTTTTTACATCAGTTAGCCTATCTTGACATAATAGGCATTACTAGGAGAGGAATGGATAGGTAGACCACTGATTTCTGACTGATTTTTACTAATAAGTGGACTAATTTCTAACCCAAAACCCCCTGAAGAAGGACCCTGCAATAACATCACAAGTAGGTACTGTGAATATTCTTCCCCCAAAGTCCTGAAGCCCCAGTTAAATATCATTGATCCCAATTGATAAATGAGAAAACTGACTCAGAAAAGATTTCCAAGGTCACATACTTAGTAAATGGCAGACCTGGGATTACAGTTTAAATTCCTAATTCTTAGATTATGAGGCTGGTTGTTACAAACTTGTTATATGGTACCCATACCTTGTCATGCACATGTGGGGATTCATTCAGCAGCACCTCTTAATAGGAAGAAGGCATGTTGGAGATAAAATGTTTTTTCTTGGCCTGAGGGGAACTTAATGTTTGGGAGTCACAAAGGGGTTGTCTTGTCTGCTATTGATGATCCCCTTTTGAACACCCAGAAAGAAACTCCATACCGGTTTGTTTCCCAACTAGTGTTCTGGGAGTCACATTAATTTCCTAGTTCTCAAGTTAGCATAATGTGAAGAAATAATAAAATTTATTGACTGGCATAGCTTTTCTCTTCAGATTTGGCATACCAACATTATATCACATATTAAAAGGCTTCTTATACCTAAATGTGTCTATTTTTTCTATGGTACTCCTTTTTCTATTGAAGTATAGTGGGTATAGAATCTTATACTGGTTTCAAGTACACAACACAGTGGTTCACCAGTTACCCACATTATTAAATTCTCACCCCAACTAGTGCAGTTACTATCTGTCAACACAGAAAGATGTTACAGAATCATTAGGTATATTGTCCATGCTGCACTTCCATCCCTGTGACCAATTTATATTATGACTGAGAATTTTTGTGTCCCTTTATCCCCCTTACCCTCCTCACCCATTCACCCCAACTCCTTCCCCATGGTAAACACCAGTCACTTCTCAGTGTCTATGAGTCTACTGCTATTTTGTTCATTTTATTTTGTGTTTTGTTTTTAGATTCCACCAGTAAGTGAAATCATCTGATATTTGTCATTCACCACCTGTCTTATTTCACTGAGCATAATACCCTCTAGGCCCATCCACATTGTCCTAAATGGTAGGATCTCTTTCTTTTTTATGGCTGAATAATATTCCATTGTGTATATGTACCACCTCTTCTTTATCCATTCATCTACTGATGAACACTTTCATTGCTTCTATGTCTTGGCTAGTGTAAATTATGTAGCAATAAACATGGGGGTGCATATATCTTTGAATAGGAGATTTTGTTTTCTTCAGGTAAATTCATAGACCATGCTACTCTTGATATATTTTTGTATTATTGGGAGATGAACAAACTGTTTTATTTATTTGTAGTAAATTGTCCTGTCTGGCTATTGTTGTTCCCCTTTTGAATACCCCAGAAGGAAACTCCATACCCCTTTGTAGTCACTCTTCATCTACATTCCCTACAGCTGCTAATACCACAAATCTACTTTTTGTCTCAACAGGTTTGTCTATTCTGGATATTTCATATAAATGGAATCATATAATACTTGATCTTTAGCGTTTGGCTTCTTTCACTTAGCAATGTTTTCAAGGTTCATCCATGTTGTAGCATTTATCAGGACTTCAGTCATTTTTATGGCTGAGTAACATTGCGTTGGATGGATATGCCACATTTTGTTTACTGATTTATCAGTTGATGGGCATTTGGGTTGTTGACAATTTTTTATTATTATAAATAATGCTATTATGAACATTTGTGTATAAATTTTGTGAACATATATTCTCAATTTTCGTGAGAATATATGTTCACCTATAAATGGAATTGCTAGGTTACATGGTAGTTCTATGTGCAAATTTTGGAAAGACTGCTAAACTCTTTTCCACGGTGACTTCATGATTATATATTCCCACCAGCAATGTTTGAAAGTTACAATTCTTCATATCTTCACCAATACTTGTTATTGTTTCTTTGTGTTTTGATAATAGCTTGCTAGTGGATGTGAAGTTCTTACCGGGCTCATCCCCAGTAGTTCTGCTCTTGTCTAACTTTTCTGCAGAAATTGGTCCTCCCAACTAATTTAATCTTGGATTAGACTACTATTCACTTGGAAATGTTTGGCCTAATGGTCAGAAGCCACTCACATTTTACATTGTTCTTCACACATGTCCTTTAAAATGTGAGCATGTCATGCTGCCTTCCAAATGCAATTCCTGGGCCCTGGCATTCTTCCCAGATCTCCTTTTCAGAAAGAGGGCTCTGAATAGGTCATTTACATGAAGTTATATTTAACTAACTGTGGTGAGTGTGTGAAACCGCCAAAAATGAGAAAAAGAGAGAAGATACCCTATTTGAAGATTCACAGTTTTCAACTTCTTTGTTTATGGAGACCCCAGGGGCCTGCCCTTGAGTGCTGTGAAAAGACTCTTACTTTTATATCTTTCTTTACAAGAAACACTGTCCCTGTTTGCAGATGATATGAGTGCATATTAGAAAGCTGCAGGGTATCTGCAACCAGCTACTTGAACTAATCAATTAATTTCTCATAAGATACAAAGTTAACATTAAAAAATTAATTGTATTCTTATATAAAAGCAACAAACAATTGAGAAGTTAAATTTTAAAAATTCCATTTATACAAGCAACAAAAAACATTCAATATCTAGGAATAAATATAACAAAACATGTCCAAGACCCTGACAATGACAACTATAAAACATTGCTGAGAAATTGCTGAGAGAATTTAATAAGACTTGGATAAATAGAAGTAATACTAGGTTCATGTATTGAAAGACGCTATTAATATAGCTATTCTTACCAAAATGATGTACAGATTCAGATCAATCTCTAAGAATTCCTACAGCTTTGATATCTGGCTGATTCTAAAATGTATATCAAAATTCAAAGAACACAGAATATCCAAAGCAATTTTAAAAGAGAAGAACAAAGTTACAGGAATTTCCCTAATTTCAGGACTTAGTATAAAGCTACAGTAATCAAGATAGCTTGGTATGTGTGAAAAGACAGAAATATAGATCAATGGAATAGAATAGAGGGTACGGAAATATACCAACATATATATGAGCACTTGGTTTTTGACAAAGGTACAAATGCTATACAGTGGAGAAAGGGAAGTCTTTTCAATAATAGTGCTGTATTAATTGGATATCAATATGAAACAAATTGAACATCAGAGTTTACTTCATACCATACACAAAAATGAACTTGAAATGGCTCATAGACCAAAACGAAAAGCCCAAAAGTATAAACCTATTAGAAGAAAATATAGGAGAAAATCTTCTTAACCTTGGATTGGCAGTATATATCTCTTAGAACACAATTATAACAGAAAAAGTGGATCAAATGGCCTTCATAAAAATTTAACTTTTGTTTGTTGAAAGAAGCCATTAAGTGAATGAAGTGACAAGCCAAGACTGAGAGAAATTTTCACAATGTATATATCAAAGAAATTAAATGCAGAATTAATTTTTTTAAAAATCCTCTTGCAAGTCAGTAATAAGAGTACAAACAACCAAATTAAAAAATAAGGAAAACACTTGAACAAATTATTTCTTAAAATAAGATATATGAATGGCTATGGAGTACATGAAAAGATGTTGAACATCATTAGTTGCCAGAGAAATGAAAACTAAAACCATAAGATACCACTACACACCCTTTAAAATGTTTAAAAAATTTAAATATTAACAAAAAAACCCTGACCATACTAAATGTTGATGAGGATGAGAAGTTGGAACTCCAATACTCTACTTATGAGAATGTAAAATGGTGAAACCACCTTGGAAAACAGCTTGGTGGTTTCTTAATAATTAAACTTACAACTTCTATACAACACAGCCTTTCCCTTCCTTGGTATTTATCCAAGAAAAATGAAAACAAATGTCTACATAAGAATTTTTATTTGGATACTCATATCAGCTTTACTTGTAATGACTAAAAATTGAAAGTACCTAAATGTCCATTGACAGATGAATGGATAAACACTCACCTTATCATGGAATTCTATTCAGCAATGAAAAGGAACATACTAATATTACATGCAAAATCGTTATGTTTAGTGGATGAAGCCAGACAAAAATAAAGTACATGCTCTATGATTCAATTTATGTAAAAAATACTATAAAATGCAAAGTACAGTGACAGAAGGTAGGCCAAAGTTTACCTGGGGATGGGAGGAGGAATGGATTACAAATGGGAAGAAAGAGATTTTTGGAGATGATGGAAGTGTTTGCTGTTTTGATTGTGGTCATGGTTTCACAGGCTTAAATATACATAAAACAGATAAAATTGAATACTTTAGGTACTTTTTGAGCTATAATTATACCTTAGTAATGCTGAACTAATTGCATGTAGACAAAGATTGAAAGGACTGAAAACCTGTTTTGGTGTTTTATTCTTGGTATTTGGTTTATTTGTTTTTGCTGTTTTCATTGTAAGTTCATTATACGTTCACTAAAGACCCCTTCAGTGATATCTCCATTTTCTGTATTTTAAGGCAACAGCATATGCTGCTGAAAGGCTAACTCCCCTTTTTTCAGAGATCTTTCTCCTTAATTACTAGGCTTCTACCCCAAGCCTTGTTTCAAAATCTGTAAAACATACACCTTTCTCAAGAAACAAAATGTACAAGCATGAATGTATAAATGACTGATATGGATGAATGTGTTAGTCTCCTTTGTTCCTGGTTTATTAACTTTTCTTTTGTTTTCTTTAAGAGATACATTTTATTTTCTTGCTGTCCTCTTTAGGGACACTCCAGCTGACATCTCTCTGTCATCACCTCATAAAGTCAGGCTATACTGCCCACCAAGATCAGGAAAAGTTGACCCTCCCATGGGATTTATAAATTAATGGAAATTTATCCACTGTGGTAACTCAGTTTTTCTTTAAATCACCTTCTGACTCAGTCCCGTGACTTTTACTTTTTCCATGAACTTCTGTCCTCACTCTTCCACCCTTGAAGAAATGCCTAGGAAAAGGTGCTTCCTTCAGGTTGCCTTCAGTGATATTCTGATGATGGTACACTGCTTTTAAAAAGTTCTGTACTAATCCCTCACCATCAGAAAAACTCCCAGGAGAGGGGTATTAATTTGGCTCTTCAACAAATCACATTGTAACCTTATTTCCTGACCTTTACCACTTCCAGAAAGTTCTGAATTCATCATTCCTCCCCCTTCAGAAACACCAAGGGGAAAGGGTTTATTTCACTTCTTTAAAATAACATACTCTGAACCACAACATTGCTTTTTACTTCTTCCCAAGTCATTCCTTCCCCTACACCACCCTGGTGAGGCTTCCTTCAGTTTTTTTCTGCCAGTCAGTTTCTGATCTCATTCTAAACCCAGACTTTTCCAGTCAGTTTCAGATCTCATTGCAAACCCAGCTTTTTTTTTAAATTGAGGTTACCTTGGGAAATTTAGGATTGGTGTAGAAGGTACAATAGTGATCTTCAGAGGGACCAAAAGACTATTCATGAATATCACTCAGTGAGTCTTTATGAAATGGCCTGTGAGTTCACCACCTTGCATCTTCAGATCAGACTTTCCATTATCCCCTTCTTCTAGACAGAAAATGAAAGATCATTCCAGCTCCAAATTATAAAGGGCACAGACTCTCCTTAAATATTTCTCAATTGAACATTCAGGGATTGTGATAACTGAAGTGTGAGAATCAACTAAACAGCGGTTTCATGTAAGTTGGCAATCAGTGCATACTGCGAAATTTTCCAAATCATACCTTCTTGAAGCACTGTAGTGAGGAGACAAGCACCCTGAACTGGGAACTGTGGTCCCAGATCTACTAACTGGCTTTGTGAACTTCCTATCTAGTTTACTCATCTATGAAATGAAGTTTGGACTAAGGAAGAGACTTTCAATTTTTTTCACTCTGACTTATAGTGAGAGATGCATTTTATAAAGTGACAGTATTTCCTACATGTAAAACTAAAAGAAGTTTCTCATAATTAACAGTACTCATGCATGGATTCTTGATGTTTTTTGTTCTATTCTTTTTTAATTGCTTGTTGTGACCCACAGAACTGATTTCAAGAGCCATAGTGCCTGGCAATCCTCACTTTGAAGACCATTGGATTGGAGGGTCTTCTAAGATTTCTCTCTGTTGTATTCTAGTAACTAAAGTGTTTGCATGGAAACACAGAAAAAATACTTAAAAACAGATTGTCAAAATCTCTTTGACCTTCCTCAGCTCCTTATCAGTGACGGAAGTCATTCTGCATCTCCAGATGATAAAAGTCCTATAGAAAATGGTCTATGCCAGATTCTCCCCTCCCCCAAGATATACAGCACGGGGTAACCTTGGTACTTAGGAGGCTCTAAACTCCAGTACCCTCATCTGCCACCGTCTCTGACACCCTTATAATCTATTTTAAGGTCTTATACTTTTCAATGCTTTTGCCCACTGAAGTCAGGTAAGTACTCATCCTGTTATTCTACTTTATTGTTTACACTTAATGCAACACAATAGTGAGCTCTGACTTTGGTGTATATTAGAATTACCTGGGGAACTTGTTAAAAATCAGAAAAACTGTAACCTCACTCTGTGGGCCTTTAGGATAGGAGCCAGAGGTCTTAACATCCTCAGAAAACTCCCCTACCAAGGTGTTTTTATGCAGATGGTGGACACACTTTTTAAAAAACAGTAGCACATGTATTCTTAAAGTTGTATTAGATGTATAATTACCAGTATGATCCTTCCTTACCGACTAGTTGGGAAGAAAAAACAGTCAAAGACAATCGAGATTTTTGGTCCAGGTAGTTGACAGGAAAGGTGATATTAACAAAAAATAAACAGAGGTGGAAAAGATTGCTTTTAAACTACTTTAATTTCAATTATGAAATGTACATTCTTCTTAAAACTGGGTGAAATTCCCTTGTTGGACAGTTTTATTCTGAGACAAAACAATACTCAATTAGGAACTGGTAAGGGGAAACACCAGGTTTACAGAAAAAGCAACTCACAAAACTAAAAGCTTGTAGAGCAGAAGGCCACATTATTGGCCTCAGTATTCAAGGTATAAGACAAAAGTCATAATGATTATCAGGTTCAGGTGTTTGGAAGCGCATATAATGTCTCATTTGGTGTTCCCTAGTCTTTCTCTTAATTTCCATTATCTGCCCTATGAACTTTTTTGCATCTTCTCCCACTTCATTGTGATTCACCTGCCTGTTAGGTATGACCCATCGAAAATTAGGGAAAAGTCGCCTAACCCGCCCCAGCTTGATATTTCCTCCAGGCTTCTGGCTTTTCTCCACTCCAAATTGGCGTGATTCCTTTCCATTCTGCACAGGGGCCTGGTTCCCTCCTTCATTTTCCTGCTGGTCATTTTCCACGTTTAGATTTTTAAATGCTTGTTCCTCTTTGGACGCCATTGCACCTAGGAGACAAGAGATGAGAGATGGTGGGCTGATCAGCACCGAGGACAGAGGCCCACACCACGTACCTTTCAAGATTCAGAATCCCGGATTTCAAAGGCTTTTTAAAATTTCATTTTCCCACCTGAGAGGCTCCTTACGGCCTCTAGGGGTCACCCAGTCCGAGCCCTCCCAGTTCCCTCTTGCTCCTTCGCCACAAACCCACCATTTTCGCTGCCGATCAGTGCCCAGGCATCTGCAGGCACCAAAATGGAGGACGGGGTAGGGGAGGCTTGGGGTCGCGGCTTTCCACACGTCCCCCACTCCGCCCCCCGCACAGACCTGGGCCTATCCTTGCTGTCTCCTCCTCCGATTCTCGCCCGAGTGCGCCGCCGCGACACTTGACACAGACCCGCAGACCTGCAGAGGGCCGGAGTGGAGGCAGCGGGAGCTGCTGCAGCCGAGAGCTCCGCTCCGCGCCTCCCGACCCACACCTCCACCCAGCCGCCTCGACTCCCGCGCTGACCACCATTTCCTACACCAAGAAGGGCGGGGGCAGAGCGGGGGTGCGAGAGGCTGGTGTTTCCGAAGGGTCGTCGCTTCAGGGCCGTCCAGGCCTCCCCACGGGAAAGGCTATAATATTCTAAGGTCAAACGCGGGGCCGCGGCGGGGCGTGGGGGCTGAGGTCTCAGGTCTTTGCGAGCCTGGGTGGCTGGATCCCGGGAGGCGTCCGCAGGCCGTGTCTGCTCGCTCACACCAACCCCAGGGACGACCCCTCTGCGTCCCTTACCTGTTCCCCTCCGCCTCCTGCTCTGTGGAGCTGCCCCCGGCCCGCACGCGCACAGGGAGGCCACTGAGAGATGGAACCGAGACGGCGGCGGGCGAAGGCCAGGTCTGACTACAGCGAGGAGCGCGGGGTTCGGCTTTGGCCGGTCACGTGAGGCTGTCGTCACCGCGGACGCCCACGCCCCCGACCTGTACCTGTCCTACCCCGCGGAGTCACGCAGATCCCGCCCCGGCCCGCATACCTCGCCCTACCCGCGTGGCCCTGGGAGCTCCTCTAACGGGGGCCGGGTAGCTCTTCCTTTCTGTATTGCAGAGCCTTCCTCTCTGCCTGCCAGGGCAGGGCGTTATCTTCTCGGGGCGGGGCTGCGGGCCATTCCCACGTCACTGGGGACTTTCCTCTTACCCTCCTCTGCTCCCAGAATATGGCCAGGACTCAGGCGCAAAATTTTTCGGGTTCAAGAAAAACCTCAGCAGTGAAGATAAAACGCATTTTACGTAATACTTTAAAACACAAATTAATGCAAGACAGTTATGATGAGCAAGATGCCCCACCACTCTCTCAAGGTGAGATCCTGCTGCTACCACTGCCCACCCGTTTCCTCTATACCAACATGTGTGGGCGGAGGGAGAGAGAGGAAATAAGTGAAGGAGATGAATTTTTTTCTAATTCTTCCTAATACCTTTCTGGTTCGTTCCTTTTTTGATTAAAATCTCATTCTTTCATAGTTTACATTCACTTTATTTTAACTTTCATTATGGGAAATTTCAAACATGCGGAAGTAGAACAGTATAATGAAAACCAATGTACTGATCACCCATCTTCCACAGTAAACTCATCACCAATCTTATTTCATCTATATCTTTACACACATCCCACCTTTTGAGATTAATTTTGAAGCAAATCCCAGACATAATATCACTTGGTGCTTAAGTATTTTGAAGTGCGTATCTACTAGGACTTTTTCTGTACAACCACAATACCAATTATCTATCACACCTGACAATAATTCCCTAATATCACTTTATGTTCATTCCATGTTCAAATTCCCAATTCTGTCATAATGTTTTTAAACCGTTTGGGTCAGGATCTGAGTAAGACCTAACACCTAATGCTACTCTCAATATATTCTCTTTGTCTTTGACAGTTAGACTCTAACGTGTCTTTGGTGGGTGTTTCCTGCTTGAAGTTTGTTGAGCTTCTTGGATGTGTATATTCTTGACTTCCCTTAAATTTTAATAGTTTTTCCCATCATTTCTTCAGATAATCTTTCTGCTCCTTTTTTGCTCCCTGGTTTCTCTTTCTCCTCCTCAGATTAAATAATTTCAATTAATTTGTCTTTAAGTTCCCTGATTCTTTCTTCTGCTTGTTAACATCTGATGTTGAATCTTTCTATTGAATTTTTCATTGCAGCTCCAGAATCTGTTCCTTTTTTATCATTCCTTTCTGTTTATTAGTACTCCCTATTTGGTGAGAAGTAATTCTCCTGGGTAATTTTAGTTTTTGTCCAGGATTTCCTTTAGCTTTTTGATCATATTGAAGACAGTTGACTTACAGTTTTGCCTTGTAAGTTCAATGTCTTACAAGGGACAGTTTCTATTATTTTATTTTTTCCTGTGAATAAGCCATACTTTCTTTGCATGCCTTATAATTTTTTTGTTGTTGAAACTAGACATTTTGAATATTATAATGTGGCACCTATGGGAATCATATTCTTCCATATCCCCAGGATTTGTGGGGTGGCTTAAATAACACCAAACATTAATACCTTTCATAAATCTGCGGGTTGACTGGGCTAAGCTGAGCAATTTTTCTTTTCCATGTAGTTTTGCTTAGGGATGTAGCAAACTGGAGGCTCAACTGATGAAATATTCAGAGTGGCTCACTTAGATGTCTAACAGCCAGAGCTGGTATAATTCTGCTCTGCTTGATTAGTACGTTAGAAAACAGACAAGAAACACTACATATACTGTTTTGCCCTTTGCATTTTCTTTACATTACACATCTAAGACCTAACTTCACTCCATTATGTATAGAGTTATGCTTTTCTCTTAAATGGCTGCATACTATTCTGACATATATTCTTATCTATGTATTCAACCAGACCCCTATTGATGGGCATTTATGATGAATCCATCGGCTCTGGGCTAAAGAAGACATAGTGATGAACAGAATAGTGCCCAGTGCATAAGGGGTTTATATTCAAGTGGGTTATATGCAGAGGGAAGCAAGTCATTACAAAAGCAGGGATAAGTCCAGTGAAATGGGAAGGTTGTTTGTCCATAAACAGCTGCTCCACAGAATTCTGTTTCAGGCTATCAGACCCAAGGCTGGGCCAACCCTGAAGAGTTTCACAGCAGGGGTAGCATCCTGTAGAGGAAATAGCACAGCTGAATCAGAAGGCAGCCTGGCAGTTAGTTCTGGGCCTTGCCATGCACTCACTGAAGACTTTTGAAGTTCACACATTGGGAGTTCCTTGATGCTTATTTTTGGCTATCTTCCCCTTTCAAGCGATGCACTTCCCTTGTGCAGCCTTCTCACCTACATCTCCAACTGTCACCCACCCATATATGATTCCAGTATTTCCCTCTCTAGTTTAATCTGTGATCGAAATATCCTGTGCATTCTTAACATTCCCATTGGGGTGTACAAAAGTAGTGAGAAACAAGGAGAGCCCATGATGTTCTCTTCAAAAAGGATCCATTACCTGTTGCTCATCCCAGTTAACATCGCATTACCTGTTACATAGATGATAAGGTGTAACATCTGAAAATCACACTAACTCCTTCTTAAACATCCCCACCCAATTCTCAAATCTTTCATGAGTTTATCTGTTCATTCATTCATATGTTCATTCGTTTGGTAGAGAGAGGAATATTTCTGATTCAAGGGACAAGAGAATAATTATGCTATAATTACACAGTCATGGAATGGGTGATGCATTGCAATGGGAAGGGGCTACCTTAGGAAGATCTGTTATGGGGAAAAGTGGCCACAGAGTTGCTGATGCAGGTGAATTGTAAGTTTGGTGGTGGGAGCACATATCTCTTCTGTGATAGCATCTACTTTTCCAAAGAGACTAGAAGCTTAAAGAGCAGTTGGGAATGTTGAGGTGTGAGAGAGTGTTGAAGGTTTGTGTAGAGGACAGATGTTGTGCCACAGTGGTCTCAGATATTGAGAAAGGGTATCAACTATGGGAATGTGGTAAGACTGCCAGCTAGGTCTGAGTACTACTCCATATCCTGCAAAAGTTTCCCTTCTACAACTCTTCAGTTTTCCCACCCAGCTCAAGTTACACTGGTTTTTATCTTTATCAAAAAAAAAGTTATGCTCACTCCTACTTCAGAGTGTGCTGCTACCTAGTCTATATCAAGAGATCTTCAGGCACACACAGTTCTTGTTATCCACATGTCTCAGCTGACAAGTCACATTTGTAGCATGGCTTTCTCTAGTGATAAAGCATGGCACAACTCCAGGGATCAGCATGCATGGTGTAGTCTAAATAAATTATGTTCTTTGAAGTTGTTAAATTGGGCAGCACTGCCCTCTCCTCCACAAATGTTCTTTTCTATCCCATTTCCATGTTTTATTTTCTTCATGGCATTCTTCACCCACTGAGATTACATTGGTTATTGCTTAATTTATATGTATCAAAAAGAGAATGTAAGCCCCTTTAGGAGAGCGGCCTTTCCTGTCTTGTTGTCTAGCCGTCAACATGCCAGACTAAAAGAGAGCACTAAAAGAGAAACAAGGGCTGTATGTCTGGATTGTTATCTACCAGATGCACTGAAACAGAAACAGGTAACTTAAAGTTAAGTGGAAAAACCAACTGACATTGGAATCAGAGATCACAGTATGCAAACTATTTAAAGAAATCTTGGACATTATCTATTCAGCAGTTCTCAAACTATAGTAAACACCAGATTTTAATAAGGAAATTGTTCAAAATACAGATTCCTGAGCCTCAGACCCCAGGGAAAGGATTTAGCAGGTCCCACAAGTTACAGTTATAACAAAATCACAGGTGAATCTAATAAAGGTATCTTGTGGTTCATGCTTAGGCCAACACATACCTTTAAAAATGGTGTTTTCCTAGGCAAAATGGCTTCTATACCATTAATCCATTACCTACCCCATGCAGAGTTCTGTGATGTCTTCAGTTTGATTGCTGGTATAATTACTGGGAAATACAGTGTTCATCTAGGACTTTCCAGGTGGGATCTCATTTAACTCTTGGTAAACTATCAGGCTTCACTGGATCCAGTTTTTGTTTTTGAGCTTTTCTTTGGGCACTTCTAACTCTTGTAAGAATTGCTGTTACATGATTTCCACCCTTTCTTAGAAGTCTTCCAAAGAACAAGGAGAAAATTTTTGCCTTATTTTTAAATGGAATAAATCCCATTCTATCTTGTACGCACTGCATGGGGCAATTGAGCCCTTTTGTAAAATTAACATATAAGATCTTATTGACCTTATTTTTCCTATATCTTGAAACATTTTGCTGTTCATAATTCTAAGAATTATTTCATTATTAGTTAATTATTCCCAGCTAACCTAGAAAGACTAAAAAAGAGAAAATGCAAGAATGATGGAATAGCTTCCATTAAGAATGATGAAATAGTGAAACAAATAATCAATGCAACATCATTGTTTAGTTTTTAGGCTGCGTTGTCCAAAGCATTATACCATTTTTCAAGAAGGTTTAAAAAAAATTCACATCTTTACATTTACTTAATCTAGCTTTCACTGAACACAGGTGAGAATTTTTTCATCTTCTGCCCATACTGCCATAACAAAGAGAAGGAAATTGACAGAGGAATTCATTTTATAATTATTAGACAGATCAGAGATGAAAGTACAGTGACAGCAATACTCTAGATGCCATTGTTGATAGTGAAATTGAGACCTCAAACTATGAGCCTTGAAATGATAATATCCTAGATGAATTTTCTCAAAGTCAAAAATCAATCAGTGAATGATGTACTTCTAAGGACCAGAGTAAGTGGTGTTCTCAGTTTGTCATTTGTCATACAGCATGTTGTGACAAGAACTAGGAACATCCCATAATGCTCAAAGGACATGGGACAATTTTCTGTCATCTTTTCTGATGGATATTTAATGTATGCCCAATATTTAATTGATAAATTTCTAAGTGGACAAATACTGAAGTCAGGTGGTCAGAAAGAAATAGGTCTTGCAGAAATGAAAAAAATCGTTGGGCTGGTCATTCTAATTGGTATTCATCAATCTACAAATGAAAATATTTTTCAATTATGGAGCAAATAAAATGGCTGTCCTCTTTTAACAAAGTTTTGGGCTGTCAAAGTTTTCAAAACTTCTGTGTTTTGATGATACAAGTACAAGAAGAACCAGAAGTAATAATAAGATAGAACTTATTGGGGTTATAAGTGAGGAGGAAGTGAGGAATCAGTATCTACAAGATAAATATATTCCAGGTTCAGGCATGAGAGTTGATGAGGAGTAAGCTACATTCAAAGGATGATGCACATTTTGGGTATTCATATGCTGAAAGCTAAGAAGATGAAGAATAAAATTTGGGTTGATATATATTTACATTCTTGCTAAATTTTCTAATTTAGTTGCCCTGTATTATCCCTTTATTTTACTTCTTTAAATTATTCATAAAGTGACTTAATACACAAAATATCAAGTGGATATTTTGTACCCAGGAGGTGGTGATGATGATTTTGTCCTGGTACTTTGAGGGTTAACATCTTATACATTCCTGAATGGCTGGGAGAACTCAGTATTTTTATTTTGTTTAATGGAAGAGACTGGTAGAAGGAAAGTGACCTCTCCAAAGTGCCTTCATGATGGGAACTTCTTTCTCTCATTTTAATGTTCTATCTAGCCAAGTCAATATCACACTTTGTGCTTCCTTATCTGCTTCTGTGCTTCAAGATCAAAGTTCACAAAATTTTTTATGGTAATATAGAAGTCAAAATAAGACAATTGGAAAGCTTATGAAATAAAGAGTTAGGAGAATATTTTCTTACCCTCTCCTAGAGTCAAATGGAGCATCATTCATTGACATGACATAATGCCACTCTTTCTCCAGGAATCTATCAGGTAGCCAATTCTATGTAACATTTGGCACAGAAACTCATGTGGGCATGTAATAAATTTGTATGCATATCCTTTTATGATGTTACAATTTCAGGTAATTCCCTCTGGTAGTTACTCTTTTCAGTTCATGACCAGGCACCTCTTTTAAAGAATGGAAAAGGCAAAGTGGGGAGGAAACTGGCATCTCCTAAAATGCCCCACTAGATGCCCAATGCTGGTGCTTTAAAAATGAGAAAGTTACAACTCAGAGCAGTTAATTATTATTCCTAGGACCCACAGTTACTAAAAGGCTGAGGAGATCTTTTCACCAAAGTTTGTCTGACTCCAATGACCATGGTCTTGAGACAGGGACGGTGGGTGTAATCAGAGCAGGGGGAAGGCCTCTGGAAAAAGCAAGGCAGGATATTTACAGCCAGAGCAATGTAACTATGCCAGGAAACCCCCCTACCAAAACTCTTTGTTAAACATTAACCTGTAGAGTCATTCTTCACTGAGATCAGTTAATATTCTCCAGATAAAGAAGAATAGCATATGTTTTTATTATGCTAATCATTTATAATCATGTGAAGATTCACTTTAGCATGCTAAAAGGCCCAGGCCTATGTGCTGTCTTTCCTCCTTCAGACCTGATGAGGTGATTTGCTAACTGGGCAACTAATTTAGCAAGTAAGTCCAGGCATAAACAACACAGTAAAAGGCAAGAAAGATTCCACCTTAAAGATAAGATTGCATTTTAATACCCAGGAAGTTAAGAAGTAAGATTAACTTACTCTTTAGCAAACAATACCTCAGCCCACCTTGGGGGCTGGGCAAGCGGCCTTGTTAGATATGCTCCCAGACCAAGACACCGGTATTCCAGGGAGAAATCAGAGCAGTAAATTTCTTGTGTTAAGTTAATTCTAAATATTCAGGGACCTCTTAACAAGTCCACACCCCTAAGCCTTTATCCGGTTCCCCAAAATCCTCAACTGCCTATAAAACTGCTAGACAACGCACCACTACAGGATCTCTTGTCCCCACCAGGAGATTTGTCCTCTCACTGTATCTCTCAATAAAAGACTCTGCCTGGCTCTCCTACCTTGGGTGTTTGCTAAATTCATTCTTCAACTGAACAAACAAGAACCCCAGCATTAGTCTTACCAGTCTCCCACTGGGACCACTCTTTTAGATAGTGGCCTTGCATGGATGAAGAATGAATGATTTTATGCATTCTAGGTAGGGGCATTTGTGCTGGGTGTTATAGGTTTGGGATTTGTATTAACATTTATTTTCCTCCAGTTGAAAATTTGTGATAAATACACAGGATTGAGCTGATTGATGTTGAGAAGTCTGGAATGAAGATACGGATTGGAGCTTGCATCCCTTGATCCCATTAGGTGCCTAATAAATGCACACAGCTCAGTAAGGGGCATTATAGGGGTTCTAACCCTGATTTTTCTCACCCTATGCCACCATACTGCCTCTTATGCAGACAGTTACCTTCCAGAGCTCAGGATTATGTTTGTGTAAACTTATTCAATGTGAAAATCCTGCTAGAATCTTGCAGTTGTAGAAGGCAGGTCCACTAAATAAATCGTTGTAGGACAAGTTTGGGGATAAACAGAAGGATGCAAAATGGGAGTATTGGTGCAGGTTGCCAGTGCCTGGCACACAGAGGTTGCTCATAAATATGTAGTGGAAGGCTAAAAAGAAGGTGTCGATTTTGAAATGATTAACATCTGACATCCATCATATATCTTTCCAACCTTTTCCTAATTGTATATGATATGATGGCTCATTTCATACTTCCTGTTTTAGAATCTGCTTTGTAAAAATTATTTTAACAGTGTTTATTGCTTTAACAGTATAAAATATGGACTTTGGGTAATGGGTGTATCAATGTAGGTTCATTGTAACAAATGTAGCACTCTAAGGCAAGATGTTAATAGTAGGGGGAGACTGGGTGTGTGGGAGCAAGGGGTATGTGGGAACGTTCTATCTTTCTGCTCAATTTTGCCTTGAACCTAAAACTGCTGTACAAAATAAAGTCTGTTTAAACAAAGAAAATGTTTATTGCTTTGATTTTCTCAGAATTTAGAAATTTTCATTATTTAGAAAGTAGAGGTCTTTGCCACCTGGTGACAAGAACTGGAATTGCAACTTGTACCTCACAGTTGAGGACAACAGATAAGGAGGGAATGAGTGAGGACCAGGGGTTCCTTAAATACATGAAATGCAGCACAAGACCCTGTGTTGCCACTGCTGTTACCTCTGCTGCCTCTGAACCTCATGACAGACAGACCCTAAGTGATCAGTAGTAACATTTGGGATGATGCTATACATAGTTTCTAATCCAGTTTGTTTTCTCCCACTTCATGATTAGCTGTGGATGTTTTTGAGATAAGTAAATCTCTCTAAAACAACAATTTTGGGAATAAATTTAAGACTGGATTCCCACCTCCCATTTTTAAATGTTATTTTCCCTGTAATTACATAAGTAGTGAGTCCTGGTTGTAAGTTAATTCAAACAACGTGGAAATATATAACTTCTACATTTCCCCACAGCCCTGTAGATATCCATCAGTGTAGTTTAGTGTGTTCTGCCAAATATATTTGGGTGAATACACACACACACACACACATTATGCATTATTTGGAGAGCTTTATAACAAGATCTCTTTGAGGGAGAACATCCTCTACACCCAGCCCCCTGAAAATACTGAACTGAGTGTTTGCACATTGTCCTGGCAACGTAGAAGAGTCAGAAAAAGTGAAGGTTGAGTTTCTGAACTGTTAAGCCTTCAACCCTCTATTTTCTTTACCACGCCTTCCCTTTCATCATAAATATGAACAGCTTATCTCGCTCCTTTTAATAAATTGACAAAGAAACATACTAAAGAACCCTCCCTGTAAATCGGTTCCCCTAAACTACATGCTCCTCTCTCTCTTCTCAGTTTCACAAACTTCTCAAAGGGAAGACTATGTTCACTGTTTCCACTTTCCAACCTCACTGCCATTCTTCAACTCACCCCTGTCTATTGTTTCTCCATTCCACGGAATCTGCTCCCAACAAGGTCACCAATGGCATCATTGTTATAATGAACCCCTTTGGGGGCGTTCCTTTCAACCCTTCTCTATAGTGCAAGCTCCTATTTATTTTTATTGTTTCTGGTTAAAACAATATATGCTCCTTATTTTCTTTGTTATTGTTGAAAAGCACAAACTTGCAGAAAAGTTGCTGGTATAAAAGAAAGAATCCCCTGTTCTCTCCTTACATCATATGAGACTAGGTTGCCAGCATGATGCCCCATAGCTCACAAGTACTTTAGTGTGTATGTTTTACAGACAAGAACATTCTCCTTTGTAACCATAAGACAACCATTAACACCAGGAAATTATCATTAATAATATTTACCACAAGCTAATCCTCAGATTTTGTTTATTTTATTAACAGTTGTTCTAATAATGCCCTTCATAGCAATAGGACTCAGGACAGAACCCTATACTGTATGCAGTTGTCATGTCTTGACATTTTTTAATATTGTGGGTTAGTTATTTTGTAGCCTGCACTTGATGTGGGTTTTTCTGATGTTTTTTTATAATTACGTGTAGAGATATTTTAGAAGTGATGCTGTGTTTTTCCCATTGCATCCTAGCAGACAGGGTATAATCTGGATTTTCCAATTACTTATGGTATTTTACTCTGATCACTTGATTAAGGTGCTGTCTCCCAGCCTTTTTCACTGTAAGGATAATAAGTATTTCACACTACTCAAATATCCTATTCCTAGCCAAGGTTGAAATTTATTAATAATTACATTAATTATTAACAGTATATTTATACTATGGACTCATGTTTACCTGTGTAATTGAATTGGGTATAATATATCGTATCTTTATTTCTTTTGATGCTCAAGTGGTCCCTCTTCAAGCTCCTTTCTGTGTCCTTTGGATATGGCCCTAATGTTCTTTGAGCACTTTTGTGCTATGTGGCACAAGATATCCCAGACTCATTTTGTACTCTCCCTATCCCAGACCTGGAATTGAACATTTCTTTAAGAAGCCCTGGTTCATTTTAATGAGTAAAAGTATTTAGAAAGTGAGACATAGGCAGTATATGGCCAACCGCTATTGGAGTGTTGCTGCTCCCAGGTCTTCTCAGTGAACAGAGCTAGAGAACACACACACTCACACACACACACACACACACACACACACACACACACACAAGTACACATGCACACATATTTTTTTTACATCTACTTTTTTTTCCCAAATCTCTCTAAACACCTTGGGAATCATTTGTTTCCACTCACAACACCAATTTAAATCCAATACTAGTGGGTTCATTCTAGTTTTCTCTGTTTTCATATTTGTAACTCCCTTCCCAAATAGTGAGGAATCTGGCTCCTATTTTCCTTAATATATTTACATGTTTGACCAATCCTCCTTTATGCAATCACCAACTACCTGTATGTAGATAATTTCTCATTGCAGGCACTATCCCTTCTCCTTCACTGAAGGCTTCCTCACCTGTCTCAGGCACCTATGCCCTGAAGAGGCCACCGCTGCTACCTCATCACCATGATGACACCCTCCTCAAATTTCCTGGGCTCTGACAATCCAAGCCAACCAACACTCTGAATAGAGGCCCTCCTCCTCTCCTGATCTGGGCTCCAAGCAATTGTGACAGACCACCAGAGTTTTCCCAAATATTGTCTTGGTGTTAGTACTAAATTCCTTACATGCCAGGAAATCCCTCCTCAGAATGTGAAAAGTTGTATTTTGGCAATGGGTGCAGAAGATTGAGAAAGAAGTACAAAATCCATAAGATGGCTCCCGAATTAGGAAATGAAAGAAACTGAAGATAAAGCTACACTTGTGAGGTTGGGTAAGAGACACAGACATATACACACACTGTCAATTCAATTTTATCTACTTTGCTCTTCTATGAAATTGGATATAATGAATGCTTATAAAGAATTTATGTGCAGATGTATGTGAACTATCATCTTCAGCTTCAAGGGGGACTTTTGGGTGAGTACTCACAGCACCACAATGTCAGTGGTGTATAAAATGCTAATTTCTCAAGACTTGGGATCCTATCTTTTAAAAGCAAGGCTACTCTCTGTCCTCTAGGGAGAATGAGGGATGGAATCCATACATCATGCCACTTCTCTGGAGAGGTGGAGTAGGTCCTGTGAGCCTGAGCTTTGTTGACTGACAAAGAACTCCGGAAACCTTCGGCACAGTGCTGTCCCAAGGGGAAAATGAGAACATCTGCCTGGAGCATATGGCAGGTAGTGGGACCTCAAGGGCCCTCTAAAGGTTGAGGCACAGCAGTGGGGCCTGACTGAGCCTCAGGGTTTAGACAGGCCCTGTGAAAAGTCATTTCTCATTGTTTCTTCTGATGAGAACACAGATATGCTTATAAACTAAACAAATACCTCCCTCATGTGCCTTGAATTAAAGTTTTTGAGACACAAGATTCCCTACTTCTTGGGTGTTTCAGAGGATCATAAGCGCTGCCCAACACTACGCCTCTGAGCAGACCCTAACCCAGGTCCCTATGAGCAGAAGACGGACTTAACTTTGACTCAGCTGGTGAGCTGAGGGAGAGAGGGTACAGCACAGGAAGGTGTGATGTTTGCCACTTGCTGCTTCTGGAATGCTTATCTGCATACGTAGTATTTATAGTAAAATTCTGGACCCACCCTGAAGTCACCAGTGCAAGGCTCCTCAGGACATGCATTATCCAGACTCATCATATCAGGACCTCAGTTACCTGCTGTCTCCCTGCACAGCAAACAATAAAAAACTACTGGCATTTATTGGACATGCAATGGTCCCTTCTTTCATTCACTAATGATTAAATAGTTATCTTGGGCTAAAAAATTATGCTATCCTGTTGTCTCTGTATTGGTAATAAGAAGGTAAGAAAGGAAAGGAATATATGGACAGTTTGGAGGGCTACATTTGAGCCAGGATGGCTCTCTAATATTAACTTTTAAACTTGTTCAACTTTCAAGGCATTGAAGATTTCTTAACATCCCTCCTTGGACCCCTCACCTCCATGGAGCCACAAGTCTGTCTGTCTGTCTGTCTCTCTCTCTTTCTCTCTCTCTTGTAAGATGGACCTTATATTTTGTAAATGAAGCTGCAATTGGGAGTCAGAACTGGCTGTCTTCTCTGGCTGAGTGAGTAAGGTAAAATCTTGCAGTTTTTCTGGGCTTCTTCTTCATCTATAAAATTGCACATTGGATTGAATCGGTGATCTTATTGTTTAATCCCATACAATCATTTTACAAAAAAATGAAAAGAGACCATGAAAGAGAGAAAAAGTAGGCAGCTTGAGTTGAAGAACAGCTGAAATAGTAGTTTTGAGTACGGTTTGAAAACCACTGGCCTAGATGATGTCTAACGGTTCCTGTATTATTTTCTTATGGCTGCTCTGACAAATCACCATGAACTTAGTGGCTTAAGACATGCATCACTCTCTCGTAGTCCCAAAGCTCAAGTCTAAAATCAGCTTTACTGTGACAAAACCAAGGTATCAGCAGGGCCACCCTCTCCCTGGTAGCTCTAGGGGAGAATTTGTGGACTTGCCTTTTCCCTTGTAGAGCTGCATTCTCGTCTTCCCTGCCTTGTGACCCATTCCCCCATCATCCAAACTGGTACCATAGAATCTTGCTTCAGTTGCCACATTGCCCCTTCCTCTGTGTCAAATCTCCCTCTCTCTTCCTTTAAATAAGGACACACAGTGTTACTATTAGAGACCCCCAAGACGATCTTTGTCCATCTCAAGATCCTGAGCCTCATCACATATGCAAAGTCCCTTTTGCCACATGAGATAACATTCACAGGTTCCAGGGATTAAGACATGGGTATTCTTGGAGGCCATTATTCAGCTTACTACTACCGTCTGCCTTCTGGCCCCCAAAGATTCATATCCATCCTACATGCAAAACACATTCACCTCCTCTCCAAGTCTCCCAAAGTCTCCACACATTACATATAAAGTCCAAAACTTTGTCTGTTAATCATTTAATCAGACATGTGAGAAACTGGCTATTGTCCTCCCTGAGACAGAACTTCTCTCCATCAATGGGCATGGGAACTAGTAGGAAATGGACTTCCAAATTACAGCTCTGGTAGCCATAGGAAAATAGTTGCAGACATTCCCTCTCCAAGTGAGGGATAACAAAGAAATGAGTTATCAACTCCAAGCAATCCTCAGATCCAACCAGGTCAACTCCATGAGGCTTCAAGGCCTGGGAATAATCCTCTGTGGCTGGAAGCTCTTCCCTCTGTGCCTGAGGCTCCACCTATTACATCCAATGCTCTGTCATCACAGCCATCCTTCCATTTTTCTTCAAGGATAATACATTTTTGCAGGTCAGTACTTTTATCAGGCTGTTCCCTGCCTGTAGAATTTTGAGAGTCCAACAGGTTTACTTCTTTTGGTCCTCTCGCCGCCCCATTCAGTTCGAGTTGGCAGCGTTTCTGCTGACACAGTATTCTCAAAACCCTTCTGTTTTTAGTTTGTAGTGTGTGTGTGTGTGTGCATGCGCATGTGTGTGTGTGTGTGTGTGTGTGTGTGTGTGTGTGTGTGTGTGTGTGTTGAGGACTCACTCCACTTTGCCAGGAGATCTTTCACTGATCTTCCCAGATAACCCTATCTCTTTCCTCAATTCTATGGAAATGGTGGAGGTGATAAAAAAGTATTTGAAGAAATAAAGGCTGAAAACTGCCTAAACAAAGGCATTCAGATTGTGAAAAAAAGTAATTAAAGACTGTCTCTCTTTGCAAATACCATGACAGTCTACATAAAATGTTCCAAGCAATGTGCAAAACCAAACTCTTATACCTAGTACGTGGGTTCAACAAGTTGGTAGGCTATAAGATCAATGCACAAAAATCAATCACACTTATATATCACAGCAAAACTGTGAATACAGTGACAAAAAATACAATACCATTTACAAATGTCCTAAAGAAAAAATACTCTTATGAATAAATCTAATAAAACCTGTACAAGTTCTGCATGCTCCACATCTCAAAATGCTGAGGAATGAAATCAGAGACCAAATAAATGCAGAGACATACCACATACACAGATTGGAAGAGTTATCACAGTAAAGATGTCAATTGTCCCCAAACTGATCAACAAGTTTAGGGCAATTCGTGGAAAAACCTCACCAGGCTTTTTGGACATGTAGAGAAGCTTATTCTAAAATGTACGTGGGATGACACAAACCCCGGAATAGCTAAAACAGGCCTAATAAAGAATAATAAAGTAGATGAAATCACTTTGTGTAATGTTACTCTTTTTTTTAAAATTTCTTATTAAGGTATGATTAATATACACTCTTATGAAGGTTTCACATGAAAAAACAATGTGGTTACTACATTTACCCATATTATTAAGTCCCCACCCATACCCCAATGCAGTCACTGTCCATCAGTGCAAACAGGGACAGTTTAACTTCTTCCTTGCCCATCTGGATGCCTTTTGTTTCTTTGTGTTGTCTGACTGCTGTGGCTAGGACTTCCAGTACAATGTTGAATAGAAGTGGGGAGAGTGAGCATCCTTGTCTTGTTTCCAATCTTAAAGGAAAAGCTTTCAGCTTCTCACTGTTAAGTGTAATGTTGGCTGTGGGTTTGTCATATATGGCCTTTATTATGTTGAGGTACTTGTACTCTATACCCATTTTGTTGAGGGTTTTTACCACGAATGGATGTTGAATTTTGCCAAATGCTTTTACAGCATCTATGGAGATGATTATGTGGTTTTTGGCCTTCTTTTTGTTGATGTAGTGGATGATGTTGATGGATTTTCGAATGTTGTACCATCCTTGCATCCCTGGCATAAATCCAACTTGATCATGATGGATGTATTATTGAATTCAGTTTGCTAATATTTTTTTGAGTATTTTTGCATCTATGTTCATCAGGGATATTGGTCTTTAATTTTCTTTTTTTCTTGTGGTGTCTTTGCCTGGTTTTGGTATTAGAGTGATCCTGGCCTCATAGAATGAGTTTGGATGTATTCCTTCTTCTATTTTTTGGAAAACTTTAAGGAGAATGGGTATTAGGTCTTCACTAAATGTTTGATAAAATTCAGCGGTGAAGCCATCTGGACCAGGAATTTTGTTCTTAGATAGGTTTTTGATTACCAGTTCAGTTTCATTGCTGGTAATTGGACTGTTCAGATTTTCTGTTTCTTCCTTGGTCAGCCTTAGAAGGTTGTATTTTTCTAGAAAGTTGTGCATTACTTCTAGGTTATCCAGTTTGTTAGGATATACTTTTTCATAGTATTCTCTAATAATTCTTTGTATTTCTGTGGTGTCCGTAGTGGTTTTTCCTTTCTCATTTCTGATTCTGTTTATGTGTGTAGACTCTCTTTTTTTATTGATAAGTCTTGCTAGGGGTTTATCTATTTTGTTTATTTTCTCGAAGAACTAGCTCTTGCTTTCATTGATTCTTTCTATTGTTTTATTCTTCTGAATTTTATTTATTTCTGCTCTAATCTTTATTATGTCCCTCCTTCTACTGACTTTGAGCCTCATTTGTTGTTCTTTTTCTAGTTTCATTAATTGTGAGTTTAGACTGCTTATATGGGATTGTTCTTCTTTCTTGAGGTAGGCCTGTGTTGCAATATACTTTCCTCTTAGAACAGCCTTGGCTGCATCCCACAGATTTTGCAGTGTTGAAATATTGTTGTCATTTGTCTCTCTATATAGCTTGATCTCTGTTTTTATTTGGTCATTGATCCATTGGTTATTTAGGACCATGTTGTGAAGCCTCAATGTGTTTGTGGGATTTTTCATTTTCTTTGAGTAATTTATTTCTAGTTTCATAGCTTTGTGATCTGAGAAACTGGTTGATACAATTTCAATATTTTTGAATTTACTGTTGTTCTTTTTGTGGCCTAGTATATGATCTATTCTTGAAAATATTCCATGTGCACTTGAGAAGAATGTGTATTCTGTTGCTTTTGGGTGTAAAGTTCTGTAGATGTCTGTTAGGTCCATCTGTTGTATTGTGTTTTTCAGTGCCTCTGTCTCCTTACTTATCTTCTGTCTGTCTGATCTGTCTTTCAGAGTGAGGGGAGTGTTGAAGTCTCCTAGAATGAATGCATTGCATTCTATTTCCCATTTTAATTCTGTTAGTATTTGTTTCACATACGTGGGTGCTCCTGTGTTGGGAGCATAATGTTATTCTTACTATACAGCTATGGCAATCAAGATAGTGTAATATCAGCACAAGTATGGACAGATGTGTGAATGGAACAGAATACAGAAACCAGAAATAGAACCACACTATGTTCAAGTGATTTTTCAAAAAGGTGCAAAAGTGACTTAATGGATAAAGGGTACACTTTTCTACAAGTGTGCTGCTGTCACAATGGGACATCCAAAGGCAAAAAGGAGGAAACAAAATGATCTTTAACCTAAACTGCACCTTAAATAAACAACTAACTCAAAATGTGTCACAGATTTACATGCAAAACTATAATACTTTGAGAAAATATCACAGGAGAAAAACATTTGGATCCAGAGCTAAGCAGAGTTCTTAGACGGGACATCAAATGCACAATGCATTAAAAAATTAATAAATAGGACCTCATTTAAATAAAAAACTTTTCTCTTTGAAAAGCTGTGGAACTGATGAAAATGTTAGGTACAGAATGCAGAAAAATTCGGAAACCACATATCCTTCAAAACACTAGCAACTAGAAAATAAAATTAACTCTCATGTAATCTATCAACAGTGAAAAAAAGCAGGTAGGAAATGGGCGAAAGACCTATGCAAAAGTTTTGGAAAAGAGAACAGGCAGATGGAAAATAAGAATATTAAATGTCATCAACATCATTATGCATCAGAAAGGGAGATATCACTGTATACCTATTAGAATAGCTAAGAAATTTTTAAAAAGGGAATAACATCAAATACTGGCAAGAATGTGTGGGGAAACTGGATCACTCATGCATTAATGGCTGAAATGTAAAATGGTTCAGGCACTTTTTAAAATGGTATGGCAATTTCTTGAAAGTTAAACATGAACTTAACATGTATGCCAGAACTCTCACTTGTGGGATTTAAATTAAAGGCTTAATTTGACAGAGAAATTCGTACAGTTTTTCACAGCACCTTTATTTGTAATACTCAGCAAATGGAAAACCCCAAGTGTCCCCGAATGGGTGAATGGTTAAAGAAAGGGTGGTATATCCACATCATGGAATTCTACTAAACAATAAAAAGTTACACATTCTTGACAAATCCAGAAACTGTGGTGGATATTCAGGTAATTGTGTTGCGTGAAAATGAGCCAAACCCCAAACTTACTAACGTATGATTTCATTTACCTAGTTTTGAAATGATGAAATTTTATGAATGGAGATGGTTTAGGAGTTTCCATAAGTTGGGTATGGGGAAGCATTCTAGAAGGGAGGTAGGTGTGATTATAGAATAGAAGACTGTAAATTGAGAAATAGAAAAGCAAAATGGTAAAACTAGAGAGATCAATGTGCTGATGGGAATTTTTTGGCATCTTGTCTATTGTGATAGATACATGGACCCACATGTGATGAAACTACACAAAACTAAGTACACACACACACATAGACACATACACTGGAAGAAAGCAAAATCTAAATAAGATCAATGGATACTATCAGGGTCAATATCCTGGCTCTAATATCATTTTGTAATCTGTCATCATTGGGGGAAACTAGACAAAGTGTCCATAGGGCCTCTATGTGTTATTTCTTACAACTGCATGTGAAAGTACACTTACCTCCAAACACAAAGTTAAAATATCTTTATGTGTTTTTACAAAAGAAAAATGTTCATCCCCATCCTGAATCTATGCTGCATTCCTCCAGGGGAAGAAACACCTAGTGCATCTTTTATTGACATGGCACAGATCCTGAGGCAGCAAATGGGTTGCTTCTATCTAAGTTTCTTACCATCCACCTAAAAATATTAGGATTCAGAAGGAAGATAGAACAGAGAGTCATCTGTGCAATTACTGAAATTGAAAAATGAAGTCAGTCTTTCAATAATGAAAGGTACTTCTGATCACATTTGAATCTTTTTTTGGTGAGAATTAGCTTTCCAATTAGGTCACATGCTGACGTTTTTCATAAACTGAGTGAAGTAAGTCTGTAGCACCAGGATTTAAAAAAGGATACTCAAAGCACGTACAAAATGTACAATATACCAGGGACTGAATCCTTTGCCAATTACACATGTGAGAGGGCTGTTTCCAAAATTCTGTTAGGATATATAAGGGGGTGGGGGAAGAAAACATTACCTTAAGATTCTGCTTTGGAAAACTCTCTGCTGTTGTGATCTGCACCAAGCAATATTCTTCATAAAGAAAGCTGTTAAATGCTTTATCATCCCAACCTGCCCGTTTCCCCTCAGGACAAGTGGGACTCCAATCTGGCCCCTTGGCTGTTTCCTGTTGAGGAGTCTCTGGGGCAGTACTAGACTTCAGGCTGGGCTCATGTCCTGTCCTTGGATGGAGGGAGAACAAGTTTTCTAATGATCCCTGCCTCGGGTTGTTTGGGAGTTTTTCTGGACCCCTTAAGCACTTCATCTCTCCATCACCTACTGTGAAGAGTCAAAGATTTATACTGTCCTTACACCACATATGGTAAGTAGTATTAATGGGGCTTGAAACCCCAACATCCTGATGAGGTCACCTCAACTGCCAGTCACATATTAAAGATGGATAATGGAGTATTTGAAGGGTCAAGTGTACCTGGCCTAGATCACCTATCTTCCACATGGTAAGTAAAGCCCTATCACCAGAGAGCTAATCTTAACGGTTTTTGCCATCAACTGGTCACTCATTTTCAAACTATCGCCCCTTGCTGCGTAGCCGATACATTTGGAAATTGGATCTCTGCTTTTGAGACCTGGCCTGGTAGAAACCATGGCTAACCAGTGCCCAGGCCGCATGCGGTGACACCGTGCTTCACTTTCTTTTTTTTTTATTGCCTCTGATCTTCAAGGGACTTTTCCTGAGATAGATGCCCCATTCTTCACTTTCTACCCATGGAGATCCAAGACGGCGGGCCGTGCGGACACGCAACCTTTCACCCCTGTGCACTCCATGAAACAGGGTTCCTGAGGATGGGTCATGAGTCTGGCCCCACCTCCCAGCAAAGAGCTGTATGACTAGGAACGGGAGGGGGGGTCACCTGACCTTAGCTCCGCCAATAGAAGTCCTCTTCCAACCAGTTTAACTTCGAAAAGAAACCGTTGAGACTGCGCACGGCCAGGACAGGTGTTCTTTTGCAGCAGCCTCCTGAGAGGAAGCAAGGGGCTCCCACTGCTGAGGTCTTGGATGGTTCCCAAGTTTTCTCCAACTCTCCTAGCAAGTAGGTAAGTTACACCAGTCTTCTGTCAATAAATGATAGCTATATCGGCCTAAATTACCCACGGTCGAGGTTTGGAGATTAAAAAGACAGGAAAGCTGGTCAGATTGGAACCACTTTCCTCTCCGCTTTTTCTGCATCCCCCTATTCTTACGTGTGATTTGTTTCTGTTGTATCGCTAACAAAGTCATGTCTCTCCTCAGAATCTAACAGCCTTTCTCTTCTTAAAAGAAAGTATATTTCTTCTTTGCATCTTAGTTTTGTTTAGATTACTGTTCCTGTCCCAGACCTTAAATTGTAAATATTGAATTGTATATATATATACATATATATTTCTCTTTCCATTGTATTTCACTTCTTTTATACGTAAAATGCTTTTCTCATGTGGAGCCAAAATAATTGTTCATATACATCCATGGCATGAATGTAACTTCATTCCTTAAAATGGGCCCACAAAGCAGTTTGAATTCATTTTTTAATGGGTGACATGCTGTGAGCATTTATCCTACTCTGTTTCAGCAGGCCAAATATTCTTAAACCGTGTGTTTTATAGACTAACCATGTCTTTAACCACTGACCTTGTATTTTCTGATTCCTTATTTTGAATTATTTTAGACACACATTAAGGTAGCAGAAAATGGCACAGAGCATCTTTACCCAGATTTCCCTAATGTTAACAGTTTACAACACTTAGGAAGGATGATCAAAACCAGGAAATTAACATAGATGCAATACTATTAACAAATGAGATACTTTATTTTAATTTCACCACTTGTCCCACTAATGACCTTTTCCTATTCCAGGATCCCATTCAGGAAACTGCCAGGACATTTGGCCATCATTTCTCTCTAGTCTCCTCCAGGCTGACGGTTCTTCAATCTTTCTGGGTCTTTCACAGCACTGACACTTTTGAAGACCCTATACTGGTCAGGTATTTTATAGAATGTCTGCCAATTTGGGTTTAACCAATATTTTCTTAGGATTAGATTTAAATTAATTATTTTGGGCGAGAATTACTGTTTACCTCCATTGGTGATGGAGGACTTTCCACCCTAGTGTTATGAGGTGGCCGAACACATGACACCCGACACTGAGCAGGTGACATCCATAGCAGTTTATTAATAACATTTACCAGCCCCTGGGCATGGAAGACACTACACGCCAGGTAGAACACTGCAGGTTTCATGCTCTGGAAGAGAGTGAAAACTAGGGGTTGTGGAAGGCAGTCTTCGTAGTAACAAGAGGACGAAATGATCCTTGGTTCACGTGGGAGGATGCGATTGGCTTGTTTGAATAATTCTGTGGGCTGGTTGGGAATGGAAACTGAGTACTCAGGGGTAAGCAGGCAGTGTGCCTAGTTCCCATGATAAGAAGGGTTCTTTGGCCAGGGAACCTTCTTTGTGGGAAAACAATATGGAGGGAATTTGTGGTTAGGACATTCGAGGTCCTCTGGGTTTTCCCCAGATGTCAAGGCGTGTATATCTTTGGGCCTTAATTTTAGGGCTCATACCATGATACCGCAAAAGTGATTTTGCTCCCTTTCTATGCGCATCATGTCAGGGCACATGGGTCTGTATGTTGTACTTGCTACTGATGGTGTTCATCTTGATCACTTGATTGAGGTGGTGGCAATTATGTTGCTCCAGGTAATGCTGTTGTTTTCCCATTGTTAATGACAAATACTTTATCAACTTGTGTAGGAAACACTTTGAGGCTATGAAAATACCTGTTTCTTCTCAGATGTTTACTCACTGCTTTTAGAATCATTCTTGGGATCTCGCCTACAACAGTTATGACCTAATGCTGACTTCCTATTGTCCTCATTCCTTTCACATTTACTTCTGAAGAGCCATCCTTTCTCCCCCATTTATTTATACATTTTTTGTTTTTTTTACAAAATTTATCTCAAATTACTGATTCAGATAACTTACTCAAATTATTTTTATCATTCTGGACTCACGGACAACCATGATACATTATCAGTTATAGTCAAATTAGATTACGATTTATTTTGTTCCTTGAATTGTTCCAGCTCCGGTCATTGGGAGCCCCTTTCGTTTGGTTCTGTGTTCTTTTGACAGACACTATCCTCTTTCACACTTGCACCGTAAGATGTTCATGTTCATTTTGTGTTCATTTCCCACTGCAGCCCTGGCATAGAACCATGTCTGCAAGGATCCTTGCATCTTGTTCTTGGAGACTGACATTTAGAATCCAGTATCTCAGTGTGCATCTATTGGTAGTGGGGTTTCGTTGCTGCTAGGCCCTCTCCATCAAAGCAAAGTAGGAAATACATTGTATGTATGTACCCATGCTTCCAGACACATCTATGTTTATTTCTGTACCTATCTATATGTATAGATATTAAAAGCCAGGAGGTCATACCGACGTATCTCATTTCAGTTCATTCTAGCCTTATCTGTAACTTCTCTGATCTGGCTCCCTTTATCTACACTGCTTACCAGTTTGTTCATTCATGATGTATACACATAAAGTAGTTGCAGAAATGCTAACCTATACCCCTGTTAGAACCAGATCTGTCTACTAAGTTTCATTTTTGTGGAGTTCTTTTTGTCATTATCCTCAGAGGATGCAATCAAAATACTGTTTTCCCAAGTTTTTTATCTTAGCTGTTTTCTTCCTCACCTCTCAGTGTGGTAAAGATAGTCATTTACAATATGGTTAGATTCATTTGTCGCTGTTTGTATTTGAGTTTGGGACCTGCCCCCATCGTGATTGATTTAAATTGTTCCTTTAATTGTTGGGTATGGGAATCATTACCACGATTCAGACTCAAAAAAATCTTTTACCTGAAGGGTCACTTTTGTGTTTTAATATTCATTTGTGTGCTTGCAAGTTTGAGTCATCATGTCTTTGAGGACCGTGATATATATTTTGTGAATCATCTGTTCTTATCATTTTCCCATTTTTTGACAGAACTTTTAGCCCTTCGTCCTTCAATATTTAAAAGTTCTGTATATATTTGGGACATTACCCATTTATCTGTGGTGTATGCTGCAAGTCCTCTATCAGTTTCTCAGTTTCCTTTTGATTTATTTAGGATGTATTTCTCATACATTTAAAAAATCTTTGTGCAGTCAAATTGATTGTCTTGTCTTTCATGGCCTCCTAATTTGAGTCACAGTTAGAAAGCCTTTCCCTACACTGAGGTTAAAGAAAAGTTCTGCCATATTTTGTTCAAGAACTTGTGATTTCATTTTTTTATGTTTAAATCCCTAACATCATTGCAGGTTGTTTTCTGGAAGGTGTGTGATATGAATCTATTGTTATTTTTCTCCAAATGTCTCAGTTGTTCCAGCACCATTTATTAAACATCCATCTTAGCCCCAGTGATGTTCCATGTCCCCATTTTGTTTAATACTAGAATTTCCATATGTGCTTGGGTGCATCTCTGTGTTTTCTGTTCTATTCCACTGGGCTGCTTATATGTCCAGGTACCAGTGCCATGATGTTGTAATTGCAGAGGCTTTACACCGTGCTTGAATTTCTGGTATCATTCCACCCCTCTCGTAGGTTTTCTTTTTCATTTACATCCTAGGTATTCTTGCATTTTATAAACTATGAACTTTATTATCAACTTGTCTAACTCTGTAACAATGTTTGCTGCTATTTTTGAGATTTTATTCAAACTATAAATTAACTTAGGGAGAATTGACATCTTTTATATTTTGAATTATTCTGTCCATGGATAGTGACTGTCTTTCCATTTACTCACTGTCACAAAGGAAAAATATTTCCTTGTATAGATGCAATGACAATTCCTTGTCATTCGGAAAAACTTTCCTTGTATCAATGTTCTTGCTAAGTTTATATCTATAAATTTAATATTACGTGTTGCTGTCATATATGGGATCATATCTCCAATGTGTTCTCCCCACTGGGTTTTTGTGTAGTTGCATACAAAGACTGTTGATTCTTTTATGTTAGCTTTATATGCTTCTCCCATACTGATTTTGATTATTGTTTCAGTTAATGTGTCATTGTTCTGTTGGAAGTGCAGGTGTACTGTAATATCATTGGCCCACAGAGACGGCTTTACCTCTTGTTCTCCATTCTGATAAATCTGATAGCTTTCTCTTCTCAACTGAGTAATACTTATAGTACAAGACTGAGTAGGAATGAAGGAGTGGGCATCCGTTCCTTACCTCTAGTGGTCCCCCACTTAATAAAATACTGGCGTTAGGAATTAATTTTATATCTTCTTTCATTTTTAGAAAAAATCCCCTTCCGTCAATTTTCTAGACGTTTTTCTTTTCTTAACATGTAGCGGTGTTGAACTTTCCCAAAGGCTTGTTCAGCATCTCTGGTTGTCATTAATTATATTACCATGGTGAATGATATAAATGGAATTCCTAATATAGAGCCAACTTTGTATTAATGGAATAAATTCTTCTTATTCACAGTGTATTAGTTTCCTAATGTATTATTGTTGGATGTTTGCTAATGTTTTATTTAGGATTTTCATATCTACATTTTACCTACCAGTGTCATACTTGCTTCATAGGAGGAGTTAGGGACTTTTCCTTCCTTTCTAACGTTATTGAATAATTTATAGAGAGACCATTGGTCATGGCATTCTTGATACTTTACTAGAATTCACTTGTAAGACCACCTAAGCAAAATTCTACTTGGGGGTAATTGCATAATAACTTTATTTCTTCTATGAAAATTGGCAAATTTAAGCTTTTTAACACTAGAGTTAGCATTTTGTTAGTCTTAATTTATCTAGGACAATATCTACTTCATGTAGATTTTCAAAGTTATTTGCAAAGAGGTTGCACAGGTATTTGTTTTTTCTGTTTCAATATTCATTTTTATTCTTCCACTTTTACTTGTAAAATTTTTTAGTGCTCTGAATTTGCCTCTGATCACTACTTTATGAATTTCTGTCATCTTTTCTGTTCAATATTTATTTTCTTTCTTCCACTTTTTCTTGTAAAAGTCTTTACTGCTCCCAATTTGCCTCTGATCACTATTTTATGTGTATCTGATGGATCCTGGTATATAGTTTGTGTAACTTTAATTTGATTCTCCTCTTTAACTCAAACATTTTTTAAATCAGAAACCCTTTCCTGGTAGGAAAGCCTCTCTGTTTTCAGTTTGTGTTAGTAATTTTAACTTTTGTTGTTTTGTGATTAGAGAGGACTATTTGATCTATTTCTAATTTATGGAAGTAAATGATGCCATCCCTGTTTAATTTTTATCAATTTTGAGAAGAAAATATTTTCTCTATTTTCAGAGCATGTACACACACATATGTATATAGATACTGTGTATATATACATATATATATATGTATATATACACACACATATAGTTTTCTTTATTATGTTGTTTAGATTTCCTATATCCGTACCCAATTTTTTATACTACTTGATCTGTCTTATACTGAGACTGGTGTATTAAATCACCCATTTTTACCATGTTTTTATCTACGTCTCCTTGTCTTTTTTAAAAAATTTTATTTTGGTATCATTAATCTACAATTACATGAAGGACATTATGTTTACTAGGCTCCCCCTTCACCAAGTCCCCCCACATACCCATTCACAGTCACTGTCCATCAACATAGTAAGATGCTGTAAAATCACTACTTGTCTTCTCTGTGTTTCACAGCCTTCCCTGTGCCCTCCCCCACTATACATGCTAATCGTAATGCCCCCTTTCTTTTTTTTCCCGCCCTTATCCCTCCCTTCCCACCCATCCTCCCCAGTCCCTTTCCCTTTGGTAACTATTAGTCCATTCTTGAGTTCTGTGCTTCTGCTGCTGTTTTGTTCCTTCAGTTTTCTTTTCTTCTTATACTCCACATATGAGTGAAATCATCTGGTACTTATCTTTCTCTGCCTGGCTTATTTCACTGAACATAGTACCCTCTAGCTCCATCCATGTTGTTGTGAATGGTAGGATTTGTTTTTTTCTTATGGCTGAGTAATATTCCATTGTGTATATGTACCACATCTTCTTTATCCATTCATCTACTGATGGACATTTAGGTTGCTTCCATATCTTGGCTATTGTAAATAGTGCAGTGATAAACAAAGAGGTGCATCTGTCTTTTTCAAACTGGAGTGCTGCATTCTTGGGGTAAATTCCTAGAAGTGGAATTCCTGGGTCAAATGGTATTTCTATTTTGAGCATTTTGAGGAACCTCCATACTGCTTTCCACAATGGTTGAACTAATTTACATTCCCACCAGCAGTGTAGGAGGGTTCCCCTTCCTCCGCAACTTCACAAACATTTGTTGTTGTTTGTCTTCTGGATGGTGGCCATCCTTACTGGTGTGAGGTGATATCTCATTATGGTTTTAATTTGCATTTCTCTGATGATTAGCGATGTGGAGCATCTTTTCATGTATCAGTTGGCCATCTGAATTTCTTCTTTGGAGAACTGTCTGTTCATCTCCTCTGCCCATTTTTTGATTGGATTATTTGCTTTTTGTTTATTGAGGTGCATGAGCTCTTTATGTATTTTGGATGTCAAGCCTTTATCGGATCTGTCATTTATGAAAATATTCTCCCATACTGTACGGTACCTTTTTGTTCTATTGATGGTGTCCTTTGCTGTACAGAAGCATTTCAGTTTGATATAGTCCCACTTGTTCATTTTTGCTTTTGTTTCCCTTGCCCAGGGAGATATATTCATGAAGAAGTCACTAATGTTCACATCCAAGAGACTTTTGCCTATGTTTTTTTCTAAGAGTTTTATGGTTTCATGACTTACATTCAGGCCTTTGATCCATTTTGAATTTTCTTTTGTGTATGGGGTTAGACAGTGATCCAGTTTCATTCTCTTACATGTAGCTGTCCAGTTTTTCCAGCACCATCTGTTGAAGAGACTGTCATTTCCCCATTGTATGTCCATGGTCCTTTTATCGAATATTAGTTGACCATATATGTTTGGGTTAATGTTTAGAGTCTCTATTCTGTTTAATTGGTCTGTGGCTCTGTTCTTGTGCCAGTACCAAATTGTCTTGATTACTGTGGCTTTGTAGTGGAGCTTGAAGTTGGGGAGTGAGATCCCTCCACTTTATTCTTCCTTCTCAGGATTGCTTTAGCTATTCGGGGTCTTTGGTGTTTCCATATAAATTTTTGAACTATTTGTTCCAGTTCATTGAAGAATGCTGTTGGTAGTTTGATAGGGATTGCATCGAATCTGTATATTGCTTTGGGCAGGATGGCCATTTTGATGATATTAATTCTTCCTAGCCAGGAGCATGGAATGAATTTCCATTTGTTAGTGACCTCTTTAATTTCTCTTAAGAGTATTTTATAGTTTTCAGGGTATGGTTCTTTAACTTCCTTGGTTAGGTTTATTCCTAGGTATTTTAATCTTTTTGATGGTATTGTGAATGGAATTGTCTTCCTGATTTCTCTTTCTATTAGTTTATTGTTAGTGTATAGGAAAGCCACAGATTTCTGTGTGTTAATTTTGTATCCTGCAACTTTGCTGAATTCCTATATTAGCTCTAGTAGTTTTGGAGTGGAGTCTTTAGGGGTTTTTTTTATGTACAATATCATGTCATCTGCAAATAGTGACAGTTTAACTTCTTCTTTACCAATCTGGATTCCTTGTATTTCTTTGTTTGGTCTAATTGCAGTGGCTAGGACCTCCTGTACTATGTTGAATAAGAGTGGGGAGAGTGGGCATTCCTGTCTTGTTCCCGATCGCAGAGGAAAAGCTTTCAGCTTCTCGCTGTTCAGTCTGATGTTGGCTGTGTGTTTATCATATATGGCCTTTATTATGTTGAGGTATTTGCCCTGTATACCCATTTTGTTGAGAGTTTTTATCATGAATGGATGTTGAATTTTATCAAATGCTTTTTCAGCATCTATGGAGATAATCATGTGGTTTTTGTCTTTCTTTTGTTGATGTAGTGGATAATGTTGATGGATTTTCGAATGTTGTGCCATCCTTGCATACCTGGGATGAATCCCACTTGGTCATGGTGTAAGATCCTTTTGATGTGTTTTTGAATTTGGTTTGCTAATATTTTGTTGAGTATTTTTGCATCTACGTTCATCAGGGATATTGGTCTGTAGTTTTCTTTTTTGATGGGGTCTTTGCCTGGTTTTGGTATTAGGGTGATGTTGGCTTCATAGAATGAGTTTGGGAGTGTTCCTTCCTCTTCTATTTTTTGAAAAACTTTAAGGAAAATGTCTTCTCTGTATGTCTGATAAAATTCCGAGGTAAATCCATCTGGCCCGGGGGTTTTGTTCTTTGGTAGTTTTTTTATTACTGCTTCAATTTCATTGCTGGTAATTGGTCTGTTTAGATTTTCTGTTTCTTTCTGGGTCAGTCTTGGAAGGTTGTATTTTTCTAGGAAGTTGTCCATTTCTCCTAGGTTTCCCAGTTTGTTAGCATATAGGTTTTCATAGTAGTCTCTAATAATTCTTTGTATTTCTGTGGGGTCCGTCGTGATTTTTCCTTTCTCGTTTCTGATTCTGTTGATGTGTGTTGACTCTCTTTTCCTCTTAATAAGTCTGGCTAGAGGCTTGTCTATTTTGTTTATTTTCTCAAAGAACCTGCTCTTGGCTTCATTGATTTTTGCTATTGTTTTATTCTTCTCAATTTTATTTATTTCTTCTCTGATCTTTATTATGTCCCCCCTTCTGCTGACCTTAGGCCTCATTTGTTCTTCTTTTTCCAATTTCGATAAATGTGACATTAGACCATTCATTTGGGATTGTTCTTCCTTCTTTAAATATGCCTGGATTGCTATATACTTTCCTCTTAAGACTGCTTTTGCTGTACCCCACACTATTTGGTTCTTTGTGTTGTTGTTGTCATTTGTTTCCATATATTGCTGGATCTCCATTTTGATTTGGTCATTGATCCATTGATTATTTAGGAGTGTGTTGTTAAGCCTCCATGTGTTTGTGAGCCTTTTTGCTTTCTTTGTACAATTTATTTCTAGTTTTATACCTTTGTGGTCTGAAAAGTTGGTTGGTAGAGTTTCAATCTTTTGGAATTTACTGAGGCTCTTTTTGTGGCCTAGTATGTGGTCTATTCTGGAGAATGTTCCATGTGCACTTGAGAAGAATGTGTATCCTGTTGCTTTTGGATGTAGAGTTCTGTAGATGTATATTAGGTCCATCAGTTCTAGTGTGTTGTTCAGTGCCTCTGTGTCCTTACTTATTTTCTGTCTGGTGGATCTGTCCTTTGGAGTGAGTGGTGTGTTGAAGTCTCCCAAAAAGAATGCATTGCATTCTATTTCATCCTTTAATTCTGTTAGTATTTGTTTCACATATGTTGGTGCTCCTGTATTGGGTGCATATATATTTATAATGGTTTTATCCTCTTGTTGGACTGTGCCTTTTATCATTATGGAATGTCCTTCTTTATCTTTTGTTACTTTCTTTATTTTGAAGTCTGTATTGTCTGCTACTAGTACTGCAACACCTGCTTATTTCTCTCTGTTGTTTGCATGAAATATCTTTTTCCATCTCTTGACTTTAAGTCTGTGCATGCCTTTGGGTTTGAGGTGAGTCTCTTTTAAGCAGCATATGGATGGGTCTTGCTTTTTTATCCATTCTATTACTCTGTGTCTTTTGATTGGTGCATTCAGTCCATTTACATTTAGGGTGATTATTGAAAGGTATGTACTTATTGCCATTGCAGGCTTTAAGTTTGTAGTTACGAAAGGTTCAGCGTTAGCTTCTTTACTATCTTACTGTCTACCTTAACTCGCTTGTTGAACTATTATAAACATGGTCTGATGATTCTTTATTTCTCTCCCTTCTTATTCCTCCTCCTCCCTTCTTCATATGTTGGGTGTTTTGTTCTGTGCTCTTTTCAGGAGTGCTCCCATCTAGAGGAGTCCCTGTAAGATGCCCTGTAGAGGTGGTTTGTGGGAGGCAAATTCCCTCAACTTTTGCTTGTCTGGGAATTGTTTAATCCCTCCTTCATATTTAAATCATAATCATGCTGGATACAGTATTCTTGGTTCGAGACCCTTCTGTTTCATTGCATTAAGTATATCATGCCATTCTATTCTGGCCTGTAGGGTTTCTGTTGAGAATTCTCATGGTAGCCTGTTGGTTTTTACTTTGTAGGTGACCTTTTTTTCTCTCTGGCTGCCTTTAATACTTTGTCCTTGTCTTTGATCTTTGCCATTTTAATTATATGTGTCTTGGTGTTGCCCTCCTTAGATCCCTTGTCATGGGAGTTCTGTGTACCTCTGTTGTCTGAGAGGCCATTTCCTCCCCTAGTTTGGGGAAGTTTTCAGCAAGTATTTCTTCAAAGACACTTTCTATCCCTTTTTCTCTCTCTACTTCTTCTGGTACCCCTATAAGGCAGATATTGTTCCATTTCAATTGGTCACACAGTTCTCTTAAAATTCTTTCATTCCTGGAGATCCTTTTATCTCTCTCTGCATCAGCTTCTCTGCATTCCTGTTCTCTGTTTTCTAGTCCATTAATGGTCTCTTGCATCTTGTCCATTCTGTTTTGAAGTCCTTCCAGAGCTTGTTTTATTTCTGTATTCTCCATCTTTAGTTCTTGCATATTTCTGTGCAAGTCCATCAGCATGGTTATGACTTTTGTTTTGAATTCTTTTTCAGGAAGACTGGTTAAATCTATCTCCCCAGGTTCCTTCTCAGGGGAAGATGTAGAAGATGTTGAAGCTGTCTGGGTTAGTCTTGTCTGGATCAAATTTTTTTGCCTTTTCATGTTGGTAGGTGCAATGATGAGCTATTGACTCGTCTGTCAGCTGGCAGAGCCAAGAGTTTCCACTTTCTCCTGGCCTTTCTTTACTGGGACAACTGCGACCCCAAGTGGCTTGTGTTGGGCAATTGCGTGTAGACTGGGTCTCTGTATCTTTCCTGGCAGGTATGGAGGGAGCTCCCTTGCTGTGGGCATGGCCAGCCTCAGGCTGCGGCTCTGCTATGGTGGGGCCCCAGAGGGGTAATGGATTGGGGGCTATTTGGCTGTTTACCTCCGTGAGGGGTCTCAGAGCTGTTGCCCAGGGGATTAGTGCGCCCGGATTTCCCTGGAATTTCCAGCTGCTGGACTGTGACCTGGGGTGCTTCCGTCCAGCTGTGAGGTCCCTGTCCCTTTAAGACTTTCAAAAAGCACTCACTTTTCTTTGTCACAGGGGCGCTGGCTTTGGGACCCACTCAAAGGTCTTACTGTCCTGTTTCCCTAGTATCCAGGACCCCACGCATACACTGTGTGTGCGCTCTGGTGTGGATGGCTGGGGCTGGGTGTTTAGCAGTCCTGGGATCCCTCTCCCTCCCTGCTTCAAGTCCTCTCCTCCCGCCGGGAGCTGGGGTGAAGGGCCTTGGGTCCTGCCAGGCTGCGGCTTGTATCTTACCCCTTTCACCAGGCGCTGGGTTCTTGCAAGTGTGGATGTAGTCTGGCTGTTGTCCTGTGTCTTCTGGTCTCTCTTTTAGGGATAGTTGTATTTGTTGTATTTTCAAAAATATATGTGTTTTTGGGAGGAGATTCCCACTGTCCTACTCATGCCGCCATCTTGGCTCTACCCATCTCCTTGCCTTTTTGTTTCATGAAAGTGTTTGCTGTATTATTTAGGGTATAAATATTCCTAAGTGTTACATATTCATTGTGAATATTGGCTTTTATCATCAACATGTATCCTTTGTCATGTTAAATGCTTTGAAAAAACTCATCCTGAACTACCCTGTTTTCTGAACACTTTCATATCTTGTCCATTCTTCTGCACTGCCCAGTATTATTTAAAACTAAACTATTGTGTTATGGCAACAGTTTAACTGTCTTTTGTTCTATTCTTCTGCTTTCTGTCATGTTTAATTGCACAACTTCTGTGTTTTCACAATACTGACACATTTGTACTTTAGTCTTTCTCCCTTTTCCAACACCTGGATTTTAGTATTAGCTGTAACATGCTCACCATGAGATATTTTGGTGGTGTTTTCCATCATCACATAGGGGATCACAATCCTAATTCATGTTTTATAAGATTCTTGGCAATCCGCCTGTGAAGAGGCATACAGTAAATGTTTTTTTTTAATTTTTAATTTTTGAGAGGGCACCTCTCATATTTATTGATCAAATGGTTGTTTACAACAATAAAATTCTGTATAGGGGACTCAGTGCACAATCATTAATCAACCCCAAGCCTAATTCTCAACAGTCTCCAATCTTCTGAAGCATAACGAACAAGTTCTTACATGGTGAATAAGTTCTTACATAGTGAATAAGTTCCTACATGGTGAACAGTGCAAGGGCAGTCATATCACAGAAACTTTCAGTTTGGATCACGCATCATGAACTATAAACAATCAAGTCAGATATGATTATTCATTTGATTTTTATACTTGATTTATATGTGAATTCCACATTTCTACCTTACTTTTTTTTAAATAAAATGCTGAAGTGGTAGGTAGATGCAAGATAAAGATAGAAAGCATAAGTTAGTAAATCTTTTTAAGTGTGTGAACCACAGTGTCTTTCAAAGCTACTCAACTTTGCCATTGCAGTGTAAAGTGTCCATAGACAATACATAAATGGTTCATTGGGGCTTTGTTCCAATAGAATTTTATTTACAAAATCAAGCAGTGGGCTAGTTTTTGCACAGTGGGCTGCAGTTTGCAAAGCCTTGCTCTAGTAGATAGCTCAGAAAGGGCTGAGGGGTGCCGAATTCCCAAGTTCCTATGTGTTGAAAAGCTTTCTTTATTGGCTGTGATATTTGAAGGACACTCTAGCTGGGATGTAAAATCTCAACTTCAGACTTGCTTTTGGTTCACTTCTGTTTTTATAGTTTTAAAAAGGATTCTGATTCAAGCAGGTTTCATATCCTCAAATGCTTGCTTGAGTGCAACTCTGTTTGGAGTATTGGCTCACAGTCTCCTGCTTTATGGTTGTTTCATATGTGTGAAACTTTGTTTCCTCATCTTTTTTATTTGCAATGGTTGTGTATGGGATTCCCCTTCCTTTTGCTCATGTGCATGATATTGGGTTTATTGCCAGGATTCCTAGTTTTGTGATGTCATTTTGTGTTAATATAGCAATGCCAAGATCCTTTATTTATTTTGTTTTGGTAAGGGAAGGAGAAGCTGTGATTGCTCTGATTTGTGGTTCTCTTATGTCTTGCAAGATCTTTCTTTTTCCCCATTATCCAGGTGCCCGGGGATGCTTCTTCTTTACTCCTTGAGTTTATTCTTCCCTGCAAGCTATGTCTTTCAAAGACTTCACCTTTATACCCTCCATACCACTTTAAATGCTCATATTACAGATTCCTTTCCCTGTAGTTCGTGATCTCACCTTTCAAGACATGTTTTGGTATTTTCAGACTTATTCTACTGCAGTTTTAGATCAACTTTAAGCCGCTCATCATCTTCCTTCTTCTGTATGTCTTTCAGCTTTTATAGGTCTGTCTTTGCATGCCACAAAGCCACTGATGGGAGTGTGACAGCCTATGTGCTGGAATTTCACAGTTTTTGTTACTCCCAGTTATACTGAACTTCGCACATTCTCTAAGTTAAATTAATGATCAGAGTGTGGCTTTGGTGTAGATTTACATTTTCCTTCTGATTGGTCTGTATCATTTTGGTATGAAATATATTGGGAGGAAGATAGCTCCATGGTCAACATCATATTCTGCTAACTTACCTGTGATTTCTAGTGGCATTTTAACGTGTGTCTGTGTGTGTGAGTGTTCGCACACATACTTGAACACACAAGTCTATTTGTATTCTATCCCTTTAGTACAGGTCACTAGACGTGGCTGATTAACCATATATTTATTCAATAAATATTTTGTCCATAACTGACATTGGAGGCAAACAGAAGACTGCAGATGTCTTCTTAGGATTTCTAAATATTCTTTACCCTGAAGCAGGTTCAAGAAATGGATGAGAAGACCACAGGCACTCTGCTAGAGCTTGCTGCAAAGAGTCTTCTGAGTAATGAGCTCGCAGCTATCCATGCCCTGGATGAGCTCCCAAGAGACCTCTTTGTTCCACTGTTCATTCCTGCCTTCATAGGCAGACATAAGGAGATACTAAAGGCAATGGTGAGGGTTTGGCCCTTTTGCTGTCTCCATATCGGGACACTGAGTGTACACGGGTCATACTGTGACATCTTGGAAGCCATGATTGATGGTCTGCAGCTCCTCTCTGCCCAGAACTCTTCTTCTTGGTAAGACTATACCCAGTAGAGACAGAGTGAAGTCAGCAGGAGAGGGTTCCAGAGCCTGGGACAAGGGATTACTTAGTAGTCTTCTGGAAGCAGCCATTAGTGAATTATGAGGATCTCTGTGGGGCTACTGGTCCATAACTTGGGGTCACATTCATGACTCTAATGTCTCACAGACCTGATTACAGAATAGAGGTGACTGAAGATACAATGGGTGGATTTACCTCCCGATTGTAATCACATAGAAGAAGGACCATGGGCATTGATATGGGAGCAGACCAGAGGTGAAGAAAGTAGGGGGAAAAGGATGAAAGATACTGAATCTTTATGGAATGGACTTCTGGAGAAGACATATGGTGTGAAAAACAAGGGAAAGGGGTACTGTGCTTTCTTCCCAACACTAATCTTGGGAGATTACATTACAATTGGCTACCTCTCATGTGTTCTGTCTCCTCTTCTTATAGGGGGCCAAAACTGAGGCTCTTAGATTTAAGGTCACACCAGTACTGTAAGATAATGTGCTCTGAGATCAGAACCACATTCCCTTCCTGCTTTCAGTCTTGTGCTTACTCTCAGAGCTCTACTCTTAGAACAGAAGAAGCCCAGCATAGTTTCAGGTTCCATGGATTTGATAAATCACAACCAGAGCCTCACTCAGCCTGGGAAACTGTGGAATTACTAGTGGACCTCTCCCTCGATGGAACCTTGAGAACACAGAAATTTCTTTCTTTTCTTCAGAGTAAAGTCTGGCAGAGCTTCGGGTCATTGCACCTCTGCTGCAGACATCTGAAAATTGGAAACATGTCTGCCCACAGAAGTATGCTGCAGTTTCTGGATCCACGATGCATTGATCACCTGGAGGTGGATCTGGCTCATTTGAGAGAAGTCAACATTCTTGTGGCTAAGACAGCCCACCTGTACAGCCTTCGTCTGTCTAACATGCGCTTTATATGCTATGAGGGGAGACACTTCCAAACTTTTATCCACTGTCTTGGGAATCTGGACAGCCTCCAAGAGCTTGACTTGTCTACTTTGTACCTCAGAGATCAATTGCACAGATTTCTCAGGTGAGCGGATTGGAGGAACCTGGCTTCCCTGCATACCCCATGAGTAAGAGAAGAGAAGAGAAGGGAGCATGCTTCGATATTCCTAAGCTCCTTGTAGAGTATTTCTCCTTTCACCTCAGCATGGGAAGTGCTGGGAATTAGCATTTGGCCAGGCTAGAGAGAGGTTCTTCATGGTGAGGAGAAAGACAAGATTAGAAAAGGAAACTGTGCTTATTCGTGCATTCATTCAGCCAATTGTGGGTAGACTCTATGCTGATCCTGTAAGTTTATTGGTAAAAGTCTCTGTCCTAGTGGTGTCTACAGCTCTCTAGAGAGCAAGAGGATGTGTTCATATGGAGAAAAGTCTTATGCTGTAACACTGATGCACATTCCCCTGGACTGGCCACAGTAGTTAACACTGCCATGTCCTATTGCTCCTCTGTTTTCCCCAAGGCTTAGACACTGAATGGAGAGGCAGTCATCTGGAACCAAAGGGCACCTTCCCTTCAGTTGACTGCTTTCCCAGGCCTGTCCTCACCATATAAGTGAACAGGAGTCGCCATTGATAATGTTGTATATACTAAGTGCTTTCAATTTTATTTCACTTAACCTGCTGCATAATTCTCTATTGATAATACTGGTATGCACATTTTAAAGATTAAGAACACATGTCTTAGTGTGGGAAAGTAAGTTTCTCATGGTCACAAATATATTTAGTCTCATTCCTAAGTCCACATGACTAAGGACTGTTGCAAAATAAGTACAGAAGTGACCACAGGGGAGGGATTGGGGTAGGACTAAACCAAACTAAACAGAATAAGATATGTACAGATTAGTTTATTCTAGAGCTTAGCTGCCTGTTATTCAGGGCTCACTGTCCTCGTCCAATCCCCATTCTTCTAAAAGAACCTTTCTCTTTTCTCTCTGCAGAGGGCTGCCACCCCAGATAGAGACACTGAATCTGTCTTTCTGTGACCTGTCTATCAAAGATGTTACCATCCTGTCCCAGAGCTCCCTGGCCACCCACCTAAGGCAGTTGAATCTCAATCACAACCAGATATTCTCAGAGTCTTATGAGCCCTTCCAAGCTCTGCTGGAGAGGGCCTCAGGTACTCTGCAGCATCTGGAAATAAATAATTGCTTGTTAAGTGATTCCACTCTCTCTGCTCTCCTGCCAGCTCTGAGCCACTGTTTGTGCCTCCATGTCCTTAGCTTTGCCTTCAACCCCATTACAATGCCTGTGCTCATGAGCCTTCTGCAGCACCTAACACCCTTGATGGAGCTGAAGCATGTGAATTATGCCATCCCTGTCCATTGCTACAAACAATGGGATGTTCATGACAGTTTGGACCAACAGCAGTTGACTGAAGTGCAGGCCCAAGTGAAGGCAATGCTGCAGGCGCTACAGCGGGAAGACATGCACTGGACTTCTTGTTCTGCATGATTCCTGTAGTACAGGGAGTCATGTCAGCACAGATATGTGGCCACAAAAGCACTCAGTGTTTTGTTTGAAGCCCTTATTTGTATAGATACATGTAAAATTGTACTGTTCGGGGAAACGGGGCTCAGTGAGATTGGCTGTGTCCTTGACCTCTGTGAAAGAGGAACTCTAAGAAGGAAGGAGAGGAATTTGGAAGCTCCTGTGGATCTGTTGCCCATTGCCCTCTACATCCTCTTCTGCTTACCAAGTACAGTGTTGGTTATGTGATGGAAGCTATCCCAGTCCTGTACCATCACTTCCCAGTGCACACAGGTGGGTCCATTTATCGTTTTATAGGCCGTTAGCACAAGTCCCATGAAGTGAAACTCTCCCTGGCTGTGGTAGTTGTTGAAGCCAATAATTTCACCCTCGAGGGCCCTGAATACTTCTTGTATGCATGATTACCTTAGATTGCTTATGAGAAACCCTATGCAAGGAAAAGGAAACAAACAAACTACCCCCACTGCCTACTGGTGTCTTCATCATGTTGCTACCTGCCTCTGCAGGTCTTAGACCCCTGGCTCAGTTATTTTTACTTCACATGCACTCACCCTGTATCTATTGTGCTTTAGGTACTGTTCCAGGTGCTAAAAAAGATCAAGTCCCTGATCTCAATCCACTCAGAGTAATAGCTGCTCCTATGTTTTGTCCATTTCTCCACTCTTTTTTAGGTTATTTGGATAAATTATTCCTCCATGGCCCAGATTTTTGTTCACTTTTCCCTTACATATAGCTGCTCAACCCTCAGGTCATGGTTTACATGTTACCTCCTCAGCTAGGTTTTCTCTTCCCCATTTAAGTAGGTTTTTGCTAGACTGTTGGTCTCAATGTGCCATGTGCATGAATACTCCTCCATTGTATATGCTATTTCATACGTGTTTGCTTCCTCTGATCTTCCTCCAGGTTTGCACTGCTCTCGATGGTACACAGTAACCACATGTGGCCACTAAGCGCTAGAGATCTGGCTACTCTGAAATGTGATGTACTCCGGGTGTTAAATACACACCATATATCCAACAGTTAGTAAGAAACAGGATGTAGAATAACTAATTGATAGTTTATTTATATTGCTTACATGTTGATAGTATAACACACTGCATGTCAGAGACAGAAAAGAGAATTTAAATTGTTGATGTTTACCTGTTGAAATGGTAGTACGTTACTTCAAATATTTAGTATGAAAAGAGTGAAAATGACTAATGAATGATCTGTTTATGTTTACATGTCAGAATGATAAAATGCTGTATTTCAAAGACATTGAGGAAAAAGAATGTAAAATTGCTTGTTCCTCTTGCATGGTGAAATGATAACACACTGAACTTTAATGACTTCATAACAGAAACAGAATGAAAAATAATTAGTAGTTTCTGCATAGTGTTCTCTTGTTGAAATGAGAACACATTTGGAAACACAGAAGAATGTAAAGGTAATTGATGGAATACTTACATTGTTTCCATGCTGAAATGACAACACATGCATTTCAAAGGCTCAGTAAAAAGTGGAGTTATTCTTGTTGCTTACACCTGAAATGATAACAAATTGCATTTCAAAGACTGAGAGAAAGGAATGTAAAAATTAGTAATGAATAAAAATAGTTAATATTTTGTATCTATATTTGGCAACAACACAGCATTGGACTTAGACGAACCTGTTAAATGAGCTAATAAATGAATTGCGTGTACAGTTTCTTTGTTGAAATGGGTCAGATGTTGGGTGTGAAAGGTTCCTGGAAATTCTGTGAGCAAGACTGCATTTGGGGTCATACTCATGGGTCCTCTAACGGCTTTGGAGAACGTGGTTGGGAAGGATCCAGAGCCTTTGTCAGGTTCCCACATGGGTCGGTTACCATCCTCCTCCCTCCCAGGAGGTTTAAGGGTCAGGTTCAAACACTGAACTTGGGCGAGACCAAAAGGGTTCAGAGGAGGCTGTGGGTGGTGTCAGTGCCCGTTAGAGGGCGCAGTGATCACGGAATACACTTACCAGGAGGAGTAACCTGGGAAACAACTGCAGGATGGAACTTCCAAAATCAAGACAAAACCGAAGGGTGAGTGAAACTACAGAGCAGTTGTGCGCATGGGAGCAAGCACCCTTAGCCCAGGTGCACAGCCCAGTGCCTCCCAACCCACACGCTAGCGCCCCAGCCTTCCAGGGCCCTGGGCACCAACCCTGTGCACTGACGCAGAGGGAAAGTGCTGCTTTCCTTCCTCCCTGCCTCCCTCCACCCTCACCCTCTACCTTCTCCCTCTCCGTCCTCCTGGGAAGCTCCCACCTAGATGGCCCTGGGTCCCACCTCCACTGCCACAAGAAGCGGCATCTGTAGGTACGGTCCAGCCTACCTCCCCATCCCTGCCTTCCTCTAGGTCACCCCCCCCCCGCCCCCACCAAATGCTCTGGAGATAAGAGGGAATGGGGCAGGAGCCCAGGGCACAAACACCTCACTGGGGGTTCAGCATTGTGCAAGGACCAGGGCACCTGTATGGATGGCCCCAGAGACAGCCATGGGTCAGGAGACATTGCCCAGATGGAGTAAAGTGTCAGTCCCTAGCACCGCGTGCAGTGGAGTTTCTGTGGTCCCCTTTCAGGATCGCCGCCTTCTCTCCCAATGGTCCCTGTGAACCTGTGCCTGTCTTAGTTAGTTCCTTGCCTGAGGAATCATACACATGTTGGGCAATGTAGGGACTTGCTGGAAGACCAGGCGGGATGATGTGACATGTGGAGAGAGGGGCCGTGCCCTTGACAGCCCGGCCCTTCTGTCTCCTCCAGCCTCTTGCCTCTGCCTTGCACTCCTGCCTCAGGAAGCCCTCTGCTCACTGGAGATAGCCCACTTCTGGCCCCTTGACTCAAGGAATGTTGGCCTAGTGGCTGGCCCTGGGCCAGAGGAATGGTGTCATGACAGCTACTTCCCAGAGCCTGGGCACTGTGGAGGTTAGAATGTGGGAGTTGAGGGTTACCGTGGGAACCTTGGGGTTCTCACCGTGACTGGCACATCATCACTTGATGAGTGCCAATGGATTCAAGGTAGATAGGTTCAAGCTAGGGCTTGAAGCTTGGGCTAGGGAGGGTTTGGTGGGTGCCTGGGCCTTCCTGTGGACCCCAAGTGTGTGCAACCTCAGGCTTATACCTGGAGCACTGGTCCACACAATGGCCCATATTGCACCTGGAAACGGAGGTCCCATAGATCTGTCACGATCAGAAAACAAGCTAGAAACTACTCCTCGCAGTCAGGATAGGATGTGCACAAGGTGGGAGGCTGAACAGAAGTGCGTGCAGGTCAGGGAAACATCAATTCTTCTGTAAGGTTTTTATTCCCTAAAGAGAAAAGGCAAGGTAAGTACGCCCAGATGTTGACAGCATTCAAATCCGAGTGGTGGAAACACTGGAGTTTATTGTATTTAAAGCCTGGGACATTGTATGTACTCAATGAGAACTATTTGTTGAGTGACCACGTCTTTCCATCTTAAAAGTTTCTCCAACAAACATACAAAGCACATATAAATTACCTCAGCATGCTACCAGAGCCTGGAAAAGGGAACAGAGGTGAGGATAGCTTGAGAAATCCTTGTCAGAGAGTGATTGCTGATTTATGTAGATCTCCACCAGCACACACAAGCCATGTGGAAAATATGGGACACAGGCGAAAGCCAAAGTCCTGTCTGCCTATTAACCTTCATGCTCTAAGGTTCTGGGTGAGCATCCAGAAAATGATCTTGAACATTTGGTCCTTTCTAGTAACCACCACATCTTCACTTTCCTCCCCCAAAGGAGACACTGGGTGGCGCTGCTGTGCAAAATTTCTGCCCTAGCGCGGATTTATTACTTCAGTCTATAGACAGCTGCCCAGGGTCTCCTGAGGACCAAGCAAAGTGTGAGGGTCCGCAGCGAGGAAGATGCATAGCCTCCGCAGATTCTCCTCTGATCACAATCCCCTGACTGACTGGTCACGCTCTCTGGCTGAGAACATCAGAAACGTGGCTTTTACATAGGAGAGCACCACTGTCAGAAATGCCCAGCTGTGGGTGTGCAGGGCCCTGACGCACCCACCTCTTCTATGAGCACCCCTCCTCCGTGACCTGGCCAAAGATTGGAACAGACAACAGTGAGTACGGCTTCGAACCCACTGCTTGGTTGCCACAGAGGATTTAGGCTCCTTTGGCTATAGAGAGCTGATGAACTGGTCGCGGCTCCTTGGGATGGGTTCTCGGTGTTGCAGACGCTCAAAGCTACATGCGCAACAAGTTTCTGCTTCTTGTAGAGGCTCCTATTACAGTGGGGGCAGTGAGTGTACCTTGGGAAGCAGGGACGTTCACCGTCAGGATGAGGGCAGTGGAAAAGGCAGGCGAGGCGAGGCAAGCCGGCGATCCCCCCGCGAAGCAAAGAGGGCTCCGACAGGGTCAGGGGGCCCGGGTCTGGGGGTCTGGCATGACCTCACTAATGTCTCTGCTGGACAAACCTGGAATAATGACAGCACCTTGTGACAGTGGTCACATCCTCATCTCCTCGCTCCTTCCTCCAAGGAGATTCACAAAACCGAGTGGTACTTTTTGCCATATCTGTGTTGTTTTGGGAGTTCCAAAGCTAGTTAAAATTGTCTGAAAGGGTGCAACTCTTGAATTACATAGAGATAGATAAATCTGAGGAAAATGTTTCACTTGTTTCTAGGTTTCCGATTACTCTACTGGAAAAAATGGCAGCAGCATAAAGCTGTCTCTCTCAAATGGAAGGAAAAAAAAGCAACAGTTGATGTAGATTCTAATGAATGCTCAGGTGCACCGTAATGAATGCGCGCACGCACACACACACACACACATGCACACTCACACACACACACACACACACACACAACTTAGGATTCGTGGTTAGTGCCTTGGCATTCTAAATTTTAAAGCAGCTATGGCAGCGTTTCATGATTTGGCAAAGAGCTCTTTCTGAAGAATGTGAACTTAACCTCAGGAAAATAACTTCTTAGTTATTGTGTGTGTGTGTGTGTGTGTGTGTGTGTGTGTGTGTGTGTGTGTGTGTGTGTTCGTGTTCCCTCCAGCTATCCAGCAGGAGAAAGAGGATGCTGAAACATCGTAAGATGGATGTCCCCTGCCAAGAGCAAATTTCAACATTGCTTGAATGCCTTGGTTTGGAGCTTGCCCTCTGTAAACCTTTCACATTGCAGAGATTTGAGGCATATTCTGAAATCTTCTCATCCCTACTCCCTGGATAAGAGGTCAGGGGTAGTCAGTGTTCTCTTACATTCATTTTTAAACTTTCTACTGATGCATCAGTTGCAGCTGGCAGATGCTGTCCGTGATCTGACAATTGAAGTCCTTCATGTGTGTAGTCCTGCATCCCCAAAGGATAAGCCACTTTTAACTTTGTGCAGTGGATGTCTCTGCCGTTCCTTAGACTTAATGAAGTGGCATACATTTGCGGCTTCTCACAGTTTATTTTCCTTTCTAACGTAGCCATATAATAAATAATATAATCATTTTGCTGAGACTTTTTTGGTCCATTCTCAGTGGTGGTCCAAGGAAGGAGAGTACACAAGAATACTCTTTATCCTTGGCCTGTGAGCTGGAGATTCACACAGTATAGTTCAACCCTCCTCCAGTATTTGAAATCAGCTGTCGTGTGCCTGCTACCTTATGTCCAAGTCTTCCTGACCCTTTCAGATCCCTTGCTCCCAAGCTGCATGCATAGGGAAACAGGAGATGAGAGACTTGTAGCAGGTAAGTGAATACTGATACAGAGATGAGAAAACAGTTGCCCATCTGGAGTCGTTTTACCCTGAATTTTAAAAATATTTAATATGGGGATATGCTTTCGGACAGTAGATTCACTTGCTTGTCCAACCGGGGTGTGGAGGGACATTTTCTTCCAAAAAGCTCACTAAGAGTGTTGAGATTTAGGGCCCTGAATCAATCTACGCATTAATTAGAAATCTGGAGGAATGGTATCACCAGGATGGTGACACAGGTCATGCTTGACTTCAGTCCCCCTCAAGGAAGACCACTAGCAACCGTCCGTAGACAAGACAACATTGTGAAAATCCCAGAACGCTGGGAAGAGGCTGAAGTTTCACATGAACCATAGAGATGAAGAAGGGCCACATTAGAAGGGTCAGAGAAGCTGTTACACTCGGATCACAGTGCCCCTCGCCTAGGCTGACAAAGCACTGCCTTGAGAGGGATTCCCCTGGGCTGACGGTTTCTCCACGGGGAAAAAGAGCCAAAGGTGATCGTTCCACCTTCCCCAGCGCCGAGGGATGCTTCTCAGGAGGCCCAGTTGTGTCTTGCACAACTTTACACAGGTGGACCACCAGGGTTCAGGGAGAGATGCAGAAAGGGAGCACAGCTTAAAACTACTAGTACTCACATCTCGGCCGACTGCATTCCTTCTTGCAGTGGTGCCTAAGCAGAGATCCTAGCCAGTGGCTCTGCCCATCTGTGGAATGGAGCTGGTGACCACATCCCCCCAGGGAGCTTGGCTCATAGTTCTGCCTGATTAGGGTCACCAGCCAGTGAGCCATATGGGCTGTGAAGCACCTTCTCTGACCCTGCCTGGGCAAGAAAGGAAATTCACAGCCCTACTCAAGGGCTGAAAATAGCCTGTGGCCTCCCCCACCCCAACCCCATGCCCCGTCACCCCACACACTCCAGACCAGGAACCCTGGCCAGAGAACCCGCATAGCAGTGAAGCACATCCTACAGCCTTGGTTGGGCAGAGAGTCAAGTCAGCAGCCCTGCCCTACTGTTAAATATAGCTTTGGCTTCACATAAACAGGCAGCCCGTACCATGTCTCTGGGTGGTCATGGACTCAGACTTAGCAGACCACCCAGCTGCAGTGCCCAGCCTACATGCCCACCCTGTACAAGAGCTAGACCTGTGGCCGTGTCCAGTCATGGAATGCAGCTTGCAGCCTCGATGAGGCAGGCAGCCCAGCCAGCAGCCTTGCCCGACAGAGGCGCACACAGCCCAGCGGCCTACCAGACTGCCAAGTACACCCTGTGTCCTCACCCAACCTTGAGCACAACTTGCAGCCCTGACTGACCACTGTGCACAGACAGAGGCCCTATCTGACCATGAAGGCCTGCCTGAGGCCATTGTTAAATGCAGAGTCCAGCCAGGGGCACCATCCAGTCAGGGACCATGAAGGAACAGCCTGAGACCCCACCTACAGAGGAGTAATTGTGGAGTCCAGCCTGTAGCCCTGCTCACCTGCAGAGTCCAATCAGTGGCAAAACCATGTCAGGGAATACAACCTGTGACCTTGCCCGGCCGCAGTGATTGTAGAGAGCAGCTAGTGGCCCCAACTGACTGCAGAGCATAGCCAGTGGCCTGACTTACGCAGGAGCCACACTCAGTGGCACTGCTTGAAGGTGGAGCCCAGCCAGCAGGCTCACCCAAGTGTGGAGACCAGCCAGCAGCACTCCTTTGGCCTCAGAGCATGAGCAATGACCTCACCCAGCTATAGCCCCCGGAGCAAGCCCTCCCCGCCCGAGGATGCTACATGCTGACCCAGCCAGCACCCCAAGCTTATCTGGCTTCCCTGCTGAAGTGCACCTGTGGTCTGGAAGACGGGGTAGTTTACCCAAGTGTGCAAGCACCAATGCACGGAATCAAGAATCACATAAACATGACACCACCCAAGGAAACCAGTAAAACTTCAGTGACTGACCCTCAAAGAATGCAAAGCTACAAACTATATGGCAAAGTGTTCAGAGTGATCCTCTTCAAAAAGAGCCAAGGCAACCCTGAGAAAGAAGAACAAAGCTGGAGACATCACACTGCCTGATCACAAACGATAGTACAAAAGTGTGTAATCAAAATGGCGGGTATTGGCATAAATACAGTCACATGGACCAATGGGGTAGAAGGGAGATCCAAGAAATAAGCCCCCACACACATGCTCAGCTAAGCTTTGACCAGTGAGCTGAGAATACAGGAAGGGGAATCGATAGTCTCTTCAATAAATGGTTCTGGGGAAAGTGGATGATCTTGTGGAAATAATGAAATTGCACCCCTATGTTACACCACTCACAGAATTGAACGTGAACTGGACTGGAGACTTAAATGTAAATTCTGAAACCATAAAACTCCTGCAAGAAAATGTAGGGAGAAAGCTTAATACATGTGTTGTGGGAATGATTTCGTGGATATGACACCAAAGCACAAGCAACTGAAGCAAAAGTGAACAAGTAGGACTACATCAAACTGAGAAGCTTCCACACAACTGAGGAAATGATCAGTGAAATTCCAAGGCACCCTACAGAGCCAGAGAAAGAAATGCAAACCATATATCTGATAAGGAGTTAATATCCGAGACATACAGGGAATTCATACAATTCAATACCCTAAAAGCAAACAGTCGAATTAAAAGTAGACAAAGAACCTGGATTGACATTTTTCCAGAGAAGATATTGAAATGACCAGCAGATAAGTGAAAAGCTTCTCAACATCACTAGTTATTAGGGAAATGCAAGTCAAAGCTACAATGAGACACACCTGTTCAAGTGGCTACTATCGCAAAACAAGTTTTGGAGAGGATGTGGAGATAAGGGCAACCCTATGTGTTCACATCCACGGGAATGTAAGTTGGTACACCTACTATGAAAACAGGTATGGCGGTTCCTCAAAAAATTAAAAGCAGAACTGCCATATGATCCAGCACTTCCATTTCTGGGTATGTATCTGAAGGAAATGAAACCACAATCTCAAAGAGGTACCTGCCCTCCCTCGTTCACTGCAGCATTGTTTACAATAGCCAACACATGAAAACCACCTAAGTGTCTCTTGGTGGATAAATGAGTAGCAAAAAGATGTCACACACACAAATGGATAATAAAAAATTTTCTCTGCATCCCACAAACACACACATGAGCATGCACACACACACACACACACACACACACACACACAGAATATTACTCAGTCACAGAAAAAGGGGGCCACCCTGCCATTTGTGAAAACATGGATGAGCCTACTTCCAGGCATTATGCTTAGTGAAATAAGCCAGACACGGAAGGTAAATACTGCATGCTCTCACTTTTGTGTGGAATCTAAAGAAAGTCTGAACTTAGAGAAACAGAGCACATTGGGGTTGCCAGGGGCTGGGGTGGAGTGGCGTGTAGGGACAATGAGTAAAGGTGGCCAAAGGGTCCAACTTCCATTTACAAGATGAATGAGTTCTGAAGATATGATGTACAGCATGGTGACTCTAGTTAACAATACTGTACTGTATATTTGGAAGTTGCCAAGGGTGAACATATTAAAAGTTCTCTCCGTAGAAAAAAATGTAACTATGCCAGGTGATGGATGTGTTAACTAACCTGATTGCGGTAATCGTCCCACAATATATACATGTATCAATTAATTATGTTGTAAGCCACCTTAAACTTAGACAGTGTCATATGTGAATTTTATCTCAATGGCCCAGAAGAATTGAAAAAACTACAACACGGAGGTCTCACCGTAGCAGCTGCACTTATGGGAAAGAAGAAAGGTAACTTGATGGCAGGGCCCAGGGCAGAACTGGAGCATGATACATGGTGGAAATACATCCTGTAAATGAGGACACTGAGAGGAAAAGACAAGTTTCTGAGGTCGTGTAGGAGACGTTACGGCTCCATAAGAAAAGAGGAGAACTTAGGACAACGTGCAGGACTTGGCGCAGGCGTTGGATGATTATTTGTGAATATATGCAGCAGCTCTTTTTGCGGTGTGGTCTCAGAGAATCCCGTTAGTGGGTAGTGCGTTTTCCTGGGCCCCAACCCCAGGGGTTCAGATTCAGTGAGGCCAAGGGATGTTCTTGCATCATGGTCTTGCAAAGTGATGGTGTATATGTGTGACCGTTTCTCTCCCTTTGCGACGTGTGACTAAGTGTTTGTCTCCAGCGCCTTTCTCCTGGGTCTCTTTTGTGCAGAATCTTTGTTTCCTGGAAACTGGTAAATATTGACATCTTGAGAGGAAACCGATGGAGTAATCCACAGGACTTTTACTTAAGATCATTTGTTCTCCAAATGCGGTCTCTGGACCTTCCACATCAGCATCACTGGGGAACTTGTGAGAAATAAAAATTCTCAGGACTCAGCCTAGACCTACTAATTTAGAAATGGGAGAGACACTTGAGGAAGAGCAAAGCATTCCTTCAATTCAGCTGACATGTGTCAAGAGCTTCTTAAGCCCAAGAGTCTGTGTAGGACACATGGGAGATGAGTAAGAGAGTTTTTGTCCTCCTAGGACTTACAATCCCATACGAGGGATAAGGTCAGAATGGCAATGAGTGAACAACTTTGTGTGTGAAGATCTTAAGGGAAGTGGGTTCAAAAGAGCAACAGCCACATCTCGAGGTGTACACTCAGCATTTGCAGGTCCTTGCATTGTAACGTTCTCCCAGTTCTTCAGGGTGTATTGACCCGGAATGACGCATGGGTAGAGCGCACTTGCTGGACGTGGGAAATTGGGTGTAAAGACACTCAGACAATTTCACGCCTGTTTCATCTTTGCAAAAGATCAGAAAATCTCACTTGGAGTCTCAACTAGGACTTCAAATTGTTATGAAATGACACAGGCATGTGAGTTTCTTAAACAGCTTAGAATTTATCCATAGCACATTCACAACTAATAGGAGTATCTCGCCCCTAGTTTTGTAAATTAGTCGAGATATATTTGATTGTTGGTTTCCCAGCTTCATCTCTGTACTACCTTGGGCACATGGCACTCATTTTGCTGTTCAGGTTCTTCATCCATAAAAAGAGAAATGACACTGTTTACTAGCCAGGCATGGCATGAAGGGTAACCGAGTTCCTCCCATGAAGTGCTTGGCACAGTGCCTGGCACAGTTGCTGTTCAGTCAGTGGAGACTCTTAGTACTTTAGCAATGCCTGGTTTAAGCAACACCAACTGACAAAGCGGTGTCTGTTATAAGGGTGGTGAGGAAAGGATGTGGCAAGGTTAGAGGTAGAGTCAGTCTGGTTCATTTAATCTTCTGGTTATAGATGCCCCCATAGACTGCCAGTGTTCAAGGACCTGTTTGTTATTTTCAGGAATAATAAGTATAACAAAGCCCCCAGCTTTGCTGTGGCACTGAATATTTTGTTCTCCCCAGTAATACCAAATGGTGAGGAAACATCTATAAAGAGCAAGGAAAGGATACTGACGTAACTGTGTGGTCACTAGTCAGAGGCAAGGACACTGATTGACGGGATCACCAATTCCTCGGATCCATAGCTGCATATTCTATGTGTGAGGACAGCATTTGGGTTTATGCAGCAATGTTTATGGTGTAGAGAGCTGAATGCAGGTCACCAAGCAATGGCTATCCCAGCATGAAGTCTTCTCCCAATCTCTGCTTCTTACCCTTTCTCCCATCAATTTGCAGCATGGCAAACTGGACACAATTATGGAACATGGAATGGTTTCGCACATGCTTGAGACAGCTTTTGCAGTATAGAATTGAGCACGGCAAGTGGTGAACTTGCTAACTGCTGCTTGAGAGCACTTCTCTAGTAGATACCCAAGAAAATCAGGTTCCTTGTATGCCTTTGCAGGAAGGCCCACTTGAGGCTTTTGCTTTTACCCTGTGAGATGATCATAAAACCTTTCAAGAAAGACCAAGCTATTGAAGGGATTACTAAAAAGGGAGGCTCACATCAGACTGCGTGGGCATCCACGTTTCAGAGGTCCATGCCATCACCCGAGTCTCAGAGAGAAGATGGCAAAAGGCAGTGCCTGGGCTTTCGACTAAGACTGACCTGGATTTGAGTCCTGAGACGTTCCTTCCACTTCAAAGGCAATAAACAACAAAACCCCATAGAGGCCCACATACTTTCCATGCTCTCACAGAGTTCCCCCCAGTCAGGGTCAGACTTGGTATTGCCGCTGAAGGGGATAAACGTTCTCTGAGAGTCAGGGCATCATGAAAGGGGGGTGCAACTAGGACCCCTACAGTGTGCCACGCCCTGTGACAACCATTTCACAAGCCCATTTAATTCATTTTTCACAGCTTCCCAAGAGGTGGGTTCAGTTTGCCCCAGTGTGCAAACAAGGAAACTGGGAGGTTATGTACTGGGCCCGAAGTCACAGGGTGAAGACCTAGGATGAGAGCCAGCAAACTCGCATGGCCTGTGTCGCTGGTGTCTAAGCTGTGGGGGCCCGACAGCCATGGATGCGGGTCAGACCTGGATGGTTGGGGGCAGAGTGGGGGCGGGAAACAACAGCTTGAATAGGAAGGACAGGGAAGGGTCAGGGAAGCTAGGAGAGTTCTGAGAGAGAGCCCGGTCAGCGGGAGGGAGCATCGGACATCTTCAGAGGGGTCCCTGCACATGATCACCTTCCTTGAAGACCCTGTTGACAGAGAAGCAGATCATGGTCTCCTGAAAGGGAAGTGCCCATGTGCTCAGCACCATCCAAACCTCCCACCCACCTGAGGCTTCCCGGGCCGGCCCCAGGGAGGGGGCAGATGCTCACCATATGGAGCCACCTGTCCACCACTAAGGAGCTGAGGTCATGCTGAGTTTTCAGCAACATTCACAGGGAGCGCAGGACTTCAGGCTGTGTGTGCTTCAGCAGTTGAACCTTCAGACCTGTGGGGGAGGAGAAGCTAACCATGGCTGTGGAGGCCACACCCTGGGTCCATGACCAGCCTGTCCCACCCCATGGCCCCTCCAGTCTTGCCCACCACACACGCACAGGGGTCCTTGAGCTCTTTTATATTCCTGATGTCCTTGGCATACTCACACAAGCTGCTCCTAGGAGAAAAAGAGGAAGAGGTTGGTGCTCTGGCCAGGTGGGTGTTCCCAGGAGCTGGCCTCCTGTGCTGGGGAGCCTCGCAGCCCAGGAGCAGAGTATGAGCCGCGGTACTCACAGGGCTGGGGCCTCAGAGCTGAAGGGAATGGTCAGGGAGAAGCAGGCCTCGATGTGGTAAGCGCCCAGGAGTGCCTGTCGGTCTCCAGAGTCATAGATCATGTAATACCTGTGGGGGAGCAAAGAGGACAGTCTGTCTCTGTGGTCTGGACCCCACATGGGACTTCAAGGACACACTGAATATTCCTGAGCTTGGGAGGCCCCTCCTGTCCCTGCCCACCCTGTCCTCCTGGTCCCAGGGGTACTTACAGCTTCAGGAATGGCAGGATCAGATTCTTCAGTGGATCAGATCCTTTCAAGTCTTCCTGTAACCAAAGAAGATTCCATTTGAGATGAGACTATGGGGCTGATAAAGCCTCTCTTGCAGTACCCCAAATGTTGTTGGATCCTGTTCCTCACCTGGCAGGGCTTATTTCAAGTAGCATCTGTGAATGTCAGTGATAAGCATTGGGGGTAACTCCTGGCCATCCTGGAGAGAGAAGAGGCAGTCAGCAGTGGAGACCAAGGAGCTGGCCTGGGATGATCAGGGGAAAGGATGGGCCCAGGAGAGGGTGAGGGTCAGAGGTCAGGTGTGAAATGGCCCTGTGAATTCCATAGGCAGGATTACAGTAGCCGTCTTCATCACGGAGCCCTGGAAAGTCTCTATCATATGCAACTTTTGTCTATGTGTGTGCTCTGTATGTGTGTTGTATAGACATTTTCATGTACCTTTCAAGAGCTCATGTTCCCTAAGGTGTATAAGGGTGTGACACAAACATATAATCCAGGCAAGGCCCAAATGGCTCGAGGGCAGGGACGGTGGTCGTCAATGTCAGGAGGAGATGATGGAGAACGTAGGACCTTACCAGGTGCAAGAACTGGGGGAAGCAATTCCTAATGGCATTGTTCAAAGCCAAAAATAGGAATAAGGGATTGACAGTTCCAGGTTGCCAAGCCTCTTTCCATTTTCTGTCTTCCTCTTGCCCTCCTACCTCTTTTTCCTCCTGGGCAGCTCCCACCTAGACAGCCCTGGGTCTCTCCTCCAGGGCCACAAGGAGCCACATCTGGAGCCGAGGCTCCAGGCTACCTCTCCTTCCCTGCCTCCCTTCCTTTCTCCAGGTGGCCTCTGAAGCCCCCAGAGAGGAGAGGGAATGAGGTGGGAGCCCGGGACTCAGCCACCTCCCTGGGGACCAGCATTGTGTGAGGACCAGGGCGCCCACAGTATTGGTCCTGCAGGCATATACAGGGGTAGGAGACCCTGCCCAAGAGGAGTAAAGGGTCAGGCTCCAGATCTGCATGGGGTACAGGGTCTGTGGCCCCCTTTCAGGATCACCACCTTCTCTCCCAATGGTCCCTGTGAACCTGTGCCTGTCTTAGTTCCTTGACTGAGTAAACATACCTGTGTTGGGCCACCAGGAGCCCCTCTGGGGGACCAGGCGGGATGATGTGACCTGTGGTGGGAGGGGCCGTGCCCCTGACAGCCCTGCTCTTCTGTCTCCTCCACCCTCTTGCCTCCGCCTTGCACTCCTGCCTCGGGAAGCCCGCTGCTCACTGGCAACAGCCTGCTTGTGGCCACTGGACTCAAGGAACGTTGGTTTGTCCCAAGGAGGGCCTAGCGGCTGGCACTGGGCCCTCATCAAGGGGCAGGCAACCCTCGAGTCAGCCTGGGATTAGAGTGGGGGACCCTTCTAGACCACAGGAAAGAGGAGCCCTCTCAGGGCAGGGGAGGGAAGCCCCACATCAGCACAGATGCTGGAAGGCATGTCTCAGCATGAGGCCTTGGGCTGGAGGGCCCTTCTCAGCCCAGGGCACCAGAATCTGGACCAAAGCTGGTCAGTCCTGGTCCTGGTGAGCAGGGGGAGCCTTGACTCCTGCCCCACACTCTTGTGGGCATGTACAAGAGGCAGCTAGATGCAGAGTCAGGAAACAAATCCCAACCCAGGAGAACCAGTGAGCAGGTCAGAGGAAGGAAAGGCCTCACAGGTGAAGGGACACCGAGAGAGGAGGGGTTAGGGGCTGTGATCCTTCCAGAGGACAGGGATGCAACTTCCTGGGCACTTGCATTCTCGGGGCCATTCAGGCTACCAGGGGAAAAGACCTCCAGGAAGGGTGACAGTGGTTGTCATCGACCTTATGTAGGTGGCCTGGTCTGGGAAGGTCTCACACAGTGGGTTCCCTTCCAGTCATATCTCTTCAAGCTTCAGCCCTTTCATCTTGCCCAACTCCCAGGTGGACTTTTGCTGGGAAAAATGTGGAGGACACTGGAAAAAGAGTCCCAGAGAAAGAGAGACACCCACTGGCCTCCTCCTTCCCTGACGGGTACCTTCTCCTGGCTCCTGTCACCACTCTGCTGAGCGCCACCACCCACTTGAAACCCAGCTCTGATATGGCTCCCTCTGATGACCTCATCTTTGGAGAGATTCAGGATCTTGACTCTGGGGACCATCTGTATAATGTTAGACAGTCCATCCAGCTGGTACAATCCATTGTAGGGCAAGTTCAAGGACAACAGCTTTTGAGGAAGAAGAGTTAGAGTGACCATTGCTATCTCAGGCCTGGAGAAAAATTCACCCTCTGTCCCCTACCATGATACCAGCACTGGGCCTAAGGCGTCACCTCAGGGAAATTCTCTGTAATGCTCTGCAGGGTAGCAGTCATGCAGTTTCTTCAATCCAGGATTATATCGATATCATGGCCCACCAAGTCTTCACGAAGCCGAGAGGAGGGAATCAGAAGGCTTTGAGGAGTCTGAGGCCCTCCCCAAGTTAACACCCCTCCATCTCCCTCTCAGGCAGAGCCCTTTGCCCTCACCTGCCCTAGAATTACTGCTGTCTTCTATGTCTAGGTTAAAGGGGAGTCTCTAGAGGTCAAGAGCTTTCTGGGAGACATCATACCATGTGCTCATGATCAACTGCAGAGAGAGATGGAGAGAGCCACTCTGAGGGTGTGGCAGTGATTGGCAACTGGGGGCTCGGGGGAGAAGAGGTGAGTCTGGGTGTGAGCACCCAATGTGCCTTGAGTCAGCATTACCTTTAGTCGCTCCATTTCTTCTGACTCCAACTTACTCTGCACAGAGTACGGTACAGTGGACGGACGGCCAAAGACAGGTATCTGCTGGAAGGAGAGCTCGGGCAATATAAACCAGGAGCTCTAATTCCAAAGACAACAACCAGTCCCTGGCCTGTTCTGCCTTGGAACTAGGTACAGGTACTACCCTCAACACATACCTCTTGCCTGTCCTCATTCCAGATCTTGTCACTGACATCCTTCAATGCAGAGGCAGTGCTACCAACCTGGACAAAGAACCGAGCCTGATTTTTCACACTGTGGAACTACAGAGATTGAAAGCAACAGTGTCAGAGGCCAATGGCCCCTGGAAGCCAGCTCTCTCCCCTTCCCTGTGCCCACTCATCTGGTTTCACCATATCTTGTACATTCACTGGAGTGAAGGGTACACTGAAGTGGCTCTGGAGTGAACTCATTAGCCAGGTCTGGTCATACTTTATCCCATAAGGAATCTAAGGGTATAAAAAAGGGATGGGAGAGAGGAGACAAAGCACAGTATTAAGGCTGGGGAACAGGCCCAACACAGTGTAAAGGGCTTCTAAAAAGAGACCACTGGCGTGATTTCTTCCTGTAGTGCCAAGAACAGATTTTTCAGACCCTCTTTCTCTCCATTTGAGAGCTCTCCTCCAAATAATTGTTTTAGGTGTTTAAAGTGGTTTTCCTTTTATAAGGTTCCTGGTTAACCTATCTAGTGCAGACTTTGTCAGAACACTCACTGTGATCTTCAGCCAACTCCCTGGAGTTCCAACTTGTGTGTTCTTCCCAATTTCTCTCTTCAGAGGTTTCTTATCTTGCCACACAGTAATGTGGATATGGGGTTCATTGTGCCATTTCACTGTCCTCCTGCTGCATTCCGTGGTATAGGGAGTGTTGTGGAGAGGCAGTGGGGAGGCAGTGGAGAGGAGGGTGGCCATGAACATTGAAAAAACCTTCTGTTCAACCATGCCTCTCTGACACCAGGGCTACAATTAGGATTGCACATTCCTCTTCTAGCTTTCTTCAGCTTACCAGTGAGACAAGAAAAAGATCATAGAGAGTAAAAGGGTTGCATAGTCTCAGGGGCTGCCACATGCACACCAAGCTGTCAGGTCACTTTCTATCTTTCTTGGAGGTTACTGGACAGCCCTCATCACGTTTCCATCACCCTTCTGGTGGTGCAAAGGCTGAGGCTCATATCCACCGTGTTCATAATAAGCATCCCTCCTGTGAAAATTTCCTGGGAAAGAACTCCTCCTATCTTTCTTCCTTGAGGTGAACTACCACTGTCATTGCGTTCTGGAAACGGGAACAAAAAATATAATTTTGAAGACACATCAGTAGTCCCCTTACCAATCACTACGCATGTCTTAGGATAACATCATGGTAGGGCAAGCAAAGTGACAACCTGCCCTGAGGGACCAATCCCACAGCCCAGAAAAGAAACCCAGCTGCCTGTCAGGATAGAAGAGCCTTACCTGACAGATGGCACTATCAAGGGAGGGACCATGGGGAAAGTGTGGTGAGTAGGGGGAGGGGAAGGGAAAACAGTTGACCCTTTTAAAACACAGAGGAGGATTTATAAAGAAGAGAGGTGTGTGCCTCTGCTGGTTAGACCGAAAAGTAGCCACATGCCGGGAAAACATCCAAAGCTTGCCTTCTCTCAGGCCTTTCCACCAACCACACACCAATACCTTGAGGCAACCTCTCTCAAGCTTCCCAAATCCAATCGGCCACCAAAGTCATTCCACTAACAATCAGCAAGCTGTACTTCCTTTGCCGGTGTGGTACAAGGCTGTAACAGCCTCCTACACTGTTTCCCTCCTCCAGCCTTGCTCTCAACAGTACTCTGAAATATCCAGAGTGAGCTTTTCCTTTTGCCCAGCCTGAAACACTACTCAGCTCAGGAGACAGCTCTTCCTAACCTCAGCCCTTCTGTAACAAGGCACAGAAGGATGAACTGGAATGATATGTCAACTACTATGTCCAAGCATGTAGGGATTCTTCTCTTCTCCTTCTACCATTGATCTGTAGCTTGATTCCAGTATGGTCAGAGAACATACTCTGTGTGGTTTGAATTCTTTTTGATTTGTTGAGGTTTGTTTGATTGCCCAGGAGACAGTCTATCTTGGTGCATGTTACATAGACATTTGGAAAGAAATTATACTCTGCTGTTGCTGGGAAGAAAGCTCTATTTATGTCATGTAAATCCTGTTAGTTCACTGTGTGATTCAGATTTCCTTTATTCTTGTTGGTTTGGTGTCTAGTAATTCTATCCCTTGCTGAGAGGAGGATGTTGAAGGCCCCAGCTTAGTTATGGGCATGGCTATGTCTCCTTTCAGCTCCATCAGTTTTTGCTTCACGTACTTTGAGGCTCTGTTGTTTGGTGCATACACATTTAGGATCATTATGTATCCCTGCAGAATTGCTCCTCTTATCATTGTGTAATGGCTCTCTTTGTCTGTTATTAACTCTCTTTGCTGTGACATCTGCTTTTTGGGCAGCCAGAGATGTGCTTATAAAGTACCTTGTTTGCATTTCACCCCATATTCGCTCCTAGGAGTTGTGTTGCTGTTCACCCTTCCACCCCAAGAAGTCCCTGCCAACATATCTAATTCACTATGTGGAAAGACTTGGAGGCTTTCTGGAATCTACAGAAATGAGATAGTCTCAGCTCTCACTCCCATAGGTGGATTTGCTAAGGGTGCTTTCTTTGTAACACATTGAACTGAAATGGTGTACCAGCAGACAGTAATACTAGTGGTTTGTGCTGAGGGAGGATTGTGGTACTTAGTATGTTAGAAACCAGCTTCCTTTTGCATTTTAATATTTAAGGTTCTCTAAGTTTATATGTTGTACATTTCATACATAAATTAATCTGTGCTGTCTTTGGGCACACTTAGGAGTAAACAAGCACTCACTGCTGATCACTCCCTCCACGATGTAGTCATTATGATCAGGTCTCAGATGAACTCCCCTGGGGAATCATTGCTCTCACTGTGTGGTCCACTGTCAGGATAATCCGGCTGCTCACAGCCTTTGGGACCTTCCCTTTGTGGCACTGGAAGCACATTTCATCATGGATAGAGCACTGGACCCAGAAATGTCACTCGCTCAGTCCCCAAGACTTGGAGGCAGCTCCGAGTGCTCTCTTGCCCTCACACTCCACATCCAACTGACCCAGAAATTCCCATGGCCCCTCTTACCGAGTATTTTGGAATCTAGCAACCCCTCACCACCTCCATTACTGCCACTCTGACAAGACGCCATTGTCTATCTCCTGGATTATACTGCCTTCCAACTGGTCCCTCTGCTTTCATCCTTGCTCTGTGACCATCCATCTTCAGCCCAGAAGTAAGCATAGGTCAAATCATGTCACCCCTCTGCTCAAAACCATGTAACAATGGTCTGAAGCCCATCAACATGTTACAAACAGCAACAAGGGGTAACCTCACTGGTGACCTTGGAGAATGCCAGGAAACCAACTTGCTTTCATGAATATCCATCAATGACAGGAAAACATCAAATACTAAAGGCAGGATGGAGGGCACATGGTCAACGTGTGGTGCAAAGGAAGAGTCAGAGACATTTTCGAGAACCAACGTTAATGAAGAAATAATGTCACTAAGGGGAAAGTGTAAAGGGAGTTAAGTAACAGCTATAGCAATCCCCAGACTGACCAACCAAGTCGGTGTCCAAGCAGGGCCACAGCGCTCCCTCCTCAAGGTCATTCAGACTCGAAGTACCGCAGGCACATCCTTATTTTGTGAGTCTCACAGGAGATTGGCATGGGATACAAAGCCACAGAGGAGCCCCGACCCCAGCCCCAACACACATACACATGCACACACACTTTGGCCCAGACATTTCACTTTTTAAAATCTGTCGTACAAAAATGTTCCTGCCAAAATGTATGCCTTAAAGTTGAATGGCTGTGCTTTACAGGCCCCCTGGCACAGATGGATTACGGGGCCAGAGAGTGATTGATACTGTCAGAAGAAGGGTAGAAATTATTGTCCTTGGATTCAAGAATAGATGGGAAAAAGGGCCATGAGCAACTGACATATAGGCCAAGGGATGCATGTATGTGCCAGGAAGAGGAGGGGGAGCACTAGGAAGGGAATGAAACAGATTGGGAAGAGAATGAAAAAGCCTCTGAGGTACTGAATTCATCCTGGCAATATGACCCCCTCTGGAAACATTCCTGTCTTCCCATGTATATCTTGTCTGTCTCCATTACTTTGCCCTCAAGTTGAACACCAGAGCAATACTCCCTACACAGTAGGGGACTGACATGCAATGATGGATCTCCTGAGCAGAAGGCTAGATCTCAGAGCATCTTAGTCCCAGACACCGTGCTTAACACTGCCCACTGAACTTTGAGGACGTCTCTTCCCAGTGCTCACTTCAGCCCTAACATAGGGCCACATGTTACTGGCTGTGTATATAGGATTTCACATCAGATACATCAGGGTTTGAGTCCCAGTGCTAAATCCTACAGTCCAGGGCAGGTAACTCTGACCTCACAGCAATTCACATGATTTCCACCCCACCCACCTTAAACTCCTTAAATTGAGGATAGTGATAATTTCTACTTCATGAGATACTTTTAACGATGGAGTTAGTATGAGGAAATGCACAGAGGTCCCTGAAGAAATGCCTGTGACCTAATAAGCACAACAAATAAGTTAGCTATTTCTAGGTCAGATGCTTTGTACAATGTCTGGGGTTAGTAAAGGATGAATGTGTGTTTCTTGCATTTGTTGTCCCGAGACGGGAAATGAATGGGTGTACATGGACAGGTTGCAGTGTCATATTTTACAATATGGCGATAGTAAAACAGGGCAGTCCCGGTGGGAAATAGAATTCTGACATACTGTTTAAAGGAACCAAAATCGAAAGGTCAGAGACCAAAACAGGCATATGAAAGGTTTAAGTGTGTGTGGGTGGGGAGGTGGTGTTAACTTCCCACTTCCAAACATTGAGAAAAAGTCTTATTACTAAGAAATGGTTCAGGCTTAAGTGGTAGATTATAAAAAGCAAGATAGAACTTTTCTCACACCACATGATACAGCGTGAAAGAAAAATGTCAGGCTGTAGAACTGTATTACAGTATGATTTCTCAGAAGAAGATGTTAACAAATGTTCATGTCTTTGTGCATATATACAAACATAAAGAAGTCAAGGTAAAGGGACACATGAGAATGCCAACTATGTTTATAAATGGATGGTTGGAACACATAATAGTTATACATTCACATCTACCCTTCACTTGTAGGAAAGGATATTTATGCCTGGGCACAGATTTGCCAGGGGTTTGGGGAAGCAACATTCCTACTGACTCACTACAAAGCACAATACAGGAACAGTCTGTCATTGATAGGCAAATGTATCTTCTCACTGATTAATAAGCTGCATCACTTTAGATGATTCACCCCACTTCTCCTGATCCCAGGCTCTTTTCGTGTAAAAATTCAGGGATTTGGGCCAATGACCACCATAATCAGGATAGAGAACATGTACCACACTTCAAAAGTCTCCCAGTTAATCTCCTCTTCATCCTCCAGCCCCACGCAAAGCTTGATCTGCTTTACCTTTCTTTATGTTAGTTTTTGTTGCTCTGCAATTCCATGTAAGTGGAATCATACATTCCATAGTCCTTTGTGTCTGGCTTCTTTAACTCGGTGTAATTTCTTTTCTCTGAGATGCATCCCTGTTCTTGCCTTTTTTGTTGCTGAGTCACATCCCTGTGTATTGACTTGTACACTTTTAAAAGTTGTTTTAATGACGTTTTGGGAGGAAGTGAAGGTAGATCCTTGTGTTCAGTCAGCTGTCTTCTTGATAAGTCTTATGTCGTTTTTTGTGTTCTGTTTTGTTTATAAGACACTATAGGACATTATTGTTTTAAATATTCTTATTGATGTGTAGTTGATATATAATGTCATCTCAGTTTCAGGTGTGCAGCATAGTGATTTGATAGTTATGCATTATGCATTTGACAACAGTGCATTATTAAATGCTCACCACAGTAAGTGTAGTTACCATCTGCCACCCTACAAAGTTATTACAGTATTGTTGCCTATATTCCCCAGGCTGTACCGTTCCTTTATCCCCGTGACTTCTTTGTTTTGTAGCTGCCTATATTCCCCAGGCTGTACCATTCCTTCATACCCGTGTTTTCTTTGTTTGTACCCCTTTATCTCCTCTTCACCTGTTTTGCCTATCCCCACCCACTCACCCCCTCCCTTCTGGCAACCACCAGTCTCTTCTCTGTATTTATGAGTCTATTTCTGTTCCTTTGTTCATTTGGTCTGCTTTTTAAATTACACACATAAGTGAAATCACGTGGTATTTGTCTTGCTCTCTCTGACTTACTTCACTTAGCATAATACCCTCTAGGTCCATCCATGTTGTTGGGAATGGCAAGATCCCATTCTTCTTTAAGGATGAGTAATATTCCATTGTTTGTATATATCACATCTTCTTTATCCTTTCATCTACTGATGGACACTTCTGTTCTGACATAATGCATATAATTTAATCCTTTAACACTGCTTTATCACTCTATGGAAATATTATCTTAAGGTCTTTTTCAGCCATTTCTATTTTTCTATTCCCTCAGTACAAATCACTCCATTCATGGCCCCCATTCCTTCCTTCCTTCCTCCCTTCCCCACTTTCTTTTAAAAAAAGATTCTTCTCCATTTCTTATGTTTTTTTTTATTTCATAGTTTCCAGCACACCTTTGTATTCATTATTATTGGAATATGTTATGTATTTACTATTGGAATATGATCATCTCAAAACCACAGTGATAAGATTTTTAAGTTAAATATTGTGATATACTTGTACTCTGATCATTTAAACTCTTCAGACAGTTCTCAACCTTGTTCATACATTAGAGTCACTTGGGGAAATTGAAAAAATTCGCTAGCACCAACCAGGCTACACCCACAACCATTAAAGCAGAACTGGGGTCAGACCAATGGAACCACATTTTCAAAACTCTTTATGTGATTGCAGTGTTCAACCAAGATTGAAAGCCACCAAGTTAAAAGCACATCATCTTTTGGTGTACGTTTGCTGCAAGACCCTAGGAAAGGCTGCTGCCTCATTTTGCTGGTTTCCCACTCGGTGCTGTTTGGGGGACCTAGTGATTCCTTAGCGTAGAGCAGGGTTCAGCAGGATCAAACATGGCCCACAAGTTGTGTCTTTGTACAGCGTGCAAACTAAGAATAGTCTTTACATATTTGAATGGTTGGAAAAAAATCAAAAGAAGAACAGTACTTCCTAACATGTGAAAATTATTTGAAATTCATATGTCTATGCCCACACATAAAGTTATTTTGGAACACAGTAGGATTTTGGTCAACAACAGCAGATTTGCAGAGCTCCATCGGAGATCAAGAAGCCAGCAATGCATGAAATATTTATGGTCTGGTCCTTTCCAGAAACATTTTATTGAGCTCTGGCTTATGGCAGCTGTCCTTAAAGCAAGTGTGCTGTAGCTCTGGTAAATGACTGGAGGTCCCTTTGGCTATGGCTAGGAAGATTTACTGTAGTTCCTTATGACTGCTTTGTTGGGTCTTCCCTCAGTAGCCCGTTCATTCATAGTGCTCTGGGTCAGGTGTGGGAAATAAGAGACCATCATTTGCCACCAAGATGGCTCCAGTCACCATATCTAGAGATTTATTTATGTATATTTTGTGTTCTTATATTTTATTGTAAATCAATGTTTATATTTCATTTAATATTACAGATCAAGTGCAATTTTTTAAGCTTAGCTTCTATAGCAATTTTTTTTCAAATATCCACATTTTATTTTAATATTTAAGAATTAAATATATATATTTTTTTGGTTGTTAATAACAGTAGAATTCTGTATAGGGGACTCAATGCACAGTCATTAATCAATCCCAAGCCTATATCTCAACAGTCTCCAATCTTCTGAAGCATAACAAACAAGTTCTTACCTGGTGAACAAGGTCTTGCATAGTGAATAATTTCTTACATGGTGAACAGTGCAAGGGCAGTCATATCACAGAAACTTTCAGTTTTTATCATGCGTTATGAACTATAAACAATCAAGTCAGATATGATTACTCATTTGATTTTTATACTTGATTTATATGTGAATCCCACATTTCTCCCTTATTATTATTGTTATTATTTTTAATAAAATGCTGAAGTTGTAGGGAGATGCAAGATAAAGGTAGAAAATATAATTTAGTGCTGTAAGAGGGCAAATGTAGATGATCAGATCTGTGCCTATAGACTAAGTATTAATCCAAGCTAGACAAGGGCAACAAAACATCCATGAATGCAGAAGATTTCTCTCAAAACAGGGGGGGGGGGGGTGAGGTTCTAAGCCACCCCTTTGTTGGTCCCCAATTTCTCTCCTGATGGCCCCCCTGCAACTGTGCCTGTCTTAGGTTGTTCCTCCCTTGAGGAATCTTACCCGTCTCAGGCTAACCAGTCATCTTCCGGGGCCATACAGGGAAATGTAAAGTTGGTAAGTGATAGAGAAGCCATATTCTTTGAAAAGGTTAGCTTTTTACTTCTTTGCAGATTTATGCCCTGTGGCTTCTATGCCCAGCATTTGTCTTGAGGTATCTTTACCACTTGGAAGAATTATGATACTCGGTAATTTTTGACATGAGGCACTAATTCTACTAAAGGGTTGTAATTAGGAAGGAAGGAGAAAACCTACAGAAGTAGCAGACAGAAGAAAACATGGGAAGATTGATTATTTCTTTGACATATCTTCTTGTAGAGTAACATGAGCATGTATAGGTTTTAAACTACAAATTAAATTGTGCACATACATTAACATAATAGGAATACAGCTACATAACAAAAGAAGACCTACAATTACTAGCCATATTCAGTGAAACCAAGAAAACAAGTTAGGTATCCTAGGCATTTGTGAAAACTTATCAATAATATGATGGATATTGTCTAACTGAATTTGAATAGTTTGAGAAAAATCAGACAAATTAAAACAACACATTCCTGGGAACTGTTCACATCTCATGTGTTCTTTTAACAGTAGATAGTCTATAGTTGCACGATTTTGGAGCACTGCAACTTGCACTTCTCCTAATTCTTGGTTGAGTTCCAACAGTATAGATCCAGTCAAATTTGTTGTTTTACTGTCTGCACAGGCCAGCTTAGATATCTCCTTCTTCATTCCGATGGCACATCCAGGAACCGATGGGATGACTGCAGCTACAACTGCAGCAGTGCCAGGATCTTTGTTGAAGATTTTTGATGTTCATCTTCTGGAATGACTCTTTCAGAGGATGTTGATGTTGGAAGTTCTTCTTCATACCGTATCTTAATTCGTTTTCTGTGTAGCCAAATTAGGCTTGATCCTCTGTATAAAAACAAACAAACCCTTTGTCCACACTTTGATATGACCTTTATACCATTGTGAAGAACCTATTGGAGATCACCACACAGGAACTGCTTTTTTTTAAGAGAAAAGAATATTATCAGAATAATGTACTTCCATAGGTGATCATCTGACACCCTTAGAAAGATCAAAATTAAGGATATGTAAAGCATGCATTAATCATTGATTTGCAGTTAGTTTTATCCTATCAGGGAGTAATCCACTTTTCGTTCTCTTTTTTTTTGTTATCATTAATCTACAATTACATGAAGAATGTTATGTTGACTAGGCTCTCCCTTAAACCAAGTCCACCCCACAAACCTCATTACAGTCACTGTCCATCAGCATAGCAAAATGTTGTAGAATCACTACTTGTCTTCTCTGTGTTTCAGAGCCCTCCCCTTTCTCCCACCACCCACATTATGCATGCTAATCATAATACCCCCTTTCTTCTTCCCCCCCTTATCCCTTCCTACCCACCCATCCTCCCCAGTCCCTTTCCCTTCGGTACCTGTTAGACCATTCTTGGGTTCTGGAATTCTGCTGCTGTTTTGTTCCTTCAGTTTTTCCTTCGTTCCTATACTCCACAGATGAGTGAAATCATTTGGTATTTGTTTTTCTCCACTTGGCTTATTTCACTGAGCATAATACCCTCTAGCTCCATCCATGTTGTTGCAAATGGTAGGATTTGTTTTCTTCTTATGGCTGAATAATATTCCATTGTGTATATGTACCACATCTTCTTTATCCATTCATCTACTGATGGACACTTATATTGCCTCCAATTCTTGGCTATTGTAAATAGTGCTGCAATAAACAAAGGGGTGCATCTGTCTTTTTCAAACTGGAGTGCTGGATTCTTAGAGTAAATTCCTAGGAGTGGAATTCCTGGGCCAAATGGTAAGTCTATTTTGAGCATTTTGAGGAACCTCCATACTGCTTTCCATAATGGTTGAACAATTCACATTCCCACCAGCAGTGTAGGAGGGTTCCCCTTTCTCCACAACCTCGCCACATTTATTGTTGTTTGTCTTTTGGATGGTAGCCATCCTTACTGGTGTGAGGTGATATCTCATTGTGGTTTTAATTTGCATTTCTCTGATGACAAGCGATGTGGAGCATCTTTTCATATGTCTGTTGGCCATCTGAAATTCTTTTCTGGAGAACTGTCTGTTCAGATCCTCTGCCCATTTTTTAATTAGATTATTTGTTTTTTGTTTGTTGAGGTGGGTGAGCTCTTTATATATCAATGCCCATGTGCTTCTTCTATGTAATTGCACCCAGGAGATAAATCCACCCATGCTATCCTCAGTCACCTCTATTCTGTAATCAAGTCTTTGAGACATTAGAGTCATTAAGGTGACCCCAAGTGTTGGACCAGTAGGCCCACAGAGATCTTCAGCATTCACTACTGACTACATCGGGAAGACTGTTAGGTATTCCCCTGCCCCAGGCTCCAGCACACTCTCCTGCTGACTCACTCTATCGCTACTGGATATAGTCTTACCAGGAAGAGGAGTTCTGGGCAGAGAGGAGCTGCAGACCATCAATCATGGTTTCCAAGATGTCATGACCGTTGTGCACTCAGTGTCCCAATATGGAGACAGCGAAAGGGCCAAACCCTCACCTTTGCCTTTAGTATCTCCTTATGCCTGCCCAAGGAGGCAGGAATGAACAGTGGAACAAAGAGGTCTCTTGGGAGCTCATCTAGGGCATGGATAGCAACCTGCTCATTACTCAGCAGACTCTTTGCAAGAAGCTCTAGCAGAGTGCCTGTGGTCTTCTTGTCCATCTTGAACCTGCTTCAGGGTAAAGAATATTTAGAAATCCTAAGAGGACGTCCACAGTCTCCAATGTCAGTTACAGAACAAATATTTATTGAATAAATATACAGTGACCTCTAGTGACCCCTACTACAGGGATAGAATACAAATAGGCTTGTGTGTTTAAGTATGTGTGTGTGTGCATACACACACACACACACACAAACACCCCCCCACACACACACAAACATACTATAAAATGCCCCTGGACATCACAGGTAAGTTACCAGAATATGATGTTGACCATGAAGCTGTCTTCCTCCCATTATATTTCCTCCCAAAAGGATACCGACCAATCAGAAGGAAAATGTAAATCTACACAAAAGCCACAATCTGATCATTACTTTAACATAGAAAATGTGAAAAGTTCGACGTAATTGGGAGTAAGAGAAATCATGAAATTCCAGCACACAGGCTGTCACACTCCCATCAGTAGGCTTTCTGGTGTGCAAACACAGACCTAGAAAAGCTGTGAGACATACAGATGGAGGAAAACGGTGAGGGGCTTAAACTTCATCTAAAACTGCAGCAGAATAAGTCTGAAAATTCTAAAACGGTGTCCTGGAACCTGAGATTTCTACCTACAGGGAAAAGAATCTGGAATATGAGCATTTAAAGGGGTAAGGAGGGTATAAAGGTGAAGTCGTTGAAAGACATAACTTCTAGGGGAATAATAAAGTCAAGGAGCAAAGGAGAAGCATCCCAGACACTTGGGTAATGGGGAAAATGAAGGATCTTCCAAGACATAAGAGAACCACAAATCAGAGTAATCACGGCTACTCCCTCCCTTATCAAAACAAAATAAATAAAGGATCTGGACTTTGCTATACTGACACAAGAATAACATCACTAAAGTAGAAATCTTGGCAAAAAACATAATATCATACACATGAGCAAAAGGAAGGGGACACCTACATGAACCACTGCAAAAAAAAAAGATGAGGAACAAAAATTTCACACATATGAAACAACCATAAAGCAGGAGAATGTAAGCCAACGCTCCAAACAGAATTGCACTCAAACAAGCATTTGAGGATATGACACCTGCTTGAATCAGAATCCTTTTAAAACTATAAAAACAGAGGTGAACCAAAAGTAAGTCTGAAGTTGAGATTTCCCATCCCAGCTGGAGTGTCCTTCAAATATCACAGCCTATAGAGAAAGTTTTTCAACACATAGGAACTTGGGAATTCGGCACCCCTCAGCACTTTCTGAGGCATATACTAGAGCAGGGCTTTGCAAACTGCACCCCATTGTGCCAAATCTAACCCATCACTTGATTTTGTAAATAAAGTTTTATTGGAACAAAGACACAATCAATCATTTATGTATTGTCTATAAACGCTTTTGCACTGCAACGGCAAGGCTGAGCAGCTTTGACAGAGAAACTGTGGCCCACACACTTAAAAATATTTACTATATGCCTCTTCACAGGCTGACTGCCAAGAATCTTCTAAAAGATGAAATGGGATTGTGATCCCCTGTGTGATGATGGAAAACATCACCAAAATATCTGATGATGAGCATGTTACAGCTAATACAAAAATCTAGGTGGTGGAAAAGGTGGGAAGACTAATGTAGAAATGCTTCAATATTGTGAAAACACAGAAGTTGTGCAATTAAACATGAGAGAAAGCAGAAGAATAGAACAAAAGACAGTTAAACATTTTGTCATAATGCAGTAGGTGAGTTTTAAATAATACTGGGTGGTGAAGAAGAATGGACCAGATAGGAAAGAGTTCAGAAAACAGGGTAGTTCAGGATGAGTTTTTTAAAAGCATTTAACATGACAAAGGACACATGTTGATGATAAAAGCCAAGATTCACAATGAAGATGTAACACTTAGGAATATTTATACACTAAATAACACAGCAAACACTTTTATGAAGCAAAAAGGCAAGGAGACATAGATAAAAATATGGTAAAAATGGGTGATTTAATAAATTAATTAGTATAAGACAGATCAAGTAGTATAAAAAATTGGGATGGGATGTAGAAAATCTAAACAACATAATAAACTATATGTGTATACATATGTGCTCTGACAATAGAGAGTATATTTTCTTGTCAAAATTGATACAAATTAAACAGGGATGGCAGCATTTACTTCCATAAATTAGAAATAGTCCAAATAGTCCTCCTTATCACAAAGCACAAAAAGTTAAAATTAGAAATACCCCAACTAGTCCTCTCTAATCACGAAGCAACAAAAGTTAAAATTACTAACACAAACTGAAAACAGAAAGGCTTTTCTACCAGGAAAGGGTTTCTGGTTTAAAAATTTTTTGCGTTAAAGAGGAATCAAATTAAAGTTACACAAACTATGTATCAGGATCTATGGGATACACGTAAAGCAGTGATCAGAGGCAAACTCGGAGTGCTAAAGACTTTTACAAGAAAAAGTGGAAGAATGAAAATAAATACTGAACAGAAAAAAGAAATTCCTGTGCAACCTCTTTGCAAATAACTTTGAAAATCTACATGAAGTACATATTGTCCTAGAGAAATTCAGACTAACAGAATGCTAACTCTAGTGTTAAAAAGCTGAAATTTGCCAATTTTCATAGAAGAAATAAAGTTATTATGGAATTACCCCCAATTAACATTTTGCTCAGGTGGTCTTACAGGTGAATTCTAGTAAAGTATCAAGGATTCCACAGGACCAATGGCCTCTCTATAAATTATTCAGTAACATTAGAAAGGAAGGAAAACTCCCTAACTCCTATGAAGCAAGTATGACACTGATAGGTAAAATGTAGATATGAAATCCTAAATAAAACATTAGCAAGCAGGCAGAGCCAGGATTGTGGCGTGAGTAGAGCAGCAGAAATCTCCTCCCAAAACCACATATATCTATGAAAATATAACAAAGACAACTCTTCCTAAAAGAGAGACCAGAAGACACAGGACATCCAGACCACATCCACACCTGTGAGAACCCAGTACCTCGTGAAGGGGGTAAGATACAAGCCCTGGCACAGCGGGACCCTAGCACCCCTCCCTCTGGCCCCTGGCGGGTGGAGAGGAGTCAGTAGGGAGGGAGAGAGAGCCCAGGACTGCTGAACCCCCAGCCCTAGCATTCCGGACCAGAGCACAGACACAGTGCATGCGTGGGGTCCTGGATACTAGGGAAACAGGGTGGCAGGACCACTGAGCGGGTGCCTGAGGCTGCCGACAGAGAACAAAGAAACGGGAGCCGCTTTTTTTTTTTTGGCGAGTGCGTTTTGGAAGCCTTAAAGGGACAGGGATGCAAATACTCGGGAAACAGGGTAGCAAGATCAGTGAGCGGGTGCCTGAGACCGGCGCCTGAGGATAAAGAAAATCGCGCATTTTCCACTTTTTTTTGGTGAGTGCTTTTTGGAAGCCTTAAAGGGACAGGGACCCCAATACTAGGGAAACAGGGCAGCAAGACCGGTGAGCGGGTGCCTGAGACCGGCGCTTGAGGACAAAGAAAATCACACGTATTTCCCTTTTTTTTTGGCGAGTGCTTTTTGGCAGATTTAAAGGGACAGGTACTGCAATACTAGGGAAACAGGGCAGCAAGACCGGTGAGCGGGTGCCTGAGACCGGTGCCTGAGGACAAAGACAATCGCATGTTTTTCCCTTTTTTTTGGTGAGTGCTTTTTGGAAGCCTTAAAGAGATAGGGACCCCAATACTAGGGAAACAGGGCAGCAAGACTGGTGAGCAGGTGCCTGAGACCGGCACCTGAGGACAAAGAAAATCGCACGTTTTTCCCTTTTTTTTTCTCTTTCATTGTTACTGTTGTTTTTTTGGTTTGGAGAGTGCTTTTTGGAAGTCTTAAAGGGGAAGGACAGGACACTTAGCCCAGAGGCAGGGAATCTGGGGATCTCTGGGAAATCTAACCCCCTGGGCAACAGGGAGCAGAGGCCACTTATGGAGATAAATACCCTCCCGGCCACTCCCCCTCCAAAGGGGCTCCACCATTTTGAAAGAGCAGCTACAGCCAGGCAACGCCCACAGCAACAGCGGAGATAAACTCCAAACCAACCGGGCAGGTAGCTGAAGCCCTGTCTGCACACAGCTGCCAAACATAAGGCACTAGAGGTAGCTATTCTCCCAGGAGAGGAAGGTAACAAACCAACAAGAAGGAAAGCTCTCCCAGCTGTCACTTGTACCAGCTCTGCAAACTATCTCTATCACCATGAAAAGGCAAAACTACAGGCAGACAAAGATCACAGAGTCAACATCTGAGAAGGAGACAGACCTAACCAGTCTTCCTGAAAAAGAATTCAAAATAAAAATCATGAACATGCTGACAGAGATGCAGAGAAAAATGTAAGAGCAATGGGATGAGACGCAGAGGAAAATGCAAGAGCAATGGGATGAAGTCCGGAGGGAGATCACAGATGTCAGGAAGGAGATCACAGAAGTGAAACAAACCCTGGAAGGATTTATAAGCAGAATGGATAAGATGCAAGAGGCCATTGAAGGAATAGAAACCAGAGAACAGGAACGTATAGAAGCTGACATAGAGAGAGATAAAAGGATCTCCAGGAATGAAACAACACTAAGAGAATTATGTGACCAATCCAAAAGGAATAATATTCATATTATAGGGGTACCAGAAGAAGAAGAAAGAGGAAAAGGGATAGAAAGTCTCTTTGAAAAAATAATTGCTGAAAACTTCCCCAAACTGGGGGAGGAAATAATCGAAAAGACCACGGAAATACACAGAACCTCCAACAGAAAGGATCCAAGGAGGACAACACCAAGACACATAATAATTCAAATGGTAAGGATCAAGGACAAGGAAAGAGTTTTAAAGGCAGCTAGAGAGAAAAAGGTCACCTTTAAAGCAAAACCCATCAGGCTAACATCAGACTTCTCGACAGAAACCCTACAGGCCAGAAGAGAATGGCATGATATCGCGTCCCGCCATCTAGGGCGATGGCAGGAGAACGATCACTGAAGGCCTGGTTCATTAGGAATCTTTATTATGGGCGTCCGAGCATCCATCTAGCAAAAGGCAAAAGCAAAAAACAACAATCACACTTCCTCCAGGGCAGCAGCTTATATAGCATATCCCAACCAATCAGCTGACTGATCACGCGCCAGATTCAGTCTTATTGGAAACATGTGAAAAGCATGCTATGAGCACGAGCACGGAAATGGGGACAAGCCAATCATGGAGACTTCCTTATGCGCTGAGCTGTAGGGCCAGGAAGGGTGGTGTCTAGGAAGCAGGTGCCATCTTTAGGGCGTTGTCCAGCTAGAGTGGAGCTCAGCCTCGGCTGTAGGCCGGGCCCCCACATCTCCCCCTTTATTGTTTTATAACCAAAGGGCTGTCGGGATCATGCCTGTCTTAGGTCGTCTGGAGTCTGCAGCATTCTTACCCGTCCTCTGTTGACAACTTAGGTCTGCGCCCTGTCTTAGGTTGATATGCGCAGATCCCGATCTTACCCGTCCTTGACTACTGATCCTGCATATTAAGCCATACTCTAGGGGAGATGCCTTTCTCTAGCACTGCCATGGCCTGCAACAGGACCTTCCGTTCTCCCCATTGCTGTTTTTGTAACAGACTTTCCTCCCAAGCAGGAGGAAGCCCACAATTAGCAATATTCCTATGACACCTACACCTGACCAGGCTTTGGTGGCGTTTAACATCTTGCCTAACTGTCTGGACAAGTTGGCAGCTTTAGAATAATTATGAAAAGGAATACCAATAATACACCCCCGTATAAGAATGGACGCAGCCCACAGACAAAACCTCCCCCAAGAGGTCCAATTGTTCTTGAAGAAGGTTCATGCATTGGTTGACCAAGGCCATCCCATTCTTAAAATGGCCGTTGATGACGTTCTGCGTTGTCATTGCCGAGGCAGTGGCCTGGGACAGACCATTCAGTGTCTCTGCCGTAGGAATGGTGATAGTCAGCGTGGCGGTGGCTGCAGCTGCAGCTCGGCTCCGCCGTCGCCTGCTGTAGGATCCACGGCAGGAGCAGAAGCAGTGCGATCATCTTGTACCTCCGCTCCGGGGTTTTCCACTCTGCATATCAGACGTTCAGGCACCCAAACGGGGTTCTGCTGGTCCTTTGGAAAAACACAAACCGAGCTTCGGGTCCAGATTATCACTGGGTCCGGGCCTTTCCATGTTCCTTCCAACACATCCTTCCACAAAACTTTAGGCATGTGTTTTGGATTGGATTGTTGGCCGTGCTGCTCTGCTGCACTGCGACATTTTTGTCCAGTGTTAAAAAGTTTAAAATGAATAATATGATGTTTAATTTGTCTCTGGGGGATCTAAAGTCTTCTCCTATTCCCCCTTTTTGTTTATATAAGGCATTCTTGAGAGTGAGGTGGGTGCGTTCCACCATACCCTGACCCTGAGGGTTGTCTCTAGCTCCCTGCTGCTCTCATGACACAAAAGGATGTCATCCATATAATGATAGATGCCTTAGGCAGGGCCATGGGCAGTGGCAAACTCAGTTGTATTGAGCCCATAAGCACCATCTGCTTATTTACAGCCCTAAGGTCATGTAAAAGCCTCCACTTCCCTGTTTTCTTTCTTATCACAAAAATAGGTGTGTTCCAGGGGGAGGTAGAGGCCTGAATATGCTTGGCAGCAAGCTGCACCTGTACTAAAGTGTGGGCTGCTTCCTTCTTCTCTTTAGTAAGGGGCCACTGAGGAACCCACACAGGATTCTCAGATCACCACTGAATCTTTATTTGCTGTTCTCTTTCACTGGCCCCGAGGAAAAACCCAGCCCGGGCCCTCCAAATCAACTGGGTGTAATGTTAAGACAAGCCAGCAGAGCCCCAGAAGACCCAAACCCTTGCTGTCCTCGAACAGCATTTTTATAAGCATACAAATCATGTTTGCTAGGAAGCATAAGAATTTGAGCAATGCGATCTCCTGGGCTAATAGCCATGATTCCTCATGGGGAGGAGACCATAAACTATTCCTTCATAGTCGGAATCTATAACTCCTGGGTGTACTATTAACCCTGCTTTAGTAGTGGAGCTCCAGCCCAATAAGAGACCCACTACTCCTTTTGCCAAAAGTCCCTTAAAATCTGACTCTACAACTTGAACTCCCATCTGGGGGTCAATACAAGTCTGGTGGCAGCACAGACGTCCACTCCTGTGCTTCCTGCTGTTGCTCTCTGTGATCCCTCGGTGCTGGGTGAACTCCCTGATCTGTCAAAGGGTGGTGAGTTCTGGGTATCTGTTGAACCACCCCATACATTTGCAGGCCCTGAGGTGGAGGGCCCCTCCTCCCATTTTTCAGCTCTTGAGGGGGCAGCGGTCAGCCTTCCACATCTACCACTGACCTACACTCACTGGCCCAGTGATTTCCTTTTCTACATCTCAGGCATAATTTTGGTTTGGGCCTGCTAGCAGGTTCGTTGGCTTCCTTCAACTTGGGACAATCTCTTTTCAAATGACCCATTTGTTTGCAGTAGAAACAGGCCCCAGGAGGGGTTGACCTGACACAAGCATCTCTCAATCCCTGAGTTATGGCTGCGGCCATTACCTGTCCTTGCACCATGCTGTCATTAATGTCCCTACAAACCTTAATATAAGTACTCAGATCTTTGTTCTTCCAGGGTCTTATGGCCTCCGTACACCATTTGTTGGCCTGCTCATAGGCCAGCTGCTTCACAAGGGGCATAGCAGTATCAACATCACCAAATATGCGACCGGCTGTTTGCATCAGTCTGGCTAGAAAGTCTGCATATGGCTCATTAGATCCTTGCAACACCTTTGACAGCTGACCCTGTAGGTCACCTGTGCCTTGCAGCGTCTTCCTCACTGCTGCCGTGGCTATTTGCATATATATAGCTGGGGGGAATCCTACCTGATTCTGTTGACCCAAATATGGACCCATGCCCATCAACATGTCTAAGTTCCATTGATGATTACCTGCTGTGGCATTATGCCGAGCCGTGTCCTGTGAAAATTCTTGCCAGGCTGTCTTAAATGTCAGGTACTGACCTCCAGAGAGGGCTGCTCTTGCTACATTGGCCCAATCATCCGGCGTCAGATTAAGAGAAGCTACTGACTCCACTAAAGAAGCAGTGAAAGCTGCCTGGGGACCATACATTGTGGATGCTTCCTTCAGACTTTTAATGACCTTGAAATCTAGGGCTTGATGATACCTCTGTTGTGTATTAGGGTCTTCAAATACAGGGAAAGCGGCACTTCCTTGTTCTCTCAGCCACTCCTTCCACCCCCCTCTTTCTAGTCCTTGATTGCAATCACACGTACGACGACAGGGCTGTACGTGATACAGGGGCAGTTCTGCAAATGAAGCCGGAGGAAGAGGGGGGGCTGACGGCACCATTTTCAAGGACAGTTTCAGGGTTGTTGAGAGGAGGGTGTTCTCTGACTCCTCTTCCTCTTTCTGTTGCCTTAGCTGTATTAGGGAGGGATAACTGTGGGGGATAGGGCGTTCCTTCCTCTGGGCGATTCTGAGTCTCCTTATATGCTATTCTAATTCCTCCCCCGATAGCTCCCCTTCCTCATCTATAGATCCTCCTCGCTCAGACCCCCTCTCTGAGGTCCTAGAGGAGGATCTTTCCTCCCGGACATCTTCCAGGACTTCCTCCCCCTCTCTTATAGCCTCTCTGCAGCTTGGCTTATCCTCCTTAAGGCACCCCCTGACTAGACTCCATATAGGAATCATCCCTACGGGAGTGGTTCCGCTTGATCTGCTTTGCGCAGATCGTTCCCTAGTCTTTCCCACAAGGGGGCAGTGATCCTTCCCTCATCCAAAAACCACTGCGCATGCTTCTCAACAGTATGTAAGAAAGCCTTTGCGGTCTTAGCCTTTAATGGAGATCCATTAGCCCTTAGGAGTGCCTGGAGTGGTTCCTCCGCCCGCATCCTAGACACCTCTGAACCCATAGTGCGGAGGAAAGGAGGTTGACTCTATTCTATGATAAGGTTATGTGCGCCCGTGCTTGTACCCCTGAATCGAGTCTCCTTACAGCCTGAGAGTCCTCGCTAACTGGTTTTCGTCGCTTCCCGCGAACGTTAGTCTACGTCGCTTTACCTGTGAACTTTCCACAGCGCTCTTATACTTTCGTGAGGAAACGCAGAAACATATACAGACTAAGACAGAACAAGACAAGGAACACAAAGGCTAAACACACACCACAATTGCTTGCATTCACACTACCTGATGTTGCTTTCACTTTGTCCGTGACCATACTCACCACTCTCCAAAATGTCAGTCACTTGTGTAACTCTTCCAAAGGGTGTCCACTCGGATCGCCGCAGGGTGAGAAGTTCCACTCCGTCCTCAGACGTCAGGTTTTCCTCCCAGGTTTCGGCACCAGCTATCGCGTCCTGCCATCTACGGCGATGGCAGGAGAACGATCACCGAAGGCCTGGTTCGTTAAGAATCTTTATTATGGGCGTCCGAGCATCCATCTAGCAAAAGGCAAAAGCAAAAAACAACAATCACACTTCCTCCACAGCAGCAGCTTATAAGGCATATCCCAACCAATCAGCTGACTGATCACGCGCCAGGTTCAGTCTTATTGGAAACATGTGAAAAGCATGCTATGAGCATGAGCACAGAAATGGGGACAAGCCAATTATGGAGACTTCCTTATGCGCTGAGCTGTAGGGCCAGGAAGGGTGGTGTCTAGGAAGCAGGCGCCATCTTTAGGGCGTTGTCCAGCTAGAGTGGGGCTCAGCCTAGGCCGTAGGCCGGGCCCCCACAGCATGATATATTTAATGCAATGAAACAGAAGGGCCTTGAATCAAGGATACTGTATCCAGCACGATTATCATTTAAATATGATGGCGGGATTAAACAATTCCCAGACAAGCAAAAGCTGAGGGAATTTGCTTCCCACAAACCACCTCTACAGGGCATCTTACAGGGACTGCTCTACATGGGAGCACTCCTAAAAATAGCACAGAACAAAACACACAACATATGAAGAATGGAGGAGGAGGAATAAGAAGAGAGAGAAGAAAAGAATCTCCAGACAGTGTATATAACAGCACAATAAGTGAGCTAAGTTAGGCAGTAAGATACTAAAGAAGCTAACCCTTGAACCTTTGGTAACCACGAATCTAAAGCCTGCAATGGCAATAAGTATATATCTCTCAATAGTCACCCTAAATGTAAATGGACTTAATGCATCAATCAAAAGACAGAGTAATAGAATGGATAAAAAAGCAAAACCCATCTATATGCTGCTTACAAGAAACTCACTTCAAACCCAAAGAAATGTACCGACTAAAAGTCAAGGGATGGAAAAACATATTTCAGGCAAACAACAACGAGAAGAAAGCAGGGGTTGCAGTACTAATATCAGACAAAATAGACTTCAAAACGAAGAAAGTAACAAGAGATAAAGAAGGACACTACATAATGATAAAGGGCTCAGTCCAACAAGAGGATATAACAATTCTAAATATATATGCACCCAACACAGGAGCACCATCATTTGTGAAACAAATACTAACAGAACTAAAGAGGAAAATAGAATGCAATGCATTCATTTTAGGAGACTTCAACACACCACTCACCCCAAAGGATAGATCCACCGGGCAGAAAATAAGTAAGGACACACAGGCACTGAAGAACACACTAGAACAGATGAACCTAATAGACATCTATAGAACTCTACATCCAAAAGCAACAGGATATACATTCTTCTCAAGTGCACATGGAACATTCTCCAGAATAGACCACATACTAACTCACAAAAAGAGCCTCAGTAAATTCCAAAATATTGAAATTCTACCAACCAATTTTTCAGACCACAAAGGTATAAAACTAGAAATAAATTCTACAAAGAAAACAAAAAGGCTCACAAACACATGGAGGTTTAACAACATGCTTCTAAATAATCAATGGATCAATGAACAAATCAAAATAGAGATCAAGGAATATATAGAAACAAATGACAACAACAACACAAAGAACCAACTTCTGTGGGATGCGGCGAAAGCAGTCTTAAGAGGAAAGTATATAGCAATCCAGGTACACTTGAAGAAGGAAGAACAATTCCAAATGAATAGTCTAACATCACAATTTTCGAAACTGGAAAAAGAAGAACAGATGAGGCCTAAAGACAGCAGAAGGAGGGACATAATAAAGATCAGAGAAGAAATAAACAAAATTGAGAAGAATAAAACAATAGCAAAATTCAAAGAAACCAAGAGATGGTTCTTTGAGAAAATAAACAAAATAGATAAGCCTCTAGCCAAACTTATTAAGAGAAAAAGAGAATCAACACAAATCAACAGCATCAGAAATGCGAATGGAATAATCACGACAGACTCCACAGAAATACAAAGAATTATTAAAGACTACTATGAAAACCTATATGCCAACAAGCTGGAAAACCTAGAAGAAATGGACAACTTCCTAGAAAAATACAACCTCCCAAGACTGACCAAGGATGAAACACAAAAGTTAAACAAACCAATTACGAGCAAAGAAATTGAAACGGTAATCAAAAACCTACACAAGAACAAAACCCCAGGGCCGGACAGATTTACCTCAGAATTTTATCAGACACACAGAGAAGACATAATACCCATTCTCCTTAAAGTGTTCCAAAAAATAGAAGAGGAGGGAATACTCCCAAACTCACTCTATGAAGCCAACATAACCCTAATACCAAAACCAGGCAAAGACCCCACCAAAAAAGAAAATTACAGAGCAATATCCCTGATGAATGTAGATGCAAAAATACTCAATAAAATATTAGCAAACAGAATTCAACAGTATATCAAAAGGATCATACCCCATGACCAAGTGGGATTCATCCCAGGGATGCAAGGATGGTACAACATTCGAAAATCCATCAACATCATCCACCATATCAAGAAAAAGAAAGACAAAAACCACATGATCATCTCCATAGATACTGAAAAAGCATTTGACAAAATTCAACATCCATTCATGATAAAAACTCTCAGCAAAATGGGAATAGAGGGCAAGTACCTCAATATAATAAAGGCCATATATGATAAACACACAGCCAACATTATACTGAACAGCAAGAAGCTGAAAGCATTTCCTCTGAGATCGGGAACCAGACAGGGATGCCCACTCTCTCCACTGTTATTTAACATAGTACTGGAGGTTCTAGCCACGGCAATCAGACAAAACAAAGAAATACACGGAATCCAGATTAGTAAAGAAGAAGTTAAACTGTCACTATTTGCAGATGATATGGTACTGTACATAAATAGCCCTAAAGATTCCACTCCAAAACTACTAGAACTGATATTGGAATACAGCAAAGTTGCAGGATACAAAATTAACACTCAGAAATCTGTAGCTTTCCTATACACTAAAAATGAACCAATAGAAAGAGAAATCAGGAAAACAATACCATTCACAATTGCATCAAAAAGAATAAAATACCTAGGAATAAACCAAACCAAAGAAGTGAAAGACCTACACCCTTAAAAATACAAGTCACTCTAAAGAGAAATTAAAGGGGACACTAATAAATGGAAACTCGTCCCATGCTCATGGCTAGGAGGAATTAATATCGTCAAAATGTCCATCCTGCCCAAACCAATATACAGATTTCATGCAATCCCTATCAAATTACCAGCAACATTCTTCAATGAACTGGAACAAATAATTCAAAAATTCATATGGAAACACCAAAGACCCCGAATAGTCAAAGCAATCCTGAAAAAGAAGAATAAAGTAAGGGGGATCTCACTCCCCAACTTCAGGCTCTACTACAAAGCCATAGTAATCAGGACAATTTGGTACTGGCTCAAGAACAGAGCCACAGACCAGTGGAACAGATTAGAGACTCCAGAAATTAACCCAAACATATATGGTCAATTAACATTTGATAAAGGAGCCATGGACATACAATGGCAAAATGACAGTCTTTTCAACACATAGTGCTGGCAAAACTGGACAGCTACATGTAGGAGAATGAAACTGGACCATTGTCTAACCCCATATACAAAGGTAAACTCAAAATGGATCAAAGACCTGAATGTAAGTCATGAAACCATTAAACTCTTGGAAAAAAACATAGGTAAAAACCTCTTAGACATAAGGATGAGTGACCTCTTCTTGAACATATCTCCCCGGGAAAGGGAAACAACAGTAAAAATGAGCAAGTGGGACTACATTAAGCTGAAAAGCTTCTGTACAGCAAAAGACCCCATCAATAGAACAAAAAGGAACCCTACAGTATGGGAGAATATATTTGAAAATGAAAGATCCGATAAAGGCTTGACATCCAGAATATATAAAGAGCTCACATGCCTCAACAAACAAAAAACAAATAATCCAATTAAAAAATGGGCAGAGGAACTGAACAGACAGTTCTCTAAAAAAGAAATACAGATGGCCAACAGACACATGAAAAAATGCTCCACAACCCTAATTATCAGACAAATGCAAATTAAAACTACAATGAGTTATCACCTCACACCAGTAAGGATGGCTGCCATCCAAAAGACAAACAACAACAAATGTTGGTGAGGCTGTGGAGAAAGGGGAACCCTCCTACACTGCTGGTGGGAATGTAAATTAGTTCAACCATTGTGGACAGCAGTATGGAGGTTCATCAAAATGCTCAAAACAGACCTACCATTTGACCCAGGAATTCCACTCCTAGGAATTTACCCTAAGAACACAGCAATCAAGTTTGAGAAAGACAGATGCACCCCCATGTTTATCGCAGCACTATTTACAATAGCCAAAAATTGGAAGCAACCTAAATGTCCATCGGTAGATGAATGGATAAAGATGATGTGCTACATATACACAATGGAATACTACTCAGCCATAAGAAGAGGGAAAATCCTACCATTTGCAGCAACATGGATGGAGATGGAGAGTATTATGCTCAGTGAAATAAGCCAAGCAGAGAAAGAGAAATACCAAATGATTTCACTCATCTGAGGAGTATAAGAACAAAGGAAAATCTGAAGGAACAAAACAGCAGCGGAATTACAGAATCCAAAAATGGACTAACAGGTACCAAAGGGAAAGGAACTGGGGAGGATGGGTGGGCAGGGAGGGATAAGGGGGGAAGAAGAAAGAGGGTATTAAGATTAGCATGCATGGGGGGGAGGAAGAAAGGGGAGGGAGGGCTGTACAACACAGAGAGGACAAGTAGTGATTCTACAACATTTTGCTATGCTGATGGACAGTGACTGTAATGTGGTTTTTAGGGGGGACTTGCTGTAGGGGAGAGCATAGTAAACATAGTATTCTTCATGTAAGTGTAGATTAAAGATTTAAAAAAACGGGAAAAAAAGAAAGAAAGAAAGAAAGAACAGGGGGATTACTCCTTGATAGGATAACACTATTGGTAAATCAAAGATTAACGCATGCTTTATATATACTTAATTTTGATAACTTAAAGAGTGACAGATGATCGGCTATGGAGGTACTCTTTTCTGATAATATTCCTTTCTCTTAATAAAAAAATTTTTAAAAAAGCAGTTCCTGTGTGCTGACTTTCAATGAGTTCTACACAGTGGTATAGAGGGCATGTCAAAGTGTGGGCAAAGGGTCTGTTTGTTTTTATGCAGAAGATCAAGGACAAGCTTGGCTACCAAGAAAATGAACTAAGATACTATATGAGGAGGAGCTTCCGGCACCAGCATTCTCTGGAGGACTCGTGCTGGGGAATGATAATCAAAAAGCCTCCACAAGGATCCGGGTGATGCTGCGGTTGTGGCTGCATCCATCCCACTGTTTCCTGGACTTGCCATTGGAATGAGGAGGGAGATGTCTAGGCTGGCATGTGCATACAGTGAGACAACGAATTTGAGTCGATCTGTACTGCTGGAACTCAACCAGGAGTTAGGAAGGGTGCAAGTTGTAGCACTCCAAAATCTTATGACTATAGACTATCTACAGTTAAAAGAACATATGGGATGTGAACAGATCCCAGAAATGGGTTGCTTTAATTTGTCTGATTTATCTCAGACTGTTCAAGTACAGTTGGACAATATCCATCATATCATAGACAAATTCTCACAAATGCCTAGGGTGCCTAACTGGTTTTCTTGGCTTCACTGGAGATGGCTGGTAATTATAGATTTGCTTAGTTTATGTCACCGTATTCCTATTATGTTAATAGGTGTGTGCAAGTTAGTTAGTAGTTTAAAACCTATACATGCTTAAGGTACTCTACAAGAAGATATGTCAAAGAAATAATCAATCCTCCCATGTTTTCTTCCATATGCTACCTCTATAGCTTTTCTTCTTCCTTCCTTATTACAACCCTTAAATAGAATTCGTGCCTCATATCAAATTTACCGAGCATCATAATTCCTCCAGGTGGTAAAGATACCTCGAGACAAGTGCTGGGCATAGAAGCCACAGGGCATAAATCTGCAAAGAAGTAAAAAGCTAACCTTTTCAAACAATATGGCTTCTCTCTCACTTACCAACTTTACATCTCCCTGTATGGCCCCGGAAGATGACTGGTTAGCCAGAGATGGGTAAGATTCCTCAAGGGAGGAACAACCTAAGACAGGCACAGTCGCAAAGGGGGGCCATCAGGTGAGAAATTGGGGATCAACAGTGGTGAGGCTTAGAACCTCACCGCCCTGTTTTGAGAGAAATCTTCTGCATCTGTGGATGTTTTAATGCCCTTGTCTAGCTTGGATTAACACATAGTCTACAGGCACACACCTGATCATCTACAATTGCTCTCTTACAACACTAAAGTATGTTTTCTACCTTTATCTTGTATCTACCTACCACTTCAGCATTTTATTAAAAATAATAAGAAGAAGAAGAAGAAAGGGAGAAATGTGGGATCCACATATAAATCAAGTATAAAAATCAAACGAATATTCATATTTGACCTGATTCTTTATAGTTCATAATGCATGATCAAAACTGAAAGTTTCTGTGATGAATGCCCTTGTACTGTTCACCATCTAAGAACTTATTCACTATGTAAGAATTCGTCCACCATGTAAGAACTTGTTCGTTGTGCTTCAGAAGATTGTACATTGATGAGAATTACGCTTGAGATGGATTAATGATTTTGCACTGAGCATTGACCTCCCTATACAGAATTTTATTGTTGTTAACAACCATTTGATCGATCAATAAATATGAGAGATGCCCTCTCACAAAAAAAAAAAAACATTAGCAAGTATCCAACAATAATACATTAAGAAACTAATACACTGCAACCAACTGGGATTGATTCCATTAATACAAAGTTGGTTCTATATTAGGAATTCCATTTATACCACACATGGTAGTAATAACATAGTTAAGGACAACCATAGATTCTGAACAAGCCTTTGGGAAAGTTCAACACTGATACATGTTAAGAAAAGAAAAACGTCTAGAAAATAGGCGGCAGGGGATGTTTTCTAAACATGAAAGAAGATACATAATTAATTCATAACGCCAGTATTTTATTAAATGGGGGACCACTAGAGGGAAAGAACGGATGCCCACTCCTTCATTCCTACTCAGTCTTGTACTATAAGTATTCGTCAGTTGACAAGAGAAAGCTATCAGATTTACAAGAATGGAGAATAAGAGGTAAAGCTGTCTTTGTGTGCCAATGATATTACAGTATACCTGCACATCCAACAGAACAATGACACATTAACTGAAACAATAATCAAAATCAGTACGGGAGCAGCATATAAAGCTAACATAAAAGAATCAATAGTCTTTGTATATAACCACACAAAAACCCAGTGGAGAGAGCATATTGGGAGAGAAGATTCCACATATGACAGCAACACATAAGATTAAATGTACATGTATAAACTTAGCAAGAACATCGATACAAGGAAAGGTTTTTCCAAATGACAAGGAATTGTCATTGCATCTATACAAGGAAAACGTTTTCCTTTGTGACAGTGTGTAAATGAAAAGACAGTCACTGTCCATGGGCAGAATACTTCAACATTAAAAATATGTCAATTCTCCCTAAGTTAATTTATAGATTGAATAAAATCTCAAAAATAGCAACAAACATTGTTATGGAGTAAGACAAGTCGATAATAAAGTTCATAGTTTAAAAAATGCAAGAATACCTAGGATATAAATGAAAAAGAAAACCTACGAGAGGGGAGGAATGATACCAGACACTCAAGCACGGTGTAAAGACTCTGCAATTACAAGATCATGGCACTGGTACCTGGACAGATACATAGCCCAATGGAATAGAAGAGAAAACACAGAGATGCACCCAAGTACATACAGAAATTCTAGTATTAAAAAAAGGGGGGGGCGTTGCATGTAACATCACTGGGGCAAAGCAAAGATGGACATTTAATAAATGGTGATGGATCAACTGAGACATTTAGAGAAACATAACAGTAGATTCATATCACACACCTTCCAGAAAACAAACTGCAATGATGTTAGGGATTTAAACATAAAAAAATGAAATCACAAGTTCTTGAACAAAATATGGCAGAAATTTTCTTTAACCTCAGTGTAGGGAAAGGCTTTCTAACTGTGACTCAAATTAGGAGGCTGTGAAAGACAAGAACGATCAATTTGACTGTACAAATTTTTTAAAAATATTTGACAAACACATCCTAAATAAATCGAAAGGAAACTGAGAAACTGGGACAGAGGACTTGCAGCATACACCATGGACAAATGGGTAATGTCCGAAATATATAGAGAACTTTTAAATATTGAAGGAAAAAGGGCTAAAAGTTGTCAAAAGTGAGAAAATGATATGAACAGATGATTCACAAAATATATATCACGGTCCTCAAAGACATGATGATTCAAACTTGCAATCACACAAATGAGTATTAAAACACAAAAGTGACCCTTCGGGTAGAAGACATTTTTGACTCTGAATTGTGGTAATGATTCCCATACCCAACAATTAAATGAACAATTTGAATCAATCAGGGTGGGGGCAGGTCCCAAACTCAAATACAAAGAGCAACAAATGAATCTAACCATATTGTAAATGACTATCTTTACCACACTGAGAGGTGAGGAAGAAAACAGCTAAGCTAAGAAACAAAAAGGGGCTCCCAATGACCAGAGCTGGAACAATTCAAGGAACAAAATTAACCATGATCTAATTTGACTATAACTGATAGTGTATCATGGTTGTCTATGAGTCCAGAATGATAAAAGTAATTTGAATAAGTTATCTGAATCAGTAATTTGAGATAAATTTTGTAAAAAAAACAAAAAATGTATAAATAAATGGGGGAGAAAGGATGGCTCTTCAGAATTCCAATAAGTAAATGTGAAAGGAATGAGGACAATAGGAAGTCAGCATTAGGTCATAAGTGTTATAGGCGAGATCCCCAGATGGATTCTAAAAGCAGTGAGTAAAGGTCTGAGAAGAAACAGGTATTTTCATAGCCTCAAAGTGTTTCCTACACAAGTTAATAAAGTATTTGTCATTAACAATTGGAAAACAGCAGCATTACCTAGAGCAACATAATCACCATGACCTCAGTCAAGTGATCAAGATGAACACCAGCAGTAGCAAGTACAACATACAGACACCGTGTGCCCTGACATGATGCGTATACAAAGGGAGCAAAACCACTTTTGCAGTTTCATTGTATAAGCCCTAAAATTATTAAGGCCCAATGATATACACGCCTTGACATCTGGGGAAAACCCAGAGGACCTCGAATGGCCTAACCACAAGTTCCCTCTGTATTGTTTTCCCACAAAGAAGGTTCCCTGGCCAAAGAACCTTCTTATCATGGGAACTAGGCACAGTGCCTGCTTACCCCTGAGGAGTCAGTTTCCATTCCCAACCAGCCCACACAATTATTCAAACAAGCCGATTACATCCTCCCACGGGAACCAAGGATAACTTCATCCTCTTGTTACTAAGCAGACTGCCTGCCACAGGTCCTTGGTATTCACTCTCTTCCAGACCATGACACCTGCGAGGCACTACCTGGCGTGTAGCGTCCTCCTCACCCAGGGGCTGAGTAAATGTTATTAATAAACTGCTATGGATGTCACCTTCTCAGTGTTGGGTGTCATGTCTTCGGCCACCCTGACAACACTAGGATGGAAAGTCTCCCATCATCTATGGAGGTAAACAGTAATTCCTGCCCAAATGAGTAACTTAAATCTAATCTTAAGAAAATATGAGGCAAACCCAAACTGGCAGACATTCTATAAAATACCTGACCAGTATAGGATCTTCAAAAGCTTCAGGGATGTGAAAGACTCAGAAAGATTGAGGAATCATCAGCCTGCAGGAAACTAAAGAGAAATGATGGCCAAATGCCCTGGCGGTATCCTGAATGGGATCCTGGAATAGGAAAAGGACATTAGTCGTACAACTGGTGAAACTAAAATAGAGTATGTCATTTGTTAATAGTATTACATCAATGTTAATTTCCTGGTTTTGATCATTCTTCCTTCGTGTTGTAAACCGTTAACATTAGGGAAATCTGGGTAAAGACACTCTCTGCCATTTTCTGCGACCTTAACATGCATCTAAAATTATTCAAAATAAGGAATTAAAAAATACAATGTCAGTGGTTAAAGACATGGTTAGTCTATAAATCACATGGTTTAATAATAATTGGCCAGCTGAAACACAGCAAGGAAGACAGTAGGATAAATGCTCACAGCACCTCACCCATTAAAAAATGAATTCAAACTGCTTTGTGAGCCCATTTTAAGGAATGAAGCTGCATTCATGCCCAGGATGTACCTGAATACTTACTTATTTGATCTCCACCGGAGAAAAGCATTTTAATTTAAGGTCTGGGACAGCAACAGTAATCTAAACAAAACTAAGATGCAAAGGAGAAATATAGTTCATTTTAAGAAGATAAGGGCTGTTAGATTCTGAGGAGAGAGTGTGAATTTATTAGTGATACAATAGAAGTGAACCACATGTAAGAATAGGGGGATATGGAGAGAGCGGAGAGGAAAGTGGTTCCAATCTGACTGGATTTTCTTTCTTATTAATCTCCAAACCTCAGCCGTGGGTAATTTAGGCTGGTAGAGGTGTGATTTATCAAGAGAAGAATGGTGTAACATACCTACTTGCTAGGAGAGTTGGAGAAAACCTGGGAACCATCCAAGACCTCAGCAGCGGGAGCCACCTGCTCCCTCTCAGGAGGCTGCCGCAAAAGAACACGGGTCTTGGCAGTGCGCGGAGTCTCAACGGTTTCTTCTCGAAGTTAAACAGGTTGGAAGAGAACTTCTACTGGCGGATCTTAGGTCAGGTGACCCCCTCCTAGTCAAACAACTGTGCGATGGTAGGTGGGGTCAGACTCGTTACCCACCTCCAGGGACACCGTTCCACCGAGCACGCAGGGGTGAAAGGTCGCGTGTTCTCGCGGCCCCACCATCTTGGATCCCCATGGGTAGAAAGCGAAGAATGGAGCATCCACCTCAGGACAAGTTCCTTGAAGATGAGAGCCAATTAAAAAAAAAAAAAGAAAGGAAGGAAGGAAGTGAAGCACGCTGTCGCTGCATGTGGCCTGGGCACTGCCTGGCCACGGTTTCTACCAGGCCAGGTCTCAAACACAGACATCCAATGTCCAAATGTATCGGCTATACAACAAAGGGCGTTAGCTTGAAAATGAGCGACCAGTTGATGGCAAAATCCGTCAGATTAGCTCCCTGGTGATAGGGTTTTATTTACCACGTGGAAGATAGGTGATCTCGGCCAGGTACACTGACCCTTAATAGACTCCATTATCCATCTTCAAAATGCCACTGGCAGTTGAGGTGACATCATCAGGCTGTTGGGGTTTCAAGCCCCGTCAATACTACTTACCCTATGTGGTGTAAGGGTAGTATAAATCTTTGACTCTTCACAATCGGTGATGGACAGCTAAAGTGCTTAAGGGGTCCAGAAAAGGTCCTAAACAACCCGAGGCAGGGATCATTTGCAACCCTGTACTCCCCCCGTCCAAGGACAGGACATGAGCCCAGCCTAACGTCTAGTACTGCCCCAGAAACTCCTCAGCAGGAAACAGCCAAGGGGCCAGATAAGAGTCCCACTTGTCCTGAGGGAAAATGGGCAGGCTGGGATGATAAAGCACTTAACAGCTTTCTTTAGGCAGAGTATTCCTTGGGGCAGATCACAAGAGCAGAGAGTTTTCCAAAGCAGAATCTTAAGGTAAGGTTTTCTTCCCCCACCCCCTTATATATCCTAACAGAATTTTGGAAACAGCCCTCTCACATATTTCATTGGCAAAGGATTCATTCAGTTCCTGGTATATTGTGCATTTTGTATGTGCTTTGAGTATCCTTTTTCTAAATCTTGGCACCACAGTCTTACTTCACTCAGTTTATGGGAAACGTCAGCATGTTACTTAACTGGAAAGCTAGTCCTAGCTGAAAAACAAATTCAAATGTGATCAGAAGTACCTTTCATTATTGAAAGTCTGATTTCATTTTTCAGTTTCAGTAATTGCACAAATGACTCTCTGTTCTATCTTCCTTCTGAATCCTAACATTCGTAGGTGGATGGTAAGAAAGTTAGATAGAAGCAACCCCTTTTGCTGCCTCAAGACTATGCCTCAGGAATCTGTGCCATGTCAATCAAAGATGCACTAGGTGTTTCTTCCCCTGGGGGAATGCAGCATAGATTCAGGATGGGGATGAACATTTTTCTTTTGTAAAAAAAAATAAAGATATTTTAACTTTGTGTTTGGAGGTAATTGTACATTCACATGCAGTTTTAAGAAACAACACATAGAGGCCCTATGGACGCTTTGTCCACTTCCCCCAATGATGACATATTACAAAATGGTATTAGAGCCAGGATATTGACCCTGATAGTACCCACTGATATTATTTATATTTTGCTTTATTCCAGTGCATGTGTCTATGTGTGTGTGTGTGTGTACTTAGTTTTGTGTACTTTTATCACATGTGGGTCCATGTATCCATCACAATAGACAAGATGCCAAAGAATTCTATCAGCACATTGATCTCTCTAGTTTTGCCATTTTGTTTTTCTATTTCTTCATTTATAGTGTTCTACTCCATGACCACACCTACCTCCCTTCTAGAATGCTTCCCCATACCTAACCTATGGAAACTCCTAAACCATCTCCATTTATAAAATTTTGCCATTTCGAAACTACGTAAAAGGAATCCTATATTAGTAAGTTTGGGGTTTGGCTCTTTCTCACGAAACACAATTCTCTGAATATCCACCAGAGTTTTTGGATTTGTCAAGAATGTGTAACTTTTTATTGTTTAGTAGAATTCCGTGATGTGGATATACCACCCTTTCTTCAACCATTCACCCATTCGGGGACACTTGGGGTTTTCTGTTTGGTGAGTATTACAAATAAAGGTGCTGTGAAAACCTGTACAAGTTTCTGTGTGAAATTAAGCCTTTAATTTAAATCCCACAGTGAGAGCTCTGGCATACATGTTAAGTTCATGTTTAACTTTCAGAGAAATTGCCGAACCATTTTAGCAAGTGCCTGAACCATTTTACATTCCAGCCATTAATACATGAGTGATCCAGTTTCCCCACACATTCTTGCCAGTATTTGATGTTATCCCCTTTTAAAATTTTTCATAGGTATTCTAATAGGTGTATAGTGATATCTCCCTTTCTGATGCCTAATGATGTGGATGATATTTTGATATTCTTATATGCCATCTGTCTGTCCTCTGCCAAACTTGCTCATGTCTTTCGCCCATTTTCTACCTGCTTTCTTTCACTGAAGATAGTTGATGTGAGAGTTGATTTTATATTCTAGATCCTAGTCTTTTTGTGGTTTCTGAATTTTTCTGCATTCTGTAGCTAACATTTTCAACAATTCCACAGCTTTCCAAAGAAAAAGTTCTTAATTTAGAAGAGGTCCCCTTTATTAATTTTTTAATGGATTGTGCTTTTGAAGTCACGTCAAATAACTCCGCTTAGCTCTGGATCCAAATGTTTTCTCATGTGATATTTTCTTAAAGTATTATAGTTTTGCATTTAAATTTGTGACTCATGTTGAGTTAGTTGTTCATGTAAGGTGCAGTTTAGGTCAAAGATCATTTTAATGTTTTTCTTTTTTGCCTTTGGGTGTCCCATTATGACACCAGCATGCTTGTAGAATAGTCGAACCTTTCTTCATTAAATCACTTCAGCACCTTTCTCAAAAATCACTTAAACATAGTGTGGTTCTATTTCTGGGGTCTATATTCTGTTCCATTCACACATCCGTCCATACTTCTGCTGATGTCACATTATTTTGATTGCCGTAGCTGTATAGTAAGAATAACATTGCATGAAGTGATTCCTTCTACTTTATTCTTCTTTATCGAGCGTGTTTTACCTATTCTGAGGTTTGTGTCATTCGTTGTACATTTTAGAATAAGCTTCTGTACATGTCCAAAAAGCCTGGTTAGGTTTTGGTAGGAAGAGAGAGGGAGATTTGACAAGAGGAAGGGGACAATGTGACGACTGAAGCAAGATTCTATGCTACCAGTTTGGATGATGGGGGAATGGGTCACAAAGCAGGGAAGGTGAGAATGCAGCTCTACGAGTAGAAAAGGCAAGTCCACAAATTCTCCCCTAGAGCTACCAGGGAGAGGGTGGCCCTGCTGATACCTTGGTTTTGACCCAGTGAAGCTCGTTTTAGACTTGAGCTCTGGGACTATGAGAGAGTGATGCATGTCTTAAGCCACCAAGTTCATGGGAATTTGTCACAGCAGCCAGAAGAAAATAATACAGGAACCATTAGACATCATCTAGGCCAGTGGTTCTCAAACCATCGTCAAAACTACTTCTTCCAGCTGCTCTTCAACTCAAGCTGCCTACTTTTTATATCTTTCATGGCCTCCAGGGAATGTTTCGTTGTTTTGTAGAATGGCTGTATGTGATTAAACAACAAGATCACTGATTCAATCCACTGTACAATTTTATAGATGTATAAAAAGCCCAGAAAAACTGAAAGATTTTACCTTACCCACTCAGCCAGAGAAGACAGCCAGTTCTTATTCCCAATTGCAGTTTCTTGAGACACACTGTACTAGAAATGGAAGGACAGACTGGAGATAAACTGTGGAGGAATAAATGTAATCATTTTTGTAGAGAGCTTAAAACAGTGTTGGGCACATATGTGTTCATAAACATCATTTATTATCATAATATGCACTTGCACTGGTGTAGACCATCTCTGAAAGGATATACAAAAATAGGGTAACAGTGGTTTCCTGTGGATAGGGAAAATGAGAAACGGGGTGGGAGAGCAACTGACTTTTCCCCGCACGTCTTTTTTAACCACATACACGTACTACATACATGATTCTCCCTCCATGATGAGCAGGATCCAGAGGACTGTGTTTGTTTTTGATTAGGATTCCTACCTCCACCATATGAGGATACAGAACCAACTCAGAATCCCTAAGAAATCAGTCATGTCAAATTTTAATTATAAAATAACAAGTAAAGTTGCATTCCAGTCCAATGTCTGCAGCCGCCAACTACTCAGTCACCTCCACAGGGATCCCTCAAGAGCATATCTTTCTATTAAGAAATCAGGCTTCCAAAGGTAAGGTTTCTGTTTTAAACTTTTTCATGGCAAATCAGATTCAGAAAATCCAACTAGAAACAGTTCACTGCTTGTTTATTAAATACACCAAAGTAACCAGCCTTGGTTTCATTCCTGAGACTTAAGTCACAAAATTAGAACACCCAAATGGTCTCTTTCCCAGCTTCTCTACATCCAGCCAAAGTAAATGGTTCACTCTGTTCACCTGGCTGTGTCACCCATCTGGGATCCACCCTCCAGAGAAATCACCCTGGGATTCACAGAACTGAAATCCCACCTGTTACTTCTTGGTGTTGGGGTTGGGGGCGGGGCTAGTAGGATACACAGCTATTTCTATTCTGAAATGGTAAGGGCATTTTCCCACCCAGTTACAATATACCATAAGTGAGTTTCTATTTTCTCTTGTCCAGTCCAACCAAGTCCAAATCTAAACCGACTTTTCCCCATAACTTCGTAGATTGCTGTTGGTCTGCTTCGACTGGCCTGAGAATGAGAGGATGAATCTCTACATCCTAGGAAAAGAAGCCCAGGTACCTGCAAAGCTAGACCGCCGGTCATCCGTGATGTCAACTGAGCTGACGATCGTAACCCAGCAGTTAACACTTTTCCCAGACTGCAAGTGGGAAGAGCCGTGGTGGCTGCTCCCAGCCCTGAATACCCACATCACTTCTGTCAAAGAGAATGGTGTGTTCTAAGCCTGGATGTGTGGAAACAGGAGATTCCTTCAGCTACAGAATGGGACCAGGGATGGCTGTGAACACAGATAAGTCACTGACCTAACTGCTTGGCTCTGCTGTCACTATCAGACATTCCAATTCTGATCCTGAGGATCCCTTGGGAGATACAGGCTGGGACCTGTCCCCAACTGAGTGCTTGCTAGCAGACAGTGTCAGCTTTAGTACAGACCCCAGTTTTCATACTGCTTCATGTCACACAGCGAGGTGGGGGCTCTTACTCTTGCTGCATCCTTGAAAACTGTAGGGAAATCTGGTACTAAAATGGGGTTTTATGTCCTCTGTTTATCTGTAGTGCAGTGAATTTATGACTTTCAGAAGCCCTTATACTCACACTCTGGACAATTTCACAGAATTCTCATGGTGCTCAAGACAGCGATTTCTCACTAGAGAAAATAATGCTAGCAGCTGGTGATACCCTGGTGCCTGCTCAAGCGAGCATATTGAAGAAAGATCAGACACTGAAAGGCAAACTGAGGCCCCACTGGCTTCTCTCAGCTAGTTAGGGCATAGGGGATAAGTGCACACAACCTGGGTCCAGTTGCAACACAGAAGAAACAAAGGTTTTCCTGCAGCCCAGAAGTTTACTGATGAAGGGGTTTGGGCCACTCACTGTTTGCATGCCTGTACACTGCAGTCCTGCGTCCTGGATGTAGTGAGGAAGACTGCTCTGCCGTCCACAGGTGATGGCATCCCAGCAACATGCTGAGCCCTCTCTTCTGGATCCCTGTTGCCATGGCCAGGGGCCAGCACTATCACATAGACTCCACTTGTGTTCCCTGTTCCTGAGCTGACGGGATGATATTTTTAGGCTTTCAGCATAGCAGGGGCTAAACACCTACTGGTTGGGATGCATCAGGTTGGGAAACTTACAGCCCAGTTTTGCCAGCTCCCCCTCAGTGACAGTAAAGCCTCCAGGGAAGTCTACCTGAGATTTCTGCGTGTCACGAACCAATCGGCATTGGAGAAGTACACGGGTCCGCTGACCTGTGAACTAGTGAAAACTATGGAAAGGAGAAGATCAAAGAGGTTTGAGAAGAAATGCACAATGCCTTTGTGCTCTCTGCTCCCCAAAGTTTACGTAACCTGAGGAATTTCACTGACCTATGCACCCATTTTGGGTAAATCAATTAAATGAGATCTGTTTGGTTTATTCTGGGGGAGGGAACGCGACCAAACTCCCCAACAGAGTGCATGATCAAAATATGTTAAGCTCGTAAATTTCTGTCCGTTAATGAGGCTACGTGGCTGTAAGTGAGCTCCTGGCATGCATCTGACCTACTAGGAGGCTCCCAGATGTTGCATGTGAGATTCTAAGGTCCACACGTTCAGGCCAATTCACCAAATTCAGCTCCACACACCCAAAGCAGACTATGTAAAGTTATGAAAGTTAGAAGCTAGCTGGTCAAGTTCAGTGCTTCCATTCAAGCATTTAATATTCTCTGCAGCCTAAGTCAGCATCAGTTCCTGGGATGAATGTAGAAGCCAGCTTGGTAGCTAAGAGCATGAGATACAAAAAGGGTGTCCTACCAAAGGCCTTGGGCTGCAAACAGACAATGACCAAGGAAGAATTAGTAGGGTTGGTGGGACAGTATCTCACACACCTCAAAGTCATATATGCTAGCCGCAGATACACCTCAGAATTATGCACTCACTTCAAACTACAAGAGGTCAACTGCACCCCTGCATATTATAGATGAGGAAACTAAGGCCAAAAGAATTTCCCAGTGATCACGCTTTTCCATTTCTATGTTGTTTGGGAGCTGACTTCCAGGGCTGTGTCTTCCAGCTCATCCTCCCCATTCTTGCCAACCCTTGCCACCACAACCTGGGGGGGGGGGGGGACTATTATCGATGATGCTACGAATGCAGTTATCCTTCTTAGCGATGTTCTGGAGTTGGCCTATAAGTGATGCTGCGTTTTCACTGCTCAGGGCAGTGAAGCCCCTGTCTCTGAGGCCTTGATGGATTTCCTGAGACACTTGTTCACTCACACTCAGCATCGCCTGTTCAGACCTAGTGATGAAGGACAGAAAACAGAGTGGCCCTGGCATCACAGCAAAGCACAGAAAGCGCCAATCCTGAAGCCAGGCCCACTCAAAGGAGAATTCTGGCACCCACCACTAGTGGACAGTAGGACACCACGTGCAAGTGAAATACCTCCACCGTTACCCTCAAGATGCCAACCAATTCAGACACATCCTGTTACATTCCACTTCAAAGAAAAGATAAATTGGACAAGGTCTATCCTTGCACCCACTCACTATTCTTTAGTCCCATACACTTTAGTTAAACACTGTTTTAAGACTTTCTTGGAACTATTCCGTGGTTGCTTTTCCTGTTTCGCCAATTAAATGGTAACTGTGCTAAGAGTCCTGCAATGTGATTCCTCTTTCCACTTTGGCTTTAGTTCTCTGTAAGCCATGAATGATCAATGAATATTATTGACCAATTGATCAGCTTCTGGACATACACAAATCAAGCGTCACCTTTTCAAGTACAGAGTGACTCATTTTTAGCAAACTGGCTCCCATTCTCTCCTCTTCAGAAAGGAGGTCTTCCCACACACACCCCGTCCCAAGCCTCAATATGACTTATCAAAGGACACCAACAATCTTTGCAGGTGGTTCCCAAGTTCCCCTGTGTGGCTTGTGATGAAGAATGAGCAATACCACAGTTACCTGAAAATTCCTCTTATGTCCCCAAAAGCACATAGTGTTTTCAAGTCTAAGCTTAATCTATGAACTTTACCTGCAGTTAAATTCTTCTGTCAGGGCTTTGGTTATGCACTTGAGTTTATCCACAAATTCAAATGAGCTGAATAAGACATTACATTCATAAAGCAGATGTATCATTACAACAGAAGTTGATTTCTCTTTTTTTAAAAATGACATTTCTACTTGTTTTTTTTTCATAAGAAAAGGTATCTAGAATAACACCAATCTGTTTACTCAAAAAAACCTGCATAGTTTAAAAAAAATCTACACAGTGATACCTAACATTCTATTAGTACAATACTCATGTAAGTTAAACTCTGTTTTAAAAAAATAATCTGTGTTTTATAGAGCAGTTATAGGTTTGCAGCAACATTGGGCAGAAGGTACAGAAATCTCCCATATGCCCTCAGCCCCCATACATGCATAGCCTGCCCCATTATCAATATCCCCCCTATCCACAGAGTGCTGCATTTCTTACAATTGATGATCCTACATGGATAAGTTATTGTCACCCAGAGTTCATAGTTTACGTTAGCGTTCACTCTTGACTGTTGTGCCTTCTGTGGCATTGGACAAACGTGTATAGACATGTATCCACCATTATAGTATCACATAGAGGAGTTTCACTGCCCTAAAAGTCATCTGTGCTCTGCCTACTGATCCCTTGCTTCCACCTAATCTCTGGAAGCCATTGATCTCTTTTCCAGAAGGTCGTATGGTTGGAATTATCCAGTAAGTAGTCTTTTCAGATTGGCTTCTTTCAGTTAAGATTCCTCCATTTCTTATCATGGCTTGATAGCTCATTACTTTTTAGGTCTGAGTAATATTCCATTGTCTAAATATACTACAGTGTATGTACCTAGTCATCTACTGAAGGACATCATGGTTGCTCCCAGGGTTTGGCAATTCTGAATAAAACTGCTATAAACATCTGTGTGCAAGTGTTCACATGGACAGTAGTTTTCAGTTCCCTTGGGTCAATACAAAGACATATGAGTGCTGCATCATATGGTACGAGTATGTTGAACTTAGGGAGAAACTGCCAAACCGTCCTCCAAAGTGTCTCAGCTATTTTGCATTCCCACCAGCAATGAATGAGCGTTCCTGTTGCTCCACAACCTCATCAGTGTTTGGTGGAGTTGCTCTTCTGGATTTTGGCCATTCTCATAGTTGTGTGGTGGTCCCTCCTTACTTTAGTTTGCTATTCCCTCATTACACAGGAAGGGGAATATCTTCTCATATGCTAATTTTCTGGAAGTAAATTTTCTTTGGCAAGGTGTCTGTTAAGGTCTCTGGCCCAATTTTTAATCAGGTTGTTTGGTTTTTTTTTTCCCCCTGAAAATGTATAGTTTTATTATCTTTTTCTTAAGATCTTATTAGATGTTGATTATAAGCAACGAATAACTACAACAAAATGCCTAAGCAGCATTGCATAAAGATATAAAGAAGTAAGTCAGGATCACAAGATTATCATGTGTTTGACAGTTGTTAACATTTAGTGTGTGTGTGTCCATGTCCTTAATATTCTTTTTATTTTGGTATCATTAATTTACAGTTACAGAAAGAACATTATGTTTACTAGGTTACCCCCTTCACCAAGTCCCCCCCCCACATACCCCTTCACAGCCACTGTCCATCTGCATAGTAAGATGCTGTAAAATCACTACTTCTCTTCTCTATGTTGTGCAGCCCTCCCCGTGTCCCCCATGCACTATACATGCTAATCGTAATGCCCTCTTTCTTTTTCCCTATCCTTATCCCTCCCTTCCCACCCATTCTCCCCAGTCTCTTTCCCTTTGGTAACTGTTAGTCCATTCCTGGATTCTGTGATTGTGCTGCTGTTTTGTTCCTTCAGTTTTCCTATGTTCTTATATTCCACATATGAGTGAAATCATTTGGTACTTGTCCTTCTCCGCTTGGCTTATTTCACTGAGCATAATACCCTCTAGCTCCATCCATGTTGTTGCAAATGGTAGGATCTGTTTTTTTCTTATGGCTGCGTAATATTCCATTGTGTATATGAACCACATCTTCTTTATCCATTCATCTACTGATGGACATTTAGGTTGCTTCCATATCTTGGCTATTGTAAGCAGTGCAGCGATAAACATAGGGGTGCATCTGTCTTTTTAAAACTGGAGTGCTGCATTCTTAGGGAAAATTCCTAGAAGTGGAATTCCTGGGGCACATGGTTTTTCTATTTTGAGCATTTTGAGGAACCTCCATACTGCTTTCCACAATGGTTGAACTAGCTTACATTCCCATCAGCAGTGCAGGAGGGTTCCCCTTTCTCCACAACCTCACCAACATTTGTTGTTGTTTGTCTTTTCGATGATGGTGAATCTTACTGGTGTGAGGTGATATCTCATTGTGGTTTTAATTTGCATTTCTCTCATTATTAGCGATGTGGAGCATCTTTCATGTGGCTGCTGCCCATCTGGATTTCTTCTTTAGAGAACTGTCTATTCAGCTCCTCTTCCCATTTTTTAATTGGATTATTTGCTTTTTGTTTGTTGAGGCGTGTGAGCTCTTTATATATTTTGGATGTCAATCCTTTATCGGATCTGTCATTTATGAATATGTTCTCCCATACTGTAGGGTACCTTTTTGTTCTATTGATGGTGTCCTTTGCTGTACAGAAGCATTTCAGCTTGATATTGTCCCACTTGTTCATTTTTGCCTTTGTTTCCCTTGCCCGGGGAGATATGTTCATGAAGAAGTCACTCATGTTTAAGTCCATGAGATTTTTGCCTATGTTTTTTTCTAATAGTTTTATGGTTTCATGACTTAACATTCAAGTCTTTGATACATTTGGAGTTTACTTTTGTGTATGGGGTTAGACAGTGATCCAGTTTCATTCTCTTACATGTAGCTGTCCAGTTCTGCCAGCACCATCTGTTGAAGAGAGTCTCATTTCCCCATTGTATGTCCATGGCTCCTTTATTGAATATTAATTGACCATATATGTTTGGATTAATGTCTGGAGTCTCCAGTCTGTTCCACTGGTATGTGGCTCTGTTCTTGTGCCAGTACCAAATTGTCTTGATTGCTGTGGCTTTGTAGTAGAGCTTGAAGTTGGGGAACGAGATCTCCCCCACTTTATTATTCCTTCTCAGGATTGGGTTGGCTATTTGGGGTCTTTGACGGTTCCATATGAATTTTTCAACTATTTGTTCCAGTTCATTGAAGAATGCTGTTGGTAATTTGATAGGGATTCCATTCAATCTGTATATTGCTTTGGTCAGGATGGCCACTTTGACGTTATTAATTCTTCCTCGCCAGGAGCATGGGATGAGTTTCCATTTGTTAGCGACCTCGTTAATTTCTCTTAAGAGTGTCTTGTAGTTTTCAGGGTATAGGTCTCTCACTTCTTTGGTTAGGTTTATACCTAGGTATTTTATTCTTTTTGATGAAATTGTGAATGGAGTTGTTTTCCTGATTTCTCTTTCTATTAGTTCATTGTTAGTGTATAGGAAAGCCACAGATTTCTGTGTGTTAATTTTGTATCCTGCAACTTTGCTGTATTCCAATATCAGTTCTAGAAGCTTTGGGGTGGAGTCTTTAGGGTTTTTTATGTACAATATCATGTCATCTGCAAATAGTGACAGTTTAACTTCTCCTTTACCAATTCGGATTCCTTGTATTTCTTTGTTTTGTCTGATTGCCATGGCTGGGACCTCCAGTACTATGTTAAATAACAGTGGGGAGAGTGGGCATCCCTGTCTTCTTCCCGATCTCAGAGGAAAAGCTTTCAGCCTCTTGCTGTTCAGTATGATGTTAGCTGTGGGTTTATCATATATGGCCCTTATTCTGTTGAGGTACTTGCCCTCTATACTCATTTTGTTGAGAGTTTTTATCATGAATGGATGTTGAATTTTGTCGAATGCTTTTTCAGCATCTATGGAGATGATCATGTGGTATTTGTCCTTCTTTATGTTGATGTGGTGTATGATGTTCATGGATTGTCAAATGTTGTACCATCCTTGCATCCCTGGGATGAATCCCACTTGTCATGGTGTATGATCCTCTTGATGTATTTTTGATCTCGGTTTGCTAATATCTTGTTGAGTATTTTTGCATTTACTTTCATCAGGGATATTGGTCTGTAGTTTTCTTTTTTGGTGGGGTCTTTGCCTGGTTTTGGTATTAGGGTGATGTTGGCTTCATAGAATGAGTTTGGGAGTATTCCCTCCTCTTCTATTTTTTGGAAAACTTTAAGGAGAATGGGTATTCTGTCTTCTCTGTATGTGTGATAAAATTCCGAGGTAAATCCATCTGACCCAGGGGTTTTGTTCTTAGGTAATTTTTTGATTACCGATTCAATTACGTTGCTGGCAATTGGTCTGTTTAGATTTTCTGTTTCTTTCTGCATCAGTCTTGGACAGTTGTAATTTTCTAAGCAGATGTCCATTTCTCCTAGGTTTTCCAGCTTGTTAGCATATAGGTTTTCATAGTATTCTCTAATAATTCTTTTTATTTCTGCGGGGCCCATTGTGATTTTTCCTTTCTCATTTCTAATTCTGTGACTCTCTTTTTCTCTTAATAAGTCTGGCTAGAGGAATATCTATTTTGTTTATTTTCTCGTAGAACCAACTCTTGGTTTCATTGATCTTTTCTGTTGTTTTATTCTTCTGAATTTTATTTATCTCTTCTCTGATCTTTATTATTTCCCTCCATCTGCTGACCTTAGGCCTCATTTGTTCTCTCTTGTCCAATTTCAATAATTGTGACATTGGACTATTCATTTGGGATTGTTCTTCCATCTTTACATATGCCTGGATTGCTATATACTTTCCTCTTAGGACTGCTTTTGCTGCGTCCCACAGAAGACGAGGCTTTGTGTTATTGTTGTCATTTGTTTCCCTATATTGCTGGATCTCCATTTTAATTTGGTCGTTGATCCATTGATTATTTAGGAGCATGTTCTTAAGCCTCCATGTGTTTGCTTTCTTTGTACAATTTATTTCTAGTTTTATACCTTTGTGGTCTGAAAAGTTGGTTGGTAGTATTTCAATCTTTTGGAATTTACTGAGGTTCTTTCTGTGGCCTAGTATGTGGTCTATTCTGGAGAATGTTCCATGTGCACTTGAGAAGAATGTGTATCCTGTTGCTTTTGGATGTAGAGTTCTATAGATGTCTATTAGGTCCATCGGTTCCAGCGTGTTGTTCAGGGCCTCTGTTCCTTACTTATATTCTGTCTGGTGGGTCTGTCCTTTGGGGTGAGTGGTGTGTTAAAGTCTCCCAAAATGAATGCATTGCATTCTATTTCCTCCTTTAATTCTGTTAGTACTTGTTTCACATATATTGGTGCTCCTGTATTGGGTGCATATATGCTTATAATGGTTATATCCTCTTGTGGGACTGAGCCCTTTATCATTATGCAATTTCCTTCTTTATCTCTGGCTACTTTCTTTATTTTGAGGTCTATTTTGTCTGATACTAGTAATGCAACACCTGCTCTCTTCTCTCTGTTGTTTGCATGAAATATCTTTCTCCAACACTTGGCTCTTAATCTATGCATGTCTTTGGGGTTGAGGTGAGTCTCTTGTAAGCAGCATATAGATGGGTCTTGCTTTTCTATCCATTCTATTTCTCTGTGTCTTTTGATTGGTGCCTTCAGTCCATTTACATTTATGGTGATTATTGAAAGATATGCACTTATTGCCATTGCAGGCTTTAGATTCATGGTTACCAAAGGTGCAAGGTTAGTTGTTTACTACCTTACTTTCTGACTGAACTCTCTTATTGAGCTGTTATAAACACAGTCTGATGATTATTTCTTTCCCTTCTTTTTCCTCCTTCATTCTTTATATGTTGGGTGTTTTGTTCTGTGCTCTTTTTAGGAGTGCTCCCATCTAGAGCAGTCCCTCTAAGATACCCTGTAGAGGTGGTTTGTGGGAGGCAAATTCCCTCAACTTTTGCTTTTCTGGGAATTGTTTAATCCCTCCTTCATATTTAAATGATAATCGTGCTGGATAAAATATCCTTGGTTCAAGGCCCTTCTGTTTCATTGCATTAAATATATCATGCCATTCTCTTCTGGCCTGTAAGGTTTCTGTTGAGAAGTCTGATGATAGCCTGATGGGTTTTCCTTTGTAGGTGACCTTTTTACTCCCTCTGGCTGACTTTAATACTCTGTCCCTGGCCTTGACCTTTGCCATTTTAATTATTATGTGTCTTGGTGTTGATGTCTTTCGATCCCATCTCTCAGGAGTTCTGTGTGCCTCCGTAGTCTGAGAAACTATTTCCTTCCCCACTTTGGGAAAGTTCTCAGCAATTATTTCTTCAAAGACACCTTGTATCCCATTTTTTCCTCTTTTTTTTTGAACAACATTATGTTTACTAGGCTCTACCATACCCCAAGTTCTTCCCACAAAACCCATTACAGTCACTGTCCATCAGCATAGTAAGATGTTGTAGAATCACTACTTGTCTTCTCTGTGTTGAAAAGCCCTCCCCTTTCACCCCCCCCCCACATTATACATGCTAATCATAATACCTCCATTCTTCTTCCCCGCCCTTATCCCTTCCTATCCTCCCATTCTCCCCTGTCTCTTTCCCTTTGGTTACTGTTAGTCCATTGTTTGGTTCTGTGATTCTGCTGCTGTTTTGTTCCTTCATTTTTTCTTTTGTTCTTATACTCCGCAGATGAATGAAATCGTTTGGTATTTGTTTCTCTCTGTTTGGCTTATTTCACTGAGTATAATACCCTCTAGCTCCATCCATGTTGTTGCAAATGGTAGGATTTGTTTTCTTCTTATGGCTGAATAATATTCCATTGTGTTTATGTACCACATCTTCTTTATCCATTCATCTACTGATGGACACTTAGGCTACTTCCATTTCTTGGCTATTGTAAATAGTGCTGCGATAAACACAGGAGTGCATCTGTCTTTTTCAAACTGGAGTGCTGCATCCTTAGGGTAAATTCCTAGAAGTGGAATTCCTGGGTCAAATGGTAAGTCTGTTTTGAGCATTTTGTGGAACCTCCATACTGCTTTCCACAATGGTTGAACTAGCTTACATTCCCACCAGCAGTGTAGGAGGGTTCCCCTTTCTCCGCAACCTCGCCAACATGTGTTGTTGTTTGTCTTCTGGATGGTGGCAGTCCTTACTGGTTTGAGGTGATATCTCATTGTGGTTTTAATTTGCATTTCTCTGATAACTAGCGATGTTGGTCACCTTTTCATGTGTCTGTTGGCCACCTGAATTTCTTCTTTGGAGAACTGTCTGTTCATCTCCTCTGTCCATTTTTTGATTGGATTGTTTGCTTTTTGTTTGTTGAGGTGCGTGAGCTCTTCATATATTTTGGATGTCAAGCCTTTATTGGATCTGTCATTTATGAAAATATTCTCCCATACTGTACGGTACCTTTTTGTTCTATTGATCGTGTCCTTTGCTCTACTGAGCATTTCAGCTTGATATAGTCCCACTTGTTCATTTTTGCTTTTGTTTTCCTTGCCCGGGGAGATATCTTCATGAAGAAGTCACTAATGTTCACATCCAAGAGACTTTTGCCTACGTTTTTTTCTAAGTTTTATGGTTTCATGACTTACATTCAGGTCTTTGATCCATTTTGAATTTTCTTTTGTGTATGGGGTTAGACAGTGATCCAGTTTCTTTCTCTTACATGTAGCTGTCCAGTTCTGCCAGTACCATCTGTTGAAGAGACTGTCATTTCCCCACTGTATGTCCATGGTTCCTTTATCAAATATTAATTGACCATATATGTTCGGGTTAATGTCAGGAGTCTTCAATCTGTTCCACTGGTCTGTGGTTCTGTTCTTGTGCCAGTATCAAGTTGTCTTGTTTACTATGGCTTTGTAGCAGATCTTGAAGTTGGGGAGTGAGATCCCCGCCACTTTATTCTTCTTTCTCAGGATTGCTTTGGCTATTTGGTATCTTTGGTGTTTCCATATGAATTTTTGTACTATTTTTCCCAGTTCGTTGAAGAATGTTGTTGGTAATTTGATAGGGATTGCATGAAATCTGTATATTTCTTTGGGCAGGATGGCCAGTTTGATGATATTATTTCTTCCTGTCCCAGAGCATGGGATGAGTTTCCATTTTTAGTGTCCTTTTTAACTTCTGTTAAGAGTGTCTTATAGATTTCAGGGTATAGATCTTTCACTTCTTTGGTTAGGTTTACTCCTAGGTATTTTATTCTTTTTGATATAATTGTGAATGGAATTGTTTTCCTGATTTCTCTTTGTATAGGTTCATTGTTAGTGTATAGAAAAGACACAGATTTCTGTGTGTTAATTTTGTATCCTGCAACTTTGCTGTATTCCCATTCCAGTTCTGGTAGTTTTGGGGTGGAGTCTTTAGGGTATTTTATGTACAATATCATGCGAATAGTGACACTTTAACTTTTTCTATACCAGTCTGGATTCCTTGCATTTCTTTGTTTTGTCTAAATGCCATGGCTAGGACCTCCAGTACTATGTTAAATAACAGTGGGGAGAGTGGGCATCCCGGTCTCTTTCCCGATGTCAGAGGAAAAGCTTTCAGCTTCTCGCTGTTAAGTATGATGTTGGCTGTGGGTTTATCGTATATGGCCTTTATTATGTTGAGGTACTTGCCCTCTAGACACATTTTGTTGAGAGTTTTTATCATGAATGGATATTGAATTTTGTTGAATGCTTTTTCAGCATCTATGGAGATGATCATGTGGTTTTTGCTTTTCTTTTTTTTAATGTGTATTTTCTTTTTTTATTTATTCATTTTTAGGAAGAACATTATGTTTACTGGGCTCTCCCCTACCACAAGTGCCCCCCACAAACCCCATTACAGTCACTGTCCATCAGCATAGTAAGATGTTGTAGAATCACTACTTGTTTTCTCTGTGTTGAAAAGCCCTCCCCTTTCACCCACCCCACCCCCACATTATACATGCTAATCATAATACCTCCATTCTTCTTCCCCGCCCTTATCCCTTCCTATCCTCCCATTCTCCCCTGTCTCTTTCCCTTTGGTTACTGTTAGTCCATTGTTTGGTTCTGTGATTCTGCTGCTGTTTTGTTCCTTCATTTTTTCTTTTGTTCTTATACTCCGCAGATGAATGAAATCGTTTGGTATTTGTTTCTCTCTGTTTGGCTTATTTCACTGAGTATAATACCCTCTAGCTCCATCCATGTTGTTGCAAATGGTAGGATTTGTTTTCTTCTTATGGCTGAATAATATTCCATTGTGTTTATGTACCACATCTTCTTTATCCATTCATCTACTGATGGACACTTAGGCTACTTCCATTTCTTGGCTATTGTAAATAGTGCTGCGATAAACACAGGAGTGCATCTGTCTTTTTCAAACTGGAGTGCTGCATCCTTAGGGTAAATTCCTAGAAGTGGAATTCCTGGGTCAAATGGTAAGTCTGTTTTGAGCATTTTGTGGAACCTCCATACTGCTTTCCACAATGGTTGAAATAGCTTACATTCCCACCAGCAGTGTAGGAGGGTTCCCCTTTCTCCGCAACCTCGCCAACATGTGTTGTTGTTTGTCTTCTGGATGGTGGCAGTCCTTACTGGTTTGAGGTGATATCTCATTGTGGTTTTAATTTGCATTTCTCTGATAACTAGCGATGTTGGTCACCTTTTCATGTGTCTGTTGGCCACCTGAATTTCTTCTTTGGAGAACTGTCTGTTCATCTCCTCTGTCCATTTTTTGATTGGATTATTTGCTTTTTGTTTGTTGAGGTGCGTGAGCTCTTTATATATTTTGGATGTCAAGCCTTTATTGGATCTGTCATTTATGAAAATATTCTCCCATACTGTACGGTACCTTTTTGTTCTATTGATCGTGTCCTTTGCTCTACTGAGCATTTCAGCTTGATATAGTCCCACTTGTTCATTTTTGCTTTTGTTTTCCTTGCCCGGGGAGATATATTCATGAAGAAGTCACTAATGTTCACATCCAAGAGACTTTTGCCTACGTTTTTTTCTAAGTTTTATGGTTTCATGACTTACATTCAGGTCTTTGATCCATTTTGAATTTTCTTTTGTGTATGGGGTTAGACATTGATCCAGTTTCTTTCTCTTACATGTAGCTGTCCAGTTCTGCCAGTACCATCTGTTGAAGAGACTGTCATTTCCCCACTGTATGTCCATGGTTCCTTTATCAAATATTAATTGACCATATATGTTCGGGTTAATGTCAGGAGTCTTCAATCTGTTCCACTGGTCTGTGGTTCTGTTCTTGTGCCAGTATCAAGTTGTCTTGTTTACTATGGCTTTGTAGCAGATCTTGAAGTTGGGGAGTGAGATCCCCGCCACTTTATTCTTCTTTCTCAGGATTGCTTTGGCTATTTGGGATCTTTGGTGTTTCCATATGAATTTTTGTACAATTTTTTCCAGTTTGTTGAAGAATGTTGTTGGTAATTTGATAGGGATTGCATGAAATCTGTATATTTCTTTGGGCAGGATGGCCAGTTTGATGATATTATTTCTTCCTGTCCCAGAGCATGGGATGAGTTTCCATTTTTAGTGTCCTTTTTAACTTCTGTTAAGAGTGTCTTATAGATTTCAGGGTATAGATCTTTCACTTCTTTGGTTAGGTTTACTCCTAGGTATTTTATTCTTTTTGATATAATTGTGAATGGAATTGTTTTCCTGATTTCTCTTTGTATAGGTTCATTGTTAGTGTATAGACAAGACACAGATTTCTGTGTGTTAATTTTGTATCCTGCAACTTTGCTGTATTCCCATTCCAGTTCTGGTAGTTTTGGGGTGGAGTCTTTAGGGTATTTTATGTACAATATCATGCGAATAGTGACACTTTAACTTTTTCTATACCAGTCTGGATTCCTTGCATTTCTTTGTTTTGTCTAAATGCCATGGCTAGGACCTCCAGTACTATGTTAAATAACAGTGGGGAGAGTGGGCATCCCGGTCTCTTTCCCGATGTCAGAGGAAAAGCTTTCAGCTTCTCGCTGTTAAGTATGATGTTGGCTGTGGGTTTATCGTATATGGCCTTTATTATGTTGAGGTACTTGCCCTCTAGACCCATTTTGTTGAGAGTTTTTATCATGAATGGATATTGAATTTTGTTGAATGCTTTTTCAGCATCTATGGAGATGATCATGTGGTTTTTGCCTTTCTTTTTTTTAATGTGTATTTTCTTTTTTTATTTATTCATTTTTAGGAAGAACATTATGTTTACTGGGCTCTCCCCTACCACAAGTGCCCCCCACAAACCCCATTACAGTCACTGTCCATCAGCATAGTAAGATGTTGTAGAATCACTACTTGTCTTCTCTGTGTTGAAAAGCCCTCCCCTTTCACCCACCCCCCCCACATTATACATGCTAATCATAATACCTCCATTCTTCTTCCCCGCCCTTATCCCTTCCTATCCTCCCATTCTCCCCTGTCTCTTTCCCTTTGGTTACTGTTAGTCCATTGTTTGGTTCTGTGATTCTGCTGCTGTTTTGTTCCTTCATTTTTTCTTTTGTTCTTATACTCCGCAGATGAATGAAATCGTTTGGTATTTGTTTCTCTCTGTTTGGCTTATTTCACTGAGTATAATACCCTCTAGCTCCATCCATGTTGTTGCAAATGGTAGGATTTGTTTTCTTCTTATGGCTGAATAATATTCCATTGTGTTTATGTACCACATCTTCTTTATCCATTCATCTACTGATGGACACTTAGGCTACTTCCATTTCTTGGCTATTGTAAATAGTGCTGCGATAAACACAGGAGTGCATCTGTCTTTTTCAAACTGGAGTGCTGCATCCTTAGGGTAAATTCCTAGAAGTGGAATTCCTGGGTCAAATGGTAAGTCTGTTTTGAGCATTTTGTGGAACCTCCATACTGCTTTCCACAATGGTTGAACTAGCTTACATTCCCACCAGCAGTGTAGGAGGGTTCCCCTTTCTCCGCAACCTCGCCAACATGTGTTGTTGTTTGTCTTCTGGATGGTGGCAGTACTTACTGGTTTGAGGTGATATCTCATTGTGGTTTTAATTTGCATTTCTCTGATAACTAGCGATGTTGGTCACCTTTTCATGTGTCTGTTGGCCACCTGAATTTCTTCTTTGGAGAACTGTCTGTTCATCTCCTCTGTACATTTTTGGATTGGATTATTTGCTTTTTGTTTGTTGAGGTGCGTGAGCTCTTCATATATTTTGGATGTCAAGCCTTTATTGGATCTGTCATTTATGAAAATATTCTCCCATACTGTACGGTACCTTTTTGTTCTATTGATCGTGTCCTTTGCTCTACTGAGCATTTCAGCTTGATATAGTCCCACTTGTTCATTTTTGCTTTTGTTTTCCTTGCCCGGGGAGATATATTCATGAAGAAGTCACTAATGTTCACATCCAAGAGACTTTTGCCTACGTTTTTTTCTAAGTTTTATGGTTTCATGACTTACATTCAGGTCTTTGATCCATTTTGAATTTTCTTTTGTGTATGGGGTTAGACAGTGATCCAGTTTCTTTCTCTTACATGTAGCTGTCCAGTTCTGCCAGTACCATCTGTTGAAGAGACTGTCATTTCCCCCACTGTATGTCCATGGTTCCTTTATCAAATATTAATTGACCATATATGTTCGGGTTAATGTCAGGAGTCTTCAATCTGTTCCACTGGTCTGTGGTTCTGTTCTTGTGCCAGTATCAACTTGTCTTGTTTACTATGGCTTTGTAGCAGATCTTGAAGTTGGGGAGTGAGATCCCCGCCACTTTATTCTTCTTTCTCAGGATTGCTTTGGCTATTTGGGATCTTTGGTGTTTCCATATGAATTTTTGTACTATTTTTTCCAGTTCGTTGAAGAATGTTGTTGGTAATTTGATAGGGATTGCATGAAATCTGTATATTTCTTTGGGCAGGATGGCCAGTTTGATGATATTATTTCTTCCTGTCCCAGAGCATGGGATGAGTTTCCATTTTTAGTGTCCTTTTTAACTTCTGTTAAGAGTGTCTTATAGATTTCAGGGTATAGATCTTTCACTTCTTTGGTTAGGTTTACTCCTAGGTATTTTATTCTTTTTGATATAATTGTGAATGGAATTGTTTTCCTGATTTCTCTTTGTATAGGTTCATTGTTAGTGTATAGAAAAGACACAGATTTCTGTGTGTTAATTTTGTATCCTGCAACTTTGCTGTATTCCCATTCCAGTTCTGGTAGTTTTGGGGTGGAGTCTTTAGGGTATTTTATGTACAATATCATGCGAATAGTGACACTTTAACTTTTTCTGTACCAGTCTGGATTCCTTGCATTTCTTTGTTTTGTCTAAATGCCATGGCTAGGACCTCCAGTACTATGTTAAATAACAGTGGGGAGAGTGGGCATCCCGGTCTCTTTCCCGATGTCAGAGGAAAAGCTTTCAGCTTCTCGCTGTTAAGTATGATGTTGGCTGTGGGTTTATCGCATATGGCCTTTATTATGTTGAGGTACTTGCCCTCTAGACCCATTTTGTTGAGAGTTTTTATCATGAATGGATATTGAATTTTGTTGAATGCTTTTTCAGCATCTATGGAGATGATCATGTGGTTTTTGCCTTTCTTTTTTTTAATGTGTATTTTCTTTTTTTATTTATTCATTTTTAGGAAGAACATTATTTTTACTGGGCTCTCCCCTACCACAAGTGCCCCCGACAAACCCCATTACAGTCACTGTCCATCAGCATAGTAAGATGTTGTAGAATCACTACTTGTCTTCTCTGTGTTGAAAAGCCCTCCCCTTTCACCCACCCCCCCACATTATACATGCTAATCATAATACCTCCATTCTTCTTCCCCACCCTTATCCCTTCCTATCCTCCCATTCTCCCCTGTCTCTTTCCCTTTGGTTACTGTTAGTCCATTGTTTGGTTCTGTGATTCTGCTGCTGTTTTGTTCCTTCATTTTTTCTTTTGTTCTTATACTCCGCAGATGAATGAAGTCGTTTGGTATTTGTTTCTCTCTGTTTGGCTTATTTCACTGAGTATAATACCCTCTAGCTCCATCCATGTTGTTGCAAATGGTAGGATTTGTTTTCTTCTTATGGCTGAATAATATTCCATTGTGTTTATGTACCACATCTTCTTTATCCATTCATCTACTGATGGACACTTAGGCTACTTCCATTTCTTGGCTATTGTAAATAGTGCTGCGATAAACACAGGAGTGCATCTGTCTTTTTCAAACTGGAGTGCTGCATCCTTAGGGTAAATTCCTAGAAGTGGAATTCCTGGGTCAAATGGTAAGTCTGTTTTGAGCATTTTGTGGAACCTCCATACTGCTTTCCACAATGGTTGAACTAGCTTACATTCCCACCAGCAGTGTAGGAGGGTTCCCCTTTCTCCGCAACCTCGCCAACATGTGTTGTTGTTTGTCTTCTGGATGGTGGCAGTCCTTACTGGTTTGAGGTGATATCTCATTGTGGTTTTAATTTGCATTTCTCTGATAACTAGCGATGTTGGTCACCTTTTCATGTGTCTGTTGGCCACCTGAATTTCTTCTTTGGAGAACTCTCTGTTCATCTCCTCTGTCCATTTTTTGATTGGATTATTTGCTTTTTGTTTGTTGAGGTGCGTGAGCTCTTTATATATTTTGGATGTCAAGCCTTTATTGGATCTGTCATTTATGAAAATATTCTCCCATACTCTACGGTACCTTTTTGTTCTATTGATCGTGTCCTTTGCTCTACTGAGCATTTCAGCTTGATATAGTCCCACTTGTTCATTTTTGCTTTTGTTTTCCTTGCCCGGGGAGATATATTCATGAAGAAGTCACTAATGTTCACATCCAAGAGACTTTTGCCTACGTTTTTTTCTAAGTTTTATGGTTTCATGACTTACATTCAGGTCTTTGATCCATTTTGAATTTTCTTTTGTGTATGGGGTTAGACAGTGATCCAGTTTCTTTCTCTTACATGTAGCTGTCCAGTTCTGCCAGTACCATCTGTTGAAGAGACTGTCATTTCCCCACTGTATGTCCATGGTTCCTTTATCAAATATTAATTGACCATATATGTTCGGGTTAATGTCAGGAGTCTTCAATCTGTTCCACTGGTCTGTGGTTCTGTTCTTGTGCCAGTATCAAGTTGTCTTGTTTACTATGGCTTCGTAGCAGATCTTGAAGTTGGGGAGTGAGATCCCCGCCACTTTATTCTTCTTTCTCAGGATTGCTTTGGCTATTTGGGATCTTTGGTGTTTCCATGTGAATTTTTGTACTATTTTTTCCAGTTCGTTGAAGAATGTTGTTGGTAATTTGATAGGGATTGCATGAAATCTGTATATTTCTTTGGGCAGGATGGCCAGTTTGATGATATTATTTCTTCCTGTCCCAGAGCATGGGATGAGTTTCCATTTTTAGTGTCCTTTTTAACTTCTGTTAAGAGTGTCTTATAGATTTCAGGGTATAGATCTTTCACTTCTTTGGTTAGGTTTACTCCTAGGTATTTTATTCTTTTTGATATAATTGTGAATGGAATTGTTTTCCTGATTTCTCTTTGTATAGGTTCATTGTTAGTGTATAGAAAAGACACAGATTTCTGTGTGTTAATTTTGTATCCTGCAACTTTGCTGTATTCCCATTCCAGTTCTGGTAGTTTTGGGGTGGAGTCTTTAGGGTATTTTATGTACAATATCATGCGAATAGTGACACTTTAACTTTTTCTATACCAGTCTGGATTCCTTGCATTTCTTTGTTTTGTCTAAATGCCATGGCTAGGACCTCCAGTACTATGTTAAATAACAGTGGGGAGAGTGGGCATCCCGGTCTCTTTCCCGATGTCAGAGGAAAAGCTTTCAGCTTCTCGCTGTTAAGTATGATGTTGGCTGTGGGTTTATCGTATATGGCCTTTATTATGTTGAGGTACTTGCCCTCTAGACCCATTTTGTTGAGAGTTTTTATCATGAATCGATATTGAATTTTGTTGAATGCTTTTTCAGCATCTATGGAGATGATCATGTGGTTTTTGCCTTTCTTTTTTTTAATGTGTATTTTCTTTTTTTATTTATTCATTTTTAGGAAGAACATTATGTTTACTGGGCTCTCCCCTACCACAAGTGCCCCCCACAAACCCCATTACAGTCACTGTCCATCAGCATAGTAAGATGTTGTAGAATCACTACTTGTCTTCTCTGTGTTGAAAAGCCCTCCCCTTTCACCCACCCCCCCACATTATACATGCTAATCATAATACCTCCATTCTTCTTCCCCGCCCTTATCCCTTCCTATCCTCCCATTCTCCCCTGTCTCTTTCCCTTTGGTTACTGTTAGTCCATTGTTTGGTTCTGTGATTCTGCTGCTGTTTTGTTCCTTCATTTTTTCTTTTGTTCTTATACTCCGCAGATGAATGAAATCGTTTGGTATTTGTTTCTCTCTGTTTGGCTTATTTCACTGAGTATAATACCCTCTAGCTCCATCCATGTTGTTGCAAATGGTAGGATTTGTTTTCTTCTTATGGCTGAATAATATTCCATTGTGTTTATGTACCACATCTTCTTTATCCATTCATCTACTGATGGACACTTAGGCTACTTCCATTTCTTGGCTATTGTAAATAGTGCTGCGATAAACACAGGAGTGCATCTGTCTTTTTCAAACTGGAGTGCTGCATCCTTAGGGTAAATTCCTAGAAGTGGAATTCCTGGGTCAAATGGTAAGTCTGTTTTGAGCATTTTGTGGAACCTCCATACTGCTTTCCACAATGGTTGAACTAGCTTACATTCCCACCAGCAGTGTAGGAGGGTTCCCCTTTCTCCGCAACCTCGCCAACATGTGTTGTTGTTTGTCTTCTGGATGGTGGCAGTCCTTACTGGTTTGAGGTGATATCTCATTGTGGTTTTAATTTGCATTTCTCTGATAACTAGCGATGTTGGTCACCTTTTCATGTGTCTGTTGGCCACCTGAATTTCTTCTTTGGAGAACTGTCTGTTCATCTCCTCTGTCCATTTTTTGATTGGATTATTTGCTTTTTGTTTGTTGAGGTGCGTGAGCTCTTCATATATTTTGGATGTCAAGCCTTTATTGGATCTGTCATTTATGAAAATATTCTCCCATACTGTACGGTACCTTTTTGTTCTATTGATTGTGTCCTTTGCTCTACTGAGCATTTCAGCTTGATATAGTCCCACTTGTTCATTTTTGCTTTTGTTTTCCTTGCCCGGGGAGATATATTCATGAAGAAGTCACTAATGTTCACATCCAAGAGACTTTTGCCTACGTTTTTTTCTAAGTTTTATGGTTTCATGACTTACATTCAGGTCTTTGATCCATTTTGAATTTTCTTTTGTGTATGGGGTTAGACAGTGATCCAGTTTCTTTCTCTTACATGTAGCTGTCCAGTTCTGCCAGTACCATCTGTTGAAGAGACTGTCATTTCCCCACTGTATGTCCATGGTTCCTTTATCAAATATTAATTGACCATATATGTTCGGGTTACTGTCAGGAGTCTTCAATCTGTTCCACTGGTCTGTGGTTCTGTTCTTGTGCCAGTATCAAGTTGTCTTGTTTACTATGGCTTCGTAGCAGATCTTGAAGTTGGGGAGTGAGATCCCCGCCACTTTATTCTTCTTTCTCAGGATTGCTTTGGCTATTTGGTATCTTTGGTGTTTCCATATGAATTTTTGTACTATTTTTTCCAGTTCGTTGAAGAATGTTGTTGGTAATTTGATAGGGATTGCATGAAATCTGTATATTTCTTTGGGCAGGATGGCCAGTTTGATGATATTATTTCTTCCTGTCCCAGAGCATGGGATGAGTTTCCATTTTTAGTGTCCTTTTTAACTTCTGTTAAGAGTGTCTTATAGATTTCAGGGTATAGATCTTTCACTTCTTTGGTTAGGTTTACTCCTAGGTATTTTATTCTTTTTGATATAATTGTGAATGGAATTGTTTTCCTGATTTCTCTTTGTATAGGTTCATTGTTAGTGTATAGAAAAGACACAGATTTCTGTGTGTTAATTTTGTATCCTGCAACTTTGCTGTATTCCCATTCCAGTTCTGGTAGTTTTGGGGTGGAGTCTTTAGGGTATTTTATGTACAATATCATGCGAATAGTGACACTTTAACTTTTTCTGTACCAGTCTGGATTCCTTGCATTTCTTTGTTTTGTCTAAATGCCATGGCTAGGACCTCCAGTACTATGTTAAATAACAGTGGGGAGAGTGGGCATCCCGGTCTCTTTCCCGATGTCAGAGGAAAAGCTTTCAGCTTCTCGCTGTTAAGTATGATGTTGGCTGTGGGTTTATCGTATATGGCCTTTATTATGTTGAGGTACTTGCCCTCTAGACCCATTTTGTTGAGAGTTTTTATCATGAATGGATATTGAATTTTGTTGAATGCTTTTTCAGCATCTATGGAGATGATCATGTGGTTTTTGCATTTCGTTTTTTTAATGTGTATTTTCTTTTTTTATTAATTCATTTTTAGGAAGAACATTATGTTTACTGGGCTCTCCCCTACCACAAGTGCCCCCCACAAACCCCATTACAGTCACTGTCCATCAGCATAGTAAGATGTTGTAGAATCACTACTTGTCTTCTCTGTGTTGAAAAGCCCTCCCCTTTCACCCACCCCCCCACATTATACATGCTAATCATAATACCTCCATTCTTCTTCCCCGCCCTTATCCCTTCCTATCCTCCCATTCTCCCCTGTCTCTTTCCCTTTGGTTACTGTTAGTCCGTTGTTTGGTTCTGTGATTCTGCTGCTGTTTTGTTCCTTCATTTTTTCTTTTGTTCTTATACTCCGCAGATGAATGAAATCGTTTGGTATTTGTTTCTCTCTGTTTGGCTTATTTCACTGAGTATAATACCGTCTAGCTCCATCCATGTTGTTGCAAATGGTAGGATTTGTTTTCTTCTTATGGCTGAATAATATTCCATTGTGTTTATGTACCACATCTTCTAGATCCATTCATCTACTGATGGACACTTAGGCTACTTCCATTTCTTGGCTATTGTAAATAGTGCTGCGATAAACACAGGAGTGCATCTGTCTTTTTCAAACTGGAGTGCTGCATCCTTAGGGTAAATTCCTAGAAGTGGAATTCCTGGGTCAAATGGTAAGTCTGTTTTGAGCATTTTGTGGAACCTCCATACTGCTTTCCACAATGGTTGAACTAGCTTACATTCCCACCAGCAGTGTAGGAGGGTTCCCCTTTCTCCGCAACCTCGCCAACATGTGTTGTTGTTTGTCTTCTGGATGGTGGCAGTACTTACTGGTTTGAGGTGATATCTCATTGTGGTTTTAATTTGCATTTCTCTGATAACTAGCGATGTTGGTCACCTTTTCATGTGTCTGTTGGCCACCTGAATTTCTTCTTTGGAGAACTGTCTGTTCATCTCCTCTGTCCATTTTTTGATTGGATTATTTGCTTTTTGTTTGTTGAGGTGCGTGAGCTCTTTATATATTTTGGATGTCAAGCCTTTATTGGATCTGTCATTTATGAAAATATTCTCCCATACTCTACGGTACCTTTTTGTTCTATTGATCGTGTCCTTTGCTCTACTGAGCATTTCAGCTTGATATAGTCCCACTTGTTCATTTTTGCTTTTGTTTTCCTTGCCCGGGGAGATATATTCATGAAGAAGTCACTAATGTTCCCATCCAAGAGACTTTTGCCTACGTTTTTTTCTAAGTTTTATGGTTTCATGACTTACATTCAGGTCTTTGATCCATTTTGAATTTTCTTTTGTGTATGGGGTTAGACAGTGATCCAGTTTCTTTCTCTTACATGTAGCTGTCCAGTTCTGCCAGTACCATCTGTTGAAGAGACTGTCATTTCCCCACTGTATGTCCATGGTTCCTTTATCAAATATTAATTGACCATATATGTTCGGGTTACTGTCAGGAGTCTTCAATCTGTTCCACTGGTCTGTGGTTCTGTTCTTGTGCCAGTATCAAGTTGTCTTGTTTACTATGGCTTTGTAGCAGATCTTGAAGTTGGGGAGTGAGATCCCCGCCACTTTATTCTTCTTTCTCAGGATTGCTTTGGCTATTTGGTATCTTTGGTGTTTCCATATGAATTTTTGTACTATTTTTTCCAGTTCGTTGAAGAATGTTGTTGGTAATTTGATAGGGATTGCATGAAATCTGTATATTTCTTTGGGCAGGATGGCCAGTTTGATGATATTATTTCTTCCTGTCCCAGAGCATGGGATGAGTTTCCATTTTTAGTGTCCTTTTTAACTTCTGTTAAGAGTGTCTTATAGATTTCAGGGTATAGATCTTCACTTCTTTGGTTAGGTTTACTCCTAGGTATTTTATTCTTTTTGATATAATTGTGAATGGAATTGTTTTCCTGATTTCTCTTTGTATAGGTTCATTGTTAGTGTATAGACAAGACACAGATTTCTGTGTGTTAATTTTGTATCCTGCAACTTTGCTGTATTCCCATTCCAGTTCTGGTAGTTTTGGGGTGGAGTCTTTAGGGTATTTTATGTACAATATCATGCGAATAGTGACACTTTAACTTTTTCTGTACCAGTCTGGATTCCTTGCATTTCTTTGTTTTGTCTAAATGCCATGGCTAGGACCTCCAGTACTATGTTAAATAACAGTGGGGAGAGTGGGCATCCCGGTCTCTTTCCCGATGTCAGAGGAAAAGCTTTCAGCTTCTCGCTGTTAAGTATGATGTTGGCTGTGGGTTTATCGTATATGGCCTTTATTATGTTGAGGTACTTGCCCTCTAGACCCATTTTGTTGAGAGTTTTTATCATGAATGGATATTGAATTTTGTTGAATGCTTTTTCAGCATCTATGGAGATGATCATGTGGTTTTTGCCTTTCTTTTTTTTAATGTGTATTTTCTTTTTTTATTTATTCATTTGTAGGAAGAACATTATGTTTACTGGGCTCTCCCCTACCAAAAGTGCCCCCCACAAACCCCATTACAGTCACTGTCCATCAGCATAGTAAGATGTTGTAGAATCACTACTTGTCTTCTCTGTGTTGAAAAGCCCTCCCCTTTCACCCACCCCCCCACATTATACATGCTAATCATAATACCTCCATTCTTCTTCCCCGCCCTTATCCCTTCCTATCCTCCCATTCTCCCCTGTCTCTTTCCCTTTGGTTACTGTTAGACCATTGTTTGGTTCTGTGATTCCGCTGCTGTTTTGTTCCTTCATTTTTTCTTTTGTTCTTATACTCCGCAGATGAATGAAATCGTTTGGTATTTGTTTCTCTCTGTTTGGCTTATTTCACTGAGTATAATACCCTCTAGCTCCATCCATGTTGTTGCAAATGGTAGGATTTGTTTTCTTCTTATGGCTGAATAATATTCCATTGTGTTTATGTACCACATCTTCTTTATCCATTCATCTACTGATGGACGCTTAGGCTACTTCCATTTCTTGGCTATTGTAAATAGTGCTGCGATAAACACAGGAGTGCATCTGTCTTTTTCAAACTGGAGTGTTGCTTCCTTAGGGTAAATTCCTAGAAGTGGAATTCCTGGGTCAAATGGTAAGTCTGTTTTGAGCATTTTGTGGAACCTCCATACTGCTTTCCACAATGGTTGAACTAGCTTACATTCCCACCAGCAGTGTAGGAGGGTTCCCCTTTCTCCGCAACCTCGCCAACATGTGTTGTAGTTTGTCTTCTGGATGGTGGCAGTCCTTACTGGTTTGAGGTGATATCTCATTGTGGTTTTAATTTGCATTTCTCTGATAACTAGCGATGTTGGTCACCTTTTCATGTGTCTGTTGGCCACCTGAATTTCTTCTTTGGAGAACTGTCTGTTCATCTCCTCTGTCCATTTTTTGATTGGATTATTTGCTTTTTGTTTGTTGAGGTGCGTGAGCTCTTTATATATTTTGGATGTCAAGCCTTTATTGGATCTGTCATTTATGAAAATATTCTCCCATACTGTACGGTACCTTTTTGTTCTATTGATCGTGTCCTTTGCTCTACTGAGCATTTCAGCTTGATATAGTCCCACTTGTTCATTTTTGCTTTTGTTTTCCTTGCCCGGGGAGATATATTCATGAAGAAGTCACTAATGTTCACATCCAAGAGACTTTTGCCTACGTTTTTTTCTAAGTTTTATGGTTTCATGACTTACATTCAGGTCTTTGATCCATTTTGAATTTTCTTTTGTGTATGGGGTTAGACAGTGATCCAGTTTCTTTCTCTTACATGTAGCTGTCCAGTTCTGCCAGTACCATCTGTTGAAGAGACTGTCATTTCCCCCACTGTATGTCCATGGTTCCTTTATCAAATATTAATTGACCATATATGTTCGGGTTAATGTCAGGAGTCTTCAATCTGTTCCACTGGTCTGTGGTTCTGTTCTTGTGCCAGTATCAACTTGTCTTGTTTACTATGGCTTTGTAGCAGATCTTGAAGTTGGGGAGTGAGATCCCCGCCACTTTATTCTTCTTTCTCAGGATTGCTTTGGCTATTTGGGATCTTTGGTGTTTCCATATGAATTTTTGTACTATTTTTTCCAGTTCGTTGAAGAATGTTGTTGGTAATTTGATAGGGATTGCATGAAATCTGTATATTTCTTTGGGCAGGATGGCCAGTTTGATGATATTATTTCTTCCTGTCCCAGAGCATGGGATGAGTTTCCATTTTTAGTGTCCTTTTTAACTTCTGTTAAGAGTGTCTTATAGATTTCAGGGTATAGATCTTTCACTTCTTTGGTTAGGTTTACTCCTAGGTATTTTATTCTTTTTGATATAATTGTGAATGGAATTGTTTTCCTGATTTCTCTTTGTATAGGTTCATTGTTAGTGTATAGAAAAGACACAGATTTCTGTGTGTTAATTTTGTATCCTGCAACTTTGCTGTATTCCCATTCCAGTTCTGGTAGTTTTGGGGTGGAGTCTTTAGGGTATTTTATGTACAATATCATGCGAATAGTGACACTTTAACTTTTTCTGTACCAGTCTGGATTCCTTGCATTTCTTTATTTGGTCTAAATGCCATGGCTAGGACCTCCAGTACTATGTTAAATAACAGTGGGGAGAGTGGGCATCCCGGTCTCTTTCCCGATGTCAGAGGAAAAGCTTTCAGCTTCTCGCTGTTAAGTATGATGTTGGCTGTGGGTTTATCGCATATGGCCTTTATTATGTTGAGGTACTTGCCCTCTAGACCCATTTTGTTGAGAGTTTTTATCATGAATGGATATTGAATTTTGTTGAATGCTTTTTCAGCATCTATGGAGATGATCATGTGGTTTTTGCCTTTCTTTTTTTTAATGTGTATTTTCTTTTTTTATTTATTCATTTTTAGGAAGAACATTATTTTTACTGGGCTCTCCCCTACCACAAGTGCCCCCGACAAACCCCATTACAGTCACTGTCCATCAGCATAGTAAGATGTTGTAGAATCACTACTTGTCTTCTCTGTGTTGAAAAGCCCTCCCCTTTCACCCACCCCCCCACATTATACATGCTAATCATAATACCTCCATTCTTCTTCCCCACCCTTATCCCTTCCTATCCTCCCATTCTCCCCTGTCTCTTTCCCTTTGGTTACTGTTAGTCCATTGTTTGGTTCTGTGATTCTGCTGCTGTTTTGTTTCTTCATTTTTTCTTTTGTTCTTATACTCCGCAGATGAATGAAATCGTTTGGTATTTGTTTCTCTCTGTTTGGCTTATTTCACTGAGTATAATACCCTCTAGCTCCATCCATGTTGTTGCAAATGGTAGGATTTGTTTTCTTCTTATGGCTGAATAATATTCCATTGTGTTTATGTACCACATCTTCTTTATCCATTCATCTACTGATGGACACTTAGGCTACTTCCATTTCTTGGCTATTGTAAATAGTGCTGCGATAAACACAGGAGTGCATCTGTCTTTTTCAAACTGGAGTGCTGCATCCTTAGGGTAAATTCCTAGAAGTGGAATTCCTGGGTCAAATGGTAAGTCTGTTTTGAGCATTTTGTGGAACCTCCATACTGCTTTCCACAATGGTTGAACTAGCTTACATTCCCACCAGCAGTGTAGGAGGGTTCCCCTTTCTCCGCAACCTCGCCAACATGTGTTGTTGTTTGTCTTCTGGATGGTGGCAGTCCTTACTGGTTTGAGGTGATATCTCATTGTGGTTTTAATTTGCATTTCTCTGATAACTAGCGATGTTGGTCACCTTTTCATGTGTCTGTTGGCCACCTGAATTTCTTCTTTGGAGAACTCTCTGTTCATCTCCTCTGTCCATTTTTTGATTGGATTATTTGCTTTTTGTTTGTTGAGGTGCGTGAGCTCTTTATATATTTTGGATGTCAAGCCTTTATTGGATCTGTCATTTATGAAAATATTCTCCCATACTCTACGGTACCTTTTTGTTCTATTGATCGTGTCCTTTGCTCTACTGAGCATTTCAGCTTGATATAGTCCCACTTGTTCATTTTTGCTTTTGTTTTCCTTGCCCGGGGAGATATATTCATGAAGAAGTCACTAATGTTCACATCCAAGAGACTTTTGCCTACGTTTTTTTCTAAGTTTTATGGTTTCATGACTTACATTCAGGTCTTTGATCCATTTTGAATTTTCTTTTGTGTATGGGGTTAGACAGTGATCCAGTTTCTTTCTCTTACATGTAGCTGTCCAGTTCTGCCAGTACCATCTGTTGAAGAGACTGTCATTTCCCCACTGTATGTCCATGGTTCCTTTATCAAATATTAATTGACCATATATGTTCGGGTTAATGTCAGGAGTCTTCAATCTGTTCCACTGGTCTGTGGTTCTGTTCTTGTGCCAGTATCAAGTTGTCTTGTTTACTATGGCTTTGTAGCAGATCTTGAAGTTGGGGAGTGAGATCCCCGCCACTTTATTCTTCTTTCTCAGGATTGCTTTGGCTATTTGGGATCTTTGGTGTTTCCATATGAATTTTTGTACTATTTTTTCCAGTTCGTTGAAGAATGTTGTTGGTAATTTGATAGGGATTGCATGAAATCTGTATATTTCTTTGGGCAGGATGGCCAGTTTGATGATATTATTTCTTCCTGTCCCAGAGCATGGGATGAGTTTCCATTTTTAGTGTCCTTTTTAACTTCTGTTAAGAGTGTCTTATAGATTTCAGGGTATAGATCTTTCACTTCTTTGGTTAGGTTTACTCCTAGGTATTTTATTCTTTTTGATATAATTGTGAATGGAATTGTTTTCCTGATTTCTCTTTGTATAGGTTCATTGTTAGTGTATAGAAAAGACACAGATTTCTGTGTGTTAATTTTGTATCCTGCAACTTTGCTGTATTCCCATTCCAGTTCTGGTAGTTTTGGGGTGGAGTCTTTAGGGTATTTTATGTACAATATCATGCGAATAGTGACACTTTAACTTTTTCTATACCAGTCTGGATTCCTTGCATTTCTTTGTTTTGTCTAAATGCCATGGCTAGGACCTCCAGTACTATGTTAAATAACAGTGGGGAGAGTGGGCATCCCGGTCTCTTTCCCGATGTCAGAGGAAAAGCTTTCAGCTTCTCGCTGTTAAGTATGATGTTGGCTGTGGGTTTATCGTATATGGCCTTTATTATGTTGAGGTACTTGCCCTCTAGACCCATTTTGTTGAGAGTTTTTATCATGAATGGATATTGAATTTTGTTGAATGCTTTTTCAGCATCTATGGAGATGATCATGTGGTTTTTGCCTTTCTTTTTTTTAATGTGTATTTTCTTTTTTTATTTATTCATTTTTAGGAAGAACATTATGTTTACTGGGCTCTCCCCTACCACAAGTGCCCCCCACAAACCCCATTACAGTCACTGTCCATCAGCATAGTAAGATGTTGTAGAATCACTACTTGTCTTCTCTGTGTTGAAAAGCCCTCCCCTTTCACCCACCCCCCCACATTATACATGCTAATCATAATACCTCCATTCTTCTTCCCCGCCCTTATCCCTTCCTATCCTCCCATTCTCCCCTGTCTCTTTCCCTTTGGTTACTGTTAGTCCATTGTTTGGTTCTGTGATTCTGCTGCTGTTTTGTTCCTTCATTTTTTCTTTTGTTCTTATACTCCGCAGATGAATGAAATCGTTTGGTATTTGTTTCTCTCTGTTTGGCTTATTTCACTGAGTATAATACCCTCTAGCTCCATCCATGTTGTTGCAAATGGTAGGATTTGTTTTCTTCTTATGGCTGAATAATATTCCATTGTGTTTATGTACCACATCTTCTTTATCCATTCATCTACTGATGGACACTTAGGCTACTTCCATTTCTTGGCTATTGTAAATAGTGCTGCGATAAACACAGGAGTGCATCTGTCTTTTTCAAACTGGAGTGCTGCATCCTTAGGGTAAATTCCTAGAAGTGGAATTCCTGGGTCAAATGGTAAGTCTGTTTTGAGCATTTTGTGGAACCTCCATACTGCTTTCCACAATGGTTGAACTAGCTTACATTCCCACCAGCAGTGTAGGAGGGTTCCCCTTTCTCCGCAACCTCGCCAACATGTGTTGTTGTTTGTCTTCTGGATGGTGGCAGTCCTTACTGGTTTGAGGTGATATCTCATTGTGGTTTTAATTTGCATTTCTCTGATAACTAGCGATGTTGGTCACCTTTTCATGTGTCTGTTGGCCACCTGAATTTCTTCTTTGGAGAACTGTCTGTTCATCTCCTCTGTCCATTTTTTGATTGGATTATTTGCTTTTTGTTTGTTGAGGTGCGTGAGCTCTTCATATATTTTGGATGTCAAGCCTTTATTGGATCTGTCATTTATGAAAATATTCTCCCATACTGTACGGTACCTTTTTGTTCTATTGATTGTGTCCTTTGCTCTACTGAGCATTTCAGCTTGATATAGTCCCACTTGTTCATTTTTGCTTTTGTTTTCCTTGCCCGGGGAGATATATTCATGAAGAAGTCACTAATGTTCACATCCAAGAGACTTTTGCCTACGTTTTTTTCTAAGTTTTATGGTTTCATGACTTACATTCAGGTCTTTGATCCATTTTGAATTTTCTTTTGTGTATGGGGTTAGACAGTGATCCAGTTTCTTTCTCTTACATGTAGCTGTCCAGTTCTGCCAGTACCATCTGTTGAAGAGACTGTCATTTCCCCACTGTATGTCCATGGTTCCTTTATCAAATATTAATTGACCATATATGTTCGGGTTACTGTCAGGAGTCTTCAATCTGTTCCACTGGTCTGTGGTTCTGTTCTTGTGCCAGTATCAAGTTGTCTTGTTTACTATGGCTTCGTAGCAGATCTTGAAGTTGGGGAGTGAGATCCCCGCCACTTTATTCTTCTTTCTCAGGATTGCTTTGGCTATTTGGTATCTTTGGTGTTTCCATATGAATTTTTGTACTATTTTTTCCAGTTCGTTGAAGAATGTTGTTGGTAATTTGATAGGGATTGCATGAAATCTGTATATTTCTTTGGGCAGGATGGCCAGTTTGATGATATTATTTCTTCCTGTCCCAGAGCATGGGATGAGTTTCCATTTTTAGTGTCCTTTTTAACTTCTGTTAAGAGTGTCTTATAGATTTCAGGGTATAGATCTTTCACTTCTTTGGTTAGGTTTACTCCTAGGTATTTTATTCTTTTTGATATAATTGTGAATGGAATTGTTTTCCTGATTTCTCTTTGTATAGGTTCATTGTTAGTGTATAGAAAAGACACAGATTTCTGTGTGTTAATTTTGTATCCTGCAACTTTGCTGTATTCCCATTCCAGTTCTGGTAGTTTTGGGGTGGAGTCTTTAGGGTATTTTATGTACAATATCATGCGAATAGTGACACTTTAACTTTTTCTGTACCAGTCTGGATTCCTTGCATTTCTTTGTTTTGTCTAAATGCCATGGCTAGGACCTCCAGTACTATGTTAAATAACAGTGGGGAGAGTGGGCATCCCGGTCTCTTTCCCGATGTCAGAGGAAAAGCTTTCAGCTTCTCGCTGTTAAGTATGATGTTGGCTGTGGGTTTATCGTATATGGCCTTTATTATGTTGAGGTACTTGCCCTCTAGACCCATTTTGTTGAGAGTTTTTATCATGAATGGATATTGAATTTTGTTGAATGCTTTTTCAGCATCTATGGAGATGATCATGTGGTTTTTGCATTTCTTTTTTTTAATGTGTATTTTCTTTTTTTATTAATTCATTTTTAGGAAGAACATTATGTTTACTGGGCTCTCCCCTACCACAAGTGCCCCCCACAAACCCCATTACAGTCACTGTCCATCAGCATAGTAAGATGTTGTAGAATCACTACTTGTCTTCTCTGTGTTGAAAAGCCCTCCCCTTTCACCCACCCCCCCACATTATACATGCTAATCATAATACCTCCATTCTTCTTCCCCGCCCTTATCCCTTCCTATCCTCCCATTCTCCCCTGTCTCTTTCCCTTTGGTTACTGTTAGTCCGTTGTTTGGTTCTGTGATTCTGCTGCTGTTTTGTTCCTTCATTTTTTCTTTTGTTCTTATACTCCGCAGATGAATGAAATCGTTTGGTATTTGTTTCTCTCTGTTTGGCTTATTTCACTGAGTATAATACCGTCTAGCTCCATCCATGTTGTTGCAAATGGTAGGATTTGTTTTCTTCTTATGGCTGAATAATATTCCATTGTGTTTATGTACCACATCTTCTAGATCCATTCATCTACTGATGGACACTTAGGCTACTTCCATTTCTTGGCTATTGTAAATAGTGCTGCGATAAACACAGGAGTGCATCTGTCTTTTTCAAACTGGAGTGCTGCATCCTTAGGGTAAATTCCTAGAAGTGGAATTCCTGGGTCAAATGGTAAGTCTGTTTTGAGCATTTTGTGGAACCTCCATACTGCTTTCCACAATGGTTGAACTAGCTTACATTCCCACCAGCAGTGTAGGAGGGTTCCCCTTTCTCCGCAACCTCGCCAACATGTGTTGTTGTTTGTCTTCTGGATGGTGGCAGTACTTACTGGTTTGAGGTGATATCTCATTGTGGTTTTAATTTGCATTTCTCTGATAACTAGCGATGTTGGTCACCTTTTCATGTGTCTGTTGGCCACCTGAATTTCTTCTTTGGAGAACTGTCTGTTCATCTCCTCTGTCCATTTTTTGATTGGATTATTTGCTTTTTGTTTGTTGAGGTGCGTGAGCTCTTTATATATTTTGGATGTCAAGCCTTTATTGGATCTGTCATTTATGAAAATATTCTCCCATACTGTACGGTACCTTTTTGTTCTATTGATCGTGTCCTTTGCTCTACTGAGCATTTCAGCTTGATATAGTCCCACTTGTTCATTTTTGCTTTTGTTTTCCTTGCCCGGGGAGATATATTCATGAAGAAGTCACTAATGTTCCCATCCAAGAGACTTTTGCCTACGTTTTTTTCTAAGTTTTATGGTTTCATGACTTACATTCAGGTCTTTGATCCATTTTGAATTTTCTTTTGTGTATGGGGTTAGACAGTGATCCAGTTTCTTTCTCTTACATGTAGCTGTCCAGTTCTGCCAGTACCATCTGTTGAAGAGACTGTCATTTCCCCACTGTATGTCCATGGTTCCTTTATCAAATATTAATTGACCATATATGTTCGGGTTACTGTCAGGAGTCTTCAATCTGTTCCACTGGTCTGTGGTTCTGTTCTTGTGCCAGTATCAAGTTGTCTTGTTTACTATGGCTTTGTAGCAGATCTTGAAGTTGGGGAGTGAGATCCCCGCCACTTTATTCTTCTTTCTCAGGATTGCTTTGGCTATTTGGTATCTTTGGTGTTTCCATATGAATTTTTGTACTATTTTTTCCAGTTCGTTGAAGAATGTTGTTGGTAATTTGATAGGGATTGCATGAAATCTGTATATTTCTTTGGGCAGGATGGCCAGTTTGATGATATTATTTCTTCCTGTCCCAGAGCATGGGATGAGTTTCCATTTTTAGTGTCCTTTTTAACTTCTGTTAAGAGTGTCTTATAGATTTCAGGGTATAGATCTTCACTTCTTTGGTTAGGTTTACTCCTAGGTATTTTATTCTTTTTGATATAATTGTGAATGGAATTGTTTTCCTGATTTCTCTTTGTATAGGTTCATTGTTAGTGTATAGACAAGACACAGATTTCTGTGTGTTAATTTTGTATCCTGCAACTTTGCTGTATTCCCATTCCAGTTCTGGTAGTTTTGGGGTGGAGTCTTTAGGGTATTTTATGTACAATATCATGCGAATAGTGACACTTTAACTTTTTCTGTACCAGTCTGGATTCCTTGCATTTCTTTGTTTTGTCTAAATGCCATGGCTAGGACCTCCAGTACTATGTTAAATAACAGTGGGGAGAGTGGGCATCCCGGTCTCTTTCCCGATGTCAGAGGAAAAGCTTTCAGCTTCTCGCTGTTAAGTATGATGTTGGCTGTGGGTTTATCGTATATGGCCTTTATTATGTTGAGGTACTTGCCCTCTAGACCCATTTTGTTGAGAGTTTTTATCATGAATGGATATTGAATTTTGTTGAATGCTTTTTCAGCATCTATGGAGATGATCATGTGGTTTTTGCCTTTCTTTTTTTTAATGTGTATTTTCTTTTTTTATTTATTCATTTGTAGGAAGAACATTATGTTTACTGGGCTCTCCCCTACCAAAAGTGCCCCCCACAAACCCCATTACAGTCACTGTCCATCAGCATAGTAAGATGTTGTAGAATCACTACTTGTCTTCTCTGTGTTGAAAAGCCCTCCCCTTTCACCCACCCCCCCACATTATACATGCTAATCATAATACCTCCATTCTTCTTCCCCGCCCTTATCCCTTCCTATCCTCCCATTCTCCCCTGTCTCTTTCCCTTTGGTTACTGTTAGACCATTGTTTGGTTCTGTGATTCCGCTGCTGTTTTGTTCCTTCATTTTTTCTTTTGTTCTTATACTCCGCAGATGAATGAAATCGTTTGGTATTTGTTTCTCTCTGTTTGGCTTATTTCACTGAGTATAATACCCTCTAGCTCCATCCATGTTGTTGCAAATGGTAGGATTTGTTTTCTTCTTATGGCTGAATAATATTCCATTGTGTTTATGTACCACATCTTCTTTATCCATTCATCTACTGATGGACGCTTAGGCTACTTCCATTTCTTGGCTATTGTAAATAGTGCTGCGATAAACACAGGAGTGCATCTGTCTTTTTCAAACTGGAGTGTTGCTTCCTTAGGGTAAATTCCTAGAAGTGGAATTCCTGGGTCAAATGGTAAGTCTGTTTTGAGCATTTTGTGGAACCTCCATACTGCTTTCCACAATGGTTGAACTAGCTTACATTCCCACCAGCAGTGTAGGAGGGTTCCCCTTTCTCCGCAACCTCGCCAACATGTGTTGTAGTTTGTCTTCTGGATGGTGGCAGTCCTTACTGGTTTGAGGTGATATCTCATTGTGGTTTTAATTTGCATTTCTCTGATAACTAGCGATGTTGGTCACCTTTTCATGTGTCTGTTGGCCACCTGAATTTCTTCTTTGGAGAACTGTCTGTTCATCTCCTCTGTCCATTTTTTGATTGGATTATTTGCTTTTTGTTTGTTGAGGTGCGTGAGCTCTTCATATATTTTGGATGTCAAGCCTTTATTGGATCTGTCATTTATGAAAATATTCTCCCATAATGTACGGTACCTTTTTGTTCTATTGATGTTGTCCTTTGCTGTACAGAAGCTTTTAAGCTTGATTTAGTCCCACTTGTTCATTTTTGCTTTTGTTTTCCTTGCCTGGGGAGATATATTCGTGAAGAAGTCCCTAATGTTCGCATCCAAGTGATTTTTGCCTATGTTTTTTTCTAAGAGTTTTATGGTTTCATGACTTACATTTTGTTGAGGGTTTTTATCATGAATGTATGTTGAATTTTGTCGTATGCTTTTTCAGCATCTATGGAGATGATCATGTGATTCTGATTTTGTCTTTCTTTTTCTTGATGTGGTGGATGATGTTGATGGATTTTCGAATGTGGTACCATCCTTGCCTCCCTGGGATGAATCCCACTTGGTCATGGTGTGTGATCTTTTTGATATATTTTTGCATTCGGTTTGCTAATTTTTATTGAGTGTTTTTGCATCTACGTTCATCAGGGATATTGGTGGGTAATTTTCTTTTTTGGTTGTGTCTTTACCTGGTTTTGTATTAGGGTGATGTTGGCTTCATAGAATGAGTTTGGGAGTATTCCCTCCTCTTCTATTTTTTGGAAAACTTTAAGGAGAATGGGTATTATATCTTTTCTGTATGTATGATAAAATACTGAGGTAAATCCATCTGGCCCAGGGATTTTTTTCTTGGGTAGTGTTTTGATTACCGCTTCAATTTCTTTGCTGGTAGTTGGTTTGCTTAGATTTTGTATTTCTTCCTTGGTCAGTCTTGGAAGTTTGTATTTTTCTGGGAACTTGTCCTTTCCTTCTAGGTTTACCAGCTTCTTAGCATGTTGGTTTTCATAGTAGTCTCTAATAATTATTTGTATTTCTGTTGGGTCCATCATGATGTTTCCTTTCTCATTTCTTATTCTGTTGATGTGTGTTGATTTTCTTTTTCTCTTAATAAGTCTGGCTAGAGGCTTTTCTATTTTGTTCACTTTCTCAAAGAACCAGCTCTTGGTTTCATTGATTTTTTTCTATTGTTAATTCTTCTCAATTTTGTTTATTTCTTCTCTGATCTTTATTATCTCACTCCTTCTGCTGACTTTAGGCCTCATTTGTTCTTCTTTTTCCAATTTTGATAACTGTGACGTTAGACCATTCATTTGGGATTGTTCTTCCTTCTTTAAATATGCCTGGATTGCTATATACTTTCCTCTTAAGACTGCTTTTGCTGCGTCCCACAGAAGTTGAGGCTTTGTGTTGTTGTTGTTATTTATTTCCATGTACTGCTGGATCTCCATTTTAACTTGGTCATTGATCCATTGAATATTTAGAAGCGTGTTGTTAAGCCTCCATGTGTTTGTGAGTCTTTTTGCTTTCTTGGTACAATTTATTTCTGGTTTTACACCATTGTGGTCTGAAAAGTTGGTTGGTAGGATTTCAATATTCTTTAATTTACTGAGGCTCTTTTTGTGGCCTAGTATGTGGTCTATTCTGGAGAATGTTCCATGTGCACTTGAGAAGAATGTGTATCCTGTTTCTTTTGGGTGTAGAGTTGTATAGATGTCTATTAGGTCCATCTGTTCTAGTGTGTTGTTCAGTGCCTCTGTGTCCTTATTTATTTTCAGTCTGGTGGATCTGTCCTTTGGAGTGAATGGTGTGTTGATGTCTCCTAAAATCAATTTATTGCAGTCTATTTCCTCCTTTAGTTCTGTTAGTATTTGTTTCCCATATGCTGGTGCTCCTGTGTTTGGTGCATATATATTTATAATGGTTATTATCCTCTTGTTGGACCGAGCCCTTTATCATTATGTAATGCTCTTTTTTATCTCTTGTTACTTTCTTTGTTTTGAAGTCTATTCTGTCTGATACTAGTACTGCAACTCCTGCTTTTTTCTCGCTATTGTTTGCATGATATATCTTTTTCCATCCCTTGACTTTTAGTCTGTGCATGTCTTTGTGTTTGTGGTGAGTCTCTTGTAAGCAGCATATAGATGGGTCTTGTTTTTTAATCCATTCAATGACCCTATGTCTTTTGATTGGTTCATTTTGTCCATTTACATTTAGGGTGATTATCGATAGGTATGTATTTATTGCCATTTCAGGCTTTAGATTCATGGTTACCAAAGGTTCCAGTTTACTTTCCTTACTATCTAAGAGTCTAACTTAACTCACTTAGTATGCTGTTACAAACACAATCTAAAGGTTCTTTTCTATTTTTCCTCCTTTTTCTTCCTCCTTCATTCTTTATATATTAGGTATCAGATTCTATACTTTTTCTCTACCCCTTGATTGGCTTTGGGGATAGTCAATTTAATTTTGCATTTGCCTTGCAATCAGCTGCTCCACCCTCCCTACCATAATTTTACTACCTCTGGTGACAGCTGTCCAACCTTAGGAACACTTCCATCTATAGCAGTCCTTCCAAAATAGACTGCAGAGATGGTTTGTGGGAGGTAAATTCTTTCAGCTTTTGCTTATCTGGAAATTGTTTAATCCCTCCTTCAAATATAAATGATAATCTTGCTGGATAAAGTAATCTTGGTTCCAGGCCCGTCTGCCTCATGGCATTAAATACATCATGCCGCTCCCTTCTGGCCTGTAAGTTTTCTGCTGTGAAGTCTTTTGTTAGTCTTATGGGCTTTCCTTTGTATGTGATCTTATTTCTGTCTCTGGCTGCTTTTAACAGTCTGTCCTTATCCTTGATCTTTCCCATTTTAATTACTATGTGTCTTGGTGTTATCTTCCTTGGGTTCCTTGTGTAGGGGGATCTGTGGATCTCCATGCCCTGAGAGACTATCTCCTTCCCCAGATTGGCGAAGTTTTCAGCAACTACCTCCTCAAAGACACTTTCTACCCCTTCTTCTCGCTTCTTCTTCTTCTGGTATCCCTATAATGTGAATATTGTTCCGCTTGGATTGGTTACACAGTTCTCTCAATATTCCTTCATTTTCAGAGATCCTTTTATTTCTCTGTGCCTCAGCTTCTTTGTATTCCTCTTCTCTAGTTTCTATTTCATTTATTGTCTCCTCCACCATATCCAACCTGTTTTTAATTCCCTCCATCGTGTTCTTTAGCGATTGGATCTCTGACCTGAATTCATTCCTGAGTTCTTGGATGTCTTTCCATAACTCCATTAGGATGTTGATTATTTTTATTTTGAACTCCCTTTCAGGAAGAGTCACTAGGTCCATATCATTTAAATCTTTCTCGGGAGTTGTATTAACAATTTTACTCTGGACAAGGTTCCTTTGGCATTTCATGTTTGTATATGGCACCCTCTAGTGTCCAGAGCTGGAGCTGCTGAGCCCCTGAAGCGATGTCAGGGGTCACAGGGGAGCGGTAGTGGGGGTAGGAAAGAGCTGTTCCTCACCTCCTGGCTCCTGTGCCTGTCTCCACTGCGTGAGCATGTGGGCTGGGCACACAGGTATAAGTTTTTGTCCCAGAGCAGCCAGATATGGCTCCCTGCTTTCCACAAGCAGCTGGAATCCCAGTCTCCCCAGGAACTCTGCCTGTATTAACTTTCCAGCCCGGTAGTTATGCGAGTCTCATGAAAGCACCATGAAATGTAGGTTTGTGATCTCAGCGCAGATCTCCAGAGCTAGGTATTCAGCAGTCCCAAGCCTTCCACTCCCTCCCTGCTCCGTTTCTCTTCCTCCCGCCAGTGAGCTGGGGTGGGGGAGGGGCTCGGGTACCACAGAGCCACAGCTATGGTACATTACCCCATTTGCTGAGGTCTGCTCTTTTCTCCAGGTGTGTGCAGTTCAATGCATCCTCTTTCCTTTTGCTCTCTCATGATTACTTGCACCAATTAAATTTTCTAATTGTATTGAGTTTTAGGAGGAAGCCTCTGTCTCTCCTCTCATGCCACCATCTTTAACCCAATTCACTTTCTATCCCTTTTTCTCTCTCTTCTTCTTCTGGTACCCCTATAATGTGGATATTGTTCCTTTTGCATTGGTCACACAGTTCTCTTAATATTGTTTCATTCCTGGAGATCCTTTTATCTCTCTCTGCATCAGCTTCTATGCGTTCCTGTTCTCTGATTTCTATTCTATCAATGGCCTCTTGCATCTTCTCCATTCTGCTTATAAATCCTTCCAGAGTTTGTTTCACTTCTCTAATCTCCCTCCGGACATCTGTGATCTCTCTCCGGACTTCATCCCTTAGCTCTTGCATATGACTCTGCAGCTCAGCGTGTTTATGATTTTTATTTTGAATTCCTTTTCAGGGAGACTGGTTAGATCTGCCTCTGCAGATCCTTTCTCAGTTGTAACTGTCTTGGTCTGGACAAGATTTTTTTGCCTTTTCATGGTGATTGCAGTGGCTGTAGGCAGGTTGTGGGTGTGTCAGCTGGGAGAAGAAAGTCCTTTCCTGCTTGCTGGATGCCTTGCCCTTCTCCACTGCCTGTGATGGCTACCTGCACTCCTGGAGCAGCCACCGGGTTAATCTCCTAAGCTGCTGTGGGCGTGTCCTTCAGAGCAGTGTGGAACCCTGTGGGGAGTGGCAGGCATGCCAGGTGCGCTCCTCCGTGCTAGCGGCAACCCTGCTGGGCAGCTGTGTGGCAGCAGCAGCCTTTGGGTCTGGCCCGGGTGGCTGTGCGTTGGGCTGGAATTCCGGTCGGTTCCCGGGAGCACACCTGCTCCCTCTGGCTCAGCTGCTGGTGCACACAGGGCTTCTCTGCGCAGGCTTCTACAGGGCTCTGGTTTCACTGCCGCCAGTGCACGCGAGCCGCGCCCAGGCTGTTTGGTCTCGCCACTGCGGGCTAGCCCTGCAGCACACGGATCTGCTCTTGGTTCCTTCTAGCGCTTCCGCCCCCAGTGCACGCTCCCACTCTCCTGCTACTGGGCCTGTGTATCAGGGTACACGCCAGTTGGAGGAAAGACTGGCAGGCTGCCTAGTCCTGTGAGGGGCTTCAGAGCTGCACTGCCTCCTTTTAGAACGCCTAAGTTTCCCCAGTATTTCCAGCTGCTGGGACAACTTCATCCAGCTATGGGGTCCCTGTCTCTTTAAGACTTGCAGAAAGCAATCGCATTTCTTTTGTCTCTGGGGAGCCAGTTGCGGGGCCCTGCCCACAGGTTTTGCTTCTCCATTTCTCTAATATCCAGCACCCCGTGCACCTTGTGTCTGCGTTCCAGGTGCGGATTTCTTGAGCTGGCTATTTAGCAGTCCTGGTTGTTCACTCCCTCCCTGTTCCGACTCCTTTCTTCCCGCCGGGTTTTGGGGTGGGGGAGCATTCGGGTCCCACCTGGCCACAGCTTGTATCTTACCCCCTTCTTGAGATGCTGAGTTCTCGCAGATGCACATGTATCCTGGCTATTGCACTGCATCCACTTGTGTCTCTTTTAAGAATAGTTGTATTTATTGTATTTTCATAATATACATGTTTTGGGGAGGAGATTTCCTCTGAACTACTCACACTGCCATCTTCTCGTGATCCTCTCCAGGTTGTTTGGGTTTTTATTGTTGACTTTTAAGAATTCTTTGTATACTTTAGATAACACTCCTTTGTCTGATATCTCTTGCAAATATTTCCTCCCGGTCTGTGACTTGTCTTCTCATTCTCTTGATGTTGTCCTCGGCATGCAAAAGTTTCTAGTTTTAATGAGGGACGGCTTGTCAATGATTTCTTTCATGAATTGTGTCTTTGATGTTACATCTAAAATGTCATCACCGCAACCAAGGCTGTCTACATTTTCTCCTATGTAATGTCATTGGAGATTTACAGTTCCACACTTTACATTTACGTCTGTGGTCCACTTTGACTTAGCTGTTATGTTCTGTGGAAGTTCTGTGTCTATATTCATTTTTTTTGTGTGTGTGAGGATGTCCAGTTATTCCAGTACCATTTATTGTCAAGACTGTCTTTTCTCCATTGCATTTATTGCTTTTGTTCCTTCATCAAAGATCAATTGACTGTATTTACATAGGTCTATTTCTGGGCTCCCCATTCTGTTGCAATTTGCCAGTTCTTTTGCCAGTACCACACTGCATGGATTAGTGTAACTTTATAGTATCTCTTGATGTTGGGTAGTGTCCATCCTCCAACTTTGTTCTTCTCCTTCAATATTGTCTTGGCTGTTCTGGTCCTTTTGCCTCTTCAGAGAAACTTTAGTATCATTTTATCAATATCCATGAAACAAATTCTGGGATTTTTACTCAGATTGCATTGAATCTATACATCAATTTGGGAAGAACTGACATCCTCATAGTACTGAGTCTTCCTATCTAGGAATATAGACCATTTCTCCATTAATTTAGTTTTTCTTTCATTTCATTCCTCAGAGCTTAGTAATTTTACTCATACAGATGTTGCACATAGTTTCCCAGATTTATGCATACTTTTATCCTATCTGGTGTACCAATATAGATGGTATTGTGGTTTTACTTTAAAATTTCACTTGTTTATTGCTGGTATATAAGAAAGCAATTGACTTGTGTATATGAAGTTGGTATCCTGCAGCCTTGCTATAATCACTTATTACTTCCAGGAGTTTGTTGATGCTTTCAGATTTTCTTCATAGATTATCATGTCATCTGTGTAAAAAAAAAGAGATAGTTTTGAGCTTTCCTTCCCAATCTGTGTAGCTTCTATTTCCTTTTCTTGTCTTATGTATTGACTAGAGTATCCAGTGTGAAGAGACTGGGCGACTTATCTCGTTCATTATCCTAGGCAAAAAACTTTCATCTTTCCAGTGTTGAGCGTGATGTTAGCTGTCAAATATTGCCTTTATTATGTTGAGGTGCATTCCTTCGAAAACATAATTTGTTGAGAGGTTTTATCATGAAGATATTTTTTTGTTGTTATCATTAATCTACAATTACATGAAGAACATTATGTTTACTAGGGTCCCCCTTCACCAAGTCTCCCCCACAAACCCTATTACAGTCACTGTCCATCAGCATAGTAAGCTGTTGTAGAATCACTACTTGTCTTCTCCGTGCTGCACAGGACCGCCATTCTTCCCCCCCACATTATACATGCTAATCGTAATACACCCTTTCCTCTTCCCCACACTTATCCCTCCCCTCCATCCCATTCTCCGCAGTCCCAGTCACTTTGGTAACTGTTAGTCCATTCTTGGGATCTGTGATTCTGCTGCTGTTTCATTCCTTCAGTTATTCTTTGTTCTTATACTCCACATATGAGTGAAATCATTTGGTATTTGTCTTTCTTCACTTGGCTTATTTCACTGAGTATAATACCATCTAGCTCCATCCATGTTGTTGCAAATGGTAGAACTTGTTTTCTTCTTATGGCTGAATAATATTCCATTGCATATATGTACCACCTCTTATTTATCCATTCAACAACTGATGGACACTTAGGTTGCTTCCATTTCTTGGCTATTGTAAATGCTGCTGTGATAAACATAGGGATGCATCTGTCCTTTTCAAACTGGGCTGCTGCATTCTTAGGGTAAATTCCTAGAAGTAGAATTCCTGGGTCAAATGGTATGCCTATTTTGAGCATTTTGAGGAACCTCCATATTGCTTTCCACAATGGTTGAAATAATTTACATTCCCATCAGTAGTGTAGGAGGGTTCCCCTTTCTCCACAACCTCGCCAACATTTGTTGTTGTTTGTCTTTTGGATGGTGGCAATCCATACTGGTTTGAGGTGATATCTTATTGTGGTTTTAATTTGCATTTCTCTGACAACTAGTGATGTGGAGCATCTTTTCTTGTGCCTGTTGGCCATCTGAATTTCTTCTTTGGAGAACTGTCTGCTCATCTCCTTTGCCCATTTTTAATTGGATTATTTGGTTTTTTTTCTTGCTGAGGTGCATGAACTCTTTATATATTTTGGATGCCAAGCCTTTATCAGATCTGTCATTTACGAATATATTCTCCCATAGTGTAGGGTACCTTTTTGTTCTATTCATGGTGTCCTTTGCTGTACAGAAGCTTTTCAGCTTGATGTAGTCCCATTTGTTCATTTTTGCTTTTGTTTTCCTTGCCTGGGGAGATATGTTCATGAAGAAGTCACTCGTGTTTATGTCCAAGAGATTTTTGCCAATGATTTTTCAGAGAATTTTATGGTTTCATGACCTACATTCAGGTCTTTGACCCATTTGGAATTTAATCTTGTGAATGAGGTTAGACAGTGATCCAGTTTCATTCTCTTACATGTAGCTGTCCAGTTCTGCCAGCACCATCTGTTGAAGAGACTGTCATTTCCCCATTGTATGCCCATGGCTCCTTTATCATATATTAATTGACCATATATGTTTGGGTTAATGTCTGGAGTCTCTATTCTTTTCCACTGGTCTGTGGCTCTGTACTTGTACCAGTACCAAATTGTCTTGATTACTATGGCTTTGTAGTAGAGCTTGAAGTTGAGGAGTGTGCCACCCCCACTTTATTCTTCCTTCTCAGGATTGCTTTGGCTATTCGGGATCTTTGGTGTTTCCGTATGAATTTTTAACTGTTTGTTCCAGTTCATTGAAGAACGTTGTTGGTAATTTTATAGGAATTGCATCAAATCTGTATATTGCTTTGGTCAGGATGGCCATTTTGATGATATTAACTCTTCCTAGAAAAGAGCATGGAATGTGTTTCCATTTGCTAGTGTCCTCTTTAATTTCTCTTAAGGGTGTCTTATAGTTTTCAGCGTAGAGGTCTTTCACTTCTTTGGTTAGGTTTATACTTAGGTATTTCATTCTTTTTGATGCAATTGTGAATGGAATTGTTTTCCTGATTGCTCTTTCTATTAGTTCATTGTTAGTGTATAGGAAAGCCACAGATTTCTGTGTGTTAATTTTGTATCCTGCAACTTTGCTGTATTCCAATATCAGTTCTAGAAGCTTTGGGGTGGAGTCTTTAGGGTTTTTAATGTACAATATCATGTCATCTGCAAATAGTGACAGTTTAACTTCTCCTTTACCAATTCGGATTCCTTGTATTTCTTTGTTTGGTCTAATTGCTGCGGCTAGGACCTCCAGTACTATGTTAAATAACAGTGGGGAGAGTGGGCATCCTGGTCTTGTTCCCAATGTCAGAGGAAAAGCTTTCAGCTTTTCGCTGTTCAGTATGATGTTAGCTGTGGGTTTATCATATATAGCCGTTTTATGTTGAGGTACTTGCCCTCTATACCCATTTTGCTGAGAGTTTTTATCATGAATGGATGTTGAAATTTGTCGAATGCTTTTTCAGCATCTGTGGAATGATCATGTGGTTTTTGTCCTTCTTTTTGTGGATGTGGTGTATGATGTTGATGGATTTTCGAATGTTGTACCATCCTTGCATCCTTGGGATGAATCCCACTTGGTCGTGGTGTATGATCCTTTTGATACATTTTTGCATTCGGTTTGCTAATATTTTGTTGAGTATTTTTGCATCTATGTTCATCAGGGATATTGGTGTGTAGTTTTCTTTTTTGGTGGGGTGTTTACCTGGTTTTGGTATTAGGGTGATGTTGGCTTCATAGAATGAGTTTGGGAGTGTTCTCTCCTCTCCTGTTTTTTGGAAAACTTTAAGGAGAATGGGTATTATGTCTTCTCTGTATGTCTGATAACATTCCGCCGTAAATCCATCTGGCCCTGGGGTTTTGTTCTTGGGTAGTTTTTTGTTTACCGCTTCAGTGTCTTTGCTCGTAATAGGTTTGTTTAAATTTTGTGTTTCTTCCTTGGTCAGTCTTGGAAGGCTGCATTTTTCTAGGAAGTTGTCCATTTCTTCTCAGTTTTCCACCTTGTTAGCATATAGGTTTTCATAGTATTCTCTAATAATTCTTTGTATTTCTGTGGAGTCTGTCTTGATTTGTCCTTTCTCGTTTCTGATTCTGTTGATGTGTGTTGGTTCTCTTTTTCTCTTAATAAGTCTGGCTAGAGTCTTATCTGTTTTGCTTATTTTCTTAAAGAACCAGCTCTTGGTTTCATTGATTTTTTTTCTATTGTTTTAATCTTCACAGTTTTGTTGATTTCTTCTCTGATCTTTATTATGTCCCTCCTTCTGCTGACTTAAGCCTCATTTGTTCTTCTTTTTCCAATTTCAATAATTGTGACAATAGACTATTCATTTGCGATTTTTCTTCCTTTAAATATGCGTGGATTGCCACATACTTTCCTCTTAAGACTGCTTTTGCTGCGTCCCACAGAAGTCGGGAGTTTGTGTTGTTCTTGTCATTTGTTTCCATATATTCCTTGATATCTATTTTAATTTGATCATTGATCCATTGATTATTCAGGAGCATGTTGTTAAGCCTCCATGTGTTTGTGAGACTTTTTGTTTTCTTTGCACAATTTATTTCTAGTTTTATGCCTTTGTTGTCTGAAAACTTGGTTGGTAGAATTTCAGTCTTTTGGAATTTACTGAGGCTCTTTTTGTGGCCAAGTATGTGGTCTATTCTGGAGAATGTTCCATGTGCACTTGAGAAGAATGTGTATCCTGTTGCTTTTGGATGTAGAGTTCTATAGATGTCTATTAGGTTAATCTGTTCTAGTGTGTTGTTCAGTGCGTCTGTGTCCTTACTTATTTTCTGTCCAGTGGATCTATCCTTTGGAGTGAGTGGAGTGTTGAAGTCTCCTAAAATGAGCACATTGCATTCTATTTCCTCCTTTAGTTCTGTTAGTATCTGTTTCACATAAGCTGGTGCTCCTGTGTTGTGTGCACATATATTTATAATGGTTACATCCTCTTGTTGGACTGAGCCCTTTATCATTATGTAATGTCCTTCTTTATCTCTTGTTACTTTCTTTGTTTTGAAGTCTATTTTGTCTGATACTAGTACTGCAACACCTGCTTTTTTCTCCCTGTTGTTTGCCTGAAATAACTTTTTCCATCCCTTGTCTTTTAGTCTGTGCATGTCTTTGGGTTTGAGGTGAGTCTCTTGTAAGCAGCATGTAGATGGGTCTTGCTTTTTTATCCATTCTATTACTCTGTGCCTTTTGATTGGTGCATTCAGTCCATTCACAATTAAGGTGTTTATTGAAATATATGTACTTATTGCCAATGCAGGCTTTAGATTGATGGTTACCAAAGATTCAAGGTTATCTTCTTTAGTATCTTACTATCTAACAGAAGTCGCTTATTGAGCAGTTATAAACACTGGTGATTCTTTATTTCTCTCCCTTCTTATTCCTCCTTCTCCATTCTTTATATGTTGGTTGTTTTATTTTGTGCTCTTTTGTGTTTCCTTTAACTGCTTTTGTGGGTAGTTGATTATATATTTTGCTTTTAGTTAGTATTTGGTTGGTCTGCTTTCTTTGCTGTGATTTTGTTTTCTCTGGGGACATCTATTTAGTCTTAGGAGTGCTTCCATCTGGAGCAGTCCCTCTAAAATAGCCTGTAGAGGTGGTTTGTGGGAGGCAAATTCCCTCAACTTTTCCTTGTGTGGAATTGTTTAATTAATCCCTCCTTCATATTTAAATGATAATCATGCTGGATACAGTATTCTTGGTTCAAGGCCCTTCTGTTTCATTGCATTAAATATATCATGCCATTCTCTTCTGGCCTGTAAGTTTTCTGTTGAGAAGTCTGATGATAGCCTGATGGGTTTCCCTTTGTTGGTGACCTTTTTCCTCTCTCTGGCTGCCTTTAAAACTCTGTCCTTGTCCTTGATCTTTGTAATTTTAATTATTATGTGTCTTGGTGTTGTCCTCCTTGCCTACCTTCTGTTGTGAGTTCCGTGTACTTCTCTGGTCTGATCGATTATTTCCTCCCCCAGTTTGGGGAATTTTTCAGCCATGATTTCTTCAAAGACACTTTCTATCCCCTTTTCTCTCTCTTCTTCTGGTACCCATATATTGCAGATATTGTTCCTTTTGGATTGGTCGCACAGTTCGCTTAATATTGTTTCATTCCTTGAGATCCTTTTATCTCTCTCTGCATCTGCTTCTATGCATTCCTGTTCTCTGGTTTCTATTCCATCAATGGCCTCTTGCATCAGATCCATTCTGCTTATAAATCCTTCCATAGATTGCTTTATTTCTGTAGTCTCCCTCCGAACGTCATCCCTTAGCTCTTGTATATTTCTCTGCAGCTCTGTCAGCATGGTTATGACCTTCATTTTGAGTTATTTTTCAGGAAGGTTTGTTAGGTCAATCTCCTTCTCAAGAGTTGACTCTGTGATTTTGGTCTGTATCAAATTCTTTTGCCTTTTCATGGTAATAGAAGTAGTTGTGCAGGGCTGGCGCTGTGTGTCAGCTCGGAGAATGTCCCTTCTTTCTGGTTTGTGGCCTTCCTCTAATGGGAGAACAGCGACCCCTAGTGGCTTGTGCTGGGCAGCTGTGCGCAGACGGGGCCTCTTATTCTAGCCTGGCTGCTGTGGAGTTAAGCTCCGTGGTTGCTGTGGAGTTAAGCTCCATGGTTGCTATGGGCGTGGCCAGCCTCAGTCTGCTGCTCCAATATGGTGGAGCCTTATTGGAGGGGAGACAGGTGAGAGGCTGTTTATCACTGTGAGGGGCCTCCATACTGTGCTGCCTCCCAGGGGGTTGGGTCACCCGGTGTTCCCTGGGATTCCCAGCTGCTGGGCTTTGTGTCCCGCGATGCTTCCGTCCATCTGTGCGATCCCTGTCCCTTTAAGACTTTCAAAAAGCACTCACATTTCTTTGTCCCAGGGTCGCCGGCTGCGGGGACCCACACACAGATCTTACTGTCCTGTTTCCCTAGTTTCCAGCACCCCACCCATGCACTGTGTCTGTGCTTTGGTGTGGATGGCTAGTGCTGGCTATTTAGTAGTCCTGGGCTCCCTCTCTCTCCCTGCTCTGACTCCTCTCTTCCCGTTGGGAGCTGGGGTGAGGGGTTCTTGGATTCTGCCAGGCCACAGCTTGTATCTTACCCCCTTCGTGAGGTGCTGGGTTCTCGCCGGTGTGGATGTAGTCTGGCTGTTGTCCTGTGTTTTCTGGTATCTCTTTTAGGAATAGTTGTATTTGTTGTGTTTTCAAAAATATATATGGTTTTGGGAGGAGATTTCCGCTGCTCTACTCAAGCCACCATCTTGGCTTCACTCACCTCATGAAGATATTTTAATTCTGTCAAATGCATTTTCTGCATTTATTTAGATGACTGTGTGATTTTTGTCCTTCATTTTGTTAATGTGGTGTATTACACATTGCCTTTTGTGTGTTGACCTATACTTACATCCCAGGGAGATATCCTGCATTTTGTCATGATGTATGACCCCTAAAAATTGCTATTGAGTTCGGTTTGATAGTATTTTGTTGAGATATTTTGCATCACTGCTTATTAGGGCTGTCAGCTTGTAACATTCTCTTTTTGTAGTGGTCTTGTCTAGCTACAATACTGGGGTAATGGTAGCCTCATAAAATGAGTTTAGAAGGGCTCCTGCCTCTTCAATCACTGAAAGAAAATTTTGAATAAACTTGGCATGAATTCTTCTTTAAATATGTGCTGGAATTCACCTGCAAAGCCAGCTGGTCCTGCGCCTTTCTTTATTGGGAGCTTTGTGATTCCTGATTCAGTCTCCTTACTTACTGCTCTATTCAGGTTTTCCATTTCTTCATGACTCAGTCTTGTTAGGTTGTATGTTTTAGGAATTGATCAGTTTCCTCCAGGTTATTCAATTGGTAGATGTACAAGTGTTTATAGTCATTTCATTTGATCCTTTGTATTTCTGAGGTATTAACTTTGTTGTCTCCTCTTCCATTTGTGACTTGATTGACTTGTCTTCTCTATATTTTTCACAGTAGAGTTCAATGTTTACCTTTCTTAAAAGGGGCTCCTTACACAAAACTAAATTCGAAATGAAACAAAGACTTGAACATAAGTCATGAAACCATCCCAGAAAAATACATAGGGAAAAATTTCATGGACATGAACGTGAATGACCTCTTCTTGAACATATCTCCCAGGGCAAGAGAAACAAAAGCAAAAATGAACAAGTGGGACTATATCAAGCTGAGAAGCTTCTGTACAGCAAAGGACACCATCAATAGAATAAAAAGGTACCCTACAGTATGGGAGAATATATTCATAAATGACAGATCCGATAAAGGGCTGACATCCAAAATATATAAAGAGCTCACATACCTCAACAAACAAAAAGTAAATAATCCGATTAAAAAATGGGCAGAGGAGATGAACAGACAGTTCTTCAAAGAAGAAATTCAGATGTCCAATAGACACATGAAAAGATGCTCCACATCACTTGTCATCAGAGAAAGGCAAATTAAACCACAATGAGACATCACCTCACACCAGTAAGGATGGCTACCATCCAAAAGACAAACAACAACAAATGTTGGTGAGGTTGTGGAGAAAGGGGGACCCTCCTACACTGCTGGTGGGCATGTAAATTAGTTCAACCATTGTGGAAAGTAGTATGGAGGTTCCTCAAAATGCTCAAAATAGACATACCATTTGACCCAGGAATTCGACTTCTAGGAATTTACCCTAAGAATGCAGCAGCCCAGTTTGAAAAAGACAGATGCACCCATATGTTTATCGCAGCACTATTTACAATAGCCAAGAAATGGAAACAACCTAAATGTCCATCAGTAGATGAATGACTAAAGAAGATGTGGTACATATACACAATGGAATATTATTCAGCCATAAGAAGAAAACAAATCCTACCATTTGCAACAACATGGATGGAGCTAGAGGGTATTATGCTCAGTGAAAAAGCCAGGCAGAGAAAGACAAATGATTTCACTCATATGTGGAGTATAAGAACAAAGAAAAACTGAAGGAACATAACAGTAGCAGAATCACAGAACCCAAGAATGGACTAACAGTTACCAAAGGAAAAGGGACTCGGGATGATGGGTGGGAAGGGAGGGAGGGATAAGGGCAGGGAAAAATAAAGGAGGCATTACAATTAGCATGTATAGTGTTGTGGGGGGTGGTACGGGGAGGGCTGTACAACACAGAGATGACAGGTGGTGATTATACAGCATCTTGCCACGCTGATGGACTGTGACTGTAGTGGGGTGTGTGGGAGGGACTTGGCGAGTGGGGGAGACTGTTGAACATAGTGTTCTTCATGTAATTGTAGATTAATGATAGCAAAAATATAAATTTAAAAAAAGGGGGGAATCCTAATTTCAATGATCTTCTCTATTGTTTTTCTATTCTCTATTTCATTTATTTCTTCTCTGACCTTTGTTATTTCCTTCCTTCTGCTAACTTTAGGATTTGTTTGTCCTTCTTTCTCTATTTCCTTGAGGTATAAAATGAGGCTTTAATTTGAGATCTTTCTTTTTTTCATAGTGTAGGCATTCGTCACTATAAATTTCCCCTTAGAACTGCTTTGCTGGATCTGATAAGTTTTGGTATGTTGTGTTTCCATTTTCCTTTCCTTCAAGATTTCAAAAGTCTGTTAGTTGTACCCTTGGATGTTGAACAGTGCATTGCTGCAGAGGGTTTCAAGATGGCAGCCTAGGAATACCCTGCACTCACCTCCTGGCATGGATACAACAAATGTACAGCTACACATGGAATAGTTTCCCTCTGAGAAGGACCTGAGTACTAGATGAGCAGCATCTCTGCAACAAAGGATAAAAGAGATGCATCAGTCCAGGTGGGAAAGGGAGATGCTCAGTCTCACCTGGGACCCCACCATGACACGGTGACCCACAATTAAGAAGCGCTCCCCAAAACTCGGAACCTTGCCTTGAGGATATAAGGGACTGTGCCCCACATCAGGCACCCTGACCCTTGGGTCTGACACCAGAGCAACAAGTCCCCCATATGCCTGGTTTTGAAAATCAATGGTGATTAAGTGCAGGAGAGCCATGGAACAGTAGGAGATGGAGAACATGCTCTTAAAGGGCTCATATAAAGGCTCACTTGCCCTGAGATTCAGTGCAAAAGCAACAGTGTGAAAAGTGCCTAGACCATAGCCATAAGTGAGGAAGACACACTTACTAAAGCAGCTGCCAGACAGCAACCTGCAGTGACTTTCTCTGCGGACAGAAGCGCAACACCGTGAATCTACTAAAAGCCACCAAATTGTACACCCTAAGATAATTAAAATGGAAAGATATATTTTTGTGTGCATTTACGCAATCATAATAAGCATTCAAGCCAAAAACTGGCAGCTAAAGGAAAAATGGAAGGAGTAAGAATAAGCAGACGGTTGCGGAGAAAACTCAAAGTAAGCTGGTATATTTAAGCCCAACACGTTAATAATTGCATTAATGAAATGAAATGTGAATTGATTGAAACACCCCAATTAAAGGACAGGCCTTGTCAAAGTGGATAAAAAAGCGAGTGCCAAGTATATTCTCCCCTCATGAAATCTATGTGAATATAAAACGACAAGAGTTTAAAAGAGAAAGCATATAAAAGTTATACCATGATGACACTCCTCAAAAGAAATCTGCAGTGCCTATGTTACTTTAAGACAAATTAGATTTCATAGCAAAGAATACTGATAAGGATACAGAAGATAAAGTTATCTTTTTCAACAAATGGGGCTGGAATGATTACGCATCCATATGAAGGGAAGGATTCACAGCTGATACCATAAACAGAAATGAACTCAAAGTGGATTGTAGACCTAAATTTAGTTCCAGAGGAAAAAGAAGAATGCTTTTGGTTTTGGTTTGGTTTAGGCAAATATGTCTAGATATGACTTGAAAACCACAATCCGTAGAAGAAAACATTTGATAACTTGAACCTCATTGAATTTAAAAGGTTATAACGCTCTCCAAAAGACAAAGAGACTAGGAGAAAATATTTGTAAATAAAACATCTGATGGAGGACTGCTATGTAAACTATGTGAAGAATTCTCAAAACTCAATAAGAGCAAACGAACTCAATGACAAGAAGGGGCACAATACTTTACCAGTCACTGTAGTGATGCACTGTATGTAGCCTGCTAAAATTTAATCTCTGCTATATTTTGCATTTGTGGCATTCTGCTTATTTTAACAACATTTTCTTCATGAACTAAATATTGTCAATTCCACCTCAGTACATTTGTAGTGCAATTTGTTTGGAGGAAAATGGTGGATTTTACTCAACGACATCACATTTAACTGCTTTACTAAATAGTCACTGCTGTTAGCTCTTTTTCCAGGATCCTAATATTCATAACCACAGGGACTTTTCAGGAGCCCTTTTCATAACAGAACTTTCGCCTGTGAAAGATTTATCTGTTTTATTATTTGGCCTTGTGGCGCTGTAGATTTAGGAAGTAAGGAGAAAACAGAAGAGCCTTTATGTGAGTCGTATCTGCCAATATTTATTTCACTTCTTATTAAAGCTGAAACTTTTATTGTTTCTGTTAATTCACTTACAAACTACAATAAAGAGCCATTATATCACGTTAATGTAAAGTTTGCATGAAAACTTCATCTCCTAAAAAAAACTGTGAGGAAATGAACAACTTTCTATGTACTTGAAAACCTTTTTAATACCTGTTCTAATGGAAGAGCACTGCATTCCTGTATCTGCTTCTGCACTAAATCCCTAGCCATATGATGATTTAACATATGTATTAAAATGCCCAATTTGCAGACAATGAGAGTGAAAAGGGCAAATGATTTTCCTCTGGAGATAGTTTAGACCTTACAGAACCTTCAAAGAGCTGACATAGGAAAAGTATCAGAACTGACCATTTAATAAATCGGTATTTAGCAGTGAGTTATTGAGCAAACCCCCACTATTTCCCTTTGAGCACATCACACTACAGATGCATTAAACTAATTTGGTAATAGCAAATTAGTAAATTCATTGTAAGGGCAAAATTACATTGGCAGGCCATCACAAGTCTAAACCCTGAAGTAGAGAAACCTCTACTGGGCTACAGTTCTTGTTATGGAAACGTGAATGGCTCCAAAACAGAGCCTCAAGAATTCTGATACTCAGATCCCTCTGAGCCTAGCTCACTTGCAGCTACTGTTCAAAACAGCTGCAGGTTTGGCCTTCGGATCCAATGTGGTTGGCTGGCTTCCTGGACTTCAGCTCTCTGTGCAGCCTGTTGGACCTCCTTGGATGTGATAGTTAAGAGCCTCTGTAATGGGCCAAGTGGGAGGCCTTGTCTGAGATGCCTCCTGAAAGGTGCTGAAGGATACCCCTAAGGTAATATTTCATTTCATGCTTCGACTCATAAAACACCGCTTTCTGGGTGAGCCTGACTCAGAGCCTCGTAGCCATAGATGGAATAACTGCCTCTGTGGAAAGGCTTTTGCTTCTACTTCTTTAGAATTTTGGAGGCTGTCTCCGTGGAAGGCTCAGGTACCATGGAAAAACACCTTTTTGGTACCTTGGAGAAACCGAACAGCATCTCGTGACAGGGTAGGCCCGTCTACAGTCCTCGTATCAAATGTAGTCTGGAGTAAATGCAATATTTTACTAGATGAAATGCAGTGCAAGAAAGCCTGTCAATAAACCCCACCATGTTAAATGTGATTGGACAGTTCTATTAGGCATGAACCAGTTAGGAGATAAGGGATAATCAACTGCTAGAATCTTCCTGTGGCCTGCAGAAAGGGCACTTTGAACAGATGGCCACCTATAGGGCCAAATTAATGCAGGAATACAACTAGCTGTATGTAATGTCTGGGGGATGCTCTGCATGCTGCTCTGCACGAACCTTCTCCCAGCCTTCTCCTCTGCACTGCGCTGCTCTTCCTTCTCTCTCCCTCAGGATTAAGCCCATGCGAACGTGAGCATGTGTTTCCTCCACAGTGTGCTTATCTGGTTGAATCCTCCCAATATCCCTTTATGGTATAGACTCTTTTAAGCTCAATTTTTGGTTGAGGTGGGAGACGAGACACAGGGAAACTAAGTGACCTGTCCAAAGATGACACAGCTGGTAAACAGAAAATCATGTATTCAAATCCAGGTCAGTCTGAGTCAAAAGCCCAGGCGCTGCCATTTGCAATCTTCTCTCTGAGACTTGGGTGATGGCATGGGCCCCTGAAACGTGGATACCCACGCAGTCTGACGTGAGCCTCCCTTTTTAGTAAGCCCTTCAATAGCTTGATCTTTCTTGAAAGGCTTTATGATCAGCTCAAAGGGTAAAAGCAAAAGCCTCAAGTGGGCCTTCCAGAAAAAGCATACAACTAAACTGATTTTCTTGGGCAATACTGAAGAAGTGCTCTCAAGCAGCAGTTAGCAAGTTCACCACTTTCCGTGCTCAAGTCTATACTGCAATAGCTGTCTCAAGCATGTGCAAAACCGTTCCATGTTCCGTAATTGTGTCCAGTTTGCTATGCTGCAAATTGGTGGGGGAAAGGGTAAGAAGCAGAGAGGGGGAGAAGACTTCATGCTGGGATAAAACAGCCATTACTTGGTGACTCGCATTCAGCTCTCTACACCATAAACATCGCTGCATAAACCCGAGTGCGGTCCTCACACATAGAATATGCAGTTATGGATCCGAGGAATTGGTGATCCCATCAATCAGTGTCCTTGCCACTAATTAGGTACCACACAGTAACGTCAGTATTCTTTCCTTGCACTTTATAGATGTTTCCTTATCATTTGGTATTACTGGGGAGGACAAAATATTCAGTGCCACAGCAAAGCTGGGGGCTTTGTTATACTTAATATTCCTGAAAATGACAAACAGTTCCTCGAACAGTGGCAGTCTATGGGGCACCTCTAACCAGAAGATCGAATGAACCATAACTGACTCTACCTCTAACCTTGCCAGCTGCTTGCATGTCCTTTCCTCACCACCCTTATAACGGACACCCCTTTGTCAGTCAGTGTTGCTTAAACCAGGCATCGCTAAAGTACTAAGAGTCCCCACTGACTGAGCAGCAACTGTGGCAGGCACTGTGCCAAGCACCTCATGTGAGGACGTCAGTTACCCTTCATGCCATGCTTGGGAAGTAAATAGTGTCATTTCGCCTTTTATGGATGAAGAATCTGAACCACCTACTGAATCAGAGCAGATTAAGTTCAGGCTGCTGGGACAGCCATGTGCCAGGAAACGGCCTTTACATCCATGGGGAGTTCTGTTCTAATGAAACCTACTTCACGGTGTGAAACACGGGGCTCTGATGCAGGTGGGAAAGCTCTGGGCTTGACTCAGAAGACAGAACTACATCATTCCCTGCCATTGCCACCTAAATCAAGAAATGAAAGGAAGGAAAGCTTCTGCTCTCTCTGCCCGTGGGAGAATAATAGCGATGCGGGTGAGGATGAGTACGATGTGGCCCCTTTCTCTTGTTCCCCACATATACCCCTGCCTCCCCTCTCTAGTTGTCCATTTACCGGCGGCTTGTCCCCTTACGATTCAGGTCCAGCCTTTGTGAAAATACATCCAAGCTCCAAGACCTAGCTGTACAGAAACCATGATGGTTGAAGCATGTGCAATACACATCTTCCCTCCTGTGACTCACTGAAGAAAGGGTATTATTTTTCACCCGATTTCCCACGTCTAACAAGGGCACTTTACCCATGGGTCATTCCTGGTCAGTACACCCTAAAGGAACTGGAGAACGTTACAGTGCAAGGACCTGCAAAGGCTGAGTGTACACCTCAAGATGTGGCTGTCGCTCTTTTGAACCCACTTCCCTTGAGATCATCACACACAAAGTCACTCACTCATTGCCATTCTGACCTTATCCCCCGTATGGGATTGTAAGTCCTAGAAGGACAAGAACTCTCTTACTCATCTCCCATGTGTCCTACACAGACCCTTGGGCTTAAGAAGCTCTTGACACACGTCAGCTGAACTGAAGGAATGCTTTACTCTTCCCCAAGTGCCTGTCCTGTTTCTAAATTAGTAGGTGTAGTCTGGGTCCTGAGAGTTTTTATTTCTCACAAGTTCCCCAGTGATGCTGATGTGGCAGGTCCAGAGACCGCACTTGGAGAACAAGTGATCTAAAGTAAAAGTCCCACGGATGAATTACTCCATCAGTTTCCTCTCAAGACGTCAATATTTACCAGTTTCCAGGAAACAAAGATTCTGCACGAAAGAGACCCAGGAGAAAGGCGCTGGAGACAAAACACTGAGTCACACGTCGCAAAGGGGGAGAAACGGTCACACATATACACCATCACTTTGCAAGACCATGTCACAAGAACATCCCTTGGCCTCACTGAATCTGAAACTCTGGGGTTGGGGCCCAGGAATACGCACTGCCCACTAAGGGGATTCTCTGGGAACACACCATGAAAAGAGCTGCTGCATATATTCACAAATAATCATCCAACGCCTGCGCCAAGTCCTGCACGTTGTCCTAAGTTCTCCTCTTTTCTTATGGAGCCGTAACTTCTCCTGCACGACTTCAGAAACTTGTCTTTTCCTCTCAGTGTCCTCACTTACAGGATGTATTTCCACCATGTATCATGCTCCAGTTCTGCCCTGGGCCCTGCCATCAAGTTACCTTTCTTCTTTCCCATAAGTGCAGCTGCTACAATGAGACTTCTGTGATGTGGGATTTGCAATTTTTCCAGGCTATTGAGATAAAATTCACATATGACACTGTGTAAGTTTAAGGTGGCTTACAACATAATTAATTGATACATGTATATATTGTGGGACGATTACCACAATCAGCTGAGTTAACACATCCATCACCTGGCATAGTTACATTTTTTTGTACGGAGAGAACTTTGAAGATGTACACCCTTGGCAACTTCCAAATATACAGTACAGCATTGTTAACTAGAGTCACCATGCTGTACATCACATCCTCAGAACTCATTCATCTTGTAAATGGAAGTTGGACCCTTTGGCCGCCTTTACTCATTGTCCCTACACGCCACTCCACCCCAGCCCCTGGCAACCCCAATGTGCTCTGTTTCTCTAAGTTCAGACTTTCTTTATATTCCACACAAAAGTGAGCGCATGCAGTATTTGCCTTCCCTGTCTGGCTTGTTTCACTAAGCATAATGCCCTAAAGGAGGTTCATCCATGTTTTCACAAATGGCAAGGTGGCCGTCTTTTTTTATGACTGAGTAAAACAGTCACATATACATGTGTGTGTGGGGTACGGAGACTTTTTTTGTTACCAATTTGTGTGTGTGTGACATCTTTTTGCTACCCATTTATCCACCAAGAGACCCGTAGGTGGTTCCCATGTGTTGGCTATTGTAAACAATGCTGCAGTGAACGTGGGGTGCAGGTACCTCTTGGAGATTGTGGTTTCATTTCCTTCAGATACATACCCAGAAATGGAAGTGCTGGATCATATGGTAGTTCTGCTTTTCATTTTTTGAGGAACTGCCATACCTGTTTTCATAGTAGCTGTACCAACATACATTCCCATGGATGTGGACAAGAAGGGGATCCCTTTTCTCCACATCCTCGCCAACACTTGTTTTGTGATAGTAGCCACTGGAACAGGTGTGCCTCATTGTAGCTTTGACTTGCATTTCCCTAATAGCTAGTGATGTTGGGAAGCTTTTCATTTATCTGCTGGCCATTTCAATATCTTTTCTGAAAAAATGTCAATCCAGGTTCTTTGTCCACTTTTAGTTGGACTATTTGCTTTTATGCTATTGAATTGTATGAGTTCCCTGTATGTCTTCAATATTAACTCCTTATCAGATTTCTGGTTTGCTTTCTTTTTCCAGCTCTGTAGGTTGCCTTGGCATTTCACTGATCATTCCCTTAGTTGTGTGGAAGCTTCTCAGTTTGATGTAGTCCTACTTGTTCACTTTTGCTTCGGTTGCTTGTGCTTTTGTGTCATATCCATGAAATCCTTCCCAGGACCCATGTCATTAAGCTTTTTCCCTACATTTTCTTCCAGGAGTTTTATGGTTTCAGAATTTACATTTAAGTCTCCAGTCCAGTTCACGTTCACTACTGTGAGTGGTGTAACATAGGGGTGCAATTTCATTATTTCCACAAGATCATCCACTTTCTGCAGAATCATTTATTGAAGAGACTATCGATTCCCCTTCCTGTATTCTCAGCTCACTGGTCAAAGCTTAGCTGAGCATGTGTGTGGGGGCTTATTTCTTGGATCTCCCTTCTACTCCATTGGTCCATGTGACTGTATTTATGCCAATACCAGCTGTTTTGATTACACACTTTTGTACTATCGTTTGTGATCAGGCAGTGTGATGCCTCCAGCTTTGTTCTTCTTTCTCAGGATTGCCTTGGCTCCCTTTGAAGAGGATCGTTCTGAACACTTTGCCGCATAGTTCGTAGCTCTGCATTCGTTGAGGGTCAGTCATTGAAGTTTTATTGGTTTCCTTGGGTGGTGTCATATTTATCTGATTCTTTGTGATTCTTGATTCCCTGCATTGGTGCCTGCACACTTGGGTAAACTACCCCATCTTCCTTCAGCAGGGAAGCCAGCTCAGCTTGGGGTGCTGGCTGGGTCAGCGGGTAGCATCCCCGGGCAGGGAGGGCTTGCTCCGTGGGCTATATCTGGGCAAGGTCATTGCTCATGCTCTGAGGCCAAAGGAGTGCTGCTGGCTGGGCTCCACACTTGGTTGGGCCTGCTTGCTGGGCTCCACCTTCAAGAAGTGCCACTGAGTGGGGCCCCTGCGTAGGTCAGGCCCCTGGCTGTGCTCTGCAGTCACTTGGGGCCACTAGCCGGTCTCTGCAATCACTGCAGGCGGGCAAGGTCACAGGATGTATTCCCTGACATGATGGTGCCTCTGATTGGACTCTGCAGGTGAGCAGGGCTACAGGCTGGACTCCACAATTACTCCTGCGTGGGTGGGGTCTCAGGCTATTCATTCAGGCTCCCTGACTGGATGGTGCCCCTGGCTGGTCTCTGCATTTAACAATGGCCTCAGGCAGGCCTTCATGGTCAGATAGGGCCTCTGGCTGTGCAGTATGGTCAGTCTGGGCTGCAGGTTGTGCTCAAAGTTGGGTGAGGCCACAGGGTGCACTTGGCAGTTGGGGAGGCTGATGGCTGTGTGCGCCTCTTTTGGGCAAGGCTGCTGGCTGGGCTGCCTGCCTCATAGAGGCTACAAGCTGCATTCCAAGACTGGGCACGGCCACGGGCCAAGCTCTGGTGCAGGGTGGGCATGTAGGCTGGGCACTGCAGCTGGGTGGTCTCCTAAGCCAGAGTCCAAGACCACAGAGAGTCATCATTCTGGCTGCCCATTTATGCAAAGCCAAAGCTGTATTTAACAGTAGGGCAGGGCCGCTGACTTGACTTCCTGTCCAACCAGGGCTGTAGGATGGGCTCCACTGCTATGCAGGTTCCCTGGCCAGGCTTCCTGGTCTGGGGAGTGAGGGGTGAGGGGGCCATTGGGGCAGTGTGGGGGAGGCCACAGGCTATTTTCAGCACTTGAGTAGGGCTGTGAATTTCCTTTCTTGCCCAGGCAGGGCCAGAGAAGGGGGCTCCACAGCCCATATGGCTCACTGGCTAGTGACCCTAATCAGGCAGAACTGTGAGCCAAGCTCCCTGGCTGGATGTGGCCACCAGCTCCGTTCCACAGATAGGCAGAGCCACTGGCTAGGATCTCTCCTCAGGCACCACTGCAAGCAGGAATGCAGTCGGCCTAGATGTGAGTACTAGTAGTTGTAAGCTGCACTCCCCTTCTGCATCTCTCCCTGCACCCTGGTGGTCCAGCCCTGCAAATTTCTCCAGTGAGCGCTATGAGGCAAGACCCAAGAGGGCCTCCTGAGAAGCATCCCTTGGCGCTGGGGAAGGTGGGATGATCACCTTTGGCTCTTTTTCCCCGTGGAGAAACCGTCAGCCCAGGGGAGTCCCTCTCAAGGCAGTGCTTTGCCAGCCTAGGCGAGGGGCACTGTGATCCGAGTGTAACTGCTTCTCTCACCCTTCTAATGTGGCCCTTCCTCATCTCTGTGGTGCATGTGAGGCCTCAGCCTCTTCCCTGAGTTCTGGGATTTTCACAATGTTGTCTTGTCTACGGACGGTTGCTAGTGGTCTTCACTGAGGGGGACTGAAGTCAAGTACGACCTGTGTCACCATCCTGGTGGTACCATTTCTCCAGATTTCTAATTAACTGGTAGATTGATTCAGGGCTCTAAATCTCAACGCTCGTAGTGGGCTTTTCTGAAGAAAATGTCCCCCCACAACCCGGTTGGACAAGCAAGTGAATCTAGTGTCTAAAGAGTATCCCCGTATTAAATATTTTTTAAATTGAGGGTTAAACGATTCCAGATGGGCAGCTGTTTTCTCATCTCTGTATCAGTTTTCGTTTAGCAGCTACAAGTCTCTCATCTCCTTTTTCCCCATGTGCTCAGCTTAGGTGCAAGGGATCTGAAAAGGGTCAGGAAGACTTGGACATATGGTAGCAGGCACACGACAGCTGACTTCAAATACTAGAGGAGGGTTGAACTATGCTGTGTGAGTCTCCAGCACACAGGCCCAGGATGAAAAGCATTCTTGTGTACTCTCCTTCCTTGGACCACCACCGAGAAAGGACCACAAAAAGACTCATCACAATGATTATATTATTTATTTTATCACTACGTTTGAAAGGAAAATAAACTGTGAGAATCTGCAAACGTATGCCACTTCATGAAGTTTACGGAATGGCGGAGACATCCACTGCACAATGTTAAAAGTGGCTTATCCTTTGGGGATGCAGGACTACACACATGAAGGTCTTCAATGGTCAGATCATGGACAGCATCTGCCAGCTGCAACTGATGCATCAGTGGAAACTTTAAAAATGAATGTAAGAGAACACTGACTACCCCTGACCTCTTAGCCAGGGAGTAGGGGTGAGAAGACCTCAGAAGATGCCTCACATCTCTACAACATGAAAGGTTTACAGAGGGCAAGCTCAAAACCAAGACATTCAGGCAATGTTGAAATATGCTTTTGGCAGGAGATGTCCATCTTACGATGTTTGAGCATCCTCTTTCTCCTAGATAGCTGGAGGGAAAACACACACGCACACACAAAATCATTAAGAAGGTATTTTCCTGAGGTTAAGTTCACGTTCTTCCAAAAGAGTTCTTTGCCAAATCATGAAATGCTGCCATAGCTGCTTTAAAATTTTGAATGCCAAGGCACTAACCACAAATCCTAAGTTGGGTGTGTGTGTGTGCGGGTGTGCGCACATTCATTAGGATGCACCTGAGCATTCATTAGAATCTACATCAACTGTGGCTTTTTTTCCCTTCCATTTGAGAGAGCTTTATGCTGTTGCCATTTTTTCCAGTATATTCGGAAACCGAGAAACAAGTGAAACATTTTCCTCAGATTTATCTATCACTATGTAATTCAGGAGTTGCACCCTTTCAGACAACTTTGACTAGCTTTGCAACTCTCAAAACAACACAGATACGGCAAAAATACCACTCGGTTTTGTGAATCTGCTTGGAGGGAGAGGTGAGGAGATGAGGATGAGGCCACTGTCACAGGTGCTGTGACCATTCCGGGTTTGTCCAGCAGAGACATTAGGAGACCCCAGAGCCAGGAGGCAGAGCTCTCCCGCACGTGCCTGGCCCCATCCTGGCCGGGGAAGCCGCGTTAAGTGCCCAGAGTAGAATGGAGACGGCCCCAAGCAGCCAGAGTTCCCCCAGCATGCCTCCCGCTCGTCGAGGTCAATCTGGGAAACTCCTCTGACGAGCAATCAGATGCCAGTCTCCAGAGGTGGGGAAACAGGGGCTTCAAATAAATAACGACAGAGTTGGGCGCACGGGCCAGTTTGTCAGGATCAGTTTGCTTAGATCGTCAAAGAAGGATCATCGCTGCCGGGCGCCCAGCGTTAACTTATGGGCCACGGTAGGAGAGATGGCGAAGGGACAGCCCCAGAGGGTCTCTTCCCGTTGGCCTCAACCTGCTCGTCCTCGCTACCTCGGACCCGCAGCCACAGCAGTCAGGCCGATCTTGGGGCTGCCCCCTCGGGCCTTCCAGGCACGGACCCCGCGGGCCGCCTGCTGGAAGACGGCGTCGCCGTGGCCGACAAAGGCGTGGACTAGCCGTGAGGGTACTGACACCCAACGTCGGTCCCCAGGGCCCGACACTCCCTGCCTCGCGGCCGTCGCGGCCCCCTGTCTCCGCAGTCCTCTGGCTCCGGCGGGGCCGCACGTCCTCACTCAAAGGCGTGAATTCCCGGCAGAGGCCGACTGCGAAGACGAAACGCTCCGCACGCTGTGCACGCCGCGCACGCTGTGCGAGAGCCAGCCTCCCCGTGCGGAGCCCTGGGACAATCAGCCCAGGAACAGGCCCCGCCCTGGAGCCCGCCCCCGCCCTCTCCAATTGGCCACGGGTCCAGGCCCGCCTCCTCCTACCTCGTGCGCCTTATGTTCACCTGGCCCGAGTTGCCTACGTGCCCTCCGTTCCGGACCTCGTTGTGGCCGGAGCATCTCGGTGAGGTCACGCCAGAACCCCAGATCCCGGCCCCCGACCCCGTCCGAGCCCTCTCTGCTTCGCGGGGGGATCGCCGGCTTGCCTCGTCTCGCCTGCCTTTCCCACTGCTCTCGTTCTGAGGGTGCATGCCCATGCTTCCCAGGTACACTCATTGCCCCCGCCCCCCCTACCCCCCGGTAATAGGGGCCTTTACAAGAAGCAGACACTTGTTGCCCGTCTAGCTTTGACCGTCTGCAGCTGAGACCCCAACCCAAGGAGCCGCGACCAGTTCATCAGCTCTCTATAGCCATAGGAGCCTAAATCCTCTGTGGCAACCAAGCAGTGGTTTGGAAGCCGTACTCACTGTTGTCTGTTCCAGTCCTTGGCCGGGCCACGGAGGAGGGTTGCTCATGGAGAAGGTGGGCGCGTCAGGGCCCTGCAGCCCCACAGCTGGACATTTCTGTGACAGTGGTGCTCCCCTACGTAAAAGTCACATTTCCGATGTTCTCAGCCAGAGGGCGTGACTAATCAGTCAGGGGAGGGTGATCTGAGGAGAATCTGCGAAGGCTATGAATCTTTCTCCCTCCTGCCCCTCACACTTTGGCCCACAGGAGACGCTGGGCAGCTATCTGTCTATAGACTGAAGTAATAAATTCGCGCTAGGGCAGAAATTTTGCACAGCAGCGCCACCCAGAGTCTCCTTTGGGGGAGGAAAGTGAAGATCTGGTGGTTACTAGGAAGGACCAAATGTTCAAGATCATTTTCTGGATGCTCACCCAGAACCATAAAGCATGAAGGTTAATAGGCAGACAGGACTGTGTCTTCGCCTGTGTCCCGTATTTTCCACATGGCTTGTGTGTGCTGGTGGAGATATACATAAATCAGCAGTCACTCTCTGCAAGAGGATTTCTCAAGCTATCCTCACCTCTGTTCCCTTTTCCAGGCTCTGGTGGCATGCTGAGGTAATTTATATGACCTTTGTATGTTTGTTGGAGAAACTTTTAAGATGGAAAGATGTGGTCACTCAACAAATAGTTCTCACTGAGTACATACAATGTCCCAGGCTTTAAATACAATAAACTCCAGTGTTTCCACCACTCGGATTTGAATGCTGTCAACATCTGGGCGTACTTACCTTGCCTTTTCTCTTTAGAGAATAAAAGGATTACAGAAGAATTGACGTTCCCCTGACCTGCACCCACTGCCGTTCAGCCTCCCACCTTGTGCACATCCTATCCTGACTGTGAAGAGTAGTTTCTAGCTCGTTTTCCTATCGCGACAGATCTATGGGACCTCCGTTTCCAGGAGCAATATGGGCCATAGTGTGGACCAGTGCTCCAGGTGTAAGCCTAAGCTTGCACATCACTTGGGGTCCACAGGAAGGCCCAGGCACCCACCCACCCCTCCCTAGCCCAAGCTTCAAGCTCTAACTTGAACCTATCTGCCTTGAATCCATTGGCACTCATCAAGTGATGATGTGCCAGTCACCGTGAGAACCCCAAGGTCCCCACAGTACCCGTCAACTCCCACATTCTAACCTCCACAGAGCTGTGACCACACCTCCTCTCTAGTTAACTCCTCACAACGCCCCCCTTACTCCTAAAACACAGTGCACCCCGGGTAATTCCTCAGCCTCTTCTCCGAATGTATCCTTCATTGTCTTGTCCTTCTAGAAACCATGCCCTTCTCTGAGGACTCTGTGTCCCCTGATGCCCACTCAAGAGGAGCAGATGATTTTTCTCTCCCTCCACCATTGTACCACAGATCTTGAAGTTCTAGTAAACATCCTCCTTGCTCCTCATGGCTGTCTTCAGACCTATTCTCTCCCATCTCCCTGAAAACCTCTGGCTTTGGACAGCTTGTCACTGACTAGCTTTCATTGTTGTTGTCATTTACCAAACTTCAGTTTCATTTATGCACACACAGAACATACACACACACACCCTTTTATTCCTCAGATTTTCACACCTGGAACGCGGTCACAAAGCTAAACACTCAACAGTAGTAGACCTGTCTTAATTGCTGGCAAGCTCAAGAGTGATCATTCTAACACACTGGCTCCTTCAGTTCCTTGAACATTTCTCTTCCATGAAATTGTCATTGACCCCACCTAGGCTACTGGCTTGCATGGCCATACCTTTGGCCTTGCCATTGCAATTATAGCAACCCCTCCATAATGTCAATTTCAAGCATCCCTCTCTGTGACTGTCACCTCCTCTCTTGTTTTCAGCCTACTCCCTCTGGTCCTCGAACCCCACCTTTCAACCTCACCAGAATCTCCAGTCCATTGGTCCTACCAGATTTTCAACATCTCTGTTTCCTTTATTGTTTTCTCTCCCCTCCTCCTCCAGCTCAAATGTTGTGCTTAGTCTATAATTACTAATTTTCATATACCATCTTTGCATTGCTTCCCTGGAAAAATCATAACTCTGGCTAAGTCCAACTACACTTCAAGGAGCCTGAACCCACACAGCTAAACCTGGCTGAAGGAAAATACACCACCACATTACTAATTTCAGTTTAAAATTCATGACCATGAGCCTCAATCAGGCCCTTACTGCTGTCAGGCAAACACTTTGTAGGTCTTCTGCCCCTTAACTTTCTGCCTTTTATAAGTTACTATTTCATACCCTCTCTTTCTCCAAATCTCAACACCACCTCCACATCCCAACTCTTGGCTTGATTCTTATTCCACTAGAAAATTGAAGCCATCAGTAGAGAACTTCAACAGAACCACCACCACATTGCTTGGATTTAAGACCACAACATGGCCTTCCTGTTGATAACATACATGATTGCTATAGGTTCAATTTTGTCCTCTAAAATTCATATGTTGAAGTCCTAACTCCCTCAGTACTTCAGAATGTGGCTCAATTACCTCTTTAAATAGGTAATTAAGGTAAAATCAGATTATATGGATGGGCCATAATCCAATGTGACTGGTGTCTTTATAAGAAAAGATTATGACACAGACAACACAGACCAAGAGATGACCATGTGAAGACACAGAGGGAAGTCCTTCAAGCCAAGGAGAGAGGTCTCACCATAAATCAACCCCGCAGACACCTTGATCTCAGACCTCCAGCCTCTGGAATTGTGAGAAAGTTAATTTCTGTTTTTTATATCACTCAGTCTGTGGTCATTTGTTATGGCAGCCTTAGGAAACTAGTATTTGCAGATTGCCCTCTAAAGGTAGCCTCTCTCCTTGCCCAATAGATCTTTCACAGAAATTTAAGGATATCACTACCATCTTTCTTCACTTATCTGCAATATCATCAATGTTGTACTCTCTACTAGATGGTTTTTATCAGGATACAATCATGCTGTTATTTCTTATTGTGCGGAAAATGGAAGTTCTATGGCCAGGATCCTCACCTGACCCTAAACTACTTGATGATGTAATTGGCCTACTGCTAGGCTACTGCTTCCACACCCGTTGGTAATGAGCTATTATTGACTGAATCACTATACAGAGCTCTACCCAGTACTCTGGGTGGAGGCAGAGATGGAGGTGGATTATAGAACTGCATACTGCTGGATGTAGATGTGATTCTAATGCTCGACCTACCGCTGTGGAAATAATGTCGGGTTATAAACCCTTTTACTCCAGGAATATTCTGTTGTCATTTTTTTGTCTCATCAAATCCAGCTGGCCCAGGGCTGAAACCCTCAGGCAAGAAACTTATCTTCATACATATTCATTTCAGCATTACATATACATTGCTTTATATATACATTCTCTTGACTCCACCTCCCCCACATGCCATCACCCCATTTCTTTGCTCCCTTTTGATGCAAATCTCTTTTACAGATATATGTGATATATGTGTCCATGGGCAATATTTTAATATGAATATTTGAAGTCATAATTTGAACCAGTGCTTCTGGTCTAAGACAGTGTTCCAATAGGCCCTCTACCTACATCAATATGGTGTCAAGAGGGAGCCCCAGACGACCATATGACCATACTTCCCTAGATCCCTACCCTCTCTGCCTGCTCTCCACCTCAGTCACTCTGCCCCAACAATGGCCTCTCTGCTGTTCCTCAGACAAGCTACACTGACTGCTGCCTAGGGCCATTCAATGTCTGTTCCAACTGTCAGGACTGTCCTTCTCCCAGATGTGCACTTGGACTTCTACTTCACCCCTTTTTAATAGTTGTCTCTATTCGCTGTTTCCAATTTGTCTCCTCCTATTTTCATTTGAACGCATTCCAATCAGGGGTCCACCTCCACCTCTCCACTGAAATTGCTCTTGTCAAGATCATGAATAACTTCCACCTTGTTCAATCCAATGGTCTGATTTGTAGTCCTTGTCTTACTCGACCTATCAGCAGCATTTGGCATACTGATGAGTCACCCCCTTATTTTGTCCTCTTCACTTGGCTTCCAAGACATCACATTCTCCTGGTTTCCTCTGACCTTACTGACTGCTCCTTCCCAGTCTCCTTTAATGGCTCCCCCTCTCCTCCCAGACATCTTAAAATGGGAGTGCCCCTGGGCTCAGTCCCTGTTCTTCTTCTCATTTCTATCTATACTTCCTTGGTGATATCTTCCAGTGCGAAGGCTATAGAACCATTTCTTTGCTGACAGCTCCCAAATTCATCTCTTCATGGATACAAGATCTGTATACCAAGCTATACAGTCTGATATATTCAACTGTCTACTCAGCACCTCCACTCAGATGTCTCATCTCAAACTCAAAATGTGCCAGACTGAATTCTTAATATTTTCCTACTGTAGCCTCCCCCATCTCAATTAATGGCAATACCATCAGTCCATCTGCTCAAGTAAAAAATCTTGACATCATCTTCAATTCCTCCCTTTCTTTCCCACTACACATCCAATCCATCAGGAAATCATTTTGACTCTACCTCAGAATGCATCCAAAATCCAACCACTCCTCACCATCTCCATTGCTATATATAAGATCTAATCCACCATCACCTATCATCTGAATAACAGCAATAACCTTCTACCAGCTCTCTCTGCTTTCTGCTTGATCTTCTAGGTACATTCTCAACACAAAAACAAAAGTGATCATTTAAAAATATACATTAAATCTTGGTACTTCTCTGCTCAAAATCCTGCAAATATACACAATTACATTCAGAGTGAGAACCAAAATTTCTCCCAAAACTCAGGCTGTCCATTGTATCTCTGACCTGGCAGGACCTATGCTACTCAAGCTGTATAGCAAAGCTCAGGCTGGAGGAAGAACCCCACAAAGCAGGGGCCTTCGCAGCTGGCTCCCCCTATTACCCACCTTGATTTTGTTATTCTCCATTATACTACTGGCTTTGCTTTTGCTTGCATTTTTGCCAAGGGCTAAGCTAACCTTTAATAAGCAGCACGTAAAAGATGAGAACATAAATTTCCCAGAAACTTTTCAGGACAGTGCTCCTGAAGAATGGAACACGCAGGGGCCAGATGGCGATCTTGGCATGGAATACCAAAACCTGCAGTTAGCTTGACTACCCCATCTCCACCTAAGTGGGAATGCCCCCCTTGTTTGCAATGCTACTGAAATTAGTGATGAAGAGTTTTATAGGAAAATTAGAGAAATAGAGTTATAGGGGAATACTGAATGGAATAACCCTGTCTGACACTTAATCAATCTTCTCATGTTTTCTTCCATCTGCTACTTCTATAGCTTCTCTTCTTCCTTCCTAATTATAGCCCTTTACTAGAATTCATGCCTCATATGTGAAATTACCAAGTACCATAATTATTCCAAGTAGTAAAGATACCTCAAGACAAGTACTGGGCATAGAAGCCACAGAGCATAAATCTGCAAAGAAGTGAAAAGCTAACCTTTTCGAAGAATATTACTTCTCTCTCACTTACCAGCTTTACATTTCCCCGTATGGCCCCAGAAGATGGCTGGTTAGCCAGAGACAGGTAAGATTCCTCAAGTGAAGAACAACCTAAGACAGGCAGAGTCACAGGGGGCCATCAGGTGGAAAATGGGGGCCAACAGAGGTGAGGCTTAGAACCTCACCCCCCCCCACCAGTTTTCAGAGAAATTGCCTACACCTGTGGATGTTTTGTTGCCCTTGTCTAGTTTGGATTAATACCTAGTCTATAGGCACAGATCTGATCATCTACACTTGCCTTCTTACAGCACTAAATTATGCTTTCTATCTTAATCTTGCATCTATCTACTACTTCAGCATTTTATTGAAAGAAACATAAGGAGGAAATGTGGGATTCACATATAAAGGTATCCATCCAAAGGAATGAGAAATACGGATAAGATAAAGTTATTTTGCTGCCTACTGTGCCCTACAAAGGGGTGTCTGATGAAGATATGAATTTATGGTTTTGGATTGATTATAAATTTATTAAAGCCTCTATAACATATTTGTGGGAAAGAATAAAGTGAAGAAAATGAGCATGGTGCCTGAAGACAGGAGCAGAACAAAGGGTTTGGAAGGCATGATAGAATAAATATTATGAGGAGATAAAATGGACCCATTACATTAGAAATATAGATGATGATACCTGCCTAGCTAACTGTGGCAGTGGGTGACCTGTATTTCACCCTGAGCTGATAGACTCCATAGTCACTGTTACATGCTGCATGCTTCTGCAGTCACATGCATTATGTAGAAACTGCATTTGCATAGAAGCGAGATGCACAATAGAGTACATGTTGCTAAGAAAAGTTTAAGTCAAGGAACAAGAAAAGGTCACCTGTCTGACACTTGCCTAACCATGTGTAGATCAGAAAGAAACAGAAATAAAAAACCTTGCCTATGCTTGTTAATCATAAGAACAAATAAAAAATAATCGTATCCTTGTGCAAAATGATATAAATAAAGATGTCATGGGCACTTTGTCGAGAGACCTCCTCCAACTAACTCAGCGTCCTGTCTTTCTGTGCGCCGACTCCATCCTGCACCTTCGGGCATCCCACCCCTCGGCTGGAGCTGGACTCCGGCACTGACCTATCCAACTGCTCTTTTCCTCACTCACTCTCTACCATCTGTGATTTCCTTACTGTTCCCCAAACAAGCAGGACTCACTGTTGCCATAAAGTCTTTACATTATCCCTCTGGAAAGAGAGTTCTTTCCCAAGATATCCATTTGTTTAAACTTTCTCACCTCCTACAAGGCTCAAATCTCACCATTTCAATGAGGCCCACCTGAATTATCCTATTTAATAGCACAACCTGCCTATCCCTGTTCTATCTGCCTTTTCCTGCTTGGCTTTCAGCACTATCTAATACACTGTACACTGTCTTTACTAACTGTGTTTATTGTTTTATGTCACTCTTACTCCATTGAAATGTAAAGTCCATGAGGGCAAAGATCTCTGTTTTATTCACTGATCCCAAGTACATAGAAATGTTCACAAAAAAAGATTTGTTAAATGAATTCTTCTCTCTCTCTTTTTTTTACTTCCCTGCCGTGCTCAGAAAGACTATTCATACCCTGAGATGATTAAAATATTCATTCATTTCCTTCTGGTACTTTTATGGTTTTTATTATTTACATTTAATCCTAATCCCTCTGGAATTTATACTGCAGGTTATTAATATAAAAATCAGTGCAATTTTTCCCTCAAATGGTTTTTCCATTGCCCCATAGCATTTATTTAATAGTTTGTCATGTTTTCTGATGATTTTTGCATCACAACAAATTATATCACACTGTGTAATATTCTACAACTTGCTCTTTTCACCCAACATTATGATTGTTTAGATTTATCCGTGTTTATATTGTAATATATGTACATCCATTTTAACTGACATACATTATTCCATTTTAGAAGTATCACATAGTTTAATTCCACATTCCCATTCTTGTGAACATGTAAGTTGTTTCCTTTTTCCTATTAAACACAATGATGCCATTAATATTCTTGCTATAGCTTCCCTATTACTCTATAAACATGTCTTCTAGATGTGAAATTGCTAAATGACAGAGTATGTGCATCTTTGACCCAAGTAGACAGCCAAATAGCTTGCCACGGTAACTGTACCAATTTACATGCACATCAGCACTATGGAAAAATTCCCATTTCCCCCACATTATTGCAAATAAATATTTTCAGATTTCTTTTTACCAATCTAATGGGTAAAAATGGGCATCTTCCTAGTGTTTGAATCTGCATTTCCCAGATTATTCTATGAAGTGAGCGTCTTTTTATAGGTTTTCTGGCCATGCATGTTTCATCTTCTATGAATTGCCTTTTGATATCCTTCTCCCATTTTTCTTTTATTCATCTTTTAGTTGCTTCTTATGGGTGATTTACATATTCTTTATTCTAATTATAGGTGTTTAATATTATTATCTGCATTCGTATTTTCTTAGTTTACAAGAAGTGTAACTGTAATAAGCCTGTTTGAGGAAAAAATGACTTTTGGTACACATGCAACTCACCTGGTGGGAGCTACATGTAAGATAGTATCCTATTTTCAAAATGGTTTATTTAGGTACATTATACATACAGGAAAATGTACCTGTCATAAGTATATACCTTCATAAATGTTCACAAAATGAAGAAAACCATATAAATAGCCTCCAGGTCAAGATACAGAAGCCTTTCTTGTGCCCCCTTTCAATGACAATGTCCAAGGATGGTAACCACTCTCCTGACAATTCATTTCGCTTCTTTTGCGCTTTAAGTAAACGTAATCACTCAGTATATACTCCTCTGTGTCTGGCTTCTTTTGCTCAACATTAGGTTTGTGAGATTCATCTGTGTTTTCATGTGTTTTTTCTCCTTTATGAACCACATTTCAGTACATGAATTTAACAGTTTATTTGTTAATTCTACTGCTGATGGACATTTGGGTTCATTCCAGTTTAGGACTATTACAAATAGTGTTGTTATGAGCATATTTATATATGCCTTTTAATGAACTTACATATGCATTTTCTTCGGGGGTATATACCTAGAAGTGGCATTGTTAATCATAGGATATGCATGTGTTCAGCTTTAGTAGATACAGCCAGCCAGTTTTCCCCAAAGCTGGTACCAACTGTTGCTTGTCTTTTGACCTTAACTTTCTATAAAAAATAAATCAGAAGACATTTGATATCTTTTATTATATGGTTTTCATGGTATCAAATGTATCAATATTTTCCTTCAAAAGTTGTATTTGGCTCAGAAAATTCTTCTCTGCTCTGAGGACATTATGATTTTTTATCTGTATTTTTAACTGGTTTTTAATTTTTTTTGTTGTGTACATAGGTCTTTTATACATCTAGACTTTATTTTGTATATGGCTTGCATCTAGATTTTTTCCTTAAGGGAGACCAGTTGTCAATCATCTTTATTAAATTATACATCATTTCTCCACCTTTGCAGTGCCATATCTTTCATACACCTATTTCCCATATATGCTTTTAACAGGTTTGTAGTCAATTTATCAAGTTCCACAAAAAATGGGCCTATTAACAAAAATATTATTGGATTTATGGGTTAATTTGGGAAGAATTGCTTACTTACTGACATGCAGGCTTCCCATGCATGACTGCAATACTGCTGGGAGAGACAATCCACCCTGGACCTGGAGCAACCCTGCCTGTTCGTACTGAGTATATGAAAAATGCAAGTCCCTGATGACTCTTTATCTGAATGATTTCTTGGGTCATGTTTTCAGTGAGCAACCCTGAGGGCTGAGGAAACACCTCCCCACAGACAAAGGGCAGGTTTGCTTCTGCTTTCTATAAGAGCAGTGGAACCTCCAAACTTATTGTTCCTCTCCTGTAATGCAACCCACTATTTGTCCAGCCGTCCCTCATGGGTCCTTCACATCACATCACCCTTGTGAGACTTGAGGGCACTGGGAACAGACACAAAGCAACATGAAGCTCTGGCTACTGCTTTTTCTGTGAATAATAAAGTCCTTTCTCTCTCACCCAAGATACCCATGTCTTATGCCAGAATCCATGAAATTACAGCTGGCTAATGTGTTAGCTCATATATAGGGTAAAATCCCAGACCCTGTTAAGTTCTGGACGAGTGTATTTCTCTACTTTCAGATATTTTAAACATTTCCTTTAGTACAGTTTTACACTTTTATGTATAATGGCTTATACATCTTTGCTAGCTGTCTTCCTAGCTGTCTTATAGATTTGGGGGCTACCGTGAACGGGTTATTTTTTCTATTACATTTTTTAATTGGCTGTTGAATTCTACATCCTTTTCACATGTCACTAATGTAGCTACTCATGTGGAATAATGTAATATTTCCCTCAATAGACGGCTGGCTTCTCTTGAGAGCAGAAACCATGACTTCTTCATGTCTGTATTCTTCCAGTGAAACGTTTAATTCAATTTTTGAACATGTATTATGTATCAGTTGCTAAATAAGAAGTGAGAAGCATATGACCATAAATAAAATAGGGTGTCTGCTCTCAAGGAATTTACAAAACCTAAAGAAGACAGAAACACCTATAAAATATTACCATTAAGGAAGTAATATTATGCATCATAGCAGAGATATAAACAAAGTACTATAGACGTAGAAGCAATTCATTGTGACTTGAAGGATTCTGGACATACTCATACAAAAAGTATTGTTTGAGAAAACAAAAATAAAATCATATATACAGATAACAAACTGGTGGTTGCCACAGGAGAGGGGAGAGGGTCGGAGAAATAGGTGACAGGGATAAAGAGTTATAAAATTTCAATTATAAAATAAATGAGTCATGGGGATGAAAAGAACAGCACAAGAAATATAGTCAATAATAATGTAATAACTTTGCATGGTGCCAGCTGTTAACTACACTTATCACGGAGAGCATTTGTAATGTATATAGTTGTCAAATCACAGTGTTGCACACCTAAAACTAATATAATATTGTATGTCAGCTATACTTGAATTTCAAAAAATGTAGTGTTTGAGTTGGGCCTCAGAAGGTGACCAGGATCTGGGCTGCTGCAGATGGAAAGCAGAGAAATAGAAGTGACTTCTCATACTATGCCTGGCGTTCAAGGACTTCCACAATTTAACCTCAAGCTTCCTTTCCAAACCTAGGGGTCAAGTCCTTGAAGAAATAAAAAACTAGACTTTTACCCATTAATCATCTTCCAAACTCATAATGTTTGAGTTTCCACCATATTGCTTTGCATTATAGCACAATGACTAAAAGCAAAAGATCTGGAATCAGACAAATTTTGATTCTGGCTCAGACTGTTCAGCTTACTGGCTGTGAGATGTTGGGCAAATGAAAACTAGTAATGGAGCTCATCTCAAAGGATTGTGTGATAAATTAGATAATTCTTATAAAGCTTTGGTATAGTACCTTGCACAGAATATGCACTCAATAAACATTAATTATTATGAATGGTTCTTCTACTTTATCCATTCCTAAGACATTCTCAAGTCAATTAAAACACATTCTGGTACATCCACAATGTAATAGAGGTATGTATTAGGTATCATGGAGAACACAAAGATGAATAAGACCCTATCTCTGCCCCTAGTGATCTGCCAAGTAGAGGATATAAAATATGTACACAAATAATCATGAGGCAAAGCAGATGAAAAGAACTGGATTCTCACTCTGGCCCTCCATAGCATGAGGAAGTTGGACCATATGACAACCAAGACTATTCCCAATTCTAACATGACTTCTGTGTAAATACTACATCAAGGTTACTAAGTAGGCAGGGGGAGTGGAAAAGAGGTTGAATTTAATTCTACTAGGGATAGTTGGGGACACTATATATGTCAAAACAGATAGGTATCATTTAGTAAGGGAAGAAATGGGACAGTAAAATTCCAGGCAGAGGGAAAAGAAAAAACAAAAGCAAGTGTAGAGCAGATGCGGGAATACCCAGTAGTCTTCAGTGGTTGGAAAACTGGAATTTTTTATATCTAAGTAGGGGGAAATAAAGTGGAAACAGTGAACTGGTATCAGATCATGGAGAACCTGGCATGTCATGTGAAGTGGTGCAGATTTTATCCTGTAAGCTGTTTACAGTGGAATGTGGTAAGAAGACCTGACAAAAGGAGTTGTAGCAGATCAGTTATAAGATAGTGAGGAGCAGAACAAGGACTACTTCTTTTAAATTTTATTTTTGGCATCATTAATATACAATCACATGAGCAACATTGTGGTTACTAGATACCCTCATTATCAAGTCCCCACCACATAACCAATTACAGTCACTGTCCATCAGCACAGTAAGATGCTATAGAGTCAATACTTGTCTTCTCTGAGCTATACTGCCATCCCCGTGCCCCCGTACATTAAGTGTGCTAATCATAATGCCCCTTATTCCCCTTCTCCCTCCCTTCCCACCCATCCTCCCCATTCCCTTTCCCTTTGGTAACTGTTAGTCAGTTCATGGTTTCTGTGAGTCTGCTGCTGTTTTGCTCCTTCAGTTTTTGCTTTGTTCTTATAGTCCACAGGTGAGTGAAATCATTTGGTACTTGTCTTTCTCAGTCAGGCTTATTTCACAGAGGATAATATCCTCTAGCTCCATCCATTTTGTTGCAAATGGTAGGATTTGTTTTCTTCTTATGGCTGAATAATATTCCATTGTGTATATGTACCACCTCTTCTTTATCCATTCATCTATTGATGGACACTTAGGTTGCTTCCATTTCTTGGCTATTGTAAATAGTACTGTGATAAATATAGGGGTGCATATGTCTTTTTTCAAACTGGGCTCCTGCATTCTTAGGGTAAATTCCTAGGAGTGGAATTCCTGGGTCAAATGGTATTTCTATTTTTAGATTTCTGAGGAACCTCCATACTGCTTTCCACAAAGGTCGAACTAATTTACATTTCCAACAGCAGGATAGGAGGGTTCCCGTTTCTCCACATCCTTGCCAACATTTGTTGTTGTTTGTCGTTTGGATGGTGGCCATCCTAACTGGTGTGAGGTGAAATCTCATTGTGGTTTTTATTTGCATTTCCCTGATAATTAGTGATGTGGAGCATTTTTTGGAGAAGTGTCTGCTCAGATCCTCTGCCCAATTTTAACTGGATTATTTGCTTTTTGTTTGTTGAGGCACATAAGTTTTTATATATTTTGGATGTGAACCCCTTATCAGATATGTCATTTATGAATATTATCCCATACTGTAGGATGTCTTTTTGTTCTACTGATGGTATCCTTTGCTATACAGAAGCTTTTTACTTTGATATAGTCCCACTTGTTCATTTATGCTTGTGTTTCCCTTTCCCAGGAGATATGTTCATGAAGAAGTTGCTCATGTTCATGTCGAAGATATTTTTGCCTATGTTGTCTTCTAAGCGTTTTATGGTTTCATGACTTACATTCAGTTCTTTGATCCATTTTGAGTTTACTTCTGAGTATGGAGTTAGACAGTAATCCAGTTTCATTCTCTTACATGTAGCTGTCCAGTTTTGCCAACACCAGCTGCTGAAGAGGCTGTCATTTCCCCATTGAATATCCATGGCTCCTTTATTGTATATTAATTGATCATATATGCTTGGGTTAATATTTGGAATCTCTATTCTGTTCCACTGGTTTATGGGTCTGTTTGTGGGCCCGTACCAAATTGTCTTGATTACAGTGGCATTGTAGTAGAGCTTAAAGTTGGGAAGTGAGATCCCCCGTGCTTTATTCTTCCTTCTCAGGATTGCTTTAGCTATTCGAGGTCTTTTGTGGTTCCACATGAATTGTAGAACAATTTGTTCCAGTTTGTTGAAGAATGCTGTTGGTATTTTGATAGGGATTGCATTGAATCTCTAGATTGCTATGGGCAGGATGGCCATTTTGACAATATTAATTCTTCCTACCAAAGAGCATGGGATGACTTTCCATTTGTTAGTGTCCTCTTTAATTTCTCTTAGGAGTATAGGTCTTTCACTTCCTTGGTTAGGTTTATGCCTAGGTATTTTATTTTTTTGATGCAATTGTTAATGGAATTGTTTTCCTGATTTCTCTTTCTGCTAGTTCATCGTTAGTGTATAGGAAAGAAACAGATTTCTGTGTATTAATTTTGTATTCTGCAACCTTGCTGAATTCAGATATTAGATCTAGCAGTTTTGGAGTGGATTCTTTAGGGTTTTTTATGTACAATATCATGTCATCTGCAAATGGTGACAGTTGACTTCTTCTTTACCAATCTGGATGCCTTGTATTTCTTTGTTTTGTCTGATTGCCATGGCTAGGACCTCCAGTACTATGTTGAATAACAGTGGGGAGAGTGGGAATCCCTGTCTTGTTCCGGATCTTGGAGGAAAACCTTTCAGCTCCTTGCTGTTAAGTATGGTGTTGGCTGTGGGTTTGTCATATATGGCCTTTATTATGTTGAGGTACTTGTCCTCTATATAGATTTTGTTGAGAGTTCTTTATCATGAATGGATGTTTAATTTCATTGAATGCTTTTTCAGCATCTATGGAGATGATCATGTGGTTTCTGTCCTTCTTTTTATTGATGTGGTAGATGATGTGGATGGATTTTCGAATGTTGTACTATCCTTGCATCCCTGAAAGGAATCCCACTTGATCATGGTGTATGATCCTCTTGATGTATTTTTGAATTTGGTTTGCCAATATTTTGTTGAGTATTTTGTTGTGTATCAATGTTCATCAGGGATATTGGTCTGTAATTTTCTTTTTTGGTGGGGTCTTTGCCTGGTTTTGGTATTAGAGTGATGCTGGCTTCATAGAATGAGTTTGGAGGTATTCTCTCATCTTCTATTTTTTGGAAAACCTTAAGGATAATGGGTATTATGTATTCTCTATATGTCTGGTAAAATTCAGTGGTGAATCCGTCTGGCCCAAGGGTTTTATTTGTGGGTAGTTTTTTTATTACCAGTTCAATTTCATTGCTGGTAATTGGTCTGTTTTGATTATCTGATTCCTCCTTGGTCAGTTTTGGGAGGTTGTATTTTTTTAGGACGTTGTCCATTTCTTCTAGGTTATCCAGCTTGTTAGCATATAGATTTTCATAGTATTCTCTAATAATTCTTTGTATTTCCATGGTGTCTGTCCTGATTTTTCCTTTCTCATTTCTGATTCTGTTTATGTGTGTAGATTCTCTTTTTCTCTTGGCTTCATTATTTTTTTATTGTTTTATTTTCTCAATTTTGTTTATTTATTCTCTGATCTTTATTATGTCCCTCTTTCTGCTGACTTTGGGCCTCATTTGTTCTTTTTCCAGTTTCAATAATTGTGACTTTAGAGTGTTCATTTGGGATTGTTCTTTCTTCTCTAAATAGGCCTGGATTGCTATATACTTTCCTCTTTGGACTGCCTTCTCTGCATCCCACAGAAGTTGGGGTGTTGTGCTCTTGTTGTCATTTGTCTCCATATATTGCATGATCTCTGATTTAATTTGGTCACTGATCCATTGCTTATTTAGGAGCATGTTGTTAAGCCTCCATGTGTTTATGAGCCTTTTTGTTTGTACAAATTATTTCTAGTTTTACCCCTTTTTGATCTGAGAATTTGGTTGGTACAATTTCAATCTTTTTGAATTTACTGAGGTTCTTTTTGTGGCCTAGTATGTGGTCTATTCTGGAAAATGTCCCATGTGCACTTGAGAAAATGTGTATCCTGCTGCTTTTGGGTGGAATGTTCTATAGATTTCTTTAAGGTTCATCTGTTCCAATGTGTTGTTCAGTGCCTGTATGTCCTTACTTATTTTCTGTCCGGTTGATCTGTCGTTTGGAGTGGTTAGTGTTTTGAAGTCTCCTAAAATGAATGCACTGCATTCTATTTCCTCCTTTAATTCTGTTAGTATTTGTTTCACATATGTTGGTGCTCCTGTATTGGGTGCATATATATTTATAATGGTTATATCCTCTTGTTGGACTGACCCATTTATCATTATGTAATGCCCTTCTTTATCTGTTGTTACTTTCTTTGTTTTGAAGTCTATTTTGTCTGATACAAGTACTGCAACACCTGCTTTTCTCTCCCTATTGTTTGCATGAAATATCTTTTTCCATCCCTTCACTTTTAGTCTGTGTATATCTTTGCATTTGAGGTGTGTCTCTTGTAAGCAGCATGTAGATGGGTCCTGCTTTTTTATCCATTCTATTACTCTGTGTCTTTTGACTGGTGCATTCAGTCCATTTACATTAGGGTGATTGTCGATAGATATGTACTTATTGCCATTGCAGGCTTTGGACTCTTGGTTACCCCTTTGGTAGCTTCTTTACTATCTAATCATCTAACTTAACTCTCTTATTAAGCTCTTATAAACACAGTCTGATGATTCTTTATGTCTCCCCCTTCTTATTCTTCCTCCTCCATTCTTTATATGTTAGTTGTTTTATTCTGTACTCTTTTGTGTTTCTTTGACTGCTTTTGTGGATAGTTGATTTTCTTTTCTGCTTTTAGTTGGTATTTGGTTAGTCTGCTTTCTTTGCTGTGATTTTATTTTCTCTGGTGACATCTATTTCCTTAGGAGTGCTTCCATCTAGAGTAGTTCCTTTAAAATACACTTTAGAGGTGGTTTGTGGTAGGCAAATTCCCTCAGCTTTTGCTTGTCTGGGAATTGTTTAATCCCTCCTTCATATTTAAATGATAATTGTGCTGGATACAGTATTCTTGTTTCGAGGCCCTTCTGTTTCATTGCATTAAATATATCATGCCATTCTCTTCTGGCCTGTAAGGTCTTTGGTGAGAAGTCTGATGATAACCTGATGGGTTTTCCTTTGTTGGTAATGTTTTTTCTCTCTCTGCCTGCCTTTAATACTCTGTCCTTGTCTTTTATCTTTGCCATTTTAATTATTATATGTCTTGGCGTTGTCCTCCTTGGGTCCCTTGTTTTGGGAGATCTTTGGGCTTCCATGGTCTGAAAAACTATTTCCATCCACAGCTTGGGGAAGTTTTCAGCAATTATTTCTTCAAAGACACTTTCTATCCCTTTTTCTTTCTCTTCTACTTCTGGTACCCCTATATTGTGAATATTGTTACATTTGGATTGGTCACACACTTCTCTTAATATTCTTTCATTCCTGGAGATCCTTTTATTTCTATCTCCCTCAGGTTCTCTGTATTCCTGTTCTCCAATTTCTTTTCCATTACAGTCTCTTGCACCTCGTCCAGTGTGCTCTTGACCCTTCTATTGATTGTTTCATTTTTGTTATCTTTCTCCAGACTTCATCACTTAGCTCTTGCTTATTTCTCTGCAGGTCCATCAGCATTGTTATGACTTTTATTTTGAATTCTTTTTCAGGAAGATTGGTTATATCTATGTCACTAGGCCCTCTCTCTGGGATTGTCTGAGTGACTTTTGACGGGACCAGATTCTTCTGCCTTTTCATGGTGATAGAAGTGGTTGCAGACAGGTGGCACGTGTGTCAGCTGGGAGACCAAAGTCCCTTCCTGCTTGCTGGTTGTGTTGCCCTTCTTCACTGCCTTTGCTGCCTACCTGCACACCAGGAGCAGCCTCTGGGATAATCTCCTGAACTGCCATGGGTGGGGCCTCCCTCAGGCTAGCCTAGAGCACTGTGGGGGGTCGCAGCCATGCTGGGTGTGTTCTCCTGTGAGAAGGGAGCCCCTTTGTACCTTCAGGACCTTGCTCCAGCTTCTGCTGCCTGTCCCAGTTAGCTGCACACTGGGAGGACACTCTGTGTGGTTGCTGTGGGCAGGGCTGTTCTCTGGCTACTCCTCACCTGTGGTGGGTCAGCCGGTCTGCTTGTAGTGCTGGCCATGGGGAATGAATGGCAGGCTGCTTATTTCTGTGAGGGGCTTTGGGGCTGCTTTACCCCTCAGGGGGTTAAGGGGCCTGAAGTTCCTCAAGGTTCCCAGCCTGCTGGGCTGAGTGCACTGAGAGGATTTTGTCCAGCTGTTGAGCCCTTGTCCCTTTAAGACTTTTAAAAAGTGCCCACTTTTCTTTTGTCCCAGGGGAGCCGGCTGTGAGGACTTACTCACAGTCTCCATCTCGGACCCTACCCTTCCGTTTCTCTAATATCAAATACACCATGCAATGTGTGTCTGTGCTCCCGGTGCAGATTTCTAGGACTGGTTATTTAGTAGTCCTATGCATCCACTCCCTCACCACTCTGATTCTTTTCCTCTCACTGGTGAGCTGGGGTGAGGGGAGTGCTCGGGTCCTGCTGGGTCATGGCTTTGTATCTTACCCCCTTCATGATATGCTGAGTTCTTGCAGATGTAGATGTAGCCTGGCTGTTCTACTGTATCTTCTGGTCTCTCTTTTAGGAATAGTTGTATTTTCAAAAATATATATATGGTTTTGGGAGGAGATTTCTACCACCCATCTCACACTGACATCTTGAGCCCCTTCCAGCATTAAAAATGTTTATAGTCAACCTTTCACAGCGATTTTTTCAATTGAAATATAGTTGTTATACAATATTATATTGGTTTAAGATGTACAATGCATTGACTCAATAATTATATGCCCTTCTAAATGCTTGCCACAGTAAGTGTAGTTACCTCCTGTAATCATACCAGCATATTACAAAACTATAGGTTTCATTCTCTATGTTGTATTTTAATTCCTATGACTAATTTATTTTATAATTTGAGGTTTGTACCCATTTACACCCTTCACCTATTTCACCCTTCCCCCGCTCCCTCCCTATGATAACCAACAAACAGTCTGTTATCTGTATTTATGGGTCTATTTTTCTTTGTTTTTGTTTGTTTTCGTTTTTAGATTTCACATATAAGGGAAATCATATGGTATTTGTCCTTCTCTACCTGACTTATTTTGCTTAGCATGTTACCATCTAGTTCCATCCATGTTGTCAAAAATGGCAAGATTTCCTTCTCTTGTTTTGGCTGAGTAATATTCTATTGTGTGTTTGTGCCACATCTTTTATTTTTAACTGAAGTGTAGTTGAAATATAATCTTATATTACTTTATAGTATACAAATCCTCACCTGCACTAGCACAGCCTTAGAAATCATCACCAGGAGCACAGACACACATTGCATGGTGTATTGGATATTAGAGAAACGGAAGGGTAGGGTCCGAGCAGGTTGAGGCCAACGGGAAGAGACCCTCTGGGGCTGTCCCTTCGCCATCTCTCCTACCGTGGCCCATAAGTTAACGCTGGGCGCCCGGCAGCGATGATCCTTCTTTGACGATCTAAGCAAACTGATCCTGACAAACTGGCCCGTGCGCCCAACTCTGTCGTTATTTATTTGAAGCCCCTGTTTCCCCACCTCTGGAGACTGGCATCTGATTGCTCGTCAGAGGAGTTTCCCAGATTGACCTCGACGAGCGGGAGGCATGCTGGGGGAACTCTGGCTGCTTGGGGCCGTCTCCATTCTACTCTGGGCACTTAACGCGGCTTCCCCGGCCAGGATGGGGCCAGGCACGTGCGGGAGAGCTCTGCCTCCTGGCTCTGGGGTCTCCTAATGTCTCTGCTGGACAAACCCGGAATGGTCACAGCACCTGTGACAGTGGCCTCATCCTCATCTCCTCACCTCTCCCTCCAAGCAGATTCACAAAACCGAGTGGTATTTTTGCCGTATCTGTGTTGTTTTGAGAGTTGCAAAGCTAGTCAAAGTTGTCTGAAAGGGTGCAACTCCTGAATTACATAGTGATAGATAAATCTGAGGAAAATGTTTCACTTGTTTCTCGGTTTCCGAATATACTGGAAAAAATGGCAACAGCATAAAGCTCTCTCAAATGGAAGGGAAAAAAAGCCACAGTTGATGTAGATTCTAATGAATGCTCAGGTGCATCCTAATGAATGTGCGCACACCCGCACACACACACACCCAACTTAGGATTTGTGGTTAGTGCCTTGGCATTCAAAATTTTAAAGCAGCTATGGCAGCATTTCATGATTTGGCAAAGAACTCTTTTGGAAGAACGTGAACTTAACCTCAGGAAAATACCTTCTTAATGATTTTGTGTGTGCGTGTGTGTTTTCCCTCCAGCTATCTAGGAGAAAGAGGATGCTCAAACATCGTAAGATGGACATCTCCTGCCAAAAGCATATTTCAACATTGCCTGAATGTCTTGGTTTTGAGCTTGCCCTCTGTAAACCTTTCATGTTGTAGAGATGTGAGGCATCTTCTGAGGTCTTCTCACCCCTACTCCCTGGCTAAGAGGTCAGGGGTAGTCAGTGTTCTCTTACATTCATTTTTAAAGTTTCCACTGATGCATCAGTTGCAGCTGGCAGATGCTGTCCATGATCTGACCATTGAAGACCTTCATGTGTGTAGTCCTGCATCCCCAAAGGATAAGCCACTTTTAACATTGTGCAGTGGATGTCTCCGCCATTCCGTAAACTTCATGAAGTGGCATACGTTTGCAGATTCTCACAGTTTATTTTCCTTTCAAACGTAGTGATAAAATAAATAATATAATCATTGTGATGAGTCTTTTTGTGGTCCTTTCTCGGTGGTGGTCCAAGGAAGGAGAGTACACAAGAATGCTTTTCATCCTGGGCCTGTGTGCTGGAGACTCACACAGCATAGTTCAACCCTCCTCTAGTATTTGAAGTCAGCTGTCGTGTGCCTGCTACCATATGTCCAAGTCTTCCTGACCCTTTTCAGATCCCTTGCACCTAAGCTGAGCACATGGGGAAAAAGGAGATGAGAGACTTGTAGCTGCTAAACGAAAACTGATACAGAGATGAGAAAACAGCTGCCCATCTGGAATCGTTTAACCCTCAATTTAAAAAATATTTAATACGGGGATACTCTTTAGACACTAGATTCACTTGCTTGTCCAACCGGGTTGTGGGGGGACATTTTCTTCAGAAAAGCCCACTACGAGCGTTGAGATTTAGAGCCCTGAATCAATCTACCAGTTAATTAGAAATCTGGAGAAATGGTACCACCAGGATGGTGACACAGGTCGTACTTGACTTCAGTCCCCCTCAGTGAAGACCACTAGCAACCGTCCGTAGACAAGACAACATTGTGAAAATCCCAGAACTCAGGGAAGAGGCTGAGGCCTCACATGCACCACAGAGATGAGGAAGGGCCACATTAGAAGGGTGAGAGAAGCAGTTACACTCGGATCACAGTGCCCCTCGCCTAGGCTGGCAAAGCACTGCCTTGAGAGGGACTCCCCTGGGCTGACGGTTTCTCCACGGGGAAAAAGAGCCAAAGGTGATCATCCCACCTTCCCCAGCGCCAAGGGATGCTTCTCAGGAGGCCCTCTTGGGTCTTGCCTCATAGCGCTCACTGGAGAAATTTGCAGGGCTGGACCACCAGGGTGCAGGGAGAGATGCAGAAGGGGAGTGCAGCTTACAACTACTAGTACTCACATCTAGGCCGACTGCATTCCTGCTTGCAGTGGTGCCTGAGGAGAGATCCTAGCCAGTGGCTCTGCCTATCTGTGGAACGGAGCTGGTGGCCACATCCAGCCAGGGAGCTTGGCTCACAGTTCTGCCTGATTAGGGTCACTAGCCAGTGAGCCATATGGGCTGTGGAGCCCCCTTCTCTGGCCCTGCCTGGGCAAGAAAGGAAATTCACAGCCCTACTCAAGTGCTGAAAATAGCCTGTGGCCTCCCCCACACTGCCCCAATGGCCCCCTCACCCCTCACTCCCCAGACCAGGAAGCCTGGCCAGGGAACCTGCATAGCAGTGGAGCCCATCCTACAGCCCTGGTTGGACAGGAAGTCAAGTCAGCGGCCCTGCCCTACTGTTAAATACAGCTTTGGCTTTGCATAAATGGGCAGCCAGAATGATGACTCTCTGTGGTCTTGGACTCTGGCTTAGGAGACCACCCAGCTGCAGTGCCCAGCCTACATGCCCACCCTGCACCAGAGCTTGGCCCGTGGCCGTGCCCAGTCTTGGAATGCAGCTTGTAGCCTCTATGAGGCAGGCAGCCCAGCCAGCAGCCTTGCCCAAAAGAGGCGCACACAGCCATCAGCCTCCCCAACTGCCAAGTGCACCCTGTGGCCTCACCCAACTTTGAGCACAACCTGCAGCCCAGACTGACCATACTGCACAGCCAGAGGCCCTATCTGACCATGAAGGCCTGCCTGAGGCCATTGTTAAATGCAGAGACCAGCCAGGGGCACCATCCAGTCAGGGAGCCTGAATGAATAGCCTGAGACCCCACCCACGCAGGAGTAATTGTGGAGTCCAGCCTGTAGCCCTGCTCACCTGCAGAGTCCAATCAGAGGCACCATCATGTCAGGGAATACATCCTGTGACCTTGCCCGCCTGCAGTGATTGCAGAGACCGGCTAGTGGCCCCAAGTGACTGCAGAGCACAGCCAGGGGCCTGACCTACGCAGGGGCCCCACTCAGTGGCACTTCTTGAAGGTGGAGCCCAGCAAGCAGGCCCAACCAAGTGTGGAGCCCAGCCAGCAGCACTCCTTTGGCCTCAGAGCATGAGCAATGACCTTGCCCAGATATAGCCCACGGAGCAAGCCCTCCCTGCCCGGGGATGCTACCCGCTGACCCAGCCAGCACCCCAAGCTGAGCTGGCTTCCCTGCTGAAGGAAGATGGGGTAGTTTACCCAAGTGTGCAGGCACCAATGCAGGGAATCAAGAATCACAAAGAATCAGATAAATATGACACCACCCAAGGAAACCAATAAAACTTCAATGACTGACCCTCAACGAATGCAGAGCTACGAACTATGCGGCAAAGTGTTCAGAACGATCCTCTTCAAAGGGAGCCAAGGCAATCCTGAGAAAGAAGAACAAAGCTGGAGGCATCACACTGCCTGATCACAAACGATAGTACAAAAGTGTGTAATCAAAACAGCTGGTATTGGCATAAATACAGTCACATGGACCAATGGAGTAGAAGGGAGATCCAAGAAATAAGCCCCCACACACATGCTCAGCTAAGCTTTGACCAGTGAGCTGAGAATACAGGAAGGGGAATCGATAGTCTCTTCAATAAATGATTCTGCAGAAAGTGGATGATCTTGTGGAAATAATGAAATTGCACCCCTATGTTACACCACTCACAGTAGTGAACGTGAACTGGACTGGAGACTTAAATGTAAATTCTGAAACCATAAAACTCCTGGAAGAAAATGTAGGGAAAAAGCTTAATGACATGGGTCCTGGGAAGGATTTCATGGATATGACACAAAAGCACAAGCAACCGAAGCAAAAGTGAACAAGTAGGACTACATCAAACTGAGAAGCTTCCACACAACTAAGGGAATGATCAGTGAAATGCCAAGGCAACCTACAGAGCTGGAAAAAGAAAGCAAACCAGAAATCTGATAAGGAGTTAATATTGAAGACATACAGGGAACTCATACAATTCAATAGCATAAAAGCAAATAGTCCAACTAAAAGTGGACAAAGAACCTGGATTGACATTTTTTCAGAAAAGATATTGAAATGGCCAGCAGATAAATGAAAAGCTTCCCAACATCACTAGCTATTAGGGAAATGCAAGTCAAAGCTACAATGAGGCACACCTGTTCCAGTGGCTACTATCACAAAACAAGTGTTGGCGAGGATGTGGAGAAAAGGGATCCCCTTCTTGTCCACATCCATGGGAATGTATGTTGGTACAGCTACTATGAAAACAGGTATGGCAGTTCCTCAAAAAATGAAAAGCAGAACTACCATATGATCCAGCACTTCCATTTCTGGGTATGTATCTGAAGGAAATGAAACCACAATCTCCAAGAGGTACCTGCACCCCACGTTCACTGCAGCATTGTTTACAATAGCCAACACATGGGAACCACCTACGGGTCTCTTGGTGGATAAATGGGTAGCAAAAAGATGTCACACACACACAAATTGGTAACAAAAAAAGTCTCCGTACCCCACACACACATGTATATGTGACTGTTTTACTCAGTCATAAAAAAAGACGGCCACCTTGCCATTTGTGAAAACATGGATGAACCTCCTTTAGGGCATTATGCTTAGTGAAACAAGCCAGACAGGGAAGGCAAATACTGCATGCGCTCACTTTTGTGTGGAATATAAAGAAAGTCTGAACTTAGAGAAACAGAGCACATTGGGGTTGCCAGGGGCTGGGGTGGAGTGGCGTGTAGGGACAATGAGTAAAGGCGGCCAAAGGGTCCAACTTCCATTTACAAGATGAATGAGTTCTGAGGATGTGATGTACAGCATGGTGACTCTAGTTAACAATGCTGTACTGTATATTTGGAAGTTGCCAAGGGTGTACATCTTCAAAGTTCTCTCCGTACAAAAAAATGTAACTATGCCAGGTGATGGATGTGTTAACTCAGCTGATTGTGGTAATCGTCCCACAATATATACATGTATCAATTAATTATGTTGTAAGCCACCTTAAACTTACACAGTGTCATATGTGAATTTTATCTCAATAGCCTGGAAAAATTGCAAATCCCACATCACAGAAGTCTCATTGTAGCAGCTGCACTTATGGGAAAGAAGAAAGGTAACTTGATGGCAGGGCCCAGGGCAGAACTGGAGCATGATACATGGTGGAAATACATCCTGTAAGTGAGGACACTGAGAGGAAAAGACAAGTTTCTGAAGTCGTGCAGGAGAAGTTACGGCTCCATAAGAAAAGAGGAGAACTTAGGACAACGTGCAGGACTTGGCGCAGGCGTTGGATGATTATTTGTGAATATATGCAGCAGCTCTTTTCATGGTGTGTTCCCAGAGAATCCCCTTAGTGGGCAGTGCGTATTCCTGGGCCCCAACCCCAGAGTTTCAGATTCAGTGAGGCCAAGGGATGTTCTTGTGACATGGTCTTGCAAAGTGATGGTGTATATGTGTGACCGTTTCTCCCCCTTTGCGACGTGTGACTCAGTGTTTTGTCTCCAGCGCCTTTCTCCTGGGTCTCTTTCGTGCAGAATCTTTGTTTCCTGGAAACTGGTAAATATTGACGTCTTGAGAGGAAACTGATGGAGTAATTCATCCGTGGGACTTTTACTTTAGATCACTTGTTCTCCAAGTGCGGTCTCTGGACCTGCCACATCAGCATCACTGGGGAACTTGTGAGAAATAAAAACTCTCAGGACCCAGACTACACCTACTAATTTAGAAACAGGACAGGCACTTGGGGAAGAGTAAAGCATTCCTTCAGTTCAGCTGACGTGTGTCAAGAGCTTCTTAAGCCCAAGGGTCTGTGTAGGACACATGGGAGATGAGTAAGAGAGTTCTTGTCCTTCTAGGACTTACAATCCCATACGGGGGATAAGGTCAGAATGGCAATGAGTGAGTGACTTTGTGTGTGATGATCTCAAGGGAAGTGGGTTCAAAAGAGCGACAGCCACATCTTGAGGTGTACACTCAGCCTTTGCAGGTCCTTGCACTGTAACGTTCTCCAGTTCCTTTAGGGTGTACTGACCAGGAATGACCCATGGGTAAAGTGCCCTTGTTAGACGTGGGAAATCGGGTGAAAAATAATACCCTTTCTTCAGTGAGTCACAGGAGGGAAGATGTGTATTGCACATGCTTCAACCATCATGGTTTCTGTACAGCTAGGTCTTGGAGCTTGGATGTATTTTCACAAAGGCTGGACCTGAATCGTAAGGGGACAAGCCGCCGGTAAATGGACAACTAGAGAGGGGAGGCAGGGGTATATGTGGGGAACAAGAGAAAGGGGCCACATCGTACTCATCCTCACCCGCATCGCTATTATTCTCCCACGGGCAGAGAGAGCAGAAGCTTTCCTTCCTTTCATTTCTTGATTTAGGTGGCAATGGCAGGGAATGATGTAGTTCTGTCTTCTGAGTCAAGCCCAGAGCTTTCCCACCTGCATCAGAGCCCCGTGTTTCACACCGTGAAGTAGGTTTCATTAGAACAGAACTCCCCATGGATGTAAAGGCCGTTTCCTGGCACATGGCTGTCCCAGCAGCCTGAACTTAATCTGCTCTGATTCAGTAGGTGGTTCAGATTCTTCATCCATAAAAGGCGAAATGACACTATTTACTTCCCAAGCATGGCATGAAGGGTAACTGACGTCCTCACATGAGGTGCTTGGCACAGTGCCTGCCACAGTTGCTGCTCAGTCAGTGGGGACTCTTAGTACTTTAGCGATGCCTGGTTTAAGCAACACTGACTGACAAAGGGGTGTCCGTTATAAGGGTGGTGAGGAAAGGACATGCAAGCAGCTGGCAAGGTTAGAGGTAGAGTCAGTTATGGTTCATTCGATCTTCTGGTTAGAGGTGCCCCATAGACTGCCACTGTTCGAGGAACTGTTTGTCATTTTCAGGAATATTAAGTATAACAAAGCCCCCAGCTTTGCTGTGGCACTGAATATTTTGTCCTCCCCAGTAATACCAAATGATAAGGAAACATCTATAAAGTGCAAGGAAAGAATACTGACGTTACTGTGTGGTACCTAATTAGTGGCAAGGACACTGATTGATGGGATCACCAATTCCTCGGATCCATAACTGCATATTCTATGTGTGAGGACCGCACTCGGGTTTATGCAGCGATGTTTATGGTGTAGAGAGCTGAATGCGAGTCACCAAGTAATGGCTGTTTTATCCCAGCATGAAGTCTTCTCCCCCTCTCTGCTTCTTACCCTTTCCCCCACCAATTTGCAGCATAGCAAACTGGACACAATTACGGAACATGGAACGGTTTTGCACATGCTTGAGACAGCTATTGCAGTATAGACTTGAGCACGGAAAGTGGTGAACTTGCTAACTGCTGCTTGAGAGCACTTCTTCAGTATTGCCCAAGAAAATCAGTTTAGTTGTATGCTTTTTCTGGAAGGCCCACTTGAGGCTTTTGCTTTTACCCTTTGAGCTGATCATAAAGCCTTTCAAGAAAGATCAAGCTATTGAAGGGCTTACTAAAAAGGGAGGCTCACGTCAGACTGCGTGGGTATCCACGTTTCAGGGGCCCATGCCATCACCCAAGTCTCAGAGAGAAGATTGCAAATGGCAGCGCCTGGGCTTTTGACTCAGACTGACCTGGATTTGAATACATGATTTTCTGTTTACCAGCTGTGTCATCTTTGGACAGGTCACTTAGTTTCCCTGTGTCTCGTCTCCCACCTCAACCAAAAATTGAGCTTAAAAGAGTCTATACCATAAAGGGATATTGGGAGGATTCAACCAGATAAGCACACTGTGGAGGAAACACATGCTCACGTTCGCATGGGCTTAATCCTGAGGGAGAGAGAAGGAAGAGCAGCGCAGTGCAGAGGAGAAGGCTGGGAGAAGGTTCGTGCAGAGCAGCATGCAGAGCATCCCCCAGACATTACATACAGCTAGTTGTATTCCTGCATTAATTTGGCCCTATAGGTGGCCATCTGTTCAAAGTGCCCTTTCTGCAGGCCACAGGAAGATTCTAGCAGTTGATTATCCCTTATCTCCTAACTGGTTCATGCCTAATAGAACTGTCCAATCACATTTAACATGGTGGGGTTTATTGACAGGCTTTCTTGCACTGCATTTCATCTAGTAAAATATTGCATTTACTCCAGACTACATTTGATACGAGGACTGTAGACGGGCCTACCCTGTCACGAGATGCTGTTCGGTTTCTCCAAGGTACCAAAAAGGTGTTTTTCCATGGTACCTGAGCCTTCCACGGAGACAGCCTCCAAAATTCTAAAGAAGTAGAAGCAAAAGCCTTTCCACAGAGGCAGTTATTCCATCTATGGCTACGAGGCTCTGAGTCAGGCTCACCCAGAAAGCGGTGTTTTATGAGTCGAAGCATGAAATGAAATATTACCTTAGGGGTATCCTTCAGCACCTTTCAGGAGGCATCTCAGACAAGGCCTCCCACTTGGCCCATTACAGAGGCTCTTAACTATCACATCCAAGGAGGTCCAACAGGCTGCACAGAGAGCTGAAGTCCAGGAAGCCAGCCAACCACATTGGATCCGAAGGCCAAACCTGCAGCTGTTTTGAACAGTAGCTGCAAGTGAGCTAGGCTCAGAGGGATCTGAGTATCAGAATTCTTGAGGCTCTGTTTTGGAGCCATTCACGTTTCCATAACAAGAACTGTAGCCCAGTAGAGGTTTCTCTACTTCAGGGTTTAGACTTGTGATGGCCTGCCAATGTAATTTTGCCCTTACAATGAATTTACTAATTTGCTATTACCAAATTAGTTTAATGCATCTGTAGTGTGATGTGCTCAAAGGGAAATAGTGGGGGTTTGCTCAATAACTCACTGCTAAATACCGATTTATTAAATGGTCAGTTCTGATACTTTTCCTATGTCAGCTCTTTGAAGGTTCTGTAAGGTCTAAACTATCTCCAGAGGAAAATCATTTGCCCTTTTCACTCTCATTGTCTGCAAATTGGGCATTTTAATACATATGTTAAATCATCATATGGCTAGGGATTTAGTGCAGAAGCAGATACAGGAATGCAGTGCTCTTCCATTAGAACAGGTATTAAAAAGGTTTTCAAGTACATAGAAAGTTGTTCATTTCCTCACAGTTTTTTTTAGGAGATGAAGTTTTCATGCAAACTTTACATTAACGTGATATAATGGCTCTTTATTGTAGTTTGTAAGTGAATTAACAGAAACAATAAAAGTTTCAGCTTTAATAAGAAGTGAAATAAATATTGGCAGATACGACTCACATAAAGGCTCTTCTGTTTTCTCCTTACTTCCTAAATCTACAGCGCCACAAGGCCAAATAATAAAACAGATAAATCTTTCACAGGCGAAAGTTCTGTTATGAAAAGGGCTCCTGAAAAGTCCCTGTGGTTATGAATATTAGGATCCTGGAAAAAGAGCTAACAGCAGTGACTATTTAGTAAAGCAGTTAAATGTGATGTCGTTGAGTAAAATCCACCATTTTCCTCCAAACAAATTGCACTACAAATGTACTGAGGTGGAATTGACAATATTTAGTTCATGAAGAAAATGTTGTTAAAATAAGCAGAATGCCACAAATGCAAAATATAGCAGAGATTAAATTTTAGCAGGCTACATACAGTGCATCACTACAGTGACTGGTAAAGTATTGTGCCCCTTCTTGTCATTGAGTTCGTTTGCTCTTATTGAGTTTTGAGAATTCTTCACATAGTTTACATAGCAGTCCTCCATCAGATGTTTTATTTACAAATATTTTCTCCTAGTCTCTTTGTCTTTTGGAGAGCGTTATAACCTTTTAAATTCAATGAGGTTCAAGTTATCAAATGTTTTCTTCTACGGATTGTGGTTTTCAAGTCATATCTAGACATATTTGCCTAAACCAAACCAAAACCAAAAGCATTCTTCTTTTTCCTCTGGAACTAAATTTAGGTCTACAATCCACTTTGAGTTCATTTCTGTTTATGGTATCAGCTGTGAATCCTTCCCTTCATATGGATGCGTAATCATTCCAGCCCCATTTGTTGAAAAAGATAACTTTATCTTCTGTATCCTTATCAGTATTCTTTGCTATGAAATCTAATTTGTCTTAAAGTAACATAGGCACTGCAGATTTCTTTTGAGGAGTGTCATCATGGTATAACTTTTATATGCTTTCTCTTTTAAACTCTTGTCGTTTTATATTCACATAGATTTCATGAGGGGAGAATATACTTGGCACTCGCTTTTTTATCCACTTTGACAAGGCCTGTCCTTTAATTGGGGTGTTTCAATCAATTCACATTTCATTTCATTAATGCAATTATTAACGTGTTGGGCTTAAATATACCAGCTTACTTTGAGTTTTCTCCGCAACCGTCTGCTTATTCTTACTCCTTCCATTTTTCCTTTAGCTGCCAGTTTTTGGCTTGAATGCTTATTATGATTGCGTAAATGCACACAAAAATATATCTTTCCATTTTAATTATCTTAGGGTGTACAATTTGGTGGCTTTTAGTAGATTCACGGTGTTGCGCTTCTGTCCGCAGAGAAAGTCACTGCAGGTTGCTGTCTGGCAGCTGCTTTAGTAAGTGTGTCTTCCTCACTTATGGCTATGGTCTAGGCACTTTTCACACTGTTGCTTTTGCACTGAATCTCAGGGCAAGTGAGCCTTTATATGAGCCCTTTAAGAGCATGTTCTCCATCTCCTACTGTTCCATGGCTCTCCTGCACTTAATCACCATTGATTTTCAAAACCAGGCATATGGGGGACTTGTTGCTCTGGTGTCAGACCCAAGGGTCAGGGTGCCTGATGTGGGGCACAGTCCCTTATATCCTCAAGGCAAGGTTCCGAGTTTTGGGGAGCGCTTCTTAATTGTGGGTCACCGTGTCATGGTGGGGTCCCAGGTGAGACTGAGCATCTCCCTTTCCCACCTGGACTGATGCATCTCTTTTATCCTTTGTTGCAGAGATGCTGCTCATCTAGTACTCAGGTCCTTCTCAGAGGGAAACTATTCCATGTGTAGCTGTACATTTGTTGTATCCATGCCAGGAGGTGAGTGCAGGGTATTCCTAGGCTGCCATCTTGAAACCCTCTGCAGCAATGCACTGTTCAACATCCAAGGGTACAACTAACAGACTTTTGAAATCTTGAAGGAAAGGAAAATGGAAACACAACATACCAAAACTTATCAGATCCAGCAAAGCAGTTCTAAGGGGAAATTTATAGTGACGAATGCCTACACTATGAAAAAAAGAAAGATCTCAAATTAAAGCCTCATTTTATACCTCAAGGAAATAGAGAAAGAAGGACAAACAAATCCTAAAGTTAGCAGAAGGAAGGAAATAACAAAGGTCAGAGAAGAAATAAATGAAATAGAGAATAGAAAAACAATAGAGAAGATCATTGAAATTAGGATTCCCCCCTTTTTTTAAATTTATATTTTTGCTATCATTAATCTACAATTACATGAAGAACACTATGTTCAACAGTCTCCCCCACTCGCCAAGTCCCTCCCACACACCCCACTACAGTCACAGTCCATCAGCGTGGCAAGATGCTGTATAATCACCACCTGTCATCTCTGTGTTGTACAGCCCTCCCCGTACCACCCCCCACAACACTATACATGCTAATTGTAATGCCTCCTTTATTTTTCCCTGCCCTTATCCCTCCCTCCCTTCCCACCCATCATCCCGAGTCCCTTTTCCTTTGGTAACTGTTAGTCCATTCTTGGGTTCTGTGATTCTGCTACTGTTATGTTCCTTCAGTTTTTCTTTGTTCTTATACTCCACATATGAGTGAAATCATTTGTCTTTCTCTGCCTGGCTTTTTCACTGAGCATAATACCCTCTAGCTCCATCCATGTTGTTGCAAATGGTAGGATTTGTTTTCTTCTTATGGCTGAATAATATTCCATTGTGTATATGTACCACATCTTCTTTAGTCATTCATCTACTGATGGACATTTAGGTTGTTTCCATTTCTTGGCTATTGTAAATAGTGCTGCGATAAACATATGGGTGCATCTGTCTTTTTCAAACTGGGCTGCTGCATTCTTAGGGTAAATTCCTAGAAGTCGAATTCCTGGGTCAAATGGTATGTCTATTTTGAGCATTTTGAGGAACCTCCATACTACTTTCCACAATGGTTGAACTAATTTACATGCCCACCAGCAGTGTAGGAGGGTCCCCCTTTCTCCACAACCTCACCAACATTTGTTGTTGTTTGTCTTTTGGATGGTAGCCATCCTTACTGGTGTGAGGTGATGTCTCATTGTGGTTTAATTTGCCTTTCTCTGATGACAAGTGATGTGGAGCATCTTTTCATGTGTCTATTGGACATCTGAATTTCTTCTTTGAAGAACTGTCTGTTCATCTCCTCTGCCCATTTTTTAATCGGATTATTTACTTTTTGTTTGTTGAGGTATGTGAGCTCTTTATATATTTTGGATGTCAGCCCTTTATCGGATCTGTCATTTATGAATATATTCTCCCATACTGTAGGGTACCTTTTTATTCTATTGATGGTGTCCTTTGCTGTACAGAAGCTTCTCAGCTTGATATAGTCCCACTTGTTCATTTTTGCTTTTGTTTCTCTTGCCCTGGGAGATATGTTCAAGAAGAGGTCATTCACGTTCATGTCCATGAAATTTTTCCCTATGTATTTTTCTGGGATGGTTTCATGACTTATGTTCAAGTCTTTGTTTCATTTCGAATTTAGTTTTGTGTAAGGAGCCCCTTTTAAGAAAGGTAAACATTGAACTCTACTGTGAAAAATATAGAGAAGACAAGTCAATCAAGTCACAAATGGAAGAGGAGACAACAAAGTTAATACCTCAGAAATACAAAGGATCAAATGAAATGACTATAAACACTTGTACATCTACCAATTGAATAACCTGGAGGAAACTGATCAATTCCTAAAACATACAACCTAACAAGACTGAGTCATGAAGAAATGGAAAACCTGAATAGAGCAGTAAGTAAGGAGACTGAATCAGGAATCACAAAGCTCCCAATAAAGAAAGGCGCAGGACCAGCTGGCTTTGCAGGTGAATTCCAGCACATATTTAAAGAAGAATTCATGCCAAGTTTATTCAAAATTTTCTTTCAGTGATTGAAGAGGCAGGAGCCCTTCTAAACTCATTTTATGAGGCTACCATTACCCCAGTATTGTAGCTAGACAAGACCACTACAAAAAGAGAATGTTACAAGCTGACAGCCCTAATAAGCAGTGATGCAAAATATCTCAACAAAATACTATCAAACCGAACTCAATAGCAATTTTTAGGGGTCATACATCATGACAAAATGCAGGATATCTCCCTGGGATGTAAGTATAGGTCAACACACAAAAGGCAATGTGTAATACACCACATTAACAAAATGAAGGACAAAAATCACACAGTCATCTAAATAAATGCAGAAAATGCATTTGACAGAATTAAAATATCTTCATGAGGTGAGTGAAGCCAAGATGGTGGCTTGAGTAGAGCAGCGGAAATCTCCTCCCAAAACCATATATATTTTTGAAAACACAACAAATACAACTATTCCTAAAAGAGATACCAGAAAACACAGGACAACAGCCAGACTACATCCACACCGGCGAGAACCCAGCACCTCACGAAGGGGGTAAGATACAAGCTGTGGCCTGGCAGAATCCAAGAACCCCTCACCCCAGCTCCCAACGGGAAGAGAGGAGTCAGAGCAGGGAGAGAGAGGGAGCCCAGGACTACTAAATAGCCAGCACTAGCCATCCACACCAAAGCACAGACACAGTGCATGGGTGGGGTGCTGGAAACTAGGGAAACAGGACAGTAAGATCTGTGTGTGGGTCCCCGCAGCCGGCGACCCTGGGACAAAGAAATGTGAGTGCTTTTTGAAAGTCTTAAAGGGACAGGGATCGCACAGATGGACGGAAGCATCGCGGGACACAAAGCCCAGCAGCTGGGAATCCCAGGGAACACCGGGTGACCCAACCCCCTGGGAGGCAGCACAGTATGGAGGCCCCTCACAGTGATAAACAGCCTCTCACCTGTCTCCCCTCCAATAAGGCTCCACCATATTGGAGCAGCAGACTGAGGCTGGCCACGCCCATAGCAACCATGGAGCTTAACTCCACAGCAACCACGGAGCTTAACTCCACAGCAGCCAGGCTAGAATAAGAGGCCCCGTCTGCGCACAGCTGCCCAGCACAAGCCACTAGGGGTCGCTGTTCTCCCATTAGAGGAAGGCCACAAACCAGAAAGAAGGGACATTCTCCGAGCTGACACACAGCGCCAGCCCTGCACAACTACTTCTATTACCATGAAAAGGCAAAAGAATTTGATACAGACCAAAATCACAGAGTCAACTCTTGAGAAGGAGATTGACCTAACAAACCTTCCTGAAAAATAACTCAAAATGAAGGTCATAACCATGCTGACAGAGCTGCAGAGAAATATACAAGAGCTAAGGGATGACGTTCGGAGGGAGACTACAGAAATAAAGCAATCTATGGAAGGATTTATAAGCAGAATGGATCTGATGCAAGAGGCCATTGATGGAATAGAAACCAGAGAACAGGAATGCATAGAAGCAGATGCAGAGAGAGATAAAAGGATCTCAAGGAATGAAACAATATTAAGCGAACTGTGCGACCAATCCAAAAGGAACAATATCTGCAATATATGGGTACCAGAAGAAGAGAGAGAAAAGGGGATAGAAAGTGTCTTTGAAGAAATCATGGCTGAAAAATTCCCCAAACTGGGGGAGGAAATAATCGATCAGACCAGAGAAGTACACGGAACTCACAACAGAAGGTAGGCAAGGAGGACAACACCAAGACACATAATAATTAAAATTACAAAGATCAAGGACAAGGACAGAGTTTTAAAGGCAGCCAGAGAGAGGAAAAAGGTCACCAACAAAGGGAAACCCATCAGGCTATCATCAGACTTCTCAACAGAAAACTTACAGGCCAGAAGAGAATGGCATGATATATTTAATGCAATGAAACAGAAGGGCCTTGAACCAAGAATACTGTATCCAGCATGATTATCATTTAAATATGAAGGAGGGATTAATTAAACAATTCCACACAAGGAAAAGTTGAGGGAATTTGCCTCCCACAAACCACCTCTACAGGCTATTTTAGAGGGACTGCTCCAGATGGAAGCACTCCTAAGACTAAATAGATGTCCCCAGAGAAAACAAAATCACAGCAAAGAAAGCAGACCAACCAAATACTAACTAAAAGCAAAATATATAATCAACTACCCACAAAAGCAGTTAAAGGAAACACAAAAGAGCACAAAATAAAACAACCAACATATAAAGAATGGAGAAGGAGGAATAAGAAGGGAGAGAAATAAAGAATCACCAGTGTTTATAACTGCTCAATAAGCGACTTCTGTTAGATAGTAAGATACTAAAGAAGATAACCTTGAATCTTTGGTAACCATCAATCTAAAGCCTGCATTGGCAATAAGTACATATATTTCAATAAACACCTTAATTGTGAATGGACTGAATGCACCAATCAAAAGGCACAGAGTAATAGAATGGATAAAAAAGCAAGACCCATCTACATGCTGCTTACAAGAGACTCACCTCAAACCCAAAGACATGCACAGACTAAAAGACAAGGGATGGAAAAAGTTATTTCAGGCAAACAACAGGGAGAAAAAAGCAGGTGTTGCAGTACTAGTATCAGACAAAATAGACTTCAAAACAAAGAAAGTAACAAGAGATAAAGAAGGACATTACATAATGATAAAGGGCTCAGTCCAACAAGAGGATGTAACCATTATAAATATATGTGCACACAACACAGGAGCACCAGCTTATGTGAAACAGATACTAACAGAACTAAAGGAGGAAATAGAATGCAATGTGCTCATTTTAGGAGACTTCAACACTCCACTCACTCCAAAGGATAGATCCACTGGACAGAAAATAAGTAAGGACACAGACGCACTGAACAACACACTAGAACAGATTAACCTAATAGACATCTATAGAACTCTACATCCAAAAGCAACAGGATACACATTCTTCTCAAGTGCACATGGAACATTCTCCAGAATAGACCACATACTTGGCCACAAAAAGAGCCTCAGTAAATTCCAAAAGACTGAAATTCTACCAACCAAGTTTTCAGACAACAAAGGCATAAAACTAGAAATAAATTGTGCAAAGAAAACAAAAAGTCTCACAAACACATGGAGGCTTAACAACATGCTCCTGAATAATCAATGGATCAATGATCAAATTAAAATAGATATCAAGGAATATATGGAAACAAATGACAAGAACAACACAAACTCCCGACTTCTGTGGGACGCAGCAAAAGCAGTCTTAAGAGGAAAGTATGTGGCAATCCACGCATATTTAAAGGAAGAAAAATCGCAAATGAATAGTCTATTGTCACAATTATTGAAATTGGAAAAAGAAGAACAAATGAGGCTTAAGTCAGCAGAAGGAGGGACATAATAAAGATCAGAGAAGAAATCAACAAAACTGTGAAGATTAAAACAATAGAAAAAAAATCAATGAAACCAAGAGCTGGTTCTTTAAGAAAATAAGCAAAACAGATAAGACTCTAGCCAGACTTATTAAGAGAAAAAGAGAACCAACACACATCAACAGAATCAGAAACGAGAAAGGACAAATCAAGACAGACTCCACAGAAATACAAAGAATTATTAGAGAATACTATGAAAACCTATATGCTAACAAGGTGGAAAACTGAGAAGAAATGGACAACTTCCTAGAAAAATGCAGCCTTCCAAGACTGACCAAGGAAGAAACACAAAATTTAAACAAACCTATTACGAGCAAAGACACTGAAGCGGTAAACAAAAAACTACCCAAGAACAAAACCCCAGGGCCAGATGGATTTACGGCGGAATGTTATCAGACATACAGAGAAGACATAATACCCATTCTCCTTAAAGTTTTCCAAAAAACAGGAGAGGAGAGAACACTCCCAAACTCATTCTATGAAGCCAACATCACCCTAATACCAAAACCAGGTAAACACCCCACCAAAAAAGAAAACTACACACCAATATCCCTGATGAACATAGATGCAAAAATACTCAACAAAATATTAGCAAACCGAATGCAAAAATGTATCAAAAGGATCATACACCACGACCAAGTGGGATTCATCCCAAGGATGCAAGGATGGTACAACATTCGAAAATCCATCAACATCATACACCACATCCACAAAAAGAAGGACAAAAACCACATGATCATTCCACAGATGCTGAAAAAGCATTCGACAAATTTCAACATCCATTCATGATAAAAACTCTCAGCAAAATGGGTATAGAGGGCAAGTACCTCAACATAAAACGGCTATATATGATAAACCCACAGCTAACATCATACTGAACAGCGAAAAGCTGAAAGCTTTTCCTCTGACATTGGGAACAAGACCAGGATGCCCACTCTCCCCACTGTTATTTAACATAGTACTGGAGGTCCTAGCCGCAGCAATTAGACCAAACAAAGAAATACAAGGAATCCGAATTGGTAAAGGAGAAGTTAAACTGTCACTATTTGCAGATGACATGATATTGTACATTAAAAACCCTAAAGACTCCACCCCAAAGCTTCTAGAACTGATATTGGAATACAGCAAAGTTGCAGGATACAAAATTAACACACAGAAATCTGTGGCTTTCCTATACACTAACAATGAACTAATAGAAAGAGCAATCAGGAAAACAATTCCATTCACAATTGCATCAAAAAGAATGAAATACCTAAGTATAAACCTAACCAAAGAAGTGAAAGACCTCTACGCTGAAAACTATAAGACACCCTTAAGAGAAATTAAAGAGGACACTAGCAAATGGAAACACATTCCATGCTCTTTTCTAGGAAGAGTTAATATCATCAAAATGGCCATCCTGACCAAAGCAATATACAGATTTGATGCAATTCCTATAAAATTACCAACAACGTTCTTCAATGAACTGGAACAAACAGTTAAAAATTCATACGGAAACACCAAAGATCCCGAATAGCCAAAGCAATCCTGAGAAGGAAGAATAAAGTGGGGGTGGCACACTCCTCAACTTCAAGCTCTACTACAAAGCCATAGTAATCAAGACAATTTGGTACTGGTACAAGTACAGAGCCACAGACCAGTGGAAAAGAATAGAGACTCCAGACATTAACCCAAACATATATGGTCAATTAATATATGATAAAGGAGCCATGGGCATACAATGGGGAAATGACAGTCTCTTCAACAGATGGTGCTGGCAGAACTGGACAGCTACATGTAAGAGAATGAAACTGGATCACTGTCTAACCTCATTCACAAGATTAAATTCCAAATGGGTCAAAGACCTGAATGTAGGTCATGAAACCATAAAATTCTCTGAAAAATCATTGGCAAAAATCTCTTGGACATAAACACGAGTGACTTCTTCATGAACATATCTCCCCAGGCAAGGAAAACAAAAGCAAAAATGAACAAATGGGACTACATCAAGCTGAAAAGCTTCTGTACAGCAAAGGACACCATGAATAGAACAAAAAGGTACCCTACACTATGGGAGAATATATTCGTAAATGACAGATCTGATAAAGGCTTGGCATCCAAAATATATAAAGAGTTCATGCACCTCAGCAAGAAAAAAAACCAAATAATCCAATTAAAAATGGGCAAAGGAGATGAGCAGACAGTTCTCCAAAGAAGAAATTCAGATGGCCAACAGGCACAAGAAAAGATGCTCCACATCACTAGTTGTCAGAGAAATGCAAATTAAAACCACAATAAGATATCACCTCAAACCAGTATGGATTGCCACCATCCAAAAGACAAACAACAACAAATGTTGGCGAGGTTGTGGAGAAAGGGGAACCCTCCTACACTACTGATGGGAATGTAAATTATTTCAACCATTGTGGAAAGCAATATGGAGGTTCCTCAAAATGCTCAAAATAGGCATACCATTTGACCCAGGAATTCTACTTCTAGGAATTTACCCTAAGAATGCAGCAGCCCAGTTTGAAAAGGACAGATGCATCCCTATGTTTATCACAGCAGCATTTACAATAGCCAAGAAATGGAAGCAACCTAAGTGTCCATCAGTTGTTGAATGGATAAATAAGAGGTGGTACATATATGCAATGGAATATTATTCAGCCATAAGAAGAAAACAAGTTCTACCATTTGCAACAACATGGATGGAGCTAGATGGTATTATACTCAGTGAAATAAGCCAAGTGAAGAAAGACAAATACCAAATGATTTCACTCATATGTGGAGTATAAGAACAAAGAATAACTGAAGGAATGAAACAGCAGCAGAATCACAGATCCCAAGAATGGACTAACAGTTACCAAAGTGACTGGGACTGCGGAGAATGGGATGGAGGGGAGGGATAAGTGTGGGGAAGAGGAAAGGGTGTATTACGATTAGCATGTATAATGTGGGGGGGAAGAATGGCGGTCCTGTGCAGCACGGAGAAGACAAGTAGTGATTCTACAACAGCTTACTATGCTGATGGACAGTGACTGTAATAGGGTTTGTGGGGGAGACTTGGTGAAGGGGGACCCTAGTAAACATAATGTTCTTCATGTAATTGTAGATTAATGATAACAACAAAAAAATATCTTCATGATAAAACCTCTCAACAAATTATGTTTTCGAAGGAATGCACCTCAACATAATAAAGGCAATATTTGACAGCTAACATCACGCTCAACACTGGAAAGATGAAAGTTTTTTGCCTAGGATAATGAACGAGATAAGTCGCCCAGTCTCTTCACACTGGATACTCTAGTCAATACATAAGACAAGAAAAGGAAATAGAAGCTACACAGATTGGGAAGGAAAGCTCAAAACTATCTCTTTTTTTTTACACAGATGACATGATAATCTATGAAGAAAATCTGAAAGCATCAACAAACTCCTGGAAGTAATAAGTGATTATAGCAAGGCTGCAGGATACCAACTTCATATACACAAGTCAATTGCTTTCTTATATACCAGCAATAAACAAGTGAAATTTTAAAGTAAAACCACAATACCATCTATATTGGTACACCAGATAGGATAAAAGTATGCATAAATCTGGGAAACTATGTGCAACATCTGTATGAGTAAAATTACTAAGCTCTGAGGAATGAAATGAAAGAAAAACTAAATTAATGGAGAAATGGTCTATATTCCTAGATAGGAAGACTCAGTACTATGAGGATGTCAGTTCTTCCCAAATTGATGTATAGATTCAATGCAATCTGAGTAAAAATCCCAGAATTTGTTTCATGGATATTGATAAAATGATACTAAAGTTTCTCTGAAGAGGCAAAAGGACCAGAACAGCCAAGACAATATTGAAGGAGAAGAACAAAGTTGGAGGATGGACACTACCCAACATCAAGAGATACTATAAAGTTACACTAATCCATGCAGTGTGGTACTGGCAAAAGAACTGGCAAATTGCAACAGAATGGGGAGCCCAGAAATAGACCTATGTAAATACAGTCAATTGATCTTTGATGAAGGAACAAAAGCAATAAATGCAATGGAGAAAAGACAGTCTTGACAATAAATGGTACTGGAATAACTGGACATCCTCACACACAAAAAAAAAATGAATATAGACACAGAACTTCCACAGAACATAACAGCTAAGTCAAAGTGGACCACAGACGTAAATGTAAAGTGTGGAACTGTAAATCTCCAATGACATTACATAGGAGAAAATGTAGACAGCCTTGGTTGCGGTGATGACATTTTAGATGTAACATCAAAGACACAATTCATGAAAGAAATCATTGACAAGCCGTCCCTCATTAAAACTAGAAACTTTTGCCATGCCGAGGACAACATCAAGAGAATGAGAAGACAAGTCACAGACCGGGAGGAAATATTTGCAAGAGATATCAGACAAAGGAGTGTTATCTAAAGTATACAAAGAATTCTTAAAAGTCAACAATAAAAACCCAAACAACCTGGAGAGGATCACGGGAAGATGGCAGTGTGAGTAGTTCAGAGGAAATCTCCTCCCCAAAACATGTATATTATGAAAATACAATAAATACAACTATTCTTAAAAGAGACACCAGTGGATGCAGTGCAATAGCCAGGATACATGTGCATCTGCGAGAACTCAGCATCTCAAGAAGGGGGTAAGATACAAGCTGTGGCCAGGTGGGACCCGAATGCTCCCCCACCCCAAAACCCGGCGGGAAGAAAGGAGTCGGAACAGGGAGGGAGTGAACAACCAAGACTGCTAAATAGCCAGCTCAAGAAATCCGCACCTGGAACGCAGACACAAGGTGCACGGGGTGCTGGATATTAGAGAAATGGAGAAGCAAAACCTGTGGGCAGGGCCCCGCAACTGGCTCCCCAGAGACAAAAGAAATGCGATTGCTTTCTACAAGTCTTAAAGAGACAGGGACCCCATAGCTGGACGAAGTTGTCCCAGCAGCTGGAAATACTGGGGAAACTTAAGCGCTCTAAAAGGAGGCAGTGCAGCTCTGAAGCCCCTCACAGGACTAGGCAGCCTGCCAGTCTTTCCTCCAACTGGCGTGTACCCTGATACACAGGCCCAGTAGCAGGAGAGTGGGAGCGTGCACTGGGGGCGGAAGCGCTAGAAGGAACCAAGAGCAGATCCGTGTGCTGCAGGGCTAGCCCGCAGTGGCGAGACCAAACAGCCTGGGCGCGGCTCGCGTGCACTGGCGGCAGTGAAACCAGAGCCCTGTAGAAGCCTGCGCAGAGAAGCCCTGTGTGCACCAGCAGCTGAGCCAGAGGGAGCAGGTGTGCTCCCGGGAACCGACCGGAATTCCAGCCCAACGCACAGCCACCCGGGCCAGACCCAAAGGCTGCTGCTGCCACACAGCTGCCCAGCAGGGTTGCCACTAGCACGGAGGAGCGCACCTGGCATGCCTGCCACTCCCCACAGGGTTCCACACTGCTCTGAAGGACACGCCCACAGCAGCTTAGGAGATTAACCCGGTGGCTGCTCCAGGAGTGCAGGTAGCCATCACAGGCAGTGGAGAAGGGCAAGGCATCCAGCAAGCAGGAAAGGACTTTCTTCTCCCAGCTGACACACCCACAACCTGCCTACAGCCACTGCAATCACCATGAAAAGGCAAAAAAATCTTGTCCAGACCAAGACAGTTACACCTGAGAAAGGATCTGCAGAGGCAGATCTAACCAGTCTCCCTGAAAAGGAATTCAAAATAAAAATCATAAACACGCTGAGCTGCAGAGTCATATGCAAGAGCTAAGGGATGAAGTCCGGAGGGAGATTACAGACGTCCGGAGAGAGATCACAGATGTCCGGAGGGAGATTAGAGAAGTGAAACAAACTCTGGAAGGATTTATAAGCAGAATGGAGAAGATGCAAGAGGCCATTGATAGAATAGAAATCAGAGAACAGGAACGCATAGAAGCTGATGCAGAGAGAGATAAAAGGATCTCCAGGAATGAAACAATATTAAGAGAACTGTGTGACCAATGCAAAAGGAACAATATCCACATTATAGGGGTACCAGAAGAAGAAGAGAGAGAAAAAGGGATAGAAAGTGAATTGGGTTAAAGATGGTGGCATGAGAGGAGAGACAGAGGCTTCCTCCTAAAACTCAATACAATTAGAAAATTTAATTGGTGCAAGTAATCATGAGAGAGCAAAAGGAAAGAGGATGCATTGAACTGCACACACCTGGAGAAAAGAGCAGACCTCAGCAAATGGGGTAATGTACCATAGCTGTGGCTCTGTGGTACCCGAGCCCCTCCCCCACCCCAGCTCACTGGCGGGAGGAAGAGAAACGGAGCAGGGAGGGAGTGGAAGGCTTGGGACTGCTGAATACCTAGCTCTGGAGATCTGCGCTGAGATCACAAACCTACATTTCATGGTGCTTTCATGAGACTCGCATAACTACCAGGCTGGAAAGTTAATACAGGCAGAGTTCCTGGGGAGACTGGGATTCCAGCTGCTTGTGGAAAGCAGGGAGCCATATCTGGCTGCTCTGGGACAAAAACTTATACCTGTGTGCCCAGCCCACATGCTCACGCAGTGGAGACAGGCACAGGAGCCAGGAGGTGAGGAACAGCTCTTTCCTACCCCCACTACCGCTCCCCTGTGACCCCTGACATCGCTTCAGGGGCTCAGCAGCTCCAGCTCTGGACACTAGAGGGTGCCATATACAAACATGAAATGCCAAAGGAACCTTGTCCAGAGTAAAATTGTTAATACAACTCCCGAGAAAGATTTAAATGATATGGACCTAGTGACTCTTCCTGAAAGGGAGTTCAAAATAAAAATAATCAACATCCTAATGGAGTTATGGAAAGACATCCAAGAACTCAGGAATGAATTCAGGTCAGAGATCCAATCGCTAAAGAACACGATGGAGGGAATTAAAAACAGGTTGGATATGGTGGAGGAGACAATAAATGAAATAGAAACTAGAGAAGAGGAATACAAAGAAGCTGAGGCACAGAGAAATAAAAGGATCTCTGAAAATGAAGGAATATTGAGAGAACTGTGTAACCAATCCAAGCGGAACAATATTCACATTATAGGGATACCAGAAGAAGAAGAAGCGAGAAGAAGGGGTAGAAAGTGTCTTTGAGGAGGTAGTTGCTGAAAACTTCGCCAATCTGGGGAAGGAGATAGTCTCTCAGGGCATGGAGATCCACAGATCCCCCTACACAAGGAACCCAAGGAAGATAACACCAAGACACATAGTAATTAAAATGGGAAAGATCAAGGATAAGGACAGACTGTTAAAAGCAGCCAGAGACAGAAATAAGATCACATACAAAGGAAAGCCCATAAGACTAACAAAAGACTTCACAGCAGAAAACTTACAGGCCAGAAGGGAGCGGCATGATGTATTTAATGCCATGAGGCAGACGGGCCTGGAACCAAGATTACTTTATCCAGCAAGATTATCATTTATATTTGAAGGAGGGATTAAACAATTTCCAGATAAGCAAAAGCTGAAAGAATTTACCTCCCACAAACCATCTCTGCAGTCTATTTTGGAAGGACTGCTATAGATGGAAGTGTTCCTAAGGTTGGACAGCTGTCACCAGAGGTAGTAAAATTATGGTAGGGAGGGTGGAGCAGCTGATTGCAAGGCAAATGCAAAATTAAATTGACTATCCCCAAAGCCAATCAAGGGGTAGAGAAAAAGTATAGAATCTGATACCTAATATATAAAGAATGAAGGAGGAAGAAAAAGGAGGAAAAATAGAAAAGAACCTTTAGATTGTGTTTGTAACAGCATACTAAGTGAGTTAAGTTAGACTCTTAGATAGTAAGGAAAGTAAACTGGAACCTTTGGTAACCATGAATCTAAAGCCTGAAATGGCAATAAATACATACCTATCGATAATCACCCTAAATGTAAATGGACAAAATGAACCAATCAAAAGACATAGGGTCATTGAATGGATTAAAAAACAAGACCCATCTATATGCTGCTTACAAGAGACTCACCACAAACACAAAGACATGCACAGACTAAAAGTCAAGGGATGGAAAAAGATATATCATGCAAACAATAGCGAGAAAAAAGCAGGAGTTGCAGTACTAGTATCAGACAGAATAGACTTCAAAACAAAGAAAGTAACAAGAGATAAAAAAGAGCATTACATAATGATAAAGGGCTCGGTCCAACAAGAGGATAATAACCATTATAAATATATATGCACCAAACACAGGAGCACCAGCATATGGGAAACAAATACTAACAGAACTAAAGGAGGAAATAGACTGCAATAAATTGATTTTAGGAGACATCAACACACCATTCACTCCAAAGGACAGATCCACCAGACTGAAAATAAATAAGGACACAGAGGCACTGAACAACACACTAGAACAGATGGACCTAATAGACATCTATACAACTCTACACCCAAAAGAAACAGGATACACATTCTTCTCAAGTGCACATGGAACATTCTCCAGAATAGACCACATACTAGGCCACAAAAAGAGCCTCAGTAAATTAAAGAATATTGAAATCCTACCAACCAACTTTTCAGACCACAATGGTGTAAAACCAGAAATAAATTGTACCAAGAAAGCAAAAAGACTCACAAACACATGGAGGCTTAACAACACGCTTCTAAATATTCAATGGATCAATGACCAAGTTAAAATGGAGATCCAGCAGTACATGGAAATAAATAACAACAACAACACAAAGCCTCAACTTCTGTGGGACGCAGCAAAAGCAGTCTTAAGAGGAAAGTATATAGCAATCCAGGCATATTTAAAGAAGGAAGAACAATCCCAAATGAATGGTCTAACGTCACAGTTATCAAAATTGGAAAAAGAAGAACAAATGAGGCCTAAAGTCAGCAGAAGGAGTGAGATAATAAAGATCAGAGAAGAAATAAACAAAATTGAGAAGAATTAACAATAGAAAAAAATCAATGAAACCAAGAGCTGGTTCTTTGAGAAAGTGAACAAAATAGAAAAGCCTCTAGCCAGACTTATTAAGAGAAAAAGAAAATCAACACACATCAACAGAATAAGAAATGAGAAAGGAAACATCATGATGGACCCAACAGAAATACAAATAATTATTAGAGACTACTATGAAAACCAACATGCTAAGAAGCTGGTAAACCTAGAAGGAAAGGACAAGTTCCCAGAAAAATACAAACTTCCAAGACTGACCAAGGAAGAAATACAAAATCTAAGCAAACCAACTACCAGCAAAGAAATTGAAGCGGTAATCAAAACACTACCCAAGAAAAAAATCCCTGGGCCAGATGGATTTACCTCAGTATTTTATCATACATACAGAAAAGATATAATACCCATTCTCCTTAAAGTTTTCCAAAAAATAGAAGAGGAGGGAATACTCCCAAACTCATTCTATGAAGCCAACATCACCCTAATACAAAACCAGGTAAAGACACAACCAAAAAAGAAAATTACCCACCAATATCCCTGATGAACGTAGATGCAAAAACACTCAATAAAAATTAGCAAACCGAATTCAAAAATATATCAAAAAGATCACACACCATGACCAAGTGGGATTCATCCCAGGGAGGCAAGGATGGTACCACATTCGAAAATCCATCAACATCATCCACCACATCAAGAAAAAGAAAGACAAAATCAGAATCACATGATCATCTCCATAGATGCTGAAAAAGCATACGACAAAATTCAACATACATTCATGATAAAAACCCTCAACAAAATGTAAGTCATGAAACCATAAAACTCTTAGAAAAAAACATAGGCAAAAATCTCTTGGATGCGAACATTAGGGACTTCTTCACGAATATATCTCCCCAGGCAAGGAAAACAAAAGCAAAAATGAACAAGTGGGACTAAATCAAGCTTAAAAGCTTCTGTACAGCAAAGGACAACATCAATAGAACAAAAAGGTACCGTACATTATGGGAGAATATTTTCATAAATGACAGATCCAATAAAGGCTTGACATCCAAAATATGTAAAGAGCTCATGCATCTCAACAAACAAAAAGCAAATAATCCAATCAAAAAATGGGCAGAGGAGAGGAACAGACAGTTCTCCAAAGAAGAAATTCAGGTGGCCAACAGACACATGAAAAGGTGACCAACATCGCTAGTTATCAGAGAAATGCAAATTAAAACCACAATGAGATATCACCTCAAACCAGTAAGGACTGCCACCATCCAGAAGACAAACAACAACACATGTTGGCGAGGCTGCGGAGAAAGGGGAACCCTCCTACACTGCTGGTGGGAATGTAAGCTAGTTCAACCATTGTGGAAAGCAGTATGGAGGTTCCACAAAATGCTCAAAACAGACTTACCATTTGACCCAGGAATTCCACTTCTAGGAATTTACCCTAAGGATGCAGCACTCCAGTTTGAAAAAGACAGATGCACTCCTGTGTTTATCGCAGCACTATTTACAATAGCCAAGAAATGGAAGTAGCCTAAGTGTCCATCAGTAGATGAATGGATAAAGAAGATGTGGTACATAAACACAATGGAATATTATTCAGCCATAAGAAGAAAACAAATCCTACCATTTGCAACAACATGGATGGAGCTAGAGGGTATTATACTCAGTGAAATAAGCCAAACAGAGAGAAACAAATACCAAACGATTTCATTCATCTGCGGAGTATAAGAACAAAAGAAAAAATGAAGGAACAAAACAGCAGCAGAATCACAGAACCAAACAATGGACTAACAGTAACCAAAGGGAAAGAGACAGGGGAGAATGGGAGGATAGGAAGGGATAAGGGCGGGGAAGAAGAATGGAGGTATTATGATTAGCATGTATAATGTGGGGGGTGGGTGAAAGGGGAGGGCTTTTCAACACAGAGAAGACAAGTAGTGATTCTACAACATCTTACTATGCTGATGGACAGTGACTGTAATGGGGTTTGTGGGGGGCACTTGTGGTAGGGGAGAGCCCAGTAAACATAATGTTCTTCCTAAAAATGAATAAATAAAAAAAGAAAATACACATTAAAAAAAAGAAAGGCAAAAACCACATGATCATCTCCATAGATGCTGAAAAAGCATTCAACAAAATTCAATATCCATTCATGATAAAAACTCTCAACAAAATGGGTCTAGAGGGCAAGTACCTCAACATAATAAAGGCCATACACGATAAACCCACAGCCAACATCATACTTAACAGCGAGAAGCTGAAAGCTTTTCCTCTGACATCGGGAAAGAGACCGGGATGCCCACTCTCCCCACTGTTATTTAACATAGTACTGGAGGTCCTAGCCATGGCATTTAGACAAAACAAAGAAATGCAAGGAATCCAGACTGGTATAGAAAAAGTTAAAGTGTCACTATTCGCATGATATTGTACATAAAATACCCTAAAGACTCCACCCCAAAACTACCAGAACTGGAATGGGAATACAGCAAAGTTGCAGGATACAAAATTAACACACAGAAATCTGTGTCTTTTCTATACACTAACAATGAACCTATACAAAGAGAAATCAGGAAAACAATTCCATTCACAATTATATCAAAAAGAATAAAATACCTAGGAGCAAACCTAACCAAAGAAGTGAAAGATCTATACCCTGAAATCTATAAGACACTCTTAACAGAAGTTAAAAAGGACACTAAAAATGGAAACTCATCCCATGCTCTGGGACAGGAAGAAATAATATCATCAAACTGGCCATCCTGCCCAAAGAAATATACAGATTTCATGCAATCCCTATCAAATTACCAACAACATTCTTCAACGAACTGGAAAAAATAGTACAAAAATTCATATGGAAACACCAAAGATCCCAAATAGCCAAAGCAATCCTGAGAAAGAAGAATAAAGTGGCGGGGATCTCACTCCCCAACTTCAAGATCTACTACAAAGCCATAGTAAACAAGACAACTTGATACTGGCACAAGAACAGAACCACAGACCAGTGGAACAGATTGAAGACTCCTGACAGTAACCCGAACATATATGGTCAATTAATATTTGATAAAGGAACCATGGACATACAGTGGGGAAATGACAGTCTCTTCAACAGATGGTACTGGCAGAACTGGACAGCTACATGTAAGAGAAAGAAACTGGATCACTGTCTAACCCCATACACAAAAGAAAATTCAAAATGGATCAAAGACCTGAATGTAAGTCATGAAACCATAAAACTTAGAAAAAAACGTAGGCAAAAGTCTCTTGGATGTGAACATTAGTGACATCTTCATGAGTATATCTCCCCGGGCAAGGAAAACAAAAGCAAAAATGAACAAGTGGGACTATATCAAGCTGAAATGCTCAGTAGAGCAAAGGACACGATCAATAGAACAAAAAGGTACCGTACAGTATGGGAGAATATTTTCATAAATGACAGATCCAATAAAGGCTTGACATCCAAAATATATAAAGAGCTCACGCACCTCAACAAACAAAAAGCAAATAATCCAATCAAAAAATGGACAGAGGAGATGAACAGACAGTTCTCCAAAGAAGAAATTCAGGTGGCCAACAGACACATGAAAAGGTGACCAACATCGCTAGTTATCAGAGAAATGCAAATTAAAACCACAATGAGATATCACCTCAAACCAGTAAGGACTGCCACCATCCAGAAGACAAACCACAACACATGTTGGCGAGGTTGCGGAGAAAGGGGAACCCTCCTACACTGCTGGTGGGAATGTAAGCTAGTTCAACCATTGTGGAAAGCAGTATGGAGGTTCCACAAAATGCTCAAAACAGACTTACCATTTGACCCAGGAATTCCACTTCTAGGAATTTACCCTAAGAATGTAGCAGCCCAGTTTGAAAAAGACAGATGCACCCCTATGTTTATCACAGCAGCATTTACAATAACCAAAAATGTAAGCAACCTAAGTGTCCATCAGTAGTTGAATGGATAAATAAGAGGTGGTACATATTCACAATGGAATATTATTCAGCCATAAGAAGAAAACAAATCCTACCATTTGCAACAACATGGATGGAGCTATAGGGTATTATGCTCAGTGAAATAAGCCAAGTGGAGAGAAACATATACCAATTGATTTCACTCATCTGTGGAGTATAAAAACAAAAGAAATACTGAAGGAACAAAACAGCAGCAGAATCACAGAACCCAAGAATGGACTAACATTTACCAATGGGAAAGAGACTGGGGAGTATGGGAGGGTAGGGAGATATAAGGGTGGGTAAGAAGAAAGGGGGTATTATGATCAGCATGTATTATGTGGGGGGTGGGGGAAAGGGGAGGGCTTTGCAATACAGAGAAGACAAGTAGTGATTCTACAACATCTTACTATGCTGATGGACAGTGACTGTAATGGGGTTTGTGGGAAGAACTTGGGGTATGGTAGAGCCTAGTAAACATAATGTTGTTCAAAAAAAAAGAGGAAAAAATGGGATACAAGGTGTCTTTGAAGAAATAATTGCTGAGAACTTTCCCAAAGTGGGGAAGGAAATAGTTTCTCAGACTACGGAGGCACACAGAACTCCTGAGAGATGGGATCGAAAGACATCAACACCAGGACACATAATAATTAAAATGGCAAAGGTCAAGGACAGGGACAGAGTATTAAAGTCAGCCAGAGGGAGTAAAAAGGTCACCTACAAAGGAAAACCCATCAGGCTATCATCAGACTTCTCAACAGAAACCTTACAGGCCAGAAGAGAATGGCATGATATATTTAATGCAATGAAACAGAAGGGCCTTGAACCAAGGATATTTTATCCAGCACGATTATCATTTAAATATGAAGGAGGGATTAAACAATTCCCAGAAAAGCAAAAGTTGAGGGAATTTGCCTCCCAAAAACCACCTCTACAGGGTATCTTAGAGGGACTGCTCTAGATGGGAGCACTCTTAAAAAGAGCACAGAACAAAACACCCAACATATAAAGAATGAAGGAGTAAAAAGAAGGGAAAGAAATAATCATCAGACTGTGTTTATAACAGCTCAATAAGAGAGTTCAGTCAGAAAGTAAGGTAGTAAACAACTAACCTTGCACCTTTGGTAACCATGAATCTAAAGCCTGCAATGGCAATAAGTGCATATCTTTCAATAATCACCATAAATGTAAATGGACTGAAGGCACCAATCAAAAGACACAGAGAAATAGAATGGATAGAAAAGCAAGACCCATCTATATGCTGCTTACAAGAGACTCACCTCAACCCCAAAGACATGCATAGATTAAGAGCCAAGTGTTGGAGAAAGATATTTCATGCAAACAACAGAGAGAAGAGAGCAGGTGTTGCATTACTAGTATCAGACAAAATAGACCTCAAAATAAAGAAAGTAGCCAGAGATAAAGAAGGAAATTGCATAATGATAAAGGGCTCAGTCCCACAAGAGGATATAACCATTATAAGCGTATATGCACCCAATACAGGAGCACCAATATATGTGAAACAAGTACTAACAGAATTAAAGGAGGAAATAGAATGCAATGCATTCATTTTGGGAGACTTTAACACACCACTCACCCCAAAAGACAGACCCACCAGACAGAATATAAGTAAGGACACAGAGGCCCTGAACAACACGCTGGAACCGATGGACCTAATAGACATCTATAGAACTCTACATCCAAAAGCAACAGGATACACATTCTTCTCAAGTGCACATGGAACATTCTCCAGAATAGACCACATACTAGGCCACAGAAAGAACCTCAGTAAATTCCAAAAGATTGAAATACTACCAACCAACTTTTCAGACCACAAAGGTATAAAACTAGAAATAAATTGTACAAAGAAAGCAAACACATGGAGGCTTAAGAACATGCTCCTAAATAATCAATGGATCAACGACCAAATTAAAATGGAGATCCAGCAATATATGGAAACAAATGACAACAATAACACAAAGCCTCGTCTTCTGTGGGACGCAGCAAAAGCAGTCCTAAGAGGAAAGTATATAGCAATCCAGGCATATGTAAAGATGGAAGAACAATCCCAAATGAATAGTCCAATGTCACAATTATTGAAATTGGACAAGAGAGAACAAATGAGGCCTAAGGTCAGCAGATGGAGGGAAATAATAAAGATCAGAGAAGAGATAAATAAAATTCAGAAGAATAAAACAACAGAAAAGATCAATGAAACCAAGAGTTGGTTCTACGAGAAAATAAACAAAATAGATATTCCTCTAGCCAGACTTATTAAGAGAAAAAGAGAGTCACAGAATTAGAAATGAGAAAGGAAAAATCACAATGGGCCCCGCAGAAATAAAAAGAATTATTAGAGAATACTATGAAAACCTATATGCTAACAAGCTGGAAAACCTAGGAGAAATGGACATCTGCTTAGAAAATTACAACTGTCCAAGACTGATGCAGAAAGAAACAGAAAATCTAAACAGACCAATTGCCAGCAACGTAATTGAATCGGTAATCAAAAAATTACCTAAGAACAAAACCCCTGGGTCAGATGGATTTACCTCGGAATTTTATCACACATACAGAGAAGACAGAATACCCATTCTCCTTAAAGTTTTCCAAAAAATAGAAGAGGAGGGAATACTCCCAAACTCATTCTATGAAGCCAACATCACCCTAATACCAAAACCAGGCAAAGACCCCACCAAAAAAGAAAACTACAGACCAATATCCCTGATGAAAGTAAATGCAAAAATACTCAACAAGATATTAGCAAACCGAGATCAAAAATACATCAAGAGGATCATACACCATGACAAGTGGGATTCATCCCAGGGATGCAAGGATGGTACAACATTTGACAATCCATGAACATCATACACCACATCAACATAAAGAAGGACAAATACCACATGATCATCTCCATAGATGCTGAAAAAGCATTCGACAAAATTCAACATCCATTCATGATAAAAACTCTCAACAAAATGAGTATAGAGGGCAAGTACCTCAACAGAATAAGGGCCATATATGATAAACCCACAGCTAACATCATACTGAACAGCAAGAGGCTGAAAGCTTTTCCTCTGAGATCGGGAAGAAGACAGGGATGCCCACTCTCCCCACTGTTATTTAACATAGTACTGGAGGTCCCAGCCATGGCAATCAGACAAAACAAAGAAATACAAGGAATCCGAATTGGTAAAGGAGAAGTTAAACTGTCACTATTTGCAGATGACATGATATTGTACATAAAAAACCCTAAAGACTCCACCCCAAAGCTTCTAGAACTGATATTGGAATACAGCAAAGTTGCAGGATACAAAATTAACACACAGAAATCTGTGGCTTTCCTATACACTAACAATGAACTAATAGAAAGAGAAATCAGGAAAACAACTCCATTCACAATTTCATCAAAAAGAATAAAATACCTAGGTATAAACCTAACCAAAGAAGTGAGAGACCTATACCCTGAAAACTACAAGACACTCTTAAGAGAAATTAACGAGGTCGCTAACAAATGGAAACTCATCCCATGCTCCTGGCGAGGAAGAATTAATAACGTCAAAGTGGCCATCCTGACCAAAGCAATATACAGATTGAATGGAATCCCTATCAAATTACCAACAGCATTCTTCAATGAACTGGAACAAATAGTTGAAAAATTCATATGGAACCGTCAAAGACCCCAAATAGCCAACCCAATCCTGAGAAGGAATAATAAAGTGGGGGAGATCTCGTTCCCCAACTTCAAGCTCTACTACAAAGCCACAGCAATCAAGACAATTTGGTACTGGCACAGGAACAGAGCCACATACCAGTGGAACAGACTGGAGACTCCAGACATTAACCCAAACATATATGGTCAATTAATATTCAATAAAGGAGCCATGGACATACAATGGGGAAATGAGAGTCTCTTCAACAGATGGTGCTGGCAGAACTGGACAGCTACATGTAAGAGAATGAAACTGGATCACTGTCTAACCCCATACACAAAAGTAAACTCCAAATGTATCAAAGACTTGAATGTTAAGTCATGAAACCATAAAACTATTAGAAAAAAACATAGGCAAAAATCTCATGGACTTAAACATGAGTGACTTCTTCATGAACATATCTCCCCGGGCAAGGGAAACAAAGGCAAAAATGAACAAGTGGGACTATATCAAGCTGAAATGCTTCTGTACAGCAAAGGACACCATCAATAGAACAAAAAGGTACCCTACAGTATGGGAGAACATATTCATAAATGACAGATCCGATAAAGGATTGACATCCAAAATATATAAAGAGCTCACATGCCTCAACAAACAAAAAGCAAATAATCCAATTAAAAAATGGGAAGAGGAGCTGAATAGACAGTTCTCTAAAGAAGAAATCCAGATGGGCAGCAGCCACATGAAAGATGCTCCACATCGCTAATAATGAGAGAAATGCAAATTAAAACCACAATGAGATATCACCTCACACCAGTAAGATTCACCATCATCGAAAAGACAAACAACAACAAATGTTGGTGAGGTTGTGGAGAAAGGGGAACCCTCCTGCACTGCTGATGGGAATGTAAGCTAGTTCAACCATTGTGGAAAGCAGTATGGAGGTTCCTCAAAATGCTCAAAATAGAAAAACCATGTGCCCCAGGAATTCCACTTCTAGGAATTTTCCCTAAGAATGCAGCACTCCAGTTTTAAAAAGACAGATGCACCCCTATGTTTATCGCTGCACTGCTTACAATAGCCAAGATATGGAAGCAACCTAAATGTCCATCAGTAGATGAATGGATAAAGAAGATGTGGTTCATATACACAATGGAATATTACGCAGCCATAAGAAAAAAACAGATCCTACCATTTGCAACAACATGGATGGAGCTAGAGGGTATTATGCTCAGTGAAATAAGCCAAGCGGAGAAGGACAAGTACCAAATGATTTCACTCATATGTGGAATATAAGAACATAGGAAAACTGAAGGAACAAAACAGCAGCACAATCACAGAATCCAGGAATGGACTAACAGTTACCAAAGGGAAAGAGACTGGGGAGGATGGGTGGGAAGGGAGGGATAAGGATAGGGAAAAAGAAAGAGGGCATTACGATTAGCATGTATAGTGCATGGGGGACACGGGGAGGGCTGCACAACATAGAGAAGAGAAGTAGTGATTTTACAGCATCTTACTATGCAGATGGACAGTGGCTGTGAAGGGGTATGTGGGGGGGGGACTTGGTGAAGGGGGTAACCTAGTAAACATAATGTTCTTTCTGTAACTGTAGATTAATGATACCGAAATAAAAAGAATATGAAGGACATGGACACACACACACTAAATGTTAACAACTGTCAAACACATGATAATCTTGTGATCCTGACTTACTTCTTTATATCTTTATGCAATGCTGCTTAGGCATTTTGTTGTAGTTATTCGTTGCTTATAATCAACATCTAATAAGATCTTAAGAAAAAGATAATAAAACTATACATTTGCAGGGGGAAAAAAAAAACCAAACAACCTGATTAAAAATTGGGCCAGAGACCTTAACAGACACCTTGCCAAAGAAAATTTACTGCCAGAAAATTAGCATATGAGAAGATATTCCCCTTCCTGTGTAATGAGGGAATAGCAAACTAAAGTAAGGAGGGACCACCACACAACTATGAGGATGGCCAAAATCCAGAAGAGCAACTCCACCAAACACTGATGAGGTTGTGGAGCAACAGGAACGCTCATTCATTGCTGGTGGGAATGCAAAATAGCTGAGACACTTTGGAGGACGGTTTGGCAGTTTCTCCCTAAGTTCAACATACTCGTACCATATGATGCAGCACTCATATGTCTTTGTATTGACCCAAGGGAACTGAAAACTACTGTCCATGTGAACACTTGCACACAGATGTTTATAGCAGTTTTATTCAGAATTGCCAAACCCTGGGAGCAACCATGATGTCCTTCAGTAGATGACTAGGTACATACACTGTAGTATATTTAGACAATGGAATATTACTCAGACCTAAAAAGTAATGAGCTATCAAGCCATGATAAGAAATGGAGGAATCTTAACTGAAAGAAGCCAATCTGAAAAGACTACTTACTGGATAATTCCAACCATACGACCTTCTGGAAAAGAGATCAATGGCTTCCAGAGATTAGGTGGAAGCAAGGGATCAGTAGGCAGAGCACAGATGACTTTTAGGGCAGTGAAACTCCTCTATGTGATACTATAATGGTGGATACATGTCTATACACGTTTGTCCAATGCCACAGAAGGCACAACAGTCAAGAGTGAACGCTAACGTAAACTATGAACTCTGGGTGACAATAACTTATCCATGTAGGATCATCAATTGTAAGAAATGCAGCACTCTGTGGATAGGGGGGATATTGATAATGGGGCAGGCTATGCATGTATGGGGGCTGAGGGCATATGGGAGATTTCTGTACCTTCTGCCCAATGTTGCTGCAAACCTATAACTGCTCTATAAAACACAGATTATTTTTTTAAAACAGAGTTTAACTTACATGAGTATTGTACTAATAGAATGTTAGGTATCACTGTGTAGATTTTTTTTAAACTATGCAGGTTTTTTTGAGTAAACAGATTGGTGTTATTCTAGATACCTTTTCTTATGAAAAAAAAACAAGTAGAAATGTCATTTTTAAAAAAAGAGAAATCAACTTCTGTTGTAATGATACATCTGCTTTATGAATGTAATGTCTTATTCAGCTCATTTGAATTTGTGGATAAACTCAAGTGCATAACCAAAGCCCTGACAGAAGAATTTAACTGCAGGTAAAGTTCATAGATTAAGCTTAGACTTGAAAACACTATGTGCTCTTGGGGACATAAGAGGAATTTTCAGGTAACTGTGGTATTGCTCATTCTTCATCACAAGCCACACAAGGGAACTTGGGAACCACCTGCAAAGATTGTTGGTGTCCTTTGGTAAGTCATATTGAGGCTTGGGACGGGGTGTGTGTGGGAAGACCTCCTTTCTGAAGAGGAGAGAATGGGAGCCAGTTTGCTAAAAATGAGTCACTCTGTACTTGAAAAGGTGACGCTTGATTTGTGTATGTCCAGAAGCTGATCAATTGGTCAATAATATTCATTGATCATTCATGGCTTACAGAGAACTAAAGCCAAAGTGGAAAGAGGAATCACATTGCAGGACTCTTAGCACAGTTACCATTTAATTGGCGAAACAGGAAAAGCAACCACGGAATAGTTCCAAGAAAGTCTTAAAACAGTGTTTAACTAAAGTGTATGGGACTAAAGAATAGTGAGTGGGTGCAAGGATAGACCTTGTCCAATTTATCTTTTCTTTGAAGTGGAATGTAACAGGATGTGTCTGAATTGGTTGGCATCTTGAGGGTAACGGTGGAGGTATTTCACTTGCACGTGGTGTCCTACTGTCTACTAGTGGTGGGTGCCAGAATTCTCCTTTGAGTGGGCCTGGCTTCAGGATTGGTGCTCTCTGTGCTTTGCTGTGATGCCAGGGCCACTCTGTTTTCTGTCCTTCATCACTAGGTCTGAACAGGCGATGCTGAGTGTGAGTGAACAAGTGTCTCAGGAAATCCATCAAGGCCTCAGAGACAGGGGCTTCACTGCCCTGAGCAGTGAAAACGCAGCATCACTTATAGGCCAACTCCAGAACATCGCTAAGAAGGATAACTGCATTCGTAGCATCATCGATAATAGTCCCCCCCCCCCAGGTTGTGGTGGCAAGGGTTGGCAAGAATGGGGAGGATGAGCTGGAAGACACAGCCCTGGAAGTCAGCTCCCAAACAACATAGAAATGGAAAAGCGTGATCACTGGGAAATTGTTTTGGCCTTAGTTTCCTCATCTATAATATGCAGGGTGCAGTTAACCTCTTGTAGTTTGAAGTGAATGCATAATTCTGAGGTGTATCTGCGGCTAGCATATATGACTTTGAGGTGTGTGAGATACTGTCCCACCAACCCTACTAATTCTTCCTTGGTCATTGTCTGTTTGCAGCCCAAGGCCTTTGGTAGGACACCCTTTTTGTATCTCATGCTCTTAGCTACCAAGCTGGCTTCTACATTCATCCCAGGAACTGATGCTGACTTAGGCTGCAGAGCATATTAAATGCTTGAATGGAAGCACTGAACTTGACCAGCTAGCTTCTAACTTTCATAACTTTACATAGTCTGCTTTGGGTGTGTGGAGCTGAATTTGGTGAATTGGCCTGAACGTGTGGACCTTAGAATCTCACATGCAACATCTGGGAGCCTCCTAGTAGGTCAGATGCATGCCAGGAGCTCACTTACAGCCACGTAGCCTCATTAACGGACAGAAATTTACGAGCTTAACATATTTTGATCATGCACTCTGTTGGGGAGTTTGGTCGCGTTCCCTCCCCCAGAATAAACCAAACAGATCTCATTTAATTGATTTACCCAAAATGGGTGCATAGGTCAGTGAAATTCCTCAGGTTACGTAAACTTTGGGGAGCAGAGAGCACAAAGGCATTGTGCATTTCTTCTCAAACCTCTTTGATCTTCTCCTTTCCATAGTTTTCACTAGTTCACAGGTCAGCGGACCCGTGTACTTCTCCAATGCCGATTGGTTCGTGACACGCAGAAATCTCAGGTAGACTTCCCTGGAGGCTTTACTGTCACTGAGGGGGAGCTGGCAAAACTGGGCTGTAAGTTTCCCAACCTGATGCATCCCAACCAGTAGGTGTTTAGCCCCTGCTATGCTGAAATATTTAAAAAATATCATCCCATCAGCTCAGGCACAGGGAACACAAGTGGAGTCTATCTGATAGTGCTGGCCCCTGGCCGTGGCAACAGGGATCCAGAAGAGAGGGCTCAGCATGTTGCTGGGATGCCATCACCTGTGGATGGCAGAGCAGTCTTCCTCACTACATCCAGGACGCAGGACCGCAGTGTACAGGCACGCAAACGCTGAGTAGCCCAAACCCCTTCATCAGTAAACTTCTGGGCTGCAGGAAAACCTTTGTTTCTTTTGTGTTGCAACTGGACCCAGGTCGTGTGCCCTTATCCCCTAACTAGCTGACAGGAAGCCAGTTGGCCCTCAGTTTGCCTTTCAGTGACTGATCTTTCTTCAATATGCTCGCTTGAGCAGGCACCAGGGTATCATCAGCTGCTAGCATTATTTTCTCTAGTGAGAAGTCGGTGTCTTGAGCACCATGGGAATTCTGTGAAATTGTCCAGAGTGTTAGTAGAAGGGCTTCTGGAAGTCAGAAATTCACTGGGCTACAGATGAAGAGACGGCATAGAACACCATTTCTAGTATCAGACTTCCTTACAGTTTTCAAGGATGCAGCAGTAGTAAGAGCCCCCACCTCTCTGTGTGACATGAAGCAGTATGAAAACTGGGGTCTGGACTAAAGCTGACACTATCTGCTCGCAAGTACTCAGTTGGGGAGAGGTCCCAGCCTTTGTCTCCCATGGGATCCTCAGAGTCAGAGTTGGAGTCTCTGATAGTGACAGCTGAGCCAAGCAGTTAGGTCAGTGACTTATCTGTGTCATGTCCATCCCCGGTCCCATTCTGTAGCTGAAGGAATCTCCTGTTTCCAAACCTCCAGGCTTAGAACACACCATTCTCTTTGACGGAAGTGATGTGGGTATTCAGCGCTGGGAGCAGCCACCACACCTCTTCCCACTTGCAGTCTGGGACAGTGTTAACTGCCAGGTTACAATCGTCAGCTCGGTTGGCATCACAGATGACTGGCAGTCTAGCTTTGCAGGTACCTGGGCTTGTTTTCTTAGGTTGTAGAGATTCATCCTCTCATTCTCAGGCCAGTTGAAGCAGACCAAAAGCAATCTATGAAGATACGGGGAAAAGTCAGTTTAGATTTGGACTTGGTTGGACTGCAACAGAGAAAATAGAAACTCACTTGTGGGATATTGTAACTGGGTGGGAAAATGTCCTTACCATTTCAGGGTGGATAGAGCTGTGTATCCTACTAGCCCCAACCCCTCCCCTGCCCCCAAAGAAATAACAGGTGGGATTTCAGTTCTGTGAACCCCAGGGTGATTTCTCTGGAGGGTGGATCCCAGATGGGTGACACAGCCAGGTGAACAGAGTGAACCTTTTACTTTGGCTGGATGTGGAGAAGCTTGGAAAGACACCATTTGGGGGTTCTAATTTTGTGACTTAAGTCTCAGGAAAGAAACCCAAGCTGCTTACTATGGTGTACTTAATAAACAGGCAGTGAACTGTTTCTAGTTGGATTTTCTGAATCTGATTTGTCACGAGTAAAGTTTAAGACAGAAATCTTAGCTTTGGAAGCCTGATTCTTAATAGAAAGATGTGCTCTTAAGGGATCCCTGTGGAGGTGACTGAATAGTTGGTGGCTACAGACATTGGACCAGAATGCAATTTTGCTTGTTGTTTTATAATTAAAATATGGCACGACTGATTTCTTAGGGATTCTCAGTTGGTTCTGTGTACGTACATGGAGAAGGTAGGAACCCGAATCAAAAACAAACACAGTCCACTGGATCCTGCTCATCACGGAGGGAGAAACATATGTATGTGGTACGTGCACGTGTTTAAAAAAGACCTGCAGAGAAAAGTCAATTGTTCTCCCACCCCGTTTCTCATTTTCCCTATCCACAGGAAACCACTGTTACCGTATTTTCGTGTATCCTTCCAGAGATGGTCTACACAAGTGCAAGTGCATATTATGATAATAGATAACGTTTATGAGCACATATGTGCCTGGCACTGTTTTAAGCTCTCTACATAAATGATTTCATTTATTCCCTCACAGTTTCTCTCCAGTCTTTCCTTCCATTTCTAACGCTATGTGTCTCAAGAAGTTGCAGTTGGGAGTCAGACCTTGCTGTCTTCTCTGGCTGAGAGAGTAAGGTAAAATCTTTCGGTTTTCTGGGCTTTTTCTTCATCTATAAAATTGCCTATTGGATTGAATCATTGATCTTATTGTTTAATCTCATACAGCCATTCTACAAAACAATGAAATATTCCCAGGTGGCCATGAAAGAGATAAAAAGTAGGCAGCTTGAGTTGAAGAGCAGCTGGAAGAAGTAGTTTTGAAGATGGTTTGAAAACCACTGGCCCAGATGATGTCTAAATGTTCCTGTATTATTTTCTTCTGGCTGCTGTGACAAATTCCCATGAACTTGGTGGCTTAAGACATGCATCACTCTCTCATAGCCCCAGAGCTCAAGTCTAAAATCAGCTTCACTGGGTCAAGACTAAGGTATCAGCAGGGCCACCCTCCCTCTGGTAGCTCTAGAGGAGAATTTGCGGACTTGTCTTTTCTACTTGTAGAGCTGCACTCTCGTCTTCCCTACCTTGTGACCCATTCCCCCATCATCCAACATGGTAGCATAGAATCTTGCTTCAGTCGGCACATTGCCCCCTTCCTCTGTGTCAAATCTCCCTCTCTCTTCCTACCAAAACCTAACCAGGCTTTTTGGACATGTAGAGAAGCTTATTCTAAAATGTACATGGGACGACAGAAACCCCAGAATAGCTAAAACATGCTTTATAAAGAAGAATAAAGTAGAAGGAATCACTTCATGTAATGTTATTCTTACTATACAGCCACGGCAATCAAGATAATGTGACCTCAGCAGAAGTATGGACAGATGTATGAATGGAACAGAATATAGACCCCAGAAATAGAACCACACTATGTTCAAGTGATTTTTGAAAAAGGTGCAGAAGTGATTTAATGAAGAAAGTTCGACTTTTCCACAAGCATGCTGGTGTCATAATGTGACATCCACAGGCAAAAAAGAAAAAACGGAATGATCCTTGACCAAACTGCACCTTACATGAACAACTAACTCAACATGAGTCACAGATTTAAATGCAAAACTATAATACTTTAAGAAAATATCACAGGAGAAAACATTTGGATCCAGAGCTAAGTGGACTTATTTGACGTGGCATCAAAAGCACAATCCATTAAAAAAATAATAAATGGGACCTCATCTAAATTAAAAACTTTTCTCTTTGAAAAGCTGTGGAATTGATTAAAATGTTAGCTACAGAATGCAGAAAAATTCAGAAACCACATAGCCTTCAAAACACTAGCACCTAGAAAATAAAATAAACTCTCATATCAACTATCAACAGTGAAAGAAAGCACGTAGAAAATGGGTGAAAGACATGAGCAAAAGTTTTGGCAAAGAGGACACACAGAGGGCAAATGAGAATATCAAAATATCATCCACATCATTAGGCATCAGAAAGGGAGATATCACTATACACCTATTAGAATACCTATGAAAAATTTTTAAAGGGGATAACATCAAATATTGGCAAGAACGTGTGGGGAAACTGGATCACTCATGCATTAATGGCTGGAATGTAAAATGGTTCAGGCACTTGCTAAAATGGTTCGGCAATTTCTCTGAAAGTTAAACATGAACTTAATTAACATGTATGCCAGAACTCTCACTGTGGGATTTAAATTAAAGGCTTAATTTCACACAGAAACTTGTACAGGTTTTTACAGCACCTTTAATTTGAATTACTCACCAAACAGAAAACCCCAAGTGTCCCCGAATGGGTGAATGGTTGAAGAAAGGGTGGTATATCCACATCACGGAATTCTACTAACAATAAAAAGTTACACATTCTTGACAAATCCAAAAACTCTGGTGGATATTCAGAGAATTGTGTTTCGTGAGAAAGAGCCAAACCCCAAACTTACTAATATAGGATTCCTTTTACGTAGTTTTGAAATGGCAAAATTTTATAAATGGAGATGGTGTAGGAGTTTCCATAGGTTAGGTATGGGGAAGCATTCTAGAAGGGAGGTACATGTGGTCATGGAATAGAACACTATAAATGAAGAAATAGAAAAACAAAATGGCAAAACTAGAGAGATCAATGTGCTGATGGAATTCTTTGGCATCTTGTCTATTGTGATGGATACATGGACCCACATGTGATAAAACTACACAAAACTAAGTACACACACACACACACACACACATAGACACATGCACTGGAATAAAGCAAAATCTAAATAAGATCAGTGGGTACTCTCAGGGTCAAAATCCTGGCTCTAATACCATTTCGTAATATGTCATCATTGGGGGAAGGGGACAAAGCGTCCATAGGGCCTCTATGTGTTATTTCTTACAACTGCATGTGAATGTACAATTACCTCCAAACACAAAGTTAAAATATCTTTATTTTTTTTTTTTTTACAAAAGAAAAATGTGCATCCCCATCCTGAATCTATGCTGCATTCCTCCAGGGGAAGAAACACCTAGTGCATCTTTCATTGACATGGCACAGATTCCTGAGGCATAGTCTTGAGGCAGCAGAAGGGGTTACTTCTATCTAACATTCTTACCATCCACCTACGAATGTTAGGATTCAGAAGGAAGATAGAACAGAGACTCATTTGTGCAATTACTGAAATTGAAAAATGAAATCAGACTTTCAATAATGAAAGGTACTTCTGATCACATTTGAATTTGTTTTTCAGCTAGGACTAGCTTTCCAGTTAAGTAACATGCTGACGTTTCCCATAAACTGAGTGAAGTAAGACTGTGGTGCCAAGATTTAGAAAAAGGATACTCAAAGCACATACAAAATGTACAATATACCAGGGACCAAATCCTTTGCCAATGAAATATGTGAGAGGGCTGTTTCCAAAATTCTGTTAGGATATATAAAGGGGTGGGGGAAGAAAACCTTACCTTAAGATTCTGCTTTAGAAAACTCTCTGCTGTTGTGATCTGCCCCAAGGAATACTCTGCCTAAAGAAAGCTGTTAAGTGCTTTATCATCCCAACCTGCCCATTTCCCCTCAGGACAAGTGGGACTCCAATCTGGCTCCTTGGCTGTTTCCTGTTGAGGAGTCTCTGGGGCAGTACTAGACGTTAGGCTGGGCTCATGTCCTGTCCTTGGAGGAAGGGAGTGCAGGGTTTCGAATGATCTCTGCTCGGGTTTGTTTAGGACCTTTTCTGGACGTCTTAAGCACTTCAGCTGTCCATCACTGATTGTCAAGAGTCAAAGATTTATACTGCCCTTATACCACATATAGTAAGTAGTATTGACGGGGCTTGAAACCCCAACAGCCTGATGAGGTCACCTCAACTGCCAGTGGCATTTTGAAATGGGTAATGGAGTCTATGAGGAGTCAGTGTACCTGGCTGAGATCACCTATCTTCCACGTGGTAAATAAAACCCTATCACCACAGAGCTAATCTTACGGATTTTACCATCAACTGGTCGCTCATTTTCAAACTAATGCCCCTTGTTGCATAACCGATACATTTGGACATTGGATGTCTGCGTTTGAGACCTGGCCTGGTAGATACCGTGGGCAGGCGGTGCCCAGGCCACATGCAGCGACAGCGTCGTCTACTTCCTTCCTTTCTTTTTTTTTTTTAATTGTCTCTTATCTTCAAAGAACTCATCCTGAGGTGGATGCTCCGTTCTTCACTTTCTACCCATGGGGATCCAAGATGGCGGGGCCGCACGGACACGCAACCTTTCACCCCTGCCCGCTCAGTGGAACGGAGTCCCTGGAGGTGGATGAAGAGTCTGGCCCCGCCTCCCAGTGCAGAGTTGTTTGACTAGGAGGGGGTCACCTGACCTAAGATCCGCCAATAGAAGTTCTCTTCCGACCTGTTTAACCTTGAGAAGAAACCGTTGAGACTGCACCACTGCCGAGACCAGTGTTCTTTTGTGGCAGCCTCCTGAGAGGGAGCAAGCGGCTCTCACTGCTGAGGTCTTGGATGGTTCCCAGGTTTTCTCCAACTCTCCTAGCAAGTAGGTATGTTACACCATTCTTCTCTTGATAAATCACACCTCTATCAGCCTACATTACCCACAGTTGAGGTTTGGAGATTAATAAAGAAAGGAAATCCAGTCAGATTGGAACCACTTTCCGCTCTCTCTGCATCCCCCTATTCTTACATGTGGTTCACTTCTATTGTATCGCTAATAAATTAACACTCCTCAGAATCTAACAGCCTTTATCTTCTTAAAACAAAGTATATTTCTCCTTTGCATCTTAGTTTTGTTCAGATTACTGTTGCTGTCCCAGACCTTAAATTGTAAATATTGAATTGTATATCTATATACATCTATCTATCTATCTATCTACCTATCTATCTATCTATCTATCTATCGTCTATCTATACTTCTCTTTCTATTGTATTTCATTTCTTTTATATTTAAAATGCTTTTCTCCTGTGGAGGTCAAATAAGTAAGTATTCAGGTACATTCTAGGCATGAATGCAGCTTCATTCCTTAAAATGGGCTCACAAAGCAGTTTGAATTCATTTTTTAATGGGTGAGGTGCTGTGAGCGTTTATCCTACTGTCTTCCTTGCTGTGTTTCAGCTGGCCAATTATTATTAAACCATGTGATTTATAGACTAACCATGTCTTTAACCACTGACATTGTATTTTTTAATTCCTTATTTTGAATAATTTTAGATGCATGTTATGGTCGCAGAAAATGGCAGAGAGTGTCTTTACCCAGATTTCCCTAATGTTAACAGTTTCCAACACTAAGGAAGGATGATCAAAACCAGGAAATTAACATTGATGTAATACTATTAACAAAAGGCATACTTTATTTTAATTTCACCAGTTGTCCCACTAATGTCTTTTTCCTATTCCAGGATCCCATTCAGGATACCGCCAGGGCATTTGGCCATCATTTCCACTTAGTCTCCTGCAGGCTGACGATTCCTCAATCTTTCTGGGTCTTTCACATCCCTGAGGCTTTTGAAGATCCTATACTGGTCAGGTATTTTATAGAAGGTCTTCCAATTTGGGTGTGCCTGATATTTTCTTAAGAATAGATTTAAGTTACTCATTTGGGCAAGAATTACTGCTTACCTCCATTGGTGATGGGGGACTTTCCATCCTAGTGTTGTCAGGGTGGCCAAACACATTATACCCGACACTGAGAAGGTGACATCCATAGCAGTTTATTAATAACATTTACTCAGCCCCTGGGTGAGGAGGACGCTACATGCCAGGTAGTGCCTCGCAGGTGTCATGGTCTGGAAGAGAGTGAAGACCAAGGACCTGTGGCAGGCAGTCTGCTTAGTAACAAGAGGATGAAGTTATCCTTGGTTCCCGTGGGAGGATGCGATTGGCTTGTTTGAATGATTGTGTGGGCTTGTTGGGAATGGAAACTGACTACTCAGGGGTAAGCAGGCACTGTGCCTAGTTCCCATGATAAGAAGGTTCTTTGGCCAGGGAACCTTCTTTGTGGGAAAACAATATGGAAGGAACTTGTGGTTAGGCCATTCGAGGTCCTCTGGGTTTTCCCCAGATGTCAAGGCGTGTGTATCATTGGGCCTTAATAATTTTAGGGCTTACACCATGAAACTGCAAAAGTAGTGTTGCTCCCTTTGTACGCGCATCATGTCAGGGCACACGGTGTCTGTATGTCGTACTTGCTACTGCTGGTGTTCATCTTGATCACTTGATTGAGGTGGTGGCAATTATGTTGCTCCAGTTAATGCTGCTGTTTTCCCATTGTTAATGACAAATACTTTATCAACTTGCGTAGGAAACACTTTGAGGCTATGAAAATACCTGTTTCTTCTCAGACGTTTACTCACTGCTTTTAGAATCCATCTGAGGATCTCGCCTACAACAGTTATGACCTAATGCTGACTTCCTATTGTCCTCATTCCTTTCACATTTACTTACTGGAATTCTGAAGAGCCATCCTTTCTCCCCCATTTATTTATACATTTCGAGTTTTTTTTCAAAGTTTATCTCAAATTACTGATTCAGATAACTTATTTAAATTACTTTTATCATTCTGGACTCACAGACAACCATGATACATTATCAGTCATAGTCAAATTAGATCATGGTTAATTTTGTTCCTTGAATTGCTCCAGCTCCAGTCATTGGGAGCCCCTTTTAGTTCCTTAGCTTAGCTGTTTTCTTCCTCACCTCTCAGTGTGGTAAAGATAGTCATTTACAATATGGTTAGATTCATTTGTCGCTCTTTGTATTTGAGTTTGGGATCTGCCCCCACCCTGATTGATTCAAATTGTTCATTTAATTGTTGGGTATGGGAATCATTACCACAATTCAGAGTCAAAAATATCTTCTATCCGAAGGGTCACTGTTGTGTTTTAATATTCATTTGTGCGATTGCAAGTTTTAATCATCATGTCTTTGAGGACCATGATATGTATTTTGTGAATCATCTGTTCATATCATTTTCTCATTTTTGACAGAACTTTTAGGCCTTTGTCCTTCAATATTTAAAAGTTCTCTATATATTTCGGACATTACCCATTTGTCCATGGTGTATGCTGCAAGTCCTCTGTCCCAGTTTCTCAGTTTCCTTTTGATTTATTTAGGATGTGTTTGTCAAATACTTAAAATGCCCCTAGAAATCACAGGTAAGTTAGCAGAATATGATGTTGACCACGGAGCTGTCTTCCTCCCATTATATTTGCTCCCAAAAGAATACCAACCAATCAGAAGGAAAATGCAAATCTACACAAAAGCCACAATCTGATCATTACTTTAACATAGAAAATGTTCACAGTTCAATGTAATTGTGAGTAACAAAAATCGTGAAATTCCAGCACACAGGCTGTCACACTCCCATCACTAGGCTTTCTGGTGTGCAACACAGACCTAGAAAAACCGCAAGACGAAAACAGTGAGGGGCTTAAACTTCATCTAAAACTGCAGCAGAATAAGTCTGAAAATACTAAAACGGTGTCCTGGAAGGTGAGATTTGGACCTACAGGGAAAGGAATCCGGAATATGAGCATTTAAAGGGGTAGGGAGGGTATAAAGGTGAAGTCGTTGAAAGACATAACTTCTAGGATATAATAAAGTCAAGGAGCAAAGGAGAAGCATCCCAGACGCTTGGGTAATGGGGAAAATGAAGGATCTTCCAAGACATAAGAGAACCACAAATCAGAGCAATCACAGCTTCTCCCTCCCTTATCAAAACAAAATAAATAAGGATCTGGACTTTGCTATACTGACACAAAAATAACATCACACACACACACATACTTAAACACACAAGCCTATTTTTATTCTATCCCTGTAGTAGGGGTCACTAGAGGTCACCATATATTTATTCAATAAATATTTTTTCTGTAACTGACATTGGAGGCTGTGGATGTCCTCTTAGGATTTCTAAATATTCTTTACCCTGAAGCAGGTTCAAGATGGACAAGAAGGCCACAGGCACTCTGCTAGAGCTTGCTGCAAAGAGTCTGCTGAGTAATGAGCAGGCTGCTATCCATGCCCTGGATGAGCTCCCAAGAGATCTCTTTGTTCCACTGTTCATTCCTGCCTTCTTGGGCAGGCATAAGGAGATACTAAAGGCAATGGTGAGGGTTTGGCCCTTTCGCTGTCTCCATATCGGGCCACTGAGTGCACAAGGGTCAGACTATGACATCTTGGAAGCCATGATTGATGGTCTGCAGCTCCTCTCTGCCCAGAACTCTTCTTCCTGGTAAGACTATATCCAGTAGCAATAGAGTGAGTCAGCAGGAGAGTGTGCTGGAGGGGTTGGGAATACCTAACAGTCTTCCCGAAGTAGCCAGTAGTGAATGCTGAAGATCTCTGTGGGGCTACTGGTCCAACACTTGGGGTCATTTTAACGACTCTAACGTCTCACAGACTTGATTACAGAATAAAGGTGACTGAGGATGGACTTACCTCCTGAGTGTAATTTCACAGAAGAAGAACATGGGCATTGATATGGGAACAGAACAGAGGTGAAAAAAGTAGGGGGAAAAGAACGAAAGGTACTGAATTTCTAGGAAAGGAATTCTTGGTGAATGACATATGCTGTGAAAAACCGGGGATAAAGGGTATTGGTCCTTTTTCTCAACACTGATCCAGGGAGATTACATTACAGTCAGCTACCGCTCATGTGTTTTGTTTCCTCTCCTTACAGGCGCCCAAAACTGAGGCTCTTAGATTTAAGGCAGAGCCTGGACTGTAGGATAATATGTCCTGAGATCAGAACCACATTCCGTCCCTGCTTTTTGTCTTGTGCATACTCTCAGAACTGTGCTCTAAGAACAGAAGAAGCCCAGCATAGTGTCAGGTGCCATGGATTTGATAATTCAGAGTCAGGGCCTCACTTAGCCTCGGAAACTGTGGCATTACTGGTGGACCTCTCCCTCGATGGAACCATGAGAATGCAGCAATTTGTTTCCTTTCTTCAGAGTAAACTCAGGCAGAGCTTTGGGTCTTTGCACCTCTGCTGCAGAGATTTGGATATTGTTGACATGTCTTCCCACAGAAGTATGCTGCAGTTTCTGGATCCACGATGCATTGATCACCTGCAGGCGGATCTGGATCATTTGAGGGAACTCAACACGCTTCTGCCTCAGACTGCCCACCTGTACAGCCTTCGTCTGTCTGATATCCACTTTACATGTTTTGCGGGGAGACAGTTCCAAACTTTTCTCCACTGTATTAGGAATCTGGACAGCCTCCAAGAGCTCGACTTGTCTTCCCTGTATGTCAGAGATCGATTCCACAGAATTCTCAGGTGAGAAGGTCGGAGGAACCTGGGTTCCCTGCATACCCCATGAGTAAGAGAAGAGAAGAGAGCATGCGTAGATATTCCTAAGCTCCTTGTAAAGTATTTCTCCTTCTGCCTCAGCATGGGAAGTGCTGGGAACTAGCATTTGGTCAGGCTAGAGAGAGGTACTTCATGGTGAGGAGAAAGACAAGATTAGAAAAGGAAGCTGTGCTCATTCGTGCATTCATTCATTCAGCCAACCGTGGGTAGACTCTGTGATGAGTCTAAGTATACTGGTAAAAGCCTCTGTCCTAGTGGTGTCTACAGCTCTCTAGAGAGCAAGAGGAAGCGTTCAGATGGAGAAAAGTCTTATGCTGTAACACTGCTGCACATCCCCCTGGACTGGCCACAGTAGTTAACACTGCCAGATCCTCTTGCTTCTGTTTTCCCCAAGGCTTAGACACTTAATGGAGAAGCTGTCATCTGGGAACCAGTCAAAGGGAGCCTTCAGTTGGCTGCTTTCTCAGAACTGTCCTTTCCATATAAGTGACCAGGAGTGGCCATTGATGATGTTGTATATACTAAGTGCATACAATTTTTTTCACTTAATCTCCTGCACAACTCTGTAATGATAATAACTTGTGTGCACATTTTAAAGATTAAGAACATGTGTCTTAGAGTGGGAAAGTTACTTTCTAATGGTCACCAATATATTTAATCTGATTCCATAGCCCACATGGCAAGGACTGTTGTAAAATAGGTACAGAAGTGACCACGGGGGAGGGGCTTGGGTGGGACTAAACCAAACCAAACAGAATAAGATATGTATAGATTAGTTTATTCTAGACCTTAGGTGTGTATTATTTATGGCTCACTGCCCTGGTCCAACACTCATTCTTCTGAAATAACCTTCTCTTTTCTCTCTGCAGAGTGCTGCCACCTCAGCTGATGACACTGAATCTGTCTTCCTGTGGCCTGTCTAGCATAGATGTCACCATCCTGTCCCAGTATTTTCCGGCCACCCACCTAAGGCAGTTGAATCTGAGTCACAACCAGATATTCTCAGAGGCTCATGAGCCCTTCCAGACTCTGCTGGAGAGGGCCTCGGGTACCCTGCAGCATCTGCAAATAAATAATTGCCTGTTAACTGATTCCATTCTCTCCGCTCTCCTGCCAGCTCTGAGCCACTGTTCATACCTCCGTTTACTTAGCTTTGCCTTCAACCCCATTACAATGCCTATGCTCACGAGTGTTCTGCAGCACCTAACATCCTTGATGGAGCTGAAGCATGTTATTTATCCCATCCCTGTCCATTGCTACAGAGACTGGTATGCTCCTGACAGTTTGGACCAACAGCAGTTGGCTGAAGCTCACGCCCAGCTGAAGGCAATCATGCAAGCGGTACAGCGGGACGACATGCTTTTGACTACTCGTTCTATGTGACTCCCGTAGTACAAGGAGTCGTGTCAGCACTGATGTGTGGCCACAAAAGTGCTCAGTGTTTTGCTTGAAGGCCTGATTTGTAGAGACACATCTAAAATTCTACTGTTCGGGGAAACAGGGCTCAGCGAGATTGGCTGTGTCCTTGACCTCTGTGGAAGAGGAACTCTAAGAAGGAAGGAGAGGAATTTGGAAGCTCCTGTGGATCTGTTGCCCATTGCCCTCTACATCCTCTTCTGCTTACTAAGTACAGTGTTGGTTACATGATGGGATGTATCCCAGTCATGTACCATCACTTCCCAGTGCACATGGGTGGGTCCATTTATCATCTTATAGGCCCTTGACACAAGTCCCAGGAACTGAAACCCTCCCTGGCTGTGGTAGTTGTTGAAGCCAATAATTTCACCCTTGAGGGCCCTGAATACCTCTTGTATGTATGATAGCCTTAGGTTGCTTATGAGAAACCCTATGCAAGGGAAAAGAAACAAACTACCCCCACTGCCTACTGGTGTCTTCGCCATGTTGCTAGCTGCCTCTGCAGGTCTCAGACCCCTGGCTCAATTATTTTTCCTTCACATGTACTCACCGCTTTAGGTACTGTTTCAGGTGATAAGAAAGATCAAGTCCCTGATCTCAAACAGCTCAGTGTAACAGCTGCTCCTATGTTTTGTCCACTTCTCCACTCTTTCTTAGGGCACTTAGGAAAATTACGCCTCCATAGCCCAGATTTTTATTCACTTTTTCCCTTACATATAGCTGCTCAACCGTCAGTTCATGGCTTATATGTTACATCCTCAGGTAGGTTTTCTCTTACTTCCCCAGTAAGTAGGTTTTTATTTGCTGTTGGTCTCAATATGCCATGTGCATCAATATTCCTTCATGGTATATGATATTTCATATGTTTGCTTCCTGTGATCTTCCACTAGGTTTGCACTGCTCTTGATGGTACACACTAACCACACGTGGCCACTGAGCGCTAGAAATCTGGCTACTATGAAATGTGATGTACTCCAGGTGTTAAATACACACCACATATCCAACAGTTAGTAAGAAACAGGATGTAGAATAACTAATTGATAGTTTATTTATATTGCTTACATGTTGGAAGGATAACACACTGCATGTCAGAGACAGGGAAAAATAATGTAAATTGTTTATATTTACCTGTTGAAATGGTAGCCCTGTACTTCAAAGATTTAGTATGAAAAGAGTGAAAATGACTAATGATCTGTTTATGTTTACATGTCAGAATGATAAAATGCTGTGTTTCTAGGACATTGAGGAAAAAATGTAAAATTGCTTGCTCTTCTTGCTTACATGTTGAAATAATACACTGAACTTTAATGACTTCATATAAAAACAGAATGAAATATAATTAGTAGTTGGTGCATACTGTTCTTTTCTTGAAATGAGAACAGACTTGGTAAGACAGAACAAGAATGGAAAGGTAATTGATGGAATACTTACATTGTTTCGATGTTGAAATGACAACACATGCATTTAAAAGGCACAGTAAGCAGTAATTTAGAGTTATTCTCTCTTCTTGCTTACACGGGACTGAGAGAAAAGAATGTAAAAACAATGAAGACAAATAGTTAACATTTTTCATCTATGTTTGGTAACAATACACAGCATTGGACTTAGACGAACCTGTTAAAAGCGCTAGTAAGTGAATTGCATGTACTGTTTCTTTGTTGAAATGGTAACAGATGGCATTTCAAAGACTTTGTAAGAAAAAGAGAATGGACAATCAGTAATTCGTCCATATTGCTTACGTGTTGAAAGTCCACACTGCACTTCAAAGGCTTACTAAGAAATGTAAAAACTAACAATGTCTTGGTTTCCATGTTGAAATTGTCATTTTTGTTCACTTTTGTGTTAAAAGTCACTAAAATTAAACTCACCTGATTATTTTAAGTTTAAGAGGTTTACACTTTTATTTTGGTGAAGCTTATAATGCATTTCTTTTTGACAGCATGGCACCTGTGTGGGAACTGGGGGAGAATAAAGCAAAGGCAACAGCACAAACATCAAGCTGCTCTGTGGGAAGCACGTTCCTTCCTCTCTGACCCAGAAGTTTCTTGTATTCTCCAGAATCTATGAAACTGTGGCAGCCTAACTTAACTCGCAAGGAGAGGAAAATAACACACTTTCCATGGTTGAGAGTTTGGATGACAAAGATGGGATGTTGACAAAGACATGGTTTTCCTGAAGAGGAAATGCCAGGGGCCTTCATCCTGGTCTGGAGGATATGGGGAGGCTCCCTGAGATCTTGTACTGAATGTCCTCATTCAAAGTAGTGAGTGAGAGCAGTTGAAGGTCCCCAACTATGCTGCTTTTTGATGAGCGCCTGGAAACTGAGTGGCAAGTGGTAGGAGTACCTCGACCCTAGTCTCACAAATTAGTCAAAACATATTTGATTGTTGGCTCCCAAGCTTCCTATCTGTATGACCTTGGGCACATGATGCTCTTTTGTGGTTCGGTTTCTTCATCCATAAAAAGTGAAATGACACTATTTACTTCCCAGGCATGGCATGAAGACTAACTGAGTTCCTCCTATGAAGTGCTTGGAACAGTGCCTGGCATAGTTACTGTTCAGTCAGTGGGGACTCGCAGTACTTTAGCGATGCCTGGTTTAAGCAACACTGACTGACAAAGGGGTGTCCATTATAAGGGTGGTGAGGAAAGGACGTGCAATCAGCTGGCAAGGTTAGAGGTAGAGTCAGTTCTGGTTCATTCTATCTTCTGGTTAGAGGCGCCCCATAGACTGCCAGGGTTCAAGGACCTGTTTGTTACTTCCAGGAATAATAACTACAACAAAGCCCCCAGCTTTGCTGTGGCACTGAATATTTTGTTATCCCCAGTAATACCAAATGGTGAGGAAACATCTATAAAGAGCAAGGAAAGGATACTGACGTAACTGTGTGGTAACTAATTAGCAGCTAGGACACTGATTGACGGGATCACCAATTCCTCGGATCCATAACTACATATTCTACGTGTGAGGACAGGATTCGGGTTTATGCAGCAGTGTTTATGGTGTAGAGAGCTGAATGCGGGTCAACAAGTAATGGCTGTTTTATCCCAGCATGGAGTCTTCTCCCCCTCTCTGCTTCTTACACTTTCCCCCACCAATTTGCAGCATGGCAAACTGGACACAATTATGGAACATGGAACGGTTTTGCACATGCTTGAGACAGCTATTGCAGTGTAGAATTGAGCACGGGAAGTGGTGAGCTTCGTAACTGCTGCTTGAGAGCACTTCTCCGGTAGTTGCCCAAGAAAATCAGTTTAGTTGTATGATTTTGCTGGAAGGCCCACTTGAAGCTTTTGCTTTTACCCTTTGACCTGATCATAAAGCCTTTCAAGAAAGATCAAGGTATTGAAGGGCTTACTGAAAAGGAAGGCTCACGTCAGACTGCATGGGTATCCACGTTTCAGGGACCCATGCCATCATCCGAGTCTTAGAGAGAAGATGGCAAAAGGCAGTGCCTGGGCTTTCAACTCAGACTGACCTGGATTTGAGTCCTGAAACATTCCTTCCACTTCAAAGACAGTAAACAAAAAAAACCCCATAGAGACCTGCACGCTTCCCACACTCACACAGAGTCCCCAGTCAGGGTCGGACTTGGTATTCCCGCTGAAGGGGATAAATGTTCTCTGAGAGTCAGGGCATCATGAAAGGGGGGCGAAACTAGAACCCCTACAGTGTTTCATGCCCTGTGACAACAATTTCACAAGCCCATTTAATTCATTTTTCACAGCTGCCAAAGAGGTGGGTACAGTTAGCCCCAGTGTGCAAACGAGGAAACTGGGAGGTTAGGTACTGGGCCCGAAGTCACAGGGTGAAGACCTAGGATGAGAGCCTGCAAAGTCTTCTAAAAAGGACTTTGTGCAACTATACAAATATATTTAAAAATATTGTTATTGGTTGCCACCACAAGGGACACTTAAACAGGCTGATTGGGATAATGTAGTAAGAGACTTTAAAAAGGCTCACAGACAGGGAAATGTCATCCCTGTGCCTGTTTGGTCTTTATGTAATTTGATCACTCTCACCTTGCAGCCTTTACAAACTCCCCCGCTGTCTGAAACCAAGTCAGACACACAAGAGTGTGAGAGAGAACTCTTAGAAGATGTGGTGGAATCAAGTAAGCAATCTTCATCCCTACATCTGTCTGACTCCTCTTCGTCCTCCTCTTCCTCTTCTTCAGAGACAGATGATGAGAGTTCTGTTCGTTCCTCTCATTGTAAAAAATCCTCAGTCTCTGTTCCTGCTGGGTCTGCTTTCGCAGCAGGAATACGTAAAGCCCAGAGGGAGCGTGATGTAGATGCTTATCCGACACCCTTAGTAGCACCAGTTAATTTATCTCCGTTTGGGCCAGGTGAGGATCCTGATTTTCCACAAGGAGGGGTCAAAGCACTCTATACACCTATTCCTTACAAGATTTTAAACAGGCTATTTCTTCTTATGGTACTAATTCTCCATATATTGTGGATCTCTTGAGGGCGTCAGCAGAACAGGAAAAGATGATTCCTCACAAGTGGGATTTATTGGCTCATATGTATTTAGACTCTTCTGAGATTTTACAATTTAAAACGTGGTGGTATGAAGAAGCAAAAGCACAAGCTTTGAGAAGTCAGCATGCCAATCCTCCAATTCTTATAACTGCTGAACAACTAGCAGGACAAGGAGATTGGTTGCAGATAGAAAGCCAAGCTAGATACGAAGACATGGCAGTAACACAAGTATGTCTGTGTTGCTTAAAAGCCTGGGGAACCTTGCCATTTAGTAAACTTAAACAAGGGCTTAATGAATCCTATGTTGAATTTGTTGTGAGATTGCAAGATAATTTGAGAAAGACAATAGCACATCCAGATTTGAGAGATCTGTTGTTACAGATGCTAGCCTATGATAATGCAAATAAGACTATCAGAGAGTTCTTAGACCTTTAGAAGCTGCAAGAGCTAGAATGGAAGATTGTGTCAAGGCCTGTGCCAATATAGGTTCCCCTACATATCAAGCTAATTTACTAGCAACTGCTATAAAGAGAAAGTCAAAGGGAAATGCAAGAAATTTGAAATGTTTTGGTTGTGGCAGATAAGAGCATATGAAAAGAGACTTCCAATTGCAAAAGAGGACAAAAGAGTCAAATTTAAAAATAAACCACCATCAATTTGCCCAAAATATAAAAAATGGAGACATTAGTCTAATGAATATCATTCAAAATTTGATAAAGATGGTAATCCTATCAATGAGTCTCAGCCTTTAAACCTTCAACCAGGCCAGCCTCTGAGGCCCTAGAAAATAATACAGAGGCATCCTCTCCAATTGAAAGAACATGGCACGATTTACAAGCAGCAACTAAAGGAAGTGCTGCTGTAGATCTTGCCTCTTCTCAATCTGTATATTTACACCGGTCACAAGGAGTGCAATTATTTAGTACAGAAATTTTTGGTCCTTTACCAACCAATTCTGTAGAATTACTTTTAGGCCAGAGTAGCTAGACACTAAAAGGATTAATGGTAAGACCTAGAGTTACTGATCAAGATTATATGGGTGAGATTAAAATAATGGTATCATCTGATAAAGAATTATATATACCTCAAAGAGAAAGAATTGCTCAATTACTTTTACTTCCTTATCTCCCACCTTCAAAAATATTTTGTGAAAGAGGACAAGGTGGATTTAGAAATACAAATAAACAAATATAGCTTAATACAAAAATCACATCTGTCAAACCTCAATGCAAGATCAGTATTCAAGGCAAGTCTTTTACAGGATTGTTAGACACAGAGGCTGATGTATCTGTAATTGCTCTTAAATATTGGCCAAAAAATTGGCCCAAACAAGAAAAGCATATTCAAGTTTCAGGTATTGGTACAGCCTCTCTAGTATAGCAAAGTTCAGCTACCTTACATTGTCTAGGCCCTGAAAAACAATTAGCTTTGTTGAAACCTTTAATTGTTGATGTAGCAATTAATCTCTGGAGACGAGATTTAATGCAACAATGGCATACTACACTATCTGTTGATGAGTCTTCATCAGTTCAATCTTTTCCTTAGGGGTCATTGATATACGGCTGCCAGCTCCTATACCATTACAGTGGACCACTCAAACACCTGTTTGGGTGGATCAATGGCCCCTCAATAAAGAAAAACTGACAGTCTTGCACACATTAGTTCAAGCAACTTCAGCTAGATAAGTTAGAATTTCCCACAAGCCCGTGGAGTTCTCCTGTATTTGTTATAAAAAAGAAATCAGGAAATTGAAACTCTTACATGATTTAAGGCAAATTAATGCAGTTCCTAAACCTATGAGACCTTTACAACAAGGCCTCCCTTCTCCGGCTATAGTTCCGAAAGACTGGAACATGGCTATAATTGATCTTCAAGATTGTTTTTTTTTTACAATTCCTTTAGCCATAATAGACAGAGAAAAGTTTGCTTTTACTGTCCCTTCCTTGATTTTCATGTCCCTCCCAGGCACCTTCAGAAAGATTCCAATGGAAAGTATTTCCTCAAAGAATGTTAAACAGCCCTGCAATTTGTCAAAATTATGTGCACAGGGTTCTTCAACCTATATGTGAAAAATGGCCCTCAGCTTATATCATTCATTATATAGATGACATTCTCATAGCCCTACCTAGACATCTATCTCTTACCAATATTCTCAATGAGACTGAAACTGAATTAAAACAATGGAGATTACAAATAGCCCCAGATAAAATACAAATACAATACCCAATGAATTATTTGGAGAATAAAGTTCAAGAAAATTCAATAATCCATCAGAAAATTCAGATTTAGAGAGATCACCTTAAAACTTTAAATGATTTTCAAAAGCTCTTAGGAGATATTAATTAGATCCAACCATTATTAGAAATTACAACATATAAATTACAACATCTTTTCAATACTTTAAAAAGACCCCCAGATGTTACTAGTCCTAGAGACTTAACCCCAAAATCTGAGGAAGAACTCAAGTAGATAGAACAACAAATTCAAAAGGCTCAATTATCAAGAACTGACTTACACAAACCCTTACTTTTATTAATTTACTTTACTCCTAATTCTCCTACAGGATTGCTCTGTCAATGTGATGGTTAGTTAGAATGGATATTTTTGCAGTACCAAACTAAACCCTCGTTACAACCTTACATTGACAAAGTAACCTCCATTATCCTTAAAGGACGACAGAGACTAAGACAGATGATTGGTCAAGACCCTCACTCCATAATTCTTCCCTTATCTAAATAAAATATTATGCAAGTATTTCAAGAAAATATTCATTGGCAAATTATACTTTCAGATTATTGAGAAATATTGACTGTCATTATCCTAAGAATAAATTATTTTCCTTTTTTCAGTGCCATCAATTGATTCTTCCTCAAAAAACTTCTCCTAATCCATTATTAAATACTGTTACCTGTTTTACAGATGGTACAAAATCTTTTAGGGCAGCCTATACAACTTGCTCTGGTTTATCAAAAACTTTTCAAACGTCTTTTAGTTCTGCACAACAAAATGAGTTATATGCTGAATTGCAAGCTCTGCAGGATTTTCCAGGTCATCTCAATATTGTTACTGACTCTGCTTATGCTGCCTTTTCTGTTCCTCTATTAGAAACTGCAATATTGGGCACTGCAAAATCTCCTATTAACACTTTATTTTCTCACTTACAGGCATGTATCCGTCAACATCTACATCCCTTCTTCATCAGTCATATACGATCACATTCAAATTTACCAGGTCTTTTATCATACTATAACAATAAAGTAGATAAGCTTTTTTCTTTGGTTAATTACTCACCAGTTCAACGCCATCATGACCTGACTCATGATCCCTCCTTCACCTTAAAGAAACGTTTATCTCTCTCTGCATCTGAAGCTCAAAATATCTTGAATTCTTGTCCAACCTGTTCTCAAATTAATTCTCCTCATTTACAAGCAAGAACCATTCCCAGGAGAACACACCCTAACGTCCTATGACAAATAGATGTTACTATTGTTCCTGAATTTGGAACTCTTAAACATGTTCATGTTTCCATTGATAATTATTCTTCTGCTTTGTGAGCCATAACTTTAACAGGAGAATGATCTCATCATGTTATTACTCATCTTTTACAAGCATTTGCACTAGTAGGCGTTCCTGCCACCATAAAAACTGACAACACTCCAGTTTACCTCTCCTCTATGCTAAAGAAATTTTTCAGCTGTATATTACTCATAAAACAGGCATTCCTTATAATTCTACAAGTCAAGCTCTAATTGAATGTCATCATCATACTCTTAAGCATTATTTATTAAAACAAAAATGGGGATTACTCCCTGATATGATAAAACTGACTGCAAATCAATGATTAATGCATGTGTTACATGTTCTCAATTTTGATCTCTTAAAGAGTGATGGGATCACGGGAAGATGGTGGCATGAGTAGTTCAGAGGAGATCTCCTACCCAAAACATATATATTTATGAAAATACAATAAATAAAACTTCCTAAAAGAGACACCAGTGGATGCAGTACAACAGCCAGGACACATCTACATCTGTGAGAACTCAACATCACACAAAGGGGGTAAGATACAAACTGTGGCCAGATGGGATGCCCAGAACCCAATGGGAAGAAAGGAGTCAGAACGGGGAGGGAATGAAAGCCCAGGACTGCTAAACAACCAGCTCTGGAAATCCACACCTGGAGCTCAGACAGAAGGTGCATGGGGTGCCGGATATTAGAGAAACAGAAAAGAAAACCTGTGGGCAGGTCCCTGCAACCGGCGCCCCTGAGACAAAAGAAAAGCATGTGCTTTCTGCAAGTCTTAAAGAGACAGGGACCCTACAGCTGGACAAAGTTGTCCCGGCACACTTAGCCAGCAGCTGGGAATCCCAGAGAACCTTAGGTGCCCTAAATCCTGGGGAGGCAGCACAGCTCTGAAGACCCTCATGACACTAAGCAGCCTGCCAGTCATTGCTCCAACTGGCATGGACCCCAAAACACCAGCCCAGTAGCAGGAGAGTGGCAGCGCATGCTGGTGGCGGCGGTGCTGGAAGGGACCAGGAGTAGATCGCGTGTACCAATGGTGCCAGAGGGGACCAGGAGAGGCTTGTGTGAGCCCACAGCGGTGGTGACCAAACAGCCTGGGTGCGGCTCGCATGCACGGGCTGCAAAGGAACCAGAGGAGAACAGGACAGGTCCACGCGGGAGAGCCCTGTGCACACCTGCAGCAGAGCCAGAGGGAGCAGGTGTGCTACCAGCAGCTGACCAGAATCAGCCCAACACACAGCCGCCTGGACCAGACCCAAAGGCTGATACTGGCACACAGCTGCCCGGCAGGGGCACCGCTATCATGGAGAAGTGCACCCAGCATGCCTGCCACTCCCTGCAGGGCTCCGTGCTGCTCTGACAGAGGCCCAGCCCACAGCAGTTTAGGGGATTAATCCCGTGGCTGCTAAAGGTGTGCGGGTAACAAACACAGGCAGTGGAGAAGGGCATGGCATCCAGCAAGCAGGAAAGGACTTTCTTCTCCCAGCTGACACACCCACAACCTGCCTCCAGCTACCACTATCACCATGAAAAGGCAAAAAAAATTTAGTCCAGTCCAAGACATTTCAGACAACACCTGAGAAGATCTGCAGAGACAGACCTAACCAGTCTCCCTGAAAAAGAATTCAAAATAAAAATCATAAATATCCTGACAGAGCTGCACAGAAATAGGCAAGAGCTAAGGAATGACATCCAGAGGGAGATTACAGATGTCCAGAGGGAGATTACAGAAGTGAAACAAACTCTGGAAGGATTTATAAGCAGAATGGATAAGATGCAAGAGGCCATTGATGGAATAGAAACCAGAGAACAGGAATGCATAGAAGCTGATGCAGAGAGAGATAAAAGGATCTCCAGGAATGAAACAATATTAAGAGAACTGTGTGACCAATCCAAAAGGAACAATATCCACATTACATGAGTACCAGAAGAAGAAGAGAGAGAAAAAGGGATAGAAAGTGTCTTTGAAGAAATAATTGCTGAGGACTTCACCAAACTGGCAGAGGAAATAGTTGCTCAGACTATGGAGGCACACAAAACTCCCGAGAGATGGGTCCCAAAGAAGACAACACCAAGAAACATAATAATTAAAATGGTAAAGATCAAGGACAAGGACAGAGTATTAAAGGCAGTCAGAGAGAGAAAAAAGGTCACCTACATAGAAAAATGCATCAGGCTATCATCAGATTTCTCAACAGACACCTTACAGGCCAGAAGAGAATGGCATGATATATTTAATGCAATGAAACAGAAGGGCCTTGAACCAAGGATACTGTATCCAGCACGATTATCATTTAAATATGAAGAAGGGATTAAACAATTCCCAGACAAGCAAAAGTTGAGGGAATTTGCCTCCCACAAACCACCTCTACAGGGTATCTTAGAGGGACTGCTCTAGATGGGAGCACTCTTCAAAAGGGCACAGAACAAAACACCCAATATGAAGAATGGAGGAGGAGGAATAAGAAGGGAGAGAAATAATCATCAGACTGTGTTTATAATAGCTCAATAAGTGATTTAAGTTAGATAGTAAGGTAGTAAAGAAGCTAACCTTGAACCTTTGTTAACCACGAATCTAAAGCCTGCAATGGCAATAAGTACATATCTTTCAATAATCACCCTAAATGAAAATGGACTGAATGCACCAATCAAAAGACGCAGAGTAATAGACTGGATAAAAAATCAAGATGCATCTTTATGCTGCTTACAAGAGACTCACATCAAACCCAAAGACATGCACAGATTAAAAGTCAAGGGATGGAAAAAGATATTTCATGCAAACAACAGAGAGAAGAAATCAGGTGTTGCAATAGTAGTATCAAACAAAATAGACTTCAAAATAAAGAGAGTAACAAGAGAGAAAGAAGGACATTACATATGATAAAGGGCTCAATCCAACAAGAGGATATAACCATTATAAATATATATTCACCCAACAGAGGAGCACGAACATATGTGAAACAAACACTAACAGAATTAAAGGAGGAAGTAGAATGCAATGCATTCATTTTGGGAGACTTTAACACACCACTTACTCCAAAGGACAGATTCATCAGACAGAAAATAAGTAAGGACACAGAGGCACTGAACAACACACTAGAACAGATGGACCTAATAGACATCTATAGAACTCTACATCCAAAAGCAACAGGATACACATTCTTCTCAAGTGCACATGGAACATTCTCCAGAATGGACCACATACTAGGCCACAAAAAGAGCCTCAGTAAATTAAAGATTGAAATCCTACCAACCAACTTTTCAGACCACAAAGGCATAAAACTAGAAATAAATTGTACAAAGGAAGCAAAAAGGCTCACAAACACATGGAAGATTAACAACATGCTCCTAAATAATCAATGGATCAATGACCAAATTAAAATGGAGATCCAGCAGTATATGGAAACAAATGACAACAACAACACAAAGCCCCAACTTCTGTGGGATGCAGCAAAAGCAGTCTTAAGAGGAAAGTATATACCAATATTTAAAGAAGGAAGAACAATCCCAAATGAATAGTCTAATGTCACAGTTATGGAAATTGGAAAAAGAAGAACAAATGAGGCCTAAGGTCAGCAGACGGAGGGACATAATAAAGATCAGAGAAGAAATAAATAAAACTGAGAAGAATAACACAGTAGAAAAAAATCAATGAAACCAAGGAAGGAAAAGGAGGGAATAAAAAGGACCTTTAGGTTGTGTTTGTAATAGCATACTAAGTGAGTTAAATTAGACATTTAGATAGTAAGGGAACTACCCTTGAACCTTTGGTAACCATGAATCTAAAGCCTGCAAGGTCAATAAGTACATACCTATCAATAAACACTGTAAATGAAAATAGTCTGAATGCACCAATCGAAAGACATTGAGTTACTGAATGGATAAAAAGACAAGACCCATCTATGTGCTGCCTACAAGAGACTCACTTCAAACCCAAAGACATACGCAGACTGAAAGTAAAGGGATGGAAAAATATATTTCATGCAACTAATAGTGAGAAAAAAAGCAGGAGTTGCTGTACTTGTATCAGTCAAAATAGACTTCAAAACAAAGAAAGTAACAAGAGACAAAGAAGGACATTACATAATGATAAAAGGGTCAGTCCAACAAGAGGATATAACTATTATAAATATCCGTGCATTCAACACAAGTTCGCCTACATATGTGAAACAAATACTAGCAGAATTAAAGGGGTAAATACAATGCAATGCATTCATTATAGGAGACTTCAACCCACCACTGACTCCAAAGGACAGATGAACCAGACAGAAAATATGCCAAGAGGCAGAGGCACTGAAAAACGTATTAGAACAGATGGACCTAATGGACATCTACAGAACAGTCCATCCAAAAGCAACAGGATACACATTCTTCTCAAGTGCACATGGAACATTTTCAAAAAAAAAGATCAATACAAGGCCACAAAAAGGACATCAGGAAATTCAAAAAGATTGAAATTGTACCAACCAGTTTTTCAGATCACAAAGGTATGAAACTAGAAATAAATTACACAAAGAAAATGAAAGAGCCCACAAACACATGGAGGCTTAACAATATGCTCCTAAGTAATCAATGGACCAACGACCAAATAAAAACGGAGATCAAGCAATATATGGAGACAAATGACAATAATTCAACAACACAAAATCTGTGGGACACAGTGAAGGCCTTTCTAAGAGGGAAATATATTGCAATGCAGGCCTACCTCAGGAAAGAAGAACAATCCCAAATGAGCAGTCTAAACTCACAATTAATGAAACTAGAAAAGGAAGAACAAATGAGGCCCAAAATGTGTAGAAGGAGGAACACAATAAAGATTAAAGCAGAAATAAATAAAATTTAGAGGAATAAAACAATATAAAGGATCAACAAAAGCAGGAGTTGTTTCTTTGAGAAAAAAACAAAATAGATAAACCCCTAGCCAGACTTATCAAGTAAAAAATAGAGTCTACACACATCAACAGAATCAGAAATGAGAAAGGAATAATCACTACAGACACCATAGAAATACAAAGAATTTTGAGAGAATACTATGAAAAATTATATGGAACAAACTGGATAACCTAGAAGAAATGGACAACTTCCTAGTAAAATACAACCTTCCAAGGCTGACCCAGGAAGAAACAGAAAATCTGAATAGACCAATTACCAGGAAAGAAATTGAATTGATAAGGAAAAAACTACCTAAGAACAAAACGCCTGGCCCTGATGGTTTTACTGCTGCATTTTATCAAACATTTAGTGAAGACCTAATACCCATCCTCCTTAAAGGATTAAGCCCTTGCAAACAGGAGTATTTGCTTCCTCCATGGTATGCTTATATGGTTGAATGCTCCCTAATATCCCTTTGTGGTATAGACTCTTATAAGCTCAATTTTTGGTTGAGGGGAGATGAGACACATGGAAACTAAGTAACCTGTCCAAAGATGACCCTGCTGTTAAACAGAAAACCATGGATTCAAATCCATGTCACTGTTAGTCTAAAGCCCAGGCACTGCCTTTTGCCATCTTCTCTCTGATACTTGGGTGATGGCATGACCTCTGAAAAGTGGATGCCCACACAGGCTGTTGTGAGCCTCCCTTTTTAGTAATCCCTTCAATAGCTTGATCTTTCTTGAAAGGCTTTATGATCAGCTCAAACGGTAAAAGCAAAAGCCTCAAGTGGGCCAGCAAAGGTATACAACTAAACTGATTTTCTTTGGCAACTACCAGGGAAGTGTTATCAAATAGCAGTTAGCAAGTTCACCACTTGCCGTGCTCAATTCTATACTGCAGTAGCTGTTTCAAGCATGTGCATAACTGTTCCATGTTCCATAATTGTGTCCAGTTTGCCATGCTGCAAATTGGTGGGGGAAAGGGTGAGAAGCAGAGAGGGGGAGAAGACTTCATGCTGGGATAAAACAGCCATTACTTGGTGATCCACATTCAGCTCTCTACACCATAAATATTGCTGCATAAACCCGAATGTTGTCCTCACACGTAGAATATCCAGCTATGGATCTGAGGAATTGGTGATCCTGTCAATTAGTGTCTTTGCCTCTAATGAGTCACCACACAGTTATGTCAGTATCCTCTCATCCCTCTTTATAGATGTTTCTTCACCATTTCATATTTCTGGGGAGAACAAAATATTCAGTGCCACAGCAAAGCTGGGGTCTTTGTTACAGTTACTATTCCTGAAAATAACAGTTTCTCGAACATTGGCAGTCTATGGGGCATCTATAACCAGAAGATCAGATGAACCAGAATTGACTCAACCTCTAACCTTGCCAGTTGATTGCACTTGCTTTCCTCATCACCCTTATAATGGACACCACTGTGTCAGTCAATGTTGCTTAAACCAGGCATCGCTAAAGTACTAAGGGTCCTCATTGACTGAACAGCAACTGTGCCAGGCACTGTGCCAACACTTCATGGGAGGAACTCAGTTACCCTTCATGCCATGCCTGGGAAATAAACAGTGTCATTCCTCTTTTTATGGATGAAGAACCTGAACAACAAAAGAGCATCATCTGCCCAAAATCGTACAGATAGGAAGCTAGGGAGCCAACAATCAAATAGATCTTGACTAATTTACAGGACTAGGGTCTAGGTACTCCTATTAGTTGTGAATGTGCTTTGGTTAAATTCTAAGCTGTTTATGGAACTCACATGCCTGTGCCATTTCATAAAGATCTGAAGTCATGACACCAAATGAGATTTTCTGATCTTTTGTAAAGATGTAACCAGCATGAAATTGTCTGAGTGTCATTTCTCGTTTGATTAATTTCTGGCATACTATTGCTTCAAGACATTTTCCCTTTCATGTAATTGATAAGCAGGGCCTTTTCTCTGTGTCTATACTGTTGGGACACCTGCTGTAAAATTACTGCCTGTGGTTTTTAAAACCAATGTGTAAAACCGCTGCCCTAGGAATTCAGTTAACTTTGGAAAGGATGAGGATGAGAACGCAACCGTTTAACCTGTGGAAGTTGCTGATGGCTACAATGGTAGGCCACTAAAGAGAGAAGCTAAGCTGTAACCTGGCAAACTCACTGGGTGTAGGCACATCTGTGATGGGGCTGAGAGAAGGAGTCTCCACGATCATAGAAAAATGGACCACAACTGACATGTGTACAACAGGATGCCTACTGGATCAGAGCAGATTCAGTTCCGGCCGCTGGGAGAGTGAAGTGCCAGGAAACAGCGTTTACTTCCATGGGAAGTTCTCTTCTAACAAAATCTACTTAACGGTTGGAAACATGGGGCTCTGATGTAGGTGGGAAAGCTCTGGGCTTGACTCAGAAGATAAAACTACATCATTCCCTGCCACCACCATATAAAGCAAGAAATAAAAGGAAGGAAAGCTCCTGCTCTCTCTGCCCGTCAGATAATATTAGTGATGCGGGTGAGGTTGAGGACCATGTGGCCCCTTTCTCTTGTTCCCCACATCTACCCCTGCCTCCCCTCACTAGTTGTCCATTTACCGGTGGCTTGTCCCCTTGCAATTCAGGTCCAGCCTTTGTGAAAATACATCCGAGCTCCAAAACCTACCTGTACAGAAACCCACGATGGTTGAAGGATGTGCAATACACATTTTCCCTCCTGTGACTCACTGAAGAAAGGGTATAATTTATCATCCAATTTCCATGTCTAATGAGGGTGCTCTTCCCATGGGTTATTCCGGGTCAGTACACCCTAAAGGAATGGGAGAACGTTACACTGCGAGGACCTGCAAAGGTTGAGTGTACATCTCGAGATGTGGCTGTCACTCTTTTGAACCTACTTCCCTTAAGATCTTCACATACAAAGTCACTCACTCATTGCCATTCTGACCTTATTCCTCATATGGGATTGTAAATTCTAGGAAGACAAGAACTCTCTTACGCATCTCCCATGTGTCCTACACAGACCCTTGGGCTTAAGAAGCTCTTGACACACGTCAGCTAAATTGAAGGAATGCTTTACTCTTCCCCGAGTATCTGTCCCATTTCTAAATCAGTAAGTCTAGTCTGGGTGCTGAGAATTTTTATTTCTCACAAGTTTTCCAGTGATGCTCTTGCGGCCAGTCGAGAGACTGCAATTGGAGAACAAGTGATCTAAAGTAAAAGTCCTGCAGATGAATGACTCCATCAGTTTCCTCTCAAGACGTCAGTATTTACCAGTTTCCTGGAAACAAAGATTCTGCACAAAAGAGACCCAGGAGAAAGGTGCTGGAGACAAAACACTTAGTCACACGTCGCAAAGGGAGGGAAATGGTCACACATATACACCATCACTTTGCAAGACCATGACACAAGAACATCCCTTGGCCTCACTGAATCTGAACCTCTGGGGTTGGGGCCCAGGAATGCGCACTATCCACTAAGGGGATTCTGGGGGACCACACAATGAAAACAGCTGTTGCATATATTCACAAATAATCATCCAACGCGTGCACGAAGTCCTGCACGTTGTCCTACGTTCTCCTCTTTTCTTATGGAGTGGTAACTTCTCCTGCACGACTTCAGAAACTTGTCTTTTCCTCTCAGTCCCCTCACTTACCACATGTATTTCCACCATGTATCATGCTCCAGTAATGCCCTGGGCCCTGCCATCAAGTTACCTTTCTTCTTTCCCATAAGTGGAGCTGCTACAGTGAGACCTCCGTGATGAGAGTTTTGCAGTATTTCCGGGCCATTGAGATAAAATTCACATACGACACTGTATTAGTTAAAGATGGCTTACAACATAATTACTTGATTTATGTATATATTGTGTGACGATTACCGCAATCAGGTTAGTTAACACATCCATCACCTGGCATAGTTACATTTTTTTCTATGAAGAGAACTTTTAATATGTTCACCCTTGGCAACTTCCAAATATACAGTGCAGTATTGTTAACTAGAGTCACCATGCTGTACATCACATCCTCAGAACTCATTCATCTTGTAAGTGGAAGTTGGACCCTTTGACCACCTTTGCTCATTGTCCCTACACGCCACTCCACCCAGCCCCTGACAACCCCAATGTGCTCTGTTTCTCCAAGTTCAGACTTTCTTTAGATTGCACAGAAAAGTGAGAGCATGCAGTATTTCCCTTCCCTGTCTTGCTTATTTCACTAAGCATAATGCCCTGAAGGAGGTTCATCCATGCTTTCAGAAATGGAAGGGTGGCCCTCTTTTTTAATGACTGTGTAATATTCTGTGCGTGTGTGTTTGTGTGCATGCACATGTGTGTGTGGTGTGCAGAGACATTTTTTTGTTACCCATTTGAGTCTGTGTGACATCTCTTTGCTACCCATTTATCTGCCAAGAGATACTTAGGTGGTTCCCATGTGTTGGCTCTTGTAAACAATGCTGCAGTGAACAGGGATGCAGGTGCCTCTTTGAAATTGTGGTGTCATTTCCTTCAGATACATACCCAGAAATGGAAGTGCTGGATCATATGGTAGTTCTGCTTTTAATTTTTTTATTGTAGTTTTTTTTTAATTTTGGTATCATTAATCTACAATTACATGAGGAACATTATGTTTACTAGACTCCCCCCATCACCAAGTCCCCCCCACATAACCCATCACAGTCAGTGTCCATCAGCGTAGTACGATGCTGTAGAATCACTATTTGTCTTCTCTGTGTTGCACAGCCTTCCCTGTGCGTCCACCCTACATTAGACATGCCCTCTTTCTTCCCCCCTCCTTACACATCCCTTCCCACACATACTCCCCAGTCCCTTTCTCTTTTGTAACTGTTAATCCTTTCTTGGGTTCTGTGATTCTGCTGCTGTTTTACTCTGTCAGTGTTTTCTTTGTTCTTATACTCCACAGATGAGTGAAATCATTTGAAACTTCAATACCCTCTAGCTCCCCATGTTGTTGCAAATGGTAGGATTTGTTTTCTTCTTATGGCTGAATAGTATTCCACTGTGTATATGTACCACATCTTCTTTATCCATTCATCTACTGATGGACACTTAGGTTGCCATTGTAAATACTGCTGGATGTTAAATTTTGTTGAATGTTTTTTCAGCATCTATGGAGATGATCATGTGGTTTTTGTCTTTCTTTTTGTTGATGTGGTGGATGATGTTGATGGATTTTCAAATGTTGTACCGTCCTTGCATCCGTGAGATGAATCCCACTTGATCATGGTGTATGATCTTCCTGATGTATTTTTGTATTCAGTTTGCTAATATTTTGTTGAGTATTTTTGCATCTATGTTCAGCAGGGATATTGGTCTGTAATTTTCTTTTTTCGTGGGGTATTTGCCTGGTTTTGGTATTAGGGTGATGCTAGCTTCATGTGATGAGTTTGGGAGTATTCCCTCCTCTTCTATTTTTTGGAAAACTTTAAAGAGAATGGGTACTATGTCTTCCTTATATGTCTAATAAAATTCAGCAGTAAATCCGTCTGGTCCAGTGGTTTTGTTCTTGAGTACTTTTTTGATTACCAATTCAATTTTGTTGCTGGTAATTGCTCTGTTTAGATTTTCTGTTTCTTCCTTAGTCAGTCTTGGAATGTTTTATTTTTCTAGGAAGTTGTCCATTTCTTCCAGGTTTTCCAGTTTGTTAGCATATAGATTCTCATAGTATTGTCTAATATTTCTTTGTATTTCTGTGGGGTCTGTCATGATTTTTCCTTTCTCCTTTCTGATTCTGTTTATGTGTGTAGATATTCTTTTTCTCTGAATAAATCTGGCTAGGGGCTTATCTATTTTGTTTCTTTTCTCAAAGAAGCAGCTGTGGGTTTCATTTATTTTTTTTCTATTGCTTTATTCTTATCAATTTTATTTATTTATTTTCTGATTTTTATTATGTCCCTCCTTCAGCTGTCTTTGGGCCTCATTTGTTCTTCTTCCAATCTCAATAATTGTGACTTTAGACTATTCATTTGGGATTGTTCTTCCTTCTTTAAATAGGCCTGGCCTGCTATATACGTTCCCCTTAGAACTGCCTTTACTGCATCCCACAGAAGTTATGGCTTCTGCTGTTGTTGTCATTTGTGTCCATATATTGCTTGATCTCTATGTTAATTTGGTCATTGATCTAATCATTATTTAAGAGCATGTTGTTAAGCCTCCATGTGCTTGTGAGCCTTTTTGTTTTCTTTGTACAATTTGTTTCTAGTTTTATGCCTTTGTGGTCTGTAGAATTGGTTGGTAGAATTTCAATCTTTTTTAATTTATTGAGGCTATTTTTGTGGCTTAGTATGTCATCTATTCTAGAAAATGTTCCATGTGCACTTGAGAAGAATGTGTATCTTGCTGCTTTTGGGTGTAGAGTTCCGTAGATGTCTGTTAGGTCCATCTGTTCTAGTGTGTTGTTCAGTGCCTCTGTGTCCTTACTTATTTTCTGTATGGTGTATCTGTCCTTTGGAGTGAGTGTTGTGTTGAAGTCTCCTAGATTGAATGCATTGCATTCTATTTCCTACTTTAATTCTGTTAGTATTTGTTTCACATATGTTGGTGCTCCTGTGTTGGGTGCATATATATTTATAATGGATATGTCCTCTTGAACTGATCCCTTTATCATTATGTAATGTCCTTCTTTATCTCTTGTGACTTTCTTTGTTTTGAAGTCCATTCTGCCTGATACAAGTACTGCAACACCTGCTTTTTCTCCCTATAGTTTGCACAAAATATATTTTTCCATCCCTTGACTTTTAGTCTATGTGTGTCTTTGGGTTTGAGGTGAGTCTCTTGTAAGCAGGATAGAGATGGGTCTTGCTTTTTTATCCATTCTATTACTCTGTGTCTTTTGATTGGTGCATTCAGTCCATTTAAATTTAGGGTGATTATTGAAAGTTGTGTACTTATTGCCATTGCAGGCTTTAGATTCATGGCTACCAAAGGTTCAAGGGTAGCTTCTTTACTATCTAGTCATCTAACTTAACTCACTTATTTAGCTATTATAAACACAGTCTGATGATTCTTTATTTCTCTCCTTTCTTAGTCTTCCTCCTCCATTCTTTATGTGTTAGGTGTCTTAATCTGTACTCTTTTGTGTTTCCTTTGACTGCTTTTGTGCATAGTTGATTTTATTTTTTGCCTTTAGTTAGTATTTAGTTGGTATGCTTTCTTTGGTGTGATTTTATTTTCTCTGGTGACATCTATTTAGCCTTAGGAGTGCTTCTATCTAGAGCAGTCCCTTTAAAATATCCTGTGGAGGTGGTTTCTGGGAGGCAAATTCCCTCAACTTTTGCTTGTCTGGGAATTGTTTAATCCCTCCTTCATATTCAAATGATAATCATGCTGGATACAGTATTCTTGCTTCAAGGCTCTTCTGTTTCATTGCCTTAAGTATATCATGGCATTCTCTTCTAGCCTTTAAGGCTTCTGTTGAGAAGTCTGATGATAGCCTGATGGATTTTCCTTTGGAGGTGACCTTTTTTCTCTCTCTGCCTGCCTTTAATAGTCTGTCTTTGTCTTTGATCTTTGCCATTTTAATTATTATATTTCTTGGTGTTGTCCTCCCTGGGTCCCTTCTGTTAGGAATTCTGGGTGCTTATGTGGTCTCAGTGACTGTTTTCTACCCCCAGTTTGGGGAGATTTTCAGCAATTATTTCTTCAAAGACACTTTCTATCCCTTTTTCTCTCTTCTTCTTCTTCTGGTACCCCTATAATGCAGATACTGTTCTATTTGGTTTGGTCACACAGTTCTCTTAATAGTCTTTCATTCTTGGAGCTCCTTTTATCTCTCTCTGCCTCAGTTTCTCTGTATTCCTGTTCTCTGATTTCTAATCCATTAACGGCCTCTTGCACCTCTTCCACTCTGCTCTTAAGTCCTTTCCGAGATTGTTTTATTTCTGTATTCTCCCTCCCAACTTTATCCTTTAGCTATTGCATTTTTCTCTGCAGCTCCATCAGCATGCTTATGACCTTTATTTTGAATTCTTTTTCGGGAAGATTGGTTAAGTCTATCTCCCCAGATTCCCTCTCAGGTGATGTCTGGGTTATTCTGGTCTGTATCAAATTCTTCTGCCTTTTCATGGTGATAGAGGTAGTCATGGGCAGTTGGCTCATGTGTCAGCTGGGAGAATAAAGTCCCTTCCACCTTGCTCATCACCTTACTCTCCTGTGAGAACGGTGACCCCTAGCAGCTTGTGCTGGGCAGCTGCGTGCAGATGGTATTCATAGTCTGGCCCAGGTTGCTTCAGAGATGGCTCTGCACAGCTGCTGTAGGGGTGGCCATTCTCAGGTTGTTGCTTCACTATGGTGGGGCCATGCCAGAAGGGCAGCTGGCAGGAGGCTGTTATCGCCATAAGGGGCCTCAGAGCTGCATGGCCGCCCAAGGGTTAAGGCACCCGGAGATCCCTGGGATTCCCAGCTGCTGGGCTGAGTGTGCCAGGATGATTCCATGCAGCTGTGAAGCCCCTGTCCCTAAGAGACTTTCAAAAGGCACTCACTTTTCTTTTGTCCCAGGGGTGCTGGCTGTGTGGATCTGCTCACAGGTTTTGCCATTCTGTTTCCCTAGTATCCTGCACACCATGCATTGTGTGTCTGCACTCCCAGTGCAGATTACTGGGGCTGGTTATTTAGCAGTACTGTGCTTCCACTCCCTCCCCGCTCTGACTCCTCTCCTCCTGCCAGGAAGCTGGGGTGAGGGGAGCGCTCGGGTCCCACCAGGTCATGGCTTGTATCTTACCCCTTCATGAGATGCCGAGTTCTTGCCGGTGTAGATGTTGCCTGGCTGTTGTACTATGTCCTGTGGTCTCTCTTTTAGGAATAGTTGTATTTGTTGTATTTTCAAAAATATATATGGATTTGGGAGGAGATTTTCACTGCCCTGCTCACGCCACCATCTTCCCTCTCCAAGGAGCCTCTTTTAGGAAAGATAAACATTGAACTCTACTGCAAAAAATATAGAGAAGACGCATGTAAATCAAATCATCAATGGAAGAGGAGATAACAAAATTGATACCTCAGAAATACAAAGAATCACATGAAACAACTATGAACAATTGTATATCTAGCAACTGGATAACCTGGAGGAAATTGATCAATTCCTAAAACATACAACCTAACAAGACTGAATGTGAAGAAATTGAAAACCTGAATGGAGCAATAAGTAAGGAGACTGAATCAGGAATCACAAAGCTCCCAATAAACAAAAGCGCAGGACCAGCTGGCTTAGCAGGTGAATTTACTACACATTTAAAGGAGAGTTCATGCCAATTTTCTTCAAAATTTTCTTTCAGAAATTGAAGAGGTAGGAGCCCTTCTAAACTCATTTTATGAGGCTACCATTACCCTAACATCGTAGCTAGACAAGACCACTACAATAAGAGAATGTTACAAGATGATAGTCCTAATAAGCAGAGATGCAAAATATCTCAACAAAATACTATCAGACCGAACTCAATAGCACTTTATAGGGGTCATACTTCATGATAAAATACAGGATTTCTCCCTGGGATGTAAGTATGGGTCAACCCACAAAAGGCAATGTGTGATACACCACATTAACAAAATGAAGGAAAAAAATCACACAATCATCTACATAAATGCAGAAAAAGCATTTGACAGAATTAAAATATCTTCACGATAAAAACTCTCAACAAAATATGTTTTCGAACGAATGCACCTCAACATAATAAAGGCAATATTTGACAGCTAACATCATGCTCAACACTGAAAAGATGAAAGTTTTTCCCCTAGGATAATGAACGAGATAAGTCCACCCATTCTCTTCACACTAGATACTCTAGTCAATGCATAAGACAAGAAAAGGAAATAGAAGCTACACAGATTGGGAAGGAAAGCACAATACTATTTCTTTTTTTCACACAGATGACATGAAAGTCTATGAAGAATATCTAAAAGCATCAACAATCTCCTGGAATTAATAAGTGATTATAGCAAGGCTGCAGGATACCAACTTAATATACACAACACAATTGCTTTCTTATATACCAGCAATAAACAAGGGAAATTTGAATGTAAAACCACAATACCATCTATATTAGTACCCAGATAGGAAAAAAGTATGTATAAATCTGGCAAATTATTTGCCACATCTGTATGAGTAAAATTACTAAGCTCTGAGGAATGAAATCAAAGAATAACCAAATTAATGGAAATACGGTCTGTATTCTTGGATAGGAAGACTCAGTATTATGAGGATGTCAGTTCTTCCCAAATTGATGTATAGATTTAATGCAATCTAAGTAAAAATCCCAGAAGTTGTTTCGTGGATATTGATAAAATGATCCTAAAGTTTCTGTGGAGAGGCAAAAGGACCAGAACAGCCAAGACAATATTGAAGGAGAAGAACAAAGTTGGAGGACGGACATTACCCAACGTCAAGACGTACTATAAAGTTACACTAATCCACACACTGTGTACTGACAAAAGAACTGGCAAATTGAAATAGAATTGGGAGCCCAGAAATAGACCTATGTAAATGCAGTCAATTGATCTTTGATGAAGGAACAAAGGCAATAAATACAATGGAGAAAAGATAGTTTTGACAATAAATGGTACTGGAATAACTGGACATCCACATGCAACAAAAAAATGAATATAGACACAGAACTTACACAGAACATAACAGCTAAGTCAAAGTGGATCACAGACGTAAATGTGAAATGTGGAACTGTAAATCTCCAGTGACATTACACAGGTAGACAGCCTTGGTTGCAGTGATGACATTTTAGATGTAACGCCAAAGACACAATCCATGAAAGAAATCATTGACAAGCCATCCCTCATTGAAACTAGAAACTTTTGCCATGCCAAGGACAACATCAAGAGAATGAGAAGACAAGTCACAGACTGGGAGGAAATATTTGCAAGAGATATCAGACAAAGGAGTGTTGTCTAAAATAAAGAAAGAACTCTTAAAAGTCACAATAAGAACCCAAACAACCTGATTAAAAATTGGGACAGAGTGCTTAACAGACACCTTGCCAAAGAAAATATACTGCCTGCAAATTAGCATATGAGAAGATGTTCCCCTTCCTATGTAATAAGGGAATAGCAAACTAAAATAAGGAGGGGCCACCACACAACTATGAGAATGGCCAAAATCCAGAAGAGCAACTCCACCAAACGCTGATGAGGATGTGGACCAACAGGAACTCTCATTCATTGCTGGTGGGAATGCAAAATAGCTGAGACACTTTGGAGGACGGTTTGGCAATTTCTCTCAAAGTTCAACATACTCATACCATATGATCCAGCACTCACATGCCTTGGTATTGACCCAAGGGAACTGAAAACCACTGTCCACATGAATACCTGCATACATATGTTTGTAGCAGTTTTATTCTGAATTGCCAAACCCTGGGAGCAACCATGATGTCCTTCAGTAGACGACTAGATACATACACTGTAGTATATTTGGACAATGGAATATTACTCAGAGCTAAAAAGTAATGACATTTCAAGCCATGAGAAGAAATGGAGGAACCTTAACTGAAAGAAGCCAAGCTGAAAAGACTACTTACTGGATAATTCCAACCATATGACATTCTAGAAAAGAGATCCATGGCTTCTAGAGATTAGGTGGAAGCAAGGGATCAGTAGGCAGAGCACAGATGACTTTTAGGGCAGTGAAACTCCTCTGTGTGATACTACAATGGTGCATACATGTCTATACACATTCGTGCAATGCCACAGAAGGCACAACAACCAAGAGTGAATCCTAATGTAAACTATGAACTCTGGGTGACAATAATGTATCCATGTAGGATCATCAATTGTAAGAAATGCAGCACTCTGAGGATAGGGGGGATATTGATAATGGGGCAGCCTATGCATGTATGGGGGCTGAGGGCATATGGGAGATTTCTGTACCTTCTGCCCAATGTTGCTGCAAACCTATAACTGCTCTATAAAAAACAGATAATTTTTTCTAAAGACAGTTTGACTTACATGAGTTTTGTACTAATAGAATGTTAGGTATCACTGTGTAGATTTTTCTTAAACAATGCAGCTTTTTGTGAGGAAACATATTGGTGTTATTCTAGATACCCTTTCTTATGAAAAACAGTAAGTAGAAATGTGATTTTTTAAAAAAGACAAATCAACTTCTGGTGTAATAGTGCATCTGCTTTATGAATGTAATGTCTTATTCAGCTCATCTGAATTTGTGGATAGACTCAAATGCATAAACAAAGGCCTGACAGAAGACTTTAACTGCAGGTAAAGTTCATAGATTAAGCTTAGACTTGAAAACACTATGTGCTCTTGGGGACATAAGAGGAATTTTCAGGTAACTGTGGTATTGCTCATTCTTCATCACCAGCCACACAGGGGACATTGGGAACCACCTACAAAGATTGTTGGTGTCCTTCGATAAGTCATATTGAGGCTTGGGATGGTGGGGGTGGGGAAAGACCTTCTTTCTGAAGAGGAGAGTATGGGAGCCAGTTTGCTAAAAATGAGTCACTCTGTACTTGAAATGGTGACACTTGATTTGTGTATGTTCAGAAGCTGATCAGTCGGTCAATAATATTCATTGATCATTCATGGCCTATAGAGAACTAAAGCCAAAGTGGAAAGAGGAAACACAGTGAAGGTCTCTTAACACAGTTACCATTTAATTGGCGAAACAGGAAAAGCAACAATGGAAAATACCCAAGAAAGACTTAAAACAGTATTTAAATAAAGTGTGTGGGACTAAAGAATAGTGAGTGGGTGCAAGGAAAGACCTGGTCCAATTTATCTTTTCTTTGAAGTGGAATATGAGGCGATGTGTCTGAATTGGTTGGCACCTTGAGGATAACGGTGAAGGTATTTCACCTGCATATGGTGTCCTGCGGTCTACTAGTGGTGGGGGGCTGGAATTCTCCTTTGAGTGGGCCTGGCTTCAGGAATAGCGCTCTCTGTGCTTTGCTGCGATGCCAGGGCCACTCTGTTTTCTGTCCTTCATCACTAGGTCTGAACAGGCGATGCTGAGTGTGAGTGAACAAGTGTCTCAGGAAATCCATCCAGGCCTCAGAGACAGGGGCTTCACTGCCCTGAGCAGTGAAAATGCAGCATCACTTATAGGACAACTCCAGAACATCGCTAAGAAGGATAACTGTGTTCATAGCATCATCAGTAAGAGTCCCCCCCTGGTTGTGGTGGCAAGGGTTGGCAAGAATGGGGAGGATGAGTTGGTGGACACAGCCCTGGAAGTCAGCTCCCAAACCACATAGAAAAGGAAAAGCATGATCACTGTGAAATTCTTTTGGCCTTAGTTTCCTCATCTATAATATGCAGAGTTGCAGTTGACCTCTTGCAGTTTAAAGTGAATGCATAAGTCTGAGGTGTATCTGCAGCTAGGATAAATGACTTTGAGGTGTGTGAGATACTGTCCCACCAACTTCACTAATTTATCCCTGGTCATTGTCTGATTGCAGCCCAAGGCCTATGGTAGGAAGCCCTTTTTGTATCTCATGCTTTTAGCTACCAAGCTGGCTTCTACTTTCCTCCTAGGAACTGATGCTGACTTAGGCTGCAGGACATATTCCATGCTGGAATGGAAGCACTGAACTTGACCAGCTACCTTCTAACATTCATATCTTTACATAGTCTGCTTTGGGTGTGTGGACCTGAATTTGGTGCATTGGCCTGAACGTGTGGTCCTTAGAATCTCACATGCAACATCTGGGAAACTCCTAGTAGGTCAGATGCATGCCAGGAGCTCACTTACAGTCACGTAGCCTCATTAATGGACAGAAATTTACGAGCTTAACATATTTTGATCACGCACTCTGTTGGTGAGTTGCGTCGTGTTCCCTCCCCCAGAATAAACCAAACAGATCTCATTTAATTGATTTACCCAAATGGGTGCATAGGTCAGTGAAATTCCTCAGGTAACTTAAACTATGGGGAGCAGAGAGCACAAAGGCATTGTGCATTTCTTCTCAAACCTCTTTGATCTTCTCCTTTCCATAATTTTCGCTAGTTCACAGGTCAGCGGAACCGTGTGCTTCTCCAATGCCGAATGGTTCATGACATGCAGAAATCTCGGGTAGACTGCCCTGGAGGCCTTACTGTCACTGAGGGGGAGCTGGCAAAACTGGGCTGTAAGTTTCCCAACCTGATGCATCCCAACCAGTAGGTGTTTAGCCCCTGCTATGCTGAAATATTTAAAAAATATCATCCCATCAGCTCAGGCACAGGGAACACAAGTGGAGTCTATCTGATAGTGCTGGCCCCTGGCCGTGGCAACAGGGATCCAGAAGAGAGGGCTCAGCATGTTGCTGGGATGCCATCACCTGTGGACGGCAGAGCAGACAGTCTTCCTCACTACATCCAGGATGCAGGACCGCAGTGTACAGGCACGCAAACGCTGAGTAGCCCAAACCCCTTCATCAGTAAACTTCTGGGCTGCAGGAAAACCTTTGTTTCTTTTGTGTTGCAACTGGACCCAGGTCGTGTGCCCTTATCCCCTAACTAGCTGACAGGAAGCCAGTTGGCCCTCAGTTTGCCTTTCAGTGACTGATCTTTCTTCAATATGCTCGCTTGAGCAGGCACCAGGGTATCATCAGCTGCTAGCATTATTTTCTCTAGTGAGAAACCGGTGTCTTGAGAACCATGAGAATTCTGTGAAATTGTCCAGAGTGTTAGTAGAAGGGCTTCTGGAGGTCAGAAATTCACTGCACTACAGATCAACAGAGGACATAAAACCCCATTTTAGTACTAGATTTCCCTACAGTTTTCAAGGATGCAGCAAGAGTAAGAGCCCCCACCTCGCTGTGTGACATGAAGCAGTATGAAAACTGGGGTCTGGACTAAAGCTGACACTGTCTGCTAGCAAGCACTCAGTTGGGGACAGGTCCCAGCCTGTATCTCCCAAGGGATCCTCAGGATCAGAGTTGGAGTGTCTGATAGTAACAGCGGAGCCAAGCAGTTAGGTCAGTGACTTGTCTGTGTTCACGTCCATTCCTGGTCCCATTCTGTAGCTGAAGGAATCTCCTGTTTCCACACATCCAGGCTTAGAACACACCATTCTCTTTGACAGACGTGATGTGGGTATTCAGGGCTGGGAGCAGCCACCAAGCCTCTTCCCACTTGCAGTCTGGGAACAGTGTTAACTGCTGGGTTACGATCGTCAGCTCGGTTGGCATCACAGATGACCGGCGATCTAGCTTTGCAGGTACCTGGACTTCTTTTCTTAGGATGTAGAGATTCATCCTCTCATTCTCAGGCCAGTTGAAGCAGACCAACAGCAATCTACGAAGTTACGGGGAAAAGTCAGTTTACACTTGGACTTGGTTGGACTGGACAAGAGAAAATAGAAACTCACTTATGGTATATTGTAACTGGGTGGGAAAATGCCCTTACCATTTCAGAATAGAAATAGCTGTGTATCCTACTAGCCCCGCCCCCAACCCCAACACCAAGAAGTAACAGGTGGGATTTCAGTTCTGTGAATCCCAGGGTGATTTCTCTGGAGGGTGGATCCCAGATGGGTGATACAGCCAGGTGAACAGAGTGAACCATTTACTTTGGCTGGATGTAGAGAAGCTGGGAAAGAGACCATTCGGGTGTTCTAATTTTGTGACTTAAGTCTCAGGAATGAAACCAAGGCTGGTTACTATGGTGTATTTAATAAACAAGCAGTGAACTGTTTCTAGTTGGATTTTCTGAATCTGATTTGCCATGAGAAAAGTTTAAAACAGATACCTTAGCTTTAGAAGCCTGATTTCTTAATAGAAAGATATGCTCTTGAGGGATCCCCGTGGAGGTGACTGAGTAGTTGACGGCTGCAGACATTGGACTGGAATGCAACTTTACTTGTTATTTTATAATTAAAATTTGACATGACTGATTTCTTAGAGATTCTGAGTTGGTTCTGTATCCTCACATGGAGGAGGTAGGAATCCTAATCAAAAACAAACACAGTCCACTGGATCCTGCTCATCATGGAGGGAGAATCATATGTATGTAGTACGTGTACATGGTTAAAAAAGACGTGCAGAGAAAAGTCAGTTGCTCTCCCACCTCAATTCTCATTTTCCCTATCCACAGGAAACCACTGTTACCCTATTTTCGTGTATCCTTTCAGAGACGGTCTACACCAGTGCAAGTGCATATTATGATAATAGATGATGTTTATGAGCATATATGTGCCCAGCACTGTTTTAAGCTCTCTACAAAAATGATTTCATTTATTCCTCCACAGTTTATCTCCAGTCTGTCCTTCCATTTCTAGGACAATGTGTCTCAAGAAGCTGCAATTGGGAGTCAGAACTGGCTGTCTTCTCTGGCTGAGTAAGGTAAAATCTTTCGGTTTTTCTGGGCTTTTTATTCATCTATAAAATTGTGCATTGGATTGAATCAGTGATCTTTTTATTTAATCACATACAGCCGTTCTACAAAACAGCAAAATATTCCCTGGAGGCCATGAAAGATATAAAAAGTAGGCAGTTTGAGTTGAAGAGCAGCTGGAAGAAGTAGTTTTGACGATGGTTTGAAAACCACTGGCTTAGATGATGTCTAATGGTTCCTGTATTATTTTCTTATGGCTGCTGTGACAAATTCCCATGAACTTGGTGGCTTAAGACATGCATCACTCTCTCATAGTCCCAGAGCTCAAGTCTAAAATCAGCTTCACTGGGTCAAAACCAAGGTATTAGCAGGGCCACCCTCTCCCTGGTAGCTATAGGGGAGAATTTGCGGACTTGCCTTTTCTACTTGTAGAGCTGCACTCTTGTCTTCCCTACCTTGTGACCCATTCCCCCATCATCCAACCTGGTAGCATAGAATCTTGCTTCAGTCGGCACATTGCCCCCTTCCTCTGTGTCAAATCGCCCTCTCTCTTCCTACCAAAACCTAACCAGGCTTTTTGGACATGTAGAGAAGCTTATTCTAAAATGTACATGGGACGACAGAAACCCCAGAATAGCTAAAACATGCTTTATAAAGAAGAATAAAGTAGAAGGAATCACTTCATGTAATGTCATTCTTACTATACAGCTATGGCAATCAAAATAATGTACCATCAGCAGAAGTATGGACAGATGTGTGAATGGAATAGAATATAGACCCCAGAAATAGAACCACACTACATTCAAGTGATTTTTGAGAAAGGTGCTGAAGTGATTTAATGAAGACAGTGTCAACTTTTCTACAAGCATGCTGGTGCTATAATGGGACACCCACAGGCAAAAAAGAAAAAAAGTGAAATGATCTTTGACCTAAACTGCCACTTACATGAACAACTAGGTCAACATGAGTCACAGATTTAAATGCAAAACTATAATACTTTAAGAAAATATCACATGAGAAAACATTTGGATACAGAGCTAAGTGGAGTTCTTTGATGTGGCTTCAAAAGCACAATCCATTAAAAAATTAATAAAGTGGACCTCTTCTAAATTAAAAACTTTTCTCTTTGAAAAGTTGTGAAATTGATTAAACTGTTAGCTACAGAATGCAGAAAAATTCGGAAACCACATATCTTTCAAAAGACTAGGATGTAAAAAATAAAATCAACTCTCACATCAACTATCTTCAGTGAAAGAAAGCAGGTAGAAAATGGGCGAAAGACATGAGCAAGTTTGGCAGAGGACAGACAGATGGCAAATAAGAATATCAAAATATCATCCACATCATTAGGCATAAGAAAGGGAGATATCACTATACACCTATTAGAATACCTAAGAAAAATTTTTAAAGGGGATAACATCAAATACTGGCAAGAATGTGTGGGGAAACTGGATCACTCATGTATTAATGGCTGGAATGTAAAATGGTTCAGGCACTTGCTAAAATGGTTCGGCAATTTCTCTGAAAGTTAAACATGAACTTAACATGTATGCCAGAACTCTCACTGTGGGATTTAAATTAAAGGCTTAATTTCACACAGAAACTTGTACAGGTTTTTACAGCACCTTTATTTGTAATACTCACCAAACAGAAAACCCCAAGTGTCCCCGAATGGGTGAATGGTTGAAGAAAGGGTGGTATATCCACATCACGGAATTCTACTAACAATAAAAAGTTACACATTCTTGACAAATCCAAAAACTCTGGTGGATATTCAGAGAATTGTGTTTCGTGAGAAAGAGCCAAACCCCAAACTTACTAATATAGGATTCCTTTTACGTAGTTTTGAAATGGCAAAATTTTATAAATGGAGATGGTGTAGGAGTTTCCATAGGTTAGGTATGGGGAAGCATTCTAGAAGGGAGGTACATGTGGTCATGGAATAGAACACTATAAATGAAGAAATAGAAAAACAAAATGGCAAAACTAGAGAGATCAATGTGCTGATGGAATTCTTTGGCATCTTGTCTATTGTGATGGATACATGGACCCACATGTGATAAAACTACACAAAACTAAGTACACACACACACACACACACACACATAGACACATGCACTGGAATAAAGCAAAATCTAAATAAGATCAGTGGGTACTCTCAGGGTCAAAATCCTGGCTCTAATACCATTTCGTAATATGTCATCATTGGGGGAAGGGGACAAAGCGTCCATAGGGCCTCTATGTGTTATTTCTTACAACTGCATGTGAATGTACAATTACCTCCAAACACAAAGTTAAAATATCTTTATTTTTTTTTTTTTTACAAAAGAAAAATGTGCATCCCCATCCTGAATCTATGCTGCATTCCTCCAGGGGAAGAAACACCTAGTGCATCTTTCATTGACATGGCACAGATTCCTGAGGCATAGTCTTGAGGCAGCAGAAGGGGTTACTTCTATCTAACATTCTTACCATCCACCTACGAATGTTAGGATTCAGAAGGAAGATAGAACAGAGACTCATTTGTGCAATTACTGAAATTGAAAAATGAAATCAGACTTTCAATAATGAAAGGTACTTCTGATCACATTTGAATTTGTTTTTCAGCTAGGACTAGCTTTCCAGTTAAGTAACATGCTGACGTTTCCCATAAACTGAGTGAAGTAAGACTGTGGTGCCAAGATTTAGAAAAAGGATACTCAAAGCACATACAAAATGTACAATATACCAGGAACCGAATCCTTTGCCAATGAAACATGTGAGAGGGCTGTTTCCAAAATTCTGTTAGGATATATAAGGGGGTGGGGGAAGAAAACCTTACCTTAAGATTCTGCTTTGGAAAACTCTCTGCTGTTGTGATCTGCACCAAGCAATAGTCTGCCTAAAGAAAGCTGTTAAGTGCTTTATCATCCCAGCCTGCCCGTTTCCCCTCAGGACAAATGGGACTCTAATCTGGCCCCTTGGCTGTTTCCTGTTGAGGAGTCTCTGGGGCAGTACTAGACGTTAGGCTGGGCTCATGTCCTGTCCTTGGACAGGGGGAGTACAGGGTTGCAAATGATCCCTGCCTCGAGTTGTTTAGGACCTTTTCTGGACCCCTTAAGCACTTTAGCTGTCCATCACCGATTGTCAAGTGTCAAAGACTTATACTGTCCTTACACCACATATGGTAAGTAGTATTGACGGGGCTTGAAACCCCAACAGCCTGATGAGGTCACCTCAACTGCCAGTGGCATTTTGAAGATGGATAATGGAGTCTATGAAGGGTCAGTGTACCTGGCTGAGATCACCTATCTTCCACGTGGTAAATAAAGCCCTATCACCAGCGAGCTAATCTTATGGATTTTGCCATTAACTGGTTGCTCATTTTCAAACAAACGCCCCTTGTTGCATAGCCAACACATTTGGACATTGGATCTCTGTGTTTGAGACCTGGCCTGGTAGAAACTGTGGCCAGACGGTGCCCAGGCCACATGCAGCGACAGCGTGCTTCACTTCTTTTCTGTCTTTTTTTTTTTTAATTGTCTCTGATCTTCAAGGAACTTGTCCTAAGGTAGATGCTCCATTCTTCACTTTCTCCCCATGGGGATCCAAGATAGCATGGCCATGCGGACACGCGACTTCTCACCCCTGCGCGCTCAGTGGAATGGAGTCCCTAGAGGTGGGTAACGAGTCTGGCCCTGCCTCCCAGCGCAGAGTTGTTTGACTAGGAGGGGGTCACCTGACCTAAGATCCGCCAGTAGAAGTTCTCTTCCAACCTGTTTAACTTCGAGAAGAAACCGTTGAGACTCCGCGCACTGCCAAGACCCGTGTTCTTTTGCGGCAGCCTCCTGAGAGGAAGCAAGTGGCTCCCGCTGCTGAGGTCTTGGATGGTTCCCAGGTTTTCTCCAACTCTCCTAGCAAGTAGGTATGTTACACCATTCTTCTCTTGATAAATCACACCTCTACCAGCCTAAATTACCCACGGCTGAGGTTTGGAGATTAATAAGAAAGAAAATCCAGTCAGATTGGAACCACTTTCCTCTCCTCTCCCTCTTCATCCCCCTATTCTTACCTGTGGTTCGCTTCTATTGTATCGCTAATAAATTCACACTCTCTCAGAATCTAACAGCCCTTATCTTCTTAAAATGAACTGTATTTCTCCTTTGCATCTTAGTTTTGTTTAGATTACTGTTGCTGTCCCAGACCTTAAATTAAAATGCTTTTCTCCGGTGAAGATCAAATAAGTAAGTATTCAGGTACATCCTGGGCATGAATGCAGCTTCATTCCTTAAAATGGGCTCACAAAGCAGTTTGAATTCATTTTTTAATGGGTGAGGTGCTGTGAGCGTTTATCCTACTGTCTTCCTTGCTGTGTTTCAGCTGGCCAATTATTATTAAACCATGTGATTTATAGACTAACCATGTCTTTAACCACTGACATTGTATTTTTTAATTCCTTATTTTGAATAATTTTAGATGCATGTTAAGGTCGCAGAAAATGGCAGAGAGTGTCTTTACCCAGATTTCCCTAATGTTAACAGTTTCCAACACTAAGGAAGGATGATCAGAACCAGGAAATTAACATTGATGTAATACTATTAACAAACGACATACTCTATTTTAGTTTCACCAGTTGTACGACTAATGTCCTTTTCCTATTCCAGGATCCCATTCAGGATACCGCCAGGGCATTTGGCCATCATTTCCACTTAGTCTCCTGCAGGCTGACGATTCCTCAATCTTTCTGGGTCTTTCACATCCCTGAGGCTTTTGAAGATCCTATACTGGTCAGGTATTTTATAGAAGATCTGCCAATTTGGGTTTGCCTGATATTTTCTTAAGATTAGATTTAAGTTACTCATTTGGGCAGGAATTACTGTTTACCTCCATTGGTGATGGGAGACTTTCCATCCTAGTGTTGTCAGGGTGGCCGAACACATTACACCCGACAGTTAATTTTGTTCCTTGAATTGTTCCAGCTCCGGTCATTGGGAGCCCCTTTCGGTTTCTTAGCTTAGCTGTTTCCTTCCTCACCTCTCAGTGTGGTAAAGATAGTCATTTACAATATAGTTAGATTCATTTGTTGCTCTTTGTATTTGAGTTTGGGACCTGCCCCCACCTTGATTGATACAAATTGTTCATTTTTTGGGTATGGGAATCATTACCACAATTCAGAGTGAAAAATGTCTTCTACCTGAAGGGTCACTTTTGTGTTTTAATATTCATTTGTGTGATTGCAAGTTTGAATCATCATGTCTTTGAGGACCATGATATATATTTTGTGAATCATCTGTTCATATCATTTTCTCATTTTTGACAGAAATTTTAGCCCTTTGTCCTTCAATATTTAAAAGTTCTCTATATATGTGTTACATTACCCATTTGTCCATGGTGTATGCTGCAAGTCCTCTGTCCCAGTTTCTCAGTTTCCTTTTGATTTATTTAGGATGTGTTTGTCAAATATTTAAAAAAAATTTGTACAGTCAAATTGATCGTTCTTGTCTTTCACGGCCTCCTAATTTGAGTCACAGTTAGAAAGCCTTTCCCTACACTGAGGTTAAAGAAAAGTTCTGCCATATTTTGTTCAAGAACTTGTGATTTCATTTTTTTATGTTTAAATCCCTAACATCATTGCAGTTTGTTTTCTGGAAGGTGTGTGATATGAATCTACTGTTATGTTTCTCTAAATGTCTCAGTTGATCCATCACCATTTCTTAAATGTCCATCTTTGCTTTGCCCCAGTGATTTTGCATGCACCGCCCCCCCTTTTTTTTAATACTAGAATTTCTGTATGTACTTGGGTGCATCTCTGTGTTTTCTCTTCTATTCCATTGGGCCTTGTATCTGTCCAGGTACCAGTGCTATGATGTTGTAATTGCAGAGGCTTTACACCGTGCTTGAATGTCTGGTATCATTCCTCCCCTCTCGTAGGTTTTCTTTTTCATTTATATCCTAGGTATTCTTGCATATTTTAAACTATGAACTTTATTATGACTTGTCTTACTCCATAACAATGTTTGTTGCTATTTCTGAGATTTCATTCAATCTATAAATTAACTTAGGGAGAATTGACATATTTTCAATGTACTATTCTGCCCATGGACAGTGACTGTCTTTTCATTTACTCACTGTCACAAAGGAAAACATCTTCCTTGTATAGATGCAATGACAATTCCTTGTCATTTGGAAAAACCTTTCCTTGTATTGATGTTCGTGCTAAGTTTATACATGTACATTTAATCTTATGTGTTGCTGTCATATATGGGAACTTCTCTCGCAATATGTTCTCCCCACTGGGTTTTTGTGTGGTTATATACAAAGACTATTGATTCTTTTATGTTAGCTTTATATGCTGCTCCCGTACTGATTTTGAATATTGTTTCAGTTAATGTGTCATTGTTCTGTTAGATGTGTAGGTATACTGTAATATCATTGGCACACAGAGACGGCTTTACCTCTTATTCTCCATTCTTACAAATCTGATAGCTTTCTCTTGTCAACTGATGAATACTTATAGTACAAGTCTGAGTAGGAATAAAGGAGTGGGCATCTGTTCCTTGCCTCTAGTGGTCCCCCATTTAATAAAATACTGGCATTAGGAATTAATTATGTATCTTCTTTCGTGTTTAGAAAACATCCCCTGCAGCCTATTTTCTAGACGTTTTTCTTTTCTTAACATTTATCAGTGTTGAACTTTCCCAAAGGCTTGTTCAGCATCTATGGTTGTCCTTAACTATGTTACTACCATGAGTGATATAAACGGAATTCCTAATATAGAGCCAACTTTGTATTAATGGAATCAATCCCAGTTGGTCACAGTGTATTAGTTTCTTAATGTATTATTGTTGGATGTTTGCTAATGTTTTATTTAGGATTACATATGTACATTTTACCTACCAGTGTCATACTTGCTTCATAGGAGGAGTTAGGGACTTTTCCTTCCTTTCTAACGTTACTGAATAATTTATAGAGAGGCCATTGGTCCTGTGGCATCCTTGATACTTTACTAGAATTCACCTGTAAGACCACCTGAGCAAGGTGCTACTTGGGGGTAATTGCATAGTAACTTTATTTCTTCTATGAAAATTGGCAAATTTCAGCTTTTTAACACTAGAGTTAGCATTTTGTTAGTCTGAATTTCTCTAGGACAATATCTACTTCGTGTAGATTTTCAAAGTTATTTGCAAAGAGGTTGCACAGGAATTTCTCTTTTCTGTTCAATATTTATTTTCATTCTTCCACTTTTTCTTGTAAAAGTCTTTAGCACTCCGAATTTGCCTCTGATCACTACTTTACGTGTATCCCATAGATCCTGATACGTAGTTTGTGTAACTTTAATTTGATGCTCCTCTTTAACCCAAAAAAATTTTAAACCAGAAACCCTTTCCTGGTAGAAAAGCCTTTATGTTTTCAGTTTGTGTTAGTAATTTTAACTTTTGTTGCTTCGTGATTAGAGAGGACTATTTGGGGTATTTCTAATTTTAACTTTGTGTGCTTTGTGATAAGGAGAACTATTTGGTCTATTTCTAATTTATGGAAGTAAATGCTGCCATCCCTGTTTAATTTGTATCAATTTTGACAAGAAAATATACTCTCTATTGTCAGAGCATATGTGTATACACATATAGTTTATTATGTTGTTTAGATTTTCTACATCCCATCCCAATTTTTTATACTACTTGATCTGTCTTATACTAATTAATTTATTAAATCACCCATTTTTACCATATTTTTATCTATGTCTCCTTGCCTTTTTGCTTCATAAAAGTGTTTGCTGTGTTATTTAGTGTATAAATATTCCTAAGTGTTACATCTTCATTGTGAGTCTTGGCTTTTATCATCAACATGTGTCCTTTGTCATGTTAAATGCTTTTAAAAAACTCATCCTGAACTACCCTGTTTTCTGAACTCTTTCCTATCTGGTCCATTCTTCTGCACTGCCCAGTATTATTTAAAACTCACCTACTGCATTATGACATAAAGTTTAACTGTCTTTTGTTCTATTCTTCTGCTTTCTCTCATGTTTAATTACACAACTTCTGTGTTTTCACAATATTGAAGCATTTCTACATTAGTCTTCCCACGTTTTCCACCACCTCGATTTTGGTATTAGCTGTAACATGCTCAACATCACATATTTTGGTGACGTTTTCCATCATCAGATAGGGGATCACAATCCTAATTCATCTTTTAGAAGATTCTTGGCAATCAGCCTGTGAAGAGGCATATACTAAATGTTTTTAAGTGTGTGGGCCACAGTGTCTCTGTCAAAGCTACTCAGCCTGCCATTGCAGTGCAAAAGCGTTTATAGACAATACATAAACTATTGATTGTGTCTTTGTTCCAATAAAACTTTCTTTACAAAATCAAGCAATGGGCTAGATTTGGAACAATGGGGTGGTGCAGTTTGCAAAGCCCTGCTCTAGTAGATAACTCAGAAAGCACTGAGGGGTGCCGAATTCCCAAGTTCCTATGTGTTGAAAAACTTTCTCTATAGGCTGTGATATTTGAAGGACACTCCAGCTGGGATGGAAAATCTCAACTTCAGACTTACTTTTGGTTCACCTCTGTTTTTATAGTTTTAAAAGGATTCTGATTCAAGCAGGTGTCATATCCTCAAATGCTTGCTTGAGTGCAATTCTGTTTGGAGTGTTGGCTTACAGTCTCCTGCTTTATGGTTGTTTCATATGTGTGAAACTTTTTTCCTCATCTTTTTTTTTTTTGCAATGGTTGCATGTAGGAGTCCCCTTCCTTTTGCTAATGTGTATGATATTGTGTTTTTTGCCAAGATTTCTACCTTAGTGATGTTATTCTTGTGTCAGTATAGCAAAGTCCAGATCCTTTATTTATTTTGTTTTGATAAGGGAGGGAGAAGCTGTGATTGCTCTGATTTGTGGTTCTCTTATGTCTTGGAAGATCCTTCATTTTCCCCATTACCCAAGCGTCTGGGATGCTTCTCCTTTGCTCCTTGACTTTATTATTCCCTAGAGGTTATGTCTTTCAACGACTTCACCTTTATACCCTCCTTACCCTTTTAAATGCTCATACTACGGATTCTTTTCCCTGTAGGTCCAAATCTCGCCTTCCAGGACACCGTTTTAGTATTTTCAGACTTATTCTGCTGCAGTTTTAGATGAAGTTTAAGCCCCTCACTGTTTTCCTCCATCTGTATGTCTTGCAGCTTTTCCAGGTCTGTGTTTGCACACCAGAAAGCCTATTGATGGGAGTGTGACAGCCTGTGTGCTGGAATTTCACGATGTTTGTTACTCCCAATTACGTTGAACTTTTCACATTTTCTATGTTAAAGTAATGATCAGATTGTGGCTTTTGTGTAGATTTACATTTTCCTTCTGATTGGTCGGTATCCTTTTGGGAGGAAATATAATGGAAGGAAGACTGCTTTGTGGTCAACATCATATTCTGCTAACTTACCTGTAATTTACAGGGGCATTTTATCATGTGTGTGTGTGTGTGTGTGTGCACACACATACTTATGCACACGAGCCTATTTGTATTCTATCCCTGTAGTAGGGGTCACTAGAGGTCACTGTATATTTATTCAATAAATATTTTTTCTGTAACTGACATTGGAGGCTGTGGATGTCCTCTTAGGATTTCTAAATATTCTTTACCCTGAAGCAGGTTCAAGATGGACCAGAAGCCCACAAGCACTCTGCTAGAGCGTGCTGCAAAGAGTCTGCTGAGTAATGAGCAGGCTGTTATCCAGGCCCTGGATGAGCTCCCAAGAGACCTCTTTGTTCCACTGTTCATTCCTGCCTTCTTGGGCAGACATAAGGAGATACTAAAGGCAATGGTGAGGGTTTGGCCCTTTCGCTGTCTCCATATCGGGCCACTGAGTGCACAAGGGTCAGCCTATGACATCTTGGAAGCCATGATTGATGGTTTGCAGCTCCTCTCTGCCCAGAACTCTTCATCCTGGTAAGACTATCTCCAGTAGCGATAGAGTGAGTCAGCAGGAGAGTGTGCTGGTGCCTGGGGCAGGGGAATACCTAACAGTCTTCCCGAAGTAGCCAGTAGTGAATGCTATAGATCTCTGTGGGGCTACTGGTCCAACACTTGGGGTCACCTTAAGGACTCTAATGTCTCACAGACTTGATTACAGAATAGTGGTGACTGAGGATAACATGGGTGGATTTATCTCCTGGGTGCAATTACATAGAAGAAGCACATGGGCATTGATATGGGAGGAGACCAGAGGTGGACAAAGTAGGGGGAAAAGAACGAAAGGTACTGAATTTCTAGGAAAGGAATTCTTGGTGAATGACATATGCTGTGAGAAACCGGGATAAAGGGTATCGTTCCTTCTCAACACTGATCTTGGGAGATTACATTACAATCGGCTACCTCTCATGTGTTCTGTCTCCTCTCTTTACAGGCCCCCAAAACTGAGGCTCTTAGATTTAAGGCAGGGCCTAGACTGTAGAATAATATGCCCTAAGATCAGAACCACATTCTGCCCCTGCTTTTGGTCTTGTGCTTACTCTCAGAACTCTACTTGTAGAACAGAAGAAACCCAGCATAAAGTCAGGTGCCACGGATTTGATAATTCAAAATCAGAGCCTCACTCAGCCTCAGAATCTGTGGAATTACTTGTAGACCTCTCCCTTGACGGAACCGTGAGAACACAGAAATTTGTTTCCTTTCATCAGAGTAAACTCAGGCAGAGCTTTGGGACTTTGCACCTCTGCTGCAGATATTTGAAAATTTTTGACATGTCTGCCCACAGAAGTATGCTGCAGTTTCTGGATCCAAAATGCATTGCTCACCTGAAGGTAGATGAAGCTCATTTGAGTGAAGTAAACACTTGTGTGCCGCAGACAGTCCACCTGTACAGCCTTCATCTGTTTAAGATCCGCTTTACATGTTTTGCGGAGACATACTTCTAAACTTTTCTCAACTATCTTGGGAAGCTGGACAACCTCCAAGAGCTTGACTTGTATGCCTTGTTCCTCAAAGATCGATTGCACAGACTTCTCAGGTGAGCCGGTGGGATTAACCTGGGTTCCCTTCTTACCCCATGAGTAAGAGAAGAGAGCATGCTTAGATATTCCTAAGCTCCTTGTAAAGTATTTCTCCTTCTGCCTCAGCATGGGAAGTGCTGGGAACTAGCATTTGGCCAGGCTAGAGAGAGGTACTTCATGGTGAGGAGAAAGACAAGATTAGAAAAGGAAGCTGTGCTCATTCGTGCATTCATTCATTCAGACAGCCATGTGTAGACTCTATGATGAGTCTGTAAGTATACTGGTAAAAGTCTCAGTCCTGGTGGTGTCTACAGCTCTCTAGTGAGCAAGAGGAGGCGTTCAGATGGAAAATGTCTTATGCTGTAACACTGATGCACATCCCCCTGGACTTGCCACAGTAGTTAACACTGCCAGATCCTCTTGCTCCTGTGTTTTCCCCAAGGCTTAGACACTGAATGGAGGGGCAGTCATCTGGGAACCAGTCAAAGGGAGCCTTCAGTTGGCTGCCTTCCCAGACCTGTCCTCACCATGTAAGTGACCAGGAGTGGCCATTGATGATGTTGTACATACTAAGTGCATACAGTTTTTTTTTCACTTAATCTGCTACAGAACTCTGGAACAATAATTACTGGTGTGCACATTTTAAAGATAAAGAACATGTGTCTTCTAGTGGGAAAGTAACTTTCTCATGGTCACAAATATATTTAGTTTGATTCCAAAGCCCACATGAATAAGGACTGTTGCAAAATAGGTACAATAGTGACCCACAGGGAGGGGCTGGGATGGGACTAAACCTGACCAAACAAGAAGATATGTACAGATTATTTTATTCTAGATCTTAAGAGCCTGTTTTTCAGGGCACACTGCCCTAGTCCAACAGTCGCTCTTCTGAAATAACCTTTCTTTTTTCTCTCTGCAGAGTGCTGCCACCTCACCTGAAGACACTGAATCTCTCTTACTGTGGTCTGTCTAGCATAGATGTCATCATCCTGTCCCAGAGCTCTAAGGCTACCCACCTAAGGCAGTTGAATCTAAGTCACAACCAGATATTCTCAGAGGCTCATGAGCCCTTCCAGACTCTGCTGGAGAGGGCCTCAGGTACCCTGCAGCATCTGCAAATAAATAATTGCCTGTTAACTGATTCTACTCTCTCTGCTCTCCTGCCAGCTCTGAGCCACTGTTCGTGCCTCCGTGTGCTTAGCTTTGCCTCCAACCCCATTAGAATGCCTATGCTCTCGAGTGTTCTGCAGCACCTAACATCCTTGATGGAGCTGAAGCATGTGATTTATCCTGTCCCTCTCCATTGCTACAGACAATGGGATGTTTGTGGCTTTTATGACCAACAGAAGTTGGCTGAAGTTCAGGCACAATTGAAGGCAATGCTGCAGGCGGTACAGCGGGATGACATGCACTGGACTTCTCATACTGCATTATTACTGTAGTACAAGGAGTCGTGTCAGCACTGATGTGTGGCCACAAAAGTGCTCAGTGTTTTGCTTGAAGGCCTAATTTGTAGAGACACATGTAAAATTGTACTGTTCGGGGAAACGGGGCTCAGCAAGATTGGCTGTGTCCTTGACCTCTGTGAAAGGGGAACTCTAAAAAGGAAGGAGAGGAATTTGGAAGCTCCTGTGGATCTGTTGCCCATTGCCCTCTACTTCCTCTTTTGATTGCTAAGTACAGTGTTGGTTACGTGATGGAAGCTCTCCCAGTCATGTTCCATCACTTCCCTGTGCACACGGGTGGGTCCATTTATCATCTTATAGGCCCTTGGCATAAGTCCCATGAACTGAGACTCTCCCTGGCTGTGGTAGTTGTTGAAGTCAGTAAGTTCACCCTCGAGGGTCCTGAATACTTCTTGTATGTATGATTGCCTTAGGTTGCTTATGAGAAACCCTATGCAAGGGAAAGGAACCAAACAAACTATACTCTCACTGCCTACTGGTGTCTTCATCATGCTGCTAGCTTCCTCTGCAGGTCTCAGACCCTTGGCTCAGTTACTTTTACTTCACATGCACTCACCCTGTGTCTATTGTGCTTTAAGTACTGTTCCAGGTGCTAAGAAAGATCAAGTCCCTGATCTCAAACCCCTCAGAGTAACAGCTGCTCCTATGTTTTGTCCATTTCTCGACTATTTCTTAGGGCATTTGGGAAAATTATGCCTCCATGGCCCAGATTTTTGTTCACTTTTTCCCTTACATATAGCTGCTCAACTGTCAGGTCATGGCTTAAATGTTACCTCCTCCACTAGGTTTTCTCTTACTTCCTCATTTAAGTAGGTTGTTACTTGCTGTTGGTCTCAGTGTGCCATGTGCATGAATATTCTTTCAGGTATACACTATTTCATATGTGTTTGCTTCCTCTGATCTTCCACTAGGTTTGCACTGCTCTCGATGGTACACACTAACCACACGTGGCCACTGAGTGCTAGAAATCTGGCTACTCTGAAATGCGATGTTCTCCAGGTGTTAAATACACACTATATATCCAACAGTTAGTAAGAAACAGGATGTAGAATAACTAATTGATAGTTTATTTATATTGCTTACATGTTGAAAGGATAACACACTGCATGTCAGAGACAGGGGAAAAAAGAATGTAAATTGTTTATATTTACCTGTTGATATGGTAGCCCTGTATTTCAAAGAGTATAAAAAGAGTGAAGATGACTAATGAATGATCTGTTTATGCTTACATGTCAGAATGATAAAGTGCTGTATGTCAAAGACATACTGAGAATAAAGAATGTAAAATTGCTTGTTCATCTTACATGTTGAAATGATAACACACTGAACTTTAATGGCTTCATAACAGAAACAGAATGAAAAATAATCAGTAGTTCGTGCATACTGTTCTCTTGTTGAAATGAGAGCAGACTTGGTAAGATAGAAGAATGTAAAGGTAATTGATGGAATACTTACATGGTTTCCATGTTGAAATGACAACATATGCATTTCAAAGGCTCAATAAAAAGTAATTTAGAGTTATTCTTTCATGTTGCTTACACAGGCAATAACAAATCGCATATCAAAGACCAAGAGTAAAGAATGTAAAAGTTTATAATGAATAAAAATAGTTAACATTTTTCATCTATGTTTGGCAGCAATACACAGCATTGGACTTAGACGAACCTGTTAAAAGAGCTAGTAAATGAATCGCATGTACTGTTTCTTTGTTGAAATGGTAACAGATGGCATTTCAAAGACTTTGTAAGAAAAAGAGAACAGATGATCAGTAATTTGTCAATATTGCTTATGTGTTGAAAGTCCACACTGCACTTCAAAGGCTTCCTAAGAAATGTAAAAACTAACAATGTCTTGGTTTCCATGTTGAAATTGTCATTTTTGTTCACTTTTGTGTTAAATAAGTCACTAAAATTAAACTCACCTGATTCTTTTAACTTTAAGAGGTTTTTACTTTTATTTTGGTGAGGCTTATACTGCATTTCTTTTTGACAGCATGGCACCTGTGTGGGAACTGGGGGAGAAGAAAGCAAGGGCAACAGCACCAGCATCAAGCTGCTCTGTGAGTAACACATTCCTTCCTCTCTGACCCAGAAGTCTCTTGTGTTCTCCAGAATTTATGAAACTGTGGCAGGCCAACTTAACTCACAAGGAGAGGAAAATAGCACACCTTCCCCGGTTCTTGAGAGTTTGGATGACAAAGACGGGATGTTGACAAAGACATGGCTTTCCTGAAGAGGAAATGCCAGGGGCCTTCGTCCTGGTCTGGAGGATATGGGGAGGCTCCCTGAGATCTTGTACTGAATGTCCTCATTCAAAGTAGTGAGTGAGAGCAGTTGAAGGTCCCCGCCTATGCTGCTGAGTGGCAAGAGGTAGGAAAACCTCGCTCCTACTCTGGTAATTTAGTCAAGACATATTTGATTGTTGGCTCCCCAGCTTCCTATCTGTACGATCTTGGGCACATGATGCTCTTTTGCGGTTCAGGTTCTTCATCCATAAAAAAAGGAATGACACTGTTTACTTCCCAGGCATGGCATGAAGGGTAACTTCCCATGAAGTGCTTGGCACACTGCCTGGCACCGTTGCTCTTCAGTCAATGAGTACTCTTAGTATTTTAGCGATGCCTGGTTTAAGCAACACCGACTGACAAAGCAGTATCCATTATAAGGGTGGTGAGGAAAGGACATGCAATCAGCTGGCAAGGTTGGAGGTAGAGGCAGTTCTGGTTTATTTGATCTTCTGGTTATATGCGCCCCATAGACTGCCAGTGTTCGAATGACTGTTATTTTCAGAAATTACTATAACAAAGCCCTCAGCTTTGCTGTGGCCCTGAATATTTTGTTCTCCCCAGTAATACCAAATGGTGAGGAAACATCTATAAAGAGCAAGGAAAGGATACTGACGTAACTGTGTGGTAACTAGTCAGAGGCAAGGACACTGATTGACGGGATCACCAATTCCTTGGATCCATAGCTGCATATTCTACATGTGAGGACAGCATTTGGGTTTATGCAGCAATGTTTCTGGTGTAGAGAGCTGAATGCGGGTCACCAAGTAATGGCTATCCCAGCATGAAGTCTTCTCCCCCTCTCTGCTTCTTACCCTTTCCCCCACCAATTTGCAGCATGGCAAACTGCACACAATTATGGAACATGGAACGGTTTCGCACATGCTTGAGACAGCTATTGCAGTATAGATTTGAGCACGGCAAGTGGTGAACTTGCTAACTGCTGCTTGAGAGCACTTCTCTGGTAGTTACCCAAGAAAATCGGGTTCCATGTATGCCTTTGCAGGAAGGCCCACTTGAGGCTTTTGCTTTTATCCTGTGAGATGATCATAAAACCTTTCAAGAAATATCAAGCTATTGAAGGGCTTACTAAAAAGGGGGGCTCACATCAGACTGCGTGGGTATCCACGTTTCAGGGGCCCATGCCATCACCCAAGTCTCAGAGAGAAGATGGCAAAAGGGAATCCCTGGGCTTTCGACTCAGACTGACCTGGATTTGAGTCCTGAGACGATCCTTCCACTTCAAAGGCAATAAACAACAAAACCTCATAGAGGCCCGCACGCTTCCCAAGCTCTCACAGAGTTCCCCCCAGTCAGGGTCAGACTTGGTATTGCCGCTGAAGGGGATAAACGTTCTCTGAGAGTCAGGGCATCATGAAAGGGGGGCACAACTAGGACCCCTACAGTGTGCCACGCCCTGTGACAACCATTTCACAAGCCCATTTAATTCATTTTTCACAGCTGCACAAGAGGTGGGTTCAGTTTGCCCCAGTGTGCAAACAAGGAAACTGGGAGGTTATTTACTGGGCCCGAAGCCACAGGGTGAAGACCTAGGATGAGAGGCAGCAAACTCGTATAGCCTGTGTCGCTGGTGTCTAAGCTGTGGGGGCCCGACAGTCATGGATGCGGGTCAGACCTGGATGGTTGGGGGCAGAGTGGAGGTGGGAAACAACAGCGTGAAAAGGAAGGACAGGGAAGCTGGGAGAGTTCTGAGAGCGAGCCTGGCTAGTGGAGGGAGCATGGGGCATCTGCAGAGGGGCCCCTGCACAGGCCCACCTACCTTGAAGACCCCACTGACAGAGAAGCAGAGCATGGTCTCCTGAAAGGGAAGTGCCCGGGCGCTCAGCACCACCCAAACCTCCCACCCACATGAGGCTCCCTGGGCCGGCCCAAGGGAGGGAACAGCCACTTCCCGTATGGAGCCACATGTCCACCATGAAGGAGCTGAGGTCATATTGAGTTCCTGACAATATGCACAGGGAGCACAGGATGTCACACTATGTGTGTTTCAGTGGCTTAAACCTCAGATCTGTGGGGGAGGAGAAGCTAGCCAAGGCTGGGGCGGCCACACAGTGGGACCATGACCGGCCTGTCCCATCCCCTAGCCCGGGCAGTCTTGCCCACCACACATGCACAGGGGTCCTTGAGCTCCTTTATATTCCTGCTGCCCTTCGCATACTCGCAGAAGCCGCTTCTAGGAGAAAAAAGAGGAAGAGGGTTGATGCTCTGGCCAGGTGGGTGTTCCCAGGAGCTGGCCTCAGAGCAGAGTCTCAGCTGCGGTACTCACAGGGCTGGGGCCTTGGAGCTGAAGGGAACGGTCAGGGAGAAGCAGGCCTCAATGTGGTAAGCGCCCAGGAGACCTTGTCAGTCTCCGCAGTCATAGATCTTGTAATACCTTTGTGGGAGCAAAAAGGACAGTCCAGTCTGTGCCTGGACCCCACATGGGATTTCAAGGGTGCAGTGAGCAATCCTGAGCTTAGGAAACCCCTCCCATCCCTGTCCACCCCAGCCTCCTGGTCCCAAGGGTACTTACTGCTGCAGGAATGGCAGGACTAGACTCTCCAGCACATCAGATCCAAAGACACTTCCCTGGAATCAAGTGGTCCCCAGAACTACAGCTGGATCCCCTCCTCAGGCACTGCCTAAAACCTGCATGATTCCCCCTCCTCACCATGCACCTCGGTAACATCTTGCGGGCTTCAGTACCAGGGATGGTTGGTGGCCGTGAGTCCTGGCCATCCTGGGGAAAGGAAGAGGCAGTCAGCTTTGCAGACCAGGGGGCAGTGCTGGATGATCAAGAGAAGGATGGGCCCAGGAAAGGGTGAGGGTCAGGTCGGGTGAGAAAGGTTTCTGGAAATTCTGTGGGTAAGACTGCATTTGGGGTCATCCTCATGGTGCCCCTAAAGGCTTTGCGGAACGTGGTTGGGAAGGATCCAGAGCCTTTGTCAGGTTCCCACATGGGTTGGTTACCATCCTCCTCCCTCCCAGGAGGTTTAAGAGTCAGGTTCAAACACTCAACTTGGGCGAGACCAAAAGGGTTCAGAGGAGGCTGTGGGCGGTGTCAGTGCCCCTTAGAGGGTGGAGTGATCACGGAGTACACTTACCAGGAGGAGTAACCTGGGGAACAACTGCAGGATGGAGCTGCCACAGTCAAGACAAAACCGAAGGGTGAGTGAAACTGCAGAGCAGTTGTGCGCATGGGAGCAAGCATCCTTAGCCCAGGTGCACAGCCCAGTGCCTCCCAACCTACACGCCAGCGCCTCAGCCTTCCAGGGCCCCATGGGAGCAAGCATCCTTAGCCCAGGTGCACAGCCCAGTGCCTCCCAACCTACACGCCAGCACCTCAGCCTTCCAGGGCCCTGGGAACCAACCCTGTGCACTAACGCAGAGAGCGAGTGCTGCCTTCCTTCCTCCCTGCCTCCCTCCTCCCTCACCCTCTACCTTCTCCCTCTCCGTCCTCCTAGGCAGCTCCCACCTAGATGGCCCTGGGTCCCACCTCCAGCACCACAAGAAGCCGCATCTGTACATAGGGTTCAGCCTGCCTCCCCATCCCTGCCTCCCTTCCTTCTTTCCAGGTTCCCCGTGAAGGCCCCAGAGAGGAGCGTTGATAGCGTGGGAGCCCAGGGGTCATCCACCTCACTGGGGGTCCAACATTCTGCCAGACCAGGGCACCCCAGGAATAGCCCCAGAGACAGCCACAGGGGGAGGAGACCCCGACCAGAAGGAGTAAAGCCTCAGGCTCCAACTCCATGTGGGGCAGGAAATCCCCAGGTTATCCTGGGATTGGAGTGGGGACCCTTTTGGAGCATGAGAAAGAGGGGCCCCTCTCAGGGCAGGGGAGGGAAGCCCCACATCAGCTCAGAGTCAGGAAGGCCTGTCTCTGCATGAGGCCCTAGGCTGGAGGGCCCTTCTCAGCCCAGGGCACCAGCATCGGGGGCAAGGCTGGTCACTCCTGATCCTGGCAAACAGGGGGAGCCCTGATTCCTGGAGCACACCTCTGAATGGACATGCTCCAGAAGGCTGGGTGCCGAGAGTAAGGGAACAGACTCCAGCCCAGGAGAGCAGGTGAAAAAATCAGAGGAAGGCAAGGAGAGCTCTAAGCACAGGTGAGGGGCACAGGGAGGAGAGTGTAGGGCCTGAGGAACTCCCAGAGGATGAGGACTGCTGCCTCCTGCAAACATGCCCCATCAGGTGTAGCTCAGGCTCCCAAGGGTGACAGAGGATACAATTGACCTTATGTTGGTTGACTTACCTGGGAAGGTGGTGCACAGTGGTTTTGAGTCAGCTCTCATCTCTTCTAGCTCCAGCCCTTTGCCTTTGTCCAACAGCCCTGCAGACTTCACCTGTAATTGTGGGCAGGAAACGCATGGAGCAGAGAACCGTGGCCAGTGTGACCCTGCACCCCCAGTTCCTTCCGCTGCCAACAAATCCACTTCCCTGCCTCTTGTCACCACCCCATGAGCCCTCCAACCTTCCCTTCAAAGAAACATCTGGATGCTGGGCTACAATAAAGTTTGTTCGACCTTTAACCTGATCCTGTCGTGACACTCTTGGAGGCTGGAGAGAAGAATGATACGTTTCACCACAGGGTTGTGTATTCCACTGGCTGGTCCATTTCAGCCACACTGACTGGTCACTTACTATCTTACTCAGGTGTGTCCATGTGAGCTTCAGCTGTTGCTGCATCTCCATCTTGCTGCTGGTGGGATGGAGGGTGAATGCCAAAACTGACTTGTTCAGACCAGTCGTTACATCTTGTCCAGTAAATAACCCAACATCTTGCTCTTCTCTGTGAGGGGTTGCCTTCGCTGCTGTGTCCTGAAATTGAGAACAAGACAGCAATGGTCCCTATACCAGAAGAAGTCCTTGGGATGTACCATGGCTGTTGAAGAAATACCACTGACTTTCACACTCAAAGGGAAGTGCTAAGAAGACTGAAATACTTCACTATGGTTCTGCATGGGAGGTGAGAGGTGGGGCATATTGGCAGAAGATAAGAAAATTATCACAGAGGACAGGGTTTGGGGTTAGGGTTTAATCTGTGATGTTAGTCCTTTTCAGGCTAGGTGATGTAGGACATGTTGCTTATCATCTCTAACTCTCATTCCCTCCTCTGCTCTAGGGGGGTAATAAAATCTACCCTGGAAATTTGGTGTTATGGGACAAGGGTCAAAGGTGAGCTCCTGCCTGTACGAAGAATTAGAGAAATGGAAGATAAATAGGTTGAAAATACCCAGCATGAAGCCTGGAGAGACATAAAATGGAGAATATCAAAACACAGTGGGGAGAGAATTAGAGAAGAGGTAGCAAACATATCTTACCCATGTTTGAGTCTTGGGGAGAAGCAGTATTTTTAGAGCTCTTGGCTGAGAAGTTTCCAAAAGTAACAAGATAGCAATTCAGCATTACAATTCTAGTAGCAAAAGTATGCTTTGAGGAAAAACATTCCTAAAGAAAAGACCAACATTTCATATTGATGTTAACATAGCAAAGACTGGGAAAATCTGTGACCAGGAGACCTCAAACAAAAGAAATACCAAAGGTTATTTTATAGGAGATAGAAGTATGATCCCAGAGGGATACAAGTGGGTGTAGGAAAGAAAAATTAATGACATTTGTGAATATGTATGCAAAGCTAAGTGAGTACTGGCTATTACAGCACCATGGTACTCATTTCTTCTGCGGGCTAAAATGTAGAGAGAACTGAAATGTGTGACAGCGAGTTGGGAGGGGGTTAAGAGCATTCCAATTGTTCCAAACTTCTGCCATTGTCAGAGGAACTTTAAAAAGCTGGTTTACATTAGACTGCAAACGTACTTTGTAATCTTAAGGGTTAACAACACAAGAATGGCAAAAGGGTATTTAACTATCTAGCTAAATTAGATAACTTAATGCTTAAAACTATTAATTTCAAAGAAAAAGGGAGGGAAAAGAACTTGGATCAGGCAAAAATAAATGTACAGTGATATTGTATGTATAAGCCAAATTATATCTATATTTACATGAGAAGTTCCAGAATAAATACTCCACATAGGAAGACATATTACCAGACTGGGTTAAAACAACAACAACGTAAGGGGGAGGAGGCAACATGGTGGCATGAGTAGTTCAGCGGAAATCTCCTCCCAAAAACATACATATTTTTGAAAATATAACAAATGCAACTATTCCTAAAAGAGAGACCAGTGGATACTGTACAATAGCCAGGCTACATCTACATCTGCAAAAACTTAGCATCACACAAAGGGGGTAAGATACAAGCTGTGGCCCAGCAGAATATGAGTGCTCCCCCACCCCAGTTCCCTGGCAGGAAGAAAGGAGTCAGAGCGGGGAGGGTGTGAAAGCCCAGGACTAATCCACACCGGTAGCATGGACACACAATGCACAGTGTGCTGGATATTAGAAAAACAGAAGGGCAAAATCTGTGAGCGGATCCCCACAAGTGGTTCCCCTGAAGCAAAAGAAAAGCGTGCTTTTTGAAAGTCTTAAAGGGACAGGGGCCTCCCAGATGGACAGAATCATCCTGGCACACTCAGCCCAGCAGCTGGGAATCCCAGAGAAATCCAGGTGACCTAACTCCCTAGGCAGCAGTACAGCTCTGAAGCCCCTCACAGCAATAAGTAGCCAGCCAGTCATTCCACCAGATGGCGTGGACCCTGACACACCAGCCTAATAGTGAGCGAGCCAGCAGCAGCAGCCGCGGTGACGAAGCAAAAGGCCTGGGAGCAACCTGTGTGAGTCGGTGGCAGCCAAGTGAGCAACCCGTGTGAGGTGGCAATGATGACAGCAGCCGAGCAAGGGGTCCTGTATCGGCCCACGAGAGCGCTCATTCCTGGTGGCTGAGCGAGCAGCTCGGGAGCAGCCTGTGCAAGCCTACAGTTGCAGCGGACTGGCCCATGAGCGAGCACACCCCCAGCAGCTGCCCAGAATCTCCTCCCAGCACACAGCCCCTGGGCCAGAACCAAAGACCGACACCAGTGCGCAGGTGCCCGGCAGGGGTGCTGCTCTCACAAGAGAGCACACCCGGTGTGCCTGCCACTCCCTGCAGGGCTCAGGGCTACCCTGACAGCAACCCCACCCACAGCAGATTAGGAGATTAATCTGGAGGCTGCTCCAGGAGTGCTGCTAAGTGACACAGGCAACAGAGAAGGGCAAGGTGACCAACAAGCAGGAAAAGACTTTGTTCTTCCAGCTGACACGCGTGCTACCTGCCTACAGCTACCTGTATCACCATGAAAAGGCAGAAGGCTTCAGTCCAGTCCAAAATTACCCAGACAACCCCTGAGAGAGGGCCTGGGGAGATATATTTAACCAATATCCCCAAAAAAGAATTCAAAATAAAGGTCATAACCATGCTAATGGACATGCAGAGAAATAAGCAAGAGTTAAAGGATAAAGTTGGGGGAGAGAATACATAAATAAAACAGTCTTTGGAAGGACTTAAGAGCAGACTGAATGAGGTGCAACATGCCGTTAATGGAATAGAAATCAGAGAACAGAAACACAGAGTAGCTGATGCAGAGAGAGACAAAAGGATCTCCAGGAATTAAAGAAAATTAAGAGAACTCTGTGACCAATCCAAATGGAACAATATTCGCATTATATGGGTAGCAGAAGAAGGAGAGAGAAAAAGGGAGAGAAAGTGTGTTTGAAGAAATAATTGCTGAAAATTTCCCCAAACTGGGGGAAGAAATAGTCTCTCCGACCATGGAAGCCCACAGAACTCCCAACACAAAGGACCCAAGGAAGACAACACCAATCATATAATAATTAAAATGGCAAAGATCAAAGACAAGGACAGAGTATTAAAAGCAGCCAGAGAGAGAAAAAAGATCACCTACAAAGGAAAACCCATCAGGCTATCATCAGACTTCTCATCAGAAACTTTACAGGCCAGAAGAGAACAGCATGATATATTTAATGCAATGAAACACAAGGACCTTGAACCAAGAATACTATATCCAGCATGATTATCATTTAAATATGAAGGAGAGATTAAACAATTCCCAGAGAAGCAAAAGTTGAGGGAATTTGCCTCCCACAAACCACCTCTACAGGGTATTTTAGAGGGACTGCTCTAGATGGGAGCACTCCTAAGACTAAATAGATGTCACCAGAGAAAATAAAATCACAGCAAAGAAAGTAGACCAACCAAATACTAACTAAAGGCAAAAAGTAAAATCAACTAATCACAAAAGCAGTCAAAGGAAACACAAAAGAACACAGAATAAAACACCTAACATATAAAGAATGGAGGAGGAGGAATAAAAAGGGAGAGAAGTAAAGAAGCATCAGACTGTGCTTATAATAGCTTAATAAGTGAGTTATGTTAGACAGTTAGATAGTAAAGAAGCTAACCTTGAACCCTTGGTAACCACAAATCTAAAGCCTGCAATTGCAATAAGTACATGTCTCTCAATGATCACCTTAAATGTAAATGGACTGAATGCACCAATCAAAAGACACAGAGGAATAGAATGGATAAAAAAAGCAAGACCCATCTACATGCTGCTTAGAAGAGACTCACCTCAAACCCAAAGACATACACAGACTAAAAGTCAAGGGATAGAAAAAAATATTTCATGCAAACAATAGGGAGAAAAAAGCAGGAGTAGCTGTACTGGTATCAGATAAAATAGACTTCAAAACAAAGAAAGTAACAAGAAATAAAGAAGGACATTATGTAATAATAAAGGGGTCAGTCCAACAAAAGAATATAGCCATTATAAATATATATGCACCCAGTACAGGAGCACCAACATATGTGAAAGAAATACTAAGAGAATTAAAGGAGGAAATATAATGCAATGTGTTCATTTTAGGAGACTTCAACACACCACTCACTCTAAAGGACAGATCCACCAGACAGAAAATTAGTAAGGACACAGAGACACTGAACAACACACTAGAATAGATGGACTTAACAGACATCTACAAAACTCTACACCCAAAAGCAGGTGGATACACATTCTTCTCAAGTGCACATGGAACATTGTCCAGAATAGACCACATACTAGGCCACTAAAAGAGCCTCAGTAAATTCAAAAAGATTGAAATTCAACCAACCAACTTCTCAGACCACAAAGACATAAAATTAGAAATAAATTGTATAAAGAAAACACAATGGCTCACAAACACATGGAGGCTTAGCAACATGCTCCTAAATAATGAATGGACCAATGACCAAATTAAAACAGAGATAAAGCAATATATGGAGACTAATAACACTGACAGCATAAAGTTCCAACTTCTGTGGGATGCAGCAAAAGCAGTTCTAAGAGGAAAGTACATAGCAATCCAGGCCTATCTAAAGAAAGAAGAACATTCCCAAATGAGTAGTCTAAAGACACAATTATTGAAACTGGAAAAGGAAGAAAAAATGAGGCCCAAAGTCAGCAGAAGGAGGGACATAATAAAGATCAGAGAAGAAATAAAAAAAATTGAGAACAATAAAACAATAGAGAAAAATCAATGAAACAAAGAGCTGGGCATTTGAAAAAATAAACAAAATAGATAAGCTCTTAAGAGAAAAACAGAACCTATACACATCAACAGAATCAGAAATGAGAAAGGAAAAATCATGATGGACCACACAAAAATACAAAAAATTATTAGAGAATACTATGAAAATCTATATGCTAACAAGCTGGAAAACCTAGAAGAAATGGACGACTTCTTAGAAAAATACAACCTTCCAAGACTGACCAAAGAAGAAAGAGAAAATCTAAACAGACCAATTACCAGCAACAAAATAGAAGTGGTAATCAAAAAACTACCCTAGAGCAAAACCCCTGGGCAAGATGGATTCACCGGAGAATTTTCTCAGACATATAGAGAAGACATAATACCCATTCTTCTTAAAGTTTTCCAGAAAATAGAAGAGGAGGGCATACTTCCAATCTCATTCTATGAAGCCAGCATCACTTTAATACCAAAACCAGACAAAGACTCCACCAAAAAAGAAAATGACGGACCAATATCCCTGATGAACGTAGATGCAAAAATACTCAACAAAATATTAGCAAACCGAATTCAAAAATACATCAAGAGGATCATACACCATGACCAAGTGGGATTCATCTCAGGGATGCAAGGATGGAACAACATTTGAAAATCCATCCACATCATCCACCACATCAGCAAAAAGAAGGAGAGAAACCAATAATCATTTCCATAGATGCTGAAAAAGCATTCAACAAAATTCAACATCCATTCATGATAAAAACTCTCAACAAAATGGGTATAGAGGGCAAGTACCTCACATAATAAAGGCCATATATGACAAACCCACAGCCAACATCATACTTAACAGTGAGAAGCTGAAAACTTTTCCTCTAAGATAGGGAACAAGACAGGGATGCCCACTCTCCCCACTGTTATTCAAAATAGTACTGGAGGTCCCAGCCATGGCAAGCAGACAAAACAAAAAATATAAGGCATCCAGATTGTTAGAGGAAGTCAAACTGTCACTATTTGCAGATGACATGATATTGTAATAAAAAACCCTAAAGGCTCCATTCCAAAACAACTAGAACTAATATCTGAATTCAGCAAAGTTGCATAATACAAAATTAATACACAGAGGTTCGTTGCTTTCCTAAACACTAATGACAAATTAACAGAAAGAGAAATCAGGAAAAGAATTCCATTCACAACTGCATCAAAAAGAATAAAATACCTAGGAATAAACCTATTCAAGGAAGTGAAAGACCTATACCCTGTAAACTACAAGACAGTCTTAAGAGAAATTGAAGAGGACACTAACAAATAGAAACCTATCACATGCTCTTGGCTAGGAAGAATTAAATCATCAAAATGGCCATCCTGCCTAAAGCAATCTACAGATTCAATGCAATGCCTATCAAAATACCAACAACATTCTTCAACGAATTGGAACAAATAGTTCAAAAATTCATATAAAACCACAAAAGACCTCGAATAGCCAAAGCAATCCTGAGAAAGAAGGGTAAAGCAGGGGGCATCTGGCTCCCCAACTTCAAGCTCTACTACAAAGCCACAGTAATCAAGACATTTTGGTACTGGCACAAGAACAGAGCTACAGACAAGTGGAACAGAATAGACAGTCCAGATATTAATCCAAACATATATGGTCAATTAATATATGATAAAGGAGCCATGGACATACAATGGGGAAATGACAGCCTCTTCAACAGCTGGTGTTAGCCAAACTGGACAGCTACATGTAAGAGAATGAAACTGGATCATTGTCTAACCCCATACACAAAAGTAAATTCAAAATGGATCAAAGACCTGAATGTAAGTCATGAAACCATAAAACTCTTAGAAAAAAACATAGGCAAAAATCTCTTGGACATAAACATGAGGGACTTCTTCATGAACATATCTCCCTGGGCAAGGGGAAAAAAAGCAAAAATGAACAAGTGGGATGACATCAAGCTGAAAAGCTTCTGTACAGCAAATGACACCACTAATAGAACAAAAAGACATCCTACAGTTTGGGAGAATATACTCATAAATGAAAGATCCAGTAAAGGGTTGACATCCAAAATATATAAAGAGCTCACACACCTCAACAAGCAAAATGCAAATAATCCAATTAAAAAATGGGCAGAGGAGCTGAACAGACACTTTTCCAAAGAAATTCAGATGGCCAAAAGACACATGAAAATATGCTCCACATCACTAGTCATCAGAGAAATGCAAACTAAAACCACAATGAGATATCACCTCACACCAGTAAGGATTGCCACCATCCAAAAGACAAACAACAACAAATGTTGGTGAGATTGTGGGGAAACGGGGCCCTCTACACTACTGGTTGGAATGAAAACTAGTTCCACCATTGTGGAAAGCAGTATGGAGGTTCCTCAAAAAGCAGCAAATAGAAATACCATTTGACCCAGGAATTCTACCTCTAGGAATTTACCCTAAGAATGCAGCAGCCCAGTTTGAAAAAGACAGATGCACCCCTATGTTTCTCGGAGCACTATTTTCAATAGCCAAGAAATGGAAGCAACCTAAGTGTCCATCAGTAGATGAATGGATAAAGAAGATGTGGTACATATACACAATGGAATATTATTCATCCATAAGAAGAAAACAAATCCTACCATTTGCAACAATATGGATGGAGCTAGAGGGTATTATGCTCAGTGAAATAAGCCAGTTGGAGAAGAACAAATACCAAATGATTTCACTCATATGTGGAGTATAAGAACAAAGAAAAAAACTGAGGGAACAAAAGAGCAGCAGAATCACAGACCCCAAGAATGGACTAACAGTTACCAAAGGGAAAGGGTCTGGGGAGGATGGGTGGGAAGGGAGGTATAAGTGGGCGGGGAAAGAAAGGGGGCATTACGATTAGCATGTATAATGTTGGGGGACACACAGGGAGTGCTGTGTAACACAGAGAAGACAAGTAGTGATTCTACAGCATCTTACTATGCTGATGGACAGTGACTGTGATGGCATATTTGGGGGGTGACTCGGTGATGGGGGGAGTCTTATAAGCATAATGTTACTCATGTAATTGTAGATTAATGATAACAAAGTAAAAAAATATATAAACAACAACAACAACGACAACAGTAACACTACATCAAATGCTCCTTAAGAGACACATGCAAAATTCAGTGATCTACAAAATTGGAAAATAAAAGAAATATTGGTAAGATGTAAAATTTACACTCTATCCTACCGAAAGCTGGTATGAGCATATTAGTAAATGGAAGGTACCCTTTAAGAAAAAAAAATGCTGCTAGAGAAAAGAGGGAGATTTGGTTCAGGTAAAAAGATTCAAAGTAGTAAGAAGCTATCAATGCAAAGTCCTAATTTGCATGCATGTCTTAACACAGCCAAAATATGCACAGCAAAGACTGACAGAAGTAAATGGAGAAATGGACAAATTCATTGTCAGAGTGGGAAATTTTAACACGCCTCCCTTGGTGACATACAAAGTGGCAGATAAAAATTCAGCTAGATGGAGAAGATTTCAAAATGTGAATTAACTAGATTATCCAGTTTACTTAGTTGAAATAGACCAATGCACATAGTAACTACACATGCAACATTCCAGGGTATGGTAAATGCTAGGCCATACAGCAAGCCTCAAGAAAGTTTAATGGTGTAAACACAAGCTACCCTGGATAGCTGACATGAGTTTCAAGGGTACTGGTGGGTTCTCTGCCCCTCACCCTCCTGCAGCATGACTCCAAAGAACATTTATTTACACCAGAATTCCCAATCCCTCCACCTAGGGGACCATCCCCAATCTCCAGACCCTGGATGTACGAGGACCACCTGACTCAGGCCCTCTCCCTCAACCAGGGACAAAATTCCACCTCAGCCATGACCATCTGCATAGGAGGAGGAGATGTTGTCCATGTGGAACCAGGATTGGTGTATCAGGGCCTGCTTGACCCATTTCCTCAAGCAGTGGATGGGGGTCAGCCTAGTCCCTTGCCATCCCACTCTAAACAGGGGTGGGCTGGGTGTCCTGTGGTTTGGGCTGGGAGAGGGGACCCAGAATCCCTCCAGCCTCATGGGGATCTCAGGCCAAGGTCTCATGCTAACAAACGCACCCATGGTGTGGCTGGAAGGCAGTGAGTGGCCTGCCACCAATGTCCTCACAGGCTTCTTGTGAAGACAATCTGTGGGCTGGAGCTAGCAGATTGGAGAGATCCCAGGAGGGCTGCCGAGGGAGGAGAGAGCCAGTCCTAAGCTCTTTGTCGGGGTCACACAAACAAAATGGAGTCCTTACAGGAAGTTGTGTCCCCAGGAGCACAGAGCAGAGAGTCCTGGGGGCCAGAAACTTTACTTCCTGTAAGTACTGATCCCTGAGTTTGCTGCAAGCCTGACACCCAGGGAACTGTTTCCAATTGAACCACCTCTGCAGAGGAAGCCAAGTTGATTCAGGAGGCCTTGGACCCAGTTGCTCGAAGCTACACATGCAAGGAACTCTGTTGGCCAGGCTCTGGGAAGATTTCATTACGCTGTGCTCCTTCATTCCACAAACCCAGAGAACTCTGAGTGCCAAGGTGTAGGCCAGTTTCTGGACTTGCTGCATTGCATCTGCTCTTTCGCCTATTTCCCACAAGGGAACTCTGATAGCACAATCATCAGTTTTCCAAGGTTGCTGAGGCTTACTGAGGTGATGAAGCTTGTAAGGAATTATTCAGGGGCTACATGGCATAAAAGAGATGGTAATTGAGCTGCATGGAATGAGGGTTACCTCTCAATGCATAGCTTTACTAAAGTCTTGCTGCAATATGTGGGGTTTTCTTAAGTTAGGGGAAAGTAACAGAATGGTCTGAAAACAGTCACATGGCTGGCATTAACTCCAACCCATTCTGGAGAGACAAAAACAAAACAAAACAAAAATCAACAATGGATGATTGGATATGGAGAAAGGGGAACCCTCCTACACTACTGTTGGGAACGTAAATTAGTTCAACCATTGTGGAAAGCAATGTGGAGGCTCCTCAAAATCTCAAATTAGAAATACCATTTGACCCAGGAATTCCACTCCTAGGAATTTACCCTAAGAATGCAGGAGTCCAGTTTGAAAAAGACTTACTCACCCCTATGTTTATTCCAGCACTACTTACAATAGCCAAGAAATGGAAGCAACCTAACTGCCCATCAGTAGACAAATGAATAAAGAAGATGCAGTACATGTACACAATGGAATATTATTCAGCCATAAGAAGAAAACAAATCCTACCATTTGCAACATGGATGGAGCTATAGGGTATTTTGCTCACTGAAATAAGCCAGGTGGACAAAGACAAGTATCAAATGATTTCACGCCTCTGTGGAGTATAACAACAAAGACAAAAGCTAAAGTAACAAAACAGCAGCTGACTCACAGAACTCAAGAATGGACTAACAGTTACCGAAGGGAAAGGGACTGGGGAGGATGGGTGGGAAGGGTTGGACAAGGGGGAAAACGGGCATTATGATTAGCAGACATAGTGTATGGGTGGGGGGGGGGGCACGGGGAAGGCTGTACAACAAAGACAAGTAGTGATTCTATAGCATCTTACTATGCTGATGGATAGTGACTGTAATGGGGTATGTGGTGGGGGCTTGATAATGGGGGGAGTCTAGTAACAATAATGTTGCTCATCTAATTGTAGATTAGTGATATCAAAAAAAACTATTAAAAAAGGATATTAGGGAAGGTTCAACCCAGTACAGATCTATTATAAAAATTTTCTCCTACCCTGCAAAAAATAAAAATAATACAATTTTAAATGCCTATATAGGGGAATATCTTCATATTCATATTCATATGAGAATGTCTTCTGGTGTTGGGGGTAGACAAGGATTTATTTGAAAAAACACAAAACCACTATGTATAAAGTAAAACGATTAATAACTTTGACTATATTATAGTTAAGAACTTCTGTTAATTTAAAGAAACCACCAAGAACTTGATCAAAAGATAAGAGACAAAGTGGGGAAAGATATATGCAACATATATAAAGTACAAAGGACTAATGTAAATATATATAAATAACTTCTATAAATTAATTTGAAAAAGGCACATTACCCAATAGAAAAAGTTGAGGAATATTTGGATAAATGCTTCACAATACAAGAAATCCTAATATCCAACAGGCATATGAAAAGATGCTCAACATCATTAGCAATCAGGAAAATCAAATTACAAAAGGCCACTTAATATCCACTAAATTGGCAAAAATTAAAGTCTGATAATAAAAGTGTTGGCCAGCAGGTGGAGGAGTGGGAACTCCTAAACACTGCTAGTAAGGGTGTAAACTGGTACAAGGCATTAGGAAAATTTAGTCATTAGGAAATGTTAGGCATTATCTAGGCGCATTGAAGGTGCCCATACCCTGTAAACCAGTATTCCACTCTTCAATAAAAATCCTGGAGACACCTATGTACACCTGTGTTTATGTACACAACTAAGAATATTCGTGGTAGCACTGTTTTGTAACAGTCAAAAACAATTAGAATGTCTCTCAAAGTTAGATAAATTTTGTATATTCATACAAGAGTATTTGCAAATAAATGAAATAACCAAACAACGAGATGTCTACACACCTACTAGAATGGCCAAAATTTGGAACACCAACAACACTAAATGCTGACAAGGATATGGAGCAGCAGGAACTCTCATTCACTGCTGATGAGAATGCAAAATGATACAGCTACTTTGGAAGACAGTTTAGAAGTTTCTTACAAAACTAAATATATGCTTGCCATACAATCCAGCAATTTTGCTCCTTGGTGTTTATCCAAAGCTGATGAAGACATATCTGCACAAAATCCAGCACACACAAATTTATAACAGCTTTATTCATAGGTGCGCAAACTTGTAAGCAACCCAGATGTCCTTCAGTAGATGAACGGATGCATAAACAGTGATACATCCAGACAGTGGAATATTATTCTGAGCTAAAAAGAAATGAAAGCCACAAAAACATGTGGGGTAACTTAAATGTATATTAATAGGTTAAATAAGCGAATCTGAAAAGGCTACATACTGTATGATTCCAACTGTATGACGTTCTGGAAAGGGCAACACTATGGAGAAAATAAAAAGATCAGTGGTTGCCAGAAGATGGGATGGGGGAGGGGAGTGCAAATAGGTAGAGCACAGAGGATTTGGTGGGGGGCAGTGGAGCTACTCTGTATGATATTATAATGATGGATATATGTCATTACACATTTATCCAAACCCGTAAAATATACAACACTAAGAGTTGAACACTGGGGTAAACTACGGACTTTAAGTAGTTGAAATGTGTCAATGTAGGTTCATCAACTGTTACAAATGTTCCACTCAGATGGGGGATGTTGATAATGGGGGGATAAATTATGTATGTGTGAAAGCAGGGGGTATATGGTAAATCTCTGTGCTTTCTTTTCAAATTTGCTGTGAACCTAAAACTGCTCTAAGAAACAAACTTTTTTAAAAAGTAAGTTTATCACAATCTTAAAAATTGTAATAACTATAGCTTCCAGCAATAACATGGCTGAATCTCACAAATAATGTGGAGTGAAAGAAGATAGTCAGAACTCCAAGTATATTAAGTATATAAAGTTCAAATATCTGTAAAACAAAACTGTGTTGTTTAGGGATGCTTACATGGAAGATAAACCTATAAAGAAAAGCAAAGAAATGATATCACAATAGACAAGATAGGGGTTACGTCTAAGGTGAATGGAGGAATGTCATCAGGTGGGGGCTGGGGGACAGAGGGACTAAGTGAGTGGGGGTTATTGAGGTGTTGTTTCTTGTCCAGGGTGGTCATTACCTGGGTGATTGACAACTTTATAAAAGTTCTTTTAACTGGCAGTTCTTTTCTGAACGTTTCTCTTTTCTTAATAAAATGGAAAGCAAGGTCACCAAGTGGGATCAAGGATGGGGGTAGGTGGTGTTGAAGATTTGAGGAAAAGGAAGATGGTAGAAAAGAAAGAGGTTGGAGAGTAACCAGAATAGGGGAATATAGTCTTTTTTTATCTTAATTCTTTAATGAAAAATTTTCCCTTTTTCCTCATTTCTAATGCTTTTTCTCTTGCATATAACATTATTTTATTAATTTTAATATTGTACATTATATGCAGTTATTCCCAGTTAAATTATGATATTTAATGTTTAAAAAGAAATTTTAAAAGCATAATTAAGTCTTAATAAATCATATAATTATGATAATAGTAATACATGGTATTTATTATTTCATCTTGAGTTTTAGAGAAGCTAATGTAGTTCATATTTAGACAAAAATAAGCAGGGCTCATGCCAGTATTTTTTTTCTTTTTCTTTCAATTTTTATATCAGGTAGCTTAAGTGTTAATTCTTCATTTTATAACTTTTAAACAGACATAAATATTTATTACCTATTCTTTTATTGATCTCCATTCCCAAAGTCATTTTTTAAATGTCAGGAAATATAAACATATTAGAATCACAAAACTAAATACTGATATTTAAAATTACTGGAAAACTATTATACTCTTAAATTTACTTAGAAGATTTAAATGGAAAAAGTTGTTATGTATATGTAATTTTATAATTTTGCATACGTTTTTATATGAACCAATTTGTAAAAAATCAGTTATTTAAATTATAACATGATTTGGTTTATATACATGTTTATATTGTAATTATATAGGCTTAAGTATGAATATACATAGTGTAAATTTAAAATTTTTATAAAGGCAAATGTAAATTTAAAGTTACCATCAATGTTGCTTTAAAATATGCCATGAGTTTTCATTTTCTATATTCTATAGATCTTCCTTGATATGTGATGGGGTTATGTCCCAATAAAGCCATCACAAGCTGAAAACACTGTAAGTCGAAAATGCACTTAGTACTTAATTGACCTACCTCACATCATAGCTTAGCCTCGTTTACCTAAAACATCATCAGAACACTTATATTAGCCTTCAGTTGGGCAAAATCATCTAGCACAAAACTTATTTTGAAATGAAGTGTTGACTACCTCATGTAATTTATTGACTACTGTACTGAAAGTGAAGAAAATGGTTGTATGGGGACAGGATGGTTTTAAGTCCTATTGTTTGTTGACGCTCATGATCACGTGGCTGACTGGAAGCTGCAAATCACTGCTACTGCCACTGTCCAGCATCAGAGGAGAGTACGTACTGCATATCTCTAGACCAGGAAAAGATTCCAATTCAAAACCCAAAGTAGAGTTTCTACTGAATGCATATTGTTTTTGCACCATCATGAAGTCAAAAAATTGTAAGTCAAACCATCATAAGTCAGGAACTGTCTATATAATAACTCTGCTATTGTCATAAAGATCAAAGTTTTTTAAAAAATCATTTGAATCTACAAATACCGAATCTAGAAATATTAAAGTTACAACTCTTGGATAGCTCAGGAAAAAATATTGTGTATGTAGCTAGAGAATGAGTGCTCAAATAAAACAAATGGTGTAAAATGTTAACAGTAGGTGAATTGAGGTAAAGGATATGTGGGTGTTCTTTATACTTTGATTACACTGGCAACTTTTCTAAGTTTGAAATTATTTCTAAGTAAGAAGTTAAAATGAAGAAAGGGACATGGACTGAAACAGTGATATAAGTGGAAATCAACAGAATACTTGGGAATAAATGCATCTCTTGAATTAAAAAGTGGGGGAGTATGGTAATTTATCCCCTCCTTTTCAGCTGTAAAGCCAACACCACAAGCTATATTATGATTTCTTGTAAATAAATTTTCTCCTGAGAGCTAGCCTTGAAATATAACTAGCTGATGTTCTGTTTTTCTTTTCTTTGTGCAAACTCCGTCCCCAGTCCTTGAATCCACAAGCAGAGTATTGTCCCACTCAGTCCAGTCTGCACAGGGATCAGATGTACAGACTCATCTGAAGCTATTCTAGACCAGCCATTTTCTATTGACTTTGCTGGCAAATGCTCTCTGTTCTCATGATCACCTGCAGCTGTGTCATTAATTTCTGTGATATTAAGTGAGGAATTCTCATTGCTAGAATATATAATCAGATCATTTAAAATGACAAATTCAGTTCAGTAATGAGGTGCAAGTGGAGGTCATTATCAAGGTATCATCTCTAAGAGGAAAACTGCAACATGTCACCTTGGAAACCCTCAAAACTCCAGCGTTGAAACAAATTCCAGCATTATGCAATGTGTTTCTGATTGTGAAATTTCAGTTCCCATAGTGTTGCCAATAGCAAACGTGCCATCAATAACACGAACTCATCAAATGTTCCAGTTTAAAGTCATTTTATTATTATTATTATCAGCAGCAGCAGCATTACCATTAGCACAAAACTAAGTACACTAATAAAAGAAAACAAAATCACACCCCAAAGGCATGTGTCTTACTGGCGGTGAGTCAATCACATTATCTTCATGTACAAGGGACAGCACCCTGAGGATAAAGACCATATCACAGCTTGAGAATCAATTCAGTAATTCAGCCAACATTATTAAGCACCTAGGCACAATAGGAGATTAAAAATGCATACAAAAATCCCTGCTGTCAAGGAGTTTTACAGTATAGTAGGAGGTATTGAAAAACATCAAGAAGAACACAGGGCCATATGACATCAGTGACATAATGGAGGCAGTACCATGTATTAAGTGTTATTGGAGAGGGCATCACAAGAGCCTAACATCACATTCAGTTGTGGGACATCAAAGACACTGCAAAGGGAAGGTGACATCTGAGATAGGCCTTAAGGAACTAGGACTTTGGCAGACTGGCATGTGGAGAGAATTGTGAGGGCCAAAGCATGGCCACAGCAAAGCCCATGGCATGTTTGGGGAAAGAACAGTAGACCAGTATGGCTGGCTGTATAGGATCTATATAATGGCAGTGGTATGATAAAATGCTGCTAGTTGGAAAGCAACCATATTTTGAATGACTGTGAATAACAGGCTAAGATTTCTGATTTTTAATTTATGTCACAGTTATTTTATTTATCCACAGCAATAAAATATATAATTACTTATGAAGAGATATGGTCATTTCACTTCCATATTTCTTAGAAAAACTCAAGTGATTTCTAGGCAGTATTCCTGCCTTACTATCAAAAAGGGCCCAGCAAGTGACATCAAGAAATCTCTAGTAAATTCTCCACATGTGACTAAATCTCTTCCCTCAGAGTCTATTCCTTCCATCCATCCAGCGACCACACTTCCTCCCACTCCCACCTCCAACCCTACCAGTTCTGTGCCACCTGATCAGCTGAGGCAAACGCAACTTAGGATTTCCAGCCACATATGCCATCCTGAAACTAGGACCCACAGCCTTGAGAAGTGAGAGCAGTGGTGGTAGGGGTTATGAACAAATGACAATGTAGCTTTCCGAGAAGTTGTATGCATAACTATCCTGAGTTCCTGGTCTTCCACTCAGTCTGACCCAGAAGACACCTGGAAGGGTCCTGGAACTCACAATAACTGCATAAAGTTTCCTCTTATTGTCAATGAATTCCTCAAAGGAATCACATTCCATTTGGTTACAAGTTATTGAAAAGCATCCTGGGTCAGAGGCTGTTGAATGAAAGTGTGGCTACACTGGGGTAATTTTCTCTTTCTGATCAAGGAACCCTGTTGGGCTCTGTCTATGCCCAGCAGGCTGGTAGATGGGAAATTCTCCCATGCACTGACATTCAAAGGTGCTAAAGAATGGTTGTATTAGGTAACCAAGCCAAAGAAGTAAACTATTTAGACCAACCCAGGAGCTTTGAAAAACCAAGTTGCCATAGCCACACTTTCTGAAGCTAGTCAGTCTTTCAGCTCTTTCCTAGAACGTGACCTCCTCTGCAAGAAGTCATGGATAGCAGTAGTGAGGCCCCATGTCACACTGGACCTCAGGATGACCAGGGAACCTCCACGGTAGATGAGGAACACCTTTCGGCCCCGAGTGTCCCACACATCCTGAGCAGATGCCCACAGGCTTGGCATGCTCTGCCAGCCAATATGGGACTGCATATTGGCCACTAACACAATCAGAGGATACAGAACCAGGCAGGTGATTGTTCCATTGACACTTCCCGACACCAAGGCAGGAACCCAGTGGGGCAGGCCTTGCTCTGCCAAGCCATCCTGGATGGGGTCCTTGAAGGAGAAATACAGAGCACTTCCCAGGCTGTTCCTAAGAAGGACAGGCCAGAAACCACGATAGTAGCCCAGCGACAGCCGCCCCCAAAGCCCATAAGAGTTGAATTCCTTGAGAATGCTGAAGGTGCTGGGGAAGCGAGCTTGCTTACGACCATCCTGGAGCACATTCTGCACCCTTTCAAAGGGACTGAGGGCCAAAGCCTCCACCACACCAGACATGAGCCCTGCAGTCCAGCGGTGTCCCAAGGAGTGTGGCCCAACAGGGGAGAGACAGCACAGCAGACTATCATAAGTCCCAAACAGTAGGGTCCCTTGCAATGTCTTGGACAGAAGAGGTGGGTAGATTCCCCGGTAGAAGTATTGAGGGCCTTCGTGCCAAAGCTGTCGCACAGCCTCTGACACCGCCACAGCATGGATCTGTTGCCGGAACACAACCTTATAGATAGGAAAGGTCAGAAAAGTAGACATAAAGTTGGAAACAGCCCCAAGGGCATATGCCTGTGAGTGCCAGCTTTTCTTTCCTGGAGCCTCTGCTCGCGTCTTGTGCTGAAGATCCTTCCTGGGAGAGTGGCTCTGTTCCCCCATGCTGCAGACAACTGGGTGCAGAAGGAAGAAACTGACAGGAGTGGAAAAAAAAAGAGGTTAGACTGGCCGGTTAACTCTGTTGGTGAACATTTTCTTTGCTTAGTTAGAAACAGAGCCTAAGTCGGGTAGAAACTCAGTTCTTAGTTAGAAACTCAGCTCTAAGGAAACAAGCAAGTCTTTGGGCCAGTTTCTGAGAAATTGGCACACTCTTAAGAAAGAATTCATCAGCCTTAAAGTAAAGCAAAGGCAGTTCATTTTACTGTACAGTCACCTCTACAGTGTTTTGCTGACACAGCAAACATTCTAATATTCAAAGAAGGCTGAATATTGAAGAAAGTAAAAATGAGGAAGGAGGGCTCCAAAACCTATTGCATTCAATTTTCACCACGTGAAATTTTTCATTTGATAAACTACTAGAATAATAAGGTGCTATTCTCTTTCTGAAAAGTGGCACTATCTCGTAGAGAGGCAGAAAGGCATTCAGAAGTTGTAGTCCAGTAATTAGAGGCTGGTAGGAAATCTGGAGTGCAGGAACTCCCCCTCACCTCTCTTTTTGTAGATTCCTGACAATACTGTAGCTGTTTTGTGACACCAGCCCCCACGTGAGGAACAGAATGAGTAGCTCTTCCTGGAAGTTCAGTGCCAAAAGGCTTCCAACCTGGCAATTTTCAAGCCTTATCTTGCAGACCTGTAGCTATAGAGCAGAGCAGTGGTTTGAATCCCAACACTATTGACATTTGGGGCCAGATAATTCTTTGTTGTAGTTATTTATCCTGTGCATCACAGGCCACTCAGCAGCATCCTGAGTAAAGCATCAGAAAGTAAAAATGAGGAAGGAGGGCTCCAACTGCATTCAATTTTCACCAGGTGAAATTTTTCATTTCATAACCTGCTAGAATAATAAGGTGCTACTCTCTTTCTGAAAAGTGGCACTGCTGCTTCTACTCCCTGGGTGCCAGGAGCAACAGTTATGACCTACCCAGGGATGACAACCAAAATTATATCCAGACATTGTGCTGTATGTCCTCTGAGAGGCAAACCCACCCCAGGTTCCGAACCACTGCACTGCACAGAGCGGAGAGGTAGTACAAGCACTCCAAACTAGTGCTCCCTCCCCAGGAAGGTCTGGGAGCACATGGGGTAGTACCAAAGGCAACTGGGGAGCCAGGGCTCGTGAAAGAAATTGGAATCAGGAAGAAATGAGTGCTCAGTGCAGATCTGAGAAACTGAGGGACTTTATTGTGAATAAAAAGGGGTTCCACTCAGGCCCCCAATCCCACAGGGGCCCCCAACATTCCCCAGAGACCCTACCAAGGACCTTTTTCCCTACGTTTTCCTACTCCTAAATAAGGACTGGTAGCAAGGGGAATGTTTGTCCCCTCTCCTATCCCAGAGTGGGATAATGTTCTGCTTCCTCCCTCTATTTTCCTGAACAACCTATAAACATGTGTTGACTAACTGCATAAGGCAGTCCAATTTAGCAGAAAGAAAATTGGGCTAGGATTTGGCAGACAAGCATTCTAAGTGCCAGTTGTTATCAGCTTCCTGTATGTTAGAAATCCATCGGCAACTTGGAGCCTTGTCCAGCTCAGTTATGAAATGAGCAGACAGGACACAATGCCCTCTAGGCATCTTCATACTGTACACATCACATAGGTTGACATGGGGGAATTCGGGCCAATATTTGATTGAGGAATTGTGCTGCTCCCTCCTTCATTCCTTCTGCCATTTTTGCCAGTCATTTTCAGGAATTAAAGGTGAACAATCATTTAGAAACGCCTTACCTTCAATATCTAATTAATCATTTTATAAATCCAATTCTTCCTATTTTATGGGGAAGGAGGATGTTTTTTCTCCCATGTATTTTTCTGTTGAAAGGCCAGGCTTTGGGGGAAGACGGACCTGAGGCTGAATTCTGCCTCCATCACTCACTTACTTGTACTACCTTAGGCAACACACTTTACTCAGTCCCCGTTTCTTTGAAAAGGGACAACAGACCTACCTCAAAGGTTTTTGCAAACATTAATAAAATAAAATGAGATAAAGTAGTTGAGCATCTGTGGCATGCTGGCCTCAATAAAAAATATCTTTAAAAAAAGAAAGATACTTCCTGAGTTCACCATCTGTATCCACAGAGCACATGCCCCTGCAGGACACCCTCAGGTCAGCCAGACCCAGATGAAGCAGTAGGTAGAGTGAAGCAAGTCCTGTGTTCATGGGAGGCAGGGAAGACCTTTCCTCTGTGAATGTCAAGATGTTATATAAACAATCCTGGACAGCCTGACCTCTGAACATAAATGCCAAGTAGAGACCACAGAATGGGCCTGGAATTGGCCTGGAGCACTTATCCCCTTTACCCTATGATGTGCCTCCTATGTTTACAGCCTAGTAAAGTGAGCTCCATCCTAGACTTGTACCCGTACTTTGGTTAATTAATATGTGTTGTGGCATCAGGGAGACTTGGTACCGAGTTCCCTGGCCAGTCAAGTCCAGATGGACAGCCTCTGTGAACACCCCACACTCCAGCCTGACATTTGTCCATTCACTCAGGGCATCCCTCAGCTGGTCTTTGTTCATGTCACAAACAAATATGATCATCTACTAACTTGTTGTGGGTAGATCACTGTGGATCTAGAAGTGAAGAAGATTGGGACCTATTGTCAAGGACCTGAGAATCTAGTGGGGTCACAGGTCAACCGTGAGATAAACTACACTGGAAGGCAAAATAAAGGGTGCATGCAAAAGTTCTCAATCATAATGTAGGGTGGTCACAGGGATGGAAGTACAGCATGGAGAGTATAGCCAATGATCCTATAACATCTTCCTGTGTTGACTTAGTGACTGCACTAGAGGGGGTAAGGATTTAATAACATGGGTAACTGTTGAACGACTGTGCTCTATACTTGAAATTAATCTAAGACTGTCTATCAGTTTTTAAAAAAAGGGTGTACTAATCAGGGTCAGAGCAGAGAGACAAGAGCAATTTATTCCACTTGGGAGAGGAAGCAACCAAAAAAATTTCTCTGAGAAGGGCATCTGACTTGATCCTTAACCAATGAGCAGGTTCTTGTTAGGTGGTGTGAGGGCAGGCATTCCATGCTGAGGAAGAGGTCTAAGGCACAGAGGCCTAAAAGCATGAGCGGCGCAAGGCACTGGACACAGACCGAAGGAAGGAGATAGAGCTGTGGCAGACAAACAGGAGCCAATCTAGAATGAGCGCCATATTTGTTTTCCCCAGTGCAGTGTGTTACAGCAGAAAAACACAGGTTCTGCATTCAGACAGCTCAGGTTTGAATTTCGCCATGCCGCTTCCTAGCTTTGTGACTTTGGCTGAGTCTCTTCCTGTCCCTGAGCCCCAATATCTTTATCTGTAAAATGATTGTCATGAAAGTTGCAGGAGATGAAGTATATAAAAGGTTTATCAGACTACCCAGATATAAATTGCTTTATAGGTTAAATTAGTACTTTCACTTTTTAAATAACGAGATCCCAGGAACAGAGGTAAGATAACAACTATGTTGTTCTAGAGGCTGCAATCGGCCTACTGTGCTGGATCATCAGCTGAGTGTATTTTGTATTGCTTCTTTGGAAGACAGCAGAGAAGAGATGGCCATGGGCTTTGGGGTTTGACAGCCCTGGGCTGGAGTCCCAGTGCCTCCACTTACAGGTTGAGTGGCCTTATACAAGTTATCTAACCTTCCTGAAACGCAGTTTCCCTGTGTGCAAAATGGTATAGATAACATTGCCTGTCTCAACAGGGGTGTCAAGGAGCTTATGTGAGACAACAAATGTAAAGTTCCTGGCACAAAGGAGGCAGGCAGCCAAGGCCAGTGATTAGTGTTTCAACTAAAAGCCTTACCCTCCTAACTTTCAGGCTTTTAAGGCTGGTTTGTTGAAACTGGAAAATGTGGCCACATTAGGGATGTGAATTGGAACACACTCCCACATGAGGCCTCCTCCCAGTCTTGCATGAAAGACCCTCACTTTGTTCTAATGGTCCAATCGAGGCACCTTTACATAATCCATTTCCTTTCAGTTTTTTGTCAGAGCTCTAAGATCTATTCTTTGTCCTATTTGATCCCACTCTCACCAGGTCCAACTGCAGATCACCTAATTTGGCAATGAATCCAATTTAAACACAGAACAAGAACCTACTGTGACCCAAGGTCAGATGTCATGGTACTGGGGAGCAGAAGCAAGTCTGAAGGAAACCCCAGAGCTACTGTCAGCATCATCCCTGACTGTGTGAAGTGAGCCTTCTCTCTACCTCCCTGTGCCCTCCATTCCCCACAACTGTTCTATCCACAAGAGAATGGCCACAGTAATCAGATGGAAGGTGCCTCATCTCCAAATTTGAATTGTTTACTCTAAGGAACTTCAGGTGTTATGGTTGTAAACAAGAAGGTAGAAGGGAACAGGTGAGGTATGTGGGCAGGCTGAAGACAAAACCAGTAGCCGTTGAATGGGTATCAGATTGCATTTGCTTCCAAGCATCAAGAGTCAAGAACAAGCCCCATGGGGGGGCCTCCAAGCCACATTCTACACAAGGGAAGTTAAGACTTGCTCTCCAAGAACTAGAAGTCATGGAAAATTGAGCACATTTCCCAGCCACTAGTTTCATGGCCCATTCACTCTGGACAGCCCTGCATGCCGTTTCCATGGAGTTGCTCCTTCTCGGGGGCCAGTGATGCCAAATCCGGCAAAGAATAGGTCCCGTCAAGAGCTCACAGAAGGGCAGCCTAGCAACGTGTCCTCAAGCCAGGAAATGAAAGAGCTCTATCAGCAGCAGAGAGCTGTGGTTCAAGGGCTAGGTAGAACTGTCTCATTTCTCATGCTTCTTCCTCATGTACAAGTTGAAAGAGGATGACTATGAAGAACAATTGTAGAGGAGTGATTCCTAACCATTTCTGGGCCACAGACACATTTGAAAATTTACAAACCTATGGACTTAGAAAATATACAAAGTCTAAATTATTTGCAAACAATTTCAGGAAGGACACTAGGTTCTCAGGTCTGCTCTGTAGTTACAGACAGATATGCTGTGGACAGATACATTGGCAGCAAGTCCATTTGCTTATTACCCTCAGCGTGATGTGCTGTTTTCAGAAGTGGTTCACAAACCTCTCTATACCTCAGAATTAACTACAGCACTGGCTATAAACCATACTCCCCACCCCTAGTCCTAGTAAATCCTAATACCTCAGATGTGGGGTTCAGAAATCTGCATATCTAACAAGCTCTCCAAAATGATTCTGAGGCAGCAAGCCTTGCGCCCATACTTTGGTTAATTAACACGTATTGTGGTGTCAGAGAGAGATGGTCCAAATTTTGGCTTTACCCTGTAATTTCAAGCAAGTCATTTCACCTCTCTGAGCCTTTGTCTACTTTGGGGCTCTAAGTTGTAGAAATAATGTTTTAATTTTTAAAATAAACAGTTTGTTATAGTTTTTTAAAAAAGAGTATAAAAAAGAGAAAAGTGTCCCAGTTTCCTCTTCTGCATGATGGGTACCATAAAAGTTGCCCAACTCTTCCCCATCCCTGCCCTTTGACAATACCACCACACCAGGACTGCTGTTGAGAGGGTTTGAGACCACCCATGTGAAAATGCTCTATAGGCTGCTCAGCAAGGCAAACAGTTGGCACTTGGAGAGCAACAGACTGAGGTGCAAAATTACATGTTGACAGCAGTATGATGAGGAGCAAGATGAATTAACTGTGTCTGTCTCCTCATCTGTAAAATGGAGAAAATAGTCTTAGTTCGCTAATTCTGTATAATTCCAAACGGGCCTTTCCATTTTCACTTTGGCTTTTTTCCACTAACCCTCAACCTGAGAGTAGAAAGGAGTGTTCACACGGAGCAGCCTTTGAAATTAGACGGGTCGACTTGGGTGTAAGCTCTTAGCTTTGCACTTCTAACTGCACTAACTGCCTGGGTGCTTAAGTCTCCGCTGTTAAATGGGAATACTGCCACCTCCACAAGGCTGCTGAGAAGAATAAATATGTCGTGCGAATGCATCTGCACGCAGAAAGCGCTCAGTACATGTTTCCCCACCCCCCTCGCCCCTATACAAAGGTGAGGAACTCATTGTTCACTTGATTTCAGTCCCACCTCGTGTCTGGGGCATCCGGGCTCAAAGCGCAGAAGGAGGCGGGTGGAGATGGAAGGGGAGAGGAAGAAGGGAAGCGAGGAGGAAGCAGCAAACTCACGGGTAAAATGCAAATCGGCTCTGTCGGTGCGTCCGAGCTGCACTTGACACCACGCCGGCTCCCGCGCCCGTGTGCCACAGCCCCCGCCGGCCGGTACCCCACTTTGGCTAGTAATGGCCTTGGGCCGGAGGCTGCGCGGCGAGGTCGTCCCCGCGGCCCGCTGATTGGCCGCTCCGCCCTGCTCATCACGCGCTTTTGTCTCACTGGGTAGAGGCTAAAAGAAGCGGCGGCTGCGGGAAGGGCCAAGCAGGTGGGCGGGGGCGGCTGCTGCTGTCGTGGGAACCGTGTTGCCGCAACTCGGCTACCCCAGGCTGAGCGGCAATGCCTAGCAGCTCTATCAGGCAGCCCCGGGTCGCTTAGCGGCTAAGGAAGCGTCATCCTTTCCCCTGCAGGGCCGCGGAGACCGGAAGGTGGCATCCTCAGCTCTCCAAGCCGGAGCTACCGCTGCCCACCAGCCCAGCACAGGTAAAGAAAGGGGGCGATGCCTCGAGCGGGAGAGGAGGGGAAGCCCCACCGGTACTGGGCAGCTCCCCGCTTGGGGAATCGAGAAGAGGGAAGCAGAGGAAGGAGCACTACCGTGGTCCGGCTGCGCGGAGGGAGGAGGTGGGCTTCTACTGGATGCGGCCGAATGGGTAGGATTTGCCTGGATTGGGAGGGGAGCATTTCCAGAAGGTTGGTAAGGGCGAGGCGGGGAGAGAATCTCAAACTGTCTGCCCTGAACCCTTTGGCATCTCCTCATCTCTTCCTGGGGTGCTGTCTGTGGGTGTGAGTTTCCATCTCCTGTTCCCTTTCTCTCTGGCAGGCCTGATCAAAGCCGAGTCCGAACTTGAATGCAGTGCAGCTGATGGCAGGGCTGGTAGGCCGGCCATTTCCCGGGGCAGATGTAATGGTGTGGGAATTGCTTTGGCAAGTATTCAGGAGCTGTGTGAGGGAATTTTCATTCTGGCAACAGCGAGGCCCCCCCGGGGGGTGGGGCGTGGAGGTTGGGGAGGGAGGAAGCAGGTTGCGGAAAGAGGCTGCTTCTGACTTTTTCCCTTTGCGGCTCTGCCTTCCGCAACCGCTCAGTCCTGATGCGCTGAGGACTGGGACCTGTTAACCCCAGGAGACCGAGGTCGACCAACCCCGGAGGCGAGCTTTCTCAAGGAGGGGCCCCTGTTGCAGAGGCTGGAAGGGAAATAAAGGCACGCACTAATTTCTGAGCCCCAGTAAGAATCTGAGGAACAACGGGGGAAACTTTCAGAAGGGGATGCGTCTAACACCTGAGACCGTGAGTTTAATGGAGATCGTATTATCACCACATAATCTGTGAGATTTAGACTGTTACAGTCTGTTTTGAGAGCCCAGTAATGGCTCCACACACTATTTCATTGACAACTCAAAGCAACAGCTGTCCTCCATCCTGGAGGACTGGTGGGAGGGGATGGATGCGGCTCAGAAAAGCACCCTGCTAGCTCGGGGACACCCGCCAACTCCAGAAGGTTGTAATTGCTAGTCTCCTGCAGGGTATTTTTAGGGCAGTGGGTAAATGTAAAATGTACTGCAAGAGGTTCAGCAAGGTAGAGAAGGCCACTTCAGGGAAGCTGTCTACTACTTTATTAACATTTTTTTCCGCTTTCTTTCCTTTTCTTTACAGTCCTCATTGACATACAAGGAAGGCTAAGCCCAGGAGCGTTGCTTTGGGGATTTCTCCTGCAGGTTAGGCTTTTCTAAAAAGCCTGAGCATCTTGTCATATTCAGATGGAGGTCATCATCGTCATGGGCCGGTGGGGAAGGCACTCTAGCTGCCTTGGGCCCATTCCCTGTTGAGATCCCTGAGGAGGAGTCTTGTTTCTTTAAGGGTCAATATAGAAGAAAGAAAATGAAGTTCTTTTCAGGGAGGGTGGTGCCAGCCCAAGGGGAAGAAACCTTTGAAAACTGGCTGATCCAAGTCAGTGGGTTCCTGCCAGATTGGATATGTCTGAGAAGGAAAAGCTCAAGCACTTGATGACAACCCTTAGGAGTCCTGCATGGGAGGTCATGCATTTGCTCCAGGTTGCCAACTCCAACTTAAGTGTGGCAGAATTCTTGCATGCCAATGAAATTGGTGTTTGGGGAGTCTAAAAGCAGTATCACTGCCCATGGTAAATTTTGTTAACACTTTGCAGGCACAAGGGGAAAAAGCCTCCCTTTATGTGATCCATTTAGAGGTACAGCTCCAGAATACTATTCAGGCAGGGATCATAGCTGAGAAAGATGGAAAGCAAACTCACCTGCACCAGCTCCTTTTAGGGGCTGAGCTGAACAGGGATCTGTGCATCAGGCTGAAGCATCTTCTCAGTGTGTATGCAAATGATCAGGAGCATCTTCCCAATTTCCTGGAGTTAATCAAGATGATAAGGGAGGAAGAGGATTGGGATGATACTCTTATGAAATGGAAGTGACCCAAAAGATCTGAGCTAATCATGGAAAGGGCAGCAAGCCCTGTGGTGTTTCGGAGTCCCAAACCAGTAGTGATCAGTTACGCTGACTACAATGCCATAAAGAAAGATGATACCCTTGAGGACTCAGATGAGGATGTGATTTTGGTGGTGTCTCAGGACCTTCCACTTACATCCACAGATGCTCCTCACTTTAGAGGCAGGGCAAGACCTCAGGATCAAATACTGGTCACTGATGCCCCCAGCAGTTCTGGAATACAGTCTCCTTCCATCAGTGGTGGTTCTGGGTATAAGAATGATGGTTCACAGGATTTTCAGAGCCAGGAAGTAAAAATACACACAATCTGCTGTTCATATTGTGGTGAGGAGGGCCACTCAAGGGAAGCCTGTGACAGGAGAGCAAGCAGGCCCAGGTGTTTGAGAACCTGATCACCCTGAAAGAAGTGACACATAAAGAGGAGGAGAAATCAAGAGACTTCTCTGGTGAACACAATGACCCCTCTCAGCCACAGTAACAGGCTAGACCCAGCCCTCTGTGGACCCTCAAGTATATTCAGAAGACTGGTGATGAGAAGGAGGAAGCAGACATCTATTAGCATGAATTCATCCTCAAAGTGGCTTTTGGGAAGGTACCAGCAATGTGGAGGGAGGAATGTTCTGACCTCTGTCCCTGCTCCCTCCTGTCTGCATAAGGATCTGTTCTCTGTGTCTATTTCTTTGATGATTTATTCTTTTATGAAAGGAGTATAACTTAAACATTCAAAAAATGAAGGAACATACAAAGACTAATGTACGTATTACATGAAACTCTCCATCCTTATATTACATGAAACTCTACCATTATATAACCATTCTCAGACCTTTGATGAATATCCTTTTAGATAGCTCTCTATAACTGCACACCCAGATAGACATATGTGTAAATAAGGTGATCAAATATAAGTGCTGTTCTATACTGTGTGTTTTTTCACCAAACTATATGTTGTGGACTTCTGTCAATGAATATGTATAAGAATCAAGTTTAATGTTTCTATGGGTGATACTGCTTTTAGGAATATAGAGGAAAAATAAATAAGAAAAGTAAATATAGAAACTATAATGTGGGAAGGGGGTGATACTGTGGAGTTTTTACCAGCCTCATTTACAGATGAGGCAAAGGGAAACTGAAGTGGAGTGAATATCTCCCAGAGAGCCCCCTATCACAACTGAGCTGTCTCCTAGGCCACAGGGTCAAATCTGCACCCATTAATAATGTCCCAATGCTTTCTTCTCTAATGCAGCCTGAGAAGTCTGCCAATGGGTGGGGGTGGGAGCAAAAATGGACAATGGGTATTTCAGGGGGCTCCATTCCTGTACACTTTGGGAAGGGGCAGCTCTTCCTTCCTTGGGAAGATTTCTTAAGTTGCTGTACCTGCCACTTCTGGACACCTGATGGCAACAAAAAGACTGTCTTTTGGGCTGGGACTACCTTCTGCCTCTTGCCCAGTTACAGAGAAAGCATCTTACTCCTGAGAGACTGGTACTTAGGGGAGGCTCAGCACTCCCCAAGCCTCACCTTAGCTACATGCTAGAGGACACAAACAGCTCAAGGACTCCAAGCTAACCTCGCCCTGACCCAAGAAATGAGAATAGCCAGTGAAGGATGAAAAGGAATCTGGATTCCAGGGCATGGGAAAAAGCATGGGAATTAGCGAGAAAGCCCATATACCCATTAGAACTGAGGAAAGAGATCACAGATGGACCTTCCTGGACATATGCTGCTGCCCTGTCTCATGATTTCAGTTTGGAGAGTGATGAAAAATGAGATGTGACTTCAGTCCCTAGGGGTTCTGTGTTCCTTGTGGGTATATCAGTTCTTATCCTTGTGAGCTGGACAAGGTTGGTGGGGGGATTTCATTTAAGGCAAGGAGTTAAATGAATGCAGACCTGATGGAGTCTGTCAGGAAAGAAATAGGGCTGAGAGGACAAGGGAGACAGTGTGAGGGAGAGGAAGCACACAACTGTGTGGGGAGGGGAGCCAAGGGCAATGACCAGGCAGGGGACTCACATTGGACTGACTGGAAACTTGGGAGGAATTTCAGATCCGAAGGTTTCACACACAACCCTCGGCTATGTTGTCCCAAGGGGAGGGGTGTTGGGGCTCTAATTCATACTAAGAGCTGATGGCCTGCTCAGAAGGGACAAAGGAGTCCTCCAGGCTGAGGCCCCAAGGGAGGGCTAGAAACCAGGCACTGCCAGAAGCCCACTGCAGCCTTCCCTGGGCTGCCATGAAGTGCTTCTGCTTCCAGAATCCCCCACCAGCTCCTCCCTGGCTTCTTGCTCCTCCTCCACCCATGGCCTCACAGCCTGACCTTACAGTGCCCCCAAGCCCAGCCACCCTCTCTATGGGTGGGAGCTGGAGACTGGGCCACCTATGCTCTCTGCCGGCACCCCTCCCTCACACCCAGCACCCCTGTTTGCCTTAAGCCTCACCTTCTTAACCTCATGGCCAGAGGGAGACTGGGAGGGCCTCTGCCTGGATCCTTGAGCTGAGAACTGGCCAAGAGCCAAGGCTCCAGAGACCCACTCCTAGCATCCTTCTGGGGCACTTCTGGGCCCTTGGTAGCCACCTCCATCTCTCCAGAGCCAAAAGGGACCCTTCCTCCATAGTAGGCATGAAGTAGCTCCACTCAGGCCCCCAAACCCGCAGCAGCCCTCAACATTCCCTGACTCTTGTAGGTTTATAATCCTTTATTCCTCCCTCCCCATCTCTAAATCTACACTTGGAGGGGATCTGCCCACTCATCCATGCTAGATGAGATATCATTCCTCTTTCTGCTCACCTTTTCTCAAACTTAGAGCTTGCTGAATGATTGTTACTCAGATAAATAATTCATGCTGTCATTTCTTTTTGGGACCAAGGTAGAGACCACTGCTTTGAAAACCTGTGATTCATCACCCTTTTTTCCCCTCTCCCACCCCTTTCTCTGGTGTATAAACTAGAAATTGTCTAAATTTTTATTTCCCCAAAATGACACAAACCTGATGCTTCTTTTCACTTTGTGTGACACTGGCTTTTCCTTTATTCAGGAAATATATCTTTTTCCTATTTGCATGACCTGGGGGACCTGGGAATTCAGATCAGACTAAGGGAGCTAGCTGAAAGAAGTCTTGTAGAGAATTTGTGTCTGATAGCCTTCATTTAAGATTATGTTTTTGTTCCCTTTCATTCTCAATAGTCACAAAGAGATGAAATGACTCTTTTGTTAGGAGAAACTAGACTTTGAATGCATTCGGCATTATCTCCCTCCCAGATACTATATGCCCCTGGCTTCCGTGACAACCCTCTCTCACAGTTTCCCCCTTACTGATCTTTTCCATACCTATGTTGTTGGGCATCTGTGCACTAGATGAAACCTCAACCTGGATGGGGAGAGGGTTCTTGACTCTGAATGAGAAAGAATTCTGGAGAAGGTTGCAGGAGTGTAAGCAAGGAAGGAATCCATTAAAGTGAGAGGAGTAGTGAATGACAGCTGCTTTGCAGGCAGCAGAGAGCAAGGAAGAACAGAGGGAGGAAAGTGAAGCCCATTAAACTCCTCAGCATAGGGTAGATTCCTTGCCAATTCCTGAAGCCAGAGTCACCTGGTGTCCAGTATCTGCTTGCATCAGTGCAGCATGGGAAGCCCCTACCACCCCTAGGATTTGGGGGAGCCCTAGGATGGAGTGAAATTATGTTCTGAGAATTTATGAAAGGCAAAAAAAGAGGTTTTTGGGCAGGCTATTAAAGAGCATGACCATACAGCTACTGTCCTTTCTGGATCACCCAGGCAACAGAGCCCAAATCAGAGATATCAGTAGTCCTTCCCTTCTTGTCTGAGGTAGGACAAGGAAAGTGAAGACTGCTGCTAAATGAATGAAATAGCAAAGTAACACAGACGCTTACCACTGGAAGAGCGCAGAGACAAAACGTAATTATGAGCAGTGAGAAGTCTTTATTTAAGGCAAAAAAAATACACACTGGAAGAAAGGAGAGTGCGGGCAACCTCAGAGAGGAACTGCACTTAGGGCTTTAGGATTCCGCGTTTTAAGGCTTTCAGAAATGGGGCAAAGGGCGGGGGATGGGACAGGGGCAGTACATAGGCTTGACTTGTGGTCTTATGATGTCTCTCTCCTGTGAGACACATTGTGTCATCATGCATAGTCTGTCCCCTAGATATTCTATAAGATAAACTTAACATAAAGAATTTCTTGTTCCTGTTCTTCTCCAATACCTATGATTACCCTCAAGCACTGGGAACATACAGTTAAGAATGGTTGCCCTGCCTTAGGATAGGTTGTTGGCTGATTACCAAAGAATATGTTAGGAATCTTACCTCCTAACTCCCTGGTTTTTAAAATGGAATTTTAGCCTTAAGATGGAGTGCATCCTGTTCTTACTATAGTGTTTATATCTTGGCATTTTGCAGCATAGGCAGGAAAAGTTCATCATGAGGATGAGACAGGGACCCTGGATGTAGTCAGAGTAGGGTGAGGGCCTCTGTAGGGGGCAGGGTGGGATATTTGCAGTCAGAGCAATGTAACTACATGCAAGGAAACGCCCCTACTAAAACTCTATGTTAAACATTAAGCTCTAGAATCATTCTTCAGTGACATCAGTTAATGTTCCCCAGATAAAGAAGAGTAGCACATGTTTCATTATGCTAATCATTTGTAACCATGTGTAAGACTCACTTCAGCATACTAAAAGGCCCAGGCCTATGTGCTGTCTTTTCTCCTTCAAATCTGACGAGGTGATTTTACAAACTGAGCAACTTACTTGGCATGCAGACCCAGCTGTAGACGACATGGTAAAAGGCAGGAAGAATTCCATCTTAAAGATAAGATTGCATTTTAACACCCAGGAAGTTCAAGAGGCAAGATTCTTTAGCAAGTAGACAATACCTCAGCCCACCTTGGGGGTTGGGCAGGCAGCCTTTTTGATGTGCTTCCACACAAAGGTGCCGGTGTCCCAGAGAGAAATCGAGAGAGGAAATTCCTTATGCTAAGTTAATTTTTAATATTCAGGGACCACTTAACAAGTCCACATCCCTAAACTCTTTTTCACGTTCTCAAAAAATCCTCAACTGCCTATAAAACCCCTAGACACACCACCATGGACTCTCTTGTCCCCTCCTGGCGTGAGCCTGGAGCTCTGTCCTTTCACTTTATCTCTAAATAAAAGCCTGTACCTTGCTCTCTTACCTTGAGTGTTTCTGAAATTCATTCTTCGGCTTCTTGAACAAGAACCCCGGAATCAAGGATGTCCCATGTCCCTGCCCTACCTCACCTACTTACTTCTCACTCTCCTTTGCTGAATCTTGTTTCTCTTCCTGATCCTTCCATAATAGCGATAAAAATTAAAACCACCACAACTATGATTTATCGAAAGCTTATTATGTGCCAGACACCCTTCTGTTAAACCCTTTAAATGCATTAGCTCTTTAATCCTCATATTAACCACATAAGGTAGATATTACTATCTCTAATTTACTATTAATATTAATTACTGTTAGTTGCCACATATTTTCGATGGGGAAACAGGATGGAAAGTCAGGAACTACCTTAGGGTCATGCAGCTAATTAGTGGTGGACTGAGGGATGAAACACCTGACTCCATAGCCTGTGCATCTTATTTGGGTACGTGCTTCTGTGCACAGCACCCTATGATGTAGGTGCTATTACTATCCACACATGATGCATAAGGAGAACAAGGCCTGAACTCATGCAGTGATTAGCCAAACATCCTAAGAGCAAGTGGCTTGTATGTCCCACACGAGGATGGAATCTTTAAGCAGCACTAGTTTGACAGAAAAAGTTTTCTACCTCTTTTTCTCTTTCCCTCTGAGTTGCAGCAAGCCCTCCTGGTACCTGGCAACCATCCCTGTCTCTCCTCCCCCTTCAGCTGTATTATCACATTCCATTCAAGCACTTTGTTGTTTCCTGTCTATGCTGCAGGTGCAAATGGTTGTGAATTTAACATATGCAGGAGGAGACAGCAGCAGAAGGCAGTGGGGGAGGGATGAGTTGCTCAATTAGTGGTGCTAGGGGGATTTCATTACCTGATTGGAAAAAAGATCAGTTTGCTTTTTTTCATGACCCTAAATATGAATTCCAGTTCAATTCTAGAGATTAATGTTGATTTTATGCAAGTATATACTAACTATTTAATAATATATTTTGTTGTTATGAAAGGAAAAAAAGGATCAAACATTCAAAAGCAGCGCCTTTTAAAATTGCCAAGCAAATAAATATTTTGTTTGTTAAATATCTGGATTAGAGAAGACTTTCTATGGTTGCAAGTGATGAAAGAAATTGCAAAGGAAAGACTAATAATTCAGAAAACACTATTAACATATACACACAGTAAGCTGAGAAATATGGCACCAAGTCAGAAAAACAGTAAGAACATAGCCATAGCCAACCTTTGTGTTCAGAAGGCTAACATTTAAGATCTTAGAAAGTGCCAGGCATATTCTAACAGCTCTACATGTTTTAATTTCATTCTCACAAAATGTCCTGATGATGCCGGTGTTCTTGTTCACGAAGCCGAAGAATGAGCTTCACAAACACTCAAGGTAGGAGAGCAAGGTACAGGCTTTTATTTAGAGATAAAGTGAGAGGACAGAGCTCCTGGCTCACCCCAGGAGGGGACAAGAGAGTCCATGGTTGGCTCATTGTCTAGGGGTTTTATGCGCGGCTGAGGATTTTCAGGAATGAGAGTAAAGGGTTAGGGGTGCAGACTTGTTGAGTGGTCTCAGAATGCTTATTTTTGGTGAGTAACAGAAGAAATTTTCTGCTCAGATTCTTTTTCAAGATAGCAGTTTCCTTCTGGGAGTATGTCAATTAAGACCACCTACCCTGTCCCCAAGGTTGGCTGGGTTGTTGCCTATTTGCTGATGTAAATTAAGAATCTTACTTCTTAACTTCTTGGGGGCTGTTTATACTTGGGCTTGCTTACTAAATTAGTCTTTTTCCTAGGTTGCAGATCACTTGGTTAGGATCAGAGAAGGAAATATAGCACATAGGTACAGTTAAAATAAGCTGGGCCTTTTAGCAGGCTAAGGTAAATTTTACAGTGTCATGATTTAAATTGATACAGTGAAGTCACAGGTTATTCTGAGACACTTTTCTTTATGTGCAGAACACTCAAACATTCCAGGCCAAGTTGCTGCTGGCCTTCTTTAACTGATCTCACTGAAGATGTCTATATTCCTAGTCTGGTATCTTTACCCTAGAGAATTAGTGTGACTCTGACTTTGCATAATGCTTATCACAGAGTTTCAATAGGGACTTCTTTGCACATTGCTACATTGTTCTGACGGTAATTATCTTGCTCTGCTTTTTCTCTGGAGGCCCTCACCTTACTCTGCCTAATCCCACAGTCCCTGTCTCACGGAGATAGATCTTAATATTATGTCCAGGTTCTAAAGCCTTCCTGCTTATGCTGCATAAAATGTAAATATACAGCTTAACAACTTATTGCAAAGCAAACTACCACAAAGATCAAGAAACAGAACATTGCCAGAAATCTTGAAAGCTCTTGTGAGGCTCTGCCCAAGGACAGCCTCTTTCATCTCCCCTAAAGGAACCCACTCTAATGATAATTTATGGCTCTTACTTTCTTGCTTTTACTTATTAATTTTTTCATTGAAGTATCATTGGTACACCATCTTTATTAGTTTAAAGTATACGACACAGTGGTTCATCAGTTACCCACATTATTAAATCCTCACCCCCACTAATGCAGTTACTATCTGTCCACATAGGAAGATATTGGACAATCGCTGGCTATATTCTCCATGCTGTACTCCCTGTGACCAATTTACATTATGACTGAGAAATTTTGTGCCCCTTTATGCCCTTCACACTCCCTACCCACCCACCCCAACCCCTCTCCAATGGTAACCACTAGTCACTTCTCAGTGTCTATGAGCCTCTCTTGCTTTTCATTGAAGTTTTACAACTCAAATATGAATTCCCCAAAACTACTGTTTTGTTTTCAGACTTTATATAAATAGAAGTATAATGGCATTTCCTTCTGCATCTGGCTCATCTCCCTTACAATTATGTTTCTGAGATTCAACATTGTTGCATGTAGTGTAAGCTCATCATTTTTAGCACTGCTTACAACATTACATTCTATGAATTTATATGAAATTATTTATCCATTCTGTGGTTGACAGACATTTGGGTTGTTTCCAGTTTGGGGCAATTATGAAAAATGTTGCTATGAACATTTTTTTCTGTCTCCTGGCGTACATGTGCACATACAGGGTATATATCTGGGAGTGAAATTGCTGGATCATACAGTATATTTTCAATTTCATTAGGTACTATCAAACTGTGTACCAAAGTTGTACCAACTGCCACTTCCAACATCAGTGTTTAAGAGTCCTTTTGTTCCACATCTTCATAAACACTTGGTATTGTCAATAAAGCTTTACAGCTTTCACATAAGGTTTTACACATTTTTTATTTAGTTCAGGATACTTGATTTTTTTAGGAAAGAGTATAAAAATCTAAATGTGATTTATTCCCACTAGGATGTTTAAACATTTTAACAGTAAGGTATTAACAAAGGGCCATGTGGTGGAAGCTGCTCGGGCTGAGAGTGGGGGTGGGGAAATTGATAAGGGCCTGGCTATACCTGTTTGAGTTTTTTTAACCTACCAATAAGAATAAGACAAATGTGAAGGAAAGACATAACGGGTTTAGGCGATGTTGGATTCTCCCAGAGGAGGATGCCACCCCAAATCACTCACAAAAGGCGTCTCTTGATGCAACAAGCAAGAGGAATTTATTCGGGAACCAGCTAGCTGGGGTCCAAGTGTCAGCCCGACACAGCGGGTCTCAACAAGGACCTCGAGCACTCAAAGCCAAGGGTTTATATAGCATTTTCAAAAAGGCAGTATTTTTCCATAAGCACATAACTTTTCAGGCTGGTGCCACATCCTGGGAATTTAGCAAGATAAGATCATGTTAGGGTGGTTTCTTGGTATGTATGAGTAACCCACACGAGGTTAACTGACTAAAGGTCACTACTGTCGGTGCTTATGATTGATTAACTTGTTTTTCACCTTGTTTTTCAAGGCCTTTCTGAGTCACATATCCAGAAAATGGCCTCTGGGCTTCTTAAGATGGCTGTGCTTAGGCTAACCTGCTGTCTTCACTAAATGCTTAGATTCTACAGCGACATCCGGGGAAGACTGTGAACCCTGTAGTACTCAGCCAGTGAAGAACCAGGGGAGAGACTCACGCACTAGGAGATAAATTATTGGCACCAAACTCCCCAGGTGTGCCTGCCCACCAGACACCCGATCTTGCAAGATTGTCCTTAAAGCTTCACTCCGCTGTTCTCTTTGTCTCTGTGTCCACTTATTAAATATAGACCAGTAAGTGTGTTTCTCACAATTTTGTATACTATTATAAATGTAATCTTTGTTTAAATTTCATTTTCTAAGTGCTTGTTGATGGTATATGGAAATATAATTGATCTTTTGATGTTGATTTTGTATGTTGATTCTGCTAATCTCTCTTAATAGTTGTAACTTTATCTGTAGCTTTAGAATTTTCTTCATATACAAGCATATCATCTGTAATAATAACCATATTATTTCTTCTCTTCCAATCCATATTCATTTTATTTCTTTGTCTTGCCTTACTGCACTGGCTATAGTACAAGAAATGGTGAGGGGGAGCCCACTGGCTGCACTGAAAAGCCATCTTGCCTTGTTCTCTGGTCTGGCTCCCTGCTCACTTCAGCCACATCCGTCGTGCCCCTCCTCTGCCACCACACACTCCTCCAACTCTCACTTTTTTTATGGAAGTATAGTTGATATACAGTATTATAGTGGTTTCAAGCATACAACACAGTGGTTCAACAGTTACCCACATTATTAAATCCTCACCCCCAACTAGTGTGGTTACTATTTGTCAACATACGAAGATGTTACAGAACCATTGATTATATTCTCCCTGCTGCAATTTCATCCCTGTGACCAACCTACATTATGATTAAGATTTTGTGCCTCTTTGTCCTGCTCACCCATCCACCCCAACCCTTCCCCCATGGTAACCACCAGTCACTTCTCAGTGTCTCTTGTGTCTACTGCTGTTTTGTTCATTTTGTCTTTTGTTGTTTTTAGATTCCACATATAAGTGAAATCATACGGTATTTCTCTTTCTCCACCTGGTTTATTTCACTCAGCTTAATACCCTCTAGGTCCATCCATGTTGTCACAAATGGTAGGGTTTCTTTCATTTTTCTGGCTGAATAATATTCCATTGCATATAATATACCCCATCTTCTTTATTCATTTGTCTATTGAAGGACACTTTGGTTACTTCCATATCCTGGCTATTGTAAATAGTTATCATTTTTTTTAAAGCCACTGCAATGGATCACCAGTGGTGTGCCCCATCATGTCAGACTCCACCATTGACAACAGTTCTGTGATCACTACCATAGATGTAAAGGAGAAGAAGGTAGTTGTGGAGGAGGCAGAGAATCAAAGAGTTGCATCTGCTAATAGGAATGCTGATGAGGGAAATGCGGAGCAGGAGGCCAACAAGGTAGATGAGAAAAGGAAGAAGGCAGGGAGGAAGAGCAGGATGTGGAGAAAGGTAATGGTGAGGAAGAGGATGGAGATGAAGATGAGGAGGCTGAGGCAGGTACTAGTAAGCAGGTGGCTGAAGATGATAATGGTGATGTTGACACCAAGCAGCAGAAGACAGATGAGGATGACTAGACAGCAAAAAAGGAAAATATAAACATAAAAAAAAGGTCACTGTGACCTATTCACCCTCCATTTCTCCTCTCAGAATGTAAACATGGTCACCCTGGAGTAGAGAGGCCCACACACTGTGGGCAGGGCCACCTGTAGATGACACATGCTTTTCCCACCCAACCAACACCACAAAGTGAATTTGCAATAGGGGAGGAAAAAAGAAACAAAACTTCCAAGACCCTGCTTTTTTTCTTAAAAGCACTTTAAAAAAGAAATTTTGCCTGTATTTTTTATTTACATTTTCTATATTTGTACATGTTGTTAGTGGTCAGCCATTTTTAATGATCTCAGTTGACCAAGCCATCCTTCTAAGCTTTTTATATCTTCTTACATTAATTGTGGTGTGACCATTATAATCTCAAACGAGGGGGAAAAACTTGTAAAAACAACAACAAAAAGTCTTATTCTCAACATTCTAGTATCTTCTTTTGTATACTTAGCTGTACTATAAGTAGTTGGTTTATATGAGATGGTTAAAAAGGCCAAAGATAAAGGTCTCCTCTTTTTCCTTTTTCTGTCTATGATATTGCTGTTTATTTATTTTGGCCTGTTTGATGTATGTGTGAAACAATGTTGTCCAACAATAAACGGGAATTTTATTTTGCTGAGTTGTTCTAACAAAAAAAAAGTGGCAAATGGAGACATCCTTTTCTAATTCCTGAACTCAAGGGTACCACTTTCAACAATGCAACATGAAGTACGATGCTGGCTACTGGTTTTTGATATCCCAGTTATCAGATTAAGGATGTTTCCTTCCATTCCTAATTTACTTAGTTTTAAAAATCTTCAATGGATTTTGAATTTTGTTGATTGCTTTTTCTGTATCTATTAAGATGATATATTTTTTCCCTTTATCTCTCAACATGCTAAACTACATTGTTTGGTTTTCTAATATTAAACTAATTAAACATTCATGGACTAAACCCAATTTGGTCCTGATTTATTATAATTGTTATATATTGCTGGATTCAATTTGCTAATATCTTGTTTAGGATTTTTCTATCTATGCCCATATGCCTATAATTTTCCTTTCTGGTAATGTCCTTGTCATATTTTGGTATCACAGATTTGCTAGCCTATTAAAACTAGTTGAGAATTACAACTTCTTTTTCCTGTCTTCCTTTTGTCTTTCTCCAATTACAAAGGAGGAAACTGAGGTCCAAGGAGTTTAAACAGATTTTTCTATTCTGCGTTATATCCAATTATGTGCTTATAACCATGATTTACTGAACCAGCCTCTGTATAAGTTCTTGTTTCCAATGTTTCACAATTATGAACATGTTGAGAGGAGCATCCTCAGTTACATGCAGGTTTGCACATGTGACCACTTATTTCCTGAGGGTGCATACATTCCTAGAGGTAGAGTTGCTGAATGAAGGACTATATTCCACAAGAACCGGAGGACGAGGTGGCCCGTGGCATGACCTACGAGGCAGCACTGGCTCACATGCAGGAGCCTTCCTCATTTCTTAATGTGCTTGTAAGACTCCTTCTCTGAGATACTGGAGATTTTAGTATGTGATATTTAAAGGTCAGTTCAGCTCTAAGAAATCAACAAATTACTTACATTTTGAAATGACTTGGGGGTTTCTATTTTAACTTTTTTAATGGAGCTTTTCAAACACACACAAAAGTACAGAGAATGGTATAATGAACCTCCATATTCCCATCACCCAGCTTAAGAATTATGAACACTGCATATCTTGTTTCATCTATAATCTCCCTGCACTTTTTTGATGGGGTGTTTTAAAGCAATTACTAGACATCTCATCAAATGGTATGATTCTTCTGTACTCTATTCATAGTTATGTCTGTCCTTTTTCATTCCAAATATTTTTTATCAGGGTAAAATTCATAGAACATAAAATTAACCATTTTAAAGTGTACAATTCAGTAGCATTTAGAACATATTCAATCTGTTTTACTTTATTGTCGGTCAGTTTTTCCAGAGGTTTGTTTACTAGTCTTCTGGACAAATCTACTTTTGGCTTAGCTGATTTTTCTATTGTTTGTTTTCTACTTCAATGATTTCTGTTTTATTAGATCTTCCCTTCTACCCTACCTACATTGGGTATTTACACTGGACATTTGCTGCATATATTTTCAGTCTTTCTTCATTTTAAAATACACGCTGTGGCTTTAAGTTTGCTTTTGAATATTGTTTGAGGTGCATTCTACGAGAATGGCTGAAAAGAAGATTTTTTCATTATCATTCAATTCTATGTGTTTTATTATCTATTGCCAGCAGATGTTGGCAGTTTTCTGGCTGAAGACCAATGGCAGAGTTGAGTCTCAGGATTGACATAGGCTTCTGTAAACTTCAGACTCACAGCCCCAACCACTTTACCTTCACTCTAGCTGAATGCCACATCTTGAGGTACCCAACCTTAAAAAGGCTGATCTCACTGGCTTTTTCTGAAATAAGACTACATTCCCCTGCTTTTCTCTTTGGCTACCCTAAGTCCTCCTTTCATGAAGATACAACTACCCTCAATAATATATTGATGAAAAAGAAGGTAATTACAAATTTAGTTCCAAGCAGGACCTTTTGCTACGCTATACCAACTAAGTCATATTCCTCAATCCAGCTTTTCGGTATCAGGCACTGGCTGAGCTCTTTAGGAAGTCATATTGTGATTCTAAATAGAATACTATACTTTGTATAAATGGTCAGTCAGGTTGCCTGTGGAGGGGTTGGATGGTTGGATAAAGAGAGGAATGATTTGGGCACTCTTGAAACTCTGGCTCCTTCCTTTACAAGCTGTGAGAACTTGGGCAAGGTAGTTAACCTCTCTGTGCTTCAGCTTCCTCACTGGTAGAGTAACAACAGGAAGTACCGCATCGGGTTGTGGTAAGAATCAAATGAGTGAACATTTACAAAGGCTTTAAAAGAATGTCTGGTTCATTATAGGTTTTGTTTCATAGAATGCCATCATAACTGCACCAAATGCTTCTCTCCAAACTCTCTGAGCCTTTAGATGGATTATCTAAATCTTCCCTCTCTGCTTCTTCACAGAGAATTTCATTATGCTCAGTAGCCTTAGGCTAATTTATCCATGGAAGGGGGAGAGAATAAAATCCTTTAAGACCTAACCAAATAATTCCTCTCAGAACAGAACTGTCTGCATTAGGAACACGACTAACTGGGATGCTTTCTTGGTTTGGCGGGGGGCAGTGAGGCTCTCTGGACCCAATTGAGAGGGCCTGGATCTAGAGGAAGATAGCAGGTAAAATTCCTTGTCTAAGGATTACTGCAGAAGCAACTCTGGACGGTGGGAGCTGCTAAGCCAAGGAGGTGAGGGAGCCCAAGGGCCAAGCAGGAGGCTAAATAAACAGAAGTCTGAGTGAAACTGTCCTGAGATTCTTTTGGGTAATTTGTTGATTGGTTATTTTTTTTTATTGGTTGTCCTTTTAAAAAATAATTTATTTTAACCTTATTTAGTGTAGTTTGTGTTTAATTAAAAAGAAGCAGCTGTCAAAATCTGAAGGGGACAAAGTAAAAGTGAAAGTTCCCCCAACTCCCCACAGTCCTGTCTGGTGTCTGTTCTTCCAGATATTTTACATAAACACAGACATATTCATTATTGTTCTTTTTCTATTTAAGTCAGGTCATAACATGCCCTTGGTTCTGAGATTCTATTTCATGCCTGATGTGCTGGGATAAACTTCTTCCACTTTCCTAAACCTTCAACAAGAATTTGCTACCTGCTTTGTGTGGTCAGGTCTTTGGACTATCTCCTTGATTTCTATCAACTGTTTCTCTCAGTGAAAGGAAAATATTACAGTTTATCTCACTACGTTCATATAATAATATTAGTACAACCACTGTTTATCATGCCGTATTTTGTGTCAGGCAATCTCTTTAGTGCTTTACTTGAATTGTCACATCACTTCCTCACAACAATCCCTCAGAAGTCAGTCATCGTGTGGGATCATAGCTGAGGACTGGAGAGGCCCAAGAGTTAAAGAGAGGAACATTAAGGAGGAAAGTAAACATTTCAGAGGCAGACTCAGTCCTGTAGTATCTATTTAAATCTTCACAATGACCTTATAAGGGAGCTGTCACCATATATAAGGCAGTTGAGGCTGCAGAGTTCACAGAGCAAGATAAAACTACTGAGAATCTACCAGTATTCTCAGTTCATAGGCATATCCCCCTTTCTGTAAAACACTGATGAAAGCAGGCAAGCAGGCAAAGATTTAAATGAATGGTGAGACATGTAGCATTCACTGATTAGAAGACCCAATATTGTAAAGATGGCAATTCTTCTCAAAGTGATCTATAGGTTTAACACAATTACTATCAAAATCCCATCAGATTGTTCATAGATACAGAGAGACTTATTCTAAAACTTATGAGGAAAAGCAAAGTAACTATGATTGTTTAAGCAATTTTGAAAAAGAAGAATAAACTGGGGAGAATCACTCTATTGAATGATAGGACTTAGAGCTATGGTAAATTGAGACAGTGATATTTAAGGAATAATAGACACAGATTAGAGGAAACAAACAGAGAACCCAGAAATATATCAACACAAATACACTCAATTGATTTTTTACAAAGATGTAAAAATTTTAGTAGAAAAGTAGCTTTTTCAAAAAATGGTGCTTAAACAATTGAACATCTAGAAGAAAGTAAGAGTGAACTTCAACCTGAACCTCACACCAGTTTCAAAAATTAACTGAAAATGAATCATGAACATAAACATAAAATATAAAACTATGAAACTTGTAGCAGAAAACATAAGAGAGAATCTTTGGGTCCCAGCTCTTGCCAAAAAGGTCTTAGACGAGACATCAAAAATATGACATCCATAAAAGAAATAAAATTTACTGAAATGGGGGGATCACGGGAAGATGGCAGCATGAGTAGTTCAGAGGAAATCTCCTCCCCAAAACATATATATTTATGAAAATACAATAAATATGACTATTCCTAAAAGAGACACCAATGGATGCAGTACAACAGCCAGGATACATCTACATCTGTGAGAACTCAACATCACATGAAGGGGGTAAGATACAAGCCGCGGCCAGGCAGGATCTGAACGCTAACCCACCCCAAAATCTGGCAGGAAGAAAGGAGTTGGAACGGGGAGGGAGTGAAAGCCCAGGACTGCTAAACAACCAGCTCTAGAAATCCGCACCCGGAGCGCAGATACAAGGTGCATGGGGTGCTGGACATGAGAGAAATGGAAAAGCAAAACCTGTGGGCAGTTCCCTGCAACTGGTGCCCCTGAGACAAAAGAAAAGCGAGTGCTTTCTGCGAGTCTTAAAGAGACAGGGACCCCATAGCTGGACAAAGTCGTCTGGGCACACTTAGCCAGCAGCTGGGAATCCCAGGGAAACCTAGGCGCCCTAAACACAGGGGAGGAAGTGCAGCTCTGAAGCCCCTCAAGGCACTAAGAAGCCTGCCAGTCATTCCTCCAACTGGTGTGGACTCTGATACACCGGCCCAGTAGCGGGAGAGCAGCAGCGTGTGCCGGGACAGCGGCACCGGAAGGGATCGAGAGCAGATCAGTGTGCCAATGGCACCAGAAGGGACCAGGAGAGGATTGTGTGAGCCCGCAGTGGCACGACCCAACAGCCCGGGTATGGCTCAGTGCACCAGTGGCAGTGGAGCCAGAGGAGCCCGGTAGAGGCCTGCGCACACCTGCAGCAGAGCCAGAGGGAGCAGGCACACACCCAGCAGCTGACCGGAATCCCAGCCCAAGGCACAGCCACACGGGCCAGACCCAATGGCCGCTGTTGGCACAGAGCTGCCTGGCAGGGGCGCTGCTAGCATGAAGGAACGCACCTGGCATGCCTGCCACTCCCCACAAGTCTCCATGCTGATCTGATGGAGACCTCGCACACAGCAGCTTTGGAGACTAACCCAGTGGCTGCTCCAGGAGTGCGGGTAACCATCAAAGGCAGCGGAGAAGGGGAAGCCATCCAGCAAGCTGGAAAGGGCATTCTTCTCCCAGCTGACACACACACCACCTACCTAAGCCACTGCTATCACCATGAAAAGGAAAAATATTTAGTCCAGTCAAGATAGTTCAAACAACACTTGAGAGAGGATTCGCAGAGGCAGCCCTAACCAGTCTCCCTGAAAAAGAATTCAAAATAAAATTCATAAACATGCTGACAGAGCTACACAGAAATATGCAAGAGCTAAGGGATGAAGTCTGGAGGGAGATTACAGATGTCCAGAGGGTGATTACAGAAATGAAACAAACTCTGGAAGGATTTATAGGCAGAATGGATAAGATGCAAGAGGCCATTGATGGAATAGAAAACAGAGAACAGGAATGCATAGAAGCTGACACAGAGAGAGATAAAAGGATCTCCAGGAATGAAACAATACTAAGGGAACTGTGCAACCAATCCAAAATGAACAATAACAGCATTGTAGGGGAACCAGAAGAAGAAGAGAGAGAAAAAGGGATAGAAAGTATCTTTGAAGAAATAATTGCTGAGAACTTCCCCAAACTGGAGGAGGAAATAGTTGCTCAGACTACGGGGGCACACAGAACTCCCGAGAGATGGGACCCAAAGAGGACAACACCAAGGCACATAATAATTAAAATGGCAAGGATCAAGGACAATGACAGAGTATTAAAGGCAGCCAGAGAGAGACAAAAGGTCACCTACAAAGGAAAACCCATCAGGCTATCATCAGACTTTTCAACAGAAAACTTACAGGCCAGAAGAGAATGGGATGATATACTTAATACAATGAAACAGAAGGGCCTTGAACCAAGGATACTGTATCCACCATGATTATCATTCAAATATGAAGGAGGGATTAAGCAATTCCCAGACAAGCAAAAGTTGAGGGAATTTGCCTCCCACACACCACCTCTACAGGGTATCTTAGAGGGACTGCTCGAGATGGGAGCACTCCTAAAAAGAGCACAGAACAAAACACTCAACATATGAAGACTGGAGGAGGAGGAAAAAGAAGGGAAAGAAATAATCATCATACTGTTCAATAAGCGAGTTAAGTCAGAAAGTAAGGTAGTAAACAAGCTAACCTTGAACCTCTGGTAACCACGAATCTAAAGCCTGCAATGGCAATAAGTACATATCTTTCAATAATCACCCTAAATGTAAATGGACTGAATGCACCAATCAAAAGACACAGAGGAATAGAATGGATAAAAAAGCAAAACACATTTGTATGCACCTTACAAGAGACTCACCTCTCACCTCAAACCCAGACACGCACAAATTAAAACTCAAGGGATGGAGAAAGATATTTCATGCAAACAACAGAGAGAAAAAAGCAGGGGTTGCAATGGTAGTATCAGACAACATACACTTCAAAATAAAGAAAGTAACAAGAGATAAAGAAGGACATTACATAATGGTGAAGGGCTCAGTCCAACGAGAGAATTTAACCATTATAAACATATATGCACCCAATACAGGAGCACCAATATATGTGAAAAAATACTAACAGAATTAAAGGAGGAAATAGAATGCAATGCATTCATTTTGGGAGACTTTAACACCGCGCTCACTCCAAAGGATAGATCCACCAGAAAGAAAATAAGTAAGGACACAGAGGCACTAAACAACACACTACAACAGATGGATCTAATGGACATCTATCGAACTCTACATCCAAAAGCAACAGGATACACATTCTTCTCAAGTGCACATAGAACATTCTCCAGAATAGACCACATACTAGGCCACAAAAGGAGAGTCAGTAAATTCCAAAAGACTGAAACCCTACCAACCAACTTTTCAGACCACAAAGGTATAAAATTAGAAATAAATTGTACAAAGAAAGCAAAAATGCTCACAAACACATGGAGGCTTAACAACATGCTCCTAAACAATCAATGGATCAATGACCAAATTAAAATGGAGATCCAGCAATATATGCAAACAAATGACAATAACAACACAAAGCCCCAACTTCTGTGGGACGCAGCAAAAGCAGTCTTAAGAGAAAAGTATATAGCAATCCAGGCAAACTTAAAGAAGGAAGAACAATCCCAAATGAATAGTCTAATGTCACAATTATCAAAATTGGAAAAAGAAGAACAAATGAGGCCTAAGGTCAGCAGACGGAGGGACATAATAAAGATCACACAAGAAATAAATAAAATTGAGAAGAATAAAACAATAGAAAAAAATCAATGAAACCAAGAGCTGGATCTTTGAGAAAACAAACAAAATAGATAAGCCTTTAGCCAGATTTATTAAGAGAAAAAGAGAGTCAACACACATCAACAGAATCAGAAACGAGAAAGGAAAAATCACGATGGACCCCATAGAAATACAAAGAATTATTAGAGAATACTATGAAAACCTATATGCTAACAAGCTGGAAAACCTAGGACAAACGGACAACTTCCTAGAAACATACAACCTTCCAAGACTGACCCAGAAAGAAACAGAAAACCTAAACAGACCAATTGCCAGCAACGAAATTGAATCAGTAATGAAATAACTACCCAAGAACAAAACCCCTAGGCCAAATGGATTTACCTGGGAATTTTATCAGACATACAGAGAAGACATAACACCCATTATCCCTAAAGTGTTCCAAAAAATATAAGAGGAGGGAATATTCCCAAACTCATTCTATGAAGCAAACATCACCCTAACACCAAAATCAGGCAAAGACCCCACCAGAAAAGAAAACTGCAGACCAACATCCCTGATGAATGTAGATGCAAAAAATACTCAACAAAATATTAGCAAACCAAATTCAAAAATACATCAAAAAGGTCATACACCATGACCAAGTGGGATTCATCCCAGGGATGCAAGGATGGTACAACTTCCGAAAATCTATCAACATCATCCACCACATGAACAAGAAGAAGGACAAAAATGACATGATCATCTCTATAGATGCTGAAAAAGCATTCAACAAAATTCAACATCCATTCATGATAAAAATTCTCAGCAGAATGGGTATAGAGGACAAGTACCTCAACATAATAAAGGCCATATATGATAAACCCACAGCTAACATCATACTGAACAGCGAGAGGCTGAAAGATTTTCCTCTGAGATCGGGAAGAAGACAGGGATGCCCACTCTCCCCACTCTTATTCAACATAGTACTGGAGGTCCTAGCCATGGCAATCAGACAAAACAAAGAAATACAAGGAATCCAGATTGGTAAAGAAGAAGTCAAACTGTCACTATTTGCAGATGACATGATATTGTGCATAAAAATCCTTAAAGACTCCACTGAAAAACTACTAGAACTGATATCAGAATACAGCAAAGTTGCAGGATACAAAATTAACACACAGAAATCTGTGGCTTTCCTATACACTAACAATGAACTAATAGAAAGAGAAATCAGGAAAACAATTCCATTCACAATAGCATCAAAAAGAATAAAATATGTAGGAATAAACCTAACCAAAGAAGTGAAAGGCCTATACCGTGCAAACTACAAGACACTCTTAAGAGACATTAAAGAGGTCACTAACAAATCGAAACTCATCCCATGCTCCTGGCTAGGAAGAATTAATATCGTCAAAATGGTCATCCTGCCCAAAGCAATATACAGATTCGATGCAATCCCTATCAAATTACCAACAGCATTCTTCAATGAACTGGAACAAATAGTTCAAAAATTCATATGGAACCATCAAAGAACCCAAATAGCCAAAGCAATACTGAGAAGGAAGAATAAAGAGGGGGGGATCTCACTCTACTACAAAGCCACAGTAATCAAGACAATTTGGTACTGGCACAAGAACAGAGCCACAGACCAGTGGAAGAGAATAGAGACTCCAGACATTAACCCAAACATATATGGTCAATTAATATATATTAAAGGAGCAATGGGCATACAATGGGGAAATGACAGTCCCTTCAACAGATGGTGCTGGCAAAACTGGAAAGCTACATGTAAGAGAATGAAACTGGATCACTGTCTAACCCCATACACAAAAGTAAACTCCAAATGGATTAAAGACCTGAATGTAAGTTATGAAACCATAAAACTCTTAGAAAAACAGGGGTGGAGCCAAGATGGCAGCGTGAGTAGAGCAGCAGAAATCTCCTCCCAAAACCACATATATCTATGAAAATATAAGAAAGACAACTCTTCCTAAAATAGAGACCAGAGGACACAGGACAACATCCAGACCACATCCACACCTGTGAGAACCCAGCGCCTCACGAAGGGGGTAAGATACAAGCCCCGGCCCGGTGAGATCCGAGAGCCCCACCCCCAAACTCCCAGTGGGAGGAGAGGAGACAGCAGGGAGGGAGAAGGAGCCCAGGACTGCTGAACACCCAGCCCCAGCCATCTGGACCAGAGCGCAGACACAGTGCATGCGTAGGGTCCTGGATACTAGGGAAACAGGGCAGCAGAAGCGGTAAGCGGGTGCCTGAGGCCAACGCCGGAGAACAAAGAAAAGGGAGCAGCCATTTTTTTTTCCTCTTTTATTATTTTTTTTCTTTTGGCAAGTGCTTTTGGAAATCTTAAAGGGACAGTAACCCCAATACTAGGGAAACAGGGAAGCAAGACTGGTGAGCAGGTTCCTCAGAGTGGTGCGTGAGGTCAAAGAAAATCGTGCGTTTTAATTTTTTTTTAATTATATATTTAATTTTTTTCTTTTTTTGTTGCTGTTGTTGTCTTGGTTTGGAGAGTGCTTTTTGGAAGTCTTAAAGGGGCAGGGCAGGACACTTAGTCCAGAGGCAGGGAATCTGGGGATCTCTGCGCACTCAAATACCCTGGGCAGCAGGGAGCACAGAGGCCCATTATGGAGATAAATAACCTCCCAGCCACTCCCCCTCCAACAGGGCTCCACCATTTTGTAGCAGAAGCCCAAGCCAAGCAACGCCCACAGCAACAGCGGAGATAAACTCCATAGCAGGTGGGCAGGAGGCAGAAGCCCTGTCTGCGCACAGCTGCCAAGCACAAGTCACTAGAGGTCACTATTCTCCCAGGATAGGAAGGCCACAAACCAACAAGAAGGAAAGCTCTTCCAGCTGTCACTCGTACCAGCACTGCAAACTATATCTATCACCATGAAAAGGCAAAACTACAGGCAGACAAATATCACAGAGTCAACACCTGAGAAGGAGACAGACCTAACCAGTCTTCCTAAAAAAGAATTCAAAATAAAAATCATGAACATGCTGATCGAGATGCAGACAAAAATGCAAGAGCAATGGGAAGAAGTACGGAGGGAGATCACGAATGACAGGAAGGAGATCACAGAAGTGAAACAAACCCTGGAGGATTTATAAGCAGAATGGATAAAATGCAAGAGGCCATTGAAGGAATAGAAACCAGAGAATAGGAACGTATAGAAGCTGACATAGAGAGAGATAAAAGGATCTCCAGGAACAAAACAATACAAGGAGAACTATGTGAACAAACCAAAAGGAACAATATCCATATTATATGGGTACCAGAAGAAGAAGACAGAGGAAAAGGGATAGAAAGTGTCTTTGAAGAAATAATTGCTGAAAACTTCCCGAAACTGGGGTAGGAAATAATCGAACACACCACGGAAATACACAGAACCCCCAACAGAAAGGATCCAAGGAGGACAGCACCAAGACACATAATAATTAAAATGGCAAGGATCAAGGACAAGGAAAGAGTTTTAAAAGCAGCTAGAGAGGAAAAAGGTCAACTATAAAGGAAAACCCATAAGCCTAACATCAGACTTCTCGACAGAAACCCTACATGCCAGAAGAGAATGGCATGATATATTTAATACAACGAAACAGAAGGGCCTTGAAGCAAGGATACTGTATCCAGCACGACTATCATTTAAATATGATGGCGGGATTAAACAATTCCCAGACAAGCAAAAGCTGAGGGAATTTGCTTCCCACAAACCACCTCTACAGGGCATCTTACAGGGACTGCTCTAGATGGGAGCACTCCTAAAAAGAGCACAGAATAAAACACACAACATATGAAGAATGGAAGAAGAGGAATAAGAAGGGAGAGAAGAAAAGAATCTCCAGACAGTGTATATAACAGCTCAATAAGCGAGCTACGTTAGGCAGTAAGATACTAAAGAGGCTAACCTTGAACCTTTGGTAACCATGAATCTAAAGCCTGCAATGGCAATAAGTACATATCTCTTAATAGTCACCCAAAATGTAAATGGACTTAATGCACCAATCAAAAGACACAGAGTAATAGAATGGATAAAAAAGCAAGACCAATCTATATACTGCTTACTAGAAACTCACCTCCAACCCAAGGACATGCACAGACTAAAAGTGAAGGGATGGAAAAAGATATTTCAGGTAAACAATAGCTAGAAGAAAGCAGGGGTTGCAGTACTAATATCAGACAAAATAGACATAAAAACAAAGAAAACAACAAGATATAAAGAAGGACACTACATAATGATAAAGGGCTCAGTCCAACAAGAGGATATAACCATTCTAAATATATATGCACCCAACACAGGAGCACCAGCATATGTGAAACAAATACTAACAGAACTAAAGAGGGAAATAGACTGCAATGCACTCATTTAAGGAGACTTCAACACACCACTCACCCCAAAGGATAGAACCACCGGGCAGAAAATAAGTAAGGACACGCAGGCACTGAACAACACACTAGAACAGATGGACCTAATAGACATCTATAGAACTTTACATCCAAAAGCAACAGGATATACATTCTTCTCAAGTGCACATGGAACATTCTCCAGAATAGACCACATACTAGCTCACAAAAAGAGCCGCAGTAAATTCCACAATATTGAAATTCTACCAACCCACTTTTCAGACCACAAAGGTATAAAACTAGAAATAAATTCTACAAAGAAAGGAAAAAGGCTCACAAACACATGGAGGCTTAACAACATGCTTCTAAATAATCAATGGATCAATGAACAAATCAAAATAGAGATCAAGGAATATATATAAACAAATGACAACAACAACACAAAGCCGCAACTTCTGTGGGACGCAACAAAAGCAGTCTTAAGAAGAAAGTATATAGCGATCCAGGTACACTTCAAGACGGAAGAACAATTCCAAATGAATAGTCTAACATTACAATTATCAAAACTGGAAAAAGAAGAACAAAGGAGGCTTAAGTCAGCAGAAGGAGGGACATAATAAAGATCAGAGAAGAAATAAACAAAATTGAGAAGAATAAAACAATAGCAAAAATCAACGAAACCAAGAGGTGGTTCTTTGAGAAAATAAACAAAATAGATAAGCCTCTAGCCCAACTTATTAAGAGAAAAAGAGAATCAACACAAATCAACAGAATCAGAAATGAGAATGGAAAAATCACGACAGATCCCACAGAAATACAAAGAATTATTAAAGACTACTATGAAAACCTATATGCCAACAAGCTGGAAAACCTAGAAGAAATGGACAACTTCCTAGAAAAATACAAACTCCCAAGACTGACCAAGGAAGAAACACAAAAGTTAAACAAACCAATTACGAGCAAAGAAATTGAAACTGTAATCGAAAATCTACCCAAGAACAAAACCCCGGGGCCGGACGGATTTACCTCGAAATTTTATCAGACACACAGAGAAGACATAATACCCGTTCTCCTTAAAGTTTTCCAAAAAATAGAAGAGGACGGAATACTCCCAAACTCATTCTATGAAGCCAACATCACCCTAATACCAAAACCAGGCAAAGGCCCCACCAAAAAAGAAAATTACAGACCAATATCCCTGATGAATGTAGGTGTAAATATACTTAATAAAATATTAGCAAACAGAATTCAACAGCATATCAAAAGGATCATACACCATGACCAATTGGGATTAATCCCAAGGATGCAAGGATGGCACAATATTCGAAAATCCATCAACATAATCCACCACATCAACAAAAAGAAAGAGAAAAACCACATGATCATCTCCATAGATGCTGAAAAAGCATTTGACAAAATTCAACATCCATTCATGACAAAAACTCTCAGCAAAATGGGAATAGAGGGCAAGTACCTCAACATAATAAAGGCCATATATGATAAAACCACAGCCAAAATCATACTGAATAGCGAGAAGCTGAAAGCTTTTCCTCTGAGATTGGGAACTAGACAAGGATGCCCACTCTTCCCACGGTTATTTAACATAATACTAGAGGTCCTAGCCACAGCAATCAGACAAAACAAAGAAATACAAGGAATACAGATTGGTAAAGAAGAAGTTAAACTGTCACTATTTGCAGGTGATATGATATTGTACATAAAAAAAACCCTAAAGACTCCACTCCAAACCTACTAGAACTGATATCAGAATACTGCAAAGTTGCATGATACAAAATTAACACACAGAAATATGTAGCTTTCCTAAACACTACCAATGAACCAATAGAAAGAGAAATCAGGAAAACAATTCCATTCACAATTACATCAAAAAGAATAAAATACCTAGGAATAAACCTAACCAAAGAAGTGAAAGACCTATACCCTGAAAACTACAAGTCATACTTAAGAGAAATTAAAGGGGACACTAACAAATGGAAACGTATCCCATGCCCATGGCTAGGAAGAATTAATATCATCAAAATGGCCATCCTGTCCAAAGCAATATACAGATTTGATGCAATCCCTATCAAATTACCAGCAACATTCTTCAATGAACTGGAACAAATAATTCAAAAATTCATATGGAAACACCAAAGACCCCGAATAGCCAAAGCAATCCCGAGAAAGAAGAATAAAGTAGGGGGGAACTCACTCCCGAACTTCAAACTCTACTACAAAGCCATAGTAATCAAGACAATTTGGTACTGGCACAAGAACAGAGCCACAGACCAGTGGAAGAGACTAGAGACTCCAGTCATGAACCCAAACATATATGGTCAATTAATATTTGATAAAGGAGCCATAGACACACAATGGCAAAATGACAGTCTCTTCAACAGATGGTGCTGGCAAAACTGGACAGCTACATGTAGGAGAATGAAACTGGTCCATTGTCTAACCCCATACAAAAAAGTAAATTCAAAATGGATCAAAGACCTGAATGTAAGTCATGAAACCTTAAAACTCTTAGAAAAAAACATAGACAAAAACCTTTTAGACATAAACATGAGTGACCTCTTCTTGAACATATCTCCGCGGGCAAGGAAAACAACAGCAAAAATGAACAAGTGGGACTATATTAAGCTGAAAAGCTTCTGTACAGCAAAAGACACCATCAATAGAACAAAAAGGAACCCTACAGTATGGGAGAATATATTTGTAAATGACAGATCCGATAAAGGCTTGATGTCCAAAATATACAAAGAGCTCACACACCTCAACAAACAAAAAACAAATAATCCAATTAAAAAATGGGGAGAGGAACTGAACAGACAGTTCTCCAAAAAAGAAATACAGATGGCCAACAGACACATGAAAAGATGCTCCACATCGCTAATTATCAGAGAAATGCAAATTAAAACTACAATAAGATATCACCTCACACCAGTAAGTATGGCTGCCATCCAAAAGACAAACAACAACAAATGTTGGCGAGGCTGTGGAGAAAGGGGAACCCTCCTACACTGCTGGTGGGAATGTAAATTAGTTCAACGATTGTGGAAAGCAGTATGGAGGTTCATCAAAATGCTCAAAACATACCTACCATTTGACCCAGGAATTCCACTCCTACGAATTTACCCTAAGAACGCAGCCATCAAGTTTGAGAAAGACAGATGCACCCCTATGTTTATCACAGCACTACTTACAATAGTCAAGAATTGGAAGCAACCTAAATGTCCATCGGTAGATGAATGGATAAAGAAGATGTGGTACATATACACAATGGAATACTACTCAGCCATAAGAAGAGGGAAAATCCTACCATTTGCAACAACATGGATGGAGCTAGAGGGTATTAGGCTCAGTGAAATAAGCCAAACAGAGTAAGAGAAATAACAAATGATTTCACTCATATGTGGAGTATAAGAACAAAGGAGAAACTGAAGGAACAAAACAGCAGCAGAATTACAGAACCCAAAAATGGACTAACAGGTACCAAAGGGAAAGGGACTGGGGAGGATGGGTGGGTAGGGAGGGATGAGGGGGGGAAGAAGAAAGGGGGTATTAAGATTAGCATGCATGGGGGGGAGGGAGAAAGGGGAGGGCTGTACAACACAGAGAAGACAAGTAGTTATTCTACAACATTTTGCTATGCTGATGGACAGTGACTGTAATGTGGTTTATAGGGGGAACCTGGTATAGGGGAGAGCTAGTAAACATAATATTCTTCATGTAAGTGTAGATTAAAGATTAAAAAAATGAAAAGAAAGAAAGAAAATGGTTATTACTTCTTGATAGGATAAAACATACTGTAAATCAATGATTAATGCATGCTTTAAATAGCCTTAATATTGATCACTTAAAGGGTGTCAGATGATCGGCTATGGAGATACACTTTTCTGATAATATTAATTTCTCTTTAAAAAAAAAAAGAAAAAGCAGTTCCTGTGTGGTGACCTCCAATAAGTTATACACAATGGTATAAAGGGCATGTCAAAGTGAGGGCAAAGGGTCTGTTTGTGTTTATATAGAGGATCAAAGCCTAATTTGGCTACCCAGAAAATGAACTAAGATACGATATGAAGAAGAACTTCCAACATCAGCACTCTCTGGAAGAGTCATACCAGAAGATGATCATCAAAAAACCTCAACAAAGTTCCAGGCGATGCTGCAGTTGTAGCTGCATCCATCCCACCGGTTCCTGGACTTGCCATTGGAATGAAGAAGGAGATATCTAAGCTGGCCTGTGCTTTCAGTAAAACAACAAATTTGACTGGATCTATACTGTTGGAACTCAACCAAGAATTAGGAGAAGTGCAAGTTGTAGCGCTCCAGAAGCTTACGACTACAGACTATCTGCTGTTAAAAGAACATATGGTATGTGAACAGTTCCCAGGAATGGGTTGTTTTAATTTGTCTGATTTCTCTCAGACTGTTCAAGTACAATTGGGCAATATCCATTATATCATAGACAAATTTTCACAAATGCCTAGGGTGCCTAACTGCTTTTCTTGGCTTCACTGGAGATGGCTAGTAATTATAGATCTGCTTTGGTTATGTAACTGTATTCCTATTATGTTAATGTGTGTGCACAATTTAATCAGTAGTTTAAAACCTATACATGCTTAAGTTATTCTACAAAAGATATGTCAAAGAAATAATCAATCTTCCCATGTATTCTTCCATCTGCTACCTCTATAGCTTTTCTTCTTCCTTCCTAATTACAACCCTTAAATAGAATTTGTGCCTCATATCGAATTCACTGAGTATCATAACTCCTCCAAGTGGTAAAGATACCTCAAGACAAATGCTGGGCATAGAAGCCACAGGGCATAAATCTGCAAAGAAGTAAGAAGCTAACCTTTTCAAACAATATAGCTTCTCTCTCACTTACCAACTTTACATCTCCCTGTATGGCACTGGATGATGACTGGTTAGCCAGAGACAGGTAAGATTCCTCAAGGGAGGAACAACCTAAGAGAGGCACAGTTGCAGCAGGGCCATCAGGTGAGAAATTGGGGATCAACAGAGGTGAGGCTTAGAACCTCACCTCCCCTGTTTTGAGAGAAATCTTCTGCATCCGTGGATGTTTTATTGCCCTTGTCTAGCTCGGATTAACACTTAGTCTACAGGCACACACCTGATCATCTACAATTGCTCTCTTACAACACTAAACTATGTTTTCTACCTTTATCTTGCATCTACCTACCACTTCAGCATTTCATTTAAAAATAATAATAATAATAATAATAATAAAGGGAGAAATGTGGGATCCACATACAAATCAAGTATAAAAATCAAACGAATATTCATATTTGACCTGATTGTTTATAGTTCATAATGCGTGATCAAAACCAAAAGTTTCTGTGATGACTGCCCTTTTACTGTTCACCATGTAAGAACTTATTCACTATGTAAGAATTTGTTCATTATGCTTCAGAAGATTCGAGACTGACGAGAATTAGGCTTGAGATGGATTAATGATTGTGCATTGAGTATTGACTCCCCTATACAGAATTTTATTGTTGTTAACAACCATTCGATCAATAAATATGAGAGATGCCCTCTTAAAAAAAAAACTCAGAAAAAAACATAGGGAAAAATCTCATGGACATAAACATGAGCAAGCTCTTCATGATCCTTTCTCCCCAGGCAAGGAAAACAAACGCAAAAATGAACAAGTGGGTCTATACCAAGCTACAAAGCTTCTGTACAGCAAAGGAAACCATCAACAGAACAAAAAGGTATTCTACAGTATGGGAGAACATATTCATAAATGACAGATCCGATAAAGGATTGACATCCAAAATATATAAAGAGCTCACATGCCTCAACAAACAAAACGCAAATAATCCAATTAAAAAATGGGCAGAGGAGCTGCATAGACAGTTCTCTAAAGAGGAAATCCAGATGGCCATCAGGCACATGAAAAGATGCTCCACATCGCTAATCATCAGAGAAATGCAAATTAAAACCACACTGAGATATCATCTAACACCAGTAAGGATGGCTACCATCCAAAAGACAAACAACAACAAATGTTGGCGAGGCTGTGGAGAAAGGGGAACCCTTCTACACTGCTGGTGGGAATGTAAATTAGTTCAACCATTGTGGAAAGCAGTATGGAGGTTCATCAAAATGCTCAAAACAGACCTACCATTTGACCCAGGAATTCCACTCCTAGGAATTTACCCTAAGAATACAGCAATCAAGTTTGAGAAAGACAGATGCACCCCTATGTTTATTGCAGCACTATTTACAATAGCCAAGAATTTTAAGCAACCTAAATGTCCATTGGTAGATTAATGGATAAAGAAGATGTGGTACATATACACAATGGGATATTACTCAGCCATAAGAAAAAAACAGATCCTACCATTCGCAACAACGTGGATGGAGCTAGAGGGTATTATGCTCAGTGAAATAAGCCAGGCAGAGAAGGTCAAGTACCAAATGATTTCACTCATATGTGGAGTATAAGAGCAAAGAAAAACTGAAGGAACAAAACAGCAGTAGAATCACAGAACCCAAGAATGGACTAATAGTTACCAAAGGGAAGGGGACTGGGGAGGACGGGTGGGAAGGGAGGGATAAGGGCGGGGGAAAAAAAAGAGGGCATTATGATTAGCATGTATAGTGCTTGGGGTGCACGGGGAGGGCTGTACAACACAGAGAAGACAAATAGTGATATTACAGCATCTTACTACACAGATGGACAGTGACTGTGAAGGTGTATGTGCGGGTGGACTTGGTGAAGGGGGAGCCTAGTAAACATAATGTTCTACATGTAATTGTAGATTAATGATACCAAAATAAAAAAAATTAAATAAAATTTCCTGAATGGACTTCACCAATATAAGAAATTCTTGTCCTGTAACAGACTGGGTTAACGAAATGAAAAGACAAGCTACTGACTGAAAGAAAATATTTATGCTACATATCCAAGAAAGGACTGGTGTCTAGAATATAAAAATAACTCTCAGAACTCAACAGTAAAAAAACAAATGATTCAATTAGAAAGTAAGTAAAAGACATGAACATTATTTCATCAAAGAGGATATACAGTTAGCAAAGCAGCATATGAATAGATGTTCAACATCATTAGTCATTAGGGAAATGCAAATTAATACTGCAATAAGCTACTGTTACAAACCCATTAAAATGGCTAAAATATGAAAGTGTAAAATCAAATGCTGAGAAACATGTAGAAAATGGGAATCTTTCATTCAGTGATGCTGGGAATGTAAAGTGATTAAAGCTCTGCAAATCACCCTGGTAGTTTCTTTTTTTATGTTTTATTTTTTATTATTTTTATTTTGCTATTATTAATGTACAATTCATGAACAACATTATGGTTAGTAGACTCCCCGTATTAACAATTCCCCACCATATACCCCATTACAGTCACTGTCCATCAGCATAGTAAGATGCTATAGAATTACTACTTGTCTTCTCTGTTATACTGCCTTCCCCATGTCCTCCACCACTACATTATACATGCTAATCATAACGCCCCTTTTTCCCCCTTATCCCTCCCTTTCCACCCATCCTCCCCATTCTCTTTCCCTTGGGTAACTGTTAGTCCATTCTTGGGTTCTGTGAGTCTGCTGCTGTTTTGTTCCTTCAGTTTTTTTCTTGTTTATACTCCACCGATGAATGAAATCATTTGATACTTGTCTTTCTCCACCTGGCTTCTTTCACTGAGCATAATCCCCTCTAGATCCATCCATGGTGTTGCAATTGATAGGATTTGTTTTCTTCTTATGGCTGAATAATATTCTATTGTGTATATGTACCACATCTTCTTTATCCATTCATCTACTGACAGTCACTGAAGTTGCTTCCATTTCTTGGCTATTGTAAAAGTGCTGCAATAAACATAGGGGTGCATATGCCTTTTTTGAAACTGGACTCCTGCATTCTCAGGGTAAATTCCTAGGAGTGGAATTCCTGGGTCAAATGGTATTTCTATTTTTAGGTTTATGAGGAACCTCCATATTGCTTTCCACAATGGCTAAACTAGTTTACATTCCTACCAGCAGTGTGGGAGGGTTCCCCTTTCTCCACATCCACACAAACATTTTTTGTTGTTTGTCTTTAGGATGGTAGCCATCCTAACTGGTGTGAGGTGATAACTCATTGTGGTTTTAATTTGCATTTCTCTGATGATTAGTGATGTGGAGCATCTTTTGATGTGCCTGTTGGCCAACTGAATTTCTTCTTTAGAGTAGTGTCTCTTCAGTTCCTCTGCCCATTTTTTAATTGGCTTTTTTGCTGTTTGTTTGTTGAGGTGTGTGAGCTCTTTATATGTTTTGGATGTCAACCCCTTAATAGATATGTCATTTATGAATATATTCTCTTATACTGTAGGACGTCTTTTTGTTCTACTGATGGTGTCCTTTGCTGTACAGAAGCTTTTTAGTTTGATATAGTCCCACTTGTTCATTTTTGCTTTTTTTTCCCATGCTTGGGGACATATGTTCATAAATAAGTTGCTCATGTTTATGTCCAAGAGATTTTTGCCTATGTTTTTTTCTAAGAGTTTGATGGTTTCATGACTTAAATTCAGGTTTTTTATCCATTTTGGTTTACTTTTGTGTATGGGGTTAGACAGTGATCAGTTTCATTCTCTTACATGTAGCTGACCAGTTTTGCCAACACCAGCTGCTGAAGAGGCTCTCATTTCTCTATTGTATATTCATGGCTCCTTTATCATATATTAATTGACCATATATGCTTGGGTTTATATCTGGGATCTCTATTCTGTTCCATTGGTCTATGGGACTGTTCTTGTGCCAGTACCAAATTGTCTTGATTTCTGTGGCTTTGTAGTAGAGCTTGAAGTTGGGACACCAGAATCCCCCTGCTTCATTCTTCCTCCTCAGGATTTTTTTGGCTATTTGGAGTCTTTTGTGGTTCCATATGAATGTTAGAACTGTTTGCTCTAGTTCATTGAAGAATGGTGTTGGTATTTTGATAGGGATTGCATTGAATCTGTAGATTACTTTAGGCAGGATGGCCATTTTGACAATATTAATTCCTCCTATCCACGAGCATGGGATGTGTTTCCAGTTATTGGTATCTTCTTTAATTTCTCTCATGAGTGTCTTGTAGTTTTCAGAGTTATAGGTCTTTCACTTCTTTGGTTAGGTTTATTCCCAGGTATTTTATTCTTTTTGATGCAGTTGTGAATGGAATTGTTTTCCTGATGTCCCTTTCTGCTAGTTCGTTGTTAGTATATAGGACTGCAACAGATTTCTGTGTATTAATTTTGTATCCTACAACTTTGCTGAATTCAGGTATTAGATCTAGTAGTTTTGGAGTGGATTCTTTATGGTTTTTCATATACAACATCATGTTATCTGCAGTGACAGTTTGACTTCTTCCTTACCAATATGGATGCCTTTTATTTCTTTGTGTTGTCTGATTGCTGTGGCTAGGACCTCCAGAACTATTTTGAATAAAAGTGGGGAGAGTGGCCATCCTTGTCTTGTTCCCAATCTTAAAGGAAAAGCTTTCAGCTTCTCACTGTTAAGAATAATGTTGGCTGTGCATTTATCACATATGGCCTTTATTATGTTAAGATACTTGCCCTCTATGCCCATTTTGTTGAGAGTTTTTATCATGAATGGATGTTGAATTTTGTCAAATGCTTTTTCAGCATCTATAGAGATGGTCATGTGATTTTTGTCCTTTTTGTTGAAGTGTTGGATGATGTTGATGGATTTTCGAATGTTGTACCATCCTTGCATCCCTCAGATTAATCCCACTTGATCATGATGGATGATCTTTTTCATGTATTTTTCAATTCAGTTTGCTAATATTTTGTTGAGTATTTTTGCATCTATGTTCATCAGAGATATTGGCCTGTAATTTTCTTTTTTTGTGGTGTCTTTGCCTGGTTTTGGTATTTCAGTGATGTTGGCCTCATAGAAGGAGTTTGGGAGTATTCCCTCCTCTTCTACTTTTTGGAAAACTTTAAGGACGATGGGTATTAGTTCTTCATTAAATCTTTGATAAAATTCAGTGGTGAAACCGTCTGGTCCACGGGTTTTGTTCTTGGGTAGTTTTTTGATTACCAATTCAATTTCCTTGCTGGTAATTGGTCTATTCAGATTTTCTGATTCTTCCTGGGTCAGCCTTGGAAGGTTGTATTTTTCTAGAAACTTGTCCTTTTCTTCTAGGTTATACAGTTTGGTACTATATAATTTTTCATAGTATTCTTTCATAATTCTTTGTATTTCTGTGGTGTCTGTAATAATTTTTCCTTTCTCATTTCTGATTCTGTTTATGTGTGTAGACTGTCTTTTTTCTTGGTAAGTCTAGCTAGGGGTTTATCTATTTCATTTATTTTCTCAAAGAACCAGCTCCTTCTTTCATTGATTCTTTCTATTGTTTTATTCTTCTTGATTTTATTTGTTCCTGCTCTAATGTTTATTATGTTCCTCCTACTGACTTTTGGCCTCATTTGTTCTTCTTTTACTTTCATTAATTGTGATTTCAGCTTGTTCATATGGGATTGTTCTTCTTTCCTGAGATAGGTCTATATTGCAATATACTTCCCTCTTAGCATGTCTTTTGCTGCATCCCACAGATTTTGTGGTGTTGAATTATTGTTGTCATTTGTCTCCATATGTTGCTTGATCTCTGTTTTTATTTGGTCGTTAATCCATTGATTATTTAGGAGCATGTTATTAGCCTCCATGTGTTTGTCAGTTTTTGCATTTTCTTTGTGTAATTTATTTCTAGTTTTATACCTTTGTGATCTGAGAATTTTGTTGGTACAATTTTGATATTTTTGAATTTACTGAGGCCCTTTTCGTGGCCTACTATATGTTCTATTCTTGAAAATGTTCCTTGTGCACTTGAGAAGAATTTCTATCCTGTTGCTTTTGGATAAAGTGTTCTGTGGATGTCCATTAAATCCATCTTCTCTAATATGTTATTTAGTGCCTCTGTCTCTTAACTTATTTTCTGTGTGGTTGATTTGTCCTTTAAAGTGAGTGGTGTGTTGACATCTCCTAAAATGAATGCATTGCATTCTATTTCCCCCTTTAATTCTGCTAGTGTTTGTTTCATATATGTAGGTGATCCTGTGTTGGGTGAAAAGATATTTATAATAGTTATAGCCTCTTGTTGGACTGACCCCTTTATCATTATGTAATGTTCTTCTTTGTCTCTTGTTGTTTTCTTTGTTTTGAAGTCTATTTTGTCTCATACAAGTACTGCAACTCCTGCTTTTTTCTCCCTACTAGTTGCATGAAATATCTTTTTCCATCCCTTTACTTTCAGTCTGTATATGTCTTTGGGTTTGAAGTGAGTCTCTTGTAGGCAGCACATAGACAGGTCTTATTTTTTTATCCATTCAGTGACTCTATGTCTTTTGATTGGTTCATTCAAGCTATTTACATTTAGGGTAATTATCGATAGATATGTACTTATTGCCATTGAAGGCTTTAGATTCGTGGTTATCAAAGGTTCAAGGGTAATTCCTTTACTATCTAACAGTCTAATTTAACTCACTTAGTATGCTATTACAACACAACCTAAAGGTCCTTTTTTCCCCACCTTTTTCTTCCTCCTCCATTCTTTGTATTTATGAATTATATTCTGTACTCTTTGTCTATCTCTTGGGTGACATCTATTCAGCCTTAGGAATAGTTCCATCTGCAGGAGTCACTCCAAATTGCACTGTAGAGTTGATTTGTGGGAGGTAAATTATCTCAGCTTTTGCTTATCTGAAAATTGTTTAATTCCTCCTTCAGATTAAATGATAACCTTGCCAGGTAGAGTATTCTTGGTTTGGGGCCCTTCTGCTTCATTGCATTAAATATATCATGCTGCTCCCTTCTGGCCTGTAAGGTTTCTGTTGAGAAATCTGATGATAGCCTGATGGGTTTTCCTTTGTATGTGATATTTTTTCTCTGTCTAGGTGCTTTTAAAAGTCTGTTTTATCCTTGATCTTTGCCATTTTAATTATTATGTGTCTTGATGTCATCTTCCTTGGGTCCCTTGTGTTGGGAGATCTGTGCACACCTCCATGTCTTGAGAGACTATCTCCTTCCCCAGATTGGGGAAGTTTTCAGCAATTACCTCCTCAATAACACTTTCTATCCCTTTTTCTCTCTCTTCTTCCTCTGGTACCCCTATTATGCGGATATTGTTCCATTTGGATTGGTCACACAGTTCTCTCAATATTCTTTCATTCTTAGAGATCCTTTTTTCTCTGTGCCTCAGCTTCATTGTATTTCTCTTCTCTAATTTCTATTCCATTACCATCTCTTCTATTTCATCTAATCTGCTTTTGAATCCCTCCTTTGTATGTTTTGTTTCAGATATGGAATTTCTTAATGATTGAATTTCTGATTTAAATTCGTCCCTGAATTCTTACATATTTTTCTGTACCTCCATGAGCATGTTTATGATTTTTATTTTAAACTCTCTTTCAGGAAGATTGGTGAGTTCAGTTTCCTTTGGTTGTTTATATGGAGTTTGTGAGATTTTGGTCTGAACCAGGTTCCTTTGACATTTCATAATCTGTGTTGTGCCCTCTAGTGCCCAGAAACTCTAGTCTCTGGTACTGCTCAGCCCCTGGAGTGAGGTTGCAGGTCACAGGGGTGTGATGCTGGTGCCTGGTGGGAGGAAAGAGCTGTTTCCTGCTTCCAGCTGCAGTGACTGTCTCCAATGTTAGAGCCAGTGGACCAAGCACACAGGTGTAAGCATCTCTAGCTGTTGTAGTTAAGGCCTCCCTCTGGCTGGCTTGATGCCAGCACAGTGACTGCTGGTTTGCGAGTCAGTGCCAGCAGGCCAGGAGGAAGGTGCAGCAGGCTGCGTGTCACAGTGGGGGGCCCCAGAGCTGAGTAGGCAGCCAGGGGGTTGGAGCACCTGAAGCTCCTCAAAGTTCCCAACCAGCTGGGCAGAGCACACCCAGACAACCTTGTCCACCTATCCCTTCTCCTGCACAGCAAGCTCTGTGCAAACACTATCCCTTCAGCAGTCCTCTCGCTGCTAGGAAGCCTCTCAGACCACCTGTGTTTCCCTTGTCCCAGAGCAGCCAGGTGTGGATCCCATCCTCCACAAACAGCCAGAATCTGTCTCTTAAGCACTCTGCCTGTCCCAGATCCCCAACCTCCAGAGCACCACACAATGTAGGTTTCTGCTCACAAGGTAGATCTCCAGGGCTAGGTGTTCAGCAGTCCCAAGCTTCCACCCCTCCCCACTCTGTTTCTCTTCCTCCCACCAGTGAGCTGGGGTGGGGGAAGGGCTTGGGTCCCACCAGATCAAGGCTTTGGTATGTTAGCCTGTTTTGTGAGGTCTGCTCTGTTCTCCAGGCATATGCAGTCTTGTGCCGCCTTCTTTCCTGTTGCTGTTTTAGGGCTAGTTGTATTAACTATATTTTCACACTATATGTGGTTTTGGGAGGAATTCTCTGTCTCACCTCTCATGCCACCATCTTTAATTCCAATGTCCACCCTAGTAATTTCTTATAAAACTAAACATGCACTTGCCATATGTCCCCACAAGTACACTCTTGGGCATTTATCCCAGAGAAATGACAATATTCTTATATACAAATGTGTATGTAAATATTCATAGCAGCTTTATTCATAATAGCAAAACCAGGAAACAACCCAAATGTCCTTTAATTAGTGATTGGATAAACCAACCCTAGTATGTCCATGCAATGGAATACTACTCAGCAATAAAAAGGAATGAACAATTGATACACACAGCAACCAGATGGGCCTCAAGAGCATTTCACTTAGTGAAAAAGGTCAATCCCAAAAGGTTACATACTTTTAGATTCTATTTACATAACATTCTCCAAATGCCAAATCTACAGAGTCTCAAAAATCACCATGGTCAGTGAATTAGCAAATACTTAGTCATTACCCCTACCAAAAATACAAGGTGAGGTTTTGTACTGTGCCCCTGGTCACATTCCATCAACCAACCAGTATATAACCTTATTTCACTTGTGCTGCTGTCTGAAGACCCTTATATTTCTTAGAATAATGAGTTATATGCAGTATTTTTTTTATAGTAAAACACTAGCTGAGAAAGATTTAACATTTCCCTGACCCTGGATAGCATCACTTTTAATTTCTTTGGATCTCAGCCTCAAGGCAATGTTGTCTACTAAGCTTTTTAAAATTCGATTGTCATCTCATGAATCCACAAATTTAGCTGCTTTTCTGTCTATTCTATAGGTTCATCACACACAACAGATTCAGTGTTTTTTGAAGCAATATAGACCAAATAGAGATTGGCAGATTTCACCTTTGTTTTTCTGGCTGTACCATATTTTAACTCGATAAATTGAACTCAAACCAACAGCACTTTAATTCATGCCTGAATGAAGCTTATCTAGTGCATGCATTTTCTCTGTAAGGCACATCACTGCCTTGGTGTGTCAGCTACTGACCACAGTTCACTCCCTTACATTCACTGAGGAATGTAGCATCTCAATTAATTTCTTTTTCACCCCAATGTTTTTCCATTATCTTAAGTAATTTCAAGTTCCAAAGTTTTAGTCACTTAACACCCCTGCCTCTCATTCCCTTTATCTTATCTCCAATGACTTTCTTCCATGGTTACATCTTGAACTTTGTGATCACCTAGAGTTCTTTACCCTTGAAACAATGAACTTTAGTCTACTACTATCTCTCCAGCTCATTCTCTTATTCCCACTAAGTCAACCTCAAACCTATCAAGATCTCCTTGATCCCAACTTCTCCCCCAGCATGGCTTCCCATTTCTTTGTTTAGTCCACATTTTATAATCAAGTGCTTCAATCTCTCTGACCAATATTTTCATCAACTCTTGCTCCCAGACATCAGCTCTGAATCCACCCAAGTACTGTCTTCTCTGTCTCATGCTATGGCTTTTAAACACTAATATAGGTATCATGATTAGTGCTATTCATTTTTTGCGGTTTTCAATCTAATAATACTGCCTGGAAATCCTCCCACAAAACTTTATTCAGTTCCTGCTCTCATTTTTCACAACAGCTCTTCCAAATATTCACTATTATCTTCAAGCGTGATATCTATGCCTACTCCTAACATCTCAGTACACAGAATCATCTCTTAGTTAACAGAGGAATAATAGAACTAAGGGTGTGAGTTTCAGCCACTTCCAAGTCTGGGTTAAGTAAATAAGCCTGAGAAAGTGTCTCAGTTAACCAATTCTTGGGAGCTCCGTTACTGTTGATTAACTTTCATATATTCTCTCAGGTCCAGTACATGGGAAAGCTTGACATTTTTAAAGATCCAGAGGAGAGCAGACACTTCCTCTTTTAGAGGCTGAAGAGTACCACTACCCTTGTGTCCATTATCAGCTCCTCCACTGTTTTGGATTTCATCCCTTCTCTTCTTGGAAACTGCATGCATCAGTCATTTCCTCTCTCTTCTGCATCATCAACTTTCTCTTTCTTCTAGTTCTTTCTCCATAAGCACATGAACATTCACAAGTCTCTACCATTAAAAAAAGTCCTCCCTCAATCTATGAGACCTTCCAGCTGCTATCTGATTTTTCCCTTTCAAGCCTACTGGGAGTATAAGTCTCCATTATTTCAATGTCCAATGTTTCAGTTACATATTGTTGTGTAATGAGCCACCCCAAAACTTGGGACTGGAAGCAATAATCAATCTATTGTTCTCATGATTGTGTGGGTGAGAAATTTGGGTGAAGCTTACTGGACAATTCTTCTGCCCCACATGGCATCTACTATAATCACTCAGTGGTATCTAGCTGGTGGCTAGGTTCATCTGGAGGATCCAAGATGGTTTCCTTTGTGCCTGGCACCTTGGTAGGGATATCTGGAATGCTGGGCACAACTGGGCTTTTCTCTCTCTCCTTGTCAACTCAAGAGCTCTTTATGTGGTCTCTCTAGCAGGCTGACCAGACTTCTTAATGATTGTGCAGGGCTCCAAAAGACAAAGGCAAAAGTTGCAAAGCTTATTATACCTAGCCTTGGAAGTCAAGCAACATTATTTCCCTGCCGTCTGTCAGTTAACCTTATTTACAGGGTCCACCAGATTCAAAACTAAGGGCTTACACAGGGGCATGATTACTGGGAGGAATGGTTAAGAGGAGTCACATGTTAAAGGCTACCACACCCATGCACCCCTCAAACCACTGCAATGTCTGGCAACACTCTTTGCCACTCCAGTGAAATTGCAGTCACTGAGGTAAAGACCTTTTAGTTGTTAAATTCAGTGCATGCTTTTTAGTCCTTGGTCTGCTTGTTTTTTCTGCTGAATCAGACCCTACTGACCACTAAGTCTTTCATGAAACTCTCCTCTTCTGGCCTCTGTTTATCATCTTTCTTGGTTTGCCTTTCACTTTTCTGGCTGTTTCTCGGTCCCTTAAAGTGACTAATTTCTTGTGCTCTCCCCTTAACTACTGGGGCTTTGTTTTCAGTTTTTCTGTCACTCTGCACATGGTCTCTGGTTATGACATCTACACCTATGGCCTCATCTATCACTTATCTACTGTTGATTCTTCAATATACATCCCCATCTCAGCTCTCTCTTCAGTCCTCAGACTCACATGCACTCTGAATGCATGTCCCACCAGTACCTCAAACATGGCCAAAGTTGAATTCATCTCCCTTAAATGTGTTCTTTCTTATATTCTCTATCCTGTATTGACCATCCTTTCAGATGCACAAGGCAGAACCTTGGAAGTAATCCTTAACACTAACCCTCTCTCTAATTGCCCCTCACTTTTTCACCAATTCCTGACCATTTAACCTGCTAAACAGCTTTCAATTTATCCACTCCTCTCCATCCCAGATACCGGGTCTGGCCAAGGACTGGGTAGGTTCTTGGCCTGTCATTTTAATTTATACATTGTATAGAAATTATAGTTTACTGCAATAAACTCAAATAATGTTTTTCTTTAAAGCAGAGGTGACCAGGAGATATCAAGTTGGGGGATACGTAAAGAGTGAAGCTCCTCATGGGAATAGTCACTCAGAGCAGTGGCAGCAGGATTCTATCTTTCCAGAGTGAAGTTATTTCAGCTCATGGGAAAGCCTATGTTGGAGCTTACCAAGCTTCTCATACCCCCAAATCTGTCAACCTGAAACTTCATCACATCTAGTTTACTGGTTATAAAAAAAACTGCCTTTACCAAGTCACATCACAGGGAGCTAACATCCAGAACCTGGGTATTATTTTTTTTATTGCTTTACTAGAGCAGTCTTGCTATATTGGCCACAGGCTATAAAGCAGTGACCACACAGGTTTTGGCTTCTAGCAAATGACCAAGTGACTTCTATGAAACCCACCTGCCTTCAGATATAACAACAATACACTCTGGCCAAAATATTTTTTTAAAAACCTACCTGAAAGTATTGACAAACAACCCAAAGCAGGAAGAGACTGGAAGAGACTCTACACCTAAAAGAGAGGATTAGTTTTCTATTTAAGATTTTTAGCCACAGGGAGGCTCCAATCAGTGATCTGATGGGTGGGAAAAACTGAATCTTTACTAGAGGGACAGGGTTTCAGCAGCTGGAATGTGTAGGGATGAAATCCTGGAATGGAGAGATCCTGACAGATGGAGCCCTAAGTTCTAGGTATAAAGTCTGTCCAAATCGTTGGCTGACCCATGAACCACACATGCACGGCGCAGTCTCTAAACAGCCCAGATAAAGCTAAATCATTGAATAGAAATTTCAGCTACTGCTTACCACAGAGGAAACTGAGTATGAAATTTGAGTTCAGCCAAGCCAACTACCTACTTAAAAAGAAATCAATACTCTCTAGAGGGAAATAATGTAACTCAAATGCTCTACATGTCATCTATAATGTCCAGAAGACAAATCAAAATGACTGGACATATTGGAAACAGGAAAATGTAATCTGTAATGGAGAAAAAAGGCAATCAATGAAGATTGGCCCCAATATAACCTAGATGTTGGAATCAGCAGACAGGAGTTTTTAAGCAGCTTTTAAAACTATTCCCAAAGACACAGAAGGAAATACATTCATAGTGAATAGTGACTTAGCCTGTAGATATGACCATCTGGTTCAAGGTCTTAGAAGAGATATGGCAAGCCTGGCCAGGAGTTGCAGGTCCCACTGACATTGCCTTAGTTCAGATTCTCATTGTTTTCTCATGTTATTAAACATGTTGTTAAACATGAGATAAGCATTTTAAAAGTCTGATAAATCATCTTTATGCTTCTGGTAGCTATTTGCTATGACTTCCCCCCTCCCCACCGACCCTAAACATATTGAGTCCAGAATTCTCAGGAAACAGCCTTAATCAGGACTTATTAATTGCAATTGACAGAAGTACAACTTTCACTTGAGTAAAAGAAGGATTTATTGGGAGTCTCATATGATCATAGGCAGGGCAAGGATTTAGGTGGGCATCAAGGACAAGTAAGACCAAAGACTTGAACACCAAATGGAATCTATGGCTCACCCTGCATTCTGATTTCATATTCTTTCAGACAAGCTTCCTCCCTGTGGCTATTAAAGGGCCACCAGCAGTCCCTGGCCATACATCTCCCAGCTGTACCACAAAATGGGGAAACAATATTCCCACACCATTTAAGTCAGGAAAAAAAGGGGATTCTGACTGTTCTGATCCAGATCACATGCCCACATACCAACCGATCAAATCAACTGTGGCTAGGGAGACAGGGTACTATGATTGGAAGCCCTCACTAGAACTGCATGACTGGACAGGAGAGGGGCAGCAATCGCCCAGAACAGGGCCGTTTCCAAGGGAAGGAAAGGATGCTGGGACAACAAACAGTAAAGGTCTAACGGGTTTGCTGTATTCTATACTTCAATTGTTGGTAACCCCATTCTCCATTCAATCACCCACGGCAGAGTCCTGGAATTCCTCTTATAGCAGAGACTGCTTGTTGTCCCCAGTATCAGTTCTCCCCTTCCTGCCACCCAGCAATTTGCTGTTTTGAACATGAATGTGATGGCTGGAGCCCTATCTCGCACGATGAGGACAAGTGTCAGTGTGGAGTTACTTGATAGGACATTAAGCCCTACAAGGTTTAACATGAAAGAGAAATTTCTATCCTTTTTAATCCACTGTTATTTTTGGATGTCTCATAACTCACAGCTAAACTTTATCCTAACTGACAACCCACTCACTCTACACATCTAATCAAGGCAAAACAATCAAGAAGAGTGGCATGCTGTGAACCAGGTTAGAGTGAGTTACAGCCAACTACCTGGGCACGAATCTAGGCTCTGTCACTTACTAGCTCTGTGATCCTCAGAGCAAATTGCTTTCTCTCTCTGTACCTCAGCTCCCTCATGTAAAAAATGAGGTTTATAACATTAGCAACCCATAGGTTAGGTGTGAGAATTATGCTAGGGAATTCACATTAGCACTGAAACCAGTGTCTGGCACATAAAAAGTGCTCAACAAGTGTTAGCTACCATTTCTGATTGTTAATTTTACCTATTAAACATCTTGGAAGACAGTCCCTACTTCCACAGCACAAATGTCACTTTATTCCACCCCAATGAGCCCTGCCCCAGTCCCATTCCTCCATGGCATCCTCCATGATGTCTCAGTCTGACCTTTCTAGAACACCCCAATCTGACCAGGTCACACCTGTTTGAAACCCATTGATAATTCTCATTATCTACAGAATGAAGTCTTAGCTCCTTGGCCTAGTGACCAAGGTACTTTTTGATGTGGACCCAGATGGCATTTCTGGCTCAAGCCCTGTCACTTCTCCACTGCCAGCCACACCCTGACCTCACTGAACTATTCTGTACTACCCCCTCCATACCTGCCTCAAATGCATTAACCATTCCTATTCCCTCTCTCCTGAATTCTTTCTTCCTTTGGCTTCAGTGGCACCACACCCAGCTGCTTCTCTTCAGTCTTCCTGGCTGTTCCTTAGCCATCACTCCCATGGAGCTTCTCCCTCTCCAATCCCTTGGTAAGTGTCAGGGTCCCCTCTTCAGCCCACTTCCTGTTTCCCTGTGTGTTCTCTCCCTGGGTGACGGCACTCACACCAGGTGCTCAAGCTGCAGCTCTGCACTGCGAGTCCCTGCTCTTCACCCCTGACCTCTCACCGAGTTCTGCTCTCATACATCCTGAAGGAGTGTGCCTCCTGAAGATCACAGACGCAACATTTGCATGTACAAAAATGGAATTCTTCCTCACCCCAAATTCACTTCTTCTCTTCACTCTGAATCTATTAGTAGCACCGCTATTACCCAAGCCAGAAACCTGGGACTCCTCATTCTCTACATCTAAGGAACTACCAAATCCTGCCAAATTTACAACCTCAGTAATTCTCCAACTGATCTTCTCTCCATACTCCATTGCCCCAGTCTGGCTCTCATCCTCTCTAGCATGGACTCAGCAATAGTCCCCTCTGTACCTCCACTCTGTCATGCCTCCAGTCCCACTGACAACCTGAGTCACCTACCGACAGTGAAAACCATATTATGCCACTGCCCTGCTTGAAACTCTTCACTGGTTCCCACTGCCCAGACAAAATTACTCCTTTCCTGGTATTTGTTAATACCTATGACATACCAGGGACTACGCTAGGTATTAGGAATATAGTGTTGACCACGAAATGGCCCCTGCCTTTTAAGGAATTTGCCATCTACCTGGGAAGACAGATAAATAACCACACTCTAATAACATAATGTGGTAATTCCTGTGATAGATTCACAGAGCGTTACAGGATCATGAGACTGAGTACCTTGAGAGTAGAAACCTGTGAGACTTGTGTCCTAATCTTTGTATCAGTAACAGCTGGTTCCGTTCTGATTTGAGAGAGAATTGGTTCTGAATACTGAACAGATGATCATCTCTGATCTTCAGTTCTCCTGTATGTAAAATGGCTCACAGCTCACATATCAAATGAATGCAATCTATGAACTTTGTTTGAATCCTGATTTGAATAAACCAAATGCAGTTTTTAAAAAGTGAGACAACCAGGTAAATTTCAACACTGGTAGATAATTGGTAATTGTAAGGTATTAGTACTTGGAGTTCGTTTTAATGATATTGTGGTGTGCTAAAAAGTCCTTACCCTTTAGAGGTATATAAGAAAGTATATAAAAATGAAATGATGCAGTGAAATATTATCTGGGATTTTTCTGAAAACAATTTAGTGGTGTTGGGGGGGTTTATAGCTGAAACATGATTGGCTATGCCTATGTTACTAGTTGCTGAAGCAGGGTGATGGGTGAAATAACTGGCAAATTAATCTCTCAGGGTTTTGTGACAATTCAATGAAATGATGACTCAAAATTTCTGATACAGTGCCTGCTTGTCCCTAAAAATGCTAGTTTTGTTTATTCCCTCATCCTTTTAGCTCCATCAATGGGGGCATAGCAAGAGAAATAGCAGGTCAGTGGTATGGGAATTAGAAGTCCAACATCTAAAGAACTGGAAACATACTCAGCATCAGTTCTCTCCTCTGCCTGGTAGAAAGATGGCTAAAGCACCAGATGGCTCCCTAGCAGACTTGGGTAGTGTTCCAAGACCAGTGGAACAAATTTAAAGGAATCAAGGTTTGAACTTTTGTGGAGAGGAGAGAAAAAGTGCCTCAGACTTAATTCTGAACTTCTGAAAAGGGCTGGTCTTTTCCTCTGCTGCTTGATTCCCTGTACAATAGTGCCACCTGGTGGCTCCCTAGCATCACTTTACTTAGTTCCCAGATGCAGTTTGCTCTTACAGTTCTGATTGCATTGTGAGAAATCTGGAAGGAAACAGCCCCTCTCAATAAAATGTTCCCTGAACTGCTCAGACTTGAGCATATCTTTTCATCATATAATATCATATATCATATAATATCATATCACATCATATCATATATCATATCACATCATATCATATCATATCATATCATATATTATATATCCCTCATGTACTGCAAAGTGCCTTGTAGTCAAGCTCTGTTATAACACCACCTCTCACTGTATTAGGATTATTTACCTGTGAGCATTATTCACCCAACAAACTCATATTTCATAAGTGTATGTCTAGGTCAGACATCAATTTAGGCACGGGAGACACAAAGGTGAACAAAACTAGTTGCTCATATAAACAGAGAATTAAAATAGACCCCTTCCCACTCACTATAAAAGTACAGCTATAATATTTATTATTTGCTGAGCACTTAATATATGCCAGAAACTTGTCTAAGTCCTTTATATATACATTCATTAACTCATTTAATTATTTCTTAAAACTCATTTAATTCTTATAACCCTATGACATAGGTAATATTATTATCCTTGTGTTACACATGAAGCAATAGCAGTGCAGAAAGGTTAGGTAAGCTACCCAAGGTCACAGAGATAGGAAATGCTGGGCCTCAGATTTAAGAGTGGCCTGGGTACAGAGTCCATATGCTAGTTAAAAAAATCCTGCTCCACCCACATCCCACTCCATTGCCTGTTTGATGACTGAATAAATAAAAACCTTGGGCCTCCGAAATCCAAGGAGAGAAAATCTCAGGTAGTAGAGTCTCCTAGTAGGAAGTTAAGCTGATCAAGAACTTGAGTGCTCTCCCTTTAAAGTTCTGTCTCAAATATAAAGAAACAAACAAATTCCATATGATTCCTCCTAACATGATGAAAACATGCTGGCGTTTTTAAGATGCTACTAAATTCTAAAGGTGACCAGAACAGAAATAAACACTGCAAATGCAGGAAGCATTGAAAACCAGTTTTGATGTGACCACACCTACTTGGTTTTCAGACTTTGTGCATCTACTATCTGGATTTGTGGCTGGACTCAGAGATAAAAAATATGGCTGTCTTTTGGTGAGTAATGCATTGTGCTTTGCACTGTTGATACATTATCCCATTTAATCTTCTCGCCAAACCTGTGAGGCAGGTAGGTATTTCCATTTCACAGATAAAGATAATAGGACCAGAGAGGTTAAATGAATTTCCCAGAGTAATATAGGAAAGACCTGAGAAGGCTCTCATTTCTCACCTCTGGCTAACCTTGGGAGTCTGTTAAGGCAGGAAGTAAAGGCTAAGGCAGAATTTTGAGCCATCTACCAGAGCACTGAAGGTGTACCCCAGTACACACAGAGTCCTCGGCAAAAGATGGAAGGGTTACTGGTTCAAGACATTTTAGAAAATCTCTGAGCAATCATTAGCTGACAATTAAGCTACAAGCTTACTGATGTAACTGGGCAAGGCTTCAGTGGCTGCATGCAACAAGAAATACAGACTTCACTGAATTAGTAAAGGACAAGACACTAAACAACAAACCCTGGCAGTGGTGAATCTGATTTCCAGAGTTGCCACATTATTTAAAATGTGCACTTTTAAACAAAAAATTTATGACATGCAAAAAAAGGAAAGTATGGCCCAAACAAAAGGAAAAAATCAGTCAATAGAAACTGTCCCTAAGGAAGCTGACACATCAAAATTACTAGACAAAAACTTCAAAGAAGCTTTTATAAGTATGTTCAAAGAACTAAAGCAAGCCACATGTAAAGACTTCAAGGAAAGTATGACGAGGTTATCTTATCACATAGAATATCAATGAAGAGACAGAAATTATTTAAAAAATTGAAATGCTGGAGTTGAAAAGTACAATAAATGAAATATTTACTGGAGGGGCTCAATAACATATTTGAGCTGACAGAAAAAAGAATCATCAAATTTGAAGACAGTAAACTGAGATTGCCCAGTCTGAGGAACAGAAAACAAAAAGAGGAAAAATGCACAGAGTCTTAGAAATCCACAAAATACTACTATAACTCATAAATTCAGCAACGTTGCAGGATTCAAGGTCAACATACAAAAGTCAGCTACATTTCTATATATTAGCAATGAGGACTCTAAACAAGAAATTAATAAAACAGTTCCAGTTAGAACAGCATAAAAATACTTTGGAAATAATTTAACAAAAGAAGTGCAAGACTTGTATAATAAAAACTAAAAAATAATGTTGAAATAAATACAAAGACATCCTATACAGAGGACGTAATATTGTTAATGAGGCAATACTCCACAAAGAGATCTATAGATTCAATGCAATCCCTATCAAAACCCCACCTGAATAAATTGATGAGGTGATCCTAAAATTCATATGAAAATGCAAACGGCTCAGAAGAGCCATAACAATCTTGAAAGAAAAAAGTAAAATAGAACTCACACTTCACAATTTCAAGAATTACTCCAAAGCTATAGTAATTAAGACTGGTACTGGCATAGAATAAATATATAGATCAGTAGAATAGAATTGAAAGTCTACAAACAAACTCACACCTTTACAGCAATTGATTTTCAACAAGGGTAGCAGGACCATTCAACAGGGAAGAACAGTCTTTTCAACAAATGGTGTTGGGACAACTGGATATCCACCTGCAAAAGAATGAAGTTGAACTCCTACATCAGACCATATGCAAAAATTAACTTAAAATGAATCAAAGACCTAAATGTAAGAGATAAAATACAAAACTTAAGAAAACATGGCTGTACATTTTCATAACCTCACATTAGACACTGGTGTCTTAGATATGACTCCAAAAGCACAAACAACAATTTGTAACTGACATTTTGTTTATAGCAAAAGACTGTAATAACCGAAATAAAACTCCTGAAAGCACTAAATTCCTTAATTTCTCAGGTCTCTTCACCATGTTTTGCCTAAAACCTATTTGTAACATATTGTGGGGTGCCACTCATATCTCCCCTCTAGGTTTCTGATGGCACACACACACGAGCATTTGTTTTAATAGTTTTAACAATAATAATGACAAATATAATAATACCTAACATTTAAACAGTACTTGCTGTTTGCCAAGCACCATCCTAATGGCTTTCCCTATATTAACTCTGCAAATCCCCCTAACAATCCTCTATTTTTACAGATGAGAAAACCGCAGCACAGATAGATGAAACAACTTGTCCAGGGTCATCAAAGCCTATAGGGTGTGGAGTCTAGATTCCAACACAGGAAGTCTTGCTCCAGAGTCTGGGCTCTTAATCTCAGCAAGCCCCCTTAACTCCTCAGATGGAGGGCTTCTTATAAACCACATGGCTTAAGATTAGACTGACACCAAAGTGGGTTTCCTATTCCCATTCCCTCCATTCCAGATTTTAAATCTCAGAAATTGTATCTTTAGGCACCACAGATAACAGAAGAGATCATTTTCCTATATAAATTTGTTCAAATATTACTCTGGCCCTGGGGGTAAGATATAGGAAGAGGGAATATTAGAGTAAAGCTAAGGAAAGAATATCTTCTTCACAACCCAATAAGGAAAAGCAAGGGGGAAAAAAAGAACACTTTGCCTAGAGATGAAAAATTCAGATTGGGGGGCAAGGAATTCCCTCAGTGAGGCCTAAGGTAGGAGTTTTTTGGGCCATAAGTGCTGAATGAGATTCATGTTTGAATGAATACTTTCCAAGGTAGAATGTAGGGAGGGAATAAGCAGATCCAGTAAGTAGGAAAGGGATGACCAAGATTCCTCCGGGGCAACACAGAGTAATTCAGTGATACTGGAACACACTGAAAGACCCAAATACAAATTAACATTTTTTACTATGAAACAAGAAACTGAGATATTTGTATTTGGCCCATAACCACAAGCCCTGTTGGTGGTTGTATTCAATATTAAAACCATTATCTTTGAGTCCTCACTGATTATGCAATTCCTATAATAGTACTAGGACTTGTATTCTACCTTAGAGATAGAATGAGCTATCCAGCAAAAGCTATTTGTGTGTGTAAAATATACAAACACATAGAGGCCTTAAAAGTGAACCAGATTCTGCTAGATTAAAAGAATGAACTCCTATACGAGTCATAGAAAATAGTACTTTTTGTGTTTTCCTCTGACCTCATACAATGAGGCAGAGGAGAGCAAACTACCTCTGGTTACTAAGTACTATGGAAGACTGAAGAGCTAACTCATCACAGACAGTTTCAACACTAACACAATCAAAGCGTTATACCTAAACACCTTAAGATATTGTAACTCCGGGGAGAGAATACACCTTCCCAGCCTGGGGCAAAACACCTTTGAAACTGAAATCAGTCAAAGGGAGAAATAAAGTGAGATAAACCCATTTATTGCTTACAAGTACTCATCCACTTCTGCTTACCCATGTCTCTCCCAGCCCACCTGCAAAAAGGGACCCCACCCAACCTATCCAGTCCTGATATGTCCTTACTCTCCCTTGTAGTTACCTATTGATATGGAGATGGACTGCTCTCCACCCCTTAGAAACACCTATTGATATGGAGACGCATTAAGGCCAGGGGAGAGATTCTGGAAATATTGCAATTTTACCCATAGCCCATCCCTACAGAAATCTCAACTCACAATTTACTCACTCCCCATCTTCTGCATCTCCTGTGTGAGAAAACTGGAGCACTGTAACTAGACTAATAACATACAGTAGCAAGAGCAATAAAATCATGATAATCCTCAAGCTGGAGGATTCAGCTAGGTTCAAAATCCTATGCAGATTAAGTCAGGGGGCAGGTCCAGGCCACATGGATTGCAGAAAAAATAACTTTAAGGGTGATAAGATACATGTTTGAATGACACCAACATAGGCAAATCTTGTCCATCAGGTAGGATGCATGCAAGAGAGTGTTCCTGTAATAGGACAGTGGCAGGAATGGGATCTTGTCCTGGTCTAGTATACCAGACCTGCACCCCTTTCCCTGTGGGAGTTACACATGGGTCAATATATAGAACTATGGGAGGTACATGCACTGGCCATAAAGATAAAACAAAACTTCCCATAAGACATTTTGGGTATATTTCTGTGATCTTTGGGAGCCACTCTGCTGTTACTCCAGGAATAAACATGATGCCAACTTCCAGGCCTTTTCTCCAAGGTGCCAGAAGGGCCAGCCATCACTGGTCCATGCATCAAAATGTCCACACCCACATCCACTCAACGGAGTCTCCAGGGCTTAAAGTAGTTGGGGCTGGCAGCAGGATGTTGCTCTGCTGGCCATATCTTGGTTTCAATAACTCCTCTTTGCTTTTGCACAATTATATAGGAGAGGCAGCAATGTATGTTACCATGTTCATAGGGTTCAAAGCTCCTTTTTGGGGAATCTCATTCAAATGCCATAGCACTGTCCATAAGCAAACTGACCAGCTCCATAGACTATTGGTATCCAAATTCAGGCCAGATTTCAACAAACCATTGTACCTCTCTATCATGCCTGCCCCGGTAGGGTTATATGGTATATGAAACTTCCAATTTATTGCAAATTGCTGCACCTGTTCTTGCAATGCATGTCCAGTAAAGTGGGTGACTTCATCACTCTCAATCACCTGCATCCAGCTATAGGCTGCAAAGAGATGCTCTAGGCCCCTTTGGTCATTTGCTGACCTGCACGATGTGCAGAAAAAGCAACCAACAGTCCAGTAGCTGTGACCCAAAGAGAGATGGGGTAGCTGTAAGCAGCACCAGATTTCTCATTCCTATGGTGATCAACTCCTCATCAGGACCCTGGGCATACCAATACCCTTCTGATATGGGCAGAGGCCCAATATAGTCTACCTGCTACCTGACAAGGGGTATCAGACACTTTACTATTGTTCCATGTTGCTGTGGAACTTGGTGTAAGTCCCTCTTGGAGCACACAAGGCACTCCTTCTGGGCTCGGATGACTTCTTCAAAGGTCAATGGCAAGCCCCACCGACAGGCTACAGCCCACATTGTCTTTTGCCCTGGGTGAAACAAACGCTGATATAATCACTGGGTTACATCAGAGGCAGGCTTTCCTTCTACCCAATCTGGGCCAATGTGTCTGCTTCATTATTCCCTGGGGATGCTGAAGGCCAATGGCCAGTCACATGATATACAGTAACTGTCTTACTCTGACCAGTAGCCCATAGGTCTTGCCACAACTCCTGTCCCAAAGAGGCTGCTGACCAACCATCTAGTTGGCATGATACCTTGCCAGTAGCCACAGTGTCAAACCCCAATAGATGGCCCAGCTTTCAGTGCAGACAACTATAGGGAGGGCTCCTGGGTGATCACAAGCCATATTGCCTGCAAATCAGTCCATTGGCTGCTCTTCCCCTCTACATCTTCCATCCATATTGTCTCAGTCTTAGGATGGAAAGTCACAGCCCTCCACTTTGGGGGCTTCCCATGACTAGAGCCATCTGTGTACCAAGCACCTTCAGGTATAGGGACTTTTCCCTCCTGATAAGGAGTCTCGGCTACCAATGGCTCAAAAGCATGTTCTTCCTGCTTTCCACTGGTATAGGTCACGGGCCCCAATAAGCGTTGGAGTTCTCCACTTAAAGGGCTAGTAGAGAGGGCACTGTGCTGCTGTAAATATGCACCCCAATTGGCCAGTGTAGATGTCTGTGCCACCCCACTCCATGGCCTTTGGGTCCAGTCTCACATGTACCCCATGGTGGGATAGGTGGTTATTACCTTGGTCGGAGCTGTTCCGGTGATGGGCTCCATAGCCAGCAAGGTGTGGTACACAGCAGCCAGTTGCTTCTCTATCAAGGTGTACCAGACCTCTGCTCCTTTCCATAGTTGTGACCAGAATCCAAAAGGTTGGCAGGTCTGTTCCAGCCACTGCCAAAGGCCCCATCCATAACCATCTTCGGTTACATGAACATCTAGCTCACAAGGTCTTGATGAGTCCATACCATTTCAAGGCCTGTACAGCCTTGCTTAGCAGCAGTAAAAGCAGCTGCATGTTTTATCCCAGTCTCACCTGATGCCCTTTTGTACCAACCAGTATAAGGGCTTCAGAATTTGTGTCAAGTGAGGGATAAACACTCTCCAGTAGCCCAAAAGTCCCAAAAAACTCTTGTAATACTGTCACAGTGGTAGGGATAGGGAAACCCTGGACCTTGTCTATGACTGTTTCTGGGATAACTTTAGTTTTACCCAACCAGACAACCCCCAGGAACTTTACAGACAAACCAGGTCCCAGAACCTTGGTGCTGTTCACAGACCATCCTTTATCCTGTAGATGTTGCAGCAGTCTAGGAACTGCCCCTTCTAAATCTGCAAGAGAATCAGATGTGAACATGATATCATCAAGGTAATGATACAGCCACACAGTTTTCAGTTTCTTCCATATGGCCAAGTCCTGGGATACAAGTCTGTGACAAATGGTGGGACTGTTGAGGTGTCCCTGTGGAAGTATAGTGAATGTCCACTGCCGGCCTTCCCACATGAAGGCAAACTGTTCCTGACTTTCCTGTGCTATATCAATAGAGAAGAAAGCACTAGCAAGGTCTACAATATAATGAAACGTCCCTAGTTAATGACTTAGTGTGTCCATAAGGGCTGCTATAAAGGGGACAGCAGCATGCAAACGGGGTGTGACTTTAATCAATTCCCTGTAGTCCATTGTCATATGCCAGGAGCCATCTGGATTTTTCACTGGCCACACTGGGGAATTAAAAGGACTATGAGTGGGCTTTATGATACCCATCTTCTCCAATTCCTGTACAGTTTCTTCAATTTCCTCGTGCCCCATGGGCAATTTATACTGCTTAGTATTTGTCACCCACCAAGATACAGGCAGAGCTATAGGAGGGTGCTTAGCATGTCCCCTCAGAACTGCCTTTACCACATATATACTCTCAGTCTGAACTCACATGCAGTGGCCTGTAACCACAGGCCCTGTAGGATATTGATCCCCAAAATATATTCAGGGATGGGAGAAATGTACACAGTATACTCCTTTGGGGGTAAATGCCCTATCCCCAATGGGATTTGGGCTTTCTTTACTCTAATTGCCTTACCCCCATAGCCATCTATCACAGCAGGGGGTCCCAGGAAAATGCTCAGCATTGCCAAAAATCAGAGAATATTCAGCTCCTGTGTCCACCAGCACCAGGACACGTTGTACATTCACAGAGAACTAATGAATTGCTAATTCTACATGTGGCCTCCAGTTCCTACCACATCCCACAAGGTGAGGGTCTTGACACCCCCTCAGTCAAACTTCAATGCCCAATCATTCTCCTGTGGGGGTGAGGGCCCAGGCAGAGCCTGAGTACTATCTCCCAGGAAATCTTGTAGGGACACAGGGCAGACACAGGTCTTTGCCTCTGGCTTCCGTGTCCTGGACCTCAGAGGCTGCAACTGGTGCTCTGGCTTTAACTGGTGCCACAGTTCTAACATGTTCCTATTGGCTTGCCCACCAAGTTTTTCTTTCACTACCCCAGCCTTTATCAAATCAATCCACATCTGGGTCCTCAAGACCTTCAAGGGGCCCTTTGCACCTCTTCTTTCAGTTGTAGCCCATACTTCCTTCTATGCTCTTATTGTTTCAATTTCCCCCAGATCTGCTAAAGTACAAGTAGCCTCACTAATGGGTTGCCCTATGTGGGGGGCAAGAATAGTCACTAGGGACCCAAAGAGAGATGGGGTAGCTGTATGCAACACCAGGTTTCTCATTCCTATGGTGATCAACTACTCATTAAGGCCCTGGGCATCCATATTATAGATGATATTTTTCATGCCGGCTCCCATAACACCTGCTGGAGCTCTGCATACATTTTCCAGCTAGTGAGTAAGTATATGGTAAATCACCCTGATTAGGCCAAACTGCCCTGATGGCTGCTGTCAGCCAATCTAGAAATGCCTGATTCCCTGAAGTGTGACAGGCTCTTTGCAACCACTGCTAGATGGAAGGGTGAGTCATTGGGGAAGCCAATCTACCCATTTTAGAACAGGACATAATAATGTTTTCCACCCTCATATTCCAGAGACGCAAAAGCCACATAGGCAGAGGTCCCAATGGCTTCTGCCCAAACCGGATTGTCATGTCTACCAGCTCATTCTCAGTATAGGGGCAGAGCATGGAGTGCTCCTTAACCTAGGGAAGGGGTGGCTCCTCCCCAAGGAGCCCGTAGTTGTTGCATTTTAATTTTCTTAATTACAATTGGGGGGACTTTAATATGGGAGAGGCTGGTTCCTTGGGAGGTGGCCTTGGCAACAGATCAGCCCTCAGCTCCACAACCTCATCCTCTCTCGACATCTCCTCCACCATCTCTGGGGTTGAAGGCACCATTCTTCCCTCCCTCTCCCTATGGCCTCCTTCAATGCAGGTTCTTCTGCTATCTCCTCTCTTGCTGGTAATTTATCAGGAGCATGACCTGTCTTCTCAACAACTGTCTCTCTTTCTTAAGGGCATCCCATAGGTCATTTTCCCAGCTCCTCCAAGGGACACCAAAGTGTGACTCTCTCCTCAATAATCCTTTCCACTATGTCAAGAAAAAGACATCCCACAATCCTGGCTGCGACATGGCCACTGAGGGCCTCTAAGCAGTCTTCTACCACAGGGAAGGCTAATTCCCTAATTCCACAGCTTCTGGTGTCTCCCCCCTTTCCCCATTCTGTGCAAGGCCCCACCCCTCTAGGAGATGCTTTACCATAGACCAACTCCCCCACTAGGGACTCCCCAATTGGAAGTCCCACAGATAGGGGGCTCCTGGGTGAAGCTGCATGCCCCATCGCTGCAACCACTGGGGCCTCCCACAATCCACAGGGGGTTTCCAGCTATCTCTCCACAATCCCCAGGGGCAGCCCACCCAAGGGTCACACCCATGAAGACAGATTTCGGGTTCAGCAGTCATGCCAACTACCACCAGATCTAACTCCGGGGGTGGGGAGAATACACCTTCGCAGCCCTGGGCAAAATCCCTTTGAAACCAAAATCAGTCAAAGGGAGAAATAAAGTGGGAGAAACCTGTTTATTGCCTACAAGCAGTTGTCCCCATCTACTCGCCCATGTCTCTCACAACCGGGCTGCAAAAAGGGACCCCACGCAACCTCTCCAGTCCAGATATGCCCTTACTCCCCCTTGTAATTACCTATTGATATGGAGATGGACTATGTCTCTCCATCTCTTCAAAACACCTATTGATATGGAGGTACACTAAGGCCAAACAAGAGATTCTGGAAATATTGCAATTTTACCTACAGATATACTGAGGCAAACCTTCATATAACCACAGCAAAGTAGAACTTTTTAAGAAATAATTCAAGATAATTGACTAAAACGAATTAAAGTGGTTTTCTCAAAAGATTGTTACCATAAGCAACTATCATATTAAATTTTGGTATTCACAAATTAGCTTACCAGAGCTAATATTACTATTTTTTCTTTAGAAAAAAACCCTTACACCCTTCTGTTAGTTTTAATTAATGTGTCAGTTAAAAAAAATTCAAAAGCTCAAGATCTTGGGGTGGGGGGAAGATTGTGGCCTGAGAAGTGAGGCAGAAATCTCCTCCAAAAACCACATATAACATGAAAATACAGCAAATATAACTAATCCTGAAAGAGCGACCTGAAGACTGAAAAACAGACTGCCTACATCTGGGGAAAAGAGAAGACCTCACAGAAAAAGGTAAAGTAGCAAAGCCACAATCCAGCAGGACTCAAGCCTTCCAGCCACCCCAGCTCACAGTCCAAAGGAAGAGAAATGGAGCAGGTAGGGAGTAGAAGCCCAGGACTGCTAAACGCCCCTGGAGATCTGCTCCAGGAGCATGAACTCACATTACATGGTGCTCTGAAGATTAGTAGGTTTGGAAATCAAAGGCAGGCAGAATACTCAGAGACTGAGAATATAGCCACTTGTGGAGAACAGACACCCACAACAGGCCACTCCAAGACAAAAGAAAGGCAGGTGAGACTTCCCAAAAGTGAGAGGGGTGCTAAAGGGGCAAGGATTACACCGAACTTGCTGCTTAGGAGAAAGGACAGGTGGACAAAATCAGCCGAGCAGGTTATGAACTTTCAGGAGCTTCAGACACCCCATCGCCCTGGCTGGCAACACAGCACTGAGATCCCCCATTGCAATATGCAGCTTTCTACTCCTTCCTACTGGCAGGCACTGGTCCACACACCTGCTGACCTGTCATCATACCAGGTCAGCTGGAGGGTGGCCCCACCTATGGTAGCTACAGGGGCATAATGCAAAGGCTCCTCCCTGTGTGCTTGGCCCACTGGACTTGGCAGTAAAGTCAGGCACTGAATCCAGGAAGCAGGAAAGAGCTCTTTCCTCCTGGCAGGCACCAGTGCCACACTCCTGCAACCCCCACCACTGGCCCAGGTGCTGGGTAGCTTCAGAGAATAGAGCATCTGGGCTCTAGAGGGCACCAGCTACACAAAGTTATTATTCCACAGTAATCATTAGGAATATGAAATGGCAAAAAAAAATTTTTGTACAAACAAGAATCCAACAAACACCAGAAAGAGAGCTAAGTGAAACTGAAATCAACAATCTTCTTGATAAAGATTTCAAAATAAAAATCATGAACATGCTCACAGAGCTACACAAAAATATTCAAGATCTCAGGGAAGACTTCAAGAAAGATATAGAAATTTTGAAAAAAATACTGTATCTGAAATGAAACATATAATTGGGGAATCTAAAAGTAAATTAGATGTGATAGAGGAAACAGTAAATGAAATAAAAATTAGAGAACAGGAAAACAAAGAAGCTGAGACACAGAGAGAAAAAAGGATCTCTAGAAATGAAAGAATATTAAGAGAACTGTGTGACCAACCTAAATGGAACAATATTCTCATTATAGGGGTACCAGAAGAAGAAGAAGAGAGAGAAAGGCATAGAAAGTCTTTTTGAGGAAATAATTGCAGAAAACTTCCCCAATGTGGGGAAGGAAATAGTCTCTCAGGTCATGGAAGAGCAGAGATCGCCAAACACAAGAGACTCTACAAAGACAAAACCAAGAAATATAATAATTAAAATGGCAAAGATCAAAGACAAGGACAGAGTAGTAAAAGCAGCCAGAGAGAAAAAAGATGTCGGCATGAGAGGTGAGACAGAGGCTTCCCCCTAAAACTAGATATAATATGAAAATATTATTATTATTATCTTTTTTTTTAGAAATTAGTACAGGAGTTTATTGATTTTGCCATCATGAGTATATTATACTCAACTTTGCAAGATTAAAATGAATGACAGGAGTTACAAGATTCTCCATAAATTAGAGTCATTTTCATTTTGAGAAAATGAAAGTATGTCATATTTTCAGCATTTTAATTGAGATCTAGCAGATGAGAACTTTACAAAATAATAATTTTAAAAGGGATTTATTTCTATCTTAACAGTAAATAAGTATAAGGATAACAATGGTAGCTTCAAAGTAAAATGTTGAAGTGATTCAGTACCTAGGGAGGACAGTTTGCAACTGATGTTGATATTTTAATCATAGATATTTTCATATGCATATGAAAATTACTGTATCATATAATCATAGTCAACACATACCTACAAAAAGTAAAGCCCTGTCCTAAATGGTATAGAAAATAAAAAGAATTTTAGCATATAGTCTCCATCTTCAAAAGAGGAGATGATCTAATTAGGGAGGCAATTCTCATACATGCAACACTCAATAATGATAATAGCAGTGCTAATGTTTGTTGAGTGCTTGCAGTGTGCCTAGCTCTACAGCTGATTGTTTTTACTGGCATTAAATCATGAATCCCCACAACAACCCTGTAAAAGTGCCATATTTCAATTCTCATGTTATAGATGAGAAAACCGAGGCTTGGAAAGTTTCTCTGTGTCTGTCAGAGACTAAGTTGATCTCTATAAATTCATTTCCAGACAGATGAAGATATATTCAAAGTCCCTACATTTGTTTTAATTATTTTGGATGAGCCTGTACTAAAGCATGTGGCACATGTCCCACAGGACAGGATAATTCTGGAAATATTTCCTTATGAAAATATTATTAATATGACTAATCCTGAAAGAGCAACAGGAAAGAGGGCTGCGACAAACTGCATACACCTAGAGAAAAGAATAAACCTCATGGAACAGGGTAACATACAAAAGTCATGGCCCAGTGGGACCCAAGCCTTTCCCCACCCCAGCTCACCAGCAGGAGGAAGAGAAATGGAGTGGGGAGGGAATGGAGGCCTGGGACTACTGAATACCTAACTCCAGATATCTGCTCTGGGAGCACAAACCTACATTTCATGGTGCTTTCATGGTACTCTCATGATTAGGGGGTTGGAAAACTGGAGAGACTGAGATTCCAGCTGCTTGTGGAAAGCAGTGATCCATATCTGGCTGCTCTGGTAAAAAAGAAAGGCAGGCAGTCTGTGAGACTTCCTAACAGCAAGAGAGGTGCTAAAGGGGCAAGGATTGCACAGAGCTTACTGCTCAGGAGAAAGGACAGGTAGACAAAATTGTCTGGTTGAACTCTACCAGTAAGTTGGGAACATTCTCAATCTTCAGGCACTCCAGCTCCCTGGCTGGCTACATAGCTCGAAGGAACCCCTCCATGATATGCAGCCTACTGAGCCTTTCTCCCGGCCAGGCCCACCTGGCTCACAAACCGGCAAACCCTTCCCTGACATTAGGCCAGCCAGAGGGAAACTCCATCTACAGCAACTACAAATGCAAAGCATAGAGGCTTATACCTGTATGCTCAGCCCACTGGTTCTGGCAGTGGAGGCCGGCATAGCATCCCGGAAGCAGGAAACACCTCTTTCCTCCCCCCAGGCACAAATACCATTCCCCTGCAACCCCCAACATTGCTTCAGGGGCTGAGCAGCCCCAGAGAGTGGAGCTTCTGGGCACTAGAGGGTGCCATATATAAATATGAAATGCCAAAGAAACCTGAGTCAAAGTAAAATTATGAATGCAACCCCTGAGAAAGAGTCAAATGAAATCGACCTCATGAGTCTTCCTGAAAGGGACTTCAAAATAAAAATCATTAACCTGCTCATGGAGGTACAGAAAAATATTCAAGAACTCAGGAATGAATTCTGGTCAGAGATCTAATCATTGAAGAGCACAATGGAAGGTATTAAAAGCAGATTAGACATGGTGGAGAAGACAATAAATTAAATAGAAATTACAGAAGAGGAATACAAAGAGGCTGAGGCAAAGAGAGAAAGAAGGATCTCTAAGAATGAAATAATATTGAGAGAACTGTGTGAGCAATCCATAGGGAACAATATTTGCATCATAGGGGTACCAGAAGAAGAGAGAAAGAAAGGGATAGAAATTGTCTTTGAAGAGGTAATTGCTGAAAACTTCCCCAATCTGGGGAAGGAGATAGTCTCTCAGGCCATGGAGGTTCACAGATCTCCCAACACAAGGGACCCAAGGAAGACAACACCAAGACATATAGTAATTAAAATGTCAAAGATCAAGAATAAGGATAGACTATTAAAAGTGGTCAGAGAGAAATATAAGATCACATACAAGGGAAAGCCCATCACACTATCATCAGACTTCTCAGCAGAAACCTTAAAATCCAGAAAGGAGTAGCATGATGTATTTAATGCAATGAAGCAGAAGGGCCTCGAACCAAGAATACTATATCTAGAAAGATTATAATTTAAATTTGAAGGAGTGAATAAACAATTTCTAAGTAAGCAAAAGCTGAGAGAATTTACCTCTCAGAAACCATCTCTACAGTGTATTTGGAGAGACTGCTATAGATGGAAGTGGTCCTAAGGTTTAATAGCTGTCACCAAAGGTAATAAAACTACAGTAAAGAAAATGGAATAGTTAATTACTAAGCAAATGCAAAATTAAATAAACTATCCCCAAAGTCAATCAAGGGATACACAAAGAGTACAGAATATGATACCTAATATGTAAAGAATGGAGGAGGAAGACAAAGGAGGAGAAAAAAAGGACCTTTAGATTTTGTTTGTAATAGCACATTGAGTTAAGTTAGATTCTTAGATTGTAAGGAAGTTTAACCTTGAACCTTTGTGAACCAAGAATCTAAAGCCTGCAATGGAAATAAGTATATACCTATCGATAATCACCCTAAAAGTAAATGGTCTGAATGTACCAATAAGAAGATATAGAGTCACTGTATGGATAAAAAAACAAGACCCATCTATATGTTGCCTACAAGAGACTCACATCACACCCAAAGACATACACAGACTAAAAGTGAAGGGATGGAAGGGAAGAACAACCTAAGACAGGCACAGTCGCAGGGGGGCCATCAGGTGAGAAATGGGGATCAACAGAGGTGAGGCTTAGAACCTTACCCCCCCGTTTTGAGAGAAATATTCTGCATCCATGGATGTTTTGTTGCCCTTGTCTAGCTTGGATTAATACTTAGTCTATAGGCACACACCTGATCATCTACATTTGCCCTCTTACAGCACTAAACTATGTTTTCCACCTTTATCTTGCATCTACCTACCACTTCAGCATTTCATTAAAAATAATAATAATAATAATGGAGAAATGTGGGATTCACATATAAATCAAGTATAAAAATCAAATGAATAATCATAATTGACCTGATTGTTTATAGTTCATGATGCGTGATCAAAACCGAAAGTTTCTGTGATGACTGCCCTTGCACTATTCACCATGTAAGAACTTATTCACTATGTAAGAACTTGTTCACTATGTAAAAACTTCTTCATTATGCTTCAGAAGATTGGACACTGTTGAGAATTAGGCTTGGGGTTGATTAATGATTGTGCATTGAGTCCCCTATACAGAATTTTATTGTTGTTAACAACCATGTGATCAATAAATATGAGAGATGCCCTCTCAAAAAAAAAGTGAAGGGATGGAAAAAGATACTTCATGCAACTAATAGGGAGAAAAAAGTAGCAGTGGCAGTACTTGTATGAGACAAAATAGACTTTAAAACAAAGAAAATCACAAGAGACAAAGAAAGACATTACATAATGATTAAGGGGTCAATCCAACAAGAAGATATAACCACTATAAATATCTATGCACCCAACACAGGAGCACCTACATATGTTAAATAGATACTAACAGAATTAAAAGGGGACGTAGAATGCAATGCACTCATTCCAGGAGACTTCAAAACTCCACTCATTCTAAAGGACAGATCAACCAGAAAGAAAATAAGTAAGGAGACAAAGGCACTGAAAAAAAGATTACAACAGATAGACCTAACAGACATTTACAGAACTCTACACCCAAAAGCAGCAGAATACACATTCTTCTCAAGTGTGCATGGAACATTTTCAAGAATAGCTCATACACTAGGCCACAAAAAAAAAGACTTGGTAAATTCAAAAAGACTGAAATTGAACCAACCAGTGTCTCAGACCACAAAGGTATGAAACTAGAATAAATTATGCAAAGAAAATTAAAACTCCCACAAACACATGAGGATTCACAACATGCTCCTAAATAACCAATGGATCAATGATCAAATAAAAACAGAGATCAAACAACATGGAGACAAATGACAACAATAATTCAATACCGCAAAATTTGTGGGACACAATGAAGGCCGTGCTAAGAGGAAAGTACAATGAAATGTAGGCCTAACTCAGGAAAGAAGATCAATCCGAAATGAACATTCTAAACTCACAATTAATGAAACTAGAAAAGGAAGAACAAATGAGGCCCAAAGTCAGTAGAAGGAGGGACATAATAAAGATTAGAGCAGAAATAAATAAAATCGAGAAGAAGAAAACAATAGAAAGAATCAATGAAAGAAAGAGCTGGTTCTATGAGAAAATAAACAAAATAGATGAACCCCTAGCCAGACTTATCAAGATAAAACATGAGCCTATACACATAAACAGAATCAGAAATGAGAAAGGAAAAATCACTACGGACACCACAGAAATACAAAGAATTATGAGAGAATACTATGAAAAAGTATATGCCAACAAACTGGATAACCTAGAAGACATGGACAACTTTCTAGAAAAATACAACAGTCCAAGCCCGACCCAGAGATTCAATAAAATCTGAACAGACCAATTACCAGCAAGAAAATTGAACTGGTAATGAAAAAACTAAGAACCAAATCCATGGACCAGATGGCTTCACCGCTTAATTTTATCAAACACTTAGTGAAGACCTAATACCCATCGTCCTGAAAGATTTTGAAAGAGTAGAAGAACATGGAATACTTCCAGACTCATTCTGTGAGGCCAGTATAACTCTAATACCAAAACCAGGCAAAGACACCACAAAAACAGAAAATTACAGACCAATATCCCTGATGAACATAGATGCAAAAAAACTGAACAAAATATTAGCAAACTGAATTCAAAAATACATGAGAAAGATCATCCACCGTGATCAAGTGGGATTCATGCCAGGGATATAAGGATGGTACAACATTGGAAAATCCATCAAAATCATCTACCACATCAACAAAAAGAAGGACAAAAACCACATGATCATCTCCATAGATGTTGAAAAAGCATTTGACAAAATTCAACATCCATTCATGATAAAACTCTCAACAAAATGGGTGTAGGGGGCAAGAACCTCAACATAATAAAGGCCATATAGGACAAACCCACAGTCAACATCATACACAACAGTGAGAAGCTGAAAGCTTTTCCTTTAAGATTGGAAAAAAGACAAGATGTCCACTCTCCCCATTTCTATTCAACATAGTACTGGAGGTCCTAGCCATGGCAAAGACACAACACAAATAAATAAAAGGCATCCAGATTGGCAAGGAAGAAGTGAAACTGTCCCTGTTTGCAGATGACATGATATTGTACATAAAAAACCTAAAGAATCCACTCCAAAACTACTAGATCTAATATCTGAATTCAGCAAAGTTGCAGGATACAAAATTAATGAACAGAAGTCTGTTGTATTCCTATACACTAATGATGAACTAGCAGAAAGAGAAATCAGGAAAACAATTCCATTCACAGTTGCATCAAAAAGAATAAAATACCTAGGAATAAACATTACCATGGAAGTGAAAGACCTTTATTCTGAAAACTACAAGACACTCATGAACAAAATTAAGGAAGATACCAATAAATGGAAACACATCCCACGCTCATGAATAGGAAGAATTAATATTGTCAAAATGGTCATCCTGCCTAAAGCAATCTACAGATTCAATCCAATTTCTATCAAAATGTCAACAGCAGTCTTCAATGAACTAGAGCAAATCATTCTAAAACTCATGTGAAACCACAAAGGACCCCGAATAGGCAAAGCAATCCTCAGAGGAAGAATAAAGCTGGGGGGATTATGCTCTCCAATGTCAAGCTCTACTACAAAGCCACAATAATCAAGACAATTTGGTACTGTCACAAGAACAGAACCATAGACCAGTGGGACAGACTAGAGAGCCCTGATATAAAGCCAAGCATATATGGTCAATTAATATATGATAAAGGAGCCATGAACATACAGTGGGGAAATGACAGCCTCTTCAACTACTAGTTTTAGGAAAACTGGACAGCGACATCCAAGAAAATGAAACTGGATTATTGTTTAAACCCATATAAAAAAGTAAACTCAAAATGGATCGAAGACCTGAATGAAAGTCATTAAACCATAAAACTATTAGAAGAAAACATAGGCAAAAATCTCCTGAATGTAAGCATGAGCAACTTCTTCATGAATGCATCTCCTTGAGCAAGGGAAACAGAAGCAAAAATGAACACATGGGACTACATCAAACTAAAAAGTTTCTGTACAGCAAAGGATACCATCAACAGAACAAAAAGTCATCCTACAGTATTGGAGAATATATTTGTAAATGATATATCTGATAAAGGGTTAACATCCAAAATATATAACTCACATGCCTCAACACCCAAAAAGCAAATAACCCAATTAAAAAAAGGGCAGATGATATGAAGAGGAAATTCTCCAAAGAAGAAATTCACGTGAAAAGATGCTCCAAATTACTAATCATCAGGGAAATGCAAATTAAAACCACAATGAGATATCACCTCACACCAGTGAGGAGGGCCAGCATCAAAAAGACTTAGATGCTGGCAAGGATGTGGAGAAAGAGGAAACCTGATATACTGCTGGTGGGAATATAAGCTACTTGAAACCACTGTGGAAAGCAAAAAAAGAAAACCTAAAAATAGAAATACCATTTGATCTGGGAATCCCACTTCTTAGAATTTACCCAAAGAATACAACTACTTAGACTGAAAAAGACATCTGCACCCCTATGTTTATTGCAGCACTATTTACAATAGTCAAGATATGTAAGCAACCTAAGTGTCCATCAGTAGATGAATGGGTAAAGAAGATGTGGTACATATACACAATGGAATACTATTAAGCCATAAGAAAGAAACAAATTCCACCATTTGCAACAACCTGGATGGAGCTGGAGGATATTACACTCAGTGAAATAAGCCAGGTGGAGAAAGACAAGTGCCAAATGATTTCCCTCACTTGTGGAGTATAACAATGAAGCAAAACTGAAGGACCAAATAGCAGCCTACTCACAAACTCCAAGAAGGGACTAGTGGTTACCAAATGGGAGGGGTGTTGGGGGGTGGGTCAGGAGGGAGGGAGATGGGGATTGAGAGGCATTATGTTTAGTACACATGGTGTGTGGGGGTCATGGGTAAAACAGTGTAGCACAGAGAAGGCAAATAGTGAATCTGTGGCATCTTACTATACTGATGGACAGTGACTGCAGTGTGGTATGGGTGGGGACTGGATAATATGGGTAAATGTAGTGACCACATTATTTTTTTTCATGCAAAACCTTCATAAGAGTGTATATCAATACTACCTTAATAAAAAACTTATAAATAAATAAATAAAAGGATCCAGAGAGAGAAGCAAGATCATGTATAAAGGAAAGCCCATCAGGCTATCATCAGACTTCTCAGCAAAAACCTTACAGGCCAGGAGGGAGTTGAATGATATCTTTAATACAATGAAACAGAAGGGACTCCAACCAAGTATACTTAACCCAGCAAGAATACCATTTAAGTTTGAAGCAGGGATTAAACAATTTCCATATAAGCAAAAGTTGAGGGAATTTACCTCCCACAAACCATTTCTACAGTGTGTTTTAAAGGGACTACTGTAGATTGAAGTCCTCCTCAGGATAAATAGCTGTCACCAGGAAAAATAAAACCACAGTAAAGGAAGCAGACTAATTATTTACTAAGCAAATGCAAAATTAAATCAACCACCCAAAAAGTCAATTAAGGGATAAACAAAGAGTACAGAATACGACACCTAATATATAAAGAGTGCAGGAGGAAGAAGAATAACAGGGAGAAGAAAAAAAAGAAACTTTAGATTGTGTTTGAAATAGCATAATAAGCAAGTTAAGTTAGACTGTTAGATAGTAAAGAAGCTTCCCTTGAACCTTTGATAACCGTGAACCTACAGCCTCCAATGGCAATAAGTACATGTCTATCAATAACCACCCTAATGTAAGTGGACTGAATGCACCAATCAAAAGACACAGAATTACAAAAGCCTGCAATGGCAATACGTACATACCTATCAATAATCACCCTAAAAGTAAATGGTCTGAATGTACCAATCAAAAGATATAGAGTCACTGTATGGATAAAAAAACAAGACCCATCTATATGCTGCCTACAAGAGACTCACATCAAACCCAAAGACATACACAGACTGAAAGTGAAGGGATGGGAAAAGATATTTTATGCAACTAATAGGGAGTAAAAAGCAGAAGTTGCAGTACTTGTATCAGATAAAATAGACTTCAAAAGAGAGAAAGTAACCAAAGACAAAGAAGGACATTACATAATGATAAACGGGTTAGTCCAACAAGAGGATATAACTATTATGAACATCTATGCACCCAACACAGGATCACCTACATATGTGAAACAAATACTAACAGAATTAAAGGGGGAAATAGAATGCAATACATTCATTTTAGGAGACTTCAATACACCACTCATTCCAAGGGACAAATCAACCAGACAGAAAATAAATAAGGAGACAGAAGCACTGAATAATGTATTAGAACAGATGGACCTAACAGACATCTACATAACACTTCATCCAAAAGCAACAGAATACATGTTCTTCTCAAATGTACATGGAAGATTTTCAAGAATAGATCACATACTAGGCCACAAAAAGAGCCTCAGTAAATTCAGAAAGATTGAAATTGTACCAACAAGCTGATCATATCATAAAGGTATGAAACTGCAAATAAATTACACAATGAAAATGGAAAAGCCCACAAACACATGGAGGCTTAATAACATGCTCCTAAATAACCAATGGATCAATGACCAAATAAAAACAGAGATCAAACAACATATGGAGACAAATGACAACAATAATTCAACACCGCAAAATCTGTGGGACACAATGAAGGCCGTGCTAAGAGGGAAGTACAACGAAATGTAGGCCTAACTCAGGAAAGAAGATCAATCCCAAATGAACATTCTAAACTCACAATTAATGAAACTAGAAAAGGAAGAACAAATGAGGCCCAAAGTCAGTAGAAGGAGGGACATAATAAAGATTAGAGCAGAAATAAATAAAATCGAGAGCAATAAAACAATAGAAAGAGTCAATGAAAGAAAGAGCTGGTTCTATGAGAAAATAAACAAAATAGATAAACCCCTAGCCAGACTTATCAAAATAAAACATGAGCCTATACACATAAACAGAATCAGAAATGAGAAAGGAAAAATCACCACGGACACCACAGAAATACAAAGAATTATGAGAGAATACTATGAAAAAGTATATGCCAACAAACTGGATAACCTAGAAGACATGGACAACTTTCTAGAAAAATACAACAGTCCAAGCCTGACCCAGAATGAAACAGAAAATCTGAACAGACCCATAACCAGCAAGGAAATTGAACTGGTAATGAAAAAACTACCTAAGAACAAAACCTCTGGGTCAGATGGTTTCAGTGCTGAATTTCATCAAACATTTACTGAAGACCTAATACACATCATCCTTAAAGTTTTCCAAAAAGTACAAGAAGGAATACTCCCAAACTCATTCTATGAGGCCAGCATCAATCTAATATCAAAACCAGGCAAAGACGCCACACACAAAAATTAAAGACCAATATCCCTGATGAACACAGATGCAAAAATACTCAACAAAATATTGCAAACCAAATTTAAAAATACATCAAGAGGATCATACACAACGATAAAGAGTGATTAATCTCAGGGATGCAAGGATGGCACAACATTCGGAAATCCATCAACATCACCCACCATATCAACAAAAATAAGGACAAAAATCATATGAGACACTTCATCCAAAAGTGAAGGGATCTCCATAGATGCTGAAAAAGCATTTCACAAAATTTAACATACATTTGTGATAAAAACTCCCAAGAAAGCGGGGATAGAGGGAGGGCAAGCACCGCAAGATAATGCCATATATGACAAACCCACAGCCAACATCATACTTAACAGCAAGAAGCTGAAAGCTTTTCACATAAGATTGGGAACAAGACAGGGATGCCCACACTCTCAACTTTTATTCAACATAGTACTGGAGGTCCTAGCCACAGCAAAGACAAAAAACAAATAAATAAAAGGCATCCAGATTGGCAAAGAAGAAGTCAAACTGTTACTATTTGCAGATGACATGTTATTGTACATAAAAAAAAAAACCTAAAGAATCCACTGCAAAAGTACTAGAACTAATATCTGAATTCAGCAAAGTTGCAGATACAAAATTAATATGTAGAAATCTGTTGCATTCCTATACACTAACAATGAACTAGCAGAAAGAGAAATCAGGATAATAATTCCATTCACAGTTGCATCACAAAGAATAAAATATCAAGGAATAAACCTAACCATGGAAGTGAAAGACCTATACCCTGAAAACTACAAGACACTCTTAAGAGAAATTAAAGAGGACACTAATAAATGGAAATTCATCGCAAGCTCTTGGGTAGGTATAATTAATATTGTCAAAATGACCATCCTGCCTAAAACAATCTACAGACTCAATGTAATCCCTATCAAAATACCAACAGCATTCTTCAAGGAACTGTATCAAATAGTTCTAAAATTCATATGGAACCACAAAAGATGCCGAATAGCCAAAGCAATCCTGAGACAGAAGAATCAAGCAGAGGGGATCTCGCTTCCCAACTTCAAGCTCTACTACAAAACCCTCAGTAATCAAGACAATTTGGTACTGGCACAAGAACAGACCCACAGACCAGTGGAACAGAATAGAGAGTCCAGATATTAACCCAAACATATATGGTCAATTAATATATGATAAAGGAGCCATGGATATACAATGGGGAAATGACAGCCTCTTCAACAGCTGGTGTTGGCAAAACTGGACAGCTACATGTAATAGAATGAAACTGGATCACTGTCTAACCCCATACACAAAAGAAAATTCAAAATGGATCAAAGACCTGAATGTAAGTCATGAAACCATAAAACTCTTAGAAAAAAACAAAGGCAAAAATCTCTTGGACATAAACATGAGCAACTTCTTCATGAACATATCTCCCTGGGCAACAGATACAAAAGCAAAAATGAACAAGTGGGATTATATCAAACTAAAAAGTTTCTGTATAGCAAAGGAAACCATCAGTAGAACAAAACACATCCTACAGTATGGGAGAATATATTCATAAAGGACAGATCCGATAAAGGGTTGACATCCAAATTATATAAAGAGCTCACACACCTCAACAAACAAAAAGCAAGTAATCCATTTAAAAAATGGGCAGAGGAATTTCTCCAAAGAAGAAATTCAGATGGCCAACAGACACATGAAAAGATGCTCCACATAGCTTGTCATCAGAGAAATGCAAATGAAAACCACAATGAGATATTATCTCACTCCAGTAAGGATGGCTACCATCCAAAAGACAAACAACAACAAATGTTGGCGAGGTTGTGGAGAAAGGGGAACCCTCCTACACTGCTGGTGGGAATGTAAATTAGTTCAACCATTATGGAAAGCAGTATGGAGGTTCCTCAAAATCCTCAAAATAGAAATACCATTTGACCCAGGAATTCCACTTCTAGGAATTTACCCTAAGAATGCAGCACTCCAGTTTGAAAAAGACAGATGCACCCCTATGTTTATCACTGCACTATTTACAATAGCCAAGATATGGAAGCAACCTAAATGTCATCAGTAGATGAATGGATAAAGAAAATGTGGTACATATACACAATGGAATTTTACTCAGCTATAAGAAAAAAACAGATCTACCATTTGCAACAACATGGATGGAGCTAGAGGGTATTATGCTCAGTGAAATAAGCCAGGCAGAGAAAGACAAGTACCAAGTGATTTCACTCATATGTGGAGTGTAAGAACAAAAGAAAACTGAAGGAACAAAACAGCAGCAGAAGCACAGAAGGCAAGAATGGACTAACAGTTACCAAAGGGAAAGGGACTGGGGAGGACGGGTGGGAAGGGAGGGATAAGGGCGGGAAAAAAGAAAGGGGGAGTTATGATTAACATGTATAGTGGGGGGCACAGGGGAGGCTGTGCAACACAGAGAAGACAAGTAGTGATTTTACAGCATCTTACTATGTTGATGGACAGTGACTGTGAACGGGTATGTGGGGGGGACTTGATGAAGGGGGAACCTAGTAAACATAATGTCCTTCATGCAATTGTAGATTAATGATAACAAAATAAAATTAATAAAAAAAATAACAACAGTATTCTTCAAGGAACTGGAACAAATAGTTCTAAAATTCATATGGAACCACAAAAGTCCCCAAATAGCCAAAGCAATCCTGAGAAGGAAGAATAAGGCAGGGGCAATCTTGTTTCCCAACTTTAAGCTCTACTACAAAGCCACAGTAATAAAGACAGTTTGGTACTGGCACAAGAACAGACTCACAGACCAGTGGAATACAATAGAGAGTCCAGACATTAACCCAAGCAGATATGGTCAATTAATATATGGTAAAGGAGCCATGGATACACAATGGGGAAATGACAGCCTCTGCAACAGCTGGTGTTAGAAAAACTGGACAGCTACGTGTAAGAGAGTGGAACTAGATCATTGTCTAACCCCATACACAAAAGTAAACTCGAAATGGATCAAAGACCTGAATGTAAGTCATGAAACCATAAAATTCTTAGAAGACAACATTGGCAAAAATCTCTTGGACATAAACATGAGCAACTTGTTCATGAACATATCTCCCCAGGCAAGGGAATCAAAACCAAAAATGAACAACTGGGACTATATCAAGATGAAAAGCCTCTGTACAGCAAAGGACCCCATCAATTGAACCAAAAGGAATCCTACAATATGGGAGAATATATTCATAAATGACATATCCAATAAGGGGTTGATATCCAAATTACAAAAATAGCTCACGGACCTCAGCAAACAAAAAGCAAATAGACCAATTAAAAAGTGGGTAGATGAGAATGAAACTAGATCACTCTCTAACCCCATACACAAAAGTAAATTCGAAATGGATCAAAGACTTGAATGTAAGTCATGAAACCATAAAACTCTTAGAAAAAAACAAAGGCAAAAATCTCTTAGACATAAACATGAGTGACCTCTTCTTGAACATATCTCCCCTGGCAAGGGAAACAAAAGGAAAAATGAACAAATGGGACTATATCAAGCTGAAAAGCTTCTGTACAGAAAAGTGTACCACCAATAGAACAAAAAGGTATCATACACTATGGGAGAATATATTCATAAAGGACAGATCCGATAAAGGGTTGACATCCAAATTATATAAAGAGCTCACACACCTCAACAAACAAAAAGCAAGTAATCCATTTAAAAAATGGGCAGAGGAGCTGAATAGACAGTTCTCTAAAGAAGAAATTCAGATGGCCAACAGACACATGAAAAGATGCTCCACATCGCTTGTCATCAGAGAAATGCAAATGAAAACCACAATGAGAAATCATCTCACACCAGTAAGGATGGCTACCATCCAAAAGACAAACAACAACAAATGTTGGCGAGGTTGTGGAGAAAGGGGAACCCTCCTACACTGCTGGTGGGAATGTAAATTAGTTCAACCATTATGGAAAGCAGTATGGAGGTTCCTCAAAATGCTCAAAATAGAAATACCATTTGACCCAGGAATTCCACTTCTAGGAATTTTCCCTAAGAATGCAGCACTCCAGTTTGAAAAAGACAGATGCACCCCTATGTTTATCACTGCACTATTTACAATAGCCAAGATATGGAAGCAACCTAAATGTCCATCCATAGATGAATGGATAAAGAAGATGTGGTACATATACACAATGGAATATTATGCATCCCTAAGAAAAAAACAAATCCTACCATTCACAACAACATGGATGGAGCTAGAGGGTATTATGCTCAGTGAAATAAGCCATGCGGAGAAAGACAAGTACCAAATGATCTCACTCATATGTCGAGTATAAGAACAAAAGAAAACTGAAGGAACAAAACAGCAGCAGAAGCACAGAACCCAAGAGTGGACTAACAGTTACCAAAGGGAAAGGGACTGGGGAGGACGGGTGGGTAGGGAGGGATAAGGGTGGGAAGAAAAGAAAGGGGGCATTACGATTAGCATGTATAGTGGGGGGGCACAGGGAAGGCTGTGCAACACAGAGAAGACAAGTAGTGATTCTACAGCGTCTTACTAAGTTGATGGACCGTGACTGTGAACTTGGTGACAAGTAGTGATTTTACAGCATCTTACTATGTTGATGGACAGTGACTGTGAACAGGGATGTGGGGGGACATGGTGAAGGGGGGAGCCTAGTAAACATAATGTCCTTCATGTAATTGTAGATTAATGATACCAAAAAAAAAAGTGGGCAGAGGATCTGAACAGACACTTCTCCAAAGAAATTCAGATGGCCAACAGGCACATGAAAAGATGTTCCACATCACTAATCATCAGAGAAATGCCAATAAAAACCACAATGAGATATCACCTCACACCAGTTAGGATGGCCACCATCCAATAGACAAACAACAACAAATGTTTGTGAGGATGTGGAGAATGGGCAACCCTCCTACACTGCTGGTGGGAATGTAAACTAGTTCAACCATTGTCAAAAGCAGTATGGAGGTTCCTCAAAAAACTAAAAATAGAAATACCATTTCACCCAGGAATTCCACTCCTAGGAATTTAACCTAAGAGTGCAGGAGCCCAGTATGAAAAAGACATATGCACACCTGTGTTTATTGCAGCACTGTTTACAATAGCCCAGAAATGGAAGCAACCTAAGTGTCCATCAGTAGATGAATGGATAAAGAAGATGTGGTACATATACACAATGAAATATTATTCAGCCATAAGACGAAAACAAATCCTATCATTTGCAACAACATGGATGGAGCTAGAGGGTATTATGTTCAATGAAATAAGCCAGGTGGAGAAAGACAAGTATCAAATGATTTCACTCATTTGCAGAGTATAAGGACAAAGCAAAAACTGAAGAAACAAAACAGCAGCAGACTCACAGAACCCAAGAACAGACTAATAGTTACCAAAGGGAAAGGAACTGGGGAGAATTGGTGGAAAGGGATGGATAAGGGAGGAAATGTGGCATTACGATTAGCACACACAATGTAGGGGGGAGCACGGGCAAGGCAGTACAACACAGAGAAGACAAGTAGTGATTCTATAGCATCTTACTATGCTGATGTACAGTGACTGTTATGGGGTTTGTGGGGGGGGGGACTTGGTGATGGGGGGAGTTTAGGAACCATAATGTTGCTCATATAATTGCACATTAATGATACCAAAATATAAAAAACAGTATCTTTGAGTGCTCACTGATTATGAAATTCCTATAACAGTACTAGGACTTGTAGCTTAACTTACAATAGCAAGAGTTATTGTGTAAAATGGCACCCGGATTCAAAGCAGGGGCGACATCAGTCCTACATCTCAATGGAAGGGTAGCAAGGTCACATTGTAGAAGAGAGTGTGGGATGGAGTTTTGACCTTCTTTGAAAAATACAGTCTGCTACATTCTCCCATCTATTTTGGTTGTTTATTTATACTCTGATCTGATATTTTAAAGGAAATGCAACCTCAGGAGACTGTTATATTCCCTGCAGCTCCTAAGTTCTCTTAGAGGGTGACTAGATGCTTTTGTTCACATCCAGCCACTAAAGCTTTCACGTTTAGTATATCTAACCATGTCTCTGCTATATAGGCTCATGGAAGAGAGAGAATTTGGTTTCCTACAGGCTGTTGGGCCCAGCACTGTTCACTCTGAGAAGAAAAGCAGCCTCTGACATATGGGAGCAGTCTTGGCCCTCACAGCTTGGCCTTGGTGTTCTCTTGATGAACATAAACAATTTCACAGACCATCAGCAACAGAAGAAGCCACTATGTGACCATGGTGATGAAGACAAAAGTAAAAACATGACATAATCATGTCTGCAAAGAGACAAAACATGAACTTTGGCCAAAACACAAAATGACAAAACCTGTACCTATTTGGGCTAATAGCGGCCACTGCTACTTAACCAACTAGGCTCCTTCTACTCTATTCTTCTCCTTACCAGATAAAATTAAGATGCCCAATCACAGAGTTACCCCTATGGATAGTCTATTACATCCTAACAGAGTGCAGTCCAGATTAAAGCCTTGCTTCTTTAAATCCTTCCCCAAATCATGTAAGTCCAAATCCTACAATAAAGCCTTTCTAACATCCTCTGAGATGCTCAGGTTCCCCATGGTATGCATTCTCCCTCAACACACTGAGTAATCAACCTAACTTCTTCAACCACAGGTGTGCTCCTGGTGGTCTTTGACTAGAGGGTACTGAGAACCCCTCTAAGGTCCTTGAAATCAGAAAATGTATTTCTCAGAGGTCACTTCTGATCTCCTGAACTGCAGTTGTTACACTTTGGATTTGGCTCTTTTAAAATGCAGCTTTGGAAGACAAATATATGAATTCCTTCGATTCCCCAGAAGCTATTAAAATACCCCTGTAGTTAAAAATATATATTTATGTGGGATTAGATCCTCCAGGTTTCCTCATCATCTTATCAAGTGCAGAAGAGTTATCGTGATTAACAGCGGCAATAGCTACACCAACAGGGTCACAGGACCTAAGGGTAACCTGCCTGCAAGTATACAGGTGCTTAAGCCTCTGCCTCTGCTGTGGGAAAAGCAATAGTAATGCACCCAGCAAATGGCTCATCAGTGGCAGACACCAGATTCTAGAATATATTTCTGCAACCACCACTGCCTCCTCCTCCTGGTGAGTTCATGAATTTCTAATCTAATTTGCAAAGAAAATTGTGACACTTATACTCTTCCCCACCCCCACTATACACTTCTCATTTCACTTGATGCAAGGACTCTCATCCTCAGAAAAGCCACTCCAAACAAAACAGTGACCTCCATAGCCTTGTAGTTAAGTGCCAGAACTGAAACTTCAGGTTAGAGACACATACTGCTTTGAAGTTGTTTAGGGTATCAGCTGTATCAAGCAGTTACTTTGGGTGGAAACAATCCTGTTGGAATTTGAATTCTGCAATAATCATGTGTGTATTACTCTGACACACAGGGCCCAAAATTCTCTTGGGCATCCATCCATCTGCTCTCAGGATCCATGGGCTATTGAATGTTCAAGCAACAAAATTAAATCAATCCTATTTAGGAATTACTTAGAAAAGCAGTGCTGCATAGTTAAAACTAACAGGTCTGGGGGCGAAGCCAGGATGGTGGCGTGAGTAGAGCAGTGGAAATCTCCTCCCAAAACCACATATATCTATGAAAATATAACAAAGACAACTCTTCCTAGAATAAAGACCGGAGGACACAGGACAACATCCAGACCACATCAACACCTGTGAGAACCCAGCGCCTCGCAAAGGGGGTAAGATACAAACCCTGGACCGGTGGATCCCGAGCACCCCTCCTCCCAGCTCCTAGCAGGAGGAGAGAGGTCTGAGCGGGAGGGAGAAGGAGCCCGGGACTGCTGAACACCCAGCCACAGCCATCCGGACCAGAGCAAAGACACAGTGCATGTGCAGGGCCCTGGATACTAGGGAAACAGGACAGCAAGAACAGTGAGTGAGTACCGGAGGCCGGTGCCAGAGGACAAAAGAAAAGTGAGTGGCCATCTTTTTTTTTTTTTTTTTTGTCATTGTTTTGTTGTCGTGAGTGCTTTTTGGAAGTCTTAAAGGGACAGGGACCACAATACTAGGGAAACAGGGCAGCAAGACCAGCGAACAGGTATCGGAGACCAGCGCCGGAGAACAAAAGAAATGCGAGCGGCCATCTTTAATTCTTTTTTTTGTTGTTGTTGTTGTTTTGTTTTGGCGAGTGCTTTTTGGAAGTCTTAAAGGGATAGGGACCCCAATACTAGGGAAACAGGGCAGCAAGTCCAGTGAGCGAGTGCCTGAGGCAGGTGCCGGAGAATAAAGAAAAACGAGCGGACATTTTTTTGTGTGTGTGTGGTCGTTGTTTTGTTTGGCAGGTGCTTTTTGGAAGTTTTGAAGGGGCAGAGCGGGACACTTAGTCCAGAGGCAGGGAATCCGGGGATCTCTGGGCACTCTAATCTCCTGGGCTGCAGGGAGCACGGAGGCCCCTTACAGAGATAAATAGAATCCCGGCCACTTCCCCTCCAATGCAACTCCAACACTTTGGAGCAGCAGCCCGAGCCAGGCCACGCCCACAGCAACAGCAGAGATAAACTCCATAGCATCCACGCAGGGAGCAGAAGCATGTCTGCATGAAGCTACCCAGCACAAGCCACTAGAAGTGGCTACTCTCCCAGGAGAGGAAGGCCACAAACCAACAAGAAGGGAAGTTCTTCCAGCTGTCACTAGTCCCAGCTCTGCAAACTATTAATATCACCATGAAAAGACAAAATTACAGGCAAACCAACATCACAGAGACACTAGAGAAGGAGAAAGACCTAACCAGTCTTCCTGACAAAGAATTCAAAGTAAAAATTATAAACATGCTGACAGAGATGTAGAGAAATACGCAAGAGAAATGGGATGAAGTCCGGAGGGAGATCACAGATGCCAGAAATGAGATCACAGAAGTGAAACAAACTCTGGAAGGATTTATAAGCAGAATGGATAAGATGCAAAAGGCCATTGATGGAATTGAAACCAGAGAACAGGAACGTATAGAAGCTGACATAGAGAGAGATAAAAGGATCTTCAAGAATGAAACAATATTAAGAGAACTGTGTGACCAATCCAAAAGGAACAATATCCATATTATAGGGGTACCAGAAGAAGAAGAGAGAGGAAAAGGGATAGAGAGTGTCTTTGAAGAAATAATTGCTGAAAACTTCCCGAAACTGGGGTAGGAAATAATCGAACACATCACGGAAATACACAGAACCCCCAACAGAAAGGATCCAAGGAGGACAACACCAAGACACATAATAATTAAAATGGAAAGGATCAAGGACAAGGAAAGAGTTTTAAAGGCAGCTAGAGAGAAAAAGGTCACCTATAAAGGAAAACCCATCAGCCTAACATCAGACGTCTCGACAGAAACCCTACAGGCCAGAAGAGAATGGCATGATATATTTAATACAACGAAACAGAAGGGCCTTGAAGCAAGGATACTGTATCCAGCACGACTATCATTTAAATATGATGGCGGGATTAAACAATTCCCAGACAAGCAAAAGCTGAGGGAATTTCCTTCCCACAAATCACCTCTACAGGGCATCTTACAGGGACTGGTCTAGATGGGAGCACTCCTAAAAAGAGCACAGAACAAAACACACAACATGTGAAGAATGGAGGAAGAGGAATAAGAAGGGAGAGAAGAAAAGAATCTCCAGACAGTGTATATAACAGCTCAATAAGTGAGCTAAGTTAGGCAGTAAGATACTAAAGAGGCTAACCTTGAACCTTTGGTAAGCACGAATTTAAAGCCTGCAATGGCAATAAGTACATATCTCTTAATAGTCACCCTAAATGTAAATGGACTTAATGCACCAAACAAAAGACACAGAGTAATAGAATGGGTAAAAAAGCAAGAACCATCTATATGCTGCTTACAAGAAACACACCTCCAACCCAAAGACAAGCACAGACTAAAAGTCAAAGGATGAAAAACATATTTCAGGCAAACAACAGTGAGAAGAAAGCAGGAGTTGCAGTACTAATATCAGACAAAATAGACTTCAAAACAAAGAAAGTAACAAGAGACAAAGAAGGAGACTACATAATGATAAAGGGCTCAGTCCAACAAGAGGATATAACCATACTGAATATATATGCACCCAACACAGGAGCACCAGGATTTGTGAAACAAATACTAACAGAACTAAAGAGGGAAATAGACTGCAATGCAGTCATCGTAGGGGACTTCAACACACCACTCACCCCAAAGGATAGATCCACCGGGCAGAAAATAAGTAAGGACACACAGGCATTGAACAACACACTAGAACAGATGGACCTAACAGACATCTATAGAACTCTACATCCAAAAGCAACAGGATATACATGCTTCTCAAGTGCACATGGAACATTCTCCAGAATAGACCACATACTAGGTCACAAAAAGTGCCTCAGTAAATTCCAAAATATTGAAATTCTACCAACCAATTTTTCAGACCACAAAGGTATAAAAGTAGAAATAAATTCTACAAAGAAAACAAAAAGGCTCACAAACACATGGAGGCTTAACAACATGCTTCTAAATAATCAATGGATCAATGAACGAATCAAAATAGAGATCAAGGAATATAGAGAAACAAATGACAACAACAACACAAACCCCCAACTTCTGTGGGATGCAGCGAAAGCAGTATTATGAGGAAAGTATATAGCGATCCAGGCACATCTGAAGAAGGAAGAACAATCCCAAATGAATAGTCTAACAACACAACTATTGAAACTGGAAAAAAAAAAAGAACAAATGAGGCCTAAAGTCAGAAGAACGAGGGACATAATAAAGATCAGAGAAGAAATAAACAAAATTGAGAAGAATAAAACAATAGCAAAAATCAACGAAACCAAGAGCTGGTTCTTTGAGAAAAATAAACAAAATAGATAAACCTTTAGCTAAACTTATTAAGAGAAAAAGAGAATCAACAGATATCAACAGCATCAGAAATGAGAATGGAAAAATCACGACAGACCCCACAGAAATACAAAGAATTATTAAAGACTACTATGAAAACCTATATGCCAACAAGCTGGAAAACCTAGAAGAAATGGACAACATCCTAGAAAAATACAACCTTCCAAGACTGACCTAGGAAGAAAGACAAAAGTTAAACAAACCAATTACGAGCAAAGAAATTGAAATGGTAATCAAAAAACTACCCAAGAACAAAACCCTGGGACAGGACGGATTTACCTCGGAATTTTATCAGACACACAGAGAAGACATAATACCCATCCTCATTAAAGTGTTCCAAAAAATAGAAGAGGAGGGAATACTCCCAAACTCATTCTATGAAGCCAACATCACCCTAATACCAAAACCAGGCAAAGACCCCAGCAAAAAAGAAAATTACAGACCAATATCCCTGATGAATGTAGATGCAAAAACACTCAATAAAATATTATCAAACCGAATTCAACAGTATATCAAAAGGATCATACACCATGACAAAGTGGGATTCATCCCAGGGATGCAAGGATGGTACAACATTCGAAAATCCATCAACATCATCCACCACATCAACAAAAAGAAAGACAAAAACCACATGATCATCTCCATAGATGCTGAAAAAGCATTTGACAAAATTCAACATCCATTCATGATAAAAACTCTCAGCAAAATGGGAATAGAGGGGAAGTACCTCAACATAATAAAGGCCATATATGATAAACCCACAGCCAGCATTATACTGAACAGCGAGAAGCTGAAAGCATTTCCTCTGATATTGGGAACCAGACAGGGATGCCCACTCTACCCACTGTTATTTAACATAGTACTGGAGGTCCTATCCATGGCAATCATACAAAACAAAGAAATACAAGGAGTCCACATTGGTCAAGAAGAAGTTAAACTGTCACTATTTGCAGATGATATGATACTGTACATAAAAAACCCTAAAGACTCCACTCCAAAACTACTAGAACTGATATCAGAATACAGCAAATTTGCAGGATACAAAATTAACACACAGAAATCTGTAGCTTTCCTATATACTAACAATGAACCAATAGAAAGAGAAATCAGGAAAACAATTCCATTCACAATCGCATCAAAAAGAATAAAATACCTAGGAATAAACCTAAGTAAAGAAGTTAAAGACTTATACTCTGAAAACTACAAGTCACTCTTAAGATAAATTAAAGGGGCACTAACAAATGGAAACTCATCCCCCGCTCATGGCTAGGAAGAATTAATATCCTCAAAATATATGGTCAACTAATATTTGATAAAGGAGCCATAGACATACAATGGCAAAATGAGTCTCTTCAACAGATGGTGCTGGCAAAACTGGACAGCTACATGTAGGAGAATGAAACTGGACCTTTGTCTAACCCCATATACAAAGGTAAACTCAAAATGGATCAAAGACCTGAATGTAAGTCATGAAACCATTAAACTCTTGGAAAAAAACATAGGCAAAAACCTCTTAGACATAAACATGAGTGACCTCTTCTTGAACATATCTCCCCGGGCAAGGAAAACAACAGCAAAAATGAGCAAGTGGGACTACATTAAGCTGAAAAGCTTCTGTACAGCGAAAGACACCATCAACAGAACAAAAAGGAACCCTACAGTATGGGAGAATATATTTGAAAATGACAGATCCGATAAAGGCTTAACGTCCAGAATATATAAAGAGCTCACACGCCTCAAGAAACAAAAAACAAATAACCCAATTAAAAAATGGGCAGAGGAACTGAACATACTATTCTCCAAAAAAGAAATACAGATGGCCAACAGACACATGAAAAGATGCTCCACATCGCTAATTATCAGAGAAATGCAAATTAAAACTACAATGAGGTATCACCTCACACCAGTTAGGATGGCCACCATCCAAAAGACAAACAACAACAAATGTTGGCGAGGCTGTGGAGAAAGGGGAACCCTCCTACACTGCTGGTGGGAATGTAAATTAGTTCAACCATTGTGGAAAGCAGTATGGAGGTTCATCAAAATGCTCAAAACAGACTTACCATTTGACCCAGGAATTCCACTCCTAGGAATTTACCCTAAGAATGCAGCAATCAAGTTTGAGAAAGACAGATGCACCCCTATATTTATCGCAGCACTATTTACAATAGCCAAGAATTGGAAGCAACCTAAATGTCCATTGGTAGATGAGTGGATAAAGAAGATGTGGTACATATACACAATGGAATACTACTCAGCCATAAGAAGAGGAAAAATCTTACCATTTGCAGCAACATGGATGGAGCTGGAGAGTATTTTGCTCAGTGAAATAAGCCAAGCGGAGAAAGAGAAATACCAAATGATTTCACTCATCTGAGGAGTATAAGAACAAAGGAAAAACTGAAGGAACAAAACAGCAGCGGAATTACAGAACCCAAAAATGGACTAACAGGTACCAAAGGGAAAGGAACGGGGGAGGATGGGTGGGCAGGCGGGGTAAGGGGGGGGAAGAAGAAGGGGAATATTAAGATTAGCATGCATGGGGGGGAGGGAGAAAGGGGAGGGAGGGCTGTACAACACAGAGAGGACATGTAGTGATTCTACATTTTGCTATGCTGATGGACAGTGACCATAAGGTGGTTTTTAGTGGGAACCTGATATAGGGGAGAGCATAGTAAACATAGTATTCTTCATGTAAGTGTAGATTAAAGATTTAAAAAAAAAGAAAGAAAAGAGGGATTACTCCTTGATAGGATAAAATAATTGGTAAATCAAAGATTAATGCATGCTTTAAATATCCTTAATGTTGATCACTTAAAGGGTGTCAGATGATCAGCTATGGAGGTACTCTTTTCTGATATTATTCCTTTCTCTTAATAAAAAAAACAAACAAACAGCGGTTCCTGTGTGCTGACCTCCAATGAGTTCTACACAGTGGTATAGAGGGCATGTCAAAGTGTAGGCAAAGGGTCTGTTTGTTTCTATGCAGAAGATCAAGGCCTAGCTTGGCTACCCAGAAAATGAACTAAGATACGATATGAGGAGGAGCTTCCAGCATCAGCACTCTCTGGAGGACTCCTGCGAGGGGATGATCATCAAAAAGCCTCCACAGGGATCCGGGCGATGCTGCGGTTGTGGCTGCGTCCACCCCACCGTTTCCTGGACTTGCCATTGGAATGAGGAGGGAGATGTCTAGGCTGGCATGTTCATACAGTGAGACAACGAATTTGACCGGATCTGTACTGTTGGAACTCAGTCAGGAGTTGGGAGGGGTGCAAGTTTTAGCGCTCGAAAATCCTACGACTATAGACTATCTATGGTTAAAAGAACATATGGGATGTGAACAGATCCCAGAAATGGGTTGCTTTAATTTGTGTAATTTCTCTCAGACTGTTCAAGTACAGTTGGACAATATCCATCATATCATAGACTAATTTTCACAAATGCCTAGGGTGCCTAAATGGTTTTCTTGGCTTCACTGGAGATGGCTGGTAATTATAGATTTGCTTTGTTTATGTCACTGTATTCCTATTATGTTAATATGTGTGCGCAAGTTAGTAGTTTAAAACCTATACATACTTAAGGTACTCTACAAGAAGATATGTCAAAGAAATAATCAATCCTTCCATGTTTTCTTCTATATGCTACCTCTATAGCTTTTCTTCTTCCTTCCTAATTACAACCCTTAAATAGAATTCGTGCCTCATACCGAATTTACCAAGTATCATAATTCCTCCAGGTGGTAAAGATACCTCGAGACAAGTGCTGGGCATAGAAGCCACAGGGCATAAATCTGCAAAGAAGTAAAAAGCTAACCTTTTCAAACAATATGGCTTCTCTCTCACTTACCAACTTTACATTTCCCTCTATGGCCCCGGAAGATGACTGGTTAGCCAGAGACGGGTAAGATTCCTCAAGGGAGGAACAACCTAAGACAGGCACAGTCGCAGGGGAGCCATCAGGTGAGAAATTGGGGAACAACAGTGGTGAAGCTTAGAACCTCACCCCCACCCCACCCCACCCCGTGTTGAGAGAAAGCTTCTGCATCCATGGATGTTTTATTGCCCTTGTCTAGTTCGGATTAGCACATAGTCTACAGGCACACACCTGATCATCTACAATTGCTCTCTTACAACACTAAACTATGTTTTCTACCTTTATCTTGCATCTACCTACCACTTCAGCATTTTATTAAAAATAAAAATAATAATAATAATAAAGGGAGAAATGTGGCATCCACATATAAAGTATAAAAATCAAACGAATATTCATATTTGACCTGATTGTTTATAGTTCATAATGCGTGATCAGAACCGAAAGTTTCTGTGATGAATGCCCTTGTACTGTTCACCATGTAAGAACTTATTCACTATGTAAGAATTCATTCACTATGTAAGAACTTGTTCGTTATGCTTCAGAAGATTGGAGACTGATGAGAACTAGGCTTGAGATGGATTAATGATTGTGCATTGAGCATTGACCCCCCTATACAGAATTTTATTGTTGTTAACAACCATTTGATCAATAAATATGAGAGATGCCCTCTCAAAAAAAAAAAAAAAGATACGAGGTGGCCTGGTTATCCCACCAAAACTGATGATACTTGGAGAGATGTTTTGGTTTCCTGTTTTTACAGTTAGGTTCTTCACTTAATAAACCCAGCATGTTGCCTCCTATTTCATGCCCTGTCTGCCTCACAGAGTTGTGAGAAAATATGTGAACGCATATTGTAAAGGACTAAGTACTTTAAAAAATGCTATTAAAAAAAGACCTCTGTACAGAGGGAGGATCAAAGCCTAAAAAAAAATCAAACGAATAATCATATTTGACCTGATTGTTTATAGTTCATGATGCGTGATCAAAACCGAAAGTTTCTGTGATGACTGCCCTTGCACTGTTCACCATGTAAGAACTTATTCACTATGTAAGAACTTGTTCACCATGTAAGAACTTGTTTGTTATGCTTCAGAAGATTGGAGACTGTTGAGAATTAGGCTTGGGGTTGATTAATGATTGTGCATTGAGCATTGACTCCCCCATACAGAATTTTATTGTTGTTAACAACCATTTGATCAATAAATATGAGAGATGTCCTCTCAAAAAAAAAAAGAAAAAAACTAACAGGTCTGTTTTATTTCCTTTATCTCCTTACATTTCATAGAAAATGATACTGTCTATAAAACGAAGTACAGATTAAGTAGAGATGATGACTGGTGTGGCAGGGAGGAATCATTGCACAAGTATAAGTGAGAGGTTCACCAACTATATGCAAAATTTGATTAATATTCAAGAGTGTGCGTGAATGTTGATGGAGTTCAGTACATGTTCTCCCAAAATATGATACCTTGGCATATTGAATATTTTAAGCTGAAGGATTTTTAAAAAATGGCAGAAGCAGGAAGGTCACTTTGACTTCTCAACTCCCTTCTCCCCTGAAACAGGTTAAACAGCCTGATGTGAGAGGTACTCTCCCTATACCTGGAGGAAAAGAGCATTTTTATCTCCAAAGAGAAAGGGACATGGACAAGAGTCCTAACAAATAGGCCTTGCTAAGTTCCCCCCAGTTTACAACACATACCTCATGCTCCTCATCGTATTCCTCCATGACTATCCACTCTTCATCAAACATAACATAAAATACGCAGGTCTGTTTCCTGCGTCTTCATTTCCTTGTGAAGGCTCTTGTGTCACGTAAAACCTACATTGATTATATTTGTGTGCCTCTCTCCTGTTAATTTGTCTTTGTCTGTTTAATTTTCAAACTTAGACAGGGGCCCTAAGAGATTTGGGGAAAACTTTTTCCTTCCCTACAATGCCATGTTGACTCTCTTGGAATGTGGATATGACAAATCCTTAGATTTCTGAAACATCCAGTGCACTCACCCTAGTATCTTGCTGGGCCATGGAAAGTTTGCTCATGATAGGCCCAGGCCAGTTTATTTGCATTTGTGTGTGTTATGTGTTCGATTTTAGGTTTGTTTTGCCTTGTAAAGTGGCCTGGGGGAGATCTGAGATCCGACATTTGACAGGGTTCTAGCATGATTAGTGACATTTCTCAAAATGTGTCCTGGCCTTTGTTGGGTTCATAGAAGAGGTTTGGAAGGTAGGTAGAACTATGTACTACCACCCTCCAGGAGACTGTTTAGGCCATTCCCTAAAGGAAGGTTTCATGTTAAGTTTTGGCACAGTTAAAATTTCTGGTTCCCTCTGTGCTCCAGAGTGAATAAACTGTATTTTTTATGAGAAGGGCAGAGCTTCATTGAAGGTAAAATAAATAAATAAATGAAACTACTTGACAGACCTTCTCAATTCTGGCTCCTCATACTTATCTTCCTGTGTTAATTAGATTGTCACAACTGTCTTTTCATTTTTTAACTTCAAACATAATTTACTACCAGAAACTAGGAACACCTCATTGTTTTTGGTGATGCCACAAGCTGGGGTGTGTGTTCCCTTGTACATAACTAGATATTTGAATATAACTCAACAAGGGATCTGAAAAGGAAATACTTTGTTTCCTAAACAATTTATGGTACAAGGAACCCTGACACCTAAGAGTGAAGGAAAAACTGATGCAAACCTCTATTTGTTTAGTTCAGAAAAATATGTCTTTGCTTGTCCATTCAAAACATACAAATGAACAACAAAAACAACTCCATTTTATTTCATAACTACTGTGATTTTATTCAGATACATCTAACCTTTAGGAGTATTCCTAGTGTTCCCCAGAGAAGTCCTTTAGTTTACTAATGTCAGTTCTGTTTAGGCCAGTATTTCTCCAAGTGTGGTGCCAGAACCAGCAGTATCAGTATTTCTTGGCAACTTGTTAGAAATGTAAACTTGGCAGCCTACCCCAGATCCACTGAATCAGCAACTCTGTGGGTGGGCGAATCAGCAAATCTGTGTTTTAACAAGTCCTCCAGCTGATTATAATGTGCAGGAAAGTGTGAGAACCACTGACTCAGCTTGTCGGCTATACTGGAAAACAGCAGTAGCTTTGGTGGTTACCAAGTTTAAAAAGATTTCTTAGCATTCCAGGCAGATGTGCAACTCTCCGCTGTGAACTGACTTTGCTGGAGAACCAACGAACTGGTACAAAAGTGCTTCAAATGCTCAGGGCAGAGAGCCCTTGAGTCCTGTACTGTACCAGAGCTTGCAAGCTCCTGCAAGGAAGGGGAGACGTTGCTCTGAAGTAAGACTGACCAGCAGGGGTCCTGAAAGTGCCACCGTGATGGACAAATGTTCTCATAAGGAATAATCTAGTTTGGGTGTTAAATGCTACTGAGTTCTCCAGGTAGCTGCACCTGAGCTAAACAGGGAGGGAACGTGCCTAGGAGAAAATTATAGTTTTACCCTGCTTATTTTATCTTCTAAATGTATGTCAAATCACCACATCAAAGACCGTCCCAGATCGCACCCTCAGGTGAGTTTGGTGGTTCCCCAGGAGATTTTCAAAACACTCCATGTATCTATCTCCTTATATTGTAATCGCCTGTCTTCAAGTACATATAGTAACTGAAAGGCGGTAAATATTGAGGATAAAGACTAACTCCTTTCGTCATCCAGAGCCTCTAGTGCAGTACCCAGCAGAGAGCAGATACTTCGTAATTTATTAAAGGGAATCAATCAACGCAACAAAAATAGAATCTGAAATCAGGGCCCAACCAAATCTCTCGTGTTAAGTACGATTGCTATGTGCTGGTACCCAGCCAACAGCACGTTTTTACTCTGCTGATTTTAACCCCCATTCATCTGTTCGCCGCCTCCCCTAGTCCCAAATAACTGACTCAGATTTGTCAAGGACTGCTACAGAACATACTAACACGCCCCCTTCCGACACTGACGCCACCAACTCTGGCCGCCGGGTCCGTCAGTCTGTTAGTTCCCCCACTCTTCATCCCCTCTCACTTCCGTTCCTCTCTCTGCAGAAGGCAGGACGTGCCTGTGCCTTCAGCCCAAAAGAAATGCTTCGAACCTCCGCTTCTTCCTCTCTCCCGGCGACCGGCGACCTCCCCTGCCTTCAGGCTCCAGAGAGCAGCTGCAAGCGGCAGTGACCAGACCCCAGCCTGCCCACGGTCCTCACTTTAGGTCGGTGTTAAGAGAGACGCGCACTGGATATTTCCCAGGAGCCCACGGGGCGACGTACAACGGAGCTCCCACAATCCTCTTCGCCCCCTCCCCACCCCCAACTCCGGCATTAACCCCTTCACGTCCTTGTTCAGTGGCCTTCAGCACCCTCTTCCGCGGAAATTGTTGAAAGACTCAGATCACTGATTTGGCAAAAGACCACGCCTGGCCTCTTAGTCACAGTCATCTATTGAACACTTTCTCAATTTTGTTTGTACGTTGACTTGGTAAGCTTATCTGTCATTTTTAAATAGGAGCGTAGCTTACCTGTGAACAACGCTAACAGACAGTGATGCCTTTAAGCTTCCGGACTAACCGAAACTTAAATTTGCAGTTTCTGACTGTTCACCTTGAAACTGGGCCCTTTTTACCCTGCATTTCCCAACTCCTTTTTGGGTCTTGTCTATTTAGCCATTTACCTTAATGGTTAAGAACACATACTTTGTAAACCTAACTTTCTGGGTTTGAATCTCCACTCTACCACTCTCCAAGCATGGACTCACTTGGGCAAGTGATTTAAGCACGTTGTTGTTCCTTCGCTTCCTTATCTGTCGAGTGGGTTTAATAGTAGTTCCTACTTCTAGAGTTGTAATGAGAATTTTAAAAGTTCACATGTGAGCAGCACCTAGAATATTGCCTGACACAGAGTTAAGCAGTATATTGAAATAAATTATAATTATTGAAGTTGATGTAGATGTCTTCTCAGGTAAGAGCTTATAGTTAATAAATAATAAGTGATAATAATGGTTAACATTTGAGCAGCTATGGACCAGGTATTATATTATATACCTTAAACCCATTTTTATTGTTGTCTAATAGTCATAATTATTCGTCAAAAAAATAAAGTATTATCCTTCCTTCCCCCCTTTTTGTTTTTCTAAAGTAGCTAAGAAAATTCAAATAGCAGATAACTCAGTAAAACTTGCCCATGGTCACAGAGCTTGTAACTAATAAAGCCAAGAGTTAAACTCAGATAAACTATGATATGTCCTGGTTCTTCACAAATATCATGGAGAAAACGGCCATATTTTCTTTTTAAGTACTTTTTTCCCCCCCTAAGAGTTGCCTCAATATCCATGCAGGTCAGGAAGGCTAGAGTCTCTTCAGACGCAGAAGGGCTGCAAGCAATAAAGTAGTGGGTCTCTCCCTTGAAGGCTAAAGGAGATGTCTAAAATAGCAATAGTCAGCTCACTTATTACACCCCACTGTGCCACACATTGTGCCATAACATTGCCTTTATTGCCTAAGGCAACCAGGTGAAGGTGTGGGATCACCACTTCAGCCCACCATTCTGTAAAGTTTGAATAGAATCAAACATTTTGCTTGTTTTAGGACAGCACCAAGAGACTCTTTAATATACTATTCTGACGCCAAAGTGATAGTGATTTCTGCATTGGCAGTCTATAGAATCAGGTATTTCTATTTCAGCCAAGAGCAAAGGGAAATCTCATATTTCCCAGATTTTCTGTTAAAAGGAATTCCCTCCTTTGCTCAGAGCTTAGAGTATTCAAGGTCATGTTCTTGCTCTGCATCCACCAACTCTCACTTCCCAATTTATTCCCAAGCAGTCCACAATGGATTTTTCAGAAAGACTGGTGATGGTAATGGGACTAGGGAAGGAGGAGAAGGTAAACCAAGCACTGCCTTGTCCCCACTCCTGTACCACTTTTGCAGCTCCCTGACTCCTTCACTTCCTCGTGGAAGTTCAGAACTCATCACCCTGCACACACAGGAAAGCCTCTGGGCTTGAATTGCAGAAGAATCAATTTTTCTCTTACTTGTTTCCATAACACCCAACCAATAGCACAGATGTCTGGGCTTGGTCTTCTACTTAAGGTGGATAAGTTTAGAAAGAAAAATGAGACAGGCTGCTTCCTCTCTCTGGGGCAGCCATTTTCTCTTTCAGATAATAAAATCTCTTGCATGGGAAAAAGAAAAGAAAAGAAAAATGAGACAGTATGAGAAAGCTTTTACTTAATTTTTCTCATTATCTCCAGCTGTCAAACTATTAGAAAATGTCAGCATAAGGGTAAAGCTGCAAGAAGTCCAATTCTAGAGGCCAGGAAAGAACTCCTGATGCAAAGCAAAAGTGTTGACAGAGGAAAAACAAGCCGACAAGGGGATCTCTAGGGCCAGTAGAAGTAAACAAAGGGGAGAGGTTGGGGTGGAGATTTCAGACACATACAAGAGACCCTGCCCTTACATCTTCACCCAAAACCCCAATTTCCCATTCCAGAGACTTCATCTGCCTTAAATTCTAACCAACCTGATTCTTTCACTACTGGGCATATTGCCCTGATTGCAGAAACCACCACCAGCTGCGACTTCTTAGCAAAGAGAGTAGGAGAGGGGAGAGGCTATTCCTAAAACCCAATGTTAGGGAAATGTGTTCCCAGTATCCCCAGTTGTTCTCATAACATATTTTTAGAAATAACATCATACATGTTTAAGTGTTCAACTTCTGCAGTGCTTTCTGTAGTGTGTATGTTTCAGTTATATATTTCTTAAGAGCTGATCTGATATCCTAACACACATACGACAGTATTTCTATACTATAGTGCACCTACTCTGCTGGTGACCAGTTCAGGCCCCCATTACAAAGCAGATGGATCCATCCCCCAGCAGCTGTGGGTGTTAGCTTCTCCTACAGCTGCTTCCTTCTCTGGAGAGCTACAGTCTGCAGGATAAGAGTTCAGTATTCCACAGCGCCCCTGCTTCCCCCCACACCCCCACAACCTCAAGTCCATGACTGACTGATGAGGGTACATAATGCCAGCCACCTTGTCTCAAGGAGTACCACTTCTGTGGTGCAAATCCTAACTCCAGTGCTCTTTGTGGGGTCAGGCTAAAGCTGGTGCCCAACTGGCTTATTTATTTTGTTTAACGTTGCCCTATCCTGCTTCCCTCACTCTCTTGAGAGCACTCCCTCAATCAATCACCTGCACAAAACCCCCTCACCCTCACCACAAGGCTCTGCTTCAGGAAAGTCTCCCTAAGTCTCATTCTTATGTCATATTTATCAAGGACTGAGTAAAGAAGGCCTTCTGTGTGGCCCCACTATAGACAGAATGGTCATATTCGAAGCCAAGGGTGAGTTAAGATGCAATTAAATAGTTGCATCTTATTGATCCTCAAATCAAATTTGGTATATGAGCTAACTCAAATGAAAATAAGGCCCATCCTATTCCTAATATCTCTTGTTTTGCTGATTCCAACAGACTACACTCTTATTAAATTATAAATGAAGGTACATTTGTTCATGCTTCATTGTAATTCTCTCTACACAATGTTAAAAATTCTTATTAGGAAGAGCAATGTGGCATTAAAACATTTGGTTAGATTATAATTATTTTGTGATAGATAATCTTGCTATAATAGTATGAATCTTAAATATATTTATCAGATGTTGGCTGTTTATTTCCATTAATTGTAAATTGTTACTGAAGATGGTCCAAGAACAAGTCCATGGTTGGATACATGATAAGGATGCTCTGGTTAATCTAGAAGTGTTAACAGACCAGATTACCAGTTTACAAATAATAAAAATATATTCTACTCTAATAATTCTGCTATGGTTCAGAAGACATATTGGGTTTATATTATAAATCATGATCATAATATTGTAGAAATATATAGGTATTGGTTAAGAGTAGCTAAGGATGGAAAAATGTTCAGGTTGAAAAAGAGCAGATTTTAATTTACATTTGTAAAAGATGCAGTTTCCACAACATCTGGCATCTCATTCAGTCTTTTTTTCTCCAACATATATATCTCATTATGTATCTCCTATACAGCCACCCATACCAGTCTCAGTTGACTAAATCCACACTTCTGGCTTACAATAAAAATGCCAATAATTATCAATGGGACTATCTTTTCAATGTCCACTTAAACTAGGACCCAAACATATCTGAAAACTTATTTCTGTGTATTTTGAATACATTCCTCTTGGTGTGACTTGTAATTCTTTTTTAAAGAAAATTTACATGTGTTTATATATTATGATTTATTATTTTACTTCCTTTTTATTTGCTGTTTAGCAAAATATACGGATCATTTCCTCTCTCAAAAAAAATCAGTTGTGGAGGGTCTTTAAAGTGGCTGCTTTTGATTTGGCAACTGAAATAAACATTCTCTATTTCATAGAAGAAAATATCATCAATTAAAAATTTCTACTGATCTGAGAAATGTTGGTTCTTTCTGAAAAGCCCTTTCTACATTCAAATAAGTCTCAATATTTATAGGTCTTTTGTGATATTTTAGTTGTGCACAAGATTTTCAATATAGAATAGGAAAGAATACTATACTTACTTGCTTAACACACATATATGCTGAACAGGAGATGTGACTCTCCTAACTTATCTGAAACAATGGTTAAATGAAGGCTTGGTAAAAGCAATTGAAGAATGGTAAATTACTAGAAGGGACAGTTATACAGGAGAACAATAGAACTCATTTACTTTTCTGAAATAAGAAAATTATATGAGGGCAAATATATAAATTTTATTGTAGTAGTCCCCTCTGTTGGTATTCTCAAAGATTTTTCTGGCCATCAACCCTTAAGGGTTTCTATAATTGTATATGATTAATATCATATCATCCATTTCCAATAAAAACACATTTTCTAAATCCATCATTTGTCTTTCAAAATTCACGAGTTACACCACAGAAATGATATCGAATTTCAGTGTCACACTGTTTCATCTAAAATGCCCATATTTCTCGGCCTACCAGACAGCTACTCATTCTAAAAGTCCAGGACAAATGTCTCTCCCTCTGTGATGTCGTTCAGTTCCCAATCTCCTTTCTCCTAGGCACAATTCTTCCTTTCCTTAAATGTGCATACATAGATCTACAACATAACTCTTTTAGACTGTGAAAATTATTGGAAACCTTACTGACATGGCGACTGGAGCCCTGCAGAGGGAGCACTCACACCCACCACTCCACTCGAATTGCTGGCCCCACTGGAAAAAGACAGGACACGCCTTACAGCTCATACTATTTTGTCTCCTCTACTACCCAGTAGGAGGAGGGAAGAGTTTCCACCTCCCCTGGCAACAAACCAGCCAATGAGAGACTGTCACTACCCAACCAATGAAAAGCCACAATAGGTGCCCCCCCCCCCAACTTCCAGAGGAAAAGAGTGGTTGGCTCTTTTGTTTTTTCATTATGCCTGTGGTTTTTGCCTTAGCTTGTCTAAAACAATTCTCTGCTGTTCCCCAATAAACCTACTTTTTGCTGGTAAAATAACTGACAATTTTACTTTTAAGGTTAATAAAACCTTGCCTCTCACTGTATCTTAATTATAAGTTGCATTAGTTAGCAATTGTATTTGGCTGTCATTAAGAAACCCATCATTTTTCTGTCACATAAAAGGAATCCAAATGGATAACCAAGGCAATCCTGAGAAGGAATAATAAAGCAGGGGGAATTAGACTCCCTGACTTCAAGCTCTACTACAAAGCCACAGTAATCAAGACAATTTGGTACTGGCACAGGAACAGACTCATAGACCAGTGGAACGGAATAGAGAGTCCAGATATTAACCCAAGCATATATGGTCAATTAATATACTATAAAGGAGCCATGGATATACAATGGGGAAATGACAGCCTCTTCAACAGCTGGTGTTGGCAAAACTGGACAGCTACATGTAAGAGAATGAAACTGGATTATTGTCTAACCCCATACAGAAAAGTAAACTCAAAATGGATCAAAGACCTGAATGTAAGTCATGAAACCATAAAACTCTTTGAAAAAAACATAGGCAAAAATCTCATGGACATGAACATGAGCAACTTCTTCATGAACATATCTCCCCAGTCAAGGGAAACAAAAGCAAAAATGAACAAGTGGGACTATATCAAACTGAAAAGCTTCTGTATAGCAAAGGATACCATCAGTAGAACAAAAACACATCCTACAGTATGGGAGAATATATTCATAAATGACATCTGATAAGGGGTTGACATCCAAATTATATAAAGAGCTCACACACCTCAACAAACAAAAAGCAAATAAACCAATTAAAAAATGGGCAGAGGAGCTGAAGAGACACTACTCCAAAGAAATTCAGATGGCCAACAGGCACATGAAAAGATGCTCCACATCTCTAATCATCAGAGAAATGCAAATTAAAACCACAATGAGATATCACCTCACGCCAGTTAGGATGGCCACCATCCAAAAGACAAACAACAACAAATATTGGCAAGGATGTGGAGAAAGGGGAACCCTCCTACACTGCTGGTGAGAATGTAAATTAGTTCAACCATTGTGGAAAGCAGTATGGAGGTTCCTCAAAAGCTCAAAGTAGAAATAGCATTTGGCCCAGAAATTCCACTCTTAGGAATTTGTCCTAAGAATGCAGCAGCCCAGTTTGAAAAAGACATATGCACCCCTATGTTTATTGCAGCACTATTTACAATAGCCAAGAAATGGAAGCAACCTAAGTGTCATCAGTAGATGAATAGGTAAAGAAGATGTGGTACACATACACAGTGGAATATTATTCAGCCATAAGAAGAAAACAAATCCTACCATTTGCAACAACATGGATGGAGCTAGAGGGTATTATGCTCAGTGAAATAAGCCAGGCGGAGAAAGACAAATGTCAAATTATTTCACTCATCTGTGGAGTATAAGAACAAAGCAAAAACTGAAGGAACAAAACAGCTGCACACTCACAAAACCCAAGAACGGACTAACAGTTACCAAAGGGAAAGGGACTGGGGAGGATGGGTGGGAAGGGAGGGATAAGGGGGAAAACGGCGTTACGAATAGCACACATAATGTAGCAGGGAGGGACACGGGAAAGGCAATATATACAGAGAAGACAAGTAATGATTCTATAGCATCTTACTATGCTGATGGACAGTGACTATAATAGGGTTTGTGGGGGGGGGACTTGATAATAGGGGGAGTCTAGTAACCATAATGGTCAAATAAGTGTACATTAACGATATCAAACAAGAAAAAAAAGGAATCCAAACGTAAGCAGTTCAATATTGTTAGTGTCTCCTTTCATCTTTCCGCTATGTTTTTCAAGCTCAAGCCCTGCCTTCTTATCTCAATGTTTCCTCAACTAACAATATAGTTACTGTCGAAATAATATTGGAGGGACTTCTTTTAAAGGAAAAACATTCTCTCTGGCCCAAGCGTTTATGTAAATTTGTATAGTAATATTTATAAAATATAAACAAGCAAAAGTAAATATAAATTCTGTTTGTAAAGTTCTTATACAAATTTTAACATGAAAGTAAATTTACAAATTGTGCACAAATTAAAATAGAATGCAATTTAATGTAGTACATGATTTTTGCTGAGATGAAACTGCCCTTAGAAACCTGAACATACTATACTGACTGGCCAGTGCATGCTCTTGGCCTTCAACATGCTTGTGTGTGTGTCTTGTGAGGACTCTTCTTTCACATCACTTTCCTCTTTCATTTCAAACTACAGGAAACTCTTCATTTGTATACTAAGCCATGAAATAGGAGGTTCACCTCATTTTTCCTCATTAGCTCATAATGATTAAAGTAGTATTACCTTGTGCCAACTTGATTTTAAAAACAGACACAGATAACATCCTAATTATGTGGCAGCTGTTAGATATCATTTTGGTCATCCAGATACTCAGAATATGCTTAAAATTAAACGTAAAAGTAAAACACACATAGAAAACTTACAGACTAAACTGTCATTAGACTCCATTTTGAAAAACAGCCCTATTATAGTATGTGTAAAAAATACATGTTTAGACGATTTATTTGGCTTCTTACCAATCAATTCCTGTGCTATTACCTGAGTACCTACATTATTAGGCAGCACTTGACTCTTGTTTCACTTGGACAATTAAGTCTCTTGTTTGCTGGGACTAAGCCATGGCCCTTTCAGTCTCACCAGTCCCACACCCCTGGGAAGTGGGCTATAGGTCAAACCATTATCACCCTCATGTCCATGATTTTTTTTTTTTTTTTTTTACTGGCTCCTCCAATTTATTTACACTGGAGGCAGATAAATTTCTTTGTGTAAGAATGAAGTTTTATATCATCATCTTCTCATTAGTCACAAAAAAGTCTTCGAAGCCCTTACAGGCAGGTTCAGATTAATTTTTTAAACATCATTGTGGACAGATTCTGTGTCAAGCATTCATGATCATGTCCATGATTTTTAAATTAAATGAAACAAGACAGGCATGGTAAAGAGTCAGATAACCAAATAACTGAAGCAAGACAGTACATACATTTTAAGGGAGTGGTTGGGGAGTTGTTTTCATTAGAAGTTACATTGGTAGGCTAAGGCACAGAGTTTAAAACTGGGGCTTGTATGAAAGCTTCCCACTTCTGCTAACCCCCTATCTCCTTCCCTTTCTCTTGCATTCTTTCACTTTTCCTTTCCTTTCCTTTCCACCAACTTTAGTTCTCTGCTTCCCTCAAGGCCCCATGTAATCAGTTTTCCCATAGCCAAATATATTTAATGTTTTTGAGAGAGATTATCCCTTTATATGAAAATGTGCTTCCTTCTATAAAGTGGTAGTAGGTAATTTTAAAAATTGCCTTTATTTGGCAAAATAAGAAATTGGCAATCCTGTGTTTTCCTTTGAATATTAAAAAAAAAATCTCCACGTCCAAGATCTGGAACCACCTGTCTAGAAAACAGAAAAGTGAGAGGAAGCAAGAAAAGTGTGTGAAACCTACTAAGTTGATTTAAGTTGAACAAGTGCCATAATATTATTTTCTATGCGAGCATTGGCAGAAATACCCGTTTCATTTGGGAGTCAGGGAAGGCTTCACAGAGGCGGTAACGTTTGAATTAGCTGGGGAGAAACGGCAGAGCATTCCAAACAATACATGAAGCCAGCAAGGGCACAGAGTGCAAAGAACTACGTGTCCAGCAGCTCTGAGTAGTCTGGTGGCTGTTGCATAAAGTTCTTGGGGTTAGGTGATCAAGCGTGAGTTAGGAGCTTTTCCCCTCTTAAAGCATTTTTTGTACAGCTCATTTCACAGTGCTCGTTTACACACACTTCAGGAGCTCAATAAACACTTGTTGAATTGGGACATGATGGTCGAGTGTGCTTGGAACCAGGACATCTAGATCTTTTCTCACGGTCGCAGTGTCACATTGGCCAAGTCCCTTTTCTCAGGGATGCCGCTGGCTGCTTAGTCATCAGCCGCGAGTGAGAAAGCTGGGGCTGTTGGCTTGAAGCGCCGGGCCCTCCCGGCGCCTGGAATCTGATTCAGCGCAGGGAAGGCGGGGCGGGCGCGCGAAGGTTCAGTTTCTCCTCCGCTCCAGCAGGGGGCATAGGGAGCGGCTTCCAGCAGCCCGCCGGGCGGACTGCGGCAGTAGCGAGCCGCGAGCCCTGGGGGCGGGGCGGGCAGCGGTGGCGGCGGCAGCGGCGGCGCTACGCTGACTGAGCTGGGCTGGGCTGGGCAGCGGCGGCGGCGACAACTGAGGCGCTTGCAGAGGCCAGTGAGGGGCTAACTGGGTGGCCGGCTGGCCGGTGTGGCCCGGAGCAGCCTCTTCGCGCGGCCTGGCACTCCCCAGGCGGCGGCGGGTCACGGCACTCAGCCTGGAGTGAGCTGCGGTGGGCACACCCCGGCGCGGCGGGGACCGCAGACAGGTTAGAGTGGGGGGGCAGGGGCAGGGGCGGGCGCGGGAGCAGCCCCGGGCCGGAGAGAGCCCGGACCAGGCCATCTCCAACCATGTCCGACGAGGCGTCGGCCACCATTTCGTACGAGAAGTTTCTAACCCCCGAGGAACCCTTTCCGCTTCTGGGACCCCCTCGCGGGGTGGGTACCTGTCCGAGCGAGGAGCCGGGCTGTCTGGACATCAGCGACTTTGGCTGCCAGCTGTCCTCTTGCCATCGCACGGACCCGCTCCACCGCTTCCACACCAACAGGTACGAACCGCCGCTGAGGGTAGGGGCGGATTGCCCTCACCTCTACCTCAAGCTGGAGAACGCTGGGTGGCCTCTGGGCCTGACTTCCCGCCTCGGATCCCTACTCCCCCACTTTTCATGGACTAGAACGCGTTCCCTGTCTTCTTCCCTCTCCCCCTCCCTATTTTCACTTCTGCATTCCGGTTTTCCTTTTGGTAGGCATTTCTCTCCCACTTTTCCCCATTCATCTTACGACTATAGCGGCTCCTCTCTTCCCCCTCTCGCCCATCTGTATTCTTCGAATCCCAACCCCCCGCCGCTTGATTTTGAGATGCTTCCCCATTTCCATCCACCCGCAAAAGTTTAACCCTTTCCATTTCTGCTACGCTGTAAAGTGGATTTCGGATGGCTCAAAATCAATCCTTAGATCTTTTGAAAGGTGGCACTTTTTTTATTTGGGTATCATTAATATGCAATCACATGAGCTACATTGTGGGTACTGGATTTCCCCCACTATCAGGTCCCCACCATATACCCCATTACAGTCACTGTCCATCAGCATAGTAAGATGCTATGGAGTCACTACTTGTCTTCTCTTTGCTATACTGCCTTCCCTGTGCCCCCACCTAAATTATGTGTGCTGATCGTAATGCCCCTTATTCCCCTTATCCCTCCCTTCCCACCTACCCTCTCTAGTCCCTTTCCCTTTGGTAACTGTTAGTCCATTCTTGGGTTCTGTGAGTCTGCTCCTGTTTTGTTGAACGGTGGCACTTTTAAGCTAGAATCTTCCTTTTACCAGCTTTTAAACAATTTCACAGCCCTATTTCCACTTCCACCCTTCCCCTCCCATTTTTTAGTGAAGCTGTAGGAAACTAGACGGTTCTTCTTTTTTTTCCTCTCCTTTATGAACTTTTTGCCTTAGCGCTTCAGGCCTTGCCAACATATATAAGCTTAAATCTGGAAGGTTCCTTTATGGTGGATATGTCTTGGTTTGCTCTCCCAGTGGATGAATGGAGCCAGGCTTAGGATGGGCTTGCTTAAACAAATTTATGCAGACGGTGCATCCCCTGACTGGTTTTATTGGAAGGTAGAGTGTTCTGGAAAATTCTCTTATTAATCATATAAGTGTTATACCAAATATGGGGCATTTGAAGATATTTTACACATAGCCCTGAACCTTTAACATAGGTGGTTATTACACCCATACACAAACATAAAAAGGCTGGGGGGCATGTGAGGAATAAGGGAGGAGGAAAAGGTTTCAGCTATGGAAAATCCTGGAGTCTAGTTCTGATTTGTGATCCAGTTTACAATATGAGCATGAACAAATCCTTACTGATTTTAATGTATGTTGCATGTCTCCTCCCCCCTCCTCGTAAATCAGTTTCCAGATTTACTGAGCTTTTACTGGGTACAGGAAGGTATAAAGCATGATTGTTACCTGAAAAAAAAAGGTACAGTCTGGAAGCAAAGTGTTAATAGTTAAACAATCATACAGAACATCAGTATAACACATTTGAAAAGGAAGTGGTAGTAAATTTCTTACAACTATTCCAAATCCTCACTGCAAAAATAAGAAAACAGAGGCCTAGAGGAAAGACTGAGTTCAAGGTCATAAAACTGGAGTTAGGCAAAGCCAGAGTTACTTCTTTAGAACTAGTGGTGAAACTTGGACCAGAACTAACGACTCCAGTGTTATAAATGGTTGTTACAGTTTCTTAGACTAACTCACAGAAACCTCTATGGCCCATAGCATGACTATATCATGAATGTAACTTATTTATGAAATCCAGTGTGCTTCAGATTGTTTACTTTGGAAAATGATATAAAAAGAATCCTTTTGCAAATATTTGATATTTAAGTTTTATATCACTGGAGCAACTCATACACAGCAAAGTTAAATATTTCAGAATTAGCTGACTCTGATGAGGGAAAGGGAATGGGGAGAGGGGCTGAGGAGAGTAAGCACTGCCAAAACAGGTGGGGTGTTGTGGAGTGAAGCAAGGAGAATAATACATTTTTTAAAGCTTGTTTTCTCTATCCCCTCCTCCCCATTTTTATCTTGGGATTTTCTACCCCTTTTCTTAGAGATTGCGGTAAGGTAAAGGTTGTTTTCCAGAATGGGACAGTGAAGTAAGAGGGGAAGGTTTCCTGTTCACCCTGTTTTTCCAAGTCACACATTATTTTTGCTAGTTACTACTGCATTTTAAAATCTCCCTCTCCCTAAGTGTCCATCAGTATATGAATGGATAAAGAAGATGTGGTACATGTACACAATGGAATATTATTCAGCCATAAGAAGAAAACAAATCCTACCATTTGCAACAACATGGATGGAGCTAGAGGGTATTATGCTCAGTGAAATAAGCCAGGTGGAGAAAGACAAGGACCACATGATTTCACTCATCTGTGGAGTATAAGAACAAAGAAAAAAAAAAAACCGAAGGAGCAAAACAGCAGCAGACTCACAGAACCCAAGAATGGACTAACAGTTACCAAAAGGAAAGGGACCAGAGAGGATGGGTGGGAAGGGAGGGATAGGGGGTGGAAAAAGAAAGGGAGCGTTATGATTAGCATGCATAATGTGTGTGGGGGCACGGGGAAGGCTGTAGAGCACGGAGAAGATAGGTAGTGATTCTACAGCATCTTACTACGCTGATGGACAGTGACTGCAATGGGTTATGTGGGGGGAACTTGGTGATGGGGGGAGTCTAGTAAACATAATGTTCCTCATGTAATTGTAGATTAATGATACCAAAAAGAAACCTCCCTCTCCTACCCTACTTTTCAGGAGACATGGAATAACAGTAGGAGGTGTAATGTATCTTGCTCTGTACCCTTTTCAGCAGAGATTAGGGGAAGCCGAATTAGCAAACTATAGCAGATGATGTTTCTGCCCTAGTTACCTTTCTTTTTCAATCTTTTCTCCTGGAACTTTCTGCCTTCTTACCTCTCCTCAGGATGCCATTTGAGAGGACCATATGCTTCCAGTCATTTCTTTACAGGGAGAAGCAAACCACTAAGTCATGTATGTGGGCAAAGTTTAGTTTAGAGAGTTCTTTTTAATTTTGGAATTGTATGTTTTTTTTTCTTCACATCATGTTATTGATCAATTCAAGCAACATTCCAAAAATCATATTTGAGTAGTTGAGTGCTGACATTCTGCTTTGGATTTAGTCATTACCAAACAAATTTCATTGAAAGTAGAAGGTTTGTCAGTTGTTAAGATACTTGATTTACCTTTATTTTGCTTCCTCCTTGTTACCTAATAAGAAAACTATGGAGATTCTTTAAGTAATGACATTGATAAGGGCCTTTATGATGATGCAGTTTTGTTCCTGCTCATTTACTGGACTTATGGCTATATTTTCAATCATCATTAACCAAGATATATATAATACACACACCAAATTGCTTTACAGGATTAGGCTGATTTAATGCTCCAACCAGCAGTTGGTAAATGTACCTTGTTTTTATCTACACTGCCTTTAAATAACAATAAAAATAATATTTGCAAGTAAGAAGATGCTATAATTTAAAAAATCTCTACTCATATGAAGCACTATTTTGCTGTTTAGTAAATGATTTGTTTCAAGTATGAATCCAGTTTCCTTGCCACCATTAATTAAAAAAAAAAAAGAGCAAAGGCCTTTTAGAATACCCAGAACCCTGTAACATCTGTTAAAAAGTCATGGATCTGGAAAATGTGAGAAAGATACTGATTTTGCCCTAAAGTAAGAGTACAAAATCAAGCATATATCGGACTTCCTTGTCAGTGATCTAATCATTACATCATTTAACACAGCATAGTTTTTTTTTAAGGAAAGTCATTATTACTCATGGAGAGAAACACGTTTCTACCAAATTTTTGCAAGCTGAAAAGAAATTTTCGTTAAAAACAATTATCTAACAGCTTTTCCTGGCACATAGCACAGTACTTGTCACATAGAAGATGCTGACTAAATATTTGTTGAGTGGGTGAATGAATAAACGTTTAAAAAAAAGTCATGTGCAATTTGAAGACACAAGAGAAAGAATTTTCCCAGGACACAATGTAGATATGGTTTACTGTATTTGGGACAGAATTTGTGACTCCATTCACAACTTTTATATTGCCTTAATGCATGACTTGGGCAATTTGGTTAATTTTACTAGGTCTGTTGATTTTTTTAAAAATGAGGAGGCTGCCAACTTAGCAAGTTGATGAAACTAGGCAATATTACAAAGTATTCTAGGATTCTTAGGTGAATTTTAGATTTTTAGATTAAAGTTTGTTGACATCTACTTTTATATTTACTAAACATTATATGATGATTTAAAGTGTGTGTGCCTGTGTATGTGTTTCAGTGCTTTAAAGTACTCTATCTTTAGCTCAAAGAAAAAGGTGCCATAAAATTGTCAGGTTGCCCAAATTTTGTAAATCAAGAACTTTGGAATTAAGGTTAGCCATACAAAATAAGAGGGGAAATTAAAAAATGAAATAAGAAAAAACTGGATTTGATAAAGGATGAGAAGCAACCTAATAATAGGTAACAGGCTTTTTTTCAGGAAGTCATTTCAGTAAGTACCTTATTAGTATCGGATATACTAAATCATTATCTTAAGGATTAATTTCCTAGGCTCCTGCCAAAGCAATGAAGATGATCTCCTTAACAGTATAAATTAGTGGAAATTTACTAAAGAAAACAGATTTGTAGATTTCATGACAAAAAAGGAAAAAATATATAACCTTGTAACAAATAATACAAATGCTTTAATATCATTAATGCTAAAGAAGTCTTAGAAAATCAATAATATTGAAACATAGGAAAACTCTATATAAATTAGCTAATAAATACTTAAAATTTTGATCTTGCCAATAATCAAAGAATTAAAAGTTGATATAAAAATGTTTCTCCCCTATCAGGTAAACATTTTTTAAATGATAATTCCAGTGCTGTTAAGGTTGTAATGAAATGAGCACTTTTAATATACTGCTTTGAGGAGTATGAATTGGTACAGCCTTTCAGAAAGGTATTTGACTAAGTATACCATGACCCTTAGAAGAGTTCATATTCTTTTGACTAGGTACTCTCCTTTCAAGTAATCCATATTGAGAGTTTCTATATTTGGATAAATAATTATAAACAAAATTATAAATAAAATAAGATTAAACAGCAGCAGGTCATCTCAGTATTATTTGTAATGCAAAAAAAATTGGAAACAGCCTAGGTACCTATTATTGATGGAAAAAGGTTAAATAAATTACACATTTAACCAATGGATTATTATATAGGTATGAAATTGTTTTCAGCTGATATATTTGGGGAAATGTTCAATATATGTCACATGGGAAAAAAAGGATACAAAAATACATATATTCAGAATGCTGATTCTGTAAAAAAAATGCATGTAGGAAAAAATCAAAATATTGTGGATTAGTTATCACTGGGGAACGAAATTACTTCTTAAGTCACTTTAGTCTTCTAGTCATTGTCTTCTTTATCATTCCTTTCTTATTCCAGCATCTTTGCAATGATCCTTTATAACATTGATGTGCAAAAGTTATTTAAATATAAGACAACCGTTTTTGAACTTCTACCTGTGTACTTTATTGGTACTTTTCTCTGCCTGGCAATGGCTACCCTGTTCCTTTAATAAAAGTAATAGCTGCCAGATATTGAGCACTTTTTATGTCTACTAAGTTCTTTGTAAACATTCTTATGTAATCTTTACAATAACTGCATTTTAATGGTGAGGACACAAGCTTGGAGAGGGTGTGTTTTGCTCAAGATCAAACAGCAAGCGACAGAGCAAGAATATGAACTCAGTCTGACTCCAGAGCTTACTAATAACCACTATGCTGTATGTTTTGTTTATGGAAGAAGGTTTTACTTTATTCCTCGTTGAAATACATTTTTCTTTTACAGTATCATAAAAATTTTCAGATACAAAAATAGAATAGTGTAATGAACCCCATATACCCAGCTCCAACAGTTAGTTATTCACATATTTTATCTATATCCCTACTCATTCCTCAACTCCTTCCTTATTTTGAGACAAATTCCAGACATATTCATGACTATTTTAATATACAAGCTTAAAAGATGGCTCTTTTGAAAATAATCACACTGTCATTATCATACCTAAAAATACACTCACATTCCCCATAAATGTCATAAATGTATCCTCGTAATATTTTTAAATTGTGTGGATTCTCTAATTCCTATTGTGATTTCTTTTGTGTTGTATTTTTTAAGGTGGAACTTAACTTCTTGTGGAACAAGTGTTGCCAGCTCAGAGTGCAGTGAGGAGCTGTTTTCATCAGTTTCTGTTGGAGATCAAGATGATTGCTATTCCCTGTTAGATGATCAAGACTTTACTTCCTTTGATTTATTCCCTGAAGGGAGTGTCTGCAGTGATGTCTCTTCTTCTATTAGCACATACTGGGATTGGTCAGATAGTGAGTTTGAATGGCAGGTAGGTTTTTTTTTTTATTTTTTATTTCTTATAGTCATCATTACCCTGTAAGTAGAAGTATGAATTTCACTTTTGATATTTTCATCTCTGTCACAAAGTAAATTTCTCCAGTGTTTATCCAGTCCTCGAAATTCTCTAACAACATCAAGAATTCAATGTAATATGTATCCTTTATTTTTATTTTACTCATGTACCTTTTAGGTTTCTTATGCTATAGGTAACCTTTTGTAGATTTTTATGTAGTTTAGTACATAAACAATGTTCCCATTATTATATATCATCAGTACTTTTCTGTGCATGAATCCAAGCAAATTTACACTTCCTACATCATAATAAATAGCCTTTGTGCCCTTCCAGGCACAATATCCTTACATCAGGATCACATTATATATCTAAGATCACAAACCACTATTATCATAAATACACAATTTTTTGTTCTATCAGAAATATAATATAATTTCATTTTGTATTCTCATCATATGTAGAGATGTTTTTCTCCTGGTAATGTTTTTTCTTGTGGCACATAAACCATGTAAAATGGCTTCATGGCAAGTTGTTTGGAAATGCTGCCTTGTAATGAGTGCATTCTATCAGAAAACACCCATCATGTTATTGCAACATCTGTTTTCTGACTGTAAAAGACAGTAACATTTGAAGAAGCTTTCTTTACATACAGCAAATGTTATATTCAACAGATGCTTGAGTGCCTACTATGTTTGAAAGCCATCTAAATACCTGAAGTTGTATTCCAAAAGAGAAACAATTTTTTATTTTATTTTGAAAAACTTTTTATTAAAATATTAAATAATACAGAATGGCTTAAATTAAAAATAAGCCTCCAAGTCCCACCTGACTGGTTACTACTGTTAAGAATTTGTAGAGTTGCAAGTATGTTTGCACAGCATTATTTTAAAGACACACATCAATGGTATCATACTTCACTGGCCCTTTGCTTTTTGTTTTGAATAATATATCTCATTCTTTTTGATAGCTGTATCATAATTTGTTTTATCAGTTCCGTGATAATGGATATTTAGATTGGTTTCATTTTTTTTGTTACAAATACACTGCACTGAAAATAAAGAATTTTAAAGAAGAAAAATAATCTACAACCCTTCTGTTTTTATATTTTTTATATACTTAAAATGCTTCTGTTTTATATGTAGTTGTAAATATGATTTGGATGAAAACTGAAAACTTCTGTAACTTAAAAATTGAGATAAAATTATTGTTTAAATAATTTAAAAGTGTATAATTCAGTGACTTTTATTATATTCACAATGTTGTGCTGCCATCACTAATTCCAGGATATTTCCATCATTCCAAAATGAAACCTATACCTGTGAGTCCCAGTACCTTCCTGCTCCCATCACCTAGTAACAACTAATTTACTTTCTCTATGGTTTTGCTTTTCTGGACATATAAATGTTCTCATTTAATATGTGTCTTTTTCTGTCTGGCTTCTTTCACTTAGCATAATGTTTTCAAGGTTGAACCATGTTGTAGTATGTAACAATACTTCATTTCTCTTAGCTCAGGCTGCTATAATACCATAGACTGGTTGGTTTAAATGACATTTATTTCTCATATTTCAGGAGGCTGAAAGTCTAAGATCAGAATGCCATCATGATAAGGTTTTGGTAGGACCCTCTCTGGTTTTTAGGCAGCTTCCTTTTATCTTCACATTGAAGTGGGAGAGCGAGAGAGAACGAACTGTGATCTTCATCCCTTTATAAAGTGACTAACCCTGTCATAGATGTACTATCTTTATGACCTTATATAAATGAAATTACCTCCCAAAGCCCCACCCTCAGATATCATGCTTTGGAGATTAGGGCTTTGAGAAGAATTTGAGGGAGGACACAAACACTCAATCCATAACAATTCCTTTCTAAGGCTGAATATTCCATTATATGGATATATCACATTTTGTTTACCCATTAATCATCTGATAGATGGCTTCACCTTTAGGGCTGTAATGAATAATACTGCTATGAACATGCAAGTACAAGTTTTCATATGGATGTGTATTTCCAATTCTCTTCAGTACATACTTAGGAGTGGAATCTCCAAGTTATGTGATAACTTTATGTTTAACTTATTTCCAAAGTGGCTATACCATTTACATTCCCACCAGCAATATATGAAAGTTCCAATATCTCCATATCCTTCACAACACTTGATACTGTCTCTCTTTTATTATAGCCATCCTGCTGCATGTAAAGTGGTTTTGATTTGCATTTGTTAACAACTAATGATGCTGAACATGTTTTCATATGCTTATTGGTCATTTGTACATCTTCTTTGGAAAAATGTCTTCAAATCCTGTGCCCATTTTTAAATTGTGTTATTTGTCTCATTGTTGAATTGGTAAGTTTTTTACATTATGGCTATGAGACCCTTATTATATACAAATTTGCAAAAAAATGTTTCCCATTCTGTAGTTTGTCTTTTCACTTGGTAGTATACTTTGACACACTAAAGTTTTTAATTGTTAGTGAAGTCCAGTTTATTTTTCTTTGGATGCTCTATTTACAATATCATATTTTAAAAAATCATTACTTAATCCAAGGTCATGCAGATTTTCATTTGTTTTCTTCTCAGAGTTTTAGAGTTTTCTTTACATTTAGAGCTTTGATCATTTTGAGTTATTTTTGTATGTGGTATAACATGGGGTTCAAATTCATTCTTTTGCATATAGATACCCAGTTGTTCTGGCACCATTTGTTGAAAAGACTATATTCTTTATTGATCAAGTGATCTTCATACCCTTATGGAAATGAATTGGTCATAGATGTATATGGTTTTAGTTCTTAATTCTATTGCATTGATATTATATGTCTATCCTTATGCCAGTACCACACTGTTTTAATTACTCTGGCTTCTAGTAATGTTTGAAATCAGGAAGTGTGAGTTCTCCCACTTTGTTATTCTTTATCAAGATTGTTTTAGCTACTTGGGGGTCCCTTTTGCAATTCCATATGAATTTTAGGATCAGGTTGTCCATTTATGCAAAAAGGGCAGTTGGAATTTTAACAGGGAATACATTGAATCTGTAGATCCATTTGACGCGTATTGCCATCATAACAGTATTTCTATTAAATATGCCAGCCCATGAATATAGAATGGAGTGTATTTAGGTATCTTTAATATCTTTAAATGATGTTTTCTAGCTTTCAGTGTCCAAGTTTTGTATTTCCTTGGTTCAGTTTATTCCTAAATATTTTATTCTTTTGTTAGTGTTGTAAATGGAGTTGTTTTCTTAATGTCATTTTTGGATTGTTCATTGCTAGTGTATAGAAATACAAGTGATCTTTGTATATTGATTTTATATCCTGCCACTAAATTCATTTGTTAGTTTTATTTTTTTCTGTGTGGATTCTTTAGGGTTTTCTGTGTTTAAGATTATGTCACCTGTGAATAGAGATAGTTTTCCTACTCATGTTCCAATCTGGGTAGCTTTTTTTGCCTCTTCCTTAATTGTCTTGGCTAGATCTCCAGTACAATGTTGAATAGAAATGGCGAAAGCAGGCATCCTTGTCTTTTTCCTGATCGCAGTGGAGATGCTTTCAGGCTCTCACCATTAAGAGTAATGTTAGCTGTAGGTTTACCATAAATGCCTTTTATCATATTGAGGAACTTTCCCTCCATTCCTGGTTTGTTCAGTGTTTTTATCTGAAAGGGTATTAAATTCTGTCAAAATGCTTTTTCTGTATCTATTGAGATGATCATGCAGGTTCTTTCCTTCGTTCTGTTAGTATGATGTACTATACTGGTAGATTTTTGTTTATTGGCCCACCCTTGCATTTCTGGAATAAATCCTCATTGGTCATGATAGATATTCCTTTTAATATGCTCCTGGATTTGGTTTTGCTAGGATTTTGTTGAGGATCTTTTTGCATCTGTATTAATAAGGGGTATTATTTGTCTGTAGTTTTCTTTCTTTGCAATGGTTTGGTGTCATTTTGGCTTCATAGAATGCGTTATGAAGTGTTCCCTTTTCTTCTGGATAAAATACTGTAATAATATTTTCTCATTTAACATACAAACTTTTTCATGATTTTCATGACTCTTTCAGTGACTACATAATATTCCTGGTACTAGATGTGCTAGAACTTGTGAAACCATTCCCCTGTTTCCATCTGTTTCAATTTTTTTCTATTATAGATTAACACAGCAGTGAGCATCTTTGTGTGGGTAATTTTTTTTCTTCAGTGCTTCATTTTTTGAAGTTCGCACATTGTATTTAAAAGCAGAACTACAAGGATTTTTAATAAAATGTGATGAGATGGAGTCCTGATAATTCTGAGGAATGTTTTTTCTGCTTATTTCATGTGATTTAGAGTTGTTATCATCAATAGTGTTGCAAAGTGGCGGCCTTTTAAAAAGTCTTGATTGCTGACTTTTTCACTCATTTCGTGAGTAGTTAAGAGTGGAAAACTACCCTACCATTCACTGTTAATGTACATCACTGACTACAACATTGAAACAAAAATAAGGCCTGCTTTAGTAATGTGTTTTCTCACTTCTGAAATTAGAGTGTGGGTGCTTTGTTACCATGGATATTTGCTGTTTAAATATGCTGAAAGCTTTAAAATGCTCTCTTATCTTTGTGGAACCTTGTAATGATGAGCAGTAAATCATCCAAGAAGGTAATTATAAATTATGTCTTAGGATTAATATATACTAAAAATCATTGACTATAACAACCTCTAAGTAGAATTCGTGCCTCATATCTAAATTACCGAGTATCATAATTCTTCCAAGTGGTAAAGATACCTCAAGACAAATGCTGGGCATAGAAGCCACAGGGCATAAATCTGCAAAGAAGTAAAAGGCTAACCTTTTCAAACAATATTGCTTCTCTCTCACTTACCAACTTTACATTTCCCTGTATGGCCCCGGAAGATGACTGGTTAGCCAGAGACGGGTAAGATTCCTCAAGGGAGGAACAACCTAAGACAGGCACAGTCGCAGGGGGGCCATCAGATGAGAAATTGGGGATCAACAGAGGTGAGGCTTAGAACCTCACACCCCCCCCCCTGTTTTGAGAGAAATCTTCTTCATCCGTGGATGTTTTGTTGCCCTTGTCTAGCTTGGATTAATACTTAGTCTATAGGCACACACCTGATCATCTACATTTGCCCTCTTACAGCACTAAACTATGTTTTCTACCTTTATCTTGCATCTACCTACCACTTCAGCACTTTATTAAAAATAATAATAATAATAATAAGGGAGAAATGTGGGATTCACTTATAAATCAAGTATAAAAATCAAACAAATAATCATAATTGACCAGATTGTTTATAGTTCATGATATGTGATCAAAACCGAAAGTTTCTGTGATGAATGCCCTTGCACTGTTCACCATGTAAGAACTTGTTCACCATGTAAAAACTTGTTCATTATGCTTCAGAAGATTGGAGACTGTTGAGAATTTGGCTTGGGGTTGATTAATGACTGTGCATTGAGTCCCCTATACAGAATTTTATTGTTGTTAACAACCATATGATCAATAAATATGAGAGATACCCTCTCAAAAAAAAAGAACATAAAAAAATCATGACTATAATTTAAAATTTGTATTACCTTTTTTGTGATTAAAAACCACATCTGTTTAAATCCTTCTTTTTAACAAATGTTTCAGTTACTACTAAAGTAAATATAGACTATTCATAGATTCTTTGAGATGAAAAATACTAAGTACCTGAAAAGGCAGGATGTTAATTTCAGAATGAAATAACATCTTAGCATTTTTTTTTCTGTTTTTTTTTTGTTTTGAGAGGGCATCTCTCATATTTATTGATCAAATGGTTGTTAAGAACAATAAAATTCTGTATAGGGGAGTCAATGCTCAATACACAATCATTAATCCACCCCAAGCATCTTAGCATTTTAAGTAGCATCAAAGCATTTTGCTTTGCTGATAATTTTCACTGTTTGCAATCCTTTTATTATGAAATATATATTTGACTAGTCTTAAAGATTGAGAAATTATTTTGCTGTTGAGTTGGAAAGCATAGAAAATTAAAAAGTAATTCAGCTGTCACACTTGAAACCTAGAGGTGCAGTTTGAAATTACACATCAGCTGTTACAGAAATGAGCTTACTCATAAAATTTTACTGCATAGTGCAGAAAATACAGCAGAGATTTGATTTAATTCTCCCTACTTGTCACAATTACTGGTTATAATATAAATATACCAAATATTATCTCTGAAAAATAGGGAATGAGAGTTATTAAACATTTTTATCTTGAAATATATTATCAGTTATAAAATGAAAAATTGCCAGTCTAATATAGGAACCCATACAATTGATTCTGATGTACAGCTGCAGCTCTAATCCTATATCTCCAGTTGACTACTTGACATTTCCACTTGGATGACCTTATTATTTAATGCTAAGCTATTATTGGATGCTGAGTCCTTGATCAGTAATGCAACTTATAATTACAGTATTTCCATGGGAAAAAACTATACTGCTTTGTGACACATTTTACGGTGCAGTGAAAATGACTATTGGCATTTCAAAGGACACTTGTACTTCTTTCATTATCACTACAAACTACAGATTCCAGATTGCATTCTTGTCTCATTCCAAACTACCTGCAAGACAAGATGGCCTGGCATGGTCAAAAGCACAGGACTTGTGTCCAACTTTGGATACTGCCATAACCAACTGTATGACCCTCCATGGGCATTGTTTTACCTTATTTGTAAAATGAAAGTTTTAGACTGTAAGATAGTTAATGTTACTTCAGGTCCCTTGCTGTAAAAATTGAGGTCTCTAAGTGCATCACCCTTGATAAGGATGTATGACTGAAATGTTGCCAGTTTTCTTTTGGTCTCAACATGTGGTCATCTGACTATTATCGTTATCCATTCAGTTATCAGTCTTATAAATTGTGTTTCATTCAGATATTTCCCTATCTGTTGCCATTTTTCTTCCCATTTTTGCTTATGTCAGTCCATGCCTAGATCAAAGAAGAGCATGCTGTCTAATTCCAATCTTTCCTCACTCTATTTATCTCCATACTGCTTTTTAATTCATCGTCCCTCCAGACCAGTTTCATCAAGTTCCTTCTATGTAGAAAATGTTATTGGCATACTTCTACATATTCTATATTCACATTTGTCTGTTGAGCTTTCAGACATCTACACTGATTAACCTCGTCCTGTGTCTTTTTGTTCATTATTGTTTTATTAAATTGTTCTGCTTACCTGAATGCCTTTTCCTTTTCCCCATTTTGTCATTCTGAGAGACCACCTTGTGAAGCATTACCTAGCCACTTTAGCAACATGTGGCATTCTCTAAGGGTCTATGCTATATTTTTTAAGGTTACAAAACCATGGCAAGAGATGGAAAAAGGAAAATGCATCTATTTATTGAGTGTCATCTATATGCCCGTCATATTACCTCATTTAAACCTCTCAAACCTTTGAGATGGATGGCACTAACCATAACTTACTGATGACTCTGAGGCTCAAAGAAGTAAACTAACCTCCACAAGATCACATGGTTAGTGAGCAGTGGAGCTGAGATTTGAATTCTGTTGAGGGTCTTTCTAGTTCCACCTGAAAAAAAATGGCCAGAAAACCACTAATTAATTGCCTTTTTCTTTTACAACCCAAAGAAGCACATACACAGAATTAAAGGCATAAAGTTAAGTGCTTAACATATAGTCTGACACCTAGAAATTTTTGCTAAAGATTTAGATGAAAAATTTCCTTAATTTTCGAGAGTTCCTTTCTCTACCTAACTTATCAAAGGAGCTTGAAGTAGGGAAGGTCTTTCATCTGATAAGGACTGTTTCATTTTGTTTTAGGAACCCTAGGAAGATCTTTAATGTAGTAATACTGTCTTTCAAAAGGGAAGAAAGAAAATCATATTTTCTTGACATTAAAGGCTGAAAAAGAGATGGCCTTCATGTGTGCATTCAGCAATCATCCTTTCATGTCAGCAACTAGATAACATGAGGGCTAAGAGTGAATAATCCAAGCAGTGTTAGCTAATGCGATTTTAAAGGAATTCATACAAATTGTTGGAAGTCACTTACGCACTTCATTTCACCAATGACTGTCAAAGTGGTCATTTTACCAATGACTGTCAAAGTGGAAATTTCATGGTCACCTTGCACAGTGATCAGCCCCATTTTTGTGGCTTCACTTATCTCTTCTAGGTGACTGACTCCCCAATGCCTGCCCCCTTGTAGCTCTTTTAAGCTCTGTTCCTGCAGCTTCAACTCACTGGTAGATATTATTATTGATGACCTCTCATTTAAAACCTAGCATTTGTCGTAAGCTATGTTGTATTTTTGGTGTTTGAGTTAATTGTATTATCTTCCCAAGTAGAGTATAAAGTTCTTGTGTAATGACTGTGACTTACACTCCTTGGAACCCCCCTGTACCAATTATGGTGCCTGTGGATGCAGTAATACTTGTGACTGCAATAGTCTTCATGGCTAAAGTAACTTCTCTGGTAACTTCAAAGCCCAGTAATCATCCAGAGTTCAGATATAATTTGCAAAGCTTGAAGAACCAAACAACAGCAAAAAGGTGCTGTTTTTTACCTTGTAAGAATGAAATCATTGTCTTTGAAAATTGTTGTATACTCCTTGTAGAAGAAAATATTTTACCTTTTGTTGAGTGACTTATTTATTTAAAATTAAATCCATTCTGACTTTTGGAAGTGATGGCTATGTTTATTACCTTGATTGTGATAATGGTTTCATGGGTATATGCATATGTCTAAAGTTATAAAATTGTATAATTAAATATGTACAGTTCTTTGTGTATCAGTTATAACTCAGTAAAGCTATTAAAAATTTAAGTCCATTTTAACTGGTTTTTAATAGGCAGTATAAAATTATAGCATGTATTTTTGCTGTTCCTCTTTAAACTGATTTGGTTTTCTGTGTATTAAGCTTGCTTGCATTTCTCTCATCTAAGTGTTGTCTCGTACCATTTTTTTATAACTTTTTTAATACTTCTGGTCTTTAAAGTGTTTTGCTTTATATAAATAGCATATTTTAAATTATCTTAATTGTCTCAATGATGTTAATACAGACTTGAGGACAAGGGCCATTTGTCTTTATACTGGTAGTATGTTGGGCAGAGAGCCAGGTAGTGGCAGATCACTCAGGTCTCCTGAGATAAGCACTGGCTCCTTATAATGCTATGTGAGAGCCCTAGCCCACATTCACATTGCGAATTAAAAACCTTAATGACCATAGGCTCTTAAGTTAGCATTTTAACAAGTCTTGAGTACGATTTTAAGCCTTTGGAAAATCTCACTCATCAAGTAAGTGACTATATTAAAAAGAAAATGTTGATGCTGCTGCTTTCTCTAAGGTAGAACTGGATCCGAATTAATATCTTCTGATTCTGTACTTGTAAAAATTATAAAGTAATTTTTAATCAATATGAAATGTGTTGTAGTATTTAAATTTATTTTTTTGAAGTTTTGCTTTTACTATTTCCTTCTTATTTTTATAGTTACCAGGCAGTGACATTGCCAGTGGGAGTGATGTGCTTTCTGATGTCATACCTAGTATTCCAAGTTCACCTTGCCTGCTAACTAAAAAGAAAAACAAACACCAGAATTTAGATGAACTTCCTTGGAGTGCAATGACAAATGATGAGCAGGTAGAGATCTTAGCATTCTTAATTAAAAGCATATATGTAGAGAATTTCTGAAGCTAAGTTTATTGGCTATTTAAATCTACTGCATAAATGTGGATTGCTTAGTAAATCTGTATTTAAGCTTTAACTGTTTTGCAGGGAACAAATATAATATTACGTGCTTCTGATATTTAAAACACATAAATGACACTAAGAGATCAGTGGTTTTGGTATTGATCATGTTTATTATAATTTTTCATTACATAGGTAGAATATATTGAGTATCTGAGTCGTAAAGTCAGTACTGAGATGGGTCTTCGGGAGCAACTTGATATTATTAAAATAATTGATCCTTCTGCTCAAATCTCTCCTACAGACAGTGAGTTTATTATTGAACTTAACTGTCTCACAGATGAAAAACTGAAGCAGGTATGTAATCCTATGTGAATACATAAATAATTAAGGTCAAAATCACTGCTGTGAAATGTAGTATTAGAAAAAAATTATGGTAATATTTGAGAACATGTGGTTTTAAGAGGTTTATGGGGATCTGACCTGGCAGTGTCTTTCTGGGATTGTGTGGATCTAGGAGTTGCTCTTTAGTTGTGTAGGTTTTGACAGTTAATTTTACCACTAAAATGGTGGTTACACTGAAGTATAGATTTATTTGAACTCAACAAAGACCAGTTGATTGATTGACAAATCAAATACTGATTATTGGGAGCTGTACTTGAGTGAATATCTAAGCTAAGGAACTTGAGTAGTCTTATGGAGTTATTGAGCCTAAGTAAAGTAAAACAATGAATTTTCCCTCTGCTATTCTGAAATACACATTTCTGGTATCTTCCAAATACAGTCTTTGGTGTTCTCTTTTTCTCTAGTACATAGCTGAATGAATACTTATGTTCTACTTTTGTTTTTTTTTAAGAATTATATATTTATCGTTTATGAAAATCTCTCATCTCAGTATTTCTCTCAACAATCATACTATAATTTTTTGCATTCCAGCACATTTTTCTTTAGTATGGTAAATTGATGACTTACATTTGAAGACAGGTACAGCAGGCCACTAGGCTAAAATTTAGGAAACACGCTAATCTTAGGTATAATTGCAACTTACTTAAATCATCTTTAAGTGGAGACCTTTAAAAATTGCGTAATTTGATCTATTTTATTTTATTATTTCTGTTCTTGAGTTTCATTTTCTTTCAGTACTGAAGTCTGGAGGCCAGTAGCCTTATATTTACTGATTATATTTTATATCCTTTAAAATTTAACTCCATAATATGTATTCTACAGTTTTGAACATTGTCAATTTTTCTGGTACTTGTTTCTACATGTAGAGGTTTCTTTTGTCTTTACATTCTACCTATGTACATCTGTATCACTTTTGACAATTTTAAAAATTAAGTACAATATTCTTTTCTCCATCAAGTAACAACACTGAACAGTTTTTGTCTGTGTGTTCCAAGGTCAGAAACTATATCAAGGAGCATAGCTCTCGCCAACGGCCTGCAAGAGAGGCCTGGAAGAGAAGCAACTTTAGTTGTGCAAGCACCAGTGGAGTGAGTGGCGCCAGCGCCAGTGCCAGCAGCAGCAGTGCCAGCATGGTCAGTTCTGCAAGCAGCAGTGGGTCCAGTGTTGGAAACTCTGCTTCAAACTCCAGTGCCAACATGAGCCGAGCACACAGTGACAGCAACTTGTCTGCAAGTGCGGCAGAGCGGATTCGGGATTCAAAAGTAAAACGTCTAATCAATACAAAACTTTACCTTTCAATATTAGGAGTAATACTCCTTCACATAAATTTCTTGAAGAATTGAAATTATTCTGCTCTCAAGATGCATGTAGGTTCTGGTTTTAATTGAACAAGCAGGGTGCTCTGCTGTTGAACAAATCCCTCTGGGCTGACTGCTTTTAAACACTGTTTTGACCCACAGCCATATCATGTTAAATTTCATCTAATTTTTGTGTCTATTTTAAGGTAGATAAATTGATGGAAATAATGAGTGAGTTTCAGTATTAACTGCAACTACTAGTGAGTGGATCTCACTATGTTGCTGATGTTGCTGTCTAATAGCTCCTAAGAATGTCCTATATGTCTTTTGTGTGTATTAAATGTTCTCTTCATGTTTTAATCTTGAATGTCCTTAGCTCTTTTAAAAATATAATAATGCTTTCTATAATTCTCTCTACTCTTTTCACAATTGAAAAAATTACAATATTATTGAGTACATAAAAAATAGGAGGTGTAAGAGTACATAGATTGTTTCCGTGGTTCTGAGATCCTTGGGCAGGGGAATTCAGTTCCTTGCAGTAGCAACAGTCTGGAGCCAATTTAAGGATGATAAGGGTCTCTCTATAATTCTTAGGGAACCCAGTGTTGACTAGAAGACACACAATGATTTCTCCATTCCTGGCTCTTACCAGGGCAGCAGAAGCATAGCCAGCCTTATTTGTTGCCAAGGAATTCCTCTGGCTATGTGGTCATTCCTTTTGGAATCAGTTCACCAGTGTTGAGGACTAGAGTACTAACTAGGTTTTTCATGGGCTTTAAAATGGTATTTGCCTACTGTGAAAAAAACATGATTCTTTCCTAGCCATTGTAGAATTGCTAGTGCTTTTGTATGAAAGATACCTTCAAAGCATAAGCATAAGCATTAGAGATTTTGGCAATGTTCTCTGCATTTGTATTCAGTGTTGCCCACTATATGTTCACTCTGCACTAATACCAGTGTACCTTCAGTTGATAAAACAAAAAGTCTTTGAAGTGATAGGTTATCCATAACTAGTCAAGATTATCAAGTTTCAACCCTTATCAGAAGATACATATAAAAATAGAATCATGAACCATTTTCAAGTCTAAACCAGTGGCTCACTTACTGGAACTGGGATCATACTGCAAAGGAATTTGAACATCTCTAAAAATTCTGAAAATACAGAATTTTATCCATAAAATGCTTTGGAGTGGATATGCCAGAACTGAACCTTACTGATGTAAAAATTTTTATTTTGACAGAAGCGATCCAAGCAGCGTAAGTTACAGCAGAAGGCCTTCCGCAAGAGGCAGCTGAAAGAGCAGAGGCAGGCTCGGAAGGAGAGGCTCAGTGGGCTCTTCCTCAATGAAGAAGTGCTGTCCCTGAAAGTGACTGAGGAAGACCATGAAGCAGATGTAGATGTTTTGATGTAATAAGGGTGAATTTTTCAGCGTTCTTTAAACATTAATGTATTCTCTCCTTATTTGTTTACATGCATCTTGACCAAACTTTTGATTAGGGCTGTACTGATATATCATTAATAATTTAGGTCAGTGGTTCTCAGCAGGTGGTCCCCAGATGAGCAGCTTCAGCATCACCTGAGAACTTGTTAAAAATGTATACTATTAGCCCCAACCCAGAGTAGTGAATCAGAAATCCTAGCGGAAGGGCCCAACATTGTGTTTTAGCAAGCACCAGGTTATTTTGCTACACCCTCTAGTTTTAAGAACCACTGATTAAGTAAATGTATTGGCTATTTAAACTTTATAGAGTTATTAAGTGGGCTTTTTTCAAAGACTAGTACTTTTACAGTTTACAAGATTTCAAGGTACTGCTGACAAGTAGTTATGTCAGTACACATACACGTGTAGAGGTCATAGTTAAATTTCCTTCTTTATGTTAAAATTTCTTTATTTGCTTTTTCTAAAGGGCCATAGCATAATTCTCAATTCCTAATGAAAATCTTACTTTATCGCTGTGGGAGTGGGGTGTGGGTTGCTGTTTACAATAGTGCCTTCGTTAGATTTAGTTCTGTCATTTTTCATTCATTATTAACTCAAAGGTTATGAAAATGGGCCCTAATATCTTTGCTTACATCTGTTTTTTTCACTTTACGTAAATTTGGAATCTCTTCTGTAAGTGATAACTACTGAGGAAATAATGTTACTAGTAACTGAATTTTAGACTTGATGCTATGGTGATTAATACTCAAATAGAGAAAGCAATTAAGCAAAATGACCAATTCTGCTTTTCTACTGCTTTCTGAAATTCTAGGCTGTGAAACTGTCTCAGAAGCAGAAACTATCTCAAGTTCTTTTGATAGGTCATTTTACTTCCAGCACAGCTCTAATTTTTAAATATTGATGTAATAGCTTCTGGCATGTGAACAGGCTAATCTTCAAAATTAAAGAAAACTTACAGTTCTAAGCTTTTTTATAAATCTCAGTAAATAGAGCAGTGAGATATAGAAAAAGAACTTAACTTATTGGCTATTAATAGAGCTGTAATTTTAAATGTGAAATCATGGAGTTTCTTTAAATGTTTTCATGGAGAATTTGTTGTGAACATTAGAAGTAGTGTGATTCCTTCTAACACACATCTTTAAACAATCACATGGGTTAAAGATGGGAACTGATACTACTGACAATCAAGCTGCTTTCTGACTGATAATTTTTTATTGTGTAGTTTTTGGGAGGTTATCAATTCTGTAGGAGGAGTTGTTTTTTTAATCTTTAGGGTGAGAGGTTGTTAGGATTTCTACTTCTTTTTTTACTTTTTATATCAATTCATTAAGAATAATGACTTATTAATTATCAGTTGATTAAAAGGCTTACACTTTTCTTGTAATGATAGATTTTGAAAATTTGATTTCATTTTGGTTCCTTGAAGGTTAAAGAATTGAAACTAAGGATAAAAATTGACATATTGAAGCTTTGCTGATACCTGTGGTATGGTTGTAACATTTTGAAGACTACTGAATTCATACTTAAAAATTTTACTAAAATAAAAGTATGTATGTGTTACCAGTTGGAGTGGTCCTTCTGAATTTCCTCTTACCCCCTCTTTGGTGCTCCTAAGCAGCATAGAGGGCCCAAAGAGACATTGGGGGTATACCCCAGAATACTCTGAGGAAGGTGGGAAGGGTCAGCCTCATTGTGTTTTCCCTTCCAAGTACAGGAAGAGTAAATGGAGAGAAGAGCAAAAACAGCTGGATTTTTTGTCTGCTCATAGCACAAACAAAATTCCTGATCATCTGTTCTTTTTACTTATACTTCTAGGGAAATAGGCCACTTTTGGAAACCATAGAATAGCATTTATCAGTTAAGTACTTGGAGACAATTTACTTGACCATGACCAGTAAAACAAAATCCTAATCAGGGTCATGATGTAATAAGACCACTTCCTCTACTCTCCCAATAATCACAGTCTTATTACCTTAAATTTAATTTAAGTCACTATCAAATAGGTTTCGTGCCACAAAGCCAATTTTAAAAGTTTATAAAGGTTTGAGTGTTTATAGTAAAGTGGGCCATGGTATCTTGTGTAAGCATTGTCTTTGTGTGCTATAAATTAGAGATTGCCTATAAAGTTGGCTTTGAAGAGATAGAAAATACTTCCTCTGATTAAAAGAAAAAATTAAAACAACTTGGCTTTGCTTGTGATTGAAGAGGGGGATTACAAAGTCTTTCCCTACCGCCCAAGCCAAAAAAACCCAGCAAAAAAAGAAAGTTCTCTTGTCTTTGCTAATGTGCTGTACTTTTTAATTCCTCATGTAGATAAATCAATTTTGAATTATTTCTTTTCTTAGAATAAGTAACGGTTTATTGAATCTGGTTATATCTCTGAGTTCAGTTTAGAACATCCAACTCAATATATATTTTTTTATTTTGGTATCATCAGTGTACAATTACATGAGCAATGTTATGGTTACTCAAATCCCCACCACATACCCCATTACAGTCACTGTCCATCAGGGTAGTAAGATGCTACAGAATCACTAGTCTTCTCTGTGTTATACTGCCTTCCCCATGCCCCCACCCCTACATTATGTGTGCTAATCATAATGCCCCTTTTTCCCCCTTATCCCTCCCTTCCCACCCATCCTCCCCAGTCCCTTTCCCTTTGGTAACTGTTAGTCCATTCTTGGGTTCTGTGAGTCTGCTGCTGTTTTGTTCCTTCAGTTATTTCTTTGTTCTTATACTCCACAGATGAGTGGAATCATTTGGTACTTGTCTTTCTCCGCCTGGCTTATTTCATTGAACATAATACTCTGTAGCTCCATCCATGTTGTTGCAAATGGTAGGATTTGTTTTCTTCTTATGGCTGAATAATTCCATTGTGTATATGTACCACATCTTCTTTATCCATTCATCTACTGATGAACACTTAGGTTCCTTCCATTTCTTGGCTATTGGAAATAGTGCTGTGAGAAACATAGGGGTGCATCTGTCTTTTTCAAACTGGGCTGCTGCATTCTTAGGGTAAATTCCTAGGAGTGGAATTCCTGGATCAAATGGTATTTCTATTTTGAGTTTTTTGAGGAACCTCCATACTGCTTTCCACAATGGTTGAACTAATTTACATTCCCACCAGCATTGTAGGAGGGTTCCCCTTTCTCCACATCCTGGCCAACATTTGTTGTTTGTCTTTTAGATGTTGGCCATCCTAACAGGTGTGAGGTGATATCTCATTGTGGTTTAAATTTTCATTTCGCTGATGATTAGTGATGTGGAGCATCTTTTCATGTGTCTGTTGGCCATCTGAATTTCTTCTTTGGAGAAGTGTCTGTTCAGATCTTCTGACCATTTTATAATTGGATTATTTGCTTTTTGTTTGTTGAGGTGCATGAACTCTTTATATATTTTGGATGTCAACCCTTTATTGGATATGTCATTTATGAATATATTCTTCCATACTGTAGGATATCTTTTTGTTCTACTGATGGTGTCCTTGGCTGTACAGAAGCTTTTCAGCTTGATATAGTCCCACTTGTTCATTTTTGCTTTTGTTTCCCTTGCCCAGGGAGATATGTTCATGAACAAGTTGTTCATGTTTATATTCAAGAGAGTTTTGCTTATGTTTTCTTCTAAGAGTTTAATGGTTTCATGACTTACATTCAAATCTTTGATCCATTTCCAGTTTACTTTTGTGTATGGAGTTAGACAGTAATCCAGTTTCATTCTCTTACATGTAGCTGTCCAGTTTTGCCAACACCAGCTGTTAAAGAGGCTGTCATTTCCCCATTGTATATCCATGGCTCCTTTACCGTATATTAATTGACCATATATGCTTGGATTAATATCTGGACTCTCTATTCTGTTCCACTGGTCTATGAGTCTGTTCTTGTGCCAGTACCAAACTGTTGATTACTGTGGCTTTGTAGTGGAGCTTGATGTTGGGAAGCGAGATCCCCTCTGCTTTATTCTTCCTTCTCAGGATTGCTTTGGCTATTTGGGGACTTTTGTGGTTCCATATGAATTTTTGAACTATTTGTTCCAGTTCCTTGAAGAATGCTGTTGGTATTTTGATAGGGATTGCATTGCATCTATGGATTGCTTTAGACTCAATATTTTTTTTAAATAAACCCTAATTAATGAACTTATGAGACTTGTTTGCTCCTGTGTCAGTTCTCATCTGTAGAACATTGACACTGGAGCAAGTTAGTTCTCTGCCTTTAAAGATAAGTCTTTTTAACTGAGGGCATGATAAAGTTCCCTCAGATTTATCCAGAAACATTATCTTAGAGATTATCTTATATGAATGTCAATTACATTACAATCAAACTAGAAAAAGATATCTTGTAGTAGTCTGTCAGTTCCCACCATAGCTTTTTTTAAAGTATGAACCTTGAGTTAAACAAAGCGGTATGAATTTTTCTACAGTTTTGCAACTGTATGAAAGGGAGGCAATGTACTATAATGTGTAGTGCAGTATAAAAGGCTAATTCATTCTGTACCAACAAGAACTTGGAGTAAAATAACAGTTTTTTTTTTAAGACTTGTCTCATTTTTTTGTTAGGCTGTGACAGTTTTGTCCATTTCCTCATACCTTGGGGTTAACTAGATATTGCTAAATTAATCCCAGAAACTGACTTGTGATTTAATGCCTCTATGGATTGGGTGGACATCTCATTTTATTTAGTTCTTGAAAGTGCTAAGTCCTCTCATAAAGGAAGAATTCTAAGGAATTGTATAAAGTTAACCAGATTCTAATAAGCTTTAAAAATTGTGAAATTTATCATCAGATTTCTTCATATTTAAGCCAAAAATGTTATTATGTGACAAATGCCAAAGTCTTATTTCCAGATTCTCTAGCAGAGATTTTTGTTCATGGCTTACTCTGTATGGCATCCTGTGCTTTAAAGGGTAAACTCTGTACCTTTTGTTAATATTGGGCTTTTACAAACTCAGAAATAATCTAAATGCTGTAATTCGTTTTATAAAATGCCCATGTTTTCGGATATCAGTAAGCAAAGCCTTTAAATTGAACCAATCAGTGTGTAATAGCCTGTACAGCAAAGCAAAAACCTTCAGACTTTAAATTTCATACATAACTTTATTTTTGGCTCAGCTACGTCATTGAAGAACACTTAAAGTAATCTAAAGTATAGCTTAATGTAGTCTCTTATTTTCCACCCCTGGAAAGGTCATAAGCTAAAATACTTTTTAAATCAGCTAACTGAGTATCCAGAAAGATCATTTTCAAGGCAAAAGTACCTCAAGAACAGAGATTAGATAACAAATTGATTTTCTTGTTTGTTAAATTTAGGGATTCTTTGTATTCATTTGCGTAGTAGCTGGAACACTCTGCTCCCCTTCAATAGATTACCTTTTAGCATTTCTATCTTCAAGAAAAATGTTTGCTTGGAATTGAGAGGGGGTTACTTGAAGTCAGTTTATAGTTTGAGACAGTTGATAGGAAAATACCCAGTTGCATTCAAATAGTAGTAGTGACGTTGAACACACTGACATTCAACATGTCTAAGTAGTGGTAAATTTATTCATTAAAAGAACTACTAGTTAGAAAATAAGTATTTGTATACAGATGTACTGTGCTAACTTTGGATTCATTTTAAGTCTGACAAAGTAAGATAAATTTTATCTTTACAATGAAATTATGCTAAGTGCATATGAGAAGCATCTGAGATATTTAGACCCAGGCATTTCATCATAGTATGTGAAACATAGCTCCTTAGAGTGCTTAATTCTTACTTCTTTGTAAAATAATTTACTTATTCCAAAAGGCTTAGAAGGAACTCTGAAAATTACTCTAATTAACTGGCTAGTAAGAGTAAGGAAGTTGCATGATATAGCTGAAGATCTGAGTTAACTCACTAAAATTTTATTTTCATATTTTTTCTAATATTAAGATTATTTGTTTTCAGCCTCCTTCATAGTTATGTTTCAAATTAAGGTTATTAATGTTTTAACCTAGATCACATGATGATAAATTAATTTTTAATTTGGTATTCATACCGAACTCATAAAAACTGGTTTGGTCCTCTTTGATTTCAATATAGAGTACTTTTTCTTTATTGTTAGTTTTTTACTTCTTTGTGGTTGACGGAACCTGTGGCGATCTGGGTTTTTTTTTTATGGTGAAATATGAGGTTCATAGAAAAGAGAACTGCTCTAATTATATATATGAATTTTGACTATATTAATGTAGTTGTAGAACTAACATGTATAAATGACAAGTTAATACTTACTATTCTGAATTGTTCTAAGGAACAGTGACCTGAAGTTATGGCTTATTTTGTGAGCTGCTTGCTCTTTAATAGTAGCTGACCAATTGGATTTAAGTTCAAACTTTGGGGTTAGGTTATCCAACTGAGGCTTTTAAGAATGGAGCAGACCATGTCTGTTCCTTTAGTGAATCAGTTTAATTTTCTCTTTGAATACTCTAATTTAGATAATAGGTTTTATCAATTCTAAATATTTGTGTTGGGAGTTTAATAGGACTGGTGTCAACAATCTATTAAAGGTAAACAAGTATATGTAAAACATTTCACAGATGGTTAAACATTTCAGGGGTTTTATGTTTTAGTTTCAAAAGTTAGTTATGTAGCATCAATACTATAAACCAAAGCAAGTAGGAAATTGACTGATTTGGAGAATCTTCAAGTAGTCTTAAATACTGTAATGTACCAGATTGTTAACCAGGAATTTTTTCCTGTATCTGCTAAATGTATTACTATATTAATGTACTTTTGTATATATAACTGTCTTCTGTACATTCTGTACTTACTACAATGTATATTAAAAGCTGTTTTTCCTGAAGCTGTGAGAGAAAAACAATAGCTGTAACACAGGTCATTTCTATTTTGAGTTCCTTCTTGTACTTGAAAGTAATAGTTCAGTAGTTAAATCTAAATATGTACGTATTGTTGCAATTAAAGCTGGCAGTGTGGCAGAGCTGTCTTTTGCAATTGATAGAATGAAAAGTGTTATTTTGGTTATTAAGGTCTCTTGTAATTTATTTCTTTTGATGTACCATGAATTTTTACAAACCCCACTGCTGTTCACTACTTTATACTTCTGAATCCACTTCTTTTCATGTTCCATCCCATAACATTTAACCACAGAGAAGAATTAGCTCTTTTCTTTTGCTCAGAGTTTGGTTAAGATTCCATAAACTTCTGTTTTGTGAAAACCCCAATTTCCCAGATGTCATTGGCAAATGATTTTTTCCTGTAGAGATCAGATTTCTAGAGAAATTAGTATTCATACTGGAAATTGGGCCTAACTTTTATTTACAAAAAAATCAGATCTATTTTCCACATATATTGATCCACATATATAATTACGTGAAAGAACTGTGTGTGAGCAGTTTTATGTATAGATACAGAAGCAATTAAGGTTTTCAGTAGCAGCTTTATCACTTGCCACTAGAGGAATGTCAGTGGTTGCTCTCTCCTTTGAAAAATGTCTTAGCTGCTTTCCTATTTTTAATTTCAGAGGTGGGAATCGACCTCATTCTCAAAATTCCTTTTGTGATATTAAATACTTTGATTTATTAGTCAAAGGTAAGTTAATTGAGCTTCTTTAATAAAGCAAGTCTTATTCATGCTTTTCTGTAATCTTCAATTTTTAATAAATGTGAGTTAGATATTCAGTCAAATGTGTATGTGTGTGTGTGTGTGTTTTTCTTAGGTTCTGTAGAGCTGTCCTGGCCACTATGATAGCCACTAGCCGTGTGTGCCTATTTAATTAAATGAATTAAAATGATGAATTTAGTTTCTTGTTCCCATTAGTAACTCTTCAAATGCCCAGTAGCCACATATCGTGAGAGGCTACTATTATTGGAAACTACAGGATACAGGACATTTCCATCATCACAGAAAGTCTTATTAAACAGTACTGATTAGAGATTTGATGGTTTATGTAGTGCCCACTATCATTTTACCAGTGACCAGCAATCAGTGACTCAAAACTGCTGCCCACATTTAACTTATTTAGGTGACTGGTGTGAGAGGAACAGCATACTGTATTTCATTTTCCACTTCATTAAAGCCACAACCAAAGTTGGGAACTGGTGGTTCAATGGAGAAATTTCTCATCTATTGACTGTTTTATTTGACTATGAATAAGATTTAACATTTGAATTACATGGAAATTTGGTGCCAGTTTTTTAGTTTTTTTTGTTGCAAACAATGGTACCATGCAGCTCTCTGTGAGTTCATCCTTCTGTGATGCAAAAATAATTTTAAGTGACGATGCTAGGACATGAATTTTTTAAAACTCCATCTTTTTTTTTTGCAATTTTAAAAAATCTGTATTATGTTTTTCCCCTCTTTATTTTGTTCTGCTGTGAATTCAAAACTCCATCTTTTAAGACTGCTTACAAATAAGGAGAAGTGTGAATTTCAGAATAATCTGTCAGAGTGTGTCTTTATTCTTGTGATGTGGGAACCTTAATAGAGTCACTGTTACTTGGGTTTGACAGTCCTCCACCCTCTCAGTCTGGATCTCATGGTAAGTGAGATGTTTATATTATCTGTGTTTCTTGGTAGTAGGTTGATAGAAATTGAGGTACAGTGTTGTATCCCTTTGTAATGGGTAAATAACATTTTTAACATTCCAGTCTATTCATTTGGTCACCAGGATCCCATTATATACTTATTTTTTTCTCTTAAGAACAACAGATAACTGAATTGTGTATTTTCAGCATTGTCTTTGAAAAGTTTTCGAGGACAGTAAAATGAATCCCCACATACCCATGTCTACTTCAGCTCTTCCCTCATGGGCAATCTTTCATTTACCTCTACCCCACACCCACTCACTTTAACTCACAGTGGTACTAAAGGTGACATGTTACTTTTACATATTTAAGTATCAGATTTTTAAAAGATTAGGACACTCCTCTTTTATACATAACTACAACATCATACCTCCCTAAATGAAAATAATTCCTGAATATCCAGTATCTGATTTACTTGCTTGAAATCAAGGCCATAACCATTAGTCTTACTATTTTCAAAATTATTCTGCACTTTGTTAGCACTAAGGTAGAATAGTTATTTTTATTATAGTTTGATAAGTCCTGATGGTGTGTCTTGAGCACATTTTCATTGAACATGAGGTATCTATTGCTTTAAATAAAACACATTGCAGTTGTTTGGACCAGCAGCAAATTCAATTGTTTTCCTTTACTACATTGTTGATAAAGCCATAGAATAATTCGGGTAGATGGCAGAAAAATTACTGTTCAAGTTGAACCAGGTATTTTCTTTCTCAAGTACCTGTGAGTCCAAGAATTTTCTTTTTTAGCCAAAATGGGCCACATGGTGAAGACTTGAATACCAAGTATTTATAAAGAGTTTGGCAAGGGTACTCTGAGGCACATAAGGAAAAATAGATTATCCTTTTATCCCTTAGAAATTAATTTTAGGAAATCTTTTTTTTAAAGGATGTGACTGAGACTATTGGTTTTGGTTTTGTATTTTAACTTACTGGAGTGTATACTTTTCAAATAAATTGTAGAATTTGAGAGCTTGCGGGGACTTTGCAGATCATTTAGCATGGTGGTTCTCAAACCTGAGTGTGCATCAATCCCCTGAATGGCTTGTTAAAACAGATGGCCAAGGCCCCACTCCCAGAGTTTCTGATTCTGTAGGTCTGGGTGGGGCCAGAGAATTTGCATTTTTAACAAGTTCTAGGCATTGTTGATGCTGCTGGTCAACATAGTGCGAGTTAGAACTATTGATGTTGCTCGATCCTTTTTAACTCCCCACCTCCATTTTGCAAATAAGGAAATTTGCATGAAGAGGAAAGTGACTTCTTTGCCCAAAACTGGTTAGTGACATAGTCAAATCAGAATCCAAACTTGAGGTGCCTTATTCATATCCAAAGTCCATGCTCTCTCAGTAAGGCAACTTTATTCTAAGTCTCAAATTTATCTTTTGAAATCGTAGAGTGTCCATCAATCAAAAATACCCATGTATAAGAAAGCAAAATGTGAACAAAAACTAAGGAAAGCAACAGACAATAGGAATAGGCTCACAAGTACTCCATATAATGGAATTATCAGACATGGACTTTTATTTTTAGTTGAGGAATTTTTTTTATTTTTATTGAGGTACATACAATAAAATGCACAAATCCTAGTATATGATTTGATGAGCTTTGGCATGTGTATATACTCATGTAACCATCACCTAGATCAAGATAATCCATTTTTTTCCTCTTCACTCATTTTACCCATCCTCCCACTCCCCTCCCCTATGGTAGCCACCAGTCTGTTCTATGTATTTATGAGTCTTCTTCTATTTTGTTAATTTGTTTTTTTTATTCCACCGATAAATGAAATGCTATTTGTCTTTCTCTGAATTATTTCACTACATAATACCATCTATGTCCATCCATTTGCAAATGGCAAGATTTCATTCTTGTTTATCGCTGAGTAATATTCCATATCTATAGGTAGTACATCTTTACTCATCTATTGATGGACACATAGGTTGCTTCCATAACTTGGCTATTGTAAATAATGGTGTGATAAACAGGAATGCATTTATCTTTTCAGATCAGGGATTTTGTTTTCTTCAGGTAAATTCCCAGATGTGAAATTACTGGGTTGTATGTTATTTATATTTTTCATTTTTTGAGAACCCTCCCTACTGTTTTCCATAGTGGCCGTACCAATTTACATTCCCACCAACACAGACATGGACTTTAAAAACATCCTTAATATGTTAAAGGAGATGAAAGGCAAGATTGAGAATTTAGGGAAAAGTCTAAAAATTGGACAAGAAACTTGAACAGATGCTTCACAAAAGACCTCTGAATGGCCAATGAGCATATGAAAAGGTGCTCAACCTCATTTGTAATTAGGAAAACACAAATTAAAACAATAAGATACCACTATACCTCTGAATAGCTAAAATTAAAAAGACTGACACCACCAAGTGTTCATGAAGGACATGGAGAAATAGGAACTCCCAAAGGCTGCTTATGAAAGTGGATTTTGGTGCAACCAGAAAAGAGCTTGGCATTATCTACTAAAATTGAACCATGTACATGCTCTTTTGTCATAGCAATTTTACCCTTACGTATATACCCAATAGATATGTGTTCATATGTGCCCCAAGCTGCATTATTTGCAACATCTGCATCTGAAAGCAGTCTAAATCTCCATTAACAGAAGAGTGGAAAAATAAAAAATGTGTTATCTTCAGACAAGAGCATACTATTATATATTGTGTAGTGTGCACATAACTGAAAGGAAAGGAGCGACACACAGCAGAAATTCACCGGAGAATTCCGCTTTATTAGGGAAAGGTGCTGGGTTATATAGGAAGGGGCATGGGGTAATTGTGGTGTTACTTCTACGGGGCTGGTGGCTGTTGGCTAGGTGCTGGGATTGGGAGGGGAGCGAGAGGTGATTGGGCTTCAGGTGGCACCGGCGGGAACCGAGGACCCCGAAGAGAAGCCGGAAGTTTGCCATCTTATTGGTGGGGGCCCTTCATTCCCCCCTTTCTCCTCTATGGGGTTGTGGACGTTGCTTTCTCTCTGGCTGCTTCCTGCTGAACAGGGGCAGAGAAGGGAGTGAGGGCTTGAGGATTGGGAGGAAAGGGTTGATAGGACTCCCCACAGTAAGGATGAGTAGATGTGGACTTCTTCAGGTTTGGAAATCAATGAAGGTTCCCTGTAACCATAGGTCGAGGACCTGTTGATTCCAATGGTGCTAAGAGGATATGGGTGTCAGGAGCCAGGCGTCTGCGGCCATTGTTTCCAGGAACAGTTTCCAGTGGAGAGAGGGGTCCATCTCAGCGTGTGGTGAGGAGGTCACGTGAGGGTGAGGGATCTTCTGTGGCCAGTAGCTGGTAGTTCCTGAGTAAAAGCTGGTTGAAAGCTTGATTAGAGATTTTTCCGACTTGGGATTTGATGAACTTTATTATACAGGGTAAGAAGAGACAGGCGAGAAGAATGATTATTATGGGGCCTGCAATGGGCCAGAGCTAGGTGAGGATGGGGTTTGTTAGTATTGAAGAGAATGGGTTGGAATTGGAAGCAGAGTGGAGGCTGGAGGCAAGGTCAGTGAGTTTGGTGATGTCAGTTTCTACAATGCCGGATTCGTTGATGGAATAGCAGCACTCTTCCCGGAGGAAGACGCAGGTGCCGCCCTTCTTGGCTGTAAGCAGATCTAGGGCCCGCCGGTTTTGAAGGGTGACCTTAGCTAGCAAAGTGACCTGTCTTTGGAGAGAGGCTAGGGAATCAGCAGTGGATGTCAGGGCTCCCTCAAGTTTGGCGTTGAGATCTCTAACTGCCCATAGAGAGTGACCCAAGGCTTCTCCCGAAAACCCTGCCCCAATGGCTGAGGTGATCAAAGAGATACCGACCATGATGGGAAGGAAAGCAGCTCTTTTTGTGCACGAGGGCAAGGGAGGTTGGACCTCAAGAAATTCTGCCATGCTGTAAAGTGTAAATTGTGGGATTAGGGTGACGAGAATGCAGGGTGTATCGGAGTTGAGAGGCAGTGAGTTGAAAAGACTGCCATTACACCAAAAGAAGTGTCCCGGTTGCGTAAAAGTCTTAGAGCCGGAGGTAGGGGTGTAGATAGAGAGGCAATGAAGTGCACAGGAGGGGGGTGGAGTTGGGCCTACACAGTGGTGGATGGTGAGATTATCTGTGTATTCTGATTCCCATAGGGGTATGTCTGCCAGGGGGCAGAGGGGTTGTCTTTCTGCATGGAAGGAATAGTTGGAAATATTAACGGGCACGGCGGCCAGCGGTGTGGACTGTAGTGATGCGCACAAGAAACAATTGGCAGTGTTGAGGGTGTGGTTGAGAAAGATGGTGGTGTCCTGAATGAGCTGTAACAAAGAGTAGGAGAAATGGGAAGAGGGGCGGGGATAAGAAGATGAAGAGGCGCCGTCAAGAGTTTGGATAATGACTTTTTCGGAATGTCTGATATCTGATGCAACTTGAGAGATCTGGGAATGAGAGAGAACATACTTTTGAGAGATATGAAGGGTACTGTGGGGGGTCGAGGACCCCCCGTAGTAAACTGAGGCTGTGACTCCAGCAGCCCATCAAGAGTCCCAGTGATCTGGGATTGATAAGGAGAATGAGCCGTTGGGATATTTCATGAAACGGTTGAAAGAGTAATACTGTGGGTACTGGAAGTTACTCATGTAGTGAATGGCGCAAGACTAGTAGAGACATCTCCCGTAGGTATCTGGCCATCGCCTGCAATAGGCTTGTTTTTGGTCATAGAGGAAGCAGAGGTAGGGAGAATAAGGGTAGCTGCTAGTGAACACTTCGGTGGAGGGAGGAAAGTCGAGGTATAAAGGCTCAGAACAGCTTTTCAGAGGGCAGTCTGGTGTGGCAATGAGGGCAGTAACTTTTGTTTGATGCTGTGTGTAAGTCTGTCTGACTTTGAATCGCCATACAAAGGAGGCTGGGGTGGCGGGGAAGACAATAGGAATGAGGATAAAAAGCGAGAGGGCAGTAAAGGAGGAAAAAGTCATGATTCGGATATGGATGGCAAAGGAGGTGAACAGGATTTTGGAGGAAAGAGGACAGTAAGGTCAGGAGTCTGGAGGGAGGGAGAGTCTATAAAGTTTTGTAGGTTAAGAGATCTTTTAGGTGATGTGAGGACAGAATGGTAAGGGGCGCCCTGAATGTCAGTTTATGAACGTCTTTCTGCAAGAGCTGTCTAGCAGCTAATGCTCATAGGCAGGGGACCCATCCCCGAACTGTGGGGTCTAATTGCTTGGAGAGATAAGCTACTGGGGCAAAGGATGGGCCATAATATTGGCCTAGGACTCCTAGAGCTTGACTGGACCTCTCATGAATGTATAATGAGAAGGGTTTCGACAAATCAGGGAGATGGAGAGCTGGAGCTTTCACAAGGGCTTGACGGAGCTTAATGAAGAAGTGTTGGGGTGAGGATCATAATGGTTCTTCAGGGGGTCCCTTGCTGAGGTCATATAGGGGTCTTGCCAACAGGGAGAAGTTAGGGATCCACACTCTAAAATACCCAGCCAGGCCTAGAAAGGAAAGGATTTCTGTCTTGGTTTTGGGAACGGGCAGGTCAGAGAGGAGTCGTTTTCTGTCTAAGGTAATGGACTTTCTTTGTTGAGACAGAAGGAATCCAAGGTAAGTGACAGAAGGGGAAGAGATTTGAGCTTTGACAGGGGATACCCGGTAACTTCTGGAAGCTAGAAGGTTAAGTAGAGAGGCAGTGTCAAGTTGAGACTGTTCCCACGAGGGACTGCAGAGTAGAAGATCATCTACATATTGTAATAAAGTGGACTCGGAGTGATCATGATGAAACTGTTTGAGGTCCTGAGCTAGAACTTGTCCAAAAATATGGGGACTATCTCGGAAGCCTTGTGGCAAAACTGTCCAAGTGAGTTGTTCAGAATGTCTTGTGTATGGGTCTATCCAGGTGAAGGTGAAAAAGTCTTGGGAGGAGGGGTCCAGAGGGATAGGAAAAATGCATCTTTGAGATCTAGGACTGAGAAGTGGGAGGCCAAGGCAGGGATCTGCGATTAAAGGGTGTATGGATTTGGAACTAAGGGATGGATAGGGACAACGGCCATGTTGATGAGGCGAAGGTCTTGGACAAGGCGGAAAGATCCGTTGGTTTTTTTAACAGCTAATATGGGGTTATTAAACGGGGAGTGAGTGGGTCTGAGGTAATTTTTGTTCAAGAGATCTTGAATGATGGGTTGGAGGCCTATGAGGGCTGAAGTGGTTAGGGGGTATTGGGCGTGACAGATATACTGAGAGGGGTCATGTAATTTGATAGAGGCAGGGGGACATAGGGCCACGGAGGGGCTTGTAATGTCCCAAACTTTGGGATTTACAGGGTGCATGAGGGCAGAACCGGAGCTTTCATTGGGTAGAGGGGGGTAATCGTCTATGAGGGCCATCAGAAAGGGAGTACTGGGGGCTGTGGGAGTGGATATAGTTATGGAAACGTGGAGGAGGGAAAGGATGTCTCGTCCTAGTAAAGGGATGGGACACTGGGGCATAACCAGGAAGGAGTGGGAAAAAGGTATGGGATTGTCTAGGATTGTGCATAAAAGGGTGGTGGGGGTTAATGGGAAAATCTGTTTACCTCCTACCCCGACTATAGGAGTAATGGCTGGCATGGTAGGGCCCCGGTATTCTCGCAAGACTGAGAAGGTGGCTCCTGTGTCTAGGAGGAAGGAGATGGGGCAACCGTCTACTGTTAAAGTAACCCTGGGCTCCTGTTTGGTGATGGAAATGGTCGGGCGAGAAGCCCCCGGGCCCCGTCAATCTTCTTCTGCCAGCCCCACTACGGCGGGCTTAGGATGGGGATTGTTCATCCAGCCTCCCCTTCAGGTGGTTGGGCAATCAGACCCTTAGTGGCCCTTTTTGTGGCATCTGGGGCATGGGGTGGTAGGAGATCTGGGGGATGGGCACACCCTTGACCAATGTCCCTCTTTTCCGCACTTGAAACAAGCTCCTGGGGGGGGGGGCTTGTTTGTAGAGGGGCGCCCAGGTTGTGGTTTTATCAGCTGGGCCAACATTTGGAAATTGGCCTGATCAGCCTTTTGTTTACGGTGTTCTTTCTCCTCCTCCCGGTTATGGAAGACTTTAAAGGCCACTGTTAGGATCTCAGTCTGTGGGGTAGCGGGGCCCTGTTCTAACTTTTTTAGTTTAGCTTTAATGTCGGGGTAGCTTTGAGCTAGGAAGTATGTCATAAGGACATGTCTTCCTTCAGGTGTTTCTGGGTCCAGGCTGGTATACTGTAATAGGGCTTGAGTGAGTCTGTCTAAGAACTTGGAGGGGGTTTCATCTCTCTTTTGAATTATGTCTTGGAGCTTTTGAAAATTGACTACTTTAAGAGCTGCCTTTTTCAGACCTGCTATTAAGCAGGAGGCAAAAATATCTTGAGAGCGGAGACCCATGGCGGTGTTATAATCTCAGTGTGGGTCTTGTTCAGGGACAGCAGTGGGGCCAGGGGGATAGGTGGGGTCAGTCCTGTGGGTTTCGGTAGTGTGCATTTGGGCAAAGTCCCAAACTCGTCTACGCTCTTCAGGGAGGAGAGTATTGGCCAGGAGCATGAAAATGTCATGATGTGTGAGGCTATAAGACTGGAGGGTCCATTGAAACTCCCTGATGTATGTCGTGGGATCAGTGGAAAAGGAACCTAGGCATTTCTCTAGTTGGGCTAAATCTCCTAAGGAGAAAGGAACATGAATGCGCACAATGCCTTTGGGTCCTGCTACCTCCCGGAGGGGGGCGATAATTTTGGGAGGCCCTCGGGACCGAGTCTGAGGGGTACTGAAGGGTTCTGGCTCAGTCTGTGGGGGAGTGACGTGGTCTAGCTGCTCCTAATCGAGCAGGTCCTGAAGTGTGGAAGGGGGTCAAAGAAAATAAAGATAGAATCAGACCCACATGTCACCAGCTAGCAGCCCAGCTGCTTGCCTTTGCCGCTCTAGTTGGCCTTGAACTCATGACTCTGAGGTTAAGAGTCCCATGCTCTACTAACTGAGCTACAGCAGGTCTCCAGTTAATTGCTTATGAAATGCATAAACAGAATGTTCTTTGTTCTCCATTCCTGCCACATTGGCAAGTGGGGGAAGGGCATAGCTAGAAGCAGGGGCGGTGTTTCTACACATCTTCAAGGTCTCCCTATTTTCAGAGTGAGGAGTCTTGGCTCATCTTCGAGGACAAGATATGTTTTTGTGGACAGATAACTTCTAAGGACTGCACTGGTTGTTCTCTAGCTTGTGCTTTCCCATGCTGCGTTCAGACATGGGGGAAGGTGCTTTCCCATTCTCCCTACAAACATGTGAGAAGACAAAAGTGGTCCTTAACAGGGGGTTGTTCTCTAGCTTGTGCTTTCCATGCTGCGTTCAGACATGGGGGAAGGTGCTTTTGCATTCTCCCTACAAACATGTGAGAAGACAAAGGCGGTCCTTAACAGGGGAGAAACAGGTGATGAGGGCAAAGACAGAGGAGGCCCCCGGGACTTAGTTAAAGGGGGGGCTTAAAGGCTCAGGCTTAATCTGGGGGGGATGAAGGCGGAGGAGGTGAGATGGGGGAGGTGATGGTGGGGGAGGAAGGGAGAAGGGCTGTTGTAGGAGAAGAAGGGGAAGGGAGTGAACGGGAGGCTTCTGCGGGGGTGGCGGCTTGCAGGCTAGGAGAACTTGGGAGGGGCGGGGGTAGGAGGAGGCGGAAAGCTTCGATATAGGGAATCTCCTTCCATTTTTTCAGGCGCTGGCAGTAGTTAAAAAGATCTTGAGTGATGTTAGGATCAAGAGTTCCCCCTGTGGGCCATTGGTTGTTATTGTCTAGGGGGTATGTCGGCCAATCTTGGGAGCAATATTTACGGAGAAGTTTTGGTTTTATATCAGGCGTCAGGGAGAGGGTAGCCAGATGCTTAAGCAGGCATTCAAGAGGTGAACTTTCAGGGAGAGATGAGGAGGCTCCCATGGCTAAAGGACAGAGAAGGAGACAAACAGGGGAAGATGAACGGAGATCCTCAGACTGGGAGCAGACCGCAAGGAGACAAAGGACGTCCCCGATGATCCTTGGTGGTCTGCAGAAACTCGTATACAAGTCGGAATTTCTTAGGAAGTGTGGGTCGTCACCCAGACTTCCCTAAGAAGGCAGTTTGCTGGAGTCACGAGGTACCTAGCACTAGGAATTTTCGGCAGACAGAACAGATTTTGGCGGATGGAACAGAAGGAGGAGGGGGAAAAGGGAGCGTTCTCATCTGCAAAGGAGTCACCTCATTTATGGCTGTTGGAGGAGGAGCCTGAGGGTCCACCACAGCCGTGAGGGCCTGAGGCGGGGAGAGTTCCCTCCTCATCCCTGAGCGTCAGGTCCTTGCCGGATGATCATGGTCAATGGCACTGCAATAGCTCGGGAAAGAGTGGCCCACTCCAGGGGGAAAACTTACCTAAAGGCCAGAGAGGAGTGGTGAGTGTGATGAGCCAGCGCCGGAAAAAGAGGATGAGGGCAAGCTGCTGCTGGTGTCGGGGGGAAGACGGGGCCCAGTTGGAGTGTCCCGTCTCCCGGGTTTTGGCACCAATGAAAGGAAAGGAGTGACACACAGCAGCAATTCACTGGAGAATTCCGCTTTATTAGGGAAAGGTGCTGGGTTATATAGGAAGGGGCATGGGGTGATTGTGGTGTTACTTCTACGGGGCTGGTAGCTGTTGGCTAGGTGCTGGGATTGGGAGGGGGGCAAGTGGTGATTGGGCTTCAGGTGGTGCCGGCGGGAACCGAGGACCCCGAAGAGAAGCCAGAAGTTTGCCATCTTACTGGTGGGGGCCCTTCAATAACTACATGGGTGAATTCCACAGTAAGAAGATGGAACAAAAGAATCTAGATGCAAAAAGAGTTTCCATTTATATGAAGTCCAAAACCAGGCAAAACTAATCTCTGCTGTTACAATTGAGGGTGATGGTGGCCTTTGGAGAAGAAAGTTGTTACAAAGAGAGAGCATGGGGGAGCATTGGTGCTGGTAAGGTGTTGCTTCTTGACCTGGGTGGTGGTTACACATTTGTAGTGACATTATAACAATATATTTAGCTGAACATTTATTTCCTGTTAAACTTTACAATAGAAAATTAAATGTCTATACATTTTCCATTTCTAAGCTAATTTCACTCACTGTTCATCTGACACTCTAAAATAGCCAATTTGGCTCTCACAACCTCCTCACTTCCTCTACGAAACTTTTCCTAATTCCTCCCCATAGAATTGTAGATTCCTTTCTTTGGGCCCTTATTGTAACATAATGCTTGTAATTGTTATTCTTCTGTGTTGTTTCCTACTAAAAAATTGTAAACCCCTTAAGGATAAAGACTTATGTTTTTATCCCCAAACTGAGTGGAGTGCCTGGTGCAACAGGCATTTAATATATATTTGTTGGAAGAATAAGTTGCAAATATTATCTGTGTGAGTTACATACAGACACTAGTACTGAAGAAGGTAAAATATCCTGCCCAAGATCACACAGCTACTAAACGGTTGGATTGGGCTTGGATCCAGTACCATCTGATTCTAAAGTTGGTGATTCTGTCCTCCACAGTGGCAGGTTCTCTGTGTAATCTTACTTAATCTTCACTACATCTTCATGACCTCAGTAGTAGCATCATCCCCTTTTTACAGAGGCTGCTGAGGCTTAGGGCTCAATAACCTGTTGAAGATCACACCCCCAGGAGGTAGAGCTGTGATGCAAATTCAGATTTCCCTAGTTCTTAAAGCCCTTGCTCTTAACACTACATCATAATACATTAAGGATGTACTTCATAATACATTTAGAGTACATAGGTACATAGTACCTCAATATTTTTAGATTGCTTCCTGTCAGAGCAGAGCACAAAAACATTTTCATTTCAGGGCTTGGTACCCAGAAGGCTCCTATTCTAATATTATTTTGCTTCTTTTAAGGTGTTATCTTTTTCCCAAAAAGTTCACAAATGACATTTTTATGTTCAAAACCTCCATGTTACAGATGGTGGCTAACAGAACTCTGGACCAGACCCAGGTTTGAATTTGGGCTTATTATGTAATCTCCTCTCCAAACCTCTATTTCTTGATCTCTAAAATGGGGCAAGTTTATAGTACTTACTTCGTAAGGTTGTTGTGTGGATTAGTGCCTTACTGTAGATTTGTTACTGAATCATTATTGTTGATGACACTACTTTAAGTTCCTGTTTTATAGAAAGGAAAAGAGAAGCATAGGAAGGATAAGGCATTTCTTTGTTCTAGGTTGTATTCTCCAACAATGTTTTATTTGAGGAACAAGTGAACTTGTGGAACAAAAGTGGATTTTGCCCCAATTTTTTTTTAAAGGATAAACTCTGTTAACAAACGCTGTTTTCATCATTTTCCTACTCACTAACCAAATGACTTTTTGTCTGGCATTTTGGACCATGCACATCCTCATCTCAGCCTCTGTGGCTTTGCATCTGTTCCCTTCATACCTTCCCATTCCTCCAATGACAGGGCTCGTTGTTCCCTAACCAGGACCCCAGACTATGAGCTGGCTGCTGCCCTCTGGCTCCCATCAAAGTCAGGTCATTGATTCTTTTACTCTAGTCTTCTTACCTGGAAAACTGTTTTCCCTTCTTATCCATGGCCAAGTCCCTTAAGACCTGACTGAAGATTCTGTCTCACAAGTGTCTCACTCACGTAATCAACAAATATTTTTTTCAGTGGCCACTCAGTGGAGAGAGTGAAATGAGAGAGACAGACAAGACCTGCTTTCTTTCCAGGAACTTATATCCTGGGGGTGAGGGAGAAAGAGAGAGGGAGAAAAGGAAACAAATAGGATAATTTCAGGTACTCAAAAGCACTGTGAAGAAGATAAAATCAGGCAATGTGATGGAGAGTGATTGGTGAATGGGTCACTTAAGACTGGGGAAGACTGAGGAGAAATTCAAGCTTTGTCTTAAAAGACAAGATTAGGAGGCAGTCATGCATTCCTAGCAAAGGGAGCTGCTAGAGCAAAGAGAGCCCAGAGAATGGTATTACATACAAAGTAGGTGCTTTGCAGATTCCTGTTGAACGCAAAAGGATGGCTGTCTATTACCATCACTTGTCAAGTTAAAATATGAGTACTCTTTCTTTAGGCAAAATAGCTTATGATTGGAAAAAATTTCCTTCCCATACAAACACGGTAATTGATCACACCAGATTTAACTTAATACTCACCAAGACAAGACAAAGGAGAACTGCTAAGGCCACCAAATAGATCTTGCCTGCCACCAGCCACTTCCTATGCATTTATTCACCAAGCCTTGTGGCCTTGCCAAGGTCCAGCTGGACTCCTGGGGACACAACCATGAAGTGCACTTTACAGGGCACCCACTTCCTAGGAACAAGATGCTCTTTAGGCTAGGTGTTTCAGGCTACATGAGAATGCTGTCCAGCAGCATCCAGTGGTTCCCTAAGAGGGTTGTTCCCAGGGAGCAACATAGAAAATGAGTCCCTTTATAGGTAGGTTAGTTGCCAACACGATATATCAACAGAATTGCTACAAGTCTCCTTTACCTCCTCTCTCTCTTTCTCCACTTCTCAGTAGCTCCCTCTCCTTTCCTCCTGTCTGCTGAGGATTGAAATTCTATCTTAGGTCATTCCTGCATTTAATTCCTAGAATCTCTGCTAAAAAGCTTATATGATTAGTCAAATTTTCCTAAGATTACACAGCTTGGGCACGGGACCAGGCTTCCCAGTAAGCTTTGGAATGTAGAGACAGAACAGGCAGCAACACTTCTGCGGCTGCGGAGGCTCTGCCTCTCATGGTTGGGCAACAGAAGAGCAGTAAGTCATAAAAAGTGAGATGAGCAATATTTGTCTTTGACACTACCACTCTCTTTTCTGTAGACCCTTCCTTACATCCCCACGCAAACTTGAAATTGCAAGTTGCTTAGAAAAGGAAAAAGGATCCCCAGGCTCCATGCCTAGGAATTCTGATACAGCAGATCCAAGTGGGCCCTAGGAACTTGTATTTTTATACATTTCTCCAAGTAATTCTGCTGCTTGTCTTCCTATGACCACACTGGGACTCACTAATTTAAGGCCATACAGGTGACTGAGGGGCAAGTAGGACTGAGGCTTTGCAGCTGGGTTTGTGCATTTGGGTTCAGGTTGCTACTGAATCTGGATAAATCATCTCCAGCAAAATATACCAAACTGGGTACTCACTGGTCAGAGCAATGATTTCTACCACCATAGCAGCCATGTTTGAGGAAGGCACTGGAAGCCCTGTCAGGGTGGGGACTGGGAGGAGAGTGGGACAAAGTGTCTGCCACTAGACAACTGCACATATACCAAAGGGGGAGATGCAGAGAGTGGGATGGTTATCAATTCCAGAGGGGCTTTTCCTGCCCAGAGATAAAGGAGCATAGGCACCTTCCTGAGCATGTGTAGCTATTAAAGTAGTGTTATAATGCAGAAAAGACTGGACGGTTGCTGGGGTGAGAGGGGCAGAGTCATGGATGGAACTAAGAAGGGGCAGGAGTGGAGTGTGAACCTATGATGCTCTAATCCCAAAGCCCAGGCTTTGAATCTCTAACAGCAAGTTACATCTTCACTTAAACTGATGCCTTTTTCTGTCATCTCTGCCTGAGGAAATCCTGCCCATTTCAAATGCATTCTCCTCTGTGAAGCCTTCCCTGATTTCATGCACTCCTTCTCTAACAGGTGTCAGCCCTTTGCTGCTATGAGTTGGGAAATGTGGGAGATCCAGGCCTCTGATGGGTCAGAGCAGTGTATTAGAATTTCAACCACATGGTAACCATGTTTGGGAGGAGAGGGCTTCAGTGGAGGTGGGAATACCCCACTGAACTAAAAAGGAGCCTTTTCTGTCCACAGAGCAATGAGGATAGGCCACTGTAGAGAAAATGGAAGCTCCATGGCCAGGATTCCCACTTGAACCTGGCCTGCTTGCCCACTGTGCATATGCAGTGCTCGCAGGTGCAGCCTTACACATGTGTTCGCAGTGGGCTACTGTGGACTCTATATAAAGAGCTCTGCGAAGAGGTGGCCGGGAGGCCTGGAGGCCAAGATGAGCTTGCTGCTAGCAGAGTTGCCCTGAGGCGGACAGGATTCTAGTGCTTGCCCTGCCACCAAGAGAATAAAGCTGGGTATAAACCCATCTACCCACAACGTTCCTTTGTCATTTCCCTGTCTCACCAAATCCCGAATCCTGAGTGAATTTGCTGGGGGATGAAACCCTCAGGTGAGAGACACCACCCTCTGTCTGCATGTGCAGTTGGAAGAGTGTTATATGACACCATAGCTGGGGAGCTGTGTGTAGATGGAATGGTAGCAAGAATGCCACAGAGGAAAAATCACCTGAGCCACATATTGTTGACTGATGGTTTTAACAGATCTCAGGCATCTGCATCTTAAACAAGTGCCTCATGTTTCTGATGTGGATAGTCAACGGAGCACTCTGAGAAGCGTGGCTCAAAGTAAGGTGCCCTGGGTCATTTTGGCTGCACATCACCTGGGAAGTTTCAAAACTAACAATGGCCAATGGCCCCACCTAAGACCAAAGAAATCAGAATTCTTGGGGAGTGGACCCAGGCAGCAGATTTTAAAACTCCCGTGGTGATTCCAGTATGCAGCAACAGTTGAGAACCAGTGATCTGAGTGATAGCATGTCATTTCTCCGAAGGGCTAGTGAGAAGTGGAGAGAATCTGAGAGGCTGAAAAGTAAGTACATTAAGAAGACAAGTGTATTTCATTGTGATTTTGTACTTTAATATGCCTCATACTTTCAGGCTAATTTTTCTTAAGCATTACTCTTTAATCCCTCTGCTATTTGAGGAACTCTGAGAAAAATGCAGTTCTATTCAATAAACATGCATTAGTTGGCAACCATGGATGCTCTCTTGACCCTGAAGTAACTATAAAGATCATACTAATAATGACATTTTCCTGTGTGCTTAGCTACATGCAAAGCTCTCTCTTCACATTTCTTCATTTAATTTTTATTGCAACCCTCTAAAGTAGGTGCTATTATTGTTCCCATTTTACAGATACTGGCATTGAGGCATGGAAGGGTTAAGCAATTAGCTCATATCACACAGCTGTAAGTTATAGAGCTGGGATTTGAACCCTGGCAGCAAGACTCCTAAACTCACTAGCCACAAAGGGCTACTGAGTATTTGAAATGTAGTTCGTCCAAACTGAGATGTACTGTAAGTTTAAAATACACACCTGGTTTCAAAGGCTTAGTATGAAGGAATATAAAATCTCAATATTTTTATATTACATGTTGAAATGCTAGTAATCGATGAATTAAAATATGATTGCAGTTAATTTTACCTGTGTGTTTACTTTTCTAATATGGCTACAAGAGAATTTAAAATCATATGTGGCTCACATTATCTTTTCTTTGCACAGAGCTGCTTCTATGACTGCATGCTAAACCATGACTGAATCAGAGATTAAGCATACGGTTTACACTGTCAAGAAACTTGCAGTTTGAGTAGGAAGGATATAAGAATAAAATATTCTAAAATTGTATTATAATTAAGTGCTATGAAAGAGAAAGGCTTTCTAGTGTGTTATGTGGAAGGGGCAGCATTTAAGCTGATCTGCAGAAAGATTAATAGTGAAAATGAAGATAAGGGGAAACATGTTTATTTGGAAAAAATCTGGTAGTCTAGTTTGGGGAATAGGTCATAGCAAAGAGAGTAGAAGAGGCTGGATAAATAAGTGAGGATCCATACCTGGCAGGCCTTGAATACCAGGCCAAGGAGTTGGGACTTTATGTTGTCCATTCTTGGGAGCTGTTGACAGGTTTCAAGCAAATGTGTCTGTCTTGCCAATGGATTTCAGCCCCAGGCAACTTTGCTATGGATTCAGTGTGACCAAAGAAAATGACAGCAAAATGTTCTTGGGGTGAAAGGGTTATACCCAACTTTATTCTCAGGTGGCAGGTCAGTCACTAGAATCCCATTCACTCAGAGCGAGTCTGCATGCAGCAAGTCATCTCTGTCTCTGGGCCCCTCTGTCTGCACAGCTGTCCTCTGGGCTTCTCTGCACAGCCATACCACAGAGTTGTCCTCTGGGCCTCTCTGCACAGTCATCCCACACAGCCATTCTCTGGGCCTCTGTCTTTGGTGCTGCCACCACTCCAGCCTCTGCTCTGCTCTCCTGCAGCCTTGCAGCCCTGCCACCGTGTGGTGCCCAGAGAACTGGGCGGAGCTCTGTTTATAGAGTCAATAGCCATGTATTGCCCACAGGTGTGCAGTGAGCTAGTCAACCACAGCCAGGTGAGAATCCTGGTCACAGGAACTCTCATTTTATCCACAGTGTCATAAGATGACTTGGTTTTAGGAATGTTAGCCATGCAGCTATATTGTGAAGTAGCAGTGGAGATGAGGTTGGAGCCAGAGAAACTGGTGGGAGAGAAGAGTTAGAAGGCTATGTCAGTAATTCAGGGAAGAACTAATGATCAACTGAACTAGATTTTTGACAGTAGGAATTGAGAAGTCCTGGGCTAATTTGGAAAACACTGCTGAAGCAGGATCATTAGATTTGGCAGTAGTTCAGTTCAAGAGCCAGAGAATGAGGCAAGTATGATTCAGTAAATGCAAACAGGAGAGTTCCCAAGTTTTGGGGACTGACAAAGCAGGTCAAATGGATCAGGGATTCCTGGGTTCTAGACAAAACATGACTTAAATGGTTAACCTTAGAGTTCAGGCTGGCCCAGAGGGAAATGAGGACTAGCAGGAGGGAAAGAAGAAGAAATGCAAGGCTTGAATTTCTGTGACATGGGGAAGCCACTTCACTCTTTGGCTTCATTTTTCCTGTCTGAAAAGGAGAGATTGAACCAGATGATCCTTAAGGGTCATTCTGAGGCCAATATTCATTATAGCACAGGATGTATTGATGTATTGATAGAAGAGGATGTCAATAGGACATAATAGGGCATTACCTTAGGTACCATCTCTGTTTTTTCTCAAGATCTGTTTTTTTAGCTGCTTTTTTCCCCCTTGAGCTTGTGATCAATTCTCTCCAAAGAAAGTTTCCTATTGCAACAAATTTATAGATACTAAATTTGATGAAAGGAAGGAGCAAAAAAGGAGAGCTTGTGAAATTAAAGATGATTTAAATATTTTGCTGCCCAAGAAGCTACAATGAGTAAGATACAAAGGGAAAAATACATAGCTTAACTACAAGGAGTTACCGAACCCAAAGTGATTAGCATGAGTTTAAAGCTTTCAGGCATTTCATTCTTGCTGATTCTAAACAGAATCAATCTGTAAAGGCCTATAGTGCTCAGTTTAAATTACTTACAGCAAGTGTCGCCTTTCAGGGCCTGCTGTTCTTTCAACTGCGCTTTGCATATACAAAACAGATTAATGTGGATAGAAATAGTGGTAAATTAGGCCAGTTTACCATTGTATCTTTTCATACAATTGCTTTTGACTTAAATGGTCTTCATTACTTGCATAATATGGTCCATGGTTTTCTACATAGATAGCCCTGCTGAAAAGGAGAGCTAATCTCAATAGCAGGGGTCACTCTGTCAAGACTCTTTGAGAGGCTGAGGAGAGAAGAAATGGGCCTAGAAGGTGGAGAAGCAGAAGCAAATATGATTTCAGCAGGGAGGGGCACACAAAATGCCTCTTCCTCTGGGAATTTCAGATGTCTCAATCCAGACCAATACCTTATCAAAACTGTCAATTGGCAGCCAAAGAAAAGGGATGAAACCTAAAGGAGAATGCTGTAATGGAGGCAGGGGCAGCGAACTTTTGAAGAAGAGTAGTCTTTGCAGCCCAGGATGCTGTAAACATATGACTGTGTAGCTGGAGCACCGGGAGATGGTGTGGTCGTCCAATGCCCTTATAGCACAACTGCATTGCCATATTCCTGATGTCTTACAACCCTTACTACAGTATTTACCAGTGGCATCCAGGAACCACCTGTCTCAGTATCTGGGCTTGGGGGAAACTTCTTAAAAGCATGGAATGCCAGGCTCCACTCCAGATCTACTGAGTGAGAATTTTTGGAGGTGGGTCTAGGAATGTGCCCTTTAATCAGCCCTCAGTGATCTGGATGCATACAAAAGTTTGAGATCTCTTGCCTCACTAGAGCAGAAATCCTTGAGGTGGGTGTCATGTCACGGGCAGGGCTTGGCCCAGTGATGCTTAGTGAATTAATGCGCAGCAAGCAAGGGTAATAAATGATTGACTTTTACATTACTTGCCCAAAGCCAAGTTGTATTTTCCTCCTTTGTTCTTTAATATCTATGAACAATATCAGTGTGATACACTAAGGAAACTGGGCATAGGCAGAGAACGTTACCTCCTTCACAGAGAAAACAGACTAGCGATAGCTTCAGCTCCCTCAAATTCCTCCTTGCCTTGTTCCCTCAAATTCCTCCTTGCCTTGTTCCTGTTCTTAAATGGAGGACATTCACTCTATTAGTATTACAATACAAACCCTAGATTTTTCCTGGTTGTCTTTTAACAGACAAAAGGAAATTTCTGTCTATTCCTAGATTGCTAAGAGATTTTTTTTTTTAAATCAGGAATGGAGGTTGGATTTTGTCAAATGCTTTTTTTGCATCTATTGACATAATCCAATGGGTTTTCTTTTTTAGTCTGTCAATATGGTAATTATACTGATTTTTGAATGCTTAAACTTTGGGTTTCAGCAGCTTGTGGAAGTTTCCAAAAGTTTGCCCTAAATAATCTCAACTGGAGATAATGGTTCACCTTTGGTCCTAATTTAACGTCTCACAAGTTAAAGTTTTTTCTTTGTTTTGTTGTTGCTAATTTTTTTAAAGAGTAACATTCCCTGTATTAATAGAAACTGAAAGCTAACATGATTTGGGGCAGTATAAAAACATAAATGCTTTGGGGAACTGTTTGCTATATATCTTATAACATTTGTCTATTGTATTTCCATTTTGTTACCTCTGTTTAGCAAGTGAGATTATTGTGCCCATTTTCTTTTAGACAGCTTATTTGTGCTACTAGAGGCAAGTGATCTTAGGATCAAAAGGAATGATCTTTCAGTAAATTACTCTTCTGTATTTTTCTGTATTCAGTAACTGAATTCTAAGTACTATCCCTGTTTACATTCTGAGTATCTAGGGGGTTAACACTGCAATTTATTTATTTGCTTTATCCTGTTTGTAGGTGCCATCTAGCTCTTCTTAGCTGAAAAGGTGATAAAGTGATAGATATACCAGACAGGCTGCTCTTAGAAAATTTACTTTGATTATGTAGTGTCCTGCTGTACAGCAGCTGCTGTCAGTTCCCTCTACCTAATGGTTCTTCTTTTTCATGGTTTACTGGACCTCAATTTTAGGCTAGTAAGTAAAGTTACAGTGGGGATGGTTTTTAGAGTAGCTCCTCCCACTGAAAAAGATTCCACTGGTGAACTTATTTTTTTAAAATTTACCTGGCTTGCTTGTCTTACCGGTTTCCATCCCTCTTCTCAGGTCTCCTGTCTGCTCAATTCATACACCAAGGGGAGGATATTCAGTAATGGCTTGCTATAAATACCCACCATTATCTATGAAAATCACTTTCAAATTCTTGATTGGTGATAAGTTCCCAGAACACTTAGTAGTAAAGAGCAAAGGAAGTTGTTACCTTTTTCTCATCCAGGATATATATTTTTTCTTTTTGTGGAGTAGGAGTGGTAAGTCATAAAGGTGGACGGGCAGAAGGAAGACATAATTAAATACTAATAGTTATAGGATTATAAAGAGTATATATTACTATTGTATACCCAGATGATTTAAAATTCTCTAGTATAGAACTAATTTTATTCTTTAGGAACTTCTCAAAAGGAAACACTAGCAGTGTACTAATAAGTGTGAGATGAAATTATTCAATTGTGCCCAGGGAATTGCCAGATGTGTCCCTAAGGGTGGAGGGTGTGCACTTGTTTTACTTTTGGAGGCAGAGGGGAGGAAGGAGGAAAATAACTGTTATCAGCAGTTCTATACAGATGCTGTCATCTGTAATTACTAATGTCACCTATTTTTCTTCCCTCCAGTATCAGTCAAGTACTGCTTAGTAACAGTCAAGTATAAGATCTTAGTGGGACACAATAATAAGTATTCATTTCTCTTTTTTTTCAACATAGTGATTCGACAGTTATCTACATTATTAAATGCTCACTCCAACTCATGTAGTTACTATCTGTCAACACAGAAAGATAGTAAGAGTATTACTGACTATATTCTCTATACTGTACTTTCATCCCTGTGGCTAATTTATATTATGATTGAGATTTTACGCCTCTTTATCCTCTTCACCTATTTCACCCACCCACCCCAACACCTTCCACCCCCCATGGTAACCACCAGTCACTTTTCAGTGTTTATTTCCATTTTGTTTGTTTTCTTTTTATTAGCTCCACATATAAGTGAAATGATATGGTATTTGTCTTTCTCTGCCTGACTTATTTTACTTAGCATGATACCCTCCAGGTCCATCCATATTGTTGCACATGGCAGGATTTCTTTCATTTATTTTCTCTTTTATTTATTTATTTATTTATTTATTTATTTATTTTTATTTTTGAGTGGGCATCTCTCCTATTTATTGATCAAATGGTTTTTAACAACAATAAAATTCAGTATAGGGGGGTCAATGCTCAATGCACAATCATTAATCCATCTCAAGCCTAATTCTCGTCAGTCTCCAATCTTCTGAAGCATAACGAACAAGTTCTTACATGGTGAACGAATTCTTACATAGTGAATAAATTCTTACATGGTGAACAGTACAAGGGCATTCATCACAGAAACTTTCGGTTTTGATCACGCATTATGAACTATAAACAATCAGGTCAAATATAAATATTCGTTTGATTTTTTACTTGATTTATATGTGGATCCCACATTTCTCCCTTTATTATTATTATTATTATTATTATTATTAATAAACTGCTGAAGTGGTAGGTAGATGCAAGATAAAAGTAGAAAACATAGTTTAGTGCTGTAAGAGGGCAAATGTAGATGGTCAGATGTGTGCCTATGGACTAAGTACTAATCCGAGCTATACAAGGGCAGCAAAACATCCACAGATGCAGAAGATTTCTCTCAAAACAGGGGGGGTGAGGTTCTGAGCCTCACCTCTGTTGATCCCCAATTTGTCATCTGATGGCCCCCCTGCGACTGTACCTGTCTTAGGTTGTTCCTCCCTTGAGGAATCTTACCCGTCTCTGGCTTACCAGTCATCTTCTGGGGCCATACAGGGAAATGTAAAGTTGGTAAGTGAGAGAGAAGCCATATTGTTTGAAAAGGTTAGCTTTTTACTTCTTTGCAGATTTATACCCTGTGGCTTCTATGCCCAGCACTTGTCTCGAGGTATCTTTACCACCTGGAGAAATTATGATACTCAGTAAATTCGATATGAGGCACGAATTCTATTTAAGGGTTGTAATTAGGAAGGAAGAAGAAAAGCTATAGAGGTAGCATATGGAAGAAAACATGGGAGGATTGATTATTTCTTTGACATATCTTCTTGTAGATTACCTTAAGCATGTATAGGTTTTAAACTACTAACTAACTTGCGCTCACATATTAACATAATAGGAATACGGTGACAAAAACAAAGCAAATCTATATTTACCATCCATCTCCAGTGAAGCCAAGAAAACCAGTTAGGCACCCTAGGCATTTGTGAAAATTTGTTATGATATGATGGATATTGTCCAACTGTACTTGAACAGTCTGAGAGAAATCAGACAAATTAAAGCAACCCATTTCTGGGATCTGTTCACATCCCATATGTTCTTTTAACCGTAGATAGTCTATAGTCATAAGATTTTGGAGTCCTACAACTTGCACCCCTCCCAACTCCTGGTTGAGTTCCAACAGCACAGATCCGGTCAAATTCGTTGTCTCACTGTATGCACATGCCAGCCTAGACATCTCCCTCCTCATTCCAATGGCAAGTCCAGAAAACAGCGGGGTGGATGCAGCCACAACCGCAGCATCGTCCGGATCCCTGTGGAGGCTTTTTGATGATCATCCCCTGGCACAAGTCCTCCAGAGAGTGCTGATGCCGGAAGCTTCTCCTCATATCGTATCTTAGTTCATTTTCTGGGCAGCCAAGCTAGGCCTTGATCTTCTGCATAGAAACAAACAGACCCTTTGCCCACACTTTTTTTTTTTTTGAGAGGGCATCTCTCATATTTATTGATCAAATGGTTGTTAACAACAATAAAATTCAGTATAGGGGGGTCAATGCTCAATGTACAATCATTAATCCATCTCAAGCCTAATTCTCGTCAGTCTCCAATCTTCTGAAGCATAACGAACAAGTTCTTACATGGTGAACGAATTCTTACAGAGTGAATAAATTCTTACATGGTGAACAGTACAAGGGCATTCATCACAGAAACTTTCGGTTTTGATCATGCAATATGACCTATAAACCATCAGGTCAAATATGAATATTCATTTGATTTTTGTACTTGATTTATATGTTGATCCCACATTTCTCCTATTATTATTATTATTTTTATTTTTAATAAAATGCTGAAGTGGTAGGTAGATGCAAGATAAAGGTAGAAAACATAGTTTAGTGCTGTAAGAAGGCAAATATAGATGATAAGATGATCAGGTGTGTGCCTATGGACTAAGTATTAATCCAGGCTAGACAAGGGCAGCAAGACATCCACGGATGCAGAAGATTTCTCTCAAAGCAGGGGGGGTGAGGTTCTGAGCCTCACCTCTGTTGATCCCCAAATTCTCACCTGATGGCCCCCCTGCGACTGTGCCTGTCTTAGGTTGTTCCTCCCTTGAGGAATCTTACCCGTCTCTGGCTAACCAGTCATCTTCCGGGGCCATACAGGGAAATGTAAAGTTGGTAAGTGAGAGAGAAGCCATATTGTTTGCAAAGGTTAGCTTTTTACTTCTTTGCAGATTTATGCCCTGTGGCTTCTATGCCCAGCACTTGTCTCGAGGTATCTTTACCACCTGGAGGAATTATGATACTCGGTAAATTCGATATGAGGCACGAATTCTATTTAAGGTTTGTAATTAGGAAGGAAGAAGAAAAGCTATAGATGTAGCATATGAAGGAAACTTGGGAGGATTGATTATTTCTTTGACATATCTTCTTGTATAGTACCTTAAGTATGTATAGGTTTTAAACTACTAACTAATTTGCACACACATATTAACATAATAGGAATACGGTGACATAAACAAAGCAAATCTATAATTACCAGCCATCTCCAGTGAAGCCAAGAAAACCATTTAGGCACCCTAGGCATTTGTGAAAATTTATCTATGATATGATGGATATTGTCCAACTGTACTTGAACCATCAGACAAATTAAAGCAGCCCATTTCTGGGATCTGTTCACATCCCATATGTTCTTTTAACCATAGATAGTCTATAGTCATGAGATTTTGGGGTGCTACAACTTGCACCCCTCCCAACTCCTGGTTGAGTTCCAACAGTACAGATCCAGTCAAATTCGTTGTCTCACTGTATGCACATGCCAGCCTAGACATCTCCCTCCTCCTTTTTATGGCAAGTCCAGGAGACGGTGGGCTGGATGCAGCCACAACCGCAGCATCGTCCGGATCCCTGTGGAGGCTTTTTGATGATCATCCCCCGGCACGAGTCCTCCAGAGAGTGCTGATGCCGGAAGCTCCTCCTCATATCGTATCTTAGTTCATTTTCTGGGTATCCAAGCTAGGCCTTGATCTTCTGCGTAGAAACAAACAGACCCTTTGCCCACACTTTGACATGCCCTCTATACCACTGTGCAGAACTCATTGGAGGTCAGCACACAGTAACTGCTTTTTTTTTTTTTTTTTAATTAAGAGAAAGGAATATTATCAGAAAAGAGTACCTCCATAGCTGATCATCTGACACCCTTTAAGTGATCAACATTAAGGATATTTAAAGCATGCGTTGATCTTTGACTTACCAATAGTTTTATCCTGTTAAGGAGTAATCCCCCTTTTCTTTCTTTCTTTCTTTTTTTTTTTAAATTTTTAATCTACACTTACCTGAAGAATACTATGTTTACTATGCTCTCCCCTATATCAGGTCCCCCCTAACAACCACATTACGGTTACTGTCCATCAGCTTAGCAAAATGTGGTAGAGTCACTACTTGTCCTCTCTGTGTTGTGCAGCCCACCCTCCCCTTTCTCCCTCCCCCCCATGCATGCTAATCTTAACACCCCCCTTCTTCTTCCCCCCCCTTATCCCTCCCTGCCCACCCATCCTCCCCAGTTCCTTTCCCTTTGGTACCTGTTAGTCCATTTTTGCCTTTGCCCACACTTTGACATGCCCTCTATACCACTGTGTAGAACTCATTGGAGGTCACCACACAGGAACTGCTTTTCTTTTTCTTTATTAAGAGAAAGGAATATTATCAGAAAAGAGTACCTCCATAGCTGATCATCTGACACCCTTTAAGTGATCAACATTAAGGATATTTAAAGAATGCGCTGATCTTTGATTTACCAATAGTTTTATCCTATCAAGGAGTAATCCCCCTTTTCTTTCTTTCTTTTTTTTTTTAATCTTTAATCTACACTTACATGAAGAATACTATGTTTACTATGCTCTCCCCTATATCAGGTCCCCCCTAAAAGCCGCATTACGGTTACTGTCCATCAGCTTAACAAAATGTTGTAGAATCACTACTTGTCCTCTCTGTGTTGTACAGTCCACCCTCCCCTTTCTCCCTCCCCGCCATGCATGCTAATCTTAAAACCCCCCTTCTTCTTTCCCCCCTTATCCCTCCCTGCCCACCCATCCTCCCCAGTTCCTTTCCCTTTGGTACCTGTTAGTCCATTTTTGGGTTCTGTAATTCCGCTACTGTTTTGTTCCTTCAGTTTTTCCTTTGTTCTTATACTCCTCAGATGAGTGAAATCGTTTGGTATTTCTCTTTCTCTGCTTGGCTTTTCTTCACTGAGCATAATACTCTCAAGCTCCACCCATGTTGCTGCAAATGGTTGGATTTTTCCACTTCTTATGGCTGAGTAGTATTCCATTGTGTATATGTACCACATCTTCTTTATCCATTCATCTACCGATGGACATTTAGGTTGCTTCCAATTCTTGGCTATTGTAAATAGTGCTGCAATAAACATAGGGGTGCATCTGTCTTTCTCAAACTTGATTGCTGCGTTCTTAGGGTAAATTCCTAGGAGTGGAATTCCTGGGTCAAATGGTAGGTCTGTTTTGAGCATTTTGATGTACCTCCATACTGCTTTCCACAATGGTTGAACTAATTTACATTCCCACCAGCAGTGTAGGAGGGTTCCCCTCTCTCCACAGCCTCGCCAACATTTGTTGTTGTTTGTCTTTTGGATGGCAGCTATCCTTACTGGTGTGAGGTGATACCTCATTGTAGTTTTAATTTGCATTTCTCTGATAACTAGTGATGTGGAGCATCTTTTCTTGTGTCTCTTGGCCATCTGTATTTCTTTTTTAGAGAACTGTCTGTTCAGTTCCTCTGCCCACTTTTTAATTTGGTTATTTGTTTTTTGTTTGTTGAGGCGTGTGAGCTCTTTATATATTCTGGACGTCAAGCCTTTATTGGACCTGTCATTTTCAAATATATTCTCCCATACTGTAGGGTTCCTTTTTGTTCTATTGATGGTGTCTTTCGCTGTACAGAAGCTTTTCAGCTTAATGTAGTCCCACTTGCTCATTTTTGCTGTTGTTTTCCTTGCCCGGGGAGATATGTTCAAGAAGAGGTCACTCATGTTTATGTCTAAGAGGTTTTTGCCTATGTTTTTATCCAAGAGTTTAATGGTTTCATGACTTACATTCAGGTCTTTGATCCATTTTGAGTTTACCTTTGTATATGGGGTGAGACAAAGGTCCAGTTTCATTCTCGTACATGTAGCTGTCCAGTTTTGCCAGCACTATCTGTTGAAGAGACTGTCATTTTGCCATTGTATGTCCATGGCTCCTTTATCAAATATTAATTGACCATATATGTTTGGGTTAATTTCTGGATTCTCTTATCTGTTCCACTGGTCTGTGGCTCTGTTCTTGTGCCAGTACCAGATTGTCTTGATTACTATGGCTTTGTAGTAGAACTTGAAGTTGGGGAGTGAGATCCCCCCTACTTTATTCTTCTTTTTCAGGATTACTTTGGCTATTCGGGGTCTTTGGTGTTTCCATATGAATTTTTGAATTATTTGTTCCAATTCATTGAAGAATGTTGCTGGTAATTTGAGAGGGATTGCATCAAATCTGTATATTGCTTTGGGCAGGATGGCCATTTTGACGATATTAATTCTTCCTAGCTATGAGCATGGGATGAGTTTCCATTTATTAGTGTCTCCTTTAATTTCTCTTAAGAGTGACTTGTAGTTTTCAGAGTATAAGTTTTTCACTTCTATGGTTAGGTTTATTCCTAGGTATTTTATTCTTTTTGATGCAATGGTGAATGGAATTGTTTTCCTGATTTCTCTTTCTATTGGTTCATTGTTAGTGTATAGGAAAGCTACAGATTTCTGTGTGTTAATTTTGTATCCTGCAGCTTTGCTTTATTCCGATATCAGTTCTAGTAGTTTTGGGGTGGAGTCTTCAGGGTTTTTTATGCACAATATCATGTCATCTGCAAATAGTGACAGTTCGACTTCTTCTTTACCAATCTGGATTACTTGTATTTCTTTGTTTTGTCTGATTGCCGTGGCTAGGACCTCCAGTACTATGTTAAATAACAGTGGGTAGAGTGGGCATCCCTGTCTGGTTCCTGATCTCAGAGCAAATGCTTTCAGCTTCTTGCTGTTCAATATAATGCTGGCTGTCAGTTTATCATATATGGCCTTTATTATGTTGAGGTACTTGTCCTTTATTCCCATTTTGCTGAGAGTTTTTATCATGAATGGATGTTGAATTTTGTCAAATGCTTTTTCAGCATCTATGGAGATGATCATGTGGTTTTTGTCTTTCTTTTTGTTGATGTGGTGGATGATGTTGATGGATTTTCGAATGTTGTACCATGCTTGCATCCCTGGGATGAATCCCACTTGGTCATGGTGTATGATCCTTTTGATATACTGTTGAATTCTGTTTGCTAATATTTTATTGAGTATTTTTGCATCTACATTCATCAGGGATATTGGTCTGTAATTTTTTTTTTTGCTGGGGTCTTTGCCTGGTTTTGGTATTAGGGTGATGTTGGCTTCATAGAAGGAGTTTGGGAGTATTCCCTCTTCTTCTATTTTTTGGAACACTTTAAGGAGAATGGGTATTATGACTTCTTTGTGTGTCTGATAAAATTCTGAGGTAAATTCGTCTGGCCCCGGGGTTTTGTTCTTGGGTAGTTTTTTGATTACCGTTTCAATTTCTTTCCTTGTAATTGGTTTGTTTAACTTTTGCGTTTCTTCCTTGGTCAGTCTTGGGAGGTTGTATTTTTCTAGGAAGTTGTCCATTTCTTCTAGGTTTTCCAGCTTGTTGGCATATAGGTTTTCATAGTAGTCTTTAATAATTCTTTGTATTTCTGTGGAGTCTGTCGTGATTTTTCCATTCTCATTTCTGATTATGTTGATTTGTGTTGATTCTCTTTTTCTCTTAATAAGTTGGGCTAGAGGCTTATCTATTTTGTTTATTTTCTCAAAGAACCAGCTCTTGGTTTCATTGATTTTTGCTATTGTTTTATTCTTCTCAATTTTGTTTATTTCTTCTCTGATCTTTATTATGTCCCTCCTTCTGCTGAGTTTAGACCTCATTTGTTCTTCTTTTTCCAGTTTAGATAATTGTGATGTTAGATTATTCATTTGGGATTGTTCTTCCTTCTTCAAGTGTGCCTGGATTGCTATATACTTTCCTCTTAAGACTGCTTTCGCTGCGTCCCACAGAAGTTGGGGCTTAGTGTTGTTGTTGTCATTTGTTTCTATATATTCCTTGATCTCTATTTTGATTTGTTCCTTGATTCATTGATTATTTAGTAGCATGTTGTTAAGCCTCCATGAGTTTGTGAGCCTTTTTTTTTTCTTTGTAGAATTTATTTCTACTTTTATACCTTCGTGGTCTGAAAAATTGGTTGGTAGAATTTCAATATTTTGGAATTTACTGAGGCTCTTCTTGTGAGCTAGTATGTGGTCTATTCTGGAGAATGTTCCATGGGCACTTGAGAAGAATGTATATCCTGTTGCTTTTGGATGTAGAGTTCTATAGATGTCTGTTAGGTCCATCTGTTCTAGTGTGTTGTTCAGTGCCAGTGTGTCCTTACTTATTTTCTGCCCGGTGGATCTATCCTTTGGGGTGAGTCGTGTGTTGAAGTCTCCTAAGATGAATGCATTGCAGTCTATTTCCCTCTTTAGTTCTGTTAGTATTTGCTTCACATATGCTGGTGATCCTGTATTGGGTGCATATATATTTAGAATGGTTATATCCTCTTGTTGGACTGAGCCCTTTATCATTATGTAGTGTCCTTCTTTATCTCTTGTTACTTTCTTTGTTTTGAAGTCTATTTTGTCTGATATTAGTACTGCAACCCCTGCTTTCTTCTCACTGTTGTTTGCCTGAAATATGTTTTTCCATCCCTTGGCTTTTAGTCTATGTTTATCTTTGGGTTTAAGGTGCGTTTCTTGTAAGCAGCATATAGATGGGTCTTGCTTTTTTATCCATTCTATTACTCTGTGTCTTTTGATTGGTGCATTTAGTCCATTTACATTTAGGGTGACTATTGAGAGATATGTACTTATTGCCATTGCAGGCTTTAGATTCATGGTTACCAAAGGTTCAAGGTTAGCTTCTTTAGTATCTCACTTCCTAACCTAGCTCGCTTATTGAGCTGTTATATACACTGTCTGGAGATTCTTTTCTTCTCTCCCTTCTTATTCCTCCTCCTCCATTCTTCATATGTTGTGTGTTTTGTTCTGTGCTCTTTTTAGGAGTGCTCCCATCTAGAGCAGTCCCTGTAGGATGCCCTGTAGAGGTGGTTTGTGGGAAGCAAATTCCCTCAGCTTTTGCTTGTCTGGGAATTGTTTAATCCCGCCATCATATTTAAATGATAGTCGTGCTGGATACAGTATCCTTGGTTCAAGGCTCTTCTGTTTCATTGCATTAAGTATATCATGCCACTGTCTTCTGGCCTGTAGGGTTTCTGTCGAGAAGTCTGATGTTAGCCTGATTGGTTTTCCTTTATAAGGTGACCTTTTTCTCTCTAGCTGCCTTTCAAACTCTTTCCTTGTCCTTGATCCTTTCCATTTTAATTACTATGTGTCTTGGTGTTGTCCTCCTTGGATCCTTTCTGTTGGGGGTTCTGTGTAATTCCATGGTCTGTTCGATTATTTCCTCCCCCAGTTTGGGGAAGTTTTCAGCAATTATTTCTTCAAAGAGACTTTCTATCCCTTTTCCTCTTTCTTCTTCTTCTGGTATCCCTATAATACGAATATTATTCCTTTTGTCTTGGTCACATAGTTCTCTTAGTGTTGTTTCATTCCTGGAGATCCTTTTATCTCTCTGTATGTCAGCTTCTATACGTTCCTGTTCTCTGGCTTCTATTCCTTCAATGGCCTCTTGCATCTTATCCATTCTGCTTATAAATCCTTCCAGGGATTGTTTCACTTCTGTGATCTCCTTCCTGACATCTGTGATCTCCCTCCGGACTTCATCCCATTGCTCTTGCATTTTTCTCTGCATCTCATCCCATTGCTCTTGCATTTTTCTCTGCATCTCTGTCAGCATGTTCATGATTTTTATTTTGAATTCTTTTTCAGGAGGACTGGTTAGGTCTGTCTCCTTCTCAGGTGTTGTCTCTGTGATCTTTGTCTGCCTGTAGTTTTGCCTTTTCATGGTGATAGAGATAGTTTGCAGAGCTGGTACAAGTGACTGCTGGAAGAGCTTCCCTTCTTGTTGGTTTGTGGCCTTCCTCTCCTGGGAGAATAGCGACCTCTAGTAGCTTGTGCTGTGCAGCTGTGCGCAGACAGGGCTTCTGCTTCCTGCCCAGTTGCTATGGGGTTTATCTCCGCTGTTGCTGTGGGCGTGGCCTGGCTGGGGCTGCTCCTCCAAAATGGTGGAGCCTCGTTGGAGGGGGAGCGGCTTTGAGGCTATTTATCTCCGTAAGGGGCCTCTGTGCTCCCTGCTGCCCAGGGGGTTAGAGTGCCCAGAGATCCCCAGATTCTCTGCCTCTGGTCTAAGTGACCTGTCCTGCCCCTTTAAGACTTCCAAAAAGCAATCCCCTTCGCAAGGCGCTGGGTTCTTGCAGGTGTGGATGTGGTCTGAATGTTGTCCTGTGTCCTGTGGTCTTTATTTTAGGAAGATTTTTCTTTGTTATATTTTCAAAGCTCTATGTGTTTTTGGGAGGAGATTTCCACTGCTCTACTCACGCCGCCATCCTGGCTCTGCCTCCCCCATACAGTTTTTATAGATGAAATAAAATTAAAGTACACTTTACACTTTGAAATGAAAGAGCTTTCTAATTCTAAAGATTTTAATTGTCAAAGGCACAATTGGTTTGATATGGAAATTGAAAATCCACTCTGTCATAAGCTGGATAGCCTCTTGGCTTTTCATCCTAAAAGCTAATCTACTGGATATTTGAAAACTAGAGCAAAGTGATCCTGGGAAAACTTTTCTGGAGTTAAGGGAAAAATATATGTTTGAGAAAGTCTTGGGATGCTATGAAAATGTAATCAATCTGGGATGGGGAGGTAAATTGGTGGTGTGATTTCAAGCTTCCTTGCCTCCTTTCCCCCCATTTCTGATTCCCAAGTGTACTTACATTTCTTATTCCCAAGTGTACTTACAGATTCCCAAGTGTCCTTGAGATGAAGGTAGAAGTACAAAAGTGGGTGGACAGGAGTAAAGAAAGTGTTACCACATGTATCAACAGAAGGAACTAGCTTCTAGAAGGATGTCTCCTATGTTCTGGAGACCAGAAAAGGAAGGAGCCAAGGTCAGGCCTACTAACATTTACTGGCCCAGGGAAAAGAAGGTTAAGGGTGGAGAGCCCGAGGGTCAGTGTATGGTGAATCCTTGCACAGCGTTCTAACTTAGCTAATGTATTAATTTCCCATAGTTGTCGTTATGTATTATCACAAGCTTAGTGCCTTAGAACACATTTATTATCTTACAGCTCTGTAGGTTAGAAGTCCAGTGTGGGTCTCACTAGGCTAAAAGCAAGATGTCAGTAGGGCTGTGTTCCCTTCTGTTCACTCTGGAGACTAATACACTTCCTTGTCTTTTCCAGACTACATGCTTTGACTCATGGCCCCCTTCCTCCATCTTCAAAGCCAACAATGGCTATTTGAGTCTTTTTTATATCTCATCACTCTGACCTACTTTTCTGCCTCCCTCTTTCACTCTTAAGGACCCTTGTGTTTATACTGGGTCTACTCAAATAATCCAGATCGTCTCCCTATTTTAAAGTCGAATGATTAACAACCTTAATTCTATTTTCTACCTTAATTCTCCTTTGCCATGTAATGTAGCATATTCACAAACTCTGGAGAGTAAGGTATGGACATCCTTTGGGGGAGGCATTTTCTGCTTACCACAGCTGCTGAATGTTACAAAGAGAATTTGTCTTGTTACTAAAGAGAGAAGAGATTAGGGACAGTTATGGGGCTTCAACAATACTGGCAAAATATAAAATTGAGGTGTTATTTGCAAAATGGCCTCTACAGATCTGCTCTTGAATGGGAACAGAGCATATTTTTCAATATGACAATTCGTTCCCATTGACTTTCTAATTTTAACACAATTTTGATTAAAAGGGAAAAATAAGCAAGAAACAAAAGAATAGGCTAAAGCCTAATAAATAAAAATTCATCTCACCACACAATAGAGCAAGCTACAAAGCAGTAATCTTTAAGGCTGTGATGCTGGCTCAAAAATAAAATAGTTATCAATGGAACAGAGGAGAGAGGTTGGAAATACTTTTAGCATATATGACATTAACGGATTGCACCATAAAACAATGAGCAAAATGTTTTACATTTTATAAGCACTTTGGAACAACTGGATAGCAATGCAGCAAAAATGAACTTAGAACTCCACATCTACTCTATGGCACACCTGATCTCAGCTGGGATTTTCACGGAGTTAAAATCGGGTAAAATCAAATCTAAAGAATAAAACAGATAACTCTTCTTAGACACAATTATTTGATAAAGTATAGTCCCAAGTGCAGAGAAGAGGACAGACAATTCACAGCACAAAAAGCTCATAGAATAAATTATTACTTTGAAAATACGTGAACTTCATTATGCCACAAAGAAGTACAAATATAACAAAGTGGCATTTTATATCTACTGAATCAACCCAAAAAAATTGTTTTGAAAGGTAAAACCCGACATTTGTGAGGCTGTGGGGAAATGTAAATGTTGGAAGCGGTGATCAAAATAACAATAGCCAACATTTATTTATTACACCCACCTTTCACTTAAACTATTGTTTCTCCCATTTGATACCGAGGCCACTGTGACTCTGAGAGGTGAGGTAACTAGTCCACCCTCACATGGCTGGTGTAGGCAGAACCAGCCTAATAAAACTTTGCTGAAGTCCAAACTATGTGTTCTTAACCAAAACTCTATACTGCCTTCCACTGCAATATGGAATACAGCAATGAAAAAATTTTTACCCTCTAACTAATGTACTCCAGACCCAGAAATTTAGCCTGAGAAAATAATTTTAAAGAAAAAACCTCTATATTCTATATCCAAATCTATGCACAAAAAGGTGTTTCTTTATTCAACAAATAGTTATTGACTGCTCATTACCTACCAGGAAAAAACTATAAACAAGTTACAATATATGCATGCAAACAATATGATCAATGTGAGGAATACAATCAAATGTGGAAAATTATTTATGAAATAATGTTGAATGAGAAACTACTGATCACAGGGTGAGATTCAAGAGCTACGTTTAATCTGGAAGGCTATGTGCCTTGGGATGGGAATTGGGGGAAATTTCTAAAAAGAACTTTTTCAGTGGGGAACCCTGCAGCTTGACTATCGAAACCAAGCTGTATGTTTTTGTACTGGCTGCCCGTAAAAGCCAACTTTTTAAAACTGTGTGGTCTATGCGCCCCAAGGTCAGTGGGTCGGCGCCTTGGTCCCTGAGAGAACGTCCGTTCCTGCGCCCGCCCTGCGAGCGGCCGCCGCTCTTCTCGCCGGTTTCCTGAGCCGCCTGTGTCCGCTCAGCGCGCGCGGAGCCAAGACCAGAGAGCGCGCGCGGAGAGCGCGCAGCAGGGGAGTCGCGCCTGCCGAGGGCGACTCCTATTGGAAGCTCAGCTCAGTCCCCGAGAAGGAGTCATTTTCGTTTACACAGTCGGTACACTGATCCCTTTCTCGCCCGAGTTAAATCGTTGTGTGTCGTGGGCTAAGGCGGCACCCCTCTTCGCCATCTGAGACGCCCTGGCCGCCAAGGCTGGTGCCCGGAGCTCGGAGGCAGGGTTCTGGGAGTGGGTGGGGCTGGGGGCCGGAGGGGAGTGCTTGTTATAGTCTGCGTCATTTGAATTGGTAGGGCCTTTCCAATCATGCCATTGATTGTTTAAGAGATTGCAAAACTAAAAAAATATTTTTAATCAATGATTTGTTTTTGAAAGAACTTAAAAAAATTTGTTTTCTTCCTGAATACTATTTAGTCAATACAAACTTGTGAACCCTGACACCCTCCTGGAACACTGGCTTTGTTCGCTAATACCTGGCTCACTAGGCTTTCTTCTCTGATGATGGATTGTTCTTGCTTTTCATAGGAAGAACTTTGAGGATATTAGGCTACTGGATTTCGGAAATATTTCCCGAACTCCCGGGTTAGCCAACTGGAATTTCACATAGAAAAAACTCTGCCATAAATAGACAATTACCTTTTTTTACTTAACTTCACTGGGAGCAGCTCGACAGCTGGTGGGGACATTCTAATGTCCAAAAGAATCACAAAATGAAACGGACTGATGTGATCACTTCAGGATATTCTCAAACTAAGGATCTCATATGTGTGTGTGTGCTGCACACATGCAAGTGTGTGCAAGAGAGTGAGTGTAAGGGAGAAGAGCAAATAATGTAGAGTTCAGTGCACGGCTTGGATGCAACATTGGAGTGCTCTGCTGCACACCAGGCCCCTATCGGAAGAGGGTCTTAAGGTTTTTGATACATTGTGAGGTAATTTTTGTATATGGTATAACATAAGGGTTTTTCTTACCTTATACTTTTTCATACGTTTGGTACCCCACACCAAAAGGTCATTCTTTTGCATGTGGATATACAGTTTTCCCAGCACCATTTCTGGAAGAGACCATCCCTTCCCTATTGAATGGTCTTAGCACCCTTGTGGAAAATCATTTGACTATATATTCAATCCATGAACTACTTTTGTAACTATTGTCAGATAAATTACACCAATAAACTAAAAGAAAAGAACAGATAAACACTAAAATAGGTGCGTTTAAATATTGGATTCCAAGGAGGAGAGAGTTGGCCACATTCATGACCTAATCTTGCCTTTCTTATTAACTGATACTTCTCTGACATTTCCAGATATCAATGCTATTGTGTGTTCAAAGGACAGCTTAAAACAGAGAAAAAGAAATCCATTAAAATGGTTCAGTTAGAAGAACAAATCAAAAAAAAATATCCCAGGTTGATATTTAATGATTTTATCTGATCAATATTTATCCAGAAATATTGCATGGTAATATATTACAGTAAACCCTTAATGTATCAGAGTGCCCAAGAAATGGCATTATTCTGGAACTTTCTAATGAATTGAATTTTAACAAGACACCCATATTTTTGTTGTGCATTTCCATTTTTTCTGCTGAAAAACAATGTGAAAAAATTCAGCAGTCCACTTCCTCTCAAATTTCAAAAGTCCAGCAGACTGAATTCGATGTTTGCTTCAGTGATTATGTGTACATCAAAGTGACAAAGACTTTGGTTTGAATTCTATCATAGCCACTTAGCTTTGTCATTTCGGGCAGGTTATTTAACCTCTTTGTGTCCTCATATGCAAGACAGCAATAATTGTAATTCATGCATATTGCTCAGCACAGTACTTGGCACAACATAGCCTCAGAAAATTTTAGCTGTTACCATTATCACTCTTTTTGTTAAGTGTAAAGCACTATCCTACATGCAATGTGGGATCAAGAAAATAGGAGACCCAAGCGGAAACTTTAGGTGCTTACTGTGTAGGTAAAGGATACAAGAATTGCATGGGTGAAATAGTTAAGTTTCAGTGGGATGTGGTAAGTCACGAAGGTTCTTTTCAAATGTATGATCCATACCTCAGGCCTACCAGGCTTTAGGCAGGGGAGGCCACAACTGGGTAGGTGGGATTGAGAAAGGGAAGAGTGAAAGAAGGATGGGGAAAAGGCAAGAAAGAAGCAGTCCATCTAGATTCAGCTAGATGAGAAAGGGGCCCAGAAGCAGCACAAGCAAAGATAGAAGGTAAGAAATAAGCATAGCATGTCCTGGGGATCCACTGTGAGGTTGTAGTGTCACATAGTTACCATTCCAGAGGTCAAATGTCCTTTCTGTAAGACAGTAAGTAGATGGAAAAGATGTAGGCAGTTTGACTGAATGTGTACTGACCCCTGGGACTTTCTCTAGATAGTCAGACAAAGCACAACACGATGAAAATAACAGGGAAAAATTAAAGTTAAAGACAGACTTAAAAAAGGGAAAAGAAGGAAATTAAGACTTTGCTGGCAATTTGCTTTTTCCTATAGTAAATACACGATCCTGATAAACTGAACTTATACAATTCTGATACACTGAAGGGCCCTGCAAATGTAATTTTATTTCATTGAGATATTAGTGTTTAATATTATAAGGCTTACAATCAGTTATGTGGAAGAACCAGCTACACTTGTGAAGAGGTTCCTAAAATATAGGGGAACTATAATGGAGTTATGAGAAATACCATTTGAATTTTGCCTGTGGAATGAAGCTTTCTCACGGTTCCCAGGGGAGGAAGGGATGAGTAGGATGAGATGAATGGACCTTGATTTCTGTCCTTGGCTTTGCTTGGTACTTTTGGACAGCAACCTCATGACTTGTGAAAATGACTTCCTCATCCCTTAAAGTCCCACATGTTTACTAGGATCACAGCTGGTGACCAGCCTCCTTACTGTTTGAAATGAATGGATTGAATGCTCTCTTAAACAGTGTTAAGCAGAGTTACGAGGCTATAGAATGTGTTCTCCTAATGGAGTAACAGATTTGGCTATGGGGATGCCTGAAGAGGCTGCATACAGGCGTGAGTACCATAATTTAACACTCTGTTTTAAATAAATAGCAGAAGAATTAATTTAGCACGCTGAAATATTTCTGTCTCATTCCCTGTTGGAGTTGAGCTTTCAACATGGCCTGTGGGCCCATGAAATTCACTGGACATCCTTGGAAATTTCCTCTGATTAAGATGAAGAAATTGAACTTATCCTGGGTGTTTTTTGAGGTGCTGGGGATGGGGACCTGGGCCAAAAGCACTTGCATAGTAAGACGCGCTCTCTCTTCTGAATTTCCTTCTTTCCTCATGAATATTTCAATCCTGGTGACACCCCTTAAAGTGATAGGTTGAGAAGGAAAGTAGAGATGAGAGGAGAAGAGAAAGTAGCCCCATTGCTTACCTTGTGATGGGGACTATGGAAGGAGATATTAGGAACTGATTTGCATATTAACCTGAGTTCTGTTTCTTCTTTTTTTTGGAAAGCTCAGCTGGCCAGAGCCACCACCTTGTGCCCCACTGGCGACCTCCCAGGGACACTACCCAGTTACCAGTGCCCACTCACTCACTACCCAGCTCCCCGCCTGCCAGTGATGGCTTGGGCTGGGCCCAGCCACTGAAGTGAATTTCTTTCTTCCCGGGGTCAGCACAGCCCCCTTTTCTACTCCTGATTTCAAAACATCTTTTGCTTCATCTCTTTGTTTCCCTTGTTTAAGAGGAACTAGTCGGAGACTATCCCTTGGTCTCTATACTGCTTCTTGTTTTTTCCTTAAATCAGGATCAGGCTGATAATAGAAAATCGTGTTCCAACTCTGGAGTTCCCATACAGGCGTTCATTGCATCTGGGTGCCGTGCTTCAGAAGAGTCCAGGTGTATCAATTATGTTACGCATGCCTGTATGCCTCCTCTTCAATCACTTGTGCCCCCTTGTTTGAGAAGTGCCACAGAATGTGCTTTCAGAGAGTCCTTTGTCCTGCTAGAGTCCAAAATTATTTGCATCTAAATGTTGGGAATCCAGACAGTCTCCGTAAGATCTACATTGGGCTTGGGGAGGCATACAGACCATTGGGGTGCCTTTGAAAATTAAGTTTACACCACTGCACCTTGGGTCCTTGCCCCACAGCACTGCAGTGACATCTGAGAAGGAGAGAGTGTGATGTTGATCGAGGCAACACATAAATAACCACATTTCAAAATGAATACTAATTGCATAATGAGTTTCCAAACTATTAGCCTACTTTACAAAAAATGTTAATTCAGCACAAGCCCAGAGCTGGCTGTTGCTTGTGTGTTGTGCTGCCAGTTGGCAGGTGCAGTTTTGCAAGGGGATTGGGGGAAATGAGGGTTATTGTAGTGGAAGCACACTTGGCCTTTTGTGAGGAGGGTGCAAACTGCATCACTCTCTCAAGCCCCTGCTGTTCAGCATTCAAGAGTGGACACCAGGGTACTGTATGCCTTTAGGGGAAGTTGCTTACTTTTCCTAGAGGTAAAATGGCCTAGTACCGAGACTTAGGGTGGAGCCTTGAGTTTGTAGCCCCTTGAAGGAAAGAGTTCTGGACAACAGGAGGTGATGTACTGAGGATCTGAACCTGGGCCGGTGTGTGCTGCTCCTGGCTGGGAAATCCTGGGCCAAGGGAAGGCCACAGCTACACAGAGGCTGGCCTTTTCCATGGTGAACTGTGCATGCTACCTCCAGCAGGCAACCCCATTGCTCTGGGCCTGTGTTCCTTCATCTGTAAAATGAAGGGAGTGGCCTGGTTGACTGTGAAAACCCCTCGCATTCAGAGAGAATACCAGGATATCTTTCTTGAAGCTAAGTGTCTTCCAGGAGAAGAAGGGCACTTTGCTTGGAAGAGTGGCATGAAGCAATGGGACTGCTTCCCTGCTGCCACCATCCTTTTACCACAGGATTCACAGTCATTTGTCTCATTTGCCCAGATTCATGTGATCTTGTGTGCAAGCACCTCGAAGGGAAATGAAGAAGTGCCTGCTAAGAAGAGGAGCTGTCTGAGGCAAGGCCTCATTCTGTTTGGGACACCCAACTGCCCTAATTGGCCAGGAGCATTAGGAAAGCCTCAAATGAATCCCTAAGTAAAAATAAGTTCGTGCTGCATTCTTAGGAAGAAGGATATGTGAGGAGGGTTATATCAGGATACCAGTTGCCCCCAGCAAGCGTCCACTCACAGTTTGAGAATCCCAGTCTAGTTAACACTTTGTACTAACTCCCCATTCTCCATCAACAGGAGGCCCTGGGCTACGGGATTCAAATCAGACAAAGTTGGATTTATCAATCAGGAAATTTTGGGAAGGACTCTATGATTTGATACTATTATTTTACTTACAAGTTTTCATCAATTCCCAGAGTCACAGCAGCACCAAATTTTTGGGTGGGAGAACCGTGTATGCTCAGAGCATGCCCAATTTTATGTATAACACCCAATGACCAGAACTCAAGTCACATGTCTGATTGTCCTTTTAAAAACAACTCAAACTCCATTCCCCTATTATGTATACCTTTATAGTAACTCTTCTTTTTGTTTAAAAAGTCACTTTTCACACCTATTTCAAGGGAGACCCTAATATTCTCAGCAAAAGAATTATTTCTAGTCCTTTCCTTTCTTGCTCTTTTTTTCTAAGACTTGTCCAAATGATGGCTGGGATTTGGGTTCTCAGGCACTTCCAAATTAAATCTCCAAGGTTCTGACTAGATTTGTTTGAAACAAGACCCAGTTTCGTAAGTCTAGTTATATTTTAAAAAGTTGTATTTCCCTCCAGTACTTATCTTCTCTGTTTAACTTGACCATAAAAGTTACTATTGTGAAAGCTGTTGTGTGTTCTTCAATTTGAAACTTTAGAAAGCACACATCAGAATTATTACTGTAAAATGCTGAAGCTCCTGTACTCCTCCTAAGATAGTGTTTTTATTTTTTCAGCCCTAACTACCATCTATAAAGACTGTCTACAAAGAACAAAACAGCAGTAGACTCATAGACACTGAGAAGGGTGGTTACCATGGGGGAGGGGTTGGGGGAATGAGGGGATAAAGAGACAGAAAAATTTTCAATCATAATGTAGCTTGGTCACAGGGATAGTAGTACAGCATGGAGAAAATAGCCAGTGACTCTGTAACATCTTCCTGTGTTGACAGATAGTAACTGCACTAGTTGGGGAGTCGATTTAATAATATGGGTAACTGGTGAACCACTGTGTTGTATACTCGAAACTAGTATCAGACTGTTTACCAATAAACAAAAAATATTTTTGAAAGACTGTCAGGTAAATGTACTTGCTGCTAGTCAGTTTCTAATGACATTTTAGAAATAAAAATAACTTCCTTTTGCTAGAATAATTTCTGATCTATACCTTCAGGAGTTTTTGCAATGCACTTTAAAAGGAATTCTTTGTGGAATTATTTAAAAGACTCTCTTAAAACTTGAGCCTGGACTGGGAGGGATCTTATTTTCTGTAAAAACATTTTGCATATTTCCTCTGCCCCTATCCCACCCCCCTTCCTTGTATCATCTGGGACCTGGAAGAAGTAGCTGATTTTTAAAATAGTGTGTCTGGTCTGTCTCTTGAAGATTCCATCCACTTATGGGAAGGAATATTCCCTTTTCATTTCTTTCAGGCAACCTGAGATGAGAAAAATGTGTGTGTGTGTGTGTGTGTGTGTGTTAGACTGGATATGAGAGTTACCTGTGGGATTTGTGTGCTGGGTACTGTTTGAGTCTTAGGGTGGCAAGGCTAGATGGGGTCCTGGAGCTTTTATTCAGTTGTACAGACCATGGAGTTCTAGCAATAACCTCTGTGCTGCAGGAGTCGCACATTAGCTACAACAGCTAATGTTTGACACCCATGTGAGTGAAGGGAAGAACAAAGGGATGAAAACTATTAGATAACACTGCAGAAGTCATATGCTTTCCCAAGCAAATAAAGCCTCCCTTCCAACTAGGAACAGGTAACTGCTGTGAAACTTGTCTTTGATACCTCCCCTCTCTCCAACCTCCCTCCCATGAAGACAAACTTCTGGTGTCATTCTGACACCCTTATCTCAAGTCATCTGAAGGACTGCAGTTATTTCATATGACTGTACATTGGTGGACACTGACCAAAAATAGAAGTTCCATCGAAAAAAAGTAATTTAAAAAAGTGGGCATGGGCTCCTGCCCCCACCTCCCATTTTTGTTTTCTCCCTGGCAGTTTTACATGAAGACAGCATGAACAAAGCAAAGGCCTGCTTCTTTTCAAAGAGTGTTTATTCTGGAACATTGCTCAGGGACCCATCTCTTGTATGTTGAAAGGGCAAAATTCACTTGAAGTTGTGGTTGTCTGCCTCTGAGCTGGGGCAGCCACAATAGGCTCTCCTGAGTTGGGGTAGGGGTAAGGAAATGGAGAAGAGCCCCTTTCTGATATTAATGGAGCCCCCTTTGAACCAGAATGGTTCCTATTCCCTTATCACCTCCACAAAATGGAGGGCAGTAAACAATTTGGAGAATACCAGATGGATGTTTGGCCACCACCTTCCCTTACAGCCCTGTGAATAGCCTTATAGGAATTTTCCTTTTGAGTCCATGGCTGTTGAGCTCCTTGACATGAACAGAACATGGCCCTGCCTGGAAACACACAATTCTCACTCCAGATTCACCCCTTCCCATCCTGCTCAAGTATGTACACCCCATGGGGCATGGTGAGGATGAGAATGGGGGTGGAGAGGTGTGGAAGGAGAATGTGTGGTCAGTGTAAACACACTATGGGCACTTGAAGAACTCTGTGATGTGTGTGGTCTATTGATGGTGACTCAGGACCGTTACATTATGAAAGGAGGCCTCTTAGATATTTTGTTTGAATGGCCTTCCATGCTTACCCACCTTTTCCCATTTTGCATGCAAAGCCAATATATATTTATTAATTTGCATTTTATGGAAGTTGTGATGTGCCTTACAAAAACTACAGGTACTAAGCTTATTCATTTAATGGTTTTAATAGGTACTTGATAAGCTGATGTGCTGTTACATCTAACAGAATAACTTTGGAAAAACTGCCATGAAGACCATACTTCAGAAAATGGGACCTCAAAAATGGTCTTTGGTAATAGGGGGCCATAGCAAAGGGAGGCCCATGTGGTGCGGGATGCCCATAGGGCGCCAGTGGCCCATGCGGCACAGGTGGCCCACATGGCACTGGAGGCACATACAGCACGGGTGGCTCATGTGGCCATGCAGGCCCATGTGGCACAGGTGGCCCATATGGCACGGGAGGCCCATACAGCACTGGAGGCCTATATAGCATGGGCGGACCATGCGGCATAGGTGGACCATGAAGCATGGGTGGACAACGTGGCATGGGTGGCGCAGGTGGTACCAAAGGAGCATATCCCCATGAAGACTCTACAACCAGGACCACATTATAGGGCCCATGAAAGACGGCTTCCACAGGAACGCCCAAGGCAGCCTGGGTCAGACGTCTAAACATCATTGACTTCTCGTGTCTTCTCCATTTGGCCCTTCTGTTCTGAAACCAAACCTTCAGAGGGAAAAAAGGTACTGGCTTAGTATATCAGTTAATGTCATAACAGAAAATACACAACATGCAACTCTGCCATTGAGATGTTAAACTGCAGTAGGAGGAACCATTCTCTTATTGCTAAAATATCCCAGGATATTAGCACCCTCTTCCCTCAGCTAACCAGTAAGCATGCCTTGTCTAGACTTTGGCTTACTGATTTGTCCTCCTCTTCCCATTTCTGGTATTTCTTAATGGTTTTTCTCCAGGCCTTGAATGCAGGTCTAACCCATGATTGCACTGGGTCCCTGGTGCTCACGCTCATGCCTAGTAAAGGGTAAAGCAATGTTGGACCATTAGCGGTCCAGCTCCTCCACCTCCTTCTTCCCAGGGATAGTGCCACTCTGGTTGTGGGGGAAGGTGAGCATGGTATAAAGGTGGACTCATATTGGAGGGAATCACTGCCTATTTGAAAAGCCCATCTTCAATCTTATGTAACTAATCCACAGAAGCAAGCTTCACTTTTGTTTATTTATTTATTTACTTATTTATTTTGCTATCATTAATCTACAATTACATGAAGAAAACTATGTTTACCAGGCTCCCCCCCTCACCAAGTCCCCTGCAAGCTTCACTTTTAGACAGAAAGTTTCCTTCAGTGATGTTTAAGGGGTCTTTTTTTTTTATTATTAAGGTATCATTGATATACAGTCTTATGAAGATTTCACAAGAAAAACCATGTGGTTATTACATTCACCCTTATTATCGAGTACCCCCCCAAACCCTATTGCAGTCACTGTCCATCAGTGTAGTAAGATGCAACAGAGTCCCTATGTCTTCTCTGCTCCCTTCCTCCTCACCCACCCTCCCCCCTTCCTCCCCTTTGGTAACCACTAGTTTAAGGGGTTATTCTTTCTCTGCAACTTTGTAGAATGAAATGGGTGGTACATCAAGGGAGGCCTGAGCATGGGGTCCCAGGAGCTTTGTGGCTTGTTTTGCTGTGATGTAAGACATACTAAAGCCCTGGACATTGCTTTGATATTTCCGCCTTTAGTGTGAAGGAAACTCTGACCTACTTGAACCCAAATTCACTAAACTCAAAATCCTTTTCCCCAAATAAGAGATGGGCACCCCATTGACACCACTGTCAATTTTGCATGATCCCAACTGCTCTACCGTCCAAACATTCCTGGGCTTAGGACAAGGTCAGCTCATTAGGCTCTAGTTACAGTTTCAGGATCCTGGACAGGAGCTGCTGTTACCCAGAGGCTGGGGCACTCTAGGCCCTTCCAGCTCCAATCTTTAACCATTGCTCATTCCTAAGGCAAGAAGGTCCAATTAGGTATTTCAGAAAGATGTTCCAACAACCTTGCAGGGGTCACAAGAGGCTCCTCTCTAGGCGCTTGCCTACTATTAACAAAAAACAGAGAAACAAGCTGTTAATTAGGCTTCCTGTCCTCTTAGTGTACTAGTTAATGGGGTTTACATAGTATTTAATCCTTTTTGGAAGTTCCCAAACTGCAACATTTTAGATGAGGCAAAGGGCCTCTTCTCTCTGCCTGAAGCCACCTTTTCTCACTCCTACCTTAGGATGTGGGTCCTTCTGCTGCATGAACATATAGTCTGAAAAAGGCTAGAATATATAATACAATTCATTTTGGAGGGATTCACATGTATAGAAGTCAAATCTCCTTAAACCTAACCAAAGCCCACAGCTGGCAAATTTTGGTATGGGGTGATATTGGGTCCATATTCCCAACACCGGTTTCATAAAACAGGTCTGCTATATTTCCAAATGGGGGTGGGGAGCATCTATTACATTTCTTGGAGAAATTCATGCTGTAGAGTTTGGATATATAGTAGAACACTGCCTTTTTCCTTAATTTGGCTCATTCTCCCTTCAGAAATCCATTGAGAGGACTGTGTAAACCCAGGGAGGGGTAAAAACAACTCGGCAAACCTTGTTTTTCTTTTCCTGAGTTTACCTTGCCTGCCTGAGAAAGTGGAGGACGCATCCTCCCCACCTGAGACTGGGCCTGACTATTAGTCCGCCTGTGGCATTAGGATGCACGCAATCATTTGGTCTGCTTTGGTGGGTTGCTTTTCTGCATACCACCAACAGGTGTGCAGGCCGTTTCCACCACTGCATCCATGCATGCACTTTGGGGCACACTACTGAGCCATGATAACTAACTAAATAAATAAATTTCTTTATCTTTACACGGTTATTTTTTCTTGAGGGGAGCAAATATCCTATGATATAACTATGGTTTCTATGACTTTGAATAATCGTTTTTTGATCCCATGACCTATGAATTGGCAATCACTGCCCTGGGTAAATGAAAAAGTATTTTAAATTAACACAGGTAAGAATATGGCCTGAAACACAAGCACCCTCACAACCGAATTCTAGAAAACCCACCTTTTCAAAATAATACCACTAAAAAGGAAAAAAATATATTACTGGATATTAAAAACTCCACAAGGGAATATTCACTTATGCATTTGGTAGTTTCATCAAGTTGAATTTGTACAGCATCAGCAAATGCATACGTTTGAATCTATACAATTCCCCAACCTTTCACCCCTTTTAGGTCAGTGGAACTGTATTCAAAATTGTTCTTTCTTTTCTGGCTTCAATTTTTAAAGACAGTTTTCCAAAGCTTGCAAACTTTTCCCCATTATCACCAGAATGGCAATATTTTGAGCAATGTTTTCAGGTTGACATCAGTCTTCCAAAAAATTAAAATTTAAGGCCCCCACTCTGCACTGCTTTTCAAAACACTTAAAATAGATGGCAGAAGGACCAGACACTTGGAGTTTTAAGCTATTCCCCTCCCCCACTTCACCCTCTAACACAACGTACATTAGTCATGTACTGTGTTCTGTTCAGTGAATTACTCCCTCTCCCCAATGTCTAAATACTTACAAATAAATTCATTTAACCAAAAGCTTATGCCTGGTTTTAAACTTTTTAAATAATTTAATACAGTTGAACCTTCTTATAACCTAGCTATTCAGTGCCTTGAGTATTTCCCAGGTGAAACTGAGCCCCAACATAATTCCACATAGAAATATTCCTTTAGGGAAGACTAACATCCTTCTTAAAGGATACCAGTGTTAGAAGGAAGTGAACTTTATTGGAAAAAATGTGTGTGTGTGTGTGTGTGCGTGTGTGTGTGTGTGTGTGTGTATTGGGGTGAGGGGAAGATGTGTGTGTTCTATTTTTTTCCTTTTTAGGAAGTCTTATTTCCTCTGGTAATAGGAAATATCCATAAGCTCGAGCTTACTTACCCCATTTTCCATCCCCAAAGTGCCCAATGTTCTAAACTTATTTGCTAAACATGAAAAAGACAATAAAACACACCAACTTATGTCCAAGGCAAAACCGAACGCATATTTTAGAATAGTTGCCCTGCTTTAAGATTTACTGACCTGCACTTGGCTTCACTCAGATTCAGGCGTCCTGCAATCTCATTTCTGAGGGGAGAAAATCGCAAAGGTCAATATTTGGAATTATGGATAAAATGAAATATATCATGTATGTTATTTCTATCCCCACCTACTAGTAGTTTTCTGTAATACAGCTGGCGGCTTGCTTTAAGGAGAATTCTCCCACGGACAACTTACCTGTTAAATTAGAAAAACAGAATATATGTGAAAGTTTCTGGTAGTGTATCTGTTAGTCGAATATGGCTCAATTTTTCTTCTAGGGAGGTCCCTCCGTGAAAAGAAATAAAAAGCCAAAACACCTTTAAAGTGCTGTTTAGCACCACAGTATTTGTTTATTGTAAAAGGTACACTCCCAAGGAGAAACTCCGAAACACGTCGGCCAAGCGCTCAAGGGAAATTCTTTTTTGCTCTGGTGGCAAAGGCTGAATACGGCAGAACCAGAAAGGGCGCCCCTATACCTCGGACAGACTCGTCCTAGTTCCGCATTCTTGCCGAGCTAGAATATACCAGCCCCTTCGTCCACGTAGGGGATTTGGACTACAAGGGCTATGGCGCAGCTAGCGAGAAGTGAGGGAAGGCGGTCGCCAGTTTTTAAACGCTCAAAATTCTGCCTCCTGGTAACGGCGCTCCACGCGGCAGCGTTAAGACTACGCCCAAGTGAGGCACTCGCCTCGTGCGCGAAATTGAAAGGGCGCGAAAAGCTAAGTAATCACGATAAATATTTTAAAAATAAAACTACAAAAAAATCCGTATTACACAAATTACCAAAATTTTAAATCAAAGCAGTATCAATTCAACCATGCCTTACTCGCTGAACCCTAACACCGAAAAGTCTTGTAGGCACTGCCACAATCCCAGAGAGCAAGGGTGGACTCAGGCACCCTGGAGCCCCCTAGGTGGATTTTGGCCAGGAGAGGAAGGAAAAGGATTGTGAGGAAAAGCCTCTGGCGTCTGCGTATGAGCCCATCCCACCCCCTAAGCCCCCCGCCTGGCCCCCCAGCCCCCCGCCCGAGCCGGGCGTTTCCTGAACAAGTCACTCAAGTCACTTAAGGCGCGAGCAAGCTGGGGTATGGAGCGCGACGGAAAGTGTCCTCCAGCGCCTGCAGCTGCCACTTGGTGAACACGAAGCGGCCGGGGCGGTCTTCCCTCACTGGGATCTGTAACCCCTGCGCGACCGCGGGAGGTGGCTCCTCCTGCTGCTGCAGGGCCTCCAAGTCGCAATTGCCACCACCGCTGTCGTTGCCTTCGCCGTCGCGGCCAAGGCTATCGCTGCCACTGCGACTATCGCTGCCGTCGAGGCCGCCGCCGCCGCTGCCATCGTGACTATCACTGCCGTCGAGGCTGCCGCCGCCGCCGCCACCATCTTGGCTATCACCGCCGTCGAGGCTGCCGCCGCCGCCGCCGCCACCACCGTGGCGAACGCCCTCACAGTTTTCTTCGTTCACGCGGATGAGCGCTCTGGCGCCAACGTGGTTCACTGCTGCTGCTCCGTGCTTAGGTTCGGTCGGTGGTTCATTTCCTACAGTTTCAACCACCAAGGTCGCGGTAGTCTTTACATCTGTGGAAGGAGGAAAGCAAAAGAAACACCAGGTAATTGAAGCCCACGGTGCATGGGCTGGAGGGGTTTGAGGGACCGCAATGGCCAGAGTATCGGCATCGGCCACCTGCGTAACATCCAGTCCACCCGCTCCTGCTAGGGAAAGTTCCTCTTTTGGAGTTTTGCCGAAGCACCTGTGCCAGTCTAGGCACTGACCAGGCTGTTCTTCCCGTTCTGTGCCGGCTCGCATGTTGAGGTAATTGATGTCATAATGGCTGCATCCGGGACGGGGCTCCATGCTCATAGTGCTGTCGATGAATCCTAACGCTTCTGCAGGATGCTCTGGGGGCCCGTGGTGTTCCCTGGGTCGCGGATGGAGCTGGGATCCTCGCGGGTTGGATTGCTCTCCTGGCGCCGGGACCTCTAATGGAGCAGTCTTCCGCGTGCGTGCCTTATATAGGGGTATGTTGCCTCCCGCCCGGTCAAAGCGTACACGCTCACGTTGGTTAGACGCTCTCTTATTAGTGATCACATTAACTCTCGCCGGTTTCTGCGAGACCTGGTGGGGGCGCGCTCGTGGAGACGTAGCGTAAGAAAAATAGTATGAGTGTATGCACCAGTGGTGCTGGTAGTGGGTATGCTTGTGTTGGGGAACCATGACTCCAACTTGTAGCTTAACTTCCAACTCAGACAAAGTGTCTGATTGGAGGAAAGGGCAGTGCTGAATTGTGAAAGCCATCTTGGCCGCGTGAGGGAAGACTTCACCCTGGCTTCTCGAACTCGTCTGGCGGTGTTTGAGCAGTATTCCTCCGTCCAGCTCCCGATATCCCGCAGCCCTCGAATGGCACGGTGTTGCTTACTGCCCCGAGGGAAAAGACAGAGAGATGGGGCTGGGGAAAGCGCAGAACCCTTAACAACCCAAACACGCTAAAGCAAGGGTTGTTGATCCTGCACTGGGCTCGAAGGACGACTCTCCCTTCCTAGAAATTGGTGACTAATAAGGTAGGGCTGTCTGGTTCTGTTTCATTCGCGTCCAAAACCCGCATATGGGGGTAGTGATTAAGACTAAATGGTTAGTTTGGAGTCCGCTTGCACTGGATTTTTGAAATCAGATCCCACCGTGCATTCCGAGCGGGAGTATGGGTTTACACAGCAGTCCGGGTGCTCAGGTGCACACTGCAAGAAACCCCATGTGCCTCTTGAGAAAGCTCCAAGACTAAATATTTTTAGTAATAAATCCATGTCAGAGTGCAAGTGCAGAAATCTGCCAAATGCTCAGTGCATCCAAGAATGCCTATGCTGCCGGGGCCCTTTCCTTCAGTTCCTGGCGTTTGCAACATATTCTGTGCTGAGCTGCCACTCTTCTCCTTGCTCCAGGCTCTGCAAGTGCAGAAAGCGCATGCTATTCCCTAGCCAGTACAGCAGCAGGAGCGAAAAATGCTCCTAATTCCGTGGCCAGTACTGTGAACCTGGGAAGAGTTCCTGCCTTCCTCAATTCCACTTCTCTCCTCCCCCTACCGTTGTATAGAATTATCTTCCTGAGCCATTTTTTCCCCACTAACGTGTCAAATAAAAAAGGCCCAATCTTTCCTTCTCTTTTTTCCCTTTTTCTTTTTTTGAAGAGCTTCTGTCCTGCCTCTCTCTTTATCTGACTGTTTGTGTCCTTTTCCATATCCTTTAATAAATGGTAAAAAGAAAAAAAAGGGCAGGCCACACTTGAAGGTTTTACAGTTCTTCCTCCAAGATGTGTTTTCAGGTGCTCCAGTACATTTTGCTGTCCTTCATATTATGAGAATAACTTGTAATAACGAGCCCTCTGCTTGGCATTGTACATAATTTATCCTACTTTTACCTTTACAACCACCATTACTACCATATCCATTTTTTTTACCCAGAAGACTGAGCCCCAGGGAAGCCAGGCAACTTGCCCATGGTCAAACCAGCCAGTTTGAATACAAAGTCTGTGCACTTTCCACCATAGTACTGCCATCTTATTTCTCTTTTTAAATAAAAGTATCATTGATATACAATCTTATGAAGGTCTCACATGAAGAACATTGTGGATTCAACATTCACCCATATTATCAAGTCCTCACCCCCCACCCCATTGCAGTCACTGTCCATCAGCCTAGTGAGATGCTATAGAGTTATTACTTGTCTTCTCTATGCTATAGTGTCTTCCCTGTGACCTACATATATTGTGTGTGCTAATTTTAATGCCCCTTAACCCTCTTCTGCCTCCCCAATCACCCTCCCCAAACCCTCTTCTCCCCCTAACCTCCAGTCCCTTCTCAGAGTCTGAGAGTCTACTGCTGTTTTGTTCCTTCAGTTTTGCTTTGTTTTGTTCGTTTTTTTTGGTATCATTAATGTACAATTAATGTAACATGAGCAACATTATGGTTACTAGCCTCCCCACATTTTCAAGTCCCCACCACATACCCCATTACACTCACTGTCCATCAGCGTAGTAAGATGCTATAGAATCACTACTTGTCTTCTCTGTGTTGTACTGCCTTCCCCGTGCCCCCCACCACATTTCGTGAGCTAAGCGTAATGTCCCTTGTTCTCCCTTATCCCTCCCTTCCCACCCATCCTCCCTAGTCCCTTTCCCTCTGGTAACCGCTAGTCCCTTCTTGGAGTCTGAGAGTCTACTGCTGTTTTGATCCTTCAGTTTTTTCTCTGTTCTTATACTTCACAGATGAGTGAAATCATTTGGTACTTGTCTTTCTCTGCCTGGCTTATTTCACTGAGCATAATACCCTCTAGCTCCATCCATATTGTTGCAAATGGTAGGATTTGTTTTCTTCTTGTGACTGAATAATATTCCATTGTGTATATGTACCACATCTTTATCCAGTCATCTACTGATGGGCACTTAGGCTACTGTAAATACTGCTGTGATAAACATAGGGGTGCATATATCTTTTTGAATATGGGATCTTGTTTTCTTCTGGGAAATTCCTAGGAGTGGAATGACTGGGTTAAATCGTATTTCTATTTTTAGTTTTTTGAGGACCCCTCTGTACTGTTTTCCACAGCAATTGCATCAATTTGCATTCCCACCAACAGTGTAGGAGGGGTCCCCTTTTTCCACATCCTCACCAGCATTTGTTGTTGCTTGTCTTTTGGATGTTGGTCATCCTTACTGGTGTGAGGTGATATCTCATTGTGGTTTTAATTTGCATTTCTCTGATGATTAGCAATGTGGAGCATCTTTTTTTTATTTTTTATTTTTTACTTTTTTATTTTGATATCATTAAAGTACAATTACTTGAACAACATTATGGTTACTAGACTCCCCCTATTATCAAGTTCCCCCACATACCCCATTACATTCACCGTCCATCAGCGTGATAAGATGGTATAGAATCATTACTTGTCTTTTCTGTATATACTGCCTTTCCTGTGTCCCCCACCACTACATTATGTGTGCTATGTAATGCCCCTTTTTCCCCCTTATCCCTCCCTTCAAACCCATCCTCCCCAGTCCCTTTCCTTTTGGTAACTGTTAATCCATTCTTGGGTTCTGTGAGTCTGCTGCTGTTTTATTCCTTCAGTTTTTGCTTTGTCCTTATACTCCACAGATGAGTGAAATCATTTGATACTTGTCTTTCTCCACCTGGATTATTTCACTGAGCATAATGCCCTCTAGCTCCATCCATGTTGTTGCAAATGGTAGGATTTGTTTTCATGTTATGGCTGAACAATATTCCATTCTGTATGTGTACCACATCTTCTTTATCCATTCATCTACTGATGGACACTTAGGTTGCTTCCATTTCTTGGCTATTGTAAATACTGCTGTGATAAACATAGGGGTGCATATGTCTTTTTCAAACTGGAGTGCTGCATTCTTAGGATAAATTCCTAGGAGTAGAATTCCTGGGTCAAATGGTATTTCTACTTTGAGTTTTTTGAGGAACTTCCATACTGCTTTCCACAATGGTTGAACTAGTTTACATTCCCACCAGCAGTGTAGGAGGGTTACCCTTTCTCTACATCCTCGCCAGCATTTGTTGTTCTTTGTCTTTTGGATATTGGCCATCCTAACTGGTGTGAGGTGTTATCTCATTTTGGTTTTAGTTTGCATTTCTCTGATGATTAGCAATATGGAGCATCTTTTCATGTGCCTGTTGGCCATCTGAATTTCTTCTTTGGAGAAGTGTCTGTTCAGATCCTCTGCCCATTTTTTAATTGGGTTATTTGCTTTTTGGGTGTTGAGGCACATGAGCTCTTTATATATTTTGGATGTTAACCCCTTATTGGCTATGTCATGTATGAATATATTCTCCCATACTGTAGGACGCTTTTTGTTCTACTGATGGTGTCCTTTGCTGTACAGAAGCTTTTTAGTTTGATGTAGTCCCACTTGTTCATTTTTGTTTTGGTTTCCCTTGCCTGAGGAGATGTGTTCAGGAAAAAATTTTTCATGTTTATATTCAAGAGATTTTTGCCTATGTTTTCTTCTAAGACTTTTATGTTTTCATGATTTACATTCAGGTCTTTGATGCATTTTGAGTTTACTTTTGGCTATGGTGTTAGACTATAATCCAGTTTCATTCTCTTGCATGTAGCTGTCCAGTTTTGCCAACACCAGTTGTTGAAGAGGCTGTCTTTTCTCCGTTGTATGTTCATGGCTCCTTTACTGTATACTAATTCTGCCATCTTATTTCAAACGACCAAATAATGGCAAGATTCCAGGCAGGGGTGGACGAGTGGGAAGCTATTTTGGCGAAGAAGGCAATTGGGCAGTGTTTGCAAAAATCCTGAGTAGGGTGTGTGTAGAATGTCTCCTCCTGTTGTGCTGGTTCAGGTCTCTTCCCGGTTGCACCAGGGCTTCAGCTGGGTATCCCTAAGCCAGAGGTGTGGGAACTTGGCGTGCTGGTTGTCCTAGCCTGTCTCTTCATGGCTGTGCAAACCTGAGGGGATACTCCAGGGAGCATGGTGCCAACATGCCTTGGTGACTGAGCTGCTTACTTGAAGACAGTCAGGAGGGAGAGGTCATGAGACCCACCCTTGTGTGAGGCCACATTTCGATTTTTGTGGGCTCTAGGCATTTTTGCCTGCTTGGGCTCCTTCCTCCATTTATTTTTTAAAAACTGTATTTTGCAACTGTGTCAGCACAAAGATGAATATAATCTGGGATGGATTATATTAATAGCTTTCTTTTGATTTCTCATGAAATTAAAATATTTTCCTGGACTCCTGAAAGTATGGTGGCCTGTGGGCACTGCTGCTACTAGAAATGACTGACTAATGGAGAAGACCCCCTGCCTCACTCTCCCAGAGGGTGGTGAGTAGGAAACCAGGTAATCGATGGTTGGTTGACCAGTTCACTTTCAAAAAGATGTCAAGGGATAGCAGCTCCACAGCCCCTTTCTGACTTTAATCAAGATATTTCCCCTTCAGACTGGCTCTTGCTGAATTCTGCAGGCCTCCCTCTCTTTTGGCTAGATACCTATGAGAAAGTTTGGACTGGGATGAGTTATTACACAAGAAGTCCATATAGATTTTAACATATTGTGCAGTAGCTCTCTAGTACATTTGTAAGAGCTCAGGTTTGCTCTGTCCCATCTTGTATTTCCATGGTTTACTCCAGTGTTTTTTAAACCTCCATTACTCATGTGCCTCTTGGAGGTTTTGCCATATCTGGGCACCAGCTATGGTAGTATTTGCTTCACATGTTTACTTAGATGGTTTCACTTTTTGAAAACCTTAAATACCTAACTGAATCTCATCCTAGGCAAAAATAGCTGTGAAGAAAGGGTTTGATATACCAGATTTATGTGAGGTAGAGCATGTCAATAGTTGGGAGCAGGGACTCTGAACTCAACCATTCAGACTGCTGGTATCTGAATCCTAGTTTTGATTGCCACTTGCTAGCTTGGTAACCTGGTAAATTGAGTATTCTCCTTGGGCCTTACTTTTGTCATCTGTAAAATGGGACTAAGAGTGCCTCCTCTTTGGGGCTGTTTGGAGGATTAGTTGAAATAATCACAATAGCTAACCATTAATTCTTACTATGTGCCATGCACTATTCATAGTGCTTTCTGTGTATTAACATATTTAACCCTTTTAACCACCCTATGGAGGTAGATACTGCTATTATCCTCATTTTACAGAAGATGTTATGGAGTCACAGAAAGGTTAAGTAAGTTGCCTAAAGGCATGCAGCTGGTAAGGGTTGGACCTTGGTCTTGAACCTTTTTAGAATGAAGCTTTGTAGGGAGAAGATGTTCAATAATGGTAACTATTGTGATTTAAAATATATATATATATATATATATATATAGTCAGTCATTTCTAGTATATTCACAATGTTGCGCAACTGCCACCATTATCTAATTCTAGAACATTTTATCACCCTATAGAGAAGTCTGTATCCATTAGCAGTAATTTCCTGGTGCCCCCTCCCAAAAACCCCTGGTAAACACTAATTTCTCTGGATTTTCCTGTCCTAGATATTTCATACCAGTGAAATCATACAACATGTGACCATTTGTGTCTGACCTCTCCCATTTTTCATTAGGAAAGTTGTAGCATGTATCAGTACCTCATTCGTATTTATGGCTGAATAATATCCCATTGTACAGATATACCACATTTTGTTTATCCATCCATCAGTTGATGGACATTTGAGTTGTTTCCACCATTTGGTGATTGAGAATAGCATTGCTTTGATTGTTATGAATATGTCCCAGTTTTGTTTGAATATCTGATTTCATTTCTTTTGTGTATATACTTAGGAATGGAGTTACTGGGTCATATGGTAATCCTATGTTTAACTTGATGAGGAACTGCCAAAGTGTTTTCCATAGCAGCTGCACCATTTTACGTTCCCACTAGCAATGAAGAAGGGCTCCAATTCATCCACATCCTTGCTAACACTTGTTATTTTCTGTTTTGTAAAAAATTATAGCTATCCTAGTAGGTGTGAAGTGGTATCATATGGTTTTGATTTGCATTTTTTAAGAAACTAATGATGTTGAGCATCTTTTAATTTGCTTTTTGGCCATTAGTGCATCTTCAGAGAAATGCCTCTTCAAGTCTTTTGCCCATTTGTTAATTGCATGTTTGCTTGTTGTCATAGAGTTGTAAGAATTCTTTGGATACTAGAGTATTTATGATTTGCAAACATTTTCTTCCATTTGTAATTTTTCTTTCCACTTTCTTGATAGTCTCCCTTCATGTTCACAATCACAAGCCTGCCCTTGTGTGGCTTTGAAGTTCAAAATGAATCGGTATAGGCCAATTCATTCCTGCCCCCACATGCACAGAATGGGGGAGAAAACAAATCTAATCCTTTCTGGAGTTATTGAGGCCTTATTGAGGCTTTAACAAGATTTTTACAGATAAGGCCCAGTCAAATATGCACATACTGTTTTTAAAAAGCCACCATCAGCACAAACAATAAGCTAAAGATGTAGATATCCAAAGACTTATTACCAGATACAAACTATTTGAAAATGTGTTCAACATGTTTAAATAAGTGAGAAAATAGTAAAAAACACACAAGGAAGGAATAACTAGGTATCGCAAAGAAGCAAATAGACTTCTAGAAATGAAAGTAAAAGATTAACGTAATTTTTAAAATGTTCTATTGTGGTAAAATACACATAATATAAAATTTACCATTTTAAGCATATTAAAGTGTACAATTCAGTGGTATTTAGTACATTTATAATGCTGTGCAATCACCACCACTATTTAGTTCCAGAAAATTTTCATCACTCCAAAAGGCCATTTGTACCCATTAAATACACGCTCCCCATTCTCACCTTCCCCAGCCTTTGGCAACCATGAATGTACTCTCTGTTGATTTGCATATGCTGGACAGGTCATACACATGGAATCATACAATATGCGGCCTTTTGTGTCTGGCTTCTTTCACTTAGCATAATGTTGTCTAAGTTCATCCATGTGGTAGCATGAATCAGTACTTCCTCTTACTTGGGGGCATTAGATCCCGGCCTCGAGGACCTAAATGCCTGGACAATCTGGAGCTGATGTCCCGTATAGAGGCTTGGAGTGCCCTAGTGGTGGCTTTGGCACTGCCACACCCAAATGGCACACTTACCTGCCTTCCCCTTGCTGAGGGCTGGCTGGTGATGCAGGCTTAGACTACCATGAGGAGTCCTTCTGCCAGGGAATAATCCTTCTGTGAAGGAGCTAATGACCCTTGATCTTTATTCTGGTTTATAAACTGAGGGAGCATCTAAACACTTTTTTTTCCCCCTTGGAAAACTTTTATTTTATTTTGGTACCATTAATCTACAATTATATGAGGAACATTATGTTTACTAGACTCCCCCTAACACCAAGTCCCCCCCCACATACCCCATTACAGTCATTGTCCATCAGCATAGTAAGATGCTAAAGAATTACTAATTGTCTTCTCTGTGTTGTACAGCCATCCCTGTGTCCCCTAAGTAATGCCCCTTTTCCCCTCTTATCCCTTCCTTCCCACCCATCCTCCCCAGTCCCTTTCCCTTTGGTAACTGTTAATCCATTCTTGGGTTCTGTGAGTCTGCTGCTGTTTTGTTCCTTCAGTTTTTGCTTTTTTCTGATACTCCACAGATAAGCGAAATGATTTGATACTTGTCTTTCTCCGCCTGGCTTACTTCACTGAGCATAATACCCTCTAGCTCCATCCAGGTTGTTGCAAGTGGTAGGATTTGTTTTCTTCTTATGGCTGAATAATATTCCATTGTGTATATATACCACATCTTCTTTATCCATTCATCTACTGATGGACACTTAGGTTTCTTCCATTTCTTGGCTATTGTAACTAGTGCTGCTATAAACATAGAGGTGCATATGTCTTTTTCAAACTGGGCTGCTGCATTCTTAGGATAAATTCCTAGGAGTGGAATTCCTGGGTTGAATGGTATTTCTATTTTGAGTTTTTTGAGGAACTTCCATACTGCTTTCCACAATGGTTGAACTAGTTTACATTCCCACCAGCAGTATAGGAGGGTTCCCCTTTCTCGACAAACTTGCCAACATTTGTTGTTGTTTGTCTTTTGGATGGTGGCGATCCTTACTAGTATGAGGTAATATCTCATTGTGGTTTTAATTTGCATTTCTCTGATGATTAGCAATGTGGAGCATTTTTTCATGTGCCTGTTGGCCATCTGAATTTCTTCTTTGGAGTAGTGTCTGTTCAGCTCCTCTGCCCATTTCTTAACTGGTTTATTTGCTTTTTGTTTGTTGAAGTGTGTGAGCTCTTTATATAATTTGGATGTCAACCCCTTATCAGATATGTCATTTATGAATATATTCTCCCATACTGTAGGATGTCTTTTTGTTCTACTGATGGTATCCTTTGCTGTATGGAAGCTTTTCAGTTTGATATAGTCCCACTTGCTCATTTTTGCTTTTATTTCCATTGCCCGGGGAGATATGTTCATGAAGAAGTTGCTTATGTTCATGTCCAAGAGATTTTTGCCTATATTTTTTCCTAAGAGTTTTATGGTTTCATGACTTACATTCAGGACTTTGATTCATTTTGAGTTTACTTTTGTGTATGGGGTTAGACAATAATCCAGTTTCACTCTCCTATGTGTAGCTGTCCAGTTTTGCCAACACCAGCTGTTGAAGAGGCTGTCATTTCCCCATTATGTATCCATGGCTCCTTTATCATATATTAGTTGACCATATATACTTGGGTTAATATCTGGACTCTCTATTCCGTTACACTGGTCTATGAGTCTGTTCTTCGGCCAGTACCAAATTGTCTTGATTACTGTGGCTTTGTAGTAGAGCTTGAACTTGGGAAGCGAGATTCTCCCCTGCTTGATTCTTCTTTGTCAGGATTCCTATGGCTATTCGGAGTCTTTTATGTTTCCATATGAATTTTAGAACTATTTGATCCAGTTCCTTGAAGAATGCTGTTGTTATTTTGATAGGGATTTCATTGAATCTGTAGATTACTTTAAGCAGGATGGCCATTTTGAAAACATTAATTCTTCCTAGCCAAGAGCATGGGATGAGTTTCCATTTGTTAGTGTCCACTTTAATTTCTCTTAAGAGTGTCTTGTAGTTTTCAGGGTATAGGTCTTTCACTTCCTTGGTTAGGTTTATTCCTAGGTATTTTATTCTTTTTGAAGCAATTGTGAATGGAATTGTTTTCCTGATTTCTCTTTTCATTAGTGTATAGGAAAGCAACAGATTTCTGTGTATTAATTTTGTGTCCTGCAACTTTGCTGAATTCAGATATAAGTTCTAGTAGTTTTGGAGTGGAATCTTTGGGGTTTCTATGTACAATATCATGTCATCTGTAAAGAGTGACAGTTTGACTTCTTCTTTACCAATCTGAATGCCTTTTATTTCTTTATTTTGTCTGATTGCCATGGCTAGGACTTCCAGTACTATGTTGAATAACAATGGGGAGAATGTGCATCCCTGTCTTCTTCCTGATCTCAGAGGAAAAGCTTTCAGCTTCTCACTGTTAAGTATGATGTTGGCTGTGGGTTTGTCATATATGGCCTTTATTGTGTTGAGGTACTTGCTCCCTATACCTATTTTGTTGAGAGTTTTTATCATGAATGGATGTTGAATTTTGTCAAATGCTTTTTCAGCATCTATGGAGATAATCATGTGGTTTTTGTCCTTCTTTTTATTGATGTGGTGGATGATGTTGATGGATTTTCAAATGTTGTACTATCCTTGCATCCCTGAGATGAATCCCACTTGATCATGGTGTATGATCCTCTTGATGTATTTTTGAATTCGGTTTCTAGTATTTTGTTGAATATTTTTGCATCTATGTTCATCAGGGATAGTGGTCTGTAATTTTCTTTTTTGGTGGGGTCTTTGCCTGATTTTGGTATTAGAGTGATGCTGGCTTCATAGAATGAGTTTTGAAGTATTCCTTCCTCTTCTATTTTTTGGAAAACTTTAAGGAGAATGGGTATTATGTCTTCTCTGTATGTATGATAAACTTCAGTGGTGAATCCATCTGACCTGGGGGTTTTGTTCTTGGGTAGTTTTTTGATTACCAATTCAATTTCGTTGCTGGCAATTGGTCTGTTTAGATTTTCTGTTTCTTTCTTGGTAAGTCTTGGAAGGTTGTAGTTTTCTAGGAACTTGTCCATTTTTTTCCAGGTTTTCCAGCTTGTTAGCATGTAGATATTCATAGTATTCTCTAAGAATACTTTGTATTTTTGTGGGGTCCATAGTGATTTTTCTTTTCTCATTTCTGATTCTGTTGATGTGTGTACATCCTCTTTTTCTCTTAGTAAGTCTGGCTAGGGGCTTATCTCTTTTGTTTATTTTCTCAAAGAACCAGCACTTGATTTCATTGGTTTTTTCTATTGTTTTATTCATCTCAATTTTATTTATTTCTTCTCTGATCTTTATTATGTCCTTCCTTCTGCTGACTTTGGGCCTAATTTGTTCTTCCTTTTCCAGTTTCAATAATTGTGACTTTAGACTATTCATTTGGGATTGTTCTTCCTTCTTTAAATAGGCCTGGATTGCTGTATACTTTCGTCTTAGGACTGCCTTTGCTGTGTCCTGCAGAAGTTGGGACTTTGTGCGGTTGTTGTCATTTGTTTCCATATATTCTTTGATCTCTATTTTAATTTGTTCGTTGATCCATTGATTATTTAGGAGCATGCTGTTAAGCTTCTATGTGTTTGTGAGGCTTTTTGTTTTTTTTGTACAATTTATTTCTAGTTTTATCCCTTTGTGGTCTGAGAAGTTGGTTGGTACAATTTCAATCTTTTTGAATTTAGTGAAACTCTTTTTGTGGCCTAGTGTGTAGTCTATTCTGGAAAATGTTCCATGTGCACTTGAGAAGAATGTGTATCCTGCTGCTTTTGGGTGTAGAGTTCTGTAGATGTGTATTAGGTCCATCTGTTCTAATGTGTTGTTCAGTGCCTCTGTGTCCTTACTTATTTTCTGTCTGTTGGATCTGTCCTTTGGAGTGAGTGGTGTGTTGAAGTCTCCTAGAATTAATGCATTGCATTATGCTTCCTCCTTTAATTCTGTTAGTATTTGTTTCACATATGTCGTGCTCCTTTATTGGGTGCATATATATTTATAGTGGTTATGTCCTCTTGTTGGAGTGACCCCTTTATCATTATGTAATGTTCTTCTTTATCTCTTGTTACTTTCTTTGTTTTGAAGGCTATTTTGTCTAATGCAAGTACTGGAACACCTGTTTTTTTCTCCATACTGTTTGCATGAAATATCTTTTTCCATCCTTTGACAACTTTTAGTCTGTGTATGTCTTTGGGTTTGAGGTGAGTTTCTTGTAAGCAGCATACAGGTGGGTCTTGCTTTTTTATCCATTCTGTTACTCTGTATCTTTTTGTTTGTTTGTTTGTTTTCTTTCTTTTTCTTTTGGCATCTCATATTTATTGATCAAATGGTTGTTAACAACAATAAAATTCTGTATGGGGGGTCAATGCTCAATGCACAATCATTAATCCATCTCAAGCCTAATTCTTGTCAGTCTCCAATCTTCTGAAGCATAACGAACAAGTTCTTACATGGTGAACGAATTCTTACATAGTGAATAAGTTCTTACATGGTGAACAGTACAAGGGCATTCATCACAGAAACTTTCAGTTTTGATCATGCATTATGAATTATAAACAATCAGGTCAGCTTTGAATATTCGTTTGATTTTTATACTTGACTTATATGTGGATCCCACATTTCTCCCTTTATTATTATTATTATTTTTATTTTTAATAAAATGCTGAAGTGGTAGGTAGATGCAAGATAAAGGTAGAAAACATAGTTTAGTGTTGTAAGAGAGCAATTATAGATGATCAGGTGTGTGCCTGTAGACTATGTGTTAATCCACTCTGTATCTTTTGATTGGTGCATTCAGTCCATTTACATTTAGGGTGATTATTGAAAGATATGTACTTACTGCCATTGCAGGCTTTAGATTCTTGGTTACCAAAGGTTCAAGGGTAGCTTCTTTATTATGTAACTGTCTAACTTAACTCGCTTATTAAGCTATTATAAACACAGTGTGATGATTCTTTATTTCTCTCCCTTGTTATTCCTCCTCCTCCATTCTTTATATGTTAGGTGTTTTATTCTGTTCTCTTTTGTGTTTCCTTTGACTGCTTTTGTGAATAGTTGATTTTATTTTTTGCCTTTAGTTAGTATTTGTTTGTTCTGCTTTCTTTGGTGTGATTTTATTTTCTCTGTTGACTTCTATTTAGCCTTATGAGTGCTTCCTTCTAGAGCAGTCCCTTTAAGATATCATGTAGAGGTAGTTTGTGAGAGGCAAATTCCTTCAACTTTTGCTTGTCTGGAAATTGTTTAATCCCCCCTTCATATTTAAATGATAATCATGCTGAATACAGTATTCTCGGTTCAAGGCCCTTCTGTTTCATTGCATTGAATATATCATGCCATTCTCTTCTGGCCTGTAAGGTTTCTGCTGAAAAGTCTGATGATAGCCTGATGGGTTTTCCTTTGTAGGTGACCTTTTATCTCTTTCTGGCTGCCTTTAATACTCTGTCCTTGTCTTTGATCTTTGTCATTTTAATTATTATATGTCTTGTTGTTGTCCTCCTTGGGTTCCCTTGTGTTGGGAGATCAGTGGGCTTCCATGGTCTGAGAGACTATTTCCTCCCCCAGTTTGGGGAATTTTTCAACAATTATTTCTTCAAAAACACTTTCTATACCTTTTTCTCTCTTCTTCTTCTTCTGGTACCCCTATAATGCGAATATTGTTCCATTTGTATTGGTCACACAGTTCTCTTAATATTCTTTCATTCCTGGATATCCTTTTATCTCTCTCTGCCTCAACTTCTCTGTATTCCTGTTCTCTCATTTCTATTCCATTAACAGTCTCTTGCACCTCATCCAGTCTGCTCTTAATTCCTTCCAGAGATTGTTTCATTTCTTTAATCTCCCTCCTGATTTCATCCCTTAGCTCTTGCATATTTCTCTGCAGCATGGTTATGACATTTATTTTGAATTCTTTTTCAGGAAGATTGGTTATATCTATCTCCCCAGGCCCTCTCTAGGGAGTTGTCTGGGTGATTCTTGACTGGACCAAACTCTTCTGCTTTTTCATGGCGATAGAGGTAGTCATAGGCAGGTGGCTCATTTGTCAGCCCCTTTGCAAGATGCTGAGTTCTTGCAGATGTAGATATAGCCTGGCTGTAGTACTTGGTCTGTTAGGAATAGTTGTATTTGTTGTATTTTCAAAAATATATATGGTTTTGGTAGGAGATTTCTGCTGCCCTATTCACACTGCCAACTTGGCTCCTCCTCTCCTCTAAACACTTTTTAAGGACCTTTGCAGTCAAGAGAGTTGTAATATTATGGAAGTTCATGTTCGTAGATGATGTTTGTGCTGCAAATGAGGGTCACCCATTGCAGGTGTGGCCAACAGGAAGGTGGGATTGCGGGGGCTTTCTCTTCATCAAAGCTTGCAGGAGCCCATTCACAACACTGGAAGTTTCTAATTCTTACTTCTCCCTGCAAGGGGACTGTATAGCTAGGGATTTACAACTTTTTTAGTCCACTGTGGAAAACAGTATGGAGGTTCTTTAAAAACTTAAACATGTAATTACCATATGTCCCAGTAATTCCACTTCTGGGTATTTACCCCCCCCACCAAATGCAATCCCTAACTTGAAAAGATTTATGCACCTCTATGTTTATTGTAACATTATTTACAATAGCCAAGATATGGAGGCAACCTAAGTGTCCATCAATAGAGGAATGGATAAAGAAGATGTGGTACTTACATAAAATGGAATATGTCTCAGCCATAAAAAAGAAAGAAATGTTAACCATTTGTGACAATATGTATGGACCTAGAGGATATTAGGCTAAGTGACATAAGTTAGACAGAGAAAGATAAATACCATATGTTTTCATGTATGTGCAGAATATAATGTAAAAAAACAACCCAAACAGAAATAAACTCATAAACACAGAGAATGGGTGGTTGGTTATTATGGGGGACCAAGATGAAATAGGTGAAGGAGGGGATAAAGAGGTACAAACATCAATTTATAAAATAATTTAGTGACAGGGATGAAATTATAGCATAGGGAATGTAGCTCATAATATTGTAATATCTTTGTATGGTGACAGATGGTAACCACACTTATCATGGTGAGCATTTATTAATGTATGTAATTGATGAATCACTTAATTGTTCATCTGAAAGCAATATAATATTGTATATAAACTATATTCCAATAAAAGTGATAAACAAATAAATAAAATGAAACAAAACAGATGCCACAAGAGAGAAGCAAAGTAATCTTATGGATGTTCAAAGGAAGAAGAGGTCACATACAACACAGGTCTAGAAACATAGGAAAGAGGTGAGATTTATGATGAATTTTGAAAGATGGTTGGGAGTTGGGAGTTCTTATTTACTTTTAAAAATAAATACGTTTTTTTTCTTCTAATTACCAAAGCAGCAAATGATTGCTGTGATTAATTTTGGAAATACTATGAAGCCAAATAATATAAAATAAAATAAGCTCCCCCATAATAGTGTCTATCATCCAGAGGTGATAATGGCAACTTTCATTTTTTCTATACTTTTAGTAAGTACTATATTTCATTTAAGTATCTGATGGTCTATTCTGATTGTCTAACACTGAATCACAAATTATTCCAACAGTTTAAAAATTTTAAAGCACTGTGTTCATGTGATTCTAGTGTGAAGGTAGAATTGAGAAGGAATGTCCAAGTATTTTATTTTATATATAAAAAAACTAAGGCAGGGATAAATTAAGTGATTTTCTCAGGAACAAGACTAACTGAAGTAACAGCATGTAGTATTTACAAAGAATTGTATTATTTATTACTGCTTACGGTGTTGCACCAAAAGCACAGTGGCTTAAAAAATAAAACATGTATTATCTAACAGGAAAAACAGTTTTTAAAGCTTTGAATAAATGATTGCCTACTACTCTGTTATTGATACATCTATTCTCTCATTCAATCATTCCATCTTTATTTATTGCCATCCATACACACTATTGTATTTTAATTTCAAGCAAGTGCCTGACACTTAATTGGATTTTTGTTTAATCAGTGAATGAATGAGTAGGTTTCAGGCAGTATGCTAGATCTGTAACTATTTTCTTAGTCATTTTCTCCACTGTTAAACACTTAAGATTTTCCTTTTTTCCCCTATTTTATAACCACTGCATTTGTGTGCATGAATTATTTGTTAGAGGGACTTCAATGGATAGAGTTCAGAGATTTCAATGGGTAGAGTTCAGAGACGGGGGAGAGAATATAGGTAGATGCTCAAAATGAAGGTGACACCAGAAAGAGCATATTTATGGACCACCGAATAGTTTGCATTGGCTGGAGATGAGTTAGGGGAGATGTGAAAAGTAAGAAGAATTCTTTCCATTTGTATAGTAGTTCCTAATTTAAGGAATTCTTTCATAGACATTCATTTACATAATCCTGACAGCATTATTTCCACTTTATAAATGAAGAAACTGGGAATTAGAGAGTTTGAGTTGTCTTAGTTTGCACAGCTGGTCAGTGATAGAGATAGAACTGGGTTTTGAAATACGTGTTTTGGAGTTCGGGTTTTATCTTGAGAGCAATGGGGAGTCATTGGAGGGTATTATTATTATTATTATTATTAATTGGTATAACTTTTTATTCTGAAATAGTTTGATTCCCAAGAAGTTGCAAAAAATAGTAGTACAGCGAGTTCCTGTGTAGATTGCATCCAGGTTTTCCCAATGAGTGTAACTTATATGCTTTGTCAAAACCAGGAACTTGATATTGGTACACTGTTATTCACTTGGGGTTTCTCAACCTTGGCACTGTTGTCCTTTTGAATGACATAATTCTTTGTTGTGGGCTGTCTTGTGCACTATGAGATGTTTAACGGCTCCCCTGACCTCTACCCACTAGATGCTGCTAGCAACTGCCATCCCCCCAGCTTTCATGACCAAAAATATCTCCAGACATTGCCCAATATCCCCTGGGGGCAGTGGCAGCATTACCTGTGGCTGAAAACCACAGCATTAACTCAAGTACACAACTCAATTGGAGTGTGTGTGTGTGTGTAGTGCCATGACATTTTATCGCTTGTATAGGTCCACGTAACCATCATGACAGTCAGGATACAGAACTGTGCTATAAATCCTCAAGTATGTCATTTCTAGGTCTTATGGTACTTGTATGTTTAGTTTTTAAGTAAATTGCCAAATAATTTTCGATGGTGGCTCTGCAATTTTACATTCCTTTCAATATCACCAATGGGGTTTCTTTGTGTCTTTGCCAACATTTGATATTGCCACTTTCTTAGCCATTCTGATAAGTGTGCAGTGATCTCATTAAGGAAATTTGCATTTTTCAAATGGCCCATGATGTTGAACATCTTTTCGTGTGCTTTTTGCCATCTGTATATTATCTTAGGTGCATGTCTGCACATGTATTTTCTCATATTGTAAATGGACTGTTTGTTTCTACTGTTGAGTGTTCTTTGTATATATCCGGGATTCTTTGTCAGTTATGTGATTTGAAAATATTTTTTCCTATAGTTTGCCTTTTCATCCTCTTAGCAGAGTCTTTGGAAGAGCAAAAGTTGTTTTAAAAATTTACTTTTCAAGTTTTATTGGCATATCATTGACATACAGCCCTGTCTAACTTTAAGGTGTGCCACGTAATGACTTGACATACATATACTGTGAAATGCTTACCAAAATACGTTTAGTTAACATGTTAATTCTTCTCCTCATAGAGTTCTAAAATTTTTAGGATCTACTCTCTTAGCAACTTTCAAATATACCATCCAGCAGTGTTAGCTGTAGCCATCACATTGTACATTACATCCCCACTACTTATTTATAACTGGAGGTTGGTATCTTTTAACCATCTTCATCTAATTACAAGTTTTTAATTTTCACAAGGTCCATCAGTTTTTCCCTTCAGTTTTTCCCTTTATGGATCATGTTGCATCTAAAAAGTCTTTCTTTACTTTCAGATCCTAAAAATTTTCACCTATTTTTTTCTAAAAGTTTTATAGTTGTATGATGTACATTTAAGTGTGATCAATTTTGAGTTAATTTTTATATAAGCTGTGAGGTTTAAGTTGAGGTTCATCATTTTGCTTATGAATGTCCAATTGCTCCAGAATTATTTGAATTTTTTTTACACCTTTGTCAAAAATGAGTTGAGCATATTTGCATGGGTCTGTCTCTGGATTCTCTATTCTGTTTTTCTTACCTATATGTTTATTACTATGCTAATACCAGACTTTCTTGATTACTGTAGCTATGTCTTGAAATCAAGTGGATTGATTCTTCCTCCTACTTTATTCTCATTTTGCAAAATTGTTTCACCTCTTCTAGTTCCTTTAGTTTTCTATGTACATTTTAGGAGTCTTGTCTATGTTTACAAAAAATCTTGCAGGGATCTTGATAGGAATTGCATTAAAGATCTATATTATTTTGGGGAGAATCTTTAATATGTTGAATCTTCCAATTCGTGAACACTATATATCTTTCACTAGAGGATTTGAACTGTGGTAGTAGTGTGATTTGATGTGTGTTTTCTGAAACTCACACTAGCTGATGTATGAAGAAAGAATTCTTGAAGGTGGAACCTGTAGAGGCAGGGAGATCAATTAGGAGGCTGTTGTAGTCCGTTATATGAGAGATGATGATGGATCAGATGAGGTGATGGATAAATGAGCTTTGGGGTTTGTTTCTGAGATGGAAGTAGTAGAATTTACTGATGGACTGAAGGTAGAGATTAAAGAAGAGGGAAGTGTCAAGGGTAATTCCTGGGTTTCTGGCTTGAGCCAGAAGATCACACCACTTACTAAGAGGAATATATGAAGGATCACATTTTAGGGAAACAGGATTATTCCTTTGTTGATGTTGTGACTTTCAGTTGTCAGTGGGCCTTCCATTTGTCTATTCTATCTAATAGGCAGTTAAATATATCGTCAGAAGCTAAGGGGGAACTTAGTGCTTTACATACTGGTATCTGTACTCAAACTATCCCTTTTGATCATTTGAATTAAGACTAGATAACCTTGTCACTCAAGGGTGGAAACTTGAGTTCTAGGGCCCTGATAATTTGCAAAGGGTTACTGGTCCCATCACTTAGCTCATAAGTGGGAGTATAAAGGAAAGGGATTTGTGACCTGATTTCAAATGGAAAGGGTTGGGAAGTAATGATATGATTGTTGATGCAAATGAACATAAAGAAGGCATACTGGTGACTCAAAATGTCTGTGCCTTTAAAAATCTGCTGAAGAATTTACATTGTATGTACTTTGGGAACAGATAGTTAGTTTTTATTTCTGGTGAGAATAATTCGAAATGCCAGAACCAGAGTTCTATTTATACTTTTGGCATGCTGGGTTTTTGCGGGGGAGTAGGGTGAGATGAGAATTGTAATACGTTTGAGCTGTGGTCTTATTTACCTGAAAGGGAAAGACTTGGGAGTTACACTCCTATTTCAATGCGTTGGCTACAGGGTTCTGCTAAGGAGTAGGCAGCACCATGAGCTGAGGTCTGTGGATGCTTTGTTGCAGACAGGGTGAATTACAGGTTTAGGACTTTTAAAATAGGTTCTTTGGTGTATTCTGAGGGCATATTTAATCAGCTGGAGCCATTCTAGAATGCTGCCAATGCTGGGGGGCTTCTCTAGTGGTAGGAGGGGACCTGTGTGGCATAATAGGATAAGATGGAAGCTTTGTGTGTTCTGGAAGTATTCCCTGGAGCACGGTCGTCATCCCTTTTGGCACCTTCAGCTCAGGGCTCTAATTCCTCTTTATTCTTGCTCCTTTTACCACTCCAAGTCTGTTAAATATGGTAGTCTTATTGGGAGGTTAGCAAAAAGCATCTGCTTTTCTTATTCACCAGTGTGTTACAATCCCATTAGAGAAAACATTTCCTAAGCTAAGTAGGCAATTCATTTATTTCAGCATTTGTGTTCTGTGATCCAGGAATCCCCTAATGCTAATTCAAATTCTGGTTATCTTAATAAGGTTGGAGATTTTTATAGGATGGATAGAATTGGGTGGGGTGGGGGTGGAAAAAATGAAAGATTTGCTTCAAAACTTTAGTGAAACCCATCACCCTACCTCTGGGCTGGTAGGAGACCCATCCCTGAAGCCTTTGCTCAGGTTTCTATAGGGCAGAGAGAATTTGCCCTGGTCCCCAAGGAAGCATGCCATCTTTCCATCTTCCTGGTTTCAGTGTATGTGTGCACCATTTTCTTTCATTAACAGGCAGATTAGGCTGACTTCTAGAAAATCAAAGGTGCAGGAAGAGCAGCATGCCTCTGGAAAGCCCCCCATCCCTGGCAGGCCTGCCCCACTGGCTGGGATTTCCACTGTTGTAGTAACTCCTCTCAGAGTGTGGGGTCCACAGATATGGGTTACATGAGGGCCAGCTTCACAGTCTTTTGTCATTTAAATACCATCAGTACCATTATTTACTAAATGCTTCCCTTTAAATTGATTTCAAACGGAATCACCTTTTAACTGCAGCCTTGTAATAACCCATAATATCCATGTGATCTCGGGTTTGCTGTGCTAGTTTTACTCTGGCCAAGGCTGGCCTTCCAAGCAAGACCAGTGGGTCTTCCTCCTTTTTCACAGTGACAGGCTCAGGGGCCCTGGAATCTGCATTCCCAGGAAAGGTTTGCTATGAAACCTTTATCTCAGGCTTCACTGAGGAAGAGCGCTTGGCAGGAATCTGTGCCCCTGTGACATTCTCTCCAGTCACTTGGAGACAGAAGGTTATACCATCCGCATAAACATTTGTGACCCCGGTTGGGTTGGCAAATATCTTGACTGGCAGCTTTCCACTCTGCTGGACTACTACACGTCTGCTGGAGTTGGTGTGCAAAGCTCACAAGTCATCCCCACAGGGGCTCTGCTTGGGCACATATGGGGTCCTTCTCCTTGGCTTTTTTTTCCTCCACAAAGAGTTGATTGTGAATGAGAATCAGACCTCCTTGGGGTGAGACATGCAGCAGTATGGCTACCCTTGGAGACCAAGCAGATGCCCAGTATCATAGGTGGTAGTGTAATACAGCTTTCGTGACCAAACTGCTACACCCAGACAATTACAAGTATGATGCATTTCCCTCCAACCCCTCTCCCTCCTGGCCAGCAGAGCTTGGGGACCTCTGAGCAGAATCAGGTATCAGGAGATAGGAGTGTGGGAGTAGCCTCTGAGCATCACAATAATTTTGTTAGAAGTCTTTCCAGTTCACTCAGGGCTTTCCCCCATGTATCTTATAAGGTCCCCTTGGTCTTTGACACCTGCTCAGTGTCCTGACCTCTCAAAGTTCCATTCACAAAAGCCCGTTAGTCCAATAAACACCCAGCACTATCATGGTTAAGGGTGCTAAGTTTATATATTTGCAGTTGAACCAGGAGACTTTTGGAGTCAATGCTTAAAAAAAAAAAAAAGGCTCAGTGTTTCCTAAAGAGTGGTAGAGAGAATTTTGTGTGGTGCATTAGAATAACTTCTTAAAAAATCAACTGTCCAGTGACCAGCCCACGTTCTTATTTTCTATTTGACCACATTTCCTAGTCTAGATTTCTTCTCTGAATCTCAGCTATTGGTATCTCCCTGTTAAAGAAAAGCAGAATAGCACTATAGATACATGTAGGGGCTCTGCAGTAAATAAACTTGTTTTGAATCCTGGCTTCAGCACTTACTACTGAAGTGAACAGGCAAGTTACACTGGGCCTTAGGTTCCTTCCCTGTAAAGTGGGATGATAATGGCCTCCACCTCATAGGATTGTTTTTTCCCTCTTAAAAATGGTTTTATTTTATTTTTAATTAAAAACATTTCTATTGAAGTACATACAGTAAAGTGCACAAATCCTACTGAACAGCTTGGTGAATTTTGGCATGTGTATACACTCATGTTACCATCACCCAGATCAAAATATTAAACATACTAATCTCCCCCCTGCACCTATTCCTTTTCCCCCCTTTTTTAAATTGCAGAATAGTTGACATATAATGTTGTATTAGTTTCAGGGCCACACGTAGTGATTTGACAATTATGTACATTATGAAATGCTCACCATGAGAAGTACACTTATCATCTTTCACCATACCAAGTTATTCCAATATTATTGACTATACTCCCTATGCTGTACTTTTTATCACTGTGAATTTTTTTATACTTGGAAGTTTGCGCCTCTTTATTTTCATAGGTTGTTTTGAAGATTAAATCATAGGCAAAGCTCTTAGCATAGTGCCTGGTGCATAGCCAGCAGTCACATCATATTATGTGTAGCAACAACTAGAACAACAATAATTTTTATTCTTGGGATTCTTGTATGTCATTTAGTGCTCATTGCTGATGCTGCTCTCTACCCACTGTTTCAGCTTCTTAGATCACAAACAGAATACAACTTTTGTTGGATGGACCCTGTGGTTGGCTGTACTTCCAGCTTTTCAGTAAAACGGAGATTGCCAACCCTTTTGTCATTGCCCTTCTTCTATCCCCGAAAAGCGCAAATCTCGTTTGTTTTCAAGCAGAAAGCAAAGCTGGGTGTAATAGAGCAATCCCAGCAGCTAAGACTTCTGGTGGAATTGGCAGTGTTGTGAGGTGAAAGTCTATCAAAGGGAACATTCATTTCCTAGAGTAATATTCTCTCACAACATCTAGAGCCCACCATTTGTTTTAAGAGAAATTGATTATTGCCACATACCTGAAATTCACAATTTAAAAACTTGTCGACTTACCCATTTATTCATTCAGTAGTTATAGGCCTGGGTTTTAGAGGCCTTTTAAGAAGTTTGATTTAGGCCAGTCTGTGTGGACCTGTTGTCTCTGTGAATGAACTTCAGGAATTAGCCTGGAAGGAGGTCTTGGGAAAGGTTGAAGCCAAACGCAGTTTGGAGAGGTAACTGCCAGCCACCAGGGCTTTAGGGCTCCCTCTGCTTGACGATCAGGCTTCTGTTCTAAGGGTGGCCTTGTGCTCCAACGGTAGGATCAATTACAAGGCTAGAATGAAAGGAGCAAAGTGGGAGAATATTATGCATGATTATGAAAACATACAAATATATGGACACATACTGAGGACTTACGGGATACTAGGCGCTGAGTTAGGAAGAAGAGCTATAAAGACAAACACAACCTGACCTTTGTCAGAGGAGACAGATATATGAGCAGACAAATGCGATGGGGGTCCTAGGGACCGGCCTGAAGTCTCTGTTAGTGGCACTGCAGGGGATGGGCATAGGGAAGGTCTAGACAGATCTACTGGTAGTGGGGACGATCTGTAAAAAGGACAGGTTTCACAGAGGGCAATGTGACCCATAAGCTGAGTCCTGAAAGATAGGTAGTGTCCTCCTGGCAGACAGCAGGGAGAGGGCGAGAGAGCGCACAGGGGCCCTATCGCTTGACTTAGCCATAAACTTGATGATAATTTACATCCAGATCTCTTGAGGCAAGTTGCAACTGTTTTTATTTGTTAACATCTCAAGGCTTTTAGGCATAAAAGAATATTCACACTGTGGATCTTAAGGGCATATTTGTTTCAAATTCATTGTAAATTAATTAGAAGGTACGAGGTTCATAATATGGAAATTTTTAGTACAGAAACAAATATATTCCCAAAGGTGGACTTTGGCAGTACTGTTAGCTATTTGCCTCCCTATATTTTTAGAAAAGTGATTTTTAACTGTGGCGTAAATAATAATGTTACAGAGTTGAGTGTGTGATAGGCATTTGCCAGCTTCAGGTGACCTGTTATATTATAAATCATTTAAAAAACACCACAAACTCACAAAAAAAATGTATTTTCTCATTTACATATTCAAAATACACAGTGCCAGAGATATGTGGACCACAGGGAACCCAGTGACAACAAGGTACAGTCTCCTTAGTGAAAGAGACATACCTCCTGCTTTCTAGGAGTTTGTGGTCTAGAACATTTCACCATAGTGCTTCCCCATTTTGGGTGAAAAAAGACATTGATTGGCTTCCCTGGTGGGCAATTGCAACAGGTTGAGGTAGAGTGTCAACTCTCTCTGGGCTGGGGAGTGCAGGTTGGGACAGAGGCCTACCAGCCTGGGGTTCAGAATTGGATGGCTAATTCCTGAAGTTCATTCACAGAGACAACAGGTCCACACAGACTGGCCTAAATCAAACTTCTTAAAAGGCCTCTAAAACCCAGGCCTGTAACTACTGAATGAATAAATGGATAGGTCTACAAGTTTTTAAATTGGTGATGTCAGGTATGTGACAATAATCAATTTCTCTTAAAACAGATGGTGGGCACTAGATGTTGTGAGAGAACATTACTCTAGGAAATGAACGTTCCCTTTGATAGACTTTCACCTCACAACACTGCCAATTCCACCAGAAGTCTTAGCTTCTGGGATTGCTCTATCACACCAGCTTTGCCTCCTGCTTGAAGACAAAGAAGATTTGTGCTTTTCAGGGATAGAAGAAGGGCAACTACAAAAGGGCCAGCAATCTCTGCTTTACAGTTGTAGTTCTCAACTTTTCTTAGGTTATAACTCTGCAAATTTGCCAAGCTCCCTGGTAGTGACTGTTCTCTTTCACTCCATCTGCCTGTCTGCCTGCCAACCAGCACCCTTCTACAGTCCAGTTTCCAGATGGGAAACTCAAATATCCCCTCTCTCCCACAAAGCCCAGGTACGTGGTATCTTTGCCTAGGTGTACATTCAAGGTATGACTGCATGAGAGTAATAAAGGCTCCTCTGGTCCCCCAGCTTCTCCTCTGCCAGTTTTGGGCCTGAATTTCTAATCTGAGCCTCATCCTATAGATTAAGGCCTGGATTCCTGCCACCATTCAAATTCAAATGCCGCCATATTCTGCTATCATGATTATCAGCGTTATGGATGTCTTATGCTGTGACTTTCTGCTCTGGCGATTATCATCATTCTCAGTCTGTGAGCAAGAATGAGTGCTTTGGGAAAACCCACTGGAGGAAGGCGAAAGGGACGAAGAGGGCTCTGGATGTCTGGAGAAGAAAGGAGTATGCAGGTATAGAAAGCACTCTGACAACAAGGCAAAAAGGGGTTGAACTGCAGGCAGAAAGCACTGAAGTTGAACTCTAGAGACAACACAGCTTTGCTAAAGTCGGAACTACCGCGCCTTCTCTTCTGCTTCCTCCCTCAGGGCCGGCTAGTTCCCGAATTAGAAAAAGTAATTTAAGCACGCCCTCAGGTGGCCAAACGCAATACTGCGGCAAAGGCTTTTGATGGAAGTTCGTTCGGTGGACAAACATGCCGGGATAGGCGCTGGTGCTTGGCAGGTTGGTAAGCACCCGGCAGGGCAACTTGTGTTGGGATGGCTCTCTTCCTTTGGGGTGTCGATTCTCAAGCAGATTGACGTAGCAACCTTGGAATAATCCTGCCAGGTTGATTTTGGATTCCCTGCGTCGCCTCCTCCTCACAGTGCTGCATGGCATAGGTCTGTTTTTGAAAATAAAGCGAACCTAAATTATTTCTTGGATTTAAATATTATTATAGGTTCCTGAAATTAACTGGAGCTACCTCCTTAGGAAAAGAGGAAGATTTATGTATGCATTTTTCATCTAAAACAGAATAGAGCTACAAGGATGGATGACTGCAGATATTTTAAATGTTCTAGTTTTGGAATAATTGCAGATTTACAGAGAAGTTGTGAAGATAGTAGAAATAATTCCCATATATGCTTCACCCAGATTCTCCCAAAGTTAGCATTTCGCTTCATCATTCTCTAATTATAAATGTGTGTATATATTTTCTGATCTGTTCGAGAATAAGTTACAGACACGATGCTCCTTTATCCTAAACACTTCACTTTTTAAAAAAGAGAATATTCACTTATATAACCACCATACATTTAATTAAACCAGGAAATTCACATTGATACAATGCTATTTTCTAATATTCAGACTTGATTCAAATTTGAAAATTGTCTTACTGACATCCTTTGTAGTAAATATAAATACAGGCTCCAACCCAGTATCATGCGTTACATTGCATTTAGGTGTGTTTCTTTAATCTTTCATCTGAAATAGTTCCTCAGTCTTTCCTTGTCTTTTATGACCTTCACATGTAAAGAGCACAGGCCAATTATCTTATGGGATATCCCTGAATTTGGATCTGTTGGCTGTTTCTTCCCGATGAGGTCAGGTTATGCATTTGGGGTGGGAATAGCAGAAGTGATGTTATATCCTTCTCAATACACGTGATGTTCCTCTGTTTTGGCCATAGGTTCCGACACACAGATATCAGAATGATTAATGTTGAAACGATGCATGCAAATAAGGTCAGGTTTCCTATAGGCTCACAGGAACTTCACTTGTGGGGTGAGATAAAAGCTGGAGAAATCACCCCTTAGCCTCTGATCAATCTAGGAAGGTCTTATGTAACAGGTGGGATTTCAGGAACTTTGAGCTGAGGCAAACTGGCTTTTTTTCCCCCCAGCTTTGCTCAGAGAGAGTCAGTTGTTTATTATTTTACATCTAAAGAGAAATATCTATGGCAGCCCCATCTTTTATTCTGTGTGGTACTTTTAGATATAATAAGAAAAAGCAGCTACCATTTAAGGAGAACCACAGATGTTAGGCATTTTGCTAGGAACCTTGTGAATAGTCTTTTACTTAATCCTTACAACTGCTCTGCAAGTTAAGTGTTAGTCCCGCACGGCTAATGAGAATACAGGCTCAGGGAGAGTATAGCATTCTTCAGTGGTCTGAGATCTGCACGCTGCTCTGTGTGTCTCCAAACCTAAAGGCCTAACAGCTCACACTTTCACAAATGTAATTTTTTTAAAATTAAAGTATCACTGATATCCAATCTTAGGATGGTTTCAAATACACAATGCAGTGGTTCAACATTCACCCATATTATCAAGTCCTCACACACACACCCCCGCCCCAGTGCAGTCACTGTTCATCAACGCAGTTAGATGTTAGAGTCATTACTTATCTTCTCTATGCTGTACTGCCTTCCCCGTGAACTACCTATGCTGTGATTGCGAATTATAGTGCCCCTTAATCCCCTTCTCCCTCCTCCTCCCCACCCCAACCCCTCCACCTTGGTAACCACTAGTCCCTTCTCAGTGTCTGTGAGTCTACTGCTGTTTTGTTCTTTCAGTTTTGCTTTGTTTTTATACTCCACAAATGAGTGAAGTCATTTGGTATTTGTCTCTCTCTGCCTGGCTTATTTCACTGAGCATGATACCCTCTAGCTCCATCCATGTTGTTGGAAATGGGAGGATTTCTTTTCTTTCTTATGGCTGAATAATATTCCATTCTGTATATGTACCACATCTTCTTTATCCATTCATCTACTGTTGGACACTTAGGTTGCTTCCGTATCTTGGCTACTGTAAACAGTACAAGCTGGCATTTTGTCAGGGGAGTATTTTGGTATGTGAGGATATTGTGAAGTTCCTAGGTTTTTTTTCCCCCTAATCCCCTCTTGAAAATCAGACACCAGGGCTACTGGGTTTTAGTCTCAGCTATAATTTGGTTGCTGTGTGACGATAGAGAACAGCCAGGTGATCCCTTTCCTAGTTGCTTAACCTGTGAAATGATGGTCCCTCACATGGAAGGAGAGGGCTTGGAAAGCTGTGACTAGAGAGAGGGTTAGGGACATGAGTTCCTGAGCCAGAGACATGTGACACCTAACTGAACTCCTTGTTTCTCAGGGTCCTTTTGGCTACTACAGCCAGACATAAAGTGTTTCCATATAGCCACTGGTAAGTAAACTTTACTCTTCCACTGGGTAACTGGAGATGTGTCATATTGGATATTTACAGTTAGAAATGTTAGGGAGAAGGTTTGTAAAGTAATAGCAACAGTCATTTTGGTGTGTGGCTGCATGTGACATTTTTCTTTCTTTCTTGTTGAATTTTGTAGGCTGTTGGGGATCCCATAAGTTTGACTTCCATTAAGATTTATTTCTCAAATATTTTTCTGAGCTGTAACTGGTGCTATAGAACTGCACTGGCCATTTCCTAAAGATGTGGAGTGCTTTTGGCCACTGACCTTTCAAATGTCATGATAGCCTGATTGGATATTTGATTTCTTATAAATGTGCTTTCTGGCATTACATTTGTAATCTTGAACTTTTAATTTTCTGATGCTATGCAATGTTTAATCAGGTGTGACTGTCATGAGGAGGCAATATAATTTTCCAGTCTTTGCACAAATGTTTTCATAGTTTAAATAGAGGCTCTTATCATATTAATCTAGAAAGGAACGTTTTGCATCAATCAAAGACCAGAATAAAACAACAGCAGATTAAAAGAGATTTCCAAAGAGTTGGCAATGAATACTACCCTGATAAAGGACCTGGTTTATATGTTTAGTATGTTTATTTAATAATAATAAATATGAATATGAAATAATGTTATTTCTTTAATAAATTTATTGATTACCTGTTCTGTGCCAAGCATTGTGCCATGGTTCTGATACACTGTCATAAGATACAGATAAGACAGACAAGTGAATGAATATTTACAATACAGAGTGTGTAGCAATAGGGTACACGTGGGGTGCTGTGATACTTATCTACTATGGGGTGTGGGCGTCCAGGGAAGAGTTTGTGGAGGAAGTGATGTCCAATCTGTTCTATCCATCATCAAGATCTGTCTACTCTACTTCCCCCTAAAACACATCCCAGATCCAATCACTTCTCTCCCTCTCATTGTCTTACCTCTAGTGCAAACTCTCATCATCTCCAGCAGCTGCATATCTGGTCCCCACTAGATTGGAAGCTCCAAGAGGATAAACAGTTTTGTCTTTTTTGTTTGTTGAGAATCCCCAAGCAGTGCCTGATTTATAGAGGGCAGCTAGTATGTATTCTGGAATGAATAAATGGTCTCTTGTCTTACACTATTGGCCCACTGCAGTTTGGCAGCCAATGTGATATTTTAAAAAATGCAATTGTTTTGTCTCTCATGACTCCTCATCTGTCTCACCTTACTCACTTTCTGTGTACTCCAGCAGTTCTCAAGTAGTTAGCTTTTCAGTTCTTGGCACGCTTCCTTTTCTTGTATACCCATTAGGTAAAGTTCTAAAAGTACAGTTTTAATCCTAAAAGTGCAGTTCAAATGCTCTTGCCTTCATGGGGCTTATAGTCATGTGGAGAAGGTAGACCTCAAACAACTGAAGAGGTTAGTTAATAGAATAATTTCAAAGTGATGAGGGACATGAAGTAATAAAACGTGGTCAACTGAAAGAATAAATTGGCCGTGTGGTAGACTGTACTCCTCTTAGAGGTGATGTGTGAGCTGATACCCAAATGACTTGAAGGAGCCAGACAAGCAAAGATCTGGGAGAAGGCCGTTCCAGGACAGAGGCAACAGAAAATGCAAAGACTCTGAAGGAAGGAATATCTTTGCATGTTGAAAATAGCAAGTAAGGATGGAACAGAGTAAGCAGGAAGGATAGCATTTGGCATAGACAAACCTTGGAGGGTAATATAGTTATAGTAAAAAATGTGGGTTTTATTCTAAATGTGATGGGAAGCTTGAGACCATGCCATTAGGTGTAGAACAAAATGTAAATTCTTTATTATGGCCCACCAACCCTGCATGATCTTCCTCTTCATCAGTTTCCCTCCCTCTGTTCCCCTCTTTCCAGCCATACTGATCTTATTTCTATTCCTTGAGTATGTCAAGCTTGTCTGTGCCTCAGGACTTTTGTACTTGCTCTTCTGTGTCTAGAGTGCACTTTTCCCAGATCTTCCCATGGCTGACTACTTATCATTCGAGGTTCAGCTTAAAAATCATCTCCTCAGGAAGACCTTTCCTAGGGGTGCCATCATAAATTACCAGTTAGGTTAAAACAACAGAAAATTATTTTCATAATTCTGAAGCCTCAAAGTCCAAAATCTAGTTGTCAGCAGGCTGCACTCCCTCTGAAGTCTCTAGAGGAGAACCTTCCTTTCCTTTCCAGTTTATGGGGTCTCCAGACATTCTTTGGCTTGTGGCTGCACCCCTCCAATCTCTGCCTCCATCTTGACATGGCCTTTCTCTGTGCCTGTGTGTCTGTATCTTCTTTTCAGTCTCTTACAAGGAAGCTTGTCATTGGATTTAGTACCCACCCTAATCCAGGATGATCTTACCTTGAGATCTTTGTCTAAATTATACCTGGCAAGACTCTTATTCCAAATAAGGTCACATTCTAAAGTTCTGAGTGAACATTTCTTTTAGAGGGCCTCCATTCAATCCACAACACTCGCCTTTCAATTTAAGTCAACTGTCTATTCATTTCCCAGTATATAGCCCTGCTTTATTCATTATCTAAAATATGTTGTTTATTTATTTTTCTTGTTTATTGTCTTTCTCCCCTAGGCTGTGAACTCTATGAGGGCAGGCATCTTGTTTGTCTTGTTTGCTGATACATCATTGCCCAGGACACAGCAGACTTTCAGTAAGTATTTGTTGAAGGAAGGAAGGAAGGAAGGTAGGGAGGGAAGAAAGAAGGAATAATTGAAAGCTAAAGAGTGAATGGTATTGGACCCACAAAGAGGGATGAGGAAGAGAGAAGTGTATTTCCAGGCAGAATGAGCAAAGACTAATGGGTGGCAGAGAGCATGACTAGAAAATAAGATTTCCTGGAGAAGGGGGTGAGGGACACCCATAACCTAAAGAGCCTTGTATGCCATGTTGAGGGTTCTCCCTGCAGTTCAGTGGACCAGGTGACTTAAAGGTCTCTGCTTCAAACATGCAGAAGGGACCCTCTCTGGACTCATCCCTTTTTTTTATTTTTATTTTTTATCATTTTGTTGTTCATCTGAAACCAACATCATCATGTTTTTAATAATCTATATTTCAACAAAAATGTTTTAAGGAATAAAGGAAGAATAAAATGGCCAAAAGTGTCTAAAGGTGAAGAAACTAGAAAAACAGATTCACATCATATTGAGTTCTCATTCTCCATAAAACAAACATTCCAACATGTGTCTAATTATTCAAGGAACTATGAGGTCACAAAACTTATGGATGATTGAAGCTCTTGTTCCTAGCCACTCCTTTAATTTTTAAATTGCATTTGTATGTATTTTAAAAGACCTCATAATCATAATGTTCGAGACTATTTATAAAAACCACTTAACTGAAGGTCTAACAATCAGTACTCCTATGGATGGTTCTGTTACATTGAAAGCCATATAAATTTTTAATACCAGATGTGGGTGACAGATTAACAGAAAGATGATTAGATGATAAAATATAAACATCATTTTCCATGATTCCACCTCCACATTTATTTGGGCACATCCCTTTTTGCGTGGATCTCCACCTTTTCTGGTGCTCCTTAGCAGACTCTATGTGTTGGATCTGGAAAATGAGAACGTTCTCTTTTGCTGACGTCTGAAGGTGTCAGTCTCACTGGACTTTCTTGTTGCTTTCCCACAGACGCTATTTCAAAACTTCAGTAGTTTCCTCGAGGAAACCCCATGGCCTCTCCCATCATTTTCAGCACATGATCTTGCAACTAAATGGAAAATAGAGGCCAGCAAGAGAGGGTTTCTTACCTGGGGTTGTGAAGCAGTTCAGCCAGCTAAGGGATGCGCAAAAATTCATCTGGGGCTTAGAGTTTGAAGAATGGAAGTTGCAGAAAGGAGGCTGGAGAGGTAAGCAGATTACGTAGGTACTTGTGAAGTATGTTCACCCTGTTTAGCAAAAGTGTATAGGTTATATGCAAAGTCAGGCAGATGTGGTGCCTGCCTTCTGGCAGTTTTATCTAAGATTTGTCTCCTGGGAAGTTTTACGTTAAAAGACTAAGACTGATTTTGATTACTAGTACTTTTTTCTGTTTTCATTTGATGAAAAGATAGGAGAGAATGAATAGTGAGTCTAATGAATATTTATTGTGTACCTAGCAAGAACCAGGGGCTTTCCCAATGTGCTACCTTAAATCTGCACAAATTGAAGTCTCATGCTTGATATTTAAGAAAATCCTGAGAATTTTGAATTTTATTCTATAATATTTCTGGGTTTGTTTTGATACACAAATAATGTTGGCCTCTCCCTTCCCCCTCTGAGAAAAATGCATGCTCCAGGGAGAGCCATATGCGTCTTGTGGCTTTTTTTTTTTTTATCCCAAAGTCACTTCCTTCAGTTCTAGAAGCACTTTCCTGTGCTTATGAAAACATCTCTCTTACAGTAATGAACCACCTGGAGTCCAGAGATGTCCTGAAACGGAGTCAATATCATAGACCTACTATGTGCAGAGCCAAGATTTGAACTCATCCTTCCCAAGGATTGTTTCCAATGCATCACAACCATTCAGTTGCTGGGGCCTTCTATAGAAGGCACAAGACATAACTGCAGTCTTCTATGAGCTGAAGAGGTGAGGTCTGATACGTGAAAAGATACCTACCACTACCGGATCATTTGTAGGCAGTCCAGCTAATCAGCAATAAGGGGCCTAGAAGTTTATAGTCACCATAAACTGTTTGAGGGAGGCCACCCCCAGTTTGCAGAAATCACTTTGAGATTAAGGAAACATGACCAGTATGTTGCTGGGTGGAGTATTTTGAAATGGCAAAGATGCCCCTCACTTCAGGCACTTGGGTTTAAATGGCCCAGGTGCTGGAGTGCTTTCTGTGGCACTGCTCCTGGGGATGGTGGATGGCATGCTTCTCACCCTGCCCGCCTCGCCCCAGGCCAGGGCAACCCTCAGCACTGCATGGGCTCTTGATTGATCCTGCATGATTCAGAAAGACACCAGTTTAAAAGGAGCAAGTCCTCAACAGCTGTATCTTGGCAGCTGCCAAGAGATGCCACTCAGCTAGGGGAAGGTGTGTCTACCTTGGTGCATTTCTTTGTGTGCCAAGCTCAGCTGCCACCCCAGCAGGCTCTTTGAGGGCCCCTTTGTAGCACAGCGGAAAGGGGGTGTGGCCCAGGCCAGGGTTTAGAAGGGAGCAGTGGGCATTTCCGGCCTCTCACAGCTATGGTCTTGTTTTTGCTATGCCTGTGTGCCCCCTTTTGGCATGATTGGTATGCTGTTTCTGGATTTAAATAGATTTCAATAGAGTCTAACAGGGGCAGTTGCATTTCTTCACTCTCTAGAGCTATATTTTTTCTTGCGCATCTTAAAAAAACACTCACATGAAAAAGCCCCAACTTCATTATACTTCGGTCACAGCAGGGAATTTATAGCAAGAGCCCAGCTGTTTGCAGTTCATGCCAGAGTTGTTTGATCCTAATGTAAATGAGCTCACATTTTTGAGTCGGGAAATAATATTTTGAGGAACCAACTTCAGAGTTTTCAGGTTTCCAGGCCAGTCAATGGGTTCCTGGATCTATTTTGAGCTGTTCTTCCCTCATACCTTTTCCTCTTCACCCTCAGAGCACCTTTCCTGGAACAAGGCCTATGGCTGTGCCAATCTCTTTCTATGCACATGCTGTGTAGCCCTTTTTTTGATGGAAAATAAAAATTCCCATGATTTTATGCCTTAATCCTTGCCTTCACTACTTAAAAGTCCTCTCTTTTGATTGGGCTACCATCCACTCAAGCAATACCAAGTATAGCTCTCATTTCCTGGGCATGGGGCCAGACACTGTTCTAAGGGCCTTACATGTCTCTTTTGAGCTTCCTAACATCCTTCTGAGGAAAACAGTTACTGCTCCCATTTTGCAGAGGGGGTATCTGAGGCTTCATGAGGTAAATGAACTCCTCAAGGTCACACAGTGGTGGAGTCGGGCTTCAAGTCTGCACATTTGGTTTCAGAACCAGTAGTTTAATTAAAACCTGCTACAGTACTGAACTGACAAATTGCCAGCCAAGCACTCAGTTCTATGGGGAGTGATGAGGACAGAAAAGACATAGTTCCTGCCCCCGCCAGAGCCTGAACTGGAGCTTGAGAAAGCACCAAGCACCATGATGTGAAGAGCCAGCCCCTCACTTCTGCCACCGTTACGGGGTTTTGTGAGGGTCAGAGGAAAGATATGTAAAAGCTCCTGCTTTAGGCTACAGCAGTATACAGATGCTAGTTAGTGCTGTTATACCAGCAACAGCCCAGTCCTGAGCCACTTACTGCAGGTCTGCAGGGCAGGGTTAGGAGTGGGGCCCAGGGTAAGCTATCAACATCACAGACTTACAGACAGACGCTCTTGTGGAAGGTGGAACTTATGCCACATCCTGGTTAGTCTGGCAGTTCACACTCCCAGTTTGAATGGAAGACCTTTGTAGCTCTTATTATGTAGCAGGCACTGTTCTAAGTGCCTTGAAGATCTTACCTCATTGAATTTTATTTCAAGGATTGTGGGTTAGCATCACAATGCTCAGGTCCTCAGCCAGTGCCCCCTCTCCCATCAGTAACTAAGACCAGTTGATTCTTCTTCCTCAGTTTCTTTCCTCCCCACCCCTTCTTCCCCAGCTGTGCCCGCCTGCACCACTGCTGGAGTTCTTGTTGACATCATCTCTCCCCTTCCCAGGCCTGGCCACTACTGCTGTCCACCCCTCCACCTCCCCCAAGAGGAGAGAGGGCTTCTTTTTGTTGTTGCTCTTCATGTTGTTTTGGTTTTGAGCCTCTCTGCTAGTCTATTGTGCTTAAAAGATACATTTCTCCTCTTTGAAACTGTTAATCCAGTTTAATATTTCAGATTTAGCTTTCTGCTGTTATTGATCACATGGATGGGCTTTATTAATGTATAGGAGGAAAAAGTGCAGGTTAGAAGTGTCTGTGCAATGAATCTTTTCCCCTGTGGTAGCTCAGCAGTGAATCCTGCATTCCCTGTGCCTCTTCAAGAGTCTTCTTTTCCCAAACGATGCTCAGGGCTGCATTCAGCCCCTGCCAAGGCAATTGCAGTTACTGTCCACGTGGTAGCCCATCCCTGCTGCTCTGCAAAGGGGAGGCAAGGGGCCATGAGGAAATGATGCCTGCTTTAAGCGAGACTCAGGTTTTCCTCCAGAAGAGCCCAGTGAGTGATGAATCAGACTCCGAACATCCTGGAACACTAAACCTGATGTCACTGTCAGCTCCTCCCAAATCACAGCCACCTCCAGATTATCGCTCAGTCTAGGCTTGGTTCCCCAAACCATCAAAACATAGAGGGGTTACCCAGAGTACAATTTTGCCAAGGAGATTTATTTTCACATTGAATTAGAACATAAATACTGTAAATATCCTCCACTGTGTTAGCCTTCTTTTTTTTTTTCAGAGCTGTAGTTAATGGCTAACTCTGGCTTGCCACTTTATCAAGTTGATAGAACTGTTTAATGAAACCCATGGGATTGGACAATTTAGTCTAACAGTCATTTGCAACCCTTGATTTAAGTAATTTCCAGCAATACTGTATGTATCAAATGTCCAACTTGCCAGTGGTTATCAATATCCCTTATGCTTTTGGTTGGCTTGAACCATTAATAACCTGTCAGATTAAGCAATTAGGCTGTCTCGGCTTGGCAGAGGAAATTGTTTTCCCCCAACTGATGATAATGGTTTTGTGGTTGTGCAGATAACTACTTGGTTAAAATGCTTGGTGCATTTCTAGCTGGGGAGTGAGTCTTTCTGATAGACAAGGAGCAAGAGCTGAAATTCAAGGGGCTGAGAGGAACCTGCACACAATCTCTGAGAAAATGCCATTCCTATGTCCTTTATAAAAGTAGCTTAATAATCACTGATGCTCTCTAGTGAGGGATTTCATTTGATGTGTCACCCAGCTGGGACCATGTGTCTCCATGGAGTCCCAACTAAGCCAAAGTATGCAAGTTTGATTGGAAATGTGAACTATCTCGGATTCTCTAGAAAGCACATCAGGGCACTCTTGGGGCTTTGCTATTTTGTACACTTTCAAAAGCATGATGAAGAAGAGAAAAGAGAGGGGAAAAGTTCAGTGGAAACCATAAACATTCCTCTATGCTGCTGGTTTCTGATCTCTCCTGAATTTTTTGGTCTTGTGATTTTTCCATTTCCATTTTCATGTAACAGTACCGGAACACATGTTACTTCCTACCTTTATGTCTTTGCACATCTTCATAACCTCACCTGCTGTGCTCTCCTTTCCCCCTTGACCTGTTTTCATGCAACCATTAGTTTGAAGACCTGGCTTGAAAATGGTTCCAGGAATACCTACCAGACTAACTCTACCCATTCTGATGATGCGTTTACTCAAAGTTCTCATATTCCTTTGTCATCATTTCACATTTATTGGTTCATTGCATTTAGGCTGTTTTAAAATTTCTCATTTTCTGTTTTTGTTTTTCCAAGTTACAAAAGCAATTTGAGTGCAACTTGGGAAAGATAAAACATGTTTAAGTACAAAGGAGAAAAACAAAAGTCACCCATAATCCTACTGCCCAAAGATGGCCATTTGGTGTATGTCATTCATTCATTCATTCAGCGAGGATTTACTGAGTCAGGATTTTTTTGGCTCTCTTGTAAGCTTTGGAGATAAAATAGTAAACAAAATGGTCACTCTCCTTGTCTCCATGGAGCTCAGAATCTAATGAGAATTTTTCCATCATCACAAATTACAAGCTGTGCTCAGTACTATGAAGAAAAGGCATACTGTGCTGGGAGAATGTATGGGAGGGGAACGATCCTGGTCTAGACATGAAGGAAGGCTTTCCTGAGAAAGTGGCATTTGAGTTGAAATCTCAAAGGTGATTAGGAAGTAGTTAGGCCAAGGAGGTTTGCAAGATGGGGGAGTGGGGAGAGGAGGGAAGGGTAAGATGGGTAGATCCTTTCAAGCTGTGGAGAAAACATGTGGGAAAAGCAAAAATCCAGTTACTAGAAGGAATATGGGATGTTCTAGGACAGGGGTGGACAGACTGGACTTGCTGGAGCATATCCTGTTTTTGTAAATAAACTTTTATCTGAGGATAGTGCACCCATTCATACACATATTGCCTATGGTTGCTTTTGTGCTTAAACTGCGGAGTTGAATAGTTGCAGTGTTGAATAGTTCTGACAAACACCATGTGGCCCCCTTGGAAAGATACAATATTTACTGTATGTACCTTTACAGAAAAGGCTTGCTGACTCCTGTTCTGGGTCCTAAAAGAAGGTGGAGGTGACAGGAAAGGCGGGATGTGGGGAATGATGAGGCTGAATCTAAGGCAAGGGCCAGACATACCATGCAGGTTAAGGGTTTTAAGCTTCATTCTAAGAACAATGGGAAAGCATTGAATGGTTTTAAGCAAGGGCTTGAAAACGCTCATCCTTCCAATACATACTGGTTTTTAAGCTTTTTGTTTTGAATTTGGCAGTTCATCTTGTATATTTTCCCATTCTTCAGTCATGTAATCTTTAGTAGTGTGTCTACTCTCTGTAGTCATATGGATATTGAAATTATATGTACTCAGGAGTGAACATCCTGTGCATATTGTTGCTAATATCCTTATGATAATTTCTGAGAAATGGAATTATTAGGTCGACAGCAATGTGCATATTAAAGGCTCTTGATTCTCCTGTATTTCCATTTCCTTCAGAAATGACGTTTATTGTCACCAGCAAGGTATGAGAGTACCTGGTTCCCCCACTCCAGTGAGACGTTTAATATGTTGGCCAATTTACATGAAAAAAAAACAAATTTTATCATTGTTTTAATGTTTCTGTACACATTAAAGGAGAGAGTAACATTTATTTCCCATATTCATTTCTTCTTTTGTGAAATGCTTCTGCATGTAATTTGCTTATTTTACTATTAGGATATTTATCTTTTATTATTGATTTTTATGGCCTTATTATATATGAAGAATATTAACTATTTGACATCCATACTGTAAATACTTTTTCCCAAGCTTGTCTTCTGCCTTTACATTTTATTTATGGCATTTTGGACAGAATTTGTAAATGTTAATTTAGTTAATAAGTCAATTTTTTCCTTTGGATTTTCTGCCCTTGGGCTTATTTTTGGAAAGACTTTCTCCATGCTGAAATTATATAACATGCACATATATTATCTACCATATAGTTTTAAACTAGTTTTATTTATATTTTAATCTTTAATCTATTTGGAATTTATTTTGGTAGTGACATGAGATCATGAGATAGAGATTTCATAAACTTTTAAAAGGGGGAAATCTTTTTTTAGGGGAGAAGAAGAAATATTTCTTAGAAAAATTGAGAACTCTTCGATTAGAAACTCCAAACATTATTTTTAGAAGAATGGTTCTTGGATGAGATATAGGCATTGAGACATTCCAAAACCAAGTGAGTTTGCTTATTTTAGAACAGAATTATTGTATGTATATATTTTTTTAAATCACTGTCCCACTTTAAAGTCGATATCTCCAAACCACTTCTACTTCTAAACATCTGCTACCTCTAAGCCTCAAGCCTCATTATTACATCAAGAAAGATTCTTTCAAATGACTATTTGTGTGTGAGAAGGGTTTATGTCATCTTTTGCTCTTTTATCTTTTGTCCATATGAGGCGTACATTTCCAAATACAACTGTATTTGGCTTTGAATGTGTTTCCCTCACTTCTCTTTCTTCTTGTCTTATAAGCATAGAGAACTAATTTTTAAAGTTATTTCACAAACACTTATATAACATTTTCTATGTAGTAGCTCTTGTAAGTGCCTTAAAAATATTAACTCATTACTTCTCATCACAGCCCTATATTATAGGTAAAGCTATTACCCTCATTTTACATATGGGGGAACTGAGGGACACTGAGGTTTAGTGACTTGTTCAAGGTCACACAGGTAGCAAGTCACCACCATATTCAGTTGTATTAAATGACAGAGTAGGGAAGGATTATTTTAGGGGATGGAAAATTCCCTCTGCAGGACAGAAACAAATGCCACCATGGGAAGAAACTGAAGTTGAACTCAAAAGACATAATTATTCCATCTCAGAACATGAATCATGTGGTTTAGAGTCTGTCGCCCTTGCATAGCCTTTTTAGTTATATTGTCTCTACTTTAATTGTCCTATCATTGTCTATGCACATATTGCCATGTATTGTATATGTGCTTTTACTGTAAACCATCTAGAATCTCTTACCTGTAGGCAGGGTATAAATTAGATTAAGTCTGAAATGTGCTCAAAGCATTTCAGCTGAAACAATCTTCAAAAGAAATTAATTTATAACCTGAAAACAAAAGAAAATAATTTGTACAAATGTTAATGGGAATTCTATTATAATCATTAAAAGCTGGAAATAACTAGTCAGCATGAGGTGAGTAGCTAAACAAAATCATGTATGTAAATGAGATGGAATGCCCCATGGCTATTAAAGATGACAAATATGGGGCCTATATTGATATATGGACATTTGTTTTTTGAAAGACTTTCTCCATTTTTTTAAAATTTACATATTAACTTAGAAAGGAAGAAAAAAAGTTATAGATATATCCTTATAAATATGTGCTAATATGTGAATACATGTGACAATAATGGGAATATAAGTGGGGTTGATACATACCTCTAGCTGAATGTACTATTATTAGGGGTTTGAGCATAAAGTCATAATCAAACAAAATAAATTAAAAAATCATTTTTTTCAGATATAAAGGAATTGCCTCTCTGATAGTCACTGTGGTACTGTGAGCCCAGGAAGGAATCTCAAGGATATGTCTGGGTGGTCTGGAAGGGGATCTATCCTCTGATATTTTCCCATGAGGGCTTCCAGTTCTACTGTATGCTCAGGAAGTACATACTGGGCTTCCATTTAGAAAGGATCCAGTTCAGCATCTTGTCATTGGCAGCTGGGAATGAAGAGGCCAATTTACTGGGAAGCTGTGCAGTTAGAAATGAAATCCAAACTGAGGCGTGGTAAATCCCATCCAGTTTGGGCGGGTTCAGGATATGTAATCTGGGATTGTCATATTCTTCTGATGGCAGAAGTGCAGGGCAGATATTGCAAAACCTCAGATGTAGATCAGATGAACCCAGGGCACTCTCTTAGACGAGAGAATCATAGAACCGGGGCCCAACCTGTGGGAAGTGGTCTGATAGCTAGTGAGGCAGGTAGCTGGAACCCATAGACTGGCTGGAATACAGGGCTAGGCTTTCCCCACCACAGGGTGCCAAAGCTCTGAGGAGACTGAAGATGCCCTGAGTGCCCAACAGAAGTGGGCAGAAGGGGGCCAGGGAAAGGCTTGTCCTCTCTTCTAGAGGTGTTTGTGGGTCATAGTGGTTTAATGATATATGTTCAAATTCTTTGATATTCCTCCCTTCAAGAGGTGGAGCCTGGTTTTCTTCCACTTGAATGTGGGCTGGTTTTAGTGAACAGCTAAGTGTTTGTTGCTTCTAATGAACAGAAGTAATGGAATATCACTTCCAAGAGAGGGTTATGAAAAGACTGTGACTTCCAACCTGGGGACTCTCCCAAACCACTCCTCTGAGGGAATCCAGCTGTCATGGCATGTGGCAACCCTATGGAGAAGCCTCTGAGCAGAGGGACTGAAGCCTTCTCCCAGAAGCCACAAGTATGAGCTTCTCCAGCCTCCTCAGAGGACTGCATTCTTGGCCAATGCGTGCAATCTCCTGAGAGACAGTGAGCCACAATCATCCAGCTAAACTACTTCAGGATTCTTGACCTTCAGAAAGTGTAATATGTTTGTTGCTTAAGCTGCTAAGAATTTGGACCATTTGTTATGCAGCAGTAGATAATTACTAATAAAGTGGTGGCCTAGTGCCTGATTATATTTTGAAAATGTCAGGCATCTTGGCCTAGTGCTGGGGAACAGTCAGAGGGGATGGGGCAGTATGTAGGTAGCTGAACACTTATTCTAAACATCTGAGATGGGGCTGAGATGGGGCAGCCCTGACAGTCCTGGATGGCAAGTGCTCAATGAGATATTGTTCTGTGTATACTGGTAAGAAGTGTCTATTTCCCTTCTTTGTTTGGAGAAGTGGCGCAGGAAACATCTCAGCTGTTTGGTTCCACTGTACGAGAGCCAATAACTCCAAAGTGTGGTGCATGATATGCTGAGTCAAGTGAAGAGCTGTGGTTGGGGCTGGACGGAAGAGTGAAAGGAAAGGAGCGACACACAACAGCAATTTACCGGAGAGTTCCGCTTTATTAGGGAAAGGTGCTGGGATATATAGGATGGGGCATAGGGTGATTGTGGTGTTACTTCTACGGGGCTGGTGGCTGTTGGCTAGGTGCTGGGATTGGGAGGGGGGCGAGAGGTGATTGGGCTTCAGGTGGCGCCGGCGGGAACCGAGGACCCCGAAAAGAAGCCGGAAGTTCGCCATCTTACTGGTGGGGACCCTTCATTCCCCCCTTTCTCCTCTATGGGTTTGTGGGCGTTGCTTTCTTTCTGACTGCTTCCTGCTGAACAGGGGCGGAGAAGGGAGTGAGGGTTTGAGGATTGGGAGGAAAGGGTTGACAGGACTCCCCACAGTAAGGATGAGTAGATGTGGACTTCTTCAGGTTGGAAATCAATGAAGGTTCCCTGTAACCATAGGTTGAGGACCTGTTGATTCCAATGGTGCCAAGAGGATATGGGTGTCAGGAGCCAGGCGTCTGCGGCCATTGTTTCCAGGAACAGTTTCCAGCGGAGAGAGGGGTCCATCTCAGCATGTGGTGAGGAGGTCACGTGAGGGTGAGGGGTCTTCCGTGGCCAGAAGCTGGTAGTTCCTGAGTAAAAGCTGGTTGAAAGCTTGATTAGAGATTTTCCCGACTTGGGATTTGATGAACTTTATTATACAGGGTAAGAAGAGACAGACAAGAAGAATGACTATTATGGGGCCTGCAATGGGCCAGAGCCAGGTGAGGAGGGGGTTTGTTAGTATTGACGAGAATGGGTTGGAATTGGAAGCAGAGTGGAGGCTGGAGGCAAGGTCAGTGAGTTTGGTGATGTCAGTTTCTACAATGCCGGATTCGTTGATGTAATAGCAGCACTCTTCCTGGAGGAAGACGCAGGTGCCACCCTTCTCGGCTGTAAGCAGATCTAGGGCCCGCCGGTTTTGAAGGGTGACTTTAGCTAGCGAAGTGACTTGTCTTTGGAGAGAGGCTAGGGAATCGGCAGTGGATGCCAGGGCTCCCTCAAGTTTGGCGTCGAGATCTCTAACTGCCCATAGAGAGTGACCCAAGGCTCCTCCTGAAAACCCCACCCCAATGGCTGAGGTGATTAAAGAGATACCGACCATGATGGGAAGGAAAGCAGCCCTTTTTGTGCGCGAGTGCAAGGGAGGTTGGAGCTCAAGGAATTCTGCCATGCTGTAAAGTGTAAGCTGTGGGATTAGGGTGACGAGAATGCAGGGTGTATCGGAATTGAGAGGCAGTGAGTTGAAAAGGCTGCCATTACACCAAAAGAAGTGTCCCGGTTGTGTAAAAGTCTTGGAGCCGGAGGTAGGGGTGTAGATAGAGAGGCAGTGAAGTGCACTGGAAGGGGGTGGAGTTGGGCCTACACAGTGGTGGATGGTGAGATTATCTGGGTATTCTGGCTCCCATAGGGGTATGTCTGCCAGGGGACGGAGGGGTTGTCCTTCTGCATGGAAGGAGTAGTTGGAAATATTAAGGGGCACGGCGGCCAGCAGTGGGCGCTGTAATGATGCGCACAAGAAACAATTGGCGGTGTTGAGGGTGTGGTTGAGAAAGATGGTGGTGTCTTGAATGAGCTGTAACCAAGAGTAGGAGGAATAAGATGAAGAGGCGCCGTCAAGAGTTTGGATAATGACCTTTTCGGAATGTCTGATATCTGATGCAACTTGAGAGATCTGGGAGCGAGAGGGAACATACTCTCGAGAGATATGAAGGGTACCGTGGGGGGTCGAGGACCCCTTGTAGTAAACTGAGGCTGTTACTCCAGCAGCCCATCGAGAGTCCCAGGGATCTGGGATTGATAAGGAGAATGAGCCGTTGGGATATTTCATGAAATGGTTGGAGGAATAATACTGTGGGTACTGGAAGTCACCCATGTAGTGAATGGTGCAAGACCAGTAGGGGCATCCCCCGTAGGTGTCTGGCCATCGCCTGCAATAGGCTTGTCTTTGGTCATAGAGGAAGCAGAGGTAGGGAGAATAAAGGTAGCTGTAAATGAATACTTCAGTGGAGGGAGGAAAGTGGAGGTACAAAGGCTCAGAGCAGCCTTTCAGAGGGCAGTCTGATGTGGCAATGAGGGCAGTAACTTTTGTTTGATGCTGTGTGTAAGTCTGCTTGACTTTGAATCGCCATACAAAGGAGGATGGGGCGGCAGGGAAGACAATAGGAATGAGGGAAAAAAGCGAGAGAGCAGTAAAGGAGGAAAAAGTCATGATTCAGGTATGGATGGCAAAGAGGGTGCACGGGAGATGCGGAGCTTCAAGGGATCAGAGGGATGAGGCGTGGTAGAGTAGACAGCGTCTTGGGCTGTGTCCGAAGGACTCTGGATTGTGACTGATGGGTCTTGGGTGTCCAGAGAAGGTGAGTCTTGGGTATTTGGTTTCAACCTGGAGATATGAATCCAAGGGGTGACAGAGTTATCAGGCAGTGAGAGCTTGGCAGCCGAGGGGGTGCAGAGAATAACTGGGTGTGGACCTTCCCATTTCGGGGTGAGAGAGGGCTGATCCTCTGGTGGCTTATAAAACACTAGTTGGCCGGGCTGTAAGACAGGAGGATTTTGGGAGGCGGATGGATCAGGAAGGAGCCAATCTTGATATTTCCACAATTCAGTGCGGAGGAGAGAGAGTAGTGGAAGGGCTATATTGGGAGGAATTGGTCCTTTGTGGGAAGGGAGCCCCGGGGGTAGAATCGGGCGGCCGTACATGATCTCAAAGGGTGACAAGAAGGAAGGTTTTTTTGGGAGGGCTCGAATGCGGAGTAGAGCTAAGGGAAGTAAGCGAACCCAGTCAAGGTGTAGTTCTAGAGATAGTTTGGTCAGGATGTCTTTTAGAGTCCTATTGGCTCTTTCTACTTTTCCTGAAGCTTGTGGTCGATAAGGACAATGTAAATGCCAGGGGAGCGAGAGCGACTTGGAGAGGTTCTGGATAATTTGGGCAGTAAACTCAGGGCCGTTATCTGATTGGAGGGAAGTGGGCATCCCGAACCTAGGAAAGATCTGGGTGAGGAGGATAGAGGCAACTACGGATGCTCGTTTGTTAGTGGTGGGGAAAGCTTCAACCCATCCTGAAAATGTATCTACTAGCACGAGTAGGTATCTGGTACGTCGTACAGGGGGCATGTTAGTGAAGTCTATTTGCCAATCTGCAGCGGGGACATTACCCCTTGCTTGATGAGCCGGGAAGGGTCGGGCTTTGAGGGGGGTATTAGGGTTAGTGCGTTGGCAGATGGTGCACTTGCAGGTTATTTGGTTAAGTAGGGTTTTGTCTTCAGGAGAGAGAGGAAAAAAAGATTGTAAAAAATGGATTAAGGATTGGGGGCTGGGGTGGAACAGGTCATGTAAGAGGCGGAAGAGAGACTCTTTGTCCTGAGAGCAGAGGGCATCTTGTGATAAGGCTAAAACTGCAAGGGCAGACGGATTGTTGCCTGGTGCGTTTTCTGATAGGGCAACTGACCGGGCTACTCTGTCGGCCTTGTTGTTACCTCTTGCAATGGGGGAGTCATCTTTTTGATGTGATTTGCAGTGGACTATGCCTAGTCGGTGTGGGAGTTGTGAAGCCTCTAAAAGTTTAGTAATTAAGGCTGAATTAGTTATGGAATTCCCTTTTGTGGTGAGGAGGCCTCGTTCTTTCCATACTGCCGCGTGGGACAAGAGAATGTGGAATACGTACTTGGAGTCAGTGTACAATGTGAGAGACGTGTCCCGGGCCAGAGTGCAAGCTCTGGTGGCTGCAATGAGTTCAGCCTGCTGATTGGTTGTACCAGGGGGTAGGGCTCGTGCTTCAATGACATCTTCGAGGGAGACTACTGCATATCCTGAGTAGTGGATGCCCTCATGTTTAAAGGAGGACCCATCAGTAAACCAGATGAGGTCGGAGTGTGAGAGGGCTCCTTCGGAGATCGTGGAGTGGCATGGAAGGAAGTTGTGAAGGGCTTCTAGGCAATCATGCGAGGGAGTATGAGGAGAGCAGGGTAGAGGAAGAAGAGTGGCCGGATTTAGGGGCGGGCAGGGGAGGAAAGAAATGTTTGGATTTTGGAGGAAAGAGGACAGTAAGGTGAGGAGTCTGGAGGGGGGGAGAGTCTGTAAACTTTTGTAGGTTAAGAGATCTTTTAGGTGATGTGGGGACAGAATGGTAAGTGGCGCTCCGAATGTTAGTTTATGAGCTTCTTTCTGCAAGAGCTGTCCAGCGGCTAATGCCCGTAGGCAGGGGGCCCATCCCCGAACTGTGGGGTCTAATTGCTTGGAGAGATAAGCTACTGGGGCAAAGGATGGGCCATAATATTGGCCTAGGACTCCTAGAGCTTGACTGGACCTCTCATGAATGTATAATGAGAAGGGTTTTGACAAATCAGGGAGATGGAGAGCTGGAGCTTTTACAAGGGCTTGACGGAGCTTAATGAAGGAGTGTCGGGGTGAGGATGATAATGGTTCTTCAGGGGGGCCCTTGCTGAGGTCGTATAGGGGTCTTGCCAACAGGGAGAAGTTAGGGATCCACGCTCTAAAATACCCAGCCAAGCCTAGAAAGGAAAGGATTTCTGTCTTGGTTTTGGGAACGGGCAGGTCAGAGAGGAGTCGTTTTCTGTCTAAGGTAATGGACTTTCTTTGCTGAGACAGAAGGAATCCAAGGTAAGTGACAGAAGGGGAAGAGATTTGAGCTTTGGCAGGGGATACTCGGTAACCTCTGGAAGCTAGAAGGTTAAGTAGAGACGCAGTGTCAAGTTGAGACTGTTCCCACGAGGGACTGCAGAGCAGAAGATCATCTACATATTGTAATAAAGTGGACTCGGGGTGATCATGGTGAAACTGTTTGAGGTCTTGAGCTAGGACTTGTCCAAAAATATGGGGACTATCTCGGAAGCCTTGTGGTAAAACTGTCCAAGTAAGCTGAACAGAATGTCTGGTGTATGGGTCCGTCCAGGTGAAGGCAAAAAAATCTTGGGAGGAGGGGTCTAGGGGAATAGAAAAAAATGCGTCCTTGAGATCTAGGACTGAGAAGTGGGATGCAGAAGCAGGGATCTGCGATAAAAGGGTGTATGGATTTGGAACTAAGGGATGGATAGGGACAACGGCTATGTTGATGAGGCGAAGGTCTTGGACAAGGCGGAAAGATCCGTTGTTTTTTTTAACAGCTAATATGGGGGTATTAAATGGGGAGTGAGTGGGTCTGAGGTAGTTTTTGTTTAAGAGATCTTGAATGATGGGTTGGAGGCCTATGAGGGCTGAAGTGGTTAGGGGGTATTGGGCCTGACAGATATACTGAGAGGGGTCACGTAATTTGATAGAGGCAGGGGGACATAGGGCCATGGAGGGGCTTGTAATGTCCCAAACTTTGGGATTTACAGGGTGTATAAGGGCAGAACTGGAGCTTTCATTGGGTAGAGGGGGGCTGTCGGCTATGAGGGCCATCAGAAAGGGAGTACTGGGGGCTGTGGGATTGGATATAGTTATGGAAACATGGAGGAGGGAAAGGATGTCCCGTCCTAGTAAGGGGATGGGACACTGGGGCATAACTAGGAAGGAGTGGGAGAAAGGTATGGGACTGTCTAGGATTGTGCATAAAAGGGGGGGGGGGTTTAATGGGAAAATCTGTTTACCTCCTACCCCGACTATAGGAGTAATGGCTGGCGTGGTAGGGCCCCGGTATTCTCGCAAGACTGAGAAGGTGGCTCCTGTATCTAGGAGGAAGGAGATGGGGCGACCGTCTACTGTTAAAGTAACCCTGGGCTCCTGTTTGGTGATGGAAATGGTCGGGCGAGAAGCCCCCGGGCCCCGTCAATCTTCTTCTGCCAGCCCCACTACGGTGGGCTTAGGATGGGGGTTGTTCGTCCAGCCTCCCCTTCGGGTGGTTGGGCAATCAGACCCCCAGTGGCCCTTTTTGTGGCATCTGGGGCATGGGGTGGTAGGAGATCTGGGGGAGGGGCACGCCCTTGACCAATGTCCCTCTTTTCCGCACTTGAAACAAGCTCCTTGGGGGGGCTTGTCTGTAGAGGGGCGCCCAGGTTGTGGTTTTATCAGCTGGGCCAACATCTGGAAATTGGCCTGATCAGCTTTTTGTTTACGGCGTTCTTTCTCCTCCTCCCGGTTATGGAAGACTTTAAAGGCCACTGTTAGGATCTCAGTCTGTGGGGTAGCGGGGCCCTGTTCTAACTTTTTGAGTTTAGCTTTAATGTCGGGGTAGCTTTGAGCTAGGAAGTATGTCATAAGGACCTGTCTTCCTTCAGGTGTTTCTGGGTCCAGGCTGGTATACTGTAATAGGGCTTGAGTGAGTCTATCTAAGAACTCGGAGGGGGTTTCATCTCTCTTTTGAATTATGTCTTGGAGCTTTTGAAAATTGACTACTTTACGAGCTGCCTTTTTTAGACCTGCTATTAAGCAGGAGGCAAAAATATCTCGAGAGTGGAGACCCACAGCGGTGTTATAATCCCAGTGTGGGTCTTGTTCGGGGACAGCAGTGGGACCAGGGGGACAGGTGGGGTCAGTCCTGTGGGTTTCGGTAGCATGCATTTGGGCGAAGTCCCAAGCTCGTCTCCGCTCTTCAGGGAGGAGAGTATTGGCCAGGAGCATGAAGATGTCATGATGCGTGAGGCTGTAAGACTGGAGGGTCCATTGAAACTCCCTGATGTAAGTCGTGGGATCAGTGGAAAAGGAACCTAGGCGTTTCTCTAGTTGGGCTAAATCTCCTAAGGAGAAGGGGACGTGAACACGCAAGATGCCTTCGGATCCTGCTACTTCCCGGAGCGGGGCGATAATTTTGGGAGGCCCTCGGGACCGAGTCTGAGGGGGACTGAAGGGTTCTGGCTCAGTCTGTGCAGGGGAAACAGGTAATGGGGGCAAAGCCGCGATAATTTTGGGAGGCTCTCGGGACCGAATCTGAGGGGGCAAAAATGGACGAGGCTCTTGGAACTTAGTTAGAGGGGGGCTGAAAGGCTCAGGCTTGATTTGCGGGAGGGGGGAAGGTGAGGGGGACAGAGGAGGAGGTGGTGAGGTGCAGGAGGAGATGGTGGAGGAGGGGGAAGGGAGAGGATGGGAGGCTTCTGCGGGGGTGGAGGCGGCGGCGGCGATAGAGGAAGGGGGAGGGGCTGTTGTAGGAGAAGAAGGGGAAGGGAGAGGATGGGAAGCTTCTGCCGGGGGGAAAGCGGCAGCGGTGGCGGCGGTAGAGGAAGGGGGAGAGGCTGTTGTAGAAGGAGAAGGGGAAGGGAGAGGATGGGAAGCTTCTGCCGCGGGGAAAGCGGCAGCGGTGGCGGCGGTAGAGGAAGGGGGAGAGGCTGTTGTAGAAGGAGAAGGGGAAGGGAGAGGATGGGAAGCTTCTGCTGCGGGGGAAGCGGCAGCGGTGGCGGCGGTAGAGGAAGGGGGGGTGCTGTTGTAGGAGAAGAAGGGGAAGGGAGAGGACGGGAGGCTTCTGCCATGGGGAAAGAGGCGGCAGTGGCGGCGGAGGGTGGAGGGGTTGTAGGAGGGGGAGGGGCTGAAGGGGGAAGTCTGTATGGCGGAGGCTCGTCGGCTGGGTCAAAGGTAATTGAAGAGGGACTGGGAGTGTGTGGAGGGGAGGGAGACGGCTTGCAGGCTAGGAGAACTTGGGGTGGGGAGCAGGTGGTGCAGAGGCTGGGATTTTGAGCTAGGAGGCGAAAAGCTTCGATATAGGGAATCTCCTTCCATTTTTTCAGGCGCTGGCAGTAGTTAAAGAGATTGCGAGTGATGTTAGGATCAAGAGTTCCCCCTGCGGGCCATTGGTTGTTATTGTCTAGGGGGTATGTCGGCCAATCTTGGGAGCAATATTTACGGAGAAGTTTTGGTTTTATATCAGGCGTCAGGGAGAGGGTAGCCAGATGCTTAAGCAGGCATTCAAGAGGTGAACTTTCAGGGAGGGATGAGGAGGCTCCCATGGCTAAAGGACAGAGAAGGAGACAAACAGGGGAAGACGAACGGAGATCCTCAGACTGGAGGCAGACCACAAGGAGACAAAATGGCTAAAGGACAGAGAAGGAGACAAACAGGGGAAGACGAACGGGGATCCTCGGACTGGAGGCAGACCACAAGGAGACAAAGGGCGTCCCCGATGATCCTTGGTGGTCTGTGGAAACTCGTATACGAGTCGGAATTTCTTGGGAAGTGTGGGTCGTCACCCAAACTTCCCTAAGAAGGCAGAGTGCCGGAGTCACGAGGTACCTAGCGCTAGGCGTTTTCGGCGGGCCGAACAGGTTTCGGCGGACGGAACAGAAGGAGGAGGGAGCGGGAAAAGGAGCGTTCTCATCCGCAAAGGAGTCACCTCATTTATGGCTGTTGGGGGGGGGGGGGCTGAGAGTCTGCTGCAGCTGTGAAGGCCTGAGGTGGGGGTTTATGACTTTTGGAGGAGGGGCCTGAGGGTCCGCTGCAGCCGTGAGGGCCTGAGGCAGGGATTTATGGCTGTCGGGGGAGGGGCCTGAGGGTCCGCCGCAGCCGTGAAGGCCTGAGGTGGGGAGCGTTCCCTCCTCGTCCCCGAGCGTCAGGGCCTTGCCGGACGATCACGGTCAATGGCACTGCGATAGCTCAGGGAAGAGTGGCCCACCCCGGGGAAGTTTTGCTTAAAAAGTCTCAGCTGAGGTGGGGGTTTATGGCTTTTGGAGGAGGGGCCTGAGGGTCCGCCGCAGCCGTGAAGGCCTGAGGTGGGGAGCGTTCCCTCCTCGTCCCCGAGCGTCAGGGCCTTGCCGGACGATCATGGTCAATGGCACTGCGATAGCTCAGGGAAGAGTGGCCCACCCCGGGGAAGTTTTGCTTAAAAAGTCTCAGCTGAGGTGGGGGTTTATGGCTTTTGGAGGAGGGGCCTGAGGGTCCGCCGCAGCCGTGAAGGCCTGAGGCGGGGAGCGTTCCCTCCTCGTCCCCGAGCGTCAGGGCCTTGCCGGACGATCACGGTCAATGGCACTGCGATAGCTCAGGGAAGAGTGGCCCACCCCGGGGAAGTTTTGCTTAAAAAGTCTCAGCTGAGGTGGGGGTTTATGGCTTTTGGAGGAGGGGCCTGAGGGTCCGCCGCAGCCGTGAAGGCCTGAGGCGGGGAGCGTTCCCTCCTCGTCCCCGAGCGTCAGGGCCTTGCCGGACGATCACGGTCAATGGCACTGCGATAGCTCAGGGAAGAGTGGCCCACCCCGGGGAGGGGGGGGGGGACTTACCTAAAGGCCAGAGAGGAGTGGTGAGTGTGATGAGCCAGCGCCGGAAAAAGAGGACGAGGGCAAGCTGCTGCTGGTGTTGGGGGAAGACGGGGCCCAGTTGGGGTGTCCCGTCTCCCGGGTTTCGGCACCAATGAAAGGAAAGGAGCGACACACAACAGCAATTTACCGGAGAGTTCCGCTTTATTAGGGAAAGGTGCTGGGATATATAGGATGGGGCATAGGGTGATTGTGGTGTTACTTCTACGGGGCTGGTGGCTGTTGGCTAGGTGCTGGGATTGGGAGGGGGGCGAGAGGTGATTGGGCTTCAGGTGGCGCCGGCGGAAACCGAGGACCCCGAAAAGAAGCCGGAAGTTCGCCATCTTACTGGTGGGGACCCTTCAAAGAGGAGAGTCCCATTGAAGCAAAAAGGCAAGTCCAAAGCAGATTGTTAAATGAGGGAGACTAAGGAAGTTAATTCTGGAGGCAAAGCTGAGCTAATGGACCAGGAATGCTATGGCGGGGGACAGAGTGGCCCAGAAAGAGGTGGGGTGGATTGGCCTGGATTCTTTCCACAGAACAGGGGGTAGATGGCACACACAGTGACACACACAGGAGCAAGGCTTTTATATTTCTGACTGGAGCTTTAAGTGGATGAGCTAGATCCACCTGGGCCAGGACAGGTTGGGAACTGGAATTTGGCTCTTCTTTCAATGACTTCAAGAGAGTTGGGAATGGTTGTTGAGTCTGGGTTGATAATCCATTTCTGTTTCTTCCTTCTTCTTCAAACACTGTTCATTCACTACTCTTGGGAGGAATGAGGATGTATAATAAGGTCTCCATTAGTTGTGTAATTTCCTGCCACATTTGAAATATGTCATATGTAGCTAGGCAAGCCTTGGCTTTATTGAGGCTGTGATGTTCCTTCTTGAGAAGCTTACATCTGGATGTGTTGAATATCTCTAGAGGGCCTTGCATCTGGTGCTAAAATACGCGTTCAAGTGTCTGCTAATTCTATTGACTGAATGCTGCATGGCCCTCTTAGCAGAATGACATTTCACAGCTTTCAGCAGCGATAAATCATTGACCTCAAGAGCCTCAGGGTTCAGTACTTAATCCATCAGGCTAGCCAGGCACTTGAGGCACTTTAGGCTTCGAATAGAAATAGACCCAAAGACATGCTGTCCCCTAAAGCCATTCTATTCCAGAATGATTAAATGTCTGTGCCCCCCGAGGTTTTCTATGATAGTTTAGAAGATCGGCACAAATATACCCAAAGAGTCATTTTATGTACGTGTTCAGACAGCAAAAACCTGATGGAGATGAACTTGGGCCATTGCAACTTTCTTGTGGTATCTTTAAGATGCAAACTCTTTGTCTTAGCTGAACTGTCATTTGGGCATTAAATCCCCTTAGGGGAGGGATTTGGAGCTTGAGGTCAAAAGCCTTCATTTGAGAATAACTACTTTGTGTTTTAGTTGAGTTTGCAAGCAAGGAGATGTAGAGTAAACTAGGAGAGGTGAGCCATTTGGCACCTTTAGCTCATCTGGCTCTTGGGTCTGTTCCTAGCTAAGCTCCTCAGGGACATTCTCTGCTATAAAACAACCCTGTATTCCTGCCTGTACAGTTGAGCATTATGGCCAATCTCTGAAATGAAAATTATTGTGTAAGTTGTCTTTAAGGTTAAAGTTCAATTAAATATATACTGGCTAAGTGGATTTGTAGAGTCAGTTTACCAGCTTATATGGCATGACAAAGATGGCTAATTAATCACCAAGAAATTAATATTCCCCATATCTATGGAGTTGTCACTAGGATCGTATTTCTGAGTTCCCTCTGCATCTAGGTGGTGCTGTGGACTAATGCTGATGGAATGTGAGCAGAAGTGATTTGTGTCACTTTTAGAAGCATGTGTTCATCCTATACCCTGTCTTTCCATTTCTTGATACAGCCATAGTGATCTTGGAATTGTGAAAATGGAAGAGCCACAAGATGTAAAGAGTCTGGGTCCTGATACTTCTATCTGAAAAGTCATCTGCTGACCAGGAGCATCAACATAGGATAGTTCAGTGAGCAAACAGTATATTTCTATTGTGTTAATCCCCTAGGTTTATTTGTTACGGCAGTTCACATTACCCTAACCAGCACACATGGAATTTTGAGATTTTGGGGCAAAATCACAGCTTTGTTGTGATTAGATAAGCTGTATGCTTGGCTAAAGTGAATTTTTGAATTGAAGGGCAATAAGATGTACATAACTCTATCCTGAATATTTTACCACTGCCTCCTCATCATAGATGTCTTGCCAATGGGTTTCAACCCCCAGCAAGTTTGCTATGGATTCAGTGTGACCAAGAAATGACACTAGAACATTTCTTTGGGATGAAAGGGTTTATTACCCAGCTTGTTCTCCTGGCGGTAGGTCGAGCACTAGCGTCTCTGCCTCTGCCCAGAACACTGGGCCGAGCTCTCTATATAGCACAATAATAGCTTATTGCCTAAAGGTGTGGAAGCAGCAGCCCAACAACAGGCCAGTTACATCATCAGGTGGTTTAAGTTCAGTGAGGATCCTGGCCATAGGAACCCCAACTTCCCCACACTCCACCCCTCCAGGATTCTTCCCTCACAATCTACACACTCTCAATCTTCCACAATGGTCCCTGTGCGAGAAAGCTGGAGCACAATAACCGGATTCCACAACAGCAACAGAGGATAACAACAAGTTACAGATAATAACAAAAATTAAGGTACAACCAGATTTTGATACAGGTAACAAAAATTATAATAATCCTCAAGCCAGAGGAAGTTCCCAATCCACAAAGACCTTAGGGGCAATAAGACACGTGTTTTAATGATACCAACATAGGCAAATCTTGTCCATCAGGTAGGATGCATGCAAGAGAGTGTTTCTGTGATAGGACTGTAGCAGGAAGGGGGTCCCTTGCAGGTCTAGTATACCATAATTTTATTCCTTTCCCCATGGGGGTTACTGAAGGGTCTATATATAGTGCTACTGGAGGTGTATGCACTGGCCTTAATGATAAAACACCCCGGTAAGATGCTCCCTACCTTCTGGCAGTTCAGGATATACAACTGTGACCTTTGGTGGCTACTCTGCTGTTATTCCAGGAATACACAGGAGGCCAGCTTCCAGACCTTGTCCCCAAGGTGCCAGGAGAGCCAGCCATTGTTGGTCCATGTGTTGAAAGGTCCAAGGGCACATCCACTCAATGGAATCTCCGGGGCTCAGTGCAGTTGGTGCTGGCAGCAAGATATTATCCTGGTGGCTGAACCTCAGCTTCAGTGATTCTTCCTTGGTTTGTACTTGCAGTTCTATAGGGGAGGCAGCCATATGTCTTAACATGTCTACAGGGCTCAGGGCTCCCTTTCAGGGTTTCTCATTCAAAGGCGGTAGCATGGTCCATAGGCAAACTGACCATCCCCGCAGACTATTGGTATCTGACTTCAGTCCAGATTTTAACAAGCCATTGTGCCTCTCTGTGATGCCTGCTGCAGTAGGATTGTATGGCACATGAAACTTCCATTTGATTCCCAGCTGTCGCATCTGTTCTTGCAGTGCATGTCCAGTAAAATGGGTGCCCTGATCACTCTCAATTACCTGAGGTCGGCCATAGGCAGCAAAGAGATGCTCCAGGCCTCTTTTGGTTGTCTGCTAGTCTGCACAATGGGTAGCAAAAGCAATCAGAAGTCCAGTAGCTGTGTCCACACAAGTCATTGCATACTGATATCCTTCTGACACAGGTAGAGGCCCAATATAGTCTACCTGCCACCTGACGAGGGGTATAGGCCCCTTAGCTTTTGTCCCATGTTGCTGTGGAACTCGCTGTAAGTCCCTTTTGGAGCACACAACACACTCCTGCTGGGCTCTACTAACTTCTTCAAAGGTCAAAAGCAAGCCTCACCAACAGGCTACAGCCCACATTGTCTTTTGCCCCCCATGCAACAATTGCTGATGTAACCATTGGGATATATCAGAGGCAGGCTTTCCTTCTAACCAACGTATCTGGGCCAATTTATCTGCTTCATCATTTCCTGGGGATGCCAGTGGCAAATGACCTGTCACATGGTATAGTATAATTATTTTAGTCTGACCACAGGCCCATAAGTCTCGCCACAATTCTTGCCCCCAAAGGGGTCGGTGACCAACCAGCCAGTTGGCATGGTACCAGGTTGGTACACAGGATCAAGCCCCAATAGACAATCCAGCTGTTAGTGCAGACAACTATAGGGGAGGGCTCCTGGCTGATCACAAACCACAGGGCCCGCAACTCTGCCCATTGGCTGCTCTTCCTCTCACCATCTTCCATCCCTATTGTCTCAGTCTTAGGATGGAAAGCTATGGCCCTGCATTTTGGGAGCTGCCCATGGCTGAGCCATCTGTGTACCATGCATCTTCAGGTATAGGGGCTCTTCCCTCCCTATAGGGACTCTCCTCCTAATGGTTCAAAGGCAGGTTCTTTCTGCTTTTCACTAGTATATGTCACTGGCCCCAGTAAGCATTGGAGTTCTTCACTCAAAGGGCTACTTGAGAGGGCACTACACTGCTGTAGGTAAGCACCCCACTTGGCCAGTGTGGACGTTTGTGCCACACTACTCCTTGGCTTTTGGGTCCATTCTCCTTCCCACTCCAAGATGGGATAGGTAGTTATCACCTTTATCGGGGCCATTCCAGTGATGGGTTCTGTAGCCAGCAAGATGTGATACATGACAGCCAGTTGTTTTTCTATCAAAGTGTATCATACCTCTGCCCCTTTCCAGAGTTGTGACCAGAATCCAATAGGTTGGCGAGTTCGTTCAAGCCACTGCCAGAGACCCCAGCCATAACTGTCTTCAGTCACATGAATGTTCAGCTCACAGGGCCTTGATGGGCTTATCACATTCAAGGCCTGCACGGCGTTGATGGCCCTTTTTGCTGTAGTAAAGGCAGATGCACATGTCTCATTCCAGTCCCACCTGATCCCCTTTTGTACCAACTGGTATAAGGTCTTCAGAATTTGTGCCAAGTGTGGGATAAACACTCTCCAGTAGCCTAGAAGACCCAAAAACTCCTATAGCAATGCTACAGTTTTAGGGGTAGGAAAGGCCTGGACTTTATCTATAACTGCTTCAGGTATAACTTTGGTCTTACCCGACCAGACAACCCCCAAGAATTTGACAGACAAACCAAGTCCTTGAACCGTGGTGCTGTTCACAGTCCATCCTTTCTCCTGTAAATGTTGCAGCAGTCTAGGTGCTGCACCTTCTAGATCTGAAAGAGAATCAGACATGAGCATGATATCATCAATATAATGGTACAGCTGCACTGTTGGCAGTTTCTCCCATGTAGCCAAGTCCTAGGCTACAAGTTCATGACAGATGGTGGGGCTGTGGAGGTATCCCTGTGGAAGGACAGTGAAAGTCCATTGCTGTCCTTCCCTTGTGAAGGCAAACTGTTCCTGACTTTCCTGCTCAATGTCAATGGAAAATAAGGCATTAGTAAGATCTGCCACATAATGGTATGTTCCTAGTTCGTGGCTGAGGGTATCCATCAGGCCTGCAATAGAGGGGACAGCAGCATGCATAGGGGGTATGACTTTATTCAGTTCTCTGTAATCCACAGTCATACGCCAGGAGCCATCTGGCTTTTTTTACTGGCCACACTGGGGAATTGAAAGGACTATGTGTGGGCTTTATAATACCCACCTTTTCCAGTTCCTGGAGAGTTTTTCCAATCTCTTTATGCCATCCAGGCAGTTTCTATTGTTTGGTATTAGTCACCTGCCGAGGCACAGGCAAAGCTATGGGCGGGTGCCTAGCATATCCCCTCAGAACTGCCTTCACCACATGTACTCTCAGTCTGAACTCATCTGCAGTAGTCTGCAACCATAGACCCTGCAGGATATCAATCCCCGAAATATACTCAGGGATAGGAGATATATATACACAATATACTCTTTTGGGGGTAGATGCCCTATTACCAAAGGGATTTGGTCTTGTTTCACTGTGATAGCCTTACCGCCATATTCATCTATGATAGTGGAGGTCCTGGGGAACTGCTCAGGGTTACTATGAATCAGTGAACATTCAGCCTCTGTGTCCAGCAGAGCCCGGACACATATGTTCACTGGGGACCAATGGATAGCTATTTCAACATGTGGCCTCCGGTCCCCCCTGGTCCCTCAGGGCAGATACCTTGACCTTCCCCTTAGTTGAACCATGTTTCCCAATCACCTTCCTGTGTGGGCTCAAGTGAGGTTGGCTTGCTCTCCAGTAGGAAGTTTTACAAACACACAGGCCGGACTCGTGGCTCTGTCTCTGACCTCTGCCTCTTTGGTCTTAATGACTGGAACTGCTGCTCTGGTTTCAGCTGTTGCCATAGCTCTAATAAAATCCTATTTGACTTCCTGTCTAATTTCCTTCCATCTGCTCCTGCCCATATTAAATCAACCCACATCTGGGTCCTCATAACCTTCATGGGTCCCTTTAAATTCTTCTTGTGAGTAGCAGACATTATTTCTTTCTGTGTTCTCATTGCTACAGCCTCTTCTAAGTCTGCTACTGTATGTGTCACCTCGCGTATGGGCTGCCCTAAGTGAGGGGAAAGAATGGCCACTAGAGACCCAAAGAAGGATGTGGGAGCTGTTTGAAGCACAATATTTCTCATCCTAGTAGTGAAAATCTCTTCATCTGGGCCATAATTCTCTGGACTATAGTTGGCATTTCTTATGCCTAGCTCTCGTAACACCTGTTGGAGTTCAGCATATGTCTGCCATCTAACAGGAGAGGATGGTAGATCACCTGGAATGGGCCACACAGCGCGAAGTGCAGCTATAAGCCAATCGAGGAGGGAGTGACTCCCTGGGGTCTGATGTGCATTTTGTAATTGCTGCCTCAAGGCAGGCTGCACTGTCAGGAAAGACAGCTTTTCCATCTCTGATCCCGACAGAACAATTCCATCCACCCCTAAGTCCCACAGACCCAGGAGCCAAGCTGATAAAGACTCCGAGGGCTTCTGCCTAAACGGGAGCCCAAATCCACCAGCTCAGCCTGAGGATAAGGGCGGAACATAGAGTGCTCCACGACCTGGGGAGGGGGCTGTGCCTCTCTTTGGGGAGCTCTCAGTTGCTGGGTCTTTATTTTCTTTACAACCAGTGGGTGTGCTTTCAACACAGGAGGGGTCAATGCCTCCAGCACCACCCATTCATCCTTCTCCAGCTCCTCCATTTCTGGGGCTGATGGTACCTTCTCTCCCTTCCCCCGATTGCCTCCTCTGCTACAACCTTTACCATTTCTACTGTGCCTCGGAGTAATGCTAGCTCAGTTTTCAGCAGCTCTCTTACCTTCAACTCAATGCTTCATAGCTGGCATTCTCATGCCACCTCTGCCTGTGCTTTCCACAGGAGTTCGTCTTTTTCTTTATGGCCTTTTCCTCCTTCAGAGCACCTGGCAGCACTGCTGCCTCGTTCTGTAAGAAATCTTTTACCTCTGAAACAGCTCCTCACTGCCACCGGCATTCTTGTGCTGCCTCCTGTTGCATTAATGCCATTTCCTTCTCTAGTGAATCCACAGCAGTTTGCAACTCACATTCTCATGCTGCCATTTCTTGGGTCTTTTGCAAGAGCACCTCCACTTGCCTCCAGTCCTGGGGTGGGTCACAGTCCTCTAGAAGGCAAGCCACCTCAGACCACATACCCACTGGGGGACAATCCACTGTTTCCCCATTCACAGGGGCAGCCTGCTGAAGCACCCCTTCCATAAGGGCAGCCTGTCTTCTTCCTTGGTCAACAATGAACCCTACCGACTTTCGCCAGTTGTCTTGCCAACGGGTTTCAGCCCCAGGCAAGTTCACTATGGATTCAGTGTGACCAAAGAAATTGACAGTAAAACGTTCTTGGGGTGAAAGGGTTATACCCAACTTTATTTCCAGGTGGCAGGTCAGTCACTAGAATCCCATTCACTCAGAGCGAGTCTGCATGAAGCAAGCCAGTCTCTGCCTCTGGGCCTCTCTGACTGCGCAGTTGTCCTGCACAGCTGTACTCTGGGCCTCTGTCCTCAGCGCTGCCACCACTCCTGCCTCTGCTTTGCTCTCCTGCAGCCTTGCAGCTGTGCCACCGTATCGCCCAGAATACTGGGTGGAGCTCTTTACATAGAGTCAATAGCAACATATTGCCCACAGGTGTGCAGTGAGCTAGCCAACTAGGCCCAGTTGAGAATCCTGGACACAGGAACTTTCATTTTATCCACACCAGGTTTCTGGCAAGAGCCACGGGATGGGTTAATAATGTGAGACAACAGGAAGAGGAGCAGGTTTCTTTTGAGGTGGTGATAGAAGTTCAGCTTTGGACTTAATGAATTTGAAGCAGTCGTGTACTGTCCAGGTGGAGATGCTATGTATTTGGCATGTATGGTAGGAGTAGAGAGTGATATTGTTGGGAAGGTAGAAGACCAGCAGAATTCAGTGGGGCAATTGAGCAGCTCCCCATGTAATAGCATCTCTGCTTGCTCCTTGGAGTATGGCATTCTTGATGTTTTGGATGGCAGTGTCTACCAGAAAAGATTTCCTTGGACCCCTGCAAGGGAAATGGAGACGGACAGAGATGGTAAATGTGAAAACACTCCACACGTGTAAGCTATTATTCTAACATGTTTCATCAGCAAATCAAGGTTCCAAGTGGTATGGCAAAGGGACTTGTAAGGCTACAGGTAGTCAGAATTCTGCCCTTTTAGTTCTTCATGCCATTCTGTCATCTGTGCAAAAATTTTCCTGAAAAGCAAATAGCTTGCTATCTCATGTCAGTGAACTCACAAAGTTATGGAAAAATTTGATGAAAATCAATAAAGCAATCTCCAAAGAGAAGGAGAATTCAGTGATGTCCTGTCTAGAGCCAGGTCCAAATTTGAAAGTTTCCTCTCTCTAGTCTCACTTTCAGCTAAATGCACTTCATACCTAAAATATTGTAGTTTGAACATAATTACCTGGGCATATTTAGATTTGTTATATCCAGCACTTTAAATATTGAGTCTGTCAGCTTAGAAGCACCCAGTCAGAGTTTGGGGTGTTTTTTGTTTGGGGTCCACTTTGAGCTCTAATGAGTGATTTAGGTTAAAGAACACTATTAGGCTCAGGGAGAGGGGAACCAACTTTTCTTGAACTCTTGTTATGTGCTAGGTATTTTATTATGGGCTCAGAGAGGTGAGGAACTATGCTCAAGAGCACATAGAATGGTAGCAAACTAGGTATTTCACCTTGGTTTATTGACCTCAGAGCCTATGTGCACTTTGCTTTGGATTAGTGACACCACACTTCAGTCATTTTTAATTTAGGTACTGTGTTTACTCTCTTAGCCTGATCTTTTTCCTTTAACCATCTCTTAATCTTTTATACTACTTTAGCCTTTCCTTAAGCAAAGATACATTGAAAATCATGGACTTTGACATGTGTGTGTGTAATATATTGTTCATCTGGGTGTCATCTCAAATCAACTCCTGTACTACCCATGGAACATAAACCATTCTTTGGAATTGATGGAAACATTGCACTTTCCCATCAGTGGAGGAGTAAAGGGAAGGCAGGTAGGTGCTTGAGCCACTCTGCATCTCCCTCGGCCTTCCCCAAAGCAACCCCAAATCTAAAAAAATCAATACATACAAATAAAATATCAGCTAAGTATGTGTGAAAAACCTTCAGGCTGATGGTAACATAATTTGTAGGAAAGAAGAAAATGAATATATATTATAATCCAGTGCTTCCCAAGTTTTTTTAATGTCATAGGACACAAAGAATATGATATCTGTAGGGCACAGTGAGGTCAATGGGTGAGGTTGCTCCCAGCCCCAGGCTCCTCCCAGCTCTTCTGAGGGTGGTTGGGATCGATATCTCAGCAAAATTGTAACACTTTGGTGGCACACCAAGTCACCACCATTTTTAGGGGTGGGAAGTTCTGCTATAATATACCATTGGAGTAAATAACTGAGTTTTAGGAAGGAAAACAATTTACCTTGACAGAATCTGGTTAAGTACCATGTGTGTGTCCTTGTGTGCATATGTGTTGCTAATTGTGTTGTTTTTGTTTCATTTCTGCTGATCAGTTCTTGTCAGTTGATCACATTACTCAGGCAAATGCAACTTTAGGACATGTCTCAGTGTCCCTCCTTTTTACTCAGATGCTTTTATTATAGAATTATGCAGTTGCCACACTATTTCATTCAGGGTCTCAAGATTATTCATGTAAATACATGCATGATAATGCAGTATAAAGATATCTCAATAGTTAGAATTACTAGCAAAAGGTACTTAAGACTAGCATACACTGATGCCCAAGACATTATTGCTGAAATAGTCTCTGCTTTAACCCCATTCCCTAAGTGTCCCTTTTGAAACCCAAATGCCACCCCTAAATATGTGCTCATTCATGTTCTGCTTGTGCCTGCATCCTGGTATTGGATCTCTGGAGATCGGTTTTAGCTTCAGAATTCAAGGTGTATAGAGATATTCCTCATACTCTAAGCTGACAGTTGACTTCTGTATGGGATCTCTTCCTTGTACAGAACATTAACCACCACAACCTACTACCCTAACCCATTTGCTCTGTCTTATAGACATCCATGATGCAGACACACCTAATGGGCACAGTATTATAATTCAGGACACAATTGGCCATGGCTAAGTTAACTTTTGCAGCAGCATCAGCCTGCGAAGGCAAAGACCTGGGACCAGATCTAAATACTGGGTAGTATAAGCATTAGAAGGATGTAGTTGAGAGTGGAAAGCAAATACAGTCAGCAGGTCAGCAGGCCTGGGTTATGGTCCAGTTAAATGGTTGGTGGTAGGAGTGAATGTATTCCAAATGTATGCCTTCAGTTCAGAACTGTCTTTTCTGAGTTCCTTCCCTGAATACTCACCTATATACTTGGAGTCCCACACTCACCTCATACTAAACATATTCCCAATTGTACATGTGATGTACATCTCCCCAGCCTGTTTCCCTTCTATGTCCTCTGTATCAGTGAAAAACCTCATGATTTATCCAGTTGCTCCAACCAGAAACCCAGTAGTACAGGTGGGGTTATACTTGCTGTCTCTCCTCTTCCACCTGCTTTAAACCTCTCACCAATCCCTGTCAATTTTACCTTCTAGATGATCTCTCAAATCCTGCTATCCTCACTAATTGATGTCACTCTAGACTAAAACACCATCATCACCTGTCACCTGGAGGACTGACATAGCCTGCCGATTGGTCCCTCTACCTCTACTCTTGCCTTCTTTCATTCCATTTTCCTTATAGCAGCCAGAGTAAATCAAATGATGTTTTCACCACCCCCCTCTCCCCTTCACTTTAAGACCCTGCAATAGCTTCCATTGCCTTTAGGATAAAGGCACTCATTCCAGTGGTCTGTAAGGGCCTGAATGGTCTGCTCTAGCCCCTGCCTCCATCTTTAACCACATTTCTCCCACTCACATTAAGTATAGAGTAGATTTTTTTGTGGTGCTGAGAACACTTTGATTCATATGAGAGATCTTCTCCCTGGTGGGGGTCAAAGTAGCCTCAAGCATCCCTGGAAGTTAAAGTATTTGACTCACAGTTAGCACTGGGCATGCCGGATAGCAAATGACAACATATCAGTTACTGAGCTGTGAGTCAGATACAGAAGCCCCAGTCCTTGGATGGGTCTGGTATCAACAGAGTCAGACTTTCTTTACAGGTGGTTGGGATATTAGATTCCAGGGAATAGGAATTGAGACAGAGACAGAAACTGATTTCTCAATGCAACTTGTAGCTAAGCCCAGACTATTGAAATGGGAAGCTCTTTAATTAAGTCCTTGCTCATAGTCAGGATTTGTCCTTTAAATAGGAGTAGGACTTCAGGTACAAAGTAGAAAGGCCATGAAGCAGGTAGGGTCTCCAATCAATACATAATGTCAGGATAAATTCTCAGCTGGTGCCTTCTAACCGTCTCCTCTCTTTTAACTAGAAGTTGTCAGTTATATCACATCCTCATGGATAGGCCAGAGCTTTGCCTACTATCTGGGATCACCTATCCCAGTGGTTCTCTCCGTGTTGTCCCAGGACCTTCAGCATCAGTCACTTGGGAACTAGTTAGAAATGCAAATTCTTGGGTACTACCTGAGACCTGGTGAATCAGAAACTCTGAGGGAGGGTGCCAGCAGCCTCTGCCCTGACGTACCTTCCAGGGGATTCTGAGGCCCACTCAAGTTTAAGCACCACTGCTCTGTGGTGCTTTGCTGGCCCAGGCCGTGTCGTCACACTACCATCAGTTCATCTGGCCCACAATCTATATGTGCTGCAAGCTGATTTTTAGTGACTGTATAGCTCTTATCTTTTCTGATCCCCTGTCCGATGACCCTGGCTCTGCGCCTGTCCATAGTGGCAGATAATACTCAGACCCTCTTTTCTGGTGCTAGTACAACCCATTTGGTATGCACACATGAGCTCAGATTGTCTATGTTTACACAAAACCAAGTCACAATAGCATAGTGCTTAAGAGACCTATCTGTGGGGGCAGGTATAACTGGGTTAATATTCGTGTCCCACCGCTCAACTAGCTCTGTATCTTGGACTCTGTAAACATTTATTTCCTCATCTAAAAAGTGAACATAACCTCACAGGATTGTTGTAGGGACTAAAAGTGGTAATACACATACAGCACTCAGTACCTGGCATTTAACAAGTGCCCTATAATGGTAGAACTTCCCCTATTTTGTTATGATAGGATTGCTTCTCTTATTTTCCATTGTCCTGACATTGTGTAGTTGCCTTGGACTTTGGAGAGTTGGCTGTTCTCATGTTTTAACCCTGAAAATAATTTGTCTTCCCCTTTGGAGACCACAGATGGCACACACCCCACTTGGGGATCAGTATCATGGCTGAGAGCCACTGTAGCAGAGTGGTTAGAACTAGGGGCTCTAGAACCAGATAGTTTGGGTTTGAGTCCTGGTTCTGTCACCTATTTGCTGAGCGACCCTCCAAGTTATTTACCACTCTAAGCCTCAGTTTTCCCATTTATAAAATAGAGGTGGTAGTAGTAGTATGTGTCTTAATGTGGGGATTAAATGAATTAATATGTGTGAAGTGCTCAGATCAGAGCCGGACACATTTTATTTTCAAGCAGTTGAGAAGCATTGTATGGACAGTTTACAGAAGAAGAGAATGTCATGGGAGTAGTGGTGGGAGGGACACTTGTATAAACATGGCCTAAAACCCAGCCCCAGTATCTAAGGTCCATCCTAAGTGAGCATCTGATTGTATCCCCCGTATGTTTTGGTACTGGGTACATCTAGTTTTCTGGCTAGCATGGCCCAGGTGTACTTGGGTGTGATAAAGTGTATACAAAAACCAGTAAGGAAATAATGAACCTCTGCCAGGGGACTCTCAGCTTAATGCTAGGGCCTGTGGAAATACAGGTGAAGAAATGCTCCCTACCCTTCAGGAACCTATGGTCTGGCTTGGACAGGTGAGATTAGCAACATGAACCATTGCAAAAGCATGCAGGAGAGTATTAGGTACTAAATGGTGCAGTGGATAACAAGTGCTGCAAATCCAGACAAGGGTAGAGGACAGAGGCTGGAGAGAGGAAAGGCTTCTCAGTGGTGCTGTTTTGAGCTGGGCTTTTAAGGATGGGGATGATCTGGCTGGGTCAAGGGAATGGTAAGTGAGAGGTGCTTATCGCATTGCAAAAAGGACTCACTAAGGATTCTTATAAGTAGTTGGCACCCTTAGGACATTTAATATCAGACTCAATTTACCAAGTTCTGTTTACATACAAACATTTTGAACCACACTGGAAACAGAGATCTGGAGTCTTGCTTCATTCTACCACCAAGAAGTTTTGTCCACTTGTTCCAATTTCCTTCTGTTTTCTAGGCCTCTGTTTCCTAGTTTATAAAGCAAGAGGGCAGAATTCAATGACTTCTACAACCCATTCCTATTCTGAATGCAGCCATGCTAATTGCTAATGTTTATTGAGTGCTTACTTTGGGCCAGGCACCATAAGCTCTGTATACTTATTCATTCAGTTAACAATCCTATGATGTGGACACTCTCATATCACCCCTTTCACGGAGGAGGGAACCAAGGCACAGAAAGGTTAAGGAACATGTTCAAGGTTTGTTGTGCCAGGGGGTCATGGTAATATACCACTAGTATCAGACAGTGCAGGTGTAACATAGGGTTTCTTTCTCTGTGGGCAGTATTGACAAAGAATTAGCAGAGAGTATGCAGTCCCCTGAACTCTCAGCATGCCACAGCACAGGCTAGACCTTGATGTTCTGTGTGTACTCTGGCCAAGATTCTCACAGGGCTGGCGTCTGCCTGGGCCAACATGTAGACTTGGGAGAGATGTCACTTCAAGCCCAAGAGTGAACTCTGTCCCCAACTTGCATTACATATGCATAGGCTAGTTTAAGAGGAGCTAGAGAATGCCTAGTTTTTTTAGTGACAAGAACTAATAATAATAAAAGATCTCCTCGCCTAGGGACCACACCAGGGAACAGGCAGAGGGACACCAGGATCTGCATCCCGAAGGTCCTAGGAGTAGCCTTGTTTATGAGGAGTGCTGATGGGAGCCAAAGGTCTTGTCTCTCTGCTGTCCAGTTCAGTGCATCTGAGACAGCACGTGGTCAAACTACCAATAACGGGAGCCAGGGAAGGAGCCATCCGGGGCATCTGGGTATGTCTCCTGCCAAGGACATCCAGTAGATTTGGAATAAAATCACTGTGCTCTTATCCAATGAGCTGTGCAGTATCATTTCTCATACTGCTGCTAAATATACTGGTGGTTGTGTAATGTGAGGAAAGCAGTAAAGCCTGAATTTGAATCCTGGTTCTTCCACTTCCCAGATGTGAGGCTTTGGGTAATTTATTTAATCTCTCTGAGCCTCAGTTTCCCTACCTGCCTAATGGGAAAATGTAATCCCTACTGCCCAGGTTTACTCTGAGGATGGAGTGAGATAATGAATGTAAAGGTCCCAGTAGTGTGCCTGGCGTACAGAAGGCGCTTAGATGAGGTTGGCTGCTTTTATACTCAGCGGTGCTTCCTATTACAGGCTTGCCTACCGGAAATGCTCAGTTTTGAGATAATCCACAAGATGGCCCCCTCTCAAAAGAAAGTTTCCCACCACTGCAATGTGTATAAATATGTATATCTGAGGATCTGAGTTCTTGAAAAATCACTTTCACGTCCATGCCTGCCTGTGCAAAAACATATATTGAACCATGTGCCCAGGAGGAAACCGTAGTTGGCTTTGCAGCCATTGCACATATGGCTCTCAAGGCAGTTCTAAGGCGAGCCAGTCGCTTTCCAGTCTGTGTGTGGGCAGCAACTTCATCCCGACAGTACAGCCCAGGCATGATGTAGTGGAAGGAGTTTGAGGATCTGTAATTATGTTCCTTTCTCAGGTCCTGAAGGAAGTACATGGTTCTTGAGTGTGTGGGAGTGTGTGCACACACGTGCAGGTGCCCATATGCATAGTGGGGACAGAGAGGTTGGGGACACAGCCTCCCCTCCCCCCCCACCCCAAATTTTGCACTAGACATGGATGCATCCTTTCACTTCCTGCTATTCTGTGGATTTTATTTTTGGTAGGTCCTTGTGGTTCAGGACAGAAGTTCAGAAAGATACTCTGCTGTTTGTGTGGAACAGATAATACCAGACCTAGAATAATTACATGTATTCAGGATGATGGAACAATAAGAAATCTAAGTGTGGAGACTGCCTTTGCAGCAGCAGCAGTATAGCTATAGAGTCATTTATTTTTTTTAAACACTTGAAAAATCATTTCCTCCTGGTCAACACAGAGAGAAAACAGAACAGCTGTTTTTGGTTTTTTTCTTCTCTTTGATTAAACTCATTTGCATACTGAGTAAAGGGCCTACAGCCTGGCAAATATTTTGTTCATTAGTCTCTTGTGCATGGGCTTGTGTCTCCTAAGGATAATTTTCTTTGTTTTATCTGAACGAAAGATGACAGTGTCTCAGCTGCTGTTGCTGCCTCACATCACTTTGTTCTGGGAACAGAAAATAGTCTTTTTGTTGCAAACTCCCCAGTATTCTGGATATTTTAGGCAAAGCTTGTGTTCCTGTTTAGCGCAGATCAGGTCTGCGTTGAGACTGCTGAAACGTCTTTCTGCCTAAAACAAATTCAGAAATTGGGACTCACAGGAAAGGTCTTCAGCGCCCCCTAAGTTCCCCTGAGTGCACAGTGCCCTTACACTGCCTCCACCCTTACTCCAGTTGTTTTATCTAGACCGGTCCTTTCCAGACTACACTCGAAGATTCAGAGGTTTCTCAGATCTTCTTCCTTTGCTGAGTTTCTATTCATCAATGTCTCTCCCTCTCTTTCCCAATATTGTCCTTAGTTTCACACTTTTCAAACTGGACTTTGCAAATCCTGAATATACATGGCAGTACGGCAGGGGTTAGGTGTAGCCTCCTCCTAGACTGTTACTTTTTCTTGGTGGTAACTAATTTGAATGTATTCTGAAGCAGAATGCAAAATTCCCTCAAATCTTTAAGATAAAAATAATAACTAATGCCCAGGGAGTACTTACTGGGTACCAGGCTCTGTTCTAAGTGGTTGGTACAGATTACTTAGGTTAATCTTCACAACAACTGTAAGAAATAGGTTACTATGTTTAACCCAATTTTATGGATGGGTGTACTGAGACATGGGGAGGTTAATGACTTGTTCATGGTCAAAGATCTGAGTAAATGTCAGTCTGGCTGACACTTCATGCTCTTAGCTACAGTATTGTATTTCCTGTCATGGACACACTGGGCTGTGCCCTCTAGACCTAGGGAGTTTTTCTGACATTAGGGTCAAGTGGAGCTCTTCTGTTTAAAGGATCTGTAGTTTGACCTGGACCTATCACCGAGGTAACCTTTACTGAAAAGAATAACTCTGATATAGGGTTTGGGGGTGAATGGCAGGTCAGTAGAGGAAATAGTTTGAGATAAGGGTACTTCATGTCCTCACATCAAACCAGGCCAGAAGTTACTCATCTTCTCTGTCTACTCATAAAATCAGGGACATAAATGGGTATAGCAGATATCAGTTCTAGTCCACATCACTAAGGGCGATGTTATGGACTGAACTGTGTCCCTCCCCAAATTCATATTTTAAGGTGCTAACCCCAAATTGCTGTATTTGGAGATGGAGCCTAATTAAAGTTAAATAAGGTCATAAGAGAGGGACCTTGATCGGATAGAATTAGTGTCCTTATAAGAAGAGGCATCAGAGAGTGCTGTCATGCTCCTGTGTGCACTCTTTCTCTCTCCCTTCCTCCCTCCCCTGCTCTGTCTCCACAGGTACCAAAAGAAGACGTCCTGGGAGCACACAGCAGGATGGAGGTCAGTCTGCAAGTCAAGAGAAGAGGCCTCAGAATGAAACCTACCCTCTGACACCTTGATTTTGGACTTCTCATCCTGCAGGACTGGGAGAAATATCTGTTTTGAAGTGACCTGGTTTGTGATATTACATTGTAGTGCCCTAGCAAACTAATACAGGCAAGGTATGTCCCTTTCCATTATTTCTATAAATTAGATGTAATCATCTCAGAGCCCCCAACATGTTGTATGGGCAGGAAATTGAATCTTGGTTATTTGGGGAGTTTCCTACACTTCTCCATGAGATCACTGGAGTCCTGTGCCTTTCTTTTTTTTTTTTTTTTGCTTTTTAAAAAATTGAAGTACAGTTGATATAAAAACTAATATTAATTTCTTATATACAACACAGTGCTTCATCAGTTACTCACATTATGAAATCCTCACCCCAACTAATGCAGTTACTATCTGTCAACATAGGATGATGTTACAGAATCATTGACTATATTCTCCATGCTGTACTACTATTCCCATGGCCAACGTACATTATGATTGACAATTTTCGTGCCCCTTTATCCTCTACCCCTCCTCCCCAATCCTCTCCTCCTCCCCCATGGTAACAATCAGTCCCTTCTCAGTGTCTATGACTCTACTGCCATTTTGTTGGTTCTCTTTTTTTAAATTTTATCAAATGTACATCACAGTCATTCAACAATCCCCCTCATCCCCACGCACTCCCCTCCCCCTTGGCAACCACTAGTCATTTCTTAGTGTCTGTGAGTCTAATGCTGTTTTGTTCCTTCTGTTTTGTTTTGCTTTTATATTGCACAAATAAGCAAAATCATAAGATATTTGTCTTTCTCTGCCTGTCTTATTTCACTGAGCAAAATACTCACTATATGCATCCATGTTGTTGCAAATGGCAGCATTTCTTTTCTTTCTATGGCTGAATAATATTCCATTGTGAATATGTACCACGTCTTCTCTATCCAGTCATCAACTGATGAACACTTAGGTTGCTTCCATATATTGGCAATTGCAAAAAGTGTGATGATAAACATAAGGGTGATATGTCTTTTCAAATCAGGGATTTTATTTTCTTCAGGTAAATTCCTAGGAGTGTAATTACTGAGTCAAATGGTATTCCTATTTTTAGTTTTTGGAGGAACCTCTGTACTGCTTTCCACATCAGTTGCACCAATTTGCAGTCCCACCAACAGTGTAGGAGGATTCGTATTTCTCTGCACGCTTGCCAGCATTTATTTCTTGTCTTTTGGATAGTGGCCATGCTAACTGATGTGAGGTAATATCTCATTGTGGTTTTAATTTGCATTTCCCTGATGATTAGCAATGTGGAGCATCTTTTCATGTGCCTGTAGGACATCTGTATTTCTTCTTTGGAAAAATGTCTATTCAGGTCCTCTGCCCATATTTTGATTGGGTTATTTGTTTTTTAGGTATTGAGGCATATGAGTTCTTTATATATTTTGGATCTTAACCCCTTATCAGGTAAATTGCTTACAAATATATTCTTCAATATTGTAGAATTCCTTTTTGTTCTGCTGGTGGTGTCCTTTGCTGTACAGAAGCTTTTTAGTTTGATGTAGTCCCACTTGTTCCTTTTTTATTTTGTTTCCCTTGCCTGAGGATATGTGTTCAGGAAAAAGTTGCTCATGTTTATATTCAAGAGATTTTTGCCAATGTTTTCTTCCAAGAGTTTTATGGTTTCATGACTTACATTCAGGTCTTTGATCCATTTCAACGTTACTTTTGTGTATGCGGTTAGAAAATAATCCAGATTCATTCTCTTACATGCAGCTGTCCAGTTTTGCCAACACCAGTTGTTGAAGAGGCTATCTTTCCCCCATTGTATGTTCATGGCTCCTTTATCATATATTAATTGAACATAGATGCATGGGTTTAAATCTGGGCTCTCTATTCTGTCCCATTGATCTATGGGTCTGTTCTTGGGCCAGTACCAAATTGCTTTGATTACTGTAGCTTTGTAGGAGAGCTTGAAGTCAGGGAACGTAATCCCCCCAGCATTGCTCTTCTTTCTCAGGATTGCTTTGGCTGTTTGGGGTCTTTTGTGGTTCCATATGAATTTTAGAACTGTTTGTTCCAGTTTGTTGAAGGATGCGGTTGGTATTTTGATAGGGATTGCATTGAATCTGTAGATTGCTTTAAGCAGGGTGGCATTTTGACAATATTGATTCTTCCTACCCATGAGCACACGATAGATTTCCATTTTTGGTGTCTTCTTATATTTCTCACATGAGTGTCTTGTAGGTTTCAGAGTATAGGTCTTTCACCTCTTTGGTTAGATTTAGTCCCAGTTATTTTATTCTTTTGATGCAATTGTGAATGGAATTGTTTTCCTGATCCTTCTTCTAGTTCATCATTAGTGCATAGGAATGCAATAGATTTCTGTGTATTAATTTTGTATCCTGCAACATTTCTGAATTCAGTTATTAGTTCTAGTAGGTTTTTGGTGGATTCTTTAGGGTTTTCTATGTATAATACCATGTCATCTGCAAATAGTGAGAGGTTAACATCTTCCTTACCAATTTGGATGCCTTTTATCTCTTTCTGTTGTTTGACTGCCATGGATAGGACCTCCAGTACTATGCTGAATAAAGTGGTGAGAGTGGGCATCCTTGTATTCTCCCCAATCTTAAAGAAAAAGCTTTTAGCTTTTTTCTGTTAAGTATGATATTGGCCATGGGTTTGTCATATATGGCCATTATTATGTTGAGGTATGCACACTCTATACCCATTTTGTTGAGAGTTTTTGTCATAAATGGATGTTGAATTTTGTCAAATGCATTTTCAGCATCTATTGAGATGATCATCTGGTTTTTGTCCTTTTTGTTGATGTGATGTATGATATTGATTGATTAATGTATGATATTATTGATTATCCTTGCACCCCTGGAATAAATCCCACTTGGTCATGATGGATGATCTTTTTGATGTATTTTTGAATTTGGTTTGCTACTAGTTTGTTGAGGATTTTTGCATGTATCTTCATCAAGGATATTGGTCTATAATTTTCTTTTTTTGTGGTGTCTGTCTGGTTTTGGTATTAGAGTGATGCTAACCTCATAGAATGAGTTTGAAAGTATTCCCTCCTCTTCTATTTTTGGAATGCTCTAAGAAGGATGGGTACTAGCTCTTCTTTAAATGTTTGGTAGAATTTGACTGTGAAGCTTGTCTGGATATGGATTTTTGTTTCTGGGAAGTTTTTTGTTTGCCAGTTTGATTTCATTGCTGGTAATTGGTCTGTTTAGATTTTCTGTTTCTTACTGAGTCAGTCTTGGATAATTGTATTTTTCTAGGAAGTTGTATATTTCTTCTAAGTTGTCAAATTTATTTGCATATTATTTTTCATAGTATTCTCTAGTAATTCTTTGTATTTCTGTGGTATCCATTTTGATTATTCCTTCTTCGCTTCTGATTCTGTTTATGTGTGTAGACTCTCTTTTTTTCTTGATAAGTCTGGCTAGGGGTTTATCTATTTTGTTTATTTTCTCAAAGAAACAGCTCCTGGTTTCGTTTCATTTTTTTTCTGTTCTTTTATTCTACTCTATTTTATTTATCTCTGCTCTAATCTTTATTATGTTCCTCCGTCTACTGACTTTGGGCATCATTTCTTCTTCTTTTTGCAGTTTCTTTAGTTGTGATTCTAGACTGTTTATTTGGGATTGTTCTTGTTTCTTGAAGTAAGCCTGTATTACTATGTACTTCCCTCTTAGAACTGCCTTTTCTGCATCCCACAGATTTTGTGCTATTTTGTTTTTGTTTTCTATTGACTCCATGTATTAGTTGATTTTATCTTTGATTTGTTCATTGATCCATTTATTATTTAGAAGCATGTTGTTTAGCCTCCATGTGCTTTTTTGTTTTTTTTGTGTAATTTATTTCTAGCTTCATAACATAGTGATCTGAAAAGATATTTGACACAATTTCAATCTTTTTGAATTTATTGAGGCATTTTTTGTGTCATAATATGTGATCTATTCTACAGAATGTTCTGTGTGCACTTGGAAAAATGTGTATCCTACTGCTTTTGGGTGGAAGGTTCTGTATATATCTGTTAAGTCTATCTGATCTAGTGTGTTGTTCAGTGCCTCTGTTTCCTAATTTATATTCTGCCTGGTTGATCTGTCAATTAATATAAGTGGTGTGGTTATGTTCCCTAATATGATTGACTTGCAGTCTATTTCTATCTTTGGTTCTGTTAGTATTTGTTCTACATATGTTGAGTGCATAAATATTTATAATTGTTATATCCTCTTGTTGGGCTCTCTTTATCATTATGTAATATCCTTATTTGTTACTTCCTTTTTTAAAAATCTAATTTGTCTGATACAAGTACTGCTTCTCCTTTTTTCTTCCTATTATATACATGAAATATCTTTTTCCATCCCTTCACTTTCAGTCTGTGTGTGTCTTTATGTCAGAAATGAGTCTCTTGTAGGCAGCATATAGATGGTCTTGTTTCTTTATCCAGTCTGCCTCCCTATGTCTTTTCATTGGTACATTCAGTCCATTTACATTTAAGGTGATTCTTGATAGATATGTACTTATTGCCATTTTATTAATTATTGTCTTTTTTTATAGTTCCTCTTTGTTCCTTTCTTCCTCTCTTATACTCTTCTCTATTATTTAATGGTTTTATTTAGTGGTGTGATTGGATTTCTTAAAAAAAATTTTTTGTGCAGATCCGGAGCCAAGATGGCGGCGTGTATAGAGCAGCAGAAATCTCCTCCCAAAACCATATATATTTTTGAAAATACAACAAATACAACTATTCCTAAAAGAGAGACCAGGAGACACAGGACAACAGCCAGACTACATCCACACCTGTGAGAACCCAGCACCTCGCAAAGGGGGTAAGATACAAGCCGCGGCCCTGCGGGGCCCAAGCGCCCCTCACCCCAGCTCCCAGCGGGAGGAGAGAAGTCGGAGCGGGGAAGGAGAGGGAACCCAGGACTGCTAAATAACCAGCCCTAGCCATCCACACCGGAGCGCAGACACACAGTGCATGCATGGGGTGCTGGAAACTAGGGAAACAGGACATTAAGAACTGTGGGTGCGTCCCTGCAGCTGGAGCCCCTGGGACAAAGAAAAGTGAGTGCTTTTTGAAAGTCTTAAAGGGACAATGACCGCACAGCTGGGCAGAAGCATCCCGGGACACTTAGCCCAGCAGCTGGGAATCCTGGGGAAATCCGGGCGCCCTAACTCCCTGGGCAGCAGTGCAGCTCATAGGCCCCTCACGGAGATAAACAGCCTCCTGGCCATTTCCCCTCCAGTGCAGCTCCGCCATATCAGAGCAGCAACCTGAGGTAGGCCATGCCCACAGAAATGTGGAGCTAAACTCCATAGTAGCCGGGCAAGAATCAGAAGCCCCGTCTGCACGCAGCTGTCCAGCACAAGCTGCTAGAGGTTGCTGTTCTCCCAGGAGAGGAAGGCCACAAACCAGCAAGAAGGGACATTCTCCCAGCCGTCACACACTCCAGCTCCATAAACTATCTCTATCACCATGAAAAAGCAGAAGAATTTGAAACAGACCAAAATCACAGAGTCAAGCCCTGAGAAGTAGATCAACCTAACCAGTCTTTCTGAAAAAGAATTCAAAATAAAGGTCATAACCATGCTGATGGAGCTGCAGAGAAATATACAAGAGCTAAGGGATGATGTCCAGAGGGAGATTACAGATATGAAACAATCTCTGGAAGGATTTATAAGCAGAATGGATAAGATGCAAGAGGCCATTGATGGAATAGAAAACAGAGAACAGGAACGCATAGAAGCTGATGCAAAGACAGATAAAAGGATCTCCAGGAATGAAACAATACTGAGAACCGTGTGACCAATCCAAAAGGAACAATATCTGCATTATAGGGGTACCAGAAGAAGAAAAGAGTGAAAAAGGGATTGAAAGTGTCTTTGAAGAAATTATTGCTGAAAACTTCTCAAAAACTTGGGGAGGAAATAATCAATCAGACCATGGAAGTACACAGAACTCCCAACATAAGGGACCCAAGGAGGACAACACCAAGACACATAATAATTAAAATGGCAAAGATCAAGGACAAGGACAGAGTTTTAAAGGCAGCTAGAGAGAGGGAAAAGGTCACCTACAAAGGAAAACCCATCAGGCTATCATCAGACTTCTCAACAGAAACAATACAGGCCGGAAGAGAATGGCATGATATATTTAATGCAATGAAACAGAAGGGCCTTGAACCAAGAATACTGTATCCAGCACGATTATCATTTAAATATGAAGGAGGGATTAAACAATGCCCAAACAAGCAAAAGTTGAGGGAATTTGCCTCCTACAAACCACCTCTACAGGGTACTTTAGAGGGAGTGTTCTAGACAGGAGCACTCCTAAGATTAAACAGATGTTACCAGAGAAAATAAAATCACAGCAAAGAAAGCAGACCAACCAAATACTAACTAAAGGCAAAAAATAAAATCAACTACCCACAAAAGCAGTTAAAGGAAACACAAAAGAGCACAGAATAAAACAACCACCATATAAAGAATGGACGGGGAGGAATAAGAAGGGAGAGAAATAAAGAATCACCAGACAGTATTTATAACAGCTCAATAAACGAGTTAAGTTAGACAGTAAGATACTAAAGAAGCTAACCTTGAACCTTTGGTAACCACAAATCTAAAGTGTGCAATGGCAATAAGTACTTTTCTTTCAATAGTCACCCTAAATGTAAATGAACTGAATGCACCAATCAAAAGACACAGAGTAATAGAATTGATAAAAAAAAAAAACAAGACCCATCTATATGCTGCTTACAAGAAACTCACCTCAAACCCAAAAACATGCACAGACCAGAAGTCAAGGATGGAAAAAGATATTTAATGCAAACAACAGGGAGAAAAAAGCAGGTGTTGCAGTACTAGTATCAGACAAAATAGACTTCAAAACAAAGTAACAAGAGATAAAGAAGAACATTACATAATGATAAAGAGCTCAGTCCAACAAGAGGATATAACCATTCTAAATACATATGCACCCAACAAAGGAGCACCAGCATATGTGAAACAAATACTAACAGAACTAAAAGATGAAACAGAATGCAGTGCATTCATTTTAGGAGACTTCAACATTCCACTCACCCCAAAGGGTAGATACACCAGACAGAAAATAAGTAAGGATACGGAGGCACTGAACAACACACTAGAACAGATGGACCTAATAGACATCTATAGAACTCTACATCCAAAAGCAACAGGATACACATTCTTCTCAAGTGCATGTGGAACATTCTCCAGAATAGACCACATACTAGGCCACAAAAAAGCCTCAGTAAATTCCAAAAGACTGAAATTTTACCAACCAACTTTTCAGACCACAAAGGTATAAAACTAGAAATAAATTGTACAAAGAAAGCAAAAAGGCTCACAAACACATGGAGGCTTAACAACATGCTCCTAAATAATCAATGGATCAACGAACAAATTAAAATAGAGATCAAGGAATATATGGAAACAAATGACAACAACACAAAGCCCCAACTTCTGTGGGATTCAGCGAAAGCAGTCTCAAGAGGAAAGTATATAGCAATCCAGGCATACTTAAAGAAGGAAGAACAATCCCAAATGAATAGTCTAAAGTCACAATTATTGAAACTGGAAAAAGAAGAACAAATTAGGCCCAAAGTCAGCAGAAGGAGGGACATAATAATGATCAGAGAAGAAATAAACAAAATTGAGAAGAATAAAACAATAGAAAAAGTCAATGAAACCAAGAGCTGGTCCTTCAAGAAAATAAACAAAATAGATAAGCCTCTAGCCAGACTTATTAAGAGAAAAAGAGAATCAACACAAATCAACAGAATCAGAAATGAGAAAGGAAAAATAATGACGGACCCCACAGAAATACAAAGAATTATTAGAGAGTACTATGAAAACCTATATGCTAAGAAGCTGGAAAACCTAGGAGAAATGGACAACTTCCTAGAAAAATACAACCTTCCAAGTCTGACCAAGGAAGAAACACAAAAGTTAAACAAACCAATTACGAGCAAAGAAATTGAAACAGTAATCAAAAAACTATCCAAGAACAAAACCCCCAGGCCAGATGGGTTTACCGCTGAATTTTATCAGACATACAGAGAAGACATAATACCCATTCTCCTTAAAGTTTTCCAAAAAATAGAAGAGGGGGGGATACTCCCAAACTCATTCTATGAAGCCAACATCACCCTAATACCAAAACCAGGCAAAGATCCCACCAAAAAAGAAAATTACAGACCAATATCCCTGATGAACATAGATGCAAAAATACTCAACAAAATATTAGGAAACCAAATAAAAAAATACATCAAGAGGATCATACCACGACCATGTAGGATTCATCCCAGGGATGCAAGGATGGTACAACATTAGAAAATTCATCAACATCATCCACCACATCAACAGAAAGAAAGACAAAAACCACATGATCATCTCCATAGATGCTGAAAAAACATTCGACAAAATTCAACATCCATTCATGATAAAAACTCTCAGCAAAATGGGTATAGAGGGCAAGTACCTCAACATAATAAAGGCCATATATGATAAACCCACAACCAACATCATACTGAACAGCGAGAAGCTGAAAGCTTTTCCTCTGAGATTGGGAACAAGACAGGGATGCCCAGTCTCCCCACTATTATTTAACATAGTACTGGAGGTCCTAGCCACAGCAATTAGAAAAAAACAAAGAAATACAAGGAATCCAGATAGGTAAAGAAGAAGTTAAAATGTCACTATTTGAAGATGACATGATATTGTACATAAAAAACCCTAAAGACTCCACTCAGAAATTACTAGAACTGATATCAGAATACAGCAAAGTTGCAGGGTACAAAATTAACACACAGAAATCTGTGTCTTTCCAATAGAAAGAGAAATCAGGAAAACAATTCCATTCACAATTGCATCAAAAAGAATAAAATACCTAGGAATAAACCTAACCAAAGAAGTGAAAGACCTATACCCTGAAAACTATAAGACACTCTTAAGAGAAAATAAAGAGGACACTAACAAATGGAAACTCATCCCATGCTCTTGGCTAGGAAGAATTAATATCATCATAATGGCCATCCTGCCCAAAGCAATATACAGATTTGATGCAATCCCTATCAAATTACCAGAAACATTCTTCAATGAACTGGAACAAATAGTTCAAAAATTCATATGGAAACACCAAAGACCCCGAATAGCCAAAGCAATCCTGAGAAAAAAGAATAAAGTGAGGGGGGATCTCACTCCCCTACTTCAGCCTCTACTACAAAGCCATAGTAATCAAGACAATTTGGTACTGGCACAAGAACAGAGCTACAGACCAGTGGAACAGATCAGAGACTCCAGACATTAACCCAAACATATATGGTCAATTAATATTCGATAAAGGAGCCATGGACATACAATGGGGAAATGACAGTCTCTTCACAGATGGTGCTGGCAAAACTGGACAGCTACGTGTAAAAGAATGAAACTGGATTATTTTCTAACCCCATACACAAAAGTAAATTTGAAATAGATCAAAGACCTGAATGTAAGTCATGAAACCATAAAACTCTTAGAAAAAAACATAGACAAAAATCTCTTGGACATAAACATTAGCGACTTCTTCATGAACATATCTCCCCAGGCAAGGAAAACAAAAGCAAAAATGAACAAGTGGGATTATATCAAGCTGAAAAGCTTCTGTACAGCAAAGGACACCATCAATAGAACAAAAAGGTACCCTACAGTATGGGAGAATATATTCGTAAATGACAGATCCGATAAAGGCTTGACATCCAAAATATATAAAGAGCTCACGCACCTCAGCAAATAAAAAGCAAATAATCCAATTAAGAAATGGGCAGAAGAGCTGAACAGACAGTTCTCTAAAGAAGAAATTCAGATGGCCAACAGACACATGAAAAGATGCTCCACATCCCTAGTTATCAGAGAAATGCAAATTAAAACCACAATGAGATATGACCTCACACCAGTAAGTATGGCTTCCATCCAAAAGACAAACAACAACAAATGTTGGTGAGGTTGTGGAGAAAGGGGAACCCTCCTACACTGCTGGTGGGAATGTAAATTAATTCAACCATTGTGGAAAGCAGTATGGAGGTTCCTTAAAATGCTCAAAATAGACTTACCATTTGACCCAGGAATTCCACTTCTAGGAATTTACCCTAAGAATGCAGCACTCCAGGTTGAAAAAGACAGATGCATCCCTATGTTTATCGCAGCACTGTTTGCAGTAACCAAGAAGTGGAAGCAACCTAAGCGTCCATCAGTAGATAAATGGATAAAGAAGATGTGGTACATATACACAATGGAATATTATTCAGCCTTAAGAAGAAAACATATCCTACAATTTGCAACAACATGGCTGGAGCTAGAGGGTATTATGCTCAGTGAAATAAGCCAGGTGGAGAAAGACAAATACCAAATGATTTCACTCATATGTGGAGTATAAGAAGAACAAAGGAAAAACTGAATGAACAAAACAACAGCAGAATCACAGAACCCAATAATGGACTAACAGTTACCAAAGGGAAAGAGACTGGGGAGAATGGGAGGGTAGGGAGGGATAAGGGCAGGGAAGAAGAAAGGGGGTATTATGATTAGCATGTATACTGTGGGGTGTGGGGGAAAGGGGAGGGCTGTGTAACACAGAGAAGACAAGTAGTGATTCTACAACATCTTACTATGCTGATGGACAGTGACTGTAATGGAGTTTTTTAGGGGGGACTTGGGGTAGGGGAGAGCCTAGTAAACATAATATTCTTCATGTAATTGTAGATTAATGATAACAAAATTTTAAAAAAGTAAAAAAAATGTTACTAGCAGTGTATGCATTCTCTTTATGTGCCTCCCCTCCCTGTGTTTTGCAGTAGAAATAGACTTCAAGTGTCCTGGAATTTTGAGGAAAGAGGGAGGAGATATGGCTTGGAAGTGGCAAAGAGGGAAGTGGAGGACCCTCCTCTACCTGCAGGTCCAGTGAGTGATACATAGGGTGTGGGAAAGAAAACATCCACCATCTGAGAGGGCTGCCTGGAAGCAGAGGACCCAAGAGCCAAACTTCCTTTAGAACAAGAAACTGAAAGAAATGTTGAGGATATAGAGGATTTGATGATGATGGGCTTTGAGTTTTAGAGGGCATGGCATGGGGGCTGGGGTTCATTGATAAGCAGAATATTGAATAAGATTAGGTACTATATGGGGCGTTCAGGGGTTAGAAATCCAGGTAATAATACATGCTGGGAGGCTGGGAGTTGTGGAGGTGGCTGGGGTAAACAGGGATGTAAGACATATCAGGGTTAGTCTTCTTGGACTTCTAGGAGGAAGTGGGTGATCACAGCTAATTAGAGCCTCCTTCTGGGGCTGGTCTCTTGTCCTGCTTTGTATTGGTGAAGCTGGAGGAAGGGAGGCTATAGGGCAGAGTAGCTTATAACAGGAGCCCTTGCTCCTGGCTTCCCTTGAAATACTCTGTGGTCCTTTTCAAGCCTGGGAGAAGGGACATATTAGGGCTTTTCCACAATGATAGGACCTTGGGGGACTTTAACTTATGCCCTCCAAATCTCTGTTAGTCCTTACCAAAGCCATTTGAAATAAACACGTCACCCAAGTAAAAATGTATGCTTGGTATATAAATGCAGTTTGAAAACAAATACTCTAGCCATCCCAAGCACTTCCAGCCAGATGGCTGCACTGAGACCCCTCGCTCTTACCATTTAGCTTGAAAATTTAAATTGTTCAGAAAAACAGATTCACACAATGGGCTCCCATACACCCTATCACCTAGATTTAACAGTTGTTAACATTTTGGCATGCTTGCTTCACTCATTTTTTTCTTTTACTGAAATATCTTCAAGTAAGTCACAGACATTATGACATCTCATTCCTAAATACTTTGTTATCATAAGCCCTTTCTATAGAAATTCTAAAACTGCCACTGCCTTTCAAACTGTGGTGTCAAGAACTGGACAAGAGTATTCCAGATTTGAGCTGATCAGTTGAGTGTACAGACAGAATGACGAGAGCCAGTTTTTCTTAATGCAAATCACACTCTCTAAAAGTAGTCATTTTAGAGGCCACAGTGCACTATTGACTCAAGGGCATTTGTGGTCAGCTAACATCCCCAGGTTCTTTGCACATGAACTGCTGCAGTCAAGTTAGGCTTTCCTCCATCTTGTATTTGTGTAATTGAATTTTTGTTGGTTTTAGCCTATGGAAAGTATTTTGAATTGAAATTTCACCTTCCAGTGAATTAATTAATCCTTTTTCACTTTGATTTATCAGCAAAGTTGGTAGGTAAACCTTTTATATATTCATGCAAGTCTATAGTAATTACTTTCTAAAATTGAAGCTTATGCTACCTCAAAACTGTGGAGACTGCAATAAGATCATCTCAAGCATTAAGAGTAGAGTTTTTGTAAGAAAGATTTAAGTTGTTTTCATGATTAATGATTGAACCCTGACCTTGACGATACAAACCTTCTGGCTTAACACACTTGTATCTGAGTACAATTTTCTAAGACATCCTAAATTATTCCAGAATAACTTTTTAGGATAAGCAAATCACCAAGCAGTTTCTTGGTAGAGCCTTGGGAACGCCTACATTACTCATGATAGCTAAATCCAGGATTGAGTTGGCTTTCTGAGAACTCCATGCATTTGCTAAGGTGGCTTCTTAGTTGACTGTTCTCACAATTTACATAGGTATCATTGTTTTAAGGTCCAAGTATGAGAGTGAGTTGAATGGACAGCCCCTGGCTCTGCTTCATACCTAGAAAACAGGACTGCACAAGGAGCATGTCTTCAACTGCTAGACAAGTGATATGTTTATAAAAATTTAAACAAGATATATAATATGCCTAAGCAGAAGGCATAATATTGATAATACTCAAGGCTCAAAATAGCAAATCAGTATGATAGAACTCCACATTCCTCAATGTGGTTCCCAATTCTTAGGTATTTCAGAATGAGAGCTTTCTGAAACTAGTCTTCACATCATAGTAATTAAGACCATGGGTACCAATCCTTGACTGTCCCCATCTAAAGCTCATCTCTACCACCTATTGATTGTGGAGCTGGGGCTGTTTATTTAACCTCAGTGAAGAGTAATTTGCTTATCACTTAGTGATGAAGATAGTATAAGCACCTATGTCATACAGCAATTGTGAGGATTAGCAGTGTTAATTCAAACAATGTGCCAAGCATGTAGTAAATCTTAGCTACTATTATTTATCATGGTTCTGATAGTTGTTGCTATCCAAGGTATTGGATACCATCTGGTATCATATTCCTAAATTCTTCATAGATTTAAATACATCTAGACTGGTGATGTTGTACGTTGCTATGTAATCTTCCATCTTTATGTTATCATCCTAATTTTCACTCCTGTGACTCCAGAAGCCCAGTAAGAACAGTTGAAAGACATATGAAGGGTACTTAAACACCTACTTTGAGCAAGGCAAGGTAACTCTCACCTCTTAGTTGCTTGTTCTAAGTCTTCAGATGAGCTCTCTTGGAGGCTGACAACCATGCCAACTTTCCCGGAGGAGAAATATAGGAAATCCTATTTGTCTTCATATGTAACTCTATAGATACATTGCTTTCAGCATCCTAGCATTCATCTAGGGAGCAATAGTGATTTCCCCCATGTGTCCATATTTTTGGTAAAAAAAAAGAGCTACTTAAAAAAACACTGACAAAAATTGTCACAAATAACTTTAATAGGTATTGGTCAGAGAAACTGTTGACATATATACCCTTTTCTGATTCTTCACTCTAAGTTCTGATGTTCCTTTGCACTGATAATGTATGAGGGTTAACTATTCTCTTAGCCAGTAGGAGTATATGTCTCTTACTTTCCATGACTAGACTTACTACTTTTGTTTTCTAGGAAGAGGTAATTCATTTTTTTGAAGCTTTCTATTTTTAGATAAGTTTAGATTTACTGTAAAAATTGTACAGATCATTTCTGCATACCCTTCACCGACCTTCCGTTTATGTTTATATCTTATATAACCATGTACAATTGTCAGAATGAAGAAGAAAACCTCGGCACAATGCTATTAACTAACCTGTAGACTTTGTTAAGATTTTATTGTTTTTTTTTTTTTTACTAACATCCCTTTTCTGTCCCAGAATCCAATTTAGAATCTCACATTGCAATTAGTTGTCATGTCTTCTTAATTTCCTCTAAGCTGTGACAATTCTTCAGTCTTTTCCTTTCTTTCATGACCTTGACACTTTTGAAGAGTACTGGCTAGTTATTTTGTAGAATATCCCTTTTTTGGGGCTTTCCCAATGTTTTCTAATGATTAGATTTGTATTACACATTGGAAAGGCTAACAGTGGTGTGCCCTTCTTTGTGCTGTTTTTCATGGGTACGTGATGTTGCTATATATTATAGGTGATGATAATCTTGATCACTTGATTAAGGTGATGTCTGAAGCTCCATTGTTAACTTACTTTTTTCCTTGGAAATTACTAAATATTTGGGGGAAGATACTTAGAAAGTATTCAGATATCCTATTTCTGCTTAAGACTTGCCCACTAATATTAGCATCCATCAGTTATCTTGCCTGCAGCAACTATTACTGTGATATTCTAATGGTAATTTTCTATTTCCTTCATTCCTTGTACATTTATTAATGGGGAAATTGGAATGCTTCTGTAAGAAAGCCATGTCTCTACTCCCCTATTTATTTATTTATTCACTTTTCTTATACCAGCACAACACAGATTTTTATTTATCCTTTGGGTTATAATCCTATATAATCTTTACTTAATTTGTTGCTCAAATTGTTCCAGTTGTGGCCATTGGAATCTCTGTCAGGTTAGCTCCTGTGCTCAACACGCCCGTTTGTCTTATTTTTTCGGTAGCACTTCCTTATTTTTATCACCATGAGAGACACCAGGCTTATTTTCTGTTTTCCCTACTCCAGCCCTGGAACCAGTCAGTTCTTCATTTAATGGAGAATGGTATTTCAAAACCATGATCTCTGCCTGAAATGTTCTCGTTAGTGAGATATCACTGCTTCTGGCCCCTGTCAGTGGATATAGTTAGTGCACATGTGTATGTACTAACTTATACATGCACACATCCATATTTATTTCTGTATCTATCTGGATTACATTAAGAAAAAAACGTGAGTCCATCTTGATACCTATGACTCCCACTCAGCACACCAGGGTTCATTTGGGCCTTCTCCCTTTCCTTATTTGTACCTTTTTCTCTGGCACTGAGAATCCTGGTTCTCATTATCTGTTATATATTTACTTAATTTTTCAACCCTTATATATTAATAAAGTAGTTTGTGAATCCCTAAGCCATTCCTCTATGAGAAATAAATTTGTGAACTAGAGTGCAATGTATGTGTACCCTTTCTCTGGCTTTAGCCTTACAGTACATTCCAATTTTCCAGTTTTACACCCTGTTTTCCAAAGTTATTTATCTCAGCTCCTTTCTTCCCATCCCTTTCATCATGTGATTCATTTATAATACAGTTAGATTCATTTGTCACAGTTTGCAGTCATCACCCCTCCCCCTGACATTCTGGTTGAATTTTCTAAAATTTACATATAGTAAAATTCACTCCTTGATGCATAGCTCTACTCTATAGGACAAGTGCATATAATAGTGTATCCATCAGTACCATACAACACAGTTCCACTATTCTTAAATCCCCCTCATGCTGCTCCCCCTAATCTTTGGCAACAGTGACTTATTTTTTCATCCATATGTTTTTCTCTTTTCCAAAACATCATATAAATGGAATCATACAACATGTAGCCTTTTGAATTTGGCTTCTTTGATTATCAAAATTCATTTACGAGTCATCCAAATTGTGTGTATTGTTCCTTTTTATATTTGAGTAGGGTGCACCATGGTTTATTTAATCATTAATCTGTTAAAGGCATTTAGATTGTTTCCACTTTTTGAGTATTATGAATAAAGCATAGTAGTTCTAAGCATTCATGTATAGGTTTTGTGTGAGCATAGTTTTCCTTTCTCTGGTAGTGGGAGAAGTAATTTTAAAAAGTATTTATGCAAACATCCAGAAAATAAAAAAGAAAACGTATGTAATAAGTACTAGATTTTGTGAACTACCACATTAATCCTGGATCATTTCAGTGTAGTTTCACAGCTCCTAACTTCACATCTCCATTACCATTTGCTCTCAGCATCTTCTGTTTGGTTAAATTGGGTGCATCTGTGTTCTCCCATAATTCCTATTTTGTGGTCTCCATAGGGATCCACCATGTTATATTCTGGTTTACTGTGACATGGTTTAGTATAGACCCTTGATCACACCTTCCTGGAAACAAGCAAACATGGGTACAAAATAGGCAATCTTGAAGGCAGGTACTGGCCGTGTTTACTAGCCCTTCAAAAACACTGACTCCATAGTAACTGTTCTTTCAGGAGATGCCCTCTGTGTAGTCAGAATGAGCGATGACCTACCTGATGTTGAGAGTTTTCTTAAAGAACCCCTGTCCTAAAATATTAGACCTATCAGCTTGCTACAGAGCCTGGAGTTGCTGCCATTAGCCTCACTCTTCTGGGCCAAGGTTCATTTTCTCTAGATGGAATGCACATTTTTAATCAGTGAGGGCAGATGTTTAGCACATTAGCTAGCTGTTGCCTCAGAGAGATTGTGGCTCTGATCTCTGAGATTCCTCTCTACTGACACCTTTCCATTAGTCTGCAAACATTCAATTCTGTTTCACTAAATGATAAGCTCTTAGACTGAGGGCAGAGTTAGGAACTAGGTGGTCCATTCTCAAATGGATGAATAAATGCATGATGAGTATATCGTGCTTGAGGACAGAGGATGGGGGACTTATAGGGGAAGCCTCCTCATATGTGGCAGGAGCAGGAAAAGGCAGACTGAGGTGGAAGAGGGCATAGCAGGTGTCTGGAATACCAAAGTGCACAAGGATGGAGGAAAAATAAAGATGGGAATCAATTGAAGGCTGACTTCAAACTTCAAAGCTTTTGGGCAGCTGTAGCTAAGGGGACAGGCTCTGGTGACAGAATGGGCTAAAATCCCAGCTTGCTACTTCCTACTGGAATTTGCCTTTTATTTCAAGTGAGATGGGAATCAATTTGGGATGGGCTGTTTGATTAATCTGACTTTTATTTTAGTAGAATAACCCTGGTTGTTACATTGTTGGGAGTAGAATGAGGTGGGAGGGCCAGGACAACAGCAGAGGTAACAGTGAAGAGCCTACTACAGTAATCTAAGCTGGACCAGGGTTGGACCAGGATGGGTACAGGGGAGGTTGTGATAAGTGGTCAGAATCAGCATATATGCTGAAGGTAGAGCTGTCAGCATTTCATGATGTGTAATACTAGATTTCTTTCCTTTATTCCTAACAAAATGGAACAAAATGGAACAAACTATTTTGTAATTTTAAGAACTATTAAATAGAAATTGACTTAGTGGCTTGCAGCAGAGCCAGTTTCATAGTAAAACAAGACTTCCTTGAGGTGGAGTTACCTTGGATTCAGTGTGTTTCCATCAGCTGACACAAAACTTTCAAGTCCGTGTTTTCCATCTGCCTTCTCTAAGGAGCTTCAGCAGAGCAGTATTTACATTACCTCTTTTCCTGATGATTGGATCTGTAGCAAACAGAGCAGTGTGTATAATTTTATCTCACTTGAGACCATTTCTGACTGTGGATCTGTCACTCCTTATATAGGGAATAGAATTATTTCAGGGATACTTCTTGCAGGGAAAGCTTTTACCCAATGAGGTAAATATGCTATGAAAACAATTTCATCAGATAAGCATTCATAACCCCCACCCCATCCACCCATATACACACACTCAGCTTCCTGTATTTTAAGTGCAAGTCTCTGTGGCCTTGATATGAGATGAGAAAGTCTTGGTTAGAATAACAGTTGATATTTTAATCCCTGGGTAAAATGTTCATTGTTGACCTTCTTCTATCGATTATCCAGATGATTTTATAGGAATGTGTAACAACTTCTCTGAGAGGATGTTTGTGAGTAGGGAAGCCTCTGAACAAAGTGTCCTTATGTCACTCATATGAGAATTAGACTTCTTAATTCATTAGCACCCTTCAGAATAGTGCTCTTTCCCCTGGCCCACTCTGACATAACCAGGCATACATGCAGCGAGAGAGGGTTGGCAAGGAGGTCTGAATGCCCCAGAAGACCTGTAGTCTTATGATGGAGCCTAACTGTGATTGAAAAATGTAATCCACTTTCTCTCCAGGGTCAGTGGCAACATCTGAGAGCAATTTCTGGGAGTCCTCTGTATCTGAGGCGATCACCAGGGAGAGCAAGCTTTGGGCAGTGGGATTAAGATCCCTCTTTTGCAAGGATGACATCTGATCTGCTGGCTTTTTCTTTCAGTGAGGGCTGGAGGAGTCCTGTGATTTCTGTCAGTGTGCCTATTCACAGGGTAGTGGCTGGAGGCTGAAGCTTGCAGGTAAGAGAAGGCCTGCAGTTGAAATAGTTATATCCCAGTTTGAAAACCCATGGCAAATGCCATTTGGATGGACTCTTCTTTGGACAGAAGTAAGAATTCAAAACACAAGAACTGAAGATGAGTGATATTTCTGGATCTTTTGTCTTTTTTGTGGTTCAGTGTAGTATGAAAAGCATAACAAGGCAAGTTTTCTCTTCCATCATTACTTTTGATTAGAGTTCTCAGTATGTTCGTAGGGCATATTCATAATTCCTGGAAAATCTATTTTTACAGTGCATCTTATATCTGTCCATTCTGTAAAAATGGAATTTCACTGGGCAACTATGTATCTATTCAGAGCCAGTTTATGAACCACATAAGAAAATCAGTCACATAACTTTTCAGTCTCATGACATACTGGGAATAATACAACACAATCCTGAATTCAAGCAGTGAGAAACAAAAAGGCCTCTTAATAATAAAAATATTTTCATTCACTCAAATTTAAAAAAATATTTATCGAGCAATTATTGGGTGCTAAGAACTGTTGTAGGAGATATAAATACAAATATGAGCAAAATCCCTGCCCTCTTATGTTCTAGCATGTGTGTTGAGTGGGTTGTGAAAGAGACAATGAACAATAAATGAGACAACATACAAGGTGCTTTTCATAGAGACAAATGCTATAAAGAAAATAAGATGGGGTTTTGGGGTAGAGTGACCTGTGGGCCTGTATGATGAGGCTAAGCCAGAATTAACATGGTACTCCAAGAAGGCCTTTCTAAGAATGTGATCCTTGAAAGTTGAGACCTAAACAACAAGGAGTAGACCATGTCTAGATCAGGAGAATGTAACTTTGAGAAGGATTCACAGTGTAAAGGCCCTAAAGTGGTTACAATCTTGGCTTGTTTGGGCAAGAGTAGAGGTAGGGAGGCCTGTTAGGATGTTCTTGCAGTGGTAGAGGCCTGAGATGATGGTGCCTTGAGCTATTAAGAGTGCAGTGGAAATGGAGAGAAGTGAATGGATTCAAGGTATATTTTTGGGGTGGAGTTGATAAGACTTGTGGGTGTATTGGTTATGAGAAGTAAGGGAAAGACTTAAGGGAAAGAGAGACTTAAAACTCCTAGGTTTTTGGATCTGGTATGGTGGTGGATGGTGGTATGCCATTAACTGAGGTGGAGAAGACTGAAATATGTTGGGGTATGAGTAGAAATCAAGAGTACTGTTTATACATGTTAAGATGCTGATTAGACACACAAAAGTGGTTGCCAAGAAGTCATCATCATAAAGCTCACATTCATACAGAAGCCTTCGGTCCTTTGTCAGACCTATTTTTCTTATTTTGTGCACAGATTAAGTGAAGTTAGTACTCCAGTTTTTTAACCACAACAGAGAAAAACGACATCTCTCTCTCTTGAGCACCAGATCCCATGTATCACATTGCCTACATGAAAAACGTCCACCTAACATGTTCAAAGCTATATCTATTGTCTTCCTCTTTACACTTGTTCCTTCTGTATTTTTTTATCCTGTTTGATAATACCTTTGTTAACCCTATGACCCAAGCTTATTCCTTGACTCTGCTCATTCCTCATGCCAACATTCAATGAATTACTAAGTTGTGTTGAATAATACCTCCCAGATGTCTCCCTAATCTCTCTCCAACTCTTCATCTGAGCTACTACTACCATTCAAGACAACATTACTTCTTGCCTGGATTACCATATAAGCATCTGCTGCTGTACCATCGTCTAAGATCACCCTTTACCCACTACATTTTGGGTAGCTCCTGCTTATCCTTCAAAAGTCAGCTCAGTGATAACTCCTTCCAGGAAGACTTCACAGACATCTCCAACTTCTCCCCACCCCATCCATCTAGATTAGTTAACTCCTATTATATGTCCCTATTATTATTAACATATATCACATGGCATTATAATTGCCTCTTCACTTGTCTGTCTCTTAAACTGCATAGTGAGCTCCTAGATGTCAGGGACTGTATCTCTTATTGTTACATCTCCAGTTCTCAACATGGTGTCTGACATATGATTGGAACTCAATACATGTTTCTGAACAAATGAATGCCTGAAGCAAGTTAGAAGGAAAACCTTCTTAAAGGGAAATTGATAATAGTAGGAAATGTAGCTAATACTTGTGTAAGTGAGGAAGGAAAAAATGAAAGAAGTCATTAAAATCTCAAAAAGTGCCATAGTTGGGGGTCGCTTAGCATTGAGACTATTAGTATTACACTGAATTATAGATTTGGATTATAGGTTATATAGCATAATGCAACCATCCCTAATAGTTTTAAAGGTATTGGGGCATCTAGAAAAAGCTAAATTATATTTAATAGCCTCCATTTAATAAAGTGTGGGATTATGTGCTGTGTAATAAGACTTATGACTTATGACTGATCTAATCAAACCAGGTTGGGGAAAAACAATTATAGACTAATAGTTTTAATATAACCAGTTCTAGAACCTATATGTTTCCCTCCAAATTGATTTTCAGGCTTTGGTATAACTGAAGAATGTCCGAACTGAAGCCCAAACTGTCATTTTATTTTTATACAAAGGTGCTATTGAGCTCACTTTCTACAAGCATCCTAAAAATCTCTCAAATACTGGATGGTTAAAGATAATGTTTCTCTAAATAGAAATGTCTTTAAAATTTTCATAATCTGTGCAAATATATAAATGCTTTGATGTCAAATAGCATAGAATTGATGACTTTGCCTAGACCCTCCGCTTAATTGGTCCACACCACTGCACTCTTTGGCCTCTTTTTCCTGCCCCTCACATTTGGCCTAAAACTCTTCTCTCCAGTTGACTAGTTGAACAAATTGCTAAAATACACAAAATATAGGTAATAAAGATTTGGGCAACTATGAATTATTATTAAGTGGTCAGAAACTTTATAAATATTTGTTTAGGAGTCGTTGATGGCCATCACTTAGAGATAGCAGAACCAGGATGAATTGCTGGGATACAGTCCACTCACTGCTTACATTTTCATAGGATGATCTTTTGTGGGGATGGGGGTTTGGAGCTGGGATGGGTAAACTGAGTCGATAGTGGTGGGCAGGAAGAGGGAGTATTGTAAACCAATAAAAAGAGAGCAAAGTCCATTCAGAAGTCTTTTCTGTACATGCAGTATAGTCAGACTTAAAGACAGGTTACTTTTCCTTAGTAGATATAGCTCTCAGTAGAGCAAAAGAGAATTGTATGATTTCAAGATGGGCAATTGTAGGGAAGCCCACCCCCCACTTTCCCTACTGTTCTATAAGGACAGCTGTCTGCTACTTCACCCCGGATATGTCTGGCCTTGAGAAACCTTGAAAACACAGCGTGTTGTACCCATGAGTAAGGAGCTAGATAAGGGCCTTGAAAGCTGGACACCTGACCATGAACGCCACATGCATGTGCTTCTTCAATTCTTACATAACCACGAATTAGCACTATAACAGTATAAAAAGTACAGCTTTATGCAGAATAAGGTAGCTTCTTTTGAACATCCTCCACTATGACTCCTGCCTCCTTCTTTGCTCTTCACGTCATTCCAAGACCTCAACAGCAACCCCCCGACCCCAACATTTGGCGCTGTGAGCAGGATGAGGTAGGTGGCCACGAGAGCAATGGTCCTTTGGATTCCCTGGCTGTGGAGGGGTGGGCAGAGGAGTTGTGGCTCTCAGCCTCTATTTGGTACCCGGTGGCAACATACTTGACCACTTGGGCAGCACCGGAGGATTGGGAGTCTGTACAACAGACCCCAAAGGCTATACAGACAGCTTTGGAGATGCTAAGAGTCCTTAGTTTCTCTGGCCCACTGGGAATCAGCTGGGGAAGTGGCATGGATGTTCCTGACAGTTGTCAGCCATGCCACTCATGAAACTGCAGAGTTGTAGCAGTGAATGCAGAGTCTCCAACTGACAGAAGAAAACTTGGAGCAACTGCTGGTGGCCACTGAACGTATGTTACGGCGATTGATGAGTATTGCCCTGTCATCACAGGCCAAAAGCCCTGAGTGCAACACAGCACTATTGGTTTTGCATGCCCACTGTGCAGCAATGTGTGGAGATATAAGAACCCATAGCTGCAGGGGGCAGCTGGCGGCCCCCTGATAGCTACTCAGCAAACGACGTACATGACCTACATGGCCATGGAATTGCGCGATTTGGCCAAGCAGTGTAAGCAACATTTGGGGGAATCTATGCCTGCCTGACTGTTATGGCTGTGGGATGAGGGTGCTGAGAATACTGAGCTTTCACCCTCTGAGATGTCACAACTCACCAGAATAATGGCCATGCCCTCTATGAGGTGCATATTATAGGGTGCTAGGTGTACAAATCCACATGCTGGCAATAGGACCCTGATAAATTGGTTAATGGCTGCAGCAAAAGCAGTGTGGAATACCCCAGGGAACATGCTGGAACACGTAACAAAGTAAAACACATATCTGGAGTTGGTGTACGTGCTCTGTGAAATAGGTATGAGGCAGATGATTTTTGCTCCCCATTACTGCAGTCCAGATGAAGAACTGTTAACGTATAAAAGATCTTGTTCTGGCCAATGGTCCTGCAGGTACCTTTGGAACTGTCACTGCATTGCTAGCGCCATATACTGACTGCCCAATATATGAAGCAGTGTCAGTGTTAGCTTGCTTGGGAAACGTAGAAGTAAAGTGACCTCAAGCGACCAAGGTGAAAATACTCTGGTGAAGCAGCACAAGAGAAAAGGAAAAAAAAAGGCGAAAATGGCACCAGATACGGCCATGGTAGGACCACTGAAAGTGAGTTACAGGCAGGTATAACTGACCTTTGGCTGCTGGTTTCGCTCGTGAAAAGCCTGATGGACAGCCTTTAGAGGTCTTACTGGGGCTATGGAAACAGTAGCGTCCAGAGCAATGCTATCGCCCACTGACCCCAAAACAGGTGCAGGTGAATGCTGTGGTGCATCAGGAACTCGCACCTTACACAGTGACTGATTTCCTCCCCAACTAGGGGTGGGGCCGAGGTATCTGGCATATTGGGACACCGAAGGACCAGAGGCCATTTGTTGAACTCTCCATTCACTGGTCCCCACAGAATGTACAGTGGGTGTTGGCACTGGTGGATACAGGTGCTGACTCAACTCTCCTTTATGGCAACCTGGATAGGTTCCGGGGCCCCTCTGCAGTCATAGAGGGATATGGTGGGCAAACTGTGGGTGTGGCGAGTGACTCTGACTATGGGAACTGGATGCGTGCCCCCACATCAATATGTGGTTTATGTATCTCTGATAGTGGAATACATTCTAGGGGTGGATGTACTGCATGGTCTAATGATGCAAAAATACTCTGGGGGAGTTTCGGTTATGCTTGCATGTTGTGAAAACAGTGTGGGGAGGTCATCCCCACCACACACCTTTGGTGTTGTCACAAGCCACCTGTATAGTGAACACCAAACAATACTGGCTGCCTGGTGGACAGGAGGAAATTGGCCAAACCTTTTTGTGGTTGGAGGAAGCACACATCATCCACCCGGCACACAGCCCTTTTAATTAGCCCATGTGGCTTGTGAAGAAGCCAGACGGCACTTGGAGAATGACAGTGGACTATCGGAAACTGAACAAAGTGACTCCCCTGCTGCATGCTGCAATACCGAACATTATTGACCTGATGGACAAACTGTCTGTGACTTTGGGGACTTACCACTTTGTGTTGGGCTTGGCTAGTGCCTTCTTTTCCATTGACATTGCACCAGAAAGCCAGGAACAGTTTGCCTTCACATGGGAGGGCCTCCAATGGACGTTTGTGGTCCTCCAACAAGGATTCTTGCACAGTTCTACTTTGTGTCGTGGCTTGGTGGTTAGTGACCTGGTCACTTGGTGCCCTCCACCCTCGGTTCATGTGTTCTGTTATATAGATGATATAATGTTGACTTCTGATTCTCTTCCAGATCTAGAAGCTGTGGCTCACAGTTTGTACCAGGCCCTCCATGGTTGGGGATGGGCCATCAATGAAGACAAGGTGCAGGGACCTGGTTATTCTGTCAAGTTCTTGGGTGTTGTCTGGTTGGGTAAGACAAAACTGTTACCTGAAGCAGAGACTGATAAAATACAACAGTACCCCCTCCCAAAAACTGTTAAGCAGCTACAAACATATGTGGGCTTGTTGGGGGTATTGGAGAATGTTTTTCCCTCACTTAGTCAGCTGTTAAAGCCACTGCATTGCCTTATAAAGTGAGGGGAAACATCAAAAAAAAGAAAAACAGAAAATAAATGAAAAAGATAAAGTGAGGGGAAACGTGGAACTGGACACCAGAGTTAGAAAAGGCTTTTACTGACACAAAAAGAGCAGTGGCTCAGGCCCAGACACTGTTGAGTCACTGACCCTTCCGTGCCGTTCCTGCTGATGACGTCTGCCAGCACGGATGGGTATGGATGGGGATTATGGCAGAAGCACGGGACCCGCAAAGTCCCAATAGGGTTTGGTCTCAGTTGTGGAAGAGAGCAGAAATTCACTATTTGCTGTTGGATAAACAGCTGGCAGCAGTGTATACTACCTTACTGGCCACTGAAAGAATCATGGGAATACAAGCAGTACAGGTCATTACTGCCCTCCCAATTCAGGGGTGGGTGCAAGCCTGGGCTACAGCTCCCCAGACCTGAGTTGCCCAGACACCCACCCTGACCAAGTGGGGAGCCAGTTTAGAGCAACGGGCTAGATTCTCTAAAAGCCCTCTCTTACAGGAATGGCAGCAAGTCCTGGGACCATTAACCTTTGCGTTCGAACCCACACCCACCTTACCAAGCATGGAAATGCCAATAATAAGCCACTGTGAGGAGGGGACAGGAACACCACCAGTGGAGGCCTGGTATACAGATGAATCCGCAAAGGTCCACCCACCAACATGGGTGGGTGGCCATCGCCATTCAGCCCTTAGAGAAAGAGTTCTAGTATGAGTCTGGGGAGGGCAATCCAGCCAGTGGGCTGAATTATGGGCAGTGTGGCTGGTTTTGACTATGAAATCAGGTCAGATAACCATCTGTACTGACAGTCGGGCTGTGTTTCGTGGCCTCACTGTCTGGTTGCCACAGTGGGCAGCATAGGACTGGGAAATCGGCCATTGCCCACTGGGAACAAATGATGTGGAAGGACCTGTGGACCTGTAGGTTAAAGGAAGGTGCCCTAATATATCACATCTCAGGACATTGCCCAGCATTCAGCCCTGGGAATGATGTGGCCGACGCCTTGGCCAGGGCTCGTATGCTTTGGGAACTGCCCACTATGGACATAGGACCATGGTTGCATAAGAAACTAGGGTACATAGACCCTAGAACCATGTGTAAATTTGCACAGAGATGGCACATTCCACTGACATTTGCTGATGCAGAACAAGTGGTGCAAACATGCGCTCAATGTACTCACTTTTACCCACACTGTCATCAGGTACCCATGCAAGAGGGACAGCTCCCCTGCCCACCAGAGCCCTTACAAGTGTGGCAAGTAGATTACATAGAGCCTTTGCCCAGTAATCAGGGATGTAAATATGTGTTCACAGTAGTGGGCATGGCTACGGGATTGGGTTTTGCCCATCCCATGGCCCAGGCTACCCAACAAGCCACTAAATGGGTCTTGGAGCACTTATGTGCCAGTTATGGGCATCCACTAATGGTCAACAGTGACCGAGGGAGTCACTTTACAGGATAGGAGATGCAAGAATGGGCTCAACAACAGGACATTGTATGGCAATTACATGTGTCATATCGACTCCAAGCAGCTGGAATGATAGAAAGGTATAAAGGGCTTTTAAAGGACAAATTGAAACATTTAGGATGGACGCAGTGGGTAAAGCACTTACCAATAGCAGTCCACTTGCTGAATGAGCAACCAAGGAAAACTGGTAAAAGTCCCATAAAGAGGTTGTTGGTGCCTTGCCCATACATCTTAAAATCTTTAAAACAAGGCCCCAGAAAGTTGCAGCCACAGTTGCTGGAGGAAACATTGCTCCTTCTTGCCTCATGTACGCTGTCTCCTGGCCGCACAGAAAAGTGGACATGGCCATGGACCTTGGTGTTCAAAGGACATCCATAGTATGAAGGGAGGGTCTGACCCATGGGCTACATATTACACCATGAACAGGAAAGTGGCCTTTTAAACTGACTGCTTCCTTGCTGGAGAGGGCAACAGCCATACTGGCAGGGGCTTTGGTCATGTGAGTGTGGCCAATACCACAATTTCTGTTGAAGGCTGAATCTGATGCTCTGCCAGTGTTTTTGGGCGCTCTGGTCTGGTATCACAGACCAGGGAAACTGCCCCTGGAAGCCACTGTTTTGTCGCAAGATGACAAGGTCGCTTGCATCCTCCTGAATAACTGGGACTTGCCACTGATGGTGTCTTCATCTGCTCTGTCTTTCTGCCCTGGTTGACAGAGAGCAATAGTATGGTGGCATGGGCTCATACTTTTGCCCAGGTACATAATGTCTCCCACTGCTGGGTGTGTATGGAACTGCCCACGGAAATCAGTGCCACACTGTTGAGGAAAATTGCTCCCACCAACCTGTCTGCATGGGAATGCCTTCAAGCATGGAATCGCGGTGATGCCAAAGGTGAAGCAAAATGGTGTGCAACTGATCAGTTAATCCGACAGTCAGCACTCACTCTGCCTGGGGAGGGTACTGTGTATAATGGGCGAGGATAGATGTCTAGTATACATGTAACCTTGCAAACTATAGCTCTGCTGTGCATTGAACAGCAGGTTTCCATACCCAATCACATGGTTGGCTGGTTACCCAGAAAACTGTGTGCCCATGTCAATGTTAATCTCACCCCTGAGCACTGGTGGGAATGGTTGCACCCATGTGGCCACTGTGCTGGTCAACCCCCTGCCAGGAGAAAGCATTTGGATATATAGGGAATATGGTTGGTCCTTTCTCTCTGCAAATTAGACAGGCCGGTGTACTTGGGGCTGCCCATACATATCAGGAAAGATACTACAAACCCTGCCACAGCCCACACATAATTGGGATGCTGTGTATTCCTGTTGGCATTGTCCCAAATGAATGGCATGGTGATTTTACCCCCTGGCTATCTTCCTTCCAAGCACCAGCACAATAGATGTAGAATTACAAATAGAAGCCCTGGCATAGCATGTTGTTCATGCCCTGAATATAACAAAATCCTCGCTAACCCTATTGCTAGATGAAGTCACCCAAATGCAGAAGGTGATTTAACAAAACAGAATGGCTCTGGATATACTCACAGCTGCACAAGGGGGCACCTGTGCTTTACTGTACATTGACTGTTGTGTGTATATCCCCAACCACCAGCAGCAAATACAAGCCACACTCCAGGAAGTGGATGATAAAGTGTCTCAGATACAAGCTTTATCCCAAGATCCCCTGTCTACTTGGTGATCACAGCTTGGTCCCACTTGGTGGTGGTTCCTAACCACAGTGGCCGCTGGGGCATGTGGCCTCCTTGTCTGTTGTTGTTCTTTATATTGTTTCTGTGGGCTCTGGGCACAGAGCTCTGCTTTGTGTGCAAGGAAGAAGGAGATGGCTGCTGTCCTATTAAAAAGGGGTGGGATGTAGGGAAGCCCCCCCCCACCTCCACTTTCCCTACTGTTCTATAAGGACAGCTGTCCACTGCTTCACCCCAGATATGTCTGGCCTTGAGAAACCTTGAAAACACAGCGTGTTGTGCCCATGAGTAAGGAGCTAGATAAGGCCTTGAAAGGCCGGACACCTGGCGATGAAGGCCACATGCATGAGCATCTTCAATACTCATGTAACCATGAATTAGCACTATAACAGTATAAAAAGGACAGCTTTATGCAGAATAAGGTAGCTTCTTTTGAGTATCCTCCATGATGACTACTGCCTCCTTCTTTGCTCTTCATATCATCCCAAAACCTCAACGGCAACCCCCAGGCCCCGACAGCAATCAATATGAGATCTCTGTCATTCCAGTTTCAACTTTGCCTGGAAGAGTGACTTGTAGAGGAGTGGGAAGGAATGAAGAGAAAAACTCATCCAAGGAAAGGCCACAATTCATCCCTATCTTTTAAAGGTCAGTACTTTGTTAAAAAACTAAAATAAAAACACAGATACTTCACATGCAACAAATTATGAAGAGAAACTAATATTTAGTGCCTACAATGTGCTATGCTTCACAGTTTTTACTCTTGTAATCCTCACAATAAGTCTATAAAGTAGGTACTATTATTAAGCCATTTTCCAGATGAGAAAATTAAGGGCTCCAGGAGATGATTATTGCCCAAGATAGCATAGCAAGTAAGTGATGGAATTGGTCTGCAAACATAGATATCTGGGACTCCAGAGGCCATGTACTTTCCACCAAAATATGTTGCCCTGTTCACTGGCAAGGACCATTTTCCATTCCCTTCACTTTCTCTCCACCCATGTTTCTGGGTGGGCAAATAAACGTGGCATATTGGCTTTGCAAACTCCAAGGTGTGAACATGGAAACAGCTGGTCACAGTTCTTCAACCCCAGAAATGCTGAGTGCTTGCACAATTAATTCATAGCCAGACTGGCTCTGATGTGATCTGAGGACAGCATAACCTGAAGAGCTCAGAGGGCTCACTCACCAGCATGCCATGTGGGCTCAGGGAGGCTGTATTAAAGGGTACTTGGTGGAAATGAGAGCTCTGTAGTCCTGCTGAGTCTGCAGCAGTGTTCAGACACCTGCAAGATGCTTTCCTGGAACGGGCTTTGACGATGGAGTCATATTAAGGCTCCAGCACAGAATTATGTGGTTTATAAATACATTTGTTTTAGCCAAGTGTGGCACTTCTGATGGTTACTAATGGGTATCTAATTATAATCAAAATAAGATTTTTAAAAGAAGAGAAATATCAGAATGAATTTAATGTTTTGCACTGGAAAGATGACAATATTTCTTTCAACTGAGAAGGAAACTAAAATATTTCAGTCACTCCCATGACACTAATGAATCATAGATATGGTGAGCTTGCCAGAGACTCAGAAGCAACATATATTCTTCATTGTGCCTGAAGAATGTCAGGGTCAAAGTAGATTTTTATTCAGGCTTCAATTTTGTATAACTGAGTGAATGAGTAAATGAGGGGTGAGTGAATGAGAAGCTCTTTTGTAAGATGTCCTCTGCTCTCCTCTGAAATTCAGAGAACATTTTCTAAAAGACACAATGTTAGAAATGATGTTATTTCTGCCCGTCTGAAAAATCCATTAAAATCTATCTGTATAGCAATTGTAACAATAACTGTTAATCGAGAACTTACTATGTTCTAAGCACTTTGTAATGTAATGTGCACAAAAACTATGTGACATTGGGTACTGTCGCTATGTTTTACAGTGAGGAAATAAGCTCAGAGAGCTTACAGCTATTGATGGAGGTCACATGGCCACAAACTGGTAGTTTTAAATGACTCCATAAATCACTCCCTTAACTAACATGCTTGACTGTTCAAGGATTATGTATATAGAATGCCCTTAAATAACTAATCCAAGGTAAAGAACACAGGTAGTAGTAAAGATAAATAATTAAAAGGGGACCAGAAAAAGAATTAGACCTCAAGTCTTACTTGAGGACCTAAACATTTAACCAATACCTTAAAATGCCTTAGAAGTACCTAACTAACAGTAATAACCAACCCAAGGTTGATTTGTGTAGATTGACATAACTCAGGTAATGTAACCACTGTCATTGATTGTGACAGGGTGGAGGTACAAGGGCAAGGCAGTCACCTTTTTACATTATATCTGGGCTAAAAGTACATCATTCTCCAGCTCAAAGGTGTTTAGTGCCTCCCTAATGCCTGGAGAATCAAGTTCTGATTCCTTACCTCTATGTTCAGGGTCTGCCACATGGTGGCCACAGCCTAATTTAGCAATTTGATCTTAGTCTATTTACGTATACTTAAGTCTAATTACACTACATGCTCTGGCTATACTTTGAATACTTTGTGCTTTTGCTTAAAATTTCTCCATTCCCTGTTGACCTTTGGAGATGATTTCTTTTCTGCTTCCTTCTATGTGCTGCTCCTTCCAACAATTTCCAACTGTCAAAGTTGTATTCATTCTTCAGTGCTCTTCTCAAATACCACACTATTAAAAATAAGACTTTATTTTTATTTTATTGAAGCCTAACTGACATACAACATTATATTAGCTTCAGGTGTACAACATGATTTGTATTTGTATGTAAGTCTAGTTAACATCTGTCACCATACATAGTTAACAGAATTTTTTTGTGATGAGAACTTTTAAGATTTACTCTCTTACCAACTTTCAAATATTCAGTACAGTGTTGGTAACTATAGTCACCATGCTGTATATTATATCCCTAAGGATTTTATCTTTTTAGAGCAGTTTTAGGTTTATAACAAAATTGAGAGGAAGGTGCTGATATTTGTTGTATCCCCCTGCTCCTGCACATGCACAGCCTTCCCCATTATCCACATCACTCACCAGAGGGATACATTTTTTACCAAGGGTGAACCTACCTTAGCACATCATAATCACCCAAAATCCATAGTTTACCTTAGGGTTCATTCTTAGTTTTGCACATTGTATGGGTTTGGATGAAAGCATAGTTGCATATATCCAACCTATCATCTAAGGTGGCTGTACCATTTTGCATTCCTGTTGCTCCTCACTCTTATGTAATATCATACAGAATATTTTCATTGCCCTAAAAATCCTCTGTGCTCTGTTTATTCATCTTCCCCAACCCTGGCAGCCACTGATCTTTTTATTGTCTCCATGGTTTTGCCTTTTCCAGAACGTCATAGAGTTGGAATTGTACAGTATGTAGCCTTTTCAGATTGGCTTCTTTCACTTAGTAATATGTATTTAAGGTTCCCCCATGTCTTCTCATGGCTTGATAGCTCATTTCTTTTTAACACTGAATAACATTCCATTGTGTGGTTGTACTACAGTTTATCCTTTCACCTACTTGAGGACATCTAGATTGCTTCCAAGTTATGGTGATTATGAATATAACTACCAAAAATATCCATATGAAATCTTGTGTAGACATTAAGTTTTCAAGTCCTTTGGGTAAATACCAAGGAATGCAACTGCTGGATCATATGGTAAGAGTATGGTTAGTTTTGTAAGAAACCACCAACCTATCTTCCAAGGTGTCTGTACCATTTTGCATTCCCATCAGCAATGAATGAGAATTCCTCTTGCTCCTCGCTCTTAGCATTTGGTGTTTTCAGTGTTTCAGATTTTGGCCATTCTAATAAGTGTGTAGTGGTATCTCTTTGCTGTTTTAATTTGCATTTCACTGTTGACATATGACGTGGAGCATCTTTACATATGCCTGTTTGCCATCTGTGTTTCTTCACTGAGGTGCTTGTTAATATCTTTGGCCCATTTTTAAATTAGATTGTTTGCTTATTATTGAGATTTAAGAATTATTTGTATATTTTGAATAATGGTCCTTTATCAGATGTCTTTTGAAAATATTTTTTCCCAGTCTATGGCTTGTCTTCTAATTCTCTTGATACTGTCTTTTGCAGAGCAAAAGTTTTTAATTTTAATGAAGTCTAGTTTATCAGTTATTTCTTTCTTGGATCATGTCTTTGTTGTTGAATCAAAAAAGTCATCACCATACCTAAGGTGATCTATGTTATCTACATTATCTTCTAGGAGTTTTGTAGTTTTGTGTTTTACTTTTAGATCTATGCTCTATTTTGTTTTGTTTCCTCTTTTGAAATTTTATTTTTACCTGACTGAATTTTTTTATGAATTACAGTAAAAGTTTTTTAAAGTTGTTTCCTGAGTCTAGGAGACATTTCTCTTTTGATAGTTTTTTGTTGTAAAGCTTTTGCCCTGTGTTTTTTTTTAACAGTTTTATAGTTATAGACCTTACATTTAGGTTTTTGATCCATTTTGAGTTAATTTTTATATATGGTGTTAGGTAAGGGTCCAACTTTATTCCTTTGCATGTGGACTTCCTTTTTTCCCCGCACCATTTGTTGAAAAGACTGTCCTTTTCCACTGAATGGTCATGGCACCCTCCTCAAAAATCATTTGGCATATATGTGAGAGTTTGTTTCAGGGTTCCCTATTCCATTGGTTTATATGTCTGTCTGTATGTCAGTACCACACTGTTTGATTATGATAGCTTTGTAGTAAGGTTTGAAATCAGGAGGTGTGAGCCCTCCAGCTTTGTTCTTCTTTTTCATGATTATTTTGGCTATTTGGGGTCCCTTGAGATTCCATGTGAATTTTAGATTGGGTTTTCCTATTTCTGCAAAAAATGTCATTGGGATTTTGATAGGGACTGCATTGAATCTGTTGATCACTTTGGGTAGTATTAACATCTTAACAATATAAGGTATTCCACTTCATAAACATGGGTTATATTTCTCTTTATTATGCTTTATTTTATTTCTTTCATTAATGTTCCTTAATTTTTTACAGTTGTTTTACTCATAATTTGACAGTGATTTTTAAGTGACTCCCCTTTAATTAGCTTTCTAAATCCTTTAATGTAATTTTCCAGAGAAACAAATCTTATTTCTCATACATACTTCACTTATTTGCATAACATTTGGTTAAACTACACAATCATATAACAAGTAGAATTGGTGGAAACAGGTTTTATAAATGAACCAAACTGACTCTTGGTAAGCCTAAAGCACTATATAGGTGGGAGCAGAAGCACATGGGAAAACTAGAGATTAGCTACCAAAAGCAATGGCTTAGTGAACCTCATGCAAGTTGGTATGTTTTACATTGGGTGTGGAAAAATTTTGTTAATCTGGTGAATTGGTTATGTAGAAAATTAGTTAACAGAGTATTTACTACAGAAGGTTCTATACATTTTTGTTGTGCTTGATTTAATTTAACTGACTCTTTAGGAAAAAGCTATTGCACCCTATATTTTTATTGGCAATTTATCTACTGTGTCTGTGAAAGGGGAAATGCAGACAGGATGGCCCAGTTTTATTAAAATTAAAATTAAAACTTCAACCATTGCTCCTCTTGGCATTCCTTATCCGTCTTCTGCACTTATTTTTTTCTCCACAGTACTTGCCACCAACTGATGTACTAAATGTATCATTTATTTGTTTATTGTCTGTCATCATACACTAGAATCAAACAAAGGTCAATAAGGGCAGGAATTTTGAGCCCTTTTATTTACTGATGTGTCCCTAGAGCGTAGGAACAGTGGCTGGCATAGAGTAGGTGCTCAATAAATATTTGTTGAATTAATAAATGTATAATAGAATGGTTTTATAGAATTTCAAAGCTGCAAGGAACCTTTGAGATAATCTATTTCAATCCTTTTATTTTATACAGCTACAGCAGAGCATAGAAGTTCAGTATGGGACACTTAGTCAAATAGATCTGGGTTCAAGTCCATCACTTGTTATGTGAAATTTTAGGCAAATTACTTAACCGTTCTGTGCCTCAGTTTCTTCATATGGGGCTAGTAACAGTGCCCTATCTTATAGGGCAAACTGTAAGGATTCAATGACACACTTTATGCAAAACCCTTAGTATAGTGCCTAACACATGATGGTTTTACATCAGTCAAAGTTTAGAAAAAAATATTACTTGAGGGTTGACAATAGAAGGACTTTAATTGCAGGGAATTGGTAATAGGATAAAGGAGCTGAGAAGCCAAACAGGACAGTAAGATAATCCATTGGTTATCAACAACAGGAAGTTATACACAATGAGAAGTAGTAGGGTTACCAGAGCCCACAGGCTTGGTCATCTGGGGTAAGCTTGAGAGTGGGCCCATCTGTCTGGAACTGAATCTATAGGGAAGATTAAGCTGCTGTAGGAGATGCCACCCTAGATAGAAAGAGAGGGAGAGAATTACCCTTGTTTCTCCTTTCCTGCTGTTCAACAGCCTCCTATTGGTTGAACCTAGCTGGAAACCAGCTCACATGGGAACCTGGCAATGGCAGTGTGCCGAGGTCAACCCCAAACCCCACCTTTTGATGCAAAGTCTGGGAAGTATGAGGAATGGCATGCTGTTTAGTTAACAAGGACCATTATTGCTATTATTGGCTCACTAACACAATGCAAAGCTAACTGGCCAGAGGCAGTCTGTTACATAAGGGAAAATGTGCTAAGTGATAAATCAGAGCCAGATTTTGTCATGTTCACCACCATTTACATCAGCCATGATGTGATAGACTCACAAGGGATTGGTAGGAAGTTTTAAAGGTTCAACATACTGTTTCTGAGTTGGAATATCATGTGTTAGCTGTGGATATAGCTTTTCCTACCCCTAAACTTAGGCCACTTCCCAATTTCACCACTAAATGTTACTTACAGTTCCATAAGCTCCAATGAAAACTAATGTAAACTGAAACGTTTAATTTTTTGATGCTTAGTTTAAACAGCCCAATTATGAACTAAATTTAAATTAAAAACTCAGCATGAATCGGATGGCTTATGTCTCTGTGTGATGGCTTTTATATAAAATGGTTTAAATGAATGCTGTTGTTTATCTAGGAAACAGGTTGGCATGCATATTAATGAGACCCAGGTGTTAACTTCATGCTGTTTTTTTTCCAAAGAAGAAAATCTTTACATTAAGTTAAAGTGTTTTTACAAGTATTTGTTGTAATAATTATAAGACAACATTTTACGCATCACAATGTTTACCAGGTTCATTTCCCTATTCCAGCTCATTTCTGTATCCCTTTCCTTCCCCACAGCACTTTTGCTTTTGTGTGCTGAGGGCTTCCAGCCAGACATTAACAGCAGTCTGAAAGGCCTGAGGAGTTCCAGAGGACAAAACCTTTCTCTAGCAGTGCTTCATATTTATCTGTGTTCTGCCCAAGGTTATTTTATACTTACCCCTAGTGGTTTTCTCCTTCCCAACCAGGAGGGGAGATTAGCCAAAAGATTGCAAGTTAAAAGACCCCAAATCCTTTATAATTTTCTAATATTTCCTTGGGGTACTTTCTTTTTACTCCTTTGACCGTTTCTGTGATAGCTCTATAGCTCTCCAGCTTTTCTTAAAGTGCAGAAATCTGGGCTGGTTGGACCTCTCTAGGAGGAAGTGACCAGTGTTACACAGAACAGGACAATAACTTCATGGATCTTTTTCATCTTGGAGAAAGTTCTCAAAGCAGCAATTATCTACCTAATTTTCTGAGATTCATGTTGTGGGGTTGTGTTCAAAGTGACCACCCTCTGAATGAGTGGTGGGCACTCCTTGATTTTTCTAGAAACAGTTTTTGAGCACCTACTATATGCTGGGCATTGTGCTATTTTCTGGGAATGAAAGGGTATCTCACTGCAACCCTCCTTACCCCAGAACGACTCAGGAGACAGGCCTATGCAAGAGATTTTATTATCTGAAAGAGAAAATGGCTGCCCCCAGAGAGAGGGAGCAGCAGCTCGTGGGTGAGGAAGCATGTTTTTAAGAAGTAGGGGTAGCATGTGTTCTGCATTGGTGATTGGATCTTAAGGGGTGGGCGACCATCTGGTCATTAGTGATTGGATCTTAAGGGGTGGCTGACCATCTGGTTGGTGGTGATTGGATCTTAAGGGGTGGGGGTCTTAGCGTGCCAGAATTTGCCTTCATTCCCATCTTTTTATTTTCTTAATTGGGCCTCTGGGGAACTGGGCATAGAATCTCATTCTCTAGCTACTTCCTGCTGGAAGGGGACATAGATTCTGGGGTTAGCGAGGCCATTGCTGTAGAGTTGGGGAAGGGCAGGCATTCTGAGATGATTCATGATGTCATATAGCTGGTTTCGTTATTCTTCGTGAGAAGGCCTTGATAGCCCTGGAGGAGAACTGATTGACAGTATGGTTAGAAATTTTCAAAATTTGATTTTGAATGAATTTTTGGAATAGGTTAATGAAGCAGGGAAGGAAAAGGAGAATAATAATAATAAAGGTAATAGGGGCAAGGAGGGGCAGGAGCCAATTTAAGGGGTAAGGGAATGGATTGTTAGGGGAGTTTTCTAGGAGTTTGGAGGCTTGTTCACAGAGGTGTTTTGCACCATCCCAGATGAGACCAGATTTGTTGGTGTAGAAGCAGCATTGCTCTTGGAGTAGGGTACATATGCCACCTTATGCAGTTGTAAGGAGGTCCTGTTTGGGTTGTAGAGTAGATTACTGGAGGATTTGTAGTCTGTGGAGTTAAAAGTGTAAGTGGTCCCATTGGGATGGAGGAGAATCATTAAGAATGCATTTTTGAGGTCAAGGAAGGAGAAGTAAGTAGCAGAGATGGGAATGGTGGATAATAAAATACAGGGGTTAGGGACTACTGGATGGATTGGAATAACTGCTGCATTGATAATTCTTAAATCTTGAACTAGCCTATAAGAGCCATTAGGTTTTTTGATAGCCAGTATCAGGGTGTTGTAAGGGGAATTGGCTGGTCTCAAAAGGCCCTTTCATAGAAGGGGTATTGAGATTGTGAGGGGAAGGAGGTAGGGTCTTTGAGTTTGATGGTTACAGATGGGCAGGTGGCGATAGATGAGGTAGAGGTGTCCCAGACTGTGGGGTTTACTTGGCAAGGGGGTAAGGGAAAAGGGGAAGGAGGTGGGTCTGGAATGGTTTGGAAAGCAAGTAGAAAAGGGATCGAAGGCAAGTTGGGGTTGAGGCATGGGCCAAAGGTAAAGGAGATAAGAGCCCCTAGCTTAGATAAAAGGCCTCTTCCCAGAAGGGGAACCGACCAATGGGGGATCACTAAAAAGGAATGAGAGAGAGTAATGCCTCTAAAGATGCAGTGAAGCATGGGAGTTTGTAAAGGTTGATAAGCTGTGCCCTCTACCCCAACTATAGAGGACTGTGAGAGGGAAGTAGGTCCCCAAAACTCCTTCAGGACTGAGTAGGTGGCCCCAGTGTCCAAAAGGAAAGAGATGGGCCTACCCGCTACCACAATGGTTACCCTGGGCTCCTGTACAGTGATAGTAGTGGTCGGGTGGAGGTGTCCTGGGCCCCCTCAATCATCAGTTGCCAGACCCAGAATGTCTATGTGTGGAGTGTTAGAGCTGGATGGCCTGGCACCTCTTGGTGTGCAAGGACAGTCAACAGCCCAGTGTCCCTCCTGATGGCACTTAGGGCATGGACCAGGGGACTTCCAGGGATTTGGGCAGGCTCTAGCCCAGTGACCCATTTGACCACATTTGAAGCATGGACCAGGAGGTCCTCCTGGCTGCTTCTTAGGAAGTGAGGATACCCGAGCACCAGTGGTTGGGGTAGGTTGAAAGGCCTTAGCCAGTATCTGATATTTTTGTTTATGGGCCTTTTCATCTCTTCCATTATATACTTTGAAGGCCACTGCCAGGACTTCTGCCTGAGGAGTTAAGGGTCCCTTCTCTAGACATTTAAGTTTAGCCTTAATGTCGGGGAAACTCTGGGTGAAGAAGTAGGTCATTAATAATTGTCTCCCATCTGGGGTCTCAGGGTCTAGGTTTGTATATTGTAAAAGAGCTTTGGTGAGGCGGTCTAGGAACACAGAGGGATTCTCATTTTTATCCTGAATATCTTCTTGGAGTTTTTCATAGTTAATGGCTTTATTGGCTGACTTCCTGAGACCCACCACGAGGCAGGTGATGAATTGATCTCAACTGGTGACTCCCCCTGCTGTATTATAGTCCCAGTTAGGGTCTCTGTCAGGAACCACCTCAGCACCAATTGGATGAGCTGGAGTAGTTTGGTGAACCTCATCGGCATGAGTTCTAGCCTGTTCCCAGACTCGCCTACACTCCTAGGGCAAAAGCGTATTGAATAGGATCATATGAATATCATGAAAGGTAAGATCATATGACTGAGTTAGATACTGGAACTCTTTTATGTAAGTAGCTCAGTTGGAGGTGAAAGAGCCTAATATTTTCTCAATTTGAGATAGGTCAAGGTGAAAATGCCGAGGATGCTTGGTACCTGGTGCCAGGAGTTTACGAGTAGATAAAGGGAGACTGGGCCTCAATGAATGAGGATTCTCACCATGGGGAGGCAGAGAAGGGTTGACTATGGGGATCAACCGTGACTCTGAAAGTCATAGTTGGGGGTGCCCCTGTCCTGGAGGAGCCCTTGGGGGTGCCAGATCCTCAACAGTCACTTCCCAGGTTCCAAAGGGGCATTTAAGTCAACCATGAAGGGGAGACTTACCAAATTGAAAGCCGGTGTTGGGCAAGAAGACGAGCAACCAGGGAAATGGATGGTGAGCCCGTGGAGGAGCATCAGGCAGTGAGGGTTCCCAGAGCAGCTCAAATTCCTGGAGGGAGAGCAAAGTCAATGGAGGAAACTCCTCCGAGTCACAACACCAATGAAAGGGTATCTCGCCATGACCTTCCTTACCCCAGAATGACTCAGGGGACATGGGCCCACACAAGAGATTTTATCATCTGAAAGAGAAAATGGCTGCCCCCAGAGAGAGGGAGCAGCAGCTCGTGGGTGAGGAAGCATGTTTTTAAGGAGTAGGGGTAGTGTGTGTTCTGCATTGGTGATTGGATCTTAAGGGGTGGGGGTCTTAGGGTGCCAGAATTTGCCTTCAGGGAATACAGGAGTATGTAAGACATCATCATAGTCCTTGGAGAATTTGTGGTCTCACAGGGAAGACTACTACATAACATTTTTAAAAGTGTAGTATGTTTTTTGAGGTATACATTGGGTAATCCTGAATATCAGTAGACACACCCAAAGCAGCTTTGGATAGGGACCCTGGAGGGTATGATATCTGGAGTTAAGTCTCAAGAAGGAGGAGTTATTTGGGTGATGAGGTGAGGAAAGGACATTCCTGGAAGGGGGAACACCATGAAGAAAGGCAAGGTGGTGTGAGGAAATATGGCCTGTTCATCAGGTCATTGTTATTACAGGTATTGAGTGAAGTGAGGTGAGATGGGAGATAAAGCTGTAGAAAGAGGTGGGGCCAGGTTGTAAGGCCATGGTAAGGCCTGCTTACCATGCATGTGGCCTTTTACCTTGAATTTGTTCTTGGGACAAGGATGGGGTGAGATGGGGTGAGGAGGGATGGGAGTGCTTAAGAAAGGGTATGTGTTTTCTTTGAAGTTAGAAAGGAAGAGATGAGATGAACACTTTATCTTGAAACGGCAGTTTTTTCTTTAGATTTTCCAAAGCTGACATGTGTGCCCTCAGGCTTCTGTCTGTTTGTATGGGCATGTGAAGATTTTCTTTAATTACAAAAATTAAAAGAAAAAAGCAAGAACCAAAATACAATCAACTCAATTTTTAAAGTAACATAGAACTCAATTTTTAAAGTAACATGAATGTGTGTTTTTCTCTGTTTCAAAGTAACACATTTTCATCTTTGAAATGTGGAAAATACAGAAAGCACAAAGAAGAAAGTTTACCAATAATCCTGATATTCAGAGAACACATTGTTAGTATTTTGGAACCTTTCCTTCCAATCTTTTCTACACACACATGCACATACATACACTCACCCCCACATATATATGCATTTTACAATGTTGGGGTCATATTAAATACATTGTTTTATAATCTGTTTTTTACTTAACCTTATATTGAGAACACTTTTCCAGGTTATTAAATGTTCTTTTTAAAAATGTTTTTAATAGCTGTATAGTATTTCATTAAATTTACACGCTGTTTACCTCTCATCTATTGTTAGACATTCATTTTCTCACTATTATACATAATGCTGTGATAATCATGTCCCTACATAAATGTTTTTGTATCTTACTGATTGTTATCTCTTGAATCAATTCTTAGAGGTGGTATTGAGACAGGGACCATGGGCTTAGACAGAGTAGGGTGAGGGCCTCCGGAAAAAGCAAGGCAAGATATTTACAATCAAAGCAATGTAACAATGTAAAGTCCCTATCGAAACTCTGTGTTCAGCATTATGCAAAGTCAAGGTCACACTAATTCTCTAGGGTAAAGATATCAGACTAGGAATACAGACATCTTCAGTGAGATCAGTTAAAGGTCAAAAGGCCAGGAGCAACTTGGCCTGGAATGTTTGAGTGTTCTGCAAGGGTATCTCAGCATAACCCATGACTTCACTGTAAACAGCCCTAGCAAACAGACAACAACCCAGACCACCTTGAGGGCAGGGCAGGTGGTACAAGCCCACACCCTAAGCCCCCAATTCCCAAAAATCCTCAACTGCCTATAAATCCCCTAGGCAACACACCACCCTGGGCTCTCTTGTCCCCTCCTGGCATGAGCCAGGAGCTTTTTCCTCTCACTTTATTTCTAAATAAAAGCTTGTACCTTGCTCTCTTACCTTGAGTGTTTGTGAAGCTCATTCTTCAGTTCTGCAAACAAGAACCCTGGCATCAGTACTGCTAGAAAAAAGGGACAGCATATTTTTAAGAATTTTAATGGATTTTGCTAATTTGTCCTCTAGATATGTTATTCCATTTTTGCTTCCTCTTGTTATAAATGTTTAAAAAATGCTGCTTGTTTCTCCATGTTTTTTTGCAAATTCTATAGCTGAAACTGCATCTCATTTGTTCTGGTTTCTTTGATCACTAATGAATTTTGTCATCTCTTCTTATGTCTATAAGTCATTCATATTTTTTATGAATTTCTTGTGTGTGTTCTTTCTGAATTTTTTATTGATGTGCTCTTTTTTCATTACTGACTTTTAAAAGTATGTAAGTTATGATATATTACTATTTATCTGTTCCTTGTGTTTTTCCCAGTTGTTTTCCTTTATTTTTTATTCATGGCATTTTATATGCATTTTGATGTACTCAAGTCTATGACATTTCTTTGTGGTTTCTTTTGACTTTTATTCTTAGAATAATGAATTTCCCCACTCTGTGTTCAAATATTCACTCATAATTTTTTCTTTCTATTGAAAAAATACTTAAATTTTGACTCTATATGGTATTTAGTTGATAGATATTGTGAGAAAGGGGTCTAATTTTTTTCAAATAGTATGCCAATTAATGCAGTATTATTTATTGCCTAATTGATCCATTCCTCTTCCACACTAAAATGACATGTGTTGTATATTGAACACTCATTTAAACCCATATCTCTTTCTGGATTTGTTATTCTCTTGTTTTGAGCTGTCTGTTCTGGCACCACATGACTTTTACAATTACTATAGTTTTATAACATGTTAAATATTTGTGCATATTTTTCTTAAAAATTTTAGCTATTCTTTCTTGTTTATCCCACATCCCAAGGTAAAACCCAGTCAGGATTTCTATTGGAATTATTAGTCTGTTAATAGATTAAAGAGAGAGGAATTTGTATCTTTGTAATGCTTTGACTTACCATATGGAAACATCACATGGCTGTCCATTTATTTGAATGTTTAAAAAATGTATGTCCTCGGAACTTGATTTTGAAAATGGCCTGTAGACTAAGATAGACAGCCTACCTGTAGAACCTGCCTCTTCATGTTGAGGATTAGTTGGTTCACCATCTGACCTGATGGGGTTATTTGACAACTGCAAACACAAGAAAGGAAAGCAGCAAGAGAAAATTGGTAAGGCCCTTTCAACATTTAGCCTCCAGTGTTCTTCAGATATTCACAGTTCCACATATCCTGCTAGGTCACTTTGGGCTTTTATCCTGACAAAAGCACTCTGCTTGTGTTTTATTACTGTTAGGAAGAACCTGGAGTCTCCCTTGTGAATAACAATATGTCAACACTTCACTAATTAGAACAGACTTTACAATGAAAAAAAAAAACAGGGAATAGCTGGGATTTCAAGCTGAGACCTAATTTTAAAGCACAAAATGTAACCAGAAAACTAAGTGGTATGATTCTCTAGCTTGGTTGTTAGCATTCCCAGGCACACCCACTCAGTGTTAGACACACACAAACACAATTTGCAGTTTGAGTTGTTGAAGTAAGAACATTTTCATTGTTCAGAAGAAAAAAATGTAACTTGCATTACTGTGTCATTTCATCTTGTTTGAAAATTGGAGCTGTTGAAAAGTTTCCTTATTTAGTTAGGGAAATACGAAGATTATTGGTTGACATCCTTTAGAGGTTAAGTTGAAAGTGAGAAAATCCAAATTCTGAAGTAAATTGTCATCAGTGGTGGAGGAAATATTAATGGTTCCTTCAAAGACTAGAATTCCATTGGTCAGATTGTTTTGCATAAGTTTTGGGGGACATGATTAAGTTTATTATTGGACTCCATATAATAATGGCTCAATGAGACAGGGTTAATCTGTGAGGTAGAACTGATAATAGGTTTTATTCTATGTAAATAAGTATCAGGCTTCTTGTTTGATCTCTGTAAAACTACTGTATTGGAGTCAACAAGAATAGGACTGCTTAAGAGGGGAAAGAAACAGGGCTTTTGGAATGTGGGGTAAAGATCATCATAAATCTGAATGAACCTTTAAAACATTATGCTAAGGGAAAGAAACCAGTTATAGAAGACCATATAGTATATGAGTCCATTTTTATGAAATATCCAGGATATGAAAATCTTTAGAGGCAGAAACACTAAAAATGAACTCAGATTTGTTCTAATAATCAAATGATTGCCTAGGTTTAGGGCAAGCCCTGGAGGCAAATGCAGAGTAATTGTCCAGAAGTAAGGTTTCCTTTTTGGGTGAATAAAGTTTTCTAAACTTAGATTGTGGTCATAGTTTGATAACTTGTAAATATCGTAAAAACTGCTGAACTGTAACATGTTGGGTGAATTTTATGACATGTGAATTAAATATCAATAAAGCTTTTTTTAAAAAAAGAGGGTCCAGTAGCCAAGATGGCAGCATGAGTAGGGCAGCAGAAATCTCCTCTCAAAACCATACATATTTTCAAAAATACAACAAATACAACTATGCCTAACAGAGAGACCAGAAGATACAGTACAACAGCCAGGCTGCATCTACATCTGCAAGAACTCAGTATCTCACAAAGGGGGTAAGATACAAAGCCGCGACCCAGTGGGATGCAAGCACTCCCCTCACCCCAGCTCACTGGTGGGAGGAAAGGAGTCAGAGTGGGGAGGGAGTGGAAGCCCAGGACTGGTAAATAACCAGCCCTAGTAATCCACACTGGGAGCGCAGATATACATTGCATGGTGCACTGGATATTAGAGAAACAAAAAAGTAAAATCTGCGAGCAAGTCCCACAGCTGGCTCCCCTGGGACAAAAGAAAAGCAAATGCTTTTTGAAAGTCTTAAAGGTACAGAGGCTTCACAGCTGGATGGAATCGTCCCGGCACACTCAGCCCAGTAGGCTGGGAATCCTAAGGAACTTCATACGCCCTAACCCCCTGGGTGGCAATGCAGCTTTGAATCTCCTCATGGCTGATAAGCAGCCTGCCATTCATTCCCCCAGCAGGAGCTGCCCCACCCACAGCAGCTGCCCAGAGTCTCCTCCCAGCGTGCAGCTGCCTGGGTCAGACGCAGAGGCTGCCACCGGCACGCAGCTGCCTGGCACACACAGAGGAAGTTGGGGAAAGGCACAAAGGGGTGCTGTTCTTGCAGGAGAACACACGGCATGCCTGCCACTCCCCAGAGGGCTCTGGGCTACCCCGAGGACTGCCCCACCCATGGCAGCTCAGGAAATTAACCCAGAGACTGCTCCCAGTGTGCAGGTTACAGACACAGGCAGCAGAGAAGGGCAAGGTGACCAGCAAGCAGGAAGGGACTTTGTTCTTCCAGCTGATACACCACCACCTGCCTATGACTACCTCTATTGCCATGAAAAGGCAGAAGAATTTGGGCCAGTCAAGAATCACCCAGACAATCCCCAAGAGAGGGCCTGGGGAGATAGATATAACCAATCTTCCTAAAAAAGAATTCAAATAATGGTCATAACCATGCTGATGCATGAGCTATATGCAAGAAATATGCAAGAGCTAAGGGATGAAGTCAGGAGGGAGATTACAGAAATGAAACAATCTCTGGAAGGACTTAAGAGCAGACTGGATGAGGTGCAAGAGACTGTTAATGGAATAGAAATCAGAGAACAGGAATACGGAGAAGCTGAGACAGAGAGAGATAAAAGGATCTCCAGGAATGAAAGAATATTAAGAGAACTGTGTGACCAATCCAAACAGAACAATATTTGCATTATAGGGGTACCAGAAGAAGAAGAAGAAGAAAGAAAAAGGGATAGAGAATGTCTTTGAAGAAATAATTGCTGAAAAATTCCCCAAACTGGGGGAAGGAAATAGTCTCTCAGACCATGGAAGCCCATAGATCTCCCAACACAAGGAACCCAAGAAGGACAACACCAAGACATATAATAATTAAAATGGCAAAGATCAAAGACAAGGACAAAGTATTAAAGGCAGCCAGAGAGAGAAAAAAGGTCACCTACAAAGGAAAATCCATCAGCTATCATCAATATTCTCAGCACAAACCTTACAGGACAGAAGGGAGTGACATGATTTATTTAATGCAATGAAACAGAAGGGACTCCAATCAAGAATACTATGCCCAGCAAGATTATCATTTAAATATGAAGGAGGGATTAAACAATTTCCAGACAAGCAAAAGTTGAGGGAATTTGCCTCCCCAAAACCACCTTTAGAGTGTATTTTAAAGGGACTGCTCTAGATGGAAACACTCCTAAGGCTAAACAGATGTCACCAGAGAAAATAAAAATCACACCAAAGAAAGCAGACCAACCAAATACTAACTAAAGGCAAAAAATAAAATCAACTATTCACAAAAGCAGTCAAAGGAAACACAAAAGAGTACAGAATAAAACACCCAACATATGAAGAATGGAGGAGGAGGAATAAGAAGGAAGAGAAATAAAGAATCATCAGACAGTGTTTATAATAGCTCAGTAAGTGAGTTAAGTTAGACAGAAAGATACTAAAGAAGCTAACCTTAAACCTTTGGTAACCACGAATCTAAAGCCCACAATGGCACTAAGTACATATCTTTCAATAATCACCCTACATGTAAATGGACTTAACACACCAATCAAAAGACACAGAGTAATAGAATGGATAAAAAAGCAAGACCCATCTATATGCTGCTTACAAGAGACTCACCTCAAACCCCAAGACATACACAGACTAAAAGTCCTAGTTTTTCTGATTTTCCCATCAGACAGAAAAATGCTAAATCTGTCATGTATCTTCTCTTCCTCTACTCACCAAATTAAGAAGCTCTGCATTTTCATAAAATGAAGCAAAAGAGGCTTGCTGAGCTGAGAGTTGGCTTGGGACTATGTTTTCCCCTATTCACAGGCAGGGAAATTAATCCTCATCTATTAGTTATCCCTTTGCCTCTTCTAGAAATGGCAAGTATTGGGCCACTGCCCCATTCTTGGAACCATCTGATCTAGCCACTTGTCTTTTTAATCACAGCTGCTTGCTGCCTTAGCTTCTGCTGGGTGGTCTGGGGAACCTGCAGCACTGTTGAATGTCTGTCCTTGGGGACTTGCCTGAAGCCAGCATAGTTCTTTTTCTTTTGCCAGTTATTGAAACCAATTACATTTCAATCTTGGAAGAAGAAGCATTTACTGGTGGATTGAGTGTTACCACCAGAGACAACAGTAGCTCAGAACCTTGGCTTTGAGGGAATATAACATAGCTGGTGGGGAAAGGGGAGGCAGGTAGAGTCTTAGAGCCTTGCAACTGGAGGCTGGAAGCTTACTAGTCAGACAAGTTTTGTAAATACCTTTCACCTCACTCACAGTGATGCTTATGGGAAGGTTGACCTCTAGGCCCTTGTAACTCCTGGGGGAAAATCTGTTTCTAGCCCAGGGCAAATTACCTTTGAAACTGAAATCAGTCAAAGGGAGAAATAAAGTGGGAGAAACCCAATTATTGCCTACAAGCAGTCATCTACTTTTGCTCTCCTGTGTCTCTCATTACTCAGCTGCAAAAAGGGACCCCACCCAACCTCTCCAGCCCAGATATGCCCTTGCTCCCCCTTGTAACCACCTATTGACATGGAGATGGACTATATCTCTCCACCCCTTGGAAACACCCATTGATATGGAGATGCACTGAGGCCAGGTGAGAGATTCTGGAAATACTGCAATTTTACGCACAGCCCAAAAGTTATGTTCTGTGGAATCTATGCTGCCAATTTTCATCTCTGGTGAGGTGAAATGAGTCAGGATTTTGGGGATTCTTTAGGAGAAGTTGTAGACATGTTATCCTTTTACACAGGAGTGCCAACGTCCATCAGTCTTCTTGACTGATTAATGAGCACTGTTGCTGAGTTGTGGTACAACAGTTTTGCAGTTTTATATGGCAGTTTTGATGATGAAATCTTTGCTGCTTAGAATGTCTTGGAGGCATTCTTCCAGTGAACTGCATTGAAGCAGGAAGTTCTTCAGAGTTCTGTGAAGGGAAATCAATCCTAAGGAAGATCAGGGAGGTGCTCTATGTGGTACTAAAGCAAATTTGGTTAAGACATAGCAGTAGGGAGGAGAAAGAAATTTTGGAGACTGTTGTCAAATAAAAGCCTCGGGATTGAGTTTTCTCTTGGTGGAAGAAGATGAGTATGACACTTGTAAATGCTGCTGGGAATATTTCAGTCAAGGTGACACACTTTGGTAATGGATTCCCTTAAGCAGTTGAATGCCTTGGAGGAACAAAATAGTCATTCTTCTCTCACTTCAGGGAGATCAGGTGATTAAATGGAAGAAGACACAGTGCTAGTGTCCCAAAGTACCTGACCTAGCTTCTCTAGTGCCTTCCTATTGCCACTGGGTCTCAAGTAATCAGTGTTTCATTCATAACCCTTGTTGTTTGTTGAATGGGGCACTTGTATCTTTTATTAAGGCTATTTCAAGATGTGTGAAATCTGAGCAGAAAGAGTTCCAGTTGAATGCCTTGTTTATCGTAAATGCTGCTTGTGGTGTCTCAGTGGGAAAAAGCCAAATCATACCAAAACTCAGCCTTCACACAACCCTATGAGTTATGGTTATTATTCCAATTATACAAATGAGGAAACTATGGCTCAAGGAAATTAGATAACTTGCCCATATTCACATTCTATGTAAGTGATGGAGTCAAGATTAGTACCCAGGTCTGTCAGATTCTGAAGCCTCCATTTTTAAAAAACTGAAGTAGTGTTGATGTACAATCTTTTATTGGTTTCAAGTATACAACACAGTGGTTCAACAGTTAACTACATTATTAAACCCTCACCCCAACTAGTGCAGTTACTGTCTGTCAGCATAGGATGATGTTACAAAACCACTGGTTATGTTCTCCATACTGTATTACTATCCTTATGACCAACTTATATCAAGATTGAGATTTTCCTGCCCTTTTATCCCCCTCGCCCTCTCCATCCACCCACCCCAACCCTGGCACCATGGTAACCACCAGTCACTTCTCAGTGTCTATGAATCTACTGCTATTTTGTTTTGCTTTGTTTTTATTTTCCACAAATAAGTGAAATCATATGGTATTTGTCTTTTTCCACATGGCTTATTTCACTGATCATGATACCCTCTAGCTCCATCCATGTTGGTGCAAATGGTAGGATTTGTTTTCTACTTATGGCTGAGTAATATTCCATTGTGTATGTGTACCATATCTTCTTTATCCATTCATCTATTGATCTGAAGCCTGCATCTTTAATCACAAAACTGTGCTCTCTCTTTGCATGGGAAAAGTGACTTTTCCTCCTTTCTCAAGAAGCAAAAAGGGCTTATCAAAACAGTTTACTTATATGAAATACAGTTTGTTTATATAGTTATGGAAGATCCTGTTTTCAATTACCCATAATAATAAGAAAATGGTTTTTCTGAGTTGTGTTTTCTGTTTCACTGAGAATATTCATGAATGTTTGCTCTACTCCTTATTCACAAGGTGGTAGTTGCAGAATTGCCAACAACAAAGAGCTCAAGCCTCCTTGCCCAAATGCTTTTCAAGTCTCACAATTGCTATTGTTACACAGGCTAAAACAAGTCAAATGGCTGAGCCCAGACTCAAAGCGTGGAGAAATGGTTTACCCTTTATCGGGAAGGGTGGCAAAGTTCCAAAGGGGTATGAATGGGGAATCTGCCAACAAATTGAGAGCCATTACTAAAACAATGTACCACACCTTCTATTTCATGTCTCACTTGCTTCTAAAGCTGTATGTTCTTTAGCTATAGAGAATTGCACCCTCTTCCCTGGATGTGTCAGGCTGGTTCATCATTCAATGCCTTTGCCTGTGCTGTTCACTCTACTTGAAATAAACCCACTACCCATGTCTCCTCCCCCACCACCATATAGAGGATTTGTTAGGGAGGCAGTTGTTTATTTTCCTTGGTTCTTGTCTCCGCCAAAACAAGGAATTGAAGGGCAAAGATACAGTAGTGAAGCAGAGAAGAAGTTTTATTTAAAGTTATGCACTTAAAGAGAGAGAGAAAGTGTGGGCCACTTCAGAGAGACGTCCTGAAAGGTTGAAAAGTGTTACTGAAAGTTGTTGGGAGGAATTTGGTTTGGAGATACAGGGAAGTCAGAGTACAAGTTGAGGAAGGAATTCATTAAAGCAAGAGTGTCAGGGAATGACAGAACAGAGAGATAAAGGAAGTTCACTGAACTGCTACTTAGCATGGGGTACATCCCCTGCTAACTCTTTAAGCCAGTGTCACTTGGCGTCCAGTGTCTGCTTGAACCTGCACTGTGGAGAACTGAGTCCCTATCACCCCAGGATTTGGGGGAGCTGCAGAGCACTGGATGGAGTGAGATTATATTCTGTGAACTTCCTAGAGGAAAAGAAAGGAGACTTTCAGGCAGGCTACTAAAAAGCATGACTCTAAGCTGTAATTCCATCCAGGTCACCCAGGTGATGGTAATTTGCAAGCCCAGATCTGAGCTCTCAGCAGCTCCTCCCCACATATCGGCAATAGGACAGAGAGAGTGAGGATTTGAGCTTAAATCTGGAGGATTAGAATGGAATAGCAAAGTAACAAAGACACCACTGGAAAAGTGCAGAGACAAAACTTTATAAATTGAGCAGTGAGAAATTTATTTAAGGCAAAAAGGTGTGCAGTCAGAGAAAGGGGAGTGCGGGCAAGCTTAGAGAAGAGGCATGCTGAAAGGTTTAAGTTTTATTTAAAGAGGAAGTGCGAGCAACCTCAAGAGAAGGCGCCCTGAAAGGTTGGGGATTCCCCCTTGTAAGGATTTTTCGGCAATGTGACAAAGGGCTAGGGGGTGTAGACTTGTTAAGTGGTCTCAAGATGTTTATCTTTGGTGAGAGACATTAAGTCTTTTCTTTTCTATTATCAGTCCTCTAGGTAATTCTGCAAAATTAACACAAGAAGTTTATTGATCTGATTCTTTCTCAGGATAGCAGCTTACCTCTGGGAACATATCAATCAAGACTGCCTGCCCTGCCCCCAAGGTAGGCTGAGTTATTTTCTGTTTGCTAAAGAATATGTTAAGAATCTTACTTCCTGACTTTCTGGGTTTTAAATTGCAATTTTAGCTTTAAGATGAAATCTTTCCTGTTTTTGCTATGCTGTTTATCTCTGGGCTTGTTTTGAAAATTAATTATGAAGCTTGTCTTCTGCCCAGGTTGCAAATTACCTGATTAGAGGCTGGAGAAGGAAAAAAAAAACAGCATATAGGTTAAGTTAAAGAATAAGCTGGGTTTTCAGCAGGCTAAAGTAAATCTTACAATGGCATGATCTAATTGGTACAATGAAGACATGGGCTGTGCTGGGATACTCTTCTTTTTCTGGGGAATATCTGGACATTCCAAGTTGCTCCCAGCCTTTGGAGCTTCAACTTATTAACTCATTAACTTTGTGAGTCTCTTCTGGCTCTCTAGTTTTATCTGGTTGACTCTTCGAGTCCCTTTTAGTGGGCTTTACTGGCCTTATTCTCTCTCCACCCTGCTCATATCTATTCTTCTGCCTAACAGATTAATACCTATTTATCCTTTAAAGATCATGTCCTGCTTCCTCAGTCTTAATGTACCCTGTACAGACTTCCATCATTGCACTCTACTGTATTCATCTGTTTACATATTTCTGTTCTCTGACCAGCTTTAATCCCCTTGAGGGCAAGTACTGCACTTTACTTTGTGTACCTTTCATTTGGTAGTGCTTTTACTCCACATATGCATGCCTAATGAAAGAATAAATGAAGCGCTTCCCATTAGTTTGGTAGCTATGGTGCTCCTAGTTTTTTGACCCTGAAAACTGACATTGTATCTGAAGTTGTAACCACTTGCTCAGTTTCCTCAAGGTTCCATAAGGCTTTCAAAACTTAGGGTGGATTTTCTATTGAGACTTTATAAGACTATCTTGAGACATGGGGACATGGGGAGATACTGTACAGTGTTACCAAGACTAGGACTGTGAAGTACTTGCTTAGGTGGGCACTCGCCAAAGCTATTGCCCCACTTTTCCGAGAAGGATGGTTCATATCTTGCATTTGATATAAAAATACAAAATCTCATATGTACAAAATACTAAGCCCAGTAGCAAAGGGGAAGGTAAGAATATTGCCTAGCAATCAAACATGTGCACCATGCACGATATTTGTGTTTCTGGACGACAGAAGTCAGAGAGATAGCTAACATGCTGAAGAAATATGGTGACAGCTATTTGTACCTAGAGATAAGATAATGAAGTGTGGCTCATGATGTACAGGTGGTGCTGGAATGATTGAAAGTCTGCGAACTTGTATGTTTTCATGTCTATCAGCAGGTATTTTTCTCCTTCCTTCAAAGCACCAGCCTTTTCATAAATAGTCTTTTTTTTCACCCCTTTTTAAAAAAACAAAACAAAAAATCAACCCAGCATTTAATAGCCTTTGCTGAGAAAAGTGAACATATTCCAATGAGTCCGATATCCACTTAACCTGGCCTGGCAGAAGGTCTCATGTAGAAAAGGCTCCATAATGGACCCATAGAGCGTTGGCTGCCCAGGGATTTCAAAGGCTTTAAATGGTCCTGGATCATTGTTTTCCACCAATGTCATCATCTTCAACAAAAGAAGCAGTGGCCCCAATGAGACTTTCTTCACTTCTGCAAGCTTCATTGTCTTTTGTTCGTGCTCAATCTTTACCTCCTGAAAAAACATTTATGTCATTTAGCTCACCTACTGATTAGATGGAGACACTGCCTTTTTCCTCCACTGATAGAGGTGTATCCAAGGGAGACGTTCAGGCCTTTGAAAAGAGCAAGATATGGGAAGAAAGGTGGAGCTCAGGGCAAAAGATATAAAACCAAATGTTATATCTGCTGCATTTTCAACATCTGACCTTCAAAACTCACAGACATCCTTGTCACAGCTTAAAATTGCCAAAGCCTCAGACTTTAAAGAAACTCTTTCTGAGGCTTTGTTTTTAATGATTTGGGGACTTGATTTCAATGATTCACATTAGCCTATATTGGATCTTTCATGTATTACTTGAATTTTTGCCAAGTGCCAAGCCTTTGCAAAGCCCTAAGTACACAAAAGTCGGCTCCATTTTCTCAGCCCTTGAATTCTAATCAGCCTTACAAGGTAACCACCTCCAGACCAACACCTACCATTGATTTCCAGACTTTCAAAGTGTTTCTTAAAATCTTATGAGTAGGAGCTGCCCCACAAAACCATTAACAGAACAAGCCTGGGAGTTTATCAGCACAAGCTTGGTAGGTGACTAGGATGCTGAAGGGCAAGGCAGGTATGTATAGCGGGATAGTAGAATGATGGGGGTAGCTGGCTTCCTCTAAAAGGTTGGTGGATGAAGAGAATTAGGAAAAGACTAGATTTGACAGGCGTACGTGATTTCCTGAGGGGAAGGGAAAGAATTTTTATAAAGACCCTTCACAACACTGTTACTAGTTTCTTAAGTATTCCAGTTTTATTTTGCATACATAAGCAAATATAAATATGTGATTATCTCTACTTTTCTTTACACAGATAGTAGAGTATACACATCATTCTGCACTTAGCTTTTTTCACTTCACAAGATGTCTTGGAAATATTTCAATATCTATATAGAGAAGGCTTTGTCATTCCTTTTTACTGCTATATAGTATTCTGTTTAATAAGTGTGAGCTATTCTTTTCTAACTAAATCCCTGTTGGTAGAATTGTGTTTTTTTCCTAATCCTTTGCATTCATGTGTTTGCAAGTATATCTATATGATAAATTCTTAAAAAATAGAATAGCTGATCAAAGGATAAGTGCATTTGTAATAAATTTGTCCTATATGTTTTCAAAATGTATTCCATAGAAGCATACCAATTACACTCCACCAGCATCTTATGAGAATACCTTTTCCTATAACCTCACCCATAGTGAGTTATCAGATATTTTTTGTGAATCTGTAGATAAAAAAGCGTATTTGAGTTGTTTTATTTTGTAATTATTTTATTGTTAGTGAGGTGGCACATTTTTCTATATGTTTAAGACCCATTTGAATTTCCTTTCCACTGAACTGTTGCATTCTTGGAGTATTTTTTTCTGTTCGGTTGTTGGCCTCTTAACATGCAGTGTACTAATCTTTAGAATATGAATCTATTAGAAAGGCTTCCCTGATGTACAAAATGAGATGCAGAACCCCATCGCATTCAGTGTAAGATACTGGACTTCACCCTATCAGAAGTAGAACTGGGTTGAGGTGAGACAAGCATGGGAGAGGTTGCTCCCTGTGAATATGATTACCAAAAGGGGGGCCTTTTCAACAATACTGTAAAGGTTTTATGCTGACATGATGAAAAGACATCAGAAAAAGGAGTGTGAAAACAAGACACATATAGTAGGTAGCCAAGTGTAACTTGGTGGGGGAAATCCCGGGCAAATACCTTTGAAACCAAAATCAGTCAAAGGGAGAAATGAAGTTTATTTCTTACAGTCGTCTAGTTCTGTTCCCCCGTGTCTGTTGCAACCAGGCTTGTAGAATAAGACCCCTGCACCCCTGCCGTCCAGATAAGCTCTTGCTTGCCCTTGTAACTACCTATTTATATGGAGATGGTCTCCTCCCCACCCCCTGGAAACACTTATTCTATGGAGATGCACTAAAGCCAGGTGAGAGATTCTGGAAACATTGCAATTTTACCCACACCAAGGATAGCATGTGTCCATTTACCCTGCCCCACCTGCTAGCCCAGGCCACATAGCTTCCCTCTGTCTCTGTCCCTGCCCCTAGTTGGAAACTGGATATACCTCTCTTTACTGGCTGCTGCTGACTGTCTCTGTGTAGGTGGGTTTCTGTAAGTAGGGGCAGCTTCAGGTCAATAGAGGCAGAGCTTAATTTTCTTTATATTTTCCAATTTTAATTATTTAACCCAGTATTTCCAAATTATAATTATTTCAACATGCAATCAGTGTAAAAATAAGTGATATATTTTATATTCTTGTTTATCATATTGTCTGTAAAATCCAATGTGTAGTTTACAGTTGTAGCATATTTCACTTTAGACTAGCCACATTTCAAGTGCTCAAGAGCCACATGACCTAGTGGCTACTATATTGGACAGCACAATTTACGTAATAGAGAGCATTTGAAGCATTTTTTCTTAATAATTGTTCTTTTAAAACACTTTACTTTTGAGGATGGCGGCATGAGTAGAGCAGTGGAAATCTCCTCCCAAAAACACATAGAGCTATGAAAATATAACAAAGAAAAATCTTCCTAAAATAGAGACCACAGGACACAGGACAACATCCAGACCACATCCACACCTGCAAGAACCCAGCACCTTGCGAAGGGGGTAAGATACAAGCCCCGGCCCGGCGGGACCCGAGCGCCCCTCCCCCCGGCTCCCGGCAGGTGGAAAGAAACCGCAGTGGGTTTTTTTTTGGCAAGTGCTTTTTGGAATCCTTAAACAGACAGGGCCCCCGTTGCTAGGGAGGCAGGGTGGCGGGACCGGTGAGCGGGTGCCTGGGACCGGTGCCTGAGGACGGAGGAAATTGAGCGTTTTTCCCCTTTTTTTTTTCTCTTTTTGGCGAGTGCTTTTTGGAAGCCTTAAAGGGACAGGGACCCCGGTGCTAGGGAGGCAGGGCGGCGGGACTGGTGAGCGGGTGCCTGGGACTGGCGCCTGAGGACAAAGAATACCCATGTTTTTCCCTCAGGGACCAGTGGGCAGGTGCCTGAGACCGGCACCTGAGGACGGAGGAAATCGCGCGTTTTTCCCCTTTTTTTCTCTCTTTTCGGCGAGTGCTTTTTGGAAGCCTTAAAGGGACAGGGACACCGGTGCTAAGGAGGCAGGGCGGCAGGACTGGTGAGCAGGTGCCTGGGACCGGCGCCTGAGGACAAAGAATATCGTGCGTTTTTCCCTGCGGGACTGGTGGGTGGGTGCTTTTTGGAAGCCTTGAAGGGACAGGGACCCTGGTGCTAGGGAGACAGGGCAGCAGGACCAGTGAGCGGGTGCCTGGGACCGGCACCTGAGTACAAAAAAAAAAACTCCCGTTTTTCCTTTTTTTTTTTTTTTTTCTCTTCCCTCTCTCATTGTTGCTGTTGTTGTTTTGGTTTGGAGAGTGCTTTTTGGAAGTCTTAAAGGGGCAGGACAGGTCACTTAGACCAGAGGCAGGGAATCTGGGGATCTCTGGGTACTCTAACCCCCTGGGCAGCAGGAAGCACAGAGGCCCCTTACGGAGATAAATAGCCTCCAAGCCGCTCCCCCTCCAACGGGGCTCCAACATTTGGAGGAGCAGCCCCAGCCAGGCCACGCCCACAGCAACAGCGGAGATAAACCCCATAGCAACTGGGCAGGAAGCAGAAGCCCTGTCTGCACACAGCTGCCCAGCACAAGCCACTAGAGGTCGCTATTCTCCCAGGAGAGGAAGGCCACAAACCAACAAGAAGGAAAGCTCTCCCAGCTGTCACTTGTACCAGCTCTGCAAACTATCTCTATCACCATGAAAAGGCAAAACTACATGCAGACAAAGATCACAGAGACAACACCTGAGAAGGAGATAGACCTAACCAGTCCCCCTGAAAAAGAATTCAAAATAAAAATCATGAACATGCTGACAGAGATGCAGAGAAAAATGCAAGAGCAATGGGATGAGATGCAGAGAAAAATGCAAGAGCAGTGGGATGAAGTCTGGAAGGAGATCACAGATGTCAGGAAGGAGATCACAGAAGTGAAACAATCCCTGGAAGGATTTATAAGCAGAATGGATAAGATGCAAGAGGCCATTGAAGGAATAGAAGCCAGAGAACAGGAACGTATAGAAGCTGACATAGAGAGAGATAAAAGGATCTCCAGAAATGAAACAACACTAAGAGAATTATGTGACCAAGCCAAAAGGAATAATATTCGTATTATAGGGATACCAGAAGAAGAAGAAAGAGGAAAAGGGATAGAAAGTCTCTTTGAAGAAATAATTGCTGAAAACTTCCCCAAACTGGGGGAGGAAATAATCGAACAGACCATGGAATTACACAGAACGCCCAACAGAATGGATCCAAGGAGGACAACACCAAGACACATAGTAATTAAAATGGCAAGGATCAAGGACAAGGAAAGAGTTTTAAAGGCAGCTAGAGAGAAAAAGGTCACCTATAAAGGAAAACCCATCAACCTAACATCAGACTTCTCGACAGAAACCCTACAGGCCAGAAGAGAATGGCATGATATACTTAATGCAAAGAAACAGAAGGGCCTTGAACCAAGGATACTGTATCCAGCACGACTATCATTTAAATATGATGGCGGGATTAAACAATTCCCAGACAAGCAAAAGCTGAGGGAATTTGCTTCCCACAAACCACCTCTACAGGGCATCCTACAGAGACTGCTCTAGATGGGAGCACTCCTAAAAAGAGCACAGAACAAAACACCCAACATATGAAGAATGGAGGAGGAGGAATAAGAAGGGAGAGAAGAAAAGAATCTCCAGACAGTGTATATAACAGCTCAATAAGCGAGCTAAGTTAGGGAGTAAGATAATAAAGAAGCTAACCTTGAACCTTTGGTAACCACGAATCTAAAGTCTGCAATGGCAATAAGTACATATCTCTCAATAGTCACCCTAAATGTAAATGGACTTAATGCACCAATCAAAAGACATAGAGTAATAGAATGGATAAAAAACCAAGACCCATCTATATGCTGCTTACAAGAAACTCACCTTAAACCCAAAGATAAGCACAGACTAAAAGTCAAGGGCTGGAAAAACATATTTCAGGCAAACAACAGTGAGAAGAAAGCAGGGGTTGCAGTACTAATATCAGACAAAATAGACTTCAAAACACAGAAAGTAACAAGAGATAAAGAAGGATACTACATAATGATAAAGGGCTCAGTCCAACAAGAGGATATAACCATTCTAAATATATATGCACCCAATACAGGATCACCAGCATATGTGAAGCAAATAGTAACAGAACTAAAGAGGGAAATAGACTGCAATGCATACATCTTAGGAGACTTCAACACACCACTCACCCCAAAGGATAGATCCACCGGGCAGAAAATAAGTAAGGACACACAGGCACTGAACAACACACTAGAACAGATGAACCTAATAGACATCTATAGAACTCTACATCCAAAAGCAACAGGATATACATTCTTCTCAAGTGCACATGGAACATTCTCCAGAATAGACCACATACTAGCTCACAAAAAGAGCCTCAGTAAATTCCAAAATATTGAAATTCTACCAACCAATTTTTCAGACCACAAAGGTATAAAAGTAGAAATAAATTCTACAAAGAAAACAAAAAGGGTCACAAACACATGGAGGCTTAACAACATGCTACTAAATAATCAATGGATCAATGAACAAATCAAAATAGAGATCAAGGAATATATAGAAACAAATGACAACAACAACACTAAGCCCCAACTTCTGTGGGACGCAGTGAAAGCAGTCTTAAGAGGAAAGTATATAGCAATCCAGGCACACTTGAAGAAGGAAGAACAATCCCAAATGAATAGTCTAACATCACAATTATCAAAACTGGAAAAAGAAGAACAAATGAGGCCTAAAGTCAGCAGAAGGAGGGACATAATAAAGATCAGAGAAGAAATAAACAAAATTGAGAAGAATAAAACAATAGCAAAAATCAACGAAACTAAGAGCTGATTCTTCGAGAAAATAAACAAAATAGATAAGCCTCTATCCCAACTTATTAAGAGAAAAAGAGAAACAACACAAATCAACATAATCAGAAATGAGAATGGAAAAATCACGACAGACTCCACAGAAATACAAAGAATTATTAAAGACTACTATGAAAACCTATATGCCAAAAAGCTGGAAAACCTAGAAGAAATGGACAACTTCCTAGAAAAATACAACCTCCCAAGACTGACCAAGGAAGAAACACAAAAGTTAAACAAACCAATTACGAGCAAAGAAATTGAAACAGTAATCAAAAAACTACCCAAGAACAAAAACCCGGGGGCCGGACGGATTTACCTCGGAATTTTATCAGACACACAGAGAAAACATAATACCCATTCTCCTTAAAGTGTTCCACAAAATAGAAGAAGAGGGAATACTCCCAAACTCATTCTATGAAGCCAACATCACCCTAATACCAAAACCAGGCAAAGAACCCACCAAAAAAGAAAATTACAGACCAATATCCCTGATGAATGTAGATGCAAAAATACTCAATAAAATATTAGCAAACAGAATTCAACAGTTTATCAAAAGGATCATACACCATGACCAAGTGGGGTTCATCCCAGGGATGCAAGGATGGTACAACATTCAAAAATCCATCAACATCATCCACCACATCAACAAAAAGAAAGACAAAAACCACATGATCATCTCCATAGATGCTGAAAAAGCATTTGACAAAATTCAACATCCATTCATGATAAAAACTCTCAGCAAAATGGGAATAGAGGGGAAGTACCTCAACATAATAAAGGCCATATGTGATAAACCCGCAGCCAGCATTATACTGAACAGCGAGAAGCTGAAAGCATTTCCTCTGAGATCGGGAACCAGACAGGGATGCCCACTCTACCCACTGTTATTTAACATAGTACTGGAGGTCCTAGCCATGGCAATCAGACAAAACAAAGAAATACAAGGAATCCAGATTGGTAAAGAAGAAGTTAAACTGTCACTATTTGCAGATGATATCATACTGTACATAAAAAACCCTAAAGACTCCACTCCGAAACTACTAGAACTGATATCAGAATACAGCAAAGTTGCAGTATACAAAATTAACACACAGAAATCTGTAGCTTTCCTATACACTAACAATGAATCAATAGAAAGAGAAATCAGGAAAACAATTCCATTCACCATTGCATCAAAAATAATAAAATACCTAGGAATACACCTAACCAAAGAAGTGAAAGACTTATACTCTGAAAACTACAAGTCACTCTTAAGAGAAATTAAAGGGGACACTAATAAATGGAAACTCATCCCATGCTCATGGCTAGGAAGAATTAATATCATCATAATGGCCATCCTGCCCAAAGCAATATACAGATTTGATGCAATCCCTCTCAAATTAGCAGCAACATTCTTCAATGAATTGGAACAAATAATTCAAAAATTCATATGGAAACAACAAAGACCCCGAATAGCCAAAGCAATCCTGAAAAAGAAGAATAAAGTAGGGGGGATCTCACTCCCCAACTTTAAGCTCTACTACAAAGCCATAGTAATCAAGACAATTTGGTACTGGCACAAGAACAGAGCCACAGACCAGTGGAACAGATTAGAGACTCCAGAAATTAACCCAAACATATATGGTCAATTAATATTTGATAAAGGAGCCATGGACATACAATGGCAAAATGACAGTCTCTTCAACAGATGGTGCTGGCAAAACTGGACAGCTACATGTAGGAGAATGAAACTGGACCATTGTCTAACCCCATATACAAAGGTAAACTCAAAATGGATCAAAGACCTGAATGTAAGTCATGAAACCATTAAACTCTTGGAAAAAAACATAGGCAAAAACCTCTTAGACATAAACATGAGGGACCTCTTCTTGAACATATGTCCCCGGGCAAGGAAAACAACAGCAAAAATGAGCAAGTGGGACTACATTAAGCTGAAAAGCTTCTGTACAGCGAAAGACACCATCAATAGAACAAAAAGGAACCCTACAGTATGGGAGAATATATTTGAAAATGACAGATCCAATAAAGGCTTGATGTCCAGAATGTATAAAGAGCTCACACACCTCAACAAACAAAAAACAAATAATCCAATTAAAAAATGGGCAGAGGAACTGAACAGACAGTTCTCTAAAAAAGAAATACAGATGGCCAACAGACACATGAAAAGATGCTCCACATCGCTAATTATCAGAGAAATGCAAATTAAAACCACAATGAGGTATCACCTCATACAGGTAAGGATGGCTACTATCCAAAAGACAAACAACAAATGTTGGCGAGGCTGTGGAGAAAGGGGAACCCTCCCACACTGCTGGTGGGAATGTAAATTAGTTCAACCATTGTGGAAAGCAGTATGGAGGTGCATCAAAATGCTCAAAACAGACCTACCATTTGACCCAGGAATTCCACTCCTAGGAATTTACCCTAAGAACGCAGCAATCAAGTTTGAGAAAGACAGATGCATCCCTATGTTTATCGCAGCACTATTTACAATAGCCAAGAATTGGAAGCAACCTAAATGTCCATCGGTAGATGAATGGATAAAGAAGATGTGGTACATATACACAATGGAATACTACTCAGCCATAAGAAATGGAAAAATCCAACCATTTGCAGCAACATGGATGGAGCTGGAGAGTATTATGCTCAGTGAAATAAGCCAAGTGGAGAAAGAGAAATACCAAATGATTTCACTCATCTGAGGAGTATAGGAACAAAGGAAAAACTGAAGGAACAAAACAGCAGCGGAATTACAGAACCCAAAAATGGACTAACAGGTACCAAAGGGAAAGGAACTGGGGGGGATGGGTTGGCAGGGAGGGATAAGGGGGGGGAAGAAGAAGGTGGGTATTAAGATTAGCATGCATGGGGGGGAGGGAGAAAGGGGAGGGTGGGCTGCACAACACAGAGAGTACAAGTAGTGACTCTACAACATTTTGCTAAGCTGATGGACAGTAACCGTAATGTGGTTGTTAGGGGGGACCTGATATAGGAGAGAGCATAGTAAACATAGTATTCTTCATGTAAGTGTAGATTAAAAATTAAAAAAAAAAAGAAAGAAAGAAAGAAAGAAAGAAAGAAAAGGGGGATTACTCCTTGATAGGATAAAACTATTGGTAAATCAAAGATCAACACATGCTTTAAATATCCTTAATGTTGATCACTTAAAGGGTGTCAGATGATCAGCTATGGAGGTACTCTTTTCTGATAATATTCCTTTCTCTTAATAAAAAAATAAAAAAAAAAAGCTGTTCCTGTGTGCTGACCTCCAATGGGTTCTACACAGTGGTATAGAGGGCAAGTCAAAGTGTGGGCAAAGGGTCTGTTTGTTTCTATGCAGAAGACCAAGTCCTAGCTTGGATACCCAGAAAATGAACTAAGATACGATATGAGGAGGAGCTTCCGGCATCAGCACTCTCTGGAGGACTTGTGCCAGGGGGATGATCATCAAAAAGCCTCCACAGGGATCTGGACGATGCTGCGGTTGTGGCTGCATCCAGCCCACCGTCTCCTGGACTTGCCATAGGAATGAGGAGGGAGATGTCTAGGCTGGCATGTGCATACAGTGAGACAACGAATTTGACCGGATCTGTACTGTTGGAACTCAACCAGGAGTTGGGAGGGGTGCAAGTTGTAGCACTCCAAAATCTCATGACTATAGACTATCTACGGTTAAAAGAACATATGGGATGTGAACAGATCCCAGAAATGGGCTGCTTTAATTTGTCTGATTGTTCATGTACAGTTGGACAATATCCATCATATCATAGATAAATTTTCACAAATGCCTAGGGTGCCTAAATGGTTTTCTTGGCTTCACTGGAGATGGATGGTAATTATAGATTTGCTTTGTTTATGTCACCGTATTCCTATTATGTTAATATGTGTGTGCAAATTAGTTAGTAGTTTAAAACCTATACATACTTAAGGTACTCTACAAGAAGATATGTCAAAGAAATAATCAATCCTCCCATGTTTCCTTCCATATGCTACCTCTATAGCTTTTCTTCTTCCTTCCTAATTACAACCCTTAAATAGAATTCGTGCCTCATATCGAATTTACAGAGTATCATAATTCCTCCAGGTGGTAAAGATACCTCGAGACAAGTGCTGGGCATAGAAGCCACAGGGCATAAATCTGCAAAGAAGTAAAAAGCTAACCTTTTCAAACAATATGGCTTCTCTCTCACTTACCAACTTTACATTTCCCTGTATGGCCCTGGAAGATGGCTGGTTAGCCAGAGACGGGTAAGATTCCTCAAGGGAGGAACAACCTAAGACAGGCACAGTCGCATGGGGGCCATCAGGTGAGAATTTGGGGATCAACAGAGGTGAGGCTCAGAACCTCACCCCCCCTGCTTTGAGAGAAATCTTCTGCATCCGTGGATGTCTTGCTGCCCTTGTCTAGCCTGGATTAATACTTAGTCCATAGGCACACACCTGATCATCTGATCATCTACATTTGCCCTCTTACAGCACTAAACCATGTTTTCTACCTTTATCTTGTATCGACCTACCACTTCAGCATTTTATTAAAAATAAATATAATAATAATAATAGAGGGAGAAATGTGGGATCAACATATAAATCAAGTACAAAAATCAAATGAATATTCATATTTGACCTGATTGTTTATGGGTCATAATGCGTGATCAAAACCGAAAGTTTCTGTGATGAATGCCCTTGTACTGTTCACCATGTAAGAATTTATTCACTATGTAAGAATTCATTCACCATGTAAGAACTTGTTCGTTATGCTTCAGAAGATTGGAGACTGACGAGAATTAGGCTTGAGATGGATTAATGATTGTACATTGAGCATTGACCCTCCTATACTGAATTTTATTGTTGTTAACAACCGTTTGATCAATAAATATGAGAGATGCCCTCAAAAAAAAAAAGGGGGAGTTACAATGAAAAAAAAACACTTTACTTTGAAATAATTTTAGTTTTACAGAGAGTTCTCATATGCTTTTTATCTAGTTTCTCCTAAAGTTAATGTTTTTTTCCTCTCTATTCCTCTCTATTCTACAGTTCTTTGTCCCTTTTTATACACTGTCCTTCATTTTATCTTTAACATGTATATTTTATTTCACATTTTAAAATTTCTAACAGCTCTTCTCTGGTTATTCCTTTTTATTGCATACTGTTCTTGCTTCATGGATGAAATATCTTTTCTCTGTTTGGGATATTTATCATAGTCTTTATCTGCTACTTCCTGCATTGTTTCTAGTGCCTCTTTTTAAAAAACTCTTTTAGGTTTAGTGGCTTTCCTAAAATGTTTGATGATTCCTACCTGTGCTTTTATGTTTAGGCATTATTAAATATAAGAGAACATAAATGGATATACATCTGTGGGCAGGACTTGTCAAGTAGTAAAAATAACACTGGGTAATTATGTGAAGATACAACATCTTAATTGGGGGTCTCCTATGAATATATATAGATCTTTTCTCCTGGGCTGCTCAGTATCTGTGGAGAGAGATATCCTTCAATTTCCTGCCTGGACAGTATAATCATGTCTGCTGGTATTTTGGGAGATGAATGGGGGTAAAGAGCTGAGGGTTTCACTATTCAACATGTAGACATTCATTCATTCATGCCTTTCATTTCAATATGATTATTTGCATCTTCAACGGTTCCTGGTGTCCCCAAGCCCAGATCCTGTCTGGTTTAACCTTACCAGAAATCAATCTGGGAGGAGTAGGAAGTAGTTGTCTGTTACCAGCCCAACTCTGCACCCTTTCCTTCAGTAATCTTGTATCTTTAATTCTTGAGTCTTTCCAGGATTTCTGAGGCCCAAATAGGCTTGCCTCTTGATGACTACTCCTACTGCAGGTTTCAATTGCAAATTTATCTTACCTGCTATGTAAACTAATACTTAAGTCACCAGCTTTCTACTTTTCTAAGATGTTTACTTCTCTTGTCTGCTGGTTTCTACCCTCTCATTCTTTTGTACTTACGGGTTTATGCCATTTTATTCACTTATTGTTATTTTAGTGGGGGTTCAGTAGAAAGTGGAGAAAAACGTGGGTTTAGCTATCCATGGTTAGCTGGAAATCTGAAATTTGATTTTAAGAATTACCCTTGTATATAAATGGTTCCATTGGTCTGCTGTGCTTTCTAACTGCCAGAGGCTCAAGCATATCTCATGTATGAACTTTGGCATGTTTTGGATTTTGCTGCCCTGAGTGCTTACAATTTCAGAGCTGTCCTGGACAACACTTATCTAACTGCCTCAGGGTGAATAACAATAATTTTATTCTCATGGAAGCCTGTGGTTTTTCTCTAAAGGTACAAAAGGACAGAACTGTAGCATGCTAGAGTTGTAAGAGCACTTACAGATCACTGATCACAGGGTAAGCCAAGTTGTGATCTACGGAACATTTATTCCTCAAGATTCTTTGAGAGAAAAGGTTTCTGTGATCAAATGCATTTAGGAAACGCCCTATAGCAGAGCCCCACTTTGAAATTTCACAGGATATATGTATTTAGTCTCTGAGAAGTCTGCAGAAACTTCCATTTCCAGCATATGGCAGACTTCACTTAGTTGGCAGAAAAGGAAGGATTCTACAGAGGCCAAAAAGTAGTTGAAAACAGGAGAAACCTGAGAGGAAAGCTAGCCCTCAGACTAGCCTTTCCCCTGAGGGCTTTTCTTGAATTTTAGAGGTGTTGAGTTCTCTTCTTAAAAGCTGCACTGTGAGTTGGGAACACTAGGTGAAGCCTAGAGCCAAGACAGAGAGGGCTTTTATAGGAAATTCCTGCGTAAAGCTAGGAATCCAGAGACCACAACCTCGTTGTGATGGTGGATCATAATCACTGAGTCATGTAACTATTAAAGAAATAAAATCAGTATTTAAAGTCATCCCATAATGTGAACACCAGGATGAGACTGTTTAGCATTCAGCCAAACACTTAATGAAGAGGTAATTTCAAAATTATACAAATTATTCTAGAGAAAGTAAAACAGGGACTATATACCTCAACTTTTTCTATGGAGCCAGTGAGATATCAATAACAAAATTAGGTAAGGATAATGAAATAAAGTAAAATTAGCAGGTCAAAGTCACTCATGAACACAGATATAGAAATCTTATACAAAATATTATGAAATTAAATCCAACAAAGTATAAGAAAGATGATATATCAGAACAAAGCAAGGGTTATCCTAGAAATATAAGGTCAATTTAACATTAGAAAATCAATTAATGTAACTCACGGCATTACCAGGAAACAATAGATGATGATCTCAGTAGATGTGAAAAGGCATTAGACACAATCCAGTCCATGGATCAAAAGAAAAAGCTTTGCAAACTAGAAATAAAAGGGAACTTCTGTAACATGATGCAGGGAATCTGTAAAAACCCTACACAAATATCATTTCCAATGGAGGAATATTTAAAGTAACCCATTTAGTTGAAAAAGAAAATGAGGATGCTGACTCATCACTTCTATTCAGCAGTATGCTAGAAGTTCTGTCTATTGTATAAAGATGAGGGAAAGAAATAGAAGATATAATAACTGGAAAGGAACTAAACTATCATTATTTGTAGCTTATATGATTTTCAACTTTAAAGAGGTTAAAGTATCTAAGGGTAAATTATTTGAAGCAATAGGAATTTAGCAAGATTGATGGATTAAAAATCCACGTACAGAAATAAACTGAATTTCTGTTCATCAAGAACAATTATTAGAAATCTTAGAAGGCATAATAAAAAAGAAAACATTCACTAGCAACCACAAATTTAAGGCAGTTGAAATTTTTTTTTAAAAAAGGTTGCAAGACCTTGATAGGGAGCATTGTAAAAATGGAGTGATATACCATGGAAAAGAAGACTCAATGCCAGCAATTACTGAATTCTCCCAAAATTCATCTACAGATTCAACATAATTCTATTCAAATTCTCAATAGGGTTTTCCATGGAACTTGGTAAGCTGTTCCTAAAACTTACATGGAAAAGCCAAGTGCTAGTAATAGCCATTACACTCCCAAAGAACAAGAGACCAGGAGTGGGAGTGGGGTACTTGTCCTTTCAAAGCATATTATAAAAATCTACTAAGTAAGAGTACATAAAAAATGGGACCAATTTTATTGAAGTAGAGCATACATACAATAACATTAGGTTAATTACTTTTGACAAATGCATGTGCTATGTAATCACTACCTCTTTGCAGATGGTCGCATCTCCCACCCCTCAGTCTTTGGCAACCACTGATTACTTTTTGTTACCATAGGATATGGTGGATCACCACTTTCAAAACTCAAAGTTGAACTTCTGCATATGCTCTGATCCAGCAGTTTGACTACTGGAGACATACTCTAGAGAAACTATTGTGCATGTGCGCAGAAAGCGGGCACACGAGTGTCCACCCCATGCCTGCTGCCCACAGTGCCCACCCCTGTTCTGCATAGCCCTTGCTGCTTGTGTGTGCTGCCCCTCTTTGACTCACTTTCCCCTTCTCTTTTTTCCTTTTCTTGTAATTTTGGCTTTTCTTTCTGTTTCTTTTCCTTGTTGCTCCTTCATTGCTTCTGAATTTTAATATCACTGACATTTTTTTTCAAGTCATTAATAAGCAGTGAACTTTCCTTTTACTTTGCATCACCTATAATCTTAGCATTAGAGTTTTCTCAGCTGTTTTTGTCATCACCCACTCTTTAGATGTTGTTTTCTGCAATAGATGCAGTTTTTAAAAAAAGGAAAAAAAGGAAACGAAAAACCCTCAGAGTTCTTGCCTTTCTAGATGCTTCAGGTGACAGAAGACTAAACTCAAAGCAAGTGGGGGTCTTGAAATAGCAACACCGCATTTACCTGGTGGTCAGGCTTCCAAAAACATGAGTCACCTGGAATGGTTGTGACTGCAAGTAAGGGAGGAAGACCATAGAGCATCTGGAAAGGTAATACCACACTGACATGTAATTTGCACTAAAGGAACCATGTGGAATTAGTTTTAACCTGAATTTAGATTTACTGATTTAGAATTGTGTGAGATTTTAAGATTATTTTTTTCCTGGCTTTGGGGTGTTAACCTTTTTGCATATAAATATGCTCACATCTCTCCCATCTTTAAGAAATTACTTTTTTTGACCTGTGGTCCACTACTGGTTAATGCCTTATTGTTCTCCTCTTACATAGCCATGTTTCTTGAAAGAATTTTCTACATTCCTCTTTTGCTTCCTCACTTCTGTTTCACCTGCTCAACCTGTTGTAGTCTGTTTTCACCCTCATCACTTGACTACCTTGGCACTTTCCTCCGGTTACTGATGAATTACATGTTGCTAAGTTAGATGGACTGTTTTCTGTGCTTATATATATCCTTGGTCCCCCTTGCAGTGTTTTTCCCTGTGCAGAATTTGTCCTTCCTTAGCTCTTGTGAGCCATTCTCTCATGATTCCCCTCACCTCTTTTCAGCCATTCATTCCTTTGTCTCTTTCTTAATGTTGGTTTCTCTTCAAGTTCCCATACTTGATCCTGTTCTCTTTTCACTCTGCATAGTCTCAGGGGCTGAGCTCATCCACTGGCATGGCTCCTAAATCTAATCTCAGTTCAGGCCTATCCTCTGAGCCCCAGATTCAAATTTCTAACATCTCCATACAGATTGTCATTCAACATGGTCAAACCTGAACACCAACTCTGCTGCAGGAGAAAGAAGAGAGAGAGTCTTCAGTGTCTTTCCATTTAAACTCAGACCTGATCAGGACTTAAGTAAACTTCCTGTTTTCTGGTTAGATGCACCCTAGTGTTTAGATTCTTCAGAGCTGGCTGTGAATCCTGATTCTTTTAAAATGAGACTCTGGCCAAATCACTTAAACTCTCTGAGCCTGTTACCTCATCCATGAAATGGAGATCATAATAGTAGTATCTTTCATAGAGGACTGTGGTGGAGAATATTTGATTAAAGGATTAAATCATGGAAAATCCTTTGTACTGATTCTGGCACTTGGTGAGCACTCAGTGATATATTTGAAATTATTATCTATCATGGTTATTGATATTTTTGTGATTGTGTTGTTTGAATCCAGGTTCTGCTACTTCTTGGCTGTTGTAAGCCTTACCTTTATCTTCTGTAAAATGGGAATGAATATATTACCCAAGTAATATATATTTTGTGATGAGCATGGAATGAAATAATGCAGAAGTCTACAAACATTTTCTGTAAAGAGCCAGGTGGTAAGTATTTTCAACTTTGTGGACCATATGGTCTCTGTCACAACTACTCAACTCTGCCTTTGTAGCAAAGAAGTAGCCATAGACAATCTGTAAATGAATGAACATGAATGTGTTCTAATAGAACTTTATATATGGACATGAAAATTTGAATTTCATATAATTTTCTATTTTAAATATTCTTCTTCTTTTTATTTTTTCCAATCATTCAAAAATGTAAAAACCATTCTGAGTTCTCAGGCCATACAAAAACAGGAGGGGAACAAATCTGACCTAAGTTCCATGGTTTATGGATCCCATCATCATCCAAGTCATTAATTGAAAAGGTATTTGTTCTTTGATCTTATCACATCAAATAACTAACTTGATTGCACTAAGTACTCTTTTAAAATTCTTGAGCCAAATTTTAGATAAAAAGTAACTGAGGAACTTAGGAGTCCTGCAGGATTCATGTTACAGAAATGAATGCTTTCTTAAGGTGGGTTCATGGGCCATCACATAGTCAGCTTTGGTGTCCCTCCAGAAAACTAACTCAGAGATAAATTTGGGTGGCATTTAGAAACTCTTCTTCCCACGGAATATTGCTACCAGACAGATGGAATGATGTGTTTTGAGGCTGTGCTTGTGTTATCCTTAGGCAATGGCACCTCTTAAAGGATGTTCCTTTCACAGATCTTGTTATCACTTATAAAATTGCTGTCAGTTTCTTCCTTCTGCTTTCAGTTACATAATCTCTCTCCTCTGTGTTGGTGACACCTATTTAAACAAAGCACTAGATAAAATATGTCTATGGCTACTTCATTGCTAAAAAGGTAGTAGATAAAAGCATTGCTGATGTTGCTCCAATATCCCTATATGGATGTATCAGCATGTTTTCAATGCTTTAAAGAAGCCTGGTAAATCCCAATGAACTTAGCCTTACTCATGACTTGTATCCATAATACAGTAATAAGTATGAAGTTGCACCTCTTCTCTATTATCTTTCTAGGAACAGTTGCCTCAGAGCATCCTTGAAAACAAGAACAAAATAGTTCATCCACTCATGCAGAAGTCAGTCACACATGTTTACCTCCTTTCTACCAAAGCAGAGGCAGACATGGATAGGTTGAACCTCAGGAGCCAGGGTCATTGTAGGCAAAAATGATAAGGAAGCTAATGGCATCTAAATGATTTACAAAACACATGAAGTCCATATTTTCATGCCAGACTCCAGTTTCTGACACAGATGTTGCTCTGTGAACTTGGAATGCTATTTAAATATTCTGGACCTCAGTTTCCTCATCTACAATGTGAGAAATAATCCTTATATCCTGGGTATAGAAGGATTAGTGATATGGTGATATTTGGGAACCATAGGAGTAGGTGCTCTATGAGAAGCTGTCTCTAATTTTCCTGTCCGCTCATCTCTGTGACTTTCTTTCATATATTCCTTGATTTCTCTACCCACCTCACAAGTCTCCCAACAATCTTATTTCCTGTCATCTAGGTAGACGGCCAGTATGACATCTTGACTTTCTCACCAACTATACAATTCCTATTTATTCCACTTCAGCTAACCACAACCACACTTTGGACTTTTCTGAACTTTGAATCATTTCATGTCTGTGATCTCAGATTCAGAGCCACCCACCCCTTCTCTCCATAACCTTGGATCCTTGAACTCTCCTACTTTCATATTTCACACTGAACCTTCCCTCCACCCCCATATTACAACTATAGATACTCAACCCTTCCTAGTTCACAGTGTCCTTCCTGCCTATCCTTACCTTCTTGCTTACTAGAGACCCCAAGCCAGCCACGTTGCTGATGTTGCTCCAATATCCCTGAATTCTGTACTCTTTGACTTTGCCAAGTACTCACCAGGCCTGTCCTCCACCATGGGTCATCCTGTTGTCTGCTTTCTCACTGCCAGGATGCTGACACTTGTGGAAGAAAGGCAAAGACATTTGTTCTCCAGGTGGCCTATAGAATAATGGTATCTGCTCTTACACCTTGTGCCTTATCTACTGCCTACTATACTGACCTGTCCGGGATTATTCTGTTCATCTTTGTGGACATCCTACCACAGTTACCACAGTGGATGTTCCAGATATTTTCTGTGTACAAACTCTAAATCCTACTCCCCTACACTCTCAGCAGATGATCTGCCTTGGTATCTCATGGGAAGATGAAGACCATCCATTATGGAACATGAAATATTTCCTGCTTTCCATATATATATTTTTTATTTTATGCTTTATTCACCTGCTCAGAATTTCTCTGTATCTTCACTTTCTTGTCATTTTCCCTCCTGTCTCAGCCAAAGAAGTGTTCCTCTTCTTTATAAGGCTAGTCCCTCTGTTTGAGTTTTGAATTTTCCTTTTCCTTCTTAAAGTGGGGCTATACTCCATCAATTTCTGCTTTCTCTAATATCATCAGTCTTTCTCTCTTCATTACCTTTTACTCATATCTTCTCTAGGGTGAAATAAAAGTCCCTCAATCATTCAGAGCTACTATTTTATCTCTTTGCTTCTTTTCACTGCCAACTTCTGAAAATGCTGGTCATACTATCTACCTCTACGCCCTTATGACACAGTCACTCTTGCACTCTTTAATCTCACTTCTTTGCTTAATGTTACTCACCAACCCAGAGAGGTCTTCTTTGAGCATGCTATTTCATGGGATCCCTTCATCAATTTCTACCCCTGCATACTGTTTTTTACCTTCATAATAATTCATAACAATTACATTCGATATTCATTTAATTGTTTGATTATAAATTTATCTGTCTCCCCCAGTTGCTATGAAGACAATAAGTATGTAATTCTACTTATAAATGTACTACCCAGGACCTGGCACAGTGTCTGGTCCATGGTAGGCCCTCACAAATGTTTGTTGAATGACTTGTGAATGAATGAATGAATATGCAAGTAAAATGTCTCTTCTGTATATTACCAGGTGTTCATTCCAATGGCTTTTTCTCAATTTTTATTTGACTAGATTTTTCTGTAGCATTTAGCACTGTTCAAGCTCTCCTCTTTGCCCATCCTTGAAATAGCCCTTTCATTGACTTCTGTGACATCACAATGTCCTGGTTTCCCTCTTGTTTCCTTTATTCATCCTTTTCCTTTTTATGCAAACGTGTTTCTCCTTAACCCTTATCTAGGGCAGTTTCCTAAGAAGCTTATGTTAGTCATCATTATCCTCATGGTTGTGGTAGTTGTTTCTTCTCCTCCTCCTCTTTCCTGTTCTTCTCCCTATTGTGACCTAAGTAATCAGTCCTCCAGTCTTCTAGAATCTTCTTCCTTTCTTAGTAGCTATTATACTCATATATTTCAGTTTTAGACCCTTATTACCATATTTTAAAGACTATTAGTAATTAAGAGTATATGACTGAGAAAATATATTTAAAATTTTATTCATTTTTAATTAAATTTAAACAACCTCCAGGGGAAGGGCCTAGAGAGTGCTGCCTTTTGGTCTAGGGCATGTGAGTTCATGCCAACTGATGTTTTTGGTCAGATATGCAAGTGGGCTAAATAGGGCAGGAGGATGTGAAGCCTTAGTCAGGAAAGTAAGAAATTTGGGAATTTGGGGAAGTGGCAAGGGCAGGGGCTATGATACGTAGCCAGGAGTTGGACTGAGGCCAGGTGCAACAGGAAAAATTTTCTGTAGAGTGGTGGATTGAATCAACAAAAGTGTGCAATCGAGTGCTACTTTTTGTGGGGAGTCTGAAGGCTGTGAGTTAGGTCAGCCTTTTATGATCTTCAAGGGTTCTAGACTATTTGAAGAGCAGGATAAAAGTAGTATGTACATATCTTATGTATCTCTTGTGAGCATTAAGGGAGACAATGCATGTAGAGTACTTAGGACATAGTGTTTGGCACATAGTATGCGCACAATAAATGGTAGCTATTTCTATTAATAACTACCTCCACAGAATACAGTAGCTAAAGGCATGGATTTTGAATCAGAAGATGGGTACTAGTCTTTAGAGCTATGTGACCTTGCGTGGCTAAGTCCTTATAGCTATGTGACCTTGGCTAAGTCTCTTTAGTTCTGTAAAATCTCTCAGTTTCCTCAACTCTAAAATGGAAATAATACTCATCCCAGGGGGATTTCCTGAGACTCTAAGCATTTTAAGCACATCACACGGTATCAGCATACTCAGCCATGTTTTTATTATTTTTGCATCAGCTATCTGTTATCTAACTGGTTGAGGAGGTATTGCTACTCTTTTAGGATAGATGTTCTTCTGAGATCTGGACAGCACCTCCTTCATCCAGGAAACCTCTGGAAGGAGGACCAAATTCAGTGATGGTGTTTTTGCAGTGGAAAAGCTTAATTAATAAGGATATGCTTTTACACCATAACTTTTCCAGTTCACAAGGTACTAGATAGGTTCCTTGGCCCTAGAGGCAAGGAGTACAGACAGATCTGTACTTTGTAGACCTACAATTTTGTAGACCACCTGATGAATTACTTTGGCAATTAAGCAGGAGTCTAGAAAATGGATAGACAACGTCATGAATGATGCGGAATTACAGAGGCATTCAGGTAAATAACCAGTCTAATTTGAAGAGGTTCTTGGAGACTGTTGCCATAAAGTTTTACCTAACTGTCACGTTTTCAAGCTACATCTTGAATGTAGAATGTCAGTAAGAGGAACATTTCAGTGGTGGAAAGAAGTAGTCACTTTATCTTAATGGCAATGAAAGTAGCACCAAAGAAGCTGTTTCTGGAGCATTTAGATGACCTGCAGATGGTGCCAGAGACAAATGGGTTTGACACAGAATATAGCAGAAAGGCTTGGCTTAAAGTGTGGTGTAGACTGGAATTCCAAAGTCTAAAATGATTTGACTAGAGTACCTTCAGAGGTGTAAAAACCTTAGTTCCCATTCTCTCATCTCAAATGTATTCCTTCTCCAGTGGTATCCGTCTTAGTCATGGACACCACTACCTACCCAGTTCATCAGGCCAGAAAACACATCATCCTTGATTTCTCTCTCTCACCCTTGAAAACTGTCCAGACTTGTCTACTTCTAAAATATGTCATAAATTCTCTCCCTTTTCCACCGGGACTGCCACTACCCTAGCCCTGCCTTCCATTGTCTTTCACCCGGACACTGTAATGATCCCCTGCCTGGCCTCCTTGCTTGTGCTCTTGCCTTCTTTACAGTTCATCCTCTGGAATGATCTTTTAAAAATGTAAATCACATTGTGTCTCTCTTCAGTGGCTTTTCATCACATATACAATAAAATATAAACTATTATTTTACTAAAAATACATCTTTTTTTAGTTTTTATATTAAATTAAAATTTAATTTTACTAATAAATAAAGTAACTACTTCTTACTAAAAGATCTCCCAAGATTTGGCCTATGTTCAGCACTATCCACCTTGCTTATTCTTTTCTGTCCTTGCTGGCTATTTTCAATAAATAAAAATATTCTCTCTTTCAAGTTCTTGTACTGTTCTCCCCACATTTTTTCATGCCTGTCTCATTCAAATCATTTGGGTGTCAGCTCACATGCCGCCTCTTAAGAGAGGTCTACTCTAACTACTGTGCAGTCAATTACTCTCTTTCTCACATCATGTTTTATTTTCTTTTAAATAAAGAAAATTTACTTTTGAAACTCTTTCATTTATCTATTTAATTTATTTGATGTCTATCTCCATCACATTATTATACAGTCCATAGGGACAGAAAGAAGTATATGAACTAAACCTCTAGAATTAAAAGGAGTTCTCTAAATGGATATATGAGAAAGGGGAATGTTCCAAGAACTGAAAACTAATGACTTAGAACTGCTGGAGTATACAGTAGGTAGGTGGGTGAGATGGGTGAGATGGAAAGTGGTGGGAGATATGGCAAAGGCCAGTTAGGTTGGGACCAGTTTACAAAAGGTCTGGTATTCTACACATAGGAGTTAAATTTTGTGCGGTCGCTGATGAAGCCCCATTGGAGGATCTTGAGCAGAGAAGTAAAGTGATCAGATCTGTGTTGGCAAAGATTACTTGAAGCATAGTGGAGGATGGCAGTAGGTGAGGCAGGAAGAGGTAGACCAGTCAGGAGTCATTAGGAAAATGTGAGCAAGAAATGAAGACTATAATAACCAAGGAGCAGGAATGGGTAAGGGAATAGAGAAGAGAGAGCAGAGATGATTGGCATTCAGGATGGAGGAGCACCAGGATTTGGTCACTTTTAATGAGGGGAGATGGTGGGAGTGGAACACAGGGAAGGGGAAGAGGTAGGAAGAGGAAGAGGGAGAAGTGAGAGGAGAGGAGAACAGAAAGAAGGGAAGGGGAGGAGAGAGACAAGCATGAGTCTTGGGTTTCTGTATTTGGACTGGGAAGATGGTGGTGCAGCTATTTTAGGAAATTAAGAAGGGGGAACAAGCTGAGGGAATGGAAATTAAATTTTCAGTTTTAGTCATGTTGAATTGGCAGTAATAATGATAAGTAGCAACAATAATTGGCATTTATTGAATACTATGTGTCAGGCTTTGTGATGAGCATGATATGTTCAATATCTCATTGAATTCTTACAGGTAGGTACTATTATCATTCCCATTTTACAGGTGAGAAAACTGAGGCATTAAGAGGGCAAACTGCTTGCTCATGGTTATAAATGTCAGAGCTAGAATTTGAATCAGAGTCCAGACTGTAAACCAGTAGGCTACATTGCCTTTCAATGTGGAATATTACAAGTGGTACTATCTAGCAAGTATTTTCATGCATAAATATTTACTTACTTTCAGGAAGTACCTGGGCTTGGGTTTTACATCTGGGAATCATAAGCATATAGGTGTTAGTAGACGCTTCAGGAGTCTATGATCTCTCCCAGAATAAGACAAGAGAGTCTTGAGTGGAATCCTGAGCATTACCTGTATTTAAATGTGGGTAAAGTGAGGAAACGAGGAAAGAATACTGAAAATGAGCAGCAAGAGAGGGAGGAGAAAGAAAAGGGAGAGTGGCATCACAGAAGCCAAAGGAAGAGGAAACGTGAAGATGGAGGGAGCTGTCCAGCATGATATACTGCTCAGAGTTACGGTAAGAACTGAGAATGGTCTATGTATTTGGGAAATAAGGAGGACATTGGTGACTTCACTGAGGAAATCAGTGAGAGCAAAAGCCAGGTTATAGGTTGAAGAGAGTTGGTGGTGAAGAAGTGGAGATATCAGGTAGAGATTACTTGCTTCTAAAGCTTGGTTATATAAGGAGAATCGTGGATAGTGTCAATAAGGAATTAAATACCAAGGGAGGTAGGAATTTGTTTACAGTGTGTCAGATTTTTCAAATTTTTATTTGCAAAGGGGAACAAGCCAATCAAATGTTAAAGATATGGGAGACATAAAGAGTAAACATTGGAGCGTGATTCCTAGGGAGATGGCGGATGGGATTAAAAGCCCAGGTGGAGGTTTGTCCTGAGCTAGGAGGAGGGCCCCTGCTCCCCTATAGGAGATAAGAAAGTAGACATTGATAGAGACACAGAAAAGTGTGGGGAGAGGGGCTCAGGAAATTGGGGCAGTTTATACCCATTGGTTTTTGCTTTCTCTGGGCCAGGAAATAGATCATTTGCTGAGAGAAACATAATGGGAGAGAGGTGGAGGCATTTTTTGCTGCAAATCTTTAGTCATAGTTTAGGATCAATGTTTACCTAGCAGGTGAGCAGGGAGGCATCAGTAAATATGTAGTATGTGGCCCATCTGATCAGTATTGATCAAGAAACCCATCATTTCCTGATCCCTGGAGAAGGCCAGGGCCTATGAGCTTTGAGAACAGAGTATCAGCATTACCTATCTATCTTCTCCAATTGGGAGAAAATGCCTTTTACCTTAATCAGAAACAAGTTTGTACTTCTTCAAAAGGAACCTTTAACAGAAAATGGTGGGATGGGGCAAAGAACACAGAAATGAACAGCCTTTGAGAATATAAATTCCTTGTTTGAACTAGTTCTAACATGGTATAAAAGGTCCACTTGATTAACTTGAATTTGAAGGACCTCAACAGGTTCCCTTTCCTCTCCTTTGCACATTTTTATAGACTTGCAGTAGCTTTCCCTCCACTGCAAGTAGATCGTATTAGACAGTCCTTCTCCTGTATGCTGAGATATAGAATCTCACCATATCCTTTGCTGCTTTCACATTCCTTGTTCCTCCACTGTAGAAGATCTACTTCCTTCCATCTGTAGCCTAAATATTGATTGTTGTTATGATTAATTTTATGTGTCAGCTTGACTGGCCACAGGGTGCCCAAATTAAGCATTATTTCTCTGTGCGTTTATGAGGGTGTTTATAGATGAGATTCACACTTGAATTGGTGAACTCAGTAAAGCAGATTGCCCTCCTCAAAGTGGATGAGCACCGTCCAATTTGTTTAAGGCCTGAATAGAACCAAAAGTAGAGAAAAGAGGAATTAGCCCCTCTTCTTCTGCCTCATTCTTGAGCTGGGACATTTCATTTCATCTTCTGCGCTTGGACTGGAATTTACACCATCACCTTTCCTGATTCTTAGGCCTATGTATTCAGGCTGGATTATACCACTGGCTTTCCTGGTATTTCTGAGAGCACATTGTGGAACTTCTATGCCTCTGTAAACTATTAGTTAATTTCTCATAATAAATCTGCCTTTAAACATCTGTCTGTCTACCTATCTATCTATCCAATCTCATATTGATTCTGTTTTCCTGGAGAACCCTGACTAAATACACTTACCCTTGAAGTCTCTGATCAGCATTCCTTCACATTCTTTCAGAGGACTCTGACTGAGGTTATTGTAAAGCTGTGGCACTTTAAGGCAGTGGTGCTCAACCCTCTGCTGTATTACTAACCATTGCAATCACCCAGGTAGCTATTGAAAGTACTGCTGCCTGGGCTCCACCTAGGGATTCTGATTTGGTTAGTCTGGGTTGGGGCTTGGGCTTTGGTGCAAGCTGATTCCAGGGGTCAGCCAATGTTGAGAAGCCCTGTCTTAATAGATCTCTGGGGAATAGAAACATCAAGCAAATTGGAAAAGCAGCTAAGCAGTCAGAATTGTCCTTTTGGTTCCTTAGTCCCTTGCATGACTTTGTCAGTAGTCTTGACACTGATCTTCGACTTTCTCTTGTATCCTGTCTGCTGCTGTGTCTTTGCCATCCCATCCTTGCTTGGTTTGATCTGCCTTGATTTTCAGGTTCCTGTCACCATTTCTGCCATTCTCTCTTTGAACCAGGCTCCTTCACTGGCTGTAAGTTTTTAGCTATGATTTTCCCATCTTCCAGAATTGCTTTACCCTGGATTCTGATTCCATTTTCAGGTTTCTGACTGTGCCCTATCAGGAGGACCTCCTCATCTGCCCTGCTTCCTCTCAGCAGCTCAAATGTGGGATGTGACAACTGCATGATTTCGGCTTACTGCAGCATCCCAGGACATTCTCTAGATCTATGCATCTTTATTCTTGCTCAACTCGTGCATTTAAAACAAGTCGCCAGTGTTTGATACAAGTATAGCTAATCACCTCACCTCCACCACAAGTTACTGAAGGCAGAGCTCAGGCTTTTGCTACTTGGTTTCCCTTCTAGCACTGAGAAAAGAGCTTGACACTTAGTAGTTACTCATAAAATGTGCTGGGTTTAATTTACACACCTATAAACTTAGGAAGTTGAAGAAAGTTTAGGTTCCAGTGATGGTGAAGAGTCTGGCTTGCTGTACCTCTATCAGGGCATCTTCACTGTCCTCATCTAATTCTAGTCCTGGTTTAATTATCTAAGCAGGACTGATTGCTGTTTGATCCAATATTGTCTTGTCAAGCATTGTTCAGATTGTTCCATCAGCATACAAGTGTGCTGACATGAGGAAGGAGAGAATAAGATCCTTTTTAGAAGACATAAGAAATGCGCACACTCTACTCCCTGGTAGCAGAGTGTTGGAGAAGGTAGCAAACGGATGATGGAAACCCTATCTTCTTTCTGTGCCATGCCCCAAACCCTTGCCAGTTCCTTGCTGCCCATGAGTCCTCTGGCTAGGGTCTGCCATATTTGGTGGCATCCCAACGTGAGAAGGCCACCTTCCCCTTTCCATTTCCCCTTCCCTCCAATAAGCTTGCTGATTCTTGGCTGATGGCAGCTTCATATGTCACTCCTTCTGGAGTGATGCACATTTTAAGGGAAGCTGATCAGAAGCAGCAAAATAGCTGGAAATCCTATTGATAAAGCAAGCAAATAGGGGAAAATCTATTTTTTTCCCCAGAAGGAGGGAGAAGTGGCCTTCCCAGTGCCTGCAAACCACATTAGGCTCATTGTAGCTCTGTAGGCCATCAAATAACAAACAAAAAATTTAGAAATTCTCAGCCAAAGGCCACCTGGTGAACTTAAGTGATGAACTAGCTTTTCCAAATGTAAGCCAAACCTCTGGCTTTTACAATGAAGAAACTGGGGAGCAGAGAAGGAAAGTGAAGAGGGTCTAGACTCTAGGCCTTGGTTCTTCTAGCCAGGTGAAGTTCTTTGTGCTTGGCTGCTCTGATTCTATACCACTGTCTCTGCTAAAAGTTGACTTCTGATCTGAATATTTTTCACAAATAGGAGTGGTACAAGAGAATTTGTGTGTGTGTGTGTGTGTGTGTGTGTGTGTGTGTGTGTGTGTGTGTGCGCGCGCGCGCACACACGCGCATGTGTGCTCACGTGCAGATGTTCCTATTAAAATCTAGAACAAAGTGTCACAATAATGCATGCTAGTAACCAGGATAGAGTGGAGCAAGGAACTGAGGCAGATGGGTTGTGCCCAGGTGGTTGGATTAATGAAGTGGCCACAAAAAGGAGAATGGAGGTGCAGGAGTCTGAAGGTCATGGTTAGACTTCCTTTTCAAAGTGTTCTAGGTAAGGTAGTTGACTATGGCTTACCAAGGGAGTTTCAGAGGAAGAATCCCTTTTGAACTGGGCCAGGGCACCCTGGACAAAGCTACAGGATGCATACAGATGCCTGAGAGGCCCATTTCCCAGTTACTGTCTTCTCAAGCAGGCCAAATAATCACAATTCTCATCTGATAGGTTTCTGAAGTCTTATCTTATTGTGGGTTTCAAGCAGACCAAGCCTTCTCATACAATTTCAATTTATTGCTGTAGTAGTGCAGCAGCTGGTGTCTGTTTCCATCACTTTTGAGGAATGGAGCAAATTGGGAATCCCAATCCCTCCTCTGCCCTGGTTCCAGAGAGAATGGTAGAGGTGGGGAGACAACATAAGGCCAGTCTTGCATGTGATTTTTTTTTTGAACCAGGAAGTTTGTAGTAACAGATGAAGAATTGACAGGACTTTTAAGCCTTTGGTGTTGATACCACCCAGGAAATATCTAAGGCATTTACTCTAATAATGCTATTTTCTTGCTCATTGTTCTTTACACAGCATCCAGTCAAAGATATAAAAATACTATAGACAGTCAGTCTCTGAATGCCCAGTTCTCTGCACAAACACCTAGAACTTTACCTTTGACCCCTGTACCCCTATTTTGCTAATTGATAGGGTGTTACAGCTTTGTACTCACTGAGTCCATTTCAAATCAGCTGATTGAGCCTGGTTCTGAGCTTCAAATCTCCATCTCTTCCTAGAAGCACAGAGAGCAGCTCACAGGTTGCCAGGGAGAGGAGGCAGCAGGATGACTTTTACCTGGCAATCACAGTCAAATTCATCCACACATTGTTTCAGAATCTCTGGTACAGGAATCCTTCAAGAGCGAACCAAAGTCGTCCTCAACTGGACAAAATAGCACATCATGTCTGGTAACTCAGCTGGTAAACAGAGTGAAATATGGCTAGATAAGGAAGGGAAAAGTTGGGAACAGTGTTGTAGCAACGTCTGTCTTGCTGAACAGAGATTCTTATTTGCAGCATCACATTGGGCATAGACTGCTGTGAGAGCTGCCACCAGGGAAGAGCAGATGGGAGAGTGGCACAGCTCTCAGCAACCAGGACTAGAAAGAGACATAAATAGAAGAGGCTAGAGGTGGATTTTTGAAGTCAGCATGGAACAGAATTTATTCAGAAGCACACCCGAACTTCCTGAGATTTTGGAACAGATGAAGCAGAAAAGGTGCTAAGCAGTTGCCCTAAACTGTCAATAACAGTGAATCAAACATTCCTGAGTTTAAAATCAGGATAGAGCATATAGACTTGAGGCTGAGTGTGAACTACGACTAATATCCAGTTGAGAGAGTTGTCTGTTCTAGACTCTTCCTCAGGTTACCAAGACCAGAAATTGATTGTATGTACCTATGGAATTATGCACTTGGTTTACAGTATGTGTTGCAATCTTTCTCTCTCTTTTTATGGTGACTTGGCTAACTGGATTGATTTGTTGCCAACTCAGTGGGAAGTGAGCATGGGATACACCAGGGCCCATCTATTAGTTTGACTTCTATTTTAAAACCTCTAAGAGAAGTTTAAATCAATGACATAAAGCGTGGATCCAGTAACCTATTGGAAAATGTTTAAAGAGAGTTCCTGAGTAGCTTTCCTTAAATGAACAAGAAGGGAATGCTTTTCTGACATTCAGAAGATATGGCATCTTTAAATTAATAATAGCAATCATTTTGGCCACGGTCTTGAGTGATGTGCTTTAAGAAAGGAGAGTTATCACTATGATTTGGGAGAAGAAAAAGAACATGCAGAGAATGGATTCTAGGATGGGACCAGCAACCCCATTAGCTCCAAGGGCTCTGAGAAGTAAGGCAGATGCATGGGTGTGAAACTGTAGGTATGATAAAGCATAATCAGAGGAGGATAAAGCAAGGGGATGAGAAAAACAAAATAGGGAAGCAGAGACCTTAGAGAAGAAGCAGAAAGAAGGCAGTACAGATGGGTCAAGGGCCACCCAAAGTACTGATAACTTGGATTTCCTTTCCTTGTTTTAGACTTCTGGAGGCATTTGGGGCTTACAAATGGGCTAGGATTTTCATGTTCTCTAAATATTGATAGCATCAACCTGGAGACTTTTTAAAACATCTCTGGCATCTATCATTTGGCCATCACATCACCACCACTGCAACTTAGTTTGTTCATTCATTCAGCAAATATGTATGGTACACATTAATGAACAAAACAAACAAAAATACCTCTTTTAGTGGGCATTATATTTTGGAGGGGAAGTAAGATAACACATAACAAAATATAATTTCAAACACTGGTACATTTTGCAAAGAAAAGAAAAGTATGTGATTGAATGACGCATAAATGTGTGTGTGCATACTTAAATATTAATTTAGTATGGATAGTAAGAGACGACCTCATTAAAGTGGTGACATTTGAGTGAGACTTGGATGACAAGAAAGAGCTGACCAATCAAAGACCTGGAGGAAGAACATTTGATGTATAAGGAAGAATAAGTACAAAGGCCCTGAGGCAGAAACAAGCTCTGCATGTTTGAGGAACAGCAGGAAGGGTAGTATAGGTAGTGTATATTGAAATGAAGGGAAGAGTGGTACAAAATGAGGTCAGAAATGTGGACAGGGACTAGAACTAAGAACTCTGAACTCTGTACCTGTAGGCTGAGCTACACTGGAGCTCTGTAGGCTCAGGAAGGAATTTGGATTTTATTATAAGAGCAATGGAAGCCACTGGTGGGTTTTATGAAGGGGTATTACACAGTTTAGTATAGATTTATTTAAAGAACTCCATTTACAGTATAAGGAATGAATTGTAAGAGGGAAGACCAGAGACAGAAATACCAATTGTAAGTTACTGGAAAAGTCCAGGCAAGAGATGATGGTGACTTAGACTAAGGTGATCGTCATTGGAGATGGATATGGAAGGACATAGGATGTATTGTGGATGCACATTGGACAGGAGTTGCAGACGAATTATGTATTAGATATGAGGGAAAATGAAGAGTCAGTGATAAACCAATGTAACTGGATAACTTGTGGTAAATTTATGAGGTAGTAAAATCACCTGCTTCAATAGTAGGGGTTTAGTTTTGGGTGGTGGTGGGGAGTGGAGACCAAGACTACAGTTTAAACATGTTAAGGTTGAGATGTATATCATTGAGAAATGTCAGTTAGGCAATTGGGTATATAAATTTGCAACTCAGTGGAGAGGTCAGGCCTGGGGATATAAATTTGGGAGTTGTCATTGAAAGCCATTTAGATGGATAAGTTCACCAAGGGTCAGAAAGTAAAGATAGAGGAGAGTCGACTGTGACCAAGCCCTGGGCAATGCCTTCATTTAAAGGTCTTACCAAGGACAGTAATAAGCGAAGGAAACTGAGAAAGAGCAGTCACTGAGGTAGGAGGAAAACTGGGGTGGTGTCCTTGATACCATGAGAAAAACATATTTCAAGAAGGAGGGATTGTGTTTTCCAAAGATGGCCATAATAACTCCTATTCCATGTGCTTTTGTTATAATGTGACCTTGCCACTTTCCCACTAAATGGATTCTGTAACCCCTCCTATTGAAACTGGATGGACTTTTGTGATTGCCCTGACCAATAGAGTATAATAGAAATGGTATTTATGACTTCTGAGACTAGGTAATAAATGTAATCCAGATTCTGTTTGGCTGTCTCTCTCCTGGGACATAAGCCTTTTGAGTCCTGAGCCACCATGCCAGAAATCTGATGACACTGATACAAGCATGCTGTAGAAATCAGGTAAAGAGGTAATAACAGTGATAGGGAGAGATGCCCAAAGAACCCCAGATGTTCTGGTCTTCACCTGTGTCAGTCTCCATAGAGCAGGCACTAGACATGTGAATGAACAAGCCTTCAGATGATTCCAGCCCCAGCCATCATCTGCCTGTAACCATGTATATATGAGAGCTACCCAACCGAGTTGTTTTCCAAATACCTGACCCTCAGAAGCTGGGAGAGATAATAAATGATTGTTGTATTAAACAACTAAGTTTGGGATGATTTTCTTATATAGCAATAGATGAGTAAAAGAGGGATAATGAGAAAAAAATGTCTGCTGGATTTGGCAACATGGAGATCATTAATGACTTCAGCAAGACAAATTCAATGAAGTATAGAGATGGAAGCCCAAACAGAGTGGGTGGAGGAGAGAATGGTAAGGAAGTAGAAACAGTGACTGCAAGTGATTCTTTCAAGATTTCACATAAGGAAAGAGGAGATATAAACAAACAGTGGCTAGAGAGGTCAAGGGAAGGATTTTGTTTTCTAACATGACAGATACTTGACATGTGATGATGAAGAAAACTGAGGAGAAAGAGAAATTAATGATATAAGAAGGAATGACTCTGTTCTTTGTTACCTCTTACTTGGACTATTGCAATAGCTTCCTAAAGGGTCTGTCTGTCATTTCTTCCCACTCTAGTTTGTCTTACATACTACTACTCGATTTTCTAGATTTGAGTATGCCTTTCATTATATCATACCCTATTCAAATAAAACAAAACAACTCTCAATGGATCTCCTTTGCCTTATGCATCAAGTCATAGAGTTCACCAGCTGGAAGGAAACAAAGATAATCTAATATATACCCTTTCAAGGACAGTATGGGCCCAAATTCCATCAGCTGCTCAGTAAGTCAGAGCCAGGACCTGGAACCAGATCTCATATGTCAAAGTCTTATGTTTTGGCCCATTAATGACAGCCAAAAGTGGTAGATCAGAGTGGGTAGGATCTCAATGAGACTTCCTCATTCTTAAAAGTCTACTCTGACCCTTTCCTTACAGTTCCCCAGCTCTCACGTTAGTTCAAGCCCCTGTCACTTTTCATTTGTACTACAACAATAGTTTCCTAAATATTTTGATTCTTGGCATTTACCTCCTCTTTGGGAGGCAGCATTGCATAATGATTAAGAGGATAGTCTGTTCTCTGCCACTTACTAGCTAGGTGACATTGGGAAAGTTAAATAATCCTCTTGAGCCCTCAATTCCTTAATAAAATGGGACTTCAAACATGGCAGGATAGATTCTTACCATAGGCCTGCTCATGCTGGAGTAGCACTGTTTTACAAATACTGAGATCAGGATGACTACAAATAAGGGCTCATGAACCTTGTATCTAAGTATTTAAGAGTTATTAATCAAGTAACAAATAAAATTTATTCTAGCCTTCTACCTTGACAAAAAGAGCTTCATAATGACAGAACTGAAAAAAGTGTATAAGATGTCTTTATATGACTCAAAGTCAGCAAAATATCAAGATAACTGTATTTAATTATTATTGTATATATCTGGATATTCTGTGGTGAGCTGTTGATGTTACAATGAATAATAAATATATAAGTAATACATATTATATATATATTCTGTAAATTTTATTTTTCTTGCCTTTATGTCAGTAAAATCATGCATTATATTGGTTTAATCAAGATTTCAGTGCTTTGGTAACTGCTAGTTCCTTCTTGGAGTCTGTAAATCTGTTGCTGTTTTATTTACTAGGATTAAATTTTAAGCAAAATTTAAAAACTATGACTAAAGATTTTAATTCTTTAAAAATTTAGTTAAATATTATTAAATGTCTATAAAAATAAACACTATTATTAATTCTAAAGTTCAGCATTCATTTAGTTGACAATATAAGAATTCGTATCATACTTGATGCATGTTACATCTCGACCTACATGTATATATTAAGAGTTAGAAATATTGCTGCATGCTGCAAGGTATTCCTTAGTAGCCATGTGCAATTGTCACAAACACTGCTAATTCATGAATACCTCTGGTACTATGAACTAGAATACAAAGGAAAATAAGAAAATGGGTAATGAACATTACACTGGAAGCAATGCTTCTGTAAGCAAGCATCTACTGCATTCATATGGACAAGTAATGTGATAATTAATCCTTCCCATATGGGAAGACACTGTCAGTCTTCAAAGTTGGCAGAAGTGTGATCTCCAAACCCGAATGGCATTCAGACTGAATTGCCTTTTGTTTTGAGAACATACGGAAAGAGATACAGAAATCATTGCCTGAACAGCATTAGTCATGAAAGTGGGTATCCAGGGTTATGGATCAAGTGTGACAGTGCTGAATCCTGGATCTGGAGTGACAGTGGCAGCTTTGTATTTGTTAATACATATAATGTGTGCGTGTTGGTGTTATGCATAATCTTTTAAAGCGCAGGGCCTAGGTTAGGTCCTTCTTGCCCAGAACTAATGGTGGAACTGATGAGAATACTTGTCAGAGATAATGTTGCTTTGCCTATTTGTCTCTGGCACTACATTGTGAGTTTCTCAAGAGGTTTATTCATATTTTATTCTATGTCTCTATTTCATCCCTTATTTCACAACCCAGGGTTTAGGCCACTATTATCTCTTATCTGGATCAGTCTTTCAATTTGTGTCCATGTTTTTCTTTTTCAAACCAATTTCCACAGGGACATTTCTAAGATGTACAACCTGTGTGAGAAGAAAGTGTTAAAAAGCTTCCATTTATATTTGTTTTTATTCATTGTTTAATTTTTTATACCTGCGTGTATCATGTCCATAATGTATTAGTATAGAAGTATATATATAATGAATATATTAATGTATATGTAAATCAGAGGTACATGCACAAATTCTTTGCTGTCAGGAAAATGATATACCAAAAGTGCTATAGACATTTGGTCTCAAGGATCAAGTTCAAGTTCCTCAGCATGGCACTGGAGGCCACACATAATCTTTTCCTGCCTCATCTCTCACCAAGGGCAGGAGCAAAACCCTAAGGTATGCTTTTGCATACTGTGCAGATGATGGAAGTAATTGTGACCTGGAAGGCAGAACATAGCATAACAGGGCTTGGCAAGTGGTGATCCTGGCATGTCCCCTGTTTCAGGGGCTTCAGTGCAAAGGAGTATGGATGTCTTGATGGGTGGGTGGAACATGATTTCAGAAATCCAGGTGCCGATGCTAGAGCTACAAGCAGATTGGAATGTGGCCAGCATCATGGAAATCTGCTAAGAGATAGCAAGAACCAACTTAGAGTGGACTGGGGTTGGGACCAGAACTTCAGTCCCTGGCAAGGAGGGAACTGGTAAGAGCAAGGCAGTTCTCTAGTCCTTGGGGGATGGGAAGACTATGTTACCTGCACTGGGACTTAGGCAAAGGGAGAAAGACCATAGTAAGAACTAAGGAAGGCTTGTGGGGGCAACTGGGTCTCAAGAACAACATGAATACCTAGTGTTCAGAGCTGGGACCTGAGGTCAGACCTGGCTCAGCAGCAAGGGTGACCTGAGGAAAAGTCCCAGGCAGGTATGCCGAGCAGGTATGGCTAAGTCTCTGGCCTATGGTCATGGTGAATCCTACCGCCTGAGACAGGGCTGAGTCTGCAGTTTGGAATGGGTGACCTCCAGAAAGTAGTTCCAGTTATGGGGAAGGAAGGGGACAGGATGTGACACCACATTATTCTCTTAGCCTGCCATTCAAAGCCCTTCATGTTCTGTCTCTACAGTAACGATAACAGCTAACATCTGGTGAGCACTTCCTATGTGCTGGCCACTGCTCCACATTTATATGTATTAACTTGTTAAATCCTCAAAACAACATTAAGACCATTCTGTTATTGTTCACATTCTCAAGGTAAGGAGACTGAGGCACCGAGATGTAGCAATGTGGTCGGGATTACACAGGAGCTGAAATGCACACCTAGGCAGTCCAGCTCCCAAGTTCCTGCACTTAACCACTGTGTCATGCTGTTTCCATGGAGATGCCAGCCTTTATTCCTGTCACAGCTTTTCATGCACCCAATGCTGCGGTCAAATTGGGCTTCTCACTGTCTCCCAGATATGTTCTACACCTTTCTTCCTGAGGCCCTTCTCATTGTTCTTTTACCCCAGTGATATGCCAGGAATGTTCCTCTTGCTGCTCTCAATCTATCCACATCGTACTGGTGTTCCAGGCCCCAGCTCAGGTCTTTTCCCTGACCTTTCTTCACTAGGGTTGCTTATGGCTAAATTGTGGCTCTGCAGGCTTAGCGCCCAATTGGAGCTTAAAGCACAGAGTCCTAGTCCCAACACTGGCACAAGCAGCTGTGGGGCAATGGGGTACCCTGCTTTTCCCTCTGAATGGTGTGTGTGTGTGTTCCAAAAGAAGGAGCTGGTCCTGCGGAAAGCTCTGGTTCCCTGGTGGGGAAAGGGCTTTCCCCAAAGAGATTTGCCTTTGAGTGAATATAGTGCGTGTGGTGGGGTGTTCCTAAGTGTGCTCGGGAGAGATTAGATGTGGACTTGGCTTCCTATATTGTTGTTTTTGGACAACAGTGTGTTTCCACTCCCTCAGCAGTGTTGACTGGGTTAGTATCACTTGTGTTCGTTCCCAGTAATCTTTACAGAGTGTCTAATTACAGACTGGCAGCAGAGAGAGAATGCAGAGGAAAGTGCATACTGTGACAATTGTTAGACAAAGAGTTCTCTCTGCAGGGAATAACAGCTGTAATGGGTGGGAGCTATGGCAGGGAGGGATGGGAGGCAGGCAAGAAAGTGGATAAGAAAGGCTGGTGACCCTGGTCGTGCCCATTCATTCCTCTTGGAATAGGATTTTGCTATCTTCACAGTTCTTTGGGGACTCATGCAGTTTTACAAGAAACGGAATCAAAAGTCACCCTCTCCTTCTCATTGTTTCACCTGCATGTACTCCCCAGCTTTATGGAGTTTATCTGGTAATCAGGGAATATTTAGTTCTGCAGGCATACACTCCCCATGAGTGCCAGCAGATCTTTCCCAGACTGGCTGTTGTATTTGCCAGGTCCCTGTCTCCTCCACAAACCTGTGAACTGATTGCAGGCAGTAATATATCTTCACCATTACATTTACTATTCCTCACACCTTATCCAGGACATAGTGATTATTAAATATTCATTGATTAAATACATTGATAGTGTATGTCTTATATATCAAAAGATTGGATTATAAAAGTTTCTTTTAAGAAGAAAGCCATGGAAATGCTCTAAATTTTATTCAATGAGGAGTGTAGAGGCTGGTAAGTCAGCATAAGGTAGTGGCATTGGGCCAAAAGAGCCATCGAGGTTAAGTTCTGCACTGAGGACAGAAATGTCTATATGCTCTTCTAAGTGTTTATTGTAGTCTCAGGCAGTCAGAAGAAAGCAGGTGAGTTCTGCCCCTGCTTGTGCTAGTGGTAAATGTGGGGAGATCCCCTAATGGCCCATAAATATTCCTGCCAAAAGTCTCTCATTTTCTGCCAAACAATCAGGCACATAGTAGATGTTCAAGAAATATACGTTGAGTAGTAACAATTTACTTATACTGATATTTACTATGCACCTTTGCAGATGAGGAAACTAAGATACAGAGAAGTTAAGTAACATGCCTGAGGACATACAGCTAGTGAGTTGAAAAGCTGGAATCCAAATCTATGAGTTTAGCTCAAGCACTAATAGGTTTAAGTGCTCTGTTATCTCACATCACAACCTGACTTTTAGACACTCCTTTGAGTGAAAGCATCGAAATTACTGCTAAAAATGCAAATATCTGGAAGGAGAAATACTTTTATCCAGTGTTTATTATCTTTTATTTATCATCTGTTTTCAGCTCATTTATACTCGTTATTTCTTGAGGCAGTATGCAGCCTATACATACGTGAATATGAACTGACTAAAATTACACAATTTAGTGTTTTAACACATGTATCATCAACACAATCGATATAATGAATATATCCATCACTGTAGAAGTTTCCTTGTGCCTTTATAAATCTCTCTCTCCTCTTTATCCTCCCTGCCTTGTCCACGGGCAACTATTGCTCTTTTTGTCATTATAGATTATTTTGCATTTTCTAAGGTTTTATATAAATCAAACCAAACAGTATGTCTTATTTTTTTGTCTGACTTATTTCAGTATGATTATTTTGAGATCCATCCATATTGTTGAGTGTATCAATAGATCATTCTTTTTTATTGCTGAGTAGTAGTATTTCATGGATATACCACAATTTGTTTATTCATCTATTGATGGATAGTTGGGTTGTTTCAAGTTTCTGACCATTACATACAAAGTGTTTATGAACATTTGTGGACAAATTTCTGTGTGAACATGTTTTTATTTATCTTGTGTTAGTAACATTTTAAAGAAACTGCCAAACTGATTTCTTAAGTTGTACCATTTTACATTCCCAAAAGCAGTATATGAGTATTCTAGTCACCCTATACTCTTCATCAACAATAGTAGGTATAATCATTAGAAAAAATTTAGACATTCACTGTGATTTTAATTTGTGTCTTGCTGATGACATACAATGTTGAGGGTCTTTTCATGTGCCTATTGGCCATCTGTATACATACTTTGGTTAAGTGTTCAGATCCTTTGTTCATTTTTTATTGGACTGTTCATTTTCTTATTGAGTTGTCATGGTTCTTTATATATTCTATTACAAATATATATTCTTTATTATATATGTCAATTTTCTATTGATGTATAACAAATTACTATGAACTTACCAACTTTAAACAACACCCACTTACTGCTGAGTTGTGTAGGGTCAGTAGTTAAGGACAGCATGGCTACGTTCTTTGCTCAGTGTCTCCCAAAGCTGAAATTAAGGTGGTAGTTGGGCTGAGTTCTTGTGTGGAGGCTCTGAGGAAAAACCTGCTTCCAAGATCATGTCTTTTGTTATGGAATTCAGTTCCTTGTGGTTGTAAGACTGAGGTCCCCATTTTTTTGTTGGCTGTCATCCAGGAACCACTCTCAGCTTGTACAGGTCACTCACATTCCTTACTGTATGGCCTCTTCCATCTTAACAGCACACTTTGTTAAAAAAAAATACTGTTTCCTCTGTATTGCCTTTGAAGATAGTCAAAGATAATTGCCCATATATACGTGGGTCCATTTCTAAACTTTCTATTCAGTTTCATTGATCTATTTGTCAGTCTTGATGTCAATACCACAGTGTTTGGGTAACAGTAGTTTTATAAGTTTTGTAATCAGATACTGGAAGTCCTCCAACATTGTTTCTTTTTTTTGAAGATGTGTTGACTTTTCTAGGTTGTATTTATTTCCGTAGGAATTTTAGACTCAACATGTTCATATCTAAAAAAGGGTCTGCTGGAATTTTGATTTGGATTGTTTTTTACAGATCAAAATGGGGGAGAATCCACATTTTGTGTTTTCTGTTCCATGAACACAGAATATTTCACCCATTTATTTAGGTCTTCCTGATGTCTTTCATCACTGTTTTTTTTTAAATTATTTTTTATTGAAGAGTAGTTGACACACAGTATTACATTAGGTTCAGGTGTACAACACAGTGATTCAACATTTATATACATGATAATTCTAGCTACCAGCTATCACCATACAAAGTTGTAACAATATTTTGACTATATTCCTTATGCTATACATTACATCCCGGTTACGTATTTATTTTACAATTGGAAGTCTGTACTTTTTTTTTTTTTTGAGAGGGCATCTCTCATATTTATTGATCAAATGGTTGTTAACAACAATAAAATTCTGTAAAGGGGAGTCAATGCTCAATGCACAATCATTAATCCATCTCAAGGCTAATTCTCGTCAGTCTCCAATCTTCTGAAGCATAACGAACAAGTTCTTACATGGTGAACAAATTCTTACATAGTGAGTAAGTTCTTACATGGTGAACAGTACAAGGGCAGTCATCACAGAAACTTTCGGTTTTGATCACGCATTATGAACTATAAGAAATCAGGTCAAATATGAATATTCATTTGATTTTTATACTTGATTTATATGTGGATCCCACATTTCTCCCTTTATTATTATTATTATTTTTATATGTAATAAAATGCTGAAGTGGTAGGTTGATGCAAGATAAAGGTAGCAAACATAGTTTAGTGTTGTAAGAGAGCAATTGTAGATGATCAGGTGTGTGCCTGAAGACTATGTGTTAATCCAAGCTAGACAAGGACATTAAAACATCCACAGATGCAGAAGATTTCTCTCAAAACAGGGGGGTGAGGTTCTAAGCTTCACCACTGTTGATCCCCAATTTCTCACCTGATAGCCCCCCTGTGACTGTGCCTGTCTTAGGTTGTTCTTCCCTTGAGGAATCTTACCTGTCTCTGGCTAACCAGTCATGTTCCGGGGCCATACAGGGAGATGTAAAGTTGGTAAGTGAGAGAGAAGCCATATTGTTTGAAAAGGTTAGCTTTTTACTTCTTTGCAGATTTATGCCCTGTGGCTTCTATGCCCAGCATTTGTCTTGAGGTATCTTTACCACTTGGAGGAATTCTATTTAAGGGTTGTAATTAGGAAGGAAGAAGAAAAGCTATAGAGGTAGAAGACGGAAGAAAACATGGGAGGATTGATTATTTCTTTGACATATCTTCTTGTAGAGAAACTTAAGCATGTATAGGTTTTAACTACTAATTAAATTGCTCACATACATTAACATAATAGGAATACAGTTACATAACCAAAGCAGATCTATAATTACCAGCCATCTCCAGTGAAGCCAAGAAAACCAGTTAGGCGTCCTAGGCATTTGTGAAAATTTGTCTGTGATATGATGGATATTGTCCAACTGTACTTGAACAGTCTGAGAGAAATCAGACAAATTAAAACAACCCATTCCTGAGAACTGTTCACATCACATATGTTCTTTTAACAGTAGATAGTCTGTAGTCGTAAGCTTTTGGAGCGCTACAACTTGCACTTCTCCTAATTCTTGGTTGAGTTCCAACAGTATAGATCCAGTCAAATTTGTTGCTTTAATGAAAGCACAGGTCAGCTTAGATATCTCCTTCTTCATTCCAATGGCAAGTACAGGAACCGGTGGGATGGATGCAGCTACAACTGCAGCATCGCCTGGATCTCTGTTGAGGTTTTTTGATGATCATCCTCTGGTATGACTCTTCCAGAGAGTGCTGATGTTGGAAGTTCTTCTTCATATAATATCTTAGTTCATTTTCTGGGTAGCCAAATTAGGCTCTGATCCTCTGTATAAACACAAACAGACCCTTTGCCTTCATTGGTATGCCCTTTATACCTTTGTGTAGAACTCATTGGAGGTCACCACACAGGAACAGCTTTTTTTTTTTGTAATCATTAATCTACACTTACATGACGAATATTATGTTTACTAGGCTCTCCCCTATACCAGGTCCGCCCTATAAACCCCTTTACAGTCACTGTCCATCAGCATAGCAAAATGATGTAGAATCACTACTTGTCTTCTCTGTGTTGTACAGCCCTCCCCTTTCTCCCACCCCCCCATGCATGCTAATCTTAATACCCCCCTTCTTCTCCCCCCCCTTATCGCTCCCTACCCACCCATCCTCCCCAGTCCCTTTCCCTTTGGTACCTGTTAGTCCATTCTTGAGTTCTGTGATTCTGCTGCTGTTTTGTTCCTTCAGTTTTTCCTTTGTTCTTATACTCCACAGATGAGTGAAATCATTTGGTATTTCTCTTTCTCCACTTGGATTATTTTGCTGAGCATAATACCCTCCAGCTCCATCCATGTTGTTGCAAATTGTAGGATTTGCCCTTTTCTTATGGCTGAGTAGTATTCCACTGTGCATATGTACCACATCTCCTTTATCCATTCATCTATCGATGGACATTTAGGTTGCTTCCAATTCTTGGCTATTATAAATAGTGCTGCGATAAACATAGGGGTGCATCTGTCTTTCTCAAATTTGATCGCTGCATTCTTAGCGTAAATTCCTAGGAGTGGAATTCCTGGGTCAAATGGTAAATCTGTTTTGAGCATTTGATGTACCTCCATACTGCTTTCCACAATGGTTGAACTAATTTACATTCCCACCAGCAGTGTAGGAGGGTTCCCCTTTCTCCACAGCCTCGCCAACATTTGTTGTTGTTTGTCTTTTGGATGGCAACTATCCTTACTGGTGTGAGGTGATACCTCATTGTAGTTTTAATTTGCATTTCTCTGATAATTAGTGATGTGGAGCATCTTTTCATGTGTCTGTTGGCCATCTGTATTTCTTTTTTAGAGAACTGTCTGTTCAGTTCCTCTGCCCATTTTTAATTGGGTTATTTGTTTTTTGTTTGTTGAGGTGTATGAGCTCTTTATATATTCTGGACGTCAAGCCTTTATTGGATCTGTCATTTTCAAATATATTCTCCCATACTGTAGGGTTCCTTTTTGTTCTATTGATGGTGTCTTTTGCTGTACAGAAGCTTTTCAGCTTAATATAGTCCCACTTGTTCATTTTTGCTGTTGTTTTCCTTGCCCGGGGAGATATGTTCAAGAAGAGGTCACTCATGTTTATGTCTAAGAGGTTTTTGCCTATGTTTTTTTCTAAGAGTTTTATGGTTTCATGACTTACATTCAGGTCTTTGATCCATTTTGAATTTACATTCTTGTATGGGGTTAGACAATGGTCCAGTTTCATTCTCCTACATGTAGCTGTCCAGTTTTGCCAGCACCATCTGTTGAAGAGACTGTCATTTCACCATTGTATGTCCATGGCTCCTTTATCAAATATTAATTGACCATATATGTTTGGGTTAATTTCTGGAGTCTCTAATCTGTTCCACTGGTCTGTGGCTCTGTTCTTGTGCCAGTACCAAATTGTCTTGATTACTATGGCTTTGTAGTAGAGCTTGAAGTTGGGGAGTGAGATCCCCCCTACTTTATTCTTCTTTCTCAGGATTGCTTTGGCTATTCGGGGTTTTTGGTGTTTCCATATAAATTTTTGAATTATTTATTACAGTTCATTGAAGAATGTTGCTGGTAATTTGATAGGGATTGCATCAAATCTGTATATTGCTTTGGGCAGGATGGCCATTTTGATGATATTAATTCTTCCTAGCCATGAGCATGGGATGAGTTTCCATTTGTTAGTGTCACCTTTAATTTCTCTTAAGAGTGACTTGTAGTTTTCAGGGTATAGGCCTTTCACTTCTTTGGTTAGGTTTATTCCTAGGTATTTTATTCTTTTTGATGCAATGGTGAATGGAATTGTTTTCCTGATTTCCCTTTCTATTGGCTCATTGTTAGTGTATAGAAAAGCTACAGATTTCTGTGTGTTAATTTTGTATCCTGCAACTTTGCTGTATTCCGATATCAGTTCTAGTAGTTTTGGAGTGGAGTCTTTAGGGTTTTTTACATACAATATCATATCATCTGCAAATAGAGACACTTTAACTTCTTCTTTACCAATCTGGATTCCTTGTATTTCTTTGTTTTGTCTGATTGCCGTGGCTAGGACCTCTAGTACTATGTTAAATAAGAGTGGGGAGAGTGGGCATCCCAGTCTAGTACCCGATCTCAGTGGAAATGCTTTCAGCTTTTCGCTGTTCAGTATAATGTCGGCTGTGGGTGTATCATATATGGCCTTTATTATGTTGAGGTACTTGCCCTCTATTCCCATTTTGCTGAAAGTTTTTATCATGAATGGATGTTGAATTTTGTTGAATGCTTTTTCAGCATCTATGGAGATGATCATGTGATTTTTGTCTTTCTTTTTGTTGATGTGGTGGATGATGTTGATGGATTTTTGAATGTTTTACCATCCTTGCATTCCTGGGATGAATCCCACTTGGTCATGGTGTATGATCCTTTTGATATGCTGTTGAATTCTGTTTGCTAATATTTTATTGAGTATTTTTGCATCTACATTCATCAGGGATATTGGTCTGTAATTTTCTTTTTTGGTGGGGTCTTTGCCTGGTTTTGGTATTAGGGTGATGTTGGCTTCATAGATTGAGTTTGGGAGTATTTCATCCTCTTCTATTTTTTGGAACACTTTAAGGAGAATGGGTATTATGTCTTCTCTGTGTGTCTGATAAAATTCCGAGGTAAATCCGTCCGGCCCCAGTGTTTTGTTCTTGGGTAGTTTTTTGGTTACCGTTTCAATTTCTTTGCTTGTAATTGGTTTGTTTAACTTTTGTGTTTCTTCCTTGGTCAGTCTTGGGAGGTTGTATTTTTTTAGGAAGTTGTCCATTTCTTCTAGGTTTTCCAGCTTGTTGGCATATAGGTTTTCATAGTAGTCTTTAATAATTCTTTGTATTTCTGTAGAGCCTGTCATGATTTTTCCGTTCTCATTTCTGATTCTGTTGATTTGTGTTGATTCTCTTTTTCTCTTAATAAGTTTGGCTAGAGGCTTATCTATTTTGTTTATTTTCTCAAAGAAGCAACTCTTAGTTTCGTTCATTTTTCTATTGTTTTATTCTTCTCAATTTTGTTTATTTCTTCTCTGATCTTTATTATGTCCCTCCTTCTGCTGACTTTAGGCCTCCTTTGTTTTTCTTTTTCCAGTTTCGATAATTGTGATGTTAGACTATTCATTTGGGATTGTTCTTCCTTCCTCAAGTGTGCCTGGATTGCTATATACTTTCCTCTTAAGACTGCTTTCGCTGCGTCCCACAGAAGTTCAGGCTTTGTGTTGTTGTTGTCATTTGTTTCTATATATTCCTTGATCTCTATTTTGATTTGTTTGTTGATCCATTGATTATTTAGCATGTTGTTAACCCTCCATGTGTTTGTGAGTCTTTTTGCTTTCTCTACAATTTATTTCTAGTTTTATACCTTTGTGGTCTGAAAAGTTGGTTGGTAAAATTTCAATATTTTGGAATTTACTGAGGCTCTTTTTGTGAGCTAGTATGTGGTCTATTCTGGAGAATGTTCCATGTGCACTTGAGAAGAATGTATATCCTGTTGCTTTTGGATGTAGAGTTCTATAGATGTCTCTTAGGTCCATCTGTTCTAGTGTGTTGTTCAGTGCCTGTGTGTCCTTACTTATTTTCTGCCCAGTGGATCTATCCTTTGGGGTGAGTGGTGTGTTGAAGTCTCCTAAAATGAATGCATTGCAGTCTATTTCCCACTTTAGTTCTGTTAGTATTTGTTTCACATATGCTGCTGCTCCTGTGTTGGGTGCATATATATTTAGAATGATTATATCCTCTTGTTGGACTGAGCCCTTTATCATTATGTAGTGTCCTTCTTTATCTCTTGTTACTTTCTTTGTTTTGAAGTCTATTTTGCCTGATATTAGTACTGCAACCCCTGCTTTCTTCTCACTGTTGTTTGCCTGAAATATGTTTTTCCATCCCTTGACTTTTAGTCTGTGCATGTCTTTGAGTTTGAGGTGAGTCTCTTGTAAGCAGCATATAGATGGGTCTTGCTTTTTTATCCATTCTATTACTCTATGTCTTTTGATTGGTGCATTCAGTCCATTTACATTTAGGGTGACTATTGAAAGATATGTACTTATTGCCATTGCAGGCTTTAAATTCGTGGTTGACAAAGGTTCAGGGTTACCCTCTTTAGTATCTTATTGCCTAACTTAGCTTGCTTATTGAGCTGTTATATACACTGTCTGGAGATTCTTTTCTTCTCTCCCTTCTTATTCCTCCTCCTCCATTCTTCATATGTTGTGTGTTTTGTTCTGTGCTCTTTTTAGGAGTGCTCCCATCTAGAGCAGTCCCTGTAAGATGCCCTGTAGAGGTGGTTTGTGGGAAGCAAATTCCCTCAGCTTTTGCTTTTCTGGGAGTTGTTTAATCCCGCCATCATATTTAAATGATAGTCGTGCTGGATACAGTATCCTTGGTTCAAGGCCCTTCTGTTTCACTGTGTTAAATATATCATGCCATTCTCTTCTGGCCTGTAGGGTTTCTGTCGAGAAGTCTGATGTTAGGCTGATGGGTTTTCCTTTGTAGGTGACCTTTTTCTCTCTAGCTGCCTTTAAAACTCTTTCCTTGTCCTTGATCCTTGCCATTTTAATTATTATGTGTCTTGGTGTTGTCCTCCTTGGATCCTTTCTGTTGGGGGTTCTGTGTTTTTCCGTGGTCTGTTCGATTATTTCCTCCCCACAGTTTGGGGATGTTTTCAGCAATTATTTCTTCAAAGACACTTTCTATCCCTTTTCCTCTCTCTTCTTCTTCTGGTACCCCTATAATACGGATATTGTTCCTTTTGGATTGGTCCCATAGTTCTCTTAGTATTGTTTCATTTCTGGAGATCCTTTTATCTCTCTCTATGTCAGCTTCTATACGTTCCTGTTCTCTGGTTTCTATTCCTTCAATGGCTTCTTGCATCTTATCCATTCTGCTTATAAATCCTTCCTGGGATTGTTTCACTTCTGTAATTTCCTTCCTGGCATCTGTGATCTCCCTCTGGACTTCATCCCTTAGCTCTTGCATATTTATCTGCATCTCTGTCAGCATGTTTATGATTTTTATTTTTAATTCTTTTTCAGGAAGACTGGTTAGGTCTGTATCCTCAGGTGTTGACTCTGTGATCTTTGTCTGCCTGTAGTTTTGCCTTTTCATGTTGATAGAGATAGTTTGCAGAGCTGGAAAGAGTGACAGCTGGAAGAGCTTTCCTACTTGTTGGATTGTGGCCTTCCTCTCCTGGGAGAAGAACGACCTCTAGTGGCTTGTGCTGGGCAGCTGTGTGCAGACAGGGCTTCTGCTTCCTGCCCGGCTGCTATGGAGTTTATCTCCACTGTTGCTGTGGGCATGGCCTGGCTCAGGCTGCCTCTCCAAAATGGTGGAGCCCCGTTGGAGGGGGAGCGGCCGGGAGGCTATTTATCTCCGTATGGGGCCTCTGTGCTCCCTGCTGCCCAGGGGGTTAGAGTGCCCAGAGAACCCAAGATTCCTTGCCTCTGGACTAAGTGTCCTGCCCTGCCCCTTTAAGACTTCCAAAAAGCACTCTCCAAACCAAAACAACAACAGCAACAGCAACAACAAAAAAATTAAATAAATAATTTTTAAAAAAAGAAAAAAGCACGATTTTCTTTGTCCTCAGGTGCCAGTCTCAGGCACCCGCTCACCGGTCTTGCTTCCCTGTTTCCCTAATATTGGGGTCCCTGTCCCTTTAAGACTTCCAAAAAGCACTCGCAAAAAAAAAAAACAAAAAGAAAAACAATGGCTGCTCCTGTTTCTTTGTTCTCTGGTGTTGGCCTCAGGCACCTGCTCACCGGTCCTGCCTCCCTGTTTCCCCAGTATCCAGGACTCCACGCATGCACTGTGTCTGTGCTCTTGTCCGGAATCCTGGGGCTGGGTGTTCAGCAGTCCTGGGCTCCTTCTCCCTCCCTGCTGACTCCTCTCCTCCCACTGGGAGCTGGGGGGAGGGGCGCTCGTGTCTGGCCTGGCCAAGGCTTGTATCTTACCCCTTTCGCGAGGTGCTGGGTTCTCGCGAGTGTGGATGTGGTCTGGATGTTGTCCTGTGTCCTCTGGTCCCTATTTTAGGAAGAGTTATCTTTGTTATATTTTCATAGATATATGTGGGTGGTTTTGGGAGGAGATTTCTGCTGCTCTACTCACGCTGTCATCTTGGCTCTGCCCTCTCTTTCATCACTGTTTTGTAGTTTTCAGCATGCAAATCTTGTACATATTCTGTCACATTTATCCATGAGTATTTCATATTTTGGATGCTCTCGAAAATGGTATTTTAAAAAATTTTCATTTTATGATTGTTTATTGATAGTATATAGCTATGCATTTGATTTTTGTATATTAATATTGTATCCTTCAACCTTACTAAATTCACTTATTCATTGTAGTAGCTTTTATGTAGATTACATAGGATTGTTCTACACAGGCAATCAGGTCATCCTTAAACAAAGACAGTTTTACTTATTTCTTTCCAATTTAGATGTTTTTTACGGCTTTTTCTTGCCTTATTGTACTGACCAGGACCTACAGTATAATGTTGAATAGAAATCATGAAAGTGGAAATTCTTGTCTTGATCCTGACTTAAGGGAGAGATCATTCAGTTTTTCACTATAAATTATAACATTAACTGTTTTTAAAATAAACAGTCTTTATCAGAGTGAGCAAATTTCCTTCTCTTCTTAGTATCATGAAATTTTTTTATCAGAAATAGATGTTACATTTTATCAAATGCTTTTTCTGTTCTATTGAAATAATCATATTACTTAAAAGTATTTTTGTTAATATGGTGAATTACATTGATTGGTTTTTAAAATATTACATTAATCTTTCATTCCTTGGATAAATTCTGTTTGGTCATGCTGTATCAACTTTTTATATTGTTGAATTCTAGTTTCTAAATTTTTGTTTAGAATTTTGCATCTATTTCATGAGGTATGTTGGTCTTTGGTTTGCCTCTTATAATATCGTTGCTCAGCTTTGGGACCAGAGGAATACTGGCCTCTTACAATGAGATGGTAATTTTTTTTCAAGAGTTTGGGTACAATTGACATTATTTCTTCCTTAAGTGTTTGACAGAATTCACCAATGAAGCCATTTGAGAGTGGTGTTTTCTTTATAGGAAGGTTTTTAATGACAAATTCAACTTCTTTAACAGATATAAAATGATTCACATTGGAAGGTTTAGGGACACTTTTCTCTGCAGTTGGGAAAAACAGTTGAAAGCCTAGCCTTGCTGTGAGTGGGATGGTAAGCCATCTTGGAATACAAAGGCAGATTCAAACAGTGAACATTCAACAGTAGTTTAAAAATAAATGCAGTTCAATTAAAATAATTATAAAATTAAAATTTGAGGAAATCTTGGAAATGTGAATATATGCTAGGTTTTAGATAATACCAAGGAGTTGTTAATTTTTGGTGTTTGGTGTGTTGATGTGATTGAGGATGTGTAATAAAAGTGTCTATACTACTTAGAGATGCATATTGAAGTCCGTAGGGGTTAAAAGACATTTTGAGATTTGTTTTAAAATACTTCAGAAATGAAAAAATCGATAGCTAAAGTGAGGGTTGCAGCATTTTGTTACTTGTTGCTTTGGGTAATAAATCTACATGGAGTTTATTATATTATCCCCTTTACATTTTTGTACGTTTGAAACTGTTCATATTGCAAATTTATGAAGAAGGCATGATAAAGATCCATTTGCAGAAAAGGCAAATACATTCAAAGCAACATACCAAAGGAGACTGTAGATTCATCTCTTGAGATAACTTTTAATGTAGTCAGATATTCTATTTGCTGATAAGATTTAATTCAGTTTTTTCAAAAAGACTTGGGGGCTGGACTAGATGACCTTTTGAAGGTTTACTCTGGTATTGCTATTCCATGGTACTCTAGGCATAGGCATCTGTATTCAACCCCAAGGTAAGAAAATTTGAATTCTTATAGATGTAACATTTAGGGCATTTTAATTCTTTTCTTTTTTAACTGAATGTATTTGACATATAACACTATGTAAAGGGAATTTTTTAAAATTAAAAATTCATTTTGGAACTCAAGTAGCCAATCACACCTTTGTTTGTTGACTGGATTAAAACATCTTTTTTTAATAGTCAGATATTACAAGAGTATTATAATCTATGTGAATTTTATTTATGTATTTATAATTGACATAAAATAGTATGTATTTAACATGTACAATGTGATGATTTGATATACAAAAGCTTTGTAAAATGATTATCACAATCAGGGTAATTAACACATCAGTCACCTCACATACTTACCTTTGTGTGTGGTGAGAATGCTTAAGATCTACTTTCTTAACAATTTCAAGTATGTTACACAACATCATTAACTATAGTCACTATGCCATTCATTAGATCCCCAGAACATGCTCATTTTATAACTAAAGGCTTGTAACCCTTGACCAGCATATCCCCATTTTCCCACCCCATCCACCTCTGGGCCCCTAGGAACCACTGTTCTACTCTCTGCTTCTGTGAATTTAGCTTTTTTAGATTACACATATAAATGACGTCATGCCATGTTTGTCTTTCCCTGTTTAATTTATTTCACTTTGTATAAATAGGTTTATGCTCCAGGTCCATCCATGTTGTTTCAAATAGCAAGATTTCCTTTTTATGGCTGAATAATATGTGTAATAAAAATGTCTATGGTATTTAGAAATGTATACTGAACTGTTAGGGTCCAGGCTTCCAAAGCTTCCCCAGAGAACAAACTACACAGGCATAGAGATGTAAATTCAAGCAAAGTCTTTATTCAGCTAGCTAGCTGAGGTCCAAGTCAGCCCGATGCAGCGGGTCTCAACAAGGACCCCGAGCACTCAGAGCCAAGGGTTTATATAGCACTTTCAAAGCACTTAACTCATAGCAATTTTCTATAACTATACATTATTCTTGCAAGACATATATCCTGGGGTTAAGCAAGGGCAGGGTAAGACTACTCCTCAATGGTTAGGGAGGTTCTGCACGATAAGCTTGGTATGTAAGATTAACTGACCAAGGTTAGCTGACCAAGGGTCACAGCTGCCCACCACCCGGTGCTCATGATTAACTTGTTTTTTCAAGGCCTTACCCAGGCCCAGGGTTTGTTTGTTTGTTTGTTTGTTTGTTTGTTTGCTTAGATTCTACATTTCCCCACTTTCCTTTGACCATTCCAATCATGGAATGTTTGTTTCTTCCTGCTGTGTGAGTGAATGATACTGCCGTCTCAGCATTAGCACCTGAACAGCACTCACTCTTTCCCTAACAAAGGCTATTAGCCGGTTTAAGATACAGGGACCTAAAGTGAGAAGCAGTATAAAAATAAGCAAGGGCCCTGCCAGGGTGGATATCAGGGTTGTAAACCATGGGGATTTAGTAAACTAGGATTCAAATAGCCCTTGGCTGGCCTCTCGCTCTCTCTCTTCCTTTGATCTGGTCTCTCTCTAAGTTTAGACATTGAATCTCTTACTATTCTGGAATGATCTGCTGTTAAGGTTTAGCTAAGTTTTATTAGTTCTTTTTCCTGACTCTTAATGCTCTCTGCACTCCTTTACATTTCCCCCCTTTTCTTGATTAGACTGTGGAATCTTCCACAGCGGCATCTGGGTCCTGATACCTTTGACGAAGGACTAAGAGTTGGACAGTGTCAATTCTTTCCTGCACAAACTTAACAAGCCTGTTAATTATGCACGGGCCAATCGTAAACAGCAACAGTAGGATGACGAGCGGCCCCGCAACGGCCGAGAGAAGGGTAGCAAACCAAGGCTTGTATTTGAACTAAGACTCAAACCAGCCTTCGCTACTTTCATATTCTTTACGCCTCTTCTCTAAATCTTTTTTCAGTTTGGCCAAGGAATCTCTGACTGCACCTGTTTTGTCTACATAGAAACAGCACTCTTCTCTTAAGGCTGCGCATAACTCACCTTCCTTTAAGAACAAGAGGTCCAGGCCTCTTCGGTTCTGTAGGACCACCTCGGACAAGGAGGTGAGGGATTGCTCTAGGTCTGATATTGTCTGTCGGAGTTGTTCTAGGTCTCTGTCGTTTGCCAGCCTCAGGGCTGTGAGCCCCTTTTCTCGAGTTACAAGGGCTGCAACCCCCGTGCTTGCCCCTGCCATCCCTAGGGTGAAGAGGGTTCCAATGGTCAGGGCGGTAACAACCTCCCTCTTGCTCCAGTGGGGGCTCAGCCTTTCTTCCCAATAAGAAAGGAGAGATTCATGAGAATGATACATTAGGCGAGGTAGAAGGGCCACCAGCACACAAAACTCACTGTTAGCATTGAACACAGAGGTGGATAGGGCCGGAGTGAGGCCTGTCTTTGAGCAGAGCCACCAGCCCGAGGAGGGTATAATCCACTTTCCCTGCTCCCACGTAGTGTTATTATAGGAGGAGCATAACTGGCTCTGGGTCGTCGGGACTGTGCCTACACACGTACCAACGACTGAGACTTGAGCGATTGTAAGTCCCCACGGTCTCCCATCCCAGTAAGTGGGATGGGAGTTGTTGATAGTGTAGGAGCCATTTATCCCGATTGCCTCATAGAAGGGGGGTGAACCTGGGTAGCATAGCCAACAGGGATCGGTGAGGGAGGAAGTGGTGTGGTTAAGAGTCTCTACAACTGCCTGCACCATTTCCCACATGGGATTATCTAACCCGGAGGGGGTGTGCTGGGCCCATAACCCAGAGGTCGATGGACTCAGTCCTCTCGTGGGCTCTGGAGCAAGCGTTCTGGTCAGCATTTTTTCATCCTTTTTACTCAGGCCCTTGTATTGGATTGAAGGTTTCTGAGGATTTATGACCGGGTTGGGACCTAAGGCTTTCTTGACTATTGGCTCAACTTTTAATTTGACTCGGATAAGGGTTCCAAAGGGAGGGGTCTGATAAAGATATAGGCCCCAGGTTAACCCTGTCTGCCATTGGGTGTTTTTTTTTCCTTGTTCTGTGAACTGGAGCTTGAGCAGATTACAGTCTGGGCTGTACCTAGTTCGGGTGCACGGTTTAACAAATGAGAGAGTGATGAGCTGGGGAGTTACTTGCCACTTCCACTCTCCGTCATTGGTGGTAACACAACTCCAGCGTGCACAGTATCGGGCCTCAGCCCCTCTACACTGCTGCTTCGCTGGCCCTGTTCGAAACCCTGGGCACGCATAAAACCCATTTCGACTCACAGAGACTCTGCGCTGCTTTTCTCACCAGTCTCCTCCTCCCATTCCAACAGGACAGAACTGAGGGGCACAGGGAAGAGGGAGGCCTGAATGCTGACTCTTGCCTTTTCCGCCTCTCTTTTCTAAGTCTGCTACTCTATCTAGGTTAAAGTACAGGTTAGGGAACCACGTGCCTAAGGGAGTCATGTGGGAAGTGCGGTTGTATATTTCATGAGTTTCCCAGTTCTCTATTTCCCAGGTGAGCTGATAGGGGATGGGGGTTAGGGTTCTGGTGGGTTGGAGGTAGCAGGAGCATCAGAATCACCAATAGCATGGTTCTTTTTATACAAGCGAAGCTTGAGGGGGTTATTAGTCTGAGTTACCCACCAATCCGGGCCCGGCGGGGGTCCCCGTTCTGTGTCATCTCATGTAAACAGGGTCTCTCACCCGGAACTGATGAGGTACCGAAAGGTCCTCTGGCCGATAGGCTTCCTGGATGGACAACTTCTAGGAGCCGGTCCCATTGCCTCGACGAGATGTGGCTCCTTTCATCTTCGGCTTAGGTGTAGTTTTAAGGGATTGGCAGGATGCTGCTGCACCTTCCACTTTTCCTTACAGGCCCCTGGGTCTTTATGAGGCAGGACCTTCCGAACGTGGGTGTGGTGTACCCAGGGAGCGATACCATCAACCTTGAGAGCAGTGGGGGTGGTAAACAATACAACATAAGGTCCTTTCCACCTGGGCTCGAGAGTCTTCACTTGATGTCTTTTGACCCATACTATATCCCCTGGGACTATGCCATGTTCCGGGCTCGGAATTTTCCCGCCCTCATAATATGCTCTGATCAGGGGCCAGATTTCTTGCTGCACTTTAGCAAGAACTTGCAACACATTCAGATAGTCAGGGGCCGGGTCCTCTGCATCGGGAAGCTGCACTCGTCGAGTTATAGGTGGAGGGGCCCCATACATTATCTCAAATGGAGTTAAACCATGTACATAGGGGGAGTTCCGAGCGCGGAAGATGGCTAAGGGAAGGAGAGTTACCCAGTCCCCACCAGTCTCCAATACCAATTTAGAAAGGGTCTCTTTCAAGGTCCGATTCATTCTCTCTACCTGCCCAGAGCTTTGTGGGTTATAAGCACAATGTAACTTCCAATCTACTCCCAAAGCTAGGGCTAGTCCTTGCAGGACTTTGCTAACGAAAGCCGGGCCGTTATCGGAACCTATTGCTTCAGGGACCCCATATCTGGGGATGATTTCTTCAATTAATCTTTTTGCTACTACCTGGCTAGTCTCATGCTTGCTTGGAAAGGCCTCCACCTACCCAGAGAAAGTATCTACCATAACTAGCAAATACCTGTATCCATACTTCCCTGGTTTTATTTCGGTGAAGTCTATTTCCCAATTCCTCCCTGGAGCCCTCCCCCTTTCCCGGGTACCTGCTGGGTGCAGCCCTCTTGGGGCTGGTCTTAGCATTGCACAGCTACTGCATTCTTTCATGATCTGGCAAGTCACCTCATTCTGGTGGGGAAACACCAACTGCGCAGACTGGAAAAGGCTGAGCAGTTTTTTTTTCCACCTAGATGGGTGGACTTATGCAGATTAGCAAGCAGGTACTGTCCTAATGCTTCTGGCAAGATCAATCTACCCTCTTGGTCCCTACCCCAATGTCCCTCTCCAAACACTTCCCCCGGGACTTGTTTCCTAATCCACTCAAGATCTTGAGGGGAATACTCAGGTTTGGGCGGCAGTGCGGGCAGTTCAGGTATGGGTATTTCGAGGGCCACAAGCACAAGAGAGTCCGAGAGGGCTGCCCTTTTAGCTTCTGCATCTGCATGGCTGTTGCCGATGGCCTCGGGTGTCTTCTTTGATTGGTGGCCCGGTACATGTATAACTGCTACCGCTTTAGGTTTTTCAACAGCAGCTAATAGTCTTTGGACTTCTTGCAGATTCCTCAGTCCCTTCCCTTCCGCAGAATGGAATCCTCTTTCTCGGTAGATGGCACCATGGACATGGACAGTGCCAAAGGCGTATCTGCTATCTGTGTAAATGTTGGCCCGCTTTCCTTCTGCTCTTTCCAGGGCCTCAGCGAGAGCAATAAGTTCCGCCTTCTGTGCTGAGGTGCCAGGGGGCAGAGCTGTGCTCCAGACAACTTCCCCATCGTGGGTTACTACTGCTGCCCCTGCTCTCCTGACCCCCTCCTGCACAAAGCTGCTCCCATCCGTATACCAATTTAGCTCACAGTTCAGTAACGGTGTGTCTTTCAGGTCTGCTCGCACCTGGATAATTTCGGAAAGGATATCTCTACAGTCATGGATGGGGGTTGTCAGATCTGGGTCCGGCAGAAGGGTGGCAGGATTTAGGGTTACCGGGTCAGAGAAGGCGATTCGGGGAGAATCTAGTAGGAGCCCTTGATAGTGGGTGAGTCTTGCGTTCGTCATCTGTTTTCCTGGAGGATGCTTGAGGATCCCCTCCACGGTATGTGGGGCTGTTATTCTCAGATTTTGGCCAAAAGTCAGCTTGTCTGCCTCTTTTACCAGTAGAGCGATGGCTGCTAGGATACGCAGACAAGGTGGCCACCCGGAGGCCACTGGGTCTAGCCGCTTGGACAAATAAGCCACAGGTCTCTTCCATGGGCCCAGCTGCTGAGCCAGAACTCCTTTAGCCACTCCCTTCTTTTCATCTACAAACAGGATAAAGGGTTTTTCTGGGTCTGGCAGAGATAGGGCGGGGGCCCGGAGGAGAGCTTCTTTTAGTCTGTCAAACGCCTCTTGTTGTTCCTGCATCCATTGCCAGCCTGGCCCTTCTTTGGTTGCTTCATATAGTGGTCGGGCTATTTCTGCATACCCTGGAATCCAGAGCCTGCAAAACCCGGCTGAGCCAAGAAATTCTCTCACTCCCTGGGGTGAGGAAGGGATGGGGATAGCCAGGACAGTTTGCTTCATGGCCTGTGTTAGCCATCTGGCCCCATTAGATATTGTGTACCCCAAGTAGACTACTGACCTCTGACAGATGTGGGCTTTCTTGGCACTGGCTCGATATCCCAGTTCACCTAGTTCAGCCAGCAAGTTCCCCGTGGCTTCTTCGCACTCTTCACGGGTTTCTGTGGCCAGCAACAGGTCATCTACATACTGCAACAACGTCACGTGGGGGTGGCTCTTGCGAAAGGGCTCCAAGTCCTGGCTTAGGGCTTCATTGAATAAGGTGGGAGAGTTCTTGAAGCCCTGAGGCAGTCTAGTCCAGGTAAGCTGCCCTTTTCTTCCTCCCCCTGGCTCTTGCCACTCAAAGGCAAACAAAGGCTGACTAACTTCAGAGAGTGGAATACTAAAGAAGGCATCTTTCAGGTCCAGAGTAGTATACCACACATGCGTGGGTGGCAGGTGGCTGAGTAAGGTGTAAGGGTTAGGCACTGTAGGATGGATGTCTTCTACCCTCTCATTGACTTTCTGCAAGTCTTGCACTGGCCTATAATCTTTACTGCCAGGCTTCCTCACTGGAAGCAGAGGCGTATTCCATGCAGATTGGCAGGTCTTAAGGATTCCTGTCTCTAACAGTCTATGGATATGGGGTGCTATCCCTTTCCTAGCCTCTTCTGGCATTGGATATTGCCGGACCCGGATGGGTAGAGCTGCGGCTTTGAGTTGAACAACAACCGGGGATAGGTGTTTAGCGAGACCAATTCCTCCGGTCTCGGCCCATGCGGAAGGGAACTTCTGTACCCAAGAGTCTATCTCTCCCTGGCCCCCCTTTTCTTGATCCGCCTGAAACAGACGATGTTCATCGGCCAGGGAAAGAGTTAACACATGCGCCGGTTGTAGGGGCTGCCCTTCTTTGTCCATGATTTTTATCCCTTCGGGTTCAAAATGAATGCAAGCCCCGACCTTGGTTAATAAGTCTCTGCCCAGCAACGGTGCGGGGCTTTCAGGTACGACCAGGAATGAGTGAGAGACCTGATGCCTTCCTAGGTCCACTTTTCTGTTAGTAGTCCAGGCACATTTCCTGGACCCTGTTGCTCCCTGGACTATACTTGTGCGTCCTGGGTTTAGGGGGCCGTGGGCCTGGTTGAGAACTGAATACTGTGCCCCAGTATCTACCATAAACCCAATGGGAGTCCCCTCCACGCACAGGGTTACCCAGGACTCGGGGAGGGGTGCCGAGCCCCGTCCCCGTCAATCCTCCTCTCCTAGGTGCAGGGTCTTAACAGGGTTCCCTCTCCCTTGTTCCCTCCTTTGGGGGCACTCCCTCTTCTAATGTCCATATTTCTTACACAGGGCGCACTGATCTTGTCCTAGTCGGGATTGACGGGGTCCTGTTCCTTGAGGTGGCCTAGGGCCCTCCTTCACCCCGGCCAGGAATATCCTGGCCATCTCTTCCCTCTGCTTCTTGTTCTCCCTTTTCTGAAATTCTCTGTCTTCCTTCCTATTTTTCTCCTGCATTACCCATTTCTCTTTCCTCAGCCTTTCTTCTCTATCTTCCAGAGTTTCTCTAGCATTGAAGACCTTCTCTGCCTGCTGCAGCAGCTCTCTAATAGAGATCTCCCCTAGGTCCTCCTGCTTGTGGAGTTTTCTCCGGATATCGGGGGCTGCCTGGTTGATGAATGAGAGGACTACAGCTGACTTATGTTCCTCTGCTTCCGGGTTTATGGGGGTATACTGCCGGTAAGCATCAAACAGCCTTTCCAGATACGCGGCTGGGCTTTCCATTTCCCCCTGAACAATAGTTTTTACCTTAGCCAAGTTAGTGGGCCGTCTGGCGGCCGCCCGGAGACCTGTCATCAGAGTCTGGCGGTAGACCCGGAGATGCTCCCTACCTTCTGCAGTTCCGAAGTCCCAATCTGGGCGCATAAGTGGGAACGCCTCGTCGATGATGGGCTGGAGGGTAGTGGGTCTTCCATTTTCTCCGAGGACATTTTTCCTGGCTTCATTGAGGATACGCTCTCGTTCTTCTGTTGTGAAGAGAGTGCGGAGTAATTGCTGGCAGTCGTCCCATGTGGGACGATGGGTAAACATAATGGACTCCACTAAACCTATAAGACACTTGGGGTCCTCTGAGAAGGGAGGATTCTGAGTCCTCCAATTATAAAGGTCACTAGATGAAAAGGGCCAATATTGATATTGCTGAGCAATGCCGGTACCGATGGCACGCACAGGCAGAACCGGCACTGTTCTTTCTGAGGTGGAGGAGGGAGCTTCCCCTTCTTGTTCCCTGGCCCCTCGAGACCTTAGCTGCATTCCTCCAGTTCTACCTGGCGCCCAGCGTGGGGCCAGGGCGGGGGAGTGTGACGAAGCTCTTTCCGGCCTCCTGCCTCCCTCTGCTGAAGAATCTGGGGAAGCTGCAGCCGCCTGGTTCCTGCTGGGTTCCCTAGCCGCATTTTCTATCCCCCCGGCAGCTTCACCCCTCTCCTCTGCATACAGGGGTGGTTGCTCAATCAGCGGGAGGGGGTAAAGAGGAGAACTGTCGGGGAGGACAGGCGGCGCACTTGGGCGCACAGGATTTCTGGCCCTGCAATCAGAGGGCTTTGATTTTTCCTGGGCAACTAGGACGGAGGTCTTTTGTGGGTCAGTATGAGGTTTCTCCACCAAAAAGGGCTCCAACCAGGAAGGGGGATTCTCGGCCAAATTTTCCCAGACAAGAATATAGGGAAGTTGGTCAGGGTGGTCCTCAGGACCTGGCCGGGAGATAATGGCTTTGATCTTGCCAATAAGGTCCAAAGAAAGAGACCCCTGGGCCGGCCAGCCTACTCTGAAGGAAGGCCACTCGACTGAGCAAAAGGTGTCGAGCTTACCCTTCTTGATGCCAAGGCTCATACTTAAGGCCTGTTCCTTGACCTTGGGGAAATGGGAGAGGATCAGACTCTTAGGAGTAGCCTGAGTCTGACCCATGGTGAGAAAGAAGAAGGAAAAAGAATATGAGGGAGACAAAGGCGAAGGATGAAGATGCCACTTCAAACAAAATGACTGTTGTATGTGCTTATAAACGAGTGCCTGTCGTTGCACAGTTTTTCTTCCGCGGGGGACGCGAATTTATCTGGGATTCGCGGCTGTGACCCCCTTATCCTGTCACGGGAGTCTTCTAGCGGCGGGTGCCCTAATGGCTCTTAATTGCCCGACCCGTGCCCGCAGGGAATGATGTAGTGGCAGAAAGGAGGAACAGACAAACAAAATGACTGTTGTATGTGCTTGTGAACGAGTGCCTGTCGTTGCACAATTTTTCTTCCGTGGGGGATGCGAATTTATCTGGGATTCGCGGCTGTGACCCCCTTATCCTGTCACGGGAGTCTTCTAGCGGCGGGCGCCCTAATGGCTCTTAATTGCCCAACCCGTGCCCGCAGGGAAAGATGTAGTGGCAGAAAGGAGGAACAGAGAGAGCAGGAGAACCTTAGAACAAGGAAACTTAAAATGAGAAGTGCAAAAAGAAATATAAACCAAAACCAAAACACAGTAAAACAATCAATGATAACACCAAACATACACACCACATCTGATCGCACTCGTTTGGACCGGTCCTTCTCTCACTCTGGTGCGCACCACACTCACCACTTTCAGGGTCCTCAAAAACTCTCGTAATTCTCCCGAAGGGCGTCCACTCGGACTGCCGCAGGGTGACGAGCTCGATCTTTTCCTCCTCGGGTGCCAGTTTTCTGCCGATCGGATTTGCCTTCCTAAGGCCAAGTCACTCGGACCCTAGGGCCAGGATTGGTTACCTGGACTTTTACCCAGGGTCACTAACCTGGGGGCCGGGACTACCAGCCCGGACTTCCTCACTCGGGACCACTAACCCGAGACCATACACGGGATGGCGACTCCCGCTTTATAATGGATTTATGCAGACACGAGGGGGTGACCCTCAAATTACACTGCCCCGTCCGGACAATTAGACCTTGCCTCCAGCTGTCCTTTGTTCTCAGGGGAGCCGCTCGAATCCCGGACGAGCCCCCAAATGTTAGGGTCCAGGTTTCCGAAGCTTCCCCAGAGAACAAACTACACAGGCATAGAGATGTAAATTCAAGCAAAGTCTTTATTCAGCTAGCTAGCTGAGGTCCAACTCAGCCCGATGCAGCGGGTCTCAACAAGGACCCCGAGCACTCAGAGCCAAGGGTTTATATAGCACTTTCAAAGCACTTAACTCATAGCAATTTTCTATAACTATACATTATTCTTGCAAGATATATATCCTGGGGTTAAGCAAGGGCAGGGTAAGACTACTCCTCAATGGTTAGGGAGGTTCTGCACGATAAGCTTGGTATGTAAGATTTACTGACCAAGGTTAGCTGACCAAGGGTCACAGCTGCCCACCACCCGGTGCTCATGATTAACTTGTTTTTTCAAGGCCTTACCCAGGCCCAGGGTTTGTTTGTTTGTTTGTTTGTTTGTTTGTTTGCTTAGATTCTACATTTCCCCACTTTCCTTTGACCATTCCAATCATGGAATGTTTGTTTCTTCCTGCTGTGTGAGTGAATGATACTGCCGTCTCAGCATTAGCACCTGAACAGCACTCACTCTTTCCCTAACAAAGGCTATTAGCCGGTTTAAGATACAGGGACCTAAAGTGAGAAGCAGTATAAAAATAAGCAAGGGCCCTGCCAGGGTGGATATCAGGGTTGTAAACCATGGGGTTTTAGTAAACTAGGATTCAAATAGCCCTTGGCTGGCCTCTCGCTCTCTCTCTTCCTTTGATCTGGTCTCTAAGTTTAGACATTGAATCTCTTACTATTCTGGAATGGTCTGCTGTTAAGGTTTAGCTAAGTTTTATTAGTTCTTTTTGCTGACTCTTAATGCTCTCTGCACTCCTTTACAGAACTACATAGTAGCTAAAGGATATGCTTGAAATTTGTTTTTAAATTCTTTAGAAATAGAGAAAAATGGGTTAACTATGTAATATATCTATATTACATTTTCTTTATCTATTCATCTGTCATTTATCCATCAGTAGACATCCAGGTTGTTTCTGTATCTTGGCTATTGTGAATAAGGCTGCAGTGAACATAGGGGTGCAGATACCTCTTTGAGATCCTGATGCCAGTTCTTTTGTATATACCCAGAATTAGGATTATTGGATCATATGGTCTTTCTATTTTCAATTTTTTGAGGAACTTCCATACTGTTTTCCATAGTGGCTGCACCAATTTACATTCCCACCAACAGTGCACAAGAGGATTCTCTCTACACCCTTAGCAACACTTGTTGTATCTTATCTTTTGCATCTTATCTTTTGCATAGTGGTCATTCTAACTGTTGTGAGTTGATATCTCATTGTGGTTTTGATTTGCATTTCCCTGATGATTAGTGCTGTTGAGCACCTTTTCATACACTTCTTGGCCATTTTTATGTCTTCTTTATAAAGGTGTCTTCAGGTTCTTCACTCATTTTTTAATTGTATTATTTGGTTTTCTTTGCTATTAAGATGTGTAAATTCCTTATACATTTTGGATATTAACCCTTTATCAGACATATGGTTTGCAAATATTTTCTCCCATAGGTTGCCTTTTCATTTTGTTGCTATTTCAGTTGCTGTGCAGAAGTATTTTAGTTTGATGTGGTCCCACTTGTTTATTTTGCTTTTGCTTCCTGTGCTTTTGCTGTCATATTCAAAATGGCATTGCCAAGACCATTGTCAAGAAGATTTTCCTTTGTGTTTTTTTTCTAGGAGTTTATATTTTCAGGTCTTTCATTTAAGTTTTTAATCTATTTTGAGTTAATTTTTGGGAGTGATGTAAGATAGTAGTATAGTTTCATTCTCTTGCATGTGGCTACCCACTTTTCCTAATACCATTTGTTGAAAAGACTATCCTTTCCCACTGTGTGTTCTTGGCACTCTTGTCAGTAGTGGCCATATATATGTGATTTTATTTCTGGGCTCTCTATGCTCTTCTATAAGTCTATGTATCTGTTTTTGTGATAGTATCATACTGTTTTGATTACTCTAGCTATGTAATAGAGTTTGAAATCAGGAAGTGTTATGCCTTCAGTTTTGTTCTTCTTTCTCAAGATTGATTTGGCTACTCAAAGTCTTTTGTAGTTCCATATAAATGTTGAGATTGTTTTTTCCACTTCTGTGAAAAATGCCAATGGAATTTTGATAGGGATTACATTGAATCCAATTCATTTTGGATAGGTTAGATGTTTTAACAATATTAATTCTTCTGATCCATGAACATGGGACATCTTTCCATTTATTTGTGTCTTCCTCAATTTCTGTATGTACATTTTAAAGGATAAAAACAGAGTGAAATAAAATGAGCACTTAAGTCATTACTACCCAGCTTGTGAAAATAAAAATTGCCAGTAATTCTGAAGTTACCTGTCTGCCTCTTAGTGCATTGCCTTCCACCTACCCTGAGGTAATTGTTAGTCTGAAATTTGGATAAATCATTCCTTGCTTTTCATTATTTTTATCACATGTGTATATTCCTAAATATTGTTTCATTCTATGTTTTTGAAATTCATGTAAATTGAATCATACCATATCTTGTTCTTTTGCTCAGTAGTATGTTTTCCAGATTCATTCGTGTTGATGTGAATGGCTGCAGTTGATTTTAACTACTGTATGATTCAACTGTATAATTATATTAGTATTTGTCTGTACTATTAATAGATATATAAGTCATTGCCAAGTTTTTTTATATTTAAAGTATTAGTACTATTGACATTCTTATGAATGTTTGCCATTGTGTAAAAGTTACTCTAGGTATAGAGCTAGGAAAGGAATTTCTGGGTTGGTTACATGATATGTACATATTATATGTGAATTCAGTTAGAATTCTTCTAGAGATGAATTGCATTTGCCTCTGCTAGTAGCCTGAAGGGAACCACCGACCTTGGGCCACTTGAAGTTGAATTTTTGCTTGAGAGTTCTTGGACACATAGCATGAATGCCAAGCAGAAAGTCACATGGAGGCAACCTTGTGGTTACAAATCTTCAGGTTAATGTTTTTTTCCTGACTGTCCAGATCCCTCAAGTATTTGTTGTTGTTTGTATTTTGTTCAGAGTTTATCATTATTATCTGTAGGATGGTAAGTTTATTAGGAGCTTACTCCCCCATACTGGTCATGACATGTTGAATGAAGAAAATTAATGTACAAAATAGCATATACATGAAGTGATTCTATAGCTTAATAAAATCTGGAAGGATACATACAACTTTTTATTTGTAGAGAAGTGATATTACAATGGACTTTTACTGTTTACATTCTGTGCATTTGTATTGTTTGAATGTTTATAAAGAACTTGTATTACTTCTGTAGCAATACATATGAACAGTGAAGATATTTCCATTTTGAAAAAAATTTTGATCCTCAAATATGCTCTAATCTCATCATTAAAATAACAGCATATGTATAAGTAAGTGTGTTATCTCTCCCAGGGATGTATGCATACTAAGGCATCTACCTCATTGCAAAATGACAGGTTTTATCCAGGAAAAAAGTGATCTTTGTCATCTTGGGTCAGGGCAAAACCTTTCAGCAGTGCCCTTCTGGATAACTCTTTTGGCCTGGGCCTCAGTTGAGGTAGTTTATGGTTTGAGACTTTTGAACTAAATAATCTCTCCATGGGAAGTATCAATGCATTGCTTTGGTTGTGTTAAAACAGTAGCCTGGAAGATGTTAGTGTCAACAGCATGACAAATTCTTCTTTTTATGCTCTCATAGAAATAACATCCTGCAGGGCCCCACACTTGACCTAGAAAAATATGAGGTGGGTAAAAATTGTCTTCTGAAGGGCCTCTGAACCCTTTCTCATACACGCTAGATGAGAGCTGCTCCTAGAGACCAGTGCCCTGGTTTTTCCCACACTGTACTGTCACATTTTGGTCTGTCTTCCTGGCAGTGTGCTATGTCCTACAATCTTCTAGACCTCTGTGGTACTTCAGTTTCTCAAGGTCCATGCTCCCACGGTGACAACAAGCTAATAGAACACCAAGCTCCATACAAATATATTTGTGGGTGTTACCCATTTTTCTAATTTCAATATAACTTCATAAAATGGAGTGTTAACCCAAATAAGTGACTCTAATACTTGGGAATTCAGGCACAGTGGCTGGCTGTAGGGAAAATGTTCTGGATAAACAGGGAAGCAACATAGTCCAAATGCAGTTGTAAAGTTTTAGAATATGGGGTGAGAGATGTGGAATTTGTAATGATCTGAGCCTGGTATTAAAACTTCCTAGGAAGCCAGAGTAACTTCTGATGACTCCCCACTTGACCTCACTTTAGATCAGGACTTTTTCTTTATGTTAATCACATAGCTCTAGGCCTTTCCTCTCCATTGGCAGGAGGACGGTTCTAGAACTGATGAGCCCTGCAGACTGAAAAATACTCTTCTCTTAATTTTTCCTGCAAAATAAAAGAGCAGCTAGGTGGATTGCTCCACTGGGTCATTTGTCTTCACAGGGACTCGTAAAGCAGAAACCTGGAGAGTAGGGTCTGGTTACCTAGCATTTGCCTTCATTTGAGGCCAGATCCTTACTCTTACTGGAACCAATGGTTCAGAAAATGCTTTAAGTGCCACCTTGACTGTCCTTCACCAAGAGGAATGAAGACCTTCTGTTCTCTCCCAATCACTACCATTGCCAACCTCCTTTGAGCCTCATAGTTCCTTGTATCCCCTTTTGAAGCCATTCACTGTATCCTTAATACAGCCCTATCACTACTTCCACCTCTTCTCAACATTTCTTTGTGCTTGAATGTATTCTTTCCTCATTTCATATCCTTGCAAAGGAAGACATATGCCCCCCATTTGCCCCCTTGGACAAGACTAACCTCCAAGTGACCTTTGGAATCATCTCCTGATTTTATTCTTTATTTTTCCTGTATCCTCAACCTTTCTGAGTCCATCAGTTGTTTACCTTTGGCTCAGAAGAAGTTACCCAGTCCGAATAAAATAGATGCCTTCCCTAAAAACCCCCTCCCCTATTAGGGTGATTATGGGAAATCACTATCCCCCTAAAGCTGCTATTCTCTCCATCCTTCCCTTGCCAGCAAATTTCTTGAGAGAGTGGTCTCCATTTCCTGTCTGTATTGCTTTCCTACCCACTTGTGTCAGCCCACTGCAGGTGGCTTCCACCTTCACTGCTGCACTGGAACTGCTCTTTTAAAGGCCATCAGTGGCTTCCTGTGTGGTTTCTGAGGTACGTCGATATTCTCAGTCATTGCCCAAATACAAAAGACTCAGTGTATATTTCTGCGGAATAAATGAGAACTCATGATGACAAGGCTTGCTCTTGGAGTGGCATCAGGACACGGGAGTGGGGGGCAGGGAGGAGCAGTGGGCTTTCTTTTCTAGCTGTGATGAAAAATCAAATACACATTCATTCTTTCAGTTATTTCCTTGACATATACATTTGTGTATCTACCATGTCGCAGGATAGCAGCAACTGACTCTCTGGGATGTGGTGAGGTGTCTTTCTGTTCCTTTAAGCACCAGGAGATGGGTAAACCCTCAAATTGTGTTTGTATCTGAGTTACCAGTGTCAGACCCTCTGTAGGCTCAGCAATCAGTTGTCACCCCTGCCTACCACTCATCAAGAGCAATGCTGGATTACCTGAGGATGAATTTTAAAAGCCTCACCCTGAGATACAAAATTATCCATATTGTATCACTTTTTAAATACCACTAGGATGAGGTGGGAGGAATTATCTGAGTGTAATTTATTTGAAAACTCCTTCAGGCAGAGGGAATTGAAGATAGTGTTAATAACAGAGACTTTTGAAAAAAGAGGTCAAGGGGGTAAGGTAGCTTTTAAAAATTCTGTTTCATAATCCTGTCCATTTAGAAGGAGGGAGGAGTTCAGTTTGTCTGAAGGAGGCAAGGGGGAGCCGTGGCCTCTGGTCCTTGCTTTGAACTTCTGAGCTTATTAGCAAAGGGAATCAATATTCAGAAAGATTTCACCACAAGTTGCAAGAATTTGGACTCTTCATTCAATGTGATTATTTCCTACCCTCTAGCTGCCCATAAGAGAGACTCTTAAACATGCTGTTCAGGCCTGATCAAAACATTAGCCTAAGCCTTATGATGTTTGGACATGCTAGGTGACATTGGAGTCATTAATCATGGAGTTACTGACAGATGCTAAGTACAAGCATCTGTGTGTTAGGATTTTGTTTTTTTTTTTAACTTATCAACACATAACAGGGCCAGAGAACTGGAAATAAAAGAATAAAGCACATTTGGGGCTGTATAGTGCATGGAGATTTGACCCAGATTCAGGAACCAGAAAATAAATTGCAAAATAGGAATCTTGACATTATTAACTACATTTGAAGAGTAACAAACATCTTAATTCTCTTAATGATCCTGAATATTTTAAGGCTAATTAAAAACAAGTAAAATAAAAGGGCCTGCTCTTCAAACTACACACGGTGAGCATATTCTGAGAGTATGAAATTATACATTTCTGTTTCCCAGGTAAGAATTAATTTGTAGGAAGAATCTACTGGTAGGAAAATATCTGTTTAACACTCCTATTTTAGAAGGTACCAATTCCTTCGAAATTTTCTCAGTAACCAGGAAGAAAGTTCCTATATCATTATACCAGTCTAATAGATCAGTATGTTAGTCACTTAAGCCTACAGGAAATGCATTTATTAGAGCATAATCTATGTTATTAAGTACTCGGGGGAATCACTATTAAGTTATAAATCAGTGTCACTATTGATTCAGGAAAAAAAAAAAGGAGTCTTCACAGGTTTTTCTCACTGATCTCCAGGCATCTAGAGAAAATGAGGAAAACCTCAACCTTGGGGCTTAAATATATGCATGCACTATGACTCTTTTAAAAGGAAGAATAAAAGTCTTTTCAGAGTTGGCATATTTTAACTCCCAACTATATACATGAGATTATGAGAAATCTATCATATAGCTGTATATGAAAAAAATGGTTTGAAATATACTTAAGAAGTTCACAATGAAGAAAGGACAAAATCTTTTACAGAACACAAGCTCAAAAATGAAACAAGTACCAGGGTGGACTGTTTGTAGCAAAAACTGTCAAAAATGCTGAATGGGATGTAGTTATTTAATACCTGGCCTGAGGTGAGCACAGAATCGCAGATAAAGCTAGGTGAGTACTTGTATGGTTTTCACTGAATTGTTTAGTTATACTCATGACATTAAAACAAATGAGATCATAAGAATAATATTTTCTTAAGAAGGCTCGCGAAATACTTACCCAGGGTTACATGCAATTAGCAAGAAGTGGAGCTGGGGTTCAGACTCAGGCAGTCTACTTTTGTGTTTCTAACCACAACACAAGAATAAGGGCTGCTCCTTTTCCTACTCTACTGGAGGAAATCTTACAGATCATTTAGACCAAGTCCATCCTACTCTGCTGTGTCTATTGTGGGAATAGTAGGCCCACAATTGGGAAATCAGTAGCCTAAGGACTACGGCTGCTGCTGGAATGAGAATTGCTAAGTTCATCATGTTCAAACACAAGAGGAGTATCCTTAGTCTTTATTTATTGCCAAAATAATTAAGTAAATAAATAAAACAGCTCACTGCTGCTTGGGTAGTGCCTAAGGTACCAGGCTTAATGACCTGTATGGCAGGGCACTTCTGAAGGTCTGTGGTTAGGAAATAAGGGGGTGGAGGCTACTCTGCCTACAGATCAGGGTGCACAGCAAGTGGTGGGCCCCTGAGGAAGGGAGAGTGGTTACCTGATGTGTCTCTGTCCCTGGGCAGTGCTAATCCTTCCTGACTAGAAGGCCAGCCTGATGCAAAGTCCTACTTCAGGCTGGCAGCTCAAGTTCAAATGGATTCTAAGAGCTCATTGCTCAGGCTCCAAGGTTGGCGGGTAGGTGGGAGCAGGAAGAAGGGGAAGGGCAATGTGCTTGGGGGAGTGGGGAGAGCAGGCAGGGAAGGACAGTTGATGGAGTCCAGCAAGGAGCACCTCCTCTGAGCTTCCTCCTTACCCCTCACTATCCCTCAGTCTCTGCCCTCCCACTCTGACCCGCCCTTCTTCCTCTGTCATGGGGGAACTTTCAGAACCAGCTAATAAAGAGAGGGCAAATTAAGCTGCAGATGGAACAATTAGTTTTTGTTGACACCCCCGCTTATCTTTGGGCATTTAGAGAAAAGAGAAAAAATGGTGAGCCCTGAGCTTAAAATCTTTTTATGCAATCAGGCTGTTTTTTTTTTTAAAAAGGAAGCCATTATTTTTAGGTTTGTCATGTTTGTCTCATGATGATAAAGCGAACCATCTAATTCAAACTGAGGCCAGAGAATGAGCCCAGTGCAGCTGTCAAAGAAGCTTGAAAAAAAGGAGAAAAAAATAGTTTTCACGTGCTGCTCCTTCTGTCTGGAATGTTCTTCCCCCACCTCTTGAGACAGCAACTCAATTGTCACTTCTTCAGGGAAGGATTCCCAGTAGCAAGCCACTGCCGCCTTCAAGGTCACAGTCCCCTATTGCCTGTTTTCGGAGAACCATATTGTTCTCCTTGGTATCACCTGTGGCAGCTGTCACTTTATTCTTACTGGTGTGATATTTTTGGATAAATGTCTGTCTCCCACAGTAGACTGGAAGGTTCACAAGGGCAGGGACTTTTCCCCCAACCTTTAGGCTCCTCAGCGTTGCATTAATTCCTGGTACACATTAGGTGCTCAGCAATGGTCTGCTGAATAAATGACTGACTTACTAAACAGCATCCAGCATACGGGAGTAGAAGAGTTGTCACAATTTCCTGTCAGGAGAGGAGGTGTGGTATATGAATGCAGCTCTGGAGTCACACTGCTTGGGTTCAAATCCCAGCTTTGCCATTCAGCTTTGTTGTTTAACTTTGGTAAAATCATTTACAGTGTCTGCCTCAGTTTCCTCCTCTGTGAAAGGGGGAAAATAATTGCCCCTTTGCCATAGTTCTGTTGTAAGGACTGAGTAAATATATGTAAAGCACATGCTTTGCATATTTACTATAGTCAATAAATGTGAGCTATAATTTTTTCACAGCCTTTACTTCAGACCACATTAAGCAATTGTGTACAGCTGCTCTTTATACAAATAATGTCTTCTGACACCAGTGCGGAGGTATTGCACTGTGTTTCGATTCATACTCATTGGGGACACTCCTTACCCCATCCCCCACATTCTTTGTTTCACTCCATTACTTGACTTGATGTCACTGAGGCAGGTAGTGAAGGAGTCCTTTGATTTTCACAGCTCCTGCCTTGTGAATGTCACTCATGCTTCTGGAAGAGGACTAAACCTGTGGGCAAAGCATAAAATGAGCAGCTTCCTAGGTAGCAAAGTGGTAAAATGAAAAAGTGTCTTTTGCATTTTACTTTGAAGTGGTAGGAAAATAAGTGGCCTATCAACCACTAATTACTTGGCAGATCACCGATGAGAGGCACTGGCTCCTGTACAATTGCCTCAGAACCAGCTAAGTGTTTGCTGTTCAGTATACTGGCCATTACATTACTCAGTGAAGAGGAATTGAGTGAAGCAAGGGGTTCCCATTTACTCAGTGCAGAGATTTTATGCACGAGGTTGCTAGGCTTTGAAACAAGTAAGTGACGATAAGAAGGCCAATGTGCCTTCTAATCCTGCCACCTGTAGGCAACCGGGGTGGTATTCCATCCATGAGCCTTGCAGATGCTTATGTCCAGGCCCTTTGTGCCCTGCTGGTGGGAAGGGCTCTCATGTGTTTCCTTATGCTCATGTTGCATACAGAGATCTTAGAATAAATATTTGATTTTCTGCATCCAATGGGTATAGCGATTTTGACTTTTGTTTGAGGGGAGCTCTGTAGTTCTAAGCTCAGGTTCTGGAATGGGCATACCGGTTTGAGTTCTTGTGCCATTGCTTAGGAGTTCTGTGCCCTTGGCCTGCCACCTAACTTCTCTGTTCCCGTTTCTCCACTGGCAAAAAGATCCCAATCTTGAAGGTTGTTGGGAAGATTAAATGAGTTATTAAATATAAAGCAGTAGCATATAGCATCATGTAGATTGAATTGTTATTGATAGTAGTATTTGCTTCCTCTTTTTGGTATCCTTTTGGATAATTTATTCACTACATGGTCACTTTTGCTAAAAGCTTTACATACATTATCTTATTTAGTCCTCTCAATCATGGCTGTGAGATAGGTATTATTCTCTTCTCTGTTGTGCAGGTGAGAAAACTGAGACTCAGAGTGGAGAGGTGAAGTCACTTGTCAGGGTCATGCAGTCAGTAAGTAGTAAGCCTGCTCTCTCACCAGCATGTGGGGCGGAAGGGAGGAGGCTTTAGAGAAGAGGAAGGACAGTCAAGGCTCCAGGCAAGATGTTTGCTCTGTCCTCAGGGCAGACTGAAAAGGGAAGGCCAAGGCCCGTCAGCGGCTCCAAGAAGGCAGTGTGTCCCTGGGCTTCTCTGTCATTTATACTCATGGCCACCATGAATTGTTTCCTACAGAATGTAGCTACCCCCTTCCTCCCTGACTCAAGAGCAAGCCACAGAAATCTCTTTTAGGGAGACAGTATAACCTAGTGATTAAAAGCAGGGTCTCTGGACTCAGACTGCTGTGGTTCAAAGCTGATCACTTTGGGAGTGATCTTCAGCACTTATTCAACCCTCTGGGCTAATAGCTTTCAAAGTGTGGCCTGAGGACCCAAGGAGGTCTGGAGATCAAAAAGTTTGAGGACCACTGCTCTAGGCTTTAGTTTCTCCTGCAGGTTAGGAATGAAATCAGTAGTAACCTCTAAGATTAAATGAGAAAATGCCCCGAAAGCTCCTAGCCCAGTACCTGGCATATAGTAGGTACTCAGTAAACAGTTATGATTTCCAGTGTCATTACTGATCTTTTACTTTGTTCTGGATTTTCTGAGGCTCTACAGCTAATGTATTTGTCAACTGTAATGTAAATATACATATGCTTATTCACTAGGAAAAATGCATTATTGGTCATTTGTGTGGCCATCACAGTGCTGGGTATAGTAGCAAAACACATAATAGCTTTCAAGCTCTCTGAAAAGACAGAACTCATAGGTGAAACAACACCCACCTAGGTAAGATGGAGGGTAACTACAAAGTGAGGGGAGTATATATGCAAAACTGCACAGAGCGAGACCCTTCTGTACTTATGTTTTCTAGAAGTTCAGAGAAAAGTGAGCCAGAGACTGAAGGAGGTTTGGCTAGGTGATCCATGTCCCAAAAATGTCCCAGCCATACCCAGTGAGGGTGTGTGCCTTCTCCGGGAGCCTATAGGGTATGTGCTAAGCCCTTAATAGAGCTACATCGGAAGTGGGATGTTCCTTGGTATCTGGGAATTCTCTGGTGTGCTTTAACAAAACAAAAACCAAATTCCTAGTTCTTAAATTGTATTATTAGAAAACTCAGAGATTTGGACTCAACTGACCTGATCTCAAATCCCAGTCCTATTACTTCAGTGGCTGTGGGAGCTAGGGCATGTCCACTCACCAGATGGAGTTTTGTGATAGTGTTGCGGATAATGGGGTTGGTACTAATTGACCCCCAAAATAAGAGGAGCAAACGAGTTACAGTAGGCAATGGCCCTTTGCACACAATAAAGCCCTAAATCAATGTGCAGGGGCATTACCACGTGGTCTTTTGCCTCTTTTGCCTATTACATCTCTACCCCCATGATGTCTGAGACTGGTAGCATCTGCTCCAGAGAGGAAGCGGGCCTGGAATAGCCTGGGTATTCACGGAGGAGATTGGCAGCATCTGAGTTGTGAAAGTCAGTGGTCTGTTGCAGATCATCGTGTTTGAGTTCCTCACTTTCACCAACACTAAATTTACTCTCCCCATTTTTTAAAAAATAGCTTTGTAATTTTGCTTGTTATGTTTGTCCTTATTTTATGTTGGCAAGGGGCGGGGGTTGAATTTAAGAATACTCCGTACCAAGGACCATTCCTTACCTTGGAATAATCCTGTTGGACTCATAGCTCACTTCTTATTGTCAGGCACACAGCAGGAGAGAAACTTGCTCAGAATTAACAGCCTTTTCTAAACCCATTAAAGAAACTGCTATTCTCAGGCATGAGATGGATTATTTTATGTGGACTTGGTGCCTCAATAAGCTTGTCTCTATGTGAAGAGTAGCTGCAGCCTGCTCTCTGAAGGCTTGTAGTCATAGTGAGCTCAATAGTGACTGAAGGATGACTAAAGCCATCAGTCTGAGATGTGGTTGCACACACGTGCTTTGGAGTTTCCTACTTTTACTCACTGTGTGACTTTAGGCAGCCCACTTCATCTCTCTGATTCAGTTTCCGCATCTGTCAAAGAGGGATCATGTGAGGCTATCCTACAGGGCTGATGTGAGGACAGAAGGATCCTACAAGGTTGATGTGAGGATTGAAGGAGGTAATGCATGTACATTTAACCTGTGCCCAGAATATAGTCAGCACTCAGCAAATGTTAACTATTATTACCATGATTATGCTAGGGCTAGTCACAGTAGAAAGGAAGCCACATCCCTAATCTCTGATGGCTTGTTCTCAAAAATAACATATAGAAGCACAAACAGTACAATCACCAGGAGGGAGTAAGAGCCACTGGGCTGATTGTAACCTCCCCTGGCCCTTCCACCCATATTTCGGCTGTTTGTGCTTCTATATGTTATCTCATTTGTACCCATCATCCCCAAACTGCTGACCCCACCATAGAACAAAGCATTGTTCTATTGCTCAGAAACCACTTTTCCTTTCACTTTTCCCCTAAGTGGGGTGAGGGAGAAGGGAAAAGGGAGAGGGAATAAACACCAGCTGGGATGAGAATATGAAGAAAAGACAGGTTTGTTTTTTTCTCATTAAAAAAAAAGAGTAGGGTGGTGGGGACAGGGAGAGGAATGTGTTCTTGATGCGGAGGGACTGTTGGGCAGAGCTGTGCGGGTGGTCTCACCAAGCACCACTTCTTCTGATCAGCTTGTAGCTAGCAATGCTCTTGCCTGAGCCAATCAATTATTTACACCAAAAGGTGCAGGTGCTAGAGGCAGGTGTCAAAACAATTAATAACACTCCTGGAAAAGAATAGTCTCTCCCTAACTCTGCCAGCCCTAGGTGAACTTGGTCCTTGGGAAAGCTCCTTGTAAAACTGCTTCCAGCTAGAGCAATGGTGGGAGGCTGGGGCAGTCCACTCTGAGAACATTCGATACTCACCTACAGCCCTACTCTGAAGCTGTTGAAGATGGGAGTAAGGTTTGGCTTTTGAAAGGACTCACCCTCACTGTTCCTTGCAGTACCTGGTGCCCCACAAAGCTAAATCTTTGCCCTTCAATCTTTGAGCTTTTCTGCCCAGAGAAATGGATAGGCAGATGGGACTTTAAATGGTGGGAGCTGCTTGTTCCTCAAAGGTAAATTAGAAATAAAGATGAATTGTAGAGTTGAGGATTGAACTTTTTCTTGTCGTTGTTTTAAAGTGAAATTGAAACTGAGGCACAGGAAGGCTAAGTGATTTGCTCAAATAAGTAGCAGAATCAGAATTTGAACCCAGGCAGTCAGGCTTCAGTGTATATGCTCTTAACCATTATATGCTTGGCTTTGGTTTCTCCAGTTCACAGAAAGAGTTTCCTTCTCTTGACCTTATAGCAAAGGCTGTTATTGTAGCATAAAAATATCCTTTCTACAACAATGTGTGCTGTTTTTTATTTCTCCTTTTGGTCAAGAATCTCTACTTGATGCTTTGAATGGCTTCTTACCTGTTCTGTGCATAACTGCACATGCTCTCAAATAATAAAACTATTTTTATTGATTTAGTAAGTGGAAATTGTTCTTTTTGGAGCTAAAATCAGGGGAGATGCCCTCAGATTTCAGGGACAATGTTGCCATTCTAGCTTTGCCCAGTGACCCAACTTAGGAATTGTGTACCTGAGCTGTCCAGACCATATGATTTTCTTGGAATCATAAGAGATTAGGAAAGCATCTGAATCTTGGCATTTTCAGCCCCTTAGAGAATTCTTTGTTCTTCTTCACTTCCCACAGTCCTGGTAGGAGACGTCTGGGCCTTGGGGAGTAGGGCTTTGAGCCAGTTATCAGGTTGCATTCAGTCGGTGCTTTTGCCAGTGGGTTGCTAGAATCTGCTACAGGAGAACTTTTGGAACCTCAAGAGCAAAACATTGTGCTTCAGATTCCATGGCCAGGTTCAATTTCTGCATGGGATTTTGGAGGTTAGAGCTTCCTAGACAAAATCCACATTGGGCAGTCTCCAGAAAGTTCCTGTCACCTGCAGCATGGAAGAATCATCATCCCCAGAGAAGATAATAGTTTCTTATCCCATGTTTTGGCTTTTATTGCTGATGGAGGCAGCAGCAGCAACACACTCCTGGACTGAGCAGATTTAATTGAACTTTACCTGATGGGGTGACATTTTGTTTCTCAGAAAAATTCAGTTGCTATTAATAGGGAGGTAGTTATCATGGTTAAATATACTCTCATTCCAACAGAGTACTAGGGGAGCTTTTTAATATTTATGTGACAATAATTGATCTCTTACCACTGTCAAGTACTGCTAAAGACTTATCAGTGTGCTGTTTCAGCACCATATGTTATAGCCAAGATGCGCTCCATGTGTCCTTCCTGTGCCTTCGGGAGAGAACATTGGCGGTGGATCAGAAGAGAAATGGTATGGGCTTCAGAAAAGCTCCTTGCTCTGAGATTTCTCCTCAATGACTGGGTACGCGAGTCATGACTATGAAGTAACAAGATCGCCTCCCCAAACCACTTGTGAAATGAAGCTGCGGTCCTTAATCGTTCCCTTCCCTAGGTGTGGACTAAGAAGAGGGTAGCCCAGTTCAAGGGCACTTCTTATAATTCATTTCGTATTGCATATAATTTATTTTAAATAGGGTATTCTATGCAATCTGAAAACCCACCCACAATTAAAATGCTAACATCTATACCATTTGGTTTTTCTTAATGAGCCATGTGCTGATTTTGCTTGTCTTCCTTCAGCAGTAAAAAAGTTTAACACACTTTTTCTGTAAATTTCCCAGGAACCTAAGCAGTGGCCTTTTTAAAATTTTTACTTGAGACAGATTTTCATTAGGAATTTATTTGTTGTTTATTCATTTTTTATTAAAGATTCATTTTTATACAATCTTATGATGGTTTCACATACACAAAACAGTGGTTCAACATTCACGTATATTATCAAGCCTTCACCCCCTCCATTGTGGTCGCTATCAACATAATTTGATTTTATAGAGTCATTAATTTTATTCTTCATTAGGAATTTATTTATGGGCATGAGTGAGCTACTCAGGAAGAATAGTTTAACTGTTTGAAGCTGTGATGGTCCCCTTAGGTAAACTGCACCTGAGAATCACAGTGGAGGTCAAGGAGCCTGAATTACTACTGTAAGCATTGCACAGCCCTATGCACAGGGAGACTGACCCAGCACCTCTTCTTCCCACTGAGCTGGGGTTGCCATGACTCTTGGATTCTTGTGACTGGATGATCACAGTTCTAGTTGACGAGGTTAAATAAGACAAGCATACTGTGTTATGTGCCCGTGATAATATTTAAATATAAGAAACATCCTGACATGGCAGGTCTTGTAGAACAGACATTCACAAGTCTTTCCCCTGACACACACTGTCTATCAAATCAGTCGTACAATGACCCCTTTCTATTAAAAAATGTAAACACAGCAAACATTTTTTAAAAATTGGATATGCCAACCATATTAGAGTGCTTTTTCATGAAATTGATGTGCAATCTTTTCTCAGATGGACAAATTGCCTTTCTGTTCATTCATTTGTTTGCTCACTTTTTTGGGAGGTAGCACAGGGGATGTTTTCCAAACTATTTGAAAAGACACTTAAAGAAGAACATGTGCTTTTAACCCTTCCTCAGAGCCCCTGATAAGGGCCTGAGAGAAACTTTTTCTGTGAAAACCTTTGGGGAATTCCTAAAACAGGTTAAAAGTGGTTATCAGGAGCCCTGGGCCAATGAAGTGTCTCTGCAGTTATTTCCTAGAGTCCCTCTAGATAGTCTGTTTTCCCTCTTCTTCCTTTTTTTCCCTTGACCTGATAAGCTTTTTTTTTCTTTTAGTAATTAAAGGAAATGAACCTTTAAACAGAAATTATTGTCATGCTTTATTCTTGTTCTAAGCATTTTCCCACCTGTAATCTGATCTAGTCCTCATAAAACTTCTGCAGTTGGAATTGATCATTCCCTTTTTCTAGATGAGGAAATTTAGTGACATTTAGGCTGATGCCTAGGCTTTGAGGTGTTTCGATTTCCAATTAGCAGACATTAATGACTTGAATTTGGTGCCACTTTATTTTAATATCCCATCCCAGTCGCCACTCATTTTCGACCCACCCATGACCACTTTCTGTCATCTACCTATGCAGTTAGCCCTACTAATAATCTGGGGAAATTTGTGAAGAAATTGCTTATGCTGTGGATCCTTTCCCCAGAAAAATGCAAACCCATTCAAAATTTTGTTCATAATTCCATTCATAGAATGATCCCAAGGAGGACCATGACCGAGGTTTAGAAACTCTCAGGCAGTGGTGTACCTGTTACTTTTGAGATTGCACAATCTGTGAAGTTGGATCTCTTAGAAAGGTGGTGACCTAAACCAGGGGTCAGCAATAATTTTTTCTGTGAAGGGCCAGAGAGTAAGTGTTTCGAGCTATGCAGGCTATAAGATCTTTGTTGTGATTACTCAGCTATATGTTAGTGACACAAAAGCAGCCATACATAATACATGAGTGGGTGTGGTTGTGGTTCAGTAAAACTTTATGGCCACAAATTTGATTTTTATATATTATGTATTATGGAATATTATTCATCTTTTGACCTGTTTTTAACCAAGATGTAAAAATGTAAAAAGCATACTTTGCTTGCGGGTTGTAGAGAAAGAGGTGGCTAGCTGGATTTGACCTAAGGACCATAGTTTGCCTTGATAGGCAGTTTTCTGCTCTGGCTGCACATCAGGGTCACCTGGGGAGCCTTTAAGAAATCCTGATGCTGAGCTCTGTCTTTTAGGGTTCTGACTCAGTTGGTCAAGAGTTCTGCTTGTACTTGGGCACCAGTTCTTTGTAAAAGCTCCTCAGGTGATTGGGATGTGCAGCTGTGGTTTAGAGCTGTGTTTTCTAGCTCCAGGTTTAGCCCAGCTCTTTTGTAAAGCATGGAACTGCAATTTCTTAGGGGTCTTAACATACTCCATGGAAGGAAGCTGATAAGCTGAAACAAGTTTCTGAATCATTTTTAAATAGTGCCTCACTTATCCTTCAAGAGGAAGTAGGAGAAAGAGCACCAGCCAGTATGATTAAAGTGGACAAAAAAGAAAGAACAAAACAAAAATATGGGTTTCCTATGGGCACCTGCCTGTGTATATAAAGGCATGGAATGAGTTCTGGAAAACTGCACACCAAACAAGATGACTCAGGTTGCCACTGGGGAGAGGATTAGGACGGCTGGGGTGAAGGTGAGGTCAAGAAGGACTTTGGATTTCAGCCCGCCTTGGTTCAGTTCTGACTCAGCCAGTTACTAGTTATGTGACCTTAGGCAAATTGTTTCACTTCTTGCTGCCTCAGTTTTGCATCAGTAAAATAGGAAAATAGCAATACCTATCTTACAGAGTATATGTGGGATTTAGTGAATTAAATACATGTAAAAAAATCTACAGCTATATCTGGCATGTAGTAAATGCTCAATAAATATTAGTCATTATCATTAAAAATGGTTTGGGAAATACAAAGCATTGTATTGGTAGTGATCGACCATTTTTCGTGCCTCCATGCTAGTTCACTGGGTAACTAGACTCTTTGAAAACAATGATTATCATGCAGGAGGAGTACTCACCCAATCCAGAGGCATATCAGACTCCCTATCGGAGTCTATGGCATGAAAACAACCCTCTAGAGATTCTGATATGCATTCCAAGTGGGCATAACCCTCCTGTATGAATGAAATTATCTTTGTTCATTGTCAAATATAATTCAACCCAGAGATGGTGCTGGGTCAGGTCCCCAGGAAACAGGAATAAAATGAGGTAAGTATGGGTCTTTATAAAGCTAAGAATCCCCACAGCTAAGACCATCTTACTGCATACAAGTATAGTTTCAAAGAAACAGTAACTGTATGGAACCGAAAGGAATATTGAACCACAGCACCTCTTCTTACACACAACAGGTTGTCTCTAAAATATGGTAAATCCCCAATTCCCAGCACAATAAGTAATGTGATATCCATCAGGGATCATTCAAAGAATGAAAAATGAATAACTTGAGTATCTTAGACTTTCTTTTTATAGATAGTACATTTGCCTTCTAAATTATGACTCATGCACATGAATATTAAATATGAGTTTATAATTTTCACTGGTGGGAGAAACTGGGAATATATTTGGTACTAATGAGAACTTGACCTGAGAGGGAAAAATGGTTTTAAATGACCTATCGAGCATACAGTTAAAAGCAGTCTATGTAACATTGTGAAGAAGTAGAGGGTGCTGGCGAATTGACCGTCTGACCAATCAAGGTGGTATGTGTACCAGAGAATTCAGAAGAAAGGAAGAGGCCATGTGTTTTAGTAAAATAATACTGGTTTGAGTATGAGAAGACCTGGCGTCTGGTCTCTTCTGTTACTGACTTTAGATTCATCAGTTAAACTCCCCAGGCCTCATTTTTCTTCTCCGTAATTTGACAGGACTGGACTTGAGTTCAAAGGTTCCTTTGGCCTGAATATTCTATAAATTGTTAATAGCAGTTTCCAGAGCCATGAAGTTCTGCCTGGGTCTCTACTCTGAGGCAACCATCTGTGGTATGTGAGGGAGAAACAAAGCTCTCTGAAGAACTCTTACCCATTTGTGGGGCCAACTTAAACACTGAGACGTCAGTTTTCATTGAAATGTCATCTGTAGATTCACTGCTTTTTATCAAAAACAAGGGCCTTTTGATGTATCTCTGTATTAGTCAGTGACTGTAAGCCTTGGGAACGTTTTCTAACATGAAGGTACATTGGGCTTCTTTCTTTGGAATGAACTCCACCAGAGCAGCCCTGTCAGCCATTGTGGAAGAAGTACATGAAGATGACCGAGGTGTTTGCAACAGTGCTATATGCTAGTGAAGGAATCTCCAGAGCATCACACTCTACCACCCTTTTTCGCATCCTTTGAACCTCCTGCTACTGATGCTGTTGTTTCAAAAAAAAACCTGATTTGGTTCTGGGTGCTATATGCACATGTGTGCTGGACAGCGATGACTGAGAGGAGCCATGGCATCTCTGGCTAAGCAGAGTTTTCACGGCACTGCACCGTGTTAGTCTGCTCTCTGGCCTTAAGGCCCTCAGCTGTGAGGGTGCGTCGCTAGCTCAGCACTGAAGATGTGGCTATGGCATTGCCCTGATATTTGGTAATGGTCTCCATTAAAGGCTCTGTGGCTCTTAGGATAAATCTGAACTCACTTGAACCAGGGCTTTGCTTTGCTTTAGTAAAAGCTGTTGTTCTTTAAAAAAAAAAATCCAGGTAATTCTGTGACTTGTAAAAAGAAGGCCTAGTGAGTAAGTCAGCAAAATAGTGACCACTAGTTTTGTGCGTAACAAATGGAGCAACTTTCCCTTTCCTCTGTGTAGCATATGGTATCATCATTTTGTTCTGTTCTTTGGACCAGTTGTGTGAGCAGGCAGTGGTGCCTCCATTTTATAGATTAGAACATTGGTAAGTCTAGGGACTTGCCTGAGGACAGTTAGTTATTGACTGAATGGAGACTGATCCTGGTGTTTGGTTTCCAAGCCTACTGCTTGATTAGAATACTTATAGCCCTGCTGTAATCTAAACTGTTCCTGGTAGGCAGCCACAGTGGTATATCGTGGTTGAGAAGAGAGCAGCGGGAGTGATCTGCCTAAGTGTAGGCAGTAAGGGGGTGCATTATAGAGAATTCAAAAACAATAATAAAACCAACTAAAAGCCAGTATGCTCTTTGTTATTATGATGCCTTGGCAACTCAGAACAATTATTAGTAATAATGTAATTCTCCCTGCTGGAGTAAACCCTTCCCATCAGTCCTTCCCAGAGGCAAGGATCCTTAGGCTGTCTACCCAGGGCCAGAGGTGCTGCTTAGGGCCAGAAAGGAAGACAGGCAGCCAGTCAGCAGGCTCTGGACTGGAAAAGCTCCTTACTAGCACTCTGAATCCACTAGCAAGTGGTTATTGAATGCTGTTTTCTTGGTCAGCTCTGTGTTAAGAGCTAGCTTAGGGGAAAGAGCAGCCAGGCACGGTCCCTGCTTCAAGGAGCTCAGTTACTTTGAAGAGCTAAGACTTGTGTTGAAGCTACTAGAGCTCACACACAACACAGCAAATAATTAAGAGTCAGATATGGAGGACTATACAGTCTGCAAGAGCTCATTCATTCATTCACATGGGGGATCTAGATTTGGGTTCAAATTCTTTCTCCATCATTCTCTAGCTCTGTAATCTTGGGCAAGGGACTTAATCTCTCTGTGTATCATTTTTCTCACCTGTAAAAATGGGCAGTGATAAATCGGGTATTATAATAGGATTCCTTTGGGGATTAAATGAGATAAGAAGTGCTTACTTGATTTTCAGGTATTTTTCATTCACCAAACATTTAGTGTGAATCTATTGTTTGCCATACCCTGTGCTAGCTGGAGATATGGGCAACCCTCAAGGAGCTTCTGTGACTCATGCATTGTTACATACAGTTACAAAGCGGTATAGTATAATAGCTTAGGTCACAGACCTCTGACACCAGATTGCTTAGACTCAAATTTGATCTCTATCATTTTCGGCTTGTATGTTCTTGGGCAGGTTACCTAATCTCTGTTTGCTTCATTTCTCTCATCTGTAAAATAGGGATAATAATAGAACATACGTCATTTGGATTATTGTGAAAATTAAATCAATAAAAAATGTCAAGTACTTAGAAGAGTGTCTGGAACATAGTTAGCAATCTCAGTTTTAGTGGTTATCATTGTTACGGTGTGCTCTCCCACCAGCACTAAGGAAAGTAACATTCATTTGGAGACTGGTAAAAGGTTTCTACATCAGCTGCAGAAATGGTTGAATCTTGAGATGATGTTAACTTTTTGACTGCACTCTGCTTACAGCAAAACTTTGATCATCCAGTGTAGATTAGATTAGATTATACTCAGTGTAGGGTATTATGCTGAGCTTAATTTTTTAGTTAATTAACGAAGGGTTGACTAGAACACCCTATTGATTTCAACCCTTGTGCTTGGAATCTTTCTGAAATGTCAGTAGCCACTCTCCCACTTTAGCAAATACAGTGTAGTGACTATCTCCAAGTCTGTGATAGAGGCAAAGGGTCCTCCGAATGCCAAGATGATGGGTTTGACATTAGGCTGTCTAATGTGGCTGCAGTGAGCGTGGTGTCCCCTAGATGCCAGTAGAATTTTTGGGGTTTCTAGGTTTTTTATTAGCCTTTGCCAATGACTGTTTTTGATGGTTTTAATAACTTACATTGCAGGGACAAGTTAACGGTTTTATAATTTTTTATGCCCTTGAGGTAGGAACTCAGTCAAAGACTTCTTTGACCATTTCTAAAAGCAAGGACCAGAAAGCTGTGTGTCACTTTCTCCATCTTCCCTTCCGGCTGGGTGGGCCATAAAATGACTTTTTGGTAAAGGCTGAGAGTCTTTTTGGGAGGCAGCAGCAGCAGCAGCAGCAGCAGAGATATATCCCACAAAGGGTTCAGAATGGTCATTTTGCTCCCTGCATTTTTCCTACCAGACTTTCCAGCCTGCCACAATATGAGATGGGTATGATTACTGGGAGGTGAGGGTGATGAGCACTGTAAGGGAGAAGGGCATCTGGGCTTGGGGAACTTACAAAGAACACACTCAGGAAGGCACCACTAAAGGCGCAACTTGGGAGCCTCATGTTAGGTGCTAACATATGGCAAGAGCAGAAGCAAATTTGTCCTAATTTATAATAGTGTGTAGGGCTGGTGTGGCACTGGGGAGGCAGATGACAAGAGAAAATGGGGGATTGGGAACTGAGCTTAGAGTCAGGATTACCTCATTAATGAGGAACTTTCTTTCCTCACCCTGGCCTGTCTCCCTGGGGCTTGTCTGAAGGTGGCCAGCCCTGCAGTAGAAACATCAGGACTGTGTTCCAAAAGGCCAGCTTCGGTGAGTCACAGGCCACAGGGCAGAAAGCAAGACAGCAGGGGACAGCTCTGTAAAAGCTTCAACCCTGAGAGCTTTTTACCTACTTGCCAAGGGAGGTAAAATGGAACATCTTCCCTGCAATAGATGATGTCCTTAATACTTAGATGAAATGCCCATCAGCAAATGGCTTCTCTCTAGTATCCCTGAGGCTTTCACTGGCCACATTGTTCATAGAGAAGTCAACCTTGCAGCACAGAAACAGGTGAGTGATTTTCTTATTATTCGGAAGTGTGGTTCATTGGACATACAGTAGCTACTCATAGTGAAACAATCACCATTTGAAATGTACTTGAAACTGAATAAGCTTCTGTAGATAGTTATTAGCAATGTCCAGACTTTTCAATGGGGTCCTGTTTTTAGTCAGTTGGGGTCAGTTTTTAGTGCTTTAAATTTTCTCTGACTCAGTTCACGTGTTTGGCACTAAACAAGTTTTATGCTTCAAGATATACCCTGGAGAAGATCAACTTCTTTTATGAACCCTACCAAGCCTATGGGTGGGGCCTCCTCCTGGGTCTTAGGGCAGTACTGTTAACCTGATATCAGTATACACAGGGAGTAAGGTGCACAGAACACTGGGTTACTGATTTTGGTCAGAGACTGTATCAGCCAGTGATGGGTGTTATGCATATTGTTGACTTCAGTGAGTTGAAAAGGAATGGCTACAAGGACCAGCTGAAGTGGTGACCATCTACTCCTGCCGCTTAGTACACACCCATTTCTGTGCATCTGAGCACAGCGGGAGTTATCAAGACGAGACTCCAGAGCCAATGGCTGCCCCCTCATAGATAGTTAGTTGGCAATGGATAGGTTAAATACAGTGAGGCCAGAACAGTCCCCAACAGTCTTAGGTTTCAGGGACTGATGCCTCAGAAAGCACTGGAATCACAGTGTGAAAGCTGAGCCCCACTGTGGTGCTTGTTTCATGAAGCTTACTTGGACATCATTCCTAGGGACAGAGAAATCATTGGCATTGCCAGTGGAAGGGCATATCACAGAACTTGACATTTTGCCTTGTCCTTTAGAGGTGCTGGGATCTCTGTCTGTGCACACAGCATGGGGTCCCTTTCTGGCTGTCCCAATCATTAGTGAGCAAAAAAGCTCAGAGGCACCTACTTCTCCTCAGGTGGTGACCAGGGCATCTGTACCCCATCAATTCCTGTCCCTCCTTCTCTAGATAGACTTGTGTCTACTGTAAGGAAGCCAGTGAGCTCACCTGCCCAAGATGTGTTCCTGAGAGGGACCTGTGGATATTTCATTTGATTATAGCAATGATAAGAATGGCTACCATTGAGTAGTCTTTATATGCCAGACTCTGTGCTGAGTGATTAACACGCAACTTACCATTGAATTCTCACAGCAGCACTGTGAGAACTTTGTTTTTATCATCCCCATTTCACCAACGAGCAAACTGAGGTGGACAGAGGTTAAATAACTTGCACAAACTCATGCAGCTAGAAGTGGTGAAGCCAGTATACAAGCTCAGGTCTCGAGACTCCAAAGCCCATGTCCCTGACTGTGACCCTAACCCTCCCCCACCACCCGGCTGTTCTCTCCTCCATCTGGGCTTGATGTCCCTGCATTGTATTAACAATGAACTCTTACCCACTTTTTAATTTAGGGGCCAGGCCACCTATATGCATTTGGTGAGTTCTTACTGTGTGCATATCCTCTGGGCTGGTGTGGGAGCATACAGAGGAAAGATGGGGGGTTGAGAGCATGCTCAGCAGAGCTGAATGAGTTGAATTAGGCTCAGCATCCTGGAAGAGAAAATCTTGAATAGATCTTATGAAGGACAAGAGACACAGAGTTTAGCAGAGAGGAGGACATTTGGTATGGGGGCTTGGCACGGTGTGTGAACTATTGCAGACTCTCAGTACATATTTGTTGGGTGCAGTGAGAGACTTGGCAGGTAAGGGCCAGCCACACCTGTCTTTCTTCTTCCTAACAAACAGGGAGATGAATTAAGCTAACCTATACCCTCTGTGCCTAGCAAGGCACTCCTATCTCCTGTACCCTCTGTGCCTAGCAAATGGCCAGAGTGCACGTGGATGGAAAGGGAGAGCACTGTGGACAGAGGGCAGTGTAGGAAAAGACTGCATTTAGTCTCAGTTCTATCACTTGCTAGCTGTCTGACATTGTTAAATGTACTTCTTTATGCTTCATATTTCACATATGTTACATGGAGATCATAATGGTGACCATATCATGGGACTGTTATGAGGATCAAATGAGATATGCATGGAGTGCTGGGCTGGCGTATAGCAGGCACTCAAGAACTGTTGGCTATTACTATTATTACCCTTGTTTAGAAGCTTGATGACATCCAAGCAACCTTCAAAAATCCTTCTCTCAAAATCCTTTCCAAAACTGGAATCCTTCAAGGATACATAAAACTCAACCTATTTTTGAAGATAGATGAACACACACATATGTGCATGCGTGTGCATGTACAAGGTCTGATTTAATTTTAATCAAAGGCTGTACAATTTGGAAGCTCTAAGTTTCACTGTAACAGGCAAAGTTACAATGGGAAGGGAAATGTATGAGTTAAAAATTGAATACCAGGTAGACACAGGATAAATACTCACTGTGAAGGGTCCCCACCAGTAAGATGGCAAACTTCCGGCTTCTCTTCGGGGTCCTCAGTTCCCGCCGGCGCCACCTGAAGCCCAATCACCTCTCGCCCCCCTCCCAATCCCAGCACCTAGCCAACAGCCAACAGCCCCGTAGAAGTGACACCTCAATCAATTCATGCCCCCTCCTATATAACCCAGCACCTTTCCCTAATAAAGCGGAACTCTCCGGTGAATTGCTGCTATGTGTCGCTCCTTTCCTTTCACACTGTTACCTTAAATATAAAAGGTGTACTCTTTTTATTAAACAAATAAAATACCATTTTGAAAAATAATGGCTATTAGTTGAAACTGAAGTTTACTTTGAAAATGAATCTCCTCAAATACCAACCCAACAAGATTTGAGGATAGTTCCTATGTCCTAGATTCATCTCAGTAAATGATGAACAGTCTGGATCTGTTAGCTAAGCTGAGAAGACTAATGAGCCAATTCATTCATTAGAGTCTTGAATATACTTTGTGGTGAGTAGTAATCACTTATCTGACCTGAGCTCACCTGATTTCACAGCTGTCACTAATACCGCCAGAGAGTGAGAATAGTTTTTGACTTTTCGCAGGAATGAGTGACTGGCACTCTGCAGCACAGGCCAACTGTTACTCAGTATATTCATGCACAGACTCCCTCCACTGACAATACTAACAAACACTGACACAGCACTTGCTACATGCCAGACACTGCCCTAAGCAATTTATAGTCATTCACACTTAATTTTCATAACCAGCCATTTCACTTTCTACGAGAGGAAACTGAGGCAATGAGAAGTAAAATTACTTGCTCCAAGTCCCACAGCTAAAAAGATGAGCTGAGCTTCAAACCTAGGCATCTGGCTCCAGAGTTGGTGCTCTTAAGATACTATATACTGTGTAGCCTCAGCAAAACACAGGCTGAAGAGGATTTTGCTGAGGGCTTTATGAATCAGACTTGCTCACTCTCCCAGATATTAGAGTAGTCTGGGCTTTCAGGAAATACGGACTGTGCTTCTTAGTGTCCTTTCTGCCCTGGAGCCTCAGCTGTGGGTTTAAAAGAGAGAGCCCTATAATTTGGTAGTAGCTTTCAGAGGGTGGGAGCCCAGGCAGTTTGGGAATTGCGATTTTAAGGGGCAGAATAAATAGCACTGTCTTGTCTACTCAAGTTCTGGAGCAATTGAATTGTAAAGCAGATGGAGGACAAAACATTGCCTTTCTTCTTGATCAAGTCTAGCCTAGGGGAAATAGCTAAGCATGCCGGCCAAACGGGCTTGCTCACTGAATTCTGGGATTAGACACAGGTCCTCGTCCAGCTACAAGAGGCACTATACTACCACAGATTTATACTGCAAGGGCAGCTTGTTCAGCACCCTAAGTGCTGAACCTGGGGTCTCGTCCTCAAAGTGCTCTCAGATGGTGGCTGGTTCACAAAGAGGAAGGAAGGAGGAGTCAAGTCAAGCGTGTTTCATTCATTTCCCCCCTCATTTTTACCATCCAGTTAAGATCTCCTCTGACAGGGAACAGTAGGTGAAGAAGGCAGAGATCAGGAGTGTTTAGGGCAGCACTCTTCTCCTGGAAACTAGGAGTGGGGAAGAATGGTTTCTTCTAACTCATGGCCATGTCCCATGATGCCATGTTTTGGGGAGGTGCTGCCATGGTTGCTCTTTTTTGTTTCAAGACAGACATATGATCTGTGAGTGTGTGCTTTCTGAGTGAATCTCACCCTGTCATGTTTCTCTTAGGGAGTCATTTTGAGGCCACCACAATCTGCAAGATCAGGTCTCAAGGACAGTGATGTCAACAGTGAGCAGTTACGTAGCTCGACCCCAGGGTTACGGAAGAGACTAACCTCACGCTCCACTCTTCCTTTTTTGCCTTTGCCTCCCAGAGGCCTTTTCATTCCATCAACCTTGGGAGCAATTTGGCAGAGTTAAATACATTTGTGTTCTAATTTTAGGTCTACCACTTGAGGCTGTGTGACTTTTGACAATTTTCTAGTTTTTCCTAGCCCTTGTTTTCTCATCTGAAGAATGGGTGTAATAGCACACATCTCATAGGGTTGGGTTGAGCATGCAGTGAGGTATAAAGTGCTTAAGATAGTGCCTGCCCTGTAGTGAGTTCTTAGTTAATGGTTTCTAGGATTGCTCATGCTTTTTTCTGCTTTTCTGCTTCCTGGAAGCCCCACTTCTCTGCTAATTGAAAACCTACATCTTATCAAATGTGATTTTAGGAAACCAAACCAGCTGGCCCTGTGCCTTTCCTTCTTTATCTAGTGTGTACTGACCTTTTTTCTTCTCTGGACTCCTACATTTATAGCCTGTAGCAGACAATTTTATATAATTGCTTAATCAATGGTATGTATCATTCTGGGGTTACTTTCAACTAGAATATAGCTGGGCTATTTGGATCAGAAAGCTTCTCTCATATTTCTTTAAAATGAAATATATAGCATGGTGACTGTAGTTAACAATACTGAATATATGTTTGGAAGTTGCTAAAAGAGTGGATCTTGAATGTTTTCACCATGAAGAAAGGTAATCATGTGAGGTGATGGAGGTGTTAATTAACCTTATTGTAATCATTTCACAACACCCATCCCCACCACATACACATTTAGAATCATCACCTCATATATGTTAACATTACATAAAGTTATATGTGACAATTATTACTCAATAAAGCTGGGAAAAAAATCAGGTGTGTAAATACACATAGTATATAGTGTCTGGCACATCATAGTAGGACCCCAAAATATTTTTTCTTCCTTCCATTTTCCCTCTCCTTTCTCTTTTTCTTTCCTTCCCTTTCTCTTTCTGCTCCCTCTTGTTCATCTCTACTGAAGCACCTAGTGCAGAGCTGAAGTCCCAAGAAATGCTAATAAATAGCTGTGGTCCTAAATTCATTGTATTTTATGTGCAGTGAGGACTCACCAGCACTCTTTCTTCTCTCAAAACTGGTGGTCCCTGTTTGTAAAATGCCTGCTGTTCATTCCATCCAATATGATTTCTTTCTTTCTTCCCTTGTTGACTCTGGGGAGAGAACTAAGGAGCAGCCGAATTAGAACCATGTGTTGGGATAAATTGGACCCTAATAATGTGTCTGGTACATGACTTAGGTTTCCTGTAAATATCCTTGAATGACCGCTGGACAGTAAATTACTGAAAAGTAAGCATCGTGTTATGTTTAGTGCTGTGTTCCCAGTACCTGGCACAGTCCCTTATCGACAGTAATTGTTCAATAAATCTTTAAGAATGACTAATTAAATAAGAAGCTCTGTCCTACCAGATCTCAGCTGTCTTTTTAGGAGAAATTGACATGCTGATCCTAAAATTCATTTGGAATTGGGAGGAATCCAAGTAGCCAAAACAATCTTATGAAAGAAGAACATAATAGAGAATTTCCATGTCTGTATTTCAAAGCTTACTAAAAAGTTACAGTAATCAAAGTAGTGTGTTACTAGCATAGGGACAGACATATAGATCAATGGAATAGAATTCAGAGATAAAGCCATACATCTATGGTCAATTCATTTTCAACAAGGGTGTCAAGACCATTCAATGGGGAGAAAGTATATGCTGTCCAACAAATGGTGCTGAGACAACTGGGTATCTATATGCAGAAGAAATGTTGGATCCTTACCTAATATCATATACAAAAATTAACTCAAAATGGATCAAAGACATAAATGTAAGTACTAAAACTACAAAATTCTTAGAAGAAGCCATAGGGATAAATCTTCATGACCTTGAACTTGGCAATGAATTATTTGACATGACACTGAAAACATGAGTGGCAAAAAGAAAAAATAGATAAATTTTTAAACTTTTGTTGATCAAAGGACAATATCAAGAAAACAAAAATACACCCAGCAGAATGGGAGTAGATGTTTGTAAGTCATACATCTGACAAAGGACTTTTATCTTGAATATGTGAAGAATATTTACAATTCAATAATAAAAAGACAAGTAACTCAAAATGGGCAAAGGATTAGAAAGACATTCCTTCAAAGAAAATAAACGAATGGCTGATAAGTGCTTGAAAAGATGCTCAATATCATTATTCATAAAGGAAATGCTAATTAAAACCAAAATGATATACCACTTCACATACATTAAAAAGTAATTAAAAAGACAGATAGTAACAATTCTGGTGAGGATGTGGAGAAATTATAAACCTCACACATTACTGGTAGAAAAGTAAATTGGTGCAGCTACTTTGGAAAACATTCTGGAAGTTCTTCAAAAAATTAAACATGGTTGCCATTTGACCCAGCAATTCCACTTCTAGGCATATACCCAAGAAAGTTGAAAATATATTTCTATGCAAAAACTTGTACACAAATCTTAATATCAGCAGTATTCATAATAGCCACAAGGTGGAAGCATTATGAATGTCCATCAGCTGATGAATGGATAAAGAAAATGCGATATATTTATACAATGGAATGTTATTTGGCCATAAAAATGACTAAAGTGCTGATTCATGCTACAATATGGATAAACCTTGAAAATATTATGGTATGTGAAAGAAGGCAGATACACAAAGCTACATACTGTATGATTCCATTTATAGGAAATATCCAGAGCAAGTAAATCTATAGAGACAGAAAATAAATTTGCATTTACCAAGATCTCAAGTGGGATAGGAAGTTTGGGAGGTGATAGCTAAAGTGTTCAGGGTTTCTTCCTGTTTTTTACTTGTGTCATTTTACTTAATTTTCACAGATGCCAAGTAAGAAAGTATTATTTTTCACATCCTACAGTTAAGGAATCAAAGAAGGTTAAGTGACTTGCCCAAGGTTACACAGACTGTATGAGTCAGGACTGGGATTGTCTCAGGTCAGAGTTTCTTTTTGGGTTGATGGAAATGTTTCCAAATGGATTGCTGCATTGGTTATACAACTCTGCGAATATAGACTTTGAATTATTGCTGTATTGGTTATACAACTCTGCTAAAAGACTTTGAATTATACACTTTAAATAAGTGAGTTCTATGGCATGTCAATTATATTTCAATAACTCTGTTATCCAAAAAACCCAAAGTTGATGCTTAATAAATGATATATTTATTCTTCCAAAGAAAAAAAATCAGAAGCTCTTGGGGTAGGACCTGAGCTTCAGTGACTTTTAAAAGCTCCCCAGGGATTCTAATATGCAGCCATGACCTTGCCAGCCCTTCCATGATATACTGACCTGCATCCAGGCTCATGGGGCTGTGCTGAGGAGACAGTGCCTACATCTGAGGATTAGAGTTCCTTTCAAAGAAGGAGCTCTGTCAACACAAAGCACAATATTATTGCATTTTTCTAAAGCTGTATGAATTTCCACATACCATCTGCCTGTTATTTTTATAAGTTCCTTCCTGAAGTAGGTTTGCATTTATGCTGACAGAATTTGAAGGCAAAATTGCAATATTGTTCCTCAGAATTATTATTGTATTGTCTTCCTAGTGGTTATTTTTTTATTATAAGTTTTATTTTTCTCCCAGGGAAGCCTCCATGAGTGATTCTATTGCATATAAATGAGGGCACTTAGATGCCATCCTTAGGGAGCACAAGGTGATTAGACTGTCAAAGTTAATGAGCTAATGTATTGCTAATCAGCCCAGCTTACAACATAATTTAATAGAGATAATTGAAATAGAATCAAGTGTGTTGCATTTTGAACCATTTCTATTCTTCATTCACTTTCATTAAACAAAAGTTAAAAGTGCACGTGCTACCTTACTCTTTGGTTAGTAAGGTGTAATAACAGCAAAACTATTGGAAAAGATACATAGAACTTTTCACCCAATGACCTCCAAACACCCAAATGACCATGTAACACCTCTTCTGAGCAGTTACAACTCTTAGTTTGCAGCACACTTGGAAAAATCATAGAAGAGTTGGGCCTTTCACAATTACTTGTAGAGTAATTGTCAGAGAGCATTCCTGGCTCTGAGCTTGGTGTGACCCTCCTGCAAGGAATTGAAAAATATTTACAGTACTGTGTATCCCAGACAGAGGCCTCTCAGATAGGACTGCTTCCCTCCACATTCCAGGCAAATCCCCAGTGCTCTGCACGGCACCTGATATGACCTGAAATCCTTTCTCTAGGTCACTCCTTGCTCTTTTTGCTATGGGGTTTCATTAGCCAATATCCTTTATATCCTCTGCTCTTGGGCCCCTTGGCTCTGTTAGGCCTTCAGTTCTAATACCCTCAATTTCATGGTTCCTATTAATTTGTTAAAGCACACTCTGTGGTCTGGTGCGCTCTCAGGACCTGGTTTCTAGCTCTCTGCCCCACCCCTCCCCTTCCCCACCCAAGTCCCTGGACTAAGAGGGACCTCCAGGGAAGCTCTTCCCTGTTCTGCAGGTGGAATCTGCTTTGAGGGAAGGAGCATGGAGCCACCATGCAGACACTGTGTGCAGAGCAGACACCTGGGTCAGACAGACCTACAATTGAATCTACCACTTCTTAGCCACGCAGGCTTGCTTACATCATGTAACCTTCCTGAGCTTCAGTTTCACATAGAAAATGAGGAATATAACGTCTTCCTTACAGGCCTTGTTATGGGTGCTGTTAGGAGGATTAAAGTGAAGATATGAATTCAGTCATATGTCCGGTACCTGGCACATAGCAGGAACAAAATTAGTGTAAACTCTAATCACAAAATTCCGAAGGCCCATTACTGCATAGCTAAGATCAGAACAAAATACTAAAATGGCAAGTTTGCCCCTCCCCAAAGAGTTACACAGGCACTGTATTAGGTGCTTTGAGTCTGCTATGTGGTTTAAAGAGCCCAGTGAAAGCACAGATGATATCTCCATGAAGTCAGCTATGTCACAGAAAGAAAATTCAAGGAGAAGTAAGTCCTCTGTCGACCTGGAGAGTAAGCAGTGTTAACATAATAAGAATCATTTTAAACATTTTCAGGTAACAGATCTCCTCCATACACCCAGCCAGTCACCTTCAGTCGTATTTTAGGTAGGCAAACTTTGTTTCCTCACCCTCCTCGGCATCTAACATGTTCATGCCCTCTAACTCTGAGTGGGACAACTTTCAGTTTTTTCTCTCCGCACACATCACTCGGATATTCTCACATTGCAAGTCTTTTTCTCCCAGCTCTTTGCTCTTATATATAGTAGAAAAAAATAACTAATAACTTCTGCATTTGTGTCAAGCAATGGTTGGGCTTGAGGGCATGTTTTTACTTAAGTTTCTTTGCTCGATTTTCTTTACCAACAGATTAAGAATTTGCTTACAACGTGATGCTGTTCTGCTTCTGGTTTTTTTTTTTTTCTGTTTGAATTCACACATGGAAACTGAGGAGGTTTGGACTGGAAGATTGTGTTTCCACAGCTCAGAAACTTATTCTCACCAAGACATGTTGTGCATGGGCAATCAGAGATGCTGTGCTTTTTAAAGGGATAGGGATCTGCCTCATTTGCATATAGGATGTATGCATTTTCATAAGGGGATATCATAGCTAAGATTTCTATAATGCTTACTGTGTACCAGGTACTGTTGCAATTTTTCTTTCCATCAGTCTCACTTCCACTCTCTCATATCAAATGGCTTGGAACCCACTTCCAGAGCTTTCATTTAGCCTCTTTATAGGGTCTCTTCTCCCAACGGCAGACGGAGACACTAGTTTGCATAACTCTTGGTCCAAGAGTGACTGTTTGTGGGATGTGGGGTGGATCTTTCACAGTCATCCACATGCAGGACAGGATGGTGCAGTGCAGAGCTAGGAGTGCGAAGAGAAGGGAGGTGGTGGGTTGACTTTCTCCTGTGCTGCCAAGTTTTTATGAACTCTCAGGAGTCTAGGAATTCTGCAAACCTAGACTTCCATGTTGTCATGAAGGTACATTTATCAAGGTAGATGGACAGAACCTATTTTATTTAACAGTTCGTTAAACATATTTGGACCTATGGTATATGGACCTCCATTTGTAAACTTGTCCCAGTTCCCCACACATATGAAGGACAGACTAGTTTAAGGCTACAAGCATATATGTGTGGCCAGGAGGTCTGAAAACGTTACCAGTGAGATGGAGGTGGTGGTGGCTGGTGGAGGTGGAGACATACCTGGCTGGGGCTAAATCAGCACTGCTCCTCAGAGCTACATCAGTACATTTCCAGGAAAATGAGTGGTTTAGTATGTAAACTCCTGAACCAGACTCTTCTGTATGTTAATCCTGGCTCTATTGGACAAGTCCCTTAACACTTGTTTCCCAGTTTTCTCATCTGTAAAATGGAAATGATATTAAGTATCTTATATGGTAGTGAGGTACTTAAAACAGTGCCTGGCATACAGTATGTACCACGTAAATGCTAGTGTTTAAAATTATTTTCATATTAAGCTAGCTGGATGTGGTAGGCAAATATTCTGAGGGAATTCTTAGCAGGGGGTCCCTATTCATCTGGCATTTTTCCAGTTCCCAGGACAGTATGAGCACCGTAGAAGATGATCAGAGTGCAAAGAGGTATTCCTGAAATGGGTTTCTCTTTAAGGTAGGAGGAGGGGAATTGGGCTACAGGTGTCTCTCATTCATGTTTGACCTCACAGGGTAGAAGAAAGACCTCAGTGATGATCCTCTGGGACAGGTGTTTGCTCTGGGATTCCCTCAGAAGGTAGCTGTATCTGCCTGGAAGGCTGAGTAGTCAACTGCCCTATTATTGGCTGAAGACTGTGGAGTGGACAGCAGTGACTCTCTATTCCTGTCATATCTTCCTCCTGATTAGGGTGTAGTCAGTAGGAATTAGCTTGGCAGAAGCTGTGGTAGTAGCCATATTCAAACAACATATATTCAAATAATGTGCCACTTAGACCACATAGTAGTTTCTAAGGTCCAGAACCCCTTCGGGACAGTAGTGACTTCAGCCAGAGCAAACCTCTTGGTTAGAGTAGTTCTTCCTAGGCACTTTCGGGACCTGAGGTTGCAGAATCCTGGCTCAGACGGCTGCATCAATTAGGGATGACTGGGAAAGATTTATGGGCACCTGTAAGTACCCTTAAGGATTTCTAGAAATATTCCGTAAAAGGTTAAACTACATGTATTCAAGCATGCTCAGAACTATTGTGATTTTGGTAATAGTGTTAATGTGACCTCTTTTGTATTCACTGGTTGGCAAGACACAAGACATTTGGGTTCCTGAAGGATTTTAAACAGCAGAAAGACGTGGTTAGATCTGAGACTTTGGACACTCTGGTATCATTGTAGAAATAGAATAGGAGCTTTGCAGTAGCTAAGAGGGGATTATGGCAGTGTTCTAGTGCTAAGTGGTGAGGGACTAAACTAAGGCATGAAAGAAGGGTTGGAATGAAGGGGAGGGATTTGAAAAATGCTTCAGAAACAGACTCAATAGGACATGATGTTTATTTTGATACAGAAGATAAAGGAGGAGAGGTCAAAGATGACTCTCCAGGAAAGAGAGCTTTGTGAGTGGAAGAAGAGGTTAATAAAGTCATTCCCATGATGAAGGTAAATAAGAGAATAAGTACAAACTGTCCACTGAATGGAAAATTAGGACGCTATTGGTTCTTTGGTGCTTTGTCTCCAGTGGTCTATCCACTTTTGGCTCATACTCTTTCTTCCTGTTTACCTTGCATGCTCTTTGCCCTCAAGGAAATGCTACAGCTGGAGCCTGCCTTCTTGCTCTGACCTTTCCTGAATCCAGCTCTCCCCAGCTAGAACTCCTCATCCCTGGGTCCCATTCCCTAAGAGTCTCCTACGTGGCATAACAGTGACTCACCTGGTTCATATTAATGGGATCATATACTGCTCTCTCAGGAATGTGGACATTTTTAAGGGTGATTTTAGGAGTAGTCGTTCAATCTAAAGGGATGAATCTCTGGTGGTGGAAGTTTCCAGTTACATGGTGTAGGGGGAAGTGGCTTGTAGGGAGAATATTTAACTCCTTCACAGAAGGAAAACAAAAACTCTGAAATCATAATGGGTTTGTCTGAAGTCATACTGAGGAAGAGATGAGATTATTTTGTATTTCTTCATCCTAGACTATGACTGGCTCACTCTCCCTAATTTCCTTATCCCTGATAGAACTCCTGCTGCCCCGCCTTTCCAGTCCATCAAACCTCAAGCACTAGCCCTTTGGGTGATTGATGTGGTTTTGCTCTGGACTCCAGGCCTTGTGTGCTTGACTGTGTCTCCTTTGTTGTCTTCTGTGTGATGAGTTTCCCATGCTCAGCCTTCTAGCCCCTTCTCAGGCCTACTCTATCTTGTTGCTGGGGACCTACTCTGATCTGAGGAAGAATTCCAAAATGTGATAATCACCTGTGAAAACAAATGGGATAATGATGGAACAAATGACAGTTGAAATGTGTTTACTCTCGTCTGAGGCCCTTGGTTTGGGTGAGAGAAGGTGTACATATTAGGCAGGCTGTCAGATTGTGGGTAGTAACATTAGCCTTCAAGGGATCCTAACATCAGAGAAAAGGTAGGTAAGATTTGGGAAAGTGTCCGAGGGGAGAGGAATGAAATATGTGGCAGCAGATAGTATAGTTTTATATGGAGAGGGAACACAGGATATCTGCTTTTTAAATGCTATGTTTGAGGAATTTAATTATAATAACAAGAACAACTACTGTGTGCTAAGCACTTTCCATGCCTTATATATATCTCATTTTATCCTCACAACAACTGTAAGGCAGGTTCTGGTATTACCCCTATTTTACAGATGAAATAAAGGGGTTTAGAGGGATAAGTTAATTTGCCTGAGGTCCCATAGCTAATAAGATGTAGAGCTGGAAATGACACCCAGGCCAAATTTGTCTCTACGGACCAGGCTTTAACCATTTACTACAGGCTAGGCACTGTTCTAAGCATACATAGAAATGTGTAGGTTCTAGATTTAACCTTTTTAAATCATTGACCAAACTCTATTAGCTAAACTCTATTAGGCAATTTTAAGGTGGGTCCTAAAACTCCATAGCACATTCTGAAGAAGTTGACTTATTTGGATGGTTCACTAATATCTCCTATCAGGTCTTATATAAAGTTCAATTCATGGCTTCATCCCTAATCTTGAAACAAAATGGCAGTCAACAAGATTTCAGCAAACATTAATCCACACATCGCTCTATGTTATGGGTCCAGCTGCCCTCCCACCTCATATATAACTGTCTTTGTCATTCTACTCTAGCCCTGATGGACTGTTTGCTCTATTTTTTGTTCTTTTTGCAACTTGAAGTTAATGCGTATTGTTTCTTAATTGAAGTGTAGTTGATATACAATATTATATTGGTTTCAGGTATTCTTGCTGTACTTTGAATACTACAAGTTCATACCTGCCTATATGCCCAATGCCTAGGAAAGGGTTTGGCACATACTGGCATTTAACAAATATTTGTTGAAGGATGAAATGTTCCTGGTATAAGTGGAAGAGATGGGATATTAGGCACAAGTGGGCAAATTTAACTTTAGCTAGTAGGAGTGCTGGTTCTTTTGTTTTAATAGGAGGAAAGGAGGATAATAATAGTAACAGCACCCAAAATAGCAGATAGTTAAATAGGACTTACCATGTGCCACACTGTTGCAAGCACTTTACACATATGAATTCATTAAATTTTACAGCCCTATTAGTTAGATACTATTGTCCATATTTTATAGAAGAAAACGCATTGGAAAGCTATGTGATTTGATAAAATTCAAGCAGCTAGCAAGTATAGAGTTGGCTCTTAACTGTAAAAGGGCCCATACAGGTGTAGGTAAGCCTTTTATGTTTATAACCAAGAAGAGGAGAGCATTTCTGTCTAATGGCTTCAATTTTCTCTGTAATTTGCTGAGAGAGAGGGAGGAGAATGGAGTCAAGGGATGGAGGTTTGAGGAGAATGGAGGAAATTTGAGGTAGTGTATGGAGAGTGGGAAATGGAATTGACCAAAGATATATATGAGGATCAAAGGTGTGGAGAACATGCAGAGGCTGGTGGTCATGAACATATAGTGGTCCCAGTTTTCCTCATCTGTGACTTTGTCTAGCAGTTATTGATCACTCTGATACAGACACGGTGAACGTGGATAGTAGTGTTTACCCAGAGGTAAAGTTTGGCCAGATAGATGTAATGAAATGACAGGCAAGAAAGTTTAGAATGTTAACAAGAATTATGGAAAAGATGGACTGAGGAATCTAAACTGGATAAAAAAGGAGGTGAAGAAAATCTAGCTGAATGGGCTGGGAGAAAGTAAAGGAGTCACGAACTGGAGAGCTTAATGAAGTCAAAAAATAATTGTGGTAGAAGTACTGAACACTCAAAGTGGAAAAGGAAGAGGTATGGACAGAGAACAGCAGGCGGGAGTTGGTTATACATAGGGTGAAGTAGATTCAGGGATCTTAGGGATGGATGCTTAAGCAGGGTCCAGAGGCAGGCCAGTGGAAATTCAGAAGTTAAGGAACAAAGAAGCCAGGGGTTTGGAAGAGTCGTCTGTATGGATATTGATGTTACTAAAAATGATGACAGGGCTTGGGCTGGGGATGATGATGCCAAGGTCTGATAAATGAAGGAATTTTTGAGAGTCACAAAAAGAGGGAGAGAGAGAGAGAGAGGTTGGTATAGTCAGTCAGATGATGTTATCCAAAAGAGAGGTCTCCAAGAGTAAAGAGCACCAGAAATAGCAATGAGGAGAAAGGGCAACACCTACTAAACTTCTGGCCCTGAGGCACCTGGGGTGTGAGAAAATAATCACCTAGCACTTCAGAGGACCACAGGGGACACAGTGTCCACATTCCGTGATTGATTTCAGTTCCCTTATACCTATTCTCCTTCTTGTTCTTCTCTCTCCCTGTTATTTCCCTATATTGCTCAAGGTAGGTGTGGGGTGTATGTGTGTGTACACAATAAAGAAGACTAATTAAGACAATCATTGATAAATTTTTAGGAAAATTTTAGTTCAGATCATAAACTATCACCCAGTTAAGAAAGTGTTTTCTTAGACGCTGTCCAACAGCTGTCTTTGCAACTCCAGTTAGAGCAGCCTTAAGTGAAGAAAACTTTCAAAAATAATCCACTCTGAAAGGCCTGGAGGTTCTGCAGCTCTCTTCTACCAGCCTGGAGATGTCAGAGAGCTGTAGTGAGAGCCCTGTGAATGGCTAGGAGCGGGAGTGGGCCTGCTGTGCATTTCACACAAAGCAGTACCTTAAGGGGCCAGTCAGCTGCTCCCTTCAGTGAAATTGCTTCAAATAAATTATTGAAAAGTTAAATGCCTAAGAGTATTTGCTGGCTTACTGGTGGGAAATGAAATCGTCTTATCATTGGAAAGGCCATCATGATTCCTTCCCAGGGCATGATGGATTAGAGGGAAGAGGAAGGGGAGAGAGAGGGGGTCAGGGGAAGAAGAGGGAGAGTAAGAGAACACAATGAGCTGACTTACATACCATTCAAGCAACTACCTTCACAATGAACAAGCAGGAAGTCTTGCTTGGATTGTAACTAGATCTCATATTCTTTGATCCAGTCCTCCTTTGGGTCTTCCTGGCTTAATGAGTTCTGGAGATTTGGTGAGTGTAGTGACAGTCTTACCTAGGAAAACAAGGGACTGGTCAACAGTGCTAAACCCAAGTCTGTAGGGAGCCAGGGCACTGGCTGGCTGTTAGTTAGGTCTTTCATCTATTCTCAGTGATGCCTGGGTTCTTGTTCAGCAAGCCGAAAAATGAGCTTCACAAACACTCAAGGTAGGAGAGCAAGGTACAGGCTTTTTTTAGAAATAAAGTGAGAAAATAGAGCTCCTGGCTCACGCTAGGAGGGGACAAGAGAGTCCGTAGTGGTGTGTTGTCTAGGGGGTTTTATAAGCAGTTGAGGATTTTTCGAGAACATGAAAAAAACTTAGGGGTGTGGGTTTGTTAAGTGGTCCCTGAATATTTAGAATTAACTTAACACAATCAACTTCCTCTGATGATTTCTCTCTGAGATACCAGCATCTTGGTCTGGGAGCATATGAAACAAGGCCACCTGCTCAGCCCCCAAGGTGGGCTGAGGTATTGTTTGCTAAAGAGTAAGTTAAGAATTTCTGACATCTTAACTTCTTGGGTATTAAAATGCAATCTTATCTTTAAGGTGAAATCTTTCTTGCCTTTTACTGTGTTGTTTATGGCTGGGCCTGCATGCTAAATTAGTTGCCCAGTTTGCAAAATCACTTCATCAGGTCTGAAGGAGGAAAGACAGCACATAGGCCCGGGCCTTTTAGTATGCTAAAGTGAATCTTATGCATGATTATAAATGGTTAGCATAATAAAACATTGCTACTCTTCTTTATCTGGGGAACATTAACTGATGTCACTGAAGAATGATTCTAGAGCCTAATGTTTAACATAGAGGTTTTGTAGGGGGGTTTCCTTGCATGTAGTTACATTGCTCTGACTGCAAATATCCCACCCTGCCCCCTCCGGAGGCGCTCACCCTACTCTGACTACATCCTCGGTCCCTGTCTCATCAGGACTCTTCTCTCTGAGGGTTTTTGGGTTGAATTCAGAAGGAGGACATTTTCACAGTCATGTTGAAACAGGTGACATCCAGAGAGCCCTGTCAAACTATATAAGCACTCTTCAGTTTTCAGTAAAGTTCATAAGAAACATCCTTGACCAACACTTGAGCCAACCTAACCTGTACCCCATGCTTAAAGCCTTTCATTGTATAGTTTACCACTTAGCAGTGTGGAGCAATGGTTAAACTGGGTTAACCTAAACTGCTTGGGTCTAAATCCTGTCTCTTTCACTTAGCTATGGATGTCAGAAAGGCTACATGGTCTCTCTAGGCTTCAGTATCCTCTTCTGTAAAATGATAATGATAATAATAGTCCTATGGATATACAGTAGTTAGCATAGTACCTAAGTAAATGATGAGTCACTATCAGCTCTTATTATTACCTTATTCTATAGTTTTTAATTTTCTGAGTATATATTAATTTAATTGTCAGTAATGACAATAAAGATTTTTAAAAGCTTGTTAGAATTGGGTCAGCCTCTAGTCCTATTTTAAAAACTTGCTATAAAGACTTGTTCTCATATTAAATATATGTATAAATAGAGTTCTGCAGGAAGTGTTCAGTCTAGAAACATGAGAAAATAAAGGATCATATTGCAGTTCATCTGGTTTTCCCATAATACTAAGAGATATCCGATCAGATAAAATTTGTATAATTAGGAAGCCTGTAAGTATCAGAGTATTTTAATGGAAATGTAAAAATTTTATTATCAAGCAGTTAAATTTATCATTAAAAGTAAGTTGTAACTCTAAAGGAACACTAGGAGAATTTGAGAAGCAGACCTTTCAGAAAGCAAGTGAATTCCCAAACAGTCTGCTCAGAAGATCTGTGGCCCTTTTTGAGGTGAGCATGTGTGATAACCATGGGACTTTTGGTTAAATGTGGAAAAACTGAAAGATATGCCTGACTCCTACCTGATCCCTGATGCCTCCCTCATCATCACTTCTGTGATCTAATTTTGCATGTTGATTTGGTGACCAGAACAGATAAGCAAAAAAATTATGAGGTCAGTCTTCAGTCTCCTTCCCCTCTCCTTCTCTACCCCTTTTCTCCTAGATGCCCATTCAATGCCTTCATCTGTCATGCCTTCCCTGGCTCTCCTCGTGTTCTCACCAGGTTTCCCTCCCTAAAAGTGCTTTATAGTCTACCTCTGTCCTTTATCTCTGCCCTCCCACCGCCCTCCCCACCAACCAAGTAGTTCTCTCCTATAGCTGGCTGCCATGATATAATAATGCATATTATGTTGGTAGCTGATCATTTAAAAATTTTGTTTATTAAAATAAGATTATTACATTATAGGAGCTTAGGAATGTATGAAATAGATGAAGTGCTAAGAGAGCATATAATAGTGGCCTTACACTGATCTGGGAGCACATGGAAGGTCTGCCTGGGGGAGGGACATTCTGAACAGAAATCTGAAGGATGAATAGGGGTTATTTGGATGAAGAGGCATTATGAGTGAAGGGCATTCCAGGCAGAGCCTATTCAAAGACCCAGAGGTGGGAAGAAACTTGACATTGATGAGGAACTCAAAGAAGGCCAATGTGAATGGAACATATAGATGAGGCTGGGGAAGTACACAGAGGCTAGATGATTTGTGCCTTACAGGCCATCCTAAGGATTTTGGACTTCATCCTAAAAGCAGTGGAATGCCATTAAAAAGTTTTGAACAGTAAATCAGATTTGTGGTTTGAATGGAGGATGATTCCTCTCTTGGGTCCAACCAAAGCTGGTCCTGATTTATCTCACCCTGATTACATTTTCTTTCCATTTAAATGTGGTTCTTCTCTATACAGGGAGAGATGGTATACTGACTAAGAGAAATTCAAGAGATAGGTATTTGATTCTGGAAATGGGTCTCTTTAAATCTTTTGTGTTTTCCTGTTGGGATCACACCCCCACCCTTTTAAAACTACTATTCTTGGAGGAGGGAACACACCAAGTCTCTTGAATCAAATTATAAAGACTCTTAGATCAAGCTCTCATCCTATGGACTGGGTAACAGCTTCTGAAATCACTAAAATGCCTCTTAAGTACTCCTCAGACTGAACAGTCACCATTGAATTGCCACTAAATTCAATGCCGAAAACACTCAATATCAATTCTATTGCTTTTGGCTTTGGGGCAGGATAACACATCAAAAATCAGTAATTGAATGATTTACTGTCCTTTAGGGTGGTTACATTTCATGGAGGTTGCCTAAATGGAATTAATTGTGGGCTAATTAAAGTGTTCCCTGCCTCTCTCCCAAGCTCCCCCTAGGGCATTGGCTGCTGTGAGTTGTGCAAGTCACTGAAAACTGTAAATCATGATTGGGCTTGAAGAAAAATGGATTGTTTTCCTAATACCTATTGAACACTTAAAACAGGTGTTTAAATTTCTACAAGTTTTAGATAATTAAAATTATAAATCTGTGCTCCTTGAACAGGAACATGAGTAGGGATCAGAAGTATAAATAGTACCACGCTGCAGTGATTCATCTTGTGGCTTCAGGTTTATTACTGTAGTGAGTGCTGTCCCCAAGCAAACAGCAAAGCTGAGAAGTTTGTCTTTGCTGCCGCTTCACCTTCCAGCCTTCCAGACACCCTGAGCCACCCTATCACTGCCAATACTTCCTACTGCTGGACTCATCTGATGCCAGCTCTTCTCTCTGACATCAAAGGGTTATCTATCCTATGTTTCATTCCTTAAAGGCTTTTTTGGGTAGTATTAGGGTAATAGAATTGCTGCAACAGTGTAAACTCCCAATTCTCAGTGGATTGACACAATAGTTGATTTTTCATACACATAAAGTCTGAAATGGGTGCTCCTGATTGGCTGGGGGCCCCACTCTAAGGACTCATGATGCTTTGATCCTGCAGCTCTATCATCTTAGATATGTCTGTCTCAAAAGTTGCCATGCTCTACTAGTTCAACCATTGTGGAAAGCAGTATGGAGATTCCTCAAAAAACTCAAAGTAGAAATACCATTTGACCCAGGAATTCCACTCCTAGGAATTTACCCTAAGAATGCAGGAGCCCAGTTTGAAAAAGACATATGCACCCCTATGTTTTTTGCAGCACTATTTACAATAGTCAAGAAGTGGAAGCAACCTAAGTGTCCATCAGTAGATGAATGGATAAAGAAGATGTGGTACATATATACAATGAAATATTATTCAGCCATAAGAAGAAAACAAATCCTACCATTTGCAACTACATAGATGGAGCTAGAGGGTATTACGCTCAGTGAAATAAGCCAGGCGGAGAAAGGCAAGTACCAAATGGTTTCACTCATTTATGGAGTGTAACAATGAAGCAAAACAAAACAGCAGCAGATTCACAGAACCCAAGAATGAGCTAACAGTTACCAAAGGAAAAGGGACTGGGGAGGATGGGTGGGAAGGGAGGGAGAAGGGGGAAAAAGGAGCATTATGATTAGCAGCTGTAATGTAGGGGGGTGGGCATGGGGAAGGCAGTACAACACAGAGAAGACAAGTAGTGGTTCTATAGCATCTTACTGTGCTGATGGACAGTGATTGCAATGCGGTATGTGGTGGGGACTTGGTAATGGGGGGAGTCTAGTAACCACAGTGTTGCGCATGTGACTGTATATTAATGATACCAAAGGAAAAAACAACAGTGCTTACCGTAATACCATCATTAGGAGAAACAAAATACTGTAGAACCAAGGGGTTCACGTACTTGCCTGTCTAGTAAAATCTCTTTTCTTTGTAATCCAAGAAAAAAAAAGTTGTCATGCTCTTCTGCATCAAGCTGGCAGAAGAAGAAAGGGCATGGAGAGTCATGTGTGAGGTATGAGCCAGGATGGAAGTGTATCTTGTGCTCATAGTCCAGGGCCACACCTAACTTCAGTGGAAGCTGGTAAATACACTTTAGCTGTGTGTTTAGGATAGAGAGAGAATGGGTTTGATGGATAGCTAATTTGTCTCTGCCGCTCCTGGTGACTAAAGTAAATCTGATAACTTTGCATTAAAGGGTTAGTGGTTTACCTCTGCTTTGGTATTGTTATTTCAAATGGGACTTTCTGGAAAACCGGTTGATATATTAAATTAGGAATCACTTCTATTTCACTGACTTTCAGTTATATGTCAAATGTCATCTGTCCAAACCTCCAAATCATTGATAATGACAGAATGAATACATTTTATGCCATAGTGTGCTCTCTTTCTGTCTCTCTTGCTGTCTTTCTCTCTCTCTTCCACACACACACATACAATGGTGATGATGATGATGATGACTGAAAAAGTAATGAGAAGCTTTTCTTATGCGTGTCCCCTGGATTTAGTTGGGATTTCTGCTAAGGACTGCTGTGATCATGATTCTAGTATTGTCTGCCATAGGAGGAGTTGCTTGAATGTTCACTCATTAAGCTATTAATCTGTTCTAATAAGGAACTGGTGGCTTAGGTTGTTTTAAAGCCAAGCATCTTCTGACATTTTACATTCACTGACAGATATAAAATAAAACAGTATGTCTGGTCAAATCCTGTTTTTATGTGATGGATCAAGGACATTTGAAAAATGTAAACTGGCAATTTATCCAGAAACTTTCTGTTCTATTTTGCTTGGGCAATGATGGGAAATTAACAAATATCTCTGTTCCTTTGCTTTTTTATCCATTTATGATACTGAGAACCTTAATAAAATAAAATAAATGTATAAACTTTATTCAGATCTTTATTTTTAACCACTCCATTGATTTCATTTAAGTGGCATTTTATTTCACTCACCAGAAGCAGGCTCTGACCTTTAAACTATCCTTGCTGGGGGCTAAGAACATTTCTCGTCCTGTACCAATGTCATAATATACAGATACAGATGACTATTATGTAGTCACTTTAGGACTAAAAGGATTTCTTAAAGCAATTGGAGATACATTTTTAGGAGCAAATACTGTAATACTTCTATTGTTGAGCTGGTGAAATTTTAAGAGCTTGACTCACTGGAGTTGCTAAGGTTGATTTTGAAGCTGTTGCACCATCTTTGATAATGCAGGTTTTATATATTCCCAATTAAGAGCCTTCATGATATGTCAGCTCTATTCTCTTATCTGTTTTTTTCCCTCTTTCCACATATGAAAAGACAAGGCTATGAAAATTTTCATTCTACAGTGCTATATCTGGTTTCAGGGCATGTGGAGATCTGCTTTTTCTGAATCTCCAGGTTCAGCCTATTCTGGATTTAGTGTTCAATTCTTTTCTTCTTTCACATCACCCCTCCACACACATTCTACTTTCCACGCCACCTTTCAATCAGTGTCTGAAACTTAAGTTATTTTTGGCAGTAACACCTCTCCCAGTGTCTTGCACAATCAGGAACTTTGTCTTATTGATTTCCTAATTCTTATACACAGAGTACATGTGGCCTCTGCCTACATGGAAGCTTATGTTCATTGACAGATAACATTGTGACTAAATAGACCTATTGAAAATAATGCTTTGGCATTTTTCACTGTGGGCCCTCTCCAGTGATGCCAGTGAATGTCTGAGCAATTATATTATAGTTATTATGTAAGCTCTGGAGGTGAACAAGTCTGTGTTCAAATCCAGATCAGCCAGTTTGCAGCTATGTGATTTTGGGCAAGGATCTAATTTCTTTCAGTCTCAGTTTCCTCTTTTGTAAAGAGTGATGAGATTGCCTATCTTCTGTGTCATTGCGTGGACTGAAGTAGGTAATAAATGTGAAGTAGCACAGTGCCTGGCACAAAATAAATACCCTATAAATGTAAGAAAGTATTATTGCAGATGCAATTTATGAAATTTCTGATCCTGTTGGCCCCTGACCAGGAGACTGAGAGGTAGACGAGATTTGTCCATGTTAAAGAGCTAAACATTCTTTTCCTCCCCCACTCCCTCTTTAGTTTAGATGAGTTCAGGGGAAAATGGCCTGTAGCCTCATAGCAATCATCATTCTGTGATATCAGAATAGGGAGGGAACTGTTCAAGGTTCTGGTGTCAAGAAAATTGATTGAGTCTTCCTTCCCAGGGGCTGAAGTGGGCCAGGTCTGGGTGCCAGAATCTGGGTGTCAGGGCTTGGTTAAGGACTTACAAGGTTTTATCTCTTGTCTTGAAATGGAAGTTGTATACTTATTGAGTGCCAAAAATTAAAATCAAAGAAGCCAAAGCTCTTTTTTTTTTTTTTTTTTTTTTAGTTTAAAGAGTGAGAGTAGAACCAGAAACAGGAGAAGAAAGCAAAAGCTCAGAACCAGGGCTGAATTTGTTTGGAGCAGGGGAGCAGGAAATCAAGAGCAAGAATAGAGGAAAGGTTATGGAGCAGTTGAACACCAGAATAGGGCCAGAATAACCCGTGGATTATTTTATGAGCTAATGCCCATGTAGTGCATGAATTAGTGACCTGGTTTGAAGTTAGATGGTTGATTGCAGAACATTTACCCATTTTGTCACAACTCTGCCCCTACAAAACACACCTGGTCTTCCCCAAAGTTGCAAAGATTCCACTTTCCAAAGGGTACAAGGGCATAATTGAAAGGCAGATGTGTGTCTTTTGTCAATGACATCAAAACTTTCATAGGTTGGGAATGTCCTCCAACTTCGTAGTTTCTATTAATGTCCTGTATTGAATCTACAATTTGCAAGTTATTTTTGAGGGGACAGTCTTTGAGTTCATTAATCATGGTGCAAAGTTGTTCTTTTGTTTTTTCTCTTCACCCTTTTTCAAATGTGATTGGCTGTTTTTCATTGTGGGGTAAGGGAAGACAAGTTCTAGTATTACCAGGAAGAAATGACCCAGTTCCTATTCCTGCTAACTTTCATGATTTTCTGCCTCTCATCATGTCCCTTTTCAGTCTTCAGTTGAAAGAATCCTCTGTGTCTAGTGCATTTTACTTGGCAGCTACCCATTCCATTGATCAATCCACTAGCAACCTGGTAGTACATTTTGAGCTTCTGTTATGTGCCCAAAGTAGTGTTAGACATTGTAGGGGAAATAGAAGGAAAAAAATCACCTCAGCCTACAGAAAGCCTAAGATTTTGTTGAAGATTACTTGGAGATGGAAAAAATTCAGAGAAGCATTATAAATCCTGTGTAATCAAGAGCAGAGGCTGCAAGCCTTCTAGGTCAGCAATCTCATACATTAGTGCATGTCGGACGCGTTGGAATCACCTGAGATCATTGTTAAACACACAAATTCCTTAACTCTAAAGAGCCTGATTCTGCAGGGTGTGGGTGGTGCCTAGGAATCTGCATTTTTATTAAGATTCCTAGGTTATTCTGCTGTGGGGATTCCTAAACCATACTCTGGGAAGCAGTGGGATAAAAATATCTCTGCAAGTGGGGGTACTTATCAGGGCTGGGGGTGGCCAAGGAAGGTTTGATTGGAGCCTGCATGGGGTGGGCCAGATGTATAGAAGAGGTGGTGCTAGGAGATTCAAAAGAGGGGTACTGGAGATGGGGAGGAGAATGGGATATGTTGCAGAGACTGGCTAGTAATTCAAATCTGTTTTCTTTTCTTTTAGGCACATGGACTACATTTCCCAGTTCTCACACAGTAAAGTGTGACAGTTTACCTCAGTCTGGCCAACAGAGTGTGGGTAGAAGTTACATGTCACTTTTAGTCCTGGCCCATAAAATTCTCCACGTCCTCTTCCACTGTTTCTTCTCCCTCTACTCACTAGATGTTGATGCCATGGGTGACCTTGGAATCAATGTGGTGAAGCTGGTAGAACCTCCACCAGTGTGGATGCCTAAAGAACTGTGACTATCCCTCATTCATGAATAACATCTATTTTGGACTTCACTTGAGTAAGACTTCTATTATGTTAAGCTACTGAGATTTCAGGCTTTATTCTGTTGAAGCTTGTAGTATAATGTTAACATGGGACCAGGCTGACCAAGGCAGAGAATTTCTGGGGATAGTCATCATTGTCCTTCTTAGGAGTTTTTTCAGGCTCACCACTACCCAGAATTATGCATGGACACTAGGCCTATATGCAATCTTCCAGATAAACTGTCTCATGCATCATATCAACATTTTCAAGTTGCTTCATGTATATATTTCTGTGTGGCCTTTAGTGATCAGGGCTCCTAGCTGGACATTCCTTTATCCCTAATCCCCTATACCAAGAAGGAAAAAATTTGAAAACAAACATTTCACTGCAGTAGGAAGCTCAGTTTCTCTGGACCCGTTAAAGTCTTATTGGGTAAGGTAAAGATAGCTGAAAGCACATTAGCATGCTTGGGAAGGACTTAATTCATCTCCCTCCCACATCCTGCCTTTCCCCTGCTCCACACCTGCCTAACGGATCCTGGGAAGTAGGTTGGCTGGCTGCAATTAAACTCAAGCGCCTCCTCAAGCACTTGGTAAAAAAAAACAGCTTTGGCATAATGATGCTCTTGTTCCTACTCCATAGAAGGGAGCTGAAAAGGTATTAGCAAATGACTTCGAAACTTGTGAAGGTCCTGCCATTTGAATTCTCATAATTAGTTTGTTGCTTAATTGTTCCTGGTAATGGGTGTCTTATATTTTGCACAGAACTTGTCACTTTTCTATTTATTAATCATTTTGTAGTAGAAAATAATGACCTTCTTTAGTAGAAAACAATGACAGGTGTCGTCTAGCCCTGTGCAATTGAGAGTTAATCTTGCTTGGCACCTTCTCCCACCACCCTCCTCTTTTCAGGAATGGATGCAGCAGAACCTAGCACATGGCTAATCTGTAGCAGGCTTGTGATCTGGACCAATCTTGCTACTGATGGTGTTGAAGGTATGATCTGGAGGCCTCTGTCCTATCTCAGGGTTTGCCCCTGGCCAGAAGCATCTCTCCCTGGCCTGACAAAGTGTCTAGTATTTTCATTATTAAAGTAACTATTCGGGGGCCATGACATTATCTCCAGAATATTTCCAGTTAAAATACAATAAATTACAAGAGCTAGAGTAACCCAATAACCACTAACAAAAGTGAGCTTACTAGCACTGCATAAAAAATAGGAAATCAATAAAATGGTATTCAGGGTGGAAAAAGGTGAGCAAATGGAGTACTGCCTGCTTTCGTGGAGTGTCCTGTTACTGGGGAGAGGATTCCTCGGAATCTTTGGGGCTAGGTGAGACCCCTGGCAACTTGGGGAAAGGGCACCTTGGATCCTGCTGGAGGACCCTCAGAGCCAGTGTATTCTCTAAAAAGCCAGAAATGGTGGACAGCTGTGGGAATTACAGGAAGAAATGGAATTTGAATGGGACAGAAAGGAATAGAGACTGGAAGAGGGAGACAATGAAGATGGAAAAAGAGCAGGGATTTGAAAACAGAGATGTCCACAGATGAAGCCACAACCCTGAGAGAATAAAGGCATATCTGCTGCTGTAGCCCTCCCTCCACTGCCTCACCAGCCCAGTTCTCCTTTCACCCATGGTGCAAATATTTAATGTGTTACCCATTGGTTTTCTTCTTAATATCTGTGTTGAAACTGTTGAAGCCATCTTGCAACCAGCGGGATTGCCACTAAAGCTCATACCATTCACTTCACAGAGCAGGATGTGGTGGTGCCTAGATATGCAATTCTAGGGCATCCCTTCAGTGAGTATGGGAGACTATAGGCACGATCACTTGCTGTCAGAGACAAAGTACATTCCTGACTAATGCCTGTCAGTCACCATGAAATTTCAGCCGACATTTCTCTTCTCTCTAGAACTCCTTCAGTTAACTGATGGCTGCCATTGTTAGGGAGTACTGGCAACTCACAGTAAGTCTCACTGAGCCTGGCCAATAACCCTGGATTGTGTTTCCTTTTGAGTTCTCAAGTCTAATTATTAGTATTATTGCTACTGTTTACACACACACACACACACACACACACACACAGACACACACGCACACATTACTAAAAAAGAATAAAGCATCATTGCATAAAACATGCAAGAAGACATTGCCAGTATAATGCTGCTCATTGACAGACAGCAGCCATGATCTGTAGATAATAACATTCTTAATTGGCACATTTTCCTGGGTTAGAGATAAGCAAAGAGGTACCCCAAAACTTCATCTGTTTTCTAGAGACTGAAGCCATCTTAAGTACCTAGGAGCCCTTAAGACTTGTGTTTTGTCTTCACCTCACAATCTGCCTTATTCCTCTGTTATAGTCTTGGAGTATTTTATTGACTCTTTGCCTTTGGCTTCACTCAAGCAATGAAATCTTGCACCTGGATTAGCATGAAAAATATATCCGCAGTTTATCCTTCATATTTTTTGCCAGGGTAAAAAACATTTTTGCCTGTCCGGGAAATATAAGCAACATGCTCCTGTGTGAATACTTATTATTTGCCTTTTGGAGAAAGGTTACAGAAATGTCTCTTTGGGGAGAACACCATGCACAATTTTTTCTTCTGGCTTAGTAAATGTCTTGCAGATGTACCTCTCTGCATCCTGCAGCTGCCATTCCCTTTGCAAGTTCACCTGGCATGAATGCACCATGGAGGCAAATTCCCATGATAGTAAGATATTGCAAATACTTCCCCCCTTGAAATGGATGTGGAATGTTTTCCTATGATGTCAGAGTTTTTGAAGCAGTGTGATGTATTGGAATTTGATTTGGAGCGTCCTGATCTTTCAGTTTCACCAAGGGCCACCTTCATGACACAGGTTGGCAGATAGGATCAACATTCTTGTTGGACTGTAAGCTTGTAGTAGGAAGCTTTGATTGGTGTTTGTTGTTCTGAGCAAGAGGATTTGACCTGTGATACATCTCAAGTGGAGTAATATTACCTTGCCTGTGAGTACCAGTCTCAAATCTCAGGCAGACATGGTGTCCAAGCAAATGTACTGGTGACCAGGAGATTTTCCAGCTAGTAGCCAGGTTGGCACCTGTCCACTATTGCTTATAAGAGTTGTGCTATAAACTGCTGACCAAGAGCTCAACAGCCTTCCCCAGTGATGCATTCAGGTTGGCACCTGTCCACTATTGCTTGTAAGAGCTGTGCTATAAACTGCTGACAAAGAGCTCAACAGCCTTCCCCAGTGATGCATTCCCCAGAGAGTTACTGCTAGGTCGCCAGCATTGCCTCTTTATTTTGTTTTGCTAAGTTGTGCAAATTTGACGTCATTGTAAGCTGCCAGGCCTTTCATACAGATTTACAGAAATGGCCAGAACAACCAGTGAAGTGTTCACCAGCAAACAAAGACCCATGACTACACTTACACCCTCATGAGCTAAGCTGATTTGAACCAAGGACCAGAAATGATCTCTTTAACATTGACTCTGCCTTAATAGGACTGAATCAACAGTGGAAATATTAGGACCTTAGGCCCCTGCAATAATAAGTATAACACGTAGGATTTACTGAGTTCTTCCTATGTGCCAGACATTGGTACAAGCAAGCAAAAGTGTATCCATAGTAGCCAAATTCCTAGAAGCAAATACTGGAATTGTGGTTGCCAGGGGTTTGGGGGAAGGAGAAAGGAGTAGTTGCTAATCAACAAGTATAAAATCTCAGTTGTGCAAGATGAGTATATTCTAGAGATCTGCTGTACAACATTGTGCCTATGGGTGATGATGCTATATTATACACCTACAAAATCTGTTAAGAGGGTCGATATCATGTTAAGCATTCTTACCACAACAAGGTAAACATTTAAAAAGACATATGTATACAGCCTTGTGCAACCGTCAGCTCAGTCAAGAGAATGAACATCTCCATCTGCCGAAAATGCTTCATCCTGCCCCTGTGTAGCTCCTGCCTCCCACCCGACCCTTGGCCCCAGGCAAACACTGATCCACTTTCTGTCACTGTGGATTAATTTGCATTTTATACAGTTTCATATACATGGAATCATCTGCCAGGGACTGTTTGTCCTCTGGCTTATTTCACTCCGCACATTTACTTTGATATTCAACTATGCTGTTTCATTTTTTCTGCTGAATAGTATTCCAGTGTATGGCTGTGCCACAGTTTGTGTAGTCAAGTGTAAGGCTTTGTATGTATACAGGCTTTCCTTTCTTTTTAGAGAATACCTAGGCTGGATCATATGGTAGGCGTATGTTTAACTTGTTAAGAAACTGCCGAAATCATGGTGCAGCCAGGAAATGGAACCACTCAGCAATGAAAGAATAATAAAAATATAATAGGTAACATTTATTGAGTTTTTACTATGTGCCAGGCATTGGTAAGTTGTCTCTTCTTATTTGGACTCTCACTTTCCACAGTTTGAGTTACTCATGGTCAACCATGGTCCTGCAGGAGATGATCCTCCTTCAGAAGGTCAACAGGAGCCTACAAAATGTCGTAATGCCCTCATCATTCACCTCACCTCATCTCAACACGTAAGTATTTTATCATAGATGATCATTACAAAAAGGGTGAGTATAGTGCAAAAGATGTTTTGAGAGAGATCACATTCATATGACTTTTATTGCAGGATATTATGATTGTTCTATTGTATTATTGGTTATTGTTGTTAATCTCTAATTGTGCCTAATTTATAAATTAAACTTGACCAAAGATATGTATATATGGGAAAAAAACAGTACATCTAGGGTTTGGTACTATCCATGGTTTCAGCTACCCACTAGAAGTTTTGGAATTTATCTCCCACAGCTAAGGGGGAAGTGCTGTATAAGCAGGCAGGTATTATTCATGGAATCCTCACCACAAAGCAGTGAGGTGATACTGTTATTTCACTCAGTTCATAGAGAGAAAACTGAGGCACAGAGGGGTAAAGTCACTTGCTCAAGGTCACATGGCTAGTAAAGTGGCAGGGCAGGGTTTTATGATTTCAGCATCTTGGGGGTCTGGCTCCAGCATCAAAGGTCTTATTACATACACTGTCTCTTTGCTGCTGTCAGGAAGGAAAGCAAAAATAGTTTTCCACACTGGGATTTTAGACTCATACTTCACTTTGCCCATATGGAAACCTGTCTGGGTTTAGGAAGTTCTTCAGCCAGTTTAGAAGCAGTAATTGATTTGCTATGTGACCTTTGTAGTCCACTTGACTTCCCAACCCCCATTTCCATATCTAAAACTGTGACTAGTAATATTCCCCACACCCGCCTACAGAAGTTGTTGTGAGATGTGAAGTAAATGTTCTTTGAAAGTAGCTCATCATTTAAAACCTGCTTCTGTTGAATTTCTCTGTCTGAAGATCAGTGAGTCCCAAGTGTTAGGCAGCAGTAGAGGTAAAATGCACCACAGGCTCCAAGTTCAAAGTAAAGGTTAATACAAGTTCAGGATAGGGAAAGGAGGAAGGAAGCTGGCTTCCACACACACCAAAGGGACCTAACAAACGAGAAAGCGCACTAGCAGGGCAGGCTCAGAGGAACAAAGAGGAAAGGCAGGTTTGAGAGTGAGCTGCCTCTTTTCTTCTTGATCTTAGTGCTTTGCCATTTTCTGATAGACTAGAATTATGTGAAGGGAGAAGGAATACAGGTGGAAATCAGAGTGCATCATGCATGAGCTTGTGAAAGAGTGTACCACTCACCACATGCAGACCTACAGACACGTAAAGGACCTACCATTCTAGGACGGAACCTGCAGGTGAAATCATTCTTCCCTGACACAGTTTTCCTGCTGAGAAAATAGTCCTGGCATTTGGCTGCTGTGGAAAAGAAATAAAGTCACCCAGAACTTCATAGGAGCATCATGGAATTAGAGAAATGAACTACATTAAAAGTATTTTGTCCTACTGAAAATCACATTGTACCTAAACAGTGTTCTTAAAAGAGAAAAGGCTCAATATGCATTACAGAGGGAAATAAGTGCTCTTTGATTCACTTAAGCATTTGGTATCCACTGTATTCATCATAGTTTTATTGCAATACTGAGAGAACAACAATGATGATAACATTTTCATTCCATTTCATTCCTATAATATGATGGGGGATATGCTCAATGCTTTATGTGCATTGTTTCCTAGTCTCACAACAATCTTATGAGGTAACAACTATTGTTATTCCCATTTTCTCGATGACAAAAATGGACCTTCAGAGATTACTGACTTGCCATTGGTCATGTAGCTAGTCACAAACCTTAGTGGCTTTCCATCACTCTCTCCCCCTACACTCCATTATCACTAAGTATCCCAATTAATTTTTGTTGCCGTGTTTGTTCCCATGTTTATTGTTGTTCTCCGATACTAGAATGGAAAGGCCTTGAGGGCAGAGATTCTATTAAATTCATCAATGTATGCCTTGCTTTTAGAACACTCCGAGGCATATAGTAGGTGCCTGCTGTTCATGGTTGAACAAGTGACCAAACCTGCTGGAGGCGGAACTCCATCCTATATCTACGCAACTCCAAAGCCTTTGATTTTTTGACTACACCGTATTGCTCCTCTCTTTCCACAGTTATTTTTTCTTTTTCTATTTTTTAATTAAGGTATCATTGATATACAATCGTATAAAGGTTTCACATGAGCAACATTGTGGTTATTACATTTGTCCCCCACACCCCATTGCAGTCACTGTCCTTTGGCACACTAAGATGCTGTAGAGTCACTACTTGCCTTCTCTATACTATACTACCTTCCCTATGACCTGCCTACATTATGTGTGCTCATGATAATGCCCTTTAATACCCTTCTCTCTCCCCCTTCCCACCCGCCCTCCCCATCCCCTTCCCTTTGGTAACTGCTAGTCCCTTCTTGCAGTCTGTGAGTCTGCTGCTGTTTTGTTCCTTCAGTTTTTGCTTTGCTCTTATGCTCCACAGATAAGTGAAATCATTTGGCATTTGTCTTTCTCTACCTGGCTTATTTCACTGAGCATAATATCCTTCAGCTCCATCCATGTTGTTGCAAATGGTAGGATTTGTTGTCTTCTTATGGCTGAATAACATTCCAGTGTGTATATGTACCACATCTTCTTTATCCATTCATTTACTGATGGACAATTAGGTTGCTTCCATATTTTGGCTATTGTAAATAGTGCTGCAATAAACATAGGGGTGCATATGTCTTTTTGAATCTGGGATCTTGTTTTCTTTGGGTAAATTCCTAGGAGTGGAACTCCTGGGTCAAGTGCTATTTCTGTTTTCAGTTTTTTTGGGAAACCTCCATACTGCTTTCCACAGCGGTTGAACTAATTTACGTTCCCACCAACAGTGTAAGAGGGTTCCCCTTTCTCCACATCCTTGCCATCATTTGTTGTTCTTTGTCTTTTGGATGTTGGCCAACCCTAACTGGTGTGAGGTTATATCTCATTGTGGTTTTAATTTGCATTTCTCTGATAATTAGTGATGTGGAGCATCTTTTCATGTTCCTGTTGGCCATCTGAATTTCTTCTTTGGAGAAGTGTCTGTTCAGATCCTCTTCCTGTTTTTTAATTGGGTTATTTGCTTTTTTGGATGTTGAGGCATGTGAACTCTTTTTATATTTTGGATGTTAACCCCTTACTAGACATATCGTTTATGAATATATTCTCCCATACTGTAGGATGCCTTTTTGTTCTGCTGATGGCGTCCTTTGCTGTACAGAAGATTTTTAGTTTGATGTAGTCCCATTTGTTTATTTTTGCTTTTGTTTCCCTTGCCCAAAGGGATGTGTACAAAAAAAATTGCTCATGTTTATATTCAAGAGCATTTGCCTATGTTTTCTACTAAGAGTTTAATGGTTTCATGACTTATGTTCAGGTCTTTGATCCATTTTGAGTTTACTTTTCTGTATTGAATTAGACAATAATCCAGTTTCATTCTCTTACATGTAGCTGTCCAGTTTTGCCAACACCAGTTGTTGAAGAGGCTTTCATTTCCCCATTGTATATCCATGGTTCCTTTATCATATATTAATTGGCTATATATGTTTGGGTTTATATCAGGGATCTCTATTCTGGTCCATTGATCTATGGGTCTGTTCTTATGCTAGTACCATATTGTCTTGATTACTGTGGATTTGAAGTAGAGCTTGAAGTTGGGGAGTGTAATCCCCCCTGCTTTATTCGTCCTTATCAGGGTTGCTTTGGCTATTTGGGGTCTTTTGTGGATCCATATGAATTTTAGAACTATTTGTTATAGTTTATTGAGGAATGCTATTGGTATTTTGATAGGGTTTGCATTGAATCTGTAGATTGCTTTAGGTGGGATGGCCATTTTGACAATATTAATTCTTCCTATCCATGAGCATGGGATGTGTTTCCATTTATTGGTGTCTTCTTTAATTTCTCTCATGCAGTTTTTAGGGTACAGGTTTTTCACCTCCTTGGTTAGGTTTATTCCTAGGTATTTTAATAGTTTTGATGCGATTGTTACTAGAATTGTTTTCCTGATTTTCCATTCTTCTAGTTCACTTTTAGTATATAGAAATGCAACAGATTTCTGTGTATTAATTTTGTATCCTGTAACTTTGTGAAATTATTAGTTCTAGCAGTTTTCTGGTGGATTCTTTAGGGTTTTTTATGTACAATATCATGTCATCTGCAAACAGTGACAGTTTGACTTCTTCCTTACCAATCTGGATACCTTTTATTTCTTTGTGTCATCTGATTGCCATGGCTAGGACCTCCAGTAGTATGTTGAGTAAAAGTGGGGACAGTGGGCATCCTTGTTGTGTTCCTGATCTTAGAAGAAAAGCTTTTAGCTTTTCCTTATTAAGTATGAGGTTGGCTGTGGGTTTGTCATATATGGCCTTTATTTTTTGAGGACTTGCCCTGTATACCCATTTTGTTGAGAGTTTTTATCATGAATGGATGTTGAATTTTGTCAAATGCTTTTTCTGCATCTATTGAGATGATTGTGTGATTTTTGTCCTTCTTTTTGTGGATGTGGTATATTACATTGATGGATTTTCAAGTATTATACCGTCTTGTATCCCTGGAATAAATCCTACTTGATCATGATGGATGATCTTTTTGATGTATTTTTGAATTCAGTTTTCTAATATTTTGTTGAGTATTTTTGCATCTATGTTCATCAGGGATGTTGGTCTGTAATTTTCTTTTTTTGTGGTATCTTTGCCTGATTTTGGTATTAGAGTGGTGCTGGTCTCATAGAATGAGTTTGGAAGTATTCCCTCCTCTTCTACTTTTTGGAAAACTTTAACTTCTCTAAATGTTGGATAAAATTCAGCAGTGAAGCCATCTGGTGCAGGCATTTTGTTCTTAGGTAGTTTTTTGATTTCCAATTCAATTTGATGATGATAATTGGTCTATTCAGATTTTCTGTTTCTTCATGGGTCAGTCTTGAAAGGTTGTATTTTTCTAGAAAGTTGTCCATTTCTTCTAGGTTATCCAGTTTGTTGGCATATAATTTTTCATAGTATTCTCTAATAATTCTTTGTGTTTCTGTGGTGTCCCTAGTGATTTTTCCTTTCTCATTTCTGATTCTGTTTATGTGTGTAGACTCTCTTTTTTCCTTGATATGTCTGGCTAAGGGTTTATCTATTTTGTTTATTTTCTTGAAGAACCAGCTCCTAGTTTCATTGATTCTTTCTGTAGTTTTATTCTTTTCAATTTTATTTATTTCTTCTCTGATCTTTATTATGTCCCTCCTTCTCCTGACTTTGAGCCTCATTTGTTCTTGTTTTCTTTTTCACTAATTGTGAGTTTAGACTGTTTATTTGAGATTGTTCTTCTTTCTTGAGTTAGGCCTCTATTGCTATATACTTTCCTCTTAGAGCTGCCTTCACTGCGTCCCACAGATTTAAAGGTGTTGAGTTGTTTTCATTTGTCTCCATATATTGCTTGATCTCTGTTCTTATTTGGTCATTGATCCATTGATTATTTAGGAGCATGTTGTTAAGCCTCCATGTGTTTGTGGGCTTTTTTGTTTTCTTTGTACAATTTATTTCTAATTTCATACTTTTGTGGTCTAAGAAGTTGGTTGGTACAATTTCAGTCCTTCTGAATTTACGGAGGCCCTTTTTGTGTCCTAGTATGTGATCTATTCTGGAAAATGTTCCATGTGCACTTGAGAAGAATGGGTATCCTGCTGCTTTTGGGTGACTGTTCTGTAGATGTCTGTTAGGTCCATCTGTTCTAGTGTGTTTTTCAGTGCCTCTGTCTCCTTACTTATTTTCTTTCTGATCAATCTGTCCCTTCGAGTGAGTGACGTGTTGAAGTCTCCTGTAATGAATGCATTGCATTGTATTTCCCTTTTAATTCTGTTAGTATTTGTTTCACATATTTAGGTGCCCCTATATTGGGCACATAGATGTTTGTATGGCTATATCCTCTTGTTTGACTGACTCCTTTATCATTATGTAATGTAATTCTTTATGTCTTGTTACCTTCTTTGTTTTGAAGTCTATTTTGTATGAAAGAAATACTGAAACTCCTGCTCTTTTCTCCCTATTATTTGCATGAAATATGCTTTTCTATCACTTCCCTTTTAGTCTGTGTAGGTCTTTGGGTTTGAAGTGAGTCCCTTTTAGGCAGCATATTGATAGGTCTTGTTTTTCCATCCATTCTGTAACTCTATGTCTTTTGATTGGTGTATTCAGTCCATTTACATTTAGTGTGATTATTGATAGATATGTACTTATTACCATTGCAGGTTTAAGATTTCTGCTTACCAAAGGTTCAAGGGCAGGTTCTTTACAATCTAACAGTCTAACTTAACTTGCTTATTACACTATTTCAAACACAACCTAATGGGTTTTTTTCTCCCTTCTTTTTCTTACTCCTCCACTCTTTATATATTAGGTGTCATATTCTGTAGTCTTTGTGTATTCCTTGACTAACTTTGCTGGTAGTTGATTTAATTTTGCATTTGCTTAGTAATTAATTGGTCTACTCCCTTTACTGTGCTTTTATTTTCTTTGGTGACAGCTATTTGGCCTTAGGAGCACTTCCATCTATAGCAGCAGTCCCTCCAAAATACACTGTAGGGACAGTTTGTGAGAGGTTAATTCCCTCAACTTTTGCTCATCTGGGAATTGTTTAATCCCTGTATCAAGTTTAAATGATAATCTTGCTGGATAAAGTATTCTTGGTTCAAGGCCCTTCTGCTTCATTGCATTAAATATATCATGCCACCCCCCTCTGGCCTGTAAGGTTTCTGCTGAGAAGTCTGATGATAGCCTGATGGGTTTGCCTTTGCATATGATTTTTTCTCTCTCTCTGGCTGCTTTTAATAGTCTGTCCTTATCCTCGATCTTTGCCATTTTACTGATGATATGTTTTGCTGTTGTCTTCCTTGGGTCCCATGTGTTGGGAGATCTGTGCACCTCCATGGCCTGAGGACTATCTCCTTCCCCAAACAGGGGAAGTGTTCAGCAATTGCCTTCTCAAATACACTTTCTATCCCTTTTTCTCTCTCTTCTTCTGGTACCCCTATAATGTGAATATTGTTCCATGTGGATTGGTCACACAACTCTTTTAATATTCTTTCATTCCTAGATGTCCCTTTTTTCTCTGTGCCTCAGCTTCTTTGTATTCCTGCTCTCTAATTTCTAGTTCATTTACTATCATCTTTACCTCATCTAATCTGCTTTTAAATCCCTCCATTGTATGTTTCATTTCAGATAATGTGTTTTTCAAAATTTCTATCTGTTTCTTGAAGTCCTTCCTGAGGTCTTGAATTTTTTCTTTAGATCTGTGAGAATGTTTATGATTTTTGTTTTGAAATCTTTTTCACAAAGATTGGTGAGTTGAGTTTCAGTTGGCCCTCTTTCTGGTGTTTGTGGGATTTTGGTTTGTACCAGGTTCTTTTGCTATTTCATATTCCTAATGATTAGTATGGAATAATAACTGTGTCAGTGGTACCCTTTAGTACCCAGAATCTTTACTCTCTGGAGCTGCCTGGCCTCTGGAGCTATGGTGGGGGTTGCAGGCAATTGGTGCCAGTGCCTGCCGGGAGGCAAGAGCTCTTTCCTGCTTTGTGGCTGCAGTGCCTGTTTCCACTGCCAGGGCCAGTGGACCTAGCATGCAGGTAGCAACCTCTGTGTCACACCCCTGTAGCTGCCTTAGGTGGTGCTGTTCTCTTGCTGGCCTGGTGCAATGGTGGTGGCTGTAGGTTTGCAAAATGGTGCTGTCTTGGAAGAAGGAGTGGCAAGCTGCATATCACAGTGGGGAGCCTTGTCATTGCATTTGTAGCCAGTGGGATGGGGTGTGTGAAGCTCCTGAGAGTTACCACCCTGCTGGGCTGAGTGTGCTGGGAGTATTTTGTCCATCTGTCCTTTCACCTTAGCAGCAAGCTCTCTGTAATCCTTGCTCCTTTAGCAGCTTTCTCATTGTTGGGAAGTCTTTCAACATGCCCACTTTTCTTTTGCCCCAGAGCGGCCAGTTTTGGATACCTGTTCTCCACAGTGGCTGGAATCTCTCTCAGTCTGTCTGAGTATTCCTCCTGTCTTTGCTTTCCAACCCTTCCAATCTCTAGAGCACCATGTAATGTGGGTTCGTGCTCCTGGAGTAGATCTCCAGGTGTGTGTATTTAGCAGTCCTTGACTTTTATCCCATCCCTGCTCCATTTCTCTTCCTCATGCTGATGAGCTGGGGTCAGGGGAGGGATTGGGTCCCACTGTATCACAGCTTTGCTACTTTACCTTTTCTATAATGTCTTCTCTTTTCCCCAGATGTAGGCCAACTCTTGCAGTCTTCTTTCCGGGTTTTCTTTCAGTATTAGTTGCATTTGCTGTATTTTCATGTTATATGTGGTTTGTGGAGGAAGTTTCTTCCTCACTTCTCATGCCACCATCTTGTTTAATCTCCACACTTATTTTTTCTATTTAACAAGACTAAAAATGGAAAGTTGTAGCTCTCTGTTTTTATCCATGCTTACTCTCTCCTCAGCAATGACATCAAGAGCAAACAATGGGCTGAGGCTTTTTTTGTTTGGGAGGTAAATTAACACCCCCAAACACACCAAAATAGTTTTTCCCATAAGAAAAATTCCTCTGAAAAAGGAATGGTGATATAATAAATAAAAAGTTAGAGCATTGAGTATAATCTGCATCATGGGAAATCCAAACTTTTTGTGGGATTTTATCTTATTATTTGGGTGTAGGGTGGGGAAGGAATTTATTTTTCATTCTTGTCAGCAGGTGGCAGCAGTTTTCTTAGGCAGCACGTGAGCTAAACTGGGAACCTAGCAAGCCTGTTCTAGGTGATGATAAGAGATTTTTAAAAGCCAAGTAACTAAGTTCACCTTTTCTGGAGATTGGTTAACTTCTAATTGAAATAAAATTGAAAACACCATCTGTTGCACATAACGTCAGTGCAGGAGAATGTGTAACAGTTGCTTCCATCTGCACTGGTAACTGTTTTGAGGGGTGTGATAGGACTTACATAGTCCTTTCTTAATCATATGTAATAGAAATGTGATATACTGGGCATTCTCAGTCTGCTTATATATTGTCCATTCTCTACCCCACCTTTTATAAAACTGTTTAGCTGGTTTACCTCATGGGTCTGACCACACTAGTGCATTCTTCCCCAGTGGGGCATTCAGAAGGCATGGGGGGCAGATATGTTTAGGTCAAAGCAGAGTGGGACTGGGGTTGGCTACTATTAGGGGCTGTATGCTTTGACATTGTTCTGTGATACAGCCTTTATATGACTGGCTCAATGAGAGATGGTCAGTGGTTGCTGATTTACTTGTCTATCTCTTCACTGGTTTGAAAGCACGTTGAGAAAATAGATTGTTTTTATTCCTTTTTGTACCCTTATTGCCCAGCAGAGGACTTGGGATATAACAGGTGCTCAATACAAGTTTGTTCCTTGGATATTTGGTTGTATTATTCTGAAGCTTTCATAGTAGTGGGAATCTTGTTGGACTTTACACAGTCTGGTTGTGTGTTTCTGATTTAGTGTTATCTGCAGACTAAAGGAAATGCCCGAATGTCCAATCTTGTGTATAAATCTGTGCAAATGTGGTTTATTTAAATCAATTTTGTTCTCATTTGTTGATCTCTGATAGCCTTGAAGGCCACATTTATATATTTATAATTTCATCATCAGCATTGAATGAGATCAGCTTTATGCTAGACTCTTGTGGTGCTATTACATAGTAATACAGTTCTTGCCCTTTAAGAGCTGGGATGTAAGATGTGGCCATGTAATCATGAGGGACAGTACAAGTTAGAATAGATTTCAAGCCCTCAGTGAACAAGGATGAGCCAGAAAAAATCAGGTAACAGTGAAAACTTTAGCCACGATTTTCTGCTAAATGCTATAAGCAATCTGGTTATTTGAAACACCCTGGATAACAGAATCTTGATGTAGAAACACAGCCATGCTGTGCTAGGTGCTGAATGTTCACCTCTCTTAAATATCTTCAATGCATAAATTAGCCCCAAAGAGACTAAAAAACTAATGGTTTACTTTTTTATAAAGGAATTCTTTGCTGAATCAGTTATTTTTTTCATGTGCTAATAATAGGTGAAAGAACATACCATGAATAGTTTCATAAAGTGACTGCAATTTTAGTTTTCATACTTAATTTTAGCCTTAGCTGGCTGAAAAGAAGTGAAAAGCTCCAAGATCAAAACCATAGTTTGATGAAAAGCAATTATTTGATTATTTATACAAAGTACTGAACTAAAGAATCATGGTTCTGCAAGCACGTGAAACTGTATGTTCAAGGTAAGTCATTCCTATTTTTTCTTTAAAAAATTCCCATATGTAGTATGGAAATTTGAAAATAGAAGATAGGAAGTAAGGGTAGTGCCATTCAGTGATTAAAAAATATAAACTGAGATCAAGGGCATCAAAATGATGATAAAACTAGATAAGCTCCATCAACTTTAAGCCAATCATCTTCTTTCAAGGGAGGAAAAACCCTAGTGATTTTCACCTGATATTTGCAAATAACATTTGTGGATGATTAATGCCCAACACATTTGCTATTATAACGAATTTACTTTATATACTCTCCGTCCCCCCACACACTTTCCCACTATTCTTATCACAGGATCTTATCCAAGATGTATTGATTTCTCTATCAGTGATTTCTTCTGAAATAGCTGGCTTACCCTTCAATTCAACAAGATTAACTACATCTCCAACTGCTATGGCCAATTTCTGAACTTTATAGTCCATCTCATAAAGTCTTGTAAATCAGCCCTTACTTCCTTTTAGTTATGTCTACCTTTGGAATGCATGTGCCAGATTGCTTCAAATTTATATGTGACTCTACTACAAAGCCACAGTAATCAAGACAATTTGGTACTGGCACAAGAACAGACCCACAACCAGTGGAACAGAATAGAGAGTCCAGATATAAACCCAAACATATGTGGCCAATTAATATATGATAAAGGAGCCATGGATATACAATGGGGAAATGACAGCCTCTTCAACAGCTGGTGTTGGCAAAACTGGACAGCTACATGTAAGAGAATGAAACTGGGTCATTGTCTAACACCACACACAAAAGTAAATTAGAAATGGATCCAAGACCTAAATGTAAGTCATGAAACCATAAAACTCTTAGAAAAAAATCATAGGCAAAAATCTCTTGGACATAAATATGAATGATTTCTTCATGAACATATCTCCCCGGGGCAAGGGAAACAAAAGCAAAAATGAACATGTTGGGACTACATAAAACTGAAAAGCTTCTGTACAGCAAAGGACACCACCAATAGAACAAAAAGGCATCCTACAGTATGGGAGAATATATTCATAAATGACAGATCCAATAAAGGGTTGACATCCAAAATATGTAAAGAGCTCATGCACCTCAACAAATAAAAAGCAAATAATTCAATCAAAAAATGGTCAGAGGAGCTGAACAGTTCTCCAAAGAAGAAATTCAGATGGCCAACAGACACATGAAAAGATGCTCCACATCACTATTCATCAGAGAAATGCAAATTAAAACCACAATAAGATATCACCTCACATCAGTAAGGATCGCCACCATCCAAAAGACAAACAACAACAAATGTTGGCGAGGTTGTGGAGAAAGGAAAGCCTCCTACCCTGCTGGTGGAAATGTAAATTAGTTCAACTGCTGTGGAAAGCAGTGTGGAGGTTCCTCAAGAAACTCAAAATAGAAATACCATTTGACCCAGGAATTCCACTCCTAGGAATTTACCCTAAGAATGCAGCAGCCCAGTTTGAAAATGACATGTGCATCCCTATGTTTATTGCAGCACTATTCACAATAGCCAAGAAATGGAAGCAACCTAAGTGTCCATCAGTAGATGAATGGATAAAGAAGTGGTGGTACATATACACAATGGAATATTATTCAGCTATAAGAAGAAAACAAATCCTACCATTTGCAACAACATGGTTGGAGCTAGAGGGTATTATGCTCAGTGAAATAAGCCAAGCAGAGAAAGACAAGTATCAAATGATTTCACTCATCTGTGGAGTATAAGAACAAAGAAAAAAACGGAAGGAACAAAACAGCAGCAGACTCACAGAACTCAAGAATGTACTAACAGTTACCAAAGGGAAAGGGACTAGGGAGGGTGGGTGGGAAGGGAGGGATAAGGGGAAGGAAAAGAAAGGGGGCATTATGATTAGCATGTACAATGTAAGAGTGGGGCACAGGGAGGGCTGTACAACACAGAGAAGACAAGTAGTGATTATACAACATCTTACTATGCTGATGGACAGTGACTGTAATGGGGTAAGTGGGGGAAACTTGGTAATGGGGGGAGTCTAGTAAACATAATGTTCCTCGTGTAATTGTAGATAAATGATACCAAAAAGAAAATTTATATGTGAGGCTAAGAATCAGACAACCTTATCATGAGATAATTGTTTTAAATCCTATTAAGGTCTTTTCTGTATTAAAATGGCTGAGGTTAGGAATAGCAAGTCCGACAGCTAACTGCTTTCCTTTTCATTCAAGGTCTGGCACAAGACTCACTATATTCTAAGAAGACTTCTCTGACAAACTACCTCTCTAAACATACCCGCAATCCTCCCCATACCCATGGCTGCCCACATCTCTTAATATTATTCTACTTCTATTAGTATTTTTTGGCATTTAGGTACAGTTCTAATTTTAAGAATTTGTTTTATATCCCACATTCTGCATTAGAGCACAGCAGTTGGTAGCTTGAGTTCTGGAGTCAGACTGTCAGGGTTTGCTGCTAGCTCTGCTATGTAATAACAGTGTGATTTGAAGCAATGAACCTATTCATGTCTCAGTTTCCTTATCTACAAAATAGAGATGGTAATAATAGCACCTACCTTATAGGATTGTGAGGATAAAAAAATTTTAAATGTGTATAGTGTTTAGCAGGTACTTGGCCAATAGTGTTATATAAATGTTAGCTATTTTGTTATTATATATTTGGATGTTTCTCATTTCTGAAATGATTTTTAAGGCTGATGGCAAGTAGTATGTTTTCAATATTCACTCCCTATGATAATTAATTTTATGTATCATCTTAGCTAGATCAGGGGATATCCAGATATCTAGTTAAGCATTATTTTGGCTTGTGTCTGTGAGAGTGTTTCTGGATGACATTAACATTTGAATTGGTGGACTCATTAAAGTAGATTGCCTTCCCTAGTGTAGGTTGGCATCACCCAACCCACTGAGGGCCTGAATAGAACAAAAAGGCAAAGGAAGGAGAAATTCACCCCTTTTTTCCAGCCTTATTCTTGAGCTGGGATATCTCATCTTATCTTCTCCTGCCCTTGAACTAGGACTTAAACCTTGGCTCCAGTGGTTCTCAGGCCATCAGACTTGGACTTTTTACATCATTGGCTTTCCTGGATCTCCAGCTTGTACACAGACCATGATATGGCCTAGCCTCCATAATTGCATTGCTAATTCCTCATAATAAAACTCCTTTTGTATCCCATTGGTCCTGTTTTTCTAGAGAACTCTGATGAATATACTCCCTCTCTGCCCATTGTGCCATGCATAGTAGATCTGTAGTATTTCCTGAAATAATAAACAAATGATTGGATCATTGTAATGATTCCAGATGTATGTATATTATGACCCCAATATAGTAGATATGTTCAGAAAAATATTTATAATTAAGAAAAATATTCAGGCATGTGTCTGTATCAAAGGAGGCAGTGGGTAATTAGGAATTGGCCAGATCCCACCTTGGTTCAGATCCAGGCATGAAGATGGTTTTGAGAAGTCTTCTTTAAAGAAGGCTAATTTCAGAATCCAGAGAAATCTAAAAATTGAGTCTGAGAAGCAATGATGGCAACTGGAGTAAAAAATACTTTGAGGGAGGTACATACACTAGTTGCCCTCTGATACAGGGAAGGATTAGCCTGAATTTCTGTTGCCCCCATGTACAGAGCTAAGACCCATAGATGAAAATTCTAAGATGGAATATTATTTGAGCTCAATATAAACACTTTCTAAGCACCTGGGCTACCCAACAGTGGAATGAGTGGCCTTGCAACACATTTTATCTAGGTTCACAGGAAGCCACTTTCCCTTTCCCTTCACACTGAGTAGATGTAAAGATGTCACTTCTGTGGTGGGGAGCTTTGAGTTGTGCTCATGGCCAGATCAGCTGCAGAGGCATACAGGATGAGTGCTCATTCCTCCTGTCACTTCACATTAATGAAAGATAGAGGAGGGTGAAAGTTGTCATAATACTTGTCAAGGTTACATGCATTGAGAGCTTAAAGGAAGGAAAATGTGATGTGTCCTGAGCCCAGATCATTCAATATTTTGTCTGAAAAATCATCTAGGACAGTGACAACCAAATTTAGATTTCATAAATTAACAAAATTGCCCCCACCCCACCAAATGGATGGACTGACATAGGACTGCCAACATTTTACATGGCTCAGTAGGGACATTTAAAAAAAATCAAAACTCACCTCCCATCTGATTACACTATCATTTTATGAAAGGATCAATATTTAAAAAGAAGGAAGTGGAACATAATCTTACAGTAAAAATATTGAATGACTTTAGCATTATGAAAAACACACTTTGTCCATGTTTTTCTCATTTCACCGTGGTCAAGTAAAATCATGGACTGGCATGAATGAGTTTACAAACACGCACTTGGGAACCACTATTTTGGCTTTAGTGGTATTCTCTGATTGTTCCCAGTGAGAGTCCCACACCTCTCCCTTTCAGACTTCTAAACCTCTTATGGGATTGCTATTTTAAGCATTAATTCCTAAGAGTAACATTTTATCCCATGGATTTCACAGAACTCAAAGTGTAAGAAATATCTCCAGGGGTAAATAGGTCTCAAGCTAATTTAGTCTTTGCTAGGGTTTGTCATCATCTGTTGGGATCCCATGAACACTTACCATTTAGTCAGGAAGTCTGTGCTGGGGTGTCTTCCAACTACTCTATAACATGGTGTAATATTCCTATTTCAAATGCCAAAAGACTAGGAATTATAGATGCTATTAGGAAAATAACTTAATCCATGAAGAATAGGGGCTTTAGGTCTTTGATGTTTCCTAAAAGCTGTTTGAACCTGCCTGGCATAATAGATGAGGCAAAATTCCATTTTTCTGTAATGGATAATGTATTGAGGAAGCTCTTGGGGAAAAATATTCTAAATATCTACTCTGACAAGAGAAGGACTCCTATCATTTGTTAACCTTTAATTCCCTTTCAGAAACATCAATATACAATTGCTATTGAGCTGGAATTTGTCTACATGTGAAATCACTTTTTTGAAGCATATTATCTGCTAATGGAATCATAGAGCATTTTCTGGAGAGAAAAAACGAATAATCTTTTGGCTACACAGCATAGGCAGTAGATTACCACTTGGTTTAATGGTTTCCATATTGTATTATTTTGCTTTTAAATGTTCGGGTTCTGATTTGAAAATCATATTATTCACAAGCTCTTACGATGCTTTTGACATCTCAGTTTTGAGTATGAGGAACATGGGGCTTTATGCTTTTATGAAAATCCCATGTCTAGTAGGATTCCAAGTGGATATTTTCCCAAAACTTAATCCACATGTTCTGAATTTCCAAGATCCAGCAAATATGTCCAAAGCATTACAAAGCTGGACAAATCCTGCTGAGATCATCTCTCGGGATGCTGAGAACATCCTCAGCCAAACCACCCCAGCTCTGACTAATGACAAGTTCCATTAACTGCCTCTAGCTTGAGAATGCTCCAGGAAGAGCCTACTTCGTATGTCACTTTTCTTCTTCTCTTGTCTACCATTGCTGCTGCCACCACCTTATTCTAGGCTTTCATTTGGACTGGGGCAAGGGGCAGTTATCTGTTTTTTCAACTTTCATTCATGTCCACATACACTCTCCACAGCACTCATGGTGATCTTACAATTTAAATTACATCCTATCACTCTCTTGCATAACATTCTTCTTAAATGGCTTCCCATTACACACAGAATACAATGCAAACTCCTAACTATTGCCTGCAAAGTTTTGTATGAGGTGGCCCCTGTCTACCTGTATATTCATGTATTTATTCAAACATTCAGCAAATATCTACAAGTGCCTACCATGTTCAGGGTGAACAAAACAGATAAAAATCCCTGCCCTGACATTTGGATTGAGGACAGGCAGACAACAAACAACACAAAAAGGTAAATATGTAGTAGGTTACATAGAGTATGTGCTATGGAGAAAAATAAGGCAGGGAAGAGGTAGGGAGAGCATTGAGGGGGAAGGCAATTTGAATTACTCAGGATCTTGGCAGGGAAGAGATGGAACACTCAGATTGGATATTCTGAGCAGTGTTTCCTAAAGGACTATTTACAAAGCTGTGGGCAGGGTAGAGGTAAATCATAAAAGATAATATACGGTAGGATTCAGTTACCACCCTAGGACTTGAAGGATCAAAAGGATGGAGAAGTCCAGAATAAGGAGAAATTGAGGATTGTATAGAAAAGCCTTCTGACTGAGGAATTCAGCGAGCCCTGGATGACTGCAGGGAGTGAGTTGGGTGAGTTAACACCCCAACTCTCCTTCCAGCTTCAGATCTCATCCTGGTCTTCCCTACTGGCCAAACATTACCAGAAGGCAGAAGAGAGAGGGAGCGCACTGATGTAGTCCAGCTGGTCAGTCCTTGAGAGAGGAGCAGAGAACAGGATGAAGATAGAACATATCTAGCACAAGGTTGCAATTTTAAATAGGGTGGTCAGGGGAGACCTCAGTAAAAATGGGGGAAAATGTATGTGTGCAACAGTAGACATATTTCAAAAACATGTTTACATAGTAACACCTTAAAATTTGTGGCTGTGGAGATGGGATGGGAATGGGGATAAAGGGAAATAACTAAGTAAACAAAACTTGTGACCAACTTTGGTAATGTACCATGAACTAAGATATATGATTAGCTCTTTACCTGAGAGTAAAACATGCACAAAACACACATACAACCATCAAAAGGTGTCCAGGACTGGGGCTGAGATGGGTATAGCATCCCTGGAAATTCTAATGTCAGCCTCCCACCCCAGGTCTACTCTTGGTTGTCCAACACTACTTTAGAACAATGTGGCTTCTTTCACCACTAGCAGCCACTTTGGAAATCTGTAAATTGGCTGGGCTAAAGATAGCCCAACTTAAAGTTTTCTTGCCCAGCAGAATCCAAAATAATAAAATACAGTATTTGCCTTTCACACTGCAGGATTTTATGTCTCCTTGGATTTTTTTCCTATTGCATGTTTATTTTCAAGCCAAGATCTTTCTGCTAAAGTTGGTACTTATCACAGTCACAAATTCTCAGTTATGTGCCCAGCTAGAGTTGGCTATTCAAGAACTGGTTTCTGCCTTCACAAGAATCATATAAACCCTTTACATAGGGCCAAGTAATTACCTCCATTTTCCAGGTTTTTTTCATTGCTGTTGCCTTACTCCTGCCCTTATTCTCTCTCAGTAGTCCTCCTGAGGGCAAATTACTGGCTTAAATTTTCCTTTATCCTCCTTGCCCTGCTCTGATGTGCATGACTTCCTGGTGCTAATCTACCTATTGGAGTTCTGTGCCTTAGATTGGACACACTGTGCCTTAGATCGCCTTTGAGCCCTGACTGCATGTTGTTTGGCTGGTTCTGACTTGCTGCTTGTTCTGACCTGTTGTTTCTGGTTTCCTACCCTTTCCAATTCTGGAGAGCTCACACCAGTCACACAGCCTTGGGCACTGGGTCCCAGGTACTTCCCAGGCACTGCCTCACTCTTGTGCCAACTCCCTTTTCTGTGTGCTCAGACTTACCGCAGCTCTCCTGACCCTGGCTCCTACTTTTGCACCTAGGACTCACTGCCATAATATTCCCCAAAGCTGAAAATCCAGTAGACCTCTCCCCCTCTCCCTCTCTGGTGCCACAAAAAGCAACCAAGGACAGAAGTTTATATTTTGCAGCAGTGTCAACACCATTTTGTAGGCTCTTGTGAGGAGGACACAGGATGTGGCCTCTTAGCCTAGATGGACGATATTGCCACTTACCAAATGGGAAATAATAACAATAATTACTAAGAAGGGATTTTTTATGAGTACTTAGTGCCCCAGGGGCCAGAAGCCCTTGCTGTCACATAGGAGTCAGGAAGAGCAGAGGATTTGGCTGCAAAAGAAGGTTTTAAAGGTCATGTCACACTTACAGTTCCCATTGTGAAGGAGAAAGAGAGCTGCATTGATTTTCATGATGAAAAATACAATTTTTTTTTCCATTGTGGGGACAGTAGTGGGGACAGGGCAGTGATTAAAAGGAAAATCAATTAGTTAGGAATCTCAGAGAGTTAATAGAATATGTCAGTTGAAGTCTGGCAGGTAGCATGTTTTTCCTTGATCTGAAAGATTTACGCAGTACGAGAGTCCATATTAGCATTTATGAGGATTTCACATGTAAATTTCCAGCAAATCCAAAGGAGTGTCAGTTCTTTTACACCTGGATGGTCGTCTGAGAAATCTTTTTCTCCCCCCTTAGCTTTTCATAATGCAAGGGATAATAAAGAGCGCAAAACTGGAAATCGCCCATGCAAATCACATAAGTTGAAACAAAGATGAGGTGTATGCGAGAGGCTCCTTGCTTCTAAGACAGAAGAGGCGCTGACACCAGCCGTGTTATTAGCTGCCGTTCAGAGAAAAGGTGTTTTGTAAATCCAAGGCACAGTCTTGTCATTTCCTATTATTATCACTATATGTTGTTGAATTTGTTAAATTATGTTGACTGTTGGTCTGATGTTTCTACAGGAAATGATAGTAGTTAACAGCCTCTACGGATAAAAGAAGTATCAGCTACCTGTCTTACTTCCTAGTCCACATGGAGAAAGAATGACTTATTTAAATATACTGAAAGTCTGCCAAGAATGTTTTCTTACTTCCTTGGGAATGAGGAGTAGGGAAAAATATGAACCAAAGGTGAAAATTGGAAGGAGGTGGATTTTAGGACAATATAAAGAAATATTTTTAAAGTATTAAATCTGCTTATAAATAGATAGGGCTCCTTTAGTAGGGAGTAAATTTCTTATCAATGGAGATATTCAAATTTAATAATAATATGTTAGGGAAATTGTGCAAGGGATTTATGTATTATCTAATTGGGATAGTTTCTAAGGTCCTACTCAACTCTTGAGTTTTGTTTTGTTACAATATTTCAAAGTAGTTGTTTGGAGGGAAGGGATCAGATTTTTACAAAGGTTTAAGAGATGATGAATATGAAATGTTCAAGAATCTCAGAACCATGACACATTTTCCCTTTGTAAAAACAGTTTTTATTTTGAAATAATTACAGATTCACAGAAATTGCAAGACTAGTAAAGGAAGTCTTATGTACTCTTCACCCAGTTTCCCCCAATGATTACATCTTCCAAAACTTTAGTACCTATCACAACCAGGAAATTAATCTGGCACTTTTAATAAAACATTTCACTTCTTTTAGAGAGTCTGAGATCTCCAGAAAATGCCTTCTTCATTTTTTCATGCACATAAGATTAAATCCTATGCATGCGTGGAAACTGTGGTGGGGCTCAGTGTGTGTAAGAGGGATGGTAGAAGAAACAAACTTGTCACCTGAAATGCTCTACATTTTCCCACCAATGTCTTTTTATTTCAGCCTCATAATAACCCAGGTGTAATGAATTTCAGTGACCTGCCATTATCACAAAGCTAGTAAGTGAGGTTGCAGAGCAGGAAGCTCAAACCCAGGTCTGGTTGACTGCATGTCCCAGATTTTGTGGAGGCACTTTTTTATCTGCTGATTTGTAAATGGCATGATGGTTAACAGGGTTCTTCAGACGGATCTTGGGTGTTAAGTTGGAAATGGGAAACTATCCTCCTCCCTCATCAAGTTGATTGTAGGTAGTGGTAAAAATTTAAATCTAGGATTCCAAGAAAGCATTTTTAAAATGTGCCCTTTTTTATTGTAAAAACTAACAGTGCCTGGGTGCAGAAGGGACCTCACTGTATATAGTGGTAGGTTATATTGGGTTATGCCTATTTTAGAAGAAAAGACATTATATATACATAGTACTACAATACAATATGTAGTACAACCAGAAAGTCGACATGGATATGATCCATTGATCTTATTTAGATTTCATTAGTTTTACATGTACTTATTTATATGTGTTTGTATGTATTTAGTTCTGTGTAATTTTATCACATATGTAATTTTATCACATATTCTTGTGACCACCACCCAAATCTAGTTACAGAACAGCTCCATCACCACAAGGATCTCCTGTGTTACCATTTTATAGCCACAGCCCCCTCTCTTCCTCTCCCTCCCTACCGCTGCTCCATTCTCTGTCTCCATAATTTTGTCATTTCAAGAATGTTATACGAATTGAATCATACAGTATGTGACCTTTGAAACTAGCTTTTTCACTCAGCACAATTCTCTGGAGATTCATCTGAGTTGTTTTGTGTATCAATAGTTTGTTCTTTTTTTTTTCTTTTTGCTGAGTAGCATTCCATGGTATGCATTACCACAGTTTGTTTAACCATTCATCTATTTAAGGATATCTGGATTGTTTCCAATTTTTGTCTATTACAATTAAAGCTGCTAAAAACATTCATATACAGGCTTATATGCGAAATGTAAGCCTTCATTTCTTGCAGATAAATGCCCAGGAGTGAGAATTCTTCATCATATCATAGTTGCATGTTTAGTTTTGTAAGACTGTCATACTGTTTTATAGAGTGGCCATACCATTTGCATTAACAGTCTTATATTGAGTGGTCATTTATTTTATGCTAACCATGTTCCAGATCCTGTGCTAAGTACTTAACGTGCATCTCTCATTTAATTCCCCCAAATACCCCATTTTAACATATGAGGAAATTGAGGCCCTGAGAGGTTAAGTAATGTTTTCAAGGTCACACAACTGGGAAGTGGCAGAGCTGGATTTGACTTCAGGCTAATCTGATTGCAAAGCCTATCTGTACTCTTAACAGTGACACTTATCTTACCTACTCCTTGGGAAAATGGCTCCAAGTAAAGCAAGTAGCAAATTGTTCAGTTTGTCATGCAGCAAGTTAATAATACAACATATTCCTTGGAAGGTATTTGCTTGACAGTCAGGCTTGAAAACTCTTATTTTGACAACCCAAGGAACAGCTGGAGAAACAGGTTCTAAGTGTGTAGGAACATGCTGATTTTGCTTTGGTTGAGTAGGAATGGATACTCCTAGTGTCTGGTTGTAGTAGGGATGGGAAGCACAGTAGACATATAATCAGAACACCCAAGCTCACATTCTGGATTTCTTACTTACTAGATGTGTAACCTTGAGCAAGTCATTTAACCTCACTGAGACTCAGCTATGCCCTCATCTATTTAATGGGGCTAAACCCCTTCCTCACAAGAATTTGCATGAAGATTAGATGAGCCAGAGGATGTGAATGCACTTTATAAGGTCTAAAGCACTATATAATTGTAAAGTGTTATTAGTGTTATTATCAGAAATGATTTGTAGCAGAATTGCAGATATAATGTGCAGGGCAACTTGGATGTGCAGAGAAAATCAACATGTATAATTTTGCCTATATCTAATCAGTCCTTTCTTCTGTGCCTACCCACCCACTTGGGAAGGGCGGGTACCAAAAGCATAAATATTCAACTTGATTTAAAACTTAGTCTGATTTGGTGGTTTAAACCAGGGATTGGCAAACTTTTCTGTAGAGGACTAGATAATAAATATTTTTGGCTTTGTGAGTCTTATGTGTCTGTCGCAAGTAGTCAACTCTGAGAATGAAAGCAGCTATAGACAGTATGTCAGTGAATAAATAGGAGTATCTAAATTCCAATAAAACTCTATTTGCAAGAACAGGTGGCAGAGTTGACCCATGGGCCCATAGTTTTCCAACTTCCAATTGAAGTAATTCCTTTAGATAGTGTCCAGTTTCTCTCGAATAAAAATGCTATGTCAGATAACATTGCCCTACTTTCTAAAAGATGGTGTCTAAATGTATGAGGAGAGAGCTTGTGGAACCCCCTTTGTGTTAAGGAACAGATGGGGGTTCATGGGTCCATACAGCCTTTGTCCTGTGCTCTGGTTCTGGTGGCTGACTGATGTTTCTTGCCCACTGTTCACTGCTTACTCTACTGGCATTTACAGCTGAAGGGTACAGTCTTACCAATTATAATTTGACTTTCTTTTCTTGGTTTGTTCAGAGCCTGAAAACGGGCCCTGGTTGCCTCTGCTTCCTCTCCGCCCACATTTTTTATAGGCTACAAGTCCCTGCCAGGTCCTCCGTTTAGCCCACTGGCTGGTCCCAGAGTGGGCTCATTTCTTCACTACAGTAGTTCTCTTGACAGACCCAGTGTCTCTCATCTCAGCATCCATTCTTCATGTAAACCAAGGGCAGTCGGGAAAACTAAACTTCAGGGGTCTCACTTCCTTGTCAAAGAGACTTCAACGTAGCTGGCCTAGACTGGAAGTTATAGGGAAGTCTGTGAGGTGGCCTCCTCTCACAGTTTCAGCTGGGAAGTATGTTACCCTTACTTGTCTTACTGTGATTCTTCCTGTAAATTCATCTCTCTTTACTGCCTTTCTCCCTCCCTTCTTCCTTTGACAGTTTCTTAGGACTAGGATGGGGGAAACTTTCTTTTACCTCCACTAGATTGTATATTGCTTCTACCATAGAATTGGCCTAGCTGTCACAGGGAAATGGATTATCTTGAGGGGACACTCTATGATCTGGAACCTTAAAACTTAATCCTTGATTTACTAAAGGAGGAAATAAAGGAATTTGGATATATATGTATTTTTGCATGTATGTATGTATGTATGCATATATACACATATAAAAATTGTATGTAATTTTATGTTAAAAATTATATATATGTATATATATATATATATATACATATATATAATTCCTAGCAAGAAATGGAAGAGTAGGGACATTTCAGCAGCAGTAAAAATCTTACTAGTTATGTTATTGTTACTGTTGTAAGACGAAAGCCTGGCTTACTGTCCTGCATGATCCTGTTTTGTATGTCAGGAGCAAATATTGCCCCGTCTTTCTCTTTTCATTTCTTCTCCTTCTGTCATAAATGCTAATGTCTCTGCCATCTACTCCCACCCCCTCCCCAAATGATTGCCTCAGGCAGACTAGGGTGTAAGTTAAGCATTCAAAAAGGCAGAAGAGAAAAGCACAATAACACTTTCCAAGGTATTTCCTCTTTAAGTGATTTTTTTTACCTCTTGGCAGCATTGATTTGACTATGAGTGGCAGTAAAATATAGTGATCACAAGGATAGGCTACGGAGTCATAACTATCTGGTTGTAAGTCTCAATTCCATGCCTAGAAGTTAAACAACTTCTCAAGGCCTTAGTTTCCAAAACTGTAAACTGTAGATAATAGTACTTAGTGAAGGTGAAATGAGATGGAACATGTAAAGTGCTTTGCAATAGCATATGTAATCAATAAGTGGTAGCTATTCATTTTATTGTTTGCAGCAACAGTATACCAACTGAACAAATGAGCTTGATTCGCTCACTATCTCAAGCTCTGATCTTGGCATATCAACACAAGTTCATTTCTTCTAGGAGAAATGTAGAAGTTGTGCAAGTCCCAAGCTGCATGTAAGTCTTGAGATAGTAGGGAGAAATCAGAAAAACAGGTTCTCTAATTCCTTTTCTTCTTTCAAAAACTCACACTCTCTGCCAGGAGGATAGAAAGGGCAAACTGGATGTAGGAAAGAAAGGAAGTGGAGGCACTACAGAATGGCTTTTCCTTAGAAGTCAATCCAGAGCACAGTTACACTCTTCTCCCACAACACCTTCCCCATATCCTGTACCACAACAATTAGAGAAGACAACTGTGATTTTTGTTCAACATTGAAACAAATTGGAGGCTGCAGCCCACCTGAAGTCCAGGCAGCATAGTTGCACATGACTATTACATGGAAATACATGAATGTGGTGGTGGGGAAGACAAGTGAAGGGAATGTTTAATGTTGGTCTACAAAGAACTGTTTGCCTAGGGAGAGGTTTGAAGTGTGTCATGAAAGGAGAAAATCATACTGATTTGGTCTGTTGCATTACTTGCGTATCTTCAAATGTGAAGGCATAATCAGCTTTAGAAGATTGGGCTCTGTTGAAAGTTTGTTACTTATGTACTGCTTGGCTTCTGTCTTTGATACTGAGCACTGTTTCACAATAGGCAAAAAATAGTGTCTGCGTTTTTTTCTTCTTGCATCCAACACCCTATGTTCATTAAAATTGTCTCTGTACCCTGTGAAGTAAGGCTCATCTCTCTTGTTCCCTGCAGTAGAGGAAGAGAGTAAGAGCTGGAAGAAAGGGAAGGTGAAGTGTCAACGCCTAGGGTGTCCCAGTGTGACCATGAGCAGAGGCCAACTATGGATCATGCAAGGTAATAAGGAAAACTCCAGAGTGTGTTTTTCTAATGGGATGGCTCACAAGCCATGCTGACAGCGGGCTGTCTTCTCACAGCTCTATTTATTTATAGCTCCCCCCCAACCCAAATGCTACAGAACAACAAGTATTCTGACAAGTTGGAATGCTAATACATTATGCAAAAAACAAATTAATAAAAACCCACTCCAAAATGTCTATCTTCCCTCAGTAATTAGGTACGAAATGGAAGAATAGGGGTTCTTTTTCACATTGAATTAGATTTAGGAATCAGGAGGGCAGGAAGGGATAAAACATATACCTTTTTGACCTGATCAGCAGGATAGGAGAGATTCAGTTAGAATTAGAGGCTCCAGCCTGTTAGGGTCTAGGACTCCGGGGTTTCCCAGAGAACAAGACACACGGACACGGAGATGAAAATCTAAGCAAAGTCTTTATTCAGCCAGCAAGCTGGGGTCAACAGCACCTCCCCTGACACGCAGGCCGAGTCCGAGCTGCCGACCCCGAAGCAACTTTGGGTACTGATTATATAGGATCTTCACAGCAGTTACACCAAAGCCCGTGCAGTTCTACAACTAATAGGTTTAAAACACACTCTATATTGTAACCAATGGGAAACATTGTAACCTTTTTAGGGAACCCGCCAGTTGCCTGCCCGCTTCAATTGTTATCTCTTGCTTACCCAAGCATGTCTATGTGACTTATCACGGGTTACATCCCCAGGCGTTCCCAGGCTGTTGCCCACTTCTAGTTATCTAATTTAGGGTAGGCGCATTTCTCAGAAGCCTCAGGTAATTTACACAAGAAAAGACTGGGTGGCTCTCGCTCTAGGCAGTCAGGTTAAGTGTCATTAGTTCTTTTTCCTGACTTGATGCTCTCTGCATTCCGTTACACAGCCAACTTTTGTTATTTATACAAGTCTGTTCTCCTGGTCAGGACCTTTGTGTCCCTAATTCCTGTTGTTGGGTGGTCCTCGAGACCACCTCTTTGCATCATTGTCTTTAAATTTAGGGGCTGCTGTATGTTCTAGTCAACAACAGAGCAACTGTGTCCTGGCTCTTTAAACATGGCCCTGATTGGTCTCTTTCCCTAATGATTTTTCATTTAGCAAAAGCTATTGGCTGTGTAGACAGATGGGGGCTGTACTGGATACACAAGGGTATCTAATAATTAGGCACAGCTGCTTTCAGGTAAATGCAGTTTGCAGATGGCAAAAGAATACCAGATTATGCTAATTTCCCCCAAATACCTTTTTTTAAAAGCTTGTAGCAGAACAGAGTCTTCTGGTGTGTTTCTGAAACTATGATAATGCAAAGAGTAATGAGAGTCATGGGTCTGGCTGGTGTCATTCCCCTCATGTCTCCTCACTCCCCTGCTGTAACTGCGCTCCTGGAAGATTTTAAAGGGTAGCTTAGAAGACAAAACACACCTAAGTGGATGAGGCCATTTGCTTGTTTATTCTTGTTCCTGTTAACTAGCAGCGTGTTTTATGAGCTTCTGACACAAAATGTGGTGTAGCACCCAAAATGATGCCCACCTGGTAGAGTGTGAGGTGTATTTTTCAGTTATCTCTTCCTGTGACTTCGCCCTGGCACAAAGGAGGGGTCTCTGGACAGTCCTAAGGGCTGAGTTCTAATCTTAGCTTACTCACTTAACTTGCATGACCAAGGGCAAAGCAGTCTTGAGATTTCTGTTTATTTGTCTTTCAAGTGCAGCAAGGTGAGTTCACAGAGGCACAATGAGGACACAATTAACACAAGTGCTTCCAGGAAATGTGTAAATCGTTATACAAAAGCATCACATAACTTAATTATTTTTCAGTGCCTTATTCTTTACTAAACAAATCCCTGTTTACATTAGCAAAAATCCTAAATGTCATTTGCAGGAACAAATTTTATGCTGACCCCTCCATTTGTTTGCTAGCCCTGACCGTGTGTTGCCTGAACTATATGAAGTGCCACTTTCCTCTAGATTTTCTTGTAAGCAGCATTCTTGTCTCTTTCCTATGTGTTTTGTCTTTTTTTTTTTTACCTTTAGAATAATGCTTCTCAGAGTGCAGTCCTTATGCCCTGTGCACCATAATCACTTGTTCAAGTGCACACTCGTGGGCGAGTGCCCCAAGATTCACATCAAGGTCTCACGAGGATCCCTGCGATCAAAATTTTCACACCAGTATCTCAGACCTACAGCATTAAGCTGGCCTAGGGCAGAGGTGAACTGGTAAACTCATCATCTTTCCCTTTATCTGTCAGAGTCTGAAGATTGGTGTCCAGCAAACCTGGACAGGCCAACTAGTACATGTTATTCCATATTTCTCTGCCTCATTTCTCACCACAAGTACAGGATACCACATTCTGTGCAAACTCGCATAGTTGTAGGAGAGGAATGGTGTTTTGCCAATGGGTTTCAGCCCTGGGCAAGTTCACTGTGGATTCAATGTGACCAAAGAAATTGACAGCAAAATGTTCTTGGGGTGAAAGGGTTATACCCAACTTTAGTTCCATGGTAGCAGGTCAATCACTAGAATCCAGTTCACTCTGAACGAGTCTGCATGCAGCAAGCTGGTCTCTGCCTCTGGGCCTCTCTGCCTGCACGGCTGTCCTCTGGGCCTCTGTCCTTAGTGCTGCCACCACTCCAGCCTCTGTTCTCCTGCAGCTGTGCTACTGTGTCGCTCAGAGCACTGGGCAGGGTTCTTTATATAGAGTCAATAATGATGCAATCCCCACACATGTGTAGTGAGCTAGCCAACCAGGGCCAAGTGAGAATCCTGGCCACAGGAACCTTCATTTTATCCACAAATGGGTATAGTCCTTTTCCTCAGATTGGCACATGCAAACAGAAGCTCTATTTTTCTTTCTTCCTCAGTACCCTCCCTGGGAGCCATTTCTGATCTAAGGAGTCAGAGTTGGAGTCAGGTACACGTGCATAAGCAAGCTTCCAAGCCAACCTCTTCACCACAGCTCCCGTAGCAGTAGTTCTCAAACCATAGCCCCCAGACCAGCAGCATCAGTGTCACCTGGGAATTTGTTAGAAATGAGAACTCTCAGGATCCCCGCTGAAGTTTGAGAACCACTGCCCTTAAACATTCTCTACCCCTAAACTGTTTTCTGTCTAAACCTTCAGACAGCTGCAGCAGTCAGCCAGGAGTTGATATGAGCAGGAAAATATAGGCATGGCGATGTGGAATGAATTACTTGCAAAGGTTTCATTTAGGGTATTTGTGCTTGTACTAGATCAGATCTGTAAATAGCAACTCTCTTGAAAGGGGCTATATATACTATACACACATGATTATAGCAATCATATACACATGTGTGTATGTGTATATGTATGTATATGTGCATGCACATGCAAATAATTATACATGTAATATAATTAAAATAATCCCTGGAGAAGGAGAGACATTAGCAATAAAAATCTGAGCAATAGCAATTGATAAAAAATGCAGGCAAGTGAACAAACTTGAAACAGACACCAATCAGCAGGTCCAGATGATATGCATTCTGGGGTCTTGAGGGAATTCACTAATGATTTCACTAAGCCACTGACAACTGGAAAGCCTGACAAAACTCACTTGGGTATGCACCACATTTTGCCTTGTCAGCATTCAGCATAATGGTGGTATTCTGGCAGGTACCTTCACTAGGCCCTCGCTACCGTGCCCCTCCCACCAAGGAAAGAAGACTCCATTTCTAGGTGTAGAAGGTATCAGACTTAAGGGAATATACTCTTTAAAAAAAGTCCTTTTTATAAAGGGATGCTCCTCAGCTCTGCATGCAGTAATTCAAGCACCTGGTGAGTAACACGTGACAAATGTGCCCCCCATCCCCCCCGCCCCCAACCAAGGCCTACCCAGGGCAGCTGGGCCTATGTGGCCTTCAGCTGCTTGTGCTGAGATGTATGGGTTTACAGTCTGGCAGTAGGACTGGAGAGAGAAAGCTAAGAGCTTTTCCACAGAAAGGGAGTTGGAGATCAAAGCAACTTCCATTCTGATGATGCTTTCTCCTCTTGCAAGGTTTGGAGGCTAAAAATGGAGAGACTGAAGTAGCTGAACAGATACTTGGCTGGAGGTATGAGCTCCTTGGGGATGAATGAAAGCCTCTGGTTCCTACTGCTCTGGAGCCCAAGGGGCAGGCTGGGTCAGCCACTTGGTCAGACCTAAGGCTTGTGAAGCCAAGACACGAGTTGGGACCATTCCTTCTACAAATCAGCTAGTGTCCCCCCAATACAGTAATAGGCCACACTCCTGACTGTAGCCTTGTGCTGTATCCTTATTGCCAGTCAGTCACTTCTGAAGTTATGGGAACAAGGGTAGATGCTTCTGTGCAATCCCATCCTGGGGAAGAAGAACTCCAAATGCATTTTCTTATTGGACAGTACAGATGTTTTGTGGTGATGAATGATTCTAGGGGATTTTGAGTAGAGATTTGGTGTGCTAATGTTCTTTTCCTGGATAGGTTTACATACTCTTAAGCTAGCTTTTCTCATCTCTCAGTGAGATCTGGGCCTGTTTCTCAGCTCATTCTGATGTGCTGTTTCAGCCTCTTACATAACTTCATGGACCCTTGCTAAAGAAAGGGGAAACAGAGCCATGTATATTTAGATAGTCAAATGTCAGAGGTGGTGGGTATTAGTGGAAATTCGATTACTGATCTAGGAAGTAGGGGGCCTTGTTTATTATCCTAGGACTATCATTATCTAGCTTGATCATGTGTAATGTGTAGGCATTGGATCACATGACCTCTAATATCCACTTCTATCTCTAATATTCTGTGATTTGGGCATAATAGGTCTTTAACATACATGATTTTATCATTTGTTGTCTTGACTCTTTAAGGATACCACTTCAGGTCCATGGTGGATAAGTTTGTCATTTTGCTAAGGCATGAAACTGAATTTCCTAGTCAAGGCTGGAGTGTATCACCTAGCTAGTGAGTGAGCTTAACCAACTGCTTATCTATCACCTCCTTATCAACAGGGTTCTGTTTTTCTTTACTTATTAGAAACAGTATCATGAAGGAAATTATATGAAATGGTGAGTTTGGAAACAATCCTTGTTTATGTCAAGGGCCTATTTTACAGCACACGTGAAACTGAAAGTCAGTGCATATGACAGCCAGTTTGATCCTATATTCTTTGTACCTCAATTTTCTCATCTGTAAAATAGCAATGCACTGATCACAGGTTTATTTCTCTCTCATGCAAGGCAGATGTGGAGAAGAAAGACATGGAGACAGCATGCCAGCTCTTACCTACTTCAGCTTCTCAGTGACATCACTTCTGCTCAGAGTTCATCGGCTGTAACAGTCACAAGGTCTGACCCTAACTGCAAAGGAGGCTGGGAAATGTAAGGGACTACGTGCAGTATTTAGTGGGCACTAATAGCCCCTGCCACAAGGGTAACTCTTTTCCTCTAATAGTATATAGGGATGTTAACAACAACACCTACTACTATTTATTTTGAGCCAGACAGTTTGCTAAGTAAGTGCTGTACGCACAGTATCTCATTTAACTCTCATGACTCTGTAGGGTAGGTACTATTAGAATCACATGTCACAAATGAGAAACTGAGGCACAGAGGGATGAAAAGGCTAGCCCAAGATCACATACCTAGTAAGTATCTGAACCCAAGTTGACATAGAACTACATATGGAATGTAGCAAAACTGTCCTTCCAGGAAATCATCTGTCTGTCCCATTGCCTTTGGTAATATTACATGGTACCTAGGCCTGCTCCTGGGTTAGGATTTTCAATAGGATTACATTGCCAGAGGGTTTGTTTTGGATTTTTTTCAGGGTGTTTTGGGTTGTCACATGGTGGTACTGGGTGAAAGGAAGGATGAGGGATGTTAGATGCTCTGCAATGAGGAGGACATTTTCACACAATGAAAAATTGTCCTGCTCACATCCCACAAGACTTTTGAATGTCAGTCAAGGTGTTCAGATAGCTGTAAGACATATTTAAAGTAATCCAAACCTAGAACCCCAGTCTGTATTACTTGTAAACACAAAATATGTTTTGCACAGTTTTAGTATGTGCTACATTTTTCTAGGAATGTAATTGTTTATTGAACAAAGATTTTACTTGTTTTATTTAGAACCTCAGTAATAATAATAGCTAACATTTATCCAGCTTACTATATGCTAGGTACTGTTGTAAGGATGTTATATATATTAAGTTATTTAATCCTCACAACACCCTAAAAAGCACATACTATTATTATTTCCATTTTAGAGAAGAAGAAACTGAGGCATAGAGAAATTAAATAACTTGCTCAAGGGCACACAGCTTTAGCAAGTTGCAGTCACCATTTTGGAAAACTGTGTTATTGATGGCAATGCTTTGTATGGTATTTACCTTTATTTTTTAGCATTTCTGGTATGCGTCACTTTTTCCCATACATCCAAGTATCTCTCTTGTATCATACTCCTTTTCCCTGAACAACTTCCTTTAACATTTCTTGTACTGCAGGTTACTTGGCAATGAATTCTCTCTGCTCTTGTCTGAAAATGCCTTTATTTGCCCTTCATTTTTGAAAGCTGTTTTCACTGGGTATAGACTTATGGATTGACATCTTTCTTTCAGTACTTTAAAGATGTCACTCCATTGTCTTCTGGTTTGCATACTACTTGTAGTGTTTGAGCCACTAGTACAACACTCCCAGATCAACCTGCATATTCAGCTGTCACATTCACAGTAGACCTATGATCCCTTCATATGTCTCCTAGTATAGTCAGATCAAAACATTTACAAATTAAGGTACAGATTATTTTACTATTAATTACTGTCTCTTTCTCCTTTATATTACAGTTAGAGCATCACATTTTTTTCAAATTATGTGGCTAAGAGATTTATATTATCTATGAATTTCATTTTAGAATATTAAAATGAACATTACCCATATTAGAAAACAACAATGTTGGGTCTGATAGGGTGAAAATCACTTTCCTCGACAAAACTGTTAACTTGGGAAATTGGTTTTCAGTTGTCACTCCCCTGCTTGATCTCATCTGCTGCTTAACTCTTATTAACCCTTATTAACAGTGGTCACTTTTGTATTGGCATTATGTTTTTGAATTTTCTACAGTGAACAAACATTACTTTTATAATCAGGAACTAATGAAAAAAGGAAGACTTAAAATAAAGTGAAATAAATATGATCAAAAACAAAGAATTTCCCTAAGTCTTATTTGTAAGGCTTTGTAGGCAACAACCATTTTGGATAATTTATTTTGTATGAGGTATTAAGGGCCAATAATGACTTAATGTGCCATATTCAAACCCCCCCCCAAATAAACAATCATTGTAAGACATTTGTGAGTGGATGATATCTTCAAGATTTAAGTATCTACTCAGAATTTTAGGCACTGTGGGGGATATTCTAAGGTAAGTAATATTTTGGAAGCAGTATTAGTTATCTCCTGCTGCACAAGAAGTTTTCCCCCAAATTTAGCAACTTAAAATAATAACCATTTACAGCCTCACAATATTTGAGGATCAGGAATTCGAGAGTGGTTGAGTTGAGTTGTTGTGGGTCTGGATCCCTCATGAGGTGTCAGTCAAGCTGTCATCCAGGCCTGCTGCCGTCAGAAAGCTTGCCTGCAGTGGAGGGTATACTTCCAAGCTCACTCATGGGGCTGTGAGCAGGAGCCTTCAGTTCCTCACCATTTGGGCCTTTCCATAGTGCAGTTGGTGACAGAGAGAGAGAGAGAGAGACAGACAGAGAGAGAGAGAGAGAGAGAGAGAGAGAGTCAGCTTAGCTCAGATAGGGAGCAGTGTTCCGATAAAAATGGAATAGAGGATGAATAACATGTGATGTAGTTTGGGAGTGGGGGACTGGGGGTAAGTTCAGTATCTAGGGTCCTTCTTAAAGGGAATTACCATCCTTTAGGAGGCAGTGTGAGAGAAATGGGGGAGGCAAGCAGCAGATGCTGATGGGCGCCAAATGGGAAGAGACGTGAGTAAAGAAAGGTTAGGTGAGAGCCAAAGACAGCCTAATCCATTTTACAGTTTTCTGAAGACCTGGCAAATGTGTGTGTGTGTGTGTGTGTGTGTGTTTTCATTGAAAAAGAGAGCATTTTAGTCTTCTCTACTGCAGAATGCAGTGCAAATTGCCTTGTTTAAACAGAAATATTGGAAATAAGTTTCTTTTCAACCTCAAAGCATGGACATTTCACACAGCTAAATGTTTGGCACATCCTGCATGTGTTCTCCAAAGCTGTTCGTCTCTGTAGTTGGTGGTGAGTACCATGTGGGCTTTTCTTAAAGCACCCAATCATCTTATCTTCAATAAGAGCAGTTGTATGTACTCCCCAGAAGCATCTGCACTGGGAGCAAAAAGCATGATAGAATGGAAATTATTCATCATCTTATTAAGAAGGAGGGTTTTCCATATTCTTGCACATCTGCATGGCTTCCCTTAGACTTTGTTTAGTGGCGCCTTGGCTATCAGGTGCTAAGGAAATTCCCATCTCCACACCAGCACAGGAGAGTGGCCCCTATCATTGCTGAGCACAAAACCCATGGACATTCAGGCTCTAGGATTATACACTAAATATAATGTGAGAAAAACACTCATTCTAAATGTAGATCCAAATTTGCCTCTCAGTTCCAATCCACTCTGTACTACTGCTTTAAAGCAATTTCTGACAGGAGGCCAGTCTAGAAAAACAATATTGAGTGAATAAACAAACCTCAAATCCCTCATTAAGCTATTAGCATTGTAAGAGAGCTCATTATTTTTCACCTTCCAATTATTGACTTTTTAAATTAGATAACATGCTCAGAGTTGAACCATACTCAGTACTTTCTGCAGAACTTCAAGCCAATTTTGCTTTATTAAAATTTTACTTTGGCCAGAAAGCTTGGAAAATCCAAAGTGCCTTTGAAGAAATTTTCACACTATTGTGTGTTCTTTGCTAGGTTCACATAAGAAACAGTCACATCTTATGTGATAAACTTTTCCTGATGTATTGCTGGCTAAAAAGTGGAGAGTATGAGGGAGAAAAAGGGCACAAAAATTCTCAATCATAATATAAATTGGTTATAGGGATGGTAGTACATCATGAATACAGCCAGTGATTCTGCATCATCTTCCTGTGTTGACAGGTAGTAACCACACTTGTGGGGGTGAGGATTTTATAAAATGGGTAACTGTTGAACCACTGTGTTGTATATTTTAAAGCAATATAAGATTGTATATCAATGATACTTCAGTAAACAATATTATTAAAAAAAGAAATAAAAAGTTGTCAGAGCTCAAAACTACCTCTCCTTAATCTAGGGATCTCAAATTACACTTTACTCATTCGCCACCCTAAAATTAGATAGCAATGGGCAGTGCAAAATGTTCAAAGAATAGATACAGATGAGTGTGGTTTACTTTTAGCCAGCAACCCAGGCAATTCTGATGCCAAGTTTGAGAAACCCTGACTATGTTTTCAAAATCTTGGTGTCTTGCCAATGGGTTTCAGCCCTGGGCAAGTTTGCTATGGATTCAATGTGACCAAAGAAATTGACAGCAAAACCTTCTTGCGGTGAAAGGGTTATACCCAACTTTATTCTCACGGTGGCAGGTCAATCACTAAAATCCTGTTCACTCAGCGTGAGTCTGCATGCAGCAAGCTGGTCTCTGCCTCTGGGCCTCTCTGACCCCACAGCCGTCCTCTGGGCCTCTCTGCACAGTCGTCCTGCACAGCCATCCTCTGGGCCTCTGTCCTTCGCACTGCCACCACTCCAGCCTCTGCTCTGCTTTCCTGCAGCCTTGCAGCCCTGCCACAGTGTTGCACCCAGAGCACTGGGCAGAGTTCTTTATATAGCGTCAACAGCAATGTATTGCCCACAGGTGTGCAGTGAGCTAGTCAACCAGGGCCACGTAAGAATACTGGCCACAGGAACTCTCATTTTATCCACACTTGGGAAAGCCACTTCAGTGAATTTAATTAATGGAATGATGAAAATAGTAAATATTGATGGGAATGAATGCAATTTACTAAATGGAAAAGACATATTTAACCTTAAAGCATCTGTGCCAAAGTGTTTATATGCATATTAAATGAATCACAGGACCATGAATAGGTTATTAAGCTCAGATTCCTGATTCCAAGAAGGTGAATGTTTAAATCATCAAAAGCAGATGATAATGATGACGACGACGATGATGATGATAATTATAACAATAATAGTTAATAGGTGGCCTGTACCCTCATGGGACTTAACAGCAAAGCTAGGAATTCTGTAGCTGAGTGAATTGTATGTAGGATGAGAGTTATAAAGGGCAAGTACAGGGTGCTATGGGAAGCCTATCATAGGATCCTAATTTCATTCAAGGGATATTGGGGAAGGTGTACCTGAGGAAAAAAACATCTTAGCCTGAACCCTGAATAATAAGGGAGGATGACCAAAGGGAAGTGGAGAGGAGTGTTATGGGCAGAGAAAAGGGCATGGTGAAAAGTCCAGTATGGTTAGAGTGGAGGAAGGCGAAGGGTAGACACAAGGATGCTAATATGTTCCCTGAGAATAATGACTATCATTGAGCATCTCCATTCTCAGAATGCTCTTCCACCACAACGTGGCTGCCTCCTTTTCATCATTTAGAAACCACCTCCGGTATCACCTCCGCAGCAAGGCCTTTCTTGACTACCTCAGCTATGTCTTTCAGTCACTTTATCATGTTCTTCACTCTACTTGTCAACACCTGCAACTATCTTTTTAGTTATATGTTTCCTTCTTACCTGTCTTCCTTCACTGGACCATAGGCTCATTGAAGGTGCTGGCCTTGTCTCATTCACTACTATATCTCCACTTCCTAGAATAGTGCTTGGCAGAGAAATATAATTAATATTTGTTAATTGATATTTGATTAATGGTTGGCCACTTCTAGTCATATTGGTCAAGTCAGAGTGCTGATGCCAGTGCCCCATGGCTTTGCATAGCTCCTCAAAGCTTCAGATATGACTAAAAAGCAAAGAGAAAAATAATGCCACATGGAACTAAGTGACTTTTGTGATTAGAACTGTAGTTATGTACTTTTCAATTAAGAAAAGTCTATGGTAAACCAAAGACACATTGCAAACTTTAAACCATCAGTTGGAACAATATTTTCATGACAATAGTGAAATATTTAAATTACCCTTTTTCATAAGATTTAGATTTGGCATGGCCCTTCAATGATATGGTCAGTTCTTATTCTTACTCTTGCGTAAGCTGGTATCCTTGGTCTAAGTCCATTCTTCCTGTCTCTTTAGGGAGAGTGCCAAATGTTACAATACAAAGCTCCTTCATTTATATTCAGTGACATTTCACCTACTATTTCCCAATATTTTTCCCAAGATCTGTTCATAGGGGGGCATAGTTAGAATTTGTTATAAGTTGCTCTGCATAGAAGCCTGTTGGTTGCTCCCTCGAATCTGAAGCTCTTCTAAGTGATGACATTGGCGAATATTTACTAAGGATCTACCATATATCCTACCCTGTTGCAGGTGCTAGGGCCAATACCTGAAAGAACATGAAAGAAAGAGGAGTTCACTTTTCAGAATACAATGAGTTAATGAGCCACAGGTAAAGTAAAGTAACCTTTTCTAAACTTGGGGGTCTATGCTGTGCATTCTAGGCTTGAGCACTTCTAAAGGACAGACATCTCTAAGGCTTCACGTTTGCCAGTTTTCTAAAATGGCCAGTTCAGCATTTTAGTGCTTGTTACTGGTCCCTCCCTTCCTATGGTCTGGCATATCATCCTCCCTTCACTAGTGGCTTTTATTCTGGGTAACTGATCACAGTTGGACATTTTCAGAAAGACCAGGAAAACAGCTTTGCCCAGCCACCTGCCCTCAGCTTTCTCTCCTCATTTGTCTGAGGGCCATCATGCTCTTTTTCATTCTTACCTCTCGTGATCTGGGAATGTTCTCCTGTTACTTTTTATATCTCATATTATTTCTTTTAACTCCTCCTTAGGACACTAGCCAGGTTTTCCCTTTTTTTGTGTGTGTGACTTTCCTTTTTCCCTTTCAGGTCACTGTATTGCTCTGAGTTTTAGCCAACCTGGCATCTGGTTACTTTTTAAAACAGCCTTGAAATCTGATATCAGATTGAAATACTTTGCTGTGTTGTGAATATTTTATGGCCTATTAAAACTATTAGCTAAATAACTTCTATAGTCACCTAAAAGCTAGTTAGTACAGGGAAATATCCTTTCTGTTTTCCTTATGAGCATTTTTTCTAGAGCCAATATTTTTTAAGAGGAATGAGACAAACTTACATAGTCCTGTCTTAGCTTGGGCTGCCATAACACATGCTATAGACTAGATGGCTTAAACAACAGACATTTATTTCTCACAGTTCTGAAGGCTGGATATCCAAGATTAGGGCACCTGCATGTCAGGTCCTGGCTTGCAGGTGGCTGCCTTCTCACTGGTTACTCACATGGTATAGTCATTAAAAATAAAGACTGTAGGTCCAAATTATCTTGGTTTGTTTTCCAGCTGGCACTTTCCAGCTGTGACCCTTTGGACAAATTACTCAATATCTTTGTGTCTCAGTGTCTTGCCAATGGGTTTCAGCCCCAGGCAAGTTCGCTATGGATTCACTGTGACCAAAGAAATCGACAGCAAAATGTTCTTGGGGTGAAAGAGTTTATTACCCGGCATGTTCTCCGGCAGTAGGGTGAGCACTAGCATCTCTGCCTCTGCCCAGAGCACTGGGCTGAGCTCTCTATATAGCATAATAATAGCTGATTGCCTAAAGGTGTCGAAGCGACAGCCCAGCAACAGACCAGTTACATCATCAGGTGGTTTAAGTTCAGTGAGGATCCTGGCCATACGAACCCCAACTTCCCCACACTCAGTTTCTTTATGTATAAAATGGATATAATAAAAGCATTTATCTTATAGGTTGTTGTGGTTATTAAATGAGTAAACAGATGAATTTCTTGGTACAATATCTGGCACATAGTAATTGCTCAATAATTGTTGCCATCATTAATGTAACCACTGTAATAGTTAATGTGGCCTGTGCTCTTATCTTCATATTGAGTCTGGTTCTGTTGTTGACTTAGAAGTTATCATCTTCTTTCTCACACTCCCCAAACCTTAACCGAGCAGCAGGGATTGGAATGGTACTTGTCTCATCCCTTCTTGCAAGGGAGCCTGTGTGTGGGCCTGGATAGGGTTCTAGTCAACTAAGGAAGAGCCTTGAAGGAGTTTCAGAGTCTGTAACTGGACTCAGTGTGGCAAGTCAGGGGGCATCAGTACTATGGTCTGAATGTTTGTGTTACCCCTCCCCCAAATTCATATGTTGAAATTTTAATGCCCAGTGTGATGGTGTTAGGAACTGCAGCCTTTGGGAGATGATTAGGTCACGAGGGCAAAGCCCTTACAAATGAGATCAGTGCCCTTATAAAAGAGGCCCCAGAGAACTAGCTTGTCCCTTTCACCGTGTGAGGATACAAGTTTGTGATCTGAAAGAAGGTCTCTACTAAATGATTCTGGTACCCTGGTCTCAGACTGCCAGCTGCCAGCACTGTGAATGATACATTTCTGTGGTTTCATCAGTCACATCCATGCTCACCAGAGCAAGTGTAGTTACCATCTGTTGTTCATCTGAAGCCAATATAATGTTTTATGTAAAGTATGTTTCATTAAAATGGTTATAAAAAGTTTCTGTTGTTTATACACCACCTTGTCTATGGTATTTTGTTATAGCAGCCCAAATGGTCCAAGACACCCAGGGAGGTCAGAAGTAGAAATAGTCAATAGAATGTCTTAAATCAAAGCTTAGGAAGCACAATTCTATCTTCTGGGGTCAAGTGGAGTCCCATAAAAGAAAAACAAAGCCAACAGGATTAAAAGCTGGTTGACATTGGAAAGCAGCTAATCGTAGGAACTCAGGATGGGACCTGAAGGCAGAGGGGACTCCAGAATCATTTCTGTGAGTGAGGGTGAAGAGCTTAAGCTAATTTTTATTAACTGGCTTCCTGAGTGAGCTGGCCTGGTTCAAAGGCCCAGGATGAAGGTGAAGAGAAGCAGATGTTGAGTTCCTTCAAGGTTGGGGCTAGTTGAAGCAGTGGCCATCTTCACTTATATTCTGGTACTACTAATTGTCAGGCATTAATGGCATTAAATCCAAACCCAAGACTCCTTGAATAAGCAGGCATTGGCCATTTGAAGATCGCCCTTCCTGTGGAATTCAGAATTCTACATTTCTTGAGATCTACTTGTGTCAAAATATATGTGGCTTGAGACCATTATTTTCCAGGGATAGGTATCTGTGCTAACATTTCTAACTAATGTCTCATTCAACTTGTTGGGAAGTGAACTTTCATTTTAAATTCTTAAAAATAAAAGCATGGAGGTCCCTTTTCCCCTATTCAATTAGCAAAAATTAATAAATCTTTCATTAGAAGTAGAGGCTTATTTTTGTTTAAGGAAACTAAATACTAAAATATTCTTTGTAAAATAAAGCACTTATGGGGATTGGGGGGATGACAAACCAAACTAAAGACAACCCGCCCCCTCAGAGAAATTTTGCACATGGACATCACTAATAAACTGCTTCTGTCAAGGAAAGAGCCTAGGGAAGGGAGTGGGTTTCCAAAGAGGCTGCTCTTCAGACTTCCTACTTCCACTGTTACTTCTCCCAGGAACTCATCTCTCAACATTGTTCCTCAGCATGGCCTGTGATCAGTAAGTCAATCAAATCACAGTATTTCTTTACTGCAGCTTATAGTGTTTCAAAGTACACCCTACATACAAGTTGGTGAGATACAGTGCATGGATCTCATTACTTAAAAATTTCTGATGTCACTCAAACTCACTAATAGTTAAGTTGGGTGACTCACTCCCAGAGCTCTCCCAGTAGTCACTTGGCAATTTCTCCCTTACTTTTATCCTGAGCCAAGCTTGCAGCTCTTTCCTTCCCAGCTGCTGTTGACTGATGAAGCAAGCTGTGTTTTTGCTCCACCCCTTACTGCAAGATCAAACCTGCTCTCTGTAGAAGCATCCAAACTCCAGCTGAGTAAATCTTCCTTAGTACCTTACTCCTGGGGACTTTCCATGCTAGTCCCCTATTCCTGGGCACATATTATCCAGTGAGCTGTTCTACTGCTGCCATTCAGGCTTTCACACCAGTCCCAAAGGTAGTTTCCTGGGACCATTTGTAGTAGCTGTTGACTCATTTTCTTATTCTTTCTCTCCTTTATTATCTTACAGCTTTCATATGGCTTTCTAGCATCAACATGCTCTTTTGAGTAACACATGTTCAGGCAGAGGGTCACATTTGGGTAAATAATATGGTTAGTGGTTATGAGATCAGGGTGTAAAGTTAAAGCATTAATTCATTTATTCAACAAATACCTTTTTATGGAGAACTATAACTAGTTTTTATATTTTTATGGCAGTTTATTTAACAATTAGGTTATTTTTATAGTTTTTATTTTGAGTTAATTGTAGATTCAGGTGCAATTGCAAGAAGTAATATACAGAGATCCCATGTACCCTTTAACCCTCTTTTCCTCAACGGTATCTTGTGAAATTATAGTAGAGTCTCACAACCAGGATATTGATGTTGATTCCATCAAGATAAAGAGCAGTTTCATCACCACAAGGATCCTTCATGTTATCCTTTTCTAGTCACACCCATCTCTCTGTGGAGATATTGGCCCTTTAATAGCCACACAACTTCCTGTCCCTGATCCTGGCAACCATGGATTTCTCCCGATGTCTATAATTTTGTCATTTCAAGTATGTTATGTAAATTTAATCATACAGTGTGTGTAACCTTCTGGTGTTGATTTTTTTCTCTCAGTGTAATTTCCTGGAAATTTATCCTGGTTGTTCTGTGTATCACTAGTTTTTCCCTTTTTATTGCTGAGTAGTATTCTACGGTATGAATGCTTCACAGCTTGTTCAACCATTCACTTGTTGAAGGACATTTAGGTTGTTTCCACTTCTTTGTTATTTTACATGAAGCCACTGTTATGGGCTGAATTGTGTTTCCCCAAACTTCATGTGTTGAAGTCCCAACCCTGCAGTAGCTCAGAATGTAACTGTATTTGGAGATAGGTCTTTAATGAGGCAATTAAGTAAAAATGAGTCTGTTAGGGTAGGAACCTAACCCAATTATGTGTGGTGTCTTAATAATGAAGAAACACCAGGGGCATGTGTGCATAGAGGGATGAGAGACAACCATGTGAAGAGACAGCAAGAGGGTGTTTATCAGAAAGCCATAAGGAGAGACCTCAGAGGAAACCAACCCTGCTGACACCTTGACTTTGTACTTCTAGCCCTCCAGAATTGTGAGAAAATAAATTTCCATTGTTTAAGCCACCTTGCCTTGTGGTGGTATTTTGCTATGGCAGCTCAAATAAATTTATACAGTTGCTGTGAACATTTGTGTACAGGTTTTTGTGTAAATGGAACTGTCACTTTCTGGGATAAATTTCCCAAGAGTATTATTACTGGCTCATATCAGAGTTGCACATTTAGTTTCATAAGAAAGTGCCAAACTGTTTCTAGAGTGGCTTACTGTTTTACCTGCTCAGAAGCTGCTGAAGAAAAATTTGAAGCTAACACAGGCTGGTTCATGAGGTTTAAGAAAAGCCATCTCCATAACAAGGTAAAGCTGGTGCTGATATAAAAGTTGAAGTAAGTTATCCAGAAGATCTAGCTAAGATCATTGGTGAAGCTGACTACTCTAAACAAGAGATTTTCAGTGTAGATGATAAAACCTTCTATTGGAAGAAGATGCCATCTAGGGCTTTCATAGCTAGAGAGGAGAAGTCAATACCTGGCTTCAGAGGACAGACTGGCTCTCTTGTTAGGGATAATGCAGCTGGTGACTTTAAGTTGAAGTCAGTGCTCATTTACCATTCTGTAAGTCCTACAGCCCTTAAGAATTATGCTAAAGCTATTCTGTCTTTGCTTTATGAATTGAACAACAAAGCCTGGATGACAGCACATCTGTTTACAACATGGTTTACTGAATATTTTCAGCCCACTGTTGAGACCCACTGCTTAGAAAAAAAGATTCTTTTCAAAGTATGACTGTGCACTGACAATGCACCTGGTGTCCCAAGAACTCTGATGGAGATGGACAATGAGATCAATGTTGTTTTCATGCCTGCTAACACAACATCCATTCTGTAGCCCATGGCTCAAGGAATCATTTCAACTTTGAAGTCTTATTATTTAAGAAATACATTCTGTAAGGATTTAGGGGTCATAGACAGTGATTCCATTGATGGATCTGGGAAAAAGTAATTGAAAACCTTCTGGAAGGGATTCACCATTCTAGATGCTGTTAAGAATGTTCATGATTCATGGGAAGAAGAACAAAATATCAACATTAACAAGAGTTTGGAAGAAGTGGATTCCAACCCTCATGGATGACTTAAGGGGCTTAACACTTCACTGGAGGAAGTAACTATAGATGTGGTAGAAATAGCAAGAGAACTAGAATTAGAAGTGGAGTCTGAAGATGTGACCAAATCACTGCAGTCTCAAGATAACACTTCTAATGGATGAGGAGCTGCTTCTTATGCATGAGCAAAGAAAATGGTTTTGTGAGGTGGAATCTACTCCTGGTGAAGATGCTGTGAAGATCATTGAAATGACAACCAAGGATTTAGAATATTACATAAACTTAGTTGATAGAGCAGAGGCAGGGTCCAACAGGATTGATTCTAATTTTGAAAGAAGTTCTGCTGTGGGTAAGATGCTATCAAACAGCATCACATACTACGGAGAAATCATTCATGAAAGGACGAGTCCATTGATGTGGCAAAGTCCATTGGTGTCTTAAGGAATTGCCATCACCATCCCAACCGTCAGCAACCACTACCCTGATCCATCAGTTAATGGACCACAGTATAGTATAAACATAACTTTTGTATGGGCTGGAAACCAAAAAATTCATTTGCCTTGCTTTATTGCGACACTTGCTTTATTGTGGTGATCTGGAACCAAACTCGCAATATGTCTGAGGTGTGCCTGTATTTTGTCATTCATGTTATGTTTTTCCTGGTGCTTGGAATGACAAATGATTTTCTATTCTATCCTGGACATTTTGGATATTATGAGACTTGATCCCACTTAATTTTTTTAAAAAGCAGGTAATCCCCTGTTGAGGTATAGCATGCAATTTATATATGTTCAGCTTCCCACTTGGTCCTCTTGATATTGCCTGACAAAGTGGATTGCTGACCCACAGTGCCTTACTTCAGATGGCTGGAATGGAGTATCAGCTCCGTGCTTGGCCCTGCTGACACTTCTCTATGAAAGTGGGACACTGACTTGCCACCTCATTGCCCACAGGTGGGGGTGTAAGAGCAGTTCCCTGCTCAGCCCCATCACCAGGGGAAGTAGGGTGCAGGGTAGGAAGCAGGCTATCAGCTTCCACTGGGCACTACTGACACCAGTGGAGGGAGAAGAGGAGGTGGGATGCCAGGTAACCCTGCCTGCCACTGCCTTGCTGTGTCTCATTAGTGCCAGGTTTCTGTGGAGGCACAGGTTCTCACTGGCTTCTGCTGACACCAGGGAAAGTGGTAAGTGGAATGCTAAGTAGTCCTGCTTCACATCACCTTATTTAGTCTTATTGCTGCCAGGTGTGCTTGGAGGGAGGTTCAGCTCCCCCATGGATGTCACTGGCACCAGACATAGGGCAGAGGGGAGGGCTTACTAGCCCCAGATCGCAACGCCTTCTTCAGCCCCCTTGATATTGGGTGTGAGTGAAGGCTCAGCTCTCCACTGAACCCAAGTAACACCACCCTGGCAGGAGAATAAGAGTGCCACCTGTTTCCCCTGGGAGGAACATCTCCACACTTAGCCTGCCAACACCACTAGGTGGAGGAAATCAGATTTGCTAGTTTACCCCAGGCAAGAGATGGAAGATTAACTCCTCAAGCTGCCCCCACTAGCACCACTGGGTGAGGGAATCAGAATCCTCCATTTTTACCATCATGAAGCTCATTGTCTAGTGGGAGAGACAGATGATAATAAATTCAAATAAGTATATAAGTGTAACTGTGATATGCGTTACAAAGGAAGAGCTAAGTATTCTGAAAATGAGAGGGTTTTTTTTCTTTTGAGGAAGTGACATTTAAGACCTTGAAGGATAAGAAGGAGCCAGTCATGTGAATGTGAAGAGGAAAGTATTCCAAGGAGAGGAAACAGCAAGTGATACTGTGCTGTGTCAGTAACACCTGGGTGTTCAAGAAAATGAATGCAAGTCCAGAATATGGAGAAATTGAGGTGTTTTACATAGTGAGAGTGTGAGGCTAGAGAGTTAACAGGCATGTGATCAAGCAGGATCATGAGCGCTATGTTAAGGATTTGAGATTTTTGTCCCAAGTACAAAGAGAAGGAAATAAGAGTTTTAAGAAGGGCAGGGATATGTTTTGATTTGATCATTAACAAAAGATCGCCCTAAGTGCTGTGTAAAGAGAACATTAGAAAGGAAGAGTGGAACAGAGAGAAGAGATAGGAGGCTGCAGTAGAAGTCAAGATGGGAGATCATAAAAGCTTGTAACAGGGTGGTAGATGAAGGTGGAGAAAAGCGGAAATACTTGAAATAAAAGACATACCTCATTTGTCAATGGGGAATGTGTTTCTATTAGAGTATTTACTTGCATCAACATTATATGAACTCGTTATGGCACAACCCCTGTGAAGAGGACTGTATTTCCTACTATCGACATACAAATAGGGGATTACTGACTTAGTTTTTATCTGTATTGTTGTGATAATTCTAATGATAATGTAGCTAGGCATAGAAATGAACCCGAATCTATAGAAGATGGTACCTCTTGAAGCTGCAAACTCACTTGTGTCTGTTTTAACCATTAAAATAATCCCATGTTAGTTTGTCTTCGGAAAACAAGAAGACTGTTTTCTGGGGATCAAAAGATATGTGGTGAGGAAGCAAAAAAGAAAGTGGAAAATGGAATGATGGAACACTGCTTAGCTCAGAATAAGCCCTGAATAAATATGAGCTGATACTAGACTAAGTTTAATTCAATTTATTTTAGCAAAAATGCCCATATTTTAAAAGCTTAGTTGAAATGACAGGAATAATTTCCAAATCCATAAATATTTGGAGCAGGTTTTTTTTCCCCTTTGTCATGTGGTTATTTATTTATGAAAACAAGTTTCCATATATAATTAAAAGCTTGATAGATAAGCCAGGCATTAGAGAAATTTAAATTTAACATTTTATAAGCCAAATATTCCCTGAAATTCAATCAAAATGAAACTATGGTCTGTTATAGTATGTTCTTCAATAAGCAAAGAAGGATTCCTCGTAAAAATTATTTCTCAAGAGTGCATCTGTATCAGTCAGGATTCACTTACAGGAAACAAAATCATTCCTCCTTTCTACATATTTATTTATGGAATAGGGGCCTCCCAAAATATTGGCTGGGCTAGAGGAATGAATCTTGAACTGGGCCTCCAGAAATGAATCTCAGAATGACAATGAAGAACCTCAGCTTCAGTGATTCTTCCTTGATTTGTACTTGCAGCTGTATAGGGGAGGCAGCCATATGTGTTAACATGTCTACGGGGCTCAGGGCTCCCTTTCAGGGTCTCTCGTTCAAATGCCGTAGCACAGTCTATAAGCGGACTGACCATCCCTGCAGACTATTGGCATCTGACTTTAGTCCGGATTTTAACAAGCCATTGTGCCTCTCTATCATGCCTGCTGCGGTAGGATTGTGTGGCACATGAAACTTCCATTTGATTCCCAGCTGTCACACCCATTCTTGCAGTGTATGTCCAGTAAAATGGGTGCCCTGATCACTCTCAATTACCGGTGGTCAGCCATAGGCAGCAAAGAGACGCTCCAGGCCTCTTTTGGTCACCTGCTGGTCTGCACAATGGGTAGGAAAAGCAACCAGAAGTCCAGTAGCTGTGTCCACACAAGTCATCGCATACTGATAAACTTCTGACACAGGTAGAGGCCCAATATAGTTTATCTGCCACCTGAAGAGGGGTATAGGCCCCTCGCATCAATGCCATTTCCTTTCTCAGGGAATCCACAGAAGTTTGCAGCTTGTGTTCTTGTGCCGCCATTTCTTGGGTCTCCTCTGTAGATTTTTTTAATACTTTGAGAAGCAGCCAACCCACAGTCCCTGCTGCCTCATGGGCACTCTGCTTCTCAAAGGATCTGCTTACTGTACCAAGGGCCACCCCTACTGTCTCAGGTGTTGCCTCCACCTGCCTCCAGTCCTGGGGTGGGACCCAGTTCTCCAGGAGGCAAGCCACCTCAGACCACATACCCACTGGGGGATGTTTCCCCATTCACAGGGGCAGCCTGCTGAAGCACCCCTCCCATAAGGGCAGCTTGTCTTTTTCCTTGGTCAACAATGAACCCTGCTGACTTTCGCCAATTGTCTTGCCAACGGGTTTCAGCCCCGGGCAAGTTCTCTATGGATTCAATGAGACCAAAGAAATTGACAGCAGAACGTTCTTTGGGGTGAAAGGGTTTATTACCCGGCTTATTCTCTGGCGGTAGGTCGAGCACTAGCGTCTGTCTCCATGCAGAGCACTGGGCTGAGCTCTCTATATAGTGCAATTACAGCTTATTGCCTAAAGGTGTGGAAGCGGTAGCCTAGCAACAGGCCAGTTACATCATCAGGTGGTTTAAGTTCAGTGAGGATCCTGGCCATAGGAACCCCAACTTCCCCACAAATGGTTTTCTTTGTATTGTTCCGATGTTAAAGAGAATGCTTCCAATGTTTGCTCATTTAAGTCAATGCTAACTTTAGAATTATTTTGCAGATGCTTTGTATCAGGGGAGGAAATCTCCTTTTTCATTTCTAATTTAAGAAGAGTTTTCCTTTTGTCATAAATAGGCTTTAAATTTGATGAAAGACTTTTCTTATCTACAAAATGATCATGTGGTTTTCTGTATTAATCCATTAATATATATAAGGTGCACTTATGGGTTTTCTAATATTAAACCATCCCTGCATGCCTATGATAAATTCAATTTGGTTATGATATTCTGTCTTTTCTATACACTGTTGGGTTTGATTTGTTAATATTTTGTTAGGAGTTTTGCATCTGTATTTATGAGTTGAGAGAATTCATAATCTTCATTTCCTATAATTTCTTTTTTTCTGGTGTCAAGCTTTACTTGCCTTGAAGAATAGGTTGTGTGGTATTCCCTCTTTTTTAATTATCTGAAAGTGTGTAAAACTTGGATTATCTCTTGAAAGTTCTGTAGAACTCATCTATAAAAGTCTTGATTTAGTGTTTCCTTTGCATGAAGATTATAACCACTGCTTTCAAATTTTAAAATAGTTATAAGATATTTTAAGATTAAGAAAAGATTTTTTAGTAAGTTCTGGTATATTATGGTTTTTAGGTATTTGTCCATTTTTCTAAAGTTTCAAAAACCATTGGCCTTTGGTGTTGATGACATTGTAGTGTTATCTTTTAAAGTACTGTCACTTGTAGTTATGCTCCCTTTCATTCATATATTGTGTCTTCTCTCTTTTCCTCTTAATCAATCTTGTCAGAGGTTTGTTTTGTTACTTTTTTTCCAAAAAGATCTACTGGTTTTGTATCTTTGTTTCTTATTTAATTAGTTTCCAGTCTTACATTTATTAATTAATATCTTTCCTTGTATTTGCATTGGGCTTATTCTCTTGGGTTTTTAAAACATAATTTCTTAAGATAGACAGTTCTCTCATTAATTTTTTGACTTGTTTCTTCTTTATTACAGGAATTTAGGGCTATAAATATCCCTCAAAATACTGCTTTTATTACCCTTGAAAGTTTCATTATTTAGAGTTTTCATTATATTGAGTTCTAGGTCTCTTTTAAGTTTCCACTGAATGTTTGGCCATAAGGCCCAAGTGACTGAACTTTTTGCTTTCTAGCCTGGCCACACTAGAGAACCTTCTAATGTCTGGGCCTCACTCAAAGTTGCCAGAATCATGAGTTACTTGGTAAATGAATCAAACCAGCTCATTCAAGTGTGATATAGGTTGACACCAAATTGCAAAGAAACCAAGTATTGTGCCTCTTTATTAGTGGCAGGAGCTGAGAGATGCAGAAACTTGCCTTTCTCATTGAAGATATCCCAGTATATTTCTGGCCAGTGGACCACCAGAAACTTCACTGAGGAAGCAGGCCCCTAATTTTCATGGATTTTATCTTCCTACCACCAAGGCCTCAGGTGTTCCTGCTCACCATGTCCCTATCAGCAAGATGTTACTGACAATAGCATACTAGCATGATGTCCTGTGGGATGATCAAGGTTCCAGTGTTCTAAATTATGACAGAAAATTGATGTATCCTTGAAATAAAATAGTGTATATCTAAGCGTTGTTCTTGTTAGATTAGGGAAAATTGCTCCTGTTCTTTCCTGCTGAGTGGTACAGGGGTAAAAAAGCACTTGCCAGAATGAAAACTGTACCCAGGTGCTGTGAACTGTGTCGATTTGCTCCAGTTTCTTAAAGAAACTCCATCTAGAACAGCAGCTGCAAATTGGACTTTCCCACTGACGAAGCTGAAGATAATTCACTGTCAGTCTCTAAGACCTGATTCTTCAGCAAAGCCAAAATAGGCTGCTTAAATGGGACGTGATAGGAAAATGGGACGTGATAGGAATCACAATCCCTGCACACATCTTTGATGGCGTCGCTACTCTTTGTGCTTCTCCCAGGAATACAGTATTACTTTTGGTCTACCCCTTTGGTGGAGAGGGAAGTTCCACAGGCCTTCACTTGGCTCTTCTTTCCATAATAGCCCTTGATTTACTGGTTAGGGAGCCAATGCAAGGATTTAGCTTTTGCCAAGTAATAATTCAAATTTATGCATTTAGGAACTGGAGAAAGAACCACATTACTGGTTTACAGATCTACTGAGCCCAGTAAGATAGCCAAAATTCCATTTTGTTATCTGACTCATATAAACCCCTGCATTTACAAGTAGACCTCAGTGACATTCTGGATCCATGGGTTAGTATAACTCAGAGCCAGTGTCCAATGACCCCTAAACATTTTAGGTATTTTTCTTTCCCCAGTAAAGAGTTACCTGGGTAAATGACTTACATGTTCCTTTTGGTAAACCTAGAAAGAAAGATGTACAGTACATACTTGATGGTATTACAGGACCCTCCCTAAAGGGGCTTTTGTTCTGTAAATTGTCTCAGGTTTGGGAATTGGGTAAGAGACCATGTTATCCAGTAGGAGTTTAGAGGGCTGCTCATCTATTTTAGTCCAAGGGCTTCATGAATAATTAGCTACTATGTAAGTCCTATGCAGATCAAGCCATTCTAACACTCTAACTCTGCTGCTCATTACAATAAGCATGCTTACCTTACCTCTGGTGGTTAAGTGTGGCCCCTTGATATCTGTTAACCTTTGATACCATCATTCCTATTAAAGTAAGGCAGCCCATTTCAGTGGTGGGTCCCCTACCTTCATCACATTACAGAGGTTAGCCACTATGGTGGTTATTTTAAATTCCTTATTTTGGTGAAATATAACACATTCAGAAAAGTGCATAAAGCAAAAATGTACAGCTTAATGAGTTATGATAAAGTGAACATTTGTAGGACAATCATGAAGATTACAAAATAGAGCAATGCGTGCACCCTAGGAATGTTCTGCCTGCCACTCTCAGTCAAATAACTCTCTTTTGCCAACATGTAACTTATCCATTTTATGGTAAACTTTAAATTACATTTATTTATAATTTTGCCACCATAACACACATCATTCATGTAAAAAAAATTGACCTGTTTTTGAACCTTGTTTTAATGGAAGTATGTATTGAGAGTATACATTAAACAGGAGTATGTATTATTTTATCTGGTTTCTTTTGCACATCAATGCAGTTGTGAGATTTATCCAAGTTGTCATATGTAGCTCTTTTGATTGCTGAATAGTATTCATTCTATACTAAAGTTTATCTGTTCTGTTGAAAAATGTCTGGGTTATTTTCAATTTGGTGCTGTTACAGTAATGCTGTAATGAATATTCTATATGTCTCTCAATGCACATGTGCATGTTTTTCTGTTGAGCATGTACTCAGAAGCAGAATATTTTCCCTCCTATTTTCCCACACTTTTGCCTCTCCATGCATCTTTATGGGTGCTGTCTTCAGAACTATATTTTAGTTCATGAATTCTCTTTTCCTGTGCATCTAATCTCTGTTTAACTCAACCACTAATTCTTATTCTCTGTTATTACATTTTCTTAGTGTTTCCCAGCACCTGTTCTCTGTTTAAATTTCCAACCATTCCCCTTATCTCCTAGAAACTAGTAAACAGTTATCTTAAAATCTGTTTCTGAATATTTCAATATCAGAGTTCTGTGGGTCTGTTTCTTTGTCCTGTAGTTGCTTCTGTTTCTTGTTCAGGTTGCCTGGTTTGGTTCATCTTTCATGTATGCCAGATACTGTATTATAACATTTGTTTTTAGAAATAATGTGAAGTTCAAAATAATGTTATTTTCCAGAAATGGAGTATTTTCTGTTGCTTCTGCCTTCCCCATGACCTACCTATATTGTGGTTGTGAATTATAGTGCATGGCCATTTCATTTAGAATTGCATCCTGCTATAAACCCTGGTGTTTCCTATCCCTCTTGTTTACTTCAATAGCACTATCAGTTTCTAGCATACTGTATCATTTACTTCTAAAAAGATACCTTTTATTTTCTGTATCCTTCCACTAGAATATAAGCTCTATGAGGGCAGGGATTTTAAGTTGTCATGTTCACTGTAATATTGTTTGATCAATATTTGTTTAATGGTTGCATGGTACCAACTACTTTATATGAAACAGAACCACTCTAGCTATTTTAAGCAGAAAATGGTTTAATACAGGGAATCAGGTACTTACAAAGTTCTTGGCTGGAGAACTGGGCTTTGGGCTAGGCTTCTAGGAAGGACTCCCCAATCAACACTGTCAAACTAGCGCATCAGGGGTACTGCTAACTCTGCTACATTCAAGAAGGTGAGGAGTGACAGCAGTGAGGAGGCCACAGCTGGAACTTGAAAGTTGACCTTATGACTACAGTGCCATATCTGCAATCCTGCAATAAGGAATTCACTATTGTTACTACAACTACTTCTCAATACTCACAAGTCTATTCATTGGACCCTAGAATGTTGCTGAAGCAAGAAGGGTTTCCAGATCTTGCTTTTGGTGATTAGCAATGGCCAAAGTGGCAAAAAGATGTCTCTACCTCATTTACATTTCCTAGGGTCTAGAACACTGAAGTTTTTAGTCTTCTTGTCTTCTATATTACAGACAAGAACACTAGAGGGATGTGGCAATGGATACTGTGTGCCAATTCGTTGTATCTACTGCTCCAATTATACCAAACAGAGGCTGTATATTATATTTAACCATCTATCAAGTGCTCTTATTTAAACATCACTATTCTCTTGCAAAAAAGGGGGGGAGCTTATTTTGCAAAGCTAGTATAGTTAAGAATGACTTCTCTCTCTAAATGGCTTTACCAGGTGAGATTCTTGGAAGATTTATGCAAAGATGTCTGTCTTGTTCTCTCCATTGTGAAATTATAGTTGAAACCAACTGGTAGCAATTGCACTTCCCCACCTGCTTGTGAAAGTGATTTTTTGTTAGCAGAGGCATACTAAGAGGGGAGGGCAGTGGGAGCTTTGTGAGGTTTTTATCACTAACGTTGTTTGTAAATGATAGCACGTGGTGACAATACAAAGCAAACTGATAGTTTGTTTTTAAATGCTGTACAGAAAATACACCCCTTATTGTCTGCATCCAGGGCAGTTGTTGCAGTGTCCCATCCTTGTTACATCACTGTTTGTTAATATTGTTAAGGTTATTATTTCTTAGAATAAGAGATTTTTTCATCTTGCTCATTAGGTAAATTCGAGAAAACAGATTTAAAAACACAACTGTCAGGTGTAAAATTAGAGGACTGGTATTAAAAGCATAGATGTAGAACAATGATGTTCTCTCGACTTGGCTGCACATTAGAAAAAACTAGGGAGCTTTTGAAAAATGCTGATCCTGGGGCTCTACCACCAGACAGGCTGATTAAATTGGTCTGGGTTGAGGCCTGAGCCTCGGCATTATTTAAAAGCTTCCCTAGTAATTTTAAAGTGCAATGTTGGGAACTACTGCTTTCATGACAGTGAAGCACTTCTGAGGTGTATTTTAAATGTGAATGTTTGTAGATGGCGCAGGGAGAGCATTCTGCTGCTGTGCCTTAAGTGACCAAAGCTTCCTAGAGGAGGCAGCCTTGATATATGGTACAGGCTAGAGCGGCAGGAGAGATGCGGCATCTGCAGTCCTGTCTTGGATCTGGGTTGTTATGAGAAAGCAAACTTCATTGGAAGAGAAGTAACGATCTGGGAAAGGGAGGCAGCAGATTTGGAAGTCCCTGATTTGTGGCAACATTCTGAGGTTATGTATCACATGATCAAGGCAAAGGATTCAACTAATCCAATAGTATTCCCAGGAGTGGAACCCATCTGGAGCTCTTCCTAAAGTTGAGTGTCAGGGCCAGACTTGTATCTAGGCGGATGGTTCTCAACTTTGGATGTTCTTTAGCCTTACCTAGGGAGCTGTAAAAAGTACTGGTGCCCAGGCTCCAACCCTCACAAATTCATATTTATTCAATCTGGAATGGGGCCTGGGGAAGTGATATTTCCTAGTTTTGTTTTGGTTCATTTGAAAAATTTCTCCAGGAGTTCCAGTGCACAGAGAGGGTTGAGAACAACTGACCTAGATGAATCACAAAGCCCTGCAAGGATGTCTGCCTCAAATAGAATTTCCTCATATTTCTCACAGTGTTGTCCTTTCCTGCAATATGCTTGATGAGCATTAGACTTCCTTGGAAACCCTACCCAGATCCCAACAATCTTTCCCTCTCACACTAATTTAGTATTCTTCCAAGTATTAATCATCATTTGACAGGGGTAATATATCAAAACCAGTCTACTTCTTGCCATTTCCACTGCTACCATTCTAGTCTAAGCTACCATAATCTCTTGGTTGGATTTCTGCTTCTTCCCTTTCTCCCCTTACATAGCCACTGAGTGGCTTTTAAAAGTCTTGTCATATCATGTCACGGCTCTGCTTGAAAACCCACCAATTGCTTTTCATCTCAGTCAAAGGAAGACTCAAAGTTCCTACTGTGATCCATGAGATCCTACATGATCTGACGTCACCCCTCTGAGATTCTATTACTAACCCTCTCACTAATACTGTTCCAGCCACACTGGCCTTCTTGCTGTTCTCTGAACACACCAGGCACACTCCCACCTGCCAGTCTTTGCCCCTGCTGTCTTCTTTGCTTGGGATGATCCTTTCCTATCTATATAGATCTTTCTATCTTGAGCACTCTATTTAAAATTGCACCTCTCTCTGCTTACACCATGCAAGCTATTCCCTTGTCACTGCTTTATCTCTGTTCATATCGCTTATCAGCATCTGACATGTTACATATATATAACCTGTTCATTCTCTTTCGACTAGGATATAAGCCCCATGAGACTATAGAATTTTATCTATTTTATTTAGTGCTAATCCCCAGAACTTAGACGACTGCCTGCCACATAGCAGATGGTCCACAAATATTTGTTTCAATAAGAACTAAAGACATTGGGTTGTGACTTTACTATACAAATATACATGTCTTTTATTAGGGGAAAAAGGGACTAACAGTTACTGAGTATCTGCCAGTATGATAAGTACTTTTCATAGGATATATTATTTAATTCTCAAAACAATTTCTAATGAAGTAGGCATGATTATTATTATACCCATTTTACAGATGAGGAACTAAAGAACAGTGAGGCTAGCTATTATGCCCAAGGTCATACAGATCATAAGTACTGGGGCTGCTAGAATTTTAATCTAAGTTTATATGAATTCCAGGCTCATGTTTTTCCTGTAAGTGATCACCCCCTCAAACACATTATTAGAAGTGAGTTTACCAAATTAGTTCTTACTTTAATGATTTTTGGGGAGAGTAGGGAGCAGAGTGGGGGGAGGCAAAGGGAGAAAGGAGAAGTATACATGTGATTGGCTGATGAGCTTCAGTGGAGCAGTTAGAAAAAGCTAGGGAGAAGTAAGCTCTGAAGGGGCAGGCACTTGTGGGGGAAGGGCCAGAGTTCAGATGTCCACCAAAGAATCTTCTCCTTCACAGCTGGGCTGATCATTTTGGTTTGGCATTAAGGTTCTGACATACGTCCCAGGAGCAAACAGAGGCATCCCAGGCCTGAAAGCATTAGAAAGGTCAGAGATATTTTTCCTGCACGTGTTATAGCTTGCATTTTCCTCCTCCCTGCGTCCTAGCTGTGCTTGAGTTTACAAAGGAACAGGTTGTGACAATGGCTGTAATAGTCCACCTTCTCTCAGCCAGCCTCAAGCAGGGACAAGACCTTGAGAGGTCTCAAGGATTAAGATTATAGCTCCCCCATAGCAACTCCAAACCTTCAAATAACTGAACATTTTTAAAGTTCTAATAATCTCTTGTATGACTAAATCGATGTTTTTGCCCTCTACTTATCACGTATCAACATCTTTCAGAAATTATTGTTGGTAAGGGAGTGTGGCGGGGGGTTGCTGGCTCCATTGCGGGAGCCTGAACTAGTGCTTTGTGTGCCTTTGGGTAGCCTCGCTCTGTGGGGGATGTGATGGAAGGGGTCCCATTCCTGACACAAAATAATTTCCTTTCTTGCTCCAGAGCTGAACATCTCTGGGCTCTTGTTGGTGATAAAGAAAGGGCTTCTGTTAGCACTGGATACTATACACGGTACAATCATCCATCGTCACCTGAATGTCTCCTCAGTTTGCAAATTGAGAGCAAGGATCCAAGGGGCTGGAGCAAAGGGAAGGTCAAGTTTGAAGGGCAAGCAAAGGGGAAAGGTTTGAAGTATGGAGTGCTGCCAGGAAAGAGAAGGCCCAGGCGAGGTGACTAAATGGGGTAACCTTGGGCAGTCCAAGAGACAGCTTGGGTTTCTCGGTGCTAGATACCAAAAGCAAGGAGATGCAAAATCAAAGCGACCATTTTTGCTGAAGATTCCTGTCCTGGGTAGTAGTGCAAATGGGAGAGCTTCTGTGGCATGGCAACTGGTATGCAGAGAGGGGTTGAATAGAGCCTTTTCCCCCTTCCTCTGGCGCCAGCCTAGGAGAACACGAGGGAGACAAAACTGACCTTTTAAGGGGCTGGATCTGTAGCTTCCATCACACCACTGCTTCCTCTTCCTCACCCTTGTCTGTTCTTCACACCTAACTAGGCATAAAGTGGGAGCTCTGTGTTCACCATGGCCCTTAGGGGATAAGGAGCAAAGTGCACAGGCAAATTGGACCTAAAAGGAGGGAGGGGTAGGCCTTTAGTGCAATGTTATCAAATAATGAGTTAAATTAAAAAAATCCATAAAATCAATATACCCCCCAAAAACAAAATTTTAAATATTTAGATGTCTAAATACTCTTTTAACCAATGGTAACATTTTTGAGAACTCATTCCTTATTCTGTCATTGCACAAATGTTCAGTTTCGCTGGAAATATATTCTCATCCGATCTATATTCTACAACATTGACATTTCTCTTTTCATTCACTCTTAGGTCTATTCTGAGTAAAGACTGCCAACTGTGTCACATTATCAGTAGCTGTGAAATGGACTATTTTCCACTAGTGGCTAAGATGAGGCCAGAATATGGAATATAAAGCTAGTTTTAAAAATTCAATTTGCAGCAGCTATATATGAATAATTTATATGTCCTTACTTTATAACATAATAATTAAGGTACCATTGATTTATTATAAAAAGTTAAAGTATGTTTAATGATACCACTTTATCTGTGCATTTAAAATTAAAATATAAATCAAAGGTCTCATTAAAAATAATTTCACCTTACTATATATTTCTAAGTCCATGGGTTATTTTATTCCAATGCTCCTAATCTCTTAATTCAACTAAAAAAAGAGATGACTCTAAGAAGTGACATGATAAGTAATTTAAAACATAACACTTTCATGCCATAATCCTGACAAGAGAAGTGAAAGATGATCTAAAGTGGCAGGGGTTCCAAATTGCTGAAAAGGTGTTAGCTTTCTTGTATGGAGTTTTGGCATATAAAAGAGAAAGTTCTGCTTATTGACTCCTTTTAATTGAAAAATTTAGATTCAATACTGGTAATAGATTTGTTGCTCTGGAGTGAATTTGTAGAATCACTGCTGTGTCTAAAGCTTGTGGTCATGACAATTAAAGAAAAAGAAATTTCAATCCTGGTCAGCACATAGGAGATGGGCTCAGAGGACCTGAGATTGGTTCTCTGTAGTGATTCATGGGAAATGGCAATACTAGGAAGGAGACAAAGAAAAATATCAAGATCCAAATCCATTCTTTCTTCTGTGAAAGAGTGTATTTCATGTTAGCCCAGCGTTTTCACTAAATGTGTCTGATTATTATTTTTAGCTTATTAATGATACTATAATAATAGCTAGTTGGTATTTATCTCCAAGGCATTCTAAATGCTTTGCAGGCACTTTTTTATTATTCTGCACCATCTCCTTGTCAGGTGACAATATTTGCCAGCCCCCTCCTCCCAAGGCAATTTAGAGAAAAACAAATGAGGAACAGATGAATAGCAGAACCAGGCTTTTAAAAACAATAGCAACAGCAACAGAAAAATTTCTCAGATTTTCTGATTCTTACCCTAGTATGTTCTGCACAGAGCTTTGCTGCTTTGCCTCAACGTGTATGATCTAAAATAACCAGCATTCAGTGAAAGTCCAACAAAGTGAAATTTTATGTTTTGAAAATTAATTAGTGTGAGTTTTCTCTGGTACCTTCCTTGGAAATAGATAACAGTTACCAAGATCCCTAAGATGTTCTCTTACGTTCTAAGAAGTGAACATTCATATTGGGAGCAGAATAGGCCTAGGTGTTGGATGGGTAGCTCCTATTGGAGGCTTTCAATGGCTCCCAGCATTTCTAAGTTCAGCTGCCTGGAAAGTGAACACTTTTAATAGTAGAGGTTGGTATGGCCTGAATGCTTGTGTTCCTGCCCCCACGAATTCTTATGTTGAAATCTGAACCACCAATGTGGTAGTATTAGGAGCATTAGGAGGTGGGACCTTTTGTAGGTAATTAAGTCATAAGGTGGAGCCCTTATTAATGGAATGAATGCCGTTATAGGAGGACACACCAGAGTGCTTGCTTCTCCTAAATGGAGCCTTTGTCCCCTCTCTACTCTGGCACCAGCCTGGGAGAACACCAGGGAGACAAAACTGACTTGTAAGGAGCTGGATCCGTAGCTTCCATCACACCACTGCTTCCTGGTCCTCACCCTTGCCTGTTCTTCACATCTAACTAGGCATAAAGTGGGAGCTCTGTGCTCACCATAGCCACATGTGCTCACCCCCTCTGCCATGTAAGGATACAGGGAGACCAGGAAGAAGTCCAGCACTGAGAACCCAAATGTGCTGGCTCCCTGATCTCAGACTTCTAGCCTCCAGAACTGGGAGACACACATTTTGGTTGTTTAAACCACCCAGTCTATGATATTTGTGTTACAACAGCTTCAGCTGACTTAGGGTTTTCAAATTTCGTTACAAGATCTTTGCTTTTAAATTTTGAGTAGATTACAAGACCCTGATACATAATGATAAAGCTGCTCCTGGTGTTTGTTCTTGTTCTGTAACAGTACTTTCTAGTAAAACATGATTCCTTGTGCACTAAAATATCAGCTATGGGATATGGCTAGGGAAAATGATGTTCTAGTTAATCCAGCATTCTGGTTAATAAAAAAGTCATCACTCATATGCCAGTTTTCAAATACTGAGACATCAGTACCATATACTTGACAGTAAATTGATGTTGCAGATACATAAAATTTTTCTGATGATCTTGAATACACTACAGAATCATACAAAGTTGTCAGGGCACCTTAATAAAAAGAGCAATTTTCCTCATTCCACAAATAAGCTGAAGTGACAGCTGAAAGTTTCAGTTGCTAAAATGCTGTGTGTTTCTGTAGAAACACACACCAACAATTAATTAATTTTTCGGAGCTCCTTTTCTTTAAGATTGGCCTCAATGTCTCCATGCTTTCAAACTATTCATGTCAAAACCAGCAACCTTAACCTGCAGCATTGCTATCTGAATTGTAAGTCCAATTGAAAGCATTATGATAGAGACAATATTGGCTTCTGATGTAGCAAAATAATTTCCCTAAGTGTCAGAGGTGATTCTTTAGGCTTTGGATTGCTGCTTTTGTTTTGTTTTGTTTTGTTCTATGATGGAGATTTTCTTTTATTATAACGCAGAGGATTTTCTTTTAGTGGTAAAAGCTGAAGTCCAATCAATTGATTTAGAAGGCTGCTTATAACTGACTTTACCCTTTCTGGGAAATGTGCTGATAGTTAGCGATATCTGACTTTCCTTGGACAGGGGTTTCTTGGTAATTATAAACATAAATAAAGACTGACTTCCTTTCTTTGAGGGTGACAGAGGTTTTTGAGTGTGAGACTTATTTTTCATCGTGCTTTCTTCAGAATTCCAAGCTGATGGAAGAGTTGCTTGCTTCTAAAAGCAATAAACCAAAGGTAAAGGAACTTAGGTGAGATGTAAGGAGAAAATTCCTGACAGTGTAGTAAAACATGGGAACTAATTTTGTCAAAGGAAGCTGTGGAGTGTTAAGGGATGTGTTTTCCACCGAGAAGTCAATCAAGGCTTGAGATGGGAGGGGATAGAGCCAGTGCTGTGGTTATGTCTGTCCTGTACCCACCTTCTGTTGCTTGATCTTGCTACTTGCCCACTTCAGGCCTCAGTAGGGAGATGGGGAAAAAGCAAGGAGGAGAATAAGGAGAGAGAAAGTGACATATACTACCTCATTAGTCTGGGTTTTGAAGGCTAATACCTCTGAAGCTTTATTTTTCCCACTGAGTTAAATACAAACTCATCTGCCTGACATTTGAGGCCTTCCATAATTTGGCTTCAATCCATTGTTCCAGGTCTTTCTCTACTCATCCACACACACTTGCTCATGTTAGACTCTTGTCCCTCCTGCTATTTCGTTAAACTTAAATCCTACCACTTTCTCCCTCACTTAGTCCCAGCCACACAAATCTCTTCACTGTTTTTCTTTGCTGATCATGCTTCTGCCTCAAGACCTTTGCACTTCCTGCTCCTTCTTGCCTGGAACACTGTCGGAGTTATAGGATGGGCTTGTTCCCTTATCTCCTTTAAGACACTCCTCAAATCTTGGTTTTCCTGTGGGGTCTTTCTTGACCACTTTATTTCAAATTAAAGACTTCCTGGCCTGCTAAATAGCTCTCCGTATCACCTACCCTGCTTTACCTTTTTCATAGTACCATGCTCTGCTCTATTATTATCACTTGCTTATATACTATATTTCTTTTCTGCTCTCCTTCCCACCAGAATTTAAGTTTCATTCAGGCAGAGATTTTTTTTTCAAGGTATGGTAAGTAGCAATTTTATTTAAAAATGTTTTCTTTAATATATAAATAGTTATATATTTTTATATATGTTTTATATAATATATGTATATGTATGTGTGTGTGTGTGTCTGTGTATATATATTTTATTTTGGTATTGATGCCAGGGTTCTTGTTTGCGGAGCTGAAGAATGAGCTTACAAACAGTCAAGGTAGGAGAGCAAGGTACAGGCTTTTATTTAGAGATAAAGTGAAAGGACAGAGCTCCCAGCTCACACCAGGAGGGGACAAGAGAGTCTGTAGTGGTGCGTTATCTAGGGGGTTTTATAGGCAGTTGATGATTTTTCGAGAACATGAAAAAACTTAGGGGTGGGGACTTGTTAAGTGGTTCCTGAATATTAAAAATTAACTGTAAGGAATTTCCTGCCTTGATTTCTCTCTGGGACACCGGCGCCTTGGTCTGGGAGCATATCAAAAGGCTGCCTGCCCAGCCCCCAAGGTGGGCTGTCTACTTGCTAAAGAATCTTGCCTCTTGAACTTCCTGGGTGTTAAAATGCAATCTTATCTTTAAGATGGAATTCTTCCTGCCTTTAACTATGCCGTCTACAGCGGGGTCTGCATGCTAAGTTAGTTGCTCAGTTTGCAAAATCACCTTGTCAGATCTGAAGGAGGAAAGACAGCACATAGGCCTGGGCCTTTTAGCATGCTAAAGTGAATCTTACACATGGTTACAAATGATTAGCATAATAAAACATGTGCTACTCTTCTTTATCTGGGGGAACATTAACTGATTTCACTGAAGAATGATTCTAGCGCTTAATGTTTAACATAGAGTTTTAGTAGGGGGGTTACCTTGTATGTAGTTACATTGCTCTGACTGCAAATATTCTGCCATGCCCCCTCCGGAGGCCCTCACCCTACTCTGACTACATCTATGGTCCCTGTCTCAGTATCATTAATCTACAATTCATGAAGAACATTATGTTTACTAGGCTCCCCCCTTCACCAAGTCCCCCCCACATATCCCTTCACAGTCACTGTCCATCAGCGTAGTAAGATGCTGTAAAATCACTACTTGTCTTCTCTGTGCTGCACAGTCAGGCAGAGATTTTTGTCTGTGTTGTTCACTGCTGTATACCCAGCACCTAGAAACAGTATATTGCATATAGTGGGTTCTCAGTAAATATTCACTGAACAAATGAATGAATTAATGCAATGCCCTCTGCCTGAAAGTTCTCCTCTTCATCTCCACTTACATTTTAAACCACCTTCAGATGTAACCTCCTTCATGAAGCTTTCCCTGATCTCCCTGGCATTACTTTCCCCTCATCTACTCAGTGAAGTAACCTCATTATATTCTACCCCATGCCATTGGGACCTGTGAGTATTCTTCTTCCTTCTGATAATATTTGCTTCCTGAGGGCAGAGCTTATGTTGCTATCCATGCCATTTGTGGATAAAATGAGAGTTCTGGTGGCCAGGATTCTCACCGGGCCCTGGTTGACTAGCTCACTGCACACCTGTGGGCAATACATACATGGCTGTTGACTCTATATAAAGAGCTCCGCCCAGTTCTCTGGGTGCAACACAGTGGTACAGCTGCAAGGCTGCAGGAGAGCAGAGCAGAGGCTGGAGTGGTGGCAGTGCCGAGGACAGAGGCCCAGGGGATGGCTGTGTGGGACGACTGTGCAGAGGCCCAGGGGATGGCTGTGCAGGCAGAGAGGCCCAAAGGATGGCTGTGCGGACAGAGAGGCCCCCAGAGGACCGCTGTGCAGACAGAAGGGCCCAGAGGCAGAGGCTGGCTTGCTGCATACAGACTTGCTCTGAGTGAATGGGATTTTAGTGACTGACCTGCCATCTGGAAATAAAGTTGGGTATAACCCTTTCATCCCAAGAATGTTTTGCTGTCAATTTCTTTGGTCACATTGAATTCACAGCAAACCTGCCTGGGGCTGAAACCCATGGCACGACAATTGGCGAAAGTTGGCAGGGTTCACTGTTGACCAAGTGAAAAGACAAGCTGCCCTTGTGAATGGGGAAACAGTGGATTGTCCCCCAATGGATATGTGGTCTGAGGTGGCTTGCCTCCTAGAGGACTGGGCCCCACCCCAGGACTGGAGGCAAGTGGAGGTGATACCTGAGGCAGTAGGGGTGGCCCTTGGTATAATAAGTAGATCCTTTGAGAAGCAGAGTGCCCATGAGGCAGCAGGGACTGTGAGTTGGCTACTTCTCACAGTATTAAAAAGGTCCACAGAAGAGATCCAAGAAATGGTGGCACAAGAACACAAGCTACAAACTTCTGTGGATTCCCTGAGGAAGGAGATGGCCTTGATGTGAGAGGAGGTGGCACAAGAATGTCAGCTGTAAAACATTGAGCTGAAGGTAAGAGACCTTCTGAAGACTGAGCTGGCATTGTTACGAGGCACTGTACCAGAGGAGGCACTTGGGGGAGTGGAGAGAAAGGTGCCATCAGCCCCAGAAATGGAGGAGCTGGGGGAAGGATGAAGGGGTGGTGCCAGAGGCACTGGCGCCTCCTGTACTGAAAGCACACCCAGTGTTTGTAAAGAAAGACCTAGCAGCTGAAAGTTCCCCAGGGAGAGGAGCAGCCCCCTCCCCAGTTCATGGAGCACTCTATGGTCCACCCCTATACTCAGGCTGAGCAGGTGGCTGTGGAACTTAGGGGTGGATGGAATTGTTCTGTCGGGATCAGAGATGGGAAAGCTGTCTTCCCTGACAGTGCAGCCCGGCTTGAGGCAGCAATTACAAAATGTGAGGTGACACATACAGTAGCTGAAGCAGCAAGAACCTGGAAAGAAATAAGACCTGTTACAGGAGGAATTTGAGGGCCCCCTTGAGGGTTACGAGGACACAGATGTGGGTTGATTTAATACGGGCAGGAGTAGATGGAAGGAAATTAGATGGGAAGCCAAATAGGATCTTACTGGAGCTATGGCAACAACTGAAACCAGAGCAGCAGTTCCAGCCATTAAGACCAAAGAGGCAGAGGTCAGACAGATCCATGAGTCTGGCCTGTGTGTCTGCAAGACTTTTTGCTGGAGAGGCTGGAGAACAATGTTCAAGCTTACTTTCCCAGGGACCACTGCAGAGGACTAAGGGCTCATAGATTGAGAGGAGAGAATCCTGGAGGGATAGAGTGTGGATAAAATGAGAGTTCCTGTGGCCAGGATTCTCACCTGGCTGTGGTTGACTAGCTCACTGCACACCTGTGGGCAATACATGGCTGTTGACTCTATATAAAGAGCTCCGCCCAATGCTCTGGGCATGACACCGTGGCAGGGCTGCAAGGCTGCAGGAGAGCAGAGCAGAGGCTGGAGTGGTGGCAGCACTGATGACAGGCCCAGGGGATGGCATGGGACAGCTGTGCAGGCAGAGAGGCCCAGAGGACGGCTGTGCAGACAGAGGGGCCCAGAGGCGGAGACCAGCTTGCTGCATACAGACTTGCTCTGAGTGAACGGGATTTTAGTGACTGACCTGCCTGCCACCTGGAAATAAAGTTGGGTATAGCCCTTTCACCCCAGGAACATTTTGTTGTCAATTTCTTTGGTCACATTGAATCCATTGGTAAGACACCCTTTCACAAAGGTCTTAACTTTAAAAACTAATTTAAGAATCAACTTCTGGGATCAGAACTATGAGGACTTCCACAGATCCATTCCCTGGTGAAATAAGCATAACTGACATAAACTTTAAGAAAATCTAGAAATTGTTGTAAGGGCATACAGCAAATATTTATTCAAGGAAACCTACTAAAACGTAATAAGAGCAGTTAGGGTTTGTGGCACTTGATCCATGACCCACTTCTTCCTTCCCCATTACCCAGCTCAGCTTGATGGAAGTTTCATTTCATGTGTGTATGGCCAAAAAGATGGGACTCCCACTGTTCTCAACTTCTAATCAAGGGATATGGTATCTTACCGGTATGGGCAGGATGCCAGCATTTCTTATTGAGACAGGGACCATGGGCTTAGAGTAGGGTGAAGCCCTCCGGAAAAAGCAAAGCAAAATATTTACAATCAAAGCAATGTAACAATGTAAAGTCCTTATCAAACTCTGTGTTCAGCATTATGCAAAGTCAAGGTCTCACTAATTCTCTAGGGTAAAGATACTAGACTAGGAATATAGACATCTTCAGTGAGATCAGTTAAAGGTCAAAAGGCCAGGAGCAACTTGGCCTGGAATGTTTGAGTGTTCTGCAAGGATATATCAGCATAACCCGTGACTTCACTGTAAACAGCCCTAGCAGACAGACAATGACCCAGCCCACCTTGAGGGCAGGGCAGGTGGTACAAGTCCACACCCTAAACCCTCAGTTCCCAAAAGTCCTCAACTGCCTATAAATCCCCTATTCAGTGCACCACCCCAGGCTCTCTTTTCCCTTCCTGGCATGAGCCAAGACTCTTTCCTCTCACTTTATCTCTAAATAAAAGCCTGCACCTTGCTCTCCTACCTTGACTGTTCATGAAGCTCTTTCTTCAGCTTTGTGAACAAGAACCCTGGCATCATTATCAGATCCAACTTGAAGATGCTAAGTTCCTGTGGCTGAGAGATTGACAGCTCCTTTTCACTATTCAGCCCCCACTCACAGAGAGTTGGCAAGACAAATACCAACCATTGTTACTTGCAGAAAGAGTACTGCAAGAATAGTAGGTACACAGGAGACTTAAGTTTTGAAGGGGTGGAAAGTGCAGAACTTGGATACATAAAGACATGAGTGTTAGAGTGAAGTTGCATGCAATTGAATGTAGAAAGTTGATGAAAGGAGGAATCAACAGGACAGGAAGAAGGTATTTTTTGTTTTTGATGTGTTGTGTATTTGACAATTTGCCTAGGGATATTATTGGCTGTTATCCTCAATAAGCTCCCTTCCCCTGACTGCTGACTCCTTAACACCTGATGTAAGTGAGAGGCATTGTCGTTTGGCCAGATGGCCTCACTGATAACAGCCCAGCTGCTCAACTCAGGCCCAGAGCCTTAGGGCATGGCGCTATGCTAAAGGATAGACTGGAGGCACTAGGTAGTCAACAGCGAAGGCAAGACTTGAGGTGGTATTCTTCCACCCTGGGTTGCTGCCCTCCAGGCTAGTTGGAAGCACTTGGTGTTGAGTGTGAATAACATTAACTTGGGTGGGGCTGCTTGGCTGAAAGTGGTGAGGACAGCTGCACCGGACAAGCATGCAGGCGGAAGGAAATTTACAAGGGCTCTACAGCAAACAGGAAGGGAGAATTGGCTGTGTAGTTCCCGTGAGAAGAATGGGCTCTTATCTGAAAAGAAGCGCTGTTACAAAACAAGCAGAGAGTAGGACGTTTTCCCTGTTTCAGAAATACAGCCCATTTCTCTATCCTTGAGCATATAAACAACTAAAACCTGGGAGGGTAACTTGGTTCCTGCCGAAAGGACCTTTCCTTTCACACCTGACCTCTCTTGATTCCTCTACTTAGTTTCAATTGCAGAAGGAATTTTCCAGGGTTGGGGTTTTGTGGGATTTATTCGTTGAGATGATGGTCCGTGGGAAAAGAAGAAAAGCAAACTTGGCATGAGAGGTGGGAGAGGGTCAGTACATTTAATTGCACACAGTAGGCTCGGGCCTTAAAAGTTCCGTGGTTGGTGGACCGAGGCCAAGCGGCCAAGGAAGTGAACTGGGAAGGCGTGGTCTGTAACCGAGCGCCCCGAAGTGAGCGCCCAGTTCTCCTTCTTAGCCCCTGCCTCCGTCTCTGGCTTGCTCGCTTGTTTTCTGTAGCTAACGCAGAGCGATGGAGCAGCCTCAGAAGAACAGCTGGAGAAAGCTCAGAGAAAGACATATTAATAGGAACCCAGCGCATCAACAAAGGCTGGAGCACAGCGCTCAGCTGACCCGTTAAATGAGCCATCCTGTTAAGTGTGTTAATTAGGCAAGGCGCTGGTGAGCCTGAGTGGAACGTTCTGGGAGATACCTAGCGTGGTAACGGAAGTCTTCATCCGCTGCAACCCAGACTGTCAATTCCTGAGTTGTAGTCCCTTTTCCCTATAACTCTTTAAGAAAGGAGCCCCTGGGCTGCCTGACCTTGGAGAGCCGGTGGTTGGGAGCATCGCTGCAGAGCCTCAGGCACTCCGCGTGAACTATCATGGCCTGGGTTCTGTCTCCGAGCCCATCCTGGAATCCCAGGACCCATTCTGCCCACCGTATGACTGGCGAGGCTGGGAAATCCTAAGATTTAAGGATCTCTAACGTGGGAGGAGTGGAAAAGAATTCTCTGGTACGAGGAAGCACGTATTATTAATACAATTAGGTGGCCTGCGTCTTTAATAACATTAAGTTCTGGCTTGGGGGGATCCAAGCAGGTGAACTCCTGACTGAACTAGATCTGTTCAGTGTGAGTGGAACTGGGGACTAGAATAGCTGAAAAACTTTGCTTAGTGGCTTTCCACGGCTGCATTCAGTTCAGCGCTCATCCCAGCTCTGTCTGCCGGCCTACTCCGGTATGGACGCTAGACGGCGCTGCCGGGACGCGCTTTCTTTCTCTCGGGAAAGGTAAGCGGGAAGTGCTTTTTTTTTTTTTAACCCGGTGATGAGGGACTCAGCCTTTCCCACTCTCCCTCCCCTACCCACACTTCCAAATCCAAATCCAAAGGGGTGTGAAAGAGGAGGAGGAGCAGCAGCAACCCTTTTCCGTGACGCGTCGGACCGGTTTTCTCTAATCCCCACCTCCTCTCCCGTGCAATCAGCCCGGAGGCACCAAACTGTTAGCGCGGAGACGCAGGTTTAGGTGATTTCCAATACCCCGACTCTAGGCATATTTTGGAGGTGGCAGCAGCTGTGGCGGGATGTGAGGCGAGCCCGGAGCGCACTTTCCGGCTGCTGCCCCCTCTCCGTCTTAGGAACTAGGGGAGACGTGTAGGCTTTTGGGCACTGCCTGTACAGGTTTTCCGGGAAAGGCTGGAGCAGCGAACAGGCTGGGGAGAGGCGAGCAGGCAGAGTTCGCACCTGCAGCCTGTGCTGCCTTGTAGGCGAGGGCTGCTATTCTCTGAGTGTGCGTGTCTCAGGAGGGGCATGAGGACCACGGGCTGAGGCGTGTCCCGCACCTGCATCCCACGGTGCATAATTTGGCCAAGGCAAGGTGCGGCTGGAGCACGGCTGCTCCGAAGCAAAGTCTTGAAGAAGGCTGAGAGACTGGCGATTTAGGAGACTCTGGGTATGGAGCCGAGAGGTGGTATCTGCCATGCTAGCGAAAGGGCAGAGTGGTTTAGGAGCCTTCTTTAATCTCTCCCAGTCCAGGTCCCCTTAAAGTCCGCAGAAGCTCCTTTGAACGCTAGAAAACCTGCTTGGGCGGAGAGAAGTTTCCTAGCATTCTCTTTGGCTAGGACAGGGAGTGGAGAAAGCAGGTGGACTGCTTTGTCCTCTGCTTTGGAAGACATCGTCTTCCCCACGTCTCCTCCAGCCTTACTGGCCTTTGGGCAGCCTATCCTGGTCACCCGGGAAGCGCGAGCCTGCACTCTAGAACCCAGCTCTCCTGGCCCTGTTCATCTCTCTCATCGCCCCAGGCATGGAACTGCACGCGTGAGCCCTGCTGGACATCGTCGCCTGTTTTGCAAGACTCAGGTAATGTCCATTCGAATAACCTGACACGTGACTGGTGCGAGCCGGGGAGATCGTGCTTGGCTTTCAGGTGACAGCAGGGAGCAGGCAGGCAGCGGTCAACAGGGTATCTTCCTCACCTGCAGCCCTGGTTCCTGCACCTGGAAACGCTTTCCGATTTTCTTTCTCTCCCCCTTCACCCTTCTAGAAAGTTTAGGGACCAGAGCTCTCAAGGCCAGAGGCTCCCCTCCTGGGAGGGACGCGTGCCGCCTGCCAGATGCCGGCGAGCGGGTGCGTTGCTTGTGTGCGGCCGGATCTCTGTGGTCCTTGTGGCTGGCGCGTGGACTCTAATCTGGAAAACACTTTCCGCCTGGGCCCTTCTTTCTGACCACGTTTCTGCCCAGAGCCAGGAGAGCAACTCGCAAGAGGATGGGGCTCAAGTTGGCTCCTGGGCGGAGCAGCGAGGGGTTCCCCAGCAGTGCGCTCCCGCTCCTGGGAATTCCCAGGGAGCATCAGACAGAGCTGTGGAGATCTGAGGCCATTCCTGCCCGCCTGTCCTGAGAACCTGAAGGGGCCACAGCTCAGAACCTGGGACACGCTGTCTCTTCTCCCCACAGGAATCACTGCTCCTCTTGAGCCGCTTATTCAGGTTGAATGATGTCCTTTGAATTATTGCTCAGGGAAGACTGACTTGCGCTAAGCAGCACTTCAACTCCTAGCGAAGAAACCCCAGAGAGGAAGAGGAGGGACAGCCGCTGTCTGTGACCCACCTTGCCTCTCGGGACCGGGGATTGGGGCACCCAGCTCGATGTGTCGCTGTCAGATGCTTAAGAAAAATACTTTGACAGAGACTTGGCAAAGGAAGTGTGTGTTACAGTAATTCTCTGCTCCAGGGGTTTCTTTGGCTCCTGTAGCCACCCCTCTCCCCAACTCTGGGACCCAGAGACTTAGGAGGGAGACAGTAAACAGGTATTTAAGGTTTTCTCCCTGCCATCCGCAAAAGTTGTGGCTGGACTGAAGTGCTGAAAAAGTACTTCTCCCTGAAATCTACTCTGGAGCCTACCATGGAGTGGTTTTATTGAGGAGGTTATCTATTCAGGAATAACTTACCTGCTCCATTCGTTCAATCTCACCTTCTACAGACTTCCAAGAAGAAATTCTCTCTTTTTCTGACTGGAGAGCCAAGTTGTAGATCATTAAGTGGGTGGCACAGCCAGGGGTCAGACTCCAAGTAGGAAGGGAGGAAAGACCACCTTAGTTACAGGACCCCTGGGAGAGAAGGAGTTAAGTGTCGAAGACATTTGTGGGGGACTGGGTGCCATTTCCCCACTGACACCCCCAACCCCTCCCCACCTCCCCAGTCCCTGCTCAGCTCTGGTGGCATTGGTGGGGGCCCTGGTGCCCAGGCAATGCTGTCCCCGTGGGCTTTTTGCCAACAGAGTGGCAAGTTTTTCTCAGCACTCTTTGCTTGCCTAGATGGGAATTAGGCAACTACTCTGGAGCATAGGCATAGTGAAATCTCCAAGTATATCTGAGCTGAGGCTTCAGGATAATTATCTGCTAGTGCCCATTCCACCCTTTCTCCTTTGCAGAGCAGCCTCTGCTATAGAACCACTAGGATCTTACCGCGTGTGGCTGGACCCAGTGCGGTGGCTCCAGCTCTGAGCTGCCCGTTCACCTTGTGAGCTCTCCAATCTGGGGGCTGTCCTGGGCTAGAAAGCCCGCAATTACCCGCGGTGGAAGCAGATGATTTAAATAGAAAGCATTTGAATGTGGGTTAAAGGCAGCTGCACCAAAGTCCCCTGGTAGTGGGAAAGAGAGGTAAGCCATGGATCAAAGCTGCCTCCTTACCTGTCAGCCATGGCGGCTTCTCTTTGTGCCCCACAGGCCAAGGCCAGTCCTTCAGAGGAGTAGGGTCGGGTGCTTAAGCTGGGCTGTGCTGGATGGCCGCTGCTGCCCTTATTGATTTCTCGGTGGTCTTAAGTCAGCTAGAGCAGTCAGGCCATTTTCAGCGTCTGTGGGGCTCCTAAATTAGGATTTATCTCTACTGAGGCTGAAAGGTGCTGGTGAGTGGTGAGGGATGAAAGGGTGTCCGTGGACTGTGGCTTTAAAACAAGAATGAGTCTTGACTTACCCGTTCATTTCCCAAGAAATGTTTCTTTAGTTGAGGAGAACTTTATTGTTTGCTCGTAATTGGTGACAGAGACCTTAAGAGCAGATGGTGCTTGCCCGGTGATCACAGGGATGGTGTGGCTTCCTGGGGATGAGCCCAAATTCCCTGCAACATATCCCCACAACTACAAAGCCATTTTATTTAGCTTTAAGAAGACATACTCTAAAGAGTCCAACCTTATAAAAAAGATGAATTATGAAGTAACAATTCCAGGTTAGTTTAGAACAGTAAACTTCACTCTCTAAATTAGGTTGGTTTACATAGTTCACTGAAGTGGCTCAGGGCAAAATGTTTGCTATTTGAAAGGCAAAAGGTTGGGAAGATGAAATGAGGTAAAAGATGGTTAAAATGATCATATACTTTGGTAAAGAATCTCCTTAAATGAAATGACTGCTGTCTGCAGTTTGATGGCCTGAGTAGATTCTGTGACAGGTTCTTTCAGTATGATGAAACTTAAAGGAGAAAAATACATTTTCTCCCTTGTACTTGGCTATTTCTGCAACTGTGATAGTAGTGGTCGCAGCAGGGACTGTTAGAAGAAGAATGCACCCATTGCTTTCTTCATTTGAAAAGTACTGTAAACTTCTTTAGTGAAAATGCATTGTAACCAAGTTGAAGGAAAAAAAATCTAAGTTGCAGCTGTTTAATAATAAGATTTAAAGTAAAGAAACATCACCACCAAACCTCAAGATGTGGGAAAACAGGGCTTTTCAGGGCTGCTTTCTAGCTTTAGCCAGGAGCCCACACCCCTTGAGCCTACAACGGAAAGCTGTGATCAGAGCTAACTTGGTGTAGAAAAGTAAATGTTGAATGTGAAATAGGGGCTTTAATTATCCTGAGCTAGGACTTGAAAATAAGCTTCTTATTAAGTTTAAACTCTGAGCTGTCTGTGTAAAGGGATTTGCCAAAGTAAAACATGCCTGGCCATTATAAGGTCTGGTGCAGAGATATACTTCATGGATCCATTTGGCCAAAGCTACCATAAATTCCAGCTGTTTGGGCTGGTTCCCTTTGAATGGGCTCCTAATGACATCCAAGGCACTGGAGTGAGTCTGTTGTGAGCTGTTTTCTCCCTAACCTCCCTGGCCACAGACAGAGCTCCAAATCTTTGATCAAATAACCTAAATATTCTCTGAACCAAGGAGCCCAGCTTTAGCCTCTGTCTTGCTTTATATTTCTCCTTAAATCTCATCTCTTCATGTAGTTGTACCTTGGCTTCCCTCCTGATTCCAAAATACTTTTTAATCTCACTTACTCTATTCCTTTATTTGGCTGTTTTGTTGGCATGTGAAATGTATTCAGACACTTAGGTTGATCCCCCACCCCCAATCTCATTTATCTGTGCCCTGCACTCTTCATCCTTTCCTGCCTCGTACATCTGTCTTTTATTAATTAAATACCCTGAATTCTGTCTCTGGAACAGGTTTTCTCCTTCATGTTCCTTCTGCCACCATTCCCTGTCGAGCCCTGTGGATTCTTTTCCTTGGTTTGTTCTTTTTTAAGTCCCAAATAGGGTGTTGTCTCCCATCAGTTTACCTGCTGGAATCATGCCTTTTAAAACTTATGGTTATGGCTGTGTTTGAGTCTTCTCTGTTATCATCTGTTAGTATGCCAGAATCGGTTGCTTTGTCTTGGCTTACTTGGGTGTGTATCACTATGGGAAATATCTAGGTCACTGTTGCAAATTTTTAACATTTATATTGTTTTATACAGTGTTAAATGCTTTTCCCCTTTTCTTACTGTTCAAAATAGTCTTGTGAAGTGGGTCATCTTTCTTGATCACATATGCTAGAAACTTAAGTGATTACCCCACGGTAAAACAACTAAGTTGGAAAACTTTATTTTATTGATATTGCAAATCTATTATTGCTCTGAGCTCAGATGACACTAGTCAGAAGTGACTTCATTCTCTCCCCATTAGCTATAAAGTCAAGACCAGATACTTTCGACAGAAATCTGAGGCCCCTTGAGGCCTAAACCAACCTAGTCAGTCTTATTTCTTACTACCTTCCTACTCAGATGATGATCTGGTTGGACCAGGCCACTCACCATTGTCCACTATAACCTTTGTTACCCGTCCTTTGTACCTTTGCTTATGTTCTTCTTTTAACCCAGAGTGTCTTCCTCCTCTTCCCTTCCATCTCTACTTTGCTGCCTATTGAGAATAAACCAAATTCAAGTGCCACCTCTTCCATGTAGCCCTTCCTAATTTCTCTCATGCTCCATAGCCAAAGTAACTTCTCCCTTCTTGGAACTCTCTTGACAGTGTTGATTTCCCTTTTATGGTACCTTGTTCTGAAACTATTATTGTCATTTATCACTTTATCTCCTCTACTAAAGTTTAAATTTCTTGAAGGCTGTCTTTGCTGTTTCTTATTCTGCAGAATGCCATATGTACAGGGGGCATTCATTGCATATTTGAGTGGCCATTGAGATCTCAGGGTTAGCCTTAACATTTTACTGAAAATCTCTATCTAAATGATAGTTTCAGGTTAAATAGGAAATTGCTAAATCTGTTATCAACCAATAATGCTATGAAGCAGTGTAATAGGACAGTGATTTTTTTAATAGTTATGTATTAGAACACTGTCAACTATAAAAATATTAATATAAAATGGTTTATAAATACACAAATTTTAAAATGCACAATATTTTATAATACATTTATACTTAATTTTTTATATTTAAATCTTTATCCAGATGGAATTAACATTGATTTAAATGAATATAGAGGTAGCTTTATTAAATATCCCCTCATATGACTAGCCCTGTTGTCCTAACCATTTACTGAAAAACTTATCTTTTCTCCCAACCCATGGGTTTAAAATGCTCCTTTATATCTCAAAATCCATAGCATACTTGGAAATGGTCCACTATTTCCAAAGAAATAGATACTGTTTTGTTACATTGATTAGTCTCTTCCTGTACAAGTATCACAGTATATGATTATTGTAATTTCTAGTGTAATTTACATGTGGTAAAGCAAGTTCCCTGATCTTCAAAATTTCATCTGGAATTTATTTTGATGTTTGATATGATATAAAATATCTCATATTTGCTCAAGTGGAGTCAAAGTGCTTCCAATAATGTTACTGATTTGTGTTCTGAGAGGAAAGGAGAGTGGCAGCACTATGGCACTGGGGACTGTGAATAACTGCATAAACCCACAAAAGGAGTCACCTTTGTGAACGTATTTCCAGGCAGATTCTGGCATACTAATCTCAAATGCGAAGAGCCACTGTCGCATAACAGCATTGTCCCAAAGAACTTTCTACAGCAATAGGAATATGGTATGAGTACACTTTCCAGTACAGTAATCATTAGCTACATACAGCTATCAAGCACTTGAAATGTGGCTAGTGTGACTGAGAAACTGAATTTTTAGTTTTATTTCATCGTAATCAATTTAAATTTATACAGCCACATGTTTACTGTTGAGATTAAGGAGGATTTCCTAATTTTATGTATACTGAAGACTTAAAAACACTACCTTCAAAGAAGTCTATATGGTAAAAAAAACAACAACATAATCAAGATTAAAAAACCAACAAACTAGGGATAATATCTGTGACACATAGTAAAGGGTAAATATCCTTACTATTTTAAAGAACTTTTGCACATCAATTAAAAAAATGTCCTTGTAGAAAAATGGTGAAAAGTTATGAACAGAATATTTATAAAAGAAGAATACCAATAGACAAACACATTTTGCAATAAAAATTAATAGTTTTCACCTATCGAGAAGGTTTAAAAGATTAACAAAACAGTGTTGACAAGGCTGGGGGGATATGGATGATTTAATGCACTGTTTAAATTGCTATGTTTCTAGAGGTTTATTTGGCAATCTATAAAAATGTACATACCTTTTATGTTCTAGCAATTTCACTAAGAATTCTAAGATAAATGCATGTGCTAAAATATACATCCACAAGAATGTTCATTAATGTTTTGTTTATAGCAACAAAGCTTTGGAAACCACCTAACTGGCTGTAATAGTGGATTAACTAGGTAAATTATGATGCATCAATTTAACCAATTACCATGTACACATTAAAGATGATGTAGACCTACATTTACTGATATGGAGAGATATCTATATGTGCAATTTAATGGAAAATGTAGGTTACAAAGCATAATTCAATTTCTGGATACTTGATTTTCTGTACATCTACATGTGCATATAAGCATATGCACATGTAGAAAATGTGTTCACCAAAATGTTAATTATAGGTGGAAGGATTTTGGATTTTCTCAAGAAAATGTGCTTTTAATTTTTGTATTTGCAGTGAGAATAATACATGGTGTATGTAAAATGCTTATCTCAGTACACAATACTCAAATGCTTAATGCATGGTAGTAGTTATGCTTATATAATTTACAAGATAAGCTAGTCAAAGTTAAATGCAAATTTCAGAAGCATTCAAGTGTTGAACAAAAAAAATGAATAATGAGAATAAAAGTAACTTGGGAGAACTTTCAAATAAATGGAAAGATCAGTAGATCATTTTATTTAACATTGAAAATGGATATGTGTAAAACATGCAATAACAAAGATAAGCTGGGACAAATAATTGCAATATATGGTAGGTAAAGGCTTATGTAATATACTCCAAAGTACATATTTCAATCATCTAACCACCTCCAAATAATAAAGGGTTATTTGGATTCTCTTTTTATATTATAAATATATGCATATATACATACATAAAGTTACTGCAGCATTTCTGGTGAGCTATGGATTGGTGGGGAAAGGATGACACACTGTAATTTCCTGATTTAATCAGGTAAGGGGAAAGCCCATAAGGTGGGAGCAGATACATCATATCTTAGCATGGAGTTTCCCTATAGATTTACAGCTGCCAGTGCCACTATGTGTACAGGAAACAGTCCTGCCAGATCTAAAACTACAGTCAGTTTTTCCCCCTGCAGCTTTAGGTGGTTTTTTTTTTTTTATACTCAGTCTCTGTCACCATTCTGAGAAAACACTTGTACTAACCATCTGTGTACTTCCATCTAATGGGATATTTAAAACTAACAACACACTTTTCTGGTTCTTGAACCAAACATAGCGTTAACAAGGCCACATGCTCAAGTGGGAGAGAGAGTCAGATAAATGCCCAGATGTCCTAGGACAAAATATCCATCCACCTTCAGCTTTCTAGGATATGGAAAAGTTCATTTTCCTGAAGTGTACATCCTAGTTCTTATTTAATATCCTTTTTAATGGGTGGTTTTGACAGAGTTTGAACCAAAAACTGTGACCAAAAATTATGTATGGATATGAACAAACATATATACACACATACATATATGTATGTAATATATATGTATAGTAATGATAGCTAACCTTTATCAGGGAGTTATGTTCTGGGCACTCTTCTAAGTGCTGTATATGTATTAACTCATTTCATTCTCATAACCTGCCTCATTGGGAAGTAGGTAGTGTTTTTATTTTCAGAAGAGAAAACTATCAGAGAAGTTGAATAATTTGCTGAATAATTTGCCTAAAGTCACAAAGCTATTGAAATGGCTGTTGTGGGATGAGAACTCAGCCAGTTTAGCTCCAAAACCCATGCATTTAAGCATGATACAAAACTATATATATGTGCTAGGGTAATTTAGTAATTTTTTTTCCAGATGCTGTTGTAACAGGTTATTTTTAGTTCCTTTGTGTAGCTTCCAAATTTTCTACAATTAGGATATGTTACTTCTGTAATCACAAAAATACATGATATTAACAATTGAATTAAAGCTTCAGATTGAGCCATGGACATAGCTCCGTCAACTATTTTATCTTTTTTTTTTCCTAAGTAAGCCATTAGCACCATGGTACAGAATAATCAAAAAGCCCATTTATTATTTGGAGGTGGTACTTGCAGTCTGTTGATAGATAGATGACTGCATTTTGCAGTTGAAAAGGGTAATGGGAACACCCTGAACCTTTTGCTTTGAAGCCTAAAATACACAGCTGTTTCCAAGTTGAATGCATGGAGAAGCCTTGTGACCCCTTTGTGATACTGCTTCCCTTTTTATCCAGCCTGAGACTCTGTCGTATACTCCTCTTGCTGATATCCTTATCTAACTCTAGATTCATTTGGTCACTAAATGTGCCCAGAAAACCACCCCCATTCTTGGATCAATCTAACAACTACTCTCTGTGTTTCAACATCTATGGCTGAACTCTGCTACAACCTCATCTGGGCCTTCAGAGCTGCTAGGAAGACTTTTTACATGTAACTCTCCAGCTTCCCATGGTATCTATTCCAAATAGTCACTCCTCATCTCAGGCTACATTATCCCATTCAGGCAGGTTCTCTTGCCTTATACTTCACTGTCAGCCTTGACTTTCTAGCTCTATGCTCACATATGAGTGTGTGTGTGTGTGTGCATCACTCTTCCTCTCCCACCTTTCCCATACTCACCGAATTCCCTAGGTTTGTTCAAAGTGAATAATTCCACTGGATCCTGTGTTTAGGAATTTCATGTCCTCCATTATCCTTATAAGCAGAGAGATTAACATTAGATAGTAAAAAGGACTTCCCCCCATTTTAACCAAGGAGAAAGATGAATATCAATCTCTGTGGCTTGAAGGTTTGGTAGAAGGAAGTTGAGAGAGCTTTCATCTGACTTCTGTTTCCTAATATCTTCAACTTCTTGTTCCATGATCTGTCCTGTCGTACCATTGAACCCTCTTCTGGTGGAACTCAGCCCTGGATCAGCTCAACTGTCCGTTGCCTGCATTCATTGACCTGAGCGCAACGGGAAAAACCCACGAAGCTGTGTAGACTGGTATTTATAAATTCATAATATCAACCTCATTTGAACCCTCAATGTTATGTAGATATTTTTCTGTGTTTTATAAGGAGCCCTTTTCCTCAAGCTTCAAATTGGCTATTTTAAACTTCCTTTTCAGCTACCTCCCCACTCGCTCTCAAGATGACACTGTCTGCTAATTCACATAGAAAACGGAAGTCAAGTGAAAGCTCCCTCAAACAAAAAGACACAGTTATTAACTCCAGGGAAAATAAAAAGTTGTAAAAACAAGGAAATGGAATCATAATATACTATTTAGCTCAGAAGTGAACATTCATAATAGCATAAAATTGTGGCATATCTTTATTTGAAGAATTGGGGGAGTGTAACTTGTCATTATCTTCCATACTAGGAACTCAGTAGATTATATATAAAATTGGCTAATTAAGAAGTATGAGCATATGATTTGTAAACATGGAGATAAATAGAAGAAACGGCTTAAAAAAGTTTTCTTTTGGACGAAGGGCTCAGTAGTGGGGGTGGACAGAGGACTGCTGTTTTATGTTAGTATGTCTTGTAATACTGATTAACTATTACTTGGAAAATAATACTTTTCAAAAAGTTAGATGCAGAGAAAGGACACGATTCCATTAAAGTGTGTGTGTATGTGTGTGTCTTTGTGTGAATAAGGATAGAAAACAGTGGGGAAGGATTGATTTCAAATTGATACATTTTGGGAGGGAGATCAGAAGAGATATGAACTTTTTCTTTATTCACCTCTGTTTCTTTAATTCATTATAAAAAATACACTTGATATTTTAAAACTCAGATTTAAATGGCTCTTATGATTTTCCCCCCTGTTTCATGGTAATGGATTTGCACTGAGTCTTTTTTGATAGGCATAGCAACTTACACTTAGAAAAATTTCCACTACTTTTTAGTCATGCCTGAAGGTCACCTACTTTATGATTTCCCTCTGATAGAAAAGTTGGCAGAAACTGTTTTCTAAAAAGACCTGGCTCCTTTAAATAGATCCCACTAGGTATACAGAGTGGTTTTAGAACCTTGGATAGGAAATGTCACTAGACAGCTTCATTGGCCTCCAAAAGCCCATGGTTGAAGACTGTTTTCCAGTTAGGCTGTTTTTCAGCATTTGTGTCGGGAACCACAGAGACCTTCTTGGGTCTGGTATTCTCTTCTTGCAACTTACATTTGCTACTTTCTACTTTCTGCAAATGCTGGCAAAATAGGAGCCCTTTTGTTATCTAGTTCACACAAGACTAAGTTGAAAAAAAGTATTGATTGATTGGGCACTGGAAGTGTGCCAGACACTGACACTTATGGAGCAAGTCTGTGAGGGAGGTATATATTCACAGGAAAAAAATAGAGTTATGATAAAGAGGGTGCCTGACGTAATGAACAGTGCTATATTGGAATTCATAACCTCAGATCCCTTTGACTCTATCTCTACCATACTCTGTAACCTTAAACATGTCACTTCGACACGCTAGTCCTAAATTTCCTTCTCTATAGAATGGGAAGATTGGGCTAGATCAATGATTCTCAGCCTTTAGTGTGCACTGGAGTTACCCAGAGTGCTTGTTCCAAAGGCAGCTTCCTGTGGTGTCACCCCCCAAATTTACTGAATTAGAATTTCAATGAGGGGGTGGGGAGTGGGCAGTAGTTATTTTTAATAAGCTTCTTTGGTGGTTCTGATGCATGTGGTTCTTGAACCATACTTCGGCAAATCCTGGACTCTCATGGTCTTTTCCAGCTCTAACATCCATGACACAATATCCAGGTGTTAGTGGTAGGGATGTGATTGAAAGGAGAAGCAGGGGTTGAAGGAAAGGTTTTTCTCTTTATTCACTGAGTCAGCAAATGAAGTGCCTGGTGCCTGTTATGTGCCTACTGTTCATACATATTTTATTGATTTTGGTAACTTGGGAAGAGATTGGGGAATAAAGAATGGTACCTTTTAACATCTGGGCCAGTGTTTAGTGATGTGCACATTAAATTAGAAACTGCTGTAAGAAGTTATATGATTACTCACAATGGCTAAAAAGTAGAAATGACCCAAGTCCATCAACTGATGAATTGATAAATTGTATATAATTGTAATGGAGTATTATTTGTCAGTAAGGGAATGAAATCCTGATACCTGCTACAAAATGGGTGAGCTTTGAAAATGTCCTAATCAAAAGGAACCAGACACAGAATGTCACATATAATTCCATTTATGTAAAGTGCTCAGAATAGGAAAGTCAGTAGAGATAGTAAGATTAGTGGTGGCCTGGGCTTGGAGCATGGAGTTGGTTCAATGGGGAGTAACCGTTAGTTGGTATGGGGATTCTTTTTGGAGTGATAAAAATGTCTGAAATTGTATGGGTGGCTGCACAAGTCTATGAATATACTAAAAACCATTGACTTAGACACTTTAAATGGGTGAATTTATCAGGTGCAAGTAATATATATCTCAATGATGCTCATTTATATGTATTTATAAAGAAGCTGTAAGATCACTTGTTGCCTATTCACCAAGTTGGAAGAAAGTGTACCAACCGTTAATGTAAATGGGAAATCAAACTCATGCTAGTTTTATCAGTCTGTTTTATATGCACACGTTTTAAATCACTCTTTGCATGGGTTTTAGGAGTCCATCCTGTGGCTAGCTGGATATTCTGAAGCAATTTGTTAGTAATGTGTAAACCTTTGTTGGATTTGCTTTAATTAAGTTCAATTCAATTTTCAAATTATTTGTCCAAAACAAACTAGAGCAGCTGGTATGGGTGTTCTCAGCCTTGCCTGCTTTTGTAGTTGTGTAAATAGCAGAACAGTGTGCGTGCCTTGAAAAGAGATTTCAAAATAGAGTGTCTCTAATGTAGTAGCATTTAGGCAGAAAGTGGTGTACTTTAGATTGAATAAAAAATTCCAATATACTCTTTAAATTACCTGGCTTCTCAGGGTACTGGTCTCCCTGCTGCCACCCCAGGAAGAGCTTGGGTGTTTTTACGTTACATTCTTAATTCTGGAATATAAGTCTTGGTGTCGTGGGAGTTGACCATTGTTTCTCTATTTTAGAATGCATGAACTCTTAAGAAAGGGGCATCTCTTTTTCATCTCTGGGTTCCCAGAAATTAGTACAGTGTGTTGCACCTATTTAGTTCCTAATGGATGTTTGTTTAATGAACGAATGTCTTCTGCAGTGTTCTCTAGCTAGCTTCCTTCATGCAAATAGCTTCTGGTCTTGCCTTTCAGTCCCCGTGTTCTGAGGTGAATATGCAGATTCAGCCCTTTGCTATATACACACTGACTTGTAGCATATGAATTTTCAGGTACCTAAATATTAATCACACGCCAAAACCTATTAGCTAATAGCTGGTCTGTAAACCATATGATGAGATTAGAAGCATATAGGAAAGTACCCCCCACAAATCCATCGCTGAATATAAATTGAAATTTAATTTTACTCAGTTTCAACTCTCCTATCATTTTTATTAGTCTTCACAGTAAAAGCTATTCAAGGGGCCCACACAGTGCTGCAAAAAATTAGCATAGACACTTATGTGCCCAGAATTTCTAAATGGCTTAGAACCTTCTTAATAAAGATCACAATTTGGACCTTTTGCTCTTTTTGCTTCTGAAAATTGGAACAAAGTTAAATCTTATGTCTTGGGACTAATCGAAAATCGAAGCCCAGACGTCCCATTTGCTTTGTTTGAGAGAACACACACATGTTGTTGGTTATATTTAGAGATGCATAATTTAAAACACTTTTATATTTGTATAGCACTTTAAAACTTTTATAGCCCTAACATATCGAATATTTCACTTCAGACTCAGAACAGACCTTCCAGATAAACCAGGGCGTAGTATTAAAATCATAGGGCTCAAAGGCACCTAAAGAAAAGTAGTTTAACTGCCCACCCCACTTGGCAGGTGCCAAAATGGAGACACAGAGAAGGTTACTGGTTGGCTCAAGATGGTACTGTAGGTTTTCCTATGTGAAGCATTCACTTTATAAATTTCTAATGACACTCACAGGTAGACTGTGTTACCAAAACCACTGGTGCTCAAGGTTGCCAGACAAGGAGAAGAACCTGGAAGTCCAGGACTTGGAGTTCTAAGCATGACTTCTCTCTCCCTCTGTACCTTTTATACATATCAGTTTGACTTTTTCCTATCATTGACTTTACTATAGTCCTCTAAATATATATACTTTTGGTAGCCTCCAAAGCAGTTAAACTCCCATCAGTGGACATAAAATTTCTTGGTCTGACAATCTTACTCTTATGTTGCTTTCAGTATTTCAGGTTTCCTGAGATGCCATATTGATTAAGCTCCATTCCAGAGAACTAAATATTTGTAGAATATTATATGACTCCTCTACTGAACACAAAACTGTAAATTAGTGGATCTCTCTTGTTGACATTGTAAAGTATGCAGGTCTGAAGAACAACTATAATATTCCTTGCAGGACCATGCATTTTACTTGTAATGTCTATCAAATGAATGGTGGTTCAAATGTAGAAGCTATGACAGAACACAGATGTTTATATATGAGGTGACACAGTAGAAGAAGGATTACAGTTGAGGACATGCAAAACAGGAGTCCAAAAAGGGCCAGGGAAAGAAAATTATAAAATGGACTAGTGGCAAGGCAACCTTCCACTGTAGAGGTCAAGGTGAAGTTCAATCAGTATATCAATTGTGAATATGGTTAGAGGGGATAGAAACTTGTTTTGCTTTGTTTTTCTACTGGTGTTTTGTGGCTCTCTGTATTGTAGGGTATAACTGAAACTGGGGGGAGAGCAGAGCAGGTAGTTTGGGAGGTTAATTAGAAGTGTTACATATCACGGGCATTTGTGAGTGGGGAGGAGGAGAGAGGTTCTGATGTAAATGGGGCCTAAAGCAGTACAGAGTGAGCTCTGCTTTGAGACACATAGATATTGGTACACATATTTTTTTCCCGTCTCGCTTTTTTGGCTCCTCCCTCCAAATCTCCCCAGTAGATTGTTCTGCCTTAAAATACCCCTTCTCCCCTCCATTTGCTCTCAGTTTCAATAAACAAGTTTCTAAAGTCAGTATTTTGAGAGATGTTGCTTAAATTCATCTAAATTTTCAGTGTATGCAGCTTCTCCCAGTTCCTAAATTATTGCTAGTAAACTGAACTGCTATTAGGAGTGTGAAATTTCATCTCCTGCAGTAGCCAGCTGTCAAACCACAAGCAACTCATCTGAACACCTATGAGAATTTTCTTTGGGGCTGTAAAGTCAAGCATCCTGGTTATCATGTAAGCATTAATTTTTATTGCTTTAATTTGACCTGAACTGCAGCATTTTCCTGTTTGTGACAGGCCTCCTCCTTTTGTGCTTTGTAAAAATCTGTAGTGTGAGTCAAATTTTTTTTCCTTTCTTAATTCTAAAAACAATTCTCTCTCTCTTTTTTTTTTCTTTTTACTTTTGATGGATAGGACTGAAAGTAGTTGACTAAGAACCTTGCACACCTCTTCTTTTCTCTTTAGTTACTCTTCACTTGTGGGCTAATCTATCTTTGTTGTTGAAAAACAGTTCTGCAGTTCTTTGCCCAGTGAAGGCAAGGACAGCATCCTTCCAGGCTCTTGGAGTGTTGCTGTGTAGGAGGGTCAGAGCACTTTTAAAATGTGGTGGGCCTGAAAGGGACCCAAAATAAATCTCTGGGGCAGCAGTGCCCCACCGGGGATGCACCATTGCAGGATCACCACTTACTAGGTCTGTGATTCTGGGCAAGTCACTTGAGTTCCGTGAGCCTGCCCTAGTTACCATCCAAGCCCAGGGTGGGATAATCATGCCTTCCTCAAAGGGTTCAGGACAGTGCCTGTTTTTCTGGCATCACATCACTATCATCCACTACCACCGAAGAGATTGTGACTCAGTAGGCCTGGGGCTCTGGCAGAGGCATATACAGTCTAGCAAAGCTCCTTGGGGATTCTGATGGCCACCTCTTAGTTAAGGACTACTGCTCTGGGCAGTGATTCTCAAATGTATGTCAGAATCACCTGGGGGAAGAGGACTTACTAAAAGAAATGAACTCCAAATTCCACCCCTAGAAATTGAGCTACTACTCTATATCTGTTGGGGTGGCAGGGTGCTAAGAATGTGCATTTTGTCTAGAACTGCAGGTGATTGAAATGTAGGCGGTCCTCAAAGCAGCATTTGAAGAACTGCTGCAGAGAAATCACATTAACACTCTGTTATGGACTGAATGTCCCACCCCCAAACTCATATCTTGAAGCTAACCCACAGCATGATGGTATTTGGAGGTGGGGGCCTTTGGAAGTTAATTAAATTCAGATGAGGTCTGATGGTAGTGATGCCGGGGTTCTTGTTCACGAAGCCGCAGAATGAGCTTCACAAACACTCAAGGTAGGAAAGCAAGGTGCGGGCTTTTATTTAGAGATAAAGTGAAGGGACAGAACTCCCGGCTCACGCCAGGAGGGGTCAAGAGAGTCTGTAGTGGTGTGTTGTTTAGGGGGTTTTATAGGCAGTTGAGGATTTTTCGAGAACAAGAAAAAATCTTAGGGGTGTGGACTTGTTAAGTGGTCCCTGAATATTTAGAATTAACTCAACACAAGCAACTTCCTCTGATGATTTCTCTCTGAGATACTAGCATCTTGGTCTGGGAGCATATGAAACAAGGCCACCTGCTCAGCCCCCAAGGTGGGCTGAGGCATTTGCTAATGAGTAAGTTAAGAAATCTGACGTCTTAACTTCTTGGGTATTAAAATGCAATCTTATCTTTAAGGTGGAATCCTTCTTGCCTTTTACTGTGTTGTTTATGCCTGATCTTACTTGCTAAATTAGTTGCCCAGTTTGCAAAATCAGTTCATCAGATCTGAAGGAGGAAAGACAGCATAGAGGCCTGTGCCTTTTAGTATGCTAAAGTGAATTTTACACATGATTATAAATGGTTAGCATAATAAAACATTGCTACTCTTCTTTATCTGGGGAACATTAACCGATGTCACTGAAGAATGATTCTAGAGCTTAAGGTTTAACTTAGTTTTAGTAGGGGGGTTTCCTTGCATGTAGTTACATTGCTCTGACTGCAAATATCCCACCCTGCCCCCTCCAGAGGCCCTCACCCTCCTATGAGTACATCCACAGTCCCTGTCTCAGTAGGGCCCCCTAATAAATGGCTTCATGCCTTGTGAGAAGAAGAGGAGACATAAGAGCTAACTCTGTCCTCCTCCAACGTGTGAGGACACAGGGAGAAGGCTGGTATCAGGGAGCCAAGAGGAGGGTTCTTACCAGACACGGAATCTGCCAGCACTTTGATCTTGGATTTCTCAGCCTTCAGTACTGTGAGAAATTCCTGTTGTTTAAAATACCAATATATGGTATTTTTTTAATAGCATCCCAAGCCACTTGAGATATATTCCTTCTTCACTGCATTTGTCCATGGCAACAATCTTTTAAGATTGCCAAGTTACTATTGGAATGACCCATGGCACACAGGTAGTGCTGCTGATTCACTTCAGTGGGAAAAAAAGGCACAAACTATAAAGCACTCATTCACTCATAGTAAGGAATTTGCACAGATATGACCGAGGGCACGTAATTGTAAGGTGACTGCAGGGGTTATCGTCTGTAGCCACAGAATAAAGAAAAGCCAATGAACCATGTGGGAAGAGAGCCTTTGGCAAGGTCATACCTTTGACCCTTAGGTTATTAGCACTGTGCCCTTATTAACTGAGCTTTCCAGCCAATAGCCACAAGAAAAGTGGAGGAAGAAGGAGGCAGGATTGCTTAAAGTGTGTACTAGGCGTTCATTATGTAACTGGTGCTTAATGAGCCTGGGTATTTTTTTCATTTTTGTGACAAAATGTTTTATTTGATTGCTTTGAAATACATTTCCATTCTATCCTACCTGAAAAGAGAAAAATGAGGGCTTTAAGGAATTTTGAATCTTCATTTGTCCTAAGCCCATTCTGCATAGCACCTGGCTCTCCACTCATTGTAGAAATGGCACTTTTCATTCATAGTGATTTTCTAGGTCTCTATATAATTTTGAAAACCCACTAACTACTAGGTTCTACATTGCTTGATGCCTGCCACCCACCTACCCCCCCAACACACACGTGCATGCTCGCAATTGGGCTTCCCATCTTCCCCTCTTCTTGAGCCCTGTTTCTTTTCAGATCAGCAGTACCACCCATGAACTTTCTGACAAATGTGTAAAAGGCAGCAGTTTGTGGACTTATTTATCTTCGCATTTTCTTGTACATTATCTTGTACTCTCTTGTGGTCTAGGCCATATCCAGGATCAGCCCTTGTGTTGGTGCTAGGAATTGAAAACAAGGGAAAAACATTCTTAGAAGTTCATCTTTTTGAAATGCAGCAGAAATCTCCAGTCTTAAACTTGCTTCTGGAACCTAGAAACCTAAATGATCTTAGATCCACGTAAGTTTTGTTCATGGTCAGGTTTTTCAAATGTTGGAGAAACATTTGTTCAGACAGTTAACTCTTCTAAAATATCGTCTATTTGGATAAGTATACTAAGCAAAGTTCAGTGAACTAAGTTAGATTAATGATGAACAGCTTCATGAAGACAAGCAAATAAGTTATTTATTTCTACTGGTCTCTGCATTTCTGAAGTCCTTGGAGTCTTCTAAATTCTTTACTTATGGCTTTCATAGTGAGCAGTGAAACTTGCTGTCTCAATGTCTGAATCTTTGCTTTGGGGCAACCATATTTCTTGAGTTATGCATTCAATTGGACTCTTAGGAGGAAAAAGATTATTTCTAAGACATGATTTCTACAGATAGGAATTAAAGGTTGTTTAATTTCTAACTTTTTGTATTGGTGTGAAATATAGCTATTCACAACCTGCCTTTTGGAGGTATTGAGAAAACTCTCCAAGGTTAGCTTTATATTTTTGCAGCATATAGATATAACTTTATCCCTTAAAACTATAAGATTTTATGAAGCCTTTCTTACTTTATGACATGGTGTTTTTAGGTAATTTGTAAATAAAATTTGTTATATGTAAAGACTCAAAAAAAGGCTGGTATCTTTAGCAAGGAGAAATGACGTGCGATTTCCTGAACCAGGATGATCTGGCTTATAGCTAAAAAGATTTTATGTTGTTCAACTGAACCACATGTTTGCTTTAATATGACCTACTTTAATACCAGTTATCAGATTCAGCCTTTTTTCCTAGAGTGAAATAAACCACTCACTGAAATTTTAACAAGTTATTTGCTTACTGACATTAATGAAAGCAGGCTTTATTTCAAACAAATTGTTAGCATTGACAGTTGAAAGCATAGTAAGTTCTAATTAATATACTAGTTACCCTTTCTACTACCCATATTAGCCTGAGTTGAGTCTTTATGCTTGATACATTTATCAGATCAGTTTTGAGTATTTTACCACAAGGCTTTTAATAGTATTCATTTGTAAACACCACTTGGATGAATGAATCTATTGTTCTTATCTAGATGGAACATTCCCAAAAAAAGATGATGGGAGTTCTAAGTCATATTCCCACTTCCCCCATCTAGATAGGATCACATTTTGTATTAGCAGTGATCAGGAAAGGGACACTAGTACATGAGCTTCTTGTGTTTTCAAAAATATACAGCACATATCAGGAGACACAAACTATAACCTGAATCTTAGCATGAGCAGGGGTGTCAAAACCGTGCTGGGCTGCGGGTCAGAAGACTTGAGTTCTAGGCTGGGCTCTGCCTCTGACTGCCTGTGTGATCTCACACAGATCCTTTACGGCCTTGGTTTTTTTTGACCTGTTTTCAAAGAGAGAGATTTGTGTAGATGACTACTTAAGAGCCCATGATTCTGTGCTTTAAATCACTCTCTGTGAGATGTTCTCGTTCCCTCAATTTGTTCATGTCCCTTCCTCTCATTCCATTGAGTGTCCTTCACATACAGGTGATGAAACACATTGACCTCTACTTTGGAGAATAGTCCCCGACCAGAAAATTTTCCATAATGGCAATGATTTCTAGGGATACAGGACTCCTCTCTTCCTATTACCAGGAAAGGCAAATAAGTATATTCTACAGACTGCTGGACAAATTTCTGAAATTATTCTAACCCACCTAGAAACTATCTTCTCTCCTCTTCGCTTTATGACTTGAGACAGTCTGGTTGATCTGCTCCCATTCCTTTGACTTTGCAATTGTTCAAGAAATAATAAGTAGTATTGGTATTGGTCTAGAATGAAATGGCAAAGAAGGAGAGGCTTGAACATTTGCATCTTCCCACCCTCTTTAACTGCCCCCCCCCCCACAAAGCTATAGAAACACAAAAGAACTAGCACTACAGTAACCTCTGTGCACACACACCCGTACCACCACCAGCATGCATGCATAATATACCATAGCTTTTCAGATTTTTTCCACATTTGTCCTGGTTGTAAGTCACAGGTAATTTCGATACAAATAATACTTGTGAATAAGCTATATAAAATGCTCACCAAGCTACACTGAAGCTGTCCCTGGAAGTGACAACTTGCTGTCATGAATGATGAAATGTCCTTTGTGTAAAAGGCAATTGTGTTGATTGTAGAAAAAGAAATGAGTTTTTTAGGTTTCTTCCTTCTGTGGTAATGGTTTTTTAAACAGGAAAGCTCCTATACAGTGCTGTTAGGCCATATATTTCATTTCAACTTTCATTTACAGTTGTCGTTGTGGGGGAAAAACATTTTAATCAGGTTCTGCATGAAGGTCAGATAACACTGTGAACAAAAGTAATTTCTTTATGATAATATCAAAACAGAAGCATTGCTATTCTTAAATTATGAAACATGTTTCCCTTATCTGTAATATGATTGTATATATGACTTAATAGAATCTGGGAGTATCTTATTTATGCAACTGGTAAACTCAAGAAATTCTCTTTCCTTCAAGGCCTGAAGTTCTGATATTGGCTAAGAATGTGACCAGATGATATTATGTCATGGGGTGTAAATTATTTTTAAAGGAGGTATGGGAATTATTTCAGGTCTTTGGGGTTTTATTTGATAAACTGAAGCAGGATTGACATCTTTTGTGCCTTAGAAGATGTCATGATTTTTAAAATGCCCCACAGTGTGTTTGTGTCTATGTGTGAGAGAGAGACTGAGAGAGAATTCTCTGAGGTAATGCAGTGGGGCAGAAGTATTCGTAATAAAAAATGGAACTTTATCTGGTTTTGTAGTATGAAAAGACACCCATTTAAGAAATGTACATAAACACATCCTGAATTGCTGCCTACCCACATCTTCCTGTTTCCAGCCTCCCCCAACTTAGGTCTTATCAATTGCATGCAAAAGGAAATTTGAGACTATCCACTCCCAGATGATGGAGAATTGATTGTAGTTGCAAATGCAGACTATTGACTGAATACATTAAGGAACATGGTGTAGGGCTAGGTGATGTAGAGTGAAAATTAAACACACATACACCGCGACCCCCCCGCCATATATCTTCACATTCCTCAATAAACTTTCTGGTCCACTGTTTTAAGAAGTACCACTAAAAAAAAAAAAAAAATGCCACTAACTTTGTCTGTACTCTAAAGGATGAAAAGGGTTAAAAGTTGCCCCTAATGTCACAGAAATTGTGGTACTTCCAAGACGTTAACCCAGGAAACTTTTATTCCATTTCGTTCTTACACTGTAATGATAAGACATTTCCCCATGCCCTCAAATTATTTTCCATATCTTTATGAAGCTATCTACACTTCCAGAGGTAAGAAACATTGCCAGTTCCATTTTGGAAGTCACCTTCTTAGGCAATGTGACTTCATATTTCACTAGTGGGAATGCTGGGGAAAAATAACATTTAATCCATGAACATTGCTAGGATTATGTAGAGAGAAAAGAATATTTTTAATGTCCTCTAGCACTGAAACATACTGTGGCAATCAAGCAAATTCTGTCTCCCATGATATCTAAAAATGATTCGGAGACTTATTACAGTAATTTCAGATGCAGTCTGTGAACTACAGTGGTCAGAAGAAAAGATTATCTAGTAATGGGAGCAAAAACATTAGCTGTCCTTAATATCTAGTTGAAATCCCTAAAAAGCAGAATTATTGTCTTTCAACATCTGTAGTGTTGATCGGAAAATTATAGTAGTGATTGTCTATGTATCTTTGTAACATTGTATCATAGGCCTCTGGGCCATTCTATCCCAGATTTTCTTATGTCCTTTGACCAAATAACAATTTTAAAAGGAATTGGTAGTGTTCAGGCACGTGTTGGCCTGTAGAAGTATTTTAAAGCATTTTCAACTTGCCTTCAATGATCAAATATAATGGTTTTGAAAATACACTGGGGAGAATCCAGTGCTAGAAAGATAACTTCAACTCAGAAAACATCGGTTCCATCAATAGGCAGTTGAGTAACCTTGAGAAAATGAACTAGAAATTTGAATGTTATTTCCTTGTCTGTAAAGCTGAGGCACTAAAACTATGTGAGTTATTGTGATATACTCATAACCCATCTATCTGCCTCTGGATTCTGCCCCACCTTCCATTTTGTTTCCCATTTGCCAAAAATAGCATAAAGATCTGACTACTTATCCCTTCCAGTGGCTATTACATGTTCATTACTATAGTCCTCTCCAGCTTTATTTCCTACCACCTCTGTACCCCCATTATGCTTCTCTACTAAATGATATGAAAAATTTTGAGTATAGCATGCTGTTTCACCCTTTTATGCATGTGAACATACACTATTTCCTGTACATTGATGACCCTTCAGCAGAATTCCCCTGCCCCCGTATTCCCAATAATTTTCCACTACTTTCCAAATTCCAGCTCAGGTGGGTACTTCCTAATGAAGTCTTTTCTGTCTGTCACTGACCCTACTCCTTCCTCTGGGCTTACCTCTGTGCTTTGTTGATGCTTCTATTATTGAATTTATCCTGATTTGCTGTAATGAATCTGTTTCTTATGTGTCTCTTCTTTGATGGTCCTTAATACAGGACTCATTCCTGCCTTCTTGCCTGCATTTCTTCCTTAAATACTTACCGAACACTTACTTTTGCCAGGCACTGTTCTAGGCCTAGAGGGATACTGAAGTGAACAAAACAGACAAGAATACCTGTCCTCATGGAGCTTCCATGTCTTAGTCATTTCTGTGTCCCTAGAGCCTAGCACAGAAGCCAGCATTTAGTATCTAAGCAAGAAATTGTTGGATTGAAGTCAAGAAACTATTATGGCTAAATTTGAAATTTTCATATCTTCCTCTCTCTTATTGCCTACATTATGCATACAATATTCTACTTGTACATAGATTTTTAATATTTAGTTTTAATACTCAGTGTTTCTTAGTTTCCTAAGTTTCTCCAATTTTGTCCCCATCAGTGGTGTCTGTCAAACACCACTGTCTATCAAACAGCTTTTCAGAGTGCTACGATAACTTGGTTGCCTTGTTTAGACCTAGTATACTGAGCAAAGTGCTATTCCATTCATCCATTCCATCAATAAATGTTTATTGAGCACCCATTACTGCCAGCGTACTGTGAGACACTGAGTACAAAATGTCAAATAACAGATGTACTTCTGCCTGCTTGGAGCTTACAGTCTATTGGTGAAGACATGACTATATATATATATATAATAGCAATATATGACAGTTACTATGGAGGCAATGAATGGGGGGTGCTGTGATGAGAGTGATGGGAGGAGTGGCCAACTAAATTAGAGTGGTTAAGGAGGGTGTCTCTGAAGAAGTGACATTTAAGTTGAAACCTGTAGGATGAGAAATAGCCAACCGTGTAAAAAGTTGTGGAGCTGAGCATTAGGGGAAGAAGGGACAGCATGTGGCAAGCTCTTGAGATGGCAAAGAGCACCTGGAGAGAAGGGCAGTGTAGCTGGAATTTAGATCACAAAGGAGAAGGCTTTTAGGGAAGTAGTGGGGGTGGGGGAGGCGGGGAGGAGCAAGATAATGCAGAGTCTGGCATGCCACGTTAAGGCACTTAGAATATATCCCAAGGAAATGAGGAGTGACTGAAAAAATTTTAGGGTACCAATCATAATCAGATGTATGTTTTGAAAATCTTACTGTGGAGGCTGTGAAGGCAGTGGAGTGGGTGTAAGTGAGGATGCCTGGGGGCAGCTGGAGGCCGCTGCGGCAACCCAGGAGATGGCAGTGACCTCGCCTTGCATGCTTTCAGGAGAGATGAACAGAAGTCAGATTTGGGAGATATTTTGGAAATCATGAATCAAACTTACAGTAGGATTAATGTGGGAGTGGGAAGGGAGAGGAGTCAACAGTGATGCCTAGGCTCTGGCTGGCTAGCAATGCCATGTGCTGAGATAGAGACAGCACAGGATATAGCAGACAAGTTGGATGTGTGGGAAACGCATGTTGATGATGATCATGGTGGTGGTGATATACTTAACCAAAGTTGGAGAAAAATAAAAGGGAAAATATGGCAACTATCAATGATTTTCTTTAGCTTGTTACAGAAAGCCTAACTTAGTTGATGTGTTTCAACTTTGCAAGTCATCTTGATGCTTGACCTAAGGAAATATGTCTTTTTCCTATCTACTTCCCTTCTTGAAAGTGACCAGGATTACATTTTGTCTAAATAGGCTATTAACAGTTAAATCTCTCTTACAATATAGAAAGCTGTGAGACTATTTGAATTATAAAAAATAGAGTTATTCTGAAAAGGTAACAATTCATATGTTACCAGACTGTGCAAAAAACCAGGTAAGATGACCTAGGTAAAATATTCCTAGATCAGTATCTATCAAAGTAATGCCCAAGGACCCTTTACATAAAAGTCACCTGGGAATGCTGGTTCAAAATGAGGGCCCTCATCTAGCAAACTAATCAGCAGCTCTGGGGGTGGAGCCCAGAAATCTCAGTTGTGTCACAGGCTGATAATTTAAAGATACTTGCTCCAGAGGATGTTTAAAACTTTTTGGTGCTTTTGTTCCTTTTGGTAGTCTCATGAAGCCTATGGTTCCCTTCTCAGAAAACTGTTTATACTTGCATCAAATAAAATACATAGGCTCACAATAGAAACCAATTGTGTTGAAGTACAGTTGTCAAAATATCCTAAAAACAAATTTTATATAGTAATTTACATGCTTTTTGTTAACACATTAATGAGATCCAGCAGCAGGTGTCCTATACTACCATAATTTGAAGTAGTGGATGAATGTAAATAATATCTTGAGTTATTTGCCACAATTGCAATGTGATAGGCAGTTGTCTATGATAGTTCTATTAGTGAACAAAGTTTCCGGTTTGGCTAATACTACTAGGGTTTTTGGCCTAGGTTCATAATGTAAGGAAATGCTAAATTTCCATCAAAAGTGAGTGGAAATAAGGATACAATGTTTTTTCTATCCAAGTTCAGAGACACCAGGCTTTGAATGACCAAGTACTAGACAGACTAGTGAGGGTGTAGTGAAGATAGGAACTGGGCATCATATTCTAGTTGGAGGAACAAAATGGAAGGATGAAGGCAGGGACCCTCAATACCCAATAGTATTAGTGTAAATAATTAAAATAGGAGTCAGGCACCAAAACATTCATGCCTCCATTGTCTGGCTTTTAGTTGTTGTTAGGTCTGGCTAGGTCTAGGTTATGCCCATGAGTGTACCTGGGTAGGTTTGTCTGCTTCCCCTTCTTAGTTTTCCCTCCTCTTGCACCCTAGCTCTTCCAGAGGGTAGCTATGGAGAAGAGTTTAGATCATCACTCTTCTGTCACTCTGAAGGAGGAGCATTTTGCAGGATGGAGGGAGGCATTGTAGGATGGGGCACTAGCATATGCAGTAAAGACAGAATTAGAAAACAGGCTGGTATTTAAAAACAGTAAGATGTTCAAAGTAGATGAGGCTGAGGGTGGTTGAGTGGAGAGGTAGAAGATGAAACTGGAGAGATGGGTTGACCTAAGTCCAATAGAAGGCTTTCCAACTGCATGTATGCATTTGGATTTCATGATGGACTTGGCAGGAAGCCAGAGGACAACTTTATGATGGAGAGACATGGTAAAGTATATTTCTTACTGAAATAAATCTTCAGGCAAAATGAAGGAGAGATTAGAGGAAGGCAGACCAATTCTGAATTCAGTTGGGAAAAATATGGTTCTCTGAAGTAAGACAATGGTCATGGAAAGAGGGAACAGATAGGAGAGATGTTAATGACTGATTTGGATATGTGGTATGAAGAAGAGGACTTTGGGGTTGAACGTCCTAGTATTTTAGTTGAATGAAAACACCATTAACAGAGATACCAATCATGAGAGGTAGAGCAGGTTTTAGAAGGACAATTTTTAGTTCTTTTTGGATAGCCTGAGTTCTAAGTTCCTAATGAACATCAAAGAGAGATGACTGGAGTTTGCACTTTTGCCATTATTCATAGTAATCCTTCAGATAAATGATGTGAACCATTCTTTTTGTCTAGAAATTGACAGATTGTCTTCATGGAAATTATGGGACAGTTAGGTTTCAGGAATACATAGGCTTAGGTGTTACATTGTTCTTTTCGTACAATTTTAGTGCAATGTCAGCCAATGGTTATCCTCTAAAGAGTTATCATTTTATATTTAATTCTTCTGGATTAAAAAACATCTTCATATACTTGTGGTAATGGATTTAGGCAGTGGAGAGTCTAAGTAGGCTTGTATTGGCTCAGACATTGATTGTATCATCTACCTGCCTTTCTGCCATGACTGCTGGAAGACAGAGGACTATACGTCAGGTGGGGGCAAGCAGCAGTAGAAGTGGTACGCAGCCAGGCTCTATAACAGCTCTGTAGCTTGCAAAGTATTTTCAGCAACTGGTATGGGAACAAAAGGAACTATTTGCAGCCATCTCCACATTTGGTGCCTCCATTTTCAGGTTTTGTGATCTGGGATAAGGGAAGTTTTACTATGGAAGCAGGATGTTGAAATGCAGGATTGACTTTAAGCACAGTTGTGAGGGAAGTGATGTTTGCCTTTGGTGTTTTCTCCTCTTCCTGGCTGTTCCAAATCCCTGTCCCTGGTGCCTTTGTGTTAGGTCCTGTTTGGGCCACAGACCCCACTTCAGCATCCCTAGTAGGCATTGTTCCTTTGACCTTTCTCCTTCTATGATAAAATTTCTTGTTCCTGTATTTAATCAACTACACTCTGTGTATTGATATTACTCATGGTTTAATGTGTTATAACGTCCAAGTAACAGTTGCATTTTAAGAGGTCTTAGGCCAGTGCTTGAACCTAAAGGAGTTACTCTAGTGGTAGGGACTGTAAGTGCCATGGTAGTCGGGACCCAGTGGTCTTTCCTAAAAAATCCTTAAATTATATTGGTAATATACACACATGGGAAACATTGAGAAAATCTGGAAAAAATGTATTCATTTAGAAAGGCTGAGGTACTAGTGAGCAGATGTAGGTATATCAGGCAGAATTCATTTATAGAAGTTTTAGTGAAGGAGAGCAGATGAGTTATTTTTGAAGATGGTGATAGGAGTGGGGTGTAGTGGGGTAAGGAGTTACTGCACATTTTAGTTGAAATGACTTTGAGGGTAGGGACCATGCCTTTAAATTTGTGTCCTCCATGAGGCCTGGAAGAATGACTTACACATACTATTTAGTGATGGTTGATATAAATGAATGAACTGATCCATGGAGGGGAGTTATTAATTTAAAAAAATCCTTACATCTGTTTATTTTTACCTTGAAGACGCAGATAGAATTTTTTAATTTCATAGATTTAATGTGTGTGTATACACACACACACACACACATATAATCATTTAACGAGGTTAGTTGAAATACCCAACAAATTGAGCAAAAATGAAAGCCCATTTATTCTTCGATTTGTTCAATTTATTCAAGTCCAGATTGAAGAAAGCTCTATGGGGCCTAACAAGTAGTGCCAACAGGAGAGTCTTTATGTTCTCCTTCATCTCTGTGTGAGATGTGAGGTTATTTTGTGTGTTTTGTTTGGCTTTTTAAATGTTGACAAATCTCAGGTGTACATGAATAGTAATGCTGTGATCACAATACCATTAGAATGGTTATCGGGGTAGGGAAACTGATGTTAAGAAATCACAGTAAGAGAATAAACATGCAAACAAAACCTTTCTGGTGACATGCTGCCCAAGCTGTTTGGGGGCAAAAGGAGGGATGAGATACAATTCCTCATTAAAATTGAAAGCCACAGAGAAGTGGGGAATAGCATGAAAGGCAATGCAACATAAATCATTATCTACTGAGCTATCTAAAAGACAGAAGAATTAGTCGTGCCAGTTCATGCTTTATGTAGAAAACAGTAATTTATTTCCTGGAGGTATTTTTGACATGAAACCTAACAATGGAAAACTACCATCAAGTCTGAGCCCTGTTTTAATGAGTGTCTTGTATTATGGCAACAGTACAGAACTCAGAGCTACAAACCTCTCAAGAGTATTGGTAAATCAAGGTTTATGCTGTGAAAAAAGAATGATGAAAACATGTTCACTATACCTATTCAAAAGTAGGGACAGTAGTAAAATTAGGTTTTATTACAGAATTTCAGTTAACTTAGGCTTTGGATATGATATTCAAATTGTGGAGTGGTTATCTATATAACTATCCAAGAAAGATTATTAAAGATTTGGGATGTCCAGGTATTACCAATAAACATGTATTTATTGACCATTTTCTGTATGCATAATACTGTATTAAATACCATGGAGAAGAAGATACAAAAATAAAGAGAGACATTGAAGAAATATTTACAAGTGTGCTGAGCATTATCGTGGAGAGGCGCAGTGTGCAACAGAAATCCTAAAGTGAGGGATCTTCCTACAAATCAGGGGAAACATTGGGGGAATTGTTTATTTAAGTGAGGCTTTCAAGATGAGAAAAGCTAGCTGGATGGAGAGGTACTAGCATTCTAGTTAGAATGGAGAGCATGTGTTGAGTCCTGGAGATGAAAGAGAACATGACATAATTAGGGACCTTGTGAAGCCTTGTGGCTGAAACACAAGAAATAATGGGGAGTTTGGCTGGAAGTGAGACTGGAGAGTAAGGCAGGAATTATATTGTGAGGGGCCTTGTAAGCCATATGAAGGATTTTAGCATTTTTTCAAAAGGCAATGGGAAGCCATCGAAGATTTCAATGACATAAAATGTCTGACGGTAAATGCATAAAAAAAGAAGGTGAGGTTAACTTGGAATCCAGTAATAGGTAGCTGGTTATTTTGCTAGTCAGTTCAGTATTCATGTTTGGGCTGTGCTTACCAGGTCTTGACATGGAATAACTCATTTGTATTCCATGAAACTTTTGAAACCAGCTAACGATTGTCAAACAACAAGCACCTCAAGAGATTCTGTCTGAATTGACTTTATGGTCCATTTTAATAAGCAGATAAGTATTAGGAGACGCTGGTACTCATCTGGAGTAGGGATTAGCCAGTTAAGAAGGAGACTGATAAATTTTCCCCCCAAATGGAAGAAATGCAGGAAGGAAGAGAACAGACAGAAATGGAAGAGATATATGACTCATTAGCCGGATGGACTATGAACAGTACTTGTAGCTTTGCTATATATACATTGTCGATGGATGAAGTGTGATTCAGGAGGTTTGGATTTGGGTATATTATTTTTCATTTGATTTACCATTGTTACCTCCTTGGGGAATCACTTAAATTAGTCATACCCTGGTTCTTCTATTGTAAAGACCGTCTGGCTTAGAACCAAACATTATGCAGGTTCACCTAATGAAATGATGTCATTTAGAGTATCTTGAACTTCAGAGGGAGGTATCTCATGCAAGAAGTCTTAATTACTATTGTTATCTTATGCTTATTTGTACCTCAGTTCCTTAGAAAGGAAGCACATTTTGAAGAAATTCCTGTAATAGGGACTTGGCAGTGTAATCAGGCTGCCTCATAATATTCACACTTCTCTAATTGCAATATCAAGTGTGTGTCTTTGATGGGTCTCTTATGGCAGCTGTATTGACTTTCTTTTCCCTCCTGGTGTTGGTATAATATTTTTACAGAATGGCAGAGGGTACTGTGAATATATCCTGAGTTCAGGTGCGAACAGGAAGAAAGTTGTGTGCTCTAGCTTTGGCTCATACTCTAGGGCAGTTGCCCAGAATATTGTATGAGACTGTCAGTCATGTAGCAACTTTATCACCCTTTCCAGTCTCTTTTCAAAGCTACAATAACTATTACCATTTTGCCCACTTAGGGTCACTAACATGTAGTGTTTGTATACAGAGGTGATGCTAAGCCACCAGCAAATGATTGTGGCTCTGAAGTTTTTCACTAGTAGGTGGGCTGCATTTGAGCTTTTCATTCACCTTCTGTGAGGACCAATGAAATGCCTCTGTGGGGAAATGGTCAAGGAGAGGCTTTTGGTCAATGGCTGTACTTCAGAGCAAGTCTCACCGGCCCATATGGGATCTTGTAATTCTGACCTTAGTGCTATGCTCAGTTTAGCTGAGTGAGGTTGCTTCGGGAAACCAATGGATCTCAAAGGGCAGAATTCACTCATAAAGATCTATGCCTTGTCTATTTATTTAGTCAGTACACAAAAATATAGCTGGAGTATGCAGATTTGCCTATTGAGATGAGAACATAAATTTTTATAACCTGTTTTATGCATCTTTTAAGAAAATAAGATCCTGGAATTTTGTATTCAGTTTTCACTCACAGTCTCTCCTTGTTTTCTCTAATGTAGCCTTGTAAGTCAAACTGATAACCAAATTGTTACAACTTTCAATTTGGTTGAGACTTATAACCCTCTTTTAATGTTCTATTTTTGTAAGGTATATAAACTGCCTTTACATTGCAATGTTTGTATTTAGCCATGGCCTACAATAATCTATTAGATGGTATTTTACTTTTAAACAGTCAGGAATGTGTGTTGTAATCTGTTGGAAAGACTGAGGTTTGTACTTTAGTAGATTAAAGGCAATAGCATGGCTTGAGCTCTAGACATTTGGCATCATGGTCTTTGATCCAGTACTTTGCCCAGATTGCTTGTTAGAAACCATCCCTCTCAATATATATTGGTTTCAAAGGACAGTTTCCTTATGGAATAGTCCAAAACACACACTGCTTGGTTTATAAAACAGAGATAGAAGCGTGCTGGGACCAGCTTGCTTTCTCTAGTAAGAGCTGATTGTGTACATTTCTTCCCAGTGCTTTGCTGAATGACATAACATTGGTAGATTGGAATCAGCCAGGGTGGGTGTATTTACACTGTAGTAATAGGTAAAAGCTATCAACCAGAGCTCCCTTTCTTCTTGGGGAGCTGGTTGTTAAACATATACCAGCACGCCACTGGCTGGGTACCATTATCCCAGCCATCAAGGCATATCCCAGAGTAGACTTGATGATACACTCCATTTTAGTCCCGGGATTAGGACTGACCCAGACTTCCTAGGGTCTTTAGGGGGAGCAATCTTGAGGAATTTCAAGTCCATGTTTTTGAAACTGGGTGAGAAACAGCTAAGTCATTTGAGGATGAAGGGCCAGGATGGGGCTGATTACCATTCAGTTTATTGCATTCGCTACAATGTTTCTAACAGACTGATTCCAGGTGCTAGCCACTTACTGTAAATAAGAAATGTAGAATCTTTTGTTGCCGGAACAATTTACCAAACAAGTACCCTTCCTGTCCATTCATGGCAAAGGAATGAGAGGAACAAAAGAAGTTCTCAACTTGAGTATACTTCTTAAATGGTTAAGCTCCCTGTCAGGCGCTGATGTATTACATGTGTATGCATCCCATCCCTGCAAATTCTCTTGGCTTAATGATTGTCAAAACACTGTGTAAATAGTCGGTGATATTGAAGAAGACAATTTCCATAAGCTCTATTCTTTCTGTCTTTTTTTGACAAAAAAGGGCTTCCTGTGTTTTTTTTGCAGAAGAATGCCTCAGACACCTGGGTTTTAGGGCTTTCATTTGTAGAATGAACATTCATCCTACTTGGCAGTTAATATTTTTGACTTTTGAAACACTTTGGAATAGTCCTTGACTTTAAAACTTTTTCACTGGTAAAAATATTTATAACACATATAGTAGACATAGGGATAATTTCATTATAAAACATTTAAAAACCTAAATACATGAATGGAAAATAGGACAAAAGATATGAACAAAGCTATTTATGGAAAAAGAAACAAGTAGTCAATAAATGTGTGAAAAGATGCTCTATCTCAATTGAAAATACAAGGCAAGTTAAAACTATATCAGTGTTGGTTGAGAGTGTGAAGTAATTAAGCACTCATGCTATTGGTGAGAGAATATACATTGGTTGTATCAGGCTTATTGGAGAAAATTTGGTCAAGCCTTCAAAATATAAAATCCATTTAGTTTTAGGCCCAACATTCTTCCGGGAATTTTCTTACAGAAACATCTGCGTGTGAGCATAATACACATACACACACAGGCATACACATGTACATCCACACATCCACACAAAGATATTCATGATCACAGTGTTTTATTTATATATATGGTGATGTTTCTATGAATTCATATCAAACGATTGGCAATAGTTACTTCTCTCTATTGATTGTGGAAAGGTAGGATGAGAAGAGAGGATAACACTCTTCACTATATATACTTCTGTACCATTTGAATATTTGATAAGCAAATACTGCTTTCGTGTCTAAACTATATTGGAAAATAGCTTAGTTTTTATACTGTTTTACAAGCTTGCTCCCCTTTACCAACAACATATTTTGAACTTACTCCTACCTCACTCTTCCCAACTGCCTTACAGAATTCCACCTTGTAGATGAGGCATCCATCCTTCCATCCTTCCATCCTCATAGTCACCTATTCACCTACCTATCCACCCAGTTATTTTTTACTTGTTTATTTAAACCATTTCCTTTCCAAATTATAGAAGCAGTGTTTGTTTTTGGCCAAAATAACAAGCCAAAATAAAAATAACAAAAAAGGGATACAGAGTACAAAATTAAAAAAGCAGCTATAGCCTATCTCATTCTCCAGAGGCAAACACTGTTCACTTTTAAATAGTGGTTACTTTTATACCATTAAATGATATTCTTATAACAATATTGGTATCAATATTATTATGTTAGTAATATGATCTTAATAATATGCTTATTCTTTCATTGTCTCTTTTCCTCTCCTCCCCTACTCTTGCATCCTCTCATCTACTTTTTTGGTCTTTCTGTGCCATGTTCAGAAGAAATCCATATGAGGAAATCAACCCTGGCTTACTTCATAATTTGGGACATTTGACCAAGATGGTAAGATGCATAAGTAGAACACAAGATTAGAGGATACCCGGGCTTGAAAAGAATGGGCACAACTGGAGAGGAAAATAGTTGTAGTTCAAGAAGGGAGAACCAATCAGGAAATGTAGGCCCTTCTCCCACCAACCCCTTACCTAGAACTTGAGTGTTTTAGCTGTGGCTGCAATTCTAACTTAGAATTCCTGGTACTCTTAGTGGCATGATAAAGTAGAAAGAGCATGGTTTTGGAGTCCAAAAGATTTGATACTGAATCCCAGCTCCACCACCGTCTAGCTAGATGATCCTTGGGCAATTGATTAACCTCTTTGGGTCCCAGTGTCCTTATCTGTAAACTGGCAATACTAGTTTACCCAATAGTACTCTTGTAAGAGTAGTTAGATGATGATGATGATGGTGATAGCAGTTAAAATTTAGTGATGGATTACCGTGTCAGGTGTGATTCTAAGTGCTTTATATTTATGAAGTGCCTCACAAAATAGTTCCTACATGAGAAAAATACTATTGTTATCACATTTACAGATGAAAAAAAACCAGATTAAGTAGCTTCCACAAAGTCTACATACAGCTAGCATATGAAAGGACTCATACTCAGGCAGTATGACCACAGATGGTTCAGTTAGACTAGAAAGCACCTAGTGTTGTATATGACACAGTGTGCACAGTATATATCTGTTTCTTTTCCCTACTAGATTCATGGATTTTGCTTTTACAACCCAAAGTAGCCTGTGTGACATTATACAAAGCCATACTCCTCTTGCTGTTTTTTTCAGAGAAGCAAGCTGTTAAATGCTTTATTTTAAACTCTGAATTGCTCTATAAAGAAAATAGTTTGATGTTTTCTTTAGTAAATAAAGAAGATAGTTTAATAGAGCTCCATTAAACTCTGCAAAGATTTCAGTGTTGTTGTTTAAGGCTTTAACAGTACCATGGCTCAAGAGTGAGCTGTTAACACTTCCTAAAGATGTGAGGTATAGCCCGTCACTTCCTCCCTGCAGCGTTCAAACTCAAATATGTAGGAAACTTGACAACATTCCTAGATATTCATATGTCCTCCACAGTGTCCAAAGGAACACATACAGATTGAGCCAGAAAAATAGATCCGTGCCCTCTAGAGTGCTGCAAAGCAGATAGACAAGTCAAGTTCAAGTAACAATGCTGTTTTTCATAAGAAATACATTTGCATTTTTGTAAGAAAACCATAGTCAGTGGAGGAGGGAAAAAAAAGCAGTAAAGCAAGGAAACCATGGAAGGTCTAAGTGAGAAAATTTATTTGGAAGAAGTCAGACAAGGGAGGATGTGAATTGTACAAAAGGGCTATTATGAGTTATGTGAGATATCTGTTACATATACTTGGATAAATACTGTTTTCTCTTTCTTCACTGTTATCACTGCAGGCTGGGCCACTATCTCTCATCTGGACCACTGTAATGACTTTCAAACTGTTCTCCAGGCATCTAGTTTTTTCAGAGCTGTACAGTCAGAGCTGTAGCCAGGCTCTAAAAACTAGGCAAAGTGAATCTGATCCCTGGGAGATTAAGCAAGCACAAAAGTACCACTTTTTGATGACCACTTTTTTTCTGTAGTGTGTATTTCTACCATTTCTGTATGTTTTAAGCTCTTCTTTCATACCACCTCAGCAGTGTATTTTTGTCGTTGTCTTAATGGCCATCATGTCAACATATTATTACCTTTGAAAAATGGTACCAATTTTTGAGAATGTTACCTTACTAGCTCTGCTTCTGCATTTAATCCATTCTTAACAGAGCAGCTAGAGTGATCCGTTCCAAAAACAGTAGTCAGATCATGTCATTTCCTTGCTAAAAGCCTTTGCTTTCCACTGCACTTAGGATAAGGCCCATGATGTCCTGCAGGTTCTGGCTTCTGCTTACTTCCAGTTTTCTCTCCTACCACTTTTCTGGACTCCAGTTACATCGTTAAAGCTATCTTTAGTATCTGAATCAGATTACCCTAACCCAGCCCTTGCCCATCTTATTCCCTCTAATTGGAACATTCTCATTCCCCTTTACCTAGTTAAATCCTACCCATTCTTCAAAGCTCAGGTCAAATGTCACTCCTTCCAGTCAGACTTCTTTGACTATTATATATCAATTGAGTCTCTAAGCACAGTGTTTATCTCCTTCTCATGCTTAATATAATTATAATTAATTGTTTAAGATATGTTTCTCTCAACAGAATATTAGCTTCATGAGGACAAGGATCATGTCTGTTTTCTTCACATTACCATATCCTTAGTGCCTGCTAAGTACATATTGTTGATTCTCAGTATTTAGTGAATTAAAGGATATTTGGCTTGTGGTTGTGTGTGTGTGTATGTACATATGTATATGCAGGGGTAAATTGTATGACTCTTGGCATAATCCTACACTGCACTTCAAAGTCAGATGTTCACATAGTTTATTTCTGATGTTACCAATGTCTAAATAGACATTTGGTAGTCCCAAGGAGATGTGAACTATCAAGTTGAAAATAACTGGAGGATTAATAATGTCTTATGTTTTTTCTATAACTAAATTCGGAAAGACACTGAATAGCAATATATGCCTAGAATTTAGCTCTTTCATTAAAGTTCAGTTAAGGAATAGAACAATTAGGGAGTATAGATCAGTGTGCACAGTAAAATTCCTGCCAGCTTTTCACTCTGTGAAATGTGTCTTTTAGGTTATAACCCAATAAAAAGAAAGTGCTCTTTTAATTGCAGATGAATTATCAGTTCCTGCTATACAGGCAATTATCAGTTTGTTGCTATATAGGCAATGCAATTTGCTAAGCTCAATTGGACCAGATTGGCTCTGAATCTTTGATTGTTCTAATTGTAGTGTTTTTTAGATACCTCTTGAGACAACTCCTTGCACAGAGAACTGGGTTGGGCAGTGGAGAGCTGGTTTTAATTTTATTGAGAGGGAAATATTAGCTTGAATTAGTCTTTTTAAAACACAAATCCATGTTTCCGTTTTAACTCAGGTGATCATACAATATCAACAAAGGCCACAAATACCAGTTTACTTTTACTTATCCCTAATCACTTCCCTGAGTATAAAGATTTTAGTAACTGAACTTTAAGATTATCCATTCCTACTGTGAAAAAGGAATTCCCAAAATAACCCCACGTGTCAATGAGGGAACATAATAAGGCTGACATGGTGAAGACTGATGACTATGGCACCTAACACCTAAAGGATCTGAAAAGGGAGCCTGGTGACTGAGGTTTAAATGAGAGGTACCCTGGGTTGCATGAGACCAGCAATTACCCAACCTGTCTGGTATGTCTAAAAGGACTAACTTTAAAAATGATGCATTTGGCACATAATCTGGGATTGTGATTCTGATACACAAACTTGTGGTTTGAAAAGAGAAAAAAATTCCATCTATTATGATTTCAAAAGACTGATCTGACCTACTTTTAAACAGCATTATTGAGATATAATGTATACATCATATAGTTTATTGATTTAAATTGTATAATTCAATAGTATTTATTATATTCAGAGCTTTGCAACAATTACCACTATCTAATCTCCTGACAACCACTAATCTGCTTTCTGTCTCTATGAATTTGCCCATTCTGCACAATGGAAGAAGATGGAATCATTCAGTACGTGGTTTCTTGTGATTGTCTTCTTTCACTTAGCAGAACATTTCTGACATTCACCTGTATTGATATAACACATATCATTACTTCATTCCTTTTCATTGCCCCCCAAATTCCATTTTATACTACATTTTATTTAGTCATCAGTTGGACATTTGAATTGTTTCTACTTTTTAGCTATTATGAATAATGCTACTATAAACATTCCTGTACAATTGTTTTTTGTGGACATATATTTTCAGTTCTTTTAAATATATACTTAAAAGTGGAAGTGCTGGGTCATATGGTGATTCTGTTTGACCTTTTAAGGAACTGCCAAACTGTTTTCCAAAGCAGCTGCATTATTTTACATTACCACCAGTAATACATGAAGGTTCCAATTTCCCCACATTCTCATCAAAACATTTATTATGTCTTTTTTTTATAGGCATTCTACTGGGTATGAATTGGTGTCTCATTGTGATTTTCATTTTCCTAATGGCTAATGATTTTGGGCATCTTTTCATGTTACTGGCTATTTGTATATCCATTTGGAGAAATGTCTGTTAAGATGATTTGCTAATCTTTTATCGGCTTATTTGTGTTTTTATTGTTGAGTTGTAAGAGTTTTTTATTCCAGGTATAATTCCCATCTCAGATATTTGACTTACAAGTTTTTCTCCCATTCTGTGAGTTGATGTTTCACTTTCTTGATGGTGGTATTTGTAGCATGCAGTATTAAATTTTCATGAATTTTATTTGTCTGCTTTTCTCTTTTGTTGCTTGCACTTTTGATGTCATATCTAAGATGTTTTGCCTAAATCATCAAAGGCACAAAGATTCACTCCTAAATTTTATGCTAAGAATTGAACTGTTTTAGCTCTTACATTTAGGTCTATGATCCATTTTTTAAGTTATTTTTTGTATATGATGTGAAGTAGGGATCTAAATTCATTCTTTTGCATGTGGCTGTACAGTTGTCCCTGCACTATTTGTTGAAAAGACTATTATTTCCTTCACTGGATGTTCTTAGTATCTTTCCTGAAAATCAGTTGACCAAAAGTTTATTTTCTGAGCTCTCAATTCTGTCTACTGATCTGTATGTTATCCCTAAGCCAGTACCACATTATCTTGATTACTTCAGTTTTATAGTAAGTTTTGAAATTGGAAAGTGTTTAAGTCTTCCAAATTTTTTATTTTTCAAGGTTGTTTTGGCTATTCCGGTCCTGTTGAATTTTCATATAAAATTTAGAATCAACTTGTCAATTTCAGCAAAAAAAGAAAAAGGAGCTGGGATCTTGCTAGGGATTGTATTAAATCTATATATCAATTTGGGGAATATTTCCATCCTAACAGTATTAATCCTTCTGAACCATAAACATAGAATCTCTTTCCCTTTATGTGTTAATTTCTTTCAATAATGTTTTGTGGTTTTCAGAATATGAGTTTTGTACTTTTAAAATTTATTCCTAAGCATGTTCTTAGTTTTGATGTTATTTTAAGTGGAACTGTTTTCTTAATTCCTATTTCAGTTTACTCATTGTTAGGGCATATAAATACCATTGAATTTTGTACGTTGATTTTGTATCTTGTAAACTTGAAGTAGTTTATTAGTTCTAGTGGTTTTTAGCTGATACCTTAGGTTTTCCTGTATACATGATTAATGTCATCTGCAAATAGTTTTATTTCATTCCAATCTGGGTATCTTTTATTAATTTTATTCTCTAATTACCTGTTTATAACCTCTAGTACAACATTGAATAAAAGAGCTTAGAGCAGGCATCCTTCTCTTGTTCTTGATCCTTAGGAACGATTCCAGTATTTCACTATTAAGTATGTTATCTCTGGGTTTGTCATGGATGCCCTTTATCATGTTGAGAAATTTCCCTTTTATTCCTAATTTGCTGAGTGTTTTTATCATGAAAGGATGTTTGATTTTGTCAACTGCTTTTTCTGCTTCTAATGAGACGATTGTGATGAATTTCCTTTATTTTGTTGAGATGGTATATTACATGGATTGATTTCTAGATGTTAAACCAAGTTTGGATTTCTGGGATAAATCCTACTTGGCGCTGATGTATAATCTGTTTTACACATTGTTCAATTCAGTTTTTTAGTACATTTTTTATTTGTTTTTGTCCATATTCATAAAAGATACAGGTCTGTAATTTTCATGTGATGTCTGTCTGACATTGGTATCAGGGCAATACTGGCCTAATAGAATGTGTTGGGAAATAGTCCCTCCTTATATTTTTTTGAGTTTATGAAGAATTGGTATTGTAGAATTCACCAGTGAAGCTATCCGTACCTGGATTTTCCTTTCTGGGAAGGTTTTTGATTATTAATTCAATATTTTTACTAGTTACAGGCCTATTCAGGGTTTAATATTTTCCTGGCCAGTTTCAGTAGTTTATGTCTTCCTATAAATTTTCCCTTTGATCTAAGTTACCTAATTTGTTGGCATACAATTTTTTATAGTATTCCTTTGTAATAATATTTTCCCCTGTAAGGTCTGTAGTGATATCCTCTATTTAGCTTTACTGACCTTAAAAATACCAATTTATTTAAAATACCTATTTTGGGAGCTCATATAAATAATTATTAGTATAATTAACTCCTGCTCTATAATCTCACCTCCCAAATATAAGGTACATATAAAGTACATTTCCTTGCAGGATGTGTGTATGTGTTTCTATGATTAAGATTATGCTCCTTATTGATTTTGTAGCCCACATTTCCCCTAATGTCCTGTTGTCTAATGTTATTTTCCCCAGATTTATTGATATATAATGGACATATAATACTGTGTAAGCTTAAGGTGTGTAATGTGTTGATTTAACACACTTATATTTCAAAATGATTATCACCATAGCATTAGCTAACACCTCCATCTAGTCCCATAATTACCCCCTTTTTTTGGTGGTGAGAACATTTAAGATCTACTCTCTAGCAGCTTTCAAATATATAATCCAGTTTAATTAGATATAACCACCATTCTGTACATCAGATTGATCCCTAGAATTTTTAATCTTATAAATTTGTACCCTTAACCAATATCTCCCTATTTCTCTTACCCTCTAGCCCCTGGTAACCACTACTTTACTGTTTCTCTGAGTTCAGATTTTTTTAGATTCCTCAAATAAATGATATATAGTATAGGTCTTTCTCCATGAGACTTATTTCACTTAGTATAATGTCGTCAAGATTCAATCAAGTTGTCACAAATAGTAGTATTCCCTTCTTTCTTGTACATGAATAGTATTCCATTGTGTGTGTGTGTACATGCATGCACACACACATGCACCCTACATATTTGTTGTCCTTTCATCCACTGATGGACACTTAGGTTGTTTCCATATTGGCTATGCTGAATAATGCTATAGTAACATGGAAGTGCAGATATCTCTTTGAGATGCTATTTTCATTTCCTTTTGTAGCCTGTTTTTTTTTATGATTCCATTAGTTTTTTTATTTTTTATTTTTATTTTCATATCATTAATCTACAATTACATGAGGAACATTATGTTTACTAGACTAGCCCCATCACTAAGTCCCCCCCCACATACCCCATTACAGTCTCTGTCCATCAGCGTAGTAAGATGCTATAGAGTCACTACTTGTCTTCTCTGTGTTGTACAGCCTTCCCCGTGCCCCCCCATTATACATGCTTATCATAATGCCCCCTTTATTTCCCACCCCCTTATCCCTCCCTTCCCACCCATCCTCCCCAGTCCCTTTCCCTTTGGTAACTGTTAGTCCATTCTTGGGTTCTGTGAGTCTGCTGCTGTTTGGCTCCCTCAGTTTTTTCTTTGTTCTTATACTCCACAGATGAGTGAAATCATTTGATACTTGTCTTTCTTTGCCTGGCTTATTCCACTGAGCATAATACCCTCTAGCTCCATCCATGTTGTTGCAAATGGTAGGATTTGTTTTCTTCTTATGGCTGAATAATATTCCATTGTGTATATGTACCACCTCTTCTTTATCCATTCATCTGCTGATGGACACTTAGGTTGCTTCCATTTCTTGGCCATTGTAAACAGTGCTGTGATAAACATAGGGGTGCATTTGTCTTTTTTAAAACTGGGCTGCTGCATTCTTAGGGTAAATTCCTAGGAGTGGAATTCCTGGGTCAAATGGTACTTCTATTTTGAGCTTTTTGAGGAACCTCCATACTGCTTTCCACAATGGTTGAACTGATTTTCATTCCCACCAGCAGTGTAGGAGGGTTCCCCTTTCTCCACAACCTTGCCAACATTTGTTGTTGTTTGTCTTTTGGATGGTGGTGATCCTTACTGGTGTGAGGTGATATCTCATTGTGGTTTTAATTACCATTTCTCTGATGACTAGCGATGTGGAGCATCTTTTCATGTATCTGTTGGCCATCTGAATTTCTTCTTTGGAGAACTGTCTGTTCAGCTCCTCTGACCATTTTTTAATTGGATTATTCACTTTTTGTTGAGGTGCGTGAGCTCTTTATATATTTTGGATGTCAACCCTTTTTCGGATCTGTCATTTATGAATATATTCTCCCATACTGTAAGATGCCTTTTTGTTCTATTGGTGGTGTCCTTTGCTGCACAGCAGCTTTTCAGCTTGATATAGTCCCACTTGTTCATTTTTGCTTTTGTTTACCTTGCCCGGGGAGATATGTTCATGAAGAAGTTGTTCATGTTTATGTCCAAGAGATTTTTGCCTACGTTTTTTCCTAAGAGTTTTACAGTTTCATGACTTATATTCAGGTCTTGGATCCATTTCTAATTTACTTTTGTGTGTGGGGTTAGACAATGATCCAGTTTCATTCTCTTACATGTAGCTGTCCAGTTTTGCCAATATCAGCTGTTGAAGAGGCTGTCATTTCCCCATTGTATGTCCATGGCTCCTTTATCTTATATTAATTGCCTGTATATGTTTGGGTTAATATCTGGACTCTCCTGTTCCACTGGTTTGTGGGTCTGTTCTTGTGCCAGTACCAAATTGTCTTGATTACTGTGGCTTTGTAGTAGAATTTGAAGTTGGGAAGTGAGATCCCCCCTGCTTTACTCTTCCTTGTCAGAATTGCTTTGGCTATTCGGGGTCTTTTGTTGTTCCATATGAATTTAAAAACTATTTGTTCCAGTTCATTGAAGAATTCTGTTGGTATTTTGATAGGGATTGCATTGAATCTGTAGATTGCTTTAGGCAGGATGACCATTTTGACAATATTAATTCTTCCTAGCCAAGAGCATTGGATGAGTTTCCATTTGTTAGTGTCCTCTTTAGTTTCTCTTAAGAGTGTCTTTTAATTTTCAGGGTATAGGTCTTTCACTTCCTTGGTTAGGTTTATTCCGAAGTATTTTATTCATTTTGAAGCAATTGTGAATGGAATTTTTTTCCTGATTTCTCTTTCTGCTAGTTCATCATTAGTGTATAGGAAAGCAACAGATTTCTGTGTATTAATTTGTATCCTGCAACTTGGCTGAATTCAGATATTCTAGTAGTTTTGGAGTAGAGTCTTTAGGATTTTTTATGTACAATATCATGTCATCTGCAAATAGTGGCAGTTTGACTTCTTTACCAATCTGGATGCCTTGTATTTCTTTGTTTTGTCTGATTGCTGTGGCTAGGACCTCCAGTATTATGTTGAATAACAGTGGGGAGAGAGTGTGTATCCCTGTCTTGTTCCCAATCTTAGCGGAAAGGCTTTCAGCTTCTCGCTGTTAAGTATGATGTTGGCTGTGGGTTTATCATATATGGCCTTTATTATGTTGAGGTACTTGCCCTCTATACCCATTTTGTTGAAAGTTTTTATCGTGAATGGATGTTGAATTTTGTTGAATGCTTTTTCAGCATCTGTTGAGATGATCATGTGTTTTTTGTCCTTTTTGTTGTGTGGTCGATGATGTTGATGGGTTTTCGAATGTTGTACCATCCTTGCATCCCTGAGATGAGTCCCACTTGATCATGGTGTATGATCTTCTTGATATATTTTTGAATTCGGTTTGCTAATATTTTGTTCAGAATTTTTGCATCTATGTTCATCAGGGATATTGGTCTGCAATTTTTTTTTTTGGTGGGGTCTTTGCCTGGTTTTGTTATTAGAGTGATGCTGGCTTCATAGAATGAGTTTGGAAGTATTCCCTCCTCTTCTATTCTTTGGAAAAATTTAAAAAGAATGGGTATTATGTCTTCTATCTGGCCTGAGGGTTTTGTTCTTGGGTATTTTTTTGATTACTGATTGAATTTTGTTCTGGTAATTGGTCTGTTTAGATTTTCTGTTTCTTCCTTGGTCAGTCTTGGAAGGTTGTATTTTTCTAGGAAGTTGTTGATTTCTTCTAGGTTTTCCAGCTTGTTAGCATATAGATTTTCATAGTATTGTCTAATAATTCTTTGTATTTCTGTGAGGTCCATCGTGATTTTTCCTTTCTTATTTCTGATTCTGTTGATGTGTGTAGGTTCTCTTTTTCTCTTTTTCTCTTAAGTATGGCTAGGCGCTTATCTATTTTGATTATTTCCTCAGAGAACCAGCTCTTGGTTTCATTGATTTTTTTTCTATTGTTTTATTCTTCTCAATTTTATTTATTTCTTCTCAGATTTCTATTATGTCCTTTCTTCTGCTGACTTTGGGCCTTATTTGTTCTTCTTTTTCCAGTTTCAATAATTGTGACTTTAGACTATTCATTTGGGATTGTTCATCCTTCTTTAAATAGGCCTGGATTGCTATATATTTTCTTCTTAGAACTGCCTTCGCTGCATCCCACAGAAATTAGGGCTTTCTGCTGTTGTTGTCATTTTTCTCCATATATTGCTTTGTCTCTATTTTAATTTGGTCATTGATACATTGATTATTTAGGAGCATGTTGTTACACCTCCATGTGTTTGTGAGCCTTTTTGTTTTCTTTGTACAATTTATTTCTACTTTTATACCTTTGTGGTCTGAGAAGTTGACTGGTAGAATTTCCATCTATTTAAATTTGCTGAGGCTCTCTTTGTGGCCTAGTATGTGGTCTATTCTGGAAAATGTTCCATGTGCACTTGAGAAGAATATGTATCCTGCTGCTTTCAGCTGTAGAGTTCTGTAGATGTCTGTTAGGTCCATCTGTTCTAGTGTGTTGTTCAGTGCCTCTGTGTCCTTTCTTATTTTCTGTCTGGTTGATCTGTCCTTTGGAGTGAGTGGTGTGTTGAAGTCTCCTAGAATGAATGCATTGCATTGTATTTACTCCTTTAATTCTGTTAGTATTTGTTTCATATGTGCTGGTGCTCCTGTATTGGGTGCATATGTATTTATAATGGTTATATCCTCTTGTTGGACTGCCCCCTTTATCATTATGTAATGTCCTTCTTTATCTCTTGTTACTTTCTTTGTTTTGAAGTGTATTTTGTCTGATACAAGTACTGCAAGAGCTGTTTTTTTCTCCTTATTGTTTGCATGAAATATCTTTCCCCATCCCTTCACTTTTAGTCTGTGTATGTCTTTGGGTTTGAGGTGAGTCTCTTGTAAGCAGCATATAGATGGGTCTTGCTTTTTTATCCATTCTATTACTCTGTGCCTTTTGATTGGTGCATTCAGTCCATTTACATTTAGGGTGATTTTTGAAAGATATGTACTTATTGCCATTGCAGGCTTTAGATTCGTGGTTACCAAAGGTTCAAGGGTAGCTTCTTTACTATCAAACTAACTTAACTTGCCTATTAAGCTATTATAAACACAATGTGATGATTATTTCTCTCCCTTCTTATTCTTCCTCCTCCATTCTTTATATGTTAGGTGTTTTATTCTGTGCTCTTTTGTGTTTCCTTTGACTGCTTTTGTGAATAGTTGATTTCATTTTTTACCTTTAGTTAGTATTTGGTTGGTCTGCTTTCTTTGGTGTGATTTTATTTTCTCTGGTGACATCTGTTTAGCCTTAGGAGTGCTTCCATCTAGAGCAGTCCCTTTAAAATATCATGTAGACGTGGTTTGCAGCAGGCAAATTCCCTCAAGTTTTGCTTGTCTGGAAAGTGTTTAAACCCTCCTTCATATTTAAATGATAATCATGCTAGATACAGTGTTCTTGGTTGGAGTCCCTTCTGTTTCATTGTGTTAAATATATCATGCCATTCTCTATGGCCTGTAAGGTTTCTGTTGAGAAGTCTGATGATAGCCCAATGGGTTTTCCTTTGTAAGTGATCTTTTTTCTCTTTCTGACTGTGTTTAATACTCTGTCCTTGTCTTTGATCTTTGCCATTTTAATTATTATATGTCTTGGTGTTGTCCTTCTTAGGTCCCTTGTGTTGGGAGATCTGTGGGCTTCCATGGTCTGAGAGACTATTTCCTGCCCCAGTTTGGGGAAGTTTTCAGCAATTATTTCTTCAAAGACATTCTCTATCCCTTTTTCTCTCTTTTCTTCTTGTACCTCCCCCCCCACCGGTACCCCTATAATGTGAATATTGTTGCATTTGGATTGGTCACACAGTTCTCTTAATATTCTTTTATTCCTGGTGATCCTTTTCTCTCTCTGCCTCACCTTCTCTGTATTCCTGTTCTCTGATTTCTATTCCATTAACAGTCCCTTGCACCTCATCCAGTCTGCTTCTAAGTCCTTCCAGAGATTATTTCATTTCTGTAATCTCCCTCCTGACTTCTTCCCTTAGCTCTTGCATATTTTCTCTGCATGTCCATCGGAATGGTTATGACCTTTATTTTGAATTCTTTTTCAGGAATATTGGTTATATCTATCTCCCCAGGCTCTCTCTTGGGGTTTGGCTGGGTGATTCTTGACTGGACCAAATTCTTCTGCCTTTTCATGGTGATAGAGGTGGTCGTAGGCAGGTGGCGTGTGTGTCAGCTAGGAGAACAAAGTCTCTTCCTGCTTGCTGTTCACCTTGCCCTTCTCCGCTGCCTGTGCCTGTTACCCACACACCAGCAGCAGTCTCTGGGTTAATCCCCTGAACTGCGATGGGCGGGGAAGCCCTCGGAGTAGCCTAGAACCTTGTGGGGAGTGGCAGGTGCAGTGGTGTGCTATCCTTTGATAATGGCGCCCATTCACGCCTTGCCCCAGCTTCCTTTTTCTGTGCTGGGCTGCTGTATGCCAGCGGGGCCTCTGACTCTGGCCCTGGTGGCTGCGGAGGAGTCTCTGTGCGGCTGCTGTGGGCGTGGCTGCTCCCAGGCCACTCCCCTGCTATGGTGGGGCCGCGCTGGAGGGTGAATGGATGGGAGGCTGTTTTTCGCCGTGAGGGCCTTCAGAGCTCTGCTGTCGCTCAGGGTGTTAGGGCGCCTGGAATTTCCTGGGATTCCCAGCTGCTGTGCTGAGTGTGCCAGGACGCTTCCATCCAGTTGTGAGGACCCTGTCCCTTTAAGACTTTCCAAAAGCACTCGATTTTCTTTTGTCCCCAGGCCGCTGGCTGCGGTGACCCGCTCAAAGATTTTACTGTTCTGTTTCCCCAATATCCAGCACACCATGCTCTCTGTGTCTGCCCTCCCGGTGCGGATGGCTAGGGCTGGGTATTTAGCAGTCCTGGGCCCCCACTCCATCCCTGCTCTGACTCCTCTCCTCCCTCCAGGAGCTGGGTTGTGGGGGGCGGTGCTCAGGCCCCACTGGGCCGTGGCTTGTCTCTTACTCCCTTCGTGAGGTGCTGAGTTCTCACAAATGTAGATGTAGCCTGATTGTTGTATGGTATATTCTGGTCTCTCTTTTAGGAATAATTGTATTTGTTGTATTTTCAAAAATATATATGGTTTTGGGAGGAGATTTCCGCTGCCCTACTTATGCCCCCATCTTGGCTCCTCCCTTCCTCCCTACCTGTCTTTTAAATGTTGGTGTTTCTCAGGACTCTACCTTTGGCCACCTTTTTGTTTTGCTTCTATCCTTCAGTAATTAAGCTACTCCTGTGACATTAAATATCATCTCTGTGCCTAAAACTATCAAATAAATATCCTGAAGTTTATTTCCTTGACTCCTGTCAGTATCTTTCATTTCCCACTGAACATCCATGTTTAGATGTACTGTAGGCAACTCACACTGACATGATCTGACCCTTGCTTACCTCTCCAGTGTCAACTCTTTTCCTCCTGGCCAACGCTCTGTGGTTTTCCCATATGGACCTCCTTTCAGTTCAGTGACTCTGCCATGCCCTTTCAGAATAATCATATCTATCATGTTCTGGGTTTCAGCTTAGAAGTCATTTTCTCCAGAAAGCCTTTTCTTTCTCCTAAACATGGATGTGATTTCCCTCCTCTTTGCTCTCAGAACACTATTTCTTCTCTCATTACATTTAAAGCAGTTAATTTTTATGACCTGTTTGTTTTTCTCTTCTATTAGACCATGATCATGTAGAAGGTAGATACCACATGTGTCATTTTTCCATTTGTACCCCTGTTGTACACACACAATAAATTCATTGAATGTATGAGTTAATGGATCTTAGGATCAAGTCTGCCTAAACAAACCTGTTATTCTCTTGGTAGAGTTATTATACTGATATATCATGTGAAAGCCTGGTCTATCAGATAAGTAATCTATCATGATAAGATATGTCAATATGGGCTAATTAAATGGATTCTAGTATAAATGGATTTATACCCAGTTGATCAATCAAATTAATGATCAGTGCCAACATGTACAGAACTCTACAGTGGTAGTCCACAGGTCTCTCTTCTATGTCCTGATTCAGAATTTTCTGTTGATATGATTAAAGGCAGAGACGGCAAGCTAATAAAATGTTCAGGTGATGTAACACTAGGTGGGAGAGTTAATAAAATGAATAATGGCCTTATGATTTGAACTGATTTTGATGACTTGGAAACTAACAGGTGTTTCATAGGGATTAATATAAAACTAAGGGTAAAAATCACTTAATTCATTCAGGAAGAATGGCTTCTACTCCTGTTGTGTTCTAGTCAGTGATGCTAGGAATGCAAAAAAGAATAAACCATAGTTCCTGTCCTTGAAATTGTTACATTCTAATGAGCATATTGAATCTAGATCATGGCAGGTAATAGTTTCATTGCATACTGTATTCTCCATACAGAGAATATTGTGTGCTATACTGGGCATCATATTAATGTTTATATTAATACTATACTCATAAAGTATAATATCTATCCTGATGTAAATTTTAAATATTTCAATTTTATCAGGATAGTTTATATTATGCTGTTGTAAAAATTCTCAAATCTTGGTGTTTTATAACAGAAAAGTTTTATTTCTCATTTATGCAACATGCTGTTTGGGAGCTTTGCTATGTAACTTCTCATTCTGTGACCCAGAGTGGTGGAACAGCCACTATCTTGAACATTACCATTCACTGTGCCAGAGGGAAAGATAGTTGTGGAAGGCATCATATTGACAAGTGGTCTGGCTGGAAGGTGAGGCACAAGCAGGAGCAATGACTTTTGCTGAGAAGTAATTGGTCAAAATCAGTCACATGCCCCACCAGTCATGATGGGGCTAGGAAGTACAATCCTGTCACATTCCAGAAGGCAAAGAGATGACTATTTGGACAATGGAATTAATGACCACCGTGACTATATAAAGTCAAAAGTGAAATTTATCCTTCAACACTGGACTCTAACTCACTCCCCTCCATAGAGTTACAGTGTTGAGAAATGACTGGTGGTCACCATGGGAGAGGGGTTGGGATGGGTGTGAGAAATAGGTGAAGGGGATAAAGAGGCACAAAATCTCAATCATAATATAAATTAGTCATGGGATCAAAGTACAGCGTAGATAATATAATCAATAGTTCTGTATTATCTTTCTATATTGAGAGTAACTACACTAGTTGGGGGTGAGGATTTAATAATGTATGTAATTGTTGAATCACTATGTTGTATACTCAAAACCAATATAATATTGTATATCACCTATACTTCAATAAAATAGTTAACAGTTTCAAACCTTTTCCTGTAAATTTCCATACACACACACATACATATATTTTTACTTTATATATGGGATAATATTTTTTATACATCTTATAGATATGCTCATATGTATGCATAGCTCTTTCCCTTAGTGTCTTTAATAGCTCTATAGTATTCCATAGTATGGATGTGACATACTTTATTCAGCCACTCCACTGTGGAAAGGTGTTGATTTTATTCCCAGATTTTGACCATTACAACATGTAGTACACTGATCATCCTTGTACATGTTCCTGTACATGTGCATTTGGATTTCTATAGTACAGATTTCTAGAAAAGGAATTCCTGAATACTTCATATTTTGCCAGATACTGCCAATTTGCCTTCGGAAATGCTGTACCAATTTGTAATCTCATAAACAGTGTATGGAAGTGTGCATTACATCTTGTGAAGAATTTTGACATTTTTATTGAAGGAAGAAAGAGTTGGATGATGAAGGATTTAGAAACCACATGAAAGTGAGTAATGATTGAAGACTGTTTGTGTCAACAGCGTGTGATACTTCACACCCATTACTCTCGGTGTGCTGACCAGAGCAACCCTGAGAAAGACTAATAATCCCTCCTGCACATGACACTTCTGGTTACATCTTAATGGTCAGAACTCAGTTTATCTGTCCATATCCATTTCCAAGGAAGGCTGTGGAATGCAGACTCAATTCTGGGGGACTACATACAGAGCCCAAAAATGGAAGCTATATAATCACTAGAGGAAAAGTAATAGTTTGAGATATAGTCATTTTTTTGCCATGTTCCTGGAACTCTGTAGTTGCTTATAACCTGTTTTTTCCTCTGATTACTTCTTTTTTTTACCTTTTTTTGGTCTCTTCTGCTTTCAGAAGTTCCTTCCTCATTATTCTCGTTTCCCCCTCTTTCTCACTTTTTCAGGTGCATCTTCATTTCTGTCTTTTGCTCTTGTCTCTCTGCTTCTCTGTTTTCTGTGTCCATTTCTCTTGTGTGTGTATTTATTTTTTTCTTTCCATCTGTTTTCTATTCATCTGTCTATCTTTAGCTGTCTCTGTTTTCCTACTTCTGTATTTCTGGCTTTCTTGGTTTCAGTCTTCATGTCTTTTTCTACCTCCATTTCTATCTATTAGAGCTAAAAATAGAATGGGTGGCCACTTCTTACAGTTGTTTTCATATGATGGGAAGTACCTGAGGATAGGGTAGGTACAGGGATAGTGTAAAAAGGATTTCTTGATTGGTGGATGGTTGGACTATACAACTATTGAGATCTTTTCCAAATTTGAGTCAAATGAGAATCAACTTCTCCTTGCTTAGTAAATAGAATCTCAGCATTGTTGCATCTTTGTTTTCTAATTGAAGATCTAATGGTACCTCGGGGCAATCTTTATGAGGAACTCTATAGTTGCTTATTACCCATTTTTATGAACACCACATTTCATTGTTGATGACTAGAATTAGAAGATACAAGAGATTGAAATGAATGTGTGTTGACACCAGAACTACCCCTGAAAGCTAATTATCTTTGTCTCTAATACATCTGTGATATACATGTGGTCTGTGTGTATGTTTGTAATTTCTAATATTGGAGTGATTACATATATGACTGGCTCGTACAAGTGACTGGAAAACATTGTAAATAACAGTTGTCTCTTATGGCGAGAATGTATGAAGAAAGGATATATTGGCATATTTTCTGAAACCTAGCTGATATATTTAGTTGGGTCTTTTAATTGTGTCCAAATACATTCATGGGTTAGACTTGTTTTGATTTCTAGAGTTAAGAGTATGCTGTACAGAAAAAAACTAACATGAACCAGGAACCTGACGTACCTGGCACTTTAAGGGAGAAAAACAGTAAAGTGGAGAAGGTAATTTACAAACTGTACCTGAAAACCATTGAGCATAACATTATCATTACAATTACCTGTCAAAAGATTTAGTTCAATTACATTTTTAATAACGCTTTTGTCAAGATGGCCCTACTCATATCAGGATTTGGGCCCCCCAGGAAGGAATGCTAGGGTCCTCACTAGTCATTGTGCCAGCATCTTCAGTCTTTAGAATTCGTCCTGTGGCCTTTTGGGATTTTTGCATACTAACCTTAGGGAATCAAGAAACACAAAGTCCTCAAGGGAATATGAACTTCAGGAGTAAGAATCGTTGTGTATTTATAGCTACTGTAGGGGAAAGACTCTTTTTGGAAAAAAACAATAATTTTTAAATAATTGATTAGCATAATTACTACCATATAAAATATTATAATACTTTTTTTTATTGCTGATAAGTATACTTTATTAGAGCTCTTTATAAAACACTGAAGGTTTTGTTAACAATTAGATGGTTTTCCCTTTTTATAAGTAACCTAATTTTTTAATTATTTTTTATTGAAGGGTAGTTGACACACAGTATTACATTAGTTTCAGGTGTACAACACAGTGATTCAACATTTATATACATAATTCTAGCTACCAGCTATCACCATACAAAGTTGTTACAATATTTTGACTATATTCCTTATGCTATACATTACATCCCGGTTACTTATTTATTTTACAATTGGAAGTCTGTACTTTTTTTTTTTTTTTTGAGAGGGCATCTCTCATATTGATCAAATGGTTGTTAACAACAATAAAATTCTGTATAGGGGGGTCAATGCTCAATGCACAATCATTAATCCACCCCAAGCCTAATTTTCGTCAGTCTCCAATCTTCTAAAGCATAGCGAACAAGTTCTTACATGGAGAACAAATTCTCACATAGTGAATAAGTTACATGGTGAACAGTACAAGGGCAGTCATCACAGAAACTTTCGGTTTTGCTCATGCATTATGAACTATAAACAATCAGTTCAAATATGAATATTCGTTTGTTTTTTATACTTGATTTATATGTGGATACCACATTTCTCTATTATTATTTTTAATAATATGCTGAAGTGGTAGGTAGATGCAAGATAAAGGTAGAAAACATAGTTTAGTGTTGTAAGAGAGCAAATGTAGATGATCAGGTGTGTGCCTGTAGACTGTGTTAATCCAAGCTAGACAAGGGCAATAAAACATCCACGGATGCAGAAGATTTCTCTCAGAACAGGGGGGGTGAGGTTCTAAGCCTCACCTCTGTTGATCCCCAATTTCTCACCTGATGGCCCCCCTGCGACTGTGCCTGTCTTAGATTGTTCCTCCCTTGAGGAATCTTACCCGTCTCTGGCTAACCAGTCATCTTCCGGGGCCATACAGGGAAATGTAAAGTTGGTAAGTGAGAGAGAGGCAATATTGTTTGAAAAGGTTAGCTTTTTACTTCTTTGCAGATTTATGCCCTGTGGCTTTTATGCCCAGCATTTGTCTCGAGGTATCTTTTCCACTTGGAAGAATTATGATACTCGGTAAATTCGATATGAGGCACGAATTCTATTTAAGGGTTATAATTAGAAGGAAGAAGAAAAGCTATAGAAGTAGCTATACATACTTCTGTATGCTATTTTCACACAACTGTAAGCTGGTTGTAAGATCACCAAGAGGAAAAAGTTAAAATGTAATAAACCTTAATTTCAGTTTAAGATTTCCAAGGGATAATCTGAGCTGTTTCTGACACTTCTCGTATTAACACAGATGTGTAGAACCTTTTGTTGGGAGTCCAGTGTCACAGTTCTGAGACAATCCTTGATCAGTCATGGTGTTTCAGGCCGATGGCTGTTGCAGATGAATGCTGTATAGTATCTGTACGGACCCTGACTGCACTGGCCTTTCTCTGTGACTGTTTGAATCATCAGTTTAGTGGATTTTCCCTTTCAGTGGGCAATCTGAATCACCTATTGAACATGCTACAAAACACTTTTCTTACTCTGTGTTCCCTTAGTACTTAACATATACAGGTTGTTCACAAAACACTTTTCTTACTCTGCATTCCCTTAGTACTTAACATATACAGGTTGTTCTTCACTGTGTTGCACTTGACTACACACTCTAGTATGCGTGCATCTCCACAGTTAGGTTATAGCTCCTTGAAGGTGGGGAGCAATGTTTTATAATTTTAGACTTGGTTTATGACTCCCATAGCATCTAACTTCTAGGGCCAAAGAACATTAGTATTGGTCGAGAACTTGGGCTTGTAGTCACACAGACCTAAGCTCAAAGCCTTTTTTCCCTTAATCTATGATTTTTATGACCTTAGTAAATTAATAGTCAACAAGCGTGAGTTTCCTGAAAAATGGGGCTAACATCTCATAAGGTCATTGATAAGATAACATACAGCAGTTTAGTGTAGTGTTTGGCACATACAAAATGCTCAATAAGTTATCATTATGATAAAATAGTTATTCATCAAATTTTGTTGAATTAATGGACTCTCCTGTGGTAACAGGATTGGTGAATATACAGATTTAGACATTTGATAAGTTCAATTTCTCTAATCCCCAGTGATTTTAATTGACAAGAAAGGGAGTATATGAAATAATTTTGTGGCTAACATTCGATTCCAATCATGATTTCACTAGTCAAACCTTAAGAATTTCATTTCTCAAAGAATAGGAAGGAGTCAATTAAATAGGAAAGTAGAAGTATTCTTTAGGTCAGTTATTTTCTATCCTTAATATCTCTGAATATCAGTTATAAAATACATTCTTGTTTTGGGTAAAAATTATAACTACTGGGTAAAACAGGTTTTGGAAATTATATTGAGGTGCATACAATAGAATGCACAAATATTAATGTAGAGCTTGATAAATTTTGACATGTGTATACACTCATGTAACTGTTGCCCAGGAAATAGGGTTGTAAAAAGGCTTTCTCATATTATCTTTTATTTGAATTTGTCACCATTTATAAAATATTAGAATCCCTGAAAAGATATTCTGTCTTGGCAAACTATAGTCTTCACCAACTGTCAGCTTTCAGACAGAAAGAGTAAAGATACCATCATGGATAGGTTGGGTGGTGGGTAAGGAGAGAATGGTAGAGTCCTAATACCTAACCAGCAAGGTTGAGTTGGTAACTGAGTGAATATAGTAGGAGGACGTAAATCAGAGAGAAGTCAGTGTTCTTACCAAAGTCACTAGGGGTGACATAAATTCTAAACATGGAGACAAGACAGGAGAGGTATAGTGTGCATATGATTCAGGAAAACTTTGAATAACAAACTTTCTTTTGGAAGTTCAGAACCTACGTAATCTTCTAAGCTGGCAATCAGACAAAGTCTATGTAAAACAATGAATTATGTGGAGTACATCATGGTCTTTTCAGGGTTGAGGTTTTCCCAGAAGCAGACTCAAAGACATGAACTGGATGTATGTAGTTTATTTGGGAGATGATGCCAGGAAGTACTGCAAGAATAGCAAAGTCAGACTGGAAAGGAGGGAAAGGAAAGAAATAGTGTGTTAATGAGCCGTTTGCCACTCATCCTACTGGAACCTACCAAGGGGCAAGGGAGCTAGGGTATTTATTCACCAATTCCCATCATTGACTGAGAGTCACTTGTGGGATGTTAACAGCCTGGAATTTCCAGTTTACCTCCTAAGCTATTCAAGTTGTTTCTGCAGATAGAGAAACCCTTCTGTCAGAGAAACATAGGAAGCCTTCTGCAGATGGCTTTTGGAGTGGGCTATGAGGTACCGGTGGTGTCCACCATAGCAGCAGATAGGGCACATCTCAGATATGGAAATCATGGATAAGAGATATTCTATTTCATACAAATATGTAACTTGAAAAAAACATAAAAATTGCCACTTATCCTTATTACTTGAAACTTTGTTATGATGCTATCTATCTACACTGATATCCTTGTTTCATTAAAATATTTATTGGCAACTTATGTGTCAAGCTCTATGCTAGATGGTGAGGATATGACAGATAATGACTAAGCAACTGCCCTCATAAAGCTTACAGTCTAGTGGTCAAGGAGGAGTGGGCAAAGAAAATAACAGAGCTAATAAAATGTAACTGATTCATTAAGAGTTTCAACTTGCCAAAGTGTAAGCTGTGAAACTGCATTATTTTTCCCAATAATTGTTACTTATTGTGCTCTGTACTTATCTTTTCCCACTGGGAAATAGTGGCAATGATGAACACTTTAGTTTTATTCTATAACTTTTCAGCTATTTTCACAATTTCATTCTGATTTTAAAGTCTTTACTTACTCCTAGTTCCCATCTGATTCAAATGTATTGTCTCTTTCTTTTTCTTCAAACAGATAAGACATGTGGCTCTAGTGGCTAGAAATTTGGAGGGTACATGACAGGTTTTCATACATCTCCCCTTCTCCTTACTCTTTGCCCTGTGCCTTCTCTTTTGGTGTTGCGTTGGGATAGGAGTGACTGGGGAAGAGGGAGAGGGAAAAGACATGCTTGTAGCTGCCTGTGTCTTCTCCTTGGTCTGCCATATTTGCTCTTCTAGCTGTCTGTGGGCATTGGAGAAGCAGACAGTTCTTGTAACAGGCCTGATGATGAGATGCTCCCCACCAGTGTCCCCTGTGGACATTGGAAGTCTCTTGCAAGATTTGATACATCTTCTCTCAGAACTTTAGCTGGTAGCATCATTACCACTTTCCTCTCAGGTGTACTCATCTTACCTCATATTGCAAAGCCTCTCGCAAGACTCATCTATTTACCCAGTCCAACTTGGATCTTAGGGAATATGCTAAATCCACCTTGCATGCTTCTTGGGACCCAGAAATTTGATGTGTGTTTGGGATGGTTAAGGATTCGTCTTGGCCCTCTTGTCACCTAAAAATCTCCAACACACTGTCTCTACCCAGGATTCTTCATCCCTGTTCACTAGTACAGGGGAAATCTAGCATGTCAACTGGGAAAGGAAAGCCTACCTTCACTATCCAGAGGTGACCTACTCCTTCTCCTTCTTAGGCCTCTTGGTTTATTGATGGAATAGGGGTGGAATGATGAAGAACGAGCTGCAGTGGCTAGCTCAACTGGAGTCCTCATACACGAAACTCTGCAAGTTTTATGAATTTAAGTTATCAGAGTTATCAGGTGGATCTTTGAGGTCAATTGTCAGAAAGAGGACCCCACCCAAAACTTGATATCATCCTGTTACTCTTATATTCTGGGTAAGGCTTGGCACCTTGAGGTAAAAATTTATTATTGAGAAAAGAAATCTTTATGTGGAATCTTTATCCAGAGGCTGTTCTTGCTTTTCTGCTCAGGTTTGCTTCCATCCATTATTTCAAGGAGCACTGTGGTTTCACCTGCATGGCCCCCCTTTACCATTTTTATATCTTGAATTTACGATGAGCCCAGTGTACCTCTGCAGTGCTTATACTCTGCTTCTTACAGGCTACTAGATGACTTCTCGTATAGCTATCCCACTTACTGAGAAGTCTTAACTCAAAGTGTATAAGGGGACGAACACTTAAAAAACGGTTTTGTTTTTTCCTTAAATGCCTACTGATGGTGCTCTAGTCAACCCCTTTCTCTGTTATGGGTGAGAGGACTTGATAATATCTCAATCCAACTCAATACTTTTTTCAGTTATTTTTAGTTTTGGAACAGTTTCATTCCACTTGTTTAAGATTCAGTATGGTTGGTTTTAAAACATTAGTGTCAAAGTTTAGTGAAAACTCTTCTTGTCATGTAAATAAACAAAATTAAATGCTGATCAGTTTTATGAATAAAACAAGAAGGTGAGCTAGAGAATGACAGTGAGATTTTAAGATTGGGTGGTAGAGAAAGACAATTTTATAGGACCAAGACCAGTAGGATATTAAGGAACTAACTGGGTGAAGGGTGAGGTGGAGTATCCCAGGAGGAAGACAAAACGCAAAGACCATGTGGAGGAAATGACCTTGGCACATTCTAGGAACAAATAAAATGTCCATAGTGGCTGGAGCATAGCCAACAAGGAGTAAAGTGTTGTGAAAGAACATAAAAATGGCAGTTGGGGCCCTACCTGCAGACCCTTGAAGGTCTAATGGGAGGAGTTCAGATTTTACTCTAAATCCAGTGGGAAGCCATTGAAGTGTTTTAAGCAGGGAATTTTTACATGATTCAACTGAATTTTCATGTTTTCTTGTATTTGCATAAAAATAAAGCCAGAAGTCACCAGCATGTCATAATTTCTGTAATGTCTCTTTGAAGATATGTGGAATTATAGCCACTGTTTTGTGGAAGCCAAGGTCTGTGGTTTAAACTTCATATCCTCTTGATTTTTCAGCTGCCAAGGAAAGTGAACAATGAAGCCACCATTTCTTTTAGCCCTTGTGGTCTGTTCTGTAGTCAGCACAAATTTGAAGATGGTGTCAAAGAGAAATTCTGGTAAGTTGCTGGCAACTTCTCACTATTTGGCCAAAAATATGTGTGTTTTTCTGAGCATCCAGAGAGCATCTGTGCCTTTAACTAAGAAAATCTTTCAGCAGGATTGCTTGTATTCCAGCTATACTGGAAAGTAGCCAAAATAAAAATGAGATTTTAAACCTACCACTGAGAAAATATTGGGAAACCAGTGAAATTTTGTTCAACTTCAATGGCAGCATATTCTCAGTGGACAATGAAATATTAAGGGCCTACTTAGGGTTGGTTACATTTGATAGTAAATATATACCTGGGAGCAAACATTTGCAAAGGAGAAGACAGGAAACCTTTAAAAATATATATCCTTTGCCTTCTAATTGGGCATGCAGCACTACAGTTTAAATGAAAGCTTTTGACAAATATCTGTGAGCTTTAGTTCCTCACATCTTCACATTTGTACCAAATCCCTAACAGGCAGAGGTTTAAAGCCTCCAAGCTAAAAAATATTAGCTAATTGCCTGAAGAGGAATTTCTTGAGACAAAATATCTAAATCTAGAACATGGGGGACTGGCACGCAGCCATGATCATACTACAAGATTAGCTGTAGCCAGTAGATATCCCAATCAAAGCTTAATCATTGTTTAACAACACTTGGATATATATGTCTTTCAGTTTTGATTATACATTCTAGCTGTAATTACAAACAATGCATAAGATTTTAAGAATTGATTTTTTGTCTGTAATCATTTCAGTAAGACATCGAGGAATGTATTATATGGTAACAAAAGATTATGATGGGGCTTTCTGCTGGCTTCTAATTCAGTTATTTTCTAAAATTAAGTGTATGTTCTTTACTTGCTCATTAAGTATAAAAAACCCAAGCAATAAAGTGCATGCCTATTTTTCAAAGCAATAAATGGTGGCTGGGGTTTGGGTAATGTTTGCTTTCTGAAGCAAGAATACTTGCTAATTGAAATAGCTAAAGAATAGTATTGTTCTTTAATTGATAGCATATTAATAAGTCACAAAAGTGGGTCATGGTGTAAAACAGAACAGCACCGTTGAAGTCCAGAGTATTCTGGAGTGGTAAAGTTAGGGTAATATATTGTTTTTTATTTCTCTCCTTAAAGACTTTTATGTATTTAACACACATTTGTATATTGTGACTCTCTGTCTTCTGTATGTGTGTGTAACCTTTTCCTTATATCTCTAATTTGGCATGTTTTACATGGCTGCCTTTCCTTGCCTTTCTTTTGAAGTCACATTTTCTACTTTCAATCTGGGTTCAAACTGACTGTTGCTGAAATAAAATAGTTGGGAGATATTACTTACTAGAAATGCAACCGACTGGACCAGATACCATTTTCCTCACTTTGTTACGTCATAATGTCTGTAGCAGAGTCTGAAAGGAAGAAAAGAAGAAAGAGAATTGAGAGTTTAAAAAGGCATCTATACTATTTGCAGCTTAATTCAAGTAAAATCCAAACTAAAAATATGCAAACAAGTTGCTACCTGTGTATTCTGTCTTGTTTTCTTGGTTTATTTGTTATGAGGAGAGAGGCTGTTATAAAACGTATATACATAGAGAAGTTATCGCTGACATACAGGTGACTCTAAAGATCCACTTTTTAATGCTTTGTCCTTTTGTTCTTGACTTGTCAAGGGTGAGGCTGTTTGTGGCTTACTAGGGGGTTCTGAGCTTTGCTGTCTTCATCTGGCCAAACAGTGTCATATCTGCAGTGAACTCTATTGAAGACATATTACTCAAAAAGATATTCCCTTTAGTGTTTGCAGGTTTCAGTCTCTCCTTGCCCGTCTGTTTACCCTCAGTTCCGTCCTAGGACAATAGCAACTGCAATCCTGGAGCAACATTTTTCCTGCAGGCCTGGGCAGTGGGAAGGTTTGAATGCAGTTGGTTGTCTTTCTAAGCCTTCCTGCTTCTAATTCCAGTGTATGTGGAGTAGGCAGGGAAGACGAGTAGGTTGATGTTGGTTTGTGCATGTCTGTGTGTGTGTGGTGTTTCTTATTTAAGAATACGGAAATAAAAACCAAGCATGGGATGAATAAAAGACATCCTGAGTTGCCTGTAGCTGCTGAAAATGGGGCTCATTGGGAGCAGTTCTTTCTTCCCTTCTATTTAGCCCCTCTGATTGTAACCCACTTCCCAGCCCCTGCACTACTGTTAATGTGATTATTTTATGTGGAAAACAGAATTATTTGCTCTATTATTATGATAGTCCTATTTGAGTTGACCCTACCTTTTGAAGAACATTAAAAATTGCTTTGGCAAACCTGTAGCACAAGTTTTGTTTTGCACGATCGGTGAAGTCCTTTTGGCCTTTGCCCCTTAATGAGATCTGGATTTAGGCTTGCATAGTTCTTCTTGATCTTGCCAGTGGAGCTCAGAACTTTTATTTTTCTCCCTTCTTTCCCTCCCCCCAATAACAAAATGAAGAACGATTGGGTCCTTTACTCTTTAACATTTAGAACATTTGGTGCCAGCTGTGAAACCAGTTATGATGATTTTTGTGCAGTTCATTATAGACAGGGGTCCCTTTCACTAAGATCCCAAGGAGTCCTAATGCCAAGGAGACCTCCCTTATGCACAAGACAGAGGACCAAGGGATGGAAATTTCTTCTTATAATCAAGGACAATACTAAAATACTTGAGTTCTTTTGAAGCAAATGTAGTCTTGGGCACATATTGAAACACAACTCTTGGTTTCCAATAGTATGCAATTTTTAGGAGCTGCAGCACAGGTTATGTTTCTAGGTAATTCCCAGTCACACTGGGTAAGCCCAACCTTCCACCCTGGCTAGGGAATCAGCAAAGATGGCTCTGAGATTGTATCTCAGGCTGGCTGCATTAGAACATAGCAGAGAATCTAATTTCAAGGACTGAAACCAATTGCTGAAGGGTGGGCTTATCATCACAGATACTCATGAAGTCCTTCAACACTGGCATTTTCTAAATTTAGGACTAAATAGAGAAGGTCATAAGACAATGTATTAAAAATAGGTTTACTTTAAGGTGTCATTCTTTATGGCAGGGAATTGGTTAATACCTTGATAAAGGCTGATGACAGAAACACCTGTATCTAAAACTAAGTTTTAATAGGATGGGTGGGAGAAATAACTCTCCCTCAAGAAGAGATCTCCCAAGGGCTTCTATTTAGCTGTTTCTTTTTACCTCAAAAATTATGTCCTCAGAGCATACATGGACTTTATTTTGGGGGGACATTAAGCTGTCTCCTTGGCTTCTGAGTTTTGCTGTTACTGGAGAAACATGTAAGCTGTGTTATGCAGTTGTTGGCATTCAGTCCTCCCAAGCTGGGTCTTCATATCAGAGGAGCAAGGAATAGGATGTCCAGTTGAAAGAGGGGATATGTTTAATTCTGAAGCCAAATTGGGTCATCTTGCAGTCAGTGAATCTTTAGGATGACCTCAGCAAAGCAGCTACTCTGGTGTTTGGAGGAGAACTGCAGAGCTACCAAAATATCTTAATCACCTAGAAAAATGTAGTCCCTGGTGCTAAGGAGGTTGTGAAGGCCTGCTGGCACACAGTGGGTACTTACAGACACATTTTGGATTAACTTGAACAGAATCACTAAATCCCACATAATGAGAGAATGGCTTTACTTGAGGCTTTGGCTTAGTGGTTTATAAAATTACTGAATTTTCTGATTGTTGATGAAAGGGTAGCAGCTTGTTCTCGCTAGAAATTCCTTGGATTTAGAATTTCGAGTCAAATGACTGAGGAAGACCATAAAGGCGGAAATGGAGGTTATGTGAGTCAACATTTGTAGCAAAGGTAAAAGGAGTCTGACAACTTTAAACTGTAAACAAAATAACTTTACTTGTAAAGTTGTTACATAACTGAAAATAATAATGAAATATCATGCCTTGACTTCTTAAAAAAGAAGGCAAAATGTATTTCAAAATAGTGATTAGAAGTAATGTTCCCCAGAGGATATTCCCATTGTGCCTTTAGCTGTGGAGTGCAAGAGCACTAGGTTAGAAGTTGGATCCATAAAGTGCTATTGAAATCTTATCTCCTAAATTTATTCTAATGAGCTAAGATAAAGGAGGAAAATACCTCCCCATGATCTCTTTAATTGAAAGTGGTCATCTGAGGCTTGATACTTTTGTCTCTTTAGTTAGAGTGACTTCCATAGAGGGAAGTGGATCTTGGAAGGAAGGGAAAGTGGTACTGGAAGGAGTGCCCTGGTCATTGGCAATGAAGAAGCATGAAAGTGTGGAGTATGGAGCAAAGATTACAGCAAGTAAGGAGTAGCGAGGAATGACAGAGATCAGTTAGAAAGAACATACAGCCAGAATGGAGCTGAGTGAAACTCCCACTTATTGAACAGGTTGAAGGGCAAATAATTTTAGGATTCTCAGTCATTGAATTTTTATGGCTAATGGCATAGTTAGTCATGAAATACTTATTGAACTCTTACTGCATGTTCAACATTGTGTGGTGGGTTCAGGGGGAAGGGAAAATAAATCAAAACTCTCTGGTTCAGTAATACTTAATCCCATTGGGATAAATGAATGGCTAAGCAAATTATGCTAACCTGATGGAACACTATATAGCTATTAAAATGACCAGTATTTAGACCATACCCATATTCGGGTATGTGGATATAAATAATAAGTAAAAAAAATTCCCAGAACACAGCGATGTTAAAATATGCATTTACACTAATCAAAATTGAAAAAGAATTTGGAATGATGTTTACCATTTGCAATTAAATGATTTTTTCCTACAAATTTGCCTAAATATATGATAAAAAATAAGAGATGTGCTTTACTGGAAGGAAATACTCTTACTGGGATGCTTCATCTGTGAAACTCCTGCAGAATAACACAAGAGAATTTGATTTGATATTAAACTTGCACAGCACAGACCTCCAAAGGTAGGGGAGTCAGGGAAGGGCAGGATCAATACTGGACATTCTAGAAACGGGTAGGATCAGTATTACATTCTATAAAGATGGGGGGGTGGGCTTTGAGGCAAGCCTTGACAGCAGGTAGGACAAGAGTGAGCTGGAATGAGGGAGGAGGACAATTCGAGGTAAGTGGCAGAGTATAAGTGAATGGATGAATATGGCAGCAACTTTGGCAGTGGTGTCTAGGGAGAGATGTTTAAGTCAGCAAATGACAAGCAGTTAAGTTGGCTAACAAACTATGCCAAGCTGAAAGATAGAAGTGCCTGAGTCTTGGTTAGAGCAGTATAGATGAGTAGTAGATTTTATGTTTCTGTAGAGGTGGTAATAAATGACGACTCTTGCAATCATCTACGGGGTTGGCTGCAAAGGATAGCCAGGTGAAGAAGTCTAAAATGATTTCTATGGGGAAAAGCAGAACTTGGGAATTTTACTGTGGAACAAGTAGGAATTAATTTCTTTTTATGTTTTCTCAACTTTTTATCTTGAAACATTTCAAATCTACAGAAAAGTTATAATACTATAATGGCCATCATATACTCTCGATTCGTAAGGTATCACTGAGGTCTAGATGGCTGATAGTGTTTTCTGTATATTCTGTGTCCTTACTGATTTTTGATACTTGTTCCATCAATTAATGAGAGGGTTATTAACACATCTGCCTATTGTGGATTTGTCTCATTCTCCCTTTACCCATGTCAATTTTGTCTTATGTATTTTGATGCTCTTATTAGTTGCATACATGTTTAGAACTGTTTTGTCTTCTTGAAGAATTATCCCCTCTATCTCCTGTAGTGCTCTTTGTCCTGAATTTTACTTTGTCTATGTTAATATAACTCTCCTGACTTATGCTTACTGTTGTTGGTATATATTTTTCTATCCTTTTACTCTCCACCTATTTGTAGCTTTGAATTTGAAGTGCGCCTTTTGTAGACTGCGCATCGTTGAGGTATTTTTTATCCAGTCTAACAACTTCTGTCTTTCAGATAAAGTGTTCAGTCCATTGAGAACGAATATAATTCTTGATATGTTTGAGTTTAAGTCACATTTTCCGTTTGTCTCTTCTGGTTTTTGTTGTTTGCCTGTTGCTTCTGTTCTGTTTTGTTTTGGTTTAACGGAATAATTTTTGGTTGTATGTTATGTCCTTTATTGCCTTTGTAAACAAACCTTTACAATTTTTATTGGGTAATTTAAGATCGGGGTCACAAACTGTGGCCAGTGGGCCAAAACTAGTTCATTGCCTGATTTTGTAAATAAAATTTTATTGAAACGAAGTCACACTTGTTTGTTTACACATTGTGTATGGCTGCTTTTGCGCTACAATAGCAGAGTTGAGTAGTCACTACAAAGGCTGTGTGGCTAACAGTGGTTAAATATTTACTGTCTGGCCCTTTACAGAGAAAGTTTGCTGACTTCTGCTCTAGGGCTTAACTTTACAGTCTGTCTAGAGTCAGTATTGTACCACTGCATATTGCATACCTGAAACACCGTATTTGCTACTTTCCTCTTCTTGCTTATTACTTCATGCCTTAGGTTCCTCCCTTCTCACTTCACACATCACACTTCACACTCACATGTCTTCCCAGTTCACAAATGTAATCACCTTAAAACAGTATGGTTCTGTTTATGCAGCCTTCATCATTCAGGTTTTTACTGTCGTATCTTATACTTTTACATATATTATTAACACTCCTTTACACTGTCATTAATTGTGTTTTAAGCAGTCGGTTTAAATTTTCCAGGTGATTATGAGAAGCAAAGGGTATAGCTTTTCTATTTTCCCATGTATTTACCATTTCTAGTGCTTTTCTTTCCTTCCTGACAATTAGAATTTCCTTCTTGTGTCATTTCTTCTCAGTTTGTAGGACAAGGTTTACCTTTTCTCACAGCACAAGTATGCTGGAGATTAAGTCAGCCTTTTGTTTATATGAAAATGTGTTTATTTCACCCTCCTTTTTGAGGAGTATTTGCCCTTGATAGAGAATGCTGGGTTGACAGTTTCATTACCCAGAAATGTCATTCCATTGTTTTCTGGTCTCTATAGTTTCTGATGAGAAGCGGGTGTTCAACGTTATCAGTGTTTCCTTATATGTAATGTTTTCTTCCCCCTTCTGGCTGTTTTTAAGACTTTATTTTTCCCTTTGCTGAAATCAGAGCTTTGACTATCCTATTTAGTTGTTGTTTTCTTTGTATTGATCATGCTTAGGGGTAGCTGAGAGTTTTGAATCTTTAAGTTGAAGTTTCTCATAAACTTTGAGATATGTTTATGTATCACTTTTCAAATACTTTTCTGCCCCGTTCTCAATTTCCTCTCCTTCTGTAACTACTGTTACAAGAAAGGTTGCTTGTCTTATAATTGTTCCTCCAGGTCTGAGAGTCTATTCATTTTACTTCAGCTATTTTTTTCTCTTTTTCAGATTGGAAAATTGCTATTGCTCCGTCTTCAAAAATCACTGACTCTGCTGCCATCTCTTAAAACCTATCTGGTGAAAGTTTTGTTTCAGTGACTGTATTGTCAGTTTTAGAATTTCCATTTCAATCTATTTATAGATTCCATTTCTATGTTGATACTTATGATCTAGTTCCTTTATGTTTCAGAGCATATTTTCTTTAGTTCTTTGACCATGTTTATTCTAGCAGCCTTAAAGTCTTTGTCTGCTAAATCCAGTGTCTGGGCTGTCTCAAAACTTTTTTTTTAACTCCTTTTTTTCCTTGATGTGGGTTACTATTTGTTTTCCATGTCAGGTGATTTTTTTTATTGAGTACTGCAATTTATTGATAATATATTATAGAGATTCTAGATTCTATCTCTAAAGGGTATATTCTCGTAGCAGTTCAATTACTGATCTTAAAGTTTTGGTGCTTAGTTTTAGGCTTTGCTGGAATAGATCTGTGGAAAACCCAAAGTATGTCACAGTCACCTATAACTTGGTGGGACTCAATCTCTAATCATTTTTTTCCCTAGGTGGATTTTGTCAGAGCTTGGTTTTAGGCTTTGTTAGGGAAGGTCTAGAGTAGGCCATATTCTACAGCACCATTCTTTTTTTTTTTTTTTGGTATCATTAATCTACAATTACATGAAGAACATTATGTTTTCTAGGCTCCCCCCTTCACCAAGTCCCCCCGACATATCCCTTCACAGTCACTGTCCATCAGCATAGTAAGATGCTGTAAAATCACTACTTGTCTTCTCTGTATTGCACAGCCCTCCCCGTGCCCCACACACACTATACATGCTAATCGTAATGCCCCCTTTCTTTTTCCCTGACCTTGTCCCTCCCTTCCCACCCATCCTCCCCAGTCCCTTTCCCTTTGGTAACTGTTAGTCCATTCTTGGGTTCTGTGATTCTGCTGCTGTTTTGTTCCTTCAGTTTTCCTTTGTTCTTATACTCCACATATGAGTGAAATCATCTGGTACTTGTCTTTCTCCGCCTGGCTTATTTCACTGAGAATAATACCCTCTAGCTCCATCCATGTTGTTGCGAATGGTAGCATCTGTTTTTTTATGGCTGAGTAATATTCCATTGTGTATATGTACCACATCTTCTTTATCCATTCATCTACTGATGGACATTTAGGTTGCTTCCATATCTTGGCTATTGTAAATAGTGCAGCAATAAACATAGGGGTGCATCTGTCTTTTTCAAACTGGAGTGCTGCATTCTTAGGGTAAATTCCTAGAAGTGGAATTCCTGGGTCAAATGGAATTTCTATTTGGAGCATTTTGAGGAACCTCCATACTGCTTTCCACAATGGTTGAACTAATTTATATTCCCCCCAGCAGTGTAGGAGGGTTCCTCTTTCTCCACAACCTCACCAACATTTGTTGTTGTTTGTCTTTTCGATGATGGCGATCCTTACTGGTGTGAGGTGATATTTCATTGTGGTTTTAATTTGCATTTCTCTGATGACAAGCGATGTGGAGCATCTTTTCATGTGTCTGTTGGCCATCTGAATTTCTTCTTTAGAGAACTGTCTATTCAGGTCCTCTGCCCATTTTTTAATTGGATTATTTGCTTTTTGTTTGTTGAGGTGTGTGAACTCTTTATGTATTTTGGATGTCAAGCCTTTATTGGATCTGTCATTTATGAATATATTCTCCCATACTGTAGGATACCTTTTTGTTCTATTGATGGTGTCCTTTACAGCACCATTCTATCTCCTAAAGCAGGACCTTTCTGGAGTCTTGGCTGAATGCCCAGGTGTTAACACGGTGTTCCCCAACACTGATTGTTTTCTAATATCACTGTTCTTTTATTAACCTGGTAGTGGTCACTCTTTAATGATAAGCCTTTGGTACGCATGCCCTGTGCATGTTCAGCCCATCTTTAGCCAGGGACTCATACAGATATCATGGGCTCCCCTCTGTGAAGACTGCTTCTTTTCCTGAAGGTTCCAGCAATTTTAGCTGCCCAGATCTCTGTAGCTTCATCTCAGCAGGACGGTTGGACTCTATCAGGACTCCATTTCACTGTGCCATGGTTGGCGAATTGTCCCCAGGTGGAGAGCCAGGTTCACTGTGGGTCTCAGTGCATGGATTTCCCTTTTCTCTGAGAGCTCAGTCTTGCACTGCCTGAAAAGAGTTGCTTCACATATTTTGCCCACTTTTATCATTGTTTTATGTGGGAGAGCTTGTCTAGTGCCAGCTGGTTCATTGTAGCCTGAAGTGGAAGTTTTCCTGTTACCTTTTGATACCCCATCATTGTTCCAATACTTCCTTGCTTTCTGTCATAAAGATGTGCCAGATTACCTTCAGACTTTCTGTGTCCCAGCACTGGGATTAGCCACTTTTTCCTGATTCCTTTCTGTGGAAAATACTATTTAGAAACATTTGTGAAAATTGCAGTTGAATTCTGATATTTCCAAATTCAAATCCAACATAACAAGGTTATTCTTCATCTTTACCCATTCCATATTTTATCATCTTTTCTCAGTGTAAACTTTGTTTGCATCAACATGAATATACTTATTTTATCCTATAATTCTTACAAAATAGTTTCAGAAATTCTACAACAAAACTACTACCAACAACAAACCAAAATGAAGTAGTAGATACTTTATAATTCTTTTTTGTCCTTAGAATTCATCCTACTAAATCTGTGTGGTTAATGTGTTGTATTAAAAATTATTTGAATTAATTGATTTTCTTTGTGGCTGTGTTATTCAGTATATAAATAAGTTAATTCTTGTACTCAATTTGCTTTTTTCTCTATTTTGATTAAATTGTATTTTTGAATACATAAAACATTTATATCATTGAAAATTAAAAATTATAGAAAAAGGAATAAATCAAAGCCATCTCATTGCCATACCTATTTCTTCTACTGATCTCACAAATGGAGTATGTACAGTCAGTTTCTTTAGTTTCTAGTATTTCCTTCTTTTTTCTTCTGACAAATCAATGTATGTATTTTATTTCTCCTTGTTTTATACTTAAAATGTAGCGAAATTTAGAACTACCTATTTGATTTTTTGCTCCTTGTTTTTTTTTTCACTTACTGTATCTTAGAAATCAAGTAGTGGGATTATTCTATTTATTTTTATTATGATAGTATATTATGCTTAATGAAAGTTCAAAGTATATCAAAATAGAAAAACTCTTATAATTTCATTTCCAGAGATAATTCTTCACTATATTTCATATAGATTCTTCTAGATAGTTTCTTTGGATATGTATGTATGCAGATGATGTCTGTAGCCTAAATTGTATATTTTTGAAACCTAGAATCATAGTACATATACTAATCTCCAACTTAATTTGTCATTTAACATGACATTTATATCTTTAACCCCTAACCCTTGGCAATACAGATCTAACTCAAACTTTTAAATACTATGCAGTTTTCCATTGTATGGATTTATTATAAATGTAAACTTGTGCTCCTTTTATGGAGGTTAGGGTTTCATCTTTAGGTTTCTGCTATTTCAAAGCAATTTTGCAAGGAGTACCCTATTACTTACATCTTAGTGCATTAGAAGAGCAAATGTATTTTAGGCTATATCCCTACAAGTGGAAATATTGGATAAAATTTTTATTTTAATTTTTGAAAGATGCTGACAAACTTCCCACCAATATCACGGTACCAAACACATATCTCCATCAACAGAATAAGGGAGTTCCTCTCTCACTACACATTTGCTAACTGTATATTGTCCATTAAAGAATTTTTGCCTATCTAAGTCCAAATGAAAACCATCTCATTCTTCACGAAAATCCCCAATGTTGGCTATGATGAGAATGTTCCTTGGATTCAAAGAACCTTGGTGTGTGTGTGTGTGTGTGTGTGTGTGTGTGTGAGAGAGAGAGAAGGGGGAGGGAAAAGGGGGAGGGAAAGAGGGAGATTAATATCAACAGGAAAGCAATCCATACTTGGAATTCTTTGGCCAGTCCATTAAGTTGGGTAACAAAGGATGGCAGAGGAAGAGAAGAGAATGTGAGTTAAGACCTGAGTTCATTATTTTGGTTGCCGTACACCACCAGCAGCATCTGATATAAATGAAATACTGAAGTGCTTTATGACCCTGGGCCTCTTTAAATGAAAATGCATGGCTAATTAAGCTAATTAAAATATTTAATAAATTTTAAAGTTGGAAAGCCTGAAAATATTCCATATGGGGATCTTGTCCAGCTCTGTAGCATCATCCAAATACAGAAGTTACCAAGCTTGGTGTTATGTTGGATTTGTTACTGTCCATAAGGGTGGGGAAGGATGAGAGAGAAGTAAGAATAAATTGATAATTCTATTAATTTTGATGCTGGGATTTAGCCCATTCATAAGAACAGCCAAGAACTGTAGTGAATGGGCTCCTTTCTGCTCTTGTTTTGGAATGAAAGGATATTGTATGTGCCAGATTGGAGAGAAGCTTTAAATGCCTGTAATTTCTGCTGGGTTAGTTTCTATCAAAACCCAACTCATGTAGGCATGTCAGGCTAAAGTGCATCCCTTGTGGCTCTGTTGACTCTACAGGCATAATTTGCCCTAAACGAAATATGTGCCCTGCAAAAACTATGCCATTACTGCATATTGTAGTTTGATCCCTGGGGAAAGCCGGCATCCATAGATTTCTTAAAATATGCATGACACCCTTAGTCCATTAGAAGAAAACTGAATATGCAGATTTAAAGTTTTGCTCATATCCTGATTCTTGCCCTATTTTTGCTTCCATATATTTATCTGAAACTATCATAGAGAAGGCAAGATGCTTTGTGAGGATTGCACCAGAACTGTTTGGTCTAAAAGAAATGCCTTGAAATTCAATGACCTTCCCCCAGGCGAAGAAGAGTTAGGCTGCTTCTCTCCACAGGGTTGATTTAGGAGAGCTGTATTCTAAGTGTGCTCTTCCTAAATGGCTACAGACAAAAAACACATGGTTTTAAATGGCACCCATTAAACCCTTGAGATGAATGACATATATTTGGCATCACTGCTTTGTGGAGAAATGAGATAGTAGTTACCTACAACTGAATTCTGCTAAGGAATGTCACAGAAGCAAGGCACTTTATTAAATTCGTCAAACGTACAAGCAGACTGTAAAAAGTCCTGTGCTGGGCACCTTTAGGTGATCAGAAATGGTCAGGGCATACTCATGGCCCTGAAGCAATTCAGTAAATCATATGGGATGGGAGACATTAAGATGCATTGAGTGCTACAATATGCCAGATACTTTATATACACCGTCTTCTCATACAAAGGCACCAAGGTAGATAGGTCCCACTCTTGTGTCATTTTACAGATGGGGAAACTGAGACTTAAAGTGGCTCAATAACTTGACCACAATTTATTTGACCTTCTAGGAAGGAGCAGAATCAGCGATGGAGGTGATATTTTTAGCAGAGGGAACAGCAGGAGCAAATGTATGGATACCTAAAATACAGGCTATTTTCAAGTACGAAGTAGCCCAGATTGGCTGGAGAATAGTATAAGATTCAACTAGTTGAGGAGATGTATTTGCATAGAAACAAGTAGCTAGACAGATGGTATCTTGAGTATCCAGTTTTTGAAATTATAGGAAATATATTGGGAGTCTAGAACAGAAATGTGGTTTGAGGTACCTCAGACTGGAAGGAAAGGGGCAAGGTTGGTGGGACATCCTAGTCTAGATTTTATAGTGTTTCTCTTTACGTCCCTTGTACTTGTATAGTAAAAGGGTCCAGTCAGAGATTTATTTTCAGTTTTTAATATGTCTTTTGGACGAAAGAAATTACTGAGTAAGGCATCGCTCTAAATTATAAATCTGAATGAAATTCGTCTGTTTTCAATCTTCAGCTTCAGGGAATTAATGGTTAAAAAAGAAAAGGAATTTGTTCCTGGTCTTAGCATTACCAGCAGGTGGCGCTGTAGCACATTCCTTCTATATCTGAAGCAATCCTGGGACGGTATTCATAGTCAGACAAGAGAAGAAATAACAACTTTTATTATAGTTTTGTACTGTGTTTGAGCTAATCATTGCACACAGACCCCCTAGTACCCTCCGCACTCCACCCCCGATCCCGCAGGGCTATGTAGTTTGTGAAGCCACCCGCTTAGATTATCACAGAACTACCTCTGGATCTTTCCATTTTCCCAAACAAGGTGACTATGAGGCATAGGTCTAGTTAGTTGTCCAGAAGTTCTTCAGTTAGGTATTTGGAGGCTGAAGGCAGGCAAGAGTTGTAAGGCTGGCGAACAGTACCTTTGGCACTCCCCCCAGACACTTTGCTTTTAAAATCCTGGCTTTCATCTTGGGCATCTAGCTGTCACCAAGGCTGAACAGTATCCAAAGGATTCACAACTTTCTTGACCTAGCTCTCCCTCCACCCTTTCCTCAGAATGATCTCGTTCTGTGATAGGCGACAGCTAGCTCATCTTTAAGCCAATCCAGGCTGGTCTGTTGGGGCACTACTGAACATGTGATGCTGTTAGACACACCTTCCTTTTTGGCAGTCTCTTCTTCTTTTGGTCAAGTGACACCACTTTATTCTGGGTCTGTCCAGTTCTTTCTCTTTTTCAATCTCCATCTTTACCTCATTTTCTTCTGACTGTCCCTAGAAAATTGTGTGTTTTTTTTGTCAGCATTTTCTCCTGAATTCTCCCTTTTAAAAGCAGTGTGTTCCTGAGTTTCTATTCCTTTGGTTTACTCTCTACTGTTAGTGCTTCTCAACAGTGGCTGCGTATTAGAATCACCTGGGGAGCATTTTAAAGATACTCTTGTACAAGTCTCACCTCAAGAGATACTGATTTATTTAGGCTGGAGTAAGGTCCAGGCATCAGTAGATTTTTTGTGTGGGTGTGTGTGTGTATATTTTAAGTTTGAGGTGATTCTAATGTGCAACCAGGAATAAGACCTCCTGACCTTTTGAGGCCTCTAGATCCAGCAATCCAGTCGTATGTCTCTTCAGAGTTCCAGTTTCATGTCTCTTCTGAGTTACGTGCACTATTTTCCTGCTAGACACCGTCACTTGGTTGTCCCAAAGGTACTTTGAATTCAACTTGTTTAAGACTGAACTTTTAATTTCCTTCCTTCGAATCCCACCCTTCCTCTTGTGTACCATATCTTGGTTAAAATGGTATTCTCATTCTTTTTGAACCAGCATATGTAGCATGATCTCAAAATGTTTCCTAACTTTCCATATCTAGTAATCACCAAGTTGTACTAATTCTACTTCTAAAATATCTTCCAAATCCACCCCAGTGCTCTTCATCTTACCTGCCCCCGACCTATTTCAGCCTTTCATTCTTTCTTTCCTAAAGACTGAACAAGCCTCTACCTGGTCTTCCTGCTTCAGCTTCCAGTCCCTTCTTCACTGTCACCCATTTTCCATAATACTCACAGATGGTGTTTTTACTAGTTTGTTTGCTTTTAATTATAGGTATGATCACACCTTTTCCTATGAAATAAAAATCCTTTGGCCCCCTACTACATACAAGATAAAGTTTAAATGCCTTGTGGCATACAATCTGTTGTCAAGAAGACCCTTCTTAGTTATTCCTTAATCCATTCATTCATTCATTCAGCAATTAAATACCACATGCCTCTCCACACACAAGCCATATTCATCATTCTGAAAACAAAAACCAAAACCCAGAACTTCACTTTCCCAGCTCTGAGCACCTGCTTTTCTGCTTTTCTTCATTTGTAAGTCATTTCCCACCTTCTCTGTCTTTTGATAATCCTACTCAGCTTTGAAGACCCATTTCAAATGTCATTTTCTCTGTGAAGCTTTCCCTGGAGTGCTCCCGCCCACCTGACTCTTGCAGGCAGAATTCATTGTCTCTCTCCTGTGCTCCTGTAGTGCTTTGTTTATATCTCTCTACTCAAACTGGTCATATTGTGATTTAGTTATTTGTGTATCTGTCTTTTCCACCACACCTGTGAATTCTTCAAAAGCAAGGATTTTTCCTTGCATCCCCTGTGCCTAGCAGACTGCCTTGCCCGTAGTAGTTGATGTACACATGTTTATTAGATGCCTGAATAAATGCTTACAAATTGCTGGCATCCTAGTAGACTTGAAGGGAAGAAAAATTGAGACAGGAAGTCATTGAGCAACCTGGCATCACCAGATATTGCACCTCTCACAGTTTGGAATTGTGACCAGCACACCACGGCCTGCTCACCGTCTGCTGTTTCTACAAGGAGGGTTCACCAGCACTATCAGAGCTCTCTGCAGTTCTGTCCTCATCTGCAGAGCCCACAATCATACAGACTTTATAGTTCATGATGAGTTTTCAATGCATGAACACCACCTCGTTCAGCTAAGTCTCCTCTATGCCCGGTGACTTGATATATTTATGATTCATGTGGTGTGAACTTGCTAAGGACAGAGCATGGGAGAGCAAGTAAGACTTGGTGAGGACAGGCCAGTTACTTTCTTTTTATTTTTCTTAAGAGAAAATAACATCCATGTGGCCTGGAATTAGGAAAAGGCTCAAGAAAATGCTGTGTCAGTGAACAGCCAAAGTCCTGTTCTGCAGTATAGGCCATGGGACCCCCATATTTAAACTAATGCTTTTGCTGTAAAATATTAGACAACAGTAGTGGCAAACTGGCAACAAACAACCCTTGGGTTGCAAATATTTTTGATAGTGTTCCCCTGTTATCCAGCAGTCCCAGTGGAATGACAATATCAAGGAATGAAACCCCTAATTGTCAGGGGAGCAGTAGGGCCTGGTTTTATCAGCATGCTGATATGTCAGCCAGGTCTAAGTTAGCCTTTTACAGAGCCTCTGCATCTCAGCCTTCCTTCCCACTTTTGTTCAAAGCACAGTGTTCGAGCCCTTTGAGCTCTTCCTCACTCACTCTCTAATTTCTCCTTTGATACAGACCTCTTGTACCTCTTTTCATTTTATCAATCCATAGGTGTCATTCTCAAATCCTTTGTGTTTCACCTAACTACTGCTTGTCCAAAGCTGTTGTTACCAATTTGGTTTGCTTTTTATTTAGAATCAATTCCATTTTCTTATGGAACTGAGCAGTTAGTGAGCAGATATCTAAAGTCTGAATTTGGGTTTAAGAAATCCACCCGACAACCTGATTAGAACTGGAATGTCATAAAAATGAAAACTGTGCAACAAAGGGGCCCTTAGGACATATATATATTTTAAATCCACCATCCAGCCATGTACCTTTGCCCTTTCCTTTTCTAGTTGCCCCTTTAAATTCTATAGTAGTCCCTGAATGGTACTAAAATGTGGTTCATCGACTCCTTCATCGACTCCTTCTGCTGATTAGAAAAATGAACAGGAAACATATCATTTATGGTGAATATCATGATCAGGAAGTTAAAGCAAAACGTCCTTAGAGGCTTTGACAATTTGTTGCCAGACTGACATTTGTTTTTGCAGTTCTTTTTCAGACTAAGGAGAGTCTTCCCATTTCCTCTTAGAAGGTTTGAACTCTGATCCCAGTGTTTTGAAGCTCAGGATGTTAGACTTACCTCCCACACATACCAGAACAGGGAAGAGAATGAACAGCTCCATGTCCTGGGAAATGTCACATTTCCCTTTTCTAATGTGGTCTTAGGATTTTTACTTTCTGTACTTCTCTTCCCTGAATTTTCAGGTGGGGCTAGTCATACCCTCTGACCTCTCAGGGGTTTTATTAGAGTGGACTTGCATCGTCAGTCCCCTTGGATGCTCCCCCTTGCATATATGTGGTGTCCTTTTTCTTGTTCTTTATTAAGAGTTTTGTCTATCATTTCCACATTCTTGATTATTTATGCTGCTTTCAATGTCCATTCGGGAAGAAGATCAGGTTTTTCTCGAGGAGACAGAAGATGGATCTTTTGCATCACTTTGCATAAAATTGTGTTGATTGTATTTCAACCCATAGGTTACAGGTTAATTTACATAAACCTCGCATTCAGGAAGGTAAGGGGCTTGTCAAGGAAAATGAAATAAACCAAGACAGCTAAAACCAAGTATATTCACACTATCAGAAAATGGGGTGGGCAAAGAGGATCTGTGGGCTGGAAGTTTCCTATCATTGTACTCACAAAATCTTAACATAGTGAGGAACCAGAGAGGTTATCTAATCCAGCCTTTCACCGGGGTATGAGTCCCTTGTAGAGCACACCACACAGTGTTGGTTCAGTTGATGATTATACTTTCAGAACCAAGCCGCTAGAAAAGTAGCCTCTTTATTTTTAGAACGCCTTTAATTGTTAGGAAGCCCAAATCTGACCTTTTGTACACTTCTACCAGTGGATCCTAGCTCTGCCTTCTGTTGTCTTACAGAATCAATCTAATCTAGTTGATCTTAATTCAGAGTCCATGGGTAGGGCTTAAATGAGTCCACAAACCCTATAAAACTGTACAAAATGGTGTGTTGGGTGTGTGTGTGAATGCATGCTCATGTCTATAGCTTTCATTGAATTTTCAAAGGGAACATATGGTCCTCAGAATATTTATAACAATCAGGGCTGGCTTCATAAGTATACAACTTGTGCAGTTGCACAGGCCCCACATTTTAGAAGGGACCTGTACTGGGTTTAATGCTCTGCTGTTGACATCATGAAATTCTTAATTTTTTAACAAGTGACCTTGAATTTTCACTTTACACTGGGTTTTTCAAATTATAGGGGAACTATTCAAGGACATGAAGCTAGAATAAATCTCTAAAATTCCTAGAATATGAGACTTTTGGTAGTTCTACTTTCAAGGAGCCTATGTCATTCTTCTCTTAGCTTCTGACCCTGTTTGTGCTTCCAGTTTATCTTCTTAATTTGGAATGAAATGGGATCAATATCTGCTGCTTTGTTTTCTTCAGTTTCTTGTCCGCTCTATACCAAGGATTCTTAACCTGGAATTCAATGTCATTTCAGAACTTCCTGATTTATCTATATAATATTCCCGACCTTGAAACCAACTTGAGCACAAAGGTGGATTGAGACTAACTGGAAATAATGAACAATGTTCATTAATGCTAGGAGCGTTCTTATCTTTTTCTCTTTGGGTATCTGGAATTTGAGCATCGTGAGTTCTGACAGAGCAAAAACATATTCAGAAAGTGGGCAGTTCAGTTGATCCAATTTAATTTTCTTGAGTTCTGTCTTGCTCAATATGAAAGCGCTAAAATTTAACTCTTTCTCTCTTTTGATTGATTAAGGTCTTTTCTCCCTCACATATAATACTCTCATGATACATTTTATATACCATGTCATGTATTATCATACCAAATTGTATGTTTAATTTCTAACATCAAACTTAGAAAAGCTGAATTTAAAATTGTAACTGCCTATTTTATTCCAGCCTATTATTAAAATACAGTTCATTTACTACGCTAGTAGTTTTACTGGAGGAGTACACCACATGCATGCTCTCCTGAAGTTCACCAGGGATATGTGCTGTTGCTCATGATGTTGGCCTCTGCTATGGAGAAAGGAAGATCGCAGGCACCATGGAACATGGGAGTGTGATTTGAGACAAATCCATATTGATCAGCTGAGTGTAGGGCTATTCTTCCAAAGATGATGAGAGGGGAACAAAGTGTGCTCTAAGATGAAGGCTTAAAAGATTTATAATTGTTTTACCTTAGAATAAAGAAGTCTTAAAGGATGACTTACGAAAATGAGGTGTGTTTTGATGAAGAAGAATTGCTTTCTGTATTCAAAGAGAAATAGATGATTCTTTTAGGTTACATTTGAAGAACTTTGCTTTTAATTTTAGAGAATCATGTTCTGTGTAGGTTAGAGTTCACATCCCTAAGGCAAAGGCCTTGACTCGCTGTTCTCTTGAGGTTCCTTCAAATGCTAAGTTTCCACCTTTGGACTTAAAATCCTCTTCCATGGCACGCCATGTTGGCATGGGCTTTCCTGCTGACGTGCCTTTCCTCTTGGACTTTTTATCTTCATTTGTAATTATGTGTTGGGCATATGTCCTTCTTGGGAAAGAATGAGGGTAGAATGAAAGAAGTCCCTTGTTAAGTTGCTGGAATGGACATCCTTAACTATCTGAGTGGGCATGGCGATTTGCAACTTTGTCATCTGTCAGGCTATATAGTTACGCTGATTTTGTTGTCACTACTCAAAACATTTTTTGTCTACTGTTTGAGAATTCCTTTCAGAGCCCATGGCACGATCCAGATAACTACAGTTTTGACTTTATCTTTGAGAGTAACTTGCTTCTTTAAAACTATAAACATACATTTACATCCACATCTAAGTGTGGTAGTGCATTTTCAAGGAAAATCACATTATGATGGTAAAGTAACAGGATGTTTCTTTGGTTTTGCAACCAAACTGGGTATGGAGGCACATTAAAGAGAGAATTTAAAAAAAATTATAGTAGAGCCTAAAACAAAGCAAGTGAGTGGAAAAGATGGCTGGTGACCACTTTGGTGACTAAAGGAAAATATTCATTGAAAACTTAAAATTCCAAATAGCCTCATTATTATATCATACATATATCATCAGTTAACAAGGTAGAATCACAGAATCATGGAATGTCAGCTCTTAAAACCCCTGAGAGGTGCTTTAGTCTAGTGCCCTCACCCAAGCATCTATCATTCTCATTCTCCTTTCTACTGAAATATCATTCCAGGAAGACTGTCACTGAGCTCCCAAGAATAGCTTAGTTTCCCTTGTGCCTGGTCAGGCCCTAATAAATAGTAGACAATAAATATTCATTGAATGCATGAGTATATGAATATGTTTAGGGATTTGGAAGACTGTGACAGAAGTTACAGTGTCTTAAAGTTATTATCATAAATGTCCATGATTATGCAAAACTGGGGTAGAGGAGGGAAAGTAATCTGGTTATTGGAGCATTCTGATTGTTGAGATTCCAGGTAAGTGAGAGTTTTCTAGAAATAAATATAAAAAGATTGTCTCATCTCCTTGGGTATTAAAAAGGGCTGATTTTAAACTGTGTTTGCAATTTAACCCAAATTCAATTGTGACTGTTTCTTGCCCTTATAACTGCTAATTGCCGAGCACCATGTGGAATTGTTTGGCCTAGTACTGCTTTTGTAAGGAGCTGGCTATGCTCTGGGAAGAAGAGATCAGATCTGTGAAGAGAAATATTCTGCCGTATATCCAGTTTTCACATGATGTACACTTCATTCCTTGGGATCTGCATTTCCCACATGCTGACCCTGTGCACTATCCTCTCCATTTTCCTCCCTTTCCAGCATAGCTATACCCATGGGACAGAGACCTGACCTACCTTGGCCACACATGAAGAATTTATATGAGATCAAGTGCTAGGCAAGGACTCTAGACACCTGGATTCTAGTCCTAGCAATGTTGCTTACCACCTACGGGACTGTGGTTAAGTCACTTTCTCTCTCTGGGTCTTAGTATTCTTACCCAATAACAATAATGAGAGGTTTGGGCTTGTGCACATTGCTCTCCAACTGTGTCCTGTGTATTTCTAGGGGTTCATTGGAGGTGCTTCAGGTGTTAGTGCCAGGATCAGAGAGACAGACAGAATGAGGGGAGCTCTGGGTTCACCCACCCCACATGAACCACAGCATCCTTACTTTTATTGATATGCTGTGCTTCCCTGAAAGATTGGTTTGAAAACTATATTCAGTGACTTAGGAAGAGTGCATAGTAGATGTAATTCAGTTGTTAAGGCAGTTGAAATGACCCTACCTACTGTGTCAGAATTCAGTATTATTGGCTTGTGGTGTTGCTGATTGAATTGCATTGACCATGCAACAATCTGATCAGTTGCCATAAGGGACTATCTTGTTGGCCACCTGGCTGCCTCTACTCAGATTAACTCAGCAGTAGCTTTAGGTTAAAGATATGGAAATTATGAGCCCAGTAGTAGAAAAAGAGGCTTGTTTCCCTTCTTGTGGTGATTGTGATAGGGGGAGAAACAGTTCTTGGCAGGATTATATGGAGTTCTGTTAACACCCCCCACTGCAACCCCACCCCTTTCTCCAAAGGCTTAGAGCTGGACTTCCTATAAATGATTGCTTGCCTATATACTGAAAGCTAAATTGATCCAAGTAACAGAGTCACCCCCAGAGTGTACATTTTATCATTTTATTATCTCTCATCCTTTCAAACCCAATCGATCCTTCACTATAAGAAGTATGATTAGTGCTCCTAATAGGCTGACAAGAAGACATATAATACTCTGGAGATGGACCAGGAAAGGGGAGAATACATTGTGTTCTGAAATGTGTGTTTTATTTTCAGGTCCTCACTGATCTGTGGTTCAGAGTGTGATTGTTTTCAGTGGAAATGACCTGCTTTTCCCTAAGATTTTGTTATTACTATTTAGCACTGACTGTGTGTAGCATTTTCTGTTTGCCCAGTGGTTAGGGGTCATGTCAACAGTCCCTGCCCTCATTCTAACTTCACAGATGAGGAGCCAGAGGTCCAAGAAGGAGCTAGTGAGTTGGCCCAAGGTCACATGGTAAGTAAATAGCAGAGGTGAAGGTTACCAGCATCTAGTTTCCAGAAGCTGTCACATATATTCCGTCACTGGTTCCAATCTCCTCTGCAGGGACATGGTGCAGTACTAATAAAGCCTTCCACTAAGGTACTTGGAGGTGTTTACCCAAAATACCAAAATTTGGCCGGTGCTTTGCCCCAGTCTTTAGGGTTATGTGAAGAGCTCCTTCTGTGGCTTGGCCTTCTGGGAACAAAGTAGCAGATGCTTCAGACTTACTGCAAACTTGCAGTGGGGGTATGTTTGGTAGTGTAGCTCTTGTGACATTGTTCATTTGTAAAGCATCAAAAGTTGGGTGTCTAGGCATGGTATGGTAGAGAGATTCACCAAAAACTGCCTTATTTTATTGTGCCTTAATGAATGAAATGTGTCTGGGACTGCCTGTAGGGATGGATTGCATTTAGAGTTCGCCTGCAAATGCAGCTTCCATACTCTGATTTTCCGAAAGGGCTAGGGTAGCACTGTCTTTGGACTTATGGATTCTCAGTTTTGGCAGTCAAAATAGCTCCTGTTTTCCTCTTTGGCTCAAAGATCACCATTCTTTGGTTCAAAGGCATTTAAACCCATTTTAAAATGAGCAGAAAGAGAGGAAGGAAGACAAACACACAAAGAAAGAAATTATACATAGGCGGGCTAATAATTACTATGTGTAATTCAAGCTTCTAGGTTTATTTGTTCCATAAGTTATGGATTAAAACACTCACTTGTTTTCCAGACACATGCAAGAGGTAAAAGGATATTTATTCCCTTCTGATTCCTGTAACTGACAGAAATGGAGGAACCTTGAAAGTCCACTCAGACATTACCCCCAATCCTCCTCTTTTGAGAAGACTTCCATGATTAACTCAGCAGTGGGAAATTGTTCTTGTTCCATTCCAGCTGAGTTATTAAAACGTGTTCTCTCCTTGCTGTAAGATATGCTTTTATTCATTTGCACCTTTTCAGTATACATGCATTATTTCTCTGTAATGTAGGCACCTCTTGAGCCAAGTTACATAGCTACTTAGGAAATGGTAATAAAAAGAGGTTTGCTCTGGAGCCATATCCATCTGAACTTAAATCCACTGTATACAATAGGTAACTATCTATGAAACCTTGAGTATACTACTGAATCACCAGTGCTTTATCTGTAACTAAAGTAAAATATATTGAATGAGCACCTACACAGCACTTGGTATGTTATGCCTGATATGCAACAGATGGCAGTTGTTTTAGAGTTACGGCTGCTATTATATTCCTTAGATGACAATTTTCTTAGTTATTGTAGACAAAGTGAAAGTGATAGCAGTCCCATGGGGGGGCCTTTGGTTTTGTTTTTCTTTAGAGAAATCATGTTGTGTATGCTTAAGTTTAAAGGGTAGGACTAAGGCAGTAGGTTTAATTATTTCTCTCATTTCATTTCTTTCCTTTTCCATGGTCACCTGTAGTATTCTTTAGTGTTTAAGGTGTCATGAAATAATCATGTCATTTCATGAAAGATTACACAGAGGAATAAGATGGAATTGAGCATACATACAAATACTGGCCTCATTTTTCACTCTTGGCAAGTAGAGGCTGTTAAAGCATAACCTGAAAGCTTGTTAGATTTTGTGTAGAATGTTAAGAAATGTAAAAGGGAGGTAATAGAAGGTTCTTTTTGTTTTAGTGTCAAGAAATTCCCCAGGAAGGGTGTCCAATTTAAAAACCTATTGATCTAAGAGGAACTGAAAGTTTGGATGAATATTTTAGAATTTGTTTGCTTTCTCTGAGCTTCAGATATTCATGACCTGAAGTTTTCTGGGAAGGGTGAAAGTGCTAAGTAGACAGGGCACATGTAGCTAAGGTTCTCAGTCAGTTCCCTGAAGAAGGTAGCCCTGTACAGGAGGTGTGGGCTGGTCTTCAGGTCTCCCCCACAGCCCTCTATCTCTGACAATTTCTCTGTTCATACTGAGGATGGAGCCCTACTGGCTGACATAAAACCTACTCCCAGAGTTGCTAATCAGGCAAGGCAGAACTGAACAGTTGGGCATGGATTCTCCTAATGCAAAAAACAAGGTTCTTCTTTAAGGCTCACAACAACCCTGCAATAGGTGTATGTAAAATGAGAGATTCTATGGCCCAAAAAAGTTTGAAAATACTAGGCAAAAAATTAAGGGGGTTTCTTTATTGCAGAACTTCTCAGAGCCTTTAATATGCTAATTAGTGCTATGAACCTCAAGAAGGATTTAGAGTTTACTGCTTTCTCAAGTCTGCTGCAGCATGGAAACATTTTTTCTTTTTTTCCCCAAAGGACATCTGGAGAGATGCAACACCTTTTGGAACATGTTGTCCTACTGATTTCTTGTGGAATCCATGCTTATTATCCATGAAAACTGGTTTATGTTCTGTCTTTGCCCCAGCCTTGTCTTGTCCCTAAGTAAGCCACAATACCTAATCTTAAAACAACTTGTGGGTTTATATCTGCCCCCTGGAGAACTGGGTCTGTGCCCCTAATCTACTCAAGTCCAAGCCATCATTATCAATCATCCTTCACCTAGGCTATTGTAGTAGACTCCTAACTGATCTTCCAGCATCCCTTGTTTTCCTCTAAACCACTGTTCAGGCTGCAGCCGGAGATCCTGAACAAACACGCAAACAAAAAAAACAGAACCGCACCATAGTACTGTTTTATCAAAAAGGCTTTAAAACTTCCCATCATGCTCAATAACATTTTAACACCCTACCATGGCCTGCAGAACTCTGCATGCCCCAAACTCTGCCAATTCCTGCAGCCTCGTTGCCTACCATTCACCCCCCCAGGTTCCCTCTGCTGCAGCCACACTGTCATCTGGTGTTCAAGGCTAATTCCTCTTCAGGGCAGATTTTATTTCCTCTGTCTGGAATGTCCTTTCACCTGTCTTACTCCTACACATCCTTCATTTCTTTGCTTAAATGCTGCTTTTCAGAGAGATTGTCAGTAACCACCCCCCAAATTAGGGGTGCCTGGCTTTTCTTGGTTAGATAACATTATAGGGGTTTCTATATAGTAAGACTTCTCAGAGCCTTTGATATGTTATCCTGTATTACAAACTTCCAGAGACATGAAATGCCTTGTTATCTTCCTTCAGATCACTTACTACAATGTTTGTCTAATGTTTATCTTCCCACTAGACTCTGGGCTCTGCGAGGGCAGAGACCATGTATATCCACCCTCATTGGGTATACTCCCAGTGTGTAATGCAGTGCCTGGCACATGATAGGGATTCAGTGAACATTTGCTGAATGAATGAAGAAATGAGTATGATTTTTAGTCTTGCTGGTTTGCTGTTTTATAGTGGGGTTGCTGTGGAGTGATTAATATTTTTTCTATAATCTCTTCCTATTAGAGATTTTCCCTCCCATTTAAACCAGATCACTTTTGAAGGGAAAGCTAGAATTAGATCACTACTGATTGGTAACAATTGAGGGTTAGTGATAGCAATAACTGGTTTTTATATTTGTAAATTAATAATCTTTAAAAATTATTCTGTTGACTATTTTAGCATTTTGTATAATATTCTTTAATATTTGAACATTTTTATAATTAAAAGAATTCTTTAAAACTTATCCTTAGCTTTAAATGTTTTAAAACTTCTAGTTCAAACTAAAGTAACAGACCAAAATTATGCACTGCAACATTTGTTTCCCAATTAGCCACACCCATGGGAAGCCTGCCTTAGGCCATGAAGTCCAAGGCCCATGAGAGCCTGATAGCATCTGACCTTCAGAGTTGGCCTGAGGGCCCTGAAAGAAGGAAATACCTTTATGAATGCTGAGCCTGCAAATCCAAAAACCGTAGCATGAGTATACAATAAATATGTGTTGGCAGGTTTTTCTGTAAGGTGGTGGTGCTGTTACAGACATTCTTTCCTCTGATCCTCCTTATGACACATGGAACACATTTTCATCATTACCCAGCAGGTTAAAAGTTCAGTTGTGACCTATGGAACAGAACAGCTGACTGCACCCTGTGACAAAGGGATCATGACTTGGGCCGCATGAACTGGGCTCTTCAGCCAAACGAGGCACTTACTTGCTTGCCTAATTCTCTTAGTTTCCTGGGCCTCTTTGAGAGGCCTGGTACAGGTAGAGCTCCCCAAGGTCACTTACTGGTAATTAGATGGGGCAAGATGCCCAGTGTTAGTTCTTTGAGAAGGGCTGCTTCTAGAAGACTGCACCCCACCTGCACCCCTTACTCACCCCCCCCAAAATAAGGGTGGAAAGATGCAGACAAAGGAAACTCCCCCAGGAGGTTTTTGGTGTCTGTTATTAGCTATATCAAGTGCCATAGCACTGCTAGTACAGCTCCTGTAGTTTCTGTCCCATATTTTGGTTTCATTGGCACAGGCTTCACTAGGATATGCTAAAGGCTCATTGCTAGATGATTCGCCCTAACAAGAGAAAGATTCAACCTAATGAGAGAGTGTGCCTCATTAATGGCTTGGAAATTAAGCAGTCTCCATCTTACTAATCAATGCTAAGTGACTGACCTTCGTGGAGGCGGCAGCTCATTAGTAGAATACACACAGATGGTAATATGCTCAAAGGTATTTAAAATAAATGTGAAAAGAACTACATTAATAAGACAAACCTATCCCAACTGTCCATGACTTGGCTCTTGTTCCCTATGCTATCTGTATATAATTTGGTACACTTATTTATGAGAACGAATTTGCCTGATAATATCTACAGTTTTCAAATCTGTGTAGATAATGGATTCTAATCAATAGTCATAATAATTTGTTTTTATGAAATAAGTCTATAGGAAGAAGTGACTTATAACAGCTTTATTCAGTAACTCATTTATCTAAGGATAATTGCCTTGAGGGAGAAATGGATTCCAAGCCTAATTCCAATAAATGTTTATTTGGAATTGTATTTGACTATTTCTTCTTTTTCTTTCCTGTCAAATGCTTTCTCAAATGTGACCTGTTAATAAATTATCCCAGTATCTCCCAGGGCCTTGCTGAAGATGTTCATACTGAAATATTCCATAAATAAGCTTGCGTTTCTCTGACAGCAAGCCAGTAGTGACATCAGAGATGGCATGACTATATTTCAAACAGGACAATGCATGTGACAGCCAATTTGCTAGCACTATTCTTATCCCATACTTGCCAAGCTACTGCAAAAGCGTAAGTGGTAATGCATAGGTAATTTAAAAATCTTGTATCTCATTTCTTTCACTCAGTCAATCTGTCATTCTTCAGAAGCAATTTGAAGACTGCAGTGAGTTGAAATGACATCATACCCTCATGTCTTTTCTTCACCTTGCCCATGCTTTAAGATTTCCTTTCTTGTTCATCTCCCTCCTCAGCAATTCCTGGGGGTCCCTTTAGTTTTATTTAGATAAGAAACACCCTAAGGGGAAGATCTTTACTGCTTGTTTGGTGAAGTGCAACATTTGCTCACAGTTCTCTGCCCCTGATAAGTAGAATTAGGAAATGTGTCTTGGAGTAGAGCCAAACATGACGCAAAGACATCCAGACAGCCTGTTCTCTATGCCTTTTGCTTAGGAGAGTGGTGCTGTGACAATACAATGGCCCTGGGTCACTTGTAACTGGTTGAAGGCCCAGAGGTAGAGGGGTTTAAAAGTCTGGAGAGCAATGTGCAAGAATGGAGATTGGCTCTTTTGCATATTTCCCCCATAAAGATTGGTAGATTGTAAGATCTGCAGTCATAGTGGTCCAGGATATTCACTAGCTTTCAATTAATAAGGCTGAAGAATGAAACCAGCCATTTTAACAGAGCTCTACAAGGTCTCCCTGTGCATCATATTTCTTAAAGCAGACACTGCCTTTTGCCCCCTCGGGGCCTGCCTTCTCCATGGAGCCGCCTTTCCTTAATCTACCTCCCTGTTAATTTTTCTTCTTCATCGTCCTCTACCAGAGCCTAATCAGTATGGAAGAACAATACTTTAAAGTTCAACCATGTTGGATGCTCAGTGTCACCTCAGTAGTGAAAACAGGCTCATTTATACCTTAGACATATAGTCGTTTTCTTTTAACTCCAAGGGTCTTAGTCTGTTTATTTGTTGAAATTTTGCTAGCTGACAGATAAGACAAATGAATATAATCCCTGTGTAAATTTACAAATTTTAGTGACATTTCTATCCATTAAAGTTTGACCTGAAAAGATAACAGTGATCTTAATACATTAAGTTAGTCCATGCATTTTGTTTTAGCTTTATAGACAGAGGTACATCATAAGTATTTCTCTTAAAATCAAAATGAGCTGTAAACATCTGTACTGAGTCTCTAGAAAGGAATTAGGTTTGCCAGAGAGAGTTGAAACAAAGATACCATTGCTGTCCTCTGCTACTCTGAATTCTGTTCCAAGATAGGTAAGAGAAGACTGAGTTTTGGCCTTGATCATCTTTTTTTTTTTCAGTGGTGGTCTGTGTGAGCCCCCTGTGTCTGAATGGTAATGATACGTTGAGGAGCCAGAAGCATTCATCCAGACAGAACAAAGAACCAAACAACTAGCTCTTCTCCAGTACCACATGGCCTTACCTTACAGAAAGGGAAACCAATGTGTAGTTAGGCACAGTAGCTGGGCCAAGGCCACTCCACAAGGGAGCAGTGGAATCTTGCTCTTTCTTGTGTATTACTGGTTAAAACATAACTGTTCTGAAGGTCTATTAATATTATCTCATTCCTTGCTTTAGGGGATATCTCTTAAATGAATGGTGCCTCAGTTTCCCCTTTAGAAAGATGAGGCAAATAACATTAATTTACTCACTTTTTTATTCAGCAAAAATATTCTGAGCACTAAAAAGATGGAAGTAAGATATAGTCCATATCAGAAGATATGCACTGCCTTTTGCTGTAGGAAAGATATACACAAAGATTATAATAGAATTCAGTTAGAGCTATAATAAAGTTTAGAATAAAATGCTGTAGGAAGATTGTATTGTTAAAGGAGAGGCAGATTTGACAAACTATTGAGCCCTCTGAAACATGTAGGGAGTTGTGGGAGCTGTATACTAAAATAAAATGAACAAAACAGCAGTAGACTCATAGACACACAGAAGTGACTGGTTGTTAACATGGGGAAGGGGCTGGGGTGGGTGGGTGAAGTAGGTGATGGAGATAAAGAGGCACAAACTCTCAGTCATAATAGAACTTTGTCACAGGGACAAAAGTACAGCATAGAGAATATAGTCAGTAGTTCTATAAAATCTGTGTTGCCACTAGTAACTGCACTAACTGTTGAATCACTATACTCAAAACCAATATAATATTGCATATTGACTATACTTCAAAAAAATTATTTTAAAACCTCTATCATAATCTAAAAAAGAACATAACATACAAACATATAGTTTTTCCATTTCTGTTTCCTCCCCATCTAGTTCTGAGTTTGAGTGTGGCCCTGGCATTTGTACATGGGATCAGAGATCATCAAACCATTTGAAAAATTGGCAAGGTTGGCTAGATGCTTTTTTTAAAATTAAGCTATCATTGATATACACTCTTATGAAGTTTCACATGAAAATCAATGTGGTTAGTACATTCACACATATTATGGACTCCCCTTCCACAGCCCATTGCAGTCACTGTCCATCAGTGTAGTAAGATGCCACAGAGTGACTACTTGTCTTCTCTGTGCTACACTGTCTTCCCTGTGATCCTCCACACACAACATGTGTACTAATCATAATACCCTTCAAGCCCTTTCTCCCTCCCTCCCCACCCGCCTTTCCCCATCCCTACCCTTTGGTAACTGCTAGTCCCTTCTTGGAGTCTGTGAGTCTGCTGCTGTTTTGTTCCTTCAGTTTTGCTTGATTGTTACACTCCACAAATGAGGAAAATCATTTGGTACTTGTCTTTCTCTGCCTGGCTTATTTCACTGAGCATAATATACTCCAGCTCCATCCATGTTGTTGCAAATGGTAGGATTTATTTATTTCTTACGGGTGAATAGTATTCCATAGTGTATATGTACCACTTCTTCTTTATCCATTCACCTACTGATAGACACTTAGGTTGCTTCCATATCTTGGCTATTGTAAATAGTGCTGTGATAAACATAGGGGTGCATATGTCTTTTTGAATCTGAGAACTTGTATTCTTTGGGTAAATTCCTAGAGTGGGATTCCTGGGTCAAATGGTATTTCTATTTTTAGTTTTTTGAGGAACCTTCATGTTGCTTTCCACAATGGTTGAACTAGCTTACATTCCCACCAGCAGAGTAGGAGGGTTCCCCTTTCTCTGCATCCTCGCCAGCATTTGTTGTTACTTGTCTTTTCAATCTGGTCATCCTAACTGGTGTGAGGTGATATCTCATTGAGGTTTTTATTTGCATTTCCCTGATAATTTAGTGATATGGAGCATCTTTTCATGTTCCTGTTGGCCATCTGAATTTCTTCTTTGGAGAATTGTCTCTTTATATCCTCTGCCCATTTTTTAATTGGGTTATTTGTTATTTGGGTGTTCAGGTGTGTGAGTTCTTTATATATTTTGGATGTTAACACCTTATCAGATGAGTTATTTATGAGTATATTCTCTCCCATACTGTAGGATGCCTTTTTGTTTTGTTGATGGTGTCCTTTGCCGAACAGAAGCTTTTTAGTTTGATGTAGTCCCATGTGTTCATTTTGCTTTTGTTTCCCTCGCTCGAGGAGATGTGTTCAGGAAAAAGTTGCTCATATTTATATATTCAGCAGATTATTGCCTATGTTGTCTTCCAGGACTTTTATGGTTTCATGAGTTACATTCAGGTCTTTGATCCATTTCGAGTTTACTTTTGTGTATGGGGTTAGACAATAATCCAGTTTCATTCTCTTACATGTAGCTGTCCAGTTTTGCCAACACCAGCTGTTGAAGAGGCTGTCATTTCCTCATTGTATATCCATGGCTTTTTTATTGTGTATTAGTTGACTTTATATGTTTGGGTTTCTATTTGGGCTCTCTATTCTGTTCCATTGATCTGTGGGTCTGTTCTTGTTCCAGTACAAAACTGGTCTGTTCAGGTTTTCTGTTTTTTTCCTGGGTCAGTCATGGAAGGTTGTATTTTTCTAGAAAGTTGTCCATTTCTTCTAGGTTATCCAGTTTGTTATCATATACTTTTTCATAGTATTCTCTCATAATTCTTTGTATTTCTGTGGTGTCCATAGTGATTTTTGCCTTTCTCATTTCTGATTCTGTTTATTTGTGTAGACTCTCTTTTTTTCTTGATAAGTCTGGCTTGGGGTTTATCTATTTTGTTTATTTTCTCAAAGAATCAGCTCCTGCTTTCATTGATTCTTTCTATTGTTTTATTCTCGATTTTATTCATTTCTGCTCAAATCTTTATTATGTCCCTTCTACTGACTTTGGGCCTCATTTGTTCTTCTTTTTCCATTTTCATTAATTGTAAGTTTAGACTGTTCATATGGGATTGTTCTTCTTTCCTGAGGTAGGCCTGTATTGCAGTATACTTTCCTCTTAGCACGGCTTTCACTGCATCCCATGGATTTTGCAATGTAGAATTGTTATTGTCATTTATGTCTGTATATTACTTGATCTCTGTTTTTATTTGGTCATTGATCCATTTGTTATTTAGGAGCATGTTGTGAAGCCTCCATGTGTTTCTGGGATTTTTCATTTTCTTTGCATAATTTATTACTAGTTTCATATCTTTGTGGTCTGAGAAACTGATTGGTAAAATTTCAGTCTTTTATAATTTACTGAGGCTCTTTTTGTGGCCTAGTATACGATCTATTCTTCAAAGTGTTCCATGTGCACTTGAGAAGAATGTGTTTTCTGCTGCTTTTGGGTGTAGAGTTCTGTAGATGTCTGTTAGGTCCATCTCTTCTAATGTGTTGTTCAGTGCCTCTGTGTCCTTACTTATTTTCTGTCTGGTTAATCTGTCCTTCAGAGTGAGTGGAGTGTTGAACTCTTCTAGAATGAATGCATTGCATTCTATTTTCCCTTTTAATTCAGTTAGTATTTGTTTCACATACGTAGGTGCTCCTGTGTTGGGAGCACAGATATTTAAAATGGTTGTATCTTCTTGTTGGATTAACCCCTTTATCATTATGTAATGTCCTTTGTCTCATTACTTTATTTGTTTTGAAGTCTATTTTGTCTGTTACAAGTCCAGCAACTCCTGCTTTTTTCTCCCTACTCCCTATTAGTTGCATGAAATATCTTTTTCCATCCCTTCACTTTTAGTCTGTGTAAACACCCAGGGAGCAAAAAAACCAGTGGGAGAGAGAACACAGATGGGGTGAGTAGAGCGAGCAAGATGTTGGTTGTACCCCAGCCTGGCCCAGGGACTAGGTCTGAATTCTATAGCAAGTGGGCTTTTGGAACAAGACATTACCAAAGGAAAGGGGCCCTGCTAATAAAAGCAATATGTTAGAATATGAGATATGTTACCACAGAACATGAGAGCAGGTATCCATGCTACCCAGGGGGCACCTAGAAAGCCTTAACTAAAGGCAGAAATGAGGCTTTATCGTCTCAAGGCCCAGGCCCTTCCCCTTCTTTGATCCACCTTTTCTCCCCCTTAAACACAGTCTGGAGATAAGTCTATTGTCTCTCTTTACTCTGTTTATTTTTATCATTTTTTATTGTGGAAGATTTCAAACCTACACAGAGGTTTAGAGAATAATACTAGTAACGTCTATGGACCTGTCTTGCTTCTGGGTTTCAGCCCTGGAAAAGTTCACTATGGATTCAATGAGACCAAACACATGACAGTGGAACATTCTTGGAGTAAAAGAGTTGTACCCAACTTTATTTCCATGGTGGCAGGTCAATCACTAAAATGCCGTTCACTCAGATTGAGTCTGCATGCAGTAAGCCAGTCTATGCCTCTGGGTCTCACTGCCTCGAGAGCCGTCTTAGTCTCTGTCCTCAGTGCTACCACCACTCCAGTCTCTGCTCTATTGCAGGCTTGCAGCCCTGCAGCCATGCCACTATGCCACTGTGTTGCCCAGAGCATTGGGTGGAGCTCTTTATATAGAGTCAGTAACAACACATATGTGTAGTGAGCAAGCTGACCAGGACCAGGTGAGAATCCTGGCCATAGGAACCTTCACTTTATCCACACTTCACCCCTCCAAGATTCTTCCCTCTCAGTCTATGTGCCCTCAATCTTCTGCAGTGGTCCCTGTGTGAGGAAGCTGTAACATTGTAACTAAATTCCATAACAACAGAGGCTATAACAATATACAAATAACAAAAATTACAACAGATTATAATAACCCTCAAGCCTGAGGAGATCCATTGCCACCAAGTGGTCATCCTGGCTGTAATCAAACCAGTTCTACTCAAATGAGTTAACCAAAAGGGCCATATGTGTGCCTTACAGTGTCCACCTTCTCCAGCCTCTCCAGCAGAAAGTCTTGCAGACACACAGGCCGATCTTGTTGCTCTGTTTCTGGCCTCTGTTTCTTCAGCTTCAGTAGCCAGAACTTCTGGTCCAGTTTCAATTGTTGCCACAGGTCCAGTGAGATTCCATTTGACTTTCCGTCCAATTTCTTTCGGACTACTCCTGCCTTTATCACATCAGCTCACATCTGGGTCCTCGTGAACTTTATGGGGCCATTTAAATTCTTACTTTGAGTAGAAGACCATATTTCCTTTTGGCTTTCATTGCTTGAGCCTGAGTATAGGAGCAGAGCATAGAGTGCTCCACATCCTAGAGAGGGGGCTGCACCTCTCCTTGAAGAACCCATGGTTGCCAAGTCTCTATTTTCTTTTGGGCTTTCCACCAGCTTTCAAATAGGTGGGGTTTCAGTTGAGGAAGGACTGATGCCTCTGGCACTGGCAGAGCCTCCACCCCCACCTGTTCATCAGACCTCCACTCCTCCATTTCTGGGGCTGAGGGCTCCACTACATCCTTCACCTGCCCTATAGCACCTAGCAGCCTGCACTCTCATGTTGCTGCTTCTCAGGCCGCTGCTCCTTCTCATACTGCTTTCTCTCTGGCTACCATGACATCTTTTACCATTTCCACAGCACCTCATACTGACACCATTTCAGTTACCAGCAAATTTTTTACCTCCTCAACAGCACCTTGCAGCTCATATTCTCGAGCTGGCTCTTCTCATGCTTCCTGCAGGAGGGCATCTTATTTCACTTTCGGCTTGTCTCAGCATTGTGAGAAAACTCCCCACCATTCCAGCGGCCTCATGGGCACTGTTTCTCTAAGGAATTCCTGTTTTGCTGAGGGCCAACTTCACTACCTCAGGTGTTGCCTCCACCCCTTCTCAGTCTTGTGGGTGGAGCCCAGTCCCCTAGGAGGCAAGCCATGTTGGACCACATGTCCACTGAGGGACACTTGGATGTGTCCCCATCCATAGGTATAGCCCATTGAAACACTCCTCCCATGAGGACAGCCTGTTCTCTTTTTCAGTCAACAGTGAATCCTGCTGACAGTCGCCAATTGTCCTGAGAATGGGTTTCGGCCCCGGACAAGTTCACTATGGATTCAATGAGACCAAACACATGAAAGTGGAACATTCTTGGAGTGAAGGGCTTTATGCCCAACTTTATTCCTACTATGGCAGGTCAGTCACTAGAATCCTGCCCACTCAGAGCGAGTCTGCATGCAGCAAGTCAGTCTCTGACTCTGGGCCTCTCTGCCCACACAGCCATCTCAGTCTCTGTCCTTGGTGCTGCCACCACTCCAGCTTCTGCTCTCCTACAGCCTTGCAGCCGTGTAGCAGCTGTGCCACCATATCTCCCAGAGCACTGGGAGGAGCTTTTTTTTTTTTTGAGAGGGCATCTCTCATATTTATTGATCAAATGGTTGTTAACAACAATAAAATTCTGTGTAGGGGACTCAATGCACAATCATTAATCAACCCCAAGCCTAGTTCTTAACAGTCTCCAATCTTCTGAAGCATAATGAACAAGTTCTTACATGGTGAACAAATTCTTACATAGTGAATAAGTTCTTACATGGTGAACAGTGTAAGGGCAGTTATCACAGAAACTTTCGGTTTTGATCACACATTCTGACCTATAAACAATCACGTCAAATATCAATATTTATTTGATTTTTATACTTGATTTATATGTGAATCCCACATTTCTCCCTTATTATTGTTATTACTATTATTATTATTTTTAATAAAATGCTGAAGTGGTAGGTAGATGCAAGATAAAGTTAGAAACAGTTTAGTGCTGTAAGAGGGCAAGTGTAGATGATCAGGTGTGTGCCTATAGATTATTAATCCAAGCTAGACAAGGGCAACAAAACATCCATGGATGCAGAAGATTTCTCTCAAAACAGGGGGGGTGGGGTTATAAGCCTCACCTCTGTTGATCCCCAATTTCTCACCTGAGTCCCCCCTGCGACTGTGCCTGTCCTAGGTTGTTCCTCCCTTGAGGAATCTTACCCTCTTACCCGTCTCTGGCTAACCAGTCATTTTCCGGGGCCATACAGGGAAATGTAAAGTTGGTAAGTGAGAGAGAAGAAATATTCTTTGAAAAGGTTAGCTTTTTACTTCTTTGCAGATTTATGCCCTGTGGCTTCTATGCCCAGCATTTGTCTTGAGGTATCTTTACCACTTGGAAGAATTATAACACTTGGTAATTTTGATATGAGGCACAAATTCTACTAAAGGGTTGTAATTAGGAAGGAAGAAGAAAAGTTATAGAAGTAGCAGACGGAAGAAAACATGGGAAGATTGATTATTTCTTTGACATATCTTCTTGTAGAGTAACATAAGCATGTATAGGTATTAAACTAATTAAATTGCGTATACACATTAACATAATAGGAATACAGCTGCATAACAAAAGCAGACCTACAATTACCAGCCATATCCAGTGAAACCAAGAAAACCAGTTAGGCACCCTAGGCATTTGTGAAAACTTATCAATAATATGATGGATATTATATAACTCAATTTGAATAGTTTGAGAAAAATCAGACAAATAAAAACACATTCCTGGGAACTGTTCACCTCCCATATGTTCTTTTTACAGTAGATAGTCTATAGTCGCACGATTTTGGAGCGCTGCAACTTGCACTTCTCCTAATTCTTGGTTGAGTTCCAACAGTATAGATCCAGTCAAATTTGTTGTTTTACTGTATGCACAGGCCAGCTTAGATATCTCCTTCTTCATTCCCATGGCAAGTTCAGGAACCGGTGGGATGAATGCAGCTACAACTGCAACAGCACCAGGATCTTTGTTGAAGTTTTTTGATGTTCATCTTCTGGAATGACTCTTCCAGAGAATGTTGATATTGGAAGTTCTTCTTCATATCGTATCTTAATTCGTTTTCTGGGTAGCCAAATTAGGCTTTGATCCTCAATTATCTTTTAAAAGGAAGCAGAATAAAGATATTTACAGATGAACAAAATCTAAGGATTTGTTGCTAGCACATGTGCCTTACAAAGACTGAATATAGTTCTCTAGGATGAAAGCAAGCAAAACATGAAAATTCAAATCCACACATACATAAAAACAAAGACTGTTTACAAAAGTAATTTTTCAATTATAAAAGATTGCATATAAGCATTTATTTCTTAACTTCATTAAAAAGTACATGAAACAATATATATATTAGGTATTGTCCTAATAGTATTTTAGGTATACCGGGTATTGTTCCATTTTTTATGTTTAAGAGTGAGTGGTCAAATGAAACAATTTATCCTCTACCTTAGAAGGGAATATCTTTATATGCCCAATACCATTGGACCCCTAGACATTTCACTGAGGTGGAGGGCCCCTGAATTTTTGTTGGATATGTTTCCTATCATCTGACACTCAAATAATTTATCAGTTTGAGAGTAGCTGCTACTTTTTGCCCTGTGGCTTTTATGCCCAGCATTTGTCTTGAGGTATCTTTACCACTTGGAAGAATTATGATACTTGGTAATTTCGTTATGAGGCACAAATTCTACTTAAGGGTTGTAATTAGGAAGGAAGAAGAAAAGCTATAGACGTAGCAGATGGAAGAAAACATGGGAAGATTGATTATTTCTTTGACATATCTTCTTGTAGAGTAACATAAGCATGTATAGGTTTTAAACTACTAATTAAATTGCGTACACACATTAACATAATAGGGATACAGCTATATAACCAAAGCAGACCGACAATTACCAGCCATCTCCAATGAAACCAAAAAGACCAGTTAGGCACCCACATTCCTGGGAACTGTTCACATCCCATATGTTCTTTTAACAGTAGATAGTCTGTAGTCGCAAGATTTTGGAGCGCTGCAACTTGCACTTCTCCTGATTCTTGGTTGAGTTCCAACAGTATAGATCCAGTCAAATTTGTTATTTTACTGTATGCACAGGCCAGCTTAGATACCTCTTTCTTCATTCGAATGGCAAGTCCAGGAACTAGTGGGATGAATGCAGCTACAACTGCAATAGCGCCAGGATCTTTGTTGAAGTTTTTTGATGTCCATCTTCTGGAATGACTCTTCCAGAGAATGTTGATGTTGGAAGTTCTTCTTCATATCATATCTTAATTCGTTTTCTGGGTAGCCAAAGTAGGCTTTGATCCTCTGTATAAACACAAACAAACCCTTTGCCCACACATTGATATGCCCTTTATACCATTGTGAAGAACTTATTGGAGATCACCACACAGGAACTGCTTTTTTTTTAAGAGAAAAGAATATTATCAGAAAAATGTACTTCCATAGCTGATCATCTGACACCCTTTAAATGATCAAAATTAAGGATATTTAAAGCATGCGTTAATTGTTGATTTACAGTTAGTTTTATCCTATCAGTAATCCCCCTTTTCTTTCCTTTTTCCTTTTTTATTTTTTTGTTATAATTTATCTACAATTACATTAAGAATATTATGTTTACTAGGCTCTCACCTATACCAGGTCCCCCCCACAAACCCCTTTGTAGTCACTGTCCATCAGCATAGCAAAATGTTGTAGAATCACTACTTGTCTTCTCTCTGTTGCACAGCCCTCCCCTTTCTCCCACCCCCCACATTATGCATGCTAATCATAATACCCCTTTTCTTCTTCCCCCACCTTATCCCTCCCTACCCATCCTCCCCAGTCCCTTTCCCTTTGGTACCTGTTAGTCTTGGGTTCTGTGATTCTGCTGCTGTTTTGTTCCTTCAGTTTTTCCTTTGTTCTTATACTCCACAGATGAGTAAAATCATTTGGTATTTCTCTTTCTCCACTTGGCTTATTTCACTGAGCATAATACTCTCCAGCTCCATCCATGTTGCTGCAAGTGGTAGGATTTGCCCTCTTCTTATGGCTGAGTAGTATTCCATTGTGTATATGTACCACATATTCTTTATCCATTCATCTACCATTGGACATTTAGGTTGCTTCCAATTCTTGGCTATTGTAAATAGTGCTGCAATAAACATAGAGGTGCATCTGTCTTTTTCAAACTTGAGTGCTGCGTTCTTAGGGTAAATTCCTAGGAGTGGTATTCCTGGGTTGAATGGTAAGTCTATTTTGAGCATTTTGAGGAACCTCCATACTGCTTTCCACAACGGATGAAATAATTTACATTCCCACCAGCAGTGTAGGAGGGTTCCCCTTTCTCCACAGCCTCGCCAACATTTGTTGTTTGTCTTTTGGATGGTGGTGATCCTTACTGGTGGGGGGTGATACCTCATTGTGGTTTTAATTTGCATTTCTCTGATAATTAGCGATGTGGAGCATCTTTTCATGTGTCTGTTCGGCATCTGTATTTCTTTTTTGGAAAACTGTTCAGTTCCTGTGCCCATTTTTTAATTGGATTATTTGTTTTTTGTTTGTTGAGGTGTGTGAGCTCTTTATATATTTTGGACGTCAAGCCTTTATTGGATCTGTCATTTACAAATATATTCTCCCATACTGTAGGGTACCTTTTTGTTCTGTTGATGGTGTCCTTTGCTGTACAGAAGCTTTTCAGCTTAATATAGTCCCACTGTTCATTTCTGCTATTGTTTTCCTTGCCTGGGGAAATATGTTCAAGAAGAGGTCACTCATGTTTATGTCTAAGAGGTTTTTGCCTATGTTTTTTTCTAAGAGGTTTATGGTTTCATGACTTACATTCAGGTCTTTGATCCATTTTGAATTTACTTTTGTGTATGGGGTTAGACAATGGTCTAGTTTCATTCTCTTACATGTAGCTGTCCAGTTTTGCCAGCACTATCTGTTGAAGAGACTGTCATTTTGCCATTGTACATACATGGCTCCTTTAACAAATATTAATTGACCATATATGTTTGGGTTAATGTCTGGAGTCTCTAATCTGTTCCACTGGTCTGTGGCTCTGTTCTTGTGCCAGTACCAAATTGTCTTGATTACTATGGCTTTGTAGTAGAGCTTGAAGTTGGGGAGTGAGATCCCCCTACTTTATTCTTCTTTCTCAGGATTGCTTTGGCAATTCGAGTTCTTTGGTGTTTCCATATGAATTTTTGAATTATTTGTTCCAGTTCATTGAAGAATGTTGCTGGTAATTTGATAGAGATTGCATCAAATCTGTATATTACTTTGGGCAGGATGGCCATTTTGACGATATTAATTCTTCCTAGCCACGAGCATGGGATGAGTTTCCATTTGTTAGTGTCCCCTTTAATTTCTCTTAAGAGTGACTTGTAGTTTTCAGAGTATAGGTCTTTCACTTCTTTGGTTAGGTTTATTCCTAGGTATTTTTATTCTTTTTGATGCAATTGTGAATGGAATTGTTTTCCCGATTTCCCTTTCTATTGATTCATTGTTAGTGTATAGGAAAACTACAGATTTCTGTGTGTTAATTTTGTATCCTGCAACTTTGCTGTATTCCGATATCAGTTCTAGTAGTTTTGGGGTGGATGGAGTCTTTAGGGTTTTTTCTGTATAATATCATGTCGTCTGCAAATAGTGACAGTTTAACTTCTTCTTTACCAATCTGGATTCCTTGTATTTCTTTGTTTTGTCTGATTGCCATGGTTAGGACCTCTAGTACTATGTTAAATAACAGTGGGTAGAGTGGGTATCCCTGTCTTGTTCCCAATCTCAATGGAAATGCTTTCAGCTTCTCGCTGTTCAGTATAATGTTGGCTGTGGGTTTATCATATATAGCCTTTATTATGTTGAGGTACTTGCCCTCTATACCCATTTTGCTGAGAGTTTTTATCATGAATGGGTGTTGAATTTTGTCAAATGCTTTTTCAGCATCTATGGAGATGATGATGTGGTTTTTGTCTTTCTTTTTGTTGATGTGGTGGATGATGTTAATGGACTTTCGAATGTTGTACCATCCTTGCATCCCTGGGATGAATCCCACTTGGTCATGGTGTATGATCCTTTTGATATATTTTTGAATTCGGCTTGCTAATATTTTATTGTTTATTTTTACATCTACATTCATCAAAAGTTTTCTTTCTGGTGGGTTTTTTTGCCTGGTTTTGGTATTAGGGTGATGTTGGCTTCATAGAATGAGTTTGGGAGTATTTCCTCCTCTTCTATTTCTTCGAAAACTTTAAGGAGAATGGGTATTATGTCTTCTCTGTATGTCTGATAAAATTCTGAGGTAAATCCGTCTGGTCTGGGGGTTTTGTTCTTGGGTATTTTTTTGATTACTGTTTCAATTTCTTTGCTCGTAATTGGTTTATTTAACTTCTGTCTTTCTTCCTTGGTCAGTCTTGGAAGGTTGTATTTTTCTAGGAAGTTGTCCATTTCTTCTAGGTTTTCCAGCTTGTTGGCAGATAGGTTTTCATAGTAGTCTTTGATAATTCTTTGTATTTCTGTAGAGTCTGTCATGATTTTTCCATTCTCATTTCTGATTTGTGTTGATTCTCTTTTTCTCTTAATAAGTTTGGCTAGAGGCTTATCTATTTTGTTTATTTCTCAAAGAAGCAGCTCTTGGTTTCATTGATTTTTGCTATTGTTTTATTCTTCTCAATTTTGTTTATTTCTTCTCTGATCTTTATTATGTCCCTCCTTCTCCTGAATTCAGGCCTCATTTGTTCTTCTTTTTCTAGTTTCGATAATTGTGATGTTAGACTATTCATTTGGAATTGTTCTTCCTTCTTCAAGTGTGCCTGTATCGCTATATACTTTCCTCTTAAGACTGCTTTCACTGCGTCCCACAGATATTGGGGCTTTGTGTTGTTGTCATTTGTTTCCATATATTCCTTGATCTCTCTTTTAATTTGTTTGTTGTTTAAATAACCAATAATCCATTGGTTATTTAGGAGCATGTTGTTAAGCCTCCATGTGTTTGTGAGCCTTTTTGTTTTCTTTGTAGAATTTATTTCTAGTTTTATACCTTTGTGGTCTGAAAAAATTCAATATTTTCGAATTTACTGAGGCTCTTTTTGTGGCCTAGTATGTGGTGTATTCTGGAGAATGTTCCATGTGCACTTGAGAAGAATGTATATCCTGTTGCTTTTGGATGTAGAGTTCTATAGATGTCTATTCGGTGCATCTGTTCTGCTGTGTTGTTCAGTGCCTCTGTGTCCTTACTTATTTTCTGCCCGGTGGATCTATCCTTTGGGGTGAGTGGTGTGTTGAAGTCTTGTAAAATGAATGCATTGTAGTCTATTTCCCCCTTTAGTTGTGTTAGTATTTGTTTCACATATGCTGGTGGTCCTTTGTTGGGTGCATATTTATTTAAAATGGTTATATCCTCTTGTTGGACTGAGGCCTTTATCATTATATAATGTCCTTCTTTATCTCTTGTTACTTTCTTTGTTTTGAAGTCTATTTTGTCTGATACTAGTACTGCAACCCCTGCTTTCTTCTCGCTGTTGTTTGCCTGAAATATGTCTTTCTATCCCTTGACTTTTAGTCTGTGCATGTCTTTGGGTTTGAGGTGAGTTTCTTGTAAGCAGCATATAGATGGGTCTTGCTTTTTTATCCATTCGATTACTCTATGTCTTTTGATTGGTGCATTCAGTCCATTTACCTTTAGGGTGACTGTTGAAAGATATGTACTTATTGCCATTGCAGGCTTTAAGTTCGTGTTTTCCCAAGGTTCAAGGTTAGCCTCTTTGGTATCTTACTGCCTAACTTAGCTTGCTTATTGAGGTGTTATATACACTGTCTGGAGATTCTTTTCTTCTCTCCCTTCTTATTCCTCCTCCTCCCTTCTTCATATGTTGTGTGTTTTGTTCTGTACTCTTTTTAGGAGTGCTCCCATCTAGAGAAGTCCCTGAAAGATGGCCTGTGGAGGTGGTTTGTGGGAAGCAAATTCCCTCAGCTTTTGCTTGTCTGGGAATTGTTTAATTCCTCCATCATATTTAAATGATAGTCGTGCTGTATACAGTATCCTTGGTTCAAGGCCCTTCTGTTTCATTGCATTAAATATATCATGTCATTCTCTTCTGGCCTGTAAGGTTTCTTTCGAGAAGTGCAATGATAGCCTGATGGGTTTTCCTTTATACGTGACCTTTTTTTCTCTAGCTGCATTTAAACCTCTTTCCTTGTCCTTGATCTTTGCCATTTTAATTATTATGTGTCTTGGTGTTGTCCTCCTTGGTTCCTTTCTGTTGGGATTTCTATGTATTTCTGTGGTCTGTTCGATCATTTCCTCCCCCAGTTTTGGCAAGTTTTCAGCAATTATTTCTTTAAAGACACTTTCTATCCCTTTTTCTCTGTCTTCTTCTTTTGGTACTCCTATAATATGGATATTATTCCTTTTTGGATAGGTCACACAGTTCTCTTAATATTGTTTCATTCCTGGACGTCCTTTTATCTCTCTCTCTGTCAGCTTCTATGCGTTCCTGTTCTCTGGCTTCTATTCCATCAATGGCCTCTTGCATCTTATCCATTCTGCTTATAAATCCTTCCAGAGTTTCTTTCTTTTCTATAATCTCCTTCCTGGCATCTGTGATTTCCCTCTGGACTTCATCCCGTTGCTCTTGCATTTTTCTCTGCATCTCCGTCAGCAAGTTTATGATTTTTATTTTGAATTCTTTTTCAGAAAGACTGGTTAGGTATGTCTCCTTCTCTGCTGTTGTTTCTGTGATCCTGGTTTGCCTGTAATTTTGCCTTTTCATGGTGATAGAAATAGTTTGCAGAGCTGGGACGAGTGACGGCTGGAAGAACTTCCCTTCTTGTTGGTTTGTGGCCTTCCTCTCCTGGGAGAACAGCGACCTCTAGTGGCTTGTGGTGGGCATCTGCGCGCAGACAGGTGTTCTGATTCCTGCCCAGCTGCTATGGAGTTTATCTCCGCTGTAGCTGTGGGCATGGCGTGGCTCAGGCTGCTGCTCCAAAATGGTTGAGCCATGTTGGAGGGGGAGCGGCCGGGAGGGTATTTGTCTCTGTGAGCGGCCTTGTGCTCCCTGCTCCCCAGGGGATTTGAGTGCCCAGAGATCCCCAGATTCTCTGCCTCTGGAGTAAGTGTCCCACCCTGTCCCTTTAAGACTTCCAAAAAGCACTCCCCAAAAAACAAAAACAATAACAACAAAAAAAAAAGCCGCTTGCTTTTCTTTGTCCTCAGGTGCCGACCTCAGGGACTTACTCACCGGTCTTGCTGCCCTGTTTCCCTAATATTGGGGTCCCTTTCCCTTTAAGACTCCCAAAAAGTACTCACCAAAAAAAAAAAAAAATACGCACTCTTTTCTCTGTTCTCTGGTGCCAGCCTCAGGGACCTGCTCACCGGTCTTGCTCTCCTGTTTCCCTAGTATCCAGCACCCCATGCATGCACTGTGTCTGCGCTCTGGTGCAGATGGCTGGGGCTGTGTTTTCAGCAGTCCTGGGCTCCCTCTCCATCCCCGCTCCGACTCCTCTTCTCCCACCGGGAGCTGGGGGGTGGGGCGCTCAGGTCCCGCCGGGCCGGGGCTTGTATCTTACCCTCTTCGCGAGGTGCTGGGTTCTTGCAGGTGTGGATGTGGTCTGGATGTTGTCCTGTGTCCTCTGGTCTCTATTCTAGGAAGAGTTGTCTTTGTTATATTTTCATAAATATATGTGGTTTTGGGAGGAGATTTCCGCTGCTCTACTCACGCTGCCATCTTGGTTCTGCCGTGGAGCTCTTTATATAGAGTCAGTAACAAAATGCTGCCCACGTGTGTAGTCAGTAGGCCGACTAGGGCTACGTGAGAATCCTGGCCATCGGAACCTTCACTTTATCCACACTGCCCCACTCCACCCCCATCTGTCCCATTCTCAGCTTCATTTGCTGTGGTTGTTACCCAGTGCTTCTCAAACATTAGCTGCATCAGACTCCCCTGGAGGGCTTGTGAAAGCACAGACTGCTGGGCCCCACTCCCAGATTTTCCGATCCACAAGTCTTGGATTTGGTATGAGAATTTAACAAGTTTTCAATTGGTGCTGATGATGCTAGTCCACAGACTACACTTTGAGAACCATTGCTCTAAATCAATGTCTGGGCCCAGGCTCAGCAGCACCATCTGGCTTCCTGGTAGACTGGGCCATCCATGAGGTTGCCTTCACATCTATGCACAGCAGTGCTGTCCCGTACACATAAAACATGAGCCACGTCTAACTGTAAATGTTCTAGTCACGATGTTAAAAGTAAACAAACTGGTGAAAGTAATTTCAATCTATTTTGTTTAACCAAATATATTAACATTGAAACATGTGACTAGTTATTAATAATATATTTGATATTTTGTACATTTACAGCGTATGTCAGATCAGGAGAGCCACATTTCAAATGCTCAGCAGCCACATATGCCTAGTCACTAACACAGTAAACAGCACAATGTTGATGGCTTTACCATCTCTCATTACAAAAACGTTTAAACTTGCTATTTTACTTAATTGCTCTGCAGTAAAAGAATTCAAGCTCACCAAATGGTGCAAAGGATCCTTTATAATGAAGATAAAGTGGACAAAAACAAAAAGAGGTAAAACAGGGATCTGTTTTTTACCTTTAACAAAAATATGCCCATATCCCACTTACTCATTTAAAAGAAACTATTATTCTTAATTTGAACAGATGCTGTGAAATATATATGTAAAAGGTCAGAGAAAAGTCAGATGCCACTGGATATCATTTTTTGGGTGGTGAAGTTTGGAATGACATCAGTGTTGATAAAATTCCCTCCGGCTTCTAAAAAACGGAAGACCTAAAGAGTGAATCACAGATTCTTTTTTCTTTCTCCATCCTTTTTCTATTCGTCCCAACTACAGGATAAAATGAGAGAAAATCAGTTACACTTTAACCAGCACCAGTGACTTTATATGTCTAAGCTAATAGCCCTATGAGTATCTGCTGCATTTGTGTGCTATATCTCAACAAGCAGAGAAGAGCAGGTCATTTTCCTCTTGTAACCTGTTCCCTGGTACATAGGATGCCTGTGCAACTGATGGCTTAGATCACATGACTATACCAACTTGTCCCGCTTGCCTAACACTGTAAATGCCTTTTTTAGCTTGAGAGGGCATACTGGGATTTAAATCTCTCCACCTTAAAGGCCTGTGCTCATTCCATAGGAGGTTCTCCCTTGCTCTCCCAGACCCTCAGTTTCCATATCTACTATAAGATAAAGAGGCTGTTATAAATTATTAAATACACAGCTGTGAAAATGCAAAAAGAAAGACAAAGAAAAATGTTAGTTTATCTTTTAAGTAAATTGAAAGACATGATATATCTTAAGACTTAATTACGAATGCAGTGATAAATAATATCCACAGTATGACTAAGTTTCTGCTGTCACATAAAATCCCCAAATCTACAACTGAATGAATATTTAGTATTCATCATTAAATGTGGTCCTGCTTGAAATTCTTAACATTTGCTACCTGTATGTAGTTATATTCTAAGAGGCACTGTCTCCTCGTTAGTACAAGGGGCTATGTTTCCATGGCCCAGTAATAAAAGTCCAAGTGGTGCTCAGCCCAGACACTTTAGCTGCTCAGCTCCTGGTGACTTTTTCTAGACAAATTCCATCTCAGGCAGTGATACATTTACCTCTTGTTAGTAATGTTACACAGGGGGGATGAAGGACCTCACAAGAACAAATGAGTAGCCATGAGGGATATTTCACAAAACACTCTATTTTATATTACTAGGTATATGCATAATTTATTAACATTCTAAATAGGTAAGATTGAATTTTTAAACTAAGATTTTCTAAATTTAGCGGAAGATTTTTTTCAAAAATAATAAACTTGTCAGGAACAGGTGAATGCAAGGAGTTGTTAGGTGGTATTCAAAGCAGTACACAGATACCTGGGTTTCCTGCTCTCTGCTGGGTCCAGATGCATTTACAGGCCTTCTTGTTTTTTTGTTAGACTTTTCTTTTCTTCCTTACTTTCAGTGTCTTGGGCCTTGTCTTCAAACTTTTCAAGTTGATATTTAGTTGTTTCTTTAGTGAAGAATAATACAGACTTTGAGACCAGACATTCACAGGAAAGGAATATCCCAATTTGTAATGAAGAGTGACATCTACTACTCCACCCCCAGTACAAGCAGGATAGGAGTAACGAAGGAATGCATAGTTGGACACCTTCCTACTGGCTGATGCAGCACTTCCAGGGCCCTCACATATCTGCTGATTGCTTTTTCACAGTAGCATTACTTCTGTCCATCCACTAAAGCAGCCACCGTGTGTTACTGATTATTTCTGGAGAAGAAGGGATCAGAACCACTGGGGTGTGCTGCATTCTGTACGTTGTGCTTAGAACTTTCTTGAGAAAATGTTTTGCCTCGTTGACAAATTCTGTAATGAAGCTCATTAGTACCTCAACCTCCATGAATATTTAATGAGTACCAAGTGCTCCTGTATCAGTATATAATATTCTGGGATCAACTTCCCACGAATTTTGACATTTCAAAAGGCCTGAAGGAGAAACGAGGTACACCTTGCACTGGTTATTTCCCTTGTATTTCCCCCGAGCTGCCGCCCACCCGCCCACCTGCCTCCCCCACCCCTCCGGGGGCTGAGGAAACCTGTGGAGAATGCACAGCTCCTCTCACAGGCTGGTGGAGGGCAGCACTTTTCTTCTCAAAGCTGCAAAGGCTGGAGCAGCCTTGGGCTTCTCCACGGGCATATCCAGCCTTTACTTGTTCAGGGCCCCGACCCAGGCTTCACCCCCAGGCCAGTGCCGCCACCCCAGACCTGCTGAGAGGCTGCCTCCCCTGGCACCCTCCCGGGCACACGGTCCGCCTGCACCCAGTGCCTTCCTCACCCTCTGGGCCTGTCACCCAGGCAGCTGCCCCCTCGGGCTCCTCCTTAGGCTCCTTTGCCGGCCTCCTGGTGGCCACCTCCTCACCCTCAGATTCCTCCGCAGGCTACAATGTGCTGTTGCAGCACCTGAGGCGCCAGAGGCACTGGAAGCTCACCAGAGCCTTCAAGAGTGTAAGGCTGTCACCTCACTGGCACATGGCTGCTGTGATGCCATAGGACGATGTGGTTGTTGTAGTACATGTGTTGTTGGAGCAAGCGCATCATGTCCAGGAACGTGAAGGGGAAGCCCGCCACGGGGAATGGGAGGGCGTCCACCATGAGCTCCAGGCCACCCTGCAGGTTGCCCTTGCCCTCCTCGGCCTGCCAGATGTCTGAGCCCTCCTCTCCTCTCTCACCCACCACCTGCTCCACCACCTCCTCCCCAAAGCCTCCCACAGCCCCCGCCACTCGGGCAGCCCCTGCCGTGTCACCTCTCGCAACTCCAGCAGCCCCCACTGTGACACCCCATGCCTCCCCCCCGGCAGCCCCCACTGTGCCTCCCACATGCCACCCTGGTGGCCCCTGCAGCACTACCCCCCTCGCCACCCCAGCGGCCCCCACTGCACCCCCTCTCGCCACCGCAGTGGCCCCTGCCGTGCCCCCCTCACCACCCCGGTGGCCTTCACCACACCCCCCATGCCACTTCAGCGGTCCCCTCCGTGTCCCCCCTCGCCACTCCAGCGGCCCCTGCTGTGCCCCCCCTCGCCACTCTCGCAGCTCCCGCTACACCCCCCATGCCACTCCAGCAGCCCCTGCTGCGCTCCCCCTCACCACCCTGGCGGCCCCTGCCATGCTTCCCCATGCCACCCCTGTGGCCCCTGCCGTGCCCCCCCCCATACCACCCTGGCGGCCCCCGCTGCGCCCCCCCATTCCTCTCTGGCCGCAGTCTTTAGGGCCTTGAACGACATTTACGTCCACACAACTCCTGTCCTTTCAATTTTATGATTGTCAGCAAAACTATAGTGCCCCAATATACTGACCACGTCGGTTGGGGAAACCTCTATAAAGGGCAGAGAGTAAGCATTTTGGATTTGGTGGAGTTCCAAGGTAAAACCGAGACCATTATGTAGGTACTTATATAACAAGAGAAAACAAATTTCCATAAATCTTTTATCTTTGAAACTAAAAATATAATAATAATTGCATACAACTCTTTATACTAAAGGTCTATTAATAAGAATAATGGAATTCTTTTGGGAGAATAAAATTTTGCTTAATTAGGGTTCAGAGTTAGTATTCTTTATCATCAGAATTGATTGCATATGTTCATCTTCTGATCTATAGTGACGTTTTATGGAGTTCATCTTTACAAATGCCTCTTCATGCAGAGTGTCAAATACTGGTATCAATCTATGAGCCAGGTACTTCTAAATATTGATATCAGTCCATAAGCACATGATTTTCATTGAGCATATTCATATCTTAGAAGGCATTTGTAGAATTGTATTAGATTCTTCTCTTGATATTTGCCTTTTAGCATGTCATAACATTGCAGATGAATCACTTCCAATTGAAATTTATGTGGGAGCTCCACATCTGCACAATTAAGTGGGTTTGAAATGCAGAAATTGCCTTTGTGCTTGCATGGAAGTCTGAAAAAAGCTACTGGATCTAAAGTCTGAGCTTGGATTTATGTTCACTGCAAATTTGTGTGGGAATAGGGATCTCACTTCTTACTGTTTTTTTTGGCAGCATGGGAAACATACAAAGTAGCCTGACATTGCTTTGATTCAAACACCATCAGTGTCAATTGAAATGACTTTACCACAGTGTAAGTTTTGTAATAAACATTGTTAGCCTTGTGATTTCAGGTTGAATTCATTAAGAGATATTATCAAACCTACAACAAAAGCTAATCCTCAAAGCCATTCGGTGTTCAATAGTAAGATCTGAGGGAGATTTTCTCAGTCAAAAGTAATTCAATCTCCAACTCAAGTTCAAAAATCACACACAGACACACACACACACCCATACCCCCATACCCGTGACCACTGTGGAGCCATAGAATTGCTGTGTGGTAGGGCAAGTCAGGATATCCAGCTTTTATTTCTGAGAAAAGGTCACAGAACTGTGTGGTTACGTTCATGCAAGTGAATGAAGTTCCCCATGGGCACTATTGGTTCAATAACACATGAGGGATTCAAATACTGTCTGCAGTGTGACTGCCAATAAATTATATAATAATGAATAACCATAAGAGTTAAATACCTTACATCTTCACAAGTTTTGTGTACTTGTTCACTAACCCTTGTTCTGTTGCATGCATATTTTTATTTTAAGTCATCTTAGCAGATTGCACTTCAGGTTACAGCAGTTACTGTCTTTCTCAACTTCTTCAAAAGTGTTCTCCCCAGAGTAGTTCTATGCAAACTGTTCATAGATACTGATTCTTCAGCCACGTCAAACTCAGCAGTCACCAACCTCTCAGTCCTGGTCTGCTCAGTCCTGTTACTGCCAATTACTAGGGTAACTAGTATGGAATTTTTGAGATGCTTTGTTAGTGCAAGTCCTACCAGGACAATCTCAGGCAGGTCTCGTGACTCAAAGTTGTTCTAAAGTAAATAAAAATACTAATTGGCTATCTATCTGACTACATCCCTCAAATCTCTTGAGGGAAGTCCATAGCTCTGCTACTTGGCATCCCATGGATGAGCTCATTAGGAAGCTGCCAATGAAAAACTGTGCCTATGAAATGTTGGCAATTATCTTGCCTAGCCATTTCTGAGCAGAGTCACTAGTTGAGTAATTCACACATAAGAGACAGGAGTACCAGTACAGGGTCTGATGCTAAAACAGTGCCTTAGTCCATGCAATGAAAGGTGATCTTTCGTTTGGAGTGCACACTGCCTCTAAGTCCTGTACTTTTCACTCCAAGTGAGCAATAAACCACTACAGCCATAACATTAGAGTCAAATCTCTGTGATGCTCAATATGGAGTGGACATAGAGCAGTTCAAGGAGCTCAGACAAACCATTGTCTAAATATTTGATAATAAATGTCCACGTTTGAAAAGCACAAGGGGTATGTGGGCGTTTATAGTAGCTTCTGTAACTTCTCTCTGTGATATTTTACTATATGTAAGTCTAGTTAACAAGGATATGTATTTTATTCATGAGGGAGAATTTTATTCACAAATTCACTATTTCCAATTCATCAGAAAGGTTCCCTACCTCTTATGATCAGAGATGAGAAGTCTAGAAACAGTTCTATGGACTTGTTAGGAAAAATCTAGTCCAATGCACTTTGCCCTTCCTAAAACCTGTACAGAAAGAGAAACACAATGTAAAAAAAACACAGCAGTGACTCCTCTAGTAAGCAACAAGCTAGCAATATTTATAACATCTGTTGAATCATGAAGCTGCAGGGCATACCCCGCAGATACAAGTCATTCATCATTCACCAGGCATCTACTGATCGCCTACGATAGGAGTTGTGCTGGTTCCCACTCACAGATATATAAAACTCATGGCTTGTCCTAGTTTATGGTCTAGAGCAAAGACAGACACTTGGACAATGATTCCATACATGTCGAGTGCTAAACAGGGATGAGCACAAAGGGTTATGGGTGCACAGGAAAGAGAATGATTGGCTGGGGGTCAAGGGGAGGAGGGAAGTGGGTTGGTGCCTGGAAAGGTGATCAACAGGAGGCATTTCACTTGGATTCTGAAGGATCACTAAGGATTTATTCAGCAATGAAGGATGACAGGGACAGGGGAAAGCGAGGGGTAACTGCAGGCAAAGGAAGCAGCATGAATAGTGGAAGGGACGTGTTTGTGTGTGTGTGTGTACCTTTCCAAAGAATGAAATGGCTCCAACATGGGCAGAGCAGCAGATGGGCCTGGAAAGCTGATTGAGGCCATAATAACTACTGAGAATAATTGTTACTACTAGGACTTAGTACTAAGAAGGCCTTCCCCCTCCTATATGAACACATATTACTCTGTGCCAGCATTCCTTTCCATACTCAGCTAGCACAGTGGCCCCCCATCTTCTTTGCCTCCTACTCAAACTGATCAACTTTATTCATTAGATCATGTGTTTACACATCTACCAAATTTCTTCAGAACTGAGGCCCTCTTCGTGGCAAGTCTGTGGCCCAGAAGTCCTTGAGACAGTCTTCAGGACCTCACTTGTTTGCCTGAGCCTTCCCAGGGGGTGCAAAGCCTTCCAGGGATCACACTGCCTGTCTCTGGTGTGCAGTTGGTTTCCAGCCTCCATCTCCAGCCATCTACCTGTGACTTCTGATCTCCAAGCCTGGAAGTTGGCACAAGCCAGGATGTCAGATTTCCTTAGGAAAAGGTGCTCTTTTCTCACCGCCCACCCCACTCTCTGTCAGTCAACCAAAGTGGCCAAGTCCTTTCTCTTTATGGACCTATCATCAGGGTCAGGGTGGGACAGAGGGAAGGACCCAAGGCCACAACAATCAGAAGAGGCTTGGTTTACTGTTGGGCATGGCAGTGGGGACCTCCCTGAAGACCAGCCCAGAACTTTTCTTTATAGCCAGGCCTCACCGCCTGCTTACTCACCGCCTCCAGGAAGCCTTTCTTCCTGTATCTGCTCCCCCTCCTCATGCACCCCCCAAAGGCTTTCCTGAAGGACAGTGATATGTGTGACATTGTTCAGGTCCCCTACAAAGCACAGGCCTTTGAGGGGGAGTGCCCAGACCTTCCTCAAGTTTGTACAACCCATCATGTCTTTGCACAGGTAGGCATTTGTGGACGGAATCATGACGGCTTTGGTGTCACTGTCACCATCAGTGGTGTTTCTCTTTGGCCTGCCTAGGGCTTGACTGGCTGAAAGGGGTCTTCTCAACCCTCTTCCTCTCTCTCTTTGGATGCTCTCCATGGCCTCCTGTGAGGTTTCTGCTCTCGTGGCCAGGTGGGATGCTGGGTACAAGGAGGGCCTGCACCCGCCAGGTAAGACCCCGCCCAGCCCCCACCCTCCACAGGGAGTGACTTGATCTGCCACTGGCCTCCTGGTCCACCGTGTCACAGCCAGTCTCGGCTGTGGGTGCTCACTGAATGGAAGCACCCACACAGGGGAGCCATCTCCCTACAGGAGCCAAAAGTCCCAGGGTAAAGGGTACAGGGTGCTCAAGCTCAGCACCTCCTGTGGGTTGTGGCAGCCACAGGTGGGGCAGGGGACTATCAGGAGTGCTGACCTCTGGAGACTTGGCCTGGCCCCCGTGTCTGCAGCGGGTCACTGCACAGGCCTGTGACTTGGAGCCCAGCCCCTGGCAGTGGGGTGGAGTCAGGGCTCCACCCTACCTGCTGAGCAGACACTGCAGCCCTCCGGGCCCTGGTCCTGGGTGAGCTGGCACCACCAAAGGCCTCTTTCCATTCATAGGCTGGCCTAGCTTGTGGGGTTTAGGCGTTTTCCTCTAGGCCCAGTAGTCCTCCCTAAGCTGAAGCTTGGTTATTATTCTTGCTGACTTGAACGTCCTCATGGACCACCTATGCCACGCCCTGGACTTTCTGTTCTGTGACTTCCTCGTCTACTCTGTTCTACATCAGGGACATGATTCTACACTAGTCCTCTCCATCCCCAGACACTGCACCATTTTGAAAACTTACACTCTGGTGCTACAGTTCTTTAGTCCCATCAGATTACTTGTCCAATCCATTGACCCCACCACTTTCTCACTCTTCATCTTCCAACTGTTTTCTCCATTTGCCTCCTTACCCAGTTTAGAGTTCATCCACTGTCGTTATAACCATGCTGTGATAGGCAGTAGAACAGCCAATCCCTCCCCAAAGGATGTCCACATTTGAAATCCTGGAACCCCATGAATGTATTAAGTTACATGGAAAAGGAGAATTAGGGTTTCAGATGGAATTAGGGTTGCTAATCAGCCGACCTCAGGATAGGGAGGTTATCCTGGTTTATCCAGATGAGCCCCATGCAATCATGGAGGTCCTTGAAAGGCGAAGAGGGAGTTAGGAGAGGGAACCAGAGAGATGACAACATGAAAAAGACTTGTTCCAATGTTTCTGGGTGTGAAGATGGAGACGGCGTCTATGGGCCAATGAATGCAGGAAGCCTCTAGAAACTAGAGAAGGTGAGGAAATGGATTCTTCCCCCCAAGAGTCCCGAAGGAAGGCAGAGCTGCTGACATCTTGATTTCAGCTCTGTCAGACCTTGGACATTTGACTTACAGAACTGTGAGATAATGAATTTGTGTTGTTTGTAACCACTAAGTTTGTGGTGATTTGTAACAGCAGCAAAAGGAAACGAATACACACTCCCTTGTTGAAGTCATTCCACTCCCTTCTTCCTCTTCACCGTCTATCATATCCACTAGGCAACGCCCTGACTGCTGCTTGAACCACACAGTATTCCTTTTCCTCGTCCATAACTGAAGCAGTCGAAAATAGTGAAAATGGTCTTACTGGGTTCCCAACAAATCTGTGATCACAAGCACGCTCAAGACTGCCTGGCAACCTCATTAGCCTTCCTCTCCACCTCACATCTTTGACAGCTTCTGTTCGACACTCAATTCTTGGCTTCCTCACTTCCTATGATCTGCCATCTACCCTACCTCAGCCATTCACTGCCAGCACTGTGTCCGGGGTGCCAAACCTTTCTCAATGAAATCTATATCACTTCCAAAAGTCCCAATTTCAAGCATTCTGCACTCTGACCACCACCTCTTGTTTTTTTTATAAAGGTGTCATTGATATACACTCTTATGAAGGTTTCACAAGAAAAATAATGTAGTTACTACATTCACGCATGTTATCGAGTCCTCCCACTCCATACTCCATTTCAGTTACAGCCCATCAGTGTAGTAAGATGCCACAGAGTGACTACTTGTCTTCTCTATGCTACACTGTCTTCCCCATGATCCCCCCTGCACCATGTGTACTCATCATAATACCCCTCAATCCTATTATCTCTCCCTCCCTCTCCATCCACCCTCCCCCACCCCTCCCCTTTGGTAACCACTAGTCCCTTCTTGGAGTCTCTGAGTCTCCTGCTATTTTGTTCCTTCAGTTTTGCTTCGTTGTTATATTCCACAAATGAGGGAAATCATTTGGTACTTGTCTTTCTCTGGCTGGCTTATTTCTCTGAGCATAATACCCACTAGCTCCATCCGTGTTGTTGCATATGGTAGGATTTGTTTCTTTCTTATGGGTGAATAGTATTCCATTGTGTATATGTACCACCTCTTCTTTATCCATTCATCTACTGATGCACACTTAGGTTGTTTCCATATTTTGGCTAATGTGCAAAAGAGTGCTGCAATAAACATAGAGGTGCATATGTCCTTTTTTTTATTTTAGTTTTGGTGTCATTCATCTACAGTGACATGAGTAACATTATGGTTACTATCTTGGCTAATGTAAATAGTGCTGCAATAAACATAGAGGTGCATATGTCCTTTTTTTGTTTGTTTTGGTGTCATTAATCTACAGTGACATGAGTGACATTATGGTTACTAGACTACCCCCACCATCAAGTCCCCACCACATACCCCATTACAGTCACTCTCCATCAATGTAGTAAGATATTATAGAGTCACTACTTATCTTCTCTGTGCTATACTGCCTTCCCCATGCCCCCCTAACTATATTATGTATGCTAATCGTAATGCCCCTTATCCCCCATTGTCCCTCCCTTCCCACCCATCCCCCCCGAGTCCCTTTTCCTTTGGTAACTGTTAGTCTATTCTTGGGTTCTGTGAGTCTGCTACTGTTTTTTTCCTTCAGCTTTTGCTTTGTTCTTATATTCCACATATGAGTGAAATCATTTGGTGCTTGTCTTTCTCTGCCTGGCTTATTTCACTGAGCATAATACCCTCCAGCTCCATCCATGTTGTTGCAAATGGTAGAATTTGTTTTCTTCTTATGGCTGAATAATATGCCATTGTGTATATGTACCACATCTTTTTTATCCATTCATCTACTGATGGACACTTAGGTTGCTCCCAATTCTTGGCTATTGTAAATAGTGCCGCAGTAAACATAGGGGTGCATATGTCTTTTTGAATCTGAGATCTTGCTTTCTTTAGGTAAATTCGTAGGAGTGGAATTCCTGGGTCAAATGGTATTTGTATTTTTAGTTTTTTGAGGAACTTCCTTACTGCTTTCCATAATGGTTGAACTAGTTTGCATTCCCACCAGCAGTGTAGGAGGATTCCCCTTTCTCCACATCCTCACCAGCATTTATTGTTCCTATTTTTTTTGATGTTGGCCATCCTAACTGGTGTGAGGTGATTTCTCATTGTGGTTTTAATTTGCATTTCCCTGATAATTAGTGATGTGGAGCATCTTTTCATGTTCCTATTGGCCATCTGAACTTCTTAATTTCTTCTTTGGAGAATTGTCTGTTCAGATCCTCCACCAATTTTTTAATTGGGTTATTTGCATTTTGGGTGTTGAGGCATGTGAGTTCTTTATATATTTTGGATGTTAACCCCTTGTCGGATATGTCATTTACAAATATATTCTCCCATACTGCAGGAGGCCTTTTTGTTCTGCTGATGGTGTCCTTTGCTGTCCAGAAGTCTTGATGTAGCCCCATTAGTTCATTTTCCCTTTGGTTTCCCGTGCCCGAGGAGATGCATTCAGGAAAAAGTTGCTCATGTTTATATTCAAGAGATTTTTTACAATGTTTTCATCTAAGAGTTTTGTGGTGTCATGACTTATATTCAGGTCTTTGATCCATTTCAAGTTTACTTTTGTGTATGGGGTTAGACAATAATCCAATTTCATTCTCTTGCATGTAGCTGTCCAGTTGTGCCAATACCAGCTGTTGAAGTGACTTTTATTTCCCCATTGTATGTCCATGGCTCTTATATCGTATATTAATTGACCATATATGCTTAGGTTTATATCTGGGTTCTGTATTCTGTTCCATTGGTCTATGGGTCTGTTCTTGTGCCAGTACCAAATTGTCTTGATTACTGTGGCTTTGTAGTAAAGCTTGAAGTTGGGGAGCATAATCCTCCAGCTTTATTATTCCATCTCAGGATTGCTTTGGCTGTTTGGGGTCTTTTGTGGTTCCATATGAATTTTACAACTATTCGCTTTGGTTTGTTGAAGAATGCTGTTGGTGTTTTGGTAGGGATTGCATTGAATCTGTAGATTGCTTTAGGCAGGATGGCAATTTTCACAATATTATTTCTTCTAGCCAAGAGCATGGGATGAGTTTCCATTTGTTCATGTCCTCTTTAATTTCTCTTTAGAGTGTCTCGTAGTTTCAGGGTATAGGTCTTTCACTTCCTTGGTTAGGTTTATTCCTAGGTATTTTATTCATTTTGATGCAATCATGAATGGAATTGTTTTCCTAATTTCTCTTCCTGCTAGTTCATCATTAGTGTATAGGAAAGCAACAGATTTCTGTGTATTAATTTTGTATCCTGCAACTTTGCTGAATTCAGATATTAGTTCTAGTAGTTTTGGAGTGGAGTCTTTAGGGTTTTTTATGTACAATATTATGTCAGTTGCAAACAGTGACAGTTTAACTTCTTTCTTACCAATCTGGATGCCTTTTATTTCTTTGTGTTGTCTAACTGCCATGGGGAGGACCTATTCAACTATGCTGGATAAAAGTGGGAGAGAGTGGGCATTCTCTTCTTGTTCCCCATCTTAGAGGAAAGCTTTCAGTTTTTCACTGTTAAGTATGATGTTGGCTGTGGGTTTGTCATATATGGCCTTTATTATGTTGAGGTACTTTCCCTCTATACCCATTTGTTGAGAGATTTTTTTATCATAAATGGGTCTTGAATTTTGTCAAATGCTTTTTCAGCATCTGTTGAGATGATCATGTGGCTTTTGTCCTTTTTGTTGATGCGGTGGGTGATGTTGATGGATTTTCGAGTATTGTAGCATCCTCGCATCCCTGGAATAAACCCTACTTGATCATGATGGATGATCTTTGTCATTTATTTTTGAACTTGGTTTGCTTCTATTTTGTTGAGTATTTTTGCATCTGTGTTCATCAGGGATATTGGTCTATAATTTTTTTTCTAGTGTCTTTGCCTGGTTTTAGCATTAGAGTGATGCTGGCCTCATAGAATGACTTTGGAAGTATTCCCTCTTCCTCTACTTTTTGGAAAACTTTAAGGAGGATGGGTATTAAGTCTTCACTAAATGTTTGATAAAATTTAGCAGTGAAGCCATCTGGTTCAGGAGTTTTGTTCTTAGGTAGTTTTTTGATTACCAGTACAATTTCCTTGCTGGTAATTGGTCTGTTCAGATTTTCTGTTTTTTCCTGGGTCAGCCTTAGAAGGTTGTATTTTTCTATAAAGTTGTCCATTTCTTCTAGGTTATTCAGTTTGTTAGCATATAATTTTTCACAGTATTCTCTAATAATTATTTGTATTTCTGTGGTATCTGTCATGAATTTTCCTTTTTCATTTCTGATTATGTTTACGCATGTAGACTCTTTTTTTCTTTTTAAGTCTGGCTAGGGGTTTATCTATTTTCTATATTTTCTTGAAGAACCAGCTCCTGCTTTCATCAGTTCTTTCTATTGTTTCATTGTTCTCAATTTTATTTATTTCTGCTCACATCTTTATTATGTCCCTCCTTTTACTGACTTTGGGCCTCATTTGTTCTTCTTTTTCCCTTTTCGTTAATTGTGAGTTTAGACTGTTCATATGGGATAGTTCATTTTTCCTGAGATAGGCCTGTATTGCAGTATACTTCCCTCTTAGCATGGCCTTTGCTGCATCCTGCAAATTTTGTGGTGTTGACTTGTTGTTTTCATTTGTCTCCATATATTGCTTAATCTCTGTTTTTTTTTGGTCACTGATCCATTGATTATTTAGGAGCATGTTGTTAAGCCTCCATGTGTTTGTGGACTTTTTTATTTCCTTTGCATAATTTATTTCTGGTTTCATACTTTTCTGGTCTGAGAAGCTGGTTGGTACAATTTCAGTCTTTTTAAATTTACTGAGGCTCTTTTTGTGGCCTAGTATATGATCTACATAATGTTCCATGTGTACTTGAGAAGAATGTGTATCCTGCTGCTTTTGAGTGGAGTGTTGGGTGGATTTCTGTTAGGTCCATCTGTTCCAATGTGTTGTTCAATGCCTCTGTCTCCTTACTTATTTTGTGTATGGTTGATCTGTCCTTTGGAGTGAGTGGTGTGTTGAAGTCTCCTAAAATGAGTCCATTGCATTCTATTTCCCCCTTCAATTCTGTTAGTATTTGTTTTACATATTTGGGTGTTCCTATGTTGTGAGCATAGATATTTATAATGGTTATATCTTCTTGTTGGACTGACCCCTTTATCATTATGTAATGTACTTCTTTGTCTCTTGTTACTTTTGTTGTTTTGAAGTCTATTTTTTCTGACACAAGTACTGCAATTCCTGCTTCTCTCTATATTAGTTGCATGAAATATCTTTTTTCATCCCTTTACTTTTAGTCTCTGTTTTTCTTTGGGTTTGATGTCTCTTGTAGGCAGCATATAGATGGGTCTTGTTTTTCTATCCATTCAGTGACTCTATTTCTTTTGATTGGTGCTTTCAGATGATGTATATTTATGGTGATTATTGATAGGTATGTACTTATTATCATTTCAGGCTTTAGATTCATGGTTACTAAGGGTTGAAGAGTAACTTATTTACTATCTGTCTAATTTATCTCACTTCATTATGGACACAATCTAAAGATCCTATTTTTTTCCTGCTTTTTCTTCCTCCTTCATTCTTTATAAGGTATTTCTGTATGCCTTGTCTATCCCTTGATTGACTTTGGGGGTAGTTGATTTGATTTTGCATCTGCTTAGTTATTGTTCTATTTTCTTTACAGTGGTTTTATTACCTCTGGCGACAGCTACTTCGCCTTAGGAACACTTCCATCTATAGCAGTCCCTCCAAAACACACTGTAGAGATGGTTTTTTGAAGGTAAATTCTTTCAGCTTTTGCTTATCTGGAAATTGTTTACTCCTTCAAATTTAAATGATAATCTTGCTGGCTAGAGTATAGTTAGTTTGAGGCCCTTCTGTTTCATTGCATCACATATATCATGCCGTTCGCTTTTGACCTGTGAGGTTTCTGTTCATAAGTCTGATGATAGCCTGATGGGTTTTCCTTTGTATGTGATCTTTTTCTCTCTCTAGCTGCTTTGAAAAGTCTGTCTTTATCCTTCATCTTTGCCATTTTAATTATTATATTTTTTGGTATTGTCTTCCTTGGGTCCTTTGTTTTGGTAGATCTATGCACCTCCCTGACCTGAGAGACTATCTCCTTTTCCAGATTGGGGAAATTTTCAGCAATTACCTCCTCAAAGATAATTTCTATCCCTTTTTCTCTTTCTTCTTCTTGTACCCCTATAATGCAAATACTGTTCCATTTGTATTTGTTTCACAGTTCTCTCAATACTCTTTCATTCTCAGAGGAATTTTTCTATGTGCCTCAGCTTTTTTGTATTCTTCTCTAATTTCTATTTCATCTACCTTCTCCTCTACTTCTTCTAATCTGCTTTTAAATGCATCCATTGTATGTTTCATTTCAGGTACTGTATTCTTTAATGATTGAATGTCATTCCTGAATTCTTCCCTGAGTTCTTGAATATTTTTCTGTATCTCCATGAGCGTATTTATGATTTTTATTTTGAAATCTCTTTCAGGAAAATTGATGAGTTCAGTTTCACGTGGCCCTCTTTCTGGTGTTTGTGGGATTTTGGGCTGAACCAGGTTCCTTTGACATTTCGTATTTGTAGGTGTCACCCTCTAGTGCCCAGAAGCTCTACTCTCTGTAGCTGCTCAGCCCCTGGAAAGATGGCGGGGGTTGCCTAGGAGCGGCACTGGTGCCTGTTAGGAAGAAAGAGTTGTTTTCTGCTTTCCGGCTGCAGTGCCTTTCTCCACTGTCAGAACCAGTGGGTCAAGCACAGAGGCCTGTGCTTTGCGTTTGTAGCTGTCGTAGGTGTGGCCACCTTCTGGCTGGCCTGATGCCAGGGCATGGGCTGCCATTTTGCGAGCCAGTGATGGCAGGCTAGCAGTAAGGCACAGCAGGCTGCACAGAGCTGAGTAGCCATCCAGGGGGATGGAGCGCCTGAAGCTTCTGAAAGTTTCCAACCTGCTGGGCAGAGCACACCCAGACAACCTTGTCCACCTATTCCTTCTCCCGATCAGCAAGCTCGATGCAATCCCTGCCCCTTCAGCAGCCCTCTCTCTGTTAGGAAACCTGTCAGACCACCTGCCTTTCCTTTGTCCCAGAGCAGCTGAATGTGGATCCCTGTCCTCCACAAATGGCTGGAATCTCAGTCTCTCCAAGTATTCTGCCTGTCTTAACTTTCCAACCCTACTAATCTCCAGAGCACCATGCAATGTAGGTTTGTGCTCCCAAAGCAGATCTCCAGGGCTGAGTGTTCAGCGGTCCTAGGCTTCCCTCCACCCCCCTACTCCATTTCTCTTCCTCCTGCCAGTGAGCTGTGGTGGGGGAAGGGCTTTGGTCCCACTAGTTCAAGGCTTTGGCATGTTACCTTGTTCTGTGAGGTCTGTTCTTTTCTCCAGGTGTATGCAGTCTGGCGCAGCCTTCTTTCCTGTTGCTCTTTTAGGATTAGTTGTATTAACTATATTTTCATATTATATGTGGTTTTGGGAGGAGGTTTTTGTCTCACCTCTCATGCCACCATCTTTAATCCCTCAAAGTACTGGTTAGATTCTTTTTAATATCTCATTGCTCTGTGCCTTTCCTCATTCTGTCACTCCTACTTGGAATGCGTTCTATATGCATCAGGCTTGATTTTCAAGGCTGTTCTTGAGGAGCCAATGGGCTTTGTGTTTATACTGTCTGTAGTGGTTTTAAATGTACAGAGGATATTGGACACATAAGTAACAATCCCTCCTTCTAAAGCCAGTTGTCAAGTACTGGACATTACCTAGGGATTTGTGCCATGATGGGTCACCTTCCTTGAGGAGCAGTTGCAGAAAAGGCTTACACATGGTGCTATCTTGGCTGGAGTAAAGCATATGGATGTGTTTGAGCCATTCCTTAATCATATATTTAAATTCCCTATATTTAGAGGATTCATTTTTGGTTAGGAGAAGAATCTTGTGGCAGAAGAGAATCCACATTGTCCTTTTACTGGGAAATATTTCATTTTCTGAAAATTTTAACTAAGCCACAGAACATGTAACTATCTAATTTTACAGTTGTAATGTGGGCACCTTTTTTTTCTTCCAAATTCTCACTGCCTTGAAAGTATAGCTCCCTCAATATTAGAGCAGCCTCCATATGTCCTAATTAATGGCCAAAACTTGGCTTCTGTGGAATGTTTCTGTGATGCAGGCAGTAATGGTTCATAATGAATCTGAAAGAACTGTCTAGCCAATCTTGCCAAAACTAAAATTGGTTTTCATTTTCTATATCCCCAACTGTTCATGCTCTGTTGGGAATATTAAATGTATTTGCATTTGGGAGGAACCTCATATGCAGCTCTGTGGAAAAGATAACCATGCTATGATTTTATAAGCCCTGTGTAGCCAAACAATGTATATCATAGGCACATCTGTACACACATTTGTCAGGGCCTGTGATTCTTACCAGCCTTCCTTTTGATCCTCAGAATTTATCAATAAGAAACTGGTGAAAACTTCTACCTCCCTCCCCCAACTCAGAAGCAGAATTTATTTCTATTTCTTTGATCTCTTCTAACTATGATTAACACCTGTGGGCTGAGAGCTAACAACTCCCAGCAGGTAGTATAAAAAGGGCACAGGACCCGTACCCTGACCACTCACTAGTTCTGTTGACCTGTGCTACTAAAACTGATTAAATGCTCTGACATGGAATTTATGAATTTTACCATTCTGGACTATTCTTTACCATCTATTCTAGTTGATGTCTCTTCTTACCTTTCTAGAGCTAAGGTACCTTCTGAACCTTTCTTGGCCTACTGCATACTCACTTCAGTTTTCCTCCATCCAGCCATGTTTCACTTCTGCTCACACCCTGAAGAACTTTTTTGAGGATGGGAGGAAGATTTTTTAGTATCTAAGAATGATAGGGATAATGAATGAAGTAAGGACCCAAAGGCAGTATAAGGGAATGGGATCCAGAGCCCAGGAAGAAGGGCTAAAAAGAGGAGAGACGTCTCTTTCTTTAGAATGAGAGGGAAGAAGAAAAAGTTGAAGGCAGCACAGTTTAGGTTAGTTTTGGTGACTAGAGTTCAAAGTGGCTTCCGTTTTGTAAATTAAGGGAGAGGTGAGGTCAGTCAGGTGAGAGAGAAGGGGAAATGGAAGGCTAGAGCTTAAGAAAGTAGCTAAAATTTGGAATAGACCCTGCTTACATGGTGTCTTTCCCTAAATGCATTCTCTCTATCAGCAGGGACTAGACCAACTTAACTGAAATGTTTCTGCCAGACAATCACCATAGCTAAAGCAGTTAACTGCAGCCCTGATCCCACCACAGAATGAGTTAGTGTCAGTATAAACTGATGGTGTCCAACCTTGGCTGAGCTCTCAGTGTAACCCAGAAATCCATTGATTGGCTTTTGACCTGCTACTTCTGCCATTATATGTTGCCTCTGCCCCCAGAAAGTATGCTAGGTAGTAATATTTGGGCTTGAAGGTCTGTGGTGAGATGATTCTTTTGCTTGGAAGCCGTGGCAGGGACCTAGCTTATGTGACCATCAGCTGTTCTTTAGTGCTAATGGGCAAAATGGCATGTGTCTTTCTGGACTTCCTGAAGCATCTGAGGGAAGATAATCTTGAGTCCCATGTGAAGAGAATCTTCTGTTCTCTTGAGTTAAATGAACTAAGATGAAAAGCAGAAATACAATTTCTATAAAGTCTGGATTCCCTTTCCTCTGTGTGTTTGTTTCCTTAGTATTTCTATGAGTGCTGTTAAGCTGAGGAGCTAGACTCATCTGTCATAACAGGAGTACACTCATAAATAGTGCTCTATATAAAATGATGTGCAGTGATACAAGAGCCTGAGGGAAGACTTTGAGATGAAAAAATGGTGGACTTTGGGACCAGAGGATTTGTGATGGATTTTATGTGTGGCCTAGTATAAGAACTGTAGTGTGAGTAGCAGCCTGGTGGACAAGGTAGGTATATCAAGTCATGTAAAAACCCCTTTTCAGATTAAGGCAATAATATTAAGCTGAGGTATCTGAAGGACAGACATGTAGGAATAATAGTAATTAGTGACTGCTGTGTTTCAGGCACAAGTCTCAGTACATTATCTGTATTAACTCAGTTAACTCTCACAGCAGCCCTGTGAGGGAAGTACTGCTCTTATTCACTAAGGTTGGAGGAGTTTAAATAACCTGCTCAGGGTTACAGAGCTAACAAATGGGAGAGCTAGATTTCAAATCCAAGCAGTTAATTGTGATGACAGCCAAGGAATTATCACCTCTGTTTTTAAAATAGAGAGAGTTAGTAAATTGCCCAAGGTTAAATAGCTACTCTAACTAAACTTGTTCAAGAACCCAGATGTTCTGTCTGTAAGATATGTTTTGTTATTACCCCCTTGGTACTCAGACTATCAGTAACACTGACATCATTTGGGAGCTTAGTGAAATGCAGGCTGTCAGCCCCCTTCCCAGATCTGAATCTGAATCTACCCTTATATGAACATTAAAGTTTGAGAAACAGTGGGCTCTACTTCACTGTCGCTAGTTACTGGGACAGGTAGGTGCAAGCACAATTAGCCAAAGGCAGAAACTACATCATTATCATCCATCTAAGAAAGGTGAGGGTTGAAAATTTGGGGTTTCAAATAGCAGGAAACCGGGGTTCGAATAGTTTATCAGCATTGGAGACATGGAGAGGTAAGGAAATGGGATTGTATAGAAGCTGAAGTTCCATGTGGTTCACGGAAGAGCAACTGAAGTGCGTAGGCAGGGCAGGCCCAGCAGCTCCACCCCTTAGAGCTCCTTCTATTTATTTGCCAGGGGCAGGGCTGGCTCTGAAGTGGGTCTGACTTTGCAGTCAATTCAGCAGGGAGGATTAAAGGATGGATTTGGCATTCCTTCTAGCTGACAGCTTCTCTGTCCTGGGAGAATCATGAATTTCACTGCTTTAAGTAAATGTTGTATATAAATATCTAGATTTATAAAACAGTGAAAGTTACAGGTTTGGCATCTGGATTTATGAACCATGTAACTAAGTTACTTGTTTTGTTAAAGGATGCATCATATGTTTCCTTTCAATAATGAGCCTACCTAACACATTTAAGACATAATTCAGTTTTCAGCACTGTTAATAATACAACCTGGTAGGAAGCTACATGATATAATTGAGGTGTCCCTGTGTGAACCAGGATCATTTGCCTAAACAACTGCATAAAGTGAGCTGAATGTCTCCTGAACAGTGGATAAATAAGGTTCTGGTATATGGCATCCTTTAAAATACAAGAGAGGTGCTTTCTGGAGAACACACTGCTTTTGACTTTAGGCCTCCTTCAGTTTTTCTGTTTCACAGTTTTTATTCTTCATGGTCCATTGAACTGAACTTGTGACTTAAAGTGGTCCATTGAACTGAGGTTTATTGGAATTTGAAGAAGGAAACAGTAAAATAAAAAGGCAGTTTTGTTATTTTTGTACAAGGCCTCCTAAGCAACATTTCACAAACCATATGGTGTCAATTACATCTGTGGCTTCATTCGTTCATCCATCCACTCACCTACTCACCTACTTACAGATTCATTTGTTCAGCCATTATTGTCAATAGTCACTTTGTTAGGATTGGGGATGCAACAGTGGATGAGACAGATACAGTTCCTGTCCTTTCGGAGTGTATAGTCTAGCATGAGGCACAGCCAGATTAACCAGGCATTTCCCAGTTCTGTCATTATCAGCTATGATAACTGAGTTCTAGGATGTCATGGGATCATAGAACAGCTGATGACTCACACCAGCTGAAGTTTGGGGACAGAAATTATATAAGCCATCTATTGGTGTATAAGAAATTTCTCCCCAAATGGCATTTTAAACAACACACATTTATTATTGTGCAGTTTCTATTGGCCAAACACTGGGTTATGATTTTGCTGGGTACTAAGCTTCTCATTAGCTGTAATACAGGTGTTGGCCAGCATTGTAGTCATCACAAGGGGAATGATTCACTTTCAAGCCAACTGACATGATTGTTGGCAGAACTCAGGTCCTTGTGTGTTTTTGGACTGTGGGCATCAGCTCTTTGTTGGTTATTGGCCACATGTTGTCCTTAAAGTACTTGTCACACGGGCCTTTCCATAGAGCAGCTTACAACATGGCAGCTGGCTTCATCAAAGTGAGCAAGTGAGGGAGAAAGAGTGAGGGGAAAAGACAGCATTGTAGTCTTTTGTAAACTAATATCAGAAGTGACATCTCATCACTTTTGCGATATATACTGCTCCTTTGAAACAAATCACTGGATTCAGCTAGACTCAAAGGGAGCAGCCCATACCCAAAGGGAAGAGGAAGAGATTATATAAGGATGTGAGTATCAGGAGGCAGGGATCATTTGCCATTTTAGATTAGGAGCCATTTGGATTCTCTTCACTGCAGAAATGTTCTTCTATGCAGAGATGTGAGTTGCAGCTGCTTCATGGCTCTGTTGTACTACATTCTTACTCAAACTCAAAATTTGGCACAAGGTTTCTCTGTCTTCAGTTGCTGGTATATTATGTTGATTGATAAGAATAACTACTCTGGTTATTAAGTCCCCTCTCTCTTCAATCACCTTAATCATAGTGGTTAAGAAGATCAGGTAGAAGTTTTAAGAAAGAATATTTAAACAAGTGCAAATTTAGTGTCAACTTCCATGGTTTTGTTGCTGGGCTGAGTTTGTTATCGTTGGTTCTTGTCCCCATTGAAACAGAGAATTGAAAGGCAGGAATACAATAGTGAAGCAGAGCAAAAGTTTTATTTGAATACACTCCGAGGGAGGAGTGGGCCAGAGTCAAGGTAGACAAAGACTCCCAATCCATTAGGCGGGAGATCTTTATATTACATTCTGGCTAGCAGGCACCTCTTTGATTGAGAAGGTGGGTTATTTGATTGACAGGTCCATCTATATAGCCAGTGAACATGTCCTTTCCCATGATGTGTGGTTTGGATGCTTCTTAGTTTTGTTTGATTGTGCCCACGTTGGGATCTGGTTGGAGTGATCCTGATAGGCATGGAGGTTATCTCTGCAAAGCCTTTGTTATCTTCCCCAACCTGGGCAGAGTTTGGGTACTTTTTTCTTTGAGCCTTATCTTCTTCCCTTTCCCTGGCTTCTCATGTCTGTCTTTCTACCTAACAGTATCTGGCCAAGATTCCTGGTAAGCCTGTTCTCAGACACCTGTTCTAATTAGGTTGTTTTCATTGCAGATGGCTCATTCGATATATACCTTGAGTAATAGATAATTTAAAATGAATGTATTTGTCCATTGGGATCTAGAAAACGCTTGAAAACCAGTTCTCAGGAAGAGAGGTATATCAGTTGAGGTAAGGGATATGCTACTACGAAGCCCCAAAATGGAATGGCTTAAGTAAGATGGGAATCTATCTCTTGTTTCTTCCTCTGTATCTCTCTTTCTTTATTCCTCCCTCTCCCTCCTCTTTTCTCTCATTACAGTACAGCTCCTTGAGGTGGTTCAGGGATCCAGGAATCTTCCATTACTTTCCCAGCATCCTCTAGAGCAGAGAGAGAAATTATGGCTGGCAGGCCAAATCTAGCTTCTTACCTGATTTTTATAGATTAAGTTTATTTGAACACAGCCATCACCATTTATTTACATATTATCTATAGCTGCCTTAGCATTATATCAGCGGAACTGAATAGCTTTGACAAAGACCTTGTGGACCACAAAGACTAAACTATTTATGATACGGCCCTTCACACTCACAAAAATGATCTCTAGGCCATTGTCCTTGTGTGCATGTTTCTGCCATGTTTTCATTTCAGATTGTGGGAATAGAAAAGAGCAACAGTACAGAGTAAAGGGTTTTGTTTCAAGGAAGTGATGAGGAAGTTGTACCCATCACTTTTGCTCACAAGCCACTGGTAACAATTTAGGCATGTAGCCACACCTGGCAGTGAGGGTGGCTGAGAAATTCAGTGTCTAACTGGGTGGCTTTGTGCTCAGAAAATGCTCATGGCAGGAGGGTAATGGGTACCAGTATTATCCTCATTTTTCAATTAAATAACCTAAGGCAAAGATAGGTGAATTTACTTTGTAAGGACACAGAGTTAGTAACAACTATTTTCTGTCATCAGCAATGGAGCTGTAGTAGCATCAGGCTATGTTCTTAGAGACTAGAAGATAATTCAGAATCCAAGGCAGCTTCAGAGACTGGGGCATTAGGGTAGGTGATATTCAGAGGACCTGTTTTTCTTTCTCTCTTCCTGGAAATGGGCTTTCTAATCTTTTACTTGGTGTATCTTTTCTCTCCATCCCATTTTCTGTTTACTCAGGTTTTTTCTTTACAAGTTTCTCTTGACCATAATTTCCTCATGACTAGTTTTGCCTTATGGTATTTTGTGATTATCTTTTAGTCTTATCTTTCAAGATTCTCTTTGTTCATTGCCTTGTTTTCATAGTATGACCCTGTTCACATTTCCAAAAGGGAGAATTAGATCAGTCCAGACTGTTTGCCATTAGAGTTTCTGGCCACTGTTGGAATGGCTGACATGGGGTCAGTAATTACCCTTGTCTGTGGCATTAGGGATTGTGTAGGATGGGTTTACTTGATGGAAAAGATGGCTTTCTGGGGCTTTCCTTGAACAAAGGAGTGGGGATAGACAGTTAAGAAATTTACCATAACACCATAGTCATAAAAGCTACAGCCCCTCTTTGACACCTAATATTGCCCTAGGCCTTCATGTGAATCCTTTTATCTGTCATATCTACAGCTTGTCAGTCTGCTCTTCTCTATGAATGAGCCAAGTATCATCAATGCTTCTCATTATTTTTTTTAAAACAATCATTTGAAGTATAAAGATTCCCCTGGTGTAGATAGCAGGTGGCAGTTACCATTTGTTGATGAACATGAACCTGTTGATGGATTTAGATGTAATAGAGGGATTGAGTATAAAAACTACACCTGTCTTAGAACTTCAAGAAAGGTAGGTTTATAACTTCCTCATTTCATTGTGTTCATCTCCTCTCTTCCCATAGCAACAATTTCACTTGGAAGCTCCTCTCCATTGTAGGAATGAATGCTTATTGTGTGGCAGGCACTGTGCTGAATGCTCCATGTACACTTATTTAATTCTCACCCAACGCTGCCATGTAGATACCAGTACAGCAGGCTCCCTTAACCATGGTTTCATTTTCTGTGGTTTCTGTAACCCATGGTTAATCTTGGTCCAGAAGCTTATGAATCTGCTCTTGACATAGTGTTAGAAGGTGAAGAGCAGCCTAATGCTGCATCACAATATTATAATTGTTCTTTTGTATTATTATTGTTGTGGATATGTGCCTAATTGATAACTTAAACGTTATCATAGGTATGTATGTATGGGGGACAAAACCAGTATATATAGGGTTTGGTACTATCAGCAGTTTCAGGCTGGGAACTGGGGCCTGGGAACACATCTCCTGCTGATGAAGGGGAATCTGCCGTATTCCATTTTTCAGTTGAGGAAACTGAAACACAGAGGCCAAGTGACTTTCCACAAGTTGCATAGCTAGTTGTCGCGTGCCCTGTCCTCGCCGGCAAGAACAGCATGCAACAACAGCAGGATTCTTCTGCAGAAAGCTTTATTCTTCAGCTCTTTGTGAAACAAATGAGTTGGGCAGGACCCAGAGGGGAAGGAGAGGCTTGCTTATATAGTTCTCATGCTCTGACCTGGTTGGTGCGGCTCCATATGCCTTATTAGCATAACCATTTGGTGGGTCTCATTGGTCCTTATGCCAAGGCGCAATTAGCATGTAGTTTAGTGGTGTGGGATGATTTGTCATTAGGAAGTTCCGGGGCCTTCCGGCTGCCCTGCATTGGGTGCTATTTTCTGAGCGCGGCTGCCAACATCTCCCCCTTTTTTGTCTAACAGAAGCTCAAGGCGGAACTTGCCAGCAGAGGCGGAGACAGAGGCCTGACCTCCATCATACTTCCTGATGCCCCCTTTTTGGAGAGGGGTTCTGGGCATCTACCCCTATGCAGTCAGGCATGCCTCTCAGAGGGGTCCAAGACCTCTTGCAGTGCTTTGCCTCGCATCCTCTGGCTGGCGTTGGGACCGCTTGGTACAAAGGGTTTGGACCCTTTTTCTCAACCCTCTTGCACCATGAGCTTCTTAAAGAAAGCTGTGATTAAGCATTGAGGTACTCGGGCCTGGTGCAGTGCCACATGGGCTCAGGGTGCAAGAGCTACCTCAAGCTAAAGCCGAGCTTCCTTCTTAAGCATATTGAGCCACACTTGGGGAGAGGCGCCAACGTCTATCGCCATTAGGTCTTGAGCAAGGATCACCTTGTCCTGCTTATGTTGGTTGCGGAGTCTGCATAACAACCAGAGTAAGAGCATGAGACCTCCAAGCAGGAACACGCCCATCCCAGCCATGCCCGCCCACTCCTTGACGTGGGAGAGAGCTCTGAGGAACCAGGAAGAGAGTCTTTCCGCTACGGAGATATCTAGACGGGTGGAGTTGATGTGGATAATTTCTTGCCGCAGTTCTTCTAGTGCTCCATCGAAGCCTGGGACCAGTTTCCTGAAAGATACTGGGACAGGCCTCGTGACAGATTAGTGAAAGCATTTAATACTTCTGTTAGTGATCCTGGCTTGTTTGTGGCTCTGTAATATGGCTGTGGCTAGGCCCGCGTTGGTGAGTGGTCCTCCTATTTCTCTACAGGCTTTCAACCAAGCGTGTATCCCTTTCTGTTTCCAGGGTGTTATCGCCTGTCTGCATTCCTTGGTACATTGTTCAAATACTAATTGCTCCACTAGGGGCATTGCTTGTTCCTGATCTCCAAATATTCTGCCTGCAGCCTCCATCATACGAGCGACAAAGTCCGAAAATGGCTCGCTCGGCCCTTGAATAATTTTTGTTAAATTGCCTGACACTTCTCCTTTGTTGGTGAGGGCTTTCCATGCCTTGGCGGCACACGTGTTTATTTGTGCGTACACCTGTAAGGGGAAGGCGGTCTGGTTGGCTACCCACTGTCCTTGGCCCGTCAGCATATCATATGACCACGCAGGCTGTCCTTCGGCCGCGTTTGCGCGTGCCTGGGTCATACTGATATCATGCCACAATGCCTTCCATTCTATGTATTGCCCCATACTAGAAAGGCATGCCTTAGTTACATATTGCCAGTCTGCGGGTGTCATGGCTGTCTCTGTTAATCTCTCAACTTGTGCTATGGTATAGTTAGCACTGACTCCATAAGCCCGAACGGATTCTGCTAACTCCTTAACTTGTTTATGGCTCAGGGGCTGGTGAGAGCGTACGCCATTATCCTCAAATACAGGAAACATTTGTCTAATTGCCTGAAGAGTATCTGGGTGGCAAAATGAGAGTGCGCCACTCACGTAAGGTGGCGGGGCAACGGGCGTCGGGGGACACCCTGCTTTCATTTTTTCCTTGGTCCGCTTTTCAACTTTGCTGGTTCCCTTACTTCTGCACTCTGCGGTTTTATTCTCTTCCCCTTCCTCTGCGGACGTTAATTCCTCCTCAGATTCCCTGTTGGAGAGTTGGAGGTCCCTCAACTCTTTCCAGGGGTATTTACTATTTTCTCCGAGGCGATCGTCACTCGCTTCTCGGGGCTCTTTCGCTTTTGCCCTAGGCGGGCTTTCTCCCTCACTCTGAGGTTTCTTTACCTTCGTTTTTGTGGCCTTTTTTCGGCCGCGCGCGCTCTCTGTTTCCCGTTCCGTTTCTGACATGCTCTCTTGGATATCTGTCAATGCTCTCTGACCTTCTTTTATTACCTTTTCACATCTCTCATCTTGCAGACAAGCTCTAATCAGTTTCCAGAGGGGCCTGGTGCCTCCCCTCAGGCTACCCTCCTCCTCCTCTCTATCAAGATCTTTCCCCAGTTTGTCCCAGCTCGGGATTGAGAGGGACCCTGAACAAATGAACCAGGGGGCCACACGGTCTATCTCCTTCACAAAAGATCCTAAGACTTTGCTGGAGACCTTCAAGTTTCGCTCTTTGAGAGCTGTCTGCAGCGCCGTGACTAATGACGGTGCATTCCCCATAGTGCCTCCTTATTTACAGAGAACCATCAACCATTATCCTGAAAAGCAGGGGCCTCTCAGAACTTACCCCTCCGGGCTTTCTTCTGACCTGCAGTTCTGAATCCTCTCCAGATGTCTGAAGGGTCCTCCCTGTGCCGGTGATGTTCTGGTTCCCGGGATTCGGCACCACTTGTCGCGTGCCCTGTCCTCGCCGGCAAGAACAGCATGCAACAACAGCAGGATTCTTCTGCAGAAAGCTTTATTCTTCAGCTCTTTGTGAAACAAATGAGTTGGGCAGGACCCAGAGGGGAAGGAGAGGCTTGCTTATATAGTTCTCATGCTCTGACCTGGTTGGTGCGGCTCCATATGCCTTATTAGCATAACCATTTGGTGGGTCTCATTGGTCCTTATGCCAAGGCGCAATTAGCATGTAGTTTAGTGGTGTGGGATGATTTGTCATTAGGAAGTTCCGGGGCCTTCCGGCTGCCCTGCATTGGGTGCTATTTTCTGAGCGCGGCTGCCAACAGCTAGTAAGTGGCAAAGCCATGATTTAAACTTAGGTTTTATTCCAGAATGATGTACTTCACCCCCACACTTCATAAAACTTCTGAGTACTCCACATGCAAAGTTCTCCAGGGACAGATGCTGTAACTCTGTTTTCTATACCTTTTCTTGTGAATGACTTTGCCTCAAAAATTCTGTATTTACGAGCTACGGAAGTCTCTGGGAAAACTGTCAGGGGCTGTTAAGTCAAGTATGCATGTTAAAACAAAAGTTCAGTGATGTGTTTTCATGATGGATTAAAATTTTCCTGTGGCATCATGAAGGTCCACTGGCTAAGTGAATGTGCTCCTAGAGTTGTCTAAAGTATTTACTATCTAGCATAAGCCATCAACATTATCTTGGTAAATGCAGAGGGTTGATTTTTCTTAGTACACATTAATCATTCAGCCACAAATAGTCCCAGGTAGTTATATCTCTTATGTAAGTATTACGAGTTTTAAGTTATTTTTTAAATATATGAAATTTTACAGTGGCATGACATGTTACATCAGTATATGACTAATGTCAGAATGGTCTTTCCTGGGATAGGAATTCTGACAAAAAGTTTTAGAAAATATGTAGGCTACAAATGTAACAATTGGTCTGCAAAATTCGCATGTAAACTCCCTCTATTTACACTCCCTTTATTCTACTTCTCTAAATTAAATTATACTCATACCCTCCTTCTAACACCTGGTTCAAAATGCTCCTGTAGGAATCCAGTCGCAGTTACTGATGGGAGGGACCCATCCCTCCCTCCCTATGTGCCCTCACTACTTCTAGACACAGTTCATACACACATTTGCTGTTGCTGACGTGTTTTCTGTAACTGGTCTTAAGTCATCTTATGCATGTTTGTTTTGTCACATTATAAAGACCGAACTATCTTCATGATGTCAGGAAGGGCCTTTGCAAACAGAAGGTGAGCAGTAAATGATGTTGACTGACTGCCTTTAAGGAACATGAACATCTGCTTGCAGCAGGTCAAGACTCTTGGAATTCTCAGTGAATAGAGATCTCCTTAATCACAAAGACATGCCAGGAAGAAGGGGAAAAAAGCACCTATAAATTTACAGCAAAAAGCGTAAAAACAAAACAAAACAAGCAGAAACAAAATCAAAACCTGCACTACTTGATTTTGTTCAGGCACATGCTAATTGCTTCACCTGACTGATTAAGGTTGTCCAAGAGTCTTTTGTAAGTAAAGGATAAAGTCATCCTACATTGTTTCTTGAAAGGAATATGTGGAGATTTGAATGTGTTTGATTTTCACTTGAAGTTGTCTTATGGTTTTGTGGAAGGTACTAGTGTGCCATCCACTCCCTTCTGTGGTTAGGTGAAGGCATGGTTTGTGTGTGTATGTCTTCCTAGTAACAGGGGGCAGAGGTCTTCCTGAGTAACAGCAATCCCCTTCTGCTGAAATCTGTGGGACCCCTGATTTATCAGAAAGCTGTCACAAGAGTTTATCTGTATAAAAGAAAATAATAAATTAAGCCTTGGAATTGAAACAAGGGAACTTTGAGTGCACTGTTTGCATGAACTCATAAAATCCAAATTATGAAGGAAGGTTGACAGGTCTGGGTTTGGTATCCTGGAGAAGTATTTTAGAAGAGATCAATAAAATTTATAGGTATTTAATAGAAAACATGTGAGCCAAGTGTTCTCTAAACTTGGAAGCTTTGGGAGGCATGTCCTGGCAATCCTAGTTCTCCTACACCATCCTTTGTCTCATCTGTATCCAAAGAATCGACCTGTTTTCTAGCTCTGAGGAAGCTGGCCTAACCTAGGAATGTCTTAAGGAGTCAGCTCTGCTGTGGTCATTCTTGCTCTCTTCAGACTAGTTTAAATCAAGGCATCCAGAGCTGTCCTTTGAGCACATAGGTACACCAGTCAGTCCACTGTCAGCAGAATGGGGCTTTGAATAGTTTATCTGTTTGAACAGCTGGGGTCTTTTGACCTTCTGCTCTTTCTCACTTGCTCTTCTTTATGATCAGTACAGCTTTCTGCCTGGTCCTGTCTCACAGCTTTTTGTGTGTTCCCTCTACAACAGAAAGTGTTCCATTTCACTTGGTAAAATAGTTTTTTTATGCAACTAGTAATAATATAGTTAGCTGTTCATGAGGCTGCTTCCCTCATCACACTGTGAACCAAGAAGAAGATCATATCTCATATTCCTCTGTATTACTAGCACCTAGCAAAAAGCAAGTGTTCTGTAAATGTCCTATGAATGAATGAGCCTGAGTTGTGGCCCAGGAAAAAGGACCAGGGTGAAGACAATTGCATGAACCAAAATAGTAATGGCTGCTTTTTATTGAGCTCTTACTATGTACCAGGCATTGTACTGAGCACTGAAATGATGTATCATTTAATCCTTCAACTACTGCATGGGAAGTTGTTGTTATCCACATTTCTAAATGAGAAAACTGAGGCCTAGAGAGGTTAAGTTACCTACCCAAAGTCACACAGCTAGTGAGTGTTGGAGTATGGCTCAAACCAAGGGGCAGCAGTTTCCAAATCTCCACCACTACTCTGCCTGCTAAAATGTCAGCCTCATGGGAACCAAATAAGCTTGGCCTCCCTGGTGAGGAGCTCAGTGTGACTTCAGGTTTCTGGGCCCAATCTAGCTTCCTATGAGAACAGGCCTTGATCTAAATTATTCCAGAAATCTGGGGACTTACTATTGACAGTAAATTTTCTTCCAGAAGGGGCAGAGACTACTCTTGATTTGGGGATGAAGATGCTAGTGCTGGAAGAGTCCTCTGTGGCGTTGTGGTGTTCGGTTTAAACAGGTCCTTTATGATCCTCCCTTATCAGACTCTGTGTGTTTCTCTTCTGGTCTGTTTTCCTGAGGTCAGTGATATGAATCACTAAGAATGGGTCACAAGTGTTCCTGGCAGAGGAAGTATCATTTATAAAGGTTGTAGGAGGGAGCTTGGCATATTCAAGGAGCACAATGGGGTCAGTGTAGCTGGAGGCCAGGGACTGAGTAGCACACACCACATGAGCCTGAGGGGGGTTATCTATTTCAGAACCTCCAGAGAACTCAGGAGGAGTGTGGTGGGACAGTATTATGAATGAAGAAACAGTAATAGGTGGGACAGTATTATGAATCAAGAAACAATAATAGGAGAGTCTCTCCTACTTTCAGTGAAGTAAACCCCTTGAATATATTAAAAATAGCCCTTCATTGAATTACCTGCTATGATGGATTGCATACTAAGGAAATTCCAGGGTGCAGTCAGGACCCCAGTTATACTCAATAAATTCCCAAAGAACACAGTATTCATGAAAAAATCAGAGTAGAAGTGTTGGGCCAGGATTATACAGATAGCTATAGATGTAGATATAAGTACAGATAATTAAATGAAATGAGATTAAATTCAGCATAATCTAACAGATTAGTAGGTGTGTTGAAACCTTTAGTCACTAATTATAATTTAGGAAATAGCAGCTTAATTCCCATACTTATCCCTTTCCTTTTGGATCTACAGTTTACTTGATAAATTATTCATCTAATGGTTAATCATCTGCCTCCCTGTTTAGACTCTGATGAGCTAGCCCAAGATTTGAGGAAAATGATTTTTGAAATACTCCAGGATTCATGAAACCCCGAAAGCTCCATGAAGCTGGACCTCTTTACTTTTCTGTCAAAAAATAAAGTGGAAAGGTGGTGGGAAGTTTCTACATTTTGTAGTTTTCTCCACAGAAGCAATGGAGTTTGGAGGAGGAGGGTGTGCTGGGAGTTGATCTGGCAAGAACAGGAACTAACATTTACTGAATGTTTGCACACCATGAATTAAGGCATCTGATTTGATGCATTATCTCATTTGATTGGCACAACGACCTTTTGAGGTAGATGCTCTTAATTACCACTTTAGAGATGAGGAGACTGAGACTCAGGTTAAGTGACCGGCCTAAGATCCTACAGCTGCCTAAGTTGTGGATCAGGGACTAGAATACTATGCAGTTCTGTCTGCTTATAAATGTGTGCCCTTCCAGATTCTCCTTTGCCTGCTTCTTCGTTTTTCTAACAGTTGGCTTCTCTTTACCTTTATGGTTTTCATGAGAAAGTGGCTCTTCAATTTGGAAATCGGGGCTTATAGGGAGGAAGACCCAATATGTCTGATTTGCTGACCATCTAGCATTTCTACTTCTAGAATATGAACAACTTACCAGTTGAATGGATTTAAGGTTATTTCTGCACGACTTTCTGCCACCCCTCCCACTGTCCCTGCTTGCTGGCCTGACACCACATGAAAACCTCCCTCTTCATTCCGCTCTAGCTGCAGGCAATTGATCCCCAGTAATAATTTCTGGGGCTAAGCTCAGAATTAATTATGTGCCATGAACCAAAAATGAAGTACTTTAACCAGGTTTCTTGATACCTGAGAGTCCCCGGTAGATTGAAGGGTAGAGGGACATCTTTTGAGTATGTATGCTTTGGGGCAGTTCAAGCCTGTGTAGATATGGCAGTGAGGGCCACCTTTGGAAACCTAAGGACAGAATAAAGGCAATGGGTACTTGGGGTCAGGAAGAGGAATTTCCACTAAGAATAACAATTCATGAGAGGCAGAGATCATATCTTGTTTTTTGTTTCCAGCACCTAATATAGTGACTTAGATGTAGTAGGTGGTTAATAAATGTTTATTAAACATTCAAGTGTAAAATTCTAAAAAAAATATGAATCATTGAAAAGAAACACCTTTTTGTTGATAGGCATTTTTTAAATTACTCATTCATTTATTCATTCATTTGATAAGCATTTATTGAACACATATAATGGGACTGGTATGCAAAAAGGCAGAGCCTGCGAAGAGTATAACAGAAGATAATGGCAGAAAGTTAGAGGGGTTCTATTAGCTTGTGTTAAAGTATACTGCAAAAGCTCTAGGGGTTTTTTTTTTTTTTGAGAGGGCATCTCTCATATTTATTGATCAAATGGTTGTTAACAACAATAAAATTCTGTATAGGGGACTCAATGCACAATCATTAATCAACCCCAAGCCTGATTCTCAACAGTCTCCAATCTTCTGAAGCATAACGAACAGGTTCTTACATGGTGAACAAGTTCTTACATAGTGAATAAGTTCTTACATGGTGAACTGATAGGCATTTTTTAAAGTAATTTTTAGGCTATGAGAACAAAATCAAGGAAGCATAGTGGCCCTTTCAGGAAACTGCTGTGGTTAACATACAGATACTGGTAATAGTTGTCTTGCCAATGGGTTTCAGCTCCAGGCACTATAGATTCAGTGAGACTGAGGAATGACAATGGAACTCTTGGGGTGAAAGGGTTTATTACCCAGCTTGTTCTCCCAGCGATAGGTCAAGCTCTAGAACTAAGTCTGCATGTAACAGTTTGCAGATCTGTAATCCTCCTTTATCTCTGCCTCCACCCAGAGTACTGGGCAGAGCTCTGTATATAGTGACTCAGTCAATAATAGCTTACTGCCTATGGGTGTGGGAGCAGTAGCCTAGCAGCAGGCCAGTTACATCATCAAGTAGTTTAGGGTCAGGTGAGGATCCTGGGCATAGGCACCTTCACTTTATCCACAAGTTCCAACTCTGCCACTAACTATGTGCCCATGGACAAGTTATTTAACTGTTCTGTGTCCATGTTGCCTCATTTTGTTCATATGAGTTTATTATTTTATGCACATAATAAAAAATTGAATATTTATTTACCTCCTGACAGTTTACAAAAACTCATGTATATTATCTTATTGAAGCTTCCACAGTGTTGTGAGGTAAATATTATCTCAGTTTCACAGATGAAGAAACCAAGGCTCTGATTAAGGAAGTAATTTGTACTATAGCTCAGTAAGTCTTTTGATTCAAATCCAGTCTTTTTTCCCAGATACTACAGCTGTTTCCACACAGTCATTACCTGTATGTAAACAGTGCTTCCAAAGTGCTTGAAAAATCATTTGTCCCCTTAAGTCCTCAAACATCTCCTTTCCAGTATTTGATTGTTAATTTACTCAGCAAACTTGTTTCCAAATATCAAGACAGCTGAAGTTGACTTATTAAGAATTTCACATTCTTGAGGTCTTCATTAATGAGGCTTTCCTTTCTTATTCTGCAAAGAGCTTTAGCTTTTTGGTGAAGAAAATGCATTTGCCCTGATGGAAGCTTGTGCAGATTATGAGAGTTTGTACTTAGCTTAGCTAGAAATGGAAATCCATGTGCTAATTGAGCTCTCTTACAGCTAACAATAGAACATACACACCTGTCTTGGCTTTAATGTAGATTCATATATATTAGTGCAGATATCACATAATGAACAAAGAAACCTCATATACCTATTTAGAATATTGTGAAAATTATTTGATACATTCAGTGACAAAATATAAAATCTACTACTAGACATTTTAACATATATATTATGATAAGTCATATTCCCTTACCACTTTGCCCCCTTGGGGGAATGACTTCTCAAATGTAACATATTTCCTCAGGGCATGACACACTGGCCAAGTTTGCATAATTTAACACAGTATGAAGGGACTTCGGCAGCTATTACTGAAGTTGTCAGATTTAACTGCTTGTAAATTCAATTAGTAGGGGGAAAAAACAGCTTTGGAGAATATATCAAGATTCAATTAGTCAGCAAATTGGGGTTGTTAACCCACTCTTTGGGATAATCTATCAAAAGGGAAAGGGTATGTGACACCTACGATCAACTAATTAAATGCACCAGGTCCTGATGGGGTTGTTTTTAAAAAAATTCGCCACCCCTTCAGGTCTATTTGGCCAGAAAAGCTGGTGTTAAAGAATTCCAGTGGTAGGAATTATATAAGTAAGTGTACAGAATGACTAATTGAGGTATAGGCAGAAAGCATTTCCTAGCCCCTTTCTTTTAATTGGTTGAAAAAGCCTGGCTTTAAGTTTCTGGTGCCTTTTAATAATAACCACTTTAGGTATTGCTGGCAACATAATTTTATTGTACACTAAATATTGCTTCATTATTAATACTTTATTTATCTTGTTTATCATGAATGAAGGTGTTTATAGGTATTAACTGATTATAATATTGCTCATTCCAAAACTGGATTTGTGGTGTGCTAATGATATTTCTTAAGCTTTTGAATGATGTTGAGAAAATAATTATTATAATGTGGAATGACTAAGCCAGGGAATATAAACATTGTATGGGGGTGTTATTTCAAAGTAAATATATTCTTTCTTTGACTGAACTTGACATTAACTAGATTTGCCATAGGCTTGCTATAATTGAACTGTTTCAAAACTTTATTTTGCTGTATCTGGATTTCATCCCACAATAGTAAAAGCATTAACTATGTTGTTGTGCTTCTTTATAAACACTTGCCACCCTTCCCACTATTTGGGCAAATGTTTACTGGGAAGCTTTATCCTTTATCCCTGAAAGGAAAGGAGTATGATAGGTCTCTGCATTGTAAGACAGCAGTTAAGATTGATGAGGAATGGTCTGGATTAGTGTTTTTTCCACTCTCAGCTTTGCAAATGATCTTGCTTGCTCTAAGATTTTGGCAAAGTTACAGCTTCTTTCAGCTTTGGCTTCCTCATCCAAGAACTTCCTCTCTAATTCAGTTTAACATTTCTATTCCTTTTTGCCTGTTGGTATTCATACATATCACACAATTGCTGATACCTTTTTACATTTTCTTTCTATCTGGCTGTCTTTGGTTAACCTTAGTCTTGTAATCCTTTCACCCTTGAGACTGACTCACCTTTTTTGTCTCTCCTCATGCCTTTTGTTTATTTGTACAGGACAGTGAACTGCCTGCTTTCTTCTAGTATTTGCACTAGGGCCCCTTTTTTTGATGGCACTTCTTACCAGCCTTTATCTGAAACAGGAAGATTTTTATCTGTCAAGGGTCATTGATCTACACAGTCAAAAATAAAAGGCAACTCAGAAATAAAAATTAACCTACTTTATACTTACCTGATTTTTAAATTAAAACAGGAACATCTCATTTGGTTTGTGGGTGGTGAATACATTTATTGCCTAGGTACTACATCAGTTTGTTCTTTGCAAAGCACATCCTTTTGGGCTATAGAGTGATGTGTAAGAAGCAAGGAGAATGCTGTAGAACACAGAGAGTAAGGTACTGTTACCATCTGAGGAGGGAATTGAGAAGCACTTGATGCCGGGGCTCTGGTTTGCAGAGTGAAAGAATGAACTTAGCAAACACCCAAGGTAAGAGAGCCAGGGCAGAGGCTTTTATTTAGAAATAAAGTGAGAGGAAAGAGCTCCTGGCTCACACCAGGAGGGGACAAGAGAGCCCTGGGTGGTGCATTGTCTAGGGGATTTATAGGCAATTGAGGATTTTTGGGAACGTAAAAAAAATGCTTAGGGGTGTGGACTTGTACCACCTGCCCTGCCCTCAAGGTGGGCTGGGTTGTTGTCTGTTTGCTAGGGCTGTTTGTAGTGAAGTCACAGGTTATGCTGAGATACCCTGTGGAACACTCAAACATTCTAGGCCAAGTTGCTCCTGGCCTTTTGACCTTTAACTGATCTCACTGAAGATGTCTATATTCCTAGTCTAGTATCTTTACCCTAGAGAATTAGTATTACCTTGACTTTGCATAATGCTGAACACAGAGTTTTGGTAGGGACTTTACATTGTTACATTACTTTGACTATAAATATCCTGCCTTGCTTTTTCCAGAGGCCCTTAGCTTACTCTGACTACACCCAAGGTCCCCGTCTCACATTGACCTTAAAGTTACAGTCAACCTCAATTATCCATTCCATAGATTTCTTATGGCAGATTTTCAAACCCAAGTTACTTTCTCTTTGGTTTCTAGCACATTCCTGGGCTGCCTTCCTAATTGGTGTGAGTTTAGGGAACAGAAGCCAATTTTAATCCTAGCCTGCCAAATTTAATTAAGAAGGGATATCTACTATTGAAAAATCTTTAAAAGTCATAAAACATATGATAAGTTTTGGATTATCTGTTCTTTCAGAGTAAATGTGTGCAATGGATTGACATGTTATAGAGAAGACCTACATTGCAATGTTTAAGAGTATGGCTCTGGACTCAGGCTGAATTTGAACTCCAGCTAAATTCTGGCTGTGTGACTATGAGCAAGTTACTTGTTGCTTTCAATACTGCTGTGACAGGTCGGGAAGGGATATTTTTACATGGTGGGCTGCTGGCGCTCTCCCATTCAGAGATGGCACTCTGAAATTTTAAGAACAAATAGTCTGAATAATGGCAAATTCACTAACTGTCATTTCAGATAACAGTCCTAAGAGATTGCTGGGGCTCCAAAGCTGATTACTGAGTAAAAAGCAGAGCATGGGGAAGAAAAGTAGTTTATATAATACGTTTGAACAACTGAACTCCTTTCTCTGTTCCTTATACATTGCTTCAATGGTCATACACATGGATACTTTCTGTATCTTCATCTTTGTCCTCTCCCTTTTTCTGTTGCTTGTGCTTTGTGCCTTCCCTCCCATTCTCCTCTTAACCATCCTTCTTCTGTGTGTATCACCTTTTTCTTTCTTCCCATCCTGCCATCCCATTTATATCTCTTTTATTCCTTCTCATCCTTCCCTTTTTGGCAAATGTCATATTGAATTAGAGTATAATTAAAATATTTGTCAACTTCATCAAATTTTTTTAACAATTGTGCATCAAAGGACATGATCAAGATGGTGAAAAGACAACTTACAGGATGGGAGAAAATATTTGCAAATTATAGATCTGGTAAGAGTGTAGCATCAATATATAAAGAACTCTTACAACTTGACAACAAAAAGATAAACAACACAATTTTTAGAAATAAGCAAAGGACTTAGTCATTTCTGCAAAGAAGATACACAATTTGCTGACAATCACATGAAAAGATGTTCAATATCATTAGTCATTAGGGAAATGCAAATTGAAATGGCAATGAGGTACCATTTCATATCCACTAGGCTGGCTATAATAAAAAAAACTGAAAAATAAGTACTGGCAAAGATGTGAGGAAATTGGAATCCTTCTACCTTGCTGGTGGGAATGGAAATTGGTTCAGATACTATGGAAAGCATCTTGGCAGTTATTCAAAAAATTAAACGGTAGAATTACCATATGACTCAGAAATTCTACTCCTTGATATATGCCCAAAAGAATTGAAAACAGGATTCCAAAAATACATGTACATGCGTGTTCATAGCACTGCTAGTCACTATAGCCAAAAGGGGAAGTGGCCCAAATGTACATCAGTGGATGAATGAAAAAATAAATTGTGGGATCCATACAATGGACTATTAATTAGCCATAAAAAGTAATGTACTGATCCATTCAATGTAGATGAACTCTAAAACTGGACATAGAAGACCTCATATTTTATGATATATTTATGTGAAAAATCTAGAAAAACCAGTTCTACAGAGACAGAAATCATATTAGTGGTTGCGGAGGTTGGAGGTATGAGAGAAGTGGGAAGGAAAATGCTTAATGCCTATCGGATTTTGGGGAATGATGGAAATGTTTTGGAACTAGGAAGTGGCTGCACAACATTGTGAATATACCAAATGCCGTTGAATCATTCACTTTAAAATGTTTAAATTTATGTTATGTAGATTTCACTTCAATAAATTATGTTATACTTTCTAAATTTGTTTCATACTCTTAATTTAAAAATGAGGTATCTAAATTGACTATGACATGTCTCAAACACACCTGTACACACATACTCATACCTCTTAAAACTCCTGACAGTAAATTGCAGTTTATTTTCATTTGCTCCTCACTAAAGTTTTCTTTGTGTGCACATGTATGGTGGGGGAAGGTTGGGAAGAAAAACAGTTCAGTAGCATCTAATAAAATCCAACCCCAAGATACTTTATGAAATCAAAGGAATATAGTAAAAATAATACCCACCTATTCCTTTCACCAGTATAAGAAGAGCTAAAATCATCAATGTATTTCATTCCATATTTATGGAAAAAGACAAACTTGGCAAAATAAGGTCAGTTCTAAGGCTTTGTATGTGGGCTGAGAGATGTAACAGAGCAGAGTGGCCTGAGATAACTTCTGTCTTCAGAGAAGCAAAAATGGAAATAAGAGAAAAATTAGCAAGCAGGACTTTTAACAGGTACTGACTTGGCCTGTTGAAAACAAAACAATTCAATATAAAACATACCAAAAGGTTTTTGGTGAATATTTTACATTCTAATCATGTCTAATAGGGATTTATGAGGTGGGAAGAGACAATAAGAGATGGAGGAAGAGTAAGTGTGGATGTGTTTGTATTCAAATTAATCTCCAGAGTAAACGTCATAAAATCTCTGAAATTCAAATTTCCACTTCAGTACTTCATTATGAAAAATATTTCCTGAGGAGCAGAGGGAACATGCCAGATTTGACTATTACTGGGCCCTATGGGACTGGTGGTAGATGAGTGAGGGAAATCCTACCAGCTTTGAATGCTTAGTAGGTTTAGTTATAGACTACTCCTGCTTGGGCCATGGACTGTCATATTACCACAAAAAGAATTTGAATTTTGAGAGAGATTGTTTTTTAAGTTATAAATGATCATTTGCTGAAAGAGAGGCTCACAAGACCAGGCAGTGTAGTCTCCAGTGAAGGGAGAGTAGCCCAGAAAGCTCCCCTCTTCTCCCTGAGTTGTCGTTCCTGTTTGATTATTCCTGGCAGTATGATAAGTCTGCCTTTTCCCTGGGGGCTGCCTGCCATCTTTGTGAAGACCAATTTAATTGGGGTTTATTATAATGGATTGATAGGGTTGAGGGGCAAAAGTTTGCCACAGGGAATAAATTGATGACTAACGTATGTTTGCCTCCAAGGCTAGAAAAGCGAGATAATGGAGAGAAAAGAGTTAAGACTACGGTTTAAATGGAAGCTTGCAGACTTCTGCAAATGATTCATTTCTGCTGGCTGGTATGTTCTTTAGGTCTGTATGTCTATAGGGACAAAAATGAGAAATTATTCCCTGCATTTCTGAGATAAATATTTCCCTCCTATGGTCTTTGCAAATCCTTGACCCATACGTAAATATGCAAACAAATAAGGAGAGAGAAAAAGTTGAAAATAGAGATTGAACATGATAGGGGGTTGGGAGTAGACAAGTGATTTTTTCCCATGATTCTCACTGAATGAACACTTAAAATATTACTATTTTATTGCATCACTGAGAGCAATAAGACCTCACCATCTCAGGTTTGTACATAATCGGAGTAAATTTTGTTGGCAAGACTTTAGTTGACTAGCCTTTGTAGCAGCATCTGGTCCACAGACATCTCTACAAGACCCCTTTGACAGCTATTTTCATTTCCACAGAGAATAGACAAGGAGAGGTAAAAATTGGCTGAAGAAGAAGGCATTTTGGTAAGATAACAGTTATTTCTAGGAATTTATTGGGAGAAACTTTTTATTTTTACAGGTCAACGATAAGAAATGATTCCTGGGCAAAAGCTTCATAGAAGTTTGGTAATGTAAATTAGGTATGTATGAGCTAGTTCCTAAAGCTTTCAGTGCTGGTGTTATAGGACACAAATGTCTTACTTTCCTACAGAATTGTTTCTGTTGTTACTACTGGAGAGGAAATTTGTGCCAGATAGGCTCTGGAACATTTTTAATATCCTAACTCATTACTAAAGAATGATGGGAAATCTTTCAACAGTGTTCTTTTACTCTTCTGTTTAAGATGGCTCAAACCTGGCCTCGGTTAAAAAGAATGGACTGACTGACCCTACAAGGTCACTTCCATTTTAGTGTTTCTGTCACCTAGCATTCCTGATCCTTATCAATTTCCTCATTCCTATTGAAAGTAAGAGAAATACAAACCAACTTAAGCAATTCGTGATCAGCTTCCCAAGCCTACACATACTAAGAATATGAAACCAAAGTACATTACTTGAAAAATTTTGAAATGTAATCACTCCCACCTTATTCTTGGTTGCCGCTTAACCCTCAGTAGATAATTTGGTTCTACTGAGAATTAGAGAATAAAGAGAGATTCAGGGAGTCTCTCTTTATTTACAAACTCAGAGGCATGCAACCACAGACAAGATGGGATTTGGTTTAATTCAAGTTTAAAAAATCTGTTTTTCAAGACGCAGAGCCAAGATGGTGGCGTGAGTAGGACAGTGGGAATCTCCTCCCAAAAACATATATTTTTGAAAATACAACAAATACAACTAATCCTAAAAGAGAGACCAGAAGACACAGGACAACAGCCAGACTACATCCACATGTGCGAGAGCCCAGCGCATGGTGAAAGGGATAAGATACAAGCCCCGGACTGGCGGGACCCGAGTGCCCCTCACCCCAGCTCCTGGCGGGAGGAGAGGAGTCGGAGCGGGGAGGGAGAGGGAGCCCAGGAATGCTAAACACCCAGCCCTAGCATCTGCACCAGAGCGCAGACACAGTGCATGAGTGGAGGGCTGGAAACTAGGGAAACAAGGCAGCAAGACCTCTGAGTGGGTCCCGAAGCTGATGCCCCTGTGACAAAGAAAAGCGAGTGTTTTTTGAAAGTCCTAAAGGGACAGGGATGCAACAGCTGGACGGAAACAACCCAGGTCACAGTCCAGCAGCTGGAAATTCCAAGGAAACTGGGGTGCACTAACCCCCTGGGCAACAGCTCTGAGACCCCCGCACAGAGGTAAACAGCCAAACAGCCCCCCGTCCAATACCCCTCCAGGGCCCTGCCAAAGCAGAGAAGCAGCCTGAGGCTGGCCACACCCTCAGCAAGGGAGCTTCCTCCATACCGGCCGGGCAAGACACAAAGACCCGGTCTGCACGCAATTGACCAACACAAGCCACTGGGGGTTGCAGTTGTCCCAGTAAAGAAAGGCCAGGAGCAAGTGGAAAGTTCGGCTCTCCCAGCCGACAGTCAGTAGCAACTATCCACATGAAAAGGCAAAAAAATTTGATCCAGAAAAGACTAACCCAGACAGCTTTGGCATCTGCTACATCTTCCCCTGAGAAGGAACCTGGGGAGACAGATTTAACCAGTCTTTCTGAAAAAGAATTCAAAACAAAAGTCATAAACATACTGATGGACTTGCAGAGAAATATGCAAGAACTAAGGAAGTAAAATACAGGAATAAAACAGGCTCTGGAAGGACTTCAAAACAGAATGGACGAGATGCAAGAGACCATTAATCGACTAGAGAACAGGAATGCAGAGAAGCTGATGCAGAGAGAGATAAAAGGATCTCCAGGAATGAAAGAATTCTAAGAGAGCTGAGTGACCAATCGAAATGGAACAATATCCGCATTGTAGGGGTACCAGAAGAAGAAGAGAGAGAAAAAGGGATAGAAAGTGTCTTTGAAGAAATAATTGCTGAAAACTTCCCCAAACTAGGGGAGGAAATGGCCTCTCAGACCACAGAGGTACACAGAACTCCCATGACAAGGGATCCAAGGAGGGCCACACCAACACACATAATAATTAAAATGGCAAAGATCAAAGACAAGGACAAAGTATTAAAGGCAGCCAGAGAGAAAAAATAGGTCACCAACAAAGGAAAACCCATCAGGCTATCATCAGACTTCTCAGCAGAAACACTACAGGCCAGAAGAGAATGGCATGATATACTTAATGCAATAAAACAGAAGGGCCTCGAACCAAGACTACTGTATCCAGCACGATTATCATTTAAATATGAAGGAGGGTTTAAACAATTCCCAGACAAGCAAAAATTGAGGGAATTTGCCTCCCACAAACCACCTCTACAGGGCATCCTACAGGGACTGCTCTAGATGGGAGCACTCCTACAAAGAGCACAGAACAAAACACCCAACATATGAAGAAGGGAGGAGGAGGAATAAGAAGGGAGAGAAATAAAGAATCATCAGACTGTGTTTATAATAGCTCAACAAGCAAGTTAAGTTAGACAGTAAGATAGTAAAGAAGCTAACCCTGAACCTCTGGTAAGCACAAACTTAAAGCCTTCAATGGCAATAAGTACATACCTTTCAATAATCACCCTAAATGTAAATGGACTGAATGCACCAATCAAAACACACAGAATAATAGAATGGATAAAAAAGCAAGATCCATCCATATGCTGCTTACAAGAGACTTACCTCAAACCCAAGGACATGCACAGACTTAAAGTCAAGGGATGGAAAAAGATATTTCATGCAAACAACAGAGAAAAAAGCAGGTGTTGCAATACTAGTATCAGACAAAACAGACTTCAAAATAGAAAGTAACAAAAGATAAAGAAGGACATTACATAATGATAAAGAGCTCAGTCCAACAAGAGGATATAACCATTCTAAATATATATGCACCCAACACAGGAGCACCAACATATATGAAACAAATACAAACAGAACTAAAGGAGGAAATAGAATGCAATGCATTCATTTTAGGAGACTTCAACACACCACTCACCCCAAAGGATAGAACCTCCAGGCAGAAAATAAGTAAGGACACAGAGGCACTGAACAACACACTAGAACAGATGGACCTAATAGACATCTACAGAACTCTACATCCAAAAGCAACAGGATACACATTCTTATCAAGTGCACATGGAACATTCTCCAGAATAGACCACATGCTAGGCCACAAAAAGAGCCTCAGTAAATTCCAAAAGATTGAAATCCTACCAACCAACTTTTCAGACCACAAAGGCATAAAACTAGAAATAAACTGTACAAAGAAAGCAAAAGGCTCACAAACACATGGAGGCTTAACAACATGCTCCTAAATAATCAATGGATCAATGACCAAATCAAAATGGAGATCCAGCAATATATGGAAACAAACGACAACAACAACACAAAGCCCCAACTACTGTGGGATACAGAAAAGCAGTCTTAAGAGGAAAGTATATAGCAATCCAGGCATATGTAAAGAAGGAAGAACAACCCAAAATGAATGGTCTAACATCACAATTATTGAAACTGGAAAAAGAAGAACAAATGAGGCCTAAGGTAAGGAGAAGGAGGGACATAATAAAGATCAGAGAAGAAATAAATAAAATTGAGAAGAATAAAACAATAGCAAAAATCAATGAAACCAAGAGGTGGTTCTTCGAGAAAATAAACAGAATAAATAAGCCTCTAGCCAGACTTATTAAGAGGAAAATAGAGTCAACACAAATCAACAGAATCAGAGACGAGAAAGGAAAAATCACGACGGACCCCACAGAAATACAAAGATATATTAGAGAGTACTATGAAAACCTATATGCTAACAAGCTGGGAAACCTAGGAGAAATGGACAACTTCCTAGAAAAGTACAACCTTCCAAGACTGACCCAGAAAGAAACAGAAAATCTAAACAGACCAATTACCAGCAACGAAACTGAAGTGGTAATCAAAAAACTACCAAAGAAAAAAAACCCCGGGCCAGATGGATTTACCTCGGAATTTTATCAGACACACAGGGAAGACATAATACCCATTCTCCTTAAAGTTTTCCAAAAAATATAAGAGGAGGGAATACTCCCAAACTCATTCTACGAAGCCAACATCACCCTAATACCAAAAACAGGCAAAGACCCCACCAAAAAAGAAAACTACAGACCAATATCCCTGATGAATATAGACGCAAAAATACTCAATAAAATATTAGCAAACTGAATTCAAAAATACATCAAAAGGATCGTACACCATGACCAAGTGGGATTCATCCCAGGGATGCAAGGATGGTACAACATTCGAAAATCCATCAACATCATCCACCACATCAACAAAAAAGAAAGACAAAAACCACATGATCATCTCCATAGATGCTGAAAAAGCATTTGACAAAATTCAACATCCAGTCATGATAAAAACTCTCAGCAAAATGGGAATAGAGGGCAAGTACCTCAACATAATAAAGGCCATATATCATAAACCCACAGGCAACTTTATATTGAACAGCGAGAATCTGAAAGCTTTTCCTCTGAAATCGGGAACTAGACAGGGATGGCCACTCTCCCCACTGTTATTTAACATAGTACTGGAGGTCCTAGCCACAGCAATCAGACAAAACAAAGAAATACAAGGAATCCAGATTGGTAAAGAAGAAGTTAAACTGTCACTATTTGCAGATGACATGATATTGTACATAAAAAACCCTAAAGACTCCACCCCAAAACTACTAGAACTGATATCGGAATACAGCAAAGTTGCAGGATAGAAAATTAACACACAGAAATCTGTAGATTTCCTATACACTAACAATGAACCAATAGAAAGAGAAATCAGGAAAACAATTCCATTCACAATTGCATCAAAAATAATAAAATACCTAGGAATAAACCTAACCAAAGAAGTGAAAGACCTATACTGTGAAAACTACAAGTCACTCTTGAGAGAAATTAAAGGGGACACTAACAGATGGAAACTCATCCCATGCTTGTGGCTAGGAAGAATTAATATCGTCAAAATGGCCATGCTGCCCAAAGCAATATACAGGTTTGATGCAATCCCTATCAAATTACCAGCAACATTCTTCAATGAACTGGAACAAACAATTCAAAAATTCATATGGAAACACCAAAGACCCTGAATAGCCAAAGCAATCCTGAGAAAGAACAATAAAGTTGGGGGGATCTTACTCCCCAACTTCAAGCTCTACTACAAAGCCATAGTAATCAAGACAATTTGGTACTGGCACAAGAACAGAGCCACCGACCAGTGGAAGAGACTAGAGACTCCAGACATTAACCTAAACATATATGGTGAATTAATATTTGATAAAGGAGCCATGGACATACAATGGCGAAATGACAGTCTCTTCAATAGATGGTGCTGGCAAAACTGGACAGCTACATGTAAGAGAATGAAACTAGACCATTGTCTAACCCCATACAGAAAAGTAAATTCAAAATGGATCAAAGACCTGAATGTAAGTCATGAAACCTTTAAACTCTTGTTAAAAAACATAGGCAAAAACCTCTTAGACATAAACATGAGTGACCTTTTCTTGAACATATCTCCCCAGGCAAGGAAAACAACAGCAAAAATGAACAAGTGGGACTATATTAAGCTGAAAAGCTTCTGTACAGCAAAAGACACCATCAATAGAACAAAAAGGAACTCTACAGTATGGGAGAATATATTTGTAAATGACAGATCCGATAAAGGCTTGACGTCCAAAATATATAAAGAGCTTACATGCCTCAACAAACACAAAACAAATAATCCAATTAAAAAATGGGCAGAGGAACTGAACAGACTGTTCTCTAGAAAAGAAATACATGCCCAACAGACACATGAAAAGATGCTCCACATCGCTAATTATCAGAGAAACGCAAATTAAAACTACAATGAGGTATCATCTCACACCAGTAAGGATGGCTACCATCCAAAAGACAAACAACAACAAATGTTGGCGAGGCTGTGGAGAAAGGGGATCCCTCCTACACTGCTTGTGGAAATGTAAATTAGTTCAACCATTGTGGAAAGCAGTATGGAGGTTCCTGAAAATGCTCAAAATAGATTTACCATTTGACCCAGGAATTCCACTCCTAGGAATTTACCCTAAGAACGCAGCAATCAAGTTTGAAAAAGACAGATGTACCCCTATGTTAATCGCAGAACTATTTACAACAGCCAAGAATTGGAAGCAACCTAAATGTTCATAGGTAGATGAATGGATAAAGAAGATGTGGTACTTATACACAATGGAATATTATTCAGCCATAAGAAGAGGGCAAATCCTACCATTTGCAGCAATATGGATGGAGCTGGAGGGTATTATGCTCAGTGAAATAAGCCAAGCGGAGAAAGAGAAATAGCAAATGATTTCACTCATCTGTGGAATATAAGAACAATGGAAAAACTGAAGGAACAAAACACCAGCGGAATCACAGAACCCAAAAATGGACTAACAGGTACCAAAGGGAAAGGAACTGGGGAGGATGGGTGAGTAGGAAGGGATAAGGGGGGGGAGAAGAAGGGTGGTATTAAGATTAGCATGCATAATGGGGGGTGGGAGAAAGGGGAGGGCTGTACAACACAGAGAAGACAAGTAGTGATTCTAAAACATATTGCCGTGCTGATGGAGAGTGATTGTAAAGGGGTTTATAGAGGGCCCTTGTATAGGGGTGAGCCTAGTAAACATAATATTCTTCATGTAAGTGTAGATTAATGAGAACAAAAAAAAAAAGCAGTTCCTGTGTGGTGACCTCCAATGAATTCTACACAATAGTATAAAGGGCATATCAAAGTGTGGGCAAAGGGTCTATTTGTGTTTATACAGAGGATCAAAGCCTAATTAGGTTACCCAGAAAATGAACTAAGATACGATATGGAGAGGAACTTCCAACATCAGCACTCTCTGGAAGTGTCATACCAGAAGATGATCATCAAAAAACCTCAACAAAGATCCAGGTGCTGCTACAGTTGTAGCTGCATTCATCCCACCCGTTCCTGGACTTGCAATGGGAATGAAGAAGGAGATATCTAAGCTGGCCTGTGCATATTGTAAAACAGCAAATTTGAGTGGATCTATACTGTCAGAACTCAACCAAGAATTAGGAGAAGTGCAAGTTGTAGCACTCCAAAATCTCACAACTACAGACTATCTACTGTTAAAAGAACATATGGGATGTGAACAGTTCCCAGGAATGGGTTGTTTTAACTTGTCTGATTTCTCTCAGACTGTTCAAGTTCAGTTGGACAATATCCATCATATCATAGATAAATTTTCACAAATGACTAGGATGCCTAACAGGTTTTCTTGGTTTCTCTGGAGATGGCTGGTAATTATAGGTCTGCTTTGGTTATGTAACTATATTCCTATTATGTTAATGTGTGTGTGCAATTTAATTAGTAGTTTAAAACCTATACATGCTTAAGTTACTCTACAAGAAGATATGTCAAAGAAATAATCAATCTTCCCATGTTTTCTTCCATCTGCTACTTCTATAGCTTTTCTTCTTCCTTCCTATTTACAACCCTTAAATAGAATTCTTGCCTCATACCGAATTTACCGAGTATCATAATTCTTCCAAGTGGTAAAGATACCTCAAGACAAATGCTGGGCATAGAAGCCACAGGGCATAAATCTGCAAAGAAGTAAAAAGCTAACCTTCTCAAACAATATTGCTTCTCTCTCACTTACCAACTTTAGATTTCCCTGTATGGCCTCAGAAGATGACTGGTTAGCCAGAGATGGGTATGATTCCTCAAGGGAGGAGCAACCTAAGACAGGCACAGTCACAGGGGGGCCATCAGGTGAGAAATTCGGGATCAAGAGAGGTGAGACTTATAACCCCACCCCCCCTGTTTTGAGAGAAATCTTCTGCATCCGTGGATGTTTTGTTGCCCTTGTCTAGCTTGGATTAATACTTAGTCTATAGGCACACACCTGATCATCTATACTTGCCCTCTTACAGCACTAAAGTGTTTTCTAACTTTATCTTGCATCTACCTACCACTTCAGCATTTTATTAAAAGTAATAATAATAATAATAACAATAATAAGGGAGAAATGTGGGATTCACATATAAATGAAGTATAAAAATCAAACAAATATTCATATTTGACCTGATTGTTTATAGTTCATTATGTGTGATCAAAACCGAAAGTTTCTGTGATGACTGCCCTTGCACTCTTCACCATGTAAGAACCTATTCACTATGCAAGAACTTGTTCACCATGTAAGAGCTTGTTCGTTATGCTTCAGAAGATTGGAGACTGACGAGAATTAGGCTTCGGGTGGATTAATGATTGTGCATTAAGCATTGACTCCCCTATACAGAATTTTATTGTTTTTAACAACCATTTGATCAATAAATAAGCGATGCCCTCTCAAAATAAAATCTATTTTTCTGTGCAACACTGCATCTTTTTATATAGATATACAGAAGTAGTTGTGCAGTGCGTTCTTTCAGCAGAGTTGTGTGTTAGTCAAGCTATGCTAGGCTAGGCTCAAGTAACAAAGAACCCTTAAATTTCAGTGTTTTAACCTAGTAGGAGTTTATTTCTCATTTTTGCCAAGTTCTTCTCTGAGTCCAGGTGAGTTTTGACTTGATTTGACTTCCATACTGTGACTTACTGATCCAGATTCCTTTGATCTGGTAGTTTCAACTTCATCCCCAAGGTGACATACATTCGCTTCCCCTCACAGGCCATTCATTTCTCCTCACTGGCCCTGCCCAACTTTAAGGGGTACAGAGAAGACCTGAAAAATAGTTTTTTCCATGTTTCCTAAAGGGGAGGAAAACTGTATATAGGTGAATATTAGAAATGTATATAACAAGTTGCATTAGGTGGTTCTGCCTAAGAAAATATTGACTCCTTCCTTTATGGTCTTGATCAAAGGGTTTGTACAAAAGAAGGTGGGCCTGTTTATTTGTGAATTTAAAAAAAAACTGAATTGAGCCTAGTTAGCTGAAAGCCATAGATAGAAGCAGCTGAGAAGGATGCTCAACTTAGTAAAAGGAGCTTAGGTAAGTTATCTATAAAGTATAATTTATTCGTTCATTCATTCATTCATTCATTCAGAGGGCATCTCTCATATTTATTGATCAAATGGTTGTTAACAACAATAAAATTCTGTATAGGGAACTCAGTGCCACAGTCATTAATCAACCCCAAGCCTATATCTCAACAGTCTCCGATCTTCTGAAGCATACAAACAAGTTCTTACATGGTGAACAAGGTCTTACATAGAAAATAAGTTCTTACATGGTGAACAGTGCAAGGGCAGTCATTATCACAGAAACTTTCGGTTTTGATCACGCATCATGAACTATAAACAATCAAGTCAGATATGATTACTTGTTTGATTTTTATACATGCTTTATATGTGAATCCCACATTTCTCCATTATTATTATTTTTTTAAATAAAATGCTGAAGTTGTAGGTAGATGCAACATAAAGTATCCTTTAAGCAAAATCAAGACACAAAATCCAAACTTACAAAATAAATCAGGACGGTATAAATCAGACATTCAATCAACAAACACAAACTGAGTGTCCATGGTATATACAGTGTCAATTTTTGAAAAATGATTCACTGCAGGATTCTTTAAAATCAAGGAACAACAAATTTTTTTCTGTGAAGGGCCATATAGTGTGTATTTAATCTTTGCAGGCCTTATGATCTCTGTCAAAATACTCAACTTAATCATTATGGCATGAAAGCAGCCACTGACAATAAATCAGTGAATCGGCATGGCTATATTCCAATACAACTTTATTTACAAAAATAGACAGCTGAAGTTTCTGAGTCCTGCTTTAAATGGTGATACTTCCTAGTCAGTAAGAAACTTAAAAATACCTTTTTACCATGAGTTGAGCAAGGGCAAAGAAATTTCAAAACTAAGTCCATGATGGCCCATCGAAAACAAGGACAAAACTGCTCAGAAATGATTAGTTAAGTCCATGGGAAAATAGGGTTTGATCAATTTATCATTTTTCACAAATGACTGACATTTTGTATCAAATCATACATGAATCATCAGGGTACTTTTGGCCATAAGGAATAGAGAAAAAACTCAGACTGGCTTATGTATGATTACAAATTTATTAGCTTATGTGACTCAAAGGTCAGAAATAGTCTTCATATGTAGTTTTATAGAGCCTTAGGCCTCCTTCTCTTTTGTTCTCTTGATTCTGCCTTTTTGCTAGTATCAGCTCTGTCCCCTGGCTGGGGACCACCTAATAGCTGCCAGCCTTAGTTGGGGCTAACTGCTTTCATTTTCACATTTGAGAGAGCGAATGGGAATCTCTCCTTTACCCATTGGACAAAAATGCTGGGATTCCTCTATTTTACCTATTCTTAAACCAATTACTCTGTCAACGTAGTGGGATTACTACGACTCAGACCAATCAGGGTGCATTGCTGAAACTAGGAAAAGGAGCAAGCCTGTGCAATGAAAAGACTGAATGTTGAAGAAGCAACCCTGTTACCTTCCACACTGAACACTTTTTACTCACCACTTCATCCTGTCATAATTCATTGTAGCATATATATATAGAGAGAGAGGTGGGGCACCAGAGAGGAATTATTAGCAAGAACCTCAACCCAGAGATCTTTCAATGTGGGTACCATGTTGCAACTCTTGCGGAAAGTCATTTAGAACTGCAAGATATCCCCAAGTTGTTTCAGTGAAGGCCAGATTTCTTGCTGGAGGGGATGGTAGTCATAAGAGTTCATTGGCTATTTCTGTGTGATTCCTGCAAAGAGAGCAAAACTGGGCATAAGTAATGTATACAAGCACTATGACAAAAGAAACTTGTCAGGGGACTAAGCAGAAGGATAAGCTGATATGCAGTGCTACACCAGAGGATCTCAATCTGAGCCCATTCTTACAGTATTTTATATTTAACACCCCCAGGATGCTATGCACATTTTGGTTTTCTATATCTCAAAAAATACACAAGAGTTGAAGAATGTCCAGAGAAAATTTAAATAGGCACATCTGTCACAAAATCCAGACTTAGAGGCAAACCCACATCACTGGGTTTTATTAATGTCAGTGATGTAACGCCATCTTAAAATTTCCACTGTAATTTAGAGACATCCAAGATGGACTAAAATACTGGCACTTTTAAATCTGGACAAATGAAGGCTGAGAGACGATCATTAAAGCCTTGGAAACAATAAATGAAACAAAGAACATATACATAAAACGTATTCCCGAAATACTAGTATATTAGAACTAAAAGACACAAATTGTATCTCAACTTTAAGGCAAGTGAAAAGACATATCCCTTCATAAAATGAGAAACCTATTTGAGGAGATTAGATGTAACCCCAGAAATTGCTGCTAGCTGAGAACATACCCTCAAATGAACAAGTTTATATTAGTTTAAGACTGGTCTGTCTGTAGTGAATGATGGAGAGAAATTAAGATGTTTTTGAGATATCCTTAATCTTTGAGGTTGGTGGCAGAATGAACAGCTTTGCTTTCCCTTGTGCCATGCTCCTCTGTGGCTCATGGGGCAGGGCTTGTTTTTTTCCTAAAAAAATCTACATTTTCTACCCACTGTACCTGTTTGTACACAGCCTCTAAGTAGGTCAGTTTTAGAACATTCTCATTCTAGTTACCTGATGAACTAGGAAGAGCTTAACAGCATACATAGAAAGACAACTGAGGGGGGTACCTTCACAAAGACAAGACCAATGAACTGTAATTTTACCGATACCCTTCTTTAAGACTCAGACTCATTCCCTTTAGAAGTTATTGTCCAAAGATATTTTGAAATTCAGCCACACATTTTAATAAACTTGATTATGTAGGAGTTGGGGTGCACTCTCATTCCTGGTTGCTCTTTTGTTCTCTTCGGACAGTATACAAAGCACAAGATCATCTTCTAACTGCTGTTCTTGACTGGGCTTGGGCAATGGCATTTCTGTGCCTTGCTGATAGGAGCCTTGCTCAGTGCTCTGCCGCCATCAGCCCTGCTTGTTCCTGATCCTGGTAAAGGGGGTTTTTGTTTACAGCAGGGGACAGAAAACATTTTCTGCGAAGCACCAAATAATAAATACTTGAGATTTGCAAGCCATATATTGTCTCTATTACAGCTATTCAACTCTGTCGTTGTAGCATGAAAGCAACCATGGACAACATGTAAATAAATGAGCAGGACTGAGTTCCAATAAAAATTTTATGGACATAAAATTTGAATTTCATGTGTCATGAAATATTCTTTTTTTTTCACATAGGTCATTAAAAATGTGAAAACATTCTTAGCTCATGGGCTCTACAAAAATATGGAGTGGGCTGGTTTGGCCTGCAGGTATAATTTTCAGACTCCTAGTATATGGTGAGAGTGTCAAGAGGAAAGAAGGGCCAATATTTGACTTTGCTTAACTTTCTTTACTTGTAGTGCTCCCCTATGTGACTATCAGCCTTGTTTTGCACTAGGATGTTTCCTCATTTAAGGAGATAACTGTGTCCCTGTGTTCAAAATACAAGTGAACTTCAAGTAAAAAGAGCCAGAGGGGGAAGTTCGTGCTTTGTCTCTCATTATTTTACTTTTGCACGGTGTATGTAGTAAAACAGATATATTTTCTCCATGTATTCTTTTATGGTAAAAGCCTACATAAAACATCACATGATATATGACTATCAGAAAACAGTAACTCCTAAGTGTGCATGCATAGGACATGCATAGAGACCAGGAGAATCTGACGTATAAGGTGGTATAGCAGGAAGAAGCATATATAGTAATGTAATACACAGGCTGTATTCTAATGACATATTTTGTTGCCAGAAGGCTTGTTATTGTTGATTACAAAAATATAATTGTTTAATGTTAATGGTAATACTAAGGAAGGCAGAAGTAAATCATAGGGAAACCTCTGAGAATGTAGATTCTCTCTTTACCATGCTGTGGTAGGATGGTCATTCCCTTCTGCTCATGTTGGTATTCTGCCAGATGAACAGATCCAAGCATACCAGTTATTTATGCCTGACATAATTTTGATTGGGCCAGTGCCTATGACCTACGCTTGGACTTAAGTGTGTGTTAATTAAAACTACTAGACTGAGTCTTGGAAAGGAACATAAAAACAAAGCTAAAATGTGAAGCATCATCACCAATTGTAGAAGCAATAAAAATTAATGAGGTTAATTTCCAGAAATACACAGGATAAAATATAATCATGGTTGATTTTCTGAAATACTGAAGATAAATATAAACAGCTTGTTAGTAACCCCTAGAAATTCTGATAAAATGTAGTATTGCATAATCAAGTAAGAAATTCCAACTTACCAGGGGAAAAAAAAGGAAAACCTGTAACAGCCAGTGGAGGGGTAGAATATGGTCAGACTGTAAACTAGGAATGTGATTTTTAATGGCCATGTAACAAAGAAGACGAAGGCTTGGGTCCTTGTGAAGTGAGGTTTTGGTATTGTAGAATTCTGAGGATAGCTGGTATCCTTGAATTTATGACCTTTAGTAAAAGGGAGAACAAAGAAAAAAATCTTACCCACAGAGAAACAGGGAACTTGGCTGTTTGCCTAAGATTTGAATGAAAAAAAAAAAAAATCTCCCACAAAGATTTGTAACCACAGGCTTAAAACTCACTCCAAACCTAAAAAGTACATCAGCGCTAGTTCTGAGATGGTGTTTGTAGGCAGACACAGAGTGAAAAAGCTCTTGTGGAACATGCAATATGGGCTAGAAGGTAATTTGTACAGAAAAAAAGTGGCCCTTTAAAACGTGAACTCACAATTAATTCTCATCAAGCAAATGAAGAAATGGTCTAGGATAATGAAAGTCAGTAGACATAGCAAAAACAGGATTATATCCCCAAGAAACAGAGGTAGTAGAGTAGAGAGATGTAAGACAGAATTCAAAACTCACAGTCCTAAGTATTCAATAAGATACTATGGACGCAGGACTGGTGGATTTATAAAAGAAGAAAATAATCTTTTACAGAGGAAAATTATGTGGACTAATCAGCAAATAATATAAAGCTAGAGGGAATTAGTAAGGTGTTAAAAGGACTGAGACAATCGCCCTCAGTGCAGTAGAGAGGGATAAAAGGATGACAAAAATATGAAAGGTTAAGAGACATGGGAATGAGAAGATTTAACATATATCTCAAAGGGGTTCTGAAAAGAATAGAGAACATGGAGGAGAAGCAATATTCAAGAGACAGGGGCTGATAGTTTTCCAAAACTGATAAAAGATGATGTGGATTTAAGAAGCTCAGCATGCATTAAGCAGGATAAGTCATAATGCAACTGGAGAACCCTAAAGAAAAATAAAAAAGGTTAAAATCCACTAAAAAGAAAAAGTTACCTATAAAGGAGTAGCAAATAGACCAACTACTGACTTCACAACAAAAGTAAGTGAGGCTGAAACACAAAGGAATAACATCTTCAGAGTGCTGAGGACAATAAATAATTATCTAGAACTTCTATACCCACTAAATATTATAAAAGAGTGTTAGCAAAATAAATGCAAATTTAGCTGAAGTGAATCTAATTCTCTTACATAGTGAAAATACTCATAATTAAGTATAGTAAATGAAAGAGACCTAAACTCATCTGTTAAGGGCATATAAGCTCATGCTGAAAAAAAATGTAATTAGCTATATGCAAAAGACAAGGGAGAAATGTAAAACATAGAAGAGGTGAAAATAAATAGAAAAAAGATAGGTGAGGCAAAAAATAACTAAAAAACACTGGCGCTGCAATAGTGATACGAGAGAAAATATTTAAGGCAAAAAGCATTTTCAGTGTTAACGAGGGTCATCTTTTAATGATAAAGAGCAAAACTCACTGGGGAGATGTATTTTGAAACAACATAGCCTTGAAGGAAGATTTGACAGAAATAGAAGAAAACATTGATATACTCACACTCATATCTGAAGAATTTAACATGCCTGTCCCAGTAATTGACAGAACAAGCAAGAAAAAAAATAATGCAGTTATAGGACAAATTTGATCTGATCTAATGGACGCACATTGAACTCTGGATACAATAACTAGATACAATTCGTTTTCTTTTTTAGTTCATGAAATATTTCTTTCTTTAAATTCAATGCTAGATTTATTAAAAAAAGATTTTGAAGACATGTTTTACTATGTATCACATGGCATTCTCTTTGAGAATCCACAAAACATTGGATTTGGGGGAGGGAGGGGAGGCTCTTGAAACTGCTGGTTGTGGACAGAATGCCTTCGTATCCACAACTGCTGCCTTTTTTATATTGCCAGATTTAATTGGCTAATATTTCGTTAAGGATTTTCGTGTCTGTGTACATGAGGGAAATATATATGTATATGTGTGTGTGTACATATACATACATACATATATATATATATATATACACACATACACATACATATATATATATATATAAAACATCTTTGTCTGATTTTGGTATCAGATTTATGTGGGCCTTTCAAGATGAGTTGAGAAGTGTTCCCTCTTGGTTCATGAAGTATTTCTAAAAATTGTGTACTGGGATACAAAGGAAATTTCAGAAAATGACCAAAGGTTTATAATAAAAATCACTTTCTCTGACCACACTGCAATAAAGGTATTAATCAATTTAAAATGGCAAAAAGAAACCTTGTGTAATTTGAAATTTAAAAAATACTCTTCAATATAGCCCATTGGCTAAGAAAAAGAACATATGGGAAATTGTAAGTCATTGAGAATTGAGTAACAATGATGATGCTACATACCAAAATTGGTGGGATGTTCCCAAAGCTTTTTTTAGAAAATTTCAGCTTCAGATGAATGTGTAAGAAGAGAAGAAAGCTGGCATTAATGAACTGTGCCCACTTTAAGAAGCTACAAAATGAACAATAGAGGTGGCCAAAAATAAAAAAATGAAATAAAATTATAGGTAGAAATTAATGAAATAGAAAACAAACAATAGGGAAGATCAACAAAACCAGTCTGGTCTTTAAAAAGATTAGTAGACAAGACTAACAAAACTGATTTTACACAGAGAATTGGCAAATGATCAATGATAGGAATGAAAAAGGATATGCTATCAATAGATAGTTGAGTTTAAAAGCATACTAGCAATATCTTGGATAATTTTGTAAATAAATCTGAGAATTACACAAATGGATCTTTCTTACAAAAATAAAACTGCAACTATTTCAAGGAGGAACAAATGACCTGGATAAATCTGTAAGCATTAAAGAAATTCTATTGCTATTAAAAAATCTAGTATGAAGAAATATCACGAAGTCTAGAGGACTTCATGTCAGTTTACCACACATCCAAAGAATAGATAATTCCTATAGTATATAAACTCTTTCAGAAAATAGGAAAAGGAGGAAACCTCCCCTCAACTAAGTTTTAGAGTTTAATACAATCTCATTACCCAAACTAGAAAGATATACTTTGAGAAAGATAAATTACAGGATTATCTCACTTATGTACATAGGAGCAAAAATTTCATAAATATCGTATCAGTAAACTAAATCCTTTAATGGAGTTGATTAATGAAATACTACCTCATGCCAATTTGGATTTATTCCAGAAATATCAAAGAATAGTTTAATAAAAGTTTTATTAATATCTTTGATCACCTTAAAGAAGAAAAACCATATAACCATTTCAACAGATTCAAAAAAATTTAATATAACTCAATATCCTTTTATGATTTAAGAACTAGCAAACTAGAAATACAATAGGACTTTTAAAACTGGATTAATGTTGTTGACCAAGGAATATTTGGAAAAAAGTAATGTTGCCAACTATCATTCCCTCTATGCAAAGACAATAAGAAAAATAAAAGTTATAAGTCTCAGAAAAAAAATGCCACAACTGTTAAGAAACTGAATGTCTTTATAATCATTTACAATGTCTTTATAATCAAATTGTCTTAGCAAAAATTAAAAAATAGTCTTCAGGTAAACTGTTAGAACTAAAAATAATTCAGCAAAGTTTCTGGATATAAAATACAAAACATATTATCATAAAACTTCTAGAATAATACACAGAAATTTGTCTTCATGACCTGTAGTTAGGCAAAAAGTTCTTCATCAATATTATAAACTTCTGCTCTGGGAAGAACACTGTGAAGAGAATGGAAAGAGAAGCCACAGACTGGGGGAAATATTGCAAATAACATGTCTGATAAAGTAGACATATATATCTAGACTATATATCTAGTAGATACATATCTAGAATATATAAAGAATTCTCAAAACTAAATAAGAAAACCAAAAACCCCAGTAACAATGGGGAAAAGATTTGAATAGATACTTTATAAGAAGATTAATGGATGACAAATACATGGAAAGATGCTCAATGTCATTAGCCATTAGAGAAATGTGACAAATTTGAATGATTAGATACCACTACAAGAATGGCTACAATAATAATTTTTAAAAAATACATTATCAGTGACAGCAAGAATGCAGAGCAACTAAAACTTGCATACATTTCCAGTGAGAAAGTAAAATGATCCAGCTACTCTGCAAAAGCGTTTGGCAGTTTCTTATAAACCTAAATGTGTAATTCCCATGCAACCCAGCAATTGCACTTCTGGGCATTATGTCACAGAGCAATGGAAATTTATGTTTACACATAAACCTGCACATGAATGTATAGAGAGCTTTATTTCTATTAAGCCAAAATTGGAAACAGCCCAATTGTTCATCAACAGATGAATAGATAAAACATTCTGGTATAGTCACGTAATGGAATACTACTCAGCAATAAAAGAAATTGCACTTTTGATGCATGTGTCAAATTGGATGAATTGCAGAGGCAGCATGCTAAATGAAAGAAGCCAGTCTCAGACTTGGTTACATACTGTATGATTTCATTTATGTGACATTCTTAAAAAGACAAAACTGTGGTAACAGAATGGTTGCCAAGGTTTAGGAGTAGAGGGAGAGTGTGACTACCAAGGAGTAGCATGAGGTAGTGTTTTGGGATGATGGAAATGTTCTGTATCTTGATTGTGGTATTGGTTACATCTATACATGTATACAAATTCATAGAACTGTATAGCAAAAAAGCAAATTTTCACTGTATGTCAATTTAGAAAATAAAATTTAGGAATTTAAAAATTACTTTATTAAAAGAAAGGATATGTATAGTACCAAACAATGATTATATATTCCAGTTGGCCTGGGATAGCTCCAGTTCATGCCTTTGCCCTGTATATTTATTAATAGGGTCACTTGCTAAATGTCGGGCTTGAATGGGATGTTATCTGGTCACCCAAAGTATGGTACCATTTGTTTCTATTTTAAGGTATGCAAAACAATAGTAAAGAATATATGTACATATACACAATGGAATATTATTCAGCCATAAGAAGAAAACAAATCCTACCATTTGCAACAACACGGATGGAGCTAGAGGGTATTATGCTCAGTGAAATAAGCCAGGTGGAGAAAGACAAGTACCAAATGATTTCACTCATATGTGGATCATAAGAACAAAGCAAAAACTGAAGGACCAAAACAGCAGCAGACTCACAGAACCCAAGAATGGACTAACAGTTGTCAAAGGGTAGGGGGAAGGGAGGGAGAAGGAGAATAAGGGGCATCATGATTAGCAAACATAATGTAGTAGGGGGCATGGGCAGGCAGTATAGCACAGAGAAGACAAGTAGTGATTCTACAGCATCTTACTATGCTGATGGACTGTGACTGTAATGGGGTATATGGGGGGAACTTGGTGATGGGAGGAGTCTAGTAAACATAATGTTTCTCATGTAATTGTAGATTAATGATACCAAAAAAATACAAAATAATAATAATAATGATGGGAGCAAGGTGTATTTGGGAACACTCTACTTTCCGTATTTTGCTGTGAACCTAAACCTACTCTAAAAAGTGTATTTTCTTAAGTAAATAACTTTTGCATTAAAAAAAGAATATATTGCTTTTGCTTATCATTCATATATAGAAGCACAGAACTTGCATGGCATACACACTCTTCTCTAGGGAGAGAGTGGTAAGAAAGGAAAAGGGGCTTTAGCTGAAGTAAATATGACAAAACTAAAAATTACAAAAATAAATACAGGGTGACTCTCAATGGAAAGAAAAGAAGAAAGTAATTTTTTTATATTAGCAGCTTATGTCTGTGTTAGAACATTATCAGTTCTTGAGGCAAGTGGGTGACTGGAAATGGTGGTGGTCCTCTCAGCTTGTTGAAAAGTAAAATGGTAAGTGCTGATGTCACCTATCATTTGACTGTTTTGCCTGAAACTTCGCCTTTCTCTGATATCCATGAATAGCGTTTGTTAGTCTGTGCTTGGCAATTATGCGAACAATAGCCATCCTGAGGAAGAGAACCACTATTATCCTAATGCAGAGGGAGAAATTACAGAACCCAAAGACTAGGATATATTATTGTCACCCACAGCTTTAATAGGTAATGAATCATGTCAGCATCAAGTGCATCCTAGAGTGGGTTATCTTTAGAAGAATGATGCCGTGCAATTGTGTGACTTGCTATTTGTCTTTGATTAGAAGAAGGTGGATGGTTTGATTAAATACAATTCTTATAACTTAGGTCCACAATTTGTTCTACAGTCCATTTGTGGAACTCCTTTAAAGGCAGATTTTTCACAAAACTAAGACCTGAAGTTCCCACTTCAGTCAAGGCAGTGCAAGGGAGGCTTTTCCCCTTAATGTAAAAATGCCATCGTAGACCATCAGCATCCTTCTCCCCAACACCACTCCCTCTGAGAAAAGAGACATGACTCTCATTTGGGTATTACAATGATCTGTCACTATTATCTTTTACTTGTCCTCATTTTCTTAAAAATGCCTTTATTGAGATATAATTCACATATGATAAAATTCACCCATTTAAAGTCTTCAGTGAGATTTTAGTATATTCACATGTATGTGTAGCTATCACTACAGTTGATTTTAGGATTTTTCTAGCACCTTACAAAGAAACTCTGTATCCTTTAGCTGTTACCCCTTTGTCCTCATTCCTTATCCCTAGTCCTAAGCAACCATTAATTTACCTTCTGTCTCTACATGTTTCCCTATTCTGTAGTTTTATAAGAATGAAATCTTATAGTATGGGAGCTTGTGAGAATGGCTTCTTTTGCTTAGCGTAGTCTTTTCAGTGTTCAACTATATTGTAGCATGTATTGGTACTTCTTTTCTCTGAACAATATTCCATTATATAGACATACAACATTTAATTTATCCATTTGTATCTTGATGAGTATTTGGGTTGTTTCTATCTTTTGGCAATTGTGAATAATACTGGTATAAACATTCATGTGCAAGCATCTAGGCAGGCATGTTTTCAATATACTTGTATATATGCTTAGGAATAGAATTAGTGGGTCATATGGTAACTTTATGTTTAATTGTTTGAGGAACTGACAGTTTTCCAAAGCAGCTGCACCATTTTACATTCCCATTAGCAGTGTATGAGAATTCCAATTTCTCTACATCCTCACCAATATTTGTTGTGACTTGACTTTGTGATTCTAGCCATCCTGATGGATTTCATGTGGCACCTCACTTTATTTTGGTTTGTATTTCCCTAATGACTAATGATGTCGAGCACCTTTGCATGTGCTTCCTGATCATTTGCATATATTCTTTAAAGAAATGTTTATTTCAATCCTTTGCACATTTTTTAGGATTATTTATGTTTCTAGTTTTGACTTGTGAGAGTTCTTGATATATTTTAGATGTAAATCCCTTATTAGATACATGATTTGCAAAAACGTTTTTGCATTTTTAGGGTGTATTTTGACTTTGTGATGGTGACCAAGATTTACATTTTGATGAAGTACAATTTATTTTTTTTGTTTTCTTGCTTATACTTTTGGTGTCATAGCTAAAATCTTTGCCAAATGCAAAATCATGAAGATGTAGCCCTATGCTATCTTCTACAAATTTTATAGTTTTTACACTTATATTTAGGTTTTTGATTCATTTTGAGTTAGTTTTTTTATAGGGTGTGAGGTAAAGGTCCAACTTCATTCTTTAATATGTGACTATCCAGTTGTCCCAACACCATTTGTTGAAAAGACTATCATTTACTTGTTTAATGGTCTTGGCACCCTTGTCAAAAACCAGCTGACCATGTATATATGGGTTAATTTCTCGATTCTATGTTCTACATGTTTATCCTTGTGCCAGTACTATACTATCTCGATTACATTTTCTTTGTAGTAACTTTTAAAACCACCAAGTGTGAGTCTTCCTAGTTTATTCTTTTTTCCAGGATGGTTTTAGACTGTTCTGTGTCCCCTGCAATTCCCAATAAATTTTAGAATAAGCTTGTCAATTTCCACAAAGAAGCCAGCAGGGATTCTGATAGGGATTGCATTTAATCTGTAGATCAGTTTAAGGAACATTGATCTCTTAACAATGTTATTTTCCAATCCATGAGTATGGGATGTTTTTCTTATTTCGATCTTTTAAAATTTCTTTCAATAATGTTTTATAGTTTTCAGTGTGTAAGTTTTACACTTTGTTCAGTTTCTTCTGAAGTATTTTATTCTTTTAGATGCTATTTTGAATGGAATTGTTTCCTTAATTATTTTTCAGATTGTTCATTGTTAGTATATAGAAATATAATTTTGTATATTCATCTTGTATCTTGTGCCCTTGTTAAACTCATTTATTACAAACTAATAGTTTCTTAATGGATTCCTTAGTATTTGTTATATGCAATATCATCTGTGAATAGAGATAATTTTACTTCTTCCTTTTCAATCTGTTTACCTTTTATTTAATTTTTATTGTCTAAGTGCCCTGGCTAAAACCTCTAGTACAATATATTAGAGTGGTGAGAAGAGAAATACTTGCCTTGTTCCTGATCTTAGTTGGAAAGCAAACAATCTTTCACCATTAATTATGATGTTAACTATGGGTTTTTCATAGATGCCTTTTATCTGATTGAGGAAGTTCCCTTCTATTTCTTGTTTTTTGACTTTTTTTATCATGAAAGGGTGTTAGATTTTACCAGATGCTTTTCTTAAGTCTGTTGAGATCATCGTGTGATTTCTGTTTTTTATTCTATTGATAAGATATACTAAAATAATTGATTTTCAGATGTTAAAGAAACCTTGCATCCCTGGGATATATCCCATTGGGGTCATGGTATATAATTCTTTTTAGATGGTGCTGATTTAGTTTGCTAGTATTTTTGTTGAAGTTATTTGGCCCTCTGTGTATCAATTCTGTTCTGATGCTCTTTTTTTCCTCTAGGGAAACGTTACTATAGTATAGAATTCTTTTCTGTCTTCATAATGTTGACTTAATGTGACAGAATGCTTAATTCTGGATCAACTAGAGAAATAAAACTTTGCTGATAATCTGTTTCATTGTCATATTCCACCATAAAAATGCAGACTACTTTAAAAATATGATAGGAAACAAAATTTATTTTTTATTGAGATATAATTGACATATAAGTTTCAGGTGTTTAACATAATGATTTGATATCTGTATATATTACAAAATGATCACCATAATAAATCTAGTTCAGATCCATCACCACGCAGTTACAGATTTTTTTCTTGTGTTGAGAACTTTCAAGATCTACTCTCAGCAACTTTCAAATATATTGCATGGTATTATTAACCACAGTCACCATGCCATATGTTATATCCCCAGGACTTATTTGTATAACTGGAAGTTTGTACTTTTTGACCACCTTCCCTTATTTTACCCATCCCCTACCCCCCACCTCTGGCAACCACCAATCTGTGTTCTGTATCTATGAGTTCAGTTTTTAACAAGTCTATTTTAGAGTTTTAATTTTTCTCCAAAGTTTATTCTGTTTGTAAGTTGAATTGCAGCTATTGCTTATTTCCCCACAAATTAAGTTTTATTATTTTTTCAGCTTTGATTCAAAAGCAAATTAGATAATTCATCCTTTGTGGCTGAAACTGAATTATTTAGTAACAGTGGCAATAAAATGGCACTGGGTGTAAGTGTAAGGAGTTAAGGTGAGAACTGGTCTATAGACTACTGCTTCTGTCTGCCAGATCTGCCAATCAGATTTAAGTAGCTTATTCCCCACTCCTTAACGCTGCTTCTCTGTCATTTAATGCCAAGCATATTGTTCTTCATTACCCTTGACTGATTCAGTCTTGTTCATCTCCTGGGTGAATATGCAGTACACATCTTACAGCTAGCATGGTTTATAGTCACTTTTTGCATATATTGACCTCCCATGTCTGAAATGACTGTTTTGCCAAAAGTGCAAGGACTTCCATTTTCACATGTCTCTGATTTTAAACATGATTAAATTGGAGTCAGTGGGTGTGAGTATGTTGCTCAGGGTAGGACTTCGCACAACTGGTAACTGTGGCATCTTTCTCAAAGTGTGCATTCATTATGTGGAGTTCTCATAAGTCACCATCTTCAGTGATTTGTTCACCCTGCATAAATCAATCCTCCTTAGCTCGGTGGGCAAGGCCCTCCTTATGGTGGCCCACCCTATCTATATAAGCTCACTTACCATTGTTTCCCATCATGCACCACTTGCTGTAGTTAGGCTGGCTTCCTCATTGTCCTAGAAGCACACTGAGTTCCTATTGCCTTGTTATCCTTAGATGGAATGTCTAGCCTCTCTTCTACACTAATCTAAACTCTGCAAGACCCAGTCCAAGCCTCAGTGGTCCATGAAGTCTTCCTTGACTAGAATGGCCCTCCCTCATGAATTTCCTCTGAACTATAGCACTTAAAATTGTGACTACAGATTTATCGTAATGACATTTTCCATTGTTAGCTGTTGTTTCACATGTGCTAGACTTCTCTCCTTCAATAGATTATATAGGCTTTTGGCAGGGAAGTCTCCTGTCTCATACCTCTTTTCTTCTCCTTTCAGAACGTCATAGGTGCTCAATAAACTTTTCTGGTTGACCCATTTTAAATTTTATTTCACTGTTTCAAACAAGCAGAGGTTGATCATTCTTATCATCAGCTACTCCTGCAACTTTTCTCCTCTGTGCCTTTCACTCTTCAATCATCAAGTATATTTTAGTGAGAGAGACCAAAGCAGTATGTCTACTGTGAGTCTGTTATACAATTCCAGGCTTCTGAATGTTCTGGTGGTGTTCTATCTTAAAAGAATGCTACAATACCAAAAACAAAGGTAACTTCCTAAGGTAATTAAAAAAAATTCCCTTTGCCTTCTAAGATACTTTAACCTCTGCTTCAGAACAAGCAAGTTCGTTCAGGGTCTGACCAAATTTTGCCAAGATCATTAAACTTCTTGGGGAATAGCATAATAATCATGCTGGTGGTGGTGGTGATTATGTTAGAAATCTTAGCCTGAAAAATATGTCACTATGGACACAGAACATAAGTTTTTTCGTGTGCTAAAACAGTGGAAGGCAATCTGTGATGAAGACAGGACAAGAGGTCAGAAGCAGGAGAATTAGGATTTAGCTGAACCTAGAGGTCCATGCAAAGGTTTGAGTTGTACACCTAGCATTCAAGATCCAGTAATGCCCAGATCTGGTGGTTCAGGCATAGCAGACATCCTAGAAGTACTCAAAAGAGCAACAAGGATACTTTTAGGTTAAATCAATGTTTACTTCATTCAGAACCATTTCATTTACTTCTCATTTGGGCAAGAGCCAATCACAATTCAAACCAGCTCAGCTCAAGGCCATGTAAAGCCAGGGTAAATATCTTAATCTGCTTTGAGTGAGGAATATTGAGCCACAGAAAAAAGATGATCCCTACAGTCCAGCAAAAGAGCATTCTAATAATAGAATAAGAAGATACTGAAGCAAGCAATATGTATATACAGGATTTATTTGAGGTGTGGCAAAACATATTGTAAACTGGACTGCAGAGCTTTTACTTTGTAGCAAATCCGATGACTATTGATTCTGATAGTGCTGAAGTAAGAACTTATTCATGCATATAGGTTCTGTCTGGTGCAATTCACAGTCCAACTGATTAGCTTCCAATAAATCAGAAAAAAGTAGGAAGGCAAACTCAGTTTTAAATAACCAAGAATCATTTTAGCTTATTAAGTTATTATTCAGTTATGGGGACTGTATCTTTCTTAGTATTTCTTACAGCATAGAAAAGTGGGCCACCTGAAGGCTAAAGGGGTGAATAGTTGGCAGTTACTCTGAATGATGTTCTGCTAGTAGTGCCTGGCAGAGTAGACATGCAAGACCTGTCATTGACTTGGCCTTTTAGTTAGTAAGAGGACTATGAACTCACAAGTGAGGATGAGAAGTTTCTTATTATTTTTGGATATCAGTCATAGTTTGTGAGTTCATGAATCCTTCGGGTTGGTCTTGCTAGCCACCTTCTTGTTCTTCTACACTATCAGTGCTCATGTTATTCTCCCTTTCCACTCCCAATGCTCTTTCACTTCCTGTCTGACATTCTAAGTTCTATCCATCCTTCAAGGATCAGCACTAGTCTGACCTTCCCAGAAAGCACCATTAGGTTACTCCTGTATACACTGAGTTCTATGTGTTCTGATGCTCTAGTTTCCTTTGCGAATAAAATATCCATCAGCATGCAGTCATTGTATTCCTGTTTCTTGACTTACTTCATTAAGATGGACTTAAAATTAAATATAGAAACTCACTCATATATTTGTCTTGATGCTTCCACAGTGCTTAATACCATTCCAGGTACATAGCTACATCATAATAATAATTATGCTGGGCTTCCTTTGAAATGCATCCCCAAACAGGATGGGCTGCTAGATGGGTGGAGGGAGAAAGACAGATGAATCAATATGTGACAAAGCACGTTTGTAAAATGTTAATAGCAGATTTTAGGTGGTGATCACTGCAAAATCACTTCAAAGTTTTTATATCTTTAAAAGATTTCATAAGGAAATATTGAAAACAGTATAATTATGCTGGCATAAAATGGATAAACCATGACATATAGTCATGCTAGTTCAGAACTATTGCAGACTTGATCTCAAAAAGTATGAGTAGGTAAAGGGATGAAAAGGGAGGGAAGAAGAAGAAATGTAGCTAGGTAGATAGACATGGCAGAACACTCACAGATGAATTTAAGACCTGGGATTAGGCATTTGGGGTTAACATGAAGAATAACATTCCATTCTTCTGAAACTGACAGTGATAAAGAAGGTTTTGGCCAAATTACATTTTAAAATGGGTCACTGGCGGGAACAATGCTCTGACTAGGGAGGAGGACCAGATAGGAGGAGATGTTACATTAGCCTCCAAACTGCAGTTTTTACTAGCACTAAGCCAGGCTACACAGGGGCCAGACCTCTCTGAAGCACATATCCTTAGGAAGCAGACCTTTAGGTTTGCTGCCTTCAGTAGCAGCAGTTGGCATATCGGGTAGTAAGGGTAGAAACATCTCATTGAAAATCCCCAGGAAATGCTGGCTCTCTTCTTTGTTTCTTTGCTTTACACACAGATGTTTCTATAAAGAAAATGTGGAAATGAATTAGTTTTTAAAAACCAGGCTCTATTTTCCTACATCTAACCCCACCAGTGGTACTTAAACTTGGCTTCACTCTGTAATTGTCTTGGTAGTTTTAAAAAATACTGGTGCCTAGGAGCCCACCCCCAGAGATTCTGATTTAATTGGGTTTGGGGCATGGGCTGTTTTTATCAAAATGTTTTAAATCTCCCCCTGGAATTCTAAAGTCTGAGGACCACTAATCTTATAGAAATGTTTGTAGTTCTTCAGTTGAAAGGAGTTCTTGACCATATGGATAGTTCCCAATAAGGCTGGAACTTCTATGTGGAGGAGAGGGTGGATGCATTGAGAGATTGTTCTAGTTTCTGGGAGGGACAGGCTAGGCAGAAAGAGAACTGTGTGAAATTGTTCTCTATGGACCACAATTTAAACTACAGCTTTAAACTACTTCTAACAACTTATACGTTTGTTCTTCTACTCCCTGCAATCCATAAATAATCAAAAACTGAATAATTGCATAATCATTTTATCCTGATAATATACTCCTAATTTTTTCCATCTTGTATATTTGGCTCTTGATTTTTTTTTCACGTTGAAGCCCACATTTATTTTAGAATAGTGTATATCTAATTAGGTCAAGTAATGAACTACACCTTTATCCTGTCAAGCTAATAGTGAAGCATGGCTAGGTGGGGTGTTGAGGATCATTGTACTTTCCTGTTTCACCCGTTTGACAGAAGTGTCTTAGGGGGTCGGTGAAAAGTATTTCACTAGGAACTAAGAGCAGGAAGCAGATTGTAAACAGTCTGTTTTGGGCACCTGTATTTTTCTTCTCTTGATCAATAAGATGAGTCACTACTTATATTATCTGTTGCTTATCTGTTATTGCCTGCAACAGTGACATAAACACCCTCTTTGCAGAGTCCTAGTATATGGTGACAGGTTATCAGTGACTTGTGATTTGGGTGGTTTGGTCACTTGTCAGGTGGCAGTGTCATTGGGTAGACAATGTATTTGATTTCCTGGCCAGGATCTGGGGACTCTGGTTTCAAAAGTCATTACTTATTTCATGTGAAATTTCCACTGGAGTTGTATTATCATGATTTTTCAACTTTTATGGGACCTCAAACATTAGACCAGAATATTGCCGTCTGTTATATTAGTGTCCATTTTACATTATCTTTAGTCTGCCTAGAGATGTGTCAGATTAGTCTCCTCTAAGTATATTTTCAAGGCAATAACCTAAACTTTAATGTCATTGAGATTCATATTTGAGAAATTAAAGGCTTTGATATTATGAAAACCCATTTATTCTACCTACTTTTCCTTTTTTTTTTTTCTTTATATAGTTTGCTTAGAGTTACTGCTCTCAACCTACTTGATTATCAGGGAAACTCACCTTTTGATTGGCCTTGGCTTTATTCGATTTAACTGTAATAATTTGATTTTTATATAAAATATTCAATCATGCTTTACCATATGGTGAACATCATTTATACATAAAAGCTACTTGCTGTTCTACCTTTGGAAATTGTTAGAGAATCTCAGTAAGGGTTTTCTAGCCATCTGCTTCTCTTTCAAACTTTGTGTTAATGTAGACATCTGCAGTGGTGACTCTAGGGTTATTAAACTGCAGTGTCCAGTTGAGTGCCCTTGTGCATAACTCTTAGAAAGAAGACCTGCACGAAAAGTTCACATCTCTTGCCTTGATGCTAATGTGTCCCCAAGTGGATTTCACTGCATGCAAAAGGTTCTTGTACATTATCTCACATGCAGCTATCTTTTGAGTAGTGTAGCTCCCTTTAAGAAAGCCATTGTAATAAGACCCAAAGTGCCAAATAGCTTAGTTGTGGTGCAAGAGATCACGATATTAAAGTCTTCTTTATTTTGTTGGAAATAATTTTCCATGGAATTTCTTTATATCAGAGTCCTCCTCATGCATTTAAATATCTGTTAATAAATCTATAATTGACAGCAAATGGAGGGGGTGAGAAAAATAGGCTAAAATGCTATAAACTACCACTAACTGAAGTCCAGAAATGGAAACAAATGATCTCTAATACTATAATAAAAGCCAATAGGGAAATGATTCAATTTACAAAGTTTAGCTTAGACTCAAAGTTTCTGGAACAGATTTATTGCACGGGGTGATGAATGTTTGTATTTGGATTAATGGGATCCCTTTTTTTAGTGAAAGACTACCTCCTTTAGCTATCTAATAATTTAGCTATTTTATTTAAAGGAAAATGTATAGCAGGATATGAAGTGAACTACTGTCTCTAGCCTCCATATTCATTTTTAATAATATCCATAAATTTTTATTTGTATTGCTCACAAGCATTTCACATTTTGGTGGTAATCAACCTAAATGAGATGTCAACCAGGAAGCAAAGAAACAAAATTGAAGGGAATTTTTTTCTTTTGTTGTTTCAACATTGAGGATGAGCAAAATGACTTCACATCCATGGGCTGATGATGGAATTATTCATTTAGAAGAGTAACTTCCAAGTGCCATAGTTAGGAGTATCAGTTCTGAAATTCAGTGCAGGAAAAAAATCACTTTTATATAGTGAAATATGACAGCCAAATAGATTCCTGTAAACCTGTAATTCATGATACTGCACAGCTATTTTGATCAACTGAGTCAAATGGTAAGAAACAGTAAGAGGTAATTCTCTTATTAGGTTCAGAGGTTTTCCATTCTATCACTAAATACAGATCTTTGAAATAAATTATAGGCAGAAGATAATACTCTGGGTAGATGAGGAGACCAAGCAATTTAATGACAGTTTTGTGTAATTAAAAACTCAAGTAACATTCTTGAGCTTAATAATCACAAAATACATTTATTTCCTGCATAATTTTGGCATTGATGAGTTATGTTCATTTTATTCAGTCAGACAAAAGAAGGGGTAACATTTTTTGAAAAACATTTTACTTGCTTTATAAGCATTTGGAAGTACTTGCTGGATTTCCCCAGGGTTTTCACTGAACTTACATGTGGGATGTATTTTGAAGTAACTGTGGAAGGTTTTAGTGTCTTAAAGGAAACAAAAAGTTCGAGACCTCTTAGTCTGTTCACTTCACTAAATGTTGAGTGTGTTTGTACACATGCAACTTACTTTTATTTCCTTTTCCAGTTGTAAATACCTAAAGGGCCAAGATTTCAGTTTTTTATTTGAAATTTCATAGTGATGGTGGGCTAGCTCATAATAGGCACTCAGTAAGTGACTATTTATAACATTGAGAAAATGAGCCTTGCAGTGTTCAGGGCGGTTCGAAGTCCATAGTCAGAAAGCACTCATAGTGATTTTTTATGGTAAACCAAGTCATTCCGTGCTTTGAGATTTTGGTTGACTGTGAACACTCCAACAGTATGTGTTCAGGTTAATTGCTTACCACTTCAGAAGGTGCAGCTGACGTTGTAACTCCACATTGTTGATGCTTAAGTGTTTCTAACCGCCCCCACCCCCACCCCCACGGAAGACCTTTGATCCATGGTGGTGGAGCATCTGTGCAGCAAGGGAAAACTTCTGATATGACTGCAGAATCTTGCAGGAGGCTTCGATTTTAGATTTCAATGGCAAGTAAGGAATGTGGAACTAACTGTTGAATTTCCAAAAAAAAAAAAAAGAAATGTGACTTCAGTTTAACATATTTTAATACCAGTTCTAAGTGTCTATTCTGAACCCAGCTGACTTGCTTGGAATATACCAGTTTAAATGAGGCCTGTTATTCTGCTTATAGGTTTTATAAAAATACAAACTACTTTCTGCTTCGAATCCTGTTTGAGACCCACTTAAAAGGTTGAGCAGTAGCTGGCATGGTTCATTAGAGGATTTAATTGACCTTGAAATGTAATGAGTTGTGTGTGGGTATTTACTCTCAGTTTGAAGGGTTGTGTTTACTTCGGGTACCTTTTGTCAGTGTTCTTAAATATGCAGTGGTATATTTTTCAAAGTTGTCATTGCTCTTATGTTCCCCCTTTGAGGCCACTTGTTTGCTTTAGACTTTTTTTTCCTGCCTCTTCTGATTTTGGTTTCAAAATCTTTGTTTAAACATTTATTATTCTCATACAAAGGTAATTGAAATTGGTTTGGAGAGCCTTTTAAGGAACACTTCGAGCTAAGAGTTTACCTCCCTCTGATAGAAAACCACAGTAGAGCCATGGAGGGAAAGTAAACACTTTAGTTTATAGAGTAATAATTACCACTTTAAAATTTTAAAAATTATCATTAATTCAAAGAAACTTTCAAATGTGCTCTGGTCACACAGCATAAAATTTTAGGACTGCAGGAGAGTTCCTGTGGTCATTTGGTACTTTTCTGTGCCTTCTGGAAACTTAAGAGCCTCTGAGCTTTCCTTGAGCCTCAGGCACAAAAGAATCCTGCTGCTTGCTTCATTGGGCTTGAAAGTAGTGGGCAAAAGAAAATCTTGTGCAAACACAGTATGCAAAGTCTTTCATATACAGATAATTTTACAGACTCCCTTTCAGTAGAAAGTGTGCTTTTTTTCCAGCAGTTGGATAAATTGTGCTGAACCAATGGCACCCTCTTGTCTGCTGCCTCTTTAGACCCAGGGCGCATATTTTTAAGAGAGCTGACGACGGGGGTTCAGAGATACAGATTCAGACTGGAGAGCTGAGCAAACAAATCAAGGCCTGTGCAAGAAGCAAGCAAACAGCTTTGGCCTCATTAATGCCTACTTGCAGGCAGATAACAAACTCACCTAATCCGGGGGCAAGTGCGTGATTCTGGGTTTGGGGACTGCTCTATGTTGAGAACCAGAATGTGAGGTATTAAATGAGTGAATGTATTTTCTGTACTCAAAGGGATCAGTTCCTGGGGTAGAGATGGAGTCAGGAGACAGGAGAAGGGGAGACACTGGTAAATTTGGATGGGGGAAATATGGGCTGAATATGTTTTACACAGTCTCGATCATTTTGGGGAGAAAATTACAAGAAGGATTACACTTTGGGAGGGAAGAATATTATAAACTGCTGGTTTTGAACATATTTAAATATATATATAAAATATTTTTAGATTATGTTTTCAGTATTATTCAGGAAATCAAAGGCCTCAGACTTTATGTATTACTATTTATTTATTTATTTATGTACATTTCACTTGGAGGGATTTGGCCAAACAGACAGCACTGATGGGCTTCTCAAAATATAGTAGGTTAATTCTGTTGTGTGACCTCCATCAATAACTTATCTTTTTGTTTCAACTGTAGATCTACTATGCTCAGACTAGTTCTGAGACTGAACAGAATATGCTCTTTTTTTACCCATTTGTTTAGTTACTTGTTCAGTCACTCAGCATATTTACTGAAAGCCTAATATGTATGCCAGACACTTCACAGTACAATTTATTCATTCAAAATATTTATTGAGAATTACTCTGTATGGTTAAAACCAATAAACAGTATGAAGACTCTCTTAATCTATCTTTTAAAACTTTATACTTCTTTATCTAGATTTAGCCATTTAATATCAAACTCTCGCCATGGATGTAGACAAGTTATCAATTATACATAAATAAATGACACAATATATATATGGAATCACTTAAAACGTATCGAACAGTGTGTTCGTTGCTGTTATTTGTGGTTATTTATCACCTGTGATGGTACAATGATAAACAATTCATATGGAAGTACAGAGTGACTGGATCCATTTTTTCCTCCCCCAGAGTGTGGTATAGCAACAGCTGGATGGATCAGAAAAAAATGTGAGAAGTGGAAATTGATTAAAAAAAAAAAAGGCTTTTCTTTCTTCTAGTCTCTCATTCAGTTTTACCAAAGCCGATCTGCTTTAGAACAGAGTGTCATTGTTAAGTCTCCCTGTAGGTTACAAGTATGCTTTTAACTGTGACTGTTGATGATGCTGCTACAGACCCCCTCTGACTTTCTTTTACATATTTCATTCTGTAAAGGGATTAAAAAAAGAGATCCATCTCTAGCTCTCTCTCCATGAATAGGGCAGATCAGATTGGTTTTGCAGGGCTGAGTTTTCACCAGCACTTCAGTGGTACTGGAGTCAAATGCTTGCAGGGAGCCCCCACTGAATCATAAATCCTCTGATCCCCAGGGTATAGCTTCGTGCACCTCTGAAAGCAGTCAGTCACTTTTCATTAAGTAATGATTTGATTAGATAAAAATAAAAGTTGTTTGAGCATTCATTTTTGCAGCAGTGCATAACAAATTTATGCAAATTATCATTCCACTAATCTGCATGCAAAATATAAAGGTGTGATTCCAAGCCATGCGCACCTGTAGTGAAGTTTAATCAGGTACAAATATTATTGGAAAGAATAAAGCGTTTAACAAAAGTCACAGCTGTTTGAGGTTTGTAAAGTACTGCAAAGAGAGCTTACTCTATTAATGATAATTTTGGTGTTTTTAGACTAAACAAAATCTTTTTTTTAAAGGGAAATCCCAAACAAGACAATTTTCTAGTTAGCGGCAGTAGGAAAATACAAAGATCGGGCTAAATGGCAGGTTTAATAACCAAGGCATGAATGAATTGTTGGAAGTACATAAACTAGAGAGAAGGTCTTCATTTGGAATTTTATTGCATTCTCAAGGGCAACTAGAATTATTCTAGATATGGAGTGGATGTTTAACAAATACCTAGAATGGTGCCCCATATTATAGGTACTCAATAAATGTTTTTTAAAATTATTCCTTAATTCATGTTGATTAATTGCATAAATCATTTAAATATTATTAAAGGAAGAGTATCAACTTCCAAGTAAATGAAAAACTGTGCTTTATACTTTACAATGTAAGAAAAAGAATAACATTTATTGAATACTAGGAAATGTGCTGGATACTTTACGTATGTTCTTTACATATATTCTTTCATTAATTATCCTAACAACTCATGAATAGCCCACTTTTAGAGACAAACTAAGCTTAAAATAAGTTGAATATGTGACCCCAAATCATATAGCTAATTTGACTCCAAGGTCCTGGTCTTTCCTCTCTATCACAGTATCCAGATTATTCCATTCAGTACCTCAAAGAATGTGTAGGTCCTTCCAGGAAGTCACTTGTGTTACTCTTGTTGACCAGTATCAGACTGATCTGTGAACCTAAGATTCTAAGAACCTAAGAATCCACAAATCTTTGGCCTGGAACTTTGAACTTCCAAATGTAGAGAAGATGCTGTGGTGGAGGATTGACCTGTGCCAATGTGTTTCTCTTAATATTGTGTTTTTTATGTATTTTGTCTTGTCTTGGATAGTGATCCAAGTATCCCTGGGAAAGAGAAAGGCTAAAAAGTGTTTTTATAGGCCTCTTTCTCACAATTTGTGGTTGTGTGGAATGAGTCAAAACCTTATTTCTGAAACTTGTTCTTTAAAATTAAACATGATACCATCTTCATTCACATCAGGCCTGAAAATTAAAAGGTATAATTGAATGGTACAACTTTTCCACACTGGTGAAACAGAGAGAGCAAGGGTCCCCAACCCCATCCCCCTCTGTTTTCAGGGGAAGAACAGAGTGATGAAGGGGGTAATTTCTGGGCTTAGGTCTGATGTGGCTTTCATACCTTGATAGAAACAGGCCATTGAAGTGGAAAGAAAGTGAGAGACCCAGGATTTATTCTGTAAGCCACGAAATTGAATGAGACTCATGAAATTGAATGAGACTCACGAAATTTGGAAGACAAAATTTTTCTCTTCCACACCTGTCATTCTTTATCTCAAAAATGCAGGTTTCTAGTGCTCAGCCCTAACTCCTTATGTAAAGTTCAAATGATCTGGTTTCAGTTTATCCCTTCAGAGTGAATTCAGGGTTTGGTTAGTCTTCATCACACACTAATTCTCCCTGAACACACTGGAGTGCTTGCTCTCCTGAAATTTTCCTTCTTTGCTTACACCTTTACCCCCTTTTTGGGAATGTCCTCTCTCTAGCCCTCTTCCATTCCTCACCCAACCCAGATATGAATCTTTTCTTTCTAGGTCCAGCTCAAATCTCATCTCCAAAGAAATTTGCTTGAAACTTTAGCTCATAGCAATCTTCATTTCTTTGTATTCCTGTAATACTGTCTGTTTAATTACCTAGACCTTCTCCCCTTTTTCCCTCTTTCCTTCTCTTCCTTTTCCTCTGTACCTCTCCCCACTTTGCTTCCTTCCTTCCTTCCTTTCTTCAGCAATTACTTGCTGAGTGTCCACAAACCAGTGCATATCTCTTTCTGGGAACACAATGTTCGCCTCAAGCCAACCCAGGCCTTACACTTACAGAGGTCACACTTAAATGGAGTAGACAACTACTGATCAAAGAAACAACCTATAGCCACTCCGAAGGAAAAGAGCATGCCTCTGAGAATAAATGACAAATGGATGACACAGACTAAGAGAACTGACCAAAGCCAGGGGCACAGGGAATGCCTCCTGATAAAATGATTACTAAGCTGAACTCTGAAGTTTGGTCATTAACCAGGTTGTGGGGCAAAACCTGGGTAGAGCATTGTAAGCATGAAAATTGCATATGGAAAGGTCCTGTGGTGAGAGGAGGAAGTTCAAGGTAATAAAAGAAGGCCACTGTGACTGGAATGTACTTATCTGACTTTTTTTTCTCATGTTCTCTCCTCAAATATATTGCATGATACTTTTGGGCAGGGATGATTTGTTATACTCATTTTTACCTAATTCTCTTGAGAAGACTTTAATGATCATTGGGTCCAAACTGCAATGTGCCCTGAAAGGTACAGTGGCTTGCTAAAGGTCATGCACATTGAGGCATGGGTCTCCTGTACCCCCTCCCCACATCCAGTGTTCTTTCTTTGAACTGATTGTAACTCTGTAAATAGTGCATCTCTGGAATACGCCTCTGCATGTGGTAGATGGTTGAGAAATGCTTTCATTTACGGTTGGTGACTGTGTGATCATCTGTAGAACAGGAGAGAGCAGGAAGGTGTAGAATCAAAAGGTGTTTCATTACATGGAAGTATTTTATAAAGAAAGGTATAATCCATGCTCAAGGAAAAGAAGCAAATGTTAGGGAGGAAATCTGTACTTGTAAAGGATCGTTCTAACTAAGCTTTGAAATACATAGGTTAAGGACTCAATCTTTGAAGAACACCTGTGTGAAATAAGAGATGAAGGACATTATAATGATGAGAGTTTGGGAAGTCTTGATTTAATCTTGTTCCAAATAAACATCTTGAGACCGAAGGATAAAAAGATAAAGAATAATTTAGTTGGGGTTACTTTAGTGTGACAGTTTTAAAACATGGTCTTAAAATTCTTCAATGTTGTAACCATCGACAGGTATGGGTTTTTGCCCCTTCCCCTTGAATCTGGGCTCTGTGATGGCTTGACCAATAAAATACAGGAAAAAGTGACATGTCAGTTTCTGGGTCTAGCCTTAAGAAACTGGCAGCTTCTACTTCCTCTCTCTTAGGAAGCTCACTTACTTATAACCTAACCATCATGCTGTGAGAAAGCCAGGCAGCTCATGGAGAGGCCCACATGGAAAAGAACCACAGCTTCTGGCCCAAGCCCTGAGCGAGCTTCCAGCACCTATTTATCAACTGTGTGAATGAACCATCTTCAAAGGAGATCCTACAGCCCCCAGTTGAGCCACCCCAACTGACACTTCATAGATCAGAGACGAGCTGTTTTTGCCCAAACCTGCCAAAAAATGCAGATTTGTGAGCCAAGTAAATGATTATTATTGTTTGAAGCAACTAAGTTGTGGAGTGGTTTGTTAGGTATTGATAATCAATACATTTGGGGAGATCTTTCAAACCTGCTGAGCACTAGACAAGTTAGATCTCAGTTTTCATAAAAGGCCCTTCAACTTTAGGAGCTGAAGGCAAATTGGGGATACCAAGAACAATCTGGTAAATTGAAAAAAATCCATCAATCAAAGGGGGGCCATTATAGGGTCCCAGGGAAATGTAACAATAAGGATTTGATGGAGGATGAGTGGGTGGAACATGCAGAAAAACTAGAAAGCAATGATGACATTACAGGAAAGTAAAGGTAGAACTGTGTGGGGAGAAAAATGACCCATTTAAGAACATAGGTAACATAGGTTAGGGCCAAAGACCAGGTCACCAGCAGAGATATGAGTGTCTGAGATGCTTCAATATCTGGCTGCATGTTGATAGTGTCTCTTTCTCAACCTGACTCTGGCTCGCAGTTTAGCCCCTGCTTGCCTACCCCATCTGCTTCCCTATAGGGTCTGGACACATAGTATTCCAATCACCTTGGGGACACTGAGGGTTTCAGTTTGCACAGACTGGTTGATATCCCTTTCAGTTCATGTATCTGAGTTAAAAAATTAACAAGAAAATGGAGAATAGGGTTGATGTGTTATAAAACTGCCTGTCAAATATGGAACTACAGTTTAAAATTAGGGTTTGCCTATATACACACATATAGTTTTCCTTCATTTACGTGCAATGTCAGTTTTGTAGCATGAACTGTTTGTGGGGTGAGGTTGAGCTGATGTAATTTAGAGTCCGAGTTGAGGGTAAACTAGGTCCAGAGAAGAGTCATTCTTAGCTGGGAAAAGGTGGAATATATGTTCCTTTAATAGCTTTGGGGTCAAATTGTCATAACTAAAACTGTAGATTAAATAATAACTTATACCATGTCTAGTACCAAGTAGTAGTTCCTGCCTTCGATGAATCTATTCATTTTAATGGAGGAATACATGGAGACAGTTGAGAAATGAACGATGTATCAGTGCATAACTACGTACAAAAATGGTTTCATGTTTGATGGCTAAGTTTTCATGTCGGATTAACTTAGGCCTTGGGGAATGCAATCACTTCATTTGTCATTAGTTCTGGAAAGCTTAAGTGTTAGCCTGATAGGTGAGATGGCTGCCTGGCTAGGAGAAGGCAACAGAAGGTACAGTTTCTGAAAGTATTTTGGAACAATCGATGCTCTTGAGAAATGAATGATATTTATGCTTTTCTGAGGCTTGCTCACCAGTGTGGGTGCTATTCTAAATGGAGTGCTTTACAGATTCCAGACATATGCCACATTCATTTTATCCAGATGATGAATGACTTATTGATAGTCCAGGCTTTGTACTATTTGTGACTCCAGTTCTTTTAATAGCTGTGATACCATGGAGATGACACTTACTGGGATAGATGTTATTAATGGTCACTATTCAGCCTTTTATTTTCAGTGAAACCAAAGGGCAATTGGAAGGGCATGAGGTCAGCTTGAATAACAGATTCCTTGAAGTCATCTGTGTGTTCCCATTTTGGGATCTTGTGAAAAAACAGGCCAATTTGAACACTTGCATTTTGGATGAGTTTCCATTTGAGGAGCTCCAGAAAACTCCCACAAGTCAGATGTAGAGGAGTTTTCAGAAAATTGCCAAAGACTGTGCAGTGTTGCCGGCAGGAGGAGAAACAACAAGCAGATGTTTTAGCAGAGAGGAGCTCATTCTGGGAAAGTATTCCTGGGCACTAGGTGAGAGAGACTGGGAAGGAAGCTAGTTCAGAACAAAGATAAGAGTGCCCAGGTTGGATGTGTACCTGCCTACAAATACTTACACATTTTCGAGTTCTAAGCCACTAAAGTAACTTCAGACAGATGTAGTCACTAATTAGTCTTGAACTTTGCTTGAAACCTCTGTCTGGCACTGTAACTAATCTTGTGACAACTTGCTGCAACATTAGTAATGGTTTGGTTTGGCCTTCTTTTATTTTTGAAAAAAACATGCTTTTCTCTGTACTTATTATATTTTTTGAAAACCTGAATAGATAGAAATTCATAGCTGCTTTCATCATTGACTGGTTGCCTGACCTTTGGTAAGTCCGTCAACTCTCTAGCCTCGCTTTCTTTGTGTATAAGAGAAAGTAAACTAGATGGTATGTCAGGTCTATTCCAACTCTAGAGTCAATAATTTATTTGGACCCTATCTTTAAAATCATGAGCCAGAGAGACCAACATGTGTAAATTCTCTCTCCATTTCTGACTGCTGATGAAAATAGGAGGAATGTAGAACTCTTCAGTAACTGGCAGAATAATCACTTCAACAATAAGCCAGAGATCTGAGGGCATTATTTGCATGTGTATCACTGCTTGAAGACACATTCACTCAGTTTATTCATTAATTATAAACTACATCCCAGTTTCTGTGCTAGGTGCTGGAAATACCACAGTAAGCAAAACATAGGTGGTTCTTGCCTTCAGGGAATGTAAGGACTAAGTGTTAAAAAATCACAAATATTACTGTAATTATATAATTACAGCTGAGATTAGCTGTTAAGAGGGAGAATTAAGATGTATTAATTGAGCCTATTGAGGGATGGGGGTTAGAGTAAGGTCATGGAAGCCTTCCCCAAAGAAAATATATTCCCAAGCATTAAAGCACCCAGTATGAAAGAAGTCCAACTGAATGGTGACCTGGTTGTATTTGCTCTGAGCCTCCAAATTGCAAAAAAATGCATCTACACCTGCTTTGAGGAGAAAATTCTAAAGTTCTGCCTATTTACTTCATAGCATGCCTAACAGAGACCCGTAGCCTACCTAGGAAGAACCATACCAAGACAATGCTAAATATTTTCTTAGATAGTAAGAATCACCACCAAAGCCATATATGACTCTCACAGGTTCTGAATCCTCCCTGTTTGTCCAGAATGGGTTTGGGGTAGAACAAGTACAAGACTCAGGGAAAACTATACCTGTAATTAGAAAAAGAATCACAAAGACCACATTACAGTATAGCATTAGAGGAACATTCTATATGCAAGGTTTAATGTGAATGCATACTTAATTTTCATTTGCCATAAGGAGGAGTTGTAAGATGTTAATATTTTGTGGATACTTGTGGACTGAGCCTAGGAGTCTATATAGTGTAGTTTGTAAAAGACTGGACTATTGAATGGAACTACTTAGGCTCAAATCTTGACACCTCAGACTTGCTAGCTGCATAACCTTGGGTAAATAAGTTATTTAACCTTTCTGGGATATGTGAGAATTAAGTTAGATAATCCATGGGAAGGGATTAGCACAGTGCTTGGCACCTAGTGAAAGTCACTAAACATTAGCTATTGTTGAGGTTAGTATTTAACAAAAACTGTAATCACTTCCTCTTCCTCCATCTTTCTGGAAGTATTACATAAGGAATTTACTGAATAACCATTTCCCCTTTTACTTCTTACCCTGAATAATGAATGTCAACCTGACCAAGAAAATGAGGAAGGAGAGCTGCCGTGGCTTTTAGGAAAATATCAGTGGAATAGGACTAATCCTGTTGTAGTTTTGTGTGGGAAGAGGCTGAAGGCACCTCAGAAGTTATAAACTTAACTGTTTTTGCAATCTAACTTTAAAGACACTGGGGTTGCTTGGCTATTTAAAATAATGTTGTTTTGATGGAGGTGCTAATATTGATATGTGTGTGAGAGAAATACAGACACAGAAAAAGAGAGAAGATGGGGGGAGGCAGGGTTTAACTGACCTTTCTAAAACGTTTTGGATTATCATTATTTGGAGTGGCTTGAAGTAGGGTTCACATAATATGATGGGCCCTGATATCCTTCCTTGAAATCATGGTTACAATTTACTATTCTAGTACAATTTAACTGACCTAGTACAAGCTTTGCACATATCACATTCTTGATATATAATCACTTATGATGAGAATAATGATCTTTGAGTCACATATGGCTTAATGGTGATTGGTACTATCTAAGGAAATAATTTAGCATTTGTCTTGGTATGGTTCTTCCTAGGTATGCTATGGGTCTCTGTTAGGCATGCTATGAAGTAAATAGGCAGAACTGAAGAGTTTTCTCCTCAGAGCAGGTGTAGATGCATTTTCTTGGAATTTGTAAGTTTATAATCTACCTTTGTATCTCTGGCTTTGCTACCAAAATGCTTCCCTTTAGTGCTAATTGAACATGGTTCTATCCACTCTGAAACTCAGATTCTTCTTTTGGTATTACTGCCCCAGTTTTTTAGATTTATGTCTCTCCTTTGCCAACACATATGCTTTGCTAAAGTCATGGCCTTTCCACATGGGTTATGGGCCTTCTCACCGTCATCCAGACCTTTGCTCATGTGCTCTATATGCATGGAATGATTCCCCACACCTTTCTAGGCTAGATAATTCTATCCCATCAGTCAAGTCCCTTCCTGCTGAAAGTTCTTATCAACTATTCCTAGGCCACACTGGACTTTTCTACTCTAAGTTACTAATGGAATTTAAGGCCCAATGATACAGACATTTTTTTGGAGAATGCCTCACCCTCCAGACCTAGCACATAACTATGCTCAGAAAATACATGATGACCTTAATCCTGTCCTTTGAAAAAATGCAACATGAGCAGACTCAATTAAAGATACGAGGAAACAGTAGACACACAGCATCTGTATCATCTCTTCACAGTATTGTACACTTGGGGAGAGGAGGAAGAGCACATTTGAAATTCTCACTAGCCAGATAAAGACAAAACTCATTTTCTTACGGTCAAAGCCAAGTGTGCCCTCAAACAGCTGGATTGGCAATATTCTAAGGTTATAGGGTTGGAGCAAACAGTATTGAGAGCACCTAAGTCTTTTCCTTTAGCCACCATACCCCATGATTTCAGGATAGTTTATACACTTATGAATCTAAAGGCCAGAAGAATTGATTTGACTTTGTTGTCCAGTGAACTTAGTTTTCATAAATGTAAGGACAGCAGATTGAGGGTAAGTTTTCCTACAGACTGCATTCCCTGACCTAAAGTCTTGGTTGGGAGCATAAACATTACTGAATAAATTGTGTTTGTTTTGAAACCACTAGAAATAGCTCTAATGTGTTGATACAGGATATAGTTTAATTTCCCTTTGTTAGATTAGAGGCACTTGAAAACAAAGCACATGCAGCTGGAGATATTGAAATATTTCATATGCATGAATTTGCAGCATATTTTCTAGAGAATTAATTCTCCCTGTTAGCAAATCTAACCAGTTCCTTTTCAGTTTCTAAGAATTAACTTTACCTTTTCTTGTTGTGCTTTGGGGTTCAGACTGTTTATTTCCCCGAATTGTATTTTATTTTAGCTTAAGGAATAAAAGCATTGAGTAAGTTTTTGTGGGTGGTTAAAGTCTTTGTGGGTGGTAAATGGAAACTTGAATGACACATGTACCATCCAAAAAAAAGTCAGCAGTGGGACCGAGACAGGTTTCTGTCCTTTTTTGCCAGCTGTCTCATAAATATGCAATAGACCAGTCTTCCAATTTTTGAAAATGGTGAGGTCGTTAATCAAATAAAGGCAGAGATCATGGTGATTTAAAAAATGTCTACCAGTTCCACATTTTTCCCCAAAATGTGTTTTGAGTGTGTAGATCAAGGAGATGGGTTGTGCAATTTAAATCTGATTGGCACCACTGCTGTTAAATGAAAATGTGGCTACTGGGTATTGAAATATAAGAGTTAAAATTGGTAATCAAAAAGCTTGTTAGCATTTGTGCCTATTTCCTGAGAACTTCATAGTGCTTTAAAATTAACATTGATTAAATGATGAACTGATTGGAGAGAGGCCACTTATAAAATTGGGGCTAGAGAGTGGGGGCAGTTGCATCAGTTTCTCTGCCAGCCTAGAAAAGCTCATTAATGAAACCAGGGGCTAAGAATTTAGAAAGGGCAGTATCACAAATGATTGCTCCTATTATAATGAAAGTGGTAGGTCAAATGGATATTATAATATGGTATTTATGATTGTATCTGGTTATACTATTGTGGAAGTTAGATCTTTTTGTTATGGAAATAGTTTAGCACTTATAATGTGTTATTTTAATAATGTGCTCATGTGCAATAGCATTTTATATGAATTGTAAATGTTAACTGGTAGACTAAGTCAGAGAAGTCATGCAAAGGGGGGTTATATTCAAATGAAAAATTGTAGAGTATCAAACATGAGTCCCATTAGCTAACTGGTAGTATTACATGCTTGTTTCCCTTGAACACATGAGAGCCAAACTGCAATGTAAAAATGCTTGGGATTAAACCAGGATTGAGCAAACTCCATTGTGGAGTGAATGATCGCAAGGACTAGGAAACCAGGACACAGTCTGGAGCCTGCAACACATCATTTAAAGCATCACTGCTCAAAGCTAACTTAGTGTCTGATTTTTCCTTCCCATAGTTGGTGTTTATTCCAAATCTCACTAAGTCTCTGAAATGATCAAGGGGCACCATACTCAGAGTATCTTGTAACAAAAGCCACAGTCTGAGCGAGTATAACCACAGCAATCTCTTTTATCTGTAATAGCAAATGAATGTTATGACCACAATTTCCAGAGCTTGCCTTTTTTTTTTTTTTTTGATAAATTGAGTCTTTCCAGGATTTTGTCTATTTCCTTGTTTTAATAAGGTATCATTCATATACAATCTTATGAAGGTTTTACATGAGCAATATTGTGGTTACAACATTCACCCATATTATCAAGTCCCCCCCTACACACCCCATTGCAATCACTATCCATCAGCATAGTAAGATGCTATAGAGTCACTACTTGCCTTCTCCGTGCTATATGCCTTCCTTGTGAGCCACCTACATTATGTGTGTTAATCATAATGCCCCTTAATCCCCTTCTCCCTCCCTCCCCACCCACCCTTCCCAACCCTTTCCCTTTGGTAACTGCTAGTCCCTTCTTGGAGTCTGTGAGTCTACGGCTGTTTTGTTCCATCTGTTTTGATTCGTTGTTATTCTCCAAAAATGTGGGAAATCATTTGGTACTCATCTTTCTCTGCCTGGATGATTTCACTGAGCATAATACCCTCTAGCTCCATCCATGGTGTCGCAAATGGCAGGATTTGTTTTCTTCTTATGGCTGTATAATATTCCATGGTGTATATGTACCACATCATTTTTTTATCTATTCATCTACTGATGGATACTTAGGTTGCTTCCATATCTTGGCTATTGTAAATAGTCCTGTGATAAACATAGCGGTGCATATCTTTTTGAATCTGGGATCTTGTTTTCTTTGGGTAAATTCCTAGGAGTGGAATTCCTGGGTCAAATTATATTTCTATTTTTAGTTTTTTGAGGAACCTCTACATTGCTTTCTACAATGGTTGAACTAATTCACATTCCCACCAGCAGTGTAGTAGGGTTTCCCTTTCTCCACAATCCTCACCAGCATTTGTTGTTCCTTATCTTTTTTTTAAGGGATTTTATTGATCATATCAATTTATTACTAATTTTGGTCTTCCCATTAGTTCCCTTTAAAAAAAGGTTAGTTTCCCAGTAATAAACACAATAGTTTTTAAAGAGAACTTGGACAAAGTAATTAAGATAGAAACCATAAATAGCCAGAAAATAAATGAGGCAAAATTGTTTAATATGATATTTACCTTAAAATGTATTAATATTCTTCCATTAATTTTTAGATTTTTAAAGTAAAATCATCTTAATCCAGCATATTATGAATCATTATAAAAGATTCCAATCTTTAAAAATTATGAAAGACTTAAAGATCTCGTTAATGGAGGTAGAAATGTCAGCTATTATGTTATTGGTCAAGCTTGGTGTGTATTTCCTGGGCCTCCTCAGGTAGAATCTGGGCATAATCAGTGTTATACATCTGAGAGCAGACAAATGCTTCCTTATTGGGGGTTCAGGATAAACTGTGGCTGTCATTTCTTGGTAAGCATCTTTCACAATCTTTTCTGCAATTTTCAGAGAAACATCTCTAATGGTGTTCAAAGGTGAGTACAGCCGGCCCTCTTCCAAGTGCTTATCTGACACTTACTGAGATATAACCTCAGCCGTTTTGAGAAAAATCTTATCTGTGATACGTCTTAATCCACATGCCACAACACCAAGAGCAGCTCCAGGAAACACAGGAATTGTTTCCTTGGCCAGGATAGAGGGTCTGTTCATTTGGAAGAGTAACTGGATTAAAAGGACTGCCACTGACGAAAATTGCACGCCCCTTGGTTAGCTTATAACAGTGTTCTGCAGTACATTCTGCTTTGCTAGTTGGATTACTCAGAGCAAAAATAATAGGCCGTTCATTGAAGGCAGCCGTATCTCTGAGAATTTGTTCTGAGAATGCACCACTGATTGCAGCAACTCCTATGAGGGCAGTTGGCTTTACTTCTTGAACAATGGCTTCTAGGGTCTTCATTTCTTCATGCTCATGGGCAAATTCCTCTTTCTCTTGTGTTAAGGCAGCATGTCCCTTAACTATTAATCCTTTTGAGTCAACCAACCATATGTTTTTTATAGCTTTCTCCTTTGGTAAGCCGCCTTTTTCCATGGCCATAATGATCAGGTGTGTAATCCCTAAGGCAGCCTCTCCAGCTCCTTGGAATAGTATTATTTGATCAGACAATATCTTTTTGGTTATTTGCAGAGCTGCAAGGATGCCTGTGTCCACAACAGATGCTGTTACCTTTTATGTGAAGTCTTCTCTTTTCTCCAGATGTAGGCCATCTGCTGTAGTCTTCTTTCCAGTCGCTCTTTAAAGATTAGTTGTATTGGCTATATTTTTGTGTTATATGTGGTTTTGGGAGGAGGTTTCTGCTTTACTCCTCTGTCATCTTGTTTCTTGCATCTTGTTCCTTGTCTTTTTGATGTTGGCCATCCTAACTGCTGTGAGGTGACATCTCATCCTAGTGTTAATTTGTATTTCCCTGATAATTAGTGATGTGGAGCATCTTTTCATGTGTCTGTTGGCCATCTGAATTTCTTCTTTGGAGAAGTGTCTGTTCAGATCCTCCACCAATTTTTTAATCGGCTTATTTGCTTTTTGGGTGTTGAGGCATGTGAGCTCTTTATATTTTTTGCATGTTAATCCCTGTCAGATATGTCATTTATGAATATATTTTCCCATACTGTAGAATGCCTTTTTGGTCTGCTGATGGTGTCCTTTGTTCTACAGAAGCTTTTTAGTTTGACGTAGTCCGATATGTTCATTTTTGCTTTTGTTCCCTGTGCCCAAGGAGATGTGTTCAGGAAAAAGTTGCTTATATTTATATTCAAGAGATTTTTGCCAAGTTTTCATTTGTCTCCATACTCTCCATACATTGCTTGAAATCTGTTTTTATTTGGTCATTGATACATTGATTATTTAGGAGCGTGTTATTAAGCCTCCATGTATTTGTAGGATTTTTTTTTTCTTTGTATGATTTATTTCTAATTTCATAGCTTTGTGCTCTGAGAAGCTGGTTGGTACAATTTCAATCCTTCTGAATTTACTGAGTCTCTTTTTGTGGCCTAGTATGTTATCTGTTCTGGAAAATGTTCCATGTGCGTTTGAGAAGAATGTGTATGCTGCTGCATTTGGGTGTGGAGTTCTGTAGATATCTGTTAGGTCCAGATGTTCGAATATGTTGAGAAGAATGTGTGTATCCTACTTCTTTTGGGTGGAGTGTTCTGTAGATGTCTATTAGGTCCTTCTGTTCTAATGTGTTGTTCAGTGCCTCTGTCTCCTTATTTATTTTCTGTCTGATGGATCTGTCCTTTGAAATGAGTGGTGTATTGAAGTCTCTTAAAATGAATGCATTGCCTTCTATTTCCCCCCTTTAATTTGGTTAGTGTTCGTTTCACATATGTAGGTGCTCCTATATTGGGTGCATATATATTTATAATGGTTACATCCTGTTGTTGAACTGATCCCTTTATCAATACATAATGTTCTTCTTTGTCTCTTGTTGCTTTCTTTGTTTTGAAGTCTATTTTATCTGATACAAGTACTAAAACTCCTCCTTTTTTCTCCCTATTAGTTGCATGAAATATCTTTTTTCATTCCTTGACTTTTAGTCTGTGTATGTCTTTGGCTTTGAAGTAAGTCTCTTGTAGGCAGCATGTAGACAGGTCTTGATTTTTTATCCATTCAGTGACTCTGTCTTTTGATTGGTGCATTCAGTCCATTTACATTTAGGGTGATTATTGAAAGATATGCACTTATTGCCATTGCAGGCTTTAGATTCGTGGTTACTGAAGGTTCAGGGACAGCTTCTTTACTATATAGAAGTCTCACTTAACTTGCTTATTATGCTATTTCAAACACAGTCCAAATGTTGTTTTATTTTTTCCCCTTCTTTTTCTTCCTCCTCCAATGTTTATGTATTAGTTGTGATATTCTGTACTGTTTGTGTATCCCTTGACTGACTCTGTGAGTAGTTCATTAAATTTTGCATTTGCTTAGTAATTAATTGGTCTACTTCCTTTATCATGGTTTTATTTCCTCTCATGACAGCTATTAAACCTTAGGAGCACTTTCATCTATAGCAGTCTCTTTAAAACACACTGTAGAGATGTTTTGTGGGAGGTAAATTCCCTCAAGTTTTCCTTATCTGGAAATTGTTTAATCCCTGCTTCAAATTTAAATGATAACCTTTCCAGTAGAGTATTCTTGGTTGGAGGCCCTTCTGTTTCATTGCATTAAATGTATCATTCCCCTCTCTTCTGGCCTGTATGGTTTCTGTTGAGAAGTCTGATGATAGCCTGGGATGGGCTTTCCTTTGTAGATTATCTTTTTTCTCTCCCTGGCTGTTTTTAATACTCTCTCCTTGGCCTTGATCTTTGCCATTTTAATTATTATATGCCTTGATGTTGTCTTTCTAGGGTCCCTTGTGTTGGGAGATCTTTGCACTTCCATGATCTGAGAGACTATTTCCTTTCCCAGATTGGGGAAGTTTTCAGCAATTATTTCCCCAAAGAGACTTTCTATCCCTTTTCTCTCTTTTCTTTCTCTGGTATCCCTAAAATGTGAATATTGTTCCATTTGAATGGTTGCACAGTTCTCTTATTATTCTTTCATTCCTAGAGATCCTTTTTTCTCTCTGTGCCTCAGCTTCTTTGTTTTTCTGTTCTCTTAATTTCTATTTCATTTACCATCTCTACCTTATCTGTTTTAAAATCCCTCCATTGTTTATTTCTTTTGAGATACTATATTTTCAAAGTTTCTTTCTCTTTCTCGATGCCCTCCCTGAGATCTTCAATATTTTTCTGTACTTCCATGAGCATGTTGATGATTTTTATTTTGACATCTTTATCAAGAAGATTGGTGATTTCAGTTTCACTTAGCCCTCTTTCTGGAGATTGTGGGATTACGGTTTGTAGAAAAACATTTTTTTCCATTTTATATTTCTAATGATTTATATGGAATAATAATTTCATATAGGCAGCACCTTATAATGCCCAGAAGCTCTACTCTCTGGAGCTGCCCAGCACCTGGAGCATGGTGGGATCGTAGGCATGTGGTACTGCCACCTGTTAGGAGAAATAAGTTATTTCCTGTTTCTGGATGCAGTACCTGCCTCCACTGCTAGGTCCAGTGGGCCCAGAATGCAGGGAGGAGCCCCTATGTTATGCCCCTATAGTTGCTGTAGGTGGAGTTGCCCTCTGGCTGTCCTGGTGTGATGGCCAGGGCAGCAGGTGTCCACACCGGTGCTTCTGGGATAAAGGGGCATATATTTCAATAAGGGGCCTTGACGCTGCATTGCCAGCTTGTGGAATGGAGCATCTGAAGCTCCTGAATGTTCCCCACATGCTGGGTTGAGTGTGCCATGTTGATTTTGTCTACCTGTTTCTTCTCCTGAGCAGCAAGCTCTGTCTAATCCTTGCCCCTTTAGCAGCCCTCTTGCTGTTGGGAAATCTTTCAAAGTGCCCACCTGTCTTTTTTTGCAGAGTGCCCTGTTGTGTGTACCTGTCCTCCACAAGTGACTGGAACTCCGTCTCTCTGAGTATTCTGCCTGTCTTTGCTTTCCAACCCCTCTAATCTCCAGAGCTCCATGTAATGTGGTTTCATGCTCCTGGAGGAGATCTCCAGGGGTGGGTGTTTAATAGTCCTAGGCTGCTTCTCCCTCCCTGCTCTGTTTCTTTTCCTCCTGCTGGTGAGGTGGGGTTGGGGGAGAGCTTGGGTCCCACCAGATCATGGCTTTGCTTCTTTACCCTTTCCTATGAGGTCTTCTCTTTTCCCCCAGATGTAGGCATTCTGTTGCAGTTTTTGGGTCCCTCTTTCAGAATTAGTTTTATTTGGTGTATTTTCATGTTATATATGATTTAGGGAGGAAGTTTCTGCCTCACTTCTCATGCTGCCATCTTTTTCCCCTCCAGACCAGAGCTTGCTTTTTCATTGATCTTATGGCAGCCCTGGATGAAGGCAAGGATTATTGCCCCCATTGTGTATGTTAGGATACTGAGGCTGCGAGAGGTTGTGAGTAAATGACAAAATCAAAATGGGACTCTGGATATGCTGGCCCCAACTTCAATTTTCTTTTTATGATGCATGAATAACATGGATCACAGAACTGTAGTTAAAATTCTCAAGTCACATTTATGTTACTACCTCAATTTAGAGTCTTTTAGATTTCAGTTTTCATATGTCTGAAAAACGTATAGTTTGAAAGATATTGTCTGTCACCCTTAATTTCCCCAGCTAGTTGAAATATTATAAAGAAAATTACTAGACTATATTTTACTGGGATTACTTTGTATTAAGTCCCAAGCAGGTAGGCCTTGATTTAAGTAAATGTAATATAACAAAACCCAAATGTACAATCTAGATAATATACCAAAGAATTTCCTTAAATAGGGAATTCAACTTGTATCTTTTAAGTCAAATTATGAAAGCAGATTATCTATCTCTAGATACTTTGAGGGGAACACACCTGTTATGTAAAGCAAATTTCATCTATAATATCCAATACTCGTGCAAAAAAATGACAAATTGAGATTATTCAAATTAAATCTTAACTCCTGTGTGTGTGATTTTCTGCATAACTGCAGGGATGTAGCACTCTTCCCTGATATTCACCCGCTGACACTTTTGGCATCTATTTGATGAGAAATGATTGAGGAATTTTATATTGAAACAGCATCAAACAGATTTACTTGTGTATGTTTGTATTGGAGTGTACAGGGAAATGTATTGCTTAGAAGGAATGCAATATAAAGTGCCAGGTAACCAAAAGAGATGCTCTCTAGGGCATTTCACTCAACTTATTTCTTATTCAGGATAACTTTATTTAAATTGCATCCAAAGAACACATAAATATCCTGCAGTGCAATGGAAAGACCCTCTCTTGATGTAGTTGGCTTTTAGACTGAACTTGAAGGGTATGGAGCCACTTTAATAGCCCTAGTGAGTTAGGCCTAGTCCCACAAAATGCCCAGTTGACAATTTTTCTTGGCAGGTAGAGTAAGTCTTTATTTATTTATTCTACAAATATTGACTAAGCACCTATCAACTGCCAGATACTGTTCTAGGTGCAGGGTATATGATATTTTTTTAATGGAAAAAAATCTCTGTCCTCATGTAGCCCACATTTCAGTTGGGGAAACAGGCCATTATCAAGATAAATGAATACAATATACAATACAGAATGTTAAGGATAAAGAGATAAATTCAACAAAGTGGGATATGAAGTGCAGGGGTGAAATTTTAGATTGAGTCCAGGGAAAGCCTCACTGTGAATGCCTCTTCTGAAGGAAGTGAGGGAACAAGCCACCAGAGTAACTGGGGGAAGAATATTCCAAGTCAGGGGAATAGCATGTGCAAAGGCCCTGAGGTGGGAGTGTGCCTGGGGTGCTTGGTGAATAGCAGTGGCGGTAAGAGGATTCAGAGGGAAATGAATGTAAATATGTGGAGGAGAAGAAATGGTCAGAGAGGTAACAGATCCAGATTCGAGAGGGGATTGTAGGTCCTGATTAAAGACTTCTATCCAAGAGAGAGAGAGGAAGAAAGGGTGTGAAGATCTAAGTTAGGTCTTAACAAAAACATTCTGATTGCAATGATTGCAACATACTGTAGAGGGCAAGAGCAGAAACAGAGACCAGTTAGGAGGTTATTGTAATAATCCTGGTGGCTCCAGGTGGTAATAGTCAGGGTAGGGTACTTAAAATTTTCTAATGGTTAGTGTGAGCTCTGAGAGAATAAAAGGAATCAAGTTTTGGGGGCTAAATAACTAGAAGGATGATGTTTATGTGTTAGAAGGGGTAAGCTTTAGGAGGCTGGGTGGGTAGGGTTGCAAATATCAGAGCTGGGTTTTGAGTATGAAATGGCTGAGATGTCTGTTAAACAGTGAAGGAAATGTAAAGGCTCAGGTTGTTAGAATTTGGCTTTGAGGGAGACGTGGATGGATATATAAAATTGGGAGTCATCAGCAAATACATGGTATTTAAAACCATGAGATTGTGTGAGTTTACCTAAGGAATTAGTATATGTAGAAAAAAGGAATAGGTCTGGTGACATAAGAAAACAGAACAAAATAGTGTGCATAGAATAGTCTCTTGGGAAATAAAGCATTTATAGAAAGAAGAATAGAAGGCTGTATACAAAAGTCATCTTTGGGTGGTAGGAATATTGGTTTTATTAATATTAATTCCATAATATTCTTTTATGCTTTTCCATTATTTTCCATTTTCTTCAATGAAAATGAATTACTTAATATTTTTTGTTGAGGTACATACAATAAAATGTATAACTCTTACTGTACAGCTTGATGAATTTTGGCATGTGTATATGTGCATGAAACCATTGCTCAGATCAGATAGCAAACATTGTCACTAATATTTTGCCGCCTCCACCTATGTGGTGAAGGATTACTTTGGGAAGGATTACTAATGAATTTTTATAAGTAGAGAGAAGAACAGAAAAATAAATACCATTAAGAAGACTTTATTTAGAATTCACCAATGTCTAAAGTAAAACACTTTGTGTTAATGCCCTTACTCACCTACACACACATCCACAGAGAAAACATGCTGAAAAAAAGATTATTTGAATTAAAGTATATATAATATGACTGGGGCTTGCCATGAGATGCTTCTATCCTTACACAGAATTCAATTAATGTAGCTTGATGAAAATGTTCCTGGACAGTTAAGAATATGAAGACCTGGGAACAGCTAAAACCCAGCAGGACTACATCCAGCCAGAAAATACAGGGACCCTTGGGGCTGAGTCAAAATCACCTCCTTTGGGAAAAGAGAATTAATTGAACCCTTGTTCCACTGTCTTGTGACATTCTTTTCCCTGCAGGCCTTTTGTCTTTTTCCTCTAGCCATTCCCATTCCGGAAACAGGGTAATGCACTAGTTCAGCAAGCTACTCAAATGTTAATTACTTATTCTTGGCCACTTTTTGCACATATAGGAAAGTATGTCAATCTTGAATTTTAAAGTTCTGATACTTCCTATTTTTTTTATTTTGGACACAGAAAACTTTAACAGCTCTCTTTTGCACTTTTTTCCTCTCCTTACTTCATTATAATAAGGTTACCCCACCTTTCCTGGTTGTGACTCAGACATAGCTAGAGGGGGCTTTTCTCACACTTTTTGGGAAAAGGTTAAAAAAAAGTTTGTGTTTGGCCTGAGGTCAAACAGAGAATATTGTAGCTAAGATGCAGGACAGTTGATGAATTTGTGAGTGACTGAAAACAGAATTGGAATGGAAAAGATATTTGTATTTTGAGCTAGCATTTGCTACTGGGAGTGTTAGCACTTTGTTATAAGTGTGTACATGCACGCTAAGATTTTTTAGCAGAAAGTTGGAAAATTGGTACAGAAATTTAGTGTAATCCTCTCCCTGATCTGATGATCTACTCCTCCCTCTTCCTATGAGTGACCTGACCAACTCAAAAAGTTTAATTGAACAAATGAGAGATGTTGCTCCCTCTTTTAGATTCCAAAAGCCAGATGACGATCTGTCCAATATTCTATTCGTTTTGATAATTTTCAGCAAAGTGAAAATAACAGAGAATTTAATTTGCATTTATCCTCAGTCTTCTTGAAAGGGAGAAAGGACACGAACTCCACAGTCCAAGCAGGTTTATTGCTAAACCTGAGAGGGACCTCTTTGTTCTGGTGAGTAGAACAAAGGAAAAGGGGTCTCTAACAGGCCTAGAGGCTCTTTATGGCCAGGGTTTTTGGCGGGCTTTTCGAGGGGAGGGGTCAGGGGAAAGGTGGGCTTGTGACTTGCTGATGTGTCCTCTGGAGAATGATTGTAGCCTAGGTAAGATGAAACCTAGGTCTCTCTGAGATGGTGGGTGGGCTTATTCAAAAGGCGGTACCCAGGTCTAGATTCTATCACTACTGCCCTGACATACATACACATGTACTCACACATTCAGCATGCACACTCATGCACTCTTATGTCTTTACCTTCTATTATTAATTATAGAGATTGAGTTTCAACAGGATACACACACTTGTTGAATTTAGATCAATAATGTAATCAAAGGCATCAAGTCATAAATTTTCTGCCTACAACCAACTTGAGATCTGATAGAATGAGCGCAGGTCTTGGGGTTTGAAGTGCAGAGTGTAAATCCTGAACCTACCACCTAGTAGCTGAGCAACCATTGACAAACCACTTAAGCATTTATTTAAATGTAAAGCAATATAATGTTTGTTCTAATGGTAACCAGTATGATGTACGTTGAAGTCAGATAAGTCTTGATTCAAATCTAATACTTAGACAACTGGAATTCAGCCACGTACTGTTTTAGGTTTTCCCTTGCCTGTGATAGTAGAATACTTGCCTTTTCAGGCATTTTGTGAGGATTAAATAAGAAAATGCTTACAATATGTTTAGGACCAGAGTTTGGGAATTACGGAATAGCCCCAAATTTTATCTGTTATTACTATTTTTGTTGTTGTTGCCTTGCTTCTTCGTAGTACGAGCATTCTCTTACCTGTGACAACCAGGAGGCTTTCACTAAGTCAAGCTGGGCCTATAGTAGGGGAAAAAGGGTCATATTTATAAGTCAAGCTGTTAGTTAAATGACAGTTGTTAAATGAATGAACTGGAAGAAGAGTCTCAGAGGAAGCTAAAAGAATCTCTGTCTTTTGTAGAGCAATTAAAAGACCGTTGGAAACTTGTGTGAGAAGTGAGAGACAAAGAAGTTATATTTTTCCACTGATAGAATGGGAGTGAAGCCACAGCTAAAATGTCTTGGGTCAAAAGGCAAGACATTGTATAGCACAAAAATAATGGTAACTGTGTTTTGTTTCTACAAGGAGCCTGAAGATCCTACACTAATATATTAATTGTCTTCATTTTATTTACGATGGCCAGGATAGATATCATAATGGTTAATAGCCTGGAATTTGGAACCAGATGGCCTGGCTTCACAGTATAACTTTGCTGTCTACTAGCTACGTAACCATAGGAAATCCACTTAATTTCTCTTATTTGTTTGTAAAATGGGGATGATAATAATACTGTCTGCCATACAGATTCATGATGGAAAATGAGATAACTATTGTAACTCTGGGGGGAATACACCTTCCCAGCCTGGGACAAAATACCTTTGAAACCGAAATCAATCAAAGGGAGAAATAAAGTGGGAGAAACCTGTGTATTTCTTACTAGCAGTTGTCCACTTCTGCTCTCCCACCCGTGTCTCTTGTGACCTGGCTGCAAAAGGGAACCCACCCAACCTCTCCGGTCCAGATAAGCCCTCAATCCTGTGTAATTACCTATTGATATGGAGATGGACTACTTCTCTTCATCCCTTGGAAACACCTATTGCTATGGAGATGAACTAAGGTCAGGTGAGAGATTCTGGAAATGTTGCAGTTTTACTCAGAACTATGGTAAAATGCTTTGAACAGTGTCTATCACACAATAAGTCCTATGTCAACATTTATCAAATAAAATTGGTGAGAGATATTTTCAAAAGAGTTGATGTGTAAGCTCTACCTAATGTTAAAGGATATAGGAGTTGATTCCTCATGTGCCCCCCTCCTATCAGAGATATTTTCAAAAGAGTTGATGTGTAAGCTCTACCTAATGTTAAAGGATATAGGAGTTGATTCCTCATGTGCCCCCCTCCTATCAGCTTAGCAAATATCTCACCTCTAATGTCAATTACTAATTCATAAATTCACAGAGTTTATATCTTTGGTGGATTGCCATTTGTGTGTGTGTGTGTGTGTGTGTGTGTGTGTGTAAGAGAGAGAGAGAGAGACAAACTGGATTCCCATTCCCTTTTCTCATTACAAATATCCATAGCATAATACATAAGGTTTTGAGCACACTGGGAAAAACGAAACCCTTGAAAGACCTTCGAGTCTTCTGAATTGGTGTGGATTTTTTAAAGAAAAAACATGTTGAGGTTTGGCTTGAGGAATTATTAGTATGGTAATATTTCTAAAATGTTTCTGCTTTATGCTTTACTTGGTACAGATTTCAATTTATAGTGGTAAACACATGTGAATAAAGGCCACTACCTTCCCCATCCCCTGATAGGGCCACTGTGAACACGTAAGACCCTACATGTCTTTTTATGACTTGTGTTTTAGATTTTCCTTTGGTTTATGTGGGATAAGCACATGACTCTCCCATGAAAAATATTTTGGGGTGAGACCTCTTCCTTGCCATAGTGGGAAATAAGAAAATGTACTTTGTTTTGTGGATTGTTGCAGCTTCAGTCAAAATAAAGTGTCTGCCAAATCTTGAACTGAAAATTGAAATTATTTGCATCAGTGTTTTGATCTTGGAGACCTCCATTTCTCCATGATTCCCTGAAAATATTTGTCCTCTCTTTCTGAATGACTGGCAGGGTACCCCCTGAGATGTGCTGCCCATCCATATGGCATATCATCTTGGTGAATTATTTCAAAGCCCTATCAAACTTGTTTTCCAAATATCTAGTGACCTACAGAGGCCATTCAGGTCCTGATTATCATCCAGGCCTTGTTTCCTTGATATTAGTTGAAGAGGGTATACAGTAAGAATTGACTCTCTACACTGGGATGGACAGAGGGATCTTGGCTCAGCATTTACTGATCAGTTAACTGGAAATCAAACCAATGCAGCACTTTATGAATTATCTGTAGAAGCCCCTGCAAATAAATCAACATTTCATTAAGAGGAAATGGGTGAGGGAAAACAATCAGCTCAATTTGCCCTACTGAGATGAGCAAAGCCTGCCATAGAGGATCCCTTCCTAGATATTAAGAATTCTAAGCCCCCATTTCAAAGCTTAAAGAATTTAGGGGAAAGGGTAGAAATCCTGTGACGTCCCCTTGGAATAATTTGTGGTGTTCTTTCCTCCTTCCTCTCTTCCTTCCCTCCCTTCTAATTTACATCACATGTAGAACTTTTTCTTCCAGATTCTATTTTCATTGATTTATAAATACCTTTCCCATAGTATGACATCATAATCATCATGATTAACATTACTGGACACTTATTGTGTACTAGGCACTGTTCTAAGTGCTTTGCATCTATTGGCTAATTCTCACAATCCTATGAGGTAGATACTATTGTTCTCATTGAGGAGCTGAAATACAATGTGCCCAAGACCTCCCCCAGTGGTAGTGTAAACAAGATTCAAACCTAGGGAGACTGGCTCCAGAGTCCACTAAGTTAACACTGTGATATCAACCTCAAGATATATATAAAGATGACACAAATCAACCATTATTATCAGGCAAAGATCAGTATTCATTTTTGTTTTGTTTTTTAGTGGTGACATCAATTTTGCACTGAACAATCAACTGCCCCTCAGATGGCATTTAGTTGACCCAGGTCACAAGGCGACAAGCCAGTGCCTGCAGTGTGGTCTGTTCCCTTAGAATTGACATAGGTGGACATCAAATCAGTGACCTTGGCTGCTGATTATTGGCTGGAGAATATTTCCTTGCTTGATCTACCCTTGTGTTTATTTTTCTTCAGGACTCATCTGGAAGTTTCTGTAGTATGAGACACATTTTTTCTGAAAATGAGTACATTACAGAAAAGTAGAACCAGTGAGTTTCTGGGGGCCACTCATCAGGTGTAACATCAGATGCTAATTTGTCATCAACTGGCAGGCTCTTGGCTTTGCCATTTCAAAGCATGAGAAGACTCCAAAACTTTTTGTGGTTGGAGTATCCTTGGAAGTTGATTCATGTTCTCAACTGTGATTAATTATATGGAATCTTGGTATAATGCCTTTGACTAAAAGGGATATTTTTCTAATGTCTCTGCTTTAAGTTAGAAACAACCAATCTGATGTTTTCCAAATTATCTCCAAAACTGAAAATACATGTGCCTAGGAAAATAGGGGTTTCTAATTGAAATGCTGACACAATCTCATTAGCACTAGGGTTTTCCTTTCAGCTAAGATGAATGCACCTGGTGAACAAGTGAAACTTCACCTAACACAGGCAAAAACTTTGTAACAAGGCATTTTTATTTGAAAACCATTTTGTGAGCATATTGCAACCAGAGCTCAAAGTACAAACACCCTTCAAAACAATGTGGTGGTAAGATAGCTCTGAATGGTACAGAGCGCGCCCTCAGTTCTGAGAGCCAGCAATGGGCCTGGGAACTATAGCCGGTTAATAAGAATAAGTGGCATAAGTGGCATAGAAGTACACTATGATTAAATCTAAGAGGCAAAATATTCCAACGTTTAAAATGTAGGCCAGGAATTAGAATCCAAAGCAGAAGTCAAGGCCCAGATAGGCACAGTGGCAGGAGTGCAGGCACAGTGGCAGGAGTGCCAAAGGGAGAGAAAGAAAACCATGTGCTCTCATGAGCAACACTGAACTAGTTCTCCCTGCCTTCATCTTTTACCCACTTTATTTTCTGCATTGCTACAGTACTCTTCCCATTAGAACATATCAAATGATGCCTCTCCCCTACTACATTCAGTGTTTTCTTATAGTCTGTTGAGAAAGGTTTGAACTCTTTAAGGCTTTCCATTATCTGTACCCATTCAGCCTTCTCAAATACTATTCCTTTCCCTAGACATCTCATATCTATCCTCAGTGGTTCTAAACTGGGACTGGTGGCATTTGGAAATCTGTTGGGGTGCTTTAGGTTGTCACAATGAATGAAGATGATAGGTGTATTTAGTGATCTGGAACAAGGGATGCCAAGCATCTTGTATTGAGTGAAAGAGACTCCTACCATTTCAGAACTGACCCACTGAAAATGCTAATAGCAGCCTGGTCAAGAAACTGCAAACTTCTAGCTGAACTGAGCTGTTTTCAAGTCTCTAGAAATGACTCATGATTTCCTAGTAATACACCAATACTTCTGCTGGTGTATTGTCCTTCTACTAAGTTTTGCCTGTCATATTGTGAACAGTCATCAGAGTATAGCTTTTCCATTGCAGCCCTTCCAGGTCTCCACTGAGAAAAACTTCTATCTCCTTTCTGCAAGAGTTGCTGAGCAGCATATTGTGATGTGATAGAAACAATACTAATATGATAGTCAAGGGAACCGGATTTTTTCCCTGGCACTGTCATTAACCAAGTGCATGATGTGAGGCAAATGATTTATCTTCTTGGGGCTTTATTCATCTGTAAAAGAAGGAAGTTGGAGAAAATGTGGGGATTGAACTAGACATTCCTTAAGGTTCCTTCCACGGCTAACTTTCTATGGGTGCCTTACCACATATTGCATGTTAATGATAGTCTGGGACATCAATGTATCCCTCAGCATAGCACCTTGTTGTTGACCTGACCAGTCCAGAGGACTTTATACTCCTTGCTTTTTGTTGAAGATGGTACTGGCCATTGACTGCGTAATTTGTTGTACTTAATTCAGGAAACATGTATGCATAGGCCTAGGAAAGGGCAAGGACCAGGTTTCTGAGGTCATTGAATCAGACAAGGAAAAGTATTGTCTGGTAATTATTTTGTTGGTTAATGATTACCATTGTTACACCTATATAGAAAAGATCACACACGCATTTAATGAATGCAAAAGAATGTGATAGATTTTGTTTTTGCAGTATGTGGAAGAGTCTACTCTGACAAAGCAGCAATAGTTACAAAAGATTTATCACATAGGTTTATAATCTTGTGGTCTGAAGCAGGCTGCTTGTCTTAAAATGAGAAGTTTTGTAGGCTTCAAATGTGTTCAGTTGGCACCTGCCTTGATATAATAGTTTCCTCAGAGATTGGCTGGAATTACATCTATGCCATCGTGATGTGCTTTCACAGCTGTGAGTGTGCACTATGATGTATGGGCACAATGCAAAGTATCAAGTTTGTATTATTTTTCCCAGATGCAGGGTTTTTCTTAAACTTTTCTAATGGATTGTCAGTAAACCTGAGCATCATGGCTTGGCTTCTCTTTGAATCTCAGAACTGCTTCAGCTGTTAGCTTGGTGAAGCCAATCATGTTATTAGCTAGTATTTCTCTAGTGGTGCCACTTTCATTGAATTATTTGTACACAGGGTGAGTCATTGCTGCCCGACTTTTTTCTTTAATAAGTCATATAACTATATTACCTAATTGTCGTGACAGCTAAGATTATTTTTAGCCCAAGGCCAATCATCTACCTTAAGGCAAAAAGGTGAGTTAGGTTTTCAGCACCTCTTCTTCCTATCCCAGGTTTAAATTAGCAACTTTTTGAATTCATGCGGCTCCTGTTTTTTCCATGTCTACCTGCTCCCAAGACAATCTTAGCCCTTTCCCCACATTGTGGCCCATGTTTTAAACAGGAAATTCTAAAGTCAGGATTCAAATCTAGGCAAGTCTGCCCTCAGAGTCTGTACTGTTGTGATCAACCTACACTGGAGTAACTGAGATTGGGAGGTGGGGAATACAACACAGGTGGCTGAGAAGGCAAGCTTCTGGGCCTCTCAATCTGTTTCAGCCACAGCACCTCCACTTTTATCTTTTTTTTTTTTTGAGAGGGCATCTCTCATATTTATTGATCAAATGGTTGTTAACAACAATAAAATTCTGTATAGGGGACTCAATGCTCAATCATTAATCAACCCCAAGCCTAACTCTCAACAGTCTCCAATCTTCTGAAGCATAACAAACTTTTATCTCTTTTATATGTTGTATTTTAGTTTGAGTTACTGATTGAAGAAAGAATTCCTTTGCAAAAAAATTAAAAACTATTAGCAGGTATGGACTTATGGGGGGTTTCAAACTAAGGTCTGCTGGGAGTTGGTAGTGGGGGTGGGGGTTGTGAAAAACTGATTCTTGGAAATAGATCTCTTATTTATTAATTCTTGCAGGTAGCAACAGGTACACACTATGTTGTTTTCAGTTATTTGCAACTTTATGGGTGGGCAGGCAGGTAAATAGCCAAAGTCTCTCAAATTGTTAGAAAGGGCCAAGATAGTATCAAATATGGCAAAGGATGCCTTGCATAAAGGACCACATGGGTTCCTTATCCCAATCAGTTGGTATCATTGACAGCAGGGTACTTTTAGGGGACTCTTGTTTTATGTAACGACCATCTGTGGATAATAAGCTATGGTCATTACCTACATTATGGGAACTCATACCCTTTCCCTATTTGTGTTGGGCATCTTTCTGTTAGCTTTGTTACCGTCCCAATTTCAAGACGACAGGTGCATCCTGTTTCAAGATAAAAGATGCCGATGTTGGGATCTGTATGATGCGAAGACATCTGAAATTCAAAATGCTGAGTCTAGTGTCAAAGGCAAGACACAAAAATTTTTAGTAGAGCCAAAAATCGTAGGAGGCCCCATTGCTGCTGGAATCCTGTTCTAGCTGGAAGAGTTGTCATGATATTCCTTATCCTTGGACTCAACAGAATTATATTTTATCCCATAGAACACAATCCTCCTTACCAATTCTATACATGTCAGTGGTAAATTGGGAGTTGGAAAAGATTGTCTCACTCCTTTTGGATGGCAGATTGTGCCACACTCCATCAGCTATTTGAAGTTAGGCCTGTATGGTGGAAGATATGAAATTAGAGTGCCACATTTCCCAATCATAAGTGTGCAGTAAAGAAACCAAAGGGTGGTTATTTCTTGGAAAGCAGTGTCTTGCCAATGGGTTTCAGCCCTGGGCAAGTCTGCTATGGATTCAATGTGACCAAAGAAATTGACAGCAAAACATTCTTGCGGTGAAAGGGTTATACCCAACTTTATTTCCAGGTGACAGATCAGTCACTAAAAACCCATTTACTCAGAGCAAGTCTGCATGCAGCAAGCCGGTCACTCCCTCTGGGCCCCTCTCTCCACACAGCCATCCTCTGGACCTCTCTGCACAGTTCTCCCGCACAGCCATCCTCTGGGCCTCTGTCCTTGGTGCTGCCACCACTCCAGCCTCTGCTCTGCTCTCCTGCAGCCTTGGAGCCCTGCCACTGTGTTGTGTACAGGGCACTGGGCAGAGCTCTTTATATAGAGTCAACAGCCATGTATTGCCCACAGGTGTGCAGTGAGCTAGTCAACCATGGCCAGGTGAGAATCCTGGCCACAGGAACTCTCATTTTATCCACAAGCAGTTTGATAAGATTCTATATACAGGTCCCACATGTTATACTTAGTGAGGGATAAGGAAACGTGAAGTGGGAATAACTCAAAAAGAATGAAAGACCTTGGTCATCCTATGTTTTAGATGGCAACTTAAATCCTCAGGAAGCTTGATGTAACTAACACTCATCATTTTCAACCTCCACCATCACCTTCACCACAGCAACTACAATTTTTTTTTTGTATGTGAAACTTCCACTTTCTACCTAATTGCTGCACCCATTCTTTTTTTTAATTCATTTTGTTATCATTAATCTACAATTACATGAAGAACATTGTTTACTAGACTCCCCCCTTCACCAAGTCTCCTCCACAAACCCCATTGTACTGGCCATCAGCACAGTAAGATGCTGTAGAATCACTACTTGTCTTCTCTGTGTTGCACATCTCTCCCTATGCCTCCCCCCACGTTATACATGCTAATCATAAGGCTCCCTTTCCTTCTCCCCACCCTTATTGCTCCCTTCCCACCCATCCTCCCCAGTCCCTTTCCCTTTGGTAACTGTTAGGCCATTCTTGGGTTCTGTGATTCTGCTGCTGTTTTGTTCCTTCAGTTTTTCTTTGTTCTTATACTCCACATATGAGTGAAATCATTTGGTACGTGTCTCTCTCCGCCTGGCTTATTTCACTGAGCATAATACTCCACTCCAAAACTACTAGAACTGATATTGAAATACAGCAAAGTTGCAGGATACGAAATTAACACACAGAAATCTGTGGCTTTCCTATATACTAACAATGAACTAATAGAAAGAGAAATCAGGAAAACAATTCCATTCACAATAGCGTCAAAAAGAATAAAATACCTAGGAATATACCTAACCAAGGAAGTGAAAGACCTATACCCTGAAAACTATAAGACACTCTTAAGAGAAATTAAAGAAGACACTGACAAATGGAAACTCATCCCATGCTCCTGGCTAGGAAGAATTAATATAATCAAAATGGCCATCCTGCTCAAAGCAATATACAGATTTGATGCAATCCCTATCAAATTACCAACAGCATTCTTCAACGAACTGGAACAAATAGTTCAAAAATTCATATGGAAACACCAAAGACCCCGAATAGCCAAAGCAATCCTGAGAAGGAAGAATAAAGTGGGAGGGATCTCGTTCCCCAACTTCAAGATCTACTACAAAGCCACAGTAATCAAGACAATTTGTTACTGGCACAAGAACAGAGCCACAGACCAGTGGAACAGAATAGAGACTCCAGACATTAACCCAGATATATATGGTCAATTAATATATGTTAAAGGAGCCATGGGCATACAATGGGGAAATGACTCTCTTCAGCAGATGGTTCTGGCAAAACTGGACAGCTACATGTAAGAGAATGAAACTGAATCACTGTCTAACCCCATACACAAAAGTAAATTCGAAATGGATCAAAGCAACTACAATTTATTAAGCAGTTACTCTTTATCAGGTACTATGCATAATATCATTTAACTATCACAGCAACCCTAATAGTTCTATTGTGATCTCCCTTTCATGGATGGGGTAACTCTGGTTTAGAGAACTTAAGCAACTTGCTTATGGTCACACTAGTAAGTGGCAGAGCCATGATTCACAGCCAGAGAATCTCACTAAAAACCTGTGCCCTAACTATTATGCTGTGTTGCATTCTGCTGTAGAGAGGAGTGCATTGAGAAGACTCACCTATTTTGATTACCATCCAAGAGAATATAGACTTCTGAAATGCCCAAATAACTCATTCAAACATTGTCTTGCACTGTATATTCCAAGGAAAATATTCTATAGAAGCTCATGTAGTTTTGAGCTTCTTTTCACAACCTGGGGGAAAAATACAATGTCTTTGTGATCCTTGCTTCCTTCTACCATGTCTTGAGGCTTTTTTTCTTCTTCAAAATGCTGCATACTAAAGGAACCCCGAGCTGTGGGATCACCTAAATTTAACTTTTAAACTTACGTTGTAATCAGTGTAGCTTTACTCCCACGCGCCTTCTATTTTTCCAACCATATCTTCTCTCCAGTAGAGTGTCTGTGCCAGGGATGTTGGGCAGCAGCCCAGTAGGGGATGTCCCCAGTGTTATTTATCAGTGTATAGGCTGCAGAATGAAGTATATGTGATAATTGATTCACTTTTCATCAGCCTTTGAGGACTGATAACTCAATTAACATCTCAGATACTGACTACATACCTCTTTCAAAAAATCCTCAAAGGTGATTTTTATTTTGTATTAGATAAGGTGTGAGAAGTGTTTTTGTTGTTGTTTATATTTTATTAAAAGTTATTTCCTTTGACTATTATCAGCAGAAGAAGCAGTGTTACCTGAAGGTTGGGGTTCTTTCTTCTTTTTAATCTGCATGCTTCCAGAAAGAATGATGATATTTTGAAGCAGGCAGATAAGGAAGTAAGAATTTTAAAATCCTGGCTGAAATAATTTTGATTCCCAGTCCCCAACTGCGAAAGAGTAGGCATTCAGCTGATTGGCAGAACTGCACATGCTCAGTAGCACGTCTGGCTGGATTCGGGGGGAGGGGTCAGAGGGGTGAAGAGGGAAAAGTCCAGTCCAGGTCTGGTTATAATTTTGAGCGAGTGGGCTACAAATGATTTTGGGCATAATGATCAGAAAAAAATTTTCTGAGTGTGTATGCCTCTGAAAACATTGTATATATAATAAAACAAAAAAAGTAGTATAGACATTTAACACTTTATTCCTTTACCCTGTGGATCTCTTATAACTGCGCAACAGTACATGTACCCCACTTTGAAAACCATTGACTTTGGAGTATACTTTGTGTGACCCTAGACAAATCTCTTAGATGATCTGGACCTGTTTTCTATATGTAAATAGAGAGAGATGGACTAATTAAAATACACTTTCCAGTTTTATGCTTACTATTTGAATACCTTTTTACTAGGGTATTCCCATGAAGTCTAGTCATTTCTTCAGGATGAGGTTTAAGCTGCTGCTTTGGTGACATTTTGAGCCAGATTATTACTGAGGAATGATGTCCATATTGTTCCAATTAGAAGTCCTCCAGTAATATTTGTACATCATGTTTGTGTGCCTGGTTATTTTAATATGGACAAATACAATTTACTAAGTTAAGGTAGTATCACAATTTGTTTCTCCCATGTGCTTTCTTTCCATTCAATTTCTTCTCTCTGTTCTTTGTTAGACCACTTAGAGATATTCATTGATACAGTGATTTATAACAATGAAAATTAGTTTTGTTCTTACCTAAACCCCTTATATGAAAGACAGTACCAAAATTCAAAAAATACAGCTATCAATTATTTTTTAAGTTGTTATTAAAGTGGTTAACTGCCTTGTTAAAGGTAATTTGGGCTCTAGCAGACCCATTTATAAGATCCAGTTTTGCTATGATTCCCACATGTTTAAAGTACAGAGAAATATAATTCTTACTTGGTCTATAAAATATGAAATCCAGTGTGCATGTTAATTTTTTTTTCTGAAGTCATGAAAACTGTACCTTCTGTCTTATAGACAAATGGGCAATCTTGTACATGTCTCAATATTCAAGTTAATTCTATTTATGCTATTGAGTAAATTAATAGAGTTTTTTTTAGTAGTCTTTTGAGATAATGAGACCAATCTCTACCCTTCACATTTCCATTATGAAAGCATAGTAAAAACACTTCAGTGTACCATGGGAGGTATGAGTTTCCAGTCTTTTGGGAGTGAAAGTCATATGGGTTTATAGAATCAAGAAAGTAAGTTTATGTGTGCACATCCCCCTTCTTACATCCATGTAATAATGGTACTGTAGTGTATTTCCATTCGGGTATTTAAATTTACTGTTGCATGTTTTCTTGATTGAATTTCTAGATAATTTTCATTTGTGTATATTGGACATTGATTATTTTGCCACCCAGAATTTATTCACCTTTATTCTTTGTAGATCACCTCTTCTCACTCTCTGCCCATGTTCTTATGCTAGGCACATGATCTAGGCCTAAGCCAACTGGAGCCTTACGTTCCCTTAAGCATCAATTATTAATTCAAGGATGGGCATATGACCCAACTAGAGCAAAAGAGATGCAATGAGGAGACTTTCATGAACACTTCTGGGAAAAAGGTTCATGCTCTTGTCAACTGACTTAGAATTGTATGAATATGAGTTCTGGAGTTGCTATAGCCATCTTTAGACCATGACAGACAGATCTGAAATGGTTTGGAAGCAGAGATTAAAGTCAAGGAATGAGGCATAGGATCTTGACTTGCCTGAGCCATCAATACAGAATTGTTTACCTGGAATTTTTCATTATATAATCCAATAAATTCCCTTTTTATTTAAGCCATTTAAGAGTTCTATTTTCTGTCACTTGCACCTTAAAGAATCTAGTCGACCATCTCTGCATTGAGATAGGGTTTTCTATAGCTAACAACAGTGTCAAGTCTTTCAACATGGAAGGAGAGAGATAAAAGGAGGGAGAAAGAGAGAGGGAGGGAAGAAGGGAGAGAGAGAAGGGGGAGATGGAAAGGAAGAGAAAGAATGATAATGAATATACTTAAGCACTTCTGGTCTGGATTAGCTGAATAGGTTAAAATGAGGCATATCTTTTCTCTTTACATGGTGATTTATTTAACATTTATATAATCACTATGCAAGACACTGTGCTAGGCACTGAACATTCAGTGTTGAAAGATAACTCTGGTGTTTACAGAAAGGCAGTGATTCTGTTGCAGGGGGTTGGGTGTGAGTTTATTTTCCTGGGTTCTTGTCCCTGCCCCAACAAAGAATTGAAAGGCAGAGACACAGTGGTGAAGCAGAGTTAAAGTTTTATTTGAATGTACTCCAAGGGAGGAGTGGGCCAGAGTCAAGATAGATAAAGGCAGGTTTACTTGAATAAAGCAGAGAGGAAGGAAAAATAGAGGGAAGAAAGGGAACCTTATTGAACTGCCGCTCAGCATAGGCCATAATCCCCTGCCAACTCCTAAAGCCAGCATCATTTAACATTCAGTATCTGCTTGGATCTGCATGGCATGGGAACTAAGTCCCTGCCACCCCAGAATTTGGGGGAGCCACAGAGCACTGGATGGAGTGAGATTATGTTCTGAGAACTTCTCAAAGGCAAAGAAAAGAGATTTTCAGGCAGGCTACGAAAGAGTATGATCATATAGCCACAACTCCATCTGGGTCATCCAGGCGATGGGAACTTGCAAGCCCAAATCAGAGCCCTCAGCACCCCCTACCTAGTTATCTGAGGTAGGACAGAGAGAGTGACACATTCAAAGAAAAACGAGTGTGGGAAACCTCAGAGAGGAGGCACGCTTAAGGTACAGGGTTTGGGTTTTTTAGGGCTTTTTTGGATAAGGGTCAGCATAAGGCATGATGTATACAGGGGATTCACAATCCTTTGAAGTTTTGTCTTGAGAATAAGGTTATTTAGGTGGCTGTGTTGGTTTGGATCTGGCATTCTTTGTCCACACAGGTTTATTTACACTTCTGAGGTCTGTCTCCTGCACTGGTTACAAAGTTGCTTGATTAAAGGCTGGAGAAAGAGGGAAAAAACAGCATATATAGGTTACGTTAAAGAATAAGATGGGCTTTTCAGCAGGCTAAAGTAAATCTTAAAATGACATGATCTAATTGATACAATGAAGACATTGGCTGCGCTCGGATACTTTTCTTTATCAGGGGACTATCCAGACATTCCAAGTTGCTCCTGGCCTTTGGAGCTTCAGCTGATTAACTCATTAATGCTGTGAGTCCTTTCTGGCTCTCTACATTTATTTGGTTAACTCTTTGAGTGCCTTTTAGTGAGCTTTACTGGCCTATTCTCCCTCCACCTGCTCACGTCTATTTTTCTGCCTAACAATTCTAACACAAAGAATACGTGCTAGGTAAGAGGGGGGATCTTCAAGAGGCATCTAACTAAGGTAAGAAATTTGAACTCTCCTCTGTAGGGGGACAATTAGGCAGCTAAGTTGTGAAGGCCATTGTAACAAAGGAAATAACACTCCCTTGTAGGAGTTCCTGAGCTTTGAGTGCCTCAGGTAGTTATTGGCAGTGGTGATAGGTATTTATAGTGGAAGAAAGTTTTGTGCATGACTAACTAGTGGTTCTTGGGTTCCTGAGACAGTAATTAAAGAGCTGATCCTCCTATTTAGAAATGATGCCAGCACACAGAGCTGGGTCAGAATGATAGAGTGGGAATTTAGCTTCTCCCTAGAATCCAAACTACATTATCTGAATGTGTATTTGGCTCCAGCAGGGTGCCAGTGCAGCACAAACAGATGTGATGTATACAGGTGATTCATAATTCACAAATCTACATCATCATAGATCTGATCTCTGCCATAATGGAGAGTAAAATCTGAAATGGCCACTTTGATAGGAGGTGGAAGAGTGAGATTGAGGTGGCAAAATTTATGAACTGTACTGAGCAAAATTTACTTATTTCATTGATATGTGACTGTATATTTACCTCATTTTCAAGTCATAGTTAAGTGTGTTGTGCAGAATAGGGAACAAACAGAAGCATGTAATTTGAACAGGGAATGGACAAGTATCTGTAAATTCTTCAGGTATGTGATATAGTACCTTTCTCTTTGATAAAATATGATACCCCAACCCTCTCTCTTATCATACTGTATTATATTTTTAAAGAACTAAAGAATGCTATATTTCTTCCTCATGGTGGCATACCAGTATTTTTACCAGCCACGCTACAAATCTTACACACTTCCTACCCCTAACTATTGGTCTTCCTACTCCATCAGTGTATTGCTAGTTAAATGGCTTTTAATGTGCACTGAGTGTCAGCAGTCTTCTAGGTGCCCTGGAGGAAAAAGAGTTTTGCCTGAACATTCATTCTAAATTAAGCATAAAGGTTAGTGCTCAATTGTGAAGATTTGCAAATTATATTTTCAAGATACCATCTTAGAGCTACTTTCCAAAAGCTGAATATTAATACTACCCAGATTCTCATTTACTTCGGTACAAACTGCTTACAATCAGGATCGATTGTGCTTTAAAATAGAAAAGCAGCTTATAGCTGTAGATGATCAAATGATATGTGGCAGTTTAAACACACAGGGGAGCTGTGTTTTGGAATTTTAAAATGTTTAAATCAAAGTGAACATAAAAATAGTAGGGAAATAGAGCTTGTATGGCTCACAGACTATAGGAGTGCTTACATTTTGGAAAATCTCCCATTTAAAAAATCCAAATTTAATAAAACAAATGGGGTGATTGGTTGCATTACTGAAGGATTTATTTAAGGAATATTTAAAAATTATATATAATGCATCTGCTGCTTGTAAGTGTTGGCTTTAATAGATTATGAGCTCTCCTGTGAGATGGATAGCAAGGAACAAAGGCCAAGTATTTAAAACTAATATCAATCAAAAAATGAAGATGGACCATCCCTGCAATTATAATGTATAAATGGGGGAAATGATTTTATTTACAATTAGGAAAGTATCTGCATATGAGGAAGCAGTAATGTTTTGAAGGCCACAGAAGGGAATCCTGGTATATGTAATAGCAAAATCCATAATGTGCTAACATGATCACCTCACATAATTACTTAAAAATGTAGCATAAGTATAAGAGTATATGAAGAGAGAGAGGAGGGAAGGAGAAAGAGGGAGAAGAGAGAGAGAGAGCACCAGCAAGTGAGCAAGCCAGTGAGTGAGCGAGCATCTGGGCAAGCAGGCAAGAGCAAGTGAGAAAGAGAGAGCAAGGGAGAGAAAGGTCTTAGAAAATAATTTGGTTGATTACAGTAATGGGTATGTGGAGGCGGGGGGTGGTGTTGGGATGCTGAGAAAGATGTGCCGTTATTTGGCTAGCGGGTGGACTTGAAGCATGAGTTATTCTATATAGAGTCCACTGATATCCTTTGCCCTTGACAACTCATTCATTCATTAATTCCTATGTGTATTCCTTTTTTCATACACTGAACATATATTTGCTTGGCAATGATAGTGCCAAGGCCTAAAATAATTGGGGAAGAAAGGAAAATATTGGGGGCAAGTGAAACATCAGGGCACAAAGTTCGAGGAGTCTTTGCAGTACTAAATCTGGAGTGAGTGGATCTGTGCTATTTAGAGAGAGATAGCTGAGCTTTGGCCACATTCTTGAAGTCTTCCAATTGTACATCCTAAAAGGCTCATCAGGAAACAATGCCTTTGGATGCTAAACTGGGAAACAGGACAATTGGGTTACTCTCTTGGCTTTGATACCAAGTTAGTTGATAGACCTTGGGCCAACCCTTACGCCTTTTGTGCCTCAGTCTCCTTGTCTAAAAAAGAGGATAATTCTGTAATGCTGATTGCCCTAGCCTCACATGGATGAACTCAGGATTAATTAGATTAAAGAAGTGATCAGTGAAGCACATTAAAGCTTCTTACAGGTGGGTACTAAGTGAGCAGGACAAATAACTCAAATGTCAGCTATAGTGCCGTAATTGGGGTTCGTTTTAAATGGGTCACTTTGTGAAATCCTGAGCAAATGGTATTTTTGAAAAATAAACCATATTTTACAATAGTTTTAGATTTTCAGAACAATTAAGAGTACAGAGAGTTCTCATACATCTCACACCCAATTTCTATTATTCTTAACATCTTAGAGTAGTATATGTATTTGTAGGGTATATTGATGAGTCAACATTTATGTATGCATTATCATTAAGTAAGTTCAGTGTCTTACCCAGATTTCCTTAGTTTTTACCTCATGTCCTTTTTCTGTTCCAAGATATCATGTCCCGACTATCACATTGCAGTTAGTTGTCATGACTATTTAGGCTCCTCTTGCTGTACTGGCTTCTGGAACTTTCCTTATTTTTGATGACCCTGACATTTAAAAAATTGTGTTAGAATATACGTAACATAAAACTTACCATCTTAACCATTTTTAAGTGTACAGTCGAATGGCATTATGTACATTTTCAGTGTTGTGCAACCATCACTACCTTCCATCTCCAGAACTTTTCATCTTACAAAACTGAAACTCCATCCACCCTCATTGAACACTTAAGTCCCATTCCTCCTCCCCTAGCTCCTGGTAACTTCCATTCTACTTTCTGTCTTTATGAATTTGACTACTCTAGGTAAGCCTTATATAAGTGGAATCATACAGTATTTATCTTTTTGTGACTTGGCTTATTTCACTTAACATAATGTCCTCAAGGTTCACCCATGTTATAGAATGTGTCAGAATTTCCTCCCTTTTTAATATACCACATTTTGCTTATCCATTCACCTATAAATGCACACTTGAGTTGTTTCTACCCATTGGCTGTTGTGAATAATGATGCTATGAATGTAGGTGTACAAATGTCTTTTTGAGTCCCTGCTTTCAATTCTTTTGGGTACATACTAAGAAGTGGAATTGCTGGGTCATATGGTATTTCTATTCTTAATTTTTTGAGGAACCCCATACTGTTTTCCACACAGGCTGCACTCTTTTACATTCCCAACAGCAGTGCACAAGAATTTCCTTTTTTCCACACATGCTTGCTAGCAATTGTTATTTTCTGTTTTTTTTTTTATAGTAACCATCCTAATAGCTGTGAGGTAATATTTGATTAGTATTTCTCTAATTAGTGATGCTAAGCATCTTTTCCTATGCTTCTTGGCCAATTGTAAATCTTCTTTGGAGAAATGTCACTTCAAGTCTTTGCCCATTTTATAATCAGGTTGGTTCTTGTTACTGTTGTTGACTTGTAGTTTTATTTAATCTTTATTAACCTCTTATCACATATATGATTTGAAAATATTTTCTCCCATTTTGGTGGGTTGTTGAGAATGCTACTTTTAAAGAGAACTGAAAACTATTTTGAAAATACCCAACTAATTAGACATTTTAGTTTTTTCAACTTGATTATCAAGACTATCACCTTATTGTTAATGTCTCCTACTTGTCACCACTACACTCAACTTGGAATGACTTGGAGATCTTTGATTTAGAAAATGATGGTTAAGCAATAGAAAATGAGAGAAAAAATGAAAAATCAGTGATTGAATGAGTGAAATAGTGGCTTCTGTCCAATAGACCTCTGACCCATAGAAAGTATCCCTAAGATGTTTCTTGGATTTTTCATTTTTTTCCTTAGTAAAGTATAATACGTTTACTAGCCAGGTAGCCTGTTGTTACCATCCCTAAAATCCCCCCACCCCTGCTCCATGAACAGAAGGAACCAAATGCCTTCAGACCAAGTTTCAAATTGCTGGAATGTCTTCTTCCAAAAGAAGAATTTGTCCCAGGGACAAGCAGCCCAGGTAGCAGATGGATCTCACTAATTGTTCCTAGAGATGATCATTATAATGTTTTGCTGTCCAACCCATCCTACTTCCATTCTTCTTCTGTACCTTTTCTCCAACTGCTTAAATCTCCTAGTTTTAACTGATTTCTTCTCCATTTTTAAAGGACAAAAACCAATCAACTGACATAGCTAAAGTACTAGTTGGCAAAACTGGGCTTATATCTATAGCTCATAATTATAATTAGTTACTAGGTCTCTTTTGAAAGCAGTGGATATAAATGTGGGGTTTTTTTTTTGACAGATTTTAAAGTTTAGGAAGCAAATTATTGAGCTTTCAGCTTCCCTCCTAGGACCCATTTGTTTGGCTGAGTGCATGTGCTTGGATGCATGGAGTGCAGCATCTCCACCCTGAGAAGGCTGATGTTTACGTCTTCAGGACACAACCTCTTCACTACTGTGGGGCACTATCAGATATAATTGAGACTAGCAGGGCTAAGACACAGGAAAGAAAAGGAGTGGATAGGTGAGGCACATAAGATGCAAAGTGGAACAGTTCCACTAGTGATGAGATTGGGGTTCACATAGTGTCCAGACCACCTGCTTGCTCAGAATATTTAGGAAGAGCTGAATGTCTAGAATAATGAAGCCAAACACAATGACTCAGGCTGTACATATAATGTCTCATTTAATTCTCTCAACAACTCAATGACATAAATATCACTATTATCACCCTCATTTTACAAAGGAAGGAAGTAGGTATAGTGTGGTTACATGAGTTGCCTAAGATTATATATGAAAACTTAGTGATCAGGCCAGGTTTTTCTGACTCCATAACTCTTGAAACTAATGCAGCTGTTTTTTTCTTGATTTTCCTTTTTTTTTTTTTGCCTAATAGTGGGTAAAGCATAAAAAATATGGGTGACGATGAAGTGAAAAGGATGTGTTCTGCAACATGGGAGAAAAGAGGTAGATGTGGGAGAGTATGGTACCAGAAAGAAATCAAGTTGGTAGAGAGGGAGAAGAGTTAGATGGACATTAAAGGGACACTTGGAAGAAAAATATTTGGTACCTGCTGTCTTAGAGACTCCCTTATCTCCTTCAGCATAGATGAAGACTAAATGAAAATGATGAAAATGATTTTGCATCTCAAAATAAGAATAAAAGTGTCTTCTCTCTAAAGAGCATAAGGTATGTAGGTATAAAGAGTAGTCTACAGGCCAGGAAACAAAGTCAGGAAGGGTCTTCTAGGTGGATTTCAAAGACATATGGATGTCAAACAACTCTCAAGAAAATATTTGCTCGTGCTTTCCTAGCCTATCTCAGGATTGCTTACCTTATGTTATTTCTCGGGATACCTAAACCATTTTCTGTTTCTCCAACTGTTTGGACAATTGCCAATGACAGCCTCTAATTCTGACAAGTCACTGCCACTTTGACAAATCCAGGAATAATGCTGGTGCCTGTGTAATCATAGGACACAGCTCAAGCTAGAGTTTGTCACTGTGCTATTTGTGATGGAAACAAGGCCCTATATGCAGAGACTGAGAAAGGCACTTGCCAGAATGACTCGGGAGGGGGCGCCTGGTTCAGGTATGGTGTTACAGTATTGTTTAAGCTTTGTGGGCTGTTATGTTCCAATAAGACTCCCTGGGCAATGTTTCCTTGTCTTGAATGCAGTGTTTCTCAATACCATTTCATTTCTAAGACTTGCTATCCTTACCTTCTGTCTGTTTCTATGGAGCACTCTCTGGCATTATGAATTGGCAAAAAGGAAAAATAACACATCCTAGCTAGACAACATGTTCCTATTTATTTTTCCATTTGTCATGAATTTTGCATTCTGACAAGGGCTTGACCTTTAGAGAAGCAGACTTCTTGGATTGCTCATGTGATACGTTTTTATCTCCCAGGTGTTTTGGAAGCTATTTACTTGTGCTAATGATTTGCCATATAAACAGGTCACTTCTTTGTTGACTTAATGTCATCTACATATTTTATGGCATCCTATTTTGTATGAACAGAATCACCCATGCATTTGAAGAGTCTTTTCCTAGGATTTCTGTAGAATAGGACTTCCACATCATTTGCAGTGTGTTACAATGAAATGTCCCTTGAGAAGTTCCCCAATAAAGGCACAAATATGGTACGAAATGTTAAAGCAAAGCCTTCTCTACTGTTCTTAGATTATTTTTTCTTGTTAGCCAGAGAGACTTCCATTTATTTATTAATTTAATTGACAGAATTTCTTTCATTTTTTCCATCTCATTGAGTCACTCTTTAAATTGCTGTGGGTAACATTTATTAAACAAAGTGAGACAGATATTGTTAAGTGCTTTACATGCACTATCTTTACAATACCTCCAGTACATTATTAGCGCCATTTTACGGATAAGGGAATCAAGGCTCAGAGTGTTTAAGAGACTCTCCCAAAGGCCTGCAGCTAGTAATACGGAAACCGAGATTCAAAACCCATCTGTCTGATTCTAGAGCAGATGTTTTTAAGCAATTTACTGATATTACTTAGGATATAAGCTAAGGTACTTTAAACCAAAATACAGTGGTTTAAATAATATAGGAGTTTCTTTCTCTTTGATTTTTCTGAGTGGGGAAATTCTGCTCCATGGGATACCTTAGGGTCCCAGATTCTGTCTATCTTATGACTCTATCCTGACCTAGGACTGCTCCTCATCTGCATACTTCAAAACAGGATCACTGTTGCATCTGCATTCCAGCCCTTGGGACAGAGGAAAGAGAGGTTGTGTAGGTCGAGTACTTTCACTTCTAAGGATGTGAAACAGAAGATGCGCATATCACTTTTGCTTATCCTTTTGGCTACTCACATAGCCACACCTAGTTGTAAGGGAAGCTGAGAAATATAGTCTCTCACTGGGTAGGCATGTGTCTGGCCAGAACTGGGGAAGAGCTCTATTACTAAAATGAAGAAGGAAAGAAAAAATTTCAAGGGACATTTAGCAATCTGCTGTGCCACTATAATACCTGGTATTACTTGTCATCATCCCCTTCCAGTATATACCAAGTCAGTAAACAGCATCAACAGATTATCTTCTGTAGAGGAGAGATCAGCCTGAAGTCAGATACCCTGGGTAGTGTAGGTTCAGGGATGGCCCGCTTTATATAGCAACTGTGCTGACTTACATATTCATGGTAATATTTACTGATTTTTATAGACCTTCTTGAGAAGTGCCATTTAGGGGACATTGATTATTTTAGTATTTATGTAGTAGTTGAATTTTTTTCTGTTTTTAATCATCTTTAAGTTGTTTATTTTTGATAATAGACAACCTGAACCAGCAAGTTCATCTTTCTTTAGACTTTTATTATTGTTAATATACATTAGTTCCACTTTTTTTTTCCCCCTGAACATCTTACTCAGTTGAGAAGGAGAACTTGGCCCCTGGAATGTTTGTAGTGTTTCGGATATGATCACTGTCAGCTTTCCTCATTTCTGTGTCTCGGTATGTGTAAGCATACAGGCTAGTAGTTGCCAAGGTAAAGGGTCAGGAATAGGTTCCATGGTTTGTGGCAGACTTATCTGAGTCCCAACTATGAATGGCACAAAGATGTTCCTCCTTGGCCATGGCAGCCACTGAGGCTGTGGATTCACAGAAGACAATTCTTAATTTCACAGAAAAATACGTAGTAAAGAGGTTGTTAGATATTATAAGTAGTTCCTTTTCCAGGCTTTGGAAAATTTCCTTCTGGGATCTGGGAATGAAATTTCCTTCACAGCTTGGTGCAAGTGCAAATGTTTCTTCAAGAGAATTTTAAAAAGGCATCCAAGAAACTGGATTGTGTAGGAAAACAGAAAATTAGCATAGAAGTAGAAGAAAATGTTTCTCTGTGTGAGTTCTCATTTGGTTGTTAATGTAAGTGGATGGGCAGGTAGATGAGTGAAATAATGTTATATGCAGAGAAACATGGAGTTGCTAGACTTGACAGGTATCCCTCTCATTTTCCAGAACTTTTCTATATCTTCTTCACTGTCAGAAGTGTTTTCTGTGGATACAGATTGCTGAAAGTGATCAGTCATTAGATGGACAAGCCAAGTCACTTGTCCAGGTTTGTCTCTATAAACAAAAGTCAACTGATTATTTTCCAAGCCCACCGAGACCAGAAGGGAAGCTTACGTGCTTCTCTATTACAAGAGCAATATCAGGATTCATTTTTATTTATCACAATACAGCTTAAATATCAAGGCTGCCTGCTTAATTGGAAATGATCCCTATTGAATTTTTAACTTATGCTGAAAAAGTGGCTGCTGGTGGCTGTTTTTTATGAGGTGTTTGGTATTTTATTTTAGCTTAAATCTGTTTTTATTGTCATAAGATGCATTCTCTCTACTGGCATTTCTCCTGCTCAATGTACAGGTTATCTCCACTATGACAGCTCTGTATCTTCAATGTCAGATTCACTGCTCCCAAGTCATACTAGATTTACACATTCTATTATACTTCTATTGAACAGCTCTTCATCTGCTCAGAGGAAAACATGCTACAACCAGCAAATTTTATCCCTTGCATTTAATGGGAAGATTTTTTGGCAGGGGGGACAATTGTATTGAGAAGCATTCCAACTAGATCTGGCCAGTTTTGAAAAGTCATTGAAAGGTTAACCCTGTAAAAGCCAAACTTAGGTTGATACTTTATTACCATAAAACCCAAGTTCTGACTTTATTCTTTTACTGATTTGCCCCCTCCCCCATCTGCCATTTACTCCTAAGAATCCTACCTAATGTAATCCCCATTTTAGTTACTGGAAAGTGGCTTTTCTTTATAATGGAATTTTATTCTGAAATTGGGTGGCAAAATACAAATGTACATCCTGGGACAACTTTACTGCATAATCTTCTGTTGATTGCATTTCAAAGGATGCGTTTGCACTTGTGGTGCTCTCAGAGTCATGTGGCAGTGGGCTGTATTATAATGGGGTGGTTCAGAATGTATTGAATGATTTTATCTCTAGAGAGACATTTGAAATAAAGAGGGAAGAGGGCAGTGTTTCCTCTATAGCTTGCATTCTGCAGTAGGTAATGTCCACTATTAAGGCCAGTTCGTTGTTCTTGCTTCTTCTCTCATAAGGCAGTATGAATGTGAAGTCACAAGATATGGGGACAGAGGCTGTGGCTAGTTTCCTCATTTGTACAAAGGGGAAAATAATAATATCTGCCTTGCAGAGTCCTGGTGATGATGAAATGAATATAAAGATTGTAAAACATTTCCAATATATGGTTATATGGTAGCAGAAGCCTCTGTGGAGAAAGTAGATTTTAGCTACCTATGGATTAGCCACACATTACTCTTCAGGTATTTTCTGATTTTTCATCACCGCCCCTCCTACCCGACTCCTGTCCCCTATCCTCTAAATACCATCTTCTCCTTTTTAGTACATGTGCTGGGGCTTTAAGTCTTTACTCTGGAGTCATTTAGTACTTCTTTTCATGTCTTCTTTGACATCTTTATCTAGTGGACATCTCTAAAAATTTTGAATTGTGCCCAGAAATCTCTTATCCCCGAAGGACCCCCAGAAGGACTAAGCAGTAATCAGAGCAGAGGCAGGAGAAAATTGTGAGAAAGAAGAAAAAGACCAAAAATGGAAAATTAACATTAATATTGACAAGACAGCCTATTTATTGAGCATCTCTCTTATGTTATAGAAGAGCTGTAAGTGGAGAGTGGCTCTGAACTTCAAGGATTATCTCTTTTTCTTGAGGTGGTAAGTATTTTAGGCTTGAAAAAATTAGATAACAGTTACTGGATAATATAAAAATAAATCCTAAGACAGACTAGTTCCATTATAATTATAACTGCCAGGTATGACATCACTGCACTAATTTCGCCCATGTTGGTGTTTTCTGTGAGGTGGGAAGATGGCTGAGTTATTTTAATTACCATACAATTGTGCTTTGCATGTGAGCACAGTCTTTCTCGAAACCTCCTTATTCAGACTCTTCTTCCTTCTGCCCTCAGTGCCTGACCTTGCATCTGCCTTTAGTTTCACAGTCCTTACTACTTTTTCTTCCCCTAGCAGGACCCCCTGTGAGTGTTTTGAATGCCATTGACTTTATAAGGTACCTGTTCCTGTAGCTCAGCAGTTCTACCTTGTTGCAGCTACTAGAGCACTCACCTTATCTCTTGTAAAAGAAAAGATGACCTAAGCAGCAACTCTAGCAAAGCAAACTACCCTGAAACTGGCCTGATGTTATCTCTGAGAGAGCTTTGCTTAGGTTGCAGAAGCAAATGTCATGTATGGCTCCATGTCGCTTAGTATGATTTTTCACTTGGGATCCTCAGGCATTTTATGAGGCCCTGACTGGCTTGGCATCTTATTAGAATGCACTACAATTTGTCCACTTCAAACCATTCAGGAGCAGAGCATTTGCTTTGACATCTGCTCTTTGGAAGTAGCCCATTAATACTGTGCTTGACATGTCAGGATCTTAATGAAATACTTTTCTCTTAGTTCTTTTATCTACAATGAGATGGTCTGGTTCAAGGTCAGTGCCAATGCTCTGTTTTTCCTTTTTTCTTTTCCCTTTTTACAGTCACCATATGCCCTTGCCTATTTCTAATCCACAAAGCTTCTCTGCTCAGGTATCAGTAACTGTGGTCAAAGACTCTGGTCAGCCCAACTCTACTGGTCTCCCAGGACTCTGTCTACTCTCAGACATGCCTCACTAATCTTCCCAGTGATTTCATGTCCTCAGCTCCTCCTCCTATCAATATCTGTCCCAAAGTTCTTTACTCCCACTTATGACAATGACTCTTAATGTAGACGCTATTGTGTAGTTAAAACCTATTATGTGCCAGGTGATAAGCCAGATATTGTGCATATATTATATTATTTCACCTAATCCGTATAGAACCACTGTGGGGAAGGCGAAAAACAGGTTCTGAGAGGCTAAGCAGCTTGCCTAGGGTCACATGGCTGGGCAATGTAGAGTCTAGGACTGATAACAGCTTAAAATTTTAACCCATCCTGGACTACCACTATTTTTTTAAAAACCAATCATGTGTTAATTATTTTCAGGCAACAAACATTTATCGAGCATTATTTTGTAACTGCCATTATGCTAGGCACATAGAGTGTAGATGAAAACACAGTGCCTACTCTTGTAGATATCAAATGTGTGGGGGGAGAGACAAACAGGTGAACAGAATGTCATAAAAATAAGAGTAAGATTACAAGCATACAGATGGTGCTATGGAAGCCCAGAGGTGGACACTTAACCTAGCCTAGAGAAGGTTATTTAGCCTATGTTTTCTCACAGAGTAAAATACTCATTTTCTCCTACACACGTATACACACGCGTGCGCACGCACACACACACACACACACACACACCCTAGATTAGTCTTCTTTCTCCCTTTGTACTTTCTTTGCATATTTTTGTCATAGCGCTTATTCATTTTATCCATTCACTTAGCAGTTTATGAGAGTACCCGCACTATGTAAGGCCCTGTTTTAGGCCTTGGGAACAAAGTAATGAACAGAACAAAGCCCTGCCCCCTTGGATTTTACTTTATAGTATGCAGACAGAGAAGAAATCAATCTATACATAGATATAGAAAAAAATGTCAGGTGGTGGAAAGTGATAGGAAGAAAAATAAAGCAGAATGAGGAGCTGGAGAGTGAAGAAGCATGTTAAAGGGAAGAGCACTATGAGAGGGTGACACTTCTCATGCAGTACTGTGATTATCCACTTACCTAGTGCTTGATACTCCACATTTCTGGAGGTGGTGGGCCATGCCTTACTTTTCTTTGTATCCCCAGACAAGAGAACCCAGAAGATTGGAGTGTTGGCCAAAGCATGGTAGAAATTATGAATCAGTGATTCTGGAGATCTCAAGTATGAGAATCAGTTGATGGACAAGTTAAAGGAGTAAGGGAGCATAAGAGCTGGGAGATTCCAGTCAGAGAATAGGATATTTACATTTAAGATTTAAGCGACTGGACAATCCCTAGTGATTTCACGGAGGCTTTTTGGGTGGGAGTCACTCGATGAAGTCAAGGGGAAATCCACTGAATTGAGTAGTTCAAATTGTTAGGCTAGGACAATTCTCAAAGTTAACTGCACATTACAATCAACTAGAGAGCTTTAAAAAGTGAGTCATAGATCTTATGGGGGAAATTTTGATTCAGGAGGTCTGAGTGGGCTCCAGAAAAGTTGTGATTTTAAATAAGTTCCACAGGACATTCAGATGCAAAGAGAAGAGCCAAAGTTGAGGACCACTGGACTAGGATGTTAGGAATTTGAATCATACGGGTTTTGAAGCCATGCAAGATTATGCCAGAATTAAGTTGTGAAGAGGTCCCCAAACCAGGTGGAATGGTTCTCAATGAATCTTGGAGGTGACCAGAAAAAAATAGATGGCTGTGACAAGGAGGGGGGAGTGTGGTGAACCAGAAGGGATGAGCTTGGATAAGGAAAGGTTCATAGAGTGATAAAAATCTTCTACCAATTAGAGGCTATGCAGAATTTTAAGCATCAGCATGTAGTTGGTGGTGCTTTGCACAGAAGGAAAGCCTGGGCATCGCAACTTATATGGTAGATCTGAAATCATGACAGCTAGGTGTAGTCTGCTTCACTTAGATGTACAGCCAGCATTGTGCTTAGGAGACCTAAGCTCCATCTTAGCATTTCAGAGAGACCTTGGGCAAGCATCTTGGACAAACATCTATAAGATGGACCTGCTTTGGGGGAAAAAAATAAGTAGATAAAGCTTAGAACATTTCTCTGAGAGGTTTTGGACCTAGTATTGTACACAGCAACAAATAAGAGCAATTGATTCAGCATCAGTTATATGCAAAGTGTTCCTATTCTACCTCCTGAGAAAGAAAAGTTACTTTCTCCTGAAAGTGGATAGTGGGGAAAATAGCAGTTATTTGACAGTGCTCTCTGGATATTTAAGGTTTTGTGGTACATTAATTCATTGTGGTTTTGAGGTAAAAGTTTACCAGAAATTTTCACTCAGTTTGGGATTTTTCTCTAGCCAAGTGAGACCACCCCAAACTCACAAGCCCTACTTAAATAAAAAAAGAGACATGTATATGGGTCAGTGATTTTTATTAATATCATCATCATCATTATCTGTAATCTTGGAAAAAGCATGGGGTTTTAATATTAGACAAGCTTGCATTTGATTTCTGGCTCTTGATACGTAGTGTTATACCTCATTAGTTAAGGTGGGTGACTAATCTGGGTTTCAATCCCCTCCTCTCTGAAGTAAGGATAATTGTTTCTCTATACCATTGTGGAGATTATATGAGATAATATATGTAAATGCATGTGACACATAGGCAGTGGCTCAACAAAGGTTGACTTCTTTCCCAGCTCTGGTTTAGATACCCTTCACAATCTCACTGTAGCAAGTGAAAATTCTTTTTTGTAATTGAGTAAGACTAATTAATATGTTTATTAATTATCCGTTGTCAATGGTACAATTTTAGTCTTTAGTTTATATATGCATCTGTTTCTTATTTGTGGTAGAAAGTATTTGAAAGGGGGACTACCCATGATACCTAGACTGTTGATTTCTGGAAATGTACCATTAGAAAAAAATAACCACTCAAGCTAAATTTTTCTGTTGTGTGCTAAATACCTAACTGGTGAATACAAAGGAGAAATATGCCTTGTGATTTGCAGTGTAATTTTAGCATATGCCTCTGGTAATATAATTTTCAAGATCTGCATGTAAATTTTAAGTCAGAAAGGTACCATTTCTAATTGCAATGAAAAGCACACAAATAAATAGTTTGAAGATATCTAAAATGCTTGGCTGTAAGTTTATCTTTAACAGTCACTAATTTATATGGCCGAGGAGGCTTATGTTTGCAAAGCTATCCCCTTAAGAGCTGGGGTTAAGCAAGTGAGTGACATGAGTTATAAATGAATGGAAAATTGTCTTCTGTTCTAGCCCAATGCAATGGTCCATGTTTTGTAATGAGCCCTAGTTGTCGAGGTAACTCATGTCACCGGGAGGAGCTCTCTACAGACTGCTCCATTTGTCACTGCTGTCTGGAGGACACAACAGGCTGGGAAAGCTGGCACTCCACAGAATTTTTATGGTGCTGCCTGCATGTGGTGGTCTCCCTCATCAGGCTGTGATTCAATAATAAATGCAAAAAACTCTATGTTTGAGTAATTTCTAGGGTTGTGATACAACCTGATCAAAGCTAGGAGAGTTAGTGCTGACATTGCAGTATTAACTTACCCAGAGAGCAGGTTGTGTGAGGGGAAGGAGAGGGTGGATGCCGGAGAAGTCTGTAATTGTGATGGAGTAGTCATCAGCATGGCTATTTATTTGGAATGCTTTGGTCTGTGCCATGTGGCTCAGTGCAGTGATTTTTCAACTTGGTGTCTTTATTCTCCATGCCTTCACCCTCCTTTAAAAGAGATTCCCAAATGCGTAAATGGGGACCAGCGTCATTACATGAATTTTGTTGCAATAAATAGGAGCCAGCCTTAGGGAATGGGTTCTGCTGTTTGCTCCCAGACTGGTGAATGGTTTAAAAGAAATCACAAGGACAGAGATCAGTTGGGGAATGGAAGGATTCTTTGAACTTTTTTTTCACAAGGAAACTGCTTTATTGTTTACTGTTATAAAAGTAGCATGTGCTCATTCTAAAAACTTAAAACAATACACAAAGGTATACAGAAGACTATAAAACTGTGAAAATCCCTTCCTCCACACATCAGAAATAACATCTCTTAACATTATGATATAGCGCCTTCTGTCTCTATAACCTTTAAACAGTTTGTTTGTTTTCATTAGGGTAAATTCCTAGAGTGTAATTCATATTTTTAAGAACTTGTGATTTCTGTAGAAAAATGGCCCTTCATCATAAGACAGGCCTAACTTCCACTGCAGCATTGGTGTGTGAACGTGTGGAAGGAAGACAGTGGTCTCCATTTATTGATAACAGCCATGTGCCAGGCACTGCTCAAGCCTTTTATATGCATGTCCTCATCTAATTCTCACAATAACCATATTAGATGGGTGTTATTAGCATCTCTATTTTACAGTTGGGGAAACTGAGGTTTAAAACGGTTACAAGGCTAGTCATGAGGTTGAACCAGAATGCCATCAGGCCTTAGTATAGGAGAAAGGAATAGCTTTATTCTCTCTCCCTCTCTTTCCCTCCCTTCCTCCCCTCCCTCCCTCTCTGTCTCATGGATAAGCAGAGTCAGAGGAGTCCCAAACAGCAGAGAATCTTCACATTTAGGAATTCTAGGCAAAGATGTTCTTTTCAGTTTGTTCATTCCTAAATAAGTTTGTTCATTCTCTCCAATGCTGAGCATCATGAGCTGAAATTGAACCTATGAGGAAAAAATAGAGATAGATACAAACATACTTCTGCATGTGTAGAGAAACATGCACTCACACACGCCTGGAAACGAGTAACCCTTTCTTTGGTTCTGAATCTCACTTTCTCTTTTTTCCCCCCAGACCAGAATACCGGGAGGAATATGGATCTTCAGTACGTGAGGCACTGTGTCATGATCTTCCAGCATTAAATTGTTCATAAATGCAGTGCTGAGTAGACAATTGAAGGTCTGTCTATATTCTGCCAGCACTTTTTATGGAGTAGCAGAACATGTGAATAACTTTCCATGTGACCTTCAGCTAGTCAAACCTTCCTGGGCATCATTTTCTTTTTCTCCAATAGAGGCTATGGGACTAAACTAAACCCGAGGGCTTTGGAACTCTAAGAGCCTGTATTTCTACTTTTAAGCAGTTCCTAGCTACTCTGACTTGGAGTTTTTCTCCTAGATCTCCCTTGTTTTTAATTGTTCATGGCCTCTCAGGGCTGCTTAACTTTTCAATTGCCCAGTGTTGCTACAGATTGTTTTCTGGAAGACTTTGGTTGATAAAGAGAGGAGGCGAGGCACCCTGTAGTCTATCAATAGGAACATTTAGACCCCTGTGGTCCTAGAATAGAGTTTATCATAGCATTTTTGGATTTTCAACATCACAAAGGACCTTCAATAAGATTGTTGAAGTCACTCATTTTTAGAAGAATGATTGGGGCACAGAGATACAAAGTGAATTTTTTCCCAGTTACACATCTAATTAGTAGCAGGGTCAGGATAGAATCCAGATGTCTTAAACCTTTGTTCAGCGTGAGGTTTCCCAAAGTCTATTCCACTGGACACAAGTCTCTCACTATATTCTGAATGGGGGCTGAGAACATGAGAAGGACGGTTCTGAGGTTAAATTGCAGTATAGAATTGTTATAAGCTTTGTTTTTTCCAAATTTCTCAAATACATTGAGTAATGATGGTGAGGTGATAGTAATAATAACAGTTTCCATTTATTGAATCATCCCTGTGTATACCAGGCACTGTTCTAAATCCTCATAGACACTGCATGCTCAGTCCTCGTGGAAACGCTATGAAAGTTTTCATCATCCCCATTTTTTTTATTTGAGGGGAAAACCAAGGCACTTAAAGTAATTTGCTCAGGGTCATGCAGCTGGTGTGGACATGGCTGGGATTTTAACCAAAGCTGTTTGGTTCCAGAGCCTGGGCTTTTCAGTCAGCATGCGCATGTTACCATGGAAAGTTTTTTGCATGCAATGCCTATTAACAGCCTGTGGGACCAGTGTTCTTTAAGAGCATATGTCTTAGCCTGCTCAGGAAGAAGTCTGTTTGCTCTAACAAGATGCCACAGACTGGGTAGCTTATAAACAAAAGAAATTTATTACTACCCTTTCTGGATGCTAGAAAGTCCAAGATCAAGGTACCAGCATGGAAGCATTTGGGGAGGGCTCTCTTCCTGTTCATAGCTGGAAACCTCTTGCTATGGGCTCCACCCTCATGACCTGCTCACCTCCCAAAGGCTGTACCTTCTAAAACCATCACATTGGGCATGAGGATTTCAATATATGAATCTTGGAGGGACACAAACATTCAGACCACAACAATATATGCTAGGAACTATTGCTGTACAATTATTTCCAGGATATACAGTGAAATGGGGTTAAATAAAATGTCACAGAGCTCTTGACTAGCAGAGCTGGAAAGCATATTATCGTTTAGCTCACTTGGCAGAGGAGGAGTCTGGGCCCAGGAAGGAGGGAGTCTGGCTCCAGGTATATGGCAGCTAGAACTAGAAACTAGGGCACCTGATTCCTAATTCAGCGGTATTTATTTCCTAGGAATTTTTGAGCAATTGACTAAAAGAAGTCTTAGACTTGTTCACTGAGGGATTTAAGGGCCATGCGTATTATCCCTCTTCCTTCTTGAGTGTATAGTAGGTGATAAGAAGATGCAAGGGGTTCAGAGGAGCAGCTGGGTTCTTAAGAGGGAAGGTCAGCCATTTGTGCAAGGTGACGTGGAGACCTGATTCCTAGTGTCTCCACCATAGAGTAGGCACTAAGCACACTTTTGTTGAATAAAGGACCACACTACCAACACTGTTTTAGCATGTTATGGCTTTCAGAGCACTTTTGTAGCCATTTTTTAGTGTTATGGTAGGAGAGACAGATCAAAGATATGTAAAGAGTGGATCATGGGGCTGGAGCGGGGAAGTGTAGCAGTATAAATGAAGAAAAGTGTGGTTGATAGTTGTGGAGGTTAAGAGAAGAGTCCTGGAGTTATTAGAATAAAATTGGTGATTTGGGGCCTGGTCATGGTAATCAGCTTGCTTAATCTTCATTTTCTTTTAATTTAGTTAAAGGATACCTGCAAACTCCTGCAAAGAGAAAAGAAAAGAAAATTCTTAAGGGACTTTTTTAAGTACCAGGGATCTCTTAAATTGGTTTCCATCCATTAATGAAGACAATTTGCTTTAATAAATGCCCAAGAGAAGCAAGATAGTAAAGTAACTGTCACTAAACAGTCTCATATTATTTCTCCTGGTTCAAACTCATTAAAATTTTGAAAGCTCATTACCCCATTAAATGTTGGGGTTGTTAAGACCTTGATCCCTTTTTTGGGGTGATTGGAAGTCATATTTTACATTTCACATTTTCTACCTGGGGAACTGAGGCCACAATGGGAGTGGCCGCTAAGGAGGTCTGTTGTTCCAGCTGTTAAGGCCACATGTCAACTCTTTGAGTGTCTCAGGCTGCAGACTGCCATTGTTTTCACATATAGATATGCTTTTTAGTCATAATTCAGGTTGGGAGTGAACTAAATGGTATGTTTCCTCATAAGACTCATTTAGAGGCTGAGAATCGGCTTTTCTGCCTCTATGCTCTAACGGAAGATGGGGGCCAGGACCCATGTCAGTCCTCTTCACCATTATATCCCCAGCATGTAATATAGCACAGGGGCTGGAAAACAATATGTGCTCAGTAAATAATTGTTGAATAAGTAAGTGTTCTATAGTGAAAGGTAAATGGGATATAGTCAGAAATTGTATACCTTTTTGTAGTCTACTCAGAGTAGACAATGTTCGCTGATGATATTTGTCATGGTAATTGGGTTTAATTTGTAAAATGTGGTCTAGAGAAGTTAATTAGCTGCTCTTTAGGTTCTGTGACCATTGTTTGGGTAGGAGTCACAGTTGGATGGCAGAAATGATAGTTTTTCTAAACAGAATCTCTTAGTGACAACACATATTAGAATGTCTGTTGAATTGGAATACAGGGAAATTGATATATCCTACATCTGAATTTTCACAACAGCAGCCATTAATCACCCTCCTTTACCACCACCATTCTACAGACAAAGAAAGCCACTGTCAGTGACTTACCACAAGCACCTGACGAGGTCAGCAGCAACTCTCAGGTAAATTTGCCATTTCCCACTCCAGTGTTCTTGTCACCACCCCTCAGTGTTACCACTAATCAACAATGGGAGGAGTTGCCTCGGAGTTGCGACTTGATTTCAGCACTGGAAAATATCACAGGGACTCTGTAAAAATTGTGATGGGCCATCAGCCATTGACTAACTTACATATATACCAGGGCCAACTGTGTTTGAGAAAGTCCTGCCAAGTACAAATGTATCAATTTCATTTATAAGCTAGAAAATGGTAGAGGAGAAATATTATATTACTAGGTGTTTACTGCCCACTTCTCATGTAACAGGCAGCATAAGAGGGTATTGGAAAATGTAGAGAAACATTCTGCACTTTTCAGCACTTTGCAATTTTATACTGCAGATAATAGGAAAGTGCCTGATACCTTCAGAGACCAACACACGATAATAAAAAATGTTGGGAGTGTGGCCAACACAGAATAGTACAGAAATGTTAGGAGTGTGGAACAGGGTTTAAGTGGTGCCGTAGTTCTGAGGAGGGAGGGATCATTAAGTAAACTTTTTGTGACAACAGGAGAGCGGCTTTGGAGGGCAGACCTCAGCCTTCTCTTTCTGCTGCAACTCACCCTTTCCCATTCACACCCCTTTTCAACAGGTTTGGAGGCGGTGGTACATTAGGTAAGCAGGGCTCCTACCTCTCCCATTAACTCATTTTGATTTTCTTCCCAGTGATTCCTCTGGGAGGAAGATGGGTGATGGAGTTCATAATATGATAAATATTTGGATGCCTGCATCTGGGGATAGAGATTTTTGTACATATTTTGGAAATAGGCAAGTTTACTTTGAGAACAGTTTTTTAAAAAGAGCAAGCTATGTTTTGATGTGTATAGAGGGATTTATGGTGTCTTTGATAGCAAAATTTTATGTTTTTGTAAATATGTGTCTATTTTTGAGTACTATTTCCATGAAGGAGTAGGTGGATGGAAGTGTTGATAGTGCTAAAGATTTCCCCAGTGATAAGAGTTGATGCCCATTTTCCCTCATAGCTCAAAACAGGCAAAGGATACTTGAAACAAGGTGCTTTTACTTAAAGAGTAGTTTCCCTGTAATTGTAGTTCCTTTCTGCTTTTCATTCTTTCAGTTACTTAATATCTCCTACAGGAGGACTTTCTGACTCTGCTGTAGGGCCATTGCTTTATGGACCTCCAGATGTTGTTGGATGTGGAATAGTTCAGGGCCTTGATGGAAACATGGTCTTTATTTTCCCACTAGTCTTCCCTTCCAAATGAGCCTCCCTCTTTCTTTTGCAAGTGTAAAATGATTTGTGGAAGGGCTTTTGGGAGCGATGGTCCCTTCTTTGGAGTCAAATGTGTCAGCATTCTGGCCTGGAGTGTGGTGGGTAGAGGGGAAAATATGCTCCTGACATAGGGCTGTATAGCACATATTCTGAGATGATGTAATTGGGTAAAAATAGGTTTGTTCTGACCCAAAAACTAGATTTAGGAGCAAGTCGATTCTGAGGAAACAGCCAGTTTCAGCAGCCTTGTTGCTGAACAAAGCTGAGGAGAAACCATTTGCTGCGTGGAAGACAAAAACAATCTTTGAAGCAAGACCTCTTTCTCCCCCATTTTTACTCACAGCTGCATTTTCCTCTCCAGTAACCTTAATTCTTCAAAATCCAAACCTATTACTGCATTTCTCTTTTTTCTCTTTTACGATGTACAAATCTTAGCAATAAGAAATGAAGCATGGGGTTATTAGAAAAGGGAGCGACTGTGGCTTTTTAAAGCACCACCTTGAGAACCCAATCTCTTACTTGAATCTTTCTTATTTGAATTCTCTCTTTGTGAACCATTAGGTGATGGGGTATGTATACGTTTGTCTGCTGTAAAATTAGTCTGGTTACCCTGGGAACTCAGACACACTTCTGCTCTTGCTAAGTGGACTTAGCAGTGTGTATGAATAATTGGTGTGAATCAATTACTCCATCTGTATGGAACCTTCTAGAGCCTTATCCTTTCTAACAAAAAGAGGATAGCATCTTCAGGGTCCTCACTGACTTAAGTGGTCAAGATAACAATCTGGAGTTCCTATAGTGGTTTCAAAGTCCAGGCAGATAGTCCCAAAAAAAGACTAAGGAAAAAGTCTGCACTGTATGATAACCATGCCAGGGAAGGCATTTGATTGAATTCTTACTTTTCTGTTGCTGCTGACTTTAGCCAGGGATCTCGCTTCCACTAGAACAAGACTGGTCCTTGTGGCATTTGCAGGGAGAACAGCCTGGCTTCTAATTCCATCTCTGACATTCACTGGCTGAACAACCTTGAGGAACTTGTTCACTTTTGTGTGTTTTATCTTGCCTGTCTGTGACATGAGGATAACAATACCTGCCCTGGCTGTTTCACAGGGGTGATGGTGACATAAGAATGTGACAAGGTTAGGGTTTATAGCTCTTTAGGATCAAGCTTTTTGGGGCCTTTGCCCTGAGAAAAGAGACAGTTGATGTGAGGCACTGCCATAGACGTTATGGGGAATAATAACTAGGTAATAGTACAAACAGGGGAGGGCCTGGAGAGACATGGGACCTTTCCAGAAGGGCTGAGCAGCTGAAGGAAGCAGGGACATTCATTGGCTAGTCTAAAGAGTAAAGAAGGCTCCTGGGGCCCTGATCTGCATATTGTACAGTAATGGAAAGGAAAGAACTCTTCACAAAGGTGGCCAGTGTTTAGGGTAAAGGCAGGAATGCAAAAGCCTGGGGGGAGGGTTGTTCTTCCCATTTCTTCTCTCCCCTACAGATACCTAATATCTTTTATTGCTCCCTAAAGACCAAATCCTGCTACCTAAATTATAATTATCGCTTCGATCCCCAAAGTAGTATTTGTTACAACAGAATTACAGTATATTTAGAGGAGTTTTCAGTTTTCTGTGATTTGGTACAAGGCAATTTAACCTATGTGTTAAAGGGGGATAGCAGACTTCTGAGAGATTGGCTTCCTTTTATTTCTCACTGTGCAACTGAAAGAAGGGTTGGATGACAAGGGCAGTATGTTTCCCAAAGTGTGTTCTGTGCAATACTAATCTCTGTAGGTTTATTTATTTATTTTTCAGAAAAGGGGTTATTGTTAAAATTGATTTAGAAATGCCCATGTAATGGTTCCCTCTAGGAAATTCACCACACTCATGTTGGGGTAGTGAAAACTTCGAGAAATCTAATGGTAAAGGAATCTGTTTAACGTTGCTTAACCCAGCATTTCATAAACTCATCTCCTCTTGTTCAATATAAGGTCTATAAGACACAGATTCATTCTCTCATACAACCATAATACCAGTTGCTACTCGAGATAGCAAAGCCCCAGTTTATAGATTTCAGTATTGCTGGTTAGCCTTCTCCAAAATTAAAATCATTGCACTAAGACAAAGATACAATCAGGCCAGTGATGTTTTCTGTCCAAATAAACGATTAAAATACTAGGATAATTTGACAACCTCTCCACTGTGAGATAGCCAAACAGTGAAGGCAGCCAACACTTAGTGGTGGCTTACTATGAGCCAGCCTCTGTGCTAAGTCTAACGACACCCCTGAGAGACAGGTTGAATAATTCCCCAATTTTGAGCCCAGAGAATTGAGGGATAGGAGTTAAGTAAATCGCCCAAGTTTATATACCTAGTAAGAGGCAAATCTGGGATATGAATTCAGATCTGGTTAACTCCAGAGTTCATGATTTGGATTTAAAACATTAGAAGTCAGACCCTGACTCCTAAGAACAAAATGGCATTGCAAAAATTTCAAAATTCTGTATCTGAATAATGTATCAGCCAATTTTGGCATTCAGGAATATGTGTTTCGGTTAAGAGAGCCTCCACCTGTATCACCAGAGTCAGTGTGAGTATTATTCTAGGTATCACTGGCCTAGAGAACAGCTGGTCAGTTTACAATGCCCTGAAGATCACAAGCATAGGGATCTTCAGATCTGCAAACTTCCTTTTGCCCATTTATTAAGCTGTAAGCCCATTTCTAGCTTTTTCCACTGACATTGCTAGAGATCACATCTTTAATTTACTTGCTTGGCTGCTTATAAATATGTCTCTCAAATGAGTGCCTTTAATTGTGTCCCTCCTCAATATCAGTAGAACCCTATCCATGTCTTTGTCATCCGTCTAGGGATGCAGCTTAAAGCCTCCTTTCATGGACATAATGGAAACACCCCCATGTCTCTATACAAAGCTGTCTCCAACTCAAAAAAGATGACATCTACTTAATTAAAGCTTACCTCATTCATGTAATAAATTACACATTTATTATATGTAAGGCAGGTTCTAAGTGTTCTATATGGATTAACTCACTTTATGTTCATGGCAGCCCTGTAAAGGAGGTACTGTTTTCATTTTATGATGAGAGAACTGAGGTTCAGAGATGTTAAGTTAGCTGAGATGATTACACATCTGGTAAGCTACGTCTCAAACTCAGATCTCTATGACTCCGGAGCATGTAGTATTGGTCACTGTATTATACTAGTCTTGCTACACCTGGATTAGCTTTCCCCAATCAGAATCTCACCTTTGTTGTAAATATATTCATACTTTCCTCCTAGCTATGCCACTTTGGTCAATAACTCGCTAGTTCAGCAGTTCTCCAACTTATTTCAGCGTGCACCAGTCACTTGGAAGCTCTTGTGAGAACCTGGATTTCTAGACCCCATCCCCAGAATTTCTGGTTTAGGAAGTTGGGCAGGGGAGGTGGAGGTGGAAAGCTGAGAACTTGGGTTCCTGACAGATTCCTAGGTGCGGGTCCGAAGACCACACTTAGAACTACTTATGTACTATAATCACTACTTTTTGAGCAGTCTGTTTTTATGAGCTGGTTTTCTCTTGAGCAAGACTGCTTTTTGTTATTTATTAAAACAAAACCAAATATTTTAATTTTGATCCATTTAAAACACCATGAAAACAGGCATATCTTCAAGTTACTTACTTTTTTCAAAGCAGTTTCACCATACTACGTCTTGATCATATTCTTGAGCAGAAGTATTTTGGCTAACAGGTGTGATTTTTAGGGATTTACCTCCAAGTAATTCCACCAGTGACTTGTAGCCCACCATCATCCCTTAAATACTTTGACATTTAACTTGATTAAAGAAATGATAAGTGGAAGTATATTTACCCTAAGAATGTTTAATGAGAGGCAGTATGGCTTGGACATTAAATTCATGGACTTTGTAATTAGACAGAGCTGGGTTTGAATCTCAACTTTGCCACTTAATTAGTTGTGTGACTGCTCAAGTGGTGAAAGTTCTCTGAACTCTATTCCTTACCTGTCCAGTAGGGGATGATGATAGTATCGACTTCCTGTTGCTGTAAGATTATGTATAGGTAGCACACTCTACCATAAGGCAAACTAGGTAGGTAGTGCCTAGTTTATTTTAGTGGCTGCCTACCTCTAATCTTCAGACCTGTGATGTGCCCAAAAGTTGTTGCAAGGGAGCCATGACACTGTGTGCCCCCTAGTGTCTACAGATGAAATCAGTGAGAAATTGCACATACCTGTGCAATCCAACCTATGTAGATGCTGGTTTAATTAGTAAAATAAAAATTGACTTATAGATATCACTGAATTTGGAATAACTTTATGTCATTGTGTAGTATTTACATTTTCATCCACAGATATTAAAAGATCAAATTTTTTTGACAGTTAAGGATCCTCACAGTTTGAAAAGTCTCGGAGCAGTGGTTTTTCTGAATAATCTATTAATCCACTATTCCTTAGAAAAGAGCAGACTTCTGAAAGAGGGGAGCTCAGGTCAGTCTTGATAAACAGAGAAGACAAATGAAGTTACAGAGCATAGGCTATTGCTTGAAGAGGGCATGATGTGGAGGGCTGCCAGTAGTGGTGCAATCTGAGAAATTAAGAGCTAATGTGAGGATACCAGTCATGGAGGAAGAGGGGCAAAAAACAGCTTTTGCCAAAATTCTCAGATATTCCAGTGACCAGCTAATCTGTTCTAAGGTAACTGTGTATCTTAAGGGAACAACCATCCACACCAGTGTTATTCCACCCTTCCAGAAGAACATAGAAATTCATTGGAGTAGTGGCATCTCCCTATGGGACTTGAACTCTGATTACATCATCCAGTCAAATCCCTCCAGAATAACCAGCAAACAGCCTCTGAGATAAGAATGAATTTGTGGCAAGAGTGAAATTTAGAGTTGCTTTGATAAAATAATTATCTTCAGGATTTGGACTCTGATCGCTACTTAGACTGTGTGAAAATATTGCTGAATAAGGTGCTGAGCAAATTCAAGTTGTCATTAAGAGGACTGTGGTTGGTATCATTAAATTATGTTCATTATTCAAATAAATGTTCCTTGCCCTCTTAATAGTCTGCTTCGTCATTGACTTGAGTATTCAGTTGGGTTTTTTATTTTTTTTTGTTTTTATGTAAGAGGAAAAGGTAGGTGGTGCTTGTACTCTTGTTGGAATTTCATAGATGCCATAAATGTTTGTAAATTAGGATAGAGCTGTATGTGTTTTCCTAGCCTAGCAGTGCAAGCATAAGTTTACCTTCATTATTTGACACATTTTGGTCATGGACATAGTGTGTGATTTGGTAGCAGTTTGGGGTTGATTCAGAGGGGAAAGGAACAATTCTGTTTTATGTTTTTATTTCTAGGAATAGCTGAATCCTATTTCAGGTAATTGGTACTCAAAACATAGCTATTCAGCACTTTCTTTATAGTTTCTTCTTCCACATTTTCATTTTCATTTTCATTTCCACCTACTCATATATAGGCCATTTAAAAATGTATCTCTTATAACCACTAAAAAATGTGTATTCAAATTTCCCTTTAATAGATTTTATAACAAATATTTACTCTCAGATAGATTCCCCCTGCAACCTAAAACACACTTGAATTACTTTGCACTCCTGCTTTACCCTCCTACCAGTCCTTAATGAGGGGTCAGAGAATGTAAACTTAGGATTGACATCAGCCTAAAGAAACAGCATCAGAAAAATAAATTGACTTCCAAAGAAAAGTTAGCATGTCATGTATTATAAATCTGGCTAGAACTAATTTGTTCTTTGTGTGGGTTTTTTGTAGGTAATGTTTCTAATGTTAAATAGTAAATTTTATATGACTATAATCTACTCACCTAACATAATTATTTTCATTTTTCTGCATGCAAACACAATTTTAAGTCATTTTAGCCTTTGTAGTTTTATGTTCTCCTTTTTAATTAACATCACTATTTTTCCATGTTTGCCTGTAGTACTCATGATTCTGATTTCTAATAGCTGCTTGATATTCCATCTTGTTGATCTAGCATACTGCACTTAGCCATTCCTCTTATCTGTGTGTTATGATTTTTTGGTGTATTATTTACTCATTTTGTATTAGAGTGGCTAAGGAAAGTTTGACTTTACAATCAATGTCCTCTAGGATATCAATCCCTAGATGTTTCTGCTCAACTATCCCATCTCTCCTATTTCTGCTTGGGTTGGTCTGGATTCTGCCAGGTAAAGGATGGTCACCCAGTGAAAGACATTTTGCATAGAGTATAATGCTGCAAGGGGACACCTACAGTGCAGCAAGCTCTCTGATGTTTAACATTATCTCTTTTAATCCTCTCAATATGCCTATAAGAACGTCTCTGATTATTTATAAATGTGGGATGAAGGAGGAGGATGGGTGAGTAGGGATGGTGGCCTACTGGTGGGGAAGAAGAAAGAATAGTGGAGGATATCTAATTATTTTAACATAGAACAATCTGTACTTGCACGAGGGTAAGTAAGTGTGTTAGGATATCTTCCTTTCCTTCTCCCACTCTAATCTGACATTTGGTCTGCATTAGTTCCTCTGCCTGAACTATAAAGCTCCAACCTGGGCACAACATGGTTGGTAATTTCCAGGTGTTTCCTGGATAAGGCCAGCTTTATACCCATACTTGCTGGTGCTCAGGTTGGCAATGAATCATCTTGTAAACAACAGAAAATTCAGTGAGATGAGGGACACCTTTGATTAAGATCTTCTCTCCCAGGCCCTATTTGAATAGGCACTAGCTTCTGACTGCTTTGGGCTCTCAATTGTGTACAAGAGAGGTAATTTGGCTCTGGGTAAGAACATATTCCCTCTCTTGAAGTCAACATTTGAAGTGTTTGTAAGAGGGAGGAATTCCTTCTGCTTATCCTGATCTTTCTTTCAGTTCAAACTCTGCCCCTGTTTGTAAGAAATGTCATTTTCTATCCTGCTTGAGCAACAGCTTGGTCTCTTTCCTCTGGCCAGCCAGCCTAAATACTGCTTTAGAGTGCTGCTGAAGAATGGCATCATTATTTATCTATACTTTGCAATTTCATCAGAATACTTTATACTTTTTTGAAAAGTGTTTGGGACCCAGACTGATTGCACCAGCCTTGTGTGATCAGCAGTTTTCAGCAATGTGTACCTATGCCAAACTTGGAGATCCTTGTGAATTTGGTCAGTACAAACAGAACAGCATGTTTAAGTATGCAGAGAGCTGCTATGTGGTCATCTGATGACATTAGTATACCACACTATTCTTCATTAGTGGGCACATAGGAGGAGATAATATCCTCTTTTTGATGGTCATGCCACGAACAATCAGGAGGAGAGAATGAATAAACTTTATAGGAGATTGTGGTAATGAATAGTGAATTTAGGATATGTTCAATGTCATCCTGCTTTTCTCCCTTTACATCAACAAGACAAAAAGTATTCATTAAGCAGCCACTCTTTTTCAGACTACGTTCAAAGCACTGTGGGAGATAAGGTGCTCTATTAAACTGGTTCTTCTTCCTTCAAGCTAAAAATTCTAGTTGGCGTGACAAAACATGAAAAATTAGGTAACACAGGAGATAAATAGTTCATGGCAATAATAGAAGAGGTGTCATGAGACAAAATCTTATTATTTGACAAATGAGTGGTACAGACAAGTGTTGTAGGAATTGCGAGAAGATCGAGGTGAGAGGCATGCTGATATAGTGCCTTTCTTTCTGCTATTCTCTCTGCCTAAAATGCACATTCCATATCTCTCTCTACCTCTAAAAGTCCTATTTATCTTTTGAGATACTGTTCAGTCATAGCTTCCTTGGTGCAGTCCTCGTCAACCCACTCAAACAGAGTTAATCACATTAGCTTCTGTAGGTGCATAGAAACTTAAACACAGAGTGTATAAAAATATATATTGTTATAGTTATTTGTTTACACATTGGACTCCTCCACCAGATGGAAACTTTCAAGGGAAGGGACAGTTTGCTATGAATTTATCTTTCCAAACCTGTCTTAGGGTTGGTTACATAGTGTTCAGTGTGTTTGTTGAAATGAAATAAAATATAGTGGAAAGAGCACTGGATTTGGAGTCTCAATTAAAACAGTGCCTGGCTTAATAAATGTTTTTCTGAAATGTGTGTCATGTCACCTTTATGAACTAAATGGAATGACCTCTAAAGTTCTTTGTAGCACTAGGAACTGTGCAGAACAATAATGCCTGATGGTTATTGCAAACCTGCTATATGAATCATCTCCTTTAATCCTCAGAATAACCTTATGTGGTAAATGCTATTATTACACCCATTTTCCAGATGAAGAAACTGAGCCTCCAAGACATTGAGTAATCTGCTCAGTCCCATAGCCAGAAAGTGTTGAAATGAGACTCTAGTTCAAATCTTTGTGAACCTAGAGGCCTATGTTCTTAACAGCCACACTAGTCATTCTCAAACCTCAGGACGCACTAGAATCACTAGGGTTGCTGTTTTTTAATAGTGATGACCAGGCTCAACTCTCCTGGGATTCTGGTTTAATTGGCCTGGGGAGGGGACTGAACACTGTTTTAAAAGCTCCCCCAAGTGATTCTGTTGTGCCACCAGGTTTGAGAGCCACTGCATTACATTATTCAGCCTTTCAGACTTGTGAAACGATGGGGTTTAGATGGGCAAGAGAAAGGAAGACATTCTGGGTAAAGTTTTATAAAGCATTAAGGTCATACACAAATATAAGAATGTGTCTTATTTCTCTAAAACGAGTCCTCTGTTGTACCAAAGCTACTTAGAACTGAGTGCATAGACCAGACTCCATCTTTTCTTCAAGTGCATTTGGAAATAGTTTCAACACAATTTCCCAGTTTCAGAGAAAGATGGCTTCTGCACTGCCTTGTACTGGGTCTCTTGCCACCACTTTTCTGCCAAGTCAATGGGATAAACTATTTTTTTGTATAGGGACAGTCGGTTCTCTTTGCCCGTACATTGGACTGTGAACCTGTCGATTTCCAAGCAACAGTTTTAATTTGGGATTTGTGAATCAGATTATCTGGTTGAGAAAGATAGAATGAAAAGAAGTTTGAAAGACATGGAGTGGCCTCCCCTTACTTTATGGTCTGATACTTATCATGGCGCTGGCTTTACAGCACTCTTGAAACCATTCCTCTCTGGCCAGTACACTAAAGCAAGCATCTTATTTGGGGTTTTGGCAGCTGCTGCTGATGTTGGGGGTGGCTTCCTAAGGACAGCATCCCTGAAGGGATAAAGAACTGGAAAGAAATTGGTAGTAAACCAGCTGCTGAACAACTCCTTAGTGCTCCAAAAGACTCACTGCAGTAGAACTATCAGGAAAGGGGGAACTTGGTTAGGAACATTTCAAGTGCTCAAATTGTTTGCCTTTTATAAGCGTGCCACTTAAACTCTGCTGGCAGTACACTTCTGGTAGGTGCCTTAATCTTTTGGCTAGATTAATTGCTGGCTTAAAAATACAATTAGCCAGCTGGGAAGGGCGATTTTGTGGTTCCTGGAAATGGTTGCAGACGACAATGGTGGGTCTCAGTAAGGTGATGAGCAGCATCTTGGTGAGGTTGCCTCTAAATGTCTTAGTGACAGAGGTTATGGTACTGTACAGGGGAGATCACCTTGGGTCAAACCCAGACCCATTGATCGTAACTCAGTCTCTTTCAGGTTTGACTGCTTGCTTACATCAAAATAGACTGTGACAAATGGTGTTTGCATTTAGTAACCCTTTGCATTTTGCTAGATAGAATCTACTCTGAAACAGGTGTCCCCAGTTTCTCTGACCCCATAGCACTGATAATTAGTTACTTGGCTGAAAAAGAGGGCAGGCTATGAGGAAAATAGTACGGTTCCGAGAAGCAGAACATTTACACTCTTACCAGCTAATGGTAAAATCTGTCCTGTGCAGTGAAAGATGAGATGTTCTGAATGGTGCTAAGATACTGGATATCAGGGCTTGATGATAATTATGGGAGGCAAAATATCCACAGTAATTAAGGGTTCTGGAATCAAGCATGTCTGAAGTGTGAATCCTGGTTCTACCATTTGCTGATCTGGATGATCCACATTAGCTTTCTGAGCCATTTCCTCACCTGACTACATGGGGAGAATTTAATGACATGGTGCATAAGATGTTTTCAGCAGGTAGCAAACACTCAATAGATGCTGTCTATTATTATTAGACCGATTTCTTATTACTTCCATCACTACCACATGTTTTTGCTACCTTCATCCTAGATACTCAGTGCCACCTCACACTCCATGGCTGCCCATCACCTCTCAGTGCAGTGTCCTGCCTCTCCTGGGGAGTGAGTCCCATGATCCAGACCTTTTTTCTACCTTCAAACCTTACCTACTTTTGATTCAACCCCTTTGGGTGATGCTCCCCATTACATGGCAATGGACTCAACTATGTGCCAATGAGGTGACCTCTGTGAGGCTTATTTCTTCAATTGTAAAGTGAAAATATTACCTTCTTCATACAGGTGTTGAGAGTGTTGTGCCCTGTTGCCGTGAGTCCCCCGTGTGGAGCCGCAGTAACCAGGCTCAGTCGCGAGATGCAAGAGCAAAACAGGTCTTTATTGCTAGTTCGAACTAGGGTCCCAGCAGCCTGTCAGAACACAGGACACAGTCTGAGACCCTGAACAAAGTTCCCTTTTTGCTTTTATGCTTTTGGAACAGTTAGGGGCTTTCCAAGGGGGGGTGGTGGTTTATTGTAACCTTAGCTGATTGGCTGAGGAGGGTCAGGGTCTTGTTGCACAGGTTGCTGGGCACGGTTTCCACGGGAGTGGGTGTGGCTTGAGCAGGAAACTTCTTACTCAAGATGGAGGACACAGAACAAAATGGAGTCGGGGTCATGTAGGGGTCACAGTTATTCAAGATGGAAGACACAAAATGGAGGCAGGGGTTCAAGCTAAGTTATTCAAGATGGAGGACACAAAATGGAGGTGGAGGTCAAGTTAAGTTATTCAAGATGGAGGACACAAAATGGAGGCAGGGGGTCAAGCTAAGTTATTCAAGATGGAGGACACAAAATGGAGGCAGGGGGTCAAGCTAAGTTATTCAAGATGGAGGACACAAAATGGAGGCAGGGGGTCAAGTTAAGTTATTCAAGATGGAAGACACAAAATGGAGGCATGTAGTTATTCAAGATGGGGGACACAAAATGGAGGCTGGCAGTTATTCAAGATGGGGGACACAAAATGGAGGCAGGGGTCCCACAAGAGGATTAACTGAGAGAATCCATATGAAGGGCTTAGCACAGTGCCTGGTCTATGATAGTGCTCTGTAACTGTTGGCTGCCCTTATTTCTGTGTATTTATCAGAACAAGATAGTGATGAGACTGGCAGGAAGATGCTAACAAACACAGGTTAATTTATTAATTTCATTGCAAAGGATCCAGAAACATAGAGGGATGGTTACATATAGCAGTAGATGGGGCACCATGTTCCCACAGTTCCCCCTGAGGATGTATAGCTGGGAGCAACACCATCTATATGTACTAAGGATTTTGTCAGGCTCTAAAAGATCCTTTTGCCATTCTTTCTTTGTGCTTTCTTTCCTGGTGCCACCCAAGTGTCCTGCAGACTCTGGCTATAAATATCCACATGCCTACCAGGACTGTATAAATGATCATAGCTTCTTCACATTCGTAAGTATTTATGGAGAGACTAGGTAAGAGGAAGGACACTTTTCTTGAAACATCAGTTAACAGGACAGGGCTCAGGCCTGTTTGACATCTACTCCTGCAGGGCTATGGTGATGTGCTGGATCAGGCATATTTTTATCCTGAAGTAGTAAGACCTTGGCTTCAAGTTAGAACAAAACATCTCTGGATTGTATAGCTTTTGCCTTAGAAAGTGCTCAACATAAAATAACACAAACTTGTAAATAATTCAATGAGTATAGCAGTATATAAGTAGATAAGTAACAATCCCTGTTCCTTCATCCACATGCTTATCCTGCCAATCCGAACCCCTCAGATAACCACTGTTAATTCTTTGTTGTGTATCCTTCTAGATTTCCCCATCTGTATATACATAGACATACAGGTTGTCCCCAAATAGGATTCTCCTGTATTGATTTCCTTCCCCTCTCACATAAGAGCATGTTTTAGAGTTCTTTCTATGCCAATAAATCAAACTCTTTATCCTTTTTTAGCAACTGCATAATACAGACTCTTGAGTTTCTTCCATTTGTTCTCTTTATGAAAAAAAAATAGATGATAATGGCACTTGTAAGTTAAGTTCACACAGTTGTTAAGCAGGAGAGTCAAAGTCTGGCCCCATGTTGGCTGACTCCAGAGCCCATGGTATTAACTGCTAGGAATTGCCTTTATTTTATAACCCAATTACTTTTACCCTAGGTTTCTAATGTAGGCCGTAGTTCTGGGGTACCAATAAAATCTCAGAGTTGGAGGGACCGTTGAAACACGTTATTTATTCCAACCTCTGACTTTACAGACAAATCATTAGATGGCTCCTGTTTAGGAATAATCATTCCTGAAACTGAATTTTGATGGCATAAAACTACATATTTGCATTTGCAGTGGTAGAAGTTCTGTGTTGTGTAAGCAATAGTTTATATTGTATCCTTTATATTTTATAACACCATTTTTTCACAGAATGTTCATAACCCTTTGAAGTAGGTAGGCTAAGCTATTATTATTATGCCCATTTCAGAAATAGGGACACATAGGCCCAGGAAAATGAAAAAAGCTTAAATTTGTAATGGTAGGTTGCTGAACGCAATCTGAATGGTGGGTGAAAGAGTTTCAACTTTCCCCTAAAGGCAGTGAGTAGTTAGTGAAGGCTTTTGAGTAGGGAAGAAGCCATGGCAATTAGGTAAATGAGGATAAGTAGATGGTAACATGCTAACTGAAAAGCTTCAAGAATAGGAGCGGCACAGCCAAGATAGTAAGCCAGGTCAGCCATTCAAGTATGAACAGATAGAGTATGGATAATCTTGATAGCCATCAGACTGGGAAGGAGGGGATGGATGAAAGAAAGATAAGGAACACGGTTTTGCTAAAGATTGGTGACTGGCCATAGATGGGGGACTAGAGAAAGAAAATAAGAATGATTCCAGACATACTGGCCAGATTGTTTCATGGTGGAACCTCTTATAGATAAGAAAATCAATGCTGGACTACAGAGCAGTTTGGATTAGGACTGGTTACATGCTAGTGTTTAGGTGTTTAAGTAAAAATATGCAACTTTGAGAAAACTGGGACTTGGGTGAGAGCAGTTCTGGTGGTTCAATCTTAGTAGTTTTCAATTTTCATAGAGCTGTTCACACACTCTATAAAATTCGAGTTGTAGGTGTAGTAGGTCTATAAAGGGAAGTTTAAAAAAATCATCTACTCTTAGTCCCTCATTTTACATATGAGACCAATAAGGGGAGTAACTTGCCCAGGGGACCCATAGCTCTGAGTGGAGATGACAAGTTAGATTTCCTGAGTCTCAGCTTCCTGCTCTTTCCTGAACATTAGAGGTTACAAACTGGTGATGGACCACTGACCATTGTGTTTGGTAAGTATAGTAGTTTGTATTATTGTTCACAAATACTTGCTACCTCTCTCTGGGAGAAGATTATACTCCCTCTTCCCATTGAAGCCAACATGGCTACATGACTTGCTTTGGCCAATGAAATGTGAACAGAGGTGATGTGAAACGTTTCTGAGAGGGACCTTAAGGCATGATTTAAGTGCATGATTCACCAGTTTTTTTCTTTAGTCATGAAGTCAATATTATAGACACAAGTAGCTTTGTCAGCCTGAGTCCTAGACTGAACATGATGTGGAGCAGAGGCACAGCTGACCTGTGATGGAACTGTAATGTGGGTAAGGAACAGACTTTCGTTGTAAGCTAAGAAAGATTCTGGGGTCATGTTTAAATTCAGCATAACCTATCCTGTTCTAAATGGTGCAGCCTACATCATTTTAAAAGATTCAGTCAGTGGCTAACATTTACAAATTTGGAGAGTTAACAGAAAAATCCAGACTTTAGGTTTCTGATTGCAAAATGGAAAAGCTGGAAAATTTGGCATATGTATATACACAGTATTCATTGGCTGAGTCTAAATAGCCACTACCCCCTTAGAAAAACATAAGCTAACTCTGTCGTTTACTACCCCCAGCATCCCGTAATCCATAATTGTATGTTACACCCACCCATGTTTTTTCTCACTTATTTATATTACCTGTCTGGCCCTTGTAAACATGTAAATTTGCCACCCTGGCTTTATATCAAAGTATACCACTCCTCAGGGAGAAAATGGCAGTGGCAAAAAGAACAGGGGCCTGAAGACAGAACTTTAGATGACACCCACCTGCAAGGATGAGAAAAGCAATCAGTGGGGACACAGATAATAACTGGTTAGAGAAGTAAGAAGAAAACCAGAATTGGATAGATACCAAAATAAACAAAAAACAAGGATGAGAAGAGTCAAGAAGGAGGGATGGTCAACTTCGGGGAAAACTACAGAGTTCAAAAATAAAGACAGTGAACAAAGCAGGTCATAGGAGACTTTTGAGAGAATAATTGCAGTATTTTGGTGATAGTGAAAGCCAGAAGATAAGGGATTAAGGAGCAAAGGGCTGCTGAGAAAATAGAGGTGTTGAATAAATTTTTTCACAGGCTTAGTATTGAGTGGAAGGAAAAAAATAATTGGTCTCTAAAATGGCAGTGGAATCAAACCTGAGGTGTTTTTTCCTTCTTTTTCTGGGGGGAGTGGGAGGGTGAGTAAGGGGTAACACATGTTTGCAAAGCACTGGCAAAACAGCCAGTAAAGAGGAGGCAGGTGATGGAGGGAGTCAAGTCTGGGGGCAGCTTGGAGGCACGGATGGAGGGCACAGGTGAAGCAGTTGGTTTTGGAAATAAGGGGTAACAGACTTTCATGTAAATTTGCTGATGTGAAATATGGGGCTTTAATAAATCATCAGTAGAGCTTCAGAAGACAGCAAAGTCTGGGCCCCGTGATGGGGGTGGGGTAAGAGATGAACAGTGACCTTGTATAGGATTTCATAGAAGGTCTGTTCTCTCTGGTTACATGAATGAGGAACAGACAGGCAGTCAAGGGTCTGATAACTAAGAGGCTGAATGCCATTTGTGGCAGGAACCCAAGCCATGTGCCCAGATACAATCTTAGTGCCTTTCTGGCCCCCACCTTTTCTGTCAGGTCTGCAATTGCTCTAATAAGAAATGCCTCTTATCTCCCATAGGTTAATGAGTTTGGGAATGAAAAATGTAGAGTTTACTATGATGGCAGGAAGGGCAATGCAAATGGACGCTGAGAAACTTGAAGTGCACCTAAGGGCTTTGAACTTCAAGAGACAAATGTACTGTGCATCGAACAGTGCCCTCTGAAGAAGGAATCCAGAATGACAAAATATGCTAAATTTAGTAGTTTTCAATCTGTGGTCCTAGATACCCTGGAGACCCTCGTGTTGGTCCGCAGACTTCATACTGGGTCTTTATAGACTATTACAGTTTACAATATGACAGTATCTGTATTTTTGTCAATGACATAAAATAGGGATTTACTTGTGCTATATTAACATCATCTCTTTATCATGTTTGGGTTTGGAGAAAAAAATAGCAAGTGACCTATAGATCTTCCCTGTCACACAGCAAAAAGAGAGCCACTGTGCATCATGATCTCCATGGAGATGACCCCGCCATTCCCGCTACAACTACAGTCAGAATATTGGTAAGGAATTTCTAATGGGACCTTAGTGGGGAATGAAGGCAAATAAGATGGTGTTTTTTAAAAACTGCCTTAACGCAGGCAGCTACATTTATGCCGCCATATCTGATAAACTCTATTTGGTGAAGGCATGCAGGTGGAGAGGGTACTTGGGATGAAATCTGATAGTAAGTGGTCCATAGGCTCATTTACCTTTGCAAGAGTCTAGAGGATAGAAACAAAATTATAATTGTCCAAATCTTATGAGATCTTAGTTGTTTTTCCATTCCTTCAGTAGGTTCGTCTCTCTGAGTGGTGAATGGGGCCAGGACATAGGGTATTGGTAGAGTGGTGGTGGGGCATTTTCTGCCTAAGGCGGGAGTGTATAGGGAGGGAAGGGACTGATTCTTTGACTGTAAAGTCAAAACCAGGCAATGACTAGATTTCAGCTCTCTTTAACTTACCTTTATAGTTTTGTTTCTTCTTTTGTCATGAGACTACACTAGGCAGAAAAATTAAGAATTAGTGCCATGGGCAAGACTCATGCTCTGTTCAGCTTATTCTTCCAGCTCTAATGATCATAAGTAAGGATGCGCTCCTGTACAACTATGTTATGTCTCCTGACATCAACTGTTTCTCTTAATTATATGAATGCTATAAATGATATTCTGGTTCACACTGTTTACAAGTGGCCTCAGACAAGATACTGGAAAATTCTTTCTGAGGAATTTTACACAGGGGCCTCAAGGATGAGTAGGAGCCTAGTCCGTGGTGGTGGGGTGACGAAAAGAGATTGTGTTCTAGACAGAAGAAATAACATATGCAACTGCTGTGAGTCAGTAAGAAGCAGGGAATGCCCCAGGCTTTGAAAGATGGTCAAAGGAGCAGAGTGAGCAAGTGGGAGAGTGGTATCAGATGAGACCGAAGCCATAGGTGAGGACCAGAAACCCAAGAATATCCTCTGTGGGACTCAGTGTCCTATTGAATGTCCATTGAAAGCAAGTTAATGATACTGTTGTTGGAGATAATTGACTAGAAAGTTTCTAGATTCAGGCTTATATTGTACTCCACAGTCATTCATCTGAGACTTTAATGTACATACAGTCCATGTCTACTCTATGCCATGTATTTTGGACCACTAAGTTCTATACCTCTCAGATGTTTGTAAATTACAGGCTGTCACCCACAATGCGGTCACTTTGTCAGTTCTGGCACTGTAATAGAGTCAGGTTCTGCTTGTCATTATCATCATCTTACTTGTAATGTTACTGGTTTGGAGAACAAGGCCCAATATCAGTGACATCTGCCGCCAGCAGTCTGGAAAACATCTTCCGAGGGTGTGCTTAAGCTTCTGGTGGCAAGAGCAAGAGAGGGAAAGGAAACTGCAGCTGTGTCTTCATGGCAACAAAGCAGCATTTAGGGAAATGTTAGGCTGAGTCCTTGCAGCTGTCTTCTCAGCTCTGTGAGCTTTGATGAGGAGCCCATAGTTGTCACTTTGAAGGTTGGTAGATGCCATTTTCTTCTTCCCCTCTCTTCCTAGTCTTGTTTTATTTAGACCCGGTTTTCTTTTCCCCTGTCCTGCCAATGGGTTCAGCCCCGGGCAAGTTCACTATGGATACAGCATCACCAAAGAAATGTCAGTAGAACGTTCTAGGGGTGAAAGGTTTATACCCAACATTATTCCCACAGTGGGAGGTCAGTCACTAAAATCCCATTCACTCAGAGCGAGTCTGCATGCAGCAAGCCAGTCTCTGCCTCTGGGCCTCTGTCCGTGGCACTGCCACCACTCCAGCCTCTCCTCTGCTCTCCTGCAGCCTTGAAGCTGTGCTACCATGTCGCGCAGAGCACTGGGCGGAGCTCTTTATATAGAGTCCACAGCAGCATGTTGTCCACATGTGTGCAGTGAGCTAGCCAGCCAGGACCAGGTGAGAATCCTGGCCACAGGAACCTTCATTTTATCCAGATCCCTTCATTATGTCTCTCTATTTTTCCCCATCTCTTTTATTCAACTATCATAGCTGTCTTTGTGAGATGGCTACTGGGATTAGGCCTCTGCTCTCATAGCAGGAAAAGCAGACCTGTACTCGGGCTAACCCTGACCTGGGAATGAACCTCTGTAGGCATCTTCTTCATCCCCATTCACAAAGGGTACTTAGGCTTGAAGGGATGAAGTCAGTGGCAAAAAAGTGTCTTTCTCATCTGAACACCTATTTAAGAAGCTTTCTCCGCCTACTCTGGTTTTCATTAATCTCGCCTTTCTATGACCCCTGTAGTACATTGAATAAGAATCAGAGGATTTAGCTCTTGATCAGAGCTTGTGTTGTGTTAGTTTCTAATTCTGGTATATATGTTTGATTTTCTTTCCCTAACAGGATTACAGACTCCCTCAGGCAAGACTATGACCCAACTTTATTTTCTTTCACCCTTAGAGTGCTGCAAGATGTTAGGCATACAGTGTACTCATTCAATGGATACTCGATCAAATTGAGACCTGCCGCCTTATTGTGCAGGCTTAACATAAAGGAAGATCTTTGGGCTCCTACCTGCCTTTCTTTGCTTACTAGAGGAGAGTAGAATTTTTGATAATTCTATCATTGTTACCCCCCCCCCCTGTTGTCTTTCTGTTTTTAAACCAGTAGGAGGCATGGATTTAGATGCAACATCCACTTCTTCATGTCAAGTCCTCCCTTGTACCTTTGCATGGCAGTCTCCATGATACGAGGATGCCTTTGCCTTGTATCTACCTCACGGAAAGAGTGAGTCACGTCAGGTTCTGAATGAGTGGCTGTGTCCCTTTTTTGTTCTTATCTCCTCTGAAGCAGCCCAGGAGGAAGAGAGGACAGTAATATGGGGAGACAGTAATATGAGAAAGCTGGAATATGATGTGAATTAAAGGGACAGAGCTCCCTTGAGGCTACAAATTAATTCTCTCAGATCTTTGGATTGTTTAGACTACATGGCAAGAGCTGAGGGAGCAACAGTGTGTGAAGATGAAGACATCCCCTGGTCTGGGCAGCCTATGCTTGGGAAACCAAGATGAGAGATTGAGTTGCTGATGTTCTCAGTCAAAAAATTACATGAGGTCAGTGTGGAAAAAGAAAGAGCTTAGAAACCAAAGAAATGGGAAAGGGGATATATTAGTTTTTTATCGCTGTTATAACAAATTACAATAAACTTGGTGAACTGAACAATACACATATCTTACAGTTTGGGAAGCCAGAAGTCTAAAGTGAATTTCGCTGGGATAAAGCAAGGTGTGGACAGGGCTGCATCCTTTCCAGAGGCACTAAGGGAGAATCCATTTCTTTGTCTTTTCCAGCTTCTAGATGCTACTGCATTCAGTGGCTTGTAGTCCCCTTCCATCTTCAAGAAACAACTAACCACATGTGGACACACTTGGGTGACAAGTATATAGATGACATAGGAGACATGGGCCAGGAAACACTGAATGGGAGCCAGTGGATGTAAAAAACATTACCAGAGACAGATAGCTTCAGAGTGTGGTCATGCTATTCAACAATAATTTTGTTATGATTTCTAATGTGTATGAATACATTTTGTTTTGCACATGTGTTTGTTTTAGAATAAAAGTAGTGCCAAGTTCTGTAACTTAAGGTGTATAAGATGAAGACCATGTAAGCAATTCTGTGACTGTTCTTATATTTAATCCTCTAATTTGGAAGCCAGTTGTTAAAGGTCTCTTTCTTCCTCTCCATATTCTTCTGCTTCATTCCTGGCCCTGTCTCTCTCTCCCTCCTTTCCCATTTTTTTCTCATTCTTTTTAGTTCCTCACCTTTTCCCTTTGTCCTTCTACTGACATCACATCAGTGCTTTGACATGTGGCCCACTTAGAAAAAAATAGGCTTTTTTGAGGATTCTGTATAACTTGTCTGACTTTCCTCTAACTTACTTTGGCCAGAGAGGTGGGTTTAATTTTCATTGGACTGTAGTGTAATTCTAGTTCTCAGCTACTGTCTGTGCTCTTTATACTGGAGGTTATTTTGCAGAAGTACTTCAGATGACCCCCCACCTCCCAAAATAAAAGTGACCAGGTGTGTACCATCTTTCCATTTCTCTTATTGGAGATAGAATTCCTGCCTTTCTGCCATACTAATAGTGGGTCAATATTCTCATCTTTGTACATGAGGGAAAAAACATAGCCAGCCTTGCACACAAAGAATGTTTTCATTATTCATCTTAGTCCTCAGCTGGTCCTCCTCTCGCAGAATGGCTTCATCTCTCTCAGCTTGGTTTGCAAAGAAAATGGCTTTAAAACTAAGAATAACTGCTAATGACCTTATGATGCCAAGGCTGTCATCATCTTTGCATAGTAAGAGGTTGGTTGTGATTTGATTGCCTGAGATATGGTGATGGGGAAAGTTCTGATAGACAGTTTAAATCTGTCAGTATAGCAAACTCAACATGGTGGCAGTATGGGATGGTGGTTTAATGTTTGATCTCTGGAATCATGAAGAGTTGGGTTGGCTTCTAACTCCAACATTTATTAGCTTTATGATCCTAAGTTACTTAACCTTTCTTAGCTTCACATTTCCAGTATGTCATACTGCACATCTTAGAAGGTTCACAGGGAGATTTTCTTTGAAGGGTATTTTCCCTAAGCAAGTATGTAGCTATCTATCCAAAAAAATTAGAGTACAGGGGCACACTGCAACTCAAGCTAAAGTAAGCTAGCCTAGTGCAGTGGCTAAGGGGATGGGTCCTGGACCCTGATGTATTGAATTCATATCCAAGCTTTACCATCTAATATGTGTGTGGCTTCAGGTAAGTTTTCTCACTTTCTTGCCTCAGGTTTTTTTTTTTCATTTTTTAAACAGGAATAATAATAGTACTTACCTCATAGTCTTGCTTTGAGGATTAAATGAATTAATACAGCTAAAACACTCAGCATAGTGCTTACCATATGCTAGGTGTTTAAGAAAGGATATCTCTTCTTATCTATACTAATGTTGGTAATACTACCACCAATAAACAGAGGAACGTTATAGAAGTAGACAGTGAGATAAAGGGAGGGATCAAGGGTGACTCCTAGGTTTCTAGCTTAAGGAACTGGTTCTGTGGTGGTACCATTTATTGACATGGAGAAAACTTGGGGAGGAATAGCAAATCTATTTGAAGTCAAGGATATGGAAAACTGGTTTTTGATGTGTTAAATGTCAAATGCCTGTGGAATATCAATATAAAAGCTACCAGTTGGATAGTTTTTCCATGAGTTGGGGATTCACAGAATTGTGCACCAGGGATACACATTTGGGAGTTGTCAGCACCCTGATTTTTAAGATTATAATACTGGATAAGGTACCCAAGAGAGAAATTTAGAAAGAGAAGGAAAGTGGGCCCAGGATCAATTGCAGGGACATAGATGACGAGGAACCAGCAAAGGAGACAAAGAGGTATGGCAAAAAGAAAGGAAGGAAACCTACCTTTCATGGTGCTTGAGACAGAAGAGTGTTTCAAGAAGGAGGGAGTGTGATGAATCACTAAATTGTTCATCTGAAACCAGTATAATATTGTGTATAAGCTATATTTTAATAAAAAATATTTAAAAAGGGCATGGTTAACTGTGTAAAATGAGAACAGAGAAATATCCATTGAGAACTTTGATTATGAAGAAGCATAGATAAATGGGACAATAGCTGGTATGTATCATCAAGGAAGGATCTCTTCTTTAAAATTTGGGAAATTCTAGTGTATGTTTCTATGCCAGTAGAGATGATCCATTAGTGAAGGAGAAGTCAAGGAAGAGAAAATTGGAGGGGGTGGAATGCAGAGTACAAATGGAGGGGCTGGCCTTGGACAGAAGCAGACACTGCCTTTATTTCTATGAGATAAAGTGCATAGTGAAATGCCTGACATATAGTAAATGCATAATATGTAATGGCTGTTATGATTATTGTTGTTATTAATTCAAGAGCCATCCTGACTTTGAACATGGGAAACATAATTTGAGCATGCTCAGAGCACAAGGCCTGAGTGGAATAAAGGCCTTCATAAAGAGTTGGCATTTGCAGTGTGCTATTCTAAACAAAGGCAAAAAAACCTACAAAACAAAAACAAACCATGGTTCCTAGATATTAAAGTATTTGGTTATGTTGGCCTATCTAACCTAGCCAACCTTTTTTTATATCAGGGGAGGGTGAGGGGCATCTTGGATTATGACATGGATGAAAAGATAAGGTACTTTTATTTTATCAAATGCATTCCAAAAAAGTGGTTCTGAGAAATGAGCAGATTAAGTTCCTTTGAGATTCATTGATAAAGCATATCCATGGATAGGTAGCCAACACTATCCCAGTGCATGTTCTCTCTGTAACATATTTGCTTGAAGAGAGAATGAAACATTGTCCATTCATTGTATTTACCTCAGCAAAATGTGCTTCTGTATGACATTACACAGTAAGTGCTTTGTGATTTATGCTGTTTGTATGATGTCATTGTGCTCTCAATACAATGCGTTGAAGGCTTTTAGGTATTATTCCTTTTAGAAACAAGTCCCTTTTGCCAAGGGCTGATTTTTTCCCCAGCATTCTGAAATGCTTTTTTCCCCATCTCTGCTCTTTATGCATATTCGTCTCCAAGTATAAATGCGAGCTTTGTGATTTTTCAGAAATGCTTCAATATTTACTATAAAATATGTGGCTTTTAAATTCTTTCCCCAAGTGGTCTTTATATAACAAATAGAAGTCTAAATATTTGATCAGTATTTTACCCGTGTTCTTTAGATAAAGAAAAGTTTGACTGGTATTAGATATGAAGGATGGAGTGTTCTTTAAAACTCTCAGTCATTTGAGATCAGTATTAGAGATGAGATACTTCGTAGGCTCTTTCCACAACTGTCCCTAATGTAAAACTTGTAAGAATCTACCTGGCCAGGACATGGACTACATTGGTTTTTTCTTTTTTGTTATCTTTAATCAACACTTACATGAAGAATATTATCTTTACTAGGCTCTCCCCTATACCAGGTCCCCGCTATAAACCCCTTTACAGTCACTGTCCATCAGCATAGCAAAATGTTATAGAATCACTACTTGTCTTCTCTGTGTTGTACAGCCCTCCCCTTTCTCCCACCCCCCCATGCATGCTAATCTTAATACCCCCCTTCTTCTCCCCCCCCTTATCCCTTCCAACCCACCCATCCTCCCCAGTCCCTTTCCCTTTGGTACCTGTTAGTCCATTCTTGGGTTCTGTGATTCCGCTGTGGTTTTGTTCCTTCAGTTTTTCCTTTGTTCTTATACTCCACAGATGAGTGAAATCATTTGGTATTTCTCTTTCTCCACTTGGCTTATTTCACTGAGCATAGTACCCTCCAGCTCCATCCATGTTGCTGCAAGTGGTACGATTTGCCCTCTTCTTATGGCTGAGTAGTATTCCATTGTGTATAAGTACCACATCTTTATCCAATCATCTACCAATGGACATTTAGGTTGCTTCCAATTCTTGGCTATTGTAAATAGCGCTGCAATAAACATGGGGGTGCATCTCTCTTTCTCAAACATGATTGCTGCGTTCTTAGGGTAAATTCATAAGAGTGGAATTCCTGGGTCAAATGGTAAGTCTGTTTTGAGCATTTTGATGAACCTCCATACTGCTTTCCACAATGGTTGAACTAATTTACATTCCCACCAGCAGTGTAGGAGGGTTCCCCTTTCTCCACAGCCTTGCCAACATTTGTTGTTTGTCTTTTGGATGGCAGCCATCTTTACTGATCTGAGGTGATACCTCACTGTAGTTTTAATTTGCGTTTCTCTGATAATTAGCGATGTGGAGCATCTTTTCATGTGTCTGTTGGCCATCTGTATTTCTTTTTTGGAGAACTGGCTGTTCAGTTCCTTTGCTCATTTTTCAACTGGATTATTTGATTTTTGTTTGTTGAGGCGTGTGAGTTCTTTATATATTGTGGATGTCAAGCCATTATCGGATCTGTCATTTACAAATATATTCTCCCATACTGTAGGGTTCCTTTTCTATTGATGGTGTCTTTTGCTGTACAGAAGCTTTTCAGCTTAATATAGTCCCACTTGTTCATTTTTGCTGTTGTTTTCCTTGCCCAGAGAGATGTGTTCAAGAAGAGGTCACTCATATTTATGTCTAAGAGGTTTTTGCCTATGTTTTTTTCCAGGAGTTTAATGGTTTCATAACTTACATTCAGGTCTTTGATCCATTTTGAATATACTTTTTTGTATGGGGTTAGACAGTGGTCCAGTTTCATTCTCCTACATGTAGCTGTCCAGTTTTGCTAGCACCATCTGTTGAAGAGACTGTCATTTTGCCATTGTATGTCCATGGCTCCTTTATCAAATATTAATTGACCATATATGTTTGGGTTAATTTCTGGGGTCTCTAATCTGTTCCACTGGTCTGTGGCTCAGTTCTTGTGCCAGTACCAAATTGTTTTGATTATTATGGCTTTATAGTAGAGCTTGAAGTTGGGGAGTGAGATCCCCCCTACTTTATTCTTCTTTCTCAGGATTGCTTTGGCAATTCGGGGTCTTTGGTGTTTCCATATGAATTTTTTAATTATTTGTTCAGTTCATTGAAGAATGTTGCTGGTAATTTGATAGGGATTGCATCAAATCTGTATATTACTTTGGGCAGGATTGCCATTTTGACGATATTAATTCTTCCTAGCTACGAGCATGGGATGAGTTTCCATTTGTCAGTGTCCCCTTTAATTTCTCTTAAGAGTGACTTGTAGTTTTCAGAGTATAGGTCATTCACTTCTTTGGTTAGCTTTATTCCTAGGTATTTTATTCTTTTTGATGCAATTGTGAATGGAATTGTTTCCCTGATTTCTCTTTCTATTGGTTCATTGTTAGTGTATAGGAAAGCTACAGATTTCTGTGTGTTAATTTTCTATCCTGCAACTTTGCTGTATTCCGATATCAGTTCTAGTGGTTTTGGGGTGGAGCCTTTAGGGTTTTTTATGTACAATATCATGTCGTCTGCAAATAGTGACAGTTTAACTTCTTCTTTACCAATCTGGATTCCTTGTATTTCTTTGTTTTGTCTGATTGCCGTGGCTAGGACCTCCAGTACTGTGTTAAATAACAGTGGGGAGAGTGGGCATCCCAGTCTGGTTCCCGATCTCAGAGGAAATGCTTTCAGCTTCTCGCTGTTCAATATAATGTTGGCTGTGGGTTTATGATATATGGCCTTTATTATGTTGAGGTACTTTCCCTCTATTCCCTGAGAGCTTTTATCATGAATGGATGTTGAATTTTGTCAAATGCTTTTTCAGCATCTATGGAGATGATCATGTGGTTTTCGTCTGTCTTTTTGTTGATGTGGTGGATGATGTCAATGGATTTTTGAATGTTGTACCATCCTTGCATCCCTGGGATGAATCCCACTTGGTCATGGTGTATGATCCTTTCGATATACTTTTGAAATTGAGTACTTTGTGTCTACATTCATCAGGGATATTGGTCTGTAATTTTCTTTTTTGGTGGGGTCTTTGCCTGGTTTTGGTATTAGGGTGATGTTGGCTTCATAGAATGAGTTTGGGAGTATTCCCTCCTCTTCTATTTTTTGGAAAACTTTAAGGAGAATGGGTATTATGTCTTCTCTGTGTGTCTGATAAAATTCTGAGGTAAATCCATGTGGCCCGGGTGTTTTGTTCTTGGGTAGTTTTTTGATTACTGTTTCAATTTCTTTGCTCATAATTGGTTTGTTTAAGTTTTGTGTTTCTTCCTTGGTCAGTCTTGGAAGGTTGTATTTTTCTAGGAAGTTGTCCATTTCTTCTAGGTTTTCCAGCTTGTTGGCATATAGGTTTTCATAGTAGTCTTTAATAATTCTTTGTATTTCTGTGGAGTTTGTTGTGATTTTTCCATTCTCATTTCTGATTCTGTTGATTTGTGTTGATTCTCTTTTTCTCTTAGTAAGTTTGGCTAGAGGCTTATCTATTTTGTTTATTTTCTCAAAGAACCAGCTCTTGGTTTCATTGATTTTTGCTATTGTTTTATTCTTCTCAATTTTGTTTATTTCTTCTCTGATCTTTATTATGTCCCTCCTTCAGCTGACTTTAGGCCTCATTTGTTCTTCTTTTCCCAGTTTCGATAATTGTGATGTTAGACTATTCATTTGGGATTGTTCTTGCTTCTTCAAGTGTGCCTGGATCGCTATATACTTTCCTCTTAAGACTGCTTTCGCTGCGTCCCACAGAAGTTGGGGCTTTGTGTTTTTGTTGTCATTTGTTTCCATATATTGCTGGATCTCCATTTTAATTTGTTCGTTGATCCATTGGTTATTTAGGAGCATGTTGTTAAGCCTCCATGTGTTTGTGAGCCTTTTTGTTTTCTTTGTAGAATTTATTTCTAGTTTTATACCTGTGTGGTCTGAAAAATTGGTTGGTAGAATTTCAGTATTTTGGATTTTGCTGAGGCTCTTTTTGTGGGCTAGTATGTGGTCTATTCTGGAGAATATTCCATGTGCACTTGAGAAGAATGTATATCCTGTTGCTTTTGGATGTAGAGTTCTATAGATGTCTATTAGGTCCATCTGCTCTACTGTGTTGTTCAGTGCTTCCATGTCCTTACTTATTTTCTGCCTGGTGGGTCTATCCTGAGTGGTGTGTTGAAGTCTCCTAAAATGAATACATTGCAGTCTATTTCCCCCTTTAGTTCTGTTAGTATTTGTTTCACATATGTTGGTGCTCCTGTGTTGGGTGCATATATATTTAGAATGGTTATATCCTCTTGTTGGACTGTGCCCTTTATCATTATGTAGTGTCCTTCTTTATCTCTTGTTACTTTCTTTGTTTTGAAGTCTATTTTGTCTGATATTAGTACTGCAACCCCTGCTTTCTTCTCACTGTTGTTTGCCTGAAATATGTTTTTCCATCCCTTGACTTTTAGTCTGTACATGTCTTTGGGTTTGAGGTGAGTTTCTTGTAAGCAGCATATAGATGGGTCTTGCTTTTTCATCCATTCTATTACTCTGTGTCTTTTGATTGGTGCATTTAGTCCATTTACATTTAGGGTGACTATTGAAAGATATGTACTTATTGCCATTGCAGACTTTAGATTCGTGGTTACCAAAGTTTCAAGGTTAGCCTCTTTAGTATCTTATTGCCTAACTTAGCTTGCTTATTGAGCTTTTATATACACTGTCTGGAAATTCTTTTCTTCTCTCCCTTCTTATTCCTCCTCCTCCATTCTTCATATGTTGTGTGTTTTGTTCTGTGCTCTTTTTAGGAGTGCTCCCATCTAGAGCAGTCCCTGTAAGATGCCCTGTAGAGGTGGTTTGTGGGAAGCAAATTCACTCAGCTTTTGCTTGTCTGGGAGTTGTTTAATCCTGCCATCATATTTAAATGATAGTCGTGCTGGATACAGTATCCTTGGTTCAAGGCCCTTCTGTTTCATTGCATTAAATATATCATGCCATTCTCTTCTGGCCTGTAGGGTTTCTGTCGAGAAGTCTGATGTTAGCCTGATGGGTTTTCCTTTATAGGTCACCTTTTTCTCTCTAGCTACCTTTAAAACTCTTTCCTTGTCCTTGATCTTTGCCATTTTAATTATTATGTGTCTTGGTGTTGTCCTCCTTGGTTCCTTTCTGTTGGGGGTTCTGTGTATTTCCGTGGTGTGTTCGATTATTTCCTCCCCCAGTTTGGGGAAGTTTTCAGCAATTATTTCTTCCAAGATACTTTCCATCCCTTTTCCTCTCTCTTCTTCTTCTCGTACCCCTATAATATGGATATTGTTCCTTTTGTATTGGTCACACAGTTCTCTTAATATTGTTTCATTCTTGGAGATCCTTTTATCTCTCTCTATGTCAGCTTCTATGCGTTCCTGTTCTCTGGTTTCAATTCCATCAATGGCCTCTTGCATCTTATCCATTCTGCTTATAAATCCTACCAGAGTTTGTTTCATTTCTGTGATCTCCTTTCTGGCATCTGTGATCTTCCACCAGACTTCATCCCATTTCTCTTGTGTATTTCTCTGCATCTCTGTCAGCATGTTTATGATTTTTATTTTGAATTCTTTGTCAGGAAGACTGGTTAGGTCTGTCTCCTTTTCTGGTGTCTCTGTGATCTTTCGTTTGCCTGTAATTTTGTCTTTTTATCGTGATAGGAATAGTTTGCATAGCTGGGACGAGTGACGACTGAAGAACTTCCCTTTTGTTTGTAGCCTTCCTGTCCTGGGAACAGTGACCTCTAGTGCCTTGTGCTTGGTAGCTGCACGCAGACAGGGCTTCTGCTTCCTGCTCGGCTGCTATGGAGTTTATCTCCGCTGTTGCTGTGGGCATGACCTGGCTGGGGCTGCTGCTCCAAAGTGGTGGAGTTGCATTGGAGGGGGAGCGGCCAGGAGGCTATATATCTCCGTAAGGGGCCTCCGTGTTCCCTGCAGCCCAGGGGAGTAGAGTGCTCAGAGATCCCTGGGTTCCCTACCTGTGGACTAAGTGTCCTGCCCTGCCCCTTTAAGTCTTCCAAAAAGCACTCGCCAAAACAAAACAGCGAGCGCAAAAAATAAATAAATAAATAAATGGTCGCTCGTTTTTCTTTATTCTCCGGCTCCAGCCTCAGGCACCCGCTCAGCGGTCTTGCTGCCCTTTTTACCTAGTATTGGGGTCCCTATTACTTTAAGAGTTCGAAAAAGCACTCGCCAATACAAAACAACAACAAAAAAAAAAAGAAAGAAAAAAAATAAAAAAATAAAAAAAAAGCCGCTCGCTTTTCTTTTGTTCTCTGGCGCCGGCCTCTGATACCCGCTTGCCGGTCTTGCTGCCCTTTTTCCCTAGTATTGGGGTCCCTGTCCCTTTAAGACTTCCATAAAGCACTCGCCACAACAAAACAACAACAACAAAAAAAAATTGCCCCTCGCTTTTCTTTTGTCCTCCGTTGCTGGCCTCCGGTATCCGCTCACCATTCTTGCTGCCCTGTTTCTCTAGTGTCCAGGACCCCCCACATGCACTGTGTCTGTGCTCTGGTCCAGATGGCTGGGGCTGGGTGTGCAGCAGTCCTGGGCTCCCTCTCCCTCCGGCTCTGACTCCTCTCCTACTGCTGAGAGCTGGGGGGAGGAGCACTCGGGTCCCGCCAGGCCAGGGCTTTTATCTTACCCCTTTGCGATGCACTGGGTTCTCGCAGGTGTGGATGTGGTCTGGATGTTGTCCTGTGTCCTCTGGTCTTTATTCTAGGAAGAGTTGTCTTTGTTATATTTTCATAGATATATGTGGTTTTGGGAGGAGATTTCTGCTGCTCTACTCATGCCGCCATCTTGGCTCCGCCCCTCCTACAGTGGTTTTGAACATGCTTTGTTATTGGTAATGTATGTCTGTTCTCCTGATTACTGAACCTGGTCCTTTGGTTTCTGTGAATTTCCAGATTTTCCCAACAATTTGCCTTTGTCTCTAGGATTTAGGCCTTTTTGGTTCCCATATCTTTGCTTGGTTTGGCCTGTCGAGCTTCTTCCTGTGTGTTTTCAGACTTGTGTGTACTTGCCTGATTTAATTCACTAACTTGTCTTAAATGCTGAATCAGGTTATATCCTCTGACTCTAATCCTAGGCTGATAATTGTCCTAGAACACCAGTTTTTTTCCCTTGCCCCCAGGTTATACTGTGACTGAACGCCAGCATTGAGAGCTGGGTAAATCCCAGGTCTGACCCAGTAGCATTTCTGCTTTTTGTAACAGTTGTGGTGGAATAGAAGAGATACTATGCTTGCCATTTGAATCTCTGGGTTTAAATTGTAGTACTACCAGAAACTCACTAAATGTGTATGAGAAAATATTTTTAGTTTCTCAAAATTTTAGTTTCTTGTTTGGAAAATAAGAATTTTTACTTCACTCATTTTGGCAGAATTAAATGAAATATCATATATAACAGTACCTAACATGATACCTGGCACATGTATATTAAATCTGATATTCTTATAGACATTTCTCTGTTTCACTAATTACAGGCAAGTGTTTAATTTATTTTCAGAGCAAATAATAGTCCATCGGTAAAAAGTATCAGTGATGAAAGTTTCCTGGTCACAAGTCAGAAAGAAATTACTGCACAAACTCATTTTAACAAGGTCCCAAGTTTCCCAATTAATTTGTCTTCAATTCTTGTGTATTCTGATCACCAATTGCATTATGTCTCTTCTGAAAACAATTAATATGACAACTTGTAAATTTCTTGCAGACAACCTGAATGTCTAACACTGAGCAAAAATATGATGGTGATTATAAGAATGAATGTGTATTTGGTGGTGAAGCTTTTTGCTGTCCAAGAAATAATTTGATTTGGCATTTTGTACATATATAAGATTTGATTTGCCTCTTCCATTCAATGTGCCATTCATTAGAACAGCATCGTAACAAGGCATTTTAATGTATAGATTTTTTAATAAGATGTGGGTGAAGTCACATTCTTGCAGTAGAACCCTGTATGATTATTAAAATGACTTGCTGTTGCACAGTCTAACCATAAAGAAAATAGGAAAGTGAATCAGCTCTTAGAGTAATTTGTACATGGACAGATATTTTACATACAGCATTATGTGCAATGCTCGGGACAACCCTGTGAGACAAATACCATTATTTCTGATTTATAAATGTAAAAACTGAAGCTCAGAGGTGTTACATAACCTATCTGTGGTCATGCATCTAGTTTAGAGTGGAGCTGGTGTGGTGTTCCTTACTCCAGTTGGCTGTGCTCTTTTCACTACCTGAGGTAAACCAGTCCTGCTTCCTGGTACCAGAGTAATACAGGAGACCCTCTCTACTTAGAGGCTTCAACAGTTAATCCAACTCCTGGCAGTGAATGGATATGACTAAGTGTGAAAGGACAGGGTAAGAGGGGTCACAGGATGAGCAAAGGAGTAGGTCCTATTCAGCAGTATGTTGTGTTTAGCTAATTCGTGAATACTGCACATTAGACCTGCCAGTAGGTAGAACTCAACTGTTACCACCTGCCATTCTTAAAATGAGGATAAGAAGAAATGGGAAGGTGAGTTTTGAGGAAATATTTTGCTATTGTACATAGAATGGTATCTGTTAATCATTTTAGTATCATGTCATCCCTGTCACTGTCTTACTAGGGGACAGCAGAAGTGTTTTTACTCAAGGTGTATGAGTGTGCTATTGTTTTTACTCAGAAATGAATCAGTGATGCTAATAGTCTTATGCCCCTAAGAGAGTTGTATAGGTTTTTAATGCATTTATCACGCATCACACAGATATCTTTTCCCAGGAAAGTGTAGCCATCAGTTTCATCCTTGCTGCTAACATACACAATATCCATAATCCTATCAGGTAGAGTCTGATGGAGTTCATACTTCAGCTCTTACATTTATTATTTAGGTGCCTATGGTCAATTTACTTAATCTCTCTGAATCCCAATCCCTTGTAGCAAATAGGTCCAAGACTACATTACAGGTGTATAATAAAGAGGAAATTAGGAAAATTATATGCACATGTTCTTTTATATCTTGTTAAAATGTCATATGGCAATGAACGGAAGCAAGTTCCATTGCTGATAATGACAGCACCCTTGTACTAGCAAGTTCCGTTGGCTCTGCACTGCTCATGGCAGCTATTATTATGTGTGTATGTATGTGTATTGTCTCCACACCTACACCGCTTTTCTCTTGAGACAGGGAGAGCGTCTAATAACTTTTATATCTCTAGGGCCTCTCGTGGGTATTTAGTACATGATGGCTACTCATAACAATATTCAGATCACCTTGTCTCTGTCCCTCATTCCATTCCATAACCTACCAAAGCTGATGCCGCGATGGAGGAGTATTTCAGCTTCTTTTGGCCTTCTCATTTATTTATTTGCATAATTACTTGCAGTGACTACTCTGGAAAGACATATACCACTTTGAACTGATTTTGAAGATAATTATTAAAAATTTTAAGCTGTGTTTCTTAGGTATTCTGTCTGCAATTATGAAAGCTGTAGGTGGGAGTGTGTGCTGTGGTTGAATAATAGTCTTTCTCTGCAAGAGTAGTTTATTGAAGATTTTTTCAAGAAATTCCTATTTAAATAGTTAAATTTAAAGATTCTTAATGAACACAATATTTTTAAATGGCTGGTGTAACAATTACTGAATGCTAATTATGAGTCCTATTCTTAGTCCTTTGTGCATATTCATTTATTTAATCCTCACAATAATTCTGAGGTAGAACACCATTATGAACCCCATGTTACAGATAGAGAAACCAAGGCACAGAGAGGCTAAGTAACTTGCCTAAAGTCATACAACTACCTTATTGTGAGGCAAGGATTCACACCTAGGTAACCTAACTACATAATCTGCTCTTAGTTTTTAAATTATATTGCATCTTCCTATATCTTGGTACTAGGATTTTTAAATGAAATTAACCTAGCTCTCCTTATACTGATTCTTAAATATGCATTTATCCGGTCCTTGATTTCATTCACAGTCTTTGAACAGGATTTTTCTTTTGTAATTCATTATATGTCTCTTAGCTAGGAATCAAAATATATAACCAAATTTGCATCAAAATCCATCGCAGGTACTTTACTTCATGGGCTCTCTAATTAAATATCCCTCTCTGACTGCTCCTATATATATATATATATTTTTCCTCCTATATTTTTATAAAAGGTTTTACTTTATCCAAATTTTCTGATCTTTTCCTAAGATTTTCATTATGTAACTGAAGCCCACACAAGTCTATTAGTCTCATGTAAACGTGATGTTGGCATGCAATTAGATATGGAGTCAAAAGGGAAATTTTTCATTTTTTCTTCAAGAGTATCTCTCTTCCCTGTCTGCCTGTATAGAAGTCCATATGCTGTGTTTAGTGTGATTTGCATTTTCTATATAATGCATTAACAAGTAGACCTCATCTTTTATAGCCTTGGCTACATGCTGCTTTAGAAATGCACTTGTTGTACTAATTTAAAAACCAACAGATATGTATTCTTTCCAGACAAAAGGGGTTTGGAGGATAAATGTGTTTTTCCCATAGCATTTGAGTGAATCTCTTGGTTTCTAGAAACTAAAACATTAAACATACCCATGCAACTCCATTTGCCTTGTATTAATCATTGTGATGTTTTCAAAAATATTATAGAAAGGTAGCTGATATCTGATATTTCAAACCCCAGTTGTTCATTGTGGGATGTTTCCTTTTGTCTACTTTCACATTGTCTTTTCTCTTAAGCTTGGGGTTCTCTTCTTTTTGGTATATCTTTCTGAACAGGAAAATTGAAAAAAATATGGAAGCATTTTCTGAGGTGCTCTTTTAAGAATTTGATGTGGAGGATGGACAGCTTTCTTTGTGGAGATTTTTGTGAAGCAGATTGCTTCTTTCATGGAGTAGGTTAGTGCTCCTGTTCCTTAGGTGTTCTGACTGCAGTGCAACTTTAGATTGGAACATTTAAGTTTGAAATGAATTCTTATGGAAGAATTCTTCATGTGGTTCACTTTAAATAAAGTACTATTTTTCTCTTAAAACACATAGAAACAATTCATTTTCACCCCAGTCTGATACCCATTTTGCTAATTTGGCTCTGTCTTGGATTTCACTGCTTTAAGGGTGGGTGCATCTCTTCATATACATGGGTTCAACATCACTTGAAAAAGTTGATTTTGTCTCCCTGGACAGTTTCATCTTGCTTCATTTGTATTCTTCTGAATCTCATAGAAATTTTACATAGAAATGAGAATCATGGGAATGGTAATTTTTATAGAAAACATATATATTCTCTGTGAGTTCAAGATGACTCCTGAACATTTTTTTCTATCATTTCAGTCCATTGTTCATTGTCATCTGACTTCCACTCACGTGCATTTTACTATACAATGTTAAGTGCTGTTCATTTTTGAATGGCAAATGTAATTTTCAGGGGTACCATGAGAAATCTTTGCATGTTTAAATTACATTCATTTTATGAAATGGTTTAAGTTTATGAAATCTGAATTTGCCTGGTGTAAAATCACCAGATTCTTTAAAAAACAGTCAGCCTTTGAGTCAGCCTCTCAGAGCCGGACTGGCAGGGTTAATTTGAAACAGCTGCAGTGCATATGGTGCCACCAGAAGCTTCTATTATAGGAGAAAGGGGCCCAAAGGGGAGGTTTGCCCTAGGAGAGACTTGAGCAGAAGCTAGTTGTGCCAAGAGTGTATCAAGAATTAGCTGAGGACAATTCAGGGAAGTTAGTTGGAGCATAGAGATTTCTGTTAGTAAAAATGATTGTCAGTTGGTTTTAAACACTGGGGCTTGGCTTAGCTAACGAGGACAAGCTAATATTGCCAAGAGCTAAATCAACGTACAAGTGAGAAGAAATCTATGAAGTTAACAAGCAACACTGCCTGCTTTCCTTGAAAATGTTTTTTCCTCTTTGTTCTTTGCTCTCTTTAATATTACACGAATATATTAATATTTTGTTGGTTGGTTGGTTGGTTGGTTGATTTGGGTGATCTATTTGGTTTTCTTTATTCATAATCTGCAAGCCTTTTAATTTAAATTTCTGAGTCTGCTTTGCTGCCCCAAACATAAGAATGACAAATCTTTTGGTGACAGCAATGAAAGTAAAGGTACTATCTCTGGAACTGAATAGCTCATTTAGGGTGCATCCTAAGTGCTCCCTAATACCAGGCCCAGCTCTTAAGTACTTACAGATATGATCACTTACAAGTGGGCAGATTCTATCCTATTGCAAGAAACTTCCATCTATTTTCTGTTTATTTGTCATGCCACCCACCTTGTCATTCAGTATATTGCTGAAAACTTCTATAAAATCATCCTGATTTGATCAGATGAAACAGTGCAACTCTCATGGTTACTCAGTCCCTTCCCTATTCTAATCAGCATCCTTGCCTCCACTGGTCATTTATCTCTGGGATGGTTTTAATATTCTGTTATCTAGTTTGTCCTTTGGCTCTTTGTCTGCATTGTTATTGGCTTTCTAAAGTTTTTAGATGTTAGTAGGGCCTGTGGTTTCGTTTGGTTCTCTTTTAACTATTCATATTGATGAATCATCTATAATAACACATAATTGAAAAATAGCCTTTGTTAGCTTTTAGAGGATGTATTATATATAATACATAACAATATTAAACTCAATTTGTATTCTCTGAACACCCACCACTGAACATCACAGAAAGATGGCCCCAAAGCTGTATGGTGGGGATAAGAAGAAATCAGTTATAAATATTTTACACACAACAAATAACTCCCTTGTAGTTCCCAAGAGTTGTTTTTCTCTTTCGTAGCCTCTGATATAAATGCACACTTAACAGAGACTTGTTGATGAATAAAAATACAAAGAACACAAAGATTTGGCAGAATTTCATGGTGATTAGTAAGAGTTTTCCTCTTGGATCTACAACATATAGGGTAATGCATCCTGGACTCTTCTTGCTCACCATGACTATATTTGTGGGCTTAGCCAAGCTTAAAATCAAGCCAGAAGTGGTTAAAGGTAGTTTTGCTACCACCCCAACCTCCCAAGCAAGCCTCTTCTTTTGGTGTTTCCCTTCCCTCCTTTTGAAGTGTGTATCCTCTGGTTCTTTTCTTACCATTTTATAACATAAACGATGAGACTGTCTTCTATCTCCAGACTGTTTGCTCCTGGAAATGGGAAATTAGGTAGAAAATCAATCCCTGTCAATGTTTATGTGTTCTTTAAAAATTAAAAAAGCATTTTGTTACATTGAGCAGAGACCATATTAGCCAAATCTAACCGCCTCACTCTATAAATGCACTTTTCTAAGAGACTAAAAATCACCTCCTAATAAATCTGTTGTTTTCAATATTGAGGCATTGAGTTATAGTATGGTTTACTATATATACTATAGTATGGTTTACATACTATAGTATGGTAAGGAGAGTGGACTTTTGTATCCTGCCTCTGTCACTCATTGGCTGTGGGTTACCTCTGGGGTGAGGGGCATAACCTCCTTGGCATATGCAGGTGGGGCGGCTTCTATCTGCTCTTGTGAAGGGTGCAGCTCTAAGCCATTATCATCCAACCCTTACAGAAGCTGGGTGCTGGGTGCACTAGCCCAGTCAAGAGACTTTGTTCAGGGCACTAACAGCATCTGCTACAACTTGGGAGTAATGAAAAATCCCTTTGTTTTCACATCCAAATGTACGCAATTCACAGACACATTCCAAAGAAAAGACAGGTGTTCAATTCACCTCAGGTGTTTATTGAGTGCCTCTGATCAGTCTAACTGCACAATGCAAGGTAATGGGGAGAATATTAAGAATTGGTCATTATTCTTGCTCTTGAAACAGTTTTGTTGATGTGATGAATACTATGTACATAATAATGTAAAATATCAAGAGTAAGGTTATGCTCATGTATTACATGAATAGTACCAACTGGTATTAGAGGTAGCATCTTTGCATGATCAGAGTACAGTGACTTTGAGTAAAGATTCATCCTGCTGGGGCACTCCTTAGTATTACTAGGGACAATGGGTCATTACAGTGGGCAGGTGAGAAAAGCATCGTGGAAGAAAGTAAGATTTAAGCTGAGCCCACAGTACTGGTGAAAAAGAATGTAGTGGTGTGGATAAAGTGAAGGTTCCTATGGCCAGGATTCTCACCTGGGCCTGGTTGGCTAGCTCACTGCACACGTGTGGGCAATACATCATTGTTGACTCTATATAAAGAGCTCCGCCCAGTGCTCTGGGCAACACAGTGGCATGGCTGCATGGCTGCAGGAGAGCAGAGCAGAGGCTAGAGTGGTGGCAGCATCGAGGACAGAAACTGAGACAGCTGCAAAGACAGAGAGGCCCAGAGGCAGAGACTGGCTTGCTGCATGCAGACTCGCTCTAGTGATTGACCTGCCACCTTGGAAATAAAGTTCGGTATAACCCTTTCAGCCCAAGAACTTTCCATTGTCATTTGTTCGGTCTCATTAAATCCAAACTTGTTGGATTATAGTGAACTTGTCTGGGGCTGAAACCCATTGGCAAGACAGATGGTTATACAATAAAGGAGGGTTTTGCAGGGTGAAGAAACCTGTGTAAACTCAATGGGGCAGTGTACACTGTGTGTGTTGAGAGGGAGTATTGAAGAGAACAGCTTAGCATGACCAGAGGATTCGTGTTGCAAGGTAATGGAAAGAACACAGCAAGATAGGTGGCATGGGACTGTGAAAGAAAGAAAGAACCAGGATGAGGAATCTGAATTCATTTCTTAGGCAACAGTGAGCTACTAAAAGTCCTTGAGCATGAGAATGATCTAATATAATTGTGTTTTAGGAAGGGTCATCTGGGCAACATGAAGTTATTGGAGCTGTCTTTAATCTATCCACAGTTTTTAAAATGGATACACAGATTTTGATACATCAGAAACTAGTTTGTTTAAATCTTGTATGTTAGTGACTTGTATTTGGAGTGCAGTTACCTAACTTAGAGCTTCCACTCGATTACATTCAGGTTTTCAGAAACAGCTGTGTAGGTCATTGGGCAGCCCTGATTTTCCTTCCACAGGTGTCATTAAGTAATGAGAAAGAAAAGACTCATTCAAAACCTTCATTTTGCCTTTCAAAACAAAACCCAGGAATAATTATTCATCATTGCTCCTAAGTGCGAAATGTGACATTGTTTCGTGAGTCACCATCTAGATTTTACCCACACATGCATAAAAAAAAAAAGCACAACGTAGTTCCACATAGGCTATTTGGGAAAGCACTCAGAGAAATTTTCTGCCTTTTTCTGTTGACTTCCTGTGTATAAATATAGAATCCTAACAGCCCAAGGACACTGTCTAGTAGGAGTGCATTCAGTAAACAGCATGTGTTGAGCACCCACTATATGCAGAAAAACCAGAGTGGGGGCTGGTTACAACCAAAAGAAAATGTTTTTGCCTTTGGGGATGCCTTGGAGTAAAGCAGGCAATAGAATGTTTGAAAAATGTATGAGAATGTTTGTAAAGCAATGTCTAAAAGAGGATAAATAAGATATGAAGCAAGAGCCAATGCCAAAGAGCTAGAAGGCACAAAACAGGGTTGAGGCTTGAGGGAGTCCCCAGGGCTATAATTTTCTGACCGGGGCCATTTTTTCTTCACATCTGTGTGGGTCGACAACAGAATGGAGCACTGTTTTCCTTCCTAGTGAGTACCTTCAGTTCCAGAAGAATATATCATCAATTTGAAAATACCATTCAATTAATGTGGTTCCTCAATGGTAAATCATCATATCTTTCTAAAAGGGCCAACATTTTTTGTGAATGAGGTGTGTTATATGGGAGCCTTTTATAAATGAATCTAGAATCACAAAATTAGCCTCTGTTCCTCATGCCAGCCTGTCTATTCACTCTGGGCTAACTAAGGGATTGACATCTGCCCTGGACTGTATGCACATCTCCATCTTAACTCACTTACAGAGGTTCTTAGACTGAGTTCTAGATGTGGGTCCAGAAAACAAGACAGGAGCTGTGACTCCAGGGTGATGGATTGGGTGGTGGAGCTTGGGACTGCAGACAGACTGGTCTTAGCTGGAGTTGGTAACTACTTTTGCAAATGGATTAGGCAGCAAGAATATACAATCCAAAGGGAAGGCGTTGGGTAAAGGAATGGCAGTCTGGACCAGAGTGGGCTAGAAACCAAGGCTGATATGTGGTGAGAAAATTGTGATTCAAAATGGGGAAATACTGATTCATAGAAGGTCAGTATAGCAGAGGTTAAGCCAAAGCTGGGGGCAATAGCCCAGATTTCCCTAGCAGGGTATCTTGCAGATTTAAAGAGCCTGTGTCCTTGAGCACACAGTTAACAGCACAGACTTTAGAGTCAGGTAGCTTGAGTACAGTTCTCAACTCTGCCAACTACAAGCCGCAGGATTCTAAACTGTGCTAAATCTTGGTTGTTGAAAATAAAGACAGCTGTAGTGTTTTACCACATAGATTTGTGGTATGAGTTAAATGGGACAGCATTTGTTAAATACCTGACCCAGTGACTGGCATATAGTGGCCACTCCATATAAAGTAGCCAGAATTACTCTTGCCATTGCTGCTGCTTCCCTTTCACCACCACAGGGTCATTGACACAATCAGGAACAGGAAAACAGCAGTATGGGGTATTCCAAGAAGATTGGACCAAATGATTTGGGATGTGTTTTTTTTCTTGTGGCAATGTTCTCTAGGCTAAAGATCATAAAATATTTGAGAGAGAGAAGAATTCAATTACTTGCTTTTCAAATACTTATTCTCTCAAAGCCCGGAGCCTTCTAAGTGCTGAAATTCAGCCGTCTATTGGATATGTCAACAAGACAACATTCACATTCACAACAGGGAAAGAAATCAGGATAAACCCTGCAGAAGCTCACATGAAAAATGGATGACAGAAATTAGTCTCTGGCCAAAAGGGGATGGCTTGATATGGAATTATTTTCCACATGATCTTGAAAGGTCATGAATGATTAAAACGCCTTTAAAACTTTACATTAATTGTTGTGAATTCATGCTTGTTTAGAAAGTATGCACACTTTATTTTGGAATAATTTCTTTTACTTCTTCACCTCTACCCCTGCAACGCTTAGCACCAATATCTTAGCACCAATATCTTAGACACAGTGGTGGTGGGCTCTCATACACAGATTGATTCAGCTCATAGAAATTGCTGCTAGCTTCTTTTGACCTTTGTAAAACTTACCTTCAAAAGCTAAGTTAATATATACATTTCGTATTTTATCAAGAATAAAAGATTTTAATAGGTTTGATTCACAGGTAGATATAATTTATGGAGGAAATGATTTCTGCAAAACTATATAAAGACATACTCTGTGGTTTAATTTCTTCTAATCAGAAAGTAAGATTTCAGTATAAATCTGCTTTTGATTATTTCACTGGTTTGAAAACAATTCTGTCAGTTTGCCCTCAAACTTTGCTTTCTCTATTTGAGTGAAATTGGCTGTCATGTACTGTTTACAAGAGAGGCTGAGAAAATTCCCGTAATACAATATTACTTTTTAGAACTTTTATGTGAACCCCTAAGTACTTGACAAGTCAGTTCTTTACAGCATGGTTGAAAAGGTCATGGGTTTCCCTAGTATAATGGAAGGTCAGACAGGTTGGGGCATCTAGGTTTAGGACTTAAGATTTTAGACCTGCTGATGGCAGGGTGTTCAGAAATGACATTATTATTTCTCTGTGTAAATTTCTTTGTCCTTTCTTGATGCTCCAAGGGCTGGAAGGTGAAGCATTTTAAAGATGTACCGGATCACAGCAGGTTAGTAATTCTCAAACATTTTTCAGCATACAGCTGCAACAAATCATCTCCCATAGTGTACTCATTATCCCAAATCTGGCCCTCCACAAAGAAAATTTCTACCCCAGAATTAATGGAAAGACTAGAACCACTTTTATGACGTTCCGGTAAAGTGAGATGCGTTTCTTTATTAAATATTGCTATCACATTTTCTTGCTGGAAACCAGTATTGTGTGGCCCTCTTATAAAAATTAAAATTAGAGGCCAGCACGGATTGTTTAGGGAGAACTCTTGTAGTCTACTACCAATCATTAAGCCACAATTTGAGAACTGAGAACAAGTGGAAATTGGATGGGTTGTAGGGTATTGGATAGCTATTGTCTGTGTAGCATCTTTAAGTCCTTCCAGTATTCAGATTAATCAGTGCAGCCATACAGAATGTCATTGCTCTCTTCCCCTTGAATCCGTGTTTTTGTCCCTATGGTAACTTTTACAAGTAGCAGTCATACAGTCATACATACCTATCAGGTCTTCATTGTTTTAGATTATTTTTAGGATCCTACAGTTTTAGGGGAAAATCAGGGCACTATATTTAGAGTACTCTCAACTTTATAATGCAGGACTCTATATTTCCACAGATTTTTCAGTCACCCAGTACCCATAGTCTTCCCTCAATCAGGTCATAAGGCTGCAGGAAGAATCTAGACTTTAGTATAGTTATGAATAATGATAACAAAGGCATGTGTTGTTGGTACCATGATGAAAATATAAATCAAAATTGTTGCAAGGGCAAGAAAAGCTAAAATAAGCAAATGGGATTACATCAAACTAAAAGCTTCTGCACAGTGAAGGAAACCATCAACAAAACAAAAAGGCAACCTAATGAATGAGAGAAAATACTTGAAAATCATACATCTGGTAAGAGGTTAATATCCAAAATATATAAAGAACTTACACAACTAAATATATAAAAGAGACAACCTGATGAAAAAATGGACAGAAGACTTGAACACACATTTTTCCACAGAAGACATACAGATGGCCAACAGGTACAGGAAAAGATGCTCAATATCACGAATCATCAGGGAAATGCAAATCAAAGCAGCACCAAGATATTACCTCACACCAGTCAGATTTGGCTATTATCAAAAAGGCAAAAAATAACAAGTGTTGGTGAGGATGTACAGAAAAGGGAACCTTTCTACACAGTTGGTGGGAATATAAATTGGTGCAGCCATTATGGAAAACAGAATGGAGTAAAAAATAGTAAAATAGTCAAAAAAGTAAAAATACAAATACCATATGATCCAGTATTTCCATTTCTGGGTAGTTATCTGAAGAAAATGAAAAGACCAATTCAGTGATATATGTACCCATATATTCACTACAGCACTACAACATTATTTACAGTAGTCAAGATACAGAAGCAACCTAAGTATCCATCAATACATAAACAAGATGTGGTATCTATATATATATATTAGAATACTATTCAGCCATAAAAATGAAATCTTGCTATTTGCAATAACATGGACCTAGAGAATATTATGTTAAATGTAACAAGTCGGACACAGAAAGAAAAATATCATAAATATATGACTTCACTTATATGTGGGGTCTGAAAAGGAAAACAAATGAACAAAAAAATCAAAACAGAAACATAACCAACTCAGAAAAACAGACTCTGGTAAGCAACCAGAAGAGGGAGAAGTTGGGAGTGGTAATGAAATAAACAGGATTAAGAGGTACAAACTTCCAGTTATAAATAATATACATATGAGGATGTAATGTACACCATGGGGAATATATAGTCAATAAAATAACTTTGTATGGTAACTAGACTTATAGTGGGGATCATTTTGTAATGCTTAAAAGTATTGAATCACTATGATGTACACCTGAAACTAATAGGATATTGTATGTCGGTTATACTTCAATAAAAAAAAATGCTCCTTGATTTTACCCTACTGAACAAAGTTATTCACCTAAATACTAGAGTGTCTGGGGTTTGGGATTCCTTTTTTCCTTGAGGGCAAAAACTGTACTAACTTGGTATCCTTAATGTCTAGCAGACAGTTTTGAACATGGTAGATGCCCAGAGAAGTTTTTAAATGATTGCAGCTCATACTAATTAAGCATTTTTTGGTACCTTTAGCACAGAATTTTATGTTTTCTAGAAATCATAGAGGGACTTGACCTTAACTGTAGGCCTCCTATTGGTATGAACTTCACAGAGATCTAATTCAGACCCAATTTTTAATTTTCCTAGTGAACCACAAATCAAGGCAGAGTTAAACACAAACAAACTTGTGAACAAACCCATTTTAAACACACCCATCTTCTGTATTTCATTAAAAGTAGTAAGTAAAAGAGAATAAAACTGAAAGCATTTACCTAAAGCTTTGAGAAGCCCTTCCCTCTCCCAAAGAATTCATAGAGCAACAGAAACATAAACCTGAAAAAAAAAAACAACACTATGCATGTCACCTTCACTGATCTGTTTGCTCTTGGTTTAGTATGAAGCATGTGTCTGGCCTAAAATAAAATTCTGTTGCATTCAAAAAGGCAATTTATTAAATAATACTGAAATCAGAATAATAGGAATGAAGTGGTATTACATATAGAGACAAGAGCAAAAGCCAAGTTTTCCCCAAAAGATCTGAAAATATCTTCAAGAGTCAATGACCTTTTATTTAGCCTTTGAATAAGAGGAGTCATTCTTTATCGAGACAGCTGGCTGGAACCAAACAAAAACGGGATTGCAAGGAAGACCAGAGATTAATCTCTTTCCTCCATTAGTGAGATTCTGAAACAGTAATATGATACTAAATTTATATAGATAATGGCTTGACTGACCTACCCTATTCAGCCCTTCTCCCATTGAGGTTTTGTTCAAATGGCTTTTAAATTTATTTCTAATGAGGCTGCTAGGATGGATGCTATATTGCTAATATGTTTTCTCCTCCACGTTGAATGCTGTGTCAACCTTAAAGAGTTCTTTGTTTCTAGCTCTTCTACTGAAATATTCATGGGTGCCTCTACTCGTGGGCATTTACTTAACTATGGATCTTCTGGGTGCATGAGTCCAGGAGTAAAGGGAGAGGATATAGTAACGTTTTTAGTTTGCTGAAGGAGACATGAAACAACCTGAAAGGGACATGAAGACACCTCTAATCAAGTGCCAAATTATGTGCTACAGCAAGGCCAGAGTGGGGCCTCAAGGTATAGTGGAAAGAGCACAGACCTGGGTTCAAATTCCAGTACTACCACATAATGTCTGTGAGCCCCTGTCTCCTCAGCTGCAGAATGTGCTTATGTAATGAGACTTTGCTGAGGATTGATGTGTAGATCAAATGAGAAGCATATAAAAGTGCCCAACATAGTCCCTAGCTCCCAATTAATGGAAGGTGCTGTTATTATCACAGACGGATATTAGGGAGTTGACCATGGAACTAATTTGGGGGAAAAAAATAAGTTATTGAATCTGGATAGGAAGGGAATTTATTCTAACTGGTGTAAAGGTAGCCACCTTCTCTATAATGAGCAAAATGGACCTCAGAAAACTCATAGCCTATCACTTGCCTGCTCGACACAACATATGTAATGTCATTTGAAGACTAACTCGAGGGAGGTATCAGCCTAAAACTACTTGGAGGTCATAAATTGCTTTGCTTTGCAGTTTCAGTGAAGTGGACAGGCAGAAGAGAGTTCAGTTTTACAGTCTGACCTCTTGGTCATTATTTAAAGCCACAGAGCCATTTTTAATCTTAGCATTTTCCTCTTTACAAGTAGTTTCTAAGACAGACAGCATGTCATGTGCTAACTAAATTTCAGATTTTAAAAAGACATTTAGCTCTGTAACTCCAGATGATAAAAAACCCATTTAATGGAGAATGTTCCTTCATTTGTCTGCTTGATCAATAAATTAAACAGATTAATTAGGACAGGCTGTCAAGACCAGGACTGTCACTACTGATAGCCGATGGAGCTGACCCATTTATCAGAGATGGAGGCTGGAGAAAGGCAGTCTTTGTCCTGTAATTCTGTAATGAATATTAAGATATAGCTCATGGTAAGAAAACTCTATCTGCCCCCTGGCTGTATCTCAAGGTAAAGCAGATATGGTGGAAAAAACCCCACCACTGTTATTTTCATTTGTTCATTTGTTTCTTCTATTTTTCCCTCCATTTCTTTATATCTCCTTTTGTCCTTTGCATGCCATATGATTTCCTTCTGAATTTTTATCATAATGAACAACTATTCCCCTGGTCATCTGAACTGGAATTCTCTGTGGCATATGACACGCAAAAGATGTATAAAAACATCATCCTTCCCTTCATGCAACATCTAGAAAAATGATATATGACTGGAAAATAAAAAAATATCTTAGTGGGGTACCAGATTAGCCCAGTGGGAGGAAGTCAGCTAAATTGGTATCTAGGATAGAATGATGTGAGATTACTACCAACTGCAGTCAGGCACTTGAGACTCCCTGCTGGTCTTCCTAGATGCTCTGCTCCTTGGACACTAGCTGTCTTACACCCTCTTTTCCTTTCCTTCTCCTTGGACTTTGGCCATGGTACATACAAACTTAGACTGGCAAAATCTGACCCTGACTTCTGCCTAGTATTTTTCTACCTTGAGTTTCAGAGCTTTACTTTTAACTGTTTTATCTGGATTCCTAGAACACCTGGAATGGTTTAGCAAGGCATGCTAAAATTCCCTTCCTTGACAAAATGCTAATAATGCAAGTCAAATCACTGGCTTGTTTTGTTCAGCATTCTAACTGACAAAGGGTCTAAAAATGCTTTATGGAAAATCACTTTGGTTTCCTTTATAGTCTCTCAGGCTATAATCTCATAGGCTAAGTGACCCCTAAACAAGTCTACTTTTTCTTTAATAACCCAGCTATTTATCTGCATAGTAACAAATGTTTATTGAGAAACCACTTTGTGCCAGGAAAGCACTTGAGGACATAAATTATCAATACAATCAGTGCCCTCAAAGAGTCCTCTATAAAGTAGAAGCGACAGACATACTAAAAAATACAATATAGTGTGGTAAGTTCTATCAAACACATGCACAAGGAAAAGGGTGGTCAGAGAAGAAATGAAGTTTGAGCTGGGCCTAAAGGATAAATAGGAGTTCGTTGGACAGATAAAGATGAAGGCAGGGAGGGCATTCCAGGCATAGAACAGCTTACATAGATGCTCTGCTGCAATGGAACAGCAGGGTACAATTTGAAAGTAGTTTGATAAGTTTGAAATTTAGTGTGAGAAGGAGGATGTAGCTGAGCTTGAGAATCACATAGGTTTATTAATTCTCTGTACCCCAGGCTGGAACTTGGAGCAGCCCAGTCAAGGGGTATTTGAATCTGTGAAACTAAGTATACTTGCTGAGCTCACTGTCACCTACTGGTCTAGGTAGAAAGGAAGGAAACGGAGACCAAATCTCCTACTTGCACCCAGTTGAGAATTGTGGACCGTTTAATCACCCATGAATTTGTGTGGAAACTTTTTTTCTTTTGGGACAGTGTGGAAAGGGAGATAGTTATTTAGGTATTATTACAGTATCCTGAGGGGTAACAAGTTCTGTTCTGTTATTTCTGCTACGTAAGATAGGACTTTTCAAGTGAGATGCTAAACTAGGAATTTGTATCTCCCAGAGTCCTTTACATTTCTCTCTACTTGCAGAGCATCCAGTGACGGATTACAGAGCTAAATCTTGGAAATAAACAATGAGCCAGGGTAAATGCGGTGACTCTTCTCAGACCACAGTGGTCCCATGCTCTGTGCAGCTGTTTGAGTGTCCCAAACATCTCAACTATGGTCAGAAGCTCATGGAACAGTTGTTAATTCCAAAGTATTTCATCTAAGCTGTAAAGAATACTTTTTCTTTGCTACCTAGCCCGGCTAGGTAACCAGGAACTGATTTTTAGAACTAAGATGTAGCTTCTATCACGACATTTATGATTAAAATGGATTCAGCTTAAATATAATTTCAGGGGCATCTTTGGTCCCTCAGTAATTAAATGCCTCAGTTGTGGAAGAGTCTAGTTCATATTTTGAGTTGAGTAACATTGACCACTTCAATTCTAATTCTGAAACTTGACACTGATTATTTTTTCAGCCATTTTTCATCCTGGGTGGCAAAACTTGTCTTAATATGGAACCCATACTTCTTGAATACTACATGACTTTTCTTTCGCTTTTGTACCCCTAAAGGTTCCCACACTTGGGAGAAGCTTGATGTGGAGCTGTCATTAAGAACTCTTGTCAGAATGCAAAGGAGATGTAAACCAAGCAACCAGTTACCTTCCTTGAATTCTGGATGTTGCCCTGCTAAGTGGCATTCACTTAGCTTCTATGCTGTGTTATAAAGAGCCTTTGGATTCCCACATTGTCTTGCTTTCCTTTCAGTTTATAGATTGATCAGTTCAGAGGCCAAGCAGGAGAGTCCCTTGGGCTAAAGATAGTCCTCCTTCAGAAACAATGATTAGGTCTCATATTCTTGACTCCTGAACCCTGAAAACTGCAAGGGGATTCACCATGTTTTTGAAACATATCCTAAGACAGCAATGCAGGAGGAAAATAACAGAGAAATTGAAGTTGGGAAAAAGTGCAAAGCCAGAACATTCCAAGTGGCATGTTTGAGCACTCATTCAGAGTACCTTTGGAATGTTCACTCAGCTGCATTCAGAACCTGTACTGATAGGTATCTTCCTTCTATAGTGACCACACAATCAGTCTTTTAGTTACAGTGGTGATTTTCCATGTGACACAAAGTGGCTGTTTAATATGTGTTGAGGGAATGAATTAATGAAGGACTGAGTATTCGAAAGCTAGTTACATAAATGTAAAGTTCCTTGTAACCTGTGATCTGGACAATGAAAAAAACAGTGAAATGCACAGAACTGTGTTTTGGAAGTTGCAGGTCACAACTCATTAGTGGGTTGCAGAATCAATTTTACAACCAGCATTTTAAGACATAAAATGGAAGGAAATAGAAAATATTGGGGTACATTGCACATAGTAAGGACCACTTTTTCTATGTTGAAGTGTTGTTTCTGCTATATGTGTATAAGTGTATGAATCATTTGTGGATCATAAGTGAACTGTATTAATGTGAATCACAGTCAGAATAGTTTGAGGTCAAACAATGGCCCATGAGCTAAATTTGGCATATGCCTCTGTCTTTCTTTTTATTGAAGTATTGTTGATATACAATCTTATATTGGTTTCAAATATACAACACAGTGATTTAACAGTTACCCATACTATTAAATCCTCATCCCCACTAGTGCACTTACTATCTATCAACATAGAAAGATATTACAAAATCATTGACTGTATTCTCCATGCTGTGCTACTATCCTCATGACCAACTTATATTATGACTGGGAATTTTTGTGCTCCTTTATCCCTCTCACCCTCCCTATCCACCCATTCCAACCCTTCCCCCATTGTAACAACTAGTCACTTCTCAGTGTCTGTGAGTCTACTGTTGTTTCATACACCTCTGTCTTAGACCACTGAGGCTGCTATAATTGAATATCTCAGACTAGGTGGCTTATAAGCAGCAGAAATTTATTCCCCACAGTTCTGGAGGTTAGGCAGTCCAAGATCAAGGTACTGGCAATTTCAGTGTCTGGGGAGAGTTCTTTTCCTGGTTCACAGACGGAAGTCTTTTTTCTGTGTCCTCACATGGCAGAAAGTGGAAGGGATTCTTTTATAAGGGCACAAATCCCATTCATGAGAACTCTACCCTCCAGGACCTAATCACCTCCCAAAGGCCCCACCTCCAAATATCACCACAATGGGCAAATCCATTTCAATATATGAATTTTGGAGGGAAATAGACATTCAGTCCATAGCAGCCTCTCTGTAAATAAAGTTTTATTGGAACATTGGTCTGCTCATTCATTTACAGATTCCCTAAGGTACTTTTACACTACAGTGGCAGAGATAGGTAATCGTCACAGAGACCTTATGACTCACAAAACCTAAATATTTGCTCTTTGGCTTTTTACAGAAAAAGTTTGCTGATCCCTGTATTAGAAGATACTTGAGACCTTAAGGCATAGAGAACCTGCTTATTGTGGTTTAGAAAAAAATAAAAGCTAATCAATCTATATCTAGTTTATCATTTTTCTTTGGACTTAGGAGCAAATGTTACTAGGGTTTGAATGCCTGTAAATATATTTGAGTTGAGCTAATGACTAACAGATAATTTAAAAATTTGAGTAAAAAATGAGTGTGTGTTTACTGAACATGGTTATATTCTTGGATACTGGCATATAGTATAAAGGTTATACTATAGTAAGGTTATATATAGTAAGGGTTCCTCGTCCTGGAGAAACTGTAAACCCTGCTCAAGATTTTAGAAACCTATGATATGACCAACTTATAACTTTTATATATGCTTTCAAAACTATAAAGTTATGCAACCAAAACCCAATAAAAATGCCATGTAGAGTTGGAGAACTAACACAGGGATGTAGACATGAGGCTAGCTATGTGCAGGGAATATAGCAGAGCAAGTAGCATCTAATTGCTTTTTCTTTGTCCTCAAATCTTGACTGTTTAAATTGCTAACCAGCAAGAAAGTTATTGCTTCTTACACTCCTTTGCATTTGTGTAAATTTTGTGCCATTTATGTAAGAACTGTGATGGATGCTGGCAACTGTAACAGCATGGCCAGAGCATGATGTATGTGGATGTGATGGCAAGAGGATGAGACTGGAGGGATTGATAATGCCCACCTCTTGCATAAGAGAGTCCTGTGAACCAAGCAAAAAAAAAAAAAGCTCAGCCTTTATTATGTAGGAAATGGGAGCTGTGGGAAGCTTTTTTTTACTAAGGGAAGCAGATAATCAAATTTGTGTGTTAGATGCACTCTGCAGTATAACCCATAGACTGGAGGAGGAGTTAGAGACTGGAAGAAAGGGAGATCAGTTAGGAGGTTATTTTAGCAATCTAGTTTAGAAAGTAATAAAGGCTCACAGTTCAGTGAGCATGTGGACCAAGTCAATGGTACAGATTTGAAACATATTTAGGAGGCAGAACCACAAAATTTGTGGAGAGGAATGTTGAGATTAATCTGGAAGTTAAACTGGGACGTCTAATGGAGGGCCATTTATTCTACATTTTAAAATTCAAACTTTATCCGTAAACGTACTAGGAGGCCACTGATGGAAACTCATGCTGCTGCAGTATAAAAAACAGATTGAAAATAGATATGCACAGAGGTAAGGGAACCCATCAGTTGGCTATTTCCGGTAGACCAGGAAAGAAAGTGTTCTTGAGTGAGACTACATACATAATCACATTATGTTCCTCCTATCTCCTCCTGAACTCAAGTGGAATAATCCAGTTGTAAGAATATGTGATGTATCTACATTGTGAGATTGAGGAAAAAGTATTATGGACATACTAATAGTGGGACATTGGAATGCTCTCTCATGCAAAACTCTGAAATTATGTGTACAAGTATTTTGAGAAATACTAACTCTTCTCTTGGGGTAGGTTAATCTTTGGGGATATTTTCCCCCTTTCGTGTTTTAAAGAGATACCTCTATCTGCGCTCAAGAGAGGTGGGGGAAATCAACGGACTCATTCCTTCTTTTTCATTTCGTTTGAAATTTAGCACCAGAGATGCGTGTAACAACAGCAATTGACTACAGGAAACAACTTGATGACTTGTCCTCAATGGGGCTTCTAGCATTGTGACATCATCTCACATGTATAATTGTTATTTATTTAATCTCTAAAGAGACATAAGCGCTGCTTCTGCGGCAGTAGAAATTTGTATAGCCCAAGATCTGTGAAGCTACACCCTTCCAATTAATCTTTGCTAAGGGAAGGACTTATACTTATCTGTAAATCATCCTGCTAATTAATTTTTACACGAGTCAATTTATTTTTGGCTAAATACAGAAGTCAGCTTTGCATAGCCCTGAATACTACATATATCCATTGTCTTAAAAAGTCTCCAATTAAATGATCATACTATTCTTTCTCACACAGGAAAGCAAACTCACTGGGTTAAGACATGTTTCTTTACCCTTCTGTGTTATCTTTAATGTTTGAAGGCACCTTGAATAATCTTTTCTGTCCTTATGACATATGTTTAACTTCAAATATTCATTTATTTCTTTTAAAATCAAGTATCCCACCTTGTGTAACACCGTTGGCCTCAAGAAAAATATCAACTTTTCTTCAACCCCAGTATAATTTTCTGGTCAGTTATTAAAGTTCTTCTAATACAAGTTGTTTGTGGGGTGGGAGGGGGAGTATCTTGTGTCTTTTTAATGTCATTCACTCAAGGTTCTGAGAAAGTACTGTAAATATATTTTAATAAAAGTCTCTTCCTTTTAAAACACTTTTTCCCTCAAATTCACATGCCACTCCATGGCTCCCTATAACATTCTTGTATGTTTACTTTTTTGGTCTTTCTCACTCTTGGGAGACTTTAAAACAATTGAATTAGTGATCAGTTTCACCAAGAAGGAGCTAGAGCCAACCTATCAATGAAGATATAGGAATGTTATATGCAGACATTTAAAGATAGAAAAGAGGAAGCAGGTTGCATTTGTGAGATTAAGCTCCCACTCTACCAATGTCATTTCCTCTTTAAGATCTTATTCATTACAATGACCCTGTCACACATTTGTAGTAATTGTTGGAAAACATCTATTTTGCTGGATGTCATGTGACTGTTGTTTTTTATTTATCCCTGTTTAGGTGGGAATATTAGAGTGTCTCTTTTTTAATTGAAATATCATGGATATACAATGTTATATTGGTTTCTATTATACAACACAGTGGTTCAACAGTTACCCATATTATTAAATCCTCACCCCCTCTAATGTGGTTACTGTCTAACAATGTAGAAAGATGTTACAGAATCATTGACTGTATTCTCCATGTTGTACTACTATTCCTGTCACCAACCTACATTATGATTGAGAATTTTTTATGTGCCTTTAACTTCCCTCCCGCTCCTCACCCACCCATCCCAATGCCTCCCCCATGGTAATCATTAGTCACTTCTCAGTGTCTATGAGTCTACTGCTGTTTTGTTCCTGCTGATTTGCTTTGTTTTTATATTCCACAAGTAAGTGAAATCATATGATATTTGTCTTTGATGGGCTTATTTCACTGAGCATAATACCTTGTAGGTCCATCCATGTTGCTACAAATGGCAGGATTTCTTTTTTATGGCTGCATAATACTCCATTGTGTATATGTTCCCCATCTTCTTTATCCATTCATCTACCTATGGGCACTTGGGTTGCTTCCATATCTTGGCTATTGTTTATAATGTGATGATAAACATAGGGGTGCATATATCTTTTTGAATCAGAAAACATATCTGTTTCTTCAGGTAAATTCCTAGAGGTGGCATTACTAGGTCAAATGGTATTTCTATTTTTATTTTTTTGAGGAACCTCCATAATGCTTTCCACAGCAGCTGAACCAATTTACATTCCCACTAACAGTGTAGCAGGGTTCCCATTTTCCACACTCTTACCAACACTTGTTATTTCTTGTCATTTAGATAGTGACCATTGTAACTGGTGTGAGGTGCTATCTCATTGTGGTTTTGATTTGCATTTCCCTGATGATTAGTGATCTGGAACATGTGTTCATGTACCTGTGGGCCATCTGTATTTCTTCTTTGGAGATATATCTGTTCAGGTCCTCTATCCACTTTTTAATCTGCTTATTTGTTATTTTTGGTGTTAAAGCATATGAGTTTTTGTATATTTTGGATGTTAACCCCTTATCAGGTAAATCATGTATGAATATATTTTCCCATAATGCAGGTTGCCTTTTTATTCTGCTGATGGTATCGTTTGCTGAACAGAAGATTTTTAGTTTGATGTAGTCCTACTTATTCATTTTTTATTTCCCTTTCCCTATGAGATGTGTCCAGGAAAAATTTGCTCATGCTTATGTTCAAGAGATTTTTGCCTATGCTTTCTTCTAGGAGTTTTATGATTTCATGTCTGACTTTCAGGTCTTTGATCCATTTGGGTTTACTTTTGTGTATGGAGTTCAACAATTACCCACTTTCATTCTCTTGTATATAGCTGTCCAGTTTCCCCAACACAGGTTCTTCAAGAGGCTGTCTTTTCCTCACTGTATATTTATGGCTCCTTTATTGAATATTAATTGGCCATATGTGTATGGGTTGATATCTTGACTCTCTATTCTGCTCCATTGATCTATGGGTCTGCTCTTATGCCAGTACCATACTGTTTTGATTAGTGTGGCTTAGTAGTATAGCTTGAAGTCAGGGAGTGTAATCCCCCAGCTTTGTTCTTCTTTCTCAAGGTTGCCTTGGGGATTAGGGTTTTTTTGTCTTTCCATATGAATTTTAGTATTATTCTTATTCCTTCTAGTTCATTGAAAAATGCCATTGGTATTTTGATAGGGATTGCATTAAATGTCTAAATTGCTTTAGGCAGATGTCCATTTTCACAATATTGATTATTCCTGTCCATGAGCATGGGATAGATTTCTATTTATTGGTGTCTTCTTTAATTTCTCTCATGAGTGTCTTATAGTTTTCAGAGTACAGGTCTTTCACCTTCTGGGTTAGGTTCATTCCTAGGTATTTTATCTTTTTGATGCAATTGTAAATGTAGTTGTTTTCCTGATTTCTCTTTTTGCTAGCTTGTTGTTATTATATAGTATGTCATCTGCAAATGTTTAACTTCTTCCTTATGAATTTGGATGCCTTTTATCTGTTTATCTTATCTGATTGCCATGGTAGGGCCTCCTGTACTATGTTGAATAAAGTGGTAAGAGTGGACATCGTTGTTTTGTTCCTGATTTTAGAAGAAAAGCTTTGAGCTTATCATCATTGAGTATGATGTTAGCTGTGGGTTTGTTGTATATGGCCTTTATTATGTTGAGGTGCATACTCTCTATGCCCATTTTGGTGAGAGCCTTTATCATGAATAGATGTTGAATTTTGTCAAATACTTTTTTCATTATCTATTGAGATGATCATATGGCTTTTATCCTTTTTTTAAAATGGATATCCTTTTTTTTAAATGGTGTATGACAGTGATTTATGAATATTATACCAAACTTGCATCCCTGGAATAAATCCCACTTGATCATGACAGATGATCCTTTTGATGTATTTTTAAATTTTGTTTGCTAATATTTTGTTGAGGATTTTTGCATCTATATTCATCAGGGATATTGGTCTATAATTTTCTGTTTTATAATGTCATTGGGTTTGGTATTATAGTGATGTTGGCCTCATAGAATGTGTTTGAAAGTATTCCCTCCTCTTCTACTCTTTGGAATACTTTAAGAAAGATGGGTGTTAGCTCTTCTTTAAATGTTTGGTAGAATTCATCTGTGAAGCCATATGGTCCTGGACTTTGTTGGGAGGTTTTTGATTACCAATTCAATTTTGTTACTGGTAATTGGTCTGTTCAGATTTTCTTCTTCCTGGGTCAGTTTTGGGTTGTACTTTTCTAGGAATTTGTCTATTTCTTCCAGGTTTTCCAATTTATTGGAATATAATTTTTCATAGAAATATGTAGTAATTGTTTGTATTTCTGTAGTGTCCATTGTGACTATTTCTTTTTCATGTCTGATTTTGTTTATTTGTGCCCTCCCTTTTTTTCTTAACAAGTCTGGCTGGCTAGGGGTTTGTGTATTTTGTTTATTTGCTCGAAGAACCAGCTTATGTTTTCATTGATTTTTTTCTATTGTTTTATTCTTCTCTATTTTATTTATTTCTGCTCTGATCTTTATATGTCCCTCCTTCTATTAACTTTGGGTTTCAGTTGTTCTTTTTCTGGTTTCTTTATTTGTGAATTTAGACTGTTCATTTGGGATTGTTCTTGTTTCTTTAGGTAGGCCTGTATGGTGCTATACTACCATCTTTGAACCCCTTTTGTGGCATCCCACAAATTTTGGCCTGTTGTATTTTAGTTTACGTGTTTCTCCATGAATTGATTGATTTGTGTTTTGATTTGTTCAATGATACATTGATTATTTAGAAGCATGTTGTTTACCCTCTGTGTGTGGACTTTTTTGTTTTTTTTGTGTGTAATTTATTAGTAGTTTCATACCATTATGGTCTAAGAAGTTGCTTGATAGAATTCCAGTCTTTTTGAACTTATGAGGCTCTCTTTGTGGCATGGTATATGATCTATTCTGGAAAATGTTCCCTGTACACTTGAGAAATATGTATATCCTGTTGCTTTTGGGTGGAATGTTCTGTAGATATTTGTTAAGTTCATCTCTTCTAATATAGTATGCAGTGCCTCTGTTTCCCTATTTATTTTCCTTCTGGCTGATCTGTCTTGATGTGATTGGTGTGTTAAAGTCTCCTAAATTGAGTAAGTTGCAATCTATTTTCCCCTTTAATTCTGCTAGTACTTGTTTTACATATTTAGGTGCTCCTATGTTCAGTGCATAGATATTTATAATGGTTATATCTTTGTATTGAACTGACCCCTTTGCCATTATGTAGTGTTCTTCTTTGTCTCTTGCAAAGAATATGTCTGCAATATTCTCCCTAACCTTTTTCTATCCCTTTGCTTTCTTTCTATGTATGATTTTAGGTCTGAAATGAGTCTCTTGTAGGGAGCATATTGATGGGTTTTGTTTCTTTATCCATTCTGCCATTCTGTGTTTTTAGATTGATGCATTCAGTCCATTTACATTTGAGGTGATTATTGATAGGTATGTAGTTATTACCATTTTATTAATTGTTTTCTGGTGGTTTTTATATTTCCTTTTTGTTCCTTTCTTCCTCTCTTGTTATTTGATGGTTTTCTTTATAGTCATGATTAGATTTCTTTTATTTAAAATTTTTGTGTATGTTTTCTAGGCTTTAGGTTTGTGGTTAATAAGGTTAAGGATTGCTTTCTAACTACAGAACAGTCTATAGTATGTTGATGAGTACTCTATTTCAAGCACAATCTAAATAAACTTTTTTCTTTTTTCTTTTTCCTCAACATTTTATGTATTAGATATTATAATCTGTACTTTTTTGTATCTGTTGACTGATTTTGTGTATAGTTGGTTTTACTACTTTTGTTTTAATTTCATACTTGCTTGATAATTAATAGGTCTATTGCCTTTACCATGGGTTTATTTTTACTGGCAAAAGTATTTAGGGTTAGGAACATTTCCATCTACAGAAGTCCCTTTAACATATCCTGTAATGCTGGTTTAGTGGTTATAAATTCCATCAGCCTTGGTTTATCTGAAAAATTTTAAATCTCTCCTTCAAATTTGAATGATAATCTTGCTGGATGAAGGATTATTCATTGATGGTCCTTCTGTTTCAATACATTAAATATTTCATGCCATTCTCTTCTGGCCTGTAAAGTTTCTGCTGATAGCCTGATGGTGTTTCCCTTATAACTAATCAGTTTTGTCTTTCTATCTGCTTTCAATACCTCTCCTTATCCTTAATCATTTTCATTTTAATTATTATATGTCTGGGTATTATCTTCTTGGTGTTCCTTTTCTAATGGGATCTCTGTGCTTCCATGACCTAAGTGTCTATTTCCTTCTCCAGATTGGAAAATTTTCAACAATTATTTCTTCAAAGTCACTTTCTATCCTTTGTCTGTCTCTTCTATTTCTGGTATCCTTATTATGTGAATATTGTTTCATTTGTAGTTATCACATGGCTCTCTTCTCATTCTTTCATTCATAGAGATTATTTTTTCTCTCTTTTCCTCAACTTTGTTGTGTTCCTGTTCCCTAATTTCCATCTCTTTGATTGTCTCCTCTACCTGCAGCAATCTATTACTCATTTCCTCCATTGTATATTTCATTTCAGTTATTGTATTCTTCAGCCCTGGTGGCTCTTTTTGAGCTCTTCTCTTTCATGAAGTTCTCCATGAGATCATCAATATTTTTCTGCAGATCAGTGAGCATATTTATAGCTGTTACTTTGAAATTTTTATCAAGATCGGTGATCTCTGCTTCATTTAGCCCTCTTTCTGGTGTCATCCTTTAGGTTCATTTGGAACATGTTTTTGCTCCAAATGCCTCATTTTGTCAGGGTTTTTGTGTTTCTACCTTTGTATTGGATAGATCTGCTATGCTTCTTAGCCTAGAAACTAATGGCTTTATGAAGAAGGTGCCCTGTGGTGCCCAGAAGTTCCAGACTCTTTACTTTCCAGTGCCTGGTTCTCCTTTGTGTTGGAGGCCCAGTTGCTGTTGGTGGGCAACATGAATGGCCACCTTTCTGTCTGTTTGCTGCTGGTGGTCTGTCTCAGTCTGCTGTTACTGGCAACTTGCCTCAGCCACCGCTTTGTGATCAGAGCTGTGGGATCATGTGGGCCCTCTGCCTGCGTTGCATTGATGGCAGGGTTGCTGGGTTAATGAGACGAGTGGAGTAGTCATGTGGTGGTGGTAGTGGTGGCGAGTTGTGCAGTGGCACTGACAGTTAGTTGAATGGCAGTGGGCTGGGCTACTGAGGAGGTAAAGGGAGCACTCAGTGCTGGCTCTGGCAGGTTCTTAATTGATCTGAGACAGTGTTGAGAAAGCTGAGAAAGCCTATTTCTTCCTGCTAGGCAGCAAAGTGTGACACTGCTGGGCTGATTGGGCTGGCATGCTGAGGGTGTGCAGGGAAGTGCCTTGGGGCTAAGAAGCCAGTGAGGGGGATGGAGCATCTGGGGCTCCTGAGAATGCTGGACCTATTTGGCTGAGGGAGAGCTGGGGAAGTGTCATGTATCTGCCCCTTCTGCAGAGAGAGCTCTGTCCAACCCTTGCCTCTTTGGCACCCACTGTTGGCCAATCTTTCAATCTGCTGTCTCTCACTTGGGTTTCAGTGGAACTAGCAGAACGTGCCTGTCCTCCGCAAAGGGCTGGAGTCTTGGCCTCCCAGAGCACTCTAACTCTCCCTGGTGTCCAGCCCTGCTAATGTGAACCCAATGCAATGTGGACTCATGTTCCCAGAGTAGATCTCCAGGACCAGGTATACAGAGTTTCTGAGCATCTGTCCCCTTCCCACTCCATTCTTCCTCCCACCTATGGGCTGGGATGGGGAAGGGCTTGGGTTCCACTCGATTGTGTTTCTGTCACTTTACCCTTCTCTGTGTCTTCTTCTTTTCTTCACCAGGTATAGGTGGTCTGTCCTGAAGTCTTAACGTTGTTTTCAGGTTTAGTTGTATTTGCTGCAGTGGCTTCTTTGCTGTTTGTGAGGGAGGAGGTTTCCACCTTGACTTCCTACTATGCCATCCTTTCCCTCTCTTGCTTAGGGTGTCTCTTACATATGCATCCCATGGAGCCCCATGGTAACACATACCCCTGGGATATTGTGTGTTTTCCACTATTACTGCAATAAGATACTGACCTTGCAGCCATTTTATGATTGCTTCCCTAATAAGACTACAGATCAAATGAGTGTGGAGCCAGCAGTCAGTTCTATGAATAAGAACAGTGGCTGTTTATTGAGTGCTTCCTATGTGCCAAGTGCTGTGCTAAGCACTTTATATGCATTATCTCATTTTATCCTCATGACAGCTCCCTGTGTGCTAAGAAAGCTTCTTTTATTTAAAAATGTAATTGTGAATACTCATGATTGTGAAGAGACATGGTGGTGGGATCACTATGTGGCTTTGTAATATATTCTTATGTTTATGTTTAACTATGAATGGCAATAATGACTAGCATGTATTGAGTGCTTATTATTTTTCAGTGCTACATTAAATGTCTTATTTAGACTATTGCAAAGAGATAGTAGAAAGTTCCAGATGAAGGAACTGAGAGAGGTGAAGTAGGTGGCTCAAGGCTACATCATAAATAGGGCAACTGGGATTCAATCCTTGATTTGACTGACTCTGAAGTCTTTGCACTTAACTCCTACCTCCCTTTACTTGCTGTCCTACACAACTCCCCACCATACCCTGCATTCATTGTAAATTTCTCTCATACTATTGGGGAAAACCATCAAGGTGGCATTATATTTTCTTTTTTTGTGAACTTTCTTAGGATGCCTTATTTTATTGACTCTACTGGGACTGTTCTATTGTGTCCTCCTAAGAGAGAAAATTGTCTTCAGGAAAACTTAAGTCTTTTTATTTTATTTTATTTTTTGTCATTTCTAAATTCTCAGTTGTGAGTATGGCAGCCATCAGTACGCCTTATGGAGGTCCTGAGTTCTCTATGTGGTGGCTGTGGAATTATCCCAGTTGTATAACCAGCCCCTTTGTGAAATTTACCCTGAGACTCTGGATAATACTATCAGATCTTCCCAAAAGACAAACGTATAGAGAAAAAAATCAAACTGAATTATTCCCCATGTAAGTTCTTAAATGCTCAAAGTGGAAACAAATAATATTTGAAAAAATTTTAGAATACATAAAAATCCCCTAAAATGGTATCCCTATTCATATAAACCTCAGTAAATCAGGTTAGCTAATCAAAAATTCAATTTGTCTAAAAGTTGTCTCCCAAATTTTTTTTCTTTTTTAATGGAGTTGCCTTTAGAACTGATTTAAAATGTAGAAAGAAACCTGCAGACTGCCTCTCCCATTTGTCCAAATGACATATTTTTCTGCTGTCACATTATAAGTCTGGGATACAAAAGTAGAAATATAGAACCAGGTTCTTCAGTTTAGCCTCTTTTGTCCTTAATATTTTCATCTATGCAGTAAAGGGACTGTCTTATTGACTTTTAAGTTCCTTTCCAACTCTGATATCATTTTTTATCCTTACCATGGATGATTTGGCTCAAAATAACATTTTACATTATTTTGACATCCTATGCGATTATAGTCCTTCTGGAGTTTTTTTTTCTGAAAAATTTTTGTACCTTTTACTAGTGTAATGTGCCTAATTATAAATTCCCCTATGTAATTGGGACAGGAAGGCCTTGGAAGGATTCTAGTTCAGACAGACAAGGGTGATTAGAATGCAAAGTGAGACACCTGAGATGGTTAACAAAATATTGGTATGGATGATTCCTTTTCTTCTAGTTAGTCCTCATTATACATCAGAGCTTCCTAACTCTATGGCAGTAACCATCTTGAAGGAGCACCTCTGTATACTTGAATTAAATTATTTTTAACTCTTAAGAGTTCCTTAATGGCAGAGATCATAGCTTTGTCTTATTTTGTTTCTCCATAGTGTCTAGCATCAAAAAGGACTCATGGTAGCCTAGACCATTTCTAAATTGTATCTGTTGTTGAGAGCCCTGTGTAATTTTATGTTGTGTATAAATTCTGGCCAAGATGGTGGACCAAGCAGAAAGGGAATACTCTACCACTACAAACAAACAATTGCTGGGTAAATTTTATTTTTAAAATGATATAGCCAAACCCTGAAGCACAAAAAGGGTATCTCTAGATGTTGGAAAGAAAGAAAAAAACCACAGCAAAAGTGGTGAGTGATATTTGGAGTTGCACAGAATGCGAAATACCTGGACTCTCAATACTTCTTGCCTTAGGGCAAGGAAACCAGCTATTTCACAGGTTGGGAGCACGAGTAATTCCAAGTTTTCTGGAACCTGAAACAACACAATTTAGAAAGCTGTCCTTAAAAATTATCTTAGTTTTCAGTTTCACCAAAATACATGACCATGTAGACACATTTTAGGGCCATTCCTTAGACCATGGAAGGAGCCCATGCCAGTGAGGCCCTGAAACCTAAGTTTCATTAGCTATATGTTTAAGTCTGCTTCTGGCTGATTATTAAGATCACAAGCTCTTAAAAGGGCAAGGAATGGGAATTGGGTTTCCTACATGTTTCCCAGATCCAGAAAAGCAGTGTATCACTTATGAAAGACTACCAGAAAATCTCTGCTGGATGACCTGGGGTCTTAGTAATTACCCTAAACTTTCAGTCACATGAGAGAGACTAGACTCTTGTCCTTGAGTTGTAAAAAGTAAAAAATGGCTAATAAATGGATGTAAAAATTTGTTTGGAAATGGTGGAAATTTTAGTATTCAGGCAAAAGCATCTATGAAACCATGACGGAGGAGGCCATCACACCCATGGTTTCTTGATGTCTTCTGCAGAAAAATATCCTCATATCTCCATGAAGGTTGAGCTTAAAAATACAAATTATAGAGTGATGTCATCAAAATGGAGAGATAGTTTGTTCTTGACTTCATTCTAACACCCCCCCCCAATTAAGAGGGACAATTAATAGCTATTCAAGAGCAAGACACCACTGAGAGAATACCAGAACATGGGGATAAGGCTGAAGCACACCCTTGCAAGCACAGAGACCAAGACAGACTTTAATGTAAGAGTAAGAGAACTGGCTGTGAGTTGACCGCATTGCCCCTCCCACAGGTCAGTGCAGCACCATATGGAGAGATCTTCCCTGAGCCTCCAGTTACTTCAGTGGGAACATAGAACCTGGGAGGACGGCCAGACCCCCAGACCAGCACTGTGGGCTGCTTTGTGGGAGCTCCTGCTCTGATATCACATCATGGGGATCACTGAGGAATCTGGAGGGCTCAACTACTGGGAAGCTGACTGACAGAGAAGCAGGGAGGGGCTTGTAACAACCAGCACATGGTTCTTGGCAGACCAAATTCATACCTGTAGTGCCCATGTAGTTATCCCATCCAGTGACTTTGTTTATCTGCAGAACCAATTCAGGGCAGCACTCTGATTAGGGAACTCAACTGGGGTACAGATGTGCCCAATTTGGATCCTTGAAGAGGACTTTGCTGACCCTAAAACCTGGCTTGTCTACAGCCAGGCAAAGAGCTTAATCAGAGCTCTACCCATGGCGGAGGGTGTCTTTGAGCCCCATCTGATCCAAGGGCTGGCAGCAACTCCTGGAAGCAGTTTGGCCTAGCAGCAATTGAACAAAGAGGAAGGAGGGCATAGCTGATCACACCCAGAGCAAAGCCAGTACTGGGCATGGAGTGTTCCTGTGCTATACATAGGCAGGGGGATTAATTCATAACCAAGGCTGAGGATAGCTCCCAGCCCCTTCCAACTAGAAAGCCTGTTGGGAAGTTGATAGTAGCCTGTAGAGGACCCTCCCCCTCCTGCCGAGCCAAAGAAGCTGGGACATAGCCCCACACAGTGCTGAGATTGTCTTTAGGCCCCATCTAACCAGAAGGGCTGGAGACAACAACTGGCAGCTGTGCAGCCTAGCAGCACTTGAGGCAGATGTGCAGAGCTGAGAGTTTTCAGAGCAGTACCAGTGGCTCTGTTCACTCAGGGAATGTGAAATGTGGTTGGCTTGAGTTAGGAGAAAAAACTAAGAGTTTTACAGCTGCTTGCTCTGCTGTGCTTGGGCAGGAACTCTAGTTCATAGCCCAGCTCATTACTGCATACACCTTTCAACCTACCTGACTAGAAAATCTAACCAGAGCACATGGGAAGCTACATAGTCCATTCAACAGCCCTACATATAAAGGCACTTGAATAGCACAGCTAGTGGCTTCCCATGCCTGCAGAACAAAACCAGTGGCCTCACCTGACCAGGGAATTTAGTGCACATGTTGGTAATTTGAGTCCTCCAAAAATCACCTATAGAAGCCCTGGTTCTCATCCTGATGCTGTGCCAGGGCAGGGAAGCTAATTCATAGCCTGATCTGCTACTAAATAATAGTACTCCATTTTGACTAGTAAGGCTGACCAGAATCCAGGCAACCTCAGAAAGCATTCTATAGCTTCAGTTGGGGAGAGAACCAAGCCAGCAGTCCAGTTCAACTGTTCTTACCCAGTGGCAGAACCCCATCTCCATACTCAGAGATTAAACAGTTGCCTCACCCAAAAATAGACCATAGCAGCAGGCCCCACCTGCCCTAGGATATTACCAGCAGACACATCCAGGAACCTGAACTGAGCTGACTGGTAAGGACCTGTATCTGCCAAAGCAATCCTGTAATATCTGGAAGAAGAACCCAATTACACACACAATGGAATATATTCCACCATAAAAAATGAGGAAATCCTACCATTTGCAACAACATGGATGGACCTTGAAGGCGTTACATGAAGTGAAATAAGTCATACAGAGAAAGACAAATACTGTATAATCTCACTTACATACAGAATCTACAAAAACAAACACCAAAACACCAAAATCATAGAGAAGAAAAGATCATACCTGTTAGCAGGGGTGGAGATTGGTGGGAGGGGGTTTGTGGGAAGGTGGTCTAAATATATAAACTTCCATTTATAAGATAATAAGTACTAGGGATGTAATGTACAACATGATGACTATAGCCATCACTGCTGCGTGGTATATAAGAAAATTGTTAAAAGAATAAATACTAAGGGTTCTTATCACAAGGAAAAATTTTCCCCCTTTTTTTCTTTTCTTTATATGAGATGGTGGATGTTAGCTGAAACTATTGTGGTAATCATTTCACAATATATGTAAATCAAACCAGGTAAATCAAACCTTAAACTTACAAAGATAAATGCAAATTATTTCTCAATAAAACTGAAAAAATTATTAAACATGAGAAACTTCAACAGTGGGAAAGATATACCATAGAACAATTAGATAGGTGGATTCACATCTGAGCAATATAAATTGAACTTAAAAGACATTAAAAAATGTCTATGTGCATATAGACACTTATTTACAGAAATATAGGGTAATCTGATTTTCACTAACCTTGCCATGAATGCTAGAGCAGCATAGTTCCAGTGACAACACTTGTCCTCTACCCACAAATCAGGTCCACTTCTTGGGCCAGTTATTGATGCTGCCAGGACAGAGGAAAGTGAATAAAAGGAAAAGTCATGTTAATTTCAAGCTCCATTTAGAAACACACTAGAAAAATCAATGACTGGTAAATAGAAATTGGCAAAATTGGCAGGAAGAATTTTTATATTCAAGCCTAGAAAGGGCCAGAATATAAATCTGCACCCTGACCAGATAATAACGAAATAAAATGATGACAATACTAGAAAGGCACTTAACAACACTCTTCCCTTTGTTTTAGTGCATTGAGGAATGTCTGCCTCTCAGAATCACTGAATAAAGATTGTGTCAGTTTAAATTTTAGAATTAATGCTTTGATTAAAGTTTGTCATTAGGTTTGAATATAAGGGAGATACAGGCTCCTGAAAGGAGTGATTAACCAAATAACTCTAGTGCTAAAGGGATTTAGGAAATCTGGATTCTAGTGGGAAATTCTTATGGGAATAAAGGGTTAATATCCAAAATACATAAAGAACTCAGACAACTCAATAGGAAAAAAAACCCCACTGCAAATAAGATAATTAAAAAATGAGCAAAGGTCTGAATAAACATTTCTTCATAGAAGACATATGGAAGGCCAACAGGTACATGAAAGGATGCTCAACATCACTAATAAATCATTAGGCAAATGCAAATTGGAAATATCCAGCTACGTGGTGTCACTCACATGTGGAATCTAAAAAAAAAAAACCAAAAAGCCAAACTCACAGAAAAAGAGATCAGAATCTTTTCCTCCAGATATCTGCATTCTTTGCGCTCTCTGTTCCTTCAAGCCTTTGCTCAAAGATCAAGTTCTCACCGATAACTTGAACTGACCATGTTATTCAGAACTGCATCACCCTCCCCTCTCCACACACATATACAGTCATAATCTGGAAGTACAAATCTTTCATTGCTTCATTTTCACACTTGACATGTATCACCATCTGATATATTGCATCATTTACTTAGTCTTGTTTATTGTCTCTCTTGCCTGCTAGAATATAAGCTCTATGAGGACAGAGATCATATCTGTTTTATCTCTGGAGAAGCCAATAATAGTGCAGGGCACATCTTGTAACTCAAAATATATTTGTCAAATCAATGGATAGGTGGTAATAGCACTCACTAGTCAGTACTTGAAATACTAGTTATTTTTTAATTGGCTGACTGCTTTATCTATTGAATCATACTACACCATTACTGTCACTACCTTTGAACTGGCTCGATATTGAAGGGCCTGTTATGCCATTCTTTGATTTTGAGGAGTTGGCACTCTTCTAGCCACATGTCACAGCCCCTGTTACTGCAGCAACGAAGTCAGACCTGGCTGCCTTCTCTAAGCTGGCCCTGACCCTCTGAAGGCATTCAGCACATGGGCCATGCTTTGAGAATCATTGACAAAGCTCATGAGAACTCTCTTTCAATAATTTTGTTTAATAGGTGTAATATGTTCATGACCATGATAATTTCATCTTAATACATTTGTTTTTATTTTGGATGTTCCACAAACTAGCAAGGTTTCATATTTAAGGAGTCAGAAATTTTCTTTATTCTTGCTCCACTTAAAATATGTTTCTTATTCTTCATGTCAGTTATTATAATCTGTTGTTAAAACATTTGGTACTGTATGATACCACTTATATGTACACCCTAAAAAGGACAAACTCAGAGAAACAGAGTAGAGTGATGGTTAACAAGGCCTGAGGGGGAGGGTGGGGGAAATGTGGAGATAGTACTCAAAGGGGACAGATTTCCAGTTATAAAATTAACAAATTTGGGCATCTAATGCACAGATTGGTGACTACAGCTAATAATACTGTATCAGATACTTGAATACTGCTAAGAGAATAGGTTTTAAATATCCTTACTGTGAAACAGAAATGGTAATTATGTGACAGGATGGAGGTGGTAGCTGTTACTATGGTGGTAATCATTTTGCCATTTAAAAACGAATCAAATCAATGCATTGTACACCTTAAACCTGAACAATGTTATACGTCAATTCTGTCCTAATAAAGCTGGAGAAAAATTTGTCTAGTCCCATGTCAAACTCTGGGCAAAGGTGGGAAAATGAAGGCAGTTTCTGTTTGAAGCTTCTTGATTATTTTTTCCAAGTGGAAATAAAAACCACTGGATTACAGACACACACAACCGAATCACTGCTATATATTCACCTTTTTCCTTTCTGGCATCTAACTTCAGGTAAAGTTTCTTGTTAAGATATTTGAGTCTCTTTTTGGAAAAGATTTAAAGTTGACATTATTGATGAGTTTACACATGTAGCTACTCAAGAAAACTCAGAACCAACGTGGGAATAATGTCTGAGTCAGATTTGCAATGCAGACATCCAATGTGTGCAACAGAGCCATCAACAACGTTTATCAGTTCAGTTGTCTATACATATAGGACATTTTTTCTTGAGATATACCCAAGGGAAAAGGCAGCAAATTAGGTACAGTCTGTGCACAAACAACATTGTTTACTGGGAGAGATGGCAAACAAACTCAGAGAAGTAAGGAATTTGTATAAGACCTGGAAAAAAAATGAAGTAAGACTCCAAAGAAATTTGTAAATATTGAAAATCTGTGCCTCCACATTGTACCATATCATTGGTTAACATTGGGAGTGGCATACAGGAATCATAGAAAACATTCTAAGACTCTTTCAGCTTTTATTCCACAGGTATCTCTCTGCGAAGGGGCTTTATACTGCCTTGACTGCTTTTTCTGCACGTTTATATACACATGGTCAGGCTGCAGAGACTTGCATTATGGTATCTTGCCTCTGGACTATGCTAGGCTGTAATAACCTTACCTTTGATCTGGCTTTCCACTAATACTTCACTATCTTGTGATCTGACAGTTCAGTGGTTTTCTGAATTTCTTAAATGTGGGTAATGTCATAATAACCATGATCTGTTAAACACTTTGTGTCCTGCAGGCATTGTGCTCTGTGCTTCATTTATTAGCATCTGTTTTATTCTTTACAGCAACTTGATGAGGTAGGTAGTGCTATTACACACATTTCAAAGATAAACTCAGGCACAATGAGGTTAAATAACTTGCTTAACCTCACTTGTGCTCTTGTCTACCATGTTGTCAAGTTCACTGTGATTTCCCCAGAGGTAAGTGCCACAGGGTGTGGAATTCTCTTCAGAGCTTTGGTTCTAGACACACTTTTATGTACATCTAGACAGATAATCGTAGTTAATCTTATGAGTATACCAGGTAATTTCAGGGCTCTCTCTTTGCTCCCCCAAATATCTTTCTTGCTAGATTGCTAGTGGTTAAAATCTTAAAATTTAGAAATACTTAATTTTGGCATGAAGCTTCTTGTTCTCTATTTAAAGGAAAGATATTTCTGGAAATCTAATTATAACAAATATTACTGGGCATTAACATAACTGTATTTTATCAGCTCTCTTTTTAAGTGAGCAAATTTTGGTAGGAGTAAGTTGAGGGAGTGTGATGTTGATAAGAAAAGGCAGTGCCAAGGGAAATATGGCAGAGAAAGTTGTTAGGGGAACCAAAAGATCAACTGTATCTGATTTCCAATTTAGCCATAATTAATACCTGTTTTTAATGATGTGTATATTAGGAGTTATTCACATACTATTTAGAATGCTATTTCATCAGAAAGAATGGGGTTCTTTGAAATTCATGTTTTTGCTTGATTTTAAATTCCCTATTTTTGTTACATTGTGGATATTCAATGTAAATGATTGTGTGCCAATACATTGCTAGTTGGAATTTAGGGTAGGGCATTGTTCTAAGTATATTTAGATCCAAACTATTGGAAATTCTGAGTCCTGTCTTCTTTCTTTCTGTTTTTGATTGCAAAACTGAACACAAACACACGCATTGATCTATAAAAGAGACCAAGCAGAACTAGTGGAAAAAATACATTGATGAACAAAATAAAGCCTTGCCCCATGCAATTGATGGCTCTTTCACATGTGCGTTTTCTTGCAATATTCATGAGAAAGTCAAATATCACATTTGTGTCAATTGGCAACTTTAACAGCAGTTTCCATTTCAATTGTCTGTTGATTCTTTATTGAATTATTTGGGACTTGGTTGAGTGAATTTTGTATTTCCTTTGCTATAGGATGAACATTAAATTCTTGCCTGAAACCAGTTTCTTTCAGATAGTTCGAACTCCCCAAATCCGATGCAAAGTATAGCACTAATTCTTGTTGGAACGATACATTGTATTTTATAAATGCACCCATTTGGCTTCATGCTCTAAGCAGGTATGAATTTAGCTATCATGAGTCATTTTTGACAGCATCTTAAATTTTCTGGGTCGCAGTCATATGATTTGTGTGGATGTTTTTGGGAAATGGAAGGAAAGTAGAGACAGTGAGAAGTACTGAAAATTACAAAGGAGCTTATTCAAGACAGACTAAGTCTGGACTGAATTACCTAAGGAATGGTTCCAGGTAGCAGAGAAGGATGGTGAAGCTGGCAATCAGTTAGGATAATGTGAAAAGTAAAGTAGTGTGTAAGTAAGTTGATGGCTTGATAATCGAACTATAGTACCTTTCATTTTTCGCTGCTGAGTCCACAAAATCTCTTTGGCTATATTTTCTGTCCCTCTGCTACTTTTCTTCTTTAAATAATTGTGGTCAGCCACAAATATGCCAATTATCTTCTCTGACAATTAGGATTGGGTTTCTCTTCAAAGAATACCTGGAACAAATTATGGAGGGAAACCTTAGAATTGGGGACATATGGCCTTAGCCCTATAAGCTGGCCAGATTCTCTCACGGCAAGCTACTGACTGAAGGAAGCCTTTATGGGATGGCCCTGCCAGATATTTGCACCCTTCCTAATTCCCCAAGATGTTAGTTGGGATTAGGGTTTCTCAGAGAAAAAGTACAGTCCCATTTAGCATACAGCCCCTGGAGAGCTTGGCTATGTCATAGACCTTCCAGGAATCAGTTAACATTCGTTTTTCCACTTACTTTTTATACTGATTTATAATGTATTTTCTTGTAGAAGCTCTGGACAAGTAAGACTCTTTCCTACATTTTTCCTCCATATCCTTTATTTCCCAACAAGATGGCCTTTGCCCCAGATTTCTACTTGTTCATTTCCATTATGCAAGTTCACCACTAAGAGCCCTTTCCTGAGCAAGGAGACAGAACTTCATGATACAGTTTACAAATAAAAAACTAATTAGTGCATCACAAAATTCAAAATTTTCTCTGCTTTGGATAGGTCTATGTGATTCTTACTATGCAAACCATTAGACGTAATACATTTTTATGGAAGTATGGTATCTAACAATTAAAAAATTCTGTCACAAGACTTAGCTTTCTGTTTTTCCAAATCAAAGCCCTAATAAGTGATTTTTCAAAGTGCCTTCAAATTCTGGGGTCCCATGTTGGAATTTTGGCAAGTTATTCATGATTTATATTTCACAGTATTTTGTGACATATACTGACGTTGAGCCTTACATGTTGCAATAATGATCCCATTTCATCTAGTGGTTATTAATGTATAGTATGGTTTAACAGCACTATATCCTTTTAAAAGCACTTTGAAACTCAAACTATATACAAAGTCATTCTTGTCTCTTGAACTTTATTCTACATAAAATGAGATTTTAGTGGAAGTGGAAGGTTATCTTTTCATTTTAAGATGACATTTTACTAATTAAGAAAAAAAATGTTAATGTTGTAGCTATTTTCCCCAACCCAGAGAATATTTTAAAGGGTGATTAATGAGATTTATCTGTCTTTACAAATATGTTCTTTGCCAGTGAGTATGGGAGTCTTCATTTCTCTTCTTAGAAATGTTGCTGGATTTAATTCAGTAAAACAAAGTAGTCATTTCTCATATTTATCTATAAATTGCATTGAATCTTGTTGTAGTCACATTAGGAAGTAATGATTTATATGCTTTCTAATTATTTATCTGCTTATATAAGCACAGTTCCATTTTAGAAATGTTATTGAATTAATGCTGTAATACATAGAGCAAAAAGAAATAAATTCCATAGACAAAGCTCTGTTTTTCAGCAATCTGATCTAGTTTTGCATACCCTCCTCTGTAATATAGGTGTATACAGTACCAAGCTGGTAATTTATTTTAAGATTTAAATAGACTCTAGGAAGACAGTAGAGAAAATGCTTATCTACTGCAAAGTGAATGTTTTCCTGAATATAAACTGTAAGAGGCTAAACCCACGGAGTTAAGTAACCATCCTATTTCAGAAGTAGAGATACAATATAACAAGAGGGGGTGTCCTTCCTCTCTATTTCCCCATGCAAGGACATTGGAATGAGAAGGTAGATGGCAGGTGTATAGCTCAGGAAATCCTGTAATATAGACAAGGGAAGGAGCTCAGAATTCTTTTGAGGACTTCCCCTAAGACTCCTGTTAAACTTAATCTTAGAGAAACTGAGAAATAAATGGCCTTAAAAAGGGGGGGGGATACAATAAAAGTTTATTTTTAAAAAAATTCAAGTTTTATTAAAAAATCCAAGCTTAATACTGAGAGAAAAATACTGCCATATGTGGAGTCCTATTTTATATTCATATGCTTACAAAAATGTATAAATATAATACATAAATGCTGAAGAAGTGCAGAAGTATAATAAAAAGGTGAGGCCTGGTATTACATACATACATACATACATACATACATATATTAAAGCGTTTTATGCATGTATATTTTTTAAAGTTTTAAAGAAGAATTTGAAGAGTGGAAGGGACCTCACTTGGTGTAAGGAGTATGAGAAAAACAAATCTGCAAAGTGATTTTTTTCTCCTAGATAAGTACCTATTTTCAATTACCAATCAAGCAAAATTGTTTACTTTTGTTGGAAGCTGCTCAGTTATTGCTGAATAATACAGCACCCTTAAAACTTACGGCTTTAACAACAGTTTATTACCTCTTATGGTTTTATAGATTGACTAGTCTCAGCTTGACCAGTTGTCACTTGGGATCCCATACAGTTACTATCGGATGGCTGGGGCTGGAATCATCTGAAGACTAGATGTCAAGATGGCTTTTTCACACATGTATCTAGGGCCTAGATTGGGATAGTGGGAAAGTTGAGGGCAGGCTGGGCATTTCTCTGTGTGGCCTCTCCAGAGGTGGCATGGGCTTCATCATAGCATGGTAGTGGTCTCAGGGTAAGTGGACCTCTTATGCACTAGTTGTTTACCTCAGAACAAGTGACTCAAGGGATAGGAAATAAAAGTAGCCAATTTTTAGATTCCTGGCATAGTCACTTCCTCATATTCTATTGGTCAAAATACAGTGTGTGCCAAAATTCAAGAGAGAGGACATGGACACCCTACCTCTCCATGGGAGAAGTGTCAAAGAATTGTGGTCATCATTAATCTACTACAAAAAAATATGCATGATAGCTCATTAGGATGCTTCTTATGTTTTCTTTGTTGAAATAGTAGGGAAAAGAAATCAAAACCTGTAAAGAATCCAGTAGATCTACTTCAGCATAGGCAAAGTCAACAGTTAATGCCTCAAAAGCAATTTGAAGCATCACAGTGCCTGTCACCTTGACATCAGAATCACCTTGCCCCCTGATAAGTACCATGGACATCACTTTTATAAGTCATATCCTATGCATATGCAGTACTGTTGCTGGGTGTTTAAAGAAGAATCTTTTGTAAAGTGAAGAAAAATTTAAAGACATTGAACATGGAGGCACAATGATAAATGTTACTTTATTGTTCCTTTCTTGTTCCCTTAGTGTTTTCTGAAAGGATTTTTGAGCTCCTCTTGATACTTAACTGGGCTAGTGTTAAGCCTTTAGTATAAGCATCTTGTTCTTGGTCTCAGGATCTGAAAGTGATTGGTTGTGACTGGGGAAGAGGTTGGCAAAGGAAATACCCTGCAGGAGACAGGAGGCTCTAATTTGCAATAAATGTTGTATTTGGTTTCCATGGAAACTGGTTTGGATGGTGAATCTCACTGTGTGTGCTTGTGTGCCTCCATGCTCAGATCTTTAGGAGACGATACAATGATAGAGGGATGGTGTTAATAAAAATTGGAAAGATCAGTTCATGTCTGGTAGAACAAAAAGAATTCCTTGGGGTCACTGGTGTTGATTTTATGCTCCAAGTGCAACTCATATATCATGTTCAGTGACAGACATGTATAGGTGTGTCAGCATTCACAATTGCAGGTGAAACCAAGCTAAACTGAATTTTAAAATGACATAAAGGTGTAAGTTTTCTAGTCCTTATTTCAAGAATCAGGAAAACAAAATTCTTGGGTTGACTTTTTACTGTCTTGCCTTTCATGTATCTTGGCAGAAAGTTTGGGCTTTTGTCCCGAATTAATCTGAAAATTTGATTTAAAAAAATATTGTGCTTCTCCACTCCTCCCTCAGCTCTTTGAAAACTTTTCAAAGGGGGAAAAAAAGGATCATTTAGATGTTCATGCATACATGATTGAAAGGAGTATGAATGGTGGGGGTGGGGGTCTTAATGTATTATATCAAGTTACTAAAATGACCTTTAACAAAATGTCGAAATATAATAGAAAAATTGCCCCGACGTCACCTTTTGTCTATAGAGCCAGTACCAAAACCAAATGATTTTAATCATCCTCTGGACTTTCTCTCCATTATTTTTGTTAAAGCCTTGTGATCTGTTGTCTTGGTACTATAGCAACAGTAGGGAAAGGGAAAGGAACAAACAAAATAAAGGGGATTAGAGTCTGAGACACATCTTCACACTAAGTGGGCATTCTCTACTTAATGTCAGACAAACAAATATATCTTTTGTAAGTTGGTTTTCAGCAAAATATTTGATTTGGGAGATTTTTCTAGAGAGTTTAAAGCATGTAACTGCTAGAGTACTTGATGGAGAATCAGATATAATAGCTATGTCAAGGAATTTGAAGACTAGATTGCAAGTCCATGTTTGTTTGTTACTTAACTGGTTACTGCTCTCTTAAAAGCTAATTCATGACTTCACCTTTGGTCAGTGCAAATGATAGTTTGGCTATTTGGCTTAAAACAGCAAATTTGTGGGAAAAAAATAATAATTACATTCCTGAAAATGCAAATATGCTTGATGAACTAATGACTCTAAGTGGCAGCCTTTCAAAAAAGAAAGCTGAGTAGATGCCCATTGTAAGAACTTTCCATTTTTTCCCCTTTTTACTCACTGCTAGATATACCCACTTCTATTAGAGTTGGAACGAGGCATTATACTAACAGGTATAACCCAAATAAAAAATTAAGTGTAAGAGAGGTGACCTACTATCCTATCATATGTACAAAAACAATCAGTGTAAATGAGTGGAAACACCCAATTTGATTATTTTGGAGTCATTCTAGAAGAATACACTTTCTCTCCATTTGAAGGTAATGTTTAACACTAAATACTGTCTTACCAATGACCATAAGGAATCAATTTGGCTATCTCTAAAGGAAAATCCTTCTTTTGGATCAAAAGGGTGACAATAACATCACTGTTTGCACAGAACAGCCCTGTTTTATGCCTCTTGCCCAGCATAATTATTAGTAGTGTCCCCATTCACTCTCTCAAGTGTCCCAGTTTGAATGATCAATTACATGGTCACCCTATTTATACACTAATCCCAAAGCCTTAAGGCATTGATTAAACACCTAGCTGTTCATGCTGCTTCATGATACATTAATTATACTAAGAAACAGCAGAGACGAACCTCTGCCCTCCAGAAACTTCATGTCTAGGAGACACAGTGTTACTGAGAATACACATATAAGAAATCAAGTGCATTAGAAACAGTAACTCAGAGACCAGAGTGTGTCTGTCATAGTCTGCAGGAGCGCATTTGTTTTCAGGCCAGGGCAGAAGGAGCTCTAGTTGAGGACTGTAGGAGTTCCATATAGGAATGATGCAGTGAAGATAAGTTCAAATCTTTTCTTAGTTTATCTAGAACGAGCCATCTGAAAGGGGCTATTTCCATTTTTTTTTTTTGCTCTGTTTTACTATTAGTTGCCTCCCATGAGCAAAAAGGGAAGTTAGTTTGCTCTCCACTAGACTGTCTTGTGAACCCACTGTACCACTTGAAACTGTCCAGAAATCAGGACTGAGCCTTGGCTTTGTGAAGGATATAATCAGCAACCATTTTCCAAATTGGTTTTTAGCACTTTCTCATAGTGAATCAGTGTGTGATCGAAAAAGACAGGAATGATAAACTTTATCCCCAAAAACTACATTAGCAATGCGGTAGTGCTTTGAACACAATTTTTTAAAAAAAGATCTTTAGCTAGCCTGATACCTTATTACATTGACCAAAGAGTGAATCTTGAAGTAGCTGTGTATTCTTTAGGCCCCCAAAACCCCTAGACTACCAGTGAATTGTGTGATTTAGAAAACAGTATTGGGCTAAGAGGGTTCTGTTCTGAAGGTCTATACACTATTTACCTGCCCCTGGCTCTGAATCTACAGGGAGAAGGAGAGGGAACTTCAGGGAACAATGACCCATGAGGCTTTGAACATATGCACATAAGAAAGCATATTCTGGAAGGTATTATTGAAAGCATATTCTGGAAGCATTCTTCAGACTCTATGAGAAGGTCTTATTTGTAAGCCAATAGAAGTCCTGAGAGAAATCTCTCCACCATCACCTTTGAGCTGCCACTCATACAGACAGGAGTCAAAACCTCAGCCTTAAATTGGAGGGTTCCCAGTAGCGCTCTGCTCTTTCAAGTCATAGGATCAGGTTGTATTTGAAGTGGTTAGAGGTATTTTACCCTTCTGTTTCTTTTGTTCTTTAGCAAATCAGTTTATTTATCTATGATGCAATATTACATAGATATGACTTGGATATAGTACAGCTTGTTTACTGAGAACTGCTAGACACTAGGGTGTTTGGGTTATATTGAAGTTTTCAAGGTAAATGAGGTTCCTTGTGCTAAACCCAAGACCTACTAATTAGGTTTATCTGCAGTACTTCCCAAACACCATGACTGGTGGTCATACTTCTGGGATGTTTTTAAATGTTATTTCCTATGCTTTGAATGTCTTCTTGTCTAACTGGAGAACCCCTACTCATATTTCCATATTTCACTCAAGGGTCACTTTATCTTTGAAGACATTATTTTCCTCATAACTCCCCTCACCTCCATCTCCTACGTAGATGTGATCCCTCTTTCCATTACTTGTATAGCTGTCTACCCCAGTTAGAAGGTAAGCCTCTTGAAAGAAGAAACTGGCCTATAGTAGGGAATCCATAGCTAAATGGGTATGTTACTGAATGAAATAACAAAAGAGAATGGTCCCAAAATAGTAAATCACAAGTTGATGAGGAGTCCACTGGGCCCCTTGTGGAAATGGCCATCTCTGAAAAATTTCAAGATTGCTCCAAAAATGCCTGTCCTGTCCAACATCAGCCTGTACTGCTACCTCCTTTTCTAGGCAGAAACATCAGTTCTTAGCAGACTAGACATGTAGCCAGAACTGCTATTCCCTGCCAATTTTGCAGAAGGACATTTAAAAATAGACTTTTTTCCCCCCATGTAGTCTCTTAATGGTCAGAAAGCCACAAACCTCTTTTGGATTCTGTTTTAATCTCTGAGCTGAACATTTTCTTCTACTCTTTTTAATTTTTCCTGCAGGCACTCCATCGATGATTGTCGTAGGAAATACATTTAAGAAAATGGTACTCTTTTGTTAGCACTGTAGTCAAAGAATCATTCTGTGTCTTTCTCTGCTGTTGATTTCTTTTTTGGTGAGTTTTGTGTGATAAAAGATTAAAGTAAGAATATACTTATTATAAATATTTTGTGTTTTCTCCCTCCAGTGGGAGCATCAACATAAATGCCAAGCAATCTGAATTAAATAACTTAAGTAGCAGTATTGCTTTTCACTTGCTTGTATTACACAGGAGGTATGGCTGGCTATACAGCACTACCTGAGCCATACATTTCATATTTGCAATCAGCCTATTATACATGAACTGTGAAAATTGGAGAGTGCTTTTTATGATAATTGGAAGTTGTTTTCCTTGATGTATGTTAGGCCCTTGAGAGAGCTTGGATTACTTGTCTGTAATTTTGGTATAGGCTTTAATGCTATTTATTTAACATGAATTTTATTGCTCCTGAATATATTTTCCTATGTCTGTCCACTGAGTGACATACATGCTATAATTTAAATAACATTTTTATTTTGAATATCATTATGCAGTGTATTTTGCTTGTTCTCAACTTCAAAGAGTTATCTTCCCTTAGGGCATGATTCATAGAAAAATGAAACTACCTCTGGATTTTAAATTAAGTGTACAAATGGAAATACAAAATCCAGTCTCTCTTTGATTCTATCTGGTTCTTTCCATATTCTGAGTAAAACTGACCCAGTGTTTCAGCTACTGACTGAATCTGTAGGTGATCAGTCCAACATTTTATGCCGTACATAATTATGTCTTTTGGAGCTTGCTTTCTTGCCCTTACAGTCTTTCTCTGGTTTGACTGGTCTCCTGCCTGCTCACTGAATATCTCATGCTCGTTCCTTCTTTTATGTCCTTTATTTCTCTGGTAGCAGACTATTTTGTCCCTGGTATAGACCTTTTTTATCTAAATCCCCTCATACCACTGCTTGACTAGATGGTTCAGCTTGTTTTATTGCATCTGTAGGTATTTATATACCTACTCCAGCCCAAATTGATCCCTTATCAAGTGGTCATAGCACTTATTTTCTAGATGTCTATGTTGGTCTAACCATATGTAACGGCATCTTGCTTCTCTAGAGATCAGAAGTATGGGAAAGCACCCCCTGAAATGGTGGGCACAGTGTAGGGCACAAAGCCAGTGCATTTTAGGCAAAAATTTTATAAGAATCTTAACACATAAATTCTAATTCTTAGTGAACTTGCGTATCTAGTTTCTAAGTTCTCAAGTGAAAAGACACAATCAGCCAAACCTCATTTTTCTGAACTGTTAGGTGGAAGTAACAGATATTTCATCACATCTAAGATCCCATTGATTGTAAGATGGCCCCTGAAGAAAGAGAAGATGCTGCCCATGAAATGGTGTCACAGGGGTTTGCTAGCACTTTGGATTTGTATTGTAAATTTATTGGAAGAATTGTTCTTATCATTAGTTAGGCATATGGTTTCAGCTGTATCAACATACATGTTTAGCATATGGCATGAAATAAAGTAATGCATTTTTCAACAGGTTTTAATCTCTGGAAACTTCTTTTCATGGTCATGCTTCTGGAGCACAGTGCAGTGATACCAGTGAGACCTGAGATCAAACCCTTCCTCTGCCAATCACTAGCTTCATAATCTTGAGCAGATTACTTTAAGTTTTAGTCTTACTTTACCTATAAAATGGGGAAAGTAATTCCTATTTGTCATCATTATTTGAAGCAAATAAGATAATAGAGGTGAAGTGCAAGTGTTTGTTCTTTGTTATCTATGACTCTGTATATTTAGCCTCCCAGGCCTTGTCTCATTTTTTTTTAACTTAGTTTTCTTTACAGTATTTAATATGCTTGGTTGTGACAGCCTGTTTAGACATAACAGCTTGCAGTCCACATATTGATTCTAATTGAGATTTTGTGCTTTGTTTAATTAAATATCCTACTTCATATGATGTATGGTTTCAAATTTATAGAAACTTACCCCAAATAAGGAATGTTAGCTAGCCAATACATGTATTTATAGTTACAGAACTCAATAGCATGTCAGGAATAGCTAAAGTAAGTCACAGGCATCTCTGTAGGGCAGAAGTTGTGCTTATGTCTCCTTATAGCCCACACTGAATTTCTCAGAATTCCCTGGCTGCTCTGTTAACGTCTCATGACCCTCTGAATTACCTCTACTGTCAAATATTGGAGATTGCTGTTTTCTCTGAAAACAAAAACAAAATTTAAAAGGTATATGGTGTGGAAAATAAGGAAATTGGGGTATGTTAGACTACAATTCTGCTTTTTAGTGACTATACTCAAAAAGATTTTATGAAGAGCAGCAAAGAAGTAGTCCATTGTCAGACACAGTTCTAAGGTAGCACAGTCTTTTAAAGTTACCATCATTAGATTTAACTGTAGATGCAATGGTTGAACTGGTTCTTTCTCTTTCGATTCCTCCCCTGACAGCAGCTGCAGGCCAGCCCAGAACTGGACAAAATCAGAACAGACCAGTTTGTGTCTGTGTCTGTCTAAATTTCTCTCTTTTCTCTCTGTGCTCTTCCATCCTGAACCTTCTTCTGTATTTATTGGGTGACTAGAAATACAAAAATAAAACATGGCTTCTTCCCTAAAGGAGCTCCATTCCGCCACTTTCAGATGAAAAACTGAAGCCTAAAGAGGCTAAGTGATTTGCAGTCATACAATTAGTAGGTACAGTTTTCTGCCAATTAATTCCATAAATACTAATTGGGCATCTAAGTGCAATGAACTCTGCCAAAGCCTTGTCTGCTTGGTATTCTTCCTTCCTAGAAAGAAATGTAAATCAGAATGGAGATGTCTCAGACATATACTTTGACTTCTGTTACAAGGGTATTTATGCAAACACTGTTCACATGGATGAGATCGGAGTATCATACTAAATTTTCAACAACCAAAGTGTAGCAAGTAGTATTATTTATTTTACATCGAGGTAAATACTTCACTTTGCCTAGAGGCAGGCTTAGTAATACAGGTAACCTGTTTTCATAGATCAAGGGGTCAAAAATTCAAGCTTACCAAAGAAAGAAATAAGGAGAAGATTGTTCCTATTATAAGATTTCTTAAACTTACAAATGGATTCACTGCAGGATTACTTGAAAGAGATTCTCCCTTCTCATTTTTATGTATATGTTTGTTGATCATTGACTACTCATCAGAAAAAACTAAGGAGCAGAGAGACAAATAGCTGAAGTGTTAGGAATTGCTGCCAAATGATGATCACTGCAATGCAGATAAAATAGCTAAACATTATAATGTAACTTGATGGGAAGCATAGTGTTTGATTTGTGAAATTTTGTGAAATTGAATTCAGACACTAATTTGCAAAAGATGTACATAGCACAGAGAAGCACACTGGACTTAAATAAGAACCATTCTAGAGCAGAGGTTCGTAGCATGCATAGATTCTTGAGGGGGAGAGGTTCTGTGAATGAGTCCAACCTTGCTGCAATAATGCTGCATTTGAAAACCATCACAAAACTCGCTTAAAAACAACAGTTATTTATTCTCATCTATACATTCTTAAGTTAGCTAGAGTTTGGTTGATCTAGGCAGGGCTCATTTGGGCTGAGCTCCAAACTGCAAGTTGAGCCCAGGTCTACTCTACATGTCTCTCATCTTTCTTGTAAGAAAAGGCTACCTGCACATTTTCTTCTCATGGCAATAGCAGAAATGCAAGAAGGGTAAGCAGAAATATGTGATGGCTCTTAAAGAGTAAAGTTGGAACTGGCATGTCACTCACATTGTTCAAAGCAAATTATGTGGCCAAGGCCAACATCAGTGGGGCAAGGAAATATTCTCTGCCTCTGGTGGGAGGAGCCACCAAGTCCTATGGCAAAGGAGAAATAGTAGGAGCAATGATGCAGTCAACCACAGTGGGCTTCAGGGAGACCAGAGAAACCCTGAAATTGTTTACTAAAATGTATTGTGTAAGATTATTTTTTTGGCCGCAAGTTCTTACTGCTCATCAGATTCTCAAGGGGGACATGGGATTCCACCCATTACCATTTGAGAACCATTTACTCTGGGGCCATTTGTTATTTATTTGTTTGTTCATCAACTATATTAATATGCCCCAGTTCTTGATGCAAAGTTTATTTATGTGACTATTTTCTCATTTTCAGGGGATTGGGGATTTGGTTTCTTTCCATCAGGCTATGGATTTTGAGAGCCCAGTTGATTTGGCAGGGGTCTATTCAACACCTGTTAATTCTTCAATGCCGGAAACTTAGTTGACACTTTTTCCCATAGTGATACGTTAGTGAATTCTTTATGTAAGCAATGCAGCTGGAGTAGGGGCTTTGAAACAAGAAAGATCTAGTTTCAAATTTTAGCCCTTCCATTCACTACCTGTGTGATCTCAGGCAAGGAAATAAACTTCTATGCACCTTAGTTTCCTAATCTGTAAAATGGGAATAATAGTTCCCATGCTACAGGGTCATTGTGAGGATTAAATGTGACAATGTATGTATGATACTTGTCCCATGTTAGGCACTCAATAAATGCTAGTCCCTCTCATTCCCAAGACCACCTATGTCACACTGATGCTTTTATCTTTGCTCTATAATATAAATAATATCTCCCTCTCCTGACAGATAATATTGAAAAAATTTCTGAATCCTATTCCTCCTTATTATTTGATTCTTGAGAACAGCAATTAGCTACTTCCTTCTATCATCAGATTCTGAACCTACAATCAAGCTACATTTACACAAATTCTCTTCAGCCTCCTCTCCTGGCATGAATGTTACAGAAACAAAGTAGCTTCTTGTCTGGGAAGGTACTGCCAAGGCCAAAAGGAAATAGACCTTTGTCTTTCCTAGCCACCTCTGGCCTTTTACTTAACAGGGACTAGGGAGATGAAAAGTAATTCTTGGCAAGTAAAGTACTCTTTGACATAGTAGATTAAGCAATAATGGAAAAACTTCTGAGATATTTTTCACAAATTACTGATGACCTCAAAATTACATCAACTGAGACAACATTTTTGTTATTTGAATTCTGACACAGATTGGGTGAGCCTTCATAGGGAGTGAGAAACAAGCACTTCTCTAGGTTAGTAGGAATTGGGCTGTTTTGAATCTTTTTCCAGCCACAAAAACTGTTAACCTTGACAATTCTATTTGGATCTAAAAAGAAATACTCTAATATCTAAGTATTTAATTCTCTTCTAAAAGTTCCTTCAGCTTGAAGTCTAACAGGTTTTATATTTAGCACTGGGTGACATTGCATTTCCAGAATGGCAGCTGCATAATTAATAGATTATAACTTTTAGGATATGTTTTATATTTCTGTGTATATATAGGTAAATATTCTGGAAATATTACTGATGTTCTCGATAACAATCAGCTCCCAGCTTGGCCAGTGTAAGTAAAATTAAGGTCAGGTTTAAAATACTAAATATTTTATATCTGAAATGCTTTTATATTTCATCCATTCAATTCTAATGAGCAATAAACAAATAAAAATAAAGGAAGAAAGCAGATTATACACTGTGGTCAATGGAGAAGACAAGCTGATGATCAAATTTATACACTGCTCCAGAGGGAATGAAAAGGCTACTGTTTAAAAGAGCATCTTCAGTGCTTTTTAAAGTTGATGTGAGACAATTTATTTAGATGCTAGGCAGTGGGAAATTAAACACTGCTCAACAAGTTCATTGTCCTATTAGAGCTGTTCTTCTTTGGCTAGGGAGGAGACATTAAAGGTTGATGGTATTTAATACAATACCTCAAATATTTTTATTCCATTATGGATTTGCTATTAATTTGGGACTCTAAAAAAGGGACAAAGTGAGCTATTTTAAGGGCTCTTGTTTATTTATTTTTGTAGCATGCTACCATCTTTTCATTGAAGTATAGTTGATAGCCAATATTTATTGGTTTCAAGTATACAACATAGTGATATGAACAGTTACTTACATTATTAAATGCTCACTCCAACTAGTACAGTTATTAATGTCAACCCAGAAAGATGTTACAGAACTATTGATTGTATGCTCTGTTATATTTTCATCCCTATGACTAATTTACGTTATGATTGAGATTTTGTGCCTCTTGATTCCCTTCACCTATTTTATCCCAACCCCTCCCCCATGGTAACCACCAGTCACTTCTGAGTGTGAGTCTGTGGCTGTTTGTTCGTTTTGTTGCGTTTTGAGTTTCCACTCAAAAGTGACATCATATGGTATTTGTCTTTCTTGCCTGGCTTATTTTACTTGTCATTATATCCTCTAAGTAACACATCTGACTATAGGTCAGTCAGAGGGGCTTTTAGCTAGACAAGACTAGCCCACTTGGGTGGGAAAAATGTTTTCATTAAATGTAGTCATCTCAGTGAGCAATACACTAAGTTGTCACCTCCATGTAGGTTGGTTGAATGTGATTCCTCTCTCCAACAATTCTAGCTCTTCTCAAGATGAGTAGTTCTTTAAAATAAAATAAAAAACATTCTAAGATAAATATCCATTAGGCTCTAAATGGGAATGAACTCCGGGAACATTTAGAAATGTAAACACTGCACTGAAATCTAAAGAACCAACTCTCTCAGGAGATGAGTGAGCTGGCTTTTAACAAGGGGAAAATAATGGGTGTCTTCCAGGATCCCTGGACTTTTTAAAGTTATATTATCCCTATTTTACAGATCATGATAATGAAACACAGAAGGGATAAGTGGTGTTCTAAGTCATACAACTAGTGAGTGTCAAAGCCAAAATTAACCCTCAGAGCATTCTTGCACTAACTTATTACTTAAGAGTTTGAATCCAAGGAGAGGAAGAGTGTTAGGTCAGAAAATCACTCAAAACTGCCTGGGCATCTTGCCTTCTATTTGCAAATGTTCTTCTCTTTGTATTTGTATACTATCCTCATACCAATCGATGGCCATTGCTGGCAGTCACTGGATAAATTGTTCCTCTCTTGACAGTTTTGCTCTAAGTTGAGAAGTTACTTTTCTGTATTCTAAATACTTGAATTTTCTCTTTGTATGTGGTCAGCATAGCAAACTTGCATTTTTAGAAAATGATAAAGTGATGTCTTGGAGTTTTTGATTCTCTTTTTGTTCTTAATTTTTTTTTTAATTTTATAACTCTCCCCACTCTCATAGCATCTCATCCTGCATAACTACCCACACATCTAATTCATGCGCCCTCTGCACAAAAGGAAAGAATGGTAATGACTGTGGGGTGTGCTGTTAAACTGATATATTTCCATATCTTCTCTAGACCATTTTCCTTGAGGCCTTCTAAGAATGAATCATAAGGCTTATTGCCCTGGTGCGGGGCAGGGGAAGGAGAGAAAGGCACATGAAAGTATATTAGGAATGAAAAACAGGAATATAATGACAGATAAAGATTTGAAAAAAACCAGGAGAGAATATTATGGAGGAACTTTATGCCAATTAAATTAAAAACAAGTGAAATGGACATATTAATAGAATGTGTCATTTATTAACATAGTCTCAAGAAAAATTAGAAAACCTTTGTAAACCAATATGCTTAAACAACTGAGTTGTTGGTAAATAAAAATTGACCTGCCTCCAAAAAAAAGACTCCAGGCCAGGTTATTAGATGATTTATTGACAAAATTACCCTTCCGAGGCTAAACCACTCCAGATTACATTAACAATTTCAGGAAATGGAAAAAAGAATCTCAGTTTATTTTATAAGACTAGCATGGCTATGACATAAGACCAGGAAGGGACAGAATCAGAAACATATGGTCCAAGCTCAGTTATGAGCACAGGTGAAATGTCTGAAACAAGAACCACTCAAACAAATACAACTCAGGTCAGAACCCCAAGGGTGTTCTTTAATTCCTCTTTTCCTCCTCATATATCACATCTAATGAATCAGTTGGCAAGTTCTGTTGACTCTGACTGTTAAAGATATCCCAAATCTGTTTTCTGTTCTTGTCTCCACAATCACCCTAAGCTCCCTCTCAGTGCAGTGGCCTCCTTACTTATCTTTCCACTTATCCTTACCACAGTACATAGTCCTTTAAAATGTAAATCAGATCATGCCATTCCCAGATCAAAACTTTCTAAAGGTTATCCATGGTGCATAGAATAATATCCAAGCCTCTCACCATGATCTACAAGTCCCTGATGATCTGGCCTTTGCCTTACTCTTCAGCCCCATCTCTGACTACTGTCCTCCTGGCTCACCCCACTCTAGAATTACCTCTTCCTGATATTCAAAAAGACCAAGCTTGTTTCCAGCTCAGAGGTTTTAAATTTTCTGTTCTGCCTACCTGGCATATCCTGTTCCTCCAGCTGTTTGCGCAGCAGTCTCCTCCATTCCGGTCTCTATTCAAATATCACCTCCTCAGAGAGGTCTTCCCCAATCTATCTTGCCATTTCTTCATCCACCCTTCCGTGTATTCCCTTAATGGTCTTCGTTTTTCTTCATATCACTTACCAGTATCTAAGATTGTCATTTTCAAATCTTTTGGAAGTTCATTGTTTTTCTCCCTCACTAGAATGTAAGCTCCAGGGAGGCAGGGAGTTTTCTTGTTCTCTGATGTATTCCCAACACCTAGAAGAGGACCTCATAGGAATTAAATATATATTGAAGGAATAAATCGAGTCCAACATTCTTCATTTTTTTTTGCACATTAAAATTTTTATTAGCTACTGCTGCATCATGTCCAAAACCATGAGCCATTTATATGCCTACCCCAAGGTAACAATCCTACCAGATAATTATCAGTCTCTCCATTTGCCCATCTGATGGGCAGAGGCAGATAATTTGTTTTAATTTGCATTTCCCCACAAAATCCTTACCAACCTAATGAGCAGAAAAGAACATCTGGCTTTATGGGCATTTCCCCGACCACTGTGATGAACATCTTTTTGAGTTTCACCAGCCATTTGCTTTTCCTCTCTGTGAGTCACCTCTTCATGTCTCCTACCATCTCTTTAGCAGCAGCTCATTCTCTTACGGAATGTTGCCGATCAGTGTTGCAAGGTTGGTATTATACTCATTTTGCAGGTAAGGAAACAGGCTTAGAGAAGTGAAGTCACTTGTCAAAGAGGTAGGTGGCAGAGCCAGCAAAATGGAAACTTGATCTGATTGCTGAATCCTGTGCATAAAGCATCTGGTACATCCTAGCCCTGATTGCTTCTCCAGGAAAGAGTGGTTTGTCCATTGGCCTTTCTTCCATATGATGCTTCTGGCAGTCTGGGTATAATAGGCAGAGGAGGACGCTCAAGTCTTTCAGGGAGCAGCCCTGGGCTGGGTGTAGGAAGGCTGCAGTTCCCATTTTGGGCAGCAGGTGGCGATGTTAGGCTGGAGGCTTGGTGGGCAATGAAGCCTTCACTCCTTGTTGTGGGGCATGTAAAGACATGTGGCCTCTTTGTGTTTTACCAGCCATTTGCTTTTCCTCTCTGTGAGTCGCCTCTTCATGTCTCTTACCATCTCTTTTTTTTTTTCTGCCATTACTGTTTTATTTTTCACTTGCTTCCTTTATATTCTTTTCTTTAAAATTTCGGTATCATTAATCTACAATTACGTGAAAGACATTATATGTACTAGGCTCCCCCCTTCACCAAGTCCCCCACACATACCCCTTCACAGTCACTGTCCATCAACGTAGTAAGATGCTGTAAAATCACTACTTGTCTTCTCTGTGTTGCACAGCCCACCCCGTGCCCCCCCCCACACACTATACATGCTAATCATAATACCCCCTTTCTTTTTCCCCGCCCTATCCCTCCCTTCCCACCCATCCTTTCCAGTCCCTTTCCCTTTGGTAACTGTTAGTCCATTCTTGGGTTCTGTGAGTTTGCTGCTATTTGGTTCCTTCAGTTTTTTTCTTTGTTCTTATACTGCACAGATGAGTGAAATCATTTGGTACTTGTCTTTCTCTGCCTGGCTTATTTCACTGAGCATAATACCCTCTAGCTCCATCCATTTTGTTGCAAATGGTAGGATCTGTTTTTTTCTTATAGCTGAGTAATATTCCATTGTGTGTATGTACCACTTCTTCTTTATCCATTCATCTACTGATGGACACTTAGGTTGCTTCCATATCTTGGCTATTGTAAATAGTGCAGCGATAAACATAGGGGTGCATCTGTCTTTTTCAAACTGGAGTGCTGCATTCTTAGGGTAAATTTCTAGAAGTGGAATTCCTGGGTCAAATGGTAAGTCTTTCTTTTTTTTTTTGAGAGGGCATCTCTCATATTTATTGATCAAATGGTTGTTAACAACAATAAAAATCAGTATAGGGGGGTCAACGCTCAATGTACAATCATTAATCCATCTCAAGCCTAATTCTCGTCAGTCTCCAATCTTCTGAAGCATAACGAACAAGTTCTTACATGGTGAACGAATTCTTACATAGTGAATAAATTCTTACATGGTGAACAGTACAAGGGCAGTCATCACAGAAACTTTCGGTTCTGATCATGCAATATGACCTATAAACAATCAGGTCAAATATGAATATTCGTTTGATTTTTGTACTTGATTTATATGTTGATCCCACATTTCTCCTATTATTATTATTATTTTTATTTTTAATAAAATGCTGAAGTGGTAGGTAGATGCAAGATAAACGTAGAAAACATAGTTTAGTGCTGTAAGAAGGCAAATGTAGATGATCAGATGATCAGGTGTGTGCCTATGGACTAAGTATTAATCCAGGCTAGACAAGGGCAGCAAGACATCCACGGATGCAGAAGATTTCTCTCAAAGCAGGGGGGGTGAGGTTCTGAGCCTCAAATGGTAAGTCTTTTTTGAGCATTTTGAGGAACCTCCATACTGCTTTCCACAATGGTTGAACTAATTTGCGTTGCCACCAGCAGTGTAGGAGGGTTCCCCTTTCTTCACAACCTCGCCAACATTTATTGTTGTTTGTCTTTTGGATGGTAGCCATCCTTACTGGTGTGAGGTGATATCTCATTGTGGTTTTAATTTGCATTTCTCTGATGACAAGCGATGTGGAGCATCTTCATGTGTCTGTTGGCCATCTGAATTTCTTCTTTAGAGAACTGTCTATTCAGCTCCTCTGCCCATTTTTTAATTGGATTATTTGCTTTTTGTTTGTTGAGGTGTGGGAGCACTTTATATATTTTGGATGTCAACCCTTTATCAGATCTGTCATTTATGAATATATTCTCCCATACTGTAGGATACCTTTTTGTTCTATTGATGGTGTCCTTTGCTGTACAGAAGCTTTTCAGCTTGATATAGTCCCACTTGTTCATTTTTGCTTTTGTTTCCCTTGCCCAGGGAGATATGTTCATGAAGAGGTCACTCATGTTTATGTCTAAGAGATTTTTGCCTATGTTTTTTTCTAAGAGTTTTATGGTTTCATGACTTACGTTCAAGTCTTTGATCCATTTCTAATTTACTTTTGTATATGGGGTTAGACAGTGATCCAGTTTTATTCTCTTACATGTAGCTGTCCAGTTTTGCCAGCACCATCTGTGAAGAGACTGTCATTTCTCCATTGTATGTCCATGGCTCCTTTATCAAATATTAGTTGACCATATATGTTTGGGTTAATGTTTGGAGTCTCTATTCTGTTCCATTGGTCTGTGACTCTGTTCTTGTGCCAGTAACAAATTGTATTGATTACTGTGGCTTTGTAGTAGAGCTTGAAGTTGGGGGGCAAGATCCTCCCCACTTTATTCTTCCTTCTCAGGATTGCTTTCGCTATTTGGGGTCTTTGGTGTTTCCATATGAATTTTTGACCTATTTGTTCCAGTTCATTGAAGAATGCTGTTGGTAATTTGATAGGGATTGCATCGAATTTGTATATTGTTTTGGGCAGGATGGCCATTTTGACAATATTAATTCTTCCTAGCCAGGAGCATGGGATGAGTTTCCATTTGTTAGTGACCTCTTTAATTTCTCCTAAGAGTGTCTTATAGTTTTCAGGGTATAGGTCTTTCACTTCCTTGGTTAGGTTTATTCCTAGGTATTTTATTCTTTTTGAAGAACTTGAGAATGGAATTGTTTTCCTGATTTCTCTTTCTATTAGTTCATTGTTAGTATATTGGAAAGTCACAGATTTCTGTGTGTTAATTTTGTATCCTGCAACTTTGCTGAATTCTGATATTAGTTCTAGTAATTTTGGAGTGGAGTCTTTAGGGTTTTTTATGTACAATATCATGTCATCTGCAAATAGTGACAGTTTAACTTCTTCTTTACCAATCTGGGTTCCTTGTATTTCTTTGTTTTGTCTGATTGCCATGGCTAGGACCTCCAGTACTATGTTGAATAACAGTGGGTAGAGTGGGCATCCCTGTCTTGTTCCCGATCACAGAGGAAAAGCTTTCAGCTTCTCGCTGTTCAGTATGATGCTGGCTGTGGGTTTATCATATATGGCCTTTATTATGTTGAGGTACTTTCCCTGTATGCCCATTTTGTTGAGAGTTTTTATCATGAATGGATATTGAAATTTGTCGAATGCTTTTTCAGCATCTATGGAGATGATCATGTGGTTTTTGTCTTTCTTTTTGTTGATGTGGTGGATGATGTTGATGCATTTTCAAATGTTGTACCATCCTTGCATCCCTGGGATGAACCCCATTTGGTCATGGTGTATGATCCTCTTGATGTATTTTTGAATTCGGTTTGCTAATATTTTGTTGAGTATTTTTGCATCTATGTTCATCAGGGATATTGGTCTGTAGTTTTCTTTTTTGGTGGGGTCTTTGCCTTGTTTTGGTATTAGAGTGATGCTGGCTTCATAGAATGAGTTTGGGAGTATTCCCTCCTCTTGTATTTTTTGGAAAACTTTAAGGAGAATGGGTATTATGTCTTCTCTGTGTGTCTGATAAAATTCCGAGTTAAATCCGTCTGGCCCGGGGGTTTTGTTCTTGGGTAGTTTTTTGATTACTGATTCAATTTCGTTGCTGGTAATTGGTCTGTTTAGATTTTGTTTCTTTCTGGGTCAGTCTTGGAAGGTTGTATTTTTCTAGGAAGTTGTCCATTTCCCCTAGGTTTTCCAGCTTGTTAGCATATGGGTTTTCATAGTACTCTCTAATAATTCTTTGTATTTCTGTGGAGTCTGTCATGATTTTTCCTTTCTCGTTTCTGATTCTGTTGATGTGTGTTGATTCTCTTTTTCTCTTAATAAATCTTGCTAGAGGCTTATCTATTTTGTTTATTCTCTCGAAGAACCAGCTCTTGGTTTCATTGATTTTTTCTATTGTTTTATTCTTCTCAATTTTATTTATTTCTTGTGTGATCTTTATTATGTCCCTCCGTCTGCTGACCTTAGGCCTCATTTGTTCTTCTTTTTCCAGTTTCGATAATTGTGACATTAGACTATTCATTTGGGATTGTTCTTCCTTCTTTAAATATGCCTGGATTGCTATATACTTTCCTCTTAAGACTGCTTTTGCTCTATCCCACAGTAGTTGGGGCTTTGTGTTGTTGTTGTCATTTGTTTCCATATATTGGTGGATCTCCATTTTAATTTGGTCGTTGATCCATTGATTATTTAGGAGCATGTTGTTAAGCCTCCATGTGTTTGTGAGCCTATTTGCTTTCTTTGTACAATTTATTTCTAGTTTTATACCTTTGTGGTCTGAAAAGTTGGTTGGTAGGATTTCAGTCTTTTGGAATTTACTGAGGCTCTTTTTGTGGCCTAGTATATCGTCTATTCTGGAGTTCCATGTGCACTTGAGAAGAATGTGTATCCTGTTGCTTTTGGATGTAGAGTTCTATAGATGTCTTTTAGGTCCATCTGTTCTAGTGTGTTGTTCAGTGCCTCTGTGTCCTTACTTATTTTCTGTCTGGTGGATCTGTCCTTTGGAGTGAGTGGTGTGTTGAAGTCTCCCCAAAATGAATGCATTGCATTCTATTTCCTCCTTTAATTCTGTTAGTATTTGTTTCACATATATTGGTGCTCCTGTGTTGGGTGCATATATGTTTATAATGGTTATATCCCCTTGTTGGACTGAGCCCTTTATCATTATGTATTGTCCTTCTTTATCTCTTGTTACTTTCTTTATTTTGAAGTCTATTTTGTCTGATACTAGTATTGCAACACCTGCTTTTTTCTCGCTGCTGTTTGCATGAAATATCTTTTTCTATCCCTTGACTTTTAGTCTGTGCATGTCTTTGGGTTTGAGGTGAGTCTCTTGTAAGCAGCATATAGATTGGTCTTGCTTTTTCATCCATTCTATTACTCTGTGTCTTTTAATTGGTACATTCAGTCCATTTACGTTTAGGGTGATTATTGAAAGATATGTAGTTATTGACATTGCAGGCTTTAAGTTTGTGGTTACCAAAGGTTCAAGATTAGCTTCTTTACTAACTTACTGTCTAATTTAACTCGCTTATTGAGCTGTTATAAATACTGTCTGATGATTCTATATTTCTCTCCCTTCTTATTCCTCCTACTCCATTCTTCATATGTTGGGTGTTTTGTTCTGTGCTCTTTTTAGGAGTGCCCCCATCTAGAGCAGTCCCTGTAAGATGCCCTGTAGAGGTGGTTTGTGGGAGGCAAATTCCCTCAACTTTTGCTTGTCTGGGAATTGTTTAAACCCTCCTTCATATTTAAATGATAATTGTGCTGGATACAGTATTCTTGGTTCAAGGCCCTTCTGTTTCATTGCATTAAATATATCATGCCATTCTCTTCTGGCCTGTAAGGTTTCTGTTGAGAAGTCTGATCATAGCCTGATGGGTTTTCCTTTGTAGGTGACCTTTTTTTTCTCTCTGGCTTCCTTTAATACTCTGTCCTTGTCTTTGATCTTTGCCAATTTTAATTATTATGTGTGTTGGTGTGGCCCTCCTTGGGTCCCTTGTTATGGGAGTTCTGTGTGTTTCTGTGGTCTGAGAGGCTATTTCCTCCCCTGGTTTGGGGAAGTTTTCAGCAATTATTTCTTCAGACACTTTCTATCCCTTTTTCTCTCTCTTCTTCTTCTGGTACTCCTATGATGTGAATATTGTTCCTTTTGAATTAGTCACACAGTTCTCTGAAAATTCTTTCATTCCTGGAGATCCTTTTATCTCTCTGTGCATCAGCTTCTCTGCATTCCTGTTCTCTGTTCCATTAATCGTCTCTTGCATCTCGTCCATTCTGCTTTGAAGTCCTTCCAGAGATTGTTTTATTTCTATATTCTCCCTCCTTAGTTCTTGCATATTTCTCTGCAAGTCCATCAGCATGGTTATGACTTTTGTTTTGAATTCTTTTTCACGAAGATTGGTTAAATCTACCTCCCCAGATTCCTTCTCAGGAGAGGATGTTGAAGGTTTTTGGGTTAGCCTGGTCTGGGTCAAATTTTTTGCCTTTTCATGTTGATAGATGCCGTGTAATGCTATTAACTCATCTGTCAGCTGGGAGGGCTAAGACCTTTTCCACTTGCTCCTGGCCTTTCTTTACTGGGACAATGGTGACCCCTAGCGGCTTGTGTTGGGCAATTGCATGTAGACTGGGTCTGTTTCTTGCCCGGCCTCTATGGAGGAAGCTCCCTTGCTGTAGGCATGGCCAGCCTCAGGCTGCTTCACTGCTATGGTGGGACGCCAGAGTGGGAACAGACAGTGGGGCTGTTTATCACTGTGAGGGCTCTCAGAGCTGCTGCCCAGGGGATTAGAGTGCCCGGAGTTCCACAGGATTTCCAGCTGCTGGGCTAAGTGTCCCGGGACACTTCCATCCAGCTGTGGAGTCCCTGTCCCTTTAAGACTTTCAAAAAGCACTTGCTTTTGTTAGTTCCAGGGGCGCCGACTGCAGGGACCCGCTCACAGGCCTTACTGTCCTGTTTCCCTAGTATCCAGCACCCCACGCATGCACTGTGTCTGCGCTCTGGTGTGGATGGCTAGGGCTGGCTATTTAACAGTCCTGGGCTTCCTCTCTCTCCCCCCTCCGACTCCTCTCCACCCGCCGGGAGCTGGGGTGAGGGGCACTCGGGTCCCGCTGGGCCGGGGCTTGTATCTTACCCCCTTTGCAAGGTGCTGGATTCTCGCGGATGTGAATGTAGCCTGGCTCTTGTCCTGTATCTTCTGGTCTCTCTTTTAGGGATAGTTGTGTTTGTTGTATTTTCAAAAATATGTATGTTTTTGGGAGGAGATTCCCACTGTCGTACTCATGCCACCATCTTGGCTGCACTGCTCCCATTCTTCATTTTATAGATGAGAAAACTGCAGCTCAGGGAGGAAATTTGACTTTTTCAAGGTCACTTGTCCATCTGGGAATGGAACCCTTTATCTTGAATCAGTCCCATGCACTTTCTACTACAGTACATACCTCTATCTGCCTCTAACCCCATAATTTTAGTTTTAAAAAACAGTCCTATCCTCTCCCGAGTGGGCTAAGTATTAATTTGTGAAAATGGTTATGAAACATGCTGCAGGCAAAGCAGTTTGGTAATAAGAGTAAGAAAGGGTATTGGATTACTTTGTGGCTTTCCAATAGTGGCTGTGTTTTATTTCAGAAGTGCCTTCCTTTCAGAAGTAGGGAAAATATTTCTTTTCAGTGTGTGTATCTGTTAGCAAACACAGTAAAGCATGTTAGGGCCAAGCATACTGGGCTGATAACATGTATCACAAGTAAGTCACGAGTCCACCGGGTCAGGTTAAAGTCCTATTATTCACCAACATGCAAAGTAATTTCACAGATTAAAAAAAAGACAGAAGATGTCACAGAGCAAGGGTGTAGACGCACACACGCGTGTGGGGTACAGTTTGATTAGTTCATTATGCGAGTGCCATTTGCCTATGACTCTTCCAGTGGAAATACAAGAGAAGTGGCAGGTGCAATCTTTATAATCAGAAATCTTAAAATATATACTCTTGAAAGAAGTAGAAAATCATTCGGAACCATTACATAAGCAATGAGGGATAGTAAGACTGTATGAAGCAGGGCCTGTGAGATTCAGAATAAGAGAAAAAGCACTGTGAGGTAGAGTTCATCTGAAAAAGCAACACAGAGACTGTATTATCTAAGACCCTGTGGTCTTTCTTCCTGCTTTTCGTGGCAAGGCTCACAGTGTATTGATATATCATTAAAGATAGTTTATTTTGTTTGCATTCCAACTGAAAGCCATCAACCCCAGGAGACAGTTTTCTAAGGTTTTAAAATAATTCTGGAAATATAATAAGGTCTGCTAGTCACCTTTGATCTTCTAGGCAGAAGCACAGTATTTGAGTACCCTTTGTCTCCCTTCAGAAATGGGAGTAGGGATGTTACCCTGCCACTGTGGAATGTTTCACAAGGTTTCATCAAAGTTTCAGAATATCAATTTCTTCGTGGCTTATCGCTTGAGGCCTCTGAACAAACTAGAAGGGATATGTTCTGTTTTGTTTGCTCTAAACAGCTTATATCTCTGGATAGTCTCTTTCCTGTCAACTGCCACTAGAGAGAGACCGATTAACTGCATTTGATTTGTGGTTTGAATTTTAAGCAACATTAAGGGATTGTCATTGAAACTGCTTAGCCCTCTCAGGTATAATCCTACAAACCGCACCTCTGAGTAATGCCCATTAAAGGTGATGGACACTGTCTGATGAGGGCAGTTCAGCTAAGTGAGCAGCCCATGATGGTGGCTAGAGAGGTTATACAGAATTTTTCAAATGCCTTCTATATCTGTGGGAAATTAGGTCTTTATATCAGCTGCAAAGTAGAGCCTTCCATTTGACACATGCAAAACACTAACCACACTTCTTTGAAAAGGTATTAGGGAAGGAATTCTGTACTAGAATATTAGGTTTGCTATAATAACTATAGGGACTTTAAAAATAGATTTTGGAGTAGAAATTTAGTTCAGAGTGATACATTTTCTGCATGTATTAATCTCAGAGAATTTCCTTGAGCAGTGTGTGCAGGTAAATGAAAAATGTTACTGACTTTATTTTAAATGTGACATAAGGACCAGAGAAGTGTTTCTCAAAACAGGGGCTGCCTACAATAGGATCACCTGGAGAGCTTGCTGCTAATGCCCATTCCTGGGCCCCACACCAGTCCTGCTGAGTCAGATTCTCTGAAGTTGGAGCCCACAGATCAGATCTTTGTTAAAAACAAACCAACCTTCAAAACTGACCAGGTGTCTCTTGATACATTCTAAAGTTTGAAAACACTGGAAGTTGGAGAGTAATTACTTAGGAGTGAGATTTTTCCAGAAGGGATCAGCAGAAGGGTAGTGTGCATAGGGAGTGGTAGTCAAATTTCTGATGGCTTTTTACCTCATTTTGCATCCCAATGTTTATAAGGATGAAAACGCTAAGTGTTTAATAAATGTGGACTAGATACATAGTGGGATATCCATGCAACAATGTTTAACTGTCTAAAATGAAAATGGTTTTATCGAATGATACATAAATGTAATGTTCATTCCATATTGTTCATTGAGAAAAACAAGTCACAGAACATTATGTGCATTGCAATTGCATTTGCAAATACTAGGCAAGGAAAACTATCTGGAGGGATATATAAAAGGAATTAATGGCATAAGATTATAGGTACTTTCTATAGTCTTTGTGCTTATTGTGTTTTCTCAATTTTTAATAATGAACATTTACTACAAAAGTAATACCAAATTTGTTATAACAAGAAGAAAGTATTTACTTCTTAGGGCATGGTATACTTCTTAACATCTTAATTGAAGGAACCTCTTTGGATCCATACTGTTTAGTTTAGTACATCAGGCATCACTGTTATTCAAATAAAAAGTGGTTATTTGTTACATAATAACATAACTTTACAAAATATAAATCTATGGAAAAAGTACATAAATTGAAGTTTGGTCACTGAATGCTATTTTTAGTGGAATAGAGGAAAATGCTATTTTTGCTTTAGCCCACCTTACCTTCATTGACAAGTATTACTTTCCAACATTGCATATACCTACTTTAAATATTCTTATTGCACCCCAAAATAAATTAAAATATTAAGTTTTAAACAGGTTTTTAAAAGTGAGAGGTGGAGATCTAGCTTCTAGGGATTCAGTGTCCAAAATGGTAGTTACTAGCAGCATGGAAGCTATTAAGCACTTGATACATGGCTAGTACGATTTCTCAAGTGCTGGCAGTATAAAATACAGTGTCTTTTAAAGACTTACTAGGAAAAAGGAATGTAAAATATTGCAATAATATTTATATTGCTTATTGAAATAATTTTTTGCATATATTGTATTAAACAAAATATATTATTTAAACTTTACCTAAAATACTTTTAGTTTAAACACTGAACTGAAAGTATAGTGTTGTAAAAATGGAACTAAATTTTTCAGGGAGAAGTTGTCAAAGTTTACAGATGACTTGACCAAAAAAGTAAATCAGGCAGGAGTCAGTAGGTCCCACTAGTTGCCCTGCTTTTTCTTAGATCTCTGTTCTTTGAGACTAAAGCTGGTTAGTACATTTTCCAAGTTCCTGTGTGGATCTCTTCTTCTTAGTCCTTTCCTCCCCACTACATATATTTGATACTTTTGGAGCACTTTTTTCTAAGGAACCTTTGGTGAACCAGGCAGAATACCCATTTTGTTAGTATGTATTGCAGTGAAAATCACTTACATTCCCAGTTGTTAGTTCCTTTTGTTTTGCTGAACCCCTGTACAGCCCATTGATTTCTTCTCAGACTGCTTTGGAATTGACCCATATCCTCTTGGTCATTAAATGCGTTTTTCACACATGGGCTTTAAGTTATTTCTCAAATTTATTGCTTCTTCCTGTTTGTCCAAATATCTGTGTGTGGTGGACCACCTGGTCTCAGCAGCACTGACCCCTCTACAGTGTAGTCAATGACACCCTTCGGTTGGTTTTCAGATATGAAGTCTTATTACATTTCACACAGTTCTCCCTATCTGGAATACCTGCCTAATGATTAAGGGAGAGGACAGGGGTGTCTAGAACAATTTCTTACTAGGCTTTCTACCAATCTTTTCAGCCCCACCCCAAGCCTTTTGTTTACAGGTACTTGATTGTTTTCAATATCTGTGTGCTTCAGGAATTGCCTGGGAAGAGTAGACTTGTTCCTTTTTGGTTTCAGAACATGGTTTAAGTTTTCACTTTCTTCAGTATGCTAACATAGTACTACTCATTTGTTTTCCAACATCCAAAAATTTTGTTGACATTTCCTGTTTACTATTACCTTCTTTCTTGATTTGTTTCTGCATGTTTGTTTGCTTAATGTCAATTTAGTGGGGTTTTAGAGAAGAGATGAAGAAAAAAGGTACGTGTTCAATCTCTCATGTTTAATGGGAAGTTGCAATTTGCATCTGATAACTACATTTCAGTTTCATATCAGTGGCCAAGTTTATCAATACTTTCATATACTAATGGCCAAAACATAAATCGTGTCTTAAATTACCTTATGTTGCGTGTGTATAAAGGTAATCTGTGACTGTGTTCACTGTTTTTCTATTTGTCACGTGTGCACTCTGGTCTGAGACTGTCATCTTGTACTTGGAATTGGCAAGTTTGTGCAAATTTTGAGTTTAGAACAAGTTATATAAAGGTTTGGGAATGGCTAATGAATCCAAAGAATGATTTGTTATTCCACGGTTTTTATGCTCTTCAATTTCCTTTCCTATATCCTATGATAAATTCCCCCAAAAGTGAATCAAGGTGTTTATGCCGTCTTTAAGAAACAAATTCCTAAGAGGTTCAACAGTAGACAGAATAGTATAGATTGTACCAGTGTGACTGAGCACTTAGAACCTCTGGTCTAGGGTTCTCAGTTGAATCCTAAAGAAAGGAAGTGGCACTTTGGGGGCTGGACTTCTCTGATCTTTTGACTTTTTCCTAGCTCAATTACTGAAACAGGGTTGGGGGAGGGAAATACGTAACTGTGGAGATTTGCCTAAGGTCATTTTGTGAATGCTTGATATCTAAAAAGTTGCTCTTAAGTCAACTGCTTTGAAGCCACTTAACTTTGAATGCCCTCTCAATTAAAGAGGACTGCAAGAGAAGGTATCACCTTGTCAGTAAAGACTTATCAAGAACTTAAAAAACATGAAAAGGAAGAGCTAGGAGAAGAAGAAATTTTGGTCTGTAAACTTTTATTATTAGGAATTACATAATTTTGGAATCCCAAGAATAGAATCACAACACCTAGGAAATGTGAACAATAAGATCTTTTTTAGGAAGGAAAACCCAAAGGTAGAGACTGGATATCATTAATACATAAAATCATGAAGGCGGTACAGTAGAAGAATGTAGGTTCTTTCTCCCAAGTCTGTTGATCCCATTCCCAGTCCCAAATATATACTCTCAAATCTCAAAAGAATACAATTACAACAAATGGCAAGTTAAATATGGTACTATATTTAGGAAAGATCTGGCTATAAGTCATCAACAAGAATCAATGTTATAACCAAATTAAATCCATGCATTTAACACATTTTTATTGAGTCTCTACTCTAGCTATGCATTAAGTTAGGCCAGGTTGGCAATACAAAAATTAATTATATTCTTTGACCTCATGGAATGGATAAACAGGTGAGGCATGTAAACAGCTGAGCACAATGCAGTGTGATACATGTTTGGGTAGGGTTTAAAAAATAGCTACACGGGTGGTGCAAAGGATGTCAAATGGGTCATGATATCTTAAGAGCAGAATAGAAGCTTCAGCTGGATGATACTGTGTGAGTGGAATTTTTGCAGGAAGAGAATATAAGGAAGGACAATTAATGGGAAATGAACAGTATTTATAAACACATGAACATGTAAAATAACATCAAAGAGTACTACTACTAGTAGTTCTCATCGTCTGGTACATTTTAGGGACCAAGTAGTATGTGAGTTTTCTATTGCTGAATAACAGAATAACAGAAAGTTTACAGCTGAAAACAGCACAAAGTTATTATATCACAGTTTCTATAGGGCCGAAGTCTGGCTACAGCCTAACTGGGTTTTCTGCTCAGGGTCTCACAAAGCTATTATCAAGTTGTTGACCAGATGCATTCTTATCTGGATCTCAGGAACGTTTTCCAAGCTCAGATTGTTAACAAAATTAATCCCATTGTGGCTGTAGAATTCATGATAATTTGATTCTTCAGAGCCAGCAACAATGAGTCTCAGTTTCTCACTTTAGGGAGGACTACATCCTCTTTTAAAAGACTCACTTGATTAGGTCAGCTCTATCCAAAACACTATTGATTAATTCAAGGACAGCTGATTAGGGACCAAAATTATATATGCAAAATTCCTTCACCTTTGCCATATGATGTAACATAGTAATTGGAGTGGTATCTCTCACTTTCACTGTAGTTTATTTGTGAGAAGCAGATTACAGCTTCTACTCACAGTCAAGGGGAAGGGATTACAAGGAGGAGATTTTGCCAGTGCATGATTCATGGGAAGTCATTGTAGGATGTGTCTGTCACAAGTGTGAAGACTAGACATTAGAGGATATATATATATTATGCTAAAGAGTTTGAATTTTAATATTTAACTAGTAGAGGAAGCTACTGATAGAGTATGTGAACCAAGGAAATAATACTGTCCCTGCGTACAGGTAACTTACAAGTTGGCAAACACCTCAAGGTGAAATTGCCTATGGAATTTCTATCTTAACTCTTTCTTGGATCATGACCCTTGAGTTCCTGCCACGTTGGGAGCCCCAAATTCCAATTTCTCCCTCCCTGTTACAGTGAGACTGCTGCAAGCCACAGACTGAGGTTTCCCCTCTGGTTCTCTTCTCTACATTGTTAATAGGTGAATATCCAGGATAAAAGCAGAGATAAATGTGGAGCTAACCTCAGTGTAATTTTGTTCTACCCAGAATTTTGGCCCTTTGAGTTATGGTTACCTTGATTGACATTTGATGCCTTCAAATCATATATTTAGAATTTTTGTACAGCTTTTATAGTTCTCAGTCTAACGTGGGGTACTCCAACGTAACCAGAAGCAGAAAACAGTCTTGGAATTTTTAAAGTCTGCTAAGTTGGTGAACCAGTTGTGTTAAACCAATGTCTTAGCTTGGTCTCTTACCTTGAGTTACATTTCCAGGATGGTATCCTTTTTGCTTTCACAGACCCATCCTTGTTTTCAGGGAGGAATATTGATTGGCCCCTTAGCTTTGAAAACCCTAGCAGGCCATTATTATATACTTCCTAGAAGAGGGAACATGATTTTAATGGCAGAAAACACAAACTATTTAACAGTGTTCTGACTTGTCTATAGGAGAGAATCATATATAAGCTCTTACAATGACTGACCAAAAACCACAACGTCATAGAATATTGGGGTTCTGCTAAAATGAGGGTGGCAAGGTTTTCATTAGCAGTAGGTAGTTCCAAGTAGATCCACTCCCAACTAATGGCGTGGCCAGAGCCTTCTGATAGTGATCCAGTGGCATTCTCTTTATAATAGAGATCTAACGGGTTACTAAGAAGAAACAAACCAAACTCCAGATATTAAGAATTTTGACAGATTCTTGGAAGGCACAAAGGCAGCAATATAAATAGCTTTCTGTGTGATTGTTGACCCGCTCTTGGGTCTCATTGAGAGCTTTCAAAAATAATTTGCAGTGAGACTTTTCACATACTTTTCACCACAAACCTTGTAATATCTTTTTGTTTGTCACATTGTATAATTATATTTCAAGGCTTGGTTAGTCCTGAAAGATTCTACTTGGGTTTTAACCTTGAATACTCTGCCAAGCAATGATGTAATAATGATATTTTCTTTGTGCTCATATTCATGAGAATTTATTTAAAAATGATTTTTCAAAGACTGAATACCACCAGTTCACTTTATAAAGCTTTATTCAGAATGTAGGTTTGAAAGAAACAAAGTTAATCATTCCTTCTATCAAGACTTTCAGTATATACCTGAAAAGATGCTCCAAATCACATTTTGCTTGTTCACCTTGTTGGGTTATACCTATTCTTTATATCTGCTACAATTAGATGCTCCCTTAATAAACTTAAATGTTTTTCCCTCAAATATTTGCTTCCTGACTAAAACATTATTTATTTTGTTAGGTTAACTGAACAAAACTATGTAACACTTTGCCCATAAATGGAAAATAAATTGAACATGACTAAAAGTTATTTACTAATTTCCCTCCCTCCCTTCTTCCTTTTTCTCTACTAAGTTCAAAGGCTAGTACAGAGAACATGATGACTGACCCAAAATTTTTTGCCAAATTCAGAGTCAGTTGAATACTATTTGGGAATTGGTCTTATACAGAACATTGTTGCAAATTGCCTAGTATCAGTTGACTAGTTATCACCCACTTGCTGAGGGCAACCAACTGAAGCACATTCAGAGCAAAGTACTGAAATAATAAGTGAACTTGGCCCAATATATGAAGAACACAAAAATAGTCTGGATCTATTTAGTCTGGGGAAAGACTGAAGGGAAGGTAGGAACATGATTTCATTCTTTAAATACTTTAAGAGCTGTCATGTTGAAGAGGGATTCAACTCATTATAGTAGGTCACAAAGAGTAGAAATAGGATGATCCACAACACAGAAGAAGAAAGATTTCAGTTAAATAAAATGACAAACTTTCTAATAGTCATTGAAAAAAAGGCAATGTTTTCAGTTTATGAGAAAAGAACTCTTTAAATCTCAGAATGTTAGTTTTTCTCAGCTAAGTTAACTAAATAAATAAAATTTTTATGGAAGATAAAAATTATTTGAGAACTAATTATTGAAAGTTCATAAAGTGACATCTACAGTACAGAAAGAAAATAGAAGTTAACCTAGAATTCTTTACTTAGTGAAAACCTTCTCCAAAAGTGAAGGCAAATAACATTTCAGTAGAAATTTATTTTTGAAAGGAGGTGAGATCAACATGTTTTCAGACAAACAAAATATATAGGAATTTGGCACCTGCAGACATATACTGAAAGAAGTATGAAAGAAAGGCAGTTCTTCAGGCAGTAGGAAAATAATCCCAGATGGAAGAATGGGAAGGCAGAAGGAATGAAGAGCACAAGAAAGGATAAATATGTGGGGAAATATAAAGGGATATTTTAAAAGAATATTGGTTGTGTAAAATAATAATAATATCTTGTGAGTTTAAAGTATAGGTAGAATAAAAAACATAACAACAATAATGTAAATGAGGGGCAAATAAGGATTGAAGTATTTTAAGGTCTTTGCAATATTTGGGAAGTGGTAAAAGTTTTAATTTATAGTGGACTATAATAGGTCAAGAGTGCATCACTAAAAAATACTAGCTATGAAGTTAAAAGAAGAAACAACCACAAGTTAAAAGTTGAAAGAAATGGAATAATAAATAATGACCATTTTAAAAACACTCATTTACTCCAAAAGAAAGGAGGGAAGATAGGGATAAAAAAACAGGATGAATTGATTATTTAAACCAAAATATATCATAATTGCATTAAATGTAAGTGAACTAACCACTCCAATTAAATAATAAACATTGTCAAACTTTTTAAAAACCTACAAATAGTTTACAAGAAGCACAACTTGAAGACGATAGAAAGATTGAAAGTAAAGATCCAGAAAAAATATACCATGCAAATACTAGTTAAAATAAAGCTGACATAAGTATACTAATACCAGGCCAAGTCAACTGTAAGGCAAATATATTACTAGTAAAGATAAAGGGATATTTCATAATAATAACAAGGAGGTCAACTCAACAGAACAAACAAAGAAACTGTTAAATTTTAATTAACCTGTTATCCTCAACAGGTATAAAGCAAAAATTGACAGAAATGAAACCACATCATAGTTTAAAACTTTGACATACCTCTCTCAGTTACTGATAAAAGAGAGAAAAAAATCAGGTAGTCTATAGAACATCTGAGTGAAAAAAGTGGTAGCTTGAGCCACCATTTTTAATTGACATATACAGTAAACCACACCCGACAACTACAGAATGCATCCCCTTTTTATCAGATGCACATTAGTGTTTACCAAGATCTTATGCTGGGACATAAGGGGAGGCTTAGTGAATTTCTAAGGACTGAAATCATGAGCATGTTCTTTAACACAGTGGAATTAAACTAGAAAATCCCCAAATATTTGGAAATGAAGTGAAATATTTTTAAATGAAACAGATTTTTTTAATATGAAATTTTAAAACTTCAAAATAAGGCTAAAGCAGTACCTAGAAGGCAATTTACAGCCTTAAAAGCACACCTATTAGCAAAGAAGAAAGAATAAAATCAGTGCCCTAGTTATCCATCTCAAGATACTCAAAGAAGAGTAGAAATAAGGAAATTTATAAAACATAAGTGGTGGAGTAAATGAACTAGAAAATAAGTATAAAATAAAACCAATAAAGGTTACTTACCTAAACAGATTAATAAAATTTATAAACCTCTATCAAAGCTGATCCAGAAAGGAAATATATTACCCAAGAATGATGTGCCTTGTAGATAATTAAAAGCATTGTTAAAATATTATGAAGAACTTTATGCCCCAAATTTTGAAAATTTAGATAAAATGTACAAATTCCTTGAGAAGCACAATCTAACAAAACTCACAAGAAATTGAAAAATGAATTTCCATATACTTATTTTAAAACAATAAACCATAATTTAAAAGTTTACTTAAAAGTAAAAAAGACTCAGGTGGTAATTCTAAGCATTTAAGCATTTAAGGAAGAAATAATATCACTCATATATAAACTCAGGAAACTGAAAAAGAAACATTTGTAAATTTCTTTAATGCTGTTAGTATAACCTTGACATGGAAACCTGACAAGAACATTAGAATAATAAAAGCCATTTTTATAGTAAACATAAAAATTCATAAACAAAATAACAGCAAATTAATTCTAGCAATATATTAATAAAGTATAGTACATCACACCAATTCAGGATTATTCCAGAGATGTAAGGTTAGCTTAATATTAAAAACCAATAAATGTTACTCACTACCATAATGAAATAAAGAGGGAAAAAAGCTTAAATGATTTCAATAGATGGAGAAAAAATTCAATACTGATTCACAATAAGTCTTAGAAAACTAAGAATTGAAGAGATTCTCCTTGATCTAGTAAAGGACAGTTAAAATAAACTGTAGTAAATATTGTTAACAGTGAAATAGGGAATAGTTCTTCTGTGATTGGAAATGAGATAATGATGTCCACTTTTCTTTCCCTATTGTGCAGTTAAAGTTTCTGTTAAATTGAACATTTAAATTTTATTTAACATTATCCTGCAGGTCTTGATCAAGAAAATAAAAAAATATAAAAGTTGAGAACGAATAAATAGTATTGCTACTATTCGCAGGCAACATAATTATATGCATAGAATATCTTTTAGGTCTATAGATAAAATTATTAGAATTATGTCAGTTTAGCATGGTCACTGATTTACCAGGAAAAACTACACAATGCAATTGTATCTTAATATACTAGCAACAAATAATTAGAAAATGAAATATTAAGAATATTTATGGTGGCATCAAAAACCATCATATGGTTACAAAAAATACTCAAAAGACTTCTATATAGCAAGCTGTAAAGCATTATTCAGAGTAGATACAGATCTAAATAAATAGAGGGACATACCATGTTCACAATTTGGAAGTCTTGATACTGAAAATATATACATTCTTTGAAAATTGATCTGTAGACAAAAAAATCACAACCAAAATCCCAGAAGGATTTTGTGACAAACGCTAACTTATTAAATGGATGCATACATGAAAAGGGACAAGAATCAACAAGAAAATGTTGAAGAAGGAAAAGTTGGGAGACTTTACAAAATGGGATCATTTTTTATAAAGATATGGTTATTAAAACAGTGCGGTATTGGTGCAAGGATAGACAGGGAGACCAATTAAACAGAATAGATAGTTCAGAAACACACATACAGGCTATCTGATTTATGACAAAAATTTCACTGAAATGCAGAGAGGGAAGGGATGGTCTTTTCAATATATGGATCTGGGTCAATTAATATCCATGTTGAAAACAAATGTCTTGATCCTTACCTTAAACTGAGAGGGAGAAGATATTTGCAATACATGTATCTAACAAAGGAATAAGCATTATACGTAAAGAATATGTAAGGAACACTCTCATACCAATAAGAAAAAGAACTTAACTTTTTAAAAAACTAGATTAAAAAATTTGAGCACTTTACAAAAGATAACTTCAAATAGCCAACAGTAGATGAAAAAATGTTCAATGATAATAGTTATTGGGAAAATGCATATTAAAACCACGGTAAGCCACTATATACATAAGACTGATAACATCAAGCACTGGCAAAAACGTTGAACAGCTTGAACTCATATATTGTTCATGGAAGTGTAAATTGGCATAACTACTTGAGAAAATGTTTGGCAAAATTTTTGAATGCCAGTCACACATATATCCCATGACCCAGCTGTATTTCTCCTATCAAAGAGAAATAAGCCAATACCTGCATCAAAAGCCAAGAACATAAATGCTTATAGCATATTTATTCATAACAACCAAAACTGGGTTCAACAAATGCTGATTTAATTGCGGCATAATAGCCCAGCAGAATACTATACAACAGAAAAAGAACAAACTGCTTACAACACAGATGAATAGCACAGGCATGAAATATAGAGCAAAGAAGAGGAGAAAAAAAAAGGAACAGGGAGGCAAGGCAGAAACCTCCTGCCATGTACACATACACAGAGGAAGGAAGCATCTACAGCAAATACAACTAACCCTGAAAAGGATTTGAAGACTGCAGAAGAGACTACATACACCTGGTGAAGAAGAGAAAACTAAACTGAGAAGGGTAAAGTGGCAGAGCCACTTTCAGTCATGACCCCAGCCCTCCCCACATTCCAGCCCACAGGCGGTGGGAAGAAGAATGGAGTAGGGAGGGAATAAGTGCTCAAGAACTCTGCACACCTGACCTTGGAGATCTGCTCTGGGAATACAAGTCCACATTGCATCAGGCTTGGTGATTAATGGGGCTAGACACAAGGGGAAATTGGAGCATTTCAGGAGGCTAAGACTCCTGCTGTTTGTGGAGGACAGGCACACTCCACCAGTTCTGCTGACACCCAATACAGAGGCTGAAGTTTGAAAGATTTACATAGCAGCAGGAAATGTGCCAGAGAGGTGAGGGTTGGATGGAGCCCTCTCTACAGGATAATGGGCAGGTGGATACTTCCAGGTTCTCCCTCAGCCGAACTGTTTGGGCACTCTAAGGAGCCCCAAATATTCCATCCACCTCCCTGTTGGCTCAGCACAGAGGTGCTTCCCTGCATATCCACCTGCTTGCTCTTCCCTGATTTCCCCAGCAGTGGTTGGCCCTTGCTACCTGGCAGGTGGAGGGAGACTTTGCTGCTGGTAGGTGGGGGGAAGATTTCCCATTTTTCTCAGCCGTATCCTAGCCCAACTTGGGGGGAGCCTGTGGGAGCCATCTTCCAGCACTCCTTCATCCTCACAGGAGGCTCATCCCAGTGCCACATATCCATGTACTTTATACCCTCATGCTGAACACCCCACTCCAGAGCTGTGCTCTCACCTCACTCAACCCATTAGCTCAGCAGTGTCACCATTGCTACAGGGAAGATGGAGGGCAGCCCACCCACAACAATCCTAGCAGAAGCTGTGCTGCTTGGCTCACAAAGGGCCTGCTGAGGCAAGCTGCCACCTGCTCACATAGAAAGGTGGCCACACCCCCAGCCCACCAACAATAACTGGGACTCCACTGCAAAGAAGAACAAGGCACCAGAAAGTAAAGACTCAAGCTTCTGGGCACCACAGGATGCCTTCTTTGCAAGCCATCACTCTCTAAAACAGGAAGCATACTGAGTATATCTAACAGAAAGGAAGAAACACAGAAACCCTGACAAAATGAGGAGGCAGAGGAATATGTTCCAAATAAAGCTATAGGATAAGACACCAGAAAAGAGGACTAAATGAAATGAAGATCACCAATATTCTTGACAAAGATTTCAAAGTAACAGTCATAAATATGCTCACTGATCTGCAGAAAAGTATTGACAATCTCAGGGAGGACTTCAAACAGAAAGAAGAGTTGAAGAACAGCCACTTAGAGCTGAAGAATACCGTAGCTGAAATGAAATGTATGATGAAGTAAGTGAATAATAAATTGCTGCACCACCAATGAGATGGAAATTGATGAACAGGGAAACAATGAAGCTGTGGAACAGAGAGAAAAAAGAATCTATAGAAACAAGAGCATGCTAAGAGAGATGTATGACAACTCCAAACAGAACAATATTCACATAATGGGTACTAGAAGAAGAATAGAGAGACAAAGGGATAGAAAGTCTATTTGAAGAAATTGCAGAAAACTTCCTCAATCTGGGAAAGGAAACAGACACCCATTTCCTAGAAGCACAGAGAGCCCCTACAAAGGAAACCCAGGAAAACAACACTAAGACATAAAATAATGAAAATGAGAAAGGGTAAGTATAAGGAGAGGGTAGAGAAAACTGCTACAGAGAAAAAAAATTACTTATAAGGGACCCCATAAAGCTTTCAGCATATTTCTCAGCAAATACTTTACAGGCCAGAAGGGAATGGCATGAAATTTTTAATGTATTGAAACAGAAGGACCTTCAACCAAGAATCCTCTACACAGCAAGATTATCATTCAAATTTGAGTAAGAGATTAAAAATTTCCCAGATAAACCAAAGCTGGTGGAATTTATAACCACTAAACCAGCATTACAGGATTTATTAAAGGAATTTCTGTAGATGGAAATGTCCCTTAGCCTAAGTAGTTTTCACAAGTAAAAATAAACCCACAGTAAAGGTAGTAGGCCAATTACTTACCAAGCAGGTATGAAATCAAAACAAAGCAAAAGTAGTAAAATCAACTATACACAAAATCAGTCAAGGGATACAGAAAAAATGCGGATTATGCCATCTAATATATAAAGTGTGGAGGAGGAAGAAGAAAAAGGAAGTACTTTTAGATTGTGTTTGAAATAGAACAATCATCAACTTAATATTGACTGTTATACAGTTAGAAAGCTATCCATGAACCTTGTGGTAACCACAAACCTAAAGCCAAATACATACACAAAAAGTTAAAAGAAATCCAATCACAACACTAAAGAAAACAATCAAATGACAAGAGAAGAGTATAAGAGAGGAAGAAAGGAACAGAGCTTGTCTACAAAAACAACCAGAAAATAGTTGATAAAATGATAATAAGTACATACCTATCAATAATTACCTTAAATGTAAATGGCCTAAATGCACCAATCAAAGGACACAGGGTGGCAGAATGGATAAAGAAACAAAACCCATCTGTACACTGCCTACAAGAGACTCATTTCAGACCTAAAGACATACAAAGACTGAAAGTGAAGCCACGGAAAAAGATATTTCATGCAAATAAAATAGGGAGAAAAAATGAGGGATAGCAGTACTTATATCAGATGAAATAGACTTCAAAACAAAAAAGTAACGAGAGACAAAGACAGACATTACATAATGATAAGGGGAACAGTCCAACAAGAGGATATAACAATTGTAAACATCTATGAACCAAGCATAGGAACACCTAAACATGTAAAGAGAACACTAGCAGAACTAAAGAGGAAAATAGACTGCAACTCATTCAGTGTAGGGGATTTTAACACACCACTTACATCAGTGGACACATCAACTAGACCATAAATAAGGAACCAGGTGCTGAACAACACATTAGATCAGATGGACTTAAGTGGTATCTACAGAACATTCCACCCCAAAAGCAGCAGGATACACATTTTTCCCAAGTGTACATGGAACATTCTCTATAATAGATTACATATTAGGCCACAAAAAACACCTCAATATATTTAAAAAGATTGAAATTCTATCAAGAAAGTTCTCAGACCACATGGTATAAAACTAGAAGGAAATTACATGAAGTAAACAAGCCCACAAACATGGAGGCTAATAACATGGTCCTAAACAATCAATAGATCAATGAACAAATCAAAGAAGAAATCAAGCAATACATGGAGACAAGTGAAAATAAATATACAACTATCCAAAATTTGTGGGATGCTGCAGAACTGGTTCTAATAGGAAAGTACATAGCAGTACAGGCTTAGCTCAAAAACAAGAAAAATCACAAATAGTCTAAACTCACAACTAAAGAAACTAGAAATAGAAGAACAAATTAAACCCAAAGTAAGTAGAAGGAGGGATATAATAAATATCAGAGCAGAAATAAAAGAGAGGAAAATAAAGCAATATAAAAAAATCAATGAAACTAACTGCTGATTCTTTGAGAAGATAAACAAAATAGACAAACCATAGCCAGACTTATAAATAAAAAAGAGGATATAAGAAAAATTAGAAACAAAAAAGGAGTAATCACAACAGATATCACAGAAATACAAAGAATTATTAGAAAATTCAATGAAAAATTAAAAGCTGATAAATTGGACAACCTAGAAAAAATGAACAAATTCCTAGAAAAGCACAACCTCCCAAACTGACTCAGGAAGAAGCAGAAAATCTGAACAGACCAATTACCAGTAACAAAGTTGGATTGGTAATCAAAAAACTCCCACCAAACAAGAGTCCAGAACCAGGTAGTTTCACATTTGAACTCTACCAAACATTTAAAGAGCTAATAACCATCCTCCTTATAATATTTCACTAACTAGAAGAGGAAGGAATATGTCCAAACTCATCCTATGAGGCCAGCATCACTCTAATACCAAAGCCAAAGACACTACCAAAAAATAAAATTGTAGACCAATATCCCTGATGAACATAGATGCAGAAATCCTCAACAGAATATTAGAAAACTGAATTAAAAAATATACCGAGGGGGCGGAGCCAGGATGGCGGCGTGAGTAGAGCAGTGGAAATCTCCTCCCAAACACACATAGAGCTATGAAAATATAACAAAGAAAAATCTTCCTAAAATAGAGACCACAGGACACAGGACAACATCCAGACCACATCCACACCTGCAAGAACCCAGCGCCATGCGAAGGGGGTAAGATACAAGCCCCGGCCCAGTGGGACCCGAGCGCTCCTCCCCCCGGCTCCTGGCGGGTGGAAAGAAACCGGAGCGGTTTTTTTTGGCAAGTGCTATTTGGAAGCCTTAAAGGGATGGGCCCCCGTTGCTAGGGAGGCAGGGTGGCGGGACCGGTGAGCAGGTGCCTGGGACCGGCGCCTGAGGACAAAGAATATCCCACGTTTTCCCCTGCGGGACCAGTGGGCGGGTGCCTCAGACCGGCACTTGCGGGCAGAGGAAATCGCGTGTTTTTCCCCTTTTTGTCCCCTCTTTATTGCGAGTGCTTTTTGGAAGCCTAAAAGGGACAGGGACCCCGGTGCTAGGGAGGCAGGGCGGCGGGACTGGTGAGCGGGTGCCTAGGACCGGCACCTGAGGACAAAGAATATCCCGCGTTTTTCCCTGTGGGACTGGTGGGCGGGTGCCTGAGACCGGCACCTGAGGACGGAGGAAATCGCGCGTTTTTCCCCTTTTTTTCTCTCTTTTTGGTGAGTGCTTTTTGGAAGCCTTAAAGGGACAGGGACCCCGGTGCTAGGGAGGCAGGGAGGCGGGACTGGTGAGTGGGTGCCTGGGACCAGCGCCTGAGGACAAAGAATATCGAGCGTTCTTTCCCTGCGGGACCGGTGGGTGGGTGCTTTTTGGAAGCCTTGAAAGGACAGGGACCCTGGTGCTAGGGAGACAGGGCAGCAGGACCAGTGAGCGGGTGCCTGGGACCGGCACCTGAGGACAAAAAAAAAAATCGCGCGTTTTTTCCTTTTTTTTTCTTTCTGTTCCCTCTCTCATTGTTGTTGTTCTTGTTTTGGTTTGGAGAGTGCTTTTTGGAAGTCTTAAAGGGGCAGAACAGGTCACTTAGACCAGAGGCAGGGAATCTGGGGATCTCTGGGCACTCTAACCCCCTGGGCAGCAGGGAGCACAGAGGCCCCTTACGGAGATAAATAGCCTCGCAGCTGCTCCCCCTCCAACGGGGCTCCACCATTATGGAGGAACAGCCCCAGCCAGGCCAAGCCCACAGCAACAGCGGAGATAAACCCCATAGTAACTGGGCAGGAAGCAGAAGCCCTGTCTGCGCACAGCTGCCCAGCACAAGCCACTAGAGGTCGCTATTCTCCCAGGAGAAGGCCACAAACCAACAAGAAGGGAAGCTCTTCCAGCGGTCACTTCTACCAGCTCTGCAAACTATCTCTATCACCATGAAAAGGCAAAACTACAGGCAGACAAAGATCACAGAGACAACACCTGAGAGGGAGACAGACCTAACTAGTCCTCCTGAAAAAGAATTCAAAATAAAAATCATGAACATGCTGACAGAGATGCAGAGAAAAATGCAAGAGCAATGGGATGAGATGCAGAGAAAAATGCAAGAGCAGTGGGATGAGATGCAGAGAAAAATGCAAGAGCAGTGGGATGAAGTCCGGAAGGAGATCACAGATGTTAGGAAGGAGATCACAGAAGTGAAACAATCCCTGGAAGGATTTATAAGCAGAATGGATGAGATGCAAGAGGCCATTGAAGGAATAGAAGCCAGAGAACAGGAACGTATAGAAGCTGACATAGAGAGAGATAAAAGGATCTCCAGGAATGAAACAACACTAAGAGAAATATGTGACCAAGCCAAAAGGAATAATATTCGTATTATAGGGATACCACAAGAAGAAGAAAGAGGAAAAGGGATAGAAAGTCTCTTTGAAGAAATAATTGCTGAAAACTTCCCCAAACTGGGGGAGGAAATAATCGAACAGACCATGGAATTACACAGAACTCCCAACAGAAAGGATCCAAGGAGGACAACACCAAGACACATAGTAATTAAAATGGCAAGGATCAAGGACAAGGAAAGAGTATTAAAGGCAGCTAGAGAGAAAAAGGTCACCTATAAAGGAAAACCCATCAGGCTAACATCAGACTTCTCGACAGAAACCCTACAGGCCAGAAGAGAATGGCATGATATACTTAATGCAATGCAACAGAAGGGCCTTGAACCAAGGATACTGTATCCAGCACGACTATCATTTAAATATGATGGTGGGATTAAACAATTCCCAGACAAGCAAAAGCTGAGGGAATTTGCTTCCCACAAACCACCTCTACAGGGCATCCTACAGGGACTGCTCTAGATGGGAGCACTCCTAAAAAGAGCACAGAACAAAACACACAACATATGAAGAATGGAGGAGGAGGAATAAGAAGGGAGAGAAGAAAAGAATCTCCAGACAGTGTATATAACAGCTCAATAAGTGAGCTAAGTTAGGCAGTAAGATACTAAAGAAGCTAACCTTGAACCTTTGGTAACCACGAATCTAAAGCCTGCAATGGCAATAAGTACATATCTCTCAATAGTCACCCTAAATGTAAATGGACTTAATGCACCAATCAAAAGACATAGAGTAATAGAATGGATAAAAAAGCAAGACCCATTTATATGCTGCTTACAAGAAACTCACCTTAAACCCAAAGATAAGCATAGACTAAAAGTCAAGGGATGGAAAAACATATTTCAGGCAAACAACAGTGAGAAGAAAGCAGGAGTTGCAGTACTAATATCAGACAAAATAGACTTCAAAACAAAGAAAGTAACAAGAGATAAAGAAGGATACTACATAATGATAAAGGGCTCAGTCCAACAAGAGGATATAACCATTCTAAATATATATGCACCCAATACAGGAGCACCAGCATATGTGAAGCAAATACTAACAGAACTAAAGACGGAAATAGACTGCAATGCATTCATCTTAGGAGACTTCAACACACGACTCACCCCAAAGGATAGATCCACCGGGCAGAAAATAAGTAAAGACACACAGGCACTGAACAACACACTAGAACAGATGGACCTAATAGACATCTATAGAACTCTGCATCCAAAAGCAACAGGATATACATTCTTCTCAAGTGCACATGGAACATTCTCCAGAATAGACCACATACTAGCTCACAAAAAGAGCCTCAGTAAATTCCAAAATATTGAAATTCTACCAACCAATTTGTCAGACCACAAAGGTATGAAAGTAGAAATAAATTCTACAAAGAAAACAAAAAGGCTCACAAACACATGGAGGCTTAACAACATGCTACTAAATAATCAATGGATCAATGAACAAATCAAAATAGAGATCAAGGAATATATAGAAACAAATGACAACAACAACACTAAGCCCCAACTTCTGTGGGATGCAGCGAAAGCAGTCTTAAGAGGAAAGTATATAGCAATCCAGGCACACTTGAAGAAGGAAGAACAATCCCAAATGAATAGTGTAACATCACAATTACTAAAACTGGAAAAAGAAGAACAAATGAGGCCTAAAGTCAGCAGAAGGAGGGACATAATGAAGATCAGAGAAGAAATAAACAAAATTGAGAAGAATAAAACAATAGCAAAAATCAACGAAACCAAGAGCTGGTTCTTTGAGAAAATAAACAAAATAGATAAGCCTCTAGCCCAACTTATTAAGAGAAAAAGAGAGTCAACACAAATCAACATAATCAGAAATGAGAATGGAAAAATCACGACAGACTCCACAGAAATACAAAGAATTATTAAAGACTACTATGAAAACCTATATGCCAACAAGCTGGAAAACCTAGAAGAAATGGACAACTTCCTAGAAAAATACAACCTCCCAAGACTGACCAAGGAAGAAACACAAAAGTTAAACAAACCAATTACAAGCAAAGAAATTGAAACAGTAATCAAAAAACTACCCAAGAACAAAACCCCAGGGCCGGATGGATTTACCTCGGAATTTTATCAGAGACACAGAGAAGACATAATACCCATTCTCCTTAAAGTGTTCCACAAAATAGAAGAAGAGGGAATACTCCCAAACTCATTCTATGAGGCCAACATCACCCTAATACCAAAACCAGGCAAAGAACCCACCAATAAAGAAAATTACAGACCAATATCCCTCATGAATGTAGATGCAAAAATACTCAATAAAATATTAGCAAACAGAATTCAACAGTATATCGAAAGGATCATACACCATGACCAAGTGGGGTTCATCCCAGGGATGCAAGGATGGTTCAACATTCGAAAATCCATCAACATCATCCACCACATCAACAAAAAGAAAGACAAAAACCACATGATCATCTCCATAGATGCTGAAAAAGCATTTGACAAAATTCAACATCCATTCATGATAAAAACTCTCAGCAAAATGGGAATAGAGGGCAAGTACCTCAACATAATAAAGGCCATATATGATAAACCCACAGCCAGCATTATACTGAACATCGAGAAGCTGAAAGCATTTCCTCTGAGATCGGGAACCAGACAGGGATGCCCACTCTCCCCACTGTTATTTAACATAGTACTGGAGGTCCTAGCCACGGCAATCAGACAAAACAAAGAAATACAAGGAATCCAGATTGGTAAAGAAGAAGTTAAACTGTCACTATTTGCAGATGATATGATACTGCACATAAAAAACCCTAAAGACTCCACTCCAAAACTACTAGAACTGATATTGGAATACAGCAAAGTTGCATGATACAAAATTAACACACAGAAATCTGTAGCTTTCCTATACACTAACAACGAATCAATAGAAAGAGAAATCAGGAAAACAATTCCATTCACCATTGCATCAAAAAGAATAAAATACCTAGGAATAAACCTAACCAAAGAAGTGAAAGACTTATACTCTGAAAACTACAAGTCACTCTTAAGAGAAATTAAAGGGGACACTAATAAATGGAAACTCATCCCATGCTCATGGCTAGGAAGAATTAATATCATCAAAATGGCCATCCTGCCCAAAACAATATGCAGATTTGATGCAATCCCTCTCAAATTACCAGCAACATTCTTCAATGAATTGAAACAAATAATTCAAAAATTCATATGGAAACACCAAAGACCCCAAATAGCCAAAGCAATCCTGAAAAAGAAGAATAAAGTAGGGGGATCTAACTCCCCAACTTCAAGCTCTACTACAAAGCCATAGTAATCAAGACAATTTGGTACTGGCACAAGAACAGAGCCACAGACCAGTGGAACAGATTAGAGACCCCAGAAATTAACCCAAACATGTATGGTCAATTAATATTTGATAAAGGAGCCATGGACATACAATGGCAAAATGACAGTCTCTTCAACAGATGGTGCTGGGAAAACTGGACAGCTACATGTAGGAGAATGAAACTGGACCATTGTCTAACCCCATATACAAAGGTAATCTCAAAATGGATCAAAGACCTGAATGTAAGTCATGAAACCATTAAACTCTTGGAAAAAAACATAGGCAAAAACCTCTTAGACATAAACATGAGTGACGTCTTCTTGAACATATCTCCCTGGGCAAGGAAAACAACAGCAAAAGTGAGCAAGTGGGACTATATTAAGCTGAAAAGCTTCTGTACAGCGAAAGACACTATCAATAGAACAAAAAGGAACCCTACAGTATGGGAGAATATATTTGAAGATGACACATCCGATAAAGGCTTGACGTCCAGAATATATAAAGAGCTCACACGCCTCAACAAACAAAAAACAAATAACCCAATTAAAAAATAGGCAGAGGAACTGAACAGACAGTTCTCCAAAAAAGAAATACAGATGGCCAAGAGACACATGAAAAGATGCTCCACATCGCTAATTATCAGAGAAATGCAAATTAAAACTACAATGAGGTATCACCTCACACCAGTAAGGATAGCTGCCATCCAAAAGACAAACAACAACAAATGTTGGCGAGGCTGTGGAGAAAGGGGAACCCTCCTACACTGCTGGTGGGAATGTAAATTAGTTCAACCATTGTGAAAAGCAGTATGGAGGTTCATCAAAATGCTCAAAACAGACCTACCATTTGACCCAGGAATTCCACTCCTAGGAATTTACCCTAAGAACGCAGCAATCAAGTTTGAGAAAGACAGATGCACCCCTAATGTTTATCGCAGCACTATTTACAATAGCGAAGAATTGGAAGCAGCCTAAATGTCCATCGGTAGATGAATGGATAAAGAAGAGGTGGTACATATACACAATGGAATACTACTCAGCCATAAGAAGTGGAAAAATCCAACCATTTGCAGCAACATGGATGGAGCTGGAGAGTGTTATGCTCATTGAAATAAGCCAAGTGGAGAAAGAGAAATACCAAATGATTTCACTCATCTGAGGAGTACAGGAACAAAGGAAAAACTGAAGGAACAAAACAGCAGCGGAATTCCAGAACCCAAAAATGGACTAACAGGTACCAAAGGGAAAGGAACTGGGGAGGATGGGTGGGCAGGGAAGGATAGGGGGGAAGAAGAAGGGGGGTATTAAGATTAGCATGCATTGGAGGGAGGGAGAAAGGGGAGGGTAGGCTACACTACACAGAGAGGACAAGTAGTGACTCTACAACATTTTGCTAAGCTGATGGACAGTAACCGTAATGTGGTTGTTAGGGGGGACCTGATATAGGGGAGAGCATAGTAAACATAGTATTCTTCATGTAAGTGTAGATTAAAAATTAAAAAAAAAAAAGAAAGAAAGAAAAGGGGGATTACTCCTTGATAGTATAAAACTATTGGTAAATCAAAGATCATCGCATGCTTTACATATCCTTAATGCTGATCACTTAAAGGGTGTCAGATGATCAGCTATGGAGGTACTCTTTTCTGATAATATTCCTTTCTCTTAATTAAAAAAAAAAAAGTTACTGTGTGCTGACCTCCAATGAGTTCTGCACAGTGGTATAGAGGGCATGTCAAAGTGTGGGCAAAGGGTCTGTTTGTTTCTATGCAGAAGATCAAGGCCTAGCTTGTCTACCCAGGAAATGCACTAAGATACGATATGAGGAGGAGCTTCCGGCATCAGCACTCTCTGGAGGACTTGTGCCGGGGGATGATCATCAAAAAGCCTTCACAGGGATCCGGACGATGCTGCGGTTGTGGCTGCATCCAGCCCACCGTCTCCTGGACTTGCCATAGGAATGAGGAGGGAGATGTCTAGGCTGGCATGTGCATACAGTGAGACAACAAATTTGACCGGATCTGTACTGTTGGAACTCAACCAGGAGTTGGGAGGGGTGCAAGTTGTAGCACTCCAAAATCTCATGACTATAGACTATCTATGGTTAAAAGAACATATGGGATGTGAACAGATCCCAGAAATGGGCTGCTTTAATTTGTCTGATGGTTCAAGTACAGTTGGACAATATCCATCATATCATAGTTAAATTTTCACAAATGCCTAGGGTGCCTAAATGGTTTTCTTGGCTTCACTGGAGATGGATGGTAATTATAGATTTGCTTTGTTTATGTCACCGTATTCCTGTTATGTTAATATGTGTGTGCAAATTAGTTAGTAGTTTAAAACCTATACATACTTAAGGTACTATACAAGAAGATATGTCAAAGAAATAATCAATCCTCCCATGTTTCCTTAATATGCTACATCTATAGCTTTTCTTCTTCCTTCCTAATTACAACCCTTAAATAGAATTCATGCCTCATATCGAATTTACCGAGTATCATAATTCCTCCAGGTGGTAAAGATACCTCGAGACAAGTGCTGGGCATGGAAGCCACAGGGCATAAATCTGCAAAGAAGTAAAAAGCTAACCTTTGCAAACAATATGGCTTCTCTCTCACTTAGCAACTTTACATCTCCCTGTATGGCCCCGGAAGATGACTGGTTAGCCAGAGACGGGTAAGATTCTTCAAGGGAGGAACAATCTAAGACAGGCACAGTTGCAGAGGGGCCATCAGGTGAGAATTTGGGGATCAACAGAGGTGAGACTCAGAACCTCACCCCCCCTGCTTGGAGAGAAATCTTCTGCATCCGTGGATGTCTTGCTGCCCTTGTCTAGCCTGGATTAATACTTAGTCCGTAGGCACACACCTGATCATCTGATCATCTACATTTGCCCTCTTACAGCACTAAACTATGTTTTCTACCTTTATCTTGCATCGACCTACCCCTTCAGCATTTTATTAAAAATAAAAATAATAATAATAATAGGAGAAATGTGGGATCAACATATAAATCAAGTACAAAAATCAAATGAATATTCATATTTGACCTGATTATTTATAGGTCATAATGCATGATCAAAACCGAAAGTTTCTGTGATGAATGCCTTTGTACTCTTCACCATGTAAGAATTTATTCACTATGTAAGTATTCGTTCACCATGTAAGAACTTGTTTGTTATGCTTCAGAAGATTGGAGACTGACGAGAATTAGGTTTGAGATGGATTAATGATTGTACATTGAGCGTTGATCCCCCTATACTCAATATGAGAGATGCCCTCTCAAAAAAAAAATATATCGAAAGGATCATCCATTATGACCATGTGGGATTTATTCCAGGGATGCAAGAATGGTATAATATTCGTAAATCAACGTCATATAGCACATTAACAAAAAGGATAAAAACCAAACGATCATCTCAAAAGATGCTAAAAATGCATTTGACAAAATTCAACATCCATTCATGATAAAAGCTCTCAACAAAATGAGTATACAGGGTACGTACCTCAACATAATAAAGACCATATCTGACAAACCCACAGCTAACATCATACTCCATGGTGAAAAGCTAAAAGCTTTTCCTCTAGGATCAGGACGAAGACAAGGATGCCCACTTTCACCACTCTGATTCAGCATAGTACTGGAAGTCCTAGCCTCAGCAATCAGATAAGATAAATAGATAAAAGGCATCCAGATTGTTAAGGGAGTAGTTAAATTTGTCACTATTTGCTGGTGACATAATAATATTACACATAGGATACCCTTAAGATGCCACTAAAGAAAGCTATTAGAACTAATAACTGGATTCAGCAAAGTTGAAGGAAACAATATTAACACCTAGAATTCTGTTGCATTCCTAAATGCTAACAACGAATTAGCAGAAAGAGAAATCAGGAAAACAGTTCCATTTACAATTGTATCAAAAGGAATAAAACACCTAGGACCTAGGAATTAACCTAACTAAGGAGGTGAAAGACCTACACTCTGAAATCTCTAAGACATCCATGAGAGAAATTAAAGACACAAATAAATTGGAAATCTAACCCATGCTCATGAATAGGAAGAATTAATATTGTCAAAATGACCATGCTGCCCAAGCAATTTACAGATTCTGTGAAATCCCTATCAAACTACCAGTGGTAGTTTTCAATGGACTAGAGTAAATAATCTTATACTTCATATGGAACCACAAAAGACCCAGAATAGTCAAAACAAACCTGAGAAAGAAGAGCAAAGCTGGGGTATTATGCTCCCTGACTTCAAGCAATACAATGAGACAACCATAATAAAAGCAATATGGTACTGGCACAGGAGCAGACCTGTAGATGAGTGGAACAGAATAGAGAGCCCAGATATAAACCCACACATATATGGTCAGTTAGTATACAATAAAAGAGCCATGAATATACAATGGGGAAAAACCAGCCTCTTCAACAACTGGTGTTGGGAAAACTGCACAGGAACATGCAAGAGAATGAAACTATATTGCTGTCTAACCCCATGCACAAAAGTAAACTCAAAATGAATTAAGGAACTAAACATAAGACATGAAACCATAAAACTCAGAAGAAAACATAGGCAAAAATCTCTTTAATATAAGCATAAGCAATTTTTTTTTGGATACAACTCCCCAGGCAGAGTAAACAAAATAAAAAATGAATAAGTGGGACTGCTTCATACTAAAAAGCTTCTGTACAGCCCATGACACTATCAACAGAAAAAAAAGGCATCCTACAGTATGGGAGAATGTTTCATAAATGACTTATAAGGGGTTAACATCCAAAATATATAAAGAACTCATCACCAAAATATATAATGACTCATCACCAAAAAGAAATAACACAATTAAAAAATGGGTGGAGGACCTGGATAGACATTTTTCCAAAGAAGAAATAGAGATGGCCAATAGTTACATGAAAAGATGCTCCAGATCACTAATCATCAGGGAAATGCAAATCAAAACCACAATGAGATATCACCTCATGCCAGTTAGAATGGCCACTATCCAAAAGACGAGAAATAAAAGTGTTGCTGAGGATGTGGAGAAATGGGAACCCTCCTACACTGTTAGTGGTAATGTAAATTGGTGCAGCCACTGTGGAAAGCAGTATGGAGGTTCCTCAAAAAATTGAAAATACAAATACCATACAAAAAATAGACAAACCCATAGCCAGACTTATAAATAAAAAAGAGGACATAAGCAAACAAATTCAAAAATCCAGTAATTTCATTATAGGAATTCACCCAAAGAAAACAAAATCCCTGATTTGAAAAGATACACGCACCTCTATTGTAACATTATTTATGGTAGCCAAGATATGGAAGCAACCAGTATCCTTATATCAATGAACAGTTAAAGAAGGTGTGGTACATAAACACAATGGAATATTTTTGTCATAAAAATGAATAAAATCCTGCCATTTGTGACAACATGGTTGGACCTAGAGGATATTATAGCAAGTGAAATAAGCTAGGTAGAGAAAGATAAATACCATGTGATTTCACTTATTTGTGGAATATAAAAATAAAACAAAAAATGAAGAAAACAGCAGTAGAGCAGTAGACTCATAGACACTGAGAAGTGACTGGTGGTTACCATGGTGGAGGGGTTTGGGTTGGTCAGTCAGGAGTGGAAGGGGGATAAGGGGGCACAAAAATTCTCAATCATGATGTAAGTTCTTAACAGGGATGGTAGTACAGCATGGAATATATAGCTGTTGGCTGGCAGAGGGGAATGAGTTTATTTTCCTGGGTTCTTATTCCTGCCAAAACAAAGAAGTGAAAGGCAGAGACACAGTAGTGAAGCAGAGTGAAAGTTTTATTTGAATGCACTGCAAGAGAGGAGCAGGCCTGATTCAAGGTAGATAAAGGCAGGTTTACTTGAATAAAGCAGAGAAGAAGGAAAAATAGGGAGAGAAACTGCTCATTGAACTGCTGCTCGGTCTAAGCGTATAATCCCTTGCCAACTCCTGAAGCCAGTGTCACCTGGCATCCGGGGTCCACTTGGATCTGCATAGTGTAGGAATTAAGTCCCTACCACCCCAGGATTTGTGGGAGCCACACAACACTGGGTGGAGTGAGATTATGTTCTGGAAACTTCCCAAAGGCAAAGATATGAGATTTTTAGGCAGGCTACTAAAAAGCATTATCGTAAAGCTGCAGTCCTGTCTGGGTCACTCAGGTGACTGGAACTTGCAAGCCTCAGATCAGAGCTCTCAGCAGCGCCTCCCTACTTCTCTGGAGTAGGACAGAGAGAGTGACACACTCAAAGAAAGGTGAGTGTGGGAAACCTCAGGAGGTGCATTTAAGGGTTTGGGGTTTTATAGGGCTTTTTTGAGTAAGGGTCCGCATAAGGCATGATGTATACAGGTGATTCATAATTCCTTTGGAGTTTTGTTTTAAGAATAAGGTTATTTAGGTGACTATGTTGGTTTGGGCCTTCAGCATTCTTTGTCTGCATAGGTTTATTTACACTTCCAAGGTCTGTCTCCTGCACTGGTTACAAAGTTAGTTGATGAGGGGCTGAAGGAAGAGGAAAAAACAGCATATAGGTTAAGAATAAATTGGGCCTTTCAGCAGGCTAATGTAAATCTTACAATGAAGACATAGGCTGCCCTCGGACACTTTTCTTTCTCTGGGGACTATCCTGGACACTTTAAGTTGCTCCTTGCCTTTGGAGCTTCAACCAATTAACTCCTTAACTCTGCAAGTCCTTTCTGGCTCTCTAGTTTTATCTGGTTAACTCTTTGAGTCTCTTTTAGTGGGCTTTACTGGCCTTATTTTCCCTCCACCCTCTCATACCTATTTTTTGCCTAACGTAGCCAATGATTCTGTAACATCTTACTATGTTGACAGAAAGTTCACTAGTGGGGGGTGAGGATTTAATAATGTGGGTAACTGTTGAATCACTGTGTTATATACTTGAAACCAATATAAAACTGTATATCAACTATACTTCAATAAAAAAAATAAAATATAGAACAAAAACAGACACAAAGGAGTGCATCTTGGATGATTTTATGATGTTCAAAACAAAATTAATCTTGGTAACAGAAGTCAATATATTGTTTACTTTGTAGGGGTACTGACTGGAAGGGGGCACAATGGAGCCCTCTGGAATGGTCGTAATATTCTGTCTTCCTTCAGGTGGTAGTTACATTCATCAATGTCTGTGTCTGTCTGTCTATCTGTGTACACTTAAGATTTGAGCACTTTCTGAATGTATGTTCTACTTCAACAAAATGTTTACCAAAAGACCCTACCAAGACTCAAACAATGAAGAGAAGTGTTGACAATGCAATGGAGTAATGGAAAAAGAAATGCAAATGTTTAGATATGTGTAATTACATTGCTAGGATAAATTTCTTTTAAGTGAAGAATGGAAGCCTACAGAGTGTTATGGATAGAGAAAGAAAACTGCCTGTGTACTAACTGGGAATTTGGTGACTATGAGGTAATTTGGTGACTTTATCTATGAACAAAATCTGGGTTCACATTTGAGAATGATATTATTGCAAACACTTCATTTCCATAATGTGAGAAACCAATGTCCTTCTGTGTTATTTGTAACCTTCAATGTATGCTTACCATCTTTGCTGCTTTTTAAAGAAATTCTTTCTGGGTTTTAAGATGGTGATAGGAATAATTTTCCCCCATCTGGGCCTGTGTCACCCTGTTTCTCCTTTTTAAGCTTTCTCTTTTCCCAGTAATCTTTCAGTTTTGTGTTGGTAAACAAGATTCTGCCATCTGACATCCTTAACCCTGAGAGTCATGTAAATCCTCTCTAAATTACATGTAAAGGTTTCTTCACTATTTATGTTGAATGCTCTGGACCTGTCAGTAAGAGTGCAGAAGTATGTAGTGCATTTGAAATAAGTCATAGAAAATGAAAATACGTCAACTGTGTTATTTAACCTAGAATATTGAAATGGTAGTAAAAGAGAATGAGAGTGACACTTTTAAAACCTTTGGGATGTAAAATGTTCTTGGTTAATATCATTACATAGGGGAGAACCAGGAAATCTGATAAAGCAAAACAGGAAACTGTCCCTAATAAATATAAGTGGCCATTTCCTAGTTTACAGAAGGAAAGAGAAAGAGAAGATGAGGAATATGAAAAGCTTAAGGTCTCTCACATTCTTCGGGTGTCAGGAAAAAGTATTTCTCATTAGATTTCCGATATATTTAAGAGGTACAAACTAACTCATTGCAAAAGAAGAATTTTTTTCCTTTTTTAATCTTAGGGAAGCCCTCAAATTGGCCATGGGTTTAGAGTAAAGACTTTGCTGAGCTCAGTTGCTAACAGGCAGGAGTGAAGTAACTTCACCAGGTGGACCAGGCAAATGCACCCTCCCCCACAGTTCTCAGACCTAGAATAGGTTATATCATTGCCCCCAAAGAAAATGCCTAAGTACCCTGTAGAGAAATCTAACTGTATTTGCAAGGCAAGAATTTAAACACCAGGAGTTGCAAATGAGTGTGCCCAGTTGAGCAGAGTCGGCTGCTAAAAATTGCTTGAAAGGAAAACTGGCTTAAAATGTTGCTTAGAAACAATTAATGGAAACCTGGATATGAAGAGTTTCTGACTGAATTCTACACAAGATGAAGCTTCTTTTCAAAGCAGCAGCAGAAGAAAGACCTGTTGTTGGAAAGTCTTTTCTCTTTTCTTTCCATGCTCTATGTTGGTTTCCAGTAGCAGTGAGTTCTGGTTTCATTTTACTAGGTATGCTAGTTATTGCCCTAGGTAGTGATAGCAGAGAAGATCATTTGAGGACTTCTGTGTAACAGTTGTCTAAAGCCCAGTAATTAGGAAATTAGCATGTTAGACATTAGCTACAGAATTTTCCATAGTCCAATGCTGACTATGTCTCTCAACTGAAAATCTAAGATTATATAACATATACAAAGTTTTGTCAACATTATTGCTTTTATTTTTGGCAGACCACTTTGCAGAAGAAAGCATATTCTTAATCAGGCCAGCATTCTAGGTTTGGTTTCCTATGATAGTATCCTTGGCCCTTTTATATGGCCACAGATCATATCCCAGCCACATACGAAGTTCACAAGGGGAACTGAAAAAAGTATGCGTCTGCTGTCTGTAACTTCATTCATATTGCAAATAATGATTAAGCACATACCATAATCATGTTGCCTGAAAAATATAAAAGAAAAATGGGGGAGGATGAAAAACTATATTCTGTTTATGATGGACCAATAGGATTATGCTAATATGTGATATTTAGTACATTCGTTTAAAATTTGGAGACTTGCAGGGCAAAGGAGGTTTGCTTGGGTCTCCTGCCTTAGCATTTGACTTCCACAACCTATAGTCATCACTTCTGTTGGCAAAGGATAACTCAGATATTACCATTCAAAATACATGAAAGAGAACTTGTGTATGATCACTAGGGATCATAAGCCATGATTCCTTTCAAGCAAAGTAGCCTGTGGAGATCCTCTATGACCCCTAAGCCACCTCCACAAAACTTTTAGGGATTCTATAATCATGATATGGAAAGGAGCAGACTACTAGAAAGAAGTTAGATGGCCATCAATAGAAAAATGGATAGACTGTGATAGTTTCATAGAAGGAAAAATCTTTTAAGCACTTAAAACAGATTAACCAGATCTGCATATATCAAACATTAATAAATTTCAAGCACAATATTTAGTTTAAAAAATAAGTTATAAAAGGACAAACACTGTAGGATACTAAATTGGACAACTCTCATGCCACACTTTGGATCCTCTCTGTCTCCCAAGTCGCTGGGGGCTCTTTGGCCCATTTTCTGCCCCAGCCAATCTTGTAGGGATTAATTCTCTTTGGGCTCACAACAACTTTACAAGGGTACAAGCTTGCTTCTCATTTGTGCTGTGTGACTCGCATCTCCCACCTTGAGGCCTCCCTATTGCGACTGACATATGAGATGCCATGGGACTTGCTCAGCACCCTTGTCTACACAGCCCAAAAGTGTGAGGGAACTCATGTTCCATGGGGAGACTCTGACCAATGGAGATATTGCTGGTGAATAATTTCTTCTCCTTCCCCTCACACAGATCTACTCTTCTGAGTCACAGTAGGTGATACAGGCACTCAGTAAATCATCCCTAAAAATCAAGCAATCAGCTGTGCTTCATACCAAACACTGGCCAGCTCAGCATCACACTCTCCTAGCTCTCTCTTTTCTCTGCTTCACTCTTCTTTTCACTTACTTCTACTACCCTGGAATTGCACTACCAAACAGTAGTAGTGGCACATTCAATTTTTCCTCAGACTGTACTTTCTAGAGATAGCAGACTAAGAGACCATTTACATACATTTAAAAAATGAAATATTTACACTTACCAGTAATAAAATTATAAAAATATACTTGGTGCAGCTACACAACCCTGTCAGAGTAGTGGGTACCTCTGGGGAAGAGGAGAGGGGTATTGGTAATGTTCTGCTTATATAAATAGAAAGAAAAATCTGAAGCAAATGTAGCAAAACTATACATATTTGTAAAATCTGAGTGGTAGACATGTTACCTCTTACTTCCATATATTTGTAATGTAAATATATACATATAATTTCAAATAAATGGACTCAGATGTGGGCTTTTCTGTCTTCATTCCCTTAGCATAATAATTCCAAAGTTCATCCATGTTGCAATGTGTATCAGTACATTATTTAAGGCTGAATAATATTTTGTATGGATATATCACATTTTGTATACCCATTTATGAGGTAGTGGACATTTGGATTGTTTCCAGTTTTTGGCTATTATGAATAATGCTGTTGTGAACATTCTTGTATAGTTTTTGCATGGACTTATGTTTTCATTTCCCTTGGGCATACCTGGGAGTAGAATACTTTCTTGCTGAGTCATATGATAACTCTATGTTCAACCATATGAGGAAATGCCAAGCTGTTTTCCAGAATGCCTGTACCATCCCATCAGTGATGTAAGAGGGTCCTAAGTTTTCACATCCTCACTAACACAGTAATAGTCTTGAATATAGCCAGCCTAGTGGGTTTGAAGTGGTATCTCACTGTGATTTTTTATTTGCATTTCCATGATAACTAATGACAGGTATTTTTCACGTGCTTATTGGAGAAAGGTCTTTGACCCATTTACAATTTTTTTTGTCTGTAGTCGAGTTGTAAGAGTTCTTTATGTATTCTTGGTATATGTCACGTATTATAAGATAAATGATTTGTAAACATTTTTTTCCATTCTTTGGGTTGTCTTTTTCACTTCCCTGGTAGTATCCTTTGAAATACAAAGCAGTTTACTTTTGATGATGTCTGATCTATTTTTTCTTTGATTGCTTATGCTGTTTTGGTATATCTAAGAAACCATTGCCTAATCCATGATCATGAAGATTTACCCCTATGTTTTCCTTTTAAAGTTTTATAATTTAAGGTCTATTTTTTTTTATTTTAAGCTAACATTTTTGTATATGCTGTGACGTATGGTCCAAACTCATTGTTTTACTTATGAATATTGAGTTGTCCTAGCTGTATTTGTTCAAAAGTCTATTCTTTCTCCATTAAATTATCTTGATATCTTTGTCTTAAGGCAATTGACCCTGCCAGGAAGTCCCAGTGATATTTTTTTTTTACAACTGTAGTATTTATTATTATTACTACACTCTAAGTCTTCTCTATCACATTGCATTGTTGTTTAATTTTAGTGGTTTTGAGGACAGCGTTGATGAGTTATGAACATTGATATTCTCCAGAGTACATTGCCCAATATTTTGTATGCCAACTAGGTTCTAGATTTGTTGAATGGATGAATGGATTTTAAAATACCTTCTGAAACTTTTGTCATAAATACACAATTTAAAGTGTGACTATATTTTCTCCACCTTTCTTTCCCAACAAAAATACATAATTTTGAAGATACTTAAGGAAATACAGAATTTGGAGTTTACATAAGTTGAACTCATTCCATTCTAGTCCTCAAATTTTTCCTCTCTATAAAGTCAAGAATGCTTCCTTTTTAACTTGAGTGCCGTTCCATGGGAACATGGTTTTTCCTTCTATATTCTATAGAATACAACATCATTTAATCAGCCCCTGTGTGACTGGCACATTATTTTCTGTTACTTTCTTAAGAGATGACTACTGACATCACCACTCAAGTGAGTGTTCAATCACTTGAAAACAACAGAGCCAGTTCTCTAGTATTTGATGAAAACAGGTAGTAGCATCCCAACCACAAGGTTTATCTCCAGTCTACAGGTATGGACAGGAGCAAAGTCAAACTCAATATTCAGGTCAGCATTTGGTTAGATTCTTTATAGATATTAGCTCAGCTTGTCCCAATTCATTGAGGATTTGTCAACAGGTGTCTTGTCAATCCTTTATTACCTTTCTTAGCCTGCATAAGAGTGTGTTGGAATATAGTACTTAGCAACTCAAAGTTCATCTGGCCCAGGAGACTTGAAGAAACCTTTAGTCATGCTGAGGGAGCCATGTTGTTTCTCTATCAGGTTGGGGCTATGCCACACTTAGAGAAATTAGTTATTCCAACAAAATGGTTTTCTATCTCTTTTTCTATGCCAGAATGAGACTCCAGAGAATAAACAAAGTTGATGTTGCTTGAAGAAATTTTGAAGCTTTTCAACTCCCAGAACTCAAGTAGCCATGGAAATAAGCACTGGCCAAAAATCTACTTGGATTGGATGGGAATTGGGAACTTAAATAATTGAGGAAAGGGAACTAAATAGGTGCTTTGTGATGTTACTCTGTAGAGTTGGGAAGGCTTGTGTTGCATGGTGTTTTAAGGGATAATAGGAAAAGATTGGGTTTCTTTGTGTGGCTTTGTAAGGTCATGATGGTGATGAGGGGTATGGGTTTCTGTATGTAGGCAGGATTGCTGGCTGATAATACAGACTGAATATATTTCTGGTAAAGGATTTTTGTAAAAATAAACTGGTCTTAGATTTGTTCGCATTTTATTTGCTTAAGGCAACAGTAACGTTTCTCATTGGGGTGTTAGGAAAAAAAGAGATGATTTGTTCTTACCATTTTACTAGAAATAAAGGTGTGCCATGCACCTAAGTTTGCTTATATGCAAAATCAAGGTTATCAAAATTAACACATCGTGTCCTGTGGCCGCTTAGGCAAGATAAAGGGTTTCAGACTGTTATAAATGGATTTAGCAAATGTGACATTGGCACAATTTATGGAATTCATGGCAATTTTTCTTTGTACTTAAAACAATATGAGCCCCATCAGAAAACCCATATAGCATTTCCTTTGTTCATAAGCCAACTTCCCTTGACCCAAGAGACTCAACTTTATATTAAGTTCTATGCTCAAAAGGATGCTCTGCAACCACACTGAGGGGACACTTTCTAGGACACCTGCTCACATCTATGTTCCATAACATCAGTGTTCACTGACCCAGTTGGGCCTTCTCTAGCAACACTGGCCTCAAGACCTAGGCTTGCCAATGTCAGCATGCATTCTCCATTACGGAATTCTAGCATCATACCTCACGTGTCATTTGTGCAGCCCGGGCTTTCTTATTGCAGTGCTTATTTCTGTTACTGCTTCATCATTTTTTATTTCTCTGACTCCATTCCAGGTAGTTTTTGCTCAATCTCTGGCAGGTTATTAACCAGCATGTGTGTTTAGGGCCATAATTCATTCATCCATTTTGACACCCACACCTGACATCTTCATTAGTGCCCAGCACCAATTTCTCAGATTCCAGATCTGCTCAGGGTCTCTTTATTCCTTCTGCATCCAGCTCTTTGCTGCAAAGTATATTTCATGTAAATGTCACTTTCTTCAAATGTTTCACATGTTCTGCAGTAGAACCATATGTCTTACAGAAATGATGCCTTTTCAAGGCTGTCTCCAAACATAGTTTGTCAATGACCTCTCACAAATTCTAAGTCAGCCTGTAAGCTTTTGCACTTTTTTCCTGAAATGTTTTCTTGAGGGCTTATAAACTTCTTTCCTTGTTACTGCCTACATTCTGTGCTCCTATATTCTTTCTGACATTAACTATAACCGTCTCACCACCTTTTTATTGCCCTTTCAATTAATGATGTTCAGCTGAGCTTCTGCCACAAGAGACTGCTCCCTTTCTGAGTTTGAGGCTGCCTGAGAAATTCTACTCTGGACTTTCTTCGATTCTGTGACCATTTGCTAAGTTCTTAAAACATCAGTGATGATCACTTCGCAGAAAACCTGCACTGAGGAAGAAAGGGTTGCTAATGTGGGGGAATTAATTTTAGATTTATGGTCAGATACTGAGTCGCTCACTTGGAGATAAGCAGGGAACTCCTAGAGAGCCACATTGATAGGTAAGTAGGTAGTGGCCTAGGTCTGTAAATGTGACTTAAAAGCTGTTGGTTTTCCTTGTTTACATAGTTGTTACCATTGTTACACAATTGTTAACATTTATTGACTGTTCACTATGTGCTAGGCCCTCTCTAAGAGCTTTATGTGAAGTAGCTCATTCAGTATTCATAGTAGCCCTTCAAAGTAGGCTCTGTTATTATCTCTGTTTTACCTTTGAAGAAACAGAGACTTAGGAGGGTAAATGATTTAAGGACATACAACCAATACGTGGTAAGTCAGGTATTTGAACTTAGGTAATATAACTCCAGAATCCTTATTTCTCTTAACTTTCACATTGTACAGCCTTCTAATGAAACCTAATGTTTATTATGTACTTATAATGACCCAGGCACACAGTATAATTAGCCACCACGTATTCATTAATTAATCATTTCATCAGCCTTTCAAGACAGGTGGCATCACTATATTTCTTTTATAGATGGAGACACTGAGGCCTAGAGAAAACAGGTAGTGTCTCCAAAGTGATATAGCTGGTTAAGTAGCACTCAGGATTGAACTCACATCTGCAATACTGTGCTGTGCTGCACCAATAAAGGATTAAAAACCAACAAACAGAAAAGCTGATCACTAGGTTTCTACAGCAAGAAGCAAAAATCATATCTGTAATCCTGCTGCTTGCAGGGTCTATTAAATTGAAAAGGTTGGGATATATAATCAATATCAGTAATTTGTGTGAGTTATTCCTGATACTAAAAATGATGAGATTTTCCAAAGAACATGGAATCAATACCTTTATTCATTAAGAGATTTGGCTTATCAAAGAATTCCAGTACCATCTTGCCAGGAGTAGCACTAAGGTGAGGTAGAGTAGAATATGGCATGTACCTCTAGGAAAAGTGAAAAGTGAGTGTGTGTATTGCAGTGGAAACAGCAACATAGCAAAAGAAAGCATGAATCAAGGGATTGTACTCTTATGATACCCCCCCCCAACTCCTGCTCCCCCAAAAAAAACCTGCCAGTGAGCTTCTTGGATCTATATGTAACTGTTTATTTGGCAGGAGAGATTGGCACATTGAAGAAATGGATATTTTACAGGAGCAGGTAGGAAAGGTGATTTAGAAATATGAGCTGCTGCCCAAGGAATGCAGGCCAGGGTGGATTTTGACAGTGAGAGGGATGAAAGCCCTGGATAGTAGGAGAAAGTGTGGCATTAATTGTGAAAATCCCACTGAGAAGATAGGAAAATACTCAGATACTGTTTTTTTTTTTTTCCATTTTAAGACCTGGATCATGGCTAACCTTAATTTTAAGTATTATTTATTTCTACTTCTGAAAAATCTTAAAATTATCTGAAAGAAATAAAGACTTTCTATTTAATTCCAGACTTTGGGCTGGGAAATTTGTTTCCTAACATACTGAAGTTAGCAGGGATTTAGAATTTGCTGCCAGGCTTCTCTTGGAATCTTTTTTTCCCCCTGGCATAGCCCTAGAAATGCTAACTTTGAAAAATGGCATCTGGCTGGCAGCCCCTAACACAGCCACTCTTGAATTTCCACTAACGTACATATGAAGACATAGAAAATGATCAGGACTTACAACAGTGGCGATAATTTTGGTTGGGCAGTCCAATAATTGCCAGAACTAGGGAAAAATTTCCACTAGCTAAGAATCAGAAAGAAATGAATTGAAAAGTGCAATTAGTGGACCACTCATACTATGCTGCTGGAAATATGGTCAGCCAAAGCATTGACACTAAGTAGAAAAAACTTCACTTTGTTCCCATACAGTCTAAATACTGGTTCCAAAATACAAATTCTATACCCAGTAAATGGAGTAATATTATTGCATGTAAGTTTTTATTTTAGAGGGCTAGCAGGCTAGCTACCACCCCCTAAAATACTGAAATCCTTCCTGTATATATACTTGGAAACTGAAACTACCAGAAAACAATTAGAGAATGCAAATGATGGTGGCGGCTTTGGGGTTTGAGTTTGAAGCAGGGGTGAATCACATCCTCTATCAGTCCCCACATACAAATTGCTGTAAGCGGAAGCAGAGAAGAGAAGAGTCTTAATGGGAGTGTATCCCAGCAATTGTAATTCTTCATGTATTCCATCAGTTTAGATTAAAAAGGCAGGCAGTTGCGTCAGGAGATGATCCATTCTTCATTGAAAGGAGATACATTAGATGAAATCAAGTTAGATGGGGAGAACAGATAGTTAAGAATAGGAGCTATATACATCAACCTATCACTCAGCTGTGTATCTGAAAAAGAGATTTATCTAACATCTAACACCCAGTTTGAGCACAGCCTAAGGAGAAGTATTGTCTTCTAACTATTAGTAAACTGGGGTCAAGATAGATTGCAGCTCCTTTGACAATAAGCAATAAAAAAATGATACGAAACATATGGAAAAAATTGCAAACAAGCTAAAGGCAAAATTACTCTGCAGACTCAAAGAGCACATTTCTGAAAATGAGTTTTTAAAGGAGTCAGAAAAAAATATTAGAAAATATTTTAACTGAAATGCAAGATAACATAGCTTCTATGAAGAAGCAAAATGTAAAATGGCAGGTATTCAGAACCTTTTGTAGGGTCATGCACTACTTTGAAAATTTCATGAAAATGATAGATCCTCTCCATATAAGACCAATTAATACATATAGCCACACTTACTTTGCACTCAGTTCCTGGGGTTTCACGTATCCTCTGAAGTCTGTTTATGAACCTCAGTTTAAGAACCCTTGCCTTAATTAAAGAGCAGGTGATGATAATAATGGAATGATCCTATTATAAATGGGAGATAAGATACAGAAAAATTATAAGTAATTAAAACTCAGCCATAGATTTACATTGTCCATGAAGGCTTGTAGAGAGCAGAGTTGACAATGGTGACATCAAATCAGTGAGAATGTCATACACACTTGAAAAACATTCTCAGAAAGCAGTGAAAATGACACAGTTGAGACCCATGAGGGAAGAGATGATAAGCCTCAAAGAATGGCTATCCAGTTTAATAATTTTAAGTATTCCTAAGAAAGAAAAAAACCAACTAAAACAATAATGAGACATATATAAAGAAAAATAAAACTTTTCTGAGTTGAAAAAATACTTGAGGAAGCCCATCACGGTCTAGGCAGAATTAGGGAAAAGAGAGAAGAGAGCTACACTTTCTAAAGGATATATTCTTAAAATCATATACTGTTTGGCATACAGATGTAGATGGCCAAAAGGGACTGTAAATAATAAGAAATACAGAAAAAGTATAGTGTTTAAGACCTTGTGCTGTGGAGCCAGGCCAGTTCTGCCATTTAGCAGTTGTGTGGATTTGGATAAGTAAGTAATTCTTCTGAATCTGTTTTCATATCTCTGAAACAGGACTATTCATAGTTAGTCTCACAGGACTATTGTGAAAATTAAATGAGGTAATTTATACAAAATGCATGATGAAAGGTTTGGCTCTTAGGAGGCACTGCCTGTCTGTAACTAGTAATATTGCTGCTATTGTTATAATGGATGGTAGGATTCTGGATGATTTTTAGTTTCTTTATTATTTTCTACATTTTTCAGATTTTCTACAGTGAGCATGTATTACTTTTGTAATCATAAAAATATGTTATTTAAAAAATAACTATACGAATTGACATATAGAGTGCAAGGCCAATATAGAAGCATGACAGGGTTACAGAAAATATAGAAATGTAAACCTTTTCAACTAATTTTCCTAATTTTTTGGTGACAAGCATGTATTAACTTTATAATAAAACCCTTTTTATTTTATAAACTTATTAAAGAATTATAAGGTACATGTGCTCACTATAAAAGGTTAGGACCCTCCAGAAAAATACAAGAACCTATTCAGTGTCCCATCTACCAAAAAATGACCACTGCTGGTTTTTTTGGTGTGCATATGTATATCTTTTGTGTGTTTATTTCAATCTGTGTTTATTGCACTCTTAAAATCATACCAAACCTAGAGTGCCATATCCTTTTTATATTTTATTGGGAGAATTTATCTAGGCAATTGAAATCTCCATTAATATAATTTGTAATAGTTGTTCAGATGACTCAGCTATTCTGTGAATGTGGTATATCTAGATTGTTCATGAGTTTTTGTTATGTGATGTTCTAACAAACATACATGTGTATGACTTTTATTCTAAATTTTTGATTATTTCCTTAAAATTGAATCCTAGAAGCAGAGAAACTAGTGTGTTATTTTATGGATATTGACAAACTGATTCTAAAATTTATATGGAGGGGCAAAAGACCCAGAAGAGAAAGACAAAGGTGTAAGACTAATACTATTTGACTCCAAGACTTAGTATGAAGCTACAATAATCAATATATTATGGTATTGGTGTAAGAATAGACATATTAATGAAACAGAATAGAAATTCCAAAAATAGACTCACATATAGTCAACTGAACTTTGACAAAGGAGCAAAGGCAATCCAATGGAGCAAAGATAATTTTTTGACAAATGGTGCTGGAACAACTAGATATCCACATGCAAAAAACAAAGCAAAACAAAAAGCCTGTAGACACAGACCTTATCCACTTCACAAAAATTAACTCAAAATGGATTATAGACCTAAATATAAAATGCAAAACTATAAAACTCCTAGAAGATAGCATGAGAAAATGTAGATGATCTTGTATATACTGATGATACCTTAGATACAATACCAAAACCATGATCCTTGAAAAAAATTAATTGATAAGCTGGACATACTTGGAATTATAAACTTCTGTGAAAGACAGCATCAAAAGAATGAAAAGACTAGCCACAGACTGGGAGAAAATATTTGCAGAAGACACATGTGATAAAGGACTGTTATCCTAAATAAACAAAAAAGTCTTAAAACTCAATGATAAGAAAGCAAACCTAGTTTAAAAATGGGCCAAAGAACTTAATAGACACCTCACCAAGGGAGACATACAAATGGCAATAATCCTATGAAAAGATGCTTCACATCATATGTTACCAGGGAAATGCAAATTAAAACAATGAGTTATCACTACACATTTATTAGAATGGTCAAAATCCAGAACACTGACAGTACCAAATGCTAGCAAGGATGAGGGGCAACAGGATCTCTCATTCATTTCTTGTAGGAATGTAAAATATTACAGCCATTTTTGAAGACTATTTGGTGGTTTCTTATAAAACTAAACACACTCTCACCATATGATACAGCAATTCTACTCTTTAGTATTTACCCAAAGAAGTGGAAAACTTATGTCTTAGGTAAAATCCTGCACACAGATGTTTATAGCAGGTTTGTGCATAATTTCCAAAACTTGGAAACAACCAAGATGTCCTTCGTAAGGTGAGTGGATAAATAAATTGGTACATTAAGACAATGAAAATATTATTCAGTGCTGAAAAGAAATGAACTATCACGCCATGAAAAGACATGGAGGAAACTTAAATGCATACTGCTAACTAAAGGAAGCCAATCTGACAAGGCTACATACTATATGATTTCAACTATATAACATTCTAGAAAAGGCAAAATTATACAGACAATAAAAATATCAGTCATTGCTAGGGGTTGGTGGGAAAGAAGAGGGATGAAAGGGCAGAGCCCAGAGATTTTTAGGGCCCTGAAAAATACTCTGTATAATACTATAATGATGGATACATGTCATTATTTGTCCAAACCTATAGAATGTCCAAAACCAAGAGTGAACCCTAATGTAAACTGTGGATTTTGAGTGATTATGGTGTGTCAATGCAGGTTCATCAATTATAACAAATGTACCACTTTGGTGGATGATGTTGATAATGGGGGAGGCTATGCATGTTGTGGGACTAGGGGGTATATGGGAAATCTTTGTACCTTCCCCTCAATTATGCTATGGACCTAAAACTTCTCTAAAAATAAACTTAATAAGAACAAAGAGAGCTTGGTAATGAAGTGTAAAATTTGCAATATTTTTGACCAGTGTAACTAGAGAAAATAATTTTTATGGCAAAAAGAGTTTGGAAAGAAACCTTCATAGAATGACATATAAATGTTCCTCTGGAGAGAATTTATGACTTCTAGCCAAGGCTTTCCTCCTAAGCATGTGAAAATTAACATGTCATCTGTTTTAATCCATAAATACACTTTTCAGCCATCATTTTCACTCGAAAAGTGTGCCGTACTTGCAGAGCCAAAATGTTTTTTTCATTTGTTCTGTTCTCCTGTCTTGGTCGCCCAGAATGGACTGGACACTTTCCAAGGCTGAAATTAAATATGATCTTACAGGATCTCAGTTCTTGGAAATTTTGTGAATGTGTATGTAACTATTGTGACAGGGCAAGAATATAGTAAGAGCATTAAATTCTCAATTAGGAAGTCCCTGTCTCTCTTTCCTCAAGTGTTTTCAACATCTCTCTCTCATCCGAATGAAAAGCTCTGATATTACTTTTACCTGGGCAGAAGGTTTCTGTTCTTCTACAGCTGGACTTCCTTAAACTCTATGGCTTCTACTAGAAACAGAGCCTGAACTTGCTCATTGAGAATATATGCTACACAGAATGTAGCTGATGTTGTGTCGTACATTCCTCAGTACTGTATTTTCTTTCCTTCCTTTTTGGCAACTACCATTATTTCTTGCTCTCCTTCCCCCACCTTTAACCATTTTACCATACCTTTTGTCCTCTATTTCATTCCCTATTTGCATTTATTTCCCTCCTCTCATTCCAAAAAATAAAGCCAAATACCTGTCAAAAGAGTCCATCCAAAATGTTTTTCAAATTGTGTTATGCCCCAGTAGTGTATGTGACATCAGTTTAGTGGGTTGAAACCACCATTTTACAAATGAAAAGAAAAATAGAAAATGTCAAATTGGGTCATGTATAGTGAGGCGATTTTTCATGCAACAATCTTAGGTGGGTACTGTGTCCAAAGTAAAATGTATTTTGTACTCTAGTCAAGGTAAAGAATGTTTGAGAATCATTGCTATAAAGCACACTCCAAGATAAAAGAGAATCACAGCTAGATTCAGTGGTCTGTCATCTGGGCAGCTGACCTTGGTACCAATCCATACATGCAAAAACATTTCATAAATACTATTGTAAGAAGATGGAGAAATTGCATTTACCAGGACACTTCTACAGGAAAATAGTAAATGTGAATAAAGCAGAAGAGTTTGTAGATAGGATTGTATTGCTTAGGGCAGCAGGCAGACTGAGTCCCCCATCTCTACACAGAGCTCAGCCAGCCATTTCAAAAGATGTTGAACAAATATTTAGGAGTTTAATATGGAGAGGCACCAAATTATTAGCTTGCTGAATTTTCTCATGTCTTGACTCGTCTGTGCAGACCTTAAACTCACTTAAAAAAAATGTTGTTGTAAAAAATATATTTATTAGTTAAGATAGTAATAGCTTCTATAATAAGTAAAACTCAAAATTTTAGTAACTTAGTACAATAGATTTCTTCTTATTCATGTAATCCACATAGCAGATGTGGGCAAGTCAGTAGGTAGCTCTCCTCCAAATGGTGATTCAGGGATTCATATTTCTCCCATGCCATGGTTCTCTCATTGGACTTACAGAGTCTCCAGCATCCAGGCCAAAGATGGGGAAAGAAAGAATACAAAAGATACACTCACTTACTAAAAACTCCCACCTGGAAGTAATACCCATCACTTCTGTTCCCATTCCATTGGCAAGAACTGGTTACATGGCCACGTATAGATCCAAGGAAGGGCTGAGAAATGCAGTCCCTGACTAGGCAGCTGCTTCCCAGCAATGTCACTGTACAATGAATGGGGCATACATTATGGGGAGACATCTAGCTCCATCAATCACAGTAAGTAATAGTACTCACCAAGGTATTTCTGGAAATTGCTATCACAGGTCTTTGGAACACACTGCTCCTCTTTTTACCATCTCGGTGCTCTTTTGCAGTGTGACAGGTTTGTGTTGATCATTGGGACTTACACATTTTAGGTAAATAAAGGCTGTTTCATTTCTATTTTACTAAGGTAGTAAATTTGGCATCTTCTCATACAGCTTGCATATTACTTAGTTTAAATGAATGTAGTTAGCAAGCATGAAGTGTATAAGATAGTAAATCCTAAATTGTAGACAGCTACTTCATTTATTCAGCTGCCGATCTCCAGTTGGGTGACCAGACAGAGCACTTCGCATTCTGTGATTTGTGATATTTGGATGCAGTAGAATGGCTTTAAGTTTTCATTAAACAGAAAGCCTGTAAAGGTTTAAATGCTAAGCCAGTCATACTGAAAACATTGCATGCTGGTTTAGATAAACAATCATCTGAATAAATTGTATGTAAACATTTATTTTGGACAGAAAGCATTGTTTAGAAATTGATCTTAAGATATGATTTTTATTTAGGCTTCTGAATATCAAAATAGTTCATAATTGTGGATAATAACTATTGGCAAGTACATTATTGCTTTATTAGCATTTTTGTTAGAATTTTTGCCCAGTATATGTCTGCTATTATTATTTGATTACCAGTTTATTTTTTCTTCTCTGATAATGAGAACTAAATACTGAAACTTGGGATCTTTTAATGCAGCTAGAGTTTTCTTCAAATATACCTGTCAATGGTGTAACTATGGAAAATTGTGTTACCTATGTCTTAAATGCAAAGTGCAAATACCTTCAATGTAGTGCATGCAATAGGTTTGTTGAATTACTACTGATAAAAAAACTGCTTTCACTGAAATGTTTCCAACACTAAATTTATATAATGAATTACTCTCTTTCCTTTTTAGTTCCTGCTCTAGTTTGGCGAGCAGGTTAATTAAGTGTTAATACTAAATTTGCTGGAGTATACAAAAAAGAAATAGTGTCCACACTGTTGATTAAATGGCAAAGGAGAAGGCTGGTCATGATATTTAATTGGAAACATGAAAGCTGTAGGTTTCTTTGTGTAATCTGGCCATCTGAATGTCCATTCTTTTCTAACAAATGACCAAGGAAAAGAGAAAAATGTTTCCATGGGAAAAATAGCATTTTCTCATTTCAAAAGCAGTTGATAAATAACCATTATGAACTTAGTCATTACATCAATGTTTTACAATATTCCATTGAAATATTAGTCCTATGAAACAGTCCACAAAGAGGGCTTTAGAAGCAAATGAATGAGAGAAACACTGAATTCTGTCTCTCAGATAATCACAAAGCATGTTAACATTTTAAGGGTTTTGAGATATCCTTTGGTTAGGAAGCCTATTATATGACTCTTTTTCTAAACCTAGAGATCTCAATTTATCTTAAGCTAGTGTTTTTCTTTAGTAAGTATTAATCCTAATCCCTGAATTTCTGCCTAACCCTGTCTTTCTTATATAAGAAAGAGGTAAAAAATAATTGTAGTTTTTAAACAGGAGACATATTTTTGTTTCCAAAAACCAAGGTAAGTTATATACCCAGAAGAATTGAAAACAGATATTCTAACAAAAACTTGTACACAAATATTCTTAGCAGCACTCTTCACAATAGCTAAAAAGGTAGAAACAATTCAAATGCCTATCAGTAGATGGATCAATAAAGAAATGAGGCATATCCATATAATGGAATACTATTTGGTATAAAAGAAGATGAAATACTAATGCATGCTACAATATTGATTAATTTTGAAAACATGCTAAGTGAAAGAAGCCAGTCACATAAAACTACATATTACATAACTTCTTTTATATGAAATGTCCAGAATAGGCAAATCTATAGAGACAGAAATTAGGCAGGCCTGGGGAGATGGGGGGTGAGCTAAAAGATACAGGGTATCTCTTTGTGGTGATGAAAATATTGTACAATTGATCATGGTGATGTTTGCACATATCTGTGAATATACTAAAAACCATTGAATTTCACACTTAAAGTTAATTTTATATATAGTATGTGAATTATATCTCACTAAAGCTGCTAAAAAATGGTAATCATATTTTAAATCAATGTTCATATGCTCATCTTCTAAAGTATGAAGGACATCTTTCAAATGGTGATGTAATCTTGATATAGCCACTATGGAATATGGAGTTTTGTCAAAAAATTAAAAATAGAAATTCCATACAATCCAGTAATTCTATTTCTGTGTATTTACCCAAAGAAAATATAAACACTAATTCAAAAAGATACATGTACTCCTATGTTTATTGTAGCAGTATTGACAATAGCCAAGATATGGAAGCAACCGAAGTATCCATCAATAGATATATAGATAAAGAAGAAATGTATATATACATAGTGGAATAACTTAGCTATAAAAAAGAAACAAATCTTGCTATTTATGAAAACATGGATGGATCTAGAGTTATTATGCTAAGTGAAATAAAGAAAGACATATACATATGATTTCACTTATGTGGAATAAAACAAAACAAAATGAACAAACAAAAACATAGAAATGGATGCATAAATACAGAGAATAAACTCGTGGTTGCTAGAGGGGCAGGGGTTGAGGGGAAAGATAAAATAGGTGAAAGGGATAAAGAGGTACAAACCTCCAGTTATAAGTAAGTCTCAGGATGAGAAGTACAACATGGGGAATATAGTCAATAATATTGTAATAACTTTGGTGACAGATGGTAACTGCACTTATTGTGAGCATTTTGTAATGCATATACATTTCAAATTACTGTTTTACACCTGAAACTAATATAATATGTCAACTATAATTCAACAAAACTTTTTTAATAAGAAGAGTGTGAGGTTATCTTGAAAACTCTCACCATCCTATGATTTTTTATTTAAATCAGGAGCAATATTTTACACCTCAAAACTGGTTTAACAATATAGGCTATATATGGATATTTGTTCACATGTAGATATATACATATTCTCAAATAGCCTAGTTTAGAGTAATATGTGAAGGTATTTAAAATTATCAGCCTACTTTCAAAAAGGTCTAGTAGAAATGTGAAGTAGTATGAATTATACATTATTTCTGATTTGAGGCAATTTAAAGAAATGAACAACCCAATAAAAGGCATTTGGGACAATTCAGTCCTCAAGATTTGATTGTGAATGTGAAAAACAAGGTAGATCAATTTAGTACTTTAGCATTTGTTTATTCTGGTTCTGATATCACTGGCTCTAATCTCAGTTTCTTTTGCTGGTTCCTCCTCTGTTAGATTATTTTTTACCAGTGGAGTACCCCCGGGTTCATTCCTTGGACCCATTCTTTTCTCTGCACCAGTTCCCTTGGTGATCTCATGGTTTCATAGCTTTAAATATCTTTATGTTGATAACTCCGTAATGTTTCCGGGCTAGACTTCACCCCTGAATTCCAGACTTGTATAGCAAACTTGCCTACTCATCCTCTCTGTTTGGATGTCTAATTGATATCTCACATTTAACATGTTCACAACTACACTGATCTTTTTCTAAACCCTACTTCATCCAGTACTCACTTCTCAGTTAATGGCTGATCCATCTTCCCCTTTTTTTGAAGTAAAACGTTTGAGTCACCTTGATTGATCTCTTTTTCTCAAACTACAGTCATGTTGCACCCCCCCCCCCCTTAGGGCCTTTGCACTGACTGTTCTCTCTGCCTGGAATGTTCTTCCCCTGATTTCCATATGCTTGGGTCCCCAGCTTCCTTCAATTCTTTGTTCATGTGTCACCTTATTTCTTCAGTGAATATCACACCAACCGCACCACTTAAAATGGCAAACACTCAGCATTTCTTGTTCCCTCCTTACTCAATTTTTTCTGTAATACTTACTCTATCCAACATACTATAAAATTTTCTTATCTTGTTGATGTATAACTGTCTCTCCCCACTAGAATGTGAACTCCAGGAGGGCAGATATTTTTGTCTATTTTGTTCACCTTATGTATCCACAGTGCCAGAAGCAGTGACCAGCAGAGGGGTAGCACTCAGAACATATTTATTCAATGAACGAATAGTACGATGTCACCATGTAGTCTCTATTGCTTTTAATGATTCAAAAAATGGTTCTTCATGTTTAGAAGTGACTCAGGTGGATTTTCCAAAACAAATCAAACACTTCCTTTCATAGGACATACGATGTATGTTTTCTGACTGGATCAACATGTACAATTCATAATGATCACCAAGCAGCTCTTTTTTAACCACATGCCCTTTTCACCCGCAGCCACCTCCAACTCAAATTGTCAAAAGTAATCTTTATCAGTTACTGAAAATATTTCCAATGTTTATACTTTCTCTGCTAGAAAGTCAGCAAGCACCTTGATTTCTGGATTTTCTCTTCTTTTCCAAACATCTCCCATATACAGCTTCAAAAGTAAAACCAAGGACATTTTGTATGAAAGTTTGTTTTATGATAACATCCAGTTATCACTGATATTTCACACTGAGTGTGTTTTTTGAAAGTTCTTAAGGCTTTGTTCTCTTATCAACATTAACTTGTCTCTGAAAGCAGGTAGTTTACAGCCGAGCAAAGAAAGCAAAAATAATGTATGTGTGCAATTAACACAAATTAATCTTGCTTGAGAACTTTTACTTTCAGATTTTGGGTATTAAATGATATTTATATTTAAGTTGTCAACCTCAGAGTCTCGTTAGTCTAAATTTTACATTTGATTGATGAGGACTGTGCTGCTCCCTTAGAAGTAGCACATGTAGTCGATAAGTTATATGATGTCTAGTGGGAAACACTGATGTATGATTCCTTTTCCTAGGTCTTAGTTCCAGCTATTCCATTAACTTATTATGTGATCACAGACTAATTATTTAATCTGACTGTGCCTCGGAGTTTTAATCTAAAACTTCAGAGAAATATTATTCTGCTGTATATGTCTTAGAGAAGGAGACATTAATGTGTGCTGGACAGAGCATAGGTTTTAGAGTCATAAAGACCTGTGTTCAAATCCTACCTCAGCCATTAACTAGCTTTGTGGATGTAGAGAAGTCAGTGTCACTGAGCCTTATTTCTGTCATCTCCAAAATGGTGATAAAACCTACTTCATAAGGTTGTAAGGAGTAGGCAAATAATTTGAAAAGTGCCTAGCATAGTGACCAGCACAAATGTCAGTTGTCTTCCTCTTCTTGCTCCTCCGTCTGCCTCTGTCCTGGCTGTAAAGTGAGATTGTGAGCATTAAATTTTATATAAGTGACTGTCATGTACTAGGTGCTTAACATATGTTAGTTCTCTTAGATGTAGTATAAAGTAATTAGGCTTATTAAATAAGGAAGGGTGGGTATTATAATAGTGTGAGAAGGAAAATGAGATAAAATTTTAAAGGGAAACATGAAAATTTAGTAAGTGTAATTATTCCTATTTAAAATAACACTATTCCACTCGTTTGAGAGTACATACCTTCCCAGATGCCTAACATCCAAAATGTAGTCTCTGCTGCATAGACAAGCCCCTGATGTAACTGAGCCCTACATTTTTGCAAAGATTTCATAAGATATGTAACACTGACTCATAACTGAGAAAAATGTTTAAATTATCAAGTCCATCACTTTGCCCAACATGTTTAACAATCAGAGCATTATCTGCTGCTAATTGGAATCAGGTGTACAATATACAAGGCTCACTGACCTCCTTAGAAATAAGAATCTTAGGGGAATGTGGGTTTTTATAAAGAGGACCTGTTAATTTTAACAACTTCATGTATGGCTTCTTTTATATTCTCCCAAGGTGAAATGTATAGTGTATGTGAATACTAAAGATAAACGTTTGCTAATGTCTTGAGGAAAGGCTATTAGCCAGTTCATTGACTATGGTCCTATTGCAATGAGTATTGGTTTGTAACACATCTTGCATTGATTTAATTTACTAATAGTTATATGTAAGCGGTCATTTGCTCCAATCTATATAGGCATTTTTGATCTTCATATAATTTACTTTCTCTTTTTTTCAACTTGAGAATCAACTGGATAAATACCTTTTTCTTTTTTGGGTTCATGAGAGTAGTCCTATTCCTCTGTGGTTTTTAAAAGATGTATAAATATGACTTAATTGTAAGATGCATGCCAATTTTATTATTCTTAACTAAATTTAAAAATATGATGTGTAATTACCTAGCACTGCTACAATTCCAGATCTGGAAGTCAGAAGATACCTATTTGTGAGCATAAAATAACATCAAAAACCTCATCACCAAAAGTGAAATAAATAGGTGAGAAAATCTCCAAACCAAATAGGGAATCTAAGAACTAAAGTTTTGAGATTCTATTTTTATTCTTAAAACAGAAATGCACAAACCACTTAAGGTGAATATAATCATTTATGTTCAACCATTGTTGGTTGAAATTAACAAAAAAAGAATAAAAGTAACACATTTTTGGTTCCTAATGGAAAAATCTAAATCAAACCTAATTGATGAATGTGACTTTAAATTTTTGATGTTCACCTTACCAGTTCAATTCAACAGACATTTACTCTGAGCAATCTACCATGCTGTTTAAGAGCATGGGCTTTGTAATCAAATGACCTGGGTTTGGTTTCCTGCATTACAATTTACTGTCTGAGTGAATTACTCAATTGCTGATTGTCTTAGTTTCTTCACTACTGTTGGGCTCTCATATCTCATTTGCAAAGATGTAGTGAGGATTCAGCAATAGAGTATGTATGTGTGCCTGACCATAGTAAGCACTGAAATGGTAACTGCTAATACAAACTATGTACCAAACTCTGTATGTTGAATATATAAAGATAAATACGATATTATCTGGTGTTGAGCCTAGAGTAAATTCCAAACAGAATATATATATTGAGACATGGTTATAGTGCAGTTGGCTTGACAAATAACACACACCAACCAGTCAGCCACATTACTTAGTTGTCCATATTGCACATAGTATAGGAAAAAATACACTATACAAGCAATGCCAAATGATTTCTGTGTCTGAAGTCAAAGAATATATGAGTTTTCAAATTCTGATATAAAATTCCTGGTTGGCCATAAATTGGCTATGGTTTTATAGTACAAAACATGCTATTTATGAAATACATTTTTGGAAAGTTCAATTTATCTTTAATCTCTTTAGAGTAAGATCCACATTTAAGAAGAGGCAAGTTTACTTTGCTCTAACATGACTCATTTTAAAATGAAATTGACATTTGGAAAATAGGTATGTTTTTGTTACTCGGAAGCTTCACATGTAAACTTCTATGAAGCCAAAAGAGCATGCGTCAACCATCTGCAGGTTTATTGGTCAATCTCTGCAGATAGCTTTCTAGTTGAGAGAGAGAGCCCTCCAGAATGCAGTCAAATGTATAATAAATCACAAGGACATAACATGATTTATCTTCATGCAATATATACATTTAACAAAGGAAACATTGACACACAAAATAGTGTTGTAATGATCTCACTGAGAATTACTTATTAATTTTTCAGAATGGAAGACATTTAGGGCTATGCCATAGGCCCTTATCATTCATGAGATAAAGGGACCTATATAGTAGATTATGTGGTAGATGAGTAAAAGATGTTTTCCATATCACCTACTCCCCTGCTGCATCCATCAGGTAGAGCTATAAGAATATCATTAGAGTGATGCCAAATCCTTCTTAAGCCAATTTACAAACTTCAATTTTCCAATTTCACATTTTATTCAGAAAGAGCTCTCTGTCAACTAGAAATCTATACTTGCCAAATTTTGATTAAAGCTCACAGTGGTGACTCCCAAGGCTCATCAAGGTTCTTCTGAGTCAGAAGAGATTCATTTATGTCCAGTGTAATATTTACATATAGACTATGTTTTTATGTATCCTTTGGTAATTCATAATTTCTGGATAGCATAGTAGTTGTGATTATAAGTAATGCAACTGTTCCTCTTGGGTGGCAAATGGATTCTGAAGGCAATTGCAAAAGAAGAGTTAAAAAATGTCTTCAATAACTCCAGTATTGTAGGAACATGTGTGCTTATTTTCCAAAGCTACCACTTTGAAAGGTCACTTTCATTATTGATTCTGTGTATGCCTGAGAAGTTACAGAGATGAGGAAGCCCTGGCCCTGTCCTCAGATATGTGATTGTCAAGGTGAGGCGTTTAATGAGTCATCAGGTATTTATAATACAGTGTGCTAAGTGCCCTTCACAGGTATTATAAGAGCTCAGAGCCACAGCAGATAACCAAGTTAGAGAAGCCCTTGTAAATTGATAGGAAAACATACATTTGGATAGCTAGTTCTGAGATATACATGTCACTTCCTATAAAATGTTTATACATCATATTTTGGCATCCTCTTTAGTGACAAAATGAAACATTCCAGATGGAAGAGTGTTTTGTCTTCTCTATTCCAAGGAATTCATGTCCCCAGGCTCAGGAAGAAGGTTGAGGAACTTTGCCTCTTTGTTTTGATACCAAGAAGCCAGGCTAACTGGCACAGTATACGATGAACAATGAATCGGGAAAATAGGATTAAGTTTGTAAATGGAACAGAGGCATTCATCATTATGAGTATAAATGTTTATTTTTTTCTCATAAACTGCAGCCATAGTATGTGTTCTAATTTGTTTCTGATTTTCCTGGTGGTATGAATCATGGATTCAGTGACCCCAGTCAACAGCCAAGCATGGCAACCTGGACACTAGCACATCTAATATATGCTTTCTTAGCACAACTCATGATCTCATTTTTTTCCCCCTCTCTTGACTTCTCTGCACTTTCTGTAAAAATGACTTTTCTTGTTGGAGAGTGAATTGAACCGGAGTGAGGAGGATGGGAGCTAGGTCATGTTCTAAATAGGCAAAATTATGCTGTTGTCCAGCCAAGCGCAGTTACACTGAAGACAGAGTTGAGGGGTATTCTTCCTCCCTGTTCTGGGCCAATAGGTCCCACTGAATTAATTCAGCTGGCAAGCTATTTTTAAAATGCTATGTGTATGAAATGGATTCAAAAGAAGAGTGTTACCTCTAAAGCACTGCATAGAAAAACCTTTGTTTCACATAGCAGACATTGACTCTAGAGAAGAGGAAAATTACAATGATTTTCAATTGTTAATAGTAATAAGTCTTTAAATCATAAATAAGCAGCCTGGAGATGGCCGTTCTTGCCATCATGACCCACCTTCAAAACCATGGATGATTCAAAGGGTAGAATCAGTTCAATTCAATACTTACTTCTTGAAGGCCTGCTGGGTGTGATGTGCTGGATATACAGTGATACACAAGAAAATGGAGTTTCTGTCCTCATGGAGTTTCCAGTCTGGCAGGCAGATCAAATATTGCACAACTGGTTACAGGCATTATGACTGTTATGAAAGAAAAGTTGACGAAGTTATGGGAATATAACAGAGGGCCTCATTTAGCCTTATAGCAGATAGATATGGTCAGAATCTCACCTACACTGTAGAATGGAGATGGGAGAGGCAAAGGAGAGAATATTCAGCCTCTGTTATTTGTCTGTAATTTTCACTATTACTGAAATATGCCTGAGAGTCACTGAGACACTTTCTCCGGGGAACTTGAGTGTGAGGCAGTCTCTTCCTGTCCCACATACTTATATATGCAGGTTTTTTCTGTCTATGCTAGAGTGCTTGTTACAATTTACATTCCCTCTAAGATAATGGAGTCATTTCAGCTTAGTGCTCAACTCTCCATTCTATATAACCCCTCTAGAAGAGTAAACCCTTACTCATTACTTGGGAACTCTTCAAGGTATGTTCTCCAAGAATTCTATCGCATTCTCAGTCCCAGCACAATACTCTTATCCTTTCATTTGGCTTCAGAATCTTGTTGCCCCGCAGGAAAAGTAAGGAGTTAAATTTGGTTTCAGCCACTTTTATAGTTCATTCATTGGAAGTCATCTGTTCAAGAAGTGCATTGTCAGTAGGAATTAGTCTTCCCTATTAATGGAAAACTACCATAGAGTGAGAAAGTGATTTTTAAAAAGCAGGGGGATTGGGAAGGCAGAGGGGGGAGACTGAAATCCAATAGTATTTGTTCTGGAACTTAAAGTGATTCAGAAGTGCTTTCTTAGGTGAAAGAAGGGTGTACAAAAGAGTTGGAGATCAGTGCTTTGTTCTTTGTTCCACATGTATTTTGCAGAAAGCATGGTAAATTGTCTTTCTGAAGGTCTTTCCTGTTGTGGCCCAAGTAAAGGCTGCAGAGAGGTTTGCACTCAGCTCTGGCTGCCTTGGCAGGTAAAAATGGGCCCCTGGAATATGGTGAATTGTGGAGTGAAAGCTGGGTTCTAACAGTCTTGGCAGTGCTAATGACTCGCTCTAATTCTGGGCAATTGCCGTCTCTGGGACTCAGTTTCACCATCTGTAAAAATGAGAAGGTTCACCTATCATTCTGTGGCTTTCTTCACAGCCATAAGCATTTCACAGTGATGCCATCAGGAGAAATTCTCATGGCCAATGGTTTGCCTCTTACACACAACTTTAGTCCCTGTTTTCAACAAGAGAAGCTCAGCTCTTTACCTGCTTTCATTTGACTAAAGAGGTCTATGTCTTTAAAAAAACATTTAAACCATTGTATCAGGTAATTATTAGGAGCCATAATTCTTTTAATTGATTCAGGTATCCTGCTTTAATGGGCCCTCATTCTGCTGGATAATTCAGAAAGCCAGTTTATATAGGAGGCTGTGGTTAGCCAGAAGATGCTTAAAAATCCCTTAATCTCTAAAGGGAAGTCATTTCCTCTTCCATGTGTATTTGCTGCTGCTTAGTTAAGCTGTAACTCAGATACACCAATATTGAAGGGTGGACTGTTCCTCTGGTTGTAGCCAGAGGGGTTTCCCTTGAATCAGGTAGGTGGAACTAACAGTCCAAGCACAGAAAGGTGTAGGTTAAAGAATAGAGGCTCCAGAAGTCTCAATTACTAGTGTCCTATAGTTGTGCAGTGAGCTAGAAGGAGCCTCAGGTCAGGAACTGCTCCTGAGTGCAAAGTTCTTATGAGTAAGGGAGGAACAAGCGTTGGAAAGATTTGAGTTTGTAGAAGGATTGCCCTTTGTCTATGGATAGGACCAAGCGGGCAGGGAGACAAGTTCTGAAGAATAATCTAGGCGCAATGACACCTGGGGGCCCTAGGACTGAGAAGTGAACTGGGATATGGAGGGAGGGAAACAAACACTGCTTCTATGAACCCATCCTACCTAATCAGAATGTGATCATTGCTATGAACTAAATGTCTGTGTTTTCCCCAAATTCATATGTGGATCCTAAGCCCCAATGTGATGGTTTTAACAGGTACGACTTTAGGAATGAATTACATCATGAGGGTGAAACCTTCAAATGGGATTAGTGCCCTTATAAAAGGGAACTCTCACCCTCTTTCCACAAGTGAGTATTCAGAAAGAAGAGGTAGTCTATACCCTGGAAGAGAACTCTTATCAGAACCCAACCATTCTGGCACCCTGATCTTGGACTTACAACCTCCAGAACTGTGAGAAATAAGCTTCTGTTGTTTATAAGCCCTCCAGTCTATAGTACTTTGTTTTAGCAGCCTCAACTGACTAAGACAATCATCTTCAGGGACTCTGGGGGTGGGGGGGCTTCAAGATCCAAGGAAATTTCCCAGTTGCTTTAATTTGGGATTTTTACAGTCATAAAGTTGGACTTTGGAAATTTGACTTTGTACTATTTTTATTCTGATCATTTCATTTAGTTTCCTCTTCACTTTGCTAAAGTGGCTTTGGAAAATGTCGTATCTTAATTATGTTCTGAAGCAAGTGTATTTCTTTAGGAACATCCTAGGCAGGTCTGGTGTGATGTGGGGCCCATGCAGTTACTTTGTTTACTCCTCTGCTAGTGCTTTCTAGAAGTTCTTTCTATAAATTTTCTAATTGGAATATAGACGATATACACTACTATATTGGATTCATATGTACAACATAGTTATTGGACAATTATATACATTACTAAATGCTTATCTCAATAAGTGTAGTTACCATCTGTCACTTTATCAAGTCACAGAGATGGGAGTACAGCATAGGGAATGTAGCCAAATACAGTATAATATCTTGGCTTTCTTGAAATTCTTTATAACTTTGGAACAGGGCTCCTGCATATTCATTGTGTACCACATTCCACAAACTAGCCAATCCTGGTGTTTGGTATTGATTTTATCCTAATTTTTCTAGTTTATGTGGTCCATGGGTGGCAGTCTGGAGGAAAGTAGACACAAAAGGAATAATGTGATTTGTTTTAGCCTCCAGATGTCCAGAGTATATCATCAAGCCTGATCACCAGGTTGAACTGGAAATTGAGAAGGCTCTGGTTCTTGAGACTCGGAGGCTAAGTGTGAAGTTCCCTGAGGACTAGATAGATGTATTGATTTCTGTATTGCTGCTTGGGTAGTTCATATTTGTCACATGTGAATTATTTCTAAGGTTCAGATGCAGGGCTCATAGAGTGTTCTATTAGGAGGATTTATTGCTGCTACCAGGTAGGAAAAGAGGATCCTTCTAACAACTTCCTACTATTCTGGAATGCTATATATAGTACAGATTAATAAGTGAATACTGACACATGCCTTGTGCTCTGCCATAGGAGAGGTGTTGAGTTGCTGAGATTATTTATTGTTACTGTTTTTTAGCTTTCTCATGAAGCCCTTGGGATGAGGCCTAATATGATGGTTAACATTGCAGAGCTGTGGGCATCAGAGAGAAGTACTGTATCTTCGGCTGAGCATCCTGGAGGTGTGCTCCAAGCTCTCAAGCATGATACGTTAAAAGCCGGTTTTACCTGGATATAATGGCACCAAGAGGATTGTTAGTTTTTGACCCACCATCGCTAGGATGCCTCCTCCAAGGGGTTTTCTATGAGAAGCATTGGGTCTCCTTTCTTCTCACAGGATCTTCTTGGAAATTAGCAACAAAAATTTGCTAGATTTATGGAGGCAGTCTGTGGCTATAGGTAATTTTAAGACAGACAAATTTGCTGGTCAATAACCAGGGCTTTGCCAGTGACGCTTCTAACCACATGAAGAATCATCTCTCTTTTCTTGGTCTTTTAAAAAGAATTCCAAAGAAGGCATATTTACTCCGATTTTTTTCATGGTAGGGAAAGAGCTTGTTTGTCACACTTATTAAGCTTGTTTGTATTAGCCATTGTTATTTGCAGCTTAAATTGCCATGTGTTGAACTGGGTTATCGTGTGTCTTCTCATTTCTAAGCTAGTACTTACATTTAATACAAGCAGAGTTGTATGTGGGTTTTCTACCAACACGTACCCTTGGTGCCTAGGGACTTAGAGTGGTCCCTTGAAGTTTCTGAAGTCAGTCTTGCTCTGAAATGGGGCCACCCAGTTTGCAGTTTCTCCCTCCTATAGTCATTCAGAATTATTGATTTGCACTGAAAGAAATGAAAATTGGAGCACATTTTTAATAGACATTTTTAAGGGTCTCTAGGAAGATTGGCCCTTTGCTAATATGACATAGGCTTGTTTGACTTAATGCCCCATTCTTGCATTCTTCTCTGGTATTTGAGGGTACCAATTGGGGATTATACCCCCAAGCCTACCTCACTACATGTATGAGTATAGCCAGTAAATATCCACATGAAAGGGCCCAACTCCTCTGCCTTAAGATTTCATATTCTCTGTCCTGCTAGAATGTTGGGAAACCCTATATTATGTATTCCTTTGCCTCTATTCTTTTTTTTTTGAGATTTTATGGCTCTTTATCCCCTTCATCTATTTCACCCACCCACCCCAACCCTTCCCCTGTGGTAACCACTAGTCACTTACCAGTGTCTATGAGGCTGCTACTGTTTTGCTCATTTGGTTGGTTTGGTTTTTAGATTCCACATGTAAGTGAAAACCATATTGTATTTTCTTTCTCCATCTGGCTTATTTCACTCAGCATAATACCCTGTATGTCCATCCATTTTGTCACAAATGGAAGGATTTCTTTCTTTTTTATGACTGAATAATATTGCATTGTGTATATGTGCCACATCTTCTTTATCCATTCATCTATTGGTGGACGCTTTAGTTGCTTCCATATCTCGACTATTGTAAATAATGTGACAGTAAACATAAGGGTGCATATATCTTTTTGAATCAGAGATTTTGTTTTCTTTGAGTAAATTCCTAGAAGTGGAATTGCTGGGTTGTGCAGTATTTCTATTTTTAGTTTTTGGAGGAAGCTCCATACTGCTTTCCACAGTGGCTACAACAATTTACATTCCAACCAACAGCATAGGAGAGTTACCTTTTTTCCACATCCTTGCCAACACTTGTTATTTCTTGTCTTTTGGATGGTGGCTAGCCTCTATAGTTCTTGACCAGAATGCCTGCCTTTGTTCTTTCTCCCTGCCCAAACCCATTCTCATGACTCTCTCATGCGCCACCATCTGCATGAAGCCTTCTCGAAATACTCCATCCGAAACCCATCATCCTGTCCTTGAAACTGAGATGGTACTTAAGCTCTGTACCATATATTTTCTACTTAGCTATCCTGTACTTAAGTTTCCTTTTCTTGTTACGGTTTTAGGTCTCTTTAGCCATGTAGCTCCACCAGGGTATATACTTCTTTACTTATTTTTTTTTTATCCTGCAGAGCACCTGAACCACTTAAAAAATACATGATTGGTTATTAAGTCAGTGGAAAGGTTAAATTCTTGATGGCTTCATAAAGAAATGAATAAAGAAAATAAATATTATCTGAAAGGAGCAGCCATTTATACCTTCACACAAACCCACTTGTTGGGTTAACATAGGATATAAGGCTAGAGACTATATAAAACCTATTGAAGAATTAGAAGAAAGGAAAAGTACCTAAGGCTTTGCTTAGGATAATCACCATCAAAAAAATCCAAAAAGATCATCCCTGTTTAAGATGTGGAAACTGAGGCATAGAGACATTAACTGGCCTGCCCAGGATTACATATCTAATAAGTGACAGAACCAAAACGTGAACCCCAAATCTTCCCCACTGTGAAACATGATATCCTGGCAACATTGAGTGTGTGAGGGTCCTTCACTTTCTCTGTATTTTTCTTAGAACACAGTACTCAGAAGAGTATGTGTGTATAGGAAAGGGGAGGGGGAGGTGGCTGGGAAGAATAGTTTTCCAATCATTTCTTAAAAATTTGAGTGCTGGCTAATTGCAATATGTGAATCAAAGCTGTAACGCTAATCTTTCCCCATCTCCCTCCTTATTCTTCTAACAGCAACTACCTTCCTCCCTATTTCACTCCTCTTCACATTCTACCAGTCCAACTCCTCCCCCAAAGTATCTAATTACAGTTTTGCAAGAAAGATTACAGGCTACATACTGCTATATTCACACCTGGGATTTACATCGATTTTACTGAATCAAGCTCTGAGTGTCCCTTTGTGTAACATTCCCATGGCAACACCAAATAGAATGGGAGAGAGGAAAAAAACAATTGAAAGCTCAGCAACTACACTCCTGGATCATGTGCATTTATGACTGCTCTTCCTCGACAAGTTGTCTGTTTTACTGAGTTTGTCCTTAAAAGGAGACACAAATTAGAATGATACTACTTCATATTGTGTTTGCTTTGCAGGTGAAAAAATACATGGAAGAATGTTGCTCTACAGTAACAGAAAATGATGATTCTGGGATAAGAGACAGGAGAAGCTGTAAAAAAAAAAGTTTATAAAACCATCCTGAGAAGTCTAGTCTCTCTGATCTATTATAGTAATAATCAGAGTAATCTGGGGGCCTCTGATACATCCTTCTACCAACAGTGGCTCTCCATGTGGTTCCCGGTAAGCTCAGTGCCACCTGTGCTCAGAAGAAGAAAAAAAATTTTATGTTTCAAACATAAAAAATCAAAAGCTGCCTGAGTAGGAAAAACAAACAGTGGACAAACCAGAACTGAACAGGGACATTGAACACCAGCCTAAGGAACTTTGATTTTATCCTCACGGCCATTGAGAACCATTGAAAGTACATCAGGAAGAGATTAAACAAGGTGCCCAGGCTCTAGCGGCTAACTGATGAGCCAGAGCTAAAATCAAAATCCTTGACTCTGATTACTGTTTATAGGGTTGCTTCTCTAAGTAACAGTATTTGGGGTAGAAATACAGAAGCACAGTGGTTGAGAGATTGGGCTGTAGACTCAGACTGCCTTTGTCAGTATCTCCACTGCCTTGTAACTGTGACCTTGGATTCCAGTTACCAAATCTGTACAATGGGAATAAAAAGCGTACTTATGTCATCAGATAGTCTTGAGGATTAAATGAGACAGTGTATAAAGATTTAGCCTAATGTTTGGTACATAGTAAGTGCTTAATGTTGGGTCCATGCAATTGACCTCCAAATAACCAGGAGATAGATGCGTGGATGCAAAAGTAAGAGCATTTATTGGGTAGCCAGCATGCTGGGGTCTCACACTCACAGGTGGAGACCCCCAAAGTACAAGTTCATTCTTCTTTTATACACAGAAATGGGGTCGTGTGCAGAGTGGGCCATGCGCAGAGGGGGTCATGCACAGAGCGGGCCTAGATATGACCTGACCTTTACTGACACTTGACTGCCTGGTGGGCGAGTTGTCTTCTTTCTATTGGCTGGGAGCATCTGGCCAGTTTTGGCAACTGTGTTGGTTAAATTTTTGTAACTCTTGTAACTTCCTCTTGATGTGACCTGTCTTTTACAAAATGAAGTCACTTATAAAATGGAGTAGCTTATGTCAAGACTCTTTAGTCAGGACTCTTCACTTAATAAATGGTGGTTGCTATTAAAAAGAGAAGGCAAAAGAAAGGAAAGAAAGGAAAATAAAAAAAAGAAGAGTAGCCAGAGGTCAAATATTGCTGCCTTGGAGTTAGATCTCCTTTGTGGATGTGAACTGACCTTCGGGATCCTAAGCCCTTGTCTAATTTTTAATGTCATGTTGGACCAAATATGTGAATTTTCCCTTCAGCTTTTCCTGTGTTGCTGAATCTGGTCCCCATTCATCCTATGAAATTATGTCTGTTTTGCTGCCACCCATATCCTGATACTGCAGGGTGGTCCTATTTCCAGGACTTGGCTCTGCATACCGTGGGTACTGTTTTTTCAAGTCTTCTAGTCTCAGCTCATTTGTCACTTCATCTGAGAATTCTTCCCCGATCTACTTAATATAAATTAGCTCCCCCTACCCCATCTCTTCAGGAACATTCATTCCCATTATTTTGTATTATTTTTCCATAGAACATAATATTAACTCAATTACCTAATGTATTTACTCATTTGCTCTCTGATCCTTCCCACTAAAATATAAGTTGCCTAACAGCAAAGGCCCTGTTTGCCTTATTCAGCACTTTTGCTAATGTTTCTATCACAGTGCCCAGAGTCGGGGGTCATAAATATCTGCTAGATGGATGGATGGGTGAATGAATCTATCAAGTGCTTATTGAACATCTAGTATGTACTTAACACCTGTCTATGTGCTTTAGGGAATAGACACTGCTGGCGCCCTGAAAAGTTTACCAAAAGAAATACCAAACTTTTAAAGGTTGTTGTGTGCTGTGTTTCTTATTGCTTCCCATCACCCTGGCTTTCATTACAGCAGCCGCCCAGGAACTGCTTCAGGCTTCGTGGGCCAGGGTATTCCCAAGTCCTTCTTTAAAGCTGCAGGGTTTGGTTCAGCTTGTTTCAGGAATGTTTCCAGGCATCTAGCTTCTTCCTAATTCACAGTTGGACCACTGAGTTCTAAAAATGCTGCATGGTTAAGTCTGTTCCCTAACGTGGGGCCAAAATAATTTTGAAGGTAAATAAATATACTTGGGAAGCTGATGTTTTACCAAGACTTTTGCCATGTGCATCTAAAGGTAAAAACCATTGATACAGTGGGGATAAGTAGACCTCCTCATAGTCACTAAGGTATTTTAGTAATTTTCTTTAGGTTTATCAACTTCATTTCTTTAAGAATAAATGGAAAGGCTTAAAAGGATGCACTGGCAGAAAGAGAAATCATTTGCCCCAAGTGCAGAGGGTAGAAAATTCTCAATCAGCAGCCACTGCCATTAAGAATCACCACCAAGGCCATTTAGTGCGTAGTTTATTCTACACAAGGCACAGCGTCATGCTGAATGCTTTACATACATTTATTCTAAGGAAGAGAAGGACGTGTTGGGACTGAGGCTGACGGAACTTCATTTTTGCTCTATATCAGTAGGCCATTTCTTTTACTAGAATAAGACATCCACATCCTGGTTTACGGATTCTGGAAGGTGCTATTTTAAAGACCTTAATTGTCCTTTTTGAAAATTGCTTCTCTCCACAACCCTGGGGTAACTCTACAATCTCTGTCTCTCAGCTTCATTGTACACCTTCTCTGGGCCTCTGTGTCCTCTGTTTGGACAATGAGGCTGACGCTACAAACTATCTACGAGACAGGAGTGCTGGATGGCTGTCATTGTATTTTCTCTGTTTGGTAAAAAGCTCATGTAAATCTTGGGCATTATTTTGGTCATTGTTAATGGTCATAATTAATTGCCTGGGTTGCTTCATCCTGGAGAGGTTCTAGTAGTAACCACTTCTTCTCATCACATGTGGCTGCATACCAGAATCATAGTACCCACAGTTCTTGGGGTCCCTGTGATCCGATATTGAATAGTTTGCTGAATCTGGTAGTATTTTGTAGGTGGTACCATGGTATTTGAGAAATGGGATGTGGATTTCACTAAGCTATCATAGAGTTTTTTAGGTTTTAGTATGTGTATGCTGGGCTTTCTTTTGAAAAATTATAGAAATGTATTGTCTTCACATTTTTGATAAAGAAAAAATTTTTCGAAAGCCTTTTTTATTGAGGTAAAATTAGTATACAACATCATGTATGTTTCACGTAGGCAACATAATTTGATATTTGTCTATACTACAAAGTGTTCGCCACCATAAGTCTAGTTACTGTCCACCATCATACAATTGAGCCCCTTCAGCTGTATCACCCACCCCCAAATTCCTTCCCTCTGGGAACCACCAATCTATTATTCTCTGTCTCTGTGGGTTTATTTTTGTTTTCGTGTGTTTGTTTTGTTTTATAAGTTCTACATATTTTTGTGTGTTTGTTTTACTTTTTTAGGTTCACATGGGTGAAATACGATATTTGTCTTTCTCCCTCTGACTGATTTCAGTCAGTATAATACCCTCAAGATACATCCATGTTGTTGCAAATGTAAAGATTTCATTCTTTTTTATGACTGAATAGTAGTACCATATCTATGTATGTGTGTATGTTATATATATATATACACACATATATGTATATATGTGTGTATATATATATGTATATAATGTCTTATTCGTTCATCAATCAGTAGACACTTAGGTTGTTAACATATTTTAGCTATTGTAAATAATGCTGCAATGAACATAAGGGTACATATGTCTTTTTCAATTATTGTTTTTGTATTCTTCAGATAACTACCCAGAAATGGAACACCTGGATTGTATGGTATTTCTATCTTTAAATTTTTGAGGAGACTCCATACTGTTTTCCATAGTGGGTATACCAATTTACACTCTCACCAACAGTGTACTAGGGTTCCCTTTTCTCCACAACCTCTCCAACACTTGTTATTTCTTGTTTTTTTTTTCATAATAGCCAGTTAGCAGGTATGAAGTGATATTCTGGTTTCAATTTGCATTTCCATAATAAATAGTGATGGTGGACATCCTTTACTATGCCTATCAGGGCCATCTATGTCTGCTTGGGAAAATGTCTAGTCAGATTATCTCCCATTTTTAATTAGTTTGTTTATATTTTTGTTAAGTTGTATGAGATCTCTATATATTTTAATATTAACCCTTTATCAAATACATGATTTGCAAAAATATCTTTCCCCATTCAACAGGTTGCCTTTTTGCTTTGTTGATGGTTTCCTTCACTGTACAGAAGATTTTTCGTTTTATGTAGTCCCATTTGTTAATTTTTGCTTTTGTTTCTCTTGACTCTGGAGTCAGATCCACCCCCCCCCCCAAAAAAAAATCACTTGGACTGATGTCAAGGAGCTCACTGCCTATGTTTTCTTGTAGGAATTTAGTGGTCTCTGGTCTTATAGTCAAGTCTTTAATCCATTTTGAGTCAATTTTTGTGTATGGTATAAAATACACAAATAGGTTCATTTTATTCTTTTGCTTGTGGCTGTACAGATTTTCCAATACCGTTTATTGAAGAAAGTGTCCTTCCGCATTGTATATTCTTAGCTCCTTTAATTTTTTTCTGGGCTCTCTATTCTGTTCCATTAATCTATGTGTTTTATGCTATTAACACTGTTATGGTTATTATAACTTTGGAGTATAGTTTGAAATCAGGAAGTGTGATACCACCAACTTTGTTCTTTTTTCTCAAGATTGCTTTAGCTACCTCTGGTATTTTGTACTTCCATACAAATTTTAGAATTATTTATTCTACTTATGTGAAAAATGCCATTTGATTTTGATAGAGATTACAATGAAGCTGTAAATTGCTTTGAGTAATATGGATATTTTAACAAAGTTAATTTTTGCAATCCATGAGCATAAAATATCTTTCCATTATTTTGTGTCTTCTTCAGTTCCTTTCACTAATGTCTTATAGTTTTCAGTGAATACATCTTTCCCCAGCTTGGTAAATTTATACCCAGATATTTTATTCTTTTTGGTATAGTTGTAAATGGGATTTTCTTAATTTCTATGATAGTTATTAGTGCATAGAAATGTTACAGATTTCTGTATATTGAATTTTTATCCTGCAGCTTTACTGAATTCATTCATTAGTTCTACTTTTTTTGTAGATTTTTAAAGATTTTCTGCATATAGTTCCTTGTCATATGCAAATAGTGACAATTTTACTGCTTCCTTTCTGATTTGGATGCCTTTATTTTTCATGTCTTATTGCTGTGGTTAGGACATATGTTGAATAAATACATGTGTTGACTATGATACTATATTGAATAAAAGTTAGGATAGTGGATCTCTATTTCTTGATCTTAGAGAAAATGCTTCGACCTTTCTCACTTTGATTATGTGAGCCATGGGTTTGTCACATATGGCCTTTATTATGTTTAGGTATGTTCCCTCTATACCCATTATGTTAAGAATTTTTATGAAAGCTGGATATTGAATTTTGTCAAATGCTTTTTCTGCATCTGTTGAGATGATCATATAATTTTATCCTTCCTTTTGTTAGTGTGGTGTACTATTGTTGATTTATTTGTGGATATTAACTCATCCTTGTATCCCTGGAACAAATTCCATTTTAAAATGGTGTTAGACCCTTTTATTCTATTGTTTAATTCAGTTTTCTATTATTGTGCTGAGAATTTTAGCTTCTGTATTCATTGGGGATATTGGCATATAATTTTCTTCTTTGTGGTGTCCTTATCTATGTTTGTTATCAGGGTAATGCTTACCTCATAAAGTGAGTTTGGAAGCATGCCCTCTTCTTTAGTTTTTTAGAAGCATTTAAGAAGGATAAATATTCACTCTTTGAACATTTGGTAGAATTTACCAGTGAAACTATCTAGTCCTGGACTTGTGTTTATTGGGAAGTTTTTTATTAATGATTTAGTCTCCTTACTCATAACTGGTCTATTCAGATTTTCTTCTTGATTCATTCTTGGAAGATTGAAGATTGTGTGTTTCTAAGAATTTATCCATTTTTTTCTAGGTTATCCAATTTGTTGGCATATAAGTGTTCATGGTAGTTTCTTTTGATCCTTTGTATTTTTGTAGTATCAGTTGTAACTTCTCTTTCATCTGTGGTTTTATTTATTTGAGCCCTCTTTTTTTCTTGGTGAGTCTGGCTAAAGATTTGTCCGTTTTTTACCTTTTCAGAGAACTAGTTGTTCATCTCATTATATTTTCTATTGTCTTCTCAGTCCCTATTTCATTTATTGCAGCATCATTCTTTATTATTTCCTTCTATCAACTAACTGGGCTTTGGGTTTTTTTTTTTCCAGTTCCTTTAGGCATAGAGTCTGCTTATTTGAGATTTGTCTTGTTTCTTCAGGTAGGCCTGCATTGCTATAAACTTCCCTTTTAAATATCCTTTGGTTACATCCCCATAGATTTGGACTGTTGTATTTCCATTTTCATTTTTCTCCAGCTGTTTTTTATTTCTCCTTTGATTTTCTCACTGATCCACTGATTTTCAGGAAACTCGAATTTCCACATTTTTGTGATTTTTTCCAATTTTTTTCCTTAATTGATTTCTAGTTACATACCATTATGGTTAGAAAAAATGTTTGATATGATTTCAATCTTCTTAAAATTACTGAGGCTTGTTTTGTGGCTAGTTTATGACCTATACTGGAGAATGTTCCATTTTTACTAGAGACTACTATGTATTCTGCTACTTTGGGATGGAATGTTATGCATACATATATAGAGAGAAAGATAGATAGATATCTATATCTGTGTCTTTGGAGAATTTAGTTCATTTGCATTTAAAGTAATTTTGATAAGTGTATACTTACTGCCATTTTGTTGATTGTCTTCTGGCTGTTTTTGTAGCTACTCTCTGTTCCTTTCTTTTCTTTCTGTCTTCCCTTGTGCTTTGGTAATTTATTTAGTGTTATTTTACCACCACCCCTCTGTTCTGTTTTACATGTCCTATTTTATATCTTGTTTTGTTTCCCTTAACTAATTACTATAGTTAGAGTTAGTTTTATGACTTTTGTCTCTTATAGGTGTATTAGTGGTTAATCCATTACTTTTACTTTTTATTTTCATTTACCATTGACATTTTTATTTTCCTGTTACTAATTAGTGCCTTTTCTTTTCAGCTTAAAGAAGTCCCTTCAACATCTCCTATAAGGCTAGTTTAGTGCTGATGAACTCCTTTACTTTTTGCTTGTGTCAAAAACTCTATCTCTCCTTAAATTCTGAATAATAACTTTTCCAGGTGGAGTATTCTTAGCTGAAAATTTTTTTCTTTTCAGCACTTTTTATATGTCATGCCACTCCCTTCTGGCATACAAAGATTTTGCTGAAGAAACTGCCGATAGCATTATGGAGATTTCCTTATATGTAACATGTTTTTCTCTTGCTTCATTTAAGATTTTCTCTTTATGTTTGACTTTTGGCCTTTCATAATATGTCTTAGTGTGATTCTCTTTGGGTTCATCTTATTTGGAATTCTCTGGGCTTCCTGGACCTGGATGTCTATTTCCTTCCCTATGTTAGGAAAGTTTTCTGCTGTTACTTCTTCAAATAAGTTTTCTGCCCCTTTCTTTCTCTTCTCCTTCTGGAACCCCTATATTGCAAATGTTATTCTGCTTGATGTTGTCATATAGATCTCTTAAGTTATCCTCATTTTTTAAATTCTTGTTTTCTTTTTCTCCTTATTGAGTGATTTCCATTGCCCTGCCTTCCAGGTTGCTGATCTGTTCTTCTTTTTCATCTAGTTTATTGTTGAACCCTTCTGGTCTATTTTCAGTTTAGCTCTTGTATTCTAAGCTCTGTAACTTCTGCTTATTTCTTTTTTATGTTTTCTATCTCCTTGCTGAAGTTCTCACCATGGCAATCCATTCCTCTCCCAAGTTCTGTGAGCATCTTTATGACCATTATTTTGAACTCTTTGTCCAGTAGATTTCTTGTTTGTTTCATTTAGGTCTTTAGCTTTTGTCTTGTTCTTTCATTTGAAACATTCCTCTGTCTCCTCACTTTGTGTGATTTTTTTTTGTGTTTGTTTCTGTGTATTAGGTGAAGTAGCTCTCTCTCCCAGTCTGAAGGATTGGCCTTGTGTAGGAGGTGAAATTATCATTCAACCTTGTCCTATCTTTTGGTTGTTTCTGAACTTTTTGAGGGTATATATAGCCTTATTTGTTCTTGATAAGTCTCAGTTGTTGAGTGTATGCCAAGACCTCTTAGTGTTCCAAAGGGAGGGATCTCAGACAGTGCTAAGTTTCATGCAAATTGTAAGCCAGATCCTCAGGCAGCAGCTTTTAAGGTATGTAAGCATATATAGTTTTCATGGGTCCACAATCATAAACCTTCCTGATTTCTAGACCAGGAGATTTGAAGGTGTACCCTGGACAGCAGTTGTTAACATTGTGACTGTAGCATTGTGTATAAGCTCCTTTCTGGGAGATATCAGCAGATTGTGGTGAGGCCAAGGGAGGGCCCACATTCCCTGGGAGCACCTGTGTAGCCTCTGGATTTGTGGCAAACCTAAACACCTGTCCTTCCGGCTGAAGCTGTAGGACAAAAATATAGGCCTTTTTCACATAAAGACTGAAAGTGTGTTTTAGTTGGCTTTTTGTGAGCACCCTGGTGGTGGTAGCCTGCCACGCACTCCCTCTCCAGTTGTTTCAGACCCATAGGGCTAAGAACACAATCCTCCCTTTTTAGCCAGGCACTCAAGGAGTGTCGCCTTTGTGAGCTGCATGTGCCCACCTGCTATAATTAGGTGGGCCATAGATGTACTGCATGGGGATAGGGTGTTCAGCCATCCCGGCTGTGGCAGAGTGGCTCTTGGCTGTGAAGCATTGAGACAGGGTACATGGCCTGCTTGGCTGTGGCATGCGGGCACTGGAGAGGGGCTTGGCTGGCCTGTTAAGGTATGGTGTGCTGTCCTGTGGTACATGGGGGTAGGGTGCTTGGCCACTGGGCTGTGGCATGCAGGTGTGGAGTGTTCAGCTGGCTTGGCAGCAGGGGCAGGCCATTCTTACAAGAGCTAACAGGCTAGAAGAAGGGTTCAAAAATGATGCCCACTAGTACTGGTACCAAAAAGGTGGAAGGAGAACAAAAATGGTACCTGCTAGCACCTCCATCTCTGGAAAGAGTCCCAACGTTCCTGCCTCCCTGCAGGTGCTTTAAGATTAACAAATGAGTCTCCTATGCATATGTTGTGGGCACTTTTCAAAACTGTTGCTTCCTCATTGGGTCCTGGGGTGAATGCGTGTGTGTGACAGACCTTTTAAGAGCAAATTTTTCATTCTTTATAGCCGTGATTCTCCTGGAAATAAGTCCCAATGGCTTTGAAGGCCAGTTGTTTTGGGTGTTCATCTCTTCAGTGCAGGTCCCAGAGTTGGGGTGCCTGATGTGGAACACAAATCCCTCCTCAGGGACAAGTCCCATATATGAGATACCTCCCAACTGTGGGTCACTGTGCCTGGGGCGCGGTTTCTTGGTAGACTGTGTCTTTCCCTTGCCTATGCATCTCAGTGTGGCCCCTTTAGCCTTTATTTTTAAAGGAATAGTTCACCTAGCTTTCAGGTCCTTTTCAGAGGGAATTGTTCCATGTCAGTGTAGTTTTGTGTTTGTGGGAGGAGGTGAGTTCAGGGTACTTCTTTCCTGCCATCTTGAACTTTTCTCACTTTGATAGTCTTAAGGCAGTTGTATAACTTACATTTGTTCTTCCTACCAGGAGATTTCATTATAAATCTAATTATTTGCATGTAATTTCACACATCTTACACAGTAATGTTTGCATAACAAGAAATTATTTTCTTCGGGAATACTGAGCATGTCCTATACACATCAGTTTGGTTTTATGGAAAACATTCTGACATCTAGGTATTTCTCATGGACATTAATGGGGTCAGTGCCCTTACCTGCCATCCCAAATTAGAAATCAATCGTGGTTCTTGTTGTGCCCTTAGGGCTAGTAAATAGATTCCATGCCCCTGGACCCAAATAACATATCAGCAGTGTCCGTTACCTTCTTTGGGCCAGTCTTTATAAGTCCTGAAATAGATGACAATTTTAAGTTTGGAATTTAAATGGGTCAGAAGAGAAACAAAATGCCTTCTTCAATAACTCTGCCATGTTTCCTCCACTTCCATTCTAATATTTTGATACCACTTTCTCTCAATCTTGCTAAAGGTTCTTTCTGTAAGGTTAAAAAATAAACAGGATATCTGCAAATAACAAAATATAAAAATAAGTATCTTTGAAGTATATAGGATTCATTTTCCACATATATCATAACTTAGTGATAGGATGTATGTGTACATCTGCTTGTGTATGTGTGTATAATTATGCAATTAGATACTCTATGGATCTGTGACAGATTGACAGGTATGTTCAATCTACGAAATCTGATGGGGAATGCATGTTACTCAAAATTCATTTATCAATTCAGGTTGGGTTTGAAAATTGCCCAATAACTGATTTACACAGCTAATATCATTTATATTCATTCACTTCAACCAATTTCTCAAGAAAAGTTTCAGAGAAAAACATTTCCTTTGGCTTTGCCTGAGAAATATGCACAATGTTTGACTTGTCACTTTTTACAGTATTACCTGATTTCATCATAGTATTGCATTGTGTCCAAGATTAATTTCTTATGTATACAAGAAAAATAAGAAATAACTCTTTACCTAAATTAACATCAAAGACATACAAATATGATTCATGAATATTAGTTAGTTTGGACAATATGGCATACTAGATTTCACTGGAATCAAGTGGGGTGATTTAAAGAAAAAAATCTCTTGCGTGGATTTCAACCTACAGATTCTACTTAAATGATAGATTTTGGGACTCTGGCATGAGTATTTTTTAAAGCACCCCATATAAACCTAATGTTCAGCCAAGGCAGAGGACCATTGCTCTGTGTCTGGGTTGGCATTTTCTGTAAAGGTCCACATAGTAAATATTTTAGGTTTTGCAGACCAGTCCGCATCTGTTGCAACTACTCAATTTTCTATTGTAGCTTGAAAGCAACTATCTACTATATATAAATGAATGAGTGTGCCTGTGTTTGAATAAAACTTGATTTATAAAAATTAGAAGCAGAACTAGATATCCTCCAAGGCCTATAATTGCTGACCCCTGCACTAGGTCAGTGGTTCTCCAATTCTGGCATGCATCAGACCACTCTGGGGGCTTCTTAGAACACAGATTGTTGGGCTCTTCCCCAAAAGTTTCTGATCCAGTAGATGAGGGAGGGGAACAAGAGTTTATATTTCTAACAAGTTTCTAGATGATCTTGATGCTGCTGGCATGGAAACCATAGTTTGAGAACCAGCGATCTAGACCCTTTTAGCTATAGTCCATTTTCTTCACTGCTTCATCATTAGTCCCTACAGCCCATTTTTAGACCTTCAGTTAAAGTTGGTTCAAGAGCAGACTTATTCCTGATATGATAAACTGTGTAATCAGATTATCATTATAAAAGCCAGCATCACAGTGAATTATGAATCTGTAAGAATATTCTCATTAAAGCTGGGAACTAAGCAATATCACCACTATTATTTGGCTTAGCTCTGGCTGTATCAGCTAATGCAAGGAGATGAGAGAAAGAAGTGAAATATTTAAAAACCAGAAAAAAAGAGGCATAATGATCATCCTTTGCAAATGATATGATTGTTATATTGGGAAAATCCAAAAGTATTAAGTAAAAAGTATTAGAATTATATCATATATAACTACATAGCTACAGGAATATAGAAAATATATACTGGATTCCCTCTATAAAAGCAGCTAAAACCTAGAATGAATATGTTCTGATGATTAAGAAATTTATAGAACCAATACGAAGAAAAATTTTTTAACTCTATTGATAGACATGAATAGATGGAAATACCTTGTTCTTAGATAGGAAGGCAATATTGAATAAATGTTAAAATTTAATGTGATCCCAATTAAAGTATTAAAAGAACTTTGGACTAGGCATGATTCCAAAATACATATAAAATATGAAAAACGTGAGGATAACTAGGAAAATCATGAAAATTAGGAGTAATAAATGAGAATTAGCTTTATAATATATACTATAAATGAAGTAACTAAGGTGCAGGAATAGGAACACATGTCAAATAAGTAGATTTTTTTAATCCCAGAAATAGTCATAATAAAATAGAAAAGTATGTTCAGACTATCATTCTACCAAAAAATAAGTAAATAAAGTATGTTCAGACTATCATTCTACCAAAAAATGAGAAATCCCTATCTCATTTTTTTATACCAAAATTAATTCCAGGAGGATCATATATTTGAAAATAAAATAGGTGAAATTATGAAAGTATTAAAAATATATATAGTGGCCATGGATGTAGGAAAGGATCTTGAAGTATAAAAGGCCTATGACAAAAAATATAGAAATTCTAGTGGCAAAGATCAATAAGGCATCATATAAATTTTAACATTTTGCATAGAATATAATCAAAGGCAAAAGCTGGAAAATATGTTGCAACACATATGACAGATAAAAGGCTAATAATTTGCATTCTTATGAATCAATACAAGATTAACATTGAGTACAAAATAAAGGAGATAAGCAATTCAATTGAAGAAAAATACAAATAGCTTATAAGCATAGGAAGCAATCTTTAGTTTCATTCATGAGTAAATGCAGATTAAAGTGAGTGGTAAACATTAGATTTTGATAATAATTCAGTGCTAGCTAGTGAACAGATAACAGAGAAACAAATCCTTACTAGAAATTTGTCCTGCTGATTAGTCATTCTCAACCTGCAGTGGTTTGACCCCAAGGGGGACATTTGGCTATGTCTGGAGACATTTATGATTGTCACAGTAGGGGTGGAGGGTGCTACTGGAATCTAGTTGATAGAGGCCAGGAACATTGCTAAACATCCTGCAATATATTGAACACCCTAGAACAAAGAATTATCTGACCAAAAGTGTGAATTATGCTGAGGTTGACAAATCCTATTATATATATATATATACATGTGTGCACAGATATATGTTCAAGGGTATTTTTTGCAGTGTTGTTTGTGAAAACAAAAGACTGGAGGCAACCTAAATGTCCATGAATAGAAGTCTGACCAAATAATATATTGACATATCCATAAAGAGCTATTATACAGTCTATAAAAAGAGTAAGGTAGATATGTTGGTAGGAACATATTTACAAGGTATGCTAAGTGAAGAAAAAATCAAGATACAGAGCAGTGTATACAATATGTCCCCATTTGTGAAATAGAAAAGAGCATACATGAATATATATACATACATACGTATATATGGTATGCATATATATTATGTATGTGTGTATGTGAATATATATATGTGCATATACATGTGAAAATCAAGGATGCACAAGGATTGATTGAAAGTGTTTGTCACTCTGGAGTAATGGATCTAGGGTGGGAAAGTCACTTTTTATTGTGCTCCCTCTTGTGTCACTTGAAATTTTAGTTTAAGGTACCCATACCCCCTGTGTTGCAGTGACATGAAATTTCCTAATTTTCTTCTTGCCCCCCCCCCCCCCCCGCAAGAACCTACATCAGATTGTGAACTTTTCAAGGGCAAAACCTTATCATGTTCATCTTTAGACTTCTTACAATGTGCAACATAATGCCTGAGGTATAATCATTGGTCAATTAGTATTTGTTAGGTTGAATTGAATTGAATTGAATTAGGGTTTATAGTCAATAGGAAAATACAAATAGGCAAAAAAAAAAACAAAAGCAAATAGAAAAAAAATAACAAGTTTCTTTAGTTTGTTGGCCTCTTAAACTCTGGTGTTGTTTAGTAGATTTTAACCTTAACAGTTAACTACATATTGCATTTTCTGAACATACACCAATGCTGTATAGTGTAATATACCTAGGTAATGTTTTTGTATTTTATTCCTTCAATGAAATCTTTTCAATTCTAATAGCAGTTCCACTGAAATTCTAATTGCTACTTTTAAGTGTCAGTCATTTTTTAATGTCCCACTGGAGAAAGTACTATTTGTTTTTATTTTAATGTGATGCATCAGTTGTACAAGTGAATGAGACACTTCTTTTATCATATCTAGCCTCTGTTTCCTGAGTGTTAGGTGATTCTGCTGAAAATCGGCACTTCAGATACTCATGAGGCTGAAACATGCCTGTCATCATCACGTCCCCTATTTCTTTAGGAACAACATGATGTATAGTAGAGAAACTCATTAAGTTGTTTCTTGAGGCATGCTTCATCTATTTTATACATCCCAGTATAAGGTCAAATTATGGTGGGAATTTTACTATGAAATAAGGAGTTCTTGATCTTTTGAACCATTATACATTCCCCCAATACTTTTTTTTTTTTTATCAGATCTGGGCTTGGTTGGAGGTGTGATAGTATTGAGTTTTGCTCTACCCTGGTCTTTTGGGGTAGCTTAATAGACTCCATACAGTAGTACATTTCATAAGTGTTTCCTAGTCAGAATCTGATATATTTATCACTATGGATCTGATTTCTTTACTAGAGGGTAAAAGTATTCTGTGGTATCTAATATCCTATATATATAGCATTCTCTATTACACATTTCTAATTTCTAATACAAATGGGCCATGGTTTTTGCCCCCTGTGAAGCAGCATTCAGCCATTTGACCACCCACTTAGAAATGGTTACTGAACTTCAATTTAGATGCCATTGTTTAAATGTAACTTCATTTCTCAGTATAAACTCATGCTGATGAGTACAAAGTTAGTGGGCTCCCTTTCTACTGACAGTATTCTAGCTATACAGCAATTAAGCTTGTTTTCAAATTGAAAGTCAAATCACTTAGCAAGGGTAGATTTGGAATTGTAGGAATTTCTAGCCTTTCTATAGGCATTTTGTTTGGTAATGGCCTAACTGAGTTAGCCAATTGAGTAAGTTACATTTTTGGGGGCACATTAAAAAAGGTGCACAAACATCTAGAACTAACTTACAGCTCTTCAAATAGAACAAAAAATATAAGAAATCAGGTGTTGCTGTTATTACCTTTATTATTTTACACAGTTTTAATGTTCATTTGATTTCAACCTTGGATAAATTTAAGGAAGCAGGGGGCAGATAATTAGTTTATATTTTAAAAATGTAAAGTCAATATCGAAACTCTGCCATGGCTAATTACAGTGTCCAGACTAAGAACTTTTAGTCTCTTACAGAATAATTTATGAGCACCAAGGTAATCAAACATGTGGGATAGTCAAAACATTTAATTAAGGAAAATATATGAAAAGCACTTTTAAGAAAACATAGCTCACAATGATCACATTACCCCCACTTTCAAACTTCACTGCTGGCTGCTATTTTATTTATTTGTTCTCATCTGTGACCTTACTAGATGCAATATGAGGGGGCCACTGTGCTTTACCTTAAGCGAGGGCTGGAGAAAGGAATTGATAGGGAAACAAGCATTGCTTCAGTGATACAGGCAAGTACGACAGGAGCTTGCAATTTCAAATGGACGGGTAATTGGAGCAGCTCATATGGTATAAGTGGGCCTTGAAGAATGGAATACTGCATTACTGTTTCAAAAATATTAGCGTAGACTAATGCTAATAATGGGTAGAGATTCCATCTTATCTTAAAGTCAAAGAGTTCTTATGTGTTTTAAAATAGTGCTTTAATACAGATACATTTGGAAGTGTGTTTATTGTTTTGTTACTGGAAAGCAGCAGAGGGAGAGAGGAATGTGATGTTTTACTATTTTTAACTTGTGGTTAATGACTAAATAGAAAATGACAAAAACTGTAAGTAATCAGAATAAAAATAATGAAAAAGTATTACAAGTGGTATTTAAGAGAAAATTAATGAAATTTGTATTAATTAAAGCATGTTAAAAATCAAATTTGCCTAGTGTTTCTTTCATGTTAATAGAATTCTGAATTAAATGACCTTTCAGTGTCAAAATCTGTAAATTTATTAATCAGTGCTTATCTCGTTCTAGAATAGATTTGAGTGTTTTAGATAGTAGTGATCAAATAGTAGAGTCCCTCCTATCGAAAATTTTTAATTACAAAAGCAAACATTAAAAAGACCCCATTGATGTTTCACAGCTGAGTTGAATGAGCTCATGATTGGTAAGAGAGAGAGACTATACATGCTGTGGATGGGTAGGTGTTCTACAGCAATCTGTAACTGTCCTCACAGATATCAGCTTGTAATTACTGCCTCTTGTCAGAGTGATCCTACCCACATGGATTTCCCAGGATTTAGCAAAGAGGGTCAGAATTGAGAAAGTGAAAGAGCTTTTCACTTGGTGATAAAAAGAGAGGTAATATACAGTGTGTTGTTTTTCCTTAAACACTTCTCACAATAAATGAAGCATTTAATAAATGTCTTTGGAGCTATCAAATATTTGTCTTTTCTTAAGATCCATCTACATCACATTTATAAACTACCCCACTGTGTGCACCTGTATTTTAATGTTAGCATTTTATCTTAGAAACTCATGATATACAAAAGGAAATGAAAAGGTGGCAGCAGACTCTCTATGCCAGTTTATAAATTCAGACCAATGCGTTGGTTTTATATTAGTCACCCACTTTCCTTTGGCAGCTTTGCTTACAATATTTTCCTCCCTTCTTGCTATTTATCCTTTTGGGTTCTGCTCAAATCCCAAGCCTTTCCTGTTTATCTTCATATTCTTCTTACTCTTCTCTGTAACACTGAGAACTCAGTTACACATGATCTTACATGGTCTCTAGATTCTTCCACTGATGTGCTTCACCATAGTACTGCTCTTCCAGGACTTGGCACTTCTCCGATGCTGTTTCTCTCTGCAATGAGAGTGACAGTACAGCCATCTTAAATACTTATTTAGAGGATTAAATGCGATAAACCATGTTAGTTGTATAGCACAAAGTCTGGCACACAGTACAGTAAGCGTCCAATGAACTCTAGCTATCATTGTTATGTGCTCTATAAATGCTTAGTAATTGGTAGCTTGACAAAGCTTCCTTTCAAGTCTATATTCTATGAGAATACAATTATTTGTCTGCTAGAAAGAACCTCGGACCATGTCTACAGAAGTAAAACAACTAGTTAAAAATTGAAGACACCACCACTAGTTACTTCTTCTACATAGCACTACTAACTATTTTAGCTGAATTACCTGGGTGAAATAATTGGCTGTTTAGGTGTCTTGGCATCAGAATGTGCATAATGTGTAAATCGCACAAAAATCATTGCTAAGAAAAAGAAAGTGAAGGATAAAGTCATGCCTATGAGGCATTTGAATAGACTTGCCACTTAACTCAGTAAAACAACCATTTGACAGGCATTTAAAAAATTCACTGACTTCATCAGTTGATTCTCAAACTTGATTAAATTGTCAATGATTTGTGTGTAGGAACAGCTTCAATCACTTTTTGTCCTGCCCGGATTTCTTTTTAGTACCCAGCATATGGACCAATACTTAATTTCCTTATTATTCCTCTGTGGAGAATTTACTGGTTGCAACAAAGCATTAAGAAATGGCATGAAATGCATGCGTAGCATCTGTCTGCTGCACAGGCATTATGTTAATATGCTGCATTTTACTTGGAAAAGAGGCACTGTGTGAATAAGAACTTTGTTACCCGTATTCTCCCACATTAGTGGTCTGCTCTGCATTCCTCTCTCTTCCCATTTTGGTGGTAAGTAATACATTCCATTTTGAAATGGACTTCACTGACTATCCAGACAATAAGCTTGCAGTTGTCCCAGTCTCTGTGCAAATATCTTACTCAGCAGTCAGGGCTATGTAGTGAATGACCCTTTCAGCACAGAAAATAGTGCTTCAGGGATTGTGAGCCAGTGCAGCTTCTGAAAAGGCCAAGGGATAACTCAGGCTTGTTGAGAATGTGGCTCAATATGATATATGCTTCTGGCAAGTACATAGGGTAGAGGCAGTAACTTATTATTTAGAATTTATACCATGATTTCTTTCAGATGGCTTTGAGGTAGTTTATAAGTTGAGCATAAGGCCAAAAAATGGAACAATTAGGGATTAAAAGTGAACAGAGACTGCATTAATGAGTACAGCAATGCCACTACCAACTATGGAAATGTGCTGTTCCTTCCCTATTTAATCAGTTAGGGTTTGTTTCTTGCTCTGTGCCCTGCATCAAATTCGGCCCTAAGTGAATTTTTCTGGCACTCTTTATTGTCGGCTAGATCACTGGTGGTCTCAGATGATTGCCCTCCCCGCCCTTTCCTATGGCTCAGAAATGTTGCCTTCAATGGTGGTTCACCTTGTAGCTTCACCAGGAACTGAGTGCCTGGGGACTGAGGCTGCTCCTGCGGAATTACTCAGCTGCTCTGTGACAGTGAGTACAAATGGGTCTGATTGGCCTGTGTGCTTCTCAGTGAATCATGCATTACCTGCACAGCCCCCTCCAGAAAGCATGCCTGAGAGATTTTGTAGAAATTTCAGTGTTTATCTTTTTAAATGCTCTAGTTTATCTTGCCAGCCAAAGGCCTACTACAAACACCTTTGCCATCATCCATGAGGCTCTAAGACAAAGCACTATGAAAGATTTCAGAAAGTGTTTTGTATTGTTTTAAGTTTTAGTCTCCCAGAGTGAAGAGTTAAAGTTTCCACAGTTCTGGCTTTAATGGTCTCCCTGCCCCATCACTGGCAATCTATTATGGTACAGACGTTTCCTACAGGGATAGATGCCTTTGCAAACTTTTGTCAGCACTGTCATATCAACTCAGCATTTTCTTGTCATCTTTCAGTTCTTATAAATGGCCTCTAAATTGACAGTTGTCACCAGCGTGCTTAGGTAGCAATTTTGAGGTTAGTTTAATTGACCAAGGTTAAATTTTCTACTTGCTCACAGAGCACTAAGAAATCAGGGGTGATTTATAGTTAGGATCTAATGCCTAGTTATGTATAATTTTATACATGAATTATGAGACATTATAGTTTCTGTACATCCTGATAATAGCTGTTTGCACAGAACTCATGTAATATTTTGTTTCTATATGCATCGAAGACTGAATTCACAGGCGCTCTACAGCTCTTTTTACTATAGCTTTATTGAAAGAAAGGCACCAATATATAGGCTTTGCCACCCTTTGTTAGCACATACCTAATCTCATTCTAGTTAAGCCTTGACTGTCTGAGATGCTACTGTGACAATGTTACTGCTTGAAATATTTTTGTTTTAGTTTTTATTGTGCTTTTATTGAAGCCTAATCTTTTTTTAATTTAAAAGCATACGCTCTACACATATTAAAGTGCTTCTGAGAAGTTGTGTTTTGAAAACTGTATGTCCAACAAATTCACTGATTAAGGAAAGCTCTCCTTTATCCTTGGTAGGCATGTGATTTTTTTCATGGAGTATGATGGACATGTCCTTTCCTGATACACAAACATACAAACTATGTGGTGATAAGGGAACTGTTGACACAATTTGTGCTATACTTAAGGTAGAAAAGAGGCTTATCCATAGGCTGACCATGAAGTGAGTTTTCATGAAGTGAATTCTATTTCTTCTATTATACTACCTTATTCTTCTTCTTTCCCCATCTGGCTGGAGAAGCAAGTGTCAACCATGGATACCTCGCCTAAGCCACAGAGGCACAGTGAGCAGTTGGTGGACAAATTGCATATAATGTTCCTCCCTAAATCCTGGTGACCTTCTGGAAATGTGTATAAGAAGTGTATTCACTTTTCCACTCATTCCCGTGTGGTTACTTTCACTGCAGGCATGCTAGGGGGCACGTCTCGAGCCCTTGTGGCAAATAATCCATAGGGTTTGGCCATTCTTGTTATACTTCAGGTATTAAATTCTCTAAAAGCATAATAATGTCCCCAAAAATGGACAGTCTTTCTTTTAAATCCACACTTCTAGTCACAAAGAGGACTGCCTGAGTGAGTGCAGACAGCCCGACCTACCATCATAACTGGGAGACCACTCAGAATGCATAGTTTGTACTTGCTGCTGGGAATAAGCAGTATGTGAAAGAGAGTAAAGAATCATATTATTTGCAAGGATAATTCTCATGAAACATTTTCTCAGGTTTCTGAGTCTCCCTTATGTGCTTCACTGGCAGCTTCTGTTCTCTTGGACTATATCTTCTCATGGAACAAGTACTGTACCAGTAATTTGCTCCTATACAATGCCTCTTATTCTCCAATATTTGAGATAGTTTAACTTTTGGGGGTGAAATGGACATATGAACATATTATTTCATTGCAGAATTGTCTCCTGCATCAGCAAGCTCTATTTCTGCTCGAGGGAAACTTTAAATATCCTGTCTCTAGTCTGGATTGCAGATATAAACCCTAAAATTAGTTTTAAGTAAGTCCATAACTATTTCCTGAATCATATCAGAGAAGTTATTTTAACTCATTATGTCATGGTACCATTTTGCTCTTCTTTCATTTTTTCTTTATCTCTTTCATTTCATTATACATGCTTTTAGAATCCACTGCCATACTTTTCTATGTTCTGGTGTCCTTTTGCCTTGAAAGGAGCTATGGGCATTGCTTAAGTCCCCCTTTCTGGTTCATGTTTCAGATAGTTAACTCATCACTCCTTGTTTCCTGTACAGAAGTTAGAAATAGTTTGGCTTGACCATCACACAGGCTATCCCTCAGTCACAATTGTTTTCTGTACTAGACAGTCAGATATTCCCAAGTCAAGGGTGAATTCCATTGGATTATACCTCCTACATCACCAAAATCTATGTTGTTGTTTGATGGACTAAGACCAATGCATATTTCTTCACTCATAATGGGAGGTTTTGATAATTTCTCCATGTATGAAGACTCATTAGCAAACACTATAGAAGTCGTGTTTTCTCTTAAATGGTTTAAAAGTCATAGGAAAGTATTTCTATTTTGCTTGGCTGATAACAGATTTAGAAGTTTCTTCTTCATTTGTATCATGCAAATAAAACTTTGTAACACTTTTACAACTAAAAGTCTATAATATTTTACAAATTATTTACCTACCTCTACATCCTATGGGATAGAGGTGGAGGGATATGTTTTTTTTAAATGATAGCATTGTTACAATACATAATGAGGGACTTTGAATGACACTGAAATGGTCCTGCATGCATGCTTCTTTTTCTTCAGAAAGCAACAAATGGAAAAGTATCAATAATGTGCTAATCTCCACAGCAAATCATGAGATACAGTGGATCTTGCATAATAATATAAGATGACTTGAGGATTATAAAAGTATAACAGGTGCTAAATATTCTCCAAAAAGCACAAAAATATCAAGGGCCCAAGAGAGACCTTTAAAGATATTGTAAATTATTATTCACCAAGGCGGGTGAATTACTGGATGCCTTTGGGGTCAGCGACTGTTGAAAGCCCTGTGTTACAAAATTATATTTAAAGGTCAACAGCTGTTTTATTCCAGATGCACCCTACTCTCAAAGTTGTTTAAACACATCTTTTTTTTTTTTTTGAATTGTGATTACTGTATGGATGCTGGCCTATCCCTATAGGATATGTAGGGCCTATTAGAGAAGAAATACTTTAGTACGAATATTTGGGTTTATTAACCCCAGCGAAGCCTGTTGGAGAACCATAGTATGAATGAAAGTATGAGAATTGGCCTAAATTGAGTTTACCAGTAGGGGACAAAACTTCCGCTATAGATTTAAGGAAATATTGTGACTGGAGCAATGAGTAGTGAGAATGCATGCTACTCATATGCTTTCATACCTACGACCTTGGTCATTTTATGACTCCAAGTGTATTCATTTTAGCTGTATTCAATGTCTCACTGTTTTGTTATTTTTTTAACAAAATATCAATACATTAGTACATTTAAGCTGGTAAGCAACCTGAGCAAAGAAAGAATTCATGGTATACATGCATGAGGTTCAGTGATCAAGAAAACAAACTAGTTACTTTTGTTGGTCAAGGGAGATTCAGAGGAGAGACTGACTCACCAGTGACCAGAGGAAAGACATGAGTCTTGGAATCAGGTCCGAACAGGAAATTGAAATGGTAACCAGAGCATGGGCAGGAGGCCAGAAAGCCTTTCAGAGAACTGACAAAATTCCAGAGTACTGCCTTCCAACAGGCATGAGACTACCAGGGCTATCCAGAGGGTCACAGATGATAACGCATAGAGCCCAGTATTCACACTGTGTTCACATCTGAGGCTTACTGGTCAAGGCTCTATTAAGAACTCAAAAAATGAATGCATCCATTGGAATTTTGTGGGTTGTTTTCTTCCATTTGTCACATTGTTTAAGCCAACATTTATTGAATACCCACTTGAAATAGGCACTGAGATAGGTTCTAAGAAATACAGAAATTTATAAACCAGTGTCCCCCTACCAGAAACTCACAGCACAGTGGGAGGACTACTGAGAAAATTCACGATTCTGAAAGCATTAAGAGCTATGCTGATATTATTCAGTAGGAGCTAAGGCAGAGCAATAGAGACACCTGCATTTTATGTAGGTTTGAGTTGTTGGTCACATGTGAGCAAAACCAAAAATGACCTTAGAAGAAAATGTCACTTCAGTTGAAACTTTAAAAATGAAGAGAATTGGTGGATGGTAGGGAGAGGCATTCAGATTAGCAGGAAAAATAACATGGTAAGACATTGAAGGAAGCAAGTGTGATTTATGAGAAGAGCTGTAGGTAGGCCAGTTTGGCTAAAACTGGGGATGGCAGGGAAGAGATAGCAGGAGATAATGCTAGAAAAGATAAACAAGGGCCAGATCGTGGAGGGCCTTTGTAGGCCAAAGTAGCATCCAGGTGTTACCTTGGAATCAGTAGGAAATCACTGAAGTATACCAAGCAGGGAGTAGGATAATCAGATTTGAATTTAAAAAAATCAAACTGGCATCTGTGTGATCAGTACTGTAATAGAGGTAAGCAGGGGAGTTAAAGGAGTATGGGGAGATACACAGAAGGGTGCACCTCATTTAATAACTGGCAAGTTAAATGAGCCCATAAAATTGGTACAAGCATTTTTGGAATTCAGAGTTATTCGATTTGAGCTCTTCTTTTCCTCCAGAATTTTGAGTGGTTTTTAGTTTACAGGAGTTCAGGACAGTTGCCAGGATGTGATGCTTAGAGGATGTAGGGATTTCCAAGACATCCATATATTACAGCTGCATAATGTAGTTAGATAGTTAGATGGCCACAATGCAGGGGGCAACTTCCCTACATTTTGAGGATGGCATAGCATAAGACATCAGCTTCCAACATGGTTCTGATGGCTTTGTTAGAGGCAGCATCCGGACTTCTCATATCAATAGCAATATCATTAGGGAAAATCAGGAATTTAATGATTGATTCTCTTTGGGCCTTCTCTACTCAGTAAAGTGATTGAGATTTGCTACTTTCCATTCATAGAACCCACAAAACCCAAACGACCTTTCAACTTTCCCTTTAAAATGAACTCATGGTTACATAGACAGCAGGGCTGCCCCTAGCTCAAGCAATATCATTCAGTAAGTTAGCTTGAGGAAGAATAGGAAACCCTATTTTGCCTTGGGTTAGAACCCATAGCTGTGTCAGTGATTCCCATTTCCTTTGAAACTGAAGTGCAAGGTCATTGTCACCTGTCTTGAATTGTGGCCCTAGCATTTGTGGCAGTTATGAAATCAAACAGCTGGGCACTATGGCATTGTAAACTGACCAGAATCACTTGAAAAGTTCCCTTGATATTTGCACATTTGTTTTCTCATTGCCTAATGCTAGCTGTCCAAAACTATATTCAGCAGAAAGTCACAAAAGAGACTTTATTGAAATTGATAAGTAAAATACATGTAAAATAGTAATTGCCGAGTCATAAAATGTTTCATGTAGTTAAGGCATTAAAGCAGGATCAATTCAGCAACATCATTCAAGACGATTCATGTTAGACTCCTACACAGATATTTTGCAATTTCAGCTGTTATCTTTGGCACCTCCTGTGAATGTCAACAATTTACTCACAAGGATGTCAGAACATATTAGACTTAGATATTTAAGATAGTATTCTTTAACAAGGAAATAAAATGTTGCTAAAGAGAATGTTTGAAGAGTAAAGGTGGCTAGTCAATATCTGATTGTGCACTAGTATTTAAGAAGCATTATTTAATTTAAATTTTGTTTCCTATTAAGTTCAGTTTGCTTTTTCATTGTGATTGAATTACATACCTTTTCTTTATGGCTGTCTTTCATTTTGATATTATATTCACTGAAGCATTCAGGGAAGCACAGATAGGGCTTAAGTTTCTCCAATCCCCAAGTCAACATTTACTGAAACTATGAAATGCCCAGGCACCATACTAACTCTTTTGTAGAGAATATCTCATTGAGTCCTCATTATACAACCCTATGAGGCAAGTGTGTTCTATATATAGGGAACCCAAAGTCCAGGGTCATAAATCATATATCCAAGGTCTCACAACTTTTAAGTAGTAGAACCAAGATGTGAATTTAGGCAGTCCAAGTCCAGAAACCTTACTTATAGATACTGTGCTATACTGTCTTCATAATGTTTTCCTTTAGCCAGAGTCAAGACTGTCAGTACTCAGAAGAGAGTTCTTAGCATTACCAATACGTAGTCTAGCTTCAGAGTTGAAATTTGGCATAACATTAAAATTCTTAATCCCCTCATACCCTATTACTCAACTTTCATTCCTAGATAATTAATTACTCCCAGAAAAATGAAAATATATGTCCACTGGAAAAGTTTCAGAAATGTTCATAGCTTCTTTATTTCATAATAGCCCAAAATTGGAAGCCATGCAAATTTCTATCAATAGGTGAATGAATTGTGGTATATTCATAGAATAGAATACTACTTGACAATTAAAAGAGATGAGTTGCTAATATATACAACATGTATGAATTTCACAGATACGATGATGGTGAAAAGTCAGGTGTAGGAGAGTACATAATGTATGATTCCATTTGTATACAGTTCAAGAATAGGCAAAACTAAGCTGTGGTGAAAAAAACCAGAACATTGGTTGCCTCTGGAGAGGGATGGACTAGAAAGTGTCCAAAGGCACTTTCTGGAGTGATGGAAATATCATTTAATTTGAGTGGGCATGGGACACACTGGTTTATGCATTTAAGAAAACTCATTAAGCTGTATTCTGTACTTTTCACTCCTTAGAAATTACATCCCAATAAAAATGTAAAACAAGCAAACAACAAGAACAAAATTTAACCATCAAAATAACTTTTATATTGTCCAAATGGGTAGAGGAGCATAGCCAACTCATTATCAGGCCAAGAATCCAGATTCAAGGGCATCTACTCTGAGGAGACGATGATAGGGCTTTGAAGGTGCACAGTAGAATTGATGGACTGTGCCTAGCCAGGTGGTTCTAAGAGTTTGGGCCAAAAAGATGTGAGAAAGGATATCAGAGCCCAAGCCTGTCTCCAAGGAAATGACTGTGATCTCCTTGATGGTAGACCCATGGATTTTCATCTCTGTAATGCTAGTGCTTAATACCATAGGTCAAGGATAAACTGAGCTGTATCCAGTCACGTAGCTGGGATGCCACATGACTTTCTTCTGGGTACCTGCTCTAGAGGGAAGACAGCAAAAGCCTGGGTATTTAAAACTTGCCAAGCAGAAGAGAGCGACAGAGGCAGGCTGGAAGGCTCCCAAAATGGTATAGAAAATTGTCCTAAAACATGCAGGGCATTAGCCTTGGGAAAAGTGTCAATAGAAAAGTTCCTGTTTCCTGTCTAAAACCGCCTGCCCTAGCTATTCCCTTGGCTTGCTTCTCCATTGTATTCAGGTCTCTGCTCAAATGACACTTCCTCAGGCAGGCCTTCCTTGAGCTCTTTATCTATAATAATCACCCCCTATCCTCTCATTGCTCTCTGTCCTCTTTACTGCTTTACTGTGCTTTATATCCCATATATTATGTATGCTTCATAACTATTGGGTTATCTAGTTATTCTTTGTCTCTGTCCACTAGAACATAAACACCATGAGAGCTGGGGCTTTATCTGTTTTGCTCACTTCTGTATTTGCGGTGCCTAGAAAAGTATCTGGTGAACAAAGACCAGCTGAATGAAAGACAATACTGCAGGTTTATCCCAGTGGGGCCAAGGCTTGTCTCTTCTGTGTTGTAAGTATGACTAACCTCTGCCTAGAGTTAGTTTATTTTACTCAGAAACTTTGGTCTGTTTCATAAAAAGTGCTTACTGTAATTATTAATCAGCCAGTGATCAAGAAAAGGTAGGTAAAGGCCTGGCATTCGGGCTGCATTAAGTTGCCTTCTAGTTATAGTTTCTGCCACCTGGGCCACAGAGGTCAAGTAGTCTCAAAAGCTAAAGCACTGGCTGCAATTCATCAATTATGAGAGAAGCAGAAAGTGCTGCTTTTCTGTGTGTTGACATCTGTCAGCGCTACTTTCCTTTGTACTCAAAGAGATCAATCCTTCATGTGATAGAGGATTATCCTCTTTGCCACCCATAAGTTGGATTTTATCCCTCTTATCTCCCTTCCTGAAAGGGTGATATCATTTTACCATTTCTTTAGCAACCTGCTGAGTTCCAAACAAAACACAACATATCTACCCATCCACTCACATATACAGCTATTTTAGTGGCTTGAACCATCTCAGATATTCTGAAACAAAATGTCTGAATATAAGATTCTTAATTACATTAATGACAGACAAGGAAGTTATACTACCAGAGCAGTATGTCATTTTATGCTTTAATTATTTTCTCCTATCATAGAGCATTCCATAAACATGAGGGTTCAATTTTCTTTCACAATCAACTTAGATTCACTCAGCAAGTATATACTGAGGTTCAGACTTACTAGCCTCAATGGCAGTGTGAGCCCGTTCAGTTTAATTTAAATAGCAAACATTTAATGAACTCTTGCTCTGTTCTAGACACTCTACTAAAGATGTAAAAAGACCCATACAACCCAACCTCTGCCCTGAAGGATATAGTCCATAGGTATGTAACAATTAATTAAAGGTATGATGAGTTATATAAAGGAGAATATGCTAGGTACATGGGTACAACCAGTGTAGGGAAAACAGTCTATGAGATCAGGAAAGGCCTTCCTGAGAAGTCAATATTTAAACTGAAACTTGCAAGATAAGTGGAAATTAGCCATGGACAGATAAAAAATGGTGACTATTTTTTACATTAAGTGACCACATCTTTGATTCTGGCATACATGCTAGCATGTGGTCAAGCCAAAGCCCATTGGCTGGCTTATTTCTTAAGTAGATAACAAAGAGTTGAATATAGCAAGAATGTCACGCCTTGAATGAATTTATCCAGATCATTCAACAAACATTTACTGAGTGTCTACTATGTGACAAACACTGTTCTGGCCCTAGGAATGCAATAGCTAATAAGGCAGACTATATTTTTCTGATCAAGGAGCTTATATCAGTGGGAGGAGGAGGACAACAAAATTGGAAGTGAGGGAATGTCAGGTACTGATAAATATCAAATTTAAATGGACTGGGAGGGTTCCTTTTCATTAGATAGCAGGTGACATTTAAGATGAGACATGAAGTATAAGAAGGAGCCAGTCAAGTGAGGACTGGGGGAAGAATATCCCAGGAAGATTTAATATTAAGGGTAAAAGACCTAGGGCAGGAAAAACTTGGCAAGCTAGAGGGACAGAGGCCACAATGGCTGGATTGTAGTGGGCAGAGGGAAAGAATGGTAGATATGAGGTAGACAGAACTTGGTTCATGTGTGGTTTTGTGAACTTAGAGAAGGATTCTGGATTTTACTCTAATTGAGGGAAATCCGCTAGAACTTCTCCATCCAGTATGGTAAGCACTGCTCACATGTAGCTACTTCAGATTGAGGTGTGCTGAGTATAAATCACACAATGGATTTCTAAGACTTAGTACGAAAAACAGAATGTAGAATATCTCATTAATAATATTATATGGATTCTGGGAAGATGGCAGAGTAAAGAGAGCATAAATCCACCTTCTCCCACTTACCAGATTCTACACCTGTACACAGAGCATTTCATCCTGAAGAACGGAGACTGAAGTGAATGCCTTCTATACAACAGGGGATACAAAGGTCACATGAAAAATGGAAGGAGAAACAGACACATTAATGGTAGGAAATCCACCCTCCGCACAGCAACCAGTGGAGGGGAGCAGGAGGAACATTGGTGAGAGAGCCAGATGCAGACCCCATGTCCAGAAGCACAGGAAAAGGCCTTGCGTGTTAAAGTGCAGCTAGATTGTAAGTGAAAGAACCTGTTTCAGAACTAAGTGCACATACTCAGATTTGGTCTGAGCAGCCTCCTGGCCCCCTACCCATACCCAGATGTGCCTACAGGAGATCCTGTAGTCCCACTTTGCTCCCTGCTACCATCCACTGGCCCAGTCCCCGGTAGCAGGACTGGAAAGGTCCCTGGCCCAACAGGAAGTGTGCACAAAAATGCAGGCTGGCACTGACGCCAGGATTTCCTACAGTGGCCTAGAGTACCCACTGGCCTGGGGGAAAGTACACACAGGGCCCACATACCCCCATAATGGGACCCAGCCAGCACTGACACCAGAAATCCTTGGAGTGACACAGAGGGCACATGGGCCTGCAGGTGAGCACACACAGGGCCTGGTGCTGCCCTGCCAGTGGGACCCAGTGGTGTTGGTGCTGGGATTCCCCAGAGCAACACCGAGCATACACCAGCCTGGGGCTGAGCGTGCACAGGGCCCACAATACCACCCTGCCCACCGCTGTGCCCGCCAGTGGGACCCAGCCAGTGTCATTCCCTGGAGTGGCCCAGAGTGTACACAGGCCTGCAGGTGAGGCACTGGGGACCAGCTGGCACCAATCCGGCAGTTACCTAGAATGTGCCCCTGACCTGCCTTTGGCCCATCATCCTCCCCCTGCCAGTGCAGAACCCACAGGTGTCCACTTAGGAGCCCCTCCAGTGGCCCGCCAGACCACACCACTGGGACCATACCCTCAGAGCCCCAGAACCAGCAAAAGCCTGTCTCATGCTCGCTCAGTCTCCTGGTTGGCTAAACCATGAGACACACAGTCTACCCAGGGGACCAACCCTACACAAGGCCAACCCTTCAAGAGTGGTAGAGCAAGCCCTTTCAACTAATTCATGCACAGAAAGTCATATGCAATGAGGAGATGAGGAATATGCTCCAAATGACAGAACAATACTTGTATCGTACAAAATAGACTTCAGAACAAAGAAAGTAACAAGAGACAAGGACATTACATAATGATAAAGGGATCAGTCCAACAAGAGGATATAACAATCATAAATATCTATTAACTCAACATATATATAAAACAAATATTTACAGACCTAAAGGGAGAAATTGATAGCAACACAATAGTAGTATGGGACTTTAACGCCCCACTTACATCAATGGATACGTCATCCAGACAAAATAGATAAGGAGACAGAGGTGTCAAATGACACATTAGATCAGATGGACTTCACAGATAGAAACAGAACATTCTACACAAAAGCAGCAGAATACACATTGTATTCAAGTGCACATAGAATGTTCTCCAGAATAGATCACGTATTAGGACACAAAACAAATCTCAACAAATTTAAGAAGATTGAGATTGTATCAAGCATCTTTTCAGACCACAGTGGTGTGAAACTAAAAATCAATTACAAGAAAAAATTGGAAAAAACAAACACATGGAGACTAAAGAACATGCTTCTGAATAATCAATGGATCAAGGAAAAATTGAAGTTATATATATGGTTCACATTATATTTCTATTGGACAACATTACCTTAGAAGGTTTCAAGTAAAGGAGTGACATGATACTATTTCTGTTTTTTTTTTTTAAGATCACAGTGGCTTTTGTATGGAGAAAGAATTAGAAGAAGGCAATAGTGGAAGCAGGGGAATTAATTAAACTCGCAAAAATTTGAAAAAGATAATGGTGTCATGCACCAGGGTGAGAGCAGTGGAGGCAGCAGGAGAGGCAAGATTTATGACATTTTTGGTAGATAGAGTTCACTTTATCTTCTCATAGATTGAATTAGGAGGATGAGGTGGAAAAAAGGATTCCAAAAAAGGAAGCTTAGGGTTTTTAGCTTGCACAATTACATTTATGGTGGCACCATTTAATGAGATGAAGGTGGAAAGGAGGGACAGTTTTTGGCTGGGGGTAGAAATCAGGTGTTCTTTTTTGCAGATATTAACTTTGTGATAGTTTTTATATATCCAATTTGATGAGTTAAGTAGACAATTGAACATAAGTCTACTGTGGGTAGAGGTCAGAGATGCAGAGAGAAATTTAGGATTCTTAATCACAGAGATACAAATACCATCTGTGGGAATAGATGACATTACTCAATGATAGACTATAGAAAAAAGAGCCAGATAGAGTCCTAGTGTATGATGTCATAAAGAGGTTGAACAAAAAAAGGAGAATCCAACAAAAGAGATAAAAAAGGAAACTCTGGTGAGTTTGAAGAAACAAGGAGTGGTAACACAGAAGACACCTGTAGAAAGTATTCTGTAGTGGAAGTAAGGAGTGGTTAACTGTGTTACATGCTGTTGAGAAATGAAGTAAAGTGAGGACAGAAGTAATTATTTTATTTGGTAGCAGAGGTCATTGGTGACCTTGACTATGTAGCTTTGGTAAAGTGGTGTTGGTAGGAGCCCCATTGGAACAGGATGAGGAGAGGAGGTGGGTGAGCAAGTGGAGACAGTGAAGATGAAAACTCCTTTAGGAATTGCCCTAAGGGGGAGCAGAGATATGGTACAGTAGCTGGAGAAAGATATGGTAATAATGGGAAATTTTCTAGTGTGCTTATTAAAATAGGAGATACTAGAATAATTTAAATGCTGATGGGAATGCTCCCATGGAAAGAGAAGGATTGATAATATAGGAAAGAAAATGGACAATTGCAGGATGATGTCTTGTGAAGTCTAGATGGAACTTTTTAATAGAACAGGGATGCGTCGTTCACTGTAGTGAGAGAAGGCTGAGAGTGTGACAAGATCATTGGCTGAGACTGTATATGTAAGGTGGGACAGAGTAGAGGGGTAAGGCAGGAAAATGAGCTATTGCAGCCAATGTGAAGAGAGTGGAAAGAGGTGAAGTATTTTTTTTCAAAGTGCGAAAGTAAACATACTAGGGAAGTGCAATATCATGTGCATTTGAGATCTGTGGTCATGCGGTTAAAGTGTGGCCTATCTGCACAATTATATAGTTTTCCCCAACAACTTTCTGGAACTGAAAGAAGGAACTAAAAGAAAACGTTCTAGCAAATTCTATAGCTACGGTCATAGAAAGCTACTTGTTGCTTACATTTTTTTATGTTGTCTGATGTTTACTTAGTCTTGCCTGAAAATCTTTTCCCAAAGTTTGCCTTTGGTTTTAGCATACATTCTGGCCAATGATTGTGATAATGTCAAAGGACATTTTTCCCTATGTACAAGGTAAACATTTAATTTCATGTCTCGTGTTTCTAATTTCCTATTTAGTTTTCTGCCATTTAATTTTCCATTTCAACATTTCTCCTCCCACTCATACCATTTCTTTTTCCTTTCCACTGACTACCTTGGTCATGTTTCTCTGTTGTCTCTCATTCCTTTAAGTATCTCCGTTCTTTTATGGCTCTTCCATCCTCTCTCTTCTTCCTCTTTCATGTCCTTCTTAAATCTCTTACTTGTAGATTCATGCCCTACCACATCATACATATTGGTATATTTTATTGTGCTATCCCTTTCATATATAATATATTCTCTCAGCAAAGTACTTATTAATATTTTTTAAAGGTTACTACCTGATGATTATTTTGGAGCCTAAGCTTCAGGAAAAGAACACCTGTCATTACTACAGAATTAAATTAAAGGTCCACTTTTCATTTACAACCATAGATTTTCTTGATCAGTTAATGTTGGTAACTAAAGTGAAGATAGTTATTGTTGGAGACTTGGGACAACATAAATGCAGGTAGAAGCTAGAGCTCTTTCATGAGTGGCACTGAGAGTTTGGGATGTTTGCTATCTGCTAAGATAGTAAGTGTCAGGGTCCTTACCTGAGACTTTTCTGAGAATCTCAAAACACACCATCACCAGTCTCCAGTCTTATTGTTGGTATAAATGTTCTTATTTTTTTAACAATCAAGATGGCATTATGGCTTCATTAACCCTGGCTCTTTTCAAAAGAAACACTCTCACTTAATCAATAACTACTTCTACGGAAGTACAAAATAGAATCAACTTTGAATTAAGAAAGCTTTTGAAATGCTTTCAAGAAAGTCATATCTCTGGCATTTTTAAATACTTTAAATATTAAACGGTGTGTCAACATGGTGCCTGTTGCTGACAACTACATTAAGCCCAGTGTGCTATACAAAGTACAAGGAACTACAGGTTGATTATAATAAAATTATAGATGTTAACCACAAAAATCTGTCACTACTGAACTCCAGCTATAATGATAAACCTGGTTCACTGCCTCCCTGCTTTCAGTGTCCATGGCTGGGACCTTTCAACCCCCAATATTGCTCTAGCACCCAAAGACCAATCTGCCCCCTAATCAGAAGAAATAATATGAAGATCCATTGGTGCTCTTAGCTCAGCAGCAAGTCAGCCTTCATCTACTCTGGCTTGTTCCTTGTGATCAAATCCTTACCTGGTACCCAAGTTTAAGTAACTAGATTCCTGGAATCTTTTGTCCTTCAGCACTTGCTCTCCTTACCCTGTGTCTTGCCCTCTCTGGCACTGCCAACTAACTTGTTGCTCCCAAATTACCCTAGAAAATCGGCCCTACCCACCTGTTGAGATATCATGTTACCTAACATTGGGTCTTCTTGATCAATTGTCTATTGAATTAGACTTTTCATAGTACTGCCTAATACTGGATCTGCACAGATCCAGTCCCTGTATTACTCAGGTGAGTATATCTAGTCTCCAGGATTCTGGACATCCCCTCTCCGGTCCACTCTACAGACAGTCGTTTTCTTTAGGCCCTTGGCAGTAGTTACTCAATGTAATCATTTGCCAAGAAACTGAGTTCTTTCACTTCATTTACTAAGCAACAAACAGATCTTGATGAAAAAGCTGGCCTTCAGGAGGTTCAACCTGTTTCATCATTAACGTATGATTGTCTTGTCTCATCACTATTTGAGGCTTTCTAAACAAACTATTCAACCCAAACTGTGAAGATGGAACTTGGTTAAAGCCAAAATCAGACAGACTCAAGAACAGTTATGTAACTGTTTATGAAGAGGGATAAACAAAACAAAGGCATTTGGAGAGTGTTTAGTTTTTGTAGAATGAACTTCATGGGAAAATTGGGCATCTTTTAAATGAAGTTTAAAAATGTCAAGTTCTAAGCATGGAATCTAAATAGATGGATACACCGAGCGATGTGAGAAGGACGTGGTAAAAGGCTTTCTTATTACACAGTAGGTAAACCCAGGAGAGAGAAAGCACAAGGAATTCATAGGCTCAGGTTTGCATGGCGAAAGAGTGAAAAATAATGTGAAAAAAGATGATGTGAAAAGTGGGGGTACTCCTGAAGGGAACAGAAATCAGAATCTAGTTAGGTTGGTAATTGGAACCAAAGTGAAAGCAAAGGGGGTAAAAATAAAAGTGATGAGTTTCTGCAGAACGAATTTGGAAAGATTACAGCAAGAGCTGTGTGAAATTGAATGAGGGCGAGCAGGAAACAGCACAGAATAGAAATGCAGAGCATTAGAAGTCCCTCAATAGGGTCCTAAGAGTTCTGCTTGTCGTCCACCAATAACAATAACAGGAGCTAAAGAAGCCTTCTGTGTCTGAACTGCTGTATGCAAAAAGCATGGCAGGACAAAGAGAGGTCTATTCAAGGAATAAAACATCAGGTTTACAGGGAGACAGAAAAATATCACAGAATAAGTTTGAGTGTAAAATAAAGATAAGCCTGACAAAGGCAGAGAATGAAAAGAAGAGCTTTGGATGCGCAAGATGCTTTGGAAGCCCATCCATTTCACAATTTTGGTTTTCTGAATGACAGGCAGACACAAACTCTATCTAAATAACACCTTTTGAGATCTGGAAGTTGTGCCTTACGTATTTTGAAATTTCTCCTTCATTTGGGGAATGAAGTCTTGCAGTCCTCTTTGAAGTCACTGGAACTAAATATTTAAAGTCTTATAAATGATAGTCTGTGAACTCACTGGGAAAGAATGAAAACCTTAAACTTTGTTTTCATAATGGTGGCATTTTTATTATTTACATATAATCCTCTCCTTCGTTGAGTGAAGAATGTCAGTAGCCATTATCCCAACCCCTGTAACACACCTACACACACCTAAGTCATTATGTATCCTTACTATAGGAAAAGGACATTTTTTCTGAAGAGATTCTATGAATTAAAGCCTTTTAGAATAGAGAATTCTTTTTTTAATTAATAAATTTAATCATTAAAATCAAATAATTTTAACAAATATCATATAATTTTTAAGTTGTTAATACGATAATATATTCATTAATAGATTTCTCAATGTAGATCCATATTATGAATAAATCTAGCTGCCCTGTATTTTATATTTTCTTTTAAGCTTGGTACTGTTTTCAATTTTCTAATTTTTTTTTTTTTGAGAGGGCATCTCTCATTTATTGATCAAATGATTGTTAACAACAATAAAATTCTGTATAGGGGAGTCATTGCTCAATGTACAATCATTAATCCACCCCAAGCCTAATTCTCATCAGTCTCCAATCTTCTGAAGCATAACGAACAAGCTCTTACATGGTGAACAAGTTCTTACATAGTGAGTAAGTTCTTACATGGTGAACAGTACAAGGGCAGTCATCACAGAAACTTTCAGTTTTGATCACACATTATGAACTATAAACAATCAGGTCAAATATGAATATTCATTTGATTTTTATACTTGATTTGTATGTGAATCCCACATTTCTCCCTTATAATTATTATTATTATTATTTTTTTACTAAAATGCTGAAGTGGTAGGTAGATGCAAGATAAAGGCAGAAAACATAGTTTAGTGCTAAAAGAGAGCAAATGTAGATATCAGGTGTGTGCCTGTAGACTAAGTGTTAATCCAAGCTAGACAAGGGCAATAAAAGATCCACGGATACAGAAGATTTCTCTCAAAACAGGGGGGGTGAGGTTCTAAGCCTCACCTCTGTTGATCCCCAATTTCTCACCTGATGGCCCCCCTGCGACTGTGCCTGTCTTAGATTGTTCCTCCCTTGAGGAATCTTACCCGTCTCTGGCTAACCAGTCATCTTCCGGGGCCATACAGGGAAATGTAAAGTTGCTAAGTGAGAGACAAGCAATATTGTTTGAAAAGGTAAGCTTTTTACTTCTTTGCAGATTTATGCCCTGTGGCTTTTATGCCCAGCATTTGTCTTGAGGTATCTTTACCACTTGGAAGAATTATGATACACGGTAAATTCGATATGAGGCACGAATTCTATTTAAGGGTTGTAATTAGGAAGGAAGAAGAAAAGCTATAGGAGTATCAGACGGAAGAAAACATGGGAAGATTGATTATTTCCTTGACATATCTTCTTGTAGAGTAACTTAAGAATGTATAGGTTTTAAACTACTAATTAAATTGCGTACACACATTAACATAATAGGAATACAGTTACATAACCAAAGCAGACCTATAATTACCAGCCATCTCCAGTGAAACCAAGAAAACCAGTTAGGCACCCTAGGCATTTGTGAAAACTTATCTATGATATGGTGGATATTGTCCAACTGAACTTGAACAGTCACAGAGAAATCAGACAAATTAAAACAACCCATTCCTGGGAACTGTTCACATCCCATATGTTCTTTTAACAGTAGATAGTCTGTAGTGGTAAGATTTTGGAGCGCTACAACTTGCACTTCTCCTAATTCTTGGTTGAGTTCCAACAGTATAGATCCAGTCAAATTTGTTGTTTTACTGTATGCACAGGCCAGCTTAGATATCTCCTTCTTCATTCCCATGGCAAGTCCAGGAACTTGTGGGATGACTGCAGCTACAACTGCAACAGCGCCAGGATCTTTGTTGAAGTTTTTTGATGTTCATCTTCTGGAATGACTCTTCCAGAGAATGTTGATGTTGGAAGTTCTTCTCCATATCATATCTTAATTCGTTTTCTGGGGAGCCAAATTAGGCTTTGATCCTCTGTATAAACACAAACAAACCCTTTGCACACACTTTGATATGCCCTTTATACCATTGTGTAGAACTCATTGAAGGTCACCACACAGGAACTGCTTTTTTTTTTTTTTTAAGAGAAAGGAATATTATCAGAAAAATATACCTCCATAGTCAATCATCTGACACACTTTAGGTGATCAAAATTAAGGATATTTAAGGCATGCATTAATTGTTGATTTACAGTTAGTTTTAACCTATCAGGGAGTAATCCCCCTTTTCTTTCTTTCTTTTTTTTTGTTATCATTAATCTACACTTACATGAAGAATATTATGTTTACTAGGCTCTCCCCTATACCAGGTCCCCCCTGTAAACCACTTTACAGTCACTCTCCATCAGCATAGCAAAATGCTGTAGACTCACTACCTGTCTTCTCTGTGTTGTACAGCCCTCCTCTTTCTCCCTCCCACCCATGCATGCTAATCTTAATATCCCCCTTCTTCTTCCCCCCCCTTATCCCTCCCTACCTATCCATCCTCCCCAGTCCCTTTCCCTTTGGTACCTGTTAGTCCATTCTTGGGTTCAGTGATTCTGCTGCTGTTTTGTTTCTTGTTTTTCCTTTGTTCTTATACTCCACAGATGAGTGAAATCATTTGGTATTTCTCTTTCTCTGCTTGGCTTATTTCACTGAGCATAATACCCTCCAGCTCCATCCATGTTGCTGCAAATGGTAGGATTTGCCCTCTTCTTATGGCTGAGTAGTATTCCATTGTGTATATGTACCACCTCTTCTTTATCCATTCATCTACCGATGGACATTTAGGCTGCTTCCAATTCTTGGCTATTGTAAATAGTGCTGCGATAAACATAGGGGTGCATCTGTCTTTCTCAAACTTGATTGCTGCATTCTTAGGGTAAATTCCTAGGAGTGGAATGCCTGGGTCAAATGGTATGTCTGTTTTGAGCATTGTGAAGAACCTCCATACTACTTTCCACAATGGTTGAACTAATTTACATTCCCACCAGTAGTGAAGGAGGGTTCCCCTTTCTCCACAGCCTCACCAACATTTGTTGTTGTTTGTCTTTTGGATGGCAGCCATCCTTACTGGTGTGAGGTGATACCTCATTGTAGTTTTAATTTGAATTTCTCTGATAGTTAGCGATGTGGAGCATCTTTTCATGTGTCTGTTGGCCATCTGTATTTCTTTTTTGGAGAACTGTTCAGTTCCTCTGCCCATTTTTTTTTTTTGATTTCAATTTTTTTTTTTTTGAGAGGGCATCTCTCATATTTATTGATCAAATGGTTGTTAACAACAATAAAATTCAGTATAGGGGGGTCAATGCTCAATGTACAATCATTAATCCATCTCAAGCCTAATTCTCGTCAGTCTCCAATCTTCTGAAGCATAACGAACAAGTTCTTACATGGTGAATGAATTCTTACATAGTGAATAAATTCTTACATGGTGAACAGTACAAGGGCATTCATCACAGAAACTTTCGGTTTTGATCACGCATTATGACCTATAAACAATCAGGTCAAATATGAATATTCGTTTGATTTTTGTACTACCTCTGCCCATTTTTTAATTGGATTATTTGCTTTTTGTTTGTTGAGGTGTGTGAGCTCTTTATATATTTTGGATGTAAAGCCTTTATCGGATCTGTCATTTAGAAATATATTCTCCCATCCTGTAGGGTTCCTTTTTGTTCTATTGATGGTGTCCTTTGCTGTACAGAAGCTTTTCAGCTTAATATAGTCCCACTTGTTCATTTTTGCTGTTGTTTTCCTTGCCCGGGGAGATATGTTCAAGAAGAGGTCACTCATGTTTATGTCTAAAAGGTTTTTGCCTATGTTTTTTTCTAAGACTTTAAAGGTTTCATGACTTACATTCAGGTCGTTGATCCATTTTTTTATTTTTTATTTTTTTTTATTTTTTTGAGAGGGCATCTCTCATATTTATTGATCAAATGGTTGTTAACAACAATAAAATTCAGTATAGGGGGTCAACGCTCAATGTACAATCATTAATCCATCTCAAGCCTACTTCTCGTCAGTCTCCAATCTTCTGAAGCATAACGAACAAGTTCTTACATGGTGAACGAATTCTTACATAGTGAATAAATTCTTACATGGTGAACAGTACAAGGGCAGTCATCACAGAAACTTTCGGTTTTGATCATGCAATATGACCTATAAACAATCAGGTCAAATATGAATATTCGTTTGATTTTTGTACTTGACCTATATGTTGATCCCCCATTTCTCCTACTATTATTATTATTTTTATTTTTAATAAAATGCTGAAGTGGTAGGTAGATGCAAGATAAAGGTAGAAAACATAGTTTAGTGCTGTAAGAAGGCAAATGTAGATGATCAGATGATCAGGTGTGTGCCTATGGACTAAGTATTAATCCAGGCTAGACAAGGGCATCAAGACATCCACGGATGCAGAAGATTTCTCTCAAAGCAGGGGGGGTGAGGTTCTGAGCCTCACCTCTGTTGATCCCCAAATTCTCACCTGATGGCCCCCCTGCGACTGTGCCTGTCTTAGGTTGTTCCTCCCTTGAGGAATCTTACCCGTCTCTGGCTAACCAGTCATCTTCCGGGGCCATACAGGGAAATGTAAAGTTGGTAAGTGAGAGAGAAGCCATATTGTTTGCAAAGGTTAGCTTTTTACTTCTTTGCAGATTTATGCCCTGTGGCTTCTATGCCCAGCACTTGTCTCAAGGTATCTTTACCACCTGGAGGAATTATGATACTCGGTAAATTCGATATGAGGCACGAATTCTATTTAAGGGTTGTAATTAGGAAGGAAGAAGAAAAGCTATAGATGTAGCATACGAAGGAAACTTGGGAGGATTGATTATTTCTTTGACATATCTTCTTGTATAGTACCTTAAGTATGTATAGGTTTTAAACTACTAACTAATTTGCACACATATATTAACATAATAGGAATACGGTGACATAAACAAAGCAAATCTATAATTACCATCCATCTCCAGTGAAGCCAAGAAAACCATTTAGGCACCCTAGGCATTTGTGAAAATTTATCTATGATATGATGGATATTGTCCAACTGTACTTGAACCATCAGACAAATTAAAGCAGCCCATTTCTGGGATCTGTTCACATCCCATATGTTCTTTTAACCATAGATAGTCTATAGTCATGAGATTTTGGAGTGCTACAACTTGCACCCCTCCCAACTTCTGGTTGAGTTCCAACAGTGCAGATCCGGTCAAATTCGTTGTCTCACTGTATGCACATGCCAGCCTAGACATCTCCCTCCTCATTCTTATGGCAAGTCCAGGAGATGGTGGGCTGGATGCAGCCACAACCGCAGCATCGTCCGAATCCCTGTGGAGGCTTTTTGATGATCATCCCCCGGCACAAGTCCTCCAGAGAGTGCTGATGCCGGAAGCTCCTCCTCATATCGTATCTTAGTTCATTTTCTGGGTATCCAAGCTAGGCCTTGATCTCCTGCATAGAAACAAACAGACCCTTTGCCCACACTTTGACATGCCCTCTATACCACTGTGCAGAACTCATTGGAGGTCAGCACACAGTAACTGCTTTATTTTTTTTTTTTTAAATTAAGAGAAAGGAATATTATCAGAAAAGAGTACCTCCATAGCTGTTCATCTGACACCCTTTAAGTGATCAACATTAAGGATATTTAAAGCATGCGTTGATCTTTGATTTACCAATAGTTTTATCCTGTTAAGGAGTAATCCCCCTTTTCCTTCTTTCTTTCTTTCTTTCTTTTTTTTTTTTTTTTTTAAATTTTTAATCTACACTTACATGAAGAATACTATGTTTACTATGCTCTCCCCTATATCAGGTCCCCCCTAACAACCACATTACGGTTACTGTCCATCAGCTTAGCAAAATGTTGTAGAGTCACTACTTGTCCTCTCTGTGTTGTGCAGCCCACCCTCCCCTTGCTCCCTCCCCCCCATGCATGCTAATCTTAATAACCCCCTTTTTCTTCCCCCCCCTTATCCCTCCCTGCCCACCCATCCTCCCCAGTTCCTTTCCCTTTGGTACCTGTTAGTCCATTTTTGGGTTCTGTAACTTCACTGCTGAGTTTCTTGTAAGCAGCATATAGATGGGTCTTGCTTTTTTATCCATTCTATTACTCTATGTCTTTTGATTGGTGCATTAAGTCCATTTACATTTAGGGTGACTATTGAAAGATATGTACTTATTGCCATTGCAGGCTTTAGATTCGTGGTTACCAAAGGTTCAAGGTTAGCTTCTTTAGTATCTTACTGCCTAACTTAGCTCGCTTATTGAGCTGTTATATACACTGTCTGGAGATTCTTTTCTTCTCTCCCTTCTTATTCCTCCTCCTCCATTCTTCATATGTTGTGTGTTTTGTTCTGTGCTCTTTTTAGGGGTGCTCCCATCTAGAGCAGTCCCTGTAGGATGCCCTGTAGAGGTGGTTTGTGGGAAGCAAATTCCCTCAGCTTTTGCTTGTCTGGGAATTGTTTGATCCCACCATCATATTTAAATGATAGTCGTGCTGGATACAGTATCCTTGGTTCAAGGCCCTTCTGTTTCATTGCATTAAGTATATCATGCCATTCTCTTCTGGCCTGTAGGGTTTCTGTTGAGAAGTCTGATGTTAGCCTGATTGGTTTTCCTTTATAGGTGACCTTTTTCTCTCTAGCTGCCTTTAAAACTCTTTCCTTGTCCTTGATCCTTGCCATTTTAATTATTATGTGTCTTGGTGTTGTCCTCCTTGGATCCTTTCTGTTGGGGGTTCTGTATAATTCCATGGTCTGTTCGATTATTTCCTCCCCCAGTTTGGGGAAGTTTTCAGCAATTATTTCTTCAAAGACACTTTCTATCCCTTTTCCTCTTTCTTCCTCTTCTGGTATCCCTATAATACGAATGTTTTTCCTTTTGTATTGGTCACATATTTCTCTTAGTGTTGTTTCATTCCTGGAGATCCTTTTATCTCCCTCTATGTCAGCTTCTATACGTTCCTGTTCTCTGGCTTCTATTCCTTCAATGGCCTCTTGCATCTTATCCATTCTGCTTATAAATCCTTCCAGGGATTGTTTCACTTCTGTGATCTCTTTCCTGACATCTGTGATCTCCTTCCGGACTTCATCCCACTGCTCTTGCATTTTTCTCTGCATCTCATCCCATTGCTCTTGCATTTTTTTCTGCATCTCTGTCAGCATGTTCATGATTTTTATTTTGAATTCTTTTTCAGGAGGACTAGTTAGGTCTGTCTCCTTCTCAGGTGTTGTCTCTGTGATCTTTGTCTGCCTGTAGTTTTGCCTTTTCATGGTGATAGAGATAGTTTGCAGAGCTGGTACAAGTGACTGCTGGAAGAGCTTCCCTTCTTGTTGGTTTGTAGCCTTTTCCTGGGAGAATAGCGACCTCTAGTGGCTTTTGCTGGGCAGCTGTGCGCAGACAGGGCTTCTGCTTCCTGCCCAGTTGCTTTGGGGTTTATCTCCGCTGTTGCTGTGGGCTTGGCCTGGCTGGGGCTGTTCCTCCAAAATGGTGGAGCCCCGTTGGAGGGGGAGCAGCCAGGAGACTATTTATCTCCGTAAGGGGCCTCTGTGCTCCCTGCTGCCCAGGGGGTTAGAGTACCCAGAGATCCCCAGATTCCCTGCCTCTGGTCTAAGTGACCTATCCTGCCCCTTTAAGACTTCCAAAAAGCACTCTCCAAACCAAAACAACAACAGCAACAATGAGAGAGGGAACAGAAAGAATGGGGAAAAAAAAGGAAAAAACAAGCGATTTTTTTTTTTTTTTTTTTTTTTTTTTGTCCTCAGGTGCCGGTCCCAGGCACCCGCTCACTGGTCCTGCTGCCCTGTCTCCCTAGCACCAGGGTCCCTGTCCTTTCAAGGCTTCCAAAAAGCACCCACCCACCGGTCCCGCAGGGAAGGAACGCTCGATATTCTTTGTCCTCAGGCACTGGTCCCAGGCACCCGCTCACCAGTCCCGCCGCCCTGCCTCCCTAGCACCGGGGTCCCTGTCCCTTCAAGGCTTCCAAAAAGCACTCGCCAAAAAGAGAGAAAAAAAGGGGAAAAACGCGCGATTTCTTCCGTCCTCAGGTGCCGGTCTCAGGCACCCACCCACCGGTCCCACAGGGAAAAACGCGGGATATTCTTTGTCCTCAGGTGCCGGTCCCAGGCACCCGCTCACCAGTCCCGCCGCCCTGCCTCCCTAGCACCGGGGTCCCTGTCCCTTTTAGGCTTCCAAAAAGCACTCGCAGAAGAGAGAAAAAAAAAGGGGAAAAACGTGCGATTTCCTCTGTCCTCAAGTGCCGGTCTCAGGCACCCGCCCACCGGTCCCACAGGGAAAAACGCGGGATATTCTTTGTCCTCAGGCGCCGGTCCCAGGCACCTGCTCACCAGTCCCGCCACCCTGCCTCCCTAGCACTGGGGTCCCCGTCCCTTCAAGGCTTCCAAAAATCGCTCACCAAAAAGAGAAAAAAAAAAAAAAAAAGGGGAAAAACGCGCGACCTCCTCCGTCCTCAGGCACCGGTCTCAGGCACCCGCCCGCCGGTCCTGCAGGGAGAAATGCGGGGTGTTCTTTGTCCTCCAGCGCCGTTCCCAGGCACCTGCTCACCGGTCCCGCCACCCTACCTCCCCAGCAACGGGGGCCCGTCCCTCTAAGGCTTCCAAAAAGCGCTCGCCAAAAAAAAAAAACCGCTCCGGTTTCTCTCCACCTGCCGGGAGCCGGGGGGAGGGGCGCTCGGGTCCCGCCAGGCCGGGGCTTGTATCTTACCCCCTTCGCAAGGTGCTGGTTCCTTGCAGGTGTGGATGTGGTCTGTATGTTGTCCTGTGTCCTGTGGTCTCTATTTTAGGAAGATTTTTCTTTGTTATATTTTCATAGCTCTATGTGTTTTTGGGAGGAGATTTCCACTGCTCTACTCACACCGCCATCCTGGCTCCGCCCCCCGTTGATCCATTTTGAGTTTACTTTTGTATATAGGGTTAGACAATGCTCCAGTTTCATTCTCCTACATGTAGCTGTCCAGTTTTGCCAGCACCATCTATTGAAGAGACGGTCATTTTGCCATTGTATGTCCATGGCTCCTTTATCAAATATTAATTGACCATATATGTTTGGGTTAATGTCTGGAGTCTCTAATCTGTTCCACTGGTCTGTGGTACTGGTTCTTGTGCCAGTACCAAATTGTCTTGATTACTATGGCTTTGTAGTAGAGCTTGAAGTTGGGGAGTGAGATCCCCTCTACTTTATTCTTCTTTCTCAGGATTGCTTTGGCTATTCAGGGTCTTTGGTGTTTCCATATGAATTTTTTAATTAATTTGTTCCAGTTCATTGGGAATGTTGCTGGTAATTTGATAGGGATTGCATCAAATCTGTATATTGCTTTGGGCAGGATGGCCATTTTGACGATATTAATTCTTCCTAGCCATGAGCATGGGATGAGTTTCCATTTATTAGTGTCCCCTTTAATTTCTCTTAAGAGTGACTTGTAGTTGTCAGAGTATAGGTCTTTCACTTCTTTGGTTAGGATTATTCCTAGGTATTTTATTCTTTTTGATGCAATTGTGAATGGAATTGTTTTCCTGATTTCTCTTTCTATTGGTTCATTGTTAGTGTATTAGGAAAGCTACAGATTTCTGTGTGTTAATTATGTATCCTGCAACTTTGCTGTATTCTGATATCAGTTCTAGTAGTTTTGGGGTGGAGTATTTATGGTTTTTTATGTACAATATCATGTCATCTGCAAATAGTGACAGTTTAACTTCTTCTTTACCAATCTGGTTTCCTTGTATTTCTTTGTTTTGTCTGATTGCCGTGGCTAGGACCTCCAGTACTATGTTAAATAACAGTGGGGAGAGTGGGCATCCCTGTCTTGTTCCCGATCTCAATGGAAATGCTTTCAGCTTCTCGCTGTTCAGTATAATGCCGGCTGTGGGTTTATCGTATATGGCCTTTATTATGTTGAGGTACTTGCCCTCTATTCTCATTTTGCTGAGAGTTTTTATCATGAATGGATGTTGAATTTTGTCAAATGCTTTTTCAGCATCTATGGAGATGATCATGTTGTTTTTGTCTTTCTTTTTGTTGATGTGGTGGATGATGTTGATGGATTTTCGAATGTTGTACCATCCTTGCATCCCTGGGATGAATCCCACTTGGTCATGGTGTATGATCCTTTTGATATACTGTTGAATTCTGTTTGCTAATATTTTATTGAGTATTTTTGCATCTACATTCATCAGGGATATTGGTCTGTACTTTTCTTTTTTGGTGGGTTCTTTGCCTGGTTTTGGTATTAGGGTGATGTTGGCTTCATAGAATGAGTTTGGGAGTATTACCTCTTCTTCTATTTTTTGGAACACTTTAAGGAGAATTGGTATTATGACTTCTTTGTGTGTCTGATAAAATTCTGAGGTAAATCCATCCAGCCCCGGGGTTTTGTTCTTGGGTTGTTTTTTGATTACCGTTTCAATTTCTTTGCTCATAATTGGTTTGTTTAAGTTTTGTGTTTCTTCCTTGGTCAGTCTTGGGAGGTTGTATTTTTCTAGGAAGTTGTCCATTTCTTCTAGGTTTTCCAGCTTGTTGGCATATAGGTTTTCATAGTAGTCTTTAATAATTCTTTGTATTTCTGTGGAGTCTGTCATGATTATTCCGTTCTTATTTCTGATTATGTTGATTTGTGTTGATTCTCTTTTTCTCTTAATAAGTTTGGCTAGAGGCTTATCTATTTTGTTTATTTTCTCAAAGAAGCCGCTCTTGGTTTCGTTGATTTTTGCTATTGTTTTATTCTTCTCAATTTTGTTTATTTCTTCTCTGATCTTTATTATGTCCCTCCTTCTGCTGACTTTAGGCCTCATTTGTTCTTCTTTTTCCAGTTTTGATAATTGTGATGTTAGACTATTCATTTGGGATTGTTCTTCCTTCTTCAGGTGTGCCTGGATTGCTGTATACTTTCCTCTTAAGACTACTTTTGCTGAGTCCCACAGAAGTTGGGGCTTTGTGTTGTTGTTGTCATTTGTTTCTATATATTCCTTGATCTCTATTTTGATTTGTTCATTGATCCATTGATTATTTAGTAGCATGTTGTTGAGCCTCCATGTGTTTGTGAGCCTTTTTGTTTTCTTTGTAGTATTTATTTCTACTTTTATACCTTTGTGGTCTGAAAAAATTGGTTGGTAGAATTTCAATATTTTGGAATTTACCTAGGCTCTCTTTGTGAGCTAGTATGTGTTCTATTCTGGAGAATGTTCCATGTGCACTTGAGAAGAATGTATATCCTGTTGCTTTTGGATGTAGAGTTCTATAGATGTCTATTAGGTCCGTCTGTTCTAGTGTGTTGTTCAGTGCCTGTGTGTCCTTACTTATTTTCTGCCCGGTGGATCTATCCTTTGTGGTGAGTGGTGCGTTGAAGTCTCCTAAAATGAATGCATTGCAGTCTATTTCCCCCTTTAGTTCTGTTAGTATTTGTTTCACATATGCTGGTGCTCCTGTATTGGGTGCATATATATTTAGAATGGTTATATCCTCTTGTTGGACTGAGCCCTTTATCATTATGTAATGTCCTTCTTTATCTCTTGTTACTTTCTTTGTTTTGAAGTCTATTTTGTCTGAAATTAGTACTGCAACCCCTGCTTTCTTCTCGCTGTTGTTTGCCTTAAATATATTTTTCCATCCCTTGACTTTTAGTCTGTTCATGTCTTTGGGTTGGAGGTGAGTTTCTTGTAAGCAGCATATAGATGGGTCTTGCTTTTTTATCCATTCTATTACTCTGTGTCTTTTGATTGGTGCATTAAGTCCATTTACATTTAGGGTGACTATTGAGAGATATGTACTTATTGCCATTGCAGGCTTTAGATTCGTGGTTACCAAAGGTTCAAGGTTAGCTTCTTTAGTATCCTACTGCCTAACTTAGCTCGCTTATTGAGCTGTTATATACACTGTCTGGAGATTCTTTTCTTCTCTCACTTCTTATTCCTCCTCCTCCTTTTTTCATATTTTGAGTGTTTTGTTCTGTGCTCTTTTTAGGAGTGCTCCCATCTAGAGCAGTCCCTGTAATATGCCCTGTAAAGGTTGTTTGTGGGAAGCAATTTCCCTCAGCTTTTGCTTGTCTGGGAATTGTTTAATCCTGCCATCATATTTAAATGATAGTCGTGCTGGATACAGTATCCTTGGTTCAAGGCCCTTCTGTTTCACTGTATTACATATATCATGCCATTCTCTTCTGTCCTGTAGGGTTTCTGTCGAGAAGTCTGATGATAGCCTGATGGGTTTTCCTTTATAGGTGACCTTTTTCTCTCTAGCTGCCTTTAAAACTGTTTTGTTGTCCTTGATCCTTGCCATTTTAGTTATTATGTGTCTTGGTGTTGTCCTCCTTGGATCCTTTCTGTTGGGGGTTCTCTGTATTTGCATGGTCTGTTCGATTATTTCCTCCCCCAGTTTAGGGAAGTTTTCAGCAATTATTTCTTCAAAGACAGTGTCCCTTTTCCTCTCTCTTCTTCTTTTGGTACCCCTATAATACGGATATTGTTCCTTTTGGATTGGTCACACAGTTCTCTTAGCATTGTTTCATTCGTGGAGATCCTTTTATCTCTCTCTATGTCAGCTTCTATATGTTCCTGTTCTCTGGTTTCTATTCCTTCAAAGGCCTCTTGCATCTTATCTATTCTGCTTATAAATCCTTCCAGGGTTTGTTTCATGCACAAACTCCTCATTCACCCCAGGATCCAGTGTAAAAACACCAGTTTGAAAAGCACATTGACCATATGTAAAAGGGACATACTAGTCTTAAAGCAAAACCTGCTAGAAAGGGAGGAATTTGTTGGCACTCTCCCCAGGGATGGAAACAACAGTGGGCACCATTTTTATGATCTCATTCCCACTTGCGAAGACCTGTGCTGGTGGGTGCCGTTTCTGAACTCTCTCTCTCGCATGTTAGCCCTGAAGGGTGCACTGAGCTGAGGAACCACCCATCCCTGCACCATAGTGCATCACAGCCAGGCTAGGCAAGAGCCCCAACCACCCTGTACCCCAGCTCTGTGCCCACCACATCAGCTCGCTCACACAGGGGATGCCACTGGAGCACTTGGTTCTGGTGGCCAGTGGGGATAATGCTTCTGAGCCCCATGGGACATCTCCTACACAAGGCCACTCTTTCAGGACTGAAAGAGGTAACAAATTTACGTAATATGTAAAAACAAAAATAGAAAGTCAGGCATATTGAAGAGTTACAGGAACATGTTCTGAATGAAGGAACAAGAAAAAGCCTCAAGAAAAAGAGCTTAATGCAACAGAGATAAGCACTCTACCTCATAAAGAGTTCAAAGTAATGGTCATAAATATGCTCATAAAAATCAAAAGAATAGATGAACACAGAATTTTAGCAAGGAGAAATATAAGAAAGTGTCAAGGAGAAGTTACAGAGCTGAAGAATATAATAACTGAACTGAAAAATACAGTAAAGGTATTCAACAGTAGACTGAATGAAGCAGAAGAGTGGATCAGTGGGTTCGAAGACAAAACAGTGGAACCTAACCAGACAGCATCAAAAAGAGAAGAATTTTTAAAGGTGAAGCTACCTTAAAGTACCTTTGGACAACATCAAGTGAAATAACATTCACATTATAGGGGTCCAGAAGGAGAGGAAAGAGTGAATGGAACAGAAAACTTATTTGAAGAATAGTGGCTTAAAACTTCCCTATGGAAGCAGGTGTCCAGGTCCAGGAAGTCCAGAGAGTTCCAAATAAAATGAAACCCAAATGACCCACATCAAAGACCATTATAATTAAAATGATAAAAGTTAAAGAGATAATCTTAGAAGCACCAAGAGAAAAACAGTTTGTTACATACAAGGGAAACCCCAGAAGTCTATCAATAGATTTCTCAGCAGAGGACTTTGCAGGTCAGAAGGGAGTGGCATGACATATTCAAAGTGCTGAAAGGAGAACTTCTAATCAAGAATTCTGTACCCAGCAAGGTTATCATTCAGAATTGAAGGGAAGCAGATAAGCAAAAACTAAAGGAGTTTATCAGTACTAAACCAGCCCTACAAGGAATGGTAAAGGGCTTCAAGCTGAAAATAAAAAAGCACTAATTAGTAACAAGAACCCATAGAAAAGTAAAAATCTTCACTGAAAACGTAAATGTAGTACAGGTGATAGATCACTCATAAACCAAATATGAAAGTTAAAAGACAAAAGTAGTATAATTAACTAAAACTGCAATAATTAGTTGAAGGATATATAAAATAAAAAGATATAAAATGTGACATGAAAAATATAAAGTGAACTGACCATTTTATATATATATATATATATGTGTGTGTATATATAGGATATTATATGCAAGCTTCACAGTAATCACAAAGCAAAAACTTACAGTAAATACACACAGAAAAGAGAAAGGAATCTAAAAATAACACCAAAGAAAATAATCCATCAAACCACAGGGAAGAGCTACAAAAGTTGCCAGAAAACAATTAACAAAATGACAGTAATTGCATACCTATCAAAACTTACTTTAAATGTATATAGACTAAATTCTCCAATCAGGAGACATAGAATGGCTGAGTGGATAAAAAAAATACCCATCTATATGATCCTACAAGAGACTCACATCAGAAGTAAGGACACACACAGACTGAAAATGAAGAGATAGAAAAAGATGCTCCATGCAAATAGAAACAAACAAACAAAAGCTGGTGGAGCCCTACTCATATCAGACAAACATACTTTAAAACAAAGACTGAAATAAAAGACAAGGAAGGGAATTGCATAATGATAAAGGGGTCAATCCAGCAAGAAGATAGAACATTTACAAATATATCTGATCTCAACATAGAAGCACCAAAATATATAAAACAAACATTAATGGAGTAAAAGGAGAAATCATTATCAATATAGTCATGTAGGGAACTTTAACAAAATGCTTACATCACTGAAAAGTTCATCTGTACAGAAAATCAGTATGGATACATCCTTCAACAACACATTAGACTGCATGGACTTCATAGATACAAACTATTCCAGCCAAAAATATAAGAATACACATTCTTCTCAAGAGCATGTAGAGTATTATCTAGGACAGATCACATGTTAGGCCACAAAACAAGTTTCAATAAATTCAAGAAAATTGAAATCATATCAAGCATCTTTTCTGATCACAATGGTATGAAATTGGAATCAATTATAAGAACATTGGAAAAACCACAAGAATGTGGAGATTAAACAGCATGCAACTGAACAGTTTTCCCAGGAACATTTGTTAAAAATTTTTTCTCCATTGTATGGTTTTTGGCTTGTTTGTGGTAAATTAACTGTCCATACATGTGTAGGTTTATTTCTGGGCTCAAAATAAAAAATAAAAATTCAAAATGGATTAAAGACTTGAATGTATGTCCTTATACCATAAAATTCCTGGAAGAAGACGCAGGTGGCAATCTCCTTAACATCAGTCTTAATGATGTGTTTGTGGATATGACATCAAAGGCAAAAAAGGAAATAAAGCAAAAATAAATAAGTGGGACTATAATAAACTATCTTTCGCACTCTGAAGGAAACCATCATCAAAATGAAAAGGTAACCAACTGAATGTGAGAAGATATTTGCAAATTGTATATCTGATAATGGGTAATATCCAAAATATATAAGGAAATCAGACAACTCAATAATAAAAAATTCAATTAAAAAATAGGCAGAACATCTCAATAGACATTTTCCCACAGAAGACATACAGATGGCCAATAGGCACATGGAAAAATTTTCAAATCACTAATTGTTAAGACAAATGCAAATTAAAACCATGGTGAGGTATCAACTCATAGCTGTTAGAATAGCTATTATCCAGAAGACAAGAAATAACAAGTTTTGGCAAGGCTGTGGAGAAAAGGAACTTTCAGACACTGTTGGTGGGAATGTAAATTGGCATAACCACCATGGAAAACAATATGGAGGTTCGTCAAAAAATTAAGAATAGATCTGCCATATGTTTCCACTATTCCACTTTTGGGTATTTATCCAAAGAGTACAAAAGCAGTAATTCAAAAAGATACATGCACCCTATGTTCATTGCAGCATTGTTTACAATAACCAATATATGTGAACAACTTAATGTCCAATGATAGTTTGATGGATAAAAAGGATGTTGTATGTGTATACACCGGAACTACTCAGCCATAAAAAAAGAATAAAATCTTGCCATTTGGGCCAACATGGATAGACCTTGAGGGTATTAAGCTAATGGAAGTAAGTCATATGGAGAAAGACAAATATCATACAATTTCACTCATATATGGAATCTAAAAAGCAGAACAATGCATAAACTCATAGAGAGAACAGATAGATGTTTCTCGAGAAGGGGGTTGGAAGGTGGGCTAAATGGTGAAAGGGGGTCAGTTGTATGGTGAATGATGTCAACTAGACTTTTAATGTTGATCATTGTATGGTGTATACAGACATTAAATTCTAATGTTGTATTCCTGAAACTTATGTTATATACCAATTTTACCTCAATAAAAATTAAAAGGAATAGACTCTGAGAGTTTCAGATCTCTTTACCATTGGGAAAGCCTGCCCATTCACTATTTCAGTTGGATGTCTTGATATCTGTTTTCATTATACATATTTCTCATGGTGAGGTGGTTTTAATGCTGTAAGTCATCAGAAAAGAAGATTGACTTGGATTTAAAATGATGAATGACCAGCGTAAACATTATAAATAGTGGGTGGAAATAAAGACCTTGGACAGGGAAAATTTCAATCTGGCAGCTGCATCTTGAAGTCATAATAAAAGAGGCAGATGTAACTAATGTAGAAATTTCTTTTTTTTTTTTAAAGATTTTTACAGTGTTGGGTGTATGCTTTTTTTTACTGAAGTATCATTGATAAACAGTCTTATGTTGGTTTCAAATATACAACACAGTGGTTCAATAGTTACCCATATTATTAAGTCCTCACTCCCTCTAGTGAGGTTACTATCAACATAGAAATATGTTATAGAATCATTGACTATATTCTCCATGCTGTACTACCATCACTGTGACCAATTTATATTGTGATTGCGAATTATTGTGTCCCTTTATACCCCTCTTCCTACCTACCTCAACCCCTCCCCCCTTGGGAACCACTAGTCCTTTCTCCATGTCTATGAGCCTACTGCTGTTTTCTTCCTTCTGTTTTGCTTTGTTTTTATACTCCACAAATTAGTGAAATCATATGGTATTTGTCTTTTTCCACCTAGCTTATTTCACTGAGCATAATACCCTCTAGATCCATCCATGTTGTTGCAAATGGCAGGATCTCTTTTCTTTTTGTGGCTGAATAATATTCCATTGGGTTTATATACCACATTTTCTTCTTTTTTTTTTAAACTTATTTTTTTAATTAAGATATCATTGATATACACTCTTATGAAGGTTTCACAAGAAAAACAATGTGGCTACTACATTCACCCATACATCGAGTCCCCCCAATACCCCATTGCAGTCAATTGTCCATCAGTGTAGCAAGATGCCACAGAGTCACTACTTGTCTTCTCTGTGCTACACTGTGTTCCCTGTGACCACCCCTACACCATATATACTAATCATAATACCCCTCAATCCCCTTTTCCCTCTCTCCCCACCCCACCCTCCCCCATCCATCCCCTTTGGTAACCATTAGTCCCTTCTTATAGTCTGTGAGTCTGCTGCTGTTTTTTTCCTTCAGTTTTGCTTCATTGTTGCACTCCACCAATGAGAGAATCATTTGGTATTTGTCTTTCTCCGCCTGACTTATTTCACTGAGCATAACACCCTCTGTAGAACTCCATCCATGTTGTCTCAAATGGTAGGATTTGTTTATTTCTTATGGCTAAATAGTATTTCATTATGTATATGTACCACCTCTTCTTTATCCATTCATCTACCGATGGACACTTAGATTGTTTCCATATCTTGGCTATTGTAAATAGTGCTGTGATAAACATAGGGGTGCATATGCCTTTTTGAATCTGAGAAGTTGTTTTCTTTGGGTAAATTCATAGGAGTGGAATTCTAGGGTCAAATGGTATTTCTATTTTTAGTTTTTTGAGGAACCTCCATATTGTATTCCACAATGGTTAAACTAGCTTACATTCCCACCAGCAGTGTAGGAGGGTTCCCCTTTCTCCGCATCCTCACCAGCATTTGTTGTTCCTAGTCTTTTCTGTGTTGGCCATCCTAACTGGTGTGAAATGGTATCTCATTGTGGTTTCAATTTGCATTTCCCTGATAATTAGTGATGTGGAGCATCTTTTCATGTGCCTGTTGGCCATCTGAATTTCTTTTTTGGAGAAGTGTCTGTTCATATCCTCTATCCACTTTTTAATAGGATTATTTGCTTTTTGGGTGTTGAGGCATGTGAGTTCTTTATATATTTTGGATGTTAACCCCTTGTCGGATATGTCATTTACAAATATATTCTCCCATACTGTAGGATTCCTTTTTGTTCTGCTGATGTACCACATTTTCTATATCCATTCATTTAGACATGGACACTTTGGCTGCTTCCATATCTTGGCTATTGCAAGTAGTGCAGCTATAAATATAGGGGTGTATATATATTTTCAAATCAGTGATTTTGTTTTCTTGAGATAAATTCCTATCACGTCCCGCCACCTAGGGCGATGGCAGGAGAATGATCACCGAAGGCCTGGTTCGTTAGGAATCTTTATTATGGGTGTCCAAGCATCCATCTAGTGAAAGGCAAAAGCAAAAAACAACCACCACCCACACTTCCTCCAGGGCAGCAGCTTATATAGCATATCCCAACCAATCAGCTGACTGATCACGGGCCAGGTTCAGTCTTATTGGAAACATGTGAAAAGCATGCTATGAGCAGGAGCACGGAAATGGGGACAAGCCAATCATGGAGGCTTCCTTATGCGCTGAGCTGTAGGGCCAGGAAGGGTGGTGTCTAGGAAGCAGGCGCCATCTTTAGGGCGTTTTCCAGTTAGAGTGGGGCTCAGCGGGCCCCCACAAATTCCTAGAAGTGGAATTACTGGATCAAATGGTCTTTCTCTTTTTAATTTTTTGAGGAATCTCCATACTGCTTTCCACAGCAGTTGCACCAATATGCAGTCCCACCAACAGTGTTGGAGGGTTTCCATTTCTCCACATCCTTGCCAGCATTTGTTATTTCTTGTCTTTTGGAAAGTGGCCATTCTAACTGGTGTGAGGTGATATCTCATTGTGGTTTTAATTTGCATTTCCCTAATGATTAGCATGTCCCTGGTGATTAGCGATGTGGAGCATTTCATGTGTAAATACAATTGGTCATTGTCTTTCTTCTTTGGAAAAGTGTCTCTTCAGGTCTTCCACCCATTTTTTAATTTGGTTATTTTTTTTTTTTTTAGTGTTGAGGCATATGATGAGTTCTTTATATGTTTTGGATGTTAACCCCTTATCAAATGAGTTGTTTATGAATAAATTCTCCCATACTGTAGGATGCCTTTTTGTTCTGCTGATGGTGTCCTTTGCTGTACAGAAGCTTTTTAGTTTGATGTAGTTCCACTTGTTCATTTTTTATTTTGTTTCCCTTGCCTGAGATGTGTCCAGGAAAAAATTGCTGATGCTTATATTCAAGATATTTTTACCTTTGTTTTCTTCTAAGACTTTTATGGTTTCATGACTTACATTCAGGTCTTTGATCCATTTCAAATTTATTTTTGTGTATGGGGTTAGACAATAATCCACTTTCATTCTCTTACATGTAGCTGTCCAGTTTTCCCAACACCAGTTGTTGAAGAGATAGATGTATGCTTTTTAAAAATGTCCAATATTGGGTACTTGTGAGGTATGGAAAACATAAATTACTGAAATGAGAACAAGTTGAATCTGTGATAAAAATTAGTGTGTTGCTATCAGTTCAGCAGTATAATTTCATTTTATTAGAATTCTATTTGTCTTTAAGACTGAAAATTACGTGAAAGATGGAAATGTTGAGCATATACCTTTCTAGATTCGGAAATATAATTAGATTTTCATCAAATTATGCTTACTTGTAATGTTAAAAGTTCATTGAAGGATGAAAATACTGAGACCCAGAATCCTATTTCTACCCAGTTTCAACAAGGATCTTGTGGTACCTTGAGATCCAAGGTATGACCACAATTTGCTTTAAAATGGTATTCACCATGCCCCTCCTTTATATGTTGTGAGGTTTCATCTACAGAATGTGAGATATTACCTAAATTCAATTCACACATTTGGTTCAAGTTTAAAATGTCCTTGCCCCTCAATGAATTGGTGGGAGGGAAAACACTTTGTTCAATGTTAATGGAAAAATTTCACCTGTGAAATAGCTTCAGTCTTTGAAATTAAATCCCCATATATGTTCTATGCTTACTCTCTCAGCCTTCCTCCCTCTACCCCAATCGATGCTCTCTTTGTGTTCCCGCAAGACAGTATTTAAATACCGTGTTGCAAAAAGGGTAAATCAAAACCCCTGAGCATAAAGGATAATTTCTATGACCTTGGATAAAACTATTCCTTTTAAGTATTGCCTGTCTAACTAGATTGTAAGATAAATAAGAAGAGGGACAAAGATGTACTTTCATATAATCTCCTATCTCACCTCACATAGGGGAGATGCCTAATAAAGGCATTTAATTATGTAGATCTGCAATAGCCAGTATACTTAAGCAGTCACATCCAGACTTCCCAACAGCTTGGTTGTCTATGAACATGACTATATCTATGTTGGTGTCTGTGGTCCATGAACCCATAACAAGAGCATCATTTGGGAGCTCATGAGAAATGTAGAATCTCAGATACCACCTCAAATTTACTCAATTGCAATGTGCACTGAAACCAGATCTCCATGTGATTTGTATACATTTTAATGTCGGTGAAGCACTGTTCCATTGCATTCAGGGCTGTACCTTACTAGTCCTACAGTGAACACCTTTTCTTTTTTCTTTATCTTATGTATCTTCTTTTGTGTCCTAGCCAATATTTTCACTCTTTCTTCCTCTTCTGCTTACATTATAGGCCTACTAACTCCACCTTTCTAACTCACCATACAATTCTAAGTTTGGTAAGGGTTAGTCCTCACTATAATGCTTTGAGCTCTTCATGAAAAATAACATCTCATCATCTGTTTGCTCTGCTAGCTTTGTTAATATTATATGAACTTAGATAACAGAGGGAATAATGTTCAGCGTTTATCTGCTAGGCCAAAGTGACCTGTCATTTCTCTAAAAAATCATGGGTTACAATATTATTCCCTTTAAGTAATGAGCAGGGTTTTGGTAGGGAGACAGTTTCCTCAAAGGGAATGATTTCTGATTCTCATAACTATGGAATCTTACTTGCGTTTTGTGTCATTAAGGGGCAAGGAACTAAAAGAAATTTATGCTGATATTCCAAACACATAAGGGATTTTTATCTCTACCTAATGTAGATTTTTGATGTTTTGTCTAAAAGCCATGGTGCTTCAAAATTTAATGAGATTATGTGATGTATTATCATCATTTGCAAATGTAATTATCAGCTGTGATTAATCCTGCTCCTGTGAGAAGCAGCACTGGGTGTTATTTTTCCCTTCTTGGCAGGTATTTGTGTCACTCTTACTTTATGAACTTCAACCAGAACTAAGGCAGAAAGGAAGGGCAAGCAAATGGGGTGTTTAGAATAAGGCTTTTTATGATTGACTTTATGTGGCCTTTATGAGGACCTGGGAGGAAACATCTCACAGAAATTCACATCAACTGCAGAGAAAACAACTTAAATCCTCATATGCAGATGTATATTAAATTTGTATTAAAAAACAATAATACTGGGTATGTCCTGCTGAGTTAAAGCACAAGTTTGATTAGATTAAAGCCACATCAGCTCCTTGTACGTGACTTTCTCAGGATACCTATAGGGCATGCAGTTCAAGGTAAATATAGATGACTAGCCCTAAAGTTTAGAGATCTATCAAATAAGTCAAATAGTAAGTCTCGGGCAATTCCTCTATGCATGTAAACAATAAATGTTTATACCCACAAAATTCTAACCCAACTAATCATTAAGCAGTTACACTTACCTGGAACCATGAGAGCTGCCATATCCAAGAATGAACCAAAAACCCATTGTGAGATTGCGTCCCTGTTGGGTCCTAGTTGTGCCATCTTCTACCACCATTATCTCTATCACTTGGCTTAGGGAACACCAACCTCATCCAGAATAGGCAGGATAACTGAAACCCTTGTTAGTTCCTTTCTCAGAGGAAGAGGATGGATTTGTAAAGTTTGGTGTGAATAGATTGGTGCCAGGACCCACAATTACTAAATTTCAATCTACCAGTAGTTCTAAATCCCTTACCTGGTCAATTGTAAGAACAGAATTATTGCAATTATAATCCTCCCCCAAAGGGTGCTCTCTGCCATGAGAAAATATTAGTTGTCAGCTGACTTTCTTATTCCATATCTATATTTCACTCTCATAATTGGCCTTTCATTCCTGCCAGCAACTTGTGTCCATAGCTGTCCTATCAGTGAAAGGCTTGGCTAGGTGTTGACACAGGTACAACTATGGATGAGAGTGATACTGAAACTGAAAGAAGTGAAGTGACTTGTCTTCAATTGCAAAAGATAATGGAAGAACTGGGTAATAAGAGGTGCTTAATAATAAGAGTTATGTATGGAATTGAGCAGTTCTTTAAACTTTGGGGGAAATTAAAAAGAACAGCCCCTCATCAGGAGCAGCTTTAGATTGCTGATACCTAGTCCTCTTACTTCATTTTATAGTCAGAAACTGTGGCCCAGATAGTGTGACTTTCCATAACTAAACTAAGCCTAGGCCATCTAACACAGGCCAGTATTGTTTTTCCAACATTAGATCTGAATAGTATTCCATAGGCCAACTGTATCTACCATTATTTAGGTCAGTCTAGGAGTATACCTCCTATTTGTGCTGAGGAAGGAAATTCTGTCCTACTTTAAATTCTAGTGACATAAAACAGGACTGAGGATTTAAATTAGGTGGCAGTAGGGCCTGACAATCTGTAAAGTCTCTTCCACTGCTAAGATTTCTAGCCACAAAATCCACCAGTGCCAAAGGTAAAGTGATTCATACAAATCCCATTACCATGCACACTAGAGTTCTGTTCCTCCCTTTTAAAGAAGATGGAACATTCAGTTATTACATAATCATGATTTCCCTTGAAATGTATTTTTAAATAAGGGTCATTGTGTTAGAGTCACAGTGGGAACATGAGCTGATAATGTAGATATGCTACAGAGATCTAGTGGTGAGGTCAGAAATGATTCAGACACCTGGAACAAGTGAGAAAATTCTGTGGAAAGAAACTACAAAGGTAAAGTAGAAAGTCAGAAGCTTTTTAGTACCATAGACATTATACCTTGAAGTAGAGTTGGTGAATCATAGTGATGAACTGATTAATAAAGGCAATACTACTCCTTCAAAGTGACAACTGCACTTTCTAATAAAAGTGAAACATATTTCCTGTTTCTGCACAATGACTTTAGGGTGTTGTTTTTCAATGTATACAAATTATAGTTTTACACCTTGCATACTGAACTACCATTGCCTTCTCAGAGCATTCTCTCTAGGTTTGGAGCTAGACTGCACTGAGCCAGGCTTATTTTCTCTTTTGGGACTTTTTTCACCAAAAAACGAGTGTGTGTAGGTTGGTTGTGGGTAGAAGGGTGCAGTCTATAGTCATAAAGGAATATTGAGTAGACTAAATTGAGCTTGGAAGTTTGGTCTTGGCTCAGGGAACACCATCCTCATCCAGAATATGTGAAATAGGTGACTCCTATGGCACAATTTTAGGTATCAGGAAGGCTCAGGCATTTCTTCTCCTTCCTCACTCATTCCTCTCTCAACTAGCACATAAAATTCTGTCTAAACATTATTCTGTTAGTTTAAGCCCTTAGTCCCAATCCTAGACTTCAAGGTCCTCCTAGGCCACTCATCAGTTGGCAGCTTAGCGTGAATGAGTGTAAAGGAAAGAGGAGGAACAACTGTGAGGGTCCTAGGCATCCAGTGCAGGAAAAGGGTCCACAGCATGGATGTGAGATAGGGACAGGTAAACAGCCTACTCCACACTTGGTTTAGGTGCTCGAGGCAAATAACGTCTATCAGGCAAGTGAATGGTTAACACTGATCCCATTCATTGGTTGCGGAAGTAAAGACTGGGGCCAGAAGCTAGATGCTGTAGAGGGCACAGAAGAAACAGAAGGCATTGCCATATAGGCTTTCAAGGCTAGAAGAAACTTCAGCAGATGCAGCCAAGACTGAAAGAGATAAAGCAATTTGTCCAAGATTACAAAAGGGAGTGGCAGAGATCTGCCTCATTCAAGATACTCATTATTGTTTAGCTTGAACAGGTTTTCAGTTAGAAAACTAATGTGATGAAAATAGTGTGTTTATCTCTTGGTAATACTGTTTTGCTATATGGAACTTTTCGACACCTCCCTTTTAGTGGAGGGTTTCCATCTGAGTATGTGCAGATCCTTTCCGTCCTCTTGCAGAAACCTCTGCCTGCTACCTTAAATAAGCTTAGCCTTGAGATCTGCAACACTCTTAGGAAATAACCTGTTCATAATTTTTGAATTAGTATTTTTTAAAATCAGTGTGCATAATATTTTAATCATTTGTCTCTTGTCTGCAAGGGCTTTGTATTGTCTTGCAAAGTGATTCTTGTCATCTTTTCTGTAGAGGTGTTTTTTGTTTGGGTTTTTGTTTTTTAGTCAAACTATTTTAAGAGCTGGTGGGTCTCAAGAGTAAATAATGAATTGCATATCTGAATGGCTTCCCTGAAAGTTAGGGTACATTCTATTAACCCAGAAATGCCAGTCTGATGTGGTGCAAATAGAGGTTTTTCCCAAAATAGCACTTGGCACCTTGGCAGTGTGCGCATTTCAGCCTGTTTTATTACCTACTGTGGTTCAAGAGTTTTACTCTCATTCTGGGATGGACTTCAAGTGTTTCATTTACATGATGTTATGGTGGTAACAGACTATAATTATTTTGAAGATCCAGTTTTGCTTTTTATCATCATTTGTTTCTCTTTTACTAGACTTCTAAATTTGCTAGTTAGATCCACAAGGGAACTATCTGCTGTCTTTTAATGTTTATATTAGAAGGTTTAATGGAAGAGAGAGAATGTCATTGTGGTAATTGGCCATTTCCCCTGCCTTAATAGCATTCCAGGGCAAAGTCTCTTTAGATAGCAATCTTCAGCAAAAGTCATTCCTGCCGCTTTGTCTTTGATTTGTCCATTCCTACATTTCCATGAATGTTTTGAAGGCTTTTGCCAAATGGGCTCACCAAAGACCCGGGGCCTGCTGTTGGGGCATTTGCTGCAGGGTCTGGCACAGAGGAAGCATGAACTAAAAAGAAAGTAAGGGAAACAATTAGAGAACCTGCAACACTAGAGAATTCAGAATTAACAAGGTTTTACGATGTTAAGTAAGTTCCAGCTCTGAAGCAATTTTTCAACATGCATTTAAAATATTTTTTTAATCTCTTAGCTTATTTACAACTCTATAGTAGAGGCTGCAGGAAGTAGGGAGACTTTGAGGGGAAGTCACTCCTGCTGGGGTGAGTGAGACATTTGCAGGAAAAGGGGTAGAGAGATGTCAGACTTGGGAACCTGAGGAGTGAGAATTATGAGTAAGAAATTTACTTGTAAATTAAAGCATGTAGTTAAGGACTTGAGCTTTGTCTCCAGATCCTAGATCATCCTTTAACTAGTGTAACTTTGGATAATTTACTTAAATTCTATGAGCCTGCCTCTCCATAGGTGAAGGTGGTGAAAATCAACTTCATAGTGTTGCTGTGAGTTTCAAAGGAGATGATATAGGTAAAGCAGTTAGTGAAGTGCCTGGCACATAATATGTATTCAGTAAATGGAAAATGACATTAATATTTTAGTTAGTTCTCAATGTTTATTATGAGTTCCCCAGGCTTCTTCTTTTATTGAAGTGTCTGAAAAACACTGTGTCTGCTTTTCCCCTTGCTTTTTAAAATTGCTATTTAAGAAGAAAATATACTGAGGTATAACTTACATACCATAAAAACCACCTATTTAATTGTAACAAGTGAATTTTAGTAAAATTAACAAGTTTTGCAACCATCAACATATTCCAGTTTAGAACATTTTTGTCAAAACCATCCCCAGGCAACTACTAATTTGCTTTCTGTCTCTGTGGATATGACTATTCTGGACAATTAATACAGAGAGAATCATACAAAATGTGGTTATTTGTGACTGGCTTCTTTCACTTATCATGGTATTTTCAAGGTTCATTTTGAAACATCTGTGTTGTTGCATGAATCAGTACTTCACTCCTTTTCATGGCTGAATAATATTCCTTTGTGTGCCTATACCACATTTTTATGCATCGCCAGTTGATGGGCATATGGGTTTATTTCCACTTTTTGGCTGTTATTTATAATAATGCTATGAACATTTGTGTGCAAGCCTTTGGACATATATTTTCTTATATCTTGGGTAGATTCTAGAAAGTGAAATGTGGTGTTATTACTATTCGTATTAGCAGTAGCATTTGCTACTGTATCATAATTCACTTGATAGGTACATTGATTCCTATGGCAGAACAAAGTCACTTCAGGTGCCCCTTAAAGAAGCATTCCTAAAACAAAACAAAAAGCAATAGCCCTAAAATGAATTTCTAAAAAATTGAAAGATTCCTGCAGGAAACCAAGTTTAATCACAGGATGGACCATTTCAAGACATTTTATTCACATCACCTTTGGGAGAATTCTTAAGACAATGTTTTTTTGCTTTTTTAACACCTCAGGTTTTATCTTGTCTACATATTTGTAAGATTACCATCTGAATGTCAATAGGACTTACCATATCTCAGGATGGTGTAGATTTCCCAGTGACTAATACTGGGTATAAATAGTAGTGTCTGAATCTAGGCATCAAAGAAATAGAGATATATCTTGTGATATCCATGACTTTTTTTTCTGGGATGCACAAATCAGCCCTTAACAGAAGTGGGGGAGAAGAGGAATGATTTCACAGCAATAAGAAGAATGAAATGCAATGCTATAGCCAGGAAGGCTACACAGTGGTTTGGCCATATTGAAGGTATCCAGGGCTTTCTAGGTTCCCAGCTATGGGATCGTATTTAGGTGTCCCTCACTTAAAGCAGTAAGTGACTTCCTGAAAAGTAGCTGATGCTTGTATTATGGGTCTACTAGTACCAACTGTGTGCCCAACTTATAGAATTAGTCTTTTAGACAGGGAGGCAAGGTTAGCTTTTGAGTGCATGCGTGTGCATGCGCACGCACACACACACACACACACACACACACACACACACACCACTGTCCAAGAGAGAATGAAAAGATGCAATATTATCAAGGTCTAATTTATATGGTACTATAGGATTTCAGCAAAGGCAAGGTAGACTGGAGTACTCAGGTTAAATAGTCAAATAAATCATATTTCTACATTTTCTTTCACTGTAGTTTTTTTGGTTCCTTGTCTTTGCCCTACTTACACCTTTTATAAGAAGGAAACGAGTTATTCTGGTTTGAACTCTGCTAGTAAAACCCATGAGCAATGTGCCAAGTCAAAAGGATTCAGTCAGGTTAGATGACTGTGGAACAGTGTTCTTCAAAGTGTTGTCCAGGGAACTTCCTTCATCCAAACGACCTAGAGCACATGCTAAAAATGCATGGAAGTAGGGCCAAGAAATATTCATTTTGATTGCACTCTGCAGGTGATTGTGATACACACTGGTTTGAGAACACTGAAGTGGAAGTCTAGATACTAATCTTTGCTTTACCTGTATCACTGACCAAAACGTAACTTGATGAGAAAGAATTCATTGGGATATTATATGAAAACTATAACTGAACAAAAGGACATAGTATATGTGTGAAGCCTCCTATGGCTTCCATCAGAGTCTCAGACAACTCCAGCATCCCAGGAAGGATTCAGAACCACCGTTGTTAGAGACCTCAAGTGAGAGCTCTTGCTTTAGTCCTACTCCTTTTGTGCTCCTGGCTCTGCCAGCAGAACAACAGCATCAAAGAGTTGCAGCCTCAGGGCTGATTGTGGGGGAGCAGTGTTCCTGATATAGCTCCATAAGTACTTGGGAAGGCTGTAGAGGACCCACACTGAAAGAGGCCTTTGAAAGGTAGAAACAGTCTCCTTCCACCCAGGAAGGCCTCCATACTTCCTGTGTACCAGAGACAGAGAGTATCATGTCAATTGGATTCTAGAGTAGTTACATCTTAGATTGTGGAGTGTCTTGCCAATGGGTTTCAGCCCCGGGCAAGTTTGCTATGGATTCAATGTGACGAAAGAAAATGACAGCAAATGTTCTTCGGGCTGAAAGGGTTTATTACCCAGCTTGTTCTCCTGGCAGTAGGTCGAGCACTAGCATCTCTGCCTCCACCCAGAGCACTGGGCCGAGCTCTCTGTACAGTGCAATAATAGCTTATTGCCTAAAGGTGTGGAAGCAGTAGCCTAGCAATAGGCCAGTTACATCATCAGATGGTTTAAGTTCAGTGAGAATCCTGGCCACAGGAACCCCAACTTCCCCACATGGAGGTAGAACCTGAGTCCTCGTTTGCTGGTATGGGTGAGGAAACTAAATAGAAGCTTCTGGGAAGTGGTGATCCAACTCTCTGCCCTGAGGACTCTCCCTCAGTGATAAGGAAATCACTGTATTTGTCTTTCTTTTCTTTAGAATACCTACTTTCTTGTCCTTCTGCCTACTGAAAATCCTTTCCGGTATTCAAAGCCAAGTCCAAGCTCTATCTCCTCCACCAATTTTTCCAGGATAACCTTTCTACCACATTGATCTCTTTCTTCTATTATGTCTTATAGCACAAGCAATGTCTCAGTAGATACTGCCTTATTTAAAAACAGTTGCATGTATTTATTTTATCTCCTCAATTAGATTGTAAGCTACTGGTAGACAGAACAGAGCTGCCTTGACTCCTAGGGGATGACTCAACAAATCTAGCATAATATGCTCTAGGCATATAGTAGGTATTCAGACATCTGAACTGAAGTGCCTGGGATGTTGCTTTACAAGGGGTTTTGAACAATACCAGCCCCAAATATGCTGCTTTGGCCTATTAATTATTTTGAGCTGAAGCCACTTGAGAAAGACCACATTCAGGAAGAACTCTTCTGACCTTCCCCTTGCTACCTAAAAGCAAGTCATAAAATTTCCCATAAGAAAGATGCTCTCCCTATACTAGGGAGTTAATGCTCTCATCAATGGAGACAGTGAAGCAGTGCCAAAGTGGATCTGCACAAATAAACCTACTGATATAAGCCTTACTTTCCATTAGGTTACCCTATATATTTTGTACTCACTGTCCCATAATTTACAGCACCCAGCCCAAGTCCCTTTGTCTTCTCATATCCCCACCATTTGTCATTCTTTGCTTCAGGAGGTATATAAGATTTGGGCCTAATGGCTTCTTTGGGTCATCATTTTCCTTTTAAAGATTCCTGTATTAACCTCTCTCATATCAATTTAGGCCCAGCCAGAAAACCTAGGAGAGGAGTAGGGAATTTTTTCTTCCATACAACTACTTAGAATTCTACTCTTGTAACTGTTTGTCTTCAAAGCTAGGGTTCTATAAGGGATGTAGGAAGAATTCTGGTAAAGAAATGAGAAACTCATATCAGAAGAAATTTACTTTTATTTAGTGAAAAGCAACTGTAGTTTTCATCAATTTGAACAAAGAACAAGAAAAAAGAAGTTTTGCAAGTTAGATTTTGTTTGTGAGGGAGAAGAGGTAATGGTCCCTCAAAACCAAAGGAAAACAATTGAGCTCTTGGATCACAATTTTAAGTTTCTGAGTTTTTCTTTGAAAGTGAATAGGTTTTAAAAACATCAAAGACTCTAACTCTGAAGAACCAAATAACACATAAAAAAGATTTCAGCATGCAATTAAAGTATTACTAAAAAATACAGAAGAAACCAAAGAGGTGATACTAGTAGCATAGTAGAGAGTAGAGAGGTAATGAGAGCCGAGTGTCAGTAAAATAGAACTGACTCGGGAGAGACCAGGGAAGGGAGCAAAGGCATGTCTAGCAATGAAAATAAAAAGAAGAAAAACATAGATGAAGTAGAACACAAAGGTAAAAGGAAAACAGTAGGAACCTTGGAAGAAAGTGACTAAGAAAACATAGCTGAGACCTGAGCATTTATTTCATATGTTCCAGCAAAAATTGTTACTCAGAAATGAAAGTAAGAAGGCTTACCTTCATCTGCTTCTAAACAAGCTACTGATAACAACACAAAGGGTTATGGAGAAGCCTCTTGGCTAAACATAGCACCCTCTCCATTGACAAGCTTGTAATCCCTACCATTAAACTCATTCTTTGGGTTAAGACTTTGCGTTTCCATGTGCCATTCCTTAAAAGGCAATTTAAATTGACTGGAAGGGTCAATGTGACCTATCCAACCTCATCTCTTCCTAATCCCTACCTTCCCCCTTGCTTGTTACATTTCACCCACAAATGAACACATCATGTCCTTTCTTGCTTCTTTGCCTTCATATGGGCCAGTACCTCTGTGGAGAATGCCCTCCTGCCTTCCTTGCTACCTCAACTCAAAAATATTTTCCCTGTGAACCCTTCCCTTGTGTTGCTTTCACCTGCATTTCCATTGTATTTCCACTGCAATTTGCATATGTCTTACATTGAGCAATATTGTCGATCTGTTGTAATTAGTGGTTTCAATATATATATTCCTCTCTACACCATAGTTTCATACTCCTAAACCAACTAATCCTTATTCCATAATCACATGTATCACATGATAGAGGCAATACTGTATTTAAAATCTGGGGCACTAGAGGCAGAGAAACTTGAATTGCAATTCCTGTTTTGACATTTCCTAGCTGTATGACCTTGGATAAGTTATATAACCTCTCTGAACTTCACTTTTTTCATTTGAAAACCAGGGATAACAAAAACAGCAACAATAATAATATCTAATAGTATTATGAGAGATTCTAAAATGATGTATGCATGTGGAAGTCCTTAGTTCAGATGTTTTTAAGCCTCCATCTATGGAAAACTACACCAGAAACAGTACTAGGAGTCAAGAATATTGAGTGCTATTTTGAGATTCTGCACTCATTCACTTTGTATTCCCAGAAAGTTACTCAAGTCCCCTGTTTTTCCTATTTATGACAAACATTAAAATATTGGTCGTCCATATTCCCTATGCAAACATTGAGTTTATACAGAGGGAGTAAACTAAATGGCTATTGGGGCTTCTCAGAGCGAGGTAGTCAAGAAATGCCAGGTGTTGCTAAAAGAGAAATAGCCAATCATCTTAATCACAATTATTACCGTTTCTTGAGGACTTAGTTATAATATGCCCAGGCACTAGGCCAAGTATTTTATTTATAGTTCTCGGTTTTCAGTCGTGTATAAGCCAAGGCTGGTTGGTCATCAAGCTAGCATGCAATGAGGGTTTTCAAGTATGGAATTGGGTAGCCTGGGAGTATTTGATTATTCTTCAGTAGCATCTTTTGCTTTCTTGTAGATTTTTTTTTCTTTCCTTCACTTAATATCCCTCTAGACATTTTTCTTTTGTTCAAAGCAATATGAAGAGAACTAACTATACCTTCAGATATTGTGTGAAGTCCTATGCCACGTCTGGAGGCTAGTTCATGGGGAAAGCTATAAAAGTTGAAACCCCAGCTCTATAAAAACAGCCATAAGTGCCTTCTTCCTGGAGTGAGGTTACTGCTAAGGTATAATTAGTAGTAACACATATATTAGCAATTAGAAAGTCAGGGGAATCGAGACGTGAACAAAAGACCATCTGTTATGAGAGAAATATCCAACCCTCAAAATCAGTAGGTAATAGATGTTCTCTTCTTGAAACATAATAAATAGTTAAAGAATAACAAAGGAATGTCTTATTGCTTGCTAAAAATAATCCTGGGAATTCCCCCAAAAGGGCTCTACAATAATAGTAAGAGTTCTGATTTTTTAAAAATTGAGCTAGAAATAAGAACTGGCAAGAGTTTTTCTCTGACCTTATTCCAGTGTTCAGGGACTCCCTCAAAAGTAATTGCAGATCTCAACTGTTAATTGTTCAGGAAAGTGATTTCTGGTTATGATTCAAACAGACTTTGAATTTCAGATCTCTTTAAGTCATTTATGGAAATCACATGAAGGAGATTTGGTTTACCTTCGGAATGTAGCAGACCACCAGTTGTCACAGGAGATCCTGGAGAGCAGGGAAAAGGCCCAGATGTGGAACCAAGAGAAACCTGAGCGTTAAAGGTCTACGTTCCCCACTTAACCTGGGGCCCTGCAGAGACTCTTACCTTCACTAAACCTCAGTTTCCTTCTCTATGAAATGGAAATAATAATATTTCCCAGCTCAAAGTGTTACTGTGGGATTTAAAGGAAATAATGTGATCAGCATGTCACCCAGTGCTGCTGATGCTGCTGTTTTTGTTGTTTTGTTGTTCTTATCCCTGTGACAGCCAGAGTCCTGGGCAGGATGGACCAGGGAGTTACTTGAGTGACAGTCTGATGTCTTTACCTGACAGAGGCAGATTGATCTAGGATCCATTAAACAGGGATTACTATGTTAGTACTCACTGCACAGGGCTAGGCGAATGCAAGGCGATGCAGGTGAAAGAGCACAGTGCCTGGCTTGTAGTAAGCACTCGATGATGTTAGCTACTACTGTTTTCATTTAGCACAGTGTCCAGTGCCTAGGCTCTTGATATGAGTTGTTACTCCTGAGCATGCCCCTGTTCACCAGATAAATTATCAGAGACCAGAGATGCCCCAGCATTGGCTGGTGTTTGGGGGAAAACCTACACTGCAGGTGGACTCTAGCAGTGACTCAATGAGGCAGACAGTGGAGAGATAAAAGAAATGATACCTCTTGTACAATGTAGATTAGGTATGGGGGAATGAGGACTTCATGATACATTACAGTGACTAGACATTAATTTAAAGATGTTCTATCCCTGCCTTAGCATATCTGTTTTTTTCACATCATTTATCATGGTTATTGGAACAGTGTCAGGTTTCTAAGACAAAGTCACGCTGCAAAAATAAGTTGATGTCCTGTTTCTTTTCAGTTTTAACGTGATTGTCAGATCTAACTTGAGCAGGTAGACTTGAATAATTTTCAGATAACCCACATGAACATTCCATAAATCTCTTGAGATATACTCAAGTCCAAGTGCCAGTTTGCATTCAATTGTAATGTGAGGTCTTGGCCTCCAACAGCTGTCATTTCAAGCCTTCCATGCTTATTTCCTCCGCAGGACTGTGGATGTTAATTCTGGGGTTCTGTGGCTCCAGAGCCATTTAAGGGACTGTATGGGCCTGGTAAAACCACACTGAGGAAGGCCCTTCACATTTTTATCCACATAACATCAGATTAAAAGAAGAACAAAAAGCCATCTGTGAGAATGGAGGGAAACCTGATTCTTGGGTAGGATGCTGGGAGTTTCTGATGGCTGTGGGGTTTGCACATAAATGAGATAGCTAGGGAACTGAGTGCCCCTCCCCAGTCTGTCTTACTGGCTCACTGCTCAGTCCCTCAGCAGTTAGGGCTTCCCAAATCACCAGCCAGGATCCAGAGCTTCTCTGTCAGCAGTACTTATTTAGTGAACAGGGGATTCTCAGAAGACAGTTTCCAGAGGCTCAGATATTTGAGATAGCGTTCATCTATTTTCATTTGCCATGACTGCCCCCATTCTGTTAAGTTTACTTGTTCTTTGGATGGTTTTTATCATGATTAGGACTAGATTGAACAAGACAGTAAATGGGCATTTGCCTATGATAAGGCAACCTGAGCTACCTCCTTCCCTCGACTCCTTCCTTCCTTTATTCCCAATTAGTCAAGTAGTAAATAATACTTGAGCATATCTATCATATGACAGAGAGGCAGAGTTCCCGGCAGAGATACCTAAGGGCAATCAGAACATGCATGGCTCTTGCCCTCAGCACAGTTAGGATATTGAGCATTAATATCACCCATGCAATTGTAGAAAGTGACAAGTGAATAGGGGTGCTGCTTAATGCACATTTCTGAGCCCTCTATGTTATTCTAATCCTTCACAAGATTTCTGTCAGTTCTCTTTTCTCACGGGGTACTTTTATTTATATTTTTAAAAATCTAAATAAAATAAATATTTAGATGTACAATATCATTCTCTTTCTATATATATATGTATACATATGTATATATATTTATATGTATGTGGGTATATACACACATACACAAAATACAGATTCAAAATATTTATAGCCCAAAGTTACTGAAACTCTTGTAAAGACAGGAACCCAGCATGTAGGGGAATGAGGGGATTTAAGAAATAGGACTGCTTCCAAACAGCTTGCTTATTCTCATTCTGATATAAGAGAAATCAAGAAGAGGTAGATTGTAATCTTTAATTTCTGAAGATATTACTATTTTGTATTTAAGTGCTTCTTTTCTCAAGAGTTCACAGTAACATATGCCAGATGACTCACAGATACTTCCCCTCTCTATCTTCATAAAGTACTTAATCAAGAAGAAGAAGAAATTTAAAACTTAAGTGATATCCCCCTCCATACTCTATAGTACTAGGGAAATAAGAAGGCTCTTTTATGGATAGCCCAGGCTTTTGGCTCTCAGCTATGTTATTATTATTAATGGGTACTAGCTTAAGAGAGTGCTTGTTAAATAGGATGTGAGAGACATTGGAAGTTCAGCCACCTCTGAGGTAGAGAAACCTCCTCTCCCATTTCAGTGACTCCTTTGGCGCCTAGGGAAGTTTACATTTGAATGTTAAATATCTGCTTTGAGAGGGTGTCACCACACAGTTCCATCCCATGAAGGAGATGGTTAGTGGGCCAGTAGATTTTCCCCTGTGGAGAAGGACTCAGAAAAGGTCCAAAATCTGAAATGCCTTCAGATGGAGTTCTACAGTTTAAGATCAGTGGATGCTAAAGCCACTGAATCTTGGTACCTGTTGGTACCAGTTGCAAGTTGAGGGATATACACATGAAAATGAAAACCACAGGGCACTAAATGAGAGGGAAATAGACATAGAAAGAAGATAGAATGTGAATGACCTAACACAACCCTGACCTATGTTATCATCTGTTAGGCTGCACTGCCTTTCTTTATAATGCTGATCACAGTATAAGGGCTAGGGTCCTCAACTTTTGTATCCATCTGCTCCATTTGACAACAAGCACTTTTGAAGGTAGGAGCCTGGATTTTAGACTTTTTATATCATTTGCCCCAAAATCTGGCCTGATATATGTTCAGTAAATGTTGGGTGAAAAAAAAAGTTGAATGTAGTTTCAGGTTTCTGAAACTTTTAAATCATTCCTCACATTGTTTATTTTGGTCAACTGTCTTAACAGATGTCTTTCCTGACCATGCCATCTACAATTGCAACTTTATGTTTCAGCCCCTTAACTTGCCTTATTTTGCTCTGCAGCAGTTATTACTATCTGAAATTATATCATGCAATTCTTATTTATTGTCTGTCTCTTTTGCTAGAATCTAACCTTCATAATGTCAGGGACCTGATTTGCATGTTCACTGCTGGACCTCCAGTGTTTAGAACACTGTCAAGCACAAAACAGTGTCTCAGTAAATATTTGTTGGAGAATGTACAACAGCTCTAAGAATGGCTACCCATATAGTTTTACTCCATTTATTTTTGTTGAATTTGGATTCCAAAGAATATTAGTTTGCAAGATGATAAGAATCTTCTAATTCTAGATATGATTGCTACAAATAGTAAAAAAAAACGGATAGAAAAATGAAAAACTAGAGTGGGCATTGAATAAGAAATCCTCTTGGCAACATCAGCCTGTTTTCCTCTTATCAGGAGCAGGTGGTTTTTGTCAGTACTTGTTTATTTCAAAAGGGTGGTATTATTTGAATTAATTTACTAGTTGCAACCCTCAGTGTCTAAAAGTGATTTTTTCCCATTTCAATTATCTTGTATTTTCTGAAATATTTTCAAGGACAGTGACTTCATGCTGAGGATAGAGAACATACTTAAAGAGCTGTATGCAGCTTGTGATTTACTGAAACTCTGTGCAGTGAACCTCTTCATGTATTCAGCAATTAAACTTCTTTAAAATTAGATTCAAAGGACAGAAAGAACATTTTACAACCAAAAGGAGGGTATTGCCTTGTTTTATTGAATGCCCTGCATCTAATGGCTCACTTAACGAGAACAGTCCCTTGTGTCAAATTCAGACTCCCATTTCGCCCTTTTCCCAAAGCAGATAGCTTTCTACCTATCATACAATTTTTCCTTGAAGCATTCTGGCAATGGGACAATATAGGGAGATGTAGAATCAAACTCTGCTTTTAATCTGGAACTATAAATAGTCCTTTCATCTTCCAGGTTTATCTTCAGATGATCTGTATGTGATGCTTCCTTTTTCAGAATTCCACCCTCTGGATTTAGTTGTGAACACTCTCAAGTGCAGACAGATAGAAACAGGCTTTTACAATGCTTAAAGTAGCACAAGAGAAGATAATAGTATATTACCATGATGTAAACAGAAATACTGACCACAATGTGAACAGAAATAGTAGGACAAAATTCTGTATGTGGAATAGGACATGATTAAATAGGGAAAAAATGATGTTGTGAGACTCAAATTGTAGCTTAGGGGTTCTTTTCTTGGAGGTTTGGGAATAGGTGAGTGGCCATAACAAAGACTGAAAACTAGACATTGCTATTTTTGCTGTTGTTTGGGACAAGTGGTGGTTTCTGAAAGATTCACTGGCTGAGTAGCAGGGGTGTAAGTCTACAAACAGAAGAAAAAAAGAGGAATTGTTACCATTAACTAAGATTTTATAACTCTGTCCAATTTCCCTATAATATATAGCATCTGGGAGGTGTGTTGGGTGGTGGTTGGTAAAAGAAGACAGCATATGGATGTTGACAGAGAAGGAGCAGTTATAAATTTGGCAGGGGATTCTCATTAGTTGTCTTTCTGTTAACTTCTTTCCAACTTGAGATTTGTTAGTGGAGTTGCTATGTTGTTTTTCACACTTTTCCTTTGCTTTTCTCTAGTAGCAATGATTATATCTTTTTTTTTTAAATGAAAATGCATTCTCCATGCCTACTGATCGCAAGTCAGGCTTTTTCTTTCCCAACCATTTTCTCTGTGGTGACATTTGAAAGTGAACTTGCAGTGTTTTCTAGTCTGTATTGTAGGGGGATTATAGACAGAGACTCTTTTGAGGTATCTTGTTTTGTTCTTGCTTAGAACTATTATCAGTTTCACACACTCTTTAGTTTTCTTGTCTTTAAGTAGGATTGAGGAAGAAAAGAGAGTAGTCTCAAAACATACTTTTCTAGTTCTTCCTGACTCTTTATTATCAGAGGAGAAAGCCACACTTAATACTTCCTTAAGAGAAGTGAATCTTTTAATATGATTTTATTTGAAAACTTGTAACTCTAATTATTGCTTAACTATGTTGTCAGGACTTTTTTTTTTAAAACACTTGAATTGGAAATTTTCTCTGCCTTCTGCATAGCTAGCTTACTATATTTTCCTTAAGCAGTAAGCTGACCAGACTTTTATCTTTGACTTCAGCATATTGTTTGGTCTGACCGTAAATGCCAAATTAATCTTAAAAGCCCATAGAATTAATGTTGAAAATTATGCCACTTTTTTTTCTATTTTCCTCTATTTGGGTATAGGGTCTAGGGTCTATAAACTTGATTTGATTTCATAAAGCATAAAAGAGTCACCTTGATCACAGCATGAAACTTGATTATGTTACTTCAAAAGAAAATAATAAAAACAACATAGGTTAAAGGTGTTTATAAGTTATTTAGAAGGTACAGTCATTCATAAATGATTATCAGTATTTCTTGTAATTCCTCCCGTTTCAGTAATCCATGAATTGTCACAACAGTCTTCCATTTTTTGCAAAAGGCATTTTATAACTGCAGCTGTTTCTGTATTCAAGGTGGGAAGAAAAACAAAGACAACTCGCTTATTTGGGGAAATGCATTAATGAGCCTTTCGGTTATGAAGGAAAGTCCCTGAGTTGAGGGTAGAGGTTGAAACAAATAGGAGTTAAATTATTCTTCTCAATGAGAGAACAGCATTTTTAATTTTTTACCAGGTAGTCAGAGAGACAAAAGTAGGGGCCAGAAAGCTATAGAAAAGAGTTGATGGGAGAATGAGCTCTAGAATCATGGCAGCTAGCCAGAAATGCAGCATAACTATGGCAGGTACTGATGTTTGATTGTCAGTTTTTACAAATTGTTACCTGCTCTGTGCAGTAATCCTCTTCCATTAGGCCAACATTAGTAAAAGTCTACTATATGTTACAGCATTGTATTAGTGGTACCGTGAGGAGTCATGCAAAGTGAGTTAAATGTACATATGGAGTGAGTGTTCTAAAGAGAACACTTACCAGTAAATAATGATGCCAAGTGACCAAAGTAGATCAAGAATTGAGCTAGAAGCTGGAATTCAGAATTAAAGGTAATAACAATGACCAAGAAATACAAGGGGATATTGAGAGAGTGCTGGGCTTCCTTCTGGCAGTTATATAAGAACAGGGATCTGAGTTGTTTTCTTTGGATATTTAAAGGAGTTAGCCTAGAAGGCTAGAGAACTAGATGATATTCAGTTCAAATATGTGAGGGAACATGAGCATAAACATATACCTCTAGGTACATGATAAATTTATGAATATCTAAATACCTGATTTTACATATTTTTCATTATCATTTTTAGGCAGATTTGCTGTCTTTAAGTAAAGTTGTTCAAGATCTGTTCGTGATACCTTTCTATTTTGTTTAAGTGTTTCAGTTAGTATTTTGTATTTATGAAGTTCATTTGTCATTCTATGTCTTTGTTGAAGCCTTAAACATATTTTGCTATGGTTGTTTTTTATTTGAATTCTCAAATTAATGATGATAACACTACCATGATTTGATGATAAGTTCCCTATTAAAAACTGCATTCCTTAGCATGTTTTGTGACACACCTAATCTTCAGAAGGGAATCATGTTCAAACAAATTTGGGAAACACTAAACCAGAACTACCAAGAGCAGGTTTTCAATTCACATCAGTAAAGTAATAGCTCTGAAAGGTACCACAGAAGCAAAAATCTATTTAACGTGGTTTAAAACATCTTGATTTAACTACTGAACTCACTTTTTCCCTAATACCTGTTTATATCCCATGGATCTAATGTTTGTTAAAACAAAAGTATCCAAAGTGTTTTTATATCATCTCATTTATTATCTAAGAAAGGATTTGCTGGTTAGAGGAAAAAAATCATATAACTCAATTTATATATAAATGCATCTTAATGTATAAAGAGATTATACTAAAAACAGTTTGCGCATTGTATTCCATGAGAAGATTAAATTCAGTCTGACGTCTTCCATCTTATACTTAAATTTACTGTGCATTTCAGTCTTTGTTCTTTTCAATACAGTGTGAACTCTCTACTGTGTTCCACTGAACAGATATTATGAAATATTGCAATGATGGTTTAATATAGTAGTGTAGTTTCCTTTTTTGTATATGAGTCCCTGTTTTCTGAATCCAGCATCTTATATAGTTTAGTTACCTGCATCACCTATGGCCTTCATGGAAGATTAAGAAGCATTGTTATCATTCTTTTGGTAATGAGGCAAAAGCAAAAATAGCGAACAGGAATTTGACAACGTCTGTGAGAAATGAGAAAGACATTTTACCTTAATTTAGGGCTTCCTAATTCTAAACCTCTGGTTGGCTCAATGCCCTCTTCCACTCCCAGAAGCCCACAATATGGGTCCTTGAAACACCCTGGAGTATAGACAGCCATGGATATAAGCCAAGTCCCCTCATTAAGATTCTAAGAAATGGGAGCACAGAAAGTTTAAGCTACTTAGCCGAAATCACACAGCTAATTAGTAGCAAGGTAGAATAATATTAATATAAGTTATTCAACCCAGTCCTAGCTTTTCTTTCTTATGGAGCAATGCTAGATATTTTGGAGTTTCCAAAATGAATGACTGCCCACAACATATATACACATATATATTCAAACCAAAGAAATACCATATTTGGAAAAAGGCATCAGTGAGATATTGCACTAGGCCATTTCATAAATGAAAGGAAAAATGCCAGAAATGTTTTCCTTTGGAAAACAGACGTTTTGTTTCTATATAGAATTTATTGGGAAGATTCCCCTGTCATGTTCAGCACATGCCTTGACGTCATAGCCCAGCAAGAGTTAGTTGGTGTCAAGAACCCACATGCTGAGGGATTCCTGAAATATATTTAATGAGACAGTAATACTTTTATTGTAAAAATTTGAACTATCAACACTTAGCAACAAATATTAGTCATGATAGTGCTTCTGAACCTATTGCAGCTGGGCATGATAATAATACATAGTATAAAGGGAGAAAAATGAAGGCCTATGGATGTCTAAATGAGAAATTTTATTCAAAACTACTACATTTTTAAATGACCAATAAGGACATGAAAAGGTGATCAACATCACTAGTCATCAGGAAAAGGCAAATCAAAACCACAATGAAATATCACTTCACCCCTGTTAGAATGGCTATTATCAAAAAGACAATAGATTGTGGTATTGGCAAGGATGTGGATAAAAGGGAGCCACTGTAGAAAACAGTACGGAGATTCCACAAAAATTTAGAAATAGAAATACCATATGACCCAGCAATCCCAATTCTGGGTATTTTTGGCTAAAGAAAATGAAATTACTATCTCAAAGAAATATCTGCACTCCCATGTTCACCACAGCACTATTCACAATAGCCAAGATATGGAAATGACCTAAGTGTCCATCAGAGGATAAATGAATAAAGGAAATTAACACACACACACACACAGACACACACACACACACACACACACACACACACAGGAATATTATTCAGGATTCACAAAAGGAAATCCTGCCATTTGTGACAACATGAGTGGACCTTGAGAGCATTATGCTAAGTGAAATAAGTCAGGCAGAGAAAGAAAATGCTATATGATCTCACTTATATGTGGAACCTAAAAACATCAAACTCACAGAAATAGCAAATAGAATGATGATTGCCAGGGGCTAGCGATCACGGAAATGGGGAGATATTGGGTACGAACTTTCAGTTAACAGATGAATAAGATTTGGGGGTCTGAAGTGCAGCATGGGGACGAGAGTTAACGATACTGTATTGCACAGTTGAAAGTTGCTATGAGAATAGTGCTTTAATGTTCTCACCATAGCAGCAACAACAAAAGGGTAACATGAGGTGAAGGATCTATTAACTAACCTTATGTGGTAAGCATTTCACAATATGTCTGTGTATCAAATCATCACATTATAGCATTATATAAGTTTAAAGTGCACATATATCTCAATAAAGCTGATTAAAAAAAACATAGAATTGCTACATTTTATTTTCACCATACAGAAATGTCAGAGATAATGGAGAAATTCCTTCTTAACTTTCAAGTTAACTTTGCATGTGCTTCTGGGAAATACAGAAATCTAGATGCAGTCATTCTTTTGTGGTTATTAATATGCACAACTTTGCTGATGTATGTTGCTTGAGAATTTCCTGGAAGACAAAAGGAGTTGGGACAATTAGCAAGAAGAAAAGGAAATGTACAAGTAGAGAGTAACTTAAGAAGGCTGAGTGGGAACTTTCTGGGTTGATGCTCATTACCTATGTGACAAAATTGGTAGTAGGACTGGAAGGGAAAAGAGAGAAATGGTGGGGAAGATGGTGATGTTCGTTGAGGAAGACTACAGGGAAACTGAGGTGTAGTGTGATACAGGGACACTCTTACTGTCATATTGTGAGGTAGGAGGGAGCAAGGTGGGTGGGGCTGACATGGGGAATGGGCCTAAATCGAGTGAAGGAATCTTGTCAATAAAGACAGAGAGGAAAGGTTGGGTAGTTACATGGGCCAGCAATGCCAGATTGGGGAGTGTAGACTGGGTCCTAGAGTGTGAGATGGCAGGATGAGTAACTGGCAGGGGAAACAATATTCATCAAGCACATTCCATGTGCCGGGGGTTTCACATTATTTCACTGAAATCTTCCTAGCATCCCTCTAAGGGATATTTATCCCTGAATCCATATCCATGCTCTGCTCTCCCTCATATTACAATGCCTGAAGAGTTCAAGCCCCTATCAAAGGCTAGCCCTGCTATTTGTGCTTGTATTCCATTGCCTCAATTTCTCTCTTTTAACTGGGACATTTCCAATAGCGTTCAAACATGCTTGACTCTCTTCTGGCTTAAACAAGCAAATGAAACTCCTCAAACTACACTTCTCCTTTAGCTACTGCCCTACTTCTCTACTTCCTTTCATAGAAGAACTTCTTAAGAGTTTTTCCATGCTCATTGATCTATTACAACATCTCTAATTGACTTTTGAACATAGCCAGGGATGGAACAAGGGGAGCACTTCTTCCCCATGAGGCCAATTCTCTCCAAATATTATGCTATCACAATGGCTATTAAGAATATAGTGAAAAACTATTAGTGTAAGCTGTGGGAAAGCATGAGCATAAGATAGAGAAAATAGTCAGTGGTTTTCCATCATTTTAAAATGTACTTGATCACCTACCAGTTCTCCAAACACTGCCCTTCTGTCCTGGACACACCACGCTCTCATGACCCACTTTTGCTATTTGATCCACTGCAATCTCGCCTCAGTCCATTTCAATCAACTGAAATAGCTCTTGTTAAAGTCCCCAAGAAAAACCATGTTGCAAAATCCAATGGTAACTTTCCTGTCTTCATATTACTCAATGTCTCAGTAGCATCTGATCCTGTCAATCAGATCTTCTTGAACAACTATTTCTCCTGGATTTCTTGACATTATATTCTTCTGGTTTTTCTCCTAGTTTACTGCCCAGTCATTCTCATTTTCATTTACTTGTTATTATTTCTCTCCCTGACCCTTCAATCTTAGACAATAGGGCACTGGGGCAGACGAAGCATGCACAGGGTTTGGTATCTCATCACACCACCTTGGTGGTATAGAATCTCTTTCTGGTACATGATTAGTGACTGAACCTCCAGTAGTCTGTCCCCTGGACTGGGAAGACTCTGTACCTCTTGCATTAACTTCTGGTTCCTTCTTTGCACCTTGGACTTCTATCTGTATTTTGTGCCCCTACAGGAATGTATCCTTGAAATTTATCCTTCATAGTCCACCTCTTACTTAACTAAAGTAGCAGATTAAAGGAGACAGAAAGGCAATATAAGGTTGGATCAATTCCTATGAGCTATGATGTCATATCAAAGAAAAGATGCCATATTTCAATAGTATAAGGAAAGGGGCTTTCCTTGGTTTAGAACTGAGATGGGATAATTTATAAAGATGATTAAAAGAACAAAATACATATAATTTGGCTTAGGGAAAGGTCTAAAGATTTGCAGATATCTCCAATTGTGCAAACATTAGCAAAAGAAAAATATTGATTTAGTTTAATAAAAGGTACAAAGGATCTATAACTAAGAATAATGAAGTTACACTTAAAGAAACCATAGAGGGTGCAATGGAAATATTAAATTAACCATATGGAGTAGGCTGTGGAAAGTTCTTTAAAGGGAGCCTTTACTAATAAAAGAGAACCAACTCTCTGCAGTGAAACAAGTGGCCATTATGTAAGATCAGTAACCTCAACTCCAAGTCTGCACAGTAGCAAAGAACACTAGTTCTCCATGTTGTGTGGCCTTAATGGGGATGACAGTTCCTGTGCTTCACAATATATGGCTTGTGAAGTCAGTGGGTTCTGGGTCAATTTATGCCTGTAGTCATACCTTGATCTTTTAAAGACAATGGTTACCAACATTTTTTTCACATAAGAGCACATATAGAAAAAGAAAGTGTGTTTATGACTCATTGGGTATCACAGAAGAATAATCAGGGACTCTGGCTGCTTTAGACTGTTCAACCACCCCAAAGACTGAGAGGATCCATATATTGACTAACCTGGAATCCATTTTTGACAAACCAGTGTTCTTCAAAACACTGTTTGGGGAACAATGTCCTAAAATCTTTTGTTTCATCAAGGAAGACAACCAGTCTCCAACTCCCAATCCCTTCTTCCATCCCTCCTCTTTCACTACCTTCTCATGTCTGCAGTGAAACAAGGCCTCCTCCTTTTCCCCTCCCCCATCCTTTTCTTTACCCAATTATTGCTTTGATATAGTAGCCCAAACAATTTCTCCCAATATCCTTACAGTGTAGAAGTAGGCATAGTCTATATTCTCAGGAGGCAGTTGGACATTTTTTTTAGTTCTCTAGGAGACATCTGAGTTTACCAGTACTTTTTATAAATTCAGGTGAAAGGGAAGCAATTGCCATGAACTTCTTAAACTTCCCAATGGAAGTTTTCCACTTTGTATTCAGGTTGTTCTTTTCCTTCTGAAAATAGCCACAGTTTACCAACCACCAGCAAAGAGTTATAAACTCTTTGAAGTTGCCAAGTCTAAACAGTAATAACAAACTAAGATTCTGTAGTTATTGAGTTTGATTTTATGAATATCAACTACAGTGTTTTAATTATATGTTCCTCAACATACCTGGGGCTGAGTACTTTTTAAAAATTGGCAAAATAAACCACTCTTAGTGTAATAAACTAACCTGTAGTACACAAGCCTTTAAATGTACAAAACCATATTTATACTCAATACTTGGTAGAAAGCTTTAAACATTTATTGGAAACTGTCACAACAATTGAGAAGATAGCAGTCTTTTCATCTGAGATAGTTAATGGGTAAATGGAAAGTGCATAGAACCACAACTTAGAAGTTCTGGGTTCTCTCTTGACCTGGTTCTGTCATTTGCAAATAAAATGGACTTGTACCTAATTGATCCCCCCAGGTCTTAATAGACTCACATTTTAAAATGAATGAGCATATAGATGGTGAATTGAACACAAGCATGTATCTCCATTCCATCTTCCAGCCCTACCGAAATGATATTAAAGAAATAAAAAAGGTATATATTGAAGAAAAAACAACCCCAGTTGGCTAGGAGATGACAGCAGACAAGAGATGGCAACAAAATTTTGGAACTGGGAAAGCAGATAGAAACAGTCAAATGCTTTATTTATTAAATAATTTTTCAGGTAGGACTATAGGCTGAGACTGAAAACATGCAGCCTGATGAAATGTCTTTAAGGTATCTCCATTCAAGATATCTTTCCCAGTCTGTCCTCCCAGACAACTGCTTCTCCCAGACAACCCATTCCCATTCTAGTTGGAGTCTGAAGTTTTACTCTTTGGAGAGGCTTAACCAACCTGGCTCTGCATTCATGGATATCAGTCCCAACTGAGGACAGTGATGACTTATACTGAAAACACAGGAAATAAGAGGAAGTCTACACATTTTTGAACAGTAAAAACTGCAGTCCCCTTTAAAATCTTTTAAAAGCTCCAATCCATACTCAGCTCTAAGAAACTGGCAACCAGAATTCTACCCTAGTATACATTAGAGCAAGAGGGCAGATAACACATGAGATTGACAGCATAGTGAAATCTTTGAATGTGTATTCAGAGGAATTTTTTGATTTTTTTAGAGAATTTGGGAATGAATTAGTTATTAGTATGTAGAAAACTAAAGAAATGAAAAAACAAGCCAATTAATGAGCTCCATAAAGTAAAAAAGTCATACAAGGTATGTAATTATAATAAACTGAGTAGCTCAACTATAAGTAATGTTATATAATCACAATAATGTAAACACTGTACTGATTTTTCCAAATATGGTATATGCATTGAATTCTCATCTTATAATAGGAAGACAGTAGATATCACTTAACAGTGAAAAAATGTTAGAATAACAGTATAAGTATATAATTAAGATATATGGAGGTAAATACTAGAAGAAATAGAACAAAGGCTTTGAGGAGGATGTAGTTGGCTTTCGGGAGGATGAGACAGGAGACTGTTCTTTTCCTTATAAGCCTAGTAGTGCTGGTTAATGTTTTAAATTATAATAATTTATTACTTAAAATTTCAAAATTAATTTTTTAAAGTATTAAGTTCAACTAAATGACCTTTGATGTCTTCTACTTTGAAAAATTTTGATGACTATGAAATCTTTAATACGTTCTTCTAAGAGCTAGAACCTCACTCTCCTTCATTAAATTAAATACTACATAGGAAGAAGGTACATTAAGAGTTCCAGGCCTTCCTAGACTCCCTAGCATATGAAGTGTTCAAGTTACTTATGTGGGTACTTCACACTGTCATTAAAATTTGGTTTGGTGAATGTACTCATGCCTCAGATGAATGGCTGTTTTACTTTGGATATTTTGTGACCTTTACAAATGTGCTTCTTGTGAAAAAATAGTTGGAGGAAAAATTGAAGGAACCAGTAAGTTGAATTACCATGAATAGTATTATTGTGACCAAGAAGAGAAATTTCTACGTATCACAACTGACAATTATCCCATCTCCCAGGGTAGGATGGTAAGTGTTTTGGCACTCTTTGCTTCCTGATCTTAATTTATCCCTGAATTACAACTTTTATGTCCTTCTCTTCATTCTTAGAGTTTACTCAAAATCTCCAATTACCACTTCTTACAATCATCACTAGCAATGACCCTGAAATCCCAGACTGAATTCATCTCTTGCCTCTTGGTGAATCCAAGTATTGATTCTTCTGTCTATGATTACTGTCTTTGCCTAGACCCTGCACTGTATCCAGTACAGTCCCACAATAAATACATTATAGTTGACTCACTAGGAACCTCAGTTATAATTTTAAATATAATAGGTTGGTAACCAACAAAATGGTGTGTAAATCTTCTTTACTGGCAAATTCGAGCATATTGGTGTATTTACCCTCATGAGCATTAAGACATTTTTTTTGGTGCCAGACCTCCTAAAAGGACCAACACAACAATTTGTCTCTGGGGCATTTCTTCATCATCCTACTATCTCTCTTCACTCCTGAATGTCTAGAAATTCCTGCTATGGTTCCTTCCACATGTGAGGAAGCATCCTGTATCCAGACCTATATTGCCCTCCCAAACCTAACAAAACTGTCTAGGGGGTTAGTCCAACATGTAGGAAGACCTGGTACTTACCTCCTCCCATAGACGCATCGAATATAGCTACATATGAAGCAATTCCCTATGAAAAAGCCTGAAAACTAGCTGAACAGCTTCTTTACAACAGATGGTAAAAGGGCCACACTAAGATGACTAGGAGAGACAGAGATGCAATGTCACCAAAAACCCAGCCTGGCATGGAGGCCTATAATAAGGATGGAACTACAAAATCCAGAACTTTTCCCTTAGGAGAGAGAAGTTCATGCCCCACATCAGGCACCTCAGCCCTGGGGACCTGAAACAGAGTGATGAGCCCCCAAATCATCTGACTGAAAACAAACAGAACTCATGTTTAGGAAATCAAAGGGGCTATAGGACACTGAGATACTTCTATTAGAGTGCTCATTTGCAGTCTCACTCATCCTAGGCACCAGTCAAAAGCAGCAGTTTGGAAAGGACACAGACTATATCTGAAGGAGATTCATTTGGTCATCTTTAAGCATTGTCTTGAGGGACAGGGCCCTATTAGTATTCTCTCTGGGGATGTAGGTGCTTTGAACTTTTCCTCTACCTTGATAGTGCTGGCAGTTGTGCTATGGCTTTGTGTTTTTCCATGGCTCTGCTAAAGCCAGTGGATGCACCTGGGCCCTTCACTCTCCTGAGGCCTTGCTAAACCCAGCAGGGGCATGCAGTCCACAAAGGCTACACTCCATGATCACCTGGCTCTGGTGGTTAGGGGTGCTTACATTCCTGGATCCCATACTGTAACAGGGAGATAGTTCTTGGGAGGTTACCAGCCGCATGGAACTACACGGGGAACAGACTAAAACATACCCCCAGTCTTTCTGTGAAAAAAACCTATTTATTTGCCATGGACCTTCAGCCTGAGGGGCAGACTTATGTTTGCCAAATATCTAGAGGCTACAGAGGTACTCCAGGGAAAGCAGGCTGGTGGATTTCATCTTTGTGCTCTCTCCAAGCCTCACTACCACTTGCTGGTCACTCCCAGAAAGGAACTTACACATTGGTCTGTGAATTCCAATTTTTGTGACTGTTGCCCAGGGGTGTCTCCAAAACACCTGATTTGGAGACCAACTAGAGTTTGCAGTTGTGATCTAACAGGACTGTGCATGCTTGTATACTTCAAAAACTGCTTACAGAGGGTATGGCTTTCAGTCAGCCGGAGACAAGGTAGTGACTGAGATCACTTCCATTGGAATACTGACAGGTCTTGGCACACCCTAAACAACTGGGAACTACCAAGAATAAATCAGGCTGTTTAGATAATCACAAAGGTTCAAGTGACAATCAATAGCTAGGACAAGGTTGAAAGATAAGATCCGTATCTTGAACACAAGATTAAAGATGGTGGCATGAGAGGTGAGACAGAGGCTTCCTTCTAAAACTGAATATAATGTGAAAATATAATTAATACAACTAATCCTGAAAGGGCAACAGGAAAGATGGTTGCGCCAGACTTGCATAAACCTGGAGAAAAGAATAAAACTCATAAAATAGGGTAATGTACCAAAGCCATTGCCCGGCAGAACCCCAGCCCCTCCCCAACCCCACCTAACTGGTGGGAGGAAGAGAAATGGAGTGGGGAAAGAGTGGAGGCCTGGGACTGCTGAACACCTAGCTCTAGAGATCTGATCTGGGAGCACAAGCCTACATTTCATGGTGCTCTTGTGATTAGGGGGGTTAGAAAGCTAAGACAGGCAGAATACATGGAGAGACTGAGATTTCACCTGCCTGTGGAAAGCAGGGATCCATATCCGGCTACTCTGGGACAAAAAAAGGGTGGGCAGTCTGAGAGACTTCCTAACAGTGAGAGGGCTGCCAAAGGGGCAAGGATTGCACAGAGCTTACTGCTTAGGAGAAAGGACAGGTAGACAAAATTGTCTGGGTTGCCCAGCAGGTTGGGAACTTTCACAATCTTCAGGTGCTCCAGCCCCCTGGCTGGCTATGCAGCTCCAAGGGCCCCCTCCATGATACGCAGCCTGCTACACCTTTCTCCCAGCCAGCCACACCTGGCTCAAACCAGCAAATCCTACCCTGGAGTTAGACCAGCCAGAGGGAAGCCCTGCTTACAGCTCCTAAAAATGTAAAGCATAGAGGCTTATACCTGTATGCTTGTCCCACAGGTTCTGGCACTGGAGATAGGCATAGCAGCTGGGAAGCAGGAAACAGCTCTTTCCTCCCTCCAGGCACCACCAACACTGCTCCCCTGTGACCCCGAACATTGCTCCAGGGGCTGAGCAGCTCGAGTGAGTAGAGCTTCTGGGCACTATAGGGCACCACATACATATATGAAACATCAAAGGAACCTGGCTCAAAGTAAAATTATAAATACAGCAGAGAAAGATGCAAATGAAATTGACCCCATGAATCTTCCTTAAAGAGATTTCAAAATAAAAATCATTAACATGCTCATGCAGGTACAGAAAAATATTCAAGAACTCAGGAATGAATTCTGGTTGGAGATCAAATCATTACGGAACACAGTATCAGAAATGAAACATACAATGGAAAGTTTTAAAAGCAGATTAGATATGGTGGAGGACATGATAAAGGAAATAGAAATTAGAGAATAGGAGCACAAAGAAGCTGAGGTACAGAGATAAAAAAGGATCTCTATGAGTGAAAGAATATTGACAGACTGTGTGACCAATGCAAATGGTAGGGGTACCAGAAGAAGAAGAAGAGAGAAAAAGGGATAGAAACTGTCTTTGAGGAGGTAATTGCTGAAAACTTCCCTCATCTAGGGAAGGACATAGTCTCTCAGTCCATGGAGGTACACAGATCTCCCAACACAAGGTACCCAAGGAAGACAAAACAAGACATATAGTAATTAAAATGGCAAAGATCAAGGATAAGGAAAGACTATTAAAATCAGCCAGAGAGAGAAAAAAGATCACATACAAAGGAAAGCCCATCAGGCTATCATCAGACTTCTCAGCAGAAACCTTACAGGCCAGAAGGGAGTGGCATGATGTATTTAATGCAATGAAGCAGAAGGGCCTCGAGCCAAGAATACTTTATCCAGCAAGATTATCATTTAAATTTGAAGGAGGGATTAAACAATTTCTAGATGAGCAAAAGGTGAGAGAATTTACCTGCCACAAACCATCTCTACAGTGTATTTTGGAGGGACTGCTATAAATGGAAGTGATCCTAAGGTTTAATAGCTGTCACCAGAGGTGAAAAAACCACAGTAAAGAAAATAGAACAGTTAATTACAAAGCAAATGCAAAATTAAATCAACTACCCCCAAAGTCAATCAAGGGATAGACAAAGAGCACAGAATATTAAAGCTAATATATAAAGAATGGATGAGGAAGAAAAAGGAGGAGGAAAAGAAACTTTGGATTGTGTTTGTAATAGCATATTAAGTGAGTTAAGTTAGACTCTTAGATAGTAAGGAAGTTAACCTTGAACCTTTGGTAACCACGAATCTACAGCCTGCAGTGGCAATAACTACATACCTATTGATAATCACCCTAAAAGTTATTGGTCTTAATGCACCAATCAAAAGACATATAGTCACTGAATGGATAAAAAAACAAGACCCATCTATATGCTGCCTACAAGAGACTTACTTTAAACCCAAACACATACAGAGACTAAAAATGAAGGGATGGAAAAAGACATATATATCATGCAACTAATAGGGAGAAAAAAGCAGTAGTTGCAGTACTTACTTTTATCAGACAAAATACACTTCAAACCAAAGAAAGTCACAGGAGAGAAAGAAGGACGTTACATAATGATAAAGGGGTCAATCCAACAAGAAGATATAACCATTATAAATATCTATGCACCCAACACAGGAGCACCTGCATATGTGAAACAAATATGAACAGAATTAAAGGGGAAATAAAATGCAATGCATTCATTCTAGGAGACTTCAACACTCCACTCACTCCAAAGGACAGATCAACCAGACAGAAAATAAGTAAGGAGACAGAGGAACTGAACAGCACATTAGAACAGATGGACCTAACAGACATCTACAGAACTCTACACACAAAAGCAGCAGAATATACATTCTTCTCAAGTGCACATGGAACATTTTCAAGAATAGATCATATACTAGGGCACAAAAAGAGCCTTGGTAAACTCTAAAAGATTGAAGTTTTGCCAATCAGTTTCTCAGACCACAGAGGTATGAAACTAGAAATAAATTATGCAAAGAAAATGAAAAATCCCAGAAACACATGGAGCCTTCACAACATGCTTCTAAATAACCAACAGATCAGTGACCAAATAAAAACAGAGATCAAGCAATATACAGACACAAATGACAATGACAATTCAACATCGCAAAATCTGTGGGATGCAGTGAAGGCCGTGCTAAGAGGAAAGTATACTGCAATAAAGGCCTACCTCAGGAAAGAAGAACAATCCCATATAAACAGTCTAAACTCACAATTAACAAAACTAGAAAAAGAAGAACAAAGGAGACCCAAAGTCAGTAGAAGTAGGGACATAATACAGATGAGAGCAGAAATGAATATAATTGAGAAGAATAAATGAATAGAAAGAATCAATAACAGCAGGAGCTGCTTCTTGGAGAAAATAAACAAAATAGATAACCCACTAGCCAGACTTATCAAGAAAAATAGAGAGTCTACACACATAAACAGAATCAGAAATGAGAAAAGAAAAATAACTAGACGCCACAGAAATATAAAGAATTATTAGAGAATACTATGAAAAATTAAATGCCAACAAACTGAATAACCTAGAAGAAACAACAATTTTCTAGAAAAATACAACCATCCAAGCCTGACCCAGAAAGAAAGAGAAAAATCTGAACAGACCAATTACCAGCAATGATATTGAATCTGTAATCAAAAGACTACCTAAGAACAAAATACCTGTGCCAGATGGCCTCACTGCTGAATTTTATCAAACATTTACTGAAGATCTAATACACATCCTCCTTAAAGTTTTCCAAAAAGTAGAAGAGGGAATATTCCCAAACTCATTCTATGAGGCCACCATCAATCTAATATCAAAACCAGGCAAAGGCATCACAAAAGACCAAAATGCCTGATGAGCATAGATGCAAATATATTCAACAAAATATTAGCAAACCGAATTCAAAAATACATCAAGAGGATCATACACCATGATCAAGTGGGATTCATCTCAAGGATGCAAGGATGGTACAACATTCGAAAATTCATCAACATCATCCACCATATCAACAAAAATAAGGACAAAAATCATATGATCTCCATAGACGCTGGAAAAGCATTTGACAAAATTCAACATACATTCGTTATAAAAACTCTCAAGAAAGTGGGTATAGAGGGCAAGTACATCAACATAATAAAGGCCATATATGAGAAACCCACAGCCAACATTATACTTAACAGTGAGAAGCTGAAAGCTTTTCCTTTAAGATCAGAAACAAGACAAGGATGCCCACTCTCCCCACTTTTCTTCAACATAGTTCTGGAGGTCCAAGTGACAGCAATCGGACAACACAAAGAAATAAAAGGCATCCAGATTGGCAAGGAAGAAGTTAAACTGTCCCTGTTTGCAGATGACATGATATTATAAATTAAAAATTCTAAAGAATGCACTCTAAAACTACTAGATCTAATACCTGAATTCAGCAAAGTTGCAGGATGCACAATTAATAGAAAGAAATCTGTTGCATTCCTATACACTAAGGATGAACTAGCAGAAAGAGAAATCACGAAAACAATTCCATTCACAATTGCATCAAAAAGAATGAAATACCTAGGAATAAACTTAACCAAGGAAGTGAACAACCTATACTCTGAAAAGTACAAAACGATCATGAGAGAAATTAAAGAAGTTACCAATAAATAGAAACACATCCCATGCTCTTGTATAGGAAGAATTAATATTGTCAAAAATGGCCATCCTGCCTGAAGCAATGTACAGATTCAGTGCAATTCCTATCAAAATACCAACAGCATTCTTCAATGAACTAGAGAAAATCATTCTAAAATTCATATGGAACCATGAAAGACCCCGAATAGCCAAAGCAATCCTGAGAAGTAAGAATAAAGCTGGGGGGATTATGCTCTCCAACTTCATGCTCTACTCAAAGCCTCAGGAATCAAGACAATTTGGGGTTGGCACAAGAACAGAACCATAGACCAAAGGAACATACTAGAGAGCCCAGATATAAACCCAACTATATATTGTCAATTAATATACAATGAAGGAGCCATGGACATACAATGGGGAAATGACAGCCTCCTTAACAGCTGGTGTTGGCAAAACTGGACAGCTACATGCAAGAGAATTAAACTGGATTATTGTCTATCCCCATACACGTAAGTAAACTTGAAATGGATCAAAGACCTGAACATATGTCATTAAGCCACAAAAGTCTTAGAAGACAACATAGGCAAAAATCTGAATATAAACATGGGCAACTTCTTCCTCAACGCATCTCCTTGATCAAAAGAAATAGAAGCAAAAATGAACACATGGGAGTACATCAAACTGAAAAGCTTCTGTACAGCAAAGGATACCATCAACAGAACAAAAAGGCATCCTACAGTATGGGAGAATATATTTGTAAACAACATATCCGACAAGGGGTTAACATCCAAATATGTAAAGAACTCACATGTCTCAACACCCAAAAAGCAAATAACCCCATTAAAAATGGGGCAGAGGATATGAACAGACAATTCTCCTAAGAAGAAATTCAGATGGCCAACAGGCACATGAAAAGATGCTCCTCATCAGGGAAATGCAAATTAAAGCCACAATGAGATATCACCTCACATCAATAAGGATGGCCAGCATCGAAAATACTAAGAACAACAAATGCTGACGAGGATGTGGAGAAAGGGGAACCCTCCTACACTGCTGGTGGGAATGTAAGCTAATTCAACCATTGTAGAAAGCAATATGGAGGTTCCTCAAAAAACTAAAAATAGAAATACCATTTGACCTGGGAATCTCACTTCTTTGAATTTACTCAAAGAATACAATTTCTCAGATTCAAAAAGACATATGCACCCCTATGTTTATTGCAGCACTATTTACATTAGCCAAGATATGGAAGCAACCTAAGTGTCCATCAGCAGATGAATGGATCAGGAAGAGGTGGTACATATTCTCAATGGAATACTATTCAGCCATAAGAAAGAAACAAATCCTACCATTTGCAACAACATGGATGGAGCTGGAGGATATTATGCTCAGTGAAATAAGCCAGGTGGAGAAAGACAAATGCCAAATGATTTCCCTCATTAGTGGAGTATCACAACAAAGCAAAACTGAAGGAACAAAACAGCAGCAGAGTCACAGACTCCAAAAGGGACTAGCAGTTACCAAAGGGTAGAGGTGTAGGAGGGTGCGTTTGGAGGGATGGAGATAGGGACTGAGAGGTATTATGTTTAGTACACATGTTGTGAGGGGTCACGGGGAAAACAGTGTAGCACAGAGAAAGCAAATAGTGAATCTGTGGCATCTTACTACACTGATGGACAGTGACTGCAATTGGGTATGGGTGGGGACTTGATAATATGGGTTAATGTAGTAACCATATTGTTTTTTCATGTGAAACCTTCATAAGAGTATATATCAATAATACCTTAATAAAAAATTAAATTAAATAGATCCATATCTTATACAAAATCACTTCTTCAAAACTGGGAGAAGTGGAAACAGAGAGTCAAGCAAAATGAGAAAAGAAGAATATATTCTAAATGAAAAAATAATTCTGAAAAAAAATAATGAAAAGTAGATAAGTATTTTATGTGATGAACAATTCAAAGTAGTGGTCTAAATAGTCTTACTGAATTTGAGATAAGAATGAATCAACACAGTGAGAACTTCCACAAAGTGATAGAAAATATAAGAAAGAACCAAACAGAAGTCACAGAGCTAAAGAATATAACTACTAAACTGAAAAATACACTAGAGAGGTTCAATAGCAGACTAGTTGAGGCAGAAGAAATGATCAGTGACCTAGAAGACAGGGCAGTGGAACTTACCCAGACTAGCAAAAAAAAATAATAATTTAAAAAAGTGAACATTGCTCAAGGGACCTATGGGAATACATCAAATGAGATAATATTCACACTAGGAATCCCAGAAGGAGAAGAGAGAAAGGACCAAAAATTTATTTGAAGAAATAATGGCTGAAAACTTCTCTAACCTGGGGAAGGAAAGAGATACCCAAATCTAGGAGACCCATAAAGTTCCAAATAAGATGAGCCCAAAAAGATATACACACCAAGACATATTTTAATTAAAATGTCAAAAATTAAAGACAGAATCTTTCACAAAGAGTAAAACCACTTGTTACTTGCAAGGGACCTCCCGTGAGACTATGAGCAGATTTTTCAGCAAAAGCTTTGAAGGCTAGAAGGGAGTGTCAGAATATGTTCAAAGTGCTAGAAGGAAAATCCTCCAACCAAGAATACTCTACCTGGCAAGGTTATCTTTCAGAATTAAAGGATAGATAAAGAGTTTTCCAGATAAGGAATAGCTAAAGGAGTTCATCAGCACTAAACCAGCCTTACAAGAAATGTTAAAGGAACTTCTTTAAGCTGAAAAGAATAGACATTGATTTGTAACAATAAAACAAAGGAAAGTATAAATCTGACTGTAAAGATAAATACATAGATGAGATAGTGGATTAGTTTCTTATAAGCTAGTTTGAAGAAAAGTAATAAAACTAACTACAATAATGAGTTAAGGGAAGCACAAAAGATAGAGTAAAATGTGGCATCAGAAACATAAATGTGTTGGGATGAGTAAAAATTCAGTTTTAGAATGCAAATTAAGTCACTATCCATTTAAAATAGTGCTATAAATTTGGCTGTTAGGTTAACCTCATGATAACCATAAAACAAAACCTATATTAAATACACAAAAGATAATAAGAAAGGAATCTAAGCATAGCACTAAAGAAAATCATGAAACTATAAGGGAAAAGAGCTAGAGAAGAAAGGAGCAAAAAGAGTTATAAAAACAGCCAGAAAACAATGAACAAAATGGCAGTAATATATACCTATCAATAATTACTTTAAATATGTTGACTAATTTCTCCATTCAGAAGACATAGAGTGGCTGAATAGATAGACAAAAAGAAAGACTCATCTATATACTCCCTTCAAGAGAATCATTTCAGAAGTAAGGATGCACACATAGACTGAAAGTGGAGGGTTGGAGAAATATGTTAACTGTGAATGGAAACCAAAGTAAGCTGGGGTAGTTATACTTCTATCAGACAAAATAGTTTTTAAAATAAAGACTAATAAAATACAAAGAAGAGCATTACAGTTGATAAATGCATCAGTTCAACAAAAGGATATGCATTTGTAAATATTTATATATCCAGCATAGGAGCACCTAAATATATGAATCAAATATTAACTAAAGGGAAGAGTTGTCTGAAATATGTCAGCTTTAAATGGCACATTAGACCAGAGTTACTTAGTAGATATATACAGATCATTCCACTCAAAAGCAGAAGAATACATATTCTTTTCAAGTGCAGATGGAACATTCTCCAGGATAGATTGTATGTTAGACCACTGAACAAGTCTCAGTAAACTTCAGCAGATTGAAATCATGTCTAGCATCTTTTCTGACCACAGTGGTGTAACACTAGAATTCAATTACAGAAAGAAAGCTGGAAAAATCACAGATACGCAGAGATTTAACTACATGTTACTGAACAATCAATGTATCAATGAAGAAATCAAAGGAGAAATTAAATACCTACAGACAAATGAAAATGGAGAACTAGCAGTCCAAAATCTATGGGATTCAGAAGAAGCACTTGTAAGAGGGAAGTTAATAGCAATATAGGCCTATGTCAAGAAACAAGAAATATCTCAAATAATCTAATTTTACACCTAAAGAAAGTACAAAAGGAATGACTAATGAAGCCCAAGTTTAATAAAAGGAAGGAATAACAATAATCTGAGCTGAAATAAATGAAATGGAAACATAAAGACAGTAGAAAAGATAAATGAAATTAAGAGCTGTTTCCTGGAAAAGATAAACACAGTTGATAAATGCTTATCGATACTTACCAAGAATAAAATAGAGGCGGTTGAAATAAAATCAGAAACGAAAGAGATGATACCACAGAAATACAAAGGATCAGAAGATACTACTATGAACAGTTATATGCCAACAAATTGGACAACCCAGAAGAAATGGTTAAATTCCTAGAAACAGACAATCTTCCAAGGCTCAATCATGAAGAAATAGAAAATCTGAATAGACCAATTACTAGTAAGGGGACTGAATCAGTAATCAAAAATGTCCCAATAAACAAAAGTCTAATACCAGGTAGCTTCACTGGCGAATTCACCAAACTTTCAAAGACTTAATACCAGTTGTTCTCAAACTCTAACAAAAAAATTGGAGAGGAGAGAATACTACACTCATTTTACAATGCCACCATTACCCTCATGTCAAATCCAGATAAAGATGCCACAAAAAATTACAGGCCAATATTCCTGATGAACATAGATCCAAAAACCCTCAACAAAATATTAGCAAACTGAATTCAACAATACATAATAAATATCACACATCATGGTCAAGTGGGATTTATTCCAAGTTTGCCAGGATATTTCAACATCTGCAAATCAATTAATATGATACACTTCATTAGTAAAATGGGGGATAAAAATAAAATGGAGGACAGAAATCATATAGTCATCTCAGTATATAAAATTCATTTGACAAAGTTCAAAATAAGTCATCATCATTAAGGCCATATATGACAAGCCCACAGCTAACATATTCAATAGTGAAATGTGGAAGCTTTTTTTCTAAGATATGTGACAAGACAAGGATGCCCACTCTTACCACTTTTATTCAACACAGTATTGGAAGTCCTAATCAGAGCAATTAGTCAAGATGAAGAAATAAAAGGCAGCCAAATTGGAAAGTAGGAAGTATAAACTATTTTTGGACATGATTTTATACAGAGAATTTTCTAAAAGACTCCACCAAAAACTTTTTTGTTGTTGTAGGGTTGTAGGGTACAAAATCAACACACAAAAATCTATTGTGTTCCATATACTAACAATGAATTATAAGAGAGATAAATTAAGGAAATAACCCTATTTACAATTGCATAAAAAGGAATAAAATAGCTAGGAAAAATTAATCAAGGAGTTGAAAGACTTGTACACTGAAAACTCGAAGACACTGATAAAAGAACTAAAGAAGACCCAAATCAACGAAAAGATATTCTCTGCCCATGTATTCAAAGACTTAATATTGTTAAAATTTCCATAATACACAAAGCCATCTACAGATTCAGTGCAACCCCTATCATATCCCTATAGCATATTTTACAGAACTAGAACAAACAAATAATGTGTATGGAACCACAAATAACCCTGAATACCCAGAGCAATCTTGAGAAAGAACAAAGCTAGAGGCATCGCAGTCCCTGATTTCAAACTATATTACAAAGCTATAGTTATGAAAACAATATGGTATTGGCATAAAAACAGACACATCAATGGAACAGAATAGAGAGCACAGAAATAAAACCACGCATATATAATCAATTAATTTACAACAATATAGGCAAGAATATACAATGGGGAAAGGACAGTCTCTTCAATAAATTGTGTTGGAAAAATTGGGCATCAACATTCAAAAGAATGAAATTAGACTTCTCTCTTATACCATACACAATAATTATCTCAAATGGATTAAAAACTTAAATGGAAGGCTTGAAACCACAAAACTCCTAGGGGAAAACATGGATGGCAAGCTCCTTGACATTTGTGTTGGTAGTATGTTCTTTTTTAGCAGGGGTGGGTGCTGATCTTACTCCAAAAGCAAAGGCAACAAAAGCAAAAATAAACAAGTGGGATTACATCAAAATTAAAAGCTTCTTCACAGAAAAGGATACCATCAAGACAATGAAAAGGCAACCTACTGATATATCCAATAAGGGGTTAATATTCAAAATATATAAAGAACTCATACAACTCAATAGCAGTAAAACAAACAATGTGATTAAAAAATGGGCAGGGGATCTGAATAGAGAATTTTCCAAAGAAGGTATACAGATGGCTAAAAGGCATATGAAAGGTGCTCAATACCACTACTCATTAGAGAAGTACAGATCAAAACTACAATGAAATGTCACCTCACCTGTTTTGGAATGGCTGTTATCAAAGTGACAAGAAATAATAAGTGTTGGCAAGGATGTGGAGACAAGGGAATTCTCATACACTGTTTGAGGGAATGTATTTGGTGTATCCACTATGCAAAACAATATGGAGGTTCCTCAGAAATTTTAAACTGGAATTACTAATGATCCAGCAATTCCACTTCTAGGTATTTATCTGAAGAAAATGAAAACACTGACTGGGAAAGATATCTGCACCCTCATGTTCATTGCAGCATTATTTACAATAGGCAAGCTATGGAAACAACCTAAATGTCCATCAGTGGATGAATGTTACAGTAAAGAAGATGTGGGTATATGTACACACACACACACACACACACACAATGGAATACTACTCAAACATAGAAGAGAATGAAATCTTGCCATTTACTACAAAATGAATGGACCTTGAGGGTATTATGCTAAGTAAGTCAAACAGAGAAAGACAAATACCATATAGTGTCACTTGTATGAAGAATAAAAAAGAAAATGAACAAACCAAACCAAATTCATGGATATGGAGAATAGAGAGGTGGTTGCAGGGGGGAGGGTGGTAGAGGGGGAAGACGAAATGGGTAAAGGGGATTATGAGGTACAGATGGCCAAATGTGAAATGAATAGGCCATTGGGCTGTGTTTTGTAGCATGTTGACTATAGTCATTGGAATTGTATATATATTTGATGGTTGCCTGGAGAGTAGATCTTGAATGTTCTCATCATAAAAGAATGTTTTTATAAGTTTTTACAGTGGCAGATACGACGACTTATTGTGGTAATAATTTTTCAGTGTATACAAGTGCTGAACCATTACATTGTACTAGTGAAACTAATGTAATGTTGTGTGTCAATTATACCTCAGGAAGAAAAAGTAACTGTCTATATTTCCATCCAGCATCTGGGCTGTGTTCTCTGCTAGGGAACTGGAACTGAAAACCTAATGCAAGTGATAGGGATTGAGATTTCTTTGATGTAATTCACCTTCCAGTTAATAGCTGTACCTTAATGATCTTCTTCATTCTATATTATCCAAATAAGTTACAGATGTGTGCATGTGTGTGTGTATGTACATGCTAATGTGTATGACAGGATGGTGAGTGAATAATAGATGGCAGGAGAGGAAGGGGAATGGGAGGTATTTCTGGTGCCTTTTGATTCTCACTACATGCAATGAGTTGGATAGTCCCCTTATGTACAGAGTTCCTTTTCTGAAGGTAGAATTTAATATGAATGTTTTAATTTTGGCTTGGAAGATGACATATTTAATAGATATCACTTATTATTTATATCAAAACATTGTCACAGCTTTGGTCACTTATATTTCTTCTGGCTCCCTTTTTCTTTTAGACCTCCAATAATTTTGAACCCTCTGTGTATGTTTAGTATGCCATTTTAGTCTGTGTTAATATTTGCATGCTGTTTTAGCCAATAAAAACAAAATATGTATTTTATTTTATTTTACATAATTGATCTATTCATTTATTTTTGATAAGGGGAATTCACTTCCCTGAAATATTTTCTTCTGATTGATAATTCTTGATATTAACTCGGGTGTTATGGTTTTTAGTCTAGCTGCTAATGATGCAGGATTCCTATGCTCTGGAGAGAGGATTTTTAGAAGTAACTAAGTGTGAGTGCATCCTCATCTGCTTGTCTTCTATTCTAATAAGAGCTTTTCTTATTGAAAAGTGCTAGCTCCAGCCTAATTCTTTTCAGACTGAGCACTTTAAGATTTGTGAGCAAGCCATGTAGTCTCCTCTGATTTGGTCATCTTGCTTTGGACAAAGAGACAATGTAATGGAAAATGGGGAGGCTAAATGGAAAATAACTGTCAGTTTCTGCCACCAAGAAAGATTGGTTGACATCATAGGAAATCTGTAGTGTCAATTCATGCCTAAAACATGGCTAATCTGAGGAAAAAGCTCTCTTTCTAGGAGTCAGTAGATAGAAGGAAAAGAGAAGAGAGAAAAAGAAATAGCAAGTATACAGCAAACCCAATGAAAGCATGGTGATTGAACATTCTGACGAATTTGTTTTAGAAACAACTTCACAGACTATCACTGAGACCAATGCTAACATAGAAAGGAGGGGGTAAGGAGACAGGGCGGTGGGAAAAGAAGGAATGGAGAAAGCACATCAGGAAGACTGTCCATTGTGACAGTAGCCCCGGTAGAGGAGGGAGAGGAACCAGAGCTGTGGAGGACGGGTTAGTTCCCCATTAGATATTAATGAGGTTTTCATGATGTGTTTCATGAAGCACATGATAAAGAAAGAGTTCATTAAACAATGAAATTATCAGTTAAAGAATTGCAGACATTTTGCAATGCTTTTTCCTCAGTTCATTTTCACTGATGATGTATTGTCATGCTTAGTGAACTAAATTATTGGCCTGATTTGTTTAGAGCAGCAGTGTCCAATGGAAATTTAATGTGAGTTATATATGTAATTTGAAATTTTCGAGTGATCAAATTAAGAAACAAGGAAATGAAACAGATATAATTAAACATAATAATTTATTTGATGTAATATATTTAAAAAATCATAATTTCACTAAGTAATCAGTAGAAAAGATTATATAGAGTACATTCTTTTTTTCATACCATATATAGAAACCCAGTGTGTATTTTGTGCTTTCAGTGTATCTTAATTAGGGCTAGGCCCATTTCATGTGTTCAGTAGCGACATGTGGATCATGGCTGTCATATTGAACAGTACAGGTTTATAAGAATTCATCTTTGCATCACCACCTATGAAGTAGTGTTGATGACAAAACAAAATAGAATTTGATCAAGCTGCTAAATCTGCACTGTCCAATACAGTAACCACTAACAACATGTGGCAATTTACATTTAAATTAATAAAAGTTAATTAAGACTAAGAAGGTATTACCTTGGTTACAATTAGGCTCATTTCAAGTTTTCAATAACCATGTGTTTTTCTTTTAGAGGAGTGGCTACCTCATTAGGCACAGCACGTTTAGAGATTTAATGCTTTTATCATGTAATCTGAAAATTAGAGAATCATGTCTAAATCATCAGTGATTTGTATTAGCCCTGATGAAATCAAACATTTCTCATTTTTAATTTTTTCTTTTCATTCCAAAATCCTTTCACCCTGTAAACTTCTTCCTGACACTTCCCCTCAATAAAACCTTACCATGGCCTTGCCTACGGAATGCAAATTTGTCTAAGAATTCTGAAAAATGCAATTATGTGGAAATCCCTCCTCTCTATATATTGTTGCATCTTTTTCAAGTTTTATAGTGATGTGTGGCATCTTGTGTTTAGAATATATGGTACATCTGGAAGAGTTGTAAGCAGTAAATTTCTGAATATGCTGGCATGCGTTCTAAAACATAATTTTAGCTGGCACTGTGACAATTGTAGGATGTGCAGTTTGGAAATAAAAAAAGAAAGAAAGATGTAAATATACAGCAATACTCTTTTTTCCCCTTCTCCTACATTTTAGGCTTTTTTTTTTTCTCTTGTCTAAGCTTTGGACAGTGTTCTAACTTGATATTTGCAAGTCAATGGCAAGGCCTGCTCAGTGCCCAGGGTATTACATAGTCACAGACAATTAGTCTTTTAAAAGGTCTGCTGCTTGGAAATTTGCCACCAAACTCAGTATAGCCTCAGCACATAATGTAAATTTTTAATGATTCTAACTTTTCTAAATTCAGCCCTTAACCAGTCTTACAGTAGTGTTTTGAAACTTTTAAATCAAACATAACCCAATTAGGTTGGTGTTTGATTAAACTGAACTGCCACTTCACTGAAGTGTTTAAATAAATCAGCATTGATATGCTTTTACTATAGTAAATAAAGTTACGTCTATATAGTTGAAATGTCAATACTCACACATGGCTCTTGAAAATTAAGTGCTCCCTGCACTCTGAATAACGAATCAAGAATTAATTTGGGGAAAACTATTGATTTCTTTTCATAGGCCTGTGGGAGTACTTTACCCCAACCTGTAAAGGTTCTTAGTTCTTAAAAGATAATAAACCAAATAGTTGCTGAATTCTAAAACCTAATAATGGTTAAATTATTAGGACAATGAGTTGTCTTAATAATGGCTGTGATTAATGATCTTTTTTCCCTAAAATGCAATCCTGATTGATCCTTCAAAGAATAGCTCTGAGGAATCTTTTTCCATTCTATTTGGATAAAATTATTAGGTCTTTGGTTGCTTAGCTTTCCTGATTTACTACCAACTATTTTTTTTTTTTGCCCAATAATACATTTTCTAAAGCAGAGAGTCTTCATCGAAGGTTAAGTAGTATCAAGTGGCAGAAAATACTATGTTTCTGTCCATAGGTATGTCATGATTACTTGAAATATCTCATCTAAGGGTAAAGGGAGCTTTTTTGGAACAGGATTTAGGCATACTGAAAAAATATAACTTTCCATTTTTCATTTCTATTATTATTCAACAGAGAGATGCTGTGGGATGGTGCTGTATTTTCCATGACATTCATTGTTCTACATTTCATTGATATTCCTTCTTTAAGTGTCCTTTAGCAGCTTATTTGATTTTTGACTGCTCCTCTGAATCCTGTATAGGATGAGTTTCAAAGTATACTAAATTCTTATTTGAATATCCTCTGTTAATGTGTCCCTCACTTTAAAATAGGTAAACCTAACACGAGTCTGCCTTGGAACTCTTGGATTTCTTGTTCACTGAAGAGATGTTTATGTAATCTATACTAAAACATCTGTGATTCGTTAGAATTAGGTTTGGTTGTGAGTGACAGAAAACCTTAAATAAGAATGGCCTAAACAAGATAAGTTGTTCCTCTCATGCACTCAAGCTCTTCCATGTCTGGCCTCCTTACTGAAGGAAACCTTGTGGTCAGAGAGGGCTTCCTCCAGCCATCATGTCTATGTCTGCATTCTAGCCAGCGAGAAGGAGGAAAGGGAAGAGAAGGACAGACTCCCCTCTTTAAGGACATTGCCCAGAAGTTGCATACTCTACATCATCCGCTTATGTCCCATGACCAGCACTTAGTCTCCTGGCCACTCATTGCCCAGACCAGTTGCAAGGATGACTGGGAGATAGTCTTTATGCCGGGTGACCATAAGCTCAGCCAACAATCTGGAATTCTGTTACTGTAGAACAAAGGGGATATTAGGAGAAAACTGGGTATCTGTGCCATGCTGTTCTCTGGCACAGAACTGGTCAGCAAAGGGCTTTCATGAGCCTGGCAGCTGCTGCTAGAAAAATAAAGGAAGTGACTACATTTCTAGTAGAGCTTCCCAAAAGAATTGCTTAAAATGCCTTTTTTTTCTGGCTATGCTTTATTTTCAGAGCCCCTCTCACCCCAGCTTAGGAAAACTCCTGCTCCTCTCCTAAAATCCCTTTCACTGTAACACTTCTCATTGAAACTTCCTATACTGCCATGGTAAGAAGTCACTTTGTAATTTTCCACCCTGGCATATGTCACAGGCAGAAGAAAAGTTGAATTCTTTCCTGATATGTCTAAACTTTGTATTATTTTCCGTTCTGACCTTTTTTTAGTTGCTGCACATTGAAGTGCCTCTGCTGACATGAAAACTATTTGTATAAACCAAAATTAATTGAAGCTTTGAAGTTGATCAAGAAATAATAATAGCAGCCCCTGTGTTTTGAGCGCTTACTCTATGTCAGGCATTTTGCTATGGGTTTCACTTCCATTATCTTATTAAATCTTCAGAACAACCCTCTGATGTCGAACTATTATTATTTCCCTTAGTTTCTAAAAAGGGAAACTGAAGCTCATTGAAGTTATGTAACTTGTCCAAATCCTCACAGCTAGTGAATGATGGAGTCCTGGATTCATACCTAGGAAAACTGAATGCAGGCTCCCACCATCCGTCTGCCCCAGGCTTAACCACAATATGCCCTGACTGGTTGACATTATTCTAGGTGAAAAAAAATGTAGATCTATGCTGCCCATTATGGCAGCCGCTAGCCACACAGAGCTATTTACATTTAAATTTGAGTTTATTTATTTAAACAAAATTAAGATCTCAATTCTTCAGTCATGCTGACCTTGTATCATGTGCTCGTTAGACACAGGTGGCTTCATGGCCACCTTACGGAACAGTGCAGATATGGGACGTGGCCATCATTGCAGAGGCGCTTGGAGAGTATAGATCGAGATAATTCACGTCCTAACTTGGATTTCTTTATAGCCTGAATTATCTGTCTGTGTAGATATGTCCAAAGAGAAACATGTACAACACCTTAAAGAAGACACTGACAATTTATCATTTTGCCTCATAAAGTCCACATTTAGAAACAAACATTTGAGTGAAAAATGTGACTATTCCTTGAATACTATCTCTGAAATCATCACCAGTCCATTATCTTTTCCTCACTATAACCCTACTTATTACTCTATAAATGTGAATATTCTACTGGTGAAATCATGTCTGACATATAATATCAATTGTGCATAGTCAATGTCTAATATAATAGCTTGATCTACATAGCATACCTGTCATCTGTGAGTCCTTTCAACATTATAATTGGAATGACTTGCTTCTTATTTTCAGCATTATGCAGTGTTTTGACAGTGGTAAAAATAAATTGAGAAACACAAAGGTACATATCTGTGTGAGGAACTAAATACAATCGCTTCTATTTTCTATTTTGCTACTTTATAAACTTATATTAAAGATTAAAAGATGGGTACTTAGAAAAGAAACTGGAGTCATGTGTGGATATGATATGCAGTCAGATGCAAATTCCTATCCTTTAGAAATGCCAATAGTTCAAACTTCAAAACCTTTGTGGTAAAAGTACTTGGTCTCACTAAATCATGCCAGCTTTTACTGAAAAAGCCCAGTGGGTTTGCCTATTTGAAAATACTATGTTAAAAGAGTGCTCTCGTAGTTAGCCAGGGAAAGAGCAACCAAAATGACTTAATACACTGTTGCATTAAATTAGGCCAACTTTTCTTTTTTCAAACGGGAAAGAAGAAACTTTTTAACTTTAAAAGGCAAGCTTGTCTTGTAATTGGAATATGTATTCTTTGTGTGCATAAGAAAACATATTCAGGAGATAAATTAGCAAACACCTTGGTTATTTAATTTTGAAAGAAAAATGACAGGTTCCATCTACTGAGCATCTCAAACACATCAGTACTTTTCTTACCTGTATTCTGAATTAAAGAGCTCCAACTGCAAATTATAGAGCCATATTAAAGAAGCATATATTCTCACCTCTTCATATACTGGAAATCTTTTTAGCACTAATAGGAATTCTGGAAAAAAAATAGATTTGCATTTCAATCAAAGAACATCAGACATGGAACATACCAGACTGATGATCTTTCAACGTTCCATTTCAATGCACCTCTGAGATAAAAGGGGGCTTCTGACAATTTTCAGCACCTGCACTGCATTGTCTCACTTGAGGTACCATGTGAAACCTCAAAGTGCTTTGTCATTATGATGCCCGTGCTTCTGAACTGGTTAAAAAGAACATGCATTCTAAAGCAGGCATACTAATTACAGTCTTGATTTGAAGAAATCAAGAGATTTAGGGTTGGGCTAGATAGTTAACATCATCAATGCTAATCCTTTTATTTGAGAGAATAGAAGAACATTGCCCCAGAGAACTTATTGTTGGAAGTGGGTATATAGCTCAAACCCTAAATTCTGAAAGAAGAAATCTGGATGTAGGGCTCAGCTGTAAGATTAACTGTGGGACTTTGGCTATGTCATTTTCACTTCCACCCTGGACCACTGTTTCTTCCTCTGTAAAGCAATGGTAAGCTTTCAGATTGTAGGGTCTATGTATGATTTCTTTTTTGCCAAAAAGTAAGCAGCTAGTTAGTATTTTAGCAGACTTTAAAACACTACAGTAGCCAGAATGCATTATTATTATTTAAATTTAATTTAGAGGAGAAAGGGGCTAAGGCCCAAGCAAGCTAGTATCAGTAATTCATTTTAAAAATGGTTTCAGGGAATGTTTTTAGGTCAAACAGTCCTAGACATACTAATTTTCTATCTGCTCTGAAGAGTGAGTGGTGGTGTGCACAGTGATGACCATCAAGCCCTGACTGATCATCATTGCCTAGTAAAAATGCAACATTGCATACTAGATTTTACTCACTTAGGCAGGAAGTTTTTTTTGACCATTTAAAAATAATTTTCAGCAAGGGCTGAAAACAACAAAAATGCTTTCTGCTTAAATTTTGGTTAGACGATTGAATTACCTACAATATCCTATTCCCCAAGCATACCAGTTAATCAAGGTTTACTGTGCATTCTTTAAACTAGCTTATAAATTAATTAATTGGAGCAAGTGAATTATTCAGCCTGGCTAGATATCTACACTGATACGATTGCTTGTATTTTATTGTTCTGATTAGTAAAGAGAAAATTGCATGAACAGTGGCATATATAGGTTTGGCTAAGGCAAAGACATTTTATTTATATATGATGAGCATTCTCAGGCTTTAGCAGAAGTAGTTGAAATTGCTAGTACCAGAATTACAGTTTCCCAGCCAAGTCAGTAAATGATACTGAGGCCCATTTTGTACTTCTAGGAACAATTGTTAGTCAGGTCTCTTCTCTAGCCATATTTCCCATGCCAAGTCATAACCTAGCTCTCTCCAGCTAGCAGCTTTCCCTTGCAGTGAATGGTGGGATCTCTCTATCAAGGAGAAGAAACTGGGTCTTTTCATCATTGCCCCTCTAGCACAAAACACAGTAGATGTTTCATAAATGACTAATGAACTAAACAATGGAATAGGAAGCAGGGATTATTTTTGACTAATACATTGCCCTTTCAGGGACAGTTTTGTAATTATCTTAAATTAGATCCCTGAAACCAATCTTAGTGAAGATGAGAAAGCATGTTATGTGAATGTATTTGGAAACTTACTTCTCCCTTTCTCTCCCTCTGCTGTCAATAAGAGAAGATTGGCCAAATCCTTGATAAAAAAATGTCTTTCATTGTTAGATACACATAATAGAGATTTAATTAAATTTGTTGACTGAATATATGGGAAACAAAGGCAACATACAAAACAAACATACAAACCAACATATGGAAACAAAGCCATTTTGCAAATGTTTATTTCCTTTGCTCCAGGAAAAAAAAAAGCAAAACAAATGTATAACTTACAATTAACTCAATTTAGATGATGACATTTATAAAGTGGAGAAGGTGTGCCCACAGAAGGGAAGAGTTCACATACTAAGCAAATGGTTTTCTCTTAACGTGTGAACCTAACTCAGCACCAAGTGAAGGAGCTGCCATGTCAGTTTCCATGATGAAAGCCAAATATTGTAATGAGGGTAATCACACAGACAGTTTGTGCCTAATTACCTCAAAGCTTAAAAATGCAAGAATAGGATAAAGTCCATTTTACCCCCAAGTAGAATTCTGACAACCAAGTGCGAAATGTTCGTAAAATGCTGGCAGATGATTATCAATAGTTGTCTGCTTCAGCAGTAACTGCAAATGGGCGTGCTAGGGCCATGCTTCATGACAGTCCTTTGATTGTTGACCTAACACTGAGGGGCTGAAAGTGCTCTTCATGTTGGAAAAGCTTGGTTTCTGCTTCACCCCTGAGCAAAGGAGAAGAATCTAGTTTACCATCAGCTGCAGTGTTGACACTTCATCCCATGGTAAACAATGATAATCAGCGTTTACCTCCATCAGCAGCATACAGACTGGGCCATTTTGCCAGCAAAATTCAAGGCTGGTCTTCGGAGGACTTTGCGTTTCCATTTCTGGTCTCTGTGCCAAAGCACCTATCTAATCAAGGAGTTGGCTATGTTTATCTTCATTATGTACTTACTAAGACCATTTCAAGTAAATGGTGACAGACTTTCAATTTATTGCATGGAAGCTGTAGAACAATGTTTTGCTTTAGCCCTTCTGACAAATGTTTGGAGCAAACTGGTCTGAGTAGCTCCCAAGTAAGTGTGAATTTTCTTCATCCATCAACTGTGAGTCAGTTGCTTCGAGTCAAAGGGAAAGTAAACCTGTTGAATTTCTAAAACTTACTGGCCTACTGGACTGAAACTGTTATGTAAGAAAGCATTTTGAAATGATTTTGAGGATTGCATGTTTATTTTTCTTGGGGGGATGCTTTTTTTTGGTATCATTAATCTACAATTAACATGAGCAACATTATGGTTACTAGACTCCCCCCAATATCAAATCCCCACCACATAACACATTACAGTCACTGTCCATCAGCATAGTAAGATGCTATAGAATCACTACTTGCCTTCTTTGTATTGTACAGCCCTCCCCGTGCCCCCCATCCCCTACATTATGTCTGCTAATCGTAATGCCCCTTTTTCCCACTTGTCCCTCCCTTCCCATGCACCCTCCCCTATCCCTTTCCCTTTGGTAAATGTTAGTCCATTCATGTGTTCTATGAGTCTGCTGTTGTTTTGTTCCACCAGTTTTTTTTCCTTTGTTCTTATATGCCACATACGAGTGAAATCATTTAATACTTGTCTTTCTCTGCCTGGCTTATTTCACTGAGCATAATACCCTCCATCTCCATCCATATAGTTGCAAATAGTAGGATTTGTTTTCTTCTTGTGGCTGAATAATATTCCATTGTGTATATGTACCACACCTTCTTCATCCATTCATCTACAGATAGACACTTAGGTTGCTTCCATTTCTTGGCTATTGTAAATAGTGCTGCAATAAACATAGGGGTGCCTATGTCTTTTTCAAACTAGAGTGCTGCATTCTTAGGGTAAATTCCTAGGAGTGGAATTCCTGGGTCAAATTGTATTTCTATTCCGAGTTTTTTGAGGAACCTCCATACTGCTTTCCACATAGTTGAACTAAATTACATTTCCACCAGCAGTGTAGGAGTGTTTCCCTTTCTCCACAACCTCATGAACAATTGTTGTTGTTTGCCTTTTGGATGGTGGTGATCCTTACTGGTGTGAGGTGATATCTCATTGTGGTTTTAATTTGCATTTCTGTGAAGACTAGCGATGTGAAGCATCTTTTCATGTGTCTGTTGACCATCTGAATTTCTTCTTTGGAGAACTGTCTGTTCAGCTCCTCTGCCCATTTTTTAATTGGATTATTTGCTTTTTGTTTGAAGGGGTGTGTGATCTCTTTATATTTTGAATGTCAACCCTTTATCATCTCTGTCATTTATGAATATATTCTCCTATTCTGTAGGATGCCTTTTTGTTCCTGATGGTGTCCTTTGCTGTACAGAAGCTTTTTAGCTTGATATAGTCCCACTTGTTCATTTTTGCTTTTGTTTCCCTTGCCTGGGGAGATACGTTCATGAAGAAGTCGCTCATGCTTATGTCCAAGAGATTTTTGCCTATGTTTTTTTCTAGGAGTTTTATGGATTCATGACTTACATTCAGGTCTTTGATCCATTTCAAATTTACTTTTGTGTATGGGGTTAGACAGTGATCCAGTTTTATTCTCTTATATGTAGCTGTCCAGTTTTGCCAGCACCATCTGTTGAAGAGACTGTCATTTTCCCATTGTATGTCCATGGCTCCTTTACCGTATATTAATTGACCATATATCTTTGGTTTAATGTCTGGAGTCTCTATTCTGTTCCACTGGCCTGTGGCTCTGTTCTTGTGCCATTACCAAACTGTATTGATTACTGTGGCTTTGTAGTAGAGCTTGAAGTTGGGGAACAAGATCCCCCCACTTTATTCTTCCTTCTCAGGATTGCTTTGGCTATTCGGGTCTTTGGTGTTTCCATATGAATTTTTGAACTATTTGTTCCAGTTTGTTGAAGAATGTTGTTGGTAATTTGATAGGGATTGCTTCAAATGTGTATATTGCTTTGGGCACGATGGCCATTTTGACGATACTAATTCTTCCTAGCCAGGAGCATGGGATGAGTTTCCATTTGCTAGTGTCCTCTTTAATTTCTCTTAAGAGTGTCATTTAGTTTTCAGGGTATAGGTCTTTCACTTCTTTGGTTAGGTTTATTCTGAGGTATTTTTTTTTTTTGATGCAGTTGTGAATGGAATTGTTTTCCTGATTTTTCTTTCTATTAGTTCATTGTTGGTGTATAGGAAAGCCACAGATTTCTGTGTGTTAATTTTGTATCCTGCAACTTTGCTGTATTCTGATAGCAGTTCTAGTAGTTTTGAAGTGGAGTCTTTAGGGTTTTTTATGTACAATATCATGTCATTTGTAAATAGTGACAGGTTAACTTCTTCTTTACCAATTTGGATTGATTGTATTTCTCTGTTTTGTCTAATTGCCATGGCTACGACCTCCAGTACTATGTTCAATAACAGTGGGAAGAGTGGGCATCCCTGTCTTGTTCCTGATCTCAGAGGAAAAGCTTTCAGCTTCTCACTGTTCAGTATGATGTTGGCTGTGGGCTTATCATATATAGCCTTTATTATGTTGAGGTACTTTCCCTGTATACCCATTTTGCTGAGAGTTTTTATCATGAATGGATGTTGAATTTTGTCGAATGCTTTTTCAGCATCTATGGAGATGATCATGTGGTTTTTGTCCTTTTTGTTGATGTGGTGGATGATGTTGATGGATTTTCTAATGTTGTGCTATCCTTGCATCCCTGGGATATATCCCACTTGGTCTTGGTGTATGATCCTTTTGACGTATTTTTTAATTTGGTTTGCTAATATTCTGTTGAGTATTTTTGCATCTATGTTCATCAGGGATATTGGTCTGTAATTTTCTTTTTTGGTGGGGTCTTTGCCTGGTTTTGGTATTAGGGTAATGTTGGCTTCATAGAATGAGTTTAGGAGTATTCCTTCCTCTTCTTTTTTTTTTGGAAAACTTTTAGCAGAATGGGTATTATGTCTTCTCTGTAGATGCTGATCAAATTCTGAGGTAAATCCATCTGGCCCGGGGGTTTTGTTCTTTGGTAGTTTTTTGATTACCGCTTCAATTTCGTTGCTGGTAATTGGTCTGTTTAGATTTTCTGTTTCTTTCTGCGTCAGTCTTGGAAGGTTGTATTTTTCTAGGAAGTTCTCCATTTCTCCTACGTTTCCCAGTTTGCTAGCATATAGGTTTTCATAGTAGTCTCTAATAATTCTTTGTATTTCTGTGGGGTCCGTCGTGATTTTTCCTTTCTCGTTTCTGATTCTGTTGATGTGTGTTGTCTCTCTTTTCCTCTTAATAAGTCAGGCTAGAGGCTTATCTATTTTGTTTATTTTCTCAAAGAACCTGCTCTTGGTTTCATTGAGTTTTGCTATTGTTTTATTCTTCTCAATTTTATTTATTTCTTCTCTGATCTTTATTATGTCCCTCCTTTTGCTGACCTTAGGCCTCATTTGTTCTTCTTTTTCCAATTTCAGTAATTGTGACATTAGACCATTCATTTGGGATTGTTCTTCTTTCTTTAAATATGCCTGGATTGCTATATACTTTCCTCTTAAGACTGCTTTTGCTGTGTCCCACTCAAGTTGGGGCTTTGTGTTGTTGTTGTCATTTGTTTCCATATATTGCTCTATCTACATTTTAATTTGGTCATTGATCCATTGATTATTTAGGAACATGTTGTTAAGCCTCCATGTGTTTGTGAGCCTTTTTGCTTTCTTTGTACAATGTATTTCTAGTTTTATACCTTTGTGGTCTGCCAAGTTGGTTGGTAGGATTTCAATTTTTTTGAATTTACTGAGGCTCTTTTTCTGGCCTAGTATGTGGTCTATTCTGGAAAATGTTCTATGTCCAGTTGAGAAGAATGTGTATCCTGTTTCTTTCGGATGTAGAGTTCTATAGATATCTATTAGGTCCATCTGTTCTAGTGTGTTGTTCAGTGCCTCTGTGTCCTTACTTATTTTCTGTCTGGTGGATCTGTCCTTTGGAGTGAGTGGTGTGTTAAAGTCTCCCAAAATGAATGCATTGCATTCTATTTCATCCTTTAGTTCTGTTAGTATTTGTTTCACATATGCTGGTGCTCCTGTGTTGGGTGCATATATATTTGTAATGGTTATATCCTCTTGGTGGACTGAGCCCTTTATCATTATGTAATGTCCTTTTTTATCTCTTGTTACTTTCTTTTTTTTGAAGTCTATTTTGTCTGATACTAGTACTGCAACACCTGCTCTTTTCTCCCAGTTGTTTGCATGAAATATCTTTTTCCATCCCTTGAGTTAGTCTGTGCATGTCTTTGGGTTTGAGTTGAGTCTCTTGTAGGCAGCATATAGATGAGTCTTGCTTTTTTATCCATTCTGTTACTCTGTGTCTTTTGATTGATACATTCAGTCCATTTACATTTAGGGTGATTATTGAAAGATATGTACTTATTGCCATTGTAGGCTTTAGATTCTTGGTAACCAAAGGTTCAAGGTTAGCTTCTTTAGTATTTTACTGGCTGAATTATCTTGCTTATTGAGCTATTATGAACGCTGTCTGGTGATTCTTTATTTCTCTCCCTTCTTATTCCTCCTCCTCTATTCCTTATATGTTGGGTGTTTTATTCTGTGCTTTTTTGTGATTCCTTTAACTGTTTTTGTGGGTAGTTGATTTTATTTTTTTTTGCCTTTAGGTAGTATTTGGTTGGTCTGCTTTCTTTGCTGTGATTTTATTTTCTCTGGTGACATCTGTTTAGCCTTAGGAGTGCTCCCGTCTAGAGTAGTCCCTCTAACATACCCTGTAGAGGTGGTTTGTGAGAGGCAAATTCCCTCAACTTTTGCTATTCTGGGAATTGTTTAATCCCTCCTTCATATTGAAATGATAATCATGCTGGATACAGTGTTCTTGGTTCAAGGCCCTTCTGTTTCATTGTGTTAAATATGTCATGCCATTCTCTTCTGGCCTGTAAGGTTTCACTTGAGAAGTCTGATGATAACCTGATGGGTTTTCCTTTGTAGGTGACCTTTTTCCTCTCTCTAGCTGCCTTTAAAACTCTGTCCTTGTCCTTGATCTTTGCCTTTTTAATTATTATGTGTCGTGGTGTTGTCCTCCTTGGGTCCCTTCTGTTGGGAGTTCTGTATACTTCTGTGGTCTGAACGATTATTTGCTTCCCCCAGTTTCGGGAAGTTTTCAGCAATTATTTCTTCAAATACAGTTTCTACCTCTTTTTCTCTCTCTTCTTCTTCTGGTACCCCTATAATGCAGATATTGTTCTGTTTGGATTGGTCACACAGTTCTCTTAATATTGATTCATTCCTGGAGATCCTTTTATCTCTCTCTGCGTCACCTTCTATGCGTTCCTGTTCTCTGATTTCTATTCTGTCAATGGCCTCTTGCATCTTATCCATTCTGCTTATAAATCCTTCCAGAGATTGTTTCATTTCTGTAATCTCTTTCCGGACGTCATCCCTTAGCTCTTGCATATTTCTCTGCTGCTCCATCAGCATGGTTATGACCTCTATTTTGAATTCTTTTTCAGGGAGATTAGTTAGGTCTGTCTCCCCAGATTCCTTGTCAGGGGAGGATGTCTGGGTTAGTCTGGTCTGTAGCAAATTCTTTGCCTTTTTGTGACAATAGAGGTATTTGTGGGGAGCTGGCGCGTGTGTTGGCTGGGAGAACGTCCCTTCTTTCTGGTTTGTGGCCTTCCTCTCCTGGGAGAAGAGTGACCCCTAGTGGTTTGTGCTGGGCAGCTGCACGCAGATGGTGTTTCTAATTCTTGCTCGGCCACTGTGAAAGCAGCTCTGCCTTACTGCTTCAGGCTGCCTCTCCACTATGGCCGAGCCGAGTCGTAGGGTAAACGGGAGGGAGGCTGTTTATCTCTGTGAGGGGCCTCCAACCTGCACTGCCACCCAGGGATTTAGGGTACCTGGAGTTCCCTGGGATTCCCAGCTGCTGGGCTACATGTTCCAGGACGTTTGCATCCAACTGTGGGGTTTCTGTCCCTTTAAGACTTTCGAGAAGCACTTGCTTTTCTTTGTCCCAGGGGCGCTGGCTGCTGAGACCCGCTCACAGATCTTACTGTCCTGTTTCCCTAGTGTCCAGCACACCATGCACGCACTGTGTGTCTGTGCTCCGGTGCGGATGGCTTGGGCTGGGTGTTTAGCAGTCCTGGGCTCCCTCTCCCTCCCCGCTCCGACTCCTCTCCTCCCGCTGGGAGTTCGGGGGAGGGGCACTCGGGTCCTGCCAGGCCGCAGCTTGTATCTTACCCGCTTCGCGAGGCGCTGGGTTCTTGCTGGTATGAATGTAGATTGGTTGTTGTCCTGTATCTTCTGGTCTCTTTTAGGGATAGTTCTGTTTGCTGTATTTTCAAAAATATATATGGTTTTGGGAGGAGATCTCTGCTGCTCTACTTACTCCACCATCTTGGCTCCACCCTCTCTGGATCTTTTTTTTTTATCCATTCTATTACTCTGTGTCTTTTGATTGGTGCATTCAGTCCATTTACATTTAGGCTGTTTATCGATAGATATGTACTTCTTGCCATTGCAGGATTTGGATTCGTAGTTACCAAAACTTCAAGGGTAGCTTCTTTACTATCTAACCACCTAAATTAACTCTCTTATTAAGCTATTATAAACAGAGTCTGAAGATTCTTTATTTCTCTCCCTTGTTATTCTTTCTCCTCCATTCTTTGTATGTTAGGTGCTTTATTCTGTACTATTTTGTGTTTTCTTTGACTGCTTTTGTGCATAATTAATTTTATTTTTTGTCTTTAGTTAGTATTTGGTTGGTCTGCTTTCTTTGCTGTGATTTTATTTTCTCTGCTGACATCTATTTAGCCTTTGTAGTGCTTCCATCTAGAGCAGTCCATTTAAAATACCATGTAGAGGTGCTTTGTGGGAGGCAAATTCCCTCAACTTTTGCTTGTCTGGAAATTGTTTAATCCCTCCATCAAATTTCAATCATAATCATGCTGGATACAGTATTCTGGGTTCAAGGCCCTTCTGTTCATTGCATTAAATATATTATGCCATTATCTTCTGGCCTGTAGGTTTCTGTTGAGAAGTCTGATGGTAGCCTGATGGGTTTTCCTTTGTAGGGAATCTTTTTTCTCTCTCTGGCTGCTTTTAATACTCTGTCCTTGTCTTTGATATTTGCCATGTTAATTATTATTTGTCTTGGTGTTGACCTCCTTGTGTCCCTTGTGTTGGGAGATCTGTGGGCTTCCATGGTCTGAGAGACTATTTCCTTTCCCTGCTTGGGGTAGTTTTCAGAAATTATTTCTTCAAAGACACTTTCTAGCCCGTTTTCTCTTTCTTCTTCTTCTGGTACTCCTATAATGCAAATATTGTACCGTTTGGATTGGTCACACAGTTCTCTCAATATTCTTTCATTTCTAGAGATCCTTTTATCTCTCTCTGCCTCAGTTTCTCTGTGATCCTGTTCTCTGATTTCTGTTCCATTAACAGTGTCTTGTACCTCGTCCGGTCTGCTCTTAAGCCCTTCTATCGATTGTTTCATTTCTTTCATTTCTGTTATCTCCCTCTGGACTTCATCCCTCAAGTCTTGCATAGTTCTCTGCAGTTCCATCAGCATGATTATGACTTTTATTTTGAATTCTTTTTCAGGAATGTTCATTGTATCTGTCTCACCAGGCCCTCTCTTTGGGTTTTTCTGAGTGATTTTTGACTGGACCAGATACTTATGCCTTTTCATGGTGATAGAAGTGGTTGTAGGTAGGTGGCACATGTGTCACCTCAGAAAACAAAGTCCCTTCCTGCTTGTTAGTCACCTTGCCCTTCTCCTCTGCCTGTGCCGGTTACCCGCACAATGGGAGGAGACTCTGGGACAATCTCCTGAGCTGCCATGTACGGGGCCGCCCTCAGGCTAGCCTAGAGCACTGTGGGGAGTACCAGCCGTGCCAAGTGTGTTCTCCTGCAAGAACGGCACTCCTTAGTGTCTTCCACACCTTGCTCCAGCTTCTCTTGCCTGTGCCGGTTACCCACGCACCGGGATTAGCCTCTGGGACAATATCCTGAGCTGCCGTGTGTGGGGCTTCCCTCGGGCTAGCCTAAAGCACTGTGGGGAGTCGCAGCCATGCCAGGTGTGTTTTTCTGTGGGAACGGTGCCCCTTCATGCATTCAGTACCTTGCTCCAGCTTCCACTGCCTGACCCAGTTAGCTGCATGCTGGGAGGAGACTGTGTGGTTGCTGTGGGCTGGGGTGCTTTCTGGTTGCTCCACAGCTGTGGCGGTTCAGCCTGTTTGCTTGTAGCACTGGCCTGGGGGAATGAATGGCAGGCTGCTTATCACTGTGAGGGGCTTTGGGGCTGCTTTACCCCCCAGGGGGTTAGGGGGCCCGACATTCCTCAAGATTCCCAGCCTGTTGGGCTGAGTTTGCTGGGACAATTTTGTCTAGCTGTTGAGCCCTTGTCCCTTTAAGACTTTTAGAAAGTGCCTGCATTTCTTTTGTCCCAGGGGAGCTGGCTGTGGGGACCCACTTGCAGTCTCTGTCTCAAAGCCTACCCTTCCACTTCTCTAATACCCAGTACAGTATGCAATGTGTGTCTGTGCTTCTGGTGCAGATTACTAGGGCTGGTTATTTAGCAGCCCTGTGCTTCCACTCCCTCCCCACTCCAACTCCTTTCCTCCCACTGGTGAGCTGGTGTGGCAAGAGCACTCGGGTACTGCTGGGCCACGGCTTGTACCTTACCCCCTTCGTTAGGTGCTGAGTTTTCACAGATGTAGATGTAGTCTGGCTGTTGTACTGTATCCTCTGGTCTTTCTTTTAGGAATAGTTGTATTTGTTGTATTTTCAAAAATATGTATGGTTTTGGGAGGAGATTTCTGCTACCCTACTCATGCTGTCATCTTCAGCTGGAGGTCAGCCCAAGGATTGCATGTTTTATGGTATATAACTTTTTTGGAACAAAGCATGTAGATGAAATGGGCATTTCAATATACTAATTGCATTTGTTTGAAAAAACAAATCAAACCCAAAGTTGCTAATAATAGAATTATCAGTCTGACTCCTGATTTAATTGCATCAAATCCAATTTAAATAATGAGAAAGGTCAACTAAAAAGGTAAGGGTTTAAGGGTTCAAATGACATACAGGGAGACAATACTTGGTTTCTATTTTGACATATAATAGAACTTCACAAATGAAGTATGATAAAAATTGGTGGTTATAAAAATGTCTCCTGGGTGTTTCGAGACCTGATGTCATGCTTACATGATTATTTATGTTAATTTGTTTCTGTCAGACTCATGTAAATATCTGTTATTGGTAACTTGTCCTAAAAAGCTCTTGTTTTGTCCTCAGCTTAGGCATCCCTTTCTGCTCTGTGCCAGAATAAGAAGTGGACAAAGTATGGAGGAGCATGTAGTTTGTACTAAAACTTTTTTGAGAAAAATCAAAGACTGGGGATATGGTCTCAAGAGAGCAACCTTCTGTCAGTTATGGAGAAGAGCTAGAACTGATGAGTATGAAACACACTGTAATAAGTAGGAAATATTTTCAGTGTTCTAATACATAAAGTTATCCCTTTTTACCTAAAATGTTGGCAGTGGGGTTGTGTCATCATTGTGGTTCAAAGAATTTTTTTACACTGTACTTTGTTTCAACTTATTTGTTGATTTACAAGTTGCAGTGATTAAAACCTACTACATAGAAGATGTTACCTTAGGCAGCAGTTGTATTAAATTTGGTAACCATGAGAGGATACCTGTTTGTTGGGAGGTGCGATTGTTTTTAGGTTTATCTGTATGTTTGTGTCTCCTTCTCCTCACCCGATTTCTTGCTACCCAAGTCTGGAGCAAAGTTTCCTGAGGTGGTTTTCAAAGTAGTATTGGTTTTACACAGGGTGTGAAACTGAGGTTGGAAGGAGCTGAACACTGCAAGTTACTGGCAATGGGAGAGATAGGGCATAAAGCTAAAGAGAGGTGCGAAGACTTTAAATGCAAAGGCAGGCTGAAATGCCTTGACACAGAAACCTGAAAGGCTTTCTACTGTTTGAAAACACTGATGCCAAAATTCCCTCTCTTTCCCCACTCTGGGAATTCCATCTCTTCTTTGCTTCTACCATTACTTCTATGAAACTGTTGTCTTTGGTCTGGTCCCAGAACATGTCTTCATCAGTTTCCCTAGCAATCTTGCCTACTTACCACATCCAACCCTCAGTGCCTATTGATTTTTTACCACTTTATACCCCAAATTATACTTGATTTCCTTAGTAACAGCTCCTTGCAGGAAAACTTATTAGTACCAATTGTGATATGAACTAAACTCAAATGTGTCCTTAGGAGCAGCTGCTGACTTTTTGACTGACAAATGCAATGGTTTTTAAGGGACAAAGTAAGTAGATTTTGTCAGTTACATCAATGCCTGGACTAACCAGCCTCATGAAAATGTATTTTTGATTGGTGTCTTTAGGTTGTGACACTCAATAAGGACCAACATGGATTTAATAAATACCAATGTGGCTTATGGGAGGAGCCTGGGAACGCTCAAATGATCAGTGTTTTGATGGTGGGTAACTTTTCCTTGAGTACCATGGCTCTCCTTTTCCCCGTGTGCACACATTTTTAATTGGCTTTTATTAAATATTGCAGTGCAAAAAAGGCAAATCAGGGAAAGGTATAAAAAGTCCCACTGGGAATATTACAGTGAAGTTTGCTTTAAAGCTAAGGAAATAGGAGGCAATAGAGTTCTAAATAATATGCCCAAACTCTTCCTTCCCACAATCCTCTTTGAAATGCTCTCTGAGATAATGTCTCATCTCTTTAAGTAAAGACCATATATTTAAACCATATTCTAGACCATTAGTTGTGTCAGGAGAGTGCTTTAGGAATTTCTCAGTTCAGGAACGTTGGAAGGATTGGTTGGTGCTGATGAATTAAAAGGAGTACCAGTTTGGTAAATTCAGGTTATAATTTTCCATAAAATGTTAGAAATTGCCTCACATAGTCACCAGTGTCTAAACTGGTGGTTATTAAACAGGAGTATCTATAAAACTTCAAAATGTAGAGAAATCCATACACAAACACATACACCCGTAACACACACAAACATACAGACACTCCAGTCCAATTTTCTCTTCACTGGAGATTCAGATTTAGTAAATTTGAAGTAGGACCTGAGCATCTGCATTTTTAAATTCTCCATAGGGCATTCTGATGTAAAGCTGACCTTGAAAAATCCCTGCCTCAGTTGTTTAAATTGGTATGGAGTTTGATCCCATATAGGTGGTTTATTGTATAACAGGTTTATTTAGAATTTGCCAAGCACTGTTTCAAGTGCTTTAAAATAGTAATTCATTTAATGTCCTTATATCAGTCCTATGAGGTAGGTACTATTATTACCGTCCTCATTTTGCAAATCATGGCAAAGAGAGGTACTTAGCCTACTCAAAATCATACCAATAATCTTCTTTAATAAGTCAAGAGATACAAAAATTATATCCCATAGAAATGTATTGATTATTCATAAGTTAATTATGACCAAAATTCTGTGAAAATTGTGAAGTAACTATGATGATAACTTTCAATATTAACCAGGTTGAAAGAAGACACCAGGATCTGTTTTATGAATATTAAGGAGCATGTGAATCAATTTTACTTTCTAAATGTCCTAAAACAAGATGAGTAACTGAATAATAGGCTCTCTAGTGAAACTTTATTCCAAGGGATGGAAAGGAAAAAACAAGACACAAGTCAACCATATTTTAGTATGTGAATGTTTACTTAAAACTTGATTGTGGCCTTCTTGCATTTCACAAGTTTTTAAAAAAATCTTCTTTGATAGCCTTAAAATGTACTCCAGTACCAGCAATATTATGACCTATTACCACCAAATCAAGCAACTGGAACTTCAGAAAGTCTTCTGTGTTTGTTAATCCACAGTGCTGTGCTGACCTTTCAAAATGGTCCTTTATTAGTAAGTTAGATCATTGAGTAATCTAGATATAAAGGGATAGTCTCAGCTCTGAAATCAATGGGCTTTATCTTCTCTCCCCTCTCAAAGCCTCATTGTCTTCATCTGTAAAACGGATGGGTTTGCCCCAGGTGATCTTTCCAAGGTCCCTACCAGTATTAACATTCTGAGAACCACTGTGTCCAAAAGCTCATGACTTCTGTTCTTTCAAAGTAATTATTTGTTCCTGCCTATCTCCTGGGATGTATAATTAAGCATCAGTTAGAAAGAATGTAGTGCTCCGTGGTGGACAGCTGACTACTTTTACTTAGCAGGAATGCATCTGTCAGCTCTCATGAAGTGTTCTCAGGTAACATCATGCTCAGTGATGAATTATGCCAGAAGTAGTGTTAGGCTTACGTTCAGTTATACCACAGTTCTAAAGGGGCAGCACATTTTACTGTTCCTTAAATTCCTGAGAATTGGGGATGCTACAAAACATGTAAAATGGTTGATAGGATACAAGAAATTGTTCCCAGTGCATTTTAGTGCTTTCATTTTGAGATTTTTGATGCTGCATCTCATTTTACTATCTTTTAAAATTTGTCAAGATTGGAAGAAAAGGTTTCTGGAAAAAATCTCAATGTGTCAATCACTACTGAACCTTTGTGCTTTTAGCCAAGTTGATCCTTGGTCTGTCTGCCAGGATAGTGGGAGGTGAAGAGGACTTCCTCCTAGGGAAAATGGCCCAAGAAATAGCAAGTTGGGGGCGGTAGGTAGAAGTAGGGGAGGCTTGAGGGCTCTGGGGTAATCATTTTTACTTCCAACAGGAGTTGAATTATCAGAGCCTTTTCTTTATCAGCTTTCTTCCTTTAATCTAAAAGTTAAAAGCTATTGTTTTCATTGGGATTAATTTTCTCTTTCTTGATTTACTTCATAAACCTTTTTGGTGAAGAGCTATGGAATTGTTCAGAACATTCTCCCTAAGGTGTCAAACAAGTCAGTATGGCTAGCCCCTGGTTCCTTGGCCCCTTGCCTGAGTGAGGAAGACCCGTAGCTTCATGTGCTGGGTATAGAATGGTTTGTGATTTTCTTCATGTGCTTGTTGCCTGGTATTTCAAGTGTTGCTGTAAGTTTGGCTTGGGAATCTCTTGGGATGGGCAAGTCCAGGATGACAGGGCTGTTTTGCCCCTCAGAGAATAGTATCTCACAAAGGCTCCTTGTTATCTGGGCAAAAAGAATATACCCACCCCTCTAACCCTGACTACCATGGAACTCTTTTTCTAATTAATAGTTTATTTGGCAGCAAATGTTTGCTGTGTGCCAGACACTAGGAAAGAGCCAAGTGGAGTCTTTAAGTGAATATCCTCCGTCAGGAAGGGCACCTGTCCTCACCCCTTCAGGTTTTCTAGTTTGCTTAGAAAACTAGATCTTGCTTTTCTTAAAATCTGAAAGCAATCTTTTTTTCTAAAATTGCTTACTTTCAAAGAATTACTGTGTTATTTTAGCTTTCCAAAGTAATAGTTAATATATTCACCTTTTAATTAATATGAAAGCATACAGAACAAGACATGAAGTTCTTCCTTAACTCTGGGTCCCATCCTCAATGGTCTCATTTGCATCTTTCCAGTTTCCTTTCTATGCATTTACATACTCATTTATTTGTAAACCGATGTGCTTTTGTGTATGTCTCCAATGAAACTTCCTGCAATGTGGAAAAATGTTCTAAATCTGTGCTACCCCATATAGTAGCTATTAGCTACATGTGACTGCTGACTACTTGAAATGTGACTAATGTGCCTAAAGAACTGAGTTTGTAATTTTAAGTAAATTTAATTAGTTTAACTTTAAAATTTAATAGCTGCATGTGGCCGGCCATTGGCTGTTATATTGGGCAAGGCAAATCCAAGTAGCAGGATCTAGGAACTCAGACAAGAAAATGGCAACAGTGTGTGAAGTATACCTATGGGTACCAAGTGTTTTCCTGGAGATGCATCATTTCACTTAATCTCTACAACCCTATGAGATAGGTACTGTTAATAGCAGATAAAAGAACTGAGGCAAAGAGAGATTAAGTACTTTGTCTAAGGAAGTATTAGAGAGGGTGGATTCAAACCCAGAAAATAGACCTCCAGAAAAGTACTTCCATGAGCGTAAGCATGGGGGAGCCATGTGGTTTACTGGAAATGGCACGAGAAAGCTAGGTTTGAATCTTGAACTTGCCACTTAACAGGACTCCTTGACTATGTGACATTAGGCAAGTCACTTAGTCTCTGATTCTTGGTTATTAAATCTATGAAATGGAGTTGATAATACTTCCTTCCCACCATCAATGGGACACATACTTTAAGACAGTGTATGTGCTTTCCCCTCTTCTCTGCTTATCAGTGATGTTTGCCTTTTGGTGATGACCACCTACAGTGGGATATTGTTATGGCCATGAAACAGATTAAAATAAAGTGACTTTAAAACAGATTAAAGCTAAGCATATATGGTGGTGTTTGTGGGCCAGACCTTACTAATATAGAATTCTAGCCAACTGAGATAATTTTGCCCTCAAGGGAGTCTCCTGAACTAATGCACTAAGTATATGGCTAAATAAAGGCAGGGAACAGTTCGCTTTGCTGGAGATGAATTTGTTAATACCTAGAATTTTTAGTCAGACCATGGGTCAAATCCCAGTTCTAACTATTTGTGTGACCTTAGGAAGGTCACCTGCTCCTCTGTTTATATCAGTGTCCTCATCTATAAAATGGGAACAATAATCATGCATACCTCATTGTATTGTGAGGATTCAGTGAACAATGCATGTTAGATACTGAGGGCTTAACACAAGGTATGCTGCTATGGCCGTTTTTCCTTCTATTAAGGGCAGGAACTGCAGGAGCTCACTCATCACTGCCACCGGTCAGGGAATGCAGTTGCCAGTGACCCCAGTGCTGCTCTCAACTCTGCAACACCCTGAGAGACAGAGAGCAGTTCCCCAAGCCCTTTGTGCTTCAAGTGTTTACTGTGTCCCAACGGATAATGAGAACTCTTCCTATAGGATTTCTGTAATAATTACTTAGAAGCACCTACTAAGTCCCTTGCAGACTTAGGATATATAGATCCAACCACTTGAAAGTGACTTTTTTAGAGACAGCACCTGCAAAGGAGATGGTTTCTTTGATGTTACTGGGAGTTTTCTGACTTTAGATTTCCTGAGCTATCTCATTTCTGCACTGGGCCCTCTCTTCCACTTAACCTCATCCCTAATTACACAGGGTCATGTAGCATTTGAGGAAAGAAAATATTTAAAACCTATTTCCTTGAGATTCAGTGCTGGGGTTGCTTTTGTGTTCTTGATTCCCCCTTCATTTCCTTAGCACTGAAAGAAACATAGGTTCTTCTGACTATATGGTTTATGAACCTTGTCATGGTTCAATTGGAGTCATGTATTTTTATAACACATTTGAAATATATGCTTATGCCATCATCCATTGCATGATTCTTTCTCTAAGATCTACTGGAAATGTCAGCCTGTTTAAACGGAGTTGTTAAATGTTAACAATGTTTATGAAGCCCTTCCAGAACAGGCTACTGTGTAAATCATAGCATCAATCCAAATACTTAATAATTAGCCGCTATTAATTCAGGCTAATTGTGGGAGAGACCAGTCTGAAGTGGTGATGAATCTCAAGTAGAATATGTGAAAAGGAGTTCTGGGTAGTTGGTGATGAGTAAGTCATGCTGGGCCTGCTTTAACGAAAGATAAGGTTCATTTGTAATTGTAATCACTGTAATAATGGGATGGAATTAAAGTATTTAAAAGCACAGTTTGATCTATTAAGTAGTTTGAATATTCTTCCACCATTTCTGTTTATACCATTAATTTGCTTAGCAAAGCCTTTCTTCATAGATAATGCAAGGTCAACAGAAGCCTGGCCTGCATACAAATGATCACAAAACTTGAGTTTATGAGACCCACAGTAATGAGGACTAGCACAATAGTAAGTCTAGAAAGATCAAAACCTAGTGAAGGCTATATATAGGTTATACTGTTTTTAATTGTACTGTTTGTTTTCCTTATAAATTTCACCTTTACGTGCCACTTTACATGTGATGTTGGGATTAGTATAGTTCCCTGAAAACACCTAAATGTTTATTTTTAAATAGGGGCCCACTTATTAGTGCCAGTTAATCTTCAGTGAGTGTAATATCGGTAAAGTAAGTAGATAATGCAAAAATGTTAAATTTTATTGCTAATCTTAGATTCTACTTTAGGGTAAAGAAAACCTTAATATTATGGCTACAGAGTCAAGTCACACTAGATTAGCATCCTTGTACATTAATAATGAAAATAGTTGAGCCCGATTAGTGTCACTTAAAGTTTTGTGAATTAGAGATATGGCCTTACAAATTAAACAGTTTGTATACTGGATAAAGAGTCTAGGGAAATAATTCTTATTAAAAAGTTAAAACCCTCTCTTCTAAAGGAAAATCTGTCATTGGTATAGAACTACATACTATTCACTCTACAGCATAAAAAGGATGGAACTTTTCAGACCATAAAAGTGTAATAAAGGAGCCACTAAAATTGATTTTCATTTAAGTAGATTACCAGTGTTTTCTTCCTTAAATGGAAGGAGTGTTCTGTACTCCTCCAACTGATTTTCAGGCATGATACTCTTTCTACATGCACTATTAGACACTACCCCATTTGGGGATGCTTAAATGTCCCTTGTTATTCCCCTCAACTCTGAAACCTTTCTTACCCTACAAGAAAAGAGGAAATCTATAGAAATAAATGTGCAAAAATTTCCAACAAGTGTAAAGATAAACCGAATTGTGAGGTAAGTGGAGCGGGTCCCAAATGTTCTTCTTACTCTCTGCATGCTTCTCTTTCTGCAGATCTGCCCAATCTTAATACGCCCAGTGGTCACCTCCCTAGCCTAGTATCTTCTAGTGTAATGCCCCCAGACATGCCTGCATACCCTTCCCCACCTCCTTTTTTTTACCCCAGCTCTGACTCTATAAAGCTTAGTCGTTCTGTGTCCATTTGATCAGACCCCTGCTGTCTGTGAAGAGTGTTATTTGTTGTAGTAATGGCAGAGAAGGAATTGTAATGTAACAATGGAGACAATAGCTGGTGTTGAGAATACTGACTATCTTATTGTGCTTTAGGTACTCTTCAAGCATTTTACATCCAGTACTTCATTTAATCTACACTTTTACAGATGATGAAATTGGAGTTTAGGAAGATTAAATGACTTGTCTAAGGTACCACAATGAGAAAGAGGACTCACTCATGTTCATTTAATTCCGAATGTCCAATCTCTTAATTGCTACTACTCTATACTGCCTTCTTAGTTTAAGGAAAATCAATAAAAGTTAAGATTCCAGCAAGTGTTTTGAAAAAAAGTCATTAATGGTTGTTACCTTCTATCTATATATACTTCATTATTAGATTTTGCTGTGTTCTGTCTTAATAAAATATGTAGAGGGAAGGGAGAGGGTAAGGCGAGGTGAGGAAAAGAAGCAGAGAAGGAAGAAGAGCAATAAACTCTCAGCCTGGAGTGGACAGTTTGCCTTAGTTGAGCACCCAAATGGATGAACTGTGGGTTTCTCATTCTCCTTGAGGAGGTGCAGGCCACCCAGAGCTGAGGGGATGCAGTGAAAATGGCAGAAATATTCCCCCATCACCCTTCCCCATACATATGTACAAATTCCTGGTCTCATCATTTGTGACTAGAGTAGCAGGGTTGGATTCACTCAATACAAGCTGTTGTAATTTACATGAGGAAGAACGCCTTCAGGATACTTTCCCTTAACGTTCTATAAATAGAGGCACAGTAAGTCCCTGAGGTTACCTCAACTTCTCCTAGAGCCTATCAAGTACAAATCTGTGTGATTCGCTTAGGGCTAAATCAGTGGTGGACAATATAAAAAATTGGAACAGTCTCCAGATGAGAGGAAGTTGCCATGTCTCAGGTATGAGAGTTCTTCTAACAGCAAGACTGTGCCCTGCAATATTTGCTGCTACACCTTTGTTTCTTCCCCACTTTTAAAACCACTACTCTCTCCCAGGAACACTCTGGGGTCTTACTGGTTTCATCTCCCATACCTAATTAGCTGTGCATGATTCTGTCTCCCTGAATACAAAAATTCTTTGGTTTTCTTTAATATAAACTGTAAGAGCTCATGATCCAGCCGGCCCTAGATACTTAAGGAAATTGTTCAGCTCTGCTTTAGTGGCAATTGCCTTTGCTGGTTGAAAGCTCTTGTTTTGCTCCCCAACTGTGTTTGGGTGTTACTTATATAAGCTAACTACTTTTGGAGCTGCAGGTAATTTTAAGATGAAAACTTTTACTTTAATAAAAGCGTAAGTGAGAGCCATACCTTCTAAAACTAACCTGAAGTGCATACTCTTGCATCAGATTCCTGACCCACACTCTAGCTTTCTTCATCAGCTGGAGCAGCTCTTCACCAGAGGGGGCCTAGAGCTCATTCATTGCAAAGAAAGCCTGGTCTTAAAGTTGCCGTTAGCAGTGATTTTCTCATGAGTGTTCTTTGATGTTAACAATTTCTGGATCATCTACCTGTTGACTTTCTACTGTTGCTAACTTACTAGACATGATCCCTGAACAAGTCCACACATCCAGGAATTGGCCTTAGAATAGGAAGAACCAAGTCATTGTGTACTAGTTGCTAGGGTGACCAGCCATCCTGGTTTGTCTAGGATTGTTCCAGGTTTAGCACTGAAAATCCTATGTCAAGGGAAACCCCTCAGTTCAAAGAAAACCAGGATGGTTGGTCACCCTACATGACCTATTTTAGGTTATATAGTGCATTAGAGAGAACACTAGTCTCAAAAGTCTGGGCTCAAGTCCTACCAGTGTTTCTTCTTATTATTTTTAACTATATCTTCTGTTTTTTCATAATCTTTATCAAAATTTTAATTTTATGTTTGACATTTATTTGTTTAATGTTTGTCTCTCATTGGAGAGTAAACCCCATGAATGCTAGTGTTGTATCTTCTTTGTTCCCCACCTCATCTCCAACACTTAGCACAATGCCTCACATGCAGAAAGCATTCAACACTTCTCTACTGAATGAATTAATGAGTTACTCAATTGTGCTAGTTCTCTATTTTATCATCCATAATGGAGATATTACTCATTTCCAAGAACTGAGACCATGTATATGTGGGAGACAACAAATATATTTCATAATCCATACAAAAAAGATTATTGATGATGGTGATTGTAATATGTATTTGATAATAATACGTACCTTTTATTGAGAAACCTACTGAGTTCCAGGCCCTTTCAATGTTTTATTTAATTTCATGAAATAAAATTAACCCTTATAATTAGGCTTCAAACTGGGGTTGCAAAGGGTTGGGGCCAGCTACAAAGTTAAAAAGTACAGTACTGAAGACTACCCTCACTTCTGACACCAACTGCAGATCTGGGTAGTTCCCCAAACCACTCTAATGTAAGATAATTCACTAGAAGGACTCACAAAACTTACTGAAAGCTGTTATATTCAGTTACAGTTTATTACAGGGAATGGAGACAAGTTAAAATCAGCAAAGGGAAGAAGCACTTAGGGTAGAATCCAGGAGAGCTACCAAATGTGGAGCCTCTCTTATCGTCTCCCTGTGGAGTCAGGACACATTATTCTCCTGGCACTGATGTGTGACAACAGGCATGGAGTATCAACAACCAGGGAAGCTCCCCCAAGCCTCAGTGTTTAATGTTTTTGTTGAGACTCTGTTATAGAGACACACCTTACTGATTGCCTGCATAGTTGATTTTAGTTTCCACGTCTGCTGATACCAGGTGACTCAAAGATCCTACTCTAAATCATACTGTTACTATCCGGCTAGCCCATAGCCCCCAGGCAAACCAGGATTATCTTGTAGGAGCTGAGGGGAAAGGCCAGACCCCTTTTCTGCACTAAGTATAAATTCCTTATTACATAGAGGTGCAGGGGGGTCAGTCAACTTGTCAAAGTGCACCACTAACACAGGTAAACTCTAGTCAACCCCCCTCCATTGTCCATGCTTTTATTTTCCATTGTTTGCCCTGTGTGTCTGATAAAGGATGCTGTTTTAATGTGCTATAAAATGATGTGTGCTCTCATACATAAAGAAGGAATTGACTGGAGGTAAAAGAAAAGGGGGGGTAGAAATTGTACTCTTTCCCCATCTACCTTTACCCTTCTATAGTTCTCAAATATGAACTCTTCTTTATGTCTTGAATCCTAACTGAGGCCCACACTTGGAAAAATATCAAGTGGATAAAGGTAGATAGTTGGTCTAGGGTATGGTCCTATTCCACTAACCTCCTCTCTTGTGCACTAGGGCTTATAAATACACGCACATGTACATGCACACACACCTTTACTCACAATGGGCTCTATTCAAGAAATTCCATTTTAAGTGTTAAACAAAAGTTGACAATTCTTCTTGTGGCCATTTGCTTTTAGATACGAGCCTCTTGAGTAGAAAACATGAAGAGAAAGGGAATAATATCATCTGATGAGATGTCAAACAAGGGTTTATGAAGCTTTATTATCTTCCTAGGTCTCCTCACATCACTCTATAGACAGCCGTCCCCTTCTTATGCATGGTACTAGGGGCTGAAAATATAACAAGTATTAGAGGAGAGGGGAACAGGGAAGGGAGGCAAGAGGGACACTGAAGCTCTGAAGTAATCTGCACCTGTTCAGAAGTGGGAAAACAGAAGAACACAAAGGGCCATATCACACAGAAGAGCATCCAAAAAATGTAAAAAACAAAAGCAGAGAAACCTTAGGGAAGATTTAACAAAAGGAAACTAAAGAGTTTGATACAGCTCAATTTTTTCTCTCTCTGATGGAGGGGCATAAAGAATGCAGAATTACAGCTAATCTATTACAGAGTCTAGCAGTAGAAACAGCACTGGCCTTGGGGTCAGGCACACTGAAGTTTAAATCCCAACTCCATTATTAGCTATGTGACCACAGGGAAGTTACTACCTTCTCTAACCCTCAGTTTCCTTACCTGTACAACCAGTGCTATTAATAGAACAAATCTCACAGAGTATTTACAGTGATTAAATAAGACAATTTATATAAAGCATTTAGCACAGTGTCTGGCACAAGATAAACATTAAAAAAATGTGAGTCATAATAATGATGATGATAGGTATTGTTTTCATCTATAAAATGGATATTACACTGCTCATTGTCACAGGATTATATGAGCATCTTTTGCTATATTGAATATGAAAATGTTTTCCCAAAAGTGTATAATCAGGCCTTTGAAATCAGTATTGCCTCTAATCTTTATTTGGCAAGGGCAACAGTGCACAAAAGGCGGATGACTGGAGTATGTGCTGAGCCATTCCCTCGGGTGTGATGAAAACATTAGTGAAGTTTTATTATTCTGCTTGGTACATGGAAACACCTGGCATATCGCATCACACATCCAGGTGTGAATCCAGGATATGCTACTTTCAAGTTATGTGACCTACACATTTTCCTGTAGGAAAATGCTTAGCCTTTCTGAGACTCAGTATCCTTATCTGTAAAATAGGAGGAATAGCACATATGTTGCAAGTAATGTATATGACCCATCACAAGATACTACTTTCTTTTACTCCTCAGTTTCCAGAGACTAAAGAATGAGTATCTTGATAAACAGATCCAATAAAATATTTTTATACAAACCACTTGTCACACAATACAATATGTATATGTATGTGTATATACATATACATTGTGTGTGTGTGTATATTTATATATGTATACATCCATTGAAAATAACTATTTTTCTCCTACTGAATTATCATGGTACCCTAGTTGAAATCAATTGATCTTAGATGTATGTTTCCCCCTGCTGGACTCTCAATTCTATTCCATTGATCTATGTGTCTGCCAGAATTACAATGTTTTAATTACCATAACTTAGTAGTAAATTTTGAAATCAGGAAGTTTGATTCTTCCAACTTTGTTCTTCATTTTCAATATTATTTTGGTTATTCAGAGTCCCTTGTAATTCCATCTGAATTTTTAAATGAGCCTGTCCATTTCTGGAAAAAGAGAGGAGTTGGAATTTTGATAGGGATTACTTTGCATCTGTAGATCACCCTGGGGAGTATTGCCATCTTAATATTAAGTCTTCTAATCCATGAATACAGTCTATCTTTCCATGTATTTAGGTTTTCTCTAATTTCTTTAAATGATGTTTTATAATATTCCATGAATAAGTCTTGTTTCCTTGGTTAAATTTATTCCAATTATTTTATTATTTTTCATGCTATTATTAATGGCATTGTTTTCTTAATTTCATTTTCATATTATTCATTTCAAAATTGTATTTTTATTTTATATCTTGCAATCTTGTGGATTCATTTCTTTTTTCCAATAGATTTTTAGTGGGTTCCTGAGGATTTTCTATATAGATCATATCATCTGGAGATAGATATTTTTGTTTCTTTTCCAATCTGGATTCTTTTTATGTCATTTTCTTGCCGAATTGCCCTGCCTCTTACCCTGTACCCCCAGTACAATGCTGAATAGAAGTAGAAAGAGTATGCATTCTTAACTTGTTCCTGATATTCAGAGAAATTTTTTCAGTCTTTTACCACTAAGTATGATTCTAACTCAGGGTTTTTCATAAGTTATCAGGTTGAGGAAGTTCCTTATATTCTTAGTTTATTGGGTGTTTTTATCATGAAAGGGTATTGGGTTTTGTCAAATGCCTTTTCTGTGTCTACTGAGATGATCATGTGTTTTTCCTCCTTTTTATTCTATTAATATTGCAAGCTACAGTAAACTAGACTATGTGGTACTGCCATAAGGGTAGACCTAATGATTGGTAAAATATCATTGGAAAGCCAGAAGGAAGCCCATATATTTATGGTCTGTTGATTTTTGACAAGGGTTCCAAAGCTGTTCAATGAGGAATGAACAGTCTTTTCAACAAATGTTGCTGGAACAACTGGATATCTATGTGTGAAAGAGTAAATTTGGATCCCTAATTCACACCATATTAAAAAATGTAACTCAAAATGTGCATGTATGTATGTGTATATATATATGTGTGTGTGTGTGTGTCTGTGTGTATGTGTGTGTGTTAGCTAACACTTTAAAACAGAAGAAAACACAGGAGTGAATCTTTGTGACCTTGAATTAAGCAATGGTTTCTTAGATATGACACCTGAAGTGCAAGCAGCCAAAAAAAAAAACTAGATAAATTAGACTTCATCAAAATTAACAACTTGCATGTATTAAAAGACACTATCAAAAAAATGAAAAGACAATGGGAGAAGAAATTTGCAAATCATATATTTAGTATATATCAAGGACTCTTACAAATCAATAATAAACAGGTAAACAACACAATTTTTATAAGGGTAAAGGATTCAAATAGACATTTCTCCGAAGATATACAAATGGTCAATTCACACATGAAAAGACACTCAATATTATCAGTCATTAAGGAAATGCAAATCAAAATCACTGTTAGATACCACTTCACATCACTTCAAATGGCTTTATTTTTTTTAAAAAGGAATAAAATGAATGTAGGGGTATCTAGAAACTGGAAACCTAATGCATTGCTGAAAGGAATGTAAAATGGCACAGCCATTATGGAAAAATAGTTTGGCAGTTCCTTAAACAATTAAACCCAGAGTTACCATAAAAACTGAGTAATTACACTCCTACATGTATACCCAAGAGAGGTGGAAAAATATGTCCGTGCAGATATGAGTACATGAGTGTTCATAGCAGCATTATTCATGACAGTCAAAATGTGGAAACAACCCAAATGTCTATCAACCAGTGAATGGGAAAAGAGTGAGCTATAGCTGCACAATAGAGTATTAGTCAGCCATAAAAAAGGAAATGAAGTCCTGATAAATGCTATAATGTGGATGAACCTGGAAAACATTCTGCTAAGTGAAAAAAGCCAGACACAGAAGGCCACATATTATGTAATTCCTTTTATATTAAATATCCAGAATGGTCAAATCCATAGAGATAGAAAGTAGATTAGTGGTTGCCCAGGGTTGTGGGGAGGGGAGAATAGGGAGTGATTGCTTAATGGGTATGGGGTTTCTTTATGGGGTAATGGAAATATTTTGGAAGTAAATAATGGTGATGGTTGTACAACCTTGTGAATATACTAAAATTGAATTTTTCATTTTAGAACAATGAATTTCATAGTTTTTGAATTATATATCAATGAAAAGTTAGCTTTTAATCCTAATAACTATTTTCTCTGAGTTAGGAAAACTTGTATATACAAACAGTATAAAAAACTCCCACCTGCCATAACTCTTTGTCAGGTGCCTCTGTGATACTTCAAGCTGTCCAGTCAGTCATTTACAAGGTATTGCAGCTTAAAAGTGCCAGGGTGCCCTCAGGGTACTGGTCCAGGTCCAGACTTAATACAAACTGTGCAGGCCTTTCTTTCTTCCTTCCTTTGCAACAGAAATGAACAAGGGTGTCTGTCTCATTTCCAGGAGGGGCAGTAGGGAGCAGAATACAGTGGTTGTATGCCTCCAAGTTCAACTGAAATGAAACCTCAGCCTCAGAGTTATGCAAAATACTGTTTCAGCTGGAATTGAATGTGTTCACCTCCACTTTATAAAATTTCCCCACAATGACATAAAAACTTATTCAGTTGCCCACATCATTAGAATTTGAAACTTTCACATGCTGTTTGTTGTGTACCAATAATTAACTGTAATTGGAAAATATCTCATTTTATGGTTCTCTGAATTCTCAGTGATCTTTTCCACTCCCACCTTCCTCTCCCCCGACTCTGACTACTTTCCCATAGCTTAATCCTTTCTCTGCCCCCCACACAAACTGCCTTGGTAGAAATATAAGCAAATTAAGTAGGCTCTCCCACACAAACTTTTCATATTGGTAAAGTTTCTACAGAATGAATCCCTTAGTCTAAGCAATCTTTGAGAAATATTTGACTTTATGCCTGGAACTGTGGGGAAGAGAACTAGGAAATGTACCCATCATATGAGGAAAAAGCATTCTAGTATCTTCATTTTGTCCTTCTCACTTTCTCTAAGAATAGAACACAAAACTCATTCCAGAAATATGTGTGAAAAACACTTCTGAGATAGCATGTGCTAGGCGTGTCTGTACCTTCACAAGGGCCCCTGTGAGGCAAAATGTCCTTTTTAAGTCTCGGTAATTCTGAATCTTAATGTTATCTCCCTCCTCATTTTATGATGCTCCCATATGTCTCACAGCATTTTCATCCTTAACTGGCCCCTTCAGTTTCTTTCTTCTGTCTCTTGCCCTCAGTACTAATTTTCAGTTTCTCTCTGTTTTCTGTTCTGTTTCCTTGATGTAGCACAGATTATAATTCTTTCGTTTTTACTTTCTATGTAGGATTTTCATAATGAGGTCTGTCTACTTTTCTTGATCAGTCTCCTGTTTTCTGGCCTCACCCATTTCCTCTCCAGTTGTACACATAATTCTTGGCTGGATGCCCCACTTAACACTACTACTTGGTCATAACCTACCAGGAAAAGTCTTCTCAGGGCATCTTTCACTTTGAAACATTTTTTGTGTTGCCTCAGAGTCACAGAAGTGTGGTCACCTAAGTAAGGAAATATATTTTCAAGTACTTAACAGGGTGTCTGCCTGGGCACAATTTGAAATGACTCCTAGGGAAATCTCTAATTTTGTGTTTCCAAATATTTAGATATATTTTGATCTGCAGGCCTTCCTTATGTTGCCCACACTTTGACTGAAAGGAGTGTGCTTCATAAAGCATCAGGCTGAATACAAGAAAATCAATAAGCAATCTTCGTGATAATTCATTAAGGTGCCAAAATGAATTACTGTTTCTTCCTCTCCTGATTTGGGTCAGAGTTGCATTTGCTTTGGGAAGTTGTCCATTTTCAATTATAGCGTGTTCTGTGTGCTTTTGATGTGACTGGAATGAGTGACTGGCAAAAAAATCATGTTATGGCAGAGAACTATGGTGGTAAATCTAACACGGCAAACATGTTATTTGGAAAAAGTAATTTCCAACACAGTAGTAATATCAAGGCAAGGTAGGGTGGGATAGTTCTCTCTTCTCATCTGTAGGCAAGACTATGATGAAGCCAACTTTGTTCTCCATGCATGGCTCTGCTTCTGTGTATTCATTTAGCAAACATTTAGTGAGCAAATACTGTATGTCAGGCATTGTACAGTGCACCAGGGGTGCAGCCATGTGCAAGAATGTTGTGGCCCCTAAGAGAACTTATAGTTTGAAAAGAGAGGCCAACATTAAACAGAGTCACACACATAATTCATTGATCACAATTTTTAAGTGCTACAAGAGTATAACTTGTCTAGATGGATGTTTCCACAACCCTACAATTACTATTCAAACTAAAGTGAGGAAACATCCTGAAAGTGCTCTATGGCCATCTATACAGCATAAAGGCTAAAGACACAAGTTACATAACGGGCAAAGGAATTACTTCTCAGGGATGCACTTAGGCCTCTGGGTGACTCCAGTTTGGTGTCTACAGTATCAGACAACATACCCGAACCAATGAAAGCTCTCAATAGTATAATATAGCTCGTTACCCAGTTCCAATCTCAGCTTCTTGGATGGTTGTTTTATTTGGTGAGAACTAGTCTTCACTGAACATGACCTGAAGACTGGCTGGTAATAATGATCAAGAATGGGTTGTTTGGGTGGTTGGTGAATGCTGGTTCGGTGGGCGGGTGATTGGCAACCCAGTTCTCCAGCAGAGAGGTATTCTTAATAGAAAGGGCTTCTGAATTGCCTGATGTTAAAAATATTAGGGAGATTGAATTCAGCAAGTAAATATGTTCCTATTCTGGATGCTATAGGTATCATCAGCTGGAAGGCTGGAGCAGATCTCAGGTATCGGATTCTGTAAAGTTTGACTTGCTGAAGCGCTAGCACTCCTGGAAGAGTGGCTGAATTCCAACTCAACTTTCCTTAAATGTACATTTAAAGAGCACTTGCTGGTAGCGATTTATTCTTAGCTCTGTGGGCCTTTCTATGTATATGTCACATAGACAGGGACATTACTTATATTTGATGCAAGGGTCTAAGCCTAAATGTGCTCACAGTTTTCATAACTCAATTTACTGCAATTACGCTCAGCTTAGGGATTGAGTAACTGCCCCTTTCTCTCCCCTATGGGCATGTGATTAATTGACTTTGTAGTAAAAATGCCTTCAACACAGACCTAAGCTGCAGCAGGCTCCCCAAAGGTTAGGTTTTAAATCTAGGTAGAGTTTACTCGCCCTACCTCATTAAACTTGGATAAGGAAGTTTAAAAACCAAGGCCTTTTTCAGCAAGGGCACGAAAGTCTCAAGTAAGCATAGTTTCTCTAGCACCTGTGCCAGACCTATTCCAAATGTTCTTTATACCTGAGGATGCTGCATTCTCTTGTTTAGCCCTGTTTTAGAATAAGTGGCATATAGAATTTTTCTGGTATCCTTTGGGGACAAAATTTGGGGTGAATCATTTACATATTAAGCCATCACCAGAACCTACTTGGTCTGGTTGATATCAAACATCTATAATCTTAGGCTTATTCAGGTATTTGTATGATCAGTATAATGCGTATGTAAATGCATTTGTGGTTGTCTGAGCATGAATGTGTGTGGCAATAGTTGTCTTTTCCTCCAGCTCTGACAATGGCTGTGTCATTCCAAGAGCCTTAGCAGTTATGACGTTCTATCTAACTTGCCTGAAAATAGTTAGGCATTACTGTTTAAATGGTATGTTTAGGGACTGTAACTCAGGGGGTGGGGAATATATTTTCCCAGCCTGGGGCAAAATACCTTTGAACTGAAATCAGTCAAAGGGAGAAATTAAGGGGGAGAAGCCCGTTTATTGGCTTGCAAGCAATCGTCCACTTCTGTTCTCCTGTGTCTCTTGCAACCCGGCTGCAGAAGAACAGGCCCCGCCCAACCTCTCAGGTCCAAATATGCCCTGTTTCCCCCATGTAATTACCTATTGATATGGAGATGGTTACGGCTCTCCACCCCTTGGAAACACTTATTGATACGGAAATGCACTAAGGCCAGGGGAGAAATTCTGGAACTATTGCAATTTTACCCACAGGGATCTTTCTGTGTTGCCAAATAGTAACTGCACTAGTTGGGGTGAGCATATAATAATGTGTGTAATGGTTCAACCACTGTGTTGTATACTTGAAACCAATATAATATTGTGTATCAACTATACTTCAATTAAAAAAACACTTAAAAATTTTAAAAATATTTAGGGAACGCAGGTGGATGATTCAAAGGATCTAATCATGTTCTCTTCTACTTTGTGAGCTAGTGTACTGCGGTTGTTCTGAACACAGGCTCTGGAGTCACATGGCCTGGGGTTAAGTCATGGAAGTGCTGGTTACAAAATCTCTGTCTTTGTATCCTAATCTATAAAATGGAGGTAATGATGGTACCAATCTCATAGGATAGTTGTGAGGATTAGATAAATTAATTCATGTAAAGTGCTTAGTAGTACCTGAACCATAGGGATCATTCAATGAATGTTAATTCTTGTTATTATCCCCCAAAGCAAGCCCAAATCCTTTCCTCTCCACTGTTTACTTTCTTTGCCACCGCTGTAATCCAAGTCACTTTCCCCTTTTGTCCAAATTCACTCTCAGCAGTGTAGCAAGTGTAATCTTAAAACATAAATCCTATCGAGGTATCTTCTTATTTAAAAGCTTCCAGTTGCTTCCCTTCACCCTTAAAATAAAACCCACACTTCTTTCCCTGTTTTAAAAAGCCTTATATGATCTGACCCATCCTCCCGGTTAGATCTCCTCTCCTACCACTCCCCTTCATTCTCATTGGGCCCCCAGCAGGGCTTGTCTGCCGGCTGTTAATGAAATCTCACGAATGTCCCCTGTCTTACAACCTTTGCATAAGGTATTTCCTCTGTTTGGAACAGTCTTCTTTTTGATCCTCATATGGCTTGGCTCCTCATCATTTTGCCTCATCAGAGAGGCCTTCTGCACCACCAATTCTGAAAGACCACCTAGGCACCACTTACTCATCAGCCTGTTTAAATTGTTTGCATAGCAGTTACCACTCTTAGAGGCCCTAGTTTGTTTATGGCTTGATTCCCTTCAAGAAAAGGTAATATTCATGAGAGCAGGGTTTTTGTTCCCCACTTCATGTTCATTCAGTAAATATTTATTGAGGGCATACCATGTGCCAGACATTCTCAGGACCCTGGAGATATTGCATTGCATAACACAGGTAAAAGTCACTGCCCTCTTAAAGTTTATTTTCCACTGGGTTTGGATAGATAAAAAAAAAATTAAAAACTGTATTTTATACCAGGTGGTGAAAAGCAGGGAGGCTAATGAATATCCTATATTGTAGTGGTGGTGGGGGGGGGGGGGCAATTTTAAATAAGAATACTAAGAAAATCCTCAATGGCAAGGGGACATTTGAGTAAAGATATGAGGGTGAGTATTGGAACCATCTGTGTTTTGGGGGGAAGATCATGTACACATGCCCAGATGTGGGGCAAGCATAGTGTCTTCAAAGAACAACAAGGAAACCCAGTGTGGCTGGAGTGGAGTGGCATGAGTGAGGTTGGCTGGGACAGGAAGTGAGGTCAGAAGGAGTAATGCAGGGAGGGGTAGCCAGATCATGTAGGGCATAGTAGTCATGGTAAAGCCTATAGCTTTTCTTTTGAGTTACATGGAGGTCAAGTGGCTCAATTTGAATAGAGCAGTGACATGACTTATATGTTTCAGAAGCATCAGTCTGGCTTCTGGACTAGATGGAGAATAGACAATGGGAGGGCAAAAGTAGGAGAAAGACTAATTAATAGGCTAGTGCAATAACAGAAAGTAGCAGATGATGGAGATATGGACCGGTGGTAACAGTGGAGATGGTGAGACATGGTCAGAGTAGATTATATATATATTTTAAAAGTACAGGCAACAGTATTTGCTGATGGATTAAAATGAGGGTTGTGAGAGAAAGAGAACAAAGATGAGAGCTAGTTTTTTGCTTTTTGTTTTTTTGCCTCAGAAAATGAAAGGATGAAGTTTTTGTTTACTATAGTGAGGAAGACTGTGAGAGGTTTCTGGGGGTAGAGGAATCACGAGTTTTAAATATGCTTTGTTCTATAACTTTTAGACATCGTTTTGATACAAATTAGATGTCTTTTGTGCCTAGAACAGTGCCAAGCAGGGAATCAACACTCAATAAACACTTTTAACTGAATGAATGAATGTTCTTTTAAGTTCCCTCTACCTCCTCTCAGCCACAAGCACGTCATTTTACCAAGTTGGTCTATTGTCTTTCCATGCTAGAGTCTCTCATTTGGTATCAAGTGAGCCTAAAAAAAATTGATAATGTCCTCTGAACTCTTTCTAAGATGTCTCTAAGTCTCGTACACTGTCTGTTTTCTGGGGTTATTGTGAAAGCACTGTTTGCTCTTGTTTCCCATCTGTGGGAAGGAAAAACAGGTAGGAAGCCTGTTATTAATCTTCTTACATCAATAGTATATTATAAACCCACGCCATCTTCTTTCATTAGTCACAGCTAAGACTAATTACACTGACTAGACTAATGAACTCACTATACAAGTGTTCATGTAATAAGGTGATATTCCCAAGTTTCCCCTATCGTTGTAGAAATACCTCCCCAATGCAGACTTTATAGCAAAGCCAGAAAATTCCAGAATTTACTGATGTTAATAAAAGTGTATGTGTGTACATGTGTGAGCTTATGGGATATGGGTACATAAATATGTACAAATGGGCCTATAGTACACCCATTTTTACACCTTGATGGTGGACAAAGCAGAACAGGGGTACTGGGGCTAAGAAAGGCCCTACATAAGAATGATTGTCTCCTGAGCTCATACAACAGAGATACAATCCAGCACCAGCACAGGTGGTGTTACAACCCCATAAATAATCACAAAGATTATTTCTGTCATCCGGAAAATGAGGTGGAAAATGTAAAAAGTCACTGATTCCTTAATAACAGATAAATTATTGATTTTCTTGTGTGTGGCAGTTTTCAAATGCCTATGTAAAAGCCTGCTGTGTTTGCTTCTTTTCCTGAAGGGATGGCCTTAATCACTAGTAGTTAGCCAACAGCGCCAGTAGTGGGGGTGACTGTAGGGAGAAGTTGGCAAACACTATTCTGTGAGAGAAGAGCCTGAGCTTTAGGCCTCTCTCTTCGTTGGTGGGTTTAACGCAACTGGGAGTTGCAGTCTAGGAAGAACTGTAAGTTCCTTCTAAGACCTGCATGGTAGCACCAAATAGAGGCCCAGACAAGGGTCTTGTCATGAAAGATGACTCATTGGATATAACTAGTGTATCTCTACAGAGAGAAATAATCAAGGGTCATCATCTCCTACTGAATATGACACAATGGTTTGGAGTAAAATTTAAAAAAATAAATCCAGTGAGGGAGCTTTATAGCAGTTATTGGAGGGAGAGAGTTGTTTTGTTATTGTTTTGTGTGTGTGTGTGTGTGTTTGTGTCTGTAGAGAAGAGGGGTGTACAATCTAAAAATCAAATTAGATAAGAATTAGGAAGGAAGGAGCAAATTTATTTTGAAATCTGGTGAGTATAGCTGGATGGATAATAGATATATATGTGAATAGCCTATCATGACCAAAAGTGAACTAGAGCCCTTTCTTGGACTCTGGAGCAGTCAGGGGACAGCAAGATCTCTCGGGTCCCTGGGAACTGAGCAATGGTGCTAGAGTACCAGAAAGGAAAGATTTACTCATTCATTCACTATTCATTCATTTTTTGACCCAAAAATATTTTTCCAAGTGCTTTTTTTTTTTATTTACATGACTGAAATATTATTTTGTCTTCGGCTTGATTGAATATAGCTCTGGGCTGAAAATAATTTTTCCTTATAGAAATTAAAGCATTGCTACATCCAGTTACAGACTGTCTTATTTGTAAACTTTTTAAACTACAGTATTCAATATTTATTTCATATAGTGAAACTATTGAAAGGTCTATGAATAACATTTACCTGATCTGAGATTACCTATATGACTTGGAATTTACTTTATAACATATTTCCTAAGGCTTTAATATCTTACTCCAGTGTTGCTAATGAGTTTGATACCTATATAATCCTTACACCTTTATAAGTAATTTTTGCTTCTTGGAAGCCTTTTGGATCTTGCCTTATACTTCATGTTCTAAAATTTCACTGTGTCATTTCTACTATGAGCACACACCTACGTATATGCATTTGTGTGACTACAAATATAAGTGTGTATGCATATGTGCACAGGTACACATGTGTGTGTGCTCAACAAACATTTATTGACCAGTCACTCTGGGCTCTATTAGGACCTTAGTTTACCCTGATAAATCAAACAGATAGGATCCATTCTTCTGGAATTCACATGTCAGATGTTGAGATAGAGACAAATATGCAAGGAAATAAATACAATAAAAAGTTGTAAAAAATGATATTGAATGTTGACCATGCAACAGGCACTGTACAGGTGATTTAATCTTCTGACTCAAGGCAGGGGTAGATCCTGTCACTCTCCAGCATGGCTCACTACTTGAAATTATCTTAATTCTTCAATTTTATATGTATTTTCTATTTCCTCCAACTATTCTCAAAACTCCATGAGAACAAGGACTTTGCCTGTCTTCTTGTTCACAGCTTTCTCTCCAGAGTCTTGCACAGTGTTCAATAATTATCCTCATGTTAGCCCTGTTAGGTGGGAAATGCAGAAATTATTATACCCATCCTATAGATAAGGATATGAGGCTCTGGAATGGATATAGACTTGGGAATCAGAATCAAATACAGATATTACCACTGACAATAATTAAAACACTGCTTTATTGAGTGCTTACTATGTATAAGGCAGTGTCCTAGATTCTCTATGTAGATTATGTTGCTGAATCCTCACAACAGTACTGATAGGTACTATTATTTTCTTTTCATACGTGAGGAGTCTGTGGGTTGGAGAGATAAAGTGACTCATTCAAGGTTATACAGCCAGTTGGTGACAGAGTCTAGAGTTAATGCCTATGCGTGTTTTGTAACCCTGGGCTCCCCTACACCAGGGTGCTTGTCTTAGGCTCTGAGGGCAGCTTAGGCTTTATCTGTGCTGTAAGGAGAATGCCAGATAGTGTACTTCTGACTTATTTTACTGTCATTTGGGCTCATTGATTTAGTTTGAGTACAGAGAAAGAAACTAAAACCAGAAAGAGAAAATTAGTTTCTCAAGATTATACAGTCTCTCATGATAGAGCTAAGGCCAAAACTAGGGCTCCTGATTTCCAAAACAGTTTTTTTTTTTTGATGCAACCATGTCATCTCCTCCCTCATCTCGGTGGCTTTCAATTTTAATCCCATTCAGAAAGAATGGGGCTACAGATACTAAAAGTTCCTTGTACTTTCAGCACCTGGAACCTAAAGGAATATATATGATGATTGTATGCAACCAAGTATCCTCCAACTTCGTACTTCCTATTCAGGAGGCAGGAAATAGCTTGAGCAAAGTAGAATCAAAGGTCTCCTCAGTCTGAAAACCTATCCTCAGCTTCATAGTTGTCAAAATGAATTCATAGCACATTTGTGGAAGAGAAGTGGCCCAAAAGACCCAAAATAAAAGCACATAGTGTAAAGACAGCTAGGTAGAATGAGCTCACTGAAGTTTGACCAGTGTAGATAGAGTTAGTATACAGCCTCCTATTTGATGTGGATTTCTGGGACCTCAAAGCCTGAAAGCCCCATCATTTACTCTTTAAAAATATTTGTATATAGCTTTTATTAAATTTGGAAATATAAGAATACCTGGAATAAGGAAATATAAAAAGATAATGGCACCATCTGTTTGTCACCAGTTCATTTGTCAGTGCAGCTGTCACCTAGAAAAGTATAAGGAAGTGACATAGAAGAGCTAAGTTCAGCTGAGTAAAAGTATTCATGGTTAAGAGCTTGGCCTCTGGAATCATTCTACCTGCAATCGAAGCCTGGCTCTTGCATCTGCTAGTTTTGCAGCCATGGAGGACTCACTTTATCTTTCTGAGGCTCATTTTATAAACAGGGGTAATAATAGTGCCTACAACATAGGGTTTTTGTAAATACCAAGTGAGATTATATAAATAAATGGCTTAGAACAGTGTCTGGCATAATAGTAAATGGTAATAATAGTTATTATTTGGGAAGAAATATACAAAAATTAAAACTTGATTCCTCATACTCTACTATGTGACTTAGTAAACATTTACCATGCCCTCTCTCTGGGCCAAGCACTGTGCTAGGCACACATGTGTTGCATCCCTGCTCTCAAGGAGTGCCCAGTTTGAGGATAAAGGCTAACTATAACAGCATTTCTTTTCTCAGTAAACATTTCCAACCACAGGAATTATTTGCCACCATTTATCTCCTTCTCTTTATCACTGAGCTATTCAGCATACAGAATGTTAAAGACCAGATGGTGTTAAGCTGCCTATTTTAGGACTAGTTGTAAAAGTTCATTCCTTATCTTACATTTAGCACAGTATCTTAATGAGAAAACTGTTCACAAAGCATTTATAGAGTACTTACTCTTAGTGGGTACCTTGAGAAGGATATAAAAAGGAATGCAGCTGTGGGGCTTTGGGAAAAGCACCAGACTTGAAGTCAGAAAATTTGGGTTTGAATCAGGGCTTTGCCATTGACCAGTTGAGTGACCTTGGATGAATCACTTAACTGTGTTGCTGGGAATATTAAGTGAACTAGAAAATGAGAAAGCAGCTGGCTTCACGAATTAACCTGTTATTCAGTCTTTCTTCATTCTGCAAAAGACACCAGCGTCTCTGCTTTTAAATGAACTCATTCTCCTTAAGAATATTTAGAAAGATCTGAAAGGCCATAACTGGTTTCCCATTCTTCCACCCTACCATGTCACGAAAATTGGCTTTTTGTAAGTTTATCATTGACTTTATTGTCAATAAATCCAATGGTCACTTCTGGATCCTCATGTAAGTTTTTAGCAGTATTCTCCATAGCTGATCAGTTTCTCCTTAATATAATGTCTTCATGGAGCTTCTGTGACACACTCTCCTGGTTTCCTCTACAGCTGCTCTTTCTCAGTCTCTTTTTTGTCCTTATCCTCTATTATTTAAAAATTACAAATCTTCAAGACTCAGTCCTGTATCCTCTTTTCTTCTTACAGTCTGTCTTTCCTGGACTTCAATTGCTATCTGTACCTAAATGGCATTCAGATCTATACATCTTTAGCCCAGTTCTCCTGGGCTGCAGAACTACATAGTCAAGAGCTTTGTCAACATCTGCATTTAGATGTCCACAGTCCTTCCACAACCATCTTAAATTAATTATGTCACAAGATTAACTCATCAATTTACTTCACCTGTGCAATCCATTCTGCTTCTCTTCCAATCTTTCCCATTTCAATAAGGGGTAAGACCAACCCATTTGGGGATTTGGTGAGGCCATCCAACCCATTTGTTCAAGCCAAAAACCTAAGCATCACCCTTGACCATATTCTTCTTCACCACTCTCCAAATTAATCCATCAGCAAATTTTGTTATTTTTTACACCAAAATATATCTTGTCTATGTTAAAGTCTCTTAATCTTCTCTGCCACCAACCTAGTCTAAGCCTCAGTCATGTCTGTGCCAGACTGCTGAAACATTCTCTTCTGGTACATGCACTCTTCCCCCTACTCCAGACCCATTTGCCTGAATGACCATTTGCAAATATAAGTTGGATAATTTCATATCCTTGTTTAAAATGCCATAGTAGTCCACACTGCCCTTAGAATAAAGGCCCCAAATCACTGCAATACTGTAAGGCCCTGTGTGACCTGATCCATGTCCATTTCTCCAACTTTGTCTTGTATCTTTCTCACATTTGCTCTCCCCTCCTTACTCTGTAAACACAGTGGGCTTCCTGTCTCTCTCTCTCCCTTCCTTACATTCTAGGTTTCAGTTGAAATATAAAGGCTTCCACTAAGAAGCCTTTCCTGTCTAATCCTTACCCCAAGGCAAGGTTATTCCACCTATTTTGTGTTGCATAGAACCATGCACTTTACCTTTTTCCCACTTAGCACCCATTTCATTACTTGTTCAATGTTTTTCTTCTACATTAGACTGTAAATTCCAAGAGTGCAGGACTGTGGCTGTCTTTTTCACCAAACAAAATACCAGGCATATAAGCAGATACCTACTAAAATAAATCTTATACAAATGATCATAACGGCATCATTCATAATAGTGAAAAAGTAGAAACCACCCACATGTCTGATGGATGGATAAGCAAATGTAGTATATCCATAACATGGAATAGTACTTAGCCATAAAAAAGAATAAATTATTGATTCATGCTACAGCACAGGTAAAACTTGAAAACATGAAAAGTGAAAGAAGCCAGTCACAAAAGACCACACATTGTATAATTCCATTTAATGAGAAATGTCCAAATTTGGCAAATCCATAGAGATAGAAAGTAGATTAGTGGTTGCTAGAGGCTAGGAAGAGGGGAGAATGGTAAATGACTGTCAACAGGTATGGGGTTACTTTTTGGGGTGATGAAAATGCTCTAAAATTAGATATGGATGCATAACTGTGAATATACTAAACACTGAATTGTATACTTTATATGAGTAGATCTATGGTATGTGAATTATCTCACTAAAATTGTTAAAAGTGAATGTATGCACTGTTAACTATGTATCAGTGTAAAACTAGGTAAACACTATAAACTAATACTAAGTGATTTTTAATTTGCTGGAGGATAAAGTAACAAGAATTAGTAAAGCTTCATCTTACAAATTGTACACACCCATTTCACGACTCTGTTTTTATCTCCTTGGGATTTTGCAACTGGGAGAAAAAGCATAGAGTCCCAAATTTGGAAAGATCTCAGAAACTGAATAATTCAACTGTCTCATTCTACATATGAGAAAATGGAGGTACAGAGGGAATGGAATTGCTAAGTTCACACAGCAAATCAGTAACCAAATCTATTCTAATACTTTTGTCTCCTGGGACTCATTTCAGGGTTCTTTCCATTATACTCAGTCAAGTAGGCTTCCTTAAGAGCCAGAAGCCTTTCACAACTTCTGCTTACAAATAATTGTTCCCCCCTATCTCCAAGGGAGACTGAGAAATGTAGTTTCTGTTAGTAGGGAAGAAAGGGGGAGTGGATTTTGGGGAGGCAACTTGCAGTTTCTGCCACATACAATTTTTGCTTACAATTTTGGATAGGCCGGTATTTAGATGCAGAAGAATCCAGTGTTCTCTGAGTTTACTTCTGAAGTCAGCATCAACGTGTCCAGTAGTGTGTGAATACAATAGTCAGACATTGAACCCCTTTCATGATAAACATCTCTAGCCTCAGTCCACAGACTCAGCAGTTCCTGAGTAAATTGCATTTGGCAGGTACAGGCTGCGAGGCATCACTGGCTCAGATGAATGAAACTTTAGGAACAAATCAAGGCAACACTCATTACCCTGGAATAAAGAAACAGAAGGTGAAAGACCCTTTTTGAATGCAAATTGCAACCTAAAAGGTGAAAATCTTGGGTGACTTCTCTTTTTATAAAAAGTAAAAGCCCAAAACGTTTTCTTACATGTTCTTTGCTATATGTAAGTACAATAATTTAAGGGAAAAGGTTGACAAGAATCGATAGGATAATATTTCTATTTAAAATTATTCTAGGATGCAACAAAAAATGCAGGAATTTAAATAATCTGCTTTACTTTAGACCATACTGGTTTTAATAAGAAGAGATTGACAACCTTTTCCACATTTTTTCTATTTGTTTTCTCTGTTGAAAATTATCTCTCTAAAGTAAAATTGTATTGAGGAGGTCTAGGTTGCAGATGGCATAGTGGCCCCTTTTCTCTTGTAGTTTGCAACAAATTTCTTACAATGAAACTGATGTTAATGGCTCTGAAATACCTGGAAGCTTGAAGTCTAGAGGACAAAAAGGAAAGAGTGGCTAGTTTTTGCCTATACACTATATTCTGATTAAGAAACCAGGTCTACAGAATCTCTTTTACTTCCTTGGGTTACTTTCATATCAACCCTGAGTCATGTAATATTGTCCATTTGCAGGGAAGAGCATGCAATGACAACAGTTTCTCTAGATCAGTTAATTATTTGGCTTGAAGAATGCTTCAAGTTTCTTGATCTACTAATGATATTAGATAGCATGGATTCTGAGGCATTTTAATGAGTACCCATGCAGCAATGACAGTCTCCAGGAAAATATTTCTGAATTCTAATTAACTTATAAAAGTTTCCTTGGGCATTTTTTTTTTTTTTTTGGTGGTGGTTGTTTTGAAACTGAGAATGAAGGAAGGAAATTATATGGTAGGTAGTTAATATATTCTCTCTGAATCTCTCTCTAGATGACATAAATTAATGGCTGGTCTCATTTTTCATGCTCCCATGCTTGAAAAGAAAGAAATTAAGACAGTGATGCTATTTAACTATCAGAGAAGGAATTCATGTTTGATCAAAATTATCTAGAGCTTTCCAGCTCTGGCATCTATGTACTTTACTGAGCCACGTCCTGGGCCAAGGAACCGACTCAGGCTCTGCCAAATAGAGCCATTTATATTTTAGTGATTCTGGCCCCAAACCTTACTGTCTGTATCCACTGCACTGAGAGGGCACCCTTTTCTGAAACATAAGGAATTCTATTACCCAGAAGCCTGGGACAAGTTAAATTAGTCTGTAGACAATTTAACTACAGGAGCACTTGCCTCTAGGAAAACCATTAATTTTGTTTAAAGTGACTATATTGTTGTCATTGGGGACTTCCCAGTTTGTTGTTGTTACCACAGAGCCTTGCTTAAAGAGAATAATGTGGACTGAATCCATGCCTTGTTTTTTTCTTCTCTCCCCACGCCCCAAAAAGATCACATGGATAAATCATGCAAATATGTACAGGTTTCTAGCTAAATTTTGATGGAACTTGTCATGGTTTTTTGGGCTATTAAAGTAGGGCTTTTATAGGTTGAAAAAGAAACATGACTCTGGAACTGGACTTAGGCCATGCCCTGCACTAATTAAAATGTCTCACATTGAAGGCATTATATTGAAGAGTGAGCAGGAAGGTATTGGAATAAAGTGTTTTGGGAAATGTAAGGTGTGTACATTATCCGTCAGAAGCACAACTTCACTGAATATATATTAACTGACATGTTTGGATTCAGGTGTCAGCCTGCACTTTTGTGACTGGGAAACCCCCAAGCCAACCCAGGTCGGTGGGGGTGGAGTCCCACATCCCCCGCACTGGTGCCAGTGCTGGAAGCCTTGGCCTTCCAAGCTGCTACAAAGGAAACTGCTAAAATAGATTCACTCTGCTTGCAGCTTTCTAGATGACCTGAAGGGGAGCAAGAATGCCTTGAGGGAATTAGGTATGCTCCTCTAAAGGGATCCTATTATCAGTAAAGGGCTCTGTTGGTCTGAGGCCTACATTAGACGTGGCTTTTAAAACATTGCTGCACCTACCTAACAGGTAATAGAAGAAAAAGGCAGGCTGCACAGATCTGTAGTCTGGTAACCATAGGCAAGCACCTTAGATGCAAACCTTGCATCTGTTGCAACTGGTGCAACGGCAAATTGCTGCAGTGACATGTGGATGACACCAAATCTCTACTTAGGACCCAGAACTCTATGAGCAGTGCTTTCTCTAGTGTCTGACTACCAGCAAACAGGAAATAAGCCTTTTGATCCAGAAGGAGTACAGCTACTCCCCTGGGCACTTCCATTAGTGGGGGCAGGACTGCTGGGAGTGCTGCTCCTGGCCTCTCCTCTGTGTAGCTAATGCTAAGAGGCAATTAAATTCTTCCCCTGGCCTCTCTCCTCACTTCCTCTTCTGTAAGTAACTGTATTATGAGGCCTTGGGTATCCTTCCACAGCTATATATCCAAGTGTTCCTGTGTGTGTATATCTGTGTGTGTATATTCCATGAAAAAAGAGATCTGGAGGTGGGAGGTTCTAGTCAAATAATCTTAATTACCTTATTATGCCTAAATATGCTCTAAGAGTTCATGTGTATAAAAATGACACTCTCTGTGTTGCCAGATTTTCTAGAAATAAGTTCCCATTTGCTCTGCCTCAGAGCAGGCCACCTCACAGTGGAGCACTGGGCACCCTTTGATTGGCACCTTGCTTTGAATTCTAGCTATACTTTAATATTCCTGCCACTTCTCCATCCTCCATCTACCTTCTCTGAATCTTTCTTGACACTCATATTATTGTAGATTAGACGTGAAAATGAAAAGAAACCAATGTTTTTCATTTGTATTGTTGCTTGTTGTCCCTTTTCCTTCTCCATATTCTGATATCAGATTTGAGGAATGCTTACAGCTCTTGATTATTCATGATAATGGTGGAATGCTTGGATGTAATTAATTCAAACTACAGTATGAAAGAGTAAGGGCTTTACAGCAAAAGAGACCTTGGTTCATGTCCTATACCTATCATTTATTAATTACCTTATTTGGGGCACTTTACTTAACTGCTCTGACCCTCAATTCCTCTGGAAAATGGGTTTAATAAGGGTACCTACTATTGAGATTTCAGGGTTGAAAATTATTCCTCTTTCCATATTCTGAGTTATGAGGCGCTCTTTGAGTCAGACCAATGGAGATCAATTTATCAATCTCATTAATAAAGTTGATTTAAATCTGAAACTATTCCTCATACTTTCGTATACCTCCATCTGCGTTCAACTCACCCAATCAGGCAGTCACAGGTAGAACTGACAGTCACCGTCCTTCCCCTCCAGGCAAACTTCCCCAAACCTTTCCCAATGGTAGACCTGGGAATGAGGAAATACTGAAAACCCAGAAATTAATGATTCATACTTGCCCAGTCCCTCCTTTTGTTCTTGCCAAGCAGATATAGCCCTCTTCCCTTAGGCAGGAGTGATGAGGACTTGAGAAAGGCTGGAATTGTTCCTCCTCTGCTTCTCTCCCTAGGAAGTATAATTCTTCTCTACACAAATTTCAGCAGTGAGACATGAGAGTTAACATCCCTTCTCAAGACCTAGGGTTTTTGTGAGGACTCAATGAGATACTGCATGTCAAGTATCTTGCACAGTGGCTAGAACATAATAGGAGTTTAGGTAGACAAAACCAGGTTCAAAGTCTAGCTCTGTTCACTCACCACGTGATTTTGGGCAAGTCATCAAAACTTTCTGAAATTCTGCTTTTAAAAACTAGTTTGCGTATTTGTGAAAATTAGAGAAACTATATATGAGGAGTCTGGCACATAGAGGGCATCTAGTAAATAGCAACTGTTATCATTATCACTATGTGGTTATATACATTTATTTCTAGAATGTGCCCCCCAGTTTTTTCCACAGCAGGTTAATGTGTCTGGATATAGTTGGCATTGGCTTATATGGCTTGACATCCACAGTGCTCATACTTACTGATGAAATGATTCAAGGGGTGAATTGGTGTGAAAGTAGCTGAGAAGTTAAGTCCAGGAACTAAACAAAGCATGCTGGGAATGCAAGAATTTCTGTGTCTCATCCACAGAGCAGCGAATCTGTATGCAAATACTTGACAGGTAACCAAATTATAAAGTGTCCTTTTTAAATTTAACTATACTTTCAAATATTAAAAAAAGTTTTTTTTGCCAAAAATATATTTTCCAATATAGAATTAATTCTTTTGGTTGGAATGTAGATTTCTGAAGGCTTTAATTTAACACCTTCCACTCATTCTCACAGTCATGAAACATCCCGTATCCAGGGCCCTGGTTCTTCTTGGCTGACTTAACATTGCTGACAAATGTGCCTGTAGGACAACTTAAGTTTCACCTAGGTCCAGAGAATAATTGCTGAGATATTTCAGAAAACTCTTTTTAAAACATTAAGTTTTTCCCTATATGGCATCTTCTTGAAATAATCATTTGCAACTATTTTAGGCCTTCCAGTTTGATGAACTTATTGCTGTCATAGTTCATTTCTGTGTATCTCTGGTATACCTTGCACATCAAAACCACTATTCCAAACATTTTGTGATTTGAAAGTAAGAGGTTATTTTTGTAAGGCAAAGAATATGGCATTTTTTTTCTCATAAATCAAGCACACATGTGAAGATTCAGTATCTGAGAGTCAAGACTGGATTGTCCAGTTCTTTGTGGGAACCAGTGGGTTTGATCAGGGTTAGGGTGGGGAGACTGGGATAGAAGAGAAAGTGCAATATTTTGTTTGGGGGTTTGGCTTTTTTTTTTTTTTCCGCAGGGAAATATCTAGAAACATCTTGACTGTAATGCAATAGTAACAACCCTTTGGGTTCAACAAGAACAAGTTGCCTTCACAGACACAGGCCCTCAACACATGACTGAATTGGCTCTGCCCTTGAGACTGTACTATTTATTCCAACCAGCTTATTCTGCTCATAAGAAGAGCTGATCCACAGTAACCCAGCCACACTCATGGATAAACAAACCAAAGTTTAAAGTTTTTTGTTGAGATTATTAACATAATATAGGCACATGAAGTAAGTGACCTACTTTCTATCTTGCAGAACTGTGCAGAGTAAAGACAGAAATAAACTACACCTTTAAACCGTTAGTTGCCCAGCAGCCTTAAAGTCAATATCAGATCCATACACCTCAGCAAATATTCAAATGGAAGTTTTAAAATAGTTATTGAAAGAAACTCAGTTCTCACCCCACTCTAGAAAATAAAATAGTCCGTATGTACTGTGACTGATTCAATAAAATATTTGAGGTGACATAATCGAACAATTTAAATGGGGCCTTTAGTGATCCAGAAAAAAAAGCCACCAAATGAGTTCATCTGTGTTATCACCAAAAGTCAGGGCCATCAGCCCTTATAGCTGAAAGAAGGCACTAGTACAAAGTGCCTCTGACACTGGGGCTGGTGAGATGACAGCCTCAGGCAGCCACCACCCAATTTTCTAGTCTCAGAGGCAGCTTGGTAACCCCAACTGAATAACAACACCCTTACTCCATTCACAAATGTGCAAGTAAATAGAAGCCAATTTGAGTTTGGACTAAATTTACTCCAAAGAGGTGGCTCACTTGAATGGTCTGAACAGACCAGCCTTTTAGCTTCTGTAGCTCTGTGAATTACTTTAGGAATACCAAGCTAAGCATATTAAGAAAAGAAGATAAAGAAAAACATATTACAAAAGCCAAAAATCTCCATGGGCTTATACACAATTTCTGTTGTTCTTCTGAACTATATTGCTTTTCATTTCTCCAGATTTGGCATTTAAATGACAGCTGACTATTCCTGTTGGGGGAAGCTTGTACACAGATAGCTAGTTCCCTGTAAGCAGAGATGTGTAAACATATTATGAAATGTCCGTTATACACAAAGGTTCAAAAAACATTTGGTAGAGAACCTGAATATCAATGCGATGCAAAAGCTGAAATGGATGAGCGTTGCTGTTTTTATTTTGTTATCTACACCTATGCAAACTTAAAATGCTGCTTTTGTAGGTGAGTTACTAATACACTGGTTTGCCAAGCCAGCATCTTGGGGACAGGCCTTATGGATGTCAGCCTTACAGAGAAACCAAGCTCAGTGCAGTTGTTATATGTTATAGGATCCACTTTGACCTGTGATGTAGCCGAGTTTTTAGCTACAAGCTGTGTCAAAACAGGTTCCATTGGATTTTACACAGTTGAATAAATCTGTGTCTCAGATTGTCAGGACCTTAGGCCAGGTTTAAAAGAGATGAGGGGAAATACCAGAGGGAGATTAAAAATGCCATTAGAGAGTGTACATATCAATGATACCTTAAAAAAAAGAGATGAGAAAACAAGCAAGAACGATTTGAATAAAAATTGAAATACCATTATGTGTCTTAGAGGTTATTTGATAGCAAAGGACAGAAACCCTCCCAGCTTAGCCGAATAAAGGAAAATGCATTTAAGAGTAAAGGGAGAATTTGGGGGGAAGGTGGTGGCATGAGTAGGGCAGCGGAAATCTCCTCCCAAAACCATATGTATTTTTGAAACTACAACAAATAAAACTATGCCTAACAGAGACCAGAGGATACAGTACAATAGCCAGGCTACATCTACATCTGTGAGAAGTAGGCATCTCATTAAGGGGGTAAGATACAAGCTGTGACCCAGCGGGACGTGAGCGCTTTCTCCACCCCAGCTCACCGGCAGGAGGAGAGGAGTCAGAGCGGGGAGGGAGTGGAAGCCCAGGACTGCTAAGTAAGCAGCCCTAGTAATCCACACCAAGAGCACAGACACACACTGCATGGTGTGCTGGATATGAGGGAAATGGAAAAGTAAAATCTGCCAGTGGGTCCCTGCAGCTGGCTCCCCTGGAACAAAAGAAAAGTGAGTGCTTTCTGAAAGTCTTAAAGGGTTCACAGTTGGACGGAATTGTCCTGGCACACTCAGCCAAGCAGCTGGGAATCCTGGGGAACTTCAGGCGCCCTAACCCCCTGGGAGGCAATACAGCACTGAAGCCGCTCACGGCCATAAACAGCCTGCTGTTCATTCCCCTTCCTGTGCAGCCTGGGAGTGGCTGCACCCACAGCAGCCGCCCAGAGCCTCCTCCCAGTGCTAAGCCACCTGGGCCAGATCCAAAAGCCACCAGCGAGCACCTGCCCTGTGCAGGCAGAGGAAGCCAGGGCAGGGTGCAAAGGGGCACCATTCTTGCAGAAGAGCACACTCAGCGCAGTGGCCACTCCCTGCAGGGCTCTGGGCTACCCTGCCTGCCATGGCTCAGGAAACTAACCCAGAACTTGCTCCCGGTGTGTGGGTAACTGGCACAGGCAGCGGAGAAGGGCAAGGTGACCAGCAAGCAAGAAGGGACTTTGTTCTCCCAGTTAACACAAGTGCTACCTGCCTATGACTACCTCTATCGCATTGAAAAGGCAGAAGAATTTGGTCCAGTCCAGAATCACCCAGACAACCCCTAACAGAGAGCCTGCGGAGATAGATTTAACCAATCCTCCTGGAAAAGAATTCAAAATAAAAGTCATAACCGTACTGATGGACCTGCGGAGAAACATGCAAGAGCTAACAGATCGAGTTTGGAGGGAGAATACAGAAATAAAACAGTCTCTGGAAGGACAAAAGAGAAGACTGGATGAGGTGCAAGTTGCTGTTAATGGAATATAAATCAGAGAACAGGAATACAGAGAAGGTGAGGCAGACAGAGATAAAAGGATCTCCAGGAATGAAAGAATATAAGAGAACTGTGCGACCAATCCAAACACAACAATATTCGCATAATAGGGGTACCAGAAGAAGAAGAGAGAGAGAAGGGATGGAAAGTGTCTTTGAAGAAATAACTGCTGAAAACTTACCCAACCTGGGGAAGGAAATAGTCTCTCAGACCGTGGAAGCCCAGAGATCTCCCAACACAAAGGACACAATGAGGACAACACCAAGACATACAATAATTAAAAAGGCAAAGATTAAAGACAAAGACAGAGTATTAAAGGCAGCCAGAAAGAGAAAAAAGGTCACCTACAAAGGAAAACCTATCAGGTTATCATCAGACTTCTCAACAGAAATCTTACAGGCCAGAAGAGAATGGCATGATATATATAATGTAATGAAATAGAAGGGCCTTGAGTCAAGAATACTGTATCCAGCACGATTATCATTTAAATATGAAGGAGGGATTAAACAATTCCCAGACAAGCAAAAGTTGAGGGAATTTGTTTCCCACAAAACACCTATACAGGATATTTTAAAGGGACTGCTCTAGATGGAAGCACTCATAAGGCTAAATAGATGTCAGTCACCAGAGAAAATAAAATCACAGCAAAGAAAGCAGACCAACCAAATACTAACTAAAGGCAAAAAATAAAATCAACTATGCACAAAAGGAGTCAAAGGAAACACAAAAGAGTACAGAGCAAAATACCTAACATACAAAGAATGGACGAGGAAGAATAAGAAGGGAGAGAAATAAAGAATCATCACACTGTGTTTATAATAGCTTAATAAGTGAGTTAAGTTAGACAGTTCGATAGTAAAGCAGCTACCATTGAACCTTTGGTAACCACGAATCTAAAGCCTGCAATGGCAATAAGTACATATCTTTCAATAATCACCCTAAATGTAAACGGACTGAATGCACCAATCAAAAGACACAGAGTAATGGAATGGAATAAAAGCAAGAGCCATCTATATGCTGCTTACAAGAGCCTCACCTCAAACCCCAAAAAAACACCGACTAAAAGTGAAGGGATGGAAAAAGATATTTCATGCAAACAATGGGGAGAAATAAGCAGGTTTTGCAGTACTTGTATCAGACAAAATACACTTCAAAACAAAGAAAGTAACAAGAGATAAAGAAGGCCATTGCATAATGATAAAGGGGGCAGCCCAACAAGAGGATATAACCATTATAAATATATATGCACCCAATACAGGAGCACCAACATATGTGAAACAAATACTAACAGAATTCAAGGAGGAAATAGAATGCAATGCATTCGCTCTAGGAGACTTCAACACACCACTCACTCCAAAGGACAGATCCACCAGACAGAAAATAATTAAGGACACAGAGGCACTGAATAACACACTAGAACAGATGGACCTAACCGGACATCTACAGAACTCTACACCCCAAAGCAGCAGGATACACATTCTTCTCAAGTGCACATGGAACATTTTCCAGAATAGACCACATACTAGGCCACAAAAAGAGCCTCAGTAAACTGAAAATGATTGAAATTGTACCAGCCATCTTCTCAGACCACAAAGGTATAAAACTAGACATAAATTGTACAAAGAAAACAAAAAGGCTACCAAACACATGGAGGCTTAACAACATGCTCCTAAATAATCAATGGATCAATGACCAAATTAAAATCGAGATCAAGCAATGTATGAAGACAAATAACAACAATAGCACAAAGCCCCAAGTTCTGTGGGATGCAGCGAAGGCAATTCTAAGAGAAAAGTATACAGCAATCCAGGCCTATTTAAAGAAGGAAGAACAATCCCAAATGAATAGTCTGAAGTCACAATTACGGAGATTGGAAAAGGAAGAACAAATGAGGCGCAAAGTCAGCAGAAGGAAAGACAAAATAAAGATCAGAGAAGAAATAAATAAAATTGAGAAGAATAAAGCAATAGAAAAAATCAATGAAGCCAAGAACTGGTTCTTTGAGAAAATAATCAAAATAGATAAGCCCCTATCCAGACTTATTAAGAGAAAAAGAGAATCTACACACATTAACAGAATCAGCAATGAGAAAGGAAAAATCACAACAGACCGCACAGAAATACAAAGAATTATCAGAGAATACTGTGAGAGTCTATATGCTAACAAACTAGAAACCCTAGAAGAAATGGACAACTTCCTAGAAAAATACAACCTTCCAAGACTGACCAGGGAAGAAAGGCAAAATCTAAACAAACCAATTACCAGCAAGGAAATTGACATGGTAATCAAAAAACTACTCAAGAACAAAAGCCCCAGGCCAGATGGATTTACCCCTGAATTTTATCAGACATATAGAGAAGACATAATACCCATTCTCCTTAAAGTTTTCCAAAAAATAGAAGAGGAGGCAATACTCGCAAACTCATTCTATGAAGCCTTCATCACTTAATACCAAAACCAGGCAAAGACCCCACCAAAAAAGAAAATTACAGACCAATATCCCTGATGAACATAGATGCAAAAATACTCAACAAAATATTAACAAACTGAATTCAAAAGTACATCAAGAGGATCGTACACCATGACCAAGTGGGATTCATCCCAGGGATGCAAGGATAGTACAACATTCAAAAATCTGTCAACATCATCCACCACATCAACAAAAAGGACAAAAACCACAGGATCATCTCCATAGATGCTGAAAAAGCATTTGACAAAATTCAACATCCATTCATGATAAAAACTTTCAACAGAATGTGTACACAGGGCAAGTACTTCAACATAATAAAGGTCATTTATGACAAACCAACACCCAACATTATACTTAACAGCAAGAAGCTGAAAGCTTTTCACCTAAGATTGGGAACAAGACAGGGATGCCCACTCTCCCCACTTTTATTCAACATAGTACTGGAGGTCCTAGTCACGGCAATCAGACAAAACAAAGAAATACAAGGAATCCAGATTGGTAAAGAAGAAGTTAAACTGTCACTATTTGCAGACAACATGATATTGTACATAAAAAACCATAAAGATAGGATTGGATTAAAGATGGCGGCGTGACAGGAGAGACAGAGGCTTCCTCCTAAAACTGGATACAATTAGAAAATATAGTTGGTGCAACTAATTCTGAGAGAGCAACAGGAAAGAGGACAGCATCAGACTGCACACACCTGGAGAAAAGAGCAGAACTCACCGAACGGGGTAACATACCAGAGCTGTGGCTCCGCGGGACCCAAGCCCTTCCCCCACCCCAGCTCACCGGCAGGAGGAAGAGAAATGGAGCAGAGAGGGAGTGGAAGCCTGGGACTATTGAATACCTATCTCCTGAAATCTGCTCTGGGATCACAAACCTACATTTCATGGTGTTTTCATGAGACTTGCATGACTACCGGGTTGGAAAGTTAATACAGGCAGTTTCTGGGGAGACTGGGAAGCAGCGATCCATATCCGGCTGCTCTGGTACAAAAACTTATACCTGTGTGACTGGCCCACTGGCTCAGGCAGTGGAGACAGGCACAGCAGCCAGGAGGCAAGGAACAGCTCTTTCCTCCCCGCAGGCACCAGTACCGCTCCCCTGCGACCCCGGTATTACTTCAGGAGCTGAGAAGCTCCAGAGACTACAGCTTCTGGACACTAGAGGGCACCATATACAAACATTAAACGCCAAAGGAACCTTGTCCAGACTAAAATTATTAATACAACTCCCGAGAAAGATTTAAATGATATGGACCTCGTGACTCTTCCTGAAAGAGATTTCAAAATAAATGTCATCAACATTCTAATGGAGGTACGAAAAGTCATCCAAGAACTCAGAAATGAATTCAGGTTGGAAATCCAATCGCTGAAGAACACGTTGATGGAGGATATGTAACGCAGGTTGGATACGGTAGAGGAGACAATAAATGAAATAGAAACTAGAGAAGAGGAATACAAAGAAGCTGAGGCACAGAGAGCAAAAAAGATCTCTAAGAATGAAAGAATATTGAGAGAACTGTGTGACCAATCCAAGTGGAACAATATTTGCATTATAGGGATACCAGAAGAAGAAGAAGAGAGAGAAAGGGATAGAAAATGTCTTTGAGAAGGTAGTTGCTGAAAAGTTCCCCAATATGGGGAAGAAGATAGCCTCTCAGGCCATGGAGATCCACAGATCTCCCAACACAAGGGACCCAAGGAAGACAACACCAAGACACATAGTAATTAAAATGGGAAAGATCAAGGATAAGACAGACTGTTAAAAGCAGCCAGAGAGAGGAATAAGATCACATACAAAGGAAAGCCCATCAGGCTAACATCAGACTTCTCAGCAGAAACCTTACAGGCCAGAAGGAAGTGGCATGATGCATTTAATGCCATGAAGCAGAAGGGCCTGGAACCAAGATTACTTTATCTGGCAAGATTATCATTTAAATTTGAAGGAGGGGTTAAACAATTTCCAGATAAGCAAAAGCTGAGAGAATTTACCTCCCACAAACCATCTCTACAGTCTATTTTGGAGGGACTGCTATAGATGGAAGTGTTCCTAAGGTTGAATAGCTGTCACCAGAGGTAATAAAACCACAGTTAAGAAAGTAGAACAGCTAATAACAAAGCAAATGCAAAATTAAATGAACTATCCCCAAAGTCAATCAAGGGATAGACAAAAAATACAGAATATGATATCTAATATATAAAGAATGAAGAAGAAAAAGGAGGCAAAATAGAAAAGAACCTTTAGATTGTGTTTGTAACAGCATACTAAGTGAGTTACGTTAGACTCTTAGATAGTAAGGAAAGTAACCTGGAACCTTTGGTAACCATGAATCTAAAGCCTGCAAAGGCAATAAGTACATACCTATTGATAATCACCCTAAATGTAAATGGGTTGAATGCACCAATCAAAAGACATAGAGTCACTGAGTGGATAAAAAAAGGAGACCCATCTATATGCTGCTTACAAGAGACTCACCTCAAACCCACAGACATGCACACACTAAGAGTCAAGGGATGAAAAAAGATATTTCATGCAAACAATAGCGAGAAAAAAGCAGGTGTTGCAGTACTAGTATCAGACAAAATAGACTTCAAAAAAAAGAAAGAGGTAAAGAAGGACAGTACATAATGATAAAGGGCTCAGTCCAACAAGAGAATATAACCATTATAAACATATATGCACCCAATACAGGAGCACCAGCATATGTGAAACAAATATTAACAGAACTAAAGGAGGAAATAGAATGCAATGCATTCATTTTAGGAGACTTCAACACACCATTCACTCCAAAGGACAGATCCACCAGACAGAAAATAAGTAAGGACACAGAGGCCCTGAACATCACAGTAGAACCTATGGACCTAATAGACATCTATAGAACTCTACATCCAAAAGCAACATGATACACATTCTTCCCAAGTGCACATGGAACATTTTCCAGAATAGACCATATACTAGTTCACAAAAAGAGCCTCAGTAAATTCAAAAAGATTTGAAAATCTACCAACCAACATTTCAGGCCACAAAGGTATAAAACTAGAAATCAATTGCACAAAGAAAGCAAAAAGGCTCACAAACACATGGAGGCTTAACAACATGCTACTGAATAGTCAATGGATCAATGACCAAATTAAAATGGAGATCTAGCAATATATGGAAATAAATGACAACAACAACACAAAGCCCCAACTTCTGTGGGATGCAGTGAAAGCAGTCTTAAGAGGAAAGTATATATCAATCCAGGCATATTTAAAGATGAAAGAACAATCCCAAATGAGTAGTCTAACATCACAATTATCAAAATTGGAAAAAGAAGAACAAATGAGGCCTAATGTCAGCAGAAGGAGGGACATAATAAAGGTCAGAGAAGAAATAAATAATATCAAGAAGAATAAAACAATAGAAAAAATTAATGAAACCAAAAGCTGGTTCTTCGATAAAATAAACAAAATAGATAAGCCTCTAGCCAGACTTATTAAGAGAAAAAGAGAGTCAACACACATCAACAGAATCAGAAACGAGAACGGAAAAGTCACGACAGACCGCACAGAAATACAAAGAATTGTTAGAGAATACTATGAAAACCTATATGCTAACAAGCTGGAAAACCTAGGAGAAATGGACAACTTCCAAGAAAAATACAACCTTCCAAGACTGACCCAGAAAGAAACAGAAAATCTAAACAGACCAATCACCAGCAGTGAAATTGAATCAGAAATCAAATAACTACCCAAGAACAAAACCCCCGGGCCAGATGGATTTACCTCAGAATTTTATCAGATATACAGAGAAGACATAATACCCATTCTCCTTAAAGTTTTCCAAAAGATAGGAGAGGAGGGAATACTCCCAAACTCATTCTATGAAGCCAACATCACCCTAATACCAAAACCAGGCAAAGACCCCACCAAAAAAGAAAACTACAGATCAATATCCCTGATGAACATACATGCAAAAATACTCAACAAAATATTAGCAAACCAAATTCAAAAATACATCAAGAGGATCATACACCATGAGCAAATGGGATTCATCCCAGGGATGCAAGGATGGTACAACATTCGAAAATCCATGAACATCATCCACCACATCAACAAAAAGAAGGACAAAAACCACATGATCATCTCCATAGATGCTGAAAAAGCATTTGACAAAATTTAACATCCATTCATGATAAAAACTCTCCACAAAATGGGTATAGAGGGCAGGTACCTCAACATAATAAAGTCCATATATGATAAATCCACAGCCAACATCATACTGAACAGTGAAAAGCTGAAAGCTTTTCCTCTGAGATCAGGAACAAGACAGGGATGGCCACTCTCCCCACTGTTATTCAACATAGTATTGGAGATCCTAGCCACTGTAATTAGACAAAACAAAGAAATACAAGGAATCCAAATTTTTGAGGAAGCAGTTAAACTGTCATTATTTGCAGATGACATGATATTGTACATAGAAAACCCAAAGACTCCACTCCAAAACTACTAGAACTGATATCGGAATACAGCAAAGTTGCAGGATACAAAATTAACACACAGAAATCTGTGGCTTTCCTATACACCAACAATGAACCAATAGAAAGAGAAATCAGGAAAACTATTCCATTCACAATTGCATCAAAAAGAATAAAATTCCTAGGAATAAACCAAACCAAGGAAGTGAAAGACCTATACCCTGAAAACTATAAGACACCCTTAAGAGAAAGTAAAGAGGACACTAACAAATGGAAACTCACCCCATGCTCTTGGCTAGGAAGAATTAATATAGTCAAAATCGCCATCCTGCTCAAAGCAATATACAGATTTGATATAATCCCTATCAAATTACCAACAACATTCTTCAACAAACTAGAAGAAATAGTTCAAAAATTCATATGGAAACACCAAAGAGCCCGAATAGCCAAAGCAATCCTGAGAAGGAAGAATAAAGTGGGGGGGATCTCGCTCCCCAACTTCAAGCTCTACTACAAAGCCACAGTAATCAAGACAATTTGGTACTGGCACAAGAACAGAGCCACAGACCAGTGCAACAGCATAGAGACCCCAGACATTAACCCAAACATATATGGTCAATTAATATATGATAAAGGAGCCATGGACATACAATGGGGAAATGACAGTCTCTTCAACAGATGGTGCTGGCAAAACTGGACAGTTACATGAAAGAGAATGAAATTGAATCACTGTGTAACCCCATATACAAATGTAAATTTGAAATGGATCAAAGACCTGAATGTAAGTCATGAAACCATAAAACTCTTAGAAAAAATCATAGGCAAATATCTCTTAGTCATAAACATGAGTGACTTCTTCATGAACATATCTCCCTGGGCAAGGGAAACAAAAGCAAAAATGAACAAGTGGGGCTATATCAAGCTGAAAAGCTTCTGTACAGCAAAGAACACCATCAATAAAACAAAAAGCTACGCTAAAGTATGGGAGAATATATTCATAAATGACAGAACTGATAAAGAGTTGACATCCAAAATATATAAAAAGCTCTCGCACTTCAACAAACAATAAGCAAATAATGCAATTAAAAAATAGGCAGATTTGCTGAACAGACAGTTCTCCAAAGAAGAAATTCAGATGGCCAGCAGACACATGAAAAGATGCTCCACATCGCTAGTCATCAGAGAAATGCAATTAAAACCACAATGAGATATCACCTCACACCAGTAAGTATGGCCACCATCCAAAAGACAAACAACATCAAATGTTGGCGAGGTTGTGGAGAAAGGGGATCCCTCCTACACTGCTGGTGGGAATGCAAATTAGTCCAACCATTGTGGAAAGGAGTATGGAGGTTCATCAAATAGCTCAAAATAGAGGTACCATTTGACCCAGTAATTCCACTCCTAGGAGTTTACCCCAAGAATGCAGCAGCCCATTTTGAAAAAGACATTTGTGCCCCTATGTTTATCGCAGCACTATTTACAATAGCCATGAATTGGAAGCAACCTAAGTGTCCATCAGTAGATGAATGGATAAAGAACATGTGGTACATATACACAATGGAATATTTTTCAGCCATAAGAAGAAAACAAATCCTACCATTTGCAACAACATGGATGTAGCTAGAAGGTATTATGTTCAGTGAAATAAGCCCGGTGGAGAAAGACAAGTACCAAATGATTTCACTCATCTGTGGAGTATAAGAACAAAGAAAAAACTGAAGGAGCAAAACAACAGCAGAGTCACAGAACCCAAGATTGGAGTAACAGTTACCAAAGGGAAAGGGACTGGAGAGGATGGGTGGGAAGGGAGGGAAAAGGGGAGGGGAGAAAAGAAAGGGAGCATTAGGATTAGCATGTTTAATGTGGGTGGAGGGCAGAGAGAGGGCTGTGCAACACAGGGAAGACAAGTAGTGACTCTATAGCATCTTACTTCGGTGATGGACGGAGACTGTAATGGGGTATGTGGGGGGGACTTGGTGATGGGGGGAGTCTAGTAACCATAATGTTCCTCATGTAATTGTAGATTAATGATACCAAAAATAAAAATGAAAAAAAAAGGGTAAATGGAATCTCAAGGAACCTCATCTCACAGAGAATTGGAAACTGTCAGGCAGCTCACCTATCCATCTCTTATTCTCTGTAGCCACACAATCTGTCACCTCTGCTTTTTTCGGTCATCCTACCTTCTGCAGACTGGCTTCCTCCATCTGGTTCTTAATTTCTTCTTCCTCATACCCAGCTCACCTGGGGTTTAAGCTGTTGCCCTCAAATGTTTTTGACCTTATACTTCCAGTGCCTGGTAACTTCTGACTTATTTAGTCTTTGTTTCTCTTTGTTCAAATTCTTAATAGAATTGGCTTTTGCCAGTCAATGTGTTAGGCCAAAAGATGGATGAAAAGAGGATGGGGCCCACAAAGAACTTAGGGTGTTAATCAAATAAAGCCAGAGAGCCAGAAAGAACTCAGAGAGTTAATGCCCTTTGCAATGTGAGTTCATTCCACATGCTTTGAATCTGTGCCGACCTTGAGACTCACTCTAGCTAAAGCAGGTGAGACTGACATCATGACAGGCATACAACCCTCTAACCCTTTATGCTTATCCCATTCTTGAAAGGTAGTTAATGACATAGTGTCTCTCACTGGAGATAGACGTCATGAGACCACAAGTCAAGCCTATGCGCAACAACCCCCTCCTCTGCCGTTTGCCCCATTCCTGAAAGCCTTAAGAAACAGAATCCTACACCCTTAAGTGCACCTCCTCTCTGAGGTTTCCCACACTCCCCTTTCTCTGAGTGTGTATTTTTAAAAGACGTCTTACTGCTCAACTTACGTTCTGTCTCTGTGCTCTTCCAGTGGTGTCTTTGTCAGTTTGCTTTTTCATCCTATTTTCCAGACTTTAAGTACAAGTGGGTCTTGTACTCTTCAGGTAAGTAGGGAGAGGCTACTGAAAGCTCTGATTTGAGCTTGCAAGTTCCCATCGATGAGCTTCCCCTTCCTTTCTGCTTTATTCAAGTAAACCTGCCTTTGTCTACCTTCACTCTAGCCACTTGTCCTTTGGAGTGTATTCAAAAAAACTTTAATTCTGCCTCATACTGTGTCTCTGCCCTTCAATTCTTTGTTGCAGGAGGGAAAAGAACCAAGGGAAAGAAACAGCCCCCCAACCAATGGATTGACTCATCTCCCAGTGTGTGTGTTTACCTAGGCAGTGTTGGGGGTAAAAGGTGTTGACAAAGGAGGTGCAGCTGTGAGCAGTGTGCAGTTTAAGCTAAAGGAGTTCATTGGCTACTGCAGACATATTGAGTAATGTATCAGATACAGTCATTATTGTAATAATAATGGTAACAGTGACTATAGTAATTAAAATAGTAATTAAAACAGCTACATTTATAGAGCAATTGCCAAGCATATTACATACCCTGTTATTTAATCTTCATAACAGCCCTGTAAAGTCAATTTTTTACTATAAAATCCCTATCAAGTTCCAGTTTTTACTGACAGAAAAATCTGGGCACAAAAAGTTAAGTGACCTGTCCAAGGTCACATGGCTAGTAAGTGGTTGAGTGAGAATGAAAGCCAGATAGTCTGACACCAGAACCTGGGCCCTTAACTACTTAACAGCTGATTATGACACTGACATGATGAATATGTAAACTGTGGCCTCAAACCAGCTTCTTTGTGAAGAAAAAACAAGGTTCATTTTAACCAGCGAAGCCCTTATAATATGTGCTGGATATAGGTACACATACAATTCCAAAGTCCTTGCGCAGGGAAAAGGGGATTAGGACTTCAGGAAATACTTGTTTCTGTGTAGGTGAAGGAAAAGAAATACTCTCTCATTTGTGTTATTCTAGTGCTTTCAGATAAATGAAATAATCTTTAAATATTTCTGATCAGAGCATCACCCATTTGTCTCCTTGCCTTAATATTTATTTGCATTCAATTTAAGCCTGCCTTTTAGCAAAGACCAAAGGGCTGAGATCTGGCATTTTGGCGTGGAAGCTGAAGCCGATGGTGTATGGGCCATTACTGCTCTCTTCCCGAGCTACCATTTTATTGCTCTTCTGGGAATCCAGTTAAATTACAGCTGTTGATATATTGTGGTCTGTGGATCTAAATTCTGGCTTTGACCAAGTCAAGGGCTGGTTTCTTTGGGCCGTATTTCACCTCCTGTTTTATCTGTGCTGTCACCTAAATTTAGCACTTAGACTATACTCCCCTATGCCTGCAGAAGTTTTAAATTATTTTTCAGTGATGCATACCGTGTCCATGCAGAGTTGTGTGTGACAGATTTGCAATAAAATCTCAGAGCTCTCCAACTTCTTTTTTAATAAATTAGATCAGTAGCTCTCACGGATTTGACTTTGGGATGGGTTGTAAGGTGATGTGTTTCCCACAAAACTGATTGAGTTCTCTTCAGGGTTTTTTTTTGCACTGCTGTGCATTTTACCATCTGGCAGACCAATCAGCTTCTTGAAAGCAGAAGATGGGTGCTCTCTCCTGGATCTTAGGAGGTGTCAAATACCTGGTGCATTAAGACCCTTCCCCCTAATTGCAGGAATGATGGCTTTGTGCACAGCTATAATAGTGTTCTAAATTGAGGAATCTTAAATAAGACATAAATCCGAATTCCACACCTCTTTTATATGGGCTTCAACAAACGTCAGCTGTAATTGGTAGAACTGCCTGACCTATTAATCCATAGATAAAAATGATTCAATTAAAGTGAAATATAAATATTGAAGGTAACGTAAACCAAATGAGGCACATCACAGAATTTATGTGCAAATAAATTCACTGAATAAAAATTATCCAGTACATACAAAGTCCATATGCTGTCTTGGTAATACTATAATTAAGTCAGAGAGTCATGTCATTGTGGCCTCTTCCATCTGCTCTGTGATCTGTTAAGGGACCCATTCAAATAGAATGACAGCTGACCTCAAAATGATGCATTCTGCTACTGCCCGTTTTAATAAGGTTGTTGGTTATGCACATTTTGTCTTCATTTATACCAGGCTATGAGTGGTTTTCCATTAAATCAGGTAAAATGGAGCATCTGTTTTTCTATTAAATGGGTTTATTTAAGGTGCCACTTCGTTTTCTCAATAAATTATTTTTGCTGTTTTCACAAGAAACAGATTGTGTTGGAGGTTTAAAAAATTTTTTGTTCTATAAATTCAAGTGGCATTAGAAAGAGATAGTGATTAAGAATAACAGAATAGAGGCCCCATCTCTTTTTCTTTCTAATTTTTGTTACCTGACCAAAGCAAGATGGTTAATATTTGGAGCCTTAAGATGTTGTGTATATGTAATTGACATGAAAGACATGTGAATGAGGAACCAATATTTATGATACTAATTGATTTCATTACTTTTGCTTCCTTTGTGCAAGCCTTACTGTCATTCTTGCCATTATCTTGATGTTGTTTCCAATAACACTCAGAAGTCATTTTAAAGGTGGGGGATCTGGAACACAGATGTGTCAGGTGTAAAGGCTGTCATCCTCAGAGACATTCAAATTGGCTAAAGGAAACCCCACCGAATGGTACAGCTGAAGATCCAGCATTTGTCCATCTGTTTGTATCCAGGTTACCTTGTGATAGTCTATTTAATTTCTGGTCCCTGGAGTGTCTCTATTTCAGCAGTACATGCATTTTTTAAATTAGAACTACACAAGGGGAAAATTAGTAACCCTTGGAACCAGGGTGACCTTTAGAAGATTATGTTTTTGTTTTCTTTTAAACAAATAATAGGAGTTCTAACAAGAAGGTTTGCTGCAGCTAAACTCTCAACATCTTGCAGGGTTTTTAAAAAATATCTCCTCTTTGAGTTTGAAGGAAAAAAGGAAGAAAGAAATTTTAGTCATGTGATATAACAAAGAATACGTGGAAAACCAAGATTTAAAATACACAACAATTTAAAAGCTTCTTGAATAAAATCTGAGCCACAACCTGGGACAGACAGTATCCATAGAGCAAGTCAGACTCACTCACATAAGAGGCTGGGGAATTATAAAACAATGATAATCAGGCAAATGCCCATTGCTCTCTGGGGAAGTGTGACCTTGACCATAGTGGTTTTGGAATCAAATCAGTGAACCTGATTTGCCAATGTGAGAATCATCACATTATATGTGAGATCTTATTTATAAATAAAAATCCAAGTGGAATTTTCTAGCAAAATTTATTTGAGCATGTGTCTAAGAGCAGGGATCATATTCATTCATTTATGTGGTCAGGAAACATTTGCAGAGTATCTGATAGGTTCCCAGTATTGTTTTAGGTTAAGGGAATGTGTTAGTGAAGAAAACGAGGTCTGTGTTCTCATAAAGCTAACATTCCAGTGTGGGGAAGGCAGATAATAAACAAACCTGTTATCTGTTCTATACAGTGCCAGGAGCCATTAGTTGGTCTGTCATTTGAATGTTGGTTCAAAGATAAATGTTTATGATGCTGTCCTGAGTCCAAACTTTAAACCTAATAGCATCCTGATGAACAAAAATGAAATGAAACATATATACTCATTTCAGTGAAATCCTATTCATGTTACCATTTATTTTGAACATTTTCCTTGTTTTGCCCCAACCCACATAATACTTGATTGTAGTGCAGTGGGAATAGAGGATTCGATTCTGCCAAGACACCTTTACCTAACGTATTCATGTCCTGGTGGAGAGAAGCAGTGATTTATTTTAAAAAGAGATAAGGATAAAAGTAAGAGGCTGAGCCAGAGAAAGAAAGATGGGGGAAGGCTGTCAGGAAAATTTTATTCTTGTGGTAATGTTTAAGGATTTATTTTCCTATTGGACCAATATCCAATAGCTTAGTTTAGTTGGTAGGAACCAAATGTTAGCATGGCATTACAGTTAAAGATTCAGTCTTTGAACAAATTGTCTAAGATCCATCCTATATACTCTCTCATCAGTCATCAGATGCATGCCACAAATCACAGGCAGGTGCACATATTCCCCACTCCTGGAAAAAAAAAGAAAGGATCAAACATACTATCTTTCTGTATGATCAGTAATGCATGGGAATAATGGGTAGATAGATGGTCTGAGATTTAGTTGGTGAACTAGAACCATAAATTCTGCCAGAACTTTTGGAACAAAGAGGATATTGAATGGGATTTCCTTGTGGTTGGTGCCGGCTGTGGTAATGTGGAAGAGGTGTTTTTAAATGCATATTTAAACATTCAAAGCTATAAATCCTGGTGTGTAAGTGAACTAGTATTTTTCTTTGAGTCACCTTGAGATAGCGCTACACTTACGGAAGCTCTTATTTTATTCCCCCTCTACAGTCCTCCTTCAAAACCCCAGGCTTTTAAACAAAGATCCTCCACAACTGATCAACATATCTGTTCTGGGCCTCTCCCAAGTAGCCTCAAACCTGGCTTGGTTCAGTGCTATGATCATTTATGGTTCCTTTTGGAGGTAGTGCATTCTCATCAACTTCATTCCTATTAATCTAAGGTAGCATCAGTAGGACAATTTCAAGTTTTTTAAAGGCACAACCTTGACTTCCCATCCTTTGTAAATTGGCTCACAACAGCCCTGACACTATGCTAAAGTGCTTAACTAGTCATTATTCCTCCCTGTATGACAAAGCCTTTATGTGCCAATAGTCCATCTTGCCTTTCTGGTGTCCCTCATGTTGTTACCTTTAAAAAAGTGATTTTTAAAAAAACTTTCCTGTGGGTGGGGGAGGTAGACTGGGTCCCAGGCCATATTTGAGAATCTGGGGAAAACTGTAAATCTCTTTACAGGGAAAAAAGTACACATACACACTGATTTTACATATATTTTCAGAAGATTTATAGACTTGTGAAGCCCATCCATAGACCTCACATTACAAGGTCACAGTGTCAAGATTATATGATTCACAGTCATATTTATTTGAAGTAAACACTACCTGTGCCCACTTATAGGCTCAATTTATATTATCATATTTCAAAAACTATTTTATTAGAAGGTAGGTGCATTTCTGATTTTCCCCTTTTGAATTTCTTTTTGTATTTTTTCACTTGCTTCAAAAGCCTTGATTGTTCATTAAATTAATCACAGTGACAAGTGTATAAAATTTGAATGAAATATTCATAGTATGTTTTCATGATTCCTAAATGCATTATCTTACTTTACTTATTTGTTTATTTTTACTGAAAGAATTTTTTTTTCATGCACCCCATGCCTTACACAACCATATATTTATCTAAGGACAGTGAACATTCTTGTTCCAATGACATACAGTTTGTGTTATTTTCTCTTCCAGCTGCTTGTCATTGATTTCCAGGCATTTAGAAGAGTGACACTGTTTGTTAAATACAAATACATTTCTTCACTGAAGTTACAATGGCTAATGTTATAAATCCCAAGAGAGAAGAGGTTGTGTCTTTCTTATTTTCCTTTGTATCTATTCCCAGAGCTTAGCACGGTGCCTGGCAGACATAAGGTACTCAATAAATGTGTGTGGAATATATAATGAGGCACTAAAGCTTGCTAATTTAGAAAAGCTTAATGTTTTAAAAAGTCATTTAATCATCCTAATCCTGTAAGCTTCTTCAGTGCTTATCCATTTTTCTGTCATTTGCTAACTCTTTACTAATTCTGGCTGAATGGTGATTATAGTGACAGGTATCTCCTGGGACAAAGGCCAGTCAAAATAAATTATTTTTGAAGGAATGCAACTTATTTCACTCAAGCACAGAAGTTTCAACTAAACTAACAAAAACTGTTTCCAAGTAGATGTACTTTGATTGCATTTAAGACATAGGCAATAATTTATTATTATATTTTTCTTGGTAGATATTTACACTGTACTTAAAATTAGTTCTCTCAAGTAGGTTAAACATAGTCCTACAAAAGACAATTTCAGAATCCTAAGGGACCTTAGAAACTGTGTGGTCCAAATTCCCACCCAGTATAGGAAATCCTTTGATAGTATACCTCTGCAATGATGGAGAGCATGCTATTTTTGTAGGCAGTCAATTTCATTGTTGAAAAGTTCTTCCTTAATATTGACTGAAATCCTGCCTCCCTAGAATTGTTCTGTATTTGGGTCTAGTTAAACCTCTGTAGCCGTACAGAATAAGTTTATTTTCTCTTCCACATGAAAATGTTTCATGTATTTGATGACATAAAGAGGAGCTGACAGACTCACCTATTGACCTAGCATGTAACTCTACACTGGTAAGTACTAATTTACCTATCAGTAAGGTGTCTGGAAGATTTCAAGGAAGGAAGCCATTGGAAGAAGCCGTTTAGAGAATGGAGACTACATCCATAATTTCGTGATCTGTCCCCTCTCTAAAGGGAATCACCTCTCAAAATTCATGATTGTGAGAATGAGGGTATGGTATCATGATGGCAAACATGCCTGCATAGTTGACACTGGATGTAGGCTTATGACTACCATTCATTTGTTTAGTACTTTTCCCTTTTTCTCCCCACATATATTGAAAAGCAAACTTTATCAAGATTCCTTTCTGAATTGTTACAAGATCCAAGCTTGTGATATCTATGTAGTTTTACTGTGATTTCTTTTTTTGCTAAGGATTAAATAAGTTCACCATTTAGCCATTTTGCCAAAAAGGTGAAATTATTTTTCTTAGTGGCTGGAGGTGAGTATAACAGCTGCATCAAAGTGAATTAATATGTCTCTGAAATGGCTTTGAAATGAGCCAGGAATCTTCATTGTGAAAACCATTCTCTTCATCTTAGTTCTTATTATAGGTGAGTATGGCTAGGCAGGAAAGGTTTATGTCATGATGTAGGTGTCAACTGTATTAATTTTCTGTGAATGCCAGCAGAACATTCCCTTAGTAACAAACAGAACAAGGCAAGATACCAGAAGCTTGGTATTCTTCTTAAGTTGATCAGATATTGCTTCAAGGTTCTGCCAGAAGGACATTGTAACTCGGGGGGGAAAATAAGTTCCCAGCCCTGGGCAAATTACCTTTGAAGCCAAAATCAGTCAAAGAGAGAAATAAAGTCAGAGAAACCTATTTATTGCTTACAAGAAGTCTACTTCTGCTCACCCGTGTCTCTCTCGACCCAGCTGCAAAAAGGGACCCCACCAAACTTCTCAGGTCCAGTGGTCCAGACATACTCTCACTTCCCCCACCCTTGTAATCACCTATTGATTTGGAGATGGACTACTTCTCTCCAACCCTTGGAAACACCTATTGATACAGAGATACGCTAAGGCCAGGCAAGAGATTATGAAAATAATGCAATTTTACCCACATATAATAATGAGCAGAGCCCTCCCTTCTATGACCTTTGATATTTTGCCTGAAAATGTTGTTCGAGTTGGAAATTAATTCTGTATTAGTATAGCAAAAAGTATAACAAATTAGTATAGCAAAAAGCTATGAGCATTAACTAAAATTTCATTTTTGCCTCTTTTTTCTTTCTGAAAATTTGTGTCTGGTTATTTTCTTCCAGTTTTTATGTGTACTATAGGAACTCCAGAAGAGCAAACAAGGAAAAGAATTTAATTGTGAGATGCATTTGAACAGCCCTCAGATAAGGACAGGATAATCAATGAAGTTATAAAGCAGTAAGAAACCAATAACTTTTTCCCCCAACCAATTGTTTTCCAATATTTGAAAAACTGACAGCCTTGCAGACAGATTTTTTCATCCAGCAAAAAGAATTGTATTGCAGATTCTTTCCCCAAAGACTATCAACTAAATATTTGTTCAATAAATTTATTGTGGCTTATTATTTCATATGTAGATATCCACATTATATCCTTAATAAGTTGTGTGTCTGAGTGATGCCAGGGTTCTTGTTTGCGGAGTCGAAGAATGAACTTAGCGAACAGTCAAGGTAGAAGAGCCAGGGAGACTTTTATTGAGAGATACAGTGAGGAGACAGACAGAGCTCCTGACTCAAGCCAGGAGGGAACAAGAGAGCCCCAGGTGGTGCGTTGTCTAGGGGATTTATAGGCAGTTGAGGACTTTTGGGAACTGAGGGCTTAGGATGTGGACTTGTACCACCTGCCCTTCCCTCAAGGTGGGCTGGGTTATTGTCTGTTTGCTAGGGCTGTTTACAGAAGTCACGGTTATGTTGTGATACCCTTGCAGAACACTCAAACGTTCCACGCCAAGTTGCTCCTGGCCTTTTGACCTTTAACTGATCTCACTGAAGGTGTCTATATTCCTAGTCTGGTATCTTTACCCTAGAGAATTAGTGTGACCTTGACTTTGCATAATGCTGAACACAGGATTTCAATAGGGACTTTACATTGTTACATTGCATTGACTGTAAATATCTTGCCTTGCTTTTTCCAGAGGCCCTCACCCTACTCTGTCTAAGCCCATGGTCCCTGTCTCATGAGGACCATCAGTGCCTAGTTTGAGCATGAGTATAAGTTGCATGTGTTGATTTTATAGGACAAGAGTTTTTTTTAGCATTGGAAGAAACTAAGATCTTTTGAGCTTCAGCTATATTAGACTAGAAAAAATACAGAGGAGTACAGTAACTTGCCCAAAGTCACACAGCTGGTTCATGGGAAATGTAAGTAACAGACCTCTTTATGTGACCTATGTAGAACCCCTTATACAAAAATTTGGGAAGAGCCACCAGAATAATCCCTTCGGGTTTTTATAGCAAATTTGAGCTTTGCCAAATTAGTTGTATTAAGTGTAAGACTTCATGTATTAAGGACATTCTCTGGTGCCTTAATAGCTGTGTTAACTTTTAGGTCATGGGGATACCATAAGGGAAACTCAGACAAACTAAAATACTTCACTTTGGACAAATGACAATGAATTGTTAGTGAGGATTTTAAAACAAGTAAACAATAAACAGGAAACAGCCAACTTCCAGAGTGTGCTTATATACATATTCAGTGTAATCTCCTAGACTTCTTCCATTTAGAGATATGGGAAATTTTATAATATATAGTACAAAGACAGAAACATTTTATGAGAATGCATTATGATTTGGTATCTATACTTGCACACAACTAAATCAAAATAATATTCAAAGGAGTCTGCTATCATCTCCAATTCCTTTTGTTTAAGGAACTTATACTAACCATTAAACAGTGGTTAGGAGAAAGATCTGATAGAATTCTTCATTCTCCTATTTTGTGTCTCTAGATTTCTTCCAGCCAGGTTTTGGTGAAATATCTCCTCTTTGCTACAATGCTAGTTTTTGCTCACCCTTAATTTTTTGCTTTTATTTTAAGTACTACTTGCTCAAAAATTGGATTATGTTATGTGTTTTTTCTTACCCTTTCCCTTTCCCCATCCCATTACCCTTTACTACCCTCCTCTATCAGAACCACCTGCCTATCCCTAGTCTCAAAACAATATTAACAGCCTGGTGCATATCCTTACATAAATTTCTGTATATATAAGTACACACATGGGAGATTTTGTTTGTTTTACAGAAATGAGATTATGCAACATATGCTTCTCTGCATTCTTATTTAATGCTACATCTTGAAAATCCCTTAAAGTAAGCTGGTGTGATACATCTAAGTCATTATTTTTAAAATTACTTTGTAGTGTTATAGGATATGAGCATATCATAATTTATTCAACCATTTCTATAGTCTTTTCTAACTCCATATGTTTGATAATGTTGCTGACCCTCTGTGTTGCTTTTTTTTTTTTTCCGTCAGATTCCGTATATTTTCCAGGGCACACTTCTCTTACTGCTATTGCCCAAACACACCTCTTCTAGCACTTGTTTCTAGTCTGTCTTTCATTGCCCTCTAGGGAGTTAAGCCTTTTAATTTTCTTTGTACTGTTATTTCTGCCAGGCATTTAATTTTCTTCAAAACCCAGCTCAACTTGATACTCAAGATGGAATGTGAGTTTAGGACAAAGACGGGTTAATTTTAGTTGAATAGTATGTTATACCATAGATATATCCCCAAACACTCATGTGCAAATCCTTCTGTCACTTGAATTGTATTTTCACACTGACTTTCACGATCATTTCAGAATTAATGCCATTATTTATTTATGATATAGATCTCTAATAGCCTACTACAACTTTTTTATCAGTCAAGTACTTGCTAAGGAATGACCACTAGCACAAATACTCAAGTACCCTAGAAGGAAAGAGCTACTAAAGCCTGTGGTGAGTCCTTTAGTAAAGTGAATTATCTTTTTGTTATGTAAATAACATCTGAAAGAGAAGAAAATCTTAGATTCCTAGATATGAAAATGACTAGAGAAATAATTTCATTCAAACTTTTAGTTTTAAATATTGGAAAGGAAAGGCAAAAAAGGGAAAGTAGTGTGACTAAATTCACATAGGCAATTAGTGGCAGAGCTGGAACTCAAAACCTATCCTGGTTGGAGTTTTTATTTGTCCTTATTGGTTGATTGTTTTCATTTTCAAAAAGTGTCTTCAATTCCATCTTGGCCTAAGTGTTTGAGAGCTGTATCTTAACTGCTTTGTGTAAGGGGAAAAGAATGAACACTTTAGCCGTTTTCTCCTAATTAAATATGACTCCAGACTAGGTTCAGGAAACTTTTATTCCGTAAAGCGCCAGGTAGTAAATATTTCAGTCTTTGTAGGTCATATGGTCTCTGTCTCAATTGCTTAACTGCTGTTGTAGCATGAAAATAGTCATGTATAAAATATAAAATGCATGTAGTAGCTACCTATGTATAACATATACATATAACAACCATATATCTATATCTTACCTATATCTAAATGACTGTGGCTATGTACACAGAATCTTGAATTTTGACATGTTATGAAGTATTATTGTTTTGACTTTTTAAACCATTTTAAATTCTTAGCTCACAGGCCATTACAAAAACAGGCAGTAGGCCAGATTTGACCCAAGGGCCATAATTTGCTGACCTCTCCTTTAAATTAGTTCAGTTCTAATCAAATGCTAATATAATCTTTCCTCAAGTTAAGCAGGTATTTATTTCTTGAACATCACATGAAAAACGAGTTAGCCTTCCAAAGTTCACTTGTAGGGTTAGAGGTGTTACATGAGTTTTATTTACAAAGGAGAGTTAATAGAAAAAGGAACATCAAAGCTTATGAGTAAACATCTCTGCTCTGCTAAATTTTTTCTAGTCTACAGAGGAACAAAAAGGAAAGTCCAAGTAGGTAGGACTACTGAAAAGTGGTTTGCTTCACCATAGCCATAGCAGTCTGTTTTTACCAAAAGACCATTGTATTTGTTTTAAATCCAGTTAAGGGATGGGGAGGTTTTATTGCTGCCTATTCCCTTAATTTATGGCAAGAAGGCAGGAGAATGACAATAGTTTGAAAGGAACTGATGTATAGGTGGCACTTGGTCAAATACCAAAGGTTTCAAGGAAAGTCCCTTTGGTTCATTGTCACATCACACCAAAGTACCAAGAAAAAGAAAATGTCATATTAGCATAGTTGTTTTGCACATGTCAGTTGTGACAATGCTCAGGTGACAAAGTGGGTGCTTCATCACTTATTTATTTATTTTAATCAGAGGAAAATCACATTTGGAAATCCAACCAGAATGCTGTCAAATGTCATTAGCCTTTTGATGCTTTGTTCAAAATGGTGGGTAGGTTGCCTCATGTAAAAAAGGTTCAATTAAGATATTTTTCAGCGTTTAAAAGTCAATAAGGGTCCTTATAACCATCGTCATCATCATCACTGTAAAATTCAGGGTTCTTAAAAAAAAAAAGTTTTCCAGGGAGAAAACACAAGCATGAATTTAGTCATTCCAGCATGCTATTTTTCAGGGATCACCCAGGCTCCAGATAAGCAGCTGCAATAGGAAGATGGCCAAGAAAACAGGAAAGTGTTCCTGGCTGGTTTCCCACCCTACCTCCTTTCCCAAACCAATGCCTTCCCTGATAAAAAGTTATCCCATAAGGAAGCCTAGGAAAAGATTCTTTCTAGGGATAGATGTGAAAGAAATAATTAAACTCAGAATATTTACTAAGAATAGGTCATTCTGTTTCTTATATTTCCCACATTATGATTAAAGCAGAGAGAAGACGTTTTGGGCAAACTCGCTAGGGGGAGAAGAGCACAATCTGAAGTTTCTTGGGTTCTGAGGTGAATCTTAATTGAAATCAATATGGGAAAAAGCAAAGAGCAAGAAGTGCTGCTCTGAGCCTAGGAAGCTTGAATCAGCTAAAAGTGTGATCTGTGTAGAGTTCCTTGTGGAGCTGAAGTTTGTTCAATAAAAAAAATGTTTCTGTGAAGTCACATTGCTCTCCTTATTTCAGTGGCAAGAGTTGAGTCTTTGGAATCACTCCTTTGTTTATTTTCTTTTATACATCTACATGTTCATAAATGTGAAGATACCTGTAATGATCTAAAAATATACCAAAATACTGAAGTGGAGGTTGACTTCGTTTTGCCCAGTAAACACATTACTGAAAATACAATGTTTACATAGAATCTCTGAATCAAATTCTATTTCTCCACTGATTTTCAAGATTTTGAAGAGACATTTAATGTTATCTTTATTGGTCTTTAATATACTTTGGTTGCTAACCCTTCAGCATTGTTTCTTTCTCTCTTACTCCTAATTTTTGTCAAAAATCAAGTTATAAACAAAGATATAAATGTACTTGCAACTTAAGGCAATTCAACTTTAATATTTTCTGTGGTGAAAGCAATATTTATACAAATAGTCATCTGAATTTATCTGCACTTAATTTTAGGATTTTAAATAATGGATTCTGTGTGTACATATGAGTGTTTGTGTATATGTATACACCCTAAGTGTCTTTCATATAAATTTTCTCTCAGGATCAGCAATCAAGTAATTCCAAATTATATATATTATTTATTTATACTACATGATCACAGAAATATCTGTAGATGTATCCTTATCAGAACATAAGACATTCCAGCATTTTTCAATTTCTGTGAGATATATTATAGTTCAGTGTCTATAAAATTGTCTTGCTAATATCAGACTGCATTTTATTTCCATTTTCTGATGGATTTTTTTAGCTTTGGTGCTTCCTGATGCCTCAGTCTGCTTTCTTTAACTGTGTACATTTACCTATGATGCCAGAATAATCCAGTGGATTCAGTCATATTAATTACCTGATCAATCCAGTGAGCAAATTCAATTCAACTTCTTTTCTGATGAAAGTGCGCAAGGGTCTGGATAAAATTTCTTGTCAGTTAAATCAAAATTGTGGAAAAAGTGGTTTCATGTAGGCACAGCTATACTATGGGCCCCCACCCACCCCCTACTCCATCTCACTGAACTAGTGTAATGTGTTGCACACTCATTTATTCGATTAATATTTATTGATTGCTCTGTGGTGGACACTGTACTGTGTTCTAGAGATACAGTGAGGAGTAAAAATGTCCCTGTCTTCACTATGCTTACAAACAGAATTATTCAAGGGCAGCTTTTTAGTTTTTACCACTCTGGTATCAACACTGTGATTCTAATAGTCAAGTAGGTTCACTAGATCAGGTACTTAATACTATCCCTAGGGGCTGTTTATCTCTGGGGCAGTAGTGTTCATAAGAACAGTAAAAGAAAGAGTTGATAATTAGGGGACCCCACAAACTTTAATGAGATCAATATACATTTTACAAGGCCATACAGTGAATTCTAATACCAGCCTACATTTATTCTTCAAAAGGGATCTAGTGCTAATCTCGGTCGAGTATGGATTTTCTTGTGTGTGCCCTTTATTTGTGCTTATCCCACTGAGTCTGATCACGCCTTTTTTTTTTTTCTTGCAAGACCCTTTATTTTTAGACTTAATATTTGGTCCGTAACTCCAGAAGTTACTATGAAATTGCCAAATTCCTACATCCCCAACTAGAGGCTGTTATTTCTTCAGTCTCTCTAACAGAGCGGTTCTTCTGGATGGGGCTAAGGTGGGGCAGAAAAAAAGAGGGATGCTACCTTTGGAAAAGTCTTATTTTCCTTGGATTCAGAGCTCAAAGACAGAACTCCTCTTGGTATTATTGGTGTTTTTTTGTCCATGCCATCTTCTGGGTACCACAATTAAACCTCGCCAGGTAATGGCACTTACTATTTCATATATTTAATAAGTATGCCTTGCCACACTCTGCGGGATACACTAGCATGAGGGAACTCCTCTTGGTGCTTTTATTTCAGTTTTTCTCAGGAGTTTAACTGCTACAATTGGTGACTGGTGGTTCAGTAGTCACAGCAGCCATGAAATGATTGTGTGTTTATAGGGTCTTACTGTTACTGAGTTTCATTTTTTCAAAGGTGGACAAAAACACCAAATTAGTTGCTTGTTTATCCAGATTAAAATAAAAGGAGACTTTCAAAAGCAGATCTTTATGCCATCCAAGCATTTAATTATCCATTTGCAGAATGCATAATATGGAAAGCCTCATTTTGCAATAGTACAGGTAATTGCTAAATAAATTTTTTTGACATCACTAATATATGATAGTAGAACTAGAGAGGAGAATTAGACTATAAGGTTCTCAGGGATATGACCTGTATCTTAAACTGTGTTTTAATCCTTAGTAAATGCATGGTGATAGGTGCATCAATGCTTAAAAATTAACTGATGATTTTGGAATAACAAAATTATTAAGTTGATAATTTGTTACTGCTCTAGCTTAGGGATTTCAGAAGAAGGTTGGGAAATGTTTACCTTTCACAGTTTTCCTCAAAGAGGGATTTTATGCAGATAGCCAGCTCTTCTGTCTTCCCAATGGGTTTCAGGCCCGGAAAACTTCACTATGGATTCAGTGTGACCAAAGAAATGACAGTAGAATGTTCTTGGGGTGAAAGGGTTATACCCAACTGTGGATAAAATGAGAGTTCCTGTGGCCAGGATTCTCACCAGGCCCTGGTTGGTTAGCTCACTGTACATGTGTGGGCAATACGTTGCTATTGACTCTACATAAAGAACTCCGCCTAGTGCTCTGGGTGATACATTGACACAGCTGTAAGGCTGCAGGAGAGCAGAGGCCAGAGTGGTGGCAGCACCAAGGACAGAGGCCCAGAAGACAGCTGTGTGGGGCGACGGTGCAGGCAGAGACCGGCTTGCTGCGTGAGACTTGCTCTGAGTCGACAGATTCTAGTGATTGAGTTGCCACTGTGGAAATAAAGTTTGGTATAACACTTTCACCCCAAGAATGTTTTACTGTCATTGCTTTGGTCACATTGAATCCATACTGAACTTACCCGGGGATGAAACCAATTGGCAAGACTCTAACTTTATTCCCACGGTGGCAGGTCAATCACTAAAATCATGCTCACTCAGAGCAAGTCTGCATCCAGCAAGCCAGTCTCTGCCTCTGAGCCTCTCTTCCCGCACAGCTGTCTCACTTTCTGTCCTCGGTGCTGCCACCACTCCAGTCTCTGCTCTCCTGCAGCCCTGCAGCCATTCCCATGTGTAGCCCAGAGCACTGGGCAGAGCTCTTTATATAGAGTCAGTAACAACGTATTGCCCACACAAGTGTAGTAAGCTAGCCAACCAGGGCCAGGTGAGAATCCTGGCCACAGGAACCTTCACTTTATCCACATCTTCCTAAGGACTACTACTGACTGCGTCCTGTATTAGGAGGGGCTTAGGGTTTTTGTTTTTTCTTTGAGAGGGCATCTCTCATATTTATTGATCAGATGGTTGTTAACAACAATAAAATTCTGTATAGGGGGGTCAATGATCAATGCATAATCATTAATCCATCTCAAGCCTAATTCTCGTCAGTCTCCAATCTTCTGAAGCATAACGAACAAGTTCTTACATGGTGAACGAATTCTTACATAGTGAATAAATTCTTACATGGTGAACAGTACAAGGGCATTCATCACAGAATATTTCGGTTTTGATCACGCATTATGAACTATAAACAATCAGGTCAAATATGAATATTCGTTTGATTTTTATACTTGATTTATATGTGGATCCCACATTTCTTCCTTTATTATTATTATTATTTTTATTTTTAATAAAATGCTGAAGTGGTAGGTAGATGCAAGATAAAGGTAGAAAACATAGTTTAGTGCTGTAAGAGGGCAAATGTAGATGATCAGGTGTGTGCCTATGGGCTAAGTATTAATCCAAGCTAGACAAGGGCAGCAAAACATCCACGGATGCAGAAGATTTCTCTCAAAACAGTGGGGGTGAGGTTCTGAGCCTCACCTCTGTTGATCCCCAATTTCTCACCTGATGGCCCCCCTGCGACTGTGCCTGTCTTAGGTTGTTCCTCCCTTGAGGAATCTTACCCGTCTCTGGCTAACCAGTCATCTTCCGGGGCCATACAGGGAGATGTAAAGCTGGTAAGTGAGAGAGAAGCCATATTGTTTGCAAAGGTTAGCTTTTTACCTCTTTGCAGATTTATGCCCTGTGGCTTCCATGCCCAGCACTTGTCTCGAGGTATCTTTACCACCTGGAGGAATTATGATACTCGGTAAATTCGATATGAGGCACGAATTCTATTTAAGGGTTGTAATTAGGAAGGAAGAAGAAAAGCTATAGAGGTAGCATATGGAAGAAAACATGGGAGGATTGATTATTTCTTTGACATATCTTCTTGTAGAGTACCTTAAGCATGTATAGGTTTTAAACTACTAACTAACTTGCACTCACATATTAACATAATAGGAATACGGTGACATAAACAAAGCAAATCTATAATTACCATCCATCTCCAGTGAAGCCAAGAAAACCATTTAGGCACCCTAGGCATTTGTGAAAATTTATCTATGATATGATGGATATTGTCCAACTGTACTTGAACAGTCTGAGAGAAATCAGACAAAGCAACCCATTTCTGGGATCTGTTCACATCCCATATGTTCTTTTAACCATAGATAGTCTATAGTCATAAGATTTTGGAGTGCTACAACTTGCACCCCTCCCAACTCCTGGTTGAGTTCCAAATGTACAGATCCGGTCAAATTCGTTGTCTCACTGTATGCACATGCCAGCCTAGACATCTCCCTCCTCATTCCAATGGCAAGTCCAGGAAACGGTGGGGTGGACGCAGCCACAACTGCAGCATCGCCTGGATCCCTGTGGAGGCTTTTTGATGATCATCCCCGGCACACATCCTCCAGAGAGTGCTGATGCCAGAAGCTCCTCCTCATATCGTATCTTAGTTCATTTTCTGGGTATCCAAGCTAGGCCTTGATCTGCATAGAAACAAACAGACCCTTTGCGCTCACTTTGACATGCCCTCTATACCACTGTGTAGAACTCATTGGAGATCAGCACACAGGAACTGCTTTTTTTTTTTTTTATTAAGAGAAAGGAATATTATCAGAAAAGAGTACTTCCATAGCTGATCATCTGACACCCTTTAAGTGACCAACATTAAGGATATTTAAAGCATGCGTTGATCTTTGATTTACCAATAGTTTTAGCCTATCAAGGAGTAATCCCCCTTTTCTTTCTTTCTTTCTTTCTTTTTTTTAAATTTTTTAATCTTTAATCTACACTTACATGAAGAATACTATGTTTAGTATGCTCTCCCCTATATCAGGTCCCCCCCTAAAAACCACATTACAGTTACTGTCCATCAGCTTAGCAAAATGTTTTAGAATCACTACTTGTCCTCTCTGTGTTGTACAGCCCACCCTCCCCTTTCTCCCTCTCCCCCATGCATGCTAATCTTAATACCCCCCTTCTTCTTCCCCTCCCTTATCCTTCCCTCCCCACCCATCCTCCCCAGTTCCTTTCCCTTTGGTACCTGTTAGTCCATTTTTGGGTTCTGTAATTCCGCTGCTGTTTTGTTCCTTCAGTTTTTCCTTTGTTCTTATACTCCTCAGATGAGTGAAATCATTTGGTATTTCTCTTTCTTTGCTTGGCTTATTTCACTGAGCATAATACTCTCCAGCTCCATCCATGTTGCTGCAAATGGTAGGATTTGCCCTCTACTTATGGCTGAGTAGTATTCCATTGTGTATATGTACCACCTCTTCTTTATCCATTCATCTACCAATGGACATTTAGGCTGCTTCCAATTCTTGGCTATTGTAAATAGTGCTGCGATAAACATAGGGGTGCATCTGTCTTTCTCAAACTTGACTGCTGCGTTCTTAGGGTAAATTTCTAGCAGTGGAATTCCTGCGTCAAATGGTAGGTCTGTTTTGAGCATTTTGATGAACCTCCATACTGCTTTCCACAATGGTTGAACTAATTTACATTCCCACCAGCAGTGTAGTAGGGTTCCGCTTTCTCCACAGCCTCGCCAACACCTGCTGCTGTCTGTCTTTTGGATGGCAGCTATCCTTACTGGTGTGAGGTGATACCTCATTGTAGTTTTAATTTGCATTTCTCTGATAATTAGCGATGTGGAGCATCTTTTCATGTGTCTGTTGGCCATCTGTATTTCTTTTTTAGAGAACTGTGTGTTCAGTTCCTCTGCCCATTTTTTAATTGGGTTATTTGTTTTTTGTTTGTTGAGGCATGTGAGCTCTTTATATATTCTGGATGTCAAGCCTTTATCGGATTTGTCATTTTCAAATATATTCTCCCATACTGTAGGGTTCCTTTTTGTTCTATTGATGGTGTCTTTCGCTGTACAGAAGCTTTTCAGCTTAATGTAGTCCCACTTGCTCATTTTTGCTGTTGTTTTCCTTGCCCGGGAAGATATGTTCAAGAACAGGTCACTCATGTTTATTTCTAAGAGGTTTTTGCCTATGTTTTTTTCCAAGAGTTTAATGGTTTCATGACTTACATTCAGGTCTTTGATCCATTTTGAGTTTACCTTTGTATATGGGGTTAGACAATGGTCCAGTTTCATTCTCCTACATGTAGCTGTCCAGTTTTGCCAGCACCATCTGTTGAAGAGACTGTCATTTTGCCATTGTATGTCCATGCCTCCTTTATCAAATATTAATTGACCATATATGTTTGGGTTAATTTCTGGAGTCTCTAATCTGTTGCACTGGTCTGTGGCTCTGTTCTTGTGCCAGTACCAAATTGTCTTGATTACTATGGCTTTGTAGTAGAGCTTGAAGATGGGGAGTGAGATCCCCCCTACTTTATTCTTCTTTTTCAGGATTGCGTTGGCTATTCGGGGTCTTTGGTGTTTCCATATGAATTTTTGAATTATTTGTTCCAATTCATTGAAGAATGTTGCTGGTAATTTGATAGGGATTGCATCAAATCTGTATATTGCTTTGGGCAGGATGGCCATTTTGACGATATTAATTCTTCCTAGCCATGAGCATGGAATGAGTTTCCATTTATTAGTGTCCCCTTTAATTTCTCTTAAGAGTGATTTGTAGTTTTCAGAGTATAAGTCTTTCACTTCTTTGGTTAGGTTTATTCCTAGGTATTTTATTCTTTTTGATGCAATGGTGAATGGAATTATTTTCCTGATTTCTCTTTCTGTTGGTTTATTGTTAGTGTATAGGAAAGCTACAGATTTCTGTGTGTTAATTTTGTATCCTGCAACTTTGCTGTATTCCAATATCAGTTCTAATAGTTTTGGAGTGGAGTCTTTAGGGTTTTTTATGTACAGTATCATATCATCTGCAAATAGTGACAATTTAACTTCTTCTTTACCAATCTGGATTCCTTGTATTTCTTTGTTTTGTCTGATTGCTGTGGCTAGGACCTCCAGTACTATGTTAAATAACAGTGGGGAGAGTGGGTATCCCTGTCTTGTTCCCGATCTCAATGGAAATGCTTTCAGCTTCTCGCTGTTTAGTATAATGCCGGCTGTGGGTTTATCATATATGGCCTTTATTATGTTGAGGTACTTGCCCTCTATTCCCATTTTGCTGAGAGTTTTTATCATGAATGGATGTTGAATTTTGTCAAATGCTTTTTCAGCATCTATGGAGATGATCATGTTGTTTTTGTCTTTCTTTTTGTTGATGTGGTGGATGATGTTGATGGATTTTCGAATGTTGTACCATCCTTGCATCCCTGGGATGAATCCCACTTGGTCATGGTGTATGATCCTTTTGATATACTGTTGAATTCTGTTTGCTAATATTTTATTGAGTATTTTTGCATCTACATTCATCAGGGATATTGGTCTGTACTTTTCTTTTTTGGTGGGGTCTTTGCCTGGTTTTGGTATTAGGGTGATGTTGGCTTCATAGAATGAGTTTGGGAGTATTCCCTCTTCTTCTATTTTTTGGAACACTTTAAGGAGAATTGGTATTACGACTTCTTTGTGTGTCTGATAAAATTTTGAGGTAAATCCGTCCAGCCCCGTGGTTTTGTTCATGGGTAGTTTTTTGATTACCGTTTCAATTTCTTTGCTCGTAATTGGTTTGTTTAAGTTTTGTGTTTCTTCCTTGGTCAGTCTTGGGAGGTTGTATTTTTCTAGGAAGTTGTCCATTTCTTCTAGGTTTTCCAGCTTGTTGGCATATAGGTTTTCATAGTAGTCTTTAATAATTCTTTGTATTTCTGTGGAGTCTGTCATGATTATTCCGTTCTTTTTTCTGATTATGTTGATTTGTGTTGATTCTCTTTTTCTCTTAATAAGTTTGGCTAGAGGCTTATCTATTTTGTTTATTTTCTCAAAGAACCAGCTCTTGGTTTCGTTGATTTTTGCTATTGTTTTATTCTTCTCAATTTTGTTTATTTCTTCTCTGATTTTTATTATGTCCCTCCTTCTGCTGACTTTAGGCCTCATTTGTTCTTCTTTTTCCAGTTTCGATAATTGTGATGTTAGACTATTCATTTGGGATTGTTCTTCCTTCTTCACGTGTGCCTGGATTGCTATATACTTTCCTCTTAAGACTACTTTTGCTGAGTCCCACAGAAGTTGGGGCTTTGTGTTGTTGTTGTCATTTGTTTCTATATATTCCTTGATCTCTATTTTGATTTGTTCATTGGTCCATTGATTATTTAGTAGCATGTTGTTGAGCCTCCATGTGTTTGTGAGCCTTTTTGTTTTCTTTGTAGTATTTATTTCTACTTTTATACCTTTGTGGTCTGAAAAATTGGTTGGTAGAATTTCAATATTTTGGAATTTACCTAGGCTCTCTTTGTGAGCTAGTATGTGGTCTATTCTGGAGAATGTTCCATGTGCACTTGAGAAGTATGTATATCCTGTTGCTTTTGGATGTAGAGTTCTATAGATGTCTATTAGGTCCATCTGTTCTAGTGTGTTGTTCAGTGCCTCTGTGTCCTTACTTATTTTCTGCACAGTGGATCTATCCTTTGGGGTGAGTGGTGTGTTGAAGTCTCCTACAATGAATGCATTGCAGTCTATTTCCCTCTTTAGTTCTGTTAGTATTTGTTTCACATATGCTGGTGCTCCTGTATTGGGTGCATATATATTTAGAATGGTTATATCCTCTTGTTGGACTGAGCCCTTTATCATTATGTAATGTCCTTCTTTATCTCTTGTTACTTTCTTTGTTTTGAAGTCTATTTTGTCTGATATTAGTACTGCAACCCCTGCTTTCTTCTCACTGTTGTTTGCCGGAAATATGTTTTTCCACCCCTTGACTTTTAGTCTGTGCTTGTCTTTGGGTTTAAGGGGAGTTTCTTGTAAGCAGAATATAGGTGGGTCTTGCTTTTTTATCCATTCTATTACTCTGTGTGTTTTGATTGGTGCATTAAGTCCATTTACATTTAGGGTGACTATTGAGAGATATGTACTTATTGCCATTGCAGGCTTTAGATTCGTGGTTACCAAAGGTTCAAGGTTAGCTTCTTTAGTATCTTACTGCCTAACTTAGCTCGCTTATTGAGCTGTTATATACACTGTCTGGAGATTCTTTTCTTCTCTCCCTTCTTATTCCTCCTCCTCCATTCTTCATATGTTGTGTGTTTTGTTCTGTGCTCTTTTTAGGAGTGCTCCCATCTAGAGCAGTCCCTGTAGGATGCCCTGTAGAGGTGGTTTGTGGGACGCAAATTCCCTCAGCTTTTGCTTGTCTAGGAATGGTTTAATCCCGCCATCATATTTAAATGATAGTCGTGCTGGATACAGTATCCTTGGTTCAAGGCCCTTCTGTTTCGTTGCATTAAATATATCATGCCATTCTCTTCTGGCCTGTAGGGTTTCTGTCGAGAAGTCTGATGTTAGTCTGATGAGTTTTCCTTTATAGGTGACCTTTCCCTCTCTAGCTGCCTTTAAAACTCTTTCCTTGTCCTTGATCCTTGCCATTTTAATTATTATGTGTCTTGGTGTTGTCTTCCTTGGATCCTTTCTGTTGGGGGTTCTTTGTAATTCCGTGGTCTGTTCGATTATTTCCTCCCCCAGTTTGGGGAAGTTTTCAGCAATTATTTCTTCAAAGAGACTTTCCCTTTTCCTCTCTCTTCTTCTTCTGGTACCCCTATAATACGAATAATATTCCTTTTGGATTGGTCACATAGTTCTCTTAGTGTTGTTTCATTCCTGGAGATCCTTTTATCTCTCTCTATGTCAGCTTCTATACGTTCCTGTTCTCTGGTTTCTATTCCTTCAATGGCCTCTTGCATCTTATCCATTCTGCTTATAAATCCTTCCAGGGATTGTTTCACTTCTGTGATCTCCTACCTGACATCTGTGATCTCCCTCTGGACTTCATCCCATTGCTCTTGCATTTTTCTCTGCATCCCTGTCAGCATGTTCATGATTTTTATTTTGAATTCTTTTTCAGGAGGGCTGATTAGGTCTGTCTCCTTCTCAGGTGTTGTTCTGTGATCTTTGTCTGCCTGTAGTTTTGCCTTTTCATGGTGATAGAGATAGTTTGCAGAGCTGGTATGAGTGACCGCTGGGAGAGCTTCCCTTCTTGTTGGTTTGTGGCCTTCCTTGCCTGGGAGAATAGCTACCTCTAGTGGCTTATGCTTGGCAGCTGTGCGCAGACAGGGCTTCTGCTACCTGCCCGTTTGCTATGGAGTTTATCTCCATTGTTGCTGTGGGCGTGGCCTGGCTGGTGCTGCTCCTCCAAAATAGTAGAGCCCAGTTGGAGGGGGAGCGGCCGGGAGGCTATTTATCTCCATAGGGGGCCTCTGTGCTCCCTGTTGCCAGGGGGTCAGAGTGCCCAGAGATCCCCAGATTCCCTGCCTCTGGTCTAAGTGTCCTGTCCTGCCCCTTTAAGACTTCCAAAAAGCACTCTCCAAACCAAAAGAACAACAGCAACAACGAATGAGGACAAAAAAAAGGAAAAAAACACGCGATTTTCTTTGTCCTCAGGCACCGGTCCCAGGCACCCGCTCACCGGTCCTGCTGCCCTGCTTGCCTAGCACCGGGGTCCCTGTCTCCTCAAGGCTTCCAAAAAGCACCCGCCAAAAAAATAAAAGGGAAAAAACGTGCGATTTTCTTTGTCCTCAGGCACCGGTCCCAGGCACCCGCCCACCGGTCCTGCCGCCCTGCCTCCCTAGCACTGGGGTCCCTGTCCCCCTAAGGCCTCCAAAAAGCACTTGCCAAAAAGATAAAAAAAGGGAGAAACGTGTGATTTTCTTTGTCCTCAGGCGCCGGCCCCAGGCCCCTGCCCACCGGTCCCACCGCCATGCCTCCCTAGTATTGGGAAAAACACACGATTTTCTTTGTCCCCAGGCACCAGTCTCAGGCACCTGCTCACCAGTCTTGCTGCCCTGTTTCGCTGGTATTGGGGTCCCTGTCCCTTTAAGGGTTCCAAAAAGCACTCACTAAAAATAAAGAAAAAGGGGGAAAAGCACGCGATTTTCTGTTTCCTCAGGTGTCGGTCTCAGGCACCCGCCCACCGGTCCCACTGCCCTGCCTCCCTGGCATCCGGGTCCCCGTCCCTTTAAGGCTTCCAAAAAGCACTCGCCAAAAAAAAAAAAAAAAGGGAAAAATGCGCGATATTCTTTGTCCTCAGGTGCCAGTCCCAGGCACCCGCTCACCGGTCCCGCTGCCCTGCCTCCCTAGCCCCGGGGTCCCTGTCCATTTAAGGCTTCCAAAAAGCACTCGTCAAAAAAAACCACTCCGGTTTCTTTCCACCTGCCGGGAGCCGGGGGGAGGGGCACTCGGGTCCCACTGGGCCGGGGCTTGTATCTTACCCCCTTCTCAAGGCGTTGGGTTCTTGCAGGTGTGGATGTGGTCTGGATGTTGTCCTGTGTCCTCTGGTCTCTATTTTAGGAAGAGTTTTCTTTGTTATATTTTCATAGATCTATGTGTTTTTGGGAGGAGATTTCCACTGCTCTACTCACGCCGCCATCCTGGCTCCAGGACTTAGGGTTTTTAATTGCTGTTTGTTACTCTGTTTTCTTAGAACCTTAAGCAGAGGTTCTAAAACCTCAAGCTGTGGATTTGAAACTAATTCCACAGTTTAGCACTCTCTTGGGATTGCCACTGCAGTGAGACCTGGGAGAGAAAAGAGTTCCACAGAGGGCCTAGAAGACAGTATCACCAGATTTAATGGAATCAGCTCCATGTATGTCAAATAAGGCATGGAATTAAGACTAACCATGAGCATCAGGGAAGATATAGTGTTTTGTGACTTCACACATTATCTAATGTATTCAAGTGGTCGCAAGATGACTATTCATTGCACCTGAATATGTGTCTAGGCTAATGTTTTCTTACTGAACAAAGATTTCATTAGGATAGTGTTTATTCACATTGATCCAGCTGACTTCAGAAGATGGTATAGAATTTTCGACAGCCAACAGCTGTTATAAGGCCCAGGCTTATATTAGCTTTTCCCTAGGACTTGTTTTGCTTACTTTGACTTTCACTGCCTGTTTCTCCTAAACCCTCCTTTCTGGGCAGTTGCAAATGGGTACAGTAAAATATCTTCCACATGTCCAAATATAATTCATATTTTCTGTCACCCTCTGCTGCATGCAGTCCACAAATGCTATGGAATAATGAGCACTTGAATGACTAGTGAGTCATACTGTTAAGGAGGCTGTGCTTAAGTATAGTGTTTACTTACATTCACTAATTGACTCTAAAGAGTGTTATCATAATTTTCTCCTGGTGTATGTATTCAGGGTCTTTGGGAGAATTGAAGCCATCATCAGAAAATTACAGTATTACTTCAATATTTTAGTTGATGGTAAGTTATAACAGCAAACTCCCAATGTCTTCTATCCCCTCCTTGCATCACTGACTTTGTGCATTGCATAATAAATTGGAGTAGCAAGAGAGTAATGGAGTAAGAAATAGAGAATGGACAGAACTAATCTGGGAAAATTTTCTGGAGAAGTCAACTTGTGAGTTGGCTTTAAGATGAGCGAGGCATGTGTGAGAAGGCAGTAGGGCCAAATGAGAATGTCCTACTAGGTTTTCTCATTCCCTGGCTTAGGGAGATCTTGGGCAGAGATAAAGCTCTGTAGACCCATATTGGTTAGAGTCATCCCCTCAATGTGAGCCATCCTGTGCCTTGTCACAGAAGCCAAGCTAGGAATGTGGTATCTGAGTCATTATGTGCTTTATAGTGGGAGAATGAGGACCTACAATAAGAGAACCTTGATGAATGGAGAGGGAAGAACACCAGAAGGCCTGAGGCACGTAGAGAGAGTAGACAGCACTGTGACAAGGGGCCCATCTTCCCACACAATCCAGAGTTATGCTATGCAAGGCAATAGCCACTAACTTCATGTGTCTATTTAAATGTAAGTGAATGAAAACTCAAATCAATTAAAACTTCAGTTCTTTAGTCATACTAGCTACATGTGCACAGTAGCCACATGTGGCTAACCACTACTATATTGGATAGCACAGATATAGAACATTCCCACCACCCCTAGAAAGTTCTATCAGGCAGTGCTATTCTAAAGCAATGAGCAGGAATAACTGTTTGACACATTAGGTGATAAGAGGTCCCTAGAGAGCTCTGAGTACCAGAATGACAACAAAACTTTTTTTTGTGAGCAAATGAGAACACTACTGATAGTAAATGACAAAGCAAGAAACAAAAGCACAAATAGGTATATATATTTCATGCTCTTGGAAAGTTAAAATGTCACTTTGTGATGGTTTTTATTGGAAGAATAAACCATGGCCATATGTTTCAATCAAGGTGATTGAAGGTTTGTTCTTTTCGTTTTGGTTTGGGTTGATTGGTCTGGTATTTTTAAAGGCATCTGTTGGACTTACTGGATAAAATCTTACCTATTATGGTCTCATTTAAGCCCAGTCCCTTATCTGTGTGGGTTCATTACTTGATGTCAAGGCATTATTACTAAACTATTGTTGACTACATTTCCAGTATACAAATGGAAATGGAGAGGTATAAGGGATGCTACAATCTTTGAAAGGAACATTATTTCTTTTCTTTCTACTGTGCTGAATGTTATAGGGTTCAAAAACATAGGGGATGAGGATTATTTTTATTGGCATTAACTACTAACCACATGTAAAGTTCTATAGTTATACTACTCATAACACTTAAAGGAATACACTCATTTTGATACTGAAAAGATGTTTAATTGCATTATTTTGTGTGAATTTTCCATATGAATCTTGTGGTTATACTTCCCTCAAAAGACAGTCTCCTCATGGGTGAGGATACCCTGCAGCTGTTGCCAATAAGTTCTTGTGGAATTAAAGGGTGATTGCCTGCCCATGCAGATGATAGCCGCTAGTATTAAGTCTTTCTTTGTATCCTTTCTGAATGCGTCCACTGACAGCCCAAAAAGTCCATTTAGATGGTTCAAATGTTATTTTGGATGAATTAAGGCATTATTTTATTGTTTTATTCTTTCAGCAATGGAGCAGCTACCATCTTTGAGGCATTATTATCAGGCTTTCTGGAATTTTTGAGGTTACATCATGTACTTCCTTCCACTGAGGCATTTATAATCCAATAAAAGATAACTACAAAAAAAAGAGGAAAATGAAAATAACCAAAAGAGAGATATGGTCAAGATGTTAATAAAAGCAAGAACAAATTTGAGGCTGGGAAAGTGGAAGAGTGGTGCCTTTTATTATCTACTGTATGAGACAGATTTTTAACCTATGTAACCCTACTGTTATGCACCACCATGTCTAAAAGGCAGATTCTGTTCTAGAAATAATACATTTTCATTAGTAGGTCAATATAATTACCTTTAGAGTCTGCATGATAGTATATGGCATTTCTTGACTCTGTAATCCATAGAAAGTTAGCCTTAAATTAGTACTTGGGAGTTCCCTCCTCTGTTTTCCACTCCTCTGCCCTCTCCTCAGAGCTCTGTCTCCATTATGCTAGCGGCCCCTGTGGTGGAAACCTGTGAGGCTATCTTTCCTGGATCGATGCTGGTTCTTTCGGATTTCCAGAGATAAGGTTAAATGCTTTTGGATTCTTGATGTTGGAGTAGTATAAAGATAAATAAACCTCGTTCTTGCTAATGCTGATCATTTATTGTGTTTAAGTTTGCCTACAGTGCTAAAAAGTAACCCTTACCGTATATAATGTGTGAGGTTGGAAAGGAACTAGAGGGACATAACACTTGCTCTCCCAATACTCACATTATCTCATCTAATCAGAAAATATTTTATAGAAGACAGTAAAGAATTTGGATATCAAATATGTGAGCAAAGGGACAGATTCAAATGCCAGGGTTTTGTTGTTGTCATTGTTTGTTTGTTTCTTTGTTGTTCAGTTGAGCATATTATACAAAATAAGTCATATATAGATTGAATTCAGAACAATGAGCAGTTCAGTTTGAGGAAATGTGAAAGGGAGCAGTGGGGCATAAAGCTGGAGAGGTTGGAAGAGAGAGAGTATGCTGGAAAAGGTCCCAAATGTCAAGTAAGTGGTTGGAGTTTATTTGGTAGAAAAAAAGGAGCCAAACGATCATGGAATGTGACTCTAGCTGTTTAAAAATCACACATATCGCTTGCTGTCTCTTCTTATGGACTAAACTCATATTCACACAAATGTCATCTAGCTGAGTGGTAGAACAGGATGTGTGGTAGAGCTGCCTTTTCTTTCATTCAGTTGCCATCAGACACAGAATGGCTCAAGTATGCTAAGGGGAGGAGGGAGATACAAAAAATAGAATTAATTAATGACCTCTGACTTCAGAGGGTTCATAGTTTAATTAGGAAATAGATGTGGTCCCATTTAACATAACTGAAGATCACTATAGGAGAAAATGCTACTGAAATCTCAGTCGTCATCCTCCTTTTACCTTTCTACCAGAACCCCAATCTTGTTGTTTGCACCAACCTGTATTCTCAGATTCACTTGCAATTATGGTGTTTTGTGTGATAAAATTCTGCCAAATGGCACATATGCTGAGATTATGAACTACCTCTTCTTGCCTGCCTTCCGTTCTTGACTAGAATGGAGGCATTATTAGGCTGCAGGTGGAGGAGCCATCCTGGGACTCTGAAGTGGCAAGCACAAGGATGAAAATCAAATGTCAAAGATAAAGTGTAAGGATATAGTGAGCCTGGTATGTTCATGACGTTGTGAAGGAGCTGTACCAGCCCTGGGCTGCTTACCTCTGGCCTTTTCAGTACATGAGAGGAGAAAAAAAACAACACACATTTGTTTCAGCCACTAAGCTTGGATTTTCTGTTACTACTCAAAACCTAATGCAAACCCAATTGATAGCATACTCATAGAGTAGCTTATCCCAATGTCCAAATGGATATATACATGCTAACACCACAAAAAGGCTTTATGGAAGAGTTTTTAAGTTTAGGTGGAAGCTTTGAAGGATTAAAAGACCAGTTTCATATGTTCAATAGCAAATGCTAATTTGGGGTTCTAACGTGGAATTATTCTCATGAAAGAGAAGCATTCAAAGAAAGCCAATGGTGGAATAAATAAATATCAAAGGTGTGAAAAGGATTTGAGGGTGTGGAAGAGAAGAGGTGCAAGTGGTATGGAGAGGCATCAGAAATCATGGGGCCCAAAGAGTTAACTAAAAAATCCTCCAACCTAACTGGTAACTGGCCCCAAAAGAGGTTGCAGGGGAGTGACCCAGCCAGAAAGCAAAGCCTCCTTCCTGGGATCCACATCTTCATTTAGTCTTGTAAATAAATCTATGATGTGTCTCAGGCCAAGCCTAAATGAGTGCCATTCTTTTTCATTAGTAAGTTCTCTAAAATCAATAATGTTTTCTTTAAGGGAAAGCATTAGCTGTTACTAATTTATATCTCATTAACTTTTCACTTTGTTTTCCAGGCTTCAATCTAAGCTACATCTTTCACTTAAATTTTAAGCTACAGACTATATGTAATTCTTTTGAAAGACCCTAGACAGGAAGTGGTATGAAACCCATAGGTGTACATTAGTTTAGAAGACTGAGTTTTGCAAGGCTTTGAATGAGCTTTATCTTTGTAGGTCACTTAAGTGATGTCAAGTAGAAATAAGTGGTGCTATCATGGGGGGGAGAGAGAGAGGAAGAGTTAGAGAGAGAGCTCCTTTTCTCATCTTAAGTTTGTAACTCAAGATAAATTAGGTTACATTTTTTAATGTCTTGTACCTAAGACAAGCTACTATGTCCCAGAGAAAGGGAACCTCATATCTCATCATTTTGCATGCCATATTTCAGGGTATTTGGTTTTAAATAGGGCCCCAAAATGACATTATAAAGGGTTATGTAGCCTAAGGCGAGCTGTCATAGAGACTAAAAATTTTGTACAGTTTTCCCCCAAAAATAGTTGGCTGAAAGTATAACATCACTACCCTATTATTTTCCTTGCATAAAATTAACACATCACAACCAATGGTTATTTTCAATTATGTGGCGTCAAATGAGTCTTAAAAGAGATTAGAACAAGATTTGTGTAGCTTTGGAGAATTCCTGCAATTGATGGTTTGACACAGCATGGTTTCAGATTATGTCAAATCTTACAAAAGCATGTGTAGCCTGCTTGGGAGGAGGGATTCTTTTCAATTCCATCTTGTTGGAAATATTTGCCACGAAGTAATAATAATGCCTTTAATATGCAAATGATTATAATTGCATTTATTACACTGTCAAATGCAAGCTCAAATACCGGTTCTTTGTTTTACAACCCAGCCCATCACACAAAATAAGAGAAATGACTGCTTTCATTATTGAGTTCATAAGAGGAAGAACAAATTCTCTTTTTCCTGAAGTTGCTTTCTTTTTCTCTCTGATGTGTTCTTCCCCCCAACCTTGAGAAAAATAAAGGAGTTTAGTTGATCACTGAAGAATTTTGACATTCAGATTTTCTTCTTAGTCTTTATCTGTATGCCAGTAGTCCCATTATGCACACAACACTTTTGCTAAGACAAATGGCATCTTTGAAGAGGACTTTTCAGTAAAGTACCCATGTAACTACCTTTATTCTTACCTACTATTTGATCTTATTGCATTTATTGTTTTATTTCCCATGTGTCTCATTTTTTCCTCATCACTTCAACAGGAATAATGTTCTGTCCCATTCATTTTTCTGGCAACCTCTACTCCATTCACCTGGTCTCATTTCATCTTCCATTCCTCGATGAACAGGCCCTTCTGGGTGCTGTGTTTTTCCCATCATTAGGCACATGTGGGGAGGAGGAGGGGAGGAAACAGTGCCTCTGAAGCTTCAGTGATGGTTGTCTAAATTGGTGACTTTCAAAAGACATTTCCAGTATGTGAGACTTCTCAATTGTCTCACACAGAGATCCTTTTATTCAGAACATTAAATAATAAGTTATCTGGGTATACTTCCTAGACTCAAAAGATTACAGCCAAAAACTCCTTTCTACAGATGGATGTGGAAGGTGTGGGAGTCTACTAACTGCCCTCTGTTTCTTTGCCTCCCCGATTTGCTCCTGCCAAGCTTTCCTGGGCCCATGGCTTCCTTGCCTCGCCCCTTGGTGGAAGCAATCACTTACTGACACAAGTGCCTCATGAGCAACATTTTATTTGGCGGAGGTTATTTTTCACTTTTCTATGTTCTTCTTTCCAGGTACCTATGATAGGTAAATGAGAACTGGTGGGTGCCATAAGGGAGGGGTGTGGGGAGATGGGCAAAATAGGTGAAGGGCATAAAGAGGTACAACCCTCTAATTATAAAATAAGTAAGTCACAGTGATCAAAAGTACAGCATAGGAATTACAGTCAAGAATATTGTAATAAGTTGGTAGGGGGACAGATGGTAGCTACCATGGTGAGCATTTTGTAATGTATATAATTGTTGAGTCACAATGTTGTACGCCTGAAACTAATATAATATTGTATATCAGCTATACTTAAAAAAATCCAAAATAATACTAAACAGATTCACCAGGCACCCCCCCCAGCATGGTTGCTTTCTTCTAATCTATCTTTGAGAGGTATAGGATGTCCCCCTCTTTGTCCCTGTGGAAGTCTGGTCATTTCTCTTGGTGGCCCAGGTCTACTGCAGTAATCCAGCCTGCACTGATGTCAGGGTGGTGTCCTTTGCTACTAAGACTGTAGTATCTCTCCATCCTAAGAAATCCATTCTGGGCTGTGTGGGATGTTAACCCTGTTCTGCCCCTTGCTGCAAACTAGGTATATCCGGCTCTGCCTTTAATCTGGGATGGCCCAAGGGGTTCTGTTCCCTCTCATTTTTATCTTATGCCATATCTTTTGGTTCTCATTTTGCACTCTAGGCCTTGATAGGGCCTCTCTTTCCTTTTCCTACTCTGCTAGGGAAGTCTTAGAAAGTCAGAGAAAATATTCTACAGTCCTGATCTATGAGAGTGTGGAAGATGATTCTTAGCTCCTCCCATTCCTCATGCCTGAGGAGCCTAGAGTTTTCCAAATTCTGTTAACTAGCTAGGATAAATCTTACATTTGTATTTTGTATTTTAGAAGCTACCCTTCCTGTTTTCTAATTCACTTGTTTTACATATATGCACATAAAATAAGTGAATTATATAAAATAATATACATATATATAATAAAGCTTTATTGAGATACAATTCACATACTATATGATTCAGCCATTTAAAGTGCACATTTCCGTGGTCTTTAGTGTATTCACAGAGTTGTGCAGCCATTTTAGAACATTTTTGCCACCCCCCAAAAAATTTCCAGACCTATTAATAGTCACTCCCTCTCCCACTCCCCAACCAGCCCCTGGCAACCACTGATCTACTTTCTGTCTCTGTGCATATTCTGGACATTTCATATAAATAGAATTGTATATGTAGACTTTGTGCCTTCTTTCATTTAATATAATGTTTTCAAAAGTCATTCTTGTACCATGTCTCAGAACTTGATTCCTTTTTGTGATTGATAATACTCCATTATATGGATATATCAATTTTTGTTTGTCCGTTTGCCTATTTATGGACATTTGGTTTGCTTCCTCTTTCAGACTATTAAGAACAATGCTGCTATGAACATTCATGTACAAGTTTTTGTGTGCACATATATTTTCATTTCTTTTGGGTATTGTCAAAAAACAAAATTTTAACTGAGTAAATTTGAAGATCTAATTGGCTTTACTAAACAATTCATGAGTTGGGCAGCATCCCAACAAACAAATAGAAAGGAGCTCTGAGAAGCTGTACAAAATGAAAGACTTTCACAGGCAGAAGAAGCAGGGCAAAGAAGTTATTCTAGCAAAGAGTGGATTGTTTCAGGCAAGGTCATCTTTGGGAGCAGGCAAGTGTCTACTAGGCAGATCACCTCACTCACGCTGACCAGGTAATTCCAGATTTTGACTGGCAGGTTACATTCCTGAGAAAGGCAGTTAGGTTAGGTATTAAGTTTTGGTTTGCTGATGGGGCTTAACGCAAGTGACTCCATTTTGCACCTATTGCTTGTTTTTATTAACAGTATATACCTAGGGGTGGAATTGCTAATTTACTTTTAATATTAAAACTCCAGACTTGTATAGAGACCGAAATATCTACTATGTTCTCTTATAAGAGTGGGAAGAGGAAGGCATTGCCACTCCTACCCTCTAAATCAATAAACAAACCTGGTTATTGAAGGATGCTACCTTTTCCCTGCCTTCCAAGTAATCAAAACAGGGTATTCTGTGTTTAATAAGCCCCATATAATGAGGTCATTGTTTTATTTTTTCTGCTTGTGAAAAGTCAATGATAAATTGACATTTGCATTACTAACCACCCTATTTCAAAGTGGTAAAACATCCCTCTCCCAGGAAACTAGTTCTTCTCCACGTAAGGGTAAAGCTAATTAGCAAACAGACCTACAGGCTGTAACACATACTCCGTATTCTAAGGAATTTGTACAAATTACAATTCTGATGGCAAATGTAATATCCTTTTAGTTTTATACCTGAACAGCATCAGTAGGTTGGCAATATACAAAGGAATTTATTTGAAAATGTATTATTTGGATTTTATAAATAGTATGCTACAAATATGTCATCTGACAGATTTTGTGAAACCTATCTTTTCTTCTTAGACTTACTGAGCATTTTATTGGAATCTAGGAAACGTGTTTTGGTGCAAAGGAAGTAGAGGTGCAATCTCTTGGAGGCAGGTGTGAGGGTGAGGAAGATAGTGAATCATAATTTCCCCTTAAAGAGAGTTCTGAGTTGTCACTTCACATCTACTAATGGGTTTGTTTCTCCCTGATCTAGGACATTCTTTAAGTTTCCTTAATTAGCAAAGAAATTCTCATAGGTCACCGGATGTACATGTTCTTTGGCTCAGTTGGTGAGGCAGAAAAACAAAACAGTACATTCATGAAGGATGAAAAGATAACAGCAGCAGAAGCCGAATTCAGGCTGAGACTGAGCCTTTAGAGATAGCAAACCATGCTGCTCTTTTAGTGTGAAGCGCTAATCTTTGATATTTTTATGGGGAGAATCTGTGGAATTTTCTTTTTAAATACCAAACATGTATTTAGGATATGTCTATATGCTTGACCCTCATAGACTGAAATTTCACTTTGAGGAACAGGAAAAAGGAACCTAATGAAAGCCTGTAAGTAAAAGATCAATAAAATCTATAAAAAGTGGCAGCAATGAGGGAGAAAGAGCAGTGAGCTTAGCATCTGGTTCAAGTCCTACCTCTGCCACTTTATACTAGGTACATGAATGACCATAAGTACACTGTTTAACTATTCTGTGCTGTAGTTCCCTCATCTGTAAAATGGGAATAAATAATAATAATACCTACCTCAGTGTTGTGGAGATCAAATGAAGACATCTATATGAAAGCACCATGCATATGGTAAATCACAATACAATTACACATTTTAAATAATTAATTAAAAATCAAATTTAAATTTTAACTGATAATTATAACAGCACATTTTTCTTCATAGGTGCAAGATCCTATGGTATCTTGATTTGGTGAAGGGCGGGGGAGTCGGAGGGTGGGTCTAGATTTTCGTGAATTTAAATTTTCATCAGTTAGCATGTTCCTCTCAAAATCCAGGCTTTTGTACTATTTCTCTTTAGTTCTTCACAGTAAAATACATGAAATGAAGACACTCAGGTATCAGATTAGCTTGACATCAACATAGCATCACCAGCCAAGCAGTGAAATCATGTCAAAACAAAATTAAACCAAACACTAGTTAATTACCTGAGCACTAAAACATCTAAATGCTATAATCAAAATATACACTGTGCTGTCAGGACTTGATTTTAGTCACTCTTTTTGGTAATTGGGTCAGAATTCAACGTTTAACTGTTGTCTTCCAGTGTGGTGGAGTTACAGTATGGCAGAGCAACCTCTACCTCCAGGGTCCTGAGGTACAAGCCATGTCCCATCTGGATATATTTCCACCAGGCCCACTGGGGGTTACAAATCCATCTGTTCAAATATTTCACTGGAGCTAGAAACTGCTTGTTTAAAGGGCCCCCAGGTGTCTTTCTTTCTCTATGCAGTGAATTCTTCTTGACATTTCTTTACTTTCTGATCTTGTTAAACATCTTCATTCTGTTGAGTAAATGAACAGCAGCCTCAGTAGAAAGGAGATCTGTGGTCTGTCTCAGACAGGACTGGGCTGACAGGTCTCAGGCTGCCTCAGCCTTAAGGGAAAGAACTAAATGATCTGTCTTTCAGGGAGTTTAATTGGTGATCCTCTTGTTGGTTGGTTCATGTGTAACTGCTCAGGCTTTGACGTGCATTCCATCATGGATCTTAATAAATTACTTTTTTGGTTATGAACTTAGAAACAACATTTGTATTATTAATATAGCACCTAAATGTTGAAATAAATCACCACAGGTGGCAAAAAGAGCTTAAACCATTCACCCCACTATTTCCTTGACCTGTCTTGGGAGAGAGGAAATGGCAAAGAATTAAGTGGTATGAATGTCCTGCATTTGTGGAGAAACAGAGCAAATCACTGTTTTTTTAAGGGGAAAACATATAAAGCAACTATATTTCTAAAGAGATCATTTCAATTATGTGTCCCTGTTTCAGTTCGCTTTAGATTTCAAATTGTTAGGAACTCTTTCTAAATTGTGTCTAGTTTCCTGTCTTAATAAAAAGTTGGTCAAGTTGAAATAAACCTTTCTATACTGTTGGGAACTCTTCTAGTGTCCTTGAGCAACTTTATTGTGTAACTCTGGCACCCAGTGTCTGGACCACTGACTGCTTTGACCATCAGTGAACAATGTCTATAGTCATAGGTGGAGATGTAGATGATTTTAAAGGATTGAGCTGAATTGCACTGAGTTCTTCATTCATTCCCTGGAGTTACTTTTAATGAAACTGCTATGATGCTTGTCTCCATGTGGATTGACACTTCCTTTTCTAAGTAGAGTACTCAAATCATGAGTTGAGAGTTCTCTTAATCATGATCATTGTGATATGACTAATCAAGATTTTATTCTAGTTAGTAAAACAGGTGTGGGTGGTAATGAGGAGGGAGAGATTGAGATCATGATAACCAAAATGGTGTCCATCCTATGGGCACATTTATGATGTAGAAAGTTTTTTTATGGTTGGCAAATATATCATAGTAGATAGGAAAGAATTCAACTAGAAGGAAAACTACTTCTTCTGTTTTACTGATTATTGGGGGTGGAGGTAAGATGATAAACATAAATAATAAAATTGGAATAATATATGGAGCCTATGTTATTTCAACATATTAGAAAATGGGCTATGAAGGGGACGGCCTTTGTCTTCCCCCATGTCTGGATGCAGAATGGGAAAGTACCTGCTTGGAAACAACTGGTGCAGTACTTGGAAATTATCTGCCCACAAGAGCATATCTTGTTCTTGCAATGAGCCAAGATGCCTTATGCTGCAGACAGGAAGGCCTTGGGGATGTATGCACACACACAGCCCCTGCTTACTGGACAGATTTTAAGAAATCAACAAGATGTTCTGGCCTGTTCGCCCTGAGTAGGGAAAGATAAATATAGCATTTGGCTGAGGTCCGAGAAAGGCAGTATAAAAATAAGGGAGTTAACACCACATTGGGCCTGCAGCCATTTTCTGACTGTCTTTGTTGTCTGTGTTTTTTGTTCATTCCCATTCCACCATAGCGGTTCGCTACAGGCTATATACTTACATGACTAATTTTGGCTCCTAGAAAAATTATTTTCTTAGGTATATACTACTGACTATGAGGGCATACAGTTCATCTTGTAAAAGATAGAATTTTCAGCTGGTTGACTATCATCTTATTCATAGTTCACTGAATGTGCTCTATGTCCCATAAAAATAACAAGGAACATTTTTATTATTTGATACAGCATTATTCTAAGGAGCCACTGCATAGCAATAGCTACTTTATTTGCTGTTTACTAAATTCTCTAATCAAATTAAATGAGGCATTTTATGTGCCCTCTAACTCATTTAAACCATCATGCTTGTTGGAGATGATGTGCAAAATCCTGAGTGTTCATAGGTAGCTTACATGGCATTCAAAAGTCTGGAGAGAAAATGTCTCAATATCTGAACATCAGAAATATAATTTAATTGGTTAATTGTTTTGTTTCTTTAGCTTAGCTAAACTCTGGAACAACTTGATATCTATATGTTTTAGTTCTCTTTCAACATGTGTTAACACCAGGGTTGATTTGGAATGATTCTTCCAACTTGGAGTCTGTCTTGCCAGTGGGTTTCAACCCTGAAGAAGTTCACTATGGATTCAGTGAGACCAAAGAAATGACAGTGGAACATTCTTGGGTTGAAAGGGTTTATACCCAACTTTATTCTCCCAGTGGCAGGTCAGTCACTAGAATCCCATCCACTCAGAGCGAGTCTGCATGCAGCAAGCCAGTCTCTGCCTCTGGGCCTCTCTGCCACCACAGCCATCTAAGTCTCTGTCCTCGGCACTGCCACCACTCCAGCCTCTGCTCTGCTCTCCTGCAGCCTTGCAGCTGTGCCACCGTGTCTCCCAGAGCACTGGGCAGAGCTCTTTATTGCCCACAGGTGTGCAGTGAGCTAGTCAACCAGGGACAGGTGAGAATCCTAGCCACAGGAACCTTCACTTTATACACAGAGTCCATCTGGACAAATGTGTGGGTGTCTGTAAAGGGCCAAAATATGAACTGGATCATGTACTAATAATAAATACCATCATAATATAGCTAACATTTATTGACCATGTTTTATATTCCAATCACATGAACTATATTAACTTAATTCTGACAACAACCCAATCTGGTAGATATTATTTTCATTACCCCCAATTTATATATGAGGAAATTGAATCATGGGGTGGGGGCTAAATAAATTGTCCAATTTGGTACAGGTTCAAAGTGGCAGACCTGGGGGATATGAACTCAGCCAGCCTAGCATTAGTATTTATAATCTTAATCACTAAATGAAACAACTTAGTGATGTCTGCATATGATACCATAGAACCCATTACACCAAAATTATTGGTTTCTTTTCTGTGCCCTTTAGTTTCTGTCCCATTTTTTTCCTTTCTTAATCTCAGTGCCAAACACCTATTACCTCCATTTCCTTACAGTTCAGAGCATCCTACATCCTATGTTGATGGTTTTAATCTCCAAATGTAGCATCTTAGAGGTTACTGTTGATCTCCCAATGATCAGAATCGGTGTTGTTGTGTTGTGTTGTGTTTTGTTTTCTCCCTTGTTGTATTCAAGCTCTTTGTTTATATAACTCTATTTCCTTCTGTGGGGAAAATGGAAGTTCCTATGTTCAGGATCCTCACCTGATCCTAAACTACTTGATGATGTAACTGGCCTGCTGCTAGGCTACTGCTCTCACACCCATAGGCCATAAGTTATTATTGACTGAGTCACTATAGAATGAGCACTGCCCAGTGCTCTGGGTGGAGGCAGAGATGAAAGACTGCAGACCTGCAGACTCTTGGATGCAGACATAATTCTAGTGCTTGACCTTTCCCCGGGAGAATAAACCCTTTTACCCTAAGAATGTTCCATTGTCATTCCTCAGTCTCACTGAATCCATAGTGAACTTGCCTAGGGCTGACCCTCAGGCAAGACACCTTCTGCTGTTCCTGTGTCTCCTCCACTGGATCCTCTTCTCTTGCTCCCCCTTCTTTTCTCATTCTTCATTCATTCTTTCTGTTTATCAATGTATTTATTATTATAACTCCAGTTACTACCTGTGGATAAAGTGAAGGTTCCATGACCAGGAACCTCATCTGAACCTAAACTACTTGATGATGTAACTGGCCTGTTGCTAGGCTACTGCTCCCACACCCTAGACAATTAACTATTATTGACTGAGTCACTATATACAGAGCTCTGCCCAGTGCTCTTGGCGGAGGCAGAGATGAAGGAGGATTACAGACCTGCAGGCTGTTGGATGCAGACGTAATTCTAGTGCTCGACCTATTGCTGAGAGAACAAGCCAGGTAATAAACCCTTTCACCCCAAGAATGTTCCATTGTCATTCTTTGGTCTCACTGAAGCCATTGTGAACTTCCCTGGGGCTGAAACACATTGGCAAGACACTGCCTCTGTGTTAGGTTTCTCTCTAACCTGTATCATCAGCTCTAATCATTTTACAAGCTCTTTTCTCTCTAGCCATGTTTTACACCCTTCCAGGAGCTCAATTAACCTAAGAACAAACTCATTACCTTCTTTACCAAACCAAGTTTGACTCCCCCTTTTCCATTTTAATAGGTGATTCAGCCTCAAAATCCATCTGTTACTCATCCTTCTGATTCCCTTATCTCGTCAATCATCAAGTCCCGACGATCCTTCTTTTGTAATGTATCTCACCATTAATTCCTCTGTATTCCTGGGGTCTGAATATTTTCCAGGCATCATTATCTCTTCCTTGCAAGAGTATAATAACCTTCTAACTGGTCTCCTGGCTTCCACGGTGATTAGCCACCAATGCTTTCCTGATTTCATATCCCCATCACCTGTTTGCTGTTTGAGAGGAGGCCTATACCCATAATAAACCAGAGTTAAAATGGGTGCCAATAGAATAGTTTGAAGTCAGGGGAGCAAGTTGTCGTTGGCTGGGGTAATCAGAGAAAACTTTATGAAGGAGATGAAATTTAGAATTTAAATCAGTAGAGAAGACTGAGGGAGGCATTTAAGATTGGGAAAGATGTGTGAATAGAAGTTTGAGATGGAAATGTAAGAAAAGTTTGGGGACAGTTAGTAGGCTTGGCAGAACCAAAATGTTATTGTAGGAAAAATGAGGTTGGGAATATAGCCTGGGCTCTGATTGTAGGTAGCCTTGAATACCAGGCAAACAAATTTAAAATGTATCTTCTACATTGAAAATGGACAAAGACATGATGCAATTAGCACTTTTGGGAAGATGAATCTGGCAGCTGTGTGCAGAGTAGATTAGTGGGAGGAGGGACTGGAAAGAGGAGGCCTGGTTTGGAGGTTGTAATAGAGTCCAGATGTGAATTAATGAAGGCTTTCAACAGAATGGCAGTGGGACCAGAACTAATGAGATGGGTGCATATGTGAGAAGCATTATGGAAGGAAATTTGATAAGGTTTTGGGAAGGGCTGAATTTGGCCTCAGGGCTGGTGGTGGGAGGGGTAGTGGAAGGGTTCAGGTCCAGATGACCAGTAGAGTATCTATCAAAATGTTCCCATCCTTCAATATCCAGTGCTTCCTCCTGTAAGAGGACTTGTCCTGAAAGAGCATGGGAAGCAAGGCACTTTGTCTATAATAAATGCTCAAATAGGATTAAGTGAAAGCCCACTCCAGCTGGCAGTGACTTTGCATGCTCTGAATAAGCTACATGCCTTGTACTAAAATGGTTTTGAATTTGAGGATGCTTTACCTCTATGGTAAGAGAGAGCAGGGGCTTCTAGAGGACAGAAACTATGTCTTGTTCCTTAGATGCCCATCCTACCTAGTCCAATTCTAGACCCCTAGTAGTTTTAAAAAAGATTTTCCTTGACTGATTCCTCTCATTGTCTCAGGGGCTTGGATCAGTCATGTTACAGGATATTTCTTTGTGCATTATGCTGATGAGGCTTACAGTCTACCTGTATTACCACATCTGAACCTCAGGTACTCACAGAGACTTTTAGTATGTCCTCTTCCATAGTCTCTTTTCTTATTCCAGTAGTGTTTACTGAATTAGATCATGTATTTTATGTTTCAATAGGTGCTTGGTAAATGTTGGTTGATTTTATTCTAACATTCCTGGCTGTGGTATGGGCTGTGCTTCATAGCTAATGCAGCTTTAACTCGATTGCATATTTTAGTAACACTCCAGAAAGTGAATGTATTTGCACAAATGACAGATTTTATTGGTTTAATTTTGTAAACTGTTTAAAATTTGGTTCATTTCTTCTCATTTTCAAAATATTTTTTGTTCAAGTGAACTATATGGATACTCAATCTCTGAAAATATTTGCTATTGCTTGAAAAATACAATGTGCTTTATATCCCAATATTAAAAAGCAACCAAGGAATCGATTATCTATATAAACAAAATATTTATTTCACCTTGAGACTTTTCCCCAAGTAACTTTCTCTCATATACTAATGCCAGTTTCTACAAACATGCATACAAATTTTACCTTAAGTTGGTAAGATTGATATAATTTACACTGATAAGGTTTAGTGTATTTGACGGTAATTCCCATTAGACTAAATTGTTATAGGAATTTCTCCATTATGGTTAAAATTCTAGAGTCCCGTATTCTAAAGCCAAGTCTTCCGCTTGTTGTATGAGAGTTTAGTGAGAACTTAGGCAAGGCATCTGGCTTGCCTGGGTTTCTTTTTCCCCATCTATAAAACCAGAGTGCTAAACCAGCTCACCTTCTATCCTAGCATTAATTTTGGCTTCAGATTAGCTCAAGGAAAAACCAGGCCTTTTTAAAAGCACACAGCATGGAAATTTCAGGGAACTGTAGAACTCTAAGAACAGGTTCTGCCCCAGCATACTTGGACCTCATGGAAATTAGAATGGGGACAGGAAAAACACCAGGATTGGAGGCTACTTTCTCTGAAGATCTGGCTAATTACAAAGCTAGTTCATTTTTCTCTCTCCCCTCCCTGGCTTCTTGCTTCCCATCCTCCCTCTTCTCCTTATTTCTCTTCACATTTCTGAAGTATGCTTGCTTTCCACCACTGGCTTCCTCTTAGCATTGGTGTACATGTGGCCCACTAAAGTTCTAGCCCTAAGTCTTCCATGACCTTCTAACTCAGCCTCCGCAATTATCAGGCTCATCCACTCAATGTCCAATTACAAAATTCAAGAGAAAACAGTTGGACTAGTGCATCTTTTCAAGTCAGACCTCATAAGTCATAGGTTGTCAAGTGTCCACAGTGGTCCAATTAGCTGTGGCCTTTGAGGGTGCCAAAATGGGAGTTAATGACAGCAGAAGATATATCCAGAAAAGTGGGTGGACAGGTAGACAGGTACCTTGAACTGTATCTAATATATCTTTCATAACTGAAATTCTATGAATCAGAAGTATTATTTCTTACTGAACAATAAAAGAGATAGTGCTCTAATGGGTAGCATTTCAGGAATTAACCAGTGGTTGGGAGAGACTAACTCTCTTCAATTAACTAGCTGTGCAAACTGGGGCAAGTCACTTCACTTCTCTGTGTCAAGAAGGGGTTTAGGATCTCTTTCCCTGTCAGCATTGTGTTTCCCCACGGTACTTCCCTTATTTTGCTTTTGAAGCTTCTGGGGTGCTATCCACTGGCTATCAGATCAGGAGGGACTTTCCCTTCATAGCACCCCAAGCTCCAGGCTTGTGGCTGTGGGGGAGGGAGTTCTATTGTGTATGACACTGTGTACCAGGAATTATACTTGGCACTCTACATACATTATCTTGTTAAAACCTTTCCACAACAATATGAAGTGGGTATTATTTTATTTCCATTGTGGAGATGAAGAAACTAAGCTCCAGAGACATTAAACCACTTACCCATGTTACAAAGCTAATAACAGTAAGCTAATAAGACTTTTCCATGCTGTCTGTAAGAGGGAATGTCTTTCCATTTCTCTGGAGCCTAAAGGTTGGTGGGAAGTTTTGACTCTAATGGTCCAGAAGTGGGGAAAATGTCAGGTGCTGACATTATTCCCTTTTGGATTGAGAAGCCAAGCAAGCTAGAAACCTCCTAAATATTCCTACTGGAGATCTTTTTCTGACTCCTCTACTAAAATAAATAAAAAAGAAAGAAGAAAGGAAGAAAAAAGGAAGGGGCAGAGAATGAGGATAGGGTAATAGCTAGACTTGCTCTGTACCAGATCCTTTCTGGGACCTTCTTTTTCTTTGCAGTAAGCTAATTTGCACTAACTTGGTGGCAATGGGTTACAAGGTTCTGCATCTCATAAATTTTCAAATGGGCATTCTGGAAACACTTGCTTTCATACAAAGACATTCCTATAGTAGAAGGGGAGTTTTAGGTGCCAAAAGCTGGGCAGTGGAAGAGCCATTTGGGGACAGACATATGAAGTTCTTTGGGCACATTGCTATTCTTCACTCCACATAGGTAGCCATTTACTCTGCTTTCTGCAAACCTGGCCATGCTGTCTTTGGCTTAAACCTGATACCTGGGGACACATAATTATTTTGCCCTCATCATAAAATCACAGACTTGGAGTTACAAGAGACCTTAAAGCTCATGTAGTTCAAGCCCCTCATTTTTCATGACAGGAGACAGACACCATGGGTTAAGTGATGTCCTTAAAGTTAGTCAGTTAATGATTACGTACAACTGGTTTAAAGAGCCAACATACTTGTTGTTTGTAATGAAAATGTTTACTTTCACAGAAGATAATCTGTTGGGGCCTGACCTAGTGATCCGACCTGAGGCCTGTGCTACTTTGAACATTTGCTATTATCTAGAGTCCAAAGAAAGCCTTTACCAACTTCTGTCACCCATATTCCCCCTTTCTCACAGAAGCTGGCAGTGAGGGTCCATAGAACTGTTAAACTTTGTTTCTTTGGAGTCCATTTGCAAATGTGTGATTCAATTCTAGATTTCTCCTGGATGATTCTGAGTAAGCTTGTTGTTTTAATTTCTCATTGGTCCCTGCAATTATTCCACTACAAGCATATGTAGAAATTGTCCTGGCATCCTAGCTACATTCCACTGCATTATTTTTGTTATACAATATGATGAAATTTTATAAATATGTTTGTTTATACCACATTCAGGGGTGTCTGCATAATGTAGGAGCAGAACTACCACTCAAGACAAGAATGTGAGAGTGGACTTAGAGTGCTATATATTTGAATTACTGCTTATACCTTTAGGGGATTTCCCTATTTCAGTTGTGCATGTGCTCTGAAAAGTTTCTCTGAAAAATAAATATATATATATGCACTTCAGTTCATCCTCCCCAAAACTAGTTACTGGAATTTAAAACAAGCCATAAATCTAAGAAAGAAGAAGGATGGAGGGACAGAGGGTAAAGGCCTGTTGGTTGAGATTGATTGATTGATTGATTGATTGATTGATTGATTTTGATTTATCTGAGGTCACCAAAAAGGCATCTAGCTTTCCTATTCCCTTTGCTTTCAACTGGAGGAGTCTACCCACTTAATTCTTCCAGATTCAAGAAAGAGAACTCAACAGAATATCTGATTGAAAATTTGTGCTCCTGGCCCAAGACATGAAACTATTTGAAATTATCCATTTAGATTATAATTTCTAGATGTTAGCTGATAGGTAGACAGAGCTCCCTTTGAATTGTGCATGGTTTAAATAACTTGCTACTTAAGTCACTAGCCTGTTTTAGAAAGTACATCAACACATTACAGTGTTTTTTCTCATTTTCTTGAATATAAAATTGGATTTTGGATAACAAGATATGAGACAAATGGGTATAACTACTGTACAGTGTAATTGCTCCAGGTGATAGTGCTATAGCAAAATTATTACAGGCAGATTCAAGATGCAAAAATTATTTATTTGACAGCAAGCAGAAAAACAAATTACTCAGACTGTGTACATGTGCTTCCATAATTGCTCATGAATTATTATGGTTCATGCTAAAATTCACCTAGTTTGTCTATACTACATGATTTTATTTTAAATCCGAAAAGGCAAATCATTAGGAATTGAAAAATGTAATCTGCCTTATAAAATGAATTACTAACATTGGAACATGGCAGTTTGTGTGCAACTTTTTCATTTGTTATCACCTATCTGTCAAAATCTTTATTTCGTGACAGCTTTTAAGACCACATTGCTTTCAAACACCACAATAGAAAATTCTGACACTGGAATCTCACTAAAATATTGTTTGCCATAAATTAGCAGACATTATAAGGTGGATATGCATTGGACCCTCTCCAAGAGGATTTAGTTACTGGATGGCATAAGGTACTTTCCCTTATAATGTGGCTGCCCTGGCTCTGATCGTAACAACTGTGTTACAAGAGGCTTCAGTGGGCTTAACTCTGCATAGCTTCTTGAACTGAATGTTCTGATTGGAATAAATTGCCTTAGCTCAGGAATAGATGTCCAGTTATTCAATGCAGTCTATGCCCATTCACCATTGATAGGTGATACTATTAGTCAGGAGTTATATAATATCATAAACTATTCGTTTTATGCTTCAGTGCCAAGAACACCACACTGGCTACGTAACCTGGAATAACCATGCGCTCTATGTACCACTGTGACTCTTGTGAGGAATAAAGGCAAATTCATGGGAAAATGCTTCATAAATGTAGAAAGGAGGCTATCTTTCTGACTGCTAAAATGAAGATCAATTGCTTCACAGTATTATTCCGAGTGTGTGTGGCCAGGGACAACCTTGGAATTTAGGAAGTGCTCATATCAGGCACAGAAGTCTTCCAGGGCATGTCATATATATATAGTGGCCACAACTGCCTGAAGAGAAAATAAACATATATGCCCTTAAACAATTATTTCTGTGTTTCAAAGTATTAGGACAAATATGTTTCATCTATTTCATGTAGCTGAATTATTATGTTTTTAAGTATATTTAATGGGGGGAACTTAATGAATCATCTCATACACAAACTGATACATGAAAATGTGGACACTGCATAGTGCTGTGTATGGTAGTAAAGTTAGGCAATTGGAGTTCTTTTGACTTCTGGATCAGGTGTAGGCAAACTATGGCAAACCTGGCCCACTGCCTGTTTTTATAAAATTCTATTGGACACAGCTGTGGCTGTTTCTATACTGTCCATGGTTGCTTTCTCATTAAGATAGCAGAATTGAGGATTTCCAACAGACAGTATGGTCCATAAAGCTGAAAAGATTTATTATTGGGCCCCTTATATAAGAAGTTTGCTGACTTCTGTTCCATACTTGTAGAAAAACTACTCAAAAGTCCCTCCCTCTTTTCACATGCAATGCACTCTTTCCCCCTGATGTGTACCAGCTTTCTGGGACTTCATTTTGATGAATGAGAGAAGCTACAAGGATCAGCTGATAAGGCCCTTGATTTTACTTCCTTCCAACTGTCATTCCAATTTTCCCTATATAGCCAATAAGAATAGTAGGTAATCTTCACTAACTGGAGTTCCCCAGCAAGTTTGGAAGATTTTATCTTTCATACAAGTATCATAGGGAGGTAATGTGTTTTCTGAAACCTTTAATGCACCTCTGCTAATATATCATGCATATTTCACATTGAATTAGCAGACCCTGCAAGTGTGATACACAAATACACTGTTTTTTTCTACCCTGGGCTCTGGGAGCCCTTATCATTTCTGGATCCCCAGGTCTTGTGGGTATCTGCCCAAATCATACTCCATTCCTAAGAAAGGGGCCATTCAGTCTAAGGAGAGGAACTGCCCACAGTCTGGCCTGGTCCAAGATCCTTTCCTACTTGCACTTGTTGATCAGGTCCCTGAGCTCTATTTAAAGGCCTTCCATTTGATTGAGACTCCCCAAACCCCACCTGAGTTCTAAAGAGGAGAGTTAAGAGATCTCTTCCAAAGGTATCAGTTGCTATACAAGGTTCCTGGGGAAGCTGATGACTTAGATATTTGTTGTAATGAGTTAAGGACATGCATATGTTCCTGTCAACAGCAGGAGGTGGGGAAGAATAACCTGAAAGGATTTTAAGCACTTTTTACAAAACAGAAATCTTATATTAATTTGGAATTCACTAATCCTGAGCTGACAGCAGATTGCCCAGAATCAGGCTGTGTCTCAGAAGCAGTGACTGACCGAGTTCTCACATCCTTTTTTGGATGAGAGATGCTGGTAAGTCCTGGGTTATTGCAATGGAGAGCATACCATAGGTGCTCCCTACTACATCCTTCCCTAACTACTTTCAGTGCTTGTGCTCTCTCTGCATGAATTGGCAGTACAGCATAGTGCTTAAAATCTCAGTGTTGGGCATCAGGCAGTGTGCAGTTAAATCCTGGCTCTACCACTAATAAGCTGTGTGGTTTTAAGTGGATTATTTCCTCTCTGTGTCTTAATCTCACTATCTGTAAATAAGGATACTAATAGTAATAGCTACCTGATGGGATTTAGGGAAATATTAAGCAGGTCCTTACAAAGCATGTAGAATAGTGTCTGGAACTTAGTGTGCACGTAGTTTTAGCTACTGTTACGATATCATCTATATCTTGCTTTATTCTTTCTGTTTGCACATATCACCATCATGGGGGTGGCTCACAGCACCTCCAAATTAATGTATTTAAACTTGAACTCATCCATGTCCCCAACTGCTCCTTCTCCTGTGTTGCCTATTTCAGTGATAAAAGACCATTACCTGAGCCAGATCATTCTTGACTCCTTCTTTTCCTTTATCCTCTACATCCAGGTGATGTTACTTTGTACTTCCTAAATATCTAACATTGACCATTCATTCGTTCTTTGATTTATATATTCTTCATTTATTATAAAACATTTACTGGGTGCCACCCACTGTGTGCTAAAATTTGGGAGGCTGGTAGTACTGTCAACCAAGCAGAAACCTAGGAGCCACTAACTCTTCCCTCTCATGCTCCAAGGCCAATTTTTCTATCTTCTTACTATTGTTTATGTCCATCTCCTCTTCTGTTCCTTTTCTACCACCTTGGTTCATCTTCACAATTGTTTTTACCTGAACTATGGTAATAGTTTCATAAATTATCTCTATATTTTTAGTCTTGACCCCTCCCAGTCTTCACTCAGTACTATTACTAGAATAACAAATCTATTCTAAAGATCCTTCAGTGGCTCCACATAATTTTCAGGATAATTTTTAATTTTCAAACTTTTTGGCTTACTGTACAAAGCCCTTTTATGATCTTCCCTCTTATTTACCTCACTGGAGTCTGCTCCTGACATTTGCCCATATGTTCTAGCCATATGGAACTACTTGTAGTTTCCTGAACATGTCGCATTGTCTCGGACCTCCATGACCTCACATGTATGGCTTCCTCTGCTTAGAATATCCTCTCCTCTGTATTCATCTAGTTATTGGCTCCTCATTCTTCAAAACTTAGTCCAAGGGTCACCTCCTCTGCAGAGCCCTCCTTGACCTCCCAGTCTGGCTTAGAAGCTCCCATGACACCTCCTTCCTCTGTCATCTCACATTGAAGAGGCAGTATGCTTAATGGTTAAAAGCATGGCCTGAGGAACACAGTCCCTATATTTGAATATTGGCTCTCACACTTACCAGCACTGTAGTTTGGGTCAAGTTACTTAACCCCCAGTGTCCTTGTCTATAAATTGGGGAAATAATAACAACAAAACCTACCTAAAGGGGTTGTTGTGAGGATTAAATGAGTTAATGCATGTAAAATGCTTAGAATAGTGCCTGGCACAAGGTAAGCACTTTGTTACTCATTAATATCATTTTTACTATAACCATTTATTTAATAACCACACGAGGCTGTAAGCTTCCTGAGAGTAAGGGCCATGTAATACTGGGCAGTGTAGCCCTAGAGCCTTCTCTGGTGCCTGATATATAGGTGCTCAATAAACACTTGTTGAAAAAGGAATGATGAATGAATGAATAAACAAACAAACAAATAAATAAATAAAGGAAATCAAGAAATGGAGAACTGAAGTGCCTTACCCTACCAAAAGCAATTATCCTAACCCATCAAACCTTTTATACCTGTAAGAGGCAGAGGCTAATGGCTACAGCTGGCCTTTCACTTTGCATATGCCGTGGCTACTCTGTTATTTGGGGTAGGTATGCAGGCTGAGATCTGCTTTCAAATGTTGGGAGTTTTTGCCTTTACTATTACTTTAAGCCTGGAATATAGGAATGATGCCATCCTATATTCCAAAAGTGAAATCCTAGCAAATTGCAAAAGAAAAAAAAATGGAAAGGCTTCTTAATCATGGAGCTAGCTGTGCTCCATTCTGCTTATCTAGACACTTGGAAAGATGATTTCGAGAATTTGCCGGATTCCAGATTAATCAGAAAGCACATGAACTGGGATGACTGACAGCACAGTAAGAACAGCTCTGCTTCATATGATGGAGACACACTGACCTAGATTTGAGACTGTTCAATTACCCAAGAGAAGCCTTCTTGATGACACTTTTAATGGGGAGTGGAGAGGAACTTTCTATTGGATTGGCAACTCCTCTATAATTAAGACTTAGTCCAAACTCAGTGTAAGACCTTTTATAAAATGTCATCAAATGTGAAGAGCCTTATTATAAATTATGACCTTACTTCCATCCATTTCTCTTTGTCATCAATTACTACTCTGTGGGATTTGATCTTGCCTTTCTTTGACCAGATACCTAGGCAAGCTAGGTTTAGTACTCCATCTTTTCTCACCTCTTGTCTGAACCTGTAATCAAGAAGTCCCAGAACACTGACTAGAATAATAAGACAGCTGTTTGAACATTGATATTTAGAGATAATGTGGTGAGGGAAGTGGTGGTTCAGCACTTTGCGATGAAGAGGTAGGAGTATTTATCATTTTATGACTGGTGATTTGCTGGCCACCTACCAAGGGCCTCTTCCCAAGGAATGATTCCCTAACTTTGTGACTGGCTATATGGGCAGAAACAAAATTTTCAGGAGATAAATACCACTTTTGTTCAGACAATTTTATTTTTCCTTCCTCGGACTCACTTCTCACGGACTTGTTCCAGCTGCAATACCACACTCTCCTGAGGGCAAAGCACCTGGTTGATTTGGTTGATTCAGTCGTTTCACTGATCAGTCACTTCAACAAGAGGTGATGAACAAACACAATTCTGTGAAAACAACTTTGGGAGGGTTGCCAACAGAACGAGAGAGAACGGCACCACCTAACCCTATCTCCTCACTACCCCCCTAAATAGCTTCCAAAACAGCCTTGCCTACAATAGAAATGGGGGAAGTTTCATTGCAAAACTGTAAAGCTGGGAAAGGGTATATATATTCAGGAAACATAGTGGAAGAACATGCACTTTGGAGTCAATACACTGTTTCACCCCTTTATTGTTAGTAGTAGTAGCATGTATGGAGTGTGTACTGGGCACTGCAATCTATGTTGGATGCTTTTAAGTAATTTACATTTTATTGTCCACTGACCCAGAAGAAAGGTACTATTATCCCCATTTTATAGATGGAGAAACTGAGGTGCTGAGAGGTTATTTTAATTGCCCAAAGTCTTATAGCCACAACAATAGCAGATCCTGAATTCAAAAATGGGTATGTCTAATTCTAATTCCTAAATTCATAGTATTTTCCCTCTTCTTCTTGTCTAACAAGCATGTGACATGGCCAAATAATTTAGCCCCAAGTTTCCTAACCAGTGTTCCACAAGTAGGTGCCTATAGGGGTGCCTGTGGCCTACAGGGGAGCCAACGCATTGATCCCTCTACTGTTGGATGGCCAATAAAGCCTGGGATGCCTGGTCACTTTGAACTGCTAGAAACCTTGTCATTTTATGCCAGTGAACAAACACATTTTATCGTGTTCTGTGTGTACAATGACATGAAAAATTTGGGGTAATGAAGTTTAACTTTTGTGCATTTTAGTGTCTTCATCTGTAATGTGGGACTAATGCTAGGGTTTTGCTGAGGATTAAATGAGATAATGTACAGAAGTCACTATATTAGGGTTCTCCAGAGAATATCTATCACCAGATTTCCCTATGTATATAAAGAGATTATTATACGGAATTGGCTCATGTTATTATGAGGGTTGACAAGTTCCAAGATCATCAGTCAGCAAGAGAACCAATGGTGTAAGTTCCAGTCTGATTGCCAGCAGGCTTGACCCTGGAAGAGCTGATGTTTCAGTTTGAGTCCAAAGTCAGGAAAAAAACAGTGTCCCAGCTTAATGCAGTCAGGCAAAAGGAAATTCTTTCTTACTCAGGGGAAGGTCAGCCTTTCCATTCTAGTCAGGCCTTCAACTGATTGGATGAGATCCACCCACATGAGGGAGGGCTATTTGCTTGACACAGTCCACTGATCCAAATGTTAATCTTATCCCAAAATACCTTCACAGACACACTCAGAATAATGTTTGACCACATGTCTGGCACTGCATGGCCCAGTCAAGTGGACACAAAAAATTAACCATCCCAGTTACTAGCATGATGTCTGACATGTGATAAGTATTCAATGAAAGATCCTCCCTTTCAGGTCCCCTTCCTTGATCTTTACAACTCTATACAATAAGTACAGCTAGTATCTCCATTGTACAGATAGTAAAATCTGATAAAACCCAGATATCCTTAAGTGTTGTGTTCTTTAGACTATGCCATCTAACCTTCATGCACACTTTGATAACTGATATGACTTACTAAGGGTCGGGGAACACCTAAGGGCCAGGGAACATTTCAGGGCCAAATACCCTTTTTCCTTCTCCCATTTTTGCTTAACCAAAGATATTTATCTAGGGTCCCATTTTCTTAATAGGCTCATGGCAGTAACAGGGAGTAATGGGTTAATTAGGTAAGGGAGTCCGTGCTCACATATAATTATAGTATCTCTGCTAGGAGGTTTGTTACTCCTCCCAGGCAGCAAGACATTCTAATTCAGTAAAACTGCATGATTCCTAAAGACTCTAAAAAGTGACACAAAGGAGGTAAACCCAGGTAAATCTCTTTGGTTGGAAAGCCTTTCAGTGCCTTTTAAACTGAGTAAGACCTGGTAGATGGCAGTAGGGGTTGGGGGCTGGGGGATCTGCTTGTTTCTCCTATAAACTGAGCTGGTCCCCAGGCACAGTCAGGAAGTGCAACAGCTGCAGCTTTGAATGTCAGCAGACACCAATGAAGTTCCCACATCAGGTTCCCTCTCACAGCTACCTCATAATAACAAAGTCAATGTCACAGAAGACAACAAAGCTGGAACAACAGCTTCTGCATTGGTACAGAAAGTTCCCATGGAGCTTGCTAACAATAACCCCATCCAAAAAGAAATATAAGAAAGGGAGGGAGTCTTTTGAAATTTTTGTATTTGTCTTCTGGAAAGCAGTGTGCAAATAAGATAATAGAAAAAAAAATTACAAAAAAGTGCATTAAAGTATTTGTAACATCTTAAGGGGAGATTATCAGGGTAATGAGTTAAATTATGGTTGCCAGTGTGAACTGAATTATTACTACTGGTATTATACATTATTTCTGATAATATAAATGATCATTCCTAATATTAAACATTTCTATCATAAATTATATTTTTGGTAAGAATTATTACTCTGAAGTTACAAATCAAATTGTATTTATAGTCACTATTATTAGCAATAACTAATACTTATTGAGTAATTGCTAGGTGTTAGATACTGTGCATTTTAAGTCCCTGACATATATTCATCATCAAAACCTCACAATGCCCCTATGAATTAGGCACAGATACTCTTTTGATGAAATGGAATTCAGCATGGAGATGTCAAAATGACTTGCCCACTGCTAAGGCACTGCTGTAGTGGTAACTGGATCTCCACCCAGGGCTCAAATTCTTAACCCCATGCTATATTGCTTATCTAGAAATTTTTTTCTAGACTTTTCTAGTTTTGCATTCCATTTGAGAATCTGTTGGAATTAGGCAAAGAGTAGTGTAAAGGGACCAAGAAGACCTGGTCTTTGTGACAGTTTGGATGAAGCTCTGCTCCTTTAATTATTTTTTTTGAAAGTGTGGTTCAGAGAAGTCCAGGCAGTGGCCAGAAGTCACACAGCATTAAGCAAGGCACAGGGGCCTGGGTCCAGAGTTCATTTAGTAGGGTGATAGGGAGCAGGGGTGGTTAAGCTCCTATTCCTTTGAGAGTTGTTGAGCCAGCAGGACTGAGATAAAATAGGATTTAAAGAAGAAAGTTCATATTCCAGAAGGCCTGAGACCTCTCAGGTCCTGCTCCTACTTAAGAAAGGATGTTCAAATCTTTTGGGAAATTTACCCTTTTGACCTTGGAATTCAAACAGAGAATGGTCCTGTCTGACCATGAGAGCTGTGGTATGTCTGGAGGCGGACCATGCTCCCAGCAGGTCTACCCAGACTGTCCCTACAGAGCCTGTGACACAGGGGGTCTATGGTGCAAGGAGCTTGCCTGGGGGAAGTCCTCTGGACTCCCACATTTGCTGTGCTGTATGAAGTCTGTAGATGTGCATGCAGAAGACACATGTCACTGAAGATGGTCGTATACAGGGCCAGAGGGAACAGGATCGTGGGAGTCAGGAAGAAGGGGAGGCTAGTAGTAGTTGGCAGAGACAACAGGGCTCCCCCCAGGCCAACATGCCCCCATCCTTCCTTTGTCCCCTCACTCCCTATCCCCCGGCAGTATAGAGGATAAAGCTAGGTTTGTATTTTGAAGGGTAGTTTTTTTCCCACTGCCCTGTGTTTGGGGGATCTAGCCTCCATCATATGTTAGGGAGCATATCTGGGGACACTGGTCCTGATATCTCCACTTGTTCCTATTTAGGTGGTAAGTCTGCTAAAAGCTCAGTGTTAGCTAAAATAGTCAAAACCTGTGTGTGTATGTATGTGGGACTGTGGCCTAGGCGGACTCTGTTGCACACACTCCCTCCAATCTCTGTCCCAACTCACCTGGCCTGCCTACCCGCCTATGCCTGACTGGAACATACAGACCCCGAAGCGGGGAAGCTAGTGCTGGGGGAACAGGAATGGCCCTCCCTGGTCACCATCACTGATTCTTAGTTCAGGAAATCTGTGCACAGGATTCATAGTGTGACAGAATCAAATCCTAGATCTCTCTGAGTCCAGCCCCTTCTCTGGTTTAGAGTTCATGTTCTGGATGGGGTAAGGATAGAGCAGATTAGAAAAGGAATAGCACCAAGAGTGTGGATAGGGGACAAAAGAGAGAAGGAAGAAGTTAAGAATTGAGAGAAGGAGGAGGAAGATTTGCCAGTGGTGGGTGTGTTGCTGGACACGGTATTTATTATTATTTTTGGTATATTTTATTGAAGTACAACTTTGGGGAAGACCCTTATGTTCCTCCACATCTTGCTGGGTATGCCAAGAATGCAAAATCCTGACCATTCTTTACCTGGGCCATTTCTCATGGTTGCATTTGCAGCACACAACCTTGAAGGACAAGGTTATGTCTCTCTCAGGACTGAAAGTGGGCTTGGTTACTGCTTGCTACAAATTGGTGCATTCCCCAAGCCCAGTGTTCCTCCACTCTGGTGTGAAACAGCCACTTGGACTGCTTCGTGTCATTCCTGTGGGACATGAGGGACAAGGGGAACCTATGAAATATGCTGATACTTATCCTGCTTGCTGTCTTGCAAGTAATAATAGCCCTTATTTCTGACCCAGAAGTCTTATTCTTCTACCAGCATTCATGAAACACTAACAGGCTAGCTTGTAAGTAGGGTAGAACAAAATCGCAGACATGTCAATTACATGTAAGAAAAGTGTACATATTTTAAATGTACAGCTTAAAGAATTTTCTAAAGTGAAACACCTGTGATTAAGCAACCAGATGAATAAACAGAATCTCACCAGTGCTTCAGAAAAGGCAGGAGTTGGTGGGCTTGAGAAAGTTGGGGATCGTGGAGATGATTATCTTCAGAAAGGGAACAAATCACAGGGAGTCTGCAGTCAGGTGTGAAGCTGACAGCTGGGATCTATGATGATCTTGTCACATTTCCCAGGCGTCGTGGGTAGGCAGCTGCAGCATGTGGCATCATGTAGCTGACAGGGTGGTTCACTTGAACAACTGTACCCGCCTCCACACACACACACAGTTGTCACGCATCATGAGCTTTGGAGCAGGAGGCCGGGCAAGGCCTGCAGGGTGGCACCGGGCTAGATATGGCCCATGAGGCTGCAGGAACACATGGGGCAGGCACATTCACAGGACTGTCACACCCTTTCCAGGACGTTCTGTCTCAGCTGAGCTTGGATAGAATATACCACATTGCATTTTTGAGAACTGCATATTCCCGACCCTCAGAGACCCTGGAGAGGGGCAGAGCCTGTGCTGAGAGGGTCAACACAGTGTGCCTCTGAATGAGGACACCCTCTGGTCTGCCAGCCATCAATACCAGAAGGCCAGCATGCCCTGTGGTGAGGAGAGAATCAGCTGTCTTGGCAGTCCTGGGAAAACAGTTGAGGGAAACTTGGTGGGCAGAAGGCATCATGTGCAGAAGGCCTAAGGGCAAAGGCAGTAAGGGCAAGAGGCTGAGGCCGTTACCTCATGGACAAAGCCAGTCATCCTCCTAGATAGATGAGGAGAGGAACTGCTTTGTGAGGCTTCCTTAGGGCCCTGATAATGTGTGAAGGGAAAAGGAAAGGGTTTGGGATTAAGAAGTTGTATTAGTTTTCTATCATTGCCACCACAGATGACCACAAATTTAACAGCTTAAAACAACACCCATTTATTAGCTCACTGTTTGGTAGGTCAGAAGTCTAGGTGGGCTCACCTGAATTTTCTGCTTAGGGTCTTACAAGGCCAAAGTCAAGTGTCAGCTGGGTTGGGCTCTTGGATGGAGGCTCTAGGGAAGAATCCCCTTCCATGCTCATTCAGGTGTTGGTGGAATCTAGTTCTGGCTGCCTTGCTGGTTGTCAGCCAGAGTTGCTCTCTGTGTCTCCAGGCTGCCCACGTTCCTTCCCAAGTGGCCACCTCTATCTTCAAAGCCAGCAGTCCTGCATCACGTGCTTCTCACACTTCAGCTTTCCCTGACTTCCCTTTGTTCTGCAGCCAGAGAAAGCTCTCTGCTTTTCAGCACTCATGTGATCAGATCACATCTCACTGTTTCATGGTCAACTGTGCCATACAATGCAGTATTTTCATAGAAGTGATAGTCATATTCACAGGTTCTTGGGATGAGGATGGGGCCTCTTTTGGGGGATCACTGTAGGATTTCTGTCCACTTCAAGAGTGTTCATGGGGTTGGGGGGCCAGGAATTTAGCATTTCACTAGAAACATCAGGCTCCAAAGACCTACTGCACACACTCAGCCAAAGCAGGGTCCAGGAGCTCCTGTTTGGGCTAGGAAGATGGGTGTGGGGAGAAGATGATAAGCTTACCGTGGCAGTGGTGGCCGCTGAACAATTTATGATCTAGTGATGTTGATGGGCTCCAGAAATTAAGCTTCAGTGACTGTGGGTGAGGACGGAAGGGAGGAGAAATGGCTGAGGAGGGCCCTTAGAGTTCTAGGACTTCAGATTCCCCATCCCTAAGTCTCCTAAAAAGAGTGTGGAAAACCCTTCTCCCCGTGCAGCCACCTAAATAGGATTACTCACTCATCTGGAATTGCATGGTGAGGTCTTTGTGGTAGGGACATACCTGGTGGTCAGGCTCACCCATATGTGAGTTACACTGAATGACCTGAGATACGGTGGGTAACAGTCGCAGGCTTGTTCAGGAGTGGTCTGGGACAGAGCCAGAAGCAAAGTAGAGGCTGGTAGGAAAATGGGGTCTCTGGTATTTAACTCTGGTTTTCCAGGGGCCTTGTAGGAGGGGAAGTGGGTGGTGAGGGCTCCATGGTCTGGTGGAAGGAAGGGGCTCTAACCTTGGGGCTCCTTGTCCAAGTGGACCTAACTCTGAGCTGTGTTACTCTCAAAGGTTCTACAAAATGCCCAAGCTCAGTGGTAGATAATCATTGATAGGAAACTGTGGCCTGGCCCGGGAAGGTATGACTAGGGAAACCATACTCTGTCTGTTTTACCCACTAGAGATCTTTCATCCAGCCTTGTACAAGTGTGTAAAACTGGTGGTGGGTTGGTGTACCTGGGGTTCTAACTGCTTCTTAAACAGACTTCCAAACACAATCCTCTGTTTAAGTCTCACCTTCAGCCTCCCAACACTGCTATAGAGGGAACTTTTGCCTTCAATACCTTTCTGTGAGGGGCTGACAAATTTCTCTCCCTTTAACAAATCTCCCCTGTTCCTCTTCTCACCCAGATAGCATTATCATTCACCCTTCATATTCCCAAGGAATAGAGACTCACTCAATTCCCTCCACAGTATTCCAGGCCTCATCAATTGAGCTGGACCTTATCCAAGTATATAGTGGACACATGTAGGCCAAAAGCCTTGCACCTCGTGTGATATCAAATACTAGCTGCATAAACAGCTGTAAACAACAGGTTGCTGACATGATGTATCTTCCTTTGAGCAGAGAGGGCAGGGCAGGTGAAGAAAGGGGGAGAGGGTGGCGTCACAGATGGAGGGAGAAAAGAGCACTGCTAGCAAGATGTGTTTAAAGGTATCAGAAAAGCCTGAGAGGTTATTTTTTGGTTATTAGTATCTTGCTTTGTAGTTTTCCTTGTTAAAATTTGCTTGTTCTTTTTACCTGGGCTCCTAGGAAGCTAAGTACTATTCTGAAAAATGAATCTTTGAGAAGTGTTCATGTACACCAACACTCTACCAGGTGCTTTTGGCCTAAACAACTTCAAATGAGTCTCCGGACAACATCAGGAAGGAGAGATTCGTCCTCATCCCCACCCTTACACTGGTCACTGTGCCCCTGCCTGGATCCCCAACATCAGCACCTCACCACCAGCTGCTGTCTGCATCTGTGAACATTTTATGATGAAAAACAAGGAAGTGCTCAGTCTTCTATGATACATTGTAATAAGAAGATAATAACTTGGATAAAAGTATTTACATGTGATAATTATTCCCACTAATACCCAAGAGAGTAGTAATGCCTAAGACAATGGAACTTGGGCTCAAACTGGCTGGGGAACGTCAGACAAGACATTTAACCTCTCTGAATTTCAGTTTACTCCCATGTAAACTGGGGATATCTCTGATACCTGTCTTACCTACAAAGTTGTTGTGAAGGTTAAATGAGTCAAATGCATGTAAAATACTAAAAGCAGTGCCTGCTCTATGGTAAGGAGTCAAGAAGCTCTCCTATTATTAGTATTACTACTATGTACCAGGTTTTGACTCATTTAAATCTGACAAAAACCCCATGAGGTGTGAATTTCTGCCTAGTTTTCAAGAGACAGCTGTTCCTAAGAGTAGCATCAATAGCAACTATAGTACTAACATAAATGCAAATAATAACAATATCCCTAATGCCTCATAATCATATCCATTTTACAGATACATGCCAAAATTTTCAGGAGTGGTATTACAATTGTGGTATCAATATAGTTATCTCCCACTTTTTGAATATCAGTGTTATGCCACTGGCTTTTACAAAGGGCCTACATTAGTAACTGTTTTCTTTCACAAAAGAAATCCAAAGAGGATTTTTGCTTTTAAGAAAAAGGTGAAAGGTGGAAAGAGTGTTCAGTGTCTGTCCTGCAGCAGAGAGGCCTTGTTCGCCCTGAGCAGCAGCTCGAGCGGCCCCGCAAGCTCCTTCCCTGGGACTTACACTTGCATCTCAGCATCCAGCCAATGTAGCTTTGAACCGTGAGCATCTGTGCTTTATCTCCATTTATTTCGTTCACCACTAGCAAGATGTGTTTCAAGTTATCAGAGAAGTTATTTTCTGGTTCTGGGAATGCTGAAAATTTTGTCCATATAAATTAATGGTAATTGCTTCTTTGCGTCATGCTATTTTGGCTAGGAAAGGTTTCATGAATGCTTTACTTTCTGTTAGTAGGTGGAACCTGTATAATATAAATTACCAATATTCTGAAATCATCTCCATTTCACACGTAATAACAGATAACACTGTTATTGGTACCTATCATTATGATAGATGCTAAAATAACCTTAGTGATAATAATAAAAATAACAGCAACAACATTAACCATGTGATGTAGTTATGCCATTTCTCAGAGGGGAAGATACCACACCAGTATTACCAGGAATGGTAGTTATTACAGTTCTTTGAAAATATCACAGTAGTGCAAGTAACAGCATTAATGCTTCACCTCAGTTATCCTGATCCCGACTAGATGAAAAGGTTAATACCAAGGTTTCTTAGCACTATAGAATAATTTATTATTAAATTATATTTATTAAAACTGTAGTATAATCCTTATAATAAATAATATGATTATGGCTTACATAATAAAGTTACTAATACAGTTGTATTCATTATAATGATTAGTGATATAATCATCCAATTACAATAATAAATGCTAAAGGTGAAATAAATAATATACATAATAATTTAAAAAATAGCAAAAATGAATGCACAATAATTATACTTAATTAACAGAAGGTAAAGCCTAAGGCAAGCCTTCCTGGTGGTGCTTCCAGGTTAACTACTATTATAACATTATAATGTTAAAATAACTACAAATATTCCTGAGGATATATTATAATTAGGCCCTTGTACCATGGGGACAATCAGCATCCTGGCACAAGGACATATATTAATCTTCTAATGTTAACCTAAATGCATATAGTAGCATTATGGAACGTCCTATAACCATACCTATTTCGAAGAGGGGCTAAGTTGAGGCCAGCATCCTGCGCTGTGAAACTGATTAGGGCGCTAACACTACACCAACACAGGCTCTGCCCAGAAAGCTCTCTGAACTTGGCTGTTTCCCTGGCGGCGAAAGCCGGGACCAGCTCCGCAGTGGGTGGCGCCCCCTTGAGCACTGTGTCGGCCACGCCGGTGCTTCAGGTACCTAACGGGTCTGCGCCTTTCAGTCATTCTCGAGACTAGGAGCTCGGCGCGCGTCCGCTCGGCCCACACTCCCCGGAACGCGCTACTTTCCGGCGGTCGGTCGCTGAGGAACGACGCCTTATGGCGCCAGTGGTGAGGCCAAATCCTCCTCAAGGGCAGGCTGGCTGACGCGTGCTAGCTGTTGCCCCATAGCCAGAGCCGCCCGCAGCCACTGGGGTCGGTGGAGACGCAGACGCGGTGAGGGGGTTGGACGGAGCCCCCCCCTACCCCCGCGCTAGGGTCGGCGAGGGAAAACTGCTTCCTCTTTCCATCATTACCGTTCTTCCTGGACACCTCCCTGAATGAGGCTGGGTTCCCAATGGGAGCCGCATACGCCAGCGAGTGGTTGGGGATGGAATGCACTTGGGGGATGGGAAGTGCTCACGGTTTTGGGGCTGCATCTGGTGATGCTGTGAGTCAGCCCAGGTTATCAAGCCACCCTGCCCTTTTTTCTGATTGATCCTGGAACCAGTAAATTGCCCCCATCCCCAACTTATTTGAACAGATAAGTGAAGGAGGTTGGTAGTTAAGTGAGCCATGTGGATATGTCTTTACAGTATACTAAGCATAGGGCACAACCATTGCAAAGGCCTGGACGCTAGGAGAAGCTCTGCTGATTTTATGAACTATTTGAAGGCCCCACAAATGGACCAATTTGAGTTGACAAATAGTAAAAATATTTACCAACTAACACAGCAGTTGTCAACCCTATTTAGCCTACTCTTGCATTTTAGGATGGTTACGACTTTATGTACTAAATGTTTATTTAAATTTATGATATTTTATATAAAGTATATATTGGGATGAGTTATGAAATTGTCAATAAACCCTTTTGACTTATAAAAATAGTAAGTTTATATGATTAAAACTAAGTCAACTTAGAAATATAGTTATGACAACTTATAAAAAAATTTAAAAATATACATTGTATAACTAAATATAAAATATGTAATATAAATAGAAAATTTATAAGCTGTATGATATGCATCTGTAATAGTAAGTTTATATGTAATTTATAAGATGTAAATATGATATGCAATCTTTAATATTATGATATTAGTTATTATAGTATATACCAAATATACATATACACATATTACTCTACATTATTATATATAAATAATATGGAAACATATATCACGTTAAAATATTTTTTAATGGTCATTCACTGTCCTGAAATAAAATTTATAGGTAATATGCCTTACCAGTGCCTCAAAGTTGAAGTAATTTAATTACTGAACTTTAATATAAAGATAAAAAGGCAACTGTTATTGAAATAATGTATATTGTCATATATAAATGCTTGACAAGTACAGTAGAATAATTAACAAAATAGATATACAATTAATAGAACCAGTAATAGTAGCCATAGTAGTAATAGGAAAGACTTACTGAGCACCGTACTAAACACTCGAAGTGCACTGATGTATTTAATCCTCACAGTCCCGTTGCTGACAGAGCCAGCAGAGGGTTTCTATTATTTGCTGAACTCAGCAAGAGGAGGGGTTTATGGTAGCTGAATGGTGGTTACACTTGCAAATAGAGAGGGAAATAAGTTATCCAAAGAAGACTAAGCCCTAATGTGCACTTGCTTTGGAGTCTATATATCCTAGTGAACCCAGCATTTGATTTGAAATAGGGGCAGCCAAGTGTAGAGTAAATATGAGCCCTGCCCTGTGCTTGTAACTTTAGAGTCTTGCTATTTGATGAGTAGCAATTACCTCTCTGCCACGAATCAGTGTTCTCCCCATAACAGAACAGAGCTTTGACAGTACCAGGGTTCTCATCCTGAAGTCTCTGTAGCAGCACATCATATGGAAACAACTGACTTCCAGCAGAAAACCCCTGTAGACCAAGGTTTGTCCCCAGTAGGGCTCTGTGTGTGAAAGGCGAGGGTGTGCATGTATAGGGTGTGTGCGTGCCTCTTAAGTACCCTCCTTTCGACCTCAGCTTACGGTAGCCCACCTCACAAGAGCCCTTAGTTACTGGTTTTCATTCCCACCTATACTTCCCATTGTATGACAAACTTCATCACAATAGCAATTTTTCTTCAGGGTACCTATGTATGTAAGAGTCTGAAAGTTGGAAGGAATAGATGGTTCCACCCAGGCAGAGGTCTGAGGTAAGCATGGGACTGTGTCTGGTGGTTGAAGGAGACATTAACTGTATCTGCACTGCTTTATTTCCTTAATAAAACAAAGCTACCGAAAGCAAATTGGAAAAAAAGTTAACATTATTAAATTTGCATGGTGTAATTGTGGGCATTTGTAATATTCTTTTTGAGTTCTCTGTAGCTTTGAAATAAAGAGAAAAATCAAAAAGAAAGTCGCCAGGGGAATATTTTTCAATTTAGCACATATGCAGCTTGTCTTCTTGACCTTACCAACCATTGGATAATCTATTTTATCAGTGCTGGATTAGAACTTGCCTAATTTAATGCCTCCATTTCTTTTGGGAGTATAAACTGACTTTCCTGAAATCATGTATCTCTGTAAGGAGGCAGAGATGCAATGAGAACCCAGCGTTTCTGATCTCCAGGTAGCTCTGTGCACTTTTCACACTGCCATGCCCTCATCTTATACTGCCTTGGCACTGCAGTCTAGGATGATGGCCCTGAGGGCCTGACCAGTCCTCAGTCAACCCAGAAAGATTTCATTCTCATCACGATTCTCCACTCACTAAGGCAGAAAAGTGAATTTGGACGTTTTAGAGAAGATTTCCAACAATCCAAAGGTTAACCTCCAACTAATGTGAAATTTAATTAACCAAAGCACTGCCCTTCACTAGCACCTAATTGTGTGAAGTTTCATGGGACGAGAGTATATAAACCTATATTCAATAAGACCTACTAAGTGTCTGGTCTGGGACATGCTTGAGGAGAGAGAAAAAGGAAAAGAAAAACTCAAGTTATCTCTGACCTTGGCTAATGTTCCAATCAATAGGGCAGGAAAACCAGGCTACCACTTATAACTTGACATGCTGGTAAATTGAGCTCAGGGTATACTAAGGTTTGGTTGGGAGAGGTGTGGAAAGTGGGTGAGATGGTATGAGCGGGGAGACAGGAAGGAACAGAGTGGGCAAGGACCCACAGCATAACTGCTCCCTGATGAGGAGGGCTAAGGTAGGACTGGGAAAGAAGAGGTCAGCCTGTCAGGAGCAGGGCATTTCCCTTGGAAAGCAGTAGGCCGGTGCTTGGATAGGGGAAGGCCTGGTTTGGAAGGGCCTGGGTGATTGACTTTGTGATTTTGACTGAGTTACCAGGGAAGCATGAGTTCTGGAGCAGGGATGTGGCAGAAGGTTAATTTTGTTATTCCTGCTTCTAGGGACACTAGCTAATACAATGGCGGCAGTCATTTGTTGTTGTGAACACATTTTATGCATTGGGGCCTATCTCCTGATATTCTTATCAAGGTTTGAACCCAACACTGCTCTGGTGGTAGCAGCAGGAAGAATGTTAAGGTCTTTGATAAATGCAAACAACTTTTGATTATTAGTGAATTTTGTTAGGGAAAAAAAACCCCACGTGATTTCATCCCATAAAGGGTTAATGAGTGCCTACTATGTGCAATTCACAGGGCTTTTTCACAGGGATACACAGGCAATGAGCTGTCCATCTAACTGGGAAGGAGATGTCTAGGTGAAAGCACTACGGGAAAGAATTCACATGGGGCAATGAAGTGTGGTTTCAGAAAAGAAATGGCAATTGAAGCTGGGTATTGGAGGATGAGGAAGATCTCAATGGACAGGCACAGAGCATAGGGTATTCTAGTGTAAGGAACCAAAAGAGTGGGCAGGGAAGTGAGTGGCTTGCTCAGGGAATGGTGACTTTTGACAGAAGTGAAAAAACAGGGAGTCCTGGGTGAGCCAGGGGAGCGAGGCTTAGGATTTGCCTACTAAGAGCCACTGCAGGTTTTGAGCTATAAAGGGACATGGTCATATATTTCAGAAAGATTACTTTGGTAGCAGTTAAAGAACAGATGGGAATGGGAAAGTTTGGAAAATCACTTAGAATGGCATTACAATAGTCCAAACAAGATATGAGAAGAGCCCGGAACTTTTAAATCTATGAGGCTGGAGGCGAGGAGGAAGCTGAGTGCCTTTTCAGAAATGACAAGCTTTTAATTTCTTCCGGGAAGAGCAACGGGAGGTCAGTGAGAAGGGAAAGGCAAGATTCAGGGACAGCTTTCAGATTTCGGCTGGGATGACTGCGAACGGGGAGACAAAACAGGTTTGATGTGGTAGATAAGCTCACTGCCAAGTGTCTTGGATTTGAGGGAGCACCAGAAAGCTGCTGGAGGAGCTGGTGGGCAGTGCTGATACCCTGGCTCCCACATGCCCATTGCTGCTACAGCATTCAGTTAGTATCAGTGCATCTGAGAAGAGCTGCTGGCCAGTGGCTGATTTCCAAGCAGGCTCATCAGGCCTCAGGTAATCAGGAGTTGAGGTGTTGGTTGTAATGCCTCATGTGGCTTCACCTCCAGAGTGTAATTGAGGCTCATTTGTCAGATAAGGATCAAAGGAATGATCTTGACAAAGCATAGCATAGATCCTGTAATGAAAGGGAAATGAAGATGGTTGCCAGCCCATTATTAAGCATAATAACTAGGTTGAAATGAGATGAAGGACTTCATTTAGGCAGAACTTTCCCATTGATGAATAGTAGGGGGTAAAAGTGTGAAAGGAAAGCATATAATCCAATTCATAAAAAATACAGAAATTCTAAGATCTGAAGCAATAATCATTCGTTGTATTTATAGAGTTAAGAGTGGAGGATATGCTCTCTGTTGATGGATACTGATGTACTGAAGAAATTTTAAAAATCAAAAATTTTTTCCTGGCATAGCTTTATTTTTAAAAATGACAAAACAGCTCTGTCCATATTTCTAGGCTTAGAGCAAGGGGGACAGGTCCAGCAGCAGGGAGCACAGGCCACTCACTTCTGATCCACTGTAATGGGTATAAATAAAAATAAACTTTTCTTAAGGTATGTGTTTGGCGGGGGGGGGGGGGAACTGAGAGAAAGAAGACATTCGACTCCCACATTAAAATATTAAGAAGAATATGATTGTATTCATTAAGTGTAGTACATAATAAGCATAACTGTTAAGATAAGCACACCTCTGTTCCGAGCTATAATGTTAGGAATTGGGTGATCATCCCCAGATACGTAATTTTAAATAAATCAACACAGGTCAGATAAAATTTATCTGAGTTTTAGGTCTGATCTTCAGAGGTTACGTCAAGTACACGAATTATTAATAATTCATTACTGTGAAAATATTGTGTGTAATTCATAAATAGATGAGTGGCATACATTATTTGATTGCTCTCATGCCCACCGTGGTTGTTATTTGCAGATAGATACCACTCAGCTGCAGAGGTCTACTCTACTGGACAGGCATGTGCTTGTTGGAATACATATGCCAACTTGGATAACACCAAGCAAATTTTAGTATTTTAATGGCTCCTGAGCTGGAATGAAGAGTATAGGAGGCAGTAAATAGAACACGCGGTGATTAAGCGCATAGGTTGTGGAGCCCAGCTCACCTGCATTGGGGTCCAAACTCTGCCACTGCAGTCTGAGTAACCTTGAGCATAACACAAACTCTGAGCTTTTCTTTCCTCTTCAGCAAAATGGGGATAATAAAAGTCCCTGCCTCCCAGAGTTGGTGTGATAATGAAATGATAAAAATACATGCAAAATACCTATCAAAATGCCTAACTGTTCTGCACTAAGGGCTCAGTGAATGCTAGAAGCTGCTGCTGGTTGTATGTTTTGTGCTGGGTCATCCACCTGGTGTACGTGTAACCTGGTTACCCAGTTGGAGCAAGATCTCAGCTGCATTCTTAATGTTTGGCTCCCTCTGTCACTCACAATGGTGCATTCCCAGAGGTGTGCTGTAATTCCTCCTCAGCAGCCAGTGGGGAAAACCTGCTACACAAAAACTTGGATAGCCTGCCCTCTAGTGGTGATTTTATGAATTGCCCAACAATTGCCCTGTTTATTAACAAACAGGAGCACTGGCCATAAAAGTAAATGTGATACAGTTGACTTGGTTGCAGGAAAATACCTGATTTAACAGATGAATATATTAATCACAAACACATAATAAACTACTATCGGATTCACATCCCAGGCAAAGGACTTAAGTTGTAATGAATGTCATCAAGTTATCTAGTTCCTGCATGTTTTTTCATATGCTAATTAGCCATTTTACCTAAAGGCATTTCCTATTTGGGGCAAAAATCCAAAACTGGCGATTCTACACATAGTTATATATCCTCTCCCTCAACAAACATTGTAATAAACATAGGCATTAGAGTCTGTAATTTTACAGTAGTAAAATACTGCAGTATCCTTTGTTTTCTAAAATAATGTAATCACTGCTGTTGATAATAGCTTGTTACTCTGGGGCATTTACAAACTTTTTTCAAGGCTGCTTTATTTTCACAGCAGGTAGGTGTGGCAGGATTTGCTCTCCCAGGTTTCACTGAAGAAGCCAATGAGGCTTATCTATAAAGAGGCGAAATTATGTTTTGTTACCCTGGGGCACTTCCTGGGGGACTGCATTCATTTTGACTCCAGGAATCTCCTCTTGGCAAAAGAAATTGCATGGACACTGGCATGTCCCTTTATATGTTTCATACACTCCTTATGTTTGATTCTTCATGTCAGACTCACTAAGCGCACACTTGTTTTGCAGATTGGAATGAAAATGATTAAAATAGACACCTGGGTTTTAAAGAAGTGACTTTCTGTGCTCCATTATAAGTGTTCTGGATAGCTTAGATATTAAAGCTTTTCTGCCAACAAGACTAAGTCAAGAGTAATAACTTTGCAAGCCTGAGAGAAATCTAAATCAAGGGAGTAGAGATGAGAATCTAAAGAAACACAGTTTTTCTTTTAAATACTTCAACTGGTCTTCGTAAGACTCCAAACTGAACAGAGAATGGGTAATTTAGAAATAGATATTTTCTAATGGAATGACAGAAGTATGTATAACCACATTGAGTTACTCTGAAGTACCGGACAGGCATACACTTGCTTATACTTTTGATGGGTTTGCTCTATAGCAAGCTTCAATACAACTGCACAGTTTGGCTGTTTTTTGGGGAAAAGATGTTTCCTTTCTGCCATGCCTCTATTTTCACTTGTGGCTGGTCAGTGAAACCCAGTTAATCAAATCACCTGTGGGAGAGGCCTATCTGGCCAGCAATCCCTTTTCTCAGGAGCCCTTTGGAGGCCAACTTAAACAGGTGCAACTGGAGTTGTGAAAAGAATAGGGTTGGATAGTCTGTGGATTATAGGCCGGTGTTGATGGGGTCAAACTTGTAGGTCAGTCTTGTAGGTTGGGTTCCTCTGTCTTCCACTGTGCCTCCAACCTGGCCACAGGCTGCACTCTTTGTCATCTGCACCACAGATCTATTCATTTAGCCATTTGCCCAGTATGTACAGTGTCAACATGCAAAGAGCTCTGAAAGTGTGGCGTATTATTGCAAACTCCTTCTCATCACAGAAACATGACTCATACTGGTGACTTCAAATGGCACCATCTTTGATTCCTAGTTTGAGCCTTGGCTAATTGAGTTTTATGTGACCTTTCCCCTCTTCTTGACTTTTTGGGACTTTCTCATACTTTTCAGCACTTGTCTCTTAAGGTTTCAATCCCTTCATGCTGCCTTGCTGCCTGACTTCCCAGGCCTCTTATCTCAGTACATCCTTTTTAGTTGTTTCGTTAGTCCCAGATGTAAAAAATTAAATGTTCTAGATCCTATTTCTTCCCTTCTTGCCCCACTCTTGGTTTGTCTTTCTAGGAATAGCAATCTGATAAAAACAAGTATCACCTTGTTGGAATCTTGTAGTGGTCCATTCCTCTACTGATAAAAGACTACAGTGGCTTAACTCATGGGAATGGATTCCCACAGATGAAAGTTCAGTGTGAGAACATATTTGTGGTAGGTGGGACCTTCATGGATCCTTATTATCATAACCTTTGTCTACTTTTTGGGAAATTCCTTCAGGTCTCTTGAGATATTTTATTGTTGCCTTGTATTATGAATATTAGAGGAAAAGAATAAGGGGGATAGCATTTGGAGACTGTTCTCCCCATTATTACCTATCTGTTCTCTGCCTGTTGACTACCTTATAACTAAGTACTCCCTCTCTGCTGTCTAAAGCAAGGGAACAGAAGAAAAAAAACCCTGAATCTATTAAATCAAATACATTTTACTCAGGTAGAACTTGAAATGAATTCTCATTGTACTCTCAAGGTTTGTATGATAAAGCTAATTGTAATGGCAGTTAAGTGTCTTCAACTGCCTTTGAGCATGATTGTTGTGTCTCAGGTGCAGATATTTTGATTATCTTCAATACCAAGCACGTCCTGTCACTAATGGGCAAAACCAGCCTGTTAACTTTGTAAAGGTGCAGATTATGCAACAGATCATTTAGAGGAGGTAACTAAAGGGATTTAGGGAGCAAATGGAAAAAACATCCCAAAAGATTTTTTCTGTCAAGGAGGTAATTATAAAGATGGAAGCTACTTTACTAAGCCAAATTTATTCATTCAGAAATACCTGCTGTACACTTTAGGATTAGGGGAAACAATTGGAATATTAATTCCATGTTTTCTTTGTTGTGTTAATGCATGGGAACAGTATCACAGATAATCCATAAAAAAGAAGAACATAAAGTTCACTTAAAAATGACAGAATAAATATTAAAATTTCATTTACTACAGAGATGTATCACCGGTAATTTACTATGACTTAGAAAGTTAAATTTGCAGATTTCCCCCTCTGTTCTTGACAGTGAAGAGAATGACAAATGACAGGTAAACCACCAATATCTCGGAGTGAATAAAAAAGTCTCCCAAGAGATAGCCAAGGATCAGTACATATTTAGTCCGATCCAGTTACACCTTCTAGGTTTCAACAGTGCACTGTGGTCATCCAAATCCATGGTGTTGAATCTGGTGCCTCTGAATCCTCAAGGAAACCTCAAATACACTTCAGTATAAATTTAGAATGAGTTGTTTGTTGATTGTTGATTTATTCTAGTGAATACTTCACATATTATAAGGGAATTTGGGATAGTTTATAAGAAAAGCCCATATGCAGTGGGGAAGTGAAAAATGAAGTCAGAAAGAGAGATCAGAAACCAGACTTCAGAAACTTTCCTGGACTACAGACTCTTTGGAAGATTTGATAAAGAGGTATGAAACATCCCCCAGAAAACTGTGCAAATAGGCACAGTGTTTTACCAACAACCTTGAAGTCTTTCCAGGCACTCTTCCCTGGGTATCCTTGAACCCCTGGTCAAGAACCTTCACACAGAGAAAATAAAATCCTGGGGTAATATAGTTATTACACTTGAGCATTGCATCTCTGACCTTCCTGTCAACAGAGGTTAAAAGATAAACACCCTGGGTTACAGAGTTCTCAGCATTTAAAAAAAGGAAGCAGATCAGTTCACAAAATTATAAGTGAAACATATACTTTTTAAATGGCAGTGTTTACACAGTTTATGAAAGGATTATTTTATAAAAGGGTAATCAAGTAATATAAAGGGATGTAGCATGATTTGATGAAATTATTTGAAAGTAAGTAATTGGAGACAGAATATCTATGCTAATTGTATTGACTATCATATTACATTAGCCACAGTGTCTTTACAGTCTTTCTGGAAAAGAGGGAGTTTATATGTTTTTCTTTAATGGTATTTACCCACCTAGTATTATTTGATTAAGCCTGACATTAATATAATATATTCCCATGAGCAAACAGCAGCTGAGCAGCAACAGAGACCTAAGGGTATAAAAAGAAATTGAACTCTGATTAAATTATTTGCTATTAATAGGCCATACCATGGAAAACTGGCATATAGATAATAGCAAATAATCACTTTAGGGGCCCACTGCTTCCATCACAGGAATTTATTTTCTCACAGGCAAGTAAACAACACAATAGTTCCTGTTACAATTATAGGCAAAGGCAGTGTAGGGAAAGGGGTTAAGAACACAATCTCTAGAATCAGAGACTGGATTTCCACCACTTATTAGTTGTGTGACCTTGGGCAAAGTCACTGAACTTGTGAGTCTCAGTTTTCTCATCTGCAAAATAAGAATAATAAAAAAGTCATTCTCAGGGATGCTCCTAGGCTGTACCTGGATTCGCTGGAAGTATTTGATTTGTGAGGCTTCTCTCTATACAGATAAGTTGAGTCACCTAAAATCAGCATGCCAGTGTCATTCTAGCAGCCCAACGTCACCAGTCCTATGAAGCAAATACTGCATGGCTAGCAAGAGTGATCTATTTGTCAGGTCACTCTGCTGGAATTGGGACCTAGCCATGGGGCCCCAGGTCAACCCCACTGGCACTAGTGTTAGAGCTCCCTGGAGCATCCAGTCAACCCTAAGCAGAAGGTTACTGTAGAGGATTAGAAACGCCCTTAAGGCACAGGGCTAAAGCAAGGATCCTGCTTGCTTGGCTCTATGGAGGATATTGGTCTGGGAAGATTGAGTGGAGTCATGTAAATGCAAATGTAAAGCCTCTGATGTAGTGCCTGGCTCATAGTAAGTCTTCTGTATGTGTTGGCAATGATTGTCGCTCTTACAATTATCATCAACAATGCTCACTGCATTTCATGCCCAATCTGGTTTTCTTTCAGTGGATGGCTGCATTGACTGGTCAGTGGATCTCAAGACATACATGGCTTTGGCAGGTGAACCAGTACGAGTGAAATGTGCCCTTTTCTACAGTTACATTCGCACCAACTATAGTATGGCCCAGAGCACTGGGCTCAGGCTTATGTGGTACAAAAACAAAGGTGATTTGGAAGAGCCCATCATCTTTTCAGAGGTCAGGATGAGTAAAGAGGAAGATTCAATATGGTTTCACTCAGCTGAGGCACAAGACAGTGGATTCTACACTTGTGTTTTAAGGTGAGTGCTGCATGAAAATGTTGCTCAATACTGTAACTGGTAGTCTTTTGATGAAGGCTGGAATGTGTGCAGTTACATCTCATGGTATATAGTAAATAAATTCTTGAACCATCCAGTGCATGTGGAACTTCAGTAAATTCAATTCTAGTTACTTATAGAACTACATAGCAAATTCTTTTTAAAAAATTTATTACTGTATCATTGATACACAAAATATGATGGTTTCAAATACACAACACAGTGATTCAACTTTCACCCATATTATCAAGTCCTTACTCCTCCAGTGTGGTCACTGTCTATCATATAGTAAGATGTTATAGAGTCACAAACTGTATTCCCTGTGGTACTGCCATCCCCATGACCTACCTATATTATAATTGTGAATTATACTGCCCTTTAATCCCCTTCTCTCTCCCCACCCACCCACCCTTTGCGACCCCTCCGTTTTGGTAACCAGTAGACCCTCTTAGTGTTTATGAGTCCACTATGAGTCCACTGCTAGTCTGTTCCTTCTATTTGCTTTGTTGTTATTCTCCACAAATGAGTGAAATCATTCGGTATTTCTGTCTCTCTGCCTGGCTTATTTCACAGAGTATAATACCCTCTAGATTCATCCATGTTGTTGCAAATGGCAGGATTTGTTTTCCTTTTATGATTGAATAATACACCTCTTCTTTATCCAATCGTCTACTGATGGACACTTAGGTTGCTTCCATATCTTGGCTATTGTAAATAATGCTGTGATAAACATAGGGGTGCATATGTCTTTTTTAATCTGAGAACTTGTATTCTTTGGGTAAATTCCTAGAAGTGGGATTCCTGGGTCAAATGGTATTTCTCTTTTGAGGTTTTTGAGGAACCTCCATATTGCTTTCTACAATGGTTGAACTAGTTTACATTCCCATCAGCAGTGTTCCCCTTTCTCTGTATCCTTGCCATCATTTGTTGTTCCTTCTCTTTTGGATGTTGGCTGTCCTAACTGGTATGAGGTGATATCTCATTGTGGTTTTAATTTGCATTTCCCTGATAATTAGCGATGTGGAGCATCTTTTCATGTTCCTGTTGGCCATCTATATTTCTTCTTTGGAGAAATGTCTGTTCACATCCTCTGCCCATTTTTTAACAGGGTTATTTTCTTTTAGGGTGTTGAGGCCTGTGAGTTCCTATATATTTTGGATGTTAACCCTTTAGAGGATATGTCTTTTACAAATACATTCTCACATAGTGTGGGATGCCTTTTTGTTCTACCGATGGTGTCCTTTGCTGTACAGAAGCTTTTTAGAATGATGTTGTCCAGTTTTTTCATTTATGCTTTCATTTCCCTTGCCTGAGGAGATGTGTTCAGGAAAAAGTTACTCATGTTTTTATTCAAGAGATTTTTGCCTATGTTTTCTTCTAAGAGTTTTTGGTTTCATGATTTACATTCAGGTCTTTGACCCATTTCAAGTTTACTTTTGTGTATGGAGTTAGACAATAATCTGGTTCCATTCTCTCACAAGTAGTTGTGCAGTTTTTTCAATACCAGTTATTGAAGAGGCTGTCTTTTCCCTACTGTATATCCATGGCTTCTTAGTCATATATTAATTTGTCATATATGTGTGGGTTTTTTTCTGTGCTCTGTATTCTGTTTCCTTGATCTATGGGTCTCTTCTTGTGCCAGTACCAAATTGACTACTGTAGCTTTGTAGCAGAGCTTGAGGTCAGGGAGCATAATCCCCCCAGCTTTGTTCTTCCTTCTCAGGATTGCTTTGGCTATTTGGGGTCTTCTGTGACTCTATATGAATTTTAGAACTATTTGTTCTAGTTTGTTGAAGAATGCTGTTAGTCTTTTGCTAAGGATTGCATTGAATCTATAGATTGCTTTAGGCAGGATGGCCATTTTGACAATATTAATTCTTCCTATCCATGAGCACGGAATGTGTTTCCATTTATTGGTATCTTCTTTAATTTCTCTCATGAGTGTCTTGTAGTTTTCAGGGTATAGGTCTTTCGCCTCCTTGGTTAGGTTTATTCTAGGTATTTCACTCTTTTTGATGCAATTGCAAATGGAATTGTTTTCCTGATTTCTCTTTCTGCTGATTCATTGATAGTATAGAAGAGTGAAACAGATTTCTGTGTGTTGATTTTGTATGCTGCAACTTTTGCTGAATTCAGTTATTAATTCTAGTAGTTTTTTGGTGTAGTCTTTAGGATTTTCTATGTATAGTATCATATTATCTGCAAATATTGACAGTTTACTTCTTCCTTACTAATTTGGATGTTTTTCTCTCTTTATGTTGTCTCATTGCTATGGCTAGGACCTCCAGTACTATGTTGAATAAGAGTGGGGAGAATGGGTGTCCTTGTTTTGTTCCTGATTTTAGAGGAAAAGCTTTCAGCTTTTCCATAGTAAGTATGATGTTGGCTGTGGGTTTGTTGTATATGGCCTTTATGATGTTGAGTTATACATTCCCTCTATACCCATTGTGTTGAGTTTTTATCATGAATGGATGTTGAATTCTGTCAAATGCTTTTCAGCATCTGTTGAGGTGATCATGTAGTTTTTGTCCTTTTTGTTGATGTAATATATGGTATTGATTGCTTTGTGAATACTGTACCATCCTTGTGTCCCTGGAATAAATCCCACTTGGTCATAATGGATGATCTTTTTGATGTATTTTTTAATTTGGTGTGCTAATATTTTGTTGAGGGTTTTTGCATCTGTGTTCATCAGGGATATTGGTCTGTACTTTTCTTTTTTTGTGGTGTCTTTGTCTGGTTTTGATATTAGAGTGATGCTGGTCTCATAGCATGAGTTTGGATGTATTCTCCTTCTAATTTTTGGAATACTTTAAGAAGCATGGGTATTTGCTCTTCACTAAATGTTTGATAAAATTCAGCAGTGAAGCCATCTGGTTCAGGCATTTTGTTCTTACATGGTTTTTTGATTACCAATTCAATTTCATTGCTGATAATGGGTCTGTTCAGATTTCTATTTCTTCCTGGGTCAGTTATGGAAGATTGTATTTTTCTAGAAAGTCGTCCATTTTTTCTAGGTTGTGCAATTTATTGGCATATAATTTTTAATAGTATTCTCTAATAATTCTTTGTATTTTTGTGGTGTCCATTGTGACTATTCTTTTATTATTTCTGACTGTTATTATGTGTGTACATGCTCCATTTTTTCTTGATTGGTCTGGCTGGGCATTTATATATTTTGTTTATTTTCTCAAAGAACCGGCTCCTGGTTTCATTGATTCTTTCTATTATTTTATTCTTCTCTATTTTATTTATTTCTGTTCTGATCTTGATTATGTCCCTCCTTCTACTAACTTTCAGCTCCATTTGTTCTTCTCTTTCTAGTTTCCTTAATTGTGATTTTAGACTGTTTGTTTGGGATTGTTCTTGTTTCTTGAGGTAGTCTTGTATTGCTATGTACATTCCTCTTAGAACTACCTTTGCTGCATCCCACAGGTTTTGGGCTCGTGTGCTTTTGTTTTCATTTGTCTACACGTATTGCTTGATTTCTGTTTTAATTTGTTCATTGATCCATTGATTGTTTAGACACATGTTGTTTAGCCTCTGTGTGTTTGTAGATCTGTTTTATTTGTGTAATTTATTTCTAGTTTCATACCATTGTGATCTGAGAAGTTGCTTGATACAATTTCATTTTTTTTAAATTTATTGAGGCTCTTTTTGTGGCCTAGTGTGTGATCTATTTTGGAAAATGTTCGATGTACACTTGAGAAGAATGTGTATCCTGCTGCTTTTGGTTGGAATGTTCTGTAGATATCTGTTAGGTCCATCTGTTCTAATGCATTGTTCAGTGCCTCTGTCTCCTTACTTATTTTCTATTTGGTTGTCTGTTGGTGTGTGTGGTGTATTGAAGTCTCCTAAAATGAATGTGTTACAGTCTATTTCCCTCTTTAATTCTGTTAGTCTTTGTTTAACATATTTGGGTGATCCTATATTGGGTGCATAGATATTTATAGTGGTTATATCCTCTTGTTGGATTGAACCCTTTATCATTCTGTAATGTCCTTCTTTGTCTCTCATTACTTTCTTTGCTTTGAAATCTATTTTGTTTGATATAAGTACTGCTACTCCTGCTTTTCTCTCCCTATTATTTGCATGAAATATCTTTTTCCATTCCTCCCCTTTTAGTCTGAGTCTGTCCCTGGTTCTGAGATGAGTCTCTTGTAGGCAGCATATATATGGGTCTTATTTTTCTATCCATTCTGCTACTTTATGTCTTTTGATTGCTGCATTCAGTCCATTTACATTTAAGGTGATTATTGATAGATATGTACTTGTTGCCATTGCAGGCTTTAGATTTGTGGTTACCAAAGGTTCAAGGATGGCTTTCTTCCTGTCTAACAGTCTATCTTAAATCACTGATTGCTCTATTTCAAACGCAATCTAAAGGTATATTTTTCACCCTTTTTCTTCCTCCTCCAGACTTTATATATTAGGTGTCATATTATTCATTTTTTTGTGTATCCCTTGACTGATTTTTGAGTAGTTGGTTTAATTTCATACTTGGTTGGTAATTAATTGGTTTACTTCCTTTATTGTGGGTTTATTTTCTCTGATGACAGCTATTTAGCATTTGGAACATTTCCATCTAAAGCAGTCACTTTAGCATACCCTGTAGGGCTGGCTTAGTGGTGGTGAATTCCTTCAACTTTTTTCTGGGAATTGTTTAATCCCTGCTTCAAATTTAAATAATACTCTTGCTGGATCAAGTATTCTTGGTTGGTGGCCCTTCTGTTTCATTACATTAAATATATCATTCCATTCCCTTCTGGTCTGTAAGGTTTTTGCTAAGAAGTCTGCTAATAGCCTGATGGGATCTCCTTTATAAGTGATCTTTTATCTCTCTCTGGCTGCTTTCAATACTCTCTCCTTGTCCGTTATCTATGCCATTGTAGTTATTATATGTCTTGGTATTGTCTCCCTAGGGTTCCTTTTGTTAGGTTCTCTCTGAGTTTCCATGACCTGAGTGTCTATTTCCTTCCCGATTTTAGGGAAGTTTTCAACAATTATTTCCTCAAAGAGACTTTCTTTCCCTTTGTTCTTCTAGTACCCCTATTATGTGAATATTGTTTGTTTGGATTGGTCACACAGGTCTCTTATTATTCTTTCATTCTTAGAGATCCTTGCTTTCTTTCTGTTTTTTGGCTTCATTGTTTTCTTGCTCCCTAATTTCCAGTTCATTTACAACTTCTTCAACCTGTGAATGCCTGCTATTAAATCCTTCCATTGTATTTTTCATCTCAGATACTGTGTTCTTCAGCTCTGAGTGACTCTTTTGGAGGTCATCTGTGTTTTCATTGAGGTCCTCCCTGAGATCTTGAATATTTTTCTGTAGATCCTTAAGCATGTTTATAACTTTTACTTTGAAGTCTTTACCAGGAACATTGATGATTTCAGTTTCATTAAGCACTCTTTCTCATATTTTGTCTTGTAGTTTTATTTCACTAAATTCTTTTCCCTCTTCATTCTTTTTAGTGTTTCCTATGGAATGATAGCTTTATGGATGAGGCACCTTCTAGTGCCTAGAAGCTCAGTTTCCTACGTGGGAGCCCCAGCTGTTGGTGTGCAGTGTGCAGAGCTTTATGTCTGGCTTGTAGTGATCTAATTTCAGGTGGGCTGTGTGGGTTGTCAGCTGATCACGCATGCAGGGGGAATACTTCAGGCTCTTCTGCTGGAGTTGCTCTTGGCAGAGCTACCCTCCACCCAGCCTGCACCAATGGAAGGGGCCACAGGCGAGCAGGACTGGCACCTGCTGGGAGGAAGGAGCTCCCAGGGTTGGCTTCTGCAGGCAGTTCCCCAGCTTCTCCTGAGCATAGAGTACTGTGTAACCCTTGCCCTCTGGCACACTTCTCACTGTTGGGAAGTCTTTCAAACTGCCTGCTTTGCTTTTGTCTCATGGGAGCTGGTGGATCATATCTGTTCTCCACAAGTGGCTGGAATCTGCCTCACCTAATATTCTACCTGTCTTTGTTGTCTAGCCCCACTAATCATCAGAGCACCATGTAATGTGGGCTCGTGTTCATTGGTCCTGTGCTCCTACTCCCTCCCTGCTTCATTGCTCTTCCTCCTGCCTGTGGACTGAGATTGGGGAGGGCTTGAGTCTCAAAGGATCACAGCTTTGCCACTTCACCCTCTTCAGTGAGATCTTCTGTTCTTCCCCAGATGTAGGTAGTCAGTTCTGCAGTCTCCAGGTCACCTTCAGGCCTAGTTGTATTTGCTGTATTTTCGTGTTCTATGTGATTTTGGGGGGAGGTTTCTGCCGTGCCTTTTTACACTGCCATCTTTTTCCGAGATTCCACATAGCAAATTCTTATCATAATGTTGATAAAATGGAATTCTCATTTACTGTGTGTAGTTATTTAATTTAGAAAAGTTAGTGATTCCTTTCTGCCCCAACTCCACCCCTACTCCAAGGTCTTAAATTAGCAATTGTTTTTGCATAGAGCTAGTTGGCTCAATGATCTTAATATGTGGCCATGAAAATGTCCTAAGATATCATTCATGCCAAAGTCTCTCCTTTCCTATTGATGGAATATAGCTTCAATGCTGCTGGGAGAGCTCTTAGCAAATGAGCTACTATTGCATTCCATAGAATTTGTAATGTGAGCTTGAGTCCATTTTATTTAAATATTCAGTCCTATAAAAACATGGTCATCCTGAGTTCCTAGGTACTATACAGGGAAGATATCACAGATACAACTCCTGCCTCCAAGAAGTTTACAGTGAAAAGCAGTATGTTTGATCTTTAGGGATTCCACCATATGTCCTTGCTTCCCCCTCTACCCCAGTACTAGAATCTGGCATCTAGAATTGCTGATAGAGACTGCATTAGGTATTGAAGTAGGTAGCTGAAATGACCTTTAAACCACTTTTCAATTCTGCCATTTTGGGAGTCTCTGATCTTTCTCATCGGGAATCTACACTTTATTATTTGATTTTGACTTCTTGGAAATGCATACCCTTTCTAGTTTTGTCTCCTGTGGATTTTGATACCCAAGCTATGTCACCTCTTCATCAAAAGCACTTGGAAGCCCCTGGTGAGGCCTCATTGTTCCAAATGCCAGGAGAACAGGTGGTATGTAAATAGAGGACATTCTTGAAGCTCTAATATTGGGGGCGAGTGTTGGGGAAGCAAACAGTGAGTTTAGTCTCTGTGGTGGGAAAAAACCTAGGATATTAGCAGAAATAGCAATCATTCTGATCACACTCTTATTGAAAATCAATATTTTTGCCTACTTGGGGAGCCATTTTGTTAATTTTCTTGGCAAAACTGCTAAGTAGATGTAATTCAGCTTCAGTGATTGACTGGCACTAATCTTTAGAGTGTTGCTACTCTTTCCCTGATTATCCTTTTCCACTCCCCACCCTTATGAAATTCTGCCAGTCTAAAATAGATCTTCCCCTGCTCTATTTGTTTTTCGTTTGTTGTTCTCATAAATTTTAAAATTTATTGCAAAGCATCAAACTATTATATAGATGTTCTACACTTACAATGAATTGTTGCATTAATTGTTGCTTACATACTCTACCCTGCTATGTCCCCAGTCTTGCTGTCTCTACTCTTACCCCATTCCCCACTCTGAACAATGAAACAATCCAGTGTGTATCCTTATATACCTTCTGCTTACTCTTTTAATTATACAAACATATATACATGAGGATTTTCTCACTGCAAGATAAAAGGAGAGTTATGCATTTCTTTGCATTGTTCTTTTCTTAGTAAAAATACATAGTGGATATCATTACAAATCAACTGACAGTTCACACATCCTTTTATGAATATAGTATTCTGTTTTGCTTAATAGTCTATGATACCATAATTTAATTAGTCATTATCTCTATTGATGTGCATATACTTTATTTCCAGTTTTTTGTTTCTAAAAGAAGTGCTGTAATAAAAGCCCCTACCATTTACTTTTAAATAAACTTTTTAATTTTAGAACTGTTTTAAATTTACAAAACATCTAAGTCAGTGTTTCACAATCACAGGTAGATCCACAGAAAAGGATAATATTCCACTGAGCAGTGGCTTAGATTACAGCACAACTAGTGACCTCTTTTATTCATGTAGCAGAGCTTAGGGAGTGATTGGCACTGATTGGCATGGGTGAAATCTTTGAATATTATTTCTTTTGTATGCCTTGGTAGGAAAAAAGAAAAAGTTTGGGAACTATTGTTCTAAAGGAAGCAACAATCTTTTGTCAATTCAGAGATACAGAAATCAGATCTTCAAAAATGGCATAAGTGAAGTAGTTAGCATTTGGCTATGTATAATAAATGTTTTTAAGATCTGGTACTGGGCACTGACTCCAAAAATTCAGTTCATATAAGTGATCTTATGCAATTGCCAAAAGAGTAACATTTATAGTGAAAAAGGCTTTGAATTTGGCAGTTTATATTCACCTAAAACCCTCAATTCAATATCACTTTAAGTTAGTTACAGATGATTTTTCTATGCTTTACTGACCTCATTAAGAATTACTCTATAGATTTCAGTGTGTTTAAAAATACATATTTGAACTATTTAGTAATAGTCTTAACCCATGTGAATCATAGTAAGTAAAGGTTACTGTTTGATTTTTTCAGTAGCCAGTTACTCATTTTGTGTTTAGGGAATTAGTAATAGAAAAATGGTGGAGAAGTGTCATATTTTGAGAGGCAGTGCCAGTCCAAGAAATACTGTCTCCATCACTTCCCACCTGATTTTTTTCAGTGGCGGCACTTAGTAGGATAAAAATAATGAGAATAATCTTATTTGACAAAATTCCACATATCACTTTCCCAGCAACTTAGACCAAGGGGTGTCTTAGGCTGTGAATGAAAATAGAGGTATTCATATAATCCTGAATTGAATTCACAGATAGCTATAAAAATGACTATTATTTAACATCTGTAGGAACCTGTATGTTTGCTGATCATGGTGGCAAAATGCAGAGAACCAGTAATAGGTTAAAATACCATTATAACCATTTACCTCTTCATTGAAGTAAACAGAATAAGGAATGCCCTTCTTAATGGGAACATAGTCCAACTATTTTTGGTCTTTGATAATCACTGGAATGGATAAGGTTCTCAAAATCTGAATGCCTATTTCTAAAGGATTCCTCAGTGCATTTATCCATCCCTGAGGCATGAATTTACCTTGCCATTCATCACATTTTAGTGATTACTCCAGTGAAACATCACCAAAAATAATTGAGGGGGTAGAGATATTTTAAATAAGAAATGTAGCATGTTGCTAATTATTGAATTTGTACAATAAGTACATGAAGGTTCATTATACTGTTTTTATTTTTTAGTATGTTCCACACCAAAAAAGAAAAAGAAAGGTGTATAGTAATTTGACCTGATTTTAATAGTCCTTAAATGATCCTAAGCTATAGTGCTTATGTAGTGTATATTAAACAATTTTTATATTTCACTCAGTAAATGTTCATTGAGCATGTACCATGGGATTCATTTTTGCTATATTACAAGGAAACCTGTGCCTTTACAAAGAATAGTAGAGGAGAGGGGAAAATGATGGCAAAGTAGAAACCTCTTGCACACGCACACCAGCAAAGCAACTGGAGCAAATACAACTAACCATTAAAATGTCCAGAAGACTATAGAACAGACCACCTATACCTGGTAAAGTATAGAAGATCACACAGAGAAGTATAAAGTGGCAGAGCTGTGACTGATCAGGACCTAAGCTCTCTCCCCATCCCAGCCCACAGTGGGAGGGAGAGGGAGGGAGTGGGGAGGGGAAAAGTGCTCAGGAAGTCTGCAAACCTGACTCTGCTGATCTGCTCTGGGAACTTGAGTTCACATTGTATTAGGCTTTGGTGATTAATAGGGCTAGATACCAGAGACGGTTGGAGCAGTCTAGGAGGCCGAGTCTCTCAGAGGCTGAGCACTTGTGGAAAGCAGGCATGTACCATCAATCCCACTGAGACCCAACACAGAGGTGGCAGTCTGAAAGATTTATCAGCAATGGGAAGGATGCCAGATGGGCAAGGGTTGGACAGAGCTCTCTCTGAAGGAGAAAGGGCAGGTGGACACTTCCTCAGCCTTCCCTCAACCCAGCTGTTTGGGCACTCATGGGAGCCCCAAGTGCTCCATACCTCTTGCTGCTTGCTAAGCCTAGAGGTGATTCCCTGCACACCTGACTGTCTGCCTGGCTCTGCTCAACCCAACATCAGAGTGCTTCCTGGCAAGCAAAAGGAGACATTCCCAGGTTTCTCAACCCAGCTGGAGAGGCACCTGATGGAGCCAGTGCTGAGCACTCTGTCCTTCTTGCTGGCAGCTTAGGCCCATGCCTCACTCCCCTGAGAATCCATCCAATCTATCCTGTCAGCCCAGCAGTGCCACCACCACAGCAGGGAAGACTCACCCACAATGACTTCAGCAGAAGCACAGCTGCTCTGTTCACAAAGGGACTCTGCCGACAATGATCAGCCACTGCTTGCAAACAGGCAGAAAGGCAGCCATGCCCATAGACCACCAAGATTGACTGGGGTCTACTAAAAAGGAGAATCAGGCACTGGAGAGTAAAAAGTCTTGAGATTCTGGGCACCACCAGATGCCTTCTTCATAAAGCCATTACTCTCTAGACCAGTAGGCAAATAGCAGACCTATCCAATACAGTGGAAGAAACAGAAACATGACAGAACAAGAAAGCAGAGGAATGTTTCAAACAAAAAGATAGGATAAAACACCACAAAGAGGACTAAATAAAATGGAGATCACCAAAATTCTTGATAAAGATTTCAAAGTAATTGTCATAAATATGCTCAGTGATCTGCAAGAATGTATTTATATCTCAAGGAGGACTTCAATGAAGAGATAGAAGACTTGAAAAAGAGCCACTCAGGACTGCAGAATACAGTAGCTGAAAGGAAACATACAATGGAGGGAATGAATAATAGATTGCTGCAAGTAGATGGAAAATAGAGAACAAAAAATCAATGAAGGTGAGGAACAGAGAGAAAAAAGAATGAAGTAAACAGAATGAAGTAACAGAGGATTTCTGTTACACTAGAAAATCTCTAGAAATGAGAGGATGCTAAGAGACCTGTGTGACAACTCCAAATGAAACAATATTTGTATATTGGGGTACCAGAAGGAGAAGAGGGAGGCAAAGGTGTAGAAAGTCTCTTTGAAGAAATAATTGCTAAGATTAAAGATGCCTCCTCCCAAAACCACATATAATATGAAAATATAATTAATACAACTAATGCTGAAAGAGCAACAGGAAAAAAGGCTGGGCCAGACTGCATATAAGTAGATAAAAGAGCAGACATCACAGAACAGGATAATGTACCAAAGTCATGATCTGGTGGGACCCAAGCCCTTCCCCTACCCCAGCTCACCGGTAGGAGGAAGAGAAACAGAGCTGGGAGGGAGTGGAGGCCTGGGACTGCTGAACACCTAGTTCTGGAGATCTACTCTGGGAGCACAAACCTACATTGCATGGTGTGCTGGTGATTAGTGGGGTTGGAAAGCTAAAACAGGTGGAATACCTGGAGAGACTGAGATACTACCCACTTGTGGAAAACAGGGATCCATATCCGGCTGCTCTGGGACAAAAAAATGGTGGGCAGTCTGAGAGACTTCCTAACAGCAAGAGAGCTGCTAAAGGGGCAAGGATTGCACAGAGCTTACTGCTCAGGAGAAAGGACAGGTAGACAAAATTGTCCAGGTGCACTCTGCTCAACAGGTTGGGAAATTTCAGGAGCTTCAGGTGCTCCATCCTCCTGGCTGACTACACAGCTCCAAGGCCCCCTACCATGATATGCAGTCAGCTGCTCCTTTCTCCCAGCCAGGCCACACCTGGCTCACAAACTGGCAGCCCCTTCCTGGTGTCAGGCCAGCTAGAGGGAAGGCCCACTTACAGCAGTTACAAACACAAAGCATAGAGGCTTTAACAGCTGTGTGTTTGGCCCACAGGTTCTGGCAGCAGAGACAGGCACTGCAGCTGGGAAGCAGGAAACAATGCTTTCCTCCCCCAAAGGACCAACACCACTCCCCTACAATCCCTGACATCGCTCCAGGGGCTGAGCAGCTCCAGAGAGTAGAGCTTCTGGGCACTAGAGAGTGCCACATACAAATATGAAACGTCAAAGTTACCTGGTTAAAAATCCCACAAACACAAGAGAAAGGTCAAGTGAAACTGAACTCATCAATCTTCCTGAAAGAGATTTCAAAATAGTAATCATAAACATGCTCATGGAGGTAAAGAAAAATATTCAAGAACTCAGGAATGAATTCAGGATGGAGACCCAGTCATTATGGAATAAAATGGAGATATTTAAAGACAGATTAGATATGTTGGAGGAGATGATAAATGAAATAGAAATTAGAGCAGATGAATACAAAGAACCTGAGACACAGAGAGAAAAAAGGATCTCTAGGAATGAAAGAATGTTAGGAGAACTGTGTGGCCAATCTAAACGGAACAATATTTGCATTATAGGGATACCAGATGAAGAGAGGGGGAAAAGGGATTGAAAGTGTCTTTGAGGAGGTAATTGCTGAAAACTTCCCCAATCTGGGGATGGAGATAGTCTCTCAGGCCATGGAAGTCTACACAGATCTCCCAACACAAGAGACCCAAGGAGGACAACACCAAGACATATAATAATTAAAATGGCAAAGATCAAGGATAAGGACAGACCATTCAAAGCAGCCAGAGAGAGAAAAAAGATCACATACAAAGGAGAACACATCAGGCTATCATCAGACTTGTCAACCCAGGCCAGAAGGGAGTGGCATGATATATTTAATGCAGTGAAGCAAAAGGGCCTTGAGCCAAGAATACTGGACCTGGAAAGATTATCATTTCAATTTGAAGGAATAATTAAATAATTTCTAGATAAGCAAAAGCTGAGAGAATTTACCGCCCACAAACTGTCTCTACAGTGTATTTTGAAGGGACTGCTATAGATGGAAGTGTACCTAAGGCTAAATAGCTGTCAGCAGAGGTAATAAAAAAACAGAGAAGAAAGAATAATAATTAATTACTGAGCAAATGCAAAATTAAATCAAATACCCCCAAAGACAGTCAAGGGATAGACAAAGAGTACAGAATATGATACCTAATATATAAAGAATGGGGGAGGAAGAAAAAGGAGAAAGAAAAAAAAGAACCTTTAGATGGGTTTTTAATAGCATACTATGTGAGTTAAGTTAGACTCTTAGATAGTAAGAAGTTACTCTTGAACCTTTGGTAACTACGAATCTAAAGCCTGCAGTGGCAATAAGTACATATGTGTCGATAATCACCCTAAATGTAAATGGTCTGAATACACCAATCTAAAGACCTAGAGTCACTAAATGGGTAAAAATACAAGATCCATCTATATGCTGCCTATAAGGGACTCACTTCAAACCCAAAGACATACACAGACTAAAAGTGAAGGGATGGGAAAAGATATTTCATGCAACTAATAGGGGAGAAAAACAGGAGTTGCAGTACTTGTATCAGGCAAAATAGACGTCAAAACAAAGAAAGCAACAAGAGACAAAGAAGGACATTACATAATGATAAAGGGGTCAATCCAACAAGAGAATGTAACCATTATAAATATCTATGCACCCAATACAGGAGCACCAACATATGTGAAAAAAATAGAGAACTAGAAGGGGAAATAGAATGCAATGCATTCATTCTAGGATACTTCAACACTTCACTCACTCCAAAGGACAGATCAACAAGACAGAAAATAAGTGAGGAGACAGAGGCATTGAACAACACATTAGAACAGATGGACCTAACAGACATCTACAGAACTCTTCACCCAATAGCAGCAGGATACACATTCTTCTCAAGTGCACATGGAACATTTTCCAGAATAAGTCATATACTAGGCCACACAAAGAGCCCCAGTAAATTCAAAAAGATTGAAATTGTACCAACCAGCTTCTCAGACTACAAAGGTATGAAACTAGAAATAAATTATGCAGAGAAAATGAAAAATCCCAGAAACCACATGGAGGCTTCACAACATGCTCTTAAATAAACAATGGATCAATGACCAGATAAAAACAGAGATCAAGCAATATATGGAGACACATGACAATAAAAACTCAACATGGCAAAATCTGTGGGATGCAGCAAAGGCTGTGTTAAGAGGGAAAGTATATTGCAATACAGGCCTACCTCAGGACAGAAGAACAATCCCATATGAACAGTCTAAACACACAATTAACGAAACCAGAAAAAGAAGAAAAAATGAGGCCCAAAGTCAGTAGAAGGAGGGACATAAAAAAGATTAGAGCATAAATAAATAAAATCGAGAAGAATAAAACAATAGAAAGAGTCAATGAAAGCAAGGCCTGAATCTTCGAGAAAATAAACAAATTAGATAAATCCCTAGCCAGACGTATCAAGAAAAAAAGAGAGTCTATACACATAAACAGAATCAGAAATGAGAAAGGAAAAATCACTATGGACACCATAGAAATACAAAGAATTATTAGAGATACTATGAAAAATTTTATGCTAACAAAGTGGATAACCTAGAAGAAATGGACAATTTTCTGGAAAAATACAACCTTCCAAGGCTGACCAAGGAAGAAACATAAAATCTGAACAGACCAATTACCAGCAACAAAATTGAATTGGTAATCAAAAAACTACCTAAGAACAAAAGTCCTGGACCAGGTGGCTTCTCTGCTGAATTTAATCAAACATTTACTGAAGACCTAATACCCATCCTCCTTAAAGGTTTACAAAAGTAGAATTCATTTTATGAGGCCACCATCACTCAAATACCAAAAGCAGACTAAGACACCACAAAAAAAGAAAATTACAGACCAATATCCCTGATGAACAAAGATGCACAAATACTCAAAAAAATATTAGCAAACTGATTTCAAAAATACATGAAAAAGATCATCCATCATGATCAAGTAGGATTTATTCCAGTGATGCAAGGATGGTACAATATTAGGAAATCCATCAACATCATCCACCACATACACAAAAAGGACAAAAACCACATGATCATCTCCATAGATGCCAAAAAAACATTCGACAAAATTCAACATCCATTTATGATAAAATCTCTCAACAAAATGGGTATAGGGGGCAAGTACCTCAACATAATAAAGGCCATATGTGACAAATCCACAGCCAACATCGTACTTAACAGCGAGAAGCTGAAAGCCTTTCCTTTAATATTGGAAGGAAGACAAGGATGCTCACTCTCTCCACTTTTATTCAATATAGTTCTGGAGGTCTGCGCCATGGGATTCAGAAAACATGAAGAAATAAAAGGCATCCAGACTGATAAGGAAGTAGTTCAACTGTCACTGTTTGCAGATGACATGATATTGTACATAAAAACTCCTAAAGAATCCACTCCCAAATTACTAGATCTAATATCTGAATTCTGAAAAGTTGCAGGGTACAAAATTAATACACAGAAATCTTTTGCATTCCTAAACACTAATCATGAACTAGCAGAAAGAGAAATTACAAAAACAAATCCATTCACAACTGCATCATAAAGAATAAAATACCTAGGAATAAACCTAACCAAGGAAGTGAAAGACCAATATGCTAAAATATATACTCTGAAAAACCTATACTCCAGACACTCATGATAGAAGTTAAAGAAGATACCATTAAATGGAAACACATCCCATGCTCATGGAGAGGAAGAATAATATTGGCAAAATGGCCATCCTGCCTAAAACAATCTACAGATTCAATGCAATCCCTATCAAAATACCAACAGCATTCTTCAACGAACTAGTGCAAACAGTTCTAAAATTCATATGGAACCACAAAAGATCCCAAATAGCCAAAGCAATCCTGAGAAGAATGAATGAAGCTGGGGGGATTATGGTCCCTGACTTCAAGTTCTACTACAAAGCCACAGTAATCAAGACAATTTGATACTGGCACAAAAACAGAACCATAGAACAATGGAATGGACCAGAGAGCCCAGATATAAACCTAAGAATATGTGGTCAATTAATATATGATAAAGGAGCCATGTACATACAATGGGGAAATGACAGGCTGTTCAACAACTGGTGTTGGCAAAACTGGACAGCTACATGCAAGAGAATGAAACTGGATTAGTGTCTAACCCTATTAATACACAAAAGTAAACTTGAAAATTGATCAAAGACCTGAATGTAAGTCATGAAGCCATAAAACTCTTAGAAGACAACATAGGCAAAAATCTACTGAATATAAATATGAGCAACTTTTTCCTGAACGCACCTCCTCAAGCAAGGGAAACAAAAGCAAAAATGAACACATGGGACTACTTCAAACTAAAAAGCTTCTGTTTGGCAAAGGACACCATCATCAGAACAAAAAGGCATCTTACAGTATGGGAGAATATATTTGTAAATGATGTATCTGGCAAGAGGTTAACATCCCAAATATATAAAGAACACACACCTCAATAACCAAAAAGCAAATAACCCAATTACAAAATGGACAGAGGATATGAACAATTATCCAAAGAAGAAATTCAGATGGCCAATAGACACATGAAAAGATGCCCCACATCACTAATTATCAGGGAAATGCAAATAAAAACCACAGTGAGATATCACCTCATACCATTTAGGATGGCCAGCATCCAAAAGACTAAGAACAACAAATGCTGGTGAGGATGCAGATAAAGGGGAACCCTCCTACTCAGTTAGTGGGAATGTATGATAGTTCAACCATTGCAGAAAGCAGTATGGAGGTTCCTCAAAAAATTAAAAATAGAAATACCATTTGACCCAGTCATTCCACTCCTAGGAATTTATCCAAAGAATACAAGTTCTCAGATTCAAAAAGACATATGCACCCCTATGTTTATTGCAGCACTATTTATAATAGCCAAGATATGGAAGCAACCTAAATGTCCATCAGTAGATGAATGAATGGATAAAGAAGAGGTGGTACATATACATAATGGAATACTATTCAGCCATAAGAAAGAAACAAATCCTACCATTTGCAACAACATGGATGGAGCTGGAGTATATTATGCTCAGTGAAATAAGCCAGGCAGAGAAAGACAAGTACCAAATGATTTCCCTCATTTGTAAAGTCTAACAATGAAGCAAAACTGAAGGAACAAAACAGCAGCAGACTTACAGACTCCAAGAAGGGACTTGCAGTTTCCAAAGGGGAGGAGTGGGGGAAGGTGGGTCGGGAGGGAGGGAGAAGGGGATTGAGTGGTACTATGATTGGCACGCATGTTATGTGGGGTCACGGGGAATACAGTGTAGCTCAGAGAAGACAAATAGGGATTCTGTGGCATCTTACTACACTGATGGACAGTGCCTACAATGGGGTATGGGAGGGACTTGATAATATGTGTGAATTTAGTATCCCTATTGTTTTTCATGTGAAACCTTCATAAGAGTGTATATCAATAATACCTTATAAAAATATATAAGACATAAAAAATGAAAGAAAAGAAGGGATATTGTTTTAATCATTCATAAAAATAAAAGAAAGAATTACTGAAGACTTCTCCAATCTGGGGAAGGAAATAGACACCCAATTTCTGGAAGCACAGAGAGCCCCTAACAAAAGGAAACCCAGGAAGAAAACACCAAGACATATAATTAAATTGATGAAAATTAAGGATAAAAAGAGGGTATTGAAAGCAGCTCAAGAGAACCAAAAAATTTCTTATAAGGGAAACCCCATCAGTCTATCAGCAAACTTCTTAGCAGAAAGTTTACAGGTCAGAAGGGAGTGGCATGAAATATTTAATGTAAGAAACAAAAGGACCTCCAGCCAAAAATCCTCTACCCAGTGAGGTTTTCATTCAATATTGGAGAGATTTAAATTTTCCCATGTAAATGTATGAAGTCTAAAGGAATTTATAACCACCAAACCAGCCTTACAAGATATGTTAAAGGGACTTCTATAAATGGAAATATTTTTAATCCTAAATATTTTTCATCAGTGAAAATAAACACACAGTCAAGGTAGTAGACCAATTACTTAACAAGCAAATATGAATTTAAAAACAAAAACCAAAGTAGTAAAATGATCTATACACAATATTAGTGAAGGGATACACATAAATGCAGATTATGACATATAATTAAGTGTGGAGGAGGAAGAAGAAAAATAGAAGTACTCTTAGATTGGGTTTGAAATAGAGTGGCCATCTATGTTGACTGTTATATATTTAGGAAACTCTCCATTAACCTTATGGTAGCCACAAACCTAAAGCCTATAATGGGTAACACACACACACAAAAAAACAAATCCAATCACAGCACTAAGAAAATTGTCAAATAACATGAGAAGAGTATAAGAGAGGAAAAAGGGAACAAAGACAAACTACCAATACAACCGGAAAACAATTAATAAAATGGTAATAAGTATATACCTATCAATAATTACCTTAAATGTAAATGGTCTGATTGTACCAATCAAAAGATACAGGATGGCAGGATGGATAAGGAAACAAGACCATCTATATGCTTCCTACAAGAGACTAATTTCAATTCATATACATACACAGACTGGAAAGTGAACGGATGGAAAAAGATAAATTTCATTCAAATAATAGGTAGGAAAAAGCATGAGTAGATATACTTAGAGACATCAAAATGAAAAGAAGATACAAAAAAGGATATTCTATAATGATGAAGAGAACAGTCCAATAAGAGTATATAACCATTATAAGTATCTATGCACCCAACATAAGACACCTAAATGTGTAAAAAATATACTAACAATTAAAGGGGGGAATAGATTGTAACACATTCATTTCAGGAGACTTTAACACATCACTCATATCAATTACAGATCAATAAGTCAGAAAGTAAATAAGGAAACAGAGGCACTGAACAATACATTAGATCAGATAGCCTTAACAGATATCTACGTAACATTCCAACCAAAAGCACAGTGCATTTTTCTTCATCTGTGGAATGTTTTCCAGAAGAGATCACATACTTAGGCCACAAAAAGAGCCTCAATAAATTAAAAAAGATTAAAATTGTATCAAGCAACTTCTCAAATCACAATGGAATAAAACCAAAATTACACAAATAAAACAGACCTACAAACACACAGAGGCTAAACTAACATGTGTCTAAATAATCAATGGATCAATGAACAAATTAGAACAGAAATCAAGCAATACATGTAGACAAATGAAAACAAAAGTGCACGAGCTCAAAAACCTGTGGGATGCGGCAAAGGTAGTTCTAAGAGGAAAGTACATAGCAGTACAGGCTTACCTCAAGAAACAAGAACAATCCCAAACAAACAGTCTAAAATCACAATTAAGGAAACTAGAAAAAGAAGAACAAATGGAGCCAAAAGTTAGTTGAAGGAGGGATATAATAATGATCAGAGCAGAAATAAATAAAATAGAGAATAAAACAGTAGAAAAAATCATTAAACACAAGAGCTGAAACTTTGAGATCATAAACAAAATAGACAAATCCCTAACAAACAAAATCAGAAACGAAAAGGAATAATCACAATGGATACCACAGAAATACAAAGAATTATTAGAGAATTCTATGAAAATTATATGCCAATAAATTGGACAACCTAGCAGAAATAGACAAACTCCTAGAAAAGCACAACCTTCCAAGACTGTCCCAGGAAGAAAACAGAAAACCTGAACAGTCCAATTATCAGTAACAAAATTGAATTCGTAATAAAAAAAAAACCACGAAAAAGCAAAGTTTCAGGTCCCAGTGGCTTCACAGCTGAATTCTACCAAACATTTAAAGAAGAGCTAATACCTATCCTTCTCAAAGTATTCCAAAACATAGGAGTGAATATTACCAAACTCATTCTATGAGGCCTGCATTATTCTAATACCAAAACTAGACAAAGACATAGCAAAAAAAAAGATATACAATATCCCTGATGAACATAGGTGCAAACATCCTCAAAAAAAATTTAGCATACTTTGAAACCTTTCAAAAATACATCAAAAGGACCATCCATCACAATGAAGTAGAATTTATTCCAGGGATGCAAGGATGGTATAATGTTCATAAATCAATCAATGTGATACACCACGTAAACAAATAAATGGATGAAAACCATGATCATCTCAATAGATGCTGAAAAAGCATTTGAGAAAATTCACTATCCATTCATGATAAAAAAATGCTAAAAAAAATGAGTATAGAGGAAACATGCCTCAACATAATAAAGGCCATATATGACAAACCCACCTCTAACATCACATGCAGTGGCAAAAAGCTGAAAGCTTTCCCTTTAAAATCAGGAATAAGACAAGGTTGTCCACTCTCACCACTTTTATTCAACATAGTACTCAAAGTTCTAGCCATGGCAGTTAGACGAGATAAAGAGATAAAAGGCATCTAAATTGGTAAGGAAGAAATAAAACTGTTGCTGTTTTCAGATAACATGATACTACATATAGAAAACCCTAATGACTCCACCAAAAAACTACTAGAACTAATAACTAGATTCAGCAAAGTTGCAGGGTACAAAATTAACACACAGAAATCTGTTGTATTCCTACATAATAACAATGAACTAGCAGAAAGAGAAATCAGGAAAACAATTCCATTTATAATTACATCAAAATGAATAAAATATCTAGGATAAAGCTAACCAAGGGAGTGAGAGCTCTGTACTCTGAAAACTATGACACTGATGAGAGAAATTATAGAAGACACACATAAATGGAAATCTATCCCATGCTCATGGATAGGAAGAATCTATATCATCAAAATGGCCACCTTGCCCAAAAGCAGTTTACAAATTCAGTGCCATCTCTATCAAAATACCAACAACAATTTTCAGTGAACTAGAACAAATAGTCCTACAATTCATATGGAACTACAAAAGACCCTGAATAACCAAATCAATCCTGAGAAAGAACAAAGCTGTGGGTATTATGTTTACTGACTTCAAACTTTTCTACAAAGGTATAGTAATCAAAACAGTATGGTATTGGCATAAGAACACACCCATAGACCAATGGAAAAGAATAGAAAGCCCAGGTAAAAACCCATCCATATATGGTCAATTCATATATGATAGAAGAGCCGTAAATATACAGTGGGGAAAACAATCTCTTCAATGACTAATATTGGGAAAACTGACCACTACATGCAAGAGAATGAAACTGGATTACTGTCAAACTCCATACACAAAAGTAAACTGGAAATGGATTAAAGACCTAAATGTAAGACATGAAATCATAAACTCTTAGAAGAAAATATAGGCAAAAATGTCTTGAACATAAGTGTGAGCCATTTTTTCCTGGACAAATTTTGGGCAAGAGAAACAAAAAATGAATAGTGGGACTACCTCAAAACTAAAAAGCTTCTGTACAGCAAAGGACCCCATCAGTAGAACAAAAAGGCAACCTACAGTATGGGAAAATATGTTTGTAAATGATTTATTTGATAACAGGTTAACATCCAAAATATATAAAGAACTCATGCCTTGACACCAAAGAAACCCAATAACCAAATCAAAATGGGTGGAATACCTGAGCAGACATTTCTCCAAAGAAGAAATACAGATTACCAATAGGCACATGAAAAGATGCTCCATATCACTAATCATTAGGGAAATGCAAATCAAAACCACAATGAGATATTACCTCCCACCAGTTAGGATGGCCACTACCCAAAAGACAAGAAATAACATGTGTTGGCAAGGATGTGGAGAAAAGGGAACCTTCCTACACTGTTGATGGGAATGTCAGTTGGTATAATCACTGTGGAAAGCAGTATGGAGGTTCCTCAGAAAACTGAAAATAGAAATACCACATGACCCAGTATTTCTACTTCTAGGAATTTACCCAAAGAAAGCAAAGTCCCTGATTTGAAAAGATATATGAACCCCTATGTCTACTGCTGTATTACTTAGAATAGCCAAGTTATAGAAGCAGCCTAAGTGTCCATCAGGACATGAACAGTTAAAGAAGGTGTGGCACATATGCACAATGGAATATCATTCAGCCATAAAAAGGAAAGAAATCCGGTTATTTGCAATATTTATGTGCCTAGAGGGTATTATGCTAAGTGAAATAATCCAGGCAGAGAAAGACAAATATCATATGATTTCACTTATTTGTGGAATCTGAAAACAAAACAAAGTAAATAAAATAGCAGTAGACTCACAGGCACTGAGAAGTGACTGGTGGTTACCATGAGGGAGGGGTTTTCAGGTGGGTGGGCAGGTGGGCCGAGTGAGGGGAATAAAGAAGCATAAAATTCTCAATCATAATATAAAATGATGACAGGAATGGTAGTTCAGCATGGACAATATAGTCAGTTATTCTGTACCATCTTCCTAGTTGGGGTGAGGATTTAATATGGGTAACTGTTGAACCACTGTACTGTATACTTGAAACCAATATGATTATATACCAACTATACTTCAGTAAAAAATTAAGAAAAATAATTGTCCTAATCTACCTAAGACACTAAGAAATATCTTTAATTACCTTTTAACTTCCTACCATACTCCATACCATAGTTACCAAGAGATTATCAAGGACAATGAGCATTTCTCATAATTCAATTCCAACTATTGATCCTTGAAAAGCTAAGTGTCAACAGGTCAGCTGCTCAGGTAGCACTTTCCAGGAGAGCAGATTGTTTTTTTTATTAAGGTATTATTGATATACACTCTTATGAGGGTTTCACATGAAAAACAATGTGGTTACTACATTCACCCATATTATCAAGTCCCCACCCATATCCCAATGCAGTCACTGTTCCATCAGGGTAGTAAGATGCCATAGATTCACTTTTTTCCTTCTCTGTGCTACACTGTCTTCTCTGTGTCCCCTCATACCATGTGTACTAAACATAATATCCGTCAATCCCCTTCTCCCTCCCTCCCGACACACCCTCCCCCACTCCTCCCCTTTGGTAACTGCTAGTCCCTTCTTGGAGTCTGTGAGGCTGCTGCTGTTTTGTTCCTTCAGTTTTGCTTCATTGTTACACTTTACAAATGAGGGAAATCATTTGGTACTTGTCTTTCTCTGCCTGGCTTATTTCACTGAGCATAATATACTCCAGCTCCATCCATGTTGTTGCAAATGATAGGATTTGTTTCTTTCTTATGGCTGATTGGTATTCCATTGTGTATATGTACCACCTCTTCTTTATCCATTCATCTACTAATGGACATTTAGGTTGCTTCGGTATCTTGGATATTATAAATAGTGCTGCAATAAACATAGGGGTGCGTATGTCTTTTTGAATCTGAGAACTTGCATTCTTTGGATAAATTCCTAGGAGTGGAATGACTGGGTCAAATGGTATTTCTATTTTTAGTTTTTTGAGGAACCTCCATACTGCTTTCCGCAATGGTTGAACTATCATACATTCCCACCAACTGAGTCGGAGGGTTCCCCTTTATCCGCATCCTCACCAGAATTTGTTGTTCTTAGTCTTTTTGATGCTGGCCATCCTAACTAGTGTGAGGTGATATCTCATTGTGGTTTTAATTTGCATTTCCCTGATGATTAGTGATGTGGGGCATCTTTTCATGTGTCTGTTGGCCATCTGAATTTCTTCTTTGGATAGTTGTCTGTTCATATCCTCCACCCATTTTTTAATTGGGTTATTTGCTTTTTGGGTGTTGAGGTGTGTGAGTTCTTTATATATTTGGAATGTTAACCTCTTGTTGGATATGTCATTTACAAATATATTCTCCCATACTGTAGGATGCATTTTGGTTCTGTTGATGGTGTCCTTTGCTGAACAGAGGCTTTTATTTTAATGTAGTCCCATGTGTTCATTTTGAGAGCAGATAGTTTTTTGTAGGAAAAATGATTACCTGGATCTTTCAGAATTAATTGACCTCAGAAATATCAAGATTGTACAGCAGTGTCATGAAACAACTGCAATGCCCTCTCTAGCCTGCATAGGCCACAGTGTAATACAGTTCATTATTCTTTGAACTTATTTTTGTTTATAAGTGGGAGTCCCTGATTAACTTATGCACAAAGGAAGTCATATATAACATGAATATTATTTTATCAACCTCCCAAATTTGGTAATCTGTTAATAAAATTATAGGTATGTTAAATAGCAAAGTAATGGCAATTATAATTTACTTTCATTTCATTAAAAGATATGTTACAATGTTTAGTAACATAACCATACTATTGGATATGAGCTATGTAATACTAAGAAATATTCTATTGTACAATATAGAATAAAATATATAATCATTCTACTTTACAATAACATCATTCTAATGTACAGAATCTAGGTAATTTGAACTTCATTCAGTGTATTTATTGGAGGGAAGCAGATGTTTACAGTTTAAGCTAGCAGATCACCTGCTTTGTAAGAATTAATGGGTTATATTTAATAATAATGAAATAATTAATTTCAAGTAATCATTGATGAGCTAGTTAATACTGGCATTCATATAAACACATGTATTTAGTTTCATCCCTTGCATCACTGCACAAACTTCAGTGACTTTCTGTTTTGTGATTTTTTGTTCATTTCAAGGTTTTAACCTATTGCAGTAGTTGCAAATTGACAAGAAGGTAATGTAATGACTGTGGCAGACCATCTGTAACATTTTGTACTATTGGAGGCTGTAGCAGTCTCCTTAGTAATCTCATTTTCATGTTTCTACTCTTGCTACTACCTCTTGCTCACTTTTTCAATACTCAAATTCCAGTAATCTACTGACCCCACCCAGAGCTGCAGTTTACTGATTCCACAATTTTTTCACTGTCTTTTGTGCTCTTCCCACCTAGCATAGTTTAAATTGCATGATCAATCATTATTATCACTCCTATATATACCCTTTTAGTTCCCTTTACACTTTATCCCTTCATCTTATTTGTGAAAACTACAACACTTTTTAAGCTCAACTCTCCATCTGTGCTTGTACCTGCATCCTTGCAGCTAAACTTGACTGAAGGAAAATATATAATGTTGAGTCGTCTCACTCTGTGGGGTAAATGGAAGTTTTTACACATAGTGGTGTGCAAATAAGGGCCTATTGGCATATCAGTGGAAGTTTACCATGGCAGAGAGCCTCTGGTCCATGGTCAAGGGGTGGAGTGGAGAGAAAATGGCCATTCTCTCCTACCCTCCATTACTGGTGCCCAGTTGGTGATGCCCCCACCAGTCACTAAGGACATGCCTGTGGAGTGCCTCCCAGAAGGGACAAGTGGGGGAAGAGGGTGCATGCGGAGGCAGCAGGGATGGACGGAGCCCGGCTTGCTAGCAGAGCTGAGCGAGAGGGGGCAGAAAGCACTAGGTGAGAGACTTAGACATGAGCAATAAAACCCTTTCCCCAAACCCTCACAGTTGTCCTTTGGCCTCACCAAAATCATAAGAAACTTGCCCAGGGTGGAGATCCCCTTTCTCCAGGAGCTACACACTTCAAACTTACTCATGATGAACCTCAAGCAGATCCTTAATACTGCCATGTAGTCATACTATATAGTCTATTCAGTCTCCCATCCTCCTAGATGTCTAATACATTGCCTGCTCTACCCAAATCCCCAAACATCTCCTCCCCTTGCTTCCTATTTCCCTGAAAAAACTGAAGGTGTTAGGAGAGAACTTTCACTATATCCACCCACCTACTGACATCCATACGTGCATACTCTGCCTTTAAGTCTGTTACCATTGATGGACTGGCTTTGTTCCTGTGTAAGACCAATCACTTCACTTGTATACTGGATCCTATCCCTATTTGCCTACTCAAGGATATTACCTAAGCAATTATCCCATCTCCCTCCTATGTCATGGAATTTTGTACTTCCACGTGGATCATTTCTATTCTCATACACATAGGTTAGTATTTAATTTATGCCATCTAAGAAAGTGCTCTCAACTCCACTTCCTCTGCCAGCTTCTGCTACTATTTCCTTGCTCCCATTTGCAGCAAAGCCACCTCAAAGATTCTGCTGTCTGCACTCAAGAGTCTTGAGCTGCTCTCCACATTATCTATTAAACTCATTCCAATCAGAATTTTACCTCCAGTACTCCACCAAAATTGTTCTTTTCAAAGTCTCCGATGACCTCAACAATGCTAAATCCAATGGTCAGGTCAATTTTTACTCATATTTTTATTTGATCTGTGTATTTGTCACAGTTGATCATGCCCTTTTTTAAAAAATATATGTTCTTTACATGACTTCCAGAGAGTCACACTTTCCCGGTTACCCTTTCTTAAGTTCCTTTGCTGGCTCCTCATATTCCCCCTGGCCTCTTAAAGTGTTAGAGGGCCCTAGGGCTTGGTCCTTAGTTTTTGTTTTTTGTTTTTTGTTTTTCATCTCTATATACACTTACTGACTGCATGATCTGTTTATATAGTCTTATAGTTTTATATAACATCTGTGCACTAATGACTTCAACATGTATGCCTTCCAGCCCAGATGTTTATCTTGAAATGCAGACACATTCATCCAACAGACTTTTCAGCTTCTCCACTTAGTGTAAAACCAGTATGTCCAAAACTGAACTCCTGATCTTCCTCCTATCTTACCATGAGTTCCTGGAAAACAGATACCGAGGCAAATGCTAGTGTGTATTAGAGGGTGTAATCCCAGGAAAACAGGAGTTAAGGAAAAGCAGGGAGTGAGGCAGGGGAGGAGGGAGAGTATTTCAAGATAGTTGGCCCAAAAAGAGAAATAGAGAAGAATTTCTCTCTCAGCTCCATCTCCCATTGGTCAAGGGATTATCCCACAGGACCTTAACTCCCACAAATATTGGGGATTGCACACACTTGTGCTTTCTGTAGCACTGCTATGGCTCTGTTCTAAGCGACCATCTTCTATCTCTATTATTCCAATAAACTTCTAATCCATTTCTCTGTTGTCCCACATGTCTCCCAGCAATCTATTTGTAATATAGTAGGTGGAGTGACCTTTTTAAAATGTAAGTCACATATGTCTCTCTTTTGCTCAAGACCTTCTGATGGCTTCCCATTTTATTTGGAGTAAGAGTTAAGTCCTTACTAGGGCTCAGAAGACCCTCTGACCTCCTTGCTATTTCTCAAACATGTCAGGTATACTCCAACCTTAGGGTCTTTGCACTAGCCACTCCCTCTGTTTGGAATGCTTTCCTCTCCTATATTCACATGATTAACGCCCTCATTTCCTTCAACTGTACAATTTTCTCTATTCTAACCTTATCAGTGGGTCTGCCTTGACTATCTTATTTAGAATCTTAAGATTTTCTTCCACTCAGTCCCTATCCACTGTATTCTTCAGACTTCTTAATTTGTTCTATTTTTTCTTTTTCCATAGGCAATGACCATCTTTTATGATACATATAATTTACTTATCATATTTATTATTTTCTATCTCCCCATGCTGGAACGTAAGCCTCTTAAGGATGGGGAATCTTTGTCTTTTCTGTTCACTCATGTAGCTTAAGGGCCTAGAACAGTGCATGGCACATAGTAGATGCTCAATAAATGAATGAATGAGCTATGTCCCAATTAAAGTCAGGCAGCCACCTGACATACCCAAATTATTGTTACCATAGAGAATATAGGTGCAATATTGCCAGATCTTCTGATTTCTTGAAGAAAACCCCGAAGTCTGAATATTTATGTGAAATTTTCCAAATTTTTAAATTTTCTGGGCCCCCCTTCCCAAAAAAGTCCATACTCAGATTCAACCAGTGGACTTACATTTTGAAAACTCTGAACTACTAGCTGACTCCAACATTAACCTAGGGAGTGATGCTATATTATAGCTGTGTGGTCTGTACCTTGCTTTCCTCACCTGTAAAGCAGAGATTCATTTGTTTATTCAACTTAAGATATTTTGAGCACTTGTTTTAGGTATTTGGTATTCAGCACTGTACTAGATAAAGTTCCTACTCTCCTGGAACTTGCCTTCTAGAGTGAGAGAAACATATGAATAACAAATACATGCATCAGACTACACTGGATAATGCTTTTGGTGAAAATATAAAAGGAGTTACAGGAGTACCTGAGAGGCCATTTTTGGTTGAGTGGTCAATAGAAGTCTCTAAAGAAAGGGACTTATAACTTGAGACCTGCATGACTGGAAGGGACCAGCTTTCACAGCAGTGTTCCAGTCAGCGTGAACAGCAAGTGTAAAGATCATGAAATAGGAGCAGCCTTATTATATTCAGAAAACTAAATAAAGCCAGTCTGAATGGAGTATGTGAGCTGAGAGAAAATGGCACTGGATGAGACCAGTCTGGAGAGGCAGGCAGAGGCCAGATCCTGTTGCATATTGTGGGCCAACATAAGAAGTTGATTTTTATTAGTAATCAGAGGCAAATGGAAACTGCTGTAATTTATCTGTTTTAAGGTGGGGAGTAGCACAATCAGATTTGAATTTTAAAAAGTTCAATCTGGCTGCCACAGTGAGAATGAATTGTAGGGATGCAAGCAAGGAGACCAAGCTGGGAAGCAACTGTATTAGTTGAGGAGGTATGTGACAGTAAGCTTGGATTGGGGTAGTAGCTATGGAGATGGGGAGAAGTGATTGGATCCTAGGTATGTATTGAAAGATGAGCTGACAGGAAATAGTGATGCACTGGATAAGAGAAATAGTTGAATAAAGGATGACTCCTATGGCTTCAATCTAAGCAACCAAATGAATTATGATGCTGTTAACTGAGAGAAAGAACACTTGGAGAGGTGTAAGGATTATAGTGTCTACTTCAGAGAATGTTGACAAGCACTTAGCACCACTGCTGACACAGTGTAAGCACTCAATACATTCTCTCTTATTTCTACTCTTACTACCATGATATTGAAGATGATGAAACCAGTATTCATAGGGGTTAATGAACTTGCCCAGTGATGCTTGGCTGTTAAATGGTGGATTTGAGACTTGGACCCATGTCTGTTTAGCTCATGCACATTATCAGTCTTCTCCACAGTCTTTTGTCCTATTACCTATTTTTACTGTTCTTCATAGGTATCTGTACCTCACAGCAAATGAAGTATGATTAATTCCTGCCTGTATCAAGTTCTGTGATTCTGTCTGTTTTCAGTTTCCATAGTATACCGTATTGTCTGTGATGAGGATGGAATTCTATTGATTAAAGAGTAACAACCAAGGGGTTTGGAGTAGATATTCTAAGTTCATGATAAATGAGGATCAACTTAAAGCAGGAATTTCTAGAGATAAAACCACACTACTTGGCTTATACAGTTTAAACCACTTTGTGATCATTTATCCATTTCTAAACATTATACAACCATGCCTATGAGGTGTTTCCTACCAAAGAAAAGAGATGGAGGTATATCCTTAACTGACTCTTTTTGTCTGTTTACTCTGACTACCAAACCTCCCAAGATAGATAGTTCATGATGAATCGATTAGAGAAGCAAATACATCAGTATATGACAAAGTGCTAGAATAAATATAATACAGTGCCATAAGGACAAGATTATGTTTCTGAAGAACACATTGCATGAAACTGCTTCCCTCCACTCACTCTAAAGGTGAAATATTTCATGGTGGTAGAAAATGAGAGCATATTCTTTCTGAACTACAGATTTTCTTTTTAATAAAAGGATATTTTTCAGCCAATATCATTTCAGGTCTCAGATATCTATTAGTCATTAAGCAAATATTTATTGAGCAACTACTTTGTGAAATGTACCAAAAAAGGCAAAGTGAATGACTCCTACCTTCTGACAGAGTAAAAGGGATTGAATTAGGACACATAAACAAGTTACCGTCAAACAAGTATAGCTCAAACCAAAAAGGCAGGATCCCATGTGGTTCAGCATAGAATTATATCCTAGGAAATAGTCCAGCAACTAGACATAATTTTTAAAGTACGAATATTTAAGTATTTACTAAAGCCCTTTGAAAAATATTGAGGGGGAGCAAATTTGTAAACCTGCAGCAATATTTAAAATCATCTTTTCATAATACTTTCATGCTCAATATCTCTTACATGCTGCAGCTGCCCAGAAACCTTTCTCATCACTCCTCATTCTCATTCCCAACTAAAAAACTTACCCTGGAAAGTATGCCCTGCAAGTCTTTACTCTCTTTGTCCTTTTTTATGCTGTATCACTTGTTTTTTCCTTGCAAGCAGCTCTTGCTCCCCTTTCCAATGTAATTTAGTTAAACTAGCATTGTTCTTTGCAATTTTTTTGGTCTTTCTGCTCATTATGCCTATTCTGCACAGTTCTGTGCAGGAAAAGCCCAGGAACCAATCTGAAATACCAAGAATCTCCAAAGAAGTTGCTGGATTTGGAGAATCCTATGCAGACAAAAAGAAAGTTATCTTTACAGAGGGCAGGGAGAAGGGGAAAGCTGCCAACACTAACTTAGTATCTTTTTATTTCATCAGAGAAAGGGAAAAGTGCTCTAAGAAGATAGAGATACAGTAAAGAGTAAGGAAAAAACAGCTTTGACCTACAGAATCAGGAGTGTTTGAGATGGTGCTTGAGAATCTAAACAGGTGGCAATAGTAGAGGCCTTCTGAGGCAGATGGAACAGTGTTCAACACAAGGGCAGTGAAACCTGGCCTATTTCACACAGGAAAAAATGGAAGTCAGTTTGACTAGAATAAGGATTTAGCAGTGCCTTTTTTCTGAATGTGAACCTAACAATAACTAACCTTCAGCTTCATGGAGGTTTCAGATATATTTTTGGAACATGAGACTGTAAGTCGTAGACCAATTCTTAGAAAAGAAGCTAAAAGATGCAACTAGTGAGCACCTTAACTTGTAGTCAAATATCAGTGTGTGTTTTCAGCAGATGCTGTTTCCATGGAGAAACTACATGTTTAAAGGGGATAAATTCCCTCCTCAGTATGACTCTACCCTGATTAAGGAGATGGCTACTGACCTCAGCATTGTCGATTAGAACATACACTCCAACTTATTTTCTCAGGAATGGAGGTGAATTCACATGGAACCATCTCCACTGTCACCACTGTAAAGAGTGATCCACCTTGGTAAAACTTCTGGTTAAAGTTTGGTGTGTATAGTCTGTATCTATGGTTATGAAATAGAAAAGCTAAGTAGGAGAGTGATATGTAGTTCCACCGCAGGGCCTTGATCTCATTAAAGCAAGACCCAGGTTAACACTAACTTCCACGTGCTCATTTCCAGACCACATCATGTTCTTCAACACTTAGGCAACATACACTTATCTGGGTAGAGATGCCTTATGCATTTATTTTTCAGCCCCATTATGCTGCCCCCCTCCAAATGCGTTCTTCCTCTGACTCCCTATAAAGGAGAGTGGTTTGGCCATATTTCATATTTACATTCATCTCTTATTCTCAGGTGAGCAGTTTTTCTCTGTCTCCTCCATTTTAACTGGGTCTAAAGTTTACCCATGGATGATGCCTTCCTGCCCTTTCCACACACACAGCAGGATTTCTGTACATGTTAGTTGCTGATTTATTGGCTGTAACCCTCAGATCACTGGGGTCTGGTGCTTTTTAATTCAGTCACATGAACCTCACACACCCCCAATGTGTTAAGTTTTGCCAATAGAAACAGAACTGGATAGTGGGAAGAAAATTATTACGAGATGACAGTGCAAAGAATGATGCTGGGAACATCAGTATTTTACAGCAGGATGCAAAGTCACAGAAAATTCTGATTTTTAAGGCATTTAGGGAAGTTTCCTATTTGGTAATGTCTTTGTACAAACAGTCTGGCAAACTTTTGACTTTGATCCCACATGACATAAAGCGAAGATTAAAAAGCATTGTTGTTCCTAAATAAAATATGGCTTAAGTTATTTTTACTTTCCATTATTTTACAGAAAGGTGTAGCCAAGATTGACTTCCCAGTCTGCGAGTAGGTCATTAGAAAGAGGGAGATCAACAGAGGCACTTTCCCTGGTCATTCCCTTTCATGGCTTTGCCTGTCATTACCTCAAATGCAAGCCTAGAGAGGATTGTTAACATTTTTCCAGAGGTAAAACTCACTGATTTTGACCAAGAAATTGGCCCCTACGAAATTTACATCCCCTTCCTTTGCCTATTAGAGCTGGGTCTTTCTTCCAGCAATGTTTTCAAAGCCCTCTTACTGTTTAACTGCCCATCTCACTAAGCATGCTAGCCCAAGGACTCAAAGACCAACTCAGATCACCTCTGTTGGGTTGTTGAGGATATTTGGTGATAGAAGTGGAACTAATTTTAGTTTATGAAATCCTTTCCTCTGGACTTAGAGGAAACTTTAAAATGGGTATAACATAAAGTCATGAAAATGTCATTATCATTCCTTAATCCTACCACATATAAAACCCAAATCCAAAGAAATGGAATCTTTTCTTGAAAAAAATAGATTATGAAAACAAGTTGTGACACCAGGGATTTGAGTGTGGTGTGCCTCCTAGAACTGTTCATCTTCCTTTCTAGTGTCCCCTCCTAGGCTCCCACTGCCTTCCCCTTTGGTTTTCTTTCAGTTGAGCTCTATGCTAACTGGGTCCTCTGTACAGTTTGATGACCCTTTCCTACGCCCCACCCCAACTCCCCATCCCCAAAGAAGTTATTCTAAATGTGTAATTGCCCTTCAAGTCCCCACACCCACCCAAACCTTGTGTCATTAGTTTCAGGTGCCTTGTCTATGGAACAAACAGGCAGGAACACTCTTGGTTTCCCATCCCTTTGACACACAGATCAGTGTCTGCTTTCCTTCTCTCTTCCTGTCTCAAAGGAAGAGGTGGCTTTTCCAAACCTACGTGAGCCAATAAATTCACTTCCTTTTATTTTTTTGTATACTTGTGAACAATTATTTATTTTACTTTTACAACACAGAAGTAGCCAAAGTACAAGCCCTCTATTCTAACATACCTTTTCTATGCTTACTCAAACATTTATCCATAATATAAGGCAAACATAATTAAACCTATATATGTACATATCAGACATGTACACACTTATAGAATTTTGTGGGGGAATTTTGTTTTACACATCTTAGGGACCCCGTGCAGCCTGGGATACTGCTGAGTATGCCCCCCTTGCAACTGTCTCCCCTGTTCTGACTACTCTTAAGTACCTTGTCGCCTCCATGGTTCCAAAGCAAGGCACATGTGGCACTATCTGGAGTTATTTCTGATTGTCACAACTGCCGGAGGGGGAGTTGCTGCTTACCCAGAGAGTAGTGGTCAGGGATTATGCTGAACATTCTACAGTATACTAGACAACCCCCTGCAACAGAGAATTATCCAACTTCAAATGTCAAGAATGTGAGGTTGGGAAAAGCTGCCCCAGAAGGATACAAACAAGCCCAAGGACGTTTCTGACAAGTGCAAGCTAGGGATCTAGGGGTCCTGCCCCTAGTCCTGATGGTTGTCCATACCTCCCCATCAGGAGGTATGGGCCACCATCAAGAGATTGCCCAATAGGAGACAGCCCAGAGTCACATCCATCTGCTGCAGAGATGGGCTGGAGCCATGACGTCTTTAGTCTCTAGGTGCACGGTCCCGGTCCCTAGGTGATGTCCAGGGCTACTTCTTCAGTTGTCGCCATCTGGTCCAGATGTTACAGCTCTCCATCCTCCCCCTGTGGGTTAAATCATGCATATTATAAGCTTAGTCATGAGGAGGGAGATGCAGACCATCCCTCCCTCACCCTCTGGAAATTGATTTCCCACTGGGGTATGTTTTGTTCCCCATTTCTGATTCAGTGAGTACTTTGTAACCAGATTTCCCTCCCACCATTATCCCAGTGATGGGTTGGGGGAGAGAATCCCTCAGGATGGCATCATGCCATGGTGGGTGGTCTAGACCAGCCAACCCTCAAGGCACTGTCAGTTGCTGACTCACCTTCTTGGCAGTGACATGAGTTCCCTGTTCATATCTGACTGTCCTCAGTTCTGTCTACTGGGGACTGGGGAGGGCTCTCCTGTCATGGGTCTGAATAGCTATAGCACTCGTCACCTGAAGCTGGTGCTGGTGTCCTCTGTACACAGTCCTGGGGGATTCCCTTTGGTGGGAGGGGCAAATCTCTGCCATGTTGTAAACCCAGGGTAATCCCAGGTCTGTTTTGTTTCTTGTGCCATAACTCGCTCAGAACTTGAGTGAGCTTCCTGTCCAGTTCATTCCTGGAGACCCTTGGGACGCAGGAACCCCCACTACTCGCCGCTCTCTGATCACATCCCCAGCCAGTTTCAACATTTTGTTTGGTCTCGTTTGCACCTGCACTTCTGGTGCAACTTCTGACTTGGAAATAATCTGGTTTCCCAGAGCAAGAGCCCAGGCAAATTAGCTTAAAGAAAAGTGTATCTGTGTAAAGTGGATTTTCACACAGCACAATTTCAGGAAATGGAAAAGTGGACAGGCTGCAACTCTCTCCATCTCTGGGATTGCAGGAGTAACTCTCTTCTGTGACCTGAGACCTCATACTGCCATTCTTGAAAAGAAACTTGGCTTCTGTAAAGCACCAGTTCTGCTCCCACACAGCTAGGGCCAGGCCTCAGCTGTGGCCTCCATGTCCATGGCTCTGACCTTGGCCTCAACTCCAAATGACCCACTGCTTCCTTGCCCAACACAATCCTGACTATGGAATCTGCCTCTCTGTTCAGATTCTCTAGTGTGAGAATATGCTTGGCTCAGGATGGCTCAAATGTCCACTCCTACTCCAATCTTCTATGGCCCAGGTGGGGGAAGGGGGTGGGTTCTCATATACATGCCTGCCTGGGTCGGGGAGAGAGACACACACACATAGGGGCTGTAGTTCTGGGGTGTCAAATGCTAATACTCTGGGAAGAAAAGGGGTCATCAAACTGTCTATTTCTCTGTCTCTGCCCCTAATCCCCAATCTACAATCTCCCCTGCCACCAACCCATACCGAACCTCCCAGTCTCCTTCTCCATCTCTCACAACCCCCTTGCCTCATTCACTTACCTACCCACCCTTTCCCCCCATTCTTCTCAAACCTTTCCCTCTCTCTCTCTCCCACTCCCTCTGAATATTGACTTTCCACTGAGGTATGTTTCTGTTCTATTTAATATTTCTGAACTCACTGGGGGCTTTGCAGCCAGATTTCCCTCCCACAGCAGAAGCAAATTTCCCTCTGTGAAAAATGTATGGCTTTATACCAAGGGCAGTCCCAGTCTCCTAGCCTATGAAATATTGGAGGTCTTCTCTGCTAATAGGGAGCGGAGGCTCTCCTGTCTCTTTGGGGTTCTTGAGGTTCATATCCCTGGGCCCCCATATAAGCCCACAAGTTAACTTCAGAAGGCCCCCAGCGGGGAGCTGCCTGAGATGGAGCTCCTGCTGTGAACGTGGCTGCTGATGTAGATTGTGTGGGTGCTGGTGGGAAGAAGGATAAGGGGCGGGAGTATGAGCATGTGAATGAGGCAGGGAAATGGACAGAAGTGGGTGCTGCTGAGGCTGTGGACCCCTGCATTATCGTCCCAGAGGAATAAAACCTCGCTGTTTCCACTGACCTGAGATCTCCCTCCCTCTGCCTGCCAGAGGTGTGAATGTTCTGCTCTACAGCTCCTGGAAGCTGGGCGGGGTCCCCAGCAGGCTCCTTTGTGGTCTCTGCCCTCTCAGCATCCTTCAGTTTTCCTCCTCCTTCGGCACCAGCAGTGGTAACAGTAGCAGCAGCTGTCCCCGCCTGGTCTTCCTTCTCACCTGCTCCTTCTGTCCCGGCCCCACTGGTGCTGGCAAGGCCTGGCTCCTCTGCGACCTGCGTCTCGGCAGCCTGCAGGTTCTGGGGAAGTGGGTAGGGTTGAGACCCGCTCTAGGGACGGGGCGGGGTGGGGGGGGGGGTCCGGTTGTGGTTATCTTACCATCTGGAAGATCTTCCACTGCAGGAGATCGCGTTCTCTCTGCACCTGTGCCAGCTTGGACTTGGCCTGCCACAGTTGGAAGACTATGTGCTTGTGCTCCATTTTCTCCTCCTCTGTGAGCTCCTTCACCTGTCCGGCCAAAGCCACCATGGCTGACTTGTGGAGTTTGATGATGTCATGAAGATACTGTACCCTGTACCTGTGTAACTGGCCCTGCTTGTGGGCAAAGCGCATGCCCAGGGCCAGGCTACTCCAGGCGCAGGCCTCTTTGGCCTCGTCGGGGAGCGTGCTGTCCTCCAGGACGGCCTTGAGCTTGCCCTCCACCTGGTCCCAGGACAGGGCTGCATTCACGAGGAAGAACTCGGGGCCTTTGGCGTGCCCCGCCATCTTCTTGTTGATGAAGGCCGCCACTGTGCTGTGCTGGAACCCACTACCGGGGCCCTCCCGGGTCATGGCCATGATGGCTGAGGGCCTTACAGGCTTCGCTAGCTCTGAAGGAAGGAATTAACCAGTTATCCATCTCCCTTCCTGCTTAGCCCCTCCCCCCCCACCTTGGTCTCCTCACATCCCGTGATCCTCTCCCTCCCCCTCAAACCCTCATAAAGTTCCCCCGATGCTTTGCCCCACCCTAGTACACCTCTCACCACCAACTGCCCTGGTATACCTCCCACCAGGCCTAACCTGTCCAGCTGGGGCCATAGGAAGTATAGGCCAACCACACTCACCTATCAAGCCCAGAGAGAGAGATCCCCTCTCTCCCTTCTTCGACTTTGAGGAAAGGCAGGCTTGGGGCGGGACACTCGATAATTTATCCTAGGACTGTTCCAACTTCCAGAGATAGCAGGGGTGGGAGAGAATGCGCAACAAAAGTCTCTCCCTCTCAGGAAAGAAGCAAACTTGATACACTGTTAAAAGTCCTTGGAAGCAGTAAGAAACAGGAGGGGATCAGGAAAAAAACTTAGAACCAAGAATGCAAAGCACTTATAATCAAGGTAAAAAAGTACCGCCCCCTCACGCCCCATCATAATAGTTTGTCCCGCAGCCGGAAACCCTCCGCTCCTGGAGATGAAAAGTTTTTATAGAACAGGAAACAGTCCCCACCCTCGCAGTAGCGTGCCCTGCCTCCTTCCCAACAGGAGGATTACATACCTCCAGTTCTAGATACTCCTGAATTCTGATACAAACTTTTTCTGTAAAGGGGCAAAGAGTATAGTAACTTTGTAGGCAAAGAACCTCTGTGGCAGTTACTTATAGCACAAAAGCAGTCATAGAGAATATTTGAAGAAATAAGCATGGTTATGTGACAATAAAACATTATTTACACAAACACACACACACACACACACACAGGCAGCTGGCAGAATTTGGCCTGTAGTTATACAAATGCTCATAACTCACCCTTCCCCCCAAGAGATGATTCTCCTATATTGCTATGTTGTTCAGTATAGAAATCTCAAAATCATGAACACCACCTCCCTGTAGTAACATATCATATCAGTCATCAACTCTTGCTGCTACTACTTGAGAAATTTCTTTGACATCTACTCCTGTTTAGGAAATGTTCATGTTGCTTCCTAAATAATCTCTGACTGCAGTCTCTTCCTAATTCCTAATCTCTTCCTAATCTTTCTTATGATTATGCTACTTTCAAGGTTAAACATATTTGATGGCTGCCTATGATACACTCTGATGTTAGAATCGTGCTGCAGTTGAGCTTCATAATATAACTCAACAGTCTCTTCTTTCCCATCATTTATGTTCCCAAGGGACTAGCCGTGCAGAGTTATGCTCATTTTGGGTTTTAATTTAGCTTTCCATCTGAAGAATCAGGTATTTATTATTTATTATATGGGCATTATATTCCATTCTATGATCTACAATAAAAAAGGCAATATTTCTTTTCTAAGAGTTTCAGGTCTGGTAGTAAGACAAAAAGTAGTACATCAAGCATTTAAATATTACCTAAAAAGGTGGTTAAATACCTGAAGTATAGATCCCACTGTTTCTGCTCTCTTTTAAACTGTTAGCTTGTGGTTTCTTTCCATTTCAATTTTTGTATTTTACTTATCAGCCCTCAGTGGGGAGGATTCATGTTTTGGCTTGTTCTAGAGTGACTTCTGCAGAAAGAGCTTTCAGGAGATACTGTAGGAATTGGAATGGCAAGGAAACGGGAGATACTGGACTCAGGGAGACTCTTTAGGGGGATGCCACCATAATTCAAGATGTAAACTGCGGCAGTGGAAGTTGGGGTGGAGAGAATGTTGTAGTGACCCATTTGGTAGATAAAATTCATGGAATGTCAAGGATGGGGATGAGAGAATGAGTAGGATAATTCACAGGTTGCTGTTATAGGGAACTAGGTGGATAGTGGTGCTATAGACTTAGATGGAGAATGGAGAAGCTCTTTGGGGTGAAATTGCCTTTAGATATATTGAGATTGAGATGCCTGTGGGGTATCCTAATAGATCACATAGGCTAATACATACATGAGTCTACAATGTGGAAAAGACATCAGCTAGAAATGTAGGATTGAGAAGTGGAAGTTGGATTCAAAGCAGTAGTTGAAATAACCCAGGCAGAGGATATAGGGCAACAAAAGCAGAGTGCTGAGGACAGATCCCAGGCCTGCCTCTATCAATTTCTTCCTTCCTACCTCTATCCACTTTCTTTTTTCTATATTTTTTAATTAAGGTATGATTGATATACACTCTTATGAAGGTTTCACATGAAAAAACAATGTGGTTACTACATTTACCTATATTATCAAATCCCCACCCATACCCCAATGCAGTCACTGTCCATCAGTGTAGTAAGATACCACAGATCCACTATGTGACTTCTCTGTGCTACACTGTTCTCCCCGTGATCCCCCACACCATGTGTACTAAACATAATACCCCTCAATCCCCTTCTCCCTCCCTCCCCACCCGCCCTCCCATACCCCTCCCCTTTGGTAACCACTAGTTCATTCTTGGAGTCCCTAGTCTGCTGCTATTTTGTTCCTTCAGTTTTGCTTCATTGTTATACTCCACAAATGAGGAAAATCATTTGGCATTTGTCTTTCTCCACCGGGCTTATTTCACTGAGCATAATTGTCCTCCAGCTCCATCCATGTTGTTGCAAATGATAGAACTTCTTTCTTTCTTATGGCCGAATAGTATTCCATTGTGTATATGTACCACATCTTTATCCATTCATCTACTGACAGACACTTAGGTTGTTTTCATATTCTGGCTATTGTAAAAAGTGCTGCAATAAACATAGCGGTGCATGTATCTTTTTTAATCTGAAAAGTAGTATTCTTTGGGTAAATTCGAAAGAGTGGGATTCCTGGGTCCAATGGCGATTCTATTTTTAGTTTTTTGGTTTTTTTTGAGAGGGCATCTCTCATATTTATTGATCATATGGTTGTTAACAACAATAAAATTCTGTATAGGGGACTCAACGCACAATCATTAATCAACCCCAAGCCTAATTCTCAACAGTCTCCAATCTGCTGAAGCATAACGAACAAGTTTTTACACGGTGAACAAGTTCTTACATAGTGAATAAATTCTTACATGGTGAAGAGTGTAAGGGCAGTCATCACAGAAACTTGCAGTTTTGATCATGCATCATGAACTATAAACAATCAGGTTAATTATGATTATTTGTTTGATTTTTATACTTGATTTATATGTGAATCCCACATTTCTTCCTTATTATTATTATTATTATTATTATTACTTTTTTAATAAAATGCTGAAGTGGTAGGTAGATGCAAGATAAAGGTAGAAAGCATAGTTTAGTGCTGTAAGAGGGCAAATGTGGATTATCAGGTGTGTGCCTGTAGACTATGTGTTAATCCAAGCTAGACAAGGGCAACAAAACATCCACGGATGCAGAAGATTTCTCTCAAAACAGGGAGGTGAGGTTCTAAGCCTCACCTCTGTTGATCCCTAATTTCTCACCTGACGGCCCCCCTGCGACTGTGCCTGTCTTAGGTTGTTCGTCCCTTGAGGAATCTTAACCCGTCTCTGGCTAACCAGTCATCTTCCGGGGCCATACGGGAAAATGTAAAGTTGGTAAGTGAGAGAGAAGCAATATTGTTTGAAAAGGTTAGCTTTTTACTTCTTTGAAGATTTATTCCCTGTGGCTTCTATGCCCAGCATTTGTCTTGAGGTATCTTTACCACTTGGAAGAATTGTGATACTCGGTAATTTCTATATGAGGCACGAATTCTACTTAGGGGTTGTAATTATGAAGGAAGAAGAAAAGCTACAGAAGTAGCAGACGGAAGAAAACATGGGAAGATTATTTCTTTGACATATCTTCTTGTAGTGTAACATAAGCGTGTATAGGCTTTAAATTACTAATTAAATTGCGTGCACACATTAACATAATAGGAATACAGCTACATAACCAAAGCAGACCTACAATTACCAGCCATCTCCAGTGAAACCAAGAAAACCAGTTAGGCACCCTAGGCATTTGTGAAAACTTATCAATGATATGATGGATATTGTCTAACTGAATTTGAATAGTTTGAGAAAATTCAGACAAATTAAAACAACACATTCCTGGGAACTGTTCACATCCCATATGTTCTTTTAACAGTAGATAGTCTATAGTCGCAAGATTTTGGAGCGCTGCAACTTCCACTTCTCCTAATTCTTGGTTGAGTTCTGACAGTATAGATCCAGTCAAATTTGTTGTTTTACTGTATGCACAGGCCAGCTTAGATATCTCCTTCTTTGTTCCAATGGCACGTCCAGGAACCGATGGGATGACTGCAGCTACAACTGCAGCAGTGCCAGGATCTTTGTTGAAGTTTTTTGACGATCATCTTCTGGAATGACTCTTCCAGAGAATGTTAATGTTGATGTTGGAAGTTCTTCTTCATATCGTATCTTAATTCATTTTCTGGGTAGCCAAATTAGGCTTTTATCCTCTGTATAAACACAAACAAACCCTTTGCCCACACTTTGATATGCCCTTTATAACACTGTGAAGAACTTATTGGAGATCACCACACAGGAACTGCTTTTTTTTTTTTTTTAAGAGAAAGGAATATTGTCAGAAAAATGTACTTCCATAGCTGATCATCTGACACCCTTTAAATGATCAAAATTAAGGAATTTAAAGCATGCATTAATCAGTGATTTGCAGTTTCTTTTATCTGATCAGGGAGTAATCCCCCTTTTCTTTCTTTTTTTTTGATATCATTAATCTACAATTACATGAAGAATATTATGTTTACTAGGCTCTCCTCTATACCAGGTACCCCCCACAAACCCCTTTACAGTCACTGTCCATCAGCATAGCAAAATGTTGTAGAATCACTACTTGTCTTCTCTGTGTTGTACAGCCCTCCCCTTTCTCCCACCCCCCACCATTATGCATACAAATCATAATACCCCCTTTCTTCTTCCCCACCCTTATCCCTCCCTACCCACCCATCCTCCCCAGTCCCTTTCCCTTTGGTACCTGTTAGTCCATTCTTGGATTCTGTGATTCTGCTGCTGTTTTGTTCCTTCAGTTTTTCCTTTGTTCTTATACTCCACAGATGAGTGAAATCATTTGGTATTTCTCTTTCTCTGCTTGGCTTATTTCATGGAGCATAATATCCTCTAGCTCCAGCCATGTTGTTGCAAATGGTAGGATTTGTTTTCTTCTTATGGCTGAATAATATTCCATTGTGTATATGTACCACCTCTTCTTTATCCATTCATCTACTGATGGACACTTAGGTTGCTTCCAATTCTTGGCTAATGTAAATAGTGCTGCGATAAACATAGGGGTGCATCTGTCTTTTTCAAACTTGAGTACTGCATTCTTAGGGTAAATTCCTAGGAGTGGAATTCCTGGGTCAAATGGTAAGTCTATTTTGAGCATTTTGAGGAACCTCCATATTGCTTTCCACAATGGTTGATCTAATTTACATTCCCACCAGCAGTGTAGGAGGGTTTCCCTTTCTCTGTATCCTCGCCAACATTTGTTGTTCTTAGTCTTTTCAATGCTGGCCATCCTTACTGGTGTGAGGTGATATCTCACTGTGGTTTTAATTTGCATTTCCCTGATGATTAGTGATGATCAGCATCTTTTCATGTGTCTGTTGGCCATCTGAATTTCTTCTTTGAAGAACAGTCTCTTCATATCCTCTGCCCATCTTTTAATTAGGTTATTTGCTTTTTGGGTGTTGAGGTGTGTAAGTCCTTTTTATATTTTGGATGTTTACCCCTTGTCGGATATGTCATTTACAAATATATTCTCCCATGCTGTAGGATGCCTTTTTGTTCTGTTGATGGTGTCTTTTGCTGTACAGAAACTTTTTTGTATGATATAGTCCCAGGAGTTCATTTTTGCTTTTGTTTCCTTTGCTCGAGGAGAGGTGTTCAGGAAGAAGTTGATGGTTATATTCAGGAGATGCTTGCCTATGTTGTCTTCTAAGAGTTTTATGATTTCATTACTTACATCAATTTTGAGTTTACTTTTGTGTGTGGGGTTAAACGATAATCCAGTTTCATTCTCTTACATGTAGCTGTCCAGTTTTGCCAACACCAGCTGTTGAAGAGGCTGTCATTTCCCCATTGTATATCCATGGCTCCTTTATCATATATTAATTGACCATATATGGTTGGGTTTATATCAGGGCTCTTTAGTCTGTTCCATTGGTCTATGGGTCTGTTCTTGTGCCAGTACCAGATTGTCTTGATTACTGTGGCTTTGTAGTAGAGCTTAAAGTTGGGGAGTGTAATGCCCCCAGCTTTATTCTTCCTTCTCAGAATTTCTTTGGCTACTCAAGGTCTTTTTTGGTTCCATATGAATTTTAGAATGATTTTCTCTAGTTCATTGAAGAATGCTGTTGGTATTTTGATAGGAATTACATTGAATCTATAGATTGCTTTAGGCAGGATGGCCATTTTGACAGTATTAATTCTTCCTATCCATGAGTCCAGGATGTGTTTCCTTTTATTGGTATCTTCTTTAATTTCTCTTGAGAGTGTCTTGTAGTTTTCAGGGTATAGGTCTTTCACTTCCTTGGTTAGGTTTATTCCAAAGTATTTTATTCTTTTTGATGCAATTGTGAATCGATTTTTTTCCCTGATTTCTCTCTCTGCTAGTTCATTGTTAGTGTATAGGAATGCCACATATTTCTGTGTATTAATTTTGTATCCTGCAATTTTGCTGAATTCAGATATTAGATCTAGTAGTTTTAGAGTAGATTCTTTAGGGTTTTTTATGTACAGTATCATGTCATCTGCAAACAGGGACAGTTTGACTTCTTCCTTGCCAATCTGGATGCCTTGTATTTCTTTGTGTTGTCTGATTGCCATGGCTAGGACCTCCAGTGCTCTGTTGAATAGAAGTGGGGAAAGTGGGCATCCTTGTCTTGTTCCCAATCATAAAGGAAAAGCTTATAGCTTCTCACTGTTAAGCATGATGTTGGCTGTGGGTTTGTCATATATGGCCTTTATTATGTTGAAGTACTTGCCTTCTATACCCATTTTGTCAAGAGTGTTTATCATGAATGGATGTTGAGTTTTGTCGAATGCTTTTTCAGCATCTATGGAGATGAGCATGTGGTTTTTGTCCTTTTTATTGATGTGGTCGATGATGTTGATGGATTTTTTTAGAATGTTCTACCATCCTTGCATCCCTGGAACAAATCCTACTTGATCATGATGGACGATCTTTTTGATGTGTTTTTGAATTTGGTTTGCTAATATTTTGTTGAGTATTTTTGCATCTATGTTCATCAGGGATATTGGTCTGTAATTTTCTTTTTTTATGTTGTCTTTGCCTGTTTTTGGTATTAGAGTGATTCTGGCCTCATAGAATGAGATGGTAAGTATTCCCTCTTCTTCTGCTCTTTGGAAAACTTTAAGGAGGATGGGTATTAGATCTTCACTAAATGTTTGATAAAATTCAGTGGTAAAGCCCTCTGGTCCAGGGATTTTGTTCTTAGGTAGTTTTTGATTACCAGTTCGATTTCGTTGCTGGTAATTGGTCTGTTCAGATGTTCTGTTTCTTTCTTGGTCAGCTGTTGGCCTCCTCCCTGTCTCCGACCCACATATAGAGGAGGTGATGCGATGAGATATTCAAGACCTTAGTAGGCCAGCCTGGGGACTCAAGGCAAATCAGCTCAAAAGTGCTGCTGAGAGGGCACCTCTAGTATTTAGTAGTCACACAAATACATCCAAGGACAGTTGGTGATCTCATGCATACAACCATTGGCTCGTTGTGTTCTCAGTGCACAACTCCCTCCGCAACACTTCCCAGCACAGCACAGTAGGGAGATAACAATGTTGCAGGAACTGGCCTTGGTTAAGACACAACATTCATTTAAAGAACACATCACATTCCTCAAGGCACATATTACTGATTAGTAGAGAAAAACAGTTGAGTTATGATATTTTGAGCCCACAGTCAGCCTTGGAAGCTTGTATTTTTCTAGAAAGTTGTCCATTTCTTCAAAGTTATCCAGTTTGTTAGCATATAATTTTTCATAGTATTCTCTAATAATTCTTTGTATTTCTATGGTGTCCATAGTGATTTTTCCTTTCTCATTTCTGATTCTGTTTATGTGTGTAGACTCTTTTTTTCTTGGTAAATCTGGTTAGGGGTTTATTTATTTTGTTTATTTTCTCAAAGAACCAGCTCTTGCTTTCATTGATTCTTTCTGTTGTTTCATTCTTCTTGATTTTATTTATTTCTGTTTTAATCTTTATTATGTCCATCCTCTACTGACATTGGGCCTCCTTTGTTCTTCTTTTTCTAGTTTCAATAATTATGAGTTTAGACTGCGTATAGGGGATTGTTTTTCTTTCCTAAGGTCGGCCTGTATTGCAATATAATTTCCTCTTAGCACGTCCTTGGCTGTGTCCCACAGATTTTGTGGTGTTGAATTATTGTTGTCATTTGTCTCCATATATCGTTTGTTCTCTGTTTTTATCTTGTCATTTATCCATTGTTTATTTAGGAGCATGTTGTGAAGCCTCCATGTGTTTGTGGGATTTTTCATTTTCCTTGCATAATTTATTTCTAGTTTCATACCTTTGTGGTCTGAGATACTGGTTGGTACAATTTCAATCTTTTTGAATTTATTGAGGCTCTTTTTGTGGCCTAGTATATGATCTCTTCTTGAAAATGTTCCATGTGCAATTGAGAAGAATGTGTATTCTGCTGCATTTGGTTATAGAGTTATGTAGATGTCTTTAAGGTCCATCTGTTCTATTGTGTTGTTCAGTGCCTCTGTGTTCTTACTTATTTTCTGTTTGGCTGATGTGTCCTTCAGAGTGAGTGGAGTGTTGAAGTCTCCTAGAATGAATGCATTGCATTCTATTTCCCCTTTTAATTCAGTTAGTATTTGTTTCACATATGTAGGTGTTCCTCTGTTGGGAGCATAGGTATTTATAATGGTTATATCTTCTTGTTGGATTGACCTCTTTATCATTATGTAATGTCCTTCTTTGTCTCTTGTGACTTTGTTTTGAAGTCTACTTTGTCTGATACAAGTACTGCAACTCCTGCTTATTTCTATTAGTTGCATGAAATATCTTTTTCCATCCTTTCACTTTTAGTCTGTGTATGTCTTTGGGTTTAAAGTGAATGTCTTGTAGGCAGACTATAGATAGGCCTTGTTTTTTTTTATCCATTCAGTGACTCTATTTTTTGATTGGTGCATTTAGTCCATTTACATTTAGGGTGATTATCGATAGCTATGTACTTATTGCCATCACAGACTTTTGATTCATTGTTACCAATGGTTTAAGGTTAATTTCCTTACTATCTAAGAGTCTAACAGCTCACTTAAGATGCTATTACAAGCACAATCTAAAGGTTCTTTTCTTTTTCTCCTCCTTTTTCTTCCTCCTCTATTCTTTATATATTAGGTATCATATTCTGTATTTTTTGTCCATGACTTGATTGACTTTGGGGATCATTAGTTTAATTTTGCATTTCTTTGTTAATAGCTGTTCTATTTTTTTACTGTGGTTTTATTTCCTCTGGTGACAGCTAGTAAACCTCAGGAACACTTCCATCTATAGCAGTCCCTCCAAAATAGACTGTAGAAATAGTTTGTGGGAGGTAAATTCTCTCAGCTTTTGCTTATCTGGAAATTGTTTAATCCTTCCTTCAAATTTAAATGATAATCTTGCCAGATAAAGTAATCTTGGTTCCAGGCCCTTCTGCTTCATTGCATTAAATACATCATGCCATTCCCTGCTCACCTGTAAGGTTTCTGCTGAGAAGTCTGATGTTAGCCTGATGGGCTTTCCTTTGTATGTGATCTTATTTCTCTCTCTGGCTGCTTTTGATAGTCTGTCTTTATCCTTGATCTTTGCCATTTTAAATACTATATGTATTGGCGTTGTCTTCCTTGGGTTCCTTGTGTTGGGAGATCTGTGGATCTCCATGGCCTGAGAGATTATCTCCTTCCCCAGACTGTGGAAGTTTTCAACAATTACCCCCTCAAAGACACTTTCTATCCCTTTCTCTCTCTCTTCTTCTTCTGGAATCCCTATAATGCAAATATTGTTCTGCTTGGATTGGTCACACAGTTCTCTCAATATTCTTTCATTCTTAGAGATCCTTTTTTTCTCTCTGTGCCTCAGCTTCTTTGTATTCCTCTTCTCTGGTTTCTATTTCTTTTATCATCTCCTCCACCGTATCCAACCTGCTTTTAGTACCTCCATTGTGTTCTTCAACGATTGGATCTCTGACCGGAATTCATTCCTGAGTTCTTCGATATCTTTCTATACCTCCATTAGCATGGTAATGATTTTTATTTTGAACTGCCTTTTCAGGAAGAGTCACGAGCTCCATGTCATTTAAATCTTTCTTGGGAGTTGTATTAATAATTTTACTCTGGACCAGGTTCCTTTGGCATTTCATATTTGTATATGGTGCCCTCTAGTGTCCAGAAGCTCCACTCTCTGGAGCTGCTCAGTCCCTGAAGCAATGTCAGGGGTCGCAGGGGAGTTGTATTGGTGCCCGGGGGAGAAAAGCGCTGTTTCCTGCTTCCCGTCTGCTATGCCTGCCTCCACTGCATAAACCAGTGGGCCGAGCACATGGGTATAAGCTTTTGTCCCAGAGCAGTCGGTTATGTATCCCTGCTTTCCACAAGCAGCCAGAATCCCAGTCTCCCCAGGAACTCTGCCTGTCCCAGCTTTCCAACCCCGTAATCATGAGAGTATGATGAAAGCACCGTGAAATGTAGTTTTGTGCTCCCAGAGCAGATCTCCAGAACTAGGTATTTAGCAGTTCCAGGCTTCCACTCCCTCCCTGTTCCATTTCTCTTCCTCCTGCCCCTGAACTGGGGTGGGGGAAGGGCTAGGGTCCCGCCGTGCCACAGCTTTGGTATGTTGCCCTATTCCGTGAGGTCTGCTCTTTTCTCCAGGTGTATGCAGTCTGGCATAGTCCTCTTTCCCGTTGCTCTCTCAAGGTTAGTAGTATTATTTATATTTTTGTATAATATGCAGTTTTAGGAGGAAGCCTCTGTCTCACTTCTCATGCTGTCATCTTTAATCTAAATAGTACCATTATGCACTTTCATTAATGATTTTATGACTGACCTCACTTTTCTGCCTTCTCTTCTAGCCTCAGAACATCTTTTTACCTTATTTTCTTTATTCCTTCTGTAACAGTTTAAACACGAACATCAGGTTGTTATCACTTGTGTTTGTATGCTATCATCCTTCCACTTCTGCTTATAAACACTTTCAGAAAATTAAATCATTTCTTTCAGACAAAGGTTGGAAGAGGGAGAACACAAAGACTGGGAAGCCTGTTAGGTTGCTTCTTCAATAGTACAGGCAAACACAATTAGGGCTTTAGCTGCAGCAGGAGCTAGATGAGATATAAGGAGATAATTTTGAAACATAATTAGCTTGACTTGTTAACCAATTGTATGTAGGGTATTAATAAGTGGAGTCAGAGTGATTGATTTTGAAGCATCTAACTTGGGAAACTAGTAATGCCTATAATCATGATAGTTACAATCGAGGAAAAACAGATTACAGGGGAGAGAGAAATTCAGTTTGGGACTGATGAGAGCCTTACAACAGTCATAAGAGATCATAGTTCGGTGGCTGTATGGGGCTGGAACTTAGGACAGAATTGGAGAAAAGTGTTATAGACTTGGATGTATTCAGTACTTAGTCTGCGGATTGGAACCTAGTGCTTAAGCAAAATTGCTGGAGATGAAGTTTGGAGGGAGAGAAGAGAATGACAAATAAACAAAATAGAGGAAAGAATTCTGAGGCCTGGAGGAAAATGGCTAACATTTTGGAGATAGGCCCAGAAAGAAAAGCCAGTAATAGATTTGTAAGTAGTGTTCAGAGAAGTAGATAATCTTAGAGTAAGAGATATCTTAGAATAAAGAGAGATTTAGAAAGTTGAAGGAAAGTTACAAGCTTCAAATAATACACAGAGGTCAGGTAGGATAAGTGTAAGCAAGAGGTCGTTAGATTTGGCTAATAAGATATCCTTAGTAAGTCTAGTAAGAAAAATTCAACAAAATGATGGACAGATGCCAGATGATAGTGGATAGAACGAAGTTAGAGCAGCACACAGAAATTTGGAATGTTGACAAGTCTTTAAAGATCTCTGGTAGTGCCAGCTATGGTGTGTAGGCAAGGGTCGGAGAATAGATCATGGAGGCATAGTGTATGACAGTTTAGTTCCTAAGACAATTAACTTACATAATTTCAACATAAAAACAGGTAGAGTACTCTGGCATCTATTGTATGGGAAGAAGGATAATTACATATAAAAAAACTTGGTGATTTGCAGAGTTTACAATGTAACCTTTGTGATTGCTATGAGAATAATTAGGAAATGTATTGACAGATACAAACTTATCAGTGTATTTAAATAAGAAGCAGTGAGGAAGTAAGAAATATTTATTAGAGTCAGTGAAATTGTTTGGGAAGGCTTTCTGGAGGTTTCGTGGTTGTTTTTAACAGAAACATCAGTTCTCCATAGCTTTCTGAAGAACTGTTTGGTTATGGTATGTGTCCCAGATTGACCTTAAAATTGTCTTCAGCAAAGCAGTGATCAGTCATATCATGGTGGGGATGATGGTGGTGGGGGTGGGGATCTTTTGAATTTACCTTGATATTTCTCTTACCTTTATCTACATCTCAGTTAGTCATCAGCAGGAAGATTTGGAATTAGCCACCTATACCCTTGGGTGGCAGATTGCAATTCCCTGAGACTGGTGACTGGAACTTACCACTGGAAAGATCCATAATTTTCAGTTATCAATGAATGGATTATCAGATATATACACTTTTTCCCTTGAGCAGGTATCTGACTTAAATGCTCAACCCCCAATAAATTATAGTTTGTCTTGAATTCAGGGTGAAGAATATTTTAATGATAAAGTTTTATCTTGAGCAAGAAGTTTTTAGAATATATATATATATATATACACATACACACACACACACACACACACACATATCTATATATGTAGTCTGTAATGCAGTCCATTGGCTGTTCTTTTTTTAAACAACAAAATGAAACATTTGGTTTACTTTGTAGTTTAGCATGGGAGTCAGTAGATAATGTATTAATGGTGGTAATGATGTTAAAGGAGGTTAATTTTTATTGAGCACTTACCATATGCTAGGTAGTGTGCTAAGTGCTTTACGTAAACTGTCTCATTGTTGGGAGACAGATTTTACGTAAGTCTCTTACATATCTTTATGTCTTATAAGCAAAAACAATTACTGTCTGTCTGTTTTCCCAGATTATTTTTTCAAGGATATATATAGACAGAACAGTCCTAGAAGCTAGAAATAGAGTCTCCCACCAAAACAAAGGGCACATTTGCTTACAGCCTTGGAAAATAGAGTTTGTGTCACTCTCTAGAGCAAAGGGCAGGCATGCTTACCCTACATTAAAAAACAAAGATTTGTGTTTACTTAGTTTGGGATTCTTTCCTGTAACACAACCCACTGTGCAGGTGTCATCTGGCCCTCTTTGTACTGTCCTGTGGGAATTTGGTTTGGGGAAGCAATATAAATGCTGATACTGGGGCTACTGCCACTGCTGTGAATAATTAATTGTCTGTTGTTTCTGACCCAAGAGTCTCTTGTATTCTACTAACACCTATGACACTATCAGGCTAACTTGTTAGTTTGCAAGTACAGTAAAATCTCAGAACCTTTATTGTTCTTAAGTTTTGTATAATACAACAATCTTATAAGGACAACTTATTATTCTCACCTTACATATGCAAAAATGAAGCTCAGCGACCAGATCAAAGATTCATAGTTAGGACATAAGAGGCGTGGTATTTGAACCTAAACCTCTCTGACACCAGAGGCCACATTCTCAAGCAGTGAGCTACACCAGTCCAGTTCAGTATAAATCCTTTGGGTTGACCTTTTTTCTGACTGCTTCATGAACCATAAGAAAATTATGTTTGAATACTTCTGGGTTGCAGATTATTAGTGTCATGCCAAAGGCTGAGTTTTCATATCAGCAGGAGAGAAGAACAGTTTAAAGTATTCTCTGTTTATATCGCCAATAAATCCTTGTTTGTTTACTAACTGGGTTTCTGCCTAATGGAAAAAATGAACATAAATTCAAACCTATTATATTGACGTTCTTATAGACTAGAGCTATCATCCATGAAAGATGACATTCTTTGTTAAAAGCAAACTAAAAAAAACAAAAAACCCAGAACTCTTTGACTCTAAGACTTTGCTTATAGACTAAAAAGGACAAAAGTGAGTTTTTTCAAAAGATCCCATTTGCCAAAATTCTTATTATAGCACAGATTTTTTAATGATTGTATTAAGTTTACATCTGCTTTTCAGTATATATAAGCAGCCTGGCACATAGCAGGTACTCAATAAATGTCATTTGAATGCATCTAAAAGGTTGTGGTTCTTCATGAAATGATAATATTAAGAAATTTAGAGCTTTGGCCATTCTGGTCTTTTTTTAAAAAGGACTATTTTTTTAGATAACTTTTAGGTATACACAGCAAAATTGAGAGGAAGGTCCAGAGATCTCCCATTATGTCTCTAGCCTACACTTTTATCAACATCACCCACCAAATTGGAACGTTTATGACAACTGATTAACTGACATTGGCACATCATTATTACCCAAAGTCCATAGTTTTTTTGTGGTTCACCCTCAGTATTGTACATTCCATGGGTTTGGGCTGATGTGTAATGACATGTATCCATTATTACAGTGTCATACAGAATATTTTCACTGCTCTAAAAATCTTGTGCTTCAACTATTTATACTTTCCTCCAACCTTTGGCAACCACTGATCTTTTTACTGTCTCTATAGTTTTGCCTTTTCCATAATGTCATATACTTGGAAACCTACAGTATGTAGACTCCAGATTGGCTTCTTTCGCTTAGTAATATGAATTTAACATTTTTCCATATCTTTTTATGGCTTGATACCTCATTTCTTTTTATCACTTAATAGTATTACCTTGCCTGGATGTACCACAGTTTATTTATACATTCACCTACTAAGGTATATCTTCATTGCTTCCCAGTTTTGGCAATTATGAATAAAGCTGATATAAACATGTGTAGGCTTTTGTGTGAACATAAGTTTTCAGCTCCTTTGGGAGTAAACTAATATGATCATGTGATTTTTCTTCCTTAGTCTGTTGATGGGATGGATTACATTAATTTATTTTTGAATGTTGAACCAGCTTTCCATACCTGGATTTATACTACCACTTGGTAGTGGTGTATAAATCTTCTTATACATTACTGAATTTGATTTGCTAATATTTTGTTGAGAATTTGGCATCTTTGTTCATGAGAGATATTGGTCTGTAGTTTTCTTATAATGTCTTTGGTTTTGGAATTAGGTTAATACTAGCCTCATAGAATGAGTTAGGAGGTCTTCCTTCTGCTTCTATGTTCTGAAAGAGATTGTAGATAATTAGTATTATTTCTTCCCTAAATATTTGATAGAATTCATTGGTGAATACATATAGGCCTGATGTTTTCTGTTTTGGAAGGTTATTGATTATTGATTCAGTTTCTTTAATAGCTATAGGCCTATTCGTATTGTCTGGGTTTTTTTATGTGTAAGTTTTGGCAGATTGTGCTTTTCAAGGAATTGCTCCATTTCATCAAGGGTATCAAATTTTGGGGCATAGAGTTGTTCATTGTAGTCATTAATTAACCTTTTAACATCCATGGTACCTGTAGTGATCCCCTCTTCCATTTCTGATATTAGTAATTAACTCTTGGTGTTTTCAAGCATTAACATTGCATGTTTGCAGTTATATGTACGCATTTCTGCATTAATATGAAGTCTCCTTTTCAACAACTTTTTCAATAAAATTTTCTTATTTTTATCATGTTTCTCAAGAAATAGAATTCATCAAAGGGCCTAAGATCCTGTTTGTTTATTCACTTGTTTCCCTTCCTTGAATCTGCTATAGTATCTGTTCATAGTTCTTATGTTTGGAGGAAAGCAGTATCATCTAAGTTTGGTAGATTGATTAATTGAGAGCTACACATAGCAGTCAATTTGCATTTCAAAAATGTCAGAAAGCAACGTCTGTTTTAGTTTACTGATCATTAGATAGTTCTGGAATTTGCAAGGAAAATATTTTTTTCATACTTATTTCTTATTTATATTTGTGATTGAATAAAAAAGATATTTTTTTGCATGTCAAAATACAAATATAAGATAAAGAAAATAACACTATATGGGACAATCTCTTTTTGCAAGGAAAATATTTTGAAATATGGATAAGACAAGTGAAGGAACCATTTAGAAAAGAGTCAGCTAAATCCTGAGACAATTTATCTGGGCTTCTGCTTTTAGATATGAAAAAGTTCCCTAATTTACTTACTTTTTTTCAGTAGGTGAGCCCTGGTGATACAACAAATTTACATAAACTCAAATTCTGAAATAAAACTTTACATTTTATAGTATAAGCATGTTTTATAAATGGAAGTTAGAAAAAGGCATATGGATTTTTCATGTATGTTTTAAATCCTGGGTCTTTTTACTTTTCCCCTCAGGGAACCCAAGATAGGTCACCATTTTCCTCCAGAAATACTTGTGGGGAAAAAGTATAAATTATGACCTAATGCAGCTAACATTAAATCTTTGGAATAGAAAGTGAGATTTATTCATAAATTTGTAAATTCTTCTATGCTGCACATATTAACATTATTCCTTAAATGTTATCTTTACACATCTGCTTTTCTTTCTGTAAGCTTCTGCAAGTTGTTATGGATAACCATGAGTTAATTTGGCTGTTAACCCATGTTAGCATCAAGTTCTGAGAGTAGCCAGGGGCTAACAGCCAAAACCTTGGTTCTAATCCACTGACCAGCTATATGAGGTTGACTGTTATTTGTCCTCTCTGTGTCTACATTGTACTACTCTGCAAAATGTAGGTGCTATTTACCCTGAACATTTTCCTGGATTATTGGCAGAATTAAGAGATATGGAAGCACTTGAAGATTTTGAATCTATGCAATTATGAAGACTTGCAATATCACTGCAGATGATGTTTGCTCATATTGAGCCTGAATGTGTTCCTTGTCTTCCTCAAGATATGAAGGGAGGACAGAAAAAAAAGTATAATCCTCATTTTTGCACACTCATCAATCTGCTTCCTTAAATTTACACAGCTCTAATTGTACCTAATGAAAGAAAACATAGCATTTTTAGGTACCAGTTGCAGGAAACATTTAAAATAGAACTGGCCTGGGACATTTTTCAAAATAAAATCTAAATAATGCAAGATTGTTAGTGGTAACTGTGCCAGACCTGGATTACACAACTAATAAAAATCAACCTGAGTCAGACTGTCAAGCAGCCTTGATCACACCTCCAGCATGTCAGTGATGGAGACAGCAGGACCACACCTGGCATTGTCTTCGAGTCTTTGAGTAGAGACCTTGGTCAGTGTCAAGGAATTCATACTTCATAAGGTTTGTTTATAGGTCAACAAGCAATTTGTCAGCAGCCTTTCATATATGCTAGAGACCAGACAAAAGTGCAGAGCCCTGGTGTAAGGTTGTTTGTGGGTAAGGGTTCAAGACTGAAACATTTCCTCCTTCAGCCTATCAGCTATTCCCAGGGTGAGTTACTATCCTCATTCCCATCACCACTGAAGGTGTTGCTTTCATGGCTTCATAGTTTATACTTTGGAGGTGTTATGAAGAGAAACACAGGAATATCTTTTGTCTTTTGTCCCTGGAAACCTTGCCTAGAGATCTCGGCTTTATTGGAGAAGGTGTTTGTCTAAGAAAATCCCCAAAATTCTTAGTGAAACTCTTACTAACGTTTTGACCTTCAACTTTCTGGCCTTTGCCTAGTAGCTAGCACTCATGGTACCTGGAAGTTCCTTCCTGCCTTAGCTACTGTCTCTTGATTCATTTATTTTTGTGCCTGGGTTAGTGTATCTTTTGGATCCTTTCAGACCTTCATGGCCATCTGGTACTAGACCTGTTACCCAAATGACTTCTTAACCAGACTCTTTCCTATCAAGTAGCACCCCTAACCCAGTAGCATATTGTAAACTCAGGGGGAAAATAAGTTCCCAGCCTGGGACAAACTACCTTTGAAGCCAAAATCAAAGGGAGAAGCAAAGTGGGAGAAACCCATATATTGCTTACAAGCAGTCGTCCACTTCTTATCTGTCTCTTGAGACCCAGCTGTAAAAAGGGGCACCACCAGACCTCTCTGGTTCAGATATACCCTCGCTCCCCCAACCCTTGCAATCACCTATTGATATGGAGATGGCTACTTCTCTTCACCCTTGGAAACACCTATTGATATGGAGATGAACTATGGCCAGGTGAGAGATTCTAGAAATATTGTAATTTAACTCACAATCACATATATATTATAATTATTATTTGTTAATATACATACCAACTAACCCTAGTAGTAATAAAATTCTAACTATAATGTATTAACAATCTACTGTGTGCCAGATGCTGCTTATGTGTTTTATGTGCGTTATTTTGTTTAATAGTTACAAAGCAGCCTGGGGAGGTCAGGTGTTACAATCATTCCAGCTGAAAATGGTAGACATACTTTTGTTCATGGTTGTATAAAGAAAGAAACTCCTTCATCCACCCATAAAGGACTTATCCTCATTTTTCAGCTGAGGAAACAAAGTGAGAGATGTGACATAACTTGCCCAAAGACATAGAGCTAGTCGAACCCAGTGGATTCAAAGCTGGTGTTTTGCTAAGAGACTACTGTATTATCCCAGCTGCTTATTTAGACTACCCTGTTTTCTCCCTGGGGCTAAATACATTTGGGATAGTAAGCTTCATTCAGGGCATTGGACATTCTATCTACTTCTACTGTTGAGACTGTTGCTCAACAGCTCTCTTTCACTGGGGGTATAACATAATAACTGGAAGATATTTAATAAGTAAGTCTCTTTCACCTGTGTGGATAACACCATGGACCAGATATGTTCAAATTCTGTAACATTAAGAACCATTCAGAATAACTCATCTACACTCCAGAGGCAATCCTTGTCCTATTGTGTTCAATACCTTTTAAAAATTGACCATTTATGTTCCCTCCATCCTCCATACCTACCCTAGTCCTTCTTTTCTCCCAGATGTAGTCAATATATTCCTTTCTTTGCTGACATGCTGGTGCACAAGACTTGGCTAATCCTTACCTTAGTGGTATAAGAATACCTGCAAAATTATGCTGGGCTGTATTTAGAGAATGTGATATTTGACCAGCCACATACCTGTATCTGTAGAATGGGGAGGGAGTTAGTATCATATGGGGCTTATTCAAAAGTAGATCAGAAAGGGCATGTCTGTTGAATACATGCCTTTTGATGTCCACTCATTTAATCAACTAACATCTGAGCACCTACTCTCTATTCATGTAGACCCCAGGAATAGAGTGATGAATAAGAGCAGCAAATCCCTTGCTTACATTTCATAAATATACAAATGATAGAAGATCAGAGAGAAAAGCAAGTGTAAATGTCCATGACTTGAACAGGCTTGTGTATTCAGGGAATAGAGGAAATGCCATATGACTGTATCCCAATGAGTGAAGGACATAGTGTTAAGACAGGTCAGATCATGTAGGGCTTTAAAGGAAGTAGAGAGACATGAAAATGTTTAGCACTGAAGTGTTGAAAATGGGATCAAGAAGAACCAAATTAACTGAAATAAACTTTACCCTTTAGCCTGGGACATTTTTTTTCTGGTGGCTTTAGCTTCATGGCTTTTAAAGAGGCTATCAAACATCTAACAAAAGAATTAAATGTTCTTACAATTTGATCTCCAGTGAGCATACCTTATACCTTTTGGATTCTAGGAACCTATGTTAAGGGAAAGTGAAAAGCAATAGCTCACGATCTGCATTGTATAATGTGGTTGCATTTGAACATCAGAATGGGAGTGCTTTGATAGCAGTCTTCTCAAATGACAGTCATGGGTATAATCAGGAGTACTTGCCAGTAATCAAATTCACTAGAAATCTAAGTAGCAGTCATTTTGATTAACTATGTATGTAAACCCAATGGGCAGCAGCCATCTGCACTCCTGTGTTTTGTACGATGTCTGGCCTATTGTGAAATTTCAATAAGTAATAAATAATATAAATAGTAGCAGTCATTTAAGGCCATCTTAAAATTATTGGTTGGTATGCCAGTCCCACTTTTCTGAATTATTATCACTTGTTTGTAAAAATGCGTGATTTTAAAGTGCCTTTGGTAGTTTGTATCTTAAATTTTTTTATTGAAGCATAGTGGACATACAATATTATATTGGTTTCAAGTATACAACATAGTGATTCAACAGTTATCTACATTACTAAATGCTCACTCCAACAAATGTAGTTACTATCTGTCAACATACAAAGATGTTACATAACTACTGATTATATTGTCTATGCTGCACTTTCATGTATGTGACTAATTTATATTATGATTGAGATTTTGTGCCTCTTTATCCCCTTCACCTATTCCACCCACCTACCCCAACCCCTCCCCCATGGTAACAGTCACTTCTCAGTGTCTGTGAGTCTACTGCTATTTTGTTTTGTTTTGTTTTGTTTTGTTTTTAGACTCTACAAATAAGTGAAATCATATGGTATTTGTCTTTCTGTGCCTAGCTTATATCACTTAGCATAATAGTCTCTAGGTCCAACAATGTTGTTGTAAATGGCAGGATTTCATTCTTTGTTATGTTGAATAATATTCCGTTTTGTACCACATATTCTTTATCCATTCACCTATTTATTTAAGGACACTTTGGTTGCTTCCATATCTTGGCTATTGAAAATAATGTGGCAATAAACATAGGGGTGCTTGTATCTTTTCAAATCAGAGATTTTTTTCTTTGGGTAAATTCCTAGGAGTGGAATTACTGGGTTGTATGGTATATCTAATTTTGGTTTTTTGAGGAACCTCCATAATGCTTTCCACAGTGGCTATGCCATTTATATTCCCACCAACAATGAAGGAGAGTTCCCTTTTCTCCACATCCTTGCCAACACTTGCTATTTCTTGTGTTTTGGATAGTAGCCATTCTGACTGGTGTGAGGTGCTATCTTATTGTAGTTTTGATTTTCATTTCCTTGAGGATGAGCGATGCAGAGCATCTTTTTATATGCCTATTGACCATCTGTATGTCTTCTTTGGAAAAATGTTTATTCAGGTCCTTTGCCCATTTTTTAATTTTGTTATTTGGTTTTTTGGTGTTGAGCTGTATGAATTCTTTCTGTATTTTGGATGTTAACCCTTTATCAGATATATCACTTATGAATATATTCTCCTATACTGTCAGTTACCTTTTTGTTTTGTTGATGGTTTCCTTTGCTGTACAGAAACTTCTTAATCTGACATACTCCCAATTTTCATTTTTGCTCTCCCTTGCCTGAGGAGATTTGGCACTTTGTATTTTTAACAGCAGCTATCCTTTGATATTTAGAACAGGTATGAAATGTCCCACCAAGAGATTCATAGTTGACTTTCTTCTAAGTCTTACTAAGCTGCTTCTGATCTCATCCTCATAGATTTCAGTTTTCTTTTGTGTGGTTGATATCTTCTGGAGTCCAGGTAGGGAAAAGTCATAGGGTAAATCCACAGGGAAATGAAGGCAGATTGAATTCCATAAATACCCTTATATAATGAGTTAGACAATTAAGGCCTGATTTCTAAAGAGGACTTATGGCAAAATTCAGTCTGAAATTCTTTTATAATGCTAGTGTTGGTGAGTATAATTAATCCAGACCAATCACATTCTACTAGGATTTGTTTTTTTGTGGGAACCTAGAATCTGATGGCTGACATATCTCAGTATACACCTTAAAAAGCTATGTAAGTTAACAGGTATCTTCTGTATGTTGATCTGGTTTTTGGTATGTATCTTATAAAAGAAAATGTTGACTTCAAAACCAATGGTAAAATTAAACAACCCTTGAAACACCTGTTAAGGGACTAGCCATAGAGGCAGATCAAAATGTCTGTAGCTCTAGTATAGACTTTTTCACAAGTTTTCAATATCAGATTTTCAACATAGCAATATTTACCACTGGGAAAGAAGTCTGGCTATCTCATAGTTCTGAAGATGGGTACAGCTGTTCTGTGTACCTATGTAGCTGTATCATTGGCAGAGATGTGCACATTAGCATTTTATTTGAAATCTTTCTGTCAGTTGAAGTAGAAAACTGTGTGTTGTTTTGATGTCGTTTTTGATTTCTAGGCAAGACCCTAAATGGAAAAGTCAATACTCTTCAAATATATAGAGTACAAAGTTGTAAACATCCAATAAAGCCATTTTGCTACTTCTCTGTTCCTACAGAAACTCGACATATTGCATGAAGGTGTCAATGTCCTTGACTGTTGCTGAGAATGAATCAGGCCTGTGCTACAATAGCAGGATCCGCTATTTAGAAAAATCCGAAGTCACTAAAAGAAAGGAGATCTCCTGCCCAGATATGGATGACTTCAAAAAGTCCAATCAGGAACCTGATGTTGTGTGGTACAAGGTAATGCAGCATGGTGTCAAAGGCAGTTTTTACCTTAATAGCTGGCTTGGGATAGGAAAAGGAAGAGATTTTATTTCTAGTTTTTGGTATTAGATATTTCACTGGGAAGAATCAACAGATGCTCAACAAAATAATTCAGAGCTGTAGCTCCTATATGCTACTGGTTTTCATGCCCTTCCATCAGCAGGTATCAAAAGCAATCCCACTTTTCGCAACTGCTAGAAATAAGTAAAATCTTCCTCCACCCAGCTCATGAGAGCAAATGGGAAGAAAAGTGAAAATTTAAGTAAGACGCAAAAGAGTATTTGTGGTATATAGAAATATTACTGCTAGGAACAAAATCCCATCATTACAAGTAATTGTACTTATAAACAATATCAACTGTTATCACGGTCTATATTATGAGAGCCACTGCAGTCAAGGCAGAGGAGAGAAATGGGCCCAATGCAGAATATGTGAACACTGGAGATAAAGTGTTTAGCTGGCAATAAACCTCACTCAAATGCTGCACAGAAAAGCAGTGAATGAAGGAACTATATACAGAGGTGTGGTTAGGGTTAAGGGACCCAACAAGTGATGAAACTGTCAATTACCTCTCCTAGGCCCACAGTGGCAAGGGGAAGGAGCAGTGCCACTGGAACCTGGCAAGAGCTGAGCAGAGAGAGCTGTGGCCTTAGAAGAACACAGAAACTGGCAGACAGAGGGAATGGGCAGGATAAATACCATAATCCTTAACTTGCCTCTGGTTTCCTGTGAGTGCCTCAGCGCCTACCATGCACATTCAAATAGAAGTCAGAGGGCAAAACCAGGAGAAAGAATCAATAGTCTTTAGCTTCCCTGGGCATGGAGGAAGTCACACAAGGGCAGAGAATAGATCCAGGGGAGGAAAAAGAGACATAACCACACACCCTTCTAGCTATGAGAGTCTGGCTGCTAGCCTGGGTCTCTGTGGTCCTATAAAAGGACTGAGAACCCCTTGCCAGCTCTAAGCCACAGTGTTTGACACATAGTACAGGCTTATGTGATGGCCAGAGGTGACCAAGGAGGTTTTCTGCACAGGTGCTGTGTGCATTGTTAGGAGCAAACACATATAAAAGATGACCCAGGTTGTTTCTATCAGATCTGACAGACCCTCAGTTCCCAGGGAAGCCTAAATCCCATCATACGTTTTTAAATTTGGAAGTCTCTCTATCCTTACACCTGGGGAAACTAACCAAGAGAAACCAAGAGCATGTCCTCTTCTAGGACCTCAAGTCTCTATGTGAATTGTCCTCCCTTTTTTATTTAATGAGGGTAATATTCTGACAGAAAAAAGGAACATGATGTTCATTATGCATGAATATAGAATATCTATAACTTAGATATGCCATCATCGGCCATCACCAGCCTTGCTGTTATTTAGTAAGCACTTACCATGTGCCATTTACTGTGCTATACTTGGTCTCTATATTATCTCATTTAAATCTCAGTGCAATTCTATGCAGTGGGCATCCAAAGTTAGAAATGTAGAAATGTTTTATCTCCAGTGTTTTAACAGCGTAAAGTATGTGTGTTGCACAATCCTTTTCCCAGTCATCTTTTCAAATACGTGCAATCTTTAAACTGGTTTCTTTTCCATCAATTTCTGCTTTTTACTTACTCTCTAATTATCTTGCCTCACTCTCACATTCTGTTTTAGTTTCCTAGCCTGTCCAGTCCAAAATAGTCTATGGTTGGCCTTTGAGGACTATTCCTGTGCCTGCATATAATCACAACTGGATAGAAAGATAGAGGCAGATGAGGTGGCACTGGGGCATATTTGTAAAGATGACTGAGTAAGCCTATTTTTATGCTTGGAATGTAAAAGCTGTGTGTAAGGGGGCTGCATTTCCTCTATCTGAACTCTGTCTGTTCGCAAAAGGAAGGGAGGGAAGGGGCTACACTTTTTAACATTTCCTCCTGACACTATATGAATGGGGCTTAGACATTAACCCAGAATATACAATAATATTAGTGTTTTTAGAAACTTAAATGAGAGATGAAGATTCTCTTCTTTACTGAACAAATAAGAACACTAGAATGACCTCATTATTCACTGAGAACACTGTTGTGTCCCTTTATCCCATTGCTAAACAAAAGAATCCCCTAACTTTAATGGGACATCAGCAATGAAAATGCAAATACACAAGTTGGGGTAAAACACTCTTCTATGGGATTAGTTACTTCCGCTGATGTTAATGAGGTCAAGGCTACCAGTTTGAATCTCCCTTTTTCTTGCCACAGCTATCTTAGTTTCAGATGTTTGCTACTGCTTATAAATGGGATGGGCTGGGACATTATGGATGGTTTAGTGCAAATTAATTAATTCATTTGTACAACTGTTCATTCATTCAACACTTACTTTTTGGCGCCTATGATTTGCTAGGCACCATGCCAGGGACTGGGGAAAGTGAAGTCACCAAAATAAACACATTTCCCTGTTCTCATGGAAGGAGTTAGATAAGTAAACAACTTCTCCACAACACTACAGGATGGAGCTACATCAATTAAAACATCTAAAGAACAGCTCCTGAACTCAACAGCATTTGTATCAAGTAAAGGGTGTAGACTTACCTCTGTGTTTAACCGTAGATAGACTTGAAAACAGGAAAATTTCAAAACTAAGTAAGGTCACTCAGTATTTTCACAGTACATAATAGTTGACAGTATTCTTTCACAAGTATTTTTATTTAATATAGTACACATAGAAAATGGTAACATGGCACAAGGAGGTGATTAGAAAACTGCCCTGAGGGCTTGGACTGTTCTAGGCCCTACACGACTGATTTCAGGGCTGTGGTGCAGATTATTGTGTTTATACACTAGTAATTCTCCTCTAGCACACCCAGGGTACTGTGGACCACTGGTTTGGAGACTCTGTTCTACTTTGCCATAAAGTGTAACACATAGTTTTTTACCTAAAGATGAGTAAGTCAATCCTGGTTGTACTTGGAATGCAGGAGGTATGTGGAAGAAGGCTATATCCCTTTGACCTGAACTCCATCTTTTAGCAAAAGAAGGTGATGTTACTTATTGGTGGCTCTTATCATCATCTTTTCACACATGAGGAAACTTAAATAACTTACAGAAGATCGCTTAGCTAATACATGGCCAATTAGTGGTTCATATCCTGAACTTCTGACTTCTAATACATATTCTTCTTATAATGCCATTCTGATGCTCTGCTAAGTGCATATCTTATGCATTTACTACTCATCACTGATGTACATAGAATGCTCTCTCAAAATTGTTACTTTGGGAAAAGTTCCTGAAATCCTTCTGAGGGACTCCTTAATGATTCTGAGTGTCCAAAGGGACTCTAACCAGAAAGAGATTTTTTTCAAGATCAAACTGAACTAAGCTGAAGGAATTATAAAATCAGAGGGACCTTAGAGCCCATCCAGTACAACTTATTTCTTTTATATGTCAGGAAATCAAAACCCAAGAGGTTTATGTGATTTGCTTAAGTCTATTGAAACCCATTTCTCTTTTCTGTTTTGAAATGTACGGAGTTTTACAAAAAGTTTAGAGACCAGCCAAAAGAAGTGATTGTATGTATCTATGTATATATATTTAAAAACTGTGATCATTTTGGCAAATCAAACAATGATACGTATTAAGTCAATTGTACCCCAATCTTCTACTTCATTTCAGCCACCTATGGTAACTAAATGTTACCTGTTGGTTATATCATCCCACACTTTCCTCTATGCTAACACACTGTCTTTATATATGTTAATTATTTGTATACATACATACATACATATATTTCCCCATTCCTCATTTCTATAAAAATGGTAACATAGTGTATATATCACTCTTCAACTCTCTGTGTAACATACAAATGTATCTTGAACATCATTCTGTGTTTATAATAGATTTAACTCATTTGTAATAGCTGTATCGTAGTTCATACGATAGAAATAACCTTGCTTTATTTAGCAGTTCTTCTGATGGATATTCAAGTTTTTTCTAGTTTTTAAAAAATAATCACAGTGTTGCAATGAACATCCTTGTAAACATGCATATATCCTTACATCCATGACATACAAGATAGGAATGTCTCTGTCACTACTATTATTTAACATCATTTTGGAAGTTCTAGCTGATGCAGTAGGAAAATTAAATGAAATATGCTGTATAAATATTAGAAGAGACAAAATAAGCTTATTTTTCAGATTATGTAATTGTACATTAAGAAGACCCAACAGACTTAACAAAAATTAGAAGTAATGAGACAATTTGATAAGTTAGCTTAATAAAAACATACAAAATATTCAATAACTTGATTTTGCTAGCAATTATCAGTTAGATATATAAAGGGAAAAATGAAACGATCCCATTTATAACAATGACAAAACATAAAACACTTTGGGATACATTTAAGAAAAATGGGAGGGTCCTATATAAAAATATAATTTCATTGAAGGACATCAAATAAGGTCTAAATTAATGGAGAGACAGAATGTATTTCTGCATGGGAAGATCTCATAGAATAAAAGATAAGTTCTTCCCAATTTCATATAAATAACCCAATTTTCTAGAATATAATTTTTTTAGAATTAGATAACATGATAAACATTATAAAGTTTATATGGATGAATGAATGTACTAAAATTGGCAAGGAAATACTGAAAAAAACATTCCAGAGAGGGGACTTAGCCTATGTGATACTAAAATTACTGAACCGCAGTAATTAAAATAATAAGTTTAGGAAAAGATAAGTAGATCAGTTGAATAGAATAGAGAATCCAAAAACAGATTTAAAAATATGTATGTATGAGAACTTAGTATGTGATAACACTTAATTTTAACGGGTGTGGAAGGGTAACAATGGTGGCTTATTAAAAAATGATGTGCACGTAATTGATTATTCACTTGGAGAAGAATTAGATCTCTCACTCATACCATGTTTAAGAAAAAGTACAGATAGATTATAAGTAAGTAATTTCACCACTAAAATAATAATTTAGGAATGCCCATTTCTAAATGCCATCACTCATGACAATGAGTTAAGCTTCCAAAGTTAAGAGCTTTGCATTAATTTATCTTGCTATACATTCTGAAAAGTTTCTTAAAGGGGAAAAAAAGGTCATTGGGCACTTCATAAATACCACAGCCCAAATGACCAAACCTTTCTTGCTAAAAAAAATGGTTTGACAAAATGCTTTGGGATTTTAAATCCCTTTTGGAAATTTAATGATATTAGCATATGCCTTCTTTTGTAACCATAAAATTGCATTCCATACTTAAATTTTTATTCTCATAGCTAGAGTTTTCAAAGACAGTTTTATTCAGAAGGAATGAGCTGTAAAACCCATGAAGACTTCAGTTAGTGTGCCCTAAAACTACAGATAGTGACACAAGATTTAACATGCATTTATCCTTGTTTTTATTCCTAGATACTACACCATTAGGAGTGAAGAGGGGTTCTTTACTATTTGTAAATTATAAAGAAGGTGGGTTAATATGGGATGAGTGGGTATTTGATATATGTAAGACGCACTGATCTTTGAGTCTGGGGACCTGGATTCTGGTCACCATTCTACAATTAATGTGGATAAGTACTTGGATGTCACTAGGCGTCTGTTTCCCTGCATACGAAATAGATGTAATAATATCTGTATTATATCCCAGACATGTTATAAAAATCTAATGACCAAAGTCCTTACTTAATATTTGCTGCTACTATGGAAAGGGAAGTTACATGGGAAGCTAGAAATAAAGCTACCTAAGACATCTCAGACTCTAATTGGAAATTTAAATTTGAGTTCTTTTAAAAAGTCTTGTTATTCTGTATAATCTACAAACATAAAATTTTCCTTTTTTACTTGTACAATTCGATGTGTTTTGGCAAGTGTATACACCACAATCAAGGCATAGAACATTTCCGTCACTCCAGGCACCTTCATGTTCCTTTGTAGTCACTTCCCTCTTCCTAGCCCCAGTCCTTGGTAAAACTCATCTGTTTTCTGTTCCTGTTACTTTGCATTTTCCAGAATGTCATATAAGTGGGTTAGTATGATATGTAGCCTTCTGTGCTTGTCTTCTTTTGCTTAGCAGGATGCATTTGAGATTTGTCTATGTTGTGGTGTATATCAATAGTCCATTCCTTTTATTACTGTCCTATATTCTACTGCAAAGATGTATTACTGTTTATCCATTCACCTGTTGATGGCCCTTTGGGTTGCTGCTGGTTTTTGGTAATTAGGAATGAAGGTCTTAGAAGGTTGAGTTTTGATTGTACAGTTTCTTAATTTATCAAAATGATATGTCTTGTCAGCTTTTATCATCTTATTTCAATGTGTATGCTTTTCTCAAATTTAGCAGGAGTTTGCTCTTGATCTTTCCTAAACTGTTATAATAATCCAGGCTTAGAAGGGACTTCCTATATATTCTTACTGACATTCAAGGGGTAAAAACAAATTAAAGCAAATTAAAGTCTCTAAAACAATGTTTATTTATATAGTCTGACTGCCTTTTATATATGAATGATCTTTCAGAAATATACATCTGATCATAGGATGCGACTATTTAAAGCACCCCAATAATTCCATAAAACCATTTAGTTAATAGCTCCTTTTTATCGAGTATTTACAGGGCCTGACTCTGTGACAAGCATGTTCATTCATTACCTAATTCAATTCTTAATACAGGCTTAAGAGATAGGTTATATAGTGACAGAGCTGGGATTTGAACTCTCATAATATACAACTATCTTAGAATGGAATATAAGGCTTTTAGTATCTGATCTCAGCTTAGTACCACTCTCATGTTGACAAACCTTCAAAGTCACTGATTCATTCCTCAGCCATGTCTAGTCTATTAATGCACCTATCAAAGGCATTCTTTATTTCTATTACCATGTTTTGATTTCTAGCATTTCCCTTTTTATTCTTTCTAAGAGTTTCCATCTCCTTTCTGTTCTTTCATGTTGTCCATTATTTCTGTCAGGTATATTAACATATTAATCATAGTTATTTTAAATTTGACAATTCCAAATTTTCTGCCATATCTTAGCCTTGTTCTGAAGCTTGTTATCTCTCTTTAAATGGTGTTTTTTTATCTCTTAGCATGCCTTGTAAAGTTTTGTTGAAAGCCAATGTGATGTACTGGATAAAAGAAACTGAGGTAAATAGGCTTTTAGTGTAAGGATGTTACGTTTACCTGGCTAAAGAGTTAGGCTGTGTCTATTGCTTGCCATAACTTTAGGTGCTAGTGGATAAAATTCCCTCTGGTGTCCTTGTTTTTCACTCCCCTGTTATCTTTGGGTTTCCATAGAGACCTCTACTTAAATAAGGTCTGAACTGTGCAGTTCTTTCAGCTGTAATAACTGTTATCATACAGGAGCCCTATGAATGGGTTGGTAAGGTATAGGGTAAGGGGGAAACATCCTATAATCCTATGGTTAGATTTCAGTCTTTTAGTGAACCTTGTCTCTGGGCTGTGTCCATCACAAGTCCTTCTCAGATTCCATCCTACCCACCATTAAGTGAGACAGGAAAAACAGAGGGGGCTGGAGCTGGCTATTTTTCTTACCCTGCTTCAAAGTTTACGGGGGGCTAGAGTTGGACATTTCCCTTCCCCAGGTCCTTTGCAGGCAGGCTATTAGTAAGGAGAACAGAGCTATTTGGGTATATTTTTAAATGGTTACTTTCTTCTTCCTCTGCCAGAAGAATGAGTGGATTTTTCTCTGATCTTTATCCTGAGAATTTGATGGTGCTCCTAGAGGTAAAACTCACGGAAGTGTGACTCACTCCCCAAGACTGGTAGGAACACTTAGAGGACAACTGATTAATTTCTGGAGACCTCAGTGTGAACTAGCTTGAGATATAAAAACCTGTGGGGTCCCAGTTGCTAGCTCCTGTGGCTGCTTCTGCTCCCAGGAAGCTGTGATTCTCTGTCTCTCCCTGTCTCTCCAGTTTCTGGGCCAGCAGTTTTCACTGTGACTTCAATTATCTGATGGATATAAAAAGAGTTGTTGATTTTCAGTTTTTGTCTTGTGAGGATGTTGGTGACATCTTCCAAGCCCTTCACATGTAGAATCAGAAAGTGGAAGTCGACCCCAGCCTTAGAATTAAAACTTCAGATGGTTTTTTGGTGGTCTCTAGACTCCTGTAGAAGTGTAAGTCATGTTAACTCCTGACAGTCATTAACATATCATAATACATATGTACATGATGTGAAAGCAGACTACTGAGGGTAATAATACTAATAAATAATAGTAAATGTTTATTGAGTGTTTTTAGCATGTGGTGCTCTATAATACAGAGCATTTACATGCATTACCTCATTTAGTCCTCATTTTCACCTCTATTGGTAATTATAATTACCACCATCCCTTTTCTAAGCAAGTGAAGCAATTGAAGTTTATATCAATTAGTTACATGCTCAAGAACATACAACTTGGGATTCCAGCCCAAATATTTGAGTCTAGAACTTATACTCTTAGCCACTGTGGTATACTAACTTAACATTAGGTGAAGATAGAAAGTTGGAGAAGTAGAGTTGGAGAGAGCAAGGACTCTCTGGGGTGGGATATCCTAGGCATTTAGGGTAGAGATAGGTCTGAAAAGGGCAAGGTTGATACCTAATTCACAACTGTGCTCCTATCCCTTCCATTTGTATTTGAGGAAAGTTCATGTTCCCCACAGATTGTTAGGTAGATACCTAGATACTCTGTGGAATAGTCCAGTCTTCTAGGAAAAGGAGAGAAGTTGGGTCTGAGAAGATGAGTTTTAGGTATTTGAACAATGGTGCTTTGAGGACCAGAAGTTGGCTTATGGTTGCACAGCACAGCTGCTTTGTGTCTGTACCTCAGAATCAGAATAAATATTTAAATAAATCTTTGGCAACAAATCAGACTGATTCAAAAACACGTGTGGGTATGATGGTGCTATTTCAGATGTGGACTGTGACTACAGTGGTGAATAGTTTAGGATAGAAACTCCAAGATCCAAATGGGCCTAGCAAAAGGTTACTTCAAGGGGCTTGGTCAACAGATGTTTCCATTGAACATCCTGTGCTCCCAGTCTGGCAACAGCTGGAAAGTGCTATCTTCCATTTGAAAGTCTGGGAAAGAGGTAAGGAAGCTGGGTTTTAAGGGATGGCATTATTTTGACTGAGTGAGGACGTCCTACAGTAAACTGTTCTATGAGAGGACATCCAGACCATGAACTAGAGCTATTTGTTGAACTCAGGCACTTCCAGCAAGACTGGCCTTCAGCAAAACCTCAAGCTGATGAAGTCTAGTTTAATGGTCTTTGGGGCATTAAATAATAGGGGAATTAAAGACTAAGGATAATATTAGGGGTCTGCTCACATTTGAGACTTTGGTGATCTGCCATTACCTCGGATAAACAGCCCCCTTGAGACCTCACCTATGTGCTTCAAACTTCTTTTCCTAACAGTCTGTCAGAATTAAACTAAACAGGTCTGGGGGAAATGATGTGTGGGAATGTTGCCTATCCACTAGAAAAGGTGGCAGGAAAATTGGGGGTGGGAGAAAAGCACTGATAGTAGTAAGCATAGCAGCCAGCAGCTTAAGGAGGAGATGCTACAAATAATAGAGTAAAGAGAGTGGAAGATTTCTGAGATTCAATATAGGCAGCCAAATGTGGGGAGAATAGCCAATGAGGTGACTTTATGAAGGGTGAGTTGGTGATGGTCATCTGTAAAGCTCTTCTGAACAAAATAGAGTTCCTTTACCCACCTGCTAGGATGAGTATTGGAGAGGCCTCCTAGGAGCTCTGCATTTTCAGCAGGTTAAGGTATTATGTTGGTGGGGGATGGTTAACCAGTTTGTGAAGATTTGTTTTTATCTTATTAGTCCATTAGCACCAGTTTTCACCAACCAGAGCCGGAGGTTTGGAGGAGACATAATCCAGGCTTCTTCCTCTAAAGCCAGCTTGCCTTTTCATCTGCACCACATTGTCTCCAGAAGGGTGAAAGTGACTTGAATTAAGATTTTCCTATGCCACAGTTAAAAAAAAAACTCCATTAGGTATAAAGAATCCTTTATACGGCTAGATGGCAATTTTGAAATCACTTGGGACTATCTAGATCTATCCCAGAGAATGTGTAAAGATTCCAGGCTGTTCTTCATCAGGAGTTATTTTCTAGTTCCTATATACTCTTTAGATTTTACTCTCTAGAAAGAAGACAAAGCAGTGTGCATGGAAAATGAAAATGATTTGAGCTAATTGTAATGGACTTTTCCCCCAAAATGACATTAGAAAACAATGCCATTTGGTTTTGAATAAAATGAGTGTGTGGGCTCATTTGCTCCCCCACCTCTAGTATGTGAAAGTGAAGCAGCTCAGTTTTCATTTTCTTTTCCTTTCAAAATGCCCAAAGGGACCGTATTTTTGTTTAATGACCTTCTGACTAATTCTTCAGAAATTTGAGACTATCAGAGTTGGAAACAATGTGAAAATAATTGTGGATTATTACTGTATGACAATAGTAGCAGCAGGACTACTTTTTTTTCTGTTCAGACTTTCTTCTTCATTTTCTCAGAAACCTTATATCCCAAGGTTTAACTGAGAAGCAAATCTCATATAGGTGATAAACCTTGCCAGACATGGTATGTAATATAATTTCAGACAAACCCTTAACTGTTCTTTGGGAAGACCCTAGGGAGTGAAGCAGCCTTATATCTAGATGCCCTAGCTAGTATTACTTTTATTTACTCTCTGAAAATGTGTGTGGGTAGTTGTATTGGACATAAAGAAAGAATATCTCCTAAATATTATACCTGTGAAGTTAAGTGCCTGTTTTTGTGTTTTGTTGTCAAAACTCCTGCTATCATAAAAGAAGAAAAATTGTTACAGTAAAAAACTAATAAATGGGTACCTGTACTCCCAAATCATTTTACACACACACACAACATATACACAAGCATGCAGAGCTGGGAATTGAGAGTTAGCACCAGTTCTACCTTTATGTGAATATTTAGGATGCGTGTATGGAGGGTGGCAGGGGGAGTGGCGATAAGGAGAGGTAGAAGAGGTGTTGTAGATACCATAGTGGGGAAAGTGAAAAGTGGTCTCAACTGTAATTTACACCTCCTGCTCCACAGTCAATTTATTTATTGCCTTAAATGACAGACTCAGAATTTAGATGATAAAATACCTTTCCCTTGTGTAAATCTGGGGAGGAAATCCCGGGGCAAAATACCTCTAAAAACTGAAATTAGTTAAAGGGAGAAATAAAGTTTAAAATCTGTTTATTGCTTACAAACTGCAGTCCAGTGTCATCTCTCTCCCCTACTCCAGAAGGAAGCAAGCCAGCAAGCCCCTCCCCTTAAACTTTCAGGTCAGACACGCCCTGGGTTGCCCAGGTAATTACCCATTGACATGGAGATGAACTTCTTTCCACCCCTGAGGGTATGGAAATGCACTACAGCCAGGTGAGATACTCTGGAAATGTTACAATTTTACTCACTGGCCACCCCTCCAGAAATCTCACCTTACAATCTACTCACTCCCCTTCTTCCGCAGTGGTTGGTCCCTGGGCGACAAAACTGGAGCATTGTGACCAGACTAATGACATAACAATAGCAACAGCAATAAAATCATGATAATCCTCAAGCCAGAAGATTCAGCCTTTGCAGCACAAAATATGTTTCTACATTTGTTTACTCATTCCTAACAACCATGTTACCAAACATTAGACAAAGTCAAGCCTCTCTTTAAGCATTTTTTTCTTGACAACGGTAACACAATCATGATAATTCTCAAACCAGAAGATTCAGTTAGGTTCAAAGTTACATGCAGATTAAGTCCGAAGCCCATCCACTCCATAGGCAGGCAGTAGCTGAGGGTTCAGAGCAATCATCATGCAGCAGCTGCAGCCAGGGGACGCATTCAGGCCACAAATGACTGTAGGAGAAAATAAGCTTAAGGGCAAAAAGATGCGTGTTTTAATGACACCAGCATAGGCAAATCTTGTCCATCAGGTAGGATACATGCAAGAGAGTAGTCCTGTGATAAAACAGTGGCAGGAATGGGATCTCATCCTGGTCTAGTATGCCAGACTTTCACCCCTCTCCTTGTGGGAGTTACAGGTGGGTCAATATATAGGGCAATGGGAGGTATATGCACTGACTGTAAAGATAAAACTCTGCAAGATGCTCTTACCTCCTGGACATTTTGGGTACACTACCATGACCTTTGGGGGCCATTCAGCTGTTATTCCAGGAATACATAGGAGGCTAGCTTCCAGACCTTTCCTCCAAGGAGCCAGAAGGGCCAGCCATTGCTGATCCATGTGTCAAAATGTCCAGGGCCAGGTCCATTCAACAGTGTCTCCAGGGCTTAATGCAGTAGGGGCTGGCAGCAGGATGTTGCTCTGCTGGCCATATCCTGGCTTCAATAACTCTTCTTTGGTTTGGATGTACAGTTGCATAGGAGAGGCAGCAAGGTATGTGAGCATATCCACAAGGCTCAAAGCTCATTTACGTGGCTTCTCATTCAAATATCACAGTACTGTCCATAGGTGAACTGACCAACTCCATAGACTATTGGTGTCTGACTTCATGCCAGATTTCAACAAACCATTGTACCTCTCTATCATGCCTGCCCCAGTAGGATTATATGGTACATGAAATTTCCACTGTATTCGTAATTGCTGTACCCATTCTTGTAATGCATGTACAGTAAAGAGGGTGCCTTGATCACTCTCAATCACCTGCGGCCGGCCATAGGCTGCAAAGAGACACTCCAGGCCCCTCTTGGTGGTTTGCTGATCTCTGCACAATGTGCAGGAAGAGCAACCAATAGTCCGGTAGCTGTGGCCACACAAGTCATGGCATACTGATATCCTTCTGATATGGGCAGAGGCCCAAAGTAGTCTATTTTCCACCTGACAAAGTGTATTAGCCCCCTTACTATCGTCCCATGTTGCTGTGGGACTCAGTGTAAGTCCCTCTTAGAGCACAGAAGGTACTCCTTCCAGGCTTTGCTGATTTCTTCAAAGGTCAATGGCAAGCCCCAACTCCAAGCTACAGCCCACAATGTCTTTTGCTCCACGTGCAACAAACACTGGTGTAGCCATTGGGCCACATCAGAGGCAGGCTTTCCTTCTAGCCAGTGCACCTGGGCCAATGTGTCTGCTTCTTCATTCCCTGGGGATGCCAAAGGCAAATGTCCAGTCACATGATATACAGTAACAATCTTAGTCTGACCAGAGGCCCATAGGTCTTGCAACAACTCTTGCCCCCAAAGGGGCTGGTGACCAACCATCCAGTTGGCATGGTACCCTGTCAGTAGTCACAGGATCAAGCCCCAATAGATGGCCCAGCTGTCAGTACAGACAACTATGGGAGAAGGCTCCTGGGTGATCACGAGCCATACTGCCCACAACTCAGCCCATTGACTGCTCTTCTCCTCTCCATCCTCCATCCATATTGTCTCAGTCTTAGGATGGAAAGCCACAGCCCTCCACTTCAGGGGCTGCCCACAACTGGAGCCATCTGTGTACCAAGAGCTTTAGGTATAGGAGCTTTTCCCTCCTGAGGAGTCTCAGCTACCAAGGGCTGAAAAGCAACTTCTTCCTGCTTTCCACTTGTATAGGTCACTGGCCCCAATAAGCACTGGAATTCTCCACTTCAGGGGCTAGTAGAGAGGGCACTGTGCTGCTGTAAATATGTGCCCCATTTGGCCAGTGTGTCTGTGCCACGCCATTCCATGGCCTTTGGGACCAGTCTCGCACCCACCCAAAGATAGGATAGGTGGTTATTATCTTGGTCAGAGCTGTTCTGGTGATGGACTCAGCAGCCAGCAAGGTGTGGTACACAGCAGCCAGTTGCTTCTCTATCAAGGTGACCCGGACGTCTGCTCCTTTCCATAGTTGTGACCAGAATCCAATAGGTTGGTATGTCCATTCAAGCTGCTGCCAAAGACCCCATCTTTGGTTACATGAACATCTAGTTCACAGGGCCTTGATGAGTCCATTATATTCAAGGCTTGTATGGCCTTGTCTGCCTGCTTGGCAGCAGTAAAAGTAGCCACACATGTCTCATCCTAGTCCCACCTGATGCCCTTTCATACCAACTGGTATGAGGGCTTCAGAATTTGTGCCAAGTGAGGGATAAACACTCTCCAGTAGCCCAAAAGACCCCAAAACTCTTGTAATACTGCCACAGTGGTAGGGGTGGGGAAAGCCTGGACCTTGTCTATAACTGCTTCAGAAACAACTTTAGTTTTATCTGACCAGACAACCCCCAAGAATTTCACAGACAAACCAGGTCTCTGAACCTTGGTGCTGTTCACAAACCATCCTTTATCCTGTAGATGTTGCAACAGTCTAGGAACTGCCCCTCCTAAATCTGCAAGAGAATCAGATGTGAGCATAATATCATCAGTGTAGTGCTACAACTGCACTGTTTGCCGTTTCTTCCATGTGGCCAAGTCCTGGGCTACAAATCCATGGGACTGTGGAGATATATCTGTGGAAGGACAGTGAATGTCTACTGCCGGCCTTCCCACATGAAGGCAAACTGTTCCTGGCTTTCCTGTGCTATGTCAATAGAGAAGAAAGCATTAGCAAGGTCTAGTACATACTGATATGTTCCCAGTTCATGGCTGAGAGTGTCCAGAAAGTCTGCTATAGAAGGAACAGCAGCATGCAAAGGGGATGTGACTTTATTCAGTTCCTTGTAGTCTACAGTCATATGCCAGTAGCCATCTGGCTTTCTCACTGGCCACACTGGGGAATTAAAAAGACTATGAGTGGGCTTTATGATGCCCACCCTCTCCAACTCCTGTAGAGTTTCTCCAGTTTCCTTGTGCCCCCTCAGGCAATTTATACTGCTTAATATTTGTCACCTGCCAAGGAACAGGCAGAGCTACAGGTGGGTGCTAAGCATGTCACCTCAGAACTGCCTTTACCACATGTACCCTCAGTCTGAACTCACCTGCAGTGGTCTGTAAACACAGGCCCTGCAGGATGTCTACCCCCAAAATATATTCAGGGATAGGGGAAATGTACATGTATACTCCTTTGGGGGTAAATGCCCTATCCCCAGTGAGATTTGGGCTTTCTTCACTCTTAATTGCCTTACCCCCATAGCCATTTATCAGCAGGGGTCCCAGGAAAATGTTCAGGGTTGCCATGAATTAAAGAACACTCAGCTCCTGTGTCCACCAGCTCCAGGACATGTTGTACATTCACAGGGGACTCATGAATTGCTAATTCTACATGTGGCCTCTGGTCCCCACCATGTCCCCCAAGGTGGGAACTTTGACTCTCCCTCAGTCAAACCATGATGCCCAATTGTCTTACTGTGGGGGTGAGGGCTCAGGCAAATTCTGAGTACTGTCTCCCATGAAGTTTTACAGAGACACAGGCTGGGCATGAGGCCTTGACTCTGGTTTCCGTGTCCTGGACCTCAGCAGCTGGCACTGCTGCTCTGGCTTTAATTGGTGCCACCGTTCTAAAAACATTCTATTGGGCTGCCCATCAAGTTTTTCTTTCACTACCCCTGCCTTTATCAAATCAACCCACATCTGGGTCCTCGAGAGCTTCACGGGGACTTTTGCACTTCTCCTTTCAGTCATGGCCTGTACTTCCCTCTGTCCACTTATGGGTTTCCCTCAGTCGGGGGGCAAGAGTATTCACTAGGGACCCAAAGAGAGATGTGGGAGCTGTAGGCAACACCAGATTTCTCATTCCTATAGTGAACACCTCCTCATCAGGGCCCTGGGGGTTCATATTATAGATGATATTTTTCATACCCAATTCCCGCAGTACCTGTTGGAGCTCTGCATACGTTTTCCAACTACTGGGAAAATATGATACATCATCCTGATTAGGCCAAACTATCCTGATGGCCCCTGTCAGCCATTCCAGGAGTGTCTGATTCCCTGAGGCATGACAGGCATTTTGCAACTGCTGCCAGAGAGAAGGGTGAGTTGTCAGGGAAGTCATTCTACTCATCTCAGTACCTGACACAACAATGTTTTCCACCCCCATATCCCAGAGACATAAAAGCCATGCAGGCAGAGATTCCAGTGGCCTCTGCCTATACCGGACGCTCATGTCCACCAGCTCATCCTGGGTATAGGGGCAGAGCATGGAGTGCTCCACAACCTGGGGAGGGGGCTGCTCATCCCCCTGAGGAGTCCGCAGTTGTTTTGTTTTTATTTTCTTAATTATAGCTGGGCAGGCCTTTAAAACAGGAGAAGATGGTACCTCCAGCAGTGGCCTGGGTAGCAGATCTGCCAGTGGCCCCCGCCTCCTCCTCTTCTCCCTCAGGCTTCTCCACCAATGGCTCCTCCTCCACCATGTCCAGGGCTGAAGGCACTACTCTTTCCTCCCTGTCCCCCATGGCCTCCTACAATGCGGCTTTTCCTGCCGCCTCCCCACTTGCTGCTCAGGAGTCTTCTAGGAGTGTGACCTGTCTTTTCAGTAACCATCTGTCTTCTTTAATAGCATCCCATAGGTTATCGCGCAGCTCTTCCAAGCAATGCTGAAGTGTGTCTCTCTCCTGCCTAAGTCCCTCTCTCTCCTCACTAACCCTCTCAATAATCCTCTCTTTCTCCTGTATAACATTTTCCACTATCTGGATGAGAAGAGATCCCACAGTGCCAGCCGCTACACAGACCCCTAAGGTCTCCAAGCAGTCTTCCAACTCACAGAGGGCTCATTCTGCAGCTTCCAGTGTTTCCACCCTTCCCCAGGTCTGGGGAAGGCCCCACCCCTCTAAGAGGTACTTTATCCCAGACCAATTCCCACTAGGGGTTCCCAATTTGGAAGCCCTACAGCTGGGGGGACAATAACAGGTGAAGTGGCATGCTCTGCCACTGCATTCACTGGGGCCTCCCTACCATCCACAGGAGCAGCCCTCCCAAAGGTCGCACCCAATATGACAGATTTGAGGTTCAAGAGGCATCCTGTCGACTGCCACCAGATGTAAGTCCAGGGAGAGGAAATCCCAGGGCAAAATACCTCTAAAAACTGGAATTAGTTAAAGGGAGAAGTAAAGTTTGAAACCTGTTTATTGCTTACAAACTGCAGTCCAGCACTGTCTCTCTCCCCTACTCCAGAAGGAAGCAAGCCAGCAAGCAAGCTAGCCCCTCACCTTAAACTTTCAGGTTCAGACTCGCCCTGGGTTGCCCAGTTAATTACTCATTGACATGGGGATGAATTTCTCTCCACTCCAGAGAATATGCAAATGCATTAAAGCCAGGAGAGATACTCTGGAAGTGTGACAGTTCTACCCACACCTTGATTACTCAGCACCCCTTTAAAGCTATCTCCTATACTTCCTCTGGATGTGTGTTCACCTTTTGGCTACCACTTTCGTCGAACATTTGAGATGAGGGGTAGACAGACTGGAACAATATCTAAAAAGTAGTTTGAGAAAATTCCCAAAAGACAAAACCACTTGGCTGAATGTTCTTACATACATGGTTATCATCATATCTTTGTCACTCTTGGGAAAGTGTTAAGCATTCCTTTCTAGCAAAGTCCAACCCCAGTATTAAGACTCCCTCACCATCCATCCCATCAGGAGAGTAGAAACATTGACTTCAAAACCCAAATCTTATTCTCTGGTCATATATCACTGAACTCAGAAAGTAAGTGAGTAGTTTCTCCATTCCACTGCTAGAACCAAGTGTGTCCTCATTGTACCTAGCTATGTTTCTGGATAACTGCTTAAGCCTAATTTTCTTGGTCCCACCCCACTCAAATGGATCTCTTGATTATGAGGAAAGAGACTCTGGAATATTAATATTAGGTTTTACTATAAGAAATAATTAATGAAACCATTGTAGTCTACAATGCTGATGTAGAAGTCTGTTATCAATTTTTAATAATAATACTATGTTGTTAACACTATCCTTTTAGGACTTTTAGGAAATATGTCTGTCAAATAGAAAGTACTAGGGCATTATAAATGACATTTAGCAACTTTTAAGGTTCTGTTATACGTCTTTTGCATTTGGGGAGCTTGTATGTATTTCTCGTAGAATGGCTCTAAAGACTTTCTGCTCTTGGGATCAGGCCTTTAAAGTGGCTCTTCGTATTAGATATTGGACATGATAGGACACATTTGTGATATTTTCGGATCATTGACTGACTAAAGAGAAGAGTACAAAAACTGAAAGTACTAACTTGCCAGTATTAATTTAAGACTTAGCAATGTGAATTTTTATTTTTTGCTTACTTGCTAATATTTTCTCTGCAGGAATGCAAGCCAAAAATGTGGAGAAGCATAATAATACAGAAAGGAAATGCTCTTCTAATCCAGGAAGTTCAAGAAGAAGATGGAGGAAATTACACTTGTGAACTTAAGTATGAAGGAAAACTTGTAAGACGAACAACTGAATTGAAAGTTACAGGTCAGAATTCATTCTATCAAATTGTGGTAAATAAGATTTTAAGTGTAATTTGGTTTGGGAAGAAAAAGTTTCCAAAACAAAGAATGAAATTGCTGTGAATTTAGAATCGACTGCCAGTCAAATAGTTGGGATTCTCACTATTAATAAGTGGTACTGATAAGGTATAAGTAGAATATGGATATCTAATTTTGGGAACATTAGTCCAATTGCTGCATATCTGTCATCAACATTTGTGAAATGTTCTTAACTCTCCAAGCTATTACTGATTGTTCCTAAGCATCTGAGGGAAGATATGCTGGAGCTTCTTTAGAATGATGAGTCAACCCGTATGTAGAATCTCCTTGCAGGTAAAGGCTGCCTTAGAATGAGGTGCTATTGGGCTTTTAGAATGCAATCTTCTTGTACTGCACCCAAAATATCATTTATACAAAGTTGCTCATAAATGAGTGATGTTATTGTGATCTTCTTAAATGGTGATTCTTAAATAGAACAGCTCCAAGCAGTGTGTAAGTATGTGTTTTAAATTTGAGTACAAGTGAACAGTAAACTAGTAATTCTACTCATAGTGGAAAAGAGAAATTCACGATATTCTTATCTGGTTGAGAATGTTAGAAAGTAATTTCAGAGACATAGGACACAATCTAATGCCATAATACTATAAAAATGATTCCTGACAGTGGGTGTGATGGACCTGAACAAACTATGTGACAAAAAGCCTACCTCCTATTGTGCCTAATTAAAATCCTAATTTTCTTTTTATAAATGGTTTAGATATGTGTGTGTGTGTATGCTTACAGTTGTACTGTGGATAAAACATAAGCCATAGTAAAATTTGACGTTATCCAGATAATTGTAAATTAATTGCATTAAATAACTTATGACTAAAGCCCTTGGGCATTACCTATTTAACCATCTAATCAGCTGATGTCAACTAGTTAGTTAATTATAACATTCTTACTAATGTTAGGAATACAGTTTTCTTTCTATATCATTTTTGTTTATGCCTAGCTTACCTTCTCGGAGTAGTAGTGTTAAAATCAGTTTGCCAATAATAATGCTTGCTTTTGATCCCTGAGAGTCACCTCTTTACCTGTTTTTTTGTCTTTTTCAAATTTGTGAATGTTAGCACAAAGAATAAAAAATGTACTTTCATTACAAACTAACACACACACACACACACACACACACACACACACTCACTTCGGTTCTGTATGCTGATTCTCTATCCTGATACATGACAGTTTTACTTCTTAGTCTGAATTTGTAAAGTACCTTTTATGATGGTTTAAATCATTTTTTAAAATTAAACTAGCATGTTTTTTCCCCCGTGAACTTGCAAAATAACTACTTATTGGGCCAATCACAAATAGCAAAGATCTGCTTTTGATTGCTTTCTGATTTCCTAAATGCAGACTAGACTTCCTAACTCACTCAAGCAGAGGAGTCAGTTATAGGCAATTAGACATCATTAATAAGTGACCCGACCATGCATAAATCCTTGTGGCATCATCACTTTGACCATAATCACACAATCCCTATCAGGTGCTTGTAGAGCACTTTCATTTGGGAATCATTTACGGAAGTTTGTAACCTTATAGGATTTGGCCTGGGTTTTAAGTTGGACCAAAATAAACACCAAACCTCTTTTATGCTCCCATCTAACGGATTATGGTGACAACACATTTGCTTCTTTATTTCCCTTTTACATTTTGGAAAGCAGAGCTATAGTTACTTATTTTGGGTATTTTTTTTTAAGTGTTAATTCACTTGCCCTAAGCTTTTAGTGTAATTGGACTATGGCTTTAAAATGTCTACCACCCAGAGGTTTTCTATTTTAATGTGCATCAGAATCATGGGGAAGAATCAAGGTAAGGTAAAGATGAGGCTTCTTCAATATGGATTCCCATCTCTTTCCCCCAGATTCTAATTCAGTCCATTAGTAAGACTGCAAACTTGCCTTTTTGTCTGGATGATTCTGTTGCATGCTTTTGGAGGATCATGAGAGCGTGGTGTTAAAGAAGTCAGCCATAGGTTTGAACACACACACAAACATGCATGTAACTAATTTTCATAAGCCCTAAATTGTTTTGCCTAAGCTCCTAAAGGCTGCCATGAAAATACAGGCTCTTGGTCAAGAGTGTGGGGATAAAGCAACCTCAGCCACTAAACCAGTAATTTCTTCATTTAACTTTTAAATAAAAATGTACTGAGTATATATTATATACTGGAAAACATAATTCAAACTTATCCTTAGGCCAGTGGTCGTCACTCATATAAGAAGACATCAAATTTATGTATTTATTCACACACTACAAATTTTATGCTTGACGTAGCAACAAAATGGCTTCTTGGTATGGAAGTTCAAGAGGTTTTTCTGTGAAGGTTTATTTTTATTTGCAATATTAGATAAATTATTTTGTACTTTGTATGCTCGGTATTAAAAAACAATTAACAAACAGGTTGTCCTCATAATTAAAACTATAAGGCTGGAATTAGAGTAGCCCACTTATACTTGTTTTGAGTTTAGCGATTTGCAGGCATGGAGTAGGAATTTCGATATGAAATTAGGTTGGTTAATTACAAAATTACATAGATAGAGGTTCCTTAAAATTGTGTATTGTAAGTATGTAAGTTTAAAAAGATAATCAAAATTTCAACAGTTTATTTTCTGCCTGTTCTTTTTAAATTTATAAATCTGAGAAATATTTCTTCAGTAAAACAAATGTTCTCTTAGAGTGTATAGGTGCTACTTGCTTTAAATAGATCAGCTATGAAAAGAACCAGATATTCAAAACTGATGAATTAGAAGGTAACCATTGGCTTTGTGAAATTATTTTTCTACATAAAAAAAATTTGTCATTGGATTTCTTTAAAGAGCCAGCTTTCCTACTGCATTAAAATAGATTTGATTTAAATGCAACTTTTTCTGGGACACTTTTCACATGTAAACCATAGCAGGATTGTATGATGTTATTGTAGACATATCTTTTGGTCCCTGCAGAGGCTGCAGATGAGTAGGGAAGGTTTAACAAGAAATAGACATGGACAATAATGTGTTGAGGACATTTGCCAAAGTTGTTTGCTAATTGTTTTACCTCCCACAGCATATTTTAGGTAGCTGTTTCAAAGACATTTTTTCCTTTATACTCACATTGGATATGGTGCCAAGGTCTAGTTGAAGTGGTAAGGAGAGAATGGAGAGTTGATTATACTTAGGATGGTGAGAAGGTAGGTGATAATTTGACTCGTGATAATGGAAGGAGAAGAGGAGTGGGAGAGGATGGGCAAGATAGTGGAATAGGTCCTCCTGGGAGTAGAGGAGAATGTCTGCCTTCAGAAGGTCAAAGGCAGACATAAATTACAAGGGCTCCCAAAAGCAAACAAGTGAAGCAAGCAGGAATCCAGCACTAATTAACTGTATTTGGAAGATAATTCACCATTCACCTGGCAAATCATTCACAAATGCATGATTTTATGCAGCTTTTTAGAAATGTACATTTGCTATTTAGGAAAACACTAACCTGTTCTCTGGGAAATATGCAAATAATACCCTTCTCCTTGATTATTACAGAGTTCCTGATTTGGGACCCTTACTGCATTAGGGATAATCTCTTAACCCATTGGTGTCTGAATGCAATGGCTAGAAAGAGGCTTATTCTGCGACTGTTTCAAAAATTTGCTGCTGGGTTACTATTAAGGAATAGTAGCAAAGCAGTCTGGACACACAAAGCTTGGTAAAACTGCTAAGTCGAAATTGGAATCAGTGTTTGGTGAAGATATTAAAATACATGGCTTTAGTATGTGCTTTTAATTTAGTACTGCTGCAGGTGACATTTAGACTCTTAGTTATTCTAACAAATACCCTTTCTCCGGTGCGGAGAATGGCACCTATTTACACACAGAGGAAGCAATTTAACATCTGGTTTGAAACCAGGCTTTCCGTGGCCCTGGCTCCTTCTTCCTTCATGCCTCTACTGTTAATGCTGAGACATTAAGGGTGAGAGTGGGTTTAGGAAAAACAGTGGAACATAGAAATTTATAGCAGAGAGTTGGGGGAACAAATAAATAGAATGATAATACAACAGGAAAAGTGATCTGTAAGCCAAAAACTATGTAATAATCAGAAAAGGGGCCTCCAGAGAGCTAATGCCTTTTGAGAGCTCACCGTGTAGTGGACATCTTGAGTAGTGTTTTTCATTTATTTTCTCATTAATCTTCACAACAACCATACAAGGGTGGAAACCTTTAGTGTCCCCATTTTATAGAGGAAGAAACTAAAACTTAGAGAGGTGAAGTAATGTGCCTAAGGTCACATACTTTATAACTGGCAGAGCACAGATATGCACTACATCTTTCAGACTCTCCGATACAACCTTTTAATCACCACTAAGCACAAACCATACAATTCCATTCACCAAATATATATTGCATACTTTGAAAAAAGATGTCAAACTGTTGATGTCAGTGTCCATCATTTGACTATAATGTCCTTTTTGGATATCAAATATTTGGTCTTCAATAATTGCCTGTTGAAACTTAGATGACCCTGAAAAGGGTATAGTCGACGTTTCACAGCCTAGTCCTTAGCTCTCTCAGTGAGTACCTTAGATCAGATCAGTAGGAATGACACACAGAATCAAATCTGAGTTTAGGATGGGGCCTAAAGGGAAACAAAGACAATCGTGGAGCCAGGAAAAGCAAGAGTATACAGAAGATGGGATTTGCCAACCTTCATGTTTTGATGCCATACGGCTCTATTAATATTAAAATCCTTATTGAGAAAAAGTAGATTCCACTGAGGTTCACTGTAGTTGTGACAGTGATTTTAAGCTAGTGGAAGTGAAACAGTGGAGAACAGGCTAAACAATTTGGTTCATTTGGTAAACACCAATCAAGATATAAATTAGTGCCTATTCTGTGTTACAAGGAGCCCAGCATCCAAGTTTCTAATGTGGTTCTGAAAACAGGTAGAGACAGAATTATATTCCTTTTGGAACCTATGAAAATTTTAAATGTGTTTATTAGAACAAATAGTGTTTCAAATAGGTTTTCTAGAATGCATTCCGTGGAGCTCTGATTTCAAGAAATGTTAATAGTTATTTGTGGGAGAGAGAAGAGGAGGGGATGGGAATGTAGAGAGGTCTGTGGCAATATATTTATCTGCTAGATCAAAGTTAAACAGTTTTCTTTTTTGCAAGGCATTTCAGGGCATCTTAATGCATATAATATTCTAATATGTATCATGATTTTCTAAAAGGAGGATGGTGTATAGCTTAGGACATTTCCTAAGCTTGCATGATCACAGAACACATTTTTTCCCCAAAAGCATCTGAGGATGCTAACTTTTCACAGAAAAAACTGTAAGAAAGCAAAGTAAGTAGCCAAATAAATACCTAGCTCTACTGGCATCCTACCAATGACTGTATCTTCAGTAGTTTCAATAAGAATCTTAGCTGGCATTAACTTTGTTTTACCATTATAGTCTTTTATTGTTTATCTTATTTTCTAAAATAGCCTGTTAAGCTCCTTAAGGATAGGGATTTGTTGACCTTTTTTTTTCCCCGACTGAACATATAGTAGATATTCAAACCTTAGGCATAGCTTCAGTTGTTCAGGTACTTATTTCATTGGTGAGTGCTCTTGTTAGGTACAAATAGGAGCTTTCTCTTTGTAGGGCACCTTATCATTTCAAAGCACTTTCACTTCTGAGATATTCTGTTTCTCACAGAACTTTATAGAGTTGGCAGCAAAGATAGTACTACTACTACTACCACTACCACTACTACTATTTGTATTTTTCAGAAGAGTAAACTATGGCTCATGGAACTTAAGCCATTTGCCCCAGGTTTGCAGCTGGTAAGTAACATGACTGGGACTAGAACCCCCATGTTCTACCCTAAATGCAATGCTTTCCTCTCCTACTTTACTCTGCCCACTGTCTTTTAATCCTGGGTTCTGGGCCAGAAGAAGAGATGATACAACCCCAGGAGGAATCCAAAGTTGATCACTCCAGAACTCAGGTCTAAGGATCCTGAAATAACCTGTTATTTAAAATATTCCTTTGCCAATTTACTGTCCTGACTTGAAGAAGAAACAGCCCTGATTCTGTTCCTTCTATAAGAGGAAAAGCATTTGCTCAATGGCTGAATCCAAACCAACAAAGGGGTAATGCCCTAGTCAATGAGCAAGTGCTTCTAGAAAACAGGCAGGTCATATATCTGAGTGAGTGAATGTTCAAGGCAACAAGCAGGGGCAAGTTGAAGAGTACTAGCCCCACTGACTTAGCCCTCGCTGATTGCTGTCACGTCGGGTTAAGAATCCAGTACTGTTAGGCCCTCTACTTTTTGAAGAGATGCTAGAAGTCTGGATTTTTACATGAAAATCTCTGGCTTGTTGATCACTGTGTAGACCAAATGAAACATGCCTGTAGGCTTAATTCAGTTTGGGGGCTGCCTATTTGTGGCCTTTGCCTTGAAAGATTTGGTTCAGTAGCACTTTTAAACAAGCGATTGGGCAGATGGCTCAGATTCTGCTCTACTATTCCAATCTCCAGCAATGAATGGAAAACAAAAAACAAAAAACAAAACACAAAACACAAAAAGCAACAGCCTTAAGTGGCTCAGAGAGCAATTAATCGACAAACTGAGAACAACAGTATTCAGAAGCCATCCTCATCACACCATCCAATAGATTGGTTGATCCAAGCAGAGAGTGAAGGGCACAATTTATGATGTAATCCTACAGGAGGGGTATTGACAAATTGATCACCTCACAGAGAAGAGTGATTCAGATAATGAAGCAAGTTGGTCTTAAATGTTACAGATAAATGAAGAGCCCTGGGGATAAAGCACCTGCCTTGAAGCCTCCCCGAAGCAGGGCAGTGGGAGGCCCTGGGGCAATCAAATCATTGGCTTATTTTTTCTTTCCGTCATGTGCTCTCTAAGCATCCAGTTAACATGATCTGAATGCCTGTGTCCTGATTATCACATGAGAACGTATCTCCTTGATACCTTTTGGGTAATTTAATGAGGAAACACCTCAGCAGTCAATAATTCTTAACTGCATTAAGGGAACTTTCACATGACTGACTGTGCATTGCATAAGTGACTGTTCTTTTGCACAGTTGCAGGTGCAGAAATCTCATGACTGAAACCGGCTTGCAGCAGCTCCTTTGCCTTTCCTCCTAGGCTTCTCTCTCCTTTCTGAGGTGACCCTGTCCTTTCCTAGCCTATCCAGCCCACCCTGAATAACATCTTTGCCCCTTCTCTAACTCTTAAATTTCCTAATGTCCTGTCTTCTGTAGCTCATTTCTTCAGATCCTTGCTTTCTGCTGGGGCTAATCTAATACCTCAATGAGATAAAGAATTCATGACTGATAATGGCCAGAATTGTTTCCTTTCTCAGCTAATGTATTTGCAATTTAATAGATATTTCAACAACTCTGTAACTCACAGGCATGACTAATGGTGGGAATTTCTGGCAGCTTTATAGTGCCTGTGGGGGCCTTTCCAAGAGTGTCACAATTCATACCCTGCAGGTGGCTGCTTGCTCCTTCTAGAAACAAGGTCAACTCTACTCATGACCTTGGGAGACTAGAAGACAAAAAAATATACCTGCTTAGAATTAGTGGGCCTTGAGTATCAGTCTAAAGAGGGATTTTTTCCCCTTACTCTTCTGCCACTCCTATTTTGTCTCTTTATTCTTTTTTTCTCTGCCCCAGCCTGTGACACAGAGCTATCTATTAGCCCTGTTGGTGACAGCCAGAGTCAAAGTGATTTCCAGTCTCTGGCTAAGGAAAATGTTTGTGTCATGTTTCTGTGCCCTACAGGGAGATGAACAAATACTAATAACTGTCCCATCAGCAGAAAGACAGTCTTGTTTCCCTGGAAAGTCAGAGACTGTGAGAACATTCTTTCCTGTGGGTTTATTTCGCAAATAGCTGTGCAGGACACCAGCTTGGAGGGCTGACGGTGAGCAAGTTAGAGCACATGGCAGCAGGATCTGGCAAACGTGCCCAATCCAGGCCAGTTCCGCTCCAGTGGCTCTCTTCCAGCACCGGAGGTGATCATTGACTCCTTGGCTGACTCCTCTAACTTAAGGGTGGGGGAGGGGGTTCTTGGGAACAGATTGCATTGTGACCCCAAGGAGTATAGGCCCATGAGATCCATGTGCACATATTTTCTTAGGTCTGTTATGTTCATTTGTGAAACTCTCAGCTACCTTGCTCACCCCCAACCTGAATGCAGTGGCTTGAGCAAGCCGAGAATATTTTGTCAAGCCACTCTTCTAAAGGAATGAAAATTGGAAGCTTGGTATGGTGTGAGATCAGCCATGAACTAGATCCGATAGAATGGAGCAGATGCTGAAAGGATGACCATTTATTAGATCAGGCATTGAATTTTATGATCAGTCAAAGTTCACAGTAACCTTGGAAGGTTGGTGATATTACCTCTGTTTTATAAGGAAAGAAATGGAGACTCAGAGAGGATAAGTTACCTGTCTATAATCACACAGCTAGTAAGTGGTGGAGCTAGGATTTGAACCTACATTTGTTCCAAAACCTTGCTTTTAAAGCAACCTGCTACAATCTACCTGCATGTCTCCTGCACACAATAGTGCTCAATAAATGCCACGAGTTACTTTCTTTCCTGCATGCTTGCCTGCTTCATGCCCTTTTACTCCTCTTTGCCAAAGCACATTTGTACTTCTGTACTTCCTCCTTGAAGCCTTCATAGATTAACCTCATTTTACAATCACCTATTTCTTCCAAATTCCCTTGGCAATTTTGCAAAAGTTTTCACCCTGCTGTCTGATACTATAATTATTTTCTTAGTGATCTTCTTTGTGTGGGTTTTGTCTCGCCAATTAGATTAATGTCCTCCAAGATCCGTTGTCCCCCATACAAAGCTTTACCTCAACATTTAGATAAAATAAAACAATCATGGAGCTAGGAGCTGGGCTCTGTGCTTTCAGATATATGATCTCATTTCAGTGTCTCAGAATCCTGAAGTTTTGTCACTTTAGCCCCACTTCACAGAGGTTGAGATTGAGATTCAGAGAAATTGAGTAACTTTTCTCAATGTTTTACAGCAACTGAAGAAAGCACTTGAACGAAGATTCAGATTGGTTTTGTTTTCTCAAAGCCTAAGCTATTTCCACTAGTAAATGCTCACAGAACTACACATCACTCATAGTACTATGATCTGATTCGACTAAAACAAATTTTCTTATATGTAGAAGGATAAGACCGTTTGCTGAGAAAAATATCTAGAGGGAGCTGCTTCTAAGATACACATATGTATATATACATATATAAAGATATATATATATATGTAAATTCCTATAATATATATATACAAGAATTTTATAGGAAGGAATTTTTTGCTAAAAGAAGGAATTTAATGCTAAAACTAAATTTAATGCTAATTTTTTGCTAAAAGAAGGAATTTAATGCTAAGTTAACCCATGGAAAACTCAGAAAACTTGATTTGCTCCCTTGCATCCTGCTTCCGAACAGAAAAACATGATTCAATTCCTCAGTCTGACAGTAGCTGTGTGATTTTGAGAAAAATAATTTACCCTTCTGAACTTCAGTATTTTCCCCCATACAAAATGGGGACCCGGTGTTGCTGTGTTGAGTGAAGAAAATGTGTGAAAAACACTTATAATGGTGTCTGGGAAACAGTAGGTACTCAATAAATGATATTAAATATTATGATTAGTATCATTATCATCATCGTTATTACTGGAAAGCTTGCAAAGATGACCTCCCAGCATTTTACCACAAGAAAGCAGTCTGACAAATGGTCTAAGACAAGTTGCTACTTTTAATAGCATGCTTCTTTTACTGGGGACAAGTTTTGAAAATTAGGAAGTTAACCAGGGTCTATGACAAACTCGGGCAACAAGCTTTATACGTAGGTATTTCAGGCAAAGCTATTTTATTCAGGGAGATGCAGTCATGTGCAATAATTGTCAATTAAGGTGGTCAGAGCAAACATTGTTGTCTATATAAATAAGCTTTTGCAGCCAGCAAGACATTTTAACGATATGTGAGCCATGACCAAAGGCTACTGAGACAAAGCTGAGGTAGAAATGAGACCTGAGGACAAGCGTGTTAAAGAGAGTGGCCTTTTCCTGTCCAGCAATTCCTTATGTCATTATGATTCATAACTGGTGGTTTATAAATGCAGTTAAATGGCCTCCTTTGGCTGTCAAATAGGGAAATAATTCATCAGTTCAAGTCCATAAATCACTTCTTGGTACGAGGAGTACTTTATATAGCTAGCAATCTCTCCGTGATTTGGCACTATGCTCCAGTAGGGCTCCTGAGGAGCAACTGGGAAGCAGCAGATACAGAAGACTGCATAGGCATGGGGCTTCTGGCAGAGAAGGTTGATTCCTTTCTGGGGCATGTTGCTTTGATCCTCTCTGACTGGTTAGGAAAAACACCCGCTTGTTTGTCCGGCAGATAGCAATCACTAAATATATTCACTGAATTAGTGAATGTAAATGTTTCATGTGTTTTGAATCTTTTGCATCAGAGCCCACCTACAGTGTCTGATAAATCTAGCTGTATTCTGGGAAAATGAGATGAAAAGGCAGTCATAATAACATCCAGAAGATATTGGGTCAGTACCTTGAGTTATGTGCTCAATTTTGATGGTTAGAGCATCATAGCTTTACTATAAACTCTGGCATAAGAGTTACATTATGCTTTAATCTTTTTCTGAGAAAAGGTATTTTAATTCCTAATTTAATTACCTAACTCCCTTGCTCTTAAAATCAAACATCTATTAGTATCTGTATCCTTATATTTTGTGCCAGTGAAATTATCTTCGTGATGCTAATTAATTTATCTCCTATCTAGCTTAGAAGGTGAGAGGTGAAAAGGACATTTTGGGACAAGTAAGCAAGTATTTTTATCTAGTTCTGTGGCCAGCAACCCTGGATCTACAATTATTATACTTGCTATTCTTTTTAACAGTCATCAGATACTCATTGTGCTGGGTGAATATATGTGAACTAAAAGTCACATTGTTCTGCCCTAATTGAGCCTGCAGTATACTGGTGGGAGGTAAAAGAGATTAAACCAACACATGGATAAATGTATAATTGATAATTGCACTAAGTGATAAAAAGGGAAATAACTGAGACTAACTGAGAAGTAGGTAGGCCCTCACTTTATATGCAATCATTGTGGAAGGTCTACTTGGAGCTAAATAACATTTAGACTGGACCATGAAGGTTAAGAGAAAACCATCTAGTTGAAGAGTGGGTGAGAAATATTTCAGAGGGAATAGCACTTGTTGACTTTGAGGTACTAAAGATACTTGCATGCTTAGGGAACAGAAAGAGAACAGCCTGTCTGCATCATAAGGAACAGTGGGGAGAGTGAGGCAAAATGAGACTGGAAAGGTAGGCAAGAGCCCGATAACACAGTGCTTTATAAGGATTTGGTCTTTATCCCAAGAGAGAGAGGACACCATTGGATGATTTTAAGTATAAAAAGTCACATTCCTTCTGACTTATATGTAAAAAAAATTTTCCAGTTTCTCCATGAAGAATAGATGGAAGGAGGCAGGGAGACAAGTTAGGAAGCTCTTATTAGCACCTCAAAGAAATATCATGATGGCTTGGACCAGAGCGGTGATAATAGAGATAGAAAAATAGGGACAGTTTCAAGAATTATTGTAGAGATAGAAATGACTGGACATTCTCATGATGATTCCTAGGTTTTTGGCTTTAGTAATAGAGTGGATAGTAGTTCTGTTTACTGAAATGAAGAAGACCGAGGGTGGCAAAATTCTGCGGCAAGATTCAGGAGTTCTGTTTTGGCCATATTTTATTTGAGATACCTATTAGACATCCTGGAGTAGATGTTGAGTAGGCAGTTGGATATATGAGTCTGGCATTCAGGGAAAAGTCTGAGATAGATTTATAAATTTTGGAGCTGTCAGCATGGTTGTAGGGTAGGATACAATGAAGTAGTAAATTGTGTGGGGCGGCTGATGATTACTATAGGAGATCGATGCAAACTGCAGCTCTTAAGCCTTATGTTACATATTTTCTCCAGAATCATGACAGTGTAAGAAAGCTACTTGTCATGATTTTTCCAAACCTCATCAAATTGTTAAATATCAAGCAAGATGTTTGTACCTGTACTTTTGCTGATATGTAGAGATAGCATCCTGCATTTAGCTGACATTTGAATCCCTCAGAGCTAGAGGAATATAACTAATGACATACTAAGTATAGTCACTGTTGTATATGCCCAGCACCATATTAATTACTTTACATACATTTATTTTTAATCATTACCACAGCTCTTTAAAGTACAGATCTTAATTTATACATAAAGAAACTCAGACTCAAGAAGTTACAGTAGTTATCCAAGGCCACACAGCAATCATGCAGTAGTCTTTTCCCCATTCCAATTCCATACTTCAAGAAAAGTAACTCTAAATTTTCTTTCAGATTCTAACAATTTCCTAAGTCTTTTACACCCCAAGGAAAAGGGAGAAAAGATGGTGACATGTAAACTTGCTGCTAGATTGTTCTCAATTTTGAGTAAAATCCTACTAAGTTGGATTGTTGCGTTGGGCCTGTCCTTAGACTTCTGCTGCACAAGCACAGCCTGCTGCTCAGATACCCTTTGCTGTTGGTCATTCTCACCATCCCGCACTCACCGCCAGGTTTATTGAGATAAAATTGATATATAGGCTTTCTGGTCATTCTGAAGCTGTCTGCCTGCCTAAACTAGGAGCGAACTTCAAACCCTCTGAATTCTTGGTTTGAGGTCTACTCCCAACAGGAGGACAGCTCCCTTACTGTGGTACAAAGAAAGAAGCATAAAGCTTGGTATATAGTTGATTCATAATAAATGAAAGCTATTGTAATTTTCATCATTTCATTGGATGATCACTTTAAAAAACCCCTGTGGATTAGGTGTTATTATTTTACTGTGAGGAAATCAAGCTTCAGAGAAGTTAAGTAACGTGGTCACACAGCTAATAAGGGACTAAATTGGAATTTGAAGGCCAGTCTCTCTGATTCCTAAGCTTGTCATTCATGCATCCTCAAGTTTAATGACCAAGTGAAGCCAGGATACTGCATTAGAGAATGGTGAGAGGTAAGGTTAGGTAAAGTATACTTGATTTCCAGAGGGCCTTGCATGGCAGGGAGAATAACTCATATTCTTGGAAAATTTGGGTATATTCACCACAGAAGAGTTATGATTATTTCCTCACTGATAGATAAGTTCTAGCTTTTGGACACTGGGTACCTGTTTCCCAACTGAAGTCCCTCACAATGGTACAATTACCTTCCCTTGTGCTATCAGGTTTGCACATCTTTCCTTCTTGCAGTCCTTCATTTTAACTCAGTTCAAGAAACAGTTTTGTAAATCTCTCTCCTCTGCAAAGACTTTATGCTACTTGCAGCTGCGTTAGTAGCTGAGAGCATGCAGGTACATGCAGTTCATTGTACCAACTGGACTCATTGCACCAACTGCAGGATGATGAGGACTAGAGAGGGAGATACTGGAGGGATAGCCAATATCATTTTCTGAGCTTCTGCAAGAAAGCAGCATACAATGTCCTACCCTGTCAAGCAAATATTCTCCAACTCTCAGAGGCTTCTTTTTATTTTTTTTATTTTTTATTTTATGTTTTTGTTTTTGTTTTTGAGAGGGCATCTCTCATATTTATTGATCAAATGGTTGTTAACAACAATAAAATTCAGTATAGGGGGTCAACGCTCAATGTACAATCATTAATCCATCTCAAGCCTAATTCTCGTCAGTCTCCAATCTTCTGAAGCATAACGAACAAGTTCTTACATGGTGAACGAATTCTTACATAGTGAATAAATTCTTACATGGTGAACAGTACAAGGGCATTCATCACAGAAACTTTTGGTTTTGATCATGCATTATGACCTATAAACAATCAGGTCAAATATGAATATTCATTTGATTTTTGTACTTGATTTATATGTTGATCCCACATTTCTCCTATTATTATTATTATTTTTATTTTTAATAAAATGCTGAAGTGGTAGGTAGATGCAAGATAAAGGTAGAAAACATAGTTTAGTGCTGTAAGAGGGCAAATGTAGATGATCAGATGATCAGGTGTGTGCCTATGGACTAAGTATTAATCCAGGCTAGACAAGGGTAGCAAGACATCCACGGATGCAGAAGATTTCTCTCCAAGTAGGGGGGGTGAGGTTCTGAGCCTCACCTCTGTTGATCCCCAAATTCTCACCTGATGGCCCCCCTGCGACTGTGCCTGTCTTAGGTTGTTCCTCCCTTGAGGAATCTTACCCGTCTCTGGCTAACCAGTCATCTTCCGGGGCCATACAGGGAAATGTAAAGTTGGTAAGTGAGAGAGAAGCCATATTGTTTGCAAAGGTTAGCTTTTTACTTCTTTGCAGATTTATGCCCTGTGGCTTCTATGCCCAGCACTTGTCTCGAGGTATCTTTACCAACTGGAGGAATTATGATACTCGGTAAATTCGATATGAGGCACGAATTCTATTTAAGGGTTGTAATTAGGAAGGAAGAAGAAAAGCTATAGATGTAGCATATGAAGAAAACTTGGGAGGATTGATTATTTCTTTGACATATCTTCTTGTATAGTACCTTAAGTATGTATAGGTTTTAAACTACTAACTAATTTGCACACACATATTAACATAATAGGAATACGGTGACATAAACAAAGCAAATCTATAATTACCATCCATCTCCAGTGAAGCCAAGAAAACCATTTAGGCACCCTAGGCATTTGTGAAAATTTATCTATGATATGATGGATATTGTCCAACTGTACTTGAACCATCAGACAAATTAAAGCAGCCCATTTCTGGGATCTGTTCACATCCCATATGTTCTTTTAACCATAGATAGTCTATAGTCATGAGATTTTGGAGTGCTACAACTTGCACCCCTCCCAACTCCTGGTTGAGTTCCAACAGTACAGATCCGGTCAAATTCGTTGTCTCACTGTATGCACATGCCAGCCTAGACATCTCCCTCCTCATTCTTATGGCAAGTCCAGGAGACAGTGGGCTGGATGCAGCCACAACCGCAGCATCGTCCGGATCCCTGTGGAGGCTTTTTGATGATCATCCCCTGGCACAAGTCCTCCAGAGAGTGCTGATGCCGGAAGCTCCTCCTCATATCGTGTCTTAGTTCATTTTCTGGGTATCCAAGCTAGGCCTTGATCTTCTGCATAGAAACAAACAGACCCTTTGCCCACACTTTGACATGCCCTCTATACCACTGTGCAGAACTCATTGGAGGTCAGCACACAGTAACTGCTTTTTTTTTTTTTTAATTAAGAGAAAGGAATATTATCAGAAAAGAGTACCTCCATAGCTGATCATCTGACACCCTTTAAGTGATCAACATTAAGGATATTTAAAGCATGCGTTGATCTTTGATTTACCAATAGTTTTATCCTGTTAAGGAGTAATCCCCCTTTTCTTTCTTTCTTTCTTTTTTTTTTTAAACTTTTAATCTACACTTACATGAAGAATACTATGTTTACTATGCTCTCCCCTATATCAGGTCCCCCCTAACAACCACATTACGGTTACTGTCCATCAGCTTAGCAAAATGTTGTAGAGTCACTACTTGTCCTCTCTGTGTTGTGCAGCCCACCCTCCCCTTTCTCCCTCCCCCCATGCATGCTAATCTTAATACACCCCTTCTTCTTCCCCCCCCCTTATCCCTCCCTGCCCACCCATCCTCCCCAGTTCCTTTCCCTTTGGTACCTGTTAGTCCATTTTTGGGTTCTGTAATTCCGCTGCTGTTTCGTTCCTTCAGTTTTTCCTTTGTTCCTATACTCCTCAGATGAGTGAAATCATTTGGTATTTCTCTTTCTCTGCTTGGCTTATTTCACTGAGCATAATACTCTCCAGCTCCATCCATGTTGCTGCAAATGGTTGGATTTTTCCACTTCTTATGGCTGAGTAGTATTCCATTGTGTATATGTACCACATCTTCTTTATCCATTCATCTACCGATGGACATTTAGGTTGCTTCCAATTCTTGGCTATTGTAAATAGTGCTGCGATAAACATAGGAGTGCATCTGTCTTTCTCAAACTTGATTGCTGCGTTCTTAGGGTAAATTCCTAGGAGTGGAATTCCTGGGTCAAATGGTAGGTCTGTTTTGAGCATTTTGATGCACCTCCATACTGCTTTCCACAATGGTTGAACTAATTTACATTCCCACCAGCAGTGTAGGAGGGTTCCCCTTTCTCCACAGCCTCGCCAACATTTGTTGTTGTTTGTCTTTTGGATGGCAGCTATTCTTACTGGTGTGAGGTGATACCTCATTGTAGTTTTAATTTGCATTTCTCTGATAATTAGCGATGTGGAGCATCTTTTCATGTGTCTCTTGGCCATCTGTATTTCTTTTTTGGAGAACTGTCTGTTCAGTTCCTCTGCCCATTTTTTAATTGGATTATTTGTTTTTTGTTTGTTGAGGCGTGTGAGCTCTTTATATATTCTGGATGTCAAGCCTTTATCGGATCTGTCATTTTCAAATATATTCTCCCATACTGTAGGGTTCCTTTTTGTTCTATTGATGGTGTCTTTCACTGTACAGAAGCTTTTCAGCTTAATGTAGTCCCACTTGCTCATTTTTGCTGTTGTTTTCCTTGCCCGGGGAGATATGTTCAAGAAGAGATCACTCATGTTTATGTCTAAGAGGTTTTTGCCTATGTTTTTTTCCAAGAGTTTAATGGTTTCATGACTTACATTCAGGTCTTTGATCCATTTTGAGTTTACCTTTGTATATGGGGTTAGATAATGGTCCAGTTTCATTCTCCTACATGTAGCTGTCCAGTTTTGCCAACACCATCTGTTGAAGAGACTGTCATTTTGCCATTGTATGTCCATGGCTCCTTTATCAAATATTAATTGACCATATATGTTTGGGTTAATTTCTGGGGTCTCTAATCTGTTCCACTGGTCTGTGGCTCTGTTCTTGTGCCAGTACCAAATTGTCTTGATTACTATGGCTTTGCAGTAGAGCTTGAAGTTGGGGAGTGAGATCCCCCCTACTTTATTCTTCTTTTTCAGGATTGCTTTGGCTATTCGGGGTCTTTGGTGTTTCCATATGAATTTTTGAATTATTTGTTCCAATTCATTGAAGAATGTTGCTGGTAATTTAAGAGGGATTGCATCAAATCTGTATATTGCTTTGGGCAGGATGGCCATTTTGACGATATTAATTCTTCCTAGCCATGAGCATGGGATGAGTTTCCATTTATTAGTGTCCCCTTTAATTTCTCTTAAGAGTGACTTGTAGTTTTCAGAGTATAAGTCTTTCACTTCTTTGGTTAGGTTTATTCCTAGGTATTTTATTCTTTTTGATGCAATGGTGAATGGAATTGTTTTCCTGATTTCTCTTTCTATTGATTCGTTGTTAGTGTATAGGAAAGCTACAGATTTCTGTGTGTTAATTTTGTATCCTGCAACTTTGCTGTATTCCGATAGCAGTTCTAGTACTTTTGGAGTGGAGTCTTTAGGGTTTTTTTATGTACAGTATCATATCATCTGCAAATAGTGACAGTTTAACTTCTTCTTTACCAATCTGGATTCCTTGTATTTCTTTGTTTTGTCTGATTGCCGTGGCTAGGACCTCCAGTACTATGTTAAATAACAGTGGGGAGAGTGGGCATCCCTGTCTGGTTCCCGATCTCAGTGGAAATGCTTTCAGCTTCTCGCTGTTCAGTATAATGCTGGCTGTGGGTTTATCATATATGGCCTTTATTATGTTGAGGTACTTGTCAGAGGCTTCTTTTTAAACTAATTAATTAGTTGTTCAGTCATTTCTACTCAGAATTCTAGCTAAAGAGACTTTTGATTTCCCCTGTAATAGGCACAAACTAGGAGTAGCTTCAAGAGTAGATAAGAGCTAGAAAGGGCTTTGAAGAGCATCTAATCTGAGAACCTCATCCTGTAGTTAAGGTAGCAGAATCCAGAGAGGTTAATTTATATGCCCCAAAGACATAGTTTGGGAGTGGCGAAAGTGGGACTTTTTCCAATTCAGTACTGCTTTCTACCACCCTCTACCACTCCACAGTGCCTTTTTAACTTAGTCCTAAGTCTTGCCTCAGAGGCCTCTTTATATGCCACATTTAATCGATGTCTTCATTCCAGTTGAAATATCTAAGTCAAATTAATGTAAAGCCTTTAGAGAGTTCTGCTGATCTGGTTTATAAAAGTCATTCAAGCAAAACTGTGGAAGTATATGGGATTTTTGACATTTCCCACGAGCTGTTAGCTTATATTCTTCAATAACTCTCAGAATTTACAATAAAAGACTACAACTTTCAAACTAAACTTGGCAGACTTCATATTTATCCCTTTTTGGTGGGTTTGTAAGTGAGTTTTCTAATCTAAAGATTTTTTGATCCTTAGAACATGCACCCTTCCTTTGTGATTATGTGCACCACAAGATCACCTCATGAACTACTTCATGCACATTGAACTCTGTTAGCAGGAAGATACTCGATGATACTGAGAAAATCACTCCAGAAGCCTCCCTTACTCTAGAGGAAGTATGACAGAGTGGAAAGAGCAAAGGATTTAAAGTCAGAAAGTCTGGTTTCAGAATCTTTCTTTACCACCAACTTGCTGAGAGACCCTAGGCAAGTGATTGAATTTCTCTGAGCCCCTGTTTCTACATCTGTTTATATATCTTTATCTTGCAGTTGTTGGGAGAATTTGAGATAACAGAGTAAATGATACCTATTTCTGTCACTGCTGTTGTCATTATGATTATTATTTACTGCTCCTATGACTAGTACTACTAGTACTAATATAAGTACTGCTATTACTGTTACTATTACTAATCTATTTAGTAGGCTGAAAAAGAGGAAAATGCCCCATGTATATATTGAGAGATGGTATCGGCTCAAGAGTAGAGAGGACTGGAGACAGGGTAAGACAAACTATAATAGAACAAAACAGTTTCTAATAACACATTATAATTCAGAAAGTTCAAACAGGTTACTGAAGAAAAACAGTACCTTTCTTGACTTGTAGAAAATATAACTTTATAAATGAAATTGTTATAAAAATCACCCTTTCTTTAAACTAGCCTGTAAGTTCCAGTTAGAATGAGAATGAAATCTCTCTTGCCCCTTTGTATGCCTATTGCTTTAACACAGTGCTCGACACAGTGTGAGAGATTAAAGAATATTTGTTGAATGAGTGGCAAAAACTCCTAAAGGTAAAAATATATATTATTTAGTTGCTCCTTTTCTGTATAGTTTTATTAATTTATATATTTTAAAATATATTTTTTACCTACTGTATGACTGTGCACAGCCCCAGAAGTGATGGGGTGAGCAAACTTAGACACAGCTGTTACCTTGACGAGTTTAAAATCTTGTGGGAGAAACAGACCTTAAGCAATCACACAAATAAATACGAAATTTTAATTTTGAAAATACTATGAAGGAAAGGGGTATACCTGCTAAAAGAACATGTACTGGGGGGGAATTTGACCTAATCAGAGAGGCCAGAAGTTAAGCTTAAGCAGAGATACCAAGAGTAAGTGGGCATTAACTAAGAAAGGAAAGGAAGGGTTTATCCAGAAAAAGCAGCAGCATGTGTAAGCGTGCTCCATGGAAAGATCATGATAAATACCAGGAGCTAATAAATAAAGCAAACCGTAGCTGACTGGAGTGAAGTGAGAGGGGAGGAGATAAGAACAAGCTGAAGCTGGAGGCATGGTTAAGGGACAGACAATTCAGGGCCTTTATGCCACACTTAAGATTTTCTCTTCAGCCTAAAAACAATGAGAAGCCATTAATGTGATTTTAAAGAAGGGTGTGGGGGTGATATCAGATACTTTCCATGTAGAGAATGGATTGTACAGAATAGATGTGATTGTGTTAGTCCAGGCTAGAGGTAATAATAACTTGGACTAGGGTAGCAGTTGTGGCTATGGAGAGAGTAGATGGACTTGAGGGCTGCCCAAAAGATCAAATCAACAAAAGTTGGTGATGAATTAAATGAATAGCTCTTAAGTAATGCTTCGTTTTCTTGTTTGTTCTACTGGATGAGTTGTGGTGCCTTTGGAGGAAGGTCCAGGTATGACAAGGTTGGTCAATCACAAATTTTTCTGTGTGCTACTTCGTGCCAGGTACCATGTTAGATGTTGCTTATTCAGAGATAAACGAATTATGGTCCTTATCTTCAGGAAGCTCACAGTCTAGTCGGGCAGGGGGTACATAAAATCAACAGGTGGTTAGTGAACTCAACAGTGGGCTGAATATCTTGATAGAAGTTGGCCCGAGATGCAGTGGAGGCCCAGAGGAGGGGAATCGCCATGAGACTGGGCAGGGTTGGGAAACTGTGGGTAGGAAGGGGAAGCCAAGGGAAGAGAGTGGTCACTGTGGCATTGGGTTATTTTGTGTTTGATATTCACTCATTAAGCTTTGAAGGGGGAAAACCAGAAACAAAACCCTTTTCCTCCATTCCTTCATCTCCGTTCTCTGCTTAGGTGCTTAGGACAACCAATAGCCTGACTGTGTACTCCATGCCTCTTAATAAAGAGGCAACTCCTAGTGTCACTGTCTGATTTCTCAATCCCTGGAAAACTATTCAGTATTCTTCTCCCTTTACAATAAATACAGTAGGCTCCTGAAAAGTGATGTATAATAAAATTGGGGTAAATTAAATCTTGCTTTAAATAAACTGAGTAGTTTGCTATTTATTTCTGTAAATTAAAACATCATTTTCTAATCTTTTTCCATATATTTGCATTTAATTCCTCAACTTTGCTTAAGGCGGCATCTATATTTTATTTACTTAAGTTTTATTTAAATAACTTCCAAATAAATAAGCCAGGCAGAGAAAGACAAGTACCAAATGATTTCACTCATCTGTGGAGTATAACAACAAAGCAAAAACTGAAGGAACAAAACAGCAGCAGACTCACAGACTCCAAGAAGGGGCTAATGATTACTAAAGGGAAAGGGGATAGGGAGTGAGGGAAGGGAGGGAGGGAGAAGGGGATTAAGGGGCATTATAATTAGTACTCACAATATTGGTAGGTCACAGGGAAGGCAGTATAGCATGGAGAAGACAAATAGTGACTCTATAGCATCTTACTATGCTGATGGACAGTGGCTGCAGTGGGATGTGTGTGCAGGACTTGATAATATGGGTGAATGTAGTAACTACAATGTTGTTTACGTGAAAACTTCATAAGATTGTATATCGATGATACCTTAATAAAAAAGGGTAATAAATAAATAACTTCTAAATAGATTTTTCTTACATACATTTATTATTTATTTATTTATTTTTTAAATTTGATATCATTAATTTACAATTACATGAGGAACATTATGTTTACTAGGCTCCCCCCTTCACCAAGTCCCCCCCACAAACCCCATTACAGTCACTGTCCATCAGCATAGTAGGATTCTGTAGAGTCATTACTTGTCTTCTCTGTGTTGCACAGCCCTCCCTGTGCCCTCCCCCCACATTATCCATGCTAATCCTAATGCTCCCTTTCTTTCCCTCCCCCCTTATCCCGCCCTTCCCTCCCCTCCTCCCTAGTCCCTTTCCCTTTGGTAACCATTAGTCCATTCTTGGGTTCTGTGATTCTGCTGCTGTTTTGTTCCTTCAGTTTTTGCTGTGTTCTTATGCTCTACATATGAGTGAAATCATTTGCTACTTGTCTTTCTCCACCTGGCTTATTTCCCTGAGCATAATACCCTCTAGCTCCATCCATGTTGTTGCAAGTGGTAGGATTTGTTTTCTTCTTATGGATGAATAATATTCCATTGTGTATAACGTACATTTATTTTTTAATCAACTTGATTATGATATAATTTGCATTCAATAAAACGTGCCCATTAATGAGTTTTGACAAACACATGTACCCTTGTAACCCTGAAATGTTGCAGTTGGTCCCCTTCACCCCTGGTTGCAGGCAACTGTCTGTCTATTTTTTCACTAGATTAGTTTTGGCAGGGCTCACATTTAATGGCCTCTAGTGAATATTGCTGTGAGGATATACCAGTGAATGCTACTCCCCCATCCTTTTTTTACTTTAAATTAAAATTATTAAAGTCTGTATATTAGTAACTAAACCTTTAGTCTATATATTAGTAATTACATAGACTAGGGAAAAATGCAGATCACATCATGTTTGTTTTAGTATGTTTCCTGGGGTCATGGTTGTGGTAGTGTGTTCAAAGAAGGAATTCTAGGAAAGATAATCTATGAGGACTACAAAATAATGGGTCTTTATTCACACTCAGTTAGTCATGCCCATACAAATTAAGTTACTATTATGTATTGGTACTCTCTTTTTCTGTTTGTTAAAACTACCATTCTTAACTTTTATATGTCAAAGGTAGATTTTCAGAATGGGCTCAAGACTTGCCATACAGACCAGGGTTTAAATCTTTGTCCCACCCTCTTGCCAGCTATCTGATCCTGGACAGGCACTTAGTCTCTCTGAGCCTCAGTTTTCCCAGTCTGTTAAGTGGAATTAATAGCGTATTCCTTCTGGGATTATTGTGAGGATAAAAAGAGATATTATACATAAATTCTGCCTAGTACAGAAAAGCCATTGACAAATGCAGGTCCTTCTAATTCCCAATCATAGACCAACAACAAATATTTACTGTATATATTCTGTTCATGATAGTGTGCTTAGGAGGCCCTGAGAGGATTCAGAAGAAGAGTAAATTATGAGTTTATGGAATAATGAAACTAGATGAGGCTTTAGTCTAAAGCTCTTATTTTACTGGAGATAAAATCATCTTTGGAGGACTAAAGTGACTTGCTTGCAGTCAATAGCCAGTGTGTTCATTCACCCATTTGGTCAACAAATATTTAATGAGCATCTACTATACTCTGGGTATTATTTTAGGGTATGAAGATTAGCAGCGGTTAAGAAAAACAGCTAATTTCATGGAGTGTACATTTTGGTGAAGGAAGTCAGGAAGTTTGACAATAAACAAACGAGCATTGTATGGGCATGAGTGTGTGTATGTGTGAGAGAGAGGGAAGGAGGGATATTCAGAAGTGCAGCAGGGAGGAACGACTAAGCAACATGGTAGGGAGTTTTGATTATAATATACAGAATAGTCAGGGAAAGCCTCAATGATAAAATGATAAGGTGGTATTTAGACAGAGACCTGACAGAAGTGAAGGATTTAGCCATGCTGATATCTCAGGGAGGATTATTCTAGGCAGAGGAATGTCAAGTGCGAAGGCTCTCTGTGGGAACCTTCAAACTTCAAGGAACAACAAGGAGACCAGAGTGGGTGGAGCAGAGTGAGAATTGGAGAGAAAATTAGGAGATGAGGTCAGAAAAGTGATGGTGGTAGGGTCAGATCATATAGGGCTGTGTTGGCTATTATCAGGATTTGAGTTTTCACTCTTTGATGAAAAGCTATTGGAGGTTTCTGAACAGAGGCTTGACATGGTATGGCATATTGTACAAGGAGCATTCAGAGTCTCAGGTGGAGCACAGATTTAAGGGGCAAGAAACTAGAGCAAGGAGGCCACATTAAGAGACTATTGCTATAGTCCAGATGGAATATGATGGTGACTTGACCTAGGGTGTTAGCAAAAAAGGAAATCAAAGTAATTGAATTCTTAGTATGTTTTGAAAGTAGAGCCAAGAGGTTTTGGGGTATATTGAATATGAACGATGAGAGAAAGAGATGTCACAGATAATTCCGATTTCCTGGTGTGTGTAACTGACAGGGTGGAGTGACTATTGAGATGGGGAAGAGTAGGAAGCAGAAGTTTGGTTTTGTACATGTTACTTCTGAGATGTCTCTTAGAAATCTAAGGGGGCATGTTGGATGGTCAGTTGAGTATGTTCATTTAAGGGAAAAGCCCATTATGGAGAAATAAATTTGAGAGTGAACAGCGTATAAATGGTAAGCAAATCCATGAGATCATTGAGGAATGTAGATAGAAAAAAGAAGAGGTCCAGCTTCTAACCCATGAATACATGCCAGCATTAGAGGCTGGGGAGATAAGAGGGAAACAGCAAAGGAGAATGAGGGGAGCATCCAATGAAATAGGAAGAAAACTAAGACGGAGTAAATGAAGACAGTGAATCAAAAAGAAGAGAGTCAAGGACTGTGTTGAATGCTGTTGACTGGTCATATAAAATAGGAATCAGAATTGACCTTTGTTTTAGAAACATAGCTGTTGCTAGCTCACAAGCTCTTAATCCTCAAATCTGTGTTCCTTTTACTATACCACACTGCCTTTCCAGGTGCTTGTCCTTGAGAGTATTTCTTCATTCTTTAACATAGCATTTACTTAAGAGCCTGTTGTATGCCAGGCATTGTCCTAGGTGCAAAAACCCAAAGATAAATAAACATTGGTTTCTGCCTTTAGGCAATCCATGGCTTAGTAGAAAAATGATACATTAATAATGATAATACAGCATGTTTAGTACTGCAGCAGAAAAATGTACAAAGTATTATTGGACTCAGAATCAGCTTGGGTGGAGGTGGGGGTGGTGTGAGAAGCTTTGCAAAGGAGGTGGCTTTTGATAAAGAGAGTTCAGTGATGTGCAAAGGCCCAGTAAACAAAGGCAAAACTTACCCAAAAACACTTCACAGAGCTGAAACAGCATTGTTTTAAAAGATGGGGATGGTAATTTATCAAGACACATTGAAAAGGCTGAACAGATAGGCAAGGGCAAGATGATTACGGTACTGGGTACCATGCTAAATCTGAGAACTCAGATTTTATCTTGTAGGTAATTGGTTGCCATAGAATATTTTTAATTGGGGGAAGATTCCTATATTGTAGGACTTGGTGATGATAAGTTGGGAAGGAGGAAGAGAAAAGGAGTTAAGTGAATAAATTCCTTACTTTCTGCTTAGGTGATTGATTTGGTGGTTATGCCAAAGTCCTGGATCACTGAAGTTCAGTGCAGAGTATGTCAGAAAGTACAAATCTCTTGCTTAAATTTGATGAAGGTTGAGTATCCTTACACCAGAGAGGCAAATACTAAATAATCAGATGCTTCACTAATACTTGATGGAATTGGATTTTCCTCTAAGGGAAACCATCCAAGATCATAGAACTTTAACTAACAGGAACATTTTTCTTTTGCTAAGACAAAAGTGGGTCAAGTGCTATGACACATGGCTCTGAAGGGCTATCAGATGAGATCCACAGCTGGGCTCTTAACCCATAAAGACAATTTCTGCTTATTTAAAGCCTCCTCTATGCTTGATCAAAATCAAAATAATTTTGAAGTATAATGAATTATCATATTTTGTGCTGAATGGCTACTTGTCAAAGCCTCTTAGAACAGGATGTTTGAGAATTGAGTTCACTGGGACCTTTGTACAACATTTTGTACTTAAAAGAAAAAGAAATGAGACTCTTGCAGAACAGATACATTAGAGAGATATTTTTTGATGACAAAAGGCCCACCGACTGCCTTTAGATATTTGTTAACTCTTCATTAACTATTTGATAGAAAGTGAGGGGAAGCAAGAATGAAACTTTAGCATGAAGGCCTGTATCCAACTGAATCATAATGCTTTTCAAGCTGTCATGATGGGTTTGTGGCATTTATGAAATAATCGCAAAGTCATCAGGAGTATAAACTACAATTATCAAAATAGGCCTTTTGTTTTGCCAAGAATTGCTAGTGAAGTCACTTAGCTTTATTAAGGAAATGAAGAGAATACCTCTGTCAGTCTTTATTTTTGAATATGCAATATTTGCACACATTAAAAAAATCCAAACCACAAATGTGTGTACACTGAAAAAATCTCCATTCCACTTCCAACCTCTTACCCAAATGCAATCATTTTTAACTTTCCATAAGTATTCTATTGCATGTAGCAGTGTTTCTCAAAGTATGTCCTCAGGACTCCTAAGGGCCTCAAGACCCTTTCCTGTGATTATACAAGCTCAAAACTACTTTCATAATGATACTGATAAGATTGACAGTGATATTAACTAATACTCTGCAATTCTACTTGAGGAATTATATATGTGACTAATGATAACAACAGTGTCTGAGAATACCTGAATCCCAAATCCTTACCAACACAGTTTTCCTTAAACGTTTTGTACTTTTCTCAAGCAAATAGGAGAAATATTGCATCTCATTATAGGTTTGTTTGATTTATCCTATTATGATTGGTGCTAAACCTGTTTTAATATATTTAAAACTATTACATTTTAGTTTTCTGTGAACCATGTATTTTCACTTCTTTAAAGAGAACCTTGGCACCTTGGTTCATGTAATCTTTACATTTCTAAATATAATTTTAGACATAGCAATGCAAGCACTCAGATTTTCCTTTCAGGAATTAGCTCACACTCTAAGGACATTTTCAGCTCTGACATTCAGCCTCAAAACGGTAACAGATACAATTGAACTATATAAGAAGTTAACCTAGCATATTTACATCACAGTGATTGAACTGTTTGTAATATGATGTAACTGAAACCGGAGAGTTGAGCAAAAGCAATTTGCAACAATAGATTGTAATGTGATGAAAAATGTTTTTTTCCTGCGTGTAAATGGTGTGCTGTTTCCCTTACCTATCCTTTGTGGAAAACAATGGTCCATATTATTCCTGGATCTGTCAGCAATTCCCACAGTTCAGTGGACAAGTTCCTCAAGATCCTGCAGTTTCCATTTACCTGCTTTCTTGGAGCCAAGCCAAGGGAAATTTCTGTAGGCTTGTATCAAAAATATTGCACTTACTAATAACTGGAATAATTTCAGAAATTAGCCTATTCTATGAGAGAACAGGACTGTATTAGTCATTACCTTTTTTAATATGATGCAGTTTCTCATTCAGCACAGATGTGAAGATTTTCTAACAAAGATCACAGCCACATAATTGACATGTCTGTTTTGAGTCCCCTGGTGCTATTTAGTCTGCAAAGGAGAAGCCAACAAAGGAAACTGTGAGAGTAGAGCAAGAGTCACAGCAACACAGAAAGTGATCAGGGGAAGGCATTGCTTTTTCAATGTCTGTCTCCTAGACTTATTTCTCAGAATATCTTTGGGAACCTCCCATTGCTAATTCTCAAAAACATAAGCCAAATGTACAAGTAGATAGTTTATCTTTATTTCTTGCTTCACTGTTTAGTTGGCTTTAATGACCAGGGAATTTTATTTACGTAGATAAAACAGTAATGGAGAAGATTAAATAACCAGATTCTAGTAAGTGCCACTAGGTACTCAATCCTTTGTCAGATGCTGTATAACATATGACACCTGTTTTCAGGAGGAAAAGCAGCATTCAGAAGATAGTCATTGAGCACATATCAGGCACTGTACTATATCCTTTAAATATGTTATCTAATGTAGTGCTCAAAATAACCTTTTGAAGTAGGTTTATTATTCCTACTTAATGGATATATGGTTTAAGGCTTAGAGAAGCAATTTGCCAAAGGAAACAGACTAGTAAATGGAACACTGAGGATTCGAACATAGTTTTGTCTGGCTACAAAGTTTGTGCTCTTTCCACTAATCATATTACCTCAGGTTATGGAGAAAAATCAATTGAAATAATTAGAGAGTATAGTATGGTAAAGGCAAACACCATGTGTATGTGTGGATGTGGGTGTGATTCTTTGATAGGGCAGAGTAATTAGCAGCAGAGAGTCATGAAGGAGATGGGTTGGATTAGGAAGTTTTGTGGTTGGTGGAGAAATAAGGGGAAGGTATTCAAGGCACAGGCAAGAATATGGACACACTATAGAGGAAGGAACAAGCAATATCAGATTAGATTGATTAGATTAATTAATCTAATTTGGATGTGAGGAGTTGTAGAAAATGAAGTTGGATAGGAAGAGTGGCAATAAATTATGGAGGACCTTGAAAGCTAAAGCATGTAGCTAGGCTGTTTGGACAAGGCAGTAGAGAACCATGGAAGGTCTAGGCAGATTACTTTGGCAGTGGTGAGTTTGGTGGCAGAATGACTAGACTTGACGTTATTGAAGTCATCTAGTGTGAGGTAGGTGAGCATCTTTTCAAACAGAAGCATTCAAAGGAAATAGGCTTCTAAGGGCATAATTTCTTCAGGCATTTCATTATTTGCTTTAGGTCAGATTGATTAACTCTTGGTTGATAGTTAGACAGATGTAAAGTGAATCATGTGACCTGAAGATATATGTGAGGTAGTGATATCCAAACCACTAGGACTAAATTTAGGGAAGTGTTTTCCAGACTATGGAATATGATGCATTAATATGTTATAATTCATCATCAAAGTTGCAATTGTAATTTTTTAGCTGAAATAAAAAATATAATAGCATTGCCAATGATAAGAGAAAGTATGTAAAATTTTATTTCAATTGTGTGTGTACATGTGGGCATGTGTGTGCATTAAGTCATGACAAAATATATTTATTGCTATGGCTTGTGGTAAGAAAGTGTTTGAAAGTCTCTGATTTAGAGTACATCAATGAATTAGATAATCTTTTTTCCTCCCATTTAAGTTGTCAGTCTGTATGACTGACTTGAACATTAATTGAAAAGGCCCATCATCACTCTCTGCTTGTTCAGAATTTCTTTACCTCCTGCTTGGTCCACTTTTAACCACCCAAACTGACCTATATGCCTTCATTCTCCCCTTACCTATCCATCATATACCCAGCTGCCAGATCAATCTTTCTTAAGCACGGTTTGCATTATGTCATTCCCTTTTATAAAAGAAAGAATGATCTTCCATTCACTTATTTAATATGCATTCAGTAAATGATGGTTGAGCACATAGGAAATGAAGCCCAAACACTTGGTTTAGTCAGATAGGCAAAACTTTTTTATTTCTTTCCCAAACTATATTTCCAACTTCATTGATTACTATAGCACCAGAGACCCCAAGGATCAGCTTCTTACCTGTGTTGCTTGCTCTTTCCAGTATACATGTTTTCATTCCCCCATACTTTGTTCATGCTGTTCCCAGTTTACTTGCCTTTTTCATCCTTTAAGGCTTATGTCAAATACTACCTCTTCTATCAAGCCTTTCATAATCCTGAATCAGCTGTGCATAATTAGTTCCTCCTCTGGACCCACACAATACTTTTTGCCACATGAGACTCATCACATTGTGTCTTATGTTAATTGGGTTTATTACCTTTTCTAGATTTAAAATTCTTGAAAGTAAGAGTCACTTCTTGTTTATCTCTGCAACTGAAGTAGTACCTTGCACATGGTAGATAGTCAATAAATAGCTGCTGAATGAATAAAAATACTGAATTCATGCCATAGTTCAGTATCTTTGTTTCATTTAAGCAGAATGATGTCATATGGTCAGGAAAGTATTTTCCCAGTATTTTTCTCAGTGTTACTAACAGCATGAGACCAAAGGAAAGAGCACTGGGCTAGAAGTCAGAAGACCTCAACACTGGTCTTGGCTCTGTCACCAGAGAATTCTGTCACCTTTAATAGGCCATTTGATCTCTCTGATTATTTTGGCTTAAACTGCTCCTATAAAAATACAGGACTGGTCTAGTTAACTTACAGCCTTTTCTAACATTTAATCCTAGATTATTTACTGTGCAAATTTCATTCACTCAGTAAATATTTATTGCATCTTTCCTAAGGACACATCATTGAAGAAAACTTAACTATGTACTTTCATGGACCTGACATTATGGTAGTGAGACAAACAATAAATATAATGTAACATAGTAAGGTAGTGACAAATGCTAAAGTAAAAATAAACTAGGGCAAAGGGAGGTGGAATGACAGGAAAGGTTTCTCTGGGGAGGTAACAATTGAACAGAGGCCTATATTAAAATGAGGCATCTGCAGGGAAGGGCATACAAGATAGAGGGAACTGCTGTGCAAAAGCCCTGAGGTCAAAATGTGCTTTGCTCTTAGGAGGAACAAAATGAAAGCTAGTATGGCTGGGCCATAGAGAAAACAAGAGGTTGAGCAGTAGGAAGTGAGGTCAGAGAGTGCTATGGACTGAATGTTTGTGTCCCTCCCAAAATCTGTATGTTGGAACTTATGCCCAATGTGATGGTATTTAGAGAAGGGACCCTTGGAAAATGATTAGGTCATGAGGGTAGAGCCCTCATGAATGGTATTATTCCCTTTTAAGAAGGGCCAGAGAGCTCCCTAGTCCCTTCTGCCATGTGAGGACACAGTGAAAAGACTGCCATCAGTGAACCAGGAAGTGGGACCTCACTAGAGACACTGAATCTGCCAGTGCCTTGATCTTGGATTCTTAGCCTCCAGAATGGTGAGAAATAAATTTCTGTTATTTATAAGTCATCCAGTCTATGGTACTTCATTATAGCATCCCAGAAGGACTAGCACAAAGTAGTCAGGGACTAGGTCATATGGAGCCTTTTCAATATAGTAAGGAGTTGGGATGTCATTCTAAGTATAATAGAAAGCCGTTGGAAGATTTTAAGTGGGTTAGTGATGTGATCTGCCTTCCATTTTTAAAATGTTCACTGTACTGCTATTAGAGAATGGATGGCAAGAGTGGAGGCACGGAGACTAATAGTCCCTTCAAGAGATGATAATTGATTAGATTATCGTCTATGACTGCTGACAGTGGACATGGAGAGAAATGGATATATTTGGGATACAGTTTGGAGGGAGAATAGACAGGACTTGTTAATGGATTGGATATGGGTTATAAAAATTAAGGGATGGCTCTTTGGTTTTTTGCTTAATCAACTGAGTGAGATGGTGATACCACTTACTAAAAAGGGGAAAACTGGGAGAAAGAATATGTTGGAGGGTTGAGGCTAGAAGTTGAATCAAGAGTTCAGTTTATGATATGACACATTTAAAGTGTCTTTTAGATACTCAAATGCAGAAGTAAAAGATTTACTTGGATATATAAGGCTGGTGTTTAGAGAAAAGTCAGTATTGAAGATGTAATTTCAAGGGCTATCACTATATAAATGGTGCCTGGGAAATCAGCTAGGGAAGATTAAATACACATACATGAACCTGAGAAAGAACTCCAACATGTATGGATTGAGTAGGAGAGAGTCAGCAAAAAAGTGAGAAATAGTGGTCAATGAGTACAGGTGTTGCAGAAACCAAGAGAAGATACTGTTTGGAGTTGAAGGGAGTGATTAGCTCTGGCAAATGCTGCTGAGATTTTAAATAAGTTGAGGACTAGGAATAAATCATTACATATGACAACACGTAGGCCACTGAGCTCCTTAACAAAGGTATATTTGATGTAATTGATGGTAGGGACAAAAGTCTAACAGGAAGGGATAGAAGAGGGACAGGAAAATGAGGAAGGAGAGACAATAAGTGTAAACTACTCAAGAAATTTTGCTATAAATGATAACTAGAGTAGCTGAAGGAAGATATGGAGCATCAAAAAGGCTTTTTTGTTTTTCTTTGAAGGAAGATAAGTTACAATGTTCTTATATGAGAACTAGGTACAGTCCCACCATTCTCATGTACATGTCAGATCAACTTTTAAAAATATGCTTTATGCTTTATGTACCACCATGACAACTTTAATTTTTTTTAATTTGATTTTTAAAAATATCTCTTTTCCTTAATTTTTATTTTCCTTTTCTATCTTCTCTCTCTCCCTTTCCTTTCTCTGTCTCTTCCCTTCTTTTTCTTTCTCTGGATTGGAAAAAATAAAAGCCAAAATTCCCACTTGGAAAGTCTTTACTGTTTTTCAAATGCTTTGCATTCCCTAGTAAATAGAAATTCCTCTCAAATCTATTTAGAAGGTACCAGATTCAAGAGCAAACCCAAGCTACTGTTGCTGGATAGTAAGATTGACACTTTATTATTATGGCTGATATTCCACACTGGGGGTGAAGAATTTAATTATGACATTTAGAGATAATTTATAAAGGCCAAGGATATAAAAGTAAATGGGAGACCTGCAAAGGACATCTGCATGGGGCAGAGGACTGTTCTTTTACCTTTTTCCCCCCACCATCATTGTTTGTACCAAGACTGACAGGGAAATAAGTTTTTTAAACCCAGGGTTCTTTTGTTTTTATCTCAAATATTTTTTTTCTTGTTTGAGTAATTAGATAATATTCCTTATGATTACACAAGTTCAGCTCTTAACGCTTCACTGTAACTTGGTATGGAGCTGAGAAGTTTCAAGCATGGTACAAGGAACTCCATATACCATTTAACAGAATCACAGTTTTTTTTACATAGATGCACTTTTTTTTGCCCTATTTACTTTTCATTGCTGATATCTCTAATATCTTTGTCTTATCTATCTAGTTCTAGATCTATAGATAACTAACTTATCCATTATGTGTTATGTAATTATAACCTTAGATATATGTTTTTTTCTGAACAGTCTGATAATAAGCCTTTCTTTTACAGTCATTTTTGTACACTTTGTTCAGGCCTTGTGAAGGTGGCTGATTTAGTAGGCAGTTTAATAATGTAAATGTTTTATTATTCATCAGGATCTCAGTAAATGCATTCATGGTGTGAGGGAGTGGAGGAGTGGAGGGGTGGGGAGAACCAGAACCCACCAAACATTCACATCGTCAATGCTATGCTTTTCACTGAAGAAAAGTTGCTTTAGAAAACCTTTTGGCAATGCAACTTTGTTCTTACAGCATCAACAAGGATTATGTATGTGGCAATTCATTTACACATGGGGCTTCGGGTCCAACTAAATTCTAATCAAATCCTGTGGGAGGCATTGTGCCTTCTTTTATTTAAAATGCCCTGTTAATTCTGAATATACTGAATTGTAATCTTTTATGAATCACATCTTTTTGAAAACCTTCAGAATCCCAGTTACGTCTTAGATAAAGAATGAAGTAAATGGTACAACACATGTATTTTACTGTGGCAAAGCAGACTGTTACCTCTGAATTTGGTATCTCCTTTCGTGGCTCTTCTAGGATCAAGACCTATATAACTTGCTCTTATTTACTTGAAAAAAAGTCACCAGTATTGGTGATATTTAAGAACGAACTTATCCTCTAGTGAACCTTAATTATTTCCATGGATGATGATTAGCTTGACACACTATGGGCTTCGAAAAGGATTCTCTTTGTATGTATCCATATGAGTGTTTGTCTATGTTGCTGAGAAGAACAGAGAAAACCAAAAAGGCTCAGCCAGACTGTTTCAGATCACACTGCAAGTTACAGGTAGATGCATTTTTGTCAATCTGGTGTTGTCTTTTGATTTATTAAGTCATTCACAATCCCTTCTGTTATTTTTATATCCCACCTCATTCCCCAAAAGGCTGGAGCCAGTTTATGAAAATAAAATATGTGGAAATGGAGGAAAAAGAAATTAGGACTGAGAAAGCTAAGATGAAGCCAAGATAAGGTCAGTAAGCAAATGCAAGCCATGTTGCTGTATGATTCAGTTGCAGGTACAGAAGAACCTCTTTTAATATAGCCTGCAGGAACTGGGGTCAGGATAGAGCGAGATGGGGGCACACAAAAATATCTAATGTTTGCAACATTTCAGGGGCCATCTTAATCTACTTCAATAGGGAAAAGTATCAGTCTCTCTGGAAAAGAAAGGAAAATGATGGGAAGAAGCATGTGCCTTCATTTAAAAAAATATTTTATTAAGGTATGACTGATATACACTCTTATGAAGGTTTCACATGAAAAAAACAATGTGGTTACTACATTCACCCTTATTATCAAGTCCCCACCCATACCCCAGTGCAGTCACTGTCCATCAGTGCAGCAAGATGCCACAGATCCACCGTGTGCCTTCTCTGTGCTACACTGTTCTCTCTGTGATCCCCCACACCATGTATACTAAACATAATACCCTTCACTCCCCTTCTCCCTCCCTCCCTACCTGCTCTCCCACACCCCTCCCGTTTGGTAACCACTAGTTCATTCTTGGAGTCTCTGAGTCTGCTGCCATTTTGTTCCTTCAGTTTTGCTTCATTGTCAAACTCCACAAATGAGGGAAATCATTTGGCATTTTTCTTTCTCCATCTGGCTTATTTCACTGAGCATAATGTCCTCCAGCTCCATCCATGTTGTTGCAAATTGTAGGATTTCTTTCTTTCTTATGGCTGAATAGTATTCCATTGTGTATATGTACCACATCTTCTTTATCCATTCATCTAGACTAATGGACACTTAGGTTGCTTCCATTTCTTGGCTATTGTAAAAAGTGCTGCTATAAACACAGGGGTGCATATGTCTTTTTGAATCTGAGAAGTTGTATTCTTTGGGTAAATTCCAAAGAATGGGATTCCTGGGCCAAATGGTATTTCTATTTTTAGTTTTTTGAGGAACCTCCATCTTGCTTTCCACAATGGTTGAACTAGCTTACATTCCGACCAGCAGTGTAGGAGGGTTCCCCTTTCTCCGCATCCTCGCCAGCATTTGTTGTTCTTAGTCTTTTTGATGCTGGCCATCCTAACTGGTGTGAGGTAATATTTCATTGTGGTTTAATTTGCATTTTCCTGATGATTAGTGATGTGGAGCATCTTTTCATGTGTGTGTTGGCCATCTGAATTTCTTCTTTGAAGAACGGTCTCTTCATATCCTCTGCCCATTTGTTAATCGGGTTATTTGCTTTTTGGGTGTTGAGGTGTGTAAGTTCTTTATATATTTTGAATGTTAACCCCTTGTTGGATATGTCATTTACAAATATATTCTCCCATGCTGTAGGATGCTTTTTTGTTCTGTTGATGGTGTTCTTTGCTGTACAGAAACTTTTTAGTTTGATGTAGTCCCAGGAGTTCATTTTTGCTTTTCTTTTCCTTGCTCGAGGAGACGTGTTCAGGAAGAAGTTGCTCATACTTATTTTCAGGAGATGTTTGCCTATGTTGTCTTCTAAGAGTTTTATGGTTTCATGACTTACATTCATGTCTTTGATCCATTTCAAGTTTACTTTTGTGTATGGGGTTAAACAATAATCCAGTTTCATTCTCTTGCATGTAGCTGTCCAGTTTTGCCAACACCAGCTGTTGAAGAGGCTGTCATTTACCCCATTGTATATCCATGGCTCCTTTATCATGTATTAATTGACCATATATAGTTGGGTTTATATCAGGGCTCTCCAGTCTGTTCTGTTGGTCTATGGGTCTGTTCTTGTGCCAGTACCAAACTGTCTTGATTACTGTGGCTTTGTAGTAGACCTTGAAGTTGGGGAGCGTAATGCCCCCAGCTTTATTCTTCCTTCTCAGAATTACTTTGGCTACTCGAGGTCTTTTGTGGTTCCATATGAATTTTAGAATGATTTGATCTAGTTCACTGAAGAATGCTGTTGGTATTTTGATAGGTATTACATTGAATCTATAGATTGCTTTAGGCAGGATAGCCATTTTGACAATATTATGGCCATTTGACAATGAGCATGGGATGAGTTTCCATTTATTGGTATCTTCTTTAATTTCTCTTAAGAGTGTCTTATAGTTTTCAGGGTATAGGTCTTTCACTTCTTTGGTTAGGTTTATTCCTAGGTATTTTATTCTTTTTGATGCAACTGTGAATGTAATTATTTTCCTGATTTCTCTCTCTCCTAGTTCATTATTAGTGTATAGGAATGCCACAGATTTCTGTGTATTAATTTTGTATCCTACAACTTTGCTGAATTCAGATATTAGATCTAGAAGTTTTGGAGTGGATTCTTAGAGTTTTTTATGCACAATATCATGTCATCTGCAAACAGGGACAGTTTAACTTCTTCCTTGCCAATCTGGATGCCTTTTATTTCTTTGTGTTGTCTGATTGCTGTGGATAGGACCTCCAGTACTATGTTGAATAGCAGTGGGGAGAGTGGGTATCCTTGTCTTGTTTCCAATCTTAAAGGAAAAGCTATCAGCTTCTTGCTGTTAAGTATGATGTTGGCTGTGGGTTTGCCATATATGGCCTTTATTATGTTGACGTACTTGCCCTGTATACCCATTTTGTTGAGAGTTTTTATCATTAATGGATGTTGAATTTTGTCAAATGCTTCTTTGGCATCTATGGAGATGATCATGTGGTTTTTGTCCTTTTTTTTTGTTGATGTGGTGGATGATGCTGATGGATTTTCGAATGTTGTACCATCCTTGCATGCCTGGAATAAATCCTACTTGATCATGATGGATGATCTTTTTTATGTATTTTTGAATTTTGTCTGCTAATATTTTGAATGAATATTTTTTCATCTATGTTCATCAGGGATATTGGTCTGTAATTTTCTTGTGTTGTCTTTTCCTGGTTTTGGTATTAGAGTGATGCTGGCCTCATAGAATGAGTTTGGAAGTATTTCTTCTTTTTCTACTCTTTGGAAAACTTTAAGGAGGATGGGTATTAGGTCTTCACTAAATGTTTGATAAAAGTCAGCAGTGAAGCCATCTGATTTGGTCCAGGGGTTTTGTTCTTAAGTAGTTTTTTGATTACCAGTTCGATTTCATTGCTGGTAATTGGTCTGTTCAGATTTCCTGTTTCTTCCTTGGTCAGCCTTGGAAGGTTCTATTTTTATGAAAAGTTGTCCATTTCTTCTAGGTTATCCAGTTTGTTGGGATTAATTTTTTCATAATATTCTCTAATAATTCTTTGTATTTCTATGGTGTCTGTAGTGATTTTTCCTTTCTAATTTCTGATTCTGTTTATGTGTGTAGACTCTCCCTTTTTTTTGATAAGTCTAGCTAGGGGTTTGTCTATTTTGTTTATTTTCCCAAAGAACCAGTTCTTGCTTTCATTGATTCTTTCTATTGTTTTATTCTTCTTGATTTAATTTATTTCTCTTCTAATCTTTATTATGTCCCTCATTCTACTGACTTTGGGCCTCATTTGTTTTTCTTTTTCTAGTTTCATTAATTGTGAGTTTAGACTGCTTATATGGGATTGTTCTTGTTTCCTGAGGTAGATCTGTATTGCAGTATACTTTCATCTTAGCATGGCCTTGGCTGTGTCCCACAGATTTTGTGGTGGTGAATTATTGTTGTCATTTTTCTCCATATATTGCTTGATCTCTGTTTTTATCTGGTCATTGATCCATTGGTTATTTAGGAGCATGTTGTGAAGGCTCCATGTGTTTGTGGGATTTTTCATTTTCTTTGTGTAATTTATTTCTAGTTTCATACATTTGTGGTCTGAGAAACTGCTTGGTACAATTTCAATCTTTCTGAATTTACTGAGGCTCTTTTTGTGGCCTAGTATATGATCTATTCTTGAAAATTTTCCATGTGCAGTTGAGAAGAATGTGTATTCTGTTGCTTTTGGGTGTAGAGTTCTATAGATGTCTGTTAGGTTCATCTGTTCTAATGTGTTGTTCAGTGCCTCTGTGTCCTTACTTATTTTCTGTCTGGTTGATCTGTCCTTCAGAGTGAGTGGAGTGTTAAAGTCTCTTAGAATGAATGCATTGCATTCTATTTCCCCTTGTAATTCAGCTTCACATATGTAGGTGCTCCTGTATTGGGAACATAGATATTTATAATGGTTATATCTTATCTTCTTGTTGGATTGACCTCTTTATCATTATGGAATGTCCTTCTTTGTCTCTTGTGACTTTCTTTGTTTTGAAGTCCATTTTGTCTGATATAAGTATTGTAACTCCTCCTTTTTTCTCCCTATTATTTGCATGAAATATCTTTTTCCATCACTTCACTTTTTGTCTGTGTATGTCTTTGGGTTTAAAGTGAGTCTCTTATAGGCAGCACATAGATGGGTCTTGTTTTTTTATCCATTCAGTAACTCTATGTTTTTTGATTGGTGCATTCAGTCCATTTACATTTAGGGTGATTAGCGATAGGTATGTACTTATTGCCATCGCAGACTTTAGATTCATGGTTACCAGTGGTTCAAGGTTAACTTCCTTACTATCGAAGAGACTAACTCACTTGATATGCTATTCAAACACAATCTAAAGGTTCTTTTCTTTTTTTCCTCCTCCATTCTTTATATATTAGGTACCATATTCTGTACTGTTTGTCTATCCCTTGATTGACTTTGGGGATAGTTAATTTAATTTTGCATTTGCTTAGTAATTAGCTGTTCTACTTTCTTTACTGTGGTTTTATTACCTCTGGTGACAGCTATTAAATCTTAGGAACACTTCCATCTGTAGCAATCCCTACAAAATAGACTGTAGAGATGGTTTGTGGGAGGTAAATTCTCTCAGCTTTTGCTTATCTGGAAATTGTTTAATCCCTCCTTCAAATTTAAATGATAATCTTGCCAGAAAAAGTAATCTTGGTTCCAGGCCCTTCTGCTTCATTGCATTAAATACATCATGCCACTCCCTTCTGGCCTGTAAGGTTTCTGCTGAGAAGTCTGATGTTAGCCTGATGGACTTTCCTTTGTATGTGATCTTGTTTCTCTCTCTGGCTGCTTTTAATAGTCTGTCCTTATCCTTGATCTTTGCCAATTTTTTTACTCTATGTCTTGGTGTTGTCTTCCTTGGGTCCCTTGTATTGGGAGATCTGTGGATCTCCATGGCCTGAGAGGCTATCTCCTTCCCCAGATTGGGGAAGTTTTTAGCAATTACCTCCCCAAAGACACTTTCTATCCCTTTCTCTCTCTCTCCTTCTTCTGGTATCCCTATAATCTGAATATTGTTCTGTTTGGATTGGTCACACAGTTCTCTCAATATTCTTTCATTCTTAGAGATCCTTTTTTCTCTCTATGCCTCAGCTTCTTTGTATTCCTCTTCTCTAGTTCTATTTCATTTATCGTCTCCTCCACCATATCCAATCTGCTTTTAATACCCTCCATTGTGCTCTTCAACTATTGGATCTCTGACCAGAATTCATTCCTGAGTTCTTGAATATCTTTCCGTACCTCCATTAGCATGTTAATTATTTTTATTTTGAAATCCTTTTCAGGAAGATTCATGATGTCGATGTCATTTAAATCTTTTTCAAGAGTTGTATGAATAATTTTACTTTGAACCAGGTCCTTTTTGCATTTCAATATTTGTATATCGAACCCTCTAGTGTCCAGAAGCTCTACTTTCTGGAGCTGCTGAGTCCCTGAAGCAATGTCGGAGGTTGCAGGGGAGTGGTATTGGTGCTTAGGGGGAGGAAATAGCTGTTTCCTGCTTCCCTGCTGCTATGCCTGTCTCCACTGCTTGAACCAGTCAGCCAAGCACCCAGGTATAAGCTTTTGTCCCAGAGTAGCCGTATCTGGATCCCTGCTTTCCACAAGCGGCTGGAATCTCAGTCTCTCCAGGAATTCTGCCTGTTTTAGCTTTAAAATCTCCTAATTACAAGAGTATCATGAAAGCAACATGAAATGTAGGTTTGTGCTCCCAGAGCAGATCTAGGTATTCAGCAGTCCCAGGCTTCCACTCTCTCCCCATTCAGTTTCTCTTCCTCCCGCCGGTGAGCTCAGGTGGGGGAAGGTCTTGGGTCCTGCCGGGCCACAGCTTTGTTGCATTACCCTGTTCCTTGAGGTCTGCTCTTTTCTCCAGGTATATGCAGTCTGGTGCAGTCTCTTTCCTGTTGCTCTCTCAGGGTTAGTTGTATTAATTATATTTTCATATTATATGCAGTTTTAGGAGGAAGCATCTGTCTCACCTCTCACACCGCCATCTTTAATCCTTTCTCTCCTTTCTTCTCTGCATTCATTTTTTAAGCAAATGTCAAGTGAGTCTATTTATTGGAGCAAAAAGAATTTCGCATAAAACTGACAATCACAATGAAGTTTTCTCCCCTCCCTTTGTATCTTACTGTAGCCCCTTACAGTTATTCAAGTCTTTTCTTGGGAAGTTGTTGACTTATTGAAAATGGCCAATGACCAAAACGACAATTGGAATTTCAACCAAGAGTATATGTGCTAGCATTCACTTGTAGAAATAGAAAACCTGAATGATAATACTAATACTCCCTGATTCTGACGGTTATCCTTATTCTGTGTAGCTGACCAGGCAAACCAGCCTGGACCATCAAATAGAAAATGACTTGATCTCAGATACTGAGCCCTTCCACCCTATCAGAACATGATGATGTTTTCTTAGCCCTTGCAGAGTGCAAGAACAGCTTTGAATAGATAGTCCTCAGGGCCTTTGCCCTTGCTAGTCCCTCAGCCTGGAGTGCTATTCTACCTTATAACCATGTGAGTAACTCCCTTAACATCCTCAAGTCTTTACTGTCATCTTTTCAAGGTCTTCTTTAACTACCCTATTTAAAACCACATCCCCTTTCTTGAGGACAACCTTGCTTAATTTTTCTCTTTGGAACTTAACATCTTATAGTATAGAATATAATTTACTTTCTTATTTTGTTTACTCTCTACCTTTTTTCCACTAGAATATGAGTGCCATCTGGGAATGGATTTTTTACTACTTTTTAAAAAATTTGAGGTGAAAGTCATGTAGCATGAAATTAGCCATTTTAGTGTACCATTCAGTGGGTATTAGTACATTAACAATTTTTTTCTGCAACCATCATCTCTATTTAGTTCCAAAACATTTTCATCACCTCAAAAGGAAATCCCATACCCGTTAAGCAGCCACTCCCCATATCCCATCTCCCCATAGTCACTGGCAACCACTAATTTGCTTTCCGTTGTACATCAATTTTTGACTGTGTGCTATTTGATGAGGCTGGTGAAAAACTTATGGAATTAATGCTGGGAAAATTAGCCTGGTACAATAACAAGGATGTTAAACAATAAATATAGGTGGTGATGGGCCATTATAGAAAAATCAACTTGTTAATCAGTGGAAAAAGGCATGAAATGAGAGATGGCCAGGACTGTGTACTCTTTAGTTATCTGGCTTTAACCAGAAGAGTAAAACAAAGATATGTAGACAGTTTGGCTATATAAAGTTATTGCAAAAACAGTTATTGATGAAACCAGGCAGGAAAAAAAGAGAACCAGGAAATTTAAATATTTAAATGTGTAGGCTTTCTACCATAAGGAGGAAAGGGTTGGTTACTGCATGATATAATACAGACACTATTTTCTCTTGTACAATGAGCGTTTGATAAAGGCAAAGTCAAAGAAACACAAAAGGAAGAAGCTTACTCCTAAGGGGGAAATTCAGTTAATCCATTTTCAAATGTTTGCTGTTGGGAGACAAAGGCATGGGTATGATAATGGTTATAATCCAGAGGAGCCATTTAATGCCAGATTAAACCCAATATTGCATTCTCTGCCTAATAGCGTAATTCATAATTCATCTTCTCCTGGTCAAAGACTCTTGAGTCTCCTGGAATTAGATGCACTTGAAACATTAGAGGGAAAAATGTTGATTGAAGATTCAATTTTAATCCATGACTCAAGGGTGAACGTCTGCAGTATTTTTTTTTTTTGAGGTAAAATGTACATTATCTATAAAGCCAAACTGAGATAGCTTGATTAGGAATCACTAGAGGCTCTAATTTTGGCTTCACTAGTAATTAGCTTGGTGAACTTAGGCTAGTAGTTTACCCTTTCTTATCTGATTTTCTCATCTTACCCTGCCTATTTCAATGAATTTTCAACGTAAAAATAGCCTGTATGTGGAAAAACTCTTTGAAATGCAACTAAGCAATTTATAATTTAAATATTTACAAATACCTGTTTGTTGGGCCTATGAAAATAAAAAAAATCTTCCTATGGAACTTAAATATTTACTAAGGATTTAATTGCTAGCATTCAATTCCTGTTTATATAAAGTACAGCTACAAATAGTTCAAACTGGCCTTTTGATGAAGGTTGCAAATATTTTTTAAAAGTTGCTAATTGTGTTTATCCATTTGTACAATTTCCAGTCTTTCTGCCCTGAGCTTCTGACTTAGTTTCTCTTAAAGCCCTCAGCAGCTTCTTGTATCCCTTTTTCCCAAGCTATATTATTTTCTCTGTATTATTCCAGAGGGACCAAGGCATTTTTGAAGAACTGTAATTAATTATTTTTATTATTGCAATCCACATTGGGGAAAGGATGTCCTTATAAGAGATTAGCCTGGATAGGTAAACATAGCCCAAATGATGATGTGTCTTTTATGATATTAGCCAGGCTAAGAAGTTTAGATTTTTTTTAAGTCACCAGGGAGCCACTTAAGGGTTTTATGGAGGATATGATATGATCAGGTTTATACTTTAGAAAAATCACTTTATCTGCCCTCTGGACTAGAGGTGGGAAAGACAAGAGTGAGGAGACCAGGAAAGACATAGAGATGATGATGATGCCGGTACTCAGGTGGTAACTGATGGCAAAAAGAGAATCAGTGGATTTGAGAGCTATCTGAGAGGTAGACTCAATAAGACTTGGTGAGTGGGTGGATGTGTGAGGTCAGGAAGAAAAATTAGGTAAGGATGATATCCAGGTTTCTGGTGCCATTCGTTTAAATTAAAAACCCAATCATCCAACCAGTAGCCAATCTACCTTGTAACCACATTTATTTGGACAACTTTAGTTTTATTTTTGTATATTTTCTAAGTGTTTTTGGAGACTGAGTATGGTATGATGACTAGAAACACAGGTGGTGGAGTCAAACAGACCTAAGACTAAATCCTGGCTCTCGTCCTTACCTACTGTGTGACCTTAGGAAAGTTGTGTAATCTTTCCGTGTCTCTCTTCATTATCTATGAAATAAGAATAACCATAATACCTACCTCACAGGGTTCTGATGAGGGAAGATATGAGCTAATCTACACAAATTATTTAGAACAGCACCTGACATTTAATAGGTACTCAGGGGCTGTCAGAACTTGTGTTGCTGTTGTTATTACTATTAGTTTTAGGCCATTTTCACAAATACTGCCTAAGGTTATGTTTCTTATTTTCAACACCTTTCAAGAGCCCATCTTTCGAATATGAACATCAGTGGTCCCTTCATCCCTATAGGCACCTTGAAGATTTGGGAAGCAAGGGCAAAAAGATGAAAAGTTTCCTATTTCTAGTCCCCTATTTTAAGGTCAAAAATCATGTTTGTTGGCCATTCAACCTAGTAATTTGGGTCTGTCTTCAACAGTCTTCTTCACTGAGGGTGGTAGACCAAAGGTTCTCTGAAGCAGTAGTAGTTTTTCCTTTTTTTTACCCCACTAAGAAGAAAGAGCATTAATATAACTTCAGTGACAGAAATGAAATTTGAAAACAGGACAGAGCTAATTCTGTGAGGTAGCTATTATATATTTCTGTTTCACAGGTGAAGAAACTGAAGCTTAGTGAACTCAAAAAAAAGCCTGCAGTCACACAGATAGTGTTAGAGTTGGGATTCAAAGATCACATATTTTACCACTAAACTGTAAGTGTTTTACAAATTACTATGTAGTGAACACTTGTAAGCACAAATGGGGAATGTAAATTCCTGACCACCATCGCCAAGCATGGCCCTGCAAGCAGTTGTAGGGGACTGAGAGTGTGACTTACCTGCTCCAGCACTGGCTGCTTCCCACCGCCCCCACCGCATGGCCATGTCTGAGGAAAAGCTCAGGGAGAGCGTGAGACAGACAACAACCACATCAACCTGAAAGTGGCTGGCAGGACAGCTCCATGGGCCATTTCAAGCTCAAGAGACACACCCACTGAGTAAGCTGTTGAAGGCATACTGCAAGAGGCAGGGCTGGTCAATGACACAGATTAGATTCAGTTTTGATGGGCAACCAATTAATGAGACAGATGTCCCAGCACACCTGGAGATGGAGGACGAAGACACCATTGACGTGTTCCAGCAGCAGACGGGGAGGCTCTCAGTAGACCAGCCATCGCTTGGGGTGCCACCATCCTTGAATCTGCTATTGAATAGTGAGCACATGACTATCCCAATAGCCAAGGAGTTGGAAGCTGAGGACATTCACCAAAATTACTCTCTTCCCTTTTTGTACTGCAAGTGCAACTCAGAACTCTGGCTGCAGGGGTGAATCCACAGCTTCAGTTGGGCCAGTCCCAATTGTTATCTTTGTTTAGGTAAAACAAGTTGCAAGGTTTCTGGGGTTGGTTTTCGGTTTTCTCTTTTCCCCTCCTCCTATAACATTTCCCCAAAACTTGTGGCCTGAATGTCCATTTTAGTCTAGATGGGGATCTTCTCCCAGGTATTGTTCCCCCACCACCACTGCTCATTCCAATCATGTAAAAAATTCACATCACCACAGTAACGGTACTTCTGTTGGACTGTTTTAGGGACATGGTGGGAAAGGGAGACAAACTTTCACTTACTATTTCTTGTATGCACAGGTTTTTAAAATGCTAATGTCGTAAATTTGTTTTGTCAGAATATGGTAAAGTTGAAGGGAAAATACTGGAATGCTTTTTAAAGGGTAAAAAGGAAAATAACAAATCCTTCAGGAGCATGGCTCTGGGTACTCTGCTTCTTGCACGTCCCCTGGGACAGCGTCGGCAGCTCAGGTCTCACGACCATCCACTGCCCGGTGACACTGCATGGGCAAGCCCACTGTGGCTGAAATTGGCTTTTCACCTTAATGTGGAAGAAAGCGGCTCCCACATTTCCCATGTGGTGTTAGTACCATGGCCTCAGATTTCTTCCAGTATTTTGCTTCTGATGTATAATTATGGTCTATATATAAAAAGGTAAGATTAAGTATTGCTGAACTTGCAGTTTTTGTGCAAAAGAGCTATTTCAATGTGTGGTTACAAATGAAGCCAATGGAAAGATGACTTCCCGTTCTTCTCATGGGCTCATGCTATGCTGCTTTCCAAACAGGTATGGGATTTATGCATTAGTATGTGATTTTAGTTCTGTGAAGCATTTTAGGATCTATACCAATTAAACTTTGACAGTTCTGCTGTCCATCTATATGGACCCACTGATGGTCCTCCTCTGTGTTGTTCTAGTCACTTGGACAATGTGACTACAACCATCATCTCTTGCCTCAAATCTTGCTGAAGACATTTCAATTTCCTTTGTGTTTTACTGTTTGGGCGTGGGTGGGATGTCTCCTGGCTCTGTTGCGTTTATTCACCAATTTCTATGTTATTTGTTGTCCTTTACTACTGCAAACAGTAAATATAGTTTGGTATTCTGTCAGAAAAAGTAAATAAATAAAAAATAAATTCCTGACCATCAGGACCTTTATATTAGAGAACTACACAAGAGTGCATAGACGTAGGGGCCAGAACACGCGGTGCAGCTAGTAAGCATTATATAAGTAAATAGAAAGGAGACATCCCTGGTGTTTGTTAAGTCACGGAAGGCTTTTTGGAGGAAATGGGACCTGAGGTGGCTCTCAAAAGAAAATGTAATAAGTAGATTGTTTGAAGTTGGAGGTAGGACAGAGGGTTATTTCAGAGTCAAGAATAGGGTACAAACACAGAGAGAGGAATGAATATCACTTGCTGAAAGGATTCGTGACCTGTTCACGGTAGAGAGCAGTGGAGTAAGGTCTTGTACGGCAAGGAAAGCTAAGTACATAGGCCTTGAGTGCCAAGCTCAGGAGTTTCTCTCTGCCATACTTATCGAGTAAGCAAATTTCTGCTTATTCCAAGCACTCTCACTATTGTTAGCTATCAAGAAGAACATGAGATGCATTGGCTTTCTACAGTGGGATTATATATTATATTTGTAAGGGGAAATGTGACATGGTGAGTTGAGGTGTCCAAAAAGAGTTGGCTATAGCCTTCAATGCAAGACAAAACTTGACTCAAACTTCTGGGATTTTCATGCCCACCAGCAGACCAGAGAAATATTAGTTCACATTTCAAGTTGTATCTTTTTTTCTCCTTTCTCTAACGGGTATTTCTTTCACTGCTCTGCAAGTTCTAGCAGCTTCAGCTGTTGCTGTCACACTTAATAAGGCCTTTGTAGAGCTTATATATTGCGACACTGTCCCAACTTTCCCACAGCCCAGAAAAGGAGCTTTGAGATGAGCTCTTCTTTTTGTGTTGGTTGACGTTTAGGTTTCGACCTGATAAAGATCCCAGGTTGACCTGCAACTTATTCCGCTGTCAGTGAGAGGGTCAGAATCAGTATTCCTCTGATGCCATTGCAAGGGCACTCACAAAGCTGGTAGCTTGTCGAATCACATGAAATGATCCAAGTTAGTGTAAAACTCCCAATGTATTAAATGTCGGTGCCCACATTTGCAAAGTCAGGCATCCAAATTGTGCCTGGTATGAAGCATTAGGCAGTGGTTCTAGGAAACTGAGCTCAAGGGCGGGAACATCATAACTTTGGAATTAATGGTATTGACATGGCTATTTTCACCCATTGCAATGGGAATGTGTTCATGAAAGAAGCAAGATCATTCTGAAGAATGCCATGCAATTATAAACTATTGGGGGACTAAGAAAGGGTGCTGCTATGCTTGCTTTATTGATACTCGTTTTTTATTTCCTGTTTTACTTTTTAGTAGTCTGTATGTCAGTCAAATCAAATATAATTGGAGCCATTTGCTCTTTTGTAATTTTACTGCTGCATGTACAACATATACAGATGGTTTAAAGTGTGTCAATGTCAGGATATCACAAATAAGATGCGCATATAGTAGGAATAACACTGTGTACACTTACACATACACATAAGCACATGGAAGTCTGATCCTAAGAGACTCAGAGAACCTTAGCTGACTGTTTGAATAGGCTGTCCTAGAAAAGAATGCAGGCAAAAATTGCAGAGCTTGCATTTCCACTGACAAAATACCAGAATGGCTTATGTTCTCAAAAGTGGAAAAATAGCAGGACCAAAATGTGGGGATACATACATACACACATACATACATACATACATAATGTATATTTGTGAGTGTGAATGTGTGTGAGGTTCACACTGGCACAGAAGAGGGCTTGAGGCCATGGATAGGAGCATTTAGTGTCAGATCTTGATTTGAACTTCATTCCCCTGACTTGTGACACTATGTTCTACAGTGTGCACCATCCTAGCTTTACACAGAAATGTTGTCTTTCTCTGGAAAATCTTTCCCTCTGTTTCTGCTTGGGAAATCCTGTCCCATACCTCAAGGTCCAGTTCAGGAGCAGCCTCCTCCATGAAGCCTCCCCTGATTTCACATCCTCCACCCCCAAGACATATGACTTCTCCTGTGGCTATGGGATAGGAGTGGGGCATCAGTGCTGGGGTACAGAGGAGTTTTGTGCACACTGAGATGGGAGCAAGCTGATAGAAAAGATTAGAGGTTTGCACTGAGAATTTGTGTTTTGTACTCATAAAAACCATCCCTGGCAATTCTCATCACCAGGCAAGTTTGGGAAACACTGATCCAAGTCTTGTCCCTTCAGTTTACAAAAGAGAGAACTGAGACTCAGAGAGGGGAAATTAATGTGCCCAAGATCATACAATCATTTGGTGACAGAACCAAGACTAGCATGCAGATTATCTTACTATCCTCAGTCCTGTTATATACCCATTTCTGTTATATTCCCACAGGAGGACTGGCTACATAATTTGTAGGGCCTAGTGTAAAACAAAAATGTAGGGCCCCTTGTTAAAAAATTATTAAAAATTTCAAGACAGCAAAAGGGCATTAAACTAAGCACAGGGCCCCTTCTACATACAGAGCCCTGTGCAACTATACAGATCACAGACCCATGAAGCTGTCTGTGTCCCACAAAGAATGTTGCATATGATAAGTCATTCTATAAATACTTGTTGAATGAATGAATAGATCAGATGAATACCTCTCATCCACGAGGATTCTATGGGAGTGGGGCACTAGACAAGTGTGTTTTGATGAAGCATAGGAGAGAAGGAAAATAAATCTGAAACATGAGACATGGGGTTATCAATGGTTGTGTTGGATAGCTACATAAGCTTTACACATGAATTGAGGTTGCTGCCATCTGACCTCTCAAAGTCATAACTGCGGTGGAATACTGTCTGGGTTATCCATATTATCCATTTAGGCCACAGGTTCTTAATTTGTTTGTATTCATTTTCTATTGCCACGTAAGAATTTACCACAAGCTTAATGGCTTTTAAGACACCTATTTTTTATCCCATGGTTTCTATAAGTTAGAAGTCCAGACACAGTGCAGCAGGTTTCTCTGATGAGGGTGTCACAGGGCTGAAATAAAGTTGCTGTGTAGCCTGTGTTTTTTTTTTTTGAGGAACATTATGTTTACTAGACTCCCCCCATCACCAAGTCTCCCCCACAGACCCCAATACATTCACTGTCCAGCGTAGTAAGATGCTATAGAATCACTACTTGTCTTCTCTGTGTTGTACAGCCCTCCCCATGCTCACCACCCCTACATTATGTCTGCTAATAGTAATGCCCCTTTTTCCCCTTATCCCTCCCTTCCCACCCATCCTCCACAGTCCCTTTCCCTTTGGTAACTGTTAGTCCATTATTGGGTTCTGTGAGTCTGCTGCTGTTTTGTTCCTTCAGTTTTTTTTCTTTGTTCTTACACTCCATAGATGAGTGAAATCATTTGATACTTGTCTTTCTCTGCCTGGCTTATTTCACTGAGCATAATACCCTCTAGCTCCATCCATGTTGTTGCAAATGGTAGGATTTGTTTTCTTCTTATAGCTGAATAATATTCCATTGTGTATATGTACCACATCTTCTTTATCCATTCATCTACTGATGGACACTTAGGTTGCTTCCATTTCTTGGCTATTGTATGTAGTGCTGCAATAAACATAGGGGTGCATATGTGTTCTTCAAACTGAACTCCTGCATTCTTAGGGTAAATTCCTAGAAGTGGAATTCATGGGTCAAATGGTATTTCTATTTTTAGTTTTTTGAGGAACCTCCATACTGCTTTCCACAATGGTTGAACTAGTTTACATTCCCAACAGCAGTGTAGGAGATTTCCCCTTTCTCCACATCCTCAGCAGCATTTGTTGTTTGTCTTTTCTATGTTGGCCATCCTAATTGGTGTGATGTGATATTTCATTGTGATTTAAATTCGCATTTCCCTGGTAATTAGCGATGTGGAGCATCTTTTCATGTGTCTGTTGGCCATCTGAATTTCTTCTTTGGATAATTGTCTGTTCAGATCCTGTGCCCATTTTTTAATTGGATTATTTGCTTTTTTTTTGGTTGAGGTGCATGAGCTCTTCATATATTTTGGATGTCAACCCTTTATCGGATCTGTCATTTATGAATATATTCTCCCATACTGTAGGATGCATTTTTGTTCTATTGATGGTGTCCTTTGCTGTACAGAAGCTTTTCAGCTTGATATAGTCCCACTTGGTCATTTTTGCTTTTGTTTCCCTTGCCTGGGGAGATACGTTCATGAAGAAGTTGCTCATGTTTATGCCCAAGAGTTTTTTGCCTATGTTTTTTCTAATAGTTTTATGGTTTCATGACTTACATTCAGGTCTTTGATCCATTTCGAATTTACTTTTGTGTGTGGGATTAGACAATGATCCAGTTTCATTCTCTTACATGTAGCTGTCCAGTTTTGCTAACACCAGCTGTTGAAGAGGCTGTCATTTCCCCACTGTAGGTCTCTGGCTCCTTTATCATATATTAATTGACCATATATGGTTAGGGTAGTATCTGGAGTCTCTGTTCTGTTCCGATGGTCTTTGGGTCTGTTCTTGTGCCAGTACCAAATTGTTTTGATTACGGTGGCTTTGTAGTAGAACTTGAAGTAGGGGAGCATAATCCCTGCCCCTTGCTTTATTCTTCCTTCTCAGGATTGCTTTGGCTATTTTGAGTCTTTTGTGGCTCCATATGAATTTTAGAATGATTTGCTCTAGTTTGTTGAAGAATGCTGTTGGTGTTTTGATAGGGATTGCATTGAATCTGTAGATTACTTTAGGCAGGATAGCCGTTTAACAACATTAATTCTTCCAATCCATGAGCATGGGATGTATATCCACTTAATAGTATCTTCTTTAATTTCGCTCATGAGTGTCTTGTACTTTTCAGAGTATAGGTCTTTCACTTCCTTGGTTAGGTATATTCCTAGGTATTTTATTCTTTTTGATGCAACTGTGAATGGAATTGTTTTGCTGATTTCTCTTTCTGCTAGTTCATTGTTAGTGTATAGGAATGCAACAGATTTCTCTGTATTAATTTTGTATCCTGCAACATTGCTGAAATCAGGAATTAGTTCTAGTAGTTTTGGAATGGAGTCTTTAGGGTTTTTTTATGTACAATATCATGTCATCTGCAAACAGTGACAGTTTGACTTCTTCTTTACCAATCTGGATGCCTTCCATTTCTCTGTTTTGTCTGATTGCCATGGCTAGGACCTCCAGTACTATGTTGAATAACAGTGGGGACAGTGGGCATCCATGTCTTGTTCCCGATCTTAGAGGAAAAGCTTTCAGCTTCTCGCTGTTAAGTATGATGTTGGCTGTGGGTTTGTCATATATGGCCTTTATTACGTTGAGGTACTTTCCCTGTATACCCATTTTGTTGAGAGTTTTTATCATGAATGGATGTTGAATTTTGTTGAATGCTTTTTCAGCATCTATGGAAATGATCATGTGGTTTTTGTCCTTCTTTTTGTTGATGTGGTGGATGATGTTGATGGATTTTCAAATGTTGTACCATCCTTGTATCCCTGAGATGAATCCCGCTTGATCATGGTGTATGATCCTCTTGATGTATTTTTGAATTTGTTTGCTTATATTTTGTTGAGTATTTTTGCATCTATGTTCATCAGGGATATTGGTCTGTAATTTTCTTTTTTGGTGGGGTCTTTTCCTGGTTTTGGTATTAGAGTGATGCTGGCTTCATAGAATGAGTTTGGAAGTAGTCCCTCCTCTTCTATTTTTTGGAAAATTTTAAGGAGACTGGGTATTATTTCTTCTCTATATGTCTGATAAAATTCAGTGGTGAATCCATCTGGCACAGGCGTTTTTATCTTGTGTAGTTTTTTGATTACCGATTCAATTTCTTTGCTGGTAATTGGTCTGTTTAGATTTTCTGTTTCTTCCTTGGTTAGTCTTAGAAGGTTGTATTTTTCTAGGAAATTGTCCATTTCTTCTAGGTTTTCCAGCTTGTTAGCATATAGATTTTCATTGTATTCTCTAATAATTCTTTGTATTTCTGTGGGGTCCATTGTGATTTTTCCTTTCTCATTTCTGATTCTGTTGATGTGTGTAGATTCTCTTTTTCTCTTAATAAGTCTGGCTAGGGGCTTATCTATTTTGTTTATTTTTTCAAAGAACCAGCTCTTGGTTTCATTGATTTTTTTCTATTGTTTTATTCTTCTCAATTTTATTTATTTCTTCTCTGATCATTATTATGTCCCTCCTTCTGCTGACTTTGGGCCTCATTTGTTCTTCTTTGTCCAGTTTCAATAATTGTGACTTTAGACTATTCACTTGGGATTGTTCTTCCTTCTTTAAATAGGCCTGGGTTGGTTGGGGCTTTGTGTTGTTGTTGTCATTTGTCTCCATATATTGCTTGATCTCTGTTTTAATTTTGTCATTGATCCATTGATTATTTAGGAGCATGTTGTTAAGCCTCCATGTGTTTGTGAGCCTTTTTGTTTTCTTTGTACAATTTATTTCTAGTTTTATGCCTTTGTGGTCTGTGAAGTTGGTTGGTAGAATTTCAATCTTTTTGAATTTACTGAGGCTCTTTTTGTGGCCTAGTATGTGGTCTCTTCTGGAAAATATTCCATGTGCACTTGAGAAGAATGTGTATCCTGTTGCTTTTGGATGGAGTGTTCTTTACATGTCCATTAGGTCCATCTGTTCTAATACGTTGTTCAGTGCCTCTGTGTCTATTTTTTGTCTGCTTGGTCTGTCCTTTAGAATGAGTGGTGTGTTGACGTCTCCTAAAATGAATTCACTGCATTCTGTTTCCCCCTTTAATTCTGTTAGTATTTATTTCACATATGTAGGTGATCCTGTGTTGGGTGCACAGATATTTATAATAGTTATATCCCCTTGTTGGACTGAGCCCTTTATCATTATATAATGTCCTTGCCTCTTGTTCCTTTCTATGTTTTGAAGTCTATTTTGTCTGATACAAGTACTGCAACTCTTGCTTTTTTCTCCCTATTAGTTGCCTGAAATATCTTTTTCCATCCATTTACTTTCAGTGTGTGTATGTCTTTGGGTTTGAAGTGAGTCTATTGTAGGCACCGTATAGATGGGTCTTGTTTTTTTATCCATTCAGTGACTCTTTGTCTTTTGATTGGTGCATTCAGACCATTTACATTAAGCATGATTATCGATAGGTATGTACTTATTGCCATTGCGGGCTTTAGATTCATGGGTATCAAAGGTTCAAGGATAATTCCCTTAGTATCTAACAGTCTAATTTAACTCACTTAGTATGCTATTATAAACACAACCTAAAGGTTCTTTTTGTTTTTCCTCCTTTTTCTTCCTCCTCCATTCTTTATATTTTAGTTATCATATTCTGTACTCTTTGTCTATCTGTTGATTGACTTTGGGGGTAGTTGATTTAAGTTTTTTTCTGCTTAGTAATTAATTGTTCTACTTTGTTGTGGTTTTATTTCCCCTTGTGACAGCTATTTAGCCTTAGGAATACTTCCATCTATATCAGTCCCTCCAAAATGTACTGTAGAGGTGGTTTGTTGGGGGTAAATTCTCTCAGCTCTTGCTTGTCTGAATATTTTTAAATCCCTCCTTCAAATTTAAATGATTACCTGTCCGGTAGAGTATTCTTGGTTTGAAGCCCTTCTTTTTCATTTCATTAAATATATCATGCCACTCCTTTCCAGCCTGTAAAGTTTCTGTTGAGAAATCTAATGATAGCTTGATGGGTTTTCCTTTGTATGTGATCTTTTTTGTCTCTCTAGTTGCTTTTAAAAGTCTGCTTTATCCTTGATCTTTGCCATTTTAATTATTATATGTCTTGATGTTGTCTTCCTTGGGTACCTTGTGTTGGGAGATCTGTGGATCTCCATGGCCTGAGAGACTATCTCCTTCCCCAGATTGGGAAGTTTTCAGCAATTACCTCCTCAAAGGCACTTTGTATCCCTTTTTCTCTCTCTTCTTCTTCTGGTACCCGTATTATAGGAGTATTGTTCCGTTTGGATTAGTCACACATTTCTCTCAATATTCTTTAATTCTTAGAGATCCTTTTTTCTCTCTGTGCCTCAGCTTCTTTGTATTCCTCTTCTCTAATTTCTATTCTATTTACTGTCTCTTCTACTATATCTAATCTGCTTTTAAATCCCTACATTGTATGTTTCATTTCAGATATGGAATTTCTTAATGATTTAGTCTCCATCTTAAATTCATTCCTGAGTTTTTGAATATTTTTCTGTATCTCCATGAGCATGTTTATGATTTTCATTTTGAACTTTTTTCCAGGAGGATTGGTGAATTCAGTTTCATTTGGCCCTTCTTCTGGGGTTTGTGAGATTTTGGTCTGAACCAGGTTCCTTTGACATTTCATATTTCTATGTGTTGCCCTCTAGTGTCCAGAAGCTCTAGTCTCTGGAGCTGCTCAGCCCCTGGAGTGAGGTTGGGGGTCGCAGGGGAGTGGTACTGGTGCCTGGTGGGAGTAAAGAGCTTTTTCCTTCTTCCTGGCTACAGTGCCTTTCTCCTGTGTCTGAGCCAGTGGGCCGAGTACACAGGTGTAAGTGTCTGTGCTTTGCATCTCTAGCTATTGTAGGTGAGGCCTCCCTCTGGCTTGGCTGACGCCGGTGCAGTGACTGCTGGTTTGTGAGCTGGTGCTGGAAGGCCAGGAGGAAAGCACAGCAGACTGCTGTAACAGTGGGGGGCCTCGGAGCTGAGTAGCTAGCCAGGGGAATGGAGCACCTGAAGCTCCTCAAAGTTTCCCACCTGCTGAGCAGAGCATACCCAGACAACCCTGTCCACCTATCCCTTCTCCCATGCAGCAAGCTCTGTCAAGTCCCTGCCCCTTCAGCAGCCCTCTCTCTCCTAGGAAGCCTCTCAGACCACCCACCTTTCCTTTGTCCCAGAGTGGCTGGATCTGGATCCCCATCCTCCACTAATGGCCAGAATCTGTGTCTCAAGCATTCCACCTGTCCCAGCTCCCCAACCCCACCAACCTCCAGAGCTTCACAAAATGTAGGTCTGTGCTCCTAAGCATATCTCCAGAGATGGGTGTTCAGCAGTCTTAGGCTTCCACCCTCTCTCCGCCCCATTTGTCTTCTTCCTGCCAGTGAGCTGGGGTGGGGGAAGGGCTTGGGTCCTGCCGGATGAAGGCTTTGGTACGTTACCCTGTTTATGTGGTCTGCTCTGTTCTCCAGGTGTATATAGCCTAGTGCAGCCTTCTTCCCTGTTGCTGTTTTAGTAGTAGTTGTATTAACTATGTTTTCATACTATGTGTGGTTTTGGGAGGAGTTCTCTGTCTCACCTCTCACACCACCATCTTGAATCCTCTGTTCAATTTTCTTTTAGAACATATCTTTTATTGTGCAATTTTGTTTTAAAACAATGAGTAATGGGCATTTCATGCAGATTTTGTTACTATGTTTGTTTTAAACTTACCATTAAGGAAGGATTTGCTACTCTAGCACATTTGCCTGTGTCTCCACTCTCCTCCACCTGGCTGGCTGTAACAGTTTGACCAATGCCAAGGAGTTAAGTCAGATATATTTTGCTGTCCCTGTTAGATATTAGTTGGGGCAGACAATCACCAGTGCTGAAGGCATTACATTTACTAGGATTCTTTAAATTATTTCATATGAGGCTTGAGACTTTCTGGCTAGGCTATAAGCAACTTGAAGGCTGGTATCATGTCCATATTCTATAGCTATAGATGTTCTATCTAGCCTGGTATTGGACAAAGAATAATCCCTTAATAAATATTTAGTGAATTCAATTCAGCAAGTAATTTTCAGAAGGTACTGTTTGTAGGAACTGTGACAAAGAATATGGCAAAATTCTGTATCTCAAGTTCACAATCTAGGGAGTATAAAACAATCACAACCCAAGTATTGTAATGTGATGTAAGGTTAGAACAGGGCCAAATGAGAGACATGAACAAAGTACCAGCTTAGATCACACAGCACATCTGATGGAGGTGGGGAAGGGAAATGGGCAAGATACTGAGTGAGAGAATAGCAAAGCAGAAGAGATGAAATTTGCAGTCTATGAATAGAAATAGAATACAGACAGAGTACGCCTTTCAGGTGTAAGAGGGGATAAGAAAGCATGGAAGCCATACTTCAGGTAAATGAATATATTTTACTTGCCTATGTGTGGCCCAAACTTCCCCTGCTTTTCTAACCGGATTCCTTTATCTTCTTCCCTGCTTATTCAAATGGAAATATCCATCATGAAACTACATTCATTCAGCATCTCCAAGAAAATTTTCTCTTTACTCAGGCCAGAAAGAATCTCTCCCTCCCCTGAAATCCCACAGTATCTTATCTATATCACTCCCAGTAGTATTGTTTATGTGTATTGCGGAGACCAGCTCCACAAATGAGCTGAACCTGAGTAGACTGCATGAGGAGCTTTAAGAAAACACAGAAAGATACAAGAAAGACACAGAAACCAAAGCTGGGATCAGGAGGTTCACTGCCCACAGATGGTGGACAAGTGACAGTTTATTTTCTGAACACTGCTTATATACAGAAGCTCATAATGATGTCACTGTCAGACTGATCTCATATTCAGCGATCTTATATCCGGTGTAGTCACTTCTGTTTCTGGTGATCTCATTTCTGGTGATGTCACTCCCTGGTACCTGGATCTGGTGATGTCACTTCTGGGGTGACATCAGATCTGGCCCTCCACAGTGTATGTACATTTTATCTTCTCTACCACAACTAATAAAAAAAACCCTTTAATTTATTTTGCAATTTCTGTTTAAAAAACTGTTTCACTTAGATTGTTCTGTTCTCATGTTTGCTGATGAGAAAACAGGCTCAGAGAGCCCCAAGCTTTACTCTTATCAAGTAATAGAGCCAGGATGAGTCCAGGTTTTCAGAATTCCACCCACTGTGTGTTTTTTTTTTGTCTTCACCAGATCATTCTTTGTGTGCATATGTACATAAAAATAGCTATGAAGGTGACAAAAATTATTTTTACTGACATTTAAAATGTTGCTAGTCCTGACCACTTTACTTCAGATGTCCAGTGAAAATATCTTTTAACTCATTTGACAGATCACCTTTATAAATCATCTTCCTCTTAAGCATATTATGGGAAAGAGTGAATCTTATTCATTTTCATATCCCTACATTTCTTTTTAACACAGATCTTTAGTACATGGTTTCAACAACTTTATCAAGATATGATTGAAGTACCATCAAATTTACCCATGACTAAATGATGTGTACAGTATATACAATGACTAAATGATGTAGAGCACTTTTTATGTGTTTATTGACCATTTATATATTTTCTTTGGAGATCTGTTCAGATCTTTGCAAATTTTTAATTGGATTGTCTTTTTATTCTTTGAGGTTTAAGAGTTATTTGTGTATTATGGATAAATGTTCTTTATCAAATATATGATTATTATTTTCTCCCATTGTGTGACTTCATTTTCTTAATGTCACATTTGAAGCATAATTTTTATTTTTAATTTTTGATGAAGTCCAACTGACCTACTTTCTATTTTGCCATACTGTTTTCTGTTTTGTCCCATATCTAAGAAACCTTTGTCTAATCTAAGGTCACTGAGACCTACTCTATTGTTTTCTTCTTAAAGTTTCATAGTTTTAGCTCTTACCTTTAGATCTAGTATCCATTTTGAGTAATTGTGTGTGTATGGTATGAGATAGAGGTCTAAATTAAACTTTTTGCATTGTCCCAGTAACATTTTTTGAAGAAACTATACTTTCCTCCTTTAAATGCCTTTTCACCTTTGTCAAAAATCTATTGCCCATAATGTAATGGTTTATTTTTGTTCCATTGATCTATATATCTAGCTTTAAGAATGGTTAAGTCCTCTGACTTTGTTCTTCTTTTCTAAAATTGTTCTGGCTGTTCTAGACCCTTTGTCTTTCCATACAAATTTTAGGATTAACTTGACAGTTTTGGCCAAAAAAGAAAAAGTCCTACTAGGACTTTGATAGAGATTGTGTTGAATTTATAGATCAGTTGGAGGATACTTGTGGTCTTAATAATATTGAATCTTTACTTCATGAACATCGAATATCTCTCCATTTATTTAGGTCTTCTTTAGTAATGCACATTTCTTAAATGAGTACATCAATGAAATGGTTCTTTCTGTAAAATACTGAGGTTTCCAGTTTTGTTCTATCAAATCCTGTGTGTATAAAAGAGAAAGGTTTGGCAAGGCCACCAGTGAGTCCTCAAGCCAAAATAAGCTAACAATGTATTTCCTGTTTCCTAGGAATGGACCTGCCTTAGTAACCCTGCCATAACTCAGTAGGTGGTTGGGAGAAGCCTATGGGACACATGGCCTCATCACCAGTGTGATGATGGATTTCAGCACATAGCAGCTAAAGCCCTCAGTCAATTACATTCCCTATAGTTGGAGGACTGTGGGGTGCATTCTCATGGCCATCACAATATATGACCAAGCAGGAGAGCTTCAAAAGGTCTGATCACTGGCCCAGAATCAGTTTTACTTGATGTTCAGTCTTATTGCATCTCTTGTATTATGCAATACAGATTTTCCTACATTCATGCTATCACTGCATTCATGTATTTGACTGAGTCACAGTGGTTCCTGGAGAAGTAGCAAGGGGACTGTGACTGTACCTCAACAATGTTGATTATTTAAGATCTAGCAAGTCCTGCTAAGGAACTGTCCAGATATGTTTCCCTCTTTAATCCTGTGTGCCACTCGCTTTCATTCAGAATAGACTGAATAGGAAGTCCATAGTGGCTGATGAGAGGGCTTCACTTCAAAGGTGTGGACTTTGTACCTATTGAAATGAATGTCATAGGAAGAGTTAGTTTAAGGAAGTAGATGAGAAGAATGGTCTTGGCAACAGTATGTAGGTAGAGTAGGGAGGCTACTGAAAAGATGTATTCCTAGTAGTGAGCACATCAGTGGCATCTTGCCTTCTTTATATATATGGGAATTATACATTTGAATCAGCAAACTTTGCAAAAGTATACTTCCTCAGCTATATTTTCCTCTCTTCATATCTCTAAAACTCAATATTCTATTATAGATGACTTACCAATGGTCCCTGTGCTATCATGTGATTTCCAGGTTTTTTCCATTATATATTTTCAGCCTCCAGTGAAAGCAAGAGATGAGTTGTGTAGTAGAAAGTTCTTCTTAAATTTAGACAGTTAAAAAAAACAGATATCAATACTATAACTATGAAAGAAGTAGGAGTACTGTCTGGGGAAAAGAATTTAGTTTAATCTAAATAGTGTATCTGGTTCCTTTGTCAAATTATTTTCTGAACCTAGGAGGAAGCTGTAATAGTCCTCAGATTTCCCCATACTCTCAAAATAAGTTATTAACACTTCAAAAATATGATCAACCTTTTTGAAAGCCATGGGGCAACTTCACCATTTAAAAGTAAAATTTTGCTTTACTTGATATGATTTCAACTGTTTGGATTCCATTTTACTTTAGTGGCTTGATTCTCATGGCTCTAACCCATCCTAATATACTTATATGAAGAAGTATATTGTATTAAGTAAAATTTTACTAACTTGAAACAAAGAAGATATTTTAACCTGTGGTTTTGCCATGAGAGTGGTTGTAATAAGTATACTAATTTCATCTGTTCTTTCTTGGTTTGTATCTGCTTGCTCCATTTTGTCCTTGGAATGACCTGTCACAAGCAGCAGCAAAACCCTACAGAATTCAGCTGAGGTGTTTAGACAGTTAATTATGATTGAATTATTGGGTGGTGTTTATCAAAGCTCTATTCCTGGCAGGTCACTGCTGCCATAGCAAAGGCTATTTTTCTTTCTTGATTGCCTATTGGTTCAGTCATTACAAAATATTTGGCGATGGATTCTCATTCAAAGCTCATTAATCAACAGAATTGATATACTGTTGAAATGACTCAGGGCCTAGAAACATTGGCTTGTGCCCATTTGTTGCTTCAAGTGTTGGCTTGTAATTGGAATATGCTAATGATGCATGTCTTTAGACACAGATTAATAGAAAATGAGAATTTAGAGATCATCTGTTTCAAGTCTCCTCCACATGCATTTTACCAGGAGGAAACTATGTGGCCCAAGTCATAAGCAAGCGAAAGGGGGCCAAACTCTCTTGGGCCTGTATTTATAGCTCCAGACACCTGCTTTGGTGCTTATTCTACTACCTGTTCAGTTTCTTAAGTGGCCTGGTGGGTCTGAAGTGAGTTCATCAGATATTTCATAGCTACATGGAAGTCAAAAGTGAACATTGTCTGAGATAAGCAACTGTTTAACTTCACATTGAAAACTAAGAGAGAAGATAGTTCTGAACAGAGTGGGATGAAATTTTTCAAATGCATTGTAGAAAATCGAGGTGTATATTTGTGGGGATGATTTCAGGTTGTTGATCACTGATTCATGACACCTGATTTGGAACTGACTATCTGGGCCTGTGTAATCTTGTATGTGACTTTTAAGCACTTGAAATATGGCTAGTCCAACTTAAGATAGCTGAATTGTAAATGTAAATTACACACTGGATCTCAAAATATTAGTATAAAAATGGATATAAAATACCTCATTAACTTTTAAATAATATGTACATATTGAAATTATAATATTTGGATATATTGAGTTGATTAGATTTATTATTAAAATTAATCTAACAATTTTCTTTTCACTTTTTAATGTGGCTACTACAAAATTTTACATTACGTATTGGCTTACATTATGTTTCTATTGGACAGTACTTATCTAGTGTTGCTACTCAAAGTATGGTCCATGGACTAGCAGTGTTGACATTTTCTGAGAGCTTGATATAAATGTAGAGTTCTACGTACGTATCACACCAAATGCACTGAATCTGAGTCTACATTTTAACAAGATTCCTAAGGTGATTTCTATGCATATTACCACTTGATAAACATTGGTCTAGCACATGCATTCCCTTTTCAGATACCTCCTACTTCTCCATGTAGAACTTGTTGAACCCCTGCCCTGACATGAGGCAATTAGGGTTAGGTCAACCCAAGACGTGATGGCTATAGCTTTGATATATTTTTTAAGCTACCTTTATGTGCCAAGGCCCTCTGCTCCCAAAGAGTCCTACCCTCCTTTAATACCAACATGATTCTTACTAATAAATCAGATGGCAGTGATGAAGGCAGAAACAGAAAGCCGAGGATGAAAAGTGCAAATGATGTTGATACCCAAATCTAGCTTTTGCTCAGATGTCTCTCCTCGTTCTACATGTGCACAGCCAACTGTCTGTTTTACATCTACCGCTGCAATACTATTGGAATCTCAATACAAGGTGTCCAAAATGACATTTACTACATTATCTATAAAATATGCTTCCTTTTGTATTTCCTATCCTGATGAATATCACCACCATCTACCTGTATACCCAAGTGAGACCTGGAAGTCATGATTAATAATCCTTTTCTCACTGTTCCCCCTAAACCTAAATTCTAATTGGCTACTTAGTACAATCAATGTACCTCAGATCTCTCTCTTGAATAAGTTCTTACTTTCCATTTCCATTGTTCTAATTTAGTTTTCATTAAATCTTGCCTGAATTATTATACGAGCATCTTGCCTAATCATCTCCCTCTAGTCTGTCTCCCTTCTAGCCATCTTCCATGTTGGAGCTATTAATACCTTTCTCGCATGCACATCTGATCATGACTGAAACCTTTTCCTGACCTCCCAGTAGCTTAATCTTGTGAAATAGGACATGACAGTACCTATGTCAAACGTTTGTTGTGATAAGTATGTAAGTTAACGTATATAAAATGTTTAGAACAGTACCTGGCACAGAGGAAGCACTATGTAGGTATTATAATTATTATTCAAGACTGTTTATACCATATGACCTCAGCGTACCTCTGGTAAAACCAGTGTTCTATCCATTTCTTGGAACACACAAAGCATTTTATGTTTTATGTATGTTCCCTCGTACTGTTTGCTCTGCCTGGAATACACTTATTTTATTTTTGTGCCTAGAAAAATCCTATTTCACATTTTTTTCTGGCTTGAGTTGGTTCCTAGCCTTCAAGTCTTCTTTTTTAAAAAATGTCAAAAATTTACCAGTATTCCATGCTTGTGGATTAATGCTGGAAGCTTATGTATCCATTTGATAAATGTACGATGTTGTCCAAATGGAATGTAGGGCAACATTTCAGATTTCATTCCCATGAACATTCAAACCAAAGTAACCAAAGCTCTCCCAGACTGCGAACTGAACAGCTAATTTATAAACAGAACAGCAGGTGGTATCCTAATTTATCCAAACTCAGAGGAAAAAGAGTAATTTGTGACCTTCCCACAGACACTGACTGAAAAACAAGATTTTGATCAGCCTGTTTATATATAAAATTTTAAAGCATTATTGCTTGGTGTTTTTCTCTTGTTTCATTTGAAATAATTAAAATTAGAATTAAAGAAATAACTTGCTTTGCAAAATGTATCTCTTCTAGAAGAGATACAGTTCAATGGACTTATATCAAATAAAATACTATCATAATGTTATTACGCAAATTTGGAATTTAAGGCAAACTGATAGAGACTCCTACTAGGACATCACCTCCTCACTTAATGTTTCCTTACATGTGAACTCTGACAACCTGTGTTAGCATCCCTTGCAGTTGCCTATTAAAACTTCCAAATTCCTCATGATACATAGGTACCCCAGAGCTATGAAGTAGAATCTCTGGGAGCAAGTCCAGGAATCATTTCTAATAAGCTTCCCTCCAAGTAATGCATGTGTACATAAATTTCTGAGAACTGAGCTAAGGCTTCAGTTTGGTTCATCCATATTTGCTGCTGGTCCCCAACAGGAACCTTCTGCTATAGTTTATTGGATTGCTGTGGTGATTCTTTAAACATACATTGCTCCTTTCTGCCTATCTTTCCTTGTGCTGGTTCCTCTGCCTTTGATCCAATCTCTATCTTGCCATTGACTTTTTTTTCATTTTTCACTATTTATTTGTTTTCAAATGTTCTCTACATAAAAATGTTTTCTTTGGGTTCTGTTGCTGGAAAATCTCTCTCTTTCCTACTAAACACTTAGTGTGTTCCACTCATGAAATCTTGCGCATATTGACTTGAGCATTTGGTATGTGAATTGGCATCTTAGTTTTATCTCTCCTAGGATGAATCTGTGTCTTATTCATCACTCAAATCCTGCATATGCAATTGTGCATACAAACATTCCATCTCTTATAGGGCAGAAACATGCAACAAACTTAAAATTTTGTTTATTAGAAGAAAAAGTGAATACATTTTTATAGAGAGATTTTCTTATACTGAAGAGTTGGCATAATTCAGTAGGGTAACTGAATCCTCGAAACAAAGATATGATTTGGGGCAGCTTGGTAGAGTAAAACCTAAAGCCACAATCTTCTAGATGTGTGTCTGCCCAGTCCGACCTTCTGCTCAGACCCTCTAGTCCTCTGCCTCCTGTATACCAAGGGATTCTATGTTGCTTCTCTCCTGGAGGTCTTACATGGAGGTCTCTGCCAAGAATTTTGCCCTTGATGTCTTTTTCTCTGATCCTGGATTCTTATTCTAAGCCAGATTAGCTATACCAAAGCCATTCAGTGGGCAGGACCAGATCCCTTCCCTTAAGAGGTATTTGTGTATATGTAACAAGGTACATTTGCCAGTGGATGATTAAGCTAATTCAGAGATAACAGGTACCGCAGTATAACACAGAGCTGTATCACACGAAGAGCTCTTCTCAATGGATCTCTCAGAAACAGAAAGGTGAGTGCTTACTCCCGATGTCTTTCTTCTAGCAGCCACAGTATTGCTTTAGCTCCTAGCTCCCGGCCTAATTATTCCAAACTTAGAAAAAAGCCATGGTATTGAACCAGGACATAGTTCAGACCCAGAAAAGAGATTTTAAATGAAAGTCAGAGGTATCCAAGCCTGAGAGAGCACAGACACATACATATAAAACCTATTTATACCAGATATAAAAACTTAGATGAAAATCTTTCCAGTTGACTACCTCAAATAGTTGAATCCATTTTTAATAAATGTTGTGCTGTTTTAGGGAAACAACCTTTGACTTAGAACCAGAAGAAATAGAATGTGGTGAAATAGCTGAAAATAGAGGATTCCCTGGAAAACACAAACTAAGCTTTAATGTCGCATGGCTCTAGCAAACATTTTACATTGAAAATTCTGACTTCACTGTACAACAGCAGAAACCATGGGTGGAGTAGTTAATGTCCATAGTTTTTCTCTGTAAACATCTTTTTACTCTAACTAGAAGAATGTTCGCCAATAAAAATGCACACCCAAATGAATTAATATAGTTATTGGTTGAGATTAAATGTTTCTAATTGAGAGCTTTCATGGCTGTTATGACAAAAATTTCTGCAGCCCTTCACAAACCTTGAAACTGGCTCAAACTGATAGTAACCAACTGAGTTATAATACTGGTGAATAGCCACACATTTCCCACTTTGAAAATACAAGTGATCAGAGAGCCATTCAGCTCAAAAGAAAATGATTGTCATCCAAGCAGGAGGTTTGTTGAGCCTTATGGAACAAATCTGATAAAGTTTTAAAATGATAAAATGATAGCATCACTCACTCAGGACACTACAGAGTTAGAATTGATATGCTCATTGCTCGTGGCAGCTGTGATGCTCTTGTCCTGAAAAGGCTTTAATGGGGCCTGATTTTCTTGCCTTCTCTGTTATGGATCCTCTCAAGACATCATTCATTCATTCAAGACATCTTTATTGCATTCTTACTCTATGCCAAACACTTTGACAGTCTTTCAAGACTATTTCTTACTATTTTCTCTTTCTTTGAGCTCTGAGACACTACATTCTCCTAGTTCTGCTCCCTACTCATAGATGAAGCCTTCTCTTTCTCTGTTTACCTCTAACATGCGGGTGTTTCCCAGGCCTTTTTCCTTAGTTCTTTTCTTGTTCTACACTCTCCCTTGGTAACATCCTATATTCAGCATGACTCCTAAAAATCCACATCTTTAGCTCTAGCTTCTCTCCTGAACTCTAGATACAAACTTTCAGCTGCCATGCTGGCAAAGTCATCATGGTTACTCTATTGAAACCTTCTTTGTTATCTGAACGACATCTACTATCTTCTACCTAATCCCTATCTTTGACACCATTTTTTCCTTTCAGTCCATATCAAATGGGCTTTCACAACTTGTTAATTCTACCTTTCCAGTATATTCTCTTCTTTCCATTCCTACCTCTGACATCTTAGTTTAAACCAGTAATTACAAACTGGCAGTTTGTAGGCTAGATGTGTTTGTTCCCCAACAGAAAACTATTTTTTTAATGTAACTGTGTCTAAGATGAATGTAATACTCTCTAGTTCACTATAATTCTGCTCTGTCCCCTATAGAATTGAGCCAGTACCTTGCAACTAATACGTAATCAAGCAATATCTTGAATTGAGTGCCTTGTCCTCAAAAAGCTTGTAACAAGACTAGAGAACAAGAAATACATGTATGTGAAATTGTTTAGTAACAACTCTTAGCAGAAAATAAGAATATCACAGAAAAGCAGGCAATACTAACATAATTAAGTCATAGTTTTCCATGCAGTAGAAGAAAGAAGAGATCACTTTGGTTGGGAGTACTCAGAAGGATTCACAGAGGAGAAGGGATTTGATCTAAGTCTTGAACTCAAGGATGGAAAGAGTATATAAAATATGAAGTAGAGTCACTTTGTTTTGATATTTACATCGAAAATAAGGACTACATTGCAAATACTCTGGGTATAGAAAGGTTGAAGAGGGAGAGTGGATACTCAAAATCCTAACACTGGAATATATGAAAGAGAGTCCCTTGATGATTGCAAGAGTAAATATAAAACTGACAAATGGAAGTGTTACTTTAAATAGTGGGAAGTACATTTCTGAAAATTTCAACAGCTTTAAATAAATTCAGGACTTTGGATAAACCCATTCAATAAATTTATAAATGACAAAACATGGGCTGTGAGAGAAACCAAACTATTTTGGAAAAGGTGCTGGGAAATTAATCATGTCCTCCCATCACATTCTTCTGTATTCCTATTAAAAGCCAGCATATTGAGCTGCATGGTGCATGCTGTGGGCCCAGAAGCACAGTTTTCACATTCTCACTATCTTCATTCTCTATTACTATTAGATATGATAAGGTGCGGCACTTGCCTTAGTTCATGTTAGTGCCAGATTGTAGCCAGAGGTCCTCAGGTTCTCTTTGCTGATGAAGAGGTCAGCCTGTAAACAGCTTGGAAAGAAAGACCATGCCTTGCTTCTTTATCAGTCACAGTGTCTAGAATAGTGCAGTGAACATAGAGGCTGTTCCTGAACTCTTGTGGATGGATTTCCTCTGGCAGAATCTAAGAATTTAGTGTTGTTCATTGGCACCTGGACCTTTGTCTTGGCTCAGATACAGGTCATGTCGGCTTCCTCCCCGTGTCAGACCCACAGATAGAGGAGGCGACGCGATGAGATATCGAAGACCTGAGTAGGCCAGCCAGGGGACTCAAGGCATACCAGCTCAAGAGTGGTGCTGAGAGGGCACCTCTCATATTTATTAGTCACACAAATACATCCAAGGACAATTGGTGATTTCATGCATACAACTGTTGGCTTGTGTTCTCAGTGCACAACTCCCTCTGAAACGCTTCCCAGCACAGCACAATAGGGGAGATAACAATGTTGCAGGAACTGGCCTTGGTTAAGGTACAACATTCCTTTAAGGAACGCATCACATTCCTCAAGGCACATTACTGATTAGTAGAGAAAAACAGTTGAGTTATTATATTTTGAGCCCACAGATCATACTGCTTTTTGCCTTCACTCTCCCAGCATTCCCTTTTCCTCAGAGCCTGTGGTGCTCTGTCATTTTTGGAGGTGCTTATAGACAGGCTGGTACTATGGTGAAGTCAAGGGCAGCTGAATTGTAACTGTCCTACTCCAGCTGGGCTCAGCAATACTGCGTTTGACATGAGCTAGGCTACAGAAGGATGACCTTTTCTTTTCTTGTGGGGGTTTTTTCACCCTCAACATCTTTTGCTGCCCTCACTTTCCCTACAACTGATTATCTGAAGCAGTTTAACTATTTGTTTATTTGAAATAGCAGCACAGCAAACCGTTTGACAGATACCCCCACTGGGGGGTTGTACTAGTATATAGCTCACCACTGCCAGGACAGATCCCAGCCATTTGATGCATTGCTTTTGATGGTTTCTCTTGGATGTTCTACTTTGTCATTTACCGTGTAGATTCCTTACTGAGAAGTCCAGGGATCCTAGAAACATATAGAGAATAATTTATTAATAAAGCTCCAAATTAACAAGTGGTCTCAGATTTTAGCTGTTGGAACTCTGCCACCAGATGTATTTTCAGAATCTAATAATAGTATATTGAGCATTGGGAAAGGAACTAAAGGTGGGAAGATGGTTGGGACATTGGAGAGATATTTGATAAGTATGTGTATGAGGATAAGGGGAGATACATTTTAAACAAAAACCATCAAAATAAAAGATCATTTAAAAAATCAGAACTCCTGATTTAAAAAATCATAACCCAATGTTATCCTTATGCTTATGCCAGACTGGGCCTAGGGCAGGTATGTTCTCTCAGAAAACACCTGCCTGCTTGAAAGTTTGAAGGAATCCTGGTTAGTGAGGTTTCTAATTAGAACTAAGAGAAACAAAGGCAGATATCAGTCAGATGCAAAACTGGTGGAGAATACACATACAAAAAGAACGTGATTGCTTATTTCATGTTGGACACTAGAGTGTGCAAAAACTTACTGAATGACTTCGTAAGGGTGGGACCGTGGAAGCAGTCCACTCTGAGGACAGGCAATAAAGGAGTGCATTGTCTGTTATGACATATAAACAATTATAAATCTGACTGTGAGTCCGTATTTTACTATCATCATGTGTCAGCAATTCTAAGCAATAAAACACTCCTCCACTGCCAGAGTAGACAGTTTCCTGACACTCTGCTACCCGCTAACTACACCCTCAATATTCTCTCTCTCTCTCTCTCTCTCTCTCTCTCTCTCTCTCTCTCTCTCTCTCTCTCTCTCTCTCTCTCTCTCTCTCTCTCTCACACACACACACACACACACACAAAACACACAGGGAAGGAGAAAGAGAAAGAAAGACCACTGCACCTTATGTACCTTACATTGTAGCAGTCTAGGCCTAATCCTTTCTTAAATCAAAAAGAAAGATTTACCTTTCTCTTTCTGTCTGTATTTACTCCTTAAGTAAATTTCTAAATGCTGATGACTCTGAAATTAATATCTCTGTTTTGTCCAACTACCAAGTCCACATCTCTGCATGGAAGTCTGATAAACATGTCACATGTAACATTTCCAAAGTTGAATTTGTAGTGTTCTCTAAAACTTACAGTCTTCCCCATGTCAATTGATGGGAACTTCATCCTTTCAGTTAGTCAGACCAAAAATCTTGGAGTCATCCTTGACTCATTCTCCTTCTCTAACACAGCACAAATGCATAAAAAATCATCTTGCCTCTAAGTTCAGGAAGTTTCCAGTATCTAAGGAGTACTCACCACTCTCACTGCTGGTCTAAGCCACCATTATTTCTTCCTTGATATACTGTAAAAGCCTCCTGATGTATCTCCCTGGTTTCATAAGAATAAAAACTGAGGTCCCATATACATCTGGTATCCTGACACTTCTGTCATTTCATCTCCTATTTCACTCCCTCTGTCAGCCACACTGGCTGCTTTGCTATTCCCTGAACATACAGAGCACTCCCTGGCCTGATGGGATGTTTCTTCTGCCTGGGATTCTCTTCCACCCTGATATCTGCATGTTTCACTTCCTCATGGCCCTCATGTCTTTGACCCAATATCACCTCAATGACGCCTAACCTGACCTGCTTGTTTAATATGCAGCTAACTCCCACTCCACTGCCGCTTTCTCATGCTATCATCTATCCACTTTCCCTTGATCTAGGATTTTCTTTTTCCCATGTCATTTATTACTTTCTAACATTCTATGAAATTTACTTACTTGTTCTACTTATTGTTTATTATCTGTCTCCCCTCACTAGAATGTCACCATGAATTTTTGTTTCTTTGGTTCACTCACATATTCCCAATGCCTAGAATAGTTCCTCTGTGACATAGAGTATGTGTTCAATAAATTATTGTTAAATGTACAAGTGACTTTTATTTAACTACATCTATCTCACTGCTCATGAAAGTAACTGACTGGAGACAGAGAAATCCAGGTATGTGGCGGGCCTACACATCAGAATCAGGCACTTCAGTATACACTTATTTGCACTTTGAAGAGTGTGTGGATATTTGTACATTATCTTGTTTGGATCATAACCTCATTATCAGCAGAAATTGTAAATGCTTGTTCATACACACTTGCAATCTCTTGTTTTCTCCCGACCTAGATGAAGAGGTATATCATAAGAAGAATCCCCTTGCTTCAGCAAATGTCAGTTACTCTTATTCACTTGTACACATTGGCACATTCATTCATTCTTTGTGCGGTTTGTATTTTCATTCACTGAAGATTGTTTTAAAAGTAATCACCACCTAGAAAGCTCCTGAATTAACTCTTAGTTAACTGGCATTTAAAACTAACCTTTAGTCTCCAGCTAACCTGTAAACAAGATTTTGCTTTACTGCTTTGATTTATGTATAAAACAACAGTCTTTAACATGTAAGTTTGTAAGATCTCCCATCAGCTATGTGACAGATGTTAAGAATTGTCATTTCCATCTATCAGGCAAAGAACATAATTCAGTGATTACTTAGGCCTATATTGAAATATTTCACTACAAGTGTTTTTAGTTATATGATCTTTTTTTATTCCATGATTACCCATGACTTTCTCTCAAAGTTTTCTTCACAACTTTTCACAGGGAAATCCTGTCGATGCTTTTAGCCACATCTAGTAAGATTGTTCCCAAAGACTTTTGTTGAGAAGAGGGAAAGACCACTGACTAGCTTCATAGGGAAGGATAGAATGGGATTAGAAATATAACCTTACAGGAGATTTAGTCCGTTCTGTTTTAACTAACAATGAGCCAGACAAGCTCCTATATTTATAAAACTGAGCCATTGGTCAAAACATAAAGGATATAACTTTTGGGGACAAAATGTTGAAAATATCAATTCTGTAATAAGGTTAAACCTGTTTCTTATTTATTTAATCTCAATGCACAGCAGACCATATGTTGATTTATTTGAAAAGAAACAATTTGCAATTAAAGTGAGTTTTTAAGTCAGGAAGCCCTGGCAATTTGGTTTGACACTATACTTTGGGGGATAAATTTTGAAAATTCCTACTTTACAATAAGGAAGACCTCATTTCTGTCTTTCTAAAGACTTATATATAATGTTTTATCTGAAAAGAAAAATAGGAAAGTACAGCAATTGGCTGCATCCTGAAACCTAGGCAATAGATGTGACATAACTGCTCTATTGAAAAATAATGAGGAATCCTCTAAAATAGAAAGGTTGGTCAGGTAGGTAAGTTGAAAAGTCATAGTCCTTGGAAGGCCTATTCTAATCTCATAGCTAGTGAATTGCTGATATTCCATCAAGCAAGGCAAGGCTAGCCTTACATGTATGTAATATGTTCTTTGGAGTACTGCTTTTTATTTTATGTCTTTAAAATGGAATGTAATTTGAAAAACTGCATTGCAAATATTTATAAAATATAGAATGAATTTTAAAAGATTTACTGTAATACCACTATTCTTATATGACTTCTATTAATATTTTGGTGTGTTTCATTTCAGTCTCTTTTCCTACTTATGGAAGTTACATAGTTGTAATCACACTATCCTTTACAATTTTGTATGCTGCTTTTTAAGAGTTAATATGCAATACTATATCATAAGCATTTCCCAACTGTTGCAAAATTCTCATGATTTAATGACTGTATAATGGTTAATTGAATAAATGTAGCATGATGGACATTTGAATTCTTTCCAATTTGGACCATTGCAAATGACTACTTGATGGGCATGTATCCACATCATCATTTCTATGTATCTATATATACACATCCATAATTGGTATTTTTTTCTAGTGTAGTTAGTCACAAATCAAGCCATTAGGTCAAAGGATACAGTTCTTTAATAAAATGACATTGCAGTTTCATTTTGTCTTTGCAAAAAGTAGGTGGGTGTGTTTATGTATGTCTGGAAAGAAACATATAGGCTTAAAATTTAACAGTGATTATTTCTGGTGGGTTTGCAGATAAATAACTGATTTTCTTTATTTTTTAATTCAGTTATTGTCAAAATTTTCTGCAGTGAATATGCATTACTTTTAAATTTGGAAGTAATAATAAAACAAAAGCAGAGTGAAGTGTAATGACTTAGAGCACAGGCTCTGGAGGCAGACTGCCTAGGTTTGATTTTCTGCAGAGCTACTTATTAGCTCTGTGATTTTAGGCAAGTAACAACCTGTGTCTCAGTTTTGTTGTCTGTAAATTGAGATAATAATGGTGCCTAGCTCATAAAGCTGTTGACCTCTCATCTGTATTTTGAGGATTAATAAATTAATCTATGTAGAATGTTAAGAACAGTCTTTAGCATGTAATACCCCATAAATGTGAGCTATCATTATTATTTAGTACTGGAACAGCAACTCAAAACTTCCATTCCTCACACTGATCATCTCCTCTGAAACTTAAGGTCAGCAAATCAATCCATTCATAGAAACAAATATACTTGACTTTACTAAAGAGCTGCAGTGATTAGGAGAGGCAGTAGCTGATTGATACCCAGATTCTTCTACCACTCCATTTGTATACACTGTCCTCTCTGTTCTCTAGAATAGTTTTATTGAAGGGAAAGGCAGGATATTCTGAGCAACTTAGGTGCTTGGACAAGGGAGAAATATAAAGCAAGCTTTCAAAGACAATCTTCACATACATTATAATATTATCTCTGATTGACACTGAACTTAGAATGCAGTGAAATATAAATCTGAAAATTTATAGAAGTGGATATGTCTTGGTACAAATCCCTATAATTCTCAAACGTGGCTCTCTCCTAGAAGCAAAATTGATTGTCTTCCTTCATCAAACGTTGCAAAACTGAGTTCTTGTCCAAATACCAATGATTTACAGGAACAACTGATCAGTAAATATAAAAATGAGAACTGGGTTTTATTTATTTTGTACTGTCAAGATGAGTAATCTACCCAGAGACTCACATTTAATATTGGGGAATAATTTATAAATTCTCAAATGGATATAAGAAGTTAATGCCTTTTTATCATGATTGACTCTGGAATGGAAGTACAATATAGAGATTATAACCAGTAATATTGTAATATCTTGGTATGGTAATGGAGTAATTATACTTAACTGTGACAAATATCTAGTGATATATGTAATTGTTGAGAACTGTTCTGTACATCTGAAACCAATATAAAATTGTCTATATTCCAATAAAAATGTAAATAAAAAAATCATTTACCAGATGCCCACTCAGTTTTCTACTTTCTACCCTTTTGTTTTCCCCAAAACGATATATAAACAAGTAAATATCCTAGAGAAGCTCACTGTGTGACAGGTCACCAGAGAGATTAGTTCATAGAATGAATAATTATTTTATCTGTCAGTTAAACACAGGATTTTCATATGTGGAACACATATAATGTACTTTTACTATATCACGTGGATGAGGTCTTTATAAAATGACGCCTTTCTGAGACCCACTGTAGTCTTTTTCAGTCTTTTGATACTTTAATACTTTGAAGAAAGAAAAGTAAATATCCATCTAGTTATCTAGAAGTTCTTTTCATCAAAAGGCTTTATACAGTACATGTGAAATGAACTCCAAATCAATATTTCCCAATTAGAATCTAATTGCTCTGAGCAAGATAGTGGCATTTTGGGTCAGTCACCAAACATTGTACAGTTCCTTGTTTCTCCAGATGTTACCAGCTTCTTTTCATGCCCTAGGATGTACCACAGAATGTATATTCAGGGGGTGGTTGGGTATTTAATTTGCCTACTTCTGACCCTCAAATCAAAAGACATTAACTATGTATATATATTAGTCATGGTATAAGCACAGGAAAAGGCTTAAACTGTTTGTATTCTTTTCTAGGGAGTAATATAAAAATTACACTAACAGTATAATAAGGCACTCGAAGCTCAGAGCATAACTGCTGTCTCCTTTGTGGCAGGCTGCAGACAGGAAGCTGTTATCTGGGCCAAGAGGGCAGGAAGTTTACCCAATAACAGTGACATCATTCAAACCTACTCTTCACTTTTCTTTAACTCTCCCTCATATAAGTAGGCAGTACTACAAAGTTAGCACACACACACACACACACACACACACACACACACATACATATACACTCACATGCTTTATCTTAAGCAGAAACCAATGAAATATAAAGCCTACCAGCCTTTTGAACAAGCTGCCTCTCACTTGGGCCTAATAAAATCTGATTGGATTAGGAAATGCAGTTTAATGACTCTCATAAACCAGGAGTCAATGATTCCATGCCCCAGGACAATGAAAGGAAAAAAGTTAGGTAATATTGGTAGCTTTGAACACACAATGTGGTGTATGAACTCCACGTATTTCATTTTTGATTTCTATGAGCAGTGATTTGTTGTTGTTGTTGTTATAAAAATAAGAGAAAGGAAAACTACTGGAGTGCTCAGATACTCACTTCTCTGAACTAGCATAACCCTTAAGGAAACAAAAGCTCTGCCTCTGAATAACCTATAGAGTCTATCAGAAGAAAACAGTACCTTCATTTTCATCCTCCCCAGAGAGCCTTCTGCCAAATGAGGAAGTAGGTGGCATAGTGACCAAGGCTTCCATCTGTGACAGCAGGAAAGTAGGATCTGACTTCTCCCTGAAGAAGAATGTCAGGCCTTTGTCATGGCGGTTTTGGGAGACAGGACAAACATCAGTGTCACAACCTAGCTTGGGTTCAACTGACTTTCCCTGAATGGGGCTGTTTTATTTCCAAGATGCAACCTGGTCTCTTGATGTCATAAGCAGCTCAAGTGTAAGGGTTTGAGGGAGGAGGTACTCTAGTTTAAGACCAGTTTCTTTTTAAGGACCTCATTGTGTAATAATTCCACATCGAAAAGGATAGGAAATGTAGCTATTTTTCTCCAGGTAGAATTGTTGAAAGAGGCATATTTAAACGGCCGTCTCCACTTTTAGCAGAAAAAATACACAGGTTGTTCTCCATGAGGAAGAAGGCTGGCTGCCAAGTCCAGAAGGAATGTGAATGTGGAATTGAGTTTGAAATAAACTGATTCCCAAAGGTCTCCTTCATAAAATGGCATACACATCTGCTTGTCAGGTGGTACAGAATCTTTTTGAAAATTCATTGTTTTATATTAGTGTATTATTTCTCAAACTCTTCCTTATAGTGCCCTCTCACCTCATCCAGTACCTAGAAGGGGTTTATCTTGTATCAATTCTGGCTCCTTATTCTTGGGCCAAGTGTTAACCCTTAGCCAGTCGTACACATGGTGTAAACTGTGGACTACAGTGGTGTCTGGGGTCAGACAGACTTGGATCTGAATCTTTTTTGGTCACTTGCTAGTTGTGTGACTGTGGGCAAAGTACTTCTCTGAGCCTCATTTTCCACATTTGTAAAGCTGGACTAATAATATCACCTATGTCACAGATTTGCATTAAGGATTGAGCATGATAATGTAACAAAGAGCTTTGCACCATTTCTAGAAAACACTCAGAAATGGCAGATTTTGCTTTTATTTTCAGTTGTGGTGTTTTAATTCACATTTCATCATCACCATCATCATCACCAGACAACATTGCAGAGAGGGGCTGTGGGCAGAACTGGTCACAGGATCAAGAAGATGTCTCTAGGCCAGAGTTTCCTAATAATGGCACTTGACATTTTGGGCTGGATAATTCTCAGTTGGGCTGGGAAGAAGTTGTTCTCTGCACTGTACAGTATGTAGCAGCATCCCTGGCTTCTACCCACTAGCTGCCAGTACCTCCCCACCCGATCTCTACGCTGCGCAACCAAAAGTGTTTTCAGATGTTGCCAAATGTCCTCTGGAGGGCAACATGGCCCCCAGTTGAGAACCACTGTTCTAGGCATTCTTTGGTTTAAAAATTTCCATGAAAACTATCTGCCATTCTACCATTATTATACCTGTTGCTCTTCATTACCTTACCTCTCCTTTCATCTGTCAACTTTGGTCTTCATTTTGTACTCTCCCTTTTGTTTCTCGACACACCCTTGTTTTAACCTTCACTTTGGAACATAAATCCTATTCTCTTCTGGTTGTATTACAAACCTGTAACTCTGTGACAGCCACTTGTGACCCTCAATATATTTCTGGACTAATCATTTATTGTTTCTGGCTTTACCCTTCCAGCCTTTATCTGCTAATCCCTAGTGCTAGACCAGTGGCCTCTTACCAGAGCCTTTCCTTTAAATTTTTGTATAAAAGACAATTGAAATAAGGATGCTGGGGCCAGACATCTTGGGTTGGAATCCCAGCTCTTCCAGTCGCTCACTTAGTGAGCTTAACCTTAAATTTTCCATTTTCCTCCACTTGTAAAATAAGGATATGAATAATCAGTACTTCACGGTGTTGTGGTGGGGTTAAGTGGGTTAAAACATACTTAGAACACTACCTGGCACAATGGAAAACACCAAGTAGTGAAAACGGTTATTATTATTACTATGCTCTCCCACGTGAGAACTATTAGAATAATGCAAGCTTTAACTCGCTAACCTCCAGGTCACGTCTCAGTGTTCCAAAAAGGGTGCCAAATTTTTCATGCCATGATGATATTGAAAATGATAAATGTTTGTCCAGTACACAGGAGTAAAGGGAGGAGGCTTTCACCACTCGATGGCTGAGCAGATATATAACCCATTTGTGATGTGCAGGTGTCCATTGTACTCTGATTTGAAAGCTTTGTGTCAGGCTCATCAAAATTAAAGTATAAATGTTCCAAGTGCTGACCCAGTTAGAAACTCTGATTTCCAGTTTTGACACTTAGACCCCAGCACCTTCTAGGTCCACAGGCCTTGCAAGGTCTATAGATATTCTATGGTTTTCCTCTTTGAAAAATTTAAGATAAAATAAAACAAAGCAACTTCTGTTTAATATTATGAAGTTTTAAACATATATATATATATATATATATATATATATATATATATATATATATATATATATACACTTTTTTCCTCTAAAACCTCAGAATCTAACAAACTCCACAAGTGTAGAGGTATGAGAATTAAACTCAGTGTTAGAGAACAGGAGCTCTTCAGTCCAATTTCACATGAGAACCCACTCTTTTTATTTTGTAATTTTCTTTGGAAAGGGTTGGGGCAAAAATAGCTCATGATATAAAAAGGGCTATTTCTCTGATTTTCTACTTGAGTCCTGTGGTTTTGATTTTCATTTGTGACCTCTCCAAAGCACTGATTTTAATGTCCTCATTAACATCTGCTTCCTCTGCATGATTCACCCCATTCAAGCCATTGATTCATTCATCTGTTCAGCACAATATGAATAATATACTAACTTCCTCTCAGAGACATTCTAAATTGTGGCTTAAATATGTTGAGCCAGAAAAACAATGTTTTTTAGTCAACTTCCTGAAAATTCTCCTAGACAAAAGGATGATGCAAATGGACCTTTAGAGGTAAAGTAGGACTTTGGCTGAAGAAGCCAACCCTTCCAATCAAGGTCTGACTTAGCATGCTGTCAGCTCTTCCAGAATGTGTGGCACTGCACGATTTCTTCTAATTTCCCATGGCCATTGTCAGTGCCCTAGTTTCTGCCTTTGACTTTTGTGTTAGCCACATGAGTAGACTGCTTACTTTTCCACTTCCAAGACCTCCCATGTTAATTTCCCTAAACATAGCTTTGATAGTATCGTTTCACTACCCCCAGTCCTTCAAAGGCTCCCTACTGCTTAATGAATAAAGTCCTAGGAATCATTGAAATCCCAGAATGTCAGCATTGGAAGGAATCCTGGAGTATATAATTCAGTGGTTGCCAAACTCTGGTCTCCGGACTAGTATCAGAAGTTTGCACCAATCCTCAGTGGAAAGAAAAAGTAAAGACAATGAATGAAGTAAGCATCCCGAAAAACTAAATTTATCTGTTTAAAAATTCTTTGAAATTTTCGTGAGTTTTTGTCTTGAAATATCCTTTCTTTTATGATATCATGGTACAAATAGATGGTAACTTTTAATTTGTTTGCTGTTTTTAATGTCCATACTAGGCAAAATGATGATCGCAACCATTTGTTGCTTCATGTCCACCCTCTTTAAAATTTTACTGATCCAAAAGTCTGGGAGCCACTCATTTCATAGATTAGAAAATTGAGGAAAGAAGGATCAAATAAGTTGCCTAATGCCATACTGATAGTGGCAGTCCTGAAATTCAAACCCTGATGTTAGCCTCAGTTCTTAACCATGATATTCAAAGCTCTCTGTATTTAAATCTCCATATACCTATGCATCTTTATCACCATGGTGCCTGTGGGTAAAATTGTATCATTTCCAGAATATCTCACCTGGCTTTGGTGCATTTGGGTATCCCTAGGGGTGGAGAGATGTCCATGTCAATGGCTAATTACCTGGGCAACTGAGGGTGTGTCTGAACCTGAGAGGTTAAAGGAGAGGGGCTGGCTTGCTTGCTTGCTTCTTTCCAGAACAAGGGAGAGAGATGGCGCTGGACTGCAGTTTGTAAGCAATAAACAGGTTTTAAACTTTATTTCTCTGTTTGACCGATTTTAGTTTTTGGAGGTATTTTGCCCCGGGATTTCCTCTCCCTGGACTTAACAGTGCCCTAAAAGAAACCTTATGTTGTAAACAGTTATAATCATTTGCCATTCCTTAAATGTGCCTTACCTTCTTTCACTACCCTGGCTATTCTCCTAAAATCCCACCCAGTTCAATTGCTGCCTCTTTTACAATAGTTCAGTCAGAAGCGATCCTTCTCTTCTGTATGCTTGCATAAATTCATACCACTTTCCAATATACTATATCTTCCCCTTGTTCTCATCATCCATAGTCTATATCCCTCGCTTATATTTTACATCTCAGTAAATGGCCTCACCATTTACCCAACTGCCTAAGCTGGAAAACTTGAAGTCATCTCTTATTACTGCCTACCTCAATACCTAATTAATCATGAATCCCTGTCATCTTTACCTCCAAAGTTCATCTAACATATGCCTATTTTAATCTTTTAACTGGACTACTGCACAGAGCACTGTTTCCTTGCTCCATCCTACAATCCATTCTTCGTCACCAATCTTAAATCTGGTACCTCTCCTTGTAAATTCCTTCAGTGGTTTTTCCATAGTAGTCAGGATAAAGTCTTGAATGCTCAACATGTTATACAAGATATGTAGTATCCTTGTCTACTTCTCCAGCCTCATCTTTTGCTACTCTTTTGTTTGCTTACTTTCCTTCAACCTTACTGAACTTTCAATTCCTTGAATGCATTCTTCTCACTCCTGTACACTCTTACTTGCTGACTCTAATTGCCTCTTACCTCTCTGGACCTTCACATATGTTGTTTACACTGCCTGGAACACGTCCCTCAGGAAATCTTCTTTGAGTCTCTAAGTTTTGATTGGATGCCCCATGACACAGTACCTTTCTCTTATGAGAGCACTCACCACATTGTATTATAATTCCTTGTTTAATTGATTTCCTTTCTGGCTAGACTGTATGAACCATGAGGTCAGGGATCAGATCTACTATTCTTACCATTGTATTCTAGCTCTTAGCTCTCCCCTATAGTAAGCACTCCATAAATGGGTACTGTATGAATGAGAGTCTCTTATTACAGTTCCTCTTACACTATGGAGACTTGCATACCCATTTTATTTCCTTTATTTGATTATAATTTCCTGAAAGTCAGTTAAGTCTTTTAGGATATAATACTCTTTTATGGTAACATATGTGATTAAGCTATTTTTTTCTAAAGGCACCAGAGAATGAGGTACAGCCAAAGGTAAGAATTACAGTACATATTTATAATAAACCTAGGATGCAGCACAATCCTATAAAATCCAAGGATTTTAGGCTGATACTAGCACTGTCAATAGCCTTGCATTTCAGGTACTGCCTCCCCGATAAAATAGCCCTACCTTACCTGGTTTAAATTGGGAAATACCCAATAGCTTCCTAAGGTAAAATAAGACTGTTCAAATGCAGTTTCTGCTGCATTTTAAATAATAACAATTGTAAAAATCTTAAAGTGACCTAGGGTACCTAGGTGTGTATGTGTATGTGTGTGTGTGTATTTCTTTCTTGGGGTCTGAACTCAGGGTGGACTTTACAAGAACTGTGGTTAGGGTGATAGTTTCACACTGAAAGCAAATAATTTACCTTAAACATACAAAAGTTGGCCCAGTTTTTTGTGTGGGATTTTATCTATTGAAAAGATATTTTGAACTTCCTGTTTATTGATTCTCTTTTCAACATCCAGAACATCTGGTGATGTCATTAGTCACAGATACTTATATTGTACATAATGGGCTGTAGTATCAGCCTCTCTATGAATCTTAATATCCAAGTTGTTCAACAAAGTAACCCATAAAGCTGGAAACTTCTCTTCTGTATTTTGTTTTCAACAAAGTTAATCTAAATGGATAATTTTCTTTGTAAAAGATGAACAAAACATCACCATGGGTGATATTTTTTTAATAGGCTGTGCCTCAAGCCTCATCTCACTCCTCTTACATACTAGGGTTCTCCCTGCTCAGACCATTTGGATTTGTTGAGTCCAGACCAAACTGAAAACAAATGAAGAGAATACTGTTTAACCTCTGAAAAACCCATCTGAACGGTAATCCATTCTACATGTCAGAGGAGAGTGCCAAAAGACATGTTTGGCTCCGGAGTGGGAATTGTGATAGGTAGGCTTCAGTGCCCATCCTTAAGTCTTCTCTGACCTCCTGGTGTAAGTCAGTGCTCCCCTCTCTCCCGTTTATGATCGGACAGCAAACCCAACAGGCAGTAGGCTGTGGAAAGTCTATAGGAGACATTTTGGTTCTTGATCTCTTACTTTACCATATTAATTTCTAGTTGTCTCAGGACTATAATTTAATGATAATGTTAACAATAATTCATTATTACTAGTAATATTTTAAGTACTGGTTAATGTTTTAATGTTTGCCAAGACTGTGTTAAACTTTTTCAGTCACTATGAATTAAAGCATTTATTCCTCACAACAAATCACAGAAAGGTAGTATTGTCCTTATTTTATGGATGAAGTAACTGGAACTCAGCCAATATAATAATCCTGTCCAAGGTTACACAGGTAGAATGTGACAGAGATGAGGTTAGAATCCAGGTCTTTTTGACTCCAAAGGTCCATGACTTTAAGCATTACTACACTTTAAACCTTCTTTTTTGTATCCTGTATAGTCCTTTGTACATCACTAGGCACATGGATAATGCGTAGTGATTACTTAATTACTTTAGCAACCTGCGATAAATGTCTTTGCCTCACTACTTCAGTGTCCACAGTTTTTATAAATGTGACTATCAGCTTACTAAAGCTAACTGGTAAGCCCCAAGGAATGAGTCTTTACTTGATTTCTTCCAGACTTCAGGCTCTATAGCATTTGGCAGTGGGGTTCACTTTATTCATTATTTTATGCCGACCATTCATCCATCCTTTATTATAACAAATATATGTTAAGTCTTAGTGTGTGCCAGGTACTCTTCCGGATGGCAAAAATTAAGGCAGAGTCCCTGTCCTCACAGAGTTTATATTCTAGAGCAGGGAGACTTGTGACTATTTACTAATTGCAAGTAAATAGTTAAATATATAATATCTCAAGATGGTGATCGGTGCTCTGGAGAAAAATTAAAGCCTAGTAAGGAAGATTGAGAGTAGGGTAAGTTTGGAGAGGAGGCTGATATTTTAGATAGGGTAGCCAGGAGGGTTTTTTTGATGAGATGATATATGATCAGAGAGCTGAAGGAAGAGAAGTGCGTCATGCAGGTATGCTGAGGAAGAATGTTATAGGTGGAGGGAAAAGCAAATGTGAAGGCCTAGAAGGCAGGAGCTTTCCTGGCATGTTAGAGGAGCACAAAAATAGAATTAATGAGATGTTATTACAATATTTTGCCAAATGACTCACCAGTGATATAAAAGCTGTTTTCCAAAGTTGGCTATGTATTTCCTATTAAAGCAGATTTGGCATAAGATAAAAGTGTTAGAGAACAGGACCAATGGGAAAAGATTAATGTGTTTGTAGCCAACTCATCAAGAAGAAATAAATGAGATGAGCTATTTGATAACTATCTTTAACAGTTCCATGCAGGGTTTTTATAAGAAGCAAAGGAATAGCCTTCTGAAGACTAGGTTCTTCCCATTAGAAGTTAGGTACAAATTAGGAAATCAGTCAAGAGAGAATGTGGCCTCTGGTGACATGAGAATTGTTTGGAGGTAGCAGGAGGCAGGAGGGTGGTTGTATTCAGTCAACAGGTGAAAAATTTAGAAAAATAAAGAAAAGAGGTTGAATTAAGCAATTTCAGGAGGGAATTAATCTCCATTTTATTTCAAGCTAAACAAAGTATTTTCATGTAAGGGGAAAATAACTCACAACCCAGCTTCACTAATGTGTTCTGAGTCATTTTCATGAATAACAGCATCCTAGAGACAAGCATGAACTTGATGTTAAGGTGAGTAAGCCTGAAAGTGGCTTCCTAGAGAGGATTGCATGGTGCATTCATCCAATTATTTATGTACGTATTTATGTCTTGTCTGCTTCAAAAAGAAGTTGAAACAGGGTACAGACCTGTGGATATAAAACACAAGATAAAAAGTAAGAGAGGAAATTAGGAGGAAATAATAACAGTGGGAGAAATACAATATGATAAAATTAAGGGTAAAACTGCCTAAACCATATGCCATAAGACCTGCATAGTTAGAGGGAGGCCACACACATTTAGCTCTGAGATTTCTGGAAACAATTGAAGAGCCCAAGAAATGATCAGTTCTTTGATATGTAGTCCCATAAGATAAAAACTAACTAGATGTTCAGGAGAGGCAGAAGAGGAATGTCTATTCTGTGGTAAACAGATCCTGAGGTGGCCCACAAAGATTTCCCACATCCAAATGCTCATGGCTTTGTGTAATCCCCTCCCTATAAGTATGGAAATACAGGAACATCTGTGACTTACTTCTAACCAATAGGATACAGCAAAGTGATGGACTGACAAGCTAGTATCACATTCTTCTATAAGATTCTATCTTAGCAGACTTGAGTAGGGGACCGGCTCCATTGCTGTCTTTGAAGAAGTAAGCAGCTGTGTTGTGAGAGGGCCTATGGAAAGGGGCCACATGGCAAAGAACAGCTTGCATCCTCTAGAAGTAGAGGGTGATCCCTGACTGAGAGCTATCAAGAAAATGGGACCTCAGTCCTACAACCATATGGGGATAAATTCTTCCAACAACAAGAATGACCTTGAAAGGAGAAATTTTCCTAGGCTAACAGCTCTGATGAGACTGCAGCACTACCCGACACCTGGATTGCAGCCTGATGAGACCAAGGAGTGGTGAATCTAGCTAAGCTGTGCCTGGATTCTTTATTCATGGAAAGTGATGTGATCAACTTGTATTGTTTTAAGCCACTAAGCTCTGCCTTAAAACATCACTCAAGTCTCACTCTTTGACAGGTCTCCAAGGGAAATTGGGAAACTAATTTCCATGGAACTCTTCACTTCTCACAAACGCCTTAACTGCAGTCCTGAGTATTAGCTGGATAAATAGTCTATGTGACTGTTTTAGATCCCTGGAAGATCTTTCCTCATACATAGAACCCTGCCTTGGCTTTTGAGATACTTGAATTTAGAGATCTAAATATTCTGGAATAGGGTTCTGTCACCCTCCAAGTGGAACTCTCTTTTATATGGTATCCATCCACTTTTTCAGGCTTTTACTGAGTATGTAATTACTCTCCTGACTACTAAACAATAATGTCATTTGCTGAATTTCTTTATCACCAGACACGTAATCATCTGCTCAAAAACAATTATGCAAGATTCTTATTAATCTTCATAATGTCTTTAAAGTTTTCAACTGATAATTAACACATACATTTCCCTTGTTGCTTTACCAAATGTGGAGAATTGTTTCCCTGCTGTAGCATTTTCATCATTCTCTAGTCTTCACTGTAATCCTTGAAAATGCGAAAGTGGATGGGTGCTTTTTGCTTTATAATTCAGTATGATAAAACCCACAGCTCCTGTTCAAGAGTCCCATTTACTTTAAAAGGGACTGCTTTTATTCCAATGTCGCGTGCCCTGTCCTCGCCGGCAAGAACAGCATGCAACAACAGCAGGATTCTTCTGCAGAAAGCTTTATTCTTCAGCTCTTTGTGAAACAAATGAGTTGGGCAGGACCCAGAGGGGAAGGAGAGGCTTGCTTATATAGTTCTCATGCTCTGACCTGGTTGGTGCGGCTCCATATGCCTTATTAGCATAACCATTTGGTGGGTCTCATTGGTCCTTATGCCAAGGCGCAATTAGCATGTAGTTTAGTGGTGTGGGATGATTTGTCATTAGGAAGTTCGGGGCCTTCCGGCTGCCCTGCATGGGGCGCTATTTTCTGAGCGCGGCTGCCAACATCTCCCCCTTTTTTGTCTAACAGAAGCTCAAGGCGGAACTTGCCAGCAGAGGCGGAGACAGAGGCCTGACCTCCATCATACTTCTTGATGCCCCCTTTTTGGAGAGGGGTTCTGGGCATCTACCCCTATGCAGTCAGGCATGCCTCTCAGAGGGGTCCAAGACCTCTTGCAGTGCTTTGCCTCGCATCCTCTGGCTGGCGTTGGGACCGCTTGGTACAAAGGGTTTGGACCCTTTTTCTCAACCCTCTTGCACCATGAGCTTCTTAAAGAAAGCTGTGATTAAGCATTGAGGTACTCGGGCCTGGTGCAGTGCCACATGGGCTCAGGGTGCAAGAGCTACCTCAAGCTAAAGCCGAGCTTCCTTCTTAAGCATGTTGAGCCACACTTGGGGAGAGGCGCCAACGTCTATCGCCATTAGGGCTTGAGCAAGGATCACCTTGTCCTGCTTATGTTGGTTGCGGAGTCTGCATAACAACCAGAGTAAGAGCATGAGACCTCCAAGCAGGAACACGCCCATCCCAGCCATGCCCGCCCACTCCTTGACGTGGGAGAGAGCTCTGAGGAACCAGGAAGAGAGTCCTTCCGCTACGGAGATATCTAGACGGGTGGAGTTGATGTGGATAATTTCTCGCCGCAGCTCTTCTAGTGTCCCATCGAAGTCTTGGGACCAGTTTCCTGAAAGATACTGGGACAGGTCTCGTGACAGATTAGCTGCCCGTGTAAAATTTTTATATTGAATGCTAGTGATGCAGAGGGCACGATATTTCCGCTCACATCCCAATTGGGCCATTTGCCAGAGCACTTCCATTTGTTCCTCCACGAGATCTATGCGTTGATTGAGGATCATTATTCCTCCTTTCAGTTTGCCATCAAGTGTGGACTGTTGGTCCAGGGCAGAAGCTACTGAGGCTGCAAGGTTATTGAGCTCTGTAGCCGATTTGATGGAGGTGTCTAAAGCTATACCAGCGGCGGTGGCTGCGACCGCGGTCGCGGAGATCAGGAGCACTATGGCGGCTGTAACACCGAAATCGCGCCTTTCTCGAAACAGAGTCATGGTGTTAGGGGCGTCTACGGGAACAGGGACCCAACGGGGGATGCGGACTACCAAAGCATTGGTAAAGTTACGCGCATCCCAACACTGAGACAGAAAGCAGGTTTCATTGGAGCAGGAGTCAAAGCTACTATTGGATAAGATAAACAGAAATGGGGGGTATACGCATACTGGAGAAGGTGGAAAAAGGGAATTAGGTGACTCTGGACCTGATTTTGCTGAACACGTGTAGTTCTCGTTGTTATGGGTCATGATCATGTTCCAGTGTGCGCGCATGTGGTTATTCTCGCACCAAAAGGTGATATTTTTTACACCGATTCCCCCACCCTGGAGGGCGGAAAAGGGGGAGAGGTCGGTACACGAGCCATTGACTCCACACAGCATCCATTTATGGAAGGGGTTCATGCTCAGCTGCTGACGAAACTCGCCTTCGAGCACCTTTACTGGCCACCAAGCCTCATTGGCTGGCCGTCCCTCCATATCTGGGGAGATGGTAAACTCCTGCCTCTCAGTTGCCCACGTTACTACAGTTGACTGACAGTCAGTCCAGGGCCACAGCTCTCTCTCATAGTCGCCCACACAATGGGAGGCATATTTGGGTTGACGAGGCCTGTCGGTGGAATTGTTCCTGGGAGAGTGTACAAATGTGCCATTGATCCAGAGAACCATCTGGTGGATAGTCATGTTCTTATAGGACGGGCTCCCTTCCTTATTAGGCCCTTCAAATTTAGCTGACATAACGGGGAGGCTACTGGCCTCTAGAATTATGTCACTGAACCATCCGTATTTCCTCCGTTTCAGGGAGATACAGCCAGCTAGATTCTGAGTGGTGAAGCATAATGACCCATTAGTTACGAAGGATCGGTTTTCTCCCAGGGGAGCTACTAGGGTGTCTTTAACTAAGTAGGGCAAGTTCATACTAGTATTGGTAGTGAAAAAGCGCGGAAAAACGGCTGCATTGAAACGGACAGGCATAGGCTTAGGAAAGGCAGACAGGATTCCCCATCTCAATACTCCCTGAGTCGGGGTCTCCAGTGTCAGGAGCAGGGTCAGGAGGTACAGCGAAGTCATCTCCTTTGTTTAGGACTTTCCTCGTTAGGCGCTCCGGGATCCAGAAGGGATTTTCTTCACCCTGGGGGAAAACACACACAGCTCCCCTGGATCTGATTATGATTGGATCCGGGCCCTTCCATTGGTTAGATAACACGTCCTTCCATTTTACTAGTTCTTGTGGGTCTTTTGGCCACTGATTATGGCGATCCGCTGCTGTATGGCTTTGAGCATCCAGATTCAAAAAATTTATAGTGAAAAGTGCTAGGGCTATGGCAGTTTTTGGTGTGGGGGGTATATCTTCAATTCCCCCTTTTTGTTTAAGTAAATAGGATTTGAGCGTGCGGTTCGCGCGTTCCACAATCCCTTGACCCTGTGGGTTGTAGGGAAGGCCAGTGATATGTTTTATCCCCATGTGATGACAAAATTGAGCAAATTTTGTAGAGGTATAGGCTGGGCCATTGTCTGTTTTCAGAATCTGTGGTAACCCCCATGCGCTCCAAGCTTCAAGGCAGTGCTGGATGACATGGGAAGCTTTCTCTCCTGACAATGGGGAGGCAAAGATGACTCCTGAACAAGTATCCACGGATACATGTACATATTTCAGTTTCCCAAAAGACGAAATATGCGTCACATCCATTTGCCAAACTTGTAAAGGCCTAATACCTCTGGGGTTGATCCCAACATGAGGTGTGGGAAGGAAGCTGCAGCAATGTTGGCAGCTAAGGACAATGTTCCTAGCTTCGGCCCTGGTTATGCTAAACCGCTTGCGCAGTGTTTCGGCAGTGACATGAAATTGTGTATGGAATTTTGAAGCTGTGGTGATAGGGTCTAGCAGGGGAAAAGCTATATTTCTGGTTGCGAGGTCTGCCAGGTGGTTGCCTTGGGTCATAGGCCCGGGAAGGCCTGAATGTGCTCTGATATGAGTTATATACAAAGGAGATTGCCTATGAAGTAGTGCTGATTGTATCTGTTTGAACAAAGTGGCTACTGGGCTGGACGCTTTGATTAGCCCGGCCACTTCTAGAGATTTGACTGCATTAACTACATAACAGGAGTCAGACACAATATTTAAAGGTTCAGGAAAGATTTGTAGGACCTCTAAGACTATGCGACATTCCACTATTTGTGGAGTGTCAGGCGTGTAGCCTTTTGTCACAACTTTGCCATCATGGACATAGGCACCTGTGCCTGTCTTAGACCCGTCCGTGTAAACTGTTTTTCCATGAGGCAGCGGGGTTAGGCTAGTGACCCGAGGAAATACTAGGAGATGATTTTTGGCGAAGTTGATGAGGGGATGTTTAGGGAAATGATTATCAAAGGTTCCTGAGAAACTGTAAGCAAGTATGGCCCAATCATCATTCATAGCACATAATACTTGTATCTGTTCTACGCTGTAAGGGGTTATAATTTTAGCTGGAGCCTCTCCGAAATGTGTCATGGAGGTTTTTACTCCTCTCAAAGCAAGTTTGGCCACGGCTGCTGGATAGTACTCTATTGTCCTAGCCTGAGAGGCTTGGGGATGAATCCAGATCAGTGGGCCGTGCTGCCATAAGACTGCTGTTGGCAGCTCTGGGGTGGGAAGGACACACAACTCAAAGGGTTCATTCGATTGCACTCTATTTAATTGTGCTGTCATCAAAGCCTGTTCTACTTTGCGAATGGCTTGTAATGCCTCAGGTGTGAGGGAGCGCGGTGACGTTAGTTGTGGGTCTCCTTCTAGGGTTTTAAATAGTGGAGTCAATTCAGTGGTGGGTATCTTTAAGTATGGGCGCAACCAATTAATATCCCCTAGGAGTTTTTGGAAGTCATTCAAATTTCGCAATTGATTATGTCTTATCTCAAGCTTTTGGGGGCAAATTACATCTGTGTAAATGGTTGCTCCTAGGAATTTGCTAACACTAGATTTTTGGACCTTCTCGCTTGCTATATTCAGTCTCCAATTTTCTAGGGATCTAGTGAGATCTATATATGCTTCTTCTATTTCCGCTGGTTGTGGGGAGCAAAGAAGGATGTCATCCATGTAATGGATGATCTTTAGCGTGGGATAGGTCTTACGAATTGGGTCTAGCGCTCGCTGAACGTACAGTTGACATATGGTGGGGCTATTTGCCATTCCTTGAGGGAGGACCTTCCACTGAAATCTGGCATCGGGTTGTTCATGGTTAATAGCTGGCAAAGTAAAAGCAAATCTTTCCCTGTCCTTGGAGCTTAGAGGTATAGAAAAGAAACAATCTTTAATATCTATTATGAGCACTTTCCATTCTTTGGGTAAGGCAGAGAGGAGTGGCAGTCCCCGTTGTACGGGTCCAAGCATTCTCATTTGAGCATTTACTGCTCTCAGATCATGAAGCAACCTCCATGATCCTGACTTTTTCCTGATTACAAATATGGGTGTGTTCCATGGGGACACAGAGGGTTCTAGGTGTCCCACTTGGAGCTGCTCTTGCACTAAGCAATGAGCTGCTTCTAATTTTTCAGAGGATAGGGGCCACTGAGGAACCCATACGGCCTCCTCTGTGAGCCAAGGTATGGGCATGGCATCTTCAATGGCCCCTATGAAAAACCCAGGCCGTGACGGTCATTCTTTACTTTGGGCAGGATGGGCTCTATGTGTCCCTGTTGGTGTTTCCCCAGCCCCTTGCCAGGGATGTATCCCATGTCCATCATCATGCCTTGGGCGGGGGTGGAGTATTCATTAATGAGTTTGAGGCCTAAGTCTCTCATGACATCCCTCCCCCATAAATTGACCGGTAGAGGGAGTACATAAGGGGTGACTGTACCCTCTTGTCCTTCAGGGGCTCGCCATTTCAATGGTTTGGCACTAATTGAAGGGCTTGACTCATATCCTAAACCTTGTAATGAATGTGAGGATTGGGTCACAGGCCACTTGGAGGGCCACCAGGTTGCAGAGATAATACTTTTATCTGCTCCAGTGTCTAGGATTCCCTCAAAGCTCTTTCCCTCTATTTGAAGAGTTAATTTTGGTCTGTCTGCTAAATCTAATACTATGAAGGCTGAATCCCAGTCAGAGGAGCCGAAGCCCCTTTCTCCCCTCTCCGTGTTGGTAGCAGGATAATTGGCGTGGAGACTAGGTAAAACTAAGAGCTGGGCTATGCGGTCTCCCGGGGATATAGGATAGATTCCTCTGGGAGCCGAACACATGATTTTTACCTGTCCTTCATAATCTTGATCTATGACTCCGGGATGAACTACCAGGCCTTTCAATGCAGCAGAAGAGCGCCCTAGGAGTAACCCAATGGTATTTGGTGGTAGGGGGCCTTTAAAGTCTGAAGGGATAGGCTGAACTCCCATCTGTGGAGTCAACACTATTCTGGTGGTGGCACGGATGTCCAATCCCGCGGAACCTGAAGTGGCTCTCCTTGGGGGGCCTGGTTGTTCCCGAATGACACTTGCGTGCTGGTTGCCCCATATATTTGCGGGCCCTGGTGACGGGGGCCCCTCTGGGCGTTTTTTGGCAACTCTAAGGGTTTCCCTTCTATATCTTTAATAGACCGGCACTCATTAGCCCAATGCCTGCCTTTCTTACACTTAGGGCACAACTCAGGGGTCTTTTGGGTTGTTTGTTCTGAAGCTGGGCTCCTACACTCTCTCTTTATATGTCCTAATTTCCCGCATTGAAAGCATTTGATACTTCTGTTAGTGATCCTGGCTTGTTTGTGGCTCTGTAATATGGCCGCGGCTAGGCCCGCATTGGTGAGTGGCCCTCCTATTTCTCTACAGGCTTTCAACCAGGCATGTATCCCTTTTTGTTTCCAGGGTGTTATCGCCTGTCTGCATTCCTTGGTACATTGTTCAAACACTAATTGCTCCACTAGGGGCATTGCTTGTTCCTGATCTCCAAATATTCTGCCTGCGGCCTCTATCATACGAGCGACAAAGTCAGAAAATGGCTCGCTCAGCCCCTGAATAATTTTTGTCAAATTGCCTGATACTTCTCCTTTGTTGGTGAGGGCTTTCCATGCCTTGGCGGCGCACGTGTTTATTTGTGCATATACCTGTAAGGGGAAGGCGGTCTGGTCGGCTACCCACTGTCCTTGGCCCGTCAGCATATCATATGACCATGCAGGCTGTCCTTCGGCCACGTTTGCGCGTGCCTGGGTCATGCTGATATCATGCCACAATGCCTTCCATTCTATGTATTGCCCCATACTAGAAAGGCATGCCTTAGTTACATATTGCCAGTCTGCGGGTGTCATGGCTGTCTCTGTTAATCTCTCAACTTGTGCTATGGTATAGTTAGCACTGACTCCATAAGCCCGAACGGATTCTGCTAACTCCTTAACTTGTTTATGGCTCAGGGGCTGGTGAGAGCGTACACCGTTATCCTCAAATACAGGAAACATTTGTCTAATTGCCTGAAGAGTATCTGGGTGGCAAAAGGAGAGTGCGCCACTCACATAAGGTGGCGGGGCAAAGGGCGTCGGGGGACACCCTGCTTTCATTTTTTCCTTGGTCCGCTTTTCAACTTTGCTGGTTCCCTTACTTCTACACTCTGCGGTTTTATTTTCTTCCCCTTCCTCTGCGGACGTTAATTCCTCCTCAGATTCCCTATTGGAGAGTTGGAGGTCCCTCAACTCTTTCCAGGGGTATTTACTATTTTCTCCGAGGCGATTGTCACTCGCTTCTCGGGGCTCTTTCGCTTTTGCCCTAGGCGGGCTTTCTCCCTTACTCTGAGGTTTCTTTACCTTCGTTTTTGTGGCCTTTTTTCGGCCGCGCGCGCTCTCTGTTTCCCGTTCCGTTTCTGACATGCTCTCTTGGATATCTGTCAATGCTCTCTGACCTTCTTTTATTACCTTTTCACATCTCTCATCTTGCAGACAAGCTCTAATCAGTTTCCAGAGGGGCCTGGTGCCTCCCCTCAGGCTACCCTCCTCCTCCTCTCTATCAAGATCTTTCCCCAGTTTGTCCCAGCTCGGGATTGAGAGGGACCCTGAACAAATGAACCAGGGGGCCACACGGTCTATCTCCTTCACAAAAGATCCTAAGACTTTGCTGGAGACCTTCAAGTTTCGCTCTTTGAGAGCTGTCTGCAGCGCCGTGACTAATGACGGTGCATTCCCCATAGTGCCTCCTTATTTACAGAGAACCATCAACCATCATCCTAAAAAGCAGGGGCCTCTCGGAACTTACCCCTCCGGGCTTTCTTCTGACCTGCAGTTCTGAATCCTCTCCAGATGTCTGAAGGGTCCTCCCTGTGCCGGTGATGTTCTGGTTCCCGGGATTCGGCACCACTTGTCGCGTGCCCTGTCCTCGCCGGCAAGAACAGCATGCAACAACAGCAGGATTCTTCTGCAGAAAGCTTTATTCTTCAGCTCTTTGTGAAACAAATGAGTTGGGCAGGACCCAGAGGGGAAGGAGAGGCTTGCTTATATAGTTCTCATGCTCTGACCTGGTTGGTGCGGCTCCATATGCCTTATTAGCATAACCATTTGGTGGGTCTCATTGGTCCTTATGCCAAGGCGCAATTAGCATGTAGTTTAGTGGTGTGGGATGATTTGTCATTAGGAAGTTCGGGGCCTTCCGGCTGCCCTGCATGGGGCGCTATTTTCTGAGCGCGGCTGCCAACATTCCAAATTAATATGTTTTATCAGGCAAGAGACTGATGGAGTTATAGAATTCTCTCAATTAAAGTAGATAATGAAGTTTTAAGACGTATTTTACAACTTTTCAATTTTATAGACCACATGGGAGTCTAGCTTATTTTCCTTCACAGTCTAAGGGGGTGGGAATTTTGCAAATTCCACCTCTCAAGAAACAACAGGTTTTATCCCCAACAATAAATGACCCTATGGTATCATCAGTGAAGGAAAATATTCCGAATAAACAGGCCTTATTCCATTAAGGTTGTGCTTGTGCTCTCCAGTCCCAACTCTCCAGCAAATGTGAAAACAGGCAGGTTATCAGTAATAAACAAAAACAAAAATGAAACAAAACAGAAACATTTTATTTAGGTAATAGTGTGATTTATGACTCTAAACTGGTCATTTATTTTGTTCAGGATGAGTTACAGCCTTAAAAGTCAGGACTAAATCAACATGGGGATTTGTAGAGTTGTATTTCTCACCAGGCTATTTCATTCAAATGCCACCAAATTAGTGTAGGAAAGGAAAAGCTTTTCCTCTACCCTCTTAGGTTCAGTAACTAAGGCCTGTGAATTAAACTTACAAGAGACAGATTACTAGGAGAAAGGGTTTGTTGTGCATGTACATGGAATTTCACAGAAAGAAAATGAAAACCCAGAGTGTTAGGTTAAGAACTTATTCACCATTTTAACAAAGGGTGATACATTGTAGAGAAGTGACAAGACAAAGGGGTTTGGGCTTCTACAGGCAGTAAGTTATGAGAACGTAAATATATAAGGAAGCTAATGGAAAATAAGGGTTATTTAATAAGGCTTGTTTATACAGACTTGTCTTAGTACTGACCTTTCTCTCCTGTGATAAGTATTGTTCTCTTCCTTCTGGTATGGGAAAGGGGGGTGGACACCACAAAGTTTATACTCTGCTTTTAGGCAGAAAGGAGGAGGGCAGAGAGTTCTTCCTATTTCTGCTATTCCTTAATTGCCTTCAACTCAAAATAATCCTTATGCTAAAGTGGCATGTTTTGGGGTAGCATATTCTGATCCCCTTCATTAGCAAAATCTTGATTAATCAATATCCAACATATTGTGAATCTTAGTTAACCAGAACTTTTTCATCACTACATCATTAGAAATCAAATTGATTTCAGCCGTACTTTAAGAGAACAACTTCTGACATGGCTTAGGACCCATACATGTAATATTGAAATACATTTTCCTATCTCTGTCTTTAGTCCTTCCCAATGAGTAGTGGGTGATTTCTCTGCTCCTGATCCTGTGATCCAGTGAAAAGAAGATGATCAATATAATAATGATGACAAAATAGTTGGCATTCACTGAGTTTAGTTCCCACAATAAACCTTCACTGTTACTATTTCCTTTTTTATAGTTAGGAAAAATGAGGCTCAAAGAAGTTGAATAATTTGCCCAAGGTCACATGAGTAGTTAGTAAAGCAGAATTAGGGCAAAAAGGCCAGTTTTCCTGCCTCCTAGTCTATTGTGTTTTCCATTAAGTTTTCTTACCTATAAATGAGGTTAGTAAGAAGATCATAAGCTTTGAAGATATAATAATCTCATATATAATCCAAGTCTGTGGTACTAGATATTTGGTTTTGGACATGTCGCTTAACCTTGCTGAAGTTCCTTTTCCTTATTTGGAGTTCTTAGCTTTATCAACCTCATAGGTTTATTATGAGCAGTAAATGAGACAATTCATATAAAGTCTTTAGTACAGTTTCTTATCCTTAATAAGGGCTCAGTGTCAATTATCCACTATTATTATTACCAATAATAACATAATTAGTTGTAGTAATTTATTAGTATAATTATCATCATAATTGTTTCAGCATGATTGTTAATTATTTCCATAGACCAACCCAGGTTTTAGATCAACTAGGCATACCTGGTTAAAAATGCCTTGAGGGACACCACAAGACCTCCTTGAGATGAAATGTCTTTCCACAGGCCTGGCATACAATTCCATCATTAACTTTTAAAGGCTTTTTGAATATGCATGCACACACATTGGCATGCCATTAACCCATTCCTAGTGGAGAGCAGTGCCCTCAGGGAAATGAAAATTGAGTCAGTCAATTTTAATGGGGCTGGGGATAAGAAAAAAAAATACCATTATCATTATATGTATACTGCAAGGTGGTATTCTAAATTCTCCACTCTTGATCTCTGCAGCAAATTTAGGAAGTACACACTATTATTATTCTCCTCGTCATTTATAGATAAGAAAACTGAGAGACAAAGGGGTTAATTGAATTGCCCACAGTAAATCACTAGCACCAATTAGGATTAAAACTCAAATTTGCCTGACTCTAGTGTCACTGCACCATATAATCTCCATGGGGAAACTCAGCAGTCGGAGGGAACCAAGACTGACCTCTGCTACGAACAGTGTTAACCCTATACAGAAAATGAATCAAGGCTTTTTCTCAGAGTCTATTATCTGACTGTTAGAAAGTGACAATATTTGGACCATGACTATTACTTTGACTTTTCAATGAAAAGAAACACTTATACATTTCTTTGGGGGAGTTACAATAGATTAATGTGTATGGAGTGAGATTTTATTAGGAAATGACTTTGTTTTCCCATTTTAAACCTCACCTCTTTAAGACTAGAGAAGTAAAGAGTATATTATATAGTAAAGAGTAATAGAGTTCAACTGGCAAATAATTATTTTATAGAGATGATTTGAAGAATCTGAATATAAATATGAGTAAGTCTCCAATATATGATTCTGCAATTGAAATGATAATTTTCTTTACCAGAAATATTTTCCAAAAGCTGAATGGTACCCATTCATTATTCCTCACTTTTTGCTTCCCCTCTTATCTATAATGCAATCAACCCTTATTTATCCAATGAGTACATACCTGGAGCTTGAATTGCTCTCCTTATTCTTGGATTCCCACCTACTTGATTTCTCCCTTACCCCTTCTACTTTCCTAAGGTATGTTAAATCTTTCTGTGAAACCAAACTACTGACAAACTTGCTGTTGTTTCCTCCCTGTCAAACATGCCAATCTCATGACATCCTCAGTAACTTATTCTTAATTATTCATAGTGTTTGTGTTTATTGAGCATATGACATCACTGCACTTTCCCAATGTAAATTTAAGTTACTTATTCAGGGTCTTTGGGTGTTCTCTGTGACACTGGCTACAGAATTGATAGTTTTGTTTTTAGATTTGCAACGTCTATTCATTTGTAAAGTGGTAAATTGATGAGGTATTGGCTCATATACCTGTTTTGTTTGACCTCCACTGTTTTCAAAAATTTATATTAGCTGTCAACATTTAAACATCTAAAAAATCACATAAAAATTTATATTTTCTGATTTTTTTCAATTCCTTATGTCAATCATAGCTAGAGCTGAGTAGCAGTCTCCTCCTTTCAAAAGAGGATATATTCTCCATGTTATATCAGTCATTACTCTTCCCTATTATCTTATATCCTTGGCCAATTTATTCATTTACATTGCTAGTCTGACTCCTATAGCATATGAATTTGGAAACCCTGATTATTTTTCATTCTACCTATTGCAGACACAGTTTTGGTGCAATCTTCACCTTTAAACATTTCCCCAAATTTCAAAGATCTCATTAATGTAGTGTCAATTTAGTTATTTACCTCTATAGATTAAGAGATGAGATTTCTAACAACGCTTCTCACTGTATCAGTCAGTGTCAGAATATCTACCAAGAGGAGGCCTAGTAAGTTATTCGGGGAATACTGCCTGAAAAACTCCTCCATCCTGACAGGGTCAGAGTCTCAAAGTATGATAAGGTTTGTGCCAAATGGCCTAAAGAACAACCTGCACTTGCTGTATTTCTCAGAGTATTACAAAGAAAGGCAAAAGTCATCATTCATTATTCAGGGGAGGAAATACTCTTCTTCTGCCCTCCTAAATTTAGTCACTGGAGTGTACAAATTAAAAGTGAAAAAAAAAAAGACAGAGTAACAGGAGAAAAGCCATACAAATTTTATTGATTTTTTTAAATGTACATTGGGGTTCACAGAAAAGAAGCAAAAACCCAAAGAGGCAATTAGACCTAGGGGCTTATATACGAATTTAACAAAGGACGATAAATTGTAGAAAAGTGACTAGACAAGGAGAAAAGAAGATTTGGGACCCTAGGGTAGTAAAGGGAGAGGAAAGGTGACTAGGAAATATATCATAGATAAGGGTTGTTTAGTAAGATTTATTAGGCAGACTCAAGTTGCTCTGGGGATAAGAATCATTCCCCTATTCCTGGTATGAGGGAATTACACAGGGAGACCCTTACAAAGAGAAATTTATACCCTGCTTTTAGGCAGGAAAGGGGAAGGCAGAGAGCTTATTCTGTGTCTGATGTTTCTCAGTTGCCTTCAGCTCAAAATAATCAGTATGCCAAAGAAGCATATTTTGGGGTGGCATATCTTGATCCCCTTTAATTACTCAGAACTAAACTTACATTCTGGAAACTAGTCAAATAGTTCAAAGGAAATATGTTAACTGTTGCCATATTTTTTGCTTTTGAGATAACTGCTGTCTAACCTCATTTATGAGATGTTAGAAGCTAGCTCAGTTTGTTAAAGTTTATCACCAATGATCTGAACCATAACATTCATAATTTGTTCTTTATAACCTAGCATCTTGGTTGCAAAACAACTTTTATTGTTCTCTAGTTCATGTGCACAAGTTTTGTCTTGCCAACTGTTTTATAAGCTTTTTGAAACTAAAGCTCATGTCTTCTTCTTCTATGGTTTTTTTCTTGACCTCAAAACATTTAGTACAGTAAGCACTTAATCCATTACTTCTTAACTAAACAAGATCTGCATGTGGGCTGTGTAGCTTGGCTCCATTCTAACATTCCCGTTTATTCCATTAACCCCACACAGCTTTCTAGGAAGATGTTAGTCACATAGGAACAGGGCAGGAAACTTTAGGTGAGTTAGAAAAAGCTAGGCCTCAATGCTAGAGATAAGAAACTAAAAGTTCCTCTGCTGCTACTCAGATGTCAGGTATACCAGCTCATACAGATAGTGTACTTACTGAGGCTAGCTCATCCTAGTAAGTTCAGGGCTCTAAATGTAGCCTTAACATGCTTTTTGTGGACCATTAATAAAGAGTATTCTCAAATTAGGCCAAGTGCTCCCCCAAGTCATGGTTTAGATGTTTACTTTGAGAGATTTACTCTTCCTCCTGGCAAGTATTCTTCCCTATCCCTTCTGTAAGAAATTTGTCTCCAGTCATGAAGATTTGATATTGACCTATTTTTCAGTCTTTACTGAAGAAAATCCTTTTTTTCTGCTGCTCTCACTTTGATCAGCTGAAAAATGGCAGCTGCCTTACTCTGGTGCTTCTAAGTCTGCTACTCAGCATTTCTCAAATTACCTGAGACTTTGTTGTTCTTCATGGTGGAAAATAAACCCTAAGACTCTTTTTTTCAGACATTTTCACTACTCTAAAAGAGCCACTGAGGTGTTTCTACCCTGGATCTTAAAAGTATAAGTATGTCAACCATTCTTCTCTAAGTCATATCAGAATAACAGAAATAGGTGTATACAGGGGAAACTAGTTGTTGATTAAAGAGATCTTTTAGTTCTAAATATCCTGTCTTAGAACATCAGCCTATTGAGAATCTTTAAAGTGAAATTTTCAGTAATTTTGTCTTGTTGAACAATCTATACAATGATTGTCAAATGGTGAACAAGAAGACCAAATTAGTCATTTGATACATGTTAGTATGACACAGTTTAAAATGTATTAGTTTTATTAGTTGAGAAATTAATGCATACATATAGTGAATAAAATGTTCAAGCAGTATGACATTGCATGCAACAAAGGTAAGGCTATCTCCTACCCCACCTCATCACTCTTGCTTCTGAGAGGCAATCATTCTTAACAGATTTTTATCCAAACTCCCCTCGAATTTCTATAATTATACAAGCTTAGAGGTTGTGTCTATATTGTCTATATAATCTTTTTTTTTCCTTTATACAAATGGGGGTAAACTTAATATGAAGTTCTATACCGTATATTCCCCCTGCCCTGGGCCCCTTTGCAATATGACTTGGAGAGCATTTCATTTCAGCATGTATTAACCAAATAATCCTTTTAAACTACTACATATAATTTTATTATATTTATAGATATTCCATAATATATTTTAATAAGCCTCCACCCCCATCTAGGACACTGAAATGTGTGTGAATGTATATGTGATAGAAAGAGAGAGAAAGAGAGAGGGCAAGTGGGTAAGAGTGAAGGTGAGAGAGAGAGAGAGAGAGGGAGAGAATGCTTAGATCATCTCGAACATTCAGTTTCTCAATGCATGAATTCACCAGACTGGACTGACCATTTATTAATGTGACATTTTTCTTGATATTTGACAATTATGCCAGTTGAGAAAAAAATCCATCAATTCAATTTTGTAGGTGTTTATGGAGACTTCCTCTCTACCAAGTACCATGTTTGTTAGGTCCTGCTTTATGTAAAAAGTGTATAAGACAAAATTCCTGCTTATACATATTTTTCTTTGTATTTGTACATGTTTAATCTAAAAAGTGCTTTGATATTACTTATCTCTAGGAGATGGGAGTACACAGAGCTATTAAGACCATGGATTTGGACTCAAACAAAACTGGGTTTATATCCCACTCCTGCCACTCACAAGCAGTATAATCTTGGACAGTTGGCCTCTTATGCCTCACTTTCCTCATTTGTAAAATGGGGATAACAACCACATGATGAGATGGCTGTAAGGTTTAAATAAGATTGTATATATAAAGAACTTAGCAATGTGGCTGACATAGAATGTACTCAAAAATAGTTGCTATGAAGTAGTATGTCAGATATTGTTCTCTTTTAATAGAAAATCAAAACTGAGGCTCTTAAATTCTGTGTCATTTATTAGAGACCAGTATTTTTTGTATTACATCCAGAAAGAAAACTCAGTGATTCCTAGCCTGAGTTTTCTGCCCACACCCTCTCCCCAGGGGGAAACTGTGAAGGTAATATTGAGAATCTATGAGTCATTTTCAATATTTTAAAGGAGCCTAACAGAGAACATTCATTTACTTGTGATAAATTACACAACTTGACTAAAATGTCAAGTTTCTTTGCTCTGGCCTGAAATTATATCAGCTCATTTTGGTAATACTGGCTATCTCATGCTGATGGGAAATTGATTGGCAGCTATATATGTCTTTGATGAATAGAAATGGGGAAAGTGAGTTTTATATCATAAATGCAGTTGATCTAGGAGATTTTGGGATCTCCTTGGGAGAACATGGAGCAAAAATGAAACATTCCCTTCTTGCTGAGACTATGCACTATGCCATGCTTCCTCATTGCTCACTAAGTTGGAAATGAGGAGGGTAGAAAGATAGGAAGCTGTGATCAAAGAGAATTTCAGTTTGAGAGCATAAAGGTAATGTTTTTCACATAATAAGTGTGCTTGAAGTGAGGACATGACTTGTGGTTTCCTTTGTGAGAAGAAAGTGAGGAAACTGAGACCCGAACTGGGGTAAAGAATGGTCCAAGTTGACAGAAGCAGTTTGTGGCGGAGCCAGCATTTCAACCCAGTTTCATGACTCCCTGTTCCAATGCTCTCTCCACTCCAAGGCAAAGAAATATAGTCATCCTGTCTTGAGTTCATCACAATGTTCACAGTGGAATTTCCCTGAGCCTGATTTTAATATTGACCTATTCTAGTCAAAGAGAGAAAATAGTTGTTAGAAGATGAATGAAAATGCAATTAAAGACTTACAAATAGCTAACATGCAAAGGCCTCCTCTGTATTGAGTGGCTTCTTTTTTGACTTGACAGACTTTATTGATCACCATCTCCTGTTCTGAAGCTGTACTGATAATTCTGCTTCCACTTTATTCTTCAGATTTAATACAAATACAGGAGGCACAGAGGGAAAGGATATGAGTAATAAAAATATAGCTATAATTTTTTAAGCACCCATCATGTGCCAGGAACTTTACTTCTACATCTCTATTTATTGAGTGCCTAGCGTGGGCCTCAATAGGAATGCTCTTCAAGGAAGAGGTATAGCAAAAGGATAGACAAAAGTCTGTCCTTGAGGAGCTCACATTTTATTTTCCAGGTGTTTGTTATAGATTATCTCACAACAATCTTATAAGATTGGTAGTTATTATCCTTAATTTGCAAATGAAGAAAAAAAGATAGAGTTAGTTGGTAAGTGACTTACTGAAGGTTTAGAAATTGAACCAAGATCTGTCTGACTTTTTTCTGTTTTCCTTTCCTAGTTGCATTCCTAACTATGCTACCTCACCAGAGAAGTTCTTTCTGCCATTACTCTCAACTCCTATTTCCTCTTGTATCCATCATTCCTTGGGTCATAAAAAAACATGAAGGTCAGAACACCAAAATATATTCATATCAGTGAAGCAAGTTGTGCATAAGCTTGCTTGCATACTCAACGGAGAGGGCAATATGCAAAAACTATTTGATTTATGGAGAACAAATAAAAAATATTTTATGTTAATAGACAACATTTATTGACTACTTCTTATGTATCAGCCAGTACACTTTCTATACATTTTAATATGTTTAATTCTTACAGCAACCCTATTAGATAGGTATTTTTATTATCATCATCCCTGTTATCTAGACGGGCAAACTAAGGTTAAATAACTTGCCAGGAACAACCAGGCAATAAATAGCAGAACTCATTTAAGAGAGATTTAAGGCTTGGCAGCCAGTTTCCAGAACATGCTCATAATCACCAAATTAGCACTTATAACACAATACATAGTACCATAATTAAATGGCTGTTTAAGAATAATCTAGATGCGAGGAGATAAAGATACCAACTAGGGTAGTAACAATGAGAACAAAAAGAAAGGTTTAAAAGCAACAGTCATTTTAGAGAAAGAAGCAACTAGATTTGCCAGGTCTCAGATTTGAGTGACAGGGAGAATGATTATATGGTTAATGGAGATTATTTTTTTAATCTAAAGAGAAAATGTCAAAGATTTGGGAGGAAAATACTTAATTTGGTTTTTTGAAATTCTGAGACTGAGTTGATGGCAAGATGTCCAAGTAGAAGGATGTCCATATTTCATGTGAACATGGAATATGAAATTGAAGTTCAAATGTGAAGACAGAATCAGGCTCTGGAGGCAGAAGATAGGTATGAGGAGAGATGACAGTGAAAGCCAGAATTGCTGAGAATTTAGAAAGAGCAAAGGCTTATTGCAACATGCAGACATTTCCTCTTTTCTCTTTCTGCGTGATGTTAGTATTGATTCAACCTCAGATTTAACCTGTTCCAAACTGGGACATTTCCTCTGCTTTCTCAGACCCCTCTCCACCAATATGAAACTACAATAGGATGTAGTCCCATTCAGGAGAGGAACCAGCTCACAAATTAGGCCTTGAAAGGAAGAAAACTTCCTGTGGACCCCCATTGTGGTTTTAAATGACATTTACTATACCTTTTATAAAATTCCAGACACACACTGAATTAGTTCTAAATCCTTAGATATAGCACTTTTATTCGAAAACAGAACTAGAAATGAAACATAAATAAAACTACAAAGCTGATAAATCATGTTAATCAATTAGGCTTTACTGATGTAAAATCACAGCTTGCAGTATAACTACATATAGACAGGTAAGTGCAGGCTCTTTTGGGTTGCAAATTGCTGGATTATCGTGTACTGGGAGGTGCTTCAGTTTCCTCACTACTTTTTATTATTTGGACTAAAATACACCCTGACGTCCTTTGGTTCTCATTTGACATGAATGCATCATTTACATACATTTATATATATATATATATTTATTTATATATAGTACTACTTGGTGCCAATATAATCAGAAACAAATATGTAAAAGTTGGCACTTAAAACCTTGTGGCAGTACTCAGTTATGAGATGATCATGACTCCACGTTCATTATAAATAATATTCTTTATGTTGCTGTTTTGGACCAATCAGAAATTGTGTATTCTTGTCACCTGCATATCTTTCATCACAACTTTCACTGTTTGCATTTTCTGTAAAAATGTGTCTACTTAATAATTGTTACTGACAGTTTCCTTACTACAAAACATACAGAACTGCACTGTAAGTGAAACATGGAGTTATAATATGTAATAATTTTATCATGTCATGTAATTTAATAAAGATATCTTTGTAAATTAGTGAATAAAAGACTTGGCATTTGCAATGTACTTTAAAAAACTGACCTCTACAGCTTTTAAAGAATTCAGGTTAATTTAAAAAACAGAAAGTGACTGGCTTTCATTATACTTTGAGTCTCTAGTAAATGGGTAATTGAAGAAAATCTATTTTATAAAAGTTTGAATTAGTAACTCTGACCATGGTAGCTGCCACAATTTTGCCTGTCTAAACAAAACATTTAGAGTATACATACTCATACTGAGAAATACCAAAAGAAGTTTTGGATCAAAGCAAATGCTTCATCAAAATGCAAAGGTTCTTTTCACTAATAATGACTCAAATTTAATACCATTAGCAAGGTAAAGTGAATTGTGACAATAAATTTTCTTCAAGCATTGTGAAAAACATTGGCAACTTCATGCCTATTAGGTGAGAGGACCTTATAATTTCTAGCTTAACTTTCCTGTGTTACAAGATCAAGCCAGTTTGTCCATTGGAGAAGAAAAAGGAGAGAGAGAAAGCAATAACCACAGTCTATGCAGAGGCCAATTTTGTAATGGTCTAATTTACTGGTGAAAATAGTGGAAAGCTTGCATTTCTCAATGTCACAGCCAATGGCTATTTTGTTCTTGAAATCACTCTTTCATTTGGACAAAGTCTGTATTTTCTTCTATATAAGTTTATAAGAAATTTTTCGTAGAGTATCTCTAATCCACAATTTAGCTTTAGTATATTCTGATTACATCTTGCTATGATTTTTGTCTTCATTTGCTTTGTATCTTATTACATAAAAAGGGTACTAATCTTTGGGAATTAGTTCCTTATTAGAGTCAATTGAAATTTGCAACTTGAGTTGCAAGCTGTATTTCTGATTATAATTGACTGCAAAAAGGATTTCCTAGCATGATATATTATCAGCATAAATTATGTTTTAATTTTAATGTGCCTTAAAACATGCTCACAGAAGCAAATTCCTCTTACTTAGTTTTGGTAGAAGATTACTTTGTGCCTCCCTGCTCTACTCCTAGTGTGGATTCCAAGACACATCACTTGCTTGATAGTGCTATTTTGTTACCTCGGGCAGTTTATAGAATATTTTGCTCATAATTTAAAATGCTGCTTTGACATAAAGTGGATCACCAGATTTAGTTGGATTTTGTTTATCTTTGGATCAAAGTATAATTTCAGTACCAACCACCAGCTGGCACTTACTGTTTCAGTCTATGGATAACCCTTTTAAAAAAATCTTTAAAAAGATGCTGCCATTTCTTGGCTCCTCACGTTCTTCTACGGCCAGGAGCTGGGAATAGCCATTACATTGCTACTTTCCCTAAAAGATAGTCTGTTTGAATCACCATCTTAACTAACAAATGCTTCTGTTGTGATGACTTGACCTTAATTAGGTACAGTTAGGCAAGCACCATTCAGGAGCTTTTCATGTCTTAGAGAAGTTTCCTAAGGATAATTGTGCTCAGTGTTTCAGGGTAGGAACTGAAGGCTAGTCAGCTGTAGGATTGGTGAACATCCCATTATTATCTCATATTTTTCTTTTTTGGGAATTTCTGTTCTAGGGTATAGCAAATATTGGAGATATTTCATTTTGCTTTATCTAAACCAGATTGTTCCAAGATTGTTCTTTTTTTAAATGAGATTCACAGTAAGGATGACTATTTTGTTAAAACAGCCCATCTTTAAGTGGGGTACCTATATAATTTATCATCTGAATTGGAAAACTTTTGAGAATTTCTTAGGTTATTGCTAGTAATTATGCTGGGACAACTGCAGAAACTGGGACTGCCTCAGGCAACTACATCATTCTGATCTACTCAACTTGGGACAAAATGGAGACTTGCCGCAACCCCATCCCCACCTTTCCTTATCCCCGTATCTTCCCCTTCCTCCAGCCTATGAAGATGTTCTATGAGACACACAAAGCTCTGAGTATCTTCAATCATATTGATTTGTGTTCCTTTTAGGGGTCACTTTAAAATAAACATTTCCTACTCATCTGTCCTCAATCAAAAAACGTTTTCACCATATGTTTTGATGTCCCCCTCCTCTGCTGTTGTGCCCCTTTAACAGTCAGACTGTCAAAGAAAAAGGAAGATGATGCTATGTCCTTTTCAAAATTTAAGTCTAATCCCATCACTCCACTACATAAAACACTTCAGTGCATCTCCATCACCAAGACCTTTGTGATATGGCCCCTGCCTCAAATCCCACCATTTTCTACCTTCTTTCCTTCCACCAATCACTAATTTAACCCTGCTTACAGCTAGTATTCCAATGATACAGAAACATTAATATTGTTGAATCTAGGAGTAAGAAGTGTGCCTATACATCAAAAATTGTCCCATCACCTAGTAAAGTGTCTGATGTATAATTGGTGTTTAATAAATGTTTGTTGATAAATAAATGAATGAAGAATTAAATGCCCTAGGAGAACTTTTATTTAAAGCAGCGTATTTGTACTATGAATTAGTATATAGCAACCATCATCCTCTTGATCTGCTTAATTAAGAGCTTCCTATGTTTTTTTAAATAGAAGTTCAGAGATGTTGCTTCATCAAATAATATTCCTTCCTACCTTATTTATGCACCTTTAACATGCTTAAGGGAAGCTAATATTGTAGTAATCAGAAGCCAATTCCCAAGGCCTTAATTAACCACATTTCATTCTTTGCAATTCTGTATAAGGGAAATACCTTTACAGAGAGTTACGCTATCCATGGTATGAATTTTTGCCTCTGGTATATTCAGGGTGAAAAGCTAACTTTATAAATATGCATTCCAGATGGCTTTCTTCAGATAAGTTTGATGAGTATGAGACCCAAAGACAAAAAACTGAATTTTTAAAGTCAATAAATAAAATATATTTTTCTTTACTGAAATCACTATCACTGGTCTCACAATAATGCTTTACGTTACAGCTAACAAAATATTTTCACAGACATTTTCCTCATTTAATCCTCAGATTTCTCAAGTGGGGACTCTGTGAGGTAGATAAGGTAAGGTGGTTATTATTATCAAATTTTTACACATAAGGCAACTAGTTTGTGATACTTTGTTCATTTATTTCAACCAATGTAGTTAGGCTCCAAACATTTATGAGACTCCAAAGTGAATAATAATCATGTTATAGGGTATACCAATAAATTAATGATATCTAAGGAGTCTCAGTCCTTAGCATAATTTTGGTTTACTTAAATATGCTCTTCTGCAAAACCAGGCCACTGGGCTTAAAGAAGACTGACTGTGCCTGAAGATTAGAATGGTAAAGATTCACCAGGTTCTGCTGGCTACTTACTCTGAATACCTAAGAGGCATAATTGGAGGTCACTGAGGGTTTATTCACTTGTCCATTTAGAATCTCTCATCAGCAACAGCTCACAGAGCTAGTTTGAAATATTCTTAGGAAGCAGAGGTTATGCAGAAAATAGGTGTGTTACTCTCCCCTCTCAGAAAACAAAATAAGTAAACAAGTTCATAGATAAATAAACCAATAAATGATATCCTTTGGTCTTGACTTCAGTTGATCAAAAATAAGTAGAGCTCGGCATTAGGTAAGATTGCCTGGCACTTCACCAGTGTTTGAATTACTGAATTGTCACCAAAATGTATATCAAGTATTTTTCATATTTAAGACATTGCGTAGCATGTCACAGATCCCAGGAGAAGATGAGAAACTTTGACAGTGATATATTTTTAAATGCACAAATGGCATATTTTTGAGTTATGAGCTTTATTTGCAGTAATCCTAATAATACATTTATCCCTCTTAGTGAAAGAGCCTCATAAATCATCAGCCTTGGCAATGTGCAATGTTCCCAAATTCATATATGGAGATATATGCATACCTTTAGTATTCCCATCAATTGTGCTGAAGGGTTCCTAAGTGAATGAGTGTGCGTGTGTGTGTGTGTGTGTGTGTGTGTGTGTGTGTCCGTGTCCATGTGTACCCATGTAGGTGTGTGTGTGTTTCCTCCAGACTTTGACAAAAACATTCAAAATATTGAGTAGGCCCCTTTGTCAAGTTAACAAATTACTGCATTTCTATTGGTATACTTTCTAAGTCCCTGTTTCTTTTTGGTATCCACTTTAAAATCAGATACTTTCTGTAAAATAATTATAAATACAGCATGGTTAAGAGGCATTTTCTAAGAATCTGCTGATATCATGAAGATGTCATTTCAATAAATACATGTGAGTGTCTATTGAGTCAATTCAGTAAATACTGTTGAGTGTGAATAAAGACTATGCTAGAGAAGAGTATATACTTGAATACATATAGTTTCATTCAACATGAGACACTAATGTTAAACACTTAGACATATGACATCTCATTTAATTTTTATCCTCTGAGAGTATTATTAATGTCCATGTTTCATAGATGAGGAAACTGACAGTCAGAGAATTAAAATGACCTGTCACTGAGCAAAAGGTGTTCGATAATTCATTTAATAATTTTATATTTTCAATAAAATGAGTATAAGCAAATTTACACTATGGCTTGATCAAATGAGATGACTTTTGTAACATGGCTTTTATATAGTATGAACCACCTTCAGAAGTTTGATGTTTTTAGCTTATTTTGCTGGTATTGCTGGATTGCTTAATGAACAGACAAACATGTCCTTATGGCATTAACAATACAGAGATATCTGTAAATCTTGATGAATATTTTAAAGCATAGAAGTAGCCATGAGGAAAAAAGATCATTAATGATTTGCTGATGCAAAATTATATTTTTGAGTTATGTTTACTTTGAATTACCTATATTTGAGGACGTTATCTTTTCAGAACTGAAGACCTCTCAATGTCTTCATCTACATCTAGTTCCTTGTTGAATTCTTGGAATTTGGAAATTCTTTTATTCATCCAATCACTCACCATTTCCAAAATCTACAAATAACTGTCTTTTGCTTACTTTTCAAATTCTCAGAATATCACCCTTCTTTGCTAGTTCAGTGGCATTATATTAGTTCAAGCCCTTATCATCTCTCATAACTAGTCTCTCTTCTCCAATCTCTCTCTTCTTCTAATCTATTTAATTGTTATTTATAGATTTTCCTTCCCAAAACTCTACATCTTTAATTCAGGAGCTTGTAAAGAATACCTAATGCTTACCATATCAAGACCAAACACCTCTAAACTGTTTTCAGTTGCTGAACCTTGACCACAAATCTTGTCTCTAGTTTCACTCTGTCCCTCACATTCTATTTTGGTTAACATGATGTCCTCATTATCTTCTATACGAGCTATGCTATTCCTGCCTCCCAATGTTTTGTTCTTGTTATTGTCCTGACACACAATGTTCTTTCTCCTTCTCTCCATCTATCCAAATTCTCACCAACTGCCACGATTTAGCTCAAGCTCTGAATCCTCCATGAAGTCTTCTCTTGTTAGTTTGCTCAGTTCTACTTTCTCTGATTATCCTATTATAATTATAGCATACATTTTAGTACTTAATTCCTCTCTAATTATTTGATATGTGTTGGTTTTGTCTCTCTAACCAGACTGTAATTCTTTAGAGATCTGACAAAGCACTACATAGTAAGTACCAAATAATTCAATAAATTTTCTTATTTGTGCATGAGCTAGGCAGGATAGAGATTGAATTTAACATTACCTGATTTGACTACATGGAATTAGGAATAGTGTATATGAAGATGTGGATTTTTTTGTCATTGACAAATATATGATCTTCCTTCAAACACTGAAATCTTGGCACTAGGAAAGACTAGAAACCATTTCTCTTATCCCTTTTCCTCCTCTGAGGCCAAAAGTATGCTCATATACATTCTATGTAACCATCTTAAACTTAAAGAGATACTCTATTTCAGCTTATATTATATATGAGAAAGTAGAGACTGAGAAGGGATGATTAAAATGAAGAAGAGATGCTTAAGTTGGGTCTTGGCAGACAAGTAGGGTATTCATAAAAAGAAAGGTGAAACACAAAGGAATTCCAGATATATATATCTGTGGAAGAGAGACATGATGTATTTTTAGTGCATTTAGTGACTTATAAGTTGTGCAAGATGGTTGGAACCTAGGTTGGTTGGTTCAAGGCAAGTTAAGGGTATGGAAATAGAGAGTGCAGTTTGAAAAAACACACATTAATGTTTCCAAAATTGAGCTCATCAACATTTGCTGTCTTCTTCCCAACTAACTCCTTATATCTTCCTTCTCAATAATTATACCACCACCTACCCAATATCTTAAGTTCCTGATAACAGAAATTCAGCCCTCATTCTAGACTCCTTTTTCTTACCTTGCACAGTCAAGTGCTAAATTCTCCTGACTGGGTTTCCAGATTAGCCTGGAAAACTTTCAGAAATGCAAATTCTGAGACTCAACACCAGAGCTGCTGAATCAGAAACCTTGGGTCTGGGGCCCAAGTCTGTGTTTTAACAAATACTCCAGGGTATTTATTCTTACATACAGGAATGTTTGAGAGCTACTGCTGCAGGCAGTAGGGATCTCTGAGAGGTTTAAAGCAGGTAGGTGACCTAGTAGGATATGTATTTTAGAAAGGTCATTATCATATTTATGTAGAAGACAGAATGGAAGGGGGTAAAACTGAAGGTAACAGGACCAGTTAGTAGAACAAACACACACAAAATCCAAAATGAGCTAGAGGAGAAGATAGATTTTTGAAATATTTGACTTAGAATTGATTGATTTATGTTAACATTTGGGTGCACAAGGTAAAGAAGAACGAGTAGTTAGGTGACTGCTCTTGTGTACTAAGTAAATATGGTGGTCACGATTTAGAGGAAATAATTAATGCTTTGGTTTTTTCCTCTCTTTCTCTCCCTTCCTTCCTTCCTTCCTCCTCTCTTCTCCTCCCCTCCCCTCCCCTCTCCTCCCCTCCCCTTTCCTCTCCCCTCCTGTCCTCTCCTTTCTCTCCATATTGAGGTGAGGTGAGTTTAGGGTACCGGGTGTTAATGTTAAGCAAAAGTTCAGATATTTGAATCTGAACCTCAGGAGAGAGGTTATGGTCTACAGATAAAAGATTTTGAAGTTAACGGTGTACTAAGTGGTAATAGACATTGTCTGAATGGGTTAAATAAACCGGAAAAGCATTCAGGGTGAGAAGAGTACCAAAGACAAAGTTCTGGAGAACACTAGTATTTAGGGGAGGCTTTCAGAGAAGACTGAAGAATGGCTAGAGAATAAGGGAGAGAGCCAGAAAATTGATACCGTGGAGGCAAGGGGATAGAATTTCAGTGAGGTCAACGGTACCAAATACCACAGATGGGTCAAGCTAATTAATTATATTTGTCGTTTAGGGAGTCCCTGACGTCCTTAGTAATCACAGTTCCAGGAAAGTTTTGAGAGCAGAAGACAGCAGTAAATTGAGGAGTAATTTGGAGTAGATTAAGTTTGAAACTTTAAAAATAACTTGTATATGAAGGTAAGGAAAGAAAATAGGAGTAACAGCTGGATTGAGAAACAATATCAGTAGAATTTTTTTCTTTTAACTGAAAGAATTGTACATGTTTACAATCTGAAGAAAATGAGTGCATTAAGAAGGAAAGTTTGAAGATAGAATAGGGAGATGGGAAACTAATAGAATAAGATCTCACAGGATCAGTGAGGAGATAAGATCCAGGACATGGGAAGAGGTATTAGCTTTGGATATTGTGCTATAATTATCTATTAATGCATCTGCCTCTCCCAACTAAATGGAGAACTCCTCAAGTGCATGGATAATCTTTCTCAGTCCCTGGTATTAAAAGCTCAGTAAATGTTAACTGAATGAGTGAAGACTATTTCTTTTGATACTTCCTCTCCCACTTACTGTTTGTTGGCTTTTTCTATCCTCACCTCTCTTCTTTTGTCACTATAGTCAGTCTCTCAAGGAGATCTCATCTCATCCATGTCCAAAGTTTCTCTTTATGAGACAGGAGAGGCTGACTTATGACTAAATTTTTTACATTCAGAGAAACAGTGAATAATTATACTCACCTTGGCTTCCTGTTTGCCTTCCTCTTGAGCTATGGTAAGTAGATGGATTGGCTTTGAGGGTCATGTTCCAATATGCAGCAGATACTTGATGTATACCATATTACTTCTTAGTATTCTTACCAGGCCCCTTCACAAACCCTCCAACCTTAGGAACTTTCCATTTTCACTCCTGCTCAGTTCTGCCACTAGAAAGTACCCTTGTTGCATACCTTTGTGACCTGGGAAGAACTTCAGGGAAGCTTTTTGGTGGTGACTCTAAAACGCATCAAAGTAACTTGCCTGTTCCAAAACGACTTTGTTTTGACTTTGTTGACTTGTCATTTGCTGAAAGAGATAAGTAACTCCACAGTGAAAGAGGGAATATTATATATAAGTTGAAGCAGGATAATTATTTTTGTCCTAAAAGAAAAATCTGATCTAAAGATATATTTGATTTTTTTTGTATATGTAATTAGGAATGACCATTTGAAATAGAGTCAGAGATGCCCAAGAGCCCAATTTCCAAAGTAGTAATTTGCTATATTTATTTCAAAGTAAGGATCTTTGGCTAATTTTAGTAAATACCTTGGAACTGAACCAGTATGTTTCCGGAAGATTCAGATGTTTAGTTTTTAACCCTCCTATATTTGCTCTACAATTTTTTAATAGTTGCCTGTGAATGAAGTACATTATTAATATAAGAAAAGGCTATTTCCTTTTCAGTATCTTTCTGAAGCAACTAGGTGAATTAGAATGCCAGCTCTTATAAAGAGCACACTAATCTTCCTCTAGAACAAGACTGGTCTTCTCATCTCTTCTCCACAGTGACTAACACAGTGTAGGGGAAATGGTAGAAACTCAATCTGTAATTGCTGACTTGAAAGTTTACATATACAACATCTTGTCCTCTGCCTCCTCCTTAAGAATATCCCTGTCGATGCTATATTAAGAAAATGGGTTCTTGTCTAAGTCTGGAGACAAGGTTATAACTGTGGAACAGATGCTCATTATAGTTCACATGCATACTGAACAAAAATGCAGAAAAGTGATGAGGTAATTTGTATAATGTTCAGAAATCCCCTCAAAAGGACTGTAAACATACGATGCTGGGAAACTCATCCTCCCAACTTATCTCTTCTCTCTCACTGGCAACACCAGTGCTCTGGGTTCCAGTTCTTTGAGCCATTTTTTATTACACTGTTTTAAAAAACCTTAGTGGTTACTTTTTGTAATTGTTCTTATTCTTAAGAAGAATAAGGGTCAAAATTAATTTAAATATTGTATGTACCTACCAGGTAATTTCCCATTACCATCCCTCTCCTTTTTAAAGGCCTCTTCCTTAATGATCCACAAACATATACTTTGTCTGTCACAGCACTGATCACCCTACGTTATAATTGTCTCTTAATTTTATCTGTCTTGCCCATATTGAATAGACTACAGGCAGGAAGTATTTTTTATTTTTGTATCTTCTGTACCTGGTACAAAGTCTAGTGTAAAATAAGTATTCAATGTATTTTTGTCAGATGACTGAACGTATGATGCTCCAATATAGCCAAATTTGCTAGCCCACTCACTGTAAATGCCTTCATTAATCTGACCCTATTTTAATTATCCAGCTCCATTCATTTATTTATGAGTGCCTGTTATGTGTCAGGCACTGTTAGGCACGGTGGATATAATGATAGATGAAAATAAAGATGATCCGTACTTTTACAGAATTAATAGTGCAGTAGAGGAGGCAGTCACATAATCACACAAATAAATGTAAAATTACAACTGTGATAAGTGTCATTAAGGAGAGATACATAGTGCTATAAGAACTAATAACAGGGCCGGATGGGAGAAATCTAGGAGAAAATGATACTTGAGCTGAGAACTGAAAGATCACTTGGTATTACCAAGGTAAAAAGCAAAAGAAAATGTTCCAGGAAATGAGAACAGTGTCCTGCAAGGCTTCATCAGAGGCAGCCAAAAGGGAGACATGAGGCTGGAAAAGCAGGCAAGTACTAAATCAATGTAGTGCCTTATAAGCCATGTTAAGGAGCTTTTGTTTTTATCCTAAAAATAATGGGAAATGAATCATATAATATTTACTGATCATACTGCTCTTTTCCAAAACTACAAATCTTAGTCTTTATACTGCTAACTATGCTATTCTCCACTTGTATTCTAATCACCACTCCTTTCCATTAATTCAAATCTTGTTAGTCTTTCAGGTGAAGTTCAAGTCTTATGTCCTTCAAGATTACTTCTTGATTACTTCAGTCTAGATGGAGTAACCTTTCAATTTTAATAGTACTTATTTATACTATTCATATACTCATTATAATGGTCCATATATCATCCTACCTTGTATTTGTATAATGGTTTCATACATGGCTTTTGGATCAATAGACTATGTTGTAGTTTTCTTCTGAATTCCTCTTAAATATTCATAACCCAGTACTTTATTCATACTGCATTTCCAACACATATTGATCCATGAAACCAGATACAAACCAATGCTTGGAACAGATGAAGGGAAATAGTTTGATACGAATGCTATTCCTTATGATACAAGAGCAGCCATTTGAAAACTGAAAAAAATCATATCAGCTGGTTTTATTGGTTACATCACGGTAATTATTTCACTGAGTTGGCTTGACTTTCACTACATTTATCAATCAGCACTTATTCAACAAAGAATATGTTAAATGCGTGTTATGGCACAGACAATGTGCATGTAGGTATTGGGGATTAAAAGATGACTATAACATGGTCTTGAGCATCACAAAGCTCAAAAAAAATGGTACCTATAGCTATTAACAATAAGCACATTTCAATTCCCAAAATAAGTAGTATGGATCAGTTGACAGTCATAGTCCTTAAGCAGTTTACAAATGATATATTTCATTTTCATAGGAAATGCAGCCTTACCATAAGATTAGGACTACAAGGTCTGTACTTTATGAGATGCATTCAGCATTAAAGTCATGCAACACAACAAAATTTCCTCTGTGACTACTGTAGTTCTAGATATTGGACCTCTAGGCATTGTATAGGTAATATGAAAAGCAGAGTTTTATAAGGATAACTCATCCACATTTTTCAGTAAGGCCAAGTAAATTTGCTACCAATTGTGAGGCACTCCAGAGCCACCATGAGCTGTCCCTGAGGTCTGTGATTCCCTTTGTGATACCACTAACAATTTATGGAGAAGTGCATAGATGGTGATCAGCAATCATCCACTGATTATTAGCTGTTTTTTTTTTTTAAAGAAAGGTTTTGGCCAAGAATATAAAATTCTAATTATTCACTCAAATTCCTGAAGTTGACCCCAAAACCCTTGTCCAGTTAGAGGGGACACAGGAAGCCAGTTATTCTATTAATCAGCATATATTTTGGAACATCCTGAAGGTAACTGGCAGAGTTAAGGTACTTGAAAAAAAATTTCTGCTTTCTGCCGCTTATGAAATGTGTTCCTAAAAATGAATCAATTTTGATTGTTTAATTATTAGTTAATTAACTACTTAATCAATGGGACATTTCCCATCAGGGGCTAATGCTCAAAGCTCTCATAGAGAAGCAGTCAATAAAACTTACAGAAATGAAAATAAAATTTTCAAACAACCTAATATCCATTGAGAATCTTCTTTGACATATTCAGTTATTTCATCTAAAACAAAACACTCTCAAGGCATGATTGTGAAATGATAAGTTTTTTTTTTCAAAAAGGGTATGCTACCCTGCTGTGAATGATACAGTTACTTCAAAATATTACTGATTATCCACCAGAGCTTCTGTAAACATACATCTCAACTTTGAATACTGGCAAGACTTTCAGCAAGTAAGGGTAACAAAAAACTTCTTTTCCTAGCCTGTTTTCAGAGCATGCATAAATGTTAAAAAAGGCAGGGGCGGGTGGGTTGTAAGAAGTATTATTTACTTAATGAATTTATTTTAGGTCTCTTTTTGTTCATATCTTTAACGTGTTCGTCATAGCAACTGCATTCTTCTGCGATGAATACAGAATGCAACAAAACCACTGAGAATCTCTACATTGTCTTTGTTGCTGGAGGACAGGCAGTGACCCAAGTCATGGGCTGCTTTGGCTTTGATTAAAATTAAAATCTTGTACAGATTCCAGTTCTGAACATATGTCTAAAACTCTATGTGCACACATTATGGTGCATTCAAAATATTTTATGCTAACAGATTACAGGAGGCAGCAATATGCCTTTGTTTCCTACAAAGGAATAAGTCAGTAAATTGTTCTACTTAGTGATAAAAAGACCAGCTCAAGATGCAAATATATCCCAAAAGCTCTAAATCCCACTGTAATTCCTCCTAGTTTAAGACATTTATGAACTCATAACAGAGGCTCAAGCTGTTCATATTTCTAGCTTATTTTATTTACCTTTCTCTTATTACCTGCTCCACTCAAAGCTTTGCAAATCTTGAAGATACTGTACATGTTAAAGGAGAGCCTTCATCAGTGAAAATGCACTGCAACATAGAAGAATATGACCATTGTGGTTCATGGAAAACTGCACAATTTATTTGAGTTTATTTTTCTTTCCTGGTTTGTTATACCAGTAAACTTCACTTAGTCATGGAATGATTACAAGGTTCTATGTTTTTCAGTTGGACTCTGTATTTCAGAGTACTTGTTCAACTGGGTGAAGAGAAAGACATTTTTTTTTTACAGTGGGGGATTTAGTGAAACAGTTGAAGGTTAATGTAACATTTTTCTTTCTAAATGCCTTCTAAGAATGAGGACAAATGCAGAGTTTATTAAAGAGATTCAGCAGTGCCATTTTCCTGGAACTTTTCCAACAAGTAAATGACATTCTGAATTTTTTTTTCTAAAGAGTCAAAAAACTACACAGCCACTATATAAAATGAAGAAACTCTTCTTGTTGGGTTAACATCTTGAATTTAGTCTCAGGCAAGTTTTTTTTTTATGAGATTTACTGGTGCAATTTGGTTGCAGTTGCTTCTGATTTATAGAGAAGCTCATGGAAATAGAATCTGTATAAAGAATGAAACAAAAACAAAGGCATTAGGTAACCCACATGGGTTACATGTCACATTCATCATGTTTTTGTCATGTTGGTTTAATGTTAATGTCTTGAGGAATATTTAGGACTCAGGCACTGTGACCTTCAAATGTCTGCGGAGTGGTTCAGGGGCAGGCTTCTAGGAGGGTCTCATGTGATAAGGTTTGGGCTACTCCCCACCTCACCCTGCATGACTTGTGACTCTCCCTACATTCTGGCCCTAAACCAATTTCTTTAAACTGCCAAAAGACTATAAAATTTTGCAATCCTACTGCTGTCAAGCTCTTTGTTCCCTCTTTTGTTAATGGAATAATTTGCTAACTAGTTTATTTTTAGGAAACAAAAATATACTGCTGCCTACTCTGATACTTGCATGCAGTGTTTTAGATAGTACACTTTTTAGATTCATTGTTACATGCTTCTCTCTCCCAAGGCGCCTCACGCAGTGGTAGTTTAAAAAGCAATGCTCAGTGAAGACTTACTAATTGATTGATCTTGTTTGCTGTCACTCAACTAGTCTTAGACATTATATTTAGAAGATAAATAGAGCAGGAATTTTTCATCCTGCTTCGTGGTTCCTCTAACCACAGAAATATGAGCCACGTAGTGACGAAGCACCAGAAAAAAGATCAGACTATCAACTTCACCCTTATCTGTTAGGAACCTAAGACTGGTTTAGATGACTTTCCTTGCTGATGTTACCTATGTTTGAATTTCTCATGTCCAGCCTTACAGATCAACTAGAGTAAAATAATATCATGAGATGTCCTCCCCCTTTTCCCAGTCCCTAGGTTACCACATCTCACCATGGACTAGAATCTTAGTATTTGTAACTTTTGCTGCTTCTGATTTCTAGTATGTAATTTAAAATCCCTGCAAGACTGGGCTTTCTTCTTCCCTGAAATTTTCTACTCTCTCTGTTTTTTTCTTTCCTCTTCTCTTCAGGTACAGGAAAAGAGAGCAGATACTGTGGTTGTAAGGATGGCAGGATCTCCTAATCTTACACTTGTATAGTTTACCTATGTATATTCAAGTGGTTCAGCAATTATATAGGTCAGGATCTTACAGTTCTCAGCACTGAAGATGTGTCTTCTGAATAGGGTATCTTTCCTCATAGCTTAAGAAATTAAAGCAAGGCTCACATGATACATTCAACCTGTACTGCTGAAAAATAAAAGATTCTTTTTGCTTACAGAATGAAATCAGTATATATTCATATATTTTTACTGTAATTTCTGAAAATATCATTTGCTTCTAAGTAGATATCTAGGTGATATGTTACCCTAACCAGTTAAAATTCCATGCACAAACATTTCCATATAAGCAGCAGTTATTTTATTTGTATTTTGAAAACATTTTAAGCCAGTAATGTTTATACTTTATTCTCACACATAGTGATATATAGATATAGGTATAGATATATTTGTTTTTGATACATGATGGGTGGGTCAGGTGTCATTACAATGTGTCACATTTAGGTTAGTTTTGGTAGATGTGTTTAGTTTGATTTTTGGAATTTCATAGCTCTGAAAATTGTTTTGGTTAAGAATAATAAAAAGTATGATGATTAATAAAATGTACCTGCATTTCCATATGTCTGTACAGAACTTGCAATGAATATAAACACTCAAATGTGTTTCCTTTATTTACCCCTAGATTTCACTTTGATTTGATTTAGTAAGATTAATTTGTAAGATTAATGGTGATACAAGTTTGTGTTGCTCTTGAGAAAGAAATAATTGAGACCACTAAGGAAAAATTCTACATTGATATCCTGTAAATAGTATGAGAGCTTAAGAGACTTCATAATATATTATAGGACCCCTTTATAACATAGTGTAGCATTTATTTGGAACCTGGTCTGAAAGTTAGGAGAAATTTAGCTTAGGTTTTAGGTATACTTCTACCACTTAAATGCTGTAAGATCTTGGACAAATTATTTCTCTTCTCTGGGCCTTTATGCCACTCTCTGTAAAATGCAGTGTTACAACAGATCATTCTAAGTCACAGCTTAATACCAAAATTGTTCATATGGCTGATACCAGGTTCATTTCCCAAATCCTGCTCTTTTGAAATGTTTAGGTACATCCACAAGCATGTAGCTTAATATGTCAAGCAAGACGTTCATCTTCACCTTTATTAATTTTTTTGTAAGTTTAATTTTGAGTGCCTATTCTTCTAAACCTGTGTATCATGAAGTTGTTGACAGCCTATGTACAATTTAATATGAATTACCATAGGCCCATGGAAAATGCTATAGATTAGATAGTCTTTTAAAATTCTATACATTTAACAATTGTTTTCTGAGACTGTACTATCTTTTAGGCATTGCTTTGGAAGCAAGTGATATAAAAATCACAAAGTCTCTGCTCTTACAGAGATTATATTCATTGGGAAAGGGACATAAAATGAATAGGAAAACAAACAAGAAAAAAGATCAAATAGTGGTAGGTGCCATCTAGAGAAACAACATCTGTGATGTAGAATCAGGGGATGGGATGCACTACATTGTAATGTAAAGTCAAGATCTGCATGCCGCAAAGGAGACAGCCACATGAAGATAAATGGTGAAAATATTTCAAGCTGATGGTATCTAAAGGCCCAAAGCGAAAATAAGCCCAGCATATCTGAGGAATTGAAAGGAGATTAGACACTCCAATATTTACAAATTAACCAGAGGTAGAGTTAGTAAAGAGAAATATTTGTCAGTGAGATAGGAAGAAAATGAGGAGAGATTGTGGTATGAGGGAAGCCAAGAGGAAAAAAACATTTCAGTGGAAGGGAGTAGTAAACTATGTGAAATGTTACTGAGGAGATAATTAGGAGGGGAATTGAGAAATGGCTTTTGGATGTGGTAGTATGGAGACCATTGAATGGTGGTAAAAGAAGCCTAATTAATTTTGATTGAGGAGAGAATGCAGAGTGGTAAAGTGAAGTCAGCTATTCCACACAATTCTCTCAGGAAGTTTTGCTGTGAAGGAGATGAGAGCGATGAGGCTGCAGCTAAAGGGACAATATTCAATCAAGGGAGAGTTTTAGTTTTATTTGTTTCAGGATTAGAGATTCTAGAGCTTCATGTTTGTTGATGGAAATAGATCAGTACAGAGAGAAAAAATTTTGCCAGAATTTAATTGTAGGAGCAAAGTTCATGAAGAGGTGAAAGCAGCGCTCTCCATTGCACAAAGATGCTGGCCTTTAAAACAGGAGATGCTTTTAATCCAAAGCCATAGGAATGAAGGAAGAGTCTGAGCATTCATATTTGAAAATTCCTGTCTGATTACTCCCATTTTCTCAGTAAAATATGGCGAGGTCATCAACTAAGGATCCAGGATTGCTGATGAACAGATGTAAAAGATTAGAGGAGAAAAATAGAAGGTTTGAAATAGTAATTATGGACCATGGAAAAGAGAACCTACTAAGGGAAATAGAAGAATAATGTACTCTGTGATTTAGGGGAAGTTACCTGAGCTCTTTAAACTTTTGGTTCTTTTGTCTCTAAAATGTGAATATCAAAGGAAATTATTTAAAGCTGAAAACATGGAATTTACTGTGTAATGATTCAAGCTCAATTATTTTTTATAAACTTTTAAAGACCTCAGAGAGATAATTTGAGAATTTATATTCTGGTGAAGAAAAATTTATATGAAATTCAGTAATTTCTTCTAATTCATGTCAATTAATTTTCTTCTGTTAAATTTAAGTAAAACTATTCAGTGTAATACTTTTTATTCAAAATAGAGTATATAATGTGATTCCACTTTTGTAAAATTATTTTTCTCTCCATCTATATCTGTATATAGATGGCTGGAATGATGCTTAATAAATATTAATAAAATATTTGTGAGGGGTACAGTTTTGTGTAGTAGTATTTGTTGTTTAATTCCTTCCTTGTGCTTTTTCATATTTCATGAATTTTTGTTATGGAGTTTCTGTACAAGAATGAACTCATTATTGTTTCAGTGTGGATAACATGTTTTTGTACTGTGGTAAACAGAACGGTACTTCTACTCTGAAAGATGTCCATGTTCTAATCCCTAGAGCATGTGAATGTGTTTGGTTACATTGTGATGGGGGAATTAAGGCTGCCCATGGAGTTAAGATTGCTAATCAGCTGACCTTGAGATAGGGAAATTATATTGGATTATCCAGATGGAACCATTGTAATCACAGGGGTCCTTATAAGAGGAAGAAGAGGCAGAAGAGAGAACCAGAGAGATGGCAGCATGCAAGGGATGCAACCCAATGTTGTTGGCTTTGAAGATGGAGGAGTGGGACCATGAGCCAGTGCATGCAGGTGACTTCCAGGAAAAGATTCTTTGCTAGAGCCCCCAGAAGGAATGCAACATTGTTGACGCATTGATTTTAACCCATTGAGACCGTGTTGGAATTCTGACCTATAGAACTATAGTGTATTAAATTTGCATTGCTTTAAGCCACTACATTTGTGGCAAATTTGTAACAGCAGCCGTAGAAAACTAGCATACTTGCTTTCACCCATTCCTCTCCAGTTTATTCTCTATATCACAACCAGAGTGACCTTTATAGTCCTTCACTGTCCAGTACAGTAGTCACTAGCCACATGTGACAAATGAACACCTGAAATGTGGCTGGTCTGAAATGAGGTATGCTCTATATATGAAATACACACTGGTTTTTGAAGACAGTATAAAAATGTAAAATATCTCATTAATGATTTAAGTTGATTTCATATTGAAGTAATATTGGAAATACTGAGTTTTAAACAAAATACAATATTAAAATTAATTTCATCTGTTTCATTTTACTTTTCTAACATGGATATCAGAAAGTTTAAAAGTGCTTACCTATGTCACATTATATTTCTATTAGACAGTACTGATAAAAACAATAAAATATTGTAATATCTCTATTTAAAACCCTATACTAGCTTCCTACTGTATTTGGAATGTACTTCAAACTCTTTAACTAGAACGTATGAGGCCCTGCATCATCTGGCTTCTGGTACCTTTCTAGCTTCATCTTTTGCCTCTCCCTGCCCCCTATCCCCCACCATGCTAATGGGCCAAGCCTGTTTCTGTCTCAGGGCTTTTGCATACATTGTTCACTGGGCCTAGAAAATTCTTCATCCCACTGTTCATCTGAGTGAAAATTTCTCATCCTTCCATGTAAGCTCAAGTCCACTCAGAAAGACCTCCAGCCTCCCAGTGTAAACTAGGTCTATTGTGCTTCCCCTTCATTGGCATCCTGTGCCTTTTTTTTTAATGGTACTTTTCACAAGTTATAATGATAAATTTATTTTCTTATTTTAAAAATTCTCTGAGAATGATAAGCTCGATGTTATTTTTTTAACCACTGTATACTTATGGCCTGGCAAACTGTAAATGCTCAGTAAATATTTATTAAATGAATGTAGAATGATCAAATGAAGTAATGAGTGTTTAAGAACTTTGAGCTGCAATGTGCCATATATAATAGCCTTATTGTAGTAATAGTAATAGGAGGAGGTGGAGGAAGATGGGAAGAAAGAGAAAGAAGAAAAGAAATTGGGGTAGTTGTGAAGTCTTTGCCTCATATCATTTGTTAAATAAGTGTTCTTGGTATTTGGGGTTATATCTTCAAACCATTGGGAATAAGTAGCACAATAGGCAGCTATATTACACTGTCTTTTAAAAACACTTGCATTGTTAGACATATTCATCCTGTAAGTTCTTCTTAAATTTCTTCTTAAATAATTCCCTCTTATAAGAAGTTCACAAACTACTTACCAGTGACTCAGATTCTCCTTTGCCTTCTGTAAGGCATATATCTCTATTTCCACGGTGGAGGATACCATGGCAATGAGTGGAAGGGATGGAGAAAGAAAAATAAAAACAACATTGGGGATATTTTCAAAATAGTTGTCATATAATAGGAAATTAGAACACAAATGGAACAATGAAAAAGACATTGGTACCTTTGGTTTCCTAATTTTCCAGTCTCTCATGCTCCTCTTATCCCATCACCCATTGATCATTTCAGCACCTCAGTATATCACTGGCAATGCCATTCCCAAGATATTTTTTATTGAATTCAGTCAGAGTGGTTGATCTGGTAGCCATGGGTACATATACACAGGATGTGGGAAAGCCTATACCAGCCATCTGATGAGCAGTAGGGCATGAGTCACTATTTTTTGGCCTATAATAGGAAATTAATTACTGGGGAAGATAGAGCTTTGGGGAGGTTCAGGAAGCCCCAAACATATCTGAAGCCATTCTGCAACTATTGCATTAGGGCCTTGTGCAATTCATCATATTTAGGAGAGTGAGTGTAGTGGTAACAAATATTTGCTTAGTCTGTCAAGTCAGTATTCCCACTCTAGCTGAAGCTGTCCAGAAATGTGCATCTACTGAAACTGGTAGTTTTTGCAACACCAAAATGAAATAATGTGTCCCTTCGTGTAATCTCAACAGTATTGCTATAAGCAATTGTAATTGCACTATGCTTTCTTTATATTTTTTCTAATAAGAAATTTATTTTTTCACTGACAAAGTCAGAGCTTAAGCCTAGCCTTTCTTAAATGACCTTTAAGTGAATTTTTTACCTTTGTACCTTTCAACAAGTTTCTGACTTTAAGTTAACCTTCTCATTAGCATTTTAATAGCCAAAAAAAGTCTGCCTTGTACTTAGTAGCACATAATAATCTGCATTTAAATGGGAATGTTGTAAAAGAACAACATAAAAATTATTTATGTTAGAAAAGTTGTTTTTCTGGGTTTTGTTTTTGTGTTTTCCTTATGGCATAACCTCTCTACACCTTAAAGATTAAGGCCACTTTTTGAAGCCATTTAACTAATTCTTGAGAAACAGTTATGAAAGCCAGTCTTCCACCTGTGATAAGAATATCCTAGTTTGATATTTGAAAAATAATACCCAGGAATTGATGCTTTCAAAATCAAGATTGGTCTGCTCATTCTAGATCTGGAAAACCAAAGGCAATCTAAAACCTCTTAGCTTGTGTTTCTTAGAGATAGGGAGGGAGGGAGATAGAGACATAGATACATACATATAGAAATTAGATAGATACAGATAATCAGACTTAAGAAAGTTTCGAAGAGTGGGAATGTTTCATTTTACAAGATTCTCCTTAATATGCCACAACCAAAGAAATCCTATTACATGATTCCTGGATACATGACATTGTTTGCCTTAGATAAATCTCTCTCTGTTTCTCTTTTCCACCACCTTCTACTCCACCCATACACACATACCTATTTAATCTCTATCACAACACCTCCAGTGCTCCCATCTTGGCCTCTGTACCTTCTCCAATCATGGTGTTTCCAATCAGACTGCCTGAGTTCAGATCTTTTTCTACCACTGACTAGCCCGTAGCCTTGGCAAGTCACCTAATCTCTCTGTACTTTATCTGTGTCTGTAAAGTGGAGATAATGATAAAGATACTTCTTCACAGAATTGTTATGAGGAAGAAAAGTAGTACATATATTTTGACATAATGCTCACGATAAATATAAGCTATTCTTTTTATTCCTTTAAATTATGCTATTAGTGCTATTTTTTATGCTTAAATTATGCTATTACTACTATTTTTCTACTACTAAGTAACCTACATTTATTAAAGTAACTTTTTAAATCTTCCTCCCCACAGCTTTTCTGTATTAGGGAGAATAGATACAGGCCCTTTTCTCACCCCACCTTTGCCTCAGTCTCATTTGCTTCTCCTTGTCAAGAGAAAGAGACTGACAAGGTTAAAGAAGCATATCTTTGGTTAATGTAACCCCAACCTGAAAAGCAACATATTAAAAACAGTACAGAACATGAAAGCTGGTTTTTTATTAACTCCATTTCCCTCACCTTCCTGACACCTAGGCCATAGTATTTCTTCATGCTTTGTTCCCTATTGCATGTCTTGCTAACGTAGCTCAGTTTCGTAAATTGCAGCACTATCTCCTTCCTTCTGTAGTTAGTTCATATCAATTGGGATCAACAAGTATTTAGTGAGCACCTGGCCCTGTGTTAGGAAATCGAGAGGGAGCGGGAGAGTGTTTATGAAACACAAGATCTTGAGGCACTCCCTCTTTTTTTACCAAACAGTAAGTTAGATTTGTATGATGTTTGATGAAATTATTAGAAAATCTTGTAAGAAAGGATATTCATTTGGTCAGCATTTATCACATGTACTGTGATGATTCGTTTTTGTTTTTCTCTATCACCATAATGTGAATTTCTTCAGGGCAAGCTCAATGTCTCAGTACTGCTATCTATCTGCTCTAGTCTTTGTCTTGTAAGAGACACTCAGAAGATGTTTATTGAATGATAGGATGGAAGGATGAAAGGATGAGACCTGGATCTTAACCTCAAGAAGCTTATAGTCTAGTAGAAAGAACCACCTGTGTACATGAATAGCAGTAATCTCATCCCAGTCTACCTTTCTATCCCCTTTTCTCCATCCTCCCGTGCACAGAGAATATGACCTGCAGGCTTATATTTCTCTTCCACAGTATCTCCTGCCTAGAATGTTCTTCCCCTTATTTTCTGTTTTGTGAATTGTTATTCATTTGTCAAGATACAAGTCTAAAGGTATTCTCAGTGAAGTCTTTTCTTGGTCTCCTCCCCAAGCCAAATGAATACCTCTCTCCTCTGCTCACTTCTAGCCATTTTCATATAGCTCTCTTTGCACTTAGTATATTGAACCATAATTACCTATTTATCATCTCTTCAGCTTTAATGTGAACTCCAAAAGGATTGGGATTTTATCTAATTGATTTGTGTAATTCTAGGGCTGATGACAGTATCTGGCATATAGTTACTGCTCAATAGATGGTTGAGTGAAAAAAAATGAATGAAGGAATGAATGATTCAATAATGACCACAGATACCTTAAAAGAGGTAACATAAGAACTTTGGTTAATAGTAATCTGTCAATATTGGATCATCAATTGTAACAAATGTACCACATTAATATAAGACATTAATAATAGGGGAAGTTTTGTATGAGAGGAAAGCTGAGGGGTTATATGGGCACCCTACTTTCCACTCAAATTTTTCTGCAAATAAAAAAAGTAAAGTCTATTAATTTAAAAAAATCTAATGAGAAAATAAATAACCAAGAAGAAAAAATATTTTACCTACAACTTTTTAGTATTGTAAGTGTAGAACTTGACTTTATTCAAACTTGCCTCATAAATATTATAGAGAGAATGAGACGGTGATTATTGGGCCTCTGATATGATCAAAAGTAGAAATAAATTTGAATGGTGTTTTAAAAAAGATAGGAATAATTGTTATATTGTATAGTATGGTTCCAAGTGCCCAGTTCAGATTTCCTTATTCATGGTTAAATTTCTCTCCACCTCAGTCCCACTCCTCTTTTACTTTTGCCTATTCCTGTACCTCCTGCTGTCCTTGACTTTGCCTTCACTGTTGCCTGTTACTATGGTACTCTGTGTGAGCAGCCAGCACAGATGTGTGTAGAGAAACAAACAAAACAAAACTAATCATAGGTGAAATTATACCACCTGAAGCATAATGTTAACATGTAAAACTAATCAAGGGATATTCTGATTATTTGCATATTTTGATTAATACTTTTGGAGAGAATATCATTGATTAATTTTCATGGAATTGCAATGCAATAATATATACTCAACATTACAATTATACTAAGCACAGTTGAATTTTGATCTGGTATTTGTTCAGGCATTCTGTGGTCATGCCAGGTAGAAAAGATTGGTTTAAATCTATAGTAATCTCAAAATGCACGTGGGGATTTGTTCCCTAAAAAAAAATAAGGCAACTTGCGTACTTATCATTCACATTTTTATTATAAAAGTCAAAAGCATAAAATATCCTCATCACTTTTGCTTTCCAGCTGTTTGGAGATCTGATAAATGAGGCATATTGAAAGTGGCTGGCCTACAACTGACAAAAAGCACATAACAGATCAAATGTCTTACCGTCATCAGTAGCACCACTCTTCTGTTTTGCAGACATTAGCTGATTCCTTAAGCTCTCTAGTCATTAGATTTAGAGTGAAAAAGCAGAATTCCCAGAAGTATATTGCCTACTTACCACGCCCAAAATAGATTGATTCTATATGTACTTCAAAAATTCAGAATAACACATGGCAAATTCCATTATAACAATTGTCAACTGAACATTTACAGTTATTAAATGTATCAGGGATTACAGTTATTACAGTTATCAGGGATATTGTTTTGTTAAAATTTATCCTGAAACAAGTGGGCTAGTTGCAACATCTTTAAAATCTATATGTTATAAAGGTAAGTCCCACTGTTTTAATACTTGTTTTCATGGAGTTTGGACTGTGTTATCAACCCACTGTTACTTTAGAAGTGTGACAGTAATAATCTTTTGTTATTATTGGTTCTTATTAGGTTTTCCTGATTTTTTAAGAATTGGGTGGGCTTATGATAGAAATATTCAGTATAATAAGGATTTTATAGTCATCACATATGTTACTTTGCATATTTGCTTTCATTGCATTACCACGGATTCCACGTCTGACTACTTCATAAGCCTTCTTCAAAGCCAGAATTCTACTAAATTGAGAGTGGGGATGTTTGTTGTTTTCCAGAAATAGTCCTGCATGCTACTATATTTTGGGCAGATGATCACAAACACATCCGCATGAGAAGGCAACAGATGTAAAGAAAAAAAGTGCTATATTTATTTCAAACCCAGAGAGCAATGGAAGTATCACAGAAAATCTGTGCCAAAAATTATATATATTCTTTTGCTGACAGCTTGGTCTCCAAAGCTGCTGGAGTGCAGCATCAGCAAGTCTAACCCAGACGCAACTCCAAACTGATGGATAATACTTGATTCAGTAAATGAAATCAAGTAGGAGTTTTAAAACCAGTTACATCTCCTTTCATCAGACACTTCTTCATCGTGTCAGTTTTTTTATGGACTATACGTTGGAATTTATATGAAATACTATGTGTAGGGCTTTCTTTTCTTTTTTCCCTTGTTGTAAAGCAAGGCTATTTGAGAAAGGAAATCATTATCGATGCATGTTTTATACCGATAAATAGCAGTATGATCCAGCTTCAGAGTCTCCTTTACATAAAAAAATAATAGGTTTGATTTGAGAAAATGAAACCCAGGTGTTTGTTTTAAGTACAACAGATAAAATGAATATTGAATCTGGAAGGGATTTTGAAGTCATCTGGTTCACTGACTCCCCAGCCTACCTTCATATTATAAGCCACCAGAAGAATGTTTTAACAATACAGTCTTGGGCTCCACTCTAAGATTTCAATTCAGGAGATCTGAAATGGGACATAAGAACCTGCATTATAAGCAAGCCTACTGGGAACTTCCAATATACTGGTCCAGCCCAACTCCTTACCCAATGTGGAATGCCCTTAGCAGGTGGTCATTCTATGACTCAAGGCAGCCCATTCCACTGTTGGATGATTCTGAGAAAAAGTTCCTACATGTTAAACCAAAGTCTTAGAAACTTCTCTCCAGTTGTGTGTTTCCAGCAACCTCACAATGAACCTTCCACAGTGAAACATGTAGTTCACCCATTGGGTTGGCTCCATGTTTTGCTTACATAATTCTTTCTCAGGGACTAAGAAGTGTGTGTGTATCAAGAAACTTAATTGTAATGCAAGGTACATTTATACTGATAAAACAAAAAAATATTCATAGGTTTATGCCCCTTAACTAACGGGTAAGCTTTATTTGAATGTTCTCTCAGCAATGGCTTCCAGTAACAACTTAAATCTTGTTTGAGTATTTAAGACTAAGATTTGTCATTTTAATGACAGCACCAACTCACTAAGTATTGGGAAGTTTGAGAAGTTTGACTGAAAAGTCCCACTAACCTACTCAGAGGTATCAGGGTTACAACTGAATTTAACTCTAGCCTCAGGGCATCTCCTGGACACAAAGAGCCTCATCTACATCTTCTGAACTTACTCAAAAAAGAAAGACAAGCTTAGGAAACCAGTGCCAAGATAATCATGCCACTGTGAATAAGAATAGTACACAATTGGGCTAGGAAGTGGAATGATAAAGAGGATTTAGTTGATACTGGGTGAGAAGGGGGCTGGCTGTAGGGAAGCTAAACAGTGAACAAAGGGACTGAGTGTGTAATGGACAAGACCTCTCTTTCCGCCATGTCTTCCTTCCCAGTAAGCTTCTCTCTTGCATAGCTCAGTTCACAACTCTGTCATGCCTCATGATCCTGTAGAAGATACCCCCTGGGTATCCTATTCAGGTGGCCAACTGGGCTTGGAGGAGCAGGTTGTTTACTCTGCATCTTCATCCAACTGAGCTACCAGGGCATGGTCAGACTGAAAAGAAATCATTGTGAGGTTGCTGGAAACACACAATTGGGGAGAAGTTTCTAGGACTTTGGTTTAACATGTAAGAACTTTTTCTCAGAATTCAGCAGCTACGAGTCTGCTCTGACAGATAAACTAGCATTGTCAGTTTGAGAGTGCAGCCAACCTGGAAGAAGGAAGGTTAAATCTCACCCTGAAGAGGACTGGCTGTCACAGCTTAGCCCTCTCACTGAACCATGGAGGGGTGAGGGCCAAATAGAGAGTACCTGGATTAGAGCTCAACAACTCTCATTGCACTGAATGCAACCAGGAAGGCAGATGTCACCCTCCAAGTAAGCACTTGACTGACCTAAGGCAAAGATAGGCAAGGAAAGAGAGAAAAAAGTGGGGGAGGAGAAGGAATAAAGAAGATGAGAGTAGGGAAGAGTCAGGAAAAGAGAAACTGAAGAGACAGGAAAAGGAAAGGGATATAAGTAAAGGTGGTGGGAGCATTCCCCCCAGGAATTATAAGTAGTGCTGCCTCTCTTTTAGCTGTTTTTTTCTCCCTGAGGCCAATTTTTATGGCTAGTTTGAAATTCAGCAAGTTTGAAATTAACTGGCAATAACGAATTTTTTGACTCCGTGTAACTGTCAATCCCTGATCTTTTCCTTTGCTTTGCTGGTTGTGTGCACCAGGTGTTTAACTGGAGGAAGGGGAACTGAGAGTGTGTTGATGTTGCTTCATCCCAAACCTAATTATTATTCTTATAAGGTCTTTGTAGAATAGGACTGGAGTGAAGTTTTGAATTTCTAGTTTTTTGTTTCTTCCCCCATCTTTACGGAAGCATGATTGACAAAAATTGTGTATACATAGTGTGCACAATGTATTTTTTAAAAGGTGTGTTTTTTAAGTTGGAGAAAAAGACAGCAAAGGAGTCAATTTCTGATTTCTCAGACAATGCCAATAACTTTGCAGATTTAATTTTGCTTATTTAAATAAAAAATGCTAAACATCCCAATAGCAACAAAAACAATAACATAAACCCAACTAAGTCCAAAGCCCCATGCCAGGAGATGAAATTGATTAAATGGGCCCCCTCTCCCTGTTATTCTCTATAATAGCACTTATCTATTTCTGCCATAGCACACATCAAAATCTGGAAGCATCTTGTTTATTTTTCCTGCTTTCTTATTTACTACCTGTCTCCCTTCCAGTAGAATGTCAGATCCACAAAGGCAGGGATTATTGGTTGTTGTGTTCCCCACTGTATATATTCCCGTGTCTGGACATAGAAGGCATTCATTCAACACTTACTGAATGTATGAATGAGTGAATGAATGAATGGTGGCACTCACTGAGCAGGCAGAGCAAACCCTTAGGAGGCACTCAACGCACTAGTGTGAGAGATCCTGTGTCATCTAATCCCCACCTATCTCCCCAGCCTCATAACCTGCTCTCCCCCTGACCTTTCAACTCTTCTTACACATTATGCTCTTCCTACCTCAAGGTGTCATATGTGCAATTCACTTACTTAGGATGCTTTTCCTTGTCTTAGCAACCTCTCATCCTTCAATTCCCATTCTAAAAGGTACCTACATGAGACCTCCTTGACCAACCCCTCCAAACAGTCCCCCACTTCAACCCTAACTTGTTATTCCTTACTGTACCCTGTTCATTTCCTTCAAGGCACTTTGTTTTTGGATAATTTGTAATCATATATCTATTTACTTCTTTATTATCTCCCCCCACACACATCATGATATCCATGAGGACTGGGACTGTGTCTTTTTTACTCAATTCTGTATCTCTAGCACCCTACACAATTTTTGGTAGACTTGAGTAAGGAAATGAATAAATTAATTACTATTATTCCTTCCCCCATCCTTTAATGTGTAGACATGCCATCCTGAGGTCTGGTGTTTTTATGATATTCTAGGTATGTCTATGTGCTCTCAGCTCGCACAAGAGGAAAACTTGGGTTAGGAAAGTCTTGATAACCCCAGTTACTATTCAACAATTTGAAATGAAGATTACAAAAATAATTTATTTTGAAAGGAAGAAATATAAGGAAGGGATACACATTTGTTTCCATTTCTTATGCACAAAGTAGTTTGGGTTCAAATTGGACTTTATAAATACACTATACTTACAGCAACACAATATACCATGTTATTTTTGTCACAAGCAGCGAGTTCCCACTTGGGTACCACAGAGTCCTTTGGGAATTTGACTGGGCCTAGTAAGGCATTTTAATTGGGTCACCTTGGATTAGTTGTTTTCCTGAGCTGGGCTCAATTCTTCCTCATGCTGGGCTGAGGGGCACGGCTTGTATAGGCTCCTGTTCAGGCCTCCTATGCCAGCACTAGCTGTCTCCTCCCGCTCTTGATTCTTCATCCTCCCACCTGTTCTGGGAGTCTCTAACACTCCATGACTTTGAGCAGCTGTTGTCTCTGCCTCTGAATCAGGCATGTGTCCAACATGGGGTTTATATAACTAGGCCCTGGGAGGGATTTTTCCCAAGAAGAAATACCTCAAATATTTTATTTACTTTAGCATATATCATTGCTGGCTTCCTATCCTTCCTAGTAAGTGTCATGACTCTAAACTTTCTGGAGTCATGTTTACAAATGCAGCAGATGTGTGTACTACATGTAGACTTTGCTGATTTGCAGCTCCTGGCACCGCTCATTGTCTTTACCAGACATTCAGTAAGTATTGTTTAATTGAAATGAATAAAATCTGAAAGCTTATTGGTGTCATTAGAGGAGGTAGAAACCAAAAGGACTGTCTTCCTCTTAAGGAAACATCTTCATCCCTTTGACATTTTGAGAACTACATCTGTGTAGGCAACATACCTAGGTGAGGTGTAGATTATGATTTGAGACTACTTCCTAATTGCTGCCCTCTCCTCTATCAATAACAGGAAGGGTCATTTAGCAAGTGTGTGATTGAGGTTCTGAATCAGTCACTGTAGAAAGCATCTAAAGTAATATATATAGTCATCACAACTAGATGTTGGAGGTTTGGAATATTTCAATTAGAATTCTGGTTTAAAATATTGAAAAATATGCTTTCAATATATACAGATTTAAAAAAGTATATGAGAAAATTGAAAATAAGAATCAAATAGAACATTTTAGTTAATGTTACAACAGAAAGCAAAAACTGAATTATACAGCAACATCTAGGTTTCTCTATTTTCAAAAAGTAGTATCAAAATGAAGGAAGCAATAATATTTAAAAGAGAAAAAAAGATAAAATATTTTATGCCCTAAATAAATTGAACTATCAAGGATTTCCAAAGGCCTAAAGTTTCTTAAATACAGGCACTAGTGCTCTAAAATTTGTTTGAGTTATAAAACCTCCCCAGTTCTAGATTCCAGAGATACAAATAAATATGGTAGCCTTTCATTTCTCTGCTGAGACTGAATTTCATTAATTCTTAGCTTTATTTTCATTCCTGGTTCATCACATTGCTAACCCAGATTTACTTTGTCTAAGTGCCGTCTGCTTTGATAATCTCAGAAGCCATTCCTCTTGCAGAGTTCCTGACAACAGCAGCCAGCTCCATCTGAGACCCTTCCTATTTCCAGGGGGCATTTGATTCCACCTCTGCCTTGCATGTCCTGCTCCTTCCATTCACCTCTGCAATGAAAAGGAGCTTTACTCACCTTTTATTTGCATTTAGCAAATGATACCAACCAATAGCATTTACAATTTCCAACATACATATGTGAAAGGAAAAGCAGAAAGGATTTAAAGCAGAGTTCCAAGATTTAGTCAATACTTTTGGTATAATCTCCTGATGTAGGTACTTTAGGGGTTCCTCTTATATATAAAATTAGATATTCATGCCTAGCCCTCATTTATTTTCTTACTCCCAAGATCACCATGATTTATGTAAAATGAGTACAAAAAGGTCAGTTGCCTTGAGAATTCAGATCTGGTTGAGAGACTTGGAAATTAGGTGGACTGTACTTGGCTTCCTCCTCCACCCCACTAACCTCCCAAATGTATTTTCCTATCCCTTGAGTCAGTCTGCTGGACTAAATAGAGACACATTGTGCCCCCAAAGACAGAAACTCAAGGACATACCCAGAAATATCTTCATCTAAAATGAAAGCCATGCTAGACTTCCCTAAGGGCAGCTTTGGAATATAAAAATTAAGATTAGGATAAGAATCCTGGAGTCTTAACCTAAATCTCACTTTTCATCACAGCAATTTTCACCACTTGGCACTTGGTCTAGTGCTATGCAAAGTCTAAATAAAAAAGGGATACATATATTAGTATCCTGATTAGTATATGTAAATTAGTATACTGATCGAAAATTGTGAAAATGAAAATGAGATTCAAGTTATAAATGAGTTGTAGCTGGACCTCAACATGGGCAGAATGCTGAATGTTCAGGAGAGAAACAAATGGAATTTCTATTATTTAGCTCCAGGGACACCATGAAAGTATTTAATCAGTCTGGCAGATGAAAGATACTGCAGGCATCTCTCGTTGTCAAGAGATATGATTCAGAGACTATACTTCTAAAATTTGGTGACAGAAAACAACGGTTTTCAAAATTTATTATGCGTCAGAATAAACTGTCATACTCGATAAAATGCAAAATTTTGGCCCCTTACCAAAGAGAGTCTCATTCAGTGGAGCTGGTGTTGGCGTAAGAATCTACATTTTCATGAAGAAAGGAAGGTGACCACAGACTACCTTTGGTAGCTACTGAACTCTGCTGTTGTAGCATGAAAGTAGGTATAGATCCAATACCTAAACAAATGGGAGTGGCTGTGTTCCAATAAAACTATTTTTTCAAAAGCGGATCTAAAGCTGGATTTGACCCATGGGCCATACATAGTAAGCATTATTTTCAGACCCTGACCCCTAGCCTCAGTAATTCACTCTTTTTACAAATCTAAAACTTCTAGTCTCATGATTCTTTTGGAGCTGGTATACAGTTTATGTTAGAGAGGAGAGTCTATTGGTCAACAGTGATATTGAAGCCCTGTTCCATTTACTGTTGTAAATATGAATAAAGGGGAAAACAAATTCCTTGAGTTGGGTACACAAAATAAAAAATTCTCCTGACCCATTTTTCCAGAAAATCTTCCTGGCTTAATGAAACCCAATATCCAGTTAGTCAACACATTCTCTTGCTTATGTTTTCTCCATGATACACACTGATAGTTCTGCACCCTTCTATGACAGTAGAATGGGGCAACAGTATTGAATAAGATAATTTTAATAGATAGGGGATGGAATATACTTGGCATTCATGCTTGCATTTCCATCTCTTATACCCATGGTAGATTTTGCCAACCTTTTATAGTACTCTTTTCTTTTGAGTACACATATGGCCACAAACCTTTCTCAAAAAATCCATGTATTACCAACCGACTAAAGTTGACATGTGAGATGAAATTTATGTGTTATCCCTTAATAAACTGGCCTTGTAATGTGCTGTTTTTGTTATCTGTGGTTACTCTATTTGGGGGCCCATAATATTACTTCTACTATATTTTAATTGTGAGCCTTATTCTAGGGAGTTCCATAGTCCATATTTTGACTGGTTGTCGTTGTTTTCCTGTTAGAGTGTAAGTATTTTAAATTCAGGGACTGTATGCCTAGTTCATCATGTTATACCCTGAGATCATTCCAGAAACACTTGTTGCCGGGTTTATACAACAACTTTTCTCATTAGAATGTCAATGGTCATGACTATGATATCATTAGTATTCTGAAAACTCCTGCTAATAGTTGATTCAAGGACATTTGAAACCATAAATGCTGATGTTATTAGCAATTTGGAGATTGAAGACTTGTAGTCTGATTTTTCATCAGATATCTGTGAACTACAGCATAACCTTAGATAACATTTTAGATCAATTTGGGTTAATATTTACTATTAAAGAATTGTTTAGCTACATTAACAAAATGTTCACTTACTAAATACAGTACAATTTATAGCATTAAATAGACTCAGTTGCATAGAATAGTACCGACTGCAAAGTCATTATGTCATATGCTAGATGTTTTAATAAACCATATTTAGTGAAACTTGAAGAAAAATTACCATTTAACAAAGCAGGCAGTTTTCAAAACATTTTCAATTTCATCCTGGTAATATAGCTCATGTAATATGACTGTATCTAAATATATACTGACATGGTAGTAAGTGTTTTACTGTTGGTAGGATTGGTTGTAAAGAAGCCTTGACCAGACACATTGAATAGGATGAAAAACTAAGTACAGAGGACTAATACAGTCCTACTAGGTAGCTTGCCCTTCAGTTCTTAGGATAGGACAACTGATAAATGGAACTTTTCCAGTGGTATGTGACCTGAGAGGTAATCCCTATCAGAGTTTTTACCTAGAAATTTTGATAAAGTTTCAAACGCCAAAATGAAACAGATGGATAGTGGCATCCCTTTATATCTAGTAATGGGTGTTTCAGCACCAGAAACTCATTTACAGGCAAAGCATAGTCTTCAGGCTTACCTGTAGGCCCATGTTAGACTTGAGGGAACATCTTACCTCTGATACTTTCAAATCTCCATAGCAGGATCTGATTGTGTCTATTTTTAACTAGCTTGTTTTTCTTAAAATATGAAAAATCTCTTCTTGCTACTTGCAACAAAACTCAACAGAGTTATGCAAAGGGAGGGCATTTTTTTAGAGGCTCTATGGAGAGCCATCTCCAGAAATAACATGTTCCCTACCTCTATAGTTGTGATGTCTGTCTTTGAGACAGATAAGAACCTGTCTGCTCCAGGTATTCTCTAGTCTTGACACTTATCAAGAACATACAGGAAGTAGGAGAGTTCATGAGTGAATGCAGGAGAATGAAAGATATGGAATTCAAGTGGAAATTACAGGGAGAGAATAGACAGTGGAAAAAGAATGTTGGTGCAAAGGGGAACTTGTACAAGAAAGTGGAGTTAAGAAATCTGTGATGAGAGATTTAAATATATTGCAGGAAATCAGATCCAGATCTTTTTTTTACATGCTCTGGCCAAAACTTTGACCAGGCTTGTAACCTGGGTTCAGTTTACCAAACCAAGAACCCTCATGTTCCAAGGTTTAAGTAAGCCAAACCAGCCCCCAGCAAATTTGGGTAGTAGATTCAGTGTCCTCAGCCTGCATTTTATGTACTTCTTTTGCCCCAGAATGTTCCTACCATAACTGTCATATCTGGTTTCCAGTATCCTTCCAAGGTCTTCAACCCCTCCTTCTGAAAAATCACAACATCTGGGAGAGATTTAGGGAGTTCACTCACTCTAAAGTGTTAATGATGGCTGAGAAGGTTCAATGCATTTCCTTTCCCAGGGCGATGTATCGTGGGTCCAAGAAATGACCTATTTGAGCAATTTTGGATATCCCTCAGTTACGTGGGAGAGTTATTGGTGTTGTAGTCAGCCTTCTTAAAGTCCTTGAAATCACAGTTCATGTATGCATCTGGCCACTTAAAAAGTCTGCCCTGTAGTTGGCCTTGGGAATACAAGCAGGAAAGTTGGGAGAAGCTAGTTCTCCCAGTGTTTGACTCGGCGCTGCTACTAAACTCTTTTTTTTTTTTTTTGCTTTTGTTTGATTCACTTTGAATTTAGTTTGCTTAAAATCAAACTATGATAAGAATGCTAGAGAGTCCTGAAAGGCTTAGTCCAAAATTTTTTAGAAAAACAATGTATATTTTATTTTTTGTACAAGGTTATTCGGGGAGTGGGATGGGGGAGCATTCAGAGAGTTGAGGGCAAACCCTAGGATAAGACACCAATTATAAAGTGTCAGCCAGGCCTTAGAGAAGCCACTTATCACACCCAGGGGGCTCATTGCTAAATCAAAAGACCAATTTGTTGTTTTTACCCCAAACCACTTTCTCATCAAGTCATTTTATCTATCCAAACAATTATCTGGCAGTGTGTGTAATGACTGATTTTTTTTGTCTTGGTAACAGATGAGAAACTAATACTTACAATGTTATAGACTATGTCTGAGCATGAATCTTTAGATAAACTTGAATTTTAACATACAAAGCTATTCTTGTTTTTAAAAAACGGTCTGCTCATTGGTAGAAAAGATATACTTTGATTAGCTTTTTTATTACTTTCCACATATTTCACAGTCTGATATTCTAGTCCAACCATACTTATTTATGAAATTGACACACATGCCTATTGCTGAGCACAATATAGTAACTATCAATGTGTTTCTTTTCCCCAAAGTGACTATATTTGAACCTAGTGAGAATTGAAAATCTTCAACTTGGTTGGTCCTATTTCTCTTAGCTTATTAAAACTACTTGCCATGTGGTAGGGACCCCTAGTTAACTTTACTGGAGCAACATAAGCCAACATAATTAAATGCTTCTATTAGTTACTGCATCTACAAAGTTAGGAAATTGGGTAGGATGAATATAAGATACCATAAATATGTCCTCTAATATTCCTTCAAGCCCTAAACATCTATGACTCTGCTTAGATTTGGTTCCATAACAATAACACCTTACATTTGATAGGACTTTCTAATTTACTTACATGAGCTTAATTGATCCTTGTAATTACCCTATTATTTATATATTTACTGAGTTCCTCCTAAGTGTCTTCAGTGTTACTAGGTTCTGAGAATATAAAGCTGAAGTAGACAGTCCAGATTAGTATCCCTATTTAAGAGAGGGAGAATCAGAAACCTAAATAAATTTAGTGGTTTAACAAAGTTATAGAACTGGGACAAAATTGCAGTTTATTTTTATTTTTTATTTTTTATTTTTTTTGGGGTGGTGGTGAAAGGGTTTATGCCCATGGTGGCAGGTCAATCACTAGAAGCCCATCCACTCAGACCAAGTCTGTATGCAGCAAGCCGGTTTCTGCCTCTGGGCCTCTCTACCCCATAGAGGTCTTAGTCTCTGTCCTTGGGGCTGCCACCACTCTAGTCTCTGCTCCTCTGCAGCTGTGGAGCCATGCCACCATGTCACCCAGAGCATTGGGAAGAGCTCTTTTTATTTTGGTATCATTAATGTACAATTGCATGAGCAACATTATGGTTAGTAGACTCCCCCCACTATCAAGTCACCACCACATACCACATTACAGTCACTGTCCATCAGCGTAGTAACATGCTATAGAATCACTACTTCTCTGTGCTATACTGCCTTCACCATGCCTCCCCCACTACATTATGTGTGCTTATCGTAATGCCCCTTTTTCCCCCTTATCCCTCCCTTCCCACCCATCCTCCCCAGTCCCTTTCCCTTTGGTAACTATTACTCCATTCTTGGGTTCGTGAGTCTGCTGCTGTTTTGTTCCTTCAGTTTTTTCTCTGTTCTTATACTCCACAGATGACTGAAATCATTTGATACTTGTCTTCTCCACCTGGCTTATTTCACTGAGCATAATACCCTCTAGCTCCATCCATGTTGTTGCAAATGGTAGGATTTGTTTTCTTCTTATGGCTGAATAATATTCCATTGTGTATATATACCACATCTTTATCCAGTCATCTATTGATGGGCAGTTAGGCTACTATAAATAGTGCTGCAATAAACACAGGGCTGCATATGTCTTTTTTAAACTGGGCTCCTGCATTTATAGGGTAAATTCCTAGGAGTGGAATTCCTGGTTCAAATGGTATTTCTATTTTGAGTTTATTGAGCAACCTCCGTACTGCTTTCCACAATGGTTGAACTAGTTTACATTCCCACCAGCAGTGTAGGAGGGTACCCCTTTCTCCACATCCTTGACATTTGTTGTTGTTTATCTTTTGGATGGTGGCGATCGTTACTGGTGTGAGGTGATATCTCATTGTGGTTTTAATTTGCATTTCCCTGATGATTAGCGATGTGGAGCATCTTTTCATGTGCCTGCTGGCCATCTGAATATATTCTTTGGAGAAGTGTCTGTTCAGATCCTCTGCCCATTTTTTAATTGGATTATTTGCTTTTTGTTTGTTGAGGTGTGTGAGCTCTTTATATATTTTGGATGTCAACCCTTTATCAGATCTGTCATTTATGAATACATTCTCCCATACTGTAGGATGCCTTTTTGTTCTATTGACAGTGTCCTTTGCTGTACAGAAGCTTTTCAGCTTGATATAGTCCCACTTGTTCATTTTTGCTTTTGTTTCCATTGCCCGGGGAGATATGTTCATGAAGAAGTTGCTCATGTTTATGTCCAAGAAACTTTTGCCTGTGTTTTTTTCTAAGAGTTTTATGGTTTCATGACTTACATTCAGGTCTTTGATCCATTTTGAATTTACTTTTGTGTATGGGGTTAGACAATGATCCAGTTTCATTCTCTTACATGTCGCTGTCCAGTTTTGCCAGCACCCTCTGTTGAAGAGGCTGTCATTTTCCCATTGTATAACCATGGCTCCTTTATCATATATTAATTGAACATATATGTTTGGGCTAATATCTGGACTCTATTCTGTTGCACTGGTCTGTGGGTCTGTTCTAGTGCCAGTACCAAATTGTGTTGATTACTGTGGCTTTGTAGCAGAGCTTGAAGTTGGGAAGCAAGATCCCCCCTGCTTGATTCTTCCTTCTCAGGATTGCTTTGGCTGTTCGGGGTCTTCTGTGGTTCCATATGAATTTTTGAACTATTTGTTCCAGTTCGTTGAAGAATTCTGTTGGTATTTTCTTAGGGATTGCATTGAATTTGTAGATTGCTTTGGGCGGAACGGCCATTTTGACAATATTAATTCTTCCTAGCCAAGAGCACAGGGTGAATTTCCATTTGTTAGTGTCCTCTTTAATTTCTCTTAAGAGTGTCTTGTAGTTTTCAGGGTATAGGTCTTTCACTTCCTTGGTTAGGTTTATTCCTAGGTATTTTATTCTTTTTGATGCAATTGTGAATTGAATTTTTTTCCTTGATTTCTCTTTCTGCTAGTTCATCGTTAGTGTATAGCAAAGAAGCACATTTCTATGTATTAATTTTGGATCCTACAAATTTGCTGAATTCAGATATTAGTTCTAGGAATTTTGGAGTGGAGTCTTTAGGGTTTTTTACGTACAATATCATGTCATCTGCAAATAGTGACAGTTTGACTTCTTCTTTACCAATCTGGATTCCTTGTATTTCTTTGTTTTGTCTGATTGCTGTGACTAGGACCTCCAGTACTATGTTGAATAAAAGTGGGGAGAGTGGGCATCCCTGTCTTGTTCCCGATCTCAGAGGAAAAGCTTTCCGCTTCTCACTGTTAAGTATGATGCTCGCTATGGGTTTCTCATATATGGCTTTTATTATGTTGATGTACATGCCCTCTAAACCCATTTTGTTGACAGGTTTTATCATGAATGGATGTTGAATTTTGTTGAATGCTTTTTCAGTATCTATCTAGATGATCATGTGGTTTTTGTCCTTCTTTTTGTTGATGTGGTGGATGATGTTGATGGATTTTTGAATGTTGAACCATCCTTGCATCCCTGGGATGAATCCCACTTGATCATGGTGTATGATCTTCTTGATGTATTTTTGAATTTGGTTTGCTAATATTTTGTTGAGTATTTTTGCATCTATGTTCATCAGGGATATTGGTGTGTAATTTTCTTTTTTTGTGGTATCTATGTCTGGTTTTGGTATTAGAGTGATGCTGGCTTCATAGAATGAGTTTGGAAGTATTCCCGCCTCTTCTATTTTTTGGAAAACTTTAAGGACAGTGGGTATTATGTCTTCTCTATATGTCTGATAAAATTCAGCGGTGAATCCATCTGGCACAGCAGTTTTGTTCTTGGATAGTTTTTTGATTTTCAATTCAATTTCGTTGCTGGTAATTGATCTGTTTAAATTTTGTGTTTCTTCCTTGGTCAGTCTTGAAACGTTGTATTTTTCTAGGAAGTTGTCCATTTCCCCTAGGTTTTCCAGCTTGTTAGCATATAGGTTTTCATAGTATTCTCTAATAATTCTTTGTATTTCTGTGGGGTCCGTCATGATTTTTCCTTTCTCATTTCTGATTCTGTTGATGTGTGTTGACTCTTTTTCTCTTAATAAGTCTGGCTAGAGGCTTATCTATTTTGTTTATTTTCTCAAAGAACCAGCTCTTGTTTTCATTGATTTTTTTCTATTGTTTTATTCTTCTCAGTTTTATTTACTTCTTCTGTGATCGTTATTATGTCCCTCCATCTGCTGACCTTAGGCCTCATTTGTTCTTTTTCCAATTTCAATAATTGTGACATTAGACCATTCATTTGGGATTGTTCTTCCTTCTTTAAGTATGCCTGGATTGCTGTATACTTTCCTCTTAAGACTGCTTTTGCTGCGTCCCACAGAAGTTGGGGCTTTGTGTTGTTGTTGTCATTTATTTCCATATATTGCTGGATCTCCGTTTTAATTTGGTCATTGATCCATTGATTACTTAGGAGCATGTTGTTAAGCCTCCATGTTTTTGAGCCTTTTTGCTTTCTTTGTACAATTTATTTATAGTTTTATACCTTTGTGGTCTGAAAAGTTGGTTGGTAGGATTTCAATCTTTTGGAATTTACTGAGGCTCTTTTTGTGGCCTAGTATGTGGTCTATTCTGGAGAATGTTCCATGTGCACTAGAGAAGAATGTGTATCTTGTTGCTTTTGGATGTAGAGTTCTGTAGATGTCTATTAGGTACATCTGTTCTAGTGTGTTGTTCAGTGCCTCTGTGTCCTTACTTATTTTCTTTCTGGTGGATCTGTCCTTTGGAGTGAGTAGTGTGTTGATGTCTCCCAGAATGAATGCATTGCATTCTATTTCCTCCTTTAGTTCTGTTAGTATTTGTTTCACATATGTTGGTGCTCCTGTATTGGGTGCATATATATTTATAATGGTTATATCCTCTTGTTGGACTGAGCCCTTTATCATTATGTAATGTCCTTCTTTATCTTTTGTCACTTTCTTTGTTTTGAAGTCTGTTTTGTCTGATACTAGTATTGCAACACCTGCTTTTTTCTCTCTGTTGTTTGCATGAAATATCTTTTTCCATCCCTTGACTTTAAGTCTGTGTATGTCTTTGGGTTTGAGGTGAGTCTCTTGTAAGCAGCATATAGATGGGTCTCGCTTTTTTACCCATTCTGTTACTCTGTGTCTTTTGATTGGTGCATTCTGTCCATTTACATTTAGGGTGATTATTGAAAGATATGTCCTTATTGCCATTGCAGGCTTTAGATTCGTGGTTACCCAAAGGTTCAAGGTTAGCCTGTTTACTACCTTACTGTCTAACTTAACTCGCTTATTGAGCTATTATAAACGCAGTCTGATGATTATTTCTCTCCCTTTTTTTTTTGAGAGGGCTTCTCTCATATTTATTGATCATATGGTTGTTAACAACAATAAAATTCTGTATAGGGGACTCAGTATTTCTCTCCCTTCTTATTCCTCCTCCTCCATTCTTCATATGTTGGGTGTTTTGTTCTGTGCTCTTTTTCGGAGTGCTCCCATCTAGAGCAGTCCCTCTAAAATATCCTGTAGAGGTGGTTTGTGGGAGGCAAATTCCCTCATCTTTTGCTTGTCTGGGAATTGTTTAATCCCTCCTTCATATTTAAATGATAATCATGCTAGATACAGTATCCTTGGTTCAAGGCCTTTCTGTTTCATTGCTTTAAATATATCGTGCCATTCTCTTCTGGCCTGTAAGGTTTCTGTTGAGAAGTCTGATGATAGCCTGATGGGTTTTCTTTTGTAGGTGACCTTTTTTTGCTCTCTGGCTGCCTTTAATACTCTGTCCTTTTCCTTTATCTTTGCCATTTTAATCATTATGTGTCTTGGTGTTGTCCTCTTTGAGTCCCGTCTCTCGGGAGTTCTGTGTGCTTCCATAGACTGAGCAACTATTTCCTCCCCCAGTTTGGGGAAGTTATCAGCAATTATTTCTTCAGAGACACTTTCTATCCCTTTTTCTCTCTCTTTTTCTTCTGGTACCCCTATAATGTGGATATTGTTCCTTTTGGATTGGTCACACAGTTCTCTTAATATTGTTTCGTTCCTGGAGATCCTTTTATCTCTCTCTGTGTCAGCTTCTATGCATTCCTGTTCTCTGGTTTCTATTCCATCAATGGTCTCTTGCATCTTATCCGTTCTGCTTATAAATCCTTCCAGATATTGTTTCACTTCTGTAATCTCCCTCCAGACGTCATCCCTTAGCTCTTGTATATTTCTCTGCAGCTCCGTCAGCATGTTTATCATTTTTATTTTGAATTGCTTTTCAGGAAGACTGGTTAGGTCTATCTCCTTCTCAGGGGTGTGATTCTGGTCTTTTTATCAAATTTTCTGCCTTTTCATGGCGATAGAGATAGTTTGCAGAGCTGGCGCAAGTGATGGCTGGGAGAACGTCCCTTCCTGTTGGTTTGTGGCCTTCCTCTCCTGGGAGAACAGCGACCTCTAGTGGCTTGTGCTGGGCAGCTGCGCGCAGACAGGGCTTCTGATTCTTGCCTAGCCGCTATGGAGTTTAGCTCCGTGGTTGCTGTGGGTGTGGCCTGCCTCAGGCTGCTGCTCTGATATGGCGGATCTGCGAAGGAGGAGAAACGGTGGGGAGTCTGTTTATCTCCCTGTGGGTCCTCCGAGCTGCCCTGCTGTCCAGGGCTTTAGGGTGCCTAGAGTTCCCCGGGATTCCCAGCTCCTGGGCTAAGTGTCCCAAGACACTTCCGTCCAGCTGTGGGGTCCCTGTCCCTTAAAGACTTTCAAAAAGCACTTGCTTTTCTTTGTCCCAGGGGCACTGGCCCCCGCTCACAGGTCTTACTGTCCTTTTTCCCTAGTATCCAGCACTGCACGCATGCACTGTGTCTGCGCTCTGGCGCGGATCGCTAGGGCTGGGTGTTTAGCAGTCCTGGGCTCCCTCTCCCTCCCTGCTCCGACTCCTCTCCTCCCGCCGGGAGCTGGGGTGAGGGGCACTCAGGTCCCGTCGGGCCACGGCTTGTATCTTACCCACTTTGCGAGGCACTGGGTTCTCGCAGGTGTGGATGTAGTCTGGCTCTTGTCCTGTGTCTTCTGGTCTCTCTTTTAGGAAGTGTTGTATTTGTTGTATTTTCAAAAATATATGTGGTTTTGGGAGGAGATTTCCGCTGCTCTACTCATGCCGCCATCTTGGTTTCCCCTCCCATTTCTTAATATCCAGTACACCATGCAATATTTGTCTGTGCTCCTGGTACAGATTACTAGGGTTGGTTATTTGGCAGTCCTGTGCTTCCACTCACTCCCCACTCTGTTTCTTTTCCTCCCACCAGTGACCTGGGGTGCAGGAGTGCTCGGGTTCCACCTGGCCATGGCTTTGTATCTTACCCTTTTCATGAGATGCTGAGTTCTTGGAGATGTAGATTTGGCCTGGCTGTTGTACTATATCTTCTGGTCTCTCTTTTAGGTGTAGTTGTATTTGCTGTATTTTCAAAATACGTGTGGTTTTGGGAGGAGATTTTTGCTGCCCTACTTACGCCACCGTCTTGAGAAAATCCTGCAGTTTATTTTTACTTAATCTCTTGATACTTCCATTCTGTCTCTTTGTACAAGTAAATGGGCCAACCTGAAATGCAAAAATTAGTGATATGTGTATTGTACCAAAAATATCATCCATAAAAGAAAATATTGATAAATTGGACTTGTGAAAGACACTGCTAAAATAATGAAAAGACAAGTCACTGAGGGGGAGAAAATACTTGCAAATCACAATATATAATTAATTATTTGAATCCAGAATATATAAAAACTCTCAAAACTCAATAATGGAAGAAAAAACAGTTAAAAGTAGTTGAACAGACACTTAACCAAAGACGATAGGCACATGGTAAGATGTTAAACATTCTTAGTCATGAGGGAAATGCAAATTAAAACCACACTGAGCCACCATTACATACCTATTAAAATAGCTATCATTAAAAACATGACAATACCAAGTGATAACAGGGATGTGAAACAGCTGGAACTTTCATGCACTCCTCGGGGGAGTGGATGATTGTACAGTTACTCTGGAAGATGGCCTGGCAGTTTCTTATAAAGTTAAATATACACTTACCATATGACCCAACAATCTTAAAATGAAAATTTATGTTTGCACTAAAAATCTGTACAGAAGTATTTATAGCAGTATTTATACACAAATATTTACGGCTATTCATAAGTGCCAAAAACTGAAAACAGCCGAAATGCCTTTCAACAAGTGAATGTATAAAGCAACTGTAGTGTATCCATACAATGAAATGGTATGACACAATGAAAAGGAATGAACCACCAATACATGCAACAGTATGAATGAATCTCAAATGCATTACGTATGGTGAAAGAAACCAGATGCAGAAAATTACATACTGTATAATCCCATTTAGACAACATTCTTGAAAAGGCAAAACTATGTGGAGGGAAAAGAGATAAGTGGTCACCAAGGGGTTAAGGATGAGGAAAGAGACTGACTTCAAAGGGAAAGCACCAGATAAATCTTTGGGGTGTTGGAACTGTTTTGTATCCCATATATGGTGGTTACAATAGTCTATGCATGTGTTAACACTCATAGAATTGTAAATGCAAAAATGTTAGTAACTATTACATATTAATCCTCAGAGTTAAAATTCACCCTGCTCCAAATTTAAGTAAAGTTTGAATTCAGCACTACACACTTCACACTTCTGTAATCTTATCAGCAACTCCTCTAGGAAACTTGTCTCTAGTTCCTTCTCTCAGCTTTCAGGATATGATCTGATGAATCAGTTCACACAAACATTCAAATAACTACTAACAGTTTCACATGTTTCTTCTAATGGTGTCATTTTCATTTGAGCAGGTCACCCTAGTATTAAAGTAATGCATTTCATGGAGTGGGATTCCAGGAAGAAGAGGAGCCATTGTAGGAAGGTTATCCAGGGCAGCTTTCTATGCATTTCTGAAACTGAAGGATATTTGCTCAGCTGCTCAAATTTTATTTTGGAGGTTGTATAAGAATATGGCATAGTCTATGTGGTACTGTAGATGAGTGTATATATATATATATGTGTGTATGTGTGTGTGTGTGTGTGTATGCATATAGCCCTCCTTCCCAAATACTGAATACACTTAGACCAGGAAAGGAAATCATAGTTGAAATCGAAATAAATGTTTTGAAATATTAACTTCTTAATAAAAGAAATAATTTAATTGATGATTTTCTTATATCAAAGTTCTGAAGCTATGTAAATTCATTATAAATACATATATATATATACACACACACATTATTTTTATTGTCACAACCAAGTAATTACAGTTGCATGTAAATTGCTCTTAAGTTATATAATAGGACCCTTTTTAGAGTCCTAAACTACAGAATGTTTAAAGTAAAGTAACCCATAATTTATTTATTTATTTTTTGAAGCTACATTCATATGTCAGGTTTCCCTGAGGTGAGGTATACCTGTGTAAGAATTGGGAAGTTTTTAATGCTTCAGAGTTTATTACTTACTTCCCTTTTCATTCTTATTGACATCAAATGTAGGTAAACTATTTTACAAGCCATGCAAACATATAGTGAGTATCTATATATCCATCGTATAGATTCATGTTTGTTAGACCTCAGTAAAAATAATAAAATGACCTAAGCAACATTCTGTGTCTGAAATTGGAATATTTTACCTATATTGATTTTCATTTTCATGTCAAGTTTGAAAAATATTTCAGGTATACTTTGTGGGTACATTTGATCCCAATTATACTTTTTGTTACTGTTTAAATCAGATGAGCTGGAATCACAAGAATTACTAAAAATATGATAGGGTGTTTGCCTTACCCATCTAGAGGCAGGTTCTAGCAATTCCCAATCTTGGATTGTATCTATTGAACCTTAGTAGTATCACTGCCAATGCCATTTAAAAGCACTGAAACCCAGTATATTTCTTGAGGATAAAAGCAGTAAAACAGAAAACATTACAGTGGTTTAAGAAAACAGTGGAATGGCTGAATGTTTACTAACATCCATTTACCTTCAATATGAATAAATTGGATTGAGGAAGAATGTTTTGCTTTCAGCATGACACGAGTAAATTAACGGTTTGATCAGAGTTTTCTATTAGAGTTTTCAAGTATGAGTTTGATAGTATGGTATCAGAGAGCTCAGTAAAGTCACCGAAGAAATTATTTCAACCTGAGAAAGAGAAGAACTTATCAGAACTAAAGGCCACAGCTAGCTTAAATATTTGCATTTCATCAAAATAAAATGGCTGTGATTTACTGTCTAAATATTGGCTCGTTGTTCTTCTAGGTATTCTAGGCCCTACTCCCCCAATTTTAAGCTTCTTCCACCCTTCTTCCAGCCCCTCTTACTAGGGAAATGTCTAAGATTAAATGAAGATTTGAGCAATGCCAGAGAACTAGATTACTTGAGAAATACTGAACTAGTTGGGACCAGATAAGAAGTATATGCCAGGGATTAAGGAGAGGCTTTGGCTAGAAACAAAGGAAAGACTGAGATGGTCTCAGACCTAAGATCCTTAAGCTGCCAGTTCCAGATAAGGTCAGGAATATTAAATCAGGAGAGAATTAGGGAAAAGAGGGAAAAGACAAAACTTGGTAATCCAAGGTAACAACTGTTGAAAACTCTGAGGGTGAATGTAGGAGGTGAGATAGGGATGGGGTGTCTGTGTGCATCAGAGAGAAGTGATGTGTTTGGAAAAATGAGTCATGAAGGTGTAGAATCCTTTGTGGTGCCCCCATACCTTGGACTAAATTGACATTATTGCAGCTTCTGCTCCTTTCAAATGGGCTGGTTTGTAGTGAACTCCAACAAAGTTGGCTTTACCTAAAATTGAGTCCTTCAACACATCAGAGAGGCAAGATTGCATGGTATTGCTGTGGCATCCTTCTTCTCCCATTAGTCCTCAAGACACAAAAAAGACACAAAACTGGGAATAAGGAAGTTATATACTCAGGTTCAGGTAGAAAATGAGAATCCACTAGTGTCCTCTGTCTTGTCAGTGACCCACCTTTCTGCTCTTACCTTGTTGCCATTTATGAGGTTGAACCCTACCTCTTCTGTGATCTTACCTTGGCTATTGACTCAGTTTTGTATGTTTATGACCTTGCTCCCTTTTTGCTGCATCTGTTTTACTTCAGATCCTGATTAGATTTTATATTTCTGAAGCTAAAAGCCCAACCCCAAGTCCTAATTGCCCCTTGTGTGAATGTTTGGGGATTTTTACTTGGACTGTGCTATGATTCCTATGAATCCTATGGTAGTGGCTCAGCCAAAAGTGTCCAAGATCCTCTCCTAGCAGTATAACTTTGCTGAACAAGAAAAATGGGGTAAGGAGAAGGATAGAAGTGAAATGATATTAAGGAGACATTAGGGCAGCTCAGAGATCCTACTTAATATTTTGTATTTTATTTCACAGGGAACAAGAACCATTTTTTCTTATAAAATGTTTATTGGCCAGAGAAAAACATACTGCACGGGCTGCATAATTGCTCTGGCCCAGAATAGTCTTATGCAGGTCTGGAAAGGAGCCAGGCCCAAGGAGGACAGAAAATATCAATGGGAATAGGATAGGAAATTGAAATCCAATATTAACATGCATGATAAAAAAAATCTGGTGACCTTAGCTGACCACTAAATTAAACCTGACTTAAAAGGTGGCTTGGGGGCTTTAGGAACAAGAGTCCTCAGGTATATTTCCCTTTTGACAACTATTTGTGACTACAAAAATAAGTTGAGGAGTGTCAGGGTGAATGCCCTTACAGCTAAATTGAAACATATGGATTTATGTAGAGAAAGTCATAAAGATTTACCTTTCAAAATAAACTCATATACCAAACCAGGAAACATCCCCCATAATGACAGCATATGAAAGGTTATCCCCTTAGAAAAGACATTCAGTTCTGAGTTACCTGTACTATAGACCTTGAAAGTCTTTAGTCTTCATCTAGTGAAAAATGAAGATGTTTGACTTAGTGATAAATGATCTGCCCAAGAGTGTTTTCTTCCTTCTATTGCTGCCTCAATTGTATATTTAGTGTATTAGCTGTGATTGATGATAGCATTTTAAATGCTTGCTAGTTTTTCTGGTGAAAAGATGGCATATTTTAACTATATTAATAGTTGCAGGTTTAAGTGTAGCACTATATATTTTTATAATCCTTCAATAGTGAAGCCATAATTTATACAAATAGATTCGTTCTGTTTTTAGCCCAAGCAACTCTTGACAAAAAGACATTATTTAAAGTAATGTTGCTCATCATTCTGTAAAATGTGAATGCTCAAAATCTGAAGGCTACATTGCTTTGATATGCACTAAGTTTGTACTTTTGAATGTCTGACAACATCTGTACATACCACTAACTGTATCTTAAGTAGTTTGCACAGCTGGAGCCAAATGTGCTCCTGAGGGAAAAAAATATCACCAACCATTTTAAATTTAAAATAAATAATAGAGCTAAATGAATAGTTTTGTCAAAAATGCCAACTTCTCTAAAAATTGGTTATGGAATATTCAAGCAATTTAAAGGTTTATTAATATAATTTATACAATGTAAAATGTTAGTAATTGCAGTAGACTGTAGGGTGGCTTTTTTACCTTAGGCAATATTATTTGAAGTCTGGTATATATTAGAATTAGGGTGAGTACCCTAAAACTTTAGAAGAAATTATATCAATTGAGTATTATTTTCTACTTGGTCTATTCCTCAGTGAAAAATAATAGTTTATACTCTTAGTAAATATCACTATGAGGGAGAAAATGCAGGGGTTTGCACATATTGACTCCTTCAGTATAACTACCCCATTGCAATATTGTGCTCTTTGAATGCCAACAGCTAAGTTCTGTAAATGGAGAAGAAAGAGAATTTGTCAAGAAGTTTATCAAGATAAAGAGATGGGGTTATCTCTCTGTAGTGCCAGATAATGAAGTATTTACTTAAACCTCTAGGCCTTGAAGAGGACTCTCAATATTTCTATTATTGAAAATGAACCTAGACATGGAGGTTCATATGTATTATGCTTGCAAGATTCAAGCCATTTTCTCATAATGACAGATAACATTGAAATGCATATACTTAGTTTATTTAAGTCAAACTAAGATACAACAGGTTTCCAAAGAGATGTAAATATGTCTAATGAATGTACTGGGAGCTAGATCATATTTACAGGTAATAGCCTCCATTCTGTTTTAGATCTGGGGTGTATTTCTGAATGTGAGTGTATGTAGTTGGTGTATATATATATACAGGTGTGTGAACATACTCATATTTTTTAATATTTATTTCTGTAGAGGCTTTGGGGGGTACCTAATCAAGTACAGGGAAATAATAGGGCACTCAGAAGTGAGAGACAGAGTCCCTTTCTAAGTGATGTATATAATAGCACCTTGGTTGATCCATGCCGACTTAGGCTTGAAGTACATTCTTAATGCTATAACTGTTTTCCACACAAAGTATTTGACTTTTAGCAGCATAAGTAACAACTATAAAAATGGGCTCATTATTATGAATTAGGTTCTCATATGCCCTGGGTGCAAGAATGTGCAGTATTCTGGTCATAGGCCCAGGCAAACAAATTCATGTGGCACAAACTTTGTTTAATCATTCAGTATTACCCTCTACTACTATCCAAAAATGTTAACTTCCTAATAGCCCCAAACTTGGCAGCATATTTAAAAGATGTCTCTGAGGACTTAATAATGTGTGTAACTGTTGAATCACTGTGTTATATACTTGAAACCAATATAATGTTGTATATCAGCTATACTTAAATAAATAAACGTTTTTTAAAAAGCTGTCTCTGGCTTCTAATGGCCCTGAATGATACCAGCTTCCCATCTACTGCATGATTATAGTTTTCAGTTCTGACAGAAGCATACATAAAACTCTGCCTGCATTTCCATTATTAACACACCTACCTTTGTCATATTTCCCCATCTGAGCCTCCTAATAATGTGCAGCAGAAGCTTGACACAGGCTGTTTAGGCATAAGCTCATATGCTGGGCCCCTTCTCCTTTAAGGGAGGACAAAGAGTCTTCATTTCAAAGGGCAGATCAGAACCTAGGAGCACTTCATATATAGTATCTTCATTGGATTGGCAATTTAAACCTATTCAAATGGTTTCTAATTCAGTCTAACAGCCAATCAATAACCCGTTACATCTATAAATCAGTGATAAAGTTAGACTTTGCTTGTCTGAAGGCTAGTTTATCCTCAACTATCCTCATGGAGTACCTCATAATGGAGTATACTTTATAAATAATGAAGACCTCTGAGAGCAAGAAGCAAAAAAAACTATTTGCATTGAAGTTTTGGTGTGTTTCTGGAAATTTTCCAAGAATAATGTGAGGAAAATCAACTTCAGATAATATGGAATACTAATCTCTTCTGTTTGAGTAAACCTTTCCAGAACACATTCACACATATGTGTGTACTTGATGTCAACAACAACCTTACGAGGAAAGTAGGACAGGCATTGTGATTCCCATTTTACAGATAAGGAAATTTAACAAACTTTGTCAAGGATACATAGACATCAGTGATTCAATCCTAAATCTCTGATTTTTTGTACTTCTCTGTTAGAATTATGGTAGTGTTTTGTTTTTGTTTTTTTTCTTAGTGAGATGGATTAATTAATGACATTGCTCATTTGCATCTCTGAGTCCTTTCCCAGTGTGTTCTCTTGCCTAGAATGTCTCCTTCCTTTTCTCCTATAGGCCTTGTTCAAATCTCACCTCCTCTGTGAAACCTTCTTTCATTATTCATGAATCCCTCTTATCAAAACTTAAACGGAACTTCTAGTTTATACTGTAAAACCTAGCATTTAATTTTTACTATCTTATATTTTGTCCAAATTGCACTATGGGAATGAATCAGGAACTGCTCTCTTTGTACCAGTGGCCTTTAAACATCTACATCCCTTGACCTTTTCCTTCCCATGGGCTTTTCTGACGATCCCGTGCCCAGAATTATCCCTTTACAGGGAAAGTGTCAGATGTATCTTTTTATTAGTCCTTTTGCCTGTCAGATGGAGATAATAACTACTATTTTACAGGACTGTGAGGGTTGAATGAGAATGAATGCAAAAGTGCCTGGCATTGTTTCTGGCACATGGTAGGTACTAGTGTATAATGCAGGCATTAAAGTATTAAAAGGAGTGGGAGAAAGGAAAGACAGTAAAGTTTTAAGTCATTTTTAGCCTTCTTAGTGAGTCCCTTTGGCTTTAGTCATGCCTTCATTTCCACCATTCCCTCTGTGAACATCTGTGCTTTGATTACATAAACATTCTTGTTTCCCAGATTAGTCTATCCATAATAACATCTGTGAAAAGATGAGGTATGTGTGTAAGCATAATCTCTATAAAGAGAGGTTAAAACCACTTCTGCATATATATTGTCTGCAGGTACTCATGTCATCCAGTCCAATTTAATGCTGCCTTTGTGTGTATACTGAATGAAAGATACAAAGATATGTGCTGAATTACCCACTAACCACATTCAATAGAGAGATGGGTAGAGTTTTTCCCCACTGATATTCATGAACTTATAGACATTGTCTCCTGATCGCCCTGTGAAAAGTCCTCCAGTATATAATTACTAATCCAAATATAGTCATGTGGCCTTAAAAAAAACCCTTTATAACACTTTTAGATGCTTCCTGAGGTTACATTTTCAATTGTACCTTTTGATATAAAAGTATATTTCATCCCTGGCAAAATCTCCAGTGTTGAAACTTTACTATTTTGATAAATAACACCATTCTGCGTCATCTTGTGATGATCTGAACTTGATGTGTACATTAAAATAAGGAGTGGAAAAACCAGTTCACACACAAAAGAAAAAACCCCTGCAATTTTGGCCAATTTTAGAACCAAATTGAAACTTCCTCCTATTTTTGAGGCTGTTATTGATCTTTTTAAAAACATACTTTTTCTAATGATAGGTGAAAACCTGAATACAGTTAGCAGAAATCATAGACTTCAGTTTCAAGAAAGTTTCAGAGGTGATTGTGAATAAAGTTGCACAACTAACTGATGATTTAGGAACATTGCTTAAGGAAGCCTCAGTAAAATTCCTATGCAGAGAACTTTCTAGCAATGAGCATTCCAATAAGAAATCTTTTCTTGACCATTTGTACACCAGAGCAATCATAAAAGGATCCTTGTAGGGGAGACCTGGATTCATTGATATATCTGAAATCAATTTGGGGGAGCTCTCTTCTTATTGCTCCTGGGAGAGCACGAACTGTGTTTCTTTTCTTCTTTACATCCAATAGATATTAAAAGAGGTGTTGACTATCTTAAAGATCCTCAATATTATAAATAATGATCTTAAGCTCTCAAGAGACCAAAATTCTCCAATTTTTCCAGACTCAACGCTACACGTCATGTGTAGCCTGTATGTCCTGATTGTTCATCCCACTAAAGAATGAAAAATGAGAATCCTGACAAATTTGGTGTTGGATTTTAGACTTTAATAATCTTAGCTCTGCAATTGGGCATTTTTATTGGCATTTTGAAAATATTTTTAAAAACTTGTAAAACAGGGATTTGAAGTGACTTCACAAGGATTGTAACATGATACATGGTGTACATTCTTTGCAGAAATACAAGTTGAACATTGTATAAAGTCTTTAAATTGTCGATACCTGCTTTTGAGGAAGAACACTGGGATATTCAATGTACTGCACATCCACTGATATGTAAAATAAGGAGATAGCCCAAATATGTTTTTAGGACCCTTCCATCCCACTTTCTATACCTGTTTTGTGAACTCCCATTAATCAAGTGTCTTATGTCTTCCCACTGACACGAGCACATACGAAATCTTACACAGCTTGGACACAAGGTAAACACTTGGTTAATATTGGTTAATAGTGAGTATGAAGGTCCCTTTAACTTTATTTTAGCCACTTTCCCTCACATGCAAGGCTGGCTTCATCAGAAGTTCTAAGTTCATGGTTCCAAAATAATTTAGGCTGTGTGCACTCCCAGTCAAATCAGTCCATCTGAGTTCCATTCATTCTTTCTGACCATTGACACTGCATCCAATCCAAGCCACTTGTTCAGTTATATTTAATCATTAAATCACATGACCTAGCCAAAAAGGAGAGAGGACATTCTGTCACTTGCTTTTGTGCTATTGTTCTCCTTCACAATCTTTCTCTTTCTCTCATTCTCTCTCTACTAATATATATGTGCCACTCTTCCACTAATTGCTCTGAAGTGAGATTATAGTGCCAAGTCAGCAGGGAAGAAACAAATGCCTAGAAAGTGCAAGTTGTTTAGGATATCATGACAGAAAATATCAAAAATGCTGTATATTCATTATGTTTTTAGCACATGGAATGGAACAGGCAAGCTGTGCTCCTTTTTTTCAGTTATATTGCAACCATCTTAGTCTCTTACAGAAGGTTTAAAAAATTACCTATTGTATGTATTTTGAAATAATTACAGATTCACATGTAGCTATAAGAAATAATTCAGAGAGATACCATTTACTTTTTATCCAGTTTTCTCCAATGGTAAGCTCTTATAAAACTATAGTATAATATCACAAACTGGATATCGACATTGATAAGATCCACCATTTTTACTCAGATATCTATCCCAGTTTTACTTGTACTTGTTTGTATATATGTGTGTATTTAGTTCTATGCAATTTTATTTTGTGTGTGGGATGGTGCAGCTACCACCCCAGTCAAAATACTGAACAATCCAATCACAAGTATCCCTCACATTGCCCTTTTGTAAGTACATTAACCTCCTCTTGACCCCTGCCTCACTTTTATCAGTACTGAATCCTGGCAATCACTAAGCTGTTCTCTATTTCTAAAATTTTGTCATTTTGTCATTTCAAAATGTTATATAAATTAAGTCATACAGTATGTAACCCTTTGGGATGGCTTTTTTCTCTCGGAATAATTCCCTGGAGTTTCATCCTTTTCATTCCTTTTTACTGCTGAGTGGTATTCCATGTTATAGGTGTGGCACTGTTTGTTTAACCATTCACCTGTTGAAGAGCATCTAGGCTCTTTCTAGTTTTTGGCTATTGTAAATAAAGGTGCTTTAAACGTTTGTGTGAGATGAATTTTCATTATTCTGAGACAAATGCCCCAAACTGAAATTGCAGGTTATATGGTAGTAGAATATTTCATTTTATAAGAAACTAACAAATTGTGTTCTATAATGGCTGTGCCATTTTAAATTCCTAACAGCAGTGTATGTGTGATTCAGTTTCTACACATCCTTGTCAGCATTTGATAGTGCCAATATTGTTTTATTTTAGCCATTCTGATAACTGTGTAGTGACATTTAATCCTGACTTTAATTTGCATTCCCCTGATGATTAAGAGTGTTTAATATCTTTTCATGTGCTTATTTGACATCAGTGTACATCTTTGGTGGAATATCTCTTAAAGCTGCTTATTTTCTAATTGAATTGTTTGGCTTTTTACTGTTGATTTTGAGTATTCTTATATATTCTATATGCTATTCCTTTGTCAGATATTTGGTTTGCAAATATTTTCTCCCAGTATGTTACTTTTTTTTCTCCTTTAAAATGGGCTTTAATAGAGCAAATATGTTTAACTTGGTAATGTAAAATTTATGTATTTTTTTACCATTTATGGATTATGTTTTTGTTGTCAAGTCTAAGAACTCTCTGCCTAACCCTAGATTCTGAAGGTATTCTCCTATGTTTTTTTTAAATGTAGTTTTAAGTTTTATATTTAAGTTGACGATCCATTTTGAGTTAATTTCTGTACAAAGGTATGAGTTATAGGTTGAGATTCATTTTTAGGGGGCTATGGATGTCCACTTGTTCTAGCATCATATTTTGAAAATGCTATCCTTCCTCTATGGAATTACTTGTCACCTTTGTCAAAATCTATTTCACATGTTTCTGTGGGTCTATTTCTGAGTTTTACATCTTTTCCATTGATCTCTGTATCTATCCCCCCACCAATACCACACTGTCTTGACAATTGTCGCCAATAATCCTTAATATCAGGTAGAGTGATTCTTCCCAATTAATTCTCCTGGGTCAAGATTGTTTTCAATACTCTAGAGCCTGTGCCTTGTTATATAAATTTTAGAATAAGCTTTGTCTGAAAAATGCCCTGCTAAGATTTTGAAAGGAATTGCATTATACTTAAATATCCAATTGAGAAGAATTAATATCTCTACTATGTTGAGTCTTCCAGTCTATGAGCATATTTTTTCTCTCCATTTATTTAGTTTTTTTCATTTTCTTCATCAGTATTCTGTAACTTTCAACATACAGATTCTGCATATATTTTGTTGAGTGTGTGCCTATTTCATTTTCTTTGGAGAGATTATAAATAGTATTATATTTTTTAAATTTTGGTTTCCACATGTTCATTATTAGTATATAGAGATATAGTTGAGTTTTTGTTGCTAATCTTATATCGTGTTACCTTGCTGAACTTATTAGTTCTAGTGTTCTTTTTATAGGTTCCCTGGGATTTTATATTTACACAATCATTTCATCTGCAGTGTTATTTTTTTCCTTTGCAATCTGTATACTCCCTACTCCTTTTGACCTTTTTCTTGACTTACTGCAGTAGTTCTAACTTCCAGTACTGTGTTGAGTTAAGTGTAGTAACAGTCGATATCCTCGCCTTGTTCCTGACATTTGGGTTGAAACATTTATTAGTTTTTGGCAATGTTAGCTTCAGATTTTTGGCACATGCCTTTTATCGTTTTGAGATAATTTTCTTCTATTAACTTGCTGACAGTTCTTAATCGAATTGGTGTTGGATTTTGTCAACTGCTTTTTCCTCATCCAATTGACATTACCTTACAATTTTTCTTCTTAGCCTACTAATATGGTAGGTTACACTGATTGCATTTAAAGTGTTGAACCATCACTGCATACTTGGTATAAATGCCGCTTGGTCATGGTATATAATTCTTCTAATACATCATTAAATTCCATTTGTTAATTTTTTTTCTGAGGTTTTTTTGCATCTAAGCTTGTGAGAGACATTGCTCTGTAATCTTTTTTTGTAATTTTTTCATTTGTTATTAGGGTAATGCTACTCTTAAATAATGATTTGGTAAGTGTTCCTGCTTCTCTATATTTTGGAAGAGACTGTAAAGCTGGTGTTTATTTTTCTTTAAATATTTGGCAGAATTCTCCATAAAGCCATCTGGGCCTGGAGATGTGTCCAGGAGATTTTAATCACAAAATCAATTTATTTAATAGTTATAAGACTATTCAGATTATCTATTTTATCTTGCTTGGTTTTGATATTTTTCAGAAAATTGATCCATTTCATTTAAGTTATAGAATTTATGAGTGTAATAATGTTGCTCATAATATTCCCTTACTTTTCTTTTAATGGCTGTACAATCTGTAGTAATAGCCTTTATTTCATCCTTGGTATTAGTCTTCTCTCAATTTTCACCTGTCCTGCTGGAACATAACCAATTTTATTTTTTCAAAATATTAGCTTATTGTTTCATGCATTTCTCCATTTCTTTTCATGTTTCCAATTTTATTGATTTCTTCTGTTTATTCTTTCCTCCCTTCTTGCTTTGGATTTATTTTGCTCTTTTCTTTCTAGTTTCTTGAAGTAGGACAGACTATTGATTTCAGATCTTTCATGTTTCTGTAAGAGCATTTAGGGCTATAAACTTCCCTCTCAGAACTTCTTTAAATGCATGTCATGTATTGATATGTCATATTTTTATTTACATTCAGTTCTATGAATTCTTAAATTTCCCTTAGCACTTCCTCTTTGATCCATGAATTATTTAGAATTGTGTTATTTAATTTCCAAGTATTTTCAGACTTTTCCTGTTGTCATTCTGTCAATTTATTTCTAGTTTGATTTTACTATAATCAGATACCATAATTTGTCTGATTTCAGTTATTTAAAATTTTATGTTTGTATTATGGTACAAGATGCAGTCTATTTTGATGAATATTCTTTGGACACTTAAAAAATGTATAGTCTGATATTGTATGGAATGTCCTATTGATTTCAATGAGATCTTATTGGTTGTGTTTTCTCTTCTACATAATTGTTGGTTTTATGTCTGGTAGTTCTATCAGTTGCTGAAACGGGGGTGTTGAACTTTCCAACTATTATTTTTGATTTGTATATTGTTCATGCCAGCTTCCTCAGGTTTTGTTTTTTTATATTTTGAGGTTCTGTTGTTTGGTGCATACATATTTTAGGGTCATTGTGGTTTCCTGATGGATTGATTAATTTACCATTTTGTAATGTACCTCTTTGTCTCTTCTTTCCTCTGGTCTATTTTCTCTGATATTAATATAAGCACTCCTTCTCTCTTTGGGCTAACCATTGCATAGTGTATCTTTTTCCATCCTTTTACATAAAACATACCTATGCTGTTGAAATTCAAGTGAGTTCTTGTAAACAGTATATATATGCTGCTCTTTTATCCACTCTGCCAAATCTCAGGTGTTTGGTGCATTTACATCACTTATATTTAAGATTATCATTGATTTTATTATTTATGTAGTTATTATTTTTATTATAAAATATATGTAACATAATATTTATTATTTAAATGATTTATAAATGTAAATTCAGTGGCATTAAATATATTCACAATGTTGTGTATTTATCAGTACTACCTATACCCCCAATTTTTTATCTTCCTGAATATAAACTCTACCCATTAAACAATAACTCACCCATTTCCCCTCCCAGATTCTCTGCTATCCTTTATTGTACTTTCTGTCTCTATGAATTTGTCTCATCTAGGTTCTCTTTCTACTTCATATAAGTGGAATCATGCAATATTTGTCTTATGTCTTCTGGATTACATAGCATGATGTTTTCAAGCTCCATACAAGTTACAGCATATATCATAATTTCATTCTTTTTTTCTGGCTGAATAATATTCCATTGTACATATATACAACATTTTGTTTTTCCAATAATCTGTGGTTGAGTACTTGGGTTGTTTCTGTCTTTTGGCTACTGTAAACATTGGTGTACAGCATACTGTAAACATACCGGCATCCCTGCTTTTAATTCTTTTAAGCATATACTATACTTAGGGGTGGAGTTGCTGCATCATGTGGTATTACTGTGTTTAAATTTTTGAGAAACTGCCAGTTTTCAACAGTAACTGCACAATTTCCATTCCTTCCACTAATACACAGATTTCCAATTTCTCTACATCCTCACCAATTTTTGTTTTATGTTTTTTTCCCTTTTTCTTTTTTACGTAATAATCATCCTAATGGGTATGAAGTGTTATCTCACGGTGGTTTTGATTTGCATTTCCCTATTGACTGATGATGTTAAGCATCCTTTTATGTGCTTATTGGCCATTATCTTTGGAGAAATGTCTTTTAAAATCCTTCACCCATTTTTAATTGTTTTTGTTTTTGTTGTTGAATTATAGTTTTTTAATATATTTTGAATATTAATCCCTTATAAGATTTGCAAATATTTTCTCCCATTCTGTAGCTGTCTTTTCTTTTTCTTATTAATGTTTGGAGTACAAAATTTCTTAATTTTACTGAAGTCCAATTTATATATATTTTTATTTTGTTGCCTCTGCTTTTGGTGCCATTATCAAATAAATCATTGTCAAATCCAATGCTGTGGAGATTTTCCCCAAAGTTTTCTTTTAAGGGTTTTATCATTTTACCTCTTAAATTTCTGACTGATCCATTTTGAATTATTTTTTTGTATGTGGTGTAAGGTAAGGTTCTACCTTCATTCTTTTGCCAATGGATAACGAGCATAATTTGTTGAAAAGATTGTCGTTTCCCTATTGAATATTCTTGGCACCCTTACTGAAAAATCAACTGACCATATATGTGATGATTAATTTATGGACTTTGTATTCTATTAAATTAGTCTATATGTGTGTTCTTGATTTTATTATTTGTTATTTAAAAAAATTTCAGTTTGTTTCCTCTAGTTCTTGTTTCCTCTTTCTCTTTTCTTGCCTTCCTGTGGGTTACCTGAACATTTTTTAAGATGACCTCTTGATTTTTTGTAGTGTTTTTCATTGTATCTCTTTGTATAACTTTGGTACTTGTTGCTTTGTATATTACAATATACATATCTGACTTATGACAGTCTACTGGTATCAATATTTTACCACTTTGAGTAAAGTATAGGAACCTCACCTCCATTTAGGTAACTTTACCTTCCCCACTTTTAAGTGTCATTGTTTTTAGTATCAAAAAACATTGTAATTTTTTCCATCATCAAACATGATTCATAAAACTCATTGAATAATAGGATCGTCTGGTCTATTGTATGTACTCATATTTCTTCTCTTTCTGTTGTTCCTTCTTCCTTCCTGATGCTACAAGATTCTTTCATTTACCAATTTCATTGTTCAAAGAACATTCTTTAACCCAGCTTTAAGGTTAAGGGTAGGTCTGCTAGCAACCAATTCTTAACAGATTTTTATCCAAACTCCCCCCGAATTTCTATAATTATACAAGCTTAGAGGGTGTGTCTATATTGTCTATATAATCTTTTTTTTTTCCTTTACACAAATGGGGGTAAACAGTATGAAGTTCTATACCGCATATTCCCCCTGCCCTGGGCCCCTTTGCAATATGACTTGGAGAGCATTTCATTTCAGCATGTATTAACCAAATAATCCTTTTAAACTACTACATATAATTTTATTATATTTATAGATATTCCATAATATGTTTTAATAAGCCTCCACCCCCATCTAGGACACTGAGATGTGTGTGAATGTATATGTGATAGAAAGAGAGAGAAAGAGAGAGGGTGAGTGGGTTAAGAGTGAAGGTGAGAGAGAGAGAGACCTTAGATTCTATAGTCCTCAGTTCTCCTCCCATTTAGAAAGAAAACAACACAGCATTCACTTATTTTTCAAGCTTCAATCCTCAGAGACATCCATGTTTTCCCTCTTTAAAACTCAGTCTACAAAAGGCTTTTTCCTGAGAAGTAAAGTTAGATTGGTATCAAGAATCTCTTTGAAGGGGAAGAAACATTCTCATTTTTTACTAACAAGTTATAGAAATTAATAGTAATGTAACCTGAGAGCTCATTATTTTAAAAGTAGATTATTAGTTGTATACTATTGTTGATGTATTTTCCTCTGTTATTACTTAAAGACAGACTTGCTTTTACATTAAAGGTGTTAAACTAAATATACAAGGATGTTAATATTCTCAAAATTCAACTTTTTATGCAGATGGACCCTCTATTTGTAGACAACTAATCAGTCCATCCTGATGAGGACTGCTTTACCTATCCCTGAATTTTAACCTGACTGTGGAGAATCAGAAGGTTCCACCCATCAATACGTTTGCAAATGTAAGGAGTAAGGAAATCAACTATTCTCCTACTTAGCAGATTGCTAGTCTAGCAAAGAAAGTGTTGTCAACATTTCTGAGTGGGAAAATTGAGCTGCCTTTCTGTGCAAGGGGCTTTCTCTCTTTGTTCAAGGACAATGGGCTTTTTTTAAGCAAATTCTTCTCTGACCGTTGTCTGGTTTTAAAGCTGCTTGTGGCTGCTTATTTGCTATCATGAAGCCTGTTATCTTTGTTCTCTAGCTTTTCTATCTTTTAAGGGCCCAAGATCCCTTGAACATTCTGAATGGGCATACTTTATCCCTGACATTATTGATGTTGCACATATATCTTCTTAGACCATCCAAATTGGCACATATTCCAAGAATTTGCAAGGGATAGAGGTAGCACCACTGAAAGCCGGAATTGATGGTCCAAGTCACCCAGCCAAGTGATGATTTTGTCTTCCTGAATCAGAAATCAGAACTCTCCAAGTCCCAGCCATGAACATGGTCCTTAAGAAGCTGTCCTTTGTGCAGCTATACTCCATGGTGACATTACTTTACCAAATGCCTAATCTCAAACAATTTGGCCTTTTATCAACTGCTTTTCATTGTCAAGACATATTCAGTCAAAATATTTTTGGAAAAAGCATGCTTTCAGCATAAATGAATAATATAGTGACTCAGGTTGTTTAGAAATCACAAGTTAAAATTGCTGTGTCTCTGTAGCTAATAATTTTTGGCACTAGGATTGTGTTTCAGGATGGGAAAACAATCTGCATGAGTGCTCTCATTGGTCATGGCATATTAATTGGCTGCAGACATAGTGTTTAGAGCCATAGCTTAAGGTTGACAAGAATGATAGCTTTCATTTGTGTGCAAAGCTCCAACTGTCCCTTCAAGATCGATGATCAGATGCTGCTTCATCTGTCACTCTTTCTTTACCTTGTAATAAATGGGGAAAAAAAGGAGAATAAAAGAACAATTCTCATACATGCTTTGCGAACTCACCTTGAACCAAATGAGATGCCTCAATCATCTTGCTTCTCAAAGCACAGTTATTTTCTTTTCATCAGATTAGGAAGAGCATGATCTTTGTCTTAGTCCATTTGGGCTGTTATAACAATAATACCATAGGCCGGATGGCTTACAAACAACAGAAATTTATTTATTACAGTTCTGGAGGCTGGGAAGTCCAAGATCAAGGCACTGGCAGATCTGGTGTCTGGCGAGAGCCTGCCTCCTCACTGATGGCCATCTTCTTACTTTAACCTCACATGGCAGAAGGGACAAGGGATATCTCTGGGATCTCTTTTTTAAGGAGTCTAATCCCATTCATGAGGACTCCACTCTTATGACCTAAGCACCTCCCAAAAGTCCCACCACCTAATACCATCATATCGAGCATTAGGTTTCAATATATGAATTTTGAGGGGACACAAACATTTAGACCATTGAAAGCTGGTAAAAGGTGAATGCATATATGTTGAAAAATATGACACATAGGATACTATCTCTGAGATTTAGAAACTTTAACAGTGATATCTTTAACCTTGTATGAGATAATTATAATCTGATTTACAATCCTAGTGAAATGAGGTATCACTTTCCATTACTCCCACCATGCTACTTAATTGCTTGGACAAATTCTTCAGGGAAGTCCTGTCTTTATATGAAAGCAGGGAGTCACCATAGCATAAGGAAATACATATGGATCCTGAATGAGCACCACATTCCCACATATTTCATTGTGGGTTAGGATTAGATTCCACTACATGTAACAGAAAACCCTGCTTAAAAGTTTTTCAAACATAAGCATTCATTCTTTTAAGCAAAAAAACAAAAACAAAAACAAAAAACAGATCAAGAGCTAGGTAGTCCAGGGTTGGTATTGTAGCTTTAAGAAGTCATCAGGGATGTAGGTTTCTACTCTATTTCTGCTTCTTCATTTTGTGCATATAATTTCCCAAAATTACAGAATGGCTGCCAGAGCATTAGACATCAAAACTGTATTCTATGGAGCAGATTAGTTAAAGACATGAGGTAAAGTTCACCTGGAAAACAAGAACCAGGAGAAAATCAAACATAGGAAAAGGGCATTATGATAGAAAAATGGAAGGAAAATCCTAGAGCAATTGGTCTCCATACTTCTTTTATAAGAATGAGCTCTGTGGCAGGGGGAGGGTGTTAAAAATGAAGATTCAAGCTCTCCACCTAGACCCACTGAATTGTATTCTCTAGTAGTGGTGCCCAGGAATCTGAATTTCAATTAACCCTCTAGCTAATTCTGATGATTAGGCAATGTATTATCTAGGGTGACACTAGCAGTTTTAACAAGCAAGCCAAAAGATGCATAGTGGCAACCATAATACAAAGTCCTCAGAAACTGTTCTTCATTCAAGGACCTAGGCCTCTTCATTCTTGACATTTTACCATCTTTAGCATGTGGCTTCAAAGGTTGCTATGAACATCTGTATCAAGCTGATGGAAGAGAAAACAGCTTGAAAAAAATTTGTATGGAAGATTTTTATGGGCCAGACCTAGAAGTGGTATGTGTCACTTCCATTCACATTGCATTAGCTAGAACTCAGATTCATGGTCACATATAACCACAATGGAGGCTGGCACATGTGAAGGTATGTGCCCAGAAAGCAAAGTAAACAGATTTTGCAGAACACGTACCAGTCTCTGTCACAGGATAGTTTGGGGTCAAGCTTGGCTTCATGGGCATGTGACCTGTGTAGTCACACAGAGTTCCATGCTCAGAATGGTCCCACACTTGGTTTAATGATATGTTGTTACTATTTTGAAATTCTCGATAACTTTTGAACAAGGGGCCCTATATTTTCATTTTGCACTGGACTTTACAAATCATTTAGTTGGTGCAGTTTGGAAAAGAATAGCCCAGAGTAGATGGCCGAGCCAGAGAAGTATCGCACAGTGCGGACCTTTGGGAAATAAGCAGGCACTGTACTTCAGAGGTGTTGATTAATGAACCAGTGTTATTGATCACCAGAGAGCCCCTTCTTAGGGTGCTGTCCTGTTCTGCATTTTTTATCAGTGACTTAAATGACATATAAATCATACTTATCACATTTGCAGATGAGAGGAAGTTGGGAGGGACAGTTAATTCTTTGGAAGACATAATTCTTATTCAAAAAGATCTTAATAGTTTGGAATGATGGGTTGAAACTAACCAGATGACATTTAATCGGGAAAAAAATGTAAAGTTTTTCATTCAGGTCCAAAAATCTTAACTGTGAAAGTACAGTCTTGGGATTTTATTTGGCTAAGAGCACAAGCAGAGTGACTAGGTTGCCAAACATGCTAATTCAGTTTTTGTCTGCATCACAGGAAGGGATATCCAGAACAATAGAAGTATTGGTTCCACTGCACTTTAGATGACATCTAAAATTGTGTGTGTGTTCAATTTATTGTGCCATATTTAAGAGGCCTATTGACAGACTAGATTGTGCCCAAAAAAGGATGTCTAGGATGGTAAGAGGTTTTGGAATACATATCACCTAAAAGACAATGGACAATTGAAGGAACCGAGAGTGTTTAGCCTGGAAAAGGGAGGGTTTTCAGAATAGCAGGGGGTGAAAGAGATCAAGAAATCTGCCTATAAATATTTTAGGCATTGATATATAAAACCTCACAGAGTTTTATTGTGTGTTATTCCAAAGAGCAGAAGTAGGACCAACAGATAATACATACAAAGAGACAAATTTTAGCTGAATAGAAGGAAGAAATTTTTAATAGTTACCAAAAATTGAAATGATCAACCTTGTGAAGTAGTGAGACGATTGCAGAAAAGTCATCAAGCCAAGGCTGAATGCCAGGGACTCTGTAGAGGGAATTCATGTGTTAGGAATAGAGTCAAATTATGATTCTGTAAGAGTAAGTGCTTGTTGAAATAACACAAATTGATGGATTCTGTTCAGTTTATACTTCATAAAGACTCTAGAGCCAGACTGCCTAAATTCAAACGTCAGCTCTGTTTCTTATTAGCATGCGACCTCAGGCAGGTCCCCTTAATTTCTTGATGCCTCAGTTTTTTGTCTGTAAAATGGAGATAATAATAATATATACCTCATCCATAGACTTGTAAGCATTAAATGAATTAATATCTGTTAAGTCCTTAGAATAGTACCTCGCTTACAGTAAGAGCCATGTGTTATGTATTATCATTTTCTAGAAACATAGTTGATAATGATTGTTCTCCATTTTCTTCTGTAAATGTAGCCTTTCACTGTAGTTAGATAAATTTACACTAGACAAAAGTAGAATGCCATGGTGGCAAAGCCTTTTAAAACACTGAACAGGCAACTGCAATGGTCCTGTGGATTTTCTCCTCCGGGGCCTCTAAGAATGGCATAAGACAGCTCTACCTCTGGGATGCATTGCTGGGAGTTGTAACTTTAGGAGGACATTTCCCACTTTATAGCCTATATTTTTAGAGTTCTATAACCTCACAGAGCTTTTATATTTCTTATTTCATGTAGTCCTCATATTTACCACATGAACTACACAGGGCAACTATAATTCCCATTTTGAAGATTAGGAAACCAGGCAACAGAAAAGTTAACTAAATTGTCCAAAGTCACAATGCAAATTATTAATGGAGTCAAGATCAGAACTCAGGTCTCTGAAATTTCAGCCCAGGGCTCAGAGAATATACTGTGTGGAGAGAGAGCTGCTTTTAGTCTGTCCATTCTATGAAAGGTGTTTCATTAAGCTGATATAGTGGCTTCTACTATTCTGCCAATAATTTGTCTACCTGCTTTGCAGGAAAATGACATCAGCCTGAAACTTCAGCCAACTAGCTTAATTTCCTTTTGATTTTGCAGCTGCTCAGGGAAGTCAATAAAATAATTGACTTAAACTCAGCGTATTATCCACATAGATACTATTGAAACACACCTGCCAGCCCATCCATTTCCTTATACATTATTATACATATTTTTAAGCTTGTGGAGAAAAATGCAATCCTTTTACCAGAGCAGAAGCTGGTTATGTCAGCTTCAGATCTGGATATCGCTACACAAAGACTGTGATGACTCAAGGTTTTGGAAAATTGAATTTTTGAAGTGAGACTTGAGTTGGTGATCCTGGTGCTCTGTCTCTACATTACTCTCACTTCCCTTCAGTACCCACACTCTTGTCTTTTTAACCTTCTTCTCCTTATCATACATATTTTCAGTTATCATTACAATGGATTCCCTCTCCAGGGATAAATAGAGTTTTAAATAAAGAGTGGTCTCTTTAATTGGCAGATTAATAATAATTGCCACCATTTATTGAGAACTAAATATGAGCCACTTCTCTACTTCACACTTTAGAAGCATGATCTCAGTTAACGCTCATAACAATCCTGGAGTGGGTACTACTATCACCCATAGTTATGTGTTAAGGAAGTGGAATCCCAGAGAGGTTAAGAAGCTTGATCTAGGTCACTGAGTAAGTGGCAAAGCCAGACTAAAACTCAGGCTCAAACCCAGAGCCTACGTTTTTCAACCTAATATAGGGTTTGTGACTGAGATAGTGGGTGGCAGATGTTTCTTCAAGTTGGAAGAGGCTTTCCTTATAAAAGCATAACATAGAAGCAACCATCTGTTCTGAATTAGGGTAAGATCAGCCCAGTGCTGATGAACATCCCAGACATTTCCAAGGTCTGAATATACATAACACCGGCAAGGATAAGAAGCTTTTGCCATCCCAGGAACTAAAATTCCATCCTCAGTAACTAGGCATGCCTTTTTTTTTCTTTTGGGCTTTCAAACCAAATGGCTGTAAGCTCACAATCTCCAGCTGTCAGGCTTACGATAAAGCAGTGATGGGGCTTCAGTCTATAGACAAAGATCCCAAAGGCCTGAGTTTCAGTCAGACATGTAAGTAGCCAGTCAGGCTAAAAGCAGAATTGTAGACACTGAGTCACCTAATGCAGTAAGATAGATCTGCAGTGTTTTTATTGGTTTGTACCCCAGGTAACCACTCCCACAGAAGACTATTTCCTGAAAAGCCTTTTGTTCTCTCACAAATGACCTGACCACCTCTTGACCAGGGACACTCTTAGAGAGAGGTGCATGTTTGCTGTAGAAACTTCCAGCGGCACCAGATCAATGTGGCATCAGGCCAGAGCAGCCTGGAGCACCTGGGTTTCCATCTGAACTGGAATGTTCTACAGAGAAACATTAGCCCTGATCAGGGGATGATGGGGTCAGGAGGGGGATGTGCAGACCCTCAGGTGAATTAGACCACACTTGGAGGCTGCTTCATTTAAACCAGTATACAGAAAACTGTAGTGGGGAGTGACGGAGAGTGACTACCCTGTCAAAGCATTAGCCTGCCTCCTAGTATTCAAAGACTGCTTATTCAGAGATGCAGATTCTCCTTCTGAGCATTGGGTCTAATCTGTTGACAAAATTATATCAGGAGATGAATGATGACTGCTGAGGAAATGCTTATCCTATCAGAAAATATGAGCCATCTTAAAATTCCAGTTAGAGGGAAAGTTTGATTCAAAAATGCAAGACACTCTATTTCAGGAGACTTGAATCCTACTTTAAAAACATTCTGAGATTTCATATAAGTTTCTGGAGACAACAGTCCTTACCCTACTAGCCTCCCAGTTAGACTTAATAAGATAATAATTGAAAGGAGAAAGTGCTTTGTAAATTCAGTTGATTTTTTTCTCTTTTCTTTGGTTCTTCTGCATTGGGTAATCACATCTTGAAATCATCTAGCTTATATTTTCTCCTTGCAACTGTGAACAGTCATAATTGGCTTCATTTGAAAATCAATTTCAGCATTATAGATTCATCTACTTATATTTGATTAATTAAATTAGTGCTCATCAGTGTTACAAAGACAGGGAACAAGTTAGGAGACCCCCCAGAGGGCTGCCATCATGTGGGAAATTAATATTTCTAAGGGTCAGGTTCTGACTTCAGTAATGAAAATGGAAAGAAAAATGATTTTATTTTCAGATATTCTAGTAGGATTGAGTAAATTTGAAATACTATTACATATTTATCTTAGATTCAGGTGGAAAGATCCCAGCTTTAAAAGTCAGACAGGCATAGATTTGTGTAACAGTTCTGCCACTTTTTTGCCAGCTGGGTGACCTTAGTCAAATTACCCTACCTTTTTGAACCTTAATTTCCTCAACAATAAAACAGGAATAATAGTAGTATTCACCTCATAGGAATATTGTGAGTATTAAATGTAGGAGACTACAGAATAGAAGTCAGGAATTGATATTTAAATGCTGATGCTGGCCTTTAGTAGTTGTGTATCCTTAGGTGAGTAATTTAACTTCCTTGAATCTATTTCTGTATCTGCAAAGTGAAAATAACACACTGCCGTTTATAGGTTTTTGAAGACCATGTACTTGATTTGCTCTCATGCAAACACATGGGGTTACTCATGATCATGAAAAATTATCTTGAAATGCAAAGCTGACATGAAGGACGGTAAAGGGATAATGCCTGTGACTGATACTAACTCTATTTTCTACTTCAGACCACAAACTGATTAAGTCTCTATGTTAGAATGGCTCTCCACTTAGTAGGACAGTTTCCTCCTGAGTTCTAAGTATCACAACACGTTTAATGTCCACCAAAAAGTTATGAAATAGAATGTTTTCCTTGTCATTTTTTTTTACATTACTGAAGTCAGAACCTGACCCTTAGAAATATTAATTTCCCACATGATGGCAGCCCTCTGGGGGGTCTCCTAACTTGTTCCCTGTCTTTGTAACACTGATGAGCACTAATTTAATTAATCAAATATAAGTTGATGAATCTATGATGCTGAAAGTAATTTTGTGAAGTAGAATATTTTTCTTGTCATAAAGTTTTTGATTCTAAAGCAATTGCTAATTTAGTATCTGTAAATGTAGTCCTCATTACAGTTTATTAGCACATATAAATGGTTAAAATTGCTTAAGTGATACTTTGCCTCATTCTTTTGTATTACAAAATAATATGTTGAAAGGCTATGAATGTCTAATGAGTTTACTTGCTGTAAGTAAGTAAATCATTAAGCTGAAAATAGAAGTATCAATACCAACCCAATCAATTCATTGCCTTGATGGACTTGTTTAAAATCCTGACTGTGACTATATTCAAAAATTGATTTGGTGGACATGAGACCAGTAAAGAAAAGTTCATTTCATAAAAAAATACATGCAATGTATGTCATTGTTCCCTGTGACAGCCAGGATGTCATATTCCTCTTTAAATTAAATTTGTAATTTTTTAAAAAATTTTGATATCATTAATCTACAATTACATGAAGGACATTATGTTTACTAGGCTCCCCCCTTCACCAAGTCCCCCCCACATCCCCGTTCACAGTCACTGTCCATCAACATAGAAAGATGCTGTAAAATCACTACTTGTCACCAAGTTCACAGTCACTGTCCTTCAACATAGTAAGATGCTGTAGAATCACTACTTGTCTTCTCTGTGTTGTACAGCCCTCCCTGTGCCCCCCAACACTATACATGCTAATTGTAATGCCCCCTTTCTTTTCTTTCCGCCCTTATCCCTCCCTTCCCACCCGTCCTCCCCAGTCCCTTACCCTTTGGTAACTATTAGTCCATTCTTGGGTTCTGTGCTTCTGCTGCTGTTTTGTTCCTTCAGTTTTCTTTTGTTCTTGTACTCCACATATGAGTGAGATCATTTGGTACTTGTCTTTCTCTGCCTGGCTTATTTCACTGAGCATAATACCCTCTAGCTCCATCCATGTTGTTGCGAATGGTAGGATTTGTTTTTTTCTTAGGGCTGCATAATATTCCATTGTGTATATGTACCACTTCTTCTTTATTCAATCATCTACTGATGGACATTCAGGTTGCTTCCATATCTTGGCTATTGTAAATAGTGCAGCGATAAACATAGGGGTGCATCTGTGTTTTTCAAACTGGAGTGCTGCATTCTTAGGGTAAATTCCTAGAAGTGGAATTCCTGGGTCAAATGGTATTTCTATTTTGGGCATTTTGAGGAACCTTCATACTGCTTTCCATAATGGTTGAACTAATTTACATTCCCACCAGCAGTGTAGGAGGGTTCCCCTCTCTCCACAACCTCGCCAACATTTGTTGTTGTTTGTCTTTTGGATGGTAGCCATCCTTACTGGTGTGAGATGATATCTCATTGTGGTTTTAATTTGCATTTCTCTGATGACAAGCGATGTGGAGCATCTTTCCATGTGTCTGTTGGCCATCTGAATTTCTTCTTTAGAGAACTGTCTATTCAGCTCCTCTGCCCAATTTTTAATTGGATTATTTGCTTTTTGTTTGTTGAGGTGTGTGAGCTCTTTATGTATTTTGGATGTCAACCCTTTATCGGATCTGTCATTTTCGAATATATTCTCCCATACTGTAGGATACCTTTTTGTTCTATTGATGGTGTCCTTTGCTGTACAGAAGCTTTTCAGCTTGATATAGTCCCATTTGTTCATTTTTGTGTTTGTTTCCCTTGCCCGGGGAGATATGTTCAAGAAGAGGTCGCTCATGTTTATGTCCAAGAGATTTTTGCCTATGTTTTTTTCTAAGAGTTTTATGGTTTTATGACTTACATTCAAGTCTTTGATCCATTTCGAATTTACTTTTGTGTATGGGGTTAGACAGTGATCCAGTTTCATTCTCTTACATGTAGCTGTCCAGTTTTGCCAGCACCATCTGTTGAAGAGACTGTCATTTCCCCATTGTATGTCCATGGCCCCTTTATCGAATATTAGTTGACCATATATGTTTGGGTTAATGTTTGGAGTCTCTATTCTGTTCCATTGGTCCGTGGCTCTGTTCTTGTGCCAGTACCAAATTGTCTTGGTTACTGTGGCTTTGTAGTAGAGCTTGAAGTTGGGGAGTGAGATCCCCCCCACTTTATTCTTCCTTCTCAGGATTGCTCTAGCTATTCGGGGTCTTTGGTGTTTCCATATGAATTTTTGAACTATTTGTTCCAGTTCATTGAAGAAAGCTGTTGGTAATTTGATAGGGATTGCATCGAATCTGTATATTGCTTTGGGCAGGATGACCATTTTGACGATATTAATTCTTCCTAGCCAGGAGCATGGGATGAGTTTCCATTTGTTAGTGACCTCTTTAATTTCTCTTAAGAGTGTCTTATAGTTTTCAGGGTATAGGTCTTTCACTTCCTTGGTTAGGTTTATTCCTAGGTATTTTATTCTTTTTGATGCTATTGTGAATGGAATTGTCTTCTTGATTTCTCTTTCTATTAGTTTATTGTTAGTGGATAGGAAAGCCACATATTTCTGTGTGTTAATTTTGTATCCTGCAACTTTGCTGAATTCCGATATTAGCTCTCGTAGTTTCGGAGTGGAGTCTTTAGGGTTTTTTATGTACAATATCATGTCATCTGCAAATAGTGACAGTTTAACTTCTTCTTTACCAATCTGGATTCCTTGTATTTCTTTGTTTTGTCTAATTGCCGTGGCTAGGACCTCCAGTACTATGTTGAATAACAGTGGGGAGAGTGGGCATCCCTGTCTTGTACCCGATCGCAGAGGAAAAGCTTTCAGCTTCTCGCTGTTCATTATGATGTTGGCTGTGGGTTTATCGTATATATGGCCTTTATTATGTTGAGGTACACTTGCCCTCTATTCCCATTTTGCTGAGAGTTTTTATCATGAATGGATGTTGAATTTTATCGAATGCTTTTTCAGCATCTATGGAGATGATCATGTGGTTTTTTCTTTCTTTTTGTTGATGTGGTGGATGATGTTGATGGATTTTCGAATGTTGAACCATCCTTGCATCCCTGGGACGAATCCCAATTGGTCATAGTGTACGATCCTTTTGATGTATTTTTGAATTCGGTTTGCTAAAATTTTGTTGAGTACTTTTGTATCTATGTTCATCAGGGATATTGGTCTGTAGTTTTCTTTTTTGGTGGGGTCTTTGCCTGGTTTTGGTATTAGGCTTCATAGAATGAGTTTGGGAGTATTCCCTCCTCTTCTATTTTTTGGAAAACTTTAAGGAGAATGGGTATTATGTCTTCCCTGTATGTCTGATAAAATTCCGAGGTAAATCCATCTGGCCCGGGGGTTTTGTTCTTTGGTAGTTTTTTTATTACCGCTTCAATTTCGTTGCTGGTAATTGGTCTGTTTAGATTTTCTGTTTCTTTCTGGGTCAGTCTTGGAAGGTTGTATTTTTCTAGGAAGTTGTCCATTTCTCCTAGGTTTCCCAGCTTGTTAGCATATAGGTTTTCACAGTACTCTCTAATAATTTTTTGTATTTCTCAGGGATCCGTCATGATTATTCCTGTCTCGTTTCTGATTCTGTTGATTTGTGTTGACTCTCTTTTCCTCTTAATAAGTCTGGCTAGAGGCTTATCTATTTTGTGTGTTTTCTCAAAGAACCAGCTCTTGGTTTCATTGATTTTTGCTATTGTTTTATTCTTCTCAATTTTATTTATTTCTTCTCTGATCTTTATTATGTCCCTCATTCTGCTGACCTTAGGCCTCATTTGTTCTTCTTTGTCCAATTTCGATAATTGTGACTTTAGACCATTCATTTGGGATTGTTCTTCCTTCTTTAAATATGCGTGAATTGCTATATACTTTCCTCTTAAGACTGCTTTTGCTGTATCCCACAGTAGTTGGGGCTTTTTGTTGTTGTTGTTGTTTGTTTCCATATATTGCTGGATCTCCATTTTGATTTGGTCATTGAACCACTGATTATTTAGGAGTGTGTTGTTAAGCCTCCATGTGTTTGTGAGCCCTGTTGCTTTCTTTGTACAGTTTATTTCTAGTTTTATGCCTTTGTGGTCTGAAAAGTTGGTTGGTAAGATTTCAGTCTTTTGGAATTTACTGAGGTTCTTTTTGTGGCCTAGTATGTAGTCTATTCTGGAGAATGTTCCATGTGCACTTGAGAAGAATGTGTATCCTGTTGCTTTTGGATGTAGAGTTCTGTAGATGTCTATTAGGTCCATCTGTTCTAGTGTGTTGTTCAGTGCCTCTGTGTCCTTACTTATTTTCTGTTTGGTGAATCTGTCTCTTGGAGTGAGTGGTGTGTTGAAGTCTCCCAGAATGAATGCATTGCATTCTATTTCCTCCTTTAGTTCTGTTAGTATTTGTTTTATATATGTTGGTGCTCCTGTATTGGGTGCATATATATTTATAATGGTTATATCCTCTTGTTGGACTGAGCCCTTTATCATTATGTAATGTCCTTCTTTATCTTTTGTCACTTTCTTTGTTTTGAAGTCTGTTTTGTCTGATACTAGTATTGCAACACCTGCTTTTTTCTCTCTGTTGTTTGCATGAAATATCTTTTTCCATCCCTTGACTTTAAGTCTGTGCATGTCTTTGGGTTTGAGGTGAGTCTCTTGTAAGCAGCATATGGATGGATCCTCCTTTTTTATCCATTCTATTACTCTGTGTCTTTTGATTGGTACATTCAGTCCATTTACATTTAGGGTGATTATTGAAAGGTATGTACTTATTGCCATTGCAGGCTTTAAGTTTGTGGTTACCAAAGGTTCAGGGTTAGTTGCTTTACTATCTTACTGTCTAACTTAACTCGCTTGTTGAGCTATTATAAACACAGTGTGATGATTCTTTATTTCTCTCCCTTCTTATTCATCCTCCTCCCTTCTTCATATGTTGGGTGTTTTGTTCTGTGCTCTTTTTAGGAGTGCTCCCATCTAGAGCAGTCCCTGTAATATGCCCTGTAGAGGTGGTTTGTGGGAGGCAAATTCCCTCAACTTTTGCTTGTCTGGGAATTGTTTAATCCCTCCTTCATATTTAAATGGTAATCGTGCTGGATACAGTAGTCTTGCTTTGAGGCCCTTCTGTTTCATTGCATTAAGTATATCATGCCATTCTCTTCTGGCCTGTAGGGTTTGTGTTGAGAAGTCTGATGATAGCCTGATGGGTTTTCCTTTGTAGGTGACCTTTTTTTTCTCTCTGGCTGCCTTTAATAGTTTGTCCTTTTCTTTGATCTTTGCCATTTTAATTATTATGTGTCTTGGTGTTGCCCTCCTTGGATCCCTTGTCATGGGAGTTCTGTGTACCTCTGTGGTCTGAGAGGCCATTTCCTCCCCTAGTTTGGGGAAGTTTTCAGCAATTATTTCTTCAAAGACACTTTCTATCCCTTTTTCTCTCTCTTCTTCTTCTGGTACCCCTATAATGCAGATATTGTTCTGTTTCGATTGGTCACTTAGCTCTCTTAGAATTCTTTCATTCCTGGAGATCATTTTATCTCTCTCTGCATCAGCTTCTCTGTGTTCCTGTTCTCTGTTTTCTAGTCCATTAATGGTCTCTTGCATCTCATCCGTTCTGTTTTGAAGTCCTTCTGGAGCTTGTTTTATTTCTGTATTCTCCTTCCTTATTTCTTCCATATTTCTCTGCAAGTCCATCAGCATGGTTATGACTTTTGTTTTGAATTCTTTTTCAGGAAGACTGATTAAATCTATCTCCCCAGGTTCCTTCTCAGGGGAAGATATAGCAGATGCCGAAGCTGTCTGAGTTAGTCTTGTCTGGATCAAATTTTTTTGCCTTTTCATGTTGATAAGTGCAGTGGTGAGCTATTGACGTGTCTGTCAGCTTTCCACTTGCTCCTCGCCTTTCTTTACTGGGACAACTGTGACCCCTAGTGGCTTGTATTGGGCAGTTGCATGTAGATTGGGTCTTTGTATCTTGTCCGGCTGGTATAGAGGAAGCTCTCTTGCTGAGGGCGTGGCTAGCCTCAGGCTGCTTCTCTGCTTTGGCAGGGTCCCGGAGGGGTAATGGATCGGGGGCTGTTTGGCTGTTTACCTCTGTGAGGGGTCTCAGAGCTGTTGCCCAGGGGGTTAGCGCGCCTGGATTTCCCTGGAATTTCCAGCTGCTGGACTGTGACCTGGGATGTTTCCGTCCAGCTGTGGCGCCCCTGTCCCTTTAAGACTTTCAAAAAGCACTCGCTTTTCTTTGTCACAGGGGCATCCACTTCGGGACCCACTCAGAGGTCTTGCTGCCCTGTTTCCCCAGTTTCCAGCCCTCCATGCATTCACTGTGTCTGTGCTCTGGTGCGGATGGCTGGGGCTGGGTGTTAGGCAGTCCTGGGCTCCCTCTCCCTCCCTGCTCTGACTCCTCTCCTCCCACTGGGAGCTGGGGTGAGGGCGCTTGGTTCCCGCCATGCTGGGGCTTGTATCTTACCCCTGTCACCAGGCGCTGGGCTCTTGCACGTGTGGGTGTAGTCTGGCTGTTGTCCTGTGTCTTCTGGTCTCTCTTTTAGGATTAGTTGTATTTGTTGTATTTTCAAAAATATATATGTTTTTGGGAGGAGATTCCTACTGTCCTACTCACGCCACCATCTTGGCTCCGCCTCTAAATTTGTATTTTATTTTATTATCTCTTATGTCATTTTAGCAGGTAGAATAATAGCCCCACCCCCAAAGATATCCGTATCTTAATCTGTTAGAAGTGTGTTGGGTTGTACATCAAAGGCAAATTAAGGTTGTAAATCGAATTATGGCTGCTAATCACCTGACTTTAAAATAGGGCAATTTTTCTGAATTATCCAGGTAAGCCCAATATGATCACAAGGGTCATTAAAAGTAGAGAAAGGAGGTAGAAAAGAAGGTTGGAGTGATGTAATGTAAGAAGCACTTAACTGCCATTGCTGGTTTTGAAGCTGGAAGAAGGCCAAGCACCAAGGAATCTAGACAGCCCCTAGAAGCTGGAAAACAAAAAGCTACATTTTCTTCTAGGATCTCAGAAAAGGACACAATCCTGTCAACACCTTAGTTTTAGTCCAGTAAGACCAGCCGCAGATTTCTGACCTTCCAAACTATAAGATAGTAGTAAATCTGTTGTTTTAAACCACTAATCTGTGGTAACTTATTACAGCAAAAGTAAAAACTAAAACAGGCAGTTAAAACTTTTTGCTGTTTACTACAGCCGTTTGTACATAACTGCCTCTCATACTAGATTAAGCCTTTTGATATGACTGTGTATTCTTCAAATTGTACCTTATGTCCCCAGCCTCAGTACTTTAGTAGTGTGTTTAGTAGAGTGACTTTCCACAATGAAAACTATAAACGTTTGTTAACTGATGGGAAGAATGAATGACATTAAATAATCCAAGATTGAATTTTCATCCCACCCTTTACCTGTAGAATTGTGTGGACACAGATAAAGGTATTCAGTCAATTCATCCCAGTCTCCATCAATTCAATAAAATGAGTGTATTTTGATGATTCCAACAGGGAATCAGGGTATAAAAAAGAATAACAAAGGAACAGAGTCTTAACAAACAAGGAGGAGGGGTGATAATATAGTTCAGTCGCTATGAGCTCAGACTTAAGAGTCATACAGACTAAGGTTGAATCCCGGACCCATAATGTATTTATCAGCGTTATGACTTCAGGCAAGTCACTTAATCTCAGCCTCAATTTTCTTATCTGTCAAATGTTGATAATATTAGGACCTACTTCCTACATTGTTGTGAAGATATAGTGAGAGAATGAATGCAAAAGAGTATGGCATGGAATGCATGTTAAATGTTAGCTGTGGTGCAGTGGCAAAAATATTGAACTTTAATTCAGGAAATGTAGGTTTTGGACTTTTTTTATTAGTCGTTTGCAATATGATGTTCACCAAATCCCTTCCTTTCCTGACTTTCAGTTTCTTCACCAGTCAACAAAGCCACATGAGTTATGCAAGTAAGAGCTTGTCTAGCTCTAAAGTTATCCATCCTTGAGTATCATACTGTATTCTTAGGCATCACTATCTGTGCCAAATTTCTAGAATTTGAAAGATCAATAACCATAGAACCAAATGAAGATCTTGAAGCAAGTTGAAGATTGATCCATCTCATAAAGGTGTGGTACACACACACACACACACACACACACACACACACACACACACACAAAATGGAATATTATTAAGGCATGAGAAAGAAGGAAATCCTCCCATTTGTGAGAACATGGATGGAGACTTGAGGGCACTATGCTAAGTGAAATGTCAGATAGGAAAAGACAAATTCTATAAAATTTTGTTTATATGTAGAATCTTACAAAGCCAACTCACAGAAACAGAGAACAGAATGGTCATTACCACAGGCTGGAGTTGGGGGAAATGGGGAAATACTGATCAAAGAGTACATATTTAGTTAGGAGAAGATTAAGTTATGTAGATCTAATGCACAGCATTGTGATTGTGATTAACTGTACTGTAGTATATACTCGAAAGTTGCTAAAGTAGACCTTAAATGTTCTCATCACATAAAGAAATGGTAATTATGTGGTGTGATGGAGGTGTTAACTGGCACTATGGTGGCAATCACATTACAATATATAAATAAATGTATCAAATTAACATGCTGTGTACAGTAAACTTACACAATATTATATGTCAATTATATCTTAATAATTTTTAAATGTATCTATCTTCTATGTTTAACCTTGCATATTATTTCACTCCTAACTACTCCCCAAATTCGATGTGGAACCCAGAAGTACACTATCTTGTGTTATTTAATAGTAAGCACATTTGGAATGTGTTGTGGACATCAACAATATAGCGGTCCAAGGAATACTGTTTTAGAGAGAAAGCAAAATCTTACTTGAATGGGAAGAGGCAAGAGTAAAGAAAAAGCATGGTCTGTGAAGAAGGAAAAACCTCCATCACAACCTCTAAGTTTTCATTTCCCTCAAGGTTGTTTTCTTTCAAGTTTGAAGAAGTTGTTTTATGTCTGGGCAAGTTTGTGCTGAATAAACATTCTTCCCTCTAGAGAAGGAGCCTGTGTCAAATGGCACTGAGAAGAAATTGCCCTGCTTTTATGCTCAAGCTTTCCCTAAGCTCATGCATTGCTCAAAACTCAAATATTAGTGGAAATAAATATGGAATCTAGAGGAAAGAGCATTTTAGGGCAACTTCATAGCAACCCTGACCATTCACCACCCTCAAGTCATATCCACTGAATTGCCAGGCATGACACAGGCTCTGAGCCAGATGCCCAGAGCAGTTGCTAGGGGAGCCCTGAGCTGCACAGGAGCAATGGGCAGGTAGGTTGCCCAGCACTTCCCTGCCAACTTAGCATCTTCTGGTTAAACAATCACTATTCATAAAAAGAAAATATTTGACTTTACTTTCTTTGCTAAACAAAGGCAACTACTTACAATGGCTTTAAATGCTAGCAGGACTATTTTTAATGCAACTAGAATGTGGCTTTTTATAAAGCAATTTAGTCCTATGAATATGATCTCCTATCTATTTGACTCTCTGTGGTTCTCAGTAACTTTATCTTCCAAATACACACATGAGGAACATGAACCCTTGTCATCAGTAAGAGTAACTTACCAAAGGAAATTATTCTCAGTGGGGGTAGGGAAATACGGGAGATGCATATCAAAATATCTGAAGGTTGAGCCACCAATGGTTTGAAAACAAATCTCCAAATGACTCTTGGAATCACTGGCTTTATTTTTTTCCTGAATCCATTGCAGCCTTTCCATTATAGGTGGAACACCTAGAGACTCCATATTGTCTCTGGATGGAGTCAGTAAATAAACAATACCTGTCAGTCTGCCCTGTCCTGTTTTTGAGAAAGCAGAGAATATTAGAGTTTTGGTGGTAGAAATACTTATAAAAAATAATTGCTATATTGCTTAGTTAATGGAGGTAACAGGCTGAAGTAAAAACAAGACTTGACTTTTTATGAACATTGGTGTATTTTTTTTAGTTTAGAATATGCATGGGCTCTCTTTACTAAGATTTTGTTAAGGAGTATAGGAATCACTTATAATAATGCTGGGTAGAATCCTGAGGAAAATAACTTTATCTGTCTTCATCAACTTCTACTGAAGGCCACTTGTTTGTTGGCCAATGCCAATATGAAGGCAGAAATTCAGGGAAGGGTCCTGGCGCCCAATATATACCCTCTGTTTAACCTTCTACTAAGTAGTAAGGCCTGTCATTCCACATTTAGAGACAATATTTCAAAAGCAGCTGTCATTAGGAGAGGAGGTACAGATGTCTTTAAGTTCATGGTAAGGTTTAAATCACAGAGATTTCTTTGCAACAAATTTTTATTAGATATGAATCTAGGTACCTAAAAGCAAGCTGGAGAAGAAACATCTTCAATGTAGGGTACCCCAACAAGGAACATTAGGGAAAAGGAGATACATTATATACAAGATTGGTCCTGTTTGGGTTTATAAGCTTGGAGAATTAATGATGCTATTAAGTAATCACGTTTATTGTATATTTTTCCTGGATGATAATCTAAGTAGGGGACTCTTGGACTAGTAATCCTAGAAATGAAATGTTTATAGTATAGAGACTTGAGATTCACCAAGTGGCCAGTAAAATGTGTTCATCATAATTTGGAATTAGGAAACCTATGTGATTAATTCAGAAAGAAATATTCATTTCCAAAAAATGAGGGTGTTTATCATGTTTCCAGAGCTCAGCAATTTCTGGATTCGTTCTGCATTCAATTTATGAAATCTTGAAACTAGTCAACTCTTTTGGCTAGGCTTGGCTAATCTCCCTTCATAGCTCCAGGAAAACTTTTAGGATATTAACAAGATCCCTGGTTCTCCCTGAATTTAATTTGCCTAGTAAGAACCTCCATGTTGTCTTTCTACATGAAGACCACTTCCAAGCCTTCTTTCCAGAGATCCTCAATTCCCTCAGAACATCAGGAGACTTAAATTTCCTGCAAGACCATGGTTCTCAAACAAGGGTTATTTTGCTCCCCAGGGGGCATTGGCCAACATTTGGGGACATTTGTGCTTGTCACAACTGGGGGAAGGTGTTACTGGCCTTTAGTGGGTAGGGACCACAGATGCTGCTAAACATTCTAAAGCACACAAGACAGTTGTCTGCAACAAAGAAATATCTGGCACTGAGAAGTAATAGTGCTGAGGTTGAGGAATCCTGCTACTGGGGATTCTTCTTTTCCTCAAGGTGTACGTTGCAGTCTTGGCCAGGGCAGGAGCTCAAAACTTGTCCATTCAGTCTCTTGCCTGGGATTTTGAATATTGATCAAAATGATACATAGACTGAAAACAAGACACAATGCAACAAAACAAATTTTAAAAGACTGCAAAACCCATTGGAGTAAATTCAGTCCAATGATGGGATTGAGGTGAAATTGTTGTATTGTCCCTTTTGCCTGTACATCTAGAGCTGGCCTGGTTTCATCCCTATATCTAAATTTAGTCCCCCAGACATCCTGTCTATCCTTGAGATAGCCTTCTGATAGATTACCTTTTTGCTTAAATTAGTAAGAGTTTGCTTCTGTCCATGGTAACCTAAGAATCCTATGGGAAGCACCCATTTTTAGAGAAAGGATACCATGGGAAAATGAATTGGGAGATTGTATTTATTACATGGTGTCAGACACTATCTTAATTGCTGGGTTAAATGAGACATTATCCTTTTCTTTAGGAGCTTACAAATTTAGAGAAACTGGACATATCCATGTAAGTGAGGTTTAATTTATGCTGAAAGCAGTGTATGTTATGAACCAAATGAGTGGATCAAAGAAATAGTAAATGCTTTAGGATTTCAAAGAAAAGAAAAATTAGCTTGGGCTTTTATTAGGAAAAGCTTTCTGACGGATGTACAATCTAAATTGGCTTTTGGAGAATATATGTAGGACTTGGGATGACTAAAGGAAGGGGGAAAGTCCTAGACATTGTGGGCATGGCAAAATCAGAACTCAGTTCAGATTTTTGCTTTATTAGTCAAAAGCTAAATGACTTTAGGAAAGTTATTTGTAAAACATAATATAAAATGCCTTGGGGGGGGGCGGAGCCAGGATGGCGGCGTGAGTAGAGCAGTGAAAATCTCCTCCCAAAAACACATACAGCTATGAAAATATACCAAAGAAAAATCTTCCTAAAATACAGACCACAGGACACAGGACAACATCCAGACCACATCCACACCTGCAAGAACCCAGCACCTTGCGAAAGGGGTAATATACAAGCCCCGGCCTGGCGGGACCCGAGCGCCCCTCCCCCCAGCTCCCGGCGGGTGGAAAGAAACGGGTGCGGTTTTTTTTTTGGCGAGTGCTTTTTGGAAGCCTTAAAGGGACGGGCCCCTGTTGCTAGGGAGGCAGGGTGGCGGGACCGGTGAGCAAGTGCCTGGGACCGGAGCCTGAGGACAAAGAATATCCCGCGTTTCTCCCTGCGGGACGGGCGAGCGGGTGCCTGAGACTGGCGCCTGAGGACGGAGGAAATCGCGCGTTTTTCCCCTTTTTTTTTCCTCTTTTTTGCGAGTGCTTTTTGGAAGCCTAAAAGGGACAGGGACCCCGGTGCTAGGGAGGCAGGGCGGCGGGACTGGTGAGCGGGTGCCTGGGACCGGCGCCTGAGGACAAAGAATATCGCGTGTTTTTCCCTGTGGGACCGGTGGGCGGGTGCCTGAGACCTGCACCTGAGGACAGAGGAAATCGCACGTTTTTCCCCTTTTTTTCTCTCTTTTTGGCGAGTGCTTTTTGGAAACCTTAAAGGGACAGGGACCCCGGTGCGAGGGAGGCAGGGCAGCGGGACTGGTGAGCGGGTGCCTGGGACCGGCGCCTGAGGACAAAGAATATCGAGCGTTCCTTCCCTGCGGGACCGGTGGGTGGGTGCTTTTTGGAAGCCTTGAAAGGACAGGGACCCTGGTGCTAGGGAGACAGGGCAGCAGGACCAGTGAGCAGGTGCCTGGGACCGGCACCTGAGGACAAAAAAAAAAAAAAAAATCGCGTGTTTTTTCCTTTTTTTTTTCATTTCTGTTCCCTCTCTCATTGTTGCTGTTGTTGTTTTGGTTTGGAGAGTGCTTTTTGGAAGTCTTAAAGGGGCAGAACAGGTCACTTAGACCAGAGGCAGGGAATCTGGGGATCTCTCAGCACTCTAACCCCCTGGGCAGCAGGGAGCACAGAGGCCCCTTACAGAGATAAATACCTCCCGGCTGCTCCCCCTCCAACGGGGCTCCACCATTTTGGAGGAACAGCCCCAGCCAGGCCAAGCCCACAGCAACAGCGGAGATAAACCCCAAAGCAACTGGGCAGGAAGCAGAAGCCCTGTCTGCGCACAGCTGCCCAGCACAAGCCACTAGAGGTCGCTATTCTCCCAGGAAAAGGCCACAAACCAACAAGAAGGGAAGCTCTTCCAGTGGTCACTTGTACCAGCTCTGCAAGCTATCTCTATCAACATGAAAAGGCAAAACTATAGGCAGACAAAGATCACAGAGACAACACCTGAGAGGGAGACAGACCTAACTAGTCCTCCTGAAAAAGAATTCAAAACAAAAATCATGAACATGCTGACAGAGATGCAGAGAAAAATGCAAGAGCAATGGGATGAGATGCAGAGAAAAATGCAAGAGCAGTGGGATGAGATGCAGAGAAAAATGCAAGAGCAGTGGGATGAAGTCCGGAAGTAGATCACAGATGTCAGGAAGGAGATCACAGAAGTGAAACAATCCCTGGAAGGGTTTATAAGCAGAATGGATAAGATGCAAGAGGCCATTGAAGGAATAGAAGCCAGAGAACAGGAACGTATAGAAGCTGACATAGAGAGAGATAAAAGGATCTCCAGGAATGAAACAACACTAAGAGAAATATGTGACCCATAGAAAAGGAATAATATTCGTATTATAGGGATACCAGAAGAGGAAGAAAGAGGAAAAGGGATAGAAAGTCTCTTTGAAGAAATAATTGCTGAAAACTTCCCCAAACTGGGGGAGGAAATAATCGAACAGACCATGGAATTACACAGAACTCCCAACAGAAAGGATCCAAGGAGGACAACACCAAGACACATAGTAATTAAAATGGCAAGGATCAAGGACAAGGAAAGAGTTTTAAAGGCAGCTAGAGAGAAAAAGGTCACCTATAAAGGAAAACCCATCAGGCTAACATCAGACTTCTCGACAGAAACCCTACAGGCCAGAAGAGAATGGCATGATATACTTAATGCAATGCAACAGAAGGGTCTTGAACCAAGGATACTGTATCCAGCACGACTATCATTTAAATATGATGGCGGGATTAAACAATTCCCAGACAAGCAAAAGCTGAGGGAATTTGCTTCCCACAAACCACCTCTACAGGGCATCCTACAGGGACTGCTCTAGATGGGAGCACTCCTAAAAAGAGCACAGAACAAAACACACAACATATGAAGAATGGAGGAGGAGGAATAAGAAGGGAGAGAAGAAAAGAATCTCCAGACAGTGTATATAACAGCTCAATAAATGAGCTAAGTTAGGCAGTAAGATACTAAAGAAGCTAACCTTGAACCTTTGGTAACCACGAATCTAAAGCCTGAAATGGCAATAAGTACATATCTCTCAATAGTCACCCTAAATGTAAATGGACTTAATGCACCAATCAAAAGACATAGAGTAATAGAATGGATAAAAAAGCCAGACCATTTATATGCTGCTTACAAGAAACTCACCTTAAACCCAAAGATAAGCATAGACTAAAAGTCAAGGGATGGAAAAACATATTTCAGGCAAACAACAGTGAGAAGAAAGCAGGCGTTGCAGTACTAATATCAGACAAAATAGACTTCAAAACAAAGAAAGTAACAAGAGATAAAGAAGGATACTACATAATGATAAAGGGCTCAGTCCAACAAGAGGATATAACCATTCTAAATATATATGCACCCAATACAGGAGCACCAGCATATGTGAAGCAAATACTAACAGAACTAAAGAGGGAAATAGACTGCAATGCATTCATTGTAGGAGACTTCAACACACCACTCACCCCAAAGGATAGATCCACCGGGCAGAAAATAAGTAAAGACACACAGGCACTTAACAACACACTAGAACAGATGGACCTAATAGACATCTATAGAACTCTACATCCAAAAGCAACAGGATATACATTCTTCTCAAGTGCACATGGAACATTCTCCAGAATAGACCACATACTAGCTCACAAAAAGAGCCTCAGTAAATTCCAAAATATTGAAATTCTACCAACCAATTTTTCAGACCACAAAGGTATGAAAGTAGAAATAAATTCTACAAAGAAAACAAAAAGGCTCACAAACACATGGAGGCTTAACAACATGCTACTAAATAATCAATGGATCAATGAACAAATCAAAATAGAGATCAAGGAATATATAGAAACAAATGACAACAACAACACTAAGCCCCAACTTCTGTGGGATGCAGCAAAAGCAGTCTTAACAGGAAAGTATATAGCAATCCAGGCACACTTGAAGAAGGAAGAACAATCCCAAATGAATAGTGTAACATCACAATTACTAAAACTGGAAAAAGAAGAACAAATGAGGCCTAAAGTCAGCAGAAGGAGGGACATAATAAAGATCAGAGAAGAAATAAACAAAATTGAGAAGAATAAAACAATAGCAAAAATCAACGAAACCAAGAGCTGGTTCTTTGAGAAAATAAACAAAATAGATAAGCCTCTAGCCCAACTTATTAAGAGAAAAAGAGAGTCAACACAAATCAACATAATCAGAAATGAGAATGGAAAAATCATGACAGACTCCACAGAAATACAAAGAATTATTAAAGACTACTATGAAAACCTATATGCCAACAAGCTGGAAAACCTAGAAGAAATGGACAACTTCCTAGAAAAATACAACCTCCCAAGACTGACCAAGGAAGAAACACAAAAGTTAAACAAACCAATTACAAGCAAAGAAATTGAAACAGTAATCAAAAAACTACCCAAGAACAAAACCCCAGGGCCGGATGGATTTACCTCGGAATTTTATCAGACACACAGAGAAGACATAATACCCATTCTCCTTAAAGTGTTCCACAAAATAGAAGAAGAGGGAATATTCCCAAACTCATTCTATGAGGCCAACATCACCCTAATACCAAAACCAGGCAAAGAACCCACCAAAAAAGAAAATTACAGACCAATATCCCTGATGAATGTAGATGCAAAAATACTCAATAAAATATTAGCAAACAGAATTCAACAGTATATCAAAAGGATCATACACCATGACCAAGTGGGGTTCATCCCAGGGATGCAAGGATGGTTCAACATTCGAAAATCCATCAACATCATCCACCACATCAACAAAAAGAAAGACAAAAACCACATGATCATCTCCATAGATGCTGAAAAAGCATTTGACAAAATTCAACATCCATTCATGATAAAAACTCTCAGCAAAATGGGAATAGAGGGCAAGTACCTCAACATAATAAAGGCCATATATGATAAACCCACAGCCAGCATTATACTGAACAGCGAGAAGCTGAAAGCATTTCCTCTGAGATCGGGAACCAGACAGGGATGCCCACTCTCCCCACTGTTATTTAACATAGTACTGGAGGTCCTAGCCACGGCAATCAGACAAAACAAAGAAATACAAGGAATCCAGATTGGTAAAGAAGAAGTTAAACTGTCACTATTTGCAGATGATATGATACTGTACATAAAAAACCCTAAAGACTCCACTCCAAAACTACTAGAACTGATATCGGAATACAGCAAAGTTGCAGGATACAAAATTAACACACAGAAATCTGTAGCTTTCCTATACACTAACAACGAATCAATAGAAAGAGAAATCAGGAAAACAATTCCATTCACCGTTGCATCAAAAAGAATAAAATACCTAGGAATAAACCTAACCAAAGAAGTGAAAGACTTATACTCTGAAAACTACAAGTCACTCTTAAGAGAAATTAAAGGGGACACTAATAAATGGAAACTCATCCCATGCTCATGGCTAGGAAGAATTAATATCGTCAAAATGGCCATCCTGCCCAAAGCAATATACAGATTTGATGCAATCCCTATCAAATTACCAGCAACATTCTTCAATGAATTGAAACAAATAATTCAAAAATTCATATGGAAACACCAAAGACCCCGAATAGCCAAAGCAATCCTGAAAAAGAAGAATAAAGTAGGGGGGATCTCACTCCCCAACTTCAAGCTCTACTACAAAGCCATAGTAATCAAGACAAATTGGTACTGACACAAGAACAGAGCCACAGACCAGTGGAACAGATTAGAGACCCCAGAAATTAACCCAAACATATATGGTCAATTAATATTTGATAAAGAGCCATGGACATACAATGGCAAAATGACAGTCTCTTCAACAGATGGTGCTGGCAAAACTGGACAGCTACATGTAGGAGAATGAAACTGGACCATTGTCTAACCCCATATACAAAGGTAAACTCAAAATGGATCAAAGACCTGAATGTAAGTCATGAAACCATTAAACTCTTGGAAAAAAACATAGGCAAAAACCTCTTAGACATAAACATGAGTGATCTCTTCTTGAACATATCTCCCCAGGCAAGGAAAACAACAGCAAAAATGAGCAAGTGGGACTACATTAAGCTGAAAAGCCTCTGTACAGCGAAAGACACCATCAATAGAACAAAAAGGAACCCTACAGTATGGGAGAATATATTTGAAAATGACAGATCCGATAAAGGCTTGACATCCAGAATATATAAAGAGCTCACATGCCTCAACAAACAAAAAACAAATAACCCAATTAAAAAATGGGCAGAGGAACTGAACAGACAGTTCTCCAAAAAAGAAATACAGATGGCCAAGAGACACATGAAAAGATGCTCCACATCGCTAATTATCAGAGAAATGCAAATTAAAACTACAATGAGGTATCACCTCACACCAGTAAGGATAGCTTCCATCCAAAAGCAAAAAACAACAAATGTTGGCGAGGCTGTGGAGAAAGGGGAACCCTCCTACACTGCTGGTGGGAATGTAAATTAGTTCAACCATTGTGGAAAGCAGTATGGAGGTGCATCAAAATGCTCAAAACAGACCTACCATTTGACCCAGGAATTCCACTCCTAGGAATTTACCCTAAGAACGCAGCAATCAAGTTTGAGAAAGACAGATGCACTCCTATGTTTATCGCAGCACTATTTACAATAGCCAAGAATTGGAAGCAACCTAAATGTCCATCGGTAGATGAATGGATAAAGAAGAGGTGGTACATATACACAATGGAATACTACTCAGCCATAAGAAGTGGAAAAATCCAACCATTTGCAGCAACATGGATGGAGCTGGAGAGTATTATGCTCAGTGAAATAAGCCAAGCGGAGAAAGAGAAATACCAAATGATTTCACTCATCTGAGGAGTATAGGAACAAAGGAAAAACTGAAGGAACGAAACAGCAGCGGAATTACAGAACCCAAAAATGGACTAACAGGTACCAAAGGGAAAGGAACTGGGGAGGATGGGTGGGCAGGGAGGGATAAGGGGGGGGAAGAAGAAGGGGTGTATTAAGATTAGCATGCATGGGGGGGAGGGAGAAAGGGGAGGGTGGGCTGCACAACACAGAGAGGACAAGTAGTGACTCTACAACATTTTGCTAAGCTGATGGACAGTAACCGTAATGTGGTTGTTAGGGGGGACCTGATATAGGGGAGAGCATAGTAAACATAGTATTCTTCATGTAAGTGTAGATTAAAAATTAAAAAAAAAAAAAAAGAAAGAAAGAAAAGGGGGACTACTCCTTAACAGGATAAAACTATAGGTAAATCAAAGATCAACACATGCTTTAAATATCCTTAATGTTGATCACTTAAAGGGTGTCAGATGATCAGCTATGGAGGTACTCTTTTCTGATAATATTCCTTTCTCTTAATTAAAAAAAAAAAAAAAAGCAGATACTGTGTGCTGACCTCCAATGAGTTCTGCACAGTAATATAGAGGGCATGTCAAAGTGTGGGCAAAGGGTCTGTTTGTTTCTATGTAGAAGATCAAGGCCTAGCTTGGATACCCAGAAAATGAACTAAGATATGATATGAGGAGGAGCTTCCGGCATCAGCACTCTCTGGAGGACTTGTGCCGGGGGATGATCATCAAAAAGCCTCCACAGGGATCCGGACAATGCTGCGGTTGTGGCTGCATCCAGCCCACCGTCTCCTGGACTTGCCATAGGAATGAGGAGGGAGATGTCTAGGCTGGCATGTGCATACAGTGAGACAACGAATTTGACCGGATCTGTACTGTTGGAACTCAACCAGGAGTTGGGAGGGGTGCAAGTTGTAGCACTCCAAAATCTCATGACTATAGACTATCTATGGTTAAAAGAACATATGGGATGTGAACAGACCCCAGAAATGGTCTGCTTTAATTTGTCTGATGGTTCAAGTACAGTTGGACAATATCCATCATATCATAGATAAATTTTCACAAATGCCTAGGGTGCCTAAATGGTTTTCTTGGCTTCACTGGAGATGGATGGTAATTATAGATTTGCTTTGTTTATGTCACCGTATTCCTATTATGTTAATATGTGTGTGCAAATTAGTTAGTAGTTTAAAGCCTATACATACTTAAGGTACTATACAAGAAGATATGTCAAAGAAATAATCAATCCTCCCATGTTTCCTTCATATGCTACATCTATAGCTTTTCTTCTTCCTTCCTAATTACAACCCTTAAATAGAATTCGTGCCTCATATCGAATTTACCGAGTATCATAATTCCTCCAGGTGGTAAAGATACCTCGAGACAAGTGCTGGGCATAGAAGCCACAGGGCATAAATCTGCAAAGAAGTAAAAAGCTAACCTTTGCAAACAATATGGCTTCTCTCTCACTTACCAACTTTACATTTCCCTGTATGGCCCCGGAAGATGACTGGTTAGCCAGAGACGGGTAAGATTCCTCAAGGGAGGAACAACCTAAGACAGGCACAGTCGCAGGGGGGCCATCAGGTGAGAATCTGGGGATCAACAGAGGTGAGGCTCAGAACCTCACCCCCCCTGCTTTGAGAGAAATCTTCTGCATCCGTGGATGTCTTGCTGCCCTTGTCTAGCCTGGATTAATACTTAGTCCATAGGCACACACCCGATCATCTGATCATCTACATTTGCCTTCTTACAGCACTAAACTATGTTTTCTACCTTTATCTTGCATCTACCTACCACTTCAGCATTTTATTAAAAATAAAAATAATAATAATAATAGGAGAAATGTGGGATCAACATATAAATCAAGTACAAAAATCAAACGAATATTCATATTTGACCTGATTGTTTATAGGTCATAATGCATGATCAAAACTGAAAGTTTCTGTGATGAATGCCCTTGTACTGTTCACCATGTAAGAATTTATTCACTATGTAAGAATTCGTTCACCATGTAAGAACTTGTTTGTTATGCTTCAGAAGATTGGAGACTGACGAGAATTAGGCTTGAGATGGATTAATGATTGTACATTGAGCATTGACCCCCCTATACTGAATTGTATTGTTGTTAACAACCATTTGATCAATAAATATGAGAGATCCCCTCTCAAAAAAAAAATGCCTTGGGACAGTACTTAGCACACAGTAGATACTAAATAAATGATAAGTATGGTAACTATTTTTATTTGTTTCCAAGCTTAGGGAGGTGTTTAAGCCAAGATACAGAGTTAGAAATTAATGCAATGTGGTAATGGCGAAAATTAGGAAAGTAACTTGGCTATAGCATTGATAAAGTAGAAGAAGAGTTGGTAAAAAGGTAGGAAGGTACTTTTTAAGGCTATGTTGTGGCTGCTTCTATGTTCCCAGCTAACAGGTTCAGATTTTGTTCTCTTGTAAATGTAGGAGACATTGGTAGATTTTCAATGACTAAATGTTGTAATAAAAATAATGACTTTACAATATGATTTCAGTGCTGGTATGTTGAATGCATTTGGAGGGATCCATTTCATTGACCCTAACACACACATCCCATAGTGGCTTCATTTATAGAAATGAATGAGTTAGCATTTAATCCCAGTGGGTACAAATGCTCAGTGTCTTTCGCATCAAGCTGTCCTTCTACTCCCTCCCTCTTGGCTCTCTGGCAACTCTAATTAAACAGGCAAGTCAGCAACCAAAAAGGACAATGAAACTTGTAATGACAGTATGTAATACTTAGGCAATACAGTCAAATAAACTAATTTATTTAATCAAACAACAAATTATACTGATTTCTGAATACTAAATTCATGGAAATTGACCAATCATTTCAGGCAAACTAGTTGATCTGGTTGTACTGGTAGACACAACCTTTCCTATGATGGAAATGAAAGAGCTAATTTGGATGTTCTCCTCAGGAAAGTGTCAAACATAAAGCTTAGCTTAAGGAAGAAGCAGGCAGTAACAGGAGTAGCTTCACTAGCGCATTAAGATTAGTGTCATGTTACATACAGTAGAGCAATTATATTTAAGGATAATTAAACATAAGCAACAGAGGGGAATGTAGAGGAGGAATTATGGACTGAAACATTAGTACCAAACTGCATCACTTGCTCCCATTCTTTCAGTCAAAACATGAAGCTTGGGCAACAAATTCAAAGACTAGCTCCAACCCCAGTTAGTCCCTGTAGAGGTCCAGGATAAGTTTTCTAATAAAATTGTAGATCTCCATTCTATTGTTCAGGGAGCTTTGTATTGACAGTTCTCCTCTTCATTTCCCAAATAGTAACTGGATTTTAGATGAGATTTCAAAAAGAAAGAAGAAGAAGATATTGCTGCCCATGGCAGCATGTGCTCTAGCTAATCTGCTTATGCTATAATTGTGCTGGGTGCTGATAGGTTTGTCTCTGGGCTGGTGGTCAGGTCCCAGATGAACTGCTGCAGTTGCAGCTTTATCATCCCAAATGTTCTGCCCTTCTTGGCAATTCCCAGACCTAGACATGATACTGGAATTTAATGAGGCTCCACACCCATGCATCCCACTGGGATGTGTTAGGGTAAGGGCAAGCTCATACCATTTCATTCATGGGCTCAGGGAAAATCATGTATGTGTGTGGAATACCCTACAGGAATCATGTTTCAGCTGGCTTTTTGCCACAAAGTCACTCCGGTTGGCCTAGGAAACTTACCTTAATTAGTGTAGTCAAAGAGGCTAAAACCAGTGATTCAGTACTATTTTTACCTGTTTGCTGTCCACAGCTTCTATCTTCCTATCCATTCTACAAATGGGGTCTTTGGTCACAAGGGGGCACCAAAGAAGACAAGGCAAGCTTCATTTAGCTTCATCCCTAAATTGGCCATAATTGTAACTACATTACTTGACAAAGTCATTGTGTAGATCACATGAGATAATGTATCTGAAAGTACTCTGAAAATTATGAACCACCTATAAATATAAGGTACTTAAATTATCATTAATATTAATAAATGTTGCTTCAGTAATTGACCTAACAATAATAAAATCAGGGGAAATAGTCCAGGGTAGGAGGTAAGGATGAGGAATAATGACTTCAAAATCATACCCCAATGAAAGTAGGACAAGATACTCACCTTTTTGAGCATAAAATACATGACTTAAAATTGCTTTTCACCTAACCCTTTCCAATTATTTTATTCAGAGGCAAGACATATTTGGAAATAAGACTAAGAACAATTTCCAGGAAGTTAGGAGTCTATAATCTAGATGTATAAGCAACAATAATTCTACAGAGAAACCAAAATAAGCTTTTATAAGTAAAACATAGGTAACTGGGTTTAATTTAATTTTAATTATACTCATATTTTGAATACATAGTATATGCATGTTGTTCAAAATGTACAAAGGATATGTAGTGATTACATCTCCATCTGTCTGCTAATACTGCCCTTTCCCCAATCCGCATCACTCTTCAGCCACCCAGTTCATCTTCTCTGAAGAAACCACTGTTACCCATTTTATAAGTATCCATTTAGAAATATTCCATACATGCAAAAACAAATTTATATATGCATACACACATTTTTTTCACACAAAGGAGGGTACATATTGTTTGGAACCTTGCTTTTTTCATCAAACAGTTTATTTTGGAGATATTTTCATAATAGATGTACAGATTTTCCTAATTATTTTAAATTCCTGCATGATAGCATATCATTATTTGAAAGTATCATACTATTTAACCAATCTCCTACTAATGAACATTTTGGTTGTATCTGATATTTTGCTATTATAAACAGTAGAAAACAACAACAAAATCAAACTTCTGTCATGACTGGATTTTTAATTCAAATGTTTAAATGTCTAAAGTATATCCTTTATGTTTCATATAATATATATTTATTTTCCATATTTCCATTATTGAATTATAGTTGCTATACAATATTATATTGGTTTCAAATATACAACATAGGGATTCAACAGTAACATACATTATTAAATGCTTATCCCAGCTAGTTTAGTTACTATCTGTCAATACAGAAAGATGTTATGAAACTATTAACTATATACTCCATGCTGTACTTTCATCCCCATGACTTATTTATATTATGATTAAGATTTTGTGCCTCTTTATCCCCTTCACTTATTTCACCCACCCACCCCAACCCCTCCCCTGTGGTAACCACCAGTCATTTCTCAGTAACTATGAGTCTATTGCTGCTTTTTTTATTTTGTTTTTGTTTTGTTTTTAGATTCCACATATAAGTGAAAACATATGGTATTTATCTTTTTCCGCCTTTCTTATTTCACTTAGCGTAATATTCTCCAGGCCCATCTCCTGAACATAAAGATGAGTAATATTTTTCAAGACACATCTCCCCAGGAAAGGGAAACAAAAGCAAAAATAAATAAGTGGGACTACCTGAAATTAAAAAGCTTCTGTGCAGCAAAGGTCACCATCAGCATAACAAAAAGGCAATTGACAGTATGGGAGGTGTAAATGGTATGTCCAATAAGGGGTTAATATTCAAAAAATATAAGAAACCCATATGATTCAGCACTAAAAAAAATATAGCTTAATTAAAAATGGGCTGAGGACCTGAATAGAAATTTTGGATGCCTTTTTTCTCTTCATCTTGTCTGATTGCCATGGCTAGAACTTCTAGTCCTATGTTGAATAAAAGTGGTGAGAATGGGCATCCTTATCTTGTTCCTGTTCTTAGAGGAAAAGCTTTCAGCTTTTTGCCATTGAGTATGTTAGCTGTGGGTTTGTCATACATGGCCATTATTATGTTGAGGTTCCTACCTTCTATATGCATTTTGTTGAGAATTTTCATCATGAATGGATGTTGAATTTTGTCAAATGCTTTTTTGGTGTTGAGATAATGACTTTTATCCTTCCTTTTGTTTATATGGTGTATCACATTGATTTACAAATATTACACCCTCATTGCCTCCTTGGAACAAATTCTACTGGGTCATGATGGATGATCTTTTGATGTATTTTTGAATTCAGTTTCCTAATATTTTGTTAAGGATTTTTGCATCTATGTTCATCAGGGATATTTGTCTAGAGTTTTCTTTTGTTGTAGTGTATTTGTCTGGTTTTGGTCTTAGAGTGATGCTGGTCTCAAAATGAGTTTGAAAGCATTCCCTCTTCTACATTTTGGAATACTTTAAGAAGGCTGGGTATTAGCTCTTTGATAATGTATAGTAGAATTCAGCTGTGAAGCCATCTGGTTCTGTTATTTTGTTTATTGGTTGTTTCTTGATTACCAATTTGATTTCATTACTGGTAATTTCTCTGTTCAGATTTTCTGTTTATTCCTAGGTCAGCCTTGGTAAGTTGTACTTTTCTAGAAATTTGTCAATTTCTTCTAGGTTGTCTAATGTATTGGCATACAATTTTTCATGTAATTATTGTGGGGAAGTTGGGGTTCCTATGGCCAGGATCCTCACTGAACTTAAACCACCTGATGATGTAACTGGCCTGTTGCTGGGCTGCCACTTCCACACCTTTAGGCAATAAGCTATTATTGCGCCATATAAAGAGCTCGGCTTAGTGCTCTGGACAGAGGCAGAGATGCTAGTGCCCCACCTACCACAGGGAGAACAAGCTGGGTAGTAAACCCTTTCACCCCAAAGAACGTTTTGCTGTCATTTTCTTTGGTCACACTGAATCCATAGTGAACCTGCCCAGGGCTCAAACCCATTGGCAAGACAATTGGTGTAGTGAAGAGGATTCATTGTTGACCAAAGAAAGAGACAGGCTGCCCTTACAGGAGGGGTGCTGCGGTGCTGCAGCAGGCTGCTCCTGTGAAGGGGAGACAGTGGATTGTCCCCCAATGGGTATGTGGTCTGAGGTGGCCTGCCTCCTAGAACACTGGGCCCCACCCTAGGACTGGAGGCAAGTGGACGTGATAGCTGAGGCAGTAGGGGTAGTGCTTGGTATAGTAAGGAGTTCTTTTGAGAGACAGAGTGCCTGTGAGGCAGCAGGGACTGTGGGTTGGCTGCTTCTCACAGTATTAAAAAAGTCTGCAGAAGAGAAGGACATGCTCCTAAAAAAGACCCAAGAAATAGTGGCATGAGAACACGAGGTGCAAACTTCAATGGAATCCCTGAAGAAGGAAATGGCATTGATGCAAGAGGAGGCGGCACAAGAACACTGTCAGCGAGGTGCCATTGAAGAGGTAAAAGATTCCTTACAGAATGGGATGGCAGCGCTGCCTGGTGTTCTGAAGGAGGAAATGGCCATCAAAGAAAAATACAAACTCCTGAGGGAAGCACAGGTGGAGGTGGCACGAGAACACCAGGTGCGAAGCATTGAGGTGAAGGTAAGAACTGCTGAAGACTGAGCTAACATTGCTGCAAGGCACAGTAGAAAAGGTAAAGGTTGTAGCAGAGGAGGCACTCAGGGGAGTGGTGAGACAGGTGCCATCAGTCCTGGAAATGGAGGAGTTGGGGAAGGATGAAGGAGTGGTGCCAGAGGCACTGACCCCTCCTGTATTGAAAGCACACCCAGTGGTTGTAAAGAAAATAAAGACCCAGCAGCTGAAAGTTCACCAAGGAGAGGAGAAGCCCCCTGCCCAGGTCATAGAACACTCTTTGCTCTGCCCCTGTACTCAGGCTGAGCTGGGAGATTTGGGCTCCCTATTTAGGTGGAAGCCCTCAGAGTCAGTATCAGCTTGGTTCCTGCGTCTGTGGGATTTAGGGGTGGATGGAATTGTTCTGTCAGGATCAGAGATGGGAAAACTGGCTTCCCTGACAGTGCAGCCTGCCTTGAGGCAGCGTTTACAAAATGCATATCACACCCCAGGGAGTCATTCCCTCCTCGATTGGCTTATGGCTGCACTTCGTGCTGTGTGGCCCAATTTGGATGGTCTCCCATCTTCTCCTGTTTGATGGCAAATGTATGCTGAACTCCAACAGGTGTTATGAGAGCTAGGCATAAGAAATGCCATCTATAGACCAGAGATTTATGGCCCAGATGAAGAAATTTTCACTACTGGGATGAGAAATATTGTGCTTTAAATGGTTCCCACATCCCTCTTTGGGTCTCTAGTGGTCATTCCCCTCACTTAGGGCATCCCATAAGTGAGGGAACAGGTACAGTAGCAGACTTCGGAGAGGCTGAAGCAATGAGAACATGAGAACCCAGGAAGAAATAAGATCTGCTACTCGCAAGAAGAATTTAAAGGGCCCCATGAAGGTTACGAGGACCCAGATGTGGGTTGATTTAAAATGGGCAGGAGCAGATGGAAGGAAATTAGATGGAAAGTCAAATAGGATCTTACTGGAGCTATGGCAATAACTGAAACCAGAGCAGTAGTTCCAGCCATTAAGACCAAAGAGGCAGAGGTCAGAGACAGAGCCACAAGTCTGGCCTGTGTGTTTGTAAGACTTCCTGCTGAAGAACGAGCCAACCTCACTTGAGTCCACACAGGAAGGTGATTGGGGAACACAGTTTGACTGAGGGGAAGTTCAAAATATCTGCCCTGAGGGACCATGGGGGGACCAGAGGCCACATGTTGAAATAGCGATCCATTAGTCCCCAGTGAACATACAACGTATTCTTGCTCTGGTGGACACAGGGGCTGAATGTTCACTGATTCATGGTAACCCTGAGGGGTTCCCTAAGACCCCCATTATCATAGATGGATATGGGGGGAAGGCGATCAGAGTAAAACAAGCACAATTCCCTTTGGGAATAGGGTGTCTATCCCCAAAAGAGTATACCGTGTGTGTATCTCCTATCCCTGAGTATATTTTGGAGATTGATATCCTGCAGGGTCTATGGCTGAAGACCACTGCAGGTGAGTTCAGACTGAGAGTACATGTGGTAAAGGCAGTTCTGAGGGGACATGCTAGGCACCCGCCCATGGCTCTGCCTGAGCCTCGGCGGCTGACTAATACCAAACAATACAAACTTCCTGGAGGACATAAAAAGGTTGGAGAAACTCTCCAGGAGCTGGAAAAAGTGGGTATTATAAAGCCCACCCATAGTCCTTTCAATTCCCCAGTGTGGCCAGTAAAAAAGCCAGATGGCTCCTGGTGTATGTCTGGATTACAGAGAACTGAATAACGTCATACCCACTATGCAAGCTGCTGTCCCCTCTATCGCAGGCTTGATGGATACCCTCAGCCATGAACTAGGAACATACCATTATGTGGTAGATCTTGCTAATGCCTTCTTTTCCATTGACATTGAGCAGGAAAGTCAGGAACAGTTTGCCTTCACATGGGAAGGATGGCAATGGACTTTCACTGTCCTTCCATAGGGTTACCTCCACAGCCCCACCATCTGTCATGGACTTGTAACCCAGGACTTGGCTACATGGGAGAAACCACCAATGCTGTGGCTGTACTATTATATTGATGATGTCATGCTCACGTCCAATTTTCTTTCATATCTAGAAGGTGCAGCACCTAGACTGCTGCAGCCTTTATAGGAGAAAGGATGGGCTGTGAATAGGACCAAGGTTCAGGGACCTGGTTTATCTGTCAAATTCTTGGGGGTCGTCTGGTCGGGTAAGACCAAAGTTATACCAGAAGCAGTTGTAGATAAATCCAGGCCTTTCCTACCCCTACAATTGTAGCATTGCTAGAGGAGTTTCTGGGTCTTCTAGGCTACTGGGGAGTGTTTATCCCACACTTGACACAAATTCTGAAGTCTTATACTGGTTGGTACGAAAGGGCATCATGTGGGACTGGGAGGAGACGTGTGCATCTGCCTTTACTACAGCAAAATGGGCAGTCAAGGCCATGCAGGCTTTGAGTGTGACAGACCCATCATGGCCCTGTGAGCTGGATGTTCATGTGACTGAAGACAGTTGTGTCTGGGATCTCTGGCAGTAGCTTGAATGAACTCGCCATCCTATTGGATTCTGGTCACAACTCTGGAAAGGGGCAGAGGTACGATACACTTTGATAGAAAAACAACTGGCTGCCATGTCTCATGCCATGCTGGCTACAGAAGCCCACCGTGGAATGGCCCGAAAAGGTAATAACCACCTATCCCATCTTGGTGTGGGTACAAGACTGGACCCAAAAGTGAAGGAGTGGTGTGGCACAGATGCCCACACTGGCAAAGTGGGGTGCTTACCTACAGCAGTGTGGTGCCCTCTCTAGTAACCTCTCGAGTGAAGAACTCCAACACTTATTGGGGCCAGTGACTAGTGAAAAGCAGGAACACCTTGCTTTTGAACTATTAGTAGCTGAGAGTCCTATTGGGAGGGAAGAGCCCCTATACCCAAAGATGCATGGTACACAAATGGCTCCAGCTGTGGGCAGCCCCCCAAATGGAGGGCAATAGCTTTCCATCGTAAGACTGAGACAATATGAATGGAAGATGGTGAGGGGAAGAGCAGCCAGTGGGCAGAGTTGCAGGCCGTGTGGCTTGTGATCAGCCAGGAGCCCTCCCCTATAGTTGTCTGTACTGACAGCTGGGCTGTCTATAAGGGCTTGACACTGTGGTTACCAACCTAGTACCATGCCAACTGGCTGGTTGGTCACCGACCCCTTTGAGGTCAAGAATTGTGGCAAGACTTATGGGCCTGTGGTCAGACCAAAATGATTACAGAATGCAATGTGACAGGTCATTTGCCACTGGCATCCCCAGGAAATTATGAAGCAGATTGACGGTGCCTGCCGTCGAAGTCGAACAGTCTGAAGGGGAGGCGTGGAGCTGATTATATGTACAGCTCCCTCTGAGAGGACATCCCACGTTTGGGCGCCTGATGAGAGAACAAAAAACACAGACAACACAGATAGACAAACAATGGCTGCAGCCCCGATGTGGTGCAGCACCTTTATTTTTATACTGCCTTTCTCGGACCTCAGCCAAGTGCTATTCTCATCTTTCCCATCTCAGGGGGGGCAGGCCAGAGCACCTTGTTGATTTTCTTAGAAGCTGCCTGGTAAGCAGGGGCAGTGTTTTCACACATCCTCAAGGTCTCCCTATTTTCAGAGTGAGGAGTCTTGGCTCGTCTTCGAGGACAAGATATGTTTTTGTGGGCATATAACTTCCAAGGACTGCACTGGTTGTTCTCAAGCTTGTGCTTTCCCATGCTGCATTCAGACACAGGGGAAGGTGCTTTCCCATTCTGCCTACAAACATGTGAGAAGACAAAGGACATCCCCAACAGCAGATAAATTGGCCCAGATATATTGGTTAGAAGGAAAGCCTGCCTCTGATGTAGCCCAATGGTTACATCAGCGTTTGTTGTATGCGGGGCAGAAGACAATGTGGGCTGTAGCCCATAGGTGGGGCTTGCCTTTGACCTTTGTAGAAGTTAGTAGAGTCCAGGAGGAGTGTGTCATGTGCTCCAAAAGGGACTTAACCCAAGTTCCACAGCAACATGGGACAATAGCTAAGGAGCCTATACCCCTTGTCAGGTGGCAGATAGAGTATATTGGGCCTCTACCTGTGTCAGAAGGATATCGGTATGCCATGGCTTGTGTGGACACAGCTACTGGACTTCTTGTTGCTTTTCCTGCCCGTTGTGCAGACCAGCAGATGACCAAAAGAGACCTAGAACATCTCTTTGCCACCTATGGCCAACCACAGGTAATTGAGAGTGATCAGGGCACCCATTTTACTGGACATACACTGCAAGAATGGGTGCAACTCCAGGGAATCAAAATGAAATGACATGTGCCATACAATCCTACCACAGCAGGCATGATAGAGAGGCACAATGGCTTGTTAAAATCTGGACTAAAGTCAGATACCAATAGTCCATGGGGATGGTTAGTCTGCTTATGGACTGTGCTATGGCGTTTAAACGAGAGACCCCGAAAGGGAGCCCTGAACCACATAAACATGTTAACACATATAGCTGCCTCCCCTATACAACTGCAAGTACAAACCAAGGAAGAATCACTGAAGCCGAGGTTCAGCCACCAGAATAACATCTTGCTGCCAGCACCAACTGCACTGAACCCCGGAGACTCCATTGAGTGGACGTGGCCTTGGATCTTTCAACACAGGACCACTCTCTTGCATGCATCCTACCTGATGGACAAGATTTGCCTATGTTGGTGTCATTAAAACATGTGTCTTATTGCCCCTAAAGTCTTTGTGGATTGGGAACTTCCTCCAGCTTGAGGATTATTATAATTTTTGTTATTAGGAAACTCCTCTAGCTTGAGGGTTATCATAATTTTTGTTAACTGTATCAGAATCTTTTTGTATCTTAATTTTTGTTATTATCTCTAAGTTGTTGTTTTCCTCTGTTGTGTTGTGTAATCTGGTTACAGTGCTCCAGCTTTCTCACACAGGGACCACTGCAGAAGATTGAAAGCGTGTAGATTGTAAGGCAAGAATCCTGGAGGGGGAGAGTGTGGGGAAGTTTGGGTTCCTATGGCCAGGATCCTCACTGAACTTAAACCACCTGATGGTGTAACTGGCCTGTTGCTAGGCTACCACTTCCACACCTTTAGGCAATAAGCTATTATTGCACTGTACAGAGAGCTCGGCCCAGTGCTCTGAACAGAGGCAGAGAGGCTAGTGCTCAACCTACTGCTGGAGAACAAGCCGGGTAATAAACCCTTTCACCCCAAAGAACGTTTTGCTGTCATTTTCTTTGGTCACATTTCATCCATAGCGAACTTGCCCAGGGCTGAAACCCATTGGCAAGACAATTATTTTATAATTCTTTGAGTTTCTGTGGTGTCAGTTGTAACTTCTCCTTTTCTGTTTTTGGTTTTGTTTATTTGTATCCTCTCTTATTTTCATGATAAATTGGCTAGAGGTTTGTTTATTTTCTCAAAGAACTATCTCTTGGCTTCATTGATTTTTTTCCATTGTCTTTTCATTTTCTGTTTCATTTATTTCTGTTCTGATCTTTATATCCCTTCTTCTACTAACTTAGGTTTTGTTCTTTTTCTAATTTCTTTAGTTGTGAGTTTAGACTATTTGGGATTGTTTCTTGAGGTAGGCCTGTATTTCTATGTACTTCTCTCTTAGAACTCCTTTTGCTGTATCCCACGTATTTTGAACCGTTGTCTTTCTGTTTTCATTTGTGTCCATGTATTGTTTATTTTCTTTGATCTGTTCATTGATCCATTGATTATTTAGAGGCATGTTGTTTAGCCTCCCTGTATTTGTGCATACTTTTGTTTCTTTGCATAATTTATTTCTAGTTATATACCATTGTGATAGAGAAGTTGCTTGATACAATTTCAATCTTTCTTAAATTATTGAGGCTCTTCTTGTAGCCTACTATGTGATCTCTTCTGGAGAATGTTCCAGGCACACTTGAAAAAAGTGTGTATCCTGCTGCTTTTGGGTGGGATGTTCTTTGTATATCTCTTAAGTCCATGTGATCTAATGTGTTGTTTGATGCCTCTGTTTCTTTACTTATTTTCTGTCTGGATGATCTGTCCATTGATGTAAGTGTGGTGTTAAAATTCTCTGAAATGTTTGTGTTGCTGTCTGTTTCTCCCTTTAGGTATGTTAGTATTTTTTTTTTATATTTTGGTGTTCCTATGTTGGGTGCATAGATATTTACAATTGTTATATCATGTTGGACTCATCCATTTATCATTATGTAATGTCCTTTTCCTCTTGTTACTTTCTTTGTTTTGAAGTCTATTTTGTTTGACATAAGTACTTTTATTCCTGCTTTTTTTCTCCCTTTTATTTGCATGAAATATCTTTTTCCATGCCTGCACTTTCAGTCTATGCATGTCTTTAGGTCTGAGGTGTGTCTCTTGTAAGCAGCATGTAGGTGGGTCTTGGTTTTTTATCTAGTCTGCCACCCTGTGTCTTTTGATTGGTGTACTCAGTCCATTTATATTTAAGGTAATTATTGATAGGTATGAACTTGTTGCCATTTTGTTGTTTTCTTATTATTTTTGTAGCTCCTCTCTGTTCCTTTTTCCTCTCTTATAATCTTGTTATTTCTTGGTTTTCTTTAGTGTTATGCTTGGATTCCTTTTTTTAATTTTTAATTTATCTATTATAAGCTTTAGGTTTGTAGTTCTCATAAGATTCATAGATAGTTTCCTAAATATATAACAGTCTATATTAAGTTGATGGTAGCTTGATTTCAAACTCATTCTAAAAGTACTACTTTTTTCTTCTTCTTCTTCCCCCACTTTTTATGTACAAGATGTCATAATCTGTATCTTCTGTGTATCCCTTGACTTATTTTGTGTACAGCTGGTATTATTACTTTTCTTTTATTAACTTCATACTGGCTTTGTAAGTAATTGGTCTGTTGCCTTTACTGTAGGTTTATTTTTATGTTGAAAGAAGCTCAATACTTTCTGATCACAAGTGCCTGGCTTTCTTTTGTGGCTGAGCCATACTTGCGGCTGGTGGGCTGTTCATGAGGCCCCCTTTCTGCTTATCTGTCAACAGTAATTAGTCTCTACATGCCCTTTGTGTGTCTGAGGTGCTTCTGCTGGGATTTATTGTGGGTGGGACTGTCCTCTGCCTACCATCAGCAATGGGGGACTGCCACTGGGCTGAGTGTGCTGGTTGGAACAGGCATGCTGTGGGGTGTGGGGGTTAAGCCAGTGGTACAGATGTAGAGTTTAGAGCTGACTCCCACAAGTGTTTGGCCACTTGAGCTGAGGATAGCCTGGGAGAGCTGGGAAAGTGTAGTCCACCCTCTGCCTGCAACCAGCCAAATCGAACCACTGCTGGGCTGAGTGTGCTGGGCAGGGTGGGTATGCAGGCGAGTGCCACTGAGTAAACTGCCAGAGAAGGAGATGAAGGGTTTCAGAGCTGGCTCCTGCAAGCTTCTGACCAATTGGGCTGAGGGAGGGATGGGAAAGTATCATCTACTTGCCCTTTCTCCTCTGGAGAGAGTTCCCTCTGAACCCCTTCCCTCTGACACACTTCCCACTGCTGGTAAATTTTTCATGCTGCCACTTTTGTGTTGGGTCTCAGTGGGACCAACAGAGCTTGCCTGCCCTCCACAAGCAACAGAAGTCTCAGCCCCCCAGAATGTTACATTTTTCCTTTTGTTCAGCAATGTAAATCACCAAAGTCAAATACAATGTGGACTCATGTTCCCAGAGCAGATCTCTAGGGACAGGTGTGCTGGATTCCTAAGCATTTATTACCCCCACTCCCCAACTCTGTTCCTCTCTCTCTTGCTTGTGGTCTGGGAGGGGAATGGGCTTGGGTCCCCATGTGTCATAGCTCTCCCCTTTTACCCTTCTAAATGTGGTCCTCTCTTCTCCACAAGGTGTAGATGGTCTCTTCTGGAGTCCTCAGGTCATATTTAGGGTTAGCTGTATTTGATGTAGTTGCTTCCTCAGTGTGTATGTGGAAATTCCTGCAAATCTTGGAAATTACATAATACCTGGGGCCACACAGCAAAGTTGTGGAAAGAGAAAATGCATATGCTTGGAACCTGGGATTCTCCATGTAATATTTAAGTATCATATTATTAAGAGTAACTGAAACATTTAGAAAACAGACTATAGATTTTACATTTGTATGATTCTCTACATTATGCCATATCAGCTTAGAAACATATATTATTCAATTCCATAAGGACAAGATGTGTTATTGGCCATCAGCAAAAGTTTGTTGGAAAAATAAGAACAATTCACTGAAATTTTCCAATTTTAGGCAGTCTGGATACCAGGACGATGAAGCTCATGTTATCTACAGTTCCTTCTAAAGTGAATTTCTGGTGTATTTGTCATCAACAACTATTTTGGAAATCTTACCATATTTGTATATTTCTCTAACCTTATCTGTCATGTGATCAACTTTTGTTTCTTTTTCTAAACAGCCTTGCAAATATGAGATAAAAGTCTCTTATTTCAGCAGGGAATCCTAAGCCAGTCAATTATTGATGTTTTAACAGTTATCTTTTATATACCCAGCTTTATCCTGTTTCCTGTGAATTTCAAAGAAGTATAAAACATTTTACTTTCCTAGTTAAGAATCCATTGGGATAGTTGAAGCAAGACATAAATACAGGAACAATTAAAAGGAACTTGGGATATAAATATTAGCTTGATATAAGGTTTGTCATAAAGCATTTTGTCTATGTGCCAAGTTCTCTCATTTCTTCATTTCAGGTACCTCTCAAAGCATTGGTTACTGCATCCTTTTAGCTGGTTTTGTTCCTCTCCAGCTAATCCTATATATCAGGCCAATCATTTTTAGATAGCAATTCTTTTGAGACTTTTTTGTTGTTCTTCCTATAATCTAAAATGGCCCTTCTAGTCTACTGCATCATGTCCAAATTCTCTGCATATTTCACAGGATTCTCCAGAACTGAGCTCCATCCTATCTATCTAGTTTTGTTTCCAATTACTCCAAATCATGAACAATTTTCTCTTTACCCCACGACACCCAACTTCTCACCAGATCATTTTCCTCTAGTCACATTATTCTTGCTAAATTCTACCTCTTTTCTTAATTTTGTGTTGTTAATCTTTCCTGTATTTCTTTTTCCTTACTCTTTGCCTTTCCAAATCTTCCCCATGCCATAAGGTCTATGTGGAGAACCATTTTCTTCGTAAAAATATTCCCCAGCACTGCCAGCCAATACTGACCTCTCCTTTCTCCATTCCTTCACCACATATAGCCTTGTAGATGAAATGCTACAATTTTTTTACTGGATTGTATTCTTTGTTCTATTATTTATTTATTTTGGTGTGCCAATTCTGTGTTTGTTGTAAATTGAGGGTGGAGATAAAGGCTTTAGTTCTTTCTTCCTTAGCACTTACACAGGAGTTGGTAGACAAAAGGTGCCCAATCAGTATTTTAGATGAATTATCCTAACAATAGTATCAGTGCTTTATTGTATTGTTCCGGAGTTTGAGGTGGGGAATGAGGAATGACTCAGAGGCATGGAAGATTCAACTGACGAGAAATGTCCATTAGGGTTATATTTCATTAAGAATATTTCATACCAGAAAGTAGGCATGGATATTTAATGCTTACCTTATTATACTTAAAAAATCTATATTTCTTTACACTCACAAGCTTATAATAATCACTCAGAAGAATCTATTTGTTTGATCTTGTCGGAAAGTGTAGCTGTCAAAATGGCCTATTACAGCAAATCAGTGGTGTTCTAAATGTGCTGGGAAATGGATATTGTACGGCTAGAGTAACAACTCAAGTAGGAATACTGTCTAATAAATGTTTACACACCATCAAGTCTACAAACATTAAATATCATGCATGATAGGATCTTTCTTATCCTGTAATTTATCTCAATTTTCCTATTACCTTCTTTCATTTTCTCTTCTAGCTTTACTCACAGACAAGCCTCCCAAGCCATTGTTCCCCATGGAGAATCAGCCAAGTGTTATAGATGTCCAGCTGGGTAAGTCGCCTTCTGGGAATAATAGATCCTGAAGTTGCTCTCTGTTAACAGATGGGGAAAACTGCATGAGCTGGGAAAGGTTTATTGCCACTGTTATTACATGCAAATCAATTTGTGTCTGCTCATTTATAACCCTGGAGTTCAGTGCAATAGCAGTTTAAGGAAATGAGTTTGTATTGCATCAAGGAGTGGGTAATACTAATTGGTTACACTGGGTATTAAGTATGCTGTAGAACACAGCTTTTTAACTCTGTGATTGATAGATTCATGGGTATCATGCATTGGTGATCGGCACAGAAACCTCATGATTGTCAGCCAAAAATTTTTGTTTAGAGAGCAGTAACTCCTACAGAGCAAACATTTTTAAAAATAAAAGAGCCCCTCAGTACAGCCTTTAAAATGATTTGGTATTATTTCCAATGACACAATCCAGGGCTTTTTAAAAGTTGTTTTTAGGTTGAGATTCTGAATATTTACAAATTATATGGTGTTGGGAAAAGTAACAAGTTGATTTATGGGTGCTACTGTTCTTTTCTGCAGACTCAAATTAGGACAGAAGGTATTGAGTCTCCTTTTTGAGTCCCTTACCACTAATCCTTGTATTTCAAGAACTGTAAACTTGAAACTCAGAGGTCTGCTAGTATCTCTTTCAAACCAAAACCTTTAATATCTGTGAGCTTTCATGTATCGTGGGTTTCTTTCTATTCTTAAATTCTAAGAAAATGTTCTTCAATTCTAAGCAAGAGAACTGAGTAAATATGCTGGAAATGTATTATAGGCGTATGTTGGGTATATTATTTATTGAAATACGTGGCCACAACAGAACCTACCAATTATATAGTCAGGGAAGATGAATTGGCCCTAATACTTCACTCACTTTGGAAGTTTTTGACTCAGCTTCTGATCTTTCCATTCCAGCTTGGATTGTTAGAGGCTTATTTCTATCTTGAAAATAGGTGAGAGAAAATTATATTCCTAAGAGCTTATTCATTTTCTAAAATGAAATATAGCACATTGTAGTTAGTGCAACTTAGCACTGTGCGTATCAAAGTTAAGTATTTTAAAATAAGAAGAGAAATAATAAACATGTCATTAAGAACGGGCTATAGAAATGGTGAATAGTTTGTAGATAATGCTGAAGTATTAGACTGTGGCTCTCTTGCCACCACTTGAATTATTTTGTAGTCATAATAGTTTGTTAAAGCCAAATGTACACGGGCTGATACACTCGCTCAGTAATTTTTCCTTACGTATTTCCATCTATACTGGGATAAAGGTACCTCAAGAGTATTCCATGATTTGCCAGGGGTTACACGAAGCCAGAAGTTGATCTTGTGTTATTAGTTCTTAGGGACATTTAAGTGGTAAATTGTCTTTATATGAAAACTTATATATTGACTAAAAAGCAAAACTCACACAACTATTTCAAATAAACATGCATCTCTTTTGGTTCACAGTCCCTGGGTGGATACTTCTTTAGTCTTCTCTGTCACTAGGCAAGCTTTAACAGAAAAGTTTGAGAAGTACTGCTTTAAAGCAAGGACAGAGACCCTTGTAGGGAATACATTTCATTCAGATTTACTGGGTTTAACAGTTGTATGTGCCTTTCAGGACATCTCTAAGATATGTGATTTGTAAAAATATGATTTCCAACATAGGGATATATGCCAAAATAACCTACCATTAACACAACCTTGTAAAATTACTAAAGTAATTTGCTTCCAACTTACATTAGAGGCAAGGGTGGGTTTTACAGATTTTAGTTTGCAACACAATTTGTAAACAACTTTATTGATAGAAAGATGGAGTCTTTCTCATTTTTCATCCCCAAAAGACTGTTTCTCTGAGATGCTAAAGCAACCATTTAATTCAGAGAAAGGAAGACAAAATCAGATAAACCAGATCCTTGGCATTTCAAAGAGCACATGACTTGTTACTTTTAAGTGATCTGAACTTTTCCACAGATTTATTTAGCACCATGTATTCACCACTGGAAATCACTTTGTAACTTACTTTTATGCCTCATAGTAAGGTGATACTATTAGGAGCACTATAAATGTCAAAGAGCTCCTTAGTGTCAGGGGGAGTTCTGCAGTTGGAATGATGAAGGTTTGGAAACCCCAGGTGTAAAAGAGATAATGATACTTAGGGTGATTGGACATCCCTGTGTATATCTGGAAAACTTTCAGAATTCAGTAAGATGATGAAAACTTCGGGAAATGATTTTCCTTAAAAATTTTTTAAAGTATATCAAGCCCATTCAGTTTTTAGATGTCTTCAAATTAGAACTAAAAGTAGAACTACCAAAAAATACAACAATTCATATTGCTAAGTGCATTACCAAGTTCAGGTTTCCCAAATCCCAATACTTAAAATTACTTGAGACAACACGGTAGCAGACAAAAGTTGGCCACAGATTTTTTGCTACTCCTACATTTAAACATAGTTTCTCATTCCTCTCTCCTTGAATCTGGGTTGGCATTACAGACATGTTTGACCAGTACAGTATAGCAGAAGTGATATTCTGAGATTTTGGAGACTAGGTCAAAAGAAACCTTGCAACATCTCTTCAGGTCTCTTGGTCTGCTCTGAAACTACCATGCTGTGAGAAGCTCAAGCCACTTAGAGAAAAAGATACCATTTGAAGAAAGAGAGTCCAGTGAGCACCAAGCTAATAGACGTGTAAATGAAGAAGTCATGCTGGAAGTGGATCCTTCAGCCCCAGCTGCTGTGGCTTATGCCATATAGTTTGGAGACAAACCATTGAGCTGAACTATTCTTAAATTCTGATGCAAAAAGTCATGAACAAAATCAAATGGTTGTCATTAGCCACTGTAAGGTGTAGTTTATTAAACAACAGTAGGTACCTAGAACAAACATTAATTTTATCTAGAGCATTGTGAATTCTATTTTTCACATGGATAAGAATTCCATGTAGGCATTTTGTGCAGAATGAGAAATACTGTGGAAACTAAACTGGAGTATCTGCTTTAAGGTAGTTTTAGAAAATATGGCCTGGAATAATAATTTATGTGTTTGTTGATAGTTATACTCAGTTTTCAGTTCTACATATTTACAAAGGCAATCCAGTAAATGAAAATTTTCAGTGCAAGTGAATTCTTTTTAGTGCATGGAGTTGGCATCAGTACAGATATTTTGTTGTGTCTCTAGAGAAAAACAAACATCTTGACTTTCTCTCTCCTATAGTGTAATCCATTAGTCATCCACAAGGTTCTAGAAATTAACATACTTTTCACTGATATAGTGATGACAGTTTGGTTGTTGTTAAGTTGTGTTCACATTGTTAATGCTGAAAGAATATTAATCTTAACCAACTAACCATATATTTTGAGATGATAAATGCATTATTTATTTATTTGTTTGTTTAGTTTTTAATAAGGTATGATTGATATACACTCTTATGAAGATTTCACATGAAAAAACAATCTGGTTACTTCATTTACCCATATTATCAAGTCTCCACCCACACCCCAATGCAGTCACTGTCCATCAGTGCAGCAAGTTGCCAGAGATCCACTATGTTCCTTCTCTGTGATACACTGTTCTCCCCATGATCCCCCACACCATGTATACTAAACATAATACCCCTCAGGCCCCTTCTTCCTCCCTCCCTACCCACCCTCCCATACCCCTCCCCTTTGGTAACCACTAGTTCATTCTTGGGGTCTGTGAGTCTGCTGACATTTTGTCCCTTCAGTTTTGCTTCATTGTTATACTCCACAAATGAGGGAAATCATTTGGCACTTGTCTTTCTCTGCCTGGCTTATTTCCCTGAGCATAATGTCCTCCAGCTCCATCCATGTTGTTGCAAATGGTAGGATTTGTTTCTTTCTTATGGCTGAATAGTATTCCATTGTATATATGTACCACATCTTCTTTATCCATTCACCTACAGATGGACACTTAGGTTGCTTCCATATCTTAGCTATGGTAAAAAGTGCTACAGTAAACATAGGGGTGCACGTGTCTTTTTGAATCTGAGAAGTTGTATTCTTTGGGTATATTCCAAGGAGTGGGATTCCGGGGTCAAATGGTATTTCTATTTTTAGTTTTTTGAGGAACTTCCATCTTGCTATCCACAATGGTTGAACTAGCTTACATTCCCACCAGCAGTGTAGGAGGATTCCCCTTTCTCCACAACCTCGCCAGCATTTGTTGTTCTTAGTCTTTTTGATGCTGGCCATCCTTATTGGTGTGAGTTGATATCTCATTGTGGTTTTAATTTGCAGATAAACACATTTTTAACAAAATAACATGAAAACTATTGCTTTCACAAAGCAAGCTTATTCAGCTAAAGCTGCCTGTGGTAATGTATGAAATATAAAGAAAAAACAATGTACAAATCCAATTTAGTCATGTTATCTTGCATTTATTTTCTCTTTTTGAAGATAAATTTAGCTTTAAATTTGATAAATAAGATTTTACCATACAAGGGACAATTATCTTTTTTGGCAGTTGAAAAATATTTTTTCATTAATTTTTCTAAGAAATAAAACACTGCATCACAGTATATTAATTTACATTATACTTTAATACCAAAGTATTGAAACATCATAGCGACATGTGCCCCACTTAAAGTGTATTGATTCTAGGTAGACCCTTCTTTGGGCATTGCTTTGTTTATAGAACCCAAACACATGTTCTATAAACTGTAACATTCCTAGAAGCTTTGAAAAAACCATGAGCAGATATGGATGAAAAGATTTGAGATCCTACATCTAATTTCAACTAAGGATGAATTTGGAAATGTGCCCTATTCTTCTCATTGATGATAAATATTTCCTTAGAAGTTTCCTAAGATATAAAGTAAACCAGTCAGTGTTATGCAGAAAATAAATTTAAACACCACTTACTTTCTCTTTTAGTGTCAAAAAGTCAAAAAGAAAGGCTTGGGGCCTAAAGCATATCAGAAAAGCTGAGACTGGTGGAACAGTCCAAGCTAACTGAATACCTCAGCTGTTTCAAAAAGCCAGGTAGTTTATCTTCTAGATGAATCTGAATCCAGTATGAAAGATTTTCCTTATTTCTCTTCTCTTCTCACTCAGAATTTATTTTAATTTTACAGTCCATTTAAATTCATATTTCATGACTATGTGACATGCTGCTTGGTCAAACTTATTCCATGTGTATAAGGAGTATTAATCTTTGTCAGAAATCAATTTTACCGGCATATCAGAGACAGTCAGGACTATAAGGCAAAAATAAATAATTAACAGAACCCCAAATTAGGAAATTAGCTGTTCAACCAAATTATCTTTTTTAAAGTTTATTTACCTAAAAACATGTTTTGAGTTCTTAGCAGATGCCAAACACTGTTAGATCCTGGGGATGTAGAGGTGAATAAAATTAGGTCTTTGGTCTTCCGGTATTCTGTTCTCAGTCTAGTGGGGAAGACAGCTATAGAAGCAGAAGTACAATGCAATGTGACAACTGCCAAAGCAGATAGGAAAAGGGAGAGTGACTTTTCTGTGAGAAGACCTTATAAATTAACAGTTCTGTACTCTCTTTCACTCAATATAATAACATATCTCTGTAATCTTAACCCAAGTACATGATTAATTTGAAAATAGTTAAAAATTACCAAAGAGGTAAACTTTTGAAATAATAAATTGTTTACCATTTGCTTCAATATAGCAAATATTACAAGTGGAAACTTATGATACTCTTGAGTCTCTTTAGCTTAGTTAAACTAGTTAGCTCTTTCTAAAATTGTCAGAAAACAAGCTGTCTAAAGCAAGTTGCCCACCAATTGAGCTAAAATATCAAGTTGGAATTGCCATCAATACAAATAACAATACGTGATCATTTCATTAGTTCAAGATATAACTGTACATGTATTGTGTGTATGATTGTGCAAACAAGGTATTTTAAAAAATTCTTTGTTTTTGTATACTCCTACCCTTTTAACTTTAAATAACTCCTTGAAGACCTTCATTTAATCTTGAATACATGAAGACTTTGGAGAGGGAGAAGGGTATTATGAGTTCACTCAGCTTTCTTGGCACACATAATTGGAGCTGGTTTATGGCAGCATTCACTCTCCCTTGTAGAGACATTCTAGGGTTACTAAGTGGTTTCCAGAAGATCTTTTTCATGAAGAATAACACGCATGAGGTGAGCATGGACTACCCCAATCTACAAACTGTTCTATTGCCCAGACAGTACAACATGTCCATTATTTACAACTTTAGAAAATCTGGGCCAAGCCTTTTCCCTAAAAGTTAACTAACATATTAATCCTTGAGACTTACACTGATTTATTTTGTCTAAGGTTCTATAACTTAGTGGTACTTGTTTTGAGACTTTTAAGACTGAAAAGAAAAGAGCTAACAGTTTACTAAAGATCTGTAATGTAACAAGTTGTTTATGAATATCTTAGGGATAACATGATTGTTGACCAGACCTCTGTGCATATATTGCTGTTTTGGGGCATTGCTGAAGTTTATTTCTCATTGGAATAGTAATATAAGCTTTAAGGTGTTTTATCACATGTTCCTTAATGCCAATACCATGATTTTACACATGTGGAAATAAAATTACTTGAAAACTTACCATGTACTAGGCACTGCAATGGGCATTTGTACATACAGTCTTAGTATTGTAGTTGGTATTGTTGAACCATTTTGCAGATGAAGAAACTCAACCTGAAACAGATTAAATAACTTTCCTTAGACTACATATTTAGTTACTGGCTAAAATGGGATTTTGATCAGACTTGCCTGACTCCAAAGTTTGTATTATTTTTATTATACCATACTGACCATGGTAAATTACCTAGGCCCAAATTATATGCCCCAAAAAACAATCAGTCTAATAGGAACATTTAAATCATAATAATAACTATGTGATATGTTTATAATTATATATAAAATAATAGTTGTTATTTAACAATAGCATTACTACTACTAATAGTTATTGTTATAACAATATTCAGTATAATTTAATAGTAGCTCTACCAGTGATTATTATTATATTTAGTATTATTTAATAATAGCTCTACTACTAACAGAATAGTTATTGTTATTGTTATAATAATAATACTTGTATTATTTAATAACACTACCATTATCAATAATAATAATAATTGTCAGTAGTATTATTTATATTGGTGGTAGAGCTATCATTTATTGATGCTTACCAGGTACTAGATGCTGTTAAGTACTTTATATACTTTATATGGATTACTTCATTTAATCCTCCCAATAACTTTGAGATAGATCCAACTATATGTCCTACTTTATTTATTTATTTATTTATTTTTGAGAGGGCATCTCTCATATTTATTGATCATACGGTTGTTAACAACAATAAAATTCTGTATAGGGGACTCAATGCACAATCATTAATCCACCCCAAGCCTAATTCTCAACAGTCTCCAATCTTCTGAAGCATAACGAACAAGTTCTTACATGGTGAACAAGTTCTTACATAGTGAATAAGTTCTTACATGGTGAACAGTCCAAGGGCAGTCATCACAGAAACTTTCGGTTTTGATCACGCATCATGAACTATAAACAATCAGGTCAATTATGATTATTCGTTTGATTTTTATACTTGATTTATATGTGAATCCCACATTTCTCCCTTATTATTATTATTATTTTTTTAAATAAAATGCTGAAGTGGTAGGTAAATGCAAGATAAAGGTAGAAAACATAGTTTAGTGCTGTAAGAGGGCAAATGTAGATGATCAGGTGTGTGCTTATAGACTAAGTATTAATCCAAGCTAGACAAGGGCAACAAAACATCCACGGATGCAGAAGATTTCTCTCAAAACAGGGGGGTGAGGTTCTAAGCCTCACCTCTGTTGATCCCAAATTTCTCACCTGATGGCCCCCCTGCGTATATGTCCTACTTTTAAGACCATTTTAATAATGGTATTGATATGATGATATAATAACATATAAAAATAATGATATTATTGATATTCCATTACAGTTGACCCACTTATATATTTCAGTGGTTTCACAGTGTTGTGCAACCGTCACTATAATCAATTTCAGAACATTTCAACATTCTAAATAAACTCTATTTCCATTAAAGTCACTTCTCAGTCCCTCTTCTTTACTCCCACCTCTAGCCCCAGGCAACCACTAATTTAAATTTCTTTATCTACAGATTTGCCTATTCTGGACATTTAATATGAATTGAAGCATACAACATGCAGTCTTTTGTGATTGGCTTCATACACTTAGCATATTGTTCCCAAGGCTCAAACACATTGTAGCTTGTATCAGTACCTCATCCCTTTTTATTGCTAAATAATATTCCAATGTATGAATATACCATTTTATCCAATTATCAGTTGAAGGACATTTTGGTTGTTTTCACTATTTGACTTTTGTAAATAATGCTGTTATAGACATCAGTGTACAAATTTTTGTGTGGGCATATATTGTCACTTCTTTTGTGTATGTACCTCAGGGTAGATTTGTTGGGTCATTTGGTCACTCTGTATTTGACCTTTTGAGGAACTTCCAGATTTTTTTTCCAAAGCAGCTACACCATTTTGCATTCTCAGCAGAAATGTACAAGCATTCCAATCTCCTCACATCCTCACCAACACTTGTTATTTTCCATGTTTTTGGTAATCATTATCCTAATGGGTATGTAGTGGTTTTGATTTGCATTCTCTGATGGCTAATGATGTTGAACATATTGTGTGCTTATTTGTCATTTGTGTCTTCTTGGAAGAAATGTGTATGGCCCCTTTTTTTTAAATGAGGAAATTTGGCTCAGAGATCTCATATAACTTACCTAAACTAGTCAGCAGTTTATAAGTAGTGAGGCGTAAGTTGACATTCTTGAGTTACGGACCATAATGCCAATTAAAGTTGGTACTGTTGTTTATTCAGTCTTGTTACACTGTGGGCTTACTGTTCCTTGTTTTGAAATTAATGTTTGGACAGAAGGTGCTTGATCCTATATGAATAAGTTAATCAAATCCAGTGTGATTTGATTCAGTGAGAAAAGAAAAATGAATAAGAGAGCATTATTTTGACTTTTTGACCTTTGTAATTCAGGCCAAAATACTTTTTCAAATGAAAGACTAATTTGGAAGCTGCAGATGTACCTGAAAACAGTCTATGTAGCACAGAGCAGTATAGAAAAGTTTTCTGGAGTGATGTACACTTAAATGGCCAGAGAGCTGCATATATTCCAGTATCTGAGCAGTTATCAAAAATTCATCTTTGTCATTCAAGGACAGGAAAGATAAATTAGAAACTAAAAAATAAATTAGGAAAATATCTGCATTTGGAATTTTTTAGGAATATGTGTCAACTGAGGACACTATTCCCCAACAGCATGTTTTGTCATTGTTGATATCAGTAGTAGCTTTATAGTACTTTTCAGTGGGTCTATCTTCTATCCTTTTTTTTAATCAGTGAGTAGTGGATGCTTTTTAAATATCTGAAAAGTGAAAAATAAAGCTTCATATTTTGACTGTGTCTAAACACCCAACATGAATTGGCAAAAACCAGAATAAATTAGGTACCCTTTCAAACTCAAATATTTTATTTTATATAAATAAAACTAGATTTTATGTTATAGGCAAACTTGTAGAAAATTAAGGGAAATATCATCTGGTTGATTCATAAACTACTTTTAAATGTCCTAATGATTGATGTGGGTGGTTGGCCTTGCATCATTTATATAATTCCCTTAATTATTCTCTATATTTTACAGTATAGATATGGCTTAAATTTTGGAATACCTCTTGCTCCTTTAGAAATAATTTTCTAGAGATTGATTAGCAATATGAGGACTGGCTCATAAATATCTGGTCCTGTTAGTAGACACATGTGTTGCTGTGATTTAGAGAACACCAGAAATCTTCCCCCTTTCCTTCTAACCTCTACCCTGAGTATTTCCTGTACTGTTACAGTAGGAAATTATAGATCAGAAATCAACACAAAATAAGGGCCAAGCAAGAGATTTGGAGGAATAACTCAGAGGTTTGTGAAGGCGAAGCTGATAGTCTAGAGTCAGGGTAGCAACCTGAACTCTGGAAGCTTAGATCTTGCAGAGGCTCCAGCAAAGTGGTGAGCAAATAGTTCAGGTCAGAGAACACATCAGTCTTTGGTTTCTAGCAAGGTTGGAAAGTCAAAGGCTGAAAAGCCATCAGAAATCAGGCAACAAATGGATACTGAAAGATGATCAAAGGTATGGCATTAGACATGTAAGTGTTGACGCTTGATTTTCTCACAAGAGAAAGGTATTGTCTGTGGGCATAGTCCCTGAAAAAGAAAGTTGGAAAGAACCGGGGCTTAAGGTAAAGCAGAGGAGGACACACATGGCAATTAGGAGCAGTTTAAGACCCCTTGGGTAAGAAAGGGAGCTCCATCAAAAAGAGTAGAGGTCAAACGTGGCCTGAGACCACTACTGATAGAAAGTCTAGTCTTTGCCAATATCTGAATTTTGAAAATTGAATCAATAGGTCATTTATTATGTCCAAAAATACACTTTGGTTTTGTTTACAAATACAGTATCAACCCAAGACCTTCTGTATATTGAAATTTTGCATATGCTTTAGATGTTTTCCAAGAACAGGAGCTCTATTCCACTGAAATCTATATCAGCTTAATTTCTTTAACTGCAAATGTATTGAGAGCCCACCCTTTGCTATAATGATGATTTTCCATTTATAGCTAAGCTATTTGATACGATTTTAACTTGGTGAGATGATAAACATGATGTGTCTCAAGGCTGATTGTGATGAGGAGTCAGCAAAAGAACAAAAAGAATGTGAACATGTAGAGCGAGACCCTGCATTAAAGGTCAAAGCCAAGTTTAAAAAACCTCTTACCTCAATTATGAGAAAATGAAAGTGCTTTAGAAAGGAAGAGAATCATGCTAATTCTAGATAAGAGAATTTCTGAAGGGGAACAGTTAATTTTAATGATATCTCATATTTATGTGATATACTTCCCCAAAGAACTCAGAGCTTTTCTCCAGGCACCATTTAATTAACATCTTTGATATTTCTGTAAAATAGGATGATGAGCCATTATTAACCATTGACATGTGTGAGCATTATAGTTCTTTGTGACATCCACAAGCAGTTTTAACTGAATGTACTAGTGAGGAATCAGCTGTATCAGTACTGAATAAATGATTTTTAGCCTGACCATTATTAGACAGCTCAGGATAACTGTTGACTCTTCTATTTTATATGTAGCAGTGTAGAGCAGGGCTGATCTATCTACTCACTTCTATTTTGCTGCAGTAATTAGCTTATTAACCTAATAATGGATGCTATCATGAGTGACCACTTAGTATATCAAACTAGTAGCCCTTGAACTTCGCAGATTGTTATTCTGTGCTTGCATTTATTCTTTGGTTCTATGTGCTGATTACTGGAATTTTAGTTGTTTTTACATTCTTTTTGGGGGCCACAGAAAACAAAACAGATCCCAACAGCTTGAGGCAGTGCGAAAGAGAACCTGCAGTATTGCAGACAAGCCAGAGGGAGAAAGTACTACAAGCTCCTGAAAAAGAAATCAGCAAAACTCTCCAATTGGGAAATTATATAGCCTAGAGAAAATGCATCACCAAAAAAGGTTTAAGAGCTGGCAGAAATTCTGATGTGCAAAGAATTTTTTTATAAAAAGACATATAAAAAAGAAAAAATGCTGGCAATAGCAGTGGACACAGATTAAAATTTGGGGAAAATGAGAGGGAAACCCTGCCTTTGTGTAATATATAGAAATAGGTCAGAAACAATGGAGTTTCTCAATTATCAAAGGCAAGTCCATGGTTCAGTTAGTCCACTAGGCTAGTGTTTCTTTTAAGCCTTCTATTTGACGTCTAGTATGTCTGCATATGTCAATGAAAATTCCTATTAATCATCTTCCAGGTGTCTTCTTCAAATGGATTGTTTTATTGTATTTAATCTACTCTTATCAACATTCCAAGTCTATCCTACTGGTCTTTATTCTCAGAAGGAAATTTAGTGGAACTTACTTCATTCTACAGATCTGAATACCAATGTCACACCCAAAGTCACTGAAGAAACACACCAAGATAATCCAATGTAAAATGCCTCAATTTCCTTCCCCTCTATTTCAGAATGTCCATGTATTCTTTCTCTTCCTCTTTCCTCTGGTCTAGAAAGAAGAGGTGACATTATCTCTTTCCAAATTTAAATTAATCTACCTCTGTTCTTGATTCCACTCACTTCCATATGTTTTGGTAACCATCAATACCCCTTCTTTCAACTGAATTTTCAAATTCTGTCCCATAATAAATATACTCAAACTCAATGGCTTGAAAAAGTATACAGAGACCATTTGTTTTACTATGTCTCATTCACTTCTTACCTTACTGAAACCTGACTTCAACCCCACCATTCTGTGGAAGCACATCTCTCAGCTGGCTAACCAACTGTCATCTTATAATTACCTAATTCTCTATTGCCTCTTCTTTCTCAGGATCATTTTACATTTAGGCACCACTGAACAAATTGTTTGCTCGTACCTTGTCTGGCACACAATAGATATTCAGTGTGTGATGGACACTTCCTCTTTCTTCAGCATTTCTTGTTTGCTTTCCTAGTTCTCAGCCTATTTGTCTTCTTTCTTTTTCTCAAGCTCTCTTCCTGATCTTTCTACAACTGCTTCTTTAATTGTTTTTAGTGGGAAAGAGGATGAGTGCAGGTCTTAATGCAGGCCTTGATTAAAGAAGAGAGAAGTGCCTGCTTTGGTTTATTTGGTAACGAAGAGTGTCTATTCTTAATTAATGAAAGCTTTAAAAAAAGAAGGGACTCTCATTCTCAACTAGGGTTGGTGATAGATTTCATCCAGTCACTAAAATATGTATTGAACATCTACTGTGTATAAGGGCCTATAGAGGCAAACAGATGTCTAAGATGCAGATATGGCTCTTACACTGACTAGAATTCAGCTGAGGTAAATGAGATAAACAAATAATACAAGATAAGAGGTGACATAAGTTAGGTGGTAAAGGAGGAATCTCCAGACCTTGTCCCTTACAGAAACACCCACTAAACAAGAGTAATCAAAAACCCTTTATAAGAACTCCAGGAATAGATGGGAAGTCACAGTACCCAAGGTAAGCTCAAAGCCAAGAACACTTGCATTGAAAGGATTTAAAAAATGTATTTCAACCATGTCAATTCTTCCCCAAAGTTGGCACAGCTTGACATTAAGGAAAATCCCAACTTGCAGCTTCTCCCTTGGGAGGGAAGGAGAAGAGTGGAATATACATCCACCATTTCAACTTTTTGTAGGACTGTGAAATCGACTACTTTCTGTCTTTCCTATATTGGAGTGCTGATGGGGAACCAGCATACCTGAGATACCTTGGGGACCACAGAAAATAAAAGTGATCTCAGCAGATTAAGGTGGTACAAGAGAATCTACATATTACAGACAGAAACCAGATGGAAAAAGTACTACAAGCTCCTGAAAAAGAAATCAGCAAGCATCTGTAATTGGAAAATTACATAGCCTAGAGAAGATGCACCCCGAGAAAAGTTCTGAAAGGCCACCAAAATTTATATCCAGGCTGATTACTGAAGATATTTCCCTGTATGAAATTTTTCTGTAAAAAATGGAAGATGTGGCTGTGTTTTAAATTGCATGGATAACAACACAACATTTCAGGGTACACAAAATGTAGGAAAACATGACCCAATCAAAAGAACAAAATAAATCTCCAAAAACAGATCCTAAAGAAACGGTGCAATGTGAATTACCTGTTAAATAATTTAAAAATAACCACTATGAAGCTGTTTAATGAACTCAGGTAAACAGTGTGTGAACTAAGTGAAAATATGTGCAAAGAGATAGAAAATTTTTATAAAAACCTGAAATTTTGGAGCTGAAGAACCCAGTAATTGAACTGAAAAATTCACTAGAGAAGATCCATAGAAGACTTGATCAACACGAAGAAAGAATCAGTAAACTCATGACAGGTCATTTGAAATTATCCAGTCAAAGGAGCAAAACAAAAAAGAATGAAAAAGAGTGAAGAAAGCTTGAGACTAATGGGACACTAACAAGTGGACCAATGTAGGAATTATGGGAGTCTCAGAAAGGGAAGAAGGAAAAAAAAAGGGTGTTAGAAAGCTTATTTGAAAAAATAATGGGAGAAAACTTCCCAAATCTGGGGAAGGTAGTGGACATCCAAATTCAAAAAACCCAAAAGATTCCAACTAGGATGAACCCAGATAAGTCCACAACAAAGCACACTATAAGCAAATTGTCAAAAGTCAAAGACAAAGAGTTTTGAAATCAGCAAGAGAAAAGTAACTCATCACATACAGGGAAACCCCCATGAGACAATAAGTGAGTTTCTCGGGTTAGTGCTATATTCAAAGTGCTGAAGAAAAAATAACCTACCAACCAAGGATACTAGAGCTGGCAAAACTTGATCTCTTAAAAAATGAAGGAGAAATAGACTTCCACAGACAAACAAAAGGTGAAAGAGTTCATTACCATTAGACCTGCCTTACAAAAAATGCTAAAGGGAGTCCTCCAAGTTGAAATGAAAGGACACTATGCAGCTACATGAAAATATATGGTATAAAGTTTTTTGGTAAAGGTAACTATTCGACAAATACAGGATACTGTAATACTACTATAGTGGTGCAGAAATCACTTTTAATTATGGTATAGAACTTAAAAGACAAAAGTATAAAATAAATATGACTAAGATGTGCTAATGGAACACAATATAAAAAGATGTAATTTGTGACATCAATAGCACAAAGTTTGTGGTGGAGGGAAGTACAACAGTAGTTTTTGTGTGAAATTCAAGTTATTATCAACTAAAATGGATTGTTATAACTACAAGATGTTTTATGTCAGTCCCATGGTAACCAATACCTGTAGTAAATACACAAAAGATGAGAATGAAATCGAAACATGTCACTACAAAAATTTTTTAGAAAATAAAGGAAGGCAAAAGCAAAAGCAAAGATGGTGAAAAAGCTGCAAGACAGAGAGGCAACAATTAACTAAATGTCAATAATAGGTACTGCCCTGTCATAATTACTTTAAATAAAAATGGATTAAGTTCTCCAGTCAAAAGATAGAATGGCTGAATAAATTCTTTTTAAAAAAGAAAAAAAGACACCTATATGCTGTCTACAGAAGACTCATTTTAGATGTAAGGACACTCATAGCCAAAAAGTAGAAAGATGAAAAAACATGTTTCATGCGAATGCTAACCAAAACAGAGTATGGATGTCTATATGTATATCAGACAAAATAGACTGTCAAAGACATAATATAGTGATAAAAGGTTCAATTCACCAGGAGGATATAAAAATTGTAAATATATATGTACCCAACATCAGAGTACCCAAATATATAAAGCAACCCTTGACAGAACTAAAGGGAGAAGTGGACAGCAACACATAATAGTAGGGGACTTCAATACCTCACTTTCAATAATGGATAGAATGTCCAGACAGAATACCAATAAAGAAATAGAGTATTTGAACAGTGCTGTTGAGTAAAGCACCTAACAGATACTTACAGAATATTCCACCCAACATTGGCAGAATATACATTCTTCTGAAGCACACATGGAATATTTACCAGGATATATCACATGCTTGGTCACAAAACAAGTCTTAACAAATTTAGGAAGATTGAAATCATACCAAATATCTTTTCCAACCATAATGGAGTGAAATTAGAAACAAACAGCCAAAGGAAAACTGGAAAATTCATGAATATTTGGAAATTAAATAACACACTCCTGAACAACCAATGGATCAAAGAAGAAATCAAAAGGATAGTTTGAAAGTATCTTGAGGTAAAAATTAAAACACAACATAACAAAACTTAAAGAACACAGCTAAAGCAGTACTGAGGGAAGTTTATGGTGAAAAACACCTACATTAAAAAGAAGAAAAATTTTAAATTAAAAAACCTAACTTTACACCTCAAAGAACTAGAAAAAGAACAAACTAAGCCCAAAGTTAGCAGGACACAAAGATTAGAGGGGAAATTAATGAAATAGAGAAATAGAAAAAATTAAACAAAACTGTTTTTTTAAAAAGCAACAAAATTGACAAACTTTATCTAGATTAAGGAAAAAAGAGACACTCAAGTAAAATCAGAAACTATAGAGAAGATATTACAGCTGATTCCACAGAAATTAAAGTGAGTATAAGAGGCTACTATGGACAATTGTACACTAATATATTGGATAACCTAGAAAAATTGGATGAATTCCTAGAAACATACAACCTACCAAGACTGAATCATAAAGAAATAGAAAATCTGAACAGATGTATAATTAATAAGAAGATTAAAGCATTAACCAAAACCTCCCAGCAAAGAAAAGCCCAGGAGTAAGTGTATTCGCTGGAGAATTCTATCAAAAATTTAAAGAAAAACTAATGCCAATAATTTCAAGCTCTTCCAAAAATTTGAACAAGAAGGGATACTTTCAAACTCATTTTATGAAACTACCATAACTGGACACCAAAGCTTGACAATGACACTACAAGAAAACAAAACTGCAGGCCAGAATGCCTGATAAATATAGATGTAAGAATCCTCAAAAAAATACTAGCAAACTGAATTCAAGAGCACATTAAAATGACCTAGTGAGATTTATCCCTGGGATGAAATGATGGTTCAACATATAGGAATCAATCAGTGTGATATACCATATTAACAGGACAAAGGATAAACATCACGTGATCATGTCATTAGATGAAGAAAATATATTTGGTAAAATCCAACACTGTTTCACAATAAAAACATTGAAAAAATAGGAATAGAAGTAAATTACCTCAACATAATAATGGCTGTGCATGTAAAGCCCATAGCTAACATTACACTCAATAGTGAAAAACTGAAAGCTTTTCCTCTAAGATCAGGAACAAAGCAAGGATGCCCACACTCATTTCTATTCAATATAAGAATGGAAGTCCTAGTTAGAGAAATTAGGCAAGAAAAAGAAATTAAAGGCATACAAATCAGAAAGGAAGAAATAAAAATGTCTCTGTTCATAGATGACATTACATTATATGTAGAAAACCCTAAAGATTCCACACACACAGAAACAATTTACTGATAAACTGTTCCAGTAAAGTTGTAGGATGTAAATCAACATATGAAATCAGTTGAAATTTTTTTGAAGTATGGTTGATATACAATATTACATTGGTTTCAAGTATACAGCATAGTGATAAGTCAGGCAGAAAAAGACAAATACCTTATGATTTCACTTACATGTGGAATATAAACAAAACAGAAATAGACTCAGGTGCATTTTTATATACTAACAAGGAGCACTCCAAAAAGGAAATTAAGAAAACAGTCCCACTTAAAGTAGCATTAAAAAGAATAAAATACTTAGGACTAAACTTAACTAAAGAGGTGAAAGACTTGTACACTGAAAACTACAAAATATTGCTGAAAGAAATTAAAGAAGATATAAATAAATGGAAAGACATCCATGTTCATGGATAGGAAGACTTAATATTGCTAAAATGTCCTTATTACCCAAGGTGATCTATAGATTCAATGAAATCCCTATCAAAATTCCCATACCATTTTTCACATAAATAGATATAAATAAAAATAAAATTCATATGGAATTATAAAGGACCCCAAACAGCCAAAACAATCTTGAGATACAAGAGGCTGAGGCCTCACACTTTCTGACTTCAAAACATATTACAAAGATATAGTAATCAGTCAAAACAGCATTGTATTATCATAAGAATATACATATAGATCAGTGGAACAGAATAGAGAATCCAGAAAAAAGCCCAAACATATATGGTCAAATGATCTTCCAAAAAGGAGTCCAGACCTCTTAATGGGGAAAAGATAGTCTCTTCAACAAATGTGTTGGGAAAACTGGATAGCCACATGTAAAAGACTGAAATTAGACTCTTTCCCTACACAAAAATCAAATCAAAGTGGATTAAAGATTTATCCATAAGGCCTAAGACTAATAAATCCCTAGAAGAAAACATGGGGGAAAAAACTTGATAACATCAGTCATGGCAACAATTTCTTAGATATGACACCAAAGGACCAAAGGACAGGCAACAAAAGTAGACATGTGGGACACAACAAACTAAAAAGTTTCTGCACAGTAAAGGAAACAATTAATAAAGTGAAGAGGCGACCTATAGATTGGGAGAAATATTTGCAAACCATATTTCTGATGAGGGTTAAAATCCAAACTATAAACAGAGCTCCTATATAATAACAACAAAAACAAATAACCCAGTTTTAAAGATTGGCAATAGAATTGAATACACATTTCTCCAAAGAAGACACACAAGTAGTCAACAGGGATATGAAAAGATGTTCAACATCACTAATCATCAGGAAAATGCAAATTAAAACCCCAGTGGGCTATCATTTCATACCTGTTAGGATGTGCATTATTGAAAAACAACAACTACAAAAACAAAAACCCAGAAAGTATCAAGTACTGTTGAGAATGTGAAGAACTTGAAACTCTTATACACAGTTGGTAGCAGTGTAAAATGATGTAGCTGCCAGGAGAAACAGTGTGACTGTTCCTCAAAAAATTAGAACTACCATTTGATCCAGCAATCCCACTTCTGAGTATTAATCCAAAAGAATTGAATAAGTATATATATTGAAGAAATATTTGTACTGCCATGTTAATTGCAGCGTTATTCACAATAGCCAAGTGATGAAGATAACCTTAAAAATCCACTGATGGGTGAAATGGGGCATATACATACAGTGGAATATCATTCAGCCTTATAAAAAGAATATGAATCCTGTCATATGCCACAGTATGGATGAAGCTTGGGGACTGTATGCTAAGTGAAATAAGCCAGTCACAGAAAGACAAATACTGCATGATGACATTTATATGAGGAACCTAAAGCAGTCTACCTCTTAAAAGCCAAAAGTAGATAGCGGTTGTCAGGGTTGGGGAAGAAGAAAATGGAGAGTTGCTGTACAGTGGGTATAGAGTTTCAGTCATGCAAGGTGTAAAAGTTCTAGAGATCTGCTGTACAGCAGTTGCCATATAGTTAATACCATACTGCATGCTTAAGGATTAGTTAAGTAGATAGGTTGGGTGTTATCTGTTTGTTACCATAACAAAAAGTTATAAGACAGTTTGTGAGCAGTGTTCTAACAGAGATCTTCCCATCCAGAAACTTCAGGCTTAAAATTCACTCCTCCCTCTACCTCACCTTGTGTGTTATACCAACAATGCTTAGGATTCTCACTACTTAGAATCTTGTGCATTACTGGTCAAACAGCTTCAGATAAAATTCCCGTATTTCTCACGGGACAATTACTATAATCAGTTCAAGCTGGTCTCTTTACCTCCAGTCTTGCTCACCTTCAGTCAATTCTCATCACTATAACAAGTAAAATGTAAATGTAAAAATGTATATCTTATCTATCTGCCCTGATTAGATAACTTTAATACCTCTCCATTACCTACCTAGGAAAGAAAACAATTATTTTTTACCTTGATTTCTGGCTACCACCTACTTCTCCAGTACTATCCTTTTCTTGCACCCATTATTCCAACTACACCAAACAATTCCCCTTTTACTTGTGCAGCAGCTCATGGTTAACACCACCTGCTAATGATACCTTTCCTGATCCCTTATCCATAATTTCAAGAAAAAAGTATGTCTGCTTTTTAAAAAATCCCTACTCTATCTTATGATTTTTTCTGTCCCATGTACAGCTTTTAATTACACCTTTATCTGTTGATATGTCTGTCTCTCTTACCAGACTGTGAACCTGGTTCTTGGATATTTTGTTCAACATTTCTTCCCCCAAAATTAGCACAGTGACTGATGGTTATGAGTGTTTGTTGTATGTATATATGCATATATGAATGAATGAGTAAACAAGTGAATGAATTTCTGAGATGACCAAACTCCAGATAGCTGGCAACATCCCTCACTGCAGGCTTCCATTGATTTTTGTATATTTTTGAAGTTCAATTTTACTTTAGAAGACAACCTTCTGGTTGTATTTCATACTATGAAGAGTCACAGAATCTTAAAATTGGAAGGAACTTTAGAGGTTTTATAATTATGGGTTGGTAAGTCCAGCAAATATAATAACCACAAAATCACAGTGGCTTAACATAAGAAAAGTTTGCTTTTTGCCAGCACCAAGTCTATTTTTATGTTCAGGTGACTTTCTATGTTAGCGGTTTCACCATCCCCTAGTAACTTTTCAGAACTTTCTGCTGGATCGCCTGCATTTATCTAGGGAATAGAGGGGAGAGGGCAGAGGGTAAGAGCAAGCGGGAGAGAGGGAGGGAAGGAGAGAGGGATCACAAGTGTTTTTAGGTGCCAGAACAGAATGTAGTATACATTACTTCAAATTGCATTTTATTGTCCAGAGTTCAACTACATAACCAACCTAATTTCAAGGGACACTACAGAATGTAGAGTAACACATGGATATGGCTAAGCACGGACAGTCCCCACAACAGTCATCTAGTCCTATGCAATGTAGGAATACCTCTGGGAGCATCCCTAAGAGAAGATTGTCTGAAAGGAGTTCTATGACAGTGGAAAACTTACTGCCTCCCCAAGGCAGTCCATTCAATTATTACATGATTCTAGTCACTAGAAAGTTCTTTATTCTGAGCCACAGTCTCCCTCTTGCACTAAAACAGAGTAGATCTGTTTTTCTTCCATTAGGCCCTTCAAATATTTGAATGCAGCAGATTTCCCCAGCATCTTGTCCTGTTTAGGATAAATATCTCCAGTTTTTTATAATTTCTTATAGGAACTTTACACCATTTTGGCTGCCCTCTTCTGGATATACCCTTGTGAAGGATGTCAGTTTACTTCTTAAAATATGAGACCATATACCAAATGTGGCCTAACTCTTATGGAGAACAGGATCCTGACTTCCTAGAATCTGGACACTGTAAAATGAGATCATCTATATGAAAGTACTTTTCACACTGCAAAGCAGCGTGCACATGGAAGGTATCATTATTATTCTAAATGTAGCTTGAGATTGATTGTAGAGCTTATTCAGCAGCCACATCATACTGTTGGCCGGTATTTTAAACTTGTGGTCAGCTAAACTCCAAATCTTTTTTACAGGAATTGCTACATGAAAGGGCCCCATAATCATTTGTTCCAGGGTCAGTGATAAATATGCCATTCATTTTTTGCCTTTGAGGAAATAGGCTTAATAATGTCTAGATTTCCAGGGCTAACTACCTATTTAAAATTCTTGACAAGTTTTAGGTCCTATCAACCCACACAAACCACTTTGACCAAAATCAGTGTTGTTGGTTTTTTCCAAGAAAGTATGAATTCAATTAGCTAATAAGCATCTTTTAAAATGTTTCCCTACATGACAACAAATACCTGATTTAAGGCTTCTTTTATCTACTTGTGGCATTGGTACGGGAACAGCCTTAAACATTTGATCTCCTCTTTAGTAGTTAATGGTTTTGTTTTCATTAATTGCTGTCTGTGGTCAATAACTGCACATTTGCTTGTAATTTGCCAACAGTACAAGCAATTTAAATTATACAGAAGCACAGAAATGTAAATAATAGCAGTCTTGAGATCTCATGATTAGTATAGTTAAAGCAGAAATATGGAAAAACATACCTTTTCCACCATGATGTTCTCCTTCTCTAGGAATATTCAGGATCATTTACTTCTCAAGTCCATAAATCAGAGCCAACTCTGAAATTCAGGATTAGCAGTCCATAATGAAAGGATCAGAATTTTTTAAAATACAGTCATTTTAATTGCTTAGTCTATTTGCACTTCCCCATAGGTAATGTGATGGTGTTTTCAAATATTCAGTTTTTTAAATATGTCCCAATGAATTAATAGGACTACTTCAATCAATAATAGGCAAGTATTTTATGTGATGTTTAAAGTATATTTACTCTCTTCAGTCTTGCTATACAAGAATTTCCAGTTTTCTAAATAAGAGAAAAAAGAAAAATCAGCCTCCATATTGGATAGTGAAAAGTACATAGCAGTTTTAATTGAGCCTAAAATCCTCACAGTATCTGAGTATTTACCACAATAATTTTTCCTTTAGTATCATTAATCTACAGTTACATGAGGAACATTATGGTTACTAAACTCCCCCCATCATCAAGTCCCCTCCACGTACCCCATTACAGTCACTGTCCATCAGCATAGTAAGATGCTGTAGAATCACTACTTGTCTTCTCTGTGTTGTACAGCCCTCCCTGTGCCCTCCCCCTATATTATGTCTGCTAATAGTAATGCCCCCTTTTCTTCCCCCTTGTTTTTCCCTTCCCACCCATCCACCCCAGTCCCTTTCCCTTGGGTAACTGTTAGTCCATTCTTGGGTTCTGTGAGTCTGCTGCTGTTTTGTTCCTTCAGTTTTTTTCTTTGTTCTTACACTCCACAAATGAGTGCAATCATTTGATACTTGTCTTTCTCCGCCTGGCTTATTTCACTGAGCATAATACCCTCTAGCTCCATCCATGTTGCTGCAAATGGTAGGATTTGTTTTCTTTTTATGGCTGAATAATATTCCATTGTGTATATGAACCACATCTTTATCCATTCATCTACTGATGGACACTTAGGTTGCTTCCATTTCTTGGCTATTGTAAATAGTGCTGTGATAAACACAGGGGTGCATATGTCTTTTTCAAACTGGGATCCTGCATTCTTAGGGTAAATTCCTAGGAGTGAAATTCCTGGGTCTAACGGTATTTCTATTTTTAGTGTTTTGAGGAACCTCCATACTCCTTTCCACAATGGTTGAACTAATTTACATTCCCACCAGCAGTGTAGGAGTGTTCCCCTTTCTCCACAACCTTGCCAGCATTTGTTGTTGTTTGTCTTTTGGATGGTGGCCATCCTTACTGGTGTGAGGTGATATCTCATTGTGGTTTTAATTTGCATTTCTCTGATGATTAGCGATGTGGAGCATCTTTTCATGTGCCTGCTGGCCATCTGAATTTCTTCTTTGGAGAAGTGTTCAGATCCTGTGCCCATTTTTTAATTGTATTATTTGCTTTTTGTTTGTTGAGGTGCTTGAGCTCTTATATATTTTGGATATCAACCCTTTATCAGATCTGTCATTTCTGATTATATTCTCCCATGTTTTAGGATTCCTTTTTGTTTTATTGATGGTGTCCTTTGCTGTACAGAAGCTTTGCAGCTTGATATAGTCCCACTTGTTCATTTTTGCTTTTGTTTCCATTGCCCGGGGAGATATGTTCATGAAGAAGTTGCTCATGTTTATGTCCAAGAGATTTTTGTCTATGTTTTTTTCTATGAGTTTTATGGTTTCATGACTTACATTCAGGTCTTTGATCCATTTCAAATTTACTTTTGTGTATGGGGTTAGACAATGATCCAATTTCATTCTATTACATGTAGCTGTCCAGTTTTGCCAACACCAGCTGTTGAAGAGGCTGTCATTTCCCCATTGTATGTCCATGGCTCCTTTATCGTATATTAACTGACCATATATGTTTGGGTTAATGTCTGGAGTCTCTATTCTGTTCCACTGGTCTGTGGGTCTGTTCTTGTGTCTGTACCAAATTGTCTTGATTACTGTTTACCACAGAAATTTAGTGGTGCATCCTATAGGTGGACTGTTTGCATTTTACTATGACATACCTTTTTTTTTTTTTTTGCTAAGAAACCCTTAGTCCTACTACATGTACTAATTTCCTTGGTCTGCTATAACAAAATGCCACAAACTGGGTGGCTTAAACAACAGAAGTTTATAATCTCACATCTCCTGAGACCAGAAGTCTGATATCAAGGTGTCAGCATTGTTGGTTTGTTCTGGAAGTTTTGAGGAGAATCTGTTTCGTGCCTCTGCCCTAGCTTCTGGTGGGTGCCAATAATGCTTGATGTCCCTTGGCTTGTAGATATATCAGTCCAATTTCTGTCTCTGTCATCACAATCCATTCTCTCCCGGTCTGAGCGTTTTTCTGTCTCTAAATTTCCCTCTTGTTATAAGAGCACCACTAATTGGATTATAGGCCTCACCTTATTCCTGAGAACCTCACCTAATCTCTGCAAAGACCCTATTTCCAGGAAAGGTCACATTCACATGTATCAGGGGTTAGGTGCATAAATTTTTATGGACATAATTTAATCCATATTATCACACCTACTTACATTGATATCCATATGACAGTGAAAATCTAGATGAGAAGTAAAATCTTCAGTCTCAAAGTGAGAAGTTTATTGCACCTAAACATTTGGAAGCCTGGACATTTGAGTTTTTATATCATTTGTTGCTTCTGGAAAGTTACACTTGTAGACAAGCATATAGGCAAGTCTCATGCAGACCTTAAAAGGGAAGCCTTATGAAAAAATAGGCTGTGGCCTCAGTGCTGAATGTTCAAGTCTAGTTTACCAAGTCCAGAAAAGAAAATGCTTGCTTATATATGAAGCCCCTTTCAAAATTGGGCCTTGAAGTATTGTTTTTCCCTCCCTGCCTTAGCACCATAAGGGATTACTTATTTTAGCGATCTCCCTTGACAGAAATATTTCCTCATCACTAGGAAAATTCTGATTCCCTGATGTGTTCATAGAGTTTGTATTTATGGGGCAATATCAGTTTTAGACGAGGAAAAAAATGAATAAGAATATTTCATTATAACTTAGCATTGAGGAGAGCAAAATCTGGCCAATTTAATCTTCAAGGTATATATGTATGTATGACAGAAATGGTGTTATAAGCAAGTACAATTACAGGGTTATATTCTTTTCTAATCTTAGCCCCCAAAATGGTGGAAAAAAGTGGTAACTTGGTATGTGGAGCAAAATAATTCACACATATACTGTTTTCCTGTAAGTAGATTACAGATAATTATGAACTGAGTTTCTAGTTTATTGCTGTGTAAGAGTGATATTTGTATATTGCCTGTATCACTGGGAATTCTTTCAGTCTAAACATATGACACAATGTAGATCTTCCTTCTAGCGCCTGATACAGGGCAGTGTAGATGCCCCATGTAGTCAGTGTAGATAATAGGCAGTTCAGACAGTAGATGATCAATAAGTGCTGAATAAATCAATGTAGTATTACTATGGTCCACTAAATACAGGTGTGGCATCCACATGTGTTGTGATCCCTAGGTCCTTTTAGTGCGGGTATGGTCATATGGGATGGTTTAACTTTTGTTCTGTCTAGAACTATAAAATAACCTGCCACCCTCCCTGCCTTAACTGAGAATGCTCTTTCATGTCAATAAACATGGCCTTTGCCAATGTATTCTAATTTGCATAGATTTTAATTAGTACTTAATACAGGTAGGTAATTTAAGTGAAGGTCCATTAGATTTGAGTCATTCAACAGAGAGTTATCAGTTGCTAATGATTGTACAGGCACTGTTCTAAACTCTATGGATGTAAGATAAATATGGATTCTTTTCTCATGATAATTATTGCCTAACAGGGGAGCAGAAGTTAAGTAAATTAACCTAGTACATAAATGTAAAATTACAAATTGTGATTGTTATTAATGGGAAGAAGAGGGTTCTATGAGAGAATACCAATCAGACTGTAGACGGGTTAAAGATGCATGGCTTCAGAGAGTTTAAAAGCTGAGACTTAAAGGATGAGAAGGAGGCACTGTGTGAAAATTGAAGAGAATGTGTTTCATGAAAAGGGAATTCCATATGTTCAGTTCCTGCAGAAGGGAAAAAGTTAAAAATATTTGAGTGACCTAAATCCAGTATAGTTAGAACATTGTAAGAAGTAAGGATGTCATGAAGTGACATCAGAGAGGTAAGGAGTTGTGACATCATGCAGAACATCATAGGAGAGTTCTAATAAAAGACACCTCATGATGCAATTTATATATATATATATATTTTTCTTTTTTGAAATAATTTTAGATTTACAGAAATGTTATAAATATAACACAGAGTTCCTATATACCCTTCACCCAGTTTCTTTTAATGAGGACACTACTTAAAAAGATACTGTACTATTTTAGGCAAAAGATGAAGGTTACTCAGACTAAGATATTGGAGGTAAGATAATAGCCTTTCCCTTAAATTAACCTACTATTTCTCAGACACTGTGTTAAGCGCTGGAGATGTAGTAGTGAACAAGAAAGATGGTTCCTGTCTTCAAGAAGCTTGCGGTCTAGTGGACTTGGTAGTGGATTGGATATTGGGCAGTGAGAAAGAGGGTAGTGTAATGAAAATCTCCCAGGTTTCTGCCTTAAACAATTGAATGAATGCAGATGTGACTTATTAAAGTGGACATTTTAATTATTTATTACTTTGTAACAACAACAACCCATGTTTAGTGGCTCAAAAACAATTATTTACTCTTTATTATGATGCTGTGGGTAGCTGAGTATTTCTGTTGCTGTCCATGATTTCAACTGGTCATTCATGCAGTTGCATTCAGCGGAGAGCTTGGCTAAAGCTGGAACACCCAGCATGTCCTCACTCACACTTCTGGAGCCTTGGTGCTGACCTTTGTCAGAAGCACCTTATTTCTCCAAGTGGCTTCTCTCTTTCCATGTGCTATTTTATTTTTCACTCTTCTAATCTAAACTTCTTTATTAGCAGCTCTCTTCTAAGACTGGCAGGAGATACCAGCCATCTTAAAAACTAGGCCTGAAATAAACATCACTTTCACCATATTTTGTTAGTCAAAACATGTCACAAGCCCATCTCAAATTCAAAGGGGAGGGAAATTGATTCCTACTGTCAAAAGGAGAAACTACATGCACTTAATTGTTGCTGGCATTCTGGAAAAATCTGCCACTGTGGAAAAATATGGAATATTTAGACTATAAATCAGAATATCAAATTTGAAGTCAGAATATTAGAGCTAAGGAGATCCTAAGAGGGCTTCTGATCCAATCACATTGTTTTTCACTTGAGGAAACTCAAGCTTAGAGAAGAAAGGTGACATTTTAAGGTCATACAGCTAATTAGTACATCCTATCTGAGGCACAATTACCCCAAGTCAGCCAGTGCTTTTTACGCAGCATTCCTGCTATCTCTTTAACACAATGTGATCTACTCTTATATTTCTTTCAATGTTTTTTCAAGCTAACACTTGAAGGAAATGTAACTTGTTTTCCAGGGAACCTCATGGGTTTCTAGTGTCTGTGGAAGAATAAGTAAACAGAACATCATCTTAGGAAACCAAGAAAGAAATTGGACTCTGGCTATGTTTTATTTCTTTTGCCTGTTTCCCAAATGGATTCATGTTGTGTCATTTTATTTTGTTCTTACTCTGTCTGTCAAGAGAGTTATTTGAATTTTAATGCTTCATATATTCTGTAAATTACAAATAGCAACACTCAGCTCTACTATTTTGACCTTTTCAACAATGTATAATTTTCAGGGTATGCCATTGTACATCTTCTCTTGTTTACAGCTTCAGTGAACTGTGGAAAAGAGGTGAAATGGCCATCAAATCAAAATATACAATACTGAGAAGGTCAAGATAATATATCACCAGACTATTTTTCAAGGCAAAGATTAAAATCAGGATAAGTCTGTTTTATTATTCCCTCCCTTCCCTCTCTCCCCTACCACACTGAAATAAGGGAAACATCTGATTTAAAACACTGTGCACATGATGTTGGTCTGGATGGCAGACATGAACAATATAATTAAAGTTGAACTAATGTTTGAGTTCATTTTGAAAGGGAATTTTACAGTGTATGGGCAGTCTCTAGATTCACAAATGGGTTTGATAGTGCAGCATTTGTTGACCCTAGTCTTGAAAATTTCTTAGGAACTGATAATTATCTCAATTTTCTAAAATTTTAATTACAAATGTAATTTTAATTCACTTTAATGTTAATATTAAAAAACATTTAGCACATACTTACGAGAAGCACAGGGTATCAAGTAGAAATGGTATTATTGGGATACTACAAATGGTAATAATCATTACTTGTTTCACTGGCATTCCCTTTTCGTAGTGGAACTATTTTTACAAATGCGATTTAAGATGAAGCCCAATATGAAAACATGTTGAAGGGAAGTAGTTTTAGTGAAGGAGGAGATCCCTAATGAGGTCCCAGTCTCACTAGGGTCCAGCCACTGCCATAGATTCCCTAGGGCTTTTGCAGTTTAGACTTGGAAAATTGCTGTTCCATTGTAATGTAGTGCCGTTGTAAACAGCCACTAACCCTCCATAATGTTAATTTTCATTATATTGCCCCAAAGAAGGATGAGACCCAGAAGCTCCCTGAATGAAGGAGAGCAATTTTTAAAAATTTCATATAGACCCCCATATAGCAACCTTGACAGTACTAGGCCCATGGTTAGATTCTATATAATATCTGGACTATATTCAACATTAGCATCCATTTTGGAGATCATACTGCCAAGATTAGCATAAGTAACTTCTGAAACAACCACCAAAGCTAATGGCAGACATAAGCCACAGACGTACTGTTACATTATTCCCATCACTTGGCATTAATCATCAAACCCTTTCTCTCCCATCAAAATTAAAGCACACCTGTGTTTGAATTTCACATTGCCTCAATACTGCTACTTGCATAACATAAGATTTACTTCAAGCAGCTAATGTTTGCCAGCTCTGAAAAAAATTCCTCAGTAGATGCTCTTGGGTTTCAGAAATTGGAAAGAAGAGTTGTGAGGAATTTAATTTGTGAAATTCAAACACAGGTTTGCTTTAATTTTCATGGGAGAGAAAGGGCTTGATGATTAAAGCTAAGTGATGTGAAATCAAAGTAGATCCACAGACCAGTAATTAGCAAATTACATTCTATAAAGCAAACAATACTTCTCTAAGCATGTGAAGATAAGGGATATGGTCCTAGTTGTGTTACAAAGAGGCTTGGTGATACTAGGCAAGTAATTTTGCCTCCATAACCCAGATTTTTCTTTCTAATCCATGAAATGGGGATTCATTCACTCATTATATGTTTATTGAGCACTCTCTGTTTGTCAGATACAATTCTAGGCACTGGGAGACAGGACAGTAAATAAGACCAACAAAGTCCCTGCCCTCATGGAGCTGACATTTCAGTTAGAGAAACAGACAAACATAAGGTAAGCAAACAAATACATGAGATTTTCACAGATTCTCATAAATTCTATGAAGGAAAAGGACAAAAGAATATGATACAAACTCTCTGGGGGTATGACTTCAAATGGAGTAACCAAAGAAGACTTCACTGAAGAGGTGACATTTAGACTGAGAGCTGAAGGAAAGGAATGAGCCAACCATAGAAAAAGCTCAAGGAACTTATGACAAGAAGCTAGCCTTTCATTGGCCAATATGAGGATTGTAGATTAGGACAATAACTGTGAGCATAAACTAGAGATAAGATGAATGGCCTTTATAATTGGGGCTCATTAGTAGCCTCTGGCTAAGAGAAAAGTAACAATTTTCTCATGAGTTAACATATTTGAAAATACACAAATTGTGTTTAATTTTATAAAGTAAGACATAAGCATATGTATGTGTGTGTGCTATGCCTCTGAGTTCTACTGACAGTGAGCAGTGAGCTAGTAACCAGTGAAAAATGTTTCAAAGAGGAAGACCAATGATTAGATGTAGTTTGTAGCCACAGAATATATCATTTGGACTGTTATCCAGTTGACTTCATTAGTACTGATCTCTAAACCCAATTGGAACTAGATATCAAAACCCTTAGGATCGTGTTTCCTACACTTGAGCAAAATACACTTATAAACAAGAGTTTTATAATCAGATAAATTTGATAACGGTCTCCTGCCATCTCCCATTGTGGACTTTTAGAGTCAATATTGGTCCATCAAAGTCTCTGCAGTATCACTTGATAAAGACACCTATTGAGTTTTGATTAATCCATCAGTCCCTAAACATATTTCACCATGGAATAATTTATATGGGAATGTGTATGTGTGCTTGTGTATATTAGTGTGTGTGATGCCTGCATTTGTGTATGTGTGCATGTTATACCGACCAACATCTCACTGAGTGCAGCTTACAAAACATGATCTGAGTTTTGGTAACTTGCATGAAAACCAAATAGATTCTGTCTTTGTAGGACTGAACTTTACCCATGGGGTAGATAGAATAGTGTTCCCTACAAAGATGTGCATATCCTAATCCATTAAACTTGTCAGTATGCTGTCTTATATGACAAAGGGGAATTCATATTGTAGCGGAAATTATCTTGTGTTATCTGGTTGGGCCCAATGTAATTAATTACAAGAGTCCTTAAAAATGGAAGAAAGTGGCAGAATTGGTCAGAGTGATGTGATGTAATGTGAGATGAACTCAACTCACTGTTGATGTCTTTGAAGATGGAGGAAAAGGGTCCCTGGCCAAGGAACATGACAGCTGCCCGAAGTTGGAAAAGGCAAGGTAACAGATTGTTCCTTAGAATGTCAAGAAAGGAATGCACCCCTACCAACACCTTGATTTTAACCCAAGTGAGACCACTTGGCTGAAGTTGACCACTCCCACTTAACACTTACGTAGAAAGTGAATGCTAATCAAGATCTAATTGAACTTTATAAGGCATGCAAATCATAGAGATCATTTCACTTAGCATTTTTATATTTTTCACTGGCTCTGTTTAACCAGCTCTTAAGATTTTAGGGAAGATCATTGTGTTGGGATAACTGTTTTCAATTGCATCAACTTTGTAGCTCCAGGTTCACAAGGACATGATGAGTATGAATGATATCTATTTGTACTCATTTCATTTCTGCACAAGGTATTCTTGGGTCCAGCTTCTTGAAAGCTGGAAGGAATTTTCTCGAAAAACTTTTTACAGTAGACTGTTTTGTGCTATCTACATATAAAAAGCTCTGTGTACCTAACCTCAGTAGGGCACATACTTTGAGCTGTTTTTCTATTCATAAAGAAGAATTTTTCCTGAACCACCCACCTACCTATACATCCTCCAGAACAAATAGCCAACATTTCATTGGCCAAGGTCAAAATCACAAACTGAGACAATGATTGTGGGAATGGACCAGTGAGAAACTGATTGGCTTTTCTAACAACTGAACCCATGAATTCGGTCTCATTAGTAGCCAGGTGAACCGACAGAAAAAAATTCTTTAGCTTTGAGAATCATTATTTTGTCATCTTCTGTTTAGCACAGTATTGAGCAAAAGGCTCTCTCTTCTTTATACCAAACATCTTGAAATAAATATCCAAATGAATGCGACTCTTAATATCCTATGCTTAATTGAATATGTTACAAAAATGTTTTGTGTCTTTAAATTGAATTCCTGTATATTTACATACTCTATACCACATGTATACAAGTCCTTTTTCAGATGGTTGGCTCCTTCAATAACAGAGGAACTAAAAATTTAAGTAAAATCAAGTCTAAAATATTATATGTAATGCAAATACTTAAAGATTCTAATTCCAAGCTTTTAAAGTCTTTTCTCCCTAATTTTAGTGCAACCAGGTGGCATTTCTAGGTTAAAAATTGTTACAGGCAGCTTTTGTTTTCATGGATTATTAAATTTGCTCCAATGAAAGAGCTCTCAAAATAAATACAATTGGACATGGGCCTTTCACCTGTTCTCTGGTTTCTTTTCTTTTTGTGTATGTGATTTAAAACAGTATTAAGGTACAATTGAAAAAATTATAAGAAATTTAAAGTATACAGTGTAATGATTTGATACACATATACATTATGAGTTTTCCCCAAGTTAATTAACACATCCATCACCTCATGTATTTACCTTTTTTGTTTTTTGATGAAAACAGTTAAGCTCTACTTTCTTACAAATTTCAATTATACAGTATAGTGTTATCAACTGTACATTAGATCCTCAGATCCTATACATCTTCTAACCTTAAAGTTTGTACTCTTTTACAAAACCCTATTCCCTCATCCCCACAACCACTTTTCTACTTTCTTTTTCTATGAGTTTGACTATTTTTTTGTTTATATTCCACATATAAATGGTAACATGCAGTGTTTATCTTTCTCTCTCTGGCTTATTTCACTTAGCATAATGCCTTCCAGGTTCATCTATGTTGGCACAAATGACAGGGTTTCCTTCTTTTTAAAAACTGAATAATATTCCATAGTGTGTGTGTGTGTGTATGTATACACATACCACATTTGCTTGTCCATCATTCATCTGTCGATTGACATTTATGTTGTTTCCACATGTTGGCTAATGTAATGCTGCTATGAATATAGGAGCATAAATATCTCTTCAAGATAATGATTTCATTCCCTTCAGATATATACCCAGAAGTGGTATTATTGAATCATATGGTGGTTCTATTTTTAGTTTTTGGGGAACCTCCAAGAAAATCTCCTTTGCTTTTGTTGCCTTTGCTTTTGGAGTAAAAAAAGAAAAAATCATTGCCAAGACCAATGTCAAAGAGCTTACCCCCTATGTTCTCTTCTAGGAGTTTTATGGGTTCAAATCTTATGTTCAAGTTTTTAATCCATTTTGAGTGAGTTTTGTGTTTGGTGTAAGATAGGGGTCCAATTTCATTCTTTTGCATGTGGCTCTACAGTTTTCTCAATACATCATTTATTGAGAGACTATTCTTTCCTCATTGTATATTCTTGGCTCCTTTGTTATAAATTAATTGTCCATATATGAATGGGTTTATTACTGGGATCTCTGAAATAACATCAATGAATTCTGTTCCACTGATCTGTGGGTCTGTTTAATGCCAGTACCTGACAATAGCATACTGTTTTGATTACTATAGCTTTGTAATATAGCTCGAAAGTACAAAAGTGTGATGCCTCCAGCTTTGTTATTTCTCAAGATCACTTTAGCTATTCAGGGCCTTTTGTGGTTCCATACAAATTTCAGGATTGTACTGTATCTATGAAAAATGCCATTGGATTTTGATAGGGATTGCATTGAATCTGGAGATTTCATTGGGTAATCTGCACATTTTAACAATCTTAATTCTTCTAATCCATGAACAAGGATTATCTTTCCATTTATTTGTTTCATCAATTTCTTACATTAATATCTTAAAAGTTTTCAGTATACAGTTCTTTCATCTACTTTGTTAAATTTATTCCTAAGTATTTTATTCCTTTTGATATTATAAATGGGATTGTTTTCTTAATCTCTCTTTCTGGTCATTCATTGTTGGTGTGTAGAAACACAACTGATTTTTGTATATTGATTTTGTATCCTGACACTTTACTAAGTTTGTTAATTCTAATAGTATTTTGGTGGAGTCTTTAGGGTTTTCTCTATATGTAATATGTCACCTGAAAATAGACAGTTTTGCTTCTTCCTTTCTGATTTGAATGTATTTTATTTATTTATTTCCATAGTTTATTTGGTTAGGAGTTCTAACATTATGTTGAATAAAAGTGTCAAGAGTGGGCATCTTTGTTTTGTTCCTGACCTTTGAGGAAAAGGTTTTAGCTTTTCACCATTGAGTAAGATGTTGTCTGTGGGCTTGTCATATATAACTTTTATTATGTTGAGTTACATTTTACCTGTACCAAGTTTGTTGAGTTTTTATCATGAAAGGATGTTGAATTTTGTCAAATGCTTTTTATGCATCGATTGAGATGATTATTTGATTTGTGTCCTTTATTTTGTCAATATGGTGTACCAGATTGATTGATTTGTAGATGTTGAAACACCCTTTCACCCCTGGAATGTATCCTACTTGATCATGGTGTATGATCCTTTTAATGTTTTGTTGAATTTGGTTTGCTAATACTTGTTGAGGATTTTTGCATCTATATTCATCAGGCATATTGACCTGTAATTTTGTTTTCTTGTAGTGTCCTTCTCTGGCTTTGATATTAGAGTAATGCTGGTTTCATAAAATGAGTTTGGAAGTATTCCCTAATCTTCTATTTTTTTTAAAGAGTCTGAAAAGGGTTGCTATTATTTCTTTCTTAAATGTTTGGTAGACTTTTCTTTGCCATCTTTGTTGTATTTTTCTGTGGTTTTTATTGAGTTCAGGTCAGTTGCAAGAAGCAGCTTTACACTATTTTGGCACATTACATTCCATCAGAGCTCTTTCTAATTCCATGAGGTGATATTTTCCTGGTGTTTTCCTATAGATAAGAAGTCTATATAAGTATTTTTTGGAAACATGGAGGCCAAAGTTGTACTTCAACTATTGCCTTTCTTTTTTTACTGTCATCAAACCCAATGAAGTATTAAGAACTATCTTCAGAACCAAAAATTAAAATGTAGTATCCAACCATTTTTTCTGATTTGTATATTTATTTATGTAGAAAGTCTTACAAAGGTGTAAAATTAGTATCACTTTGATTATATATTTAACATACTACATTTAGTAAAAGTAAGAAATTCATGAAACAAGAACAGTTTCAGAAAATTCAAATAATGCATTATCCTGCAAACCAGGGTCAGAAAGTATTCACAAACATATCAGACAAAAAAAAAAAAGCCCAGCAGTGCTAGACCCTTTTTTTCTATCAACATATAGTTGAAAGAACCAAATGAATGTATTTTTTAAAATCTTTTCAACCATCCCTATATTTTTTTATAGGGGTCTCTCAAATCATGTGGGCATAAAAACTCTAGAGTACTAAATAATGTAGTGCTTATATAATTTCATACAATTATTTTAACTGTTTTTTATAAATATACTGAATTCTATTAATTGCAAAAAAAACGGGGGGATTTTCTTGGGCAAATGTCCTTAGAGGACAACCAACCCAAAGCTGAATATTATTCTTAACTGAGAAGTGCTCTCCTTCAAAATTATAGCACCTCATTTTCCTTAAACTCTTCTATGAATACTCTCTAAGTTATTCACATCAATTAATTCAGGACCTGACAACTCCATTTACCTTTAGGATTTGGGTTACTTGACATACAGGATAAAATTATCACTTCTACATCTACTTCCTACCAGAAGCACCACTCTAGCACTTTTCTCATCCTTTCCCTCAATGCCATTGAAGTATTAGCCTTCATAATAACTCTAAGTCATTGTTTATGCCATGTATTGGGTAGCTTCAAGAATTCATGAAAATTTAAGAAGAAAGGGAACAAAGATATCTGACGTTTCTGTTGACAATAACAGGTGGCTATGGAATTAAATAGGGGGCAGCAGAGCAACTGTCAGGCATGTGTATAACATTTTAAATTTTCTAGCTGTAACCTAGATTTAAACCAGAAATGTTTAAAGTCTCCATCAGATCCAATTTAGTTTCTCTGTCAAATCATATACCATGACAATTGAATGGGTAAAGCTAGTGTTCACTAACTGCAAGTCTGTGGGTTGTCAGAAAAGCAATGAGTCAAAAATAACCTGATTGTAACAAACACTGATTTACTATCAGTGGGTATTTCCTAGGATGGTTTGGGTATTTGACTAATTTTCTATGTTAAGGCTTTGGCCAACTAGCCAGATTCCATTACTAGATAACACCTTGAAAAGCTGCCAATCCCAGTTTGGCATTTACACACAATAACCACTGGAGCCCTAATGCTTGATTTCTCCAGTGCAGGAGAAGCAGTCTGATCCAGTCTAATCTGGAGACAGGTGGGTCAATAAGAGAATGTGTTCAGCAAGTTGAATCTTCAGCAGGTTGCCAGACCCTTCTGTACCTTAGTTTATTCATTTTCCAATTAAGAAGAAAGATGCCTGCCATAGCACAGTAAAAAACGATCCTATATGTGGTGAAAGACGTTTCAAAAAGGTACTACAAAAGTCCCAAAACATAGAATGTTGTTGAAAATAGACATTACATTGTAACCCACAATACTAAGTGTAGCTAAGCAATATAAGCAGAAATTTCCTGGAAGTATGCAAAGTGGTCCACGTATCAAAGGTCAGCTATAAAATGAGTCTTTTGAGGAGAAATTACTGTTGTGCAGTGAGATGAAGGTAGCTACACAAAGGAAGGAAAGGGTTAATAGAAGTTTGTTTTATATCTCTACCTAACTAAGTTCCTTAAGGACCAGTTGCACCAGTAATAAGCCACTGTAAACGAAAGTTCTTCTTTGTTTAAAATATTAACCTTTGTCAGCCTCCAGGACAGATCCTGCTAGAGCAAATCAATCAAATCAAGGTTGAGAAGCAGGAAAGGTGCAAGAAAGGACAGATTTAGAATAGGAATGGAGGTAGTGCACAAAAAGAGCTTTGTAAATTGTCTAGCACTATGAACATCTCAGGAAAATAATAAATACTACTGCTAATAATGCTACTCTAGGCTCTGAACACTGAGTTCTTTTCTTTAGGGACATCTGTGGATTTTCAACCATTTTCTCCTTCACAGTCCCTAGGAAGTCAGAGATGAAGTATGCTCATTGATCATATTGTCCTTTCAGCTGAAGACAGAACCACAGACCAAGACATTCCCAATAAGGCCAAGAGACATAAACCCCTGCGGTTCTTAACTATTCTGTGATCACAGAGAGTTTTGAGAATATAATGAAAACTACACAAACTCTGTTGATAAAATGATGTCCATAAGCTGAAAATTGTGCATGTAAATTTCAGGATATGCATTGTGTCTTAGACCTCAGGTTATAAATCTCTGCTCTAGAATCTTCTTGTATGCTGTTTTGCCCGCTCTACCACTGAAGAGGAAGATCAGCGAGGATATTAGACTCTTTTCTGAGTTGGACATTTAAGCCTTAAAAAATTTAATTGTCAGTTCAGAGATTAGTAAGATGGAGTGTGACTGGGATGCAACAAATGATAAGTCTTTTGGGAACTCACTGGACTTTTTGGTGATCAAGGGACTATTTAATAAGTCCCAAGGATCTGAGCTGTCCTTGGAGTATTTAGAGCAGGAGAAAGGAAAGAAAAATTTTGCTGGGATTATTACGTAAGACTATCTTGACCAGTCAGAGAGAGTCTTCATAGGTAGTGAAAAAGCAAACTAGAAACCTGTGACTAGGAGGAGTAGAGGGTGGAATAGCTATGACCTGAATCCCTTGACATCTGTGTTCAGCCTCACCATCAGGGAGACTGATCCAGCTTACCTGAAAAAAGTAAATGGGAAAATGTCATATAAACCTGTAAGAATACACCTTTATCCTTGTGACTTGCCTTAGTACATGTGACAAGAGCAGATTCTGAGCTGTGCTTTAATTCACAAAAAAATCTATTCCTAGAGAAGCTGAGGGGTTGTTGGTAGGGTTTAGAAGTTTGTGAGGTGTAAGAATATGTTTCTAAGAGAAGTTCAAAGCCCACATTCTGGGGAAGGAGGGGGATAGATATGAATAAATAGTATAGAAGCTCAGACATTTTCTTTTGAATATGTGATTCAGGGTCTGGGGACAGCTAGTTGACATGATTTTTCCCAGCTAGACCATGTTCTCAGGAAGTGCACATTGTTTATTTAGACAGCAAGTAACCCTGTGGTGATTTAACAAATAGGAACTTTACTCCTCTTGTTCTATGCAGGGATTTTTCATTTAATCCATTATTCTGAAGTTTCTGTAGTTTTCCAAAGTCACAGTAAGTTATTTAGTTGACTCTGACCACAGCCCTAGAACACAGGGAAGATTAGCCCATAATTACAAGATGGCTTGACATCTGTAGAAGTCAGGAATCATCCAGGTGTTGGGTATCCAGGATGTCAAAACACCTAGATGTAATGAAAGACTTTTAGGGGACAGGGAAAGCACCTGTTTGAAAATTGTTTAGTTGACCTTTTTCATTTGTGTGTTAGTGTGGATAAACTGAAGGTTCCTGTGGCTAGGATTTTCACCTGGCCCTGCTTGACTAGCTCACTACACATGTGTGGATAAAATGAGAGTTCCTGTAGCCAGGATTCTCACCTGGCCCTGGTTGACTAGCTCATTGCACACCTGTGGGCAATACATGGCTGTTGACTCCATATAAAGAGCTCCGCCCGGTGCTCTGGGCACAATACGGTAGCATGGCTGCAAGGCTGCAGGAGAGCAGAGGCTGGATTGGTGGCAGCACCAAGGACAGAAGCCCAGAGGGTGGCTGTGTGGGACAACTGTGCAGAGAGGCCCAGAGGACAGCTATGTGGGACGGCGCAGAGAGGCCCAGAGGATGGCTGTGTGGGAAGGCTGTGCAGGCAGAGAGGCCCAGAGGACGGCTCTGCTGGATGACTGTGCAGAGAGGCCCAGAGGACGGCTGTGCAGACAGAGGGGCCCAGAGGCAGAGACCAGCTTGCTGCATGCAGACTTGCTCTAAGTGAATGGGATTCTAGTGACTGACATGCCATCTGGAAATAAAGTTGGGTATAACCCTTTCACCCCAAGAACATTTTGCTGTCTTTTTTTGGTCACATTGAATCCATAGTGAACTTGCCTGGGGCTGAAACCCATTGGCAAGACAACATGTGTGGGCAGTACATTGTTATTGACTCTAATGAGCTCTGCCCAGTGCTCTGGGCAACACTGTGGCATGGCTGCAAGGCTGCAGGAGAGCAGAGCAGAGGCTGGAGTGGTGGCAGCCCCGAGGACCACTGTGCATGTAGAAAGGCTAGAGAGACCCAGAGGACAGCTGTGTGAGCAAAGAGAATGTCTTGCCAATGGGTTTCAGCCCCGGGCAAGTTTGCTATGGATTCAATGTGACCAAAGAAATTGACAGCAAAACGTTCTTTGGGGTGAAAGGGTTTATTACCCTGCTTGTTCTCCTGCAGTAGGTTGACCACTAGCATCTCTGCCTCTGCTCAGAGCACTGGGCCGAGCTCTCTATATAGCACAATAATGGCTTATTGCCTAAAGGTGTGGAAGCAGTAGCCTAGCAACAGGCCAGTTACATCATCAGGTGGTTTAAGCTCAGTGAGGATCCTGGCCATAGGAACCCCAACTTCCCCACAGAGGCCCAGAGAGTGGCTGTGCCTCTCCACCACTCCAGCCTATGCTCTTGCTCCTGCTATCCTGCAGCCTTGCAGCCTTGCCACCGTGTCACCCAGAGCACTGGGCAAAACTCTTTATATAAAGTGAATAATGATACATTGCCCACACCTGTGTAGTGAATGGATAAAGATGATGTCATACATATATACAATGAAATATCACTCAGCCATAAAAAAAGGAAATCTTGCCATTTGTGACAATGTGAATGGACCTGGGGGTATCATGCTAAGCAAAATAAGTAAGACAGAGAAAGACAAATACCATATGATTTCACTTATATGTAGAATCTTAATTAAAGAAAAGAGAAGAAAAAATAAAATAGACCCGTAAATACTGAAAACAGACTGTTGCTTACCATAGGGAGGGGGTGCTGGAATGGCTGAAATAGGTGAGGAGAATAAGAGGTACAACCTTCATATGAGAAAATAAATTAGTCACAGAAATGAAGTATAGCATAGAGAATTTAACAAACACTATTATGGTTACATGATATGCTTAGTATGGTAACAGGATGTAATTACATTGCAGTGAGCATTTAGTAATATGTATAATCACCAAGTCACTATGTTGTACATCTGAAATCAATGTAATATATATAAACTATATTCCAATAAAAATAAATAAAACATTTAAAACAGTAGTGATATTTAAAATAATAAATGCAGTAAATGTTAAAGTGAGTAGTGATATTTAAAACAGAACAATCATTCTGAAATTCACTGGATGATAATTTTAATTTCTACTTGTGTCCAAGGCACATGCTTTGGAATACAGAAATAAGATGCGTAGTACTTTTCAGGAAGAATCTCACAGCTGAATAGAAGACACAGACAAGTAGATAAGTAGAGTGCATAGTGAGTAATGGTATGATACAGATGTGCATAGAATCCTCAAATATTTCAGAAGAGGAGCAACTGACCCAGATTAGGGGGTTGAACAGGAATCCCAGCATAGAGTAGGTAAAGCAGGACTAGTTATGATGGTGTTAGTAGAACACTTGCACTTGGGCTCCACATTTTCAGAGTAGCATTATATCCACTAAACACAGGAAATATGTTGTTTAAGCACATAGAAATCAAAGATTAGGAATGTTTTGAAAGGCAATATTGACAGTAATTTAGTAGGCATCATTTATTCCTTTATTGACTCAAAGGTACTGCCCTAAGTGCTGCGGATGGGGTAGATAATCAAGATGAAATGTTCATAGAACATTCTTTCAAGAAACTAAATAACAACCAGGTCTAATACTATAAATGAAGTGGTGAATTTTCTCTCTAATTCCAATTTCATCTATGCAGCTCCCTACTAGATGTTTCAGCCTGGTGGTCCTGCTAGTACCTCTAGTTCAAATACAGTCAAAGTCATCATGGCTTTTACTTAAGACCCCTCAAAATCTCAGCAAACATTAATTCTCACTACCGCATTCATTCATTTTCTAATGCAAAACTAAAAAGTGTGCTATTCCCACACATGCTCGTGTTTATATTCAAGAGATTTTTGCCTGTTTTCTTCTAAGAATTTTATTGTTTCATGACTTACATTCAGGTCTTTGATCCATTTCAAGTTTACTTTTGTGTATGGGGTTAGACAATAATCCAGTTTCATTCTCTTGCATATAGCTGTCCAGTTTTGCCAACACCAATTTTTAACATTTTCTAATATTCACTGTTGACTATCACTTTCACATTTATTTTCTCAGGTTTTCCTCTTGATAACTCTTGATTTGGCTATTATGATACATCACTAATATCATACACCTCTAATATATATTAAATGAGGCAATTCAGTGCATAGTGAGCCATCAATTAGTTTTAAAACCTTGGGTTTCAAGAGTTGGAACTTTATTTTGTGACTATAGCAGGCTTGTAGGTAGTGTTATCAAGCTTTTGCTATATGGAATTATTTGGTTGAAAGAGATGATTTGACATATAGATATCTGAGTCATAATGATAAGTCTCATGACTATATGAGTTAGTTCTTTTATGTATCAACACATAAGGTAAAAAGTTAGATTTTATTTAGTCACAGAGATGAATGTGATACATGATGTCAAGTATCTGCATATTCAGAACCATGCATCAATCAAATCTGGAGCCATCTGGACATTTGGCATTATTTAGAAACAAATAACATGACATGCTTACCTCTGTACACTATTCTAACATTCAGTGTTGAGACCAACAATTACTTACATGTACTATAGATTTAATTCCACTCCAGCTTCTGGGATACTTTATTTGTCTACCTGGGGGAACAAAAATAGTTCTAAAGAGTTTTAGTCACTCCATGACTTGGTACCTAGTTAAGTGGTCCTAAATCTTGTTTGGATATTATAGTCAATAGGGGAAGTATAGTCAAAAAGTATTTATGTCTTGATCTCACTGGCATATATCATGATGTAGTTTGTCTTGGGTATGGTCTGGATATCAGGATTTTTTAAAAGTTTGGTAGGTAGATCTAATGTAAATCCAAGTTTAAGAACCACTGATCTAGTTCATTCATTTGCCGGTCCTATGCTGCCCTTGATATCTCAACATTTTCCCAGTAATCAATTTACTGTTTAATACCTCAGTACTCCAATGGTTCCCAATGACTAGGTCCCTGAAACTTATTTTTATCCTATCAATCACCTCCCTACTTGGATATCTACTAAATTCCACTTAAAACTCAATCATGTCCTTGATCTGGCCATTGGTGCCTATACAGTAGAGATAATGTTTACGATTTGGGGGATTATAAGCATTAGGTGAAATTAACACTTATAGTGTATTTTACAAAGAGCCTAGTGTATAGAAAGTATTCTAGTCCATGTTAGCAACTCTGTTTTTGAATGATAAAAATTTGGTAGTTAATAATTAGAGTTTGTTGTTTAAAAACAACGATTTGGTAATCAAAACAAATTCTCACCCATCTTATTTGCCATTCATACACCAGACCTCTGGTATGTACATATCTTTCAGAACAGTAAATTTACCTTGCAAGTACTGAAATTCTCAGAGGAAAATTGGATAGGGGTTGACTTTATGTCTAATGCGTGGGAAGTCCATTGCCTGTGATATCATAGATAAATGCTAGGGTACTTACTTTATAATTGCTTTATTGCCCGGAGTTTTCAATGAAGCCATAAAAGAAAAAAAAAGATCAAACTAATTGTCTCAAGATGAATATGTAATGCATAAATCTCTTGTTTAGTGGATCTAGTAATAGGCCACCTGTTTCCCCTGCCTTCTTCCTAATTCAATATATGAATGACTAGTGTTTTCTGAAATGAATGAACCCAGACTTTGAAGTGCTGTAATATAATTTAATGACAGCTCATCTCAATTTTGCACCTTACATAATACATACATTCCTAGATTTTAAGAAAATATCCATGTCTTATCACTTTTATTATACAGTAATCATTGAGATATCCCCTAGATAGAAGCTCCAGGCTTAAAGTCCCGCTGTAGAGGATGAATAGGAAATAAGTAGAGGAAAGAAGATAGAGGTAGGCAAGTGGTGGGGTACTTGGCTGATTTGTTCAAGACCAATTTCATAATATGCTAGTATAACTGAATTAAAATTCAGTCAACCTACTCAGCAATCAGTTCCTACTGTTTGACTTCGTTATTTAATCTATCACAACATTTAAACACTGTTATACATGATCCTATCCAGATTAAGTATAAATTAAGTATACATAAGCATCTCCACTTTTGACATGTCAGAGATTCAGGCTCCAATAGTTCAGAATTTGTGAGGAAATCTCTGAGAAAAGTGGGGGTGCAATTATTTTTGGCAGATTAACAGTGTTAGCAGATGGAAGGAGGTATGTGCAACCCACTTAAAACACATCATTTTCAACAATCTAAGCACTCAGTTGCTACAAATACTAAGTAAGATAATTAGAAGTCATCATGACAAGTCCTACAAAAATTGTCATTGTATTTACAGTAAAGATTTTTTTGAGGCTAATTTTTCATTTGCTCTACAAAAACCTATAGAATATATGTTTCTCTCTTGTCTCATTATTAGGAAAAATTGTACTTACCTGGAATAGAGACAGTATTAATTAGAGATTAAAATGTGTGCTTTCTAGTTAGGACTAGCTACAGTTAAATCCTAACTCACTTCTTGGCTGTGTGAACTTTGGCAAGTCACTTAACCTGAATGAGCTTCAGTTTTCTCACCTATAAAGTGAGAATAAATTGACCCCCATGATGAGGAATCAAAGAATTTATACACAAAAAAGTGCTTAGAACTATGCCTAACACACATGGTAAGTGCCCAGTAAGTATTAACTATAAGAATATTCATGCTGTACAATATAAACATTGTATGAGTATTTCCCTCTTTGTGTTACCACAAAACAGCTTAAGGTGTGTGGCCCACCTTGCACAAGAGTAAAGACTTGCATGTTGTGATTCGTTCTTACATTCCTACTACTATTTTAAAGTTATGTGACTTTGTTAAACCATTTGAACCTCTGCAAACCCTTTCTAAAACAAGGTATATATCAGTCAGTGAAATAATCAATAAAGTATTAAGCAAAGCTAGCTTAACTTCAGCTACTATGAAGAATCAAAGGAATGTCTGCTTCAAATGTTGTCATTCAGACTTTTCATTATTTAAATTGATTTTTCTCCATTAATCTGCATTGGTAAAAAAATTTAACCCTTTCTTATAAAAGTTTGAAGACATGAAGAAAAGCAAAGAGAATAGTATAAAGAACATCCATGTATCGAATACCTAGATTTCAGAATTGTTAACATTGGCTACCTTTCTATTTTTCCAGAATTTACTTTAAGGTATTTACATATTTCACCCCTAAAAACATTAGCATGCATGCCTGAAAAATGACATTTTCCTTTGTAAGCCCAGTGTTATTAAAACGCCTGACAAAATTAACAATATGAATTAGTGCATTTTTAGATATGATAGACTCCTTAATGGGCAGGGATAGTGGTTTCAACTACTGTGTATCAATGACTGACGCAAATATGGGTATATACCCTCACTGCATCCTTCTGAATTTCCTAGTCATAGAATTGCTTCATGCAGTTCTATTTTATTTGCTCAGTTTTTCCCTCTGGAGCACAAAAGGTAGAAAACCCTTACTTGCTGTTTTGTTCCATCTTTTCTACCCTTCCCCAAGTCATCAAGAGAGAAAAAATGGAAAGAAATTAAATTACTCTCCCTCTGTAAATTCATACAGGTTGATCGGCATGGCACCCTGTATCTGTGGGCAAGTTAATAACTCTCTTTTCCCACTGGCAAAAATCACTGACGTCTCATGAACTATTGCAGCTAATCTTTGTTAGATACTTTTAGATTCATGGGTGGAAGTTTCAGTATATACCTGGAGATATCTTAATCCCACAGTTGAAATGAATTGTTAGTAATAATTAAAATAGTTACTATGTCAACTTTAGCAGCAGTGGTTCTAAAACAAGCCATAGTAACTACTAGTCCCAATGTTCTCCCATCTTTTCACACATATATTTATCTCTTTCTTTCTGGCTTTTAAAAATTCTTCTATCATTTGGGAAAATATTTCATAATTCTCTGCATACTAGACATGTGAAACCTCCTTTTATTTTGTAAGATATATTGAGTGTGTTGTCAATTTGAGACTTTGCCTGTTGTATTTAAGAAGTACATGATTTAATCATATCATTCCCTGGGGGAACTCAGACCAAAATAATGCTATGGGGAAGACCAGACCCCTCAAAATGCTTCACCACAAGGAAAACACTTACTTATTTAACAACATCACTCATTAGCATTTCCCTTAATTCATTCTTCCTTGATGTGTTCTCTCAAATATTATAGATTAAATGTTGGGTCAAATATTTGATCTTGCACAAAGCATCACATTTAGAAATAGTATGGGTTCCATCATGCCTAGACAAGCACTGTACAGCTCTTATTCCCATGCTGTCAGTTACTGACAAGACGATTGTCACTCTTTGCTATTATGAGCTCCATTAATGCTGCCAGGAAAAAGGGATTCTGGCATTTTGGCAGTTGCTCTTTGCCAGGCTCTAAACTTTCTTTTAAGCTTTACAACTTGGCTAAATGGAGATTTTAGGAGTGCTATTTAACATCTCAGCTGTTGACTTAGTTGAAAAGTACACTAAGTTGTCTCTGTTGTTGGTTCTTTTTCTGACTTAGTGCTTTCTGGGTAAGAGACATGTATTTCACATATGTCAAAGTTTGGTGCAAAGTAGTAATGTTAACATTTGATGGTATGGGTCACCTTAAATGCATTACTGAATTTGATTATCATAATTCTAAGATTGTGTAAGAACTAATAGGTCTATTTTATAGATGAGCAAGCTAAGAACATTTTTATTTTAATTTCCTAACATCACAAAGGCCAGGAAGAGAGCCCACCTCTCTTGAACTCTGGTCAACTGAAATGTGCTGCCTCTTAATCTAACTTGTTTATCCTATTAATGAGAATATGATAAACATCATCAAACCAACATCCAGGAAACCAAGTTCTAGAGTCAGTTATAAGAATTGAAGAAATGGAAGAATTAATGTTGTCAAAATGGCCATGCTACCTAAAGCAATCTACAAATTCAGTGCAATCCCTATCAGAATACCAACAGCATTCTTCAACAAACTAGAGCAAATAGTTCTAAAATTCATATGAAACCACAAAAGATCCCAAATAGCCAAAGCAATCCTGAGAAGGAAGAATAAAGCAGGGGGCAGGGATTACACTCCCTGACTTCAAACCCTACTACAAAGCCACAGTAATCAGGACAGTTTGGTACTGGCACAAGAACAGACCCATAGGCCAGTGGAGGAGAATAGAGAGCCCAGATAGAAACCCAAGAATATATGGTCAATTAATATACAAAAAAGGAGCCATGGATATATAATGGGGAAATGACAGTGTCTTCAACAATTGGTGTTGGCAAAACTGGACAGCTATATGCAAGAGAATGAAACTGGATTAATGTCTAATCCCATACACAAAAGTAAACTCAAAATGGATAAAAGACATGAATGTAAGTCATGAAACCATAAAACTCTTTGAAGAGAACATAGTCAAAAGTCTCTTAAATATAAACATGAGCAACTTTTTCCTCAACGCATCTCCTCAGGCAAGGGAAACAAAATAAAAAATGAACAAATGGGACTACATCATGCTAAAAGGCTTGTGTACAGCAAAGGACACCATCAGCAGAACAAAAAGAAATCCTACAGTATGGGAGAATATATTTGTAAACAATATATCCAACAAGGGGTTAACATCCAAAATATATAAAGAACTCACATGCCTCAACACCCAAAAAGCAAAATAACCCTATTAAAAAATGGGCAGAGGATCTGAACAGACACTTCTCCAAAGAAGAACTTCAGATGGCCAACAGGCACATGAAAAGATGCTCCACCTCACTAATCATCAGGGAAATGCAAATTAAAACCACAATGAGATATCACCTCACACCAGTTAGGATGGCCAACCTAGAAAACACTAAGAACAACAAATGCTGGCAGTGATGTGGAGAAAGGGGAACCCTCCTAACCTGCTGGTGGCAATGTAAACTAGTTCAACCATTGTGGAAACCAGTATGGAGGTTCCTCAAAAAACTAAAAGTAGAAATACCATTTGACCCAGGAATTCCACTCCTAGGAATGTACCCAAAGAAAACAATTTTTCAGATTCAAAAAGACATATGCACCCCTATGTTTATCACAGCACTATTTACAATAGTCAATAAATGGAAGCAACCTAAGTGACCATCAGTAGATAAATGGATAAAAAAGATGTGGTACATATACACAATGGAGTATTATTCAGCCATAAGAGGAAAACAAACCCTACCCTTTGCAACAATATGGATGGAGCTGGAGGGTATTATGCTCAGAGCTAGGCAGAGACAGACAAGTACCAAATGATTTCACTCATCTGTGGAGTATAAGAACACAGCAAAAATTGAAGGAACAAAACTTGAGCAGACTCACAGAATCCAAGATTGGACTAACAGTTACCAAAGGGAAAGGGACTAAGGAGAGTGGGTGGGAAGGGAGGGAGAAGGGCAATAAGGGGTATTACGATTAGCACACATAACCTGGGGGGAGGGCACGGGGAAGGCAGTATAGCACAGAGAAGACAAGTAGTGACTTTATAGCATCTTACTATCTGATGGACAGTGACTGTAATGGGGTATATGGTGGGGACTTGATAATGGAGGGCCTCTAGTAAGCACAATGTTGCTCATGTGCTTGTATATCAATGATACCAAAATAATAAAAAAAGAATTGAAGAAATGAACGTCATTAGATATAATTTAGAGATTTATCAATAGCCTTTATTCCTAAGCTGATACAATGGAAAGGACCTGTACTTCTAGGTCTCTTCTATTTATGTCTCCATGTTGATCAAGGTCTCCACCAAGTTAATAATGGCCAATGATGGGTCATAAATTATAAATATAGTTTTCTTTCCAATGCCTACAAGAGAAATATATGTTTTTTTCCTTTATGAAATAGTTTGGGGAATATTATTATTTTCTGATCAAAAGTTTCCCTTATATTTGCCATGGTACAATTTGTTTGCCAAGGTTATTGAATCAATAATTACGTGAAAAATGAGTCCTGCCTCATATAATGATTATTGAAAAAGAACTAACTTGGGTATTTCAAAATAGTATAAATGAGACATTGACTTTTGGACAGTCTTCTCAGTGCTAACCACATGGCCATTTGGTAAGCATTGCTAGATAGTTGTTCTAGTGAAAAATCAGAACACCCCAGGGAGTTAAATACAGGCATATAACAGTTTCAGGACTTTGGTCCTCTCCCTTAAAATGTATCAAGAAGTCTCCTCATGACCCTACCACCTTTCCTTCCTCTTTCGTACCACCAACCTCCCTTCTTCCCTGCCATCTTCTCTGGTCACACTTGATTTAACCAGAACTCCTACCACTGACTCAAATGGAAAATATGTGGAACTGCTGCCCAGAAAGCAGGCATGTGGCAGAATCCTCTTGGACTCCAGTAGTCTCATTCAGTGCTAATGATAGCTTGCAAAGGCTATCAATTTCAGGGGATACCCATGCCGAGGATACAGGGATATCAAAAGCAAAGGGTAAATGTGTACATTCAAAATGTGCAAATCAGTAGTTGTCACTTCCTTGAGGTTAATTTGGTTAGTGGACAATGTAAAAATATTCTAAGATGACAATAACTATGAGTCTTTTGAATTTGAATAGCAGTTTTCCCCATGTCAGTGTACTTTCCCATCTGTTATCTCATTAAATCCTCACAACAGCCCTATAAAGTAGGCATGACAAGGAGGTATTATCACCTCCTATTTGACCCATAAGGAAATCCAAGTGAAATGACAATGACAGAACCTGGACTAGAATTTAGGGCATCTGACTCTATCCAGCCATCCAGCCATTCCTTTTTTCCCTCAAATATAGCAGCTTCAGCCCTAGCATATTAGATATCTTTAAGGAGAGAGAGTGTCTTTTAAAAAAGAGGTGTATTTTTCAGAACTTTGTTTATTTGGAAGAATTTCAAACCTACAGAAAAATTGAAACAAAATTACCATCAACCTCCATATGTCCTTTTATCTAGATTCACCAGTTGTTAACATTGTTCCACACTTCTACAATCTCCATGTGTACATATAGGCTTAAGTATGTGTGTTTTTTTCAGAACCGTTTGACAATTAGCTACAGATACGATACTTCACCCCTAAATAATTTAGCATGTGTCTCACTAAAATAAGGATCTTCTCCTACATATCTAGTAAATACAATGATCATATTAAGGAAATTTAACATTGATACAATATCTAATACATATGCTATATTCAAATTTCCCCAATTGTCACAGTAATGTCCTTTATGGTACTTTTCTGATCCAGAATCCAACTGAAGATTGTGGATTGCATTTATTTATCATGTCTTTCTCCTTTAACCTAGAACAGTTACCGAGCCTTTAAATTTTAAATTTATTTTAAATCGATCAGCATTTAAATTGACCATTACATTGATAGCATTGACAGCTTTGAAACAACTAGGTCAATTACTATACAAAATTACCTTCGATTTGAACTTGAATGATTGTTTCCTCATGATTAGATTCATCTCATAAACTTTTTACTAGAATATACTTGGGTGATCCTTGTTTTCTTCTCTGTGCCTGACTTAAAGAGGTACATGGTTTATCTTTGTTCCAGTATTGGTTATTCTGAGTTTGATCATTTGCTTGAGGAAGTGTCTGACAGATTAATATACTTTAAAGGTATCTTTTATCTTTTGTAATTAGCAAATAATCTGTTGGGTGATACCTTGAGAGAATCTGAATACACTGTTCCACAAAACATTTTGTTGATGATTCTTTTCTGAATCAATTATTACAATGGTGGTTGCCAACTGGTGACTTCTAACTCCTGCATGAACTAGCTGGTATTCTTACATAAACAGGAGTTCTCCCCTCTTTTGTTAGTGTTACCTTGAACTCATAGACTCTTTCTTTTCCATATAATACTGTCCATTTTGAAATGTGCAAATCTTAAATGTGCATTTCAATTCTATTACAATTTTAACCATGTTTAAGTGTTCAGTTCAGGTCATTTAGAACATTCAAATTTGTGTTCAACCATCACCACCATCCATCTCCAGAACTTTTTCGTTTTCCTAAATTGAAACTACATACCCTTCAAATAATAACTCGCCCTTTCCCCCTGCCCCAAGCTTCTGGCAACTGCCATTCCACTTTCTGTCTATGAATTTGGGTCTTCTAGTTACCTTGTATAAGTTGAATCATAAAATATATATTCTTTTGTGACTAGTTTATTTCACTTAGCATAGTATCTTCAAGATTCTTCCATGTTGTAGCATGTGTCAGAATTTCCTTTTATTAAGGCTGAATAATATCCACTGTGTGGATATACCTCATTTTGTTTACCCATTACTACTTAGACGGACTCTTGAGTTGCTTCCACTGTTTGGCTATTACAAGTAATGCTTCTGTGAATACTGGTGTACAAATACCTGTTCATGTCCTGCTTTCAGTCCTTTTGGGCATATACCCAGAAGTGGAATTGCTGGATCACAGAGTATTTATATATTTAATTTTTTGAGGAACTTCCATACTATTTCTCATAGTGGCTGTACCATCTCACATTCCCACCAGCAGTATGCAAGGGTTCCAGTTTCTCCACATCCTTGCCAATACGTTTTTCTGTTGCTTTTTGTTTTTTTATAATAATGATCCTAATGAATGTGGAAAAGTATCTCATTATGGTTTTGATTTATATTTCTCTAATGATTAGTGATGTTGAACATCTTTTCATGTGCTTATTGGCCATTTATACATCTTTGGAGAAATTTTTACTCAAGGCTTTGCCCATTTTTAAATCAAGTTGTTTGTTTCTTATTTGTTGTTGAGTTGAAGGAGTTCTTTTTATATTCTGAATGTTAATTCCTTATCCGATAGATGATTTGCAAATATTTTCTTCCATTCTGTGGGGATTCTTTTCACTCTGTTGATAGGATAATTTGATTCATAAAATTTAAATTTTTATGAAGTCCAATTTATCTGTTTTTCTTTTGTTGCTAGTGCGTTTGGTGTTACAGCCAAGAAATCATGGCCATATTCAACATCATGAAACTTTTCCCCTACACTTTTTTTCCATGAGTTTTATAGTTTTCTTCCTTATGTCTAGATATTTTTTATCCATTTTGAGTTAATTTTTGTATATGGTATAAGGCAAAGGTTCAACTTCATTATTTTGTATGTGAATATCCAGTTTTCCCAATATCATTTGTTTAGAAGATTGTCTTTTCCCCATTGAATAGTCTTGGTACTCTTTCAAAAAATCATATGATCATATATGCAGGTTTATTTCTGGCCTCTTATTCCATTGGTTTCAATGTCTCTCTTTACACTAGTACCACACTGTTCTGATTATTGTAATTATAGTAACTTTTAAAATCAGGAAGTGTAAAGCCTCTAACTTTATTATTTTTCAAGATTGCTTTGGCCATTTAGCATCCCTTGAAATTCCTTATGGATTTTAGCCTGGATTTTCCTATTTATGCAAAAAACATCATTGGGATTTTGATAAGGATTTCATTGAACCTGTAGATTTCTTTGAGTACTAGTGACATATTAACCATATTAAGTCTTCTCAGCTGTAAGTACAGGATGTCTATTTATTTGTCTTTAATTCTTTCAGTATCATTTATACTTTTCAGTGTATATGTCTTTTACCTCCTTGGTTAGGTTTATTCCTAAGTATTTTCTTATTTTTGATGCTATTGTACATGGAATTATTTCCTTAATTTCCCTTTTGTATTATTTGTTGTTAGTGTATAGAAACAAATTATTTTTATATTGATTTTTATCTGGTTCAGTGGTGTTTTACATATAACTACACCCATGTAATCAATGCATCAAAATATAGAATATTTCCTTCGTCCCAAAAAATTCTTTCATGCCCCTTTCCAGTCAGTATTACCCAAGCAATACTGTGGATTCTGTTAACATAGATTTGATTGTCATGTATTTGAATGTTATATAATAGATTCAGATAGTATGCACCTTATTGCTCAATTTTTTTTAAGGAACAGGGACTTACTAGGTGCCTATATCGTGTTAATATATCATATATTTGGTAGCTATATAGAAATATGGCACAGAGTTCCTGGCTTCAAGGAGCTTAAGATTTAATAAGAGAAAGCAGTTACCAGCACTTGAAGAAGTGGTAATATAGGCTAGATTCAAATTGAACTGGATGGACAGCTTGGGTAAATCACATGGCTCTTGTGGTCCTGGAACATTTCTACTAGGAGGTGAGAAATGAAAAGACTGGGAGGATTTTTCAGGTAAAAGGAAGAGAGTATGCAAGCACATGAGGTTTCTGGCCATGTTTGGAGAGCTGTAGGGGTGTTGGTTTTACTGGAGTGTAGCTGGATGGCTTTCAGTCCAGTGGTAGACAAGCATGGGTATGTTGTCCTCAATATGTTTTTGAGATGCGTTTATATTATCTCTGGATCAGCAATTCATTCATTTTATTGCTAAAGAGATTCCTTTGCATGAATATGCCAAACTTAGTTTATCCATTCTCTTGTTAATGGTCATTTGGGTTATTTCCAGCTTTTGGCTTCTGTAAATAAAGCTAATAACGTTCTTAATAAGGCCTTCGGTAAATATATGGACACATTTATCTTGGATATATATCTAGTGTGGAATAACTAGGTCATATGGTAATTCTTTGTACAATTGTGAAAGGAACTGCCAAATCTTTTATCAAAATGTTTGCCTAATTTTGTTATGTGATCCTTTGTCATTTTACCATTGCTGGTGTGTGTGGTGGTATCTCAAGGTGGTTTTAATTTGCATTTTCCTGATTATAAATGGTACTGAGCCCCTTTTCATGTGCTTATTGACCATTCAGATTATCTTCTTTGGAGGCTACCTCTTCAAGACTTTTGAGCACTTTTTAAAGATGGTTTATGTTTCCCTCACTGAATTATAGTGGTTCTCTGTATTTTCTGCATGAGAGAGAGAAATATAGAGAGACTGAGTATTTTCCGCCAATTTGTGGCTTGTCTTTTCACTTTCTTAGTCATATATTTTGGTGAATAAAAGTTTTGCATTTGATAAAATCTATATAATTCTTTTTCAATGCCCTTTCCCAAAATTTAGGCCAGTTAGAGCCTCTTCAAGGTGACTTCTGTGTTCTTTTTGGATATTTCTATCAGTTTTTGAATATTTCCTTACTTTCTGACACACAGTGTTCCAGTCTCACTGTGCAGTTTCCCTTTATCAGCCCCAGAGAGAGTGCTGGTTTCATTTACCAGGAGATGGCTGTTGAAACCAAGGTGTCTGAGCTCATTGTTATTGAGGTATCATTGATTATAGACTTTTTTTGGTATCATCAATTTACAGTCACATGAACAACATTGTAATTACTAAATTCCCCCCATTATCAAGTCCCCACCACATACCCCATTACAGTCACTGTCCATCAGCATAGTAAGATGCTATAGAGTCACTACTTGTCTTCTCTGTGCTGTACTGCCTTCCCCATGCCACCCTCCTAGGTTATGTGTGCTAATCATAATGCCCCTTATTCCCCTTCTCCCTCCCTTCCCACTCACTCTCCCTAGTTCCTTTCCCTTTGGTAACTGTTAGTTCATTCTTGGATTCTGTGAATCTGCTGCTGTTTTGTTCCTTCAGTTTTTGCTTTGTTCTTATACTCCACAGATGAGTGAAATCATTTGGTACTTGTCTTTCTCTGCCTGGCTTATTTCACTGAGCATAATACCCTCTAGCTCTATCCATGTTGTTGAAAATGGTAGGGTTTGTTTGTTTCTTCTTATGGCTGAAGAAGAATACTCCATTGTATATATGTACCACATCTTCTTTATCCATTCATCTACTGATGGACACTTAGGTTGCTTCCATTTCTTGGCTATTGTAAGTAGTGCTGTGATAAACATAGGGGTGTATATATCTTTTTGAATCTGATAAGTTGTTTTCTTTGGGTAAATTCCTAGGAGTGGAATTCCTGGGTCAAATGGTGTTTCTATTTTTAGGTTTTTGAGGAAACTCCATACTGCTTTCCACAATGGTTGAATTAGTTTACATTGCCACCAGCAGGTTAGGAGGGTGGGTTCCCCTTTCTCTGCATCCTCACCAGCATTTGTTGTACTTAGTGTTTTCTATGTTGGCCATCCTAACTGGTGTGAGGTGATACCTCATTGTGGTTTTAATTTGCATTTCCCTGATGATTAGCAACGTGGAGCAAAATTTTCATGTGCCTATTGGTCATCTGAATTTCTTCTTTGCAAAAGTGTCTGTTCATATCTTCTGCCCATTTTTTAATAGGGTTATTTGCTTTTTGGGTGTTGAGGCATGTGAGTTCTTTATATATTTTGGGTGTTAACCCCTTGTCAGATACATTGTTTACAAATATATTCTCCCATACTGTAGGATGTCTTTTTGTTCTGCTGATGGTGTCCTTTGCTGTACACAAGCTTTTTAGCATGATGTAGTCCCATTTGCTCATTTTTTATTTTGTTTCCCTTGCCTGAGGAGATGCATTGAGGAAAAAGTTGCTCATATTTATATTTAAGAGATTTTTGCCTATGTTCTCTTCTAAGAGGTTTATGGTTACATGACTTACATTCTTATCTTTGGTCCATTTTGAGTTTACTTTTGGGTATGGGGTTAGACATTAATCCAGTTTCATTCTCTTGCGTATAACTGTCCAGTTTTGCCAACACCAATTGTTGAAGACACTGTCATTTCCCCATTGTATATCCATGGCATCTTTTTCATATATTAATTGACCATATATGCTTGGGTTTATATCTGGGATCTCTAGTCTGTTCCATTGGTCTATGGGTCTGTCCTTGTGCCAGTACCAAATTGTCTTGATTACTGTAGCTTTGTAGTAGAGCTTGAAGTCAGGGCACATAATCCCCCCTGCTTTATTCTTCCTTCTCAGGATTGCTTTGGCTATTTGGGATCTTTTGTAGTTTCATATGAATTTTAGAATGATTTGCTCTAGTTCACTGATGAATACTGTTGGTATTTTGATAGGGATTGCATTGAATTTTAGATTGCTTTAGGCAGGATGACCATTTTGACTATATTAATTCTTCCTATCCATGAGCACAGGATATGTTTCCATTTTTTGGTATCTTCTTTAATTTCTCTCATGAGTGTCTTGTAGTTTTCAGAGTTAGGTTTATTCCTAGGTATTTTACTCTTTTTGATGCAATTGTGAATGTAATTGTTTTCCTGATCTCTCTTTCTGGTAGTTCTTCATTAATGTATAGGAATGCAACAGATTGCTGTGTATTAATTTTGTATCCTGCAACTTTGCTGAATTCAAATATTAGATCTAGTAGTTTTGGAGTGGATTCTTTAGTATTTCTTTTTAATGATTATAGACTTTTTAAGTGTGTAAATGAGTTCATACTGATATCCTAATTCTAAGCAAAACCACAGGTTTCATTCTCTCTTTCCTCTATTTCATATTTGTACCCTCTACCTAAAGTGTGAATCCCAATTCCCTAAAGCATTAATGTACTCATTTATTTGTTCAATCCTATAATACAATCACAATAGTTTTGTAATTTCTAAACCCATACTAATATTGACAGTCATTTAATTAAAATTGAAAATTTCCATGTAGTTATTTTGCCCTTAAGGTATATATACTGAGTGTATGTAGTCAGAGTACCATGTACAAAATTTACATTGTTTTTCCTCTGTAGGGTTATCTTTTTGACATACAGCTAGCTACATTTTTATCTGATTGTATCTAATTGTAAGGTTTTCCCTCATCATTTTTCATTTATATATTTGAATATGTAAAACATCAACATAGTTAAAAAATGAACACTATAAAAAGGTCAGAGAAATTCTATCACTTTCACCTAATGCCTACCTACTCCTTTTATGTAAACAATTTCATTTATTTCTGCCCTATTATTCCTTCATTACATTTTACAAAAATATACAATATATTTTCTTCTGTTTTCTTTTTTATAATCTTCTTTATTTTATGAAAGATTTTTTTCATTTTTTCACTTGGCAGTATATCCTGGAAAATCAGTCTATGTCAGCTCATATCAATTCATAGAGATCCTTATTCTTTGTAAAATTTAATTTTGAAATAATTATAGACTCACAGGAGGTTGCAAAAAATGTATAGGAAAGTCCTGTGTATCTTTCCCAGCCTTCCCCAAGGTTAACATCTTGTACAGAAGTTCTTTATCAATCCTAGAAGTATGACATTGGTACAAGCCACAGAGCTTATTCAGATTTTACCTGTTATACACTTATTTGTGTTCATGTGCATTCAGTTTTTGTAAGTGTTACCACATGTATAGCCTTGCATATTCGCCACCACAATCAACCTATTCAACATAATGTCAGCATAAGACTCCCTTGAGGATGTGGAGAAAAGCAAACCCTTGTGTGCTTTTGATGGAAATGTAAATTTGTGCAGCCACTTGGAAAATAGTATGGAGGGTCCTCAAAAATTAAAAATAGAACTACCATATATTTCAGGAGTCCTACCTTTGGGTATATATCCAAAGGAAATGAAATCACTATCTCAAAGAGCTATCTGTACCACATGTTGCATTATTATTCACAATAGCTAACATATGAAAACAGCTAGTATCTATCCATGGATGAATGCACATAGAAAATGGGGAAGCAAATAAAGATGGTTCATATTGGCTTTCAAGAATCAATTGCTGTGAGGAGATAGGGGGAGAAAAGGTGGCAGACGAGGAAGGCAAGGCAGAAAACTCCCACAAACACACCAAAGAAGCAACTACAGCAAATACAACTAAACCTGAGAATGACCTGAAAACTTCTGAACAGACCACATACATCTAGGGTAGAAGATAAGACCACATGGAAGAGGGGATAAAGTGGCAGAGCCACAGTCAAGTGGGACCCAAGCCCTTCCCCCACCCCAGCCCACATGTAGGAGGAACAGGAATGGAGCAGGGATGGGATAGGCACTCAGGAGCTCTGCACATCTGGCCCTGGAGATCTGCCCTGGGAGCACAAGTCCACATTGCAGTGGGTTCTGGTGAGGAGTGGGGCTGAAAATCAGGGACAATTGGAACACTCTGGGAGGCTGAGACTCCAGCTGCTTGTGGAAGACAGGCATATTTCACTGCTTTCACTGAGACCCAAAGCAGAGGTGGCAGTTTGAAAGATTTGCTAGCAGCAGGGGTGTTGGAGGGGTAGAGAGCAGTGGTTTTCAGATGGGTGAGGGTTGGATGGAGTTCTCTCCACAAGAGAAAGGGGAGGTGGACATACCTCCTAGCCCTCCCCTAGCCCAACATATTCTCAGGGCCCCAAATGCTCAATCCCCCTTATTAGCTTGAGGTTCAACCTTGAGGAGCTTCCCTGCAAAGCTCTGGCATGCCAGCCCACTTGGCCCAGCAGCATTGAACTTTGCTGCCTGTCAGGCAGAGGGAGGCTCTCCCAGCTTTTTCAGCCCTGTCTAATCCTAACTGGGGAAGTACCTACAGGAGCGAGCTCCCAGAGCTCTTTGCTCCCTGCATGCAGCCATACCCTGTGCTGTCCACCTCTTTGCTACCAGGGGGCACCCATTCTCCACCCTGCTCCAAGTCTTGCAACTAGCCTGCCAACACTGTTAACTCTGCATCCCTACCATCACTGCAGGGCAGGCAGAGAGTGACCCACCCACAACAATCCCAGCAGAAGCCACTTCTCTGATCACAAAGGGCCAGCTGAGGCAATCTGCAAGCCAGAGAAGACTAGACTACAGCCCTAGACCAAAGGGCAGCATGCCTATTACCCACCAACAGCAACTGGGGCTCTACCACAAAGGAAAGACAGGCACTGTACAAAAAAGAGTCTTGACCTTCTGGGCACTACAGAATGCCTTCTTTATAAAGTCATTACTCTCTGATCAGGAAGCATAGCAGATCTATCTAATACAAAGGAAGAAACACAAAAACACTGGTAAAATTTAGAGGCAGAGAAATATGTTCCAAACAAAACTGCACAGTAAGACACCAAAAAAAGAGGGCTAAATGAAACAGAGATTACCAGTCTTCTTGGTAAAGATTTCACAGTAAAAGTCATAAATATGCTTACTGATATGCAGAAAACTATTGAAGATCTCAGGGAGGACTTCAATAAGAAGATACAAGAGCTGAAAAAGAGCCACTCAGAGCTGAATAATACAGTAACTGAAAGGTAATATACAACAGAGGGACTGAATAATAGATTGCTGCAAGTAAAGGAGACAATCAATGAGATGGAAATAAGAGAAAAGAAACAACAATGCTGAGGAACAGAGAGAAAAAATATTTTCTAGGAATAAAAGAATGATAAGAGAGCTGTGTGACAACTCCAAATGAAATAATATTCATATAATAGGGGTACCAGAAGGACAAAAGAGAGACAAAGGGGTAAAAAGTCTCTTTGAGGGAATAATTATTGAAAACCTCCCCAATCTGGGGAAGGACAGGCCATGGAAGTTCAGAGAGCCCCTAATAAAAGGAACCCCAGGAAGACAACACCAAGTCATATAATAATTTAAATGACAAAGATTGAGGATAGGGAGAGAGCATTGAAAGGAGCCAGAGAGAAAAAAAAAGATTACTTGTAAGGGAAACCCATCAGGCTATTAACAGACTTCTCAGCAGAAACTTTACAGGCCAGAAGGGAGTGGCACAAAATATTTTGTGTACCAAAGCAAAAGGACCTTCAACCAAGAATCTTCTACCCAGTAAGATTATCATTCAAATTTAAAGTAGAAAATTCCCAGATAAACAAAGGCTCAAGGAATGTATAACACTAAACCAGCCTTATAGGATATGTTAAAGGGACTGCTGTAGAAGGAAATGTTCCTAAGGCTACATAGTTTTCACCAGTGAAAATAAAACCACAGTAAACTGTAGACCAATTAATGACCAAGCAAGTATGAAATTAAAACAAATGTAGTAAGACTAACTATACACAAAATCAGTCAAGGGAGACACTAAAAATGCATATTTTGACATCTAATACATGAAGTGTGGAGGAGAAAGAAGAAGAAAAAAGGAATGCACTTAGACTGTGTTTGAAATAGAGCAATCATCAACTTAATATAGACTGACATGTAGTTAGAAAGCTATCCTTGAATCTTAGGGTAACCACAAACCTAAAGCATATAATCCAGCAAATGAAATACCATAACCAGATGGCTTCACGGCTGAATTCTGCCAAACATTTAACAAAGAGCTAATAGCCATCCTTCTTAAAGCATTCCAAAAAGTAGAAGAGGAGGGAATACTTCCAAACTAATTCTATGAGGCCAGCATCACTCTAACACCAAAACCAGACAAAGACACTACAACAAAAGAAAACTGTAGACCAATATCCCTGATGAGCAAAAATCCTCAACAGAACATTAGGAAACTGAATTCAAGAATACATCAAAAAGTTCATCCATCACAACCAAGTGGGATTTGTTCCAGGGAAGCAAGGATGATACAGTATTTGTAAATCAATACACCAATAAACAAAAAGAAGGATAAAAGCCACATGATCATCTCAATAGATACTGAAGAAGCATTTGACAAAATTCAATAGCCATTTTTGATAAATGCTCTCAACAAAATGGGTATAGAGGGTATGTACCTCAACATAATAAAGGCCATATTCTACAAACCCATAGTTAACATCATGCTTAATGGTGAAAATCTGAAAGCTTTTCCTCTGACATCAGGAACAAGACAAGGATGTCCACTCTCACCACTTTTATTCAACATAGTACTGGAGCTCCTAGCCACAGCAGTCAGACAAAATAAAGAGATAAAAGGCATCCAGATTGGTAAGGAAGAAGTTAAACTGTCTCTGTTTGCAGATGACATGATATTATACTTAGAAAACCCAAAGACTCCACCCAAAAACTATTAGAAATAATAACTGAATTCCACAAAGTTTCAGGATACAAAATTAATAGACAGAAATCTGTTGCATTTCTATATACTAACAACAAATTAAGGAGAAATCAGGAAAAGAAATCCATTTATAACTGCATCAAAAAGAATAAAATACCTAGGAATAAACCTAACCAAGTAGGTGAAAGAATTGTACTCTGAAAACTATAAAACAATCATGAGATCAATTAAAGAAAACACCAGTAAATGGAAATCTATCCCATGGTCATAGATAGGAAGAAGTAGTATTGTCAAAATGGCCATCCTGCCCCAAGCAATTTACAGATTCAATGCAATACCTATCAAAATTCCAACAGCATTCTTCGATGAACTAAAACAAATATTCCTAAAATTCATATGGAACCACAAAAGACCCCAAATAGCCATAGCAATCCTGATAAAGAAGAACCAAGCTGGGGTTATTATGCTCCCTGACTTCAAGCTATACTACAAAGCTACAGTAATTAAAACAGTATGGTGCCAGCACAAGAACAGACCCATAAATCAATGGAACACAATAGAGAGCCCAGTTATAAGTCCATGCATACATGGTCAATTAATATATGATAAAGAAGCCATGAACATACAATGGGAAAAAGACAGTCTCTTCAATAACTGATGTTGGGAAAGCTGGACAGCTACATGCAAGAAAATGAAACTGGACTACTGTCGAGCTCCTTACACAAAAGTAAACTTGAAATGGATCAATGACCTGAATGTAAGACATAAAACCATAAAACCCTTAAAATAAAACATAGGTAAAATCTCTTAAACTTAAATATGAGCAATTTTTTCCTGGATACATCTCCTCAGGCTAAGGAAACAAAATAAAAAATTAACAAGTGGGACTACATCAAACTGAAAAGCTTCTGTACAGCAAAAGACACCATCAGCAGAACAAAAAGCCAACCTACAGTATGGAAGAATATATTCATAAACAATTTATCTGATAAGGGGTTAACATTCAAAATATATGAAGAACTTATATACCTCAACACCAAAAAAATCAAATAACTCAATTAAAAAATGGAAAGAGGACCTGAACAGATATATCTCCAAAAAATAAATACTAGTGGACAACAGGCACATGGAAACATGATCCCCATCACTAATCATCAGGGAAATGAAAATCAAAAGCACAATGAGATATCACCTCACACCAGTCAGAATGCCCATTATCCAAAAGACAAGAAATAACAAGTGTTGACAAGGATGTGGATAAACTGGAACCTTCCTACACTGTTGGTAGGAATGTCAATTGGTGCAGCCTCTATGGAAACCAATATGGAAGTTCCTCAAAAAACTAAAAATAAAAATACCATTTGACCCAGTAATTCCACTTCTAGGAATTTATCCAAAGGAAACAAACTCCCTGGTTTGAAGAGATGGATGCACTCCTATGTTTATCACTGCATTATTTAAAATAACCAAGATATGTAAGCAACCTAAAGTATCCATCAGTAAATGAATAGATAAATAAGATGTGGTACATATACAAGGTGGGATATTATTCAGCCATTAAAAAAAGAAATCCTGTCATTCGCAACAACATGGATGGACCTAGAGTGTATTATGCTAAGTGAAATAAGCCAGGTGGAGAAAGCAAATAGCATATGATTTCACTTATTTGTGGAATATAAAAACAAAGTGAAACAGAATGCACAAAATAGCAGTAGACTCAGACACTGAGAAGTGGGTAGTGGTTACCATGGAGGAACTGTTGGAGTGGGTGGGAGGGGATGGTGAAAGGGATAAAAGGACACAAACATTCTTAATCCTATTGTAAGTTGGTCATGGGGATAGTGGAACAGCAAGGGGAATATAGTCCATGATTCTGTAACATCTTTCTATATTGACAGATGCATTAGAGGGGGTGCATTAGATGGGTAACTGCTGAACAACTGTGTTATATGTTTGAAACCACTATAAGGTTGTATAGCCATTATACTTCAATAAAAAAGAAAAAAAAGAATCAATTGTCATATTTTCAGGAATTTTGTGCGCAAGTTATAAAACACAGCCATTAGTAAAAATTAAATCATATGAACTTACTATTTAAATATAATATTTAAAATTAAAGAATACATATTTTAAACTAATCACTTCCTAATTCTTTTCAACTATGTAACTGTGTGCTAATGCACATTTCTTTCCAGTTTGTGTTCAGTGACCTCAGCTTAGTAGCTTGAAATTCACCATTGCAGGACTATTTTTACCAAGGAAATCAGCAAATGCTACACATCAGAGCTTTTTGGTTTTTTGTATTTTTTTTCCTGGAGAAACAGCTATCAAACATTTACCAGCACACCATTATATATTTTGAAATTCTCCTCTAAAGAGCCATATCACTTTACATTCCACCAGCAATATTTGAGAGTGCCTGTTTCCCCACAGTGTCACTTTTCAAGTTTTTCAATCTGATGGATGAGAAATTGTTTATAGTGAAGTTCTGATTTACATTTTTCTTATTACACCCAAAGTTGAACATCTTTTTTATATGATTTTGGGAAAATTGTATACATTTCTGTGAACTGTTCCTGCCTTTTCACCATACTTCTTACATGCTTTTATTTTTTACTTTCCTCTATTTTAAAGTCTATCTATATATTAGTGATAATAGTCTGTTTTTGTGATACATATAGCAAATAACATTTTTTACTAGTTTTTTATTTGAAGTTTTGCCTTGCTTATTTTTTTCCATGCAGAAATTTTTATGTAATCAAATTTATCAATATTTTATTTCATCTGAGTTTGAATCACATTAGAAGGATTAACATCCTCTCTCGTATGATTTTAATTGGGAACAATAGATCAAACAAACTCAATTAAGTAGATATTAGGTGCCTATTATTTGCAGGATGCTGTAGTGAATGCACAGACAAAAAAAGCATATCCATTATTTCAAGGAATCCGTAATTTCATGGGAAGCACAGACCTACACGTGAGTTTTCAGAACCTGCTGTTAATCATAGCTAACAGGTTTCTGTTTAAATTAAATCTCAGACCTAAAGTAGGCATGTAATACTACACAGTAATTCTTTAGGCTTACTTTCCCACTTACTAAGATGACCATTTTGAATATTTTCCTCCCTCATCCAAACATTTCAACCTTTGCTTATATCTGATTACTTTACCTCTTACCTCACTGAATATGTTAGAAGCCATGAAGTTAGAATCTATATTGACTAGGTGTCAATTGCAGCTGTATGTGAACATTAGCTGCATGACGTGCAGCAAATTTCTTAAGCTTTCTGTTTTTCAATTTCTTCATCTGCAAAATGGAGATAATAATACTTGCCTGATAGGTTTGAATAAATGTGTGTGTGTATGTGTGTGTGTGTGTGTGCAATTCCTGACAAATAGTGTCTGTGTTATTATCATCTAGGAACTCCCTCATATCCCCAAGCCCAAATCTATAATCCTACCTTTGTCTGCAATCATATTCTTCCCCTTTCCTAGAGTTTCCAAAGGAGGATATATACCTCCTTCTATAAAAGGCAAATCCTTTCATCTGCTCTTTAGTTCCCACCCTCTTTCTCCTCTTTAAGAATTTTGCTATTTCAGTTGTCTTCTCCCTTTTCTACATCATTAATTTTCCCTTTTATACTGGATCATTCTCATCAACATAAACATGCTTTGCTATTTCCCAGTCTCCCATTTTACAAAAAGAAATCTTTCTTGGCCTTACTCCAACTGTCACTCCATTTCTCTGCTATTCATCCTAGGCAAACTCATTGAAAGATTTATCCACATTTACTTTCTTCAATTTATGAGCTTTCTTTTACCCTTCAACCTCTTTATTCTGGTTTCTTTCTCCTCAACTGAAAATAGTCTTGAAACACTCAACAACTTCCATCATGCAAAATTCAATGGACCTGTCTTCTGTCATTATCTTACTTGACCTGAGTAGCATGTAGCCCAATTTACCTATTTGTCTTGAAATATTCTTTGCTTCCAGTGACATCACTCTCTCCTGTTCCTCCTGTTCTTTTTTTCTACTTTAATAGGTGCTTTAAATAAATATCCTTTGTAGACTTCTCCCCTCCTAACTTCTAAATATTGAAATTCTTTTGGACTGAGTGCTTGGTCCTCTTCTCTTCTCTCTCTACGTAAGTAATCACACCTAGTCCTGTGGCTTTCACTCTCATTAAATTCACAATATCAGCCCCTTGTGCATGTCCTTCGTATCACTGACTACAACTCTCAGTCAATTTATTTGCTTGTTTTTGCCTGCCTCATCCAGTAGAATGTATGTTTCTTAAGGTTAAACACTATATTTGTCTTCTTCCCTGTTATATCTGCAGGTCTCAGCAAAGTGCCTAACATGTATTACATATGTAAATATTTGTTGGATAAGTTAATTAGCAGATCAATGACCAAATAATTTTTATCTTATTGAATGTAAGGTATGATGAGTTTATTTCTAAGGTCTTTTTTGGACACCACTGATGCTCACATAAACTGGAGAGCTGCTGAGGCTGTCAACATTTCTGGAGAATTAACATGAGATATCTGAAGACAAGAAAAACCACAGCAGTGACTGAACACCTACTATGAGTTAACCACAGTTTACTTGCTATGGAATCATACAGTCATACATGTGGTCCTTTAGGATTGGCTTTCTTCACTTAGTGTGCTGTTTTTGAGATTTACCCGTGTTGTAGCATGCATCAGTACTTTGCTCCTTTTCATAGCTGAACTATATTCCCTTGTGCACTTTATAACACATTTTGTTTATCCATTCATCAGTTGATGGAAATTTGTGTGGTTTTTACTTTTTGAATATAAGAAATGATACTTCCATAAATATTCATGTATAAGTTTTTGTGTGGACATGTTTTTGCTTCTCTTGGTTACATATATAGACATGAAATTGCTGGGAGGGTCATAAGATAATGCTATGTATAACTTTGAGGAATTTTTGGAATTTTCAAATCCCATTAGCAATGTTTGTATCCTTTCCAGTACAATATCGGACATTTCTATTGTACTCATCCTAGTGGGCATATAGTAGTATCTCACTGTAGGTTTGATTAGCATTTCCCTTAAAAGTTTTCAAGATTTGTTTTCATGTGCTTATGGGCCGTGTCTATATTTTCTTTGAAGAAATGTCTAAGTCCTTTGCCCATTTCTTTAATGGGTTGTTTATTTGTTTTTGAGTTACAAATGTTCTTTTTATAATATGGATACAGGTTATTTAACAGATATATGATTTAAAACTATGTTCTTCCAGTCTGTGTTGTATCTTTTCATTTTATTAGTGGTGTCTTTTGAAGTGCAATTTAAAATTTCTGATGAAGTTCAATTTTTCTTTCATTGATTATGCTTTCTTTTCTAAAAATGTTTTATTTTGAAAATTGCTTTGCCCAAGTCAGGGTTACAATATTTTCTCCTAGAACATGTATAGATTAACTACTATACTTACCCTTATGATCCATTTTGAATGAATTTTGGTGCTTATTGTGGCACCTTAGTCAAAAACTAACTGACTTGACCATAAATGTAATGGTTCGCTTCTGGACTCTCAATTCTGTTAAATTATATCTGTATATCCATTATTGTGTTAATACCATACTGGTAGTTTATAGTAAGTTTTGAAATAAAGGAATGTGAGTCCTCCATAATTACTCCTTCTCAAGGCTGTTTTGACTATTCTGGGTCTCTTACATAGCCATATAAAATTTAGGATCACTATATCTATTTCCATAAAAAAGCTTACTAGATAAAGACTGTAGTTGATAATACCATATTATAAACTTGGAATTTGCTGAGTGTAGACCTTAAGCATTCTCAGTAAGGAAGAAAGGTAACTATGTGAGGTGACAGATGTGTTAATTGATTGTGGTAAATATGGTATAAACATATCAAATCATCATGATGTACACTTTAAATAGTACAATTTTGTCAGTTATACCTCAATAAGTCTGGGGGAAAAAAGAGAAAAAAGCTTGCTGGAATTCTGATAGGGTTTGCATTGAATTTGCAGGTCAGTTTAGGGAGAATTGCCAATTTTGAAATATTTAGACTTTTAACACATAAATGTGGAATTTTTCCATTTATTTATATTTTCTTTATTTCTCTAAACAATGTTTTGTAGTTTTCAGTCTTTAAGCCTTGCACTAATTTTGATAAATTTATACCTGAATTATTTTATTCTTTTTGATGTTATTGTGAATGGAATTATTGTCTTAATTTTTGGATTATTCATTGGTATTATTCAGAAACAGTTTTTTCTGTATATTATCTTGCATTTTGCAATTTTACTAAATTCATTTATTTGTTTTAGTAGATTTTTAATAGATCCCAAGGCTCTTATAGATTTAAAATTTGTTTTATTGAAGTATAGGTAATATACAATACTATATTGGTTTCAAGTATACAACATAGTGAGTGTTTCAGCAGTTACACACATTATTAAATGCTCTCCCCAACTAGTGTAGTTACTGTCAACACCGAAAGATGTTACAGACTATTGACTATATTCTCTCTGTTGTATTTTTATCCCTGTGACTAATTTGTATTATGATTGAAATTTATGCCTCTATCCCCCTCACCCTTCCTACCCACCTGCCTCAACCCCTTCCCCGTGGTAACCACCAGTCATTTATCAGTGTCTACGAGTCTCCTGCTGTTTTGTTCATTTTGTTTTGTTTTGTTTTAGATTCCACATATAAGTGAAATCATATAGTATTTTTCTTTCTCCACTTGTCTTATTTCACTTAACATAATAATCTCTAAGTCCATCTGTTGTTCAAAATGGCAGGTTTTCTTTCTTTTTTTATGACTGAATAATACTCCATTGTGTGTGTGTGTGTGTGTGTGTGTGTGTGTGTGTGTATACCACTTTTTATACATTCATCTATTGATGGACACTTTGGTTGCTTCCATATCTTGACTATGGTAAATAATGTGGCAATAAATATAGGACTGCATATATCTATTTGCAGATAAAAGTTCTATTTCTTCTTTTTCAACCCATATACCTTAAATTATTTTTGTTTTCTCTTTTCTATTTCTCTCTCTCATTTGTTTTTTGTTTCTCCTTATTGTCCTGGCTAGAACCTCTTGTAAATGTCAAATAAATGTGGCAAAAGCAGAGAATTTGCCTTGCTTCTGATCAAGGTAAAACATTCCGACCTCCACAATTTGTATCATGTTAATCATGCGTCATTTGTAGAAGTACATTAGCAGTTTGAGGAAGTGCCTTTATATTCCTAGTTTGTTAGTTTTATCACAAGGAAATGTTGGATCTTGTAAAATCATTTTCTGCATCTATTGAGATGGTCATGCATTTTTTGTTTTTATTCTGTTATTGTATATTACATGAATTGATTTTCAGATGTTGAGCTGCAGCATACATTCAGGGTAATAATCCCACATATATGAGGTATAATACATTTTGCATATGTTGCTTTATTCGACTTGATATTGTTTTGTTGAAGATTTTTGTGTATATATCCTTAAGAGATATATGAATGTATCTAGTTTCTTGGGGTATCTTTGGCTTTAGTGTCAAACTAATAATGGCCTCATATGATGAATTGAGAAGTAGTCTCTTCTGTTTTTTCAAAGCAGTCTGTGAGGGTAGATATTACTTCTTTCATAGAATTCACCAAAGAAGCCAGCTGGGTCTTGGGTTTTCTTTAATTCAGCTGAGCTCAGGAATATATTTTGTATGATTGTAATCTTTTTACATGTATTAATTTGTGTTATGGCCTGGCATATAATCTGTCCTGGAGTATGTTTCCTGTATGCTTAAAGGAATATGCATTTTGTAGTCATTAAGTGGTCAGTTCTATATATGTCAGTTAGGTTGAATTACTTGATAGTGTTGTTTATATCTTCTGTTTCCTTCTGATGTTCTGTCAAGTTATTTCATCTATTGAAAGCAAGGCATTGAAAACTTCAATTCTTTTTATTGAATACTGATTTCCTTTTCAGTTCTTTCTGGTTTTGTTTCATGTGTTTTGTGAATCTGTTGTTAGATTGCATATATACTTATATTTCCCATTTTTAGTCTATAATCATAAAATGTTCTTATTCTCTTTTTCTGTTATAAATGTAGCCACCCCAACTCTTTTATGGTTTTTGTTTACATACTATGTATTTTCATACCTTTTTACATTTAATTTATTTATGTCTTTGAATCTAAGGTGTGTCTCTTATAAATAGCAGATAATTCTATTTCACTTTTTTTTATCCATGCTGAATATCTCTGCCCTTCAATTTAGGTGTTTTGGCAATTCACATTTAAGATAATTGTCAATTTGGCAGGACTGACATTTGTCATTTATCTATTTGTTTTCTATATGTCTCCTATCTTCTTTTGTTCATCTGTTTCCCTTGATTGCTTTCTTTTAGGTTCAATAATTTTGTGTGTATGTGTACCATCTTAATTTCCTTGTGGATTTTTACCAAATTTATAAGTTCATTTCTTATGGGTTGGTTTATCTAGGAATTACAATGTGCACCTTAATTTACGAGACTCTCCTTCAGATTAATACTAACATTATTCTAGAAAAATATAGAAACTTAGCAAAAATAAAGTTCCATTTCCCCCTTCCTTGTGTTGCTACTGATCAACATTATAATACTGTATTATTACTGTTTCACAGAATCTTGTCTTTTAAAGAGATATAGATTGTTTTATGTTAACCTGCATATAACCTTTACTCATGCTCTACGTTCCCTCTTGTAGCTCTGGGTCTTGTGTCACTTCCTTTAAGTTTTGAAGGTATTTCTTTAGTACATATTATAAGACAGGCCCACTAGTAACACAGTCTTTGTTGATCTGGGAACATCCTTATTTAGCCTCCATTTTTGAAGGACAGTTTCAATGGATGTAGACTTCTTTGTTATAATATATATATATATATATACACACACACATATATGTTATATATATGTATATATAATTTCAGTACTTTTAATAAGTCATTCTAACCTTCATTGTTATGAAGTCAGCAGTAATCATATTAATGCCCCACTACATGTGATTAATTTTTTTCTCTTGCTGCTCTCAAGATTTTGTCTTTGTTTTTGACCTTTAATAGTTTGCTTATGATATACCTAGATGTGGATTCCCTTGAGTTTTCCTACTTGGCACTCTTTGACCTTTTCTAATATGTAGATTATGTATTAACTATACTCAACATTACATACCAGGACTTATTTACTTTATAAAGCAAAGTCTGTACCTTTTGACCCCCTTCACCCATTTTGCCCACTCTCCACTCCTGCCTGTGGCAATCACCAAACTGTTCTCTGTATCTATGAGTTATCTTCATTTTTATTTTTAGATTCCATATATAAATAAGATCATATGGTATTTGACTTTCTCTGACTAATTCTACTTTTCACTTAGTATAATGCCCTGAAGGTCCATCCATGTTGTTGCAAATGGAAGGATTTTACTTTTTTATGGCTGAATAGTATTACTGTGTGTGTGTGTGATCTTCTTTGTCTGTTCATCTGTCAGTGGGCTCTTATGTTGTTTCCATGTCTTGGCTGTTATAAAAAATGCTGCAGTGAACATGGGAGTATAGCTATCTTTTTGAGTTAGTGTTTTTGTTTCCTTTGGATAAATATCCAGAAATGGAATTGCTGGTCATATGATAGTTCAGTTTATAATTTGTTGAAGAATCTTCATACTGTTTTCCACAGTGGCTGCACCAATGTACCTTCCCCCCAACAGCACACAGGAGTTCCCTTTCTGCACGTAGTTGCCAATACTTGTTATTTGTTGTATAATAGCCATTCTAACAAGTGTGAGTTGATACCTAATTGTGTTTTTGATTTGCATTTCCCTGATGATTAGTGATGTTGAGCACCTTTTCATGTAGGGGACAGTTTTATTGACTAATTTTTTTTCCCTTTGCTTAGGCCATACTCTCATGTTTCTTTGCATGCTTTGTAATTTTTTGTTGTGTATTTTTTAGCTTTTCTTTGTAGTTTTATTATCTAAAACTGAGCATTTTAGATCATATATTGTAGCAACTCTGGGCTTTGATCTCCCTGCCACCACCACTATGGCTTTTTCTAGTTTCTGTTTTCTGGGGTTTTTTTCTTTGTTTAGTAACTTGCCTACAGTAATTCCATGAAGTCTGTTTTGCCCAGTTTGTGGCTTATGAAATCGCTAATTTTTCTCCCTTGTTCCTATTTTCAACCCTTGCTTCAGAGAGGTTGTTCCCAGGATACCATAGTTTAGTTGTTATCCAATAATTAGTCATAAGTTGCAATTAAGCCCCTCAAACCAATAAGCCTTCGTTGATGGATCTATGTGTGTATTGGGAAGCACATTCAAAGTACAGGCTGTACAGATTTTACTTTTCTCTGGGCCCTTTCACATCTTATCAAAGTCTCTGATAAGAATGTACATGTGAGTAGCCTCAGAATTAGCAAGAAGTGTACACCTAGCTTGGGTCCTAATTCAGAGGTACTTTTTTCCCAACCATGACTGCAGCTCAAGTTAATAGAGCTGTTCTTCCTTCTCACTCAGCTGCCTCCAAGATTATCACTTCCACTGACAACAGTGCTGGGTATGAATTTTGCCAGTGCTCACCTTTCCAAATCAAGTGAACCCCCCACTGACAGTAGCAGAGAGGTTGCCAGTTCTCATGGCCTGCCAGCCCCTAACAGAATCTCTGCCTTGGCTGTGCAGGGTAGGGGTGGGAACAAGTGATGAGGATGAGAGAGGCCGCACCACAGATCCCCACTTTTCTTAGCCAGAGTTTGTCAGTTTTTCACAAATGTATGATTCTCAGATTGCTTAAATGGTTATTTTTGTCAATTGACCCATCATTAGATTGCTTTTTGGGGAGAGGATTTGCTAGTCACCTTTCTCAGCTCTAGCCAGAACTTGAATCTCCTGCATTGCCTCTGTGTTTTTCAGTTAGCTAAATTCATACATAGGAGATCAGATATCAAAAACATGGAATCAACTAAAGAAATAAAGTATCCCATGAGTCTCAATAAGTAAATGCATGTACAGCACATTGCTTCTCACAGAATAGTTGTTGAATGTAATTTGAGTGTTCTAATTAGCATAATATTTTAAAGTCATCCATTCAACAAGAAATTTTTGGAGAGCCTAATATGTGCCATTTTTTAAGTCTAATATTCCAAGTCACATTATTCACGTATACTCAAGGAATTTAATATTTAGTTTGGAAAAGAAACGTACAAATAAACAAAAACAACACAGTAAGGTCATTGAAATAGAAAGAGGGAGGATGGGAAATAAGAAAGATACTACAAGGGGTTCCTGCACACGAAGGTAAATTTTTGTAAAGCTAATAATACTATCTACTAATATACATACAGAACAAGTACAGTACAGAATTGGGTGGGTACAATAGAAAGGAGGAATCTACATGAATTCTGTTGTATCCAGAGTATGTCCTGAAAACTGTAAGTTCTGGAGCCTGACATTTGAAGGAGGAGAAACCTAAGTTATGGCAAAAGGAGGGAGAGCATATCCCATGAGAACTGAATTCATCTTTATCAGAAGCCTAGTTATCTCTAGATACAAATGACATTTCTGAAGATCCATGAAATTCTCAAATGATTTGGAGTCTAATGCCGGATATAATGAGTAGAATTATGTTCTCTCCACTTCAATTTTCTGGAATATATTATAGTTCATTATTGTCAGTGAAGTTGAGCATATGGTCCTAAAATGGCTCTAAATGGTTTTATATGTTTTCTGTTTTATTATTATCCATCTGATACTTTGAATGAGGCAGCATACGGCAGTTAATTTTCTCCCCGTCTCTTGTGCACAATATTGAAACAATTCAAAGCAGTGCATATTTCAGCTGTCTTTTATGGATGAATTATACCTTCTGCAGTCTGTGCATGGAGACATAGAACAGGCCATGAGACAGATTTCAGCATAAATGTTATTTCGCTTGCTAGGAAGGATTTAGAGAGTGTATTTAAAATTATGTGAGTTACACATACAAATCAAATGCTGAAATGCTTCTTTAATTATGGCATGTACAGTAAATCCAAACAAATGGATGAATAGCCTCTATGGTGCATCTTTAATACAAAGGGACTTGTTAGCTGTTTCAAATGACATTTAAGTATTTTAAAAAGGCATTCAGTACAATTATAGATTCTTAAGATTAAAAGGGCCATTAATGGTTAACTAGTAAACACCTCTGTTTTTAGAAAATCTTCTATAGCATCCGCTCTTTCAGTTATCTATTCCTGCCCAACCAACCCTCCCAAAATCTAGTGACTCAAGACTACCAGCATATTTCTTTGCTCATGATTCTATAGGTCATCAACTTAGCTATGCAGTTTTGGTTTCAGCTGGGTTTATTCATGTGACTGCAGTCCTCTGGTGGCTTTACCATTTAGCAGTGGTCTAATATGTCCTTACTCATGTGTCTAGTGGTTACTACTGGCTATAGGCTAAATCTCTCTATCTGGTCTCTTATTCTCAAGGTTAGTTCAAACTCCAAATGGTGGGGACCATGTTTTAAGAAAAGACAAGTGTCAAAAAAGAAAAGGCAAGTGTCAATGTGCACATACATTGCAGGTTTCTATTTCTATCATGTTTGCTAATGTCCTATTGCAAAAGCGAATCACATGACCATACCTGGCTTCAAGGGTGGCAAATTAGATTCTGTCTCTTGATGGGAGGAGTGAGAAAGTCATAGTGCTTCAAGCGAGGATGCAGCAAATACGTGGCTATATCGTAATCTATCAAATTCTTTTATCATGGACATACATCTTTTGCCTGATCACTTTCAATGAAAAGAAGTTTAGTACCTTCCAAAATAACCTCTTTCACTGTAGTTTAGTTCTGACTCCCTGTTTCCATTCATTGGTGGTAGTTTTTTCATCCTATATACAGCTAGCCTGCCAGCCAGCAAGCGCCCAATATGCTATGTACTAAACAACAAAAAAAATACAGTAAATAGGACTGATGTGATCTTTGTTATCATGAAAATCATATTTACTGTGGGAGGTAGACAATAAACACAACAAATGTATTTTGAAAATTTATATATGTCTTCTAGTCAAGAAAACTGTGAAAGCATTTAACAGGAATCTCTAATCTGAGAGAAGGAGTCAAGGAAAGCTTACTTGAAGAAGTGACACAAGGCTGAGGTAGGTGAAGACTGAGGGAAAGGAACACTTCAGGCAGAGTAAACAGTATATGCAAAGGCCCTGATGTGGAGAGAACTTAACTTGTTCCAAGCCAGTTGGAGCAAAATGTAAAGAATTACAAAGTACTTTTGGAGAAGTAGGCAGCACACAAGATGTGTAGGGCCTTGGGAGGTTTTGTCATTTCATTAGAGTCATAGAAAACCATCGTATACCTCTTTTACTGATAGCAGTTTAGCATGGCAGTTTAGAGTATGGGCTCTGGAGTCAGACTGTCTAGATAAGAATCCACGCTCTATCATTTACTGTATGACCTTGGACCTGTTTCTTTATCTGTAAAATGGAGATTCTAATGGCTACCTTATAAATTATTATGTGAATTAAGTGGAATAATTTATGTGAAAGGTTTAACACAATCTTTGAGACATAGTAAATGATGAATAAATGGTGGTGGTGGTGGTAGCAGTTGTCCTTATTATTACTCTTTGTGTTGTACATTTACCACATTGGGTCGTTATCCTCCAAATATACCCTAAGTATATGGATTTTATCTTGCTTCCTCTTTTGACTGTTCTCAAAGATTTTTGGATAAGAACATCATTCAAAATCTAACCTGAGTTATTCATTCTATGATATAACAAACTACGTGCCTTGGATTTGGTTCTTTCTGGGTAAGAAGAACATGCAGTTAGTACACTCTTACAAACACCTGCTATGAAGTACTTTATTATTTATTTCCTGAGAGGCATACATATATATTCATGTGTGTTATGTGTGTGTGAGTATGTTTGTGCATGTGTGTTTATCCCCAATTATAGTCCCCAATTTAATAGCAATGACTGCAATCTCTTTCTCTGTAATATGGCGATTATACTTCTCTCTCAACAACAGGGATTGATTATTTTAAATGACCTCAATCTTTTGTGATATACGTTATTATTTTTAAGACAGTAGGTTTTTAATGCTAACAGAAACTTGAACTTTCATCTAATCTCTTTCCCATCTCACTCCGTTCTTGTGGTGGACAGACAGATACACTGCCCAGATTGCCTGAAAGGAAAGACTTGTTGGTTCATCTGTGGAAGTGCTGTGAGTAAACAGCCTCCCACTGACACCTGCTTCAGGGTTTCTCTCAGCAACAGAGAGCAGATTTTCTCACGGGCATACTCTTCTTATCTAATGAGTAATTACAGTGGGAGTACATAGGCCCAACCATCCAAGCCTAGTATGAGACATGCTAATGAGCCATATAAACTCTAGAGTTACCTGTAGGGTTGGCCTGGATTAGTTTTCTTTTTCCTTTTTAATTTTTTTATTGGGGTACATACAATTAAATGCACAAATCTTAGGGTACAGCTTGATTAATTTTGGCATGTATATATAGTCATGTAACAATCGCCTAGATAAAGATATCAAACATTCTCACTTGTTTCTCCTCTTCAGCTATTTCACCCATCCCCTCATCTCACTCCCTATAGCAGACATCAGTCTGTTATCTGTGTCTATGAGTCTATTTCTGTTTTATTTACTTGTTTATTTGTTTTGTTTTTTAGATTCCACATGTAAGTGAAATCATATGATATTTGTCTTTGACTTCTTTCACTTAGCATAATACCCTCTTGGTCCATCCATATTGACATAAATTGCAAAATTTCATTCTTTGTATGGCTGAGTAATATTCCACTGTATGTATGTACCACATTTTCTTTTTTTATTCATTCATCTTTCAATGGACATTTAGGTTGCTTCCATATTTTGGCTATTGTAAATACTGCTGCAATAGACATGAGAGTGCATATATCTTTTGAAATAAATGATTTTATTTTCTGTGGGTAAATTCCCAGAAGTGGAATTGCTGAATCATATGGTATTTCTATTTTTAATTTTTTGAGAAACCTGCATACTGCTTTCCATAGTGGCTGCACCAAATTCTTGACCTGAATAATCCTGCTTTCTCCCCCTCCGTTCAGTAGGTATTGACCCGTAATAAACACCCAGCATGTCCTAATAAACTCCATCTCAGTATCTAACTTCACAGAACCCAGCCTATAACATCTCTTAAGTCCTATAGCTCACAGCTACTCATGGACCTTGACCTAGAATCCAGTCTCTTAATTCCAAATCTTAAGCTCTAAACTCTGGCCATCTTCTTTATTAAATATTTCCTCATAGGTTCCATTTTCCATTTCTTTAATTATTTTTTATTGCTTTTCTACATCCCCAGAAGAAATATGGGCTCTCCTAAGTTCTAAAGTCTATGAGACTTGCCTGGCTTTATACTGACATACATTTCTACATCAGGAGTGATTTCTAGATCTGAGAATGGCACTGCTATACAAACCAACAGCTTTTACATTGCACATTAGTTTCAGAAGATAGGATCTGAGAACTGAAATTGTCATTGATAAAGAGGGAGAGATGGGCATAGGCAGTACTAAGGAAGTTGAGCAGATAATTCACTGGCGTCTACCTCCCTAAGAGTCCTCCACCTCAGTTAACTCAGCCATTATAAATTCCCTCATGTCTCATGTTTTGTATTGTCATCTGAACTTCCCTCAGTATAATCTTTTCTCAGTGCCACTTATTAAAAATGCTGACTTTCAAAGAGCTCTATAAATTTCTTTAAACATCCCCTGACTTAATAAAAATGGATGGAATTAAACACTAAAGCTGTATTCCATTGTCTACCTCTCAAGAGTATTCAGATAAACTATGAAATAAATCTTTCTGTCCCATCCAGGTAATTTTGCTAGCTTTAACGTTATTTACAGCCCAATCCATACAATCTCTGTTCCTTACCCTAAGGTCATCAGCATGTTCCCTATCTTTCTTGCAAGCGCACAGGATCTTTCAAACTGAAAATAGCTGATGCCTCTAACACCAGTAATGGAAAAAATGCTCCCTGATTGCTTGTAGACTGTTTCTCAAAATGAGACATACTTCAGATATGCAGAGCAGAGGTTTTTTTTTACATTCAGGGTGTGGTCTCACTGTATTCTAGGAGTGTCAAAGATTCCAAGAAGTAGTGTTTACCAAAAGACAAAAAGTCTGGGAGATTATACCATAAAGAATGGTTATCTCTGCCTAGTGGGATTATAAATAATTTGTATTTGGCTTAGCTGTGTTCTATTTATTAAACATATCTTTGTAATTAGTTTTATGCTGAAAGAACAAAGTAGCATCTGCATTCTAGAAAACCCTCATGCTCAGTTTCACACACACACATGCAAATAAATAACTGGCATTATTTACTCTACCTTGTACATACAGAAATTGAAGTGAAGCCAGGTGAAATTAAGTGATATGCTATCTAGGTTTTCTTATTGTGAGTAGTGATGTATCAGAACTATAATTTTCTTCTCCTGACACGCAGCCTAGTGTTCTTTCTACAACCCCATGCCGGTTTTTAAAGTAAAATAGTACACCAACTATGGAAAAGAGTATGAAGGTTCATGAAAACTTTAAAAATAGATATACCAGATGATCCAGTGATAAAGAAAATATTATATATATTGTATACATATATATGTGTATATATATACACACACACATACATGCACACACACACATACATACATTGCTCAGCCACAAAAAGACAACATGGATGGACCTAAAGGGTTTTATGCTAACTGAAATAAGTCAGAAAAAGACAGCAACCACATGATTTCCCTTATCTGTGGAATATAAAAAACTAACACAAATGAAAAAACAAAACAGATGTAAACTCATAAATGCAAAGAACAAACTGGTGGATGTCACAGGGGTGGGCCCAGGGTGGAGGAATGGGTGAAAAAGGTGAGGGGATAAAGAAGAACAAACTTTCAGTAATATAAAATAAGTCGTGAGGAGGAAAGTACATCAATAATACTATAATAATTTTGTATGGTGACAGGTGGTAGCTATACTTATTATGGCGAACATTTCATAATGTATAGAATTGTCAAGTTACCATGTTATATACCTGTTTTAATATAACGTTGTATATCAACTGTATTTCAATTATTTAAAAAAGGAGAAGTAGAGAAGTTGCCCTAAAGAGAATTTTCTTCAAAATTTGAGCATCCATTATGTCTCTGAACCTGTTTATCATTAGGAATATTCTAACAACATCATTTATGCAGATGAAATGAAAGAGAATCAATGCACTCTCCAAAAAAATCAGTCAGAATTTGATGCATTTTGAAAAAATGGTGCTCACTCTTCATAGATGCCTTATTCCTTTATGATGAAGGTAAAGGAGGCCTTTGACTTGTAGAACCTCAGATATCCCATTCTTGATAAGACCATTTCTTATGTACTTATGAAGACATTTCTGTGGAACAACTCCCCAGTCCCAACTCACTTCTTGTCCTGCAAAACAGCAGACCTGCCAAAAAAAAAATCTACTCAGTAGCTAAAAAAAATTATCCTTTCATTCACTTAAAAACTGTAAAGCGCATAAAGTAGAAAATTTAGTGAGTGTTAAATAAGCAAGAATTTAGCTCCATAAAGTGTATGTAACTTCTAGGCTGCAAATAAAAATGTTTGCAATGCAGCAAAGAAGTGATAGAAGTTATGAATTCTCTTTTCCCTAATTACCCAACTCACACTCCCTTAATACGCAGTGAAAAACGTCATCTTTCCTGAGCTAAAGGGTGGGCAAATGGTAGATGAGAAGAATTCCTTTTAGAGACAAGAGTTTTTATTCCTTGTATTTACCTCTCTCACAACATTTATCACTGTGAATGGCAAAAATCAGTTTATGTGCTTTTTCTCTCTCTGTACCATGAACAGATGAGGCGTAGTAAGTAGATTCTAGTTTTTCTTTAATTCTGATGTGTAACAAAGTGCCAAGCTCATAGTAGCAACTCAGGAAATATTTGCTAAATGGTCTTCTTAAACCAGTGACAAGCACTTGTTGGTAACCAGTGTGTCCTCTTGCTTTCCCCAAGATTATGCCTTGTGGTGGAGATAGTCTAATTGCTCATCAAACTTGTTGCCTTTCTTCCTTGACACATGAATAGAATACACTCCACAGCCTTCCTTACCTTAGATGTTGCCTTTTGACTGAATATTTGGACGGTTACCCATGAACGGAAATAATGTAAGTTACTTCCAGGTCTAGTGTATTACAACTCCCCATGCAATTATGTTCTCTCTCTTAATTCCCTCATTTGTTGGCCCTATGTTAAATTCCAAAGTAACTTTAACACATGTGTTAAAGATGGCAGGGCCTAGGTCTCTGAATAAGTGAGAAATAAATTCCTATTGCGTTAAGATCTTGAGATTTCTTGGTTTAACTACTGCTATAGCTAATGTGACTCTAACTGATATATGTCTATAATACTTAATATGTTATTGTAATTGTTCAATGTCTGAAAATTTTTCAGTTAGAGTTCATACCTTTGTTGGAATGCTATCCAATTTAAAATTTGTTCTTTTTACTTTAAATAAATTGAATGAAAATTAAAAACACAAAATTTGTTCCATTAATTTTAAGTTGGGTGAAGTATTCTTTGTATTGTAGTTTTATTTTCAGATGTCACAGTTACGTATTGCTTTGATACCTGGCAACTTATTTTCTGAAAAATTTGTAGTAAGAAAAACAGACTTCACTCCTTAAGAAGGAATTTTAACCAGAATTTCCGAGTAGACATTCCTAGACTGTCTGTGGCAAAGCTTAGTGAATAGATGATCTGTAGCTACTGTGCGGAAAAAGATCTGTCACTCAATCGGAGCTTCCTTGGAGAAGAAATAAACAATACTGGGGTGGTTAAAAGGACAGGAAAAAGATAATCATAGAAGAACATGACCTGGAGGATTCTGAGTGACTGCATATTTTCGTAGCTATTTTGTATATAGTTGGCAGGGACCTTGAAGCAGAGAACCATCTATGTCAGACCACAGAAACTACTTTCTTGGTAAGAAAATGAAGAGGGAACTCTCACCTGGACAACTAACAGTGGCAAAAAGAGAAAGTAACTAGAAAGAATTTTAACTCCACAGGTACAAATGACTTAGAGTGAGCTGAGCCAATCAATTCTTAGGGCTTTTTTTAAAGTTAGTTATTTTCCTCATTGTTGCCTATTGTTCAATATTTGAAAACAGTTATTCTGTATCTTTTGTCCACCTCCTTAGTTGCTCATGGTGAGAAAGTAAGTCCAATACAGGTTACTCCTTCATGGCTAGAAGCAGAAGTCCTAAGGAGCCCTTCAGAAAGCTCTCAATACTTCACAGATGGCTTCCTTCTGTTGCTTAGCATAAAATCTAGTCTCTTGACAGTCTCAGTTTAATCAAAGGGTATTTCAGACAGTAATAGTTCAAATAGTTCATTATTGGTTGATGTAAAGACAAATTCCAAGTGTCCTGTAGTATCTTGTTTTACACACTTCTTCCCCTTCCTACCTCAACCAACACCATACTATGAGTTTACATTGAAGCTTTGGCTTTGGAGAAAAGCTTTAGAGATTAAACTTTCAGATGAGAGATTTATTTGGTTGTCCTCATTGGATGACTAAACATTTGTGAGTTGCTCTTTTGTCTGAAAGATTTTTGGGACTTCCATATGGAGAATAAGACATTTTCTCTCTCTTTTTTTTTTTTGAGAGGGCATCTCTCATCTTTATTGATCAAATGGTTGTTAACAACAATAACATTCTGTATAGGGGACTCAATGCTTAATGCACAATCATTAATCCACCCCAAGCCTAATTGTCATCAGTCTCCACTCTTCTGAAGCATAGCGAACAAGTACTTACATGGTGAACAGATTCTTACACAGTGAATAAGTTCTTATATGGTGAACAGTACAAGTGCAGTCATCACAGAAACTTTCAGTTTTGATCACGCATTATGAACTATAAACAATCAGGTCAAATATGAATATTAGTTTGATTTTTATACTTGATTTATATGTGAATCCCACATTTCTCCCTTATTATTATTATTTTTTTTTATTTTTAATAAAATGCTGAAGTGGTAGGTAGATGCAAGACAAAGGTAGAAAACATAGTTTAGTGTTGTAAGAGAGCAAATATAGATGATCACATGTGTGCCTGTAGACTAAGTGTTAATCCAAGCTAGACAAGGGCAATAAAACATCCATGGATGCAGCAGATTTCTCTCAAAACAGGGGGGATGAGGTTCTAAGCCTCACCTCTGTTGATCCCCAATTTCTCACCTGATGGCCCCCCTGCGACTGTGCCTGTCTTAGGTTGTTCCTCCCTTGAGGAATCTTACCCATGCTGAATCCTCCCATGTTTTCTTCCATATTCTACCTCTATAGTTTTTCTTCTTCCTTCCTAATTACAACACTTAAATAGAATTCGTGCCTCATATTGAATTTACCGAGTATCATAATTCCTCCAGGTGGTAAAGATACCTCGAGACAAGTGCTGGGCATAGAAGCCACAGGGCATAAATCTGCAAAGAAGTAAAAAGCTAACCTTTCAAACAATATGGCTTCTCTCTCACTTACCAACTTTACATTTCCCTGTATGGCCCCGCAAGATGACTGGTTAGCCAGAGACGGGTAAGATTCCTCAAGGGAGGAACAACCTAAGATAGGCACAGTCACAGGGGAGCCATCAGGTGAGAAATTGGGGATCAACAGAGGTGAGGCTCAGAACCTCACCCCCCCTGCTTTGAGAGAAATCTTCTGCATCTGTGGATGTCTTGCTGCCCTTGTCTAGCTTGGATTAATACTTAGTCCATAGGCACACACCTGATCATCTACATTTGCCCTCTTACAGCACTAAACTATGTTTTCTACCTTTATCTTGTACTTACCCTCTATTCCCATTTTGCTGAGAGTTTTTATCATGAATGGATGTTGAATTTTGTCAAATGCTTTTTCAGCATCTATGGAGATGATCATGTGGTTTTTTTCTTTTTGTTGATGTGATGGATGATGTTGATGGATTTTCGAATGTTGTACCATCCTTCCATCCCTGGGATGAATCCCACTTGGTCATGGTATACGATCCTTTTCATGTATTTTTGAATTCGGTTTGCTAATATTTTGTTGAGCATTTTTGCATTTACATTCATCAGCGTTATTGGTCTGTAGTTTTCTTTTTTTGTGGGGTCTTTGCCTGGTTTTGGTATTAGGGTGATGATGGCTTCATGGAATGAGTTTGGGAGTATTCCCTCCTGTTCTATTTTTTGGAAAACTTTAAGGAGAATGGGTATTATATCTTCCCTGTATGTCTGATAAAATTCCGAGGTAAATCCATCTGGCCCAGGGTTTTTTGTTCTGTGGTAGTTTTTTTATTACCACTTCAATTTCGTTGCTGGTAATTGGTCTGTTTAGATTTCCTGTTTCTTTCTGGGTCAGTCTTGGAAGGTTGTATTTTTCTAGGAAGTTGTCCATTTCTCCTAGGTTTCCCAGCTTGTTAGCATATAGGTTTTCACAGTACTCTCTAATAATTCTTTGTATTTCTCAGGGATCCATCATGATTATTCCTGTCTCGTTTCTGATTCTGTTGATTTGTGTTGACTGTCTTTTCCTCTTAATAAGTCTGCCTAGAGCCTTATCTATTTTGTGTATTTTCTCAAAGAACTAGCTCTTGGTTTCATTGATTTTTGCTATTGTTTTATTCTTCTCAATTTTATTTATTTCTTCTCTGATCTTTATTATGTCCCTCATTCTGCTGACCTTAGGCCTCGTTTGTTCTTCTTTGTGCAATTTCGATAATTGTGACTTTAGACCATTCATTTGGTGTTGTTCTTCCTTCTTTAAATATGCGTGAATTGCTATATACTTTCCTCTTAAGACTGCTTTTGCTGTATCCCACAGTAGTTGGGGCTTTGTGTCGTTGTTGTTGTTTGTTTCCATATATTGCTGGATCTCCATTTTGATTTGGTCATTGAACCATTGATTATTTAGGAGCGTGTTGTTAAGCCTCCATGTGTTTGTGAGCCTTTTTGCTTTCTTTGTACAGTTTATTCCTAGTTTTATGCCTTTCTGGTCTGAAAAGTTGGTTGGTAGGATTTCAATCTTTTGGAATTTACTGACGCTCTTTTTGTGGCCTAGTATGTGGTCTATTCTGGAGAATGTTCCATGTGCACTTGAGAAGAATGTGTATCCTGTTGCTTTTGGATGTAGAGTTCTGTAGATGTCTATTAGGTCCATCTGTTCTAGTGTGTTATTCAGTGCCTCTGTGTCCTTACTTATTTTCTGTCTGGTGGATCTGTCCTTTGGAGTGAGTAGTGTGTTGATGTCTCCCAGAATTTATGCATTGCATTCTATTTCCTCCTTTAGTTCTCTTAGTATTTGTTTCACATATGTTGGTGCTCCTGTATTGGGTGCATATACATTTATAAGGGTTATATCCTCTTGTTGGACTGAGCCCTTTATCATTATGTTATGTCCTTCTTTATCTTTTGTTACTTTCTTTATTTTGAAGTCTGTTTTATCTGATAGTAGTATTGTAACACCTGCTCTTTTCTCTCTGTTGTTTGCATGATATATCTTTTTTCATCCCTTGACTTTAAGTCTGTGCATGTCTTTGGGTTTGAGGTGAGTCTGCTGTAAGCAGCATATGGATGAATCTTGCTTTTTTATCCATTCTATTGCTGTGTGTCTTTTGATTGTTGCATTAAGTCCATTTACATTTAGGGTGATTATTGAAAGGTATGTACTTATTGCCATTGCAGGCTTTAAGTTTGTGGTTACCAAAGTTCCAGGGTTAGCTTTTTTACTATCTTACTGTCTAACTTAACTTGCTTGTTGAGCTATTATAAACACTGTCTGGAGATTCTTTTCTTCTCTCCCATCTTATTCCTCCTCCTCCCTTCTTCATATGTTGTGTGTTTTGTTCTTTGCTCTTTTTAGGAGTGCTCCCATCCAGAGCAGTCCCTGTAAGATGCCCTGTAGAGGTGGTTTGTGGGAGGCAAATTCCCTCAACTTTTGCTTGTCTGGGAATTGTTTAATCCCTCCTTCATATTTAAATGATAATCGTGCTGGATACAGTAGTCTTTTTTCGAGGCCCTTCTGTTTCATTGCATTAAGTATATCATGCCACTCTCTTCTGGCCTGTAGGGTTTCTGTTGAGAAGTCTGATGATAGCCTGATGGGTTTTCCTTTGTAGGTGACCTTTTTTTCTCTCTGGCTGCCTTTAATACTCTGTCCTTGTCTTTGTTCTTTGCCATTTTAATTATTATGTGTCTTGGTTTTGACCTCCTTGGATCCCTTGTCATGGGAGTTCTGTGTACCTCTGTGGTCTGAGAGGCCATTTCCTCCCCTAGTTTGGGGAAGTTTTCAGCAATTATTTCTTCAAAGATACTTTCTATCCCTTTTTCTTTCTCTTCTTCTTCTGGTACCCCTATAATGTGGATATTGTTCAATTTTGATTGGTCACTCAGCTCTCTTAGAATTCTTTCATTTCTGGAGATCCTTTCATCTCTCTCTGCATCAGCTTCTCTGCGTTCCTGTTCTCTGTTTTCTAGTCCATTAATGGTCTCTTGCATCTCATCCATTCTGTTTTGAAGTCCTTCCAGAGCTTATTTTATTTCTATATTCTCCTTCCTTAGTACTTGCATATTTCTCTGCAAGTCCATCAGCTTGGTTATGACTTTTGTTTTGAATTCTTTTTCAGGATGACTGGTTAAATCTATCTCCCCAGGTTCCTTCTCAGGGGAAGATGTAGCAGATGCCGAAGCTGTCTGGGTTAGTCTTGTCTGGATCAAATTTTTTTGCCTTTTCATGTTGATATGTGCTATTGACTGTCAGCTGGGAGAGCCAAACTTTCCACTTGCTACTGGCCTTTCTTTACTGGGTCAACTGCGACCCCTAGTGGCTTGTGTTGGGCAATTGCGTGTAGACTGGGTCTTTGTGTCTTGCCCAGCTGGTATGGAGGAAGCTCCCTTGCTGAGGGCATGGCCAGCCTCAGGCTGCTTCTCTGCTGTGGCCACGCCCCAGAGGGGTAATAGACAGGGGGCTATTTGGCTGTTTACCTCCGTGAGGGGTCTCAGAGCTGTTGCCCAGGGGGTTAGTGTGCCTGGATTTCCCTGGAATTTGCAGCTGCTGGACTGTGACCTGGGTTTTTTCTGTCCTGCTGTTGTATCCCTGTCCCTTTAAGACTTTCAAAAAGCACTCGCTTTTCTTTGTCACAGGGGCATCAGCTTCGGGTCCCGCTCAGAGGTCTTGCTGCCCTGTTTCCCTAGTTTCCAGCCCTCCACGCATGCACTATGTCTGCGCTCTGGTGCGGATGGCTGTGGCAGGGTGTTTAGCAGTCCTGGGCTCCCTCTCCCTCCCCGCTCTGACTCCTCTCCTCCCACCAGGAGCTGGGGTGAGTGGCGCTTGGTTCCCGCCATGCTGGGGCTTGTATCTTACCCCTTTCACCAGGCGCTGGGCTCTCGCAGGTGTGGGTGTAGTCTGGCTTTTGTCCTGTGTCTTCTGGTCTCTCTTTTAGGATTAGTTGTATTTGTTGTATTTTCAAAACTATATATGTTTTTGGGAGGAGATTCCACTGTCCTACTCACACCGCCATCTTAGCTCCGCCCTCTCTATTTTTTTTCTTTTTTTAAAGAGCAAGACTCAGACATTTGTGAACTTGAAATGAAGATCTGATTTTATTCATCTCTCATTTACATTATAGATTTTGTTAGTCCGTTAGTTTTTCCTCCTTTAAACCAGAGGTATTATCCACCATGCACCCCCCACTGCAATTCAGGGTTGTGTCTTACGCAAAAGAGTTAATGAGATTAATGACTGTTGTGTTCATATTGTCAAATTTTGCCATGTCAGAGGAGGGTATTACCAGAAGCTTTGTCCACCTGCTTCTTCCCTTGGCCTATCTGAAATTGTCATTTTAGATTTCTGGTGTATGCTTGTGAAACCTTTTTTTTTCTTAAGAAATTTAAAATAATGCCTTATCTACAACTACTTAGAACTTCTATTTAGTGTTTTTTTTTCCTCATAGGAAAGCTGAGAACCAAAAGATAAGACATTTATTCAAGGTCCTGCTATCAAGAAATGGCATTAAAACACAAAACTACATCTCTTGAGCCTTTAAGCCAAGTAGCCTTTTTCTTCTGAGATTCTTGATGAGGATAACGCAACCTGCCTCCTACATTATCATACCACCCCCAACACCATCATACTACCCCCGACACCATCATACCAGCCCCAACATCATCATACCACACCGAGCACCATCATACCACCCCCAATACCGTCATACCACCCCCAATACCATCATACCATCCTTAATACCATCAGACCACCCCCAATACCATCATACCATACAAGTTGATTGTGATTTACTCCATCCTCTTAAACCCATCTTCCCTTGTTTGCATACTAATCCTTATTGATAACCACTATGCCTTACACACAGAACTTTAAGTAATAATAATATCTCAAATGTTTAAATTTGAAGATATATATGTGACTGGCCTGGAAACAGCATTTCCTAGAAAAGATTCAGTCTTTTCTTTTTATTTCACTTGCCACATGTTAGGAATATTTAATGAAAGACTTGCTCAGATATTTTATAAACATCAAGATCATGTTTGAAATAAGTAATTTGCTAGCCAAATATTATGGAACCCAATACAGAAAATAAGTTAGGTAATAATAAGGAGATATGAGATGGCAAAAATCTCTCTTTACTACTAAGTCACTCTTCTTTAGATAATCAGAGAAATAAATGTATATGATAGTGGTCTGCTTCATATGGCCTTTCTGCCATATTGCTACAAAACACAGGGCTTTATAAAATTTCCTTTGATGTCTCACATAGAAAAATGTTTATTGTCTGGTTGTTTGAAGTTGAAAGTCCTTTTGTAGCATTTTGGAAAAACGAATAATTTCATACTGTGTGCTATGGCTTAGAGAAGATTTGGAGAGCCATCATGCAGATGTCCTAACTTTGAATCCATCTGTTCACAGTACTCCCCTTCCCCAGCATAGCTGTTAGTGGTGAGCTGTCATGTTCCCAAAGAGATGAAAGACTATTGCCTCAAACCCAATTAAATGAAATAGAAAGACACTAGACTAATACAGTGTAATCCCAGCCAGCAACTCCTCTTTTTTTCCTGGAGAGCCTAAAAGAATTAATATTTTCTTACACAAATAGTACATTCTGCCAGATGCTGAAAGAAATACCAGAAGTCTACATATTTTGGAGTAAATGCAACTGTTAGCAGCTTTACATGGAATAGAAACCATTTGATGCTTATATCTTTATTAATTAAAAAAGTTTGTCTTATGAGTACCATTTAATTTGGGCAACAAATTATTCTGTCTGGAGTTTATATGCTACTTCCTGTTCCTGAAATAGAAGGGAGCAAATAGAAAGGGCTCACACTTCCTAATTCCATCCTGGAGCAGAACTCCAAACATTAGCATAATTGCCCATTTTCATGTCACTGAAGCTTCTTTAAGATGTATCTCAATGCTGAATAAAACTTAGAAAGAGTAGCATCCCCCTAGCCCTGCATCAAGAAAGATTCTAGTTGGCAATTCACATAGTTTTGAATAGTTTGTGACACGATACTGGAAAAATATGTATTATTCTTTCATAGGAAATTTCTGTGCACTCTGTTGGCTTGCTAATAATCTGCAGTGCTTGTATTTATTTATATATTTGTCTCAGAAGTTAAGGAAGCACTCATGACACTGTCTTTGGCATGTTTTGTCTTTTATTAATATTTGTACTTATTAAAGGTATTTGTTTATTCAAACTGGTAAAGTAATTCCAAATACTTAAGGATTTACAGTCTGAATATTTCCATCACCTGCACTGAGAAGCAGTGTGGTGTAGTAGTTGAGTGTGGACTCTGGGATCAAACTGCCTGGAATCAAATTTCAGTTCTACCCCTTGCTGGACCTGTCACCTTGGGAAAGTCTTGTTATCTTTTTTTGTCCAGTTTCTTTTATTGTAATATGGGGATATAGTAGTGTATATCTCACAGAGTTGTAGTAGCAAGTAAACATATGCAAAATACTTACTAGGCCTGGCCCATGATAAACACTACTCAGCTCAGGCATTAGCTTTAAGTAGGAGACGTCCCACAGCAAAAACCACGTATCTCACAATCTTCCTTCCCTACTACCTTCGTTTTAGACTCTTGTCTAGATGAAACAACTTCCAGATTGCTCAGGATGGAATGATTCCCTCTACTCCACTCTCACATTTTTGCTGTCTTTATTCTTTAAGGCAAAGACCAACTTGGTTAAATAATTATTTTCATATCCTGAGCGCTGTGTACATACTGATACCCAGTGAATATCCTTCTGAATAAAAAGGACGATCTTGATTTGGATTCATAATTTCCCAGAAAGCAACTCAAGATTTGAGTTAAACTTTGTGTACTTTCATAAACCTAAAGTAAAATTTTCCTTTCAAATCAAATAGGAAGTAGTTAGCAGTATCTTACAGAAATGTTCTAATCATGGTCTTCTATGTACTGAACACGTTTTACATGTGTAATGAGGTTTGTGTATTAGTGACATCTGCTACTGCTTAATCAGCACCTAAGAATAATACTGATTAATCATGACAATGAATTTAAGAAGTCTACATTTTCATTAAGTCTGTTTACCTCAAGTTTCATTACATTTTTTTTTCATTCTCTGGGTGTAGTTTCTACTCTATCTTGTGGTGCAGTTGTTAATCCTTACCCAGAGCAGATGTTTATCTTTATTTTACATAGTCTCTTATAAGCCTAAGGCCATTGATTCAAAGAGTCTTCTCATTTTTACTTATAACCCAACTTATCTTTACCATGTTACTGAGACTGTTAAGTTTCTAGACTTCAGAAAGAAAATATTATATTTCCCAGGATCATGGCCAGTTAATTCAGATGGTTAGAATATACTAACAAGGTTGAGGTTATGAGTTTGAGTCTTATAAGGACCAGTTGACTTTATGCTTTTCACCAGGATAACTCTGACACAAATGTGTGCTGAGAGAAAGATTTGTTGAGAGGTTGTGGATTCTTAAGCAGAACACCATGTCCATTACTGAAAAAAAAAAAGAAATAGAAAAATTCTGATGCACTCCTGGTAAGTTCTGAATGAGTAGAACCATCTTTGTGTATATAATGTGAATACCTTCCTTAGAACTCTCCAGCCTGTGGTTACAAATGAGACCACATGAACTGTAATAATGCCAATATTACTCTTATTATGTCCACTGGCACAATTCAGGATCCCTTGATTCTCTCTTCGAAAATGTCACCCAGTTTTGTAGGAGAAACCCTGGAGGTGTCTTACCTGTTCTTACACAGGGTATTTTCATATTCATCCACTTCAGGCCTTTTGCTGATATCTGTTCCCCAACAAGACACTTGAAAATGTTACTTTACTGTTGTCACTGCTGTTGTGCCCTTTTGTGGGGCCAAGATTTCCTGCTTAGGTTAATCTCTTCATGAGCTCTCCAAAGTAGCAAACCTTGTGAGGAGCCAATATAATACTCCAGGTCTTTTCAGATCTCATTGTGTCAGTGCCACTCTGGGTAAAAATGGGGAAAGTGTTACTCTGTCCCCAACTTATAGCACATTTTTACCTGGGCACTGAAGCAGTATTCCTTATGTCACTGTTTTTCCCTATTACTAATGTAAAAAGTAGCTCTTTTAGCTTCTGTCTCAAGTCTTTCTGTCTACAGGGCTCAGATCCCAATCATCAAGACTAGGTAGGACACCAGACACCATCTTGGCCTCTCCATTTTCCATTTTTTCTTCAGGAACCTGTACAAAACATGGATAAAACCCTCCCTCTTCCTTCAGCTCTGATGCAAACTAACTCTACTAATTTACCATAGTCATCCTGACTTGCTTGAACTCTAGCAGCAGACATAACAAGGCTCAAGCTGAGATCTCTACCTCTTATTTAAAGATGGAAACCTCCTCAAGAATCTGTATGAAGATTCTGTTGTTCTGAGCCATGCCAGGTTACTGTAAGATATACTCTATAGTAGGATTTCAAGGGAGTAGGGAAGATACCGGTGTCCACTTGTGGTCCACACATGCTTCACAGTCTTCTTTCAACTGTGGGCTGAATTCCTAGACTCCAGTCCCAGAGATGTCTCCTCTCACTTAAATCTTTTGATCTTTACAAAGATGACTTTCTGGAAGAGGGAACATTCCATACTCTTAGAAGTCATTTACAGCTGAGTGGAAATGGAGTTGCTGGGCAGATTTTGATAGGAAAAGAGCAGGAGTGAGTCAAGTGCAGAGAAGGAATATGGAGTACGGACTCCAGAAAGAGGGAAGAAAGGTGGAAGACAATCAAGCTGTGAGTAGGAAGATATACCTTACTGACTTCTCAGTGCATCATGAGGACCATGTCTTTGATGATGTTCCCTGTCTGTTAATCAAATCTCTGACACTGCATTCTCCATCCTGCTCTGTTGAGGGAAATAGTTTTTCTTTTCCAAATGTGATTTTGATGCCCTGTAAAAAAGCAGACAACACTTCTTCCCTCTTGTTTATGAACATTTTACCCCTTCATTCTTCTCCCTTCTCTTCTGATCTTCTATTACAATCACAAAGCCAACAACACCAATGAAAGAAACTAATGCAAAGACATCACCGTATATCTATCTTCTATGAAATCAAACAAGAGAAGTGGAATTAGTAAGGAGAAATAGAGTCCAGAGGTAAAGCTGCCTAGTTTTCATTAACAGGTACTCCGTAGGGCCCCACAACTTTATTTCCTTTCAGGCTTGACATAAGTAGGCTGCTTTTTATTTTTATGGTTGATCTATGTCATCATGGAAGTTAGCTCATCATAATGCCCTTGGAGCCAGAGAATCCATCAACCTCGAACCAGGTCAGTCTTCAATCCTACAAAGGATGTTATTCTCCAGAAAAATGTCAGTAGTAGAATATACAACCTATAAAATGACCTGCAGCATGGATCCTTACAATAGTGCTGGAATATTAGAATACTCAGAAGGATGGGACTCACTTGTACTTTATGCTCACTGAAATATGGTTGCTAAACATTAATAAGGATGTAGCCAAGTAAATATTATGACTCACAGCTCACTTTCAGAGCCATTAAGATTCAGCTTCATCTGGAAAGTCAGGTCTAAAGTAAAGAAGGCTGGCAGAAATCTTTGATCCATATTTGCCTTGAAAGCTGTGGCCTAGAATTGGTAGGTGGGTAAAAACAGGAGCTACCCAAGCAGCTATACATACTGAGGGACATTCAGCCTCTTGATAAGTCACAGCTGGTAGTTATCAAATTCAAATAGACTTGAGATTCCCACTAGCACAAAGAAAACAATATTTATCAACAGGAAAAGTGATATTCATTACTGCCATTTGAAGGTCATGCATATAAAGTATATATAAGTAATGCTAAAGCTCAGAGCTATTTCCTCTCACAATTTGGTAGATGGTGTGCCTCTGCTTTTTCCTCTGTACAATAGTCTGGTTTCTCCCTGTGGTAATGCCTAATCCTCTTTTCTCTTGACCTTTGCTACAATTTATGTTTCTTAAAAATGATCGTGCTATGCAGAAATAAGTAGAAGGGAAGCTTTGGGAACTGCAAGGTTTTGCATCAGAAGAGGGAGAAGATCCACAAATACCAAATGGACAATACCCAACCAGGTACAAAGTCAACAGAACACCTCAGGGGTAGAGTAGAAAACAAGCTGACTGTGAGGAGTAACACTTCAATATTCCTCTGATTTACAAGTAGACATGGGCAATGGATATGTCTGGAGGCACTTGGCTTGAAACCCTCTTGCTCCCCACTCCCATTTCATGTGGACTTGCTCTGACCTCGCTGACCTGTCGTATCTGCTTTGGGTCCTGTAAAACTAAAAGGAAAAGGCAGGATTTGAGATCCAGGGTTACTCTGTTAAGATGATAAACCAGTTAAAATATCTTTTGTGACCTGGGAAGAAAATTTAGTGAAAGCAGAATTGTTAAAAGCCATATAATATAGGATATCTTAGGGAACTTAGTTACAGGCCTTGTAGGCAGGCTGCTAGGTAAGCAGGAGTTTATGCCTGCATTAAAGAGAAGTAGTCGGGTGTTCCAGTCACCCAGAGGGCTTAGTTTGGCTTTTACAATGCTTTATTTAGGAAAGGTTCAGTAGAAAATAGGAAGGCTCCCACACTCAGGTTATGGTTTCTGTCATTCGGAAAGAGCTGAGATTCCCCTCTCACTGTCCATCAGCATAGTAAGATGCTATAGAGTCACTATTTGTCTTCTCTGTGCTATACTGCCTTCCCCATGACCCTCCTATATTATGTGTGCTAATCATAATGCCCCTTAATCCCCTTATCCCTCCCTCCCCACCCCCTCCCCTTTGGTAACCGCTAGTCCGGTCTTAGGTTCTGTGAGTCTGTTTCTGTTTTGTTCCTTAAGTTTTTGCTTTGTTGTTATACTCCACAAATGAGTGGAATCATTTGGTACTTGTCTTTCTCCACCTGGCTTATTTTACTGAGCATAATACCCTCTAGCACCATCCATGTTGTTGCAAATGATAGAATTTATTTTCTTCTTATGGTTGAGTAATACTCCATTGTGTATATGTACCACATCTTCTTTATCCATTCATCTACTGATGGACACTTAGGTTGCTTCTATTTCCTGGCTATTGTAAATAGGGCTGTGATAAACATAGGGGTGCATATGTCTTTTTCAAACTGGGCTGCTACATTCTTAGGGTAAATTCCTAGGAGTGGAATTTCTGGGTCAAATGGTATTTCTATTTTTAGTTTTTGAGGAACCTCCATATTGCTTCCCATAGTGGCTGGACCAATTTACATTCCCACTAGCAGTGTTTCTCCGCATCCTCTCCAGCATTTGTTGTTGTTTGTCTTTTGGATGGTAGCCATCCTAACTGGTGTGAGGTGATATCTCATTGTGGTTTTAATTTGCATTTCTCTGATGATTAGCGAAGTCGGGCATCTTTTCATGTGCCTGTTGGCCATCTGAATTTCTTCTTTGGAATGGATATTTATTTAGTACCTGCTATGTTCCAGGTTCTATTCTAAATGTTGGGGATTAAAGAAAATAAAGAGCTTGCTTTCATGGAGTTGATGTTCTAGTGGTAGAGGGAGAAAGACAAATATAAGCAAGTACATAAACAGATAAAAATATATTTTGTCTGATATATTATGTGCCAGCCGCATGAATTAACTCATTTCATCTTCACCAAAATCCTATGAGGTAAGACCATTATTATTCAATTTTCACATGTGGAAATTGGGCCTGACAGAAGTTAAATAACTTGCCTAAGGAAAGACAGCTAGTTAGAGACAAAGCTGGGGTTTAAACTCAAGCAGTTTGGGACCAAATCTCATGCTTAGAATTACTGCAATACTTGGCATTTTGGACTCTGTGTAAAGGCAGAGGGATGTGCACACTGTCTCATCAAGGCTGCAGGACACCAATTGGGACTATGCAATAAGGAGAAGAGTAAGGGAGCTACCTGAGAGAGCACAGAAAGAGAAGGGGGAATAACATGACTAATGTTTGAATATTTTCTATGTATAAGTTATTTTACATTTATGGTCTCATTTAATCCTCCCAACAAAACTATGAGATAGTCATAGCATACCCATTTTGCGACTGGGAAAATTGAGATACAGAGTGGCTAAGCAAGTTGCCCAAGGTTTCACAGCCTCAGGTTTCACAAGATTATAAATTTAGGTCAGTCAGTCAACTAAGTCCATGTTCTTTCTAATATACCATGCTGTCTCCAGAGAGAAGAAAAAGAAAGGCAAGGAAATCCAGAGCAGAATACATAGAGACAAAGTGAGAAAGAAGGAGAGACAGTAAAATAACAGCTTAATAGGTTTGGAAGGCCAGAGGACTGACAGTGGCTTAAGGAACGTTAATGGCATCTTCATCCTCAAACTCTTCTCCCACACCAAATTAGGTGGGTTCTTTGAGAGTTACTATGATTTGGTGATTTCAAGAACTGGCATGTCTAGTTTCTCATCAAGATGTGTGTTTATCTGTAAAATAGCCCCTAAGTACTTCATCATGTTTTATAACTGCTACTCTCATTGAATCAGGTGCTCCAAGAAAACAAGGTAAGTAAGAGCATAAAGGAAAATTTAAGACCCATTGTGTGTTTGAGGACTAGTATATAGTTATTTGATAACTGGCTTATTTTCTTCTTCAAAAGCACCTTGTAAAGCTGTCAACTTTAGTAAAATAACTTTAGAAATGCCTTGCCTGCCAACCTTTTGCTTTCTAATAGTATGGTAGTAACATTGTGGGAAAGTCAGGATCCTAGGCTGAAGGACAGTGCTGGCAAAGAAAGCCAAATGGAAAGCACTGCCTGCCTTGTGTCATCATAGCCTTTGTGTGGTGTGGAGAGGCCAGAAAATGGTCAGATCACCTGTGGGATGGGGCCAACCCACCATTCTTTTTTCTGGACAAGCAGCAAGTCTGTCTCTCACCCCTTGCCTTTCTCTTCCCTCCCCTTCTCTTCCCACACACACTCAAAGGCTTTGATTTTTACTGTTACACAAATAAATAAGGTAGTAAAGAGTCTTGCCTGTTCTCTTTAACAGAGCCCTAGGTGACTCCCCACAAAGGGAAGCTGAGGGAGGCCCAGTGTGTGGGAGAGTAGATAGCTCCATCATTTGTATTCCTCAGGCAACTCCTAAGCCTCCATTTTTGTTTTCAGATTAAAATACTCTTCATTGTCTATTGCTTCCTCAAAACTTTCTAGGAGTCATTACACATCCTGAACAACTAGGTATTTGTAAACTCATTAGGTGTTGGGAAAATTGGTGTTTTAGAAGGAAAATGTAGTCCTTTATACAATATATGTAGGGGACTAAACAAACTTTTGAAATTTACCTTTGGTTCTACAGAGCCAGGAAGTGGGATGATAACCCACTGCCTGTTGAAAACAAAGTTGAAGTCGGATGTTGAATATAAATAAATTATGAATGAAACTGATTTTGAGATTTTGGCAAATATATCGCTTTGAGGACCCAGAAACCAAGAAATTCTATTCTTGTATGTATTTTCCAATTTTACTATAAGGACCAAGGCAGACCACTTCTGTGACATCTCCTCTCACCAGTAGCCCATCTGTAAAATGGGTGCAATGCCATTTTAACCATAAATCTTCCAAGCCAATATCTTCCAGAGATTTTAATCTCAGTGTGCAAACAAAGTACAGAAAAATCGAGTTGACTTTTAGTGCGTTGACATGTAGGGTTGCAAATCTGGATATTGTTGTCATTGTACCATTTCCCACATTACACCTCCACCCTCAGCCCTGGCCATCTATGCAATCATTGTGGAAAAGTCTAGTCTCACATCGAAGTCTATACTTCGCAAATAAGTTAATTGAAGCACACTTTTGTTTTTTTGTGTTGAACTGGTGCCAAGTTCTCTTTTCAAGACAGCACTGACCACCTGCTGTCAGCAAGGGAAAGGAAATGGGGCAAAGAAATAAGAAGGAAATGCTGTAGGGTAGTCAAGAGGAAAATGTGATTATGGAACATGTTCCACGACTTAGGCAATCTATGGAGAGTAATTTGGCTGGTGAAGATCTTCAGAGTGTCATGTCAGCTTCAGAATATGAGAGCTGCCATCTTAATTTGGCTTGTAGTGATCCACACGGGAATAGAGGGACAGGGGAGCCAGTATGGATAGAGGCCAGACAAGAAGAAAACAAAACAAAGCACTTTGTTTATAGAAGTTTCCTCAGAGAAATAAAACCATTGCCAACTGCACAGTGGGAACAAGTATAATCTTAAGGTTGATAATCCAGGAAAAGCCTAGCACCTAAGTCTAATATGAAGCTTCAGAGGCATGTCACTTGGAAGTGGTGGGACAAGCAGAAGAACCCCAGAAATGGGTAAGTGCATTTAGCCATCTTTTTCATTGTGGTTCCTGGCCACAGTTTTTAAGTGGCTTAAAGTTTCTCCCTTTATCTACCTAGCTACTCAGCCAGAGGATCCTGGCTTCCACATTCTTTACTACTAAGAACCAGCCAGAATTGGAAAACTGGACCATGGTGCCTATTTCTTGATAAACTGCAGGAATATGCATGCATTTTGATCATGTTAAGAATGTCAAGAACTTAATGGCCAACAAGCACATGAAAAGATGCTCCACACCACTAATTATCAGGAAAACGCAAATTAAAATCACAATGAGATATCACCTCACACCAGTTAGGATGGCCAACATCCAAAAGACAAACAACAACAAATGTTGGCAAGGATGTGAAGAAAGTGGAACCCACCTACACTGCTGGTGGGAATGTAAATTAGTTCAACCATTGTGGAAAGCACTATGGAGATTCCTCAATAAACTGAAAATAGAAATGCGGTTTGCCCCAGGAACTCCACTCCTAGGAATTTACCCTAAGAATGCAGGATCCCAGATTCAAAAAGACGTATGCACTCCTATGTTTATCACAGCACTATTTACAATAACCAAGAAATGGAAGCAACCTAAGTGTCCATCAGTAGATGAATGGATAAAGAAGATGTGGTACATATACACAATGAAATATTATTCAGCCATAAGAATAAAACAAATCCTACCATTTGCAACAACATGGATGGAGCTAGAGGGTATTATGCTCAGTGAAATAAGCCAGGCAGAGAAAGACAGGTACCAAATGATTTCACTCATCTATGGAGCATAAGAACAAAGCAAAAACTGAAGGAACAAAACAGCAGCAGAATCACAGAACCAAGAATGGACTAACAGTTGCCAAAGGGAAAGGGACTGGGGAGGGTGGGTAGGAAGGGAGGGAGAAGGGGACTAAGGGGCATTACAACTAGCACACATAATGTAGGGGGGCACGGGGAAGGCAGTATAGCACAGAGAAGACAAGTAATGACTCTATAACTCTTACTACACTGATGGACAGTGACTGTAATGGGGTATGTGGTGGGGACTTGATAATGGGGGAAATCTAGTCACCACAATGTCGCTCATGTGATTGTATATTAATGATACCAAAAAAAAAAGCATCAAGAACTTGAGTTCCCTATGTCCCAAACTGACATAAGCCAGCCTCCCAAACAAGCTACAAATACTAACGCTGGGACATGCTGCAGTTTGACCACCTATCACAACTCTCTAACTTGATCCTCAAAATTTTTTATCCATTCGCCAGCCCTACAAGGTCTGCAGAGAACACTGAGTCTGTGGTAGATACTGTACTAGGGAATGAAATTACAAAGTGAATAAGATATAGGTTCTCTTAATCTAGTAGTGTACATATAGGTATAAAAAATTATTGAACTGTTATGAGTTAAGAGTTAAAGGAGGCATGTAATAAACTATGCCTGGGAGATTGGAGACTGTTCCACAGAGATGATAATGTTTAAGCAGGTTAAAGGCAGCGACATGATGGAAAAATATTCTAGACAGAGGGGAACAACAAGTGAAAAGGCACAAAGGCACAAAAGTGTGTGGTATGTTTAAGGAACCACTAGTATCCCAGTGCAGTGGGGGAACATATGGTAAGAATGGAGAATGCTAGTTATTGAAGGCAATCAAATAGGCTGGAGTAGACTCATGTAGAGCCTCCTATGATTAGATTAAAAACAAAATTAGACTTTACTCTCGATCACATTTTTATTAAAGTACAGTTGATATACAGTATTATATTGGTTTCAGGTGTACAACATGTGATTCGACAGTTATATACATTATATTCCCTGTGATATTCTTTCATCCCCATGACTTATTTATTTTATAATGGTAAGTTTGTACCTCTTAATCCCCTTCACCTGTTTTACCTGTCTCCCCATCCTATTCCACTCTGGCAACCACCAGTTTGTTCTCTGTATTTATAAGTCTATTTCTGTTTTGTTTCTCCAGTTGTTTTATTTTTTATATTTTATATGTAAGTGAAATCATATGGTATTTGCTTTTCTATGTCTGACATATTTCACTTTGCCTAATACCATGTGGGTCCATCCATGTTGTGGTAAATGGCAAGATTTCTTTTTAATAACTGAGTAATATTTCATTGTGCATATGTGCATCATTTTTCTCCATCTATTCAGTGGATACTTAGGTTGCTTCAATATCTTTGCTGTTTTAAATAATCCTACAGTAAATACAGAGGTGCATATATCTTTCTGAATTAGTAATTTTCTAACAAAAACAAGACCTTCTGACAGTTTTAAGCAGAAGTAATCATATTCAGATTAACATTTTGGGAATCTAGTTTTCTGGTATTGTCTGAAAGAGTAATTGGATGGCGATATTGAAAATTAGGAAACTGGTTAAGAAGTTGTTGCAGTGACTCTCATCCAACTGCTGAGTGGTAGGTCTTGAACAGTACATAGGATTCATTTGGGGTGGAGTGGCAGTTAGCAAGAGATTGTGGAAGATGAGTGAAAGGCTTAGTTTTTCAGAGATAGTTAGGAGTAGAAAAATGGCAGGCTTGGTAACTATTGCTATGTGTAGCATGAAGTAAAGGAAGGAGTAGAGCATTTATCCAGGGATTTGTTGAGAGTTTTCTTCAAAGGAAGATAGAGCCTTAAAAAAGAAAAAAAAATCCAGAGTTGTCTTCATGAAGTCTGTTCTCTTTTTAGTACTTTCACACGTTTATGAAATTTTACATAGCATACCCTCTGCTACCAGGCTTTGAGACATATTAGCAAAATTCAAATAGGAGAAGATAATAAACCTGCCAAAACTGTGTGTGTGTGTGTGTGAGAGAGAGAGAGAGAGAGAGAGAGAGAGAGAGGAGAGAGAGGGAAGGAGGGAGGGAGGGAGAGAGGGAAAGAGTCTAAGACAGAGACACAGGGAAACAGAGCCATAAACAAAAGCAACAACCATAAACAGAGCAGTCACCATATCATTTTATATTATTGCTGCTGACTCAGAAAGAACAGAAATTCATATGAGTTATATCTTCAAACAGTTATTTTAAAAAAGAAAATCAGAAGACAGAATCCCTTTACTTTAGCATTCTTATTAGAATCTTATCACACCTTTTGAGGTGACTTTGAGCACCCCTGATGCAGTTGATGGAAAATGCAGAGTGTCATCAAACCTGAGTTAGGTTGTCCTGTCATAGTGTGTGACTGATATGTATTTGTAACATTTTAGGCATCCCTTTTGTTTAGCATATTTAAAATACTGATGGTTAGTTGGCTTGTTCAGAGGAGCAAAGAGGGAATTTTTGGTTACTGCCTTGTTAAACTCTTTACCTTTTTTCACTACACATGCCAGGCCAGGAATTATCGGCTGGGTAAAGTTCAATTAAAGCCAAATTTAATTGCCACATTTCATTAAATTACTACTTTCTATTACTATATTACATGGAATTCTGTCTTTAAAAAAGAAGTTATCTAAATGTGAGAGTGGTTGCAACCTTTCTCCAATGCATGAAATAACTGGCATTGAATTTGGCCTTCTCTCAATACCAATCCTAATCTCTAGAATATGCCACTCACTCCAGAGCTACACTGGCAGCATTTTCATATTTTATGAAGAGGCAAATATCACACCATTTCAAGGAAATAAATGTGTATGTAATTTTTATAAATCATTTATTGTTGAATGATTGCTATGATTTCATTGTCATTCCAAATCCCCACATATTGAATTTTTACACAAAAGTATGGTTAATTAAAATTTGCTTTACATTTGATTAATGGTTTATGCTTTTTATTTTCTATTACTTCTTTGATTCTTATAACAAACCAGTGTGGAATATTATGAAGCCCATTGAGTTTAAATGCTATAGGTCACATGTCTAGCAGTATAACATGAACTCTGGTTTCATGATCTGCAGTCTTATACTCTGTGCTAGTCAGTAAGGCTGTCACAGATATTTTAGTTCTCCTTGTAGCCACATGGTAGGATTGTACTTTCTTGCTCAGTTGAAATTAGCTATGGCCACAGGACTTGCTTTAGCCATTGAAATGTGAGCAGAAGTGACATGTATCATTTCTTGGTGGAAATATTTAATTGCCAGTGCTCAACTTCAGCCTTTAAGTTATTGTTGGTAATTGTGGAAGCACATTTCAAGATTGGTCCTCCTTCAGCTTGTGTCCCTTGAGTGTGTACCTACCATGGACAGAGCCTTCACCCTACCAATCTTACATTGCACATGAAACCTAAATAAGAATCAAACCTTTGTTGTTTTAAGATAATGAGATTTAAATGATTGTTGTTGTGACATAACCTAGTGTATCCTGATGTATAGATACACTGTTTCCATAGGAATGACCAGTATGTTTTCATTTAAGTGTGTCTTCTTCAGTGCTTTATATCTGTTGAAACTTGCTCCTCTGGGGCCAACACTATTTTTTTTCAGCACAGCTAAATTAGCAACATTTTATGACCACTCTCAGATTAAAGCATGTTAGACTTGGTAGATGTGTTGAAATGAGAGTTGATATGCTATTTTCTTTAAGTGTAGTGGTGATAGATTAATCACAGATTGAGAGCTGAAGGAATTTCATGAGTCTAGCAATCCTACCTCCCACTTTTAAGCAGGTAAGCCCTTTCTCTTCCATCATTTTGTATGCTTTGCAGCAGAAAGGAAAATATTTGACATGAAAGGGGAAGGCTATGAATAGAAGCAGAGAAAAAGAACATGGCAATGATCACAATGTCATGCATTTGGAGACCACCTTGCCCTACTGAGCTTATGTACACTTCAGATATCACCAATGAAAGAGGAAAAGAGAAAAGAGTGTGTAGGAATTGGGGAGATGGATTAGTTATCTTTAGCACTGCTTTTTAACCAAAAATTCTCTTCTTTCAAGATAGAAGTGGATTTATCTGAATATTATGGATCATTTTTCGAAGTGCAAGTGTTATTACCACAGTATTAAAAGACCTTAATAATCAATAATTCAAGCTTAAATGTGGCTTTCCCCTTATCATGTTCAATATCCCATTCTCTTTCCTTGATGGATCTTGCCAAATCACTTACAAGCAAAAATGCAGTAAAGCCTATAGAATTGTAGAATCATGATATTTATAAATGGAAAAAGGAGCCTTAAAAATCATGTGGCTCAACTCCCTTTCTTACAAATAAAGAAACTGAGAACCAGAAAGAAGCGACTTGTTTCAATTCATACACAATTACTTGTGTTTCCTAGATATATACTTATGACTATCAAGGTTCATATCTGTTTAATAAAATCTTAAAAGTATCTCATAGCCAAGTTCCTAATTTCTCTGTAAGTCATTTTGGTAGCCTGAAATATAAACCAGGTTCTGCATATTGATAAATGATGATGATGATAATGATGGTGGTGGTAAATCATTCAGATTAGTTATGATATAGGAGGTTGGCCTGCTGTAACAAAGAAACCTAAATATGCATTGTCTTAAACAAAATTGAAGTGGTTTGTTTGTTTTTCCCTCACATGTTCATCTATTTGTAAGTAGTCCAGGGCTGATATGGAGGTTCCATGTTGTGAAGGATGTGGGATCCTCCTCGCTTTTGATTGCACTATCCCGTGTTGCCCTCGTCCACAGGATCAAAGATGATAATCTCATACTATGGTTATAATGGGTAATAATTGCTTCATGTGTTATTCCTTCCTGATAAAAATTTATTTTTACTTGACTTATTTTGAAGAGCATTGCCTTAATTGAAATGGAATGTTGCCTAGAATAATTAACACACTAAGCTTATCAGATTTGTCTCTGGCAAGGAGAGCGCTAAGGGATGAGATGATAAGATATGCCTACTAATGCTTAGCAATTTGACAGTATGGAAAGGGAGACTTGTGGGAGACTCACAAGAACTAGCCCACAGATAACCACCCACTCTATTTGTATATAGGATTAAAGCCTTTATTTGTTCCAATTTTGCCCCAATTCTCTCTTCTTCTAAAGAGGAAATTATCAAAGCTGCCTTTAATGATTAGTCCTTACATCAGATTTTAACCTCAGGTTTTAAAAAATTTACCTCCATCCCTGGAAATGAAGATTACCGAAGCAGCTACATTTTCACTTTTCCGTCAGAGTAAAGACAGTCTGCATGCCTGATGATGTAATAGATCATAAGAACATTTGGTGCCTTCAGTCTGTCCCTAACATGTCCACTATTTATCAGGCTCTGGATTTCTCCTATTCTGGAAGCATAAATACCTAGAAAGAAACAGAGAACAATTTACAAGAAACTTTTGCATCAGGAAAAAAGAAAATATACCACAAGTATAAGTGAATATGTCAAATCCCATGAAGCAAATTCTCAGAAGATTGTTTATTTTCCAAGAGAAAATACAGACTTATAGAATGCTTAGAGAAGTTTAAATCTGTATTGTAGCCAGGAAGATAGTTCATGGACAGAAATTAATTACTTTTTGGTCCTAAATCTTTCTGAGGTTAATGAGTTTTACATAGTGTCTTAACTACAAGTATACCTTGTTTTATGTGAACCTAACATTTGGAAATCCTAAGTGACACAAAAATCAAAACTAGTTCTTAGCTCTATAAAGTGACTCAAGACAAGATTTCTTTATACACTACAACAGTTTCTAGTTCAAGAGTCAACAAACTATGACCTGAGGAACGAATCTGATCAGCCCCTATTTTTGTAAATAAAGGTTTATTAGAATAATAGTCATGCCCGTTCATTTAGTTTATGGATTACTTATGGATGTTTTCATACTACATTAGTAAAGTTCTTGCAACAGAAACTATGACTTGCGAAGCATGAATTATTTATTATCTGGCCCTTTACAGAAAAAGTTTGCTAACCCATACTTTAGGGTATTAAAATGTTATTCAAATTGCATTAATGTGATTTATTTGGGGGGATTTAAAATACTTTGATATGGCTGGATAAAAGTGCACATGTACAGAAGTGATAGAGATGAAGCTAGTGGAGTGGATAGAGGTCATGAGGAGCTTGGTGTATTTAGCTAGAGTTTAATCTTTATCCTGAATGTAGAGGGAAACCGTGGAAGGTTTTTTAATTCAGTGAACACACATAATCCACTCTGAGGTCAGTGTGACAGATGAATTGGAGGGAAATCAATTGGGAGAAGTATTGTTAGCCAAGAAGGAAATGATGAATACCTGAATTTAGGTGTTTAAGGGTGAAGTACGAATGAAGTTTAAGGAAATAGGTACTAGTGTTACTAACAAGACAGAAGCAACATCATTTTGTGAATGGGTGAATGATGTTAGTAGTAAGAAAGAGGGGAAGGGGAGACATATGGGATGGCTTACAGACTTCTGACTTAGAAAACCACATGCATGGTGGTACCATATGACTGGCATGGAAATTTCAGGGAAGTCAGTTTTGTATATGTTGAATGTGATATGCTTATGAGACATCCAGGTAGAAATACAATTTGAACAAATTGAAACATCAGTCTGGAACACAAGCAAGAGCTCTGAGATATAGACTTGGAAGTCATCAAATATAACTAGAAATTGAGGTGATGGTTTGGAATAAATTATTCAAAAGAACTTAATAGAGTGAAGAAGGCCAAGGATGAGCACCAAGGGTAACACCAGTATTTAAACAATTACAGCGGAAGTCCATGAAGAAGAATGGGAAGACCACAAAGGACACTGAAAAGAGTAAGAGAAGAAAAAGAGGGAGGTATCACAGAAGCCAGGAGAAAATGAAATTTTATGAAGGAATATCAAATACCTAAAAGAGAACAAGTAATAAAGTAGTATCATGGCAGACAGTTATTCTTTGGGTTTGTGAACATGGAAGTCACTGGTGACCTTAGTGAAAGCAGTGACCAGGAAGGGAAGGAAAGAAAACAGTGAATATAAATTATATCTTTCAAGTATTTTTCTGTGAAAGACTGGAAAAGGCGAAAGCTAGAGGGAGTCTTAAACCAAGAGAGCATTTCTTGAGGATGGGAAAGACTTGTGCTTGCTCTGCTAAGAGGAAAGAACTTGCAGAGAAGAAGTTACAGGAAAGGCCCACTGGAATTGAAGGCTACCAAGCCAAGCAAAATCTGTATGCAGTAGAACCATCTTCTAGTCTCTCAGGTCACTGTGAGCCAGGCTAATCCAAAAAGAGCTGATATTTAAACTTTGGATGATAATTACATGTCTGAGAATACGATAGCTCACTGACAGTTGTTTTCTAAGAGCTGTCTTTCAACTAAGAGGAATATGTTTTTTTATTTTATTATCATTAATCTACAATTACATGAAGAACATTATGTTTACTAGGCTCTCCCCTACACCAAGTCCCCCCCACAAACCCCATTACAGTCACTGTCCATCAGCATAGCAAGATGTTGTAGAATCACTACTTGTCTTCTCTGTGTTGCACAGCCCTCCCCTTTCCCCCACCCCCCACATTATACATGCTAATCATAATACCCCCTTTCTTCTTCCCTGCCCTTATCCCTCCCTACCCTCCATTCTCCCCAGTCTCTTTCCCTTTGGTAACTGTTAGTCCATTCTTGGGTTCTGTGATTCTGCTGCTGTTTTGAGGAACATGTTTTAATTTCTTTTTCAATCAGAAAGGAATCACTGGAAGATCCAGAGGGAGTCTAGATAGCAAGAGGGTTTGTGGAGTATTGAATGGTCCCTTTGTTGTCTCTGATTATACTTGAATGTGTACTCAGAAAGTTTAGTATTCAAAGGTCACTCCCTTCCTTTTAGGAACTTGTGTTCTGTTAGGGTGCTGAGACATAGTTAATATGATAGAACACTTATGTACAACGCCTACATGACCCTACTACCTTGTCAATGTTAGAGGGACTTCATGGGAAGAACTGTAGATATGCTACAGGAGTATTGGGGTGGTAATGTAAACCAGTAATATGGTTAATTCTTTTATACAAGGCAACTACAAAAAATTTATTCAACAAAATTTCATAAGTGCCTACTAATGCAAGGGCATTTCATTGATAATAGACCTGAGGACTGAAAAATCACCCCTTTTTTAGATGGTCTTGGGTGACATTACTGGAAAGTTACTTCTAGAAATAATTGCAAAAATAAAGGATTCCTAAACTTACTTTAATATTCTTGTTGAATATTGCTTAATGGAGCAATTAGTAGAAGGTTGAGCTGGAGAATTTCTTTCCAAAAACTCTCAATCCGTATCTTTGCACTCATGCCAAATACTGATGATGCTAACATAGTGAAACGTGATTTACCACAATCCATGTATGTGTCTCACCTCAGCTGGTTTGTACTATACCAATGACAGTCTATTTCTTCTGTTTTCCTTTTCTTCCCACATGGTAGGCACTAGGTACATAGTATTGTGATTGATTTGACTGATTTTTTTTTAATGTTTGATATAACTCTCCTCAGTCAAAATTGAGGGCACATTTTTTAGATTACACTGATCCATGAGAAAACATGTACCCACCCTTCCATCACCACTACCCATAACTCTATATTGAAGAAGTTTAAAGAACGAGAATATAATAGTTTCCCCTCTACTGACCACATTCCTCCACTCTCCCCACCAAACCCCCTCTCTTTTTTCCATTCTGTGGTAGAACCTAGAATGCAGTCAAAAATGTGATTTCCATTGGTCTGAAGTTATGTGAGCCTTGAAGAGTTCAAGATGTTTTCAGTCGTAGGAAAATTTTCACTTCCTTTCTATAAGACTTACTTTATAATCATCTGTAACATCAGAAGAGCTATAAGTACTTTTGACTAGTTTCCATGAACATGCTTATAGATCAGTGAATACATATGATTATCTCTCATTGGTAATAGGCCCTGAAGCAAACTATATTTTTTGAAGGAGGGGTCACTGACCATGTTCAAGGTTAAGTGATATGTCAAACATAGGGGTTGTATAAGATAGACCACGACTTCTGAGCTTGGTTTGATGGTTTAATATTTACATTTAACATTTTTCCTACAAGTATCTTTAATTATGTTTTAAATCACTTTATATCGCAGTTACTTAAACATTTTCTGAAGTAAAACAGTCTGCCTTACTGGAATTGGAATATTTCCTTTTTAGTTAAATCTTCTAAAATTCCAAATACCAAAGGTAAAGAAATGGAGAGGCCAAGACAACCCTGATGCACATGTTGTTGGAGCTCAGTGCAAAGTGAGAAACTTCCAAAACTGTGGACTCCTTGAAAGTAAACCACTAATAATTACAAAGGGAACAGAAGCCAAACTCTAGTCCCAGCACTGTCAGACAAATTTGTACTGTTGTTATCACTACGGTTAACAGGAGACACTGAAAATCTGTCAGTGATTTCCAAAGTCTATGTAAGGGGCCTTTGCTTTAATACCTTTCTAGAGCTGTGGGATCAATAAATATTTGTTGAATAAAAGAATAAAATAATGAATCTGTGTTGCCCTCAAGGTCCATGTTGTGGGGCTGTCTTGTAACTGAGATCCATTTTATATTGAGGGCTCTCTGCTTCTTCAGGAATTGAATCCCACTGGATAGAAATTCCTGCTACTACTATAGTATACAGCCCTCTCTCCTCAGGAATAATGTTACAGGCAGACTCCAGGGATTTGCCAACTGCCTGACATTTGCTTGACTCCCAGGTCTTGTGGATGAGCTTTCCACTGGGGAAAGAAAGTTCTCCTGGCTAGTTACATTTATACTTGGCATTTGGGAATATTAGTGCTACAATAGAGTTATTATTTTCCCTCCAACTAAATTTTCATGTTTGTCTTGTCATACTAACGACTTTCATTTCATATTTAGAAAAAAAATGCAAACCCTATGGTGACTTTTCAACCCCTAAAATAAATTCACATGAGGAAAACAAAAGTTTAAATGCAACCATGGCTAAAACTTTAAAACATATCTTAAATTTTAAAAAAGGATAACCAAACACATTTACTTTTTTTTTATTTCTCCAGGGCAACATTTACAAACTGGCCTCTACTATGGCATCCAGTAATCTATATTTAGTAATCACTGAAATAGCAGGCTGAGAATAAATAATAACAATAGCTCTAATAGTACTATATCTACTATGTATACTGCTAATATTACTAATGAACATTGAGACACTACTATGAGCCACATACTAAACTAATCCTTTTTAAATTAATTATCACACTTATTTGTCACAATAAATCTGTCCAATAGGTATTAATAGTCCACATAACAGATTAGGAACTAAGGCTCAATGAGGACCATGATTTGCTCAAGATCACATAAGTATGAGGATGTGAAAACCAATACTCAATTCTGATTCTACCTAACATCAGTCTGTTATTATTCATAGTCCATATTGTTTCCAAACATCAATAGGTTGGTAAAAATGCTCCAAATCAAAATATTGGACACCCTTCTTAAGCCCAAGATAAATGATTTAGAATGGTTGTAGTGTCCAGACCAACCATTACATTGATATGTAAGAGACCAGGATAGTCCTTGAAGTCCATATTATTCTTTGGCCTTACGATGCACACCAATGAATAGGACTCACATTGCTCTCTCTCTCTCTCTTTGAAATATTGTAGCACAGTTTTTACAACTTATTTTCTGCAAGTAAATTGTTCAGGTAAAACCATCTTTGCCCTCTACACTTAATAGATATGTGTCGGTAGATAAATCTATGATATTACTAAGGCTATTCAATGGAGCATTGATGAGAAATCATCTTATGTACTTTCCTGCCCCAAGTCCTGTATTTATATCCAGTGGAAGCAGACTAAAGTAAGATGAAATGGAAAAGAGGTTTTAAGTATACAGCCTCAGTTATATAGAAATAAATAGACTTGGAGAAGGATATTCCCAGGCAATATTTATGCCTTGGTGCTGGCAGGGGGAGGAAGGCTAAGAATTAATGTTAAGTGAGCCTCAAGTATTTTTTTGGCATATTCTGGCAAAGGACACTTCCTTGTGTCCACCAGCTGAATGACTGTACAGCTGACAACAGTATGCATCCCTCATTTCTCCTAACAAGTGGCCCAGGGCAATCACTTTGACTCACCTACCCTAGGGACAGCTGGGGTTTCTGCTAATGTAGAGCCTTTGACCACGATAGCAGAATAGAATGAATTCCAAAAGAAAGAGCCATCAGCACAGATTTCACAACCTAAGTACCTAAAGGTTGTAGAAAAGGGAAAGCAAACTAACTTGGCAGGCCAAAAATTATCAAATCAACACCTTGAGGCTCCTCCAAAAAAAGCTACTCAGAGAGTAAGGCGAAAACATATCTGTACGCTAACCTTTAAAGGGAGAGATTTGGGAAGCCCTTTCAATTGCCTCATAATTCATTCTGGTAGGCCTCATGAGGCCAATTTTGTGCAACTTAAAGAGTTTTATGGAAATTTAAAAAAATAAGATAGAAAATATCTTAAATTTCCATGCTGCTAAACAGGAGAGAAAAGTGTAACATAATTTAAAATTTCAATTAAAAATTAAAATACTGAATCATTAGTAGTTGGCCTGGAAATGCACTCTGGGATATTTTTTCCTTGTGTGGTCTCCTGTTAGTTTTTTTTCAGACTAATATCTAAAGTAGTTGAAAGTCCTTGGATACACACCAACTGTCATAGGACAGGGAACTTAGAAGCAAGGGCTTAACCTAGAATCTGGGCTTACCATCTGCTGTAGATGAACTACAAAAAGAATTAATTGCAGTTAAAATGGGGTTGACAGTACTGTTATGCTCATGCAATTTCTCTTTCCACAGCCAAAAAATGACACTTAAAATTTGATTTCTATACATTAAAAATAATGTTAACAGCTCCTTATTTGCTGATTATAAAAGTTACACACTTTCATTATAGAAATTTGTGAAGTGTAGGAATAATAAAGGAGAAATAATGACCTATAGTCTGGCTGTTTGATTATAATGGCTATTAATATTTCAGTATATTTATGGTCAGTTTTTATATAATTATATAAAGAGTATGAACTTGATATCTAATTGCATATTTAATTTTAATCCATTTATTTAATATTTTATTAGAAGCATTCACTGTGTGGTTAAATGTTCTTCACAAGCAAATCGGATTATGTTTTACGAGAATACCTGTTTTTAAGGTTCCAGATGGTTAGACTGCTTTCCAGAAAGATTGTATGAATTTACAACCATACTGGCAATATATGTAAGTCTCCATCTTGCCATACCCTCCAAGGTCTAGAACACACATACACATGCATATTTTAGGTAGGAAAGTAACATTTCAATCATTAATGTTTGTGTTATTTTTATTTGAGTTAGGATTTAGGTTTATAGGCTATGTGTATTTTTTCTTGAGTTATCCATTCATGTACTTTTTCACTTGGATGTTAATCTTTTACTGATTTTATACTATTTATGTATATATCAAGGATATAAACTCTTCATCTACCATATTTGCTGCAAATTTTATCCCAGCATCTTTGAAAAATAATTTATAAGATAAAATTCACCCATTCTTAGTATAAAGTTTAATGAATTTCGGTAATGGTCAGTTGTGTAACCATCCTAACAATCAAGGTATAGGATCTTTTCATCATCCCCCAAAATTCCCTTGTTCCAATTTATATTCAGTCCCCCTTCCTATCTAGCCCCAGACAGCCTACAATCTGCTTTATAACATTACAGTTTTGCCTTTCCTAGAATTTCATGAAATTGGGAGTATGCAGTATATGGTATTTTGTGTCTCTGGTATCTTTCCCTTAGCATAATTCTTTTGAGATCATCCATGCTATTATATCTGTTGGTAGTTCTAATAATTCTTTTTTTAATGCATGGATACACCACAAGTTGTTTATCCAGTCACCAGTTCCTGAACATTTGGTGTTTTTTTTTCCGTAGGGCTATTAGAATAAATCTGCTATAAACATTCTTCCTGAGTGCATATATTTTCACTTACCTTGAATATAATTTCTGGGTTATATGATAAGTGCAAGCCTGAAAGAAACACCCAAACTGTTTTTTAAATGCTATTCTATCTTCTTCACATGAAATACCATGCTGTCTTGATTGCTGTAACTTTATAATATATCTTAAAACCTGGTAGGTTAAGTCTCCAGACTTGTACTTTTAACAATTTGTTTTTGCTTTTCTAAGTCCTTTACATTTCATACAAATTCTTGAAAGAGCTTTTCAATTTCTACAATTTAAAAAGCCTTTGAGAAAATTGATTGGAATTGCATTTGATCTATAAATAAATTTATGGAAAATTGACATACTAACTTTTTAAGTCTTTCATTCCAAGAAATTGGCATATGTCTCCATTTATTTGAACATTCTTCAGTTTCTCTCAACAGTGGTTTGCATTGTTCGGTATACAAAATAGAATATGTTTTGTTAAATGTATCCCTAATTACTTCATATTTTTATGCTATTGTAACTATCATTTCTTAGGGAGAAAGCCTTCAGTCTCTTACTGTTAAGTATGATACTAACTGTAGGTTTTTTATAGCTGCCAGTTAATCAAGATAAGGAAGTTCCCTAGTATGCTGAGATATTTTTATCAGAGGGTATCACATTTTGTCAAATGCCTTTGTGCATCTAGTCACATGACAATATTTTTTACTATTTTGATCTGCTCATATAGTAAATTATTTGTTGATTTTCACAGTGTTACATTAACACTACATGGAATAAATCCTACTTGGCCATGAAGTATAGTTATTTTAATAAATTTCTTGATTCAATTTATTAATTTTTGTCAAAAATCTATGTCTATAATCATATGCCATTTGGATGTGTATTTTTCATTTCTTGTAATGTCTTTTTCTGGTTTTGGAATTCAGTGATACAGCCTTTGTAAAGTGAGTTGGGAAGTTCTCCCTTCTCTTCTATTTTCTGGAATAATTTATGCATCCATCATTGGTGTTATTTGTTCTTTAAGTATTAGCAAGCATTAAGCAGTGAGGCCATCTGCATCTCAAGTTTTCTTTGTAGGAAGATTTTAACTAAGAATTACAAATTTTTAATTGATATAGAGATTCTAAGGTTATTTATTTTTCCAAAGTAAGCTCTTTTGGTTTTCATCTTTCAAGGGATTTTGCTATTTCATCTAAGTTGTTACCTTCATTAACATAAAGTTGCTAAAATATTCTCATATCTGTTTAATGCCTGTTGGATAATAGTAATGTTTCCTCTTTCATACCTTATTTAAGGAATTTGTGTCTTCTTTCTTTTTATTCTGATCGGCCTGTGTAGAGTTTTATGAATTATATTGATCTTTTCCATAAAATGACTTTTTAAATTTATTTTCTCTGTTTCTATTTATTTTATTTTATTTCTCCTCTCTATTATTTAATTTCCTGTGCTTGCTTTGGGTTTAAGGTTTAATTTCTTCTTCTTTTACAATTTTCTCAAGATAGACATGTAAATCACTAATTTGACAACTTTCTGCTTTTCTAATATAAACACTTAATGTATAAATTTCCCTCTACTGCTTTTACTGCATCACACAATTTTAATACATTGTTTTTCAATCTCATTCATGTCAGGTGATTTCTTCTTTGGCTTATGGATTATTTAGAAGTGTGTCAGTCAGCATTGTCTGCTATAACAAAATACCACAGACCGAATGTCTTAAACAAAAGATACTTCTCTTTCACAGTTCTGAAGGCTGAGAAATCCAGGATCAAGGATCCAGCTGATTAGTTCCTAGTGAGAGCTCTCTTCTTAGCTGCCTTCTCCCTGTGTTCCCACATGGGGAGGGGAGAGAGAGAGCGAGAGAAAGCAGGACAACAATAGCAAGTGAGAGCACTCAGATCTCTTTTCCTCTTAGTGTCTTATAAAGACACTAATCCACCATGGGGGGGCCCACCTTCATGACCTCATCTAAACCTAATTACCTCTCAAAGGTACCAACCCAATATCATCACATAGGGGGTTAAAACTTCAACATATGAATTTTAAGGGGACACACCATTCAGTCTATAATAATAAGTGTATTGTTAAATCTCCAAATATAGCTCATTTTGTTGAATGTCCTATATGCATATGAAAAGGAACTGGTGCTTTTGTATTGAAGTTTCTACAAACAGCAATTAGGTCAGTTAGTTGACTATGATGTTCAAAGTATTGTATACAATTTCTCATTTACCATCTATACTTCTATCAATTTTTTGAGAGAAGATTGTGAAATCTTCACATGTTATTGTAGCTTTGTCTATTTCTCTTTTTAGTTCTGTTAGTTTTTGCTTTGTGTGTTTTGTAGCTCTATTATTTGGTGAATATAAGCTTAGTATTGTTATGTTCTCTTAATGAATTGATTTTATCATGAAATGCCTTCTGATAAATATTCCTTTCTCTGAAATTTACTTTGTATGTTATTGATATAGCCATTGCATCATTCTTTTAATTAGTGTTTTATGATATATCTTCTATCCATTTAAGCTATTTTTTTTCATTTAAAGGATGTTTCTTGAGGACAACACATAGTTGTGCCTTTATTTAATGTAGGTTTTTTTAATCTAGTTTTATCATCTGTGGCTTTCAATTGACATGTTTAGTTCATTTACATGAATGTGATTATGGCTGTATTTAAGTCTGAGATTTTACAGTTTGTTTTTTCCTTGACCAATTTTTTTTGTTCCTAGGATGCTCTTTCCCTGCCTTCTTTTGATTTGAGTACTTTCAAATTCCACTTCATTTTTACCATTGTGTTTTTCATTATATATCTTTTTGTTTTCAGTGGTTGCTTTAGGGTTTCCAGTAGTAGTAGTAGTTAACTTATTGGAGTCTTAAAATAATATCACTTCACATATATCATAAGAACCTTAAAACAATTAAGTGCCATTTCCTCTTACTGACCTTTGTGTTGTCATACATTTTATTTCTATGTATGTTATGAACACCACAATTTTTGTTTTTTTTCCTGCTTTATACAATTATCTTTAAAAACACTTGAAAGGAAAAAAGAAAATCATATACATTTACCCAAATATTTACTGTTTTGTTGACTGTCAAATTCTAGTTTTATAGTCTTTTTACCAGTATTTTAAATATTATACTCTCATATTCTGACTTGTATAATATGGAAAATGTTCAGTCATCAATTTTTCAATATTTTGACCCCTCATTCCATCCTCTTTTGCCACTCCAATTAAATGTATGTAGCGTATTTTATATCATCCCACAAATCTGTTCATTTTTTCCAGGCTTTTTCCTGGAATCACTAACTTTTCTTTTGTAGTGTTTAATCTGCTGCTAATTTCATCCAGTGTATTTTTCATTTCAGATATTTGTATTTTTAATTTCTAGAAATTTTACTCTTATCTTTTTACATATCTTTTGTGTTTTTCTTTATGATGTTCATGTTTATGACCTTAAACATATTAACTGTATAAGACAGTTTTACTGTTCTTGTTTGTTAATTCAAGAATTTACTTTGTTTTTTGATATGTTTCTAATGATTGATTTTTCTTGTGGCTGTGGTCATATTTTACTATTTCCAATACTGTCAATTGTGAATTTTATTTTTCTAGGTACTGAAATTTTTGTATTCCTTTAAATATTTCTAGATTTTGTTTCAGGATGCAGTTGTTACTTGGAATCAGTTTTATCCTTTTGAGGATTGTTCTTGAAATTTTAGTTGAGTTACAGAAAAGCCTTTAGTCTAGAACTAATTTGTTTCCATGACTAAGGCCTTCTGCAAACTGTATCTGATATTTGGGGATAGCTTTCCACTCCATCTGATAGAAACACAAACTGTACCCAGGCTGATGTATGTTACAAGAATTTTTCTGCCTAATCCATTCTGGTGATTGGTTATTTTCCTGGCTTCAGAAGTTTCCTCCCATATCTGTAACAGGTCAGTACTCAGCCAAACACTTCAGGGTACCCCTCTGAATATCTCCGGAATTCTCTCTCTGTGTGTAGTTCCAAACTTTCTAGTATTTAAATTACAAATTGTAAATGCCTTGACCTCCTCAAGCTCCAAATTCTGTCTCCTTAATGCAAATATATTATTGGCCTTTGTTGGGCTTCCCTTTCCCTGTGTTGCAGCCTGGAAACTCTCCTCAAGCAGGAAGCTGGGACAGTTATAAAGCTCACCTCATTTTGCTCCTTCTCCCAGAGATCATTGCCCTATTCTTTCTCTTGTCCAATATCTGAAAACTATCAATTCATGTATTTTGTCCCATCATCTCCTTATTTAAGGCAAGAAGTTAAATCTGGCCCTGTTAGTCTATCATGGATAATAGTGATAGTCCTGTATTTCTTTTTGAATCAATTTTGTAAAACTATTTTTCTATACATTTTTCCATTTTATCTTTTTTCAAATTTATTGACGAACGTGTTGATAAAATTTTATCTTCTAATGTTTATCTGTAGCTACATCTTATTTTTTTAAAGTATTTATTTGCACCTTTTCTTGTTTTCTTGACATATCTTTCCAAAACTGTATAGTTTGTTATACTGTTCAGTAAACCAACTTTTGCTTTTGTTGTGTGATTTCTATTTACTTGATATTGCTGTTATCTTGACTTGTTACTATTATTATTACTTCTCTGTTCTATTATAACTATTATCCTTCATTTTACTTTCTTTGAATTTATTCTGTCGTTCCTTTTCTATCTTCTTTGTGGGATATTTCCCTTATTGATTTTTTGTTTCTATTCTTCTTGTAGTATAAGCATTTAAGACTATGAATTTCTCTTGGAACATGGTTTTCACTGCATCCTATGTATTTTGATGTGCTGTGTTGTCATTATCACCAACTTTTAAGTGCTTTTTAAGTTCAATTATGATTTCTCCTTTGACGTTGAGAGTGTATTTCTTTTAAGTTGCACATTTGTGAGAATTTATTTTAATTTATATTTTTAAAATTTATTTTATTTTTTATTACTAACATCTAACTTAATTGCACTATGGACAGAGAATATTGTTTCTATGATACCTGGTCTTTAAAATTTGTTAAGGCTTGCTTTATAGCCTGGCACATGATCAATATATTTGTAATATGTGTGCTTGAGAACAATTTGGGTTCTCTAATTACAGAATGGAATTTTTTTACAGTTGATAATTTTAATGAGAGCAGAAAGTACATTATTCTTTCCTTTTTTGTTCTCAAAAATTGGTTTTATACTCATAAAATTATACCTTTTACCATAATTTGATACTCACCTATATTTTTTTCTTGTTTTCCATGTGTCCCTAACTTTTGTGATCATATCTTATTTATTTACCATGCTACCTTTAACATAAATCAATGCTTAAATATGCTTGGTAGGTCTTTATGTTATTTATTCTGACCCACCGATACTCTTCATACTAATATCATACTGTTTTGTGTATTGTACCTTTATAGTTCTTTTTAAAATCTAGTAGGGCAAGTTCTCTATTCTTCTTCTTAAATATGGTATGAACTATTCATTTTGGTTTGTCCCTATAGATGAAATATAGAATGACTGTCAAGTATAAAAAATCATGCTGAGAAAAATTAATTAATTCAGTACAATTAAGTGAAAAGATCTTGGTTGCATCATGTTACTTCTTTGTCATTATATCACCGTAACAATAGCATAGAGCATTTTATGTTCTTGCAAAAGGAAAGACATTCATTGGTGAAAAAAATGTTAATTATGTTTCAGATTTATAGCTTCCTCTTCATTTGCCTTGCAGCTAGCTTAATTACCCATTATTTAAAATTTTCCCAGAATGTGTTGAGTTGGAACAATGATGTACATTGACATAGACATTAATAAAAATATTTTTCAACCAAATAAATTTGTGAGAGTCTGGGTTAAACAATATTAAACAGGCATTTTACCACTGGAATTACTCTGAATCTTTAATATGCTGAAGAGCATATTATTGAGACTAATCAGTATAGAAATATAGTTAGAGGCATTTCCCAAACTTTTTTAGCTTGACAATCAGAGCTCTCTATGCTCTTAACCTAATCTTCTAGAACTGCTATAAAGAATAAGTGAATTAAAATTATAAAATACTTAGAAAAATGACTGGCACATAGAGAGTAGTTCATACATATGAGTTGTTTTTGTTAATTGTTCAAGTTCTTCCATCTACATAGAATTCCTTTCTTCCCATATCCAAATATGCCAAAGACTTACCTGCAATAAAACTTCCTCCATGACTCCCCAAATCCCTTCGCCGCCACCATCACTAGAGATTAGTCTTTTCTTTTTTGAGATTATGTCAAAATGTTTTTCATCTTGCATTTGGACAACAAAATACATCCTTACATATTTCCAAATTTCCCCATGGGGCTGTACTATTCTTGGTTGAGAATGACAGAGATGGGAGCTAAGTGAATTTGATAAATACATGTTCATTGTTTCTCAAAATAGGTATGAAAGTTCTCATTGAGCAAACAATGATTTATCTTTCAGGTACTCCTTTATCAAAGTAAGGTAGAACCAATTAATCTGCCTTCAAGTCTGTACACCTTTATGATTCTTCTCTTAAAAAGTAAACTTCAAACCACTCCAGTACTCTATAATTCATATTCCATTTCTGACATAACTTTTTTCCATATCTCTCTGTCAGATGGTGAGCAATGCAGAGTACAGAGTGCCCCCCTGAATTGTGTGCCAAGATTAAAACTAAATTTACAAATAGGATGTGAAGCACAGCTACACAGAAGATATGTAAAGCACATTATCACTGGGAGTTAGCATAGGTCCATTGAACTGATGAACAGGCAAAATAAAACCTTACAAAAACTTTGAGTTAGTACACACTGGTGTTGAGTCTAATGGGCCTGAGTTTGAATCCTTGCTCTGTTATTTGCTAGCTTACTAGCTGTGTGTGGTCTTAAATCAACTTCCTCATCTGTAAAATGAAAGTAATAATACCAGGGTAACAATAATACCCTGTTGTTACACAGGTTTTGCACTATAAAAAGGTGAACGAGGAACTCACGTTGAATGCAAAATTTAAGGGGCACCAAAAAAGTCAGTAATCAAGATAAATAATATTTAGTGCAGTCTTTTAAAACATCAAAAGTAATACAAAAATCCCTAATGAATGAAATACTAATTTTTTTTAAAATAAAGGCAAGATCCAGTCCTGTATTTGGATGATTTGACCTTACACACGTCTTCCTAATACTGGCACTGATTGTTAGGGAAGCTAAATAAGATAATGAGTGTAGAGTCATATTTTTGGTATAGTCCCTGCCTTGAATAGTGTTATAAACTATAAGACTGAGGAAATGCCCTTTTAATCTTGCAAAAAAAACTTCATAGTTAATAATGTTTAAATACAAAGAAACCTAACATGTTTCTTACTCTTTAAAAAATTTTTAATTATATAAGTAACACAGAAGCATATTATAGGTAAGTTTAGTATCCCCTTAAACCAGAAGTTTTTCTAAGCACTTACATGCATACATATGTAAAGCAAAAAATATAGTATTATTTTTTCTTGTTTTTTTCTTAAGTAGGTATTCTCCTTTAAAAAATATCTGCAAATTTGCTTTTACTTGATTCAGCACTGTGCCTTATCACTACCTTATCCTTAAATTCCTCCATAGTGTCCCACAGTATAAATATATTGTGATTTGTTCATTTAGACTCCATATTGATATTCATTTAGGGTTTCCAATCTATCACTATTTCAAACAGCACTGTAGTAAACATTCTTATACATGTATGTGTTTTTCTAGTTTAGATACTGAGAAGTAAAATTTCTGGATTTTGTGCTTTCATCAAAATACTTCATTATTTATCAATATGATGTTTTAAAAACAGTATCTCAGTTTGCTAATATTCTGTTGAGGAATTTTTATATCTTATGTTCATCAGGGATATTGGTCTGTGATTTTATTTTTTTGTGGTGACTGTCTCATTTTGGTATCAGGATAATGCCTCATGAAATTGGTTTGGAAACTTTCTTTTCTCTTCAATTTTTTTAGAATAATTTGAAAAGGATTGGTATTAACTCTTCTTTAAATGTTTGGTAGAATTTGCATGTGAATACATCTGATACTGGAGTTTTGGGGTTTTTTGGTGACAGGGGTTGAATTTTTTAAATTACTGATTCAATTTCATTACCTGTAATTAGTCTATTCATATTTTCTATTTCTTCATGATTCCATCTTAGAAGATTGTGGGTTTCTAGGAATGTATCCATTTCTTCTAGGTTTTCCAATTTGTTGGCATGTAATTGTTCATAGTGGTCTCTTGTGATGCTTTGTATTTCTGTGGTATCAGTTATAACTTCTCTTTCATTTCTAATTTTATTTATTTGAGCCCTCCTTTTCTTTTTGATGATTCTGGCTAGAGGCTTATCTTTTTTTATTTTTTCAAAAAATCAGCTTTTAGTTTCATTGATCTTTTCTATTTTCTAAATCTCTATTTCATTTATTTCTGTTCTTACCTTTATTTCTTTCCTTCTACTAACTTCAGGCTTTGTTCTTCTTTTCTAATTCCTTTACATGTAAAGTTAGATGTTTATTTGGGATTTGTCTTGCTTCTTGAGGTAGGCCTGTATTGCTATGAACTTTCCTCTTAACAACTGCTTTTGTTGCATCCCATAGGTTTAGGAAAGTCATATTTCCATTTTCATTGTCTTGAGGTATTTTTTGGCTTCCTCTTTCATTGATTGTTTAGTAACATGTTGTTAGTCTTCACATATTTGTACTTTTTTCCAGTTTTCATCCTGTAATTGAGACTTGTCTTGTGACCTAAAACATGATATATCCTAGAGAATATTTCATATGCAGTTGAAAAGAAGGTGTATGCTGCTGCTTTTAGATGGAATGTTCTGTATGTATCTGTTAAATTCATCTGGTCTAATGTATCATTTAAGGCTGTTGTTTCCTTATTGATTTTCTGTCTGGATGATCTATCCATGATGTAAATGGGGTATTAAATTCCTCTACTATTATTGTATTATTGTTCATTTCTCCCTTTATGTCTGTTAATATTTTCTTTATATGTTTAGGTGCTCCTCTGTTTGTTGCATACATCTTACAAATGTTATATCCTCTTCTTGAATTTACCCCTTTGTCATTACCTAATGTCCTTCTTTGTCTTTTGTTACAGTGTTTTAAAGTGTATTTTGTCTGATGTGAGTATTGCTACTCCAGCTTTCTTTTCATTTCCATTGACATGGAATGTCTCTTTCCATCCCTTGACTTTCAGTCTGTGTATATCTTTAGAGCTGAAGGGAATCTCTTGTAGGCAGCATATAAATAGCCCTTTTTTTTTGTTTTTATCTTTTTTGTTCCCCTATTTATTTTGATTGGAGCATTTAGCCTATTTACTTTCAAATGGACATTTTTAGCCCCTAAAACATTTACAAATTATTGATTCTTATGCATTTCCATATATAGTTGTTGAGAATGAGCATCCTTTCATATGTTTATTGGACATTGTATTTCCTACTCTGTGACATTTTCATATTTTTTGCCCATGTTTCCCTTGGGGAGTTTCTTCTTTTCTAATTGAATTTCAGGAGTTCTTTATATATTTTGGATACTAATACATTGTCTTGTATATTGTAAATAATTCAAATAATTATACCTAGACTACTGCATTTTGTTTAAATTTGCTTAGAATATCTTGTCATAGAGAAGTTTTAAGTTTGATGACATTAAATTAAGCAATCATTTTATTGAGTTATTTTGCTTTGTTTTTTTTAAAAAAGATTACTTCCCATTAAAAAGAAACATACATTTAATCTCCTATATTGAGTTCTATTTTATATAATATTTTTTATGTTTCATTTTTAAGCAATTTTGCTTTTTTGATTTTTTTATTGAAGTATAGTTGATATACAACATTATGTTGGTTTCAAGTATACAACATAGCAATTCAACAGTTATATACGTTATTAAATGCTCATCCCAACTAGTGTAGTTACTATCTGTCCACATAGAAAGATGTTACAGAGCTATTGACTATATTCTCTCTGCTTTATTTTCATCCTTCCAACTAATTTATATTATGAATAAGATTTTGAAAAATCCCAATTTGGCTTTTTTAATGGTATGTGGTTATGGATGTTTTTTCTTTTTTCTTTCAAAACAAATAGCAAGTTGTTCCAGCATTATTTGTTTGAAATGCTTCCTTTACCATATACTAAATTCTCAGATATATATGTGTTTGTTTTGGAGCTCTATGTTTCATTTATATATTTGTCTATTCCTATACCAGCACCTTAGTCTGTTAATTGTGAAAACTATGCTGGTTTGGCCTATGAGAGTCAGAGAAATTTCCATAAAGGAAGTTATTGACCAAATGTTAAAAGATGCAAAGGCATTCAACAGGCAGTAAAAAATAAATAGGCCATTCCAGTTAGAATAAACATATGCCAGTTCACAAAGGTATGAAGCTATTTGGCATATTCAAGGCCTCTCAAGTTGTGTGGTATTGCTAGAGGATAGTACTTATAGTCCAGGGTGGGTTTTGAGGCCAGAAAAGAAGATCTAGACCAGGTTATAAGAGGTTTTAATTGCTTTGTTAAAGATTTTGGAATTATCCTCAAGGCAGGGTAGGCCTATTAGAAGCTTTTAAATAATATGATCAGCTGTCTTTGGCACAAGCATGAAAATGGTTTCAAGGGGAAAGAGCCCATATAACTGCTGTAGGAATTCAGGGAAAGAAGAGACCTTGGCAAATTGGATTAGTCAGATAAAGCTTTATAAGGGAACTGTTAAGCTGTGAAGGAATGATATGTGGTTAATTTAAGTAGAGCACTTCAATCCATAGGTTCAAGAGGAGAAACTCTTTTACATTTAATTTATATTCATATCATTTTCATCCTATAAACTTTTTAGGATAAGGTACATTATAAAATAACTAAATCCAAAACATTGGGTATTGATATTGTCCTACATAATGTAACTTAGGCTGTCTTTATTACAAAACGGTTCAACAGTAGAGCCCTTTAAGTAATCAAGCTTTAAAATGACAAAGATTTTTCATTCACCAAAGGAAAAAAATCCTGAGAAGTTTTGAAACAACTAAGAATAAACATGCCTCCAATTTAAAAGGCAGCTTGGAAACTGAAAATGAAGGAAAGAGCAAGTGGACAAATAAAGCAGAACTTCAAGTTGAAGACTAAGCAGAAATAAGTTATTTTAGCAGGCAGGAAACAAAAAGGCTAGAGAATCATATCTTCTGATTTAAATATTTCTGACTACTGGTACAGAGCAAGAAAATGTAAATGGGATATTTAACCCTTGAAATGTAATTGTTTTAAAACAATTATCTGGTATAGATAAGGCCAGAGTTCTTTAAAAATTACTGGACTAACCTGTTGATAGGAGTATAATAAAAATAACAAAAGTTAAAATACTTTCAGACATCTATATTTTTTCCCAGTTGTTCTATGTGGAATTTCATTGCTAATTTAAATATTTAGTGATTATAACTAATTAATCATATAAAAAATAATTCTGAAGATAAAGATTAGCATATAGTATGAGCTATATTAGTTTCCCCTTATTCTATGTCTAAGAAAATCTAAGCTGCCATGCCTGCTATTCTAGCCTCATGACTCACCATGAATTGCAGTGGCAATTTCCTGAAATGAAGGCAGAGTACAGTAGGGAGAAACTCAACTCCTTTCTAGTCTCTGTTCTGAAACTTCATCTTCTGAATCATGAGAAAATATTGCACCCCTTGTGCCATAATCTCTCTACGAGTAAATTGCTATTCTGAGCAACTGCTTAAAAACGGTTTGGTTCTGTATGTTCAAATGTTTTAAAAGTTTGAGAAAGGAAAAAAAAGGGCTTGATTGACAACTGTCTTTATAAGCTAGTTAATTGTGCACAGCAAATAACTTGGGCAGAAATAAGAGGTTTTTAACTAAGGAGATTAATATTAATATTATTCATGAAAAGACAGTTTGTAATGATAAAGTTCTAAAAATGGAAATAAATGTTGCAATAGTTGCATAACATTGTAAATGTAATTAATACCATGAATTGTACACTTATGGTTAAGTGGTAAATTTAATGTTATGTGTACTTTACCACAATTAATTTTTTTAATGTCAGAAGGACAGAGAGAGAAAGAGAGAAAGAGTGAGTTAGGAGTAATCATAAAGAGTTCCCCAAAAGGAGCTTTTCCCTGGTAATGGAGCAATCACTCTATATATTACTGTCTTTGTAAAGTTTTAGCTTTTCCTTTTTTTAAGCACATAGAACCTGAGTAGAGTGAAGATAGAGTTATCTCTCTATCCTCTGTCCAGGAAGAATACCAGAAGTTTAAACTGAAGTGAGAACAGCCTGTGAGTCAGGAATAGATAAGGTCTTAGCAGAGAGTAATTACAGTTAGCAAGTGATTAAGAGCTTTCAGTGCCCAAAGTGACCAGCTTCATGCCAAGCCTTGATGCCCCATAGCCTCAATCAGAGCCAACAGATCAGGCAGGAGGCAAATAGCATTTGTGCTCAGGCCAAGACCTAGGGCAACTTTTCAAAGCTGGAGTGGTTCAAAATGAGTTCTAATTAGATTAGGGGGATAGTAGGGTCTGATTAAGCTAATTAGGATTGATAACACTATTTTATTATGATAGGTGTTCTTTTTACTTCAGGTATTTTCCCTTATGGTTTACTTCTGATTGATTCATGCCATCCAGCCATCACATTCATAGAGTTACTTTTAATAGACAATATATATGGATGGAAAAGAATTATGAGATATGGTTATTATGGCTTATCATACTGATTTAAGCCTGCAGGGCAATGAAGAGCAAGAATTAGTTGGATAATCATATCTATAACACCATGTGATGGCAACTACCTGAGCTACAGGTTTATTCAACTAAGCTAAAATAATCCAATTATCAAGGGCATGACTAATACACAGAATGTTTGGAAATTCTGGAAACATAAGGGATCTTCATATTTAAACATATGTTAGTTTTCATTCAACTTCCAAACATTTTGCTGGAAAAGTGCCACTAACTAGAAGTCATGTGAACAATAATTAATGTGAAAAAGTACAGAAATTGAATATTTTTCCTATGTTTCTTTACTTCTCAGACATCTCGTATTTGCTAGAGCTTACACATCATACTCCACGCAATGGAGTTTCTATTCTAGTCACCTTTGCAAGCCATAAGAAGAAAGAGCAATGCTTTTCTATTGATTAACCCCACCAAACTCTAATTGTGCCTTTTATTCTTTAAGAACTATGAACTTGAAATTGGACCATTATTGAAGTTTGATTTGTGTCCCAGATTTTGAAAGTGTAGGCAATCTGTGACTGTGCCTTAATGCTAACGGAAGAAAGAAAGAGTACTTTGGGGCCTACATTGATATTTCCAGGAGAAATTAATGAGATCCATACTTAAACTTTTAAAAGCACCCTTTCAAAGAGTCTGAAGGTTCATTTTGAACCAAAAGTGTCAGAATTCCACTGGGTACAAAGTAAAATAATATACTCCATGTGAATAATCAAGGTTGTTGACCTAATACAAGACTAAGTCCCCTTCTATGTGTTCTTTAATCTCTGTAGGACTAGTTGCCTTCATAGGGCCAGGAAGGACCCACTTATGGACTGCCTTGGGATCTGTGCTTAGAGAAACACAGATCTCTCCAACTTCCTGGGTAATCTATGAGCTCTTCAAGAAATAAGAGGGGGAGACATTGTAATCCTATGAGAGCTGTCAGTAGCGGAAATTGATGAGGCTGCCTGCCTGTGGCTGCTTTTGGTAACAGCTCACAGTGGGAAAAGTGAAGCCACAATCATGGAAATACAGACAAGATTAGAAGCTATTGCATAACCATCTTTATGTAACAAGTACTTCCCTGGCTGTTGGGTTGGATTTGGTTATGAGGATAGAAGACTGATTCTTGGAAACCATCTTTAAGTGACTTATTTTATTGAGCCAAATTTCTTTTAATCAGAGTATCTTTTAAAGGCATTTTCCTTTATAACAAATTTTTTATTTTTATTGAAGTATCATTTATATATAAGAAAATTCATATAGTTTAATTTATGGTAATTAATTTAATTAAGAGTGGTTTAATTCATATGGTACAGATTGATGATTAACAAATATAAACACCCATGTAACTATCATTCAAATTAAGGTAGAAAATATTTCCATCTCCATCAAAAGTTCCATTGTGCCCTTTGTAGTCAGTCTTCAATACCTCTCCCTCTCCCATTCTTGCCCCAGGCAACCACTGATCTTTTTTTTTTTTAAACTAGATTCATTTTATATATTCCAGAACTTCCTGAAAATGGAATCATTTGGAATATACTCCCTGGGTGTTTGGCTTCTTTTGGTTAGCATAAGGTCTATGACTCTCTCCATATTTTTGTGTGTATCAACAGTTTTTCTTTATTATTATTATTGTTATTATTGCATGAACATAACAGATTTTATCAGTTCAACAGCTTATGGGCATTTAAGTTCTTTCTAGTTTTTGGCTATTATGAACTATACTTCTATTAACATTCACATACAAATCCTTCAGTGGACATACATTTTTATTTCTCTTGGGTAAATTTGCTGGGCCATGTGATAAATGTATATTTACCATTATAAGAAACAATAAAATTGTTTTAAAAGATAATTGTACCATTTTACAATCCACCAGCAGTGAATGGGAAATGGAATTACTCTACTTCCCACCGTGCACTTGGTATTATCAGTTTCTTAAATTGTAGCCATTATAATAGGTGTGAAGTGGTATCTCATTGTGGTTTTAATTTGCATTTCCTTGATGATTAATGATATTGAACTTCATTTCATGTACTTATTGGTCATTATTATATTTTCTTTGGTGAGATACTTGTACAAGTCTTTTGCAAATATTATTGGGTGGTTTGTCTGCATATTATTTGGAGTTCTTTATATATACTGAGTAACAGTACTTTGTCAGTTAAAGGTGATGCAAATATTTTATCCTGGCCTATGTCTTGCCTTTTCTTTTCTTTTATTAAAGTATCATTAATATACAATCTTATGTTGGTTTCAAATATACATTACAGTGGTTCAGCAGTGCCTGTGATCAATTTATATTGTGATTGTGAGTTATTGTGCTACCTTTTGATTTTTTTAATAGTGTCTTTTGAAGAGTAGAAACGTTTGCTTTTGAGAAAGTCCAACTTATCAATTTTCTATTTATGATTCATATTTTGGTCCTATCCAATAAAGTTATTTTAATAAACATTATTGATAACAATATTTAATAATAATTATTTAATAATTACTGTTATTATTATGTTAAGAATCATTAAGGGCATGGGCTTGGGAATTGCTTAGACTTGGGTCCCAGTCACAATGCCACTTATTATGTGACCCTGAGCAAGTGACCTAACATCTCTATTTCTCAGTTTCTTCATATGTAAAATGTGAATAATTCTATTATGTACTTTCCAAGACTGTTGTGAACACTAAAATAGATTATATATGTAAAATACTTGATCCAGTTCCTGGAATAGCAAGCACTTATGAAAAGGTAATTGTTATTATTTGCACATGTGTGTCTTTGGAACTTTGTCATCATCTTTTTAAGACCCCTCTCTCTTTTCCTTCCCCATCTTAGGCAGACAGCTAAGAAAATTTCTCTATATATATTGAATGGCCAACTCTACAAAAGGATTATATCTAAAGAGGGCTCTACCACACTTTGGCTCTTAATGAGGCAGTAAAGATGATATCCCCCTGAAAACATGAGGATCATAGGGGCCAGTGAGCAGCGCCCTAAGTGTCCATTGACCAACTCAAGAAGCAGCTACTCAGTTCTGAGAATTTGCTTCTTTGGGCCCAGAGCATCATATAACTAACTCATGGGAGACCAACAAGCTCCCTTTTTCAAACATAGTTTCCTATATTTGATTTTAGGTCTCATTTCACTCTAAGACATTTTCCTTATTTTTAAATATCCTCTCAAATTTGGAAAGGTATTACTTTCTTGACCTTGTCATAATTAACAATAGCTATTTCTTGCTAATGAGCCATTACCTACAACTACTCATAATTCTTCTGACAGGCTGACAGTGACTAATTAACAAGGTTTGACCACCCTCTCAAATCATCTGGCAAGGCTTTCAGCTTTGACAATGAAAGCATTATTTGAAGCATACTTATCAAACTTACCTATTGTATGTGAATAATAAATACAGAGTTGCTATATATGGAAGTTTATCTTCACTGTGGGTTTAGCACACAATCCCTTTTAAAGCTCTGTTTAATGGATTATCTCATAGGGATTAGATGTAGTCTCAACTATTTCCCCAAGTATGAGCACCTACTTAGAGCATTAACATTAAATAATTGTCATAAAGAACTGATTTTTTTTAAGATGCCATTCAAAAGTACTATTAACCAGACAAGTTTTCCAAGAAGACCTTAACCTGATTACTTTGGAGATTGCCTTTTCTTAATATATGTGTCAGTTCTACCCACGATTCTAGTAACAAAAATAACCACACACACATACACACACCTACACAGAAGGAACAAATAGAGATAAAAGAAGACAAGGGGCCTCAGCTGAGAAGTATGGTGGAAAATAGAGATTTTTGCTCAATTAAAATCTCTAGTTAGAGAGGTAATGAAACATAGTAAAAAGAATGCTGGAGTTTAGAGTCAAAGTAAGGATTTAAGTCCCCTTTTTACCAGTTATTACATGTGTGACCTTGATTTGCAACCTCTGTGATCCATAGTCTCCATATACGAAAAACTGGGATAGAAATGCCTACATTACAGAGCCACTAAGAAAATTTAAATTAAGGCACAAAAACTTTGTAAAATCTAATAATGTTCTACAACAGTAAGGGAATATGAGGCAGTTATTCAATTATATCCTGGAATCATCCAGGAAAGAGGTTTCAGTTAGAATATCCATTGTGGTGAACATGGAATTGTGCTGTCCAGATTCCCTTTCAACAAGGGACTTGTTGCCCTGACTACTAGAAGTGTGTCTGAAGACAGCTGTGGATAAAGTGCAGGTGGCTGTGGCCAGGATTCTCACCTGGCTCAGGTTGGCTAGCTCACTACACACGTGTGGGCAATGCATCATTATTGTTCTCTGGGCCACATGGTGGCACTGCTGCAGGGCTGCAGGAGAGCAGAGCAGAGGCTGGAGTGGTGGCAGTGCTGAGGACAGAGACTGGAACGACTTTGCAGGTAGAGAGGCCCAGAGGATGGCTATGTGGGTAGAGAGGCCTAGAGGATGGCTGTGTGGGTAGAGAGGCCCAGAAGCAGAGACCAGTTTCCTGCATGCAGACTTGCTCTGAGTGAATGGGATTCTAGTGATTGACCTGCCACCGTGGGAATATAGTTGAGTATAACCCTTTCACCCCAAGTACATTCTACTGTCATTTCTTTGGTCACACTGAATCCAGAGTGAACTTACCTGTGGCTGAAACCCATTGACAAGACAATAGCCTTCAGCTTGTATCCCATTCAGCTGCTGCCTCACCTGCACAGAGCTGCCTCAGGGTCTTCCCAGGAAGCCAGTATTTATAAATGATTAAGACAAAGATATGAAGACCCTGCATACAAGCAGGAAGACCAATGAAGATGCTTTTGTAGTTGTCCAGGTGACAGTTGATGAAGGCTTGGTGTTGAAATACAGAGAAATAGGTATATTGAAAATATGCTTTGGACATAGATCCAACAATACTCAGAGTGAGAGGAAAAATGAAGTAAAGGATACACCATAGATTTTTGGCTAGGTATGTAATGAAGGTTTATTTTTAAGCCATATTAATTTTGAGATGCTTAATAGACATCCAGCTGGAGATGTAAAGGAGATGGGCAAATATATGAGTAAGAACTCAGAGGAGATATCAGGGCAGGAATTACAGATTTAGGGGTAATCTACATGACGGCATGGGACTAAATAAGATTACTTCCCTAGGATATGGGAACCTAGATCTCTGTATCATTCAGATATGGAAAAAAGTGATTGTTGATCTCACAGTTATATTGTTGTAGAAATATAGTACTCAATCAACTATATGACTTAAATTCAGTAACCACACCATTTAGAAAGAGGCTTCATTAAAATGAAGAGGTTTTTGGTTTTGCTGTTTTCTTTTAAGCTAATAATTGCAGAGCTCCTACTATGTGCTAAGTGATTAATATTCATCATCTTATTTAATCCTCACAATAAATCTATGTAAGCACTCCTATCATCCTGATGTTTTAGATGAGGAAATCGAGGCTCAGAGAAGTGAAGCAATTTGGACCAGATTACACAGTTAGTAAATGATGGAGGAGGTTTCATGGCCCTTTAGCCTCTACATGCAGTGCATTATAATAGCAACAGTAATAGAAGCCATGAATGTAGTACCTAGTATGTTCAGGTCTGATGCTACAGCTCTCACGTGTCTTATCTCATCTCATTCTCATAAAAACCCTATTAATTTTACAGATGATGAAACCTAGGCTTAGAGATGCTAAGTAACTTGGACAAAATCTTACTGTTAGTAAATGGCAGAGTGAGGTTTCAAGTACACTTTGTCTGATTCCAGAGCTCATACTCTAAACCATTATGTTATACTGCTTTTTATCTTCTATGACCTTAGATAAGTAGAAGGGAAAAATTTTTTCTGGAAGGGAATATAACTACTCCCAAATGCTAAGCCAATTGACAGTATAGCATTCAAAATGATGGGTATCTCAAAAAATAAATTTTATTAGAAATAAGATGAAGGTAGTTATTAAAAATCAACAGGATATCTGGAAAGCAACTGTTTAAGCATTTTCTAAAGCTATTATTACCTTTAAATAAACAATGCCAAAAGTATGAATCTGATTTTGCTTCTGAATCTAAATTGTTTGTGGCCATGTAAGAGAATGAGTGTCACTTACCAACATGGGATTTAGCCGATGGTTTTGGCTTATGAGGACAGTATTATCAAATATTCAGTAGACTTGAAGGTTCTCCTATTAACCATTTTTTAAAGAACAGGAGTTGCCCTGAAGGCAAGGACACTTATTGGGGCCCAAATCCCTCAACATGACATCAGCATAAAGGTATATCTGGAGTTTCCCTCCTCCTGTCACTGTTTTTTATCTCCCAAGGAAATGGTTTCTAAACATGTTATAAATATAACTAATTTCAACAGGTATTTAATGACTACATACAGTCCACAGCCCATTAATAACTGCTCTGGGGACACCAAATTGTTTTTGAGTAGTTTGGATGAGGCTTGTCTGCAGATTTAGTGATAAACAAATTTATCTCTCGAGGTACCTTACTGGACCAAGTATTTGTTGAATTAATAAAAGAACCTTCAAAACCTCAGGCCAAAGTAATGTTCAATAGCATGAATTTAGAGCATCATGGCAAGCCCACTGGTTTTTAACCAAGTATCTCTCCTATAAGTAGTGAGACCTTCCTCAGGAATAAGGCTCAAGCCCAAGGTAAAATGGATGCCTTTTGCCTCTGATCCATTCGAAAACAAAGTTCTAAAGGGCTCAGTAAAGGATTTGCTGAATGTTGAGTTGGTGAAAGTAAAGTCTAAAGCTTTCCACAAGATGGAAATATACTAGTTAACAGGGAAGGGACATATGTAGAATCTGTATGTACATTTTTTTTTTTTTTAGTTACTGACAGTCTTTCATGGCAATCACTGATTGTTGGTGTTTGGCTTAAAATAACGGTGAGTGAAATGTGAATATTGGTCAACAATTATAATCCCAGAGAAGAGAAAGTCTTACTCTGGTTCTCTGAAGCTGCTACCACAGACATGTCCTCAGGCACCACTGTTGGGAACATTTAAGTTGACCCATCTGTGTAGTTTACCACATTCACTCAGGCCAGTGCACCAAAGAAAGATCCAGTTATGCCCTCTGGCCTAAATATGTGTGCATGTGGGGAGATGGGGGAGTAATGATGGTTTAGTTCAGTGGCACTCAACTCCTCTGTCAGCACCACCAAGAGAGTTTAAATGCTCTTAGTAAGTATTCTTTGCCAGTGCTCCAGATTGGAAAATTCCACTTAACTTATTTCCAGTCCTCTGCCTTTTTAATCCCATCACAATTATACCAAATTTGATAATGGCCTAACAATCAAATGCTTAAAAATATTCATTTAGGAGCTCATATACACTTTACATATGTATTCAGTTGTAGCACAGTAAATAAATGTCCATTTTCATGAGCTGAATTAAAAGTAATAATAATAATAATAATAATAATAATAATAATAATAATAATAGAAGCATAGAGACTGTTTGGGATTTTCAAAATACCAGTTCAGCTAAACATCATGTCCTATGAACAAATGCACAGCTAAATGCATAGCAGCTGTCAGACACCAGCTAGAACAGCAGGAGCATTCTCAGGAATTTTTGTCTTCCAACATTTTTGTTCTGGGTCTTGTAAATGAGATGTGTTGCTTTATTTCTTTTACTTTCTTTTAATTATAGAATCTGAGAGTACATAATAGGATTGAAGCAATCTCTTCCAGTTTCTCTCCCAATTAAATTATCCTTTCTATAACACTTATGCCATTTAGACTCTTTTGAATGTCTAATTCAAAAAGGAACTTACATCCTTAAAAAACAGACTTTTCCATTGTTGAAGAGTGCAGACTTTTAGAAAAATCACTTTCTGTGTTCATTATAACTCTAATCCTCACTGTGACTTTTTGTCCCTTGAATAATTGAATAAGCCTTATCCTTTTCTACACAATGATTGTTTACACTTTTTAATACAGTTACTATTGCCCAACCACCTGTGACAGTCCTCATTCCCAGTAAACCCTCCTCAAGTTTGAAACCCCATAGTTTCCACATCCGTTCTTCATGTGAATTCCTCTTAAAACCTGCCCCTTTTCCTTTGGAACTATATAGATGTAGATTTAAATACTGACTCCCTATTATGTGAACTGTAAAATGGGCAAAATGATTACTACCACAAAAGATTATTTGAGAACTGAAATGACAGGCAATCATTTTTTTTGCATTTTGTAAATTAATAGATTGATTTTGATTATGATGATCATATTGTCATATTAATATTTTTATTGAAGTATAGTTGATATACAATATTATATTGGTTTCAACTATACAACACAGTGATTCAACAGTTACACACATTATTAAATCCTCACCCCAACTAGTGTAGTTACTATCTGTCAACATAGGAAGATGTTACAGAACTATTGACTATATTCTCTCTGCTGTACTTTCATCTCCATGGCTAATTTGTATTATGAATGAGATTTTGTGCCTCTTTATCCTCTTCACCTATTTCACTCCCCCACCTCAACCCTTCCCCCATGGTAACCACAAGGCACTTATCAGTGTCTGTGAGTCTACTGTGGTTTTGTTCACTTTGTTTTGTTCTCATACACCACATATAAGTGAAATCATACAGTATTTGTCTTTCTCTGCCTGGTTTATTTCACTGAGCATAATACCCTCTAAATCTATCCATGTTGTCTCAAATGACAGGATTTCTTTCTTTTTATGACTGAATACTCCTTATTTAATATTACTCATTAAGCATTATTCTGCCTGTGTAGTTAACATGTGTACATGTTAGTTCATTTAATTTTAATATCAAACTTAGGACATAATTACTATTATCATTTCTCCATTTTATATATACAGACATTGAAAGAATAAACCCTTGTCCAAGGCCACATATCGCATATCTACTTGTGACTGAGTAAGGGTTTGAACCCAGGCAGTCTGGTTCTAGAGTCTTCACCTTCAACTACCATGATTTACTACCTTTATTAAATGAGGTCATATATATATGTGTGTGTGTGTGTGTGTGTGTGTGTGTGTGTGTGTGTGTGTGTGTAAAGTACCTAATGTAGTGTCTGATATAGTAATAGTTTGATAAATGGTCATTTTCTTTCCCTCTTACTATTCTGCTACCCTTCTTCTGAGTACTCTTCAGGTTTTCAAAGTCATAAATGTGGACCTCATACTCCATATGAAATCCAATAAACTAAAACACAGGGGCAATTTCTTCCAGTCTTAGGACCAGGTTTCATTTGCACACTATACATGAGATGAATCCAAGTAAATATTCCTGTTTCTAATGTCTACATGAAGAGCCCTCCTTAAGTTATGGTCATTTGTTCATTTTTTTCAACAAACACTTATTGCATTCCTGTCACTAATTAGGCACAATATCATCTGTTGAGGATACAATAGATGATGAACAAGCAGATATAGCCCCTGCCTATATGGAACCAGTTTTAAAGACAGACATTAAACAAATAAACACAAAATAAGAATATGATGTCAAATAGTAAAAGATTACGAATGAAAAGATTAGGGTGCAATAGGAAAGAATGGTAAGGGGAACCTGTTCTAAATTGGGCCAGCAGGCACCTAAGGAAAGGGCTTCCCATGGAAGGAAATTTAAACTGAGACTCAGAGGGTGAGTTGGTGTTAGCCAAAGAAAGCATGGGGAAAGAGCATTCTAGGAAGGACTTAAAAACAGATTGAAGACCCTGAAGAAGGAAAAAGTTTGGCCTGGTCAAAGTCCTAAAAGAAAGCCAGTGTGGTTGGGGAAGAGGGAAGAGGAACCAGAATGGCTCCAAATGAGGTTGGAAAGGTTGACAGGCGGCATCATTCCAGGTGATTTTCCTGAACTAATGCTGCCACTGGGACTAAGTGGGACAATGTTGCAGAGTCACAGTCACTGGAGAGGTACCTTACAAGGAGGCAGATCAAAGGTATACAGTAAGAAAACCCCACAAGTGGTTCTTATAGCTCAACTGCGGCTTATATACAAACATGAAATCAGTCCATAAATACTGGTAATTCCTTCTCATTAACACCTCCACTAACCCATCACCTGCATCTACCACTCCCACTTAAAGTTGCACTACTGTGCCTAGTTTTTGCCCTCTAGTTGTACCCAGATATTCTTTCTAATCGGAGATCACTTAAATGTAAGAGGTGTAGTTGTAGCCCTAGATATGCAGCTGGGACCAATATATTGAGAGAGTTGAGGCTAACTATGTGCCACCTCATTTTTCTAATAGCAATAATATCAAGTCCCAAAGCTAGGCTCTGGAGTCACACTGGCATAGTGTGAATTCATAACTATGAGTTAGCTCTGTTACCAATCTTCTGTGTGACCTTGAACAAATATGTTAACTTCTCTGAGCCTCAGTGTCCTCATTTGAAACATAAGATCAATGATATTTATCTAGCAGGATGGTTGTGAGAATTAAATAAGATATTTAATGTGTGTGTAGGCACCTGCCACAATGCCTGACATGTAGTAGATACTCAGTAAATGATAACTATCACTTTATGAAATGAAAGAGACTCAGTCTCTTCTACAAAGTCACCATAGGGGGATCCTTCACATCCAAATCATAAAATGTAATTTATGTTTTATTATATTTGCACATGATTGTCTAATTTGGGGTTTGCTAACTTCAATTTCCATAGTATCATTATGGCATTATAGTACTAGCATCTGGACAGAGTCTTAGGAAATCCTCCCATTTTAGGGAAAATAGTGATGAAGAGACACATTATATGTATGATGAAGACAACACACACATATATACATATCACAAAACACTAATTGGTTTTTCCTTTTCTGTCAGTCTCTGTGCTAGGTCCTGGAGATATTAAAGGCTAATAAGCATAATCCATGCCCTCAAAAAGTTCATAGTTAAGTGGGCATGACAGATCTGTGTGGAACTGACTATATTACAAGGCAGGATCAAACAAGTGTTAAATGTGTTCTGTAGGAGCACAGATGAAAGAGCAACGAATTTTGCCTGTGGATGTGGTTACAATAACTACACCTCTTATGTGTATATGACTTCAGTAGGCATGCTGACAACTCCAGATTCATTTGCTTCACGACAACTTGAAAACTGCATTTCATCTTGTAACTTCTGAACACCTTACGATTTGGAGCATTATTTCCTCAGATCAATCAACAAATCTTCCCTAGTGGTCCTCTCTGTGTGAGGAGCTTTGGGGGATAGAGAAGAAGCAGATTATTTGGTCCCTGCCCTCAAGTACCTATAGGCTGGACAGTTGAGAGTACCCTAAGATGGTAATTAGAGAATAATAAACCATTCACGATTGAGCTGCCTCTGAGTATGCTCAGAGAAGAGAACTTAGGGTGAATTGGAATAGTTAGAAAAAAAAAGCAGAAATCATTGTTCTTGCATATTTAAACAACAGTTCAGGCTTCTAGAAACCACCCACAGATGTTTAGAGAGCCACTGAAATATTCTCCACTGCAGAATAACTCAAAAGAGAAAAATTCAATGTATCAGAATCTCTCCCAAAGCTTAATCTGAACTGATAGCACATTGCTTTAGGAGTGCTTTATTTAAATTCTGTTACAAACCTTAACCGGAATATTCTTAGTTGGTCCAAAGACAGGTAAGTTAAGCATGTATTAGAGAAGATAATTGACAGACTTATGGGCTCTCAGAGCTGTGTACATTACAGAATAGGAGCAACCTGACATGAGAAAAAAGCAGATGTGCAATGAAATTGTTTTAAACTTTGCTTTTCATCAGATGAGCCTTTGAAAAGGGTGTTTTGAATTTTTGAGGTACACTCACATCCTTTTGTCAGTGAAATGCCACAAGAAGGTGTGTTTGGAAGGAAACTGATGGGGAGTGAGAAATGAGAAGAGCTGCCAAAAGGCATTAATGAGTTGGAAGAAGGTCAGCAATCCATTTCTGAGCTCATTCAATCTATTACCTGAGTTCAGCATGGTCCCAGGTGAAACATGTGCTGACATACCCAGAACTCCCTCTCCAGCTCAGAGCAATGGAAAAGAGGAAAGTAAATGTGATGGTGGTTTTCAGGCTGCCCCTTACTTCTAAATATGATGAATGGAAATTTTAGTCTCCTCAGTTGGGAGAAGGTTTGAAATATAAACCTGGTCAATGGCAACTGTGCTTAAGTGGTGAAAGTTTTATTAGGTTTTGAAAACACAAAAAACCGCGAAGTTCTCCACACTTGTCATTTTAAATCCACTGAAATAGTGTTCTCTACCTGTCTTTAAAAGTCACTTCTGTCTTCTAAGCCTTACAGTTCTCAGTCTTCAGTATGAATCAGAAACACTAGGAGAAATTGTATAAAATGTAGACTCCTGCTACCCTTCACCAAAGACTCTCATCCAGTAAGTCTGAGGTTTGGCCCAGAAATCTGCAGAATTAGTGACAAGAGAACATAAAGTGATAATAGAAGGAAAACAGCTTTTCAGTTCATCTTAGAAACTGTGTTTATATTTATCTATTGTTGTTTTTAGTGGAATTGAAGAGCAAGCATGTCTGTAAAGGCAGACCTCCGAGACGTTGCAGGTTTGGTTTCAAACCACTGAAATAAAATAAATAAATATTGTAATAAAGCAAGTCAAATGAATTGTTTGGTTTCCCAATGCATATAAAAGTTATATTTATACTCCAGTGTAGTCTACTAAGTGTGCAAAAGCATTATTTCAAAGACACACTGCACATACCTTAATTAAGAAATATTTTGTTGGAAAAAATATACTAACCATCATCTGAGTTCTCAACCAGTAGTAAGTACTAATCACAGATCACCATAACAAATAGCATATTAATGGAAAGGTTTGAAATATCCCGAGAACCACTAAAATATTAAGACAAAGTGAGCAAATGCTGTTGGAAAAATGGTGCTAATAGACTTGCTTGGTGCAGGCTTGCCACAAACTGTCAATTTGTAAAAAACACAGTAAAGTGCAATAAAGTGAAGCACAATAATACAAGCCATGCCTGTACTTTAAAAGGCTTTCTTTCTTTAGTAGGAGCTGACATGATCTTTTGGGAATTTTAATTCTCTAAATTAAGACTGTACTTTGGGTGATTGACCCTTACTGCTTTGTTTAGAAAAGAAAAAAAATTGCCATATTGTCCATAAAGACCTATATTTAAATATCATCTTCTAATGAACACCCTCGTTTGAAGATTATGAATTGTTTCAATTCAGAACAAACATTATCCATTTTGCACTTATAACTCTAGTTCTCAAATCAAAATCAAAACTGCGGACAAGCTAAGTGACTAGCCTAATATCACATAGTAACATGGGCAGAGAGGAGACCATCTGTATTTTTTGAATCCCAAGGCAGTATTCTGTCAGGCAATCCTGCTTAAACTAGAAAATATGGTTGAAAGTCTAGGAATTGACATTTGAGACATAGATACTAAATGTTTTCTTGCCCCACCCAGCCAACCTTTACTCCATTACCACTTACCCCTACCACATCTCATCTACCCTAAACCCAAAGTTTTCTTTCCTTTCCTTGTTACTTGAAACCCTTGGGAAAGTCAGGAAGTTGTTCTCAGTGGCATGAAGTCGGGCTGATCACCATTTGAAATCAGATCTATCCCTGAGCCCTGATGTAAACAGTTTTACCACTTCACTTTGTGGCTTGGGTGTGAATGGGCTCAAAGGTGTGTGCTGAGCATGGGTCCCACAATCCCATTCCACAATTAAGGAAGCTTAGTTGGCTTCCCAAAGTCAGCTCTCCTCAGCCATTCCACATATGGCAGGTTCAGGAATGGCACCTAAGTTGCTGAAATCCTTGACTATGGTGTCTCTGTGAAAGTTTACTTTCTCTGTTCAGGCGAGACTATGTCAGCAAAATCCCTTTATTTTGCTGGAGTTTGCATGTCTGGGGATAAAGAGGGTGGGGTGGGGATGGGAGGAGCATTTTCCTGGTGCTGACTCTGCTTTTGCTCCTTTTGCAAATAAGTTGGCAAGCTGTCCTGGGGGAGCTGCTTTGAAGCCATGGTGCATTGGTCTGGCTGCGCATTTAAAAAATGAAAAGACCCAGCTTGCTTACTCTAGCTCAATAAATAGATTAGTCCACCAGACATGAGGAAATCATGATTTGCCAATAACTACATCTGAAGAATCTGAATTGTTAGCCAAAGCATTCCTAACTTTTAAAATCTAGATAACACGAGGGACAGGAGATTTTTATATCCATTGCATAGCTATTGTTAAAAGACTATTTTACAAAAATATATAAAATCATGGCTCTTGCGCAGATATAAAAAATGAACACACACTAAATTCTTTATTTAATTCACTAATGAGGAAAGAAGCTGATAAGGTGTTATGCAGTCAATCCAAGGGAGAATTCAAGAAAAAAGAACATGTTTATAGAACATGAATATTGAAATGGATCTGTAAGTGAAGGCAAACCAGCATCGTTCAAAGTGTGAGTGGTGGCAGGGTGGGTGAGGCTTTGGACATCCAGTGAATAGAATTTATATGTCCATGGACAAGAATTATTTTGCATTACTGTCAGTTTTCTACAGTTCACAGAGTTGTAAAATTGCTCAAAGACAGTGAAAAACTTCAATTAGAGATAGTGGAAGGGTGTGATCTAAACAATGGATAGTTTTCCATTCAAACATAATTTTTTCCCCCTGCACTGTGTAAGGGGAAATGGCTCAGACCTTGGCAAGACTAATCAGTGGGCTATAAGCCAAAGGCTCCCCACTGCCAGGTCTCCGTGATCCTGAACTGGCCAAGTTACAAAAACATTTCTTGAGCTTTGTTTTAGGATGATTTCAGCCTGCTCCTGGATTCTTCTTTTTAACTCTGTTGCTTTGAAATGGCACTATTTGTTTGTGTGAGAGTTGCAGTGGCATGACAAGGAAACAGAAGATGAGATTAGCCACTTCACAGAAAAAGGTGCTATAAAGCCACCTTTTCCCCTTCCTATTCCACTCCAGATTCCCTTTTCCCAAAAAAAGAGAATAATCCAAGGGTGTTACTCTCTCCCACACTGTGAAGCCCAGCTTGCCACAACAGTTTGCTTTTGGTAAACTTACTTTCAGTCTTCTGTTTGGCAGATTTTTCACCTTTTCTTTCTGTATATTTCATTTAGTAAGAGTATCAGGGAGACCTGATATATACTCTCTCTCTCTCTCTCTCTTTCTCTCCCTCTCTCTCTCTCCCTTTCTCTCTCTCTCTCTCCCTCTCTCTCTATCTCTCTCACACACACATACACACACACACACACATCACATATATATCATATATACAGGCACCAGAAATTAAATCTTCAAGTTTATTCCCCAAGCTATGTTTATCCCCCTAAGCTAATCCAAAATGCTAGGTAATACCTAAATCATGTGACTTTGGAGAATTATTTTGTTCTGAGGTTTGAAATCAGATGTGCCTTATTGAGGCAGACATCATAGAGAAAGGAAAGAAACTCTTAGAAACTCAAAGTATGGTCCTACCTCAGCAAACTTTGTAACCAAGGTAAATTCAGTTTATCTTTCAGCCTCACTTTCCGACCGTGGATTGCTAAAACCCATTTCAGCTCTGACAATTTCATGATATTCTAGGGGTTGGCATTAAGCCAACAGTAAAGCCAAAAAAGCAATCTAAACTCTACCTCAAAGGATGCTGGGAAGCCACTGAATTTCCCCTCCTGACCCTCTGTTTAACTCTTCTCTGTGACCATCCTGTTGTGAGTAGACCTCTCTCACTTTCAAGTATTCACTGTCCCTTCACTAAGTATGAATAGCCACCATTTATTGAGTCCTTAGTTCTGCAGGCACTCTATCAATCACTCTGTATGAAGTACCTCAGTTATCACAACCGCATGTTCTAGATACATGCCATTATTAGTTGCATTTTATAGATGCAGAAATGGGGCTCCAATATAACCAACAACTTACTCAGGCCCCAAAGCTGGTAGGCATCAGTGTGTGATGAAAACGAAGTCTGTCTGCCTTCCAATTCAGAGCTCTTATTACTAAACTATGCTGCCCCCCCCATATATTTATCAAACAAGTTATGTGCAAGAACTGTGGAAAGCACGACGCAGAACTAAACATTGTACAAGATTCAACAGCTGCCCTTAAAGGTTGGGACCAAAGTGTAAAGTTGATTATTCATTTGGGTTTCATGGGGGAAAAAAAGAAAGAAAGAAAACTGGCTATAAAGTAAGCATTCATTGAATTAAGTGTCAATAAATTGAAAAGTGAAATTTTAGAGGAATAAATCATCTAAGAAAGGAAAACAGATATTACATATGAAAGAAATATCTTATGCTCCTATTTATTCACTCCCGTCCAAGTCAAAGGTCCCAACTCTACCATAATTTGCTATGTGAATGTGGAAAAATCCTGTTTCCTCTCAGGGTCTTGATCTCCTCACTTCTTAAGTGATGAGGATAACTAAATGGTCTCTAGTTCTCTGGCTGAGATGCTATGATTATATGATATCATAAGACTTTGTTGCCTACATCATCTGGGATTGAAGAGTGGAAACTGAGGATGATTCGTGCAAGGATCTGGTCCAGTTACATTGGAAGGATTCTTTAAAGGAAATGTTTATCTCCAGAAAAGCAGCCCATATAACTTGCATAGCCCCTTTTGTACAAAAGCCTAACTGGGATAAGGGGGAAAAAAGTGGTACATTCCATAGTATACTTTGAAATGTATCCATAGCATCTTTTTAAATAGAACACATTTGTATCTGATGGAAGTTGTCCAGGCAAATAGGAGGTACCAGAGAGGGTAAAGACATATTTCATCAGTGCATCTGGTGAAATGTATGGTCTAGCCAAAAGGTTAAAGCTAACTAGACCTAATTGCCGATAATTCAGATTAGGCATATTCAACAGCCATGAATGCCCCAACTATCCATCATCCTGTCTGGTCCTTCTTCACAGCAAATGGAGAGGGATGGTGAGGGCATGCTGCCTTGACACAGTCTCTAATTTCCTCAGAAAACAATTCTCCTTCCTTCAGCTTCCGGAATCCAATTTCAGCAATATATAAACAAAAAAACTCCGACCTGCTTCTCTAAGAGGCCATATAGTAGCCCAGTCCCTTATTGACTAGAAATTTAGCCTCCCTGTAAAAGGCAAGATGGTCCAACAGTCTTCAAGCCTCGGTGTCTTATGCAATGAGAAGGCAGGATTCACTCAAGGCCTTTACATTGTGATAGGCAGATGAAGGGATTCAAGCATGTCAAAAGCCCCTGCTCTTTTCCCTCCAACCACCTTCAGCAAAAAACCACAGCTAATCTACCTGTAGATCCTGGCTTTTGATTTGAGGAATCCAGCACTTTAAAGTAGTGTGGATTTTAATTAAAGAAGGGAAGAAGCCTGAAGTTTAGGTCCCTAAGGTGGTCTTTCCTCTCTGTCACTAATATTCCCTTTCCCTTCCCCCATCTTTTGTACCTTATCTTTTTTCAGTTTCACAGAATCTTTCCTTTGTCTTCTCATACTCTCCCAGGTCCTCTATTATTTCTCTCCCTTTTTTTGCTTTTCTGCCTGTGCCTTAAACCTGTGTGAACTCACTAAGGCTTAACTCTGCTGAAAGACACACAAAACTAAAGAAGTCACTGGCCCCTGACCTTCAGGATATTTAGGTGTGATCTTCATAAATTCCCTGAGGTTAAAGGCCTTGCCATATGCTTTTCCATCCTCCACCTTGTCTAGGGCTGGATGCTGAGCAAATTGTCAATAAATCCTTTTTAGTTAAATGTAATGGGTGAATAATTCCTCTAGGCTTCTAAATGTTTCTGGGAATAAGACATTCTGGCTTTTGACAGATGACAGAATTTGACATTGACATGAAAACTCAAAACTTGGCCTGTTTGAAAGACCATAGATTTTTAATAATCCTATTTTATCAGTACTGAATGAGACTTGTTAACATCTTCAAGAGGAAAGTCACAGTTTTCATTTTTTATTGAAGGTAGTGCAGGAAGGAGTTAGAATAACTTCTTTCCAACAATTCTTGGCAACAATCATTCTTCTATTTTGGCCCCAAACAGACACCTCACTTTCAGGAAATGACTCCAAATTGTAACTTAAATGTTAGCTCAGTGTTATTTCTGCTGAATAAAACAGAAGTTTAAATCTCAAATTCTAATAGGCTATGCTCTCTTCCCCTCCTGCATTATAATGTGCCTTCTCTGAGGCCAAATAATCTAACTTGTGTGGAACTTTTCATTATTCAGGAAATGATTCCAAATATAACACATCAAAATGGTTAACTTTCTCACTTGGGGAAACCACAGTCCCAGACAGATATAATCACATATGCCAGTTCTCACTGAGAGCAGTTTCAGCCACACCCGACTGTGCAAGTTTTACACAAAACCAAGTTTCTCTTCCTTGCTGCATTGAGGAAAGGAATTTGGCAAAGAAGTGTCTCTTAGTGCTCTAGTATGAAGGTATGCCATCACACATTCATTCATTTCATTCTGTACCCAATCAGAGAAACTTCCCTGACCTCTCAGAGAGAAAAGAGAGATGTTTGGCTATAGGCCAAACATTGACATAGACCATGTGGATTGAGCCTGGCTAAGCATTTTTTTATAGTCATATAGGCATTCAGACCAAGAGACCTCATAGATAAAGGGGCCAATCAAGAACCAAGCCAGATAGTCTTCATGCAGCATGTTATAGACCTAGGAAAGAATGAACATATTCATAAATTCTTAGGTCCCAACTTAAGATGTTTATTGATAATGAACATTTGCTTTATTTTTCCTCCAGGGAGATAAGATAAACCCAAAGTGACCCCCTACTTGCCATCTTAGTTGAGCTTATTTGATTGCGTGCACATTTCCCCTTTGTTTATTGATCTTTAGAGAATGTGAACCCAGGAATCACTGCTTAGCTTGAGCTTTGAAATTTCAAAAGAAAAATAAAAAACTAATAATTTTGCTATTGAGCCTTATGCTAATTTGACAACAAGTTTGTTAGGGTGGGACATCAGATGTAGGCAGAGCAGGTGACCTATGTGATATAAACTCAAAAGCCATAGGAAAGCTTCCCTATCCCCTCAGAATTCCTGCCGCTACTTCCACCTATTGAGTAATGTTTAAAATCTCACCATAAAGTGATATCTTTTAGACTTAAAGTTTTTGTTTCTTTTTAAAAATGTAATGTACACATACATATACACACCCACTAAAACCCCTAAGCTGTTCTCAGTGATTTATACCTCAGTGTGAATCAGAGACGGATGTTTGGTTTTGAATTTTAGTTTAGAGGGAAGACATTTGTTGCCCAGCAAGTGAAGAGGGCCACAGAAGGGTTACAGAGAAGGACCACGGGTCAAATACGTGGACAGGTGACAAAAGCCTTTGTTTCATGATTTTGCCCAGATTTGACTATAATAATGTTCCCAGTGGAGTAGTTTTTACTTTCCTTTCCTCTTTTAGGGCTCTGTGTGACAACTCAGGCAACAGTCTTATAGAGCTAAATTCAGCTCTTTTCACAATGGAGAGTGTGTCTTCTTTAGTATGTTTTTAGTGTCTAAGGGTGTGCACACCAAAATAAATGAATGAACAGTATTGACTGGCTTTCTTAGTTCACAAAAAGAGCATACATGATAATATCTGCAAGGAGTAGAAAAAGGAAAGTTGAGTCTTCCTCTCCTTATAATCAGACCTAAATTTCTCCCATTAACTCCAAGGCTAAGCCCTGCACCAATTTACCCCCAGTCAACAAAATCCGTAAGTAAACAATTTGCCATGAGAGACCAAGCAAAAGAAAGCCAGAATCTATTCAAAGATAGAAGGAAAATATTACAATGAAATGTCTTACATTCTTACACTAACCACTACAGCTTCCTTTGAAACTGAACAAAAGAGGACAGAACAAAGAAAAACGCCAAAAGAGACCAGCAGATTATAGGATGCAATTTACTTAAACTCAACAAAAATGTATTGACCCACCACAAAGATAAGGAAGACATGGTTTTTGTCCTCATATTGTAATGGTTGAATGGGGTTAATGACAGGTGTCAACCATGTAGATAAATAGTCCTAACAAAAGTTAGAATTAGAAAAGTTCAATAAAAGAAGCACAACTCAATTGCTCTGGAGTTCCAAATGAAGATAGGATAACAATAGTTAGTAGTAGTAGTAGTAGTAACTACAAGCATCTATTGAGGTTATTATATGTGAGATACTGTGCAGAGCACTTTTTGTTGAAGTACAGTTTATGTAAAATATATTACTTTCAGGTGTGCAAGATTGTGATTCAACAATTATATACATTATGAAATGTTTGCCATGATGACTGTAGTTCCCATCTGACACCATTATGATATTATTGATTGTATTCCCTATACTGTACTTTCCATCCTTGTGACTTATTTAATTTGTACTTGCAAGTTTGTACCTCTTTATCCTCTTCACTTATTTTCCCATCACCCTCCCTTCTCCCCTATGGCAACCAGTTTGTTCTCTGTATTTATCAGTCTATTTCTCTTTTGTTTGTGTATGTTTTACTTTTTTTAGATCCCACATATAAGTTAAATCATATGCATGGTATTTTTCTCTGTATTATTTCCCTTAGCATAATGTCCTCTAGGTCCATCCATGTTGTCATAAACAACAAGATTTAATTTTTTCTATGATTGAGTAATATCCCATTATATATATGTATCACATCTTCTTTATCCATTCATCTATTGACGGACGCTTAAGTTGCTTCCATACCTTGGCTATGAGAAATAACGCTGCAATAAACATAGTAGTGCATATATCTTTTTGAATTAGTGTTTTTGTTTTCTTTGCATGAATACCCACAAAGGGGATTACTGGGTCGTATGGTATTTTTATTTTTAATTTGTAAAGCATTTTTATAAGAATTTTTTCTCATTTAGTTTAATCCTCATACCAACTTGATCAGTTAGGGGCCATGATTATCCTCATGTTCTGAATACAGAAGTCGAAAGTGAGAGATTTAGTAACTTTCCTGTGTGGTCACACGGCTCGAAAGTAGTAGAACTAAAATATCACTCCAGAACGCATTGTTGATAGGACACATTTCACATTAGAGATAATATTTAATATGGTCCTTGAGGTGTGGGTTGGATTTTAACAAATAAGCTAATATAAGCAAAACTGAGGAGGCTGTAAACGTGTCTGACATGTTTAGGGGGTTGTGAATGGTAAGGCTTAGCTGCAGCAAAGCCAAATCTGTGGTGCTAGTGAAAGAAAGAGCCAAGTCAGGAGAAAAGCCAGTTTGGAAGGAAAGATGATGAGTATGGCTATGGACTTGCAATAACCTCACTGCTGAATTCAAGACCCATATATCTGTCTTAATTGAGGGAGAGATTGAGAAAGAAAAAAGAATAGGTCAAAAACAGAATCTTAGGACACGATCACACTGATGGGGTAGGAGAAGGACAAGCCATCAGCAGTGCGAATGGAAACAAAGCAGTTAGACTGCTGGAAGGAAAACCAGAGGTTTCTAATGTGGTAGATGTCATGGGAAGTCAAAGCGCCACAAAAAAAGGTGTTTAGGCCATCGTGTCAAATGCTATCAAAATTGAAGGAAATCGGGATTTACAGATTTACAGTAGGCTAAATTGCTAACACTTATTGATTACTTCTTATGTTCCAGATGCTGTGCTAAGAACTTTAAAGATATTGTCCCATTTAATCCTCAGAACCACTTGTAAGGTAGGGACAGTTATTTTCCCCAAACTTAAAGATGAGGAAACTGAAGTTTAGAGAGGTTAAGAAATTTGATCCAGGCCTAATAGATACTAAGAGGCACAGCCTGAACTTAAACCTAAATCCACTTAACACTGAAGCCCTTGTTGTTAATCTCTAAGATCTACTACCATCGAATTTATGGCCACCTTTGGGAGTTAGGTTTCAGAAGAGCAATAAGGATAGGAGTCAAGTAGCAAAGACTGATAGGAAAGGAGAAGACAGATGTGAGAATGATAGTGGAATGAGTGGGTGGTAAGACAGTGGAGGTTATAGGTATCAGCTTGTTCTGTCCACAGATGAGAAGGGTTGGCAAAGGAAGGTAAACACGGGGGGTGGGGGGGCTGGGGGGCGGGTAGCTTGAGAGGATAGAAGAGTCAAAGGAAATTTCTTTTAGGATATGGGAGGATGGGGCCTATTGTTGGCTGAAGAGTAGCCAAGAGAGAAGAGAGAAAGCATACTTTATAGAACAGGAGTGTGGCAGGGAAAGGAGGAGTAAGATTAAGAGGGGAAAGTTTCAACTTCAAAAGAAGAGACATTAATTAGGAATCCCATTCTCTTACCTTTTTCTCTTCTCTTTGATCCTATCAAAATGTGACTTCCTTATGTCTGATGCACCTAACACTTTACTTGAATGAGTATAATTACTTAATTATAATTGGTATATATTACATGAGACTTTATTCATATGAATATAATAATTGAAATGTGAAATTAATATGAAACACTAAATTCATTATGAATTATAAGTAATGATGACTATATTAGAGGTGTCAGGGTATGAGATAACATATTATGTTACCTCTGTGACAATTTAATTTTCATAAAAATGTTGGAAATAGAGAAAACATTTACACACACACACCCAGTGTGACCCTCAGATACAGACCATGTTAGAATGACCCTGGCATTCAATCAGCAAACATTTATTGAAAGTCTGTTATATTTCAGACTCTATGCTCTGTATTGGCATTACAGAGTTAAAAGACATGGTTTATATCCCTAAAGATCTCACAGCACAGTGGAGGAGGCAGAGAAATCAACACAGTATAGTGTAGCATGATAAATGCTGTGATAGAGGTTAAAACCATGAAACACTGGAGCACTAGATAAGGAGGCAGGTGACAGGGGGCAGGAAAGGCTTCCCAAAGGAGGTGATATTTGAGATGAGTTTTGACCTTGTACTATTGCTTTTATAGGGACCTGCACAAGAGGCCAGGCATTCCCCTAAGGGATCACGTTACAGGCAACAGCTGCAACTTACCACCCTGGCTTCATTCTCCATGTCTGACATCAAGGTCACTGAGCTGAAGTGTAAGGGGGATAGTATCTAAAATGACTCTAAACATAACCTCTGGGCTATTGGGTAGTAGAAGAAGATAAGAGCTATATGTTCCAAATTACAATCTAGAAAAGGGTAGCTTTCCTTTTTCCAGGGCTGGGATGGTGAGAAAGCAGAAAGGGCTAGAAGAAGGAAGGAAGGAACAGCTACCTTGCAATTAGATCTTTCTGCCTACTGAGAGAAAGTCTTATCTCTGTGTATATTACCTCTTGTCTTGTTTCAGTCTTTATTCTTATACCTTTTTCCACATGAAAAGGGATGCATATATCTCCCCTCAGGACAGAAATATTTAGAAATGAAAAACAGCCTAAACCAAGCTCTATTTATTCTTCCCTGGAAACTAGAGGGTGATTGTAGGTCAGTTTCTATTTTTCTCTGAACCACTTGGCCCATCTGGAATAGTCATTCTAGGAAATTGAAAACTAAATTTAAATTTTATAACGAGGAAATTCTGAAATGACTCCTTCAATCTGATCAGACACACTCCATTGCATCTCTCTGTCCAGGCATGACGCTGAGCCTCTGAAAAAACTCTGAATGGCAATTGTCTATTCTTTGTATTAAATTATTTGGCATTGTCCCCTATATCCATTCATTTGCAGACCCAGAGATCCTATCGAAAAGACTCAGCTTCAATAGTTGGCCTTTCAAATTTGCCTCTCATTTTCCTTTTCTTAACAAGAGGGAATAAGGACAAATTGGAGCAGGAAAGACTATGGCTAGACATAAGGGAGAACACCAGGGAAATAAAATACTGGGTTTGGTAGTATGAGAAAACATAATAGACTTTGTACTCTGGATGATTTTTTGAAAGTTTATTGTTTTTGTTTTGTTAACTGATCATTTGATGTTGTTATCCTTGCTGTTCAAGTGAAGGAGTTTGTAATAAAAGACAACATACTTGCTAACGACTATTTAAAGGGGAAACGAGCAGTAGATCCTGGATGATTTGCCAGTCTGAAGGGGGAAAAAGGTCTTTCACCCTGAAAATTCCTAAGATTCTACTTTATGATCCTCAGGTGAACTACAGATTCATTAGCCCTGCAACACTGACAATTTTCTCTTCTACCTGGGAAGGTTTCTTGCTCTAGAAGCCCCTTTAATGAGGTGGAAGAAACATCCTTCTAATCAATACAAAAGCATTTGAAATGAACCACTGCTTCAAATACGGCTCTTCAACGGAAAAGGAAAAAAAGCACTATAATTCTAAATAATTAAAACTGTTGGAAGAAATTGAATTGCAATTGAGTTAAATCTTATTAAAAATAAAAGGTTGCAGTTGGTAGCAGGGATTTTGTACACTGTAGGCACCTTGTATGGTGCCAAGTAGACTTCTGAAAAGAACAGAGCTTTTTTATTCATATGCTGGGATTTCCCTCATCTGTCTCAAGCTTTTATGTTGACTTGGCTTATATTTTTCTCTTATTCTTTGTCCAGAATCATCCAGGAGTTATGCCTCATGGAAAAATATTGGAGTAGAAAATTACATTCATGGTCAAATCAGTACTTCATTTATAAACCTGAATTAGCACATACAGTGTTTAATGATTTAGCTACTTAGCCATTCTACTTACAGGTAGGAATATAAGTTCTGTTCAGGGAGGTTTATTTTTCCTTTTCTTTTTATAAATTTTCCAAGTTAGTATTAAGTTGTATCTAGTTTAGTATTACATACTAGTATCCAGTGTGGATTTTGTCAGTTTTGTGCTTAGGAGAAAAGTCAGTAATTTTTTCAAATTTAAAATCACCCTGGATATCTCCATGCTATATCAATTTACAATTTGAAAACAGTTAATTCTTAAATTGATTTTATATCATGGTTATAACCTTTTTAATCCTCACATAAGAGCCATCAGCAACTGTACTGCATGGGACACAACCTACCATAACTCTCCATTGGGCGTTTTCTATACCCAGCTAAGTTAAATTCTTGCTCTTATGAAATATGGTACAAGGAAGATGTGAACATCTGTGCATTCACAATGTCACTGTTAAGAAGATCCTGAAAATAGAAATTCTAAAAAGGTGAGTAATGGAAAATCTAGAGTACATCTGAAAGCAGAGGAGCTCTGTGCTTGGAATTAAAGATAATGACTTATAGAAATGGGAAGCCTAAGAAAAAGGATAAACTCTCATAGAAAACTAGAATTAATTTTTTCTCCCCATACAACGTTTTTAATTTTGCAGTTTTCTTTGACTTCACACCATATTGTAGAATAACCATCTAATCCAAGCTCCATTTTTTTTCTAACGAAAATCTCCTTGTCATCTTCTCTCCTCACCTCTCCCTCTGCTTCCCGAAAGAAAACGAAAGATAGAAAAGGGGAAAAACCCTACAAACTCTCATGAAAAAGCCATGAGTTTAAAACACCCAAGATACAAAGTCTCTTGGCAGAAGTGACAAGTACCATATTGCATACTATTTTTCATAGTCCTCCGTGGAGTCACTGCTTTCTCATTACACCCAGTCAAGTCATGTCAAACTTGGAGGCTGCCCTTTCCCATCATTTATATCTGCCAATGCTCCAAAGAGAATCTGTGAAAAGCCACAACTATAGCTATGTATCCATATCTATCATGTTCTGTATCTGGCTGAAGACTTTGGGATTTACTTCTGTTTTGTGAAATACATGGGAGGAGCTTTTAGTAGTTACCATTGATATAACTCATACCTAAATTTATTCAGGTTTATGTTGGCGATTTGGATTAGGGCCAAGAGCTCACTTGAAAAAAGTGAATTTGCAGAAAGCTTTCAGTGGCCTAGTTGCTCAGCAATGCCTAGCTCCAGCACGGACCAGTCATAAACTTACTGCAAGACACCGCCACCCCCCCCCCACCACCCCCCCGTCTGTGTATCAGCCTGACACGAATCCTCTTGCTTTTTCAGTCTGTTTTCTCTTGTGCAGTAACTACAAGTAATGCTGCAATAATTCAAAACACCCATATATCCATTGAAGCCCCATTCCAAGAGGATCGTATAAGCCAGATTTTTGTGTTTGCAGATTAAAGTACTGATAATGTTTGCCTTCATTGTGCACAGATGTCTGGGGAGGACTAACAAGCTATTTGCCTAAAAGCCCCAAACCATTTAAAAAGTTCTTAAAAAATAATGTAAGGATTGGTCATTAAAGTACACAAAGCCTTTTCAGTAAAAAATATTAAGACAGACAAACAGGTTTGACCATTTGTATTTTTCCCCTTCCTTAAACCCTTTTGCTTCCCAACTAAGTTAATCTGTTAATGGCTGGAAGTGATTGACAGATGCAGCAATGCCAGTATAAGTGCTGTGGGAGTCCTAATTGGGTGGTTCTTTATGAAGGGAATTGATGGCTCAGTAAATAGAGTATTGAAAATAGATGGTAAACTCATGAAAATTAAGCACAATGTAGCTATACTTAGGCTTTAAATAGTTAAGATTGGAGAACTCTAGGCTAGCATCTCAGGTTCTGCAATTTATTCAGCCTATGAAGATGTGAGACTATTGAGAAATAGATTTTCTTGAGTTGATATGTCTACCCACAAAAATCCTTAATTTGTACTCGAATGCTTTTTTTGCTGGTTAGAATATTAGATCCAAAAGTTTATTTTTAAATAAAGTCTTGGAGTTTCTTTGTTCATTCATTCATTCAGTCAGCAAGTATTTACTGAACACCTACTCTGTGCCAGGCACTTTACTAGGTAGGAGGTATAGAGATGAATAAGATTTAGTCTTTGTCTGAGGAGCTCATAATCTAGTAAAGAGACCGGAAGAATAACTAGAAAATCTTGGTACCATGGCAAGGACTATAACGAAGCTAAGCATGATTCTGTGAGAATATAATGGAATCAGACCTCACTATTTGAGGAGACGGGGGCAGAAATATGGGCCTCCTTGAGAAGGTGATACCTGAGTTAAGATCTAAAAGGTGAGAAGTTAGCTAGCCCAAATGGGTGCTGGAGGAGTTTGCATATTCAAAGGCATGTGGACATTAATTAACATCGCAAGTTTGGGAAAAGATAAGTAATTTGTTGTCAGAGGAAAGGAAACATGCAGGAAAGTGATGACAAGAGTAGAGACATAGACAGATGTCAAACCATGGCTTATATGCCATGTAATGGAGTTTGGGGTTTATAGGCAACCAGAAGCCCGTGATGATGTGTAAATGTGTGACATGATTAGAACAACATCTTAAATTACTCCAAGAGCATTACAGAGGACCTGACAGCAAATATCATGGTAGAAGGCTGGATACAGGCAGATCGGTGAGGAGGCTGTTGCAGTAATCCAAATAGTAAGCAAGGTGAATTTGAATTAAGGTAATGACAGAGAGAATGGAGGGGAGGTAACAAATATTTGAATAGTTTAAAAGAAAAAAACCTTGGATCTAAGGGCTTGGTGATGGTTAAAAGAAAGATGGAGTGATGAGGAAAAGGAAAGATTCTGGAAAGAGTTCTGTGTTTCTGACTTGAATGACAAGGTAATTAGAATGTAGCCCCATCAACCAAGATAGAGAAAGCAGAGTGTTTATGAAAGCCAGTGATAACCTACTAAGGTTATGTTTTGCTTTTGATGTGTTCGGTGGGACACTCAGATGTGGATGTCCAGTATGTAATTGAATACATGGGTTTGGAGCTCAGGAGAAAGGCTTGAACCTTTATGTTTGTTTGTGTGCCTGTAACTCATATTTACAAATCTTGTGCCTCTGCTTTCACTACCTGGCCCTTTCTAAGTATTGCTCCATCACTAACACCACAAGATTTCTTCAAGTTCCTTATATCCTCACTATGTTCACTGACTGCCTAGGGAAGAGCAAAACATGTTACCTGATATCTACTCCTAAATAGTCTCCCATGTCCTAGGCCATTTTTCCCCTTCATACCCTGACTCCTTCCCTCATTCCCTCCTGCCCCTGTTCCCACCAACATTTACCTATCTTGTGTCCCATGCCTTCAGAACCCTGCTAGGTGGTTGGCTAATCTGAAAAAAATAGTTTGTGCCCAGGTGTAAATGATTGATTCTGGCCTTTTGTACCACACTAACGTAATAATATACTTGCTTTTTTTTTATAGACACGAAGAATGTGGGAATTAAAATAAAAAAGTAGAATAGCAGAGAAGGCATTGGACTTCAGTTGGCTTCCTTCAGTGTTTCTTAAACACCATCACTTAAACATCCTTCCTCACATATATTCTAGTTTCATTAAAAACCCTCTATTTGTACTTCTAGTCCACCAGAAACCTCTGCTCCAAATGAATTAGTCCTCACCTACTGTACTCTCCTGCCCTAGACCCACAATGCACAACCAATGTCCAAGTCCTTATCTCTCTTATTCAGGTTTGCGATGTGTTGCTTTTCTATCCCAACAGTAAAGCTGCCTCCTTGGCGATCAGGCTGCAGGGATCTGCAGAGTCATTTTTGCACTCTCCACTTGCCTGTTAAGTAATCAATTAGTCCTAGATGATGAGATGTGCAACTGATCCCAGGTCATTTAATCAGGTCCTTCTTTTATTCGATAAGAAAACCAAGGCCCATTATAAACTCTTGCTCCAACATAGTTTCAAAGCAAGGGAGTGAATGTTTATGTGACTGCCCTGAAAATTAGAGGTGTGGTGATCTACAGCCAAAATGTTCAATGGTGCAAGAAAGGCACAAAGCCTAAATTAGGTCAGGCTCTGCTAATAAGCATGGAGGTTCCAAGGCACCCACATCTGATAAATAGGAGGGGAGACAATTGGGGAACAGATGAATAACCATTATTAAACAAACACTTAGAACCAAGTTCTTCACTTCTGTACTTACCCTTAGGCATTGTACGATTACATACACAGCAGACTTTAATTACAGCATTCTAATTGTTTAAATGCACCCTGGCATCAATGTATGATTATAATATGAATTTTAGCCAAACTCAGGAAAGTTCTGATGGAAAACTAGTTACATTTTTTAAAAAGTTCAAGGCATTTACAAGATATTGAAGGATGAGCAGAGGGAGAAAAAGATGAATCAGAGGAAAGTTATGGTTATAATATTTACAAGTAAGTCTTTGAATAAAGAAGCCCTGTAAATTTAAAAAAAAAAGAAAGAAAGAAAAAAAGAAAACCAAGGCCCAGAGAGTGGACAGGACTAAGCTCACACAACTATTTGCAGCTGATTTTGGCTATAACCCAGCTCTCCTGAGACACTTAGGCCAGTTTTCTTCCCAGTACATCATAACTGCCTCTGTGGGCATGCTACCATCTCCTGCTCTGCTCAAAACACAATCCCCTATCACACCTCAGAATGAACTGGCTTGACTGACAAGACTCCATCCCCCATAATTTCCCTTTGGACCTTTAAAAGCCTGAGTATGCAGCCAAATACAACTTCTGGATTTTTTAAACTGACCTTTCAGTAGAGAAATACTCTTCTATGCCAGGTATCCCATCTCCTCTTTTGGCAAGGTTTCCAAACAAGCTGGCATAACTTGTGGGCCCCAAGGGCTAGGGTGGGTGCCTATAGCTGCAGGTGTTTGTGATGCTGATGGTATGTACAAAGTTGAAAGTTGAAAATTGTAGGCAGAGAGCTGAGGCAAATAAGCCAGAGAAATAAGTCTAACTAGATTGTCAGACCAAGGAGGACTAAAGGCAAGCGTTAGCAGCCAGAGTGTAGAGTCATCACGGTCTGAGAGGAGAAAGGAGATGTGGTTGAAATAGGCACACAGGGGAGTAAGAGAATGAAGACCTGAGGCAGAGTGCTCTTGCCTACATTTGGACTTCTGTGTGTTCTCTTTAGTATGTTGCAGAGATGGGCCAAATCCCTGTACAGGACCAGCGGCAAGGACAGAAGCACCACTACAGGCTGATAGAAAAAGGTCAAATGTGCACCCTTCTTGGGTCATGTTTCTGGCTCTTGCTTCTTTGCAAGAAAATTGGACTGAAGTTGATGGTCCCAGAATTTTACCTTCTCTGGCTCAGAAAAAGTTTCACAGCTGGACAAAGTTTTACAGTGTCAGCAGCTGGACAAGCTCCTTTTCAGCTCTGTCCATCTGCCATCCTTCATGCCCAGTCAGCCTTTGGCATCTCAGCTGAAAACTGCTCAGGAGGGTGCCATTTGTGCTGGTGATTCGATCCCACCCAGTGGTACCACTGTGACAATGACCCATCTGGCTCATATTGTCAATGTTGTCTTATGGCACAAAAATACATTTCAGCAAGCTTCTCCATCATACGTCTGTCTTATTTCAGAAACAAGTTCTCTGGCCCCATGTCTGTGTTTTCAGCACTACTCCTCCAGGAGGCCCTGCAGGAAGTCCTGCATTGTTGATTTTCATAAAGTGACAGCGAATTTCTGTCCTAAACAACTAATCATGATGTATTTTCTTCTCTCTTTGATTGTGTAGCTCAATGTTGCCACATCATCAGGAAGCTTTACCTAGTGGCTCCAGCCCAGTCTCCATTCCACCCTGCCGTAATGATTCCCTTCTCCCTGTGCACTTTTGTCATTTTGGTGATTCCTGGGTTGTTTCCGTGTGTTTGTTTTGAGGGGTTGAGTGTACCTTGTCTAATCAGATGGTAGAATCTATGGTCTTCGAAAGCAGGGACCATGTCTCATCTTAGATACAGACCCAGAGTCTCCAATAGAATGTAATATGAATCGTCTAGATGGTCTTGATAGGTGAGGAATCAAAGTAGTGTAGGGCAACAGAACTGGGTTCCCATTTGAGCTCTGCTGTGTGACCTTCCACAAGGTACTTGAGCTCTCTGAAGGCTTAGTTGCTTCATCTGAAAATGGGAGTATATTAGTATCTACTTTACAGAGTTGTACTAAAATAATTGAGATAGTTCAGGTAAAGTGCTTAGCACAGAGCATGGCACATGAGTGTTCAAGACATAGTAGCTAATATTATGGTTGGTGTCTATTCAGATTAATTGCCTAAACAACTAAGTTCTTGTGTCTGCAGTCACTGGAAGGCATAATCCACAACCCTGGCCTGCCCTGTCCACTCCAAGCTCATTATTACAGATGTGCTACTATCTCCAACACAGGATTAGCTTTATTATCTTTTCTTTTTTCTCTTTTGTTCTCTGGCTTGCTCTTCTTTACTTCAACTCTCCCAGACACCTTCCTTTTTTCTCATTCCAGGTTTCTTTTCCTGTCCAGCCTATAACGAGACTGGATTCCACCCTGGGTACCCAGGAACGTCCCTAAGCACTTTTTCTCTTGCTTTAATGCAGGAAGGTTTTCCTGTGTGTTCAGAGCTGCTTTGTACTTCAGACTGAAGGCATGACTGTATCACATGAAGGTGAAATTAGATCACAGCTATGTGTGAAAGGGTGAGTGTGTGTGCTTATTTGTGTGTCTGTCTGCATGTGTGTGCATTATCAGTGATTTTGTGAGGCTTTGTCCAACAGTTCAAATCCCAAGACTTTTTATTCTGTGAAGAGGAGCTAGGTTAGGGAGGGCAACGGGTTATAATTACTGCTCTTATTCTTAATGATTATAATCACAGTTAGCAGTATTTATCAACTTTGCTTTTGTAGGGCTAGTTATTTTAGGAAATTATCATTCCCTTTTTGCAAAGCATCATCAAATCATTTTTACTACCTTGCAAGAGGGCAGACTGCTGCTGGCCAAGTCATGTTCTGTCCATACCAACCACTGAGAACCTATTGTGTGCCCAATCAGGTGCTGTGAAAGATGCAAAAATGAGTAAGACAAAACCCCTACCTTCAAAAGAGTTTGATTAGTAAAATGTGGGTAAACAAACTTTTCTTATTAAGTCAAAGGCCCCAAGTAGACCCCTGAATCTAGCCCAGCCTATATCTTCATAGCAATGAAAACCTGCCTCTCAGTTATCCTGTTCTGGGGGTAGCATCATTGACAGACAGCCTCAGCTGCTGTACTCTGGATCTACTACTGTGTTAGGAGCCACACTTCTCACAGGCAACTCCCAGTCAATAATTGTGTGTAGCAAGGACGCTAGGACAGGCCCATTCCTGGGAGATACAGGACTTCTTTGAAGGATGACTTTAGCTCAACGATCCCCCATTGGCTTTGCTGAAACTTTCTTAGAACTGCTTTGTATTTTAAAACTCTTATTAACTAACACTCTTTCCTTTCCTCTCTCCTCCATGAGGGTCACAACTACATCAGAGTCTGTTGGCTCCCTTGGCCTCCTTTGTCTCCCTCCCTCCTTTGGCTTCCTCCCCATTTTTCTCACAGGTCACCCGCTCTCCCCAGTGTGACAAATGCTGCTGTGGCATCTGCTTCTCAGGGCACCTGAGACAACACATTCCACAACTCTGTCAGCTCATTGGGCAAGAGGCTTGGTCACAAGCTAGACCTGATGAATAGTCCAGTGCTTCAGTAGTTGTAGCATAATGGGAGAAAAAGAATATAAAGTTTTCACTTAAGTTCTCTGACCCTGTTGCTGTATCTTTAAAGGGGGACTCATAGTACTACTTGCACTTTTGTTGGGAAGAATCATAAAATATACACATAATCCCTATAACATGGTAAGCACTTGATACATTTATTCATATTAATGATAAAATAACTTTCTTACTAATGGCAGATCCTAGATAGTAATTTTGTAAATGAATGACAGCACTTTCTAGAAAAAGTAAAAATTTGCAGAGGGGAAGCAGTAAAGAAAAAGATAATCTGCAGAGGGGAAGCAGGAACTTTTCTGTTCAGAATTGTACTTTTGGGTCTTGCTTAGTAGAAATGATATTAGGAAATGTTCTGTAAAAACAGTTCTCTATGTAGAAAATGCTCTATATGGGGGTCCTGGAAACTCAGCCTGTGGCCTAAAATGCTGGGAACTTGTCTAGTTTGCTATGTGCAGGTTATCTCAGGCTGATAGTGGACAAGAAAATAACAAAAAGTAAAAAAAGGAATGAAGAGCAGGAAAATGAATTTCAAGTCCTAAGATACAAATTAATAATCAGATTTGCAGATATGGTTAATATTTAACTATCCTTAACAACTTCAACAGGTCTGTGATACCATGGGGCATCTGTGGAGGAGCGATATGCTCTGCATGGAGAAGAAAGGAGGGGAGCGAATTCTGATCCTCTCAGGGCTGCAACTCTACGACATTGTAGCATTTGCCATACTGAGGAAGAAGCTGCTAGGCGTTTAATGTACTTGGCACAGAGCCATTGTAGTGTATTCTGTTTTCCAAGGCAACAAAATGGTAATCTTTCCTTTGGCAAAAGGCAGAGGAAAGCTGCTCACCAAGTTCATGTACTTGCCTGAGCATGGAGAATTCCTGTGAAGGCACTTAAAGGGCCAGGGAAAGCATAGCAGGGCAAGGCTTGTAGTGCAGTCAACCCCCAAGTGCCAGTGTGGGCTCAGAGCCTTAGGCTGAAGGCAGAGCAGACTATATTATACCTAGTGACAATTAGTGTGTGAGCAAACTCAACAGATTATTTAAAGCTAGGGTTGAAGCCTTCTAGATTGCAAAATACCATTTTCTGAGTTATTGGTAAATGATAATAAATTATAGCTGAGAGATCCAATGTGCTGCTAAGGATAATATACCATTTTTAGCTCTGCTTTCCATGTTTCCTAATGTTTCTAGAAAAAAAAAAGTTAGTCAAGATTTAGACAGTATATTCCACAATGGGCTAGCCACTATCTCCTTGCATTAGTCAGCCAATTATATTTACTGAGAGCCCAATTCTGTTGCCCAGAATTCCTTAGTTGAACTGATTCCTCTACCCAGCATCAGTGAAGCAAAATGAGACAAAGAGAGTGGATTCTAATAATGGCCCTAAAGTAATAAAAGATCCTAATGAGCCATTTAAATTGTCAAGTGAAGATTAAATGATGTTAGCTATATTTTCAGTGTTTTTTGTATTTGGTTTCTTTCCAACCCCTGATAAAACAGTCACTGATTCTGGCATGATACCGCTAATGACTCTCAGGTTACCAGTGTGTTTGATTAACCAGAATGATTTGTATTGCTTCCAGTACTAAATTATAGTCATTGCAAATTTGAAAACATATTAACCAGGCTTTAAATGAAGATAACTTCCCAAGAAATACTTGAGTTGAATGCATACAAGTACAGCAGAAGATAGAATGAGGCAGAGGCCAAAAACCTGGGGGTGTAGAGGAAATGTGCCTGAGGATAGAAATAAAAGTGTTCAAGGAGTGGTGCAGAGCAGCTTGGCCCTCTCTGAACTTGGGAGGAAAATTCCTGTCATCTCATAAGGGAAAGGGTATATACTCCCTCTGGAATTTCCCATCAGACTAGAGAATGGAGAAGAGGCAACAGAAAGCACACAGCCATTAGGGGTAGAAGTCGGCACTGTCTTCCCAGGGAGGTGAGGAAAGGTATCTTGAGTATTCTCAGGTCTTCCAAACCTTCAGAAAGTAAGGAGGAGGAGAGAGGTAGCAGGGCCGAGCATGCTGTACAGTAGTAGAAAAACAACATCCTGAGAAAGGCAGGCCGTGATGTAGGGCCCAGAATGCAGTAAGAGCTGTCTTCCCCTAGATAGTGGTGTCAGCCAGAGGGCATTCTTTAGGCTAAGCCAGCATTTCTTAACCTCAGTGCTCTTGATGGTTTGGGCTGGATAATCCTTGTATGCCAGGAGCCCTACCACCCACAGTTGTGACAACCAGTAATTACTCCAGACACTGCCAAATGTTGGGGCAGGGGCAAAATCGCCCCTAGTTGAGAGCCACTGGTTTACGGGGACATTTGAGGAGCACCTCGTGGTGATAGAGGGCAATGGCACATTGGGTGGTTGAGTTCCAGCTGTTACTCTATTAGGGGCTAACACCAAAGTTCCTTGTGTTTTCGTTTGTTTATACCAGTGTTATGAGACTCACAGTCCTTATTTTTTTACTAAATTGAACTGATAGGACATGGGAAATGCCTGTTATTTATTGAGAAATGTGGCATTTTCCCCAACTCTTCTCTTTATAGAAATAATAATGCTGTACTGCCTTTAAAAAAAAAGTTTACATTTTACCCTAAATGAGATTCCTTGCCAACCTCTTCTTTAAACAGTAACACATTTGACATCACCTCATCTATATTACTGTTCACGTGATTCCCAGTGCTTACATAACAGAATGAAGCCAAAAGAGCTCACATGGGCATCAAACAACAATCTTAACTACTTTAGTATGGGCCTTATGCCTACTAGACAGGGGCCCAGGGGCCTAGCTTCCAAGTGAAGAGACAAACCATAAAGACGTTGTAAATGGGATAATGCACAATTATGATGGTAAATTCTATTGCCTTAAAAACAATACATAAAGCTTTCATCTGAATTGCAGGAGTGAGGTAGCACTTCAGTGATGACCTACTATATTTTATGTGTCAAATATTTCTAAAATTGGTTATGACTTTCTCAACTCTCTGACAGTAGTTTTCCCTTAGGTTTTGGGAAAGTGTTACTTTGTCGTTTGAAGGCCTGAAGATTTTCCTCTATAGTTAGGTCTATTTGGGTTACTGAGAACCAGGAAAGGTGGGTTCAGGGTTCAGGAACAAAACCTTTGCCTGAGGCTATGTAAGTTAGAAAACTTTTTATGTCAGTGGCACTTTGAGTAATATTCCCTTTTATGTAACTACACAATTTACCCATGAAGACAGAAAAAAGAAGGTTGATCTGTGTCCACAGCAGAAATAACTCTTCTGCACAGCTCAACTCCTTAGAGAAATACTGTTTTTTAGGTTAAGTAAGATTTTCCACTGGCATTTGTCATCAAGAAAGGGAAAAGAGACAAATTTTTAAAATATTCTTGGCCTTTGGAGTCTAAGCAGATATATGCTCTTTTTATTTTTAAGTTAGAGCTTTAATTATATGATTATTTGGCATGAAAGAGAGAAAAATTGTTTTTCTTATTATAAAGCTATCCCTAGAGCAGAGATGATAAACAGCAGGAAAATTAAGTGAAGAAGAGAAAACCAAAGTGAACTGAGATTGTTCAGCCAATAGAAAAGCTGGCTAAGAGGTGATTTAGTAATGATCTTCTAGGACCTACAGGGCAATCATTAGGACCAGATGCTCCCCATCTGCAGTGAGGGCAGAACCACAGGATATGACACTATAGCATGAGAAAGTTTAAAAAAAATGTACTGGCAGTGAAGGTTGTCAAACATCAGAATATATTACAAAGGAGGTTATGAAATTACCTCTTGGCGGTTTTACATTTTGGTTTCAAACAGGATAGATTCTTTCTTGTCTGAGATGATTGAGGTAAGGTTTTGACTGAAGATCAGGGGAACAGATAAAATGGTATCTCAATATTTTCTTAAGTTCTAGGATTATATGAAGTCTTTATCTTTATTTGCAGCATGTCCCTTAAGGTGCTGGTTTTACATTGTGCTTTTTGCATTCTATTTCTACTTAATGAAGTTTCAGTTTCTCAGTTATTCCCAGTTATAGAAATTTATTGTGTGATTTTTCTACCCTCCTGGATTATTGAAAATTGTGACTCTGCCTCATTGTTCTTCCTCTTTTCCTACTATTTATTTCTCCTTTTGTTAATTCTCCCACTTTTCAGTTATATGTTCACTCACTACAAAGACCTCCTGAGAGCATGTGCAGGCTTTGTATTTAGCACATTTCACACATTGAATATTTAGGGCCAATTTAATAGCTAATTATTGTTTTATAATTTCAGGCTGTGATGCAATATGAAAGAATGTGATCCCATGTAATGATAACTCAGCATACTCCATAATCTTTTCATTTAGCCTTTAGTGAGTATATGTCTTTGGAACCATGTGTGTGGTGTCTACATCAAAATAACCATTTGGTTCATTCATTCTAAGGCAGGGGTGAGAGCCCAGAGTTAGAAAGAGAAACTATCAATCCATTTAATAGACAAATTTTAGATAAAAATTGTCATTTAATTGCCTGACTCTTTCTTTGCACTGGGTTGTATTGGGGAAATGCAGATACATGGTATGACTTAAAGGACCTAAAAACCCATTAGAATGCCAATGGCTCCTCACTGCTTAAAGAAAAGTAAGTCTTAATGCATCAGCGTGCCACTCAAAGTCCTCCTCAGTCTTGGCATAGACCTTCCTCTCTGTTATTTGATTCCTCAGAATGAGTCCTCTATATTAACTTAACTGTTCCCATCATGCCATCTTATTCCTCGAATCTACTGTTTGCTTAGATGTTTCTACCTTCTGAAAACTACCAAGCTCTCCATCTGTCCAATCCTCTTTCTTCTCATCTTTCTGCCATCATCATTATTGTCCTTATAGAGAATACTTGTTGTTTACCATGTTTAAGGCACTGTATTAAGCCTGGAAATTCATTAGATTATTTAGTCTTTGCAAGAATACTATGAAATAGATATTATTGTTCAGAGATCATTTACAATAGCCTCTCTTCTAAGACACTTCTTTCATCCAATTAAGCTTCAATTATGTCCCCTTCTCTGAATTCATAACACCTATTGGCTTACCACTTATTAAGGCAATAAATCTTAACAGTTTCCCATGTAAAGATTATTTCTCTGATTAAATTGTAGGCTTATTGAAGGGAAAAACTGTGGCTTATACTAATTTTTATCTGTCTAATACAAAATGCCTAGTAGACCCACAATAAATACAGTACTCTAAGGAAGGAAGGAAAGAAGGAAGGAAAGAAAAGAGGAAGCAGGGGAACACAGGAGGGGTGATCAGGATCTGGTGAAGTTGCATCCCATGGTGCCAATGTTATGTTATCACCTTGAATTTTTATTAGGCATCTACTTATACCATACATGCTGTGATCTATGAGGGATAAAAGAGAAGGGAAAAATATTACCTCTGTTCACAGTCAAGATGGAAAGACAAGAACAAATGAGCACTTGTGAAGGACAATATAATAAATGTCAGTAAACAAAACAAGAGCCAAACAAACCAACATGGTGCTAAACTGAGAAGCACTCTGTAGTATTGAAATGGAGAAAGAATACCTTTGGGGTTGCTATGAAATGCCTTCCTTTCAGTTTTCCATTTTGTTTGGCAACTTGGATTTCCCCTTTTTTCTTAGGGCTGTCATTTAAGAAATGTATGAGAAAGTGACAACAGAATAACAGAAATAATTTATGATGCTCAAACATGTGGCCTTTACCCATTTGGGGCAGAGTAATGACATATCACAGATGTAGTATAAAATGGAACATTTTTAAAATGTAGTGAGTTTATGAATCCAGGCAAAGGGATTCACACCATATCTGATATGACAATGATTTTTTAGGCATCTCCAGCTATGTGTCATTTTCTTTTCTACTCTTCCCTCCCTCCCTCCCCCCACCTGCCCTCCCTCCCTCCCTCTTACCCTTCCTTCCATCCTTCCTTCCTTTTCTCCTTCTTCCTTTTTGATAATAATTTTTTTTTTACTGAAGCAGACTGTCATGCTTTATTTTTCCCCTGGAAGCAGAGCTATTACAAAACCTAGAAAGAAAGAGAAAAATGTGTTCACTTCCTCACCTTCAAACAAGTATTATCCATATGAAGTTTATCTTAAAGTCATGTCTTCAGAATTTTTCAATATAAATATTGCTTCCTGTCTGAGATTAAAACATTTGGTTTAAGAGAACAGGACCATCCAGTACCCTGAGTGTATATGTATGCTTGCCTGTGTATGCTTTTGAGGGGATGAATCAGGAAGATGAATATTAATCTCCTTTATAAATTTATTTTGAGGCCTTATTTTATAACTCCCACAATGTGTGTATACAATATTTGTGTACATACACACACATACACACACAAACATACGCCTTATGTAAGAGAATTGGAGTGCTACAAGTAACATCCCTAAAATGTGCCCAACTTGATCCAAGGATGAAAAAGAAACCATGGAAATGTTAAAAGCAAGCCCTGGGGATTTTAGTGGTTTGGTTGTGAATTAGTCATCATTTGACCTTTGAAATGATAGCAGAAACTGAATGCACAAATCTTTTGAACTCTTCACTCCAGAAGAACTTTGTGAAGTATTATGAACTCTTGCCAATATTTAGGAACCTGGTGGAAGACAGAAATTAGGTCTTTCTCCCCTCAAAGCAAGAGTTAATTTTTCTTTTAGGCCATTTATTCTTTAGGTCAAATTCACAGGCTCAGATTCCACTTTTGTTTTTCCTCCATTAATCTCTTTGCCAGTGAGACATGAAGGTTTGAACCTGGAATAAAGAGTTTTTCTTTAATACTTTGAATAAAGTCATATTCAATATCCAATATGAATATGGAGGATGTCTATATTAATTCAAGGAGTTAATAAATGGCTTGCCTTGGAAACTGTATCAGATATGTTCCTTTTCAACCATTTTAAGTCAGAATATTTCCTTATTAAATAATTAAAAGGCTTCAACCCTCCTTTCTTGTCCTCTTTCATTGCTTGTGTACTGACATCTATTCTCAAATAGACTAAAGACTTCTTGCCCTGTTTTTCTTTCTGCCACTAAGTAAGTTCCATCTTAATAACACACCCATGGCTATGTTTCTGTCATTTAAAGACTTGCCACTTTAGAATAGTTTCCCCTCTTTGCTTCTTAGAACATGCCACTGTGGCTGTCAGAAACACATCAAATTCTTTTCCTGTTATCAGAATTTGGGCTGAAAGAAAATGAATTTGGACAGTCCATGAGAGCTAGGTACAGGTCACCCTTCAGATTAATTATTCCTTCCTGTCCTTCCTGCCTAGCCCATTAACAGACAATCCTGAGAGAAGATGGTACACAGAAGCTCCAGAAAAATGTGGAACTTTCAAGCAATTTTAGAAATGAACAAAATGATCATAAAGCAATTTTAGAAATGATGGAAAACCCTCATGTGGTTCTGAAGTGAAGCTTCAGTAAGACCATAAGTGCTGACTCCTTTTCATTAGAATTTTATTGGCATGTTTTCTTCTGCTGCAAGCCCAACATAAGGAAAGTAACATTATGTCACAGCCATGATCTATTGACCCAGCAATTCTGTTCCTAACAAGTATTCAAGTATCATTTTTTCATACTGAAGACAAACATGTATCCTGGGCTATAAGCCAGGACCCAGGCATCAAGCACCAATCATTGGTCTGTCACCATACAAACTCATGGGACATCCCATCTCTCCTAACATACTACATTCCATCTCATCTCATTCCAAACCATCCTATTTTGTATCCATATATAATTTCTTTAACTACAAAATAAGCATTTCTCCTCTAATTCTCAAATTGTCTTCTTTATTGCCAATTTCTTCATAACTTTTGGCTTGTTGGGCTTTATAATATTGTCCAGGCATTGTTCTTCTTATGTTCCAGTAGACATGTTTGGCTGCAAAAATTTTATGAATAGACTCATCCTATTTTGTAACTATCTGCATTACTTCAATGTCAGGGTAGAAAAATAGAACACATTTTTGGTGGAGAGAATCCAATTACCATTTTAGGTACAAACCTGCGTCTTTGGGTCTTTGAAAAAGCATGAAACAGACAGTAGGATGTGTAACAATGAGATCATTCTTCTTTTCTGATTTTAATTCTAGTAGCAATGATATTTTGTTGATTAAAGAATTAGATAATTGGTATCAACATAAAACATCTGACAGAAGCTTTTCCTCATCATTGCAATAAACAGGTTCTTGTCTGGGTTGAAATACTAGGACAGTAATCTATGTCTTTATATTTTTTTCTTCATTTTTTTATCTTCTTCTTGTTAGAGGGGGAGCAGGTAGGGAAAGAAGAAAGAAGCCAGTGAGCTGTATATATACCTGTTTCCATATTTGTTTCTTTCTGTTGGGGTAGAAAGTAGACAGATGAGACAAAAAGAAGCACCATATTTTTTTTATTTTGTTATCATTAATGTACAATTACATGAGCAACATTATGGTTACTAGACTCCCTGCATTATTAAGCCCCCACCACATACCCCATTACAGTCACTGTCCATCAGTGCAGTAAGATGCTATAGAATCACTACTTCTCTGTGCTATACTGCCTTTCCCATGCCCCACCCCCTACATTATGTGTGCTTATCGTAATGCCCCTTTTCCCCCCCTTATCCCTCCCTTCCCACACATCCTCCCCAGTCTCTTTTCCCCTTGGTAACTGTTAGTCCATTCTTGGGTTCTGTGAGTCTGCTGCTGTTTTATTCCTTCAGTTTTTTTCTTTGTTCTTATACTCCACATATGAGTGAAATCATTTGATACTTGTCTTTCTCTGCCTGGCTTTTTTCACTGAGCATAATACCCTCTAGCTCTATCCATGTTGTTGCAAATGGTAGGATTTGTTTTCTTCTTATGGCTGAATAATATTCCATTGTGTATATGTACCACATCTTCTTTATCCTTTCATCTATTGATGGACACTTAGGTTGCTTCCATTTCTTGGCTATTGTAAATAGTGCTGCGATAAACATAGGGGTGCATATGTCTTTTTCAAACTGGACTCCTGCATTCTTAGGGTAAATTCCTAGGAGTGGAATTCCTGGGTCAAATGGTATTTCTGTTTTTAGTTTTTTGAGGAACCTCCATACTGCTTTCCACAATGGTTGAACTAATTTACATTCCCACCAGCAGTGAAGGAGTGTTCCCCTTTCTCCACATCCTCACGAACATTTGTTGTTGTTTGTGTTTTGGATGGTGGCCATCCTTACTGGTGTGAGGTGATATCTCATTGTGGTTTTAATTTGCATTTCTCTGATGACTAGTGATGTGGAGCATCTTTTCATGTGCCTGCTGGCCATCTGAATTTCTTCTTTGGAGAAGTATCTGTTCAGATCCTCTGTCCATTTTTGAATTGGATTATTTGCTTTTTGTTTGTTGAGGTGTGTGAGCTCTTTATATATTTTGGATGTTAACCCTTTATCAGATCTGTCATTTATGAATATATTCTCCCATATTGTAGGATGTCTTTTTGTTCTACTGGTGGTGTCCTTTGCTGTACAGAAGCTTTTAGCCTGATAAAGTCCCACTTGTTCATTTTTGCTTTTGTTTCCCTTGCCTGGGGAGATATGTTCAGGAAGAAGTTGCTCATGTTTATGCCCAAGAAATTTTTGCCTGTGTTTTTTTCTAAGAGTTTTATGGTTTCATGACTTACATTCAGGTCTTTTATCCATTTCGAGTTTACTTTTGTGTATGGGGTTAGACAGTGATCCAGTTTCATTCTCTTACATGTAGCTGTCCAATTGCCAACACCAGCTGTTGAAGAGGCTGTCATTTCCCCGTTGTATATCCATGGGTCCTTTATCATGTATTAATTGACTGTATATGTTTGGGTTAATATTTGGACTCTCTATTCTGTTCCACTGGTCTGTGGCTCTGTTCTTGTGCCAGTACCAAATTGTCTTGATTACTGTGGCTTTGTAGTAAAGCTTGAAGTTGGGAAGCAAGATACCCCTTGCTTTATTCTTCCTTCTCAGGATTGCTTTGACTATTTGGGGTCTTTTGTGGTTCCATTTGAATTTTAGAACTGTTTGTTCCAGTTCCTTGAAGAATGCTGCTGGTATTTCGATAGGGATTGCATTGAATCTGTAGATTGCTTTAGGCAGGATGGCCATTTTGACAATATTAATCCTTCCTAGCCAAGAGCATGGGATGAGTTTCCATTTGTTAGTGTCCCCTTTAATTTCTCTTAAAAGTGACTTGTAGTTTTCAGGGTATAGGTCTTTCACTTCCTTGGTTAGGTTTATTCCTAGGTATTTTATTCTTTTTGATGCAGCTGTGAATGGAATTGTTTTCCTGATTTCTCTTTCTCCTAGATCATTATTAGTGTATAGGAAAGCAACAGATTTCTGTATATTAATTTTTTATCCTGCAACTTTGCTGAATTTAGATATTAGTTCTAGTAGTTTTGGAGTGGAGTCTTTACAGTTATTTATATACAATATCATGTCATCTGCAAACAGTGACAGTTTGACCTCTTCCTTACCAATCTGGATGCCTTGGATTCCTTTGTTTTCTCTGATTGCCTTGGTTAGGACCTCCAGTACTATGTTGAATCACAGTGGGGAGAGTAGGCATCCCTGTCATGTTCCCGATCTTAGGTGAAAAGCTTTCAGCTTTTTGCTGTTAAGTATGATGTTGCCTGTGGGTTTGTCATATATGGCCTTTATTATGTTGAGGTACTTGCCCTCTATACCCATTTTGTTGAGAGTTTATCATGAATGGATGTTGAATTTTGTCGAATGCTTTTTCAGCATCTATGGAGATGATCATGTGGTTTTTGTCCTTCTTTTTGTTGATGTGGTGGATGTTGCTGATGATTTTCTAATGTTGTACCATCCTTGCATCCCTGAGATGTATCCCACTTGATCATGGTGTTTGATCCTCTTGGTATATTTTTTAATTCGTTTTGCTATTATTTTGTTGAGTATTTTTGCATCTATGTTCATCAGGGATATTGGTCTGTAATTTTCTCTTTTTGTGTTGTCTTTGCCTGGTTTCATTATTAGAGTAATGCTGGCTTCATAGAATGCATTTGGAAGTATTTCCTCCTCTTCTAATTTTTGGGAAACTTTAAGGAGTGTGTGTATTATGTCTTCTCTAAATGTCTAATAAAATTCAGCAGTGAGTCCATCTGGCCCAGGGATTTTGTTCTTGGGTAGTTCTTTGATTACCAATTCAATTTCCTTGCTGGTAATTGTCTGTTTAGATTTTGTGTTTCTTCCTTGGTCAGTCTTGGAAGGTTGTATTTTTCTAGAAAGTTGTCCATTTCTTCTAGGTTATCCAGCTTGTTAGCATATAGATTTTAATAGTATTCTCTAATAATTCTTTGTACTTCTGTGGTGTCTGTCGTGATTTTTCCTTTCTCATTTCTGATTCTGTTTATGTGTGTAGATTCTCTTTTTCTCTTAATAAGTCTGGCTAGGGGTGTACCTATTTTCCTTATTTTCTCAAAGAACCAGCTCTTGGTTTCATTGATTTTTTCTATTGTTTTATTCTTCTCAATTTTATTTATTTCCTCTCTGATCTTTATTATGTCCTTCCTTCTGCTGACTTTGGACCTCATTTGTTCTTCTTTTTCTAGTTTCAATCATTGTGACTTTAGACTATTCATTTGGGATTGTTCTTCCTTCTTTAAATTGACCTGGATTCCTATATACTTTCCTCCTAGAACTGCCTTTACTGTGTCTCACAGAAGTTGTGGCATTGTGCTGTTGTTGTCATTTGTCTCCATATATTGCTTGATCTGTTTTAATTTGGTCATTGATCCACTGATTATTTAGGAGCATGTTGTTAAGCCTCCATGTGTTTGTGAGCCTTTTTGTTTTCTTTGTACAATTTATTTCTAGTTTTATACCTTTGTGGTGTGAGAAGTTGGTTGGTACAATTCAATCTTTTTAAATTTACTGAGGCTCTTTTTTGGCCTAGTATATGGTCTATCTGTGGCTCCTTTATCATATATTAAATGACCATATATGTTTGGGTTAATATCTGTGGGGACCTTCTCGCAGTCTCAGTCTTGGATTTTACTTTTCCGTTTCTCTAATATCCAGTACACCATGCAGTGTGTCCGTGCTCCCAGTGCAGATTACTAGGGCTGGTTATTTAGCAGTCCCGTGCTTCCACTCCCTCCCCACTCTGATTCTTTTCCTCCTGCAGGTGAGCTAGGGTTGGGGGAGTGCTCTGGTCCTGCCGGATCACAGCATTGTTTCTTACCCTTTTTGTGAGATGCTGAGTTTTCACAGATGTAGATGTAGCCTGGCTGTTGTACTGTATCTTCTGGTCTCTCTTTTAGGAATAGTTTTATTTGCTGTTTTTTTAAATATATATATGGTTTTTGAAGGAGATTTCTGCCGCCCTACTCACGCCGCCATCTTGTTTGCCCCCCCTCCAGAAGCACCATATTTTAATTGCAAGTCTTCATATGACAGCTATTCTTTTTACTATTATTCAACAGAAAAGACAAAACCTTTTTTGTGCAAAGCACTTCATCAGGTGCTCTGGGAGACTCAAAATGACTTCAACATGGATATATATTTCTAAAGAATATATTGTCCAATGGTTATATCATATTTTTCTCCTTGAGTACATTCCACATCTTTGTTTTATTTTCTTGCAAGGTGGAGACTATAAGACCTGACCCATCACTTATTTGGGTCCCTATTAATAAGTGGTACCTTGGTTTCTGCTGGCGTTTATGACAATATCTTTTGCTCATGAGGTCTTCTAATTTTCTCCTCACCTTTTACAGCATGTACAGTTGACAAGTTTTGCAAAGGTTATCACAGATTCCTCTGTCTCTCAATCTGGAAGTCCTGTATTTAATTGTGCAAGAAGCACATTCTTTGTTCTAAAGAAAGCAACAACTCACCATTCAGAATGTTGTTTGTTTTACTTCTAACTTTCCCTAGACTCAGGGATCACACATAGGTTACACATAACTTTCCATTAATATCATTAACCATGAAGGCCAATTTTGAATTTTTTTACTTTTGCTAATAGATTCCATTCCCTCATCCCATGTATAGGCCCTAAAAAATTTACCATCACTCCTAATATTGCTACTGCTACTGTGTGTGCACACAGACACATAAACACACACACAACACACCGTTCCTGTGTGCTATTCCTGACAAGAACACTGAGAGATACAGTTGTGGTAGGATGATGCATCCATCATGTCAACCTCAAAAAGTTAGGGACATCACTATGTATGCCTATTTGTCCTTAATTTATTATGAGTTTATCATCTAGGAACTTATTGTCAACTCCCCATGAGCCTAATTATATTTTTGAGCCAGTTCTACCTCTTGATGTAACATGTTCTGTGTGTGTAGTATCCACTGTAGAAAGTACAAGTGTTCTGTTTAATTTTCCTAAAATATCTGTAAAGCAGTTCCTCTCTTTTGAGTTCTCTTTGATCATTAGGTGACCGGTTTTACGTTTTTTCATCTTCCTCTATCTAGTATAGCTTAATCAGAGCTATACTGTCATGGACTTGAGAGGTATGTCTTACTTTGCTTCCAGCTTCCAGTAGAGTTCAGTGTGTAGTGGTCTATTAAAAGACTTCTATCAACATCATCATCATCATTCTAATGACCTTGTACAGTGGGCATCTATCATGTTTGGGATTATCAAGTTAGAAAACGGACTTTCTAGAATCTACTAAAACAAAATGATCCAATTAGAATATTATAATGTGTTTGGCAAAGCATACCTTAGACTATATTACTATTAGCCTATGTGAACTATTAAAATGAGTTAATAATACTTATGACCTACTCTTCTCCCAGAAAGCTACATGGACTAACAAGTCAGAAAAGAATCCATTCCAGATACAGAAAATGTGAGATACACACACACATACACACAGATATATATGTATATATATATTAATTGTATATATATGTGATTGAAAGAGCCAGAGGCTATGTGCACACACACACACACACACACACACTGAAATGTTATTCAGCCATAAAAGAAGAAATTGTGTCATTTATAACAACACAGATGAACCTGCATGGTGTTATGCTAAGTGAAATAAACCAGAGAAATACAAATATTGTATGGTATCACTTTTATTTAGAAAATTTTAAAAATTAGCAATTTCATAGAAACAGAGTATACAATGGTGGTTGCCAGGGGCTGGGGAGAGGAAGAAATGGAGAGACATAGGTCAAAAAGTATAAACTTTCAGTTCTGGGATAAGTTTGGAGGCTCTCAGGTATAGCATGATGGCTATAGTTAATATGATATTATATACTTGAAATTTGCTGAGAGTAGATCTTAAGTGTTCTCATGTCAAGAAAAAAGAGCTAACTCTGAGGTGATAGATGTTTTAATCATCTTGATCTTGGTAATTATTTTGCAATGTGTGTGTTTATCAAATTATCATCTTGTACACTAAATAGATACACTTATATTTGTCACTTTTCCTCAGTAAAGCTGGAGAAACAAAAAGAAATGCAGAATATCAGGCCCATCCAAATCTACTGAGTCTGAATCTGTATTTTAACAAAATTCCCAGATGAAGCATATGTACATCAAAATCTAAAAAGCAATACAGTAGCCTGTGGACAATGAGACTGTCTTTCTCCACATGTGTATCAAAAACTCTCCCAATGATACTTACAGAACTGCCATGCTTATAGGTAAAAGGAAATTTAATGAGTCCTTATTTTGTATTTGTGTATATGTCTGTGTATGTAAAAGACTTTAGCCACCTTAACAAACCAGTATGATGTACTACTTTTTTTCTCCCTATCATTTGGAAGAGTGAAGCCACACTGTAAGAGCAAACCTGTTCCTTTTTTATGGGTGGACTTCTAAAATACTTGATCTTTTTAAAAATTACATATGCCATAGTACTATTTGACATTACTTATTTTTATGAAAGGTACAAATAACACAATGTTTTCTTTCATTTTGACAGATAAGAGATTAATTTCAATGTAAATAGTTTACTGAGTTACTGAAAAAAATGATGCACTAACTGAGCATATGTTTATTGAATTCATTTTTTTCTTTCCTTTTTATGGTTTTCTCACAGTGGTTTTTTGCTTCTTTGAGCAAAGATGGAATGCAAAATATAGAATTGCTTACTAACTTGCTCCAACTTAGAAGCTAAAACAATAAAACCGGTTAGTTTGTGATCCATTTCAAATAGCTTTAATATTCTAACATTATTTTAATAACAAGCCATATCTCACAATTTGCTGATTTATGATTTTTAGAGTATTTTAAACATTAATATCTAAATAAAAATGAAATTATTTATTGTTGGAAATTGTATAGATTCCAAAAATATCTTACAATAAAAAAATGGGGGTCTTTAATCTTGAACAAACAGACAAAAAGGATTTCCTGTGTTGGTAATCTCTCATTTAATGCTCCTTCTGAGTTCCATTGTTCAGGTTTTCTGTCTTCTGGACATGAACTCATTGTCCCTGAAGGATGGGAAAGGGATAAACATTTTATGTCAGTTATGTATAGAAAAGCCTGGTTTATTTGATCCTACCCAATAACCAGCCTCGGTTCACATAGCCAAATACTTTGGATTACATTTCTTGAAAGATAAAGCCAAGCACCACCTTGTCACTGTTCTGCCACTTTCTTTTCTTTTTTTCCCCACCAAAAGAATTCTTCTAATTAAGCTTTTTAATTTGAAATCATTGTACATTCCCATGCAGGCATAAGAAATAGTATAGCAAGAGATCTCATGTACTCTTTACCCAGTTTCCTCCAATGCTTACCACTTGCAGAACTATAGTGCAATATCATGACCAGGATATTGATATTGATATAGTCATGACACAGAACAATTCCGTCACCACAAAGATCCTTCATGTTACCCTTTTATAGCAACATCCACTTCCCACCCATCCCCCTCTCCTCCTTAACTACTGGCAACTACTAAACTCCTCTCCATTTCTGTAATTGTGTCATTTTGAGAATGTTACATAAATGGAATCATATAGTATAAAACCTTTTTTCATTCAGCATAATCCCCTGGAGATTTTAAATATTTTTATTTTTGTGGATACTTTGTGATTTTTTACATAGACATGATGTCATCTGCAAATAGAGACAATTTTCTTGCTTTCTCTTTATTCTGCATGCTGTTTATTTCCTATTCTACCTGTATTGCATTGGCTAGAATTTCTAGCAATCTGTTGAATTAAAGTAGTATTTTTTACTTATAGGTAAGGTGTTGTTTTATTCTATCTGATTTCAAAAATTTTATCTTTGTGTTTCATTTTCAGAAGTTTAAATACAGTGTGTCTTGATGTGGATTCGTTTTTCTGTGTTTACCCTGTTTAGAGGTCATTCAACTTCTTGAATCTGTAGGTTTATGTCATATGCCATATGTGGGACAATTTTAGCCATTATTTCTTTGAGTACTTTTTCAGATCCACCCTTATTTTCTTCTCCTCCTGTAACTCCAATGACATGAATGTTAAATCTTTTGTTATAATCCCACATGTCCCAGAGGCTGTGTTCATTTTTATTCTGGCCTATTTTCTCTATGTTGGTCAGAATTGGTCATATCTATTTTTCTATTTCCATTACACTGATTCTTTCCTCTGTTCCCCTCCATTCTGCTGTTGAGGCCAACAACAGGGCTTTTACTTTATTATATTTTTCCAGTATGAAGTATATATTTGGTGCTTCTTTATATCTTCTAATTCTTTGCTGACACTATTCTTTGTTAAAGCTGCCTGTTTTTTTCATTTAATTCAAGTGTGTTCATAGTTGTTGAAGCATTTGTCATGGCTGTTTAAGTCACAATCCTATAATTCTAACATCTCTGTCATCTTAGTATTGATGTCTATTGATGATTTTTTTTCACTTAGTTGGGATTTTTCTAGTTTTTTGCTATAACTAGTGGTTTCCAATTTAAATCTGGACATTTTTTTCTTTATTTTTTTTTATTTAAACTCTCTGTTTTAGCTAGATTTCTCTGACAGTTTTCTATCAGAGGAAAATTGAGAGGGGGTATCATTTAATTACTGCCTAGTGAAGGTAGAAGTATAGGTTTACTACTCAATTTCCACTGATCTCCTCATTACTTCTGTGTGGGTGAGAGTTCCAGGCTCTCCAGTGGTTTCAACTGACACCATAGTGTGAGTGTTCTCATTACCACTTGGCAATAGTGAAAGGCCTCCTCTGACAGCAACCCAGTGGAAAGGTAGAGGGATGCCTCATTACAGCTGGGCAGGGGTAGAAATCCAGACTCCCTGTATACTCTCCACTGATACCACAGAGGGAGGGGAAGAGGGTGGTCATTGTTAACAGTTGGTGGGAGGAAGGCTTGACTTTTTATGTGACTGTCTCTGATACCACCCCAGTGGGAGTGGTAGGGAAGCTTGTTCCAGCATTCTGAGAGTAGATGTCTAGGCTCCCCAGTCCGTCTTTGTTGGCATGGGTGGGAATAGGGCCGTAGTTTTCTTTTTTTTATTCTGTGATGTTTGGCTAGTGTAGGGCAGTTATTGTCCAAATGTTTTCTATCTTGCTAGGCTTCCCCTTTCCTGATCATTTAGTTAGAGAGAGCAAATTTTTATTGGACTTTTGTCTGTGTCTGTTGATATTTCTACATTGCTGGCTTGTTCAACAAATAAGGAATATATAAGATATAAACAAAGCCCAGAGAACTTACCACCCTGTCATTCCTTGGGTTCTGATTCCCTAGCCTGTATGTCTTCTTCTCTCTGCTTTAAGAATCTTCTTATGTTTGTTTTATACATACTATCCAGAGCTTAGTTGTACTTAGCAGAAGAAATAGGAGGAAAGTATACCTACTTCATCTTCCCAGAAGCATAAGCCTGCTAAAGCAACTTTTGAAAATAAAAATTGTGTCCACCTGGGTACCTCCTCCATTGGTAAAAAGTAATGAGCTCTTTCAAGATCACTGAAACATCACAGACCAGACTAGAGATCATTCAAAGTAATTTCTGTCATTTCCTGTTAGTTTGATACAGGCTGTTGGTGGTGATGAATATTCTCTCAGACACAATTGCTCTTTTACTGGTCAGCTGGAAGACAGAGGAGCTGTTCAGAATATCCATAGATGGTCCGAGGTGATCACAAAGAGACCACAAAAAATCTTGTGTTTCCCTTGATGGCATTAGGCTTACTAGAATCCACTTAGGAACTGCTCAGAGGCTAGCAAGATAGTACCAGCTAAAGCAACGTAAGAGAAAGGTTTTCCCTTGTACCCAAAGAGTCCGCCTTTGACCCAGAGGAATTTCTGTCACTTGGTCATCTACATCACTGAAGGGATCTGCCAAAGACTACTGCTACAGATCTTGGGAGATTTGTTTTACCATTATACGGTATTGCAGGGGCTGCCGCCCAAGGCACAGGAAGTGCTAATTGAATGGCCTCCTCGGTAATTACATAGCAACAACTGAATGTGTAACTATACAGCACCTTGTCAAAACTGGATAGTAATTACATGGTATCTTTCATTTCCCTCAACTAGTGCTATTATATCAGAAAACAGCAACATACTAAGTCATAATGCTTCAGTGTCTACATATTTATTTACTAAATAACCAGGTAGGACATAAAATTCTATTCTTAAATAATTTTTGACAAGAAACACAGTAATTTTATTATTTTCTGCTGTTTGCTATGTAAAGTAAACCTCCCATTTTTTAAAGTTTCAAATGTCTCTTAGGGTTGTTATTATTTTTGTTGTTTTTGTTATTACAACTTTTTATTAACATGTTTGTTCCAAAAAGAGGCACTTTACTCTGTAATTGCATAATATAAATGATTTAGTATAGTTTGTATCTTCCAGTTTCCAGTTCTGTGCATTGAAAATTTTTAGTCAGTAATTTAGATTACAAGGGCAAATTGTCACTGAACACTGCCAGATCAAAGAAAATATCAATTCTAATAGTTCCTGATAAATTGTCCATTTGTATTAATATAAATGACAGATCTCACAGGATAAGTAAAACCTGCCTGACTTTATAGAATGATTTTATTTACTAAGCCGCTACATGTAATGCACATTCCCAAACTTACACTACTTCCCCATTCTATAGTATTTAAGGTTATGTAATTTCCCCCACTCCTTATCACCAAGCTCTAAAACAAGAAAATAGAAATGCTTAGGTTAAATAGGAGGCAGCATTTTTAGCCTGATTCTAAGAAAGCCAGAAAAGTGTTTTTTAAGGGCTGTCCTTATTTGAAATACAGATGGTTCAATATCAGTCAGATAACATTGTCAGGACACTAAGCCAAGGATTCCCAATCTCAGGAGTATTGACATTTAGGATCAGAAAATTCTTTGATGGCAGAGGAGGGGCCTGTCCTGTGCAGTTTAGTAGCACACCCTAGTCTTCACTAGCTAAATGCCAGTAGCACTCCCCATCAGCTGTGTCAACTCACAGTGGCTGCAAACATTACCAAATATCTCCTGGAGGATAAAATCACCACTGGTACTGTGGTACAACACATACTCTGTGAGAAGTTTAAACTGAAGTTTAAAAAATAATGCTCTCATGGAGATTACCATACAGTTAAATCCTACTATATATCACAGCCTATTAGGGAAGCAAAATTATTCCAGGAGGAAAATTTCCTGAGAGAACTGTATCCCCCCTCCGACTTCTTATTAGTGGAGTGAAAATTGGGAGTGTCTCTCACCGCTGAAAGCTCAGATTCCTTACCTAATATCAAAATCATGGATCCATGAATTTCTAATTGTGATGAAAACCAAGAGATGTCAATAAACATACAGGGAATAGAAGTAGAACAATAGAAGGAAATAGGATAAATACAAATACTTCATGAACACCTTAATATGTAAGATCCAGTACGGTCCTGATGCATGGATATAATAGATGGGCAATAGACTTCATGGAAGTAGGAAATAGTAACCCCACATTTTATAGGAAGACCTTGAGTTGGTAACTGCTCCTCAGCTTATGGAATTGACCACCACTGATTTCCTTGTCTTAAGAATACCTAATACTAGTAGTCAACAGGGCAAAAGCCACAGTGACAAAAGTAAGCTCAAGTCTCTGACACTTCACTAGCATTCACATCTCCAGTCCCTATGGAGGGCCCTAAGGTGATACCCAAGTCTTAGCAAAGAGTAACAACTCTCTTTTAGGTTTTCCTTTAGCAAACTAGAAGGTAATGAAAGATAATTTATATTGCATATGAATAAAAAAGTAGAAAATTGTTTTTTCTAAATACACAGAAACATTAGTTTTTAAAAATGCATACACAATCAGAAAAGAGTAAATGGTGCATGAATGAAGACTGCAAGATATGATATGGTTAGGAGATGACTTAATCCTCCAAATATGTCAAAAATGCCTTCCAGAAAAGTCTGTCTTGTTTTACTAGCATGTGATAGTCATTCTTTAATTTTTCTCCACAGCTTCTGATCCCATAGACTTGTTTGCTATATGGAATCATAGTAAAAATGAATAAAGAACAGATTATGAAACTAAAATGACTCTTGGGCTCTACTTAAGTTGTCACCCAGGTTATATATCATGACAGGTCAAGCCCTTCTTTTTATGAATCCTGTTAGTGAAATGATAAAGTTTCTTTGATGGAGAAGAGAGAGTCAACTCTATGATCTAAACTCAGAAAGGTAACCACAAATTAGATGCACTTTGAAAGATAATTCTCAGAACAAGGAAAAATCATGACTTTCATACAGATATAAAAATGAATGTGGGTTGAATTTTTATTTTATGCCTGTGATAGGAGGGAGCCAAGCAAATACTACAATTGGTTCAAAGGAAAATCAAAAGAGCAAACATTTTTATGGAACAAAGGAATGTTGAAATAAATAGGAAATGGAGACAAAACTGGTTTTCCCAGAGTGAGGTGAGGGAGTCAGGTAACTCCCTACCAGGCAGGCCTGCAGGGTGTGCTGTATAGATAGATGATGCATAGTTTCCACTGAAACACAATTTTTAAAAATTACAATTTCTCCTCCTTTGATCAAAAGCAATCTCAAAGTAAGTTTATATTGATCACAAAATATGATTTGCCTCATTAGATATGACCTGATTATTTACATAGGTGCAGCAAGTGTGTTAGTTTGCCATGTGGCCTTCTAAAGTTTGCTTTGATGGAAATTTTCATGAGGAATCTCAGATTGGACTTTCATAAGCCTTTACTATTGGCAGCCCTGATGCTAGGAAGTAAACCATATTTCACCTGTAGTATGTATACATTTGGGTGAATTCCTCTCTTCTCAAGTTCTTCAAAATATCCTAGGCTCCTGGCGTGCCTGAAAATGACCTTCCTTACTCACCTGTAAGACTAAAATCCCTGGAAGCCAGGTTCTGGACTAGTTTTCTCAAGATGGCTGTTTAAGCTTTGGCTTCATAAAGTCAACATTATGTCTTTAAGAGTATCTGGTCACATCTGATTAAATGAACAAATTCCCAAATACATCTCTGGCAAGTCCTAGTTGTATAACCACTGTTTCCAATTATGTCCTACTAAAAGAAGAGCAGATTTTTATTGAACATATGCAAATAACTATTGATATGAAAATAAGAATATTTAATAAGAGCTTCTGAATTCTGAAGGGGTCAGATAAGAACAAAATATAATTTACGAATGTTTCAGTTTGCAAAAGCAGAATCTACTAAATTGTTAAGAATTAAAGATAGCTTAAGAGGAAAGGGAAAGGACTTCCTTACACATACAGACAATAGAAAATTAAAGCATCAAGAATATTCTTCTAAAATCACATCATTTCACTCAGTTTTATATAATTAATTCTTGTTCCTCAGGATCTTGTTTTAGCAGAATGCTGTATCCAAAAGTACTTGGCATGATCCTTTTCCTTGGGGTTCTGAGGCAGTCTCTGCTTAATGAAGATGAAGCATCCGGGCATATAGCTGATTGCCAACGTTTTCAGGGAAGCATCAGAGTAAAACAAACAAACAAAAACACCTACATATGATGAAAGACTTAAAATGACTGTGGTTAATTTATTATAGATAACTTTCAAAAATGAAAGATTTTGATTTGAGTTTATTACAAGAATAGTGCAACTGACAAGGAAATTTGGTTTTCTTTGTCAGGGAAAGCAAGACAATAAACTGTTCAAAAATGTTTTTGACAAAATAATTATAAACATAGTGGTTAACCCTATTTTCAGAAAAGAACAGTGAACATTATATTTAATTTTTAAAAATGGATAAACATCATTTATACTGAAAAAGGAATCTTGAGATATTGCATATAATAATCCTGACATAATATGCAATGAATATTCTAAGCATATACTAAGAATATGCCAAGGATATATCAATGTCAAGTCAAGTGTGGAGTATATCCTAAACATCTGTTTATTAATAAAACTCCATAGGTAAGTGATGTGAATCCCCATTCGAAAGCCCCTGGCACAGAGATGCTAGATTCAAATGAAAGAATCAGAGTTGTGACAAATTTAACATTTCTTAAATAACTGAAATTCTGGCTGATAATATTGTACTGCTATCATCTAATATCAGGCAAAGCATTGCCTGGACTCTGATAAATGGAAACATGGACAGCAAAGGCTTTGATAAATCTCTTGGAACTTCCCACACTGTATGCAATTTCTGAAATATTTATACTGATAACATTTTGCCCACACCAAATTAACTTAGAGAAGGCTGAGCATCTCTTCTGCTTTAAAAATGCTCCCCATGCAACTCAATAGTAACATATCAAATAAATATAATTACTTCTATAACCTCTCTTTTTATTAAAAAATGAATGTGTGCCTTTCCAGGGAGCCCAAAAAGATAGTTTGAAGTGTGAAGGATAACTCAGAAGTTTTATTATTTTATTTTATTTTATCTAGGATTTGATTTTATGAAGGCAATGTCCTTGGAAAGAGAGAGATCTTTCCTCTTTGTATAAGAGCACAGTCCTATCAAATTAGGACCTCACTCCTATGACCTCATTTAACCTTAATTACCTCCTAAAGACCTATCTCCAGATACAGTCACACTGAGGGTTAGAACATTGACATGTGAAATTTGGGGGTATAAAATTCAGTCCATGGTACATCCTTATACAGATAGCATTTATATCTTCAATTCTAAGAACAGAGTCCACACAGTTCTACTGTCACTTTGGATTCACCTCTAGGAACCAAGAGAAGACATGCCTGGGCTAAAACTATTAAAAGAAAAATTTCAGACAAAGGTAAAAATCATGACTCTCATATAGACATAAAATGATTATGTGCTAAAGATTTTACTCTTATGATATGAAGCAGCCAAGCAGATGTGATAGCCTGTTTAAAGGAAAAGACAAAAAAGAGCACAAATAGACATAGAATAAAATACTACTGATAAGAACTGAAAATGGACACAAAATTGGTTTGTCCATGATGGTGAAGGGAGGGAAAACAATTAAATCTGTACTAAGAGGACAGAATTTACAATTTACAAACAGTTGCAAAATAGTTCACAGAAAATGAATGGGACTAGAATAAAGCAGGCCACAAGTTTTCCACTGAAACATAGATTTGCACTGGAGCACAGTATTTTTTTTCTACATATAGAAATAATTGAGAACTGTACTGTTTTATAATGCATTCTGTAATTCATTTTGTTGGGAATATTGCAGATTGCATTCCTACCATAGTTTCACCCCAGCTAATCTTTGAGTTCACACACTCTCATAGGCTATGGGGGTAGCAACCACTATCACCACCACAATCATCATAATGACTCTTAGTACTTATACTAATTCTGTGCCAAGCATGCTTCTAAGCACTTCATACACATTAATTCCCCACAGCAATTCTATAAAGTAGGCACTAATATTAACCCCATTTTACAGGTGAAATAAGTAAGACACAGAAAATTGAAATAATGTCTATGATTACACAACTAGCAAGTGCCAGTAGCTAGTCACTAAGGTATGACCTAGTTATTTGGATAATCTCACCTGCATTCTAATATGTTTCATATAACCTAAAAAATGCAAAAAATATGAACATTCCTGAAAACCAGATGATCCTTCATTCCTATTTCAGCTCATCGAATAATTATTGACTGCTGCTATATCCCAGGTGTTATGCTAAATGCTGGAAGTACATAATGATGGGGCTCAGGACATGCTAACCCAAAAATATAGCACCTTGGCATATTGAAACTGTTAAATCAAAGGAGTTTGAAAAAATGGCAGGAGCACACACACAGAAAACCTTTCTGACCTCCTCCCTTACCCTTACCCTTCTTCCCTAAAACAGGTCATAAAATCCTCATGTGAGAGATGCCCTCCCTATACCTGAAAGAAAGGAGCATCCTTATCTCTGAAGACAAAGGGATGCCTAAGAGGATCTGAACAAACAGGCCTAGCTAGGTTCCCCCCAGTTCACTACACATCCTCATACTCCTTAACCTATTACATTTCTACACAACTGCGTACTCTTCATCAGGCCTAGCACAAAATACTTAATTCTGTTTCTTCAGGTCTTCATTTCCTTATGAAGTCTCTTGTGCCGCATAAAACTTATTAAAGAAATGTGTATGCTTTTCTCCTGTTAATCTGTCTTTACCAGTTTAATTTTTAGACCCAGCTAAGGACCCAAAGAGCATCAAGGAAAATTTTTTCCTCCTCTATAATAGATAAGTGAAACAACATCCATGGCTCCAAGTTCCCAGTCTAGGGAGGGAGATAGATATGAATTCAGACTATGATAAAGTAATACAGAGTAAAGACAGCTAGCAGTTTACTGATGCAGGAAGACACATTTCAAAGAAATAGATGCTGAATGAAAGAAAAAGTTGAAGATATGGGTAGGGGTGAAGTTGGGGAGGACCTCGAATAACTTTGTAACTTTGACTTTATCCTGAGGACCAAGAGGAATAATGGCGGGGTTTTCAACAAGAATTGCAATTTAGAGAGATCACTTCAGCCACAGTATGGAAAAGGAATTAAACAGGCAATAGGCATGTATCCAGAGAGACTGATGAATCAGTTGTCTGAAAAAAAGAACCTCAAAATTTAGTGGACTATTTATTTGCTCAAGATTCTGTGTTTCAGCAATTTGGCCTGTGCTCAGTTGGGCTGTTCTTCTGCATGTCTCTCCTGCAGCTTCATTTGCACATCTGATCATTTGTCCCAGCATTTCCTGGGCCTCACTATCCCTGTGGTTTTCATCTTCAAGAAGGATAGTTCGTGCTTCTTTAAATGGTATATTAGACAGAATAATGCCCCCGTCCAAGGCATTCATGCCATAAACCCAGAACCTCTGAATATACCTTACGTGGCAAAAGAGACATTGCAAATATGATTAAGTTAAAGATCTTGTGCTGGGAAGGTTTTCCTGGATTACCCAGGTGGGCCCAATCTGTTCACAAGAACTCTTATAAGAGGGAGGCAGGATGATCAGAGTCAGAGAGATATAATGACAGAAACAGAGGTGAGAGAGTTAAAGAGAAATTTCAAGATGATACACTGCTGGCTTCAAAGCTGGAGAAAGAGGCCATGAGCCAAGGAATGAAGGTGGTCTATAGAAGCTCAGAAACAATGACAGGTTCTCCAGTGAGACTGATTTTGGACTTCTGATCTTCAGAACTAAATGACAAATCTGTGTTATTCTAAGCCACTAAATTTGTGGTAACTTGTTACAGCAGCTCTAGGAAATTAATATGCATGGCAGTCCCAGAGCAGCAAGAGATTGAGTAGAAGCCAAAGCTACAACTCTTCCTGAGGCCCACCTCGAAATTGCACTTCACTTTTGCCTCATTCTGTTGGTCAAAGCAAGTCACAAAGCCAGTCCAGATGCAGCCTGGGGAAGAGCAATAAAGAATTTGTTGCTTTTTTAAATTCACCACAACTCGTTAGGAGGCAGTTAGAGTAATCCAAGTAAGAAAATGAAAGGACTTTAAATTGCTATAGGAGTGATAGGAAAGGAAAGGAGAGGTCCAAAAGATGTTTAGCAGTAAAATCATCAAAATGTGATGCTGATTGAATATGGAGAGTGAGGGAAATGAAACATATTTGATTATCACATGAAATTAGGTAAACATCATCACGTATCTTTAGGACAGGAAGAAACATTATCACCTCCCTTTAGTCCTGAGGGATTAAATGTTTGTCTGATGTCCCAAAGCTTGATCTGTAGCACATGGCTCCTGTTCCCCTGATCTTTTCTCCTGGCTGGACTATGTTGCTTACATATCCCCATATCCCTACCTTTACCTCGTCCTTTCCTGATATCCAAGATTAACAGAAATATGCCCCTACCTACTCTTTCATCTGAAATGTGTGCCCATGTCTACTTTCATTCTTGAGATTTTATAAAACTGGTACAGCAACATCAACACATTTCAAGCCAGACAATGGAAAAAACAATAGAGAAGTTAATAATGAAAATCCAGATCCAAAAAAGCCATATTTTAATAATCATACCAATAGGAGAGTAGGTTTAAAATGCTGAGTTAACTAAGATTTAATTTGGGAGTTGTGGTTTGTAAAGGAAGAAAGGTCCTTTATAGATTCTTTCCCTGGAAATTACATTTTTTTCTTCTTTTTCTCTTTGTCCTTGGGACTCACAGGTGAACCAAGGAAGCAACAAACACCCAAAGTTGAGGAAGGCCAGCTTCATTTCCTAAAAGCCATTATATCATGTAGCTAGTTTCCTTAGCAACTGTATGCATATCACCCCACATATATCTCGGTAATTGCAAAGACAAATATGGTTAGTGGTGTTCTTAAAGTCATCCAAAAATTGCTCCTAAATGCTCTTACTTTGAATTTCCATGTAAAAAGTTACATTTTAGCTTTTGGTCTCAACCCCAGGAGACAACTACTCTAACATTATTCTATGAGTGAATGGATAAGTTACATAGTAAAGAAACAAAAATTTTATCTTATTTTCAGGGGAAAACATGTCAGATACAAAATAAACTTTCACATTGAAAATCCTTATACCATCACATACAGAGTGTCATGTACTCTAGAACATATTACTTCCATAGAGGCTTACAGCTAAATGGTATTAACCTAAGGACTTTTACCTATGGTAGGCAATATAACCATGGGATTAAATGTTTGTCTGATTTTCCATAGCTTTATCCAGAAGTCAAGATAAGCATTGAAAAAGTGCTAGATGCTATTATAACTGTTATTATATTAGAAGTTCATAGAAACTATCTAAATAAAGAAATACAGCTGCCCTCTTGATATGTACCATCTGTGTATAAAGTCATGGCCTTATTTAAGCCTAAGGTTACAAAGTAAGTACCTGTAGTAACAATATAAAAGTTAATCTTTATTGAGCATTACTATCTGTCAGGTACTATGCTAGGTATTTTAACGTACCATCTCATTTAATCATCATACAAGTATTCTACAGTAAATAATATTATCTTCACAATTTTATAAATGAACGAGTTGCAGTGGAAAGAGTAGGTGACAAATACCCACAACTAGAAAGCGACAAAGCTGAGAATTGAATCCAAACCCATGTACGTAATCAATTGCTCTTTTGCATGTGCAAGCGCTGTCTGTACACAGTCCTCGCTAATGTGTCCTAAGGCCAGGAGGAAAACTAGAGGACTAAGATGGAGGATCAGCATTAACTACCACTTCCCTCCCAATCCTCTTACTTCACCAATTCATCTATCTTTACTCTGCCTTGAAAAATTCAAATATAATCTGTTAATGTTCATTTTGTATCCAGAACCATGAAAAGATACAAGCATAAGCATAAGGTATAGTTCCTTTCCTAAAGGAGTTTATAATCTAGTTAGAGATAAGGGTAACAAAACAACTGGGAAGTAATGGATGATTGAATAAAAGCAAGTATCTAAACTGGTCATGTTTTATCTAAGGCATGTGGGGCTTCAGCTACGTAAATCAGTGAAGAAGGAGGGATAGGCCAGTTTACGACTAAGGTTAAGGGAACTGATATAGCTGGAGGGCTTGATTCTAGGTGATTAGCTGTCATCCCATTGTGTCGTATCTAAAGAGATGTACTACCTAAATGGATGTGGTCCATCTGGACTATGGTTAATAAATAACCAAGGAGCCCCATTCTGGTGTTTAGGACTAGTAGTACTTCAAAGCAGATAGAGTGCTAACAAAGTGGTTCTTGATGATGAGTGAACATGGAACACCACATGCAACCCCCATCAAGTAAAAATTGAGGACCAGCAAGAATTAGTTAGAGGATCATGGTTTTGGCCAAATGGACTGGAGCTTCAGGCCAGTCACTAATCTCACCAGGGAAGTTGTAAGAATTGGGTAGACATGACAGGTATATCGAGAACATTGTGACACATGTGAATACCTAGGGCTCCCCTTAAGGACATCATATACTAGCCCTAGTATCCAGTTTCCACTTACAGGACCAGAGAAAACTTAGGGTCCCCAGGAGCCAGACAAAACCCAAACAGGGTATTTATTTTGGGTGGCCTAAGGCAACATAGCTGAAAAAGAGAGCCACGGTTTCAGTCAAGGAGGGAAGGCAAGCACCTGAGTAATACTGCCATGTCAAATGCCCAACCTGAAGGTTTGGTGACAGAGGAGTCGGCAGTCACTTAGGAGGCACTGCTCAGAAGAGGTAGAGGCAAGCTGTTTAGGGCTGCAGCTGTGTATGGTGAGAGACTGAGCCTTGTGTTTATATGGTGCCAGCTGAATGGCTGGGAGAGTGGACATAGTGACTTACGGAATATCAAGACAGAAAGATGAATTCCAGACCCCTGCGCATGAATGGGATTGATGGATAGTCCTAATGTACTCTCCTCCCAGGTCCGAATTGGCTTAGAAACTGCAATGGCTTCCACAGCCATATATATATATACACATGGCACCTGAAGCCTGAGTCAATATTATGTCTTGTTCATACATATGCCACTGACGTTTGAGGTGTGTGCAAATACTGTTGTGATGAATAAAATGCCAGTTTCTTTCAAAGTATTAGTGAATTAGTAGATATTTTCTGTCATTTATTTTTCTAAAAATGCATACTAAAAATAAAAGTGGTAATCCAGGAAAATTTTGATGTTGTTGTGGCTAAGTTCTGGAAGCCCTGCTTTACAGAATCACTGAGTGATTGACATAGTTATACAAGGTATCAGTTTTCCCTCCTCCATCCTGAGATTGAGATCAGACCATTAGGATGTGGCTCCTACCAATGATGAGAGTACACATAACATGAACTGATTCTTAAAGAATTGAGTATGACTTCTCTCATAATTTGTTACTCCCTATAAATGTTACGAGGCTACAGTTTTTGTGAGACAATTATCATCATCCTCATCATCAATATTTTTATGACACTCTGTACTTTCCAAGTACACTCATATCTACAGAGGTTGGTTTGCTGTGAAGCTAATGAAGCATAAACCGTACAGGCCTCCTCTGAACCTCTGTGAGTAGGCCTAGCAAAGCTTTTATCTGATCACATGTTTTTGTAACATTTGCAGACAATATTTTAATTGAATTTAGTTAAAACACTTTTCTTCTTGTCTGGTGGCATTGGAGTAACCATGGGTATTTTAGGAATCTAGCTGAGAAGACTCAGTTGAGCTGGCAAAGCTTTTAATTTGGGTTTAATAGAACATGGGGTTCATGATTACTTCTTCATATAGTTCAATGATGCTGGACACCCCAGCATTGTATGGCTTCCAAGAAACTATCCTATGACCCCCTGTGCTGACTCACCCAGTGACCTGAAGCTGCAGCACCAAAAGTCATATTACAAAAATAACATGCCCTAAAGTGTATGGCAATAGAAATTCAAGTGAATGTAAGAAAAAATAAGCTTTGAAATATATATATAGCTAGAACCATTTAGTGTAAAATTATTCTATATCTAAAAGAAAATTGACAGAAAATTGATTTTAAAAATTGGTAGGTGCTTTCTCTGAATTTGACAGCAATTCTCAAACTTTACATGACACTAATGATAACAAGAAGTTATAAGACTTACGGAAACTTATAAGCTTATCAATAATAAAAAAATTTCAGTCAACCATGCTAGAGAAAAAATTGTGTTATCTTTCTATTCTGTCTATAGAAAATATTATAAAATTGTTGTCCTATGCAGAAGAAACCAAAGTGTGTGTAGTTTAAAAATGAAAGAAATAGAAGTATTATAGAAGTGTGTCAAGCAGTTAATTTATGAAACTATTATGATTATTTTTCCTGATTTTATGATGTTTATGGCACTTATCAGCTTCTTAAAATGTGTAATATAAAGTGGTTTATTTTCTCATTCTAAAAATACATTCACTTCATATCCAATTCAGTATTAATAGTTTTCTATTCTTTTTCTTAAAGCTACTCCTTCAAACTATGTAAACTTCAGGCACAGAAAACCTGGATTGATCCCTGAATATGCATTCTGTTAAATAACCTTTGCAACATCCATAGATATATACAGTTTATAGAACAGAGAGCTGCATCTCACTCAGCCTTCCAGCAAGTACTTACTGAGGACCTGCTATGAGGCAATTATTCTTGTAGGCTCTGGAAATACAGCAATGAACATCACAGACAAAAATCCCTGCCCTCATAGATCATACCTTCTAGTGAAGTTAAAACAAGTTGTATAGATAAATTGTTACTTATACTGTGTCATAGATTTAAAAGTGAGTAAATAATCTTGCCCTGAACACAGATGTTCTCCCTCCAGTACATTTTTCTTTCTTTGATTAGCTTAACTTACCATGGCCCTTGCTTAATCTTCCACATTCCTCCTGTGGAATGGGGCTTGGAATCAATCTTCTTCTTGTCTTGGACAAATCTCTACTTTCTCCATGACCTTCTCAAGGGTCCTAGTACAAAGCGAAATGCTTACAGAGGGTTACTTAATTTTAACATGGCTTTATTTTATCTCTTTTGGATGAAACACACTCTGAATATAAACTTGCTGGGCCTTTCTGTCCTCTTCTCTACGTCACTTGGATTTTTATTTCCTTTGAATTTTTTTTTTTTGAGTTTCCAAGTTACAGACAGCTCATGTTGCAGAGAACAGATTATAAATCATCAATTTTTACTTTCTAAGTAAAAGAAACAAGACGTTACTCCTTTCCAATGCCTTCAGCAGCCACTAAATTTCCCTCAGAGGTATTATATGTATGTAATCCCTCAGCAGTAGTAATATATACATATTTCTGGGTTGTTGGATTTTTTTTTTTGCTCTTGTTTACCTAAATAGTTTTCCCTCTGCCAGTTCCTCCTGATTTTCATTCATTGTGGGAATGGTATTAATAAGAAAAGGTAAATTTTCCCAAGGCTATGGAGTACAGTGAAAGCAGCAGTGTAGAACAGAGTAGGCTAAATTGTTCAGTAAGAATCTCTTTTTCTGCATTGTTTTGGCTCCATTAATGCATTCAGAGAAAAGTGAGTTCTGAAGTCAATATCCTGGACAAGTTTGGCAGGGAGAGCTAAATCTGAAAGTGAGGCAAGAGTGGGCTATTTTGGCCTTGCATTACTGAGATAATTGAGTCATGTAACTACTTTATTCTCCATGTTTAGACAGAATCTTATACACCATCTGATTTTCTTCAGTAGTATACATTGTAAAAAAGCATTTCCCTAAATGATTCACCTACTCTTCTGGATTCAAATCCTAATATTTTCATTGCCCTCCTTCCAGCATAGCTGTCTATCATTCTCTCAGGCACTTGCTGTTGAAGTTCTTGAAAAGTGCTTAAATCTCTGTGGAGCTTTATGGTGACATTTTGCTAACGTGCATTGGTAATAAAACATTCTAAATTTTGAAACTAAAGCTTATCTCTATGGTTTTGTTTTCTCTTTGAAATATGCCATTAGGAAAGAGGATATATCTGAGATCAAACTTACCACTTCAGTATTCCTTTGATTTTTGCTGATCTAGAACTTGTTTATTAGAGCCTATTTACTAATGTTATTCATTATTTTATCTCTTTTCTTACATAAACATTTAGAAGTTCTCTTCATGATCATGTCGATTCAATTAACTGATAAAAGACCAGAATTCTAAATCTCTCTCATACTACTAGCTTGATATAATTTGAAATCGTCATTCTCCCATTGTCATTTTCAATGCTCCCCTCTGTCCTCAAGCACTCCTCAGGGGTTCTCCATTATTGCCACCCATACCTGTCTTCCCCCTCCTCTGAACCACATAAATATTTCCTCCTGGGCCACATGTCCTGTCTCCCTTTGAGCTTTCCTATCAGGGGCCCCATTGAGAATCTACTTTATAAAAGAACTGAGGTTTGAATGATAAGATGACTTTATCTGTTACCTCTCTTTGTATCCCAGGAATTTTTGGATTTTAATAAGTGACAGTTGAAAGTAAAATGAATTAACTGGAGGAAAGAATGATGGATGGAATTTCAGGCACTATGTAGGCCAATTACATTTGCAGAAGGGATGAAGAATACGGATAAGCAAGAGAACAGTTTGAATCTTTATATCATAAAACTCATAGTGGTCTATTATGTGCAAATAGGTGCCTAGCCCTTGAGATAACTCATAGGATGATTCTAATTCACTCATTTAGACAGCTAACATTTGGTTAATAAATTAATTTTCATAATAAAAACTACTGTTCTTTAAACAGCCAGACACAGAAGCTATTTATTCTTCACTATATTGCTGCATTGAATTCCTGCAATTACCAACAACTCAGTTAGTTTAAAAATGCATGTCATTCCAGTCGAGTTAGATCTGTATCAAGTTGATCACTTCAGTGCAGCCCTCATAAGTCGTAGATGTCCCAAGTCGTAGATGACAGGTAGAGGAAGCCTGCCAGGTAGAGCAATTGTTATTTTTCAGTTCTTTCCTGCACTCAATAATGACTGCCCAACCCAATTCACTTGATCATTTTAAGAGCATCTTCATAGATTTCAAATGAAAATCGATATCCATAATGTTTGCATTGATGGCATGTGTGTATTGTGGTGGTGGTGTTGATGGGTGTTTGCTTTTTGTTTTGCTTTGCTGTGTTTTCTTATTTTCAGAATTTTGTTCTTAAGATTGCAAGAGTGACCTCTAGTGTGAAACATCTGTATAGTTATAATCTCAAATTCTATGGCCTCTTATCCAGCCCTAATTTCAGTAGGTATTGATATAATATAAAATAGAACTAGCCAGACCTCTACAAATACAACAAATTATTATCCAAGAATAAAAATCCTAAGTCAGGTTCCTTCTTCTGTCATATATTTTATTCTCAAACTTTGGCTACCAAAGGACACTTGCATTGTAGTGACTATGAGACGGCAAGAACACTTCCAAAATGCCCTTGCAAGGAACTGCAAGTAAATTATGACATTCTTTATGATCTTGGTGTATTTTGCTGTAGAAAAATTGTTTTGCAGGTCTCCTGTTGCCTCTGGCAATCCTGTTGTGAATAATTGGCTGGTGCACTCACCTGTTCACTTTCTTCTCCAGAGAAAGGAAGTGTTTTCCTTACCACCACACTGGGTAGATACAGGGCATAAAGAACACACTGTACTCTTCATGGGCAACATTAAAGTCTACTTAAGCATATGTCCTGCCCTTACACAAGGTCAGCCAGAAAATTTGCAATATGGTCAGTGGCATTTCTTATCCCCTGTACAAGGTTAGATGGAAGCTTTACCCACCTTTCAAGGGCTAGCTCCCCATGCAATAAAAATAACAATTCCTCACATTAGCATAATGATTTAAGACTTACAAAAAACTTGCCTTCATATCATTTTACTTTCTTCTTCCATTATCTTTAGGAAGTAAACATTATTTGTCCCATTTCAGTAATGAAAGATACAAGGCACAGTGAGATTAAATGGCATGTCTAACATCAAACACCCTTAATAAATAGTGGGATCTTTGGACTCTAAACTTGGTGTACTTTTTCTCATAGCTGTTTTATAGTCTAACAGACTTTCCCAAACTAATGTATATATTTTTAAATCACCCACGTACAAATTCCTATGAAGCTAGGGAAGAGGAAAAGATGATGTAGTTGTAAGGATCAGTGGAAACTGTTATGGAAGAAGTCACATATAGTTTAGTCTTTAGAAAATAGGAAGGATGTGGAAGAATGAAGAAAACCATTCCAAATTAAGCAAAATCAAGGCAATTATGGAGTATGTAACATATGTAACAATACAGAGAATTCTAAATTTTCTAAGTGTCAGAAGATGGTGGAAAATAAGGTTGACAGAGAAAGTTGATACCAGGACATAAAAGTCCTCTAATTCTAGAACAGGATTTTTCAACCTCACCACCATTGACATTTGTAGCCACATCATTCTGGGTTGTAGGGGACTGTCTTATGCAAAACAGTGCAGCAAGTCTAGCAGCACCCCTAGCCTCTACCCACGAGATGCCAATAATATTCCCCAGTTGTGACAACTAAAAATGTGTCCAGATATTGTCAAATGTCCCCTTCTAGGGTAAAACTGATCCCTACTGAGCACCGCTTAAATTAATAGATTATGAAAGCCATTTTAGATTTTGAAGTAGAGAATTGTCATCAATGAATCTATGCTTCAGGAAGATGAATATAGCAAACGTCTACAAGACAAATTGGAATGGGGAACAGATTGAGGGCAAAAAAGGCCATTTTGGAGGACAAGGCAATAATTTCAGTGTAAGGGGCCAGAGGTAGCTGCTATATGGGAAAGAGCATGAAACTTACAGGTAGGGCATTTGGATTGCATTGTAAGCTCTTTGAACAGTTGCTGTGTGTTTTTGGACAAGTTATTTAAAACTTTGTGCCCTTGAATTCTCATCTAGAGTGAGAGAGTGAGACATGATGATCCCAAAATTCCCTTCTGGCTCCATGTGAATCTGTTAAGAACAGATAAATTTAACTACATCCACTCTTCTATGTAGGTTTTCAAAAGAATCTTCGTGGGTATCAGATGTGTGTCTGACTTCACTGTGTAAAGATAAATAGGATGATCTCACTTCTCAGATTAAGTTGGGTGAAAAGGCAAGTCAGAAATAATGAAAAGTCTGAATTATGAGCTGCATGTTAAAGACATGTAGACGTGTCACCTTCATGTACATGAAGTACTTAGAACATAGATGTTGAAATATTGCCTAGGTGAGGTACTTTGGAGTCTAGTTAATTCAGCATTTAATGAAAGTATACTAAGTGTAAGACACTCTGCTAAGTTTGCAGGGATCACAAAGATGGGTTAGTCAAGGGGCCTGCCAAGAAGCTTACAGTATAGTATGGGGACTCAGGAATATACACAACTGTAATACAGAGCAGAATGTAGTACACTGCAGACAAAATGAATGTGCAAATCTCATACACATTAACAGGCTGATTTTCAAATTGTATAATAAGATAGAACACATATTAATTCCAGGCTTAAAAAATAATCAAATCTACTTTTAAAAATACATACACCTTTTTGTTGAGTAGCTGTAAGTATTTGAATATGAAAAAATACAGGGTAAACAATTATCCATCAACTCAAATTAAGACATCTGAGTAATATATAACTTAATTATAATTGCTCCATATATAGGCTGACCTCATTTTCCAGTGGAGCCTTAACAAGTAGACAGGAACGGTTGGCAACTAGCAAATAATTTATATGTAAATGATTGCTTTAAATAACTTAACTCATTCTCCTGTTTAAAGCTTTTGATACATTAAATATCCTTGTTAAAAAGTTATGTATACCATTTTGTTTCCTGCTCTATCAATCTTTTCTAAATTAGCAGTGTTTTTAATGTTAAGATTTTATTAAATGCTATATAACTAAGTGAAAGTTTTGTAAGAATACTTTTCCCATTGAGCTGTTTTCTATTATTTTCTTCCTTGCCCTCTCTTCAGGCTATCCAGAGCTATATACACAGCAGATGCATTATTTTAGTTGATAGATCCTACTTGAGATAATTTTTGAGGTACATATACACACGTGCATATATACACAGGATAAGTGGAATGTGACAGAGACAGATGTAATTAATTCAAGAAGAAAATGTCATGTCATAGATGACGACAGATGATAGATGACAGAGCAATCACAGTAAATAACAATATCTACACAAGTGGATAAGTGTGTATATACGTATGTCTAGGACAAAGAAAAAAATACAACTGGCAACTATTCGGAAATTAGTTAAACCATTTGGATGCCTTTTTACCTTCCTTTTACCTGCTAAGTTGCTGCACTGCTTTCCTTCCTTATTTAGTGAACAGGCAGAAAATGGAATTAATAGCCAAATCAGTTTGGCTCCTTTAGCTATTTTGGGGGGAAAAAGAAAACTATGAAGAGAAATTAAAAATAAAACACAAAATGTGGTTTCATACTATTTATGGATTTCAATAAACTCTGTTTTCCCTTCTTGGTAGACAACCATGTGTAATTATGTTTAGGTAATTTTGTCCCTGAAAAAACAATATCTGGAATGATGTGTGAAAAAATATATATATAATAAACATATAGGAAAAGCAGAGATGGAGATAAACAGAAGATAATCTGAAATATGAAGTAGAAAAAAAACCAAGAATGTTCTAAGGAAAGCCTCATGGAAAGAAATAAGCTGCTAAGTACAAGATGCTATTCTAGTAGGGACCTACCTCCTGTCTATAAACACATTCACGATAACAATATAAACACAGGAAGGAAATTATTCACAGAACTTGGGAGAGCTAAGACTAGTCATTTGTAGTAAGAAAGGAAAGATTTAGGGTAAATATTGGGAATAAGGAAATATAAGGAAGTGCAAATGAGAATAGACTACTAAAGGAAGGTCTAGAAGTTGTGGTTAGTTTGGATATTGAAAAAGTGGTAATAGTAAAAATGAAACTGATCCAGAACAGTCTCCTTAAAGAGAAAAAGCAGAAGTGAAACGGGATTTAATTAAAACAAGCTTATGCTCCTTCTCTGTGTGCTGTCCCATCCATTGTTAAGCTAGGGTTATGCTAGTCAGAAAATCAATTCAAACCTTCTGTATACCTAACACGGTGCTAGCCAATAAAGATGACAGGGAAAAAAGGCCCCATTCTTTATCCTCAGGAATCTCAAGTCTGATCCTCTTGAGAAAACCGTATGTAGAAAACTGAGGTCTTAGTTGTATAGTTCTGATGATAAACATAAGAAAGAGAGATAACAAGAGTTCGGATCTTTTATATCATCACCTGTACTGCTACTTTCAAAGGCTATTTGACTTTGTCAGCTTGAGTATTTCTCCCAAAAGATGTATTCCCGTTTCCTCTGTTTACAGGTTGTCCTCCTAGCCCACTTCTAGCTAGCAAATTTGACACCTTTTCCCAGTCAAAACCGATGTGCCTTCTTGCAAATAGATAGGCTGCCTCTTCCATCAGATGATCATGAATATTGATAATGGCAGAGAGCCAGTCCATGTGCATAAGATATAACTCGCATTGGCCGGTTTCCTGCCCAAATGCATCAGGAAAGATGATTTCCTTCATTTTCTGAGTTGGATGGTTAAGGAAAATCATCACTGAGTGTCTACTTAACATGAAAACTACAAGGGAAGGAAGTTATTTTCAGCCAGGCCTTAACTGCAGGGAGTAAGTGAATGGGCCAGGGTGGATGTTGAGAGGTCCTTGTTGGCTACAGTTAAATAGAGGGGAGGCTGTGACAAAAGTAATTGCCTTTGAGATTTTTTTCCAACTAGGTCACTCCTGACCTACTGCTTGCACAACATTCACACTGTGGGAAATACAGGACAGCATAAGGCATGGCCTTGGCCCAGGAAGCTTATGAATAGTTCAGAGGACTAAACAGAAACAGGTGAAAAGAAAACTACCAATCTAAGATATGCTGTGAAACTATCTTTGCTAAAGAGTTCTTAGTGACACTGTGAAATCTTTGAAGACAGAGACTGACCGTATATTATTTTACTTAATATCACTCAAACACCTAGGAAAAGACCTTACCTATAGTAGGCACATGTTATATGTCTGTTGAAACAAAGTGGCATACTTGTGGAAGAGACCATAAAAGTTTTGGAAGTTCAAACTGTAGGGAGATCATTGTTTCCAGAGGTCTACTTACAAGACACTTACAAATCAATTAACAGTATAATTGGTAAGGAGCAGAATGTGATAGTATTGGAAGAATAAGGGATTTCGATTTTTTTGAATTTTGTGTATTATTGAATTTTATAAGCATTTATTATATTTATACTGAAAATTCACAGCTTCCTAAATCCTCTATAAAGGAAAGGGCAATAGGACTAGATCCAAAGGACAGGAAGAGTGAGGATGATGAAGGAGACAGGAGATTTCCCTGTGGATTTGGGAACATATTTTAGAGGAGAGATAGAAAAGAATATGAGCAGCTGCTCTGAGGACTTTGAGTCAGTAGATAAGTAGAGAGGAATTTTAGAAAGCTATGCTGTGTTAAGCAATTATTATATTGTCTTGCTCCTTGAAAAGCTTTGCTAACAATGTACATTAATTTTCAAAGAAAAAAATGCACATTACATGATAGAATATGGAGAGCACCCTTTTTTAGCTTTATTAGGAAATGATCAGGAATTATTTTATAAAATTAATCAATTGTTTCACCATGAAAGGTACAAAGAGTTAGCAGTGGAATGTTATAGTGGGGAAGAGATGTTTAAGCTAGCAGGGCTGAGTGGCTAAGAACACGGCAGGATACCAACAGGGAAGGAGAGAGTGATGATGGGGTGAAGAATCCATCCCCAGAAGGATGGTCAGCTCAGTGTCTCAGGGAGAGCAAAGTGAGGACCCAGAACTGTGACTTATATGGCTCAAGGAATGGGAATAAAGCATTGCAAAATACAAGAGATCCCCAAAATAACACTTCACTAACTTTCAGAATTTGATTTTAGGCTGTTCCTGGCGTAAGGCTGAGAACTTGGCTTCTGACTTTCATGATGAATCTTTGATTCTTTTAATCATTATGCCTTTCAGTAAAGGCATAAAGAGGAAGTCACTTTGTGTGTATTATTATATTGTCAATTGTAATAATTAGCTTCAAAATCCTGTATTTTTTTGTTATTCATATATCTTTCTGTCTTTAAAGAATAGAAAATTTATTTCAACTTATTAAATGATTGGAATGTAATTGCTCCACTATCCCTTTCTGAATTCATTGAACTCACACTCTTTCCTCACCTGGAATTTATGGACTTGGGGAGAGACAAATTCCATACACAGAAAAATTCAAGATAAAATCTAAAACTCATGGAGGTTCCTCAAAAACTAAAAATAGAAACACCATTTGACCTAGGAATTCCAGAATTAACCCTAAGAATGCAGGAGCCCAGTTTGAAAAAGACATATACACCCCTATGTTTATTGCAGCACTATTTACAATAGCCAAGAAATGGAAGCAACCTCAGTGTCCATCTGTAGATGAATGGATAAAGAAGAGGTTGTACATAATGTAATATTATTCAGCCATAAGAAGAAAACAAATCCTACCATTTGCAACAACATGGATGGAGCTAGAAGGTATTATGCTCAGTGAAATAAGCCAGGCGGAGAAAGACAAGTACCAAATTATTTCACTCATCTAGAGTATAAGAACAAAGCAAAAACTGAAGGAACAAAACAGCAAAACAGCAGCAGACTCACAGAACCCAAGAATGGACTGACAGTTACCAAAGGGAAAGGGACTGGGGAGGGTGGGTGGGAAGGGAGGAAGGGACAAGAGGCAAAAAGGGGCATTATGATTAGCAGACATAACATAGGGGGTGGAGGGCATGGGGAGGGCTGTACAACACAGAGAAGACTAGTAGTGATTCTACAGCATCTTACTATGCTGATGGACAGTGACTGTAATGGGATGGGGTATGTCGTGGGGACTTGATGGGGGGAGTCTAGTAACCATAATGTTGCTCATGTAATTGTAGATTAATGACACCAAAAAAAAAAAGAATCTAAAACTCAAAGAAAAACGTGATGGTGACCCTCTCTAATTGGTATTGTCTGAACACAGCACTCTGGATGGTTTGCGTGAACATATACCATTGAAGTCAATTCCTCTCATTTTGTTGACTTTGCCTTCATGGAACTTTTCAAAGGCAATACAGATCATATCTATTCCTTTTCCCTTTCCTTTACTCCCTCCTCCTTCTTTAAGAGGACTGGGGAAAGAAAGAAATATCTTGAATTACAGGGCATTTACCTGTTATTTGTATCCTTTTTATTCCAAAATGGATTTGTGATAACTTACAAAGGTACATTTAATGTCATAAGAGAAAGCCAATTAAAAATAAGAAAAATTAGGAAATTGGAGCTAAGCTTTTGAAAATCAAGCAAGTACTATTTGAACACAACTGTATGCTGCACTATGCTAGTCTCTCTAAGTAAAAGAAAGTGAAACATAACAATATGCTTTCCAACTTTAAAGACTAACATTTAATGGGGAAGATGAGACAAATACCTGTGGAAAGACAGTATGGAAGAGTGGTTAGGATCTTTGGCTGTGGAGTCAAACTGTCTGGCTTTACATCTCTGCCACTTACAATATTTGTGGCTTTGGACAAGATGTTTAACTTGTCTCTGCTCTGTCTCTTCATTTATAAAGTAAGAATAATGCTACCTTACTCATGAGTTTCTGTGAAAATTGACTTAGAACATATTAAGCACTTAGCTTATTTTTATTGTAATAATTATATGAAGTAGAACACAACTAAATGTTTAACTCCCAGTAAACATATGCAAATGGGATTCAAAGAATAGAGAGTAGTCAGTGTGCACATAGGATAGTCAGGGATGGTTTCGTGGTGAAGGTGACACTGGCACTAGACTTTGAAGGGTAAGGCTTTAAGTGGGCAAAGGAGGAAGGTAAAAGCATCCCAATCAAGTAGGCAGCAAAAGAAGAGTATAATAAACAGTAAGACCAGGGAGATTTTTAGTCAAAGGAAATTAATAGTCCAAAAGAACTCTTATGGGACTTCAGAAAATCAATAGTGTGACATGAATCTGATGAGTAATCTGTGGCTAGCTTTGGGTTTAATTTCCCCAACTAGTTATTAAACCTTGGTATTTCCATTTTCTGAAGGAGCAAAGGATATTTATGGGATTATTTTAGACATCATTTCTGGAGTCACAGCCTGCAAAGAGCCAACAAGGCTTATCAAAGTGAATGGCACATATGTCAAAACCACAGCCACATTTTAAATCACACTATTATGCCCAGAGAAACACATCAGTATTTTCCTTAGTCACCATATAATACCTGGATCAGTCAGACACACAGTAAGAATTGCCATAGTTGTATTGGTACATTTCTCCTCTGAACTACTTTAGCAGGATTTGACTAGCAAGTTATTCCTAGTACTAGAAGCTGTGATCTTATCAGTAAGGGATTCACAAATACTTTTGATTTTGCAGAATGGGAGAAAGTAAGAAGGATTTCTGTTTCCAATCGGATCCTCTCAAATGACAAAGGTTTAGAGGAAGTAATGGTAATCCTGTTTTCTTTTTTTATCACTCTTGCCTGGCTACTAAAATAGACCTAACTTTATAAACTTTAACACTTGTTTCTGTATAGTTTGAAAGCAAGTAAACAACTCAAAACAAACAAAAATAACAGCTAAGTACAAATCTCATATGGATTTAAAACATTTTTCAATTGATACGATCACACAGGTTGGCTCCCCTACGCACCTAGATTTCTAGATCAATAAGGACTTTTTTAAAAAGTGAACTCATTTAATCTTAAAGCATTTGTAGTCTGTTTTTTCTTCTTAACAGACCACAAGAATCATGTACATTTAATTTTGAACTAATAAATCAACCCAAATGAATTATTTTGCAAGTATATATACACTTGCATACACACACAGTATATTTGCTTACTTCAACTCTCCTGACAACTCAATTTGCTGAGTATGAGTTGGACTTGCTAGTGTAGTGAGTTAATATCTGAGGTCTTTGTCTTTTCCCATAGGGAGTTTTTAAAATCCCTTTGTCAAGCCAAGATATGGAAAGCACTGGATCACAGAAAGCATAAGGGCCATAAGCCAAGATTAGCAGAGCCAACATAAACAGCCAAGGGCTAGTGGGGCAGAGAGGAACTAGGGTTCAAGGCAAGGTAGGGTTCATAGGCAGGAAACTCACTCTACAGTAAACAGTCAGAGGTTAGGGGATACACAGGAACTAGGACTCCAGGCACAGCAGGCAGACAGACTCAGACACAAAACACCAGGGCCAAGGGACCTTGGAGATAAAGCCAAAACCCACGCAATGCAGAGAGATTCACGTCCTCTTTCTTTTACAAAGAGGACCAATGACTGGTACTCCAGGACTAGGATTCAAAGTGAAGCAATTCTTCCCTCCTGGAAAATTCCAACACTCACTACCCCAAGACAGCTACTTGAAATATGAGAATGTCAGACCTGAAAGGGTCCTTAGAAATTATCTTAGCTGACTATATCAGTTTTAAAAGGAGAAAATGAAGTTATTTGGAAGGACAGACTTGTCAAAAAAATATCACAGCAACTTAGTGGAAGGGCTTGGGCTATAATTTTGGTCTTCTGACCCCAGTACTCTTTCCATGACATGTTTCTGCTTTGCCTGTACCTGGTACCCTTGAAATGGGAAATATGATGGAAAAAACTTGTACCTTTGGGCACTCATCCAACCAATCCCTGTTCTAAACAGATAAAAGAGGAGAAAGTGAGGTTTATGGGCTTGACATGTAGTCACAGTGGAAGTTTCGCTTATTCATCCTTGGTAAAAATCAGTAAGAGAAACTTCTATTGAGATTGAGGCTACTTGATGAGATAGCTTGGTAAGTTCTGTAAACCTAAACAAGTCATCCTCTAATGGACTTTGCACACTTATCCCTATGAGCAAATTATAGACCAAGCAACCCCATTCCTTATACTTCTAACCATGAAAACAGTGTTCTGTCTTGTCTTTGAGGCTTGCTGCTATGCTAGTTGTCTCTAATATAGACAGTAATTATGGACATGTTCCCCCCACCATCCCTAAAACATTTCCTGTCTTTAAATGCTTTGTAAAACAAGAAACAGTGAAAAGTTTGAGTTTCTCTCTTTCTCTTCCCCTCTCTCTCTCTCTCTCTCTCTCTCTCTCTCTCTCTCTCTCTCTCCTCTCTCTCTCTCTCTCTCTCAAACACATGCACACACTCAAACAATTTCCAAATAAGTAGTCTAAGAATACTAGAGGATTTTCTCCTAGTCTTGTTCCTTCCTCAAATAATTAGCTTTGTTACCCACTTTATTCTCTCACAGAGTCTTTTTTTTTTGGTAGAAAGCCCTACTTTGCTGGATTCCCCACCATCTTGGACAACTAGCCTATGTATCTGCCTCATCAGCTTTTCATCTCCCTTCAGATCTTACTGGAAGAAATACATTCGTTCTTTCTGCTTTTAGCTTAGTAATAGCCTCCTCTCAACTAAAACTTATAATTCACTTCAGTGGCTGTATCATGTAATTTAGAAAATGATGAGGAGAGGGTCTTCTTTAGAAATAAGGGGTGAAAGCTGCACAAAATCATTCTGGAATATCAAGGCTGCTCTCTCTTCCAGATATATAGAAATCGGATGGTAACATTGATTGTCTCTAGTAGATTGAACAGTGTGCTAATATATTAGAAGAAGTGAATTTGTTTTTTCAGCGTTGAAGCTGGATCATTATTTTATCTCAGGAAAGTGAGTTGATTTCTGTCTGAGTGTATTTCTAAGTCTCAATGATACATTCAATTTGAGACTTAATCTCAGAGAAATCAAGGACCCTGGTGTTTTGCTAGTATAGGTTTGGCTGCAAGTGGTTACTTAACATATTGGATGACTGATAGGAAAGGCCAATGTAAGCAATGAAGAGCTGTCATGTTATTAATCCACATCTGAGCTATTTTGTTTGGCATGTATGTTTTTTTTTTTCCAAAATGAAAGACTATATGTTTCTCTTCAGCTCAGGCAAACCACATCCCTGGAATTATGGTCCTCAACTTTTTCCCTTTTAACACACTGGGCAGACACTCAAGAAAAAGTATACTAAAGTGCATATGAGTAAGTGACATTAATATAATGATAACTTTAGCTCTTCTGTAAATTTTTTAGCAACTGTAAGGAAAATGGAAGTTCTGTGGCCAGGATCCTCACCTGATCCTAATATACTCACCCACTGTGTATGTTCAATGATGTACTAGTTAGCCTACTGTGCAGGCACTTGCTTGCATACTCCTTGGCCATAAGTCCTAATTATGGATTCTCTTCTGGAGGAATAAACCTCTTGGAAGTTACAGCTACAAACTTAAGTACATAAAGCACAGTAAGAAGGTGAGTGGCTTTTACATTGGCATCACAACTATCCACTTCTATTTTCATCTCATCTTGTAAAGGTCAAATCTTATTGTGAGCTCAGGGAGGAAAGGAGACCCTCCATTTATTTTAGCAGTAACAGGAATATAAATTCTACATTTAACTCCTTGGATGAAAATAAAATTAACTTGGTCATTCAGGCCTAAGATATGCAATTTACAGATTTCTGTGGTGGAACTTCAAACACTTATTTAATATTATAGATTGAATTGATATGGTAAAGACTCATCTTTTGTTCTGAATACAGAAAAATGCTAGTGAAAATAAAATAAATATTGTGCATGCTTAGCCCACCTTGAAAATAAGCAAGGGAAATTACCAGACTTTAGGAGTAAAAAAGGAACTCAAACCCAGATAAGTCAGTATGAACTGAAACTAAATACCTCCTAGGGATGTTAGAATCAGATATGGACATTAGGGTTATTAGGGGTTGAGTTCAGTGACAGAGCATAGAAACACAGGTCTATGTAAAGTATGGAGCTAGAACTGAGAACCCAGCAAAAATCTAGAAGTCTGAATGGTCTGTGTAGCCTGAAACTCAATGAAACAGGGACTAGAAAATTTTGTTCATTGGTCCAGGAAAGCAGCCAGGAAATTCACATTCTGTCCAGGGCCATGGTCATGAATGAAAAGAGACACTCAAGAGAAATCAGCACTGTAAACTTGCACCAAGCATGAATGTGGACTCTAAATTCACATAGCCCACATGTGGTACAAACACCCAAGTTATGAAAATAACAGAAAAACTGTTTTCAAACCAGTGAAACTTGTAAGGTCTTGGCAGAGGCAAACTTGGAACCACTCTGAGGGAATGCCTTCACAGCCGTTGGCACCCAGGACTCCCACTAAAAACAATCCCTGCTGTGGATAAAAACACATTAGTAAAATCACAAACCTCACAAAACAATTAACCACCATGAGTGTCCTTCAGCTGATAAGTAGAGAAAACTTCATTCCAAGAAACAGAGATGATAGGACAATTTAATAAAAGAGACATTAAAAGAGGTTTGTTGAAAATTGTTCAGAGGAAAACAAAGAATAAAGGACAACTGTGTGGCAAGAATAGGGCACTTGCAGTTATTGGTGGCCTTGGAAAATCACAGTTTATAAAGAGATGGGATGGGAAGATAGAGCTATGTAAAGAAATTGAAAATCAAATTTTTGCCCTTGAGAAATTCTTAGAAAGTCCCAGTAGAGGGAGAGAGTAAGGTGTGTGGCCAAAATTAAATAGATTTTATCATTCTACACTTCGCTATAACTCTCTCACTTTAGATAATTTAGTCTCTGGTTCTTAAAGTTGTCATAGAGCAATTGTATGGGTTTGAAATGTAAAACAGAATCTCTTTAGGTTAGCTTGGAGACTTATGCATAGACCATTCAGTGATTAGGGTGATGTCTTTAGTTTTGAAAACACAAAGATTGAGATCTCTTAGAAACTGTATGCAATTTACATTATATTTAATTCATTTTGTGTATTTCCTTCGCCTTTTCATCTGTCCCCTCCAAGATGAAAAATTCCTGATGACATGGAGTTTTTTTTTTTACTTTTAACAGCTTTATTGAGCTATAATTTACACCATACAATTTACCTATGTAAGTGTTCCATTCAAAGGCTTTTAGTAAATATATACATTTCTGCAGCCATAAGCACAATGCAGCTTTAAAACATTTCCATCATTTCCCAAGAGTTCCTCCTCCAGGTTTTCAGCCAATCCCTAACCCCAGCCATAAGTAACTACTGATCTACTTTCTGTTTCTATAGTTATGCGTCTTCTAGAAATTTCATATAAATGGAATCATATATTATGTAGTCTTTTGTGTCTGGCTTCTTTCACTCAGCCTGATGGTTTTGAGGCTTATTCATGTTATAGCATGTATCAATAACCACATATGGATGAAAATTTGAGTTGTTTGGGGCTATTATAAACAAAGCTGAATGAGGAGGTGGTTCAAGATGGTGGTGTAGGAAGATCATGAACTCACCTCCTCCAACAAACCCACCAAATGTATGGCTACTTATGGAACAATTTCCTCTGAGAAAGACCTGAACACAAGCTGAGAAACTCTTTCACATTGGGCAAATGAGAAAAGAGCCACAGTGAAGTGAATAAAGGAGGCTGAGACACTATCTTATCATAAACCTTCACCCCTGGTGCAGCAACCCACAACTGGGAGGGAAGTCACAAACTTGGAGCTTCTCCCTAAAGAGCAAAGTGTTCATACCCCACATTGGGCACCCTAACTTTTATAACCAGCAACTGAGAGATGAGCCCCAAAAACATCTTGCTTTCAAAAATGAATGTCACATCCCTGAGACCCATAGAGCTGTACCAGAGAAATAGCTCTTACAGGGCTTATGCATGGACTCACTTGCCCAGCACAGAAGCAGCTGTTTGAAAAGTGCCCATATTTTACGTGAAAGAGATTAATTTGGTAACATTGAGGCACTGGCCAGCGGGTCAGGGGCTATTGGGATGCTTTCCAGGGATGGATGCTCAGGGTGCCATCTTTGCACTCTCCCTCTGCCTTGCTCCAGAGCTTAGTATCAGAGAGGAGGTTCATACATATCTGGTACACTGGCTTTTAAATCTAATGCCCTGGATTGTTTTGGCTGATTCCAAGGAGATGCCTCTTGGTCACTGGGCTCTAGAAACTGGGATATGGGTGCTTGTGTCCTGAGTCCCATGGGACTGTAACAGTCACAGAGAGTTCTTGACAGACTACCACACCCAGCATACTGCACACATCCCCTGAGAATACACATCCCCAGTTTTTCTGTGAAAGAGGCCTATTTGCTTCCCCATGAGTTTTAGCCCAAAGGGCAGACTTCTGATCTGACACACTTCTAAGGACCTGCAAAGGTGCTCTCAGGGAATGTAGGCTGGGGGACCCCATGTTTGTGTTCTCACTCTGCCTCACTCCAGCTCACCAATATCTTCCAAAAAAGAGCATATGCTCTTGTCTTGTGCCCCAAATTTGCAGCTGTTGCCAGGAGACCCCACTACAACACCTCACTCTAGTGGCCAGCGGAGCTTATACTCGTGAGTCCCAAAGGACTGTTGCCAACAGAGAAAGAGTTCCTAACCAGCTACCACCCTCAGGGCACAGCAAGAGACAACAAACTCAGGAGCTCAGTCTTCCTGTAAAAGAAGCCTAAGCTTAGATTCATAGCTGCAGCCTGAGGAGCAGGCTTCTTATTAAACACACATCTAAGGTCTGATGGAAAAACTTTCCAGAGACCTTGGACGGTAGGTGCTATCTTTATGTTCTCCCTCTGCCATGCTCCAGAGCACCAGTATATCTTGGAGGTGAAATATTACATGTATCTGGTACCTCAGTGTTTATTTCTGATGCTTAAATTTTTGTGACTGCTACCCAGGAGATGCTCCTTGAATGCCTGTCTCTGGTAGCCAGGGAAGCTTATATTTACAAATCCAACAGGACCGTAGCAATCAGAGATGATTCTTGGAAAACTACCACCCTCAGGGCACTGCACAGACAGCACACTGAAGCACACCCAGTCTTTCTGTGAAACAGGCCTATTTGCTTGTCCTGGAGTTTTGTCCTGAAGGGCAGCCTACAGGTTCGACACACATCTAGGGGCCTACAGAGGTGCTTTCGGTAACATAGGCTGAGGGATGCCATTTTTTGCTCTCTTTTGACATTGTTACAGCGCACCTACAAAGGAGTTTATACACTTGTCTGGAGCCACAGCTTTTATGACTATTACCGAGGAATACTTTCAATTCACCTGTCTGGTGGGCATCAGAGTTTCTGCTTGCAGTCCCAGAAGATTTTATATATTTGTATACTGTAAAAGTTTCTGCCTGAGGGTCTGGCTTCTAATCACCCTGAATATAGGTGCTCACTGAGATCCTCCCCTTTGGGACACTGACAGGTCTTGGGACGCCATCAACTACTGGGAACAAACTACAAATATAATAGCCTGCTTAGACAATCACAGAGGTTTGAGAAACAACCAAGTGCTAGGGCAGAGTTGAATAACAAGTTTCATCTCCTATACAAGGCCACCACTTCAAGACTGGGACAGATGGTTATTTCATCTAATGCATAGAAACCAACACAGAGGGTCAAGCAAAATGAAGAAACAGAGGGATATGTTCCAAACAAAAGAACTAGATAAAACCACAGAAAAATCCTTAAAGACATGGAGAAGTGATTTACCTGATAAAGAGTTTAAAGTCATAGTCATAAAGACATTCTCCAAACTCAGGAGAAGAGTGGACAAACACAGTGAAAACATCAACAATGAGAGAGAAAATATAAGTACCAAACATAAGTCACAGAGCTGAATTATATAATAACAGAACTGAAAAATATACTAGAAGGATTTAATAGCAGACTACGTAAAGCAGAAGGATCAGTGAATGGGAAAACAAGTCAGTAGAACTCATCCAATCAATGCAGCAAAAGGAATAAAGAGTGAATAAATGTGAAGACAGCTTAAGGATTTATAGGGTAACATCAAGTGTACTAATATTCACATTATGGAAATCCCAGAAGAGAGATAAAAGCCCAGAAAATTATTTGAAGAAATAATTGCTGAGAACTTTCTTAATCTGAGGAAGAAAATAGACATCAAGATACAGGAAACTCAGAGATTTTCAATAAGAAGAACCCAAAGAGACCCATACTAAAACATGTAATCAAGATGTCAAATGTTAAAGACAAGGAGAGTATCTTAAAAGCAATAGGAGAAAAACAACTTATTACATACAAGAACCCCCCTAAGACTTTCAGCAGAAAATTTGTAGGCCAGAAGGAAGAGGCATGACATATTTAAGGTACCGAAAGAAAAAAAAATCCAACCAAGAATAATCTACTGAGCTAGGCTTTCATTCAGAATTGAAAAAGAGAGAAAGAGTTTTCCAGACAAGCAAAAGCTAAGAGTTCATCACCACTAAACTGGCCTGACAAGAAATGTTAAATGTACTTCTTTAAGGTGAAGAGAGAGGGCACTGACTCAGTATCAAGAAAACATATGAACATATAAATCACACTGGTAAAGGTAAATATATAGTAAAGATAGTGGATTAATCATTTATAAAGCTGATATAAAGGTTAAAAAGCAAAAGTAGTAAAAAATAGCTATAATAATTAGTTAAAGGATACATAAGATAAAAAGATATAAAATGTGACATCAAAATATAAAATATAGAGAGAGGAGTAAAAACGTAGAGCTTTAAAATGTATTCAAATTTAAATTGCTATCTACTTCAAATAGAATGTTATAAATATATGTTGTTATATGTAATCTTCATTGTAACCACAAAGCAAAAACCTATAGTAGTTACAAAAAAAAAGACAAAAAACCTAAGTGTACCAATAAAGTTATCAAACCACAAAGCAAAAACCTATTGTAGTTACAAAAAAAAAGACAAAGAAACCTAAGTGTACCAATAAAGTTATCAAACCACAAAGGAAGTGAATAAGAGAATAAATGAACAGAAGAAACTAGAAAACAGTTAGAAAACAATTAACAAAATGGCAGTAAGAAATACCTATCAATAATTAAATGTAGATGAACTAAATTCTCTAATCAAGACATGGGGTGACTGAATGAATAAAAAAACAAGACCTATCTATATGCTTCCTGCAAAAGACTCACTTCAGACTTAAAGACACACACAGACAACCTGAAGGGATGGAAAAAGATATTGCATGAAAATGCATACTAAAAGAAAGCTGCGGTAGCTGTAGGAGTATCAGACAAAACAGACATTAAAAAAAGACTAATAAGAGACAAAGGTATTACATAATGATAAAGTGGTCAATCCAACAAGAGGATATAATGCGTAAATATTTATGCACCCAGCTATTTAGGAGCACCTAAATGTTAAAGCAAATATTAACAAAACAAAAGAGAGAAATAGACAACAATACAGTAGCAGTAGGGAATTTTAATATCCCATATACATCATTGGGGTATTAATATTTAATATTAATATTTAGGAACACCTAACTCACAATATTTAGGAGCACCTAAATATTAAAGCAAATATTAACAAAACTAAAAAGAGAAAGAGGCAACATTACAGTAGTAGTAGGGAACTTTAATACCCCATTTACATCAATGGATAGACGATCCAAACAGAAACTGAGTAATGAACATTGACTCTAAGTGGTGATACATTAGACCAGAAGGACTTCACAGATATATATAGAACATCCATCCAAAAGCAGGATACACATTCTTCTCAAGTGCATATGGGACATTCTCCAGAATAGATCATATGTTAGGCTACAAAACAAGTCAATACATTTAAGAGGATTGAAATCATATCAAGTATCTTTTTGTATCTGATCACAATGGTATGAAACTAGAAATCAATAAAAAGAAGAAAACTGGAAAATACCCAAATATGTTGAGATTAAACAACTTGCTGCTGATTAACCAATGGGTCAAGGAAGAAATCAAAAGAAAAACCAAAAAATACCTTAAAAAAGGGAAAATGGAAATTCAATATGGCAAAATTTTGAGGATACACCAAAAGCAGTTCTAAGAGGGAAGTTTGTAACAACAAATGTCTACCTCAAGAAACAAAAAAAATTATCAACTAAGCAACCTAACTTTGTACCTCAAGGAACCAAAAAAAAGAAAACAAAACTGAAAATTAGCAGAAGGCAGGAAATAATTAAGAATGGAAATCAAGAATGAAATAGAGGCCAAAAAGACAGTAGAAAAGATCAATGAAATTAAGAGTTAGTTCTTTGAAAAGATAAGCAAAATTGAAAAACCTTTAGCTAGACTCACTGAGAAAAAAAGAGAGAGGTCTGAAATAAAATCAGAAATGGAAGAGGAGAAAGTACAACTGATAGCATAGAAATACAAAGGATCATGAGACTCCTATGAACAATGATATGCCATCACATTGGCCAACCTAGAAGAAATGGATAAACTCCTAGACACATACAATTCTCTAAGACTGAATCATGAAGAAATAGAAAATCTGAATAGACTGATTACTAGTAAGGAGATTGAATCAGTTATTAAAAACCTCCCAACAAATAAAAGTCCATAACCAGATGACTTCATTGGTAACTTCCAAATATTCAAAGAATAATTAATTCCAGTTCTTCTCAACCTCTTCCAAAATATAGGAGAGGGAGTGCTTCCAAATTCATGAGACCAGCACTACCCTGATGCTAAAACCACACAAGGACACAAGAAAATTATAGGCCAATGCCCCTCATGAACATAGATTCAAAAATCCTCAACAAAATATTAGTGACCTGAAGTCAACATTATAAGGACCATACACTATGATCAAGTGGGATCTATTCTAAGAGTGAGAGGATGTTTCAACAACCACAAATCAATTAAGATGATACACCACATTAACAAGATGAAGGAAAACATCATATGGTCATCTTAATAGCTGAAGAAAAAGAATTCAACAAAATTCAACTTCTATTTATAATAAAGACTTCAAACAAGGCAGGTATAGAGGGAACATAATGCAACATAATAAAGGCCATATATGACAAGCTCACAGCTAACATGTTCAACAGTGAAAAGCTGACAGATTTTCTCCTGAGATTAGGAACAAGACATGGATGCCCACTCTCGCCACTTTTGTCCAACATAGTATTGGAAGTCCTAGCCAAAACAATTAGGCATAAAAAAAGAAATAAAAGGCATCCAGTTTGGAATGGAAGAAATAAAACTCATTATTTTCAGGTAATGTGATAATATTATATATATAAAATCCTAAAGACTCCAACAAGAACCTGTGAGAAATTATAAATTCAGTGAATTTGCAGAATACAAAATCAATATACAAATATCTGTTGTTTCTCCATGTTGATAATAAACTATAAGAAAGAGAAAATAAGAATGCAATCCCATTTACAATTACATGAAAAAGAAAAAAATAACTAGGAATAAATTTAACTGGGGAGTTGAAAGACCTGTACACTGAACATTTACAGGAGTGATGAAAGAAATGGGAGATGACATACATAAATGGAAAGGTATCCTGTGCTCATGGATTTTAAGAATTATTCTTGTTAATGTCCATATGACCAAAAGCAATCTACAAATTCAATGTGATCCCTATCAAAACTCCAAATAAGTTTTTCACAGAAATAGAACAAAAATATCCTAAAATTTCTATGGAACCACAAAAGACCCTCCTGAATAGCCAAAGCAGTCTTGAAAAGAAGAACAAAGCTGGAGGTATCACACTCTGACCTGAATCTGTACTACAAAGTTATAATAATCAAAATACTATGGTACTGGCATAAAAAATACACATATATCAATGGAACAGAATAGAGAACCTAGAAACAAACCCACACATATATGGCCAATTAATTTATGACAAAAGAGCCAAGAATACTCCGTGGGAAAAGGACAATCACTTCAATCAATGGTATTGGGAAAACTGGACAGCCACATGCAAATGAATGAAAGCAGACCATTATCTTATACCATCCACAAAAATTAGCTCAAAATGGATTAAAGAATGTAAGATCTGAGACCATAAATCTCCTAGAAAATATAGGCAGCAAGCTCCTTGATATTGATCTTGTCGATGACCTTTTGAATCTGACTCCAAAAGCAAAAGTAAACAAGGGGACTACATCAAATTAAAAACCATCTGCGCAGCTAAGGAAACCACCAACAAAATAAAAGGGCAACCTATTGAGTGGGAGAAAATATTTGCAAATTATATATCTGATAAGGAATTAATATCCAAAATATAGGAAGAACTCATGCAACTCAAAAGCAAAAATTCTGATTAAAAAATGGGCACATCTGAATAGACATTTTACTGAAGAAGACTTTTGGATGGCCAACAGGTACATGTAAAGATGCTCAACATCACTAATCATTAGGGAAATGCAAATCAAAACCACAAGGAGATGTCACCTCACACCTGTTAGAATGGCTATTAAAAAGACAAGAAATAAGTGTTGGCAAGGATATGGTACAATCACTATGTAAAACAGTAGCAGAGGTTCCCCCAAAATTAAAAATTGAACCACCATATGACCCTGCATTTCCACTTCATGATATTTATCTGAAGAAAAGGAAAACATTAACTCAAAAAGATATCTGTACCCCCATTTTCATTACGAAATTATTTGTAATAGCCAAGACATGGAAACAGCCTGAGTATCCATCAATGGATAAAGAAAATGTAGTGTATATATGCATTGAAATATTATCCAGCCATAACAATGAATGAAATTTGTGACAACATGGATGGACTTTGAGGGCATAATGCTGAGTGAAAGACAAATACTGTATGATCTTACCTCTCTGTGGTATCCAGCAAAAAATAAAAGCTCATAGATTGTTGATTGCCAGAGGTGGAAATTCAGGAGTGGTTGAACTGGATGAAGGAGATCAAAAGGTATAAATTTACAGTTATAATAAAAAATTCATAGAAATTTAATTTACAGCATGATGACTATAGTTAATACTGTAATGAATTTGGAAGTTGCTAAGAGAGTAGATCTTAAAAGTCCTCATCACAAGAAAAAAATATATAACTATGTATGGTGACAGATGTTAACTAGACTTACTGTAGTTATCATTTTGCAATATATACAAATATGGAATCATGTTGTACACCTGAAACTAGTACTATATGTCAATTATACCTCAGTTAAGAACAAATAAAACTGATTTGGATATGTATGTAAAAGTCTTTGTATGTACATAGGCTGTCATATGGAATGGCTGGATTGCATGGCAGATGTATGTGTAAATTTTTAAGAAACTATAGATTAATTTGAACTTTCTAGAATTTTGTAAAAATAGAATAATAAAGCATGTCATATTTTGTCTGGCTTCTTTAACTTAGTAAAATTGCTTTGAAATCTCAAAAATTTCTATGTTGTGTTTATCAGTACTTCATTCCTTTTTCACACCTGATTAATATTTTGTAATGTGAATATACCAGAGTTTATCACTTCACCTGTTCATGGGCATCTGGAGTGTTTCAAGTTTTGGGCTATTACAAAAAAAAGCTTCTATGAACACCACATGCAAGTGTTTTTATGGACATATGTTTTGTTCACTGTTGAGACTTAAGAAAGTGATAGACAAACTGTTAGTAATAGAGATTGAACCTAAAAGGGACTCGAGTCATATCTAAAGCCATTACCTTGTGAGTACTACAAAACACTGAGATACTCAAAGTTCTTTTTAGTTTTATTGTTCTCAACCTACTCTACTGTTTCCTGTAAGATACAAATGTGATTGGTCATCTCTACTAGTAGGGTACACAATATCATAGGAATGACTTTGATAATGTCAGGAGGCAAAACAATACAGAAGCAAATAGTTGCAACTGGTAGGAGTGTGCACATGCACGTAAGCTGGATTTTAGAAATGCTAGGAGAGAAATGTCTGTTTCAGGTTATTTGCCCAATCCAGAGATCCTTCCTATACCTTTTGGAAGAGAAGATACCCTGGCACACACTGAGTCTCGCTATCTGGCATAAGAGCCAATCATTTTGGGACTATCCTCAGAGTATTCCATATGACGGTTGGATGATTTTCCTGTTGTGGCCATTGACAGAAGGCTTCAGGATATCTATTCAATATTTGTAGAAACCAGACCACTGAAATATCTGTCTCTTATATTTATTTAACAAGAAACTGTCTGATGGGAAAGTAAAACCACTCCCAGGAGAAATTGCTGCAGTAGTCAGTACACACTGTGTAGTGCCTAGGAAAGGGCAAATACTGTCATTTTTGATAGATCACCTCAAGGAGGCACCTTTTCATATATTGCTATAATTGTCTTTTTCCATTAAAATCAAGCCAGGCCTGAGCACTCACATGTGAGGAAACACTAAAAGGTATTATATTACATATATTCTTTTGACATAGCCCAAAGGAATGACACCCAGAATTTATATGTATAAATGTATATACTGGTAGTTTTAACAACTGGGATTCCTTATAATGATGTTTATCACAGTCTCTGGATTTTCTGCCATCAAGTTTGACATTCCTTAGTACCTTCAGTTTCATGGGAATGAAGAATAGTAAAAGCAATAAAAAGACCCTGTGTTCAGGTTTAGAGAACATAGGGCCCTCTTGGCTGAATCATATCTGCTGTAGGATCCAGGAAATATTCATAGATCATTGATAAGAGAAGAATATTGCCCCATAGGAGCTCTTAAATAAAAGGACATGAGATTGGCCAGGTCAAAATGAAGACTTATCTACTAATTATCCACATCAGATTATGCCCCAAATATAACTTCTTGAAAGACAAGTCCTCAGAAGAAAAACAGCGCCATGCTAAATTTAAATGGGACTTTCAGATTTACCCAGCACTTTTGTAGACATTATCTTATCTGAGTTTCCCAAGTATTAGGACCATCCTCGTTACATATACGAGAAATCAGTTTATAAAAGGTTAGGTAGTCTGCCCAGACCAGACAGTCTGATTTTTCATGAGAGATCCAAAACTAGAATCCAAATCTCCTAACTCTTAGTCCAGTACACTTTCCACTATATAAGGCTATCTTTCGTTTTTACACAAGCTTATATCACAGAGCACATGTTCAAAGCAACAATGAATATATTACCTTGTTTCAGATTTGCATTAGATATGTATAACAGACTACTGATATCAAAGATTTTGACAATAATTGAATAACTCCAAAGTCCATGACATGTCATTCTGATGAGATATAAATTTGCCCTATAAAAAGACCAATATACAAGTCACTTATAGTTCAGCCCAACATATCAACTGGCATCCACATATCTATGAGGTTATCTTAATTTTCACTGTCTTAATGTAGATCGTAACTCCCATTAAAATTGTTTCTTTGTGAAAATGGTCCTGAAAGAAAGCCATCTGATAGTTATGGTGAGTAAATAGAAAGGGTCCCAGAAATAAGGACTTTTAGAACATGGAAGTTTTGGATCACTTTAAGAACAGAATTGAGAATTTACTCACATCTCAGAATAATCATGGGAACAAGTCCACCATGTACTCTCTGAGGAAAAAAGGTACTTTTGAAATGGCTTTATCTAGTGCTCCAACCAGGGCAAAAATTACATGTTATGGAAGATTATATGCTATATTACAATTTATGAATTGGGGGATTCCTTTGTCAGGAGTGTCAAGATAGTGCTCTTTACACTATTTTTCCCTTAATGATCTATTTTGCAATTATAAAATAAAATCAATGCCGGCAAAAAATAATTGCTTATATGTTTGATAATAAATTTACAATTAAGATAAAGTTTTTAGCTATAACCACAAAGATGCATAATAAAAAGTGCTGCAGTGTTGCCTAGCATTATTTAAGTGCTGTGAGTAACTCAAAGAACAGAAGATATGGTCAGACTGTGTTTTCCCTACATGTACTTTTTAAATGTACAACACAATGGTTCAACAGGTACCCATATTATTAAATCCTCACTCCCCCTAGTGCAGTTACTATCAACAGAGAAAGATGTTGCAGAATCATTGACTGTATTCTTGATGTTGCAGTACTGTCCCCACGACCCTCCTCCATACCCAACCCAACCCCTGCCCCTCAATAACCATTAGTCACTTCTCAGTGTCTATGAGTCTATTGCTGTTTTGTTCCTTCTGTTTTGTTTTGTTTTTATATTCCACAAACAAGAGTAATTATGGTACTTGTCTTTCTCTGCCAGCTTATTTCACTTAGCATAATACCCTATAGATCCAACCATTTTGTTACAAATGGGAGGGTTTCTTTACTTTTTATAGCTGAGTAGTATTCCATTGTGTGCCATGTACCACATCTTCTTTATCCATTCATCTGTTGATGGACATTCAGGTTGCTTCCATACCTTCACTATTATAAATAGTATGGCAATAAACACAGGGGTGCATATGTCTTTTTGAACAGGGATTTTGTTCTCTTTGGATAAATTTCTAGAAATGGAATTACTGGACTGAATGGTATTTCTATTTTTAGTTTTTTGAGGAACCTCCATGCTGCTTTCTACAGTGGTTGCAATTTACATTCCCACCAACAGGGTAGGAGGGTTCCCATTTATCTGTATCCTTGTCAAAATTTGTTATTTCTTGTCTCTTGGATAATGGCCATTCTAACTGTTGTGAGGTGATATTTCATTGTGGTTTTGATTTGCATTTCCTTGATGATTAACAATGTAGAACATCTTTTCATGTACCTTGCCCATGCAATCTTAATAAGAGTAGATAGGCTATGTTCTTCTCACCAATCAAAAATTAACTTATACTTTTGATTAATGTTAATGTCAAAGGCAAGTCCAAGTAAGCAGTAATTAATTGTCTCAGGAAAGAAAAAAAGGATTCATTCCATTTGATTCATTCATATTAGTTCTTAGGAGCAAGACAGTAAAAACAAGCAGTTCTAACAAGTGAGTAATTTTCTTTACTTTCAAATTTTTGATAATATCTTGTATTTTAATATTTCCCAGAAACCCTTGTCACTGTTTTTCTCATGTACAGTGATAAGATAATTAGTAGAAGTGTTGAAAATTGGTTACTTCTGCGTCTCCCTTGGGGTGTTAAATGGTCCTTTTCTGTCTCCCGGTGATAACCAGGAGTCATTTGCTCATTTCTTTTCCTCTGTCATTCTCAGGTAAACCTCTGAACATCCCTTGCAAAGCATTCTTTGGATTCAGTGGAGAGTCTGGACCAATGATCTACTGGATGAAAGGGGAGAAGTTTATTGAAGAACTGGCAGGTCACATTAGAGAAGGTGAAATAAGGTACAGAAATTGAATTGCTTTTTTTTCTTTGGTGTCTTTGTAGTTAGGCAATGGAACATACTAGAGAAGCTTCTGCTTGGTATGTTCATTTTCACTCCAAATCATTCCATTTTCTAAAAGCTGATCCGGTGAAAAGAATGAGGCTGGCTACCTTAAGAAATGCAAATGTGTATAAGCTTCCAATATTAAGGAGGTTTTTCTCCAGTTGTAAGAATATACCATGCAGTGTAATGACCCCCTCAAAGCTGCCTAAGCAAATTCCTTTGAGTTTCCAAAACTTAGGTCACTGTAACTCCACCTAGTCACAATGAAGATTCAAACTTTGTAGGTGGCTCCTCAGCCCACTGGGCAAATGCTCATTTATTTCCTGGGAATGGACAACTTTCATTTCATAAGTGTAAAACTGCAATAGCAGTAGTACCGAGAATAGTACTCAGCAAGGTAACTTGCTGAATAGTGTTCATATTTCCAAGTCATCCAGAAAGTGACTTTTCGGCTAGCACCTCCCTACATCCCTTTTCCCGATCCTGTTAGACAGATACCTCTGTGGTACGGTTTTCTACTCTGTTGGTTTTCTAATCCTGTTCAGCGTGATCACTTTTGCACAAATAAAGGATAAGTCATTCCTCCTACCAGAGTCCATGGGATTGATGGTTTCACAGATGGTGATATATAATGTACATTTCTCATTTTGATAGAAATTAGGACCCTTCTCCCTCCACCCTTGTTAAGAATTATATAGTGGAAACCAATCCAATATTGCAATGCAACTAATCTTAAAATATATTATTTTACTTTTCTTATTCAATATATAGTAGTGTAAAAGAAAAAAGTACATTTTATACAATTTACTATGATTAAATATAATTTATAAGTAACTACCATGACAGTTTCACTTCATGTGTCCAACCCACTCTAAGGGTTCATAACTTTGAGGACCTATGAGCCCCCTGAGAGCCTATGTACTATACTGACTACATAAGCATATTTCTAGGAAAAATCTACATGAAATAGTCCCTGACAGCAATAGTCATCAGAGAAATGCAAATCAAAAACCCATGATAACACTTCATACTCCCTAGGGTGTCTATAATCAAAAAGTCAGATTATAACAAGTATTGGTGAGAATGTGGAGAAATTGGATACACTGCTGGTAGGAGTGTAAAATGGTGCAGCCAGTTTGAATAATAGTCTGGCAGTTCCTCAAATGGTTAAACATAGAATTATCAGCAATTCTCCTCATAGGTATATAACCAGGAAAAATCAAAACATACACCTACACATAAACTTGTATGCAAATGTTCATAGCAGCATTATTTATAGCAGACAAAACGTGGGAACATCCTAAATGCCCATCGCTGATGAATGGATAAATAAAATATGGTATAGTCCTACAATAGACTATTATTCAGCCACAAAAAGAAATAGATGAAAAGGAATGAACTACTGATACACACTACAACACGGATGAACCTTGAAAACATTCTCAATAAAAGAAGCCAGTGACAGAAGTTCACATATTTTATGATTTCATTTATATAAAATGTCCAGAGTAGGCATATCTATAGATATAGGTAGTACATTAGTGGTTGCTTAGGGCTAGAGGGATGGAGGGATATAGGTAAAACTAAAGTGTGTGGGTGTATTTTTTTTTGCTGTGACGGATACATAAATTTAACATAAAATTCATTATTTTGAAGTGTACAATTCAGTGATATTTAGTACATTCAAAAGTTATGCAATCACTACCATTTACTTACAGAAAATTTTCATTGCCCAGGAGGAGACCCTATAACCATTAAACAATCTGAGGCTTTTTTTTTTGAGGAGATGAAAATGTTATCATTGACTGTGGTAATAGTTGTACGTACCTGTGAATATACTAAAAAAACAGTGAACTGTACATTTTAAATGGATGAATTGTATGATATATACTACTTACAAATAATTCTTAACTATTAATTCCCATTTGAACTTTTAATATTTTGTTAGCCAATTTTAAGTTAAGGTTTATAAATTAATGCAATTGAATTTCATTTGAATTATTTCAGAAGATGCACGTTTAGAATTATTCTCAATATATCTGCCTGTAAAAGACTTTAAGGCTCAGTATTTATTTTTCAAACAAATAAACTGGTCCCCAGAAGACAGGTAGTAGGTACAATGATATATAACAGCAAAATTTCCACTACCGAAAGGCTCAGAGCTATGTGTTATGTTCCAGGATGGTAGTTATATGAGCCTAAGATAATTGTCTCCCTTTTCCTTGACATGACTGGATATTTCTGGATATTTTAAAATAAACAGATATATTGGGGTATAGCTGACATACAATAAACAGCAGGCAATCCAAAGAATACAATTTGTAGGGGCTGATTGATGTATGTATACACCTAGGAAACCATCACCATAATCAAGGTAATAAATATATCAGTCATGCACAAATTTCCTAGTACCCCTTTGTAATTCCTCCCTCCTGCTCTTCTTTCAAAATAACACTGATGTTTCTGTTACTATAAGTCAGTTTGCATTTTTATTTTATATAAATAGTATCATGTAATATGTACTCTTTGGATTATTCTACTTACAGTTATTTGAAGATTCATCCCATCTTGTTATATGTATCAATAGTTCATTTTTTTTCAGAGTAGTTTTCCATTATATGAATAAAAACACGGGGATATCCAGTCACCATTGATATTTGGGTTATTTCCCGTTTGGGGGCTATTATAAATAAAGCTGCCATGAACATTCATGTATGCATCTTTGCATACACACACTTTCCTCTTTTCTTGGGTAAAGGCGTAGACATGGAGTGACTGAATTATATAGAAGGTGTACATTTAACTTTTTAAATTCTTTTTTAACTCTTCTTAAACCAAATTTTATTTTTTTGGAATAATTTTAGATTTACTGAAAAATTGTGAATGCTCTTAGTCTGCTCAGGCTAGTGTAACAGAAAGTCCATCGACTGGGTGGCTTAAACAACAAAGATTTTGTTCCCACAGTTCCAGGAATAGGCAAGTCCAAGATCAAGGTGCTGGAAGATTTCAGCGCTGATGAGGGCCCTCTTCCTCATCATAGATGGCCATCTTCTTACAGTACCCTCACCAGTGCTCATATTGTGGAATAGGCAAGACTCTGGAGTCTCTTTCATAAGGGCACTAATCCCATTCAATAGGCCTTCTCTCTCATGGTGTGATTACCTCCCCAAAGCCCCACCCCTAATACCATGACATTAGGGGTTAAGATTTTAACCTAACCCCAGTATGAATTTTGTGTGTGTGCGGTGGGGGGGTTGGGGGGGAACAAACATCAGTGCGTAGTAGATAGTATGGAGATTTCCTATGTACCCTATACCCACTTTTCCCTGTTATTAACATCTTAAGTTACTATGGTACACTTGTTCACCATTAATGAACTAAAATCAATACATTGTTATTAACTAAAGCCCATACTTTTTTCAAAGTTCCTTAGTTTTTACCTACTGTTTTTTTCCTCCAGGATTATTTAACTTTTAAAGAATCTGCCAAACAATATTGTGAAGTGGTTATACCATTTTCTAAAAGCACAGTTAGGCATTGCTGCTGTTCTCTAGCAGCAAATGATTACAGTGGTGGGAGACAAAGCATACATATGTGAAACTATTCAGTCCAGTCCAAACCACTATATTCGTCCAAACCACTCAGTCCAAATGAGCCAACCAGACAGTAAGGGCTATAGCAAGTCAACCTTGCAGGACTTGCAATACGCCTTTGTTTATGTGATTTTGTTACATTCTCCTTTAGTAAAAAGGGCACGTATCTAATATTTACAGTGGAGGAAAGTTACATGGAAGTTGTTTTGAAAATTTCACAAAGCCCCTACTAGCTAACTAGAGACACCTTCACAGTGCAAACAAAGAGGCAGGCATTCCTGGCCAAGATAAACAAACAGTCGACCATTTTGTAATATTAATTGTGTGATCCGTGATCTCTTTGGGAGCTTGTGTGGGTGCAGGAATTCCTTTAGGCTAGGTTATTTATGCTAACACAGGAGTTAATTACTAGATTCTGTCCTCTAGCCTCCAAAGCCAATGTCCTTGAAACAAAGCATACGAGAGTTTTACACAGCGTGGCCTATTCAAACAAATCTGGTAGTTTCATTGAAAAAATTGCTAATCATACCATTAGTTCAACCAAGAGAAGATCTGCAGTTTTTCACAGCCCACACATTTTCTCCAAAGGGAACAGTTCTGACCACAGAACACTGAAGATATTAAATAGAGAATTCCTCTCAAAGGCATTTCCAGAAACAAAATTTCCTTCTGGAGGCATAGCTCTGCCTCCTAGTGCTGTATTTGCTTCATATTTTATTTGAATCCTGGCTCTTGTGTTGTGCATGAGTGTCCAAAGTGCACTTCCCAGTAGATCTAAAAAATGGGATATGTGTAAATTGGTCTCAAGCAGTTGACTTGTGGAGAAGCTGCCACAGAGGCACTGGATCTGACAGGACGACCCACCTCCCTGACTAGGTTCTCCATTTCCTAGGCAGCAGCTTGATCCTAGAAGTATGTGTTGCCACTTTTTCTCTCTTAGTATTGCCCCCAGAGGAATAGAGGACTTAGAAAAAAAACCTACCTAGGGAAAAATCTTGGGTATTTCCCAAAGGCTTGATGAATCAATGTCAGTCAGACTACAGTAAGTACAAACTCTGTATTCAGCAGTTCCCATGCAGCTTAATGAGCATATTTGATCAAATCCTGAGATGGATTTGGGGGTTTTCATTTGTTTGATCTCTGGGTTACTTTGACCACCATGGTTCTTTACATCTCTTAACTTGCAACTTATTGCCAAAGCACTCAGACTTCACTCTGTGCATACAGATTACTCTTTATATCCCTTTAGGCAGAAATTGGCATAGCCCTCCCAAGTCTCTGATGTTGCTAAGAGACTGAGCCCTTAAGAAATCTGAATCCAAATGTAGTATCTATTCACAACTGCCAGCCTACCCTGTACAACCACATAGTAGCTTTTCCACTGACCCTAAAAGATGTCATTTGTAGGGATGTTAAGGGAATTTGGTGTGTGCAGTAGCATAAGCTGCAATTATGCAAGCATGGTGATTCTTATCTACCATCTTAAAGTCATTGCAACAAGCTGCTCTCTACAAGCTCTACCATGTCTATTCAGAGAAATCAATTATTTGGAGGAGACCTAATGGAAACCATCAGTTGTACAGGACTTCCTAATTTCTGTCCCTCTGTTAAAAATGTGAATGACTTACATTGTAGGATAAGAGAGTTCATGAAAAGGAGTCACCTTTGGGCTGTGAGCATTCTAGGAAGGTCCAGTTCCATACCTTTATAGAACTTCCTTTTAAATTAGTCTTACTGGAGGCTTGAGAATCATAAAAACAGGGAAATCGCTAGTGAGGTATATATTCCACAGTGCTAATAAAAAATGCCAGAGAAATTGGGTCATTCCTATTAAACAAGAAATAATACTCTTTATGCTTTGCCTGCAGGGTTGTGAATTGCCTCTCATTGTCAAAGGAAAATACATGAATTTCAATGCAGTAGCTTTGCCCCAGTGGAGAGTAATGTTTTATTATAAATCTCACTTTACAAATCTCCTTTCAATATCTAATGTTTTTTCCTCAGGCAATACCATAAAACAGTTTTAAAAACCTTTTATAATTCTTGAACTGAAAAACTTACTAAATTTATCTTAAGATTTTTGAAGACAAGCTTCTTAAAATGCAAATATTATCATTTACTTTAATTCCTGAAAGGTTGCAAGATGAATATGAGCTTTGTATATTTTAGTTTTGATTTCTTCATTCCTCCTTCACCGTTTTCTGACCTTCTGTTTCTATCCCTTTGCCTTAACATTCTCTCCTTGAATGACAGAACCACTCTTAACAAAGGAGGAAATGTGATACAAGTGTGAAAATGTTTTATTCTTGAAATAAGGTGGATCTATCTTAAATACCGAAAATAACCTTTAAATAACTCACCAATTAAAACAAATATGGAGCTGTGAATATGTGATTTGTCCCCAAAGCATAGAGGAAACTGTTGAAGTCCCAGGCAGCCAGAGGCAAAATAATGGGCTCTGTTTTGGCAGCATCCCTCCATACTTTTTCAGTGTCTTGAAGCCCCACACCTTTTCTGGCTTTTCCAAAATTGGGCTAAAAGAAAAAAAACTACATACACACATATCATCTTTTCTTTTTCCCCACTCTTGCCTCATCCCCCTGGAAGAAGGAACTGATCAATCACCTTGCCTTTGATTTAAATGTTTCAAATTTCATCATACCTATATGTAAATGTAGATTTTGTAAGAATGAGGAGGCTTCAATGGAAAAGTAAACTTCATAAAGCAGCACAATTTATTTAGGGGGAGCCTTAATTACCACTTATGTAAAGGATCATTTTTGGAGTAGTGGTGACTCTGCTGTTCACCTTCCCACTTCCATCGTGGGTCTTAGCCTTGACCTATGCCTAAAATTTTTAAGGCCTTCCTAAGACATACTTGTTATCTCTCTTCATTTACTGAGCAGACTGTTGCTTCCCAGCCTCAATCAAATATGGTATCTTGAACTGTAACCTGCTCTAGACAAGAAAACCTATAATTAGTTAATAATAGTAATAATAATAATTTCTCTTCAAAAATCATTGCAAAAATCATTTTGCTATTCTAAATTAAATTGAGATTTTCATAATAACCATCTGAGATAAATAGTCAGTTTATTTTACAGATTAAAAACAACTGAGGTTTAGAGACTGAGGAAGAGCTGTCCTTGGGTTGTTACTTCACAGTTAAAGCGGAGCTAGATTAAATTCATCAAAACACAACTGGCAAGAATCCTCAGTTGCCTAGAATGTTCTGTTGTCCTCCACGTTTAAGATATAAAGTCAAAACTTGCCTAGGACTGAAAGAAAGCAAAATGAGTTTGCACTGAGAATAAGCAGCAGCCCCACCATTAATCAGACTTGGAGAGCAGGCAGATAGGGCTGGCTGCAGAGTTAGCGAAAAGCACTGTTTTCCCAAGGTCACGCAGCAGTTGTAAAATGCTATGACAACCCCCACCTCCTGAGAGACTGCTGCTTTCTTACCAGCGGTGCCCCAGACCTGCTTTGCTCTTGCCATATATTACTGGGGACACCCAATTACTAAACCACCCTCACCTCATGACAGTACCCAGCCCCTAGTCAATCCCCCCTTCTCCAGATCCTGCCTGAATAATTCCAGCTGATCCAGAATTTATCAGGGCTTCCCTAGACTCTCCTCAGAATCTTTCAGTGGAAACCCAAACTTTACAAAAGATGCTTTCTTCCTCCCTTTAATCAAGGAACTGCCCACATCCTCAATAGATTCATTCAATAAATCTGATTTCCTCAGACTACAGGCTTAGTTTTGGTCTTTAACTAATGAGACTTTAACAGGCATTAAAAAAGGAAAGAAAGAAAGAAAATGGCACTAAAAGAAGGATTTTGTTTAATTGAGAGTTGTTTTTTTTAAGAAAACATAACTCCTACTCTTGATACCCTCAGTCATCATTCCTGGATAATCACTCATACTCAGAATAATAGAATATTGACCCAGAGACTGTGCAAGATACCTAGACATCAAAAGATGACTCGATTTGCTTTAAAAGACCATTTATGAAGAATGGGAGTTTCATTTTATTTTTGGAAAAATAGAATCTCTTTCCTCTATTTCATATGAGTGGGATTAAAAACAATTATCCAGTTAAATTGAGTATGATTGACAAATGAATACTGTATATTTAAGGAATACAATGTGATATTGTGGTATATGTATACACTGTGAAATAATTACCACAATCAAGCTAATTAACATATTCATCTCCACACACAGTTACCATTTTTGTGTATGTGTATGGTAAGAACACCTGAGATATACTCTCCTAGCAAATTTCAAGTATACAGTACAATATTACTAATTGCAGTCATCATGCTGTATATTAGATCTCCCGAATCTAATCATCTTAATAACTGAAAGTTTGTATACCCTTTGACCAGCATCTTCTTCTTTCTTCCCGAGTCCAACTTCTGGTAACCATCATTCTACTTTCTGTTACTATTAGTTTGACTTTCTTAGGTTCCACATAAAAGCAATATCATACAGTATTTTTCATTCTCTGTGTGACATTTCACTTAGTGTAGTATTCTTCAGTTTCCTCTATATTGTCACAAATGACCAGATTTTCTTCTTTTTGAATACAGTGATATTCCACTGTATATGTAAGCCACATTTTCATTATCTATTCATCCATTAATGAACTTAGGTTTTTTTCTTATCTTGACTATTATGAATAATGCTGAAATTAATATCAGAGTGCAAATATCCATGTAAGATTCTGATTTCATTTCCTTTGTATATATAGCCAGAAGTGGGATTGCTGTATTATATGGTAGTCCTATTTTAATTTTTTGAGTAATCTCCACACTGTTTTTTATAATGGTTGCACAAATTTATGTTCCCACTAATAATGTGCAGGGTTCCCTTTTCTCCACATCATGGCCAACAATCCTTATCTTTTGTCTTTCTGATAATAACCATTCTAGCAGGTGTGAGATGATATCTCATTGTGGTTTTGATTTGCATTTCCCTAATGGTAGTGAAGTGAAGTTGAACACCTTTTCATATATCTGTGGGTATTTGTATGTCTTCTTTGGAAAAATGTCTATTCAAGTCTTTTGCCCATTTTTTGATCAGGTTGCTTAATTTTATTTTTATATGGAGTTGTAAGAGTTCCTTGTATATTTTGGATATTAATCCCTTATCAGATATATAGCTTGCAAATACTTTCTCTATCCTGTACATTACATTTTCACTCTCTTTTTTAAATTGAGGTATAATTGACATACATTATATTAGTTTTAGGTGCACAACATAATGATTCTATACTTGTAAATGTTGCCAAATGATCACTGTAAGTCTAGTTAACATCTGTAGCCATGCATAATTACAGAAGTTATTTCTTGTGATGAGCACCTTAAGATTTACTCTCTTAGAAGCTTTCAAATATTCATATAATACTATTAACTATAGCTACCATATTGTACATTACATCCCAATACTTAATTATTTTATAACTGGAAGTTTGTACCTTTGACTCCCTTCATCTATTTTGCAAATACCCCCACCTCTACCTCTGGCAACCACCAGTTGTATTTTTTTTAAGATTCCATGTATACATGAGATCATACAGTATTTGTCTTTCTCTTTCTGGCTTTGGAAACTTTTTAGTTTGATACAAGTCTACTTACCTTTTTTTTTTTTTTTTTTTTTTTGCTTTTGTTGCCTGTGCTTTTAGTATCATGTACAAAAATCATTGTCCAGACTAATGTCAAGAAGTTTTCCCTGTATTTTCTTCTAGGAATTTAATGGTTTTGGACCTTATGCTTAAGTCTAATCCTATTTGGGTTGAGTTTTGTATATGGTGTGAGACAATGTCAAGAAGTTTTCTTCTAGTAGTTTTATGGCTTCAGACCTTATGTTAAAGTCTTTAATCCTCTTTGGGTTGACTTTTGTATATGGCATGAGAAAAGGGTCCAATTTCTCTCCTGCATTTGGTTTTCCCAATATCACTATTGAAGAGACTATCCTTTTACAATTGTGTATTCTTGGCATGTTTTGTGAAGATCAATTGACCACAGGTGTGTGATTTATTTCTGAGCTTTCTATTCTTCTTCATTGGTTCATGTCTTTTTTTATACTAGAACCATACTATTTTAATTATTGTTGCTTTGTATGATATTCCAGCTTTGTTCTTCTTTCTCAGGATTGTTTTTTCTATTTGTGGTCTTTTGTGGTTCCACATGAATTTTAAGATTGTTCTCTGTAAAGAATGCCATTGGGATATTGGATATTAGATCTGTAGATCACTTTGATCATTTTAACAATAATTCTTCTAATCCATGAATACCAAATCTTTCCATTCATCTGTGTCTTCTTTAGTTTCTTTCATCAGTGTTTTATAATTTCACTGTACATGTCTTTCACCTCTTTTGGCTAAGTTTATTCCTTAGTATTTAATTATTTTTGTTGTTATTGTGAATGAGATTATTTTCTTAATTTCCTTTTCATACCTTTTCTGGTTTTAACTGAGCATTTTATATGCTTTCATTTTCTCTTCTGTCTTAGCATGTGAACCGTACTTTAGGAATTTTAGTAATAGCCCTAGAGTTTGCAATATACATTCACAACTAATCTAAGTCCATTTTCAAATACTATACTATTTCACAGGCAATGCAGGTAACTTGTAACAGAGTATTCTCAATTTCTCCATTCTGCTCCTCAGAACACTGCTCTTATGAATGTTGCTTATCCATAAGCTGTAATCACCAAATACATCAATGCTATTATTTTTTCACATTCTTTATTGAAGAATAATTGACAAATACAATATATTGACAAATGTATTTAAGGTATACAACATGATGATTTGATATACATATACATTAGAGTGATTACCAAGATCAAGATAATTAATACACCCATCACCTCACATGATTAACATAATTAACAATTTTTTAATGTGGTGAGAATGCTTACTACCTACTTTCAGCAATATTGAAGTATATAATACCATATTATTAACTACAGTCACCATGCTGTACATTAGGTCCTCAAACTTATTTTTCTTATAACTGCTATTATTGCTATTAATATTTTGATCAAACTGTTACCCGTTACATCAGTTACAAACAGGAAAAATAAAATATCTTATCTTCATGTATTCCTTCTCTAACCTTACTTTCATTATGTAAATCCAAATTTCTGACCTATATCATTTTCATTTTCTCTGAAGAACTTTTAACATTTCTTGCAGGGCAGTTCTACTGGCAATGAGTTCCCTCAGTTTTCATTTGCCTGAGAAAGTCTTTATTTCTCCTTCACTTTTGAAGAATAATTTAGTGGATACAGTATTCTAGATTGGTGGTGGATTTTTTCAACACAAAATATTTCACTCCACTCTCTTCTTGCTTGCATGGTTCCTAAAGAGAAGTCTGATATATTTCTTATTTTTGTTCCTCTATAACTAAGTTTTTCTCTCCAGACTTTCAAGATTTTCTCTTTGTTTTTGATTTCTTGAAGTTAGATTATTGTATACCAAGGTGTAGATATTTTTAGAATTAATTGTACTTAGTTTTCTCTGAGTTTCCTGCATCTGTGGTTTGGAGTCTGTCGTTAACTTTGGAAAATTCTCGGCTATTAATATTTCAATTGTTTCTACTTTTCATTTCCCTCTTTCTTCTCCTTTTAGTACTCCCATTACATGTATGTTAGTCCTTTTGTAATTATCCCTCAAGTGTTTGACATTTCCTTCCATTTTTTTTTTCATGCTTTTTTCTCTTTGCATTTCAGTTTAGGTGTTTTCCATTGACATATCTTCAAAATCACTGATTCTTTCTTTGGCTATGTCCAGTCTACTGCTATGTCCAGTCTATAGCTATGTCTAGTCTATGAGCCCATGAAAGGCATTCTTTATTTCCGTTACATTGTTTTGATTTGTAGCGTTTCTTTTTTATTTGTTCTTAGAGTTTTCATCTCTCTGGTTACATTACCCATGTGTTCATGAATGTTGTTCACTTTTTTCCTTAAAGCCCTTAACATATTAATCATAGTTACTTTATATTCCCAGCCTGATAATTCCAATATTTCTGCCATATCTATATGGTTCAGATACTTTCTTTGTTCCTTTAGACTGTGTTTTGTTTTGTTTAATGTTTTTTGCTTTATAACATGTCTTATATTTTTTTGTTATTGTTGAAAGCCAAATTTGAAATGTCAAGTGAAAGGAACTGAGGTAAATAGGCCTTTAGTGTGCAATTTCATGTTTATGCATCTAGGAGTTAGGCAGTGTTTACCATTTTCTATAGTTGTGGGTGTAAGAGGCTAAAATTTCTATAATGTTCTTGTTTGTTTCCGTTGTTTCATTTGGGTTTTCCTAGAGACTGCTTCTTAAGAGGGTGTCAGCTTTGCAGTTCTTTCAGCTGAAAGCCCTTGTTATCATACAGGAGCCTGACTGATGTAGTGGTAAGCATTCTTTAATCCTATGATAAAGTCTCAGTCTTTCAGTGAGCGTCTGTGTCTGGGCTGTGATCTCCACAAGCGTTTCTCAGCTTTCCTCCCCTTTTTAGGTGAGACAGGAAAGCATGATAGTGCTAGAGTTGAGTATTTCCCTTCCCTTTGGTAAGCAAAGTTTAGTAAAGCTCAAGAAGTTTAGTTCTGGTAAAAGAGTTTCCCTTAAGGGCAGGCCTTTGTTAAGAACAGAATGCTGTGGGCTCATTTCGAGATAGTTGCTTTTCCCCTTCCCCTGTCAGAAGCACAGTGGAACCTTTCTCTGATCTTCACCCTGAGATCCTGGTAGGGCTTCTGGAAGCAAAACTCATGTAAGTGTGGGGCACTCCTACTGTTAGGTCCATTGGATTTTTTAACTCTCAAGCTAGTCCATACTGGGCCTACAGTGGCTCATCAGTTACACTGTGTTTCTACTGCTACTGGCTCCTGCTCCTGGGATTCTGCTCCCAGTACAGTGATTCTCAGTATTTGACTCTCTCAAATTTTCGGGGCAAGAGTTTCAACTGTGACCTCAGTACTCTATTGAACCTAAGAAGAATTGTTGATTTTAATTTTGCTCAGCTTTTTTCTTGTTGAAAGGGTGCAAGTGACAACTTTCAAACTTTTCTAGTACTACTTTTAATAATAGGTGTTAACTGAATAAAACTTCTGAAGGTAGTGATTTCTGTCACCTGAATTTTTTTTCTATTTTGCCAGTGTTCACTGTTGCATATAACTTGCCCTTCAATGTTAACCCTTGGAATGAAATACTTCTGAAGTTATTTGAAGTATATCCCAGGATTGCCTCATTTGTATCCTCCATTCTCTTCACCACCTAGCTTATTGCACTTAGTATAATACCTTCTAAGTCCATCCATGTTGTTGAAAGTGGCAGGATTTCTTTCTTTTTTATGGCTGAATAATAGTCCATTGTATATATGTACCATATCTTCTTTATCCATTCATTAACTGATGGACACTTTGGCAAAGAAACATTGATAGATTGTTACATATCAATATTTGCTAGGAAATTGTGACTACTCTGCAGAGTGATTTGTAGTGATACATACAAACTTGCTCCTTAGTTCTAAAAAAGAAAGTTACTTCTTAATTTTCAAGAGCTGATAATTAATACACATTATATATATTAATAGATGGATGAAGAGCCATTTTTCAAACCTTCTTTCTAGATTCTTTCTTCAGCCTGTGAACTGTTTTTGGGAGCTGCATTAGAAATAAAGAGGGGAAGGCTTGGTTTGGAGGGATAGAATCAGCTTTCTGTCTCATGCCTGGCAGAGGATGTGGCTGCCCTATATGTGAAACTTTAAGTCAAACTTGATTTGTGGTGCTTAAGCAGCTTCTGACACTAAAGGGGGTTTTTCCATAGCAGGTTACACAGAACTAAAAGAACTGAGTGTAGTAGTGGGATTTATCCACAGCAGGGAGAAAATGGAGAGAGTAAAAATACAACATAAACGGTGAAGACAGTAAATTCCCATTTCATTCTTAGGCATATGTTGCAAGAGGAAAAAAGAGAGAATAATTACAGTTTTAGCCAGGAAGAGAAAGTTAATAAAAAGACTACCAGTAAAATGTGGTTAAGAAAATTCTTATATGTGTCTGGGTTCAATGCTGGTACATAAATGTAAAGGGCAAAAACAGGAGAATTATGCAAGTTACAAATGCCAGTTTTATCAACTCTCAGATATGTATATTACTGGAAAGGAACAGAAACAGGGTTAATTCTGAAAGGACGTCTATTTGGAATATAATCTTGGTTTGAGATTTCATAGAAGACTCTCAGAGTCTTGGAACTCTCTTCTACCAACCCAGCCTTAAGCCCTTCCTTTCCTCAAAGGGGAGCCACATGGGATTAAACCAAGAGAATTTTAAATATCAATAAATGTAAATACAAATACTTTTAGAGGAGCCAAAATGTAAACAATATAACTTTGGATAATGAAATGTTGATGTGAAATAACATTCCTTTGAGTGTTCATAGTGTTATTTACTTTTTAAATCAATTTAAATTATTTAACCCTCACAACAAGGCTAAGGTAAGCATGGTAGTTATTTTTCTCAATTGGAAGATGAATTAAACTAAGACACCATTGAGTTAATGATTTGTAAGTTTCCAGCTTGATCTTTTAAGTGGAGGCCTATACTTAGAGCCCAATTTTCACTGAGCACAATTGTCTTTTTCCAACTTTATGCTAAATGCCAGTATATCAGAGGGTTCTTCTGTGCATTATTAACCAGGCGTCCCAAAAGGAGATTAGAATTACTTCCAATACCCCAATTTTCCATCTTACAAACACATGTATTTAAGAACCTCACTGCGGAACTTAATGGCAGGATTGCTGCCATATAGACTCTTGGTACACTCTTTCTTTGGCGAAAAGGAGGAGGAGATGGGAAAGTCAGCAGGGTACCCACTTTGACCTCACCCTAGAGGCACCTGGCCAGTAGTGAACATTTAACTCTCCAAAGAAACAGAAAACACACTCTTCAGGAAAGGTTCCTGGAAATTTAGCTCCTCTGTGGAGAACACCTGCTCTTGCCCATTCAAGGCACTTTGCAACTTGAGAAAGCAAAAAAGCAGGACTATGACGAAACATCACATAGGGCTGTTTTTTTCCTGTAAGGGAACAAAGGGGAAAGAAAGTGGGGCACAGTATCTGGAAAAAGCAGAACCATGGCAAGGGGCTAGTATCACTGGGGATTAGGACAGGAGGCACATGCCAACATTAGCCACAAGTAAGAGAAAAGTAGAGAATGGGCTTCCCACTGATACTTGGGAATAAAGGCCATTAAGCATTCTCAGTTTACTTCTTGTGAGGCAACCATTTTCAAGAACCCTTTCTTTACCCTCACATCCCCTGTTGTCAAAACTCTAACCTCTAATACAAACCTGATACTCTTACATAATTTTTTCCTTCATGCCATGGTGCAGAAATCTAATTTGCTTTCATAAACTCAGCTTTGACTATGGAGCCCAAAGTTTCCTCCTTTTTTGTCTCACAAATCATATTGGCTTCATTTATCAAAGCCTAGTGATGTGTAAATATTTCTTTTTGCTGAGTGTATTTTTCAGTTCTTTCTTTTCCCATCTGATCTTCACATCAAGAGCCATTTTTTGTGTTCTTATTGAAGGTTCTGAACGTATACCTAGTAAGGGCTCTCCATGTCCTCTGGAGACCTGTGTGAGCTATGTTAACATCTGCAGAATTTGCATTGCTGCTCTACCCCCAAATCAAACCAATTCAGCCAAGGGTGCTATCTTTATTTCAGGCTCCTCAAAGAGCATCTTGGAGAAAAAGAAGTTGAGTTGGCACTCATCTTTGATTCAGTGGTGGAGGCTGACCTGGCAAATTATACCTGCCATGTGGAAAACCGAAATGGACGGAAACATGCCAGTGTTCTGCTGCGTAAAAAAGGTATTTATTTTTATAACTATTACTATGGTTTGTTTAGCTACCAAATAAATATTGAAGTTAGATATGTTTCCTGGCCTTATTTTGTCATTTAGCATAAACTTTTATGAAACATTCTTTTTAAGGAGAAATAACTCTCTTGATGTAGATTGTAGCATAAAGTGCCAATAATCTTCCATACCATCAAGAAGTCGATACATAAAATAAAATATTGTTATGTGTTAAATCCAGTGAGACAAAATCTACCTTGGTTGTAAGTGTTACATAAAATTTGATAGGTGTTGGGAGGAAGTGGGGAAGTGGACAAAACAGAGGAAGGGAAGTAAAAGGTACAAACTTCCAGTTACAAAATGAATAACACATGAGGAAACAATGTACAGCATAGGGGATACAGTTAATAATATATAAGCAATTTGGTGACAGATGGTAGCTAGATTTATAGTGGTGATCACTTCCTAACATATATAACTGTTGAATTACTATGTTGTTTACATGAAACTAATGCATTATTGTCTGTCAACTATATTTCGACTTAAAAATTTGATAGGTATAGACATTTAAATTTTTCTCTACATCTCAAACTCATCTTATATTGCTTAAGTGAAATACCAGGGTTTGAGTAGATGAGAAACAAAGTCACTGTTTTATTCCATGACTAAAATGTAAATAAAAATAATAGTATATAATATCGTTTTAATTGTTATAATAAAGGCTATAAACAATATTTCATAATGTGACCTAGTGTTAAGAGGCCTTTAGCAGGTGCATATACTTTCGAATTATTTGATATTTCTGGAGATCCCCCTTTAGAGTTAGTTTCAGATGGGTTGGAAACTGTATATAAAGGGCAAAAAAAAAAAACCTCTAAGTTTACAGATAAAGGAGACAAAAGCAGACATAGAAACAATGATCCCAGCAGCTGGAGCAGCTTCTGAGATTGACTCTTACCCTGTCACAACTCCTGATTACTACAAAAGGCTAAATATTTTCTGTGTGTGTACGTCTGGCAAAGGTTTTGTAAATGTAACAGAACAAAGGTTCTCAATCAGAGTTCTTGTTATCTAGGCTATAGAGCAATAGAACACACTGAATCAGCAAGGTCACTGTTGTACCTCCCAGCCAGGATGGAATTTCTATTTTCCAGCCAGCCCTAATACTTGACCTTGACTAAAAGCCCTGGGAAAGCAGGGAAATATAATTATTCTGAGAATAATGCTTTTATCTCTTTAGTACTATCTCTTATTCTGTTGGAACTGATTCTGTTTTAAAATAATTTAAGTATAAGGGAGTCTAATATGAAAAGTGTAATCAAGAGACCCTGGTTCAGGAGATTCTGTTCCAGCCACTGATTCAGCTGTGTGGTTTAGTAGGATTAACGTGTCTGATTAAACATCCTGAACCTCAGTAGTTCCGTCATCTGTAAAAGAGGAGTGATAATATCTACCTTGTAGAGTCACTTTGAAGTTCAAACGATAATGATATGGTGTGAAATATACCACACTCGAACAGTGTTATTATATGGAACATGAATAACTTCTGTGCATTAGGCAACCACTTAGTCCAATGACATGAAGGGCAGATATTGATCAGGTCCAGATACCTTGAGGCAATGATCACTTTATTCCTGTCCCTCTCAGTCTTATTTTAGTCTCAGAGATCTTCCAAGCCAGAATCTGCTGTACCTCTTTATCCTCAGCAACTTGGGGAGTGTATGACCACTAATAGGCACTTAGAACCATTATGATTCATGAAGGAATAAAGTTCCCTTTTATTATTGAGGATCATGTATAGCAAGCACTGTGCTAGGCACTGGGGGAAAAAAGTGATGAATAAGATAGACATCCCCAAGTCTTTGTGGGGCTTATAGGCTTCAGAGTAGGGAGGGTGTAAAGAAAGATGAACATTAAACATTGAACCTAAGATTGCACAAAAGATATATAATGTTACTGCTATGAGAGAAAATAAGAGGAGATCATATCATTCAGTCAGTGGGGATAGAAATAGCCTTATTTGAGTTTGAAAATAAATCCATTTCTCTTTAATAAGTAAAGCAACCACTAGCAACCCTTAAAATTCTTAATAACAAAATGACACTAGAAATGAGGGCACACTGTAAAACTGCCACCTCCCATGGTTTCTGTAAGGAAACATGTTTAAATCATGAATAACTGGGCATGTTAATTCTCACCTTCCTGATCTCTGAATACTAGAGTTCCCCATGGTCCCCTCTTCTCACTCACTTCCTAGATGATTTCATTCCATCTCCATCTTGTTTGCTTGCCATTTACATGCTGACACTCCCAAATTTATATCTCTAGCCTGGACTTCTTGCCTGAACTCCAGAGTTGTATACCTAACTGCCTATTCAACAATATTTTTAAAAACTCCACTACTGGACATATCCTGTAAGTGTATCAAGCTTTACTTGTTCCAAACATGATTCCTGATTTTTCCTCCTTATAAACCTGATCCTCCCAGTTGCCTTCTTCATCTCCATCACCATCCCTCCAGTTGCTCAGGCCAAAATCCTTGAAGTCATTCTTGACTTTTTCATTTCTCTGCTTATATTACATGCTATACCTAGTCCACCAGCAAATCCCATGGCTCTACTTTAAAAACATATCCAGATTCTGATCATTTTCCCCACATTCACTGCTACCACCCTAGTCTGAGCCACTAGCATCAATTGCCTGGCTTATTGCAATAGCCTTCTGCTTCTCCCTTGTCGCCCTATAGTCTATTTGCACAGCAGCCAGATGATCTTTTCAATGTGTAAGATCATATTCTTCCTCTAATCAGAACCCCTCCAATTACAGAACTCTATTACATTTAGGATGAAATCCCAAATCCTTGCCATGGCCCACAAAGCATGACACAGTCTGTTCTCATTTCTGATCTTATTTTCTAAAACAATCTGCCTCAAACATTGCACGTAGTAGCCTCCTTTCTATTTTTCAAGCTTACCAAAGACAGTCCCGGCTCATGGTCTTTGCACTAATTCCTCTGCCTGCAACACCCTTCCCCCACCTGTCCCGAAAATTCATTTCCTCTTTTTAATACAGGTCTCTGCTTAAATATTACCTACTCAATAACAGGCCTTACCTGGCCACCCTATGTAAAATCACTTTCTTTTTTAAATTTTTTTAGCTTATTGAGATCAAATTGACAAAATTTTAAGATACTGATAGTGTACATGGTTTGATATATATATAACACTGTGAAAGAATTTCCCCCTTTGAATTAACACATCCATCACCTCACGTATTTACCTTTTATTCCTGTGCATCTAAGAGGTGTACATTTAAATTCTGTCCTTTTAGAAAATTTAAATCATACAATACAGTGTTATCAACTATAGTCACCATGTTATACATTAGCTCCTCAGACCTTATTCATCTTATAACTGAAAGTTTTTACCCTTTTACCAATTGCACCCTATTTCTTTCCTTACCCTCCAGCCCCTGATAACCATTTCTCTATTCTCTGTTTCTATGACTTCAATAATAATTTTTTTTAGCTTCCACATATGAGTGATACCATGAAGTATATATTATTGATCTTTTTCTGTGTGGCTTGTTTCATTTAGCATAATGTCCTCCAGTTTCATCCATTTGATAACAAATGGCAAGATTTCCTTCTTTCTTAATTCCATTATATATACAGTAGACCCTTAAATAACGTGGGTTTGAACTGTGTGAGTCAACGTATACATGGACTTTTTTCAGTAAATATATTGGAAAATTTTGGGAGCTTTGTGACAATTTGAAAAAACTTGCAGACAAACCACATAGCCTAGAAATATTTATAACATAAGAAAAAGTCAGCTATGTCATGAATGCATAAAATATATGTAGATGCTAGTCTATTTCATCATTTACTACCATAAAATATATACAAATCTATTACAAAAAGTTAAAATATATTAAAACTCATGCGAACAAGCTTATGTAGTAAGAAATCATAACTACATAAAATTAACTGTAGTGCATACTACTGTAAGAATTTCATAGCCACCTCCTGTTGCTTTCGTGGTGAGCTCAAGCATTGTGAGGATCCATTTAAAATGTGATGTGACACTTATTGTTGCATGAGCAGTTTTCTTTCCAGTAAATTGTGTATTGCACTAAAAAGTGATCTCTTGCAGTTCTTGAATATTTTTCGTCATGCTTAGTGCAATACCATAAGCCTTGATTAACACCATGGGACCCATACAAAGTGCCTCTAGTGATGCTGGATGTACTCACAAGAAGCAGAGAGAAGTCATGACATTACAAGAAAAAGCTGAATTACAAGACATGTACTATAGACTGAGGTCTGCAGCTGTGGTTGTTTGCCATTTCAAGATAAATGAATCCATCTGAAAGACCATTGTTAAAAAAAAAAAAAGGAAAAAGAAATTGATGAAGCCGTCACTGCACCTCTGCCAGCAAGTGAGAAAATCTTGCACTTTTCCCAGAAATGCAGCTTTTTAAAAAATCACCTTTTTTTTTTTTTTTTTTTTTTTTACATTTTCCTGATTTTATTAAACAAATTCAGACTACACTTATTTCAGAGAATTTGAGAATGAATTGGTGTCAGTAACACAGAAAATGCAGCAGACAAATAATCAAGGCCAGTATTAACAGTACTTAATAAAAAACGTCATACAATAAAGAAAATGTAATCAGAGTTAATTGTGTGGCTCAGTTGTGAATATTAATTGCACAATCGCAACAATATATATACTAAATATACATGGTGAAAAGTGATATACACTGAAACCACTGTGGGAAGGGAAGTGCATAATCAAGAGGCAAGGAATAAGGAGACAAGAGTCTAAACCTTCTTCTTCTATAGGAGAAAGTCAATATATAGTACCTAAAATTTTTCAAAAATAAAAGGATAAGACAAAGAAACAGCTAAAATAATTTAGACTAGTTGCCCCTAGGAAACAAATATTGGGAAGTAGAGAGTGGGGGGGAGATGCTTTTAGAAACATCAAAGATTATTATTTCGTTAAAAAGTAAAACAGTTTAGTAAAAAATAAAATCCTGTATAAATTCAGTGGCTGTCTGTGGATGATGTAAATATGATTTTTATTTCCTTCTTTCTAATTTTCTCTATTTTGAAAATTTTCTAAAATTCACACCTAATGCATTTTTTAATTAAGGTATCATTGATATACAATCTTATGCTCAGGTTTCACATGAGCAACAACCTAATGCATTTTTTTTTTTTTTTTTTTGAGAGGGCATCTCTCATATTTATTGATCAAATGGTTGTTAACAACAATAAAATTCAGTATAGGGGGGTCAATGCTCAATGTACAATCATTAATCCATCTCAAGCCTAATTCTCGTCAGTCTCCAATCTTCTGAAGCATAACGAACAAGTTCTTACATGGTGAACGAATTCTTACAGAGTGAATAAATTCTTACATGGTGAACAGTACAAGGGTATTCATCACAGAAACTTTCGGTTTTGATCATGCAATATGACCTATAAACCATCAGGTCAAATATGAATATTCATTTGATTTTTGTACTTGATTTATATGTTGATCCCACATTTCTCCTATTATTATTATTATTTTTATTTTTAATAAAATGCTGAAGTGGTAGGTAGATGCAAGATAAAGGTAGAAAACATAGTTTAGTGCTGTAAGAAGGCAAATGTAGATGATCAGATGATCAGGTGTGTGCCTATGGACTAAGTATTAATCCAGGCTAGACAAGGGCAGCAAGACATCCACGGATGCAGAAGATTTCTCTCAAAGCAGGGGGGGTGAGGTTCTGAGCCTCACCTCTGTTGATCCCCAAATTCTCACCTGATGGCCCCCCTGCGACTGTGCCTGTCTTAGGTTGTTCCTCCCTTGAGGAATCTTACCCGTCTCTGGCTAACCAGTCATCTTCCAGGGCCATACAGGGAAATGTAAAGTTGGTAAGTGAGAGAGAAGCCATATTGTTTGCAAAGGTTAGCTTTTTACTTCTTTGCAGATTTATGCCCTGTGGCTTCTATGCCCAGCACTTGTCTCGAGGTATCTTTACCACCTGGAGGAATTATGATACTCGGTAAATTCGATATGAGGCACGAATTCTATTTAAGCTTTGTAATTAGGAAGGAAGAAGAAAAGCTATAGATGTAGCATATGAAGGAAACTTGGGAGGATTGATTATTTCTTTGACATATCTTCTTGTATAGTACCTTAAGTATGTATAGGTTTTAAACTACTAACTAATTTGCACACACATATTAACATAATAGGAATACGGTGACATAAACAAAGCAAATCTATAATTACCAGCCATCTCCAGTAAAGCCAAGAAAACCATTTAGGCACCCTAGGCATTTGTGAAAATTTATCTATGATATGATGGATATTTTCCAACTGTACTTAAACCATCAGACAAATTAAAGCAGCCCATTTCTGGGATCTGTTCACATCCCATATGTTCTTTTAACCATAGATAGTCTATAGTCATGAGATTTTGGGGTGCTACAACTTGCACCCCTCCCAACTCCTGGTTGAGTTCCAACAGTACAGATCCAGTCAAATTCGTTGTCTCACTGTATGCACATGCCAGCCTAGACATCTCCCTCCTCCTTCTTATGGCAAGTCCAGGAGACAGTGGGCTGGATGCAGCCACAACCGCAGCATCGTCCGGATCCCTGTGGAGGCTTTTTGATGATCATCCCCCGGCACGAGTCCTCCAGAGAGTGCTGATGCCGGAAGCTCCTCCTCATATCGTATCTTAGTTCATTTTCTGGGTATCCAAGCTAGGCCTTGATCTTCTGCGTAGAAACAAACAGACCCTTTGCCCACACTTTGACATGCCCTCTATACCACTGTGCAGAACTCATTGGAGGTCAGCACACAGTAACTGCTTTTTTTTTTTTTTTTTTTTAATTAAGAGAAAGGAATATTATCAGAAAAGAGTACCTCCATAGCTGATCATCTGACACCCTTTAAGTGATCAACATTAAGGATATTTAAAGCATGCATTGATCTTTGATTTACCAATAGTTTTATCCTGTTAAGGAGTAATCCCCCTTTTCTTTCTTTCTTTCTTTTTTTTTTTTAAATTTTTAATCTACACTTACCTGAAGAATACTATGTTTACTATGCTCTCCCCTATATCAGGTCCCCCCTAACAACCACATTACGGTTACTGTCCATCAGCTTAGCAAAATGTGGTAGAGTCACTACTTGTCCTCTCTGTGTTGTGCAGCCCACCCTCCCCTTTCTCCCTCCCCCCCATGCATGCTAATCTTAATACCCCCCTTCTTCTTCCCCCCCCTTATCCCTCCCTGCCCACCCATTCTCCCCAGTTCCTTTCCCTTTGGTACCTGTTAGTCCATTTTTGGGTTCCGTAATTCTGCTGCTGTTTTGTTCCTTCAGTTTTTCCTTTGTTCCTATACTCCTCAGATGAGTGAAATCATTTGGTATTTCTCTTTCTCCGCTTGGCTTATTTCACTGAGCATAATACTCTCCAGCTCCATCCATGTTGCTGCAAATGGTTGGATTTTTCCACTTCTCATGGCTGAGTAGTATTCCATTGTGTATATGTACCACATCTTCTTTATCCATTCATCTACAGATGGACATTTAGGTTGCTTCCAATTCTTGGCTATTGTAAATAGTGCTGCGATAAACATAGGAGTGCATCTGTCTTTCTCAAACTTGATTGCTGCGTTCTTAGGGTAAATTCCTAGGAGTGGAATTCCTGGGTCAAATGGTAGGTCTGTTTTGAGCATTTTGATGCACCTCCATACTGCTTTCCACAATGGTTGAACTAATTTACATTCCCACCAGCAGTGTAGGAGGGTTCCCCTTTCTCCACAGCCTCGCCAACATTTGTTGTTGTTTGTCTTTTGGATGGCAGCTATCCTTACTGGTGTGAGGTGATACCTCATTGTAGTTTTAATTTGCATTTCTCTGATAATTAGCGATGTGGAGCATCTTTTCATGTGTCTCTTGGCCATCTGTATTTCTTTTTTGGAGAACTGTCTGTTCAGTTCCTCTGCCCATTTTTTAATTGGGTTATTTGTTTTTTGTTTGTTGAGGCGTGTGAGCTCTTTATATATTCTGGACGTCAAGCCTTTATCAGATCTGTCATTTTCAAATATATTCTCCCATACTGTAGGGTTCCTTTTTGTTCTATTGATGGTGTCTTTCGCTGTACAGAAGCTTTTCAGCTTAATGTAGTCCCACTTGCTCATTTTTGCTGTTGTTTTCCTTGCCCGGGGAGATATGTTCAAGAAGAGATCACTCATGTTTATGTCTAAGAGGTTTTTGCCTATGTTTTTTTCCAAGAGTTTAATGGTTTCGTGACTTACATTCAGGTCTTTGATCCATTTTGAGTTTACCTTTGTATATGGGGTTAGACAATGGTCCAGTTTCATTCTCCTACATGTAGCTGTCCAGTTTTGCCAGCACCATCTGTTGAAGAGACTGTCATTTTGCCATTGTATGTCCATGGCTCCTTTATCAAATATTAATTGACCATATATGTTTGGGTTAATTTCTGGGGTCTCTAATCTGTTCCAGTGGTCTGTGGCTCTGTTCTTGTGCCAGTACCAAATTGTCTTGATTACTATGGCTTTGTAGTAGAGCTTGAAGTTGGGGAGTGAGATCCCCCCTACTTTATTCTTCTTTTTCAGGATTGCTTTGGCTATTCGGGGTCTTTGGTGTTTCCATATGAATTTTTGAATTATTTGTTCCAATTCATTGAAGAATGTTGCTGGTAATTTGAGAGGGATTGCATCAAATTTGTATATTGCTTTCGGCAGGATGGCCATTTTGACGATATTAATTCTTCCTAGCCATGAGCATGGGATGAGTTTCCATTTATTAGTGTCCCCTTTAATTTCTCTTAAGAGTGACTTGTAGTTTTCAGAGTATAAGTCTTTCACTTCCTTGGTTAGGTTTATTCCTAGGTATTTTATTCTTTTTGATGCAATGGTGAATGGAATTGTTTTCCTGATTTCTCTTTCTATTGAATCGTTGTTAGTGTATAGGAAAGCTACAGATTTCTGTGTGTTGATTTTGTATCCTGCAACTTTGCTGTATTCCGATATCAGTTCTAGTAGTTTTGGAGTGGAGTCTTTAGGGTTTTTTATGTACAGTATCATATCATCTGCAAATAGTGACAGTTTAACTTCTTCTTTACCAATCTGGATTCCTTGTATTTCTTTGTTTTGTCTGATTGCCGTGGCTAGGACCTCCAGTACTATGTTAAATAACAGTGGGGAGAGTGGGCATCCCTGTCTGGTTCCCGATCTCAGTGGAAATGCTTTCAGCTTCTCGCTGTTCAGTATAATGCTGGCTGTGGGTTTATCATATATGGCCTTTATTATGTTGAGGTACTTGCCCTCTATTCCCATTTTGCTGAGAGTTTTTATCATGAATGGATGTTGAATTTTGTCAAATGCTTTTTCAGCATCTATGGAGATGATCATGTGGTTTTTGTCTTTCTTTTTGTTGATGTGGTGGATGATGTTGATGGATTTTCGAATGTTGTACCATCCTTGCATCCCTGGGATGAACCCCACTTGGTCATGGTGTATGATCCTTTTGATATACTGTTGAATTCTGTTTGCTAATATTTTATTGAGTATTTTTGCATCTACGTTCATCAGGGATATTGGTCTGTAATTTTCTTTTTTGGTGGGGTCTTTGCCTGGTTTTGGTATTAGGGTGATGTTGGCTTCATAGAATGAGTTTGGGAGTATTCCCTCTTCTTCTATTTTGTGGAACACTTTAAGGAGAATGGGTATTATGTCTTCTCTGTGTGTCTGATAAAATTCCGAGGTAAATCCGTCCGGCCCCGGGGTTTTGTTCTTGGGTAGTTTTTTGATTACTGTTTCAATTTCTTTGCTTGTAATTGGTTTGTTTAACTTTTGTGTTTCTTCCTTGGTCAGTCTTGGGAGGTTGTATTTTTCTAGGAAGTTGTCCATTTCTTCTAGGTTTTCCAGCTTGTTGGCATATAGGTTTTCATAGTAGTCTTTAATAATTCTTTGTATTTCTGTGGAGTCTGTCGTGATTTTTCCATTCTCATTTCTGATTATGTTGATTTGTGTTGACTCTCTTTTTCTCTTAATAAGTTGGGCTAGAGGCTTATCTATTTTGTTTATTTTCTCAAAGAACCAGCTCTTGGTTTCGTTGATTTTTGCTATTGTTTTATTCTTCTCAATTTTGTTTATTTCTTCTCTGATCTTTATTATGTCCCTCCTTCTGCTGACTTTAGGCCTCATTTGTTCTTCTTTTTCCAGTTTTAATAATTGTGATGTTAGACTATTCATTTGGGATTGTTCTTCCTTCTTCAAGTGTGCCTGGATTGCTATATACTTTCCTCTTAAGACTGCTTTCGCTGCATCCCACAGAAGTTGGGGCTTAGTGTTGTTGTTGTCATTTGTTTCTATATATTCCTTGATCTCTATTTTGATTTGTTCATTGATCCATTGATTATTTAGTAGCATGTTGTTAAGCCTCCATGTGTTTGTGAGCCTTTTTGTTTTCTTTGTAGAATTTATTTCTACTTTCATACCTTTGTGGTCTGAAAAATTGGTTGGTAGAATTTCAATATTGTGGAATTTACTGAGGCTCTTTTTGTGAGCTAGTATGTGGTCTATTCTGGAGAATGTTCCATGTGCACTTGAGAAGAATGTATATCCTGTTGCTTTTGGATGTAAAGTTCTATAGATGTCTATTAGGTCCATCTGTTCTAGTGTGTTGTTCAGTGCCTGTGTGTCTTTACTTATTTTCTGCCCGGTGGATCTATCCTTTGGGGTGAGTGGTGTGTTGAAGTCTCCTACAATGAATGCATTGCAGTCTATTTCCCTCTTTAGTTCTGTTAGTATTTGCTTCACATATGCTGGTGCTCCTGTATTGGGTGCATATATATTTAGAATGGTTATATCCTCTTGTTGGACTGAGCCCTTTATCATTATGTAGTGGCCTTCTTTATCTCTTGTTACTTTCTTTGTTTTGAAGTCTATTTTGTCTGATATTAGTACTGCAACCCCTGCTTTCTTCTCACTGTTGTTTGCCTGAAATATGTTTTTCCATCCCTTGACTTTTAGTCTATGCTTATCTTTGGGTTTAAGGTGAGTTTCTTGTAAGCAGCATATAGATGGGTCTTGCTTTTTTATCCATTCTATTACTCTATGTCTTTTGATTGGTGCATTAAGCCCATTTACATTTAGGGTGACTATTGAAAGATATGTACTTATTGCCATTGCAGGCTTTAGATTCGTGGTTACCAAAGGTTCAAGGTTAGCTTCTTTAGTATCTTACTGCCTAACTTAGCTCGCTTATTGAGCTGTTATATACACTGTCTGGAGAGTCTTTTCTTCTCTCCCTTCTTATTCCTCCTCCTCCATTCTTCATATGTTGTGTGTTTTGTTCTGTGCTCTTTTTAGGGGTGCTCCCATCTAGAGCAGTCCCTGTAGGATGCCCTGTAGAGGTGGTTTGTGGGAAGCAAATTCCCTCAGCTTTTGCTTGTCTGGGAATTGTTTGATCCCACCATCATATTTAAATGATAGTCGTGCTGGATACAGTATCCTTGGTTCAAGGCCCTTCTGTTTCATTGCATTAAGTATATCATGCCATTCTCTTCTGGCCTGTAGGGTTTCTGTTGAGAAGTCTGATGTTAGCCTGATTGGTTTTCCTTTATAGGTGACCTTTTTCTCTCTAGCTGCCTTTAAAACTCTTTCCTTGTCCTTGATCCTTGCCATTTTAATTATTATGTGTCTTGGTGTTGTCCTCCTTGGATCCTTTCTGTTGGGGGTTCTGTATAATTCCATGGTCTGTTCGATTATTTCCTCCCCCAGTTTGGGGAAGTTTTCAGCAATTATTTCTTCAAAGACACTTTCTATCCCTTTTCCTCTTTCTTCCTCTTCTGGTATCCCTATAATACGAATGTTTTTCCTTTTGTATTGGTCACATATTTCTCTTAGTGTTGTTTCATTCCTGGAGATCCTTTTATCTCTCTCTATGTCAGCTTCTATACGTTCCTGTTCTCTGGCTTCTATTCCTTCAATGGCCTCTTGCATCTTATCCATTCTGCTTATAAATCCTTCCAGGGATTGTTTCACTTCTGTGATCTCTTTCCTGACATCTGTGATCTCCTTCCGGACTTCATCCCACTGCTCTTGCATTTTTCTCTGCATCTCATCCCACTGCTCTTGCATTTTTCTCTGCATCTCATCCCATTGCTCTTGCATTTTTTTCTGCATCTCTGTCAGCATGTTCATGATTTTTATTTTGAATTCTTTTTCAGGAGGACTAGTTAGGTCTGTCTCCTTCTCAGGTGTTGTCTCTGTGATCTTTGTCTGCCTGTAGTTTTGCCTTTTCATGGTGATAGAGATAGTTTGCAGAGCTGGTACAAGTGACCGCTGGAAGAGCTTCCCTTCTTGTTGGTTTGTAGCCTTTTCCTGGGAGAATAGCGACCTCTAGTGGCTTGTGCTGGGCAGCTGTGCGCAGACAGGGCTTCTGCTTCCTGCCCAGTTGCTTTGGGGTTTATCTCCACTGTTGCTGTGGGCTTGGCCTGGCTGGGGCTGTTCCTCCAAAATGGTGGAGCCCCGTTGGAGGGGGAGCAGCCAGGAGACTATTTATCTCCGTAAGGGGCCTCTGTGCTCCCTGCTGCCCAGGGGGTTAGAGTGCCCAGAGATCCCCAGATTCCCTGCTTCTGGTCTAAGTGACCTGTCCTGCCCCTTTAAGATTTCCAAAAAGCACCCCTTCACAAGGCGCTGGGTTCTTGCAGGTGTGGATGTGGTCTGGATGTTGTCCTGTGTCCTGTGGTCTCTATTTTAGGAAGATTTTTCTTTGTTATATTTTCATAGCTCTATGTGTTTTTGGGAGGAGATTTCCACTGCTCTACTCACGCCGCCATCTTGGCTCCCCCCATCCTCATTTCTGAATTTATTCACTCTCAGCTAGAGTTGGTTCACTTGTCTGGAGTCTCAATTCCTTTCTTTTGCAGCTGTTGCCTAGAACATCTTCCAGTGGGATGGGTGGAGCTCCCTCCAAGCCCTCTGAAATTGGATTAATCCAAACCCATTTTTCTCACTGCTATGGATTTCTTCGTTCCTCCCGCGCCTTCCTACTCTTGAAGATCCCGCGGCTGGTATTCCGGCGGGGTCCGCAGGACTAAAAAATCACCTTTTAAAAATGCAGCTTCTATAGGATTTTGACCTGAGCAACTGGAGGGATGGAGAGTGCAGGATTGCTATAACAACAACATACCTATAGACTATTAATACAATTTGAGAAAAAGCAAAGTCATTATATGACAGCTTAAAGCAAATGGAAGGTGAAGGATCTAAAGCTGGAGAATTTAATGCCAGCAAAGGATAGTTTGATAATTTTAGCAAGAGGTTCGGCTTAAAAAATATCAAGATAACAGGAGAAGCAGCTTCTGCCAACCAAGAGGCAGCAGATGAGTTCCTATTAAGAAAATTATTGAACAGGAAGAATATCTGCCTGTATGGGTTTTTTATTTTTTTTGAGAGGGCATCTCTCATATTTATTGATCAAATGGTTGTTAACAACAATAAAATTCAGTATAGGGGGGTCAATGCTCAATGTACAATCATTAATCCATCTCAAGTCTAATTCTCGTCAGTCTCCAATCTTCTGAAGCATAACGAACAAGTTCTTACATGGTGAACGAATTCTTACATAGTGAATAAATTTTTACATGGTGAACAGTACAAGGGCATTCATCACAGAAACTTTCGGTTTTGATCATGCATTATGACCTATAAACAATCAGGTCAAATATGAATATTCATTTGATTTTTGTACTTGATTTATATGTTGATCCCACATTTCTCCCTTTATTATTATTATTATTTTTATTTTTAATAAAATGCTGAAGTGGTAGGTCGATGCAAGATAAAGGTAGAAAACATAGTTTAGTGCTGTAAGAGGGCAAATGTAGATGATCAGATGATCAGGTGTGTGCCTATGGACTAAGTATTAATCCAGGCTAGACAAGGGCAGCAAAACATCCACGGATGCAGAAGATTTCTCTCAAAGCGGGGGGGGGGGGGGTGAGATTCTGAGCCTCACCTCTGTTGATCCCCAAATTCTCACCTGATGGCCCCCCTGCGACTGTGCCTGTCTTAGGTTGTTCCTCCCTTGAGGAATCTTACCCGTCTCTGGCTAACCAGTCATCTTCCGGGGCCATACAGGGAAATGTAAAGTTGGTAAGTGAGAGAGAAGCCATATTGTTTGCAAAGGTTAGCTTTTTACTTCTTTGCAGATTTATGCCCTGTGGCTTCTATGCCCAGCACTTGTCTCGAGGTATCTTTACCACCTGGAGGAATTATGATACTCGGTAAATTCGATATGAGGCACGAATTCTATTTAAGGGTTGTAATTAGGAAGGAAGAAGAAAAGCTATAGATGTAGCATATGAAGGAAACATGGGAGGATTGATTATTTCTTTGACATATCTTCTTGTAGAGTACCTTAAGTATGTATAGGTTTTAAACTACTAACTAATTTGCACACACATATTAACATAATAGGAATACAGTGACATAAACAAAGCAAATCTATAATTACCATCCATCTCCAGTGAAGCCAAGAAAACCATTTAGGCACCCTAGACATTTGTGAAAATTTGTCTATGATATGATGGATATTGTCCAACTGTACTTGAACAGTCTGAGAGAAGTCAGACAAATTAAAGCAGCCCATTTCTGGGATCTGTTCACATCCCATATGTTCTTTTAACCGTAGATAGTCTATAGTCATAAGATTTTGGAGTGCTACAACTTGCACCCCTCCCAACTCCTGGTTGAGTTCCAACAGTACAGATCCGGTCAAATTCGTTGTCTCACTGTATGCACATGCCAGCCTAGACATCTCCCTCCTCATTCCTATGGCAAGTCCAGGAGACGGTGGGCTGGATGCAGCCACAACCGCAGCATCGCCCGGATCCCTGTGGAGGCTTTTTGATGATCATCCCCCGGCACGAGTCCTCCAGAGAGTGCTGATGCCGGAAGCTCCTCCTCATATCGTATCTTAGTTCATTTTCTGGGTAGCCAAGCTAGGCCTTGATCTTCTGCATAGAAACAAACAGACCCTTTGCCCACACTTTGACATGCCCTCTATACCACTGTGCAGAACTCATTGGAGGTCAGCACACAGTAACTGCTTTTTTTTTTCTTTATTAAGAGAAAGGAATATTATCAGAAAAGAGTACCTCCATAGCTGATCATCTGACACCCTTTAAGTGATCAACATTAAGGATATTTAAAGCATGCGTTGATCTTTGATTTACCAATAGTTTTCTCCTATCAAGGAGTAATCCCCCTTTTCTTTCTTTCTTTCTTTTTTTTTTTTTAATTTTTAATCTACACTTACATGAAGAATACTATGTTTACTATGCTCTCCCCTATATCAGGTCCCCCCTAACAACCACATTATGGTTACTGTCCATCAGCTTAGCAAAATGTTGTAGAGTCACTACTGTATGGGTTTTTAATGTAGATGAAGGTGCCCTGTTTTGCAAAAAAAATTTTAAAAAGACCACAAAGGACATTTATTAGTAAGGAAGAGATGCAAGCACCAGGATTTATGGTAGGAAAGGATACGCTAACTCCACTGTTTTGTGCAAATACAGTCAGGTTTATGATCAGGACTGCCCTTAACTATAAAGGTGCTGACCTGACCCCAACCCTCAAAGGTAAAAGACAAACACCAACTGCCAGTCTTCTGGTTGTTCAAAAATAAGGCCTGGACAATGAGAACTCTTTCTCTGAGTTGATTCAATTGATGCTTTGTCCCTGATTTCAGGAAGTACCTTTACAGTAAGGGCCTGTCTTTTAAAGTTCTTTTGGTAATTGGACCATGCCCCTGACCACCTGGAACCCCATGAGTTCAAAACTAAAGCCATTGAAGTGGTGTACTTGTCCCCAAACAGAATGTCTCTAATTCAGCCTGTAACTCAGGGAGGCAAAAGGGCCTTTAAACCTCATTACACATGATACTCCAGGAAAAATATTGTCAGTGCTTTTCAAGAGAACCCTGATAGAACATTAAAGTCTGCAATGATTGCACCCTTGAAGATGCCATCATTGTTATAGAAAAAGCCATCAAGCCCAAAACAGTAAATTTCTGCTGGAAAAAACTGTGTCCAGATGTTGTACATGACTTCACAGGATTTAGGACAGAGCCAGCCAAGGAAATCATGAAAGAGACTGTGGATGTGGCAAAAAAAAAAAAAAAAAAAGGTGGGGGTGTATGTGGGTTTAAGGGTCTCAAGATAAGAATCTTGGAAAAATTCAAGAATTAACAGACAGTACCCTAGAGGAATTCACAGAAGACAACTTGATGGAGACGAGTGTTTCTGAACCAGTGTCAAATGTTGAGGAAGAAGATATAGAGGAAGCAGTGCCAGAGAACAAATTGTATTTAGACTATCTGCCAGAAAGGTTCAGATAATTTAAGACTGCTTTTGACTTCTTTTACGATATGGACCTTTCTATGCTGTGGTCAGTGAAACTAAAGCGAATGGTGAAAGAAGGACTGGTGTCATATAGAAACATTTTTAGTTTCTATAAAGCAAAAAAGTCAGACAGAAATTACAATGTATTTCTCTAAAGTTACCCTGAGTGTGCATGCTTCTCCTGCCTCCCCTTGCATCTTCTCAGCCTCTTCCACCTTTGCCACCTCAGACCCAGCAAAACCGATCTCTCCTCTTCCTCCTCCTCCTCAGCCTACTCAGTGCGAAGATGACAAGGCTGGAGACCTGTATGATGATCCACTTCCACTTTATGAATAGGAAATGATCATCATGCCCTACAGTCAATAAACTTATTTGTGGTGTATGTGTGTGAGCGTCTTCATGTGAAAATCTAATCACTGTATGGCAAGGACCATATGAGAGGTTTTTGTGTCATCATCATCATCAGCTAAGTAATCACCTTGTAGAACACCATGTGCAAGACTTGTATGGCAGTGGATAGTCTATCCTGACATAGGCATAAGGTGAGTGATATTTAATATAAAATTCATAATGTGTTAGTTTTCTTACTATTTTATAACTCTACTTTCATAGAATTACATTACTGTTCAGAATGCTTCTCTCTTTATTGGGGAAACTGAGTATCAGCCTATCAGCACATGTGATTTTTAAGACATGTAACAATGTTTCTAATACTGCAGTACTGTATGCCATAAAAATTTTGTGATTCATTCATCGGTGTAGAAGCTAGGCTACCATGAAGCAATGGTATCGGTTACACTAGGCTACCATGGAGCAGTCATATTGCTGTGTCTTTATTATCAGTGCATCAGTCATTATACTTCTAAATAAATATGAATTTCTTGGTCACATTACCCTTTCATTTTTGATCTCTAGTGTTAGCAATACATATACCATGACAGTGTTTTGTATCATATAAGACACTGTTTATGTTGGTACTGACAGATGATTCACCCAGTAAACAGACAATGTAAGTTTAGTATATCAATAAATATAGTACAGTAGTATAAATGTATTATCTCTTCCTTACGATTTTCCTAATAACATTTTCTTTTCTCTAGCTTACTTTATTATAAGAATACTGTATATTATATATTTAACACACAAAATATATGCTAACCAACTATTTATGTTATCACTAAGGCTTCCAGTCAACAGTAGGCCATTAGAAGTTAAATTTTGGGGGAATCAAAGTTATATGGCATATTTTCAACTGTATGGGAGGTAACTACTCCTAACCCCAACAATGTTCAATGGTCAACTACCTATGCCATATTTTCTTGATCCATTCATCATCCACTAATAGACTGCCCATCACCTATTTTTCCTCTCACTTGCTCTGTTTACATGTTTGCTTCTTGTCTTTTCACCACAACTAGAATGCAAACCCCATGTGAACAATGGACTTTTCTGTCTTATTTACTGCTGTATCCCTAGTCCGTAGAACATAGTAAGTGCTCAAAATTTTTGCTGGGCAAAAATGCTCCTTCTAGAGGTTCCAGTGCAATAGGGTGGGGATGGTTATGAGGGATTGGTAAAGAGAGGATTCTCTGTAATCTTGTCTTGACTATGTCTGCCATGGGTTATCTAAGTGCATTTCTGTTTTCAAAAACATTCACTTTCCAAATTGGGGGTTGAAAACTCAAAACCTCAGGGACCAGGCATATATTGAAATTTTTAAAAAGGAGGACTAGATATTTGAAAAAATAAAATAAAAAATGGGCTAGATAAAACATGCCTTGCTTTAAAGGAGCAATTACTACTCTTCTAGATTATTGCCATACTTGCTGGAATGTGAACCCAGGGATGTGAGAACTTCAGAGTTTTCAAGTGTAGTTGGAAGACTAGATACGGTTTTTAAATTTTAGTTTCACTTATTTTAAACACTATACAGACCAAGAAAACCTTTTTTTTTTTTTTTGGCCCACAGTATACCAGTGTGCACTCTCTGTCTGGCGTAGCAGTTAAATTTGTTCACTGTGCTTTGCAGTTCATCTTCTCTTACTCCATTTTCTTTAGGAGCTCTTACAATATGGTGGAGCTCCAGAAAAGAACAAGAAGCCCTGTGGTCTTGCTCCAGCTTTCTTAATCGCACTGAGCTCTGGCTTGTCTTGCAGAACTTCAGATATTTCCTTTGGAGCTGAACCTTCCATGCCTCATCACATCATAGCCTGACCTCAGTAACTGCAGTGTTTCCACCTGGAATATTAGCATAGTCTGTTTTAGAAAACAGTAACTTCCTCATGAGCTGTAAGTCAAACATTGAAAATACTTATGGCATAAAACATTTGATTAATTCTTTCATAAACTGACAAGGCCTTTCGTAAGATGAAAACATATGTCTAATATACACAATTAACAGGGTCAGGCTTTCTCAAAGCAAGACATCCTTACCTATGCATCTTCTACCTGCATCTACCACTTCCTCACTCTCTGATGGACTATTGCCAGTAAGTACAACTAACATTTCAGTAAGAAGTACATTCCAATTTTATTTTCTTTTGGTGAACCAAGACTCTGAACTGATGCTAAAGAAACTCTCATAATTGTTTCTTCTCTACGCATACTCCCTTTTCCACAAACAAAAGCGTATCAATCAATCAATTTCTCCCTCTCTCTCTCTCTCCTTCTCTGTCTCTGTCATCATTCCCAGTGCTACTATCCCACTCTGAACCTCCAACTTGTATAGGAAAACTTCAGGTGTGATCTACTAATTGGCTTTCCAACTTACTAACAAGCTCAGAACATTTCCAGCCTTTCTTCTCTCCACTCCTTTGGCTCCAGCTGCTATTTGTCACATTTTGTGATGTCTGATCTTTGTGTTCAAAGTGAATAAATCATTGGATTCAACCTAAGAAGGTTAAGAAGAATTACACTTGTACTTTGAGTACCTAGGAAAAGTTACAATCCCATAAATATTTGCTGTTCTGGCTATAACTGTCCTTGGGAAGTGTATACAAGACACAGTTCAAATAAAATGATTTTTACCTTCTCGGTTGGAAAATGTCCCTAGAAGTATAGATCCTGCTGAGATGGAATATGACAGTTGAAAACAGAAGACAAAAGAAAAGCCAGGTGTCATATGGGTGATGGCAATTCTGCCCTCTGATTATAGGATACATGTTTCCCTTTTAATGTGACTGCCAGGGCTGAATCAAAGAATACTGGTTGAGTCTCAGGGACTAGGCCCACAGTTTTCAGCATAAACAGCCATCTTTAGGTAATATCTTTGAAAGGTATTTTTATAAAAACCACAAAGGTACTTTTCACACCACAGTTTTCTTCCTTAAATTTACTCCAGACCACTAGTCCCTTCTTGGAGTTACCAAAGGGGAGGGGTGCGGGAGGGAGGGATAAGGGGATTGTGGGGTATCATGATTAGTACACATGGTGTGTGGGATGTCTTGGGGAAGACAGGGTAGCACAGAAAAGACAAGTAGTGACTCTGTGGCATCTTACTACACTGATGGACAGTGACTGCAATGGGGCATGGGGGAACTTGATAATAAGGGTGAATGTAATAATCACATTGTTTTTCTTGTGAAACTATTACAAGAGTGTATATCGATACGTTAATAAAAAATTTACTGCAGAAAAATTGGGTCTTCTACTTGGGAGCACAAATTGTTCCTGCTGCTGATGTTTTCCGTCCACCTAATAGCAACTCTACTCTGTAAATTACATGGAAATTACTGAAAAAATTACTGTTAAGTGTCTTTGAAAACAGTTGAAACCTGTTCTGACCAAAGAAAGAGACACAGAGACAGAGAGTCCAAGAAATGTACAAGATGAAATGAACATTTTACAACAGAAAAACACATGTTGAATCAAGTCAATCAATACTCTAAGATCAAAGAGAAGTCAGTTTGCAAAGTAACAAAAAAAATCATATTGCTCTGTCAATTTAACACTAGCTGTGAAGAGTGCATAGCTGAGGTAAGATGTGAGAAAATAAGTATAGATTGTGATAATGCAGCCCCACAGAGGTCTCTAAATAAACCTGTCTTATCACCCACAGAGGCAGGCAGTGATTCCTGGGGAGCCACTTTCTCTATAGAGGTCAGGAAGTAGAGCTAATGTGTGGTAGGATTTTTTTTATCTGAAATTTTGTGGCTTTATTTTCAAAATGACCACCTCTTGCAGCAGGCAGGACACAGATTCCAATTTCCTATCCCTATTCATTATATGTTCCCTCATAATGTTTCTTATTAACATATTTTGTATCTCACAGCCAGCTCCACTCCTTTTCTTTATCCGTCATCCCTGCTCTCTCCTTACTCAAAAAGATTGGTCTTTATTTGTGTTTCTTGCATTTCCACTCAGTGACTCTCCTGATTGGCCTTGCTGTCTCTGGCTACTACCATCATCTCTTCTCTTACTCCACCTCCTTTCTCAAACCAAATTCCCTCCCTTCCCAGGAAACATAAAGCTTTTCTTCATATGCTGAACTCTCAGGAGTCCCTCCTTCCTCCCTATACAGCTATAGGATTCTGTAGTACCCTCCATGGAAGTCCTTGAGATGTGGTCTGTCATTTCATTCTGCCTGCTGAACTGTAGTTTAGCTTCTTTCCTTGGAATTGAAAGGGCAGAAAAAGCTAAATTCACTGTAAGTCACATGTTCTTGAGAAATAACAGTTCTATGAAGAACAGGGTAAAGGCTTTTCATTGTCATTTTCCAGGCTAGAGCTTATATATCTGTGGTGTAATAAAAAGAGCCTTGAATTTGAAGTTAGGATATCTGGGCTCAAGTCCCATCTTGGCCACTTCTTAGATGTATGATCTTGGTAGGTGAATTAAACTACTGAGTCTCAGATTCTTTGTTTATAAATTTGGACCAACAATTTTTTTCTCTAAAAGATTACTTAGAGAATAGATAGTAGACTGGTTGAAATTTTTATCTATAATATATATTACTTGTAGTATATATTACATATGTTTATTTTTTTCTTAATGTTAATCTTACATTGTTACATTGTAACATTTAATTGCATTTAATTAAGATTACATTTAACCTTAATTGTTACATTGAACCTAACTAATTTCTCTTAAGCAATAAGCCTATAAAGAGACAAGGTACATTCCCAGGAAAAAGTTGACAATCTGGTTGTCAAGAGACCTTCAGGAGTGGCAGTCTGACAGAAATTTGATTTTGACAGTGCCCCAGAATTGATCCATCCAGGTAGGCTGATTGATGCCAACCAAACTCATAAGCAGTTGATGTACAAACTAGAATGCAACTTCCTTTGTCAGATTCTAGTCACATGGTGAACTGAATTAGTAAATAAAAAAATCACCTAGTAAATATGGAATTAGATAAAGGGAGGTTAGCTAAAGTTTTAGGAAAATTTTATCTATGTTATGTTAAGAACATTGAATTTTCTGTCCCACAATGGAAAATATGTATCTGGTCTGATGTCATTCAAATTCAGTATTTCTCCTTTGGACATTGCTGAATTTATACTCTAAACTCTCTTCTGACTTCTTATGTCTATGTAATGATAATGAAATGTAATGATACTATCCCCTCTTCTGAATATACCCTAGATTTGTTAATATCACTAACTGAGCTACAGGCAGGTCACTATTCCCTTGCCTAAGATACATTATGCCTTCTTCCATTTTGTGCTGATTTAATTGTTCCAACTCTCAGAGTTCTAGGGGTATCCCACTGGAGCAGCCTAAGGCTGCTATCAGGTAGATGTTGGCTGAATAGGCCAAGTTATTAGCCTGGGTTTCTCATTCTCTTATTCTCTTTCAGCCCCACTGGGAATATTATATCACATACATATTATAGTCATTTATTCAAATAAGTAGGGGAAATGATAAGCTAATGTCCCCAGGTTATCTTCTATTAAATTACGTTCTACTAAGGTTAAATGAAACAGTTAAATCCTGCAAGATCATTAGATTTTATTTGATTCTGAGAATTATTTTATGATGTTCTGTAGAAGAATAGAGCCTGTCACTTGAGAAGTACTACATGGTAATTTTGCTAAGCCAAATATTAAATACTAGATGGCAATCTTGCTAAGCCAAGAAGGTAATTAAATAGAAACAACAAAATATTGTCCCTGGACCCAAAAAATGGTAGCTCTCTTAGTTCCTTGAAAAATACGTAAAACAAAAGTATATATGTTAGATCTAGATGTGTTCAAAACAAATTGAAGGTGACTATTACTTTTCAGATAGACATAATTTTCAATAATAAAATTACTCAAATCTTCAGAAGAGAGTTATTATACAAAAACTTTATTTACACAAATGTATCAAGATCAAAGCTACTTAACTGCTTCAAGTAAGAATCTCCTGGAATGGAAAGCAGAATAGATTGTACATTTTGCAGACTAGAAATATGGGAAGATCTCAGATCTTGCTGATTTAATTACCTTTTCCTGTTTATTCCATTTCTTCCAGATTTAATCTACAAAATTGAGCTTGCAGGAGGCCTGGGGGCAATCTTCCTCCTCCTTGTACTGTCCCTGGTCATCTACAAGTGCTACAACATTGAATTAATGCTCCTCTACCGACAGCATTTTGGAGGTGATGAAACTACTGATGGTAAGCTGTCTCCTATTGTTCAAATTCAGTTAAAAGGCATTTGTGACATGTAAGAAAATTCCCTTATTTTTAGGAGATAAGTGATGAAATATTTATAGAGTTAATGCAACTTACCCTCAGATGATTCAGAGAAATATTTTCAAGAGAGCAAAGGAGAAAATATTAAAAATAGGTGAATCTGGGTAAAGGACATGTTAGTGTTCTTTGAGGTAATTTTATTTTTGTAATATTCCTGTATGTTGAAATCATTTCACAATAAACAGTTTAACAAGAAGACTTTAGCTGGTCAGGATATAAAACAATTGCTATCAAATCCCTTCCCCTTACTAAGAAACAAATTAAGAATCCATTTTTTTCCTCTTGAATATTCTATTTATGTACAGATTATTTCTCCCCATTCCTACCATTGAAAAACAAACTAATAATTCAAGGAACAGATTAAAATCTATGGAGATACTCTTTTTAAAGCTCACAGCACATCTGAACCCACATATTTTTTAACAGCTTTTTTTTGGGTATCATTAATCTACAATTACATGAGGAACATTATGTTTACTAGACTCCCCACATCACCAAGTCCCCCCCCCCCACAAACCCCATTACAGTCTCTCCATCAGCTTAGTAAGATGCTGTAGAATCACTACTTGTCTTCTCTGTGTTGCACAGCCCTCCCTATGCCCCCTCACATTCCTATATTATACATGCTAATCATAATACCCCCTTTCTTTCCCACCCGCCCTTATCCCTCCCTTCCCACCCATTCTCCCCAGTCCCTTTCCCTTCAGTAACTGTTAGTCCATTCTTGGTTGGGCTTTGTGTTTCTGCTGCTGTTTTGTTCCTTCAGTTTTTGCTTTGTTTTATATTCCACATATGAGTGAAATCATTTGATGCTTGTCTTTCTCCACCTGACTTATTTCACTGAGCATAATACCCTCTAGCTCCATCCATGTTGTTGCAAATGGTAGGATCTGTTTTTTTCTTATGGCTGAGTAATATTCCATTGTGTATATGTACCATATCTTCTTTATCCATTCATCTACTGATGGACACTTAGGTTGCTTCCATTTCTTGGCTATTGTAAATAGTGCTGTGATAAACATAGGGGTGCATCTGTCTTTTTCAAACTGGGCTGCTGCATTCCTAGGGTAAATTCCTAGAAATGAAATTCCTGGGTCAAATGGTATTTCTATTTTGAGATTTTGAGGAACTTCCACACTGCTTTCCACAATGGTTGAACTAATTTACATTCCCACCAGCAGTGTAGGAGGGTTCCCCTTTCTCCACAACCTCACCAACATTTATTGTTGTTTGTCTTTTGGATGGTGGCGATCCTGATCTCATTGTCATTTTAATTTGCATTTCTCTGATGATTAGCGATGTGGAGCATCTTTTCATGAGCCTGTTGGCCATCTGAATTTCTTCTTTGGAGAAGTGTCTGTTCAGATCCTCTGTCCATTTTTTCATTGGATTATTCGCTTTTTGTTTGTTGAGGTGCATGAACTCTTTCTATATTTTGGATGTCAACCCTTTATCGGATCTGTCATTTATGAATATATTCTCCCATACTGCAGGGTGCCTTTTTGATCTATTGGTGGTGTCCTTTGCTGTACAGAAGCTTTTCAGCTTGATATAGTCCCGCTTGTTCATATTTGCTTTTGTTTCCCTTGCCTGGGGAGATATATTCATGAAGCAGTTGCTCATGTTTCTGTCCAAGAGATTTTTGCCTATGTTTTTTTCTAAGAGTGTTATGGTTTCATGACTTACATTCAGGTCTTTGATCCATTTTGAATTTACTTTTGTGTATGGGGTTAGACAGTGATCCAGTTTCATTCTCTTACATGTAGCTGTCCAGTTTTCCCAACACCAGCTGTTGAAGAGGCTGTCATTTCTCCATTGTATATCCATGGGTCCTTTATCATATATTAATTGACCATATATGTTTAGGTTAATATTTGGACTCTCTATTCTGTTCCACTGGTCTGTGGCTCTGTTCTTGTGCCAGTACCAAATTGTCTTGCTTACTGTGGCTTTATAGTAAAGCTTGAAGTTGGGAAGCAAAATACCCCTTGCTTTATTCTTCCTTCTCAGGATTGCTTTGACTATTTGGGGTCTTTTGTGGTTCCATATGAATTTTAGAACTGTTTGTTCCAGTTCCTTGAAGAATGCTGCTGGTATTTCGATAGGGATTGCATTGAATCTGTAGATTGCTTTGGGAAGGATGGCCATTTTGACAATATTAATCCTTCCTAGCCAAGAGCATGGGATGAGTTTCCATTTGTTAGTGTCCCCTTTAATTTCTCTTAAAAGTGACTTGTAGTTTTCAGGGTATAGGTCTTTCACTTCCTTGGTTAGGTTTATTCCTAGGTATTTTATTCTTTTTGATGCAATTGTGAATGGAATTGTTTTCCTGATTTCTCTTTCTGATAGTTCATCGTTATTGTATAGGAGAGCAACAGATTTCTGTGTATTAATTTTTTATCCTGCAACTTAGCTGAATTTAGATATTAGTTCTAGTAGTTTTGGAGTGGAGTCTTTACAGTTTTTTATGTACAATATCATGTTATCTGCAAACAGTGACAGTTTGACCTCTTCCTTACCAATCTGGATGCCTTGGATTCCTTTGTGTTGTCTGATTGCCATGGCTAGGCCCTCCAGTACTAGTTGTCCATTTCTAGTCCATTTCTTCTAGGTTTTCCAGCTTGTTAGCATATAGATTCTCATAGTATTCTCTAATGATTCATTATATTTCTGTGGGGTCCATCATGATTTTTCCTTTCTCATTTCTGATTCTGTTTGTGTGTAGATTCTCTTTTTCTCTTAATAAATCTGGCTAGGGGTTTATCTATTTTGTTAATTTTCTCAAAGAACCAGCTCTTCATTTCATTGATTTTTTCTATTGTTTTATTCTTCTCAATTTTATTTATCTCTGCTCTGATATTAATTATGTCCCTCCTTCTGCTGACTTTGTGCCTCATTTGTTCCTCTGTTTCCTATTTCAATAATTGTGACATTAGACTATTCACTTGGGATTGTTCTTCCTTCTTTAAATAGACCTGGATTGCTATATACTTTCCCCTTAGAACTACTTTTGCTGCATCCCACAGAAGTTGGGGCTTTGTACTGTTGTTGACATTTGTCTCCGTATATTGTTTGATCTCTTTTAATTTGGTGATTAATCCATTGATTATTTAGGAGGATGTTGTTAAGCCGCCATGTGTTTGCGAGCCTTTTTGCTTTCTTTGTACAATTTATTTCTAGTTATATACCTTTGTGGTCTGAGAAGCTGGTTGGTAGACTTTCAGTCTTTTTGAATTTACTGAGGGTCTTTTTGTGGCCTAGTATGTGGTCTATTCTGGAAAATGTTCCATGTGCACTTGAAAAGAGTGTGTATCCTGCTGCTTTCCGGTGTAGCATTCTGTAGATGTCTATTAGGTTCATCTCTTCTAGTGTGTTGTTCAGTGCCTCTGTGTCCTTACTTATTTTCTGTCTGGTGGATCTGTCCTTTGGAGTGAGTGGTGTGTTGAAGTCTCCTAAAATGAATGCATTGAATTCTGTTTCCTCCTATAATTCTGTTAGTATTTGTTTCACATATGTTGGTGCTCCTGTATTGGGTGCATATATATTTATAATGGTTATATCCTCTTGCTGGACTGGCCCCTTTATCATTATGTAATGTCCTTCTTTATCTCTTGTTACTTTCTTTGTTTTGAAGTCTATTTTGTCTGATACTAGTACTGTAACACCTGCTTTTTCTCCCTATTGTTTGTATGAAATATCTTTCTCCATCCCTTGACATTTAGTCTGCATATGTCTTTGGGTTTGAGGTGAGTCTCTTGTAAGCAGCATATAGATGGGTATTGCTTTTTTGTCCATTCTATTACTCTGTGTCTTTTGATTGGTGTGTTCAGTCCATTTACAATTAGGGTGATTATTGAAAGATACGTACTTATTGCCACTGCAGGCTTTAGATTCATGGTTACCAAAGGTTCAAGGGTAGCTTCTTTACTATCTAACCGTCTAACTTAACTTCCTTATTAAGCTATTATAAACACAGTCTGATGATTCTTTATTTCTCTCCCTTCTTATTCTTCCTCCTCCCTTCTTTATATGTTAGGTGTTTTATTCTGTGCTCTTTTGTGTTTTCTTTGACTGCTTTTGTGAGTAGCTGACTTTATTTTTTGCCTTTAGTTAGTATTTGGTTGGTCTCCTTTCTTTGGTGTGATTTTATTTTCTCTGGCCACATCTATTTAGCCTTAGGAGTGCTTCCATCTAGAGCAGTCCCTTTAAAATATTCTGTAGAGGTGGTTTCTGGGAGGCAAATTCCCTCAACTTTTGCTTGTCTGGGAATTGTTTAATCCCTCCTTCATATTTAAATGATAGTCGTGCTGGATACAGTATTCTTGGTTCAAGGCCCTTCTGTTTCATTGCATTAAATATATTATGCCATTCTCTTCTGGCCTGTAAGGTTTCTGTTGAGAAGTCTGATGATAGCCTGATGGGTTTTCCTTTGTAGGAGACCTTTTTTCGGTCTCTGGCTGCCTTTAATACTCTGTCCTTGTCCTTGATCTTTGCCATTTTAATTATTATGTGTCTTGGTGTTGTCCTCCTTGGGTCCCTTGTGTTGGGAGTTCTGTGGGCTTCCATGGTCTGTGAGACTATATCCTCCCCCAGTTTGGGGAAGTTTTCAGTAATTATTTCTTCAAATACACTTTCTATCCCTTTTTCTCTCTTCTTCTTCTTCTGGTACTCCTATAATGCAAATATTGTTCCATTTGCATTGGTCACACAGTTCTCTTAGTATTCTTTCATTCCTGGAGATCCTTTTATCTCTCTCTGCCTCAGATTCTCTGTTCCTGTTCTCTGATTTCTAATCCATTAACGGCCTCTTGCACCTCATCCAGTCTGCTCTTAAGTCCTTCCAGAGATTGTTTTATTTCTGTATTCTCCCTCCTAACTTGATCCTTTAGCTCTTGCATATTTCTCTGCAGGTCCATCAGCATGGTTATGACCTTTATTTTGAATTCTTTTTAAGGAAGATTGGTTAAATCTATCTTCCCAGGCTCCCTCTCAGGGGTTATCTGGGTGATTCTGGACAGGATCAGATTCTTCTGCCTTTTCATGGCTAAAAAGGTAGTCGTGGGCAGTTGGCGTGTATTAGCTGGGAGAACAAAGTCCCTTTCTGCTTGCTGCTCGCCTTGCCCTCCTTGGAGCAGCTTCCAGTTTTATTTCCTGAGCCCCTGCAGGCAGGGCAGCTGTCAGGGCAGCCCAGAACCCTGCAGGGAGGGGCAGGTGCAATAGGTGTGCTCTCCTTTGAGAACGGCAACCCTTGAGGCCCTATTCCGGCTTCCTCTGTCTGTGCATGCCGGCGGGGCCTCTGCATTTGGCCCAGGTGGCTGCGGAGGAGGCTCTGGGTGGCTCCTGTGGATGCAGCTGCTCTCAGGCTACTGGGTTGCTGTATCAGGGGCCGCGCCGGTCAGGGGAACAACTGGCAGGCTTTTTATTGCCTTGAGGAGCTTCAGAGCCATGCTGCCGCCCAGGGGGTTAGGGCGCCTGCAGTTCTCCAGGATTCCCAGCTGCTGTGCTGAGTGTCCCGGGACGCTTCCATCCAGCTGTGAGGCCCCTGACCCTTTAAGACTTTCAAAAAGCACCCGCTTTTCTTTTGTCCCAGGTGCGCCGGCTGCGGGGACCCACTCACAGGTTTACTGTTCCGTTTCCCTAATATCCAGCACACCATGCACTATGTGTCTGCGCTCCTGGTGCGAATGACTAGGGCTGGGTATTTAGCAGTCCTGGGCTCCCACTTCCTCCCTGCTCTGACTCCTTTCCTCCCGCCAGTGAGCTGGGGTGGGGGGAGTGCTCGGGTCCCACCAGGTCACAGCTTGATCTTACCCCCTTCATGAGGTGCTGAGTTCTCACAGATTTAGATGTAGCCTGACTGTTGTACTGTATCTTCTGGTCTCTCTTTTAGGAATAGTTGTATTTGTTGTATTTTCAAAAGTATATATGGTTTTGGGAGGAGATTTCTGCTGCACTGCTCACGCCGCCATCTTGGCTCCTCCCAGATTGCACCCACATATTTTGGATGATTGTAGTACCATTCTCAAAGGTCTCAATGGATAGAAATTCAGAATGTAGCTTATAATTTTCTTATGTTTGCTATTTATGGCCCTTGGAAATCTTATGAATGAAATATCAATAAAGCACTGTATTGAGCCTGTTTCTTTGAACATTAAAAAATGATTTACTTTTTAAGAGAACAAATTACCATATTTCCAATCAATGCCAATAAGAAATCATGAAATGTCACTCCTTATGCATAAAGTCCTCACCCACAAACTATGTAAGTAAGCCTTAGAAATGTGTGTGGAATGCCTCAGGTAAACCAAAATTAAAAATCCAATTGTAAGTCATTGCTTTAAAAAGGCAGATTTAAATCTTAGTTCACATTCTTGAAATAATGAAGGTTAGAGATTTTTTTTGTTGTTTTTGAGGTCATTTTCTTACCTTGGTGGAGAGGGGTTCAGGACTTTGTTTTATTTTACAGTGATAGGAAGACGGGCAGAGTGGTGACTGTAGCATCAAAACTTTGTAGGCATCCTTTAGTTTGGTCTTACTGTTAGTATTATGGAAATAATAATAGGAGTGGGTTTTAACTGACATTTATGTTTTCACAGTAACTTAGAGAGATGCTGTTTAGTAAGTGTATATGAATGCTCCTTAACAAAGTAGTGTATTTACCCAACAATTAGAGCAGACTATTTAAAAGTATTATGGACCCTTATATAGCTTCAAAATTAGAAACTAGGATGGAAGCAACCTAATTGTCCATCAGTAGATGAATGGATAAAGAAGATGTGGTACATATACACAATGGAATACTATTCAGCCATAAGAAAGAAACAAATCCTACCATTTTCAACAACATGGAGCTGGAGGACATTATGCTCAGTGAAATAAGCCAGGTGGAGAAAGACAAATACCAAGTGATTTCCCTCATTTGTGGAGTATAACAATGAAGCAAAACTGAAGGAACAAAACAGCACCAGACTCACAAACTCCAGGCAGGACTAGTGGATACCAAAGGGGAGGGGTGTGGGAGGGCAGGTGGGGAGGGAGGGAGAAGGGGATAGAGGGATATTATGTTTAGTACACATGGTGTAGGGGATCACGGGGAGAACAGTGTATCACAGAGAAGGCACATAGTGGATCTCTGGCATCTCGCTTCACTGATGGACAGTGACTGCATTGGGGTATGGGTGGAGACTTGATAATATGGGTAAATGTAGTAACCACATTGTTTTTTCATGTGAAACCTTCATAAGAGTGTGTATCAATAATACCCTAATAAAAAAATTTTAATATTACAAACTAGGACATATTCCAAACATAGTTATATAATCCAACAATGTATATGAAAATGTGGTCAATTACCCTCAAGTTCTATATATAATAATATTGAAAAATCTGGCTTCTTCCATGTATATGTAAAATAACTAGATGAAATATGCTATTGAGGCAAATGTAATTGTTTCCCAGGTTCCAACAAGTTGCTAAAGTATCTAGTTGGGAATATAAAACATGCATGGTCTATATGAAAGAACAAGAAAGGGAGGCTCCTTTGAGTCATTTGTTTTGAATCATTATTATAAGCAATTTGTCAATACTTTGTAAGAAATGATACAATTTATTACAATAATCTGCAATAATTATTTTCATCACCCATATCCAATAATCCAGACTAATTGATCAATTGTAGTATGTATTTGTAAAATGGGACATTTCAGAAATCAAATATTCCATTTTCCATCTCCAATAGGGTCTGTGTGGTCAAAGATGACAAGTAATCTTATGCATTTTGACTAGACAATTGTGTGTACTGATTCCAACTAATTGTTTTAGAGGAAAAATGCAATGTGGAGAGTTGGGGGAGACGTCAAGGGTTTTCATTAGGAAGGGAGTTTAAAAACATTTTGTATTCCCACCTGGAACCTTAGACCTTAAATACACAATCTATATACTAGCTGAATCGAATACTAAAACTTCAGTAGTATGCAGTGAGGATTAATAAATGAGTATTAAATCCATTTTATAAATATCCAGTTTCATGATGCCAAATGTCAGCTAGATAACCTACCAAATTTTTTATTTCTTTATTTAAATATTTTGGCATCTCATAGACACAATTTAGTATTACCCATATACTTTTGGCTCATGTATTTTCTTTGACTCATGTATATAGTAACATTTCCTGAAAGTCTTCATAAAAATGACATCTTTTTGTAAAATAAAATCTACCCAACAAACTTTGACTTCTTAGCCATCTTTTGATATAATTCATTTCATTTCAATGCATCAATGATTGCTTAATTTATTTGACCTTTGAATTATTCAGCCATTAAATATTTATTCAGTGTCTACTATGTGGCAGGCCCTATGCATGATATACTATTTATATTCTTCATCTGCATCAACACACACACACACACAGTAACTATAGTAAGTATTAGGAATCTGTTAATTAACAAAGTGACACTTTAGAAGCTAAGGATTTAGCACTATGCTTAGCATAGCCCCAGAAGAACTGAGTTGTAAAGAGGAATGGCTTTCTGGTTTTTGAACAGGATTTAAATGAGATTTAAAAATGGGAAGGACAGGTGTGACAACAGGAAACCTCTTCCTCAGTGTGCTTCCTTTCCTTATAACTTCTCTCTTCATTGGGAACCGCATACCTATGGTGACCATGGGCAGGCCTTCCTTTATAATGCTCTGTATGAATTGCATTCTCTTTTCTGTTCCTCAGTGGAGCTTAGTCAGTATGATTTTACACAGAGGAAGGCTCATTAGCCTTGCCTAGTTAAGTGGTGTCACTGAAATGCCATTTGGTTTTAAAATGATTTTCAGGCCTTGCTGTTAAACCCTATTTGCATCATGTTGATTTTGCTCTATACGTCTTGTTCCTCTTTGTGAGCAACAGCTGTGGATATTCGTGAGCTTTTCTTGGCTATCTACATAAGGCTGAAGTGAATTTTTTAAAACTGTGGCATCTGCGTCACTGCTTGCATACTAGCTGGCATCCTAGAGTTTCTGGGGCATCTGACATGTGACTTTCAGAGCTCTCTTCCTGCTCTGAAGTTCTCTTCCTGCCAGCCACCATACCTTTATGTTCATGTTAAAAAGACATGCTAGAAATCAGAAGCAACCATTTTCCAAGGAATGGTGTGCTTCTAGAATGCTAGATTAAATGTATTATCTAGACTTGTTGGGTGTTAACACATATCAAAAACATCCATGTTCTTTGTCTTAACTTGAATGGAGATATGCAAACATAGCAATATTTTTCTAGAGGAATGTCTTTGTGGCATCACCTGTATTAGGATATAGGTGAAGCAAGTAAAGATAGAACTATGAATATGTGAGTTTAGTCAAGGTTGGGAGGAAAATTGTCATAGGACAAGTAATGGGGCAAGAGTCTAGAGGCCTGGTCAGATGGATGAAAAAATCATATAGTCATTGCAGATGGCTAGCTCATAGTAGATGCTCAACAAATCATTGTTGAATGAATTAATAAGTAGTTGAATTTAGGAAAGCTTGTGACATAGGAAAGTTATCAAAGTTAGAGGAAACAAAGGTCTAGTGTGACATTATGGAGGTTAAAGCAGCAACACCATCCACCAAGAACAGTCAAATAAATTCTGTTCAAAGGAACGGAGCTGTATGTCTTTTGGCCTGTTTTATCCTTCCAGTTGTGTATCACTAGCCACTCTAAGTCCCAGGTGAGCAATTATAGCTGGAGACAGTCAAGAGCTTGCAGGTGCATCCTGAGCTTGACTGGAACAGAAGCAGAGGTGCTAGGATTACCAGGAGGTTCTTACATTAACATTGCTTATGAACATTCTCACTTCCAAGTGGCTTTTTTTGCATAATACTGAATGTGTTCCATTGTAAGCCAAGTGATCTCAACTGTCCAAGGCAGTCCTTCGTGTGTATCTGCTTCTAGACAATCAAGTAACCCAAGCAAGGTTTACAGAAGCCTTTTCCAGCTAGAGGACTTGCTAAAGAGAAGCCTCCTGGCTTCAGGCATCATAACATAAATAACCAGAGTTCCTTTCATGAGGGAGTGGCAGGATCTTACCTGAATTGGAACAACACAATCCATTTTCTAGATAGTCAGGGGATCCCACCTACTTCTACCATTAGGTATTTACATTTGTTTATATACTTATCATTTATTCCTCCTTCAGCACGCAGAATGAAATAATAATTATATAGGTAAGTGGCTGCTTCATTATGAAAATTACCTTTTGGTTAGGTTTTAACTGTTTTAATCAGGTCTGTTTTAACGGAGAATATTGATGTGTTTCAGAAACAAATCCTAAATGTTTGGAAGTATCTTAAAATGGTTATTGAAATTTTATTATTATAATAAAATAAAATATGACATGTATATATCATATCTAACATAATAAAATTCTTATTTGCAAGTAACTATGCTTAATAAATAGTAATAGTTCTGTATGAGTCTGTGCTACATTAACTTTAAAAATCATTTTGTATAAATAAGGGAATTTCAAATACTGCCATAAGTTTTCCAACGTGGCCCTTCTAAAATCAATGGGAACTAAATACCTTGAGTAGCTATATTCATGAATATTTTTCAGGATAAAATGCATGTATATATGTATGTACATTTTCTCTTTGGAGAGGCTGACTCTGAGTCGATACAGCAAAAGAGGAAAAAAATACTTTCTCAAAGCACAGTTAACTCTGACTAAATGTGTGAAGGGAAAACCTAATTTGGCAACACTGGAAAGATGTATATTTTGAAACAAAGGCTTCTTTTGGAACTTGTGTCCAATTAGTTGGCCATGGATTGAACAAGAATAACAGGCAGTGCACTTGTATGAAACCCAGCTGCTGTGTCTAATATTTGGTAATGAACTGCTTTTTGTATATGAAGATGACAACAGTAACCAACTGGAAGTATGGCATGTGTTGTGAATAGTGTCTCCAGGAGTGAGGCTGGATTATTTCGATCTCCCACACTCTAGGGCCCACCCCCTCTTGGATCTCTTGCACATATTTGTGCAAACAAGGTATAGTCTGTGACCAAGTAACAGATCCAAGCCACTGGCACCGAAAGTGTTCAAATCCATGACTTTGGTCTGTTTAGTCCTGCCTTCAAACACACTGAGCTAATCATTCACACATCACTGAACATCACAAATATATATAGTCACCAAAAATCACAAATAATTCTCTCTTTCATTCTATCCTGACTATAAGTTGCCCATTGCATAACAGTTTTAGTTCATATCATATGACTAGGTTATGTTGAAATGTACTGGATCTCTTACAATGCAACATGTGACTTCTTTTTTCCAATTATTAATGATGGTTACTAATTATAGTGCTTATTCCAGCCTATAAAGACTTTTAGTACTTAAAGAGAATCTACTGATAAGTACAACCCTTTTGTTGTTCTTTATATTTAAGACAACAAAGAATATGATGCCTACCTTTCTTACACAAAAGTGGACCAAGATACTTTAGACTGTGACAATCCTGAAGAAGAGCAGTTTGCTCTTGAAATACTGCCAAATGTCCTGGAAAAACACTATGGATATAAACTCTTCATCCCAGAAAGGGACCTCATTCCAAGTGGAAGTAAGTACTTGCAAGTTTTGAATTTCAAAAGTTTGGTTTCTTTTAGGAAGTTACATGGAGTCTTCAAACATCAGAGCCAAGTACTTAGATAGCTGTTTCTCACAGGTGATTTTATTAAACTCAAATTTCTCCCTAATGCCTATATTCTGACTTTCCAGCATCTGAATTTTTTAAAAGGCACTCTTGCTTATGTTTCACCTTAGGGTTTTGAGACTGTACCTTAATGGTATTTTTATTATATTGCCTTAGTAGTCTGAGAAAATGATGATCCTTAAAAATCTGTACAAGTCAGTTAAAGTCTTTCAATGCATTTCAGTTCCAAAGCTGGTCTTCTGTCATTGTGCTTCTACTTATACCTACAATCACTGTCACTAATAACTCTGAATTTATGCATCATTAATAATTTCCAGATTCATAGAAAAAATCCACATAAAAAGGTATGTGAGCACATTGGGTGTGGTATTTTCACTGTAAATTTAAATTATTTTTAAGAAATTCTGGACTATGTGGTCTTGAATGCTACTTTTTAACTATACTACATAGTGAAAGCTAAATTTGTGCTTTCAGAATAAATTCAGGTTCAAGTTATAATATATACACTTTGTTCCTGTTAATGTTCAGAGTACCATACAGAATAAAGTGTAAAGGGAATACAAAAAAGCCTAAGATCTGGTCCTTGTCCTCAAAGAGCTTAAAATGCCATGAAGGAAAAATGCTAAAATTAGTTTGTATATGCTAATATCCTTGAGGGGGGAGATTAAACTGTGAACACAAATCAGAATATGGTAATTTATACACATGTAGTAACAAAATTAAAGCTATATTTTCAGTATTTCACAGTAGATAAAATAGTTTCATACACATTATTTCATTTCATCTTTACAATAACCCTATTTGGAGAGAGAGCAGGTACTATTATCTTCATCTTACCAATGAGGAAATAAAGCCTCAAAGAATTCCAAGATCAGACAACTGGCATATGCTAAAGCCGGGATTAAAACCTCAATCTATTTGACTCTGGTTCTCTGTTAGATCGTACTGTTCCTCAGTAACATTTATTCAGATTATCAGCAGTCCACTGGTCACTAAACTGACAGGAGACAAACTGAAACAATTGATTTTGGTTGTTCTTCTCTTTTTCAGCATACATATGTGTCTGTGTATGCTTTTGCATACACATGAGCATACACACTTACACATACATAGAAAGAAACAAAGGAAACAGAATATACTGGTCCATTACTTTCCTGCACAAATGTCAGGATTCCCAACTTTTTCCTATGGCCCTCTACTCTTTCCTTTCTATAGTTTCCTTAATTTTCATGACTGGAAATACCACTTCTATATACTGATCAAGTCCTAAGGAGATGCCATGGAGTACTTCAGAGTCCGATACTGCAGAGTCATTTTTGATTCTTCTGTATCTCTCCCTCAAATACAGTGTCCACTGCATCTCTTCCATTCTTACTCCTACCACTCTAATTAGGCCCTAATCACCTCATTCATGCAATGTTGACTACTTTTATGCCTTCCCTATTTTTCCTCTCATCCATCCTGTCCCACCAATATGTGTATCTTCTTGATTGTACCACTCCCTTATTTAACAATTTTTAAACCATCACCATTTCCTATAGGGTAAACTCCATAACCCTTAGCTAAACACATCTACACTCTGATACCAGCCCAGATTGACCTTCTAAACTTCTTACCATTTCCCTACTCATACTTGCCACTCTAGCCAAGCTGTACCTTTGATCTGCATTGTATGTCCCTGTAATGCTTTTGTTCATGTTAAGTCTTTTATACCTTTACAAATCTTAGTTATCCTTCTCCATATCACTGCCTAAATGAAAAGTCCATAATAATTTCTCCAGACCTAGGATTATGGTGCATAATCACTTGTTGGACCATAAATTTTTTACTCCCTGATATTTTGTATTTTTTTTTAATTTTATATAGTTTTCCATCTACTTATGTCTTATCTAGCCAGTGCAATTGTAAGCTCCAGAGGGTAGGGACTATGTCCCATTTGTCCTTATATATCCCTGTCATCATGTGGCAGAATATTTGAGCTCATTGGATGCTTCACAGATGCTTATTGATTTTCTATGAAGAGTACTGGTTTAGGACAAAAGGAAATACTGAGAATAAAAAAGTAAGGTTTTAAAATTTTTGCGTAATAGTATCTGAAAGGCATTTTTCTTTAACAAGGTGAATGTGAAAGCTAAACAGGAGCTTTCTACTGAAAGAAAAGCTTGTAATTCATAGAAATAGTCTCAGTCCTTAAAACAGGCTAATAAGTATATTGCTTTCATTTTTTCAGATATTAGAAAGAATACCTACAGTGGGTTGATCGATCATTGATGAAAAATTTTAAATTCTTCTTTGATATTTTATGGCTGAATCAATTAGATTATTATTTTTTATACTTTTGCCAAGAGCATCTTGTTAAATGTAGAAATTCTGCAAAATGAATTTTTAGAGTGATAATACCCTAAATTATATTAACATTATTACCAAAGTCAAATTTATATTCTATATCAAGTCATCTTCAGTAGGACTCAATGTTGTTCCAGACTTTCTACCTTCTTAGAGTGTTCCAAAATTATTAGACCCAGGGGAGGCAGTCTTTATCAACCCCACCAAGAGACTGAAAAATGTCTTTATGTTTGGACATTTCAACATTGATTATCTTTCTTCTGAACTGGAACACTGTGCTTCATCCTTGTGCACAGCAGAAAGGGAAATGAGGGCAACATGGAACACAGGAGATCCAGTTTACCTAAGTGGATGGATTCATGGTGAGAGTGAGATCCAGATAGCATGAGGATGAAAGAGATGTACCCCAAATTGTGTCCTCCTAATGTTCCTAAATCGTCTATTTTGATTACCTGACAGGTCAATTTAATCAACCTGCTGTATCATTTTAGCCAAAAAGGTAGTAGAATATTTATACCTGACTGAGTCAGCTAGTTGTTTGGCTAAATTGATTGAAACTGATTAATTGTTTTGATGTATCATAGACAGGTCTGAACATCCTCCTTGACCATGGGGTATGAGGCTTACACAAGCCATATTCTCTAGCTCAAAACTACAAGATTTTAACTGAGAACTGTAGTGCACTGCATAAGAGATGGATGATAAGAAGTTGTCACCTAGTATATACCCTGGCATTTAACTTTAAAGGAGTTAACATCCAAGATGTCATCAGAATGGGCAGAGATTTTATAGTCCATACAATATCATTTTAATTTTTTTGAGATTATACAGCTATCAGACTGAGCAGGGATTGGGTCCTGGATACTCAATGGTGCACAGGAAGACTCCTGTTACAAGTAAGCCAATTTGGGACAACTATGCAGTTTTTAGATGCAACCACTGGAGGGTGTTTGCTTTTAAGCCTTCCTGAATGAGGAAATGTTCTCTGAATTCCGATTTGCGAGTGTAACCTGCAGAAGTTCTTAAAAAGGTCCTTTGACAATTTTCTTTTTCCATCAACATTTCAGAGCTGGCTGAGCAGTCACCATGTCACGATTAACGAGTTTTTCCTTGGCATTTTTAGCACGCATTCAGGAAGTCGATGAAGTATATGAATAATATACTTTATTTACACATGAATGACAGAGTAGAACATTTTAGACTTGGTGTATGTGTGTTATTAAAGAAGCTTCTGTGGTTTGTATTTGCAGCCATTGGTACAGATTTAACAGGTTATGCTATATAAATATAGACACATTCTTGAGCAGGGGAAAACTACTTATAATATTATAAGCTATGTTAGTCCCTCACATCTCATTTAAAACATGCTGACCCAAGACTACTACTTCCTCCAAAAACTAGCAATGAGACCTTAGAGGGTTGTCAAACAGACTTCATAATATCATTCTTGACCTATAATAACAATTTTCCAAGTATCAAATTAATGAAGCCTATGATATAAACTCATTTATGTTTAATGTCTTCACTTTTGGTGTATCAGTTTCTTTGGTACCACTCTCATGGTATTCTAACTCTACCCCATTAATGCACAAAGCTTTTGAATGCATAGTTTTAAAAGTACATGAATGGATCTCCCCCAACTTCTCTCTCAATATTTTTCTCATATGACCAAGAGTTCTCAAAAAGCTTCAGTACAAAATGTCACTTTCCAAGATGAGGTGGAAGTGTCCATACTCTTCCCATATGCCCTACTAGGGAACTGTACTTTGGCTATCATGAACCAGCAGAGATGGGAATATTTGACATAAATACTCTTCCTAAATGCTAAAGCTAAAAGTATTCAGATCTGGACATTATTTTCCTGCCAGTGACCTACCTTTCCATTCTTTAGTCTGTGACCAGGGTCTTCCTTATGTTTTCTCAGGTTTGGTGTCTGAATGTGGCAAGAATTCCTACTTTCCAGTAAAATTTTGGTCTGTCTCTTCCCAGGCTAAAAACATCTGTCCTGGGAATAGCAAAAGCAACTTTGTTGCCAACAGGCGTCTGATTGTCAGAAGTGACAGGCAACCAAAAGAAAGCCAGATAGAAAACACCCTCCTCAAACTGCCTAGAGACACAAACTTGAGAAGTAGAGATTTTCTCACCCCTGCAGCTGCTGGGTTTTGTGGTGTAAAGTGCTCTACACAGAGCACATTGTGTTCATGGGGCCTAGTGGATCCTTGAGGAATGAACAGATGTGCTCTGAAGCTGACATGTGACCAACAGAACCCAGCTGTGCAGTTGAGATCCTGAGATTGGGGACATTTTTGGATGAGTACCATTTAGGCTCTTGAGCCCATCTTATCTCAGTGTTTTTTAAGAGATTAAAAAAAAACATAAAAATATAAAAATGGGCTGAGGGCCACTGATCATACACAGAAAATAGCATTCTTTCTGAGACTAAAAGTAGAAACAACCCAATCCTATAGTTTTTGTTTGCCTTTAAGAGAAAATAAGCAAGATGCTTAAAAGTGCATGTGCAATATTATTAACAGTTATAAATTGAATCAGGTCTGTCTAAAGCTTTGGAAAAATTCTATAGATATCTAAGTGTACTTTGAAGAGAAAAAAAATCTGTCAAAGGCTTTTACCTCAATTTCTCCTTCTATTCAGAGGAACAAGATGGGTATCTCTATGTGAGTTATTCATACATTATTGCACCAGGGAAAGACACTCATGAACTAAAAATATTATCATACATGTGGTTGACCAGCCATGTCTGTTGAAATTATATTTATTAATTTGGCTTCAAGTATCAAATTGTCTTTCAGTTTGTTTTCATGCCCAATTTTCCATGAGTTTCTCTCTCTCAAGAATCCTAGGACTCCTTCAGTAATTTGAGGGAAAAAATTATAATGTCTGATTACATTCTTGGATTTCCTCACTATTCTAATCTTTAGTTTTGAATGCTTAGCACTAGCCATGCGATTGTGCTGACAATGAAATGACAAATGACTGGAGAGTACATCTGGTGTCAGATGATCCCTAGTCACTTCTGAAGTGAGGCATGCAGAAAACATTTTTGTACATGTATCTGTAAGTACTCATTGCCAATACTTCCTCTAATAGCTGGACATTCTGGACACTATTCAAGTAAATTGTCCATAGGGAGTAATAAAATGCTTTTCCAGGCAATCTGACGTGTGTGACCTAAAAAGTGTGAGGCAGAAGTGACATGCACAACCATGGAGGTTTAACACATTGTGTGCAGTTTACTCACATGGAATAAAATTAGAAATGCCCACCATCCCCTTCAAGTTAGAGTCAAGAAAAGGAACTGAATTCCAGTAAGCCCAGAAATGGACTGAGGTCAGTGGACTGAGGACTCTCATCAAAGTGTAAAGTAAAGGAAGAATCCACTGTGTAGAATTTCAATCAGGAAATCCGATATTTGCTTGGGACAAAGAACAGTTACCTTAAAAAAAAAAAAAGACTAGAACACCAGGATAAAATTGTCTTGAGTACTGAAGGAATTATAGAAAAGACTATATAAGGAGCAAGTAGTCTTTTTCCATATTTTCTAAGATTTCACTGATTGGAATTAGTTATATCTATAAATTTCCAGGGCATGAGATTAAGGGAGAAAAAAAGAGGAATGGATATTTTTGCAGACTCTCTTTGTTTGCTATTCTCACATTATTTTTTTCCCAATAATCTCCAAATGTGTTCCACTACCTACCTCTATTCTTGCTGATAAGGTGAAGAGAGAAGAGGAAGAATTTAAAGATGTGAACAACATTCCAGAGTAGATTCTGCCCACTATTATCCTTCCCTGCTCACCCACGGGTAGATTGCAATAGCAAAAGGAAAGGATTTACTATCAGAAATATAGCCGCCAAAGTCTAAACTGTAAATAATGTAGTTCCCTACACTCATAAAGTCTCAGCAAATCCAGGTTAACTGTTGGTTGGCCTATAAATCAGAATTAATTAGGACCCTAACACAAGTCAATAGAGAGAAAACCTCCTGCCAAAAACTTTTAGCCCAACGAACTATTTGTGAATTAGCAAGCCAAGGACGTGGAGCAGGGAAGGATTTTGTGGGGTGAGTGATACCACACACTTTTTAGAAAGCCCCCTCCTCCCCTCACACAAAATAAAAACTTTGTAGCTTCAATCTCTATGGCAGACAACACAGACAGAATCTTACACCGGCCAGAGGCAGAATCACTACCCAAAAGCTTTAGCAACATTAGCCAAGCTAGAAAGTCAGGTTTTCAACCTGTATAACTCTTTTGATAGGTTAGTATTAAACATCATTATTTCAAATACATGTAGTAATTTCAGTGAGACTACATTATAAAGTACCTCACTAAAAGCCTCTAATTATATCAGAGGTCTAATAACTTTTCGCAAATATATAGTGATGAATAATACCTTTTCTTTGGTACCTGGAAACCTATATTTTTGCTGGTTCTCCACACCAGTCATAGGAGGGGATCCATGTCAATCACTGTCATAAATTAAGTCTTAATTATAAGTCTTGATATATTAACCCATAGGTTTTATAAATGCATTATTGATCCAGGTTATCAGTTAGCTAATGTTGACCAAAACTTAATGGAGTGTCATCTGTTTTGAGGCATCCTGTCTCATCCTAATGATTGTCTGTTTAACTGGTAGTGGATGTACATAGCTATAGGTATAGGCATATCAAACGACTATTATTTGAACCTGGCAAAGTAATACATCATACCTTTGTCTACAGGTATTTGTTCTTTAAGTTTTTTAATATGCTAACTGGCCCTAGTAATGATTCTGACATAAACGGAAGAGTCAATACAAAAATAATTTACAGTAGCTAATTGATTAGTTTGATAAATCAGATAGTTAATAGGCAGTAGCAAAACCACATGGAAATTCATGAACACTGAGTTTTTTCTCCTTTGTCCTTCTGCCTACATCTGCAGCAGATTCAGAGCCTAAGATTTAGGGAAGTATTGAGTTCTTTTGGAAAAGTGTATGCATCCCATTAGAAGCAGTTTTTAGGGGCTGCCATTCTTCCTGCTTCTAGTTTTTGGCTTCTCTCTTCAGTTCACTTTTATGCTTTGTTAATAAGTGTCCTATTTTCAACTCACTTTTGTATATCTAATCCTGCTTTTTTAAATGCATTGGAATTTTCATTTATACAACTGAGCCCAAAAGAGATTTTGAAATTTAATTTGCTTTGCTTTCAATATGATTTTAGGTAGTCACTTTCCTAGTTTCCTACAAATACTGGTACTACTGGCATGACCTTTCTTCACTTTTCTAATAGGTACACATCTCAAGGAGGGCCTAGTAAAAATGCATTTTCTTCTAGAATGTTTTCCTAACTCTGTCAACTCCCAGTATAGACAAATGGAGAAGGTTCTTTGCAGTTGCACTTATAACATAAAAAATGAATTTTTACCAGCTTAAGCACCCCTATCAAAACTACATTCAACATATTTTTCTTTGCCAAATTCTGAAGGTCATAAATAGGTTAAAGGTAATTATCTCTTTTTGATGTCTGATAATCTGCTGTGGTTTCACAGCCTTGTCTAGAGAAGCAGAAGGCTATCACACACAGCCCCTTTAGTCTTTTCTGTCATGGTAAGTTCCTTCAAACCAAAACTGGCAAAGAAATAACTTAATGACCTTTCATTTAAAGGATATTTTATATTTTTATGTGGAAAAAAGTCATTTAAGGGATGCCTGCTACTCAGTTGCTAAATTTGCCTGAACAAGTCGGGGCAAGATTTAGTGACTACTCATATATGCTGTGGATTTAGGAAAAATTTTTTTTTTTTTGGAAAACGTTTCGTTATTATCTCTTTGTGGTAACCAGCTTTTCAAAGCAGTTTCTGAGCGTTTCTAAAATATCTCCCACAAAACCACAGCCCTACCATGGCAAACACCACTGACCATCTGAGATGACACTAGCTATGAACCAGTAAGGTCTTAACTTGATACCTGTTTCTGCTTTAGTTTATTTGGAACTTTTCCAAACGTAAACACCCTGGTCGATCTCTAATTCAGCAGTGGCAAACTTTCTCTGCAAAGGTCCAGATAGTAAATATTTTAGGTTTTGTGGGCCATATATAGTCTCTCTTTCATCATACTCTTCTCTTTCGTTTTTTCTTACAACCCTTTAAAAATGTTCTTTAAAAACTCTTTCTTGGCTCACAGGCCATATAAAAACAGCACATGGTTCTTATGGATGCAAACATGCAACCCTGGGGTGAGGGGGCAATTATTTGGGGCACTTGCTGCATAGAAGTCAGCAACAACTCCTTGGCTAAAGATTAGCAGGTAAAAAATATTAACTCAACCTGTTTAGTCTCTTGATAATTTACTTATGTTTTCTATAATGGCTAGGTCCTTGTTTTTTTCCCAGGAAGAAAGAGAAAGACTTAGGCAGGGAGAAAGGGAGTGAAGGGAGAAAGGAAGGGAGAAAAAGAGAAGGAAAGGCAGAAGGAATGAGTAATAAAGAGACAGAAGGACAAAAGGAAGGCAGGACAGAAAAAAAGAAAGGGAGAATCAGAGAGGCAGAGAGGAGCAAAGTGTTGGGGGGAGGGGAAGAAAAAATGAAAAAAACACAGAAAAACAGAGAGTGAGCCAGAATATGGAAGCAAGGGCCCAGTCTCTCCTTCTTTTCCTTAGAGCCAGGCATCTCTTAGGGGCACCTCCCCTGCTGCTTTCAAACACTGAGGCTGCTGCCCAGCCACTGATCACCATCCCAAGAATTAAAATGTGGGCTTCACATCTGAAAACTTCCACTTGGTTTTTCACCAAGTGAAATGGAACATGGAACGCACAGCCCAAGCAAATGGCTCATGTTTTCTTTGGGACAGTTGGACTATGTCTACACAGGGAAAATTTTGATGTACTGACTGACTGCCTCCAGTACATATGATTAATGTATATATAGGGCAAACCAGGATAATTCAGAACTTTTTTCTTCCACAGCAGATTTTTAGCTGGAATTATCTGGATTTGCCTCAACTCTCCACTAGGCTTTGCCAGGAGAAGCACAGCCAGTGTAGTATGCAGGAGACAGGGAGCACTCCCTCCCTTCAAGTTGCCCTTCAACACCCACACCCTGTGCAGCTGAGCACAGGGGCATCTGCCCTGACAGGCATGCCTTTTGGGGAGCAAATTCAAGTTCTGTCTAATGAATCTCTAAGAAACCCCCAAACTCCTAAATGTTGCAGTCAAATGGCAAAATATAACAGACAAAGAGGGAGAACCATAGAAACGGGGAAAAAAATGTACCCTGTTCCCTGCCCCGTTCAAGAAAGCATAGCAAAGCCAAAGCCCATGAGAGCCCAATCAAATTAATTAGTAGATATGTGTATTGTTTCTCTTACAACTGTGGACACCTGGGTTGTCATTTTCTCTTTGAGTTGATAGAGATACGTGTAGATACACCTTTTGCTCTTAAAAGTATCATTAAAAATTAAATTAGACTATATCACAACATACCAAAATGGTATTGCTCATAGAGGTATTGTTTATGGGACAGATGTGCTCCTGACAAGGTTTATACAGATCAGTTTTTAAAAATTATGTGAAGTGCTGCAATTAATGAGGGAAGAATAATACTCGGACTAACCCCTCGGTCAATTATTTTGCACAGAATTCCTCCATACAATTAACTATTAACTCACAGCTTACCTGGTCAAACTGTATTTTCATGGATTCCTGCACTTAAACCATGATTCTGGGTTTGGGTTTTGTTTCGTTTTGGTTTTGTTTTGTTTTGTTTTGTTTTGTTTTGTTTTGTTTTGTTTGGAGGAAAGGTGAAAAGAATAATGGGAAAGATGCATGATAGTTTATTTTACTGTATCTTACAGATCCAACTTCTAATGATGAAGCTTCCCACATAACTTCTTTCTTTTTGGGAGCAGAAAGAAAGGAAGAAAATGAAGAGTCAGAGCTGTTGATACATTGGGATATTTTTCCGCTCTATTGAAACTTTCTACCTTTCCTTCCATTCTGTTTCACCAGTTCTCTAAATGATAATTACAGTGATGACTTCCCCATTGCTCCTTCTGTGGTGTTTCTGTATTGTTTTATTTTGTCTTTTTTTTTTTGCAGACTTTAATGCTGATTTTTCCCCTGAATACATAATCTCTACAATAAAATGCTTAAGATTCTTAAGAGTTTCCCTCCCCACTTAGGCATGTCCTTATGCCTTCAGATACCGTCATTGTAACTACTGCATGAGAAAGTCCTGAAATGTATTAAGTAAAAGCCAAAACAGCACTAACAAAAAATTGTTAAATGGGCAATTCTCTGTGTATCTCTTACAAAGTTTTGTTTATTAGTAGGGAATGTAGAAAGTTTGATCATTTTCACTTGTGAAAGTGTTCTTGCTGCCGCATGGTTGAAATAAAACCCTGGAAAAGAGAGATCGTCTATACAATATGTATCTGTAAAATCAGTTTCTCTTTTCGAATGGCTTGTATGGGGCTGCTTGGTGGCCCCACACTGTGTACTGGGCGTGACTCCTTGAAAGCAGTCTGTAACCTTGGGCAGATTTGCAATGACAAATGTTGCTATGCTCCTGTAAGCACTGCTTCTGCTAGAGGGCACTGTACATTAGACAAGGCCTGTGCTCTGCTTAGTAAAGACAATTCTCATTGCAGCACCTGTGTCCAAGTCTCCATTTGTTAACACGTGTGTACTTGCTTCCCTTTTGGGTGGATAAGACTTTGGGAAGCATGATGCAAAAGGATTATCCCATAGTATAAATAAACTTGGTTATTTTTGAGTATTTTTCTGCTATGAAAAAGCTGTAACATATTCACCTCACTTTCAGAATTGCTCCACAAAGTAAGACAATTCTCAGTTGATAGACTCCCCCTCCTTCACCATTCGTTCCACACCGTTCCCCACCTCCAACTCCCCCCCTCACACTGCCTCCGAACAAAGAGCAGCTGGTTCAAATTAAACTTAATGGGCACAACATACTTCACTTCCCTATCTCTAGGTTTGAAGGGCAAAATGGAGAACCTAAGGCTGTAAATAATGAAGGGGATTCTGAGAAACAAGCTGGGCTTCTAGAAGTTTTCCACCAATCTGAAGTAGTTCATATACATATACTCCCTACTTGTTTAGTAGTCATAAACTAAGGGAAAAACCAAACCAAACCCATAAATACAGTGACCCTTCAACATTTTAATGGCTCCATTTCTCTTCTCATTAATCTGTTGATTGCTTGTTCACTTAGAGTACGAGCCTAAAAAGCCTGCCTTTAATTAAATGATTAAACAAATACAAATAACTGAAATACACCTAAGCTCTGAAGAAATCAAACTTTATATTTGCCAACAAGATACTGTAGGTAATGATGGGGAGAAACAAAATGTATTATAGGAAGGTTGTTTTTCCTTTTTTATTTTTAAGGAAATGGGCTTTCTGAATGAAAAATACAAGAAAATAAAGTGTGATGTACCTTAGTGAAAGACTGGATCTTTCCTATACCAGAGTGCAAACCTAATGCTTTAAAGACTGGAAATGGCTTTGTTTTACTCTTTCTCTCTTTCTGTGATTTGTAGCATACATTGAAGATCTCACAAGATGTGTTGAGCAAAGCAGAAGACTTATTATCGTGCTAACTCCAGACTATATTCTCAGACGAGGATGGAGTATTTTCGAATTGGAAAGCAGACTCCATAACATGCTAGTCAGTGGAGAAATCAAAGTGATTTTTATTGAGTGTACAGAATTAAAAGGGAAGGTGAATTGCCAGGAAGTGGAATCACTAAAGCGCAGCATCAAACTTCTGTCCATGATCAAGTGGAAGGGACCCAAAAGCAGCAAATTAAATTCTAAGTTTTGGAAGCACTTAGTATATGAAATGCCTATCAAGAAAAAAGAAATGCTTTCTCGGTGCCATGCTCTGGACTCTGCAGAGCAAGGACTTTTTAGAGAACTCCAGCCTATACCCTCAATTGCCATGACCAGTACCTCGGCCTCTCTCGTATCATCTCAAGCTGATCTCCCTGATTTCCACCATTCCGATTCAATGCAAATGAGGCACTGTTGCAGAGGGTATAAACACGAGATGACAACCACCACCTTGCCAGTACCTTCCTTAGGCAACCACCATACTTATTGTAACCTGCCTCTGACGCTACTCAATGGACAACTACCCCTTAATAATGCCCTGAAAGATACCCAAGAATTTCATAGGAACAGTTCTCTTCTACCTTTATCATCCAAAGAGCTTAGCTTCACCAGTGATATCTGGTAATGAAAAATCTGAAGTCCCCTGAACCTCTATTTTAGCATACAAAATTTCTGCCATATCAAGCATAAAGGACACCTAGTAACACCGAGGTGCTGAAAGTGTGTTCGAGGAAAAAGGCATAGGAATCACTTTTGTACTTTAATTCTTTTGGTTTACATTTCCAAAATAGTGGGGGTGGGGCGCGAGGACCTGCTTTTGTAGTACAGCACCTTGTTCCAATGTACAGTTTTGATTTCTACCTGAAAAGAAAAAATTTTAAATCCTATTGTTTTAGAGTAGATTTTATGATAACACTTGGACTGCAAGCTTAGTCGGTTAGTTATCCATATTTATGAATATTTTAGTATTTACATGGTTTTTGAAATAAGGAAAACTTAAAGACTTTCATTGAATTTGAAATTTACAAACTAAGTTTAATGGGAAAAGAGAACTTCTATAGAGTAACTGAAAAATGGGAATTATCAAACAAGAAGTGTTGAGGCACCCCAATTGGAAGATTGTTTGTAGAGGAAGATCAGTTAAGAAAAGAATGTGGTTGAAACATTTAGAACGTCTTCAACGTAATGGACAACTTCTGTAGATTCAATCAGCAGCTCATAATGACAGCTTTTAGTTTTATGAGGCAAGGACAACTTCTGTAGGCAAACTAGTAAGTAGGTAAACAATGTGCATTTCTTAAGCAAATGAATAGACACGCTATTACTTCTTTTAGGATGATTTTGAAAAAAATCTTCATAGCTTTCTAGTCTATTTCAAACGTTTTACACATTTGAAAACACATTTTAAGGTATGCATTTTAGTGTTTATTAACACAATCACATTTGGATTTTTTTCCAAATGATCCCTTGACCTGCTTTAGGCGAAGATGTGAGCATCTTCTTCCTTTTTGTCAGCATCGTTGGAGTTTCGATTTAAATATTGACTGCAAGTGTCAGCAGTAGAAAAGAAGTAAAACAACAATATTCACAGATGAAGTGCTAAATGATTCAAATTTACTAGTGGTATAGCAGCAGTTACAGTGATCCTCTTCTGAAATGTAGTTGTGAAACAGACTATTCTGTACATACACAATATCTGCTTGGCTGTGTGTGCAAGACACCTGCAGAAGTATCTCTATTCCTGGTGCTTCAAAGAGTATATTTTATGGACTAACCTTCTCCACCCTCACATTGTGACTGTGACTGTGCCATACCAGAAAATCCCTGTGAATAATCTAAAATATTATGAATTTGGTGTAAGGCATGTACCCCTATTCTAATACTTATTGTGGATTACTACTTTACGTTCTTTCCAATTAATCTGTTTTGGTGTGTCCTCTATCAAGATGCCTGTGGGGGTCAAATGTGAGTCAAGATTGAGTCTGGCATTTTACAAATGGTTCTTAAATCATGTTTCTTAACAAATATAAACAAGGACAAATGTACACAGTGTATAAAAATTAAGAATTTGCCCCACCCTTGTAAGTGTGAAACTCAGTATATAAAAAAACATTAGATAATATGTTTTGATTATTTCTTTCAACTTCTTCACACTATTAATTTCCTGTGATCCATGGGTTTTGTTCAAATTACTTGTTTCTCTGTTGCTTTTCTATATCCATCAGCTCAGAATATGCATTATGCACCAACAGTATGTGGAATCTTAGCAGTGATACATGTTCATTTCACAGTGAGACAATTAGTTGCTCCTTTGAAAAGTCCTGTTCAACACACTTAAAGTGTTTCATAGATGTATTTTTTCCACTGACAAAGCTGATTTTGCTTGTGTAAAAACTATCGGTATTTCAAAATGGAAATTGATCAATTCTGAACTGTTTCCCAAGTGTTATAAAGTTGTATTTAGTTTCATTATTCTTTAATGATATGTGTAATTACTAAGTTAATAACGTGCATGAAATGAGTAGTATATGTTTGAGTGACCAATTGTACCTTTTATGATTTCGTTTTTCACAGAAGTCTAGATTAATTCAAATAGAATGTTCAGTGGTATTTTTAAACTAATAGTTCTGTATTGAGCATGCCAGTTCTGAAAATATAACATGGGTCTCTCTGCTTCCTTTATTTACAATGATTAAATGTGGGTAGCAATTTGAGTTGGCTGGCCACAATGTGTCCTTTCACTACTAGTAGGTACTCAAAAACAGAGCATTCACACTTGTGCTGGGGAACCTGACAAGAAACCTTTTCTACCATTTTCAGGAACCAATGTGTACACTATCTATAAAAATTTATTTCTAGATGGCAGTTCAAAATTTGATTTCATCTGAGATTTTTAAAATATATAGCCCATAAGGGTATAATAAGTATCTAGTCTAGAACATGATGTGTTCTTACGGTAGCTTCCACAGTGGGAAAAATATTCTTCTCAATGTTTCACTGACATGGATTTTACAAATTTAGAGAAGTACTGGTGCAACTAGTTCCCATACATTCATAAGAAATTTATTAGCTTATCCACAAACACATATGGACTTTTAAAATTGAGGCTATTTTAAGGTGAAAAATCCTGAACATATCAGGAGTTATGAGACATGAGAAATGCACAAAAGCAATTGGTACATAGGAAATGGAAACTGCATTAAGAAGAAATAATGTCCATCTCAGGGAGATGGACAATATGTACATGGTTTTAATTTGGTAAAATATGATATCTGGAAGGTTTGGTAATCTGTGGGCTCTGATGTAATGATGGAAACTCTGAAAGGTAGCTGGATGGTTCCTGAAAAGAAGTAAGAGAGTATCTTTCCTCACCCCCTGCACCCATTGCACCCATTGTAAATGTTAATTGAATTAGATCCAAATCTGTTCTGCTTTCAAGCACTCTCATTTTTAAAAAATGGGTACAAACACACTTGAGGACTTCTGGTAAGGCTTGAACCCAAGGTAGTATCATGTGAAAAATTGATATTTTGTTTGAGGATTGGTGGCTAATGCTGAAGGACTTTAAAGTGGGAAACAGGCTGTAAGGAGAGGAGAAGCAGTTCAGTCAAGAAAGAGAAGTTTATAGAGTTTCAAGAGGACATGGAAATGAGTAGTAGGACATGGAAATGGATTACTTCACTGACACGTTGGAAAATGGCAGGGGTGAGAAAGAAGGAAATTCTGGCAAGGAAGGGAAGAAGACCTGACCCACTTAGTGATTAAAGGGCTTACAAAAGTAAGGAACCACAGGTTTTAAGCATTTATATGGCCATTTGTCATTTTATTTTTAAATAGACTGGTTTTCACCAAGTGTTTTCTAGAAAATTAAGTAGCAACCAAGGGAAATATCCTGAAAATTGCACATATAAATCTTTATACTCCTCGTATTCATGTCCCAAGGTAAGGTAGTGAACAAGGTGATAAAACCAGAGTGAAGTAAAGACAGAAAATAGTTCCAAAGTGACCAGTTAAGTTTGAACATTTGCAATTGTTGTTGCTCTTTTCTGAGAAAGAATTTAATGTTGAAAATTATCTGGCTCAACTTTCTCTATTACTCATGCATTTTTGTTATAAAATGTTTGATAGGACATCACAGTGTTGAACATTAAGGCTATCTGATAAATGTATGGGACTGTCTGATAAACAGTAATCATTTGCTTCAAACTCCTTCATATCAAACTTGCCTATTTTAGAACTGAAATTAGCCATAGGCAATTTAAGGTTATTTAACACTCTATTTAGTTACTGTGAAATCAAAATTTGTAAAGTCACATACACCTATCTAAACTTGTCTTCCCAAATGCTTAATGTTGTTTGACCAACCACATTTTCTCCAGATGATACTAAAGTTAATCATGAATATTTATTGAGTGCCTGCTCTATACTGTCCACTACATAAAGTATAATAGAAATAAATTTTAAAAATTAGAGTCCTTGTTTGCAATAGTTTACACATCAAATGCACAAAGGAAGGGGTATTTAAAAAACACATTCCAGTTTAGGAAAAAAAGATAATATTGTATATGTAGAGTAGGTACATGAAATGAAGTGATTCAGTCCCAAACTGGGTAAGAGAAAGTTTGGAATAGAAGAAACAGTGGTGGAGAAAGGCAATTTTCCAAGTGCAGAGAATAACACAAGTGAAGATTGAGGGTAAAATAAGTCCTATTTAGCTTATAACAAGCATATTTGTCTAGCAAAAGCAGAAATCTGTGTGAGGGGATAATAAATAAAGCTGGAAGAGGTCTGGAATATTCATCTGGTAGCAGATGCAGGGAGAATTAAATAGAGGGAGAGAACGGTTATAGGGAGACCAGTCAGGAAGCTGTTGTCATAGTCAACGTGTGAGTTGATAAAAGATGGAGGATGGTGACATGGATACTCTCAGAAAAAGGCAAATCTAAAGAGGGAGAGGAATAGGCAGCATGTGGTGATGTGAAAATGAAAGAAAAGCAGTCAATAAATATTCCAAGAAACAAGAAAGTTAGTTGTATCAAAGGAATTATTTTAGAGTAACTTAGCTTCCAAAACAAGCATCCTGACATTGTAAGACAAGAATAGAGACAAAACAATTATAAGTATAATTGCTACTGGAGGACCCCCTGAAGTGTTTGCAAGAGAATAATGATCAGAAAAGGCAAAGTGCTTCTGCAAATCTGCTTTAGAAACAAATAACGATGTTCACTCCACTGAGTATAATCTCAAATTCTCAAGAGGGAATTAATGGAGTTTGGTCCTTTTAGGTCTCATCCACTGATTTTATTTAAAAACCTCACCTCCCTTAGTAAGGAGTTATGTTAAAAGGCATTGAAGTTATTCAATCAGAGGGAATCACTGTGTTGTATACATGAAACCAACAGAATATTATATATCAACTATACTTCAATTAACAAAATACATCAGAGGGCACTCCAGGAGGCAGAGATTGAGGATGTCTGTCACCAGTTTTAAAATAGAGAAACTGGAAAACACAAAGAGCAAGAAGGGGTATGCTGAAGTGTGTTGGAGTTGTGGGAGAAGCAGAGAGTGATCCTGTGAAGCAACGTCAAGAATTGATAACCACGAAAGGCTTGAACCCAGAGAACCAACTTCACCAAAATTGAAGTCAGAGTAATTACCATTTTAAAAATTATGAAGGAAAATTTAACATTGTGTTAGTAAGAGTAGATAACTATTGTTAAGGACAACCCAAATCCTGCAGCTTAATACAATAAAAAGGCATTGTTTGCTCACACCACAGTTTTATAAAGATTGGATGAAGTTAAGGGGAGAGACTCTTCACCAATATTCAGAAATAGGCTTTTTCTATTTTGTTTCTCCTATCTCTTCTGGGTCCAAGGAGTCCTCTTCATTTATACAGTAGGTGCATAAAGAGTTTGGCACAGAATGGCTCATAAAAAACACATTCCAAGTGAATGGGGGGAGAGGATAGCAAATATAGTCTCGCTGCTCACAAAGGAAAGGAAGTGGAGTTTAATGAATAAATGAACATAGTCGTCATTAGTAAGATGTTGAGCAATTCTTTTGCATAATGCCAGATGAAACAAAAAATAGGCAGGAAAATTATAGGAAAGAAAACCTTTACTTCTGAAGCAGAAAACATCAGAACAGATGAAGAATTTCTTACAATCAGTGGCCATGTTTTATTCCTTGCTATAGTCCAACCACCCACAACAGCACTGGTCACAGAGTAGGCACTCACATCACATTTCTTGATTAAATGGAGAAATGAATTTAGGAGCATCTGTGAAGTTGCAATTCCTGGAGTCCTTAAAAATATAAGGGATCTTTTTCATCTGCTCCTTTCAGCAAGCAAAGTATTTTTATTATTTCCATTTTTAAAGAAGAAATTAAAAATGGGTTAGATTATCTCTACGTCCTGTCTAGGTCTAGGATTTTAGGATTCTAAGTCAATTTGTGGTTGGAGATCAAAGTTTCTTAGGCATTTTGAAAGCCAAACAAGTCTTTCTTCCTCAGAACATTCAGAAATTTAGTTATATGAGGCCACCCAATGTGGTTCATTGCTTCTAACCACATAGTTCTTTTTCATAAATATATACTTTATATACTGACTTATTGCCAACAAAAATATTGACTTTCTTTTTTTTGAAAGGGTACTTTTATGCCTATAATTATCGTATTGGGTGGAAGAATAGGGATTAGATTAACCTCCCATACTGTGCACGGGGCATGCCACAGTAACAGTTCCACCAATGAATTCAGTATGCAGAACTATCCTAGTTTCTGTCCTCCTTTGACATAGCTTCTAGACAGCCAGTACATCAGGAGTTCCCCCAAAATTTGTGACAGGAGGAATGAAACAAAAAAATGGCAAGTGAACAAAAAAATATGACAATGCCATCTATTTTCATCTTGGGTAAATTACTTGCCCTCCTGTGCCTCTATTTCCTCACCTATAAAATTGGTATAATAATAATACACACAGGGTTGTTGTGAACATTGTGATTTAATGTATCTGAAGTGCTTATAACAGTGTTTGACACAAAATAAGCACCATGAAAGACTTACTATTGTCATTTTCATTTAAAAAATGGCACTTCTGACCCATCCATGGGAAAGGTATTTTTATTTTACTTTCCAAGTGGGGGAGTTTCTTGGCTCTTCAGTTGGCTGTAGGACCAAGGACACTCATTTACTAGACAGCTGGCTGAGGCTAGAGGTGCATCCTGTGCTCATGGAACAGATTAGAGCTGACTGGCTCATATAAGGAACAAACCTACAGTAACTTTGACCTCGTTAGTAATGTGTTCTGAGCTAGACAAGAAACAGGACTCTCAGAACATGAATTATTCAGATTTGCTGTCCATGTTAATCAAAGTCCCCAGATGATTGCTTGATATTCTCCTTCACTTTTTGCTACGTTTACATAAGACCAAAACATCTGGATGAGAAGTGAAAAAATGCAGATGTTTAAGCCACATGATGGGAAACATCCAGATGTCTCAAATTTGGATTTGTCATTTTGTTCTTTGTTTTAAAAGAAAAAGAAGCCAAAAGAAAAAAAAATCCAGCCTGGTTTGTCTTTTTCCTTAACCTGGGTAAAATCAAGCTGATTTCTTGTCATAGAAATTTAAAATGCCCAAAAGCTGACTAGACAGCTTATTGATAATATCACTAGATGAGCTGCTTGAAGAGGAGATTTTATTTTTTTTGCTTAAAGAAGACAGTTGATCCATGATTAGCGTTTGTGAAAAGCAATTGCTTTTAGAATGAGACAATATTTTGGAAGGGCTGATCATAATAAACTATCTGGAAAATTATGGCTGGGATAATACCAATAGTAAAGGAGAATTTGCTGATGAAATGCCTCAGAAATATTATTTCCTGAGATGATCTGAACTCAACTAAATGAGTAAGTTAAGACCAAAAGAGTACATATAAATCTCTTCTGCTTATGAAATGACTGTGGACAGTCATTACCTGGAAATAAACAGGTACTATAAGCATGAACAAAATAGGTAGTGTTTATCGAGCGTGATTTTAAGGAAATCAGATTCATGAGGAAGTCCCTGAAATGCCTATCATTAATGTTCTAAAATAATTTTAACTAGGTTAGATCATGATATTCCCATAGTATTTTCACAATCTGGCCTTTATGATTCTCCCAAGCCCCTCTATTATGAAATAAAACACATTTACTACATACCACATTAATGCAGGTATTGACTCATATAATTTTAGAACTGGATCAAGGTCACTGATTTCAATTCCTATATTTTACTTATGGGAAAACTGAGGCCCAGAAACCAAGTGACTCGCTCAAGTGACTGGAATACAGACATCTACAATTATGAGGCAATTGATGGGTAAATTTTGATAAAGGTGCAAGAGACAGAAAGTAGGAAGGATTCTGAAGTTCATGAAGGCACTGGGTCCACAGAGAATGCTGGGTATGCTGGATAGGAATGGGCGTTAGGTGAACACCAAGTAGAGGACCCAACATGAGAAAGCTTCACCTATGAAGAATTTTGTTTATATACACAACACTACTTAACATAAATACCAGCCTTTTATTATTGCTTCATTATCCATAGTGGCTAAGAAACATTGAAAATAATGTTGTTTGGGACTTGCATCAGCTCATTTGACAAATGAAGTTATAAAGGTTTAAGTTTTCCCTCAAAAACTTGAAGAAGGCATCGCAGGACTAAGCTCAGGTTTGGGGAGTTGGTTGACTATTGGGTAGTTCTCAATTGCATAAGCACATGGCCAACAAACTACTGTCAGATCAAAGTGAGTCTTTCCAGGTTTCTAGCACTGTCTTTGGCAATACCTATGAAGAAATTTCAAATCAACTATTCTCAAATTCTTTGAAAGGCATGGATAAAAATAATTAGGAAAATATCCTGCACACCTGGGTTTCCCCAAGTAGAAAAAATAGAGGAATTTTCTCCTCAGAGTTTCCTGGTGTTCTCAGAAGTACTTCCATATAATAAAGGAAAGCAGAAATCAGGACATAATTGTTTTTTGAGTATTAGAAACAAAATCCCTTATAATTGTTTACTTATTACAGTTATCACACGATGGACATTTTGTCCAACAAAGTGGAAATCTATCTGGGAATAAAAAATACGAGCTTTAAAGAGAAATACAGAATATCAGTATAGAATTCAGAGTTCAAACATTGCACTGTACCAGACCGTTTATCATTTCAATTTAAAACCAGTAATGCTGCCAGTAGAAACAGAAAACAAGTTGTCAGCATTTTTCCTTGAGCACAATGGAACCACAAAGCCATAGACTAGGCAGTAAACTTTGTTTAAAAAGCTCAATGTTTCAAGACAAGCCAGATTACTATGGGAAATATACTGTAAAGTCCCCATCTGTTTTGCACTGATGACAATTCATATGAAATTAGCTTTATTGAAAAAATTTTTTTCCTTTCTTTCCCTTCCTTTTCCTTTAATGTGAGCAAATCCAGTTCTGAGCCACATTTTGGAGGATAAGGATTACCAATCTCCCTCTTTACTCTTCAAATCCAGTTACAACCTGGGATGATTTAAAATGGTGAAGCCAAGGCTAAACTTTATGCCTTCATTCACGGAAGTTCTTTAAACTTTTTCTCTACTTCTCTACTGTTAATTTCCTTTAATCTCCTAAAACTTGGAAAGTTACGATTGAGTGAATCCTGAGAGATCATCTGATCTTCTTATTTTAAAGTTGGGGAAGTAAGACTCAGAAAGATTAAATGACTTATCCAAAGCCACAAAACTAATTAATGACAGAGCCAAAACTAGAATCCAAGATTCCTGACTTAACTCTCTTTCCACTATTTCAATCATGCTAGCAGCAACTCAGAGTAGATTCATAAGATATTTATCCATCCGTCTACCTTTTCAGGTGAAGGGAAGTCAACATCTTGCCAATTTATATAACTTTAAATCTTTCCAAACGTCTGTATGTCACATGGATTCATCTGTGAGATCCTAAAACATTAATCAGGTATACTATATACACAGACAAGAATCAATTGTGTGACTTCCTCCTCCACATCCCTACCACTACTTGTAGGAGAGAAGATATATTAATCTGAACTATAGAAGTTTAACTTACCCTTAAATTTGGTCTTCTTAGCCCAAGCAAGTTCAGGACATTTTCTACATACTGTAAGAAATTATTTGGATTCTACTATTCTAATTGAGATGAGTGTTTGGGTATGAGAAACACTATGAGCAACAACTCTGGAACCAGACCATTGGATTCAAATTCCTATTTGAATTTGGCTATTTCACTTTGGGCAAGTTACTTAAATTTCAGCATCTCAGTTTCCTCAGCTATTAAATAGAGAAGAGGAGGTGATGGTAATAACAGTGTCCACTTTTATAGGATTGTTGAGAAGTTTAAATGAGCATTTAAAGAGCACCTTGCATATAGTAGGTGTTATAAAATGTTAGCTCTTCTCTTTTCCTCCCTGCTGTATAGAGAAACAAGTTGGCTTAGCAAATTAATGAGCCATTAATTTATGTTGAGCATTGCAGAGACTATTTCAAAGGATATTAACCATGGAATGTATGTAAGGAAGGGTACTGTTAATTACCAGTATGTCTATATTCATTAGAGCTGGTTAAGACTTTTCACTAATTCAGTAAACAGGCCCTCCAGTTACTCTTGAATTAGTGAATTGTGACTGTATCTCACCACTCCCCACTCCCCCAAGATAAGAAAAACCATAGACATTTTTTAGAAAGAAGTAGTTTTTCAAACTGCCAAGCCCCCAGGATTATTCTCTCACAAATATCTCAACAAGTTTGAAAGGCCAAAATAATAAAGAGGAAGTTCACCAGGTCAACAAACCATTGCGTTAGTTGTGGCTTTCAGGCAATTACAAGCTGAAATGAGTCAATAGTGTGATGTAGCTGCTTAGAAATCAAATGCAGTCTTAGAACAGAGCAATACAAACAGAATGCCCAGCTCAAGGGAGGAATTCTGCACCAGTCAGACCACATCTGGTAGGCTGTGTTTGTTTCTGGGCACCCACATTCTAATAGGAACTTTGCCACTCCAGAGAGATTTCAGAACACCATAGTCCAGATGGCCAAGTTTCTGAAATCTTGCACTGAAGGATGATTGAAGAAACTGCAAGTGTTTTTCCTGAAAAAGAGGAAAGTTAGCCAAAATGTGACATGGAAGCCAAGTTAGACAAATTCAGTGCAGCCCCAAAGGGGGAACCAGGATAATGAGTGGAACTCATGAGGAGGCAAATTTAGTCTCGGGATCAGAAAGATTTTCTAAGGATACAAAATACCCATAAATGGAATGGGCTGCTTTGCAAAACATTGTAAACTGTCACTGGAAATTTTCAGAGACTGGGAGGATGCCGAAAGGATTTCAACTTTAAGTTTGAGGTAAAATAGTTGATATCTAAGAATATTTCCAACTCTCATCTATGATTGTAGCCCTATGACTATATGCTCAGATAGCTGAAATACCCATCTAGCTGATTGGTCTTCTAATCCACCCCAAACACTACTACACTACTGTCAGATTAATCTTTCTTTAATTTACTTTTATTAATCTTTCAATTTGTATTTGCTACTTCTCTTTCTCTCATACACACTTTTCTTTCCCTTCCCCTCCTTTTTCTTCTCTTCTTCTCCCCCTCCCACAATTGCTGAGACATATATGGAGTTCACTCTTTGTCAGACAGTGTTCTAAGCACTATATATACATACACACAAATACACACTATATATGACTTCTTCTTATCTCCTGAATTGGGTTTAGTTCTCTTTCTGATACTTTATACCTCCTACTACCTGAACTCCTCCCTCTTGGTGACTTGATTTCTCCCTCTCTCCAAAATATATTCTCCACTATTGAAGACATCCTAGGTATGTCGAACTCATATTTTACTCCAGGCCTTTTTATGTCCTGTATTTCTGCCTGAAATCCCCCACAAAGTTGATCAATAAACTAGAAAAGAAGGAGTTCTTGAAAGAGTACTTTATCTGATTTGTTGATAAAACTTCCTTGAACACAATCAAACTGACTTGAACTAAACAACACTGATATTACCATGTGGAACAATTTTGGAAACTGGATTCAATTCTTGTGTTTTAATGTACCTATTAGAAGGGTTATCTGCCAAGTTTGTGTGAATGAACGTAAGTCCTAGAGGCTTCCAGTGTTGTCCATTCTAACTAGTTATGCTCAGTCCAACCAGATCCAGGCCAAGTTGACCACCACTAAGAACAGAATGACTGAGTTTGGCTGGCAAAAGCCACATTTGTCCAATGAGCTTTGTTCTTTGGCTTTATATTTTTAAATGAAAATCCAAACACCCCATCTCTAGGAGTTAGAGATATTATTTTAAGTCACCAAAGGTCATAAATTGCTGTTCAATATGAAATCGAAATAAATCAGTAGATATTGAGCCTCTATTATACGCTGAGCATTGTATATATAAAGTATAAGTCACTGTCCCTGCTTTCATGATGCTAGACAAGGAATAAACTATACCAAGTGTGAAATATAAACCCTTCATATGTAACCCCCCTCATCTCACCAAAACCAAGCATATGTTTTAGGAAGAGTATTGAAGAAGGAGATGACTTAAGGACAGAAACAAAAGCTCCAAGTTGACAAAACCTGACTATGTTCCAATTCTGATGTTGGGCCTCAATGGATGAAACCCTGCTTCTGAGAGACTAACCTAAGAAGTTGAAGGGGTTCTTTTTCTCCCCACTCTTCACTTCCCCCACAGACCAATGCAGACTATGGAATGTAAGTCCACAAACCACCACATCTCCACTCTTTACCTTGTGAGGAGGCCAAAAATGTTTAGCTATGTCAGTGGGTCCAATGGCCAAACCTCATATTTTTATGCATAAATAATTGGGAGTATGTGTAACGCTCTGTCCTCAGGGTTTTCAGGGACTGGGAGGGTGTAAATCATCTTAGAGTGCTGAATAAATGCAGATTGATAAAGAAATGTACACAGGTTTACACATATAAATTCACTGATATTAATATGCTGGAACATTTTCTCCAGCAACCTACAAATACCAACTGGACCTCAAATATTTGAAAAAGATTTATAAGTCCAGCAACAGTTCCTTTGCTGTTTCTACTTTAGGAGCTACAACTGGTGATTTTTATGTGACTTCTAACAGCTCAGCTAGTAGTCTGTAAATTCCAGCAGCTTGAATAAAGAGATTTAATCTCAAGGAGTGAGAATGCAATCTCAAAACCAGTTTTTACAATCCAAAACATTCTAATCTCATTTCATGAAAACTCCCCAAAGGAAAAGATCCTCTTAACAAGAAGCTACTTTGGGGATCTGAAACCCTAACTTCATTCTCTGAAGAGGTCTTGCAAAGCTGATTTGTCTAGGTTTATATACAATGATGGTTCTGAACAAATGTATGGCTCATAGACCATGTTGAGAATCTGGTGAAATGTATGGATCCTATTCTTCAGGAAAAAAAATGCACACAAATGCAAATATACATAATTTTGCTCAGTTCACAATCTCTGAGTGTTCATATATTTCCAGAAGCCCATCTATGAATGCCATTAAGGGACAGGGGTCCCCAAAGTAAGAGAGCCTCCTCTTAAAGTTGAAAACTGAATGCAGGAAGAAGGATGCATAGGAAGAGAAAAGATAATAAATATAACTTAACACTTTCAAGTAAGACAAAAATAAAAATAACGTAAGTGATCTCGAATTATAGCTGTGCTAGCTCTATCCCAGGATCAAAGCAAAACAAAACAAAACAAAAAGATAATGAGAAGAGTTGTCATAAATCTATGAGCTTTTTCCTTCGCAAAAATAAAAGCAGAGTGTGCTTAAAGATATTTTTGGGGAATGTAGAAACTGTGACCCTTGGCTGCTATCATTTCTTTTTATTTTTCTTGCCAAACAAATGTTATGAAAGAATATCTCCAGGCATTCACTCCAGCCTGAGGGTTAAAAACACGTACAAGATGGAAACGGGCAGAATGCTGAGGCTGGCAGACTCATCTGCCTAGCTAAAGTTTCTAGAGACCTTCAAGGGCTCTAGGGATGGGAGACTTGTCTTTTTTAGAGAAAAATCAGGTCACAAAAAAGTGTCCGTCTCCAGAACAATTGAGCCATGGCAACAGACACAAGTAGAAAAACGTTCTTCATTGTAAATCCCATGATCTCAAAATGCTGTATTTTACATTAAAAGCATTTACAGGAAATACTCTTGCCAGCACAAATAATCAGGAACTTTTCTCAATTGGAAAAGCTGGGAACAGAACGGCAGAGATATTCTATCTTGGGAGGAGATAGGTGATTGAAGTTTTGAAACAGTATTCTTTGGTGCTAAAATTCTCAAAAAAAGAATTCAATGGAAGCTGAAATCACCCTCAGATAGCACCAGATTTCTATGGGTCTTTTCATTATTTTCCTACCTCCAAAAACATCATATTGTCTCTTGTATAATTGTTTCGACATATTTTTTATGAGTCCTCTTATAGGCCCTGCACTTTTCTATGCAGAAAGAACACAGTAGAGAGCATAATGGATAAGGCTCCTATTCTTAAGGAACTCAGAGTTTAGTGGAGGAAATAGGAACACACGCATGTGGTTAGAATTAAGTGTCCTAAGTGCATTAATAGAAATATGTACAAGATATTAGGAAGGAGAAACTGTCTTCTTGAGGAGGTGACACTTTGACTTCAGTCTTGAAATAACAGTAGAAGTTTGCCAAGTGATCACAGGAAAGAAGGGTATTTCAAGCAAAAAGGACAGAAAATACCAAGAGATCAAGGAATGAAATAATATGTATTGCTGGGGAAGTACAAACAGGATATTGTTACTGAGCGTAGCATGTGACAAGTTAAACAGAAGAAAGATAGTGTTTCAGTTGGACTCATTGATTTTCAATGGCCATGACCTATGACATCGAAGAGAGTTATAATTAGGGATTAGGTTGTTCCAGAGGACCATAAAAAGGCTTTTAACCTTTAACTTTAAGGGCTGTCAAATGGCTAATGCTGCTTTTTAAAAGTAAATATCTCTATGTCAAGGAGGTCTTTTTTTCTGTATCTTTTGTTCCCTAAACACAATTCATTTCAGAATGCAAAATGTGAAACACACATTTCCACAAAAGCAACGTGAATGGTGACTGCCTACTGCTTTTCTAAAGAAGGTAGTAAAGCTCCTTGCTAAACCAGTAAGATAGAACATTTTAAAACATTTTTAAGGTAAAATTCATGTAGCATGAAATTAATCTCTTAAAATGTACAATCTAGTGGAATTTAATACATTTTGAACATTGTGTGACCAACCACAAATCTGCTTCCTTTCTCTATTTGCCTGTTCTGGATATTTCATGTAAATGGAATCACTCAGTTATGTGAACTCTGTGTCTGGAATATTTCACTTAGCATCATATTTTCTAAGTTCATCAATGCTGTAGCACATATAAATAATTCACTTCTTTTTATGGCTGAATAATATGTCATGATATGGAATACCACATTTTGTTTATCCACTCATCAGTTGATGGATTTTTGGGGTTGTTTCTACCTTTTGGTTACTGTGAATAATGCTGCTATGCACATTCATGTACAGGCTTTTTTTTGAACACCTGTTTTCAATTAATTCGGGCATGTACCTGAGAGTGGAATTGCTGGGTTAGTTGGCAATTCTATGATTTTAACTTTTTGAGGTGCTGTTAAACTTTTTCACAGTAGCTGCACCATTTTACATTGTTACCAGCAGTGTATGAGGGTTTCAATTTCTCCACATCCTCACAAACATTTCTTATGTTCTGATTTTTAAAATTATGGTCATTCTTGGGAGTATTAATAAGAATTTACCACAAGAAAAGAAAAATCTACTTGAAGTCCTCTTTGGCGGGTTATCACATCAGTCAGTGGAAATTGGATGGTCTCTGCCTAGAACATTAAAACCTACAGACAGTTAGCAACTTTGATTAAAACCATGATGACCTATAGTCAAAAATATGCCCTTTCATAAAGTCTGTCAACTTTATTCTGGATATATAAATATAGATGATGATAGATGATAGATAGATAGATGATAGATACATAGATAGATAGATGATAGATGACAGATAGATATAGATAGATGATAGATATAGATGATAGATAGAGATAGATGATAGATAGATAGATATAGATAGATGATAAATAGATATATTAGATGATAGATGATACATAGATAGATGATAGATAAATAGATAAATAGAAGTACATATACTTATATCCATATATATGGAATAGAAGTATATATCCCAAATATTCAAAAGGAGAGTAAAGTACATAACTAAATCTAGCTGCACAACTACCAAAAGAAAGAAAAGCACACTCAGATCTCATGATGACAAATAAGGACATCTTTATCCCCTATGGAAAATATATTAATTAACATTAAAGCCCATAGAGAGTATTTGCTTTGTCAAAATTCATTTTTATAAAATATCTGAGCCTGCTAAGCTCTGGGCCAGCTCAGGATTTGTTTATCATCAATCAGAGCTACAATAATTTTCCAGTGATTTCAATTCTGATCACACCCTTGCAAGAACTAAGCTGCTTGGGTGGGGTGGAGAGCGAGGAGCTTTGTATGAAAATTCTAGTATTGAGCAGTCTCTGGCAAGCTAAATCAGATGGATGAACAATATAGAGAAATTCATATGACCCTGGGACCAGATTATATGACAATCTCTTACTTCCAGAAAATTAGGCCAGCAAACATCTGCCAAAATTAATTATCCCACAGATCAACCCCATAGTGAAAAGCAGCATAAAGCCCACAGGAGAGACCAAAATTTGAGCACCATTTTGTCCTTAAATATATTCATTGAATAAATTGTAAATTATACCAATGGTCAGCTAGTGAATAAACTTCTAGGTATCTAGGTCTTTCCATGAGTTTAGATAGATGAGAAACCAAAATGGGAGACTGAAGAAAAGTAAGGTATGGTGGAGAAAGATTTCACCTGCAAAGTTCTTCAAGAGGTAATCATTTGCTGTTTTGGGGTCTGCCATAGGCATAAGAATAGGTGGTGCTTTCCTCCATGGAGAGAAATCTGACAGATGCTTTGGATGAGTCCACCCCCTGAACAACAACAGTGACAAAATCTACCCTATTAGTCTGCATTAGTACCAGAGAATTTCAACATTAGACTCACTCTTTGAGATTTAGGCATTATCTCTATCAGACTTGAGAGCCAACGTATTAGCAAAGAAGGCCAGAATGAACACAGAATTATCACTCTAGGGAAATGTATTAATAACAACATGCCCAACAGCATGAGACTTGAATTTATAAAGGGTTTACGTTTGTGGAGTACTGTGCTAAATGTTTTAGGTGTATTTTCTCATTTAATATACATTATGAGGTAGGTAATATTATCATTCTTGACTTGCCAGTGAGGAGGCTGAGGCTCTAGCTGTAAGAGACTTGGGCAAGTTCATACAAATTGCCATTATGCATGTAAAGATTTTTATTTAAGAAGAAAGAATGTATAAAGCTCCATATTATTCAACCAGTGGGTAGAAGTTGGGATGAACATTGCCATTACAAAATAAATTTTTCCAAAAAAGGATTCAGCATTCTTTAGAGAATCTGGTATATTTAAATGTTGAGAGGGAGAGGCTGCTGGGGATGGACTTTAGTGAGAAAAATTTAGCTAAACCATTAAAAACTTTTGCCACAAGATATTTCGTATTCATTCTTCCATGACACAGGGTAGAAAAAGAAACTTTTATATTGAGGTATAATTAGCATATAGCACAGGTGTACAACATAATGATCAATATTTTTATATATTGCTAAATGATACATCATTAACTCACATCACTGCAATAAGTCTAGTTAACATCTATCATCATACATAGTTATAAAACAACTTTTCTTATAATGAGAACTTCTAGGATCTACTCTCTTAGCAACTTTTAAATAGGCAATACAGTATTATTAACTATAGTCACCATGCTGCACATCCCTACGATTTATTTACTTTATAACTGAAAGTGTGTACCTTTTCACCCCCTTATTTTTCCCACTCCCTAACCTCTACTCTGACAACTACCAATACATTCAATCTGTGAGTTTTTTTCCTTAGATTCCACACATAAGTGAGATCATACATTTTTTCCTTCTTATTTCTTTCTCTGTTTGACTTATTTCATTAGCATAATACCCTCAAGTTCCATACATATTGTTGCAAATGGCAAGATTTCATTTTTATGGCTAAATAATACACACACACACACACACACACACACACACACACATTATGTATATCTATTACACTTCTTTATCCAGTCATCTATCAATGGACACTTAGGTTGCTTCTATGTCTTGCCTATTGTAAATAATGCTACAATCACAATAGTAATATCTTTTTGCCTTCATGGTTTCGTTTTCTTTAAATAAATATCCAGAGGTGGAATTACTGAATTATATGGAAGTTCTATTGTAGTTTTTTCAGGAACATCCATACTGTTTTCCATAGTGGTTGCACCGTTTTACATCCCCACTATCAGTACACAATGGTTCCCTTTACTCCACATCCTTGCCAACACATTTCTTTTTGATAATAACCTTTCAAACAAGTGAGAGGTGACATCTTCTTATGGTCTGATCTGCATTTCCCTGATGATTAGTGATGTTAGCATCTTTGCATGTACCTGTTTGCCATCTGAAAATTTTCTTTAGTAAATGTCTATTCAGATCTGCCCATTTTATAAATCATATTGTTTTTGCTTCTGAGCTATATGAGTTCCTTATGTATTTGGGATATTAATCACTAATAAGATATATGATTTACAAATATTTTCCCTCATTTAATAGGTTGCTTTTCATTTTGTTGATGGTTCACTTGTTTATTTTTCTTTTTGTCGCCTTTGCTGTTAGAATAAGATACAAAAAATATCACCAAGGAGCTTATCAAAGAGCTTACTTCCTATGTTTTCTTCTAGGAGATTTGTGGTATAAAGACACATTCAAGTCTTTTATCTATTTTGAGTTATATTTTGTGTATGGTGTAAGATAGTGGTCTAGTTTTATTCTTTTGCATGTGGCTGTCCAGTTTTCCCAACACCATTGACTGAAGAGACTGTCCTTTCCCCCACTTAGTATTCTTGGCTCCTTGTGATAAATTAATTGACAACGTATGTGGGGGTTTATTTCTGTGATCTCTATTCTGTACTATTGATATATGTGTCTGTTTTTATGCCAGTGCCATAGTGTTTTGATTACTATAACTTTGTAGTATAGATTGAAGTCAGAGAGTGTGATCCCTCCAGCTTTGTTCTTCTTTCTCAAGATTGCTTTGGTAATTCAGGGTCTTTTGAGGTCCCATAGAAATTTTATGATTTGTTCTATTTCTGTGAAAAACATCTTTGGAATTTTTATAGAGATTGTATTGAATCTGTAGATTGCTTTGAGTAGTATGGTCATTTTAACAATATTAATTCTTACAATCTATTTATTGTGTCTTTTTGAATTTACTTCATTATTATTTTATTGTATTCAGTGTACAAGTATCTCACTTCTTGGTTAAATTTATTTCAAGTTACTTTATTCTTTTTCATGCACAGAAAAGAAACAAATACTTAAATATTTGTCAGGTGGTCACAGTGGTGTCAGACTTTATTAGTTCAGACTAGACTTGCCTTTAAGTGAAAGAAAAATCAAAATAAACACAAAGTAAACAACAACAAGAAAAAAATAAAGAAGTTGGTACTGCTCCTTCTGTTGCATAGGTAGGTGTAGGTGATCCAGAGTAAAATTACACATAATAATCTCAAGAATCCATGTTCCTTTTTACTTGCTGCTCTTTTGTATTGTCACTTCAAGGTTCAAAATAGCTGCTGGAATTCCAGCCATTATATCTTTATTCCAGCTATCAAGAGGAGAAGCAGGAGAAGGGTACATTCTCTCTCTTTAAGGATACTTTCTGGAATTCACATGTTCCACTCCCACACTTGTTCCTGTATGAATTAGCCATTACTGCATAACAAATTATTCCAACATACAGCAGCTTAAAACAACTCAGTTCTGTGGGTTAGGAATCTGATCATGGCTTAGCTGTATCCTCTGTCTCACTATCTCTCACAAGTCTGCAGTCAAGGCTGTGTTTCATGTGAAGGCTTGACGAGGGACAGATCTGCTTCCAAGCTTACTCACAGTTGACAGGATTCATTTCTTTTCTGGTAGTTAGCTGGAGGTTAACCCCTGTTCTTTACCAGTTCATTCTTTTCCAACTTGATCCCTTTTATTAGAAACTAATCACATGGTCATACCTAGATCCAAAATAACCTGAGAGAGGAAGTCCTTATTCTAGGTGGCCATGTGACAAAATAAAATTAATCATTCTTCTATTAAGGAACAAGTCATGGGTTCTACCACAAACACTTTTATATATTTTATCCCATTGATTCTCATAATTATCCTGTAGGGTAAATAATATTACGCCCATTATATGCATGACCATTTTAAGTCTCAGTCTCTGTAAAAGTAACTTTTCCAGAGTTACAAAACCAATTAGGTTGATAGAGAAAAGAAAGGAAATTATGGATGGAACAATCCTTCTCAAATAGTGTCAATATTCCAATCTGAATAAGGTAAGCACCTCCAGTTTTTCATCTTTTCCATGCCCTCTTAGTCAATAGGAATCAAGTTTCCATGCAGATGAGTGTGTGATCTTGATCAAATGTCAGCCATTTTTAAGCATGGTGATTTGGGCATGTTATTGTGGTATAACCTAGCCAATAAGAACTGAGAAACCAAGGAGAGTCTACAACGTGCTAAAATACTGTGAGAAAACCAGCTGGATTGTAAATACCTTGAGTGTAGAATACATGACTCTGTTTTTTATTTCCAAAGGTACAGTGAAAGCAACCAACCCAATTTTCTTGGGCTTGGATGGGGTTTCTCCCCTGTAAGGTGATCAACATATTTCAATTGACACACTGATAATTTGCACAGATAAATGCAATACAGAAGGAAATAAATGTTTAAGTGAAATAACTGTGACCTTGATTATCCCAATGGCTGCTTCAATAAATTCAGCTGAGTAGATACCTGGAATGAGAAAATAAAATCATTTTTAAAGGTGATTCCTGTTCTGTATAGACGTACATAATTTTATAACCAAAGACCCAAAACTATGACTTAATACTGGTTTGCACAAAGAAGGTAAAATTCTAGTTCTCTAGTGAGCTCCATTCCCTTAGAACCTTACCTAAGCTAACTAACCCCTTGCCACCTAGACTCTGTGAAGACCATTCTGGTCTCTTGAAGTTTCTGGTTCCAACTTTCATTTCATATTTCTGCCCAGATCCCACTGTGACACTCTGCATACTTTTATCTTGATATTTTCTGTATTCTCTACCTTCTTTTTTCCCCACCCTTCCCTTGCTTTATCTCCTTCCCACTCCTTTTTCCTCTGTGTGGCCTTCTTACGAGAGTAGAAAACAGATCACGTCTGTGTGATAGAATGAAAGGAAAATGGACAAAATTATTCATGTTTCTTTTACGCCTGTATAAAATTCAGTATCAACCTGAAGTATGCCCATTCTTGTGCCTACTTAGCATAAGCTGAAATCCAGATTATTCCTTGAATCTGGTTTAACTTGGCAGGATCCTTTTTAGGGAATAAAGGTCTCTGTAAATTCCCTGGGATATTTTAAAGGGGAAACATTCAAAAACTCCTATAATCAATCTGTCTATATACTTCTGTACATTAAGTTCACCACCTGCACCTATTTGCTTTGCCCTCTCAAATTTATGTTTAAAACCTGGGTGGACATGTAAGTCACTAATGTTTATAAGTATGACAGAAAAATGTTTATAACTGGGGCTACAATGTCAGAAGGCTCAGCTTTGGCCATGACTTACATGGTATGTTTTTTACCCTTTGCATGACATCAGTAATAAAATTATTCTTGTAATATAACTTTGATGGCCTCTTAATTCTGGCTGAGCTTCCGTGAGTGTCCTAAATGACAAAAGAAATCTAGAACATATGGGATACTTGGAAGATAATGCCTAGTTTGAAAGGCAAACATATCACTGAGACATGAAAACCTCATTTCTGAGTTATAATGACAGATGACATTGATAACAGTAAATTTATGTGCCTGTCAAGCATTATGAAAGCAAACCTTGGAAGGTAATTAATATATTAAGGTCAGCATATGGAAACCACCAGGCTCTGTTGCAGTTGAGTCTTGCTTTGCTAAGAAATGGCCTGTCAACTTTCTCTAGACATATGAAACTATGAGGTGTTATTCAAAACCAACAGAAATGTCAATACATTGAGGAAAGGTTATCAGAAGTGCAAATGCATTTATCTGAAGGCTTTCCACAGGAGAACACAGCTGTTCTTGGAAGCCTTAAACAAAGAATTTGGACCTCTATGAAGATCAGTTTCTTCCAGCAAGTATGAGTTTCATGACAGACCCATGAGGAAGACTGAACAATACTGCAGACTGATCATTCCAGATTCCAGTGTAAATGTGTATGCCCTTTTAATCATCGTAACCAAACTACCAAATCGAGAAGAAGGTACTTAGGAGATCTTGCCATTTTGAAAAAGTGGGATTCAATAAGTAAGATAAGACAAAATAGAGGTTCTACTTGGACATTTTTCTTCATGCTTTTAATGGTCATCTATTATGGGACCAGTGGGGAAGGACCTACAATTTAATAAGTATCTACTGTTACAAACACTGTGCATATACTTTCCATATATCATCTTATTTAATCTTCTCAATGCTTGTGTTAGGTATATATTATTATCTTTATCTTTTGGAAGAAGAAATCAAGACCCATAGAAGTTAAGTGACTGATCCAATGATAATACACAGCTAAAAGGTAACAAAATACAGAATCAAACCCAAGGTAGCCTGACTCCAAGGACCAATGCTCACTCTAAGAAATTATCAGCCAAAGAATAAAGACCTATAAAGGTTTTTTTCTGGCTCCTTTTGGGGTAGAGGAGGATGTGGAGTCTGGTGTGGCAGATTGACTTTCAGAACAACGTTTGTGTGATTCTATTATAAAATGCTTTAACATACACTACCTTTTCTAATTCTCACAATAATCCCATGAGGCAGCAGTTAGTATTCACCAACAATAAACTAAAATCTAAATGTAAAATCCTCAAAAAGATATTTCTGTAATGCCTATACCCATGCCTCTTCCTGTTATACTGCCTTCTATGCCTTGTGAAATGTACATCTCCCAGTTAACACTCATTGTTTAAACTTGCTTCTTCTTTTCCCTTTTTGACCACTTACTCTCATTCCTTAGCTATCATGAAAAGTACCTCCTTAGAAGCTTGAGATGGAGACCATCATGACCTGAAAGGTGAGAAATTGGAAACTACAATGTAAGCCTGATTATTTTAAATTCTACTGATTGAAGGAAAGATGTTGACCTTTGACCACAAATAAGGTAACCTCCTGTAGCTTTTCACTTCAATGAATTAAAAGGAGAGTGCACAGAATTTTCTTTGTTTGGAGGAAAAGAGAAAATTAAGAAAATTCACTGTAAGATCTGGAATGCCTTAAAAATTACAAAAGGTAGCTTTTTAAAACAGAAGTAATTTTATTGGTTTTTATCTCAGTAAATATATTCCATCCTTCTCTGTCTATTCAAAGTTAGCAACGATTGGGAAGGAGAGGAATTTAACAGATCTTAATGGCTTTCAAAACAGAATCCATACCCACTCTCCCCACTTCTATTCAACATAGTGCTGGAGGTCCTAGCCACGGCAATCAGACAACACAAAGAAATAAAAGGCATCCAGACTGGCAAGGAAGAAGTTTAACTGTCCCTGTTTGCAGATGACATGATATTGTACATAAAAAAGTCCTAAAGACTCCACTCCAAAAGAGAATCCAAATGAGTCTTAAAAAAAAAAAAGTCTAAAAAACAAAGAAAGACCTCCAACATGGTTTGCAAATTGGGGAAAATGAAAAGAAAACAAGGTAAAATAAGAACAAATAACAGCAACAACAATGTGGAAACCATTGAAATAGGCAATATTTAATACAATATGTTGCCATGCAAGTAGAGTTAGGCCATAGGCCACTTGGGTGTGCTTTTAGTTGGGATCAACAGGCAAAACTATTGGGTTTATCCATATGGCTTACCAATTTGCTACCCAATCTCCAGAAATATTCAGGATATTTCCTCCCACATTTCTTCCAATGTAAACTTCCTTATTCTGTGTCTTATTCCTTTACTAGCCCGTTTTCTAATAGATATAATCTGATAAATTCACTTAAGAAAAGGAATTAAAGGTTCAGGATGATTTATAAGCCACCAAGTATACACATTTAAGCAGCAAACTCCAGCAAAGACTTAATCCAAGATACTCTATGGTGGGAATTTCAGGCACTGGAACAGACAGACTAGAGAGCCATTGGGGAACAGGGAAGGATTTCAGCATCTTTCAACATATACCATGGAGGCTTACATACAGTGAATGTAAAAATTGCAGAGAAACAGAACCATTTAAAATTGGGTAAACTACAGTATAAAACAAATACATTAATATAATAAGGTTAAAAGCATTGCAATAGGCAAGAACATAGAAGTTTAATACTAATCAGGGCTTGAGAAAGAGTGAGAGAGATGAAATGAATATACCTTCCAATAATACATATTTTCCACCTCTTGTCCCCAACACCACACACAAGCAATACTTTGTGTCACTTGCAGAGAGAGAACAAAAGGAGTGTCTGGGAGGAGGGAACCATGAGTGAGCAGCTTCTAAGTCAGAGACCAGACCTAATGTCACCAAACACAAAAACAGTGTTCTTCCCACTCTACTTTGGTCAAGTAGATGAACTCCCTATCACTGGACCTAGCTAACTGAAAAAATATGACATGAGTTTCTAGTTTAAAAAAATACGTAAATACTAATGATGTTTTTTTCAGAAAGGGGCAAGAAATTGAATCAATGCTAAATCAATCAGGGAGCCATGAGAATTAAGGCAACTCCTTTGCCTATGAGGAGCAATGTTAACCAGAAAAAAGCAAACCCTTAATATCCATTTACATAAAGCAACTCATCCTTAAATGGGTATCTTCAGTGACATTTACTCTAGAGATAAGGCTCTCATTTCACCTTCAATGCCAGCTAGCTAACTGCACATAGGTACCCAGGTAGAGGTTAGTAAGACCCTCATTTTCTCATAAATTTGCTGCCATTACACTACTAACAGCCAAGTGGCCAAACAGTTCATATAGAAAAGTGACAATGGCAGCAAAACAAAAGCAGAGAAATGAAATGGAAACAATGTTAAAGGACTCTCAATTCAAGTTGAAAATACAAAGTAGAATGGCATTTTTTTCCCATCATAATTTCTGTAGAAAACATTTAGACACCAGGGTGATATATTCCAAAGAAATGTTTAGAAAAAAAGACATGTAATTAGGAACATTTTCCTATCACTGTAATTTAGTGTATCCTGATCCAATAACAATACATACATTATAATAATATATTTGGCTCTTCAATAAACACTGAAAGTTCATAACATGGATGATAGAAAACAAAGTTACATGTCAGAATGAAACTGCATTAAATGAACCTGAAAATACTTTTTTGTCCCTTAGAAATCAACAAAATATAGTATTTGTGTTGATTATCTTGAGGATTTCTTCTTATGGCAAAATAGTTTGCTTTAAAAGACATTAAAAAAATTTTTAAATAATATTAGTTAAAATTTTGGTTTAATTTATAAATTTAAAATACTTAATATTTTAAGATTATTCACCCAAAACAAAAAGCCCTCATGAGCTAGAGTCCTCATTTGCACAGATGAAATTGCATCTAAGTTTAGGGCATAGACCAAAGGAAGCCAAATCCTAGCCAAGAAGCAAAAAAGTGAGAAAAAAGGAACTTGGTAGCCAGAAAGGCCTGTGAAAATATTTGAAAACTTTCCTGAAGGAAAATCCACCACATGAATATGTGTGAAAGTAAATAGAAAACCTCTAATGACCAGTGTTACTTGAGAAATAATGTTGATGCCAGGGTTCTTGTTCGCAGAGTCAAAGAATGAACTTAGCAAACACTCAAGATAGGAGAGCCAGGGCAGAGTCTTTTATTTAGAGGGAAAGCGAGAGGACAGAGCTCCTGGCTCAGGCCAGGAGGGGACAAGAGAGTCCCGGAGTGGTGCATTGTCTAGGGATTTTTATAGGCGGTTGAGAGACAAAGGGCTAGGGATGTACACCTGCTAAGTGGTCCCAAAATGTTTATCTTGTAAGCTTCTTATTAGTCTTCCTATTTTTTCCTGGTCTGGGAGCATATCACTCAAGACTGCCTGCTTTGCTCCCAAGGTGGACTGAGTTGTCTGTTAAAGAGTATGTTAAGAAACTTACTTTTTAACTAATTGGGTTTTAAAATGCAATCTTATTTTCAAGATGAAATCCTTCCTGTTTTTTCTATGCTGTTTTGGGCTTGCTTGCTACATTGCCCAGGTTGCAAATCATTTGGGGCTGGAGGAAGAAAAGCAGCACCTGGGTAAAGTGAGAAAAACGAGCTGGGACCCCCAGCAGGCCAACACATATCCCACAACGGATTATCTTGCTTTGTTTTTTCTGGAGGCCCTCACTCTACTCTGTCTAAGCCCATGGTCTCTGACTTAATGTCATGTTGTTGTGGGACAGATTAACCTGTGGGATAGACAGGCTAATCTACTGAGGAAAAAATGTATATATGGCCATCCTGAGAAACTGGAAACATTGCTGAGAAATGCTACATTGCACAAATTAAATGGGTGATATTTTTTAATAAAGTATCAAGGAGTCTCTTCTGAGTGACTAACAAATGGCATGAGTGAGATTTGGAGCTTAAGTTTGTCTAAGGGAATTCAGACAACAAAGGGTATAATACGATTAACATATTAAGGTTCTTATCTTGCATTTTACCTCATCTGATGGGGAATATCTGGAGAAAAGGAGTAACAGAGAGCTTGTTGTGAAATTTCCTTTTGGAGGAACCCAGTGAAATAAACTCAGAAGTTGGAAAGAAATAAGAGTTGTTGAAACTATTTGCTAAAGTAAGGGTATTAAATGGCATGTATATTAATTAGCAACATTATTTCTGTCAGTAGATCCAGGAGGAGAAAAGGCTAATGTCTTTTCCCCCTACTGATGCAAGACAAATATGATTTAAAATCCCAAAATTCATGGCTGTACCACATAATTTAGAATTTAATATATTCTTCTGGGAATAGGAATTATTTCATTCACATACAAAATGATGATGACACAATGGTTAAAGTAAGTAGAACCCACAAATCAAGAAAAGTGACTTTAGTACACTTTTTATTACACTTTGGTACTTTTTAACAAACTTTAGTACACAATTCTGTTGCACCACTGAACAATGTTTATCACTTTCAAAGGGTGCTAACAAATCAAAGATTAGTATCAAGTAGTGAATGGGTTTGAACACGTTAGGGCATATTTATGCTAGCAATTCTGTAGAGAAAAAGTAATTTTTCTTCTCTTTCTCCAAAAAAGCATGACTTAGCAATAGAACCTGAAATATTCATTTGAATATAGCTTGAAGTGTTCACAAATAGGATAAAAAAAATCATACTTTCACCCATTCTGTAATGATATAAACCGAGATACACTGTGCTTGGAAGAGCTGTTCATCATTATGAGTAGTGAGTTCAATAGATAACTTAATTCATGGTGTGATTACGTGGATATCATGAAGACACTCTGTCTCTTTCCCTCTTCCTTATTACCCTACAAATACCTCCCTCAGCTACCTTGCTGATACCTAAATTTCAGTTATTACTTTAACCTTGTGGTTTAAGGTATGGTCAAGAACACAGGCTTGAAATTCAGTCAGACGTATATTTCAGTCACATCTGTACCACTTACTAGCTGGGTGACCTTAGGAAAATTATTCAATCTGTTTGAGCCCATTTTTCCAAATTTATAAAATGAAGGTGATGCTAATAATAATAATATTTACCTTATTGGATTATCACATAGGTTAAATAAATAACATATTTAGCACAGTGCCAAGAATACAGTAAGTTTGCAATACACGTTAGCTATTAATATTATTAAAATTCAACCCCCTCTAGAGAGAGAAAACATCATATTTAGCTTTATTCATTATTTTCTGATGAATTTAGGAGCTCCCTTCCTCAGAGCAGGTCATGAAGAGGTAAAAATGCAGAGAGGACACCAGGTTATGGAGGAGGCTGTGTGTGATGGGGAGAGCACCACCACTCTAGGTAAGGGGAAGGAATGATGAATAGCAAGTCAGAGCCTAAGAAACCCCCTCAGCCTCACAAGTTTTCCAGGGTCCAGTCCTTCCCCCTTGTATTTCGGGTATCCTCCAGAGGCTTGGGCAATTCAGCTTAGTAAGAATAGGTTTTTTGTGTGGCACTGCAAACCACAAAACATCTGTCCTCATGACAAAGGTATTCAAACACACACCTGGAAAGAGAAGTAATGTATTGAAAGCTTAATTTAAAAGGAAGGGAAGCTCATAGATGAGCATTTCACTTCTGGCAGTAGGTGGAATTCACACTCCTGCTAAGATTCCCATGTGACTTCTGGCTTGCTGTATTTCCTAGGGAAAATGGCATTGTCTTTTGCCAAGGGAAGTCTAAGCAGTCCCGTCTTATTCCGTTTGTATGGCATTTGAGGAGTGAACTTGTTTTACTGCCTCACTTTGGTCCCAGAGACACTGGACCTGGACTGAAGAAATGTGAGGCCCCAACTGAATGATTAGCATTTCCTTCAACCTGACTTTAAGGCATAGCCACTTTGGGAACATCAAACTAGTCCAGTCATTAGTCTAAAGCTTGAAAAGCAGATCAACTTCTGAAAATTATCATGTGTTGAATGTAAGTATACATAATTGACTAGCCTTATAACTTGAGCAAGTTGCTCAAGCCTCCTAGGCCATGATTTCTTCATATATAGAATGGGTTAGTAGTTCCTACAGGAATTAAATACAGAATAAGTGAAATATTCTTAAAGCTGTTAATACAGTGCTTCCTCAAAGATGGTAGCAATTAATATTCTTGGTGAATTAATTCACACTGCTGGGTAGCCTCATAGTATAATCACAGGAAAATGGATTTCAGATGCAAAACAATCTTAATTCTGAATCCCAGACCCTTATGCTACCTTGGGAAATTTATTTAACCTTCTTAAGTCTTGGTCTATTCATCCACAAAATGGAAATAATAACGGACCACCTAGAGCAATTATAGGAAATATGTAAACTGAAATAATATATGTTAAGTATCTAGTTTAAGGCAAGTGCTAAATAAATGTCAGTTTCCTTCCTTTCTGCACAGACCTTAAAAAATTGCTCTTTGAATGTCTAGAGAAGGTTGTACCTTTGTTGGGAAAAAAATCTCATTTAGGAAGATTTTTCCCCACCCCAGTAAATAAGTGGACTTGGGGCAAAAAAAGCATAATGAGCAGGTATCATTCTCAGCTAAATGTCTTTTCATCATTGAGGTTTTATCTGACTACCTTATATAAGAACAGCTGCCTTATCATTCTTTTTCTTCTATCCTATTTATTATTTACCTAACACTTGTGAAAAGACATAGTTATTTTGTTTGTTTATTCACCATATAAAAGGAACTCCATAGATATTCTTTAAATGAATGAATCCCACTCCTTCCCAAGAAAGTCAAGTATCATTCCATAACCTTTTCTTATTTGCCTTGCTTGGTTCATGAGTGCCTAGAGATATGGAAATAGCTTCTTTATTTTGCCCACTGAAATAATAATCTTCTGTCACTGCCCACTTATTTTATTTCCCTTTAGAAATCTTTTCCAGGGTAACAGTCATTTCTGACCCACCAGCACTAGTAAGACATAGGCTTTGAATATATTTTAAGGTAGTGAAGAGAGGGTTGTATCGAGCTATTTACATACACTGTCTCTCTGCCAATCATATGATCTAAGGCATAGTTTCATCATAATGTTGACAAGGGTTAGTGCTGGGGTCTGCAGTTCTGGAATACAGCAAAAGTTAAAAAGCCCATATGGAAATTACACCCACAATTCTGGTCTTATTAACCTTTTCCCCCCACAGTTATTCACGTAACAGAAAATACAAAGCACAAAGCCAAGCCCACAGGCACTACAAAATAACTTTCAATTCCTCTTGCCAGATAGCAACTCTGGCCCAAATGCTGATCTTCAAGGTACAGAATAGCTTGGTGGATCCCATACCCCATCAGTGACTGGAAGTTGTAGAAGATGAGATGATTCCACTCCTAAGTAGTTTTCTGGCCTACCAGAGATTCCTGTGACAAAGAAAAAGCCTTGACAACATCTCTTATTTTCCTCCCTCCCAAAGCATCAGAAAAGCTCTGATCTTATAGTGTTTTAGGGGCTTGCAAATACTTAAAAAAAATTTTTTTTAATCTAAAGACAGTAACTACCTTATGCTGTGACTCACGAAAATCATCAGGGTCCATGATCTGATAAGTGTGCACACTTTCCAGCTAACATGGGAAACAATGATTCATCATTTAATAAGTAAATACCTACTATGTGATAGACACTGATGAGCAAGACATTTGCTGTATTGAGGAATACAGTGTAAAAGAGTAAGGTTTAAAGTGATCCAGAAATATGAAAGGACATTTTTTTGGAATGTACAGCAATTGTTTAAGAGCTTTTTAATAAGGTTGTCTATTGTTGAAATCATTGACAATAGTATAATCCTTCAATCATTCTTAATACCTAAAAAGTTACATATTTGTTATTTTACAAGAGTCATTAATTGTGTAGAAGATGCCCCCAAGCTGTTGGAGGACAAATATGTTATAGAACAAATGTTGGCACTGTGGGCAAACCTCTGGCATGGTATGTGAAACAAAAAAGAGTTAGGTTAAAAAAATAAAAGAATCCAATAAATGAAGGCTTGTTCAGTGAATGCTAGAGTATTTGAATAGATCCTTCGAAAAGGATTACTTTGTACCACAAAAAATCAGTACATACATGGTATTGAATAGATGAATATCTCCAAAACAGGCTTAGATGTGTGCATGCATGACTGACCTATATCCTATATTGAACTATTAAGGGAAGGTAGGGTAGTTGATGAAGTCCTTAAATTATGGGGGTGATAGGCTCTTCAACCTTTGAGATGCCATAGATTCAAGGTCAGCAAACTATGGCTCCACAAGCCAAGTTTGGCCCACCACCGGTTTTTGTATGACCTATGAGCTAAGAATGTTTTTTACATTTTTAAATGGTTGAGAAAAAATCAAAAGGAAAACAATATTTCATGATAAATGAAAATCATGTGGCATTCAAATTTCAGTGCCTGCAAATGAAGTTTCAGTGGGACACAGTTATGCTCATTTGTTTATATATCATCTGCGGCTCCTATCATGCTACAATGGTGGCATGAAGTAGTTGCAACAGAGACCATATGATCTACAAAGCCAAAAATATTTACTATATGACTGTTTATAGGAAAAGTTTGCCAACTCCTACCATAGACCATAATTGCTTTAAAGTTTCATAAAATTGGGTTCAAGTCCTCACTCTACCTTGAGCAAATTATTCGACCTCTATGAGCCTCAATTTTCTTATGCAAAAAGTGGGGATATGAATAGTAACCTCACAGAATTCATACAAGAAAATAAATCTAAGACACTAACACCTTGCTTGTCATATTTTAAGCATTCAATAAATCAAAGCTATTACAAACAATCTTTACTGGCTCTGAGACAGTATTGGGCTCTATGGGCCATGAAAGAACCCTAGGTGGTAGTTCTGATGTTTTTACTAAGATATCTGACTAAGAAACTCTAAGCTAAAATCAGGAAAACCATTCAGTATTTGCTATTCTTTCTCTTACCCCAAATTACACATAAGGACCTTCTTTTTAGAAGATTGCTAACCTCCCAATGATCTCCATAAAAGCATACTACTAGAATGATAACTTGATTCCTCAGTGAAATGATAATCATCATGCTAGTCTGGCCAGATGGTGTCTAAAAATATTGACTCTAAATTTCAGTTGGCGCATTGATAGTGTTAGTTGGCAGTCTTCTCATTGGTCTATCAGGTGGTATAAAGTTGTCAGACACCAAGGAAAGAGCTGAAACCAAGAATTCTACAGTTAGATGAAATGAGTGTTACACCTCAATATAATAATACTTTGCAACATTTAAACATTTTCCCCACCATTATTACCCCCTTCCACAAAACCACAGAAAAATATAAAAATCAATAGATTCAAGACCCAGTTCCATATGTAACGAGCTTGGAAGTCATCACTCTATCCTAACAATAAGTGAAAAGCTGAACAGACCTAAATATCAACAACTCTTTTGTATCTGTAAGGGAGGGGATGACACAGGGCAAAATGTTGCTGCTAAGGTTGAAGAGACAGGTGAATACCAAGAGTTGCAGCTTATTGGAACAAAGACTCATGAGCAGAAACTGACAGGGGAATCAGTGCAAAGATAGGAAAACCTGAACTGCAATGAGAAATTGCTGGAGGGTCCATGAGGACAAGTCTGAGAATTAAAAACTGAAGGGGAACTCAGTCATAGAGGGACCCAATGATTTTATGAAATTTACTTCCAGAAGCTTGAACAAGTTCTCACAGCATGTATGGGAGAAAAATCCCCTTGTGTCTCCAGCAGACGGAAGGGTAAAGGAGCTATTTGGAAATACATCAGAATACTTTATTCTTCTTAATAAGGCCTACTCTTGTAGGAAACTAGTTAGCCAGAGCCTAACCTGGCAGGATATAATCAGAGCTTGAGTGACATGAGGAAAGTGAAATATTCAACTTCAGCCCACTCTAACCATCCTGTCCCAACTAAGGAGAAAAAACAGAGAAAAGGAAAAAAATGAAAATATCACTAGATGCAGATAAAGCATGATATCTAAAATTATCTCTATAGTTGACAAAACAATTAACAAAATATAACACCTGTTCATGATAAAAACTCTCAGTAAAGTAGAAATTGATGGGAACTCCCTCAGTTTGATAAAGAATAGCTACCAAAACACCTGCAGCTAACATCATATTTAATGGTGAGAAACTAGGAGATTTCCCACTAAGATCAGGAACATGGCAAGGATGTCCTCTCTTAGCACTCATTTTTAAACATTATACTGGAAGTCCTAGGTAATGCGAAGAGACAAGAAAAAGAAATAAAATATATGAAGATTGAAAGGGAAAAAAATTTGTTTGCATATGACATGATTGTCTAAGTTGAAAATTCAAAAGAAACAATAGAAAAACTCCTAGAACTAGTACACGATTATATCTAGGATGCAGGATAAAAGGTAAATATACAAAAGTCAATTGCTTTCCTATATACCAGCAATGAACAAGTAGAATCTGAAATTTAAAACACAATATTATTTACATTAGGATCCCCCAAAATGAAATACTTAGGCATAAATCTAACAAAATATGGACATTATTTATATGAGGAAAACTTCATAAATCTAATAAATGAAATTTAAGGGCTAAATAAATGGAGAGAGATCCCATGTTCATGGGTAGGAAGACTCAATATTGTCAAGATGTCAGTCAGTTCATCTCAATTTGATCTATAAATTGAATGCAATACCAATAAAAATCCCAGCAAGTTTTTTTGTGACATGTTCAAAGTAATTCTAAAGTTTATATGGAGAGGCAAAAGACCCAGAATAGCCAACACAATATTGAAAGAGAAAAGCAAAGTTGGAGGACTGACAGTATCAGACTACAAGACTTAATAAAAAGACAGTGTGATAGTAGTGAAAGAACAGACAAATAAACCAAAGGAACAGAATACAAAGCTGAAAAACAGGCCCACATAAATATAGTCAAATAATCTTTGACAAAGAAGCAAAGGCAATGTAGTCATTTCAACAAATGTCACTGGAATAACTGGACTTTCATATGCAAAAAATCCCCCAAAACAGTTCTAGATATAAACTTTTTTACACCCAGTACAAAAATTAACTCAAAATAGGTCAGACCTAAATGTTAAATGCAAAACTATAAAACTACTGGATGATAACATAGGAGAATCCCTAGATGATAACAGATAACATTGGGTATGGTGATGACTTTTTAGATACAAAAACAAAGGCACAATCTATGAAAGAAATAATTGATAAACTGGACTTCCATTAAAGTTAAAACTTCTGCTCTGTGAGAGATAATATCAAGAGAATAAGAAGACAAGTCACTGCATGGGAAAAAAATATTCACAAAAGACACATCTGATAATGGACTGTTATCCAAAACATACAAATAACTCTTAAAATGCAACAATAAGAAAGTAAACACCCAATCAGGAAATGGACCAAAGACTTAGTGCACATCTCACCAAAGAAGATACACTGATGGCAAATAAGCTTATGAAAGATTCTGTATATCATATGTCATTAGGGAAATGTAAAGTAAAACAGCAGTGAGATAGCACCACACACCTACTAGAATGACCAAAATCCAGAACACTGACAACACAAATGTCAATAATAGGAACTCTCATTCATTGCTGGTGGGAATGCAAAATGGACAGGCATTTTAGAAGAGTTTGGTAGATTCCTACGAAGCTAAATTTACTCTTACCAAATGATACAGCAATCCTGTGCCTTGGAATTTACCCAAAGGAATTGAAATCTTATGTCCACACAAAAACCTGAACACAGATGTTTATAGTAACTTGATTCATAATTCATAAAACTTGGAAGCAACCAAGATTGCCTACAATATGTAAATAGATACATAAACTGTGGTTTATGCAGACAGTGAAATATTATTCAGCACTAAAAGTAAATGAGCTATCAAGTTATGAAAAGACAAAGAGGAACCTTAAATGCTTATTACTATGTGAAAAAAAGCCAATCTGGAAAGGCTACCTACTGTATTATTCCAACTATATGACATACTGGAAAAAGTAAACTTTTGTATACAGTAAAAAGACCAGTGGTTGCCAGAGGTTGGGAGGAAGGGAGGAATAGGTGGAGCACAGAGGATTTTCTTAACTGTGGAAACTACTTGAATAAATTCTGACTGATCTTATTTTGTGGAATATCATGTAGCTATTTAAAACAATCAGATGGATCCTTCCACATTAATCAGGAAAATGTCCATGAAAATTATTAAATAAAAAAAGTAGGTTACAAAGTAATGTATTTAGGGTACCTCAGTTTTATTTAAGATAGGCTTTGCTATGAGCTTGTTTATGTTTGTAAGGGAATGAAGAACTGTATGGTAAATAGTAACTAAGGTTAACTCATAGGAGTAAAGACTGCAAAGGTGAATGTAGGACTATTATATTTTTCTTTATACACTTCCATATAGTTTTACTGTTACCTTGCTTTTAGAATGAGGTTTTATTATTTTCATGATTTTAATTAAATATACTCTTTCTTTGGATTTGCATTTCCTAAATTTGAGCAAGATTTCATATATTTATTGGCTACTTGTAGATCTTCTGTAATTGCCTACTCAAAGTTTTTGCCCGTTTTCCATTGGAGAATTTCTTTTTTTCTATCACTTTGTAGGAGCTCCTTTCTTTTATTGATATTAATCATTCGTTGGGTATATGTGTTGTAACTATTTTTCTAGGTCCATTGAATTTTTTTTTTAGTTTTTATGTGATCAAACCTATCATTCTTTCCCTTCACTTCTTAAAACAGTAAGTTAGACCTATATATTTTGATGCCTACAACATATCAAGTGAAATAAAGCAAGTTGAGTAATATGTACAGTAGGATCCTATATTTTTATTTTTTGAAATAGAGGAAAATATGTTTGTGTATATTTGTATACACTTGTATGAGCAAAGATAAAGGTATGGAAGGATAAAACATAGACTGTTAACATTGATTATCTCAATGGTGTAAGGAGGGGAAAAGGCAATTATTAACTCTTTTTACATATCCCTATATGATTTAATTTCTTACAGCAAATATGTCTGATTATTATAATTGTTAAACATCCAATAAAGGGAAAAAATCTTAAAGAATATCTTCACTGTGCTTTCAACATCATCCTTTGAGGAAAATGTACGTCATGTAGGGCAAGAACCACTCTCTTTCACAGATTCCCCTTGGAAGCACTGTAAGAGGAATATTTGATCGGGTTTGTTTCATAACTTAAGGTTGTGTATCAGTCACTCAGACACATTCCTAGAGGTGACACACTACCCCTGCAGCACACACATACTACCTGATCTTAAAGTCCCTTTTTATTGTTCAACACCACAAAAAGAAACACAGAAGAGATATAAGTAGGTATTTGCAGGTTTTGATGGAAGGGCACTTTGCATGGTAATGTCTAGGATCAGGAAGGCAATGTCTAGGATTGGTGGCAATGTTTGCATTGCTTGGCACTTGCACCACATGTAAAAATAGCTAGTTATGTCTTTGCATTCTAACCAACTGTAGCATTTGTTCTGTGACTTTACATAAAATGTAGTTTCATGGGTGTGACTTAGGGACAGTTCATGGCCTTAAATTGGAAACAAAATAGCAATGTCTTCTGGGTAAATAGCCAGGGACCACAATAGAGGAAAAGAATAGTAGTTGCACAGTTTCTCAGAATTGGAAAGGATTTAGAGTTGCTTTAGTTGACTCTGTCTTCTAATCCACAAGTTCTTTGTATAAATCCAGGGCAGATGATCATCTAGTCCCTGTTTGAAATATTTCCAGTTAGAGAAAGCTCTCTCCTATAAAGCAGCTAATTATTTACAGTGATAATTATTAGAATGTTCTTCATTAAAATAGTATGAGTCTTGCCTTTCCAGAACCTCTATCCACTGATCTTTCTTCCTTACAACTTGCTGTTAAAAATATGTGAAGACAGCTACTCAGTCTTCTAAACCTTCTCCTCAAAAGGCTATATACATCATCCATCCTTCAACCTTTCCAAATGTCATGATGTCTAAATTACCATTCTACTTTCCCTAGTTTGGAGACTATTTAATTTAATTTGTTTAAAATGTAATACTCTGAAAAAATCCTACCTAGTCAGATGTCTTCATCTGATGTAGGGCGCAATTAAGAAAATTGTCCTTAATTTGGAATTTTTACTGGTTTGTCTGGTATCACTGAGATACTAGATTAACATTACCTTTTCAAGTTTCTCATTTCTTGTACTTACTGAATGGATTGCTTTTTAAACTTAGGTGTAAATTTTCACACTTAAATCTGCCAAATGTCATTTGATTTGTTTAGGCCAATAACTCCAGGCTCTTGCACAGTAGGATTCTCTGCAAAATGGCCCTGCTACTTTAATGTTCCAGGCTATGCCCAGAGGAAATGTAAAATGCCATAAGCAAAAACAATGGGAGGAAGAAGGCAGCCAAAAGCCAGCAAGACTTGGCCTTCATTTGTGCTATTTCTTTGCTCCATTTCAGTTTGCCCCCTGCCTCCCTTTCCTAACCCCCTGCTCATTCATCATTCTAGCTTCCTGTCAGCTCCAATCTCATCTCTAGTTTTATCTTCTCAGCTGGTCTGCTTCACTGCCTCCCAAACCTACATCCAATTTATTACTTGTCTCCTCTACCCTGTTCTGGCCTTGGGACTCTTTCCTTTGAACTAACCCTAAAGACTACCTTACGTCTCAGCCCAATTACTTCCCTAGCTCTACTCCCTCCTTGCTCTGACCTTGGAGTGCCAGACCCAGGAAAAAATGCTGTCAACCTATATATATTTTAGTTCTTCCCAGTTTGGGTTCATCAACAAAAGTTATATACATGTCTTTCCTGTTCTCACCTAAAAACTGGTAAGTTGAACACCAGGCCAAGGACAAAAAATCTGTACCACATTCCATTGGAGTTTCTGTCCTTGATATTCCATGTATTTTTTCCTCTAAATTTTCACAAGCATGATTTATTAAATCATACAGAATTGCACTGTCAATACAGTGGCCACTAGCCATATGTGTAAATATAAATTTAAATAAAATTAAAAACTTAGTTCCTGAGTTGTAATAACCGTGTTTCAAGTACTCAGCCACATGTTGCTAGTGGCTGTCATAGTGGACAGTGAGCTATATAACACTTTTAGGCTCAGCATAACTTTATATTAATATTACAAGTTCTCTACAATGTTTTCAAAGCTTGGCAAATGGCCTCCCCACACCAAGCAATCTGAGAGATGTAGCTAGAAGCTTCAATGTCTTTGATGACCTAGCTGAAATCATACATTATCACTTCCTCTATATTTTATTGGCCATACAGGGTTAGCCCTGACTGACTGTGGGAGGAGATCACACAAAATCATGTCATGAATAACAAGATCCCTAGTTCATTGGGTATAAAGTACCCTGAGGGCTTGATATCACGCCATTCAAAACAGAAAATGAGCTGATTCATTATGGCCCATTATTAGTGTACCTCTGTTTACTCCTTGGAAGCATCTCCTAGGAGCCATCTGTATAATATTCTGTGAGAATTGTCTAGAACCAGCATCAAGTTTACTGTTCCATAGTTTCTGGAATCTATCTTTTTGTTCTATTTTGAAAATTGAAATTTTGCCTGTTTTCATTTTTTGCGGCACTTCTATGTTCTGAAGATCACCACAATCACATCTGCAGTTTTTCTTTTTTAATTCTAAGTCTGTCATATTTCTGAGCCTGGAGATTTGTCCCTAAGTGCAACAGCTGTGTACTCTACCAATTACCACTCCTCTCCAAACTTCGTGTAGTGTATCACAATAATTTTTTGATGAACTGAGATTCTCTCAGAACATTCTTGATTCTGTATCTGTGTGAATATGCATTTTTTTCTACAAAACAGGACCATGAACAAGAATCATACTTCTTTGGAGATAAATATATATTTGCATATACAATTTGATATATCTATAAATATGTATTTCCCATAATTTCCAGATCACGAACTTTTCCTCATTGTTCAGAATTAAATCAAGAGGAGCAGATTTTCTTAATGTTTCTTTTAGTTTCTAATAAATAAAATCATCAGCATGGAAGTTCATCAATTTATCAGATTCTGTTTTTTCTTTAAGAAAAATCTAAGGGAATAATTTTTTACTGACTTAAATTTATATATATCACCTGGAAAGATATCACTAATACATGTTTTCAGTATATAATAACTATATATACCAAGGAAGTATGTAAAAAATGGTTCCATTTTTGTTTAAAAGAATGAATGAGAATGAAAGAATAAGGAGAGAGAACTGTGTGTGCATATGTGTGTGTTTCCATACAGTTTGTTGTCATGGAGAATTATGTAAAACCTATACACTAAACTGTTAATATCTTGGGGGAGGAAATGGTGGTGGTGGTTTGTGATTGAATGGACAAGTTAGAGACTGTTACTTTTTACCACACTCACCTTTGGATTTTTTAGCTTATTATAATGAGTACATACTAATTTTGTAAATTTTTCTAATATAATAACACATTAAAAATATTCTATCATTATTACTTCCTCCTCCAGTGGCAGTGTTGTGAACTAGATTTAGGGAAGTATTGTTTATATAGTTACTGCCACTGCTCTGTAGCATACTCCCATAATGATACCACTCTTTTCTTTCCTTTCTACCCTCAATCAAAAAGATATCCATTCTGTCTATGGGATATGTTCCTTTCTACATAGATAATTTCTTGAAGTTCAGTGCTATTCCTCTTTTCATTATTTAAGTTGTCTCTGTTTCCAAAATACACACTCTCTAGTTGTGGATTGCTAGTTGCAATTCTTATTTTGTCGAGCAAGCCTCAGTGATATTATGGAGATTATGCACACACACTCACACACATATTTTAACTTTACTGTGTTCTCTATACATTGTGTATTTGGGGCCAATCCAAGTTTTGTTGGGTCTTAAGCTTTTATAATTTGGGGAGCCCCCTTCAAAAATGGGATATAAAATTGTCGATATAACATTACTAGGGCCACTCCTAAGCCCTTGGAAGTGCAAATGAGGTGTTTTAAAACATAAGCTTCATTAGCATTCAGGTAAAGGTGTTCCTGTGTGCATTTGTGGTGGGTGAAGGAGGATGGCTACCATTAAAGTTGCTAGGTTGGGAATTCCAGGACTAGCACGGTATGGCCTTCAAACAGGGAAAAGGCTGAGAAAAAAGGGAAGCCCCATAAACAACTTAAAATATGTATCTGACTTTTAGGTTTAATTTCCCTGTTTTAGTTCTCTTTAAAAACAATTGTGTTTTTTATAGTAGCATTCCAGTTTTCAATAGTGATGAGACCCATATTCAGCTAGGATCAGATTTCCAAGGCCTCATTTTAGAAACAAGCATAGCTCAAATCATGCCGAGCTTAAGAGCATTCCATGACAAGTGACAGAAGCTTTGCAAACTATGGTCAGAAGGCACATTTCATGACCTTTAGCCTGAGAAACATCAGGTGGCTTGTTGTTTTGTCCCAGAGGAGTAGCACATAGGAAAAAACAAAAGGAGCAGTTCAAGACCATGGCAGAAACCCTACATTTGCAAAAGTATCTCCATAAAGAAGAAAGAACCTTAGGAAGGTCCTTTAGCCCAATAGTTTCCAAAGAGGTTCCTCCTTCAACAGGGACTTCCTGAGACTCAATACGATGCTCCAACCCCTCACAGTTATGTGAGGAGATACTGGATCTGGAGTGTCTGCAATTACAAAAGCGTGAAAATATCTTTGCAACACGACTGTTATATAATCTTATTTCACTATTCCCACTCAGGACCACTAATTGTAGACAGCACATTTCTCCTAACAGAACTTTGCAAGATACTCATTTTTATATATGAGGTGTTCGAGTAGAGGAAAAACAATGAAAGGCAGAACTTTTTGTGGGTTTAAATGCTTAATAAAGCATTTTATAAGATTCATTTTTAAAAGTGTCTATCAAGATATATATTGCCAATCATAAATGTGTAAATAAAGAAGAAGGAAAAGCAGCCTAGCATCTTTTGAATCTATACTTTTCATAACACACACATGCTCTAGCAGTGCAATTTCTCCAGATTATGATGGTTGGCAATTTATGAGAAAATGAATATGCATTTTTTTGTATATAAGGATGAATTACTGATTTGGGAGTTGTTTTTCCAAAAAAGCATCACTGGCCAGCTAAAGAAGAGGTGCTGCAAGGGCCAAAGAATGGAGAGATGCACACTGACCTCTGGGAGATCAAACCTATGCCCTTGGTACCATGTCCACAGTACTCCTACCAGCTGATTTGACAGTAACCTTGCCATTTAGCATCTCCGGTCTGCTAAGCACAATCGTTCACAAACACAGCCTCCTTCAAGTTATCTTCACTGAATAAGGATTTTTCCCTGCCAAAACCTCTCTGGAAGAAATAGTAATGGATTTTACTATTTTTTAAGCATTGAAAATTGCTGAGTATTTTTTCTCTGCAAGTTTCTTAAGCTTGAAATCCATGCGTTCTCCCTGTGAGGTGATCCACTTGGTAATCTCTTGTCAGGCAGTCACTGGCTACTCTGGGGCTATAACTGGGTTCCATTTCTTTTTATAAAGCCCTTGTTATTTCTGTTAGGAGGGCTTGAAAGCTGAAAGGGGGAAAGGGGAACTGGATAGCTCATGGGTCTAGCTAATGTAATCTGATCTCACTTACACTGAAGCTTTTTTGAATTTGGCTCCTCTTCACACAGTCTCAAAATATGCACCAACCCGTCAACAGTCATTGACAAGCCGGTTCTGGAGTCAGACTGCCTGAGTTGGAAGTAGGCTCTCCGATTACTAGCTGTGAGGCTTTAGGAAATTTACTTCATCTCTCTGTGCCTCAATTTCCTTGCTTATGAAATGGGGATAATTAAAACCCCGGAAGAGATTTTGACAAATTAAATGAGATAATATATACAATAATACCCTTAGTCCAGAACATATAGTTAGCACTCAAAATTTAGCTATTAAAAAATAGCAACAATCAAAAGTTACAAATTGTCCAGAGCTTTATAATAACAGAATGGATTGGAGGAGAAAGGGATGGAATAAACATGAGACATACAGTGTTGGCAGGGAAAGTTTTTCTGGGCAAAACACAGTGTGACAAGTTCCTAGACCCTGGATGGACTAGTCTTATTTTTACGCAGTTTGAGGTCAGGAAAGAAAGAGAAAAAACACTTCGGAAGGGGTGAGGGGGAAGTGATGGTTGTAGGGTGAGAGGGAAAGAAATCCTGAAGTTGGAAAAGAAGTGCCCTATTTCAAGGTTTCTGTCAGGGTTGAGCCTCATGTTTGGGGGCAATCTATTTGCCTTCTGGTCTGCTAGCCCTGCTGACCTTCCCCAGCCAGCCACAAAAATCCCCATAATGCCAGTTTACAAGGCAAAGTTTCCATGCTTTTCCATGCCTCCTTTTTCCTTGAAAATAGTAACTTTAAAGACGTCTAGGTTCTCTGTCAAGTTCTGGTCAAACATCTAGCTTCCCCTCGCCTCCTCCCCGTCACGGGGGGTCCCACCCAGTGAAGTGGCTAATCCCTATGGAGCCATGAAGCCATTAGCCTCCCACAGAGCCTTGCAACTAGAGAGTCCAATGATCTAGCCTGGATTCTTTTGCCTGGTCTGGACTTGTCTCCTTCGACAGGCTAAAACAGTCTCTGCCATCGGGGGCCATGGGGCATTTCCCCACACCCTACCTTCAGCAAACCACACTGTCAGAAAAAAAAATCGTAATTTATGAACACTTCTTCCCTTCAGCGAAGATTCTCTTCAGAGTTTCTTTAAATGTTGTATTTCTTCACTTCGTGTCTTGATTTCTAATAACTAGATATGTATATAAAAGTGTAACTTCCTATTAGTTAACTCACCTGTCCATCTTTAGTTATTAAATGTTATTTTCAGATTTATATTTAGCAAGACCCAGAAGAGTTTTACTGATCATCCAGAAATTCTTAAACTGTGTTTTAAAATGGCAAGATTTTGTGCGGTGGAGTTGTCAAGATTTGAATTCTTGGAAAATGTCATTTCTGTATGGTTTACATTATATTTGAATTTACAAGAAAATTCGATTCAGAACACCCGAGTTTCTTTTCGGGGGAAGGTGGTGGTTGATTTTCTCCGCACCCGTTAACAGAGAATTTTCTTTAGCGAGACCACGTTCCTCAGACAGGCTGTTGCGGTTACGGAGCTTCACTGAGGCTCGGAGGTTATGAATGTAAAGAGGTCAAACTCGGAAATTGAAACACACGATATAAACAAAATCCACCCATAAACAAAGAGAATAATTACAGAAGCTAGAAGCGTGAGTCAGAAATGGTGAGCTCCTGGTCGGTGGGAAGAATTATTCGTGTAAAGCTTCCCAGAGAAGGTAGAAATTTCTTAATTAAAAAAAGAAAGAAACAGGAAACAACTCCCTCTCCCCCCCCCCCCCCCACACACACATCGCGTTGCGACCCCGAAGTAGGTGTGCGAGAACGCAGTCTGTGAGTTCCAGGGAAAGTAAGCAGCTTCGGGACATATTCTAAAGAGCTCTTTGCAGTGCAAGAGCTTAGAATACGGTTAGTTTTACACACCGACTTTCCCGTAAACTGTTCAGGAAGCGCCTTCTTCTCGAGGCTACATCGCGTTTGTCAGATTCTTTGAAGGCGTGTGTCAACCCCCCTGCTTTGTGGGGAAAAGTAGGCAAACTGCCTGCGCGCCCGGAAACATTTTGCAACGAAGGAGCGAATGAATGACACCTGGCCCCGGAGCTGGAGACTGGGAAAGGCGGAGGAACTTTGTGCATCGCCAACGCGGAGAGCTGAAAACTTAGAACCGGGTGTAGCCAGACTTCAGAGACTTAGGCAGCCTCTCCTAACTCCCAGCACCTGCGAACAGGTGCGGCTCCGACTGAGTGGCCCAGGCCTGGAACCAACTAACCCTGGGCCAGAAGAGATGCAGCTCCCCTCGAGGGGACTCCTCAGCAGCAGACCTGTCCACCCTGCACCTTCCTCAGCTAGTGTCTTCGATGGCCGAGCCTTGTAGCCTGTGGCGCACTGGGCGCTCTCTCCCCGCCCGCACAGGGGCTCGCCTAGGTCTGATCCCTAACCCGGTGGCAAGACATTTCCTTACCTAACTTGATGGGTCTTTGCAGTAAATGAAGCAATTAAATCAGAGAAGCAGAAAGAGAAAATATACAACTAGAAAAGTCACAAGTGTTTCGTGGAGAGATGAGGGCGCAGGCTGTTCGGACTGTGGCAGAGCTGTGAGGCCCAGACTGGGAGCGGCGCGGAGCGGGACCGGTTTTCCGGGGCTGGCAGCTGCCTCAAAAAAGTTTCCTGTGGAACACTCGCCACCAGGGGCGGGGGCGGCAGACGCAGCGGTAGACGTGGGAGGGGGAGGGAGTGCGGGGCGAGGCCGCGAGGGGCAAGCTCGCAAACCGTTATAGTCCTTCAGCACCTCCCTCGGCCAGTGGCCCCCTAGCCCGCCTCCCCGCCGCCCGGCTGCCCACCTGGCGACGTGACGCTGCACCAATCCCCTTCGAGCTGCTCCTAGGCCCCCGCTGCTTGCACCGCCCTCCTCCCCACCCTGAAAGAGGCGCACCCTGCTCGGGCAGACACTGCGCTCTCGCCCTCGGAGCACCCACCCCTCTAGCTTCTTGGTCTCCAGGACAGACGCTCAGGCTCTGCTCTCGCCGTAGCCAAACTTGCTTTCCCGCCTCTCCAACTCCGACTTCCCTCCACTCCTAACTCTTTTCCCTTCACTTTCCCCTTCTCTATCACCCACGCCACAAACCCAGGTCCCCCATTCCTTCCCTCCTCCTTCTCCTTTCCTCCGACTTGTTCGATTCCACCTCAGACTCCCCGAGCGTGCTTCAGTCGCCTGCTCCCATTAGGCTCAAAGCCATGGCGGGACCTGGAGGTTGGAGGGACAAGGAGGTCACGGATCTGGGCCACTTGCCGGTGAGTAGAGGAGGCCCATCGCCCCCGAAGTGCTCTCTTCCGCAGGTTCTGAGCACTACGGGAAGGGTGGACGTCCGCAAGCCTAGTTAGGCTAGCACATCAACGGGACCACGGGAGCTGTAGGGGCCACTGAGAACAGGCTTGCGGGAAATGCGCCCCCTGGCCACCCGGGCCTCGCCAAATTCACGAAAAAGCAAAGGGCCCGGGCTGGGGGTTTGAGGGGTTGCGGGAGAAGGGATAAAAAGTGGCAGTGCAGTGGTGCGCGCCCTAAACAGGGGGATGTTTTCTAAATGTGGCCCGTTTTGTCTGCGAAGTTCAGGTACCTGTTCTAGTGGGGCTGGAGGAGAGGTCGAAGAGCGCGGCGACGCGTGGTTTCCGGAGAGCACTTCTCCCGATCACCCCACCGCCCCGTCGTTTGTTTCTTTTGCCAGAGGAGATGCCCAGTCGTGGAGTGACCTTTACTTCTAAGTGACAAGAGGCTAGAAATTAAAGCTTTGGAGTCTCACTTCTCCCACTTGCTAATAGCACTCTTGAAAACTTTATTCTGCCACGGCACCGCTCCCAATTTAGAATTGCGGGAGCAAAAGAACTTAACGCTGCTTGGGGAAGAAGTGAATTCTGCACACCCCAATTTAAAAAATTGCAATCACTAGCTAACCAGATTTAGCTTTCAACCGTGGTTTTCGTTTGTGGGATTCCCCTTTTTCCTAATGCCCAGCTTTCCTCCAGAGTTGTAATTGATGGTGAGCTATTATCGCCGTTCTTATTAGTACACTTATTATTTTAGCAGCACCATTTATTTCATTGGCATCTGGTTTCTGGCAGATATTGGATCTCACCCAAATCCATTTTTCAAGTTCCCTTTTTAGACTGGCATTTCACTCGCACTCTTTCTTGTGTGCAAAGGTCCCCTGGACTCTCTGAAAGGGAATAAGCATGCACCATGCTAGAATGATCACCAGGTAACTGTAGTTCAGGGCAGTGGCCTGCTTGCTTTAGGAAAAGCTAAATATTAACCTTGAAGTTATAGGACTATTCGAAGTCACAGTGCCTTAATTCTATACATATATGACATTTAAAGAGTGTCTTCTTGATGATGGCAGAAGCCAGTCCCCCTAAAAAAAAGGGGGCATTTCCCAAGCATCACCTATGTGAATTTACACTATAATGGTATGAAGGAGAGGGTGATGCACATGGGTGGATGGGTAACATTTCAGCAAACTGTTTTCGGCTTAAAAAAAAAAGAACCTCAATATAAATACACTGAATTACAAATATTAGTACTGTAATTATTGATGCAGCTTCATAAAATAAAGTCACAGAATTTTGAAAAGTTAAATCTGTTTTGTACTCCTCATACATCTGATGCAGGTATGAGATTTCTGGATTATGGAGGCCTCAATTGGAGGTTTCCTTTATGAACAGAACTTTCATAGTCTGACTAGATTTGTTCCCCCAGTGAAAGTGTAAAGCAAACAAATGAAATGTTACCGTCCTCTTACACTCTCTGAGTGTAGAGGGGGAAAGAAAGCAAACTAGGGCAAATATGTGAAACCACACATGGGCAAATGAAATAAACTCTTTTCTAAAATTGACTAAAGTGAGGAATGGGAAAGACCTTATAGAAATGATAGAACAGGGAGCTCCAAACCCAAGGAAAAAAAGAAGAAAAGGTTTCATTGCCATAAAAAAATGGGGGAAATGGTCCAGACTAACTGACCCAGTCATGGTCCTGGGACATAAGAACTTGGTAAGAGCCAAGGGGATAAGGGGAAAGGGCTGCAATCTTTACATTGCAGTTCAATAGAATATTAGTTTTCTAGGAGTTAGTTGGTGGGGAAGTAGAGGGGAAGAAGATGTGGTTGGTTTTTAATGCAGAAGTAGGAGAAGACACACAACCTCAGTGCATTGATGCTTGGCCTCATTTTACAGATTTCATGACAGTTTCAATGTCTTCAGCTTCTAAAAATTTCTAAATTTCTATTATACAAGAGCCATTTTATCTCATCTGGGAGGGCTTCACCATCTGGGCACATTATGCATAATTCTCCCCTTTCCCAAACATCCTGGTCTAAACTTTAAGAAATCCAGCAGAACAGTAGCACCCTGTTTAGAGTGTCCTTTATGTCGAATTTTTAGAGATGCAAAAAAGTTTATTGTTCCTTTGGTCACTGAGGTGTATTGCAGTAATTTGGTGTTTCTTTGCCTGTGGCTTAGTTCCTGATTCTCTGAAGAACTAAAAGTAAATGAAAAGGTCAAAAGACATCCAAGTGAGCTGTTTGGAAGTTTGCATTTTGATGCAAAGCAAAGATGATGATGCAAGCGAAAAAAAAAACCTGCTTATGGTGGGAGACCTCATGATAATTGTCCCCAATAGAATACATACAAAAAGTTGGCATCTGTTAACACCAAGTATACTAATTGGGCAACAGCCAGACAATGAGGGGAGGTTCAGGCTTTGGAGTTTCATATTAAGGAAAAAAAAAAAAAAAAATCTTGCTCTGTGTAGAATAACTAAATATGGGTCTAGTATACATTGCTGTATTATGTCATTTGTAGGGCTGGCCGGCGAAAAGACCACAACACAAAGACCCTTGAGAGAGATCCGGCTTGCTGTGCAAACTGGGATTTAAAGAAAGTGGTGCAATGTTATTTGGTATATTTGCTATTAGAAATTTTTTTAAACCTAAAATAAGCAAGATTGAAAGCTGGGGAAACCCTAAAGTTAGAGACATAAAGCATCCAATATAATAATCAGAGAATGATGGGTCAAGTACATTTTGTTTGCTAATTAATGAGTTTCTGTAATGTTTACTGATTTACATTGAGTACATATTTTTATAGGTGACAGAACATAAAAGAAAATACAGAGATTTGTGGTTTGTGCTTCCTTTTTGAAAAGACAACTACAAAGCTTTATGTCTATATATATCTGTATACATGTGTGTCTATCTATATATTTTTTTACCTTGCCTGTGAGCAATACCTGGGGGGCTGTCTATATATGTATATATTCCCCCCTCCACGTAGTATGCCTATGTCACTGAATCCTTGGGACTGGAAAATATTTCTTCATCTCCAAATCTGGCGTGTCTTTCACTATGATAGTCCCCTTTGCCTTCTGTGCCCAGTATGGTAATGACATTCCTCATGGCTGTGGCCTTGGTATTTGACACTGCCATGTGTAGTCCTAATCTATATTGGGGTCAGGATTAGACAGGCTTGCAGGACAGTAGTGGCAGAGGTGATCTGAAATAGCACATGATCCAAAAACTATATTTGAATTACATTAGGTTTATATTTAAATAGAACTGCCAGCTCTCTCAGTCTTCTACCACTCAGACCAAGCTGGCTTCTATACTCAGTCATGGAAACCGTCCCACCTTACCAAGACCCTTACTTAGCCATCTGTTTTGAAGTTTTACTTTCTACTCCACAAGGATTGAAACATTCGGCATATCCTTTACATATTCTAGAGCATCACCTCAGCATGACACTGTGTTTTGATCTATATTCTCAGTCTTCTTATTTTCTAGTTTCTAGAGCAGTGGGTGTTATTTTAGTGCACAAAATAGTGCATGACAATCATTTGGGGAATCTTAGAACCCATCCCCAGAAATTCTGATTTCATAATTCTAAGGTATGGGACAAGGAATCTGTCCCTTGTTTTTAACCAAGATTTCCCAGATGATTCTCATGTAGGGAGAATCTATGCAGTCCATAGTTTAAGAAACACTGGTCTACAGGATGAGATTTTCCTTTCTAAGTTTCCACTTGAACGGTGAAGCCCATCATTAAACTATTTCTGAAACTCACTCTGGCACTCATCACGTTACATCCATCACTTTCAGATTCTCTCTCCATAAACTCTTTTCCTAAAATTGGTATTTCTAATATTTAAAACAGAAGAAGAAACGCCTCTGCTATTCCTATAGAATTACTATAGAATCTCTTTCCTTCCTTTAGCTGGAACGTGTTCCCTAATTCTCCTTCTTTACTTCCCTAAATCTAAAATTTATTGCTACCCATTTTGGCCATTTATTGATTTCCTTTTGTTCTTTTAATTTCTGCTGTATTTGTTTCTGTTGATCAGCTTGTGCTTTTGAGTCTTTTCCATGACCAGTAAATACTGCCTTCTAGTGGTTCTTTTTCTTCCTGTTACCCCCTCCCCCTGCCCTTAATAAAATTATCCATCAGAGTGCTCATTTTCTCCCCCTCTTCTTGAATTCAAAAGACAGAAACAACTCCCCAAATTTCTGGGTTTCAGAGGGCAACTAGACTAGCACTTTTAAATTGCAGGAGATAATGTAAGTACATAGAAAAATATAACATAATATAAAGTACTTGCCCATTATTTTATGGTTCAGAAAACATTTTAAGACTTAGAATTTTAATAATTTCTTTCAAGATAAACTTTTACAATTAGTGTCCCTTGTTTACCGACCCTTTTGTTTTAATCAAACGGAACAGCAAAGCATACTGAACCACCAAAAAAATCTTCAAATTGTTACAGCAGTCAAAGACATAAGGATTCTCCTCTTCTGGTTTTCTTATCTCAGAGTGGCTGGGTGGAGGAAAGAACCAAAAACTATGGAGACCCGTCTGATATGGATCCTTTAATTCACAACGACCAAAACAAATAGATGTTCCTTTTCAATGTTTCTTTTTTTGGGAACCCAAAAATAAACCTTTTCTGACTATAATTCAGTGGAAAATCTGATGTAAGAAATTGAATAATATTACCCTAGTAATTAGCATAGCTCCGCTCCTCTTTTTCCTCAGTTTGACAGTCATTTAGTCTTGAAAGATACTAGTGCAGAAACAGGGAATGAAAAATATTGCACAAAACTAATGAAAATATACTCTTAGAATAGGTGAATACTAAGTTGAGTTGCTTGAAGAACAAAGGAAAAGTTTTTAAAACCTTTCATTAAATGTGAGGATGAGGAGAATTAAGACTTTTTGGTCATTGATAAGCAGGAAAAAATTTCTGAACAACATGAATACAGACACAATAAGGCCACCAAGAATTCCACGGGCATTTTATTGTCCCTGTCCTTTTCCTTGGTGTCTTTTTTGAGTCATGAGAGACCTGAGTTCAAATATGAGTATGGCTATTGAGTGCTAGAAAAAGGATTAAAGAAATTTAAGACTGCATGCTCAAAGATTCAGAAATAAAGTTGTTCAGATAATACCGTTATTGTCTAGTATATGGTATCTGTTTAATAATCCTTCAAACAAGTATGCTAAAGTGGTAAAGTCTTCACGTCAAACCTTAGCAACTTCTTTGTTGGCTAAATTTTTCCCATAAATTTTTCAATGAGTTATAACAACAATATGCTTAATATTAAGGCCACTGTAACAATGTGTTTTACCTCTTGAATCCTTAAAATTATCATTTTAAATAACTTTTGTATTTTCATTGGGAGTATGTTCCATGAACTATTTGCTTTTAATGATACTGTGCATATTGTGACATTGATTTTGATGATGATTTTAAGAAAATAGACTGCTGTTGTCTCTAACAATGGTTGTATCAATCCAGTGGAAACATCTGGATTTTAGAACGTTGAAATATGATTTTTTCTATAAAATTTTAGAGCTAGAAAATCACCTAACACAGAACGTCATTTTATGTATGTGAAAACTGAGTCCCAGAAAAAGTAAATAACTTACTGAGGGTCATATAGTTAATTAATGGCAGAACTGGGGCTAAAACTCCAGTCTCCTGACTCTGTCCAGTTGAATACTTATTGGTTGAAATAATTTCAAAGCTGTGTGACTGTTTTGCTAAATTATACAAGTATCACGTCAGTTTTAAGGAGTCCATAATTTCAATCGTATACATTGCATACACTCAATAGTTTTTCTATTTAGCTTATATTTATCACAAAGATAACAGTGTTTTCAAACAAGATTAAAGGAAGTTTGTGTATATAAAATGTGCTTTCTATAAGGCATGTGAATTTGCCAATGTTCCTACTACTTTGTGTAAATTGGCATCTACTCATAGCTTTGCTAAAATAGCAAAATATGCTGCTAGAATAAAAGTTTAAGTCATGAAAAAATTCAAGAAACCATGTTTTGTAATGAACAAGAAGTAAATATCTATATTTTAAGGTAAGGAAACAATGTTTAAGGGTGAATATGGAAGCCTTAAGAATCTGTCCATAAGTATATTATATTTGTCTCCTAAGGTGCCGCATTTAGGCATAAGATACAGAAAATACCATCTGTGAATTTGTACCATGAAAAGGTATTCATCTAATGCAAAGATTCACTTACAAATAAAAACAAATCTGTCCAGTCTGTTTTTTAAAAATGATGCTCTTTTAATGCCACAATCTTGCTTTGTTACTCATGTTTGGAGGTGATATTCTTAAGAATCACTATTTAACATCTTTCTGTGTTGACAGATAGTAACTACACTAGTTGGGGTGAAGATTAAATAATGTATATAACTGATGGTTCACTGTGTTGTATACTTGAGTATATTTAATAAAATATATGTAAAAAATAAAGAAATAATTACTATTATATGAATAAGCTATCTAGATTTTGTATTCAAAATATACTCATGGCTGTATGCTAAACTTTCTGCCTGTCTGGTTAGCACTCAAAAGATGGATATTAAAAGTATTTCAATTGCAAGTACATGTATTTGTTTCTATTTTAATAATCTTTCCATTTATATTATGAATATACCTCAACTAGACATGATAATATGCATTTTACAGTGTTATGATAATTATACAACTACTTAATGTCAATACAATCATTTCTTTTTTATAAATAACTGTGCTCAATCTAGGGAGATTGTGACATGAGTATTCTTTTGGTTAATGACACTTATGTTTTTCCCGTGGACATTCTAAGGGAGTAAGGCAGATTGAAATATCATTCTAGGTAGCTGAATGTTTGCCTATTTTTCCAAGAAGACTGACAGTTTTTCTCCTACATTTTTCCAGGATCCAACTGGAATATTCTCACTGGATAAAACCATTGGCCTTGGTACTTACGGCAGAATCTATCTGGTAAGTAGAGATAGATTATGTATTCATTTTTCATTCCCTGATAATAGCAATGACTGCAAGTCAAAACCCTTCACTGAAAATCAAATAATGCCAAAACACAACATTTCACTTTGAGGGATGATACAAAGTAAGACAACTCAGTAACACCTATGAGAATTATTACCAAAATAATTGATTAGATACCTATAGTAAACCAACCACACTGAAGATCTAAAAATTATTAGCAGAAAATTGATAAAATCACCAATGGAAAAGAACAAATACAAATAAGATGTACCAAAATAAAAATATTACTTGTTTTATAATATACATCCATACCACTCTAATCACTCACATTCAACTTTCAAACTAAATGTTACACAAAGGAAAGTTTCCATAGTATTCTTTATCATACTGTGTATGTGAGTGTGCACATGTGTGTGACAGAGTTTGCCAAAGAATCTAACAAGAAAACTCTGTATTTATTTAGTGATTATTTATTAAGCACAAAGTATATGCCAGGCATAGTCATAGTGTCTGGAGATAAAGTGATGAATAAAGCTTTTCTAAAACATGAGCCCCAGACCTCCCTGGCTCCTCTGGGGCTTATGTTTTAGAAATGTGTAATTGATTAAATGTGTGTATGTGGAGGTGGGGGAGGCATTGAGCGAGGCACATATATAAGTAAGCACACAAATAACTGTATAATTGTAACTGTAATATACTTTTTGTAAGATAATTCCTAGTGATATAAAAGGATAGAACAGGGGGCTTAATTTAGATTTAATGATTCAGCATTGGCCTCCGTGGGGAAGTGACTAGTAAACTGAAAACAGGAGTTAATCAACAAACTGAAAACCAAGCACAGTTATGGTTGTGCAGGATGATGTTGATGCATTCTAGGTAGAAGCACGGGCAGTGTTAAGGGCTGGCTTGGCTATGGGGGTGCTTTAGTGGCCTTATCACTTTGATCAGGAGCCCTTCCTCCACCATTATTTGGGAATATACATTTTCTCAATCTTGTAAAAGTTTCTGTACAAATGCAGTGTTCCTCTTCCCCCAGCCTGTCTCTCAAAAACTACCACACTGTCCCTAGGCTGATCCTTACTATAGACAAGCCCTCTACTAAGCCCTCTGCTTGCCAAGCTTTGTTATTTTAGGGCTACATCTGCCCAAAAGGGGCTTCTTTTAGAATTCATCTACTTAGATTGAGGTGGGGGAGATGTTAAAATTTTGTACAAAAGTGCCTATAACATAGAAGTTGAGCAGTAGGAACGGCATTGTTGAAGGGTCTTAAAATCAGAAAGAACTTTGGTGAATACAGAGAGTAGAGAAAATGCCCTTATTCATGACAAAATTTTTAAAACTGTCTTGACCATACCTATTAATAGAACCAATAAGCTATATACAGTGATGTGATACATAAATATATTATGTTACTTCAGTTGCATCCCAGACTGATTAGTTAACATTTGTGTGATCCAGGTGAATTTTGCCACCTTATATATAAAAGTTCCTCTTCTTTGTGGTACATTTACAATCTCCATGGCTCTATACACATTTTAAGTCCTGAAGGGTGTGTGTTTAAGGGGTGTGTGTGTGTGTGTTTGTGTATACTTGTTTTGATTTGATGTTATAGAGCTTTCTCTATGACCAGATCATAGGAATAAAAGCTTCAGCCATATAAGTTAAAAAGCAAAGCTAAGGTTAGATAACACAAAAAGGTTTTTCATCATCAAGCATCAGAACTGTGACGACATAAAAAGAAGAAAAGTCAAGAGGGTAAAAAGGTGAGTTGCACATGATAATTCACTTTTTAAACTAAGGTTTATTGAGGTATAGTTTATACTCAGTAAAATTTACCCTTTTAAGTGTACAATTTTATAAGGTTAGGCAAACACATTTAGTCATGTAACTACCACCAGAATCAGGATATAAACCCACAATACTTTGTTCCCTATATTTAATACTACTACTTTTTATTTAGCTAATTATCTTTCAGAGCATTTAAAAAGAAGAAAGTATTTTTATTTTTATATATTAATTTGAGTCATTTCTGGAAACTTCACTACTTTGGGTAAATTCAAGTTTCTCTCTGAGTATGATAGAGACATTAAGATTTTTCTCTTTATGTTTGTTTTTCAGCAGTTTAAATATGAAATGTCTAGGATTTCTGGTGTGTATGTGTTTTGTAGGGTATCTATCATCGTTGGGGTTCTTTGAGATTCTTGGATATGTGATTTGACATTATATTATTTGGGAGAGATTATTGGTCTTTATCCCCTCAAATATTTCTTCTTCCTTATTCTCTTTTCCTTGTGGAAATCCAGTTTCATAAGTGTTAGACCACTTGATGTTAACCCACAGCTCTTGGATGCTCTGTTTTGTTTTGTGTAGGTGTGTGCATGTTTATTTGTTTTTATCCTCTTTTCTCTTTGTGTTTTGGTTTGGTTTGAGTTTTTGGCTATATTCAGTTTCACTGATTACTTTCTCATCTCTTCTGAGTCTACTGATGAGACTGTCAAAGGCATACCTTAGCTCTTTATTGTTTTTATTTCTAGCAGTTCCGCTTGACTTTTTTTATAGTTGACGTCTTTGCTGAAATCTCCATTTGCTCATGTATGTTTTCCATGTTTCACTAAAGCCTTTCACATATTAATTATAGTTATGTTAAATTTTCTCTCTCACTGTTTGAATATCCAAGTCATCTCTGGGGCTGGTTAAATTGCTTTGTCTCTCAAGAGTCTTTTTTTTTTCTTGTTTTTCTGTTTCTCAAAATTTTTGTTTGAATGTCAGACATAGTATATAGAACAGTACAGGTTGGAGGAAATACAATTTATGTCTTGAAGTGGGCATACTTGTTCTGCTAGGTTGTCAATATGGGAGGTTGAGTCAATCTAATAAGATGAGCTATGTTTGAGTTATGTTGTTGCTGTGGTTACCCTCAGTTCACTACTAGCTCCAAATTCCTTTTTTACCTTTTCCATGGGGGTTGGTTTGCTAAAGGTTTTTTCTCAATACTCCCATCCTACCCTCAGCTTTAGACCTTCCCTGTGCATCTGTGCCTCAGAGAGATTCTCTGTCCATGATCTCGTGCCTGTCACAGTATACAGTGGTATACTGTTATTGCCCCTTACTAAGCACTTGCTACTCTGGTAGTGTAGAGCAGGGACGAGTTCTCTGTTTTCCTGATTCGGCCTCAGTCTTTGGCAGATCCTGTGCCTCTGGGTCATGGGAGTAGGACATTCTTAGTTGTTCTTCCCCTCTGCTGATGGTGGCTCACTTCTAAATGGTCTGGGCCCAGGATTAATTCCTGCCCCTCCCCAGAAGTAGAGGAGTTAATTTTTACATTTCCTCCAGCTGCAGTAGGTCTTCATTGTACCCTGGAGGGAAGAGGCTTTTCTGCCCTTCCCCTAGAGTTTCAGGCTTTTATTCCTTAGGGGGAAAGGAATTAGACATGGTTTCATGCTCTTCCTACTGCAGTGGCTTCTCCTCTCCACCAACTCAGTAGCATAAATCCGTGAAGAAAAACCTGTGAATAATTCCTCTCATATCTGTGGCTCCCAAGAGTACTCTCATGCTAATCTATACTTGGTCTATAGCAGTTTATTATAAATTTATCTGAGTTCTTTATACCAGCTTCTCTGATGACCCTGTCTTCCCGTGTAGGCACAGGCGAGCCAGTGCTCACATCCCACCTCTCCTTGCAGGTGTTTGTACTTCTTATGACTTGCTGCTGGTGGGTTGCCTTGAGACCTTTTTGGGTTCAAGAAAAGTTATGATTATTATTAAGCTTTTTCTTGTTAGGTTGAAGGTAGAGCATTATTTCCAGCTTTCCACATCCTCATCAGGAGCCAAAAGTCCATGCCAATTCCTTTTAACTGAGTTTTCATGAAGCATCTACCATAGGTCCTGTATAAATTTATAATTCCTATGAATTTTATATATACCTACTCAGATCAAGAAATAAAAAAACACTTTCTACCACGAGATCTTCAAGGTAGAAACCTCTTTGTTATAGAAGTTATATGAGTACAGGTGCTTTATTTATATTACACAGATTTTCCTTTGCCACTTTCATGTGACCTCCTTTTTTCTACTTCAAATTAATTTCCTTCTGTAAAAAGTTTTGGGATGGTGGCATTGTATGTCAATACCTTCATGGAAAACAATCTTGAATATACAGAAAATGCTTTTAAAATGTTCATACTCTTTATAACAATAATCCCACTTTTGAAAATCTGTAAATATGAAAAATATAGAAAAATCATAAAGATATTCATTTTAGCAGAAAGGTAGCATATTATGGTGAAAAGAGGGCCTGTTTTAGAATTAGGCTGACCTGATTCAGTACTCACTTAACCATAAATTAGCTATGACCTTGAGCAAGCCATTTAACCTCTGGGTATTACAATTTTCTTATTTATAAAATGGAGCTAGTAGTACCTACCTTGCAAGAATTGATAAAATTTAGAAACAATGCATATTAAATACTTGGCACATGGTAGAGATCTTTTAAAGGTAGCTATTAATATCATTATTACTGTTACTATTATTCATAAAAAGACAAATTCAGCAGAATCCTAAATATAAAAAATAAGATGAGATAAATTACTTTATATTCAGTCAATATACCATTGCTCTGAAAAGCAATGTTTATGAAGATATCTAGCATAATAGAACTATGTTTATGATGTTAAATAAAGTATTCCATATTGTATATATACTCTACACCTATGTTACCACATGTACATGAAAATGGTAAATTAAATGGTTAGAATAGTGAGATATTGGATATAATTTTCTATTCTATATTATTTCTATTCAGTTTCTAATGTTTGTAATACATTATTTAGGTAGAAGATACATGCACATATATATAAATATATATACACACACACATATATAAAAATATATATATACGCACACATATATGTGCATGTATGAGACAGTACCAGATGCTATATAAATACCCTGTACAGCAAAATGGAAGCCTGATACTGTTCAAATTTAATGTCAGAGTGACTCATAGAGTCCTTTGCTTTTTCAGTGATGCCAACCACCTCCCCTGCTGGTGTTTGTTTTGGTTAAGGTCTCTCCAGTGTCTTCCAGCTTGTTGTAAGGCCTCTTTCACTGGCAGGTTTCCAGCTGTCTGCTTAGGTCTGTGCATGTTGAAATGAAGGCCAAGTTGCACACTCACTCCACATTGTAATCCTTTTCCTTTTCTGCTTTTTCTTCTAATTAGGTGTCTACCTTTCTACGCTTTCCCACCTCCTGCCAGTACAAACCTCACTTAAAATTGTGGGTTTTATTTTTCTCTCTCTTTTTAGAAGAAAGGGTTCCTCCTTCTTCACTCTCACCTAGTAGAGCTATAAAACATAGTTTCCTCTTTACTTTTAGCCATTAGTCTCATCACTTAAGAGTTGTCATTTGAATTGGAGGAGAATTTGCCCATGTGAGACCATATTAACAAAAATAAATTAGGTTGGAACTTGTTTTTAATGGTACTATTTAAAAATAAACAAGTTCCCAAAGAGCAGTGTACACAGCGACACCTCAGTTATTTTACAAAATATTAAGAAAGAGAGCAAGACCCTTTGGGGTGGCATAGTGGGTGGCAACCTGCCTCTCCCACTGTCTGACACTACACATGTAACTGACTTTTCTGAGCCCATTTCCTCAACTGTAAAACAAATACATAATCTCCAGGGTTTTGTCTAGCTCTTTGACAATAATGTAGCACAGTTCATGGAACTCAATGAAACTTAAGCTGCTCTTATTTTTACTGTCATCAACATAATAACAACTGTTGTATAGTCCCTTACCACCTTGCAAAATAGAAGTTGATTATTGGCTATTATTTGAGTAATTCCTCATTTCACCCAATTATTTCATCATGTATTTCTACCCTTTCCTCTATTTTCCACCTGGTATTTTGCCCAGAAACTACAATGATACCCAGTGCAAAAGTAAACCTGGATAGCACGTATATTGGGAAGGCAGGATGCTTCATTATATGTTACCGGTATCTAACACTATTTTGTTAGCAGAATAATAGTGAGGTAAGACAATGAAATGAACCTCCAGAATGATCCAGTTTGCCTTGACCTTCATAAAGTCTTTCCTGCATTTCTAACCTCAATTATCTATTTCCACATTGCCAGTTGCATGTGGTGAGGGCAGAAAAATGAGTAGGGAAAGGTTCAAGGAACTAATTAAAGCAAAGGAAAAATTCACCTGAAATAGGGTAAACCTCTACAATTGGATTTAGAGCTTAATTGTCACATGTGCCTGATACCTAGTTGGAACTCAATACTGGTGGAAGGAAGGGACTGTCACAGATATCTTGTTATTCTAAAACTTAAAAACATACTCTGGGCATAAGTAAGCAACTATCCTTGTGAGGTATTAGAGCAGTCATCTGCCCCTTGGTAGTCAGCAGATTAAGTCAGCTATATGAAGGTGTGGCATTACAGCATTTCAGTCAAGAGCAAATTCCTGAATTGTTTGCATTCTGGAAGTGCACCACTAAATATGGAAATTTATTTTTGTAACTATCCAATGTATTATTCTTAAATATGATTTTTAAAATCACTGCTTGACACATATCCTTTACTTGGAGAGATTTAGGTTTATTAGTTACATTTTCTGAGTTTGAAGTTGGGCAGGGAATGGAAACAGAAAAGCAGGAAAGAAACGTCCTCAAAGTTGATGACATACAATTTATGATATTGTAAATTAAGCTTCAGAAACATGGTGCTGACATTTGGGTTGCCTAGCCACTAGGCCTATTGGATAGGGGTTTGAGTATTTTTCCTTTTAGGCTGAAATTATAGTGTTTATTTGCCTACCAAATGTCTAGCACTGTGAATGCTTTCTTTTTAGGTAGGAAAGTTTCCTCACATCCTTGCCATTTTGCAAATATAGCTCAATTAAGTCAGCCAACAAATATTGCTTGAGTGCCCATAAAGTGCATAACACTGTGCATTTCATTATACATTGCAAACCTCAGAAGCAGGAGCTAATGCTGAAGCTGAGTTGAGGCCACAGGCTTCCTGGGCGGTTGTGCCTTCCTAGTGCAGTACCATTAAGTCCAGAGCCTTCTCATGGCTCCACCTTCTTTCTGTGACATGGCCTCCTTGTGATAATATGCCTCAAATGTAGGGGTTGGTCTTTCTTAAGTAGACCCTCAAGCTCCATTAGCATAGGAAACATTAAATTTATCCATTAAATAAAAACACTACTTTGAATGTTTAAAACTTGCCATAATAATTTTTTAAAAAAATATTTATGAAATGAACATTATGTTCCAAACATTGTGTTAGGCAATAGGTGCTAGTTAGAATGATCAGAAAACATTTTTTTGGGGGTGGTCATTTTTATTGATTTAGTTTTAGTAGCCATAAGGAAGGAGGTTATTTGCCTCATGATTATGACCTCTACATTTGGGGAGGGAGTGATGGGTAACAGGAAGGAAAAGGAGAGCTAGGATGAGATTGGGCAAAAAGAGGGAGGAAATAAAGGTTTCTTTTTTCCCCCCTGGATATCAAAAATCTAATTAAACTTCTAGCTGAGACTCTAGGAACAAGTTTTTCCTCAATAAGAGAACTGAGGTTGAGTATTTGCAGTGGGGTTGAAAAGAACCAAAATAGGTTAAATAAATTGAGTCTCAGGGGACCAAATTAGTGGAAAGTGCTGAAGCTTAAAAGCCTTGAAGAAAATGGAATATTTCTATCTTGGCCATGACATCTCTCCAACTGTGGAATATAATCCAGGCTCTGAGTTGTAGGCTTGTCTTTTTCTTTTTGTGTCATACCAAAATTTACTTGTGACAAATGTTGAGGGAGGAAGAAGCAATAGCATGATAGGAATGAAAGGTGAAAGTAAAAATCAAATGTGGTATTTGTGCTCTCAAGAGGCCACAATTAAATTTTTTTCATTACTACTCTAGTCTTTTTAATAAGTTTACAGATATACATGGAGAGAACTGCAAATTCTATATTTGGTTTGTTGGGGTAAAACAAAAACCATGGTCTCATATTTTCAGATACTTAATAAATTGACTGTCTGAAGTTGTTCTAGGGGTACAATAGACAAATTTAAATGTATGAAGACAAATATAAATTTCTAAACAAAAGCCAAGACTATAAACTATAGTATGGTAGCTTTGGTCAATCAGAAAAAAGCATCCTTACATAAATGTTTTAAATAATGTATAAATCTCTGTGTGGAAGAATAACACAGATACTTAAAGACAGATATTCAAAATTGCATAATTGATGCTTAGCTTAAACTCTTAAAGCTGTTTTTAATAATATATCAGTTCTAGGAAAATTTATGTGGACAAGCTTTTATAATCCATTTTAAAGAGTGGTGGGAGTAGGTATGGGTAGTGCTAAAAGCACTAATATACTCTGTCTAATATATTGAAAATCAAGTTTTGTTTTATTTTGCATACATATATATTTATATATACTATATATGCATATACATATATATACAAAATACACATATATGAATATATAATATATAATTATACAGAATATAAATTTATATGTATACACACACACACACACATGGGCTCATGATCAGATTCTCAGTAAATTCAGTGAAGGTGGTTGAAATATCAAGAGTTCATGGTTTTCTTAATCCACTAGTAGTTAACCACTAATAACCAGTTACCTAGGTCCTCACCACATTTCATGCAACACTTTGGAAAACAGTATTTAGGCAGTTCTAACTCTTGCAATAAGAATGAGTCCTAATTTGATTTCAGGACTTTCCTACATTCTACCATATTTGTATATCTGTTTTGAAGGTAATTTTGTGGGTGATGCCAAAATTGCATATAAAAATTAATGTGCTGCTGTAACTCTATGGAGGTGTCAAAGGAAAAGTGGAAGCTCTTACTTCTTTATATTGCTGGGGCTACCCCAAAGGCAGGCTCTTACAAAGAGTCCATGAGTAAAGGTATGCTAGAATATCAAACAATATCAGAATATATAAGCTGTTTGGAATGTGCAGTCTGGTTTTTTCCCTGCTTGGCTACACCTAAGTTATAACAAATTTTTCCTCTACCAGAGCATGGAGAAAGAGAGGAGCAGTGAGGTGTAAACTGTGTGTCATTTTAATTGGAGCAATAATGATATGAAGGTGGTTTGTGTTTAATTTGTGTTGGAAAAATAAGAAAGCCCCTTTTAGGTTTGTCATTTGTAGGCAAGTCCCTTTATGACTAGGATAAAAAGGTTGGATTATTCAGGGTCCCCTGAGGGAAAAGAAGATTCATTATATTCTAAGCACTTCCAGTAACATTTTATATAAATCATTAACTCTAAAGAGAAGCAAAACAAAACAAAAACATCACCACAATCAAAAAGGATAAGTCTAAGGGTCCTTAGAGAAGGACCACTTTTCTTGACTCTGAGAAAAAATTGTAATTAAATAAAATGATTTGGTATACAAATTGGGTGAGAGACAAAAAAGACGGAGAATGAAATACTAGTTACTCTAGAGATCGTGAACTCAGTGTCCTAAAAATGAGGAACATCTACCAAGGGCTTACAATGTGTCTAGTGCTTAATTTGCATAATGGCATTTATGGTGTATAAGGGAGTTATGAGGTGGGTATCTCATCGTCTCACGAATGATGAAACTGAGGATCCGAAAACTTGACTTACTGAACAAGTTTACAAAGCTACTAAGTCATAAAGTCAGGAGTCAAACCAAAATTTGCCTGGTCCCTCAGTCTGTGCTCTTTATTAGATCAAAAAGCATCCAACCAGATCAGCCAGTGGGGAAAAAAATACCTGCCCAAGTACAAAAGTTTACAGGAAACTGATGAGGTGAGATCAGTGATGAAGATCATTTATGAAGTGTCCCTCCAGCATATTTGTTTACTTGATGATGGGCACTAAGACACACACAGTTTAAGGTACTTTTTCTGGGACTTAGTACAATTTCAGATAAGCAGATGGGTTTTAATAGGACACTTGAAGTTCATGAGTAAATTCCTACTCAGACTCCTGGAAGCCCTAGGTAGGCAGAGAAGTGCTTGCTGTCATTCCTTTACTCTCTTCTAGTGAGCAGGGGCCTGTCTCCAGGGCCCAAGACATTTTGCCTCAGTTGCTGCTCCTTCTGGGATCCCTAGGGAAGAGGAAAGCAACAAAGGATCTTGAAAGTTGGTGCCTCTCAAAGATGAAACAGAACCTCTTCATCGCCTTTGTGGATGACTGTTTTCTGATTGGTGGGGAATTTGAAAATTAACAATGTTCTTTAAAAAAATTGTGTATTTTCTAATAGATGCATCACAAGGAATATGGGTAAAAATTGTATGTGTGTGCACATACAATTTAGGTACCATTGTTTGTTCCCTACCTAAGAATAGGAATTCTCCCACAGTCCATGGAGGAAAAAATTACATGCAGAGATAAGTTACATGTAGGGGTCATTAAATTAGAAAGCTATAGGCTGGCAGAGGAAGAGAGTTGAACAGGTGGATGGAGACAGGTTTGGCATTGAGATGAGGAGGTTTATACCAGGTGTGCTGCTTAAGTAAAATTCTCATTAGACTGTCCCATCAGATAGGGATGCATGTTTCAACAGAACTTATAGCTTGAGGGTTTCCTGGTGGTTAACCTCTGCAAGAATTTTGCAAGTAGTCAAGTTCCTCCCACTATGTCAGAAAATAAAGTGTTGCAGTGACAGTAGAAAGCTAGCTACAAGGCTTGGAATGGATTAAGAATTCATTAGTTTGCAAATTTCTTCAGGGGCAAGTATTAATACTTTCTCATTTTGGCTATACGTCCGCTAGTGAAGTGCCTTGCACACAGTAGGCACAAGGGCATCAGGGACCTATGACAAGCAAAAACTTCAATGTAGATATCTTAGTATGGTTTTATTGCTCTTTTTCTTCTTTTATTATCAGTGTAATAATTATCCTTTTATTATACTGATAATAATGTAAATGACATATAAATTATCCTTTATAAAGTCTTCTATAAGTTGGTATTATGAAAAAAATTAGGTGTGTCCAGAAAATCTGTCTAATCACCTTTGTAATTCTTTGGGAGTAGCAGAATACCTTATACAATAGGTGCTTGGCACAATTTCTTATGGGACTAAAAACATGTATGCAAAAGTGACTCCTTCCCAAATGATACATGTCAACAGGGGCTCTCTGCAGATGTGCCTTGATGGGAAAGATTGACCCTGTTAAGCCAATGTTACAGACAGGTTGTCCTTTCAAAATTATACCACCTAAGTAACTTTCTATTCTGACTATTAAAAAAAAGGTGTCACTGTGTAGATATAAATATTTCCAAAGGATCGAAATATTAGTCTTACTTTTTTTTATTACTTTCTGCTGAATGAGTCATTCAGGAAGCTTGAAAGAGTCTATTTTTTCTCAGGTTGCTGTAGTTTGCTGTAGTGCTGTCGGCATGACCAAGTGTAAGGATGGTTTCAAGAAAGCCTCATACCTTCAGGAAGATGTCTAGAACATGTGCAAATATTTTCTGACTTATAATATTGGCGGCTGTTAGAAAGAAAAACACATAAATAAGAGCCTACAAATGTCTTTGCTTCTCTTAGCCTTCTACCAGTGCTTGCCAGTTGCTGTAATGGGTTTTTTAACTATCTTAAATATTAGTGAGTTTCAAAAAAAATTAAGTGCCCAAAAATGTTAAGCTCTAAAAAGTTTTAGTTATGTGGATTTTGCAGGTCCTTCACTGTCAAATATATGTTGACCAACTTGCCTTGGTTTTGGGGGTACTTTTCTAGTTCCATGTCCTGGGAAACTTTCATTGGTCTGCGACATCATATGTGTATGCTTGATTTATGTCCTTTCGAACTTGAGTAACGTGCTGTACTGAGTAAGAGATAGTTGTATTCTCCCCTCAACTGCACTCAGAGCAGAACTAACACATGTGAGTTGAAAGGTGCAAGCTAGTTTAATATAAGTAGAAAACAGACTGGTGATATTTGTAGGGAGCAGTGTGTATTTATCCCAGCCAGTACAATGTGAAAATTGGCTTGACTGATTCGTTCACCACCACCACTACTACCCCCTCCAAAAATATACAGAAAGAATTAATTGACTGGTTATTTGATGGAAATTACCAAGACATTTGTTGACAACTAGTACCCATAGCCTTACTAAAATGGAAAATGGATGTTTTATATTGCATCCAAAAGACTTTTCAAAAGAGACTTCTCAGGAAAATCTTAATGCTTGGACTTCAAGGGAGGGAGATTAAAAAAGTATGACTCACTGTCAACTTACTTTGCTGAGGCTCTTCAGATGGGATGTTCTGGTATGAGTCCAAACCTTACCAGACTAACCTTCCCCCCTTCCTTCCACCTTTTTTATTTATGGCAGTGGCATGAGTGACAGGTGAGTTGCATTGGGAGAGGGTTTACAGAAATCACTTATAATGTGGCCAGTTAATTTACACAAGGTAATTCATTTAAAGAAACAAATAGCAAAGTAACTCTTTGTGTGATTCCTTTGAGGCTGAGCTGTAAACCATCCTCACTCTCTACAAATCAGGAGGATTAGTATTTTTTAAAAATAGGCAAAGGATCTCCCTCTCTACAGCAACTGGTAAATAAAGTAATATGGTCTCAACTCCTTTAAAATGCTTATTTCTTTTGAATTTTATTGGTGCTGTAAATTATCTTGCCATTTACTCACATTTTATATATCATTATGTACTTGGTAAAGAATTACAATACAGTTTGAATGAGTTACACTAACAAAGATTTAGTGCCTGAGGATGCCTCTCAGGTTTATATAGAAGCCAAAGCCACCTGAGTCTCTTTAAGGTTACAGTTTGTCATCTATTTGCATTAAAACCTGCAGAATGAGATGTGGACTCAAACAACTTCACTTGGCCCCAGTCATGCTTTTCATTCTAAAAATGCTGTAAGGACAAGAACTAGATAATATACATTGCTTCTTCAATATCCCCTGTAGAAGCACTATGTTGAATCAAATTTTGTTGGTTAATTATATATTTTTTGTGGTTTCTTTATTCAAAACTTATATTCCAAGTATGGGAGTGAGGGAAATAAAGAGAACAAAAGGAGAGAAATAGAAAGGTGAGAGAGACGTCAGAACTATGGCTATCAGATTTGACAAATAAAAATATAGGATGCCTAGTTAAATTTGACTTTTGATAAAGAACAACCTTTTTTATTGTTAGTGTGCCCCAATAGTATATACTTAATACTAAAAAAGTTATTTATTTGCAGTTTAGATTTTACTGGGCTTGTCCTAGACTTTATCTGCCAACCTTATCTAGCACCAAATTTACCTAGGTCACAGATTTGCCACCTGCCAATCCTGTTTTAAGAAGTAAGAGTGAGACTGTCTCTCCACCTGCTGTGATATGGCAGACATGGCCAATTCAGCCTATCGCAGAAGCTGCCAAAGGGGAGGGAGGATGTGGTCTTCTGGTTCTAGAACTGGTAGTACTACCAGCTTATTCTGCCAAAGGTTATTTCGTGCTGCTTTCAGATCTTCATAACAAAGCTTTGCTGGTAGTTGCAGGGGACACTGATTCCAAGTGAGTAATTCTCTCTGCACTGAAGAGCTGAGTAGAAGAGCATTTTGCCTGCTCAGTCCCCTGGCTGAAGAAAATAATTAAGATCACATCTTTTTTCTTACTCGAAAAGTAGAAGGGCTCTGGGCTGCTGACTTGATTAATTTACTCTTCAGTTTTTATTGTGCCTTATCTGGCTCCAAGCACCTGACGGGATTGTAATCGGCATGATGTTTGTTTATTTTAGTAAAAGACCTTATGTTTTTAGGTTTCACAGGCCAGGCTGTCACTGGCTTCAATCTACAGATTGCTCATGGAAAGACCATTTGTGTTGTTTAGAGTCCTGTTGCATGTGGTCCATTTCCTTTGTGAGTTGTGAATTAAATCATTCATTTTGCATGTGGTACTGGAAGGTTTACCTAAGGAAAGATACAAAGGGCATGAGTGATCTACAGCGCAAAATAGAGGCAGTCTGCCAGCAGAACTATTTAAATCCAGTCATCATATCATGCTGCTGCTCCTAATTCCCTTAGGATGGCCCATACAATCTCCTCTCTATTCTTTTCCTTTGGTAAATAAATGTTTCCTCAAGGACAACTGATAATCTGCAAAGGAAGAGTGCTTCTGTAGATTTTAAGAAGATTCCTCTAGCAGTATACTGGAGGTCTCCAGTTGATGTTGCACTATTAGTTATGCCCTCTCTGGATTTTCCAAGAGTTCCAGTAGAGAGAAAAATAGAGCCTGAAACAATGTCACCATCTCCAAACTCTTTCAGGGACTTCGTTTGCTGGACCTTCTACCATCATCCACTCTTTCTAGTGCTTCAGGAAAAACTAGTTTCTAAATAAGAAGTAGGTAAAGCCATGCATTATAATGTAAATATACAAAATAAATAAATCTTGAATTCTAGCCAATAACAGTTCAAGTTACCAGTAAGGGCTTCCTATATACTAGACAGTATTCTATATACTTTACAGGCATTAACTAATTTGATCCTCATAGAAATCCCATGAGATAGCTTTTAGAAAAGTTATTCTCATTTTGTATATGAAGATGCCTCGCAGAGAAGTTAATTAACTTGCCCAAAGTCATGCGGTAAGTGGCTAGGCCAGGTTGGAAACCAGATTTCTCTGGCCTGCAAAGCTCTCACTTTTAACTAGGCTATATAAAACTACAAGAGGACTGCTTTATACGTGATATAGTTGGATCACTGAGAACCTAGAAGGTGGTTCTACCAAGCCCTCAAGGAGTGTTTATGATGAGGCTCCAGTGTATACAACTCTCCTGGTTTCAGTAGCATTATTGTTTTCCTCTAGTCAGTCTTCAGACAGCCTTTCTGATGAAGACAGGGAGAATTAGAGAATTATCTTTTCAGTCAATTGACAAAGTCAAATTACATGGTACGTTTTATGGGGAACATTAGAAACTACATGAGAAATAATTACCCATTCATGAAGTTCCTGTTCTGAATAGTAAATATTGAAGAAGAATTCAATAAAATTTTCCCACTGAGAGCTAGCTTTTATTTTTAAGAATAAATTTTATGTAAAAACCTTTCAACAGCAAAGTGTCTGGTACACAGTACAGGTTTTAGAACCAACCAGGGCAGAAATAAATTAGACATGCTATTGATACTGTGCTATACAATTTCAAGAGGGAAAGCTCTTCTCTCAAAAAACTAGACAGTAGACACATACTAGTTAAAAAAGTAATCTCTTTGATTTGAGCCCTGGCCAGGAAGGTATCAGTTTAGTTTCATGGAATAGATTCTAAGTAGTAAGCTGAAAATTCATTTAGGGACTACTTTGACAGGAGTTTGAAGTCCGCAGCTTCCATCCTTGTGTCATCAAGTCTGCCTAGTGCCCTGCCCTGCCACAGTGGGAGCAAGTGTTTTGGTGCAACACAGATCTGCATTTAACTCCATGAGGTGAGTGACCAGGAGGTGGGTCACTTACCATCTCTAAGCCTCAGTGTCATGAAAATAACAGGGACAATAAAATCCATTGTGTAGTATAGTTATTATTATCCCCATGAGAGAACATGCAAAAGCCTATTATCAATACTGAAAATGTTATCAAAATGTTATTACCACTGAAAGTAGGGGAATGGTAGAGGAATGCCTTTCTTTAACAAATTTTATTTTAATATTTGCTGACTGAGGCAAATGAGGAAGAATAAACTCTACTGCAAGACAGAGCTGGAAGCTGCAAGTCATATTCTTTACAGACAATAAAATTCAAGCTGAGAGGGAAAGTGACTTACTTAAGGTCAAATAAATAAAGGTGTAAAGCCTTACTTTGTTATATAAATACCATATTCCTATCACTTGCTAACTCATACTTAATCATTAAAGGCTTCCCAGATATTAACTAATACTCTTATTTCCAGGTAGTCATCCCCTAAGTATCCTACTTCCTTCTGGGGAGCTGAAGATGAAATGTCTCATTTTCCCTCTCTTACCATACTGTGAATAGTTAAAATGGTAATAATTCAAGTTTATAGTAATAACTATTATCTTGTTATACCACTGAAATCATGTTTTTGAAATAAAAAATGACAACTTAAAGGTACCTCTAGGCTCTTATAAGTGACAGCTATGAGTAAAGGACATTATATTAAGGAGGTTTATTGGTGTTCATCAAAATGCAAGGAGAAAAATATTTCACACATCAGGCTTTATTGACTCCATCCTCTGAAAAATGCATCCTCTGTCTTTAACTTACATCAACCCCACTTCATATCTCTTTCCCTTGGCAAGTTTATTTATTTTTGTTTTATATCCCCTCTCCTTATTTTTTTTCCTTTAGATACTAATGATTCCAAGTGTGGTAAGCAACCATAACAGATATAAGTCTCCTTAATTTTTTGTACAGAATCTGGGGACATGTAAAAGATACTTAGTTGACTTTTGAGTCACTTTCTGCCTTATATTCATATGCTTTGTATTATTATGTAAAATTTTGAGTAATTTGTTCCAGGTACATTAAATGAGAATGAACCTTTGAAAGCACTGAAATCAGGTGAAGGTCTGGCCTGCTGCACCTTAATATGTCTCTCTGTATTGTTCCTTATATGGCCCTGTAACAGTGAGACAGGGACCATGGGCTTAGACAGAGTAGGGTGGGGGCCTCCAGAAAAAGCAAGACAAGATATTTACAGTCAAAGCAATGTAACAATGTCAAGTCCCTATCAAAACTCTGTGTTCAGCATTATGCAAAGTCAAGGTCACACTAATTCTCTAGGGTAAAGATATCAGACTAGGAATATAGACATCTTCATTGAGATCAGTTAAAGGTCAAAAGGCCAGGAGCAACTTGGCCTGGAATGTTTGAGTGTTCTGCAAGGGTATCTCAGCATAACCTGTGACTTCTGTAAACAGCCCTAGCAAACAGACAACAACCCAGCCCACCTTGAGGGCAGGGCAGGTGGTACAAGTCCACACCCTAAGCCCTCAGTTCCCAAAAGTCCTTAACTGCCTATAAATCCCCTAGACAACACACCACCCCAAGCTGTCTTGTCTCTTCCTGGTGTGAGCCAGGAGCTCTTTCCTCTCATTTTATTCCTAAATAAAAGCCTCTACCCTGGCTCTCCTACCTTTGGTGTTTGCTAAGTTCATTCTTTGACTCTGCAAACAAGAACCCCAGCATCAACAGGTGAAATAATCATTGATAATAGATATGCAGGGGGCAAGAGACAGTAGGAAAAGAGAATGAATGAAAGAATATATACCTGTGGATCTCAGTGTTGCATTCTCTCCAGAGCAAAGCATTATTTGACATGAATTAAAAGTGTTTAAGCAACATTCTGAGCAGAGGCAGTATCAGGCCTGGACTTGTTGCCTTCTGATGGATCAGAATGCCCTTATTTTTGTATTTCTGTGGTTCTCAAGCAGGAGTGCATATCAAAATCCTCTGGAGGAATTATTTGAAAAGGCAAATGCTCAAGGTCCACTCTAAGGGATTCTGATTGGGAACCACTGCCTAGGTGAACTTGACATACTAGGTATAAACCAGAAATCTTAGAGAGGGTTTATTACCTTTTTCAGAAGTGGGAAAAAAAGTGCTGAGAGCGGAGAGATTTGACTCAATATGGTTGTGATTTTCAAGAAAGATAACCCAGACCAAAAATATGTCCCACAGACAAACCTGCCGCATTCCTTGAAATTCCCACTATGAGAGAGTCATTCCTTTTGGCTTCTTACCAAAAATCACCTGTTACATACATATTATAAATTAAGTAATGCATTAAACCGCTAATTAACACTTTAGCACAGATGAGATTCGGTCTCACTTTAATCCCATGGGAAATGAGGCACAAGGCAGTTAAATGATTCTTCATGGCCTTGAGGAGGGGAGAGAGAATATGGTAACACAGTTGTTCCCATGAAAAGCAAAGCCAGATGTAGCACCTCTGTAAGAGGAAAGAGCCTTGAGGGCAACACGGGAGGGGCCAGTGAAAGGAGGGAAGGGAATGAAGGCAAAATATACTTTACGGAAGGTTATCCAATTGCCCTTGATGGAGGGAGCCTGCTTCTCTTGCTCTCACAGGCTCAAGTCTCTCTTGCATGGAATGACCCTCCACTGACCCTTGTTCATTTAAATGCAAAGCAACAAGAGGAGAAGGGCTAGAGGGACTTAATCCTGCCATTTAGATCACACAGTATTAAATAGCTGACTGATTTAGCCTATTCAGTGAAGAGAAAACACATACACATATATTCAAAGCAACAGTTTTTCTGTCAATTCAGGGAAAACAGTTAAACTGTGTTAGTTAGACCAATGGAGAAACAACTTCCTCAATTTTTTTGCAAATGCCATTTTCTGTTTGCTCACCTGACCCTCAGGCAGAGTTGCAAGTCCTACTAAGACAAAAATACAAGCCCAGGGAACTAGGCTAAAGGCTGATAAAGGCCGTGAGGGAAATGGTCATGTAGATTTGACGTTTACCGTTAATTGAAAAATAGTGAAATGGTGAAAGTTTTGGTCTTGGTTGTAAAAGAAGTTTTGGGACCTTGGTAATCATGAATTCTACTGTGACTTTTATCTTTCTTTCCAGTTATTGATAAAGCCCATTGTCCAGATAGATGTCCTAAGCAGCATATAGTTAAGAGACTATGTTCCCTTAAAAATGTAGTTTTGATTCATCTGCTCTTGGATCATCCATTGCTCTTTGGGAAGATGACTTGAGTCTTGGACTTTTTATAACTTTTTTTTCTTTTTTATATTTGGCCATGTAAAAGGAAGATTAAAGCACATATTAAATTTAAGCAGCAGAATTTAAACCAAGTCAAGTGCATGAACTCTCTTTCTTAGTGTCCCCCACCCAAGTTAGCATCTATTCCCTAAAGTAACCTCAGTGTTTTCAATTAAGGAAGCCAGCTGAGGTGGCATGAGTGGGGACCACTTTCTTAAGGGAAGCCCAGGAGCCTGGATGGAAGTCCTGGCAGATAATAAAGAGGGATTAAAACCTAGTCAATATGGATTTACTGGAAATATGCTCGACCTTCCCCAACTGTGCTCCCCCACTGCCCACCTTAACAGTCTTGGTGGCAAAGTAAAGTAGCATATAGTGATTTCAAGAAGTTTTTTTTGAATGCCCTATTACACTTTTGTCAATGTCAAATTTATCAACCAAATAATGAAATTCGTTTTTGCTTTTCCTTCTCTGGCTTACCAGTTTCTTCCTATAAAGTTCTGTGCTGTGTCTCAGTCGTCCTTGGAACGACTCTTTAATCTTTATTTTATGACCTTTTGGAGTCATTGATTCACAGAATCTACTTTCACATGTTACTATCCTTAGTACAGTGGTTCTCAAAGTTTAGCCTCTGGACCAGGAGCATCAGTATCACTCAGGAACTTGTCAGAGGTACAAATTTTTGGTTGTCATTCCAGAACTACTAAGTGAGAAATATCAAACTCTGGAAAAGGGGTATCCATTGTGGGGGGAAAACGATATGTGTTTTAACAGATTAGGTGATTCTGATGCATGCACCAAGTTGGAGAGTCACTGCCTTAGTACGTTCCTTAATTATATCCCACCCCTGAAGGTGCTCTTTTGTCCTTTCATTGCACATACTACATGGTCCCATGTCAGGCATAAACATTTATATACATCATCCTCCAGATTAAGTTCTTAGAGGATATAGACTTGAGGAAGGAATTTAAGACTCTCTTTCACAATAACCATAAACTATAAACTATATATGAAAGCATGTCCTTGAGCATTGATAAAAGCAAATCTCCTAACTCCCCTACTCCCATGCCACAAATCCCTAAAATTTTAGAAATACATATAGCCCTGGTTTTGATTATAGAATTAGTTACTTTTCCTTGCTTTGCATATGTATGCTGTTAGTGAATTGGAAACTTAAGCAATTTGTTCCTTACATCTTAATACACAATCGAATAGCATTTTGGGGGCTGTCTTCACAAAATTCTTTCTTGGCAACTTAGTGGTGGCAGATTAGTGCCATGGTTTGGAGTTCTGTAACAGCTTCTGCTGTAAATTTCCCCATGATGATGGCCTAGAATTCACTAAATGTTTCTGCAGAACATTCAGATCTGGAAACCTGGGCAAGATATCAGAAAGGGCAGAAGTTTAGGATAGTAATAGAGAAAGCTGTTTGATCCCCTCTCTTTGTAGGATTTACAGAGTGAGATGCTTTACAAATGATTTGAAGACTTTCATTGTCTTGCTGCCTAAAAGATTGGTCTATTCCAGTCAATCAAATTAATAATAAAAAAATAAATTTTGTCAAACCAGTTGTTTGACTGAATTAACTCTTGATTAACTATATGGCTGGTTATTTCATTCAAGATTCATAGCCTAAATTTGATATATTCCTAGTAAGAAACTGAGGAAACATTAACATCTGTAAGCCATATGAATATAATTTTATATTTGGTTTATGGGCTTCAGATGAAACTTAATTACTTGAGTCATAGAAAGCACCAAACCTTTTACAGCCTAGTACATTTCACCTATTTTCTTTTAACCGGCACTGAAGTTGACTAAACCCAGGTTCACTTTGCCTGGTACATAACGTTATAAATACACATGTCAGTTGATAAATGTTCTTCTCTCTCTGGGGCTGAGTTTCAGTATTAACAGGGAATCCTCAGTTTTACTATCTCTCTTTATTCTTATTTTAAATAAATGAATCCTGGATTGCCTTGAGGAGCTGCATAGAATGTTGCAAAAAGCATCACTTTTGGAAATACTCAGACCTGGGTTTTACACCGTAATGTTTCCACTTTCTGTGTGACCTTAGGCAAATATTTAACCCATTTGAGCCTCAGGTTTCCTCTACTGTAAAATTAAGGATGATAATACTTACCTCACAGGATACCCTGGTACTTAAGTGCTCAGTAAATGTTAGTTACCTCCCTTCAGGACAAAGGAATCAGCTCTTGAGAAACTAATCTTAACAATTAAGAGGCATAAACAGTTAGTTGTCCAAGTGAATTGGAGGGAGTATACTGTTTGTCTTCCTGGAAGAATATTTCATGAATTGTGCATATGGTAATATATAAGCTGTGAACAGAGGGAAGAGAAGGGGAAAGGGTCTGAGGTTGGCATCTCTGTACTCCGATTCAATAACAAGGATAAAAAAGAGTTTTGATTCAATGAAGGAAACAGTACCAAATGGTAAAATGGAAGTACAGAATTCTAAAGGAAAGTAAAACCTAGAGTTGGGAAGAGGAGGGGAAACATATCTTCATACTTGAACTATGGGAGAATTCAAAAATAATCATACTACAGTGCACATTGTAATGAATACTAATAAAGAGAATACAAATGACAGTGGAGGTTTATGGTAGAGGAGGGGGATAGACATATTGAAATTATTTTGATTTAGAAGATTGGGGGTTGGGAAGTTTCTGGAGACTTTCTCTTCACACTCTCTTACCTCCTCTAGCTGGGAGACAAGTTTGCATTTGCAGCATATATACTTGATTATCTCTTCAGGTGACTGGCCCCTGAAGATCTTTAACTAACTTATAAAACAAAAACAATGAAGGAAAATTATTGGCAGTAGGGACCTGTAGATATTCATACCTTGCTTTTTTTTTAGACAATATTATCTCTTAATTGTGCCCTGACAGAAAGAAGGTAACATGAAGTTGCCAATGTAGATACTACGTTTTGGTGGAATATAAAATACGTAATTAAGGTATTAATTCATGCCCCACTTTTTTATGCCTCACTTTATAACACTATTCTAATATACCTAACTTTGAGGAAACAAAAAATTTAATAAACCGAGGCTCATTAGGATGAATAGTCGTTCTATAGCTATTAGTCAATCTAGAGATTTCCTGTGAGCCATTTGATCCATGAAAATAATTTTTACCTAATTTGTACCATTTTCTCAAGTTTTATGTTTATTGACCACACTCAGAAGGAAAATTTGTGATAGTAAATTGTTCTATTTTCTGTAATCATTCCTATTTTAATTAAAAAAAACCTTTGTGGATAGTTTGTCAAAACCTTGAACTGGTACCTTATGAAAATACATCTAAGTGTGTTATTTAGATACATTAATAATTGCTTGCAACAAATTTGAAAGCCAAGAAATTTCTAAGAAACCTCTGCTGACAAAGTGTCTAGGTACTTAACAACGCTCACTAGAGTTCTTATACTTAAAGGAGGTCCAAATTCTGGGACTGTGTTTATTCTTCACTTTTGCCACTTGATCTTTAATGGTATGTAAACATTCTGTAATAAAGTAACACCAATTTTCCTGGAATGCCATGAAAAAATCCCATTTTAGTCCATTATGTCATAGGGTTATTGCTCATGTACACAGGATGCTAAACATCTGGATATTTGAAAACATTTGAATTTTACAGCATCACATTATATTGCCAATATGCATGCTCCATTATTTAAGAATCTTCGTGGATACATGTATTGCCTGAGGGGGATTGCCCCCAGGCAAGTTCACTCTGGATTCAGTAAGACCGAATAACAGCAATGGAATGTTAGGGGTAAAAGGGCTTATACAAAGCTTTATTCTCACGGTGACAGATGGAGTGCTGGAATAACATCTGTCTCTGGGGTATGTTCACAACCCATCTGCGTCTCTGCTTCTGGGCCTTTCCACCACTGCAGTCCCCAAGCACAAGGCAGAGCTCTTTATGTAGAATCAATAATAGCTCATTGCCAAACCATGTGCAATCAGGTGCCTGCAAGTATTGCATGTACACAGTGGGCAAACAGATCAGGGCCAAGGTAACTTCCATTCTCCTTACACTCCACCCTTCCAGGATTTTCACCTCACAGTCTATGTGCCCTCAATCTTCCATGATGATTCCTGTGTGAGAAAGTTGGAACATTGTAACCAAATTCTTGGGGAAGAACAACAGAGGCTACAACAATATGCACACAACAACAGAAATTATGATTATAGTCATTTGTAAGCCCGAGGTCTGATAACAACAAAAATTATGATAATATTAGTCATCCTCAAGTCTGAGGAGATCGAGTGCCACCAAATGGTCATTTCAGCTGTATTCAAACCAGTTCTACTCAGATGAGTTCATGACTCATACTTTTCATAGGAAGCCGATAGTGGAACTCCCAGGAAGCTTCATGAACACTCAGTAAGCAGCAGCTTTTGCTAGGGTGTGCACCCAATCCACAAAGACATTAGGGGAGATTAACCTTAAAGGCAATAAGACACATGTTGTAATGACATGAACATAGGCAAATCTTGTACATCAGGCAGGATGCATGCAAGAGAGTCCTGTGATAGGACTGTGGTAGTAAGGGGGTCCTGTCCAGGTCTAGTATACCATACCTTTACCCCTCTCTCTGTGGGGGTTAGTGAGGCATCTATGTATAGTGCTACTGGAGGTGCATGCACTGGCCATAAAGATTAAACAAAACTCCCTGGTAAGATGCTCTTACCTTCTGGCTGTTTAGGGTACACTACTGTGATCTTCAGGAGCCACTCTGCTGTTACTCCAGGAATACACAGGAGGCCAGCCTCCAGGCGATGTCTCCAAGGTGCCAGGAGGGCCAGCCATTGCTGGTCCACTGAAATGTCCAAGGCCATATCCACTGAATGGAGTCTCCAAGATTTATTGCAGTTGGTGCTGGCAGCAAGATGTTATTCTAGTGGCCAAACCTCAGCTTTAACAATTTCTCATTGGCTTTTACTGATAGTTATATAGGGGAGGCAGCAATGTGTGATACCACGCCTACAGGGCTCAATGCCCCTTTCCAGGGCTTTTCACTCAAATGCTGTAGCATTGGCCATATGTGGACTACCATCCCTGTAGACAATTAGTGTCAGACTTCAGGCCAGATTTTAACAAACTCTTATATCTCTCTATCATGTCTGCCACAGTAGGATTTTATGGGACATGAAACTTCCACTTTACCCCTAATTGTTGCACCCATTCTTGTAGTGCATGTTTAGTAAAATGGGAGCCTTGATCTCCCTCAGTTACCTGCAGTCAGCCATAGGCTGCAAAGAGATGCTCTAGGTCTCTTTTGGTCATTTGCTGATCTGTGCAGTGCTCAGGAAAAGTAACCAGAAGTCCAATAGCTGTGTCCATACCAGTCATGGTATATCAATATCCTTCTGACATAGGCAGAGGCCCAATATAGTCTATCTGCCACCTAATGAAGGGTATCGGCCCTTAGCTATCATCCCAGTTGGCTGAGGGACTCAGTCTAAGTTCCTTTTAGAGTATACAATTCACTTCTGCTGGGCATTGCTAACTTCTTCAAAGGTCAAAGGCAGGCCCCACTGACAGGCTATAGCTCACATTGTCTTCTGCCCCACATGTAACAAATGTTGATGCAACCATTGGTCCATATCTGAAGCAGGCTTTCCTTCTAGCCAACATACCTAGGCCAGTTTTTCTTCTTTATTATTTCCTGGATATGCCAGTGGCAAATAGCCTGTGCTCCTTTCCAGAGTTGTGACCAGAATTCAATAAGTTGGCAAGTTTATTCAAGCTGCTGCCAGAGGCCCTAGCCATAATTGTCTTCAGTCACATGGACATCCAATTCTCAGGGCCTTGATGGGTCTATCACACTCAAGACCTGAACAGCCTTGATTGCCTTCTTGCAGTGACAGAGGCAAATGCACATGCTTCATCCCAGTCCCACCTGACACCCTTTTGTACCCAACGGCATAATTTGTGCCAGGTGTGGGATAAATATCCTCCAGTAGCCTAAAATACCCCAAACCTCTTGCAGTAATGCTACATTTGTCTGTAAGAGAATCAGAAATAAGCATAACATCACAGTATTAGATATCCTATTCCCAACGGAATTCAGGCTTGTTTCACTCTGATAACCTTACCTCCATATCCATCTACAACAGCAGGGGTCCTAGGAAACCACTCAGGGTTGCCAAAAATCAGTGAGCATTCAGCTCCTGTGTCCAGCAAAGCCAGGACATATTGCACATTCACTGGGGACCAATGAATTGATATTTCAACATGTGACCTCCAGTCCCCACCCAGTTCTCCAAGGCAGGTGCTCTGACCCTCCCCTCATTTGAACCATATCACCCAAACATCTGTGAGTATCCAGGTGGGGTCAACTTACTCTACAGCAGAAAGTCCTGCAGGCAACATGGTACAGTCTTGTGGCTTTGTCTCTAGCTCCCATTTCTTTGTCCTCAGTGGCCAAAAACGGCTGCTCCAGCTTCGATGGTTGCCACAGCTCCAGTCAGATTTTATTTCACTTTCTATCCAATTTCTCTCTGTCTGCTCCTGCCTTTATCAAATCAACCCATATCTGGGTCCTTATGACCTTCACGGGGCCCTTTAAACTCTTCCCTGAGTAGCAGACCACACTCCCTTCCATGCTAACATTGTTTCAGCCTCTCCCAAATCTGCCAAAGTACAGGTAATCTCATTTCTGAGAATGCCCTATATGAGGGGCAAGAATTTCCACCAAGGCCCCAAAGAGGTATGGGGGAGCCATTTGAAGTACCATACCCCTCATCCCTGAAGGTAAACAGCTCCTTGTCTGGGCCATGATCTCCTAGGTTATAAATGGCATATTCCATGCCCAGCTCCCATAACACCTGTTGGAGCTTGGCATATATTTGCCATCTAGCAGGGAAAGATGGTAAATCACCCTGATTGGGCCATACAGTATGAATTACAGCCATTAGCCAATTGAGTGAGTGGTCCCCTGGAGTCTGCTATGCATTTTGTAAATGCTGCTGCAGGGCAGGATGAGTTTTCAGAGAGAGAAGGAGGTGCCTATGGCACGACCCCCAACCCCTTGTCCTTCTCTGATGTACCCTCTTCCACTTCTGGAGGTGACAGCAACTTCCTCAATGCTCGCCCAAGCGCCTCCTCTGCTACATCCTTTACTGCTCCCACAGCACCTCGCAGCCTGTGTTCTCATGCTGCTGCTTCTTGTGCTTCTTGCAGGATTATGTCTTTCTCTTTCATGGCCTTTCTTAACACTATGAGAAATAGCCACCCTATGGTTCCCTCCATCTTGTGGGCACTCTATTTCTTTAAGGAATTCCCTATTTTACAGAGGGTCTCCTCTACTGCCTCAGGTGTCACCTCCACCACCCTCCAGTCCTGAGGAGGGAACCACTCCTCTAGGAGGCAAGCCACCTCAGCTCATATGCCTATTGAGAGATACCCAGGTGTCTCCCCATCCAGAGGGGCAGCCCACTGAAGTACCCCACCCATGAGGGAAGCCTTTTCCATTTTTTGGTCTGTAGCAAATCCTCTTGTGCCAGATGTCTTGCCTGAGGGTTTCAGTCCCAGGCAAGTTGGCTCTGGATTTGGTGAGACCAAATAACAACAATGGAACTTTGGGGGTAAAAGATCTTACACCAAGCTTTATCCTTGTGATGGCAGGTTGAGTGCTAGAGTCCCATCTGTGTCCAGAGCAGTCTGCATGCAGTTAGTCCATCTCTGCCTCTGAGCCTTTCCACTGCTGCAGCCCCACAGCACCGGACACAGCACTTCATATAAAGTTAATAAAGTTCATTGCCAACACATGTGAAAGCACATGCCTGCAAGCATTGCATGTGTACTGTGAGCAAGCAGACGAGGGTCAGGTGAGAACCTCCATTCTCCCTACAGTAAAACAGCAGTAGAAAACATCAGTATTTATTATGCTTGCAGGCCATTCTAATTTCAGTAAAATGGAAAAAAAAATAACATACCAGGCTAGGGACACCAGTGCCACATAACCACTAACAATTAAGGGATGAGAATAGGGACTTCAGGACCACTTAGAGAGATAAAAGGGCCTGATTTTCTTAGGTACAACAGTATTTAAACTCTCCATGTATATGAGGCTGTTCCAAATAGATGCTAAGTCAAGCAGGTTTGATCAGTCAGTTCGTTCTTAGGGTTCAAATAAGAAAATTATTTGACTCTACAAATAATGAAAGGCAATATGGTGTAATCATTAAAAACATGAGATCTGGATATTATTCTGGATTTCTGCCCTGGCTCTACCAGTTATGTATCTGTGATCTTGGGCACATTAACTCTCAATTTTCTCATCTGCACCATGGGTATAATACTACTACTACTCACCACGTAGGGTAATAGTGAGGATTAACTGAGTTTATATATGTAACAATTCTTAGAACAGAATCTGGCACATAGAAAACCATCTAAAATTATTTACTTTTATCATTGTTATTAGTTATTTGACACTAATGGCTCTTTGTTCTGGAGTAAAAGTGAAATAATAACCAGGTTATTGGGATCAATTCACTTCCTTTTTTAAAGCAGTCTTTATTTTTTATTCCTATAGTCTGCTATTAAGAAAATAGTACTACTCTATAATCTTTGATTAGAATCACACTGCTCTTAAAATACAGGCTACCAGTTAAGAAGCAAAAGGTTGGTACAAATCCATGGTTTGCATTACTCTTTTTAGCCAGCTACCAAGCAATCACATGTAAATAGTTTATAAATTAAATCTCTCCTTTTGTCAGAGGATTTGTGTTAATTTAAAATGTTAGTATGCATTGCTAAGATCAAGGTGAGAGATCAGAAACCAATTAGGAGAAGAATAAAGATAATTATGCTAATAATCTAAGAAAATGATTTCACTTACATGTGGAATCAAAAAACAAAACAAAGTTAAATGAACAAAACAGCAGTAGACTCAGAGACCCTGAGAAGTGACTGGTGATTACCATAGGGGAGGGGTTGAGGTGGACAGGGTGAGGGGAATAAAGGGGCACAAAAATTCTCAATCATAATATAAGTTGGTCACGGGGATGGAAGTGTAGCATGGAGAATATAGCCAATGTGTCTGCAACATCTTTCTATGTTGACACATAGGAATTGCAGTAGTTGGACTGAGTATTTAATAATGTGTGCAACTGTTGAATCACTGTGTTGTGTACTTGAAATCAATATAACATTGTGTATCAACTATACTTCATTTTAAAAATACACTTATAAAATAGAACTACCATATTGTCTTGCCAATGGGTTTCAGCCCCGGGCAAGTTTGCTATGGATTCAGTGTGACCAAAGAAAATGACAGCAAAATGTTCTTGGGGTGAAAGGATTATACCCAACTTTATTTCCAGGTGGCAGGCAAGTCAGTCACTAAAATCCCGTTCACTCAGAGCGAGTCTGCATGCAGCAAGCCAGCCTCTGCCTCTGTGCCCCTCTGTCCTCACAGCCATCCCACACAGCCATCCTCCAGGCCTCTGTCCTCCACGCTGCCACCACTCCAGCCTCTGCTCTGCTCTCCTGCAGCCTTGCAGCCCTGCCACCATGGCATGCACAGAGCACTGGGTGGAGCTCTTTTTATAAAGTCAACAGCCATGCAGTGCCCACAGGTATGCAAAGAGCTAGTCAACCACAGCCAGGTGAGAATCCTGGCCACAGGAACTCTCATTTTATCCACACATGTGATCCAACAATCCCACTTCTTGGTATATATTAAAAGAAAATGAAATCACTATCTGGGGGAAAAAAAGAGTTAAATAATAAAGATCTCAATTTCCTGGCATCCAAGGCCAAAAGAAAAAATACTCTAAAAACTGTGATGGCATTTATGTCAATCTGTAGAGAACTGTATTTTTAAAAGAAAGCAAAGTACATTTTTTTGCAGTCATATATTGATTGGTTAAATCTAACCAAAAGTAGCCTTAATTTACTTCAGGGTTTTGTTACATAAATAATTTTTAGGACAATGAGGAAAACCACAAGCTAAAAAGGTATTTTCAGGAATTTGCTGGCAGGTGGGCACCCATTCAGCAGGGTTTCACAAATCTGTGTCTATCAAGATTGATACTCTTCAAAGTATATGAATAAGCAAAATTTTCTTAACCATCTCCCCTCCCTCTATTGCTGCTCCTTCCTTCAATTTGGTAAAATCCCTCCCATGCTTGTCACCTGAGGAACCCTACCTGATCAAGTAAATTGGCCTAAATCTCTTGCCTTTCTCTTTGTTTAATAAGACATCAAGTGGACTGTGGTATTTTAGAAAGCTTTTCAGCAAAAATGGGACAAAAAGTATTTTTTGGTTACCTAATAGTTAAGCTGAACATTTAGTCAAATGGAACTTCCATTAACTGCTAAGTTCTTTACCAGCACTGTCAATATAGTAAGAACGAAGTGCCACCTTTGTGACATTTTCTGGGATACTGAAACTATTCTGTATCTTGATTGTGGTGGTGATTAACACGAATGCATGTGCTTGTCAAAACTCATAGAAATATATACTCTAGATCAGGTAAATTTTACTAATATAAATTATACTTCAATAAACCTGACACTCCCTTCCCTCACTATCACCACCAGCATGTGTCATCTTCATTTTTTTCTTCTTGGTATTAGAAAGGAAAGGATTTGAAAGATATGTGGATGGATGAATGGATAGATATCCAAAATGCTATAGAGATATAATTGTGTAGTTATATAAAAGCACTGAGACTAGAACCCCAGAGGCATAATTTCATCCACACCACTGGCTACACCCCTCCTCCAAATGACACCAGTAAGTTTACTTTCTCTTTCTGGAAGTTTCTGTCTCTATAAACTTAAGCGGTTGGACTAGAACCTCATTAAACACAGGCAGTTCTCTGTTGAAGTGACCTGATTTGGGGGAAGGGTAGGAGGAGCAGTTAGGGAGATTTAAGTGTCAGAAAGTAAATCATCTGTCACAAAACAGGTGGAATGGATAATGTCATGTGAAATTTGAGAAACATCTGTTTGCCTATAGCAGTGTCTGGGTCAAGATGGAGCCACCTGGGTTGAAGTGATGTATCAGGTTGCCGAAATCAGAATCTAGTTGACCCAAGAAATTGTGGCCAGTGTAAAAAAAGGAACTATTATCAGTTTTATAGTTTTTAGGATTATTTTCACTTTCTTTAATTTCTGGGAGATGTTTTTTAGGAGCTAATGGGAGATGAGGGAAAATGAGCTAATGAACAGTTTTTCTCAGTTTAAGAGGATTATGCTCATCTTTAGAAGAGCAAAGATTGCCTTTAAGATGAGTGTGATTTCATGAATATTTTCCTGTCTTGCTTTCCTGTAATTGCTTGCTCAAATAGATCAGTTTCATTTGGAAAAAATGAGAAAAACCTGGGTCACTGATTATATCAGTATAGAATGAGAGAGTAATTCATTGAGCAATATTGATATGTACTATATAGTAACCTGATTATGTCTGGGAGACCTGAATTTCCATTTTCAAGTACAAACAGACCTACATAAAAGAGTAAATTGGATAATATGATGATTTTCAGAGACATAGTAGGAGCCAAGACAAACCATATTCTCTGGTTGAACTTGGTTTTCTTAAACCTATAGAGAGCATCTATAAATAAAACCTACCAGGTAAGACTCTCCAGTGATAAATTGGAGTGCTTTTATGTCAATGACTTGTCAAATAATTGTGTATGGATGCTATCAGCATGATTTTAGTGATGCATAACCTAATAAGGTGGTTAAAATAAATAAGAGAAATGTGGCTTGAACCTAGAGAATGGCAGCAACTGAGAAGTCTGCATATGTCTCGGAAGCACACTGGAAGGTGTTCCTCGAGAGTGTATGGAAGCCAGGCTTCTATTGTAAAATACTTTTGAAAAATATATTACAGATTTCCCCAGTGAGAGACAGCTGCTTTATAGTGTTCACTTTAACAGCAATATGCATAAGTAGAATTCTTTGTGCTACCTATTTGATGTTTCCATAATCATATGTGAAACAGTGAGCAACCGGAGGCTACAGAAAGCTTCTGAAGAGACAAATGTGTAGTTAGGGATCCCTTGCCGCACAGAAAGCTTGGAAAGAGTAATAAAACTAGTTGATGGTAATTTTGAATAGCCTACTTGAACCACTTGAAGGTGAAGTCCTTGACTTAATTTGTTTTTGAAGCTCAATTCCAGTACCTTTGCATTGAATTAATTAGTTCTGGTTTTATTTATTTATTTGTATTGTTTACTATGTGTCAGGCACTGTACTACTACTTCCTTCATGTACATTATTTCATTTAATCTTTAAAATGTTTCTGTGAGGAAGGTATCATCATTCCTATTTTACAGATGGAGAAACTGAGACCCAAAGAGGTCAAGTCACTTGCTTAATAGTTGGTGTCTTGCCCATGGGTTTCAGTCCTCGCCAAGTTCACTATGGATTCAATGAGACCAAAAATAATAATAATGACCAATAGAACATTCTTGGGGTGAAAGGGTTTATACCCAACTTTATTTCCACAGTGGCAGGTCAATCATTAAAATCCTGTCCACTCAGAGTAAGTCTGCATGCAGCAAGCCGGTGTCTGCCTCTGGGCCTGTCTGTCCCCGCAGCTGTCTCAGTCTCTGTCCTCGGTGCTGCCACCACTCCAGTCTCTGCTCTCCTGCAAACTTGCAGCCCTGAGCATTGGGTGGAGTTTTTTATGTAAGTCAATAACAATATATTGCCCACACGTGTGTAGTGAGCAACCAAGGCCAGATAAGAATCCTGGCCATAGGCACTTTCTCCATAGTTGGTCATATAGGTAATGGTAAACAGCTGAAATTCAAAGACCAACATACTCTTTCAACCATATTGGAGCTTGCTTCACTGTCTGAAGGGATTAGCCTTATGTTAATGTGTCTCTTTAATATTTTAGCAATTGTTATATTAAGCTGTTTCTTTTACTAAATTGTTATGGTAAGACTAAATTCATAATGTTTCCACAGTTATTTAACTTATTTTCATTATTAAAATAACAGCCTTATTGAGGTAAAATTCACACAACATTCATACTTTAAAAGTGTATACTTCAGGGATTTTTAGTATATTCACAAATTGGTGCAACCATGACCACTCTCTAATTCCAGAACATTTTCATTGCCTACAAAAGAAACCCTCTACCCATTAGCAATCATTCCCCATTCCCCTTCTCCCCAGCTATTGGAAACCCCTAATGCACTGTCTCAGAATATTTTCATATTTTGGAAAATTTCACATAAATGGAATCATACAATATGTGACCTTTTGTGACTAGCTACTTTCACTTGGCATTCTATTTTCAAGGTTCATCGTGTTGTAGTATGAATCAGTATGTCAATGTTTTTATGGACAGATAACATCCCATTGTCTGGATATACCATGTGTTGTTCATCCATTCTTCAGTTTTGATGGATATTTGAGTTCTTTCAACTCTTTTGGCTATAATGAATAATGTTGCTATGATAATTCATGTACATGTTTTTGCAAGGATATGTCTTCAATCATATACCTAGGGATATATCTAGGGATGGAATTGCTGGGTCATGTAGTAAATATATGTGCCTTTTTGAGGAACTACAATACCATTTTCCATAGTGGCTGCAACCTTTTACATTGTCATTAACAGTGTATAAAAGTTCTGATTTCTTTCCATTGTCATCAACACTCTTTTCCATTAAAAAATTATTATAGCCATCCTTATGATGGATATGGAGTGGTATTTCCTTGTGGTTTTGATTTGCATTTCCCTAACGACTAATGGTGTTAAGTATATTCTCATGTGCTTATTGACCACAACTTGTGTTCTTTATATTCAAATCCTTTCCTAATGTGAGTTCCTGATCGGATTCATGATTTGCAAATAGTTTCTCTTACTCTGTGGGTTTTCCTTTCATTTAATTTTTATGAAGTCCATTTTATGTTTATTTTCTTTAGTTGCTCTGAGAAAACATTACCTAATCCAATGTCACAAAGATTTACTCCTATGCTTTCTAAGAGTTTTATAGCTTTTGCTCTTATGTTTAAGTAGCTGATAAATTTTGAGTCAATTTTTATCTTTGGTATGAGGGAGGGTTACAACTTCATTCTTTTGCAGGTTGTCCCACACTGTTTGCTAAAAAGATTTATTTGTTCTCCATAATTTCCTTGACAGAATTGTCCACAATTATTTGACCATAAATACAAATGTAAGCGTTTATTTAACTTACTTTCATCTAATTATCAAAGATTTTTCATGATTCCTACCATGAATTTGATTTAGTTATTTGAGCTTCACATAAAATGAGACAGTGGTAAGATACTGTGCTTACTGGCTGTAAGATAATTATTGAAAGAATTTTGTCATCAAAGAAGCAAAAGTGAGTGGTTTCTAACTTTGAAAGTAAGTACACTTGTGTCTTTGTTATAGTAAATGATTTTCTACTGTAGTTTAACCTTAACTGTGAATTGGATTACCCAGGAGCTAGTTTTGAATAAGGTAATATATATAAATGTCATCATTAACTGCCTTCTATTAAATGTAAAAAGCATTTCTTACTGGTTAACCACTAAAATTATAAAAGGGAAAAGAAAAACCAGTCAGATAATTATCCTATACAAGTTAAATATAATCATAAGAAAATTTAAAAACAAATAAGAATTAAAGGAAAGTTGTCACTCATCTCCAAAATGAAGAAGATACACATTTTCTAGTCGCTAAAGTGCTTTCTTAAAACTGCATTATTTTCCTTTGGCTAAGAATATTCAGACATGTATTTCAAAGAATACATTTTGGTACTAAGATACGGATCATTTGATGTACAAACAAACTACACTGACAAAAAGTTGGTTTTAAAATGGGTGTGTTTGTAACTTTAACTTTCCTAAGTCAACATTTACAATGGATACAACTAGTGGCAGATGTTAATACCAGGGTGAAGGGGCTTGTGCTTTTTGTGCTCTTAATGCATCTCAGGAAGCTGATTAAATCTCTTTCCAGTGGGCAATACATTTGTGTCAGAGAGGTCCTGTGCAGTAGTACTTAACAAATTCATGCTTTAACTACCCTTAATTCTTCCAAATGGGGAATGGCTGGTTTGAGAATTAGGATTTTAGTCATTAAAAAACCAGAAAGTAGCAGGAGAGATTATATTCTGTTCATTCTACAAGATAGGCCTGGGAAAAACAACCAATATTGTATAAATAGTGGACAAGGAATAGTAGTTAAGCTGTGGACTGTTAGATATATTATTTTTATGAAACCTTAGTCCAGGCTTTCATACCATGTTGATTACATTTCTTGAAAGGCAAGAAGGAAAGTCACTATGAAAACACTAGGAATGATTCTAAGGCTGCTTAAGTTGCAAAAGGTAAGAAGGCAGTTGTATTATTGAATACTGTTAATATCAGGGAATAGAGAGTTTTGTTCCAACACTGTCTATTTAGACTGGCCAAACTTCAGACTTCCAGGTTAGATAGTCACACACTCATACATACACACACACAGAAACAGAGTTTTTAAAAGTCTCCGTGAAAAGAAAATAACCCATTTTTACGTGTTAGCATTCTAATTGTCAAATAACTATTTCTGATGTTTAGTCAAAATCTCTCTGCCTTTAATAAAGTCTATTTCCATTTTTTTTTCATTTTTTTTGTAGCCACAGCAATATCATGACCTTCTTTGAAGGTATTTGAAGACAACCTTCCAGTTTACCATTGAACCTTCTCTTCTTTCAGCTAACAACCGTAATAACTTTAAACTTACCTGAAAAGATTCACTTGCCATCACTTCAGTCATTTCCGTTATTCTTTGTAAAAGAGTATTCTTTTCTTTAAAAGATAATGATGCTCAAATTGGCTTAAGTAGAGTCTCTTCAGGAGAGTCTGTGCTTTTTGTACTTTTTCATATGAAAGAGGGAGCCTAACAATCTCAGGATTCCATCTAGAAGACTCCATTTTTCACCTTGACATTTTTCAGACTGTTTTTCTTACCATAATTGGTCATATCTGAAAACTATATAAACAAAGCTCATGCCAAAGCATTTCTCGAAGGGTTTTGCCAGTGGATGCAATTTTGTCATTAACCCAGGAGAACAATTTGTTTAACCAAAATTGAGTCACGTTTTGCAAGAGGATGACCTTCTGAACTTTCCTTTATCCATGGTCATTCATTGTCATACATAAAAATATAAAGTTGTAATCAGGACAAAGACTTAAAAATTGGATTAACAAGGTATTTTCTCTATCGCTATACCTTTATTTTAAATGTATACTGCAGCAATATGCTGATATATATATATATCTGAAGAGGCAGAGCATAGACTCACAAATCCCTATAGAAAGGATCCCACAGTTCTCAATACTGCTTAATTGGAAAAATATAAATGGGACACAGATAAAACAGATATTTAGTCTGTAATGCCGTGTAATACATTTAGTTACCTCAAACATAGGGGAGATCTTAAAACATCTGTGGGCCACTACCCAGTTAGAACTGCCTAATTCTGCAAGTTTATTCACCCTATTTATTAGAAAAATCTCCTCTTAGTTAGGCTGGACATTTCTAAGTCCTTTAAAATTAAAAGGAATAAAATATTTATTAGTGGGAAATTTCTGAAACCATCAAATATACCAAGTAGAGGAAGAAATCAGATCTTTATAGAAAATCACCACTTATTTTAGGTAGTGGAAAGACCAAAAAAAGGCCACCCAAAGTTTAATGAATGTATACCTATTAAGTGAAAGACACGCATGCACATGCACACACATATATGGTTCTCTATACCAGAATAATGTTACTAATGCAATTTGGTAGCTGAACTTCTTGGGGTAGAAAAACTTGTTTCCATTTGGCTTTCTGTAAGGCACGAGGGCCAGGCCAGAATTAATTCAGGAGAATAAAACTAGGTCATTTGGGGTGTCTGAATTTTGCTGAGATACTAGTAAACTTCACAGATGCCAGATTAAAAGGACAAGTAAGATGAATTGCTTTGGCTACATACTTTGCCCACTCTCCATGGAGAGCCAGTCTTTCTCCTCCCCTCCCCTTCCCTCCCCTCCTCTTTTCCTTCTCCTCTTCTTCCTCCCCTTCCTCCTGCTCTTCCTTCTTCTCCCTCTCTCCCTCAGTTTGGGGGGGAAGGCAACCTTCTGTTAACCATGGCATCAGCACTCCCCCCCACTGTCACCCAAAGTGGGTGGTTCTACCCTTCCGTTCTTCTACACAGTTCCCCTTCAGGCTCCTCTTGGGAAATCTTTTTCCCCTCCAAGTTTGCCTTTGATGTTTATTTTTAATCTTGAATCTCTGTATTTAAATGGTTATTGCATTCCTTAACAGCTAATGAAACATACTGCAGGGGTTCCATTTCAGTAAGATAATTATAAAACAATCTTACTATCTCTCTAAGCCCACACCTGGAGTGGTAAACTGCGGAGAGTGGGAGGAGCGGTAGTGGAGGGTAGCAGTGTATTCCTTGGAGGGGAGGCTTAATTTTCACAGGTACAGTATGCTCCCTAAGGAGGCCCCTGGGCTCACACTCATTCAGGTACTGCCCCATCAAGCTATAGGAATTTTATGCCTTCTCATAGTTCACAGCAGAATAAAGGTATAGTGTATGATAAATAAGAGCAACTTCTGAATTTCCTACTGACAGTGACTCAGGACCATAACATCAGCTAAAACTCTTGGAACCAGAGTACTTTGGTTTTGTGAAATCCCAGGTGTGGGGGCTTAAAGAGGTAGTGGGATCTTATTTTTTTACAATTGTCATGCTGAAGTGGAAGCTCCATAATATGTTTCACCAGCCTTTAAGGAGAGCAACAAACATTTAAACCCACACAAGCAGTGAAGGCTGCTGAGCTATTATTTATGTAAATACTGTAATTTGGGGTGGCAAGGAATTGGATTTTTTGCATTAATAAAATTGGCGGTCAGTTCAGGGAAAAAACAGTTCAGTCAGTTATTTTGTTGTTAAAGTTTGGCCCAAGGATCACTGCTTAGCCTGGGGAGTACTCTAGGTGGCATAGCTCTCAAAAAATGTAACTCAGGTGCTTAAAACAAAAAATAATTAACAAATCACTGAATTTTTTCATGATAGGTTTTAATTTGTGTTATGAAGTCCCAAATGAATGTTTTTTCTCTGCTTAAATATATTTTTATTAGTGATAAATACATTTACTGCATGATGATTAATGTAAAAAATTAAAATATCAGCACTTCTGTGTATATGCACCTAAAAATATATCCTAAAAGTACGAGAAACTAAGCTGATAGAATTACAAGGAAATAATCATGCATCCACAATCATAATGGAGACTATGACACCTGTCTTAGAATTTAACAGGTCAATTTGACAAAAAAATTAATAAAGATATAATTAGTAAGTTTGATTTCTTAGAAACATGTAAAATTCCACAACAAACTTTTGGAGAATAAATATTCTTTCCCAGAACTTAAGAGACATTTTGAAAAATTGATAATATGATTGGTTATAAAGAAAATCTTAAATATTAAAGAACCTATACCCTATAGAACATACCCTCTGACCAAAATTCAATACAATTTAGAAATCAGTAAAATGTTAACAAAAACCTTCGTGTATTTAGAAAGTGAATGCACATGTATTAAATAATTCATAGAGAAATGAATGTTTTAATATAAAACTCAAAACTATTCAATCACAATTTATCTAATCTAATAATACTTTTGATTAAATTGAAAAAGAGTATTTTGAACCTCCCATGTATATCAAATAATAATAGTGGTAAACCCAGAGCCATAGCTTAATAATTCATAAATACTTGTTGGTTGAAATAAATGCTCTTTGGAGAAAAAGTGTTATAAAATAAATTAATATAAAAAAATCTTAAGAAGATTACTAAATCTCTTTAGGATAGCAATTTTTTTCAAGTCCTTTGGCAGCACTAGATTTTCTATCACACTTTTTCTAGCACAGTGTTTTGCAAACAGGCATTCAATTTTTGTTGGACTGTATATAGTAGAAAAATGTGAAAAACTGCCTCAGTACAGTGTTCAGGAGTTAAAAATCATTCTTACTCAATCATTGAAGTAGATTCCCTATTGTTGTCTATTACGCAACTGGAATCAATATATTGAAGTTACTTTAATTTTGATTTTGAAATAATTCAGAATGGCCTTCCTGAAAATTCTGGCAAATTAATGAAACATAATGTAATTTAATCTTTTCAAAAAACCAAAGTGACTCTCAAGGCTACATCTTGCATATGCTTTCTTGCCCAAGTCAGGTATGGGTCAAATGTCTTCTCTGGACTCCTTACTCTCATCCTAAGCCAGTATGGTTATATTGTTTTTGAAAGGTCTGGTGATAAACCAGGCTAAGTTTGCTAAGGTTATAGATAATTTACTTAATCATACTGGCTTAATTCCAGTCCCCTAACTAGGCTCCAGTCCCTGGCTTATAGAAGTCAACCCTGAAAATATATCTCATCAAATGTATTTCTATTACTTAGTGAGTCCCAGCATTATCAGAGAAATACTTTACTGGTTAAGGTAATATTTAAACTGCATTTGTGCCTGCATTTGAATTCACAGAGATCTTTATAGATGAAATTCTCCCTTCCATTATAAATAGAAAATAAAACAAAAAATTCAATCAACCTCTTGTACACATTGTTTTCCTTCTATCCTCTAAATATTAGCAGTTTGCTTCATTAGGTTTAATCATGGATCTGATGCCGGGGTTCTTGTTTGCGGTGCCAAAGAATGAACTAGCAAACAGTCAAGGTAGAGCCAGGGAGACTTTTATTGTGAGATACAGTGAGAAGACAGACAGAGCTCCCGGCTTACGCCAGGAGGAAACAAACAGTCCGTAATGTGCGTTGTCTAGGGGGTTTTATAGGCAGATGAGGATTTTTAGAGAACATGAAAAAAAAGCTTAGGGGTGTGGACTTAATTAAGTGATCCCAGGATATTTACAATTAACTTGATGCAAGTAACCTCCTGCTCTGTTGATTTCTCCCGGAGATACCAGCATCTTGATCTGGGGGCATATGAAACAAGGCCACCTGCTCAGCCTGACCCCAAGGTGGGCTGAGGCATTGTTTGCTAAAGAGTAAGTTAAGTGCAATCTTATCTTTAAGGTGGAATCCTTCTTGCCTTTTACTGTGTTATGGCTGGGCTTGCATGCTAAATTAGTTTGCCCAGTTGGCAAAATCACTTCATCAGATCTGAAGGAGGAAAGACAGCACATAGGCCTGGGCCTTTTAGCATGTTAAAGTGAATCTTACACATGATTATAAATGATTAACATAAAATAAACATGTGCTACTTTTCACTGGGGTACACCAACTGATCTCACTGAAGAATGACTCTAGAACTGAATGTTTAACACAGAGTTTTGGTAGGGGGTTTCCTTAGTTACATTGCTCTGACTGCAAATGTCCTATCTTCCTTTTTCGGAGGCCCTCACCCTACTCTGACTACACCCACGGTCCCTGTCTCAGATCCATCCTGAGGCTTATGATTATAATAGCAATATGTGGCACTGCCATCAATATGAGACCTTATGGAAACTATGACCTAACAAAATGTAACTGTTATGTACTGGGAATTTGAAAATAGTCAAATATATAGAATCTCACCGATTCAAGGGAATCCTGGTCTGAAATATTTTCAATAGGAAAGTCTTAAGTATAATTCTCATATTTTCAAGGACCTTGTAACTTTGCATTTGCACCCTTATTATGAAAGTCACTACATTGTCTCCTGTATCATGGCAGTTTGTGTATCTTTATTGCTATATTAAAAATTCCTTAAAATTAGAAACTCTAATTTTTATAATGTCTTGCCTGATATACAGCATATAGGTAGGATTTAATAAATACTTCCTAAATAGGAAGTTTGTGTGAAAGAGTGGGAAGAGAGTCTTGGGCTTAATTGTGGCTGTGTTACTAATCTGGGGAACTAGTAATGGAGAACGCAGCAGGAAAAAAAATAGCAAAGCTATTTGAAGGAGAAAAAAAAAAGTCAACATTGTGTGAAGGCAAAGTTGGTTTCTATGTACTCCCATGATCCTTTTGATCTCTTTTGTTCCTTTCCTTCAAATCTGGAAACTGTCATTCCTACACACACATGCTGCTCACCATTAACATTCATCCCCCATATGTGTGCACACACACACACACACACAAAAAAAAAAATTATTAAAATAGTCAGATAATTTATGTAAATGTGTCTTTTCAGCTTTATTATTATCTCAGTTTCTTAGTCTTCCATATTGCCTTGCTAGATTTGACTTTCCTCAGTGACTTTACTCTTTTGGGTAGCCTTAACTAAGATCTTCCTGTCCTTGGATTTTATTTTCCTGGGCACTAGCATCATTATTCTCTTATCATGCTACAGTTTTCAGCTCAGCATTCTCTGAGTGGCTGTATCCCACTATCCTTTCCCCCTACCCCACCTCTGTCTGCCACACTACTGTGAGGGATACACTGAGGGGTTTAACTTTGAGCCTTTTAGTTGATTTCACCCTCTTAAGATTTCATTTCTGTAGGCTTGATGTGAACAGTCTGTTATTGGAAAATCCAGCACTACAATAGCCAAAATGTGCTGAAATTCCCACTACCTAGATAATTCCTTACAGTTAAAAAGGTCCCCTAAAAAGCAGACAGCTCCAGTTAAAAGGTACATACAGTTCCTCGGTGAGAAGGGAAGTCATTAGATAAGACCTTCCCAATACTTCAGCAATGGAAGGTTAGCTAAAGCTTTGATTTTGAAAAGGCCAGAGCTGGGTCCTGAAGGAATGGGGCAGCAGAGTGGAATGTTAAAGGAGAAAACATCTGGGACAAGAAGAATTACCCACAAAGGTCAATTTAAGATAAATTTAGGGAGAAGTAGCTTTATGTCAGTTTGGGGCCTAGAATGAGCTCTCCCAAAGATTTTGAGACTGGCAGGGCCTGGGAATTAGTAGTAAACTACCAAGTTGATATTGATAGAAGATGTCCTTTACTTTCTTTACATCTTGGCTTTAGAACATTGACTAGACCTTGAAGGCTGTTGTTGCGTGGTCTATCTTCAATGCAAGCCATTTTTTTCCTTCTCATCTCCTTTCTCAGTCTTTTTCTCAGTCTTTCCCTTCTTATTCTCTCACTTTGCCCACTACTCTTTCTTTTTCCGTTTTCTCTCCTACCTGGAATTTCCTTAAATCTTAGTATCTGTCCCAGTCAAATTCAGGTCTTCCTTAGGTGCCTTTGAGAACTGCTAATCCCTGCTACAGATTGTAAAGACAATTCAGTTTATAAGGACTTTTTGCTTTAAGGCGTTAATATTCTCTCCACTTCAGCTTTATGCTAAAGGCTGTAGGGTTTGCACCTCAAAGGGCAGACCTGGGAGAGTTGAGAATCCTGTTCTGGCAGGGTAGATTTTGAGGCAAAACTGCTGCTTTTGGTTGAGTCCATCTCTTTACCCATCACCATCTGTCTCAGTGCTTTTCTTTCAACTAGTTGTGTTGTTTGATAGAATTGGAAATACAGCAGCTTACATCTGTCTGAGCAGATGGAATGCATTTTGCATGAGTGCTAACTGATTCATGCATCGCATAAAGAAAGCAGCCTGTGTTGAAACATTGTGACATTGCAATGAAGCATTATCTGTTGTGTGCTGAAACCTGTTTGCTTTATAAAGGGTTTGATTCTCTGCTCTTGCCCATGCCCTCACCCACTACCCTATGGTCAAGCCCAGACAAACATTAAAGAAAGAAGTATACTATCTGTGAAAATGGGAGAAAATGGAAACTGAGAGTGAAAAAATCTGGATACAAAAGTGACTTCTGGTAGCTGAGTTCCCTTTTATTTTTGTAGTGTACAGATCCTTTAGAAGGAAAAAAAAAAGAACATTGCAGGGAAACCTCATGCATAAAGAACTAAATCATCGATTTTCACTTCATCACGATTTCACTGTACCTTTTAGATAAAGCTGCTTGGAAGTATTTTCAGAGCATTTGACGTAGTGTGGGCTCTAGTCTCACAGTTACTATACAGTTTCCTCGGCATGAGCACACTTACAGACTATGACTTTAAACATGCATTTGTGAACGGAATTGAAGGTTTTGTGATGTCACCCACTTGTATCACCAGCCCTCAATGGCTTTGTACTTTTGTCCCCTGTAGCTGGTGATGTGCTTGTCACCTAGCAGTGTACTGAGGTCTCCCCTTATTTGCATAGTAGTAGCTATTCATTTATTTCCAGTAAATGTTATATGTATCCAGCAGCCAAGAATATTGAATGTTATTGTCCATTTTGTGCAATTTGCTGTTTGAACACTGTAGCGCAATAGAGAGCAGCTCCATTTGCAAATGATGTTACTACATATTTTGACCTACTTTTCCCTGCAGGAATAATAAGAAGGGTAATAAAACTCAGTTGAAGCTGCTGTATAAGCACACATAACTACCTCAAATTACAGGGCAGTTTCTAAGCTACAAAGCCACTGAAACCATGAAGGCCTTCTTCTGACTCCTTTCACAGTTCTAATAAGCATGACCATGACTGTCCCAAATTTCTGGATGAGGAAAAACATTATCCTGTTGGATTATGCTGGTGGTTCACTAGCTTTTTAGCTACAAAATTTCTGTTTCAGTACATATTCTTTGGCTCCATTTAGCCAGGATTTGGGTAATTTGGATGTTTGCTAGGAAAAAAAAAAGGTGAGGAACTTGGAGAGCTCACCATTTCATGTACTCATAGTTGATACAGCCACAAAGGATATAAACAGCACATCTTTGGTGAAGAAGCTTTGGGAATAGTAGCCATGGAATAGGGGAAGCATGGATAAGAATTAGGTAGTTTCACCTGGTAAACCAAATTGGCACCAATTTTGCAAGATCCTTGGCACTTCTATTACTTTTGTAGGTTCATACTCTCTGACCTTGACTAGCTCAGATCATTTCCCTTGAGGTTCTCTGACTGAAAAGTTGAAGGAACCTTGAGAGAATTCACAGTGGAAGCCCAAAGGTGATTATAGGGTTAAAAGAAATGAAATTGAACAAATGGACAAATAACGGTCTTGGAGTTCCTGGAGTACTCTGCTGCAGTGCAGCGTTTCTCAGTCTTGGTCATGAAACCCCACTGTATCATGGGCCATATTGGACTTTGGGCCCCCTCTAACTCTTCTCCAAATATAAATTAGCATAAAAATGATCTTTATGCTCCCCACCATCACACACACATATGCATATACACCTTTGCCCATGCAGCTCCTTCCCTATTTAGAGCTCGATGTGGAAATTGACTCGGTTTAGTTTAACACATATTTGCTGAGTGCTAGTGATAAGCCAGCCATTATACTGGACTCTAAAAATATATAGACAGGAAAATTGTCCTCAGAGAGCTTCTAGTCTAATAGCAGTGATGGATAGGTAAATAAGCTAATATGGTAAGAGGGACCTCAGGAATATAGAACACCAATTTATGAGGTAAGTTTCATTTATGTTGCTAGTATAACTTGAATGCAAATTTATTATCATGATATATTTATAAAGATATGACACTTCTTCATAGTGACCTAAATGTGACACCTGTGTCACAAACAATATTTAAAGTCCAGCAACAACCTCTTTGTTACTATTCTTAAGGAAGAATTTCTCCTGTTCCCCCACAAATTGCAATATTTGCACTGAAAGTTGTAGCAGCTTCATTATAGATGCCTTCAATCCTAAGGTGTCAGAGTTATAATAGTATTTATTCAACTCTAGTCTATATCTGCTCAGAGCCAGGAATAGCTGCTCCTGCTTATTCTGCATTATCTCCAGAAGGAGAAAGTCACACCCAAAAAGAATTTTCTAACTTTGATATATTTGACTGTATCAAAAACTTTAATGGTAGGGTGCTCATGCAAAAATCAAATCAGAGACTCTCTTTAGTGCCCTTACGCAGCTAAATGACTATTGGTCCTCAATCAAATGTAATGAGCACAGTTTTTGTGATGTAACATTATACTAGGCTTTGTAGGAGTTATAAAATAATGGAGTCTTAATAATCTTGACAACTATCAAATAGCACTTATCAAAAATATACACATCTGTAAGTTCCTTAAAACTTTTAAAACAAATCTAAAGTTGAAGTCTATAGAATGCCCTTAAGGAGTTCCCCAAACAGGCTGCACCTCTTCTTTTGGCAATCTTTAGGAATAAGTAAATCTTGATGGATAAAGTGTCAGATGGAGCATGAGTGACATATTCCCTTATATGTCCCCAACCCTACCTACCCACCACTACTACCAGTCTGTGCTGGATCCTCTCCAATCTTGGCCATACCTACAAACCATTCAGACTGTTCTGAATCCATCTGTCCCTTTGAGGCTGTTGAGCTTGTCAGTTGTGAAGACCAAAAAGGGAAACAAAATGAGAAGACTTCCAAGTAAGAACCAAACAACCATGACTTCCCATCTCAACATTGGTTAAGGAAATGCCCTGCTTGGAGGCAAGGAAATGGACTTGCTAACCTTGAAAGTTCTCTTTAGCAGCTTGTCTTTGTTTTTCTGCATAGACATGATGCTGACAAAGACTGTCCTGTTAAATACGTTATCTCATCCCCCTCCAATCACAGTACAAAGTGCTCCTGGATGCTGTGTTTTACAGCTGTACTCGTGGTGGCCTTGAAGCATCACTGTTTGTTAGAAGAAAACTGGCACCTAGACAAGTGATTAGAAGAACAAACTGTGTGAATGAAAAACAAAGTTAATGGACAAGAGTAGGGAGTGCCTTGTGGCCTTCCACCACCACAAAACCAATTGAAAAGAAAAAAAGGAATGCCTGGGGATTAGGAGGTTTAGATTTGCCAACAGAAGGCAAAGCAAATAACTAGAAGGACTATGTAGGAACTGCTGAGTATTCGTAAGTGTTTCCACAACAGTTTCCTTAACTGTATGATTAAAAATAAAGTTTTAGCCTAATCAAAATTACAAGGCCATCAAGGACTGTCTTGTACTCTTTCTGGGGGAAAACATGGTAATTAACCACTTCAGAATGATGGATTTTTCCAACACAGCTGTCAAAACTGCTATTTTAAATCATTTGTTATGGTTTAAAATATGTAATCCCCAAGAAATTGATCATTACTACAATTCGGTGCTGGTTTTTCAGTTCCTTAATCATCATGAGCTTTGCATCAGACCATTAACTAACAAAAGCCAGTCATAAAGTATTGAACTACTAATGGCTAATTTCTTAATGATCACTTCTGTCTTTTTTAGAAAAGATTTTTAAAATGGGTACGCTAAAATTTCTGGTATGATGAAAACAGGCACAGCTTCAAACTCTCTCCTTTTCATTTCTCTTCTCTTTATGGCCACTCTCAGTTTTCCTTTCATTCTTTAGTGGCTGTGACTTCATACTTGGCATTATCTCATAGCCGTTGTTCAGGGTATGTCACTCAGTGGGTCCACCCTGCCCTTCAGTATCTGTTCAAAGGCTATGCTGTTTATGATCCAACTGGTAATCTCCCTCTTCCAAGAAGCCTTCCCAGTTACTCTTTTCATTCACTCAATTAGTATTCATTAAAGTGGTCTTATGTGCCAGCCTTTGTGCTAGACACTAGAGATACCAAAATGAAAAAAATATATTCCCAGACTTCAAGAACTTTTATGTTTCACCCGATTGTATTGATGGAGTGACTAAATCCTTGATATAACAATGCACTTGATAATAAGACTTTATTGCCTTTAATGTATTTCCATTTTAATTGTCTGTATTTAGTTAATTTACCCATGTACCTTGCTTGTCATTGGCAATGTAGGTTCTGTATTTATAAAGGGTTTGATAAGACTGGGCCCCACTTAGTGCCATAACCTTCTCCCTGCATTACCACTACCCCTGCCCCAACTTTGTATTCCACATCTGCATCTATCGCCTAGATTTGGTAATAAAAATCATAATGAATCACTGGAATATCCATTGATCTCCACTGAACAGACCCAAAGGCAGAGGACAGACCTATAAAACAAAGGTGGAAATCTTGAGATGCTGTGTGCTTAAAAGAAGTATGGTGGATTGGTTGGTCAATTAGAAGTCAACAAGGCTGAGTCTCAAGTGGTCAGGATACTGACAATTTGTAATTTTCTTCTGCAAATTGGGTAAACTATAGTTTGATTGTAGATCTCTAACGTACAAGTTGACCTTGTTTTATTACTTTTAAGAGAGTCCCCCAAATTGGAAACAATCCGAAATATGGTCATTCGACTTTCCAAAAATAAAGTTGAGGGTTTTGGTGTTTAATGAAAAAGTATTACAAGTCCACTTGTAAACTAGAGAGCTCTCTTATGAACATCCCTTCATTTTTTTATTTTGTATATCAAGATTATCCCACATTGATTTTTGCTTAATGCAGGCACATATACCTTTCAAAAATGTTTTTCTTTTATGTGACCAGTATCCTAAATTCAGAGACATGCCACATTTTCTATTCATAGGATTGATTCAGAATATTAATATTCAGCTTGGAGCCATTGGAGAGCTACAACACAGTAATAAACTCTATTTTTCCTGGGGAAAGAAGACTAAATAATGCTGCTAATTTGATTATATAAATAAATTAATTAAGAACAGAAATCTTTGATAAATTGAAATTAATGCCCTGAGGGATTTATGTTCTCTCCCTGGTAATTCCAAGTGGTGCTGGAAAAAGAATAAACATTCGTCCTAATTACCATATTTTAGAGTATGCTAGAAAACAGTTGTGAGCACATAAATTAGGGGAGTTTTAAAGACCTTTACATGGTATCATATACTCATTCTCTTGAACCATTGAAACTGTGTTTGGATGATATTTGCAACCCAAGAATTCATGTTAAGTAGTCTTTGCATTTGGTTCTATTCTCTAATTGTTTCCTGTGTATACATCAAAAAAACTGTAAATTCCTCCAATAAAATTGTGACTTGGCACATTCTGGCTTTTCACTTCTTCGCCCGCCACCCTTTTTTTAAAAAACTCCCTTCATACTTTGAGAATTCCTTCTCACTCACCTTTACTTTGCTCCCCATTCCAGGCACCTGCTACATTCATTGCAGCCAAGGAATAACCTTTTCCTGGAACTCCTCGGAGTCTAGCCCTTTCCTTCTTCCACTTTCTGCTTCCATCAACACTTAACTTTTCATTTCATTCTTGTAGTTACCTATTCTGATCATTTAACTCATGCTTATTGTTAATGACAAATAAGACCTAATGTGTCTTCCTCTCAGCTAACATTTGAATAATGAAGGAATTTCATTACTTTAACAAAATTGAGGACATAATGAATGATTATGATACTTTGTAGTAAGCTTTGGAGTGGATGGGGATATTTTCTGAGTAGTTGATCTTTTTGCCCCTAAAATCATATGAGCTGAATCTATTAGTTATTAAAGTTGAATAAGTTAAATGAGCTGGATGACAAGACAAAGAGTTGCCTGAGGTGAAGACACAGATTACTTGATCCCAAATGTCAATAGTCTTGAGCCTAGAGTCATGTAGTATTGTTATCACATATCATCTTATATTATACAAAGATGAGAAGACCTATGAAATTATACAGAAGATTCAAGTAGCAGTTTCTTTTCTTATGATAGGAATGAGAGCTAGGAGAATATTCTTTGTCTTGCTCTGTGGTGTGTGAGAATTAAAAGGTCATTCTTTTCATGTAAACTCTATGTCAGGGAGCATTATTAATTCAGTGCAGCTAGTGGCTCCTGTATAATACTAGTGGTATTATTGATGGTAGGAAAACCACAAAAAACCCACATTTATAGTATAAGGCTTTCCTTGTAACTTTCCTATATAATATTCACTAAAACTAGTGCAAACTGTGAGATTATTTAACACAATCTAGAATCCAAAATAAAAATCTTTTCTTAGCATTTAGGAAGAAAATCTGTTTATGACAACATGGCCTTCAGCTGTGATAAAAAAAAAACAAAACAGCTTCTATATAGTCAGTGAACACAAGATGGCACCACTGAACAATTAGTTTATCTCAAGATGACTTCTAGGCTCTTAGATCAATGCCCAAAAGTAGTGTTACCCCTCTTCAAAACCAGCATCAATCATTTCTATTGAATAGAGTATGAAAGGGAAAAATAGTAGCTTTACAGTGAAGAAACCTGGCAGATATCACTTCAACCAAGTGATCAAGGTTAACATCACAAATGATCAGTAATGGTCATACCATGTGCCCCTGCCATCATGTGATGACAAGGGCACTTCATCTCTGTGGTGTTCTTCCACAAATCCATAACCTCAGTCTAATCATGAGAAACTGTGGGACAAACCCAAAATGAAGGACATTCTGCAAAATACTTGACCAGTACTCTTGAAGAGTGTTAAGGTCATGAAAACCAGGGAAAGGGCTGTTAGAGATTAGGAAAGCCTAGAGAGACATGACAGCTAAATGAAATATGGAGTCCCAATTTGGGTCCCACAAAAATAATATTAGTGGAAAAACTGGGGAAATTCCATAAAGACTATAATGTGGTTAAAAACATTGTACCAATATTAATTTCTTCGTTTTGACAATTGTAACATGGTCATGTAGATGCTAACATCAGAAGAAGCTGGATGAAAGATACACAGGAACATTGTGTACTGCCTTTGAAACTATTCTCTAAGTCTAAAATTATTATTTCAAAATAAAATTTTAAAAAGTCAAGATACAAAGGGAACTCTCTGAAATACTAGGTTAAATGGCAGCAATTTCCCATTTATCTATTATCTGGTTATAGCAGACTTCTATACCAAAAGCCTGCATAATGGTTAGTCATATTAACCCAGTACATGGTTCCAAGATCTGGGGTTTAATTCCTCTAGAGACACAGTGAGCATGTTTTCCAAAACCAACATTACAATATGTTGTCTGACAACATCGTCTTCTGCAATTTTCAAATGAGAAAATAAATCACAGATCAATGAGGTTAGAAACAATGATTCTTTTCTGTTCTATGGCCATTGGTGGCACCTTTTAAAGACACTCAGTTTTCTTACTAGTATGTGTTGTGAGTATAATGTCTGTGTATTCCAGGCTCTGAAACTTTTATGGCTTACTAATCATTGGTCAAATAAGATAACATATGGCTAATATCTTTGCTACTATTCCAAATATTTATTTGCACAGAATAGCAGTTTGGCCCATCAATAACCTCTTAAAATCAAGGAAACAAACATTTTAACTCCCTGTAAAGGGTGGATGAAAACCAGTTTCCAACATGCTGTATTTGTGCACACAGAAGTGATAAAATTTTGGTTAGAAAGTGTTTATGTGAGTAATAAGGAAACAACAATTTCTAAGTCATGATAAGGGCTAAATAAAAATATTAATACATATTAACTTCCAGAGATGTAAATGAATGTGGGAGTCTCCAACATATTCACATATCCACATGCAGAAGAATGAAAATGGACCCCTCTCTTACCTCACTTACAAAATTTGACTCAAAATGATTTAAAGAATTAGAAAACCTAAAATTGTAAAATTACTTGAAGAGAACATAGGGGAAAAACCTAGGTCTTGTCAATGACTTTTTGGATGTGACAACAAAGCAAAACAAAAAAAAGCAAAAAATAATTAGTGGAACTACGTCATACTACAAAGCTTCTGCACAGCAAAAGAAACCATTAACAAAATGAAAAGGCAACCTATGGAATGGGGAAAAATATTTCATGCCATCTATCTAATAAGAGGTCAATATCCAAAGTATTAACTACTTTTCTCTGATCAGTCAATAGCTACAACTTTTTTCTTTCTTTATAAATTCTAGTCTTTGGCAGCTGTCATGCTCCACCCAAAATTGTTCACCTTGTTCTAGACATTTCCTTGTACCTTGATCCGTAGTTTTTGAACCCTGTCCCAAGTCCAGCCCATTCCCTTGCTTACTTTCTATCCTTCTTTCCTTAGGTACTAGTTTCCTAGAGCTGCTGTAACAAATTACCACAACCTAGATGGCTTAAGAGAAAAGAAATTATTTCTTCACAGTTCTGGAGGCTAGAATTCCAAAATCAAAGTGTCTGCAGGGATTTTTCTCCCTCTGCAGGTTCGAGGAAGGAAGCCTTTCTTACCTCTTTAACTTTGAGTGATTGCTGGCAATCCTTGTGTTCCTTGATTTGTAGACACATCAGTCCATTGTCTGCCTCTGTCATCACATGGCATTCTCCCTGTGTATCTGTGTCCAAATTTCCCTCTTCATTTAAGGACACTAGTCATTGATTTTGGGGTGCACTGTACTCTAATATGACCTCATCCTAACTTGATTACATCTCTAAAGACCCTTTTTCCATAAAAGGTCACCTGCACAGGTACCAGTGGTGAGAATTTCAACATATCTTTTTGGAGGACACAAATCAACACAAAATGCATCTGTATTTCCTGGAAACTCTTTTGATCCATTTTTGACACATGGCCCCATTTACACAGAAGCTTGTGCAATAGGATTGAACTAATCTTAATTGTATGACATTAAAACCTATCAGTCTTATCAGTCGGGAAAAATGCAGAAGTGTGGGCACTCACATACAGCACATAACATTAGTGAGAATGGTAGAGTGGGATTCTTTTCCTCTTAAGATTCTTTGATCAGTTGACTCTATTTTGATAAGAAAACTTGAAGGAATTATCTAAAAATAGTACTCATATACTTCAAAGTTTTTGCTTTATAAAGGAAATGTAACAACAGACAATACATTTAAGGGTCACATTCCTGAAATCAAGGAATCTTGGTCTTTTGCACCTTTACTCACTTGACAGGTTAACCGAGAGATTAACAATATTATCCAGACATAGCACCCTTCATTTGATCATTCTGCAAGTAAAAAAAAAAATTGCTGTTTTTCACATAAAAACTGAGACTAACAACAGTACTTTGGTTTGAACACCCTTTGAAGGCTGTAGGGAAGAATCATTCCTTCCCTCTTCCTAGCTTGTAGTGGTTGCCAGCAATCCTTGGCATTCCTTGGCTTGTAGGTGCATCACTAATTTCTTCCTGTCTTCACTTGGCCATCTTCCCTTGTGTGCATGTCTGTGTCTCTGTGTCCAAATCTCCCTCCCCTTTCTCTTAGAAAGACACCAGTAATTGGCTACTATAATCCAGTATGACCTCATTTAAATTGATTACATCTACAAAGATCCTATTTTCAAAGTAAGAAACATTCTGAGGTTTTGGATGAACATAATTTTTGGGGAGATATTGTCTAATCCAGTACATCCCAAGAACCAAATCTGATAGAGAATTATCAGATAAGACATTGTGTTTTAAGTTGAAGCCTTACTCGTATCAATACTAAACTGAATTTTTTTTCTATGACTACAGCTTGAAATATCTTAAAATAACTCTGATTCCAAGACTCTATATTTGCTTTGGAAAATTATAAATCTGTAACTTGTGCTCGCATTTAGAACTTATTCTTAGGACTCATAATGTTTTCAGTAACAAAGAATCTTTCAGAACTTCTTCCTTTCATAAACATTGGTTCATATGATTAAAGGCATACTAAATAGGTTAGAAGCCATTGAATTATGTATCATTCTTATCTGTTATCTTTTAGAAAAACTTGTTTAGTGTATACAGAGGAGTCCAGTGAAAAGATACATCTACATAGCAAAGCATAAATCAGTTGAAAATGTTCTGTAAAACATCTCTTTTTTCCCCATTTCCAATCTGAAATTTTTACTTTTAATTCGGATACTTTGATGCCATGTAAACCTAGAATAAGATACTAAGAAAGCAGTGCTTTCAAATGGTCAATTATATCCACTATTTAATATAAACATTAAAAACAAAACTACTCCATAAACTTGCTTGATTTTTCAGGTGAAATGGTTGCAGGTTCTTTAAAATATTCATAATTTAATATTTCTGTTCTCTATGTAATACCTTATATTTCACATATATATTTTATATTTCATAATAGGCTACAATATTTGACCTCATTTAATTTAAATTGCATTGACTTTGCTTACTTCTTGATAGCTGAATTATATAGTCAGCATTTGATGTTTGTTCTATACTGTGTTTCAGGGACTTCATGAAAAGACTGGTGCATTTACAGCTGTAAAGGTGATGAATGCCCGTAAGGTAATAATACACCTTGCCTGTATTCTGTTCCCTTAATGGACTATGGTCTTGAGATAAGCAGCTCATAAAATATTGTATTTGTTTTTTAAATTGCTATCATATATAATTATAATTATGTTAACCTGAATTTATTATATTTATCATTTAATATTTCTATCCATTATTATTTTTATCTTTTATTATTGATTTATTATATTTACAGATAAAAATGTTTCACTCAGCTAAAGTTCCACATATTTTGGCATTCTATAAGAATGAAGAAAATATCTGTATTCCTCTCTAATTCTAGTTGATTATCTGCTCCAGGGATAGCAAAGAAATTTCCTTTAATATTATGTTAATGCTCTATGTTCCATCATATTCTTTTCCCTCTCCAACCAGTTCTCCTGAAAATTGAGAGCATTATATCCTCAATGACAGGTAGAAGGAAAGAACTTGTCAGAGTTGCACATTTTTCATGTATTTCTGACAGATGAGCAAGAGAGACAGTTTAATTGGCACTGTTCCTGCTCACATTTGTAAAGCTGTGCCACAGTTCATAATATATTGTCATAGAATTTGCTAAGCACTGATTTGTCTTCTTTCTTTAGCATGAATGCCTCACTTTCTCACGATAATATTAGCATGAACATGGCAAAGGTTAAACATGTTCACTTCACTGTACCCTAAAGTAAAATCTTCAAATACTGTGTTTGAGAAGCTATACATATTCTCTGAACTGTTGTCAATACCATAAACTGTTCTTTTCTAATTTGTGTAGGGAGTAAATTGCTGAAACTATTGAGAGTTGCATGCTTTTTGTTTTGCCAGTAAATGTCAAATGTTGCAAACCAGTGTGAGTTTCAAGGGATTTTGAGGTTTTGTGGATTTATTTTGCCTTACAATCATAGCTTCCAAATAATCAGCCTAGTACTTTTTGGGTGAGACTCTCTAAAATACTTATTTCCTTGTTTTAACTTGAGAGACCTTGATCCATATTTAGTCGGCATTTTAAAAACTGCAACTTTTGAAATATTTGAAAATCATGTTCAGGCCGTAGATAGTGCCAATTACCTTGTTTTGTAAGGGGAAATAGCACTTTACTAACATCAAACTGTAACTTTCCCATTAATATGGCAGTTCAATCTGTTACTGTGAATTTTGTGCCAAGTGTCTAGATATAAGAATTTGATTTTTAAATTAAAATTTTAATGAAAATTGAAAGAGGAATATTATGTTACTCCTCCATTTAGTACTAAAACAGCACAAAGTCCTTAAGAATAAATAATTTTTAAAGTATACCAGTGGGTCTAATAATATTTTGTTCTTGGTTTTGTAGACCCCTTTACCTGAAATAGGAAGACGAGTGAGAGTGAATAAATATCAAAAGTCTGTCGGGTGGAGATACAGCGTGAGTATGAAAAGGCCTCATTAGCCTCCAAGTCATCTTTCCTTTAATTAACTCTAAACTAATCCCTTTGTGTAGTATCGTTATTTTCAGAAAGCTTCCACTGAAATTTTCTTGCCTGGAAATGATAACATATTTATATATTTTAAACATATTCACATAGATTCAATCATCATATTTGAACACTAGCATTTGTCAGAAAACAGGGCCTAGAAGAAATGGTGCCTCGAGCAGGTAAGTGGTGACTGCAGTTGATAGACTGAGTAAATCAACAGAGCATCAGCCCTCTAGATGAGTAGCAACAAAAGAAATGATGGGATCAGGAGTAAATTTTGCCTAAAACTGGCCTTGGCAAGATCCTTTTCTTACCTGTTACATGGTATTCCAAACTGACTGGCTTTTCTGTCATTACGAATCTAAGAAACATTGCCATTGTATATGAGTCAAATGAGGACTACATTTTTTTATTGTAAGAACCATAGCAGGCAGAAAACCAATAGGATACCCAGCCTACAAGTCTTCAGACATCTGGCACAGTACTCTAATACATGAAAGGAGTGTGAAGATACTTTCTACTTAAAGCTTTTCAATTCCTTACAAAGCAGTCTCTATGACTCCAATAATTTACTGGCTCTAGAATAAGATCAGGTAAAGAAAATTCTTTTTCAGTAGATGGTGATCTCAATGTTGCTTATCTATCAGAGTATCCTGTGGGCCTGAAAGCAGAATTCCTGCTCTTATCAATGTAATTCACTGGTATCTTTTTTCCTAACTTCTCTGCTCTGCAGTCAACTATCCAGTATTCAAATATTTTCAAACTTTTGTGTATTAATAAATATGCTCTCAGACACATTAAAAATAACCACTTTCCATTAACACAGTCACATTCAGCAAAACTTTCTAGTTATATTATAAAGGTATTGGGAAACAGCTTCATGATTCATCTAGTAAGTACCAGCCTCCTATTTTATTACAATGTACCTCAGGAGACAAAGCATATCGAAATGAAACAGGCTGTACTGATTAATAACATGCTTTGCTAGATCAAGAAGCTGCAAAAGGTAAGGTATGAAATATATAATTCTTTGACCAATTCTGGTTTCATCAAACATTTGGTTTAATAAAACCCCTTTAAAGATCTTCCCCAAATCCTCTCTGGTGTTCTTTCAATAAGGACAAAGATTTTTATTCTAAAATTGGGTGAAATTACAAAGGAAGTTTTGGCATCCTTGAGCTGCCTCTTCCTTTTTAGATTATTTTTTTAAATTGAAACATAGCTTATATGCAATATTATATTGGTTTCAGCTGAACTACTTAGCAATTCATCAGTTATATACATTCCTAAATGTTCACCATAAGTGTAGCTACCATGTTTCACCAAAGATATTATGATATTATGTGCTATATTCCTTATGCTGTACTTCCATCCCTGTGACTAAATTATTTTATAATTTGAAGTTTGTACCCCTTTATCCCCTTCACGTATTTCATCCATTCCCCCTGCTCCCTTCTTGACAAAGATTAGGATATTCAGGCCACTCTGGGATAAACTGGCCCTCAGCCAGGAAATGCTATAGCATCATATTATGGGGGATATGTGTGGGAGTTTTAAATTACCCACTTGGCCAAGTGGATGTAATGTCCTTATGTATTTCTCACAAGCTCAACTTCCTGTTAATTGAGAATGGCAAACACACTAATGCTTTCCAAACATATCTGATCTTGGTTTATTGGCTTTGGGGGAGTTTACATTTATGTGGGAAACACTCTTAAAAGTTTTTCTAGTTGGGAACTTTAAATTCCCTCATGATATGTTTTAGTAAGAAAAATAACTGCTAGCTGGTCAACCAGTTAGCATCTCTAAATCATCTTTAATCTTTTTGGATAAGAAGTTTGTGATTTGCAAACACATCTGTTTGAGTCAGGGGTTAATGGAATTAGTGATAATGTACAAGTCCAGAAACATAATCCCACTTCTATCACTAAATAGCCAAGAAGTACTTGGAAAAGTGGTCTTGCTGCTCTAGGCTTCAGGTTCCTCAAAGATAAAATGGCACTAGAATATTTGGCCTACCTATAAACAGGGTTAAAAGTATGGCCAAATGCAACTACGTAACTGCAAGAGTCAAGTCATTCTATTCTTGCTTGGAGACATTAGCTTTGTAACCCAGAAAGAAAAGGAAGCTCCTTGATATCAAACTACCAAATAAGTTAAAGGACTCAGTCTGGCCCCTGCTTCTCTTTAACTTGTTTTTTGTGTTCTTATCCTCACACCATTATCTCATTCGTATTTATTGCACTCTTCACAAGTTCATCTCAGGACAACCTTGGTGTTTTACTAGAAACTGAGAATACCCACTTAGATACAGAATTGCTAGTTACTGAGGTTTATTTCTATATGATGGCAAATATCGTCACCATCGAAGCAGAGCCATATCACAGAGGAAGCAGAGAGTATAACAGTCCTACATGGCAAGAATGAAAGCCACAAGAATTAATTTTTAGCTTTGTAGAAAACGGGATAAAGGAACTCAAAGGGAACTTATTAATTGAGCTTCCTTGGGAGGCTGGAATGAGACTAGAACCTGAACTTCCACATAATCCACATGCTACAAGTTGACTGTTTTATTTGTTCATGCCTTTTTGGTGCAAAAAAATACAAAAAGAGAACTCTTTATTGGGTTTCCAACTGGAGAAATCAGACTCCTTCCCTTTCTCCCAAAGACAAATAGGTGTCTAGATTTATTTTCTAGTAGTTGAATGTTTATGGGTAAATCTGCAGGAAAATCCCAGGGAAATGTTAAAGAATGTTCTGCAGTGGCCAACCACATCTCCAAGATTTGAAACTTATTTTACAAGATATATTATGAATACCTGGGGATACTACAGGAACTAGTATATTGCCTTATATGTATGTCATAACTATTCTTAAAGCCCAGCAGCAATATAGCTAAATATAAAAAGTAATTTCCCATCTTTCTTAGAGAGTAAGTTGAGTCTTAGAGAATAAACTAAGAAGGAAAATGGTAACTGACTAGATACATTCAGTTACCTATTCATTTCAGCTAAATGACGTATTTTCCTCTACACCAATTCATCAAGTCAAGATAATTGAAGGAAATGCTGGGGGGAACTAAGGATGGGTGCTAACCCCTTTGTTGCTTTTCATGTCAGTTGGCCCTTTTCTAATTCATTGCCCCCCAAAAGTCAAAGATAACATTTTTCACAGAATTTCAGAACAGGAACTTAACTGTATCTTTAATTAAAAAGCCTTATTTCCTTTACATACTACAAATATATATTCACTTTGTACAGTAAGAGTCTTTCTGGAAAGGTTGTATAAATTGAACTTTTATAAATGCAATATGAGAGCTTTTTAAAATTACATTTGAATTTAAAGCTAGTGGGAATTCAGAGGACCTTGGTAGTGAATCCATCTGTCAAGCACCGGATCACTTCCTACGTCATTTCACATCACCCTCAACTTCATTAGGCACTACCTTGTGTTCATCAATGGTTATATCATTCATATATGTGAATCTTATTTCCCTGCATATAGGTCTCTTTAAGTTACGACTCCTAAATGCCAAACCAATGATATGGTCATTGGAAATCCCAGACGATATAAGTTACCTTTTTGTAGGTTAATATTTTAAGGTATTTTTCTTTAGTGTATTGCACCTGTATACACAGTGTGATGATTTTCAAATTATTAAGAAGTGAAAAGCTTTTATGGGGAAAGGAACTTGATAATATAGGTGAATGTTGAAACCACAATGTTGTTCATGTGAAACCTTCATAAGATTGTATATCAATGATGCTTTAATTTAAAAAAAAAGAAGTGAAGAGTTTTCTTTAGATTGACTAAGAAGAGTTACAGAAGGATTATGAAAACTACTTGGTTGTCATGGCACAAGCAGACATAGCTGAATCTTAGGGAGAAAGAACGACTCCCCATTTCACTCCAGTATAACAAATGTGCTGGAAATGAATATTGCTGATGTTTACGGATTAGGGTAAAAAGTGGAGAGAGGTGTATAATTCTGATAACACTGTAATTCAAATGAGAAAAGGTCAAGTAATAAAGATACTGATGCCAGAGTTCTTGTTCACGAAGCCGAAGAATGAGCTTCACAAACAGTCAGAGTAGGAGAGCAAGGTACAGGCTTTTATTTAGAAATAAAGTGAGAGAATAGAGCTCCTGGCTCATGCCAGGAGGGGACAAGAGAGCCAGTAGTGGTGTGTTGTCTAGGGGGTTTTATAGGCAGTTGAGGATTTTTCAAGAACATGAAAAAAACTTAGGGGTATGGACTTGCATCACCTGCCCTGTCCTCAAGGTGGGCTGGGTCGTAGTCTGATTGCTAGGGCTGACAGCAGAGTCACCAGTTATGCTGATACCCTTGCAGAACACTCAAACATTCCAGGCCAAGTTGCTCCTGGCCTTTTGACCTTTAACTGATCTCACTGAAGATGTCTATATTCTTAGGTATCTTTCCCTAGAGAATTAGTGTGACCTTGACTTTGCATAATGCTTAACAGAGTTTCAATGGGGACTTCTTTGCCCATTGTTACATTGCTCTGACTGTAAATATTCCACCCTGCTTTTCCCTGAGGTCCTCACCCTACTCTGACTACACCCACCATCCTTGTCTCAATACTGTATGCTAATACTTTGCATTTATAGCATTCTTCTTCCAAGGATTTCAAAGAACTTTAAGTATAATATCCTATTTGGTTCCAGTAATGTTCCATTGAGACTGGTAATAGCTGCCATCTTCTATTAAATTTCTGAGGATAAACTGAACCTTGGGGAGATTAAGTGAATTTTTAACCCTGGCCATCAGTGCCAGAAACAAAGTGTCCTAATAACCAGTGTAGATGCTCTTTTCTGATGACATCATCCTGTCTTCTCCTGGAAATAGCTCTTGAAATAATGTACTCAATCTTGGTGATCCTATCCAAAATGATGGCTTCAGTTTTCACTATATAGATAACCCTCAAAACCAATACTTATATTCCTGACTTGTCCTCTGAGTGGCAGACCTGTATTTCCATTCTATGAAATTCTATGAATCCATAAAAAGGAAATGCATTTATATTTATTAATATAGAAATATGTTTTTTATGATTGAATGAGACAGGCAAGTTGCAGAAGAGTGAGAAAATGGGCTTGTTTAGATTAAAAAATAAATGTTATGAGAGAGAGAGAGAAAGAGGAGAGAGGAGAGAGGAATATATACTCAGCTGTTACCATTGCTAGGAGGAAATGTTCAGTGAGAGTAGACCACTTACCTATTTTACTTTTATATATGCATTTTATACATATGTACCACTGTAGTGTTTAGGAAAATAAACTACTTTATGCATGTCTTTTAAAAAGATCAGCACAGATGAAATCAGTACCTTTAAAATGCAATTAATCACAGATTAATCAGAGTGGTGTCGTAAAGGCATAAGGTTGACATATAGATCCATGGAATAGAATTATTTCCATATAAATATGGTCAGCTGATTTTTGGCAAGGATGCAAAGTCAATTCATGGAGAAAGAATTGTCTTTTCAACAAATAATGCTGAGACAACTGGATATCCACATGTAGAGGGATGAAATTGGACCTCTTCTTTAAATGAAAACTAACTCAAAATGAACCAAAGACCTAAGTGTAAGAGCTGAAACTATAAAATGGTTAAAAAAAGACAGTGGAGTAAATCTTTGTGATGTTGGATTTGGCAATGGATCCTTAGATATGACACCAAAAGTACAGACAGCAAAACAAGAAATCAATAAATTGGACTTCATCAGAATTAAAAATTGTGTTCCTCAAAGGACATTATCAAGGTAGTGAAAAGACAACCTACAATATGGGAGAAAATATTTGAAAATCATAGACTTTATAAAGTACTTGTATCTAGAATATATAAATAAGTCTTACAATTCAATATTAAAAAGACAACCCAATTAAAAAACAGGGGTAAAGATTTTTGATGAGACACTCTTCTGAAGTTCAAATACAAGTGGCCAATTAGCACATGAAAAAATACTTGACATCATTAGTCATCAGGGAATTGCAAATCAAAACCACAGTGAAATAGCACTTTGGATGGTTTATAACAATAAAACAGAAAATAATGTGTTGATCAGGGTCTGGAGAAATTGGAACCAGCATTGCTGTTGGGAATGTAAAATGTGGCAGCCACTGTGGAGAACAGTTTGGCATTTCATTAAAATGTTAAACATAGAGTTATCATTTGACTTAACAATTTCACTCCTTGGTAGATACCAAAGAGAAATGAAAACACTTATTCACATATATGAATGCTCATAGCAGCATTACTCATAACAGCCAAAGGGTGGAAATAACCCAAATGTCTACCAATTAATGAATGGTAAATGAAAAGGAATAAAATACTGGTATGTGCTACAACATGGATAAATCTTGAGAAAGAGCTAGTCACAGAAGTCAACATACTATATGATTTTCATTTATATAAGATGTCCAAGATAGATAAATCTATATATAGAAAAAATATATTAGTGGTTACCTAAAGGTGGGATGTGAGTGTGGCAGAATTTGGAGGTGATAGCGAAAGGTATGAGGTTTCTTTTCAGGGTGATAAAAATGTTCTAAAATTGATTTGGTGATAGTTGCATAATTCTGTAAATATACTGAAAACCATTGAATTTCACACTTTAAATGGGTGAATTGTATGGTATATAAATTATATCTCAAAACTATTACAAAGCCAACAAACCAAAAATGTAATGATTCTATTTAGTGAAAATTTATACAGTGGTCATTATTGCTGGTCCAGCGATCACACTTAAAGAACCATTGGATTTAAAGATCTTCAATTAATCTTTATTTTTGCCCAAATTCCCAGTTAACCAGACATTTCCATTCTCTGACAGTCTAGTTGGGATTTGATTATAAGTTGCTGTGAGGTATAGTGTATTGTCATAGGGTTCTCCTTTGATCTACTGTAGTTTAGGGTCTGGTAGTCATTGAATAGGCATTGCTTAGGAGCTTTATGGTCTCTTCTTATTCTGCAGGATGAGGAAGAAGATATCAGGACTGAACTCAACCTTTTGAGGAAGTATTCTTTCCACAAAAACATTGTATCCTTCTATGGTGCATTTTTCAAACTGAGCCCCCCTGGCCAGAGGCACCAACTTTGGGTATGTATTTAATTACCCTGATCTTACTCCATAAGGCTTTCATAAGCTTTCATAACACTTTCATAAGCTGAGATATCATTTTTGTGCTCTACAGGGAAACTTAAGCACTCAGGTGCTCAAAGACATATGACAAAATGTGTTCTAATTCCTGGAGATGGTAGTGATAAAACATGGAAAAATAACTTAAGTGCCTGGCAAGGGGCCTGGCGGTAGAATGTGGGAGGACTCACATGAACACTGGTAATAGCTAATATTTTTCCTTCCAAATACAGTTTTGCTGCTTTTAATGTTACGTAATTACTACATTTGCTGGTAAATTAGAGGTATGGCTAAAGAGACTACTGGATGGACTTCCAGATGATGACTGGATAAGTATCAATTCTAATTTTCATTTGCCCTGAGCATATTGGTGCACTGTAAGTGTTTGCTAAGTATATTCACTTATGTTTAAACATAACTCCTAGAAACTCTTCTCTAAGTGCTAGTTGACTTATCCTTTTCTTATTCTTCATGCCTATAGTATCACAAATTACAGGTCAATGATATATAAATTTTAGAGACTAACTGAAACCCACACAACAGTTACCAGAATTGTTGCTGCCTTCTGCTCTAGGAGAAGCAGTCAAATAACAAGAAAATGAATTTTAGTCAAGGATATCTTTATTTAAAAAGGAATATTTAGAAGATAAATTGGGGTAAATTTGCACTTGCTATATTTCCATTTCCAGTCCAAGTCAAGAATAGTATTTTTTTTTTCAAAATGATGATTGAAAATTCTCAGAATCTTCAAGCATCAAGGAAAGATTCTGTTACATATTATGTAATGGACTTAGGAAGTAGGACAGTGGACATTATAGAAAGATTTTCAACAAGGGATTGAATAAAACTGTGGTTCTCAAACTTTAGCATGTGTTAGAATCTCTTCTGTTTAACCCTATTTTCTCCCAAATGTCTGGTTAACTATAATTCTCTGTTCTCTGATAATTCTAGTTGAGATTTTATTAAATATTCCTGCATAGCTTAATGGCTCCTTTTTTGTTGGTTTATTTTTTGGCATACAACATTTGTGTTTTAATATATTTTTACTTGTAATTTTTTCCCTCTTAACAGTATGGCATTCTCCTTATTAGATGTATTTAGTAATACTCAATTCATTCAGCCATTCAGCATATATTCATTCAAAACCATCTATTTTCCAGGCCTTCTGCTAGATGCTGGGGATACAATGATAAGCTAAGTAGATATGTTCCCTAACACATTAGAGCTTATGGTATATTTGAAATGACTAATATCAATCAAATAAAATAATCACACAAATAAATATATAATTGGTCAGAAGGGAAGTATGCTTCTATGTGGGCAAATAACAAAGGAATCTAAATTAAGTTGGGGAATGAGAAACTTCCTTGAGAAAGTTTTCCCTGAACTGAGATTTGAAGGATGAATAGGCACTGCATGCATAAATTATTTGTGGAGGTAAGAGTTTTCATGAGACCCTTCACACTTTCTTGCCCATTTAAATCAACATAGGAAGAAGTAAATGACTAAATAATTACCATTTAGAAAGTATATGTGCCAGGCACTGGGCTTACAAAGCTGGAAAAATGATTGAGAATGCCTTACATTCTTTTCACAGTAGAACTGTTCTGACTTAGGTAATAAAGATTTTCCAGGGTGCATCTTAATGAAGGCTGTAATTCAAGTTTGTCATAGTTCAACATGAACCCCCTTTCTTCCATTACCACAGTCTACAAGTTATGCCCATTCAATATAGTTATCATGAAAATTAACCTTTTATGGTCTATCTATATTATTGGTTTTATCAGGCTGTTCCTTCTGTTCTTTTACATAAGAATGAACTCAGGTGAAAGATATGCAATAATATCAGTTGTGAACAAATATAAATTAAGGGATTAATTTTCTGAAAATAAAATCTTAGTGTTCCAAAAGGAAATAAAGTAGACTTTTTGAATATTCATGGTTTTGAGTTTATCCTTCTGCTTCCCTTCATATTTAGCAATAATTAACTTGCCTACAGTTTTTTTAAAGACATGTTTTGTTCTATTTATAAGGCAACTTGGACATGGGCACTTAATGCATAAGCCTGTTATATTTAAAGAAAAGGTTTCTAGGTTGATTGTAATAGATACATTCTCCTTCACATTCACCAGTCCTCTAGTTAGCTAATATATGGAAGAAAATTTAGTAGCTGAGCACATGATTCCTTTTCTGGCAAAAATAAATTCTCTGAGAAATTGAGTTTATTAATAAAGTAAAATCCGAATGAGACACTGTCAAAGATAGTAGCCTTAAAATGGACTTTCCTTAGCAATAAAACCACTTGGAAAAAGATTCCCTACAGGAGTGCAATTGACAGTTTCCCCCTTGGAGTTGTAGTTTGCCAGTATCTTGGGAAAAAATAATCTAGAATTTGAAAATAAAAACAAAACAACAATAAAAAAAATCTAGTCTAAATGTTAAAGTGTAACTTCTTTTGAGATCCTCCATATCCTGCTTCTCTACCTACAGTGTTCAACCTGCTGTTCCCTCAACTGTTTCTACCCATCGCTCAGGCTTGTCCACTGTACAAACTTCTTTCTAAAGGCGTGTACTCATTCTGTTTTCAACAAACGGAATGTTCTTCCTTCTCAGCATGTCCAAAGACTACCTATCATTCAAGCCTTAGCTCAAATCCCACCTCCTGGTTAAATATCCCCGGTGTAGTGCCTGCCTTCCCTCCCTCCACAGCTCTTTGGATTTTTCCCAACTCATTTTAATTCCACTAGCCTTTGAAGTCTTCCACCAGACAATTGAGCCAGTCTAAACACTACATATAAATAAAATCCATAAGTAATAAAACTCTCCAGAGATTTTCAAAGAATTACTTTCTAATTCTTGATACTTTGCTGGCTTGCCTGCAGATGGTGATGGAGCTATGTGCAGCAGGCTCAGTCACTGATATAGTGAGAATGACCAGAAATCAGAGTCTGAAAGAAGATTGGATTGCTTACATCTGCCGAGAAATCCTTCAGGTGAATTTTCATATAGTCATTCTCCTCTGGCCTTGAAAAAACCTGGAGTAATACATACAGTGTTCCTTGTACCTGGCCATATAGGATAATTTAAGAACTCTAACCATAATCTCAGGATTGGGATACTGAAAAAGACCAAAAGGCTTTAGAGAAAGCGAATTTTTAGATGATATCCTTAAACTTTAAGGTAGACCACAATATAGGTAATCGGGTCCTTCTAAATCATGGTCTTCAATGGCTCTGTCAAAGGCAAACTATTGTGCTCAGTATTTCATAGGAATAACCACTTGGAGTATTATGTTTTTTTGATTTTTAGATTTTTTTTAAAGCATAGTACTGTCATTGGAGATTAAGGTGAAAGTGAGACAGCACTCAGTGTTTTACAGAATGGCTCCAAACCATTTTGCAGACAGATATCCTCCTTGAATAATATACTAATTTTAAAACTTAATTTCGAACACCAAATTGGATGAGAGAGACTATCTTCTTGATCTACCAATCTTAATTTTTAATTTGTGGCTTAAGTTTTTAGCATCACCCAAGGAGGTTATTCACAGAACTGAACAATGATCACTAACAATGTTAGAATGTCTTTCTTCCCATCTTAATTAGATGAACTTGTGGTAAAAATACAAATAGCTACAGTGCAAACTCTAGACTGAGTTTGAATTCTGGTTCATCATGTATTAGCTGTGTGTCCTTGAGTCAGTTACTTACTCTCTCCAAATCTCACTTTCCTCATCTGTAATATGGGGTGATATTAACACCTTCCTCAAAGGGTTGCTCTAAGGATTTAATACTGTACTTCATGTAAAGTAATTGTAGTGCTTGGCAAAGAATAAGGACTCAATAAATATTAGCTGTTTTTATTATAACTTCTATTATTCATTCCAAGTCAGTATCTGGAACAGTCTCACTGATGCCAGGTCACACATTAGCCAGGTCAAACAGGTTAGTTTTAGTGGTGAATGGGCTGAAGCCAGCACAACAAGCCAGTACAAATTGCAAATGCTTCAAAATGGATGTCTATATTCCCCCAAATTCTCATCCTATAAAGTTGACTAGAAAATATTTTGGACTAAAGAATGGTTGGATGAGGAACAGAGCAAAACAATGGCTGAACTATGGTATTTAAGATTTCCAGGTCTTCACTCTTATGATTAGTTGGAAATACGGAGGCAAGAAAGGAAGGTAAATGGACCAATGTACACAAACATTACTTTTTGATGTTCTTTTTCTTTCATGGGTGTCCTGGTTTATTTTCTTTTCCTTATAGCCAAGAGTAGTATTTCTGGGAGCTGGTTGTAGTAATTCCAGCCTAAAGAAAGAACTTTGTCTGAAAAATGCAAATCTGGGCCATTTTTCTTACCAAAACTTTCCCCAAAATACTAATAACAGTACCTGAAAAAGATAAAAACTATATACTGATGTGGCTTTTTAAAATAAATCCATATGTGTATATACATATGCAGGGTTTAGCTCATCTTCATTCACACCGTGTACTTCATCGGGACATCAAAGGTCAAAATGTGCTACTGACTCATAATGCTGAAGTAAAACTAGGTAAGTTTGTTCTTGCAATACTTGAAGTGAGGTCCAAAATTTCTTAATGGAGAAAAATCTTTTAAGATGACTGTGTTTTCTATCATATCACTAACAATATCTTCTACTTATTTAAGCTGTGTCTTCCCTGCCTGCACCAGTCAAAATTTGATTTTATTTGGAAAGGAAGGTAGTACAAGAGAAAGGTGTACCTAACTACTCTGAAATGATGTAGGTAAAAACAACTCAAATTTTATGGTCATTTTGTTCATTGCTTTACCCTCTCTTAGATATGGCTATCATTTATTTCAACAATTGAATCGAGTGTTTACCATGTGCAAGTTTCTGTGCCATTGACAGGGATTAAACAAAAAGACAATTCTTCCATATCACAGAACCACATTTTCTAAAGAATATCAAAGAATTTTTAAGTTACTTAAGCACAAGTTGCTTCTTTGAAAATTTCCCTTAAATATCTAAAGAACTGACATTCCAGTATTATCTAAATCACATTCAGAATTAGAAATCAAATGACCAGAAAGTCCCTGGTTTTCTATTCCAGGGTTTAGAATGGCATAATTTATTTTAAAATAACCACACATATTATTTCAGACACACAGGGAACAATATATTGCATTCTTTAATGTTTAAAATAAATGTTGTTGGTTGATTTTTAAATAAAATCATATGAATAATGCCAGTGCTATTTAATGGCAGATAACATCATTGATACAGAATATAAATCACTGGTATCAAATCCTGTATCATTTTTTAATTATGCCAATTTCTGCCTACCATGTCTCTAGAATGACCTTAAGATAGTTTCCATTTTCCTGCTAAACAAATACAGAGTAAATATTTTGTTCATTCATTGAGAATGCTTTGTGGAAGAAGCAAGAGGTAATAACTGTTCTTGAAATAAATGAAAAGTAATTTCAAGAAAATGTATTATGTCTTTTGTGTTTAAAAGCTACAAAGCTAGAAACACGAGTTTAAAACACTGTGTTAAAATACTTGATGGGAATTTGAGCTCACATTCAAATGAGCAAGGTAGATAGTTTGTCACAGTGCCTCACACTATATTCACATGTGGCATCATTCTCATTTGGGTCCAGTTGCTGGCCAACCCTACTATTTGCAACACAGAAGAAAAATTGCAATTAAGCGAATAGCCACTGAAAAATCTGTCGCAAAGCCCATGCACTAAAGCTTATACAATTTCTAAGAGAGAACTCTTAGCATTGGATTAGAATTTAATCAGGCGTATTTTCCATATAACCCTTATATGTTTGGTTTTAGGTTTCTCAGATCCCAACATATTTTTTAAGCTATGTATTATAAGGGGGAAAGTTGCAGAAGGCAAACCCAATGACTGCCAAAGGGAATGACAGAGAAGAAGAAAGAAACAGGAAAATGATTGTATTTCAATAGCAATTGATCAATCATCCTCATATTCTGGTCCTTAGATCATTAAAAAAAAAGGTTAAATTATGCCATTTCTGAGGTCTCATCTCTATTTTTATCCTAATTTCAGCTTTTCTTTTTCTCATTTTCTTCTGTCTTCATCGTGCTTTCTTCTAGTCTTTTTTCTTCCTTGAGTCATTCTTATGACCTTCATAGGTATTTCTTGGCCTTTAGAGTTGTCCCTCAGGGATAGTGAAAATGCTGAGCTCTGATTTAACCTATTCTCCAAAAAAAAAAAAAAAATCTAGATAATATGATTGCGCAATGCCCAATGATGATTTTCATATTTTAGGGATATTATTTTGTTCTTGTTAGATCTTTCCATAAAGACTGCCTTAAACTCTTCCCTTTTAATTTTTCTTTTCTTCTCCTAAATTCTTCAAAATACTTCTCAGTCAGTGTTGTTCTCCATCCACTAGATTCCTGGAAGCCATTTTAAATTAGAAAGTCTACTTCATTTTTCATCTCTGGAAAATTTTATCTATTTTCATTTTTCATCTTATTTTTTCTGAACTAAATAACCCCAGTCTATTTTAGCTTTTTTCTGTCTGTTCCTGATGATACCATGCTAAATATTTTCATATAATATATCCCACAGATGAATAAAAGACTGAACTTTTATAGTCCAAGCTAAGATATGGATACCACAGTAAATATTTGCATATGATTCAGAAGATCTGGAGAACTTAAACTAAATTCTAACAGAAAGCTCAGTTTTTATTTATCAATATAATAGGACTTTCTAATGTTAAGAGTAAGGTTTCCTAATAGACCACTAATAGACTTTAGATTTCTTAGATGCTGCTTATAGTGCCAGTCTCCCTTCAGCTGGGTGGCAAGTCCAAACACTACATATGGTATCGTTTCAGAGGTTCAGGGTGTACTGATACAGCTTTACTTTAATATTCATTGTAGACTTTCAGCCAAACCTACTGTAGATTTATAATAATACTGCTCAGTCTCTTTCCAACATAAATAGCAGCAAATGCCTACTTCCTAGTGTTTCTGGAGTAGACCTCATGGTAAAGTTTGCTGGGCTAGAATGAAAATGTGTTATCCATTGTGGTTTTTGTCTTGACTTTCTCAGTTAAAGCTCTAAGTTATTGAGCTTTTCGTTACTGATTAATTGTTTTGACATATGCTGAATTTTTCAGTGGATTTTGGAGTGAGTGCCCAGGTGAGTAGAACTAATGGGAGGAGAAATAGCTTCATTGGGACACCATACTGGATGGCACCTGAGGTGATTGACTGTGACGAGGACCCAAGATGCTCCTATGATTACAGAGTAAGTGTAAGGGTTCAGATAGTGGAGGTCTAAATTTGGAAAGGACTTTTGACTAATGGTTCTTGTTAAATGATAAAATAAAAGAATAAAAAGCAGGCAGTTCTTCCTTTCACATTAAACTCTAATAGGAAATACTAGTCACTATTCCTACATGTGGTTTGATTATATTCATAAAAATAATATTTTCTAAGAATGTAGGCAAAGTAGACCATTGGTAGTTATCCATATTTGAGAAAGAATATCTAGTTCATGTTGCCTGCAATTACTTGGTGAAAATATTATATTGTGTGGCTTTATATGAAAATTTAACTTCCAGGGGCACAGGGCTTTGTAAACTTAAAATGAATAAATGTAAAGCCAATTATTAATCCCCACAGTAATTTACCTCAAAAAAGAAATAAATAATAATTTGATTACTCAGAGTAATGGAGAAAATCCTCAGCATGGTTCACCTCCAAACCACAAAAAATCAGTGGAATAGACAAATCAAGTAACAGTTCATGCTATTTATTATAATTTCCACTGAAGCTGAAATTTGGACAATATACATCTATGCACACATTCCAAAAAGCTGATGTGGAAAGAAAACTCTCCCATCTGCTATAGGATGGAAAAACCACAGTCACTCTCCACATCATAAGTCATCCAAATAATTCATTGTGGTTTTATTGTGTGGAGCCTAGGACTCAATACTTGAAGTTGATTAATTTAAGTTACATCCCTTTTCCCTTTCCTTTAAATACCCTCTGCTTGATCTGCAAGCAGATCTATTGAGAGCTTATTATAAACCAGTGCTATTAGGAGCTATGGAGACTATGGAATCATAATACTCATTAAGTGGCTTGCTATAAAAGTAATGCTTTGCAACATTGTGTAAAGCTGTACAACACTTTGCAGTCTTCTAAGGATTTTCACCTATATTAATTATTTATTTTTTAACTTTAGCCCCATGTAACTGAAAGAAAGCTTAAACTTAGACCATCACAACAACCCTTTCATGCTAAGAGATCTATAGACTGGTGTCCTAAGAGTTCAGTTAACTTACTTAGGAGTTAACTGACAAACAGTATCTCTAGCCCTGTGCCCTTATCACATTCTATAAAAGCAAAGTACAATTAGTATAGTAAGGATGATTTCCTAGAGCATTGTGTAATATAATTTCCTAGAATTACAATAATTCTATCCTAAATTTCCTATATTCAAGGGACTTCTGAAAGTGCTTTTACATATATATTATTTCACTTAGTACTCCCACCAGTCTATGAGGTGGATACTATAGTTATGTCCATTTTACATAGGGTGAAATTGAAGTACAGGGAGTTAACTCATTTACCAAAGTTCACACAGCAAGTAGGTCTATGTGATAGGACTTCCTTATAGCAAGTTCCTTTTGTATTTCAGGTAAGGCAACAGTAGCAATACACCCAAGATGAATTTCCTTACACTGAACTCCATACCAGCCTGTTGTGTAGTGCAGTACTGGCTGGTCACAAGCTCAGATACTGTCTTCCTATAACATCAGTCTATACTGAAACTTCATTATTAAAAATCCCCATAAAATGGCTTTAGCACTGATACCCCCTTCTCAGCCAGCCAAACATCATTTTAAGATTCTAAATACAATCAGTTTCCCATTTTTAAGTGACATTCTTCTTGTCATCTTTTCCTTTGCAGAGTGATGTGTGGTCTGTGGGAATCACTGCTATTGAAATGGCTGAAGGGGCTCCTCGTGAGTAAAAGTGTTTTGTATTTGTCCAAAGTTAGGGTGATATGTTGTATAAGTCTGCCACTCGTACCACTCAACTTGTACTGGTTGCATAGGTGCCACACAATGTTCCAAACTAAATGGGGGCCTTTTCAGGGACTACCAAATTCTCTAGTCAGAATGGCCAAATACATCTATAGAAGGAGTATATGCTTTCTCTCTTGTGATATCTTATTTTAGGCTGACTGCTGTTTCAGTTTAGCTTCAATAGTATTTGGTCCTGACAGTTCTGACCAAACAGAATCTACAAGCATTCCAGTGCATATTGACTGATGGAATATTTAGGTTCCAGAACATTTACAGTCACACACTGATACTACTTCAGATTGTGAGAGTTGAGAAAATCCTCCAGTGCTTCCTTAATTGTTTAGACATAAGACTCCATTCCTTCTTGTATACTTATCCTTCTCATCATTTAAATATCCTGTTGGCATCCTGTTCTCTCAGGACACTGCTTTCTGATAGGAACAGGAAAATGGGATGTGAACTTGGATATATGGTTCATAACCATCTAATGTATGACCCCATAAGCAGAGCACATGTGCCATTTCTCATACATAAATCCAAAGACATAAATGATAAATACTTTCCTGGTTTTTTTTGGATAAGAAGTGAGAGAAATGCCTGGAGTATATGTGTGAAGGGGGCATTGCTTTGATTCCCCCTCTTCAAGCAGATCCAATAGGTTCCCATGTCCTTACATGCTCCATCTGCACAATGTCCACCCACCAAGCTTCATAAGCCTGGAAAATTTTAGCACTGTGTTTCAAGGCCCTTGGGAGCAATTTCAAGGTATAGTGGCAATATAATTATTAAAAATTCCTGATGTCCCTTGGAATATCAAGAAGGAGCTTGGAGAAAGCTGGAAGAGATGTGATCAGGTTACTGCTCCTCTCTGGCCCAAAAAACTACAAAGTACCTATGTTGGGTGAGTAAAAAGTAAATGATGGAAAAATTATGTATGCCACATACATAAAATTATAGTGAGACTGGGAAGATGCATATTTTTCCTCATCATCTCTTGATTATTTCTCTTTGTGAAACATGCTTAGATTATGTTAGATTGAGCAGCAGCTACTGCTTCCTTTTCTTTTCCTTCTCTTTCTTGCTCTTTTACTCTCTCTCTTACTCTTTTTAAAATATGATACAGTATTCATATGAATATTGATGTGTTGTTTGGTCAGGATGCATGATAGTATCAAATAGTATTGTTTTCTATTGTTTTTGAGTGTTCCTTACTGTATCTTTTCAAAAAACTAGCTTTCTACACTTTACAGATTTGTCCTTCTTGGTTCACTTTTTTGTTGTTATTTTTCACCTTTTCATTCTAAAATATTAAATCATGGGAGAAAAGACGTGTAATGAGCAAAGTCACAGAAAGAGTACAGAGAAGGCGTTTTGCACAGAGGATGCAAATGGCAAACTGCTTGCAAAAGACCAGTGAGGAACAGGAGATTTTTAACTCATGGCAAGAGAAAATAGGGCCAGCATGCCTGGAAAAGTAACTGGAATGGCACAACTTTGGTCATGAACAACTTGAAAAAGCCACACTGCTACAAATCTGTCTTTCACCAGCCTTCTTTACGGCCTGGAGTATTAACTTTGGATGGAAATGATTGTCATGCATTTAACTGCAGAAATCCTCCAGGTTATGATAATTATCATCTAAGAGGGGATGGCCTTCCAAAGCAACAGTTATGTGATAATTACCTCTGAGGTCCAGAAAACAAAATTCCTTTCTTTCTTTGGTTAGTCTCTCCCAGAAAAGTAAAATGAGAGGGAGAATAACTTCTCACTGAAAGGGTACTGTAGGGGCTCTCAGAGGAGAGAAGATCTGACTCATTGTATTCCAGAACCTTCTTAACGTCTTGGGTTCTGAGCAGGAATTCAAACTTAATATGGAGACCTTTAAACCAAGGCCAGAACATTGCTAGTAGTTATTCAAACATCAGATATCATAGGCCAATTAATAAAGAATAGGTGCAGTTTTTATTTTCTCTACTCTTTATAGGAAGTGAATCATTGCCTGATGAAGCAGGTTAGAGCTGACAGTTCCTCCAACTCTCCTTCCTTGTCAAAGATCTATACCAGTCAATTTGCCTTAATCTGAACCATATCTTTCCTGATTTTAGCATTTTCCTTGGTGTTGTACAGATTATTTTTAGTATTGTCGGCCATGTTTATTTATAGTCCTGCTTCTATTCCTTGTAGTGTCTCTTTCTTACACCCCAGACCAATCTTTACCTGAGTGTCTTGCAACTCAGGTTTACCCCTGTCCCATGAGAAGACCCATTCCTTCAGTATTCAGAAGATTCCTTTCAGAGCTCAACATACTGTAGCAGTAAACCACATTATTTAAACTGATCCAAACTACCCCTAGTTTAATGATGTTTCCAACCCATCAAGAGATGTATTTTTAAAGGAGGTTTGTTATTTCAAAGGAATGAGCCTATAATGGTGAAAATTTAGGCAATATTAGGAGATATGAGGTGAAGGGGGCATTTACTGGCATTCCTAAAATTAGACTATATAGGAAACCTCCATAATTGTTGGTTGATGTAGTTCTTGTCTCCACCCTATACACTATTCCTTTGTGGATTTCTTTCCCTTTACAAAAACTTACCTAGTATATGCCCTAATTTTAGACCCCTGAAGATGTTGTTAGTTGACTGAATGATGCTCAGATGTTAATAAATGACAACTGCTTGATATTGTACAAACTCACAATATGTTTAAAGGACAGAATCTGGTGACTGATTGGACACAATAGAGGAATGAAAAAAGTCAAATATGATCTTGATATTTTGAGTTTGGGGCTAATCCTGCCCTCAAGTACGAACCTGGGCCTTCTATCAATTTATACCCATGTAATTGAAACAAAAACTTGACCTTGGAACAATTATCTTTAAATCACTCTAATGAAACTACCCTGGGGAGTTTTTTCCTAGTACTATAAGAGGCCAGTTCAGCCTTATTCTTCTGGAGATGTATTTTGGGGAAGGAAGGATGATGACTCTAAAGAGTCATTCATATCAAACTGTCCTCACATGAATGACACAGTTGTAGCATTAGATGAAATTTACACTATGGCTGTCCATTGGGGACATTTTTGTGCTACCAGTTTTCTTTAATCAAAACACAAGAGGCAATAAGTGAATTGAGACACATATTTAACACTTAAGAGAAAAATCCCAGAATTTCCCAACCAATAAGGTAATGAATTTATATAGCACATATTGGCAAGGTTTTTCTTTGTATGGCTGTGTGTCTGAAACAGAATGAAAATCCAGTAATTCAGCACAGACTTGAGGTGCCAGATAGTTAAAATCTTTTTAATGATATCAGAAGCTAATATGTATTAAGTGCCTCCTCTGTCAGACACTTTTACACATAGGTCACCCTTTAATCTTCACAGTCCTTCTTTGCAGGACTTCTTGCTATATTTCTTATTTTTCAGGTAAGGAAACTAAGGCACAGGTAGGTGAAATAATTGGCCTGAGACCACAAAGACAGAACTAGGCTTTGAACCCAGGTGGTCTTACTCTAGAGGGTGTGTTCTTAACAACTGATTACAATATGTCTACCTCTTTTCCTAGGATTTGCAGCTTCCAAAACAGATTCATCCAACTTTTTTAGACTACTGAATCATTCTTTATATATCACTGTGCTTAGCTACTAGTCTGGTTGACTCTTGTAGCCTGAGATTACATATTCTCATTTTTAACCGTAGATACCTGTGATACAAAAGCACAGAAGAGTGCCTATCTCTACTTTTAGTTTACTTCTCCAAATGTAAATCACTAATCACACATTTAAAAAGCCTTATCTATTTAAAAAATATAATTTATTATTGATTTGTCACACCTAGAGAAAGCAAAGCTTTAGGATCTTATTTAATGGGCCATTTGTGTTAAAATGAGCTTTTTCCTCTAACTACACTTTTTAAAATTTATTTATTCCTTAGTGTCTATTCAACATAATGTGTGAAAGAACACTGAGAATCCCCTCTTGAATGAAAAGTATGCTTTGTAGTTACCTTTTCATTAATTCTAAACTTACCTATTTTCCTTTGCAGCCCTGTGTAACCTTCAGCCCTTGGAAGCTCTCTTTGTTATTTTGCGGGAATCTGCTCCTAAAGTCAAATCCAGCGGATGGTAAAGATGAATGATGAATTAATCTCCTAAACTCTTTAGCTTGACATTTTTATGTAGCAGGGAAGTTTTAATTCATTTGGTCTGTCCTGCTTCTACATCCTTGTTGAATTTCTGTCCTTGTTGGACAGTATTTCCTAAACCCCAATACCTTAAGTGGAGGATCTAAATGACTAGGTTTTCATTAAACTAGCTAGGAAATTAGAAAGAAGTAATACCCTCCACAGTATATTATGATGACATTACTGTTCTGGCATTAGTAGCACATTCAGTTGTTTCTCCAGTAAGGGGATGGACCAATGGAAACCATTTGTGAAGTTGGTCAATGTACCTATAGAGTGATTATGATATATATAGCACAGTCGTTTTGCCCATTAAACTACACATCCACAGACCTAGAGAAGAGGACTTGTTCTCTCACGGTGCTACAGGCCAACTAAATTTAGGGATCCTTCTCATTGAAGCTTTTGACCTAGTACCTGAAGCTCTTGTTTATTCTTAGTATTTATTGCTTGCCCTGGTAGAAGTGGTGATCATGATTTGATCGTTGACATTCTTCCTTGTGATTCAATTTAACCTTTCTCACAGATTCAGGTGTTCTGGCTGTATCTGTTTTCATGGCCCAGCTTATGAGATTAGTTAGTCCTGGTGCTATTAACACCCTTTTTTGGATCATTACGTCTACACCTCTCTAGCTCGAAATGCATATAGTCAGGTGAAACATTCAGGCTTCAAAGTATGACGGCTGTTGAAAGTCAATGTGGGCTGCGGGCTAGCCAATCTAGTTTCATGGTCTACATATATCACAGGAACCACTTAATTGCTATTCTACAACTTGCCTTTTACCACGTACATACTTCTAAACTCATTGAAGTTTCTACTATTATTTGGGTCAAAATGCCATTGACTCTGGCCTTTTCTGAGGTTTGAATAGCATTGCTGTATAATGTATATTGCCAAGCTGCAGGATATCTGGCAATTGAATAGACAATTATGGCTAGAGGCAACTCTCTCCAAAAATATGACCTTCAGGGTGACATGTGGGTGGGGGTAGGAGGAGTTGTAACAGGCCTGAGAATGCCGTTCTGTCTCTTTGACTCATTTCTTTTAGGTCCCGCAAGTTCCACAATTTCATGGAAAAGTGCATGATAAAAAATTTCCTATTTCGTCCTACTTCTGCAAACATGCTTCATCACCCATTTGTTCAGAATATAAAAAATGAAGGACATGTTGTTGAGTCATTAAAGAAACATCTTACTGGAATCATTAAAAAGAGACAGAAAAAAGGTAAAATATGTGAGCTTTTATTTTACTGGATGAGAGCAGAATTTATTTTTTTCAGGAAAAATCATATTTATTTAACAATTAGATTGAAAATAAAAATTCTGAGCCCTTCAATATTTAGTTTTTCCACTAATATACCATATGCACTTAATTCTTTATCTCTTGTCTGATCAGCTAGCTGTATAAGATTATAAATTGTTGCCAGTTACAACTGGCAAGTGTTCTTATGCACAAGGACTTTGAAAGCCTCAAGAAGAATTTTGTGATGTACAAATTTTAAGAAAATCCCTAACTAAAGAAATAAAATAAATAAAAACATAACAAAATCTATATCTTAGTGTTCTATTTGGACTTACATTTTAATTCATCTCAATGAGATAAGCAGATTTGTAATTAACCATTTATTAACTGTTAATTTTGAAGTAGCATCTGTGCACCATACAAAGTTTATTTTATATACTAATCTCCTACTTAAAGATATGATTAAAGGAACTAATTTATGCAAATAAAAATAAGCTTTTACATATTAATACCAAAACAGCAGGGTGGATTTTCATCAAATCCAGAGAAAACTACTTAGGAAGTTCTAACTTTATAGGTTGTGTGGCATATTCCACATTTAATTTGGAGATCCGTAGTGTCAAGAGTGGTAATGGAATGGAAAAGGGAGAACCTGAAAAAGATATCAGGCATTCTCAGATTAGCTACAGAGTTGATTGCAGTAGAGCTTCTTCCATCTGCATAACTATATGTATTGTATTTTGGGGTGAGAAGCAGCAGGAGTTAATATACCGAACCATGGTGGAGAATTCATTGGACCGGCATCACAGAAGCCAGCCAGTTTCAAATAGGTCCAGAAAGACCCCACATCTACTCGAGAATTTGCTAATTTCCAGAATTGCATGATTTCCAAAATATTATGTACAGGAAAAGTGGCATTTATACAGAGATTACATGGAAGATGTAAATATAGTTGTCCTAAACACTTCAATGTAGGAAATTCAAAAGAAAACTCTTTTGTTTGTAAGCTTCTATATTGCAGTACAGCACAGCTGACAGGAAAGAAGCCAAACATTTTTAATACGTTAAGTGTAAAACCCAGAATTTAGATCTTTACCTTCTCACTGAAAGGACCAAAGATCCTGACCCTCATTTTCAAAGATCTTCAATGAAAGGACCAAAACTAGGTGTGGGCCCAAGCCATAAGGTCCTTACATCTACATTACACAAGTATAAGCAATGCTCACCAGCCACCTAGAGTTTCTCTTGTCCCTTCTCCCTTTGCCTTTTTCAATTCTTCTTTTCACAATTGTACCAAATTGCTAAATTCTCTTTCCTATGCCAAGACTAATTAGTCTGTGTAGAATAGCTGCACTGTGTTACAAAAGTGTGCCTAGGAGCACAAACATATCTGTATCACCAACCAGGTGTGATTTGAAGGGTTACCTTCTTGTCCTTGTAAATTCACTTGACATTCTGAGCATAATGGGTGCAAATTGACTAAGGTAGATTACATTGATCTCTGCTGATTGTTATGCGTTAATTTTTTTATTTCATCCAAAGGAGTACCTCTGATCTTTGAAAGAGAAGCTATTAAGGAGCAGTACACCATGAGAAGATTCAGGTACATTAGACAAATTACATATGTTTTATGTTAGCAATTCGTATAAGACAGCTGATTGCATACTGTTGCATTTAACTCAGGAAAACATAATCCTTTCTGATACAACAAGTAATAGATTTCTGTTTTCAAGAGATATTTGAGTGGAAATGTTGAAGACTATTTTATTACTACTAAGATTCCTTAATTTCTGGCAACAGAATGATCAGACAATTAATAGTGAGTATATTAGTAATACAAATAATATTTCAACATCATAAGAATGATTCAAGGAAGATTTACTGAAAATATCTTTATTGTAGAAAATGCCCATCTTTTAAAATAAAAACATTTTCTCTGAATGGCTTCACTCCACTGACAATCCTAATGGTATGGCAATCATTTGTATGTTTATCTTTAGAGGACCTTCTTGTACTCATGAGCTTCTGAGACTGCCAACCAGCAGTAGATGCAGACCACTTAGAGTCCTACATGGAGAACCCTCTCAGCCGAGGTGGTTACCTGATCGAGAAGAGCCACAGGTCCAGGCACTTCAGCATCTACAGGGAGCAGCCAGGGTGTTCATGCCACTACAGGCTCAGGACAATGCACCTAGGCCTCTACAGGGGCAAGCTCAGGCACCTCAGCGACTACAAGGGGCAGCTCGGGTGTTCATGCCACTACAGGCTAAGGGTAAAGTTAAGGCATCTAGGCCTCTACAGATGCAAATTAAGGCACCTCCACGACTACGGAGGGCAGCCTGGATGCTCATGCCACTAGAGCCTCAGGTTAAGGCACCTAGGCCTCTACAGGTACAGGCCCAGGTACCCAAAGAGCAGCAGGCTGATGCCCAACATCAGGCATCAGAAGAACTGCAAGATCTGGACCAGGTACCAGAGGAATTTCAGGGACAAGATCAGGTACCTGAACAACAAAGGCAGGGCCAGGTCCCTGAACAGCAGCAAAGACAGAACCAGGTACCTGAACAGCAACTGGAGCAGAACCAGTCACCTGAACAGCCTGAGGTACAGGAGCAGGCTGCTGAGCCCACACAGGCAGAGACTGAGGCAGAGGAGCCTGAGTCATTACAAGTACATGCCCAAGTATTGCTGCCCCTACTGTCACAGAACCACCATGTGCTGTTGCCACTACATTTGGATACTCAGGTGCTCATTCCAGTAGAGGGACAAACTGAAGGCTCACCTCAGGCACAGGCCCGGGCCCTTGAGCCCCTGCAGGCAGCTGGCTCAGTTCAAGTACTGGTAGAGGGACTATCAAGAGACTTACTTCAAGCACCAAACTCGCATAATTCAAAGCCACTTGGTCCACTGCAAACCTTAATGGAAAACCTGTCATCAAACATGTTTTACTGTCAACCAGAACAGGCACGTAAGAAAAAATCAATGGTTTCTAGTCTAAGGCAGGCATTGGCCAAAATACTCTCACCGAAGAGGTTCCGGATAAAGTTATCACGAAGACCTGAAGAATCTGAGCTCTCAGATTTAGAAGCCCACAGGCGAAGGCGCCAACACAGCATGAGGCTCTTCAATCAGCATGAGGAAGAACTGAGACAAGTTGCACATGTAAGAATTTCTGACATTTTTACTGAGTCATATATGCAGAGGAAATATGCTACTTCATACTTATGTTTTCCCTCTGTGAAACCAAATGAAATAAATATCTCTTGTGTCTCAGAGAATATTAACTTAATAATTTGTTCTTCAAATAAATTATCTTGAAATTTCCAGATAATTGTTACTAAATTTGAGAAAAAAAAATTGCTTGACTGATCCAGGTAATTGCTTAGTATCTCCATAGAGATAGAGCTTTAATTATTAGTTTTCTACCTATATTCCCTTAACCAGTAAAGGAACACCATATGCACTTCCAAAATTACTATTTTGGATTTTTAAAATTACCTTCATAGTACAAAATTTCAAACATAAGTCATTAAAACTAAACACAAAATGAATTTAATTTTGTTCCTCTAATCTCTAAGTTAATTTACTCTTTCCATAGAACACTGAATTGTGCTATTTAAATGAATTGCACTAATTTTTGTATTTCAGTATGTTTAAAACAAGGTTAAAATGAGAAGGAAAAGTATTCCAAACCATTTTGTGTATAGTTACCAGATGTATGACTTGTCTCACTAATATTCCACCTGTTTTACATAATTAATGAATGAAGTGGCTTCATGGAACATGACACAAGTTACAAATTCGTCCCTGCGCTCTTCAAATGTCAGATGCAGTATGTTTATTTCTTTACCATATTCTGGATTAGTCAATAAAATATCATTCTTTCAAAATTCCCTAATGTGCGTGGATATAATTTGGCTGGAACTGATTAATTTAATCTAACATATCTAACCTAACAGTCAAGTTTGTGAGCTTCATAAGCAAATTAACGAGGTCAACATGTTTAGGACTACAATTGCTTTCTAATACTTCACAGCATCCATTTACATAAGAGGAATCATTGTAAGGATACTAAATTAAACCTTGGTACCAATATCCATTTATCTAATATAATTAATATATTAATTAAAAATAAACCTTTTCTAAATGTCTAAATAACAGTTTTTTGGGTTGTATCCATTGAGCCAATTGAACAAATGCTATTGCCCTGACATGTTTAACATGAGAAATGTAAAAGCAACAAGAGAAGAAAGGCCCCAAAAGGGGAAATGGATGTCTAGTCTCCAAAAACATGGGAGAAAGGAAGAGAAAGAAACCAGATAGAGAGGTGGAGGTATGAGTCTAGAATGGTGGTATTTACCTGAAATTAAGGCATCTAAAATGCTAATGACTACTCTTAATGAGCCCTAATAACAGTTAGATCTAGCAAATTTTGCATTTGTGAAAAAGACGTTTAAGTATCCCTGAAAGATTTATAGTATTAGTAGCATGGCACATACTTATTGTCATTCAGTGTTTTAAATATATATGTGAGAAGCTATTCTAAAATGGAAGAAAAAGTCAAAAATAATAGTTACTAATCCTATGACCCTAAGATCTTGCACAGACATTCATAACTTTATGTGTGGCTCTTAAAGAAAACATAAAAGAAGAAAATTAATAGTACTATAGTCAAAGTCATAGGTCTTTTGAAATACCTGAAAATTTATTAGAGTTTAGAGCCATACGTGAGTGCTTCAACTCACCAGAGGGAAGGAAAACACATTTTCATTTCTCTTGAACTGAAGAAATACTATTGATTGTCTTAAATGGGAAAACAGAAAATGCTCCTAAATTCCTACAGTTCAATTAGGGGCAAATATTTGCACTGCTGTATTATAGATTTTCCACTTCACAGGAAGACCAAACTTTGTAGTTATAGCCACTTACTAAATATGACAGTTTGGGCTTATAAGTTAAATTTTAGACTGGAGATTCTTAACTTGGGCTTAATAGATGAACTGTAGGTGGTCAGTGATTCCCCTGAAAAGAAATGAGGACATATGTGTCTATATGTAGTTTTCTACAGAGAATCTATAGCATTCCTCAGATTCTGAAAGGGGTCCAGAATCAAATACTATTAGAATCTACTGGTTTACATCAATTGTAACATTTGAAAATTATTCTTTTAAATTGTACATTAAGATAATGATGTTGCTCCTATCACTTGCATTTTAACAACAGTTAAAATATTAATTTTTCTTTTTGTTTCAAAGGACAAAAAAGATGAATCATCAGACAATGATGAAGTATTTCATTCAATTCAGGCTGAAGTACAAATAGAACCATTGCAACCATACGTTCCTAATCCTAAAGGAAATGAAGTAGGTTTCTCAATATGAGTTGCTGTGACATTAATATGTGCCTAGAATAGTGGTTCTTAAACGTTTTTGTTTCAGAATCTCTTTATAGTCTTAAACATTGAAGACCCCCCAAAACTTGTTTATGTGGATTGTGTGATTCAATATTTAATGTATTAGAAATTAAAACAGAAAAAAATTAAACTATTAATTCATTTAAAAAGTAATGAAAGTTAAACCTAACCAAGGAAGTGAAAGACCTATACCCTGAAAACTATAAGACACTCCTAAGAGAAATTAAAGATGATACTAATAAATGGAAATTCATCTCATGCTCTTGGGTAGAAAGAATAAAAAAAAAGTAATGAAGTTATTACATGTTAATATATAAAAAATTAAGAACAGTAACTTTTTCCATCTTGCCTAATGGAAAACAGCTGGACTCTGATATCTGCTCCTGCATTCAATATGTTGCCATATGTTGTTTTAGGTTGAAGTATATGAGTGAAAGCTGGTTTCTCACATATAGGTAGTTGGAAAGGGAGAGTTTTCATAGCTTTTTCAGATAATTTTAATGTACCAAAACTAGAGAAGTTGAATCTAAAACTGTATCAGTGAAATTTTGTATATTCAGTAATATTAAAATCCATTGGTCTATAGTGTGCAATGAATAGATGTTTTGCTTATACCTGGTTTTGTATCATCATGAATTGGTCAGAAAATTTTGGTTCACTATATGTATGTAGATCTTTCCAAGTGTTCACACATTGCATTATACAGCATCAAAAAACAGTATTTGTTAATACCACCATCAATTCCATCAAAAAAGTTATTGAGTATCAGTAAGCTCTGAAGTGCAAGGTGACAGATAAGAGTTTAAAATTTTTATTTTCACTTGAAAGCTCAAATTTTTCATGGCTAACAAATAGCATTAGTTGTTTACCCCTTGATTTGACAGGCTTACTATACTGATTTTAAATAAAATGCCTGCCAAATACCTAAGTTGAATAATCATAATTTGTCTTGTCAGTTTCTTTTAAGTAAAAATGTTGTCTCATTGTTCTTAATCAGCAGAAGGGCTCCACATCATGATATTTAATCCTTCAAGGTGCTTCACAGTAGTTTACTATGTCTTTCATGAACGATTGTTCTTTTGAAATAAGTTCTTTTCTGATAGTAACAATCCTCTGGCATGAATAACAGAGTATTGCTTTATAAATACTAACCACTGGCAGAAGGAACTTAAGCTGGATTCGTGTTATTTTATTACAAGAGGGAATATGCCTCCCTTTCTCCTTATTAAATGATGGTTTTACTCTTACTCTCAGACAATAATTATTACCTTAAGCACGACACCTTAATCAGGGTATATATAAGGAACTGCATCTGACTGGCTTGGAATACATCATTTGCCTTAGTATACGCTATTACTTCTAATCCTTTTCTTCTCCCCATTTTTCAGATCAAATACAGCCAATTCGTATTAGGCATTTACCTTTCTTATTTTTTAGCCTTTATCTCTTATGAGTAATTTTAGCCTCTGGTTTACTACTGCCAATAAACTTTTTGAGATCAGCTTCATGAACCAAGAGGCCTAGACTGGGTCAATGTGACGCCAGCTATCTGAATCTTAAGTGGAAAAAGTCTGTCAGATGCTTGTCCTGCATACTGCCAAACAGCTAGTTACACTTAGAAAACTCACTAGCAAAACAGATGAATGATTAATAACGTTTTTCATTTCTTACCTATCTGTCTTTTGGAGTGTGAAGACAACCTTGGTAAGTCATTACATAGAAAAAAATAGTGTAGTAAAGTTAGCATAGTTTCTAGAAATTATAGCATGATTTTATCAGCATTATTTAAAAATGTAACACAAATTTTCCTCTCTAAAGAATCAGTGTGACTGCTTTGCTCAATGTCAGAATGACTTATTTATTGGGTAGCTAAAAACTATTTTGGGTAGAAAACTAGACATATAAAATTAAATTAGGCAAGGCCCTATCTCCTCCATGGCCCCATCTACTAATGTTGACAGAAAGTAAATCTGCCCCACTAATGGCAACTGGCTTATTATATGTACTCTTTCTTGAGTGCTTTGCTGTATTAGATATATGAACAATAGAATCAAAATTAATTCATTTAGAATTGAAAAAGTTTTTGGAACACTATGGTATTACAGTCAAATTATAAAATTAAAAACATACTTTTTAAAAGATGAGACACTTTTGATTTTAAAAGATGAGACACTTTTGATTTGAGAAAGTTTAATGATGTATCAGTACATGTGTTACAAAATCTTTTGAAAATTTAGGGTTAATTTAAAAGGATGAGTGAATGAGTTTGAACTTAAATTCTAAGTGAGAAGTTTGGACTTCATATAAGAAGTAATATGAAAACATAGAAAGAACATTAAATTAGCAATTGGGAGATATATATTCTGATTATAGATGTTTTTTGACTTGATGTAAAATTTTTAGAAAAGTGATTTTCCCTCACTGGGTTATAGATTCCCCAATAATAAAAGGAGGGTGTGTTTGAATATATGATTTCCAGAATGTGTTATTATACTAAAATTCAAGGATACCATCAGAAATTATGATTAAGCAGATCTAATGTTATAAGAAATTATGAAAACATGATTATTTATGAAAACCAGATTTCATAAGTTGGATTTTTAGAAAAATATCTTTATATGAAGAAAGGCATTTCCCATAAACTAATAGCTCAAAGGAATTTATGATTGAGAATTCTGATGTGTTACATGTGGCCCTAAGGTCCAAGAGAGATCTGCTTCAATGCCTTACAATCAGGATTATGCACACCATGTCAAGTTCTCTTCAAGGTATGTGTCTCTGATTTCTATATTCAAATTACTCACAATTTACTATCATGTAAAATTAAAGCTTACTTATTTAACACTAAGTTCTGTGTGAAGTCAAAGCTGAAATATTAATGTCAACATCATCATCAATGGTATTATTGACCCATATTTAAAACCTTATCTGCAAAGATCCACTAACTAGCTCTTTCATATTTGGACATACTGCAATCTCAGTGCCATTTAGTTTAATAATTAGTTTGTAAAATCCACAATTTAATACAATTATCAACAGTGCATATTTTGACAGCTTTCAATTAGTAATTTACCGTAAAAAATCATGAAATTTCATGTGTATCATTTACTTCATTTACACATTTTGTCATATAGTACACCATAGATATCATCTACTACATGATAAAATGTACAAACAATCCCTAATCTCAGAAGCTAATGCCACAGAATGGGCAAGCCTGAAATGGTTTAGAGGAAAATGGATATCTAAATCTCAATATGATATCAACGATATTTTACACTAGTCACTCTATTTTTTTATCTCTAATATCAGTGATCTTCAGTAATTTTCAAACATCATATTTGATGTTTTAGATGTTGTGTGCAATGTGTTATATATGAAAGCTAAATTTTATTGTAGATTTTCCTTGAGAATCATATCCCTTCTAACTCCAACTCATAGTGGGCAGAACTTAGCCTATATTCATTCACTTGGGCATTTTGTTAATATTTATTGAGCACTTACTATATTCAAAATATTGAACGGTATGGTCACATGGCATAGAGTAGGTAGTATGTAGTATGTATATTCCTATTTCATGATTTATTGAAACCCCATATATTTATGCTCTTATATTTAACTAGTATGCAGAAATCTTAGAAAACTGAACAGCAAGATTGGGATGATCTTTCTCTTTCTTTGCATTCAGTGAATGATTTTTCCTGGTCCTTCTGATTATAAGGACTAAATCAGTTTAGTTTTGTGTATACGTTTTTGGTATCATGAGGTATGACTTCAATAAAATTCAATATATAAAAATCAATATTGCTATTGTTTACACTGGAGTTGGTTGTCCATGTGCAAAAGGATTTTTGAATTTATGAATAGCGTATATGTTAAATTTAAATATGGTTAAATTTATAGAATTAAATGAAAGTTGACTCTTCCAACATTTGGGGGTCATAGAAAAGACTTGTCCATTCCAGGCCTAAATCACTAACCAAATTCCTTCTTATATAAACATTCCAAAGAAAGTACAAAATTTTGCAGTACTGGTCCAAAGAGATTTTCTAAATAGTCCCTGAATTTGAATAGTAGAAACTAAAGTGTCTTGTTTATGTGTCCATCCATCTATCTATGTAAATCAGGAACAGGGCATTAAAAAATACAAGTGCCAAGCATTTGAAATTAGGATGATAATAGTGGACTATTTGGCATAACTATAACTTAGCTTTTTTATCATGTTAAAATCCTCACATAAACTATTATGCTTATTACTGTGTTACCAGGGTAATAATAATGTCAATATTAGCTCAAAAAAGTTTATAAGAATTTTTATTAAAAAATATGTGAAGGAAGCATATACTATATGGAAATACCTTTTCATATTTCAGAAATTGTTTCCCTGTCCTAGATAAATAAGCAGTTTTGGGGGGAAATGGAAATTAGAAAATATTACTTAAGATCTATTTCTTTTCTGTTTGATATATAACCATATGCTTAAAACTTTTGTCTTTGTATTGAGTTGTATATCCCCTTGATGAATGTTAGGACTTAGCACATGCTTTTCTGTCTTCAATTAGTGTTCCTCAGCGATCTCTTTTGGAACAAGCTCAGAAGCCAGTTGACATCAGACAAAGGAGTTTTCAAAATCCTCAGAATTGCCCAGCAACATCAGGTGATTAAAAGCACAAAGTTTAAATAGCCAAAACATGGATCCACTGTTTTAACAGTTTATATTGCAGAAGTCAAGAAGGAATGAATCAAAAATCTGAGGGAGGCCAAGTAGGATTAAGATCAGGAAGCCGTCAGATTTGACAATTGTGTTGTTGAGTAGTGACCTTTGAGAAAAGGAAAGTGATTTTCTGAAGTTTCTTCTTTCAGTTGGGTCGCAGTTAGGTATGTGCCTAGGGAGGTGGGGGATGTCAACTGTACTTTCTATGCCATGTATGAAAAATATGAGACAGGAACTTGGGAGAAGCCTTTTAACACACTAAAATTTATGGTCAATCTTTAGAATATTGAACTATTAGAAAGAATAGCTGTTCATTTGTTTTATTTATCAGTTTGTTGGTTCACCTCCCTGAAGTAAGATGTTACAGTATCTCAAAACTGAATGTTACAAATTGGTGTTTTTACTCAAAATACATGAAAAAATTAATAAAATCATAGAAAATAACTTCACAAATTGTGATACAAATTTCAAAAAGTATTTTATTTTATGATGTGCTTTTGAGAGTATAAATGAATTATAGATTTGTAAAATACTAGGATAAACAAAGCCAAAATTGTGCCTTAGATCTTAAAATCTGGCATTAGCTACTTTTAAGCAATCCAAGTAAACTAAGCATGGGAAAAATACCTGATCAAGTCCCAAGCCATCTGTAAAAATGTAACATACAATTTTATTGAACTGTTAATAAAAAAGATATATAAGTATCCTGTATAAAAATCATATCTTTGAAGACCTGAGCTTAAAAGCCCCACTCTTCTTAGGAAATTCAGGTAATGGCAGAATTATTTTAAATAGTAGTATCGCCTAGTGTAGAAATACTATCTTGTGAGAAATAAGATAAGCCTGCATGAAGGATAACTTTAGGAATTTTCCCCCACAGTATCCTTCTGGTTTGGCTAGGACTAATTTTGCCAGTATCAGGCAAACAACTAAACATTTAAGGTTCATTCATATTGCATTTTTTGAAATAAGGAAATTCTGCATTATGTTCCAAAGCAGTCATGAACACTGCTGTGGATAACATCTGTGTAGATAATTGAAGTTCTTTTCAACTCTAAATAAAATTCTATTATTTTGTCATATGTGCCACATAGCCCATTGAAGTTCCCATGAGATTGCACACTTCAGGCAGGGAGTCAGAGCACCTTACTCCAGGTTTGCCTCAAATCTCAAACACTCAAAATTTTTATTTAGTCTAACGATAGAAATGTTTTTCTGCAGACCAATGAACTGCAGAAGTACAACAGTGCTATAAGATGCAGACACAAATTGTAGGATATGTTCAGTATAATATTCAGAAAAGATAGCAGTGTTTGTAGATACGTGTTTTTTGGAGTTCTAGTGTCTATACTTTGGCTATATTTAGCAGGGCTGCAAATAAAAAAGGACAGTACTGTTTATATTTAAAATTCAAACACACAAAAGCAATAAACAGGGACTTTAGTGCTCCCCTAGTGAATCTTTTTCTAAGTACATTCACTGATTTCTACTGATTTTTGAGCCTAAATATTCTCACCGTATTTTAACAATAGGTGTTATTTATTATACTACAAACCCTAATTCAAAAATCCAGACTTCCAATCCAGATAAATTTACATCCTAAGTGGTGGAAGCATTCACACTATAGAACTGAGCTCTGCATTGATAGCAACTAGCCAAATGTGGCTATTAAAATTAAAACTAAGTTGAAAATGAAATAAAATAAAAAACTCAACCCCTCAAACACACTGGTCATATTTGAAATGTTCAATAGCTATATGTGGCTAGTGGCTAATATATTGGACAGTGCAGATATAGAACATTTCCTATTACTGCAGAAAGTTCTGTTGCACGGCATCACTATAGATATGTTCCCAGCTTTATAAATAGGTTAAGGTTTTGTCTCTTTTCAATTGTTCACTTCTCAAGTGTATTAAATATTTGAGGGTATATCATTGAGAAGATATTGGGGGATTGAGATTGCAGGTCGACTCTCTTGAGAGTTTTGCCTAATCTATCATCTTTAATACACTGTTAGGCTCTTTTCTGGTGATTAGTATGGGAGGCCAGTGGTGTCACACAGCCCTTTCTATTCTTGATATATTACTTTTAAAAATGGAACTTTTTATCTACCAGTATTACTGTGTACCTTTGTACACTGAGAGGGATATTTAGCAAGTGCACACTTAATATTATCAAGAGATAAGCCAAGTAGATTTATAGACAGAACAAACTTTGAGCCTATCACTATTCCTGAAAACAGAACCTAGGATCCTGACCCCATGAGAATTTATCAGGTTATATTTTTTTGAATGGAAAGAGGCTATAAGAAAAACACCAAAGGACTGAACTGGTGCATTATAAAGATGAAGGGAATGGCTGTGATCACTACTGTTATTAATGCCTTTTTGGCATTCCACAGAATCTTTTTCTGAGGAAGAGAGCCCCATGACCTGGAGGAGGTCCCAGTCATCACCACCTTATTCTACTATTGATCAGAAGTTACTGGTTGATGTCCATGTAGGTTTCCTTTTAATTTTCAATTTATTTTGACTTATATATTTTCATCTTCACTTAAGGGAAAGGTTAAAGGGTGTTTAGCTTTTAAATTACTCTTTAAATATAGATTTCCATTGTTAGTGAGTATGCAGAATATGAAATTGAATTTGAAATGGAAAAACATTTAATTGATCATAAAATATTTTATTTTTGCATTCTTATGTTGGAACACACTTCTAAAAAGGAGTGATAAAAAGCTATTTGTAGAAGCTAATTTCAAATTAAGGAATAGAAAATTGAGAATGTTCAATTATTGTCTATTATCATTTCTTGGATGATGAGGCAATACATAAAAATAAAACATTTAGCAAAAAATAAAATGCCCTCTGCATAACTAAAAAGTCTTCCAGTTCTTTTCACAGTGTACTTACAGATCATTGTTTTATTTCTGTAATTATCCCTACCTTACCATATATATCCCTTTCAGACTGCCCAAAGGATGCTTATATTCCACATACCATACTTAAAGGTGGATTTATATTAATTTGCTTCTTATAATTGTTTGAGTTATTTTAAGACAACATATGTTATATAAAATCTAAACCTGGCAAATTAACATATCAATTTTAAGAGTTATGTGTTATCCCAATATCAGAGGATAAAATAAAAGGAAAAAGTGACTATATCTTCCATAGAGCATCAAATCATTTGCTCTACTCTCCAGTACCACAAACAATGTCTATTCCTCAGCAGACAAACAGGGTCAATAAAAAAACTAATTAAATGTTGTCCTGTGTGATCCAGAAAGGCTATTAATGATCATAGCCAAAGGTTTGGGTTTTGGCATCTCATCCTCACAGAAATGTTGGCTCTGTCTAGTGTGTGAACATCTTCACTTCAATGGAAAATATTTTAAAAATATTGTCATCTTGGAAACTTTTCAATCTGGAAGAAAAAGAAAGGCTACTAGAGACTACATTAACCTTTCTTGTGCACACAGGTTCCAGATGGATTTAAAGTAGGAAAAATATCACCCCCTCTTTACTTGACAAATGAATGGGTGGGCTATAATGCACTCTCTGAAATCTTCCGGAATGATTGGTTAACTCCTGCACCTGTCATTCAGCCACCTGAAGAGGGTGGTGATTATGTTGAACTTTATGAATCTGGTGCTGATATTGATGGTCATGATGATTCTAATGATGTTTATGAAGATACCACTGACCATAACAACGGCAATGTCTTGGATAACCAGGTCGATCAGGCTGTTGATGTCGGTGAAGACCATGACGATGATGACAAGGATGAGGTTGTTGATGGCAAAGGCAATAATTGTGATGATGATCCTAGTTGGCCAAGGTTGGTTTCTGGAATTACTTGCACTATCCATGTTTTGTAATTTCAGAACTATTTGCATCTTTAATTTTCAAAAATTATTACAAAGAGGGGGAATGAATCGCACTTGCACATTGGCAAATGACTGGTTTTCAACAACAGATTTTAAAGAAATAGATTTACACTTGAATGAAAAACAATTTTGCATTTTTTATATTATAGTTTATTAGAATTCAAGTATTTATTAGGTTCTTCATAGCTGGAATTGTTGGGGTGTTACTGTTAAAATTAATGCCACTGGATCACCCTACCCTAAAACCACAATGACTGTGAGAAATGGGGTGAAAAATGAAGTCATGTGCTACTTAATATCTATAAGATAAAGCCCTGATATTTGTGGACAAAATATCTAAATATGCTGAGAAAAATGGATTGCAAACTGGATTCTCACTTGATATTGTTAGGCTGAAACTTACTAACATAGCATCATGCTTGAAATTCTGAAAACTTCTGTAACTAAATTCAGTACTCATTCAATTTGATCCTCTTATGGAATAGCTGCTCAAAGTGGTAATATTTAGTGAAGTAGTGTTTTTGGCATACCACCAGTTGTTTGTTATATATATAGTTCTTTGCTCCCACTCTAAACAGTCACAGTGTGATCTTATTTGCATATGCTCCTGGTTTGTATTTAAACTGCTATCAAAGACATTTAATATAGTACGTTTACATTTTTTGAAAAATAACAGTGTGAGAATTGTTTGCCTTATAATATTGAAATTCATATATTGTTTTGGTTATTTCAAATGTTTCTCTTTTGCCAACTAAAAACATATACCAGGAATTCCATTTTCAAATAAATTTGCTTATAGAATTATCATAGATATATGTTTATGTTCTCATTTATGCAAAAGATCATTGAGATGTTTTCTTACATGTGATGTCCTTTGTAACTAATTAAATAACTATCTTAGCTTAATGCTATCTGTATTACTGAACTTCCTGGTGGCAGTAGTAGAACAATCAATGGAATTCTGTAGCCAAGCAGTCAATACATATGTTAGAAAAGCAAGGCACATGTTAAAATTAACATAAATTATATATATATTGCAAGAAGAATTACTGAAATATGTTGTGGTTGAGAAAAAAACATGGGCTTGATCATTCATGTGGCTGTGAAGTTGCAAATGCATGAAGTAGTCTATTATATACGAAGAAAACATATTCTTGCTACTAACCTAACACATGTTCTTAATAAAGGATGTAATTTCTCTTCCAGATGCAAGTTGTCTTCCATCTGCCACCCAAATGCAGCCAGGCAATTGGCAGTGGCTATTGTATTCAATATTTAAGATTGACAGAACGTAGGGACATTTTTCTTGTCTGTGCCATACCAATATGATTCACGTAGAGCAAAAATGTGCCTGGTCTTATGGTATATATGTATAAGACACATCCTAATATTGTTTCATTTGCTGACTTTCAAATGTGTTTTTGTTGGGTTGTTTTCTATCATTAATTGGATCTTGTTATCAGGCCAAGTTATGACAGAAGTAGGAGCTGCAAACAAGATGGTAGAGATAGAAGTGATAGAGAAGAAGGAACCTGCAGCAGCTATGGACGCCAGAGAGCCAGTAGAAGCAATGGAAGAAGTGCAGCCAGTGGGAGTCATGCAACCACTGGAGACCATGAAGAGCACAGAGCCAATATATACACTGGAAGCAGCGGCAAGGAGGGTAATGAAGGTAAGGGAGTCAATGGAACCACTGAAGAGAGTGGAGCCCTTGAATTCAATGGAGGAGAAACTTGCTCAGAGACAGATGGTCCAGGATTGGAGAGACCAACATCACAGGACTTTGAACATCAACAGGAGGTAATGTACCAATTAAAAAGGAGAAGAAATTCCTCTCCTGTGAATGTGTTTCCTCACATGATAGGTCACATTTCTAGCCATTAATATATTTTCAATTTCTCCCCCACAGCCTTTAAACATCTTTAATCACAGCTATAGATAGGTCTTTACTAATTTGGGTGGTTCCTCTTTACTTATAGGAACAAAAGCAGCTTCTTTGTTTACCTGTTATGAAGAACATGTTTGTGGTAGTGTCTGAACACATACAAACATTTTTTCTGGGAAGTTTCATTGTGGTAAAATACACATAACATAAAATTTTCCATTTTAATCATTTTAAGTCTAAAATTCAGTGGCATTAAGTACATTCATATTGTTGTACAACCATTACTACTATTAATTTCTAGAACTTTATCAACATCCCAAACAATTAAACAATTAACTCCCCACTCTCTCTCCTACCAGTCCTTGCTAACCTCCATTCTACCTTCTGCCTAGGTACCATATAGTAGAATCATACAATATTTGTCCTCTGGTGTCTGACTTATTTCACTTAGTGTAATATTTTCAAGGTTTACCCATGTACCAGAATTTTCTTCCTTTTTAAGGCTGAATGAATGGTATTGCATAGCATTATTATATCACATTTTACTTATCCATTCATCTATTGATGAACACTTGGATTGTTTTCACCTTTTGACTATCATGAATAATTCTGCTTGTGAACATTGGTATACATGTATCTGTTGTTGAAGTAGTTTTCAATTATTTGGGCTACATACTTAGGAATAGAACTGCTGCAGTGGAATTGCTAGATTCTATTTTAACTTTTTGAGAAACTGTTAGCACATACAGTTTAAACAAAAGTAATCCACTGGCTTTAGACAATGATTTTGTCATTTGCAAAACATTTATTGACTTTGTGAATAGGTTTAAAAATATTCAAGTAGTTGTACTGTTCACCATGTAAGAACTTATTCACCATGTAAGAATTCGTTCACCATGTAAGAACTTGTTCATTATGCTTCAGAAGATTGGAGACAGACAAGAATCAGGCTTGAGATGGATTAATGATTGTGCATTGGGCAATGACCCCCCTATACAGAATTTTATTGTTGTTAACAACCATTTGATCAATAAATATGAGAGATGCCCTCTCAAAAAAAAATATTCAAGTAGCTTTAAAGATGCTAGACCAATAGGAATTATCACAGAAAAGATTTCCTGGCACACATGGTATTTGAATTAATTATTGACAAATGGGGAGTATTTGGATATCTGAAAACACAGGTGAGATTCCAGACAGAGGAAATATCATGCCAATTTACTTCCCCAGACTATTTGCCTATCACACAAACTGGCTTAGAAGATGCCATGCTCTCTCATGAATTAGTGCCCTTGTGTAAGCTGTACCTCTGTCCATTAGGTTGCCCCCTCACTTCTCTGCCTGATGAACTAGTCATAGGATGCTTCATGGTCCTACTCATATGATTTTTGAATTTCCAAGGCAGAATCATATACCCCTTCCTCTATGCTTGCAAGCATTTTTGCTCATAGTTTCATTTTAGTACTTATGATATAACTTAGTTATTTATTTGCTTTTATGTCACACTAGATTCTGAACTCCTAAAAGGCAGGAACTATGTTTAATCCATCCTTGATGACTTTTCTCTACCCACTTACCCAATCCCAGGGTCCATCCTAGGGCTTGTCTATGATAGGCACACAATAATTATGGAAGAAATCAATGAAGGAGAGAAACAAAGAAAAAAATGGAGGAAGGAAAGTCCTCAAATGGTTTCTAATAGGAAAGCAGTATCAGTGGAAAAGTAGGTTTGTCTGTCTATCCATCCACCTACCTACCGGTCTAATTAAAGACATTAAAATAGGATGCACCAACATAGTTTTCATAGCACTGCTGGATAGCTCCAATAATCCCAAGAAATGTTTTTGATGTTTATAGAGTGAATGGATCTTCCTTTCATTTTAATTAAAAAGGACATGTTGCCATACATACATTTTTGTGGTTGGAAATGTCATAAAAACAAGCTGTTGACAGGGCAGAGCAACTCTCAGTGCCAGCAATCACTGTTTAGACACAAAGAAATGCTTATCAACAGATAGGCTTACCAAAAAGTTTGTATGTTTTCCACAGCATATGGCATCCCACATAAATTCTGTCACATTTTGTGTTTTGTATCCTTGAGTTTTTTCCTTGTAAGTTAATGGAAACTGGTACATTTTCAGTAAAAATATTCACACTTGAATTTGTGTTGGTTGATTTTCCATCATTAGCTTTCTCATTTGACAAAGTAAAAGTAATATCCCCACCCTGGTGCTCTTTTAAAAACATCTTTTTCAAAACATTACTTTTGGCAGAGCATAGCTGAATGTAAGCTTTGCAATCAAACAGACCTCAGCTTTAAACTATAGTCCCCCTACTTAGCTCTATGACTTTGAATAAATTATTTAACTTCACTAAGCTTAGTTTCCTTATAAATAAAATGGAGATAATTATACTTACTTTCTGGGCTGTTGTAACGATTCATAAAGATGTAAATAAGATGCCTAACAGGGTACCTTGTACACAGTAAAAGTTCCATATATATTAGGTCCCCAAATTGACAGCTAGGGACTTCAACCTCCTTGAATTTCTCCTCTGATATCAATTGTTTCAATACAGATTAGTGCTATTTCCTCGTAACATTGTTGAGTTCTTCTGGTAAATGTGTATTTTATAAGAGTACAGAATTATAGATGTTACAAATTTTGCATTCTGTTTTTCAAATTACCCCAAAGCATATTATATTTCTCTCACTGTTAATCTCCTAATAAAGGCAAAATACATTTTCAATCTTCTTTTAGGAGCAAGGTGGTAGAAGTGAGGCCTCAAATGCCATTGTCTCAGGTAGTGTACCCGCAGTACATGATGATGAGGATGACAGTATGGACATATCAGAAGCATCAACAGAATCAGATTTTTCTGCCAGCCGCTCATCTTCTTCCAATGGTTGTGGGAGGACTGCAACTGTTGACTTTGCCAGTGCCATCTGTGAGTGTGTTTAATATAATCTCCAATTGCAGCAATCTGTTCATATGTTAAATAAAGTGTTTGACCACTGGTTCATGATCTAAAAAGAACCAAATCATTCTGATATTCTGGTGACATAAATTCAGATGGATATTTGCTTTAAAAATACATTCTTCACTGAGTTTATGACACCTATGTTTGAACTACAGTTGAGAAACTGAATCCCCTCATCCGGGTTTTTTTTTCTTTAATCAAATCACAGTAACTTAAAATACATTCGTATCCAGAAATGTATTCTAGCCATCATAATTTGTGTTATCTGATGGTTTAGGAAAATGATACTTCCAGTAAAAAAATAAATTACAATAAAGGAAAATGAGCTTTACTAGGCTGTGTCTTACTTGTAGAAACACTCAAGCAGATATGGTGTATACACTAGTTATTTCTCAATATCTCCCCCTTACTTCTTCACAGTATATGCTGGGTTAGTGAACGTACTTAAAAAATCACCTAAGCGAACCCCTGAAGTCAATGTTAACCCACTATATGTCTCTGCTGAATGTAAAAAACCACTAATCCACATGTATGAAAAGGAATTCACTTCTGAGATCTGCTGTGGTTCTTTGTGGGGTGAGTTTGGTTTCTTAAAACTGAGTTACTTTAACAGAACATATTTACACCTATGTAGCAAACTTGTGAAAAATCAAAGATGTGAAACATTTGCTTGAGATTGCCAAGCCATTTCCAAGCAAATAAAATATATACATATTTAAGCAGTTTATTTGCTTATTTATTTCCTCATTTACTTTCACTCAGTATTGTGTGCTGTTTGAATTGGTGCTCTCTCCCCTTTTTATTGTTTTTAACCTGAATTAGTTTGGCTAAAAAATAAAATTGGACTAGGTTATGATTATTTGGAAATTTGAGTTCAGTGTTTTTAATTTAGAGTAATGTGCAGCATATCACACCTAATGAGATATTATAGGAAAGATTCCTGCTGTTTCTTGTTTAAATAATCTTTAGGATATATAAAGTTCCTTCTATACCATCTTAACTTTGCCAGACTTTTTCAATCCTTTGTTACTGAAGAATTATAACCACATCAGTAGTGCTCAGACAATGTTTTGCCTCAAGCTAGTCTGTACCATAAATGAAATAGAATAAATGAATGCAAGGAGGGCAGATCCCCAAAGTAAATGCCAACCACTGACTTGCAATTTCATAGGTTTTGCTTTTTATGATTGAACAGGGACAGAATTTTAAATAAAAAATACAGCAGTGTATCAAATATTATAGTTACATGGATTGAACACCTTTGGAGAAAAAAATGTCATCCTCAAAGTTTTGCTAATAGTAAAGTGTCAGATAACAAGAAAGCAAAGTTTACTTCATTATCACTTCAGTCAAGCAACTACTCAAAGATGTAGTTAATGTTTAGTAATTTATTTTTATAACTTGTGGTTTTACATTTTGAAAAATAAGATTACAGTCAAAATTGACTGTACTTTCTCTCTTCTGATTCCCCTGCGGGAGGAAATGCAGTTCCTAAACCTGCCAGAGGCCATTAGTTAGAGAACTGGTAAAGGACAGAGTGGGAAAATGAAAGCAGAGAGACACTTGTCTTTTCTCCTTGTACCCTCAGAGCACAAATATTCTATATGTAGAAGGAAGACACTGAAGGTGTTATCCCTTACATTACTTTGCTTATTTCTCCTGTGTCTCAGGTAATGGGGAAAACTCCCACAGTGGTTTGAAATGTATTCTAACTTGAGTTCAACCTTTTAGTTTAGTTGTCTCATTTGGTCTTTAAACAGTACATATAGTTCAATGAATAGAGCCAGCAGATAAATAACTGAGTGTAAAAATTTAGGGTCATGAAAGTACAAAGTAATTTCATAGGCATTTAGCAATGCAAATTTTATTACTATATGCATGACCAAAGAATCACTCAACTTAAAAACAATTTACATGTAAATGTTTAAAAAGCATTATAACCCTTATAGTTAGGAATGAAAAATCAACTGAATTGATGTCTTTGTATGCATTAGACATCCTTAATGTTTAGTGGTAACTTTGAAAAGGATGATTGATTTTTATAAAGTTTGGGACATTACTGAAGGGTGCTGAGATACATAAAGTTCTATTTGTGAGATGGTGCTCCAGACACTAGCCAGTAGAATATTGTCAGGGGGTGTTATTGTGTATATTTTAATGTATTCCAATGAAATTTTTTCTGTTGGTAGAGTGCATTGTTAAACAGAATGAGCTTAACATTAGCCTAAAATGATAAAAGTCACCATCACATAGATCATCATGCTGGAGTAGCAAAAATACTAATATAAATTCAATTATAAAAACATGATAAGAGCTAATCTAGCATTTTTGTTTTTATATATGAACAGGAGTGAATTTGCTGTTGGGAACCCGATCCAATCTGTATCTGATGGACAGAAGCGGAAAGGCAGACATTACTAAGCTTATAAAGCGAAGACCATTCCATCAGATTCAAGTTGTAGAGCCTCTCAATTTGCTGATTACCATTTCCGGTTTGTTTAAGAACTAAAATTAGCTGAGTAATTAAGCAGATTAATTAGGTTGCAAACTAGGCTAAAGACTTTCTCAGGTGAAAGTGTTCATAGGAAAGCACTTAAAATATAACCTTTATTTGGGACACCAAACTTTCCTACCTGTATTTTCTTATCTATTTACAATTTAACTCTGACTCTCCTTTGGTATATGGATATTTGATTATAATGCACCAAACCTAGGTCAGTGATAAGGAAATCCATTCTATTTACATCCTTTCATGTCTTTTCTGAGTAACGACCTACAATTTTATAGCTCACAATTTCACTTACCCATGCACACACGACAACACTAGTTTCCATCAGATACCTTTCTTGTGATGCATTAGAAGCAACAAAGAACACAGTGGACAAAACTGGATACAAATGAAACTATTTTCTCTGGCACAAACTTACCGTAAGGGCCTAGAGATAGAGTTAGTAACAAGAATGCATCCCCTAACTCTACATTCTTCCCACATAGTGGTTGAACTTCTTAGGGTTAGTCATTCAGAGCTCAAACCTTTGAGTATAAAAGAGCAAGAAGGTGGATGTTAATAATTTGTGATTACCAAAGAGTACTTAGTATCAGAAAAGCACTATCATTAGAGCTGACTACAGGCAAAAGATGACTGACAAAAGGATAAGAAAAATAAAAATGGTTTGACTGTTGAATAAAATGATGTTAATCATAGTTATTTATGTGTTTATATACTTCCTGTCTATACCTAATGGCCATACATCACATTAATTCATGATTATGTATATTCTCAAATATGGTACTTTAAGTTTTGGTTAGAGGAAAAAATCTTCTACAAATATGCTAGAACTTCATGATTTTTGAATCATGTTTATGTTTTTTTATTTTTAATTGCTCTTAACATTTCATGGTCATTTATTTATAATTCATTTACAATTACACAGAAGCAACATATAGTTTTTGAAAACATCCGGGTGGCTTAAAGACTGCACATCTGGGTAACAGATTCTTTACCTTTTTTACAGGCTCCCCTAACTCAAATGTGCCTTTTTTCATACTCAGGTTTCTCTCAAAATGTGGATTTTTTTCCACTGAATATTACTGAGAACATTAGTGTAGAATCTACCTAATATTTTAGAGCACAAATTTATTTTGCCAATTAAGAATAGAAAGGCAATAGAAATTGATGTCTGAATTCTAACTGCTTCAAAATGTCATGTAAAACTATTTAAGATTAATCACGTAAATAAAAATCCTTTTGTTGGGCCTAGAAATCTTGTAATAAACTTTAAAAATGAATACAAAGTCTCTATTTTGAAAAGAAATGTGATTATTTTTATTGAAGTATAGTTGATATACAAGTTTATATCAGTTTCAAGTATACACCATAGTGATTTGATAGCTATATACATTATTAACCCTCACCTCAACTACTGTAGTTACTATCTGTCAACATACAAAGATGTTGCAGAACTATTGACTATATTCTCTATGCTGTACTTTAATCACTGTGACTAATTCATATTATGGTTAAGATTTGTGCCTTGTTATCCTTTTCACCTCTTTCACCCACCCACTCCAACCTCTCCCCCTTGGTAACCACTGGTCACTTCTCAGTGTCTGAGTCTATTGCTGTTTTGTTCTTTTTGTTTTTAGATTCTGCATATAAATGAAATTATGTGGTATTTGTCTTTCTCCACCTGATCATTTCACTAAACATAATGACCTCTAAGTCTATCCATGTTGTTATAAATGACAGGATTTCTTTCCTTTTTTTATGACTGAATAATATTCCATTGTACATATGTACCACCTCTTCTTTATCCATTCATCCATTGGCAGATACTTTGGTTGCTTCCATATCTTGGCTACTGGAAATAATGCAGCAATAAATATGGGGGTGCATATATCTTTTTGAATCAGAGATTTTGTTTTCTTCAGGTAAATTTCTACAAGTGAAATGTGTAATTTTAATGGCCTGTTTTTCCTAAAGGAATTGTAAAAATTTGATGGTATTTATAATTAGAAAATTAATATTAAATATAAATTGGGTTGAGAGATAAATAATAAAACTGTTCAGTTATTTTGAAAATAGATTGGAATGAAAGAGCAAAAAGAGACCCACCCTACTGGCCTTGAATGCCTAAGAGACAATGTATCAGACATCTGTCTCATATATACACATTATCAGGAAGGGTCATGACTTAGAAAAAAGCCAAAGGACAAATGAATGGATAGTAATTCTGTTGCCTGCACAGTAGCAGTCTTAACCTTTCCCCAAGAAGTATTCCACATTCACTTCAGACAGGCTCGTCGGTAGCTGGTAGACAGTTTGACTATCCCTTGGAAGTGAGAGAATAAGAGAGACTCTGCTATCATATTTCCAAATTCTGGAGAGAAGACCCGGGTGTAGTATAGTTTTTTAAACGTGTTTTTTTACTTCAATGAAAACATTTGGTCAAAAAGGCAAAATACCTATACTTTTCTGTTCTTCTAATATATATGTAAAAATAGACTGAATTGAAACACTGTATGTATCTTTATCTATCAGGCCGTAAGAACAGACTTCGGGTGTATCATTTGACCTGGCTGAGGAACAAGATTTTGAAAGATGATCCAGAAAGTAAAAGAAGACAAGAGGAAATGCTAAAGACAGAAGAAGCCTGCAAAGCTATTGATAAGTTGACAGGCTGTGAACACTTCAGTGTCCGTAAGTCACATTTCATATTTACTATACGTATTTGATATACTATTTTGCTTCCTTCATTTGATGAAGTGCATTGTTGTGAAAAAGGAGAGAACTTGCAACTTCATATTATGAAAGTGAGTGAATTTCAATCAGACAACTTCTAGGTCTTTTATGCCACAAATGGTTGTTATTGAGAAAATATTTATTGACTGAATTAGCTATTGAAGTTAAGTTTGGTTTACTTTTTCACCTTTCTTCCCTTCTCAGTCACTCTTTAGTCCAGATGAATCAATATTTTTTTCCTTCTTCTGTATATATTTGACTATACAAATGTTCTTGATGTATCTTCAATAATCTGGAGATACATATGATATTGTTCCTTGCAGAAGCAATAAAATAGAACCACATGATAATTTTTAAAAAATTAAAAAATCTTTCTTAATACTAACAATGAAACTACAATGAGTCAAAAAGAAATTCTTATGGCCTGCTGGTTCTCACTCCCATAGTCAATGTTCATGAGTATAACTGCTAAATAGTTTCTGTCTAATTGGAGTGTTTTCATACCCCCTGTCTCTTCAGAACCATCCACTGTGAAATGGAGTAACAACTCCAGGGTGTCAGAATCCTACTCTCATCTATCAACAACTAGGAAGTAATGCTATCTCATTCTATTCTACTTCTGACATAAATCCCCTCTACTCTCAGAATTCATTTTCATCTTTCTTCTTCAATAATTGTCCCTTCAGGCAGAAGTAGTGGCATATGTAAGAAAGAGTTGGAATCACATAAGTTTCAGTAGGATATTTCTATCCTGACTGACCATTTGTGTTCTACATATAAAGAGGCTTTCCCAGGATAGGTTTTCATATGTGTGTATGTATGTGCACATACACCATTAAAAGGAGAAGTAAGTACCCAGACAAATTAGGAATTAAATAAATACACTACTTTCTTCTAGTTTTATATATCAGTACTTTCCTACAAATCATATATAGTATTTTGGTAGCCAAAGGTGAATGATAGCCCCAGATATTAACCTAGGAGTTTATATAGTAGAACTGCCCCCTACTAGTAAATTTTTTAGTTCAACAAGGGAGAGTTCACAGAGATAGTTATCTTACAAATCTGTACTCTTGGTAAGTGAATAGACTAGTTAAGTCCAATTTTTTTGGATGACCCCAGTCCAACCCACATCAGCTCCCACAATCAAAAACATTTGTCCTACTGACAAGTGAAACAGTAGCATCTTCACACAGGAGGACAGCAGTATACTTACACTTGCATGGTATTTTCATAGCCTTTCAAGATCCATAAAATAACGGACACCAATTAATGCCATATAAAAAAATCATAGGAAGTGTCAACTTATCAGAGATTGTTTTGCTTATTGGGGGTATATTTATCATGCTTCTTTGACCTACTTGGGAATAGTACAAAAGAAAAAAAGAAAAAGAGGGTAATCTAGACAGAGAGAGAGAGAAGTTGTATATATTGGTTTAAAATGAATTCTGGCTAAAAAGAATAGCAACAGTGTCCCTGCCAAGAAAGAGGGGCTTTAGCACAAAGTATAAATCTAGCAGATAGGATAACATATTCCATAAGAGCCACAAAGTATAGCTGAGAGCAAACATATTCATTTATACATTTTTTCTCTTTTTTTAAAAAAACTCTTGAAACAATTAACATACCATACAATGCCCCATTTAAAGTGCACGATTTAATACTTTTTAGTATGTTTATAGAGTTGCATAACCATCACCATGATCTAATTTTCATCATCCCAAAAAGAAACCCTATAACTAGTAGTAATCACTCCATATTCCACCACACTTACATTCACCTTATTTCCCTCACAGTCCTAGATAACCACTGATCTATTTTATTTTGCTATAGGTTTTTCTGTTCTGAACAAATTATTTAAATGGAATCCTACATTATATGGTCTTTTGTGACAGGCTTTTATCACTTAGTATAATGTTTTCAAGTACATCCATGCATAGCCTGTACAACATGACTTTTTTTAAATTGCTGAATAGTATCGCAGTTGTGTAGATGTATCAGTTTTTTGTTTATCCAATATTTTATACATACATTGCTTATTTATTTTTACTCTTTCCACTGTTTGGTTATTAGGAATAATGCTGCAGTGAACATTCTCATAAATGTCTTTGTACGTGGCGATGCATGTTTTCTTTCCTTTTCGATAGTACTGCCAGACTGCTTTTCAAAGTGGCTGCACCATTTTATATTGCCATAAGTATGAAGGCTCCATTTTCTCTTCATCCAGTCCAACACTTGTAGATATCCGTCTTTTGATTCTAGCTATCCAAGTGGGTGTAAAGTGTCACCTCACTGTCGTATTGATTTACATTTTTCTGATGACTAGTGTTATTGAACACCTTTTCAAGTGTTTACTGGCCATCCTTGGATTATTTATCTTTTTGTTGTTGAGTTGTAAGCATTCTTAACATATTTTGGATACTAAACCCTAATCAGATAAATGAGTTGAAAATATTTTCTTCCATTCCATAGACTGTCTTTTCACTTTCTTGATAGTGTCCTTTGAGGCACAGTAGTTTTAATTTTGGTGAAGCCCAATTTAGCTGTATTTTTTCCTTTGTTGGCTATGCTTTTGGTGTCACATATAAAAATCCATTACCATGAATTCCTATATCTACTTCTAAGAGTTTTATAGTTTCAGCTCTTACATTTAAGTCTTTGATCCATTTTGAGTAAATTTTTATGTATAGTGTGAGGTAAAGGGTCTAACTGCATTCTTTTGTATGTGGATATTCAGTTGTCTCAGTACCATTTGTTGAAGACACTACTCTTTCCCTATTGAATGGCCTTGGCACCATTGACCATAGATGTTTGGGTTAATTTGTGGACTCCCAATTCTACCCCATTGGTCTATATGCCTACCCTTATGTCAGTACTATACTGTTTTGATTACTATAGATTGTTCTGTTTTGAAACTGGGAAGTGTGAGTTTTGCAACTTTGTTTTTCTTTTTCAAGATCATTATGGGTATTTGGGGGCCTCTTCCAGCTCCATGTGGCTTTTCAGAACAGTTTCCATTCCTGCACAAGCAGCCATTGGGATTTTAATAAAGATTGCACTGAATCTCTAGATCACTTTTAATGGTATTGCCCTCTTAACAATATTAAGTCTACCCAGCCATAAACAAAGGCAATCTGTCCATTTAAGTAAATTTAGGTCTTCTTTAATTTCTTTCAGCAATGTTCTGTAGTTTTCAGTCTACAGTTTAGAGTGGTCTTGAATGCTAATGCATACACTCCATAAAACTAGGTAGTAATTTTGTTACCTTTTTGGGGGCATCAAATTGTAACCAAATAGCTTTCCTAAAAATATGTTGTCTGTGTTCTTACATTTAGTTATGACATTTTCAATGACAAACACAAATACTTGCGTGTTCTTGTTAATTCTGTAGCATTGTTACTTCTTTATATTTTTATCATTGTAGTCCAACATGAAGAAACAACATATATTGCAATTGCTTTGAAATCGTCAATTCACCTTTATGCATGGGCACCAAAGTCCTTCGATGAGAGCACTGCTATTAAAGTGAGTGGTCTCTTTTTCTTGTGGATTATATGATTTTTCTTTTGAAAAATTACAAACAGAATAATATTTGGAACATAGTAGCAGAAATATATACCATTCTTCTACAGTTAATGTAATTTGAATATACCATGTCAATAATGATCATTTAACCCTTTTTTAGACAATTCACAGGCACCACAGCAAGGGAGAGTGTGAGGGAAATCCCTGACCCTTCCCCCTAGAGGACCTCCCTACCAGCTCCTCACTCCCAATTCCTGTAGTCAACATGAAGACCTTCTCTTCTAAAGCCCCAAACACAGGTTTTGGGTGCCACCCCAATGACTTGAAGCTGAGAAAGTCCCTGTTCTCTCTTAGTGGGGGGTGGAGAGCAGAGGGAAGGTAAGGGAAGATGTGCCAGTGGTAGAGGGGGGAACCCCAGTGGAAGAGAATGAGGGAATGGAAAAAGCCTTTGCTCTAATTACCAGGGCTACAGTAGATGGGGGTGGGGAGGAAAGGGCAGGTCTATATTCCTTCCAAGCTGGAACTCTAAACACATTTTTCTGGAGACCCATTGCAAGGAACGGTGGTTAGGTTTATTTGGATTACCAGTACTATTTCCATCTTCATTATGTTTTAACTGAACTTCCATACATCAACCTCTTAAGGTAATAATTTAAGTCCCAAGCAATTAAGCTGATGCTGATTTTTTAAATCATACCTCATTAACTGGGGACTCTTTATATTTTTACTTTCTTTTTATAATCCTCCAGAATACCATGTAAATAGGATTATTTTGTACTTGTTCCATTTTAATAGGGCTAATTAGGGAACTGGCAGCATTATGTAAAGTCCAGTAGCTTCTAATCTGGGATGTACATCAGAGTCATCTGGAGCATTTGTTAAAAGTTTATGTCTCAGACCCAACACCAGGCCAAATTAGTACGTCTGGAGAGGGGCCTGGGAATCTATATTTTTAGTCAATGTTCCAGATGACTTTGCATTCGTTGGTCCATGGACAAGTTTTTTACAAAGCACTGATTAGGGACATATCATGAGAGACTCCAGCAAGGCATTCTTGAAATGCTTTTGTATTTTTGGTATCTGCTTACATGGTATATTTTGTAGGACAAAACATCACATGTGTATAATAAGGATGGGCTAATTTTTACAATTGCCCCTCAATGTCTATTTGCATAGTGAATATGTCCTTTTATACACAGCATAGACTACTGTATAGACGGACTGGGTCTGCCCTAACACAAATCACATCTCTGATCTGATCTCCCTAAACTGGGCTTCGGGTCAGCTGTCAGCTGTATTTGGATATGGGTTTGTTCTTGGGTGTCTGCTGATTCGTCACAGCTGCCTGGTATGGAACTGGAAAGCAAAGAAGATAAGAAGCAACACTCTCTCTAGCCTGATGCACAGTTCCTGGCCCAAGCCCTCACTCCAGTTCTTGAATCTTACCCCATGACTACAGTATGGTGAATCCCGTGATGCCCAGTCCTCTACTGTGACCTGAACTTGGCAATGAATCCTGTTTGGCTTTTTGTTTCCTTGGACTAGGAACCATAGGGGCCTAGAGTACATCCGATCTATGGTAGGTTAACGTGTCTGGCCTTTTTCATTCCCTACCAAGTATGCACTGATCAATCAGCAGACTCTGAAGGAGACTACATGTCCTATGAAGCCTATATACGAATACTGGCAAAAATACAGGCAGCTGATCCAGCGAACCGGTTTAAGAGACCAGATGAGCTCCTTCATTTGCTGAAGCTCAAGGCAAGGAATTTCAAGGCAGCAAACAGAGTGCAGAGCCATACAAGGCTCTTATGATCATTGGAGATTTGACCTTCAAAGGGAAGCTCAATATTTAGAACTTGGATGTAATCATGTTCTTGTAATGGTAACAGACCTAACAAAGTTATAATAGATAGGTCTCTAAGTACATTATGTAATTTTAAAACATCAGTCTGGGTTTTATAAACCTGTTAAGCAAAAGGGCAAGGAAATTTTTGCCTTAGAGTATCATTTTTGGCCTTTTGGTCACATTTGATTTATATCTACAGGTATTTCCAACACTTGGTCATAAGCCAGTGACAGTTGACCTGGCTATTGGTTCTGAAAAAAGACTAAAGATTTTCTTCAGCTCAGCAGATGGATATCACATCATTGATGCAGAAACTGAGGTTATGTCTGATGTGACCCTGCCAAATAATGTAAGATCCTTAGAAATTACTGTATACCAGAATTTGAGTTTTTCCAAATGTCAAAACTCTTCAAGACATAAAAATATGATTATCAATATCTATACTGAAACTGAGACCTAAGGTAAGTGTAGAGTGCCAGAAGGTAGTAATGGATAAACAAACATCACTGATGGTTTCTCAGTCTAGATAGCTTTTTTGCAGGTAGTCTTTTCTGCAGATAGTTTGTCTGGAACAGTGTTTTCTGTTTGTTTTTAAATAAATAGGGTTTATACTTTAAAACCTGGACTTCCGTTGATAAACCAAAATACCTGACAACAGCCGGCCCACATTACTGTCTCAACTGGAACCATTCATGCCTACCCCCTTGTAGATGGAATACATGTGATACATTCTTCTAGCCATCCACCACCATGTATTCCTGGTAACTGGTCCTAGTAGGTGTATGAGTTTACAATCCTCGCTTTACTCCTTCTGCGCCCCCTAATGAGTTAACAGATTCTTTAAAAATACAGACCTTTATTGCAGCATTACCAAATGTACCACCTTCTTTATCCAGACTATAGCCAATTATTATTAAGTATTTTCTTACAGTATTGATTATATTAAGAATTTCTGATGAAAGGATTCAGCTTTTTAAAAACTAGTGTTTCTACACTTCAACTCAACTCTTAAATAATTATAAATAATGGAAGTATGGCACACATCTAAAATATGGATAGTTGTAAAAATACTGTACACATCATTTATATAAAGAACTTGAACATAATAGAATACCCTTCCCACAATACACCATAGAAAATATAATTCTACTGTGTCTCAAATTTGACGGTGGCAATGATGTTTGTCCTATTGAAAATTTTACTTAAAAGGAGCAGTTGGACCAATAAATGTGTGCTTCACTCCTTTTTCTTTCCCCAGTTTGTTGACAACTAAAATTTTAGCAATTTGACATTATATGAAAGTCCAGGAGTATACTTTTATGTACTTTTAAATCACTGTAGTAATACGATATCTTGCATAGCTTTCAGAATTGTCTTACATCTCTAACAAATTACATAGAGCAATTGTCAAATCGTTAGTGGGGACATTAAAAAAAGCATTTTGGCCATATTAACAATCTAATTAGTTAATCACCCAATTGTCACCTATGATTATATAGAAATCACATAGCTTATAGTGTAGAAAATACTTAACCAAGCTCTGCCAAAGCCACTTAGTTATGAGCTCAGGTTAATTTTGATAAAAATATTATTGTACTCTTCAGTTAGAGTGTCTTCCATAGCCTCCTGAAGTTTATTTTTCGTGTCATGTTAGATAGCATTTATTTTGAAGCTACTGCAGTATTGAACACTGAGGTACTGGTCTAAGGTTACACTTATGTGAAAAGTTAGTCAAGAAGATTAAAGCCTGTTTTCCACTTGACTCCTAAGCAAGGAGAATTATTTCCTTTTGAAGGAGTCAATTAATTAGAGTGGAAGCAAGAATGAGAGATGAGTTTTTAAAAAAACATTTTCTGACCTAATTAAGATAACACAAGTATATTCATAAAGAGTATTTTTAGTTAAGTGCCCTAGTGTCTTGACCCATTAAAAGAGAAAGCACTCTAATGTAAGGGAGGGGAACATGTCTTCCAAAACAAAATGTACTAAAAATAGTATTTTTCTAAGAATGCTAGGTTACAAAAACTGATGCAAAAGGGAGCTGTGTGTGCTAAAGAATATCTGGTTACTTCAGGAATCACTGGAGAAGCAAGAAAATTACCTCTGAGGCTTTTTGGGTTTACAGCCGTCTAGCTTTTTTCTAAACAACAGAATTTTTGAGACAAGCTTATTTCCTGTAATTTATTTTTCTCTCTTCCTTCATCTCTTCTGATTCAATTGCTCATGCGAGTACCCAGGGAACGCATTAAAATTGCTTTTTGCCTCTGGATCCCCATTTTAGTTATAAGGATTGTTGTTGCTGAGACATGGCCACAAACACTGGGCCTGAGTACACTGGGTTTGGCAAGTATAGTTTCTGACCTTTTTTCCTGTAACTTGCTAATATGGAAAAATGATAGAGAAATGCCATTGTTCATTTCTCAGGGAAATTCGATTACTGTGACAGTATCTGTAGTTTAAGGAAATTTGTCATTTTGTGTTATACATCATGACATTTAAAAATTCTTAGCTATTTCTTAGTGTTTCATAGTATGTCATGTACTACATCTCTGAATTTGTGCATTGAAGGTATTTTGAGATGATACGAATTGAATAAGAAAACCTGCAATTTTTTGTGAAGGGAGGATGACTTATAGTTCAAGGAGCAAAGAGTATTATAAAGCTTTCCCTTGCAAACATTTTGAGCTCAAGCTATGTTACAGTTCATATTCTATTTCTGATTTGAATGAATTGGCTGATAACCAGTGATTGTGTACTTGTTACTTGGTTCACACATTTGTCACTTTATTCACTGACATCCTGAAATGGATCTTAAATCTAACTCTGAAACAAGCCACGTTTCTTCAGTCATTATATATAATACTCTGCTACTTCTCAATGAATTTCTGTGTTGGCAATATATCTCTGCTTTTTTAAAGTTTTCTCCTAAATTTAAAGGAGAATATTGAATAGTGATGTCTTTACGACAAAGGGAAGGCTCTTTTTAAGTGTTAGCATGCTCTTCAGTATTGAAATTGAAGTTTCTCTTCCTACCTGCACTTTCAACCCCTTTTTGGTCTTTATTATTCAGCCAAGCTGCTTCAATTAAAGTAGTAGTGATAAAATGTTGGGCATATAAATCTTTATGAAATGTAATTCCAGCCCCTGAAAATCATTATACCACAGAATATCATCATTTTTCCTGATTCCTTGGGAATTGGCGTGATGCTCACTTTCAATGCTGAAGCCCTTTCTGTGGAAGCAAATGAACAACTCTTCAAGAAGATCCTTGCAGTGTGGAAAGACATACCATCTTCAATAGGTATGTACAAAATTCTTCCTTCAGATGACCCCAGAGAAGCTTCTGTTTCCTGAAGTATCATATTTTCTCAAAGGCATATAGGGTTAATTTGGCATACTGCATACTTACTTCCTTCGTAAGGTGATGTGTTTGTCTTATGCTTAATAAATTTGCAAGTCTGCCACAAAAGACTGATTTTGGCTGCCTCCGTTTCCATTTGCAATGATCATATAACTAAAATAGGAAAAGAACCCCTTTCCACAATAATGTATAATTTTATTTTAACTCCCTGTGATTGCAAGTTTTATAGATGTTGAAAATGCTTCATTCCATCACATTGATTTTAGGGATTTACTTTTATCTTGGGAGACTGCCAAATAATCATAAAAGGAACAAAATGTTTCTTTTTCATACAGTAAATTGTATTCTGTTTAGTAAGTGATATTTCTATGAAGAATCAAATGCAAACTGAATATGTGACATACTGGTTTTCACTAAGCTTTCATTTACAAAAGAGATAAATATGATAGACTGGAATGCCTATTAGGTACCACCTAGATGACAACATAAAGAACAGTGCCTTTTCAACTTAATCAAACCAGGACACTTTTTTCTTCCTGAGCAATGCAGGACTGCTGATCTGGGAAAATGAATAATTTGAGACTCTTGTGTATGTCTCTGAGGCTTCGTGACTACAGAGGTGATTCTAGATAGAGAAAAGAATGTATGAACAATAAAAATATTAGAGAGAGTAGAATGATTTTATGGAGGGTAAATGTTCCTGAAAGGAGGAGGAGTTTAATGAAGCAAATAAAGGAGAAAAGAAAGGGAGAGAGAAAAAGAGAGGGAAAGGGGAGACAAAGAAAGGAAAAGGTAGTTTGTTAATAAAGAAGCCAGAAGCTTCTGAAACATGTATAGGATGGCTAAATGCGATCCTCATGTGGCTTTAAGGACCATTTGAAAGAACTGCTTATTAACGGACATGGTTTTCATTATGGGTTGATGGCACTTCGCATTGCATCTGCAATATCCTTTCTTGTGCGTACATAATGTTAAGGATTTTCCTGAAAACCTCCTCCAATTTCCTCATATAAGTAAGAACTGACAGAGGATTTTAAACCACTTTAAGCGACAGAAGGTAAATGCTTACAATATAATTGACAGATCTGGGGCAAAAGAAACTGAAAAATAATGAATCTTGTTCTAACTGGTACAGTACTTTTGTGATCAGTATGTTAATCAGAAACTAGAGTAAGGAAATTCATCTCAAATGGTAAAGTAAACAAACTCCTATATTTATGCCACTAGATAATCATAGGAATCAAAGCGTTCTTAAAAAGTCATCTGGTACAGCTCTTGTCCTTAGGAGGACAACTACTGACCTAAAACATAAAGCTATTTTAAGTTGCTAGAATTTGAAAACCATCTCTCTCTATACAAAATAATTATAGCACTATAAGAACATGATATTTTGGTTTGTGTATTAATGGTATTTTGAGATTATACTAAAAACTACAGTATAACACTGACAATAAGGAAATTAGTGACTCTCTTTTTCTGTCTAAAAACAACTGCCTTATTATTTAAAACTAAGCCAGACATAGATTATACAGAATTGGATTTTACAGTCTAAATTTTATAGTCCCTTGAGATATAATAAATGGTTTCATTGATAAGATTTTTGCTGTGGATTTTCAAACAAATACATAGAGGCTTAACAATCACAGAAAGTTACCATGAAGCAGTCCAACTCCAAATCTTTGGATTCCATCTCATAAGGAAGCTAGCTCAGTAGCTAGATTAATTGACAGGTTAATTAAGGTGGAAATTATGTAAAGCCAAATGAACTGTGTACTTGGAATTAGCAGGTAGCCTGTGCACCGAGTTTAGAAAGTTTTGCTCTGTGTAGTTGCTGACAAAAATACCATTTTAAATAGAGTATTCACGTGTGTGAAAAAATTCAGAATTGAATAGACTAAATCTATTACTTATTCCCATCACTCAGGCCATGAATTCCTTTCACTTCCTTTATATCTGGAGTGATTTTAATTTTAGTCTGAAATTGGACTTATAAAGTTTTCTTCCAGGACAGCCATTTTTCTGAATTACAATATGATTGTAATTTAATTACAATTTTGATATCAATTTCATACACATTTTGAATTGTAATGTAAAAGGAAGCAAATGATAATATATGCTTGGCAAGTTCTGCTTAAGGGATTTAAAATGGCTCACACTATGCCTATGAAAAGCTACTTTTATAAAAATTTAATAATTCCTTCATGGGTCCTTTTATGTATATTTAATATATACATATGTAAGCCAGGTAAATTTTTGTTTAAACAAAGGCATCCTAGAACTTTTGATAAAGATAAAGACTGTTTAAAAAAACTATATTGTAATTGTATCAGCTCAGTTTATTGTCTTTATAAGAAGATGGAAAGTCTAATGAACGGGGTTCTGATTTTAGTCATGTTAATATGGAAACAAAATTACCTTGTCTTAGTGTTTTCCAGACTATTTTAGCTTGATTCAAAATCTTGATATTCTTTTAAACTCAGGATCGCATTTACCTATGGAAATTTACTTCCTTATAAAGTACATAAAGAATATCAATTTTAATGTTAAACATTTTAAAATAATGTTGCTCACATTGATTAATTTACAAATATTATACCATTCTTGCATCCCTGGAATAAATCCCACTTGGTAGTAATGGACGATCCTTTTGATTTATTTTTAATTTCAGTTTGCTAATATTTTGTTGAGGATTTTTGCATCCATGTTCACGAGGGATATTGGTCTATAATTCTCTCTTTTGTGATGTCTTTGGTTTGTTGTTTGAGTGGTGCTAGCCTCACAGACACTGAGAAGTGACTGGTGGTTACCATGGGGGAGGGGGAGGAGTGGGTGGATGGGGAAGGTGAGGGGAATGAAGGGGCACAAAAATTCTCAGCCATAATATAAGCCGGTCATAGGGATGGAAGTACAGCATGGAGAATATAGTCAATGGTTCTGCAACATCTCTCTATGCCAATAGATAATAACTGCACTAGTTGGGGTAAGGATTTAATAACATGTGTAACTGTTGAATCACTCTGTTGTATACTTGAAACCAATACAATGTTGTATATCAACAATATTTTAATGCAAAAAATAATTAAAAATAATAATACTGCTCTCCCTGCATCAGAAAATACCTTACAGCACTAGCTGACTATATGGATATTTACATAATTAGGTTTTCTGCTATAAGGCAATTGTCATAATCTTTACTGTCACCAAGTTGTAACACAGGGTCCAAAAGTTAACATCTTCGCAAAAATTCCCTGAGCACGAGGGACTTTTAACAGTATCAGAAGAGCTTGTAACATCATGGAATTGCATTAGAATTGCTAAAGTCATTATCTGAGCAAGTCTTTTTTTTAACAGTTTTAATTTTCAAGAGTTAGTCAGGTTTCCATGTATATCACTTGAGCACACATATAAACCCTTATGGAATGCCATACCTCAATGAAAATGTAAAATAAAGACTGGCTGTGGGTAGATCTGACTTCCTACAATAGGGTCAAATTAACCCTTAGCTTTTCCTGTGGTATTAGAGAATATGAATACAAAACTTAATTGATATCTAGTTATTCAGGATTGGTCACAGTCGTGACAATAAATAGCTGGTTTGAACACCACTACTAAGCAACGCAATAGGGAAATGACTGACCGTAGAAGGAAGAAAAACCAGTGTGCTTACCTGAGCTGGAATAATGAACCTTTTAATAATCAAATACTGATTGTGGTTATACATTTTTTATCACTTATAGATTTTGTATTTTTCTGAGTTTTAATTTTTATTATAGCTTATGAGTGTACACAGCGAACCACAGGATGGGGCCAAAAGGCCATTGAAGTCCGCTCTTTGCAATCGAGGGTTCTGGAAAGTGAACTGAAGCGCAGGTCAATTAAGAAGCTGAGATTCCTGTGTGCCCGAGGTGACAAGGTATAGCTCACATCCCCCAGTTAGAGCAAAAAAAACTAAGCAAGCAATGAAAATTAAGGAAATGTATATCCTTTTCCTTTGGCAATAAATGTACTTACACTGTATTTCTCAAATTGGCATACTATTGCTAAAAACAATTTTGCATTTTGCAGTAGAACTATTGATTTGGCAAATGAAGTTTGCTTTAAAAAATAAGCCATTTTCAGAAAAGTAAAAATTCTAATTATATCCTAAGCAAAATTTAGCCACTATTTTGTCTGCTACAAAATCCATTATTTGATGCATATTTCTTTTCATGTTCATATTAATATGGTATTTTGAAACAACACAATTGAGTACATCTACCTTTTATAGTTTCAACATAATCCAGTAATAGAAGGAAAAAGTATTCATATCTGCTGCACACCTAATTATGTGGTAGAGTTTGTGCTAAATACTTCAAAAGCTATCATATTTTATCCTTAGAAGTGGCTATTATTATGCCCATTTTACAGGAAAGAAAAGTAAAATCAAGATTTAACGATTATATGCATAATGTGATCAATTTTAACAACTAATTCAGAGTTTAGATGAAAAAATGCATTGTATAAAATCACTAAAGCCCCTATATATTAGGAGAAATAATAACATGAAGTAATAATCTTAATAGGAGTAGGAAACATTCACATTTAGAAGAGACTGCAGAGGACCCAAATTAATATCAGAACACCCAGAGTAAAGCACTGTGCATCAAGGAAAGGTACACGTTTGTAATATAAAGGGATAAATTGGCAAGAACCCGTGTTTGAGGTCAGGAAGACGTAAGATGCAGTTCTGTCTCTAACACCTAACTAGGTGTAAGAACCTGGAAGTTTGATTAATTTTTCTGAGCCTTAGTTCCTTCATCTCCAAAATGAGAATATTAATAATGGCTCCAGGAACAATTCTGAAAATTAATAATGACACAGATGGCCTGGCACATACATGTGTTAAGTTGAGAATAGCTAGTGTTATCATCATCATCATCATCATCATGATGTCACAAAGCCTCCTAAGTATCTACTGTGGATGCTAAAAGCGTTAGTCCTAACAAGAGGCCTCTGTTCCCGATTTATGTTCATGTTCTGTTCTAAATTTCTTTGTGGTACAGACACTACTTACACGACATGTTCCTCTTGAAGCCAGTTGGTTTAACTCATATCAATCTACTGATGTCAGCCATTGTACTGAAATAGAAAACTGCACCAAGTAGAAAATTTCAGTGATCACTTAAACACTAGCAACAATGATGAACGCTACCAAATAATCCAATCACTTCTTTATACTAAAAGAAAAGGGAAAGCCAACTTGAGTAGAGGTAGATTAAATCTCTTTAAAAAGCAAAGAGGATTTGTTAAGCAAAGCCAGTGAAGAAGTTCAGCAAATGAACGCCACCAACAAAAGCCTAATTTTACTTTAACTATATGAAGAACAACTATATAGAACATGGTAAAAGTTTTTTATTACATAATTTAGACTCCATATTAATTAAAATTCTTATTCTTTCATTTGAGAAAACCCTGTTCTGAAAAACACTGTGTCTGTCTTGATTTTTAATTGATTGATGAGTATTCATTGAAATTATATCTATCAAATATCAGGCTACAGTTTATTGAACGCTTACTGATGGTTTCTCTTTCTCTCTTTTTAAAGCTGTTCTTTACCTCTACCCTGCGCAATCGCCACAGCCGGGTTTATTTTATGACCCTTGGAAAACTTGAAGAGCTCCAGAGCAATTATGGTGTTTGAAAGGTTCCGATGATTTATTACAACATTTACAAACTTCATAAGCACACAATTTGCATCTTAAAATTTCTGAGATTAAATGAGCATTCAGTTTTATTGTTAGGGAAAAATTAAATCAGATTCTTTACTTTTAATGTAGCACACAATAGTTTTAATGATAAATGCAGCTTTATATATAAAATTAACTATAGCAAGCTCTATGTACTCCAATGGTGTACAACGTCTTTTGCACAAACTTCGTAACTTTTGTTACTGTGAATTGAAATGTTACTCTTTGGACAGTTTGGACAGTATCTATATTCAGATTTTACAACATGGAGTAAAGAAACCTGCAATGAGTTAGATTCCAAGAAGCTTTCAAAAGAATTTGCCCTGAATGAAGCTTTTCAGAAAAATAAAAATAACAACAAATCACATGTGAATTCACACTCATATAAAGAACCAAAGGTTAGATTATGGAATGAAAAGAATAATCTATGCTATAAGCTAGACTAAGGCTGAACAACCTGCATGCTTGGAAAAAACTACAGTGATAAAGGGGAAAAGGCCACCCATTTCCTCACCGCTCCATGACAGTTAAGCTCACAGTCAGAGACCAGTTTTGTTATTTTCATCCCATGTTAAGCTGGTTTTCTCCTGAGAAGAAGAAATAAAGAAGCCTCAGATGCTTGATTTTCCTCAGAACCCCCCAAAGATGTGCAGTAGCTGTTTTTAAAAACCACCAAATAATATACTTGCAAGCCTAAAAATACAGGACTGAACTCCTATACACATGTACTGTAGAATGAGTTGTTTCATTTCTTGTTTTTTTAAATACTTTAAAATAGGTGTCAAAGTCTACTCTTAAGGACAGATTAGTTGACTTATCAAAATCCTTATCTGGCCAGCAATGTGACCATCAGATGGCATTAAATATTTTCTCAATCCCAGATTAAACTATATAAAATTTTTTCCTCCAGTTATTAAGCAAAAACAACAAAATATAACAACAAAAATCCTTTGGTTGTTAATACTTGTGATTTTCATGTTTCTATTTCTGTAAAATCAGAATGTAAAAGTGATAAGTTCACTTATAGAGACTTAACAGTATAGGTAAAAAAAAAAAAAAAAAAAGGAAAAGATTTTGAAAAAAATGCAACTTTCATTGAAACACCCAAGTCTACAAATTGAGAGTAGTGAACATCATGCTAGTCCACTGCCCCAGTGTATTATAGACGCCATGGATAGGTGGTGTTTGGTCACCAGTGGTAACTGTTACCTGGTGAAAAGCATAATTTCTGCAAATCCATCCTCAATACCATGGTTAGTTCTGGGGCAACAGAGAAGCACAGAACTACCACAAAGTATACCTCAGTATAATCCTCTAGCTCTGCTTCTAAAAATCTGAAGACAGTGCTGGTGGGATAATAGTTTTCAAACTACTTGGTTAACCAGAATAAAAAAGCAGCTAATTTTGTGTGATTTCATGATAGCACAATATTTCTTAGCACCCTGGTGCCAGGAATGGCGACTTGGATTTTCCTAACAACTTATATCAAGAGTGTAGTAGCTCAATAATGAGCACTTAGGAGAACCTGAATCCATGAACTGAAGAAGTAAATGTGATTCACATTTCTTTTACTGTGACAAAATAATGTGACCCTACAGCTGGCTTATCCTGAGAGTTTACAACTCAAATGACTTTTTAAATGTAGTAGTTTAAAGAGAAAACAAACTTTTTTTGTCAAATTATTTCCTTAGAAGTAGTCTTGATTATTATAAAGTCGTACACCAAAAAGGCCATGGGGAACTCTGTGCAAGTACCTCATTGCTGAGCAAATGGAGCTTGCTATGTTTCAATTTCAGAAAAATTTCTCACTTAAATAGTGTAGTAGAATCACGTCTTTTAAGAATTCACTTTTTTTCTTCATAATATTAACTCAGAGTTAAGGTACAAAATAAGTTTTATCTTAAAATCATATTTTTAAGGCAGTAAGACAGTAAACTATTTTAGTAAGCCAACTCCCATTGTACCCTGTGGCTGTTGTTCTAGTAAATGTAGATAGTAGTGAACTGAATCTATAGGGATGTTCCAAAGTAAACAAGCAAGAGACATTGCCAATGTGTAACTGAGCTTGAAAGGATAAGGTGTTATTGAAGACAGGAAGCTGGGCCCATATTAAGAAGGGAGATTGGAATGTTGGGTAGCTAAAGGACTGAAAGAACTAAAAATATTTAAAGTGGTTTGGAGGTAATGAATATTTCGGATTTAGATGTCATTCCATATGGAATTTGTACACACTTTTCTAGCTGGAAGAAAAAAGTGAACAGCCAATTAAATTTCAGTTAGTGCACAGTAATAGACAAAAGATATTTTATCTACACATCGCCTTGTAGCAGCAGCACCTGGCCTATCACTGAAGTGTAGAGGAGGACTCCTGACTAGCCAATTTCCCTAGCCTGGTGATTTGAAGCAATGAAAGTTCTGGCAGGTTGTAAGTAGCTTTGGAATAGAGTACAGTTTGATGTCAGTGTACTTCAGTTTTTTCACCAAAGCCCTTTTCCAAAATAAAACACATTGTTGGAAATATTTGAAAACTAGAAAACAAGGTATGAAAAAGGCTGACAAGAAAAGCTCTGAGTGAGTAGGTCTGCTGAAGATCCTCAGTGGAAACAGTAAGAAAGAATCAGCATTAAGATGGTAAAATAAGCAAAGCAGAAATCGCACATGAACACACAACATTAGAATGCATGAATTTTAACATTTTCAGTGCTACCAGTTTCTAGATAAATTAATCACCAACTGTTTTCCGTCAGGACTCATTTAATTGATACAGTATACATGAAACTGGGAATAATGCCACATGTATTCAATGGGATCTTTTAAGTACTCTTCAATTCTTTTAAAAAACGTGCCTGTTTAAATCAATTTGTACTCAATCTGTGCTCTAACTTTAAAAATTACTGAAGTAATCTTTGAGACTGCTGATTGTTTCATCAGAAAGTCTGCAATGAACTATTGTTCAACCTCTAAAAATAAATATTTTAAAATTATTGGCTGATGTCATTATTTGAGATCTACTTGTCTGATGTTAGAATTAGGACTCATTCAGGAAATACCCACTTCTTTAAGGTATGTAGTTGATGCCTTGATTGGAAGGTGTTAGGAGTTCTGCCTATTTGTTGTTCCATTAGGAATTCTAGCTAAGGAGGGGTATATCGATCTGATTAGAATATTTCTGGGTACAATGCTGGAGTTTGAAACTGATTAATTTTCCCCTAAATCTGTGGGACTTTACACAGACACACAGACTCACACGGTATGGGTATAAGCCAAGAAAGTTTAAATGCTGACTTCCTTCTGATCCCACCCCAGTATCTTGAAGTCCAGTGAAGAAAGAGGAGGAGGCTTATCCAAAGGAGGACTAAAGATGCATCATTTCTTAGCATTCAAGAATGGGGTTAGTGCCTGTTGATGGTGGAAAATGGAATAAACAGAGCAGGTTGTCAAGGAAGGTGAGGCCTTCATTTGGGAGGAATTGAAGAAAAGAAAAGGAATAGCACTTCTCCCAGCAGGTCACAGAAGCATTAGACGCATGGTCCCATGACTATCCTATTGTCTCAGAACATTCTGGAGAGATGTTTATCAGACTTTCCCATTAGGGCCAGGTGGGTGTGGTACTAATTTGTCAGTTGTAGCCAGGCATTCAGGAGTTGTGTTACCTGGACGCAATAGGCTTGTCCAGGCTAAATTCAAAGTGCTTCATTACAATCAAACTGACTCATTCAGTTTGATACACAGGCCCCAGACCTCAGCTGCCTTAAGGGACAGTGTTCTGAGCCAAAGTTAAAAAATATCACCACAGATTGGAATTAGATCGGGCAGAGTGATGCCTCGAGGTTGAGAGAGAGGGCATTATCCTAGAGACCCTTTACCAAAGCATAGGGACAGGGTAGGTCATGAGAGGAAATTGCTTTTAGTAACATTATCACTGTCAAAGGGACAAGGGACCAGTGGGTTTACAGACTCCCAATACTGCAGGTCTATTAACTGAATCTTTTTCCAGCACTGTGATATCTAATATAATAGCACTTCTTATTTATAGGGCCATTTGCCCTCACTTAAGGATACTCAGGTTCCTGAAGGTAATAAAACCATTGAGCGTGGCTACTCTTTAACTTCAAAAATTGAATAGAGACACGTTTCAGAAAACATTGTCACATGTCACGTTCTATGTTGTTCATAACCACGTCAATTGATTCAAAAAGAATAGTTCCTGAGGGAATAAAATTGATTCTATACAGCTCTATATTTTCAGAACCTAGCCCACAGCCTACTTCATAAATGAATACAAAATCAGGTTCAGGATTAACTTTTTCTTACAGCTTTACCACACCACGTCACACTGCCTCGTTTCGTGTTTAACATAAAGCAAAGGCTCAATGGAAACCTTAGTTGAAAGGAAGAAATAGGCCTTTATTGCCTTGTCATTAGTGCTATTTAATTTAAAACAGCTTAAAATTAAAAATCACAAATCCTTTTGTTTCATCAAAGTACTATCTGTGTTCTAGTGACCAAAAGGTAATGACCTGTTCTGGATAATTTCAAATGATTTTACCTACTAACCTGAAATAAAACAAAAAAATTATAATGGTGTGTTTTTAAGTTTTGTTTCCTTTTAAAAGCAACACATAAGGAACGTCTATGCTCCTTTAGTAATTACCCAAGGTTCGTGAGTAATGACAGATTGTTTAATAACATAAAAACAGCCCAAAAGCAAGCCACTCAACTGGCAATTTTGTACAAATATTTGGTTTGAAAGTGATTATTTTTCACTAAATTGACCATATGTTGTACCATCCTGAGACAAATTTAAGGGATCATCAAAGATTGTTGATATATATTTTGATCCACAAACTTTAAATTATATTCCTGTGAACAGATGAATCAAGTTCCAGGCAGTCGCTGAATGTAGTTTTTTAGTAGCTTAAAGATTGTGTCTGACTAGCAGGTGGACAGGTAGCCATTAAAATTCATGCTAAATGGGACCATCTTTCCAAAAGTCTACAAGCAAGCGTACAATACTGCAAAGTTGCATCTCACAAGTCAAGATAGAAATGAATATAAGGAAGTTCAAAGCAAAACAAAACTGAAAATCTCTGTAAGTAAAATTAATATTATGTGATAGGCTTGGAAAACAGGCACTTCATTTGACTGTAAAAAGCATGAGTTTTACTTCACAAACCTGAGTGTACAAAAACCAAACCAAAACAAACAAAAAATCATTTTTTGAACTCCGACTCTTATCCCACCAGTTTGAGAGGAAACTTAATCTTAATCGTCATTTAGACCTTCACTCATCTATTACCATTGTACAAAGATCAGAAAATTCATGGGTTACCCCACTGGTCTACAATCTAGGCTATTCAACATCGATACGCTTCTTGCTCACCTAATCTCTTACAGTGACCCTGACACTTCTGTGTCATGTGCGGCTATGGAAATCATTGTCAAAACAAGAATCCCAGATACCTAGAGTCATGTCCACTGTGGTGACACTCCCTCCTTGGGTGCTGGGTGGACATGGGTCCCTCCTGCTTTAGTAACCACAGTTCCTCATAATGTTTCCTCTTCCAAGTGAACCTCTTTCTCCCTCTAAGCTTTTGTACTTCTGGCCCTGCCTCATCCTATATAAAATGTAACTACCTCTTTCCCTTCCCTTTGTGAGAATGACATAACATAGTTGTATCAAAGAACTTAGGTTTTAAGAAAATCCAAGAAAATTTAGGTTTAAGAGACAATCTGTATCTGCCCAAGACAAAGGAACCTTCCATAAACTTGGAGAGAAGAAACTCAGTGAGAACAAATTAAGAACACAATTAGTTATTCAGTCCCCTACATATGAAAAAAAAAATCTACTTTAAGGTCATCAAAGAAATGAAAATGTAAAAAAAAAATGAGGCACTATTATTACTATGATGATGAAGTCCAGAAACTCCTAGTCATTTCTAATTGCCCTGTAAGAATCCTGTCCTAAGTACCCTGATTCTCTCCTGGGTGTCCTTTTGCTCCTTCCAGACAACTGTCCCATCTAAATCATTGCCCCTCTTTTTCCCTTGATAGCCTCCACCTTTGAATCTCTTGGTATCAGACTACACTAGCCTTTAATTGTCCTTGTTACCGTCATGTATAGACCCTGACATCATTCCTCCTCATTCCTTAAAAACTTTAATACTGGCTGGCTCTCATTTCGTCCACCTCTACTTCTAATTCTTGATGAAGTTAATATCTACTTAAATGATTCTGTCAATATCCTTCCACCTGTTATCCATACCTTCCTAAACCAATAAATTTGACGACATTATCTCAGCCACCAATTCCCACAGTAATACTCTCTAGTCTATATCATTACCATTAACTGTACTTTTTCATAAGCTCCATTTCAGTTATTCCGCTCTCAGACCACCACCTTCGTATTTCCAGTTGACTTCCTCTATCACTGGACTTCAAAATTTCTTTGACCTCATATGGACCCACAATCCATTGATCTTAACACCTTTTGACTGCCCTTTACCCTTACCCAGAAACTTTCTCAGTCCCTTACTTACTCAGCTAAGATTTTATGGTGTGTCAACATAATCAATCCTTTGCATGGACCCTTAACTCCATTTCCTTTCTTTCACTTGGCAAAATCACCAATTTCCTTGAATTGAACTCTTCATCTTCTCCACACACATGTCAGGGCAGCTAATTGTGGCTACTGAAAATACACAACTGTGCTTCACTGGTCTCATTACTAATTCATAACTGAAAACCACCAGTAGGCTGCCAGTGCCACCCAGTAACTTATACATTTTCTTAGTCTGCTCACTCTTCCTACTCACACCTAAGAAGATGAAAAATTCATATTTTGTCTTCTGTCTTTAATCCTCTAAAAGTTCTTCCTTTATTTTCATCCTCACCTAATGACCTGCATTCCTACTTGACTGAGAAAATAAAAACAATGTTTCTGATCATCTTGTCCACCCATGAATCAAATAGATTTTCTATAGTTCTTTCCCAACTCAGTTTTATATGAATTCTAATCAGACTTTCATCCCTACCATTCCATGGAAAGAGCTAAAGAGCTCTTCTCAGGGGAGAAATGAGCTCTTGTCAAACTCATCAATGACCTTTACATTGTTTAATACAATGGCAGTTCTACCCAGTCTTTTTTTTATTAACGTATCAACAATGTTTTGGCACTGAGACAACTTTTTCTCGTGGGTTCTTCATACAACTCAGCAGGCCAACTGCTGATAGCCTCTCTTGTTTACTTGAAGGTGGCAGTACAGCTCAATTTTATACTTTCTCCCTTGCCTGCAGACCCTGGCTTGCTTTCTGTTCATGTTCCCTAGTCTTCCAAATCTTGCTCTCATTGCCACTGACAGGGAGCCAGCCGCAGAGTTGGGGAAGGTTTGGATTGAGTATGCAGTGCCCTGGGAATGAATGCCTGTGGGCCGGTCCGGGAGATCGGCAGGTGAGATTTTCCCTGAAGTGCGTGGACTGATGAAGTCCAGAATGCAGTCAGCAGGAGTTGTATCCCTTTAATTCGCTCGAGGAATCACTCATACGCTGCTCCCCAGGTCTGCTCCTACCCACCCCCGCCCCAGTGACAGAGCTCCCAAGTTAATACTCTCGATGCCCTGAGAGAGAAATGAGTCTCTGGCAGTGTTCCACACAGCTGGGGAAACCAGGTGTTCACCCACCCATTCTCCCTTTCTCCCGTGAGAGAAATCATGGTCAGATTCATTTAACCCTAAGCTGTGCTGTCTTGAGGTAAGAGTGATACTAGAAAAGTCAAGCTTTTTCTCTTACGTGTTTCACTGTGTCCAAACTCAGTGTTAATGTTTTGTCTTTGTTTTTCTTTTTGTTTTGCTCCAAGGGAGTGAGGGAATTTCTCCTCTGGAAATCTAAACTTCCACAAAGGCTCTCACACATAGCTGTCTTCCCAAGTCAGTGTTCTCCGTGTGCTCCCAGACCACAGCCAAGAGGGACTGGAGCCGGCTCACTGCAACCCGTGTGAAGGTCTGTTTGCCTATTAATGCACAAGTGGATGAGAATCCTCCCAGGTCCCTTGGCGTGTGGTGTTGAATCCCACCACACCCACAGAGGCAACTTTGCTCACAGATGGATGCCAAAGTTATGCAGAGGGAGACAAATACAAAAGATGTCTTTTGCTACTGTGGTGCTATTGTCCAGATGATTCCAACATTTGACTTACTATCTTTTGATTATCTTTTCTTATTCAAGTTTTAATTTCCCGAGTTGTTGGTAAGACAGATTTATGTTGTTTCCTCCATATTTTATTGATTATGTTAAATACTCCCATTTACATTTTTTTATCTGAGCAGGCAGGCACCCTGCCTAGCTTTAGCACCCAGGTCCTTGTCTACTTTTGTGGTCTGTGGTTACAAAGACACTTTATTATTTTCAGAGGCTTTGCAGTATCATTTTGTCTGCCTGGTTTATTTGGTGCTGCTGAAGCTCCCACAGGTAATTGCCAGTGTGGCAGAAGATGTTTCCCTAGGCCTGGGTGCCTGGTGTTTCTAAGTGGGGAAGGGGAGTCTCAGGCTATTGAGCCAAAGAGGCTTCTCTGGCAGTGGTTTGTTCTGGCATGTTTTCCTCTGTCTGTGGATGATGGTGAGTACTTCTCTGGCTTGGCACTTATTGTTGTAGGAATTCCTCTACTAATGCCCTAGTATCTCCGGGTGGGGAAGGGGAGTCTTATGCCAATGGAGACAAAGATTTCTAGGATGAGCTGACTGCTGTGATGGAGCCCCTCTTGCAGGTGTTACCAAAGTTGCCCCAGTATCTACCTGTGTGGGATTGGGGTGTCCAGTCCAGTGGGGAAGGAGAGTGCCTCCCTTGACTACTTATTCCTCATGAGGCTCCCAATAAATCTCTTTTTCTGGTGGGGGTTGGGCTTGTCTGGTATTGTCATAGGAGCTCTCATTAGATCCGGGGGAAAAATGAGCCTATCTGGGCTACCTTGTTACTCACTTGGGGGTTAGAAAAACTTTAAAAAAAAACCACAAACCTTACCCCTGCATTGTTTCTCTAGTCCTGGGAGTCCCAAACCACTCTGAAAGGGTGAACTTTCAGAGTTCGCCCTTGATTGCCACGTGCATTGCAAATTCAGAGTTTATAGTTGTACCTCATGGGAAGAGTCAGGGAGAAGTGAGTCTGCTCCACCTTGTCCCTAAGACGTTAAGTGACCTAACCAATGCATCATGCATCCTTTTATTGCCTTCTTTTCTGTCGGCCTCCTCCCTGTCTCCGACCCTCAGATTAAGGAGGTGAAGTGATGAGATATCAAAGACATGAACGGACCTGCCAGGGAACTCAAGGCGTAACAGCTCAAGAGTGATGCCAAGAAGGCACTCCTCATATTTATTGAGTAAATGAACATCTGAAGAAATCTGAGTAGGGGGTTCAGCACATGATCATTATCTATCCTTGAGTCCAGCCCAAGGGTGGGACACTCCTCAAGGACACCAAAACCATGTGAGGGCGGTCATGAGCTGTAAGAACTTTTTATGGCTTTGATCACTCTGTCCTTGACCAAACATCAGAGGTCGTAGGAGAGACAATCAAGTCACATATCTTCATACATTTGATTTCTATATTACTTGATTTATATATTAAGCCCATTAATCCCACACTTTTCCCTTTCTGTCCCACTCTACCAGCTCTCCGACTCCTGCTTTCTGAGATTATCTCTCAAATAAACTATCTGAACCCAAGTCCTTGTATCAAGTTCTACTTTCAGAAGAAGCCAAACTAAGACAAACCCAATAGGTTAAAAATAGGCTAAAGACATGAATAATATGATCATCAAAAGAAATATGAATAACTTAAAACTTATTAAAAATATGTTTGACCCACTTACAATGAAAGAAATAGAAATGAGAACAAAGATACCACTTTTTAATGTTGAACTTACTTAATTTTGCAATTAAATGCATCAGCTCCTCCAATTCCCATAATCCACCTTTTTTGGTTGAGCTAATCATATTTATTTATTTATTTATATTCGAATGTAGTTGATGGACGATGTTTTATTGGTTTCAGGTGTACAACATAGTGGTTTGATAATTCTATACATTGCTAAATGCTCACCGCAGTAAGTGTCCTTACCCCATCACTACATCAAAGAGCTAAAAATACACTTACCATAGGACCCAACAATTCTTCTACTGGGAATTTACCCAAAGAAAACCAAAATATCATTTTTTATCTGTAAGATAGCAAAGTTTAAAGATTTTGATACTATGCCACTTGTATGCACTATTGTTGCAATCTCTTTGCAAGGCAATTTGACAGTAGCTTTCAGCGCACACATTCCCTTTGATCCAGCAATTTTACTTCTAGAAATATAAACTAGAGATGTACTCACACATGCACATAAGTATCTGTACATAGATGTTTGTTTCAAAATTGGTTATAATAAAGCACTGTTCTAGGGAGAAAACCACTGAATCTCCAGTCGATAAAGTATGGTAACTCCATACAGCAGAAAATACGCCATTAACAAAAACAGAACATATCTATGCGGGCCGTATGTAAAAATCTCTCAGATTCATTAAAGGGGCAATGCAAGGGGCAAATATGTATATAGTATAATTTAAAAATTATAGTATTTATATTGTCTATTGTATTACAAAATAACACTAACAAATATTGCATCTGAGGAAAAAAATGGTGTTTGAGTGGGTGAAATATCTATTTTTCATTTTTTATCCCTGTGTTCTCTTAGAATGTTTGGTTATCCTCACTTATTATTTTTCAACTATAAAAAAAATCATCAAATAAATAATGAATATTGTGTTCCTTAATTGTAATTAAAATGAATTTCAGTGTAATTTTATCTATTGATCTCGGACAGAAAAACATGGAGCTGTGGAGCTTGCACGTACACACACACACACACACACCCTCACACACTCCAAAATATGAAAAGTAAGTATCTACATAGAGGTACGCCTGTATACTACCTTATTCTTCACAATTTTCCGAATTGTTTCTAATGTGCATGTATTACTTTAATTATAAAATAATAAAGCCCTCTCCCCTCAAAATATATTTTTATAAACTCTGCGTGGCGTGTCTTGGTGTCACCATCACCCTCCTCTCTGCAAAGCTTCTGTATCCTATTACTAGCTGTTCTTTGCCCTTGACTCCTCTACTTTGGTCTATTGAGCTTAGGACTCTAATGTAAGTAATATCTATCAAGGGGGAATATGATTTTTCCCTGAGATGAAACTACAACTGTTTGGTATTTGGATTATAGTTCTGCTGTACTTGATGAAGAAAGCGTTTTAACAAAATCAGAAAATAGAAATAGCATCTGTTTTCCTACTAGATTTAGGAAAACTGCTCTTAAATTTGCTTTTCCTATGAACCATACTAGCCACTAAGTGGGGCTATAGGCTCAAGTATGAGAAACGTAAGGCATAAATTCAATTATTTTATGAAAATAGATATGATGATGTTCTTGGGAGTTCCCCAAGAATAATGACAAAAATTCAGGAGTATCTTCCTCCCAAAATTTCCTCCCTTGCTTAAAATGAGTATTCAGAAGCTAAGATGTTGAAAGGCGAGATGGGGTCACTTACAAGGCCTAGGGGCTATATTCCCTATGCTATACTTTTCATCCCCATGACTTATTTATTTTATAACTGAAAGTTTGTAATAACTTGTATGGCGACAGATGGCAACTACACTAGTGGTGAGCATTTTGTGATGTGTATAAGTGTCGAATTGCTATGTTGTACACCTGAAACTAATATATTATATGTTGACTATACTTAAGTAATTTTTTTAAAAAAGAAGGCCTAGGGATGGGACACATAAATGACATTCAGTTTCATTATTTCAGTTCATACAAGATTATTTAAAACAATTGGAATTTTGCAGAACATATAACAATTTCAGTATTACAGAATGTTGCCTTTTTTATTTATAATTCCAGCATCCTGAACCCAGGAATTCTACATTTGGGATTTTACCCAAAAAACAAATATCACTAACTTGAAAAGACATATGCACTCTTATGTTTATTTCAGATTTATTTAAAATAGCCAAGATATGGAAGCAACCTGTGTTCATCAATAGATGAATGGATAAAGAAGATGTGGTATATATACACAATGGAATATCACTCATTCATAAGAAAGAATGAAATGTTGCTATTTGCAATAACACAGATGGACCTAGAGGGTATTATGCTAAGTGAAAAAAGACAGAGAAAGAAATACCATATGATTTCACTTATATTTTGAATCTAAAAAATAAAACAAATGAACAAAGAAAAAGAAATAGACACATAAACACAGAGAACAAACTAGTGGCTGCCATAGGAGAGGGGGACTGAGGGGTGGGTGAAATAGGTGAAGAGGATAAAAAGGTGCAAACGTTCAGTTATAAAATAGTCATGGGAATAAAAAGTAAAAAAGAAAGAAAGAAAAAGACAATTCCAACTTCCGGCATTTCATTTGGCATTCCACTATACATCTGTGATTACTGGAAGACATAACTTTACACACCAGGAGACTAGAAAGGAAAAATGCCTTAAGTTTATGTCATATTTAGTATGATTTTTGTAAGTGGTTCTCATTATAAATTGATAACTCTATCATTCATTTTTTAAAAATACCTTATTGCCTAGAGTAGTGGTTCTCAACTGGGGGCAATTTTACCCCCTAGGTGACATTTGGCAATATTTAGAGACCATTTTCATTTTCACAAATGAGTGAGGTGGATGCTACTAACATGTAATGTATAGAGGCCAAGGATGCTAAGGAGGTACTCTATACCTGCATTCCTATTATCTTTCATGATCCTTAAAACCACAATACAAAGACAGAGAGAGTGGGAGAGACAGAGAGAAGGAAGGGAGGGAAAATAGTAAGTGAATTTCCCAAGGTTGTCAGCTCTCCTGACTTTAGGGCCATTCCAGAAACCCACACCATCTCTTTGAAAATTGATATACAATACCACAACAATTTTGAAACTCTTGTTTTAACAGCTCCCATGCAGATATATGGGTAAGTTTTTGTATGAATAATTATATGTATATATAAATAACAAAATAATACAAGCTTCAATTTATTGAACTTTGTATTGAATACCATGCTTAAACAATTTATATATATATAATTGATTAAAATTGCAGTAATCTGAAGAGTTGGTGTTATTTCTGCTTCACAAATGGTAAACTGAGGTTCAGGGAGGTGAAATAACTTGTACAAGGTATAGACAGAGCTTGCACGTGGAAAAATCAGTGTTTATATGAGGTCTGCTGACTCGTTCTTGTTTTTTTTAATATGCTTTATTTTTTAGAGTAACTTTAGATTCACAGCAAAATTAATCAGAACCAAGTCCATATTTTTAACCACTGTCACATTTCGTGCCACCTTTCCTATAAAGACTACCACTACAATACACACACACACACACACACACACACACACACACCTATAAATACTAAGTGTGCTACACATATTTGTAACCGAAAGGGAGCCTAACTGAGAAGATTTGTGGCAGACAGATCCTAATACCCAGTCTTTTCAAGCTTGGTATGGCTCTTAGATTCAATCAGCCAGCCAAGTATCAGTATTTTTAGCTGGAAATGTAGCTTCCCGTAATAAAGAAGAAATTTCTGAGCCTCCCCACTTATGATATGCGATTAAGTTCTAGCCAGTGAGGTGAAAGTAGAATTGTCATGTGATCACTTCCAACAACCTTCTTTATAAAAGTGCTGAAGTTTGTACTTTGTGGCTTTTTCTTCATCCTTTCCTCTGTCCTGCTGCCTGGAATGCAGTTGATGCTTCAGACCTAAGGATGAGAGCCACGATCAGCAAGGTGGAGAGTGAGCTAGAGGAGCTTAAGTTCTCAAGGATTTCATTGATGAGAGCTGCCGTATCACCTCTGAAGTGTGAAACTCCAGACTTTTACATGAGAGAAATACATTTCTCAAGTATTTCTCAAGTATTCAAAACTGCCATTTTGACTTTCTTAGTCCCTGGCAGCAGATCCTAATCCCAACTATCATAAGGATAAAGTGTTTTTCAAATGGAGAACTAAAGGCCAGGAATGCAGGCAGGCCTCAGACCCTACTGATCGTGCCAGAACACTGCTTTCCCAGAGAGGCTCCAGATTCAAGCCTATGGTGCCTTTTTCCCAATGATGTTTCCCAAAATACAGCCGAGGAGATACTCAAAGGTTCATTTTTCTTTGATACTGCGGGACACAAACTTCCTGAGATAAAAACACCCTTACTCCATGAAATCAGACCTTCTTTCACTTTGTCATATAGATATCTTCTTAGACATATCTGACAGATACATGGAGAAGACTGAGTCTGTGTCGACTAGACCTCAGCAATGTCTTCCTTCACAAAGGCCCTTATTAGATGCAATTCACCTCCTAGCAAAGAATTTTACATTGTACACTAAAGGTTTACATGCTCTGCATAGATGCACATCTGAAAAACTGAATGAGGAAGGCATGAGAGAAGAGACTGCAGGGACTGCAAGTGAATTCAACATGGAAGAATGTAGAGTCTAACAGTATGAGTCAACCGTGCAATAGAGATTGAAGTTAAAGAACAATAAATATTGGTACAGTTTATGGCATTCTAACAACATTAAGGCATAGTCAGTCCAAGACGACTGAACCCACCTTGACCCCGCACCCAAGAAGCACCTTTGTGTCCTTGGAGAAGAAATAGCTGTGAGCATAGAACTAAATTATATAGCACAAGAGTTCCTTGCATATTGACAATAAGCTTTTCTAAATCAACACAAAGATATGCTAAAAAGGGATTTCCTTATGGTTCCAAGAATCTTAAGCCCAAGAAGTGATTATAACAAATAATTATGTTGAAAGTATACTATCACGTTGCAGATAATGACTCAGGCAAACTCTTGAGTTGTTCTCTGGAGTGCTGACGTTCCATAAATAAATGACCAGTGGCATGTGAACAGCCAGGACATCCATGAAGTGAGCATTGGAGAAGTTTCCCCAAATGGCAGGAGCAGCAACTAGGTGAAGAGGGTCAGTCAGCAATAGCAATCACCCAAGTCTGTGCAGCGGCAGCAAGATAACAATGGTGAGAATGGATGAATTCAGGGTGTGACACATGTCTAGGTAAAAACAACCTTGAAAGCAGTCTAGGCAGAGCATGATTTGAAATTCACCAACTTTTCTTGAATGCCTAATATTTGCGATGCTCTCTTCTAGATGCTGGTGAATGTGTAGTGTCCCAATAGTCAAGACAAAAAATTATTTCCAGGAGGGTGTAGTGCACAATTATGTCAAATACAAATAGGTCAAGTAAGACAAAAACTGGGAATTAGCCTTGGATTTAGTAACTTAAGAGGTCCTAAGCAATATTGACTAGAATGTTTTCAATGGAATTACAGTGATAAAAATCCGATTGGAGTTGATTCAAGACAAAATATTACGAAAAGAATTGGAAGCAGTGAAGAAAAGGCATCTTTTTTTTGTACAGTAGGATGCTGAGTAAGAGTACAGCTGTCGCAGGGTTCGTATATTAGAAGATAGAATCCCAATGGCAGGGTACCCTAGCTCCAACACATGATATATCTGTAGCCCTATAACTCGAGGAAGTTGATCCCAGAGCATGAGTTGGACAAGCATACAGCTTCTTTGGTTGTCTTAAAGAGGAAGCTATAAATTCTGAGAAAGCAGAAAGTGTGCATTACTTTGAGGCTTATTGAAAACTTTGGGAGTCAAGGTTTAAAGACGCCCATATTTTCTTCTCAAATAGGTAGCAAACAAAGTTTGAGAGGCAGAGTGCTTGGCAGCTAATGCTGACTAAAAGCAGAGGTTTAGTTCAAGATGCAGACCATCTAAGAAACCACTCTTAGGAATCCACAAGAATATACTCATGAAAGGAGGGACCCTAGGAACAGCAGCCTGTAGGTAGACCTATGGTGAGCTGTGTCAGTATTAGAAGAGCTAACTCATTGCCAACAGGACAAGAGGAATATGAGACACCGTGCAGTTCAGACTTGAGCTCTTGGAGGGAAACACCCTTCAGGACTGGGCATACCATCAGGAAACACAGTGATATGTTTATAATCTTCACTTTACTAAACAAATATTTTTGAACTCGTAATATAGCCTGGCTTGGTTATGGGCACTTGGAAAATATCAGGAACAAAATGTAAAAATATTCAGGCTTTCATGAAAATTATACTCTGTTAGGCACAAAAGTAAAAAATAAATATAATAAATATATGAATTATATAGAATGTTAGATTATGATAAATTCTATGGGAAGAAAGAAGACACAGAATAGGATTAAGGTGGATTGAAAATACCAGCAGGAAATAATATAGGGAGATCCTGTGTACATTTTACCATGTTATCTCCAGTGGTAATACCTTGTGATATCTTGCAATATCCCAACCAGAATACTTACATTGGCGCAGTCAAGATACAAAACAGTTCCATCAACACAAGATCATTCCCATTGCCCTTTTGTAGCCACATTCTTCTCCATCCTTTACCTCCCCTCACCTAGGTATCTTTGTGGTGATAGAGCTATTCTGTACCTTAGCTATATCAGTGTTAATATTCTGGTTGTGATGTTGTGTTATAATTTTGCAAGATATTATCCCTATGGGAATCTGGGTAGAGGGGGCATGGATTTTCTCTGTATTATTACAACTGCATATGAATCTACAATGACCTTAAAAAATCCCTATTTTAAGTCTATTCATATCTTTTAAATTGATCCAATTAAGTCATACCTCAATAAAGTTCATTTTTAAAAATAAACTTTATTTTTATAATAATTTAGATTTACAGAGATAAGATAGTATAAATGGATTGATAAATGAATAAGATAGTATAGTTTCCATACACGCACACCCAATTTCTCCCATTATTAATATCTAACACTAGTATGGTACATTTATTGCAATTACTGAAACAATGTTGAAACATTATTAGCAAACTCATAATTTATTCAGATTTCCTCAGTTTTTTCCTAATGTCTTTTTTCTGTTCCAGAGTCCCACCCAGGATATCACATTATGTTTATTCACCATGTCTCTTTGGCTCCTCTTAGCTGTGACAGTGTCTCAGATTTCCTTGTTTTTGATGACATAGTTTTCAGGAGTACTGGTCAGGTATTTATTTATTTAGATTGTCTCTCAATTGATATTTTTCTTATGCCATGATTAGACTAAGGTTATGAACTTTGTGAGGAACACAACAGAGTTTAAGCACCATTTTTATCATATATCAAGGATCATACAATCAACCTTACATCACTGTTGACGTTGACCTTGAACACCTGGATAAAGGAACTTGCATCAGATTTCTCCATTGTAAACTTACCCTTCTCTTCCTCTTTCCGTCCAATACTCTCTGGAAGGGAGTCACTATGTGCAGCCTGCATTTAAGGACAGAGATTTATGCTCCACTTTCTTGAGGGCAGAGCATCTACATAGATTATTTGGAATTCTACTGCATAGGCTATCTGTCTATTCTCCCCCTATGTATTTACTTATTAAATCATTTATTTATATCAGTATGAACTCATGGATATTAATTTTATGCTTTGAGTTATAATTAAATACTACTTTACTTACTCTGTTGCTCAAATTTTTCCAGCATTGGTCATTGAAAGATGTTTCATCTGGCTTCTATGTATTATTAACATACTCCCAACATTGTGCTTATTTTGAGCAGTTCTTTACTTTCTGGCATTACAAGAGGCTCGAGGCTCAACTTGTATATTTTCCATCCCATTTCTATAATCATCCATCGCTCCAAGAAGCTCTGGATCCTCTTTTAGAGACTAGTAATAGAAACCAGGATTTGGGCACTAAGTGCACTTATTGCTACTGAAGTGTCATGGCTTCATGGCCCTCTCAGCTGACAAAGCAAGGAAACGTGTGTGTACACTAACCAGTGTATGTACACATATCTATAAAAGTTTCTGTATGTAACATCTGTATCAATATTGAGCTAACCATGAGTGTATGACGATGTGTCCAGTTCTAGTCTTTTAACACATGGGTCATTCTAGCCTCCTCTCCTTGTTGATCTCTAACTTCTTGTCCAACAATGAGAAACTTAGTTCCTCACCTCCATCCTCCACCCATTTACTTATTTGTTCAATTCCAATGTACATGCATAGTGGTTTCAGAATTGTTAAGCCATACCCCCATGGTAAAAAACTTTATCACCTACAGTATAATGCTAATATGAATTTCACTTCACCTGTTATCATACAAACTCCAGTCTTTTCCAGAATTACTTAGGTCAGCCCCTTTCCCACCCAACACTCTAAAGCAAAGTTGTTTCATATATTTGTAATACAGTTAGGTTCTCTTTTCATGGTCTGCATTCCTTCATGGGGTCCTCCAACTTTCTAAATGATTTTTAAATTTGTGTACTGTAGGATTCAGTTTTTGTGCTGTAAATTTCTATGGATTTTGAAAAATGGAGAATGTTATATATCCAATATCACAGTATCATACAGGATAGTTTCACTACCTTAAAAATCTATACTGTATCTATTCAATTCCCCTTCCTCCTTAACTCCTGATAATTACTGATATTTTTACTGTTTCTATAGTTTTGCCTTTTCCAGAATGTCATATAACTGGAGATCAAATACTATGTGGCCTTGTTAGACTGGCTTCTTTTACCTAGTGATATGCATTTAAAATTCAATCATGTCTTTTCATGGCTTCATCATCTTTTTTTATCACTCAATTATATTCCACTGTATGGTTGTACCACAGTTTATTCATTCACCTATGTAAAGACATCTTAGTTGATTCTGGTTTGGGGCAATTCTGAATACAGTGGCTATAAATACTTACATGTAAGTTTTTGTGTGGACATAAGTTTTCAAATCAGTTAAGTAAATACAATGAAGATCAATTGCTATGTCCTATCATAAGACTGTTTACCTTTGTAGGAAATTGCCAAAATGCCTTGAAAAGTGGCTGTACCATTTTGTATGCATACCATAAATGATGAGAGTACTTATCTACCACCTTGTCAGCATTTGATGATGTCAGTGTTGTAGCCATTCTAATAGGTTTGTATTGACATTGCCTTAATTTTCAATTCCCTGATGCCATATGATGTTGAACATCTTTTCATATGCTTATTTGCCATCTGTGTATTTTCTTTGGTAAGGTATCTGTTTACATCTTTGCCCATTTTCAGTTGTGTTGCTTCTTTCCTTATTTTGTGTTTTCAGCATTTTTTGTATATTTGGATTTAAGTCCTTTATCAGATATGATGGTGCAAATATTTTTCCCAGTCTGTGGCTTGTGTTTTCATTCTCTTAATGGTGCCTTTTGCAGAGCAGAAGTTTTTAAATTATTAAAGTCCAGGTCATCAATTTATTTTTACATGGATTTTGTTGTCAGTTCTAACAACAACTCAACACCAAACTCAAGGTCTCCTAGATTTTTCCAATAATTTCTTTCAGAAGTCTAGTTTTGAAATTTATATGTAGATCTATGATCCACTGAGTCCAGTCTTGTGAAAGGTGCAAGTATGGTGTGTAACTTCATATTTTTGCATGTAGACCTCCAGTTGTTCCAGCAACATTTGTTGAAAGACTGTCCTTGCTCCATAGAATTATCTTTGCTTTTTGTCAAAGGTCAGTTGATTATGTTTGCGTGGGTCTATTTTTGGTCTCTCTATTCCCTTCCACTGAGGTTGGTCCCCTCCCTGCCTCTAAGCCACAGACAAGGGAGGAGACGCAATGCGTTTCAGGAGACCTGAAAGGACCAGCCAGGGGGCTCAAGGCGTAGCAGCTCAAAAGCAATGCCGAGAAGACATTTCTCATATTTATTGAATAAACGAACTTACAATGAACTCAAACATCATTATCCGGCCTTGAGTCTAGCCCAAGGACGCGATGCTTCTCAAGGATACTAAAACTGTGTGGAGGTGGCTCCGAGCCATGAGAACTGCTTTGGTTTCTCATCACTCAATCCCTGATTACCCATCAACAGAGTGTGTGGGAAAAACAATCAAGTCATGTGTGCTTATACATTTGATTTCTATCTTACTTGAATTATGTATTAACCCCATCAATCCCACAACTGAACTATGCATCCATCATTTTGCCAGTACCATATGGTCTTGTTTACTGTAGCTTTATAGCATATCTTGAAATTGGGTAGTTTGTGTCTTCCAAATTTGTTCCTATTCCTCTTTGCTGGCTCTTCTAGGTATTTTGAATTTCCATAAAAGACTTTGAGTCACTTTGTTGATATCTACAACTTGCTGAGATTTTGATGGGAATTTCATCAAATTTATACATCATGATGAGATGAATGACACCTTGGGTAATATCAAGTCCTCTAATCGATGAACACAGAATGTCTCTCCGTTTATTTGGATTTTCTGTTTTTTTTTTTTTTTTGGTTTCTTTCATCAGTGTTTTGTAGTTTTCCACATAGAACTCACACATATTTTTTGTAGTTTTCCACATAGAGCCTACACATATATTTTTAGACTTATACCTAAGTATTTCATTTTATTTGGTGCTAGTATAAATGATATTTTGAAATTTCAGATCCCAATTGTTCATTGCAGGTATTTAGGAAAGCAATTGATTTTTTTGTATATTAACCTTGAAGTTTATGACCTTTCTATACTAACATTATTTCCAGAAAATTTTTTTGTCAATTCCATGGAATTTTCTATATAAACAATATTTTTTTAAAAGAATGTTTTATTTCAACAACAAATGTTGGTGAGGCTGTGGAGAAAGGGGAACCCTCCTACACTGCTGGTGGGAATGTAAATTAGTTCAACCATTGTGGAAAGCAGTATGGAGGTACATCAAGATGCTCAAAACAGACTTACCATTTGACCCAGGAATTCCACTCCTAGGAATTTACCCTAAGAATGCAGTAATCAAGTTTGAGAAAGACAGATGCATCCCTATGTTTATTCCAGCACTATTTACAATAGCCAAGAATTGGAAGCAACCTAAATGTCCATCGATAGATGAATGGATAAAGAAGATGTGGTACATATACACAATGGAATACTACTCAGCCATAAGAAAAGGGCAAATCCTACCATTTGCAGCAACATGGATGGAGCTGGAGGGTATTATGCTCAGTGAAACAAGCCAAGCGGAGAAAGAGAAATACCAAATGATTTCACTCATCTGTGGAGTATAAGAACAAAGGAAAAACTGAAGGAACAAAACAGCAGCAGAATCACAGAACTCAAGAATGGACTAACAGGTACCAAAGGGAAAGGGACTGGGGAGGATGGGTGGGTAGGGAGGGATAAGGGGGGGAAGAAGAAGGGGGTATTAAGATTAGCATGCATGGGGGGGGTGGGAGAAAGGGGAGGGCTGTATAACACAGAGAAGACAAGTAGTGATTCTACAACACTTTGCTATGCTGATGGACAGTGACTGTAAAGGGGTTTATAGGGGGAACCTGGTATAGGGGAGAGCCTAGTAAACATAATATTCATCATGTAGTGTAGATTAATGATAACAAAAAAAAAAGCAGTTCCTGTGTGGTGACCTCCAATGAGTTCTACACAATGGTATAAAGGGCATATAAAAGTGTAGGCAAAGGGTTTGTTTGTGTTTATACAGAGGATCAAAGCCTAATTTGGCTACCCTGAAAATGAACTAAGATACGATATGAAAAAGAACTTCCAACATCAGCACTCTCTGGAAGACTCATGCCAGAAGATGATCATCAAAAAACCCCAACAAAGATCCACGCGCTGCTACAGGTGTAGATGCACACATCCCACTGGTTCCTGGACTTGCCATGGGAATGAAGAAGGAGATATCTAAGCTGGCCTGTGCATACAGTAAAACAACAAATTTGACTGGATCTATACTGTGGGAACTCAACCAAGAATTAGAAGAAGTGCAAATTGTAGCGCTCCAAAATCTGACAACTACAGACTATCTACTGTTAAAAGAACATATGGGATGTGAACAGTCCCCAGGAATGGGTTGTTTTAATTTGTCTGATTTCTCTCAGACTGTTCACATTCAGTTGGACAATATCCACCATATCATAGATAAATTTTCACAAATGCCTAAGGTGCCTAACTGGTTTTCTTGGTTTCATTGGAGATGGCTGGTAATTATAGGTATGCTTTGGTTATGTAACTGTACTCCTATTATGTTAATGTGTGTGCACAATTTAATTAGTAGTTTAAAACCTATACATGCTGAAGTTACTCTACAAGAAGATATGTCAAAGAAATAATCAATCTTCCCATGTTTTCTTCCGCCTGCTACTTCTATAGCTTTTCTTCTTCCTTCCTAATTACAACCCCTAAATAGAATTCATGCCTCATATCGAATTTACCGTGTATCACAATTCTTCCAAGTGGTAAAGATACCTCAAGACAAATGCTGGGCATAGAAGCCACAGGGCATAAATCTGCAAAGAAGTAAAAAACTAACCTTTTCAAACAATAAGGCTTCTCTCTCCCTTACCAACTTTACATTTCCCTGTATGGCCCCGGAAGATGACTGGTTAGCCAGAGACGGGTAAGATCCCTCAAGGGAGGAACAACCTAAGACAGGCACAGTCGCAGGGGGGGCCATCAGGTGAGAAATTGGGGATCAACAGAGGTGAGGCTTAGAACCTCTCCCCCGCGGTTCTGAGAGAAATCTGCTGCATCCGTGGATGTTTTATTGCCCTTGTCTAGCTTGGATTAACACATAGTCTACAGGCACACACCTGATCATCTACATCTGCTCTCTTACAACATTAAACTATGTTTTCTACCTTTATCTTGCATCTACCTACCACTTCAGCATTTTATTAAAAATAATAATAATAAAGAGAGAAATGTGGTATCCACACATAAATCAAGTATAAAAATCAAACGAATATTCATATTTGAACTGACTGTTTATAGTTCATAATGCATGATCAAAACCGAAAGTTTCTGTGATGACTGCCCTTGTACTGTTCACCATGTAACTTATTCACTATGTAAGAATTTGTTCTCCATGTAAGAACTTGTTCGTTATGCTTCAGAAGATTGGAGACTGATGAAAATTAGGCTTGGGGTTGATTAATGATTATACATTGAGCATTGAGTCCCCTATGCAGAATTTTATTGTTGTTAGCAACCATTTGATCAATAAATAGGAGAGATGCCCTCACACACACACAAAAAAAGTACACACTTCCAATTGTAAAATAAATAAGTAACCAGGATGTAATGTATAGCATGAGGAATATAGTCAAAATATTGTAACAACTTGGTATGGTGATAGCTGGTACCTAGAATTATCATGTATATAAATGTTGAATCACTGTGTTGTACACCTGAAACTAATGTAATACTGTGTGTCAACTACCCTTCAATAAAAAATAATTATTTAAAAAAAAAGAATGTTTTATTTCTTCCTTCCCAGTGCATGAATTTCTCACTTCATTTTCTTGCTTTATTCCACCAGCCAGGGCTTCCAGTATGATGTTGAATAGGAGTGGTGGGACAGGATATCATCACCTTGTTCCTAATACTAGAGCAAAAGGGTACAGTTTCTTACTGTTAAGTCTAATGTTAGCTAGAGGTTTTTAGTAGATGTTCATTATGAAGTTAAAGATATTCCTCTCTATTCCTATTTTGCTGAGATTTTTTATCTTGAATGGAAGTTGGGTTTTGTCAAAAGCTTTTTCTTCATCAATTGATATAATCGTATGATTTATCTTCTTTAGCCTATTGATGTGGTGGAGTATATCAATGTTTAATTGCTAAATCAAATTTGCACACCTGTAATAAATCCCAATTGGCAGTGGCCAATAATTCTTTTTATATAATGTTGGTTTGGATTTCTTAATATTATATTGAGGATTTTTGCATCTATGTTCATGATAGATATTGGTCTATAGTTTTCCTTTCTTGTAATGTCTCTATCTCATTCTGGTATTAGGGCAATACTAGCATCATAGAATGACTTAGTAAACATTCCTCTGCTTCTATTTTTCTGGGATAGATTGTGGCAAACTGGTGTCATTTCTCTCTTAAATGTTTGGTAGAATCCACCAGGGGAAACCATTTGGGCTTGGTAATTTATTTTTTGGAAGGCCATTAATTATTGCTTCAGTCTTTTCAATAGATATTGGCATATTAAGATGATCTGTTTCTCCATGTGCAAGCTTTTTAGTTTGTGTTTTTCTGGGAATTGGCCCATTTCATCTAAGCTTTCAAATTTGTAGGCATAGAGTTGTTCCTAGTATTCTTTTATTATCTTTAAGTGTTCATGGGATTAGTAGTAATGACCTCTTTCATTTCACATATTGGTTATTTGTGTCTTTTTTCTTTTTTTTCTTTTTTATGGTTTTTTCTTTTTTATGGATAAAATGTCTTTGCTAGACATTTATCAAATTTATTCCTCTTTCCTAAGAACCAGCTTTTGGTTTCATTGATTGTTTTCTATTTGCTTCCTCTTTCCAATTTTTTTTATTTCTGCTCCAATGTCTATTATTTATTTTTTTCTGCTTGCTTAGGCTTAAGCTGCTCTTCTTTTTGGTTCCTAAGGTGGAAGCTTAGATTACTGATATTATATCTTTGCTCTGTTATAATATATGAGTTTAATGCTATAAATTCTCCATAAGCACTGCTTCTGCAGCATACCAAAATTTTGATAATTTGCACTTTCATTTTTAATTTAGCTCAGAATATTTTAAAAGTTCCCTTGAGACTTCTTTTTCAACCCCTGTTTTACTTAGAAGTGTGTTGTATAGTCTCCAAGTATTTGAGGGTTTCGCAGTTTTCTTGCTGGTCTTGATTACTAGTTTAATTTCACTGTATCATTAAAACACACTTTGTATGATTTCTGTTTTTAAATTTGTTAGGGTGTATTTTGTGACCCAGAATGTGTTCTACCATAGTGAATACTCCATGTGAGCTTGAGAAGTATGTGTATTCTACAGTTGTTGGGAGTATTAATTTAATGTCAGTTTAATCAAGTTGTATGTGCTGTTCAAGTCTACTATATTCTTACTGATTTTTTGCGCACTTGATGTATCAATGATCGATAGTTTTCAAGCCTCTGAATATAACAGTGGACTTGTCTGTTTTCAGTTCTATCATTTTTTGCCCAACATACTTTTGATGCTTTGTTGTTAAATGGGTATATATCGGGGATTATGTCTTCTTGGACAATTGACCCTTTTATCATATGTAATGACCCTCTTATCCCTAATAATTTTCCTTGTTCTGAAGTCTGTTTTTAATAAAGCAATCTGCTTTCTTTAAAAAATCAAAAGTGTCTGCTTTTGTCTGAAATTAACAGCTATCTCAGCTTTCTTTTCATTAGTGTGTATCTTCCTTCATCCCTTAACTTTTAACCTGAGTCTTTATATTTAAAGTGGGTTTCTTGTAGGCAATATTTATTCAGATCCCATTTTTCTATCTACTCTGACCATTTATATATTTTAATTGGTGCATTTATACTATGAACATTTATAGTGACTATTGATATAGAATACTATCGATCACATTTGTAACTACTTTTTGTTTATTGTGCTGGTTCCTTGGTTCTTTCCTACCGCTGCCCCCACCTTCCAGGCTTCTGATGTGCTCTGTCTCTTTGTACTGTGCCTTTTCTTGCTTTTTAGCATGATTTGTAATTTTTCATATTGAAAGACAGACACACTGTATCAGATAATAGCAAGTGAGATAGGCCCTTAAGATGAGTTTTTATGTTAATCTGATTAGGAGTTTAGCTATGTTTAATATTTATAGTATTTGTAGATGTCAGAAGCTTCAAGTTCCTCCCCTTCCCTTGCTTTTATATCCTTTGTTGTCTTTGGGATTTCCTAAGAACTCTCCTATAGGTATAGTCTGTCTAGTGCAGCTTCTTCAACTATAATACATTATTATTATAACGGGTGTGGTGGTTAGGTGCTGGAGAACAGAAGAGCTTTATAATCTTGTGATTAAATATCAATATTTTAGTAGGGTCTGAATTCCTGGACTGTGACCTTTACAAGTATTTACAGCTTTCTCCACATTACAAGATAGGAAATGTGGAGGGAGCTAAACTAGGGAAAGTTCTCTTCCATCAAGTGGGATAAAACTCTGGCAAAGGCTGACTGGAGAGTAGATCTTGATAATGGTTACTTTTCCTCTCTCCCTGCCAGAGTCAAAATTCAGGGTTTTGTTTCTTTGCGTGTGTGTGTGTTTGGTTCTTCACCATGATAACCAGATCATGAGAAAGGTAAAACCATCAAAAGTGTAGGGCACCCCTAAGACTATTGCTCCCAGAAGTTTCCCACTCTCACGTTATTCCATAGTCAAAATTACCATTTGTGTCTTCCTACTAGGCTTCTGCTCCAGGAAGGAAGAACTTGGCTGTGACTCTGGATTCTCCTCTGTCTACAGATTTCAGGGTGACATTTGCCCTAACTCAGGTCTCTGATAAGTCCGAGAACAGTACAAGAAAAGTTTTCAGTTTCTCTAGCTTTCTTCTTTTTGTAAGTGTGAGAATAATAGCTTCGAAGCTCTTTATATGTCACAGCTCAAACCAAAAGTTGACATTGATTTTTTTTCTCTTTAATTTGTTAGATTTTATTTTATTTTTACTTTCAGTTGACTTTGTTTTTCTCTTTTTATTTTGATTAAAAAACATAACATTTACCATCTTGAATGACAGTACAGTAGCATTAGCTATTTGCCTATTGTTGTGCAGCAGATCTCTACAACTTTTTCACCTTTCAAAACTGAAACTCTATATCCATTGAACAAGCCCCCTTTTCCCTCTCACTACAGCATCTGGTAACCAGCATTCTACTTTCTCTTTCTAAGAGTTTGGCTACTTTGGATACATCATGTAAGTGGAATGGTGCAGGATTTGTCTTTCAAAGTTTTTTTTTAAGTCAAAAAAGAAGCAGTTTGCAATGTTAGTTTTGTAGTGATAGGTCTCATTGAGAAGTTGGCTTTTGAGCAAAGATTTGAAGAAGTGAAAGCCTTCGTCAAGCAAGGATCTCGGGGAAAACATTGTAGGCAGAGGGAAGAGCCAGAGCAAACATCCTAAAGGAAGAGTGTGTTTGGCATATTTAAGGAACAATAGGGAGGCCATTGTGGATGGAATAGAGAGATTAAAGGACGCTAGCACTAGGAGAGGAAGTCAGCTAGAGAACAGCAGGTAGAATGGAGAGAACATGAAGGCGTTTGTGGATAAAGACTGTGTTTTTTCTAAGGAAAATGTGAATCTATTGGAGGGTTTTTGAGCAGAATAGCTACATAACCTAATCTATGTTGTGGAAAGATCAGTCTGGAAACCATGTTGAATATAGTTTGTATGTGTGGTAGCAGGGACATGGTTAAAGATGGAAAGAGGGGAATTAGGAGGCTAATTCAGTGACCCAGGAAGAGAAAATGGTTGTACCAGAATGGTAGCAGTGTAGGTGGTGAGAAATGGTTGAATTCGGGATATATTTTTGAAATTAGAGCCACAATATTTGCTGGTAGATTGGATATGGGTTGTGAAAAAAAGAAAGAGGTCAGTAGTGAACCTCATGGTTTTGTGCTGTGCAACTGAAAAAAAATAGAGTTTCTATTAACTAAGATGGGAAAGTCTCTGGGTGGACCTAGTATCAGAAGACTAAAAGGTGTAAGCTGAGTTGAGATGTATAAAAGACATTCAAACAGAACTATCAAGAAGGCAGTTGAATATAGTGTTTGGGAGAAAGATGGACAGAAGATATGAATTTTGGTGTCTTCAGCATATGGATGGTATTTAAAGCCATAAGACTGGACATCACTAAGGGAATGAGTGTAGACAGAGAAAATGAATAAGGGCTGAATCTTAGATGTCAATGTTAAAAGGTTAGGGAGAACAGAAGAAACTAGAAAGGGCAGTGAGAAAGAGCTGCTAATGAGGTTGGAGGAAAGGTATGAATGAGAATGACGTCCTGGAAATGAAGGAAAATATGTTTATCAAACAGAAGGTTAAACCCATTGTGTAAAATGCTGTTGCTAAGTCAATCAATATGAAGACTGTGAATTTAATAGGATTTAGCACCATAGAGGCCATTAGTGACACTTATGATAGCAATTTTGGTGAAGTGATGAAAGAGAAACTTTAGATTTCTGAGAGAATGGAACTTATTTTTTGTTAGGGTAATAGAAAAAATGGGAAAGCTATGTTCTCTTTTGTAACTAGCAATAGAAGTCACAGAAAGACTAGATGTACCAAAGTGTAGAGAGTAATGAGCCCTTCTTAGGTAAGCAGAGAGCTATGACATCTCCCATAGATGAGGGCAGGTGTGGCTGATAGGGATACGATAATGAAAGATCAGGCCTTCCGTAGATGGAGAGGTTTTGCCAAGACATGAGAAGTGTGCCAAGTGTTAGACAACAGTGTGGACTGGCAGGACATGTTGCAAACTATACAAGTCTCAGAAACAATAAGAAATTGTGTGGCGCAATAATTCATTCCACAAACTCATCATGAATATTTTCCCAAATGATGTTACTGGAAGAGCTGCTAGAAGAAAGGGAAAATTGCAGTAAGGACATTCCTGCAGTGCTTGAATTCTGGGCTGTGCAAACTTGAATCCAAAGGCAAAAATTATTGGAAACTATACCTAAACCTCTCCCAAATCAAATACTCACAAAATCAAAGGAGTAACTATGGTGCAAGAGTCTGGAAGTTGGGCTCTTCACAGATGAACCCAATCTAATTAAAGCTGAAGTTTTGCCTACCTTCAATTCTAACTTAAGAAGAATCTAAATGATCATCTTCTCAACCTAACCCATAGACTACCAGTCAGCAAACTGTAGCCCACAGGCAAATGCAGCTTTCCATCTGTTTCCATAAATAAAGTTTTAGTAGAATAGCACCACATCCATTCATTTATGTATTGTCTAACCATGTTTGCACTACAATGGCAGAGTTGAGAAGTTGCAACACAGAACATACAGCCCACAAAGCCCAAAATATGTACTGTCTGGCCCTTTGCAGACAAGCAGTCTCATATCAATGACCTCAAATTCTACTTTAAGAAACCAGAAAAAAAGAAGAGAAAATTAAATCCAAATTAGGCAGAAAAAAAGTCAGAATAGAAAGCAATGAAATAGAAAATCAAAAAACAATAGAAGTTAATGAAAACAAGCTGGTGTTTTGAGTTACCATTAATTGATCAAAAATGAAAGAGAGAAGACAGAAATTACCAGTAACAGGAATGAGAGAGGCAGCAACATTAGAGTTTCTAAAGGTTTTTAGTGAAGCACAGTCAGGATAAAGTAGAGTACCTAAAGAGCCCTATATAATGAGCTTTCATATATATACATATATATGTATTTTTATATATGCATACAATGCCTCTACAGTTGATTAAACTAAAAAATTAGCCATGCATAGTTTATTTTCAACAGGAATATTTCTATGCAACTGCATTCCACTATTGCAAACTAAAAATGTACATTCCCACTAGGAAAATAATGGTGCTTTTCTCAGGCATATGCTGAATGATTTCTAGGGAATAAAGAAGTAAATTCAGTGCTTTCATGAGAGTCCGGGCCTACACACTCTCCCTGCTGAAATAATATGATGATACCCTAATAAGGTTACTAAATTAGTTTCAAAGTTCCTAGCACACTCCTCAAAAATTTTGGTGGTGAGCCAGCACTTTATTTTCCATCCTCATAACCTATAACCACTCCCTGCAACCTACTATTTAAACACAATGTTTGTATCAAATTTAATTATTCAAAAAAATCATTATGTATTGAGCATTTACTATGTATGTGAGGCCTGGTGGTACAAACTAAATAAGACATTCTCATCCATTACAGAAACTTGTATTCAAACAGGCAGAGAGACATCTATTCGAATCCAAAATCATTACTATACAATTATATAGGCATTACATGAAAAATATTTAAAATACAATTACGTAAAAAACAGTACCCTTAAAATAAACTGTACCTTGTTTGGATAGTTTCATGGGCTGCCAGGGAAGTAAAATCCCTTAGGTTGAGGATCACATAGGGTTGCAGCTGGTCCTGCTAACGGGGGACTATCCAGGTGTGGAATTTTACCTGCTGGTTGGGGAGCATACATGGTGAAAGCAGAAGAACTTACAACTAACAATTTGGGGCACTGTGAGTCTCAAAAACATTAAGGCCACCCATGGAATTTCAGGCCTGAAAATACAGAGCTAAAGAAGCTAGACCTAAAAGAAACTGTCTATGGTCTATTGAGTATATTTATATTTAATTTAAGAACAGTTTAAACTAATCTATCACTGTGGAAATGGAAACAACCGTTTGAGGTGAAGATTGATTACAAAAGGACATGAGGAAACTTCCTGGATAGATGCAAATGTTTTATATCTCCACTTGAAGTTGGATTTCAAGGGTGTGTACCTTTGTGAAAACTCAGTAAAATGTACACTATCAATATAATTATTCCACTGCAAGCGAATTATAAATAAATGTGAGTGTGTATTCACATTCATGAAGTGGTGGATAAAGAATGGGATGAGAGGAACTGGACACATCAGGTATTAATAAATTTTTAAGTTTTGCCGTGGAAGTAAGAATGTGGCGTCAGTTAAAAGGGACATGAAATCAAGTAATATTCTTTTTTATGATGGAAGAAATAAAGGAAATTTGTATCCACTGAAGAGCAAAAAAAGATGATTTTATGAGAGTCAGAAGAAAGAAAAGCTAGAGCTTAATCAAAAGTAATAAATAGAATATATGATCTGGTGCAAAAAAAAGATTGATTTTAGAGAAGATTAAGGAAATATTATCTTTGTAATAAGCAATAAGTTAGAGTATATGGGTGTAGATGCTGCTAATTGGATGGAAGTAGTGATAAGAGTACATGAAAATTCCCCTGTAATTGTTTTGATTTCTCCGCAAAATAGGAAACAAAGTTATCAACTGAGAGTGAGGCTGAGGGAGATGGTAAAATGACGTTGGAGTTTTGAGGAGAGAGAATGAGTCACCTGGGTGGATGGAAGATTGAATGGATTCGAAACAAGTAATAAGACACTTGGCAGATTTAAAAGTATACTTCAAGTGTGCAGTCATTAATTTATTATTGCTAGCTTTATTTTCCCCATCTTTTCACGTGCAGGCATGGTAGAAGTTTGGACTTTATTAAAGTTGCACTTTCCCTTATAAGTGTACCAAAATGAAAAAAGGGTAAGAAGAGCCAAGGACATAGGCAAGAACATCATTGTCATGAATGACCATGGAATTTAATCTGGATAAAAATACCTAAATATATTAACTATTATTATCATAGATGCCCTAATAAAATGGCTTCAGAAGGAAGGATCTATAGCTTTAAAAAATGTATAGCTGTAAAAGTGTCACATGTTCCTTAATTTTTAAAAATGAAATGTATGAAATAAAAATTAAAAACGCAACATCCACATTTCTAAACCCCATTACTCAGGGTCAACTCATGTTAAATGCTTTGCATGTATGCCTGAATATGAAAAATGTAGTTGATTTTCAAATCCTCTCCCTACACATACAGCATTTTTGAGGAGTAAATGGGTTGCAGTCCTCGAAAGAGAAATATCCATGGCTGAATAAATCTAGGCTCCCTCAGAATTAGTAAATTCTGGGAACATAAATTAGGGTAAGCAACAGGAAAAGATGTCCCTCTAATAGTTAAAGTCGCTTATAATAAAAGCAGAGATTTTTCTCAGGTCATCCTGCTCTAGCACCAGAGAGGCATTTGAACCCTGTCTGAAGCAAAACTTGATGTTGCCAGATGCAAAAGGGGTAAAGTGCTTAATGGTGAGAGTTTAAAGGTCCTCAGTGTTTTCAAAGTAAACACTAGTTTTATTTAACTGCCAAATGCTTTACTTTTACTGACAAAATGCTTTAGAACTCCCAGGCAGGCTAGTGAGTTATGAGCCATAGGGACTATTCAGGTAAGAAATTTAACTATATGTGTGTTGGTGATTACAGAAAACAATAGGGAAATGAGTATAGATAGAGAAGGTATTCACCAACATAGCTTAGAAAACAAGTTATTGAGCAGAGGTGATATAACAGAATGCTTCAGCTCAAGCTCTCAGTAACAAGATCAGAGGAAGAACATGCCTCCACATCACACATAGACCTAATTTTAATCAATACAAAGCAAAACTTGTTATCTCTGCTCAGTTACATAGAAATGTTAGATTCAAAAGACTCCAGGTCAAAAGCCAAAAATCACTGAAAATTAATTTGAAATATTCACCTTTGCCTAGGAGTAGCTCCTGGTCCTTTCTGATGTGAATTGAGCTAACCTTTTTTAAGGTCTCTCAGTTTTGCAGCTCTGCTTATTATTCCAATCTGCATAATAAAACTCCATGTGTGGGAAGAGCCCATACAACAGGGTATTCCTCCTTATAACACAGTAGTGAGGGACAAAAGGGTAGGAATATTTAGGAAAATGTAATCAGTTACATAATAGTAAAAGATAACATTTACTGGGCACTTACAATACAATAACTGCAGGATTGAGGTGCCATTTTTATCATCTCCTTTCCACAAATAGTGAGGCCCAGAGAGTTGAGTAAGTGGTGGGATCAGAATTTAAACCCATGCTCTGGTGCTAGTACCCATGTATATCATTGGTTTATTATATATGGTCTTTCTGCCTAAATTCTTTAAAAGTTAGGAAAAATAGAAAACAACTCAGTCCAACTTAAGCAAAAGTGAATTTGTTATAGTAATATTAAGGGCTCAAGGGGCCAATAAGAAACTGAGAAGTTGGGTTAGGAATAACCAAAAGTGGTGGTGTGGCATGATTGGTCTGATTAGGGTACAACAGGATTTTTGCCTAGACCTCAGACATTTAATAGTCTTTTTGTCCCTATAATTAAGATGCAAAATCTGGACACACGGCTTTAGATTATCCTAACTTCAGTCAGAATGTGCCTACCTCTTGGTTAGAGCAGAGCATTGCCTTTATTTAAGTAGACTTAACATGAAAGGCAAGGGCAGTTTTTAAAAAGAAATCAGGAAGGGGAAAGTTGTTGGTGGATTGCTACAAAACAGTATGTATCTATTAGAATCCATGCCTATGGCTGCCCAAAGCTTTCTTCTCACACACTTCAAAAATTGACCCTGCCTAAAAAGATACAATCGTTTCATATACAACACAAATCAAATTCTGTCACTTGCCAAGATCATCTCAGTCACTTCACTGAACTCCAATTCCAAGATCTCTGGGGAATGCTGATACCTCTTCTAGATTCATTGTGATTATAGTTCAATATTCTTCAACCTATAGACTAAATTTAGCCACCATAATAACAGTTTATGTACAGTTTTGGAACAAAGACAATACATATCAATTAAAATATATAGGTATAAACCTATGACCTGGAGAAAGAACCCATTTGTACAAACCAAAGCCTTCAGTTCTGCAGCTGGTCTTGAGATCGTGTATAGACTTTATGACTTCCTTCTTCCACTCTCCACTCTTCTTTTCATGAGCACATTAGCAGTCGGGCTTCACTGTTCAGTGGTATACTCACACTTTAATTCTTGGCTGATCTGAGCCCTTGGATACCGTGCCTGAGAAGAGTTGCACTGATTTGTGTTCGGGTGCCAATCTCTCAATCTATACAACAACTTCAGATTGTTTCCCTAACATTAGAGCCATTTCATGTTATTCAGGAATTAAAGGACTTTCCAACGTTCCCATAGTCAGTAAGGGGTAGAACCAAGGTTTAAACTCAGGTTTCTCTGACTTCAAAACTCACACTTGTGATATTAGTCAAGTTTCTTGAAAAAATAAGAAAGTGGATAAGAGGCAGGGAATAGGAGGAGCAACATCAGGGGAGTTATTCTTGTCCTGGGCCCACAATCAGCAAAAGCAGGACTACTGGATGGGCAGAAGGGAGATGGAAAGTAAATAAGATAGTTGTCTCACAGGATGGGGGAAGAGGGCTGCAGATGGAGACAAGCCCTTGCAAAATCATACTTGGCAAAGTTAATAATTTGCAATGAAATAAATAAGTGATAGGGGGAGCAAAAATCAACTTAGACCTTGTGGAGGCATTTTATCTCCACTTCTGGGAAGTGTGGTGTATCAGACAGAAAGAGTAACCCTTACTTCTCCAGCCTGCAGTTACCATTATATCTGAATTGCTGTACTTGCCTTCTTTCCTGCTTTATTGTTCTCCATAGTACTTTTCACCATGTAAGGCATAGTTTATTTTACTTATTTAGTTTCCTGTCTGTCTCTCCACACTTGGAATGTAAGCTCCATGAAGATTCTTGTTTCGTTTTGTTGGAACAGATCCGGACATACGGCAGGCCTACCATGAATGTCTGTTGAATGAATGAGTGAATGAATGCATCATTAAGAGGATTTGTGATCCCCCACCTTCTGATAGAAATGTTGGGGTTCTGATACCAAGTTTCAGCTTCCCAACTGGCTTCTTGGAAGCTCATGGCTCCTCTTCCAAAACTGATAAAGCATTCTGACTGCTTTTGTTTATTGCTTTCTATTTACTTTGTGGGTGGCTGTATTGGGCATGCAAGTGCACCATAGAGATTGCTTTTCCAGGAAAGACTTCTTGTTCCAGATTCTAGGGGTCCTGTCTGTAGAAAGTCTTCAGCTTTTAGCCCCTTTAAGGACAGTCTCGGTTTCAGAGAAACATCTGGCCCATACCCAGTGACCGACTGAGTTGTGTGTGTGTGTGTGTGTGTGTGTGTGTGTGTGTGTGTGTGTGTGTGTGTGTGAAGGCTTAGACATTTCAAGGTATTAATCCCAGGGACACTCCCTAATAAACATCCTATATAATAAACTCTGTTTCAGAGGCTGCTTTCTAGAGAATATAACCTGCAACATCCTCACAAGTGCTACCAATTTCTCTATTACTTGGAGTAAGGTTAGTAGTATGGACTGAATGCTGAGATTGCTAACCCTCAGTGTGACTCCATTTGGAGTAAGGAAATAATTAAGGTTAAATTAGGTCATCAGAGTGGGACCCTGACCTGATAAGACTAGTATCTTTATAAGAGGAGATACCCGAGAGCTCACTCTCTCTCTCCACGTGCATACACATTGGACGCAAGGCCATGTGAGGATGTAGCACAAAAGCTTCAACGAGAAAGAAAGATCTCACCAGAAACGGAACTTTTCAGCACTTTGATCATAGATTTCTAGCCTCCAGAACTGTGAGAAAATAAATGTCTTTTGTTTAAGCCAACCAGTTTGTGGTATTTTGTTATGGCAGCCTGATCAGACTAACACAGCCAGGCTGCTTAGTAAGTAGACTCAGCAATAAATCCATTTTTTAAAGAAGATATAAATTTATTTCTGCTCACCTGATTATTTGGGATAAGCATTTTAGGTCAGTGGGTAGCTCTCTTCATGTGGGTATTTAGATATCAAGGTCTTTTCCATCCAATTTTTCTGCCAAGGCAGTGTTTTTAATCTGCAGTCCACAGAACTTTCAAGAAAGTCTAAGGATTTTTCAGAGGATCTATAAATTTGTTTATGAAAACTTTCATCTTGAATTTTACCGACTTCCGACTAAAATTTAACATTTTATTCATTTATGAATGTGGTACACAAACCACAGTAGTGGTAGCTGTACTTGTGAGAACAGTAGGGAAGCCATGTGGCTATAATTCTATCACAGTGGAGACGGGTAAATAGAGTTGGTAAATTCCCTCTGATCCATAACACTGTTCTTTCGTACTCTGACATCAGCCCACTGTCTGATGCTCACCAACAGGAATAACGACTAGTATTTAACAAGGAGCATGGAATGTTTACAAAATGCTGATGATCTGGATATTATAAGGGTTCCCATTTTACAGATGAGGTATAGAGTTAAAACACCTTGTCAAAAATAGTAAAACAGTCCAAGTAGCAAAGCCAGAATTTTAATGTAACTTCAGTGAAACCAAACTCCATGTTAGCAATGAATTTTTGGTACCACAAGTCACTTTCCCTCTCTGGGCTTTCAATTATTTATCTATGAAACCAAAATGCAAACTATACCAAGGGAAGCAAGCCTCCATGCAAATAGGTCTAATAAGAAAATAGTAGAATATCTGTGGACTACATACCTTTCTAAACATACATATTTATTTCAATCTGGAAGCACAATACCGCAAAAGTACTTGTGCACATATTATTTCCTTGTCACTGAAGAATTTCACCTTAGGGCTAAAATTTCAGATAATACACCAGTAACACTCACTGTGCTGTATATGCGTACTGAATTCTAATACTGGGGCTTTGAACACATATTGCCAGAGATGAAATCTAGTTTGGTGGGTGGGGTGGGGTGGCATGCAAAAGCAAGAGAAAGTTGTTGAAGGATCTGGGGAAAGCGAGTCATCAAACTTCAGTGGGAGTAGAGACAAAAAGACAGATTTGTACTGCAACAAGTGGGAAAGGGGTGCAACACTTAGAAAGGAGTCTGATTAGGATATAGAAAAGGAAGGGCTGTGAGATGTGATACAAATGAATATTCATTCTCCACTTCCGGCTTATAAATTAGCAATAAGGAAACTTTTTTTTTTTTGGAGGAAGGGAGGGTGGGCATATATAGGGAAGTTGATTTCTGCCTCTCTTGCTCTTTTGTCTCATGCTTGTTAGGTCACAAAGCCACATCTCTAGCAGTAGCTCAGTCCGCGACTCAGCACCATAATCAAAGCACCTTTTTACAACTCACCAATGGCAGTTCTGGCAAGGAGACAAAAGAACTGTTCTGATAGGATGGAAGGAGGGCTGTTGATAAGTTCACATATAAACCACCATATCTTTGTTGTTTTACATTTCATTGATCTTGTTATTGGAATACTGGGATATGAGGGCATGACCTGCATTTCAACTACTCCCCAGAGGGCAGAGAAGGAATATTTACTGGCCCAAATTCTTTGGAGCTAACTAATGTGAGAATTATTCTGACAAAGTAAAAGAATATGGGGCCTTCCTGTGCTTTGACTAATGAGTCACTGACTGACTATCTGAATATTTGGTCACAGGAGTGATTCTTTCACACCCTATGCAGTTCAGCTAGGGTCCAATCTCTACCCCTGCACAAAGGAAAACACATCCAAGCCCACATCGATCACATTAGGCTATACTATTTATTTATTTCCCTTTTCAATAAACACATGCAATTAGCCAATAGCCTCTTTTCCAACTACACTTCCGTTGGGTCCACAACTTTCCCTAGGAAGAGAATGCTCCTGGTGTTTTTCTCCAAAATCAACAACAGGAAGGATCTGTCAAATTGAATGATAGGATGAAGGGGAGTTATCTCAGGCTGATCCAGGAATCTAACTTCAGGGACAGCTACAGCTTCGGTTCCCTTTTCACCAATGTGCAGGAGAGCCTTGTGAGCGGCCTGTGGGGGCAGATAACAAACACTAATGACTCCCTGAAGAAACAGGGAAAGTCTTTGGACCTGTTTGGAAGCAGGAAAGGAAAAGGAAGGATGGGGCTACCTCTTTAACTGTATTGTGCTGATGCTGCTTGAATGTGAAGGCTACTTGGCTAAGGATAGTTAATGAATCTCCGGTGATCCGAGAGCTAGCTCTCAGGAAACCACCTCTTTCTCTGTGGCTTTCTGCCTCTAGAAGTTCCTTCTTAAGCTTTCCCCCACCCCGTCACTTCTTCCAGAAGCGTATCTCACCAGCGTCAATTCTGATCATTAAGTTCTTCTATCAGGATAATTTTAGGACATGAAACTCAGAGATGGAAGTAACAGTTACAGTGACTTGTTTGGGGATAATGAGAATGACCCTGGAGTCAATCTGGCCTAGGATGAGTCAGTCAGCCTTTCTAGGCATCAGAATCCTCACTGATAAAATAAGATAGTTAAATTAACTGACTATCAATGGCTCTTCCAGCTCATACGTTTAAGGAATCTAATTAACCAACTTACCTTGGAAAGTTTAAGACCTTTGTCCCCTGTGAGTGCAGGAAAATCAGCATCATCAGCAAAAGCGTCCTGGATGCCCATCTTCAGAAGGATGGCTCCAAGGTCATATGTGGCCGAAATGGAAAACTTTGGAACAAACAAGTCAATCCATCTGTGGGGAAATGAGGAGAGAACATATGTCTATCAGCACATCAAGCTCATGTTTCCCTCCTTCTCTCTGCCACTATATTATATTGGATTCTGCTCTCCCCCTGTACTCACAACCATTGCTATGCAGGTCATAGCACCAAAACCCTCAGAAGTTATCCGGGCAGGAAAGAGCTCTGGTTCAGTCAACGCTGAACTGCAACAGTGGAAGGAGAGACATGTGACTCACTTATAATAAAAAAGAAACATCTCAGGGGTGAGACATGTGACTCACTTATAATAAAAAAGAAACATCTCTGACGTTGGGGAGCCAGTGGCGTGAATGTCAATGGGTAGCCCTTAAGGAATTTCATAGATTTCCATATAACACTCCCAGACCTGTGTGACTGCCCATTCCTCTCTTAATATCAAAATCCTACCCATCCCCCAAGTTCTAGTTGACTTTTGGGAAGGCATCAATTTACTAGTTGGCCAACTTTGAAGAGTTCATTTTATTTTTCCAGACTTGACTTCTTATTTGAAAATTGCCTATGATACTATCTCATTTGCAGATTTGTTGTGTGCTTAACAAAATGATGTATACTGCCCAGCAAAGGGACTGGCACTGAGTATGCTCTTGCTATACCTTAGTGGTCATCACGCAGATGCTAAGTGGTTCAGGGTGACTCTGCTTCTGTGTTTCTGGGAACTCAGTCTCACCTACACCATTCTGCCCACCCTCCCCTTGTCATATCATCTAAATATTTACCCCTTATTCAGTAAGCGGTTCCACTTCTTCAGTGTTTTAGATGACATGGCCCCTTCCACCCACTCCATCTGGCCCTCCTTGGGAAGGACAAAGAGTGCCAGAGCATTCTTGCTGTAATCCATTTGTAGCACTGTGCAGTTCAGCTCTGCATCCACCAGGTGATAGTACTGTTCCATCTGGTGCATCATGGGCACTTGAACCATTGTGGTCTTGTCCACTAAGAAGCTGGAACCCTCTTCTGTCTTGGATGGATCAAAAGGACTTGCCCACTGGGCTTAAAATAGAGAGAGAAGGAGTTGTTTGTTTTAGCCAGAATTAGTGCTAATGTAAGGTTTTCCATCAGTCATCTCGTCTAGTAATTAAGACCACCACAAATGTAGGGACCTACTGTCAACCAGTTAGACAAGTGAGTAACTAAGGATCAGGGAGATAAAGTGACCTTACACGGTCTCCCTGCTAGCCAGTAGCAGAAGCCAAGAGTCACACCCAGGGCTGTTGGACACCATGTTTAACAAATGTTCCGTCTGTGTTCAAAACCACTATAGTTACACTAGACCCATCAGAGTCACAATTTCCTCTTCTGCAAAAAGGTATAAGCACATCCAAAACACAGGGTGAAATGAGACCACAGATCTGTTCTGCCATTTTATCCATCTACAAGTGTATGGTCTGTGGCCAAGAATTGTTCACTCCTCCACCAAACATGGCTGACATGTGCTGTAGAACCAGGAGAAATCATTTGGGCACAGCACCTTCAGAAAAGAGTCACATGTTTCTTGTTGTTACAAGCACCAGCTATAGAATCAGACAAACTTGGGTGGGAATACCAGCTCTGAAACTCATTAACCTTGTGAACCTGGGCACTTGTGAGGATTACAATGTGTGTAAACCATACAGGTAGCATGATGCTTGGTACATAGTGGGTGCATGGTACATGATAGAAACATTTATGTAAAATGCCCAAGAATGTACAGCCAGTGAGAGTCACGGTAGGGCTTAAGCCCAAATCTGTTTCTCTGCCAACTGCAAGCTTGTCCTACCTCACCAAATCTTTTTAAAACCATGATTTTCTAGCTGATGTGAGCAGGATATTTATACCACTGTCACTCACATCTCTGAAAGTGCCCTCTCCCTAGAAATGTCCTCGGCTCGTTTGCAGAGTTGAGTCCTTCCTGGGAGATCCAAAACTACACAGAGCTATGTCCAGTAGAGCAGGTCACTGGTATGAGGGATACCTAGTAATGCCAGTGAGAAGAGACCATGAGCTCCACCCAGTGCTGCACCAAATACAGGAACACTGAACTCGAAAAGCGTATCTCAGAGCTGTACCTTTAAAGTGGATATAGTTAACCAGGACCATGATGGTATCCGATTTGAGATCTTGGATGATGCCCACAACTTTCCCCTTGGTTTGCTTCTCCACATGACTGTTGATCTCCTGCTGGGCTATAGAAACATTGGAGAAGTCGGTAGAAAAGACTTCAGTCTCATAGAGGCTATTGACATCATTCAAGAACTTTGCCAGTGGTTTCAGCTGCTTCCCAATGAAGAGAGCATTTCCCATCTGTAACTCTAGCTCTTCCTTTGGAAAATTCAGTGAACAGATCAGGTGCTGGAAGCCCTGTTCGATCTCTGTCACTGGAGTGTCTGTGAGGTTGAACCCCAAGCTTTCCAGGATTTGAGTTTGGGTGCTGGAGCGGGCCCCAAGGGAAAGCATGGCCAAAGCTGCAGAAATGCTCACAGGGGATAAGAAGATGTTCCGGTCTGGGGTCTCCACAGTGAACCTCCGGTACAGGTTGAATGCAAAGTCAGCATTGATGGATGACATCGTATAAAGAGTGCCGTTTTGTTGGGGGGAATGGCAGGTAGTTACTTTGCCTTCAGAGCTGTTAGGTGGTGCACAATGCAGCCCAAGCAGCAAGAGAGCCACATAGAGAAACAGTGGCATTTTGGAAGGAAGGTAATCTATAAGACATGAAGTGAGAGAACCATTGGGGCATCTTAGCTGGATGAAAACTCTGAGCCAGAACATGTAATAACCCCCCATCGTGATTAGCAAACAATAGAAAATATTTAAGGGTGTACTCACCGGGGGCCGTGTGGAAGCTGCTCTCCTCTGAAAAACGAATGACACATTTAACAGGAGCAAGGAGTAGGAGAGGTGGCTTTCTGGGGCCACAGAAATACTGGCGTGGACTGTCATTTAGATGTAATACTGGCATATGAAAACTCAGTAAATTAAATTTATGGAAATTGAATTTTATTTGAGCCAGAGGCAGCCTTTTGGAGAGTGAGGAATCCTTAAAGAAAACTAGCACTCTTGCTGAATTTTTTGTTTTAGATTTGAGTTTTGAGTTTTTTTTAATTTGGCATTTTTCTTAAGATAAAATCTGTAAGAGATGAGACTAGAAAGTACCTATACTTTTCTTTGGGTAAGAGATAGAGATAATTTTCATAAGATATGCTTAGTTGGAATGGAAGGGTGGTGGTTTATGGAACAATGTACACGTTCAAGAGCTGAAATTCATGCATTCATGCAAAACATGGAAGCCACAGGAGTATTGCAAAACAACAGGAAGATGAAAGTATAACTTTTTTGCATTTCAGATCTATCAGTATCATCTAAATAGTCATTTCTAAATTGCAGGACATCTTAACACTATTATGCTTACTCTCACTCATGTTATTTTTTTGATTATTAGAGCAGGAGCCAGAAAATATGATGAGGGATTCTCTGAGCCTGGAAGAGTGTGTGGCTGTGGAGAAAGGGAAATTAGCTGTAATGTCCATGACTGATCAGAAGGAAGAAACACAGGGAGTCAGAGCAGGACTCCTTCCTCAGCCCTCCATTTTCTTCCTGAGTGATCTCATGCTGTCCCAAGAACTCAGTTGCCACCAAACAAAACCGCACATTGTAGTCCAGATTTCTTTTCTGCATTCCCAGCCATTTGTCCAGCTTCTTACTGGATAAATCCACCAGAATGTTCTACACGTATGTCAGTTCCAATTTGGAAATGGCAAAGTTTCCAAAAGCAAAGACATCATCTCCCTAGCCCTCAAGCTTTACGCTTCATCTTCGTTCCACATCGCTATCTACTGAGATTCCCAGGTCAGAAACCTGGGAGTAATCCCAGGGGCTTCCTTCATTCTCTTTCACCACATCTAATGAGTCATGGTGCTGCCCTGTGAGTACTACCTTCTAAATACTTTTCAAAACTTCTCCTTTCTGCTGCCACTGCCACAGTTCATGACCTGAGCTACTTCACCAGCTGCTAGCAGGTTGCACTGCTTCCTATTTCTCCCACCTCACCTCACTGCTTCTATCACTCCATCCAATCTCCAATTTTTTACCAGAATCCTCTGGCTGTAAGTCACAGAGTCTGGTAGAAGGTCAGTTATCAGATGACCACACTTAGACCTTGGCCTTTGGAGCCAGGAATTTGGAGCACATGGTTTTATGGAATTCTGGCTTACTGATAAATAAGTTCAAAGTTCCCAAGGAGAAAAAAAGTACTTACAGCATGTGCTGAAGAAGCCACTTGCATCTCTCAGAAAGCAAAATCTCTCCATCTTTATAACATACCCTGTATTGCAAAAGTAGAGCACTCTTAGTTACTCATTAACCCTTGAATTAACCCTGGGATATTTTCAAAGCCAATGTATGAAACCAAGGCCAAAAGGAACAAAATAAAAAATGATAAACATGGAACTTTGAGTGATTGCTTTGGCTGTAGGATCCTGCATCTATAGCACAAGAGAAAGAGGACTGTCAGAGTTGGTGGTATCCAGGGTCATACCAGGACATGTGTCCTTTCAGCAAGCAAGATGAGGCCCATGGGTGAAAATGCCAAGAGGCAGCAGGATGAACACTATTCTATTCACCAGGGACAAACAGTGTTGGGCTAGGCAGCCTCTTGAGGGAAGGTGGCATACTGACAGAGACTGGGTGAGCCTCTCTAATAGGTGCTGTAGAAATCATGTACTCATTGGCTTGGAGGAGATGATGTCAGAGGTAGCTTCTCATTTTGGACTTCTGATGCTGCACACATTTATGCCTGCTCAAGGGAAAAGCAGTCCTGTCCTCGGGTCACTTAAATCCCCTGTGTCATTTCCGAGGCCTCAGGACTCCCAAGCAGGATTCAGGAAGTAACCACAGACATTGGAATCGAAGATTTCACTATCCAGTATTCACTGTGTACCGAACTGTGTGCTGCCAAGAAGCAGTGGGAGCAAAGAGCACCGGACTTAACGAGACGCGCATTCAACCTTGCCCCTGCCAGTTTCTAGCTCTAGTAGTAGTAGTAAGCAGCAACTCCTGGTTATTGGGCATTTACCATGTGCAAGGACTGATATGAAACATGTAATTTCAGATACTGACTGCTTCAGGACTACATTAAGGATGTGTATATGCTGAGTAAGGGTTGGGGGCTGGGGAAACAGAGGCAAGGTTCAGATAAACCTAGACTACAGCCAGGTTAAACAATGCAGACTTCGTACAGCATTAGAATCCCACTGGGGGATTTTGGCAACGCAGTGACTAGACAGAGGGTGATTTTGCTGTGACATTGTTTCTTCTCAACCAAACATAGACAAAGCTTCTATTATGTGAAAAGTACCACACTCAACACTGGGGTTTCAGACGTGAGTGCTCAATATCAGTCCTGGATCCACAGGATCTTTCTAACTACCTGGTACCCACTGCCCAAACTGAACAGGAAAGGACACATCTCACACATGAGACAGTCACTGGTGCGTGTGTCTCACCGTAAGGCAGCAGAAAACTCAGGTCTACTGACGCTGAGGCCAGTCCGGGCTCACTGCAGGTTCCAACACACAGTCTGCTCTCTTGGCTATAGATAGTTGCTGTTGAAGAAACAGGCAGACTCTGTAAAGAGACCTTCCGAACCTGTGCCCTCTGGTGGCATAGTCAGACAATGGCACAGCTTTTTTTCTGCTGCATCTAATTCAGCTGAGCTTTGCCTGTATGTCCAAACTGCAGGGTCTGGCACTGACTTGTGAGAGAAGTGGCCTCCCCCCCGTAGACTCCCCTGTTCTGTGCGCTGGAGTCCTGTGCTCCTGTCAGGTCTTTGCTATGTGGTAACTGTATAATTGGAGCAAGTTACTTAATATCCCTGAACCTCAGTTTCCTCATTTCTGTAGGGCCCACATCGTATGGTTATTGGGAGTGCCAAGTGAAATTTAGAGGTGGTGTCTGAAGCTCCTACATAAGGCATGAAGCCAGGATCCAGCAATTGTTAATTCTCTTCCTTTCATCCAATACCTTGATTCTCTTACCCACCCCTAGTCTCCACAGTCTCTGCACTCTGCCTCCCCCACATTCCCAACTACTATTTAGTTCTGCTTTTCTAGAAATGCATTCTTCCTACGGTGAAATTGATTGGCTGCTAATGTATAAAATCTCCTTTAAAACAATAAATTCAGTCTTGTGTGAAGGTGCTGGGGCCATTACATTGAATACAGAATCCCTAAGAAATGTACCCATATTAATTAATTTAATCAGATCTAAAATTAAGTATCTCCTCTTTGGATGAACATCATCATAATCCATTCCCACGCAAATTCTTTAGAATTTTGCTTTAGAAATTCTACAGTTCAAAGTTCCACAGTTGCAAGAAGTTCTTTTAAGCTATAAACATTTTCCTGCTACTTTTGAATTGATATTTGATCCTTCACCCCAGTTTGGAGTAATTGATGGTATCTTACTCTAGTTACAGGTCTGGAAACATTATGGGTGTGAGGTGGTAGCATTAGGAAAATTAGCTTCTTCTTGTAATTTAAGTTTCCCAAGCAAGGGAATTATTGAGTATTTGAGCAAAAGAGAAACAATCTTACTGGACAAAGAACTTTCTGTCAGCAAGGGGAGGCTCAGCAGACATTTTGGGCTTGAAGTTCTTTTAATTCTCTCAATTTTCTTATTCTGGAGTTCACATGTTTTTTATTTCAGTGACCAAATTGGACAGAAGTGACCTGTCCATGCTAGGAAATCAATTGATTCTGTAATTTGGTAATTCACAGGCTCAGGTGCTGACTACAGGATTTGGCTAACTAGCCCTCTGGCTGCATTAGATAGGAAATTCTATCTGCATATAGACTGGCTTCCGTATTTTATTGGAGCACTTCAGCCAGGAAGTTAGGGATTTGAGCATATGGGTTTTTTTCTTAAGCTTTCCAGCGCCATCAAAAGCTTTCACCTCACTCCACTATATTTGAATTTCTTACAACCTTCAGATATTTCTAAGGCAGCAGTGACATCCTCAAAAGCCAGGCCTTCAAAAGGCTCAGTATTTCAGAGGGCCACTTAATTAGCTGCTTTGTATTTTATTTCATTTCATATTCCCCTTCTATGGTATAAATTGGGGTCACAACCGCCTTTACCCTTACCAAACCAGATAATAAAGTTCAAAGCTCCATAATTTCCTTAAATTTTATTGCATGAAACCTAATTCCTCATAGCAATGTCTATATTAGTCAGAGTTCATGGATCTAAACTACAGTAACTGCAATTGGATAACCATAAGCGAAAAGGCATTTACTGGAGGATATGACTGCATAAAATGCCAAAGAATCTTGCTCATTTTGCATTGAAGGAGATGTGGTGGCACACTTAATGAATCTACCATGGTTAATGGCTTATCTGGATGTCCATTGAAGTGACATGATCATAAAACAGGTGATAAATGGGAAAGAAGCACGTGTGTAGACCTCTGCAAATGGGAACACGATGCAAAGGTATTTGTGTCCTATTTGAATGCTCACCAAAGAGCAACATTAGCAGAGAAAAAGTTTAACAATCAGGCGAATAAGATTATTAATTCTGTGGATGCCAGTTTGCATTTTTCCCCAAACACCCCTATTTTAGCTGAATGGGTTCTTGAAGAAAGTGGCCATGCCAGCTGGGATGGAGGTCATCCATCGGCTCAGAAATACAGACCACCAACCACTTAACATGGCTAATGTGGATACGGCTACATCAGATATCAACACAATATGGCCCCAATTCTCAGGGGGACTAGCAAACTACCTGGATTTCACTTGATTGTGTTGGGTCACTTCTGTCATAGAATGGGCATTGTTGTGTTCTCACAGGAATAGACACTGATTTTGAATATAGGTTCAGCTTTGTATTCCTTGCCTGAAATGCTTCTGCTAAAACTACTATCTAAAGAATTATGAACCACCATATTCATCACCATAGTATTCTACATAGCATCCCTTCTGACCAAAAAACTAATTTCACACCAAAAAAAATATGGCAATGGGCTAATACTCATGAAATTCACTGGACTGACCATGTTTCCCACCACCCTGAAGCAGCTGGCCTAACAGAGAGTGGAATGGCCTTGTGATGACTCAGTTCCAGAGCCAGCTAGATGACAACTTCTGAAAGGGCAGACAATGTCCTCCATGATGTGGTATATGGTCTAAATCAGCATCCAAAATATGGTGCTGCTTCTCCCATAGCCTGGATTCACAGGTTGGGAAATCAAGGAGTGAAAAAGTGTATGGACCCTCTCATTAGTCCCCTACTAATCCACTAGTACAATTCTTGCTTCCCGTCCCTATGAACTAGGCTCTCCTTGTCCAAATATCTTACTTCAAAATGGATGGACGCTCCCATCATGGGATGCAACAATGATTCCACTGAACTTGTAGTTGAGATTGCCACCATCAGTTACTTGTGATACTGAAGCAACAGGGAAAGAAGGGGGTTACAGTCATGGTTGGGATGAAAGATACTGACTAAGAGGGAATTTCACTATTACACAAAATGAGGGTTTGTAGTGTGAGAGTTTTCCAGGGATGTCTCTTAGTACTCCCATGTCCTGTGCCTAAAGTCGATGGAAATTTCAGCAATCCACACAAACAGGACCGCTAATGGCCCATTATGGCTAATGGCTCCAGGAATGAAGAACTGGCTCATTCCACCAGGCAAGGAATCTTGACCAGCTAAGGGGCTTGCTGAGGGCAATGGGAATATGGAATGGGTAGTGGAAGAAGACAGTTGAAGACACCAGTTATACCACCAGACCAATTGTAAAAGCTAGGACTGTAATAATCATGAGACTTTCTTCCCTATTTTGGTAGAAAAATATGTCTGTGTTTGTATTTACCGTTTTTCTTGTACCTTCCTTTTCCTCTCTTCTTTCCTATTTACATCAGATGTGCTAATTGTGGTTAATTTTGATTTCCACGTACAAGTTACAAGATACCAAAGGGGACTGAGAGGAAGAATGAACATCACTCAAGACAGATAAATGGACTTTGTATCTTCTTTCATGAAGAGGGCTAGCATTTTTTCAGTTTTACATGAGATAGTTGCATCATGATAGATGGAAGCATGACTTTGCTCTTTTTCTTCAGGTAGAAGTGTGTATGGGTGCCAAGTTGACAAGGGCTAGACTCTGAAAGCTCTGTAATGTGTCAAGTCTAGCCAAGGCAAATCATGTTTCCCAGAATTCTTTCCTTTGCATTTTTCCAGTTAGGGTTGGCCACCATAAAATGTTACCTAAGATTTGGAAAGCAGAAATGAAACAGTGACCATGATTGACTCTTGGAAGGATGATGAAGAAGGTCCAGAGCCCTGCTGTGGATCACTCACTTTTTTTGTGCATGTGGTACTTCCTCTCCTTGGCAATAGCTGTAGCCAGGCTCACAGCACCAATTGCTGGGGTCATAGTCCTCCAGCTTCTCTATTTCTGGGCCAGGTTTAAGAGGGACTTTGTGACAAGGGTTCCACTTCTCCTGCAGGTCATTCATGGTTTGAAACTAGACAAAGTCTTACATGGGTTCCAATGAGAGAAAGGAAAGATACATGTTTCATCTTGTTTGCATGTTTCAGTTCCCCCTGCATTTCCCTAATTCATATTCTTTCCTCCTTCCTGACCACATGTCCTGTGAGTTGAGATCAGCACCAGATTCCCAAAAAACAGCTGAACCAAGCTTGTTTCACCAGTTGTTACCACAGAAGTACAAGGTGAAATCTGTACTAAAATTCCCTTCTTGCAGAAAGAGAGTCACAGATGCTCTGAGAGGACAAGGCCATTTGAAGGGGCAAAATGAAAACTATCCCAGCCACCGGGGGGGTCTGCTGCCTGTCTTTTGAAATCTGCCTTATATACCCTCCTCCACCTTTCCAGAGAAAAGCCCACCCTCTCTGACTTCTCCTGATTCTTTCAGCTATAGTTGGTAATCAATTATTGCATGGAAAAATACTTTAGTTGTATATCCACCTCACATTCAGCCTTTTCTCCCAGCTATATTTTAAGACTCTGTTTTCCTGGGAATGTGGCATCTTTTCCTCAGACCCAGCAATGTTCTTTTGTTCATGTTTCCATGTTTGTTGAGGTATAACTGATAAACAAAATTGTATGTATATAAGGTGTACATTGTACATTGTGAAATGATCACCATAATCAAGTTAATTAACATATCCATCACTTCACATAGATGCTATCTTATGCTATCTTTGTTTTGTGGTAAGAACACTTAAGATTTGCTCTTTTAACAAATTTCAAGTATACAAGTCAGTATTAATAACCATTACCATTCTGTACAGTAAATTCCCAGAAGTTACTCATCCTAAAACTGAACATTTATATCCTTCGAGCAACATTTCCCCATTCTACCACCCCTCAGCCCCTGGAAAACCACCATTTTACTGTTTATAAGAGTTAGACTTCTTTATATTTCACATGTTAGTGAAAACATACAGCATTTTTTTTCCCTTCCTGGCTTATTTCATTTAGTGTAATAATGCCCTCTGGGTTTGTCCATGTTATCACAATGGCAGGATTTTCTTCTTTTTTATAGCTGAATAGTATTTCATTATATATATATATATATATATATATATATATATATATATATATATATATATATACATACATACCACATTTTCTTTATCCATTCTCCTGTCAACAAACACCTAGGTTGTTTTCATATCCTTACTATTGTCAATAATACTGCAATGAACATGGGAGTCTAAATATCTCTTTGAGATACTGATTTCCCCAAGCTACTTAAAATTAAAGCCAACTCATCATTTTTAACAGTATCAGCCAGAGAATTTGTGATTAAACCTCATGTATCTGGGAAAAAATGGATTCCTCCAAAATCAAATTAAAGCGTTAATTCTATTCTGAAGGCCCAAGAGACTAATCAAAAGCTTTTCTCATACAATTCAAGAATGGGACAAAGATATTATTGATATAATTTATACATGTATAACATATGAAACTGAAAAATTCTTTCATCCCTATTGCCTTATTTGATTCTCAGAACAACCTTATGAGGTAGCTTGGGTACCATTTCCCTAACTTGACAGGTGATAAAACAGAAAACTAAAAATGATATGGAATACACCAGTGTCACATCAGGGAGCAACTGATGAAACCAAATGTAGACCCCAGATTGGGAGTATGACTCATTTTTGTTCTAGATATGAGGGAATTGGTTTAGAACTTTTCTACATTTCATTCTAGATTGAAGCCAATGATTTAAGACATCATGTTCTGTTCTTTTGTGGGACCAGAGCAAAATTAAAAACATTGAAATTTGGTTGGAGTGATGAAAGGGATGTATCAGTAATTGTTTTCTGAAATGTGATATTTATTAAATCATTTGTTATGCTTTGTTTTTTACAAAAAGCATTTTCAGAGTTAAAAAGTATCCTTTTCAGAAGAATGAAATTGTTTTATTTCTCTATAATTTTAAGAATTATTTATGCTTGAGGTCTTGTCTTAGGAGGGCTGAATTCACAGGAAGTCTTAGACTAGTTACTGACAAACAATACCAGGAAGCCTGCTCTTTTCAATGTCTGTCATGGTTACCTTTAAAGAAATACCGTCTTCCTTTATTCATTCTTTGGAGGCTCAACATCAATTTGGCAATGTTCATCTAACTCCTGGTTTTAGCACTGCTTCAAACCTCTATTCTTATTGGATCAATTCCAACTTTGTATGCTTCATTTCAAAGTTTTAATAATGGCAAAAACTCCAAATTCTGTATCTCCCTCTTATGGGAGGTTTTTACCATTGCTGATATTTGATCAATACAAGTTAAAAACAAAACTGGTCTCTACTGGCATAAGCTGTCCCCAGGTGAAAATTGCAGAGCAAATCATAGTTTGCACAATCCAAGACTTCGCCACACAGGTAGCTTCGCTGACAATGGTAAGTTAAGACAGGACTCAGAACTGCAAAGCTCTGAGGGAAGCTGGACATCTTGATCACTCATGGACCATGGGCAAGTCAATCATCGCCTCTCAGCAAATGAGCTTAGAGCTCGTGATGACGGCAGCGGCCCTTTGTTGACATTTCCAAGCTCCACCTCCTGTCGCAGGCCTGCCTTAACCTTTCCCACCTCGTTCCACCCCCTCAGACGCAGGCTCCCTCCCGTCTCCCCTGACCCTCCCCCATCACCCGTCCCTCCACTTCCTGTCTCAGACTCTAGTTCACAGACTGTGGTCCCGTCTGCGGCCATCCTCTCTGCCACGCCCTGCACCTCCCAGCAGGCCCCGCTCCCAACAACGCCCCCTCAGCGGAAGTCACCTCCTCAGCCGCCATCTTGAACAAGATTGTCACATCAGCCTGACAAGTGCTCTGCTTGAGGCACTGACTGGTACATGCCTCCTTCCATGTCTGCCCCAGAGAAGCGAGCCCCGGCCCCAGGTGGGAAAGGCAGAGAAGGCGGTGGGAAAGGCAGCGACCCCACACCCCTCGGGGTCCGGCTGTCACCTTCCAAAGGGATGGAAGAATTTGAGGGGCCCACGGCCCTCGTGGCTCCCCAGGAGCTCTCCCGAGCCCTTGCAAAGGCAGAAGATGAGCAGAACCCAGCAGAGAACCGGCCTGCAGAGCTGGTAGAACAGGAAGAGTGGTGGGAGGTTGAGGTCGACCACGATGAAGGTGACGATGACGAAGATGATGACGAATTCCTGGATGAGTCTGGGGACGAGACAGAGGATGAGTCCGAGTCTGAAGAGGACGACTATAATGAGGATGAAGAGAGAGAAGAGTCGCAAGAGAACAGCCGAGAGGGTGCAGAAGTCCACGAAGGCATCCAAGTCCAAGAGACCCCCGAAGTCATCCCAGACACCCGTGAGTGCCCCATGGTACAGTTTCGGACCCTGTTCCAGAATGTGGTCTGTGCCTTTCTACGCTATATCCATTATAACGGTCATGTCCAGGGCCAGCCCCACTCAAGCCCTGTGGTGGTCAGGCACGGCTCCCAGGAGCCCGAGGACCCTGGAGAGGGACCGGTGCCTTGGGAGAGGGAGGAGCCAGGAGAGGGACCAGCAGCGCCCCAGAAGCAGGAGGAGCCCGGAAAGGGAGCACGTGAATGTAAGTGTGGAAAGGAGGGTGAAGAGATCCAAGAAGCCAGAGGTGAGGAGGAGCACCATGATGAAGGACCAGAGGAAGGACGCAAAAAGGATTTGGACCCAGCAGAGGGGCAGACCCGGGGAACCCAGGTATCTCTGTGTAGCTTTGGGTATCACCCAACCATTCCTGACATAACGCCTGTCATGGTTGTTACATATTTAAATATTTCTACACAAAATAAATAACAACTTTTTGCAAACTGGTTAAAATCTAGTTAGGAAATAGCTTAATGTTGCTAATTCCTGTATTCTAGGTGATCTACACAATGCACCATGTTCTGAATGTACTTCATTCACAGCTACAGGTCCTGTGATCTCCAGCCATAAGACTTGTACAGGGGGGAAATTTTTATTTTATTTTTATTTTTTATTTTTTATTTTTATTTTATTTTGGTATCATTAATCTACAATTACATGAAGAACATTATGTTTACTAGGCTCCCCCCTTCACCAAGTCCCCCCCACATACCCCTTCACAGTCACTGTCCATCTGTGTAGTAAGATGCTGTAAAATCACTGCTTGTCTTCTCTGTGTTGCACCGTACAGGGGGGAAATTTATCAGGCCTGGTAGCCAGGACCACTCTTGGTCAGGGTCACAGTTACCACAACAGGCGGCTAAAGTGACTGGAAGGTACACTAGCTGGGCCTTCATTATTTAGCTACAGAAATATGGTCTCTTGCACCAATTGGGAGAAAAGGCCTGGGAGAATGTGACCCCTTACAAAGACGTAGTCAGTTTAAAATTGGGAGTGGGCACTCATTCAGTGATGGTAACTCTTTGTTCAATTGCAACTTTCTTGTATTTCCCCAGGACAGTTAGAAGAAAAGGAAATGAGTTATGGCAGGATCGTTAATCACAAAACTGGTAATTGGGTCAACTTACATCCTCCCTATCCTTTCCTTGCTTGCTTTCTTTGCTTTTTTTCTGTCTTTCTCCTAACCATTTAACAGACATGGAAACTGAGGGGCTGGGAGGTTAGGAGTGTGATTGATGGGTAGAGCACGGGCTTTTGAGGTGGAAGCACTCATTAGATAAGTCCCTCGAGAAAACTAGGATGGCAAAGGATGCGTTTTTGTGTTTGGCAAGTGGGAGAGGAGTTGGTTCTGGTGAGATGATGGAAGCCATATCTAAAGGTCTGTGTTGCAGGAGGAAAATGTGTTGAGACCTCGTGTTGGTAAAACAGGCATCCACAGGAGTGACTGTTTACTTAGATGTAGAAAGTCACTGTTGCACAGTATTCGTGTACAATTGTTAATTGTCTCTTCTTTCATCCTACAGTTGTTAAAAAAAAAAAAAGGATCGAGGAAGAAGCAACGAATTTGTCCCTTGTGTATTTGAGATTGTTCTGCTTTTTGGCAGCCATGGCCCTGCTGCAGATTTCATCACACAAACAGTGATAATCCACTGAAACCTGACTTTCTGTTATGTTTGTTAGATATATTTGACAACATTTGTCCAAGTTAAAAATAAAGTTTGCTTGAAGTGAATATGCTGCTGCAGTCATTTTAGATATAACACTGATGCAAACCTGTCTCTATATCTTTTCTTCTCAATTTGGCTCACCTTGCTGCCTTTGAAAAGGATGGTTCTTGAGACTGTTTCAGGTGAACTGAACAGGACAGTAAAAGCGGCACTGGGGATGAGACTGGAATTCTCAGAGGCCGGAGACACAGAGAAGCCCTCCTTGGGGGGCCAACCATTGCATGGTGGCAGTGGAAATGAATGGGTGAGGGTAGAAGCTAGTTCCAGAAGGTTAGAAACATTAAGACGCCATGTATGTGAAAATTAAGAAGGTGCCGAACAGTCACATACCAGTTAACGGGTATTTTGGGAGGAATGCATGCTTGTGTAGCCTGCGTAAGGGATAAATACCTTATTAAGGATAGCAGTCGCATCTTGTGGAGAGGGAGAGAGAAGAATTCAATGGGGAAGGGTGACTCTTAGTGTCCCCGGGCTGCTGTAACAAATTACCACTGAGTAGGTGGCTTAGAAGTGGATAAAATATATTCTCTCGTAGCTGTGGAAGCCTGAGTTCTCCAAGGGCAAACATCACAGATTCTACCCACTCAATGCAGTGCTCTCTCTCAAAGTGTGAGGTCACTAGGGAATCCTGGAGCCAGGAGCACTGCTCCTTGAGGACACTGTCCCTCCAGAAGATTGCAGGGCGAAGGGGTATGCTAGATTCTCTTAAGAGCTGCCTCCCCTCCGCTGGGGATGTCCGAGTGGTGCTGCTTGGGCTCTGCACCATTGATCACAAGCCTTGCCCTAGTCAAGTACTAGGGCTCCCTGACCTCACTTCCAGGCTGGGTCTAGATACATTGGAACTGACAGCAGTGAAATGGTTTCACTTGCCATCGTGACTGCACTGGACCGAGACATCCAGTCCAGAGCACTGTTTGGTGCTAGACCACACTCTCGGCCAGTGGGTGTAATGACCCCGAGATGTCAGACTGTCTACTCACTAGTCCTTCTTCCCATTCATTCTAGATGGGGAACCAACACCCAGTTCCGTGCGATGTCCTTCAGTAGATGAGACTAGATCCATACACTGTAGTATATTTTGACAATGGAATATTACTCAGAGCTAAAAATTAATGAGTGATCAAGCCATGATAAGAAATGAAGGAATCTTAACTAAAAGAAGCCAATCTGAAAAGACTACTTACTGGATAATTCCAACCATATGACATTCTAGAAAAGAGATCAATGGCTGCGAGAGATTAGGTGGAAGCAAGGGATCAGTAGGCAGAGCACAGATGACTTTTAGGGCAGTGGAACTCCTCTGTGTGATACTATAATGGTGGATACATGTCTATACACGTTTGTCCAATGCCACAGAAGGCACAACAACCAAGAGTGAACCCTAATGTAAACTATGAACTCTGGGTGACAATAATGTATCCATGTAGTATCATCAATTGTAAGAAATGCAGCACTCTGCGGATAGCGGGGATGTTGATAATGGGGAAGGCTATGCATGTATGGGGGCTGAGGGCAGTGGGAGATTTCTGTACCTTCTGCCCAATTTTGCTGCAAACCTATAACTGCTCTATAAAATACAGACTTTCTTTTTTTAAAGACAGTTTAACTTATATGAGTTTTGTACTAATGGGATATTAGGTACCACTGCGTCGATTTTTTTTTTAAAGAGTGCAACTTTTTGTGAGGAAACAGATTGGTATTATTCTAGATACCTTTTCTTATGAAAAAGAAAACAAGTAGAAATGTGATTTTTTTAAAAAGAAAAATCAGCTTCTGGTGTAATGACACATCTGCTTTATGAATGTAAAATGTGATGTTCAAACTAAGAAAACTGTATTTAACTGTTTCTCCTGAGCTTTGTGTCACAGTAGACTTTGCTGAGCCAAGTATGAGGAGAGGATGAGGAAGGTACTCAGATTTAGTATTTATTACCATTACATGCTGTCCAGCGAAGCAGTAAGTTTACTGGCCAAGACCCCTCCTATGACACTCTTAGACATGGAGGGTCGGGTAGAGCTTCCTTAGGCTGGAAAGTTCTCGGACCTCTCCTGCATAACTTGTTTTCTCAAAACCCATATGTTGTGCAAGACATCCACACTTCTGACACTAGCAAGGCAAGGTTTGGGATGAGGATGTGGTCAAATTATGTCTTGTTTTATGAAAAAAAGAAAAAAAACAGCTAGTGGATTTGGAAATTAAGTCAGGATAAAAAAGCAGGATGGAATAGTGTAGTGTAGAAGCATCTTTTAAAAAGTATGTACATACTTGTCCATAATTTCAAAATGGGCCAATCCAGGTGTCCTCTTATCACTGTGGTAAATGGCCAATGGAGTGAAAAAGTAACCTAGGATTAAAGAATGAGCAGCCTAGGGGCCCTTAAAGTCGTGTATTCCAGCACTCTCAGGTTCTAGATGATCTCCAAGGCTCACAGGTGGATTGTAATGGAAAACATGCCAGTTCTTCAGTTGGGAGACTCCAACCAAACTCCAGGCCCCCTCACAGAATTATGGTCTTTCCCCTTCACCACACAGCTTCTATGACCAGCCCTTTAAAATGGTTCTTGGCTTCCATACTCGTAAAGTGAGAGTTTAACAGCCTGTATCCTTCACATTGTGTATAGGATTCCCTTAGAAGGAAAAACCTCAAAACACAATTCTGTAATCTTGGTGGTGGTTCATTTCTAAGGACTACATGAGCAACATGAGGTCACACGCACACACACGCAGAGGTCACACGCACACACACGCACACCACTAATGCTCCTTTTCCTTTCTAAACGGTTATTTAATTCTGCCCTGCTCTGTGGAGAGAGGATAGTAACATTGGACAGGTCCTCGCCTGTGGGGGAGGAACAGGATTTGAGGTTAATTCCAAGTTTCTGACGAGCTTCGAGCCTATGAAAAAGATATGAGCCTGAGGCCTCTTCAGGGGGAAGCCCCATCTCCCACCTCTGTCGCCCAACGGTGCGTCCTGCTTGCCTTTCCTGCTCCCTTGGTCCCCGCGGCGCCCTGGGCTCATGCCCCATCCTACGACCTGGGAGACTGATCACCCTTTGTCTTCAGGTTTTGGACTCTTCCACCTAGCGTCGTTTGCAGGCAGGGGTGTGCGCCCAGTGGGTTTCATCACGCCCGTGGTTCCGTCCTACCCGTTCCTGCCGATCTCCCCTCCTGCCCCTGCTGCTATGGTATGTCCCAGGACTGAACTGGAGAGGAAGAGAGGCTCCACCGGCAGGAACAGCTGAAAGAAAAGCAGTTAAGGATTGGCCGGAGGTGAGGAACCAGGGTCCCCAGGGGTGTGTGTGTGTATGTGTGTGCTGGCAGGGGTGGTTCTCTTGCCGCCTGAGCCCACATGCCCGCCCTTCGTCATAGCCAAAGGAGGGTCTGAGGCAGAAGTGGAGGAGGAAGGGGGTCATTTCCAGACTGAGTAAAGGCAACCAGACTGGAGGAAGTTCCCTCTCCCAGCGTGGCCAGTCATGAGCACTGTGCCCTCTGGCAAGTCATTGTACATCTCCGGGCCTTGATATCCTCTTCTGCTTGCCCAATGCCAAACTTCTTTGACTTCAGGAAAGGAAGCCCTGCTAGTCCCAAGTTCCCCTCCCCGCCAGGGCTGCCTGAGGACCCCAGCTGTTCCAAGGAGAGGCCCTTGAAGCCCCTGTCCGCCACCTCCTCATCTGGGAGCAGTCGGTACAGTCATGCAGGCACATAGTGGTAGTTTAAGAGTCTTCCTCCCCCATCCCTGGGGCAGAGTCAGATCTTACACCACCAGCTCATCTCTTCTTTTCCTCCCAATTCCAGATAACATCAAGAGGCCCAGGATTGAAGAAACGGTGCTTCAGAATGATCCCAGTGAAGCAGAGAGTGGGGCCGGTAAGCCTAAAACACCAGTGCAGAACTGGGAAAACGAGCTTCTGCTTAGACGGCCACTTTCCTGGCAGGTCTAGAACTCTACTACCACTTCCTAGGGCAGGGTTTGATAGCAGTTGGGTTAAAGAACTGGGCAGCCTGGGCCTTAAGTGCCTTTAAGGAACACGCAAGGGTCTTGCAACCTTGCACTTCTCCTTCCTCATTCTCCTGCGGCTCCACTTTCGGATTGTTCTTTTCCTTGTCTTTTTCATCATTCTAATCCTTACATATAGGACCTACGCCCCCGACTGGCAACTAACATTAAAAGGCTTTCTGGCTCCTGAGAGAGAGAACAACAAAGCATAATGACTTATGTTGGACAAGACTTGAGAGTGTTGGAGTTAGTCGAAAGCATGGGAAATAGATTGCATTCTTGTATTCTGATTTTGTAGATTGCAAATGGTAGATTCACGGTAGATCTGAAAGGATCCAAATTATTTAGTGCTGGAACTGTGTTCTGTCCTTTTCCAGGGGTGCTTTGTTGACATAAGAATAATCACTGCTCTCGGGTAAAGTTCTTCAGATCTGTAATAATAGTATTTTTCTGTATAGGGGCCTGAGGTCTCTTCCACACCTTATGATAGGCATTAACTAGTCAACCTCACAGGATCTCAAAACTGCAATGTCTTACAATAATCTCCAGTGAACTTAACTAAACATCAGTCTGATTTGTGCAAATGTAGTGACTTGATCTAAATTATTGAAGGTAGAAATGGGAAAAATAGTTGGGATGACGATCCATTAAGGTGAATTGTGTATGACTCTCTTAGGCGGCCCCTTAGGGTTACTGCTAGTAAACAGAATGCCACAATTCCTAGTTCATAGTGGCTCTCAAATAAATGGCTTAATGAATTGATTCAGTGGTATGTTTTACCATATGTAGCTTTGTAATTAGGGTAGAAAGGAGATGTGAATTGATGGGACTAACTTTTGTTGACAGGCTTTTTTAATGAGACGTAAATATGCATAAGTAGACCATGTCTTTGGTGAGAATTTTAGGATTCTCACAGGTGATTTACTGTATCTTGGGGACAAACAGTTCTCTCTGAACAAATTATGGAACTATATTGAAAGTGAGTGAGAAAATGGTTTCATCACATAGTTTATTGTATATGCCAAGTACACCAAGTTATAGTTTTAATTACGGTATGTACTTACTCTGCATCACGGGTGTGAGTAGTCCGTATAACGAACTCAGAATTGTGGCTCCCAAATTCCAGTGCTAGTGTGTGACAAAGTTCTCACCAACCTTGAGTGAAATGAAGCAAAGATAGTGTATTTGTAAAGTATAGTTAAATTGATCCAACTTAAAGGATTGCTCTATTCTGACTCTGTTTCCTCTCTGCCTTTGGAGATGTGAAAATGTACTTTTTAATGAAATGATTGTTTGGATGATGATAAGCTAGATTTTTGTTTGTTTACCTTAATGTCATTACTTGGAAAAACAAAACTTGGTGTATGGTTGTCAGGCACTCATTTTTATTTGTGCATTTTTGAAAATATGTTAGCCTGTGGAATCCCCAGGTTTGGGAACTTTGTTTTAAGCATGACTCAGCTTCAGAGCCATCTAGTAAGATTTGCAGTGCTGTCTGTAAGGAGACTCTCACCTTGTCCATCTTCCTATCTCATCAGAGGTCAGAAGAGGGTAGTGGAAAGAGGAACCTTTAGATAAATGTTTATTTTATAGGCCACAACTTGCTCGTTGTGTCTTTGCTGTGTTTTATTTCTTGTTTTGACGTTTCAAGCAAAGGCTTTGAAATCAGTTTCAATTTTTCCTTTTCGTAAGCTAACCTCTCTTCTCTGCATGCCTGACTTCTCTCAGAGTATCCAATGCTGTTGAAGGGCAAAGAGTTCAGAGAAGCTCAAATATATATACCAGAGTGACTGAGTGAGTGTGTAAATTTGCTTGATGAATCTAAATCTGGGGGCCTTACTTGGCCAAGTGAACCTCTGAGTAAAACAGAAATTCTGCTCAGGTGGGTTTCCTGCTAAGAACTGCTATGCCTTTTTCCAGAGAGCTGCCCGCAAGCACTTTCTGTGACTGATCTGACAGAGATAGTCAACGAAGTTTCTGACCTTAGCATTGCTCATGAAATAGTGGTAAACCAAGATTTCTACATGGAAGAGAGTGTTTTACCTCTCAAGAGGTACAGACGCTTCTATTTTTTCCCTTTTCCTCCTCCCAGCACAGGTTCGTTGACTTTTGACCAGATTTGAAACATTTTTATCAATTATAATTCAAGTTTGAGTAGTCTTACTTGGTTCCAACAGATGAAACATACCCTTCCTAATTTCCCGCCTTAAGTGCTTCTCTTTTGCCACTATGGGAATCTTACGACTAAAGCGCTTAGCTCTGTCAGTGTTTCTCTTGATCTTCCCACTGCTTAGTTTGCCCCTGCCTGTTGCCAACACGTACCCATGGCAGGCACAGCTTCCCTGAGGGAGGTTTTCACCAAAACACAGGTCTCCCAGCATTTTCCTTACCACCTTCATGGTCCCTGGAACCCAGGTTAGGTTTATTTTCTTGTTGCAGGGGTGCAGAGAAAGTGAAACTAGGAGAGGGAGGTTCTGTTTAAGTGGCTAGGGGTCGTGGTGGGGACAGTGGTCAGTGAAGCAGAGAAAGTGACACTGTTTAGAGCTTGATTTCCATCGTTTTGCTTTTTACAGCCTTATTGTAGTGCAGTCATGTAGAAAGTAGATGGAAAAGAGGTTGAAACAGCATTTGGGGTTATGTGTTCTTTATAAATAATTGGCGATTGGTTTGACGTTTTGGCTTACAATGCTACTCATCACAGTTACAGATCCTTAAGGGCAATCTCATCATCGGATATTTCTTCAACAAACATTTGAGGACCCACGGAGTAGAAGGCAGAATGTTGAGTGTGGGGACCTATAGTCGAGCAAGATGCTGCCTTTGCCATCAGGAAGCTTCTGCAGGGGAGATAAGTCAGACAGATGAGTTACTATGCAGTGATAAGTCCTCTCACATCTGGGATGTGGAGTTCTATGTTTGTGTTCAGCTGCCTGAAGAGGGTCAGGGAAGACTTTCCTGATAAGGCAACACTTGAGTTGGGTCTTGGAGTATGAATAGGTGCTTTTCAGGTGGTCTGGGAGAAAAGGATTCTCCCTGAAGCAGACATGACATGACATGCCAGAAGCGTAGAGTGGTAGAAGATGATTACATATTCATTAGTAGTAGATTGTTATTGTCGGAGCACAGAGTGTTGGAAGGAGGAAGAGGATAAAGTAGGAGAAATGGCAGGAGATAAAGGAGGAGAAGAATAGGATCGTGAAGGGTCCTGCAGGTCATGTATCCTGCTGGTGATGGGGAGCCCCTGAAGGACTTTAAATGAGCGTGCAACTGTGCTCAGATTTGTATCTTAGAAAAATTGCTTATTTTAGCAAGAGTATGTGGCATTGTGGGAGGTAGGCTGTCAGGGCAGGATAGGCCAATGGATCGACTGTTGCAGTAGTTGAGGTTGGAGATAATGGTAGATGTGAATGGAGTCCAGATATATTCGGAAGCAAAGTCTTTGGAATTTTGTGGTCAAGTGGACAAAAGGATTGAGGAGAAAGTAATTAAGATGGAATCTGGCACACACCAGATAAACACTAGTTGGTGACATCTCACAGATGGGATTGGTGTGCTGGGGGAGGAAAGTTGACTTTTGTTCATTTGTCTTTTTATTGATTGTAAACAAATTAGCAAAAGCATGCATTATTATTGTATTTTTTGAGGTGAAAATTGCTTTCTAGTTTGCGTGAACGAGGAGCAGGTGTGAAAGGGGAAGGTGAGTTCAATTTTCTGCTTGCTGAGTTTGAGCTATATGTAAAACTTTTTCAGGTGTTATCAAGAAGGAAAATAAATCCTTTCCCGGATTTCGAGACTGAAGTAAAAAGATCATTCAGTTCAAAGGATCTATTATTTATAAATAATTGACCACCCACTTCAAAGTATGTGTCTTTGGAAACGGAAGCTAAGGCACACATTTATGTTAGATGCAGAACCAGGGCTAGAGCTCAAGAGCTCAACCCCTAGTTCACGGTTCTTCCCACTGCAGGAGGGGAACTTCTTAGGAAGCCTGAGGTACGCTTCTGAGAGGGTGTGGCTAGGGCCTTTGGATCTGAGACTAAGCTTAGTTCATCCAACTCTGCTCAAGCCTAAACGCAGTGCCTGGCCTGTCAGTTGAATGGTATTTCATGAAGTTAAATGCTGCTCGGGATTTAGGAGATTACGATCCTATAGCAGTTCTCTGGGTAAAGAGCAATTTTCTCATTCATCCTTCCTGCAGTCCAGAAGGCTGTTTTGTGGAGAAAACGTACAGTGCTTTTTGGGACCACCTGATAGAACAGCTATCGTGTACTTTCCCTGACTTCACCTGTGCTCTTGAACTTCTAAAAGAAATTCAGGAGGTGAGTAACCAACCTTCCATTTGTGGATGCTAAGTTCCTGCACATCCCAGAACTTTGGGTTGTGGGGAGATAGTGACATCCCAAGCAGCATACTTCCTTTCTGAGCATGGTCCACTACTTAAATAGATAATATGGAGAAGCTTTCATTTTATTTGTATGAGATGAAGCTTGAAAGTTGGGATCTGGCTATGACAACACAAAATATCTGCATGTCATTTGTCGGCCTCCTCCCTGTCTCCGACCCGCAGATAAAGGAGGCGACGTGATGAGGTATCGAAGACCTGAGTAGGCCAGCCAGGGGACTCAAGGCATACCAGCTCAAGAGTGGTGCTGAGAAAGCACCTCTCATATTTATTAGTCACACAAATACATCCAAGGACAGTTGGTGATCTCATGCATACAGCCATTGGCTCGTTGTGATCTCAGTGCACAACTCCCTCCGCAACGTTCCCCAGCACAACCAATAGGGGACATAACTATGTTGCGGGAACTGGCCTTGGTTAAGATACAGCATTCTATTAAGGCACACACCACATTCCTCATCACTGATTAATAGAGAAGAACAGTTGAGTCATGATATTTTGAGCCCACAATCATTCAATTAAATGTTTTGAGTGAATCCCCACTATGCTTTATGTGTTTCGGAAGTGCTTAGATGAATGAGAGCCCTTGCACATAAGGAGTATTGTGCCAGAAAACTCTGGGCCAGATGGCATGCTGTAGCAGCTGCCCCGCCTAGCTTTCCTATACTAAAGAACTGACCAGTACCTCTTATTTTCCTCCCTGGACTGTTGGCTTTTGTTTCAAGGACAGTCTCTCACGGCCCTTTGGATAACTTTCAGATCACTTGGACGCCCTTTAAGAAGTGATGCCATTAAACTTTGAAGTGCATTAATTCTTTCCTCTAGAGATTTCCCAGATGCTCCCCTACGTGTCCTAACTCAAACCCTCTGAAGGGACGGGAGTGAGGATTATCCTTGTTTTGCAGCTAGAAGAACCAAGATCCGGAAAGGTAAAGTGATATGCCCAATGAGCTAGAAAGTACATTACCATCATTATAACTACTCCCAGATAGTGGTTAAGACTTTGGTCATTTTCCTTCAACTGACTGCTGTTTCTGGGAGATGAGAGAGTGGCTACAGTGGGAAGAACTCTAGACTGGTGACAAAAAGGTCAGGAGATGTATCTGTCCCTAGTTCTGCCAGAAACTCGCTCAGTAGCCTTGGGTTCCTGGCCAGTGACTTTATTTGTAAATTAGAGAAGGACTGCTGCTCTGAAGGCCCCTTTTAAGTCTAAAATACTGTGATTTTAGGACTCCTTGCTTGGGTTCTACCCATGCACGTTAGATTTCCTCTCATAGTGTAAATATTTGGTTGCTCCCTATGACAGCGGTGTCTTCCATGATGTGATGGAAATGGACATGGTGAGCTGTACCCTCCGGAGCCTTCAATCTTATCTGCAGGAACATTCTGTCTAGGATGAAGGAAGTAAATCCCAGGAACTCCTCAACGAGCAGCCCAGTATGTTTAACATTTAAGGGAGGGAGAGGGAGAGAGAGAGTTGACCTTGGGTCTACCTTCTTACAGTGATAAGAGTATCTTCTAGGTCTTGAATTAAAAATAAAAAGATTGGGGGGAGGGGATGAGAGGCTGTAGGAAGTAGGAGCATTTCCCTGAGACAGAAAGACCTAAAAAGTCACTTCTTTATTGACGAAGAGTGTGTCTAAAAGCCTTAGTCTTCAAGCCTGGGATCTTGAAGATAATTGAATATTCCTCCTCTGTATTATAGATGTCCTTGCCTGCACCACAAAATGACCAATCAAAGCAGCAGCAGACTCACTCCACCATCTCCGAGTTCTCCCAATTCTCCCCCCTCCTCCAGCACAACCTGTTCATCTCCAAATTGGGTGAATGACAACAGAGAGCTGGCAGCTCTACAACGGTGCTATCCCAGGGTTACCTGAACCTTCTTCCCTGGGATCCTGACAACGAAGATGTCCCTGAGGTTGGGAATGTGTGTGAGAGCTGTGCTTTCTTGTTTGGTATTCTACACCCCCACCCGAACTCTCCTCTCCCACAAACCCCTCTTCCCTTCCTCAGCAGACTCTGCTGATGGGCAGAACTGGCTGCAGGAGATGGAGTCCCAGTTGCACAAGTGAACTGTCCTGGCCTTAGTCCTGTGAGTGGCCAGAAGTATCAGTGGTAATGTCTTATTTAGCTCATCTGTATTTGTGGATAAACTCAAAGGCATAACCGAAGCCCTGACAGAAGAATTTAACTGCAGGTAAACTTCATAGATTAAACTTAGTCTTGAAAACACTATGTGCTGTTAGGGACACAAGAGGAAGGTTCAGGTAACTGTGGTGTTGCTAATTCTTCATGACAAGCCACACAGGGGACCTTGGGAACCACCTACAATGATTGTTGGTGTCCTTCAATAAGTCATATTGAGGCTTAGGATGGCAGGTGGGGGAAAGACCTTCTTTCTGAAGAGGAGAGTATGGGAGCCAGTTTGCTAAAAATGGGTCACTCTGTACTTGAAATGGTGACACTTGATTTGTGTATGTCCAGAAGCTGATCAGTTGGTCAATAATATTCATTGGTCATTCATGGCCTACAGAGAACTAAAAGCCAAAGTGGAAAGAGGAATCACAGTGCAGGTCTCTTAACACAGTTACCATTTAATTGGCAAAACAGGAAAAGCAACCATGGAAAATACCCAAGAAAGGCTTAAAACAGTATTTAAATAAAGTGTGTGGGACTAAACAATAGTGAGTAGGTGCAAGGATAGACCTTGTCCAATTTATCTTTTCTTTGAAGTGGAATGTGACGCGATGTGTCTGAATTGGTTGGCACCTTGAGGGTAACGGTGAAGGGATTTCACCTGCACATGGTGTCCTGCGGTCTACTAGTGGTGGGGGGCTGGAATTCTCCTTTGAGTTGGCCTGGCTTCAGGAATGGCGCTCTCTGTGCTTTGCTGCGATGCCAGGGCCAGTCTGTTTTCTGTCCTTTATCACTAGGTCTGAAGAGGCGATGCTGAGTGTGAGTGAACAAGTGTCTCAGGAAATCCATTGAGGCCTCAGAGACAGGAGCTTCACTGTCCTGAGCAGTGAAAACGCAGCATCTCTTATAGGCCAACTCCAGAACATCACTAAGAAGGATAACTGTGTTCGTAGCATCATCGGTAAGCGTCCTCCCCAGGTTGTGGTGGCAAGGGTTGGCAAGAATGGGGAGGATGAACTGGTGGACACAGCCCTGGAAGCCAGCTCCCAAACCACATAGAAATGCAAAAGGATGATCACTGGGAAATTCTTTGGGCCTTAGTTTCCTCATCTATAATATGCAGGGTTGCAGTTGACGTCTTGCAGTTTAAAGTGAATGCATAATTCTGAGGTGTATCTGCAGCTAGGATATGTGACTTTGAGGTGTGTGAGATACTGTCCCACCAACCCTACTAATTCATCCCTGGTCATTGTCTGACTGCAGCCCAAGACCTATGGTAGGAAACCCTTTGTATACCTCATGCCTTAAGCTACCAAGCAGGCTTCTACTTCCCTCCTAGGAACTGATGCTGACTTAGGCTGCAGGACATATTCCATGCTGGAATGGAAGCACTGGACTTGACCAGCTAGCTTCTAACTTTCATATCTTTACATATTCTGCTTTGGGTGTGTGAGCCTGAATATGGTGCATTGGCCTGAACGTGTGGACCTTAGAATCTCATGTACAACATCTGGGAGCCTCCTAGTAGGTCAGATGCACTCCAGGAGCTTACTTACAGCCACGTAGTCTCATTAACATACAGAAATTTACGAGCTTAACATATTTTGATCATGCACTCAGTTGGGGAGCTTGGTCGTGTTCCCTCCCCCAGAATAAACCAAGCAGATATCACTTAATTGGTTTACCCAAATGGGTGTGTAGGTCAGTGAAATACCTCAGGTAACTTAAACTTTGGGGAGCAGAGAGCACAAAGGCATTGTGCATTTCTTCTCAAACCTCTTCGATCTTCTCCTTTCTGTAGTTTTTGCTAGTTCACAGGAAGCGGACCCGTGTGCTTCTCCAATGCCGTTTGGTTCGCGACACGCAGAAATCTTGGGTAGACTTCCCTGGAGGCCTTACTGTCACTGAGGGGGAGCTGGCAAAACTGGGCTGGAAGTTTCCCAACCTGATGCATCCCAACCAGCAGGTGTTTAACCCCTGCTATGCTGAAATCCTAAAATCATATCATTCTATCAGCTCAGGCACACGGAACACCAGTGGGGTCTATCTGATAGTGCTGGCCCCTGACCTTGACAACAGGGATCCAGAGGAGAGGGCTCAACATGTTGGCTGGGATGCCATCACCTGTGGCCGGCAGAGCACACAGTCTTCCTCACAACATCCAGGACGCAGGACTGCAGGGTATACAGGCATGTAAACACCAAGTGGCCCAAACCCCTTCATCAGTAAACTTCTGGGCTTCAGGGAAACCTTGGTTCCTTCTGTGTTACAACTGGACCCAGGTCGTGTGCCCTTATCCCCTATTCCCTAACTAGCTGAGAAGAAGCCAGTGGGCCCTCAGTTTTCCTTTCAGTGACTGATCTTTCTTCAATATGCTCACTTGAGCAGGCACCAGGGTATCATCAGCTGCTAGCATTATTTTCTCTAGTGTGAAATCATTGTCTTGAGTGCCATGAGAACTCTGTGAAATTGTCCAGAGTGTGAGTATAAGGGCTTCTGGAAGTCAGAAATTCACTGTGCTACAGATCAACAGAGGACACAGAACCCCATTTCTTGTACCAGATTTCCCTACAGTTTTCAAGGATGCAGCAGTAGTAAGAGCCCCCACCTCACTGTGTGACATGAGGTAAGCAGTATGAAAACTGGGGTCTGGACTAAAGCTGACACTGTCTGCTAGCAAGCACTCAGTTCGGGACAGGTCCCAGCCTCTGTCTCCCAAAGGATCCTTAGGGTCAGAGTTGGAGTCTCTGATAGTGACAGCAGAGCCAAGCAGTTAGGTCAGTGACTTATCTGTGTCATGTACATCCCTGGTCCCATTCTGTAGCTGAAGGAATCTCCTGTTTCCACACCTCCAGGCTTTGAACACAGCATTCTCCCTAACAGAAGTGATGTGGATATTCAGGGCTGGGAGCAGCCACCACGCCTCTTCCCACTTGCAGTCTGGGAACAGTCTTAACTGGCAGGTTACGATCGTCAGCTCGGTTGGCATCACAGACACCTGGTGGTCTGGCTTTGCAGGTACCTGGACTTGTTTTCTGAGGCTGTAGAGATTCATCCTCTCATTCTCAGGCCAGCTGAAGCAGACCAACAGCAATGTAGGAAATTACGGGGAAAAGTCAGTTTAGATTTGGACTTGGTTGGACTGGACAAGAGAAAATAGAAACTCACTAATGGGGTACTGTAACTGGGTGGGAAAATGTCCTTACCATTTCAGGATGGAAAGAGCTGTGTATCCTACTAGTCCCACCCCCACCCCCACCTCCACCCCCAAGGAAGTAACAGGTGGGATTTTAGTTCTGTGAATCCCAGGGTGATTTCTCTGGAGGGTGGATCCCAGATGGCTGATACAGCCGGGTGAACAGAGTAAACCTTTTACTTTGGCTGGATGTAGAGAAGCTGGGAAAGAGACTATTCAGGGGTTCTAATTTTGTGACTTAAGTCTCAGGAATGAAACCAAGGCTGGTTACTATGGTGTATTTAATAAACAGGCAGTGAACTGTTTCTGTTTGGATTTTCTGAATCTGATTTGACATGAGGAAAGTTTAAAACAGAAATCTTAGCTTTGGAAGCCTGATTCTTAATGGAACGATGTGCTCTTAAGTGATCCCTGTGGAGGTGACTGAGTAGTTGGCGGCTGCAGACATTGGACTGGAATGCAACTTTGCTTGTTATTTTATAATTAAAATTTGGCATGACTGATTTCTTAGGGATTCTGAGTTGGTTCTGTATCCTCACATGAAGGAGGTAGGAATCCAAATCGAAAACAAACACAGTCCACTGGATCCTGCTCATCACGGAGGGAGAAACATATGTATGTGGTACGTGCACGCGGTTAAAAAAGACGTGCGGAGAAAAGTCAATTGCTCTCCCACCCCGTTTCTCATTTTCCCTATCCACAGGAAACCACTTTTACTGTATTTTCACATATCCTTCCAGGGATGGTCTACACAAGTGCAAGTGCATATTATGATAATAGATAACGTTTATGAGCACATATGTGCCCAGCTCCCTACATAGATGATTTCTTTTATTCCTCCACAGTTTATCTCCAGTCTGTCCTTCCATTTCTAGTGCAGTGTGTCTCAAGAAGCTGCAATTGGGAGTCAGAACTTGCTGTCTTTGTCTGAGCGAGTAAGGTAAAATCTTTCGGTTTTTCTGGGCTTTTTCTTCATCTATAAAATTGCGTATTGGATTGAATCGTTGATCTTATTGTTTAATCCCATACAGCCATTCTACAAAACAATGAAATATTTCCAGGTGGCCATGAAATAGATAAAAATTAGGCAGCCTGATTTGAAGAACAGCTGGAAGAAGTAGTTTTGAGGATGGTTTGAAAATCACTGGCCCAGATGATGTCTAAAGGTTCCTGTATTATTTCCTTATGTCTGCTCTGACAAATTACCATGAACTTGGTGGCTTAAGACATGCATCACTCTCTCATAGTCCCAGAGCTCAAGTCTAAAACCAGCTTTACCAGGTCAAAACCAAGGTATCAGCAGGGCCACCCTCCCTCTGGTAGCTCTAGGGGAGAATTTGTGGACTTGCTTTTCTTCTTGTAGAGCTGCATTCTCGTCTTCCCTGCCTTGTGACCCATTCCCCCATCATCCAAACTGGTAGCATAGAATCTTGCTTCAGTCGTTACATTGCCCCCTTCTTCTGTGTCAAATCTCCCTCTCTCTTCCTACCAAAACCGAACCAGGCTTTTTGGATATGTAGAGAAGCTTACTCTAAAATGTACATGGGATGACACAAACCCCAGAATAGCTAAAACACACTCGATAGAGAAGAATAAAGTAGAAGGAATCCCTCATGTAATGTTATTCTTACTATACAGCTACGGCAATCAAGATAATGTGACATCAGCAGAAGTATGGACAGATGTGTGAATGGAACAGAATATAGACCCCAGAAATAGAACCACACTATGTTCAAGTGATTTTTGAAAAAGGTGCAGAAGTGATTTAATGAAGAAAGGGTCGATTTTTCCACAAGCGTGCTGATGTCGTAATGGGACACCCACTGGCAAAAAAGAAAAAAACAAAACGATCTTTGACCTAAACTCCACCTTACATGAACAGTTAACTCAACATGAGTCACAGATTTAAATGCAAAACTATAATACTTTAAGAAAATATCACAGGAGAAAACATTTGGATCCAGAGCTAAGCGGAGTTCTTTGACATGGCTTCAAAAGCACAATCCATTAAAAAAATAATAAATGGGATCTCGTCTAAATTAAAAACTTTTCTCTTTGAAAAGCTGTGGAATTGTTGAAAATGTTAGCTACAGAATGCAGAAAAATTCAGAAACCACAAAGCCTTCAAAACACTAGCACCTAGAAAATAAAATCAACTCTCATGTCAACTATCAACAGTGAAAGAAAGCAGGTAGAAAATGGGCGAAAGACGTGAGCAAAAATTTTGCAAAGAGGACAGACAGATGGCAAATAAGAATATCAAAATATCATCCACATCATTAGGCATCAGAAAGGGAGATATCACTATACACCTATTAGAATACCTAAGAAAAATTTTAAAAGGGGATAACATCAAATACTGGCAAGAATGTATGGGGAAACTGGATCACTAATGCATTAATGGCTGGAATGTAAAATGGTTCACACACTTGTTAAAAAGGTTCGGCAATTTCTCTGAAAGTTAAACATGAACTTAATTAACATGTACGCCAGTACTCTCACTGTGGGATTTAAATTAAAGGCTTAATTTCACATAGAAACTTGTACAGTTTTTCACACCACCTTTATTTGTAATACTCACCAAACGGAAAACCCCAAGTGTCCCCACATGGGTGAATGGTTAAAGAAAGGGTGGTATATCCACATCATGGAATTCTACTCAACAATAAAACGTTACACATTCTTGACAAATCCAAAAACTCTGGTGGATATTCAGGGAATTGTGTTGTATGAAAAAGAGCCAAGCCCCAAACTTAGTAACATAGGATTGTTTTACCTAGTTTTGAAATGGCAAAATTTTATAAATGGAGACAGTTTAGGAGTTTCCATAGGTTAGTTATGGGGAAGTATTCTAGAAGGGAGGTAGGTGTGGTTATGGAATAGAACACTATAAATGAAGAAATAGAAAAACAAAATGGTAAAACTAGAGAGATCAATGTGCTGATGGAATTCTTTGGCATCTTGTCTATTGTGATGGATACATGGACCCACATGTGGTAAAACTACACAAAACTAAGCACATACACACACACAGATATACACTGGAATAAAGCAAAATCTAAATAAGATCAATGGATGCTATCAGGGTCAATATCCTGGCTCTACTATCATTTTGTAATATGTCATCATTGTGGAAAGTGGACAAAGTGTTCATAGGGCCTCTATGTGTTATTTCTTACAACTGCATGTGAATGTGCAATTACCTCCAAACACAAAGTTAAAATATCTTTATTTTTTTTACAAAAGAAAAATGTTCATTCCCATCCTGAATCTATGGTGCATTCCTCCAGGGGAAGAAACACCTAGTGCATCTTTTATTGACATGGCACAGATTCCTGAGGCATAGTCTTGAGGCAGCAAAAGGGGTTGATTCTATCTAACTTTCTTACCATCCACCTACGAATGTTAGGATTCAGAAGGAAGATAGAACAGAGAGTCATTTGTGCAATTAGTGAAATTGAGAAATGAAATCAGACTTTTAATAATAAAAGGTAATTCTGATCACATTTGAAATTGTTTTTTAGCGAAGACTAGTTTTCCAGTTAAGTAACATGCTGACGTTTCCCATAAACTGAGTGAAGTAAGACTGTGGCGACAAGATTTAGAAAGGATACTCAAAGCACATACAAAATGTACAATATACCAGGGACTGAATCCTTTGCCAATGAAACATCTGAGAGGGCTGTTTCCAAAATTCTGTTAGGATATATAAGGGGGTGGGGGAAGAAAACCTTACCTTAAGATTCTGCTTTGGAAAAATCTCTGCTGTTGTGATCTGCCCCAAGGAATACTCTGCCTAAAGAAAGCTGTTAAGTGCTTTATCAACCCAGCCTGCCCGTTTCCCTTCAGGACAAGTGGGACTCTAATCTGGCCCCTTGGCTGTTTCCTGTTGAGAAGTCTCTGGGGCAGTACTAGACTTATGGCTGGGCTCATGTCCTGTTCTTGGAGGGAGGGAGAACAGGTTTTCTAATGATCCCTGCCTCCGGTTGTTTGAGAGTTTTTCTGGACCCCTTAAGTACTTCAGCCGTCCATCACCGATTGTGAAGAGTCAAAGACTTATACTGTCCTTACACCACATATGGTAAAGTAGTATTGACGGGGCTTGAAACCCCAACAGCCTGATGAGGTCACCTCAACTGCCAGTGGCATTTTGAAGATGGATAATGTAGTCTATGAAGGGTCAGTGTACCTAGCCGAGATCACCTATCTTCCACGTGGTAAATAAAGCCCTATCACCACGGAGCTAATCTTACGGATTTTACCATCAACTGGTCGCTCATTTTCAAACTAACGCCCCTTGTTGTATAGCCGATACATTTGGACATTGGATCTCTGTGTTTGAGACCTGGCCTGGTAGAAACCGTGGCCAGGCGGTGCCCAGGCCACATGCAGCGACAGCGTGCTTCACTTTCTTTTTTTTTTTTTTATTGCCTCTGATCTTCAAGGAACTTGTCCTGAGGTGGATGTTCCGTTCTTCGCTTTCTACCCATGGGGATCCAAGATGGCAGGCCACGCGGACACGCAACCTTTCACCCCTGCGCGCTCGGTGGAACGGAATCCTTGGAGGCAGGCCACGAGTCTGGCCCCGCCTCTCAGCCCAGAGCTGTTTGACTAGGAGGGGGTCACCTGACCTAAGCTCCTCCAATAGAAGTCCTCTCCTGACCAGTTTAACTTCGAGAAGAAACCACCGAGACTCTGTGCACCGCCGAAACCGGTGTTCTTTTGTGGCAGCCTCCTGAGAGGAAGCAAGTGGCTCCCGCTGCTGAGGTCTCGGATGGTTCCCAAGTTTTCTCCAACTCTCCTAGCAAGTAGGTAAGTTACACCAGTCTTCTCTCAATAAATGATACCTGTATCAGCCTAAATTACCCACGGTGGAGGTTTGGAGATTAAAAATACAGGAAAGCCAGCCAGATTGGAACTACTTTCCTCTCTGCTCTCTCTGCATCCCCCTATTCTTACGTGTGGTTCACTTCTATTGTATCGCTAATAAAGTCATACTCTCTCCTCAGAATCTAACAGCCTTTCTCTTCGTAAAACAGAGTATATTTCTCCTTTGCATCTTAGTTTTGTTTAGATTACTGTTGCTGTCCCAGACCTTAAATTGTAAATATTGAATTGTATATCTGTATACATCTATATATATATATATATAGAAGTAGATATATATATATGTAGAAGTACATATATATATATGTACTTCTCTTTCTATTGTATTTCATATCTGCTTGTTTGAATGATTTCTATATATATATATAGAAGTACATATATATATATGTACTTCTCTTTCTATTGTATTTCATTTCCTTTATACTTAAAATGCTTTTCTCCTGTGAAGATCAAATAAGTAAGTACTCAGGTACATCCTGGGCATGAATGCAGCTTCATTCCTTAAAATGGGCTCACAAAGCAGTAAGAATTCATTTTTTAATGGGTGACATGCTGTGAGCATTTATCCTACTGTCTTCCTTGCTGTGATTCAGCTGGCCAATTATTATTAAACCATGTGATTTGTAGACTAACCATGTCTTTAACCACTGACATTGTATTTTTTAATTCCTTATTTTGAGTAATTTTAGATGCATGTTAAGGTCTCAGAAAATGGCACAGAGTGTCCTTACCCAGATTTCCCAAATGTTAATAGTTCACAACACCAAGGAAGGATGAGCAAAACCAGGAAATTAACATTGATGCAATACTTTTAACAAACGACATACTTCATTTTAATTTCACCAGTTGTCCCACTAATGTCCTTTTCCTATTCCAGGATCCCATTCAGGATACCACTGGGGCATTTGGCCGTCATTTCTCCTTATTTTCTGCAGGCTGACGGTTCCTCAATCTTTTGGTCTTTCACAGCCCTGACGCTTTTGAAGATCCTATACTGGTCAGGTATTTTATAGAATGTCTGCCAATTTGGGTTTGCCCAATATTTTCTTAAAGATTAGATTTAAGTTACTCATTTGGGCAAGAATTGCTGTTTACCTCCATTGGTGATGGGGGACTTTCCATTCTAGTCTTACCAGGGTGGCCGAACACATGACACCCAACACTGAGCAGGTGACATCCATAGTAGTTTATTAGTAACATTTACTAAGCCCCTGGGTGACAAGGGTGCTACACACCAGGTAGTGCCTCGCAGGTGTCATGCTCTGCAAGAGAGTGAAAACCAGGGACTGTGGGGGGCAGGCTTCGTAGTAATGAGAGAATGAAGTGATCCTTGGTTCCCGTGGGAGGATGTGATCTGCTTGTTTGAATGATTCTGTGGGCTGGTTGGGAATGGAAACTGAGTACTCAGGGATAAGCAGGCACTGTGCCTAGTTCCCATGATAAGAAGGGTTCTTTGGCCAGGGAACCTTCTTTGTGGGAAAACAATACAGAGGGAACTTGTGGTTAGGCCATTCGAGGTCCTCTGGGTTTTCCCCAGATGTCAAGGCGTGTATATCTTTGGGCCTTAATTTTAGGGCTTATACCAGGATACTGCAAAAGTGATTTTGCTCCCTTTCTACGCACATCATGACAGGGCACACGGTATCTGTATGTTGTACTTGCTACTGCTGGTGTTTATCTTGATCACTTGATTGAGGTGGTGGCATTTATGTTGCTCCAGGTACTGCTGCTGTTTTCCCATTGTTAATGACAAATACTATATCAACTTGTGTAGGAAACACTTTGAGGCTATGCAAATACCTGTTTCTTCTCAGACGTTTCCTCACTGCTTTTAGAATCCATCTGGGGATCTCGCCTACAACAGTTATGACGTAATGCTGACTTCCTATTGTCCTCATTCCTTTCACATTTACTTATTGGAATTCTGAAAAGCCATCCTTTCTTCCCTATTTATTTCTACATTTCGAGTTTTTTTTCAAAATTTATCTCAAATTACTGATTCAGATAACTTATTCAAATTATTTTTATCATTCTGGACTCCCAGACAACCATGATACATTATCAGTTACAGTCAAATTAGATGACGGTTAATTTTGTTCCTTGAATTGTTCCAGCTCCAGTCATCGGAAGCCCCTTTCGGTTTCTTAGCTTAGCTGTTTTCTTCCTCACCTCTCAGTGTGGTAAAGATAGTCATTTACAATATGGTTGGATTCATTTGTAGCTCTTTGTATTTGAGTTTGGGACCTGCCCCCACCCTGATTGATTTAAATTGTTTATTTAATTGTTGGGTATGGGAATCATTACCACAATTCAGAGTCAAAAATGTCTTCTACCTGAAGGGTCACTTTTGTGTTTTAATATTCATTTGTGTGATTGCAAGTTTGAATCATCATGTCTTTAAGGACTGTGATATATATTTTGTGAATCATCTGTTCATATCATTTTCTCATTTTTTGACAGAACTTTTAGCCCTTTGTCCTTCAATATTTAAAAGTTCTCTATATATTTGGGGCATTACCCATTTGACTGTGGTGTATGCTGCAAGTCCTCTATTCCAGTTTCTCAGTTTCCTTTTGATTTATTTAGGATGTGTTTGTCAAACATTAAAAAAATTTTTGTACAGTCAAATTGATCATTCTTGTCTTTCACGGCCTCCTAATTTGAGTCACAGTTAGAAAGCCTTTCCCTACACTGAGGTTTAAGAAAAGTTCTGCCATATTTTCTTCAAGAATTTGTTGTGATTTCATTTATTTTATTTTATTTTATTTTATTTTATTTTTTTGAGAGGGCATCTCTCATATTTATTGATCAAATGCTTGTTAACTACAATAAAATTCAGTATAGGAGGGTCAACGCTCAATGTACAATCATTAATCCATCTCAAGCCTAATTCTCGTCAGTCTCCAATCTTCTGAAGCATAACGAACAAGTTCTTACATGGTGAACGAATTCTTACATAGTGAATAAATTCTTACATGGTGAACAGTACAAGGGCATTCATCACAGAAGCTTTCGGTTTTGATCATGCATTATGACCTATAAACAATCAGGTCAAATATGAATATTTGTTTGATTTTTGTACTTGATTTATATGTTGATCCCACATTTCTACTATTATTATTATTATTTTTATTTTTAATAAAATGCTGAAGTGGTAGGTAGATGCAAGATAAAGGTAGAAAACATAGTTTAGTGCTGTAAGAGGGCAAATGTAGATGATCAGATGATCAGGTGTGTGCCTATGGACTAAGTATTAATCCAAGCTAGACAAGGGCAGCAAGACATCCACGGATGCAGAAGATTTCTCTCCAAGCAGGGGGGGTGAGGTTCTGAGCCTCACCTCTGTTGATCCCCAAATTCTCACCTGATGGCCCCCCTGCGACTGTGCCTGTCTTAGGTTGTTCCTCCCTTGAGGAATCTTACCCGTCTCTGGCTAACCAGTCATCTTCCGGGGCCATACAGGGAAATGTAAAGTTGGTAAGTGAGAGAGAGCTTTTTACTTCTTTGCAGATTTATGCCCTGTGGCTTCTATGCCCAGCACTTGTCTCGAGGTATCTTTACCACCTGGAGGAATTATGATACTCTGTAAATTCGATATGAGGCACGAATTCTATTTAAGGGTTGTAATTAGGAAGGAAGAAGAAAAGCTATAGATGTAGCATATGAAGGAAACATGGGAGGATTGATTATTTCTTTGACATATCTTCTTGTATAGTACCTTAAGTATGTATAGGTTTTAAACTACTAACTAATTTGCACACACATATTAACATAATAGGAATACAGTGACATAAACAAAGCAAATCTATAATTACCATCCATCTCCAGTGAAGCCAAGAAAACCATTTAGGCACCCTAGGCATTTGTGAAAATTTATCTATGTTATGATGGATATTGTCCAACTGTACTTGAACCATCAGACAAATTAAAGCAGCCCATTTCTGGGATCTGTTCACATCCCATATGTTCTTTTGACCATAGATAGTCTATAGTCATGAGATTTTGGAGTGCTACAACTTGCACCCCTCCCAACTCCTGGTTGAGTTCCAACAGTACAGATCCGGTCAAATTCGTTGTCTCACTGTATGCACATGCCAGCCTAGACATCTCCCTCCTCATTCCTATGGCAAGTCCAGGAGACGGTGGGCTGGATGCAGCCACAACTGCAGCATCGTCCGGATCCCTGTGGAGGCTTTTTGGTGATCATCCCCTGGCACGAGTCCTCCAGAGAGTGCTGATGCCGGAAGCTCCTCCTCATATCGTATCTTAGTTCATTTTCTGGGTATTCAAGCTAGGCCTTTATCTTCTGCATAGAAACAAACAGACCCTTTGCCCACACTTTGACATGCCCTCTATACCACTGTGCAGAACTCATTGGAGGTCAGCACACAGTAACTGCTTTTTTTTTTTTTTAATTAAGAGAAAGGAATATTATCAGAAAAGAGTACCTCCATAGCTGATCATCTGACACCCTTTAAGTGATCAACATTAAGGATATTTAAAGCATGCATTGATCTTTGATTTACCAATAGTTTTATCCTGTCAAGGAGTAATCCCCCTTTTCTTTCTTTCTTATTTTTTTAAATTTTTAATCTACACTTACATGAAGAATACTATGTTTACTATGCTCTCCCCTATATCAGGTCCCCCCTAACAACCACATTACGGTTACTGTCCATCAGCTTAGCAAAATGTTGTAGAGTCACTACTTGTCCTCTCTGTATTGTGCAGCCCACCCTCCCCTTTCTCCCTCCCCCCATGCATGCTAATCTTAATACCCCCCTTCTTCTTCTCCCCCCTTATCCCTCCCTGCCCACCCATCCTTCCCAGTTCCTTTCCCTTTGGTACCTGTTAGTCCAATTTTGGGTTCTGTAATTCTGCTGCTGTTTTGTTCCTTCAGTTTTTCCTTTGTTCCTATACTCCTCAGATGAGTGAAATCATTTGGTATTTCTCTTTCTCCGCTTGACTTATTTCACTGAGCATAATACTCTCCAGCTCCATCCATGTTGCTGCAAATGGTTGGATTTTTCCACTTCTTATGGCTGAGTAGTATTCCATTGTGTATATGTACCACATCTTCTTTATCCATTCATCTACTGATGGACATTTAGGTTGCTTCCAATTCTTGGCTATTGTAAATAGTGCTGCGATAAACATAGGGGTGCATCTGTCTTTCTCAAACTTGATTGCTGCGTTCTTAGGGTAAATTCCTAGGAGTGGAATTCCTGGGTCAAATGGTAGGTCTGTTTTGAGCATTTTGATGAACCTCCATACTGCTTTCCACAATGGTTGAACTAATTTACATTCCCACCAGCAGTGTAGGAGGGTTCCCCTTTCTCCACAGCCTCGCCAACATTTGTTGTTGTTTGTCTTTTGGATGGCAGCTATCCTTACTGGTGTGAGGTGATACCTCATTGTAGTTTTAATTTGTATTTCTCTGATAATTAGCGATGTGGAGCATCTTTTCATGTGTCTCTTGGCCATCTGTATTTCTTTTTTAGAGAACTGTCTGTTCAGTTCCTCTGCCCATTTTTTAATTGGGTTATTTGTTTTTTGTTTGTTGAGGCATGTGAGCTCTTTATATGTTTTGGGCGTGAAGCCTTTATCGGATCTGTCATTTTCAAATATATTCTCCCATACTGTAGGGTTCCTTTTTGTTCTATTGATGGTGTCTTTCGCTGTACAGAAGCTTTTCAGCTTAATGTAGTCCCACTTGCTCATTTTTGCTGTTGTTTTCCTTGCCCGGGGAGATATGTTCAAGAAGAGGTCACTCATGTTTATGTCTAAGAGGGTTTTGCCTATGTTTTTTTCCAAGAGTTTAATGGTTTCATGACTTACATTCAGGTCTTTGATCCATTTTGAGTTTACATTTGTATATGGGGTTAGACAATGGTCCAGTTTCATTCTCCTACATGTAGCTGTCCAGTTTTGCCAGCACCATCTGTTGAAGAGACTGTCATTTTGCCATTGTATGTCCATGGCTCCTTTATCAAATATTAATTGACCATATATGTTTGGGTTAATTTCTGGGGTCTCTAATCTGTTCCACTGGTCTGTGGCTCTGTTCTTGTGCCAGTACCAAATTGTCTTGATTACTATGGCTTTGTAGTAGAGCTTGAAGTTGGGGAGTGAGATCCCCCCTACTTTATTCTTTTTTTTCAGGATTGCTTTGGCTATTCGGGGTCTTTGGTGTTTCCATATGAATTTTTGAATTATTTGTTCCAATTCCTTGAAGAATGTTGCTGGTAATTTGAGAGGGATTGCATCAAATCTGTATATTGCTTTGGGCAGGATGGCCATTTTGACGATATTAATTCTTCCTAGCCATGAGCATGGGATGAATTTCCATTTATTAGTGTCCCCTTTAATTTCTCTTAAGAGTGACTTGTAGTTTTCAGAGTATAAGTCTTTCACTTCTTTGGTTAGGTTTATTCCTAGGTATTTTATTCTTTTTGATGCAATGGTGAATGGAATTGTTTTCCTGATTTCTCTTTCTATTGATTCGTTGTTAGTGTATAGGAAAGCTACAGATTTCTGTGTGTTAATTTTGTATCCTGCAACTTTGCTGTATTCCGATATCAGTTCTAGTAGTTTTGGAGTGGAGTCTTTAGGGTTTTTTATGTACAGTATCATATCATCTGCAAATAGTGACAGTTTAACTTCTTCTTTACCAATCTGGATTCCTTGTATTTCTTTGTTTTGTCTGATTGTTGTGGCTAGGACCTCCAGTACTATGTTAAATAACAGTGGGGAGAGTGGGCATCCCTGTCTGGTTCCCGATCTCAGAGGAAATGTTTTCAGCTTCTCGCTGTTCAGTATAATGCTGGCTGTGGGTTTATCATATATGGCCTTTATTATGTTGAGGTACTTGCCCTCTATTCCCATTTTGCTGAGAGTTTTTATCATGAATGGATGTTGAATTTTGTCAAATGCTTTTTCAGCATCTATGGAGATGATCATGTGGTTTTTGTCTTTCTTTTTGCTGATGTGGTGGATGATGTTGATGGATTTTCGAATGTTGTACCATCCTTGCATCCCTGGGATGAACCCCACTTGGTCATGGTGTATGATCCTTTTGATATACTGTTGAATTCGGTTTGCTAATATTTTGTTGAGTATTTTTGCATCTACATTCATCAGGGATATTGGTCTGTAATTTTCTTTTTTGGTGGGGTCTTTGCCTGGTTTTGGTATTAGGGTGATGTTGGCCTCATAGAATGAGTTTGGGAGTATTCCCTCTTCTTCTATTTTGTGGAACACTTTAAGGAGAATGGGTATTATGTCTTCTCTGTGTGTCTGATAAAATTCCGAGGTAAATCCGTCCGGCCCCGGGGTTTTGTTCTTGGGTAGTTTTTTGATTACTGTTTCAATTTCTTTGCTCGTAATTGGTTTGTTTAACTTTTGTGTTTCTTCCTTGGTCAGTCTTGGGAGGTTGTATTTTTCTAGGAAGTTGTCCATTTCTTCTAGGTTTTCCAGCTTGTTGGCATATAGGTTTTCATAGTAGTCTTTAATAATTATTTGTATTTCTGTGGAGTCTGTCGTGATTTTTCCATTCTCATTTCTGATTATGTTGATTTGTGTTGACTCTCTTTTTCTCTTAATAAGTTGGGCTAGAGGCTTATCTATTTTGTTTATTTTCTCGAAGAACCAGCTCTTGGTTTTGTTGATTTTTGCTATTGTTTTATTCTTCTCAATTTTGTTTATTTCTTCTCTGATCTTTATTATATCCCTCCTTCTGCTGACTTTAGGCCTCATTTGTTCTTCTTTTTCCAGTTTTAATAATTGTGATGTTAGACTATTCATTTGGGATTGTTCTTCCTTCTTCAAGTGTGCCTGGATTGCTATATACTTTCCTCTTAAGACTGCTTTCGCTGCATCCCACAGATGTTGGGGCTTAGTGTTGTTGTTGTCATTTGTTTCTATATATTCCTTGATCTCTATTTTGATTTGTTCATTGATCCATTGATTATTTAGTAGCATGTTGTTAAGCCTCCATGTGTTTGTGAGCCTTTTTGTTTTCTTTGTAGAATTTATTTCTACTTTCATACCTTTGTGGTCTGAAAAATTGGTTGGTAGAATTTCAATATTTTGGAATTTACTGAGGCTCTTTTTGTGAGCTAGTATGTGGTCTATTCTGGAGAATGTTCCATGTGCACTTGAGAAGAATGTATATCCTGTTGCTTTTGGATGTAGAGTTCTATAGATGTCTATTAGGTCCATCTGTTCTAGTGTGTTGTTCAGTGCCTGTGTGTCTTTACTTATTTTCTGCCCGGTGGATCTATCCTTTGGGGTGAGTGGTGTGTTGAAGTCTCCTACAATGAATGCATTGCAGTCTATTTCCCTCTTTAGTTCTGTTAGTATTTGCTTCACATATGCTGGTGCTCCTGTATTGGGTGCATATATATTTAGAATGGTTATATCCTCTTGTTGGACTGAGCCCTTTATCATTATGTAGTATCCTTATTTATCTCTTGTTACTTTCTTTGTTTTGAAGTCTATTTTGTCGATTTCATTTTTTAATGTTTAAATCCCTAACATCATTGCAGTTTGTTTTCTGAAAAGTGTGTGATATGAATCTACTGTTATTTTTCTCTAAATGTCTCAGTTGATCCAGCACCATTTATTAAATGTCCATCTTTGCTTTGCCCCAGTGATGTTACATGCCCCTCTTTTTTTTAATACTAGAATTTCCAGATGTACTTGGGTGCATCTCTGTGTTTTCTCTTCTATTCCATTGGGCTATGAATCTGTCCAGGTATCAGTGCCATGATGTTGTAAATGCAGAGGCTTTACACCATGCTTGAATGTCTGGTATCATAGCTCCCCTCTTGTGGGTTTTCTTTTTCATTTATATCCTAGGTATTCTTGCATTTTTTAAACTATGAACTTTATTATCAACTTGTCTAACTCCATAACAATGTTTGCTGCTATTTTTGAGATTTTATTCAATCTATAAATTAACTTAGGGAGAATTGACATCTTTTTAACATTGAACTATTCTGTCCATGGACAGTGACTATCTTTTCATTTTCAATGTCACAAAGGAAAACGTTTTCCTTGTATAGATGCAATGACAATTCCTTGTCATTTGGAAAAACCTTTCCTTGTATCGATGTTCTTGCTAAGTTTATACCTGTACATTTAATCTTATGTGTTGCTGTCACATATGGGATCTTCTCTCCAAATACGTTCTCTCCACTGGGTTTTTGTGTCGCTATATACAAAGACTATTGATTCTTTTATGTTAGCTTTATATACTGCTCCCGTACTGATTTTGATTATTGTTTCAGTTAATCTGTCATTGTTCTGTTGGATGTGCAGGTATACTGTAATATCAGTGGCACACAGAGATGGCTGTACCTCTTATTCTCCATTCTTATAAATCTGATAGCTTTCTCTTCTCAACTGAGTAATACTTATAGTACAAGACTGAGTAGGAATGAAGGAGTGGGCATCCGTTCCTTACCTCTAGTGGTCCCCCATTTAATAAAATACTGGCATTAGGAATTAATTATGTATCTTCTTTCATGTTTAGAAATCATCCCCTGCCGCCTATTTTCTAGACGTTTTTCTTTTCTTAACATGTATCGGTGTTGAACTTTCCCAAAGGCTTTTTCAGCAGCTATGGTTGTCCTTAACTATATTGCTATTGTGAGTGATATAAACGGAATTCATAATATAGAGCCAACTTTATTAATGGAATAAATCCCACTTGGTCGCAGTGTATTTAGTTTCTTAATGTATTGTTGTTGTATGTTTGCTAATGTTTTATTTAGGATTTCATATCTACATTTTACCTATCAGTGTCATACTGGCTTCATAGGAGGAGTTAGAGACTTTTCCTTCCTTTCTAACGTTACTGAATAATTTATAGAGAGGCCATTGGTCCTGTGGCATCCTTGATACTTTACTAGAGTTCACCTGTAAGACCACCTGAGCAAGATGCTACTTGGGGGTAATTGCATAATAACTTTATTTCTTCTATGAAAATTGGCAAATTTAAGCTTTTTATCACTAGACTTAGCATTTTGTTAGTCTGAATTTCTCTAGGACAATATCTACTTCATGTGGATTTTCAAAGTTATTTTCAGAGGTTGCACAGGAATTTCTTTTTTCTGTTCAATATTTATTTCCATTCTTCCACTTTTTCTTGTAAAAGTCTTTAGCACTCCGAGTTTGCCTCTGATCACTACTTTATGTGTATCCCACAGATCCTGATACATAGTTTGTGTAACTTTAATTTAATTCTCCTCTTTAACGCAAAAAATTTTTAAACCAGAAACCCTTTCCTGGTAGAAAAGCCTTTCTGTTTTCAGTTTGTGTTAGTAATTTTAACTTTTGTTGCTTCGTGATTAGAGAGGACTATTTGGGGTATTTCTAATTTTAACTTTTGGTGCTTTGTGTTTAGAGAGGACTATTTGGTCTATTTGTAATTTATGGAAGTAAATGGTGCCGCCCCTGTTTAATGTGCATCAATTTTGACAAGAAAATAAATTCTCTATTTTCAGAGCATGTACACACACATATGTATATAGATACTGTATATATATATGTACACATATAGTTTACTTTATTATGTTGTTTATATTTTCTACACCCTGTCCCCAGTTTTTTATACTACTTGATCTCTCTTATACTGAGACTGGTGTATTAAATCACCCATTTTTACCATATTTTTATCTATGTCTCATTGCCTTTTTGCTTCATGAAAGTGTTTGCTGTGTTATTTAGTGTATAAATATTCCTAAGTGTTACATCTTCATTGTGAATCTTGGCTTTTATCATCAACATGTGTCCTTTGTCATGTTAAATGCTTTTAAAAAACTCATCCTGAACTACCCTGTTTTCTGAACACTTTCCTATCTGGTCCATTCTTCCACACTGCCCAGTATTATTTAATACTCACCTACTGCTTTATGACTTAAAAGTTTAACTGTCTATTGTTCTATATTTCTGCTTTCTCTCATGTTTAATTGCACCACTTCTGTGTTTTCACAATATTGAAGCATTTTTGCATTAGTCTTCCCCCCTTTTCCACCACTTAGATTTTGGTATTAGCTGTAACATGCTCACCATTAGATGTTTTGGTGATGTTTTCCATCATCACATAGGGGATCACAATCCCAATTCATCTTTTAGAAGATTCTTGGCAATCAGCCTGTGAAGAGGCATATAGTAAATGTTTTTAAGTGTGTGGGCCACAGTGTCTCTGTCAAAGCTACTCAGCCTTGACATTGCAGTGCAAAAGCGTCTATAGACAATACATAAATGATTGATTGTGGCTTTGTTCCAATAAAAACTTTATTTATAAAATCAAACGATGGGCTAGATTTGGCACAATGGGCTGCAGTTTGCAAAGCCCTGCTCTAGTAGATACCTCAGAAAGCACTGAGTGGTGCCAAATCCCCAAGTTCCTATGTGTTGAAAAAAACTTTCTCTATAGGCTGTGATGTTTGAAGGACACTCTAACTGGGATGGAAAATCTCAACTTCAGACTTACTTTTGGTTCACTTCTGTTTTTATAGTTTTAAAAAGGATTTTTATTCAAGCAGGTTTCATATCCTCATACGCTTGCTTGAGTGCAATTCTGTTTGGAGTGTTGGCTTACAGTCTCCTGCTTCATGGTTGTTTCATACGTGTGAAAATTTTTTTCCTCATCTTTTTTTTTGAAATGGTTGCATATGTGATTCCCCTTCCTTTTGCTCATGTGTATGATATTGTGTTTTTTGCCAAGATTTCTACTTTAGTGATGTCATTTTTGTGTCAGTATAGCACAGTCCAGATCCTTTATTTATTTTGTTTTGGTAAGGGAGGCAGAAGCTGTGATTGCTCTGATTTGTGCTTCTCTTATGTCTTGGAAGATCCTTCTTTTCCCCACTACCCAAGTGCCTGGGATGCTTCTCCTTTCCTCCTTTACTTTATTATATCCTAGAAGTTATGTCTTTCAATGACTTCACCTTTATACCCTCCCTACCCCTTTAAATGCTCATATTCTGGATTCTTTTCCCTGTAGGTCGAAATCTCACCTTCCAGGACACTGTTTTGGTATTTTCAGACTTATTCTGCTGCAGTGATAGATCAACTTTAAGCCCCTCACCATTTTCCTCCTTCTATGTCTTGCAGATTTTCTAGAGACGTCTGTGTTTGCACGCCACAAAGCCTAGTGATGGGAGTGTGACAGCCTGTGTGCTGGAATTTCATGATTTTTGTTACTCCCAGTTACATTGAACTTTGCACATTTTGTATGTTAAAGTACTGATCAGAGTGTGGCTTTTGTGTAGATTTGCATTTTCCTTCTGATTGGTCGGTATCCTTTTGGGAGGATATATATTGGGAGGAAGACAGCTCCATAGTCAACATCATATTCTGCTAACTTACCTGTGATTTCTAGGGGCATTTTATTGTGTGTGTGTGTGTGGGGGGGGTGTTTGTGTGTGTGTGTGTGTGTATGCACACACACACATACTTAAACACACAAGCCTATTTGTATTCTATCCCTGTAGTAGGGGTCACTAGAGGTCACCATATATTTATTCAATAAATATTTTTTCTGTAACTGGCATTGGAGGCCGTGGATGTTCTCTTAGGATTTCTAAATATTCTTTACCCTGAAGCAGGTTCAAGATGGACAAGAAGCCCACAGGCACTCTGCTAGAGCTTGCTGCAAAGAGTCTGCTGAGTAATGAGCAGGCTGCTCTCCATGCCCTGGATGAGCTCCCAAGAGCGCTCTTTGTTCCACTGTTCATTCCTGCCTTCTTAGGCAGGCATAAGGAGATACTAAAGGCAATGGTGAGGGTTTGGCCCTTTCGCTGTCTCCATATCGGGACACTGAGTGTACAAGGGTCAGACTATGACATCTTGGAAGCCATGATTGATGGTCTGCAGCTCCTCCCTGCCCAGAACTCTTCTTCCTGGTAAGACTATATCCAGTAGCAATAGAGTGAGTCAGCAGGAGAGTGTGCTGGAGCCTGGGGCAGGGGAATACCTAACAGTCTTCCTGAAGTAGCCAGTAGTGAATGCTGAAGATCTCTGTGGGGCTACTGGTCCAACACTTGGGGTCACTTTAACGACTCTAATGTCTCACAGACTTGATTACAGAATAGAGGTGACTGAGGATACTATGGGTGAATTTACCTCCTGAGTGTAATTACAAAGAAGAAGGACATGGGCATTGATATGGGGACAGACCAGAGGTGAACAAAGTAGGGGGAAAAGAATGAAAGGTACTGAATTTTTAGGAAAGGAATTCTTGGCGAATGACATATGCTGTGAGAAACCGGGGATAAAGGGTATTGTGCCTTCTTCTTAACACTGATCTTGGGAGATTACATTACAATCGGCTACCTCTCATGTTTTTTGTCTCCTCTCCTTACAGGAGCCCAAAACTGAGGATCTTAGATTTAAGGCAGGACCCGGACTGTAAGATAATATGCTCTCAGTTCGGAACCACATTCTCTTCCTGCTTTCAATCTTGTGCTTACTCTCAGAACTCTACTCTTAGAACAGAAGAAGCCCAGCATAGTGTCAGGTGCCCCAGATTTGATGATTCAGGGTCAGAGCCTCACTCAGCCTCGGAAACTGTGGAATTACTCGTGGACCTCTCTCTTGATGGAACCTTGAGAACATGGCAATTTGTTTCCTTTCTTCAGAGTAAACTCAGGCAGAGCTTTGGGTCTTTGCACCTCTGCTGCAGAGATTTGGAAATTTTTGACATGTCTGCCGACAGAAGTATACTACAGTTTCTGGATCCACGATGCATTGGTAACCTGCAGGTGGATCTGGTTCATTTGAGGGAAGTCAACACTCTTGTGGCTCAGATGGTCTACCTGTACAGACTTCGTCTATCTGACATCCACTTTACATGTTTTGCGGGAAGACAGCTCCAAACTTTTCTCCACTGTCTTAGGAATCTGGACAGCCTCCAGGAGCTCGACTTGTCTACCCTGTACGTCAGAAATCGATTGCACAGATTTCTCAGGTGAGTGGGTGGGAGGAACCTGGGTTCCTCCTGAATAAGAGAAGAGAAGAGACGATGCTTAGATATTCCTAAGCTCCTTGTAAAGTATTTCTCCTTCCACCTCAGCATGGGAACTGCTGGGAATTAGCATTTGGCCAGGCTAGAGACAGGTACTTCATGGTGAGGAGAAAAACAAGGTTAGAAAAGGAAGCTGTGCTCATTCGTGCATTCATTCATTCAGCCAACCGTGTGTAGACTCTGTGATGAGTCTGTAAGTATACTGGTAAAAGCCTCAGTCCTAGTGGTGTCTACAGCTCTCTAGTGAGCAAGAGGAGGCGTTCAGATGGAGAAAAGTCTTATGCTGTAACACTGCTGCACATCCCCCTGGACTGGCCACAGTAGGTAACACTGCCAGATCCTCTTGCTCCTGTGTTTTCCCCAAGGCTTAGACACTGAATGGAGGGGCAGTCATCTGGGAACCAGTCAAAGGGAGCCTTCAGTTGGCTGCTTTCCCAGACCTGTCCTCGCCATATAAGTGAACAGGAGTGGCCATTGATGATGATGTATATACTCTGTGCATACAATTTTTTTTTCACTTAATTTGCGGCACACTCTGTAATGATAATTATTGGTGTGCACATTCTAAAGATTAAGAACATGTGTCTTAGAGTGGGAAAGTTACTTTCTCATGGTCACAAATATATTTAGTCTGATTCCAAAACACACATGACTAAGGACTGTTGCAAAATAGGAACAGAAGTGACCATGGGGGAGGTGCTGGGGTGGGACTAAACCAAACCAAACAGAATAAGATATGTCCAGATTAGTTTATTCTAGACCTTAGGTGTATATTATTTATGGCTCACTGCCCTGGTCCGACACTCATTCTGCTGAAATAACCTTTCTCTTTTCTCTCTGCAGAGTGCTGCCACCTCAGCTGAAGACATTGAATCTGTCTTCCTGTGGCCTGTCTAGCATAGATGTCACCATCCTTTCCCAGAGCTCTCAGGCCACCCACCTAAGTCAGCTGAATCTCAGTCACAACCAGATATTCTCAGCGGCTCACGGGCCCTTCCAGACTCTGCTGGAGAGGGCGGCAGGTACCCTGCAGCATCTGCAAATAAATAATTGTGTGTTAACTGATTCCATTCTCTCTGCTCTCCTGCCAGCTCTGAGCCACTGTTCGTGCCTCCGTGTCCTTAGCTTTGCCTTCAACCCCATTACAATGCCTATGCTCACGAACCTTCTGCAGCACCTAAAATCCTTGATGGAGCTGAAGTATGTGATTTATTCCATCCCTCTCCATTGCTACAGAGATTGGGATGTTCCTGACGGTTTGGACCAACGGCAGTTGGCTGAAGTGCAGGCCCAATTGAAGGCAATGCTGCAGGCAGTACAGCGGGACGACATGATTTGGAGTACTTGTCCTGTGAAATTCCCGTAGTACAAGGAGTCGTGTCAGCACTGATGTGTGGCCACAAAAGCGCTCAGTGTTTTGCTTGAAACCTTACTTTGTAGAGACACATGTATAATTGTACTGTTCGGGGAAAAGGAGGCTCAGGGAGATTGGCTGTGTCCTTGACCTCTGCGAAAGAGGAACTCTAAGAAGGAAGGAGAGGAATTTGGAAGCTCCGGTGGATCTGATGCCCATTGCCCTCTACATCTTCTGCTTTCTAAGTACAGTGTTGGTTACGTGATGGGAGCTATCCCAGTTATGTCCCATCACTTCTCTGTGCACACGGGTGGGTCCATTTATCCTCATAGGCCCTTGGCACGAGTCCGATGAACTGAAACTTTCTCTGTCTGTGGTAGTTGTTGAAGCCAATAATTTCACTCTCGAGGGCCCTGAATACTTCTTGTATGTATGATTGCCTTAGGTTGCTTATGAGAATCCCTATGCAAGGGAAAGGAAACAAACTACTTCCACTGTCTGCTGGTGTCTTCGTCATGTTGCTAGCTTCCTCTGCAGGTCTCAGACCCCTGGCTCAGTTACTTTTACCTCACATGCACTCACCCTGTGTCTATTGTGCTTTAGGTACTGTTCCGGGTGATAAGAAAGATCAAGTCCCTGATCTCAAACAGCTCAGAGTAATAGCTGCTCCAGTGTTTTGCCCATTTCTCCACTCTTCCTTAGGGCATTTGGGAAAATTATGCCTCCATGGCCGAGATATTTGTTCACTTTTTCCCTTAAATACAGCTGCTCAACCCTCAGGTCATGGCTTATATCTTACCTCCTCAGCTACGTTTTCTCTTACTTCCCCATTTAAGTAGGTTTTTACTTGCTGTTGGTCTCAGTGTGCCATGTGCATGAATACTCCTTCATTGTATACACTATTTCATATATGTTTGCTTCCTGTGATCTTCCACTAGGTTTGCACTGCTCTCGATGGTACACACTAACCACATGTGGCCACTGAGCGCTAGAAATCTGGCTACTCCGAAATGTGATGTACTCCAGGTATTAAATGCACACCACATATCCAACAGTTAGTAAGAAACAGGATGTAGAATAACTAATTGATAGTTTATTTATATTGCTTACATGTTGGAAGGATAACACACTGCATGTCAGAGACAGGGAAAAAGGAATGTAAATTGTTTATATTTACCTCTTGAAATGGTAGCACTATTTCAAAGATTTAGTATGAAAAGAGTGAAAATGATTAATGAATGATTTGTTTATGCTTACATGTCAGAATGACAAAATGCTGTATTTCAAAGACATTGAGAAAAAAGAATGTAAAATTGCTTGTTCCTCTTGCTTACATGTTGAAATGATAATACATTGAACTTTAATGACTTCATAACAAAAACAGAATGAAAAATAATTAGTAGTTTGTGCCTACTGTTCTTTTGTTGAAATGAGAACACACTTGGTAAGACAGAAGAATGTAAAGGTAATTGATGGAATACTTATATTGCTTTCATGTTGAAATGACAACACATGCATTTCAAAGGCTCAGTAAAAAGTAATTTAGAGTTATTCTTTCTTGTTGCTCACACCGGCAAAAACAAATTGAATTTCAAAGACTGAGAGAAAAGAATGTAAAAATTTATAATGAAAATAGTTAACATTTTTCATCTATGTGTTTGGCAACAATACACAGCATTGGACTTAGACGAACCTGTTAAAAGAGCTAGTAAAAGAGTTGCATGTACTGTTTCTTTGTTGTAATGGCAATAGATGGCATTTCAAAGACTTTGTAGGAAAAAGAGAATGGACAATCAGTAATTTGTCCATATTGCTGATGTGTTGAATGTGTCCACACTGCCCTTCAAAGGCATACTAAGAAATGTAAAAACTAACGGTGTCTTGGTTTCCATGTTGAAATTGTCATTTTTGTTCACTTTTGTGTTAAATAAGTCACTAAAATTAAACTCACCTGTTTCTTTTAACTTTAGAAGGTTTTCACTTTTATTTTGGTGAGGCTTATACTGCATTTCTTTTGGACAGCATTGCACCTGTGTGGGAACTGGGGGAGAAGAAAGCAAGGGCAACAGCACAAACATCAAGCTGCTCTGTGGGTAGCACATTCCTTCCTCTCTGACCCAGAAGTCTCTTGTATTCTCCAGAATCTATGAAACTGTGGCAGCCTAACTTACCTCACAAGGAGAGGAAAATAACACACCTTCATGGTTGTTGAGAGTTTGGATGACAAAGATGAGATATTAACAAAGACATGGTTTTTCTGAAGAGGAAATGCCAGGGGCCTTCGTCCTGGTCTGGAGGATATGGGGAGGCTCCCTGAGATCTTGTACTGAATGTCCTCATTCAAAGTAGTGAGTGAGAGCGGTTGAAGGTCCCCGCCTATGCTGCTTGTTAATGAGTGCCTGGAAACTGAGTGGCAAGAGGTAGGAGTACCTCGCCCCTATTCTCGCAAATTAGTCAAGACATTTTTGATTGTTGGCTCCTGAGCTTCCTATCTGCATGACGTGGGCACATGACGCTCTTTTGTGGTTTGGTTTCTTCATCCATAAAAAGGGAAATGACACTGTTTACGTCCCAGGCATGGCATGAAGGGTAACCGAGTTCCTCCCATGAAGTGCTTGGCACAGTGCCTGGCACAGTTGCTGTTCAGTCAATGAGGACTCTTAGTACTTAGGCGATGCCTGGTTTAAGCAACACCGACTGACAAAGCGGTGTCCGTTATAAGGGTGGTGAGGAAAGGACGTGCAATCAGCTGGCAAGGTTAGAGGTAGAGTCAATTCTGGTTCATTCGATCTTCTGGTTAGAGGCGCCCCCAAGACTGCCAGTGTTCAAGGACCTGTTTGTTACTTTCAGGAATAATAACGACAACAAAGCCTCCAGCTTTGCTGTGGCACTGAATATTTTGTTCTCCCCAGTAATACCAAATGGTGAGGAAACATCTATAAAAAGTGAGGAAAGGATACTGACGTAACTGTGTGGTAACTAATTAGAGGCAAGGACACTGATTGACGGATCACCAATTCCTCGGATCCATAGCTGCATATTCTACGTGTGAGGACAGCATTCGGTTTTATGCGGCAATGTATACAGTGTAGAGAGCTGAATGCAGGTCACCAAGTAATGGCTGTTTTATCCCAGCATGAAGTCTTCTCCCCCTCTCTGCTTCTTACCCTTTCCCCCACCAATTTGCAGCATGGCAAACTGGACACAATTATGGAACATGGAACGGTTTTGCACATGCTTGAGACAGCTATTGCAATATAGACTTGAGCACGGCAAGTGGTGAACTTGTTAACTGCTGCTTGAGAACACTTTTCCGGTAGTTGACCAAGAAAATCGGTTCCTTGTACGCCTTTGCAGGAAGGCCCACTTGAGGCTTTTGCTTTTACCCTTTGAGCCGATCATAAAGCCTTTCAAGAAAGATCAAGCTATTAAAGTGCTTACTAAAAAGGGAGGCTCACATCAGACTGCATGGGTATCCACGTTTCAGGTGCCCATGCCGTCACTCGAGTCTTAGAGAGAAGATGGCAAAAGGCAGTGCCTGAGATTTCGACTCAGACTGATCTGGATTTGAGTCCTGAGACATTCCTTTCACTTCAGAGGCAGTAACAACAAAACCCCATAGAGGCCTGCACGCTCTCACAGAGTTCCCAGTCAGGGTTGGACTTGGTATTCCCACTGAAGGGGATAAACATTCTCTGACAGTCAGGGCATCATCAAAGGGGAAGGCAACTAGGACCCCTACAGGTGCCAGGCCCTGCAACAACCATTTCACAAGCCCATTTAATTCATTTTTCACAGCTGCCCAAGAGGGTGAGGGTCAGAGGTCGTGTGTGAAAGGGCCCTGTGAATTCCATAGGCAAGATTACAGTAGGCATCTTCATCACGGAACCCCTGGAAAGTCTCTATCATATGCAACTTTTGTCTTTGTGTGTGCTTTGTGTGTGTGTTGTATGGACATTTTCATGTCTTTTTCAAGAGCTCATGTACCCCAAGGTGGATAAGGGTGTGATACAAACATATAATCCAGGTAAGGCCCAAATGGCTTGAGGACAGGGGCGGTGGTCGTCAATGTCAGGAGGAGATGATGGAGAACGTAGGACCTTACCAGGCGCAAGAACTGGGGGAAGCACTTCCTGGTGGCACTGTGCAAAGCCAAAAATAGGAAGAAGGGATTGACAGTTCCAGGTTGCCAAGCCTCTTTCCATTTGTGTCTCCCTCTTGCCCTCCTACCTCTTTTTCCTCCTGGGCAGTTCCCACCTAGACAGCCCTGGGTCCCTCCTCCAGGGCCACAAGGAGCCACATCTTGAGCTGAGATTCCTGGCTGCCTCCCCATCCCTGCCTCCCTTCCTTCCTCCAGGTGGCCTCTGAAGGCCCCAGAGAGGAGAGGGAATGAGGTGGGAGCCCGGGACTTGGCTACCTCACTGGGGGCCAGCATTGTGCCAGAACCAGGGTGCCCACAGGATTGGTCCTGCAGGCATCCACGGGGGCAGGAGACCTTGCCCAATAGGAGTAGAGGGTCAGGCTCCAGCTCTTCATGGGGTGCAGGGTCTTTGGCCCCCTTTCAGGATCATCGCCTTCTTTCCCAATGGTCCCTGTGAACCTGTGCCTGTTTTAGTTCCTTGACCGAGGAAACATACCTGTGTTGGGCTACCAGGAGCCCCTGTGGGGGTCCAGGCAGGATGATGTGAGGCCTGCTTCACAGCCTTGCCCTTTTGTCTCCTCAACCCCCTTGCCTCCACCTTGCACTCCTGCCTCGGGAACCCCGCTGCTCACTGGCAATAGTCTGCTATGGCCACTGGACTCAAGGAATGTTGGTTTATCCCAAGGAGGGTCTCAGACACCTGGCTCAGTTATTTTTTTAAAAATTTTTTTATTAAGGTATGATTGATATACACTCTTATGAAGGTTTCACATGAAAAACAATGTGTTTACTACATTTACCCATATTATTAAGTCCCCACATACCCCAATGCAGTCACTGCCCATCAGTGCAGTAAGATACCACAGATTCACTGTTTGCCTTCTCTGTGCTACACTGTTTACCCCATGATCCCCCACTCCACGTACTAAACATAATACACCTCAATCCCCTTGTCTGTCCCCCCCACCCTCCCACACCCCTACCCTTTGGTAACCATTAGTCCTATCTTGGAATCTCTGAGTCTGCTGCTATTTTGTTCCTTCAGTTTTGCTTCATTGTTATAAGCCACAAATGAGCGAAATCATTTGGCATTTGTTGTTCTCTGCTTGGCTTATTTCACTGAGCATAATACCCTCCAGCTCCATCCATGTTGTTGCAAATGGTAGGATTTGTTTCTTTCTCATGGGTGAATAGTATTCCATTGTGTATATGTACCACCTCTTCTTTATCCATTCATCTACTGATGGACACTTAGGTCGCTTCCATATCTTGGCTATTGTAAAAAGAACTGCAGTAAACATAAGGGTGCATATGTCTTTTTCAATATGAGAAGTTGTATTCTTTGAGTAATTCCAAGGAGTGGGATTCCTGGCTCAACTGGTATTTCTATTTTTAGTTTTTTGAGGAACCTCCATATTGCTTTCCACAATGGTTGAACTAACTTACATTCCCACCAGCAGTGTAGGAGGGTTCCTCTTTCTCCGCATCCTTGCCAGCATTTGTAATTGTTAGTTTTTTCTATGCTGGCCATCCTTACTGGTGTGAGGTGATATCTCATTGAAGTTTAAATTTGCATTTCCCTGATGATAAGTGATGTGCAGCATCTTTTCATGTGTCTGTTGGCCACCTATATTTCTTCTTTGGAGAACTGTCTCTTCATATCCTCTGCCCATTTTTTAATCGGGCTATTTGCTTTTAGGGTGATGTAAGTTCTTCATATATTTTGGATGTTAACTCCTTGTCAGATATGTCATTTACAAATATATTCTCCCATACTGTAGGATGACTTTTTGTTCTGTTGATGGTGTCCTTTGCTGTACAGAAACTTTTTAATTGATGTAGTCCCATAAGTTCATTTTTGCTTTTGTTTCCCTTGCTTGAGAAGATACGTTCAGGAAGAAGTTGCTCATGCTTATATTCAGATGTTTGCCTATGTTGTCTTCTAAGAGTTATATGGTTTCACAACTTACAGTCAGATCTTTGATCCATTTCGAGTTTACTTTTGTTTATGGGGTTAAACAATAATCCAGTTCCATTCTCATGCATGTAGCTGTCCAGTTTTGCCAACACCAGCTGTTGAAGTGACTGTCATTTCCCCATTGTATGTCCATGGCTCCTTTATCATATATTAATTGACCATACATGTTTGGGTTTATATCAGGGCTCTCTCTCTCTAGTCTGTTCCATTGGTCTATGGGTCTGTTCTTGTGCCAGTACCAAATTGTCTTGATTACGGTGGCTTTGCAGTAGAATTTGAATTTGGGAAGCATAATCCCCCCAGCTTTATTTTTCCTTCTCAGGATTGCTTTGGCTATTTGGGATCCTTTGTGGCTCCATATGAATTTTAGAATGATTTTCTCTAGTTCGTTGAAGAATGCTGTTGGTATTTTGATAGGAATTGCATTGAATCTGTAGATTGCTTTAGGCAGGATGGACATTTTGACAGTATTAATTCTTCCTATCCATGAGCATGGGATGTGTTTCCATTTATTGGTATCTTATTTAATTTCTCTCATGAGTGTCTTGTAGTTTTCAGTGTATAGGTCTTTCACTTCCTTGGTTAGGTTTATTCCTAGGTATTTTATTCTTTTTGATGCAAGTGTGCATGGAATTGTTTTCCTGATTTCTCTCTCTGCTAGTTCATCATTAGTGTATAGGAATGCCACAGATTTCTGCATATTAATTTTGTATCCTGCAACTTTGCTGCAATCAGATATTAGATCTAGTAGTTTTAGAGTAGATTCTTTAGGGTTTTTTATATGCAATATCATGTCATGTGCAAACAGGGACAGTTTGATGTCTTCCTTACCAATCTGGATGCCTTTTATTTCTTTGTGTTGTCTAATGTCTGTGGCGAGGACCTGCAGAACTATGTGGAATAAAAGTGGGGACAGTGGGCATCCTTGTCTTGCTCCCGATCTTAAAGGAAAAACTTTCAGTTTCTCACTGTTAAGCATAATGTTGGCTGTGGGTTTGTCATATATGGCCTTTATTATGTTGAGGTACTTGCCCTCTATACCCATTTTGTTGAGACTTTTTATCATGAGTGGATGTTGATTTTTGTTGAATGCTTTTTCAGCATCTATGGAGATGATCATGTGCTTTTGTCCTTCTTTTAGTTGATGTGGTGGATGATGTGGATGGATTTTCAAATGTTGTACCATCCTTGCATCCTCGGGATGAATCCCACTTGGTCATGGGGTATGATACTTTTGATGTATTTTTTAATTAGGTTTGCTAATATTTTGTTGAGTATTTTTGCATCTATGTTCATCAGGGATATATGTCTGTAATTCTCTCTTTTTTGTGTTGTCTTTGCCTGGTTTTGGTATTAGAGTGATGCTGCCCTCATAGAATGAGTTTGGAAGTATTCCCTCTTCTACTCTTTGGAAAACTTTAAGGGCCATGGGTATTAGGTCTTCACTAAATGTTTGATAAAATTCAGCAGTGAAGCTATCTGCTCCATGGTTTTGTTCTTAGGTACGGTTTTGATTACCAGTTCAATTTCATTCCTGGTAATTCATCTGTTTAGATTTTCTGTTTCTTTCTGGGTCATCCTTGGAAGGTTGTATTTTTCTAGAAAGTTGTCCATTTCTTCTAGGTTATCCAGTTTGTTAGCATATAATTTCTCATAGTTCTTTGTATTTCTATGGTCCTTAATCATTTTTCCTTTCTCATTTCTGATTCTGTTTATGTGAGTAGACTCTCTTTTTTTTTTGATAAGCCTGGATAGGAGTTTATCTATTTTGTTTATTTTCTTGAAGGACCAGCTCTTGCTTTCATTGATTCTTTCTATTGTTTTATTCTTCTCGATCATATTTATTTCTGCTCTAATCTTTATTATGTCCCTCCTTCTAATGACTTTGGGTCTCATTTGTTCTTCTTTTTCTAGTTTTGTTAATTGTGAGTTTAGACTGCTCATTGGGGATTGTTCTTCTTTCCTGAGGTATGCCTATATTGCAATATACTTTTCTCTTAGCATGGCCTTGGCTACGTCCCACAGATTTTGCGGTGTTGAATTACTGTTGTCATTTTTCTCCATATATTGCTTGATCTCTGTTTTTATTTGTTCATTGATCCATTGGTTATTAGGAGCATGTTGTGAATACTCCATGTGTTTATGGGGATTTTCATTTCCTTTTAAATTTTTTTTCTAGTTTCATGCCTTTGCAGTCTGAGAAACTGGTTGGTACAATTTCAATCTTTTTGAATTTACCGAGGCTCTTTTTGTGGCCTAGTATATTTTGTAGTCTTGAAAATGTTCCATGTGCACTTGAGAAGAATGTGTACTCTGCTGCTTTGGGTGTAGAGTTCTGTAGATGTCTGTTAGGTCCATCTCTTCTAATGTGTTGTTCAGTGCCACTGTCTCCTTACTTATTTTCTGTCTGGTTGATCTGTCCTTCATAGTGAGTAGAGTGTTGAAGTCTCCTAGAATGAATGCATTGCATTCTATTTCCCCATTTAATTCTGTTAGTATTTGTTTCAGGCATGTAGGTTCTCCTGTGTTGGGTGCATAGATATTTATAATGGTTATATCTTCTTGTTGGATTGACCCCTTTATCATTATGTAATGTCCTTCTTTGTCTCTTGTGACTTTCTTTGTTTTGAAGTCCATTTTGTCTGATACAAGAACTGCAACTCCTGCTTTTTTCTCTCTGTTAGTTAGATGAAATATCTTTTTCCATCCCTTGACTTTTAGTCTGTGCATGTCTTTGGGTTTAAAGCGAGTCTCTTGTAGGCAGCATATAGATGGGTCTTGTTTTTTTATCCATTCAGTGACACTATGTCTTTCTATTGGTGCATTCAGTCCATTTACATTTAGGGTGATTATCAATAGGAATGTACTTATTGCCATTGCAGGCTTTAGATTTGTGGTTACCAAAGGTTCAAGGTTAACTTCCTTACTATTAAGAGTCTAACTTAACTCGCTTAATATGCTCTTACAAACACAATCTAAAGGTCTTTTTCTTCCTCCTCCATTCTTCATATATTAGGTATACTATTCTGTACTCTTTGTCTATCCCTTGATTGACTTTGGGTATAGTTGATTTAATTTTGCATTTGCCTTGAAATTAGCTGTTCTACTTTCTTTACTGCAGTTTTATTACCTCTGCTGACAGCCATTAAGCCTTAGGAATACTTCCATCTATAGCAGTCCCTCCAAAGTACACTGTAGAGATGGTTTGTGGGAAGTAAATTATTTTAGTTTTTGGTTATCTGGATATTGTTTAATCCCTCCTTCAAATTTAAATGATAATCTTGCCAGATATAGTAATCTTGGTTCCAGGCCCTTTTGCTTCATTGCATTAAATACATCATGCCACTCCCTTCTAGCCTGCAAAGTTTCTTCTGAGAAGTCTGATGAAAGCCTGATGGGCTTTCCTTTGTATGTGATCTTATTTCTCTCTCTGGCTGCTTTTAATAGTCTGTCCTTATCCTTGATCTTTGCCAATTTTATTACTATACATCTTGTTGTTGTCTTCCTTGGGTCCCTTTTGTTGGGAGATCTGTGAATCTCCATGGCCTGAGAGACTATCTCCTTCCCCAGATTGGGGAAGTTTTCAGCAACTACCTCCTCAAAGACACTTTCTATCCCCTTCTCTCTCTCTCCTTCTTCTGGTATCCCTATAATGTGAATATTGTTCCATTTGGATTGGTCACACAGTTCTCTCAGTATTCTTTCATTCTTAGAGATCCTTTTTTCTCTGTGTGCCTCAGCTTCTTTGTATTCCTCTTCTCTAGTTTCTATTTCATTTATTGTCTACTCCACTGTATCTAGTCTGCTTTTAATACCCTCCATTGTGCTCTTAAACGATTGGATCTCTGACTGGAATTAATTCCTGAATTCTTGAATATTTTTCCATACCTCCATGAGTATGTTAATGATTTTTATTTTGAAGTCCATTTCAGGAAGATTCATGAGGTCGATGTCATTTCAATTTTTCTCAGGACTTGTATTAATAATTTTTCGTCAAACCAGGTTCCTTTGGCATTTCATATTTGTATATGGCGCCCTCTAGTGTCCAGAAGCTCTACTCTCTGGAGCTACTCAGCCCCTGAAGCAATGTTGGGGGTTGCAGGGGAGTGGTATTGGTGCCTGGGGTGAGGAAAGAAGTGTTTCTGCTTCCTGGCTGCTATGCCTGTCTCCACTGCCTGAGCCAGTGGGCCGAGCACACAGGTATAAGCCTCTATGCTTTGCGTTTGTAGTTGCTGTAGACAGATCTTCCCTCTGGATGGCCTAACACCTGGGTAGGATTTGCCGATTTGTAAGCCAGGTGGGGCTGGCCAGGAGAAAGGTGCAGTAGGCTGAGTATCATGGAGGGGCTCCTAGGAGCTGTGTAGCCAGCCCAGGAGCTGGAGCACCTGAAGACTGTGAAAGCTCCCAACCTGCTGGGCAGAGTGCACCTGGACAATTTTGTCTACCTGTCGTTTCTCCTGAGCAGTAAGCTCTGTGCAGTCCTTGCCCCTTTCGCAGCCTTCTTGCTAAGGGCTTCCTTGTTAGGAAGTCTATCAGAATGCCCACCTTTCTTTTGTCCCAGAGCAGCTGGATGTGGATCCCTGCTTTCTGCAAGTGGCTGGAATCTCAGTCTCTCTAGGAATTCTGCCTGTCTTAGCTTTCCAACCCCCTAATCATGAGAGTACCATGAAAGCACCATGAAATGTAAGTTTTGCTCCCAGAGCACATCTCTGGAGTTAGGTATTCAACAGTCCTAGGCCTCCACTCCCTCCCCACTCCGTTTCTTTTCCTCCTGCCGGTGAGCTGGGGTGGGTAGGGAGAGGGCATGGGTCTCACTGGGCCACAGCTTTGGAAAGTTACCCTGTTCTGTGAGGTCTGCTCTTTTCTCCATTTGCATGCAGTCTGGCACAGTCCTCTTTCCTGTTGCTCTTTCAGGATTAGTTGTATTAATTATATTTTCATATTATATGTGGTTTTAGGAGGAAGCCTCTGTCTCACCCCTCACATGCCATCTTTAATCCTCCAGGCAGTTGTTTTTCTACCAAAGTATTTCAAACCTCTGCCCCTTTCCAGAGTTGTGCCTAGAATCCAATAGGTTGGTGAGTTCATTCAAACTGCTGCCAGAATCCCCAGCCATAACTGTCTTCAGTCACATGAACATACAGCTCACAGGGCCTTGATAGGTCTATCACACTCCAGGCCTGCATGGCCTAGAATGCCCATTTTGCCATAGTAAAGGCAGATACACATGTCTCATTCCAGTCCCACCTGACACCCTTTCATACCAACTGGTATAAGGGCTTCAGAACATGTAACCTGCCAAGTGCAGATAAACACTCTCCTGTAGCCTAGAAGACTCAAAAACTCCTGTAGCAATGCTCAAGTTGTAGGGGTAGGAAAGGCCTGGAATTTATCTATAATTGCTTCGGGTATAACTGTGGTCTTACCCGACCAGACACCCCCCAAGAATTTGGCAGACAAAGCAGGTCCCTGAACCTTGATGCTGTTCACAGCCAATACTTTCTCCTGTAAATGTTACAGCAGTCTAGGTGCTGCACCTTCTAGATCTGAAAGAGAATCGGACTTGAGCATGACATCATCAATATAATGGTACAACCGCACCGTTGGCAGTTTCTCCCATGTAGCCAAGTCATAGGCTACAAGTTCATGGTGGGGATGTGGAGGTATCCCTGTGGAAGGATGGTGAAAGTCATTGCTGGCATTCTCACATGAAGGCAAACTGTTCCTGACTTTCCTGCTCAATGTCAATGGAAAAGAAGGCATTAGCAAGATCTACCACATAATGGTATATTCCTAGTTCGTGGCTGAGTGTATCCATCAGGCCTGCAATAGAGGGGATGGCAGCACACATAGGGGATATGACTTTATTCAGTTCTCTGTAAGCCATAGTCATATACCAGGAGCCATATCTGGCTTTTTTACTGACCACACTGGGGAATTGAAAGGACTATGGGTGGGCTTTATGATACCCACCTTTTCCAGCTCCTGGAGAGTTTCTCCAATCTCTTTATGCCCTCCAGGCAGTTTGTATTGTTTGGTGTTGGTCACCCACCAAGGCACAACCAAAGCTATGGGCGAGTACCTAGCATGTCCCCTCAGAACTGCCTTCACCACACATACTCTCAGTCTGAACTCATCTGCAGTGGCCTGCAACCATAGACACTGTAGGATATCAACCCCCAAAATATACTCAGGGATAGGAGATATATACCCAGTATACTCTTTTGGGGGTAGATGCCCTATTCCCAAAAGGATTTGGGCTTATTTCACTATGATAGCCTTACCCCCATGTCCATCTGTGATAGTGGGGGTCCCAGGGAACTGCTCAGGGTTACCATGAATCAGTGAACATTCACCCCTGTGTCCACCAGAGTCAGGACACATTGTATGTTCACTGAGGTCCAATGGATGGCTATTTCAACATGTGGCTTCTGGTCCCCCCTGGTCCCTCAGGGCAGATACCTTGACCTTCCTCTCAGTCAAACCATGTTCCCCAATCACCTTCCTGTGTGGGCTCAAGTGAGGCTGGCTCGCTCTCCAGCAGGAAGTCTTGCAAACACAGAGGCTGGACTTGTGGCTCTGTCCCTGACCTCTGCCTCTCTGGTCTTAATGGCTGAAATTGCTGCTCTGGTTTCAGTTGTTGCCATAGCTCCAGTAAGATCCTATTTGACTTTCTGTCTAATTTCATTCCATCTGCTCCTGCCCGCATTAAATCAACCCACATATGGGTCCTCCTAACCTTCATGGGGCCCTTTAAATTCTTCTTGTGAGTAGCAGTCCTTATTTCTTTCTGTGTTTTCATTGCTACAGCCTCTCCTAAGTCTGCTACTGTACATGTAACCTCGTTAATGGGCTGCTCTCAGTGAGGGGCAAGAATGGCCAAAGAGGGATGTGGAAGCTGTTTGAAGCACAAGATTTCTTATACCTATAATAAAAGGCTCCTCATTTGAGCCATGATTCTCTGGCCTATAGATGGCATTTCTTATGCCTAGCTCTTGTAACACCTGTTGGAGCTCAGCATATGTCTAACATCTAACAGGAGAGGATGGTACATCACCCAGATTGGGCCACACAGCATAAAGTGTAGCCATAAGCCAATAGAGGAAGGAGTGACTCCCTGGGGTCTAATGTGCATTTTGTAATCGCTGCCTCAAGGCAGGCTGCTCTGTCACGGAAGCCAGCTTTCCCATCTCTGATCCCGACAGAACAATTCCATCCACCCCTAAGTCCCACAGACACAGGAGCCAAGCTGATATTGACTCCAAGGCTTCTGCGTAAACCGGGAGCCCAAATCCACCAGCTCAGCCTGAGTATAGGGGGAGAGCATAGAGTTCTCTATGACCTGGGGAGGGTCTGTGCCTCTCCTTAGGGAACTCTTGGATGCTGGGTTTTTATTTTCTTTACAACCACTGGGTGTGCTTTCAATAGAGGAAGGGTCAGTGCCCCTGGCACCACCCCTTCATCCTTCCCCAATGCCTCCATTTCCGGGGCTGATAGCACATTTCTCTCCCTTCCCCTGAGTGCCTCCTCTGCTACATCCTTTATCTTTTCTACTGTGCCTCGCAGCAGTGCTAGCTCAGTCTTCAGCAGCTCTCTTACTTTCACCTCAATGCTTCACAGCTGGCGTTCTCGCGCCACCTCCACCTGTGCTTCCCTCAGGAGTTCGTCTTTTTCCTTGATGGCCTTTTCCTCCTTCAGGGCACCTGGCAGTGCTGCCATCTCATTCTGCAAGGAATCTTTTACCTCTTCAATGGCGCCTCACTGCTGGTGTTCTCGTGCTGCCTCCTTTCCCATCAATGCTATTTCCTTCTTCAGTGAATTCGCATCAGTTTGCAGCTCACATTCTCATGCCACCATTTCTTGGGCCTTTTTCAGGAATGTGTCCTTCTCTTCTGTAGACTTTTTTAATACTGTGAGAAGCAGCCAACCCACAGTCCCCACTGCCTCACAGACACTCTGTCTCTCAAAACACCTACCTACTATACCAAGGGCTATCCTTACTGCCTCAGCTATCACTTCCACTTGCCTCCAGTCCTGGGGTGGGGCCCAGCCCTCTAGAAAGCAAGCCCGCTCAGACCACATATGCATTGGGTGACAGTCCACTATATCCCCATTCATAGGGACAGCCCACTGAAGCACCCCTCCCATAAGGGCAGCCTGTCTTCTCCTTGGTCAACAATGAACCCTGCCAACTTCGCCAATTACCTTGCCCATGGGTTCCATCCCCCAGCAAGTTTGCTATGGCTTCAGTGTGACCAAAGAAATGACAGTAGAACGTTCTTTGAGGTGAAAGCATTTATTTCCCGGCTTGTTCTCCTGGCAGTAGATTGAGCACTAGTGTCTCTACCTCCGCCCAGAGCACTGGGCTGAGCTCTCTATTAGCGCAATAATAGCTTATTGCCTACAGGTGTGGAAGTGGCAGCCCAGCAACAGGCCAGTTACATCATCAGGTGGTTTAAGTTCAGTGAGGATCCTGGCCACGGGAACCCCAACTTCCCTACAGAGGTATTTAAGGAACTGACTAATATAGATTGTTAGAAGTTCCACTTCTGGCATGGTAGCAGGAAGAACTCTTTTGATCTGCTGCCCAGTAAAAAATGAAAAAAATGGTGAGAATTATTTTTAAAAAACACCTAACCATTTAAATTGTCTAGAAATGGTCCTAAGTGCATACATCAAGTGAAGAAATATTTACTCAAGAAAATCTACTAAAATTTGATAGAGACAGTGAAAATCTGTGGCATTTGAACCATGACCTATACCCTCCCTCACCATTCTTATGTAAGCAGAGAGAAACTCCACTCCAGACTGGTGCAATTAAAGAAACAGGGCTCCTTCTTCCCCCAGCTCCCTGAGGGATTTTTCCAGAAACAGCAAAGCATCAGTATTTCTCATATTGTCCCCAGCTATCTTTTGCTGACACTAAGTTCCAGGTGAGTACTGTCCAAAGGTTCCCATCTTCCCTGCAGTCTCCACTCAGGATTACCTTGGATACAGCACTGCTGAGAATATGGAGCCCCAACTTGGTAAGAGGTTCCACAGTGGAAGATGCAGAACAAGAGACCTGAAACTACTGCCCCTTTTCAACTGAATGCCCAGCTCCTATCAGGAGTGTCACTCATTGAAAAGCTCACCATTCACAGCTTGCGATCCATAGCTGAGAGGTTTTTTGCCTTTCAAAACAGGGCTCAGTGTTAATTTCCAAAGGAAGTGAATCAACTTCCAACAAAGTCTGAAGTTGAAACCTACATAGGCTCTCTCAAAAATAATGGAGTTTGTGGTTAAAAGCAATTAAGAGGAAATTGGTAGAATCATTAGAAATAAAAGAAACTGTAGGAAAGCTAGTTTACCAGAGACAATCAGGAAAAGGGACAACTAAGAAGACCCCTCTTGGGATCCAAACAAATCTCAAACACTGACCTCAAAACTACCCATCAAAGGAGCCCAAATTTAATTGGCTCAGTATGTTGAGCAATTTATGCCATGGCCAGCAGTTAGTGATTAACAGCTGAGTGTGGTCAAGGGAAAGAAACAATCAAAGAGAGCCCCACAAAAAGCAGCCATCCCAGGGCACCTGTAGATGTATCCAAGCCTGTACTTTGTTCCCTGCACAGCAACATCAGATGTTCCATGCTTTGAAGGAGGATAGACTTCAGTAAAAGAATCCAACCAGTCACTAAACAAACAAAAGAATAAATAACAATAACAAGCACCAGAGGAATGGCCAGTACCCAGAGTTGCTACAATATAGTGTCTAAAAGGTGCAGTTTCCCCCAAAAAATGAGACATGCAAAAAAAACAGGAAAGTCTGACCATGGTTTTGATTTGCTCCTATTTACTGCATTGGTGAGAAAGGGATGCCACCCTAAATAGTATGTGATGGCCAAACCCACAATACCTGACACCAGAAAGTTAACAAGTTTATTAATCAAATATACAGCCCCAAAGGAGGGCATAGCAGTCCACACAGGGCCACATGAGGGTTGCACTTGGGAACAGAGTGAACAAGCATGGACTCTGAGTGGCAGGCTTGGTAGTAGTAGCAAGAGGGTGAGATGACCCTTAGTTCCTTCAGGATGTGATTGGTTTGAATAATTTTACAGTCTGTCAAGGGAGTGAAACCCATCAGGCTGTGGACTAGATGGAGTAGCTCCCAGAGAGAGGCCCATAAGAGAACTAGCTAGGTGGAAAGGCTTTCTCACTGGCTAGGGGACCTTACTGGGCAAGAGCAAAGGAAGTCATACGTAGGCTTTTGAGGCCATATGAGGCTCAAAGACGTCAAGGCAGCACATGACATCTTAAGCATTGCGATACAAGCCCATTCAGTGGGGAAAAAAAACCGGTCAAAAGTAACTGCCTGGTTTTCCATGTGGGCACCTGTTTGTGCAGCATAGCAGGTCAGTAGATAAAAAATTGCAACTGGCCAAAGAAGCTGGTTCTATTGCTGCTGCAGGCTAAGCAGGAAAGACAACCCATATTTAATGGTCAGGACCATCCTGAGCCTGATGATACTTTTCTGTCATTTCAGTTGTACATAAAACACCCATAAAAGAACAAGGAAAACTTCTTAGCAATCAGGTCAAATCAAAACACAATGTACTGCCATAGTAAAGAGGAAATATTCAGTTTGGTGATGGCCTGCCTTCAGGAGCAAATCCATCGAAGAATGAAACCAGCTTGCTGGCTTCAGTTTATAAAATCATTAAAGGAAGCACATTCAAGAGAGAGAAAATGTGTCAAAACAGTAGAATTAGAGATGGTATGGATAATTTGATCACATCAACACCAGGAACAAGACAAAAAACTAAAAAACAAATATGTTGAAAGTTGTTGGCTATGAAATGGCAAATCAACACATAAAACAAAGTGGAAAATTAGAATATAATCCTTCCTCTGGCAGTCCGCTGAGGACTACATGGTGAAGGACCATATTTTTTCCTGTCAACCTTTTTTTACCAGTGAATAAAAATGACACATCAGAATCAGACTCTCCAGGACAGGTTGTGGAAACTGAAGAGATAGTAAAACCACTTGATACAGAACAAGTGGATGAGACTACTACCAACACTACTGAACCAACTAATGGCATGGTTTATTCAAGTCAAATAGTTTAAGTGAGGTATTTATAAATAATAGTTTAGAAGAAGCAGAAGAAACAGTTCATTAGGATATCCCATCCTTTAAGCACCAGCAACTCTAGGTAGTGGTTATTCATCAGCTCCTGCAGAGGCCACCTATGAATATGATGGGAAAGTATTTGACTCCTACATTTCATAAAGCATGTTCCATTATTAACAGAACAACTAAATAGGAAATCTGCTTTTCTGTTGGAAATAAGGAGCAAACCATAATTCTGCCCACTTTTAAACCTGTGTAAAACCCCAGTACACTGTAGTCTAAATGAACTAGAAGATGCAACACTTACTTTTCCAGTCCTTTCAAAGATAACATTTATCAGATACATGTGAGATTAAGACTTTGCTTCAGGGAATTCTTAAACACAATTTCTCAGATGTATAAGATCATTCTCTTCACTGCTGCTAATATGTAAATGCAGGTAAGTTACTGAACATATTAGATCCTATAAAGGACAACTTGTCAGGCACTCACCTTTTTGTGAATATTGTGTTTGTGTATAAGGAAACCATACAAAGGACTTAAATATCCTTGAAAGAGATCTTTCAAAAACTATAACAATTGACAACTCACCATGAGCCTTTCCATAACAGCTTTTTAATGGAATCCCTATAAAAAGCCAGTTTATAGACAAAAATGTCGATGAACTTAAATTGATTCCATTTCTGGAGAAGACTGTAGAACTAAATGAAGATGTTTGACCTCACATTAGAGGAAGATTTTGCTTGCATGATTTGCTGTCCCCAGATTAAATATGGAGACTTGTCAAATCACTGAGGGGAGAGAGAGTGCAGAGTCCTTTTGGACTTAGACAAAAACACTGTCATTACTTGAAATTTTGCAATTTGTACCCCATCTTACTTTCCTTATCTTTGATGCCCAGTGGTAATCAAGGTTACACAGAAAGACTTCATACATCTCAGAATGAATACACAAAGTAGGTAGGCTAAAAGAGGAGAGTCTTTAGAACTAGTGCAACTCCAGTAAAATTTTTATGTATAGGGCATCTGTAGTTTATACAGAATTCTGTTTCTGCCACAAGTAGCTTTGACCTGTAGTCACAAAGGATTTTAAAATAAAAAAAGAGAAAAATTGACTTGTTTTTCTCTCTGGTATTCTAAGGGAGTTTGAAGCCACATTCTGTAACTGTAATATTCTCATCTAAATAGAAATTGCCTGTAAAAATTGTTTCATGTTTCCTGTTAGGGTTTATAATTTTATTTTATATGCTTTTTTAACCTGTATTAGGTTAGCATTTCATTGTGCATTCCTTTGGGTTGGGCACTTTGAAATTTTTTAGAAATAATCAGTTTTTATCTTTTATACACTTGAATGCCATTTTTCTACTTTTTGTTCCTACATATTACATATTTGTTTGAAAACAATTACTTTCAGCCCTTGTAAGTTTTATTTACAAAGGTATGCATTTATATTTTCTTTCTGTAATAGTTTACTTTAGGTAAGATATTTTCAAAACTGAAGAGACTGAGTAGATGAGAATATATGAATGGCTAATACCCCAAATATTTAAACCATTGTGATGACATATACTCCAAATTGTAGTATCTTGCAATGGCACACAGATTTAATGGTAAAGGTATACCTCAGATTTCATTGTTCACTAATCTCTAAAGAGAATGAGTTTGGCCATGTTTTGGGCTTGATTTGGTTACTTCTGCCATTAGTTTTCTCTAGTAATGAAGTATTACCTAGCACAGTGAGTTAGTATTTTTAGTTATTTTGAATGGGCTGGTAGTACCTCTGTTATGTTCTTGGTTATAATCAGTTTAAAATTCTGTGTAACATTTCTGGTAACTAAGAGTAGCTATACATAATCCTGTGGCATAGTATACATTCAAGCCACCAATGTAGTTAATATGTCCTCACAATAGTTTCTATGCTATATGAAAGTAATCTTTGAGTCTTGATTCTCCATTAAAGCTACAACAAGAGATTTGTACATTTTTATTTTTTATTAATGTATCATTGATATACAATCTTATGCTTAGGTTTCACATAAGCAACATTGTGGTTACTACATTCCCCCCAAATATCAAGTCCCTACCACATACCCCATTACAGTCACTGTCCATCAGCATAGTAAGATGCTCTAGAGTCCCTAGTTGTCTTCTCTGTGCTATCTACACTGCCTTCCCCATGCCCCCCCCTATATTATGTGTGCTAATCATAATGCCCCTTAATCCCCTTATCCCTCCCTTCCCACCTATCCTCCCCAACCCCTTTCCCTTTGGTAATTGCTAGTCCTTTCTTGGGTTCTGTGAGTCTGCTGCTGTTTTGCTCCTTCAGTTTTTTGCTTTGTCGTTATACTCCACAGATGAGTGAAATCATTTGGTACTTGTCTTTCTCCACCTGGCTTATTTCACTGAGCATAATACCCTGCAGCTCCATACATGTTGTTGCAAATGGTAGGATTTGTTTTCTTCTTATGGCTGAATAATATTCCATTGTGTATATGTACCACATCTTCTTTATCCATTCATCTACTGATGGACACTTAGGTTGCTTCCATGTCTTGGCTATTGTAAATAGTGCTTTGATAAATATAGGGGTGCATAAGTCTTTTTGAATCTGTGATCTTGTTTCCTTTGGGTAAATTCCTAGGAGCGGAATTCCTGGGTCAAATGGTATTTCTATTTTTAGTTATTTGAGGAACCTCCATACTGCTTTCCACAATGGTTGAACTAGCTTACATTCCCACCAGTAGTGTAGGCAGGTTCCCCTTGCCAGCATTTGCTGTTGTTTGTCTTTTGGATGTTGGCCATCCTAACTATTGTGAGGTGTTATCTCATTGTGGTTTTAATTTGCATTTCCTTGATGATTAGTGATGTGGAGCATCTTTTTATGTGCCTGTTGGCCATCTGAATTTCTTCTTTGAAGAAATTCTGCCCAAGTTTTAACAGGGGTTATTTGCTTTTTGGGTGTTGAGGCGTGTGAGCTCTTTATATATTTTGGATGTTAACCCCTTATCGGATATGTCATTTACAAACATATTGTCCCATACTATAGAATGCCTTTTTTGTTCTACTGATGGTTTCCTTTGCTGTACAGAAGCTTTTTAGCTTGATGTAGTCTCATGTGTTCATTTTTGCTTTTGTTTCCCTTGCCCGAGGAGATGTGCTCAGGAAAATGTTGCTTGTGTTTATATTCAAGAGATTTTTGCCTATGTTTTCTTCTAAGAGTTTTATGGTTTCATGACTTACATTCAGGTCTTTGATGCATTTCGAGTTTACTTTTGTGTATGGAGTTAGACAATGATCCAGTTTCATTCTCTTAACGTGTAGCTGTCCAGTTTTGCCAACACCAGCTGTTGAAGAGGCTATTATTTCCCCATTGTATGTCCATGGCTCCTGTATAAGAGGTTTATATTTTTATAGTAATGTGAAATCTCCTTTAGGGGACACTTTTCTATGGAAGGTATAATATGCAAAAATGAATATGCTTTGTCTTTTGACTGTAGTAACTTGAAGCAGGCTCAGAATGTTTTGTGTAAAGGGTGTCAAAAAACACTTTCTAATAAAGAAGGTCAATACTTTGTATGCTTGTTTAAAAGGTACAGTATTGGAAACTAAAAGTGTGGACAACTGATAATTGATGAGTATTTTACTTAGTGTTTATGCATATTAGTGGCTTACTCATACAACTTATTTCACACATTAGATGCAGTTTCATTTTCATATGAATCCTTAAAGCAAAGAAAAGATATAACTTTCTATTATTTATTTTAAAGCCATGTATTATTGAAATTTTTAGCATATTAATGAAGATTGTAACATTTCATCAGGTTGAGCTTTTTCTTATTACATTAGAATGTTGAGTGCTGAACTATTTAAAAATTAGCTTTTTTAATAAGCCTATTTTGTAGAAAATTCTTATTTGTTAAAAATTAATAAATCATGGCAGATTTTCTGCAAAAGAAATCAAAATCATTTTCAAGTTGGAATATTGTTTTTTTAACTGAAAGGTGTTTTGCTTGAAGGAAATATCACTACTCTTTTATTTTAACAAGAATTGTTGAGATTTATGTATTGTTAGGGCATCTAGTCATCTGTATGCATTTTGACATCTGTCTTTCTTGAAATAAAATTTGCGAAATGTTTAAAAAAAAAAGGAACTGCCTGTGAGAGTGACCAGCTGTATGATTAAACAAACACTGATTTCAAAATTAGCCATTATAAGTATGTTCAAGGAACTAAAGGAATCACTATTAAAGAAGTTCAGAAAGGTATGATGACAATGCCTCATCAAAAAGAATAGCAATGAAGAGATAGAAATGTATCAATGAAGAAAAGTATCAGTGAAGAGATATAAAAAAGAATCAAATGGAAATTCTGGAGTTGAAAAATACAATAACTTAAATGCAAAATTCATTAGAGGTGTTCAAAAATAGATTAGGAAAAAATTAGAATTAAGAATTAGCAAACATGAAGATAGACTGATCAAATAGCAGATAGACAAAGAATAAATACAAGTGAATAGAATGTCAGGAAATGTGGGACATTAATTGCACCCAATGTGGCAAAGAGATACCAGAGACATATCATACTAAAAATAGTGAAATCCAAAAGCTAGGAGGAAAATCTTAAAATCAACAAGAAAAGAAGAAACCTGTCCCTTATGAGGGCATCACAATAAGATTAACAGATGACTACCCATCAGAAACAATGGAGGCCAGAGGCAGTGAGATAAAGTGCTCAAAGAATAAAACTGTCAACCAAGAATCCCATATTAGAGTGATCTTTCAGAAATGAAGGTAAAATAAACACATTCCAGAAAAGTAAAAGCTTGCAGAATTGGTTCCTAGCATAATTGCCATACAGGAAATACTAAAGGAAGTTCCTCAGGGTGATAGTGGGTGACCTCAGATAGTAATTCGAACACACACACGAAACAGTAACTATCTAATTATAGAAGACTGTATATATGCATATTTGTTCATGTTTCTTAACTAATTTAAAAATTAATTTTATAAAACAATGTGTACATAATACACTGTTAGGTTAGGCCAATAACATAAATGTAATTTATTTAGCAGTAAAAGCACAAAGGAGATGGGTGGGAGCAAAGCTGCATTGGGCTAAGGAAATTAGTCCAGATGGTAACTTGAATTCATAGGAACAAATGAATAGAAACAGCTCTGATAGTTAAGAAAGTTAATATGACAATAATTATACATACTTGTTCTTCATTTCAGATTCTTTAAAAGAAATAAAATTATATAAAGTAGTAAGTATAATAATGTATTCCTAGGTTTGTGACATTTATTATTTAACACATATAACAATAATACCACAAAATAAGGTAAAGGGAGTACAACTATATTGAAGTAGTGGTTTCTATGTGTAACTGAAATTAAGTTAGTATAAATCCAAAGCTGGTTCTGAAAAGGTAACATATTGCCACATTATTTACCATAGTCAAGATATGGAAGAAACTTAGAAACTTAAGTGTCCATCCATAGATGAATGCATATATATGTGGCATATATATGTATGTGTGTGTATATATATATATATATGTATATATATATAATGGAATATTACTTAGCCATATAAAGAATGAAATCTTACCATCTGTGACAACATGAATAGATGTAGTATTATGAAGTGAAATAAGTCAGACAAAGACAAATACCACATGATTTAACTCACATGTGGATTCTAAAAAAAATAAAACAAATGATCAAATAAACAAATGAGACAGAAACAGATTCACAAATACAGAGAACAGGGTGATGATTGCCATAGGAGAGAGAAACGGGGCACTTGGGTGAAATAGGTGAAGAAGATAAAGAGGTTCAAACTTCAAACTATAAAATAACCATGGGGATGGAAGTACAGTAGAGAGAATACAGGCAATAATATTGTGATTTCTTTGTATGTTGACAGATGGTAACTACGCTTACCAAGGTGAGCATTTACTAACGTACACAATTGTTTAATCACTATGTTGTACATCTGATACCAATATAATATTATATGTCAACTATATTTCAATAAAAAGGATGCATATGTTGAGACCTAGAGCAACCACCAAAAAACAAAATAAAAAAATAAAATGAAAATGAGGAGTCTGGCTCCTGTTTAAAAAGTTATGTATAATTTTTCAGGCCTGAACACAGGCAATTACAAAAGCCCTACCTGGCAGACCTCACAAGAGACTGCTGCTCTCTCCACACCAGACTTGTACAACCAGTACATTGAAGTCTCTGAAAAGAGTTGCTGTCAAGGAATCAGAATCTCCTTGCTGGCCATGCTCTTACACATAGCTGCATTCCTAGCCCAGGTGCCTCCGTTTGTAGGCCTCTTTATCAGGTGCCTTTGACACAGGCCTTCCTTAGGCACTTCTGCTGAAATCTCCTTGGAGGAATGGAGAGAGAAGAAACCTTGCAGACACTTTCTCCTGTCTGAATCAGCACTCATTACACTGCTAGTCCTTCCCCCCTCCTATTGCCCAGCTCCCAAGTTCATAAATGCAGGAACGTTTTGTTCAGGGGTCTCTCCACAGTAAGACAATCCCCATGTGTGTGACCACCTATACTAGTGCTGGTCTATGGCCAAAAATGGAATAGGGAGGAGTTTCCAGTTTCTTTAGTTGAGCTTTGCTTATCTTACTGCATAAGTGTTTTAAGGCTTGAGCGTTACTTTGATTCTGGCTTGTTGTCCATAGCAACTACTCTGACTCCTTGCAGATCAGCTTTCTCTCCAGCCCCACGGAGCTCCTCACAAATTGGTGTAGTGAGCTAGGTAGCTAACTAAGCTCAATACCATTCTAATAAAGCAAAAAGCCTGAAGCTCCATGCAGTACCTTTGGAAAGTATCAGCAGAGGCTGCAGGCATGTTAAAAAGATACCACAGTGAGATATCACCTCACACCAGTTAGGATGGCCAACATCCAAAAGACTAGGAACCTCTTTATTCCTGGGACTGTGGTACCTGTTTCTCAGTCCTCGGCATGTTTTTGGTCAGTGGTGAAGGGAGTATGGTAGAGACAACTTGGTGTGGTCCTTACAGGTTCTCTGAAACAAAGTCATTGACTTTCTCTATGACTGGTTAATTAACTTTTAGTTGTTATGTTGCCTCACAAGCTAGATAGAAAAGAAGCAGTCCTGTCTTAAATGCAAATCAGACAATGGGAACTCTTGGTTGGAGATGACTCTACCACTAATTTGTGTGAAGTTTGGCAAACCAATTCGGTGCTCTGGGCCATTTATTTTCTGTGTGTCTGGTTATTTACCTTATTACATTCCTTTTAAGACTGCACCTGAGGTGGCAGTTAGTTGACCATCTCAAAAAAAATCAATGTTTTCTGAAAATGCCATGCTCCCTTCTTGAGGTGGGATGAGAGACAAAATCAAAAACATTGAAATTGGGTTGATGATAAAGGGATTTATCAGTGTTACTTTTCTGAAACATAATATTTCTTAATTCATTTGCTATATTTCTTTTTCTAAAATGTTTTTCACAGTTACAAAACATTTACTTTTCAGGATGAATGTGAAAAAATGTTATCCATCATTTTAAGAATTTTTTCACATTTGATTAATTTATTCAGTGGGTCTAAATGGAACAGAAAGTCTTAATGTATTCCAATCATCCTAAGAAGCCTGCCTGTTTAAATGTCTTTCATAGTTGCTTTAAAAAATTCTTTTATTTTATTTTTTTTGTTTTGGTATCATTAATATACAATCACATGAGCAACATTGTGGATACTAGATTCCCCCCACTATCAAGTCCCCACCACATACCCCATTACAGCACTGTCCATAAGCATAGTAAGATGCTATAGAATCACTACTTGTCTTCTCTGTGCTATACTGCCTTCCCCGTGCCCCCCTGCTACATTATGGGTGCTAATTGTAATGCCCCTTATTCCCCTTTTCCCTGCCTTTCTACCCACCCCTCAAGTCCCTTTCCCTTTGGTAACTGTTAGTCCATTCTTCGGTTCTGTGAGTCTGCTGCTATTTTGTTCCTTCAGTTTTTGCTTTGTTCTTATGCTTCACAGATGAGTGAAATCATTTGGTACTTGTCTTTCTCCACCTGGCTTATTTCACTGAGCATAATACTCTCTAGCTCCAATCATGTTGTTGCAAATGGTAGGATTTGTTTTCTTCTTATGGCTGAATAATATTTCATTGTGTATATGTACCACATTTTCTTTATCCATTCATCTATGATGGACACTTAGGTTGCTTCCATTTTTTGGCTATTGTAAATAATGCTGCAATAAACACAGGGGTGCATATGTCTTTTTAAGTCTGAACAGTTGTATTCTTAGGGTAAATTTCTAGGAGTGGAATTCCCGGGTCAAATGATATTTCTATTTTTAGTTTTGTGAGGAACCTCCATATTGCTTTCCACAATGGTTGAACTAATTTACATTCCCACCAGCAGTGTAGGAGGGTTCCCAGAGAGCTCTTTTGTCCTTTTTGTCTTGTAAGGACACGGTGAGAAGACAACTATCTGTGAGTGAGGAAGCAGGCCCTCATCAGATTTTGAATCTGCTGGCACCTACATCTTGAACTTTCAGCCTCCTGAATGATAAGAAAAAAATTTCTGTTATTTAAAAACCTATGTTTATAAACCAGTGTTTATAAGTCAATCTATGATAATCTGTTACAGCATCTTGAAGCGACTAAGATACCCTCTAAGATTGGGAACAAGGCAAGGGTGTTTGCTCTCACTGTTCTTATTCAACATAAAGCAAGATAGAAAAGTCTTACAGATTGGAATAGAAGAAAGAAATCTGGCCCTGTTTGCAGGTGATATGATTATTTATGTTAGAAATTCCCAATGGATCTACCAAATAAATTTCTGGAACTAATCAGTGATTTGAACAACATTTCAGGATAAAAGATCAATATGTAAAAAGCAATCATATTTCTACACATTAACAATAAACATGTGGAAGCCAAAAATTTTAAATATAAACCATTTACATCCACTCCAAAGAAAATGAAATGTGGAGGTATGCATATAACAAAAATTGTACAGGTTCTGTATGTTGAAAATTACAAAATACTGATGAAGGAAATCAAAGACGGCGTAATATTTGGGAAGATATGCTGTGTTCATAGACGGGAATTCTGAACACAGTAAAGATGTCAATTCTCTCAAAATTGATCTATAAGTTTAACTGATTTCCTATCAAAATCCCAGCATACTTTTGCAGACATAGACAAGCTTATTCTAAAATTCAAATGAAAAGACAAAGGAGCTAAAATACCTGAATCACCATACTGACATTAATAGGTAATATATCAGTTACAGTAATCAAAACCATGCGGTATTGGCAATGGGAGAGACACATGGATGAATGAAACAGAATGATGAACAGAGAAATAGAACCACAGAAAAATATTCAACTGAGTGTTGACAAGCAAAAGCAATTCAATGGGTGAAGGATGATCTTCAACAAATGGTCCTGCAGTGATTGACCATCTATAGCAAAGAAGTCAAAATCACCCTAAACCCTGAATTTTATACAAAAATTAACTCAAAATAGATCATGTACTTAAATATAAAATGCAAAACTATAAAACTTAGGGAAAAAATGGAAGAAAAAAATCTTTAGGATCTAGGGCTAGGCAAGGTAGTTGTTAGACGTGAAGCCAGTAGCATGATCCATAAACGGAAAAAGTTAAAAATTGGCATTTATCAAAATGTAAGACTTTTGTTCTGATAAAAACACAATTAGAAAGATGAAAGGATAAGTTATACACTAGGGAAAATATTTGAACACCACAAATCTGATAAGGGACTAATATCTAAGATATATGTAAAGGAGTCTCAAAACTCAACAGTAACAAAAGCAATCCAATTAGAAAATGCTCAGACACTTCACTGAACAGGATTAGAGATGGCAAATAAGCACATGAAAAGATAAGCCACTAGGGAAATATGAATTAACACCACAATACTGTATCACCACACACATATCAGGATGACTAAATTTTTTAAGTAGTAATATGAAACACTGGTAAGTATATAGAGAAACTATTTTACTGCCGGGACTGTAAAATGACACTGCCACTCTGGAAAATAGTTAGGCAGTTTTTATAATACCAAGTATTCAATTACCATATAACCTATCAACGGTACCCTTAAGCATTTATCCCAGATAAATGAAAATGCATGTTAACAAAAGAAACTGTACATGAATGTTCATAGAAGCCTGATTCATAATATCAATAATTGAAAATAACCCAGATATTTATCCTTCAATGGGCAAATGACCAAATAAATGTGGTACAACCCTACTATGGAACATTACTCAGCAAAAAAAGAACAATCAATACAAATAAAAACTTGGATAAGTCTTGGAGGAATTATGCTTTGTGAGAAAAGCCAATCCCAAAAGGTCACAAACTGTATGCTTCCTTTAATGTAACACTCTTGAAATGACAAAATTGTAAAAATGGAGAAAATTTAGTGATTGCCAGTAGTAAAGGATGAGGGTAGGTAGTAAGTTGGGTGTAGCTGTAGAACAGCATGAAGGATTCTTGTGGTGATGAAAGTCTTCTGTACTTTGACTGTTGATAAATATGTTCATGAGATTGATTGTGACAATAATTTCACCAGTGTATACATTTGTCAAAACTTATTAATTGTAAAACTTTAAATATGTGCAGTTTATTGTATGTCATTTATACCTCAATAAAGCTGGTTAAAGAAAGGCAGACTATGAAATACTAAGATGGTCTATGCATTAGATATGTATATAGTATGTATGCATATTACATTTGTATATATGTATACAATAACAATTGCATACAATATGTAATTGTTGAAAAGAGTGAGTTGGTAAATATAGTGATATGGAAACAGATCATGTTATGTTACAAAAAAAAAGCAAAATGCAGAATGGCATATATCCCATGGCCCCATGTTTAAAGCAGAATGCATGTGTGAAATCAATATGTAAAAAATGTGGAAAATATGCCAGTAACTAACAGAATATCTGGATAGGCAGGCAGGAGGTGTAGGTGGTAGAAATATAGGACCATATCAACTTCTATATTATTTAATTTTCTTTAAAAACATACACTATATTTGCTATCAGAAAAAAGAGAACATTTTGAAAACATATAGGATATCTTCTTAAAAGTTATCTTTTAAATGATGAAAAAATATTTTTGACATGGAAGTGTTCAAATATATTGTTGAATAAAATAATCTTACTCTCAAATAGTACTTACTAATATATGTGTGAAAATTTGTGAAGCATAAAACTACAGACATTAACAATGAGTATCTCTGGTGTGTTACACTGTCTTCCTTATATATCTTCTTGTATTTTTGAATTTTCTATAAGCATATGTGATTATTTTACAGAACAGTTTTTTTTTGCTTTCATTAATCTACAATTACATGAACAACACTATGTTTACCAGGCTCCCCCCTTCACCAAGTCACCCCCACTCACCCTACTACAGTCACTGTCCATTAGCACAGCAAGATGCTACAGAACAGTTTTGACAATAAAGACATTATAATCCTAATATATCTGGTGCTCTCAGGTCCCTTTGCTATCCTTCTGTCTTACTAAGATAATGGAAACCCATAGACTACTTTTCCCAGGTTCCGTTTCTAGCTTGGTGTCTTTTAGGTTATGTCAGTGGGAGGCACTGTTAGGAGGTAGAGAAAGACAGAAGCCATTGTTCTTTTTCTTTTTTTCCTTTTCCCTTCCCTTTCCTTCCTTTCCTTTACTTTCCTTTATTTTCCTTTCCTTTCCCTTCCTTTTCTTTTCTGGATACACTTTTTGCCCTGCAGAAGTACTAGTGGGGAGGTGGGTCCTCAGCAGGAGTATGGGTTCCTCTGTGGAAGTGTAGTCTACTTGGTTCCTGTTCAGGCAGAAGGGTTCAGGCTGTGGGAGCAAGTCACAGACGCTCTGACAGCCTCAGCAGCAGTGTTCTCCTGGCTCTAGCAGTGACAGTGGGAGTTCCAGGATCCTTGGTAACATAGCACCTATGCTCTGATCCCTGTAGCTTCAGGGCACTCAAGGATTTGGGCTCTGAAGACAAAACTGGAAGGTAACCTCGAACATGTGGGCTTCCGTAACATCAGTGTTGCTCTTTTTCACACAGACGAATACAGACATATACTTACACCTTAAAACAAATTAACAGTAATGAGAATATGTTGGTTTTGGGGTGTTATGCTAGTATTATTAGAGTTCTTTGCTCACAAGAATATTCCACGCAGGAGGCCCCCTCTGGACAATCCTCATTCTTTTCTCTTTATTCTTGGATTTCTATTGCATTTTCACTGACAAGATTCCTCCCTTGATATAGACATTCCTTTGCTGATTCTTTTCCTCTGTCCTATCCTCAATCTGGCATTTTCAAATATTGCCCATTCCAAACAAGTTTTCAAGCCCTCTTGGAGTGTTCGGAGGGATACAATGGCACTACAGGCAAGGGCAGTAAGTAAGTAGTCCTGAAACCAAAATCTGTTGAAAAGCACTGCTTTAGTAGAGAAGCAAGAGTTAAACAAAGACCAATGCCCCAAGGATTTTCTCAGAGCATAGAGAATCCATGCTAGATTTCTTATCCATATTCACATACATTAGTGGATAGTGTATATCTTCAGATATTCTATAGTTCATTTTGGGCTTTGTTTTCCCTTCCCTCTTACTATTCCTTCATTAGCCTCTTGCTACGGAGACCTAAGTGGGTTAATACTAGACACTTTTAATCATTGTGACTCTGTTTAAATGGCTCCCTGTATGGTAGGTTAGTCTTTCCTACTTACACTTCTTTTTCAGTTTCCTGGAAATTCTCAGATGTTTTCATTTCAACTGAATTCACATTTTGTACTTATGTACTCAGGAAATTGAGGTACACATAAGGTAAGGAACTTATTTGAGATCCATGACTAATAAGTGGCAGAGCTGGGAAATAAATTCATCTATCAGACTGCCTGTCCTATTGAGAGTATCAAATATATAAATATCCTGGCTTATGCCTCACTGACAATTTATAAAGGCTAAACAGTGGGATACACACACACACACACACACACATTCTCACTAGAAAATGATGATGACCTCTATTCAAAGTACACACAGTTATAATTCTGGTCCTGCCTGGTCCTTCTTATATGGGTCCCCTGGAGAGTAAGATGACACCTTCTTGCTTTACACTCCTCAGGAAAGACCACAAAGGGTCCTGCTCTTTGTTAATCCCAAGAAGAGGTGTATCTACCCGGCAGCTCGAACCTGCTGTCTCAGAGCGTGGCAAGAGCTGTTTATTTTTTTAAATTACCTATGTACTCTGATAATATAGTTGTCAGGTCTTCACCAACCTTACTTCTATTTTAAATTATCTTCCTATAATATTATCTTAAGTGGTCTACCTCAAGTATCATTAGCCATTAGCAATGTGTAGGTTTCAGTATGGACTCAGGAACATAAAATCCCCAAAGCGGCAAACTCAAGACTTGTATCCCCATGGGCCATGAATTAGAGCGTTGTCTGTGGGAGTTCTTATCTGCACTGAAAGTATTTTGCCCTCACTGCCATGGTCCCACACATTTGACCAGAGCGTTCTCAGCCCCCTTAGGCCCTTACAGCTACTCACTGACTAGTTTGCCTTTGTATCTGAGTGCTCAACTCCAGTAAATTCTTTACTCCTACTCTTGTGCTTACCATGGGCAACCAATATGCATTCTTAGGGTCATACTGCTTGTTTATCGGCATTACTGGATATTGGTCACGGCCTACACCTTAGGGATTGTTACATGCTTTGTATACTATCAAATAAAAATTTGCTTTGCATAACTTTGTCTCCAACATGTGTCATATATTATTGACTCACTAGTAAGGGAACCAGTGAGATAACAAAAATACTCAAAAGAAAGTATGCCAGGTCAAAAGGGTTAGTGAAATGGAATGGTTGCAAATTTGAGGACTAGGAATGCTTACATGAACAATAAGGCTTTCATACTAATTAGATTTCACAAAGTCTTCAACACATAATGTCCTTGCCTGTTGTTACAAAAAATCTTGCAGCAGTACGGTACATGCTGACTAGCAGTCAGAAGATAAAAAGCAGTGCATTTAAGTAATGCTCAGAATATATAACCCTGAGATTGCGGTTAAGTTTTATTTTCCATCAATAGTGCATAATAGGGACATCTATCAGGAACACATGAAACTAAGTCAAGAGAGATCAAAAGCAGAACATCAAGTAACAAGCTAGTGCCAGTGATTTTTTTTCAAACTGAAACAAAGATGAAGAATATGTAGTTTGCCTGTTTTTTAGTTGAGGGATAATTTTTTTCTTTGTCACTCCTTTTCGTTTCCTCCACCAAAAAGCAATAATCATCCTCATTTTAACTTACTGTTTGATTAAGCTTGTTTTAAATTTTTGAATATAGCAAAAATTAGACATAAGCTTACCTTCTACACTATTATTACAGTCATGATTACAAGCAAGTTTTGTACTTACATTATTATTCCTTTAATTCAGTGTCCAACATCTAGGAAGAATTTCCAAATAAGATCCCAAAGTAAATCAATCTTAATGGCAAAAAATGAATTTTGACTATAAAACTGGGCTTTCAGAGTGTGTTATCTACATACCCTGATATATCTGCATAATTGCATCCAAGAGTGTTACTAAGCATACCAGTGCCTCTTCTTGGTGTAGGTAACAACTTTAATGGTGAGAAACGTCCCAGGGCCAGATAACTTTAGTTGGAAGATTGTGAAAGGAATCCAAAGTTCTGTTTGAAATTCTGAAATGCCCTTTACCATTTTTTTTTAACTTACCTTATTCAAAGCTGGAGAACAAAGACAGAGAAAGTCATCTCCGCTTGCCGTACCTATTACTGTGCAGCAATTCCACATTTCCAGAGGTCCCCCAAAATTTCCAAAGTTCTTGACCTGCCCAAAAAGACATATTCTTCACTACCTGTGAGGCAGGGAATCTTTGGGCAACAAAGAAAGGCAGTTTCCAAACAAAGGTAGGCATTGTTTTCAAGTATAATCCTTGTTCCTTGATGGTAGACTTGTCAGTTCTTATAAGGTGATTTTTCCTCTAAATGTGACATTTCTGGTATGGTTACAGTTTAAAATTTAATTTGACTTCTGTTGAACCACAGTATTGGTTCAATTACTTTTGTCAACTCTAGAGAAAGATATTAAGGTTACACACATTTTATAGGTGAAGAAATTGAGATACACAAACATTAAGGAATTTATCTAAGATTACACAGCTAGTAAGTTTCAGAGCTGAGAAATAAATTAATATCTGTCAGACTGCCTGCCATATGGAAAACATCAGACATGTAACCATCTTGTCATGTGTCTCCCTGGCAATATATAAAGGCCAAACAATGGGTCTTTTAAACAATCTCTTATGTATCTAGAGTCATCATGTAAGTTTTTCATTTCCCTGAAAATTTGTATTTACAGTCCAGTTTTACATGAAAACATTACTACATAAACATATAGGAAATTTTATGTGTTTTAAATTTTATTGTGTTTCTGAATTGTAATAGGCTATACTCCATGCTGTAATACTCTGAAGAATTTGATCCATTGCATTCTAAAATTCAATGACAAGAACTGCACAGTAACATTCTTGGCATGATTTTTTGGGGATCACTTGAATTTCGCACGACTTAACAAGTGAGATATTTCTGTTTACCCTGTGATTTTGAGCGTTAAAATTAAAAAGGAAGAGGAAGAGAAGAAGAAAGAGAAAAACTTTGTGGTATAAGATTGAATAAAGAATACCATGCACCGTACCTAAAACATCCCAGTGTAAACAATCAAAATTAGATTTTCCTTATTTGTTTCACTCAGTCCTCCCTGAGTTAATTGTAACTTTTCTTGTTCCTTTCCTCTTGGATCAGCAGTCTACTTGAAGTCCTCTACTTCTAGACTGATATACTCCTGGAAAATTTGAATCTCTTGATGTTTATACAATCCATTTCATCATGGCTCTCAGGCTAACTTTCTTAGGTCTTTCTTTCATTATACCCAATTATTAACCTGTAGCTTGTGGCAGAAGCCCTTAAGTTCACATATGTGTGGGAGGGAGCTATGAAACTAACAGACCCAGTTTAATTTATTAGAGTGATTGAATATAGCAGAATAAGAGCAAGGATTCCCCTATTGGGTAAAATACATAACTATATGGACCTAACTATGACCTTTCCTTAGAGACTTAGACAACATTTGTCAAGAAGTAAGTATAAGATATGCATATGAAGATTTGTAGTAAGTGGAAAATGCTTGTTAGGTTAGAAAAAGAAGTAAGTGCAAGAACATTTTATAGGTTGTGATTTTCAAATCTCTATGGCTTTTAAATCCTTCCCACCAATTATGGACCACAATCATCACTAATAAGCAAGGGATGATAACTTCAGAATGAAATCTCAGATATCAATTTGTAAAAAGTTATTGTGCCAGCCCATAGACATAAAAGCATGTTTCTATACATCCTCAGAAGGTAATTACTGAAACATATTTGTATCAATACTTTAACTATACAAAATTAACCTAGGAGTTGATTTCCTTTCTTATTTGACAGTTTTTTCTATAATGTGCATCTGAAAAGATACAGTAGTTCCTCTAACACTGTGAATCCAATTATAAAATAAAGAGCATACCAAATACACTTGTCTATTTTTCATCCATCCTTTTATAAGTTAAGGGAATAAGCCTTTTGTATTATCTCCTAGCCATCTGGAAACTGCTGAAGATGATTTGAGTGTGAGAGACACCTTGACGATTTTATTACCCTAAATTTAGGGTTAGATTGTGGGGAACAAATTAACAAAAGGGGTTATTAGGGGAAACTAGATGCTCATTTAAAATTAGAACATTCTTACCTAAAAACAAGGAACAGTTTTATCCTTGGCTACCTCATCACCCAGAGTGAGAATACAACATTTAAAAGAAACAGCAGAAAGAAGCACAATAAGTAAAAATGTTAACTCTTAAAGAACCTACCACAAAAGGCTGTATCAAAGGATACAGGTTAACTATTTTGAGTTGAAAATATACATACAGGTGAAACATTTTAAATCTTTTTTTGTGATCTGATTAGAATGCGTAAGAAATAATAAGTCTATTTAATCTCATTGTGAGAGATTATATATTCTAAGGCCATTTTTCATTTTAGCTATTTATTCCTCTCCTTTTTATGTTTATGTTGTTCTTATTTAAATTAACATTCCATATATGTATATATTTAAACATACAGACCCAGATACACTCAAATAAATACGCATTATAGAAAGGTTTAAACTTGAGCTTTAAAATACAATTAACCCCTCAACATATTATAAGGTGATGCATATGCCATATTGCTTTTACCATTTTAATCTGAACTTCATAAAAGTATGTATGTAAGACTCTAAAGTATTGTGCTGCAACTTGGTATATTTGATACTCTGTGTTGATGGGTTTTGATTTTCTTAGCAATTTTCCACATATCTAAAAAGTATTCACTCATTATTTCAAGAATTCAAAGTCAAATTAGAGAACTTAGGAATTAAATTTAGAGTGACATTGAAGAAAAATACAATCATTGTTGGCATTAAGATTAGGGCTTTATAATGATACAGTGAAGAGCTATCTTATAATATGGTCCAAATGGAATAACTGTAGGGCCCACATATTTGTAGCATTGTACCAATCCTTTGGTTAAAACTTGTATTACTGTAAGTCAGTTTCTCATTACTAACTTAAACATTTAAGGGGAGTAATGGTAGCTTCCCTGAGCAGTGAAATCAGTATACAGACAATCTAGGAAATTCAGGTTAATTAGGAGAAGACAAGTGAAAGGACTGTGTGGGCTGTGAGACCCATAAAGACCTCCATATATTTTTTATTATCACTACTGTAAAAAAATCTATTGACACCCCCATAGTTTATATTTTTATAGAGCATACAAGACACTACATAATGCATTATGAATAAAATATAGTTAGAACCTTATAAAATAAATCAAAATGAAAAAAATTGAATTTTGAATATTACTTCTTATGCCCCCTGGATGGTCTTATATGTGCTCCATAATTTCTCTACTATTAATTTAGACATGCCACTCTGCTACTGAAAGCCCTAAATCTTCTCTGTTGACCTCTATAATGTTCAACTTTAGGGGATAATACCAAACATTTCCCCAAATACTAGTTCCAATTTACATTCCAGTAGTGTATGTACCTTTTATTGCTCCTCATCCTCACCAACACTTGTTAAATTCAGCATTGTGTATTTTGGCATGCTTATATTCTATATGCCACTGTTTTCTTTCTAAAGCATTTTTAATACTAAAGAAAATCAAAATAATATCAACAACAATGAAAGAGCAACCACCAGAGTAGAACCTTTCTGTTCTGAATAGCAAAGTTTCTCAAGGTCTTGTGATTTTAAAGAACAAAGTTTATCAGTTCTCTGTTCCAGATGTTGTTACGCTTCAACGAGTAATGTTTCTTAGTATCATGTCCTTGATAAACAACAGCTCCATGTTGCTGTTTCCGTGAAGGGGGTTTCTTCGTATTACATCCTTGATAAACAGCAGAAGTGATGCCACAATTTTGCAAAGACTCTCACCAGCAGAAACTGATTGTATAGAGTTGCAGTATTGAGAAGGCTTGGCTTTTAAAATTATATCAGAGCCCTTGAGAAAACGTGCTATTGAAAATTGTATCAGACACTACAAGACCAAAATAAATAGACGTGAACCTGGGAAAAATCAAAATGCCTTTATGTTAAAAGAGCCTCAGAAAAAAATGACCAACATTTTCTCTCACTTCCGGTAAAGCTAAAGAAAATTTTGTTTTCCCTGTACTGTATTTCTATCCATTTTTGCATTATTTATACATTATGAGGTTTAATTAATGGGTACATAAAAGTTTACATTTGTCATATCTTGAAAATACTGAACAAATTGCAAAGAAGAAAGGAATAGGAGCAGATGGAACAAAATGACAGCTTTACTTAGAGATTTAGAGGGGAAAGTGAATTGCAGGATATTGCTCATTATGAGAGTGAAATGGGACTAAGAGAACCCCCAATTTAAGCAAACTATCTATCCATCAGCCTGGAGCCCTGTCTGTCTAGTCCGGAAGCAGAGAACGCCTTCAAGTTGTTACTACTTGAGTTTTCTTCACAGGGAAGTAAATATCAGAAGTAGGAAAGGCCAATGTGAATTGTCTGCTTGTGTCCTTTGCCCCATTCTCTCCTCTGTGGTTGATTTCTTTCTTATTGAACAGAAGAACTAATTTAAGGATACTTTTGTTCATCCAATCACGTGCACTGAAAAACATTTCTAAGTCTGTGGTTGATTTTTGACTTTGGCTTATTGTAATTTTGCTATTGATACATGTATTTTTTTCAATTTCAGTGCCGTCAGATTTTGTTTGGGGGCTTTTCTTTAGAATTGACCTAAGAAAGGAAGTATTAGAAGACCTGCAAGGAGAGATGCACAATGTCCCAGGTTCAGATTCAAAATCGTAACGAATTAATTCTATTTAAAATAAGGTATTAATTCACTACAATCCCCCTCAAGACACTTAGCATGGTTGTTCAACGGAGCTTGACTACGAGGTCTTAAATTTACCAGAAATAAAGTACGCGAGAAGGCCTGAAAAAATATGTAATAAATGTTTAAACTGCGTCTTTATTACATGAAAGAGAGATTCGCTGCCTCTTTTTCTTTCTTTTTTTATTCCAGAAGCTCACCCATCCTAGGGTTCTGAATGGGAATTGAACAGACATATGTTGCCATTACATTATAAAGTTCTTTAAAAGGAACATTTCTTTCCTTGAACTGTATTTCGGTTTAACTTGGTGAGTCTCCTCCCTCTAAAGCAGAAAGGACCTCCTGCCTTATCCATCACGCGGGGGCGGGGCGGGGGCGAAGCGTCCTCTAGGAGTCGGAGCCCAGGAGAAGCTGCGCGCGTGGCCGGTCTTCGCGGAGGAACGGCCTTACACACGGACTTCGGAGGCTTCCTTTGAACAGAAGGTTGGAGGTAATGGCTGTCGTAAAATTATTTTCGGGGATTTCTGGACACTTTGGAGTAAGGGTGAGGTAGAGTAGAGACTGCTGCTTTAGAGTAGTGGGAAATGAGTGTCGTTTTGTGAGAGGCATTTCTGTGAGGGAGTTGGTATCTGGATTTTGTACTCCTCCAGGTATTTTAAAAGTCCACATTTTTAAAAGTGGGAGAAGTGGTGATCAGATTACACCTGTGGAAAAAATGCTTCATGAGGTTGCAAAGCGAACTTTTGAATCGGGCATTTTATGTCTGTCAGCTTTGGTAACAGACATAAATGATGCAACACTTGATAAATTAATCTTCCATATTTTGAAAAAAATAAGATTGGGATAATCTCCAATGAAAAATGTAGTTAGTTGGGGGTGTTGGCTTTTATATTACTTAGTTGTGTTGCGTGTCTAACAAATCTTACTGTTTTGATGGAGTTTGTGTAGTAATAATCTGAAGTAATGTGTAACTGAAGATGTAAGTACTTCTGAGAACTGAAGTTTGGTTATTTGTCAGAAGATATTCAATGTCTTAAAAGAATCACTTTTTTATAGGTGTGCGAAGGATGACCTTTGTCTATATCTCTACCTATCAAAAGAATAATATACTCCTGTTTGTACTGTAATATGAAAAATATCTGAAAGATTGTAAGCTAAAGAACAATAGACATATATTAATATAACTAACATAACCAACAATATATCTAATAATAAAGGATGTGTAAGGATGTAAGCTAAAGAACAATAGACATATAGTAATATAACTAACATAACCAACAATATATCTAATAATAAAGGATGTGTAAGGAAAAAAGAGGAAAATTTCTACTTCTTCCACATTTCATTTAGTATAGAATACCTATATCAGCATAAAAATAACTGAGATGAAAACTTTCAAACATGCGGGAAAAAACTACCGTTTCAATAATGTGTAAACGTGTATAAATGTGGAAGAATGTTCAAATATGTGGGTAAGTAAATGTAATTTCAAACACTGTATTCTAATGTGTATGATGACGGAAAATATCAAATGGAGTAGACTCAAATATAAACAGTGAACAACTCAGGGGTTGGAGTATTGATAGTTCCTTACATTTTATGCACCTTTAGATTTTTTTTTAAACCACATAACAGAGATGAAAGGGAAGAATCCATTTTGTTACAGACACTTAGATACCCACACATATTCCATTGTCTTTCACTGGAGGTGAATTTTTCTGTGGATCTGAGAGGGCTAGTTATCTGGCTGCATGTGCTTTTTCTTGCAATTAAAATATTTAGACTATTGTCCACACTTTGGTTTAAGCAGACAATTATTTGTATTTTTATGTCCTCTTGAGAATTCAAAATATGTTTTACACATATTTTGAAATAATCACATTAAGATAGTACATCCATAAAAAGCTGTAGAAAGAACAAGTTAATGCCATAAGCTAAATGCAGGGATAAGAAATGATGTGCAAGTTATATTCCGAAAATAAGCAAATTGAAGATTGGCCTGTATCATATTAGTACAATATATGCAAGAAAAATTTGGAAATATATATGCTACTTTATTGGGGATAGAAGTGTAATTGAAGAGGCAGAACATATCAACCTTCTATGTACATATTACAGTTTTCCATTTTTAAAAATCTTACTTAAAAATCTCATAATTTTCATTACGAGAAAGGTAAAATTTTAGAGATAAAGAAAACTCTTGAAAGTGATTCACAAAAATTATAGAAAATATTTATTGATGCGGAAAAGATATTCAGATATATTCTTGGGAATGATAAAGGTCTGGTTTCAAAATGCATGCACATTTATAAATATTTATAGGAAAAAATTCTGGAAACATATGGAGCAAACCATTACATTTTGACCATTATTGTGGGGACTTGCTTTCTTTTTTGAAAAATCAAAAGATAAACATATACAATATGCATGAGAGATGTTATAACAAGAAACTTTAAAATGAGGAATTATTATCCCATTGATGTGTAACATATGCTCGCAACTCCTAAATTGAGAATGCAAAAAATCTGGAAGCCTTAGACGGTTACTGGCTGGATGGCTGTAGTTCCCACCCTTACCCACTAAGGACCTGGGTGTTGGCAGTTCTGGTTCTAGTCACAAGATGGCACTTGCCAGGTATCCTAAGTCTTCTCCAGGCAACCTTTATCATGAAGTGGACAAAACAATGAAACGTATTTTATACTACATTATGAGAGAGTATGTAGTGTGATTTCAGTTCCTTTGAAAAACTACACGAGTATGACAGAGAAAAAAAAACCACACGAGGACTGATGTGAACATTCAAACAGAAAGCATTACAAAAAATGAACTACACCAAGGGCCCATAGAAGACACAAGGCAATTATTTCCCTTCTTTCCTGTCCCCAAGTTATGAGAGGGATGATTTTAGCATGAACCAAATAGCATAGTAGCAAAGAAAACATTTCAAATAATAAGAACAAAAAGGAAAATAAGCATGGCATCTTTATCATAGATGAGGTTTCATTTCATTGCTGTGTTTCAGAATGACATACCCAGTAAAGTTTTGATAGGGAAGTTTCTTTACTTATTTCCATTTAATTGGTTTGATTTCCTTTCTCCTTTTGGACAACCTAGGTTAATATCAGAGGTGCACATGACCTGGAGAATCTGCATGTGATGCCATTGGAGCCCCCAGAAAGTCCATGTGACCACAGACTCATTGAGCAGGGAGAAAGTTCTCCTGGGCGAGCACTTAAGTGAAAATCAAAACCATCAGATCTGAGGGCCAGACCCTTCGCAATCCACGTGCCATTGGGTAAGTCTTTTCCTATTTCATGAAATATTTCACTTTAAAGACACGTTAAGAATGTGGGGTATAATACATTTTGCTTCCTGCTCTGCAGCCATAGCATTTTAAATTAAAAGCCATATTTCATATTAAAATCATGTTAGGCTGAGAATTTGAGATACAGTTCATTTTGTTCACTGTACTGTAATTAAAAGCCATAGTTTCAGTTTGGGGAGGGAAATCCCATTTGTTAAACCACTATGAAGAAATTGTGCATAGGTTATTCAGGTATCGACCTGACGTTCCAGCCAATGGCCTGACTCTCCAATCCTTGACAGCTATGCTAGATTGTCATCACTATACATTAGACAGCATAGTTACAAAGATGGCTCCTTTTTTCTATTTTCTAACAAAGATCTCTTAAGACCTGCTTGAAGTCTTACAACTTTCCTTAAATAGACATTTGTATACTTTCTTGAGTAATATTTTGTTGTGGTTTAACACATTTAATTCTTTCCCAACAATCCTCACAAGCTCTTAACTCCTAAAGTCATGCTCTTAATGAGGATATTGGTGCTGAACCCCACTATCTGTGTCCATGAGATCTTTGGTTGCTTTGGAGAGGCAGCACTAGCAGCTTAGGAAATGTTGATAGCCCAGCATTCCCTCATGTTAACCCAGTGAGATCCAAAAGGCTCAAAGTATCCAGGAACACAAATAATGTCCTTGACACCGTCAAATCCTTTCCCACATACATTCCTTTCTTATAGTAAGTAGAATTAGTAAAGATAGGTTATTGCACTTATGTTATCATAATACTTCTGTTTTTGTTCCCCTGCCCAAACTATTTATTCTTCTGATTTGTTTCTTGTCTCCATTCTCATTATCCACCTATTTTCTGCTTAGCAAAGTAAACTTCTTATCTGATCCCTTTTCTTTTTGCCATGTTTTAACCTAATCCAGTTGTCACCCATTGAAAACACTTTATTCACGCTATTTTGTGAAGTTTCAGAAGGATAAGAAGAGGCTACAGCAGATGAGAATCGTTCACTAGCCCTAATGCAATAGAGTTAAGAGCTCTTCAGAAAACACTGCTTTATGTAAAACCAGACCAGTGACCTAAGGATTTTTCCAGCATGTTGTGTATCTGTTGATTTCTTGTCTGTATCCAAATGCACTAACTGGGCATGTGCAAATTCACTTTCTTTGTGGTTAAAATAGGACTTCTTTTCCTCCTCTCTCATCCTTCCTGTCTTATCTGTCTCTTGCTATACACATAGACAGGTACTAATCTCTATTTTATTATTGTACCATTAAATATGGTTTAACATATAATATTTAGACAACCTAGGTGACTTATGCATCTTTTTTAACTAGGCTGTCTAGTATGGGGAGACGACAACTTAGCATAGTTGTCAAGGATTTTAAAGTTTTCTCTCCACTGGGCTAATAAAGGTCTCAAACCCACATATTTGAACACTTCAAAACATAACTCTGTCATAATGCCTTCATGACCAACTCTTAAAGGTTAGACATTGGGCTCTGCCAACAGAAATCCACATCACTTCACCAAAGAACCCTGATGTCCTTTATTCAGATTGGACTAATTTTGACCCAGCCTGACCCTTCTGTTAGGTGTCTCTGGAAGAATGATGGCTTCTTCTTTAGACTGTCCAATGCAGACACTTTTCTTTCTCTTCGTTAATTACAGGAAGAGCTGTGTCACACTGCAGCTCTGCTTTTCTAACCTGAATAGTCAGTCAGAGGTGGCAGGAGAGAGGAATCATATTTACTCGTTTACTATGATAATGGGGTTGTGAGGGCCTCACCAACTTTACTTACATCTTATAAATTTTTGTCTTTAAACTTACTATAACATTACCTTAAGAGAACTAACCCTCAGAATGCTCTATTGGCTGTGTGTAGGTTTAAGCCCTTCCTGTGAAACAACACCTCTAAGTTTAAGACAACAGAAGTCTAAATCTAAATCTTAATTTCTTGAATAGTTTATGAGCAAAAAAGCTCAACAGGAGAGGATAGAAAAACTATTTTCCCATATTTAATTAGCAATTGCAAATAACAGAAGCACAAGAACAAGGAGTTGTCGCTTATAAATTAGGATGGAATGAAGTGGGCATTTCTCTGTATAACAAATGATTTTCAGTCTCTGTCCAGGAATAGCCACATCTGAAAGGGAAGGTACAACCAGGCCCTGCAACACAAAGAGACATGTCTTCACTCTACGGCTAAGTGAATGCTATCACACAGGTATGGTCAGTGCAAAAGCATAGTGCTGAAAAACATTTTCTAATTTAAATATAATTTAAATTATTTAATTAACTAATTAAATGATTTAATTTAATAAAGTCCATAGATATGTATGGTAGTTCCTGAAGATGGTTGTAGTTCATGGATGTGTTCACAGCAGGATCGTGAGATTAAACAACACTTACTCTGAGGTTGTATTCACCCATTCACTCACAATTGGAAGGTGAATGACATCATCTTCAGTACCACCAAAGTGACAGGTTTCAAGCCCAGGATGCAATGAGTACTGGTGGAGAAAGAACACAACCTTCTGTCTGGGAGTCAAATGGACTTTGGCTTTTTGTCTTGCCCTCTTCACAGCTTTGTGACTTTGCACATGAGCAAGAGTGCCCATTTCCTCACTACCTCACCAACTATATATTGTATTGTTTCTTTACTACTTTGTAAGTCAAATTAGGGACAAAATTGAGATCTTGTTGCTGTTTATATTTGCATCTCTTTGATTATTAGGGAAGGTGGGCTTTTTTTGTATTGGTCTGTTTTTTTGTTTAGAATGTTTGGGTTTTGAAGAGACCTAGTGAATAACACATCCTTTTCTCCACGGAACAAATTGATACAAAACAAACAAAGGTGCAGTTGGAAGCCAAAAGGTCTGCTTGTACAAGGGGAAGGTAAACTGCGGAATATAGGTTATTGTGAGAGTCAAGTGAGCCTGATAACACCAAATTTAAACTAATCTCCAGAGCAGCCTAGAAGTTTGCAGCTGTACAGGAAGGAAGGAGATACCTGTAGTTGCACCATATGTGTTTACTCACAGAGAAGTAAATATCAGTAGTGGGGAAGAATTATTTCCTTGGAATATTGCAAATTGCCAAATTTATGTCATTTGCTCATTTTTTTACTTCACTGTTTTATTTCTTATTAATTTGTAAGAGCCACTTTAGAGATGCATTTTTAATTGAAAACAGTTTTGTCAAGCTCTGTTTTCATCTTTGGTTTATTGTGTTTTTACTGTAAAGTGTTTTTTTTCAATTTCAGTATAGTCAGATACATATCTCTTTTCTTTAAGGATTTTGGCTGATGCTTAATGTTTAGAAATGACTTTACTTGAAACAGCTAGGAAACGTTCTGAAGGATGAATGAGACCCTGAATAAAAAGACAGACATATCAGCCCCAGGGCCAAAAGAATTAAAATTGTAGACATTTAATTCTCCACAAATAATGTATTAATTCATTGCAAACACACACCAGGGACCCATCGGGAATTTTTAATCGACCTTGACCAGCTGGGTCTTAAAATTTTGTAGACATAAGGTGCCAAAAAAGGCAACAAATATGTAAGAGATAGTCTTAACTGGGTCTTTATTATATGATAAAGGGATTTGATACTTCTTTTCAGGGAATCACCTACCCCTGTTGTTTGAATGGAAATTAAGGAGACACATGTTGCCATTTCGCTTTCAAGTCCTCTAAAAATGAACGTTTTTCCCCTTTAAGCGAATTTCAGTTAACTTAGCGATTCTCCTCCCTCTAATTGAGGGAAAGGCCCCCTGCCTTCCCCATCACAGGGAGGGGGCGGAGCATTCTCCGAGAAGCCGAAGTGAGCGCTGCCAGGCCAGTCCTGGGGGAGGGGCTGCATTTCACGAGGCTGCAGCTGACAAGAAGCTTCAAGGTAATGGCTGTCTTAAAGCTAGTTATTTTCTGGGAATTTCTTTGGGCTGTGGTATTACGGTGAAAAATAGAAAAAGAGATTGTTGCCTGGGAGAGGTGGGAATGGAATATGGTTTTGGAAAAATTGCTGTTATCGCGACAGGATCAATCCCCTGAAAATTTAGTTTCTCCGGATATTTTTTGAAGTCCACAGTGTGGGAATGGGCGATCACATTACAGCTTCTAAATTAAGATTTAGTGAGGCATGCCGTTCTTGTTAATTTTTTACATGGTATTCCATGTTTCTATCTTAGTTATAGGTTGTATTAAATTTCAATTTAGGCATTCATTATGCCACACAAAAAATAACAAAAATGTAAACAAAAGTGATTGTCATATTCAAGCACAAATATAAATGTACACCAGTGTGAAGGGATAAGGATATGCTGTTGAGTGATAATATTTGTAAAAAAAATATGCATTTTCCTTGAGAGAACTAGGCTCTCATGTCAGCAATATCTTTGGAGTGTTCAGATTTCTGGGGATTTCAAAATAAATGTTTAACCAATTTCAGCAATTTGGGAATTGCTTTATTCCATGATCATTTTTATATTTAGAAGAGCAAAATAAAGCTGAAACAGTATACCCATTTGGTTTGGGGCACATAGATATTCATAGACACACACAAATATGCAAACATACCCCCCTTGTCTTTTGCCCATAGTGGAAATTTTCCTGGACCAGATCAATCGCGTAGCCTGGTTTCTGTGTTGGCTACAGCCCTGCATGTGTCCTCCTTGCAACTCATTCTTTCAGACCACAGTTGTGGCTGCTACCAGCAAGACCCATTTTTCTACATCTTTTAAGAGTGAGACAGAGAGAGGGTTTGGTTGATTTCTATTAGTTTTTAAAATATTATTTTGCCTGGTGCATTCATACAATTGAATGTTACATAGCTGACAAATGAAAGTATGAACATGAAGTGATTTGAAAAGATATCTGAGAGGTAGCATTAGGTTAAAAAAGCAAATTGTAGAATGGCAAGCACCATATTATGTCATTTAAAGATAAAGAACTGCATTAATACAGTATGTGTAACAAAATCAGAAAAAATGTAAGGCTACCTTACTAATGGTATTATTTATGTGATTGGCGAGACAGGACAGTCTTTACTATCTCTATTTAAAAATAATTCTTAATAAACAGTTATGTTTTTGACAATTTCAGAAAAAAGTTTGAGGTAAAATGTTACACATTAGAGAGGGGAATTACATTTGAAGTGATTCACAAAAAATCACATTGAAAGTACTTATTGATATGGAAAAACTTTCAAACCATGCACTTGAGCATCGTGAAAAGCTGGTCTGAAGTCATATTAATTCATGTATAGATGTAAAAAGTATATGGAAAGATATTTAGAAAACAATACTAATCATTTTTCCAGAATTATGCCTTCTTTTTATAAATCTTATCTTTTCATTTTCAGTAAGCATGAAAAACTTTTTTGATCAGACCATTGGAAGTAAAGATACTAACATTCCATTATTTTGTGTAATGCATAGCAAAACTCCAAATTTGACCATGGTATATTCTAGAAGCCTGAGAAAACTGCTGGCTTGGCAGGATGTAGTTCCCACCCTTCTAAGAAATAACTGGTAGTAAAAGGATGCAGTTCTGGTATTGGCCACAAGATGACGCCTGCCAGATTTTCCAAATTTTCTCTAGGCAACTGTTGTTAAGGAGTGAGCAAACAAAGCCATGAAACGTATTGTATTAGCAGATTATGAGACAGCATGTAGAGTGTGATTGTAGTGTCATTGGAAAATTACACGTGTCTAAAAGACAGCCCTGCATGAAGGCTTATGTGAGAACTCAAACAGGAAACATTAAAGAAAAAGTAGCGACATAGAATTTGGCCTATAGAGCCCGTAAAGCAGTTATTTCCCTGCTCTCCTGTCCACATCTCTCACTTTTCCTGAGAGATGATTTCAGCATGAACCGAATGACAGCTGTATCACAGAGAGCATTTAAAATAATAAGAACAAAAAGGAAAACAAACATGGCAACTACATTACTACATTACAGGTGAGATTTCAACTCAATCTATGTTTCAGAACGACATGCCTGGTAAGGTTTTGGTAGGGAAGTTTCTGCCATTTCCATTTAATTGATTCCCTGTCTCCTTTTGGACAGCCTGTGTTAATATCAGAGATGCAGATGACCTGGGGAATCTTCATGTGATACCAGTTCTGCCCCAGAAAGGCAGTATAACCATAAATGTGCTGAGCAGGAAGAAAGCTCTGTTGGACAAGCAGCTGGAGTGAGAATCCAGACTCCCAATTCACACGGCCAGACCCTTCACGATCCATGTAACATTGGGTTAGGCTCTTCTTGTTCCATGTTAAAACATGGTTAAGTTGAAAATGTGGAGTAGAGTTTTAAAATTCTGGCTCAGTAGCCATAATATTTTAAATTTAAAACCAGATTCTAGTATTAGGGAAGAACTATGTTAAACTCCTATAAAGAAATTACACAAATAAATATGATGATGTCTACTAATGGAAGGTGTGCAGGTCTCAGCCAACTGCCAGCCTCCCAGGAAAGCCTTGAAAATTGCCCTTTTCCATAGGTAGCCATGACAACCATTCTAAGTATCTGACTCCTGAGCTCATCCTTTTAATGACGTCATTTTGTTTTTGTGTGAGTCCAGGGGTCACAAACCCCAGTATGTGTCTGGCTGCCTTTGGTAGATGGAGCTGTACTGGCAGCTTTAAAAAACTAAGAGAAGATTACTGTAGAATAAACCTCAAGAGGCCCCACAGTATCAAAATATCTAATAACAGAAATGGTGTCCCTGATATACTCCCCAACACATCCCCCACCAACCTCTTACCTTACACACACACACTCATTCCTTATATGCAATAGCTATGATACAGCCTTCATACTGGGGCATTATAGAACTAGTTCTCTTTTCTTTACTTTTTAAATATTTTTCCCCCAACCACAATACATTTCTTTGGTGCCAAGTATTTATTCATCTTTTTGTATATCTTCTCCATTTTCATTGTATACCTTCCTTCCCCTTCAACAGAAGAAATCTCTATAGTTATTCTCTTTCATCTTTGCCTCTTCTTTAAGTGAGTATCCTTTAATATCACCCATTTAAAATTATTTATCCAGGCTTCCTTGCAAGTTTCAGAAGGATGTGTGTAAGAAGCATGGAAGGAAAAAAAACACTATTTAATAGCCCCAAGGCAATAGAGGCCTCTCAGATCACCTTTTTTGTGGTTAAAGGGCAGCCAAACAGACCAATGATCTAAGGATTTTTCTGAATGATTCAGAATTCGCTGATTGATTTCGGGTCTCTACCCAGATGTGCCAATCAAATCATATGCACATTCAGATTGTCAGTGGTTCATTTTGAACTTCTTTTCCCCTTCCTTCTTAGGTTCATATATACTCTTTGCTACACAGTTAGACTGTTATAGAACTTCTAAAAAGTATTTTAACCATGTAATGTATTTTTGATGCTGGCCATCCTAACTGGTATGAGGTGATATCTCATTGTGGTGTTAATTTGCATTTCCCTGACGATTAGTGATGTGGAGCATCTTTTCATGTGTCTGTTGGCCATCTGAATTTCTTCTTTGGAGAACTGTCTCTTCATATCCTCTGCCCATTTTTTAATCGGGCTATTTGCTTTTTGGGTGTTGAGGCATGTAAGTTCTTTATATATTTTGGATGTTAACCCTTGTTCGATATGTCATTTACAAATATATTCTCCCATACTGTAGGATGCCTTTCTGTCCTGTTGATGGTGTCCTTTGCCATACATAAACTTTTTAGTTTGATGTAGTCCCATGAGTTCATTTTTGCTTTTGTTTCCCTTGCTCGAGGAGATGCATTCAGGAAGAAGTTGTTCATGCTTGTATTCAGGAGATTTTTGCCTATGTTGTCTTCTAAGAGTTTTATGGTTTCATGACTTACATTCAGGTCTTTGATCCATTTCGAGTTTACTTTTGTGTATGGGGTTAAACAATAATCCAGGTTCATTCTCTTGCATGTAGCTGTCCAGTTTTGCCAACACCAGCTGTTGAAGTGGCTGTCATTTCCCCATTGTATGTCCATGGCTCCTTTATCATATATTAATTGACCATGTATGGTTAGGTTTATATCAGGGCTCTCTATTCTGTTCCATTGGTCTATGGGTCTGTTCTTGTGCTAGTACCAAATTGTCTTGATTACTATGGCTTTGTAGTAGAGCTTGAATTTGGGGAGCATAATCCCCCCAGCTTTATTCTTCCTTCTCAGGATTGCTTTGGCTATTCGGGGTCTTTTGTGGTTCCATATGAATTTTAGAATGATTTTCTCTAGTTCGTTGAAGAATGCTGTTGGTATTTTGATAGGAATTGCATTGAATCTATAGATTGCTTTAGGCAGGATGGCCATTTTGACAGTATTAATTCTTCCTATCCATGAGCACGGGATGTGTTTCCATTTATTGGTATCTTATTTAATTTCTCTCATGAGTGTCTTGTAGTTTTCAGAGTACAGGTCTTTCATTTCCTTGGTTAGGTTTATTCCTAGGTATTTTATTCTTTTTGATGTAATTGTGAATGGAATTGTTTTCCTGATTTCTCTTTCTGCTAGTTCATCATTAGTGTATAGGAATGCAACAGATTTCTGTGTATTAATTTTGTATCCTGCAAGTTTGCTGCATTCAGATATTAGATCTAGTAGTTTTGGAGTAGATTCTTTAGGGTTTTTTATATGCAATATCATATCATCTGCAAACAGTGACAGTTTAACTTCTTCCTTGCCAATCCAGATGCCCTTTATTTCTTTGTGTTGTCTAATGTCTGTGGCGAGGACCTCCAGAACTATGTGGAATGAAAGTGGGGACAGTGGGCATCCTTGTCTTGCTCCCGATCTTAAAGGAAAAACTTTCAGTTTCTCACTGTTAAGCATAATGTTGGCTGTGGGTTTGTCATATATGGCCTTTATTATGTTGAGGTACTTGCCCTCTATACCCATTTTGTTGAGAGTTTTTATCATGAATCGATGTTGAATTTTGTTGAATGCTTTTTCAGCATCTATGGAGATGATCATGTGGTTTTTGTCCTTCTTTTAGTTGATGTGGTGAATGATGTTGATGGGTTTTCTAATATTGTACCATCCTTGCATCTCTGGAATAAATCCTATTTGATCATGGTGGATGATTTTTTCATATATTTTTGAATTTGGTTTATTAATATTTTGTTGAGTATTTTTGCATCTATATTCATCAGGGATATTAGTCTGTAATTTCCTTTTTCTGTGGTGTCTGCCTGGTTTTGGTATTAGAGTGATGCTGGCCTCATAGAATGAGTTTGAATGTATTCCCTTTTCTTCTACTTTTTGGAAAACTTATCAAGAAAGAAAGAGTGTCTCTTAAGTTGTTTGGCTTCTGCTTTCTTACTGGGAACCCATTCTTAACTGGCTCCCTCCAGATTATAGCACATTGGCTTCTATTCCTTCCTTTCTTTCCATTCACATGTTTGTATGGCATGTGAACACTTCAGTGTAGTTAAAGGCTCTGCCAATGAGGATGAATTTCACAAACTATAGGGTGCTGGTGGCATCCAGATTCTTGACATTTGTCCTTTATTAACTAATTTTCAATGGAAGAGATAATTAGTGAAGATAGGAATTTATAGAAAGAGATATCATAATCAAGTCAAAAGTCAGATGTCTTAGGTACCCTGCAATGTTTTAAAACATTCAGAAATAAAAATTAAAGATATCAAAACAAATTGAATTTCTAATATATTCTTTGTGCATTCCAGAGGATATTTTTATACATGCCTTATGGTACCACAGTCTTCTTTGGCAATCATTGATATGAAGTACAAATCAAATTTCCTGTATGTATCCCCAATACTTGCACCATAAAATACAAACTACTTATATAGGTCTTATTCTAATTTTGGATGCCTTTTTAAGAATCAGGTTTATTGAACTATAAATTCATATACAGTTACATTCACTCAGGTGTATAGTTTGGTGAGTTTTGACAAATACATATAGTAATGTAACAACCAATGCAATCAAGCTATATATTATTTCCATAACTCCAAAATGTTCCCTTCTGCCCTATTGTACTGCTTCCAAGATTTTCTACTTTGTTGTTTTCGAGAAGCTTCATAGTTTTTGCTATTACATTTAGGTCAGTAATTCATTTTGAGAAAATGTTTATGTATTGTCTTAGCTAAGAAGTCAAGATGAATATTTGTGCATATCGTGTCTAATTTTTCCAGCACTATTTGTTGAAAAGGCCATCATTTCTCCATTATCATTGCCAAAAACCTGTTGACCATATCTGTTGATCTGTTTGTATTCTATTTACCTATATGTCTATCTTATGCCAATACTACACTTTCTTGATTACTATAGCCTTAAAATCAGGTAGCATGAGACTTCCAACTTTGTATTTCCTTCCTCAAAATTGGTCTGACTATTCTAGTTCCTTTGCTTTTCCATACATATTTTAGCTATCTTCTAAGTTTCTACAAAAAGCCTGCTAGGACTTTGATTGAGATTGCAATGATTTGTAGATATGTTTGCAAAGAAATTATGTCCTAAAAATAATCTTTCAGTGAACATAGTATATTTTTGTATTTATTTAGATCTTTAATTTCTCCTCTCAGTGTTTGGAAGTCTTCAGCATACATAAAAATTCACACATTTGTTGGATTTGTTCTACCTTAGTACTGACTGTTTTTAATAATATTATAAATGGTACTTTTAAAAACTTCAACTTTCAAATATTATTGTGTAGAAATAAATTATTTTATATCAATCTTGCATCTGGTGATATTGATAAACTTACTAGGTCTAGTACCTTTTCCTTGGTTAATTCATTAGGATTTTCTACATACATCTTTCTTCTGTCTGCAAATACAGTTTTATTTCTTCCTTTCCAATCTGTATGTCTTTAATTTGTTTTTCAGGCATTATGGTATATGTATGTATTGTATGGCTAGGATATCCAGTATAATGTTGAAAAGAAGTAGTGATAGCAGACATCCTTGCTTGTTTCTGATTTTAGAGGAAAGTATCCTGTGTTTCACTATTAAGTATGATGTTAATGCGAGGGTTTTTCTGTAGATGCCCTTGATCAGGTTGAGGAAGATCCATTTAATTCCAGTTTGCTGAGCCTTTTCTTCACATATGTTTGTGGCCTTATGTCAAATGCTTTTTCTTCCTCAATTGAGATTATCTTTTTTCCCTCTTTAGTCTGTTGATACAGTGAAATACATTGATTAATTTAGAAATGTATAACCATCCTTAAATTTCCAGAATAAACTCCATTTGGTCATGATATATTATCCTTTTCCTATATCATTTGCTTTATTTATTTTATGATATCATTAATATACAATTACTTGAACAACATTATGGGTACTAGACTCCCCCTATTATCAAGTCCCCCCCGCCATACCCCATTAGAGTCACTGTCCATCAGCATAGTAAGATGCTATAGAATCATTACTTGTCTTCTCTGTATATACTGCCTTCCCCATGTCCCCCCCGATACATTATGTGTGCTAATCGTAATGCTCCTTTTTTTCCTTATCCCTCCCTTCCCACCCATCCACCCCAGTCCCTTTCCCTTGGGTAACTGTTAGTCCATTGTTGGGTTCTGTGAGTCTTGCTGCTGTTTTGCTCCTTCAGTTTTTTTTTCTTTGTTCTTATATCCACAGATGAGTGAAATCATTTGGTACCTGTCTTTCTCCACCTGGCTTATTTCACTGAGCATAATACCCTCTAGCTCCATCCATGTTGTTGCAAATGGTAGGATTTGTTTTCTTCTTGTGGCTGAATAATATTCCATTGTGTATATGTACCACTTCTTCTTAATCCATTCATCTACTGATGGACACTTAGGTTGCTTCCATTTCTTGGCTATTGTAAATAGTGCTGTGATAAACAAAGGGGTACATGTGTCTTTTTCAAACTGGGCTCCTGCATTCTTAGGGTAAATTCCTAGGAGTGGAATTCCTGGGTCAAATGGTGTTTCTATTTTGAGTTTTTTGAGGAACCTCCATACTGCTTCCACAATGGTTGAACTAGTTTATTTTTCCACCAGCAGTGTAGGAGGGTTCCCCTTTCTCCACATCCTTGCCAACATTTGTTGTTGTTTGTCTTTTGGTTGTTGGCCATCCCAACTGGTGTGAGGTGTTCTCTCATTGTGGTTTTAATTTGCATTCCTCTGATGATTAGCAATGTGGAGCATCTTTTCATGTGCCTGTTGGCCATTTGAATTTCTTCTTTGGAGAAGTGTCTGTTCAGCTCCTCTGCCCATTTTTTAATTGGCTTATTTGCTTTTTGTTTGTTGAGGTGCGTGAGCTCTTTATATAATTTGGATGTCAACCCCTTATTGGATATGCCATGTATGAATATATTCTCCCATACTGTAGGATGTCTTTTTGTTCTATTGATGGTGTTCTTTGCTGTACAGAAGCTTTTTAGTTTGATATAGTCCCACTTGTTCATTTTTGCTTTTGTTTCCCTTGCCTGGGGAGATACGTTCATGAAGAAGTTGCTGATGTTTATGTCCAAGAGATTTTTGCCTTTATTTTTTTCTAAGAGTTTCATGGTTTCATGACTTACATTCAGGTCTTTGATCCATTTTCAATTTACTTTTGTGTATGCAGTTAAACAATAATCCAGTTTTATTCTCTTACATGTAGCTGTCCAGTTTTGCCACCACCAGCTGTTAAAGAGGCTATCATTTCCCCATTGTATGTCGATGGCTCCTTTATCGTGTATTAATTGACCGTGTATGCTTGGGTTTATATCTGGGCTTTCTATTCTGTTCCACTGGTCTATGGATCTATCCTTGTGCCAGTACCAAACTGTCTTGATTACTGTGGCTTTGTAGTAGAGCTTGAAGTCAGGGAACATAATTCCCCCTGCTTTATTCTTGCTTCTGAGGATTGCTTTGGCTATTCAGGGTCTTTTGTCATTCCATATGAATTTTAGAACTATTTGCTCTGGTTCATTGAAGAATGCTGTTGGTATTTTGATAGGGATTGCATTGAATCTGTACATTGCTTCAGGCAGGATGGCAATTTTGACAATATTAATTTTTTCTAGCCAAGAGCATGGGATGAATTTCCATTTATTAGTGCCCCTCTTAAATTGTGGTTTTTAGAGTATAGTTCTTTCACTTCCTTGGTTAGCTTTATTCCTAGGTATTTTATTCTTTTTGTTGCAATTGTGAATGGAATTGTTTTCCTCATTTCTCTTTCTACTATTCATCCTTAGTGTATAGGAATGCAACAGATTTCTGTGTATTAATTTTGTATGTGGCAAATTTGCTGAATTGAGATATTAGATCTAGTAGTTTTGGAGTGTATTCTTTAGGGTTTTTTATGTACAATATCATGTCATCTGCAAACAGGGACAGTTTTACTTCTTCCTTGCCAATCTGGATGCCTTTCATTTCTTTGTATTGTGTGATTGCCATGGCTACGACCTCCAGCACTATGTTTAATAAAACTGTGGAAAGTGGGCATCCTTGTCTTGTTCCTGATCTTAAAGGAAAAGCTTTCAGCTTCTCACTGTTAAGTATAATGTTGGCTGTTGGTTTATCATATATGGCCTTTATTATGTTGAGGTACTTGCCCTCTATACCCATTTTGTTGAGAGTTTTTATCATGAATGGATGTTGAATTTTGTTGAATGCTTTTTCAGCATCTATGAAGATGATCATATGGTTTTTGTCCTTCTGGTTGATGTAGAGGATGATGTTGATGGATTTTCGAATGTTGTACCATCCTTGCATCGCTGGAATGAATCCCACTTCATCATGATGGATGATCTTTTTGATGTATTTTTGAATTTGTTTTGCTAATATTTTGTTGAATATTTTTACATTTATGTTCATCAGGGATATTGGTCTGTAATTTTCTTTTATTGTGGTGTCTTTGCCTGGTTTTGGTATTAGAGTGATGTTGGCCTCGTAGAATGAGTTTGGGAGTATTCCCTCCTCTTCTGATTTTTGGAAAACTTTAAGGAGGATCGGTATTAGGTCTTCACTAAAGGTTTGATAAAATTCAGCAGTGAAACCATCTGGTCCAGGAGTTCTGTTCTTACACAGTTTTTTGTTTACCAGTTCGATTTCTTTGCTGGTCATTGGTCTATTCACATTTTCTGATTCTTCCTATGTCAGCCTTGGAAGGTTGTATTTTTCTAGAAAGTTGTCCATTTCTTCTAGGTTATCCAGTTTGTTACCATATAATTTTTCATAGTATTCCCTCATAATTCTTTGTATTTATGTGGTGTCCTTAGTGATTTTTCCATTCTCATTTCTCTGTTTTTGTGTGTAGACTCTCTTTTTTTCTCGATAAATCTGGCTAGGAGTTTGTCTATTTTGTTTATTTTCTCAAAGAACCAGCTCCTGCTTTCATTGATTCTTTCTATTGTTCTGTTCTTCTCAATTTTATTTATTTGTGCTTTAATCTTTATTATGTCCCACCTTCTACTGACTTTGGGCCTCATTTGTTCTTCCTTTTCTAGTTTCATTAATTGTGAATTTTGACTGTTCATTTGGGATTGTTCTTCTTTCCTGAGGTAGGTCTGTATTGCAATGTATTTCCTCTTAGCACAGCCTTCGATACATCCTGCAGATTTTGTGTTGTTGAATTATTGTTGTCATTTGTTTCCATATATTGCTTGATCTCTGTTTTTATTTGGTCATTGATCCATTGATTATTTAGGAACATGTTAGTAAGCCTCCATGTGTTTGTGTGCTTTTTCATTTTTTTGCATAATTTATTTCTAGTTTCATACCTTTGTGATCCAAGAAGCTGGTTGGCACAATTTCAGTCTTTTTTAATTAACTGAGGCTCTTTTTGTGGCCTAGTATATGATCTATTCTTGAAAATGTTCCATGTACACTTGAGAGGAATGTGTATCTTATTGCTTTTGGATGGAGTGTTCTGTAGATGTCTATTAGGTCCATCTGTTCTTATACATTATTCAGTGACTCTGTCTATTTATTTTCTGTCTGGTTGATCTGTCCTTTGGAGTGAGTAGTGTGTTGACGTCTCCCAAAATGAATGCATTGTATTCTATTTCCTCCTTTAACTCTGTTAGTATTTGTTTCACGTATATAGGTGATCCTGTGTTGGGTGCCTAGATATTTATAATAGTTATATCCTCTTGTTGGACTGACCCCTTTATCATTATGTAATGTCTTTCTTTGTCTCTTGTGACTTTCTTTGTTTTGAAGTCTATTTTGTCTGATACAAGTACTGCAACTCCTGCTTTTTTCTTCCTATTAGTTGCATGAAATATCTTTTTCCATCCCTTCACTTTTAGTCTGTGTGTGTCTTTGGGTTTGAAGTGAGTCTCCTGTAGGCTGCATATAGATGGGTCTGGTTTTTTAATCCATTCATTGACTCTATATCTTTTGATTGGTGCATTTAGACCATTTACATTTAAGGTGATTATCGATAGGTATGTACTTATTGCCATTGCAGGCTTTAGATTTGTGGCTACCAAAAGTTCAAGGGTAATTCCCTTACTATCTAACAGTTTAATTTAACTCACTTACTATACTATTACAAAAACAACATAAAGATTCTTTTTTTTCTCTCCTTGTACTTCCTCCTCCATTCTTTGTATGTTATGAAGCATATTCTGTACTATTTGTCTATCCCTTGGGTGACATCTGTTTAGCCTTAGGAATACTTCCATCTATAGGAGTCCCTCCAAAATGCACTGTAGATGTGGTTTGTGGGAGGTAAATTCTGTCAGCTTTTGCTTATGTGAAAATTGTTTAATCCCTCCTTCAAATTTAAATGATAACCTTGCCAGGTAGAGTATTCTCGGTTCAAGGCCTTCTGCTTCATTGCATTAAATATAGCATCCCACTCCCTTCTGGCCTGTAAGGTTTCTTTTGAGAAATCTGATGATAGCCTGATGGGTTTTCCTTTGTATGTGATCTTTTCTCTCTCTCTAGCTGCTTTTAAAAGTCTATCTTTATCCTTGATCTTTGCCATTTTAATTATTATATGTCTTGATGTTGTCTTCCTTGGGTCCTTTGTGTTGGGAGATCTGTGCACCTCCATGGCTTGAGAGACTATCTCCTTCCCCAGATTGGGGAAGTTTTCAGCAATTACCTCCTCAATGACACTTTCTAGTCCTTTTTCTCTCTCTTCTTCTTCTGGTACCCCTATAATATGAATATTGTTCCATTTGGATTGGTCTTAATATTCTTTCATTCTTAGAGATTCTTTTTTCTCTTTGTGCCTCAGCTTCTTTGTATTCCTCTTCTCTAATTTCTATTCCATATACCATCTCTTCTACTGCATCTAATCTGCTTTTAAATTCCTCCATTGTATATTTCATTTCAGATATGGAATTTCTTAATGATTGAATCTCTGACTTAAATTCATTCCTGACTTCTTGAATATTTTTCTATACCTCCATAAGCATGTTTATGATTTTTATTTTGAACTCTCTTTCAGGCAGATTGGTGAGTTCAGTTTCATTTGACCCCTTTTCTGGGGTCTGTGAGATTTGGGTCTGAACCATATTCTTTTGACATTTCATATTTCTGTGTGGTGCCCACTAGTTCCCAGAAGCTCCAGTTTCTGGAGCTGCTCAGCCCCTAGAGTGAGGTTGGGGATTGTAGGGGAGTGGAGTTGGTGCCTGGAGGGGAGGAAAGATCTGTTTCCTAATTCCCGTCTGTGGTGCCTGTCTCTGGTGTCAGAGCCAGTGGGCCAAGCACACAGGTGTAAGCCTCTGTGCTTTGTGTCTCTAGCTGTTGTAGGCGGGTTGCCAGAACAGTGACTGCAGGTTTATAAACCAGTGTTGGCAGGCTAGGAGGAAGGCACAGCAGGCTGCATGTCACAGTGGGGGTCCTCGGAGATGGGTGGGGGAAAGGCTTGGGTCCTGCTGGATGAAGGCTTTGGTGTGTGTTTCGTGAGGTCTGCTCTGTTCATAAGTCTGTATTCAGTCTGGTTCAGCCTTCTTTCTTGTTGCTGTTTTAAGGTTAGTTGTATTAATTAACTATATGTTCATACTATTTGTGGTTTTGAGAGGAGTTCTCCATCTCACCTCTCACGCCTCCATCTTGAATCCTGGAAAGAGTCATTGGCTTTTTTATGTATCATTTTCTATGTCATTCTATATCATTTTCTATATCACTTCAATATCTGTATAATTGGATCCATGTTTGTTTATGAAAGATACTGATCTACAGTTTTCTATATTTGTTATGTTCTTTTTTTCTAGTTTTGGAATCAGGTTATTGCTAGTATCATAAAATATGTTGAAGAATGTGTTCTCCTTTTCTCACTTCATTGTCATCTAGTTTACATAACATATATTACTTTGCTTGCAGTGGAGCCTGGAGTACTAAAGGATTTTTCTCTATGATCTTTCCCCACTCTAAATTTTTATCAGTCTCTTCACACCTCTGCCCCTAAAGGGTAGGGGTGTCTCTTTGCATGCTCTTGCCTATTTCACAGGAGTAGGCTCCTGTTATTACTAAGTGTTAGGCTCATAGTGAGGCCGGGAGTGCTCTCTGTTACCATGTGCAGACTCAACGTTAGGGAGGCCCAATAAACTGGACATAGAGGGTTGCAGTTTCTCAGTATTCTTTCCTGTTGGCATGACCTCTAATCTGTGACTTGTATCTGGGGTTGGTCATTGGTGAGATATATTCTTGCCCTTCCTCATCAGCAGTTGACCACTGCTTTTTTCTCAGGTAGGACCCTGGGCTCTTGGATTCCCTGTTCCTCCTCAAGGCCAGATGATTTTTGCTTCTTTTTCTTCTCCAGCAGGATCTCTGCTTTTGTTCTGGGAATGGGAGGGTTTCCTATCTTCCCTTCCCCAGGAAGATGGGTTTTCCTGCGACCTGTTACACAGAAGCAATGGGTTGTTACCTGAGTCAAGGAGGAAAGTATTTGCTGCTTTTCCCATAGTGGCTTAAGGTTTTTGCTTTCCATAATAGAAGGGTTTAGATAAATGTGTAGGGCTGTGTGTCTGTCTGCCAGCAACAGCTTATTGCCTCCTGTTTACCTGAACCACTGATGTGGACTCTTTTGGTCTCCTGTCTTGTCCACAGTCATGTTTGTGTGCTTTTGGTTAAGGACTATAAAAAAACAACTTGGAAGTGAGTATACAAGTGTCTTGTATGCCAGATATTCCAAACTACTAACACACTAGCTCATCAAGAACTTAGGAATTCATTAAAATTGAGTTATTTTTACCTGCTTGAATGATAACCATCTTAGTCTCCATGCATTGCCAAAGGTAAAACAGTGCATGTGGCCCTCCTTAAAGGGGCTGGTCACATTTTGGAATTCAGTTTATTTCAGTTCTGTGATGGTCTCAAGCAAAGTTATGATTTTGTATATTATCAGTTTTTTTATCATTGTTAAGTTATGGGTGACATTCTCTTACAGCTTTTATATCCTAAGCAGAAGAGGAATTGGTGCTTTCTAATAATGTATGTGTGGTTGTGTTTTTTCTTTTTAAATATGCCTTAGGAAAAACAAGTGGTTTCTACAAAGCAAAAACTGAAGGAACAAAACAGCAGCAGAATCACAGAACCCAAGAATGGGCTAACAGTTACCAAAGGGAAAGGGACTGGGAAGGATGGGTGGGAAGGGAGAGATAGGGGGGGAAAAAGAAAGGGGCCCTACGATTAGCATGTATAATGTGGGGGGAGGCACAGGGAGGGCAGGGCTGTACAACACAGAGAGGACAAGTAGTAGTGATTCTACAGCATCTTACTATGCTGATGGACAGTGACTGTAATGGGGTTTGTCAGAGAGACTTGGTGAAGGGAGGAACCTAGTAACCATAATGCTCCTCATGTAATTGTAGATTAATGATACCAAAAAAACACACAAGTGGTTTCTAAAGCATGCTTAAGAGTTAATTTTTATATAATAGCTATTAAATTTTTCCATTTAAATCATACTTTAAAGTATAATGCATAACACATGACTTTTTTGTATACATTTTGGATTTTATACATGTATAGATTCATATAATCACTATCACAGTCAAAATACAGAAGACTTCCATTGCCCCCACAGCTTCCTGTGCTATCCTTGATAGTCACACCCTCCTCCCATCTATAATGCCTGGTAGTCACTGATCACATCACCCTCACTATACTTTCCTCTTTTTGAAAATGTCATGTAAATGGAATAAAAAATATTGTGGCAGACCTAATATTATAACCCAACTCCTTGTATAATTCCCACCCCATATGTGTGGGCAGAACTTGTGACTTGTTTTTAATCAATGGAATTTAGCAAAAATGATGGGCTGTCACTCCAATAATTATATTATGTTATATAAATTGATGTTAAATTAAATGCAGAACTAGGTACAGAATTCTCTTTGAAGTTCCAGTGACTCCCCACACATGATTATTTCAAATTCATTAATCAATTCACCCATTCATCATCCAGCACACATTTATAGAGCATTTTCCATTTGCAATGAGGTAGATACAATGTATCTTAGTGATTAAGAGGATGGACTCTGGAGTCAAATTACCTAGATTCAAATCCCGTGTGCCAAATGCTTCAAAGGTACCCTTGTAAAAGTTGATTAATCTCTCTAATGCCTCATATACAAAACAGGAATATTCAAAAATCCCATCTAAGAAGATTTTGTGAGTATCAGGGATATGTTGTGTGTATACAGAGCACTTGACAGAGTACCTGGCACATTGGGCTGCTCGCATCTTTGTCATTGTTTTTAATAATATCACTGTTAGTATGTTGAATGAGTTTTTTATGGTACCCCATGGAATAACCATCTTATTTTTAAATGAGATAATATGTCAAGTGCTGGGAACAGTTCTTAACATATAGAAAACTTTGTATTATAGGTTTTAGATATTATTATATAAAGAATTCTTATATAAATTCATTATAATAATTGTAATAGTAGTAGCATTTATTACTGTTGGTTATCATTCTTCTCTACCTCCTTCTACAAAACAATGAAATCTAAAATATTGGACAAGGAATTAACTTTTCCTTTGCATTTTGTTTGTAAAATGGTGAGGTGGTGTAGCATTTCCTGGTTTATGTGTAATATAGAAAATAGACAAAGTAAATATAAGAAGGTATAATTTTAATGTAATGACCATACTTTATGTGCATTTGGTTTTCTCCAAATGTGAAATGAGAAGACAGAATGAGAACTATTACATTATAGGATGTATAATTGAATACATCTCTTCACTTAAATAAAGCCATATTTACACTGACCTGGCAATCCTCTTTAAATTATATAGTAACATTTTGACAGCTTTTGAAAGGTTAATACTATAGTAAGAATGATACTATTTTTATTGGTGACTGTAAGATTAGCTGTTTTATTCTACATGGTGACTTAGGTAAAACAGAAGTTTACTGTTTCACTAAGTTAGAGGGATTGAAATGAGATAGTTCCATTATTCAACAGAATGGCTGTCTGAATTCTATTGTGGTCAAATTCTTAGAGAAGGAAGGAAAAAAGGGAAAGTGAAAAAAGCTCAAGCTGGCTGTTTACCACCCTTGGAGGTACCTTTTCTAGAATCTTCACAACTATTTCTGCTTACATTCTCTGGCAAGAAATTCCATCACATGGCCATGGCTTACTCAGTAAGAGAGTCTGGAAAAGTAATATTTTAATACTTTACATTGCCACCCTGCATGCAGCTTGGATTCTGCTAATGAAGCAGAATGCAAAGAGTGGTAAGCAACTAGAAGTTTCTGTCCTGGTCATTATAAATATGATACATGGTTGGAAAAAAATGCTTAAACAACCACAAAAAAGTCAATAAAAGATCTAAAGGGAAAACTTCTCGTGGTGGAGAGAGTGCTCTGTATTCACCAAACTCTGTTTCATTTTCTTCCTTGGTCACAGAGATACTACCTTCTTCTGCCTCTACAGTTTTAGCTAGTTGACTATGACCAGCCGTGATGTTTGCCAAACCTGGCTCTTAAAACCGTCCGCAGAATTCTCCAAGCTCCCTCTTCATAGGATTACTAGACAAGTGCAAAAAATGCAGTGCAGGACTTCAAGGCCAAAGAAGATGGTAAAGCCACAGTATTGAAGTTGGAGTCCTTTAATGACTACTTGGAACAGATAACCCTCCCCCGTTTTTGGCCCCTTGATGGAGATTGAACTTTGACATCAGCAAAATAAACTTTTGTGGCTGACCCTCCAAAATTTAGTGGTTGTTTATAACTCAAAATATTACATACTCTAATTATTAAAACCTTCAATAATACACCAGACTACTTATTATCTTCATTAATTCTTTGGTATTTATTCTTCCAATATTAATGCTTATTTAAAGGTGGATTAAAATATATTACTTTTTATATGATACAGAAGCCAAATAAAGCACTTTATCCCCACATATTTTCATTCCCCAAATTATCACTAATGAGATTTAAAATTAGTTAGGTTAAATCAGAAATCTAAATTTAAATTTAACACAATTTTAATAAAATTTGAAAAATGTGTTTCAGAAATACCAATTAAAAAGATATGCAAATTTTCAAAAATTGATTTTCCCCTCACTGAATTTCCTGAATGAAAAATACCAACAACATATAAGAAGAAATTGTCAATTATTGATGAGGGTATGTGAAATGGGTACTTTACTGCCAAACTAGTGATTTTCTATCTTTAGTGTGAAATATCTATGTTTTTGAACAAATTTGAGACGTTACTGAAGCATTTAAGATAAGAACTGTATAAAAAGAGAGACTTACTATGTCCCAGAAACAGAAAAAGAAATAATATAAGGAAGCCACTCTCCCCAAAGTAATGAGGTTTTAGTGCAGTATCAATAAAGATCCTTAGTGAGCTATTGTAATGGTGCTTGACAAGCTGGGTTTTAAAGTTTACCTGCAGAGATATAGGACCAGACAAGGTAAGGAAAAAAATATGTAAGGAGTATTTTAAGCTAGATTTTTATTTTTTAATAAAGTGATTATACTAACCTCTTTTTTATCAAAAAATCATTCACCCAAAGGGTTTGAATGGAAATTAAACAGACACTTGTTGCCAGTTCATTTCAAAAAGAGCATCTCTGCGCCTTAACACTTCATTTTAATTTGACAATTCTCCCTCTAATTCAGGGAGGGGCCTTCTGTCTTCTTCATCACAGGGAGAGGGTGGAGCATTCTCTGAGAAGCTTGGAAGTGAGCTGTGCCAGGCAAGTCTTGGGGGAGGAGCTGCATTTCACCAGGCTGCAGCTGACAAGCTTCAAGGTAATGGCTGTCTTAAATCTAATTATTTTGTAGGAGCTTCTCAAGACCCTAAAGTAAAGATGAGAAAAATAGGAACAGAGGCCTTGAGTGGTGGGAAGGGTGTGTGGTTCTGAGAGAAATGATGGAATTTTGAATGAATTAATCCTTTGGAATTTTTTATCTCCCAGTGCTTTAAAAGTCCACAGTGAGAGAAGGGGTGATCAGATTACAGCCTCTATATTAAGACTTCAGTGCAGCATGGGTGTTTAGGCTAATTTATTGACTTGGCATTCCATGTTTATAATGCTGGAAATTCTGTTAACTGTTTGAATTTATAATCAATTATTAATTTACACAGAAAAATAATGGATAATAATATTTTACAGCTTGGGGGAAAATACTCATATGAATTGATCGACACATAGACTGTGTATGTGTCACCTGTACATGAATGTGGAAAGGGGAACAAATATTAGTTGAATGAAGACACTTACACATATGAATGCATGTATATATGTGTGATTAGACTGGGAGACAATAAACTCCCATATTAGCATTTCTAAGTAGTCAGGTTACTATTTTAATAATACTTTTAGCTTATTTAAGCACCTTTAGAACAGATTTCCCCACTATTACTTTTATAATCATGAAAGAAAAATAAAGCTCAAGCAACATATCCATTTTGTTTCAAACAAAAGGGTTCATAGACACACAAACATGCAAATATGTGCCCCTTGTCTTTTGCCCGTAGTGGAAATTTTCCTGGACCAGATCAATCGCGTAGCCTGGTTGCTGTGTTGGCTACAGCCCTGCATGTGTCCTCCTTGCAACTCATTCTTTCAGACCACAGGTGTGATTTGGTCAGCAAGACCCATTTTTCTGTATCTTTTTAAGCTTAAGAGTGAGACAGAGGATTTGGTTTATTGCTATAAGTAGTTTTTAAAATTATTATATGGCATGATATAACCATGCAATGGAATGCTATGTATCTGCAGAAGAGAAACTGAACTTCTACATGTGGAGATTTGAAATGTCTGAGAAATAGTATAAAGTGAAAAACTAAATTATAGCATAGCCTTTTTCATATGGTATCACTTAGAATTAAATATGTATGTTAGTAAAACTTACATATGCTACTACAATACATGCAACCAAATCTGGGAAAACATATCTGCCACACTATTAACAGGATTATTTGTATAGTTGGAGGGACAGGGATAGCTTTACTCCTCTCTATTTAAAAATGCTATTAATATGTAAGGAAGATATTGAGATAAAATGTTGCATATATAGGAAAAACCTCATTTAAGTAATTCATAAAAATCATGGTAGCAAATACTTATGTAGAATAATGTTCAAACTCCGCTCTTAATTGATATATGTTGGTTTGAAATAATATGCATTCATCTATACATGAAGAAAATTCTGGAAAAACAGAAAATATTCATAGTGATTATTTGTATAAAGTTGTATTTTGTTTTGTATTTATCTTTCTGCACCTTTTCAATTTTAAATAAGCTTCCGGATATTTTTGTAACTAGAAATATTGTAGTTGAAGGCATTATAATCCTATAATGCCTGCTGTGTATAATCCTACACAACAAAACCCTTGGTTTAGAAGACTCCAGAAGTCTGGGAAGACTCATTGGCTGGCTACATGTTTTCACCCTTCTCTCATAAGGATCTGATAGAGATTGAGGCCGTGGGTGTCTGTGCTGCCTTGGGAGGCTGCAGTTCTGGCTCTAGTCACAAGGTGGCGCTTGCCAGGCTCCCTAAATTTTTTCTAGACAACCATTTTTATTAAGAAGGCAAACAAAGCAATGAAACATATTTTGTATTTGTGGACAATGATACAGCATGTAGAATATGATTAACATTCCACTGAAAAAAATATATGTGTAAAAAAGGAAAAATCCACATGGTTATAAGAGGTTTCAAATAAAATCTGTAGTCTGGCTCATAATAGATGTTAGAAAAATCACTACTTCCCTTCTCTCTTGTCCCAACCTCATATTTTTCCTGAGACAGATGATTTTAGTATGAACTAAGTAGCATAACTATATCACAGATAATTAAAAATAATAAGAACATAAAGGAAAATAAACATGGCATCTTCATCACATATGACATTTCATCTCCTTCCTGTGTTGTTTCAGAATGACATGTCTGCTAAAGTTTTAGTAGGGAAGTTCATTTATGCCTTTTCCTTTTAACTGGTTTCATTTCCTGTCTCCTTTTGGATAGCCTATCTCCTTTTGGAGTGAGACTGAGGACAACCAGAACGCAGGGCCAGACCTTCCATGATCCACGTGACACTGGGTAAGGCTCTTCCCATTTCATAAAACATTTCACATTGAAAACATGTCAGGAACTTAGGGTGTAATTTATTTTGCTTCCTGCTCTGAAACCATAGCATTTTAAATTAAAAGCCACATTTCATATTAAAATCATGTTAGGTTAAGAATTTAAGGTATAATTTTGCTCCCTGTTCTATAGCCATGACATTTTGTAATTTTAAGGCATAGCTTCTAGTTTGGGGAAAGAATTTCATGTATTAAACAACTATGAAGAAATCATGTAAGAGCCTATTCAGATTTCTACCTGATGTCCTAGCCAGCCACCTGACTCTCAAAAAATCCTTGATAACTTATCCTATCCAATAAGTGCACATAGCACCCATTCTGAATCTCTGTCTTCTACGTGCATGCTTTTAACAAAGGTCAGTGTGTTTTTCACCTGAGGTTTATTAGAAATCCAAAGTGTTGAGCCCTATCTAGACCTGAATAAAGCTGTTAGGATAGGGCCTGGATATTTAGTTTTATGATGTCTTCCACATAATTCTTATACTTGCGAAATTTAGAGTCCCCCTGCCTTAGGTATAACGTTAGGGCCATAAAAGTCCCAAAGTATCTTATAAATAGAATCCCTGACACACCACTGTAAACTCTTCCACCTCTACCTGCATGTACACAGGTTCACTCTTTAATAATCATATGCAATAATAATGGCAAGTTTTTGAATTTGAAGTATTACAAAACCACTTCACCAATTCTTATCTCCACCTTACATTATGCTACATTTTTCCTTTTGTCTGATGCCCAACTGACCATATATTTTTCTTTCATCTCTTCTCTATTTGCAATTGCTCACCTTCTGCTTTGGCAAAATAATTTTATTTGTTACTTTTCTTCCTTGCCTTTTCCCTGTTTCAGTATCTTCCATATTGTCCCATTCAAACAACGTGTTCAAGCATCCTTGGGAAATTCAGCTGGAGAACAGGCTACACGAGCTGTAAACGCTTTGCAGTTCTGAGACAAAGGAGACTTTGGTAAAAGTATTATTTTTGGTAGGAACTGCCCTAGCAGTGACAAGAGTCAGATACCCCAATCTCTGATAACCTCTTGGCACACAAATCTAAATCATAATGGATGCCGAATATGTCCTGTGCAATTGGAAAGACCAGTTATGGCCGGCAAAAGTTTTGTCCAGATCTGAGACTGTGTCAAGCAGTAAGAGAAAAAAGACATTTTCCCTAGAAGTTCAAATACTCTCACTAGACGAAAAAATTAATGTGGAAAGCACAGAAACAAAGATCCTAAATAAATTTCACATTGAAGCTATTGCCTCCTCCCTAGCAGCACAATTAGAGGTCAGTGCTCTACCTATAGAGAAAACAGCCTATGGAAGGTCACTTAAAATGGCACTAGATATTCTGAATGAGAAAGCAAATTTGAGTCAAGCAAGCAGTTCAGATGATGAAGACGGGACCACTACACTGTCACAAAACGTACCACAAGAGCTTTCTGATTCACCCCCTAGTAAAAGGTCTCGGAGGCGTGAAGAAGATTTATTGAAGTGTCTTGAGGAAAGCGAAAATCCAACGTCACTGTTAGTGTCTTCAGAGGTTGATGAGTCCCTGTATGATGATAAATCGCAAATGCATGCAACCATTGATGCTGTTACAATTGAAATGGAAACAAATTCATGGCAAAACTCCAGCTGGTGCCAGACTTCCACTTCATTTTCAGATAATGATGACGAAAAGGAGAGCAAGAAAAAAATAGTCATTTCAACAGTTATGTCTTTGCATTCCACAATTAAAGAGGAGGATGCATGTGTTAAAGAAGAAAAGTTCTCTCCAACTTCACCATCAGATATCTTCATTGTGCCCAAAGCTTTGAAAGAGGAGGCACAAGACATCTCCCCAGAGACCCTGATTGTTCCCGCTGAATGTCCTACCTCCTCAGAAAATACTGAAGATCCTGGAGAGGGTCCCTCAAATACATGCTCAGATACCAGCCAGAATCAGCGTACTGTGGAATCAGAGATGGGTGCTGCAGCATCCCCCAGGCATTGTTCATGGGACTGTCAGGTTTCACTGAGTGCCTCTAACCATGCCCTGGATTATTCACCCCTTGTGAATAATGAAAGAAATCTGCAGAGATTGGATTTTGAGGATCTTGGGGAAGAACTTCAAGTTTCAGAAGAGTCAACACATCTAAATCCTACTGATGCTTCCATATTAGATGACAGTGAGGAAGATGAAGAACTTCCATGCTTTGTTTTTAATTATGAACCATGTTCATTTGAAACAGGTGTGATAGTCTGGTTTAAATATCAAAAATATCCATTTTGGCCAGCAGTGATAAAAAGCATTAGGAAAAAAGAGAGAAAAGCAAGTGTGCTTTTTGTTGAGGCAAACATGAATGCTGAAAAGAGAGGCATGAGGGTGCCTTTTAGAAGATTAAAGAAATTTGACTGTGAAGAGAAACAAGCACTAGTGGAAAAAGCCAGAGAGGATTACCAGGAAGGTATTGACTGGTGCATGTCCCTGATTTGTGACTACAGAGTTAGAATAGGTTGTGGTTCTTTTACAGGCTCTTTACTTGAATATTTTGCTGCTGACATTAGTTATCCAGTTAGGAAAACAATCAAGCAAGATACCTTCAGGAACTTATTTCCACAGCTGCCAAATGAAAAGGCTGAGCGACCAATGGCCATGACTTCCCGGACCAAGAAAATGTCCTTCCATAAAATTCTCCCTGACCGAATGAAGGCTGCTCGGAACCGAGCCAACAAGAACCTAGTGGACTTCATTGTGAATGAAAGGGGAGCAGAAAATCATCTTCAAGCCATTTTAAATGGCACAAAAGAGTCCAGCTGGCTGAACTCATTTTTGAAGGCAAAGAGGTTTACACGCTGTGTGGAAACATACCTTGAAGATGATGATCAGTTGGATGAGGTGGTGAAATATTTACAAGAAATCTACAAAACTATAGACAAAAAGATGCTGACTTTGATAAGAGATGATAAAGTTGAATTTATCCTGGAAGTTCTACTGCCAGAAGCAATCATTTGTTCAATTTCTGCTGTTGATGGGTTAGAATACATGACAGCTGAAGCAAAGTATCTAAAAGGACCATCTCTGGGATACAGGGAAAGAGAATTATTTGATTCAAAAATCATATTTGAAAAGAGACAGAAACACCAACAAATGAAGCTCTTTGAATCTCCCAAGAGTCCAAACCATAACAGGGAACTTTCATAGACAGCTTAAAAAAAAAACCTCTGAACAATTCTAACATAAGTGTTTTCTAGAAATGGGAAACTGAGTAATGTGTTCATTTTTTGTTTTTGGTGATGTTTAGGTTCTGTGTTATTACATCTTCATTTCCTTTTCTTAAGCTTCTTCAAAACCAATTTAGTTAACACATCTCAGCAGTTCTGCTTTCCCATACATTTTTAGAATGCCTTAATTCCTAAATTATTATTAAGGGAAAGTGCTATTTTGTTTTTTGACATTTTTGTGTCTAGGCTGTATAGTTAAATACAGTGTGCACAATTATTTTAATATTAAAATTGCACTAATACTAGATATTAAGCAAGATAATTAGAAAAATGTCTAAAAACAAGTTCTATATTTTTTGCTTAGTTTTTGTATAATATTGGGTTTTCTCTTAAGATAGTTGAATTATTTTTCCTGCCATACCTATTTATTTTTGGAAAAAAATCTCTGAGACTTACAACCAAAGATAGAGATGGTTTGCTATATATTATAACGGACTGCATTAGCTTTTGCAAGAAAACAATCTGCAATTTGAAAATAAAAGTAAATGGATTACCAGCATGCAGTCTTTACATTTGTGAGTAACATCTCAGCATACAGAAAATAATTTTGGCAACCTTGAACAGGATTGTTTATTTTACATTTCCCTGAAATTCCATTTGTGGGAATGTCTATTATTCAATAGATGAATGGTTTCTTAAAACAGACAGACATTTGGCTGTCTTCGTAACAATGGCTGTATCTTAATATAGCCATCTGACTACATGTGGGAGGCAGAGTCATTGTGTTCATGATCTGGCTACTCTAGATGTATGAGTCCAGGCTGATTGCTTATGAGCCCATCTAGTTTTGTATAAACTGTAGAAAGTGCAAGCGCTTTGCTCTGAGTCTTTATCTCCAAATACATAGTAATTGGTTTCAAACCAAGCAATCTTTATCATCTGTCTTATTCCTAGAACAGTTCCAGTTGATTCCAATAATGTAAGTGCCAACTGGTAAGTCATTCCAGGCTGCTTAGAAAGAGTAGATGAACCAGAATCTGTGAATTTGGGAATGGGTCTCATTAAAAGCCTCCACTTGGCCAAATATGATAATAACATGAGTATGTTTAAAGTGTGAAGCCCATAAGTTGTTTATTCTAACTTGAAACAAGACTTTAGCGAAAACAAATGTTAGGAGAGCGACTTTATTTTAAAAACTTGACATAAAAATAAATACTGAAGGCTTAATAAGAACCTGTGTGCATTTTTACTCTGAGTGAGCCAACTGTCACTCCTGGGCTTTTTTTTCATGTTTACATGGCCACGTGTCAATGTAAAATTTGCAAAAGTTTGGTGTTTCAGTTTTTAATAAAACCATTTTATTTTCCACCTGGGATGTTCACTTCATCATACTTCAGATTGTGCAGCTATATAAGTGATATTTCTGTGGATTTATATATAGAGATAAATACATAATTTGTTTGGAATTTTTGCTTTTTGTAGTTGTCATTTTAACACTTGTTATACATTACCTTATCATTCTGAATAAATACTCACTTTCATGATTGATTTTGTGTTATTTTTTTAAAAAGCCTTCCAAAATCTATAAGGTTCAGATTCCACAGAACCTTACTTGATCCTGTTTGACAAAGACCAAAACTCAGGCATACAGCCTGTACCAATCCACATAGCTTACTCACGATCCTGAGGAGTATTTGACAACAGACTATCACCACACTATATGTGGACCTTATACGCCGAGGAAATGCACTGTATTTACTCTATAATATTGTGTCCCTTTGATACTAATATATTACGTACCTTTGGTTTTCTCAGTGGAGCCATCTTTATCTCTTATTTCTAATATTTTTCTTTACTACCTCATCAATTCACTCATTCATTCATACAATTGTGAGGCAGGAGAGCAAGCAATGTGTGGTTTCAAACTCTGCTCAGAGGATTTAAGGTACCAGATTTAAGGTGACACAGATGACAAATCATTTCTAAAATGACTAAGTTGCATTGCTTTATCATAATAGAAGTATTTGTTAACTTCATGGAGTAACTTCCTGTATTTGAAAACCAGAGCCTTGGATTTCCCCATATTTGTAAGTTCCTGGGTGTCTGGTTATGATAAATGGGTGACATCTGATCCTCCTGGGATATCATTTATTTTGCAGCATTTATTGAAGTGAAGGGAGATGTGCTCCAGGCATGAATCTATTCTTTTTGAATGAGTTGGCCTTTGGAATGTGGGAGTAGATGAGTTTGGCTTCCAACTCAGTGTGGATTCTAAGATACCTTTAAGCCTGAATGGTTCTAAGATTGCCCTCATCTGTATCTCTCGCCCAGATTTGTGTGTCTGATGGAAATGCCCAACCTGTCATCCACCCTAACCTATTGGATTAAGGAAATGCTCATCTCCTTCAATCATAAAGCAGACTGTTGAATATCAGTCCTAGATTCTACTTGTAAGGTTGGCAGAGCTGCGTGGAAACTGCATTCCCATTTACCTGTCTCTATAAAGACAGAGTAGAACTCTTGAGACCTGGAATAATGGTAATTGTGCAAATATTCAATACCTAGATCTGCCTGAACCCTCAGCTTGGCAAAAGCAGCCCTCTAAACCTATAGGAACAAGGATCAGGCTCTTTCTTCCTAGAGATGGACAGTAACTTCATCTGAAGCAGCTACCTCAAAAGACGTTATTTGTTTTACTCATCATCCAGCACTAATATTTTGCATTGCTTCCAACGCATGACAAAGGTTAGGTATCATCACAAGTATAAAGAGCAAAATAAAATTGGTTTAGGTGGAAATTCAGGTGAAAGTATAGGAACTGGGTAATATGTACTAGCATGAACTGGGGTAATACATACTGGAGTGGATTTTGAGGATGTTGAATTAAGGGAAGGGGAAAAATGTAAGTGAATATAGGGGAGAACTTACTGAAGTGGGAGCACACACTGCCTTTATATGCTGCTTGGGTGGCATGTTTAAGATTGGACGACAGACTATAGTAAATGAGATGATGGAGATCCTGGAATTTCCTTGCCAATGTACTGAGAAATTCTTGAGAAGGTTAAAGGGAATAAAGGTATTAGAAATGATTTATTTTGTAATACAAGAGGACCTATCTCTATTTTCCCTGGGAGGGAAGAAGAGATCCTAGTATAATAAGGTGAGGGGCAACAATGACATTTTTAAGAAGCTCAATATTGGCTTTTGTAAACCATGATTGCAAGTAAACTATGTTGCAGTGGAGATGATAGGTTTCCAGAATGTCAGGGCTCATATGGCGGCACAAAACCTCAGGGCAAGTTGGGCATCATTACTGTAATGGGAAGCAAGGTCAGAGTGGAGTCAGTCTATTTTGACCAGAATTCTGTGGAAATGCCTTATGATATTACTCCAAGACTAGATGTATGGACAGCTGATCAGGAATATCACTACTTTTGCATGAAAAAAAAATGAGACCTGGCAAGTCAAAGTATGCCGTTAGCAGCTGTAGTGGAATATCATGGTCCCTCACCAAGTTTTCAGATCTGCTGTGCAAGTTGTCCTGCTTTTCAGGCGATATGAATCAGCATATCTGACAGTGCTTACAGTATCTATAGTGGCTCAAGGTGCACTATGTAGTCATTCTATGCCATAATATGGGAGTTGTAGCAATGAATTCTGGAGGTTTGAACAAAAGTCATACCTCCTGTGTCAGTGAACTTCTTACCATTTACAAAACATCTCGTTGTGTGCTATTGAGGTTTACTAGACATGGAGTGCTTAACCAAGAGAAAAGCAAGTGACTTTATGACAGGAGCTTCCCACTCTAACATGTACTTTATAAGATTCACAAAGTGACAAAGTCTGGCAGGTTCAAGAGCAGTCCACCCTACGATGGAAGTGCTATGTTCAGGATTCAGCTTGAGAAGGCACAAATAAATCAGCAGATTGCACAAACCCCCATACCATTAGACACTGTCACAGTGATGGTCCTATCAACATAATACATGCAAATTAAATAATTTAGATGAAATGGAACAGTTTCTCAAATAATTGGAAAGAAAAATATTTTATAACACTTCTTTTGACTGTACTTGACATTTTAAAGTAGGGCTTCACTTTTTTTTTTACATGAAAAGACACAGGTGTCAGATATTAAGCAATAATAATTTTAGAAATGTATTTTTTTTCAAGAAATAAAGATTAAATTCTACCCATTTTTGCTGCACTGATATAAACTTCAAGATACCTTTTTGCAATAATTCCTAAATTTCTTCCATTATACCTATTTAATTTTGGAAAAATAACTTTGAGACATCAAACCAATGACAGAGATGCCTTCTTGTATATTACCACTAACTTCACTTGCTTTTGCAAGAAAACAATTTGCAGTTAAAAAATAAAGTTAATGCATTATGTGTATGCAGCCTATGTGTGTGAATGAAATCTCAGCATGCAATAAATCAACAGCTTTGACAAAATTTGTTCATTCTACACTTCCCTGTACTTTTATTTATGTGAGTACAAATTTTTCAAAGACTTCTTAAAACAGACAGGTTTTTGGCTGTCTTTTTAACTTACAATGACTAGATCCTCCTAGTATAGCCATATGACAGCATGTAGAAGGCAACTAGAATTGTATTCACGATATGGCTACTCTAGAGTATGTGTCCGTGCTGACTGCTTAAGAGCCCATCTAGTTTGGTATAAATTGTAGGAAATGTAAGCACTTTGTTCAGACTCTTGTATCTCCAAAAATGTAGTCATTTTTATAAGTTAAGGAAGCTTTATCATCTGCTTTATTCATAGAATAGCTCCAATAGGCTCCAATAATATAATGATGACTGGTAAGTCATTCCAGGATGCTAGAGGTAGTAGATGGACCAGAACCTAGGAATTTGAAAATGTGTTACAGAAAAATACTCCATTTGGTAAAGTATGACAGTTATCTGAATATGGTTAAATATATGCCTTAAAAGTTAAAGTTTGAGAGTATGATGAGGATTAAAGATGGCAGTGTGAGAGGTGAGACAGAAGCTTCCTCCTAAAACCGCAAATAATAAGAAAATATAATTAGTACAACTAACCCTGAGAAAGCAACAGGAAAGAGGACTACGCTAGACTGCGTACACCTGGAGAAAAGAGCAGAACTCACAGAACAGGGAAACGTACCAAAGCTGTGGCCCAGCAGGACTCAAGCCCTTCCCCAACCCCAGCTCACCAACAGGAGGAAGAGAAACTGAGCAGGGAGGGAGTGGAAGGCTTAGGACTGCTGAATACCTAGCTCCAGAGATCTGCCCTGCGAGCACAAACCTACATTTCATGGTGCTTTCATGAGACTCGCATGACTACTGGGTTGGAAAGCTGGGACAGGTGGAGTTCTTGGGGAGACTGGAATTCCGGCTGCTTGTGGAAAGCAGGGATCCATATCTGGCTGCTCTGGGACAAAAGCTTATATCTGTGTGCTCGGCCCACTGGGTCCAGCAGTGGAGACAGGCATAGCAGCCGGGATGCAGGAAACAGCTCTGTCCTCCCCCCAGGCACCAGTACCGCTCCCCTGCAACCCCTGACATTCCTTAAGGGGCTGAGCAGCTCCAGAGAGTAGAGCTTCTGGACACTGGAGGGCTCTATATACAAATATGAAATGCCAAAGGAACCTGGTCCAGAGTAAAATTGTTAATACAACTCCCGAGAAAGATTTAAATGATATGGACCTTGTGACTCTTCCTGAAAGGGAGTTCAAAATAAAAATCATTAACATGCTCAGAGGTACAGAAAGATATCCAAGAACTCATAATGATTTCCGGTCAGAGATCCAACTGTTGAAGAACACAATGGAGGATATTGAAAGCAGGTTGGATATGGTGGAGAAGACGAAAAATGAAATGGAATTCAGAGAAGAGGAATACAAAGAAGATGAGGCACAGAGAGAAAAAAGGATCTCTAAGAATGAGACTATTGAGAGAACTGTGTGACTAACCCAAATGGAAGAATATTCGTATTATAGGGATACCAGAGGAAGAAGAGAGAGAAAGGGATGGAAAGTGTCTTTGAGGAGGTAATTGCTGAAAACTTCCCCAGTCTAGGGAAGGAAATAGTCTTTCAGGCCATGGATATCCACAGATCTCCCAACACAAGGGACCCAAGGAAGACAACACCAAGACATACAGTAATTAACATGGGAAAGATCAAGGATAAGGACAGACTACTAAAAGCAGCCAGAGAGAGATATAAGATCACATACAGAGGAAAGCCTATCAGGCTAACATCAGACTTCTCAGCAGAAACCTTAAAGGCCAGAAGGGAGTGGCATGATGTATTTAACGCATTGAAGCAGAAGGGCCTGGAACCAAGATTACTTTATCTGGCAAGATTATCATTTAAATTTGAAGGAGGGATTAAACAATTTCCAGATAAGCAAAAGCTGAGAGAATTTACCTCCCACAAACCATCTCTACAGTCAATTTTGGAGGGACTGCTATAGATGGAAGTGTTCCTAAGGTATAGATGGAAGTGTTCCTAAGGTTGAATAGCTGTCACCAGAGGTAATAAAACCACAGTAAAGAAAGCAGAACAGTTAATTACTAAGCAAATGCAAAATTAAATTAACTATCCCAAAAGTCAATCAACAGATAGACAAACAGTACAGAATATGATACCTAATATATAAAGAATGGAGAAGGAAGAAAAAGCAGGAGAAAAAAGAACCTTTAGATCGTGTTTGTAACAGCATATTAAGTGAGTTACATTAGACTCTTAGATAGTAAGGAAGTTAACCTTGAACCTTTGCTAACCATGAATCTAAAGTCTGTGATCATCCACATCAACAAAAAGAAGGACAAAAACCACATGATCATCTCCATAGATGCTGAAAAAGCATTTGACAAAATTCAACATCCATTAATGATAAAAACTCTCAACAAAATGGGTATTTAGGGCAAGTTCCTCAACATAATGAAGACCATAGATGACAAACCCACAGCCAACATTATACTTAACATCAAGAAACTGAAAGCTTTACCTTTAAGATAGGGAATAAGACAAGGATGACCACTTTCCCCACTGTTATTCAACATAGTACTGGAAGTCCTAGCCATGGCAATCAGATAACAAAGAAATAAAAGGCATCCAGATTGGCAAGGAAGAAGTTAAACTGTCTGTGTTTGCAGATGACATAATATTGTAAATAAAAAACCCTAAAGAATCTACTCCAAAACTACTAGATCTAATATCTGAATGCAGCAAAGTTGCAGGATACAAAATTAATATGCAGAAATCTGTCACATTCCTGTACACTAACAATGAACTAGCAGAGAGAGAAATCAGGAATACAATTCCATTCACAATTGCATCAAAAAAATAAAATACCTAGGATTAAACCTAACCAAGGAAGTGAAAGACCTATACCCTGAAAACTACAAGACACTCAAGAGAAATTAAAGAAGATACCAATAAATGGAAACACATCCCGTGCTCATGGATAGGAGGAATTAATATTGTCAAAATGGCCATCTTGCCTAAAGCAATCTATAGATTCAATGCAATTCCTATCAAAATACCAACAGAATTATTCAATGAGCTAGAGAAAATCATTCTAAAATTCATATGGAACCTCAAAAGACCTTGAATAGCCAAAGCAATTCTGAAAAGGAAGAATAAAGCTAGGGGCATTATGCTCCCCAACTTCAAGCTCTACTACAAAGCCACAGTAATCAAGACAATTTGGTACTGGCACAAGAACAGACCCATAGACCAATGGAACAGAATAGAGAGCCCTGATATAAATCCAACCATATATGGTCAATTAATATACGATAAAGGAGCAATGGATATACAATGGGGAAATGACAGCCTCTTCAACAGCTGGTGTTGGCAAAAGTGGAGAGCTACATGCAAGAGAATGAAACTGGATTATTGTTTAACCCCATACACAAAAGGAAACTCGAAATGGATCAATGAGTTGAATGTAATTCATGAAACCATAAAACTCTTAGAAGACAACATAGGCAAACATCTCCTGAATATAAGCATGAGCAGCTTCTTCCTGAACACATCTCCTCGAGCAAGGGAAACAAAAGCAAAAATGAACACATGGGACTACATCAAACTAAAAAGTTTCTGTGCAGCAAAGGACACCATCAACAGAACAAAAAGGCACCCTGCAGTGTGTCAGAATATATTTGCAAATGACACATCCAACAAGGGGTTAACATCCAAAATACATAAAGAACTCACATGCCTCAACACCCAAAAAGCAAATAACCCAATTAACAAATGGGCTGAGTATATGAAGACACAGTTCTCCAAAGAAGAAATTCAGATGACCAACAGACACATGAAAAGATGCTCCCCATCACTATTTATCAGGGAAATGCAACTTAAAACCACTATGAGATATCACCTCACACCAGTAAGGATGGCCAGCATCGAAAAGACTAAGAACAACAAATGCTGGCAAGGATGTGGAGATAGGGGAACCCTCCTACACTGCTGGTGGGAATGTAAGCTAGTTCAACCATTGTGGAAAGCAATATGGAGGTTCCTCGAAAAACTAGAAATAGAAATACCATTTGACTCAAGAATCCCACTCCTTGGAATTTACCCAAAGAATACAACTTCTCAGATTCAAAAAGACATATGCACTCCTATGTTTATGGCAGCACTTTTTACAATAGCCAAGATAAGGAAGCAACTTAAGTGTCGATCAGTAGATGAATGGATAAAGAAGAAGTGGTACATATACACCATGGAATACTATTGGGCCATAAGAAAGGAACAAATTCTACCATTTGCAACAACATGGATGGAGTTGGAGGACATTATGCTCAGTGAAATAAGCCAGGTGGAGAAAGACAAGTGCCAAATCATTTCCCTCATTTGTGGAGTATAACAATGAAGCAAAACTGAAGGAACAAAATAGCAGCAGACTCGGAGACTCCAAGAATGAACTCGTGGCTACCAAAGGGGAGGGGTGTGGGAGGGCGGGTGCGGAGGGAGGGAGATGGGGATTGAGGGGTATTATTTTTAGTATACATGATGTGGGGGATCACGGGGAAAACAGTGCAGTGCAGAGAAGGCAAATAGTGAATCTGTGGCATCTTACTACACTGATGGACAGTGACTGCATTTGGGTATGGCTGGGGACTTGATAATATGGGTAAATGTTGTAACCACATTGTTTTGTCATGTGAAACCTTCATAAGAGTGTATATCAATCATACCTTAATAAAAAAAAGTTAAAGTTTGAGACTGATTATTTATCCTTACATGAAACAAGACATTTTATGAAAATAATATGAGAAAAAATGCTTTATTTTAAAAACTTCATATGAAAATAAATACGAAGGACTTAACATAGACCTGGCTGCACTTTTTACCTCCTACAGTAGGTCAGTTGCACCTCACATGTGATGTCATTTAAAGATATTTATTTTCACAGTAATGACTACAGTAGCTGAATTATGGCAAGAATGAGACCACTTTTCTAATTTCCCCTTCACTTTACAGAAACTCCTTTAATAAAAATTATACTGCATTTTCTATTGGATAGATGATTATCCTTTTCTCTTTTACTAAGTTAATGTCTTAAGAGGAAGACAGATGTTCAGACAAAATAGTTGCAAATAAAATTGTAGTATGTTGTACACATTTTCAATGTTGATTTCAAAGTGTGACTGAAATTTAAAAATATTTATTCAATGGTTGTTGCTGAAATTGTGGAGTAAAGAAGTCCAAGGGTATTTCAATCCACTGAACCAATGAATAAGTTTAAAAAATCTTATAGAATCAACTTTTTTGAAACTCTGGAATCTAATCAAAAACATGTAGCAGCAGCCCAAAGGTCCACTGATGGATGAATGGATAAGCAAAACATGTTATGTGCATGTTATATGCATAAGGCTATTATTCAGCCTTAAAAAGGAAGGAAATTATATCACATATTACCACATAGATAAACATTGAAGACATTATGCTAGTGAAATAAGCCAGTCACAAAAAGATAACTACTGTATGATTCTACTTCTGTGAAGAACCTAAAATAATCAGATTCATAGAAACTGAAATGGAATGGTGTTTACCAGTAGCTGAGGGAAGAGGAAAAGGAAATTGTTGTTTAATCGATATAGAATTTCAGTTTGGCAAGATAAAAGTTCTGGAGATCTGTTTCACAACGATGTGAATATATTTAACACTACTTCACTACACAGTTGAATATGGTTATAATAGTAAATTTTACATTATGTTATTTTACCATAATTTAAAAAAAAACACAAGAACCAGGGGAATCCTTAAAGATGAAATAATGTAATTTTTGGTAAGAGTGAGTCGAAGAATTTTTATTTATCTGACATTCATTTGCCCCTCACCAGTTTAGAGGTAGCCATGGGGATGATAGCCCACATATCTCATATGGCTTGCTAGTGCCATAGTAACAATAAGGACCTTATTTTAAAAGAATGTGGTTGTGTATTTTGACCTGTCTTGCAGTTCCCTAAGGGATTGTTCAAGGGCTTGCCTTTGTTTTGCTCTCCTCAACTTTCCCAATGTCAGAATAACCTCTCTGGTGGTATTTGTCAAAAGCATGAAAAGACCCATACAAGCCACTATCCAGAACAAGGAATAACAGACAAGGCAAGAAGCAGACCCACTGAAAATCCTGGTAAAGAAGAGGCTGGGGAAGGAGATACTTAGGTGAACAAGGGTTTTGAAATGTTGTTGTTTATTCTGGGACTCTAGAAAGACACATGTATGTCCAAGGTTAGATGCCTACTCATAAAAGACTTGAGAAGGCTCAAACGTTCACCTCTCAATATAAGGCTCAATATGAACAGAAAGTGAAACCTAAAGCTGAGCTGTTAATGGCTTGGCTAAGCACTGAAGGAATACCCCAGCTCAGGCCCAATGTACAAAGACCAGCAGATGTTTTATTTGTTTGCATTCTTTTCTTTCTTTTACTCTCTCTTTTTTTCTTTTTATTGACTCTAGGCTTTTAAGGACATCTCTGTCCAATCACTAGCTGGCCACTAGGATAATGTAACAGAAACTTCAGCAACCACACATGATAAAGAATTCACTCTTTACAAAAATAGAAAAATTAGAAAAGTCACTGTGCAAACAACTACAATACACAACAGCAGCAAAAACAAACCTCAAGAGAGTGACCAAAAGAAGGCTGTAGTGACTACTAATATTAGACTTAAAAATTCTAAGATACAAATAAGGACCTTATATATTGATAAAAGAGGTAGGTAAACAAGAATATGTAACAACTAAAAACAAACACAACTATTAACAAAGCCCCAAAATATATGAAGCAAAAATTGGTAGAATTGAAGAGAGAAATAAATCATTCTAAAATAAAAGCTGTAGCTTCACTCCACTTACAGTAATAGGTAGAACAACTACAGAAAAGGTCAATAAGGAAATACAGTACTTGAACAATGCTATAAACCAACCCAAAATGACAGCTATATATATATAGAACACTCCACCATACAACAGCAGAATACACATTCATCTTAAATTCACATGGAATATTATCCATGAAAAAACCTTATGTTAGACAACAAAACAAGTCTCAATACATGTGAAAAGTCTGCAATACAAAGTATGTTTTCTGACCACAATGGAACATAACTAGAAATCAATAATGAAGGAAAACTCAAAAATTCACAAACATATGGAAATTATATAAAAATACATTTAAATGACCAATGGATCAAAGAAGGAAACATAAGAGAAATTTGTAAGTAACTTGAGATGAATGAATATAAAAACACAATACACCAAACTTACGTGACCCAACAAAGGTAGGGCTCAGAGAGAACATTATGGTCATAATCGCCTAGAATAAAAAAGAAGAAGGTTAAAATCAGTAATATAACTTCATACCTTAAAAAACTGAAATAGAAGAGCATACGAAATGTGAGGTTAGCAGATGAAAGACAATAATAAGGCTTACATCAGAGATAAAAAATAGAGAAGAAAAAACAATAGAAAGAATTAACAAAACCAAAATTAATTATTTGAAAAGAGCTATAAAATTGAAAAAACAATTATATAGACTCAGTAAGTAAAAAAGAAGACAAGAATTACTAAAATCAGAAATGAAAGTGGGTATATTACTACTGAACTTACAGAAATCTGAAGGGTAGTAAAAAGGTACTAAATGACTGTATGCCAACAAATTATATTGGTTACATGCAATCAAAAAATTCCTAAAATATACTAATTATCAAAACTGATTTGGAAAAAATTAGAAAATACAAGTAATTCTAAAATAAATAAATAGATTAAATCAGTAATGAGAAACCTCCCAAGTAAGAAAATTCCATGACCAGTTTTCACTGGTGAATTCTACCAAACATTTAAAAAAGAATGGCTATCTATACTTCTCAGAATATTAAAAAAAATAGAGGAAAGAATTCTTCCTTACTTATTTTATGAAGCCAGCATTATCCTGTTCCTAAAGCCAGACAAAAATGAAGCATGAAAACTGTAAATATCCTCCATGAATATAAATACAAAAACCCTCACAAAATATTAGTGAACTGAATACAAATTAAAAAGATCATATAATATGACCAAGTGAAATTTATCCCAGGAATTGAAGGGTAGTTCAATATGCAAAAATCAATGTCATACACTACATTAACAACTACAAAAATATGTTAATAAAATATATTTTATACATTTAATATGTAAAAAAACACATGATCATTTCTACTGATGTAAAAAAGGCATTCAACAATTTGCAATATCCTTTCATGATAAAACACTCTACAACCTAGGAAGAGAAAAGAACTTCCTTTACCTGATCAAAGGTATCTAAGAAAAATCCATACATAACATTATACATACTCATGAAAAAGTGGGATCTTCCCCCTGAAATGAGAAACCAGACAAGAATGTCTGCTTTCACCATTTCTACAGAATATTATACTGTAAGTTCTAGCCAGAGCCATTAGGCAAGGAACATGAACATAATGGCATCTGTTTGCTATTCTGGGCCATTTGCCTCTCCCTATAAACATTAGAATTATTTTGTCTTTATCCATAAAATAATTTGCTGGAACTTTTATTAGGATTGTGTTGAATCTATATATTAAGTATGGAAGAACTGACATCTTAACAATACTGAGTCTTCTAATCATGTATATGAAATCTCTAATTTTTAAAATCTTGTTTTTCTTCTGCCAGAATTTTTTAGTTTTCCTCATATAGATCTTGTACATATTTTATAAGATTTATGCCTAGGTATTTCTTTTTGTGTCCTAATGCCAATGGTGTATTTTTTTATTTCAACTTCCAGTTGTTCATTTCTGATATATAGGAAAGCAATTAACTTCTGTATATTATCCTTGTATCCTGGAACCTTGCTATAAATGCTTACTAGTTCCAGGACATTTGTGTTCTTTTGAATTAGCTTCATAGACATTGATGTCATCTCTTAAAAAAATAAAGTTTCTTTGCTTCCTTTTAAATGTATATTCTTTTTGTTGTCAATTGCATTAGCTAGAACTCTCAGTAAAACATTGAATAGCAGTGGTAAAAGTGACCATCTCGCCTTGTTCTTGAATCTGGGAGGAAAGCATCTAATTCTCACCTTTAAGTGTTATGTGAGCTGTACAGTTTTTTGTAGATATTGTTTATCAAGTTAGGGAAGTTGCCCTCTAATCCTAGCTTGTTCAGAGTTTATAATCATGAATTTGTGTTGGATTTTGTCAAATGCTTTTTCTGCATCTATTAATATGATCATATGATTTTTCTTCTTAAGTCTAGTGATGTGATGGATTACATCAGTTGAGTTTTGGATTATGAGCCAGCCCTTCTGTACCTGTAATAAATCTTTCTTGATAATGATGTATTGTTCTTCTTTATACATCATTGGCTTCAATTTGCCAAGATTTTGTTGTAGATTTTTGCATCTACATTCATGAGAGATATCTGTCTGTAGTTTTCCTTTTTAGTAAAATAAAAGGGAAAACTTTGGTTTTGGTGTGAAGGAAATGTTAGCCTCATCAAATGAGTGAGGAAATGCTTCATTTGCTTCTATTTTCTGAAAGAGCTATTAGACAAATGGTATCATTTCTTTCTTAAATATCTGGTGGAATTCACCATTTAAACCATCTGGGCTCTTCCTTTATTTGAACATCGGTATTTATAGCTATAAATTTTCCTTTGAGTATGCTTCACTGCATGCCATAAATTTTGGTATGTTGTGTTACATTATCATTCATCCCAAAATATTTCCTAATTTACCCTGTGATTCCTTCTCTGACCCTTTTTTGTTTCAGAGTGTTTTGTTTCATTTCCACATATTTGTGAATTTTTTCCAGTTTTCATTTTCTTATTTATATCAAGTTATTTTCCACTGCAAGCATAGTTTGAATGAGGTCAATCATTTAAATGCATTGAAGGTTGTTTTGTGGCCTAAAATATTAACAGTGGAGAATGTTCCATCTGCACATTTGAAAAGAATGTTTTTTCTTTTATCCTTTCATTTCAGCTTGAAGGACTTCCTTCAACATTTCTTGTACAACATGTCTACAGTGATAAACTCAGTTTTTATCTGGAAATGTTTTTCTTTTTCATTTTTCATGACTAGGTTTGCTGGATATAAAATTATTGGTTAGCCATTTTTTTCTTTCAGCACTTGGAATGATTTGTGATGTGATATGAACTGCATATCTCATTTCATATCCCTTTTAAATGATGATTCCCTTCACTCTTGCTGTTTTCAAGATTTTCTTTTCATCTTTGTCTTTCAAAAATTATAACGTGTCTCAGTGTGGATCTCTTCGAGTTTTTTTTTTCTATTTCAAGTGTGTTGAGCTTCCTGATTGTATATATATTCACGTCTTCTCAAATATTCTTTCTGTCACTTTTTCTCTCCTCTATTTCTGGGATTCCTATTATGCATATGTTGGTATGCTTGGTGGTATCTCACAGATCTCTTAGCCTCTCTTCATTTTTCTTTATTCTTTTTATTTCTGCTCCTTAGACTAGATAACTTCAATTAACCCATCTTCAAATTTGCTGATTCTTTCTTCTACCTGCTAAAATTTGCTGTGGAGTCCTCTAAGTGTTCATTTTATGTGCCAACTTCACTAGACTATGGTGTCCACATTTTGTTTTTGTCAAAAAGCAGTCTAGATGTTGCTGTGCAGGTATTTTTTAGGTATGATTAACATTTAAGTCAGTAGACTTTGAGTAAAACAGAATACTCTCCATAATGCAGGTGGTCCTCATGAAATCAGTTATAGGCCTTAAGAAAAAAGACTGATGTCTCCCAAAGAAGAAGTAATTCTGCCTCAAGACCACAACTTAGAAATTCTGCCAGAGCTTCCAGGATTCAGATGCAAGATCACAAGTGCAACTTTTTCCAGAATTCCCAGCCTGCTGGTTTGTCCTGCAGATTTTGGAATTGCCAGTACCCACAATCACATGAACCGATTACTTAAAATCTTTCTCCCTCACTTTCCAACCTATTAGTTCTATTAATTATTTTTCTCTGGAGAACCATAATACAAGTTCCTTTAGTAAAATTTCCACCTCAGTTTTTATACTTTTCAACTCCAAAGTGTTTATTTGGTTCCTTTATATAATTTATATCCCTTTATTGATAGTCCATATTTGTTGAGGCATAATTCTCATGGCTCCATTCAGTTCCTTTACCATGGTCTCCCTTAACTCTTCGAGCATATTTAAGTTAGTTGATTGAAAGCTTTTGTTTACTAATTCCAATGTCTAGGCTTCTTCAAGAGCAATTTCTATTGCCTTTTTTCCTGTTTAGGGGTTGTTCCTCCATCCCCAAAGACCAGGTACTTGAGTTTCAATGTCACAGAAATGAACACTGAACTCAAAAGAAAGAAAGCAGGCAGAGTTTATTAGAGATAGCTTGTACATACAGGAGCTGACAAGAAAGAAGAATATTGGGTTTATCAAGAGCCTTGTGCATAAGAATTACAAAGGCAGTTTCAGAGGGTGAGAGGTTTGGGAAGAGGGTATTGATTATTTATTTCATGATGTTGTCTCCATTCAGCTTCTGGTTGGCCACTTCATGGTCAGCGGGTGTTGATTCACTGGCTTTCCCAGTGTTTCTCACTGGCTTTGCAAAAATATAGCATAATATTGCAACAAAGATATTTACATTGACACAATCCACCAACCTCAGATTTCCTCAATTTTACTTGAACTCAGGAGTATATTTAATTATATACATTTTTCCCCTGAGCAGCTATTCACCACCACAGTCAAGATACTGAACAGCCCCAACACCAAAAGGATATCTTTTGTTTCTCTTTTAGGAATATACCTCCTTCTCCTCCTTCTACTGTCCTTAATCTGCCCTCTATTTCTCAAATATTATTTTAAAACTCTTATGTTAATGAAATAATAATGTTTATAACCTTTTGTATTCGTCTTTTTCACTCACCATATTCATTCAAGTTATCGTGTGTATAGTTTTCTCAGTTTTATTGCTGAGTATACAGTATTACATAGTATCACTGTAGTACAGTGTTTTTAACCACTTACCCTTTGAAGGATATCTGAGTTATTTTCAGTTTAGACTATAATAAATAAAACTGCTTTGAAAATTTGTGTTAAGATTTTTTTGTGAGAATAAATCTAAATTTCTCTGAGGTAAATGCCCAAGAATGTAATTGCTGGGTCCTATAGTAATTTCATGCTCACCTTTTTAGGTGTCTTCCAAACAATTCTCCAGAATGTATAGACCATTTCACCTTTCTACCAGCAATACATGAGTGATCCCACTTCTCTGCATCCTTCCCAACATTTGGCATTGACACTATAATTTATTTTAGCCCTTCCAATAGGTATACAGTGATACTGCATTGTAGTTTTAATTTGCATTTCCCCAGTGGTTAAGGATACTGAATACTTTTTCATGTGCTTATTTTCCATCTGTATATTCTGTTTGGTGAAATGTCTATTCATGTCTTTTGCCCACTTTCTGATTGGATATATAATTTTTTATTGCTGAGTTTTGATAATTCTTAGTATAATCTAAATACTGGTCCTTTGTTGGATGTGTACCGTGCAAATATGTTTGCCTAGTTTGTAGCTTTTCTTTTCATCCTCTTCACATGGATTTTAAGAGTGAAAGCTTTGAATTTTAATGAGGTCTAGTTGATCATTTTTTCATTTTTTTGTTATGGTTTCAGTTACTCTAAAACTAAGAATTTTGTTTACCCTGAGGTCCCAAAGATTTCCCCATATGTTTTGTTTTTCTCTAGAAATTTTTTATTTTATGTTTTATACTTAAGGTTATGCTCCATTTTGAGTTAAGTGTTTTAATAAGTTGTGATACTTAGGTGGAAGAGTGTTTTTTGCTTATGGGTGTGCAATTGTTTCACACCATTTGTTGAACAGCCTATCCCTCCTCTACTGGGTTGTTTTTACAGCTTTGTCAAAAATCATAGCTACGTGAGTCTATTTATGGGTTGTCTATTCTGTTCCTTTGAGTTTCTATCTCTCCACCAGTAGACTAATATCTTAATTATGATATAGATTAGATATAGATATAGATGAGATATAGATAGATAAGATGTAGATGTGGATAGATATATAGAGATAGATATAAACACAACATTGGGAAGAGTGGTGGCATTTTTCTTTTACAAAATTATTTTGGCTATGCTAAATCTTAAGCCTTTGTATATACAATTTTGAATAAGGTTGTCTATGTCTACAGAGAGCTTACTGAAATTTTTTTGGGAATTACAATAAACCTATAGATAAATTTGGGAGAGGTTATATCTTTTTATGTTGACTCTTCCAATTCATGAACACAGTATGCTTCTCCATTTATGTAGGTCTTATTTCTTTCATCAGCATTTTCTAATGATCAGCATACAGATCCTGTACGTTTTGATAAATGTAAATTGAAACATTTCATTTTGTTTAGAGTTATAGTAAATAATATATACATTGAAAATTGTGGTTTCTCCATGTCCATTGTCAACATATAGAAACACAATTGATTTCTGCATGTTGATCTTTATCCTGTGACCTTGCTGAACTGATTAATTACTTCTAAGTAGGTTTCAAAGACGTACACAATACCTTTACATTAATAAGTGGTAGTGGCCATATTGGCATAGGATTAAAAGTGTCAATTCATGAAGGAGTCTGGAACCTATAACACTAGACAAAAACCACATTCACTAAGTATTATCACACCAGAATCATGGGGCTCAAAATAGAAATGGAAGTTAAAAGGACTTAAATATACTGTATAGTAAAGATAGGCGCTCAGGTAAGACCAAGTGACTGGAGCTGCCGATCACTGCCAATTTCTAAGCTTAGAAGATAACAATGTCTCAAATGATACCCTCAGATAGAGGAACCTATTTTCATGGATGGATCTTTCCAGTCATCCTATAGGTATTTAAGTAATATAGTTCCATAATTGACCTCTAACAGGACACCACTTTCACTGAGTTTATGGTTAGGGTTTTTTTTTATTGAAGTATAGTTGGTATACAATCTTATATTGGTTTCAAGTATACAACACAGTGGTTCAACAGTTAAGCATATTATTAAATTCTTATCCCCACTGGTGCAGATACTATCTGTCAACATAGGAAGATGTTACATAATCATTGGCTATATTCTCCATGCGGTACTACTATCTCCATGACCAACTATCTTATGACTGAGAATTTTTGTGCCACTTATCTCCTTCCCTCCCACCCCCCCCACTCACTCCACCCACCCTGGCATGATAACCACCAGTCACTTTTCAGTGTCTATGGTTCTACTTCTATTTTGTTCATTATGTTTTGATTTGTTTTTAGGTTCTACAAATAAGTGAAATTATATGGTATTTGTGTTTCTCTGCCTGGCTTATTTCACTGAGCATAATACCCTCTAGGTCAATCCATAGTGCCACAAAGGGCAGGATTTCTTTATTTTTTATGGCTGACTAATATTCCATTGCATATATATATCACATCTTCTTTACCCATTCATCTATTCATATACACTATGGTTGCTTCTATATCTTGGCTATTGCAGCAATGCAGCAATAAACATAGGCATGCATGTATCTTTTTGAATCAGGGATTATTTTTCTTCAGGTAAATACCTAGAAGTGGGATTGCTGGGTTATATGGTATTTCTATTTTTAGTTTTTTGAGGAACCTCTATACTGCTTTCAACAGTGACCAAACCAATAGACATTCCCACCAACAGTGTAGTAGGGTTCCCTTTTCTCCACATCCTCACTGACACTTACTTCTTGTCTTTTGGATAGTGTCCATTCTGATTGGTATGAAGTGATATCTCACTTTGATTTTGATTTGCCTTTTCCTGATGATTAGTGATGTAGAGCATCTTTTCATGTGCCTAATGGGCATTGGTATTTCTTGGAAAAAATGTCTGTTCATGTCCCCAGCCCATTTTTTGATTGGGTTATTTTCTTTTTTGTGTTGAGTCATATGAGCTTCTTATATATTTTTCATGTTAACCCCTTATCAGATAAATTGTTTATGAATACTCTCCCATACTATAGGTTGTCTTTTTGTTCTGCTATACAAAAAACATTTAGTTTGATGTAGTCCCACTTGTTTATTTTTTATTTTTTTTCCTTTGCCAAAGGAGATATGTTCAGAAAAAAATTGCTTATGCTTAAGTTCAGGAGTTTTTTGCCTATGTTTTCTTCTAAGGGTTTTATGGTTTCATGACTTACATTCAGGTCTTAGATCAATTTTGAGTTTACTTTCATTATGATGATGTTGACTGTAGGTTTGTCATATATGGGTTTTATTATGTCGAGGTATAGAGGTATATACCCTCTATACCCATGTTGTTGAGGGTTTTATCATTAATAGATGTTGAATTTTGTCAAATGCTTTTTCAGTTTATTGAGATGATCATGTGGTTTACCCTTTTTTTCTTAATGTGGTGTATGAAATTTATTAATTTATGAATATTGAACCATCATTGAATCCCTGTAATAAATTGCACTTGATCATGATGGACGATCTTGTTGATGTATTTTTGAATTTGGTTGCTAATATTTTGTTGAGGATTTTTGCATCTGTGTTTATCAGGGATATTGGTCTATAATTTTTTTTGTGTGTGGGGTCTGTCTGGTTTTGTTATTAGAGTGATGCTGGCCTCATAGAATGAGTTTGGATATATTCCCTCCTCTTCTACTTTTTGGAATACTTTAAGGAGGTTGCGTATGAGTTGTTCTTTAAATGTTTGGTAGAATTCGACTGTGAAGCTATCTGGACATGGAGTTTTGTTTTGGGGGAGTTTTTGATTGCCAATTGTATTTCGATGATAGTCGTTCTGTTCAGATTTTCTGTTTCTTCCTGGGTCAGTCTTGGAAGATTGTATTTTTCTAGGAATTTGTCCATGTCTTCTGTTGTTCGGTTTATTGGCATATAATTTTTCATAGTATTCTCTAATAATTATTTGTATTTCTGTTGTGAATATTCTTTCATTTCTGATTCTGTTTATGTGTGTACATTCTCTTTTTTCTTCATAAGACTGACTAGCAGTTTATTTATTTAGTTTATTTTCTCAAAAACTAGCTCCTGGTTATATTGATATTTTCTTTTGTTATATTCTTCTCTATTTTATTTATTTCTGCTCTGATATTTATTATGTCCCTCCTTCTACTAACTTTGAGATCATTTGTTCTTATATTTTTCTGATTTCTTTAATTTTTATTTTAGACTTTATTTGGGATTGTTCTTATTTCTTGAGGTAACCCTGTATTGCTATGAACTTTCCTTTTAGAACTGCCTTTGCCACCTCCCACTGATTTGGGGCTGTTGTGTTGTTGTTTTCATTTGTCTCCATGTATTGATTTATTTGTTTTAATGTGGTCATTGAGCCATTGATTATTTATAACAATGCTGTTTAGACTCCATGTGTTTGTATGCTTTTTTGTTTTGTTTGTGTAATTTATTTCTAGTTTCATACCATTGTGGTCTGAGAAGCTACTTGATACAATTTCAGTCTTTTTAATTTATTGAGGTTCTTCTTGTGGCCTAGTATGTGATTTATTCTGCAGCATGTTCCATGTACACTTGAGAGAAATGTCTATCCTGCTGCTTTTGGGTGGAGTGTTCTATAGATATCTGTTAAGTCCATTTGCTCTACTGTACTATTCAGTGCCTTTGTTTATTTATTTTCTGTCAGGTTGATCTGTCTATTGAGATTTGTGGCATGTTAAAATCTCCTAAAATGAATGCATTGCAACCTATTTCCCCCTTTAATTTTGTTAGTTATGCTCGTACATTGGGTGCAAAGTTATTTATAATGGTTATATCCTACTGTTGGACTGATCCCTTTATCATTTTGTAATGTCCTTCTTTTTCTGTTATTACTTTTTTTGTTTTGAAATCAATTTTGTCTGTTGTAAGTACTGCTACTCCTGCTTTTTGCTTCTTATTATTTGTATGGAAACTATTTTTCCATCCCTTCACTTTTACTCTGTGTATGTCTTTGGATTTGAGATGAGTCTCTTGTAGGTAGCATATAGATGGGTCTTGTTTCTTTATCCATTCTGCCAATCTATGTCTTTTGATTGGTACATTCAGTCCATTGTCATTTTTGGTGATTATTGATAGATATGTACTTATTTTCATTTTATTAATTTCTCTCTGGCTGTTTTTCATAGCTCCTCTCTTTTACTCTTCTCTTGTTATTGGTGGTTTTCTTTAGTGTTGTAATTGGATTTCTATTTTTGTATTTTATTTGTGTGTGTGTGTGTGCATGTGTGTTTGTGTGTGTGTGTGTGTGTGTATCTTTATCATAAGCTTTAGTTTATAGTTACCAAAAGTTTAATGGTAGCTTCCTTACTATGTAATAGTCTATCTTAAATTGCTGATTACTCTATTTCAAATGTAATCTAAAGGTTAAAAGTACTTTTTTATTATTCTTCTTCCTCCTCGACACTTTATGTATTAGATGTCTTAATCTGCATTTTTTTGTGTATCCCTTGACTGATTTTGTGTATAGTTGGTTTTACTCCTTTTGTTTATTTTAATTTCATACTTGCTTGGTAAGTGATTGGCCTACTACCTTTACTGTGGGTTTCTTTTCACTGGTTGAAAAGATTTAGGCTTAGGAACATTTCCATCAACACAAGTCCCTTTACCATACCCTGTAATTCCTGCATAGTGGTGCAGAATTCCTTCAGCCTTTGTTTATCTGGGAAATTTTTAATCTTTCCTTCATATTTGCATGATAGTCTTGCTGGGTATAAGATTCATGGTTGAAGGTCCTTCTGTTTCAATACATTGAATATTTCATGCCACTCCCCTTTGGCTTGTAAAGTTTTTGTTGAAAATTCTGCTGATAGACTATGTGGTTTCCCTTATAAGTATTATTTTTTCTTTTTCAGGCTGCTTTCAATACCCTATTTTTATCCTTAACCTTTGTCATTTTAATTATTATATCTTGGTGTTGTCTTCCTAAGTTTCCTTTTGCTAGGGGCTCTGTGCACTTACAGGACCTGGGTGTGTATTTCCTTCCCCAAATTGAGGAAGTTTTCAGCAAATATTTCTTCAAAGATACTTTCTATGCCTTTGTCTCTCTCTTCTCCTTCTGGTACCCCAACTATGCAAATATTGTTTCATTTGGAGTTGTCACAGAGTTCTTTTAGCATCCTCTTGTTTCTAGAGATTCTTTATTCACTCTGTTCCTCAGCTTCATTGTTTTCTGATTTCCATCTCATTGATTGTCTCCTCTACTTGCAGCAATCTATTATTCATTCCCTCCATTGTGTATTTATTTCCATTACTGTATTCTTCAGTTCTGAGTGTTTTTTCAACGCTTCTATGTCTTGAAGTCCTCCCTGAGATCATGAATACTTTTCTGTAGAACCATGAGCATATTTATGACTATTACTTTCAAATCTTTATCAATATTGGTAATCTTTTTTTCATTTAGCCCTCTTTCTGATGTCTTATCCTGTACTTTTGTTTGGAGCATATTCTACTGCCTCTTTATTTTGTCAGTTTTTTTGTGTGTTTCTTCCTTTGTATTAAATAGATGTGTTATGCTTCCTCATCTAGAGTATAATGCCTTGATGAAGAAGGTGTCCTATGGTGACCATAGCTCAAGACTTTTATTCACCAGTGCCTAGTTCTCCTTTGCAGTGGAGCTCCAGTTGCTGTTGGTGGGCTGTGGGCAGGGCAACCGTCTTGTCTGTCTGCAGGCAATGGCTTATCTCAGTCTGACATGGGTGGCAGCTCATCTTAGCTGGCCCTTTGTGAGTACAGCAAATGTGCTTATGCTGAGATCATTGTGAGCAGGGCCACCCTCTGTTTTCCCTGCAGTAATGGTGGCACTGCTGGGCTAATGGGGCAGTGGAGCAGGTGCAGTAGCATGGGGTATGTGGGCCAGGGTTGGGGGGAGCATAGGTACTTGGCAGCAGGGTGCAGGTGCATGGCACTAAGCTGGGCAACCAGCAAGGAGGAGGGAGGGCTCTGAGTTGCCTCCTACAGGTACTTCCCTAGTCAGGCTGAGAGAGGGCCAAGACAGCAGGGAAAGCCTACCTTTGCTTGCCAGGCAGCAAAGTCTCCCTCTGCCTGCCTGGCAGTAAATTCTGATGTTGCTGGGCCATGTGGGCCACTCAGGTGGGCATGTGTATAGGAAAGTGCCTCTGGGCTGAACTGCCAGGGAGGGGGATGGAGCATTTGGGGCTCCCATGAGCACCCAACTCACTGGGCTGAGTGAGGACTGGGGAAGCATAGTCCACCTGCTCCTTCCCCTGTAGAGAGAGCTCCATTCAATCCTCACCCCTCTGGCACCCTCCTCACTGCTGGTAAGTCTTTCCAACTGTGTTGGCTGTCAGTGGGACCAATGGATCATGCTTGTCCTCTACAGGTGTCAGGAGTCTTACCCTCCCCAGAGTGCTCTAATTGTCTCTGGTGTCCAGCCCCATTAATCACCAACGCCTGAAGCAATGTGGACTAGTGTTCCCAGAGATGATCTGCATGGCCAGGTGGGCAGACTTCCTGTGTACTTATCTCCTCCACACTCCATTCCTCTCCCTCCTGCTTGTGGGCTGAGGTAGGTGAAGGGCTGGTATCTTGATCTATCATGGCTCTGTCACTTTACCCTTCTCTATGTGGTCTCCTCTTCTTCACGAGGTGTATATGGTATATTCTGCAATCTTCAGGTCATTTTCAAGGTTACCTGCATTTGCTGTAGTTGTTTCTTTAGTGTGTGTGGGGGGGAGGAGATTTCCGCCTTGCCTTCCAATTCTGCCGCCTTTTCCTTCCCCTCACCCCATGATGAGGTTTTATTGTCTAAACAAGATTCATAAACTGTTTGGCATTACTGACACCAAAATGTTGTCTATATACCCTCTTTTCATCAAATACCATTAAAATTGCAATAATCTTTGGCAATACCGTGTACTGTGTTCTGGGAACATAATATTTCCATGGGATAATTATCTTAAAAATCTGGAAGTTGGTTCTGTTTTCTATTCATACCCATGATGAGCTTCCTAGAATGCTAGTTTCAGAACCACAGGGATTTTGGTCTCTTTTATTTCTGCTCCATATCTAGCTTTGAGTAGTGCCTGGTACATAAAAAGTGCCCAATTAGTATTTGTTAAATGAATTGACTGAAGGAGTAGTATGGAAATCGAATCATTTGAGACCTATTCTTTCTTTATATGGTTAAAAAAAGTGGGGCTCATGAAAAACTTAGCATTCAGCTCCTTTGATTTCTGATGCCTTAAAAGCACATGAGCAAAAGGCAGGTATTAGTCAAAGGGTACGAGCAATTATGCAAGATGAATAAGTCATAAATATCTATTATATGACATAGCGCCTATAGTTAATGATAATATGCCATATACTTAAAATTTTACTAAGAGGATAGATCTTATTTTAAGTGTTCTTATCACAGAAATTATAATATAAATAAAGAGGATGGAAGGAATCCTTTGGGGGTGGATATGTTTATGACAGATTGTGGTGACAGTTTCATGGTTGTATACTTATCTCCAAACACATCAAGTTATATACATTCCAAATGGTACAGCTTTTGTATGTTAATCATACGTCAATAAAGTGACTTTTGTAAAAGTATATACTAATTCCAATAAAATACATTCTGGGATGTAGCTATTTAAGTAAGCTCAGCACTATCCAGGCATCAGGAATACCTCTGGCCAAAATTAAATAGGAAAAAAAAACACAGTGGAGGCATTTCAAAATCCTTGGATTTTACTTTGACACAAGAGCAAAATCATTTTTATTAAATTCTTTGGACTTTATTTATTTATGGGAAATTCATAAAAGGAAAGGAGGATTTTTTTCTTTCAAATTTGAAACATCTATGTTGTGGCCATTTTTTATTAGTATATCTAAATGTGATCTTATATTACAAACTCTGATGAACTGTATCGATCAACATAGATGGCATAAATTATGATGGGAAAATAGGAGAAAGAGTTAGAATAGGAGACTAGGACTACATAGACAACAAGGCTATCTTTGTAAATGGATAATTTGTTGCTACTCATGCGGAAAATCTTGCTAATGAGAGCATGGAAGCCAGGTGGCTAGACAAAATTCACAATCAATTCATGTTTGTAGTGCTAGTAGCACGGGGATTAATAGACAAGAAAGCTTAAACAGGCTGGATGGAAAGAAAAGGCACTTTTTGTAACATCTGTTGACAGTATAATGCAGCTACACACTTGGCTTCCACTAAGTTTAATGTTTAAGCTATGTGATTTAAAAAACAAAAGCCTTATTAAGTATTGGAATGAGGGTGAATGGGAGATCCTTCATATCCAGGGCTACTTGTTTACCTGTTGAAGCATTTCAGAGTAACACTCCTGATATTTCTCCCTAACTTTCCTTCCCTTGGGAAGGATGATTGGTGGTGAGCTTGGGAGAAGAAACCGAGTATGCCTGGAACAGTCCCTTCTTTTGTCTGTGGATTTGGGTTAATTCTGGCTTTCTCTATGCCTTAAGGTAAGATGAAGCTCTTCTTGGTGCTGGGGAGATGGTGAAGACAGTGATTTTCTAGCAGTGTCAAAGACTGGATAAGTAAATTAGTCTAGTTCAGGCGGGAATTATTTGCAAGCATTCAGTTAGATATCAAGAATAAAGCTAGCCTTTTCATGTTGACCTTCTACCACCCCAGTCTTACTTTTTAATTGGTGCTAATCTAATGGAGCTTAATGGATCACCTTAGTCCCAAAAAGAAGAAAAAAAAGTAGTTCAAATTTCATGAGTTTTCCAGAATAACTTAATATAAATATAAAAAATTAGCATGAAGAGAAATGTGGGAAATAAATTTTTTTATAGATTGTTCCATTTCTGGAACTTTAGGAGATACTTCAAAGTTTAAAATTTAGAAATCACTATTCTAGACAGTGATAGTATATATTTCTTTTTCTGTGAGATTTTCCTTGAAAGGCCTTAGTCATTTCTGTTCTTTGATGAGCAACAGGAAACATGGGCTGCAGTCTGAGATACTTGCATTTATATATCATGTTTATATAAATATGCCATAGTATTAAAAGAAAACATTTAATTATATTTGGAATTTTTGGATAAAAAAATATACTAAGTGAGAAGTTTTTAAAAATAGTCCCTTTACATTGGGAAGTTTTGGGTAAATTATTGGCACAGGATAGTTATTATACAATAAGAGAGCATTTGTTTATCCAGGTTGACAGTACAGCTGATAAATATGTGATTGAACTATTTAGCATAGTAAAATGTAAATTCTTTTAAGCAAGGTAGAGTTTTATGTGCCATATTTGTGGGAAACAATTCTGTTGCATTATTGGGACATTTACATTCACAGGGCTTGTTTATTGAACAATGGAGTATATTTTATACATCTTTACTTTCTGGTGCTTCTCACATCTAATGCCAGCCTTGGCTATTGGCTTCTGGGTATGCTCAACACTTATGTGTAATTCTCTGAAGAAAAGGGTATCGTGGGCTATGTGTGTGTTTGTGAGGTAAAAGTAATGGTAGAAACATAGAAATGTGAATGTTGGTTCTGGTTCCAGGGTAATATAAAATAAGCACATCACCCATCTCTGACACTGAATACAATTATAAAACTTGAACAGAAAGCATAAAACTATATGAGAACTTTGATATGTAACTGACGGGTCCCCACCAGTAAGATGGCAAACTTCCGGCTTCTCTTCGGGGTCCTCAGTTCCCGCCGGCGCCACCTGAAGCCCAATCACCTCTCGCCCCCCTCCCAATCCCAGCACCTAGCCAACAGCCACCAGCCCCATAGAAGTGACACCTCAATCAATTCATGCCCCCTCCTATATAACCCAGCACCTTTCCCTAATAAAGCGGAACTCTCCGGTGAATTGCTGCTATGTGTCGCTCCTTTCCTTTCATTGGTGCCGAAACCTGGGAGACGGGACACCCCAACTGGGCCCCGTCTTCCCCCGACACCAGCAGCAGCTTGCCCTCGTCCTCTTTTTCCGGCGCTGGCTCCTCACACTCACCACTCCTCTCTGGCCTTTAGGTAAGTTTTCCCCCCGAAGTGGGCCACTCTTCCCCGAGCTATCGCAGTGCCATTGACCGTGATCGTCCGGCAAGGCCCTGACGCTCGGGGATGAGGAGGGAACGCTCCCCGCCTCAGGCCTTCACGGCTGCGGCGGACCCTCAGGCCCCTCCTCCAAAAGCCATAAATCCCCGCCTCAAGCCTTTACGGCTGCGGCGGACGCTCAGGCCCCTCCTCCGACAGTCATAAATGCATTCACCATCCCTTCCATCAGTGCTGAAAGTTTTTAAGCAAAATTTCCCCGAGGTGGGCCACTCTTCCCCGAGCTATCGCAGTGCCATTGACCGTGATCGTCCGGCAAGGCCCTGACGCTCGGGGATGAGGAGGGAACTCTCCCCGCCTCAGGCCTTCACGGCTGCAGCGGACCCTCAGGCCCCTCCCCAAACAGCCATAAATCCCCGCCTCAAGCCTTTACGGCTGCGGCGGACGCTCAGGCCCCTCCTCCGACAGTCATAAATCCCCGCCTCAGGCCTTCACGGCTGCGGCCGACTCTCAGGCACCCCCCTCCAACAGCCATAAACGAGGTGACTCCTTTGTAGATGAGAACGCTCCCTTTCCCCCCCTCCTCCTTCTGCTCCGTCCGCCGAAAACGCCTAGCGCTAGGTACCTCTTGACTCTGGCACTCTGCCTTCTTAGGGAAGTCTGGGTGACGACCCACACTTCCCAAGAAATTCCGACTCGTATACGAGTTTCCGCAGACCACCAAGGATCATCGGGGACGCCCTTTGTCTCCTTGTGTTCTGCTTCCAGTCCGAGGATCTCCGTTCATCTTCCCGTTTGTCTCCTTCTCTGTCCTTTAGCCATGGGAGCCTCCTCATCCCTCCCTGAAAGTTCACCTCTTGAATGCCTGCTTAAGCATCTGCCTACCCTCTCCCTGATGCCTGATATAAAACCAAAACTTCTCCGTAAATATTGCTCCCAAGATTGGCTGACATACCCCCTAGACAATAAAAACCAATGGCCTGCAGGGGGAACTCTTGATCCTAACATCACTCGCGATCTTTTTAACTACTGCCAGCACCTGAAAAAATGGAAGGAGATTCCCTATATCAAAGCTTTCCGCCTCCTCCTCTCCCCGCCCCCTCCCAAGTTCTCTTAGCCTGCAAGCCGCCGCCCCCGCAGAAGCCTCCCGTTCACTCCCTTCCCCTTCTTCTCCTACAACAGCCCTTCTCCCTTCCTCCCCAACCATCTCCTCCCCCATCTCACCTCCTCCACCTTCATTCCCTGCAGATTAAGCCTGAGCCTTTCAGCCCCCCTTTAACTAGGTCCCAAGAGCCTCCTCCGTCTTTGCCCTCATCACCTGTTTCTCCCCTGTTAGGGACCGCCTTTGTCTTCTCACATGTTTGTAGGGAGAATGGGAAAGCACCTTCCCCCATGTCTGAACGCAGCATGGGAAGGCACAAGCTAGAGAACAACCGGTGCAATCCTTAGAAGTTATCTGTCCACAAAAACATATCTTGCCAAGACTCCTCACTCTGAAAATAGGGAGACCTTGAAGATGTGTAGAAACACCACCCCTGCTTCTAAATATGCCCTTCTCCCACTTGCAGATGTGGCAGGAATGGAGAACAAAGAACATTCTGTTTACGTATTCCATAAGCAATTAACTAGAGCCCTGCTGCAGCTCAGTTAGTAGAGCATGGGACTCTTAATTCAGAGTCATGAGTTCAAGCCCAACTAGAGCGGCAGAAGTAAGCAGCTGGGCTGCTAGCTGGCGACATGTGGGTCCGGTTCTATCTTTCTTTATTTTCTTTGTCCCCCTTCTGCACTTCAGGACCTGCTCGACTAGGCACGGCTAGACCGCGTCACTCCCCCACAGACTGAGCCAGAACCCTTCAGTCCCCCTCAGACTCAGTCCCGAGAGCCTCCCAAAATTATCGCCCCCCTCCGGGAGGTAGCAGGATCCGAAGGCAGCGTGTGCGTTCACATCCCTTTCTCCTTAAGAGATTTAGCCCAACTAGAGAAACGCCTAAGTTCCTTTTCCACTGATCCCATGACATACATCAGGGAGTTTCAATAGACCCTCCAGTCTTACAGCCTCACACATCATGACATTTTCATGCTCCTGGCCAATACTCTCCTCCCTGAAGAGCGTAGACGAGTTTAGGACTTCGCCCAAATGCGGGCTACTGAAACCCACAGGACTGACCCCACCTATCCCCCTGGCCCCACTGCTGTCCCCGAACAAGACCCACACTGAAATTATAACACCGCCATGAGTCTCCGCTCTCGAGATATTTTTGCCTCCTGCTTAATAGCAGTTCTGAAAAAGGGCAGCTTGTAAAGTACTCAATTTTCAAAAGCTCCAAGACATAATTCAAAAGAGAGATGAAATCCCCTCCGAGTTCTTAGACAGACTCACTCAAGCCCTATTACAGTATACCAGCCTGGACCCAGAAACACCTGAAGGAAGACATGTCCTTATGACATACTTCCTAGCTCAAGGCTACCCCGACATTAAAGCTAAACTCAAAAAGTTAGAACAGGGCCCCGCTACCCCACAGACTGAGATCCTAACAGTGGCCTTTAAAGTCTTCCATAAGCGGGAGGAGGAGAAAGAATGCCGTAAACAAAAGGCTGATCAGGCCAATTTCCAGATGTTGGCCCAGCTGATAAAACCACAACCTGGGCGCCCCTCTACAAACAAGCCCCCCCAAGAGCTTGTTTCAAGTGCAGAAAAGTGGGACATTGGTCAAGGGCGTGCCCCTCCCCCAGATCTCCTATCACCCCATGCCCCAGATGCCACAAAAAGGGCCACTGGGGGTCTGATTGCCCAACCACCCGAAGGGGAGGCTGGACGAACAACCCCCATCCTAAGCCCGCCGTAGTGGGGCTGGCAGAAGAAGATTGATGGGGCCCGGGGGCTTCTCGCCCGACCATTTCCATCACCAAACAGGAGCCCAGGGTTATTTTAACAGTAGACGGTCACCCCATCTCCTTCCTCCTAGATACAGGAGCCACCTTCTCAGTCTTGTGAGAATACCGGGGCTCTACCACGCCAGCCATTACTCCTATAGTCAGAGTAGGAGGTAAACAGATTTTCCCATTAAACCCCCCACCCACCCTTTTATGCACAATCCAAGACAATCCCATACCTTTCTCCCACTCCTTCCTGGTTATGCCCCAGTGTCCCATCCCTTTACTAGGACGAGACATCCTTTCCCTCCTCCACGTTTCCATAACTATATCCACTCCCACAGCCCCCAGTACTCCCTTTCTGATGGCCCTCATAGCCGACGACCCCCCTCTACCCAATGAAAGCTCCGGTTCTGCCCTCATACACCCTGTAAATCCCAAAGTTTGGGACATTACAAGCCCCTCCGTGGCCCTATGTCCCCCTGCCTCTATCAAATTATGTGACCCCTCTCAGTATATCTGTCAGGCCCAATACCTCCTAACCACTTCAGCCCTCATAGGCCTCCAACCCATCATTCAAGCAGACCCACTCACTCCCCATTTAATACCCCCATATTAGCTGTTAAAAAAACCAACGGATCTTTCTGCCTTGTCCAAGACCTTCGCCTCATCAACATAGCCATTGTCCCTATCCATCCCTTAGTTCCAAATCCATACAGCCTCAGCATCCCACTTCTCAGTCCTAGATCTCAAAGACCCATTTTTCTATCCCTCTAGACCCCTGCTCCCAAGATTTTTTCATCTTCACCTGGACGGACCCATACACAAGACATTCTAAACAACTCACTTGGTCAGTTTTGCCACAAAGCTTCCGAGATAGTCCCCATATTTTTAGACAGGTCCTAGCTCAGGACCTCAAACAGTTTCATCATGATCACTCCAAGTCTACCTTATAATACATAGACAATCTTCTACTCTGCAGTCTCTTGTGGGAACAGTCTCAACTTGACACTGCCTCCCTACTTAACCTTCTAGCTTCCAGAAGTTACCGAGTATCCCCCGTCAAAGCTCAAATCTCTTCCCCTCCTATCACTTACCTCAGATTCCTTCTATCTCAACAAAGAAAGTCCATTACCTTAGACAGAAAATGGCTCCTCTCTGACCTGCCCATTCCCAAAACCAAGTCAAAAATCCTTTCCTTTCTAGGCCCTTTCTAAGCCTAGCTAGATATTTTAGAACGTAGATCCCTAACTTCTCCCTGCACCCTGTTGGCAAGACCCCTATACAACCTCAGCAAGAGCCCCCCTAAAAAACCATTATCCTCCTCACCCCGACACTCCTTCATTAAGCTCCGTCAAGCCCTTGTGGAAGCCCCAGCTCTCCATCTTCCTGATTTGTCGAAGCCCTTCTCATTATACATTCATGAGAGGTCCAGTCAAGCTCTAAGAGTCCTAGGCCAATATTATGGCCCATCCTTTGCCCCCCAGTAGCTTATCTCTCCAAGCAATTAGACCCCACAGTTCGGGGATGAGCCCCCTGCCTACGAGCATTAGCCGCTAGACAGCTCTTGCAGGAAGAAGCTCATAAACTGACATTCAGGGCGCCCCTTACCATTCTGTCCCCACATCACCTAAAAGATCTCTTAACCTACAAAAGTTTACAGACTCTCCCTCCCTCCAGACTCCTGACCTTACTGTCCTCTTTCCTCCAAAATCCCGTTCACCCCCTTTGCCATCCATACCCGAATCATGACTTTTTCCTCCTTTACTGCTCTCTCGCCTTTTTTTCCTCATTCCTATTGTCTTCCCCACCACCCCAGCCTCCTTTGTATGGCGATTCAAAGTCAGAGAGACTTACACACAGCATCAAACAAAAGTTACTGCCCTCATTGCCACACCAGACTGCCCTCTGAAAAGCTGCTCTGAGCCTTTATACCTCCACTTTCCTCCCTCCACCGAAGTGTTCACTAGCAGCTACCCTAATTCTCCCTACCTCTGCTTCCTCTATGACCAAAAACAAGCCTATTGCAGGCGATGGCCAGATACCTACGGGAGATGTCTCTACTAGTCTTGCACCATTCACTACATAGGTAACTTCCAGTACCCAAAGTATTACTCCTCCAACCGTTTCATGAAATATCCCAACGGCTCATTCTCCTTATCAATCCCAGATCCCTGGGACTCTCGATGGGCTGCCAGAGTCACAGCCTCAGTTTACTACGGGGAGTCCTCGACCCCCCACAGTACCCTTCATATCTCTCGAAAGTATGTTCCCTCTCATTCCCAGATCTCTCAAGTTGCATCAGATAGCAGACATTCCGAAAAAGTCATTACCCAAACTCTTGATAGTGCCTCTTCATCTTCTTATCCCCACCCCTCTTCCCATTTCTCCTACTCTTCATTACAGCTCATTCAGGACACCACCATCTTTCTCAACCACACCCTTAACACAGCCAATTGTTTCTTGTGTGCATCACTACAGCGCCCACTGCTGGCCGCCGTGCCCCTTAATATTTCTAACTACTCCTTCCATGCAGAAAGACAACCCCTCTGCCCCCTGGCAGACATACCCCTATAGGAACCAGAATACGCAGATAATCTCACCATCCACCACTGTGTAAGCCCAACTCCACCCCCCTCCAGCGCACTTCACTGCCTCTCTATCTACACCCCTACCTCCAGCTCTAAGACTTTTATGCAACCGGGACACTTCTTTTAGTGTAATAGCAGTCTTTTCAACTCACTGCCTCTCAAATCCGATACACCCTGCATTCTCGTCACCCTAATCCCACAGTTAACACTTTACAGCATGGCAGAATTTCTTGAGCTCCAACCTCCCTTGCCCTCGCGCACAAAAAGAGCTGCTTTCCTTCCCATCACGGTCAGTAGCTCTTTGATCACCTCAGCCATTGGGGCAGGGTTTTCGGGAGAAGCCTTGGGTCACTCTCTATAGGCAGTTAGAGATCTCAATGCCAAACTTGAGGGAGCCCTGACATCCACTGCCGATTCTCTAGCCTCTCTCCAAAGACAGGTCACTTCGCTAGCTAAAGTCACCCTTCAAAACTGGCGGGCCCTAGATCTGCTTACAGCCGAGAAGGGCGGCACCTGCGTCTTCCTCTGGGAAGAGTGCTGCTATTACATCAACGAATCTGGCATTGTAGAAACTGACATTACCAAACTCACCGACCTTGCCTCCAGTCTCCACTCTGCTTCCAATTCCAACCCATTCTCTTCAATACTAACAAACCCCCTCCTCACCTGGCTCTGGCCCATTGCAGGCCCCATAATAATCATTCTTCTCGCCTGTCTCTTCTTACCCTGTATAATAAAGTTCATCAAATCCCAAGTCGGAAAAATCTCTAATCAAGCTTTTAACCAGCTTTTACTCAGGAACTACCAGCTTCTGGCCACAGAAGATCCCTCACCCTCACGTGACCTCCTCACCACACGCTGAGATGGACCCCTCTCTCCACTGGAAACTGTTCCTGGAAACAATGGCCGCAGACGCCTGGCTCCTGACACCCATATCCTCTTGGCCAACCTATGGTTACAGGGAACCTTCATTGATTTCCAAACCTGAAGAAGTCCACATCTACTCGTCCTTACTGCGGGGAGTCCTATCAACCCTTTCCTCCCAATCCTCAAGCCCTCACTCCCTTCTCCGCCCCTGTTCAGCAGGAAGCAGCCAGAGAGAAAGCAACGTCCACAAACCCATAGAGGAGAAAGGGGGGAATCAAGGGTCCCCACCAGTAAGATGGCAAACTTCCGGCTTCTCTTCGGGGGTCCTCAGTTCCCGCCGGCGCCACCTGAAGCCCAATCACCTCTCGCCCCCCTCCCAATCCCAGCACCTAGCCAACAGCCACCAGCCCGGTAGAAGTGACACCTCAATCAATTCATGCCCCCTCCTATATAACCCAGCACCTTTCCCTAATAAAGCGGAACTCTCCGGTGAATTGCTGCTATGTGTCGCTCCTTTCCTTTCAGTAACAACAGCGGGCAAATTTGAAAGAGCGACCAAATTCGAAGTATCATGGAACTGACAGTGAGTTTAATATACATTTTTTAATTTTTGTGTGAAACCCAAAAGTGAGCACTGTGGCATAGAAACTAAGAGTTCTAGAGAACTCAAGGAGTTGGAAAGGAACCTAGTGTTCATAGAGATCACAAACTGTGGAGTAAATGGAAGTTTTCACCCACAGGGTCCAGAATTTCCTGTCTGGCCTTAGTCTATTTACATACCAATAGGTGTTTACCAGAGCAGAGCCTCCAGTCAATCCCAGGCAAGGAGTGGAGAGAAAAGAGCCATTCTCTCCTCCCCTCCATTCCTGGTACATAATTGGTGTGGTGCCAGTCGGTCACCATGACCTCACCCATGGAGTTTCTGCCAGAAAGGGCAGGCAAGGGGGCAGAGAATGCACCCTGCAGCCAGAGGGACAGATGGAGTGAGGACTGGCTTGCAAATTCCAGCAAGCTGTGAGCAATAAAAACTTTTTCTCTCAACCTGCCCTTCCCCTGGTCCTCCTCTGGTTTCAGCATATTCATAGGGAATTTGCTCCTGGAGGGGATTCCCCTTCCTCCTGGAGCTACATTTGGCTTAGAAGGGGCAGGGTCCAGTGAACCTGAAATCTGCCCTTATGGGTGTGATGTTTCAGCAGGCTGCCCCTATAGATGATGGGGAAATACCCTTGGACTTCCCTATGGGTGGTAAGGGAGCACCTGGAGACTCCCCTAAGGGTAGTGGGGATTCACCCGGGGACCCCCCTGTGGATGGTGGGGATTCAGTTGGGGGGGTTCCCCCTGTGGATGGTGGGGATTCACCTGGAGATTCCCCAGTGGGGATGTCATCTTGGGTAAGGTGCCTCCTAGAGGAGTGAGCCCCTCTCCAGAATTGGGGAAGGGTGAGGACACCAGAGGCAGTGGAGTTGGCACTCTGTAGGGTAGGGGATCCCTTAGGGAAACAGAGTGGCCACAAGGTGGCAGGAAATATGGGGTAGTTGTTTCTTGTGGCATTGGAAAGGGTTACCAAGGAGAAAGATGCACTTCAGCATCAAAAGGCAGAAAAGGAAGACAAGTTGTGGGGTGCTCTGAAAGGGGAATGAAAGCTATTGAAAACTGAAGTCCTGCTGGTGAGACACATACTAGTGGTATGGGAGGGGCAGCAGAAAAATGTGAGCTGCAAGAGGCTGTGAGGGAGGTGAAAGAAGGGGTAGTGTCTTCAGCCCCCAAGATGGTAGAGGAGATATCAAGGGAGGAGCCAGGGGAAGATAAGGGGGTGGGGCCAAGGAAGGAGCTGTTGCAGAGGGCATCACCTGAGGCACCTACCCCTCCTATATTGAAAGCCTGCCTGTTGATAGTTAAAAAAATGAAGACACAGCAACCGCGAGTTCCTCAGGGAGAGGAGCAGCCCCCTCCCCAGGTTGTGGAGCACTCCATATTCCTCCTCTACACCCAGGTTGAGCTGGTGGATTTGATCACCCAGTTCTGCATGAAGCCCTTGGAATCTCTGCCCACATGGCTTTTGCTTCTTTGGGATTTAGGAATAGAGGGCTTTGTTCTGTTTGGGTCAGAAATGGGTAAACTGGCTTCCTTGACAACTCACCCCTCTTTCCAGCAGAGGTTACAAAATGCCCATCACACCCCAGGGAATCATGTGCTTTTGGATTGGCTGACAGAGGCCCTCGAGGGGCAGTTTGGCCTAATCAGGGTGGACTACCATACTTCCCCACTAGCTGGCAAATGTATGCAGAGCTCCAGCAGGTTTTACAGGAGTTGAGCATGAAAAACATCATCTACAATATGCACCTCGGGGACCCAATGAGGAATTGTTCACCATCGGGATGAGAAATCTGGTGCTCCGTACAGCTCCCCCATCCCTTTTTTAGTCACTAGTGACTATTCTTGCCCCCTACATACGGCAACCCATAGTGAGGTTACTTGTACTATAGCAGATCTGGGGGAGGTTGAAACAAGAGCACAGAAATAAATATGGTCTGCTGCTGAAAGAAGAGGTTCAAATGGCCCCGTGAAGGTCTCGAGGAGCCAGATGTGGGTTGATTTGATAAAGGAGGGGTCAGTGAAAGAAGAACTTGATGGACAGCACAATAGAATCTTGCTAGAGCTATAGCACCAATTAAAGCTGGAGCAGCAGTTCCAACTGCTAAGGTCCAAGCTGGAGGCAAAGCCCCATGTCCAGCCCATGTGTCTGCAGGACTTCCTGGGGCAGGACATGCAGAACCTACCTGGACCCTGGCCGGATAGTGATTTTGCGTCATGGTTTGACTGAGGGGAGTGTTAAGGCACCCACTTTGGGGAACTGGCTGGGGCCTCTTGTGAAAGAGGCCCCATGTTGAGCAAGTGATCAGTCCCCAGTGAATGTGTAGTATATCCTGGCTTTGGAGGCATGGAAACCAAATGCTCCCTGATTTATTGTGACCCTGAGAGGTGTCCTGGGGACCACACTCTTTTAATGTTTGCAGGGGTGGGGCTGTCAGAGTGTAACAAGCCTGAATCCCCTTGGGAATAGGGGAATCTAATGTTGTACATGATGTAATGCTCACCTCGGATTCTTACAGATTGCTGTGGCATTATTACATGGGGTTTTGGGTCTTGTAGGCTACTAAAGAGTGTTTATCCCACACTTGGTACAAATTCTGAGGTCTTTGTGCCCCTTGGCATGCAAGGGCATCAGCTGGGACTGGGATAAAACATGCAGTTACCTCTGCCATTGCAAAACAGACAAGTTAGACATCTGCTTGCCTGGGGCCTGTGGGAGAAGCTTGCCGGCCATTTGCCTTGGCATCCACAGGGGATGATGAGACAGATGACTTGGTCCAGGGCAGAAGACAACGTGAGCTGTGGTCCATTACTGGTATGACAGAGCCCCACAGTAACCTGAAGACTACATGGCCTTGGACATCTTGACACATGCACCAGCAATGGCTGGCCCTTCTGGCACCTTGTGGACAAGGCCTGGAAGCTGGCCTCCTGTGTGTCCCAAAGGTCAGGGTAGTTCACCCAAATGGCTGGAAGGTAAAAGCACTTTGCAGGGAGTGTTGTCTTATTATTGTGGTCAGTGCATGTACTTCCAGCACCACTATATCCTGTCACAGGGCCCTCTCTTGCGTGCATCCTACCTGATGGACAGGATTTGTCTATGCTGGTGTCATTAAACATGCGTTTTATCGCCCTTAAGGTTATTTTCTTCTACAGGCTTTGTGGGTTGGGCGTGCCTCCTAGCACAGTTGCTGCTTGCTAAGTCTGCCCAGAGATCCTGCCGGTTCAGCTGCTGGCCTCCTGTGCAATGTGCTAGCTATGGATTTCATATGAGTCAGACTTTGAACCCTGCTGGATCTTCAGGCTTGAGGACTATCATGATTTTATTGCTATCTGTATCGTGATTTCTGTGGTTATTTTTTGTTATAGTCTGGTTACAGTGCTTTAGCTTTCTTGCACAGGGGCCATTACAGAAGATTAAGGGCACATGGATTGTGAGGTGAGAATTCTGGAGGGGTGGATTGTGGGGTAAATGGAAATTTTCATCCAGAATGTTCAGAAATTCCCACCTGGCCTTAGTCCATTTACATACCAGTAGGTGTTTACCACAGCAGAGCATCCAACTGATCCAGAGTAAGGGGTGGAGAGAAAACAGGCATTCTCTCCTTCCCTCTCTTCCTGGTACCAAATTGGTCTGGAGGCAGTCAGTCATCACAGCCCTGCCCATGGAGTTCCTGTCAGAAGGGATGGTCATGGGGGCAGAGCATGCAGGCCACAACTGGAGGGGATAGATGGAGCAGGGGCTGATTAGCCAACTCTAGCAAGCTGTGAGCAATAAAAACTTTCTCTCAACCTGCCCTTCCCCTTGTCCTCCCTCAATTTCACCAGATTCATTAGGAATTTGCCCTTGAAGGGGAATTCTCTTCCCCCAAGAGCTACACAGATATATCCCTTTTTCTTTCCATCTCTGATATACACCTCATATCATAATACACAAAAATATTTTAAATACAACATCAAGTCAAATATAAAACCTAAAACTATAAAACATTTAGAAGAAAACAGATCTTTGCGACCTTTGTGACCACAAATCTTTGTGACCTCAGGTTGGGCAAAGATTTCTTAGATGTGACACCAAAAACAATATTCATAACAAAACTGGTCATTATCCAAATTAAAGCTATTCTCCTTGAAAGACATGGGTAAAGAGAATGAAAAGACAAGTTACAGAGAGATAATATTTTCAGTCTTACACCTGATGAACACATATCCAGAACATATAAAATAATCTCAGAATTCAATAAGAAAAAACAACACAACAAAAAATGAAAAATCACAAAATTCATAAAAGATAATAACACAACATAGGAGGGGAAAAGGATCTTAACAAACATTTGTTAAAGAAGATATATAGATGGCAAATTAATACATCAAAAGATATTTAGCATCATTAATTATTAGGGAAATGCAAATTAAAACCACAATGACAGCACCACACGCCTATCAGAATGGCTAATATTAAATATATTAGCCATACCAAGTGATGCTGGGGTTCTTGTTCACGAAGCTGAAAAATGAGCTTCACAAAGACTCAAGGTAGAAGAACAACGGCAGAGGCTTTTATTTAGAAATAAAGTGAGAGAACAGAGCTCCTGGCTCACGCCAGGAGGGGACAAGAAAGCCCATGATGGTGCATTGTCTAGGGGGTTTATAGGCAGTTGAGGATTTTTCAAGAACATCAAAAAAAGGCTTAGGGGTGTGGACTTGTACCACTTGCCCTGTCCTCAAGGTGGGCTGGGTCATAGTCTGATTGCTAGGGCTGACAGCAGAGTCACGGGTTGTGCTGATACCCTTGCAGAACACTCAAACATTCCAGGCCAAGTTGCTCCTGGCCTTTTGACCTTTAACTGATCTCACTGAAGATGTCTATATCTTTACCCTAGAGAATTAGTGTGACCTTGACTTTGCATAATGCTTAGCACAGAGTTTCAGTAGGGACTTCTTTGCCCATTGTTACATTGCTCTGACTGTAAATATTTCACCCTGCTTTTCCCGGACGCCCTCACCCTACTCTAATTACACCCATGGTTCCTGTCTCACAAGTATTAGACCTGTCATACACTGTGGAATCTACGGAGAAACTGAAACTGTCAGACACTGCTGGTGGGACAAGCACATAGAAAAACATTTTGGCAGTTTCTTTGAAAGTTATACAAGCACCTACCATATAATCTAGACATTCCACATCTAGGTATTTACCCAAGAGAAATGAAACCATGTGTGCATAGGTTTGTCTACAAACGTTCATAGTAATTTTATTTGAATTTGTCAAAAACTGCAAATGGGAACAATCCAAATGTACACTAAGAAGTAAATGGATAAATTACAAACTGTGAAATATCTACATCTATATCTAAACCTATACCTACACCTGTATCTATACATATCTATAGGTATATTTTGTTAAATGAATTATTGGTATATATTGAAACAGATGAATCTCAAAATAATTATAGTAATGAAAGAAGCCAAGCAAAAAAGGTACATACTGTTTTATGACATTAATGTGAAATCATAGAAAATGAAAAGCCTATGAACACCTGTGGAATGGGAGGTGGGCTGCAGGGAGTGGGAACAAAGAGGGATTACCCAGGAAAATCACCAAGGAAGCTTCTAGGAATGACTTAAATGCCATTATCTTTAGAGTGGTGACAGTTTCATGGGCTTTTAAATATGTTAAAAGCTGCATTGTGTAATTTAAATACAAGTAGTGTATTTTATGCCAATTATGCCATGCACAGCCATTTAAAAATATAAAATGATGGGAAAAAAACATGCCACACATAACATTAATCAAAAGAATGGAGTAGATATATTAATTTCAGAAAAATTAGGTTTCAAAACAAGGAACATTAAAGGGGTAAAGAGAGATGTAACAATGATAAAAGAGTTAATCAATCAAGAAGAAATAAAAATCTTAAATGGGTATGTTCCTAACAACTGAACTTCAAAATAAATGAAGCAAAAAATAATAGAAATTAAGGGAGAAATAGAAAACACTCATTTACACCTCGAGATTTTAACACTACTCTCTCAAAAATTTATAGAATAAATAGTCAAGTATATTTGAATAAGATCTAGATGACATCAACTAACTGCCCTAACTGATATTTATTGAGCACTTCACATAACAATGGGCATAATAAACATTCTTTTCAAATGCACATGGGTCATTTACCAAGATAGACCACACTGGACCACAATAAAACTTCAACAACATTAAAATTCTTAAACTACAAAGTATTTTCTCTGACCATAACAGAATTAAACTAGAAATAAACTATATAAAATATATTTTTAAAATCTCCATTGTTTTAAAACTAAACAGCATTCATAGTTCAAAATGTTGATGGGGAAGCTATAAGGGACATTAGAAAATATTTTGAATGGAATAAAAATGAAACATAATTCATCCAAACTTTGTAAAGCTTTAAAAGCAACACCTACAGGGAGATCTATAGGATTAAATGTTCAGAATAGGAATGAAGAAAGACTCCCCAATCAATTATTTGAGCTACCACATTGAGAAATTAGAAAAAGAAAAGCAAATTATACTTGCAGCAAGCAAGAAGAGTAAAATTATAAAAATAGAAGAAGTCAGTGAACTTGAAAGCAGAAAATCAACAAAGAAAATGAAAAATCAAGCTGATCCTTTAAAAAGGTAAAAAAAATTGATAGTACTGTAGCCTGACTGATCAAAAAGAAAAAGTGAGGAAATGAATTACCAATTATCAGAAATTAAAGATAGGACATTTACAAATACATAAACATTAAACATATAATAAGGGAATATTATGGACAATTTTATACCAATAAATTCAACAACATAAATGACATAAACTCACTCCTTGAAAGAAACTACCAGTGGTCACTCAAAAAGGTATCTACAGCCTTAATAATTCTATATCTATTGAAGAAATTATATTCATGGTTAAAACTGTTCCAACAATGAAAACTCTAGATCCAGATGACTTCACAGGGCAATTCTATAAAATAGTGAAGATACATATATTAACAATGTTACAAATTCTTCTATAAAATGGAAAATAAAGGATCCCTCCACACTCATTTTATGAGAACAGTATTTTACTGAAGGCATGAACAGACAAAAGCATTACAATAAATAAAAACTACAGAGCAGTAATTCTCATTGATATAGACGCAAGCAACCTTAACAAAATGCTAGCAAATTGAATCCAACAATACATAAAGAAGGATAATATATCATCAATAAATGGGAACTGCTCAGGAATTCAAAGTTGCTTAAACAATAAAAAATTAATGAATGCAAGTCACCATATCAACATATAAAAGAAAAAAAGGTGTATTCTCAATCAATGCAGAAGAGCATTTGACAACATTCAGCATCCATTTGTGATAAAATCATACAACAACTTGTAATGAAAAGAAACTTCCTCAAACTTCCTCAAAGGATACTGATTTAAAAAAATATTTATACTCAACATCATATTTGGCTGTGAATGACTGAATGCTTTCCCCCTCAGTTTGGCAACTATACAAATACATATGCCGTGACCACTCATATTTAACATCATACTGGTGTTCTTTGGTATTGCAATAAGGTAAGGAAAGGAGATTTAAAAGACATACAGATTTGAAAGGAATAAATAAAACTGTCTTTGTTTTCAGATGTCATGATTCCCTACATAGAAAATCCCAAAGACTTTACTGAGAAGCTGCTCTATCTAATTGAGTTTAGCACGGTTGCCAGGTACAAAGGTAATATGTAAAAATTGATCATATTTGTATATAGAAGCAATGAAACATTGGAATGAACAAAGAGCCTTTTAATATGTGCACCAAGAAATGAAATACATAAATATAAGTCTAACAAAATATTTGCAAGACTTCTTTCTGCTGAAAGCTACAAAACACTGCAGGGACAAATCAAGACCTAAATAAAAATATTATGTTCTATGATTAGAAGTATAAAAATCAGTATGTTAATTCTCCCAAAACTGATATATTGATTCAATGTAATATCAAAATCTCAGTAGGCTTTTATTCATCTAGAAATGAAAATGCTGCTTCTAAAGCATATATGGAAAAGTAAAGAAGTTAGAATAGCCAAAACAATTTTGGAAATGAGCAAACTTGGAGGACTCACTATACCTCATTGCAAGACTATAGAAAGGCTACAGTAATCAAGACAATGTGCTGTTGGCAAGAGTAGAGCGGTGTTAAACAACATAATAGAAGAGACTACAGGAATTGAACCATATACAGATAGTGAATTGATTTTCAATGAAGTAACCAAGGTGAATTAAAGGATAGAAGGTAGTCTGTTCACTCATAGACACTGAGAAGTGACTGGTGATTACCATGGGGGAGGGGTTGGGGTTGGGGGGTGAGGGAGATTAAGGGGCACAAAAATCTCAATCATGAATTGGTCATGGGGATGGGAATGCAGCAGAGAGAATTTAACCAATGGTTCTGTAACATCTTTCTACGTTGACAGATAGTAACTGCATTACTTGGGGTGAGGATTTAATAATGTGGGTAACTGTTAAACCACTGTGTTGTATACTTGAAACCAATATAAGATTGTATATCAACTATACTTCAATTTAAAAAATTAAAAATTAAAAAAGATAGTCTTTTCAACAAATGATCCTGGGACAGTTGGAGATTTCATATGTGATTTAAAAAAATGACTCTCGACCCATACCTCAAACCTCACATAAAAATTTAACCTTAGGACTGACTTCAGCAAGATGGCACATAGAAAGCACTGGATTCTTCTTCCCCCACAGACACTCTGATTCAACAATACACTAATGGATTCTATTTGAAAAAAATGCAGAAACTAGCTGAAAGGTTCCTGCATCCTGAGTGAAGATAAAACCAGCCACACCTAAGGCAGTAGGAAAATACAAGCAGTCTGTTGCCACAAGTGCTACCTCTGGCACCACACCCTTTGATTGGGGGACACCTCCAGCTCCAAGCTTCTCCTTGGGGAGGGAAAGCAAGGACTGGACCACATATCCAATGTTCTAATTTTTCTGGAATCTTCCCAAAGCTAGTTTCTGCCTTGCCTGTCTCCAAGTGTTGATGGGACCCAGCATACTGTAGACATCTGGAAAGCCACTAAGAACAAAGAATGCAATTTGAATTAGCAAGCTGATACTCACCAGAGTCCCATCCACCAACTCAGTGCCAAGTGAATGGATGAAAAAAAAAAACCAGCTCCCAGCTTCCACCTGGTGATAGACCAGATGCCTGGTGATGGCTAAGAACAAAGATGGTGGTTTAAACTAGTATAAAGCTTTCAGGAGCCCCCAGGATCTTTGGCCAGAATGATTGGTGATGGTCTTCTACTGTATGAGACCAGTCCATGAAGGCTAGAAATGTCTGTTTTGACTAATGCACAGATACCAACATAAAGAATCAAGGAAAATACAAGACCAGTGAGCGGGTACCAGAGGCTACCGCCGGAGAACAAAAGAAAAGCGAGCAGCCATTTTTTTGTTGTTGTTGTTGTCGTTGTTTTGTTATGGTGAGTGCTTTTTGGAAGTCTTAAAGGGACAGGGACCCCAATACTAGGGAAACAGGGCAGCAAGACCGGTGAGCGGATACCGGAGGCCGGCGCTGGAGAACAAAAGAAAAGCGAGCGGCTTTTTTTTTTTAATTATTAATTTTTTGTTGTTGTTTTGTTTTGGTGAGTGCTTTTTGGAAGTCTTAAAGGGACAGGGAGGGACACATAGTCCAGAGGTAGGGAATCCGGGGATCTCTGGGCACTCTAACCCCTTGGGCAGCAGGGAGCACGAAGGCCCCTTATGGAGATAAATAGCCTCCCACCATATCGGAGCAGAGGCCCGAGCCAGGCCACCCCCACAGCCACAGCGGAGATAAACTCCATAGCTGCCGGACAGGAAGCAGAAGCCCTGTCTGCGCGCAGCTACCCAGCACAAGCCACTAGAGGTCGCTGTTGTCCCAGGAGAGGAAGGCCACAAACCAACAAGAAGGGAAGTTCTTCCAGCCGTCGCTTGTCCCAGCTGTGCAAACTATTCCTATCACCATGAAAAGGCAAAATTACAGGCAAACCAAGATCACAGAGGCAACACCAGAAAAGGAGACAGACCTAACCAGTCTTCCTGAAAAAGAATTCAAAATAAAAATCATAAACATGCTGATGGAGATGCAGACAAATATGCAAGAGAAATGGGATGAAGTCTGGAGGGAGATCACAGATGCCAGGAAGGAGATTACAGAAGTGAAACAAACTCTGGAAGGATTTATAAGCAGAATGGATAAGATGCAAGATTCCATTGATGGAATAGAAACCAGAGAACAGGAACACATAGAAGCTGACATAGAGAGAGATAAAAGGATCTCCAGGAATGAAACAATATTAAGAGAACTGTGTAACCAATCCAAAAGGAACAATATCCGTATTATAGGGGTACCAAAAGAAGAAGAGAAAGGAAAAGGGATAGAAAGTATCTTTGAAGAAATAATTGCTGAAAAATTCCCCAAATTGGGGGAGGAAGTAATTGAACAGACCATGGAAATACACAGAACCCCCAACAGAAAGGATCCAAGGAGGACAACACCAACACACATAATAATTAAAATGGCAAAGATCAAGGACAAGAAAAGAGTTTTAAAGGCAGCTAGAGAGAAAAAGGTCACCTATAAAGGAAAACCCATCAGGTTATCATCAGACTTCTCGATAGGAACCCTGCAGGCCAGAGAGAATGGCATGGTATATTTAATTCAATGAAACAGAAGGGCCTTGAACCAAGGATACTGTATCCAGAATGACTATCATTTGAATATGATGGTGGGATTAAACAATTCCCAGACAAGCAAAAGCTGAGGGAATTTGCTTCCCACAAACCACCCCTACAGCGTATCTTACAGGGACTGCTCTAGATGGGAACACTCCTAAAAAGAGCACAGAACAAAATACCCAATATACGAAGAATGGAGGAGGAGGAATAAGAAGGGAGAGAAGAAAAGAATCTCCAGACAGTGTATATAACAGCTCAATAAGCGAGCTAAGTTAGGCAGTAAGATACCAAGGAGGCTAACCTTGAACCTTTGGTAACCACGAATTTAAAGCCTGCAATGGCAATAAGTACATATCTATCAATAGTCACCCTAAATGTAAATGGACTTAATGCACCAATCAAAAGACACAGAGTAATAGAATGGATAAAAAAGCAAGACCCATCTATATGCTGCTTACAAGAAACTCACCTCAAACCCAAAGACATACACACACTAAAAGTCAAGGGATGGAAAAACATATTTCAGGCAAACAACAGCGAGAAGAAAGCAGGGGTTGCAGTACTAATATCAGACAAAATAGACTTCAAAACAAAGAAAGTAACAAGAGATAAAGAAGGACACTACATAATGATAAAGGGTTCAGTCCAACAAGAGGATATAACCATTCTAAATATATATATGCACCCAACACAGGAGCACCAGCATATGTGAAACAAATACTAACAGAACTAAAGGGGGAAATAGACTGCAATGTATTCATTTTAGGAGACTTCAACACACCACTCACCCCAAAGGATAGATCCACCAGACAGAAAATAAGTAAGGACACGGAGGCACTGAACAACACAGTAGAACAGATGTACCTAATAGACATCTACAGAACTCTACACCCAGAAGCAGCAGGATATACATTCTTCTCAAGTGCACATGGAACATTCCCCAGAATAGACCACATACTAGCCCACAAAAAGAGCCTCAGGAAATTCCAAAATATTGAAATTCTACCAACCAATTTTTCAGACCACAAAGGTATAAAACTAGAAATAAATTCTACAAAGAAAACAAAAGGGCTCACAAACACATGGAGGCTTAACAACATGCTCCTAAATAATCAATGGATCAATGAACAAATTAAAATAGAGATCAAGGAATATATAGAAACAAATGACAACAACAACACAGAGCCCCAACTTCTATGGGACGCATCGAAAGCAGTCTTAAGAGGAACATATATAGCGATCCAGGCACACTTGAAGAAGAAAGAACAATCCCAAATGAATAGTCTAACATCACAATTATCGAAAATAGATAAAGAAGAACAAATGAGGCCTAAAGTCAGCAGAAGGAGGGACATAATAAAGATCAGAGAAGAAATAAACAAAATTGAGAAGAATAAAACAATAGCAAAAATCAATGAAAGCAAGAGCTGGTTCTTTGAGAAAATAAACAAAATAGATAAGCCTCTAGCCAAACTTATTAAGAGAAAAAGAGAATCAACACAAATCAACAGAATCAGAAATGAGAACAGAAAAATCAAGACAGACTCCACAGAACTACAAAGAATTATTAAAGACTACTATGTAAACCTACATGACAACAAAACGGAAAACCTAGTAGAAATGGACAACTTCCTAGAAAAATACAACATTCCAAGACTGACCAAGGAAGAAACACAAAAGTTAAACAAAGCAATTACGAGCAAAGAAATTGAAACGGTAATCAAAAAACTACCCAAGAACAAAACCCCCGGGCCAGACGGATTTACCTCGGAATTTTATCAGACACACAGAGAAGACAGAACACCCATTCTCCTTAAAGTTTTCCAAAAAATAAAAGAGGAGGGAATACTCCCAAATTCATTCTATGAAACCAACATCACCCTAATATCAAAACCAGGCAAAGACCCCACCAAAAAAGAAAACTACAGATCAATATCCCTGATGAACATACAAGCAAAAATACTCAACAAAATATTGGCAAACCGAATTCAAAAATACATCAAGAGGATCATACACCATGACCAAGTGGGATTCATACCAGGGATGCAAGGATGGTACAACATTCGAAAATCCATCAACATCATCCACCACATCAACAAAAAAAAGACAAAACCACATGATCATCTCCATAGATGCTGAAAAAGCATTTGACAAAATTCAACATCCATTCATGATAAAAACTCTCAGCAAAATGGGAATAGAAGGCAAGTATCTCAACATAATAAAGGCCATATATGATAAACCCACAGCCAACATTATACTGAACAGCGAGAAGCTGAAAGCTTTTCCTCTGAGATCGTGAACTAGACAGTGATGCCCACTCTCCCCACTGTTATTTAACATAGTACTGGAGGTCCTAGCCACAGCAATCAGACAAAACAAAGAAATACAAGGAATCCAGATTGGTAAAGAAGAAGTTAAACTGTCACTATTTGCAGATGACATGATATTGTACATAAAAAACCCTAAAGACTCCACCCCAAAACTACTAGAACTGATATCAGAATACAGCAAAGTTGCAGGATATAAAATTAACACACAGAAATCTGTAGCCTTCCTATACACTAACAATGAACCAATAGAAAGAGAAATCAGGAAAACAATTCCATTCACAATTGCATCAAAAAGAATAACCTAACCAAAGAAGTGAAAGACCTATACTCTGAAAACTACAAGTCACTCTCAAGAGAAATTAAAGGGGACACTAACAGATGGAAACTCATCCCATGCTCGTGGATAGGAAGAATTAATATCGTCAAAATGGCTATCCTGCCCAAAGCAATATACAGATTTGATGCAATCCCTATGAAACTGCCAGCAACATTCTGGAACAAATATTTCAAACTGGAACAAATAATTCAAAAATTCATATGGAAACACCAAAGACCCCAAATAGCCAAATCAATCCTGAGAAAGAAGAATAAAGTAGGGGGGATCTCACTCCCCAACATCAAGCTCTACTATAAAGCCATAGTAATCAAGACAATTTGGTACTGGCACAAGAACAGAGCCACAGACCAGTGGAACAGATTAGAGACTCCAGACATTAACCCAAACATATATGGTCAATTAATATTTGATAAAGGAGCCATGGACATACAATGGCAAAATGACAGTCTCTTCAACAGATGGTGCTGGCAAAACTGGACAGCTACATGTAGGAGAATGAAACTGGACCATTGTCTAACCCCATATACAAAAATAAATTTAAAATGGATCAAAGACCTGAATGTAAGTCATGAAACCGTTAAACTCTTAGACAAAAACATAGGCAAAAACCTCTTAGACATAAATATGAGTGACCTCTTCTTAAATATATCTCCCCGGGCAAGGAAAACAACAGCAAAAATGAACAAGTGGGACTATATTAAGCTGAAAAGCTTCTGTACAGCAAAAGACACCATCAATAGAACAAAAGGGAACCCTACAGTATGGGAGAATATATTTGTAAATGACAGATCCGATAAAGGCTTGATGTCCAAAATGTATAAAGAGCTCACATGCCTCAACAAACAAAAAACAAATAATCCAATTAAAAAATGGGCAGAGGAACTGAACAGACAGTTCTCCAAAAAAGAAATACAGACGGCCAACAGACACATGAAATGATGCTCCACATCGCTAATTATCAGAGAAATGCAAATTAAAACTACAATGAGGTATCACCTCACACCAGTAAGGATGGCTGCCATCCAAAAGACAAACAACAACAAATGTTGGCAAGGCTGTGGAGAAAGGGGAACCCTCCTACACTGCTGGTGGGAATGTAAATTAGTTCAACCATTGTGGAAAGCAGTATGGAGATTCCTCAAAATGCTCAAAACAGACTTACCATTTGACCCAGGAATTCCACTCCTAGGAATTTACCCTAAGAACGCACCAATCAAGTTTGAGAAAGACAGATGCACCCCTATGTTTATCACAGCACTATTTACAATAGCCAAGATACGGAAGCAACCTAAATGTCCATCAGTAGATGAATGGATAAAGAAGATGTGGTACATATACACAATGGAATATTACTCAGCCATAAGAAGAGGGCAAATCCTACTATTTGCAGCAACATGGATGGAGCTGGAGGGTGTTATGCTCAGTGAAATAAGCCAAGTGGAGAAAGAGAATTACCAAATGATTTCACTCATCTGTGGAGTATAAGAACAAAGGAAAACTGAAGGAACAAAACAGCAGTGGAATCACAGAACCCAAGAATGGACTAACAGCAGTTCCTGTGTGGTGACCTCCAATGAGTTCTACACAATGGTATAAAGGGCATATCAAAGTGTGGGCAAAGGGTCTGTTTGTGTTTATACAAGGATCAAAGCCAAATTTGGCTACCCAGAAAATGAACTAAGATATGATATGAAAAAGAACTTCCAACATCAGCATTCTCTGGAAGAGTTTTACCAGAAGATGATCATCAAAAAACCTCAACAAAGATCCAGGCGTTGTTGCAGTTGTAGCTGCATTCATCCCTCCAGTTCCTGGACTTGCCATTGGAATGAAGGAGATATCTAAGCTGGCCTGTGCATACAGTAAAACAACAAATTTGACTGGATCTATACTGTTGGAACTCAACCAAGAATTAGGAGAACTGCAAGTTGTAGTGCTCCAAAATCTTACAACTACAGACTGTCTACTGTTAAAAGAACATATGGGATGCGAACAGTCCCCAGGAATGGGTTGTTTTAATTTGTCTGATTTCTCTGAGACTGTTCAAGTTCAGTTGGACAATATCCATCATATCATAGATAAGTTTTCACAAATGCCTAGGTTGCTAACTGGTTTTCTTGGTTTCACTGGAGATGGCTGGTAATTATAGGTCTGCCTTGGTTATGTAACTGTATTCCTATTATGTTAATGTGTGTATGCAATTTAATTAGTACTTTAAAACCTATACATACTTAAGTTACTCTACAAGGAGATATGTCAAAGAAATAATCAATCTTCCTATATTTTCTTCTGCCTGCTACTTCTATAGCTTTTCTTCTTCTTTCCTAATTACAACCCTTAAATAGAATTCGTGCCTCATATTGAATTTACCAAGTATCATAATTCCTCCAAGTGGTAAAGATACCTCAAGACAAATGCTGGGCATAGAAGCCACAGGGCATAAATATGCAAGGAAGTAAAAACAATATGGCTTCTCTCTCACTTACCAACTTTGCATTTCCCTGTATGGCCACAGAAGATGCCTGGTTAGCCAGAGACGGGTAAGATTCTGCAAAGGAGGAACAACCTAAGACAGGCACAGTCGCAGGGGGGCCATCATGTGAGAAATTGGGGATCAACAAAGGTGAGGCTTAGAACCTCATCCCCCCTGTTTTGAGAGAAATCTCCTGCATCCGTGGATGTTTTATTGCCCTTGTCTAGCTTGGATTAACACTTAGTCTACAGGCACACACCTGATCATCTACATTTGCTCTCTTACAGCACTAAACTATGTTTTCTACCTTTATCTTGCATCTACCTACCACTTCAGCATTTTATTAAAAAACTATATAATAATAATAATAATAATAATAATAATAATAATAATAATAAGGGAGAAATGTGGGATTCACATATAAATCAAGTATAAAAATCCAATGAATATTCATATTTGACCTGATTGTTTACAGTTCATAATGCGTGATCAAAAACGAAAGTTTCTGTGATGACTGCCCTTTTACTGTTCACCATGTAATAACTTATTCACTATGTAAGAATTTGTTCACCATGTAAGAACTTGTTCATTATGCTTCAGAAGATTGGAGTCTGTTGAGAATTAGGTTTGGGGTGGATTAATGATTGTGCATTGAGACCCCTATACAGAATTTTATTGTTGTTAACAACCATTTGATCAATAAATATGAGAGATGCGCTCTCAAAAAAAAATATGTATGTTTATTTCCATGGTTTTTATTGTTGATAAAAAAGCTCCTAATAAAAAAAAAAGAATCAAGGAAAATGAAGAAGCAGATTATGTTCCAAACAAAGGAAGATAAATCTCTGGAAATGACTTTAATGAAATGTAATGATATGATTTACCTGGCAAAAAATTTAAAATAACCATAATAAAAATGCTTAAAAAGTATTGGCAAAGATGTCAAGAAATTGCAACCCTCATGTACTCATGGTGAGAATGTGAAATGGTACAGCCATTGTGGAAAACAGTATGGTGATTTCCCAAAAAGTTAAAAATGGTGTTACCATGTGATCTGGCAATTCCACTTCTGTATATATACCCAAAAGAATTAAAAGCAAGGTCTGAAAGAGACTTTTGTATACCCCTGTTCTTAGCAGCATTACTCACAATAGCTAAAGGGTGAAAGCAACCCAAGTGTCCATTACTTGGTGATAGAAAAGCAAAATGTGGTATATACATGCTATGGAATATTATTCAACCTTGAAAAGCCTTAAAAAAGAAGGAAATTATGCAATATGCTACAACATGGATGAGCCTTGTGGACATTATGCTAAGTGAAATAAGTCAGTCACAAAAAGACAAATACTATATGATTCCACTTATACGACGTACTTAGAATAGTTAAAATTATGGAGACAGAAAGAATGCTGGTTGCCAGAACCAGGTGGAGAAGAGAAAAGGGAATTATGCTTAATGGGTATAGAGTTTCAACTTTACAAGATGAAAAGTGTTATGGGGATGGATGATGGTCATAATTGCACAACAATGTGAATAGTATTTTACACGAATCAACTGTATGCTTAAAAATGGGTAAGTTGGTAAATTTTATATTTTGTGTATTTTATCACAATAAATATCAATCTTTTTTTAAAAGATGCTGTCTTGATCCAATTTTCAGGTCCTGGCTAGAGTCCTGTCAGTTCCTTTTCTTGAGCAGCCTATTAACTCCACACCCCCAACTACCTCCCTTATTGGGCTCTTACACTCTGGACTACCGTATGTCCACTGAAATCACCCAAGAACCAGGTACCAGACAATAAGGGACATCCCTCATGCCCAGAGTCTGCTGAAATTATTCAAAGTAGTCTATTCTAAGTCTGCTTGCCCTGCTTCTCCTGTTTCTTCCCTCAAAACCCATAATGAATCTTGCCCATAGTTCCCACTTCTTCTTCTGCCTTGTGACTGATCCAGATACTTCTCCTGAGTGACCCTGCATGGCATGCTGTGTTCTCACCAGAGAACTGTTAATATTAAAAAAACAAATAAACTGTAAAAGTCTTGCTGGTTTCTCTTTCTTGGTCCATGTCGGCCTCACCATATCTCACCTAAATTAAAATGTTTAAAACAGAAGGGAGGGAAGGAGAGAGATTTCCATCCCTGTTTCCCATTATTTATAGTGTCAGTCCAACAAAGGACATTGGGCAATGACGATTTTGCTGTTTGTCCTCCAACTCCAAGGCACTCATGATTTGTGCCACGCAGGAAGCCCTGCAGCAGCAGTCTTTGGGATCCCCTTTTCCCTCAGAAGTCTAGGTCCCAACTAGCATGTGCAGTGGCATCCTCCTCTGAGGTTCTGAGGCTCAGCACCATCCAGGCAGCTTCCTCTCCTCAGAGACAGGATTCCTGGTTTGTGGTTGTCCTGTTCTGAGCCCCTTTAAGAACCACACTAGCTGGCGTCTCCTTTCCTCAGAGGTTTGAGTCTTAGCTCTGAGGGAACCATTGTCCCCTCTTACAGGTTTTCAGAACACCCAGATCTTCCCTCGGTTTAACCAGCTCTAGGCGTGGGAGTCCCTTCCTATTTTTTTCTATCTGTATAGCTTTAGTCTTCCCTTTATGTCTGTTTAGATGTCCCAAGCCTATTTATCCACTTCCCTCTATTAAATCCCCACTTTTACTAACCTGTGTGGTTTCTGTTTCCCTTACTGCACCCTGACTGATATACATCAGCTTCTGATTGGACCTCAACTAATATCACATCTTTTTTCTCTGTGATGGCTTTCAGGTTCCCTCTTAGCGTGTGCTTTTCAGGATCACATTGTGAATCTGCTACTTTATTTTTATCATCATTTTTTGGACAAATTTTGATTCATATTGTCTTCAAATGTTGCTTCCTTTTCATTCTTTCACTTCTCCTTTCTACTGTGTCCTATAAGTTTCTTATGTTGTTTTCTACATTTGCATTTTGTTGGCTAACTTTATCAATAAAAATTCTTTTTACCTATCATCTACTTTTTCTCCTTTACTGCCTAATCTTATTAAAAAGTCCTCGATTTCTAAATTTGAGTAAATTTTATGTATTGTCAAAGTTGTCACTATCTCTAACTCTATCCATTTTAGAAAGTTTTTTGTTTAGCCTATATTCTTAGGTATATACAATTTCTTAATGAATCGTTTCTTTGACCAATACAAAATGTCCTCCCTGCATTTTTCAAAACTATTGCCCTTGAACTCTCTTTTATATTGTATTAGCATTGGCCCACTGTTCAATTCTTTGAATATATTCTTGACATTTTTTATATCTCTCCATTTTTTAAGAAGTGAATATTTAAGTGCATAAGTAAAATAGAAATGTATTCTTTTAGTTAGACCTTTCAATGTGACTCTAGTACTAGAGTCACCCTTCATCACCTGTCTACCCTCCTCTTCCTCCGGTCTTTCAGATCAAATCTACTTTATCAGTTTTGTATATACTGTTCTAGATCTTTTTCTATTGATATGGGTATATATTTATGTCTTAAGAGAAAAAAAATAGAGTATTATTTTCCACCTGTATGGGATTTTTTACATTAATGATATCATTTTGTCTCTTTGGTGTGCAATATGATTTTACATCTGATTTTTTTCATTCTATATTATGTGAAAACAAATAAAGGAAACCTCATTTAAAATGCAGTCAGGAATCCCTGAAGGGGTAACTCTCACACACTACCGCTTATTGTAGGAAGCATACCTCACATTCCCTAAAAGGAAGAAGCTTACTTTACATACTCCAGCAGGAGGAAGGAAGAATTTCTTCCTGTCCAGTCACAACCCAGCCGATGAGAACTCAGTAAGAAAGTCCCTCCCAGCTTCCTCCTTCTGCTTTAAAAGCAAGTCCTTCTCTTCTGTTCTCTAGACGTGCCTATGGTTTGCCATAGTTTGCTTGTCCTGAATTGCAATTCCTCTGCTATTTGCAAGTCAGTTCATCTTGCTGGCAAAATAACTACCTCTTTGTTTTTCAAGGTCAACAGTTAATATATTTAGATCCATCTGATTCTTTTGTTGGATATATAATATTCCAATTTGGCCTAGATTTTATATTACTTATTCTATTCTCTCTAATGGCAATGTATTTTCAGTTGTTTTTTATTTGTTTTATTATGAAATCCACAAAATGAATAATCTGTGCCAATGGTCAATGTCATCTTGGAGCACAGCAGAGAGATGTCAATACATGCTGAAAGAATCACACACCCAATTCACATATGTACAAGTTGTTTACTATATAAGACTCACTTCCAGAGAGAGGAAGTAACATCAACTTCTGAACCCCAAAACTCCATGCTGGAGCTACTTACAGTTACAGGGGCATTAGAAAATCTCCAATCCTTCAGGTTATAGGGAAACAAAGGGATGAAAGATACTATTTAAAGAAAGTTGGCCTATTGAACTCTGGACTAATTGTGAGTTTTATGGAGAAAACTATTAAGGGACTATTGAGTTAAGAGAATTCTCTGTGGTGTTAAACATAGTCCCTGCAAAAAAGCCAAGGAGACTAGGAATCAGGAAAGTTTTACTGAAAGGAACAGAGCTAGTGAGTTGCAGAACTGACATTCAAGCACTCAAACATCTTTCTGTATATTTTTTTGATTAGGAAACACTGCTGTGAATGATCCTAATATGAAGATTGCCATATAAAATTCCTGAAAATCAATTAATTTGAATTTATAAAAAGAACAATTATTGTTTTGTTAGCATGTTCCATGAAATATTTATTGTGCATCTGAAATTCAGCTTTAACTAGACATTCTGTAATTTTATTTGCTAAACCTAGCAATCCTACCAACATTTATCCTCTATGTTTAACTGTAAGACTGGAATGTGTGTCTTGGTTTCCTTTTCCATTTACTCCTTACTATAAAAAAAGTTTTGAAGCCTTGGGACTTGCCTGGGACATACCCTATGGATCCCAGGAGGTTTGAAATGGATTCTTCTTGCTTTTGAGTCCCTCAACTGACCGCAGAGGAGTCCCTTCTATACCTGTTAATAGGAGGTAGAACTGTGTCCTACGACAACTCAGTCTCTCTAACCTGAATAAACATATATTACAGAAACTGTGTGTGAGAAAGGATAAAGGAAAACTAGTCTATACCATTTTGTCCTGGAACTGGAAGTCAGTTTATCTTTTTTGGAATCAGTTTCTTCATACTAGCATTTTAATAAACATCTGTCTAAAATTTAGCCCAGGAAGCTCTTCAGTGGCTGGTTTCCCTAATATTTTTATCTGGAAGGTTAATATTCACTAAATTTTCTCCTCCCCATGCTGTTCTAAAAGTACCAGCCATCCTTGTACATGGCCTCAACACACTCCTGAGTTCTGCTGTAATCAGGTATTTCCATTATCAACAAGGATCTTGGCGGAGGGAAAATCTCATTCTGCCTTATTACTCAGGTTCTGCTTCTTCATTAGTCATCTCTGTGTCCAGATTCTAACATTTTCTGCTCTATCTCCTTTATTCATTCATTAGCATTGTGAATGATAAGTGAACCACTGAGCTGTGATGCAAGGCTTTGAATTTGATAATAAAAGTGCAAAAGAAAGAATGTAGTAATCTTGTGAACCAGGTCATCTCAAGCTAATGAGTGTTTTGCACTGATTTTGAACTGTATGGATTTTGAAATCCCTTTTAGCACAAGTTATTTCAGGGTCTAAGGTGATCCTAAATAGATATTGAAACCAGTGTTTTTGTGTCTGACAGGAAACCCAAAATTGATTAACCATCCTTTTCTTCCACTTTAACTCACTGTTTCAAAATTCTTTAATTTTACTCCAATGGTAAATTTAGGGGGGATTGCTGAAATAATCACTTCTAATATTTTATTCATTTATTCATTGCATTGATTCTGTGGATGACTTTGTACTTCACAGTTTCCTCCGAAACCTAATGTAAAACTGTTATTCTGATATTCTGTGGCAGTTTCTATGACGACTGGAATAAACTATCAAATGGTCAGAGGTAGAAACAGTTAGCAAGGATATTCATGGGCAGAAAGAATGGCAGATATGCATCTATAACAGGTTGAAGTCAACCATCACTCTGTAATTATGTATCTTTGTATGTGTGAGTTTGAGAAAGTGAGTTATTTTATTGGAGTTATTTTATTAACTGGATCTGATCCCCCCTGTAATTTGGGAGAGACTGTCAGCTCCTCTTGATGACTGTGGTAAAGAGGTGAGTCACCAGTTACTTATTCAATTCCCTTGTCTCTGTTCCTTAAAATAACCTGACACCTGTGCAGGTAAAGCCTATTTATCCTTTATTTCTTTCAATTACATTCTGTTGGTGGATATAGAGTAAACTTTAGAAGACCCCAGAGAGGATTAAATTAATTTATGATTTTAAAAAATACATGCAATATTTTTAATGTCAACATTATGTATTAAAAGGTCCCCTGACAAAATGGGCATAACTTACCAAAAAAAAGTGAATGTAAGTAAAGATCTAAATTCTCCTTAAATCATCCTATGTGGGCATACCTCGGAGATATTGTGGTTTCAGTTCTAGACCACTGCAATAAAGTGAATATTGCAAAAAAGTGAGTCAAATGAATTTTTTGTTTTTCCACTGCATATGAAAGTTATGTCTACATTATACTCTAGTCTATTAAGTGTGTAGTAGCACTATGTCTGGAAAAAAACAATGTAAATACCTTCATTAAAAATATTATATTGCTAAAAATGTATAACCATCATCTGAGTTTTTAGCAAGTTGTAATCTTTTTGCTGGTGGAGGATCTTGCCTCAGGGTTGATGACTGCCAAATTATCAGAGTGGTGGTTGCTGAAGGTTAGGATGGCTGTGGCAATTTCTTAAAATAAGACTACAATAAAGTTTGCTGTATTGATTGACTCTTCTTTTCATGAATGATTTCTTTCATTAATGAACTTCTCTTTTACTATAATAAAGAAATTTCCTTACTCATTATTTTTTGGCAATACTCCATTCCAGTGCCTTTAAATTTCCCCTGCTACATAGTACAAGAAGTTCTAAAGTAATAGCTTGGGATTCTGGTGATGTGAATTTGAGATAAAAGTGAAAAAAAATGAATTTCAGTCTATGAGTGTTGGTGTTCACGAGAGTCATTTTAAGAAATGTGCATTTACTAAGACAGAATGCCATACGAGGATTCCTTTCCTTACCTGGGTAAGTGATTATCAGAACATAGCTTCCAAAACATTTCTATAGACCTTGACTATCAATTGGATAACTGAAAAGTACTTTTTGATTATCAATTTTATTTGAACCTAAGCAATTGTGGAAAATGAAGCACTTTTGTTAAAAGCACAGGGATTAACAACTCCTAGTTTGTACATTTTATTACTTTAAAAAACTATTTCCTTGTAGTAAGAATACTTAACATGAGAGCAACATTCTTAACAAAATTTTAACTGTACAATGCATTATTATTGACTATCAGTACAATGGTATATAGCAAATCTCTAGAACATCTTCATGTTACTTAACTGAAACTTTATGCCTGTTGACTAATAACTTGACATTTCCCCTCCTCACAGACCCTGGAGACTACCATTTCACTCTTTGATTCTATGCATTTGATTATTTTAGCTATCTCTTATAAGTGGAATCATGCAGTATTTGTCTTTCTGAGACTGGCTTTTTTCCACTTAGCATAATGTTCTCAAGGTTCATGGATGTTGTCGTATATTGCAGAATTTCCTTCATATTAAAAGCAGAATAGTATTCAATTGTGTATATATGTATATCACATTTTCTCTATTCCTCCATCTGTTGACAGACAATTAGGTTGTTTCCACATGTGGCTGTGGAGAATAGCATTACCATGAACATGTGAGTGCTAAATATCTCTTCATGATCCTGATTCAATTCTTTCATATAAGTACCTAGAATAGGATTACTATGTTATTTCTATACTTGTATTTTTTGAGGAACATCATGCTGTTTCCCATAATGGCTGCACCATTTTGCATACCACCAATAATGTGCAAGAATTCTAGTTTCTCCATATCCTTGCTAACATTTATTATCTTTTGTTTTCTTAATAGCCAATCTGATAGGTGTAAAGTGATATCTCACTGTTGTTTTGATTTACATTTTACTGATGATTAGTAACATTGAGCATCTTTACATATACCTGTTGTCATCCCATTCTCTTCTGGCCTGCAAAGTTTTTACTGGAAAATCTCCTTATATTCTTATGGGCCTTCCCTTGTATGTGAAAAGTCACTTCTATTGCTGCCTTCGTAATTATCACTTTGACTTTTGACAATTTGATTATAATGTGTCTCACTGTGGATTTCTTTGGTTTCATTTTATTTGGGCTCCTTTATATTTCTTGGATGTAGATATCCATTTCTCATTCCAAATTTTGGAAGTTTTCAGTCATTATTTCTTTGAACAAACTTTACAGTCCTATCTCTCTCTGTCTTCCATCTGGTTCTCCCATAAGGCATAGTTTGTGTGATAGTATCTCATAAGCTTTCTCATTCTTTTTAATTATTTTCTTCTTTTTGCTCCTCTCACTAAATTATTTACAACTGCTTATCTTTGTATTCTCTGATCCTTTCTTCTGCTTGAACTAATCTCCTATTGATTCCTCTAGTGAATTTTTCAGTTCAATTATTGTGCTGTTCAGCTTCATGAATTCTGTTTGATATTTTTAAATATTTTCTCTTTATTGAAATTTTCACTTTGTTCAGGTATTGTTCTCTTGGACTTGGTGAGCAACATTATGACAACTAATTTGAATGCTTGGTCAATCTCCATAAATCATGATTCTCAATTTCATTAGTGTTAGTTTCTGGGGATTTATCTTGTTCCTTTGTTTGGAACACCTTTGCCTGACTCTTCATTTTCCTCAATTCTCTATATCAATGTCTGTGCATTAGACAAAGCAGGCCCCTCTCCCAGTCTTCACGGACTGACCTCTCACAGGAGAAGACTACACCTATCAGTCTGGCCAGGGATCCTGGGGCTCTCTAGAAACTCTTTGCTTCCTCAAGGAGAGGCAGGCAGCTGTGTTTTCGTCTGCTCACTTGGTGCTGAGAAAGGGAAGGATCTATGATCTTCATCAGTCTAAATTGCTATTCTCTCCCAGGTGGCTAGACTGAGCTAGAACCATCAGAGCTCCAAGACTGGAAAGTCAGATGCCATTTCTTTGGGAAGCTCTGGAATAGATGGAGTGTTGGATGCATGAATCAACTCCTTCCTTCCCAAGGGGAAGGTGAGAGCTGAGATTTTTCATTCACTCACTTGATGCTAAGCAGTGGGGAGGATCTTTGGCATCTAATAGTCTAAACTATCATTTTCATTCTCCCCCAGGTGGCTAAACTATTTCAGACCCTTCAGAGGTCTAAGACTAGAAAGACAAAATCCTGTCTTCTGGGGATCCCCTGAGAAAAGCTGGGGTACTGAACACATGAACCAACTTCTTCCCTCCCCTGGGAGAAGTTGAGAGCTAGGTGGTGTCTTCCTGATCATATGATGCTACACCAAAGGAAACTGAAATGAGGTTGTTCTCAATCTGCCTGCTGGCTTCAGTGAGTCTGGTTCCATGTTCAAACAAGGTGTGGGAGCATTTTATTCAGTTTCTACATTTATCACAAAGGAAATTTGTCCATGAATTGTTGCGGAATTAGTGTGTTTGCAAGGGGAAGGAGGGTATAAGACTCCCTAAACCACCACCTTGCTGATGTAACTCCTGGAAATTTCATTTCTTAATGATCATTAAAGCTATGAACTTATGGGTTGTGGATTGAACAATATTAATATTTGTTCTTTATATTAATTTGATTTTGTATAAACATTATACCAGGTTGTAGAAGATCTGTAATAAATATTTGGATATTTGTAACAGCCGAGTATTTCTGAGATTTGGGGATACTTTAACAGGTTAGGTGTTGTTTAGTGCATGTAATAATGGTCAAAGAGTACAGAGGGAGAAATGAATAAATAAGAAAGTAAAAAAGAAAGGGGAAAGAAAGAAAGAAAGGAAAAAAGAGAGAGATTCCTATGGGTAAAGAAAATGACATTACTGGAAGTTTACATACAAACTTGGTAGTAGAGATTATATTGAGAGGAGGCCATTGGATGCTGTGCTAGTTCACTTAAACATTTTTTATTTAAGAGATTTTTCTATTATTTTTTTATATTAAGCATGCATCATTTTTTATAAGAAAAAAGCAAATTTTTATGTCTCAAAGGTATATGGAAAATGCACCATCAACATGATCACACTTTCTAGGTGGTATTTATATATGATGAAATATGTTCAAATCTGGTGTAGAACTAAAAAAAATAGAATTTTCTTTTAGCTGTAGAAACGAAGAGACTCAAATATTGACAGTAATATTTTTGTCTCATTATTATTACATTATCTGGTATTTTTAATGAACATTCCTATGGGAGATACCTGCCTGCTTTGGTGGTTGACTATCCCGAGTTCAGATTTGGGTGCTCCACATCTCATCTGTGTGATCTTGGAAAACAGCAGCTCTCCCCCAACCCCCTTTGTGCCTATTTCCTCAGATTCTGGATAGTTCTCATTTTGCCATTCTTCTTTGTTTTATCAATCTTAAGAGGTAAAAGTATAGGATGTCTTTGCATTTGCATTCTGTTATTATTGAAGAAGGTAACTTTAACTGTTAACTGACCATTGTCTTATTAATGTTTCCTCATGAAATTGAGGTTGTGCAATAAATCTAATTTTTCTTATCTATGCAGTGTGTAAAAAAGTTTAAATAAACATCTAAATATTTATCTGCTGGCAATTTAAATGCTGACACTTGTAGCCCGGCATTTCTAGACTGAAGTCTAATGTTTCCATGGACTATGGTCAACCCCCTATTACCAGAAATAACTTTGGACTTTTTAAACATTTTTATTCATCCATGATATTTCTGATGAAACACAATGTACTTTACTGACTTCTAATCAATCCTTGCATTAAAGAGATGTTGATATTTTGTCTATTTGTCAGAAAGGAGATGAGGAATCAAAGCAGCTAAGGAAAATGGTCATAGCCATATATTGCTTAAGTAGCAGAGCCACACTCAAACCTCATCTACCTTTCCAAATGATTCAGTGATTGGAAAGCTTACCCATGGAACTACCTAGTTAACTCCATGTGAGCCTTGCATTCCTCTGTATCTGGAGAGTTTGACATTTCTGCCTTCTCCTATCATGGTGTTTATTCAGAGTATCCTGAGAGCTTGTGGGCATTCCACCCACATCAACCGACTTACCCTCATGACAGCCTGTTTTAACAATAGTATCGCTGATCACAACTTATGTATTGTTCAAAGGAAAAAACCCTTTCCCATATATTGCTGTGGCCCTGTGTTCCTCATAGTGCCATCACAATGTCAAGTTCTGACATTTTATCTTCCACTTCATTCATTCATTTGTAGCAATATGAGTCACATGTGAGACTTTGTGGCCTGGTACAATACTCATGCTCTAACGATAAATTTAACATGTCATGAAAAGCATTTGTTCATCTTGTGCCTTAAGTGCCAAGGAAGTTTCTTATTGACTGGGGTTACAGTGACTTATGCCTGGAGGTTGAGGTAATAAAGCAGTGTTAGGCACTGACTGGGCCTTCTGTGCATCAAGGTCTCCTACCAAAATTCCCATGACACAGCTTTAGTAGAATTGAGTGTGTGTTTCTGTTGGCCAATGGAAGCAAACACCCAGAACCCTCCTGAGGCACTCACTGAAGGGCATCTCCAGTGCCTCCTCCCCATTCTTGAGCCCAGGGGCCAACCATGGCAATTGAGTATTGGAGGTAATTTTGGAGTTTTGTGGATTTTGGAATCCCTTCAGGACCAAGCATGTGGTATTGTTGGATCCAAGTTAACCCTGACAGTGCATCTGATGAGAAATAAGAGCTTATAAACAATCCTAAGTTTTCTGCATGATTCCTTATTTAAAAAGTTTGTTTCCTGACATATGTACTATTTAAAGGTTGTTAGTATGTTCCTTGATGTGATTTTTGTTCATTCATTTGTGAAAGTGGTATAAGTTAAAGTGGCTCATCTCTCAATAATGAATCTGACTCAGAGTGAATGTATATATTCCAATTTCCATATAATGCTATGCTAATGCAGGAAATATGGTAACACTTTGGCTTTTATGACAACTGTCTATGCTGTTATTTCCTAGTAGACAGATCTGATAGAATTACAGGCAGAAAAGGTGTAAAATCTGCATCAATTACAGGCCTATTCGAAGTCTATCATCATAGCGTGTATGTATCTGTTTGTGTTTGGGGTTTGAGGGTGTTTAATCCTTCCTGTTTGTGGGAGACACTGGCAGTTCTTGCTAACAGGAGTCTGAAGAGTCCAAGTCACCAGCCAGGGTTTTTCCTTCCGTGAACTAAGATGATAGGACCCCTAGGCTAGGTGGGCAATTTTATATCTTTTTCATAAAACAGAGGTCTCTGCACTTTTCAAACAAGCACTCTTATTTAAGAAAGCTTTCTTCTAGTACTTTAAAGCTGTGTCATATGTTATTAAATATCTAAATAAAATAATAATTTCACACTTGAAGAAACATACACAAACTTGAAGCTATAACACAGAAATTGACAAACTTTTCAGTAAAGAGCCAGATATTAAATACTGTATATTTTGGAGCCATACAAGTCTCTATCCCAATTCCTCAACTCTGTCATTGTAACAGGACAGCAGTGGTAGACAATAAGATAAAAAATGAGAGTAGCTATGTTTCAATAAAATTGACTTTTTTAAAAGAGGTAGCAGGCCAGATACAACCATCAGGCCTCAGTCTACTGACCTCTGTTATATAGAATTCGATTTTAAATATTTGAAAAAATCAAATCTCTTTTTGGGCTCTAATACATCATCATCTTGCTTACTGCTGACATAGCTGAGCATCACTTTGGAAACCCATTCTGTAAAGGAATATTTATGTGTTTTCCTACCAGTAATTTATATCTCAATATGGCTTCTCTTTACCTGTAGCGTAAAGTACAAGTCCCTTACCAAATACTGTTTTATGACAGCTTGGGTGCCTGCTAGTGGATACTGTTGATGATGCAGTTAGTTAATTCATTTTATCAATCATGTTTTGAAAGAGATGCATAACTTATTGCTGAATTCCTTGAACAAAATATGATTTAAGAGGAAGCAGGTTGTAGGAAAAGGATAGATATATGAATCTCTTAGCTCAGCTTTCCTTAGAGTGTGCAGAGGTGCTGTGTACAGGATTCTGACATCCCTGTTTATCCTTTACCACTTGTTTGGGTCCAATCATGGAAAACACCACAGAGATACACGAAATTAAGAGGAGAGAGAAGCAGGTTGCATTTCCTTTCTGATTACTTTTGCTATCAGTCTCATCCCAAGAAAAGCCCTTCTATCCAGTGTGCCATGTGGTTTCCATAGTTTGCAAATGTTTTTCTAATTCCAGGGACATTGGACATCACATCCTCTCAGAAAATATGCCCAATGTCATTAATTACTAGGGAAATGCAAATGAAAGCCACATTGTCATATTACTTCATACCTATTAAATGGCTGTTATTTACAAAAAACAGAAAATATCAAGCATTGGCAAGAATGTGGACAAATTGGAATCCTTGTGCACTGCTGGTGGGAATGTAAACTGGGGCAGGTGTTATGGAAAACAGTATGGTGGATCATCAAAAAATTATATATATTTTTTAAATTATAAAACTATATATAAGATTTAAAATAGAATTAATAATTAAATAATGTCCTATTTTTATAGAATTAAATATAATTTTACAAATGAAAAATAAGATCCAGCAATTCTACTTCTGGATATATACCCAAAAGAACTAAAATTCCATGTTTGCAGCAACATTATATCATAATAGCCAAAATGTGGAACTAATGCATGTCAATTGTGAGATGAATTAATAAACAGAATGTGATATGTATATACAATGGAAAATTATCCAGCCTTAAAAAGAAAGGAGATTCTGACACATGCTATAATAATGCTGAGTCCTGTAGATGTTATTCTAAGTGAAATAAGCCAGTCACAAAAAGACTCATAATGTATGATTCCACGTTTATGAGTAGTCAAATTCATAGAGACAGTAAATAAAATGATGGTTTCCAGAGGCTGGATAGAGGACAAAATGGGCAGTTACTATTTAATGGGTGCAGAGTTGCAGTTTTAGAGGATGAAAAAAATTCTGGAGATGGATGGTGGTGATAGCTGCACAACAATATGAATGTACTTAATGCCACTGATCTGTACACTTACAAATGGTTCAAGTGGTAAATTGTATGATATGTATATTTTATCACAATAAAAATATTCAATTGCTTAAAGTATAGGCCTCCAGCTTGGACCTGCTTATCTTCATTCCTATATTGTGGTGTGGTTTAAAATATCTTGTTTCCCAACATCAACTATGACTTTTAATAGCTGTAGAGCAAGGGGAAAATAAATTGCACCACAAAATTTCAACATAAAATGATTGCAAAAATATATTTGGTAAAATGGGAACAGTCTTGCCCAATATTACATGATTTGAGATAGATCTAGTTCTGTGAGCTGGATCTCTTGACTCTCCTTCCAACTGCTGACTAGCAAAGCTTTTAACCTGCTCAGCACTTCTGAAGTGCAATGTTCCTACAGGGCTCAAATGGCATCAAATGTAGTACTCTAGGTACTTTGCACATCTAATGTCAATCCATAAAATACAAAGTGGGAAGGAAATCAAACCAGTTAAACAGGTTGATTAATAATTTTCCCCACCCCAAGTCTAGAATATATGATATTTTGAAAGAGAAATGATAACTTAATCTCATCCACATTGTAGATATAATGTTTATTTTCCTCTTTCTGCTGCATGTTGAAATATTTCCATGTTGTGTTATTTAGTTCATGCTAGTCCATTCCTATTTCACAACAATGTGTACTACTGTTTTTCTATTAGCATTCTTTTTGGACACATAGATTTAACAGTACAGTGTGTGTGTGTGTGTGTGACTATGTGTTTGTGTGAAATCAAACTGAGATCTTTGATATTAATGTATCTTTTATTTTAACACAACATTAAATCAGCTTACAAAGTCTATAAAATATGTAGAAACATATACAAAGACAGCACATTATAGATGTTCACTGTTAATATAAGGGTGCATATGCTTCAAACACATTTCCTATGCATCTGTATACACATATATGCATATATTGCATAAAACTGAGTATCTTCCCTCGATAATAGTTGATACTTTTTCATGTAAATAATTATTTTTAACATCATTTTTAGTGAATCTTTTTAAAAGATTTCCTGAATGTATTTTTTTAAATTTCAAGCAGTACAGAAAACCATTATGTGAAAGATAAAATTGTTTTCTTGATCTCTCTTGCACCTTCCCACTCAGATATACCATATTAATTGCTTGACATATATTTTCCAACTTTCTGTTTACATTGTAGAAATATGTATTATAATTCACTTGTATATTTTAGCTTATACATTATCGACTTTATGTGTTGAAAAACATTGTTTCATAATGTAAAAATTATTTCCATGATAAGTGCATATATGTATGTGCATGTTGGTTTACACATACTCATTTATAATTTGGAATATGGAATGGTATTTAAACGTATGTATCTTGGCAATAACCTCCTCAAGCATTTTTCTTGGATGGGGTGCATTATCATGCAGATTAGAGGCCTCTCAGTGAACTCAGAGACAAATCAGTTTTCAAACTACAGGTGTCATCTGAGGACACAGTAAAAAAGGGAGAGGGAAAACTAGTGAATCAGTCACTTCAGGCTCTTCTCAACAGGATTTGTAAGCTTGTTTCACGTCGGATTGATCTGCCTCCAAACTAATACCTCCCCACACCTCAACAAGCACACACACACACACACACACACACACACACACACACCATGCTCACAACAGGCCTGATATATTGATGCTTATATCCCATGCTCACTGCCTGTTCACATTTCTGCAAATACTTCTGTTTCCACTATAAATGTTATTTCAGCTTCACTTATGTACTTATTATGTAAGTACTCGTGGGGAAATATTTAAAATTAAATATATTTATATAAAGCATCACTATTTCAATCATTCAGGAATGTGTTATTAATATTTGAGTCCACATGTCCCATTTTTTTATCCTTATGTTTCCTTATGTTTATATAAGCATGTATCCTTATGTTTATATAAGAAATGAAAAAGGCATTTGAAAAATTATGCAATCTATTTTAATATTTGTTTACATTCACATTTACTTATATCTTTTAAAGTGTTAAACACTTCACTGGAGTAATTTCAACATGTAATTGAAATATCAATTATGGTTATTTTCTGATACAAAAGCAATGCATGCTTGAGAGAAAGAATCAGAAGGGAAGTATGTTAAATAAAAATGTTTATTTAATTATTCCCTTATCACATGTTTGATCCTTTATATATAATCTCACAGATATTTTTATTTTCATGTTTTGTCCTAATAATAATACCTCTCTCTTCTCTTGGTCTAGAAGGAAAAATAGATACACACAGAGAGAGAAACACAAAGGAAAATAAAGATATATAAATATTGATCCTCTTTTGCACATCAGTACCAATGCCATATAACATTGAAACACAGCATACTAACTTTTTAAATAAATTCAATTTTTCACAGGTCCTTAAATATATAAAACTGTATCTGATATTTCACTTTAGAATTGAGCCAAACACCACCTGAACAGTGTGAATACACAATGAGATTAAAACAAAAGGGAAATACTATACTCGACAACCCTGAAATCTATAACATCATTTAGATCAAGAAGTAAATAAATTTTTCAGCTGAGTTGTTTAATTTTTTGAAGTTCCTGTTTTTAACTTCTCTTCTATGACATTTGCTCTTTAAAGAATCAAAAAAATTAAATGCAAATTAACTTTTTTCTCCAATCAACAGCCATGGATTGTGGAGGAATTATTTTGAAAACTCTAATTTGTTAACTCTTCTCTCAAGTGAGGGCTTAAATCACTTCTGAGGAAAAAAATACAATCTTCAGCAAGGAATTCTCTCAAAATGAGGGTACTTGTCTTGATAAGCCTCACTACATCATTATCTACAAGCAGTAATTCATTTCCTCTCATATTCACCCCAGTGGTCCTTCCTTACAATTACTAGTTATTTAGTCTAGTTTCTTGTAAGCTCTAGGCTTTATAATTTAAAAGCTTCCAAAAAAAGTAGTTTTATAAAATATGAGCCACAACTTTCCTCTGTCAAAATACAGTTTATAAAATTAGTTTTATTAGGAAAAGACATTCTTGCCTATTTTTGTATCTTTCTATTTCCAGATTAAATTTAGCATACATTTTCATATGTACTTCAAAAGAACATGTATTATTTCATTGGGTTAGTAGTAAATCTTTAGAACAACTGGCCAAGAATTTCTGCCTTAATAATTATTCTCTTACATTGTTCACTAGTTCATGTATTTCTTCAGAGAGGTCATGCCTAATTTTAGGAGGGTTGTTTTTTGTACATAGCACTGAAATGGCAACAATTACAAACAGAAAACTCACAAAATTGCTCTCAGTGTGCTAATTAGAAATAAAAGTTAGACTTACTTCTCATTTTTCAAATTATATCATATGACCATAAATATGCATACACACATTTAACTTAACAAACATTCTGAATCTCTGACTCTCAACATTTCCCTAAACAAATAACCAGTCACAAAATGTTATTCTTCAGGTACACACCTTAGAAGAGATCTCCTAGTTAGAAAAGGGAAAACACGTGCACTTCAGAAAAAGAACTCTACAAAACTCATGGTTTAGCTTTGGGATATTATTCTAAGACTAGAGTAAATATCCTCCCGTTCAAAGCCCATTTCTTTACAATTCAGGTGTTTCTCCAGTCCAGTAAGCTAATTTTCTTTCAAAAGTGCTCTTTTAACCTTTCAGCCCCTATTACCTTGACACAGGAAAGGCATTCAGCATCTACTTTAATTGTAATAACATTATGAATACTGTTTTGGGTTTAAAAGTCAAGGATAACTTATTTTCCTGAAGATGAGACCTCCATAATAACTAATAGCCAAGTGAGAAAACTAGGTGTATCTTTCAGAACCTATTGATTTCCTTGTGTTATGCACAAGGATAAGGAGTTGCCCATGTTTAACTTGTAAGTTATTGCCTTGTAGTTCATTGCAGCAACAATGACAAATTTGTATTGAAGCAAAGTGCTATCCATGGGACAGACTAAAAAATTGATAGTGTAAGCCATCAAGAATATATTATTTATCCATTACAAAGAGAACAATGTTATGTCTGCGTACTTAGGACAAAAATGGGACAACATCTTGAATGGTAGACAGAAATCTGATAACATGGTTACACATGACACAAAAGAGTAACAAGGATGGAAATGGCTGATAAAGGTAGACTTGATTTTCCCTTAGCATATTGTAAAAAATTACAGAGAGTATACATTATAGACATACACACCTAAATATAACTTAACAGAGACTTTAAAAATATATGAAATGAAATATCAGATATAAGTGATTAAAAAGAAAGCAACCAGAGCAAAATGGTGCCATATAAAGAGAATGTAAGGAAAATACCTTTGAGAAGTTCGTAGGCTGATATTCTATACTGATCGAAGGAAATATTCTTTATTAAAATTTATATACTTAATCATATAAAAGATATCCAAGGAGTCTCAGAAGAGAGTCTAGGAAAGTCAGAATATTGGAAATAACAATAACTGAGAATTTTCTAAATTAATGAACAATATCAAATGGAATATTCAAAATATGCTAAAAAAATACCTAACATAACAGTCACATACTTACCCAGACATATGCAATCACCCCAACACACACACACACACACACACACACACACACACACACACAGGCCAATTATAGTAAAACTCTTAGAAAGCAAAGGCAAAGGCAAAAACTTAAAAGGGAAGGGACAAAAGCAAAAACAAACATAATTAATAAGCAGGGGCCTTCTTTTTTTCTTTTTCTTTTCTTTTAGTCAGAGTTAACATGACAGCATTGCTTTGAGGCTGACAAAGGCATAAAAGAAACAATAACATGGAAAACAATAGTAGGAAGGAGCCAGGACATCTAAGTTTGGACAAACCAGGAAGATACAGAGTGGTTCTGAGAATTCAGAAACTTAGAGGATGGGTCCTTCAGACCCAGAACACAGATTCTGAAGAAAGGGAACTGCCCAGGTAGAAGTGGTTTCTAAGGAAGATCAGAGGCGAGATACCTGAAACCTGAGACACCTATGTCTGATGATGGTGACCTGCTCTCTGCTCATGCCAAAGCATCAGGATCTCAGTGGAAATCACCCTAAAAGCTGAGTCCCAGAGCTCAAGAGAGAGTTCACCAATGTGCTGGTGGTGGTCTTTCTGAGGGGACCCAATGTGGAAAGTCCTTCAAGTTTGGAAAACTTTATTTTGGACATTCTGCCCCTACTGAAATCATATCGCCTTGTTTTAGTTTTATTTTATGTTGAGGCCTTTATTCAGCTGATATTGAAAGGAACAGGAACAGAGAGGAAGGCACATTCTGCTTCTCCTTCCTCCACACTTCCTGTCTCCCTTTGGTAAACCTGACAGAGCCTAACGGGGATCAGGCTGGTAAAGGCAAAATGGGCTTGACAGACTCCCAGTCTAGTATGGAACAGAATATAGGACACGGAGCCAAGAGACTTAGATATCCTTTAGATATCTTTAGTTATCCTTAGATAATCTGCTTCTTCCTAAAGCACATATCATGACAAAGAATATAATAGCAAGTCTTTTAGATGCTATGTATTTCTTTTGAAACATAATAAATACATAAGAAATAACTGTAACATCAGCAACATCCCCTTTCTAAAATGCAAAACCAAGAGCCAAAACCTTTATTAAGGAGCTTGTACTTTATGCTTGTAGAATAAATGGAGAGCTACTTACAGATTTCAGTTAGTGGTGTGATGGCAGGAAACTTGTTTATTTCCTTTGCTGAGAATAAAAATAATGTTTATTGAGGATGTTTATTAATTTGTGTGTCAGCGATAAATGATGAGCACAATATTGTAAGTGCCGCCTGCTGACCAGAGTGTGGCTTTCAATATTCATGCAGGGGGTAAAAAGAAAAACAAAACACTTGTAGTGAGGAATTCTCTTAAAATGTGACCACTTCTCTTAATACCACCCTACCTTGAAAACATGTCAGACTCAGAAATAGGCACAAGAGATTACCAGGGCCTTACAGTGGAATGTTGGGCTATGGTTAATGGGCCCCCCATGGATTAGGTCATTCTATAGAGGTATGGCTTTTTTATTGCCTTTGGTTGATTAGACTACTTTACCAATCTGTGACAGAAATTGACATGTACAAAACTGATAATGTTGTTTCCTCTCCATAGCAATGCAAATGATTTCTATTCTTGGCAATGCACATGCAAGTTGCCTTATAGAAAAACAATACTGGTTAACTCAAATTCTTATTTGAAAAGTGCTTAATAGTTTACTGGTTCTCCTATTAATTATTGAGATAAGTAATTTGGATAAATGTTCTTTTAATGATAGCATGAGAGTGTCAGCATCACAGAGCAGTATAAGATTTGATGCTATGAGGACTTAGATATCTTTAGATAGTACCTACTTCTTTCTAGAGCACATATCCTGATGACAAATGCAACAGTAAATGCTTTAAATGCTCTGACTTTCTTTTGAAACACAATAAATAACTATAATATCAGCAACATCCACTTCTGAAACCACCAAAGCAAAAATCAAAACCTTTTTTAAGGAGCTTGTACCTTATATTTATATGATAAATGGGAAGCCATTGACAGATTTAAATTAGTGGTGTGGTGATAGTACATTTGTCTTTTAAAAGAGTCTTTCTTAATCCATGTGTCAGCTAATCAAAATGAGCACCATATCAACCCTAAAGTTCCACAAAGTCACATTAGAGCTTCCACCCCTACTCATTTAATCTTACCATATGTTGACTTCAAATTTTCTCTCCCATAAAGTATACACAATGATTTCTTGCTAGAAGTAGATATAAAATAAGTATAGTACATCCTTAAGGTTACAAGCAGAAATCTTTTTTAAATAGGAGTGTAAGATCAGAAATATTTGGAGATCTCTGCTTTAAAGAATTCAGATCACAATGCCCTCGCACAACAGGTATCATCTTAGAACACACAAACACAGAAAGGTGACTCATCACCTCAGAGTCTCTTCAGTAGGAACTTCCAGCTTCTTCAGTAAAACAGGAGGGCTTATAGCTTCTAATCATCAACTGAGTATCTCACTTTCCCAAAACATACATACATAAAAATGCATATAGCCATACATTCTCAGTGATAGTAGACACCTACTAGGCTCCATATTTCTGCTACTAGTCCAGCCTGTAAATATCCTTGTTAAATGTTTCTGCCTCCAGTATAAAATGGCACATCTCAGTTGTCATAGAAACCAAAATATCATCAGAACATTCTTGTTGGTGTAAGCTTTCTAAGGAAACCAGGAAATGCACATACATCCTCAGAAAAAGCGTTGCTCTTGAGCTCACTTATACCATGCTCAATCTAATGAATGAATGAATATTTGAGAAAATATCTGAAGTTCTCCACTGAATAGACATTTAGAGAAAGAAGTGCAGTTCCCCTGTTAAAGACACAGACTCATGTTCCAGTTTCTGTTACAAATCACTTTTCAGGCTGCCATAACATGAGAAGAAGAGGTGCATTTGTGCAGGGGGAAGCCTCTAGATTGTTGGTCACTTTAAAATGATCTGCAGGGGATAAAGCATCTGGATGTCAGGGGAATGCAAACTAGAATATCAGGTTTTGCCACAGTCATAGGAAACTAGGCCTACATTTATACGAAATGTGTGTTATTGGGTCCTGAGGACCAAATGGTTCCTGAGAAGAGAAACGACCCCACAAAGCACACTTGCCCTAGGGCAACAGGGAGATAAAGGTAAATATCTCACATTTGGGAATCGGCTCTGCCTAGTTAATGCTGAACCCATACTGTCTGTGAATATTGTGCTTAGAGGTAGGTTTCTAATAACCATGTTAAGATTTTTAAAAAATTCGTAAAATTGATAATTGCACAAAATTATCATCGGGGTACACAAGAACACACAATTTCTGTCATACACATTCATGTCAGAGATAGAACTGCGCTATGATGCAACACTTTCTCCCATAGTAAGCTTAAAATGGATGCCTGTGTGATCAGTCCTGGGCAGTTATGTGCATAACGCCCTGCAGAAAGGAGTGTAGTTCTGGTTTCCAGCATTTCTAGGTTTCCTAGTCTAAAATCTCCCACCATGGCCTACTTTTTAGCTACCTAGAAGATGTCACTGAATGCTGAATTGGCCAGTAATGTAGAGAATCAGCTCTCATGAACTGATTCAAGCCAGCTTCAGCACACGACTCGATCTACATACCCTAGAGCAAAACAAAGTCATTCTGCTCTATGTGGGATCCACAAGAGAAGGGCCATGATGGATTAGAGATAAACCAGTGTGCAAACTACATGAACGATTTCAACAAGTTCTTAAAACATAGGAAATGGAGATAGTTATCAAGACCCACAGTCTAGCCTGTCTAGTTTCTATCTAGCTTTGCAAATAGTGGGATGTTTTCATGGTCACTCATTATAAATCAGAGACTTTCAGAAAGATAAATGAAGGTTCGAGTGTCAACTCTGCCACTCATCAACCTTATGACTTACAGCATGCTGCTTAAACTCCCTGTTGCCTAGTTCCCATTTTGGTGAAACAAAGTGATAATGTCTCTACCTTCAAAAGGTTGATCAAAGTTCACTAAAGAAAATGAAAACTTTGTTTCATAAAGCATGTTCTTTTTATTGAAGCAAAAAAATAGTTTAACATTTCTTTTTTAAACAAATAATTTATAAGTTCTTAGCATTATTTTCTAATTTTCAATTACTGACAAACATAGGCACTTAAAACCTTTGTGGGGTCTTCAGAACAAAAAGTTTGAGAACAACTGTTTTTGTAGAATTCAGGAAGGTGGCCATAAATCTGCATCATACAGTCTCACAAGCTGACTTTCAATTCATCATCTCTCACCATTTCTCTCCAAAAAAATACAACACATTTATGGTTTCAGCCTGCAAAGTGCCTTCTGCAGTCAGGTAGTGAGAAATTAGGTCTACTACATTCCTCATGTCTATGTGCAGCCTACACGAATGCTCAGAGGATCTGTCTTCAGTTAATGATAAGGAGGCATGAGCATCTGTAATCCATTTCAGTGGCATTTTCCCCCCAAATTGTGTCATTCAATGCATGTTATTCTAGAATTTTGTTTTCATGCAACTTAACATCATTCCATATCACTACATAGCATTCTACCTCACTTTGTATACACTGCATTATTATTTAATTGGATGTATGAATTTATATGTTTGTATTGTTCCCCATGTTGTATCGTAAGCATCTTTTTCAAAAAGTATATTTAATACCTCTCTGTTCTGAGGAATCACAGGAATATAGATAAGTGCCACCTGCTGACCAGACTGGTATTCTGCACAGTGAGACTGAAAGGAAAACACCTAGGAACTGTAGGGCAACTAGAGGCAAGCTTCAGAGGTAAGACTGTCCAGCCCATGGGATATTCCACTGTCACCTAATGACAAAGCTAGTCTGTATGCCTCTGTGTCTTCCCCTTAGAACAATGTGCAGTGTATCACAATGGCAGATATTATTTCTTTTTTTGTCCCTCTTCATAGGAATGCTTATTGAAAATTCTCACAATGAATTAAAAGGTTCAGTGTAAACTATGTGTCTATTCTTCCAGATTTTATTCTATCCATACATACAGTTTTATAAACTCTATGAATACCCTTTAAAACAATTCCACAGCATATTTTCACATTCCTTGGAATTCTCATTTGTCTAATCTTAATGTGAATCACTTTGATGAGGTACATTCCACAAACCCTAGAAATAATAATTTGAGTTATTTTTCTACTGAAAAAGTAATATATTTCTCATTATAAATAATAGGTAAATCTTTTAAGTAAAACCATTAAACTTCCCTGTTACCTCATTCTTTGTTTCTGTCCCAATATATCCTCTGTTGCTAAATTCATACACACCTTTAGAATCACATGATGATTTTAGGATACTGAGCATCATCCAACTAGTTTTACTCTATCTCCAATTTCTCAGAGAAACAAGTATCCAGTACTTCAACTTATCTTTGAATAAAATATCTAAGCCTGTGAGGTAAGAATTCACAATTAAATCAACATGAAGGGCAAATATTACTACTAGAAATTTTCCCACACTAACTCCACAGTCTATTGAGGATGATCAAACAATGAAATTCTGAAATGAGTATTTTACATTTTCTAATATATTTTATAACATTGAATTTTGCCACCTTTGCTTTTAGTTAAAAATTAAATTCCTATATAATAAATTAGCCTTTCAGTCATGTAAGAAGTATCCATGCCTCTCCAATATACAAATTTGAAAATTAGATTCTGATAATCCCTTTTTCAAGCATTGGTTTTAGATATGTCAAATACTTAGTATAATAACCACAGGATTACTGGAGGCACTTTCAGTGGAATGTTGAGCATTGGCCAGTGGGCCCTATAGGAGTATCCCATTGTACATAGGTAAGCCTCTTTCATCGTCTTTGATTGATTAGGCTACTTTTCCACTCTGTAAGAGACAAAAGTTAACTTGTGGAAAACTGATAGTAAACGCCAATGTTTCCTGTCCATTCCAATGTAAACGATTCCTATTCCTGCCAATGCACATATATTTTGTCCTATGGAAAATGTCAGAAACCAAAATTCAAATTTGAAAGGATCGTAGTTTGTTATTAATTATGGAGTTAAAGAAGTGGCAAAAGTGAATATCCTTGTCTTATTTTTTATCTTAAGGGGAAGGTTTTCAGTCTGTCACAATTAAGGCTGCTATTAGCTTTGGGGTCTTTTTAAATGCCCTCTATTACATTAAGGAAACTTCCTTTGATTTCTAGCTTGTTGTTTTATTTATCATGAAAGGGTGTTGAATTTTGTCAAACACTCTCATTCATCAACTGAGATGATTATGTGGCTTTTCCCTTCATTTTATTAATATAATGTGTTACACTGTTGTCTCACCCTCACATTCCTAGGAGAAATCCCAATTTACAGTGGTGTATGGTCCTTTTAATAAAATGCTAGAATGACTTTGCTACTATTTTGGAGAGTACTCTTTCATCTATATTCATAAGGGTTATTAATCTGTAGTTTTCTTTTCTTGTAATGTCTTTGTCAGTCTTTTGTGTCTGGGTGATACTGGTCTCATAGTATGAATTAGGAAGTGTTTTTTCCTCTTCTGATTTTCAAGGTGTTTGAGAATTGGTGTTAATTTTCCTTAAATGTTTGCTAGAACTCACCATCAAGCCACTTGTTTTGAGCTTTTCTTTGTTGGAATTTTTTAAAATTACTGATGAAATCCCATTATATTTATAGTACTGTTCAGATTTTCTATTCTTGAATCAGTTTTGTTTGCATATTTCTACAAATGTCTATTTCATCTAAGTTATCTAATTTATTAGAATACAATGGTTAACAGCATTCACCAACAATCCATCAGTAATTTCAATCTAATCTTTTTTTGGCCATTATAGCTAACAGTATGTCAGTTTTATTAATATTTTAAAAGAAATAATATTGGCTTTGTTGATTCTATTTTTTCTCCTTTTTGTAAGTATCCAGTTAAATCTCTATTATTTCATTGCTTCTATTGGGATTGGACTTAGTTTGCTCTTCTTTTTCTGGTTTCTTAAGGTAAAAAGTCAGGATATTGATCTGAGATCTTTCTTTTTTAATATATGTGCTTATGGCTATAAATATCCATCTGAGCACTGATTTTGCTGCATCCCACAAGTCTTGGTACATTGTGTTTTCATTTTCATTTGTCTCGAATTATTTTCTAGTTTCCCTTGTGATTCTTTTTTGACTCATTGGTTTTCTTTAAAGAGTGTGTCTATCACTTCACATATTTGTGAATTAACATGATTCCCTTCCGTTTTTTATTTCTAATTTCATTCCATTTTGGTCAGGGAACACATTTTACATAATTTTAATCTTTCTGAATTTATTGAGTTTTTTAGTGGCCTAACATATGGTCTCTTCCTGGAGAATTTTCCATATGTACTTGAAAATTATGTGTATTCTGCTCTTGGTAGGTAGAATGTTCTATACATGTCTCTTAGTTTACTTGTTTTATAGTTTGGTTTAAATCGTCTTCTTGTTTATCTTCTGTCTACTGGTTCTATACATTATTAAAAGTGGGGTGTTCTTGATGTTCTTGTGTCTATTATTATAAAACTATTTCTTCAGTTTTGTCAATTTTTTTTGCTTTGTATATGTTAGAGCTCAATAATTAGATACATGTTTATAATTGTTATATCTTCTTGATGCATAGATCTTTTTATTATTGTATGATGTCTCTTTGTCTCTTATGAGAATTTTTGTCTTACAATGTATTTTTTCTGATATTATTAGAGTAAATCCTACTTTTTGTTGGTTACCATTTTCACGAAACATCTTTTTCCATCCTTTTACTTCCAACCAATTTGTGTCTTTGGATCTCCGAAGGTTATATGTAGATAGCATATAATTACCTCCAATACTCAATCACCACAGTTGACTCCTGGACTCAAGAATGGGGAGGAGGCACTGGAGATGCCCTTCAGTGAATGCCTCAGGAGGGTTCTGGGTGTTTCCTTCCATTGGCCAACAGAAACACACGCTCAATTCTACTAAAGCTTGTCATGGGAATTTTGGTAGCAGACCTTGATGCACAGAAGGCCCAGTCACTGCCTAACACTGCTTTATTACCTCAACCTCCAGGCATAAGTCACTGTAACCCCAGTCAATAAGAAATTCCTTGGTACTTAAGGCACAAGATGAACAAATGCTTTTTATGACACATTAAATTTATTGTTAGAGCATCAGTATTGTACCAGACCACAAAGTCTCACATGTGACTCATATTGCTTCAAATGAATGAGAGAAGTAGAAGATAAAATGTTAGAACTTGACATTGTGATGGCACTATGAGGAACACAGGGCCACAGCAATATATGGGAAAGGGTTTTTTTCCTTTGAACAATACATAAGTTGTGATCAGAGATACTCTTGTTATAACAGGCTGTCATGAGGGTAAGTCAGTTGATGTGGGTGGAATGCCCACAAACTCTCAGGATACTCTGAATAAACACCATGATAGGAGAAGGCAGAGATGTCAAACTCTCCAGATACAGAGGAATGCAAGGCTCACATGGAGTTAATATCTGGGCCCAAACAGACAGATTAATATATGGAAAAATATGTATGAAGACAATAGTGAGAGAGAAAAGAGTCCTGACAAGAGATTGAACTCCCATAGACTTCCCTGTGGTTGGCAGTCACTGAGAAATTAATTTGAATTGGTGACATTTTGGAATCTGCTTTCTTCAGGCAGTGCTACAATTTACACATTTGCCAGTAATAAGAAGGTTCAGTTGTATGACTCTTACAGATAGGATAAGTTAAGAATCTTAAAGAGAAATCTAATGAGGATTGATAAGGAGCACAATAATTTATCAATGCACACAAATATATGTTTCTGCCACATATATTCAGTTTACAAAGACACAACGGTTCTGTGATACAGTTCATCTCAGAATTAAACAAAAAGAAAGCTCCCTTTGTGGTTAACCCTGAGGTTTTTTTTTAAGAAGCCACCATGCTTTTCCTAGGATACACAGGAGTAAGGCCACGATAAACAGTCATGCCTATATATATGTGAAACAAAGTTTGCAATAATTTCTGTATAGGAGAAAACCAAAACATGCATCATGACCCACATTCCAGCCATTATATTTTCTCATGGATTAAAATTAGGTGGTTCCATGGGTAAGCTTTCCAATCACAGAATCATTAAGAAAAGTAGATGAGGTTTGAGTGTAGTTCTGCTGCTTAAGCAGTATATGGCTGTATGCTTTTCTCTTAGCTACTGTTACCTAGTTTCCTTTTCTGACAAATAGACCAACAATCAATATTTTTTCCTTGCAAGGATTGATTAGAGGTCAAATGTGCACTGTATTTTGTCTGGAATATCAAAGATAAATAAAGGTGTCAAAAATGTCCAGTTATTAATGTTAATATAGAGACCCCTCTTCACCTGGTCCATGAGAAAGTCAAATTTCAGCCTAGAAATGCTGGCACTATCACCAGCATTTAAATTGCCAGCAAATAAATATTTAGATATCTATCTAAACTTTGTCACAAATTGCCTGGGGAAGAAAAATGAAATTTATCACACACCCTCATACCTAAAATAAGGAAACATTAAAAAGACAATGGTCAGTGAATAATAAAACTTACCTTCCTCAATAATAATATAAAGAATGCAAATGCAAAAAGCACTCCATATTTTCACTTCTTAAAATTGATGAAACAAAAGAATGGCAGAACACAGGATTGTCCAAGGTCTGAGGAAACAGGCACCTGAAAGTGCTGTTTCCCAAGGTTACAAAGGTGGGACGTGAAGCACCCAAATCTGAACTCAGGTTATTCAACCACAGAAGCAGTCAGATATCTTTCCCCAGTATTCATCACCACAGGAATGCTCACTGAGAATGCTAAAAAATAATAATAAAAAGGTAAAAATATTGTCATTGAGTCTCTCTACTTCCAGATATTTTCCTCTTTGTTTTTTTATTTCCACAACTGAAAGAAAAGTCTTTAAGGGTTTTAGTTCTACACCATTTTTCAACATACTTTATCGTTAATTTTTTTATTATTTAGAAAGTGTATGTTGTGTTGATGCTTTACCTTCCACATACATTCAATATATAAATGTCAGGGTTTTTTAAATAAAAATGATGCATGCTTAATATAAACAAATAATTGGAAAATGTTTTCATTAATATCTAAATGAATTAGCACAGTACCCAATAGCCCCTTCTCAATATATCCCTATTACCAAGTTTGCATATAAACTTCCAGTAATGTTTTCATTTTTTACATGCATAGGAATCTCACTCTCTTATTCCTCCCTCCCTCTCTCTCTTTCTACCTCTATCTCTCCTCCCACCACATTCTCTTTCTCCTCTTCCTCCTCTATTTCTTTCACACACACACACACACACACACACACACACACACACACACACACACTCTTACCCCTTTTTGTTCTCTTTGATGATTAGTGCATGAAACTCAACAATACCCACCTATGTTAAACTATCCCCAAATCTCAGTTTGGTTACTTTCACAAATAACCAAGTATCTCAATTTAACCTGACGTAAATTATCTTCCATGTGTTGTATGTTAAAATACATAATCTGTTTCACACTCATGCTCAATCATTTGCTCTAAGGACTCAAGGAAATTAAAAAGCTGATACGCCATAGTTACAGTTTATTACAGTGAAAACTCAAGTCAAATAGGTTAAAATATGCAGAGAAGAGGTACACAGGGTGAAGTCAAGGAGAAATCAGGCTCAATCTTCCAAGTGTCCCTTCCTAATGGATTTGCACAAGGACATGCTCAAATTCCCCTAGCAACAAAGTGAGACAACACATGTGAAGTGTTGTCAATGAAGGACCTTCATCTGAAACTTGGTGTCCAGAGATTATCGGGTAGTCACACAGGCACGTTGACAGATCTTACCTACCCAGGTCCCCATTCCTCTTCTTATTCCCAAATCAGAAGAGACCTTCATGGTTATAGTTTCTTATAGTGAAAGAAAACAGATTAAATCAACAATAGAAAAAGGTACATGGGGAAAAACGCAGGAGAAACCAGAGGCAAGCTTCCAAGTATCCCTTCCCAGAGGAGTCACGGGCAGATTCACCTAATTTTAATAGAAATGACATGTGCTAACCAGGGAAGTTAACTTGAGCTTTGGAGACTTTTAATGAAGATCAGTCACATAACCATGCATTGCCTGTGTGACTGATCACAGCCGCTCAAGATTCCAGTCCATTAACCAGAGCAAAAACAGGCATTCACAATAAATCACATTGTTAGGATTAACTTAACTGGTCAGATAGGTACAGCATGGTCCAAAGACTCAGACATCAGTCCAGACTCCGATTGGGTCCAGAAGATATGCTGTTCTTCAAAATGTGCACAGTTTGAACAACCCAGGATTGCTGAGTTAACCCTTTATGGCCAATAATAAAACTAACATAAGGAAAAATGTTAATCATTCCAAATCCATATTTAAAAAATTAAAGGCTTTCCAAGGATTATCAAGATATAAAACATCCAAATGAGGAGTTTTTAATTCTCAAGGCTTTAACAAAAATAATGATACATTTTCTACCTTTCTCTTAGGTTGGAAACAAAATCGCTAAAGAAAAAATAATTTTCTGTTATCCAATAAGTGGGCATACCTTACACAAAAGTATTAATTTGTAAGTTATATTCTAATAATCCCTACCCAGGTGCCTAGTCAACATATACCTAAAGGAAAAGAAATCCTAGGAATGGAGTTCTCTCTAATAAGAATATATTTTTTAAATGACCCCTATGAATGCAAGAAAAGATATACACATATGCAATAAGGACATGAAAATCAGCTCAATATCATTAGTCACTAGAGAAATGCAAACAAAATCACCATGTGAAGCCAACGCACACTCACAAGGATGAGTATAATGGACTTCTTTTGTCAAATGGAAATTAAAACAAATTGACCAGGATATGGAAAAATTGGAACCCTTGCACAGTATAGTGGGAATGTGAAATTCTTCAGTTACAGTCGAAAGTAGTTTGGCAGTTCCTCGAAAGTTAAACGTATAATTACCGTATGACTGACTCAGCAGTTCCACTCTTAGGTAGAGACCCAAAAGAATCAAAAGCATTTGTTCAAACAAAAATGTGTACACAAATGTTCATAGCAGCTCTGCTGACAGTAACCAAAAGGGGGAAACCTCCCAAGTGTTCATCAACTGATGAAAAAGTACACAAAAGTGGTATATCTGTACAGTGGAATATCATTCAGCCATAAAAAGGAATGAAATATGGATACATGCAACACCATGGATGAAACATGAAACCATTATGCTAAGTGAGAGAGGCCAGACACAAAAGGCCACATATATTGTATGATTTCATTGGTATCAAATATCAGAATAGGTAAATCTCTAGAGATAGTACATTAGTGGTTTCCAGAGCCTGGGGGCAGGGGAGGGGAAAGTGGGATGGCGTTTCCGTTTGGGGTAATGATAGACTTTGGAACTAGACACAGGGGATGGCTGCAAGACATTGTAAATACACTAAATGCCCCTGACATGTACCCTTTAAAATGGTGAATTTATGTTATGTGAATTTTACCACAAGAAAAAAAGATGCTGATAGGGTTTACACCTGTATGAACAGATTGTGAATTAACTTCAAAATCTGTTAAAATGCACCATTTAGGAAACCTTTTTGTTCTTGATTGACATTGGGGCTCAAGTTATGGTAATACTTGAGTATCTCACTAAATTTTAAAAGGAAGACCCCGTAACATTAGAGGACGTACTGAATATCAAACAGAGGACAAACAGGTTTGCCTTGCCTTATGCATTGGAGTACCACCTTGCCTCAATTGCCCCTGGTTATAGCACCCATTGTCCTAAAATATCCTACAGTGGCCACAGGCACTCTGACACAGTGGGTAATGACATTAAATTAAGTCTTTGCCACTTATAAATTGGCTTGACCAAACGGGACCCAGCAGACGAACTCCACTGAAAATACTGACTTTGGGCTATGGAAGAATAAACAGTGCCCCAAGGGATTGAAACCCATTATGTAAGTTCTTCATAGAGAAGAGGTGATTATCCCCATTACTTTTCTATTTCACCTTCCCGAAGGGACTGTAAGGATTAAAATCGAACATGTAGGTCATGCAGAGAATGGGCGATTTAACCCACTTCTCCATTTAACGTTTCCCAATTTTACCTGTTATTAAACTACAAAAGAATGAGTGACATCTCAGTACAGATTACGACAGACTTAGTGCCTCAATACCATTAAGACCCCACATCCAGAGTTACTGAAAGTACTGCCTCCAAACAATCAGCAACTGGTAAAGGTTTTGCTAAGATAGATTTGGCTCATGTGTTCTGTTCAGTGCCTATAGCAACAGGACCTCCACTGCAGTGCAACTTCACCTTCACTTCTGAAGGGACGTGATGCACATTTACCTGGCTACGCACAGGGTACCTGGGCAGCCCTCAGGTAGGGCTAGGCCACGGCACCTCGGTTAAATTCCTGAAGATTATTTGGTAGACCAAGGGCTGCTCCCTCACTGACACTACCAAGATGAGCTACTGACCCTCTTGGCACCCACAATGTTAAAACAAACCCAACATTTTATAGACCTTTGTGGGCTCAGTGGGAAAGTCCTCATTTGCAAATGTTACATAAGCCCATTTTAAATGACGCTGCTATTTAAAAACTGGCCCACCTTCAAAGGGCCCCCTATGGGCAAAAGGCACCAGAATTTGTCCAGATTGCAAAACAGCAGTCGCTCCTGGTAGGGACTCCTGGAGAGTCCTTTACTGTTGAGGTTTCAGCAGCCTCCTCTCATGCCTCCTGGAATCTCTGACCCTCCTGTGATGACCGTAAGTTGTCCATGGGATTCTGTGGGAAGAAAGAACACTGCTCAGCCCCAGGATACAAGACATTAGAGGGGCCATGCTGCCCACATATTGAGCTCTCCTGACATTAGAAGTGCTCACAGGCCTGGGCCTGTGACACTCAGTAGCCAGTTGCCCATTAGGCCCTGGGTGATAGTCGCAGCACCCTTGCAAGTTGGGCAAAGCTACCGAGGCTTCCTTGTTACAGATGGAGGCAAACCTGGGCCCTCTGGCGTATCCATCCCACTACCAGGAGGGCTTGACCTTCCCCAGCATCATTCCCTTGCCAGATGCCAGAGTGTTGGACGAGGTCACCCTGCTCTCTGACCCCTTGGTGACCAGGGGAGCCCCTTGGGACCAGCTGAGTGAACAGCAATGGGTGTTCCTCCACTCTGTGCCTGGAATCGTCACCATCACTCTGGCCACCAGTGATGGAGCTCTCATCCCTCAACTAGGACATCTCTACTATGATGGGTGTCTGGGACCCGAGGATCAGTCAGTACAGTTGACGGACCTTTAGGCAGTCACCTCAGCACTGGATGTCCTGGCCAATAGTCAGCCCCAACAGCATATTTTTACAGATTGTCGGGCCACTGTCATGGGGCTGGCTGTCTGGTCCAGCCAATAGCAGTAACAACAGTCTCTTGTCCAGGATCGTCCCCTGTGGGGCAAAGAACTCTGGGACTCTCGCTTTACAGAATTCCAAAATATAAGTCAAGGTCACACATACGAGAACTCACCAAGACACTCCATATCCACTTTGCAGTTCCAGAAATTGATAGTGACTGAGGCATTCATCTCACTGCTCAGGATACAGAACGCTGGGCTGTCGAGCAGGCAGGCAGTGGACCTGTCGCCTCTCTATCTGGCCTCAGGCGGCAGGACTCATAGAGTTCCATAATGGCTTGCTTCAACAAGCGCAAATTCAGTTAAAGGGAAATGGCACATTTCAGCCACAGCCCCATGTCAGGGGTGGACTGTAAGTGCGTGCCTGACTCCATGCCTTGAGGTTTGCCTGCTGAGGGCTCTTTAGCCTCAGTCCTCCCTCTTTCCAATGCCCCACATCTGGATGGGTACACAAAAAAGCCCACGTGTTCTCTCCTTCTGCACACTGGCTGGGAGGGACGAGGGGCAAACTACACGAGCCCCTGCCAGCACACAGGAACCCTTGTGTCGCCCCATCCACTGACCAGAGTGAAACTCCCAACACGGTCTCCTTACTGACTCTCTCAGGCCTTTTTTTTTTTTTTTTGGAGCAGTCTGCCCTACCCTTTCTTAAAGAGGCTCATTATGTAAGCAATGCACTTTTTGTATCCTCTTGATAGTGTGTGTGTGTGTCTGTGCGTGTGTCTGTGTGTGTGTGTTGTCTCCACTCGGGGCATTTGAACCAAATGTTGAATAGGGGTGCGTACTGATCCCCAGAGTGGCCACAACAGCTTCTCTCACCATCATTCTAGCAGCACACTTGCCGAATGTGTTCTTTCCATCCCGGAAACTTCAGGGTCTGTCAGACTAGATGTCCTGGATCCCAAGAAGGTGTACCGCCTGTAAGGCACAAAGTTTATATTCTACTGAACTGGAAGTTATAACTAACACCCAGTCTCGCCTCTGTGCTCGGTGACAATGGTAAGTGGAATTAGCATAAAATGTCTGCTGGTGTCTTCTTAGTTTTAGGAATCTTAACACGTGAAGTCTTGGCTAGGTGGACCTGAGTACCACAAAACCTCTCAGACTGTTGACTGAGAAATCATCCTGGCAAGCCTGTTCTTTTAAGGTCTTCCATGCCTTATGGGTCCACTTGGGCTGCCACAATGAAATGCCATAGACTGGTTGGCTTAAATCACAGGCACTCGTTTAACACAGTTCTGGAGGCAGGGAAGCCCAAGCTCAGGGGTAACAGCATGCTCAGGTTCTTTGTGAGGATCCTCATCCTGGCTTGCAGACAATGCCTTCTTTCTGTGACTTCACTGTGGGGTGGGGGTGGGGAGAGGGTGGAGAGCAAGCTCTCTGGTCTCTTCTTTAAGGGCACTCATCCCACAATGTGGACCCCACCCTCACGACCTCATCAAAGCCTGATCACCTACCAAAGACCCCATGTCCAAATACCACCACATTGTGGGCAAGGATTCCAGCACATGGCTATCAGGGGCACACAATTCAGTCCCTCGTATGTGCACAGCCCAGTCCTGTAAAAACTTCTCTCTCTTTCTTTATTCGTCATTTACAGTCTTGGGTTGGGAAGCATGTGTGAACCACTCTCCAGCTCCAACTTTAGTACTTCTTCCACTCTCCATTCTCACAGCATTCATTTCAACTTTGTATGTTCTTTTCTAAGTAGCTTTAATAACGTTTAAATATCCAAATACTCCTTCTCTCTTTTGAGAGCTTTTTTTTTTAACCATGCTGCTATTTGGTCTATACACTTTTGTTTCCTTCCTGAAAGAACTATGTCTCTGCTGGCATGAACCCTCCCAAGGTGGAAATTGGGGAAAAAAGCACACTTGGCAGATGTTCACTACATGGCCATTTAGAGAACAAGTTCATCCCCTTGTACAGGATGCACTTAAAGTCACCTTTCAGTTCTAGGATTCTGTCTCTTAACAAATAGTACATTAGAGATTTAATCCTCTCTTCTGAGTTCATTGCTTATGCTATGCTTAAAATATATAGGCCATTTATCTGGTCTTGTAATACAACTTGGGTTCATACTTTCACAAAAGATATAATAAATTCACCAATTTCACATCTGATATTCATCTTTTATTTTAGCCAAAATCACAGAATATCAATACTTCAAGTATTATTAATAGAGCAGTAGTTCTCAACCTTTACTCTATTCCTGCATATTTGACAGACAGGATGTATTCTTGCTAGTTGCTCTCTGTGGCAACAAGCCCCCTTAGGAAGGGCAGAGAGACTGAATGGGCTGCTTCTCTAGGGTGGGTCCAAATTCCAAGGAATGTGGGTAGGTCTCCCTCAGATGATTTTAAGAGGCTACCTCCTCCCAGCAAGGTTCTATAAGAATCACTGGGTCTAATACCATGCATCTTAATTCTCCAGATTTTATCTTTGTATTAGAGAGCTAAATATTTGGATTATATAACAATAATCAAGGTGAAAATATACTCCTTTACAGAAATGCTATACTATGAGTTGACTAATGATTATATTGAAAAAATATATAATAAGTTTGATGCAAGAACCAATCTGAGGAGCCTTTCCGTATATTTAAAAAGGAACCTGTAATGGAAAAACTTTAACACATTTGTTATTCTATGCTATTTGTACAATAACCTCGTAGAGTAAGTTTAGACTTGAGTTTTGTTAGAGGAGAAAAACAAAAGGGCGCCTATATGTGAGTGTTTGTTTTCTCTGCAAGAGAAGTTTATGTTCAGAGACTCAGGAGACATAATTTCTAATCATGACCTGGCTTCTACTTGGCCAGGGGGTAGGACTGGAAGATATTCAAGCTTTCTTTAACCTGAAAATTAAATACTTCCTCAGGAAAAATCCCCTTTCTTCCTTTCTGCCAGAAAGTTCACAAGAAAATTACCGACAGGTGGTAGTAATTTGGTTTTTTCCAACTACCTAGTAACAACTACTTTTTCTGTTTCCTTAGAAATGCTCTGTTTTGTTTTATCCATATGTGGTTTATTATTTACTGTCTTTTATCCCTGTAAACCCTCTTAAGTCCTTGCAAACCAGTAGGATATAAAAGAGCAAAGTTCTAACATGGATTACAGCTCGTTGGGCAGAATGACAAGTTTGTCTTCTTCACATTTGATTCTTGCTTGTAAGTGATGCACAGCCAAAGCTACAAACGTTTACAATTACTTGTAAGATAGCTGAGATGTTAAATGGATTAGTAACATGTTAAAAAGAAGAAAAATATCCAATTCTTTTTCCAGATGAACTCATGATTTCCATGGTTACTTTTTGTGAAGTATGGGAAATCTTTACTATAATTTTTGTTTCCTAGATATAAAACTAAGATTGATAAACTACCCAAAAAGAATAAGTAATACAGTCTAGTAAAAGGAAGCATTTGAAACTTAGGTCTGAGACTGTCTAACAGAGTCAGCAGAATTCATACTTTTCATAGATTATACCAGTGTTTACAATCACATGTATGTACATATTTATGTGTAAAGAGGTGGGGAAGAGGAAGTGGGAGAGAGTAAAGAGAAAAAAGGAAACTACATAAAGGTCAAGTAATTTATTCTAGTACCTTAGATGTAAAAATCTATGAAATAAGCTTTCTTTCAGGCATTAATTTGCTAATGACTTTTTCTCATTCTTTCATTTTAAGGTAACAAGACCTTATTTTAAAATACAAATGTAATTTTCCTTCACTCTGAAAATCACTCATTTTGGCTAAGATTTTATTTTAGAATTAATTTTTTGTCTATATTTTTCTTTCCTTAGAAGCAAACTTAAAAATTAAATATAGGTTTAAGAATGCATTGCCTCCTTTAAATTTCTCTAAGTTCTATAACTACTTCTTAGTTTTGAACCCCAGAGAAAATCAGTTTATTTTCCCTTATCAGACAGGGAAGCTTTTGCAATAGCTTCTTTCTGTTCATCCTGAGTAACTTAAGACTTTTGTTCAAATTCTCAATTCAGGGGCTAAACACACCTCTGTTCATAGAAGCTTCTCTTGATGAGTACCCCTTTCTCTTTAGCCACATTACCCTTCAATAGTTCAAATGACTGAGAAAGAGGCAGAGAATATGTGCAAGAAAGTGATGGTTTCTAAAGGCGAAAAGAATCAGTTTTAGAAGTAGTCAGGTAGTGGTGAGGAAAGTTCCCTTGGTTTCCATTCTCTCCCCAAATACTTTCCAAAGACTTGCCAATTAGAGCTTAATGTATTCCAGAATTAGTTTGAGCCAAACAGGAGCTCTCCTTGGGTACAATTTTTTTTGGGTGGGGGGCACTTAAACTCCTAAAGCAAAATAGCATCATCTGTATTTAAAATATTAAATTAATAATACTCAAAGATAAGAACAGTTAAGTTACCTAGGACGGTTACTTCAAAATGTCCAAGGCTTTGGGCACTCTTAAATTCATCAAGTGTTGATAGCCTTCCAAACCACTATGTTGTACATCGGAAATGAATAGAATATTGCATATCAACTATATTTCAACGAAACTTAAAATTTTTTAAATATTTTAATTGAACAATACACCCAAAGAACTGAAGACATATGACAGCCTCAGAAAAAAACAGATTTTGGACAACACTCTCATATTTTGCAGGCTGAGAAAGTTTCTGCTTTCAAAAATAAATTTCCATGGAATACTTTCAGGATAAACACAGCTGTAATGTAGGTGTTGTATGAAGCCAAACTTTTTCTCTCTCCATAGCTGACATTCGAACTTATCACTTACAGTTTTCCTGGCTTTCCTGGCTTTCCCTGGGGTACCAGTGCTTGTGCTTTCTCGACCTGTTAAAGACACAGTGAGATAGACTAAATTAACCTATAAACCAAATCAAGTCATTCACTACAAAAAAGCACAGACTAATGAGAAATAGTTTAATAAATTATAAAAATCAAACAACCACCTATAACATGTAAACTGAATGTCGAAAAGGTAATTCTTATTAAAGTGAGAGAGGAACTAAATTCACTTTCATAATAAACTTTTACTCCAAAATATCAACAAGTGGTATTGCTTTGTCGTACATTAACTTTTCCATATTTTCTCTGGAAATATGTTTCCTTGTTTTCTCTGTTGCTGGAATTATAGAGATAACGTAATTATCTCCTATATACTTAATCTATATTTTCTAAATGTTCTTAAATAAACATATATGCCTTTTATATTCAGTAACAAATTCAAGTTAAGTCAAATTCATGAGGGTAATAATCTTGAGAGATGGGATCACCACTCACTGTTGGTGGAATTCAAGCTTAAAATAACATTTTGTTAATCTTTGCTAAAAATAGCCTGAACAAATCCAAATACAGTCTTTTTCTTGGATATAACTCCCTTCAAAGGGACTGTATATTTATTAGGTATGATACTTCTTTCTGATATAATAACATGTGAAAAGCAAAGAGGGAACTACATTGAGATGAAAGGCTCTTCAATTTTGATTATTCTCTATCACCAAGTCTATTTTTCTCCTTTATGTACAATTTACCCAACACATTTAGTTTCGAAGGAGAATATAATTTCTCCCCTATGATTTATGACATCCATTCAGCAAATAACTATTGAGCGCTTATTATGTACCAGATACTGTGACAAGGAATTTGGTAAAACAATATTTTAGTTGACTTCTTTGTCACATATTAATTGACTCTATAAGTATAGGCTTATTTCTGGGCTTTCTCTTCTGTTCCATTGATCTATGTGCCTACTTTTGTGCCAGTACCATAATGGGGGAGGAGGATGGGTAAAATAGGTGAAGGGGATGAAGAGGTACAAACTTCAAACTATAAAACAAATTAGTCACAGGTATGAAAGTACTGCATAGGGAATACAGACAATAATACTGCAATTTATTTGTAAGTTGACAGATGGTAACTATACTTATTGCAGTGAACATTTAGTAATGTATATAACTGTTGAACCACTATGTTGTATATCAGAAATGAATAGAATATTGCATATCAACTATATTTCAATGAAACTTAAAATTTTTTAAATACTTTAATTGAACAATACACCCTAAGAACTGAAGACATATGACAGCCTCAGAAAAAAACAGATTTTGGACAACACTGTCATGTTGTCAGTTCTGCTAGCTGAGGCAAGTTGACAGCAAGTGTTTCAGAGTTCACCGAGGTTGGTGAATTGCTTTCCTGTAGGCTACCTATGCTTTGGTGTTCATTATTACCCTAGCATAAAAACCGTTGCTGAGGCAAAAGAGAGTTTCAACAGTAAGATTTAAGTGTGGTCAATACACCACTTCTGTTTTTCATACTTTATTCCATAATCCTAGACTACTTTCTTGGTTTCTTAAGCCTAGCCAGAGGACTTGCTGAAAATTTGTTATGGAGTAAAATGTTAGACTGAGTCATAACAGAAGATGAAGAAGTTGAACACATACTCACTCACCAGTAAGAGATTTTAAAAATTATGCTCAACTATACTTAACTTCCTATAATAATGCTTGATAACAAAAAGGATAGAAAATTTAGTCACATGTGAAAAGGAAAGGAAAGGAATCAATCAAAGCCAAGAGAAAAACTCAAAGCTAATGGATAAAAGTGAGTATCGGGTAATGATTTAATCTTTATCTCCTAGAAATTAACCTCCCCTCCCTAAACAAATAAAAATATGTAATTAGAAGAATGACAAGTAGCTATCACAATGATTCAAGTTATATTGAGCACTCCTGACATTCAAAGAACAAGTTATAGGCTATTAAAATTTTTAAAATTAAGAAATTACATCTACTTTACAGAAAAAAATACTACGGTTAACTTTGTGAGCAGTAAGTCAGAATATTTTCTATGCCTGTTTTCTTATATAAGTGTTCATACTAAGTTCTGACAAGATATAGATGTTTATACGACAAGTTCCTCTGAAAAGTCATGCTGTTTTTTTTAATTTAGTAACTCGGAAATGTAATTACCTACCCCAATTATACGTTCAAAATTAATTCAAATGGGTATGAACTCAATAGAAGAGATAATGGAAGTCACTTAACAGCAAACTTTCAAAGGAAATAACTAGAAAAGAAACAAAACACATCTTAGAATTCAGGTTTTTCTAAAACTAAGATGGAAAATGATTAACTAAAATTCTTTTACTTTTAGTTTGAATACTACTAAAATTACCATATGAAACACATTATGTTTCAAGCCTAATGCATAACTAAGATACAGGTTCATTGCCTAGCAGAATTATATTTTTGTGAGTACATATATATATGATATAATAATCACTTTTCTTTTAATGATTCATTTTACCTTTATTTCAGGTGAGGATTTATGTTTTAATGAGGAAAAAATTTAGGAGAAGGCCATGTATATACATGTTTTAAGGTAAAAAAAGACATTATAAATGTATGTATGTGGGCATGCTGACTTCATTTCTTCACAAAATCTACTCTGAGCATTTCTTTATGTGGATAAGAGTGATGGGTGTATGTTGGCATGTAGGAGGGAGAAGAGCTATTTTCTTTGTCTATTCGCCCCTTGCTTTCACTGACCCCATCCTGGGTCAAGATCTAGATGCCTAGAAAAGAACAAAAGATCAGGTCTATGCTTGGTAGCAAGTATATAAAAGACTTTTTAAAGGATTGTGTAAGGCAGAGGCTACCTGTAATGTTTAATGATCTCAGCAGTACTACTACTGATTATTGTTAACTTTCCAATGCATGTCTTATCTACTTATCTAAGTTACCAGATATAAAGGATGTTAAACTTTGTAGTCTTCAAAATACCCAGCACAATCAAACCACATACACAAATTAACACATATTCACAAAATGACTTTTTAATTTACACACATAATTTCCAAACCTATCATGAAACGTCTATGGGAATATACTTTTAACCATGTTACACATATAGATTTAATTCATTCATTAAAACTGCAGTATAAAAAACAAGTGGGACTACATCAAACTGAAAAGCTTCTGTACAGCAAAGGAAAGTATTGACAAAATGAAAAGGCAACCAACTGAATGGAAGAAAATAATTGTAAATCATATATCTGATAAGGGGTTGATATCTAAAATATAAAAATACTCATTCAATTCACTAGTAAAAAAACAATCCAATTAAAATATGGGTAGAGGATCTTCATACATACTTTCTCAAAGATGACATACAGACGGCCAACAGGTATATGAAAACATGCTCAACATCACTAATTATCGGGGAAATGAAAATCAAAACTGCAATTAGATATCAACTCACAACTCTTAGAATTGTAATTATCAAAAGACAAATAACAAGTGCTGGTAAGGATGTGTAAAAAAGGAACACCAGCACACTCTAGATGGGGATGTAAAAACTGGTACAGCCTCTTTGGAAAATAGCATGAAGACTCCTCAAGAAAGCAAAAATATAACTACCACATGATCCAGCAGCTTCACTTCTGGGTATTTATCTGAAGAAAACAAAAACACTAACTCAAAAAGAAATATGCAGCCCCATATTTACAACAACCAAGACATGGAAACAACCTAAGTGGTCATTGATAGATTAACGGATAACAAATATGTGGTATATGTAAATGGAATATTATTCAGCCCATAAAAATAAATGAAATCTTACTGTTTAAAACAACATGGATGGACCTTGAGGGTATTATGCTAAGTGAAAAAAGTCAGACAAACAAAGACAAATACCATATGATCTCAGTTCTGTGTGGAATCTAAGAACAAAAAAACAAAAACCTGAGCTCATAGATACACAGAACAGATTGGTGATTGCGAGAAGCGGGGCATGGAAGGTGGGTGAAATGAGTGGAGGGGGTCAAAAGATACAAACTGCCAGTTATAAAATGGGGATGTAATGTACAGTATGGTCACTATAGTCAATACTGTATTGCATATATGGAAGTTACTAAGAGAGTAAACCTTGAAATTCTCACAAGGAACTATGTATGGTGATTGATATTAACTAGACTTACTATGGTGATCATTTAGCAATAGATAGAAATATCAAATCATTATGTTGTACACCTGAAACAAATGTAATGTCATATGCCAATTATATGTCAGTAACAAAAAAGCAAAAAAATGTAAAAGAGCTTTTTCAATTATGGAGAACCATTATCAACTTCATTTCTAAGCCACTTCTTGAAAAACTACCCTGAAACAGAAATGCCATACTTGGGGCTTGGGACACTACTGAATAAAGTTTGGCCTCTGCTCATCAATGGAGATAATATGCACTCTAGTTACATTTCTGTAGAAGTTTTGCTTTTTAAAAAAATAATTAGGACCATTTACTTCTCAGTTTATTTAAAGATTTCTCCCAAATAACTCAAAGTTATCAATATGTTTTCAGTATTGTTAATAGTCAAGGAAAAAAGAAAGAGAAATGAAATTTAAAGGCAATTCTTCATATTGCTTGGGCAATATCATTTATTGAGAAAAACTGAATGTTCTCAAAGAGTAAAAATTAAACAAGTTACTCGTGTGGAGTTAACATATCCAAGGGCCTACAATCATACAGTCTGTAAGAATTAACTGAATATTTTTATTTAGTTCTTAGATGTATTTTTTCTACAGAGGGACTCTATATATGATGACTCTGTTTAACATTTACAGTTTATAAATTGCTTTCAAATAAACATTTGTTAAAAAGCCTAAAGCTAACTTTGTGAGGCAAAAAAGGGATGCTTTCCATTTTAGAGATGAATAAATTAAGGCATAGAGTGATTGAGCAACGTACCTCTGTTCAAACAAGTAAAAAAAACTGCAGAGAGAGCCGTCCAAGATGATGGCATAAAATCATCCTGAACTCACCTTCTCCCACAGACACAACAAATTTACAACTACATTATGGAATAATTTCCTCTGAAAACTGCATGAACAGAGCTTCCATGAGAAAGGATAAAAAGGCGACATCAAAATGGGGAGGAGAGGCAGAGAAAGAGTCTTGCCAATAAAAAACCAACCCACTCCAGGTGTGGTGGTTATACACAATCAGGAGGGATCTCATAAATATGAAATTTTCCCTGAGAAGGGAAAGGTCTGTTCTCTAACTCAGGCACCCCACCCCAGATCCTGCACAGGAGAGATAAACTCCTAAAATGCCTGGTTTTGAAATGTGGATTACATCCAGGAAAACCACAGAACTGTAGGGAACCAAGAACCTACTCCTAAAAGGCTCATGCACACCTAACACACTGGGACTCAGTGCAAAAACACCAGTTTGAAATGCACCTAGACAATACGTGAATGAGGCCCACTTATTAATCTTGTAGTGTGTCTGCTAGAGAGGCACAAACTTCATGGGACTCTCTGTGAGGATGAAGACACTGGCAGGTGCCATTTCTGCAATCTAATTCTGACTTTGGTTGTTCTGACACTGGCAGGTACTATTATTTAACTCTTTTTCTAGCCTGTTGTCACCAGGGTGCACCCCCCACAGCCCTACCCAGCCCTGTGCTGAGGCAGCTCCTGGGCTGGGTGAGAGTCCTGCTCACCCTCACACTGCAGCCATGGCCCCACTATAGCAGGAAGGCTCATAAAGCTTACACAGGAGACACACACTGAGGGCCTGACACTGGTAGTTGGTGGGCATATGCTTCTGAGTTTTATGGGACATCTGCTACACAAGGCCAATCTTTCAAGGTTGGGAGAGGTAGCTGATATGCCTAATATATAGAAACAAACACAGAGAGTCAGGGAAAATCAAGAGATCTTGTTCTAAATGAAAAAAAAAAGACAAAACCTTTTTCTAGACTCACGAATCAAAAAAGAGGGCTCAAATGAATAAAATCATAAATGAAACAGAGGGTATAACTGATACCACAGAAACACAAAGTATTGTAAGTTACTAATATGAATAATTATATGCCAACAAATTGGACAACCTAGAAAAAATGGATAAATTCCTGGAAATACACATATTACCAAAAATGAGTCATGAAGAAATAGAAAGTCTGAATAGATCAATTTTTGTAAGGAGGTGGAAACAGTAATCAAAAATCTTCCAACAACCGTTGCAAAAAAATACATTACCAGACGGTTTCACTGGGGAATTCTACCAAACATTTGAAGAAGATTTAATACATACCCTTCTCAAACTCTTCCAAAAAACTGTGGAAGGGAACACTTACAAACTTATTTTACAAGGATGGCATTACCCCGATACCAAAATCAGACAAGGATACCATAAAAAAGAGAATTATAGGTCATTACCCTTGATGATCATAGATGCAAAAATCCTCAACAAAATATTAGCAAAACTAAATTCAACAAAGCACTAAAGCATCATACACCTTAGGCAAGTGGGATTTATTCCAGGGCAGCAAGAATAATTCAACATCCACAAATAAATCAACATGATAAACTATATTAGCAAAATGAAAGGGAAAGATCATATGATCATCTCAATTGATACAGAATAAGCATTTGACAAAATTTAACATCTATGATATAAACTCTCAATAAAATAGGTATACAAGGAATATAACTGAACATAATAAAGGCCATATCTGATAAACCCACAGATAACATTCTCAAAAGTAAAAAACTGAAAGCTTTTCCTCTAAGATCAGAAAAAGGACAAGAATGCCCACTCACAAATTATACTCAGCAGAGTATTCCAAGTCCTACCTACTGCAGTAAGGTAAAATAAATAAATAAATAAATAAAATAAAAGGCATCCACATCAGAAAGGAAGGTGTAAAACTGTCATTCTTTGCAGCTGACATGATCCCATATAAAGAAAACCCAAAAGTCTCCACTGAAAAATCTGTTAGCATAAACAAATACAGTAATGCTGTAAGATACAAACTCAGTATACAGAAATCTGTTGCATTTCTATACCATAAGAACAAACTATCAGAAAGAAATATTAAGAAAACAATCCCATTTACAATTGCATCAAAAAGAATAAAAATGCCTAAATAATAACTTTTACCAAGGAGGTGAATGACCTGTATACTAAACACTGTAAGATATGGATGAAAGAATCAGAAGACATGAATAAATGGAAAGATATTCTGTGCTCATGGATTGAAAGAATTACTATTGTTGTAATGCCCACACTACCCAAAGCAATCTACAGATTCAATGCAATCCCTCAAAATTCCAGTGACATTTTCCACAAAACAAGAACAAGTTTTCTAAAATGTGTATGGAACCACAAAAGATCCTAAATAGCCAAAGCATTCTTGAGAAAGAAAAACAAAGCTGGAGGTACCATGCTCCTAGATTTTAAACTATACTACAAAGCGATAGCAATCAAGACAGTAGGGTACTGGTAACAAAACAGACACATAGATCAAAGGAACAAAATTGAGAGGTCGAGAAATAAACCTACACGTATACAGACAATTAGTTTATAACAAAGTCATGAACATGCAATGGAGGAAGGACAGTCTCTTTTACAAATGGTACTGGGAAAATTGGATAGCCACATGCAAAAGAATGAAACTAGACCACTATCTTATGCCATAAACAAAAATTAACTCCTAGGTATAAGCCCCAAAGAACGGAAAACAGGGACCCAAATACCAGCTCACTAATGTTCACAGTAACACTATATGCAATAGTGAAAAGAGGGAACAACTCAAAGGTCCGTCATCAGATGAATGGATAAACAAAATGTGGGGTGTGTATTTTGGCCATAAAAAGGAATAAAGAGGAACTTTAGATACACAGAGAGGCCAGGGATGTGTGTGCACAGAGAGAGAACCATGTGAGGACACAGCAAGAAAAGACAGCCATCTGCAAGCCATGGAGTGAGGTACTGGGCTAAAACAAACCTGCAGACACCTTGATCTTGACCTTCTAGCATCCAGAACTATGAGAAAATAAATTTATTTTGTTTAAACCACCAGACTGTGGCATATTTTAGCAGCCGTAGCAAATTAATACAATTGCCTAACCCAGCTAGAATACTGAATCCACTAAATTAAGACAGGATGTAGGTAAATGAGGCATCTATGCTATATTCCTGGCTTTTGTCATCATTTACTGGCTTCTGTGACTCTGGAGTTCTTTCTCTTAAACTGTCCTCCACATAGTGGTCAGGATAAGCTATTAAAATTCAAATAAAATTATGCTAACCACTGCTTAATATCTTCCAAAATTTCTTCCTTAATTTCTAGAGAATAAAGCCCAAATTTCTTCATATAGCATATTAGGTCCTCCATTGATGCTGACCTTTAATATTTGTTCAGCCATTAAACTATTCCGTGCCTCACACTTTATGCTCCAGCAACATCAGAACAGTTGGCAGCTCCTTGAGGTTTCCACGAAATTTCTTATCTTTGTACCTCTGAAAACTGTTCTGTGCCTGTATATAATTGGCTAATTTGGCAAATCTCTACTCTTCTTTTAAGAATTAGTTCAGGGATCACCTGTACATGCTATGTTTTGAACCTACTTTTTATTCTTTCTTTTTTAAGATAGAAAAACTGAAAAAATGCCAAGAATAGCATAGTAAATGCCAGTATACCCCACACTTGGAATTACACATCTTCAGACTTTTATTTTGGCGTCTTTGCTTCAAATATTTTCATGCTTTAAACTTTTTTACTGTGGAAGTTTTAAAACTACAAAAGTAGATAGGAGAGTACAATGAACCCCACAATATCCTTGAGATATCATTTCATTCATAAACACTTCAATATGTGTCTTTAAAAGATAAGGACTTTTTAAAAGAAAATAAACATGATATACCTCCTAAATTATTTATAATAAATAAAAATTTTAAAACATTATCAAGTATTTTGTTCAAATTTCTCCCATTATCTCATAAATTATTTGCATTTAGCTTGCTCATGTCAGGATGCTTCACATTAAACATGAATAATAAAGTATATAGAACATTGAAGTTGTGGTTTAAATTTCCTTTTTCCCCTCTTCCTGATCACATTCCCCTCTTTCCTTTCTTAGAGGCAGCTGATATCATTAATTAGCTACATGTCTTTCTAATCCAAAGTAGACTCCTATATACATCAATGAAAAATAATAGTTCGGTTTTGGATGTTTTTAGAAATATGCACAAGTGCTATTACAATATTTGTTCTCTTGTGATTTTTAAAATGATTAGTACATTGAAACTTCTATACTCTCTCTGTTTTACAACTTTATTTGTAGTTTTCTTTTTTATTCTTGGTCACTACTGCTACACTTTTCCCTATTGTGTATGTTTTAAAAGAACTGCCTTTAGGTTTTGCTGTTCTCTGTTTTTTTGTTTTATATTTCAGTAATTTGTTTCAAATTTTATTATATTTTATTGTCCTAAAATGCTGTGAAGTGTAAAAACACCATCATTTTATGTACCTCTAAGAAAGAGGGTGCCAATTAAATAACGATGTACAATTTATTACAGAATGTGTTCTAATTTCAGAGATATTAAAATATGCAAAAATGGATACCTTGGAGTTGATGACATACAGAATATCGTTCCATCTTTTTTATTTGGGTTTACTTTTTCCCCTTAGGTTCTCTTAATTTACTGAGACTTGTCTTATGGCCAATATGGTCTATCTTGGTAAACATTCTATGTTTACTTGAAAAGAATATGTATTCTGCCATTGTTGGATACAGTGTACTATAAATATCAATTAAGTTAAGTTGGTTGATATACCAGGTTAGTTACATTTTTGAGGTTATGTTTTTAGATGTACATACATTTAAGAGTTGTTACTTCATTGATGGAATGTCACTTTTATCATGTATATTGTTCGCCTTATCTTACAGTTTTGCCATATATTTTATCTCATATTGATCATTTGTTTAGTATATATTAGGTATATCTTTGGCTGTTTTTTTTATTTTCAACCATTTTTTATAATTTTGCCGGGGCTGCGAGCCCAAGCCATTTATGATGTAAAATTCCCAAATCAAATACTTTCAAATCCAATATAGCTGTACGCCAAACTGCTTCATAACCAAGCAGAGTTCTAAACGTCTTGTTTGGGAGGTAGATATTATAAATTCTGAATAATTCTGGAGATTGTCACAAAAGTATAAGTTTGAATAATTTTGTTAAAACATTAGGGGTAAAACATTAGGGGTAGCCATTAGAAAACTATGAATGTAATGTGTAATTTCTAAAGCACTAGAAGGAAAAATATTTTAATCCTGCAAAACTAAACAAAAGATGGAATATAGTAAATATAAAGTAGGATTGCAAGAACAGATACAAACATTATTAATCACATTAAATTTAACTGGATTAAATTCCTCTCATAAAAGGAAAACAAGTGGTTTGGGTTAAAAAGCAAAATCTTAGCTATATGTTTCTTAAAAGAGACAAACCTGAAAGAAAATGGAAATAAAGGGATGAACAAAGATACATACACTAAGCCAGTTGTTCTCAAAGTGTGGCCTTTGCACCACCAGTATCATTACCACTAGTGAAGTTGTTAGAAATGCGCCTTATAGGGCGCTACCACAGACCTACTTAATCAGAAACTGGCAGTAGGGGCTAGCAATTTTCATTTCAAAATACTTTGGATTTTAAAATAATATGGATGCCCACTCAATTTGAGAACCATTGCCCTAAATGTTAACTAAAAGACAGGGGAAGTGCTAAATACTACTATCAGAAAAAATATAATTCAAGGCAAAAGGGACACAAAGACAAATTCCATATTAATAGAGTAAAATCCACCAACAAGATATTACTGTTATGAAACTTTACACAGTATACAACATCTAAATCAAAAACTTTTAAAATTATAAGAAGAAATGAACAAAACCACCATCATAAAGAGAAGCCAATATTCCTGTCAGAGAAAATGGGCAAGTAAAATAGATTAAAAAATAAGAATATGGAATATTTTAATTAAAATTCAAAAACTTGGTATAATAAGGAACTTCATATCTAATATGTAAGCTTTTTCTAAGATTTTGGTGGTTAAAGAGGAACTCAAATTTAAAATCAGAAGATAAGGGTAATGAGGAGAAATGAAATCTAAGCAGTACCCATATGAAATTTCAGAATTTTAAAAGCTTTTGAAAGAAATAAACAAGCAAAAATAAACCAAACATTAAACTCAAGAAGGTAGTACAAAAAAACATGTGAACAAGGGAAGTAAAAGGAACTAAAGATGATGGTAAAAATAAAGTAGAAAATATTTCCCTACTCTAGACTTCTTAATTAGCAGAGCCAAAAATCTTTTCTTTCAAAAGCAATAAAATAGACAAACCTCTGATAGACAAACCTCTGGCAAGGCTGATCATAAAAAAGGGTGAACACACAAACATTAGGAATGTAAAAGGGGATGTACCTAAAAAGATAGATATGAAGAAATACAGACTATTTTGTAGAACTTTGAGGCCTAGGTGAAATGAGATTTCCTAGTAAAATATTAACTCTCAAAAATGGACTCAAGAAGCATTATTCATTTCATTACTTTTTCTACAAAGAATTGAAAAGGAGTCATTCTTCCAACCACCAATCCTGGGCCATGGTTTTAGGTTCAGACAGTTTTAGAGGTAAATTCTACCAACCCTTCAGTGAATACATGATTTCTGTAAATACAAGAAAAACAGGGAAGTTTTCCAGTCCATTCTACTAGGCTAATATTAATTAACCTGACACCTAAATTGGAATAAAATAGTATCACCCCAAAAATACAAAACCTGTGGATGAAATTCACTTCTGTAGTTTTTCAGATGTAAAAATAACAACCATGACCAAGCAGAGATTCAAAAGTAGTTCAATATTAGAAAATCCATTAATGTAATTTCATTCATTCATTCCTTTATTCAATAAACACTCACTGAATGCCTACTATGTGCCAGACATTGTTGTGGGTATAAAGGAAATGACCCATAGCAATGAAAAAAAATAAAACAGAGTTCTTGCCCTCATAGATCTTATAAACTTCTGGGAGGAGAAAAAAACAGAATTATTTCAGAGTGCTATAAATTCTATGAAGGGCAATTGAATGGTCATGTAGTAGTAACAAAGGGGAGGCAATATAGGTTTAAATAACCCTTTTCTAATATGTTTTATATCTTAGAGTTAAAACCTAAGGATGGAAGGGAACATTCCACAGAGAGGAAAGAGTAAGAGCAAAGCACCTGAGGCAGGAAAGAGCTTAGAGTTCTGAGGATCAAAAAGAGAGCTGGTTTTCTGAAACAAAATGATGGGGATTCTGAAGAGCAGGGGTTGGCAAACTATGGCCCGCCCGCAAGTCAAATCTGGCCTACTGCCAGTTTTTGTAAGTAAAGTTCTATTGTAATATAGCCAAACCCCTTTCTTTACGTATTGTCTATGGCTGTTTTCACTATGCAATAGTAAAATTGAATAGCTGCAACAGAGATGGTACGTCCAGCAAAGACAAAAATATTTACTATCAGGCATCTTTACAGAGCATGCTGACGGTTGTAATGCCGTCTGCACCCTTGTAGAAGGTCTGCGTCGCTTTCTAAGTGCAATGGAGTCACTGGAGAGATTGAGGCAGAAGAGTTTAAAACATGATCTACTTCCATTTTAAAAACCTGGCTTTGAGATGATAATATTGGTTACTTTTGGAGTAGGCTATTGACCAGAAGAGGGCATGATGGAGCCTTTTGGCGTGCTTAAAAAGTTCTGTATCTTAATCTGTGTGTGTGTGTGTGTGTGTACATATATGTGTGTTTGTGTGTGTCTGTATATAGATATATACTCACCTGTATTTGTAAGACTTTCCTACTTTACTGTGTACACAGTATACCTTAATAGGAAAGCTCTGAAAGCAAAAAAGCACACCATAAACAAAAGAGAAAAAAGGGACAGTGTGAGAGAAGAACTTGCAATACATACACAAAAACGTAACAGCCATTAGCAAAGAAATCCTGGAAATTCATTAGAAAAAGTCAAAAAGACATAATTAAAAATAGTATGATATGGGGAAATGGGAATGTTAATTAGTACAACCTTTTCAGAAGGTGATTTGTCAACATCCATTAGATAAAAAATTCAATACTCTATAACCAGCAATTTCACTTCCAGCAATCTATCCATTCAACAGAAATACGTGAACATAATGAACAAATATGTATAAAACCTAATGATGTTCAGCACTGGTTCTAAACCTGAAAAACAAATAACTGCTATAATGACAAATTACTCATTCCCATGAGCATGATTTTATATAATCACTGCCTCCACACGGCAGAAGAATATATGTATGGATGTACATTAAAGATGCCTGGGATCCTGGGAATACTAAATCATGCAATACCATACAATTATTTTTTTCAAAGTTATACACCAAACTGCTGACAATTTGGAGTTTTGAAAGTTGAAGGCATAGGGGGAGGTAAAAGTGTTCCTTCACTCCACCCCAGCATTTTATTTTAAACTTTAAAACACACAGTGAACCTGAAAGAACACCAATACACCACTTCTAGATTTTGTCATTTTACTATACTTGTGTCTTACATTTTTAATTCAATATATTTCTAAATGTGTAGTTTGTATTTTTTAGCACATGGATATTAATTTTTGTAGGAACAATATGGTTTCAATAATGAATAGATATTACTTTCATAATCAGAAAAATTAAATATTTTTACAAATTATTTCCCCCTTAAATCTTCCTCTACATACTGATTTTTCATTTATACAACCAATTCTAAAAATAAAATGATCAACACTTAGAGTAGTATGGCCAGGCTGCCTTACTCCATGCTTGACACAAAAATCATTCCGTTATGTCATCCCCGAAATGATGATCCTGTTTTTAAAGCTTCAGTTATTTAAATTACCTTTGGCTACACATTTCTAAAACACCTTTTCCACCTTATAACTGGATATTACTTTAACTGCACATTTTGACCCAGTCCTCTTTTCACTTTCAGGTTCGTTGCTGTTACACATCATAGTAAGGTTATGATCTAGCATTATGACTATAATGAGGGAAAAAACCACCTAAAAAGCAGTAAATGTAGAAAATTATCATCTTTCTCCCTTCAGTACTTTCGTTTTCATTTTTTGCATTTTATTTCCTCCACATTCCGTATTCATACATGCCAGTTGTTACTATCATTCCCCTTACTTCATCTCTAAGACATGAAACACATTTTAGAGCAATTGCTGATGATGAGCTGGCATTTTCAGGTTAACTTCCTACTTCTGACGAAGAATTGAGCTTCTCAGATCACTACTACCCGTGCTAAGAAATAAGAAACAAAAACATGAGAATTCTAAGCCTTCCCGCAGAAATCACACATTCAAAAAGGCACTATTTACATAAATGCTACACTCAAAGACACAATGGCATTTCATTAATGTAAACTATTAAAGAATAAATCAAGAAACATCCTTTTTGAATAAAAAAGGTTTAAAACATGCAAAACCCACAAATATTTACAACTTTTATGCCTTATTCAAATCTACGCACTCTCCAACCAACACCGAAAGTACTATTTCCACAAATGGAATGGCAATGAAACTACGACTAATTCCACTGTAGTCAAAAACATAATGAACACATGCGGAATACTGACTGCAAATAAGGATGTGTGCCAGATCAGATGTAAACTGTTTCAGGCATAAAAGCCAGCCTGGGGCTGTGCAAATTTCATTAGCCTCTCTGTTATTCAGGAAAACTTGTCTCCTACCACTCGTGGCTTGTAATACTTCAACAATACCAAAGCACCTCCTTTTCCTTTCCCACTAACGCCAGGCTCTTAAAAACAATTTTTTAACCCTCCGTTGTTGCCTCTTAATTCCTTACCATAACAACTGTGTTCCTCAGGTTTCTTGTTCCTTAGCCGGATATCTCCATACGGGTCTTCCTTATTCCACAGCGCCAGGTAAAAGACTCCTACCGCCCCTTCAAGGCCTCTTTTGTATCTCCTCGTGCGCACTATTTCTAAGGGGAGTTTCTAAGGAAATAGTGTCCAAGGTCTTCCCACAGTGGACGCTATCTATGCACAGGATCCCCTGGCCTGTTCTCTCGTTGTAAAGACACGAGACTCTGGAAATTCTCATTTCTATGCCAACATTCAGAATATTTTTGTACACGAGATCGTTTAGGCTGGGGACCAGGTAGCACTGCTGGTACACCCTGTCGGAGATCGTCACATCAAAGCAGTAAAGAGGCGGTTTCGGTATCCGGTCGCGTGGCTCATCCCCTAACAGGTACCTTTGGACAGCCAGCACAGCGACAGGCACCACCTCCGAAGGGGTGATCCACTGGAGAGGTGAGTCCGTTCTTTGCTCAAGAACATTTCGGATCCAGGACTTGGGCCCTTGGGCCCCGGCCCCTCGGATCACCCCTCCCGGGACGCTAGCCCCACTTTTCTCACGGTTCGGCCGGTCTAGCCTAGCATGTGTGGGGCTGGCTTCAGGCTGGCCTAACTCACCAGACGTGATCGTCAGGCCACTGACTACCCTCTTCACTCCCCCAAAGCGAATTTTCCCAGTTCAAAGCGAGAGAGTAAGAAACCGCGCGCTTGGGCGACGATCGCTACTCAGCCTGGTCGACTGAAAAGGCTCCTCCCCCGAAGGGGGCTGCACGTCGTTTCGCGAGTGAGCGTCGAATCTCTAGCCCCGCCCCCAGATCGGCGCACTTCCATTGCTCCGGCGCTGTTACTACGCAGCCACGAGCGCGGTTACGTAGCAGGTCCTCGGTTCTGGTGCCCGCGGGATTGCCACGGGAGGGGTAGCAGGAAAATCACTGGTCGCCCTGGGTCCAGAAGCGTAGCAAGAGGGAGGGGAAGGAGCGCTCGTGGCCCTTCTAGAAGGGAGGACGCCGAAAGGCAATGGAAGAAAAGAAGGTGGACGTACGCGGGGTGCAAGTAGTCATAGCTCAGGGGTTTGAGGGTTTGAGCCATGGACCACCAACAGAAAGTAAATCAGAGTTGGTATAGTGAATATATATTGAATGTGTATGTACATTCATTCCTGTGCTCTGATATATAGTGCACGTATGTATCACTGAATGTTATAATATGGGTTTCCTTTAGTATGAACAAAACCAGATAACGTATGCACAGCCTAGCCCAGAAAGTCCTCCCTAAAAGTATTTTGCTGAATGCACGGTTGGTGAATTAGTGAGTACTGCAAATGAAAACAAAAAATTGTAGAACTGGCTTGGTAAAGAGCTGCCTTCGGATTAGACTTCGTAAAATGTACTTAAGTTTTAAAGGATACCTGGCTTAAAATACAGCTAGGGTGCAATTTCAGAAACCACTCCTAAACTACAAAGAATGTATATGGAACAAATGTAAAGTGAAAAAGCTGTAAGAATACTCGGAATTAATAGTTAGATGTGAGACTATACACAAAATGTGGTAAGTTTCCTATTGTTGTGCCCAAAGTCGCGAATCCCAAGGAGACCACCAAGGAGCCAACACGGATGCAAAAGCAAAAGAGCCTTTATTCGAGCTAGCCAGAGCTCAATCTCACACCCGTGCCAACACAGTGGCCAGGTGCCAGAGAAAGAGAGCGCTTTTTCCCCAGAACAAAGGTTTTATGGGTTTCCAGGGCGGTTTGGGAGGGTGATGGCCGTGGCTCTGGCTGATTGGCTGTGCCTGGGGGTAGTTGGGAGGGTGATGAGTCGTGGCTTTGGTCAATTGGCAGGGTCTAGGGGTGGTGGGTATACTTCTTGCTGACTGGAGGGGAGAGAGACCAAGCTCCGATTGGGTGAAATAGGTTCCGGGTCCCAATTGGCTAAAATAGAATCTGGGAGCTTGCCCTTTCACTGTGAATACTTTTCAAAGGTGATTATAGACTTGTTGTGATTAATCTCCCTTTGCTATTTCATGACTGTTCATTTACTATGAAGTACCTAGTATGAGGCAGCACTGTTTTAGCTCATTGGGGATAATAGTAGTCAGGCTCCTTTATCAAGCTTCTTCTCATAGCCTAGGATGAAGAACCTTCCCATTATTAATCTTTAACTAATTCACTCACTCTGCACATATTTCTTGAGTGCCTGCTCTGGGCAAGGCAAGGTCTTGCTATGGACACCAAAAACGTAATAAGGGGAAAGGCAGCTGAGGGGGCAGAAGTTAATATTTTATATAGAGTATGATTAAAGAAGGGTTCAGTAAGAGATTGAACAGAGCGGAGACCTGAGGAGGTGAGGAAGTGTGTATGTGGGTATCTTGGGAAAGGGCAGTTGAGTGAGAGGGAACAGCAAGAGCAGATTCCCTGAGAGCAGAAGAATACTTGATATTTCCAAAGAAATGCAAAAGCCAGTTGGCTGGAGTGGAGGGGTGAGGGGGAGAGTGCCAGGAGATGAAGTCAGAAAGTAGCAGTATTGTAGGCTTTTCTCTATCTCAAGCAGGAGGGACATACTTCAGCTTGAGCCACATTTCTATCGATAAACATTTCATTCTAGAATGATGTTTCTCTTATCTCTGTCACCTTGTTACATCACTCATTTACCATTTGTCACCTAATACTGTGATGAACAAAATTTAAATACTGTGATTAAAACAAAACATTTAATGTATATAGTTTGTCTCTCTAACTCAGGGTTTGTCAACTTGACATTCTTGACATTTTGGGCCAGAAAATTATTTGTTGTGGGGATGTCTTGTTCACTGGAGAATGTTTAGCAGCATTTCTGACCTCTACCCACTAGCTACCTGTAGCACTACCCTCCCCCACAAGTTGTGACAACTAAAAATATCTTCAGACATTGACAAATATTCCCCGAGGGGAGGGCAGTATCACCCCTTGCTGGAAACCACTAATTTAACTAATTTAAGCCTTTTAAGAGCAGAACTGATTTATTCTTTAGAATTTCCCATAGTTCTTTCACTACTGTTATGCATAAATAGCATCTAGTATTTCAAATAAATAAAACATATAATTCCCACTTCCTCTCCACTTAAGGGAATATATGTATGTGTCCTCTCTATAAACAATACAATAAACAAAAATCCAAACTTAGAAAACAAACAATAAGTAAGCTCCCTGAGTTTTGGTACTTTATGTTAACTGTTGAATCTCCAGTGCTAAAATAAGAATCTAGCAGATCGTAGTGAATGAAAAAAGGAAATGACAGATTTTTATTGGATTTACTGCCAGAGTCATTAAATATCAACTACCTCTATTGTTTATCCAAGAAGAACTGGTTTGAAATCTTCCATATCTGCTCCATCACCTCTCCCACACTATATATTCAGTGGAATTGATACCTAATAATACTGTATCATCATATTCTGGGGCTTTCCAGCTAATTCATAGAAGATGAATATTGGCGATGGTTCTAAGCAGTTGGATAATTACTGGAATTGGGAGGAAATAGCACCCATGTTTCTGTTTTGTTTTTTTACAATACTTCACACAATACAGATATACGGTGACTGAGGGCACATGTTTGGTGTCTTTTGTATTGCTCTACCAACAATCTGCTTATAATATATCTCCCCAAGATATCTACTTGAGTAGTTATCACACCTACATATGAATGTCCCCTGATGTAGTATTATATTATAAGAACCTGCTTAAGATTAATTACACAATAGAGTAAGAGAAAAAAGTTTTTGACCCAATAATACGTTATTCATTTTTTTCTCCCCTCAGATCCCCACAATTTGTTATAGTGCCCCCCAGAGCTTAAAATAGTAAAAGCAGGCAAGATAATCATTGTACAAAATGGCTATGTTCTAAGATATTCAACACACATAAATACATCATGAAATTTATTTTGTGGTCCACTATAAATTTGGTACAAATATCAGCCATGTTAATTTTCCTCAACTTTAAAACTGCACTAATAAAAGTAATCACAGTTGTTGAAAACTTAGTTATTATGAATAAAGTGCTTAAAACACTAACACATACCAAGTGTCTAGCACATAACAAGAGTTCAGTAAGTGCTAGGTATTGTTACTATTATTTTAAAAGAAGGTATAACAAAAATAACAGAGTGCTGGAATATTAGATACCCTCTAATTCAGAGTTCTGCAAATTGTGGGTTGTAAAGCATTAATGAGGTGATGAAGTCAATTATTGGGTCACAGTCATCAATTAAAAGTATGAAAAAGAACAGAAAATGTCAGTATATCACGCATAGTAAGAGTAAGGACTGCTTCATAATACTTTTGTTTCAGATTTGTTGGCATGTATATGTGTATATTGGATTGTGATGTACAATGTTTTTCTTAGTATAGACTCTGACCAGAAATGTTTAAAAACAATTGCTAGAGTTCAGCTCCCTCTTATTGTAAAGACAGAAACTGAGGCTGAGAAAAGGGGACTTCCATGACCAAGATCACATAGCACTAAGTGATAGAGCCTCAGGGCTACTAGCCAAGTCTGATTACAAAGCCAATATCCTTTCCATAACATAAAGTTATTGTGCTGATCATTTCTCAATATATACAAAAAAAATATGTGCACCGAAAATAAGCAGTCCCAAATATATGAAGCAAATGTTCGACACACAGGAAGAAGAAATGGTAACACAAAAATAAGAGGGGCTTCCATACCTAGTATGAAACAACCAGACAGAAGATCGACATGGTAGCAGATGACTTCCACAACATGACAGACCAATTGTACGTAACAGACATTACAGAGCACTCAGCTCAGTAACAGCAGAATCCACATGGAACGTTCCCCAAGGAAGCCCACGGAACAAGTCTTAACAAATTTAGGAAGATGAAGTCACACAAAATACCTTCTTCACCCACAATGGAATGAAACTAAAAATCAATAGCAGAAGGAAAACACGAAAACCCACAAATATGTGGAAATCAAACTACTCACTCTTAAATATCCAATGGTCATAAAAAGAATCACAAGGGATTAGGAAGATATCTGGAGAGAAATAATAAAAAAACAAAATACACATATAGATATAAATGTTTAAATATAGAAACATTTATCAGTGTGTGTGTATAAAGGGTTTGATGACACACATATATTGAATCACTTTTTCATCTGTGAGGTCCTAGAAGAAATGATACCAGAGTAGCAATGAGAACACCTAATGTCCAGATCTTGTTTGAACAATTCTCTAATAAAAAGAATCAGAGCTCCTTGAACAAATAGCTCATTCAGGAAATGGGAAAAAGATGCAAAACCTGAGTCTGGAGCATCTTGCAGTTCTAGAAAATAAGGAAGTGCTAAAAAAAATCCCTATATAGATGGGGATGTGTTAAGGTGGTACAGCAGCCAACCAAAAGAGCCCCGATTGTCAAAGCTGGAGCAATTGGAATAACAAATTAATTAGTAGTGAATTGTAACCCAAAGTACAAAATTCATACCTATGTTCCATACTGATATAAATAAATATTAAATAAATAAAAGAATGGGGCAGAAGAGACCACTTTCTCTTGCATAAGAATTCTAAATAATTTATACACATACTTTGCCCTAAAAGAAGGGGAACCTAAATCCCTACACCTTAAAGTGTAGCTGAGTGTCATGACTTCTTTCCCCAAAGTGCAGTATGCTAAGGGGGTTGGGAGAAAGAGCAACCTCCCAGTGAAGAAGCCTGACAAACTCTACTTCACCTAAGGGATCGGTGTCAGTATCAACAGTGACAAGTCATGATGGAAATATTTACTTTTCATATGAAGTGATGATAATGGTACTTATGTTGTATCCTCACAAAAGAAAACAAGCCATAACCCTAGTTTAATTATGATTTAAAAATCATAAAAACTCCAATAGAAGTACATTCTAAACAATACTTGACCAATATGCCTTAACATTGCCAAGGTCATCATCAATAAGGAAAGCCTAAGGAATTTTTACAGCCAATAGGAGCCCAAGAAGACATGACAAATAAATGTGATGTAGTATTCTGGATGGGGTCCTGGAACAGAAACAAATCAGGTAAAAAGCAAGGAAATTTGAACAAACTATGTACTTGATTCATAATAATACATTAATATTGGTTCATTAACTGTAACAGATATACCAAAATAATGCAAGATATTAATAATAGGAGAAATCATGTGAGGGGATATATGAGAACTCTCTGCACTATATTATCAATTTTTCAACAAATGTATAACTGTTCTTAAATAAAGCCTATTTAGAAAGCCTCCCAAATAAGAAATCTACAGGCCAAGATGATTTCACTGGATAATTCTGTTAAATGTTTACATAATTAACACCAGTTCTATACAATGTCTTCAGAAAAATAGAAGCAGAGGAAACACTTCCCAATTCATTTTATGAAGCTAATATTATGTTGATACAAAAGCCAAAAACAGTATAAAGAAAAGGAAGAAAACTGTATACTAATATCCATTATGAATACTGATGAAAATTCCTTTATAAAATGTTAGCAAGTGTAATTTAGCAATGTAGACTGGTTCAATATCCAAAAATCTGACATTTTAATTAATCAGACTAATAAGTTACAAAAGAAAATTATATGGTTTTATCAATCTTTGCAGAAAAAAAAACACTTGAAAAAATTCGACACTCATTCATGATAAAAAAAAACTCAGAAAACCTGAATAACTGAATAAAAGGGAAGTCCTAGATTTGGTACGGGTGTTGTATTAGTTTCCTAGGACTGATGTAACTACAAACTGGGTGGCTTCAAACCAGAGGTTTATTGCCTCCAAGTCCTGGAGGCCAGAAGTCTGAAATGAAGGTGTCAGCAGGGCAGTGCTCTTTCTGAAGCCTCCAGGAAAGGATCCTTCCTTGTCTTTTCCAGTTTCTGGTAGCCCCAGGCTCCTTGGATTGTGGCAGCCTAACTCTTAATTTCTGCCTTCACTGTCACTTGGCATTTTCCCTGAATGTGTCACTGTGTCTGTGTCGCTTAGTCTTATAAGGACACCAGTCATAATGGATTAGGCCTCATTCCAATGACCTTTTCTTAACTTGATCACATCTGAAAAGACCCTATTTGTAAGTGAGGTTACACTTGCAGGTACTATGAGTCAGGACTTCAACATATCTTTTCAGAGACACAATTCAACCCATCATGTCCACTCTCCAGCCCTCTAAAATTATGTCCTTTTCATGTGCACAATACACTGACCCCATCTCAGTATCCCTAGAAGTCTTAATCCATTTCATCTTCAACTCTGTGTTCTAAAATCTCACCTTAATATCAACTTGGAAAAGTCCCACTCTCATCACCTAAGTCACACACTGGTGAGACTCTAGGTTTGATCTATTCTGAGGCAAGTTTCCTCTCCAGTGGGAAACAAGTTACCTGCTTCTAGAATACAATTGTGGGACAGGTATACGATAAACATTCCCATTCCAAAGGGAGGAACCTGAAGGAAAAAAGAGTTCATGTGACCCAAGCAAGTCCAAATCCCAGCAGGGCAAGTCTTTGCTGCTGCTTTTTTAATGGGACTTTTTAGGTTTTATATATAAATTTTAATCAATTCATTTTTAAGAGTAGTGTTTTAAAGTTTCTTATCAGTATTTATTTGTATTCTTTATTTTTGTGATTTTTTTATTAAAATATAGTTGATACAGAATATTATATTGGTTTCAGTGATGACAATTATATACATTATGAAATGCTCACCACTGTAAGTGTGGTTACCATCTGTGACCATGCAACAATATTACAATATTATTAGCTATATTCCCTATGCTGTATTTCCAACCTGTGACAAAATTGTTTTATAATATGAAGTTTAAACTTTTTTATCCCTTTCATGTATTTCATGCATCCCCTCACCCATGGTAACTCACAGTGTGTTCTCTGTGTTTGATTGTCTAGTTCTGGTTTTTTTGTTTGTTTTGTTTTTCAGATTCTACATAGAAATGAAACCATATGCTATTCATCTTTACCTGACTGACTACTGTCACTTACCATAATACCCTCTGTGTTCATCCATGTTATTGCAAATGGCAGATTTTCTTTTCTTTTTACAGCTAATAATTTTCCATTGTGCATATGTACCACATCTTCTTTATCTGTTCATCTATTGACGGACACTTAGATTGTTTCCATAACGTGGCTACTGTAAATAAGCTGCAATAAACATAGGGGTTCATATATCCTTTTGTATTAGTAATTTTATTTTCCTTGGTATTGTTATTTAACTTACTGTAGGTCTAGCAGATTTCTTGTATAAATTTTAAACTTTGTTTTGGGGTATGTACGAGTTCATCATGAGAAATTCCTTTTAGATTTTGAAATAGCCTTGGAAGTACAATGAAAAATATTTTTCTTGAATTTTATTATATCTAAAATTGCTATACTTGTTTGGTTCATTTTTTTGACATAAGCCAGATTTATCTTTTCCTGTCTTTGTATAGTGTTTTTTAAGTAACATTTAGCAAAATATGTAAAAGATCAATTTTATGCCAGGGTTCTTGTTCATGAAGTCGTAGAATGAGCTTCACAAACACTCAAGGTAGGAGAGCAAGGTACAGGCTTTTATTTAGAAATAAAGTGACAGGGAAGAGCTCCTGGCTCACGCCAGGAGGGGACAAGAGAGCCCCTAGTGGTGCACTGTCTAGGGGGTTTTACAGGCAGTTGAGGATTTTTCAAGAACATGAAAAAAACTTAGGGGTGTGGACTTGCATCACTTGCCCTGTCCTCAAGGTGGGCTGGGTGGTAGTCTGATTGCTAGGGCTGACAGCGGAGTCACGGGTTATGCTGATACCCTTGCAGAACACTCAAACATTCCAGGCCAAGTTGCTCCTGGCCTTTTGAGCTTTAATCTCACTGAAGATGTCTATCTTCTTAGGTATCTTTCCCTAGAGAATTAGTGCGACTTTGACTTTGCATAATGCTTAGCACAGAGTTTCAATAGGGACTACTTTGCCCATTGCTACATTGCTCTGACTGTAAATATTCTGCCCTGCTTTTCCTGGAGGCCCTCACCCTACTCTGACTACACCCACCGTCCCTGTCTCAAATTGGCTGTCCTTGTGAAATATTTAAAAAGTTAAAGGAATTCTAAGGTTTCATTTCTCCAAACCTCCCATTGCACTACTCCCCTGCCTTCATATTCAACTATTTCAACAGTTTACTGTATATGCTTCGAGTTTTCTTATCAATGCTTTTACCAGTAATTATGTCTTAAGAAGAAATATACAGCACCTTTTTCAATATGTGTGATTTATGATATATGATATAATTTTTTACTTAATTCTGTAATTTTATTTTACTGTTTTTCTGTGTTAATACATTTAAACTCTCCTTATCTTTATAATGGATACATAAAATTTCATTTCCAAATAGGCCAGTTTGCTTTTCCTCTTCTTGTGATAGCTTTGATTATGTCTTTTTTTTATTGTCATAGTGTATTTTGCTATAATGACAATTACTGTAAATATTTATTTTCCTTAAGAATATTGAGGAAATATTCTTTGAATGCCAGGGTTATGGTTTCAGGTTCTGGCTCTAAAGATAATTTTAGGGTGTCATAAGATGGAGAAGTTAGTCTTATGACTTAAGTGACAATCTAATTTCTATGATGAATGACATGTGCGGCATATTCCACAGAGGCAGAGATCTTCAGCAAAGGCCTGTGCTGACAGGAACTGAAAACCAGCTCCTGCTATTTGGGGTTCCAAGTGACCCTTGCTTGTGAGTGAGGGTGCTAGTTACAGGTAGACAGAAGAGTTCTGTCCCCTTCTGCCATGTGATTCACACCTGAGGCCCGTACTGCAGGGATATGACAATTTCTCAGATATGCCTCCCTTCTCTTTCTCCTTGAGAACTGGCATCATTAGAGCCATGTGGAAATGAGAGTGGAATTAGGATTGGGTGACTTCTGAGATGTCCTTGAGCCCCAGCATATGTTATGGACATCTTGTAAGAGTATGCTGAGCTGGAACTGGAACGCAGGTATGTGTCTGACAGCAAAGCCAAATTTGTCAATACTTCTGTTTAAAAACTGTTTCCGCAAACCTTTGTATAGAAACATTTTCACTGCAATACATATCCACTGATAAGTTTCTGGTGTTTCTTCTAATATTTATCATCCATTTACTGGATTGGGAGGCTTAAATATCTAAAGTAGAGATTACAATTTTGCCTCTGAGGATAAACTCACACTATCCAGGTGCCATGAAGAACTGACGCTAACCATAAAAACATGATGCATTTTTTGTTTCTGTGACACCTGGACTATGCCATCTTACCATTTTACCCTGGGAGGAGAAACACTTAACTTGGATGTTTACAGACAGAGAGTATGTGATACCCACATCAAAATAAGATAATTTGGTTGTTTACCATCACTATGAGTGTTTGTGTATGTAAGAGCACTGGGGTAGTCACTGAATATATTGTTGCAAGTGTAGGGGCTGATTACTGCTGTTTTTGTCGGGGATGTTGGCAGTCACTGGTGAGAGCAGACTGAAGAGGCTGAGTCACTAGCTTTTCCATCTACTCCCCTGTTTCTGTGTCCTTGGATGGCACCCATAGTGTGAGGGCTTGTGACTTTGGGTTCTGTAAAGCTAAATTTATAAATGTTTTGACTATGCATTCCTCTCCATGAAATATTTTCAAACCAACCATAAAAATGTATATTCAGTTATACTACACCTACATATATTAAGGAAACTTGGGGAGGGTAAATTATGAAGGCACAAATTTTGAAGCCAATGCATTGTGAGGTACAATAAACATAATGTAAACACATTTTTTTTCCTGGACGCCAGTGGATTATTTGCACACCTCCTAGGTATCTGAATACCACTTTGGAAACTACCACTCTAAAGGAAAACTTTCAACTTATTACATAACTAATTAAAATCTGTGGACAGCTCCCTATTATTATATGTGTAGCATTCCTTAATAAAGCTTCTGGTCTCTGTGGTTGAATTTTGATTATGGTTTTGTTTGATGTAACAGTTTTTTTCCCATTCATTGATTGTGTTACAAAAGAAAGGCAGGGTGGGGGTGGAGGACTGTGGAGGGCAAGCTGTCTGGTCTCTTTTGGTGGGCACTCATCCCACAATATGGACCCCGCTCACGAACTCATCAAAGCCTGATTACCTAACAAAGACACCATGTCCAAATACCACCACACTGTAGGCAAGGATTTCAGCACATGGCTGTCGAGGGCACACAATTCAGTCCCTCGTATGTGCAGAGCCCAGTCCTGTAAAAGCTTCTCTCACTTTTCTTTATTCGTCCTTTACAGTCTTGGGTTGGGCAGCATGCATGAACCACTCTCCAGCTCCAACTGTAATACTTCCACTCTCCTTTCTCACAACATCCGTTTCAACTTTGTATGTCCTTTTCTAAGTAGCTTTAATAACGTTTAAACATCCAAATTCTCCTTCTCTCTTTTGAGTTTGTTTTTTTATTAACCATGCTGATATTTGGTCTATACACTTTTGTTTCCTTCCTGAAATAACTGTGTCTCTGCCGGCACGAACCCTCCCAAGGTGGAAATTGGGGGGGAAAAGCACACTTGGCAGAACCTGGAGTGCTCCCACACGGCGACTACGTAGTTTTACTGACAGAACTTAAAGGTAGAACGTAAAGGAGAAGACTTGCGCAGGCTTGCAGGATAAGCCAGTCCGGTCTCTAAGACTCTGAGTGAGCCAGACAAATTGATCACTCACTGGACCGCGGGCAAGTCAATCGACTCTTGAGCAAATGAGCTTAGAGCTCGCTATTTCGGAGGCGTTCCTTTGTTGACATTTCCACGCTCCACCTCCCGTTTCCGGCCTGCCTGAACCTTTCCCACCTCATCCCACCCGCTCAGACGCAGGCTCCCTCCCGCCTCCCCATCCCTCTCGCCTCCCCCGTCCCTCCACTTCCTGTCTCAGACTCACGTTCACAGACTGTGGTCCCGTTTGCCGCCATCCTTTCTGCCCCCCCCCTCCCCCAGCACCTCCCAGCAGGCCCAGCTGCCAACAGCCCCCCTCAGCGGCAGTCACCTCCTCGGCCACCAACTTGACTGAGATTGTCATCCCAGCCTGACAAGTGCTCCGCTTGAGGCACTGACTTGCATGTGCCTCCTGCCATGTCTGCCGCAGGGAAGCGAGCCCCGGCTCCAGGTCGTAAAGGCAGAGAAGGCGGTGGGAAAGGCAGCGACCCCACACCCCTCAGGGTCGGGGTGTCACCTTCCGAAGGGCTAGAAGAATTTGAGGGGCCACGGCCCTTGTGGCTCCCCAGGGGCTCTCCATACCTGGAGCCCTCTCCTCCAGACCACAATCCCCTGGGGTCTTCAGCCCCCAAACACCCTGCTACCCCAAAATCTGCCTATATCCCAGGTCCTCCTGATGCCCCTGGATGTCCCCCTGATCCACAGGGCCACATTTCCAAGGAAGAGCAAGTATTACCTCCAGAGCGAGTCTGCCCCCTTGTGGAGGCAGCCGGGAGTTTGGCCCCACTTGTGCATAAACCCTGCTCTCTCACTGAACTTAAACAACTTAAAGTAGACCTGGTAACCCCTTGTTATTGTTATCTGTAACAGCTCAAATGAAATTAAAAGAGAGTCCTCGGTGGGCTCTTGGTACTAGACCTAGAGCAGATTTCAGGCCATCTGAGCCTGGGCCGCTAGCTTCAAAGCTGCCTCCCCAAGACAAAAATATGCTGGTGTTACAGGTTGGGTTTGTTCTTGGTTTTTGTCTCTGCTGCAACAAAGAATTCAAAGTCAGAGACACACCAGTGAAGCAGAGTGAATGTTTTATTTGAATACACTCCAAGGGAGGAGCAGGACATCATCCAGGTGGACAAAGGCAAGGAGTTGCGTCTTTGACTGACAAGGTGAGGTTGTTTGATTTACAGGTCTTTCTATATCGTCATCCCTCTCGGTCAGCATGTCAGTTCCCCAGGGTGAGGTGTAATTCAGGTAGTTCTTCGTTCCGTTTGACTGTTCCCCTGTTGGGATCTGGTTGGGAAGGAAGTTATCTCTCCGCGAAGCCTTTGTTGTCTTCATGTGGGACCCCTGACTTAGGCAGAGTCTGGGTGGCTCTTCCCCTGAACTTTAGCTGGGGGGCTTTGGGCTTTGTCTTTGAGCCTTATCTTCCCTTTTCTAGCTGCTCATGTCTATCTTTTTATCTAACATTCCCCCCTTTCTTTCTTGCAACAAGAGCAAGGACCATCTCCAGTAAAAAGTTCACAAAAGGGCTAGAGACCCATGGCTTAGCCCCTCACTGAGGACCGAAAGTCTTTTGCCAGAGAGTGAGTAAAATGGTCAGGGGGTGGAAACGAGGTTTCCAGGAATCCTTAATATACACCCCTTATGCCAGTGGTAACAAAACACACTGGTGAATCCCTGACCTGGGTGGCGATTAGACTGAAAGAACATATAAATGTAAGAGTCAACAAGGTTATCAAAGTTGGAAAGTTTAAACAGGCCACAAGAAATTGTGTCTCCTTTACCTGGATATTTTATGAGAATGGGTATTATGTCATGTTGGGACACATGCCCCTTAATTGGTATTGTGAAGCCAAGCATTTGATGAAGTCCTAATAGAGGCTACAGTTAGACATGTAAGGGTTAATGGAATCAAGGTAAAAGTTTGTAGGAGACATGGTGTGTTTGAACAGGCTTTATGTGAAGTGGCTGTGTTACTGGAGACGGGTTCTTGTTCTCATTGCAAGAAAGAATTCAAGAACAGACACAAAGAGCCACTGAGCATTAAGCATTTACTTGGAGAAGAAACTTTCAGAAAAACACAAAGAATACATGCTCGAGAGCTGGGGTGTAAGCAGACTGAGAGAAGGTGGCACCAAGGGAAATAAATCGGGAGCCGTTTTTTTATACGAAGGGAGATGAATATTCACTAAGTGAGATTAGGCTTCAAAGGGGACAGGTGGAGTCTCCCTGGAGTTGGGGCTTGCTCCACCCTCATGTCAGGTGGGGGATTTTGACCATAGTTGGTTCTCTTGAAACTGTCCTGTTGAGGTGCTGTGAAGGGAGGCATGATTTTTACTATGCTGTGATGGAGGGTCATGAATTCTACTATGTCAATGAGTGCATAATGTATTTGGAGGTTAAGTCACAATCAACTTCTCCTCCATGTTGGAACCAGCCTGTCTAGGCCGATCTATTATCTGTATCCTCACCCCCATCCCTCGGGAACTGCTTCTACAGAGTGCATAGGATGGAAGCAAGCAACCAGCTGAAGTCCTGCTCCCCCTTCCCTGCTTATGTCTAGCTATCTACCTACTCTAACAGCTGCATCTTTTTTGTGTGATTGTATTATGGGTCCTGGGACATTGTATCTGACTGGGGAATGCTTTCCCAACCTACTATTGTAAAACAGAAGGCATTTAAATCCACTCCTCAAGCAAAGTTAATTTGCACGTTCAGTGGGAAAGAGGAAGATGGCCTGAGTCTGCACAGTGTGGAATAGAAACTGGAGTGCTGGTAGGGTCAGATTCCCTAGGACATACGTCCTCAGAGACTGCTCTGTACAACTCCAGGGGCTACCATTCACATTTATATAGGACCCCTTAAACTCACCCCTTGGGAACAGGAGCAGGGATGGGGGAGGTTGACTCGAGGGCAGCCATCATCAGCCCCACTGAAAGGCAGGGTATCTAGTGGCAGCTAGGACTCCAGTGAAGAGGTAGAGGTCTATCCATTAGTGCACTGAAACCCCCTCCCTCCGTAGGGTCTCTGTTCCCTGGGCCTATCCCCCTCTGCTACACTGAGCTTCTAAAGGTTGGTTTGTAAATGTCAACCTGACTTGCCCAAATACAGTTGATCATTTTGCAGCGTATACAAATATCAAATCATTACGTTGTACACCCGAAACTAATATAATGTTATGCATCAATTATACCTCAGTATAAAAAGTGGGAAAACATTAGATACATAAAAAGGCCCATTTCAGTTAGACCATGAAAACTGAGGGCCTCTGGTGGCTAGAAGTGGTAATGACAACCGCCCTTCCAGATGGGAGACACAAATTACCTGATGGAGGGGAAGGAAGGAGTGAGGTGAAGGCCAAACGCCAAGAAGTTGGGACAGACAGGGATTCCCTCCTGTCAAGGTTGTCCCATTAAGAAATAGGCATGATGAATACTTACATATTTCAGATGAGAACACTGAGATTGGGAGGCTGTGACACTGAATTTTCAGATTTGTGGTAAGATGCCCTGTTTGGGGTACCGTGCTACTCACCTCTGGGTTAAAAGCCTTAGAGTGAGTGGACCGTGTTCCTTGCTCCTGCCCTTCCATGGTAAGGGAGGGAGACACTGCTAGAAGATGCTCTAGATGTTAAAAGACAGGTTTCTGCAGGCTTTGGGGAGAGAGTTGTGACCTACACAAATTGTGACTACTATCCAGCAAAGGTGAAGAGAAACCCTACAACATCAAAATAAAATATCCAGAAATCTCTCCCTGTGTGACACTGGGTCAAAGTTGTTGGTGACATTTTGCATACCACAAATGAAGACAGATTAATGTCTTTACCAGTGGACAGCTTTCTGATTGGCTTTGGGTTAGGCAATGGAGGTGGCTTTTCTGCCCTCCCAGTGAGACGGGGACCATGGGTGTAGTCAGAGTAGGGTGAGGGCCTCCAAAAAACGCAAGGCAGGATATTTGCAGTCAGAGCAATGTAACTACATTCAAGGAAAACCCCCTACTAAAACTCTGTGTTAAATCTTCAGCACTAGAGTCATTCTTCAGTGAGATCAGTTGGTGTATGCCAGATAAAGAAGAGTAGCACATGTTTATTTTATGCTAATTATTTATAATCATGTATAAGATTCACTTTAACATGCTAAAAGGCCCAGGCCTATGTGCCGTCTTTTCTCCTTCAGATCTAATGAGGTGATTTTGCCAACTGGGCAAACTAATTTAGCATGCAAGCCCAGCCATAACACAGTAAAAGGCAAGAAGGATTCCATCTTAAAGGTAAGATTGCACTTAACTTACTCTTTAGCAAACAATGCCTCAGCCCACCTTGGGGTCAGGCTGAGCAGGTGGCCTTGTTTAGTATGCCCCCAGACCAAGATGCTGGTATCTGGGGCGGGGGGTGGGGGAGGGGAGAAATCAACAGAGCAGGAGGTTACTTGTATCAAGTTACTTGTAAATATCCTAGGGCCACTTAGTAAGTCCACACCCCTAAGCTTTTTTTCATGTTCTCGAAAAATCCTCATCTGCCTATAAAACCACTAGAGAAACGCACCCCGGACTCTCTTGTCCCCTCCTGGCGTGAGCTGGAAGCTCTGTCCTTTCACTTTATCTCTAAATAAAAGCCTCCTCCTTGCTCTCCTACCTTGAGTGTTTGTGAAGCTCATTCTGCGGCTTCGTAAACAAGAACACGGGCAACACCAGTATCTTCTTCTTGGAGAAACAGTATTCTATGGGGGCCTGAGGAGTCCTTATGGGTGCCTACAAGTGTTCCTCAAAAAATAAAAAAATCAGTTAGAGAAGGGTTTTGAGCAAGACACTTGGAATTCTTCTTAGAAGAGCCGTTCTTGGCTTAGCTTCTTGTCAGGAAATTTTAGAGGTTCAGGGGACCACAGAATCTCTGGTACAGCTTTCCATATGAAGAAGGGTTTCTTCTGTCACGTTCCTGACAAGCAGCCATTTGTGATTTGTATGAATGGCTCGAGTAACAAGAAACTCCCTCCCTTGAAAGATAACCCATCGCATTTTTGGGTCTTTGCACATATAAACCCCTGCAGAAATTCTATGCTGGCCAAGCATAGATAGTCCAGTGACTGAATGCACCTGGTCAAGCCTGAAGGTTGTACTAGCCCACCCTGGGAGCCAAAAGTTGTTCATTTGATATATTTTTCGTTAGAAACGGAGTGAAAGTTGGGTGGAGAAGATAAATAGAACAAATTTCTACATAGGTTCTCCTGTGTTTGCTTTCTCTTAGAAAGTCATACAGAAGCATAATTCTCTAGTTTTAGACCTTGGCTGCTACTAGCATTCTGTTCCTGTATTAGGGTTCTTCCGAGAAACAGACCCATAGAATATGTATGTATGTACGTATGTAGGTAGGTAGGTATTTACTGATTCTAAGAACCGTCTCGTGGTTATGGAGGCCAAGAAGTTCTGCTGTCTACTGTTTGCAAGCTTGAGAACCAGGAAGGCTGGTGGTGTAATTCAGTCAGTCTGAAGGCCTGAGAGTCAGGGGGCTGATGAGGTCAGTCCCAGTCTGGGTCTGAAAGAGGGAGGACAGGAGCATCAGTGTCCAAGGGCAGGAGGTGGATGCCTCAGCTCAAGTAGAGAGAACTAGCTCATCCTTCCCCCACCTTTTCGTTCGAATCAGGTCCAGTGGACTGGGTGATGCCCGCTTGCACTGGTGAGGGTGATCGTCTTTAGTCAGTCTATGGATTCAGATGCTAAGCTCTTCCAGAGACACCCTCACAGACACACCCAGAAATAATGTTTTACCAAGTTGACACATTAAAAGGAACCATCACAGTTGCTGTGGAAAATACCGCTCTCACAGCACATGAGATAAGGCACACATACTTATAGGATGATGACCCTCTGTATGGGACAAAGAAAACGGAACAGCTCCTAGGTATCAGGTTGCTCCAAGAAACAGATTTGTTGATATCTGTATATCTCTAGTTGGGAATGGAGTGGGTAACATCTTTATAAAATAGTCTTTCATAGTAAGTTTGAGAAAAAGGCATTTGTGAAAATGAACAGAGGGAAACCTCCCTGCAGGGGAGACAGGAGGCCAAATGGGAGAGGGTATCCCTCCATGTCAATTATAGGACAAATTGTCAATTACAGACCCCAGCAGAAGAATCATCAACAGGCAGGAATCATCAATTACAGGCCCCAACAGGGAAAGATGGCCCTTGCATCACCTACAAGAAATGGACTAGCCCTGCAGCTCAGCCAATGAGGAACCATTGCCACTCTGAACTCTTCTTGCTTTTTGCCAGTGGGCTTTTTGTTCCAAACAACCCCTCCCAATTTCCTTCTTCCCTCCACAAAGTAACACGCCTTCTCCTTTGTTGGTTTTGCTGTATGTTGCATATCCCACATTGCAATTCTCTGCTATTCCCCAATAAACCCGCTTTTGCTGGTGAAATAGCTGTTTTATTGTTAAGGTTAACATTACTTGGCAATCAGAAGTGGGATCCACAGAAGACCCCCCACGACAGCTCTGAGACTGGTGAGTAAAAAGGTGCTGGTGTTCCTGGAAACTGGTCCTTGTCACCAAACTCAAACCACGAAACACAACGACAAGGTTTTGAGGAAAGGAAAGGAATAGTTTGTTCATTTGCCAGCAAATGAGGCAGTGGCAGGCTCATGCCTTAAAGGACCGTTGCTCCCCACAAGCACAAGCAGCTGTGGCTCTTAAAGGCGAAACTGGGGGAAAGGGGCTGCGGTGTTCACAGACACATAAAGTAGCAACTTGCAAGGATGCAAGCAGACATTCTTGTACGGATTCCACTGCTTTTTGTTTCTCTTACAGGTTCCTCCTCAGTACTCTGGGACAGGATGGCTTCTGCAAAATCAGCTTTCTGCTATTATCTCTGACCCTGAAAACAGGGAGTTGCATGTCCCACATTGCAATTTCTCCCTCAGAAAACGGAGAGAGAGAGAAAATGCCACCTGCTAGTGGTAACAAAGTTTTGGGGGCCACTTGAGTTCATTTTCAAGTTAATGTTCATGTTAAATTTTAAATCCCAGGGATTTAATTCAGTTTTCCTCTGTTATACTGGCACCCACACAGCCCACTGAACTCAGGGTCTACTTGCCAACCTGGCATTGGAGGCCCAGTTTTCTCCTGGATTTCGAGCTCTGCTACTTCTGTGTTTCTGAGCTCTCTAGGCATGATTCAGAATCTGTTTTAAGGCCTTATTCTTTCTGGGAGCACCCAGTTCCTTCTCAGAACTGGGCTGTTGCCAGGGGAACTGTGCTGGCCTTTGGTCTGCATCCTTTGGGGCAGGGGACTTTTCCCGCTGGAACTATGCCATTGAAACTGCTGGCCTTCAGTCCCCATCCTTTTGGGGACTGGACTGCTCCTGTTGAAACTGTGCTTGTTGGACCTGTGCTAGCTTCAGTCCAAATCCTTTTCAGAACCAGGCTGTCCCTACCAGAACTGGTGCTGGCCTTGAGTCCAACTCCTTTCGGACCCAGAGTGCTCCTGTTGAAACTCTGCTGTTTAGGGATTTTTATTTGTGCTCTAGAGAAAAACCTTGAAGAAATGGGATCTCAGACATCAAAATGCTTTCAGGACACCCCCTCTTTCTGGGACATTGGCCAGTTTTGTGTTTCAAGTCTACTGTTCTTCCTCATGTGCCTTTCTAATGAAAAGGACCAACTTAACCCAAAAGAACACCAGTGGCCATTATGGGGAACTTCTGATTGCTCCAAACTTATCCCTCTCAGAATAGATTAGAAAGCCACAGCCCCAACACAGAACAATACAAATCTGAGTGGGGGGGCCTATTGTAGTTGATGCCTTGAGGCCTCCAAATATTTTCAGGATTTGGAGTTTGCTTCTTTGTAAAATAACTATTTCTAAACTAACTGAGGCAAACAAACAATTGAAAGAAGCCAAACCAGCTTCTGAGGGCTCTTTCTCTCCTCTGTCCTCTTCTTTGTCTCCACACACGTGACAGCCACCTTGCGCTCGGGCCTGTCTTTGGTGCCGTTTTCCCCTACTCCCTCTGCATTGTCCCCTACCTCTTCTACACCCTCCACTTTCTCCCGCTAATCTTTTTGCCAAACTGCCCTTTTCCCCTGAATCTCCCCACTCTCTTGTCTCTTGAATCTGTTACAAAACCTGTGTCTCTAAAGTTAAGTCTTCCAGGGAACCAAAGAGACCCCAAATTTCTTATGTTCCCTGGACAAAGGCCAAATTGTGAGCCAAGGTAAAAGAGTTTCCTACAGCCACCGAGGAGCCCCATAGGTTTGCTGAAGAATTTAACGTGGTTATTCAAACTTACTATCCTGGCTTCTCAGATTTGTATCAATTAGTCCACAAGACTGTCGGTGACAGCCGGGCCAAGCATTGGATGAATTAGCCCAATGGGAACATTCTGAAAGGGATTTAGAGAAACAGACCCTATGCTTTTGGTAAAGTGCTAGAACACTCGCTGGAAATCTCCACGAAGCAGTCAGAGTAGCTTTTCCTAAGCCTGTAGATTGGAACAAAATTCAGGCTTGCACGCAAAAGCCTGATGGACCTGCTCGTAGTGATGACAATCGGCTTTAGATTGTTCTCAAAGAAAATTGTGGTCTTCATTTTGATGCTGAATCCACCCGGGGAGCATTTAACTCTGTTGATGGGCTGAACTTGGATCTTTCTCTCTCAGTTAACAGGACCAGGATGGAATGGGAAGCTATGTCCACTCCAGATTTAGTTAATTTGGCAAACCAGCTTGCTCACACCCTAGATGAGTCACCTGAAAGACAGACTGCTCGGTTCCCAACTTTCAAGTCTGGCAAAGGAAGGCCCCTAAACGGAACCAAAAAATCTTAGTTTTTGCTCTTACTGCAAAGAGACTGGGCACTGGAAAAAAAGGCTGTTAAAAAAAGTAAGCGCTTCAGTCGCCTTCATTCCTCTAGTCAGCTTTCCCTGTGTTCTCCCAGTTCCCAAGGAGAGAGCTCCAAGAAACCCCAGGGGCTCTTCCCAATCCTCCCTCTGAACTGGCTCCAAGAAACCACTCTCCAGATTGGGACTGACTCTCTCTCTGTCCTTACTGACCCTGGTGCTACATTTCCTGTGCTCAACTCCACTGCTCCAGAACAGCCCCTGCCTCAGAGTACTACCACAGTTCAAATAGCGGGGTCTCTAACGGACCTCAACGTGTTTCTGTCTCTGAACCTGTTCCCCTCGGCTTAGGCCCTGGGAGAGATACACACCCTTTTCTTTGCAGTTCCTCTGCCCCTGTCCATTTACTTGGTCAAAATTATCTTCAAAACTTAAAAAAAAAATGCCAGAATTCCTTTCTTCCCAGAGGGGGAAATAATTCTAGAATCTGGCACATTCTAAAGGCCAGAGTCTAAACGCTTATCCCCTTGTCTCAGTCTGTTCTGCTCCTTTCTCAGGTCAAGACTTTATTATCTCTAAGTGGATCGATAGCATAGCCTTCTTTCTTCGGTTTACTGCACTTCCACTATGATGTGTGTAGGAGTGATTTTTATTATTATTATTATTAACATTCATCCCACCTAGGGTTCACTGGGCTCTTAGAATCTGTGGCTTATTGGCTCTGGTCTGCTCTGGAAAATTCGGGGCCATCATCATCTTCCCCATTTCTCTCTCCTGTCCTTCTGGGACTCAAATGAAATATACCACAGACCCACTCACTCTGTTTGTGTCACTTGTTGTACGTTTTCTTTTTCTTTCATGGAATTTGTTTCTCCAGGCAGAATTCTGGGTGATTTCTTCTGATCGATCTTCCAACTCAATAATTCTCCCTTAACTTTATTTTCCTTCATTGCATTTATCACCACCTAACAGTTGTGTTTGTTCTGCTGTTAAACACATCCATTAAAGTTTTTTTTGTCATTAAAGTTTTAATCATTACATTTCTTGGTTCTAGGTGTCCTATTTGATTATTTTTCAAATTGACTATGTTACTTTTCATGATTTTTCTATTCCCTGCATGTATTATATTCATAAGCTTATCTTTTATTTTTTGAACCATAGGTGCTCGTAGTCTGGGTTGCATAGTCCTGATACTGAAATCTTTCTGAATTTGTTTTCATTGTCTATTTCTTCTTCTAGCCGTCACTTAGAATGTATTTCTTCCTCGTGTGTGCACTTACTCTTAACTATGTGCTGACAAATTATGGAGGAATTATTTGTAAGACTGATTTCAGACCCAGGAAGACAGAATCTTCCTGCAGAGAGTATTTTCACTTGCTTTTGCGGATGTCTGGTGACACTACCTGTCCAAGACCACGTTAATCCAACCTCAGTCACTGAAGTTCCCTGGATCACCCGGGTCCTGAGTATCTAGGCGGCAAGGGCCTTCTTATTTCTGGCAACCACACAGTGGCTGGGGCCAGGTCGGGGTGGGAGAGCAGTAGTAAACAGATCTACTCGGAACTTGGGCTCCAACTTTTTTCCCTTTGCCCTTGAGATCATCAAAACCATAGCTCAGTTTTGTAACTCTTTCATCCACATTCAGCAAATTTCCTCAGGCAAAAGTGGCTCTGAGTGTTGGGCTTACTTATTTGGGTACTTACCTTCTTCTAGACCTTAGCCTTATCATTTCTTAGCTCTTACTGAAGAAAATCTCTTTATATTTCACCCAGTTTTTTTCCTGGTTGTCCTCATTGGGATGGTTAGTTCAAATTACTCAGCCTGCCATTACCAGAAGCAGAGGTGTGCAACACCTTCCTAACTGCTCTCCTTGGCCCCAGTTTCTCTTCCAGCTCCTCCTTCCAAAGTAACTGAAAGCTTCTTGAATGTGTCATCCCCCTGCACAAGTCCTTCCAAAGCTTACCGTCGAGTGGCAAATAGAAATCGAATTCCTCAGCTTTTCCAATCAGATCTGAATCTCTCTTCCTTGCTTTACCTAGTCACTGAACGGGTATTTACACACTGAGTGTGCGGCACTCCCCAGGCCAGGTGCTACCTATTCTTTTGACCCTTAACCTCTTTTATCTCTTGTCTCACCTCCCAACTCATCTTACACTCCAGCCAGACTGGAATACTCTGTGTCAGTAACGTGGCACAGCTGGGTGAGAACACACGTGGGCTAACTCCTAGGTCACTGCTCTTTCCTCTGCACCGTGATCCCAGTCTGGATTCAGTGTGGATAGTCTAATATCCAGGATGTATATTCTCATAAATTAACGAGGCAAAAACTGAAGCACAAATCATGCTGGCTTTTTAATATTTCTTGTTGCTTTTGGGCTGTCATGTGAATCTGGGATATAACCTCTGGAAGTGAATTCACTATTGCATCAAGTTTTTGGCCATCACCAAAGTCACAAGGACACCTAGGGGGAAAAAAAATGACGCTTGCTTTCCCCACCAAATGAGGGACTGACCTGACTGTGCAATCTGATTCCAGGGTGCTAGGAACAACCTGCTTCCAAGCCATCCTACTGCCACCTGCTGGCGGCTGCCCGAAATATCATCCAAAGCCGACTCGCTGAAAACCCATGGTTCTGTAAGTATGGCAACCTGGAAGTAAAGTTCTCTTTTTGGCCTCTGCCACTATGTAACCTTGGGCCAGCCCATCCATCTTCCTTCTCAAGGCTTCACTCTTCCCAAAATGTGCAACTCGAGCCCTTGGACAACATGACCTGGATGACCTTTCATTTTTGTTTGACAAGCAAGGGTTGTCTCTACAAGGATGCCTGAGTGACCAGGGACACAGGAGGCAGGATGAAGAGTGACAGGGGTGGGCTCAGCTGACCCATTCCTGTTTGTGATGGTTAGCAGTATATGGATCTCCCCACCTTTTTCCCCTCTGATCTTGCACCCATGTGGGAGGGACGCATTTGCTGCAATGGACGGAAAAAGAGGGGGAAAAGGAGGGGAAAATGGAGGTGTGCCCATGCTTTGCTGGTTGAGAGGAGGCAGGGAACTGTGAGACACATATTTTAAAAGTGTGATTCTAGAATGTTAAAAAAAAAAACGGTGTGGTGGTGGTAGGGGGGTGGGTGGTGGTGTTGAGGTGGGGTAGAGTTAAACCTTTAGCTGTGCAAAATACACTCAGCCATCTCCCTGCCCAGGGGTTCCACAGAACTGAACATTTGCAATATGCTGGGCACAAGCAGTCCCAACTCATTTCACCAAATGCTGAAGGAAAGGGGAAAGGGACAATGGTCCTGTTTGAATGTTCTAGTTAACTGAAGAGTGAACTTGAAATCCATTTTGATCTCAATACTTTGAAGTGGCATGCCTTAGGAGGCCCCCCAGTGGTGAACACGACTGGGCTTTCTTTGCTGATTGCCCATCTGGCTCATATGCTCTGAAGAGGCCTCTGTCTGAATGTGCTTCAGCATGGACCTGAGATGGGAAGGACTGAGAGTAATTCTGGAGGCATTCCTTCATCATCTGAGATCCTTGTATCCCACAGGGCAATGTTCAGAGGAGTGGAAAGAATAGGATCCTTCTAGTCAAAATGCCAGGCTTTCCCACAAGAAGGGGCCAGAATGCTGGATCATCAGAGGGGCCTGCTCTCCACGGGCTAACTCCCTTGAAGATAAAATACACTGACCTTTGTCTTCATTTCCTCTTCTACGGTGTCACCCACGAAACTCTGCTTCAACTGTGCATCCCCTACTTGGAAGACTGGGGGCTGGAGCCCAATTTCTGTCCCGATGAACTGTCACTCTGGCTGTGGCCAGTGTCCCCGCGCCCCGTCATAAAACCCATTGGCTGATCCTCCACGCGGCCATCCAGAGATGAGGCCCTCGGGTTCACTGGAGGCTATAGGGTTGAGGAATGACCAACAGTCAAGTGCCTAAGAGTTGCCCCCTCTGGGTTAAAGAACTCTGGGAATTGCTTGCCTCACAGATATCTAAATCAGACATGATGGACTGAACTGGGTTCCTCCCAAATGCCTCTGTTGAAGCCCTACCACCAAAGTTGACTGTATTTGGAGATACAGCCTTTGAGGAGATAATTAAGGTTAAACAAGGTCCTAAGGGTTGGGCTCTAGTCCAGAGGGACTGGTGTCTTTAGATAAAGAGACTCCAGAGGACTCTCTTCACATGTGACAAAGGGAAGGCCATGTTAGGGCACAGTAAGAAGATAGCCATTTGCCAAGGACAGAGTTATTATGAGAAACCTACTCTGCTGGCACCTTGATCTTGAACTTGTAACATTCAGAACTGTGAGAAAAGAAAGAAGTCACATATTTCCCTGGAAACTAGAGGTTCCCCATCCTCTTGATAATACAAAGCCTGCTTAGGTTGTTTAAGACACCCAGTCTGTGGTGTTTTGTTATGGTAGCCCTGGCAGAGATAAGATACATAAGATAGCAGATGCCTCTACATGTGCAGTCAATGCTGTTATTTGTGTTAGTTATGTTCCATAGTCACCATGAGTATGGAATGCTAGACCACTGCTTCTAGGAGAAATACAGGATTAGGTTCCTGTGAGTCTCTGGTCACAACATTTCATAAGCTAGTCAATGCATAAACTTGTTTTATGTGTGTTTTTGTTTAGACACTGCATGAAGTATATTCTTGATTCATTTCCATTGAACTCACAGACAACAGCACTGCAGCTCGTGCCTAAACATGTGTTTTCTCCATTAGGCGCATCATAGCCTTCCTGTGCTTAGTAACCCTGAACAGGGCTTCAGCACTACGCTGGGGGCCATTTTAAGCTGTGAAATCATTAGCAAACGGCACACAAATGTGAAGAATGTGGGACTAAATATACCACCAAAAGGTCACTTGTTTACACTGTGAGAGCTGAAACAAAGTCAAGTGCTGCCTTGTCTGACCTCAACTGAGAATGTGTGTGTCAAATAACTCTATTTTTTTGCCACCATGCACTTGTTTGCAAATGACCACAAAAATGCTCCGAGCATTGATTTTGGGGTTACAAATATGATCTAGTGGTTAGGAGAATTTTCCAATACAGGATCTGCAAATAATTAGCATCACCTGTATGAAGGCCACAGTATAAGGCCTCAACAGGACACGATTTATATCCTCTTTGGAGTTCCAGAACTCATTGTTATGACCAAAGCACTCTTTTCAGTTCTCAGAATCCACAGTGCTGGGCTCTTGAAAAAAGACAGTAAGTGGAACTTCCAACTGCGCTGTAGGCCCAAGGCTGCTCATTTAACTGACAGGCATGAAGGGCTCCTCCTCAAAGAATTCCTATATAAGTTGCAAAGTGGTAAGTGGATCTGCTCAAGCTGTCACTATTGCTACAGGCATTGAGTTGTCTAAATTCATACCCCTGTGGGACTCCCTGCACCAGTCCCACACAGGTCCCTCAGTTGTCTTTATTGGCCCTGAAGGAGGATACCTCTGAAGTTCGTGGTTTTGATGACTACTTCACCATGTGGATTTCTCCCTTCTGGGCAAGTGCTTATTCCACTTACTAGGGAGGTACTTCTCAGACTTCCTAAATGTCTCACATCAACACCAAGGTTTCAATTGGTGTGAAGGCATGAAAGGGTGAATTATGGCACAAGGCTAAAATTAATATTATATGTTGTCTTGACATCTGGTAAAATTGGGAGGACCTTGAATGGCCTAACCACAAGTTCTTCCCACTATGTACCCGTGGATAATGTCCCCTGTCCAAGCAAGCCTCTCTATTAGACAGACAGGTACGATTCCTACTGATCCCTACCTGGAGGGTTTCCTTTCCATGCTAGATGTGGAATTACTCACACAAGCAGGTCACATGCTCCTCTGGAAGCCAGAGGTACCCCATCCTTTTGATACTACAAAGCCTGCCTCCTAGAGACCCTGGTTTATTCACTCTCTTCCTGAGTGCAACATCCATGTGGCCCTTTGTGGTGTGCTGCGTCCTCTTCTCTCAGGCTGTGAGTGTCGGTGACTCGTACATCACTGTCATGGCATCTGCCCAGTGTCAGGTGTTGTGCGTTTAGCCATCCTCATGACCCTGGGACAAGAACCCCTCCCTCATCAATGAGGTAAACAGGGTATGATCATAGCAGGGGTACAGGGTGATGGGCAAGACACAAAACACAGACATGAGGGACAGACACTTGTTTGAGTCCTGACTTTAGCCCATTTCCAGGGTGACTGTGTGTATGTTGAGGGACTGGGGGGTCCTTTTCAATGCCACCAATAGAAATTATTGCCTGAACTTCACTGGAGCCCAGACAATGCAATCTTTGGCTGTATGTTCATGTGGACTAAGTTAGGTGTTTTTTCTTAGTTGTTCTTGTGAAACTTTTGAAGATACAGGTTTTTGTCCACGTTTGATTTTAGATTTAGGTCTGTGAGTATCTGAAGAGATGTTAAACAGTCATCCACTTGCATGCAGATCATACAGAAATATGTATTTGTAGTGGCTATAAGATCCTGAGTTCTAGCACACAGGGAACATGTGGTTGGAAACAGGTGGGAGTGCATTAATTCAGGAATAATTTGTGCATGTACTTTGGAATATTGCAAAATGAAATTTTATGATTAAAGATAATTGGGAAGAAGTTTTTAAATAGCAAACCAGAAATTAACATGTACCCAGGGGGGTGAAGAAAGGTAATTGGCACGTTTCCAGGTAGACAGCTCTGCAGTGCCTACAACCCCACATACCAGACTGTGCTAGTGAACATGCGTGCCCGAGCACACGCACACGTGTACAGGCACACACACACACACACACACACACACACACACACTTGTAGGGACTGATGTTACTTGGTCAGCCTGTGAAAGAGCCCAAGTTACAGTGATGCCAGGTTCAAACAGAAGCTTTATTACTTCCTTTGTTTCTTGATTAACATCTGTAAGGAACAGGAGGAGCCAGGGAAAGCTAGCAAAGCTGCTTCCCTCTGGGCCAGAGAACTGGCACTCCTAGTGTTCTGAAAAGCAGCTCTTACAGGGCTTCACCCAGTCCAGCACCTGTCATGATATGGGGCTAAAGCCATCACTCCAAAGATATTGTGGAGTGAAGGAATGAGTGAGACACTGCTATTATTCTTTCATCCATCTGTTCTTAGAGCACTGGAATGGTGACAGACAACTAGGGAAGGAGAAGAGTTGGAGCAGTAAAGTCCCAAGGAGGCAGGGAAGTGGTTACTCCCAATGCTTTTCTTGCCATCCTGAGCGAATGAAGGACGACAGTGATGGGATATGGAGCTAAAGCCCATACTCCAAAGATGGCTTTTAGGCACTTTATCTGGAGGCTTCTTGTCTTAGTTTTGGCTACTCTGACACATACCGTAAGCAGGGGGGCAACAACAGGCATTTGCTTCTTATGCAGGAGCCTGGGAAGTCCCAAGATCAAGGTGCTGGCCAATTTGCTTCCTGGGTGAGCTCTCTTGCTGGCATATGGATGGCTGCTTTCTTGCTGTGTGTTCACAGGATGGAGACAGAGATTTCTGGTGATTCATTAATCCCATCATGGGGATCCCCCTTTCATGACCTCATCTAAGCCTAATTATTTCCAAAGGGCCCCACTTCCAAATATCATCACGTTAGGGTTTAGGCCTTTAGCATATGAACTCTGGGAGGACACAAACATGCAGTCCACAACACTTCTCTTTCAATTATCCTGTTAGAGCTGTTGGGAGACTTTAGCTAAGCCTCCATATGGATCATTGTTAGCACATATGGTGGACCCTCTGGGCAGATGAAGTATAAAAAGTTTCCTTCCTCTGGGCTGCATCCCTGTGCAGGTAAGGGGAACGTAGACTGCATTTCAGCTCCCACTTGCTCTTTTAGCTGGGAGCCATCAGACAAGGCTCTGTGCTGGCCCTTTAGGGTCCCTAGGATTCCGCCAAAAGGGAGGGAATTGCCAGAGCGGCACTGAGTGATCTAGAATGACAAGTATGACCCTGGGACTGGTAGGGGGTGGCGGTGGCATGGGATCCCTGTCTGCCTAGCCCCGCTGGGGTTTGTTAACTGCCTAATACAGCTTCCATCCTCTAAAAGCATGTGGGAGGCCTGAAAGGCTGTAATAAAGAACTGTGTCTATGGTAACCCCTGCCACTACATAGCCTTTATTGGGGCTTGTTCACAATAGCCCTGAATGCCAGACATTCACTCACACATGAATGTACTTAAACATTAACATTCCCCGACACACGAACATGTTCACATATTAGTTCATCCACAAGTGTACATTTCTGTTTTCACTTACATTCACACATAAACATACACACATCCTCCATTTCACATATGAACATGATCGCACACACCCACAAACACAACATTCACTCACACACACTCACAAAGTCACATAGAACGCCCTCACATTTATCAAGAAACGGGAGTACCTCATGCATTCACATAGTCACTTATGCATGTACAAGTTCACACATTCACACAGTCGATGTACTCCTAAGCATTGACACATTCACACACCCCAACATGTACTCACACATATGAATATGAGCACACATTCACACACAGAAGGCTCATATTCACTCATACAACCATACACAAACACACACACTCACACTTGTACATGAAAACACATGGACACACTTACGCTATCACTGCCACACAAACACACATTGCATTACACACAAACATGGTCACACTCACTCACACAAATGAACATACACATTAACATGCCAAGACACATATGCATATTCATTAACTCACGCACACATGCTCCTATATTCACTCAAACTTGCATTTTAAAAATATGCACACATATCGGCATTCTCATGCATTTACTCAAACATAAATATCCTTGCACATTGACTCAAACACAAATACAGAGCATACATTCCCATAAGAACACACACGGATATGCTTACACATTCATTCAAACACATGAACATGCTTACATGTATATACACTCACATATAATCATTTGCACACACCACACGTGAAAATGTTCACACATGGCCACTATTCACTCACATGTTCACTCACACATGGCAATGCTTCCAAATTCACTCACATAGACTCATAAATGCTCAAAAGCATATACTCATATTCACTTACACAAGTTTGCTCATGCTCATCACAGAGCTCACACATTCACTCACACAGGTATGCTCATAAACCCACATGCACATTCTCACATATTATCACAAAAATACACACACATTAACAAGACCACACAAATGAACAGTTACGCATTCACTCACTCATGCCACATGCATGCACATGCATTCATTCAGACTTGGTCACACATTCATTCACATACAGACATGCTCATATATGTCCACAGTTATGTACTCAGGCATTTCCTTACTTTCTTATGTTAACACTCTCAAATAGTGTCAATTCATATATTATCACAAATAATTATGCACACACTTACCACAAAACTCACACATTTACTTATGTACATAGATATGCTCACATACCCATGCTTGTGCATTAGCTCGTGGAAATATATGCACACTTTAACATGCTCACATAAACACACTTATTACACATCCACTCATACACATGCATATGCTAACATTCATGCACCTACTCACAAATTCACTCATACATATGAACGGTCACATTCACTAAACACACCAACTTATACTTGAACAGGCTCCCACATTTAGTCTCCCATGCACATAGTCACATTCACTTGCACAAACATGCTCACACATCACTCACAAAAACTTGCACACACATTCACTCAATTGAATGTGCTCACAAATTCACAAACACAGTCATTGTCACAGATGCTTGTGTGCACATACTCATTCACTTATACATGCACATTAGCACACTCATAAATAGGAATGTGCTCACACATTTATGGACACACAGACATGCTCACACTCACCAAAAATTCACATACCCACAGATACACACATGTGCTCACAAATTCATTCATCCAAATATACTAATACCTTAAAAAACCATTCAAATAAACATGCTTACAAATTACTCACACCCATGAACATGCTAATATCCATGTCCATGGTCACCTACTCACTCATACTCATGAGCATGCACAAACATTTACCTAATCACATCCATGTACTCCTGTTAACACTCATACTTCAACAGGCTCACACTGGACACTGTTGTATAAAGGAGCCCATAAAGATGGTCTCTGTTTATTGGCAGTATGTTGACTAGGTTCACCCATTAGCTCAAAAGCTGGCCAGCACCAAGCTCAAATTTTTACACATTAAATTGTTTAAGATCTATCCCAAGTATATCCCAAATAAGGAACTTGCCTGTTTTGCATATGATGTAAAACTGCCCCCAACATTTGCTAGCCGTTGGTAAGGTAAACCCTGTAGCTATTAAAGACCTCAAGACACTCATGCCCTTCAGCAGTCTCTGACCCAGAGACTCCTCATTGTGCTGCTGAGTGGCATCACCTAGACACATAAGTTCCCACTCTGATCCTGTTCTTCCCTTGGAATTCCCTTGCTTTCTCCTCCTTCTGAGTTGTGGCTCTCACACAGTAGCCTCTGGAAGGTCTCCTGTTGCAAGGAACTTCCCCTGCATGCAAACCTGTGAAAGCTTCCTCCAAATAAAGGTCATTGTGTGCTCCTGCCTTCTCATTGTCACATTTCTTTTCCTCTTGATCATCTCCCAAATCCCTCATACTCACTGCTAGTGGTGAGAGGAAAGGGAGGATTTTGGTGGTGATCAGAAATTCGATATAGGGTCCACCCAGTCAGTAGGACAATCAGTTGGCAAAATGATCCTGGACAGCCTTAAATGGCTAGGACTGAAAATTTGGAATGCCTCCACTGCAGTTTGGCATGGCATGCCTCTGTGCTGTATTACGCTCTGTATTTCTTATGGTCTCCCCCTGTGCCTCCTTTGCCTGACCAAGCAGTAAGTAGCACCAGCTTTTGCACCTACTCATGCCATTGCAACTGACTTTTGGGGGCGGAGGCACTGATCTCCTTGAGGATGGTCAGCCCACCCACCTGCATCCCTCAATAGGAAGGCACTGGACATTGTAAGACTCATGGGTCTGAATAGCAAAAGGGGAGGAATGTATACCTCCGGGTGGATAGTGCACTTCCTCTGGGTGGAGAGTATGCTACCTCTGTTCCCATAATGGGCAGTAGCAGGAGGAGCTCCCTGCAGCTGACCTGGTGATTTGCGGTACTCTGAGAGGAGAGGATATCCTTGTCCCTAGGGACAGCTATGGCAGGTAAATTAGTCAGTAAGTCAGAGGTGTTAGGCCAAGGAAAGTCTCTTAAGACACCTGTGTAAACAGCTAGCCTGCCTCTGCTGCAGTCTTATTTGGATCTGCTGTTGCAGGTGGCATCATCCTACTCGTTCCTCTGAAGGAGGCGGGAGATCCCAATCCCTGGGCTGAAACCTAAAGCATTGCTTAAAGTGACTGAGCGCAAGGAAGTTTATATTCCTGCCCCTTCTGGGACTCTGAAGGAGGTGGCTGTCCTACTGACAAGTGTTCCAAACTATGACACGTTTGTTGGGCTCTGCTCATATTTGGTTTTCAGCAGAGCAGCACCTGGTGAGAAGGTGGGAACTTTAATACAAGTTGAGACAGACTGGAGGACCCGGGGGAAGAGGACTGGTGCCTTCTAGAAGAAAGGGCAGCATGATACCATCATGAAAAATAATGAGGATTATTTACCCTCTGCTTTGCTGGTAGTTACCCACGAAGTAATAAAGACAAAAAAGACAAAAGGGGAGGGCCAAGGAAGTGAGGTCGGTTTTCAGCTGGAGGACGAAATACGTCCTCTCAGTTGCCTCTCCTTAAGGACCTAGCCGGAGAACCAAATGAATAAAAGGGCCGTCTGGCTGTATAGAACTTACCTGGTGGGAAGTGAGCTCCACCTAGTGAGGGCTGAAATTAAACAACTGACTGCCATAGTATGGAATAGAAAAACAGAGTCCCTACTGAAAAATCCCATACAATTAGTGCTGAAAGTAGCAAGGGGCAAATGACCTCAGAGGAGGCTTTGGATTCCAATATATAATGTTTTCCTTTGAGAGTTTTCCCAGGGTCATCACGAGGCCTAAGAGGGTGGGCAACATTTCAAGAAGTAAAAATCTGTACCTTGTTGACATGGATTTTTATCACTTGGAATGCTGCCCACCCTGTGTTAGGCCTCATAACAACTGTGGGCAAACTCTCTAAGGAAAACGTTAGACCCCCTTCAGCTGAGAGTGTCCGAATGGGCTTATCAGGCAATAGGTGGCATGAAGCTTGGTGACTAGGCAAGTCTGAGGAGGCTCAACTGAGTCCTCAGTCCACCCAGTTGTTTCTCACAGGGGACTCCTGAAAAGTGTAAGTGCTCTTTCCTGGCAGTGATGGCTTATGCTGAGACAATTTAAGAGGACGTAGCTGTGCCATATTTAACAGATTCATGAAAAACGAACTCAAGAGTTAAGTGCTGCCTGTTAATTCTACAAACAATACCCCACCTGGCTTAAATCAGAATTACTATCAACAGCCAGACTGCCCCCTTCCTGGACCACAAAAACCACTTACAACCAGGTCCCATCTTAAGCGTGACCCCTGAGATGAACAAGAGAGGTTGGATTGGACCCTAAGGGACACAGGGAGACCCAAATTAGATGGTCTCTGGTAAATCCATGGAGCACTTGAAGTGTTTACCAGAGTTAGATTACAATCCAGGAAGGTTTCTCCTTCAGACAGCCCTGCCTTTCATGCCTGCCCGTGGTGTCTGCCAGTGGCAAGGACCCACCCCTGCATCGGGATCTGATGGTCGCAAAGCAGGCCCCTTCTGGCAGACATCCACCCTTTTAACACATTAACTGTAATTTGTGCTCCAGAATATTCCAACATTGGCTAGCTTTGATGGACACAGGTACTCCAATCTCCCTAATCCCAGGAAGTACTCATACTTTAAAGGGATTCCCCCCAGGAAATGAGTGTCTTTAGGAGGATTGATTAAAAGGGTAATTCTCTGCTTAACTGTTAAAATTGGCCCAGTTTTGCTAAAAGATTCCTCTATCCTGTTTGGTCTCCAGAAAAAAAGACTTCTCCCATTATTGGAACCTTGTTCCTCAGTCATCAGGTAACCTCATGAAACAAGCCTAAGGCTTTTATGCTACTGGTGGACACTGGCCAGTGGGAAGCAGCTAACGTTCCTCTGCCTGTGCAAGGGGTAAATGTGGCACAGTAGTGGCTAAGGGAAAGCACTGAAGGATTATGGCTTGTCATAGCTGACTTCGTTAAAGAAAGGATACTGATTCCCACCTTTCAGTTCCACAGTGTGGCCTGTGCTTAAAGCCACTACTAATGAGTGGAGGCTATTTATAGACTATAATTCGTAAAACAAGGCTGTTCCCTTTATTAGATCACCTTCACCAGATATTGTCATCTTAATGAATGACATTCAAAATAGCATTGGTGAATGGTTCAGAGTCATAGACTAGGCTAACATGCTCCGTTCACTAAAAATTCCATAGGAGAGTGAAAGACAATTTACTTTCACCTTTGAAGATCAACAGTGTACCTTTTCCCAGTTGCCTATGGGGTACATCAATAGCCCTTTGATTGCACATGGGATTTGCAGATAGGACCTAGATGCTTGCCCTGACCCCTGCTCCCCACCAAACGCAGCTTTGGCACTACATTGATGACATCCTCTTCACAGACCTAGTCAGGACTGTCTCACAGGCCATCACAACCGTGAGTGAACACCTCACTGAGAGTGGATGGGAAGTTGCCCCCTGCCACCCGCAATAAGGTACAAGGCCCCTCCTAGTCTGTTAAATTTCTGGGCTACGTTTCAAACTCAGAAGGGTGAAATAGTCCTAATCTAGCAAAAGAACAGCTTCTAGTGCTGTAACCTTTTGGCACTAACACATTCCTCACATCAACTATTTGCTGGCCCCCATCTATTGAGTCACCTGTAAGTCTTTCTCTACCTGCTCAGCATCAGGCACTAGATAAATTAAAGAAGGCTATCGTATCACTTAAGCTTTCCCACTAGTGCTCTAAGAGCAGGGCTTACATGTAGAAGTTTTGGTCACCCTAAAATTCGCTTCCTGGAGCCTCTGGACCAAATGGACAGGTAAACGTATATTATCCATGGGCCTTTGGTATAAGTGACTCCCAGACTCAGTGCAAAGGTATTTGTCACTAAAGAGGTAACTTCACAAGAACACAAATTCACTGACAATAGGGGCACAAATACATACATTCAGATGCTCCCTCTCATCCATCCATTTTCTCCAACACATGAACAAAATCTCAAACAGGAACATGCTTACATAGATACACACAGAGATGCTCACACTCACCAGAAAGTTTAGACCTTCATTCATACATAGATACACTGAAATACACACACATATACACACTCACCAATTGCTCAAGTAATATATTCACACATTAGCAAGCTCAAACAAATGGGCATGATACACATTTACTTCACATAACATGCTATCATCCATGCATGTGCTCACAAATTCGCACATAGAAAAGAACACACACATTTATGCCCACATTCAAATATTGTCACCCTCCCAAAGTGTCATGTACAGTTCACTTATTTACTCTCAGGAACACACATGCTCACATATATGCATACACTTAAGACATTCACCCACTGTAACACACAGTTCACTCACTAAGAATGTACATATTGACAAATTTAATATTCCACAAAAACATACATGCATCACATCCTGATGCACACACATTCACTCAGCCACACAAATGTGCCCACACCACATTCACTCACAAGAACATTATCACCCATTCAGACACACGTATCATGGTCACAAATTAACTCACACATAAGACATATTTACTACTGTTAAACCCACACATTAACTTAACTGTGAAAATTATTTTCGTCACTAACAGTAACATGCTCACATATTGACAGGCACAGGAATATGGTCTCACTCACCAGAAGGCTCACACGTTGACTTCCACACCTAAAATACATCCACTCACACACATATACACATACTCACACATTACCTAACTCAACTCCATTCTCACATTAGGAAGATCACATAAAAAATACACTCACTACACAGGTGCATGGTCACATACATGTAAATGTTCACAAACTCATACAGATGAGCACACAAAACACATCAAATTTTGCATGATCTAAGACTCTCACCCATAAACCAACTCCAGACATAAATTGTCACACATTCTCACATACATACACATGCTGAAACATTTGTGCACTCACTAAACACATTCATACTCACTCAATTTCTTAAGCATGCCCATAAATTCACTCACACAGGGGCACAGATATGTACATTACATGCTTCCCTCACTACCTCACTTATCCATGTATGTTAACATTAAGCTCAAAGTCTGGAAGATGATCTCACATAGTCACTCACATATAAATATACATACTCACTGTGAAGCTCAAACTTTCATCTACACATATATACATTATATGTATTCACATTCTAATGCTCACATTTCACTCACACAGTCTACTCACATTAACAAGCTGAAACAAGCATGATACATATTTGCATACTCAAGCCAAGATGGTTTCATAAAAATATCCATGTTTAGAAATTCATGCACACACATAAATACACAAATAGTTACTTCAGTACTTAAGGATTGTCATATGAACGCTCATGTGCAAGTAACTGTTATTCACAAAGGTACTGCATATATATGCATGTGTATACATATGTGTATATACATATATACATACACATAAATATGCATGACCTCACACATGCACTAACTCACATTAGTGCCCTTATAGTTACTCAAATGACAGACAAATTTACTGTCATATGTGGACACACTCACATATACTCACACATGCTCATACATGCACTCAAACATGTACTCACACTTCACTTCCATGAAGATTGTCACACATTCAATCACAAATGAACATGATCACAGATTTACTCATATACCTGACATACTTATTACATTTACATATAATCACATATCTACCCATGTCATTTGCACAAACAGGAGTTTGTGGCATGTCATAGGCACATCAAAACAAACATTCTCACACTTAAGAAGAAGGTCACAAATGATTTAAACTAAAAAATGTAGCATATTCACTTACACATACTTCTGCACATTTCCTTACACAAATATATTCATATTCAATTATCACGTAAAACACATGTATGCAGTGATCACACACGAATATGCTAGCATGCACTAAATGCTCACAAATTCAGTTATACAGCTAAGCACACACAAAATATGCACTTATACAGATTTCTTAACATAAAACCCTCACCCATGGAGATGTCTAGGCTGGCATGTGCATACAGTGAGACAACGAATTTGACTGGATCTGTACTGTTGGAACTCAACCAGGAGTTGGGAGGGGTGCAAGTTGTAGCACCCCAAAATCTCATGACTATAGACTATCTATGGTTAAAAGAACATATGGGATGTGAACAGATCCCAGAAATGGGCTGCTTTAATTTGTCTGATGGTTCAAGTACAGTTGGAAAATATCCATCATATCATAGATAAATTTTCACAAATGCCTAGGGTGCCTAAATGGTTTTCTTGGCTTCACTGGAGATGGCTGGTAATTATAGATTTGCTTTGTTTATGTCACCGTATTCCTATTATGTCAATATGTGTGTGCAAATTAGTTAGTAGTTTAAAACCTATACATACTTAAGGTACTATACAAGAAGATATGTCAAAGAAATAATCAATCCTCCCAAGTTTCCTTCATATGCTACATCTATAGCTTTTCTTCTTCCTTCCTAATTACAAACTTTAAATAGAATTCGTGCCTCATATCGAATTTACCGAGTATCATAATTCCTCCAGGTGGTAAAGATACCTCGAGACAAGTGCTGGGCATAGAAGCCACAGGGCATAAATCTGCAAAGAAGTAAAAAGCTAACCTTTGCAAACAATATGGCTTCTCTCTCACTTACCAACTTTACATTTCCCTGTATGGCCCCGGAAGATGACTGGTTAGCCAGAGACGGGTAAGATTCCTCAAGGGAGGAACAACCTAAGACAGGCACAGTCGCAGGGGGGCCATCAGGTGAGAATTTGGGGATCAACAGAGGTGAGGCTCAGAACCTCACCCCCCCTGCTTTGAGAGAAATCTTCTGCATCCGTGGATGTTTTGCTGCCCTTGTCTAGCCTGGATTAATACTTAGTCCATAGGCACACACCTGATCATCTGATCATCTACATTTGCCTTCTTACAGCACTAAACTATGTTTTCTACCTTTATCTTGCATCTACCTACCACTTCAGCATTTTATTAAAAATAAAAATAATAATAATAATAGGAGAAATGTGGGATCAACATATAAATCAAGTACAAAAATCAAATGAATATTCATATTTGACCTGATGGTTTATAGGTCATATTGCATGATCAAAACCGAAAGTTTCTGTGATGACTGCCCTTGTACTGTTCACCATGTAAGAATTTATTCACTCTGTAAGAATTCGTTCACCATGTAAGAACTTGTTCGTTATGCTTCAGAAGATTGGAGACTGATGAGAATTAGGCTTGAGATGGATTAATGATTGTACATTGAGCATTGACCCCCCTATACTGAATTTTATTGTTGTTAACAACCATTTGATCAATAAATATGAGAGATGCCCTCTCAAAAAAAAAAAAAAAAAAAAAAAAAAAAAAAAAAAACCCTCACCCATGAAAGGCTCATATATACTCAGTAACTGATAGACATGCGCCCCCACACACATTCACTTACTAGCAAAAAGCATTCACACATTAACTCACAGGAGCATGCATGTGAATTCACTCTCACACACAAACACAGATACACTCATTCACATACCCTGACGTATTCATTCCTTCATACAAGCATTGCTCAGAGTCCATGATATGAGCATGCTGACAAATTCACATACGTGGAGCCATAAATAAATTAAAAAAAATAAATAAATGTTTACATGTGTGTATAAATAATACATATATGACTGTGTATGTCAGTAAATTATATGTATATATAAATTATAAAAATATATTACACAAGCACATACACTCAGATTCTCTAACACACCCACTCACTGTTCATGCACATTAACATGCTCACAATCAGGAACACACTCACATATACACTTGCACACAAATGTCACACTCATCACAAAGCTCAAAAATCCACTCACATAGGCAGACTCATAAGCACTTACACTCACATGCTCACATTTCACTCATATACTCAGACTTCAATAAGCTCACATAAACAAACACAATAAACCTTCACACTTACATGAATATGCCACCATCCATGCACATGCTCACAAAATCACAATATACATGAGTGCAAGCAATATTTATTCAATACTCACATACAAACAATTGAAACACAAATACACTCTAAGACATTTACATGTTTACAAGTCACACTTACAGTGTACATACTCATATATACACACACACTCACTCACATGAACACCCATAGCATTCACTCAGCCATATGAACATTCTGACTAAAAAAAACTCAATAATACAGACACATTCACATTTACACCTACATGCTCACACCTTCACACAAATATGCCTCACTGACTTCCATAAGCATGGTCACACATTGACTACCTAACGTGAACATGTGACAATTTCACTGACACATGTGTGCAGGGATGCTCATATACACTGACACATTCACTCCTTCACAAAAAAAAGTTGAAACAATCACATGACCATGATTACAAACTCTCTCATGGGGCACAAACATAAATACACATATATACACACACTGCAATGCTCCAGTTTACCTAGTCTCTTTTCACCCTCAGGAACATGCTTATGTATACTCTTGCACACAAATAGGCTTATGCTCACCACATAGTTCAAAATCCATTAATGCACAAACTCACATGCACTGTTACGTGCTCACATTTTGCCAACACACAGTATACATTCACATTGATATGCTCACAGAATGGACATAATACACAATCATACATTCACATGAACATGCTATCAGCCATGCATATGCTCACAAATTAATGCATATACATGAATATATACATTTACTTCACCACTCAAATATCCTTCCACAGGCATACTCTGAGACATGTACAAGTTCACATACTCATTTCCAAAAATGTACATGCTCACATATATGTGCAGGATCATACACTGACTGACATTAACATGATTATAATTTACTCACTCCAGTGAACATATTGACAAATATCTAACATACATAGACATACTCTCATATTTACACATAAACATACATTCAGTCACTCACACAAACATGTCTACAGCTCACTGACTCACAGCAGTATCCCACATTCACACACATGAATATGATAAAAACATTCATTCATACACCCTACATGAGGTTTATAGACCCACAATCCCACCTTTTCTTACACATGCAGTGCCATTGTCTCAAATGGAAACATACTGACATACTCACTTGCACACAAACATGCGTACAGTCACCAAGAATCTCAAATTCACATAAGGCATTAAACACTTAAATTTCCTTACACACATTATCTTACTGAAATATACTCACACTTAAACAAGATAACAAAAGAAACCCATTGTATACTCACTACACACAAACTCGCTAACCTGTCTGCCCACGCTCACAACCCATATGTACTATGAGTACAACAAAATATTCACTTAAACGCAAAATTTTGCTCACAACTCACAACAAAACACTATGGAGAGGTTCACACATGCATTGTTACACAGCGACTTACTCACATACATACACATACTCAACATTCATCCCTCACAAAACAAGTTTAAGCTTTTGTGCTTTGAAATGTGTCCACAATGTCATTCATATTCAGGGACATATACATTCAAACACACACTGTCACATTGACTCCTTCACACAGACGTGGTGACATTCACTCAATCACATGACCATACCAACAAATTCATTTACATGATGACTCAAGTATGTATACTCAAATGCTCCCACTCACACATGTACACTAACTTTGTGATAATCAGGAACATGCTCATGTGGACACTCAGACATAAATGTGCTCACATCACCTATGAAGTTCAACTATTCATTCAGAAAAGAAAACACACACATGCCCTTATAACTCATATTTCACTCACAGAAATACATTCAACCCATTAACTGATTCACAGTAATAAACTGATGCACATTCATTAACTCACGTGAGTGCACTAACATCCATGCATGGTCACATATGTAAACATACACTTGAATGCACATTTATGTCAACATACTCAGAGATGTACAAATTCACATATTCACCTAAAGAAGATAAATGCTCACATATATGTACATACTTATACATTCACTTATTCATAGCAATGCAATTCACTATGCAAATGTGTATACTGATAAATTTACCCATATGCATACATTCATATCCAAATGGTCACATATTCAGACACACAAAAATTTCCACACTTCACTCACTCATGAGTAATTACATGTTCATTCACACTCATGAAAGTGATTACAAATTAACTCACATTTCAGATATACTCACTACAGTAATACGCACATTCAGTTACCCATCCAAATTATGGTTGTCACAATTACTCATAAATTCACCTACACACAAATATAGTCACACTCATCAAGCAGCTCAGAAATTCAATTATATTACATAACTACAGTTACCTTCACTTACATACATGTTCACAAGTTACTTTATTGAAATACATTCACATATTAACAAGATCACTTGAAAAACAAACTTACTGGCTCAGTACTCAGAAATATGCTAACATGCATGTACATGCTTATACATTCCCTTATACAGATGAGCATACAAAAGTGTTCACTTTAGGTAAACATACAGATTTACACCCAGAAAAACACTCCTGCCCATGAACAGAACACATATGCATTCACATGAACACACTGACACATTCACTGCTTCACACAGACATGCTCAAATATTTGCTCAAGCGACCATGCCCACAGATTTTCTCACAGTGGGATACAAATATATACACTCAGATGTTCCCATTCATACTTTCACTTACACATCATTCACATTCTCAAAATCCAGAATGTGCTCACATGGATGTGTGCACACAAACATGCTCACATCCACCTCAGGCCTCACTTACTCACAGGGGAAAATACACTCACATGTCCTCACATGTCCATGCTCATGTTTTACTCATGCCAATATGCTCACAGTATCTTAACTAGCTCAAAACGGTATTCACCCACTCACAAAACATGCTAACATCTATGCACATGGTCACAAATGCCAGGATGCACTTGAACACACAACAAACATTTAACATCAACCCTCAAATACTAATGCATAGTATACATAGCAACAGCAACACATTCTCAGATGTACATATTCACATATGCATTTGTATGAATGGATAAGCTCACATATATCCACACGTTCATTCATCTACTAACATTAGCATGCATACAATTCACCATTAAAACTCACATAGTGACAAATTTACCTATACCTATACACATATTAACATACATTCATCCTCAGATACTCATTCATGTACTTACACAAAGTTTCCCACACCTCACTTACTCATGGGAGCAAATTCACACATTCACCCACCCATAAGAGTGATTACAAATCCACTCATATTCCAGACATGCTTACTGTGTTTGTAAGTACAAACCTACAAATTCATTTACTCATGAAAGTTTGCACTGCCATAAACAATAAGATGTTCACAAATATAACTGCACACAATCATGCTCACACTTACTTCAAAGCTCACAAATTAACTCATTTATATAAAAAACATCACATTTACCTACACATGGGCAAAATTACCTTTTCCTAATAGAGTCACTTATTAACAAGGTCACAAGAAAACACACCTACCCATGCACTGTACAGAAATACACTAACATGGATCATGTGCTTACAAGTGCATTTATTCAGATGAGCATACATAAAGTATTCTCTTTAAGCATGCAGATTCATATCCAAGAGTACTCTCTCACCCATGAACAGGTTACATATGTGCTGGCACAGTTAGGTGTGCTCACATACATACACTCACACATTCACTGACTCACAGAACACTCATTCTCAAAGTTGCCCACCAACTCATTCTCATTCAGGCACATATACATTCACACATATATACTGACATATTCACTCCTTAACACAAGCAAGCTCAAACATGCACTCAATGTCATGCCCATGCCCATAGATTCAGTCACACAGGAACACAGATATATACATTCAGATGCTCCCCCCCACACATTCACTTACACACTCACACTAGCACTCTATAAATCAGAAACATGTCTATGTAGATATTTGTATGCAAATGTATTCATATCCTCTATGAAGCTCAAATATTCACTCATAGAAAATACACTCACATGCACTCACACACATATTCATATTTCACTCACACAAATACAATCACCTGTTATCCAGCTCACAGCAGTGAGCCTGATAACACAGTCACTCACACAAACATACTGAAAGGAAAGGAGCGACACATAGCAGCAATTCACCGGAGAGTTCCGCTTTATTAGGGAAAGGTGCTGGGTTATATAGGAGGGGGCATGATTGATTGAGGTGTCACTTCTACGGGGCTGGTGGCTGTTGGCTAGGTGCTGGGATTGGGAGGGGGGCAAGAGGTGATTGGGCTTCAGGTGGCGCCGGCGGGAACTGAGGACCCCGAAGAGAAGCCGGAAGTTTGCCATCTTACTGGTGGGGACCCTTCATTCCCCCCTTTCTCCTCTATGGGTTTGTGGACGTTGCTTTCTCTCTGGCTGCTTCCTGCTGAACGGGCGGAGAAGGGAGTGAGGGCTTGAGGATTGGGAGGAAAGGGTTGATAGGACTCCCCGCAGTAAGGACGAGTAGATGTGGACTTCTTCAGGTTTGGAAATCAATGAAGGTTCCCTGTAACCATAGGTTGGCCAAGAGGATATGGGTGTCAGGAGCCAGGCGTCTGCGGCTATTGTTTCCAGGAACAGTTTCCAGTGGAGAGAGGGGTCCATCTCAGCGTGTGGTGAGGAGGTCACGTGAGGGTGAGGGATCTTCTGTGGCCAGAAGCTGGTAGTTCCTGAGTAAAAGCTGGTTGAAAGCTTGATTAGAGATTTTTCCGACTTGGGATTTGATGAACTTTATTATACAGGGTAAGAAGAGACAGGCGAGAAGAATGATTATTATGGGGCCTGCAATGGGCCAGAGCCAGGTGAGGAGGGGGTTTGTTAGTATTGAAGAGAATGGGTTGGAATTGGAAGCAGAGTGGAGACTGGAGGCAAGGGCGGTGAGTTTGGTAATGTCAGTTTCTACAATGCCAGATTCGTTGATGTAATAGCAGCACTCTTCCCGGAGGAAGACGCAGGTGCCGCCCTTCTCGGCTGTAAGCAGATCTAGGGCCCGCCGGTTTTGAAGGGTGACTTTAGCTAGCGAAGTGACCTGTCTTTGGAGAGAGGCTAGAGAATCGGCAGTGGATGTCAGGGCTCCCTCAAGTTTCGCGTTGAGATCTCTAACTGCCTATAGAGAGTGACCCAAGGCTTCTCCTGAAAACCCTGCCCCAATGGCTGAGGTGATCAAAGAGCTACTGACCATGATGGGAAGGAAAGCAGCTCTTTTTGTGCGCGAGGGCAAGGGAGGTTGGAGCTCAAGGAATTCTGCCATGCTGTAAAGTGTTAACTGTGGGATTAGGGTGACGAGAATGCAGGGTGTATCGGAGTTGAGAGGCAGTGAGTTGAAAAGACTGCTATTACACTAAAAGAAGTGTCCCGGTTGCGTAAAAGTCTTAGAGCCGGAGGTAGGGGTGTAGATAGAGAGGCAGTGAAGTGCGCTGGAGGGGGGTGGAGTTGGGCCTACACAGTGGTGGATGGTGAGATTATCTGCGTATTCTGGTTCCCATAGGGGTATGTCTGCCAGGGGGCAGAGGGGTTGTCTTTCTGCATGGAAGGAGTAGTTGGAAATATTAAGGGGCACGGCGGCCAGCAGTGGGCGCTGTAGTGATGCGCACAAGAAACAATTGGCGGTGTTAAGGGTGTGGTTGAGAAAGATGGTGGTGTCCTGAATGAGCTATAATGAAGAGTAGGAGAAATGGGAAGAGGGGTGGGGATAAGAAGATGAAGAGGCACTATCAAGAGTTTGGGTAATGACTTTTTCGGAATGTCGGCTATCTGATGCAACTTGAGAGATCTGGGAATGAGAGGGAGCATTCTTTCGAGAGATATGAAGGGTACTGTGGGGGGTCGAGGACTCTCTGTAGTAAACTGAGGCTGTGACTCTGGCAGCCCATCGAGATCCCAGGGATCTGGGATTGATAAGGAGAATGAGCTGTTGGGATATTTCATGAAACGGTTGGAGGAGTAATACTGTGGGTACTGGAAGTCACCCATGTAGTGAATGGCGCAAGACTAGTAGGGACATCTCCCGTAGGTGTCTGGCCATCGCCTGCAATAGGCTTGTTTTTGGTCATAGAGGAAGCAGAGGTAGGGAGAATAAGGGGAGCTGCTAGTGAACACTTCGGTGGAGGGAAGAAAGTGGAGGTATAAAGGCTCGGAGCAGCTTTTCAGAGGGCAGTCTGGTGTGGCAATGAGGGCAGTAACTTTTGTTTGATGCTGTGTGTAAGTCTGTCTGACTTTGAATCGCCATACAAAGGAGGCTGGGGTGGCGGGGAAGACAATAGGAATGAGGAAAAAAAGGCGAGAGAGCAGTAAAGGAGGAAAAAGTCATGATTCGGGTATGGATGGCAAAGGGGGTGAACGGGATTTTGGAGGAAAGAGGACAGTAAGGTCAGGAGTCTGGAGGGAGGGAGAGTCTGTAAACTTTTGTAAGTTAAGAGATCTTTTAGGTGATGTGGGGACAGAATGGTAAGGGGCGCCCTGAATGTCAGTTTATGAGCTTCTTCCTGCAAGAGCTGTCTAGCGGCTAATGCTCGTAGGCAGGGGGCCCATCCCTGAACTGTGGGGTCTAATTGCTTGGAGAGATAAGCTACTGGGGGGCAAAGGATGGGCCATAATATTGGCCTAGGACTCTTAGAGCTTGACTGGACCTCTCATGAATGTATAATGAGAAGGGCTTCGACAAATCAGGAAGATGGAGAGCTGGGGCTTCCACAAGGGCTTGACGGAGCTTAATGAAGGAGTGTCGGGGTGAGGAGGATAATGGTTTTTTAGGGGGGCTCTTGCTGAGGTTATATAGGGGTCTTGCCAACAGGGTGCAGGGAGAAGTTAGGGATCTACGTTCTAAAATATCTAGCTAGGCTTAGAAAGGGCCTAGAAAGGAAAGGATTTTTGTCTTGGTTTTGGGAATGGGCAGGTCAGAGAGGAGCCATTTTCTGTCTAAGGTAATGGACTTTCTTTGTTGAGATAGAAGGAATCTGAGGTAAGTGAAAGGAGGGGAAGAGATTTGAGCTTTGACGGGGGATACTCGGTAACTTCTGGAAGCTAGAAGGTTAAGTAGGGAGGCAGTGTCAAGTTGAGACTGTTCCCACGAGAGACTGCAGAGTAGAAGATTGTCTATGTATTATAAGGTGGACTTGGAGTGATCATGATGAAACTGTTTGAGGTCCTGAGCTAGGACCTGTCTAAAAATATGGGGACTATCTCGGAAGCTTTGTGGCAAAACTGACCAAATGAGTTGTTTAGAATGTCTTGTGTATGGGTCCGTCCAGGTGAAGATGAAAAAATCTTGGGAGCAGGGGTCTAGAGGGATAGAAAAATGGGTCTTTGAGATCTAGGACTGAGAAGTGGGATGCTGAGGCTGTATGGATTTGGAACTAAGGGATGGATAGGGACAATGGCTATGTTGATGAGGCGAAGGTCTTGGACAAGGCGGAAAGATCCGTTGGTTTTTTTAACAGCTAATATGGGGGTATTAAATGGGGAGTGAGTGGGTCTGCTTGAATGATGGGTTGGAGGCCTATGAGGGCTGAAGTGGTTAGGGGGTATTGGGCCTGACAGATATACTGAGAGGGGTCACATAATTTGATAGAGGCAGGGGGACATAGGGCCACGGAGGGGCTTGTAATGTCCCAAACTTTGGGATTTACAGGGTGTATGAGGGCAGAACCGGAGTTTTCATTGGGTAGAGGGGGGTCATCGGCCATGAGGGCCATCAGAAAGGGAGTACTGGGGGCTGTGGGAGTGGATATAGTTATGGAAACGTGGAGGAGGGAAAGGATGTCTCGTCCTAGTAAAGGGATGGGACACTGGAGCATAACCAGGAAGGAGTGGGAGAAAGGTATGGGATTGTCTTGGATTGTGCATAAAAGGGTGGGTGGGGGGTTTAATGGGAAAATCTGTTTACCTCCTACTCTGACTATAGGAGTAATGGCTGGCGTGGTAGGGCCCCGGTATTCTCACAAGACTGAGAAGGTGGCTCCTGTATCTAGGAGGAAGGAGATGGGGTGACCGTCTACTGTTAGAGTAACCCTGGGCTCCTGTTTGGTGATGGAAATGGTCGGGCGAGAAGCCCCCGGGCCCCATCAATCTTCTTCTGCCAGCCCCACTACAGCGGGCTTAGGATGGGGGTTGTTCGTCCAGCCTCCCCTTCGGGTGGTTGGGCAATCAGACCCGCAGTGGCCCTTTTTGTGGCATCTGGGGCATGGGGTGGTAGGAGATCTGGGGGAGGGGCACGCCCTTGACCAATGTCCCTCTTTTCTGCACTTGAAACAAGCTCTTGGGGGGGCTTGTTTGTAGAGGGGCGCCCAGGTTGTGGTTTTATCAGCTGGGCCAACATCTGGAAATTGGCCTGATCAGCCTTTTGTTTACGGCATTCTTTCTCCTCCTCCCGCTTATGGAAGACTTTAAAGGCCACTGTTAGGATCTCAGTCTGTGGGGTAGCGGGGCCCTGTTCTAACTTTTTGAGTTTAGCTTTAATGTCGGGGTAGCCTTGAGCTAGGAAGTATGTCATAAGGACATGTCTTCCTTCAGGTGTTTCTGGGTCCAGGCTGGTATACTGTAATAGGGCTTGAGTGAGTCTGTCTAAGAACTCGGAGGGGATTTCATCTCTCTTTTGAATTATGTCTTGGAGCTTTTGAAAATTGACTACTTTACAAGCTGCCCTTTTTCAGACCTGCTATTAAGCAGGAGGCAAAAATATCTCAAGAGCGGAGACTCATGGCGGTGTTATAATTTCAGTGTGGGTCTTGTTCGGGGACAGCAGTGGGGCCAGGGGGATAAGTGGGGTCAGTCCTGTGGGTTTCAGTAGCCTGCATTTGGGCGAAGTCCTAAACTCATCTACGCTCTTCAGGGAGGAGAGTATTGGCCAGGAGCATGAAAATGTCATGATGTGTGAGGCTGTAAGACTGGAGGGTCTATTGAAACTCCCTGATGTATGTCATGGGATCAGTGGAAAAGGAACTTAGGCCTTAGGCGTTTCTCTAGTTGGGCTAAATCTCTTAAGGAGAAAGGGATGTGAACGCGCACGCTGCCTTCGGATCCTGCTACCTCCCGGAGGGGGGCGATAATTTTGGGAGGCTCTTGGGACTGAGTCTGAGGGGGACTGAAGGGTTCTGGCTCAGTCTGTGGGGGAGTGACGCGGTGTAGCCGTGCCTAGTCGAGCAGGTCCTGAAGTGCAGAAGGGGGGCAAAGAAAGTAAAGAAAGATAGAATCGGGCCCAAGTGTCACCAGCTAGCACCCCAGCTGCTTACTTCTGCCGCTCTAGTTGGGCTTGAACTCATGACTCTGAATTAAGAGTCCCATGCTCTACTAACTGAGCTGCAGCAGGGCTCTAGTTAATTGCTTATGGAATACGTAAACAGAATGTTCTTTGTTCTCCATTCCTGCCACATCTGCAAGTGGGGGAAGGGCATATTTAGAAGCAGGGGCGGTGTTTCTACACATCTTCAAGGTCTCCCTATTTTCAGAGTGAGGAGTCTTGGCAAGATATGTTTTTGTGGACAGATAACTTCTAAGGACTGCACCGGTTGTTCTCTAGCTTGTGCCTTCCCATGCTGCATTCAGACATGGGGGAAGGTGCTTTCCCATTCTCCCTACAAACATGTGAGAAGACAAAGGTGGTCCCTAACAGGGGAGAAACAGGTGATGAGGGCAAAGACGGAGGAGGCTCTTGGGACCTAGTTAAAGGGGGGCTGAAAGGCTCAGGCTTAATCTGCAGGGAATGAAGGTGGAGGAGGTGAGATGGGGGAGGAGATGGTTGGGGAGGAAGGGAGAAGGGCTGTTGTAGGAGAAGAAGGGGAAGGGAGTGAACGGGAGGCTTCTGCGGGGGCGGCGGCTTGCAGGCTAGGAGAACTTGGAAGGGGGCGGGGAGAGGAGGAGGCGGAAAGCTTTCATATAGGGAATCTCCTTCCATTTTTTCAGGCGCTGGCAGTAGTTAAAAAGATCGCGAGTGATGTTAGGATCAAGAGTTCCCCCTGCAGGCCATTGGTTTTTATTGTCTAGGGGGTATGTCGGCCAATCTTGGGAGCAATATTTACGGAGAAGTTTTGGTTTTATATCAGGCGTCAGGGAGAGGGTAGGCAGATGCTTAAGCAGGCATTCAAGAGGTGAACTTTCAGGGAGGGATGAGGAGGCTCCCATGGCTAAAGGACAGAGAAGGAGACAAACAGGGGAAGATGAATGGAGATCCTCGGACTGGAAGCAGGCCACAAGGAGACAAAGGGCGTCCCCGATGATCCTTGGTGGTCTGCGGAAACTCGTATACGAGTCGGAATTTCTTGGGAAGTGTGGGTCGTCACCCAGACTTCCCTAAGAAGGCAGAGTGCCGGAGTCACGAGGTACCTAGCGCTAGGCGTTTTCGGCGGACGGAGCAGAAGGAGGAGGGGGGGAAAGGGAGCGTTCTCATCCACAAAGGAGTCACCTCGTTTATGGCTGTTGGAGGGGGGTGCCTGAGAGTCGGCCGCAGCCGTGAAGGCCTGAGGCGGGGATTTATGACTGTCGGAGGAGGGGCCTGAGCGTCCGCCGCACCCGTAAAGGCTTGAGGCGGGGATTTATGGCTGTTTGGGGAGGGCCCTGAGGGTCCACCGCAGCCGTGAAGGCCTGAGGCGGGGAGAGTTCCCTCCTCATCCCCGAGCGTCAGGGCCTTGCCGGACGATCACGGTCAATGGCACTGCGATAGCTCGGGGAAGAGTGGCCCACCCCGGGGAAATTTTGCTTAAAAACTTTCAGCACTGATGGAAGGGATGGTGAATGCGTTTATGACTGTCGGAGGAGGGGCCTGAGCGTTCCCCACAGCCGTAAAGGCTTGAGGCGGGGATTTATGGCTTTTGGAGGAGGGGCCTGAGGGTCCGCCGCAGCCGTGAAGGCCTGAGGCGGGGAGCGTTCCCTCCTCATCCCCAAGGGTCAGGGCCTTGCCGGACGATCACGGTCAATGGCACTGCGATAGCTCGGGGAAGAGTGGCCCACCCCGGGGAAGTTTTGCTTAAAAAGTCTCAGCTGAGGTGGGGGTTTATGGCTTTTGGAGGAGGGGCCTGAGGGTCCGCCGCAGCCGTGAAGGCCTGAGGCGGGGAGCGTTCCCTCCTCGTCCCCGAGCGTCAGGGCCTTGCCGGACGATCACGGTCAATGGCACTGCGATAGCTCAGGGAAGAGTGGCCCACCCCGGGGGGGGGGGGGACTTACCTAAAGGCCAGAGAGGAGTGGTGAGTGTGATGAGCCAGCGCCGGAAAAAGAGGACGAGGGCAAGCTGCTGCTGGTGTTGGGGGAAGACGGGGCCCAGTTGGGGTGTCCCGTCTCCCGGGTTTTGGCACCAATGGAACAAACCCCCTCCTCACCTGGCTCTGGCCCATTGCAGGCCCCATAATAATCATTCTTCTCGCCTGTCTCTTCTTACCCTGTATAATAAAGTTCATCAAATCCCAAGTCGGAAAAATCTCTAATCAAGCTTTCAACCAGCTTTTACTCAGGAACTACCAGCTTCTGGCCACAGAAGATCCCTCACCCTCACGTGACCTCCTCACCACACGCTGAGATGGACCCCTCTCTCCACTGGAAACTGTTCCTGGAAACAATAGCCGCAGACGCCTGGCTCCTGACACCCATATCCTCTTGGCACTATTGGAATCAACAGGTCCTCAACCTATGGTTACAGGGAACCTTCATTGATTTCCAACCTGAAGAAGTCCACATCTACTCATCCTTACTGTGGGGAGTCCTGTCAACCCTTTCCTCCCAATCCTCAAACCCTCACTCCCTTCTCCGCCCCTGTTCAGCAGGAAGCAGTCAGAAAGAAAGCAACGCCCACAAACCCATAGAGGAGAAAGGGGGGAATGAAGGGTCCCCACCAGTAAGATGGCGAACTTCCGGCTTCTTTTCGGGGTCCTCGGTTCCCGCCGGCGCCACCTGAAGCCCAATCACCTCTCGCCCCCCTCCCAATCCCAGCACCTAGCCAACAGCCACCAGCCCCGTAGAAGTAACACCACAATCACCCTATGCCCCATCCTATATATCCCAGCACCTTTCCCTAATAAAGCGGAACTCTCCGGTGAATTGCTGTTGTGTGTCGCTCCTTTCCTTTCACATACTAACATCCATGCAGATGGCCACAAATTCAAGGATGCACTTGAAACCACAAACATTTATGGCAGTACTCAAATATTGAAATACTGGCTCCTACCTCACTCACTCAAATCATCACACATTCACTTAAAATCATGAGACATGGTATTCAGCCATAAGAAGAAAACAAATCCTACAATTGGCAACAACATGGATGGAGCTAGAGGGTATTATGCTCAGTGAAATAAGCCAAGCAGAGAAAGACAAATACCAAACGATTTCACTCATCTGTGGAGTATAAGAACAAAGGAAAAACTGAAGGAACAAAACAGCAGCAGAATCACAGAACCCAAGAATGGACTAACAGTTACCAAAGGGAAAGGGACTGGGGAGGATGAGTGGGTAGGGAGGGATAAGGGGGGGAGAAGAAGGGGGGTATTAAGATTAGCATGCATGGGGGGGTGGGAGAAAGGGGAGGGCTTTGCAATACAGAGAAGACAAGTAGTGATTCTACAACATCTTGCTATGTTGATGGACAGTGACTGTAATGGGGTTTGTGGGGGGGACTTGGTGTAGGGGAGAGCCTAGTAAACATAATGTTCTTCATGTAATTGTAGATTAATGATAACAAAAAAGGGGGGATTACTCCCTGATAGGATAAAATTAACTGCAAATCAATGATTAATGCATGCTTTACATATCCTTAATTTTGATCTTTTAAAGGGTGTCGGATGATCAGCTATGGAAGTACATTTTTCTGATAATATTTCTTTCTCTTAAATAAAAAGCAATTCCTGTGTAGTGGTCTCCAATAGGTTCTTCACAATGGTATAAAGGTCATATCAAAGTGTGGGCAAAGAGTTTGTTTGTGTTTACAGAGGATCAAAGCCTAATTTGGCTACCCAGAAAATGAATTAAGATACGATATGAAGAAGAACTTCCAACATCAACATCCTCTGGAAGAGTCATTCCAGAAGATGATCATCAAAAAATGTCAACAAAGATCCTGGTGCTGTTGCAGTTGTAGCTGCATTCATCCTGCTGGTTCCTGGACTTGCCGTTGGAATGCAGAAGGAGATATCTAAGCTGGCCTGTGCATACAGTAAAACAACAAATTTGACTGGTTCTCAACCAATATCATCAGAACTCAACCAAGAATTAGGAGAAGTGTGAGTTGCAGTGCCTCAAAATCATGCTACTATAGACTATCTATTGTTAAAAGAACATATGGGATGTGAACAGTTTCCAGGAATGTGTTGTTTTAATTTTTCTCAAACTATTCAAATTCAGTTAGACAATATCCATCATATTATTGATAAGTTTTCATAAATGCCTAGGGTATCTAACTGGTTTTCTTGGTTTCACTGGATATGGCCAGTAATTGTAGGTCTGCTTTTGTTATGTATCTGTATTCCTATTCTGTTAATGTGTGTATGCAATTTAATTAGTAGTTTGTTAAAACCTATACATGCTTATGTTACTGTACAAGAAGTTATGTCAAAGAAATAATCTTCCCATGTTAAAAAAAAAACATGAGACATGGTTACAAATTCACTCACATTCCAGACACACTCATTTCATTTAGACAGGCACATTCACACATTTACTTGCCCATGCATATCATTGTCACAGACAGTAGCACGCTTATATATTGAATTGCATGTGAATATGCTCACACTCACCAAGAAGCTCACAATTTCATTTATTTACTTAAAAACCATTACATTCGCTCCCATACATATGGTCAAAAATCATCTTATTCAGATACATTCACACATAAACAAGATCACACAAAAAAACACATTTACCCCCTCACTACTCACAAGTAGGCTAAATGCAATCACAGGCTTGCAAATTCATTCATACAGATGAACACACTGAAATATTTATTTTAAGCACAGAAATTTACACCTAAAAAATGCTCTCATCCATGAACATGCTCACACATACAGTGTCACACAGAGACATACTCACATACTTAACACATGCTCATACATTAACTCACTCCCCTAAACACTCAAATCTGCTCACAAATTCAATCACATTCAAAGACACATGCAGGTATGTCTTGGTGATATTGTAGATTCAGTTCCAGATCGCCACAATAAAACAAATACTGTAATAGAGTGACTCAAATGAACTTTTTGGTTTCCTGATGCATAGAAAAGTTATGCTTACATCATACTGTAGACTTTTAAATGTGCAGAAAATAAGTGTTAAAATATTCTAACCATCATCATGAGTGAAATTTCAGCAAGTCATACTCACTAATCACAGGTCACATATACTAATCAATAAATCACATATATTAACAAATATAATAATAATGAAAAAGCTTGAAATATTGGGAATTACCAAAATGTGACACAGAGACATGAAATGAGCAAATGGTGTTGGAAAAATGGTGCTGATAGACTTGCCTGATGCAGGGTTGACACAAACCTTCAATTTGTAAAAAAGTTCACTATCTGTGAAGCTCAATAAAGCAAAGCACAATAAAATGGGGTATGCCTGTGTACATTCACACACGTACACTGACACATTCACTGCTTCACATAAGCATGCTTGAATATATTTGCTGAATCTCGTGATCATACCCACACGTTCATTCGCACAGAGACTCAAATATATACACTCTGATGCTTTTGGATGCTTCCACTCACACTTCCATTTGCACATGCCCGTCCTTAAAATCATGCTTGCATAGACACTTGTACACAAACATGCTCACATCCACTGTAAAGCTCAAACGTTCGCTCATGGTAGAAAATGTACTCATCTGCATTTGCACTTGCATGCTCACATTATCTCACATAAATACACACATATTAACTAGCTCACAGCAATGAACCTAATACACATTATTTCAGTCACATGAACATGCTAACACCCATATTGTCAGTAAAAAACTGCACCATATGGAGTTTAACAGACAAGAAAGGCTTTATTCAAGACTATAGGGGACAGAGACTGTTGCAATAAAGGAAAGAAATTAAACTCAACTCCATATACAACAGAGCTACATGAGGATTTGTGGCCAACAGAGAGGGTGACGGAGTCAGTGAACATAAAATAATGCTAAGAGGAACTTGGTTAGGTATTGCATTCATTAATTTTTTATGTCAACTTGATTGAGCTAAGGGATGCCCAGGTAGCTAGAAAACATTTCTTGGTGTGTCTGTGAGGGTGATTCCAGAAGAGACTAGCATTTGAATTGGCATAATGTTTAAAGAAAATTGCCTTCACTGATGCAAATAGTCATCATTCCAATCCACTGAGGGCATGAATAGAATTAAAAAGGTGGGAGAAGGATGAATTTGCTCTTTGCTTGAGCTGGGACATCCATCTTCTCCTGCTCTCAGACATTGACACTCCTAGTTCTTGGGCTTTTGGACTTGAACCAGGACTTTCATCATCAGCCCCCCAGTGCTGGAGCCTTTGGATTCAAACTGGGATTTACTCCCCTAATTCTTAGGCCTTCAGACCGACACTGAATTACTCCACTGGCTTTCCTGGTTCTCCAGCTTGCAGGTAGCAGATGGTGGGACTTCTGCACCTCCATAATTGCCTGAGCCAATTCCTATAATAAATCTCATATCTATATAACTATATCTGTATCCCCATATCATAGAGAAACAACCTGTAAGATATATATATAAAATATTTAGATATCTAGGTATCTTACATATAACACATTTTATGTATTATATATACTAATACAGATATATAGATATCTATAATGTAGCTACATAGATACAGATATATATAGATATCATTCTATTGCTACTGATATATAAGGTATCTATAGATCTATATCTTACTAGTTTTCTGTTTCTCTGGAGAACCCTAACACAGGTATCTATAGGGGTAGAACTTGATTAGATATTAAGGGGAGGGGTAAAAAACTTGATTACTTATGAAGGATGGGGAATTCTTGCTAACCTGGCTTAGAAGGATTCACCCACATACATAGAACTACTCAAATACAGTCACACACACTGACACATTCTCTCCTTCTCACAAATATGCTCAAACATTCATTCAATCCTATGAGCATACTCAAAAATTCTCTCCCACAGTGACACAAACATACTCAGATGTTCTCATCACTCATTCACTCCCACGGGCACATTTATGTATGCACAATCAGGAACATGGTCAAACATATACTTAAGCACAAACATGCTCACTGGCATCATGAAACTGAAGTGCTGAAACTTTCAATCTCAAGTGAATACACATATACTGACACTCATTTGCTCACATAATACTCAAATAGTCACTCATTAACAAGCCCACAAAAATAAATCCAATACACATTCACTCACAGAAACACACTAACGTGCATCCACATGCTTGTAAATTCACATGTATTCATGAACACATAGAATCATTTACTTCAGCACTCAAATATTGTCACAAAAACATACGCCAAGACAAGTTCACATATTCACTCTCACAAATAAACATGCTCACACATTCACTGACTCACCTTAACCCACTTATCATTCAATTCGCTCATTCAAGTTAGCAGTGACAAATTATGTAAATTAGGCATACTCACATCTGCATGCTCACATATTCACTCACACATACCACACATATGTCCACCCCTTCACTCATTCATGTGAACATGATTGTATGCACACTCAAATGATCATGTTCACAAATTCATACACATATATAAAGATACATGTACTCTGACTTATTCATTTGTGAATGTGCTCACAAATTTACTCATACTCAGACACATTAACATGCATGTACACATACTCACATGTTCACTCTCACACATGAATACACTCAAATTTACCTGCTTTCATACATTGTATATGTGAAAAATATCCACTCATATGCCTAAATATGCTCACATAAACCAAATTATTCACACATTAACTTGCATCCATATACTGAGGCATTCACCCATCCACATGATCATACTCAACATTTATTTGCTCACATACTCACATTCATTCACATCTCGTGCAAACATACTTGTAAATTCACTCATACACCAGACTGCCCTGCATATCATTTACACACAGTCTCACATGCAGCCACACTTGGCACATTAACATGCTTGCATATATAAACATGCTCACTATTTACTAACACACACATATGTGCTCACACACATGAACATGCTCATAAACTCACCAAGCATTTTAGTGTAAGGTTGTTTATATCTACTGTATCGTAAAATCCCTGAGATGTGTATAGGCATTGCTTCACCCTATGGGTCACATCAGAGAGCACTGACATCTTTACTATGTTAATTAAGTCTTCCATTTCATGAACCTTGCTTTATGTCCCTACCTTTATTTAGGTCTTTGGTTTCTTCCATAGGAATTTTGTAATTTTCAGCATACAGATTTTTGTATATGTTTTCTTAAGTTTTTACACAGATATTGTATAAGAAAGCATTTACCTGGCTTTTGTCCTAGGTTCCTGGCCTAGAGCTTGTAAAACCCTTGGAATTTTTCCAAGTGATGAAAGTGTCTTTGTTGTTCATGAGCTCCTTTATATCACACCTGAGGTTATGCTAATGAGATGACTTGGGATGGTGGCTGGCCTCCAGAAGGACCACCTATGTAATTAGAGGCTTAGGACTTTTGATCAATGCAACCTTTAGGTAGGGGAGAAGCCTAGAAGTTGAATTTAATCATGTAGCCAATGATTATCAACCATGCTTACATAATGAGACCCCCATTAAAACCTTTGGAAACAAGCTCAGAAGAGCTTCTCAATTTATGAGCACATTGATTTGCTGGGATGGTGACACACTGATTCCATAAGTAGAGTGTAGAGAAGCTCTGCATTCCCTTCACGACCTTGACTTACACATCTCCTCTTATGCTGGCCCTCCCGGTTTGCATTCTTTGTAATAAAATTGCAATAATAATTAGGGCACTTTCCTGAGTTCTGTGAGCCATTCTAGTGAATTATCAAACCTGAGGTGGTGATGGGAACCTCTGAATTTTTAGCCAGTCAGTCAGAAGTGTGGATAACCTGGGGACCCCTGAAATATGGCCGGCATCTGAAGTGGGGCAGTCTTGTGGAGGACTGAGCCCTTAATTTGCTTCATAAATTTTTGTTGAAAAATGGGCATTTTATGTATTATAATGTGGCAGGTCTGGAAAGAAAAACTTCTCAGAGCATGTTTCTCATGCTCATTGTGGGATTTTGCTTGTTTTCTAGTCACTTTTCTAAACTATTTCTGCAAAAGCTGTTTTCTTTGTTATGTGTGGTTGTCTTGTGCTAATCTCATCCTATTGATTGTAACGCAATGGGCTATAAATTGCCTGGCGACACTCATCTGGGCCCTAGTGAGATACCCACAGACATCACTCCTTTGCAAACCAGTGTTACAACTGAACCAACCCTTGTCGTTCTTATTATGAACGGCAAGATGCCCTTCAGCAACAACCATCAAGAAACTTTGAAAAAATAAAGGTTTATTACTTACAAGACCTGGAAATTACATAGCACACCCAGGGCCACACAGTGAAGTCTTTGGGGGGAGAGAGGGACAGAGAAGGACAGTGAGAGAGTGAGTGCACACACTGAGGGTTCTGCTTTTATTGGAGTCAAGGGTGGGGTCTGGGGTGGAGATGGCATGGCTCTTTAGTGATGTGGCTGGCAAGGTGTTTATTCTGAGTACTTCTCTCTGAAGCAGTTGTCTCTTTGAAATGGGTGCATCAGCAATCAAAGCTTAAGTCAGATGGTGGCACTACCAAGAAACGGAAAAAAACAGCTGTCAAAGCTTACACTACAATGATCAATGAAATCTCTGCCTCATTAGTTTAGTGGTCAGTCAGTGAATTTTTTTTTCATTTGGAATTTTCTTTATTTTACCCCAATTTAGAATCAGCTAGATGTCGATTGGTGCAGTCACTACAGAGACAACCACAGTGAGAAAGTGCATCCTGACGGCACAGCACATGATCTTGGGTCTGAAAGGAATTCTCAGAGGCTGTTCTGCTCTATCCCACACCATGGCTCAGGCAAGGGAGGCCATCTACTCTTCATTTCCAAAGCATCAGCCCTCCACCTTTTCCTCTTTATATATATATATATTTTTTTAATTAAGGTATCATTAATATACAATCTTATGAAGGTTTCACATAAGCAACGCTGAGGTTTCAACATTCACCAATATTACCAAGTGTCCCCCTACCCCATTGCAATCACTGTCAATCAGCATAGTAAGATGCTATAGAGTCATCACTTGTCTTCTCTGTGCTATACTGCCTTCACCATGATGTACCTATATAGTGAGTGCTAATTATAATGCCCCTTAATCCCCTTCTCCTGCCCTCCCCAGCCACCCTCCCCAACCCCTTGCTTTGGTAACGGCTGCTACCTTCTTGGAGTCTGTGATTCTGCTGCTATTTTGTTCCTTCAGTTTTGTTTTGTTGCCATACTCCACAAATGAGAGAAATCATTTGGTACTTGTCTTGCTCCACCTGGCTTATTTCACTAAGCATAATGCCCTCTAGATCCATCCATGTTGTTGCAAATGGTGGGATTTGTTTTCTTTCTGTGGCTGAATAATATTCCATTGTGTATATGTACCACATCTTCTTTGTCCATTTGTCTACTGTTGGACACTTAGGTTGCATCCTATCTTGGCTTTTTGTAAATAGTGCTGTGATCAACATAGTGGTGCATATGTCTTTTTGAATCAGGGATCTTGTTCTCTTCGGGTAAATTCCTAGGAGTGGAATTCCTGGGTCAAATGATATTTCTGTTTTTAGTTTTCTAAAGAACCTCCATATTGTTTTCCACAATGGTTGAAGTAATTTACATTCCCACCAGCAGTGTAGGAGGGTTCCCCTTTCTCCACATCCTTGCCAGCATTTGTTGTTTCTTTTCTATTAGATGTTAGCCATTCTAACTCGTGTGACATGATATCTTATGGGGGTTTTAATTTGCATTTCCCTGATGATTAGTGATGTGGAACACCTTTTCATGTGCCTGTTGGTCATCTGAATTTCTTCTTTGGAGTAGTGTCTGTTCATATCCTCTGCTTATTTTTTAATTGGGTTATTTGTTTTTGGGTGTTGAAGCGTGTGAGCTCTTTATATATTTTGGATGTTAACCCCTTATCTGATAAGCTGTTTATGAATATATTCTCCCATACTGTAGGATTCCTTTTTGTTCTGCTGATGGTGTCCTTTGCTGTACAGAAGCTGTTTAGTTTTATGTAGTCCCATTTGTTCACTTTTGCTTTTGTTTCCCTTTTCCGAGGAGATGTGCTCAAGAAAATGCTGCTCATTTTTATATTCAAGAGATTTTTGCCTATGGTTTCATAACTTACATTCAGGTCTCTGATCCATTTTGAGTTTACTTTTGTGTATGGAGTTAGACAATAACCCAATTTCATTCCCTTACATGTAGCTGTCCAGTTTTGCCAACACCAGGTGTTGAAGAGGCTGTCATTTCCCCATTGTATGTCCGTGGCTCCTTTATCATATATTAATTGACCATATATGGTTGGGTTTATAACAGGGCTCTCTAGTCTGTTCCATTGGTCTATGGGTCTGTTCTTGTGCCAGTACCAAATTATCTTGGTTACTGTGGCTTTGTAGTAGAGCTTGAAGTTGGGGAGCGTAATCCCCCCAGCTTTATTCTTCCTTCTCAGGATTGCTTTGGCTATTTGGGGTCTTTTGTGGTGCCACATGAATTTTAGAACGATTTTCTCTAGTTCATTGAAGAATGCTGTTGGTATTTTGACAGGAATTGCATTGAATCTGTAGATTGCTTTGGGCGAGGGTGGCCATTTTGACAATATTAATTCTTCCTATCCATAAGCATGGGATGTGCTTCCATTTATTGGTATCTTCTTTAATTCTCTCATGAGTGTCTTGTAGTTTTCAGTGTATAGGTCTTTCACTTCCTTCATTAGGTTTATTCCTAGGTATTTTATTCTTTTGGATGCAATTGTAAATGGAATGGTTTTCCTTATTTCTCTTATTGCTTGTTCATCGTTAGTATATAGGAGTGCAACAGATTTCTGTGTATCAATTTTGTATCCTACAATTTAGCTGAATTCAGTTATTCATTCTAGTAGTTTTGGGGTGGATTCTTCAGGGTTTTTTTATGTTCAATATCATGTTATCTGCAAAAAGTGACAGTTTAACTTCTTCCTTACCACTCTGTATGTATTTTATTTCTTTGTGTTGTCCTAGTGCTGTGGCTAGGACCTCCAGTACTATGTTGAATAACAGTGGGGAGAGTGCATATCCTTGTCATGTTCCTGATCTTAGAGGAAAAGCTTTCAGCTTTTCACTGTTAAGTGTGATGTTGACTATGGGTTTGTTGTATGTGGCCTTTGTTATGTAAAGGTACTTGCCCTCTATACCCATTTTGTTGGGAGTTTTTATTATGAATGAATGTTGAATTTTGTCAAATTTTTGTCAGCATCTACTGACATGATCATGTGATTTTTTCTCTTCTTTTTGTTGATGTAGTGTATGATGTTGACAGATTTTTGAATTTTGCACCATTGTTTCATCCCTGGAAATAAATCCCACTTGGTCACAATGGATGATCATTCTTATGTATTTTTGAATTCAGTTTGCTAATATTTTGCTGAGGATTTTTGCATCTATGTTCATCAGGCATATTGGTCTGTAATTTTCTTTTTTTTTTGGTATCTTTGGTTTTGGTATTAGAGTGGTGGTGGCCTCATGCAATGAGTTTGGAAGTATTCCTTCATCTTCTACTTTTTGGATAACTTTAAGGAGGATGGGTATTAGATCTTCTCTCAGTGTTTGATAAAACTCAGCTGTGAAGCCATCTGCTCCGGGAATTATGTTCTTAGGTAGTTTTTTGATTACCAATCCAATTTCACTGCTGGTAATTGGTCTGTTCAGATTTCTGTTTCTTCCTGGGTCAGTCTTGGAAGGTTGTCTTTTCCTAAAAAGTTGTCCATTTCTTCTAGGTTATCAATTTGTTACCATATAATGTTTCATAGTATTCTCTAATAATTCTTTTATTTCTGCAGTGTCTGTAGTGATTTATCCTTCCTCATTTCTGATTATGTTTATGTGTGTACACTCTCTCTTTTTCTTGGTAAGTCTGGCTAGGGGTTTCTGTATTTTGTATATTGTCTCAAAGAACCAGCTCCTGGTTTCATTGATTCTTTCTATTGTTTTGTTCTTCTCAATTTTCTGTATTTCTGCTCTCATCTTTATATGTCCCTCCTTCTACTGACTTTAGGCCTCATTTGTACTTTTTTTGCTAGTTTCATTAATTATGAGTTTAGACTGCTTATTTGGGATTGTTCTTCTCTCTTGAAGTAAGCCTGTAGTACAATATCCTTTCTTCTTGGAACTACCTTCACTGCATCCCACATGTTTTGGGGTGTTGAGTTGTTGTTTTCATTTATCTCCATAATTGCTTGATCCCTGCTTTTATTTGGACATTGATCCATGGATTATTTAGGAGCATGCTCTTAAGCCTCCATGTGCTTGTGGGCTGTTTTGTTTTCTTTGCATAATTTATTTCTAGTTTCATATCTTTATGGTCTGAGAAGATGGTTGGCACAATTTTGATCTTTTTGAATTTTTTGAGGCTCTTTTTGCGCCCTAGTATGTGATCTATTCTGGAAAATGTTCCATGTGCACTTGAGAAGAATGTATATCCTGCTGCTTTCAGGTGGAGTGTTCTGTAGATGTCTAGTAGGTCCGTGTGTTCTAATGCATTGTTCAGCACCCCTGTGTTCTTACTTATTTTCTGTCTGGTTGATCTGTCTTTTAGGGTGAGTGGTGTGTTGACATCTCCTAAAATGAATGCATTATATTTTATTTTCCCCTTTAATTCTGTTAGTATTTGTTTCATGTATTTAGGTGCTCCTATATTGGGTACACAGATATTTATAATGGTTATAACCTCTTGTTGGACTGACCCCTTTATCATTATGTAATAATGTCCTTCTCTGTCTCTTGTCACTTTCAATGTTTTGCAATCTATTTTGTCTGATATAAGTACTGCTACTCCTGATTTTTTCTCCTTATTATTTTCATGAAATATCTTTTTCCATCCCTTCACTTTTAGTCTGTGTATGTCTTTGGGTTTGAAGTTTATCTCTTTTACACAGCGTATAGATGGGTCTTGCTTTTTTTATCCATTCTGTAACTATGTCTTTTGATTGGTGCATTCAGTCCATTTATGTTTAGGGTGATTATTGAAGATACGTACTTATTGCCATTGTAGGCTTTAGATTCATGGTTACTAAAGGTTCAAGGGCAGCTTCCTTCTATCTAACAGTCTAGCTTAACTCACTTATTATGCTATTTCAAATACAGTCTAAAGGTTCTTTTTTTTCTCCCTTCTTTTTCATCTTCCTCCTCCACTCTTTATATATTAGGTGTCATATTCTGTACTCTTTGGGTATCCCTTGACTAACTTTCTGAGTAGTTGATTTAATTTTGCATTTGCTTAGTAATTAATTGGTCTACTTCCATTACTGTGGTTTTATTTTCTCTGGTGAGAGGTATTTAGCTTTAAGAGCACTTCCATCTAGAGCCGTTCCTTTAAAATACTGTGTAGAGATGGCTTGTGGGAGGTAAATTCCCTCAACTTTCCTTATCTGTGAATTGTTTAATCCCTCCTTCAACTTTAAATGATAATCTTACTAGTAGAGTATTCTTGGTTAGATGCCCTTCTACTTCATGGCATTAAATATATCATGCCACTCCCTTCCAGCCTGTAAGGTTTCTGCTGAGAAGTCTGCTGGTATCTGGATGGGCTTTCCTTTATATATGTTTCCTTGTTACATGTCTGAAATGTAACTTCCCCAGATTGGGGAAGTTTTCAGCAATTGTTTCTTCAAAGAGATTTTCTATCCCTTTTCCTCTCTCTTATTCTGGTACCCCTATCATGAGAATATTGTTCTGTTTGGATTGGTCACACAGTTTTCTTATTATTCTTTCATTCCTAGATTTCCTTTTTTTCTCTCTGTGCCTCAGCTTCTTTGTTTTCCTGTTCTCTAATTTCTTCATTTACTGTCTCCTCTACCTCACCTAATTTACTTTTAATCCCTGCATTATTTTTTCATTTCAGATACTGTATTTTTCAAAGTTTCTATCTCTTTTTTGAAGTCCTCCCTGAGGTATAGAATATTTTTCTGTAGCCCCTTGAGCATATTTATGACTTTTATTTTGAAACCTTTATTGAGAAGATTGGTGACTTCAGTTTCACAAAGCCCTCTTTCTCGAGGTTTTTCTTGAATTTTGGTTTGGACAAAATTCCTCTGTCTCTTCTTTTTTCATTGGGATAGTAGATTTGTGTAGGCAGTACCCTCTAGTGCCCAGATACTCTACTGTCTGGAGCTGCTGAGCACCTGTTGCAATGGTGGGGTTTGCAGGCGAGCAGAACCAGCACCTGCCAGGAGGAAAGGAATCTTGCCTTCAAGTCTGTAGTGCCTGCCTCCACTGCAAGGTCCCATGGGCCAAGCATGCAGGGAGAAGCTTCTGTGCTATCCCACTGTAGGTGCCGTAGGTGAGGCCACCCTCCGGCTGGCCTGGTGTGATGGCAGTGGCAGCAGCTGTGCAGGACTGGCACCTGCCAGGAGGAAGTGGAAGCAGGCTGCATATCACAGTGTGGGGACCTTGGGGCTGCCTTGCAAGCCATGGGGATGTAGCCTCTGAAGCTCCTGAGAGTTCCCACTCTGCTGGGCTGAGTGTGCTGGAACAATTATGTCCACCCACCCTTTCTCCTGACCATTGAGCTCTGTGTAATCTTTGCCCCCTTAGCGCCCCTCTTGTTGTTGGGTTGTCTTTCAAAGTGCCCACCATTCTTATGTCCCAGCAGCTGGTTGTGCATACCTGCTCTCCACAAGTTGCTGGAATCTCAGTCTCTCTTGAGTATTCCACCTATCTTTGCTTTCCAACCCCACTAATCCTCAGAGCACCATGCAATGTGGGTTTGTGTTGTGGGAGCATATCTCCAGGGCTGGGTGTTCAGAAGTCCTGGGCTTCTAATCCCTACCTGCTCTGTTTCTCTTACTCCTACCTGTGAGCTGGGGTGGGAGGAGGGCTTGGGTCCCACCAGATTATGGCTTTGTTACTTTACCCTTTACTGTGAGGTATTCTCTTTTCTCCAGATGTAGGTAGTCTGTTCTGCCATCTTTGGGCTGCTCTTTCAAGATTAGTTGTATTTGCTGTATTTTCATATTATATATGGTTTCAGGAGGAGGTTTCTGCCTCACTTCTCATGCTGCCATCTTTTTCCCATCTACCATCAGTTAGTGATTTGACAGAGATTTCCTTAAAGTTCAGTATCCAAAATAAAACAAAAAACAAAGCCACAAACAAAAATGAAAATACTTTCCCAGCCATTGCAAATTGTCTCTGAGTTGGTGTACTCTTCAACACTAAGCCAGGCTGTTTCCAAATCTACCTTAGCCTTTATTTCCTGCTATGCAGAAACTAAAGATATGCTGTTGGGGAAAGCTTAGGATCTTCTCAGGTATTTTGTCACCATGTTTCTAACCAACCCTAGTCATACCTGTGGTATGCTAGAGTTCCTGGTATGTGCAGGATTTTTCAAAGCTCTTATTCCCCTTTGTATCTCCTACCTCAGCCTCTTCTTTCATTGGCTTTTCTACATATCTGCTGTTTGCCCTGCACATTATCCCTTGCTCCAAGTATCTCCTGACAGAATATGACTTTAAATTATTTTGAAAATCATTTCCTGGAGTCCTTTATCCCTGAGGGAGTTTCAACAGTGCAAAACAAAATCAAGCCCCTGAGCTGATACCTCAGGGAGCTTGCAAGATTGATCAAAATGGACAGCCACCATTCGTCAAGAACAAAGTCTGTTTCCTCCGCTGCACCAGCAAACCACAACAGGAATGCAGGCTGCCCTCTCCACAGCTGCTGTCAAGCTGGGGAATGCATCACAGTAGGTGATCAAGTACAAATACTACAGTGTTTTCTTTCCAACACTCAATAGCTCTTTTCTTCATCAAGTATTCCACTGATTTCTGTAAGCTTCTGATTGGATTCTAGAATTCTGAAAAATCTTATGCCTACAGTATTTGGCAGCTTAATGGTTGCTTTAGTGGTAAGTGGACTCCTTCAATTTCCCACTGCACCATTTTCAGTGACATTACTCTGTAATTGCTTTTTGATGTATTTTTATGATGGCTGCATGAAAACCCTTGTCAGATATATCAAATATTTGATTAATTTTGGTGGTGGCAACAGTTAATTGGCTTTACTAAATCATGTGATTTTCTGGGTTCTTGGTATAATGAATGAGTGGTTTTTTAATATATATTATCCTGGATACCTTGAATATTATGAGACATTTATCCTATTTAAACTTTGTTTTTAGTAGAAGAACTCTTGTTGAGGGGTAGCATGTGGGCTTGTCTTGCTAATGGGTTTCATCCCCGGGGCAAGTTTGCTATGGATTCAATGTGACCAAAGAAAATGACAGCAAAACGTTCTTGGGGTGAAAGGGTTATTTCCAACTTTATTTCCAGGAGGCAGGTCAGTCACTAGAATCTCATTCATTCAGAGCAAGCCTGTATGCAGCAAGCCTGTCTTTGCCTCTGGGCCCCTCTGTCCACACAGCCATCCCTCAAGCCATCCTCTGGGCCTGCCTGCACAGACATCCCGCACAGTCATCCCACACAGCCGTCCTCTGGGCCTCTCTGCACAGTCATCCCGCACAGCCATCCTCTGGGCCTCTGTCCTCAATGCTGCCACCACTCCAGCCTCTGCTGTACTCTCTTGCAGCCTTGCAGCCCTGCCACCCTGTGGTGCCCAGAGCACTGGGCAGAGCTCTTTATATATAGTCAACAGCCATGTATTGCCCACAGGTGTGCAGTGAGCTAGTCAACCAGGGTCAGGTGAGAATCCTGGCCACAGGAACTTTCATTTTATCCACAGGGCTGAATGGGAGTGTGTACTCAGCTTCTTGCTAGACCTCATTGACACACTACTCTGTCAAAAGTGGAGTGTCAATCAACAATGCCTCATTTTAGATTCATGGGGTAGAGGTTCAGTTTCCCCCACAAAATGTCTTACACCTTTTCAGCCAAACTGAGAGCACTGATTCATACCACCTTGTGGCATCTGAGTTGGGTTGTAAGCTCATTTCCCCCACTGGGCCCTGCTACCAGATAAGAGAAGGAAAGCAGAATATTGTCTATAGCTTTGTTGCTGCTTGGTTTGGTCAGAAAAACAGCTCTCATTGAGCTCTGTTGATATAAGAAGGGTGTAGCAGACCCTACTGCACACTACTATGTTTGGTTTCATTGATGCTGGGTGTGTTTTGAAGATCAGTACCCCACTGGGCCATGCTAACATTAGAGGGTGGAGGATTTTGAGTGTCAGCTCTCCACTGAGCCCCTCTGAACCTTGGGTGTAGGAGTTGATCCTAGAGGTGCTAAGCTCTGTTTCTCACCACTTTTTAAGTTGGGTTACTGTCAGGCAGGGATATAGTCTCAGCATGCCACTGGCCCCCTAATGTGGCAGGTGAATCAGTGCATCACCCGCTTTCTCCTGGGGTATTGTGGAAGATGAGCTTCTTAATCCTTCCAACAGTACCCACTGGCAATGGAATCAAAGTCCTCCAACCTCTAATGTTAGCACCACCTGCTTCCTCTGGGCAGGGATGGAAGATGCACTCTCCACTTTTCTCATGATCACCACCTGGCTAGGAAATTTGAATGCCACCTGCTTCTTCAAAGTGGGAAATGGAAGAGTAGCTCCATGCTGGGCCTCACTGATAACACCACCTGCTTCATGAAGCAGGGAGAAAGGGTTGATGGTCAGCTCCCCAATCAGCCCTGCTAAAACCATGGAGTATATATCAAATTTTCCATTGTTTTTTGTCTTGAGTAGGGTGGGTATTGCCAGAATGTTTTTCTACTGTTGGGCCATCCCTTTCCAGGTCCTTTCTTTTATTGGCAACAGTCTTCTTTGCGGTTTCTGTTAGTGCTTGTCGATGTTTCAAGGTTAGAGGCATTTGTGGTGCTCTGTCTGAGACATATTGGAGGCAACAAGAAAATCAAGAAAACTCACCACTGTGTTGTTTGCTTTTCACGCCCTGAGATCCTTATCCAGTTCATCTTCTCTTTTTCCACATGTCAGAGTTTTCTTTGCTTATTTACTGTATTATGTCCAGGTATTTTAGCTGAAAGAGGGGATGAGATGGGACAAATACAGCTGCTCCATCTTAATTAGAATGAGAGGACTTTCTCTTAACATATTTTTAATCAATTCTTCAAATAGGTACCCACAGAAACATTTTCCCTTGGGCTCACAAACTCTGGAGGTAGCCCTGAGTATTAGTAAATTGGAATTGGGAACTCAAAGAAATTTAGAATCTTTGTTTGTTTATACAACGAATGAGCAAAGGGAAAACACAGACAAAAACAAGTGCCCCATAAACGGAGAGAGTGATGACGATCCTCACTTAAACTTTCAAATATACATATAAAAACTATATAAATTATTTTTGCCTATCAGGTTTGCTAACATTAAAAATAAACTCAACACCCTGGCTTAGGCAAGGTATATATAATCTTACTGAGGTATAACTGTGTCTTGCCAATGGGTTTCAGCCCCAGGCAAGTTCACTATGGATTCAATGTGACCAAAGAAATGACAGTCAGTAGAACGTTCTTGGGGTGAAAGGGTTTATTACCTGGCTTGTTCTCTGGGCGGCAGGTCGAACACTATCCTCTCTGCCTCTGCCCGGAACACTGGGCCGAGCTCTCTCTATAGTGCAATAACAGCTTATTGCCTAAAGGTGTGGAAGCAGTAGCCTAGCAACAGACCAGTTACACCATCAGGTGGTTTAAGTTCAGTGAGTATCCTGGCCATAGGAACCCCAACTTCCCCACACTCTACCCCTCCAGGATTCTTGCCTTACAATCTACATGCTCTCAATCTTTCACAGTGGTCCCTGTGTGAGAAAGCTGGAGCACTGTAACCGGATTCCACAACAGCAACAGAGGATAACAGCAACTTAGAGATAATAACAGAAATAAAGATACAATAAGATTTTGATACAGGTAACAAAAGTTATAATATTCCTCAAGCCAGAGGAGGTTCCCAATCCATAAAGATATTTGGGGTGATAATGAAAAACAACTTAGAGATAATAAAAAAATTAAGATACATCAAGATTTTGAACCAAATTTATAATAATCCTCAAGCCAAAGGAGGTTCCCAATCCACAAAGTCCTTAGGGGCAATAAGAGACAAGTTTTAATGACACCAACATAGGCAAATATTGTCTATCAGGTAGGATGCAAACAAGAGAGTGGTCCTGTGATAGGACTATAACAGGAAGGGGGGCCCTTGCAGGTCTAGTATACCATACTTTTACTCCTCTCCCCATGGGGATTACTGAAGGGTCTATATATAGTGCTACTGGAGGTGCAGGCACTGGCCGTAATGATAAAAGAAGACTCTCCGTAGATGCTCCTACCTTTCGGCTGTTCAGGATATACTACTGCAATCTTTGGTGGCCACTCTGCTGTTATTCCAGGAATACACAGGAGGCCAGCTTCCAGGCCTTGTCCCCAAGGTGCCAGGAGAGCCAGCCATAGTTGGTCCATGTGTCAAAAGGTCCAAGGCCATGTCCACTCAACGCAGTGTTTTGTGCAGTTGGTGCTGGCAGCAAGATATTATTCTGGTGGCTGAACCTCAGATGCAACAATTCTTCCTTGGTTTGTATTTGCAGTTTCATAGGGGAGGCAACCATATGTGTTAAGATGTCTATGGGGCACAGGGCTCCCTTTCAGAGTTTCTCCTTCAAATGCTGTAGAACGGTCCATAAGCAGACTGACCATCCCTGAAGACTATTGGTATCTGACTTAAGTCCGGATTTTAACAAGCCATTGTGCTTCTCTATCATGCCTTCTGTGGTAGGATTGTTTGGTACATGAAACTTCCTTTTGATTTCCAACTGTTGCACCATTCTTGAGGTGCATGTCCATTAAAATGGGTGCCCTGATCACTCTCACTTACCTGTTGTCGGCCATAGGCAGCACAGAGATGTTCCAGGCCTCTTTTGGTCACCTGCTGTTCTACATAACATGTAAGGAAAGTAACTAGAAGTCAAGTAGCTGTGTGCACACAAATTATGGCATACTGATATCCTTCTGACACAGATAAAGGTCTGATATAGTCTATCTGCCACCTGACGAGGGGTATCAGCTCCTTAGCTATGGTCACATGTTGCTGTGGAACTCAGTGTAAGTCCCTTTTAGAGCATACAACGCACTCCTGCTGGGCTCTATTAACTTCTTCAAAGGTCAAAGGCAAGCTCCTCCTATGGGCTATAGCACACATTGTCTTTTGCCCCACATGCAACAAATGCTGATATAATCATTGGGCTATATCAGAGGCAGGCTTTCTTCTAACCAATGTATCTGGGCCAACAAATCTGCTTCATTTCCTGGGGATGCCAGTGGCAAATGACCTGTCACATGGTATACTGTAATTGTTTTAGTCTCACCACAAGCCCATAAGTCTTGCCACAATTCTTGCCCCCAAAGGGGCCAGTGACCAACCACCCAGTTGGCATGGTACCAGGTTGGTAGCCACAGGGTCAAGCCCCGATAGGCAGCCCAGCTGTCAGTGCAGACAACTATAAGGGAGGGCTCCTGGCTGATCACAAGCCATACAGCCTGCAACTCTGTCCATTGGCTGCTCTTCCCCTCACCATCTTCATCCATATTGTCTTAGTCTTAGGATGGAAAGCTGTGGCCCTCCATTTTAGGGGCTTCCCACAGCTGGAGCCATCTGTGTACCATGCATCTTTGGGTATACGGTCTCATCCTTTCCAATAGGGACTCTCTGCTACTAATGATTCTAAAGTAAATTCTTCCTGCTTTTCACTAGTACATAACACCAGCACCAATAAGCATTGGAGATCTTCACTCAAGGGGGTACTAGAGAGGGCAGGCACTATTCTGCTGTAGTTAAGCACCCCACTTGGCCAGTGTGGGCATTTGTGCCACACCACTCTTTGGCTTTTGGGTCTAGTCTCGTACCCACTCAAAGATGGGGTAGGTGGTCATTACTTTTATGGAGCCCATTCCAGTGATGGGTTCTGTAGCCAACAAGACATGATACATGGCAGCCTGTTGTTTTTCTATCGAAGTGTATCATATCTCTGCCCCTTTCCAGAGTTGTGACCAGAATCCAATAGGTTGGCGAGTTTGTTCAAGCCACTGCCAGAAACCCCAGCTGTAACCGTCTTCAGTCATGTGAACATCTACCTCACAGGGCCTTGATGGGTCTATCATATTCAAGGCCTCTATTGTCTTGACTGCCTGTTTTTCTGTAGTAAAGGCAGATGCACATGTCTCATCCCAGTCCCACCTGATGCCCTTTTGTACCAACTGGTATAAGGGCTTCAGAATTTATGCCAAGTGGGGGATAAACACTCTTCAGTAGCCTAGAAGACCCAAAACTCCTGTAACAATGCTGCAGTTGTAGGGGTAGGAAAGGCCTGTACCTTATCTATAACAGCTTCTGGTATAACTTTGGTGTTACCTAACAAGATGACCCCCAAGAATTTGACTGACAAACCAGGTCCCTGAACCTTGGTACTGTTCACAGCCTATCCTTTCTCCTGTAGATGTTGCTGCAGTCTAGATGCTGCACTTTCTAGATCTGAAAGAGAATCAGATGTAAACATGATATCATCAATATAATGGTACAGTTGCACCACTGGTGGTTTCTCCCACGTAGCCAAGTCCTGTGGTACAAGTCCATGAGAGATGGTGGGGCTGTGGAGGTATCCCTGTGGAAGGATGGTGAAAGTCCATTGCCGTCCTTCCCACGTGAAGGCAAACTGTTCCTGACTTTCCTGCTCAATGTCAATGGAAAAGAAGGCATTAGCAAGATCTACCACATAATGGTATGTTCCTAGTTCATGGCTGAGGGTATCCATCAGGCCTGCAATAGAGGGGACAGCAGCATGCATAGGGGCGATGACTATTCAATTATTTGTAGCCCACAGTCATACACCAGGAGCCATCTGGCTTTTTTACTGGCTGCACTGGGGAATTGAAAGGACTATGGTTGGGCTTTATAATACCCATCTTTTCCAGTACCTGGAGAGTTTCCCCAATTTCTTTATGTCCTCCAAGCAGTTTGTTTTGTTTGGTATTAGTCACCCACTGAGGCACAGGCAAAGCTATGGGAGGGTGCCTAGCATGTCCTCTCAGAACTGCCTTCACCACATGTATTCTCAGTCTGAACTCACCTGCAGTGGTGTGCAACCATAGACCCGGCAGGATATCAATCCCCAAAATACACTCAGGGATGGGGAAGATATACACAGTATATACTTTTAGGGGTAGACACCCTATTCCCGAAGGAATTTGGACTTGTTTCACTCTGATAGCCTTACCCCCATATCCATCTATGATAGTGGGGGTCCCAGGAAGCTGATCAGGGTTACCATAAATGAGTGACCATTGAGCCCCTGTGTCCATCAGAGCCAGAACACATTGTATGTTCACTGGGGACCAATGGATAGCTATTTCAACATGTGGCCTCCGGCCCCCCTTTGGTCCCTCAGGGCAGGTACTTCGACCCTTCCTTCAGTTGAACTGTGTTCTCCAATTGTCTTCCTGTGTGGGGTCGAGTGAGGTTGGCTTACTCTCCAGCAGGAAGTCTTGCAAACACACAGGCCAGACTTGTGGCTCTGTCTCTGATATCTGCCTTTCTGGTCTTAATGGCTGAAACTGCTGGTATAGTTTCACTTGTTGCCATAGCTCCAGTAAGATCCTATTTAACTTCCCTTCTAATTTCCTTCTGTCTGCGCCTGTCTGTATTAAATCAACCCACATCTGGGTCCTTATAACCTTCATGGGGCCCTTTAAATTCTCCTTGTGAGTAGCAGACCTAATTTCTTTCCATGTTGTCATTGTTTCTGCCTCTCCTAAGTCTGCTACTGTACGTGTCACCTCGCTTATGGGATTCCCTAAGTGAGGGGCAAGAATGGCCACTAGAGACCCAAAGAGGGATGTGGGAGCCATTTGAAGCACAATATTTCTCATCCCTGTAGTGAAAGGCTCCTCATGTGCACCATGATTCTCTTACCTATAGGCACGTTTCTTATTCCTTGCTCCTGAACACCTGTTGGAGTTCAGCACATGTCTGCCATCTAACAGGGGATGATGGTAGATCACCCTGATTGGGCCACACTGCACCAAGTGCAGCCATAAGCCAATTGAGGAGGGAGTGATTTCCTGGGGTCTAATGTGCACTCTGTAATCGCTGCCTCAAGGCAGGCTGAACCATCAGGGAAGCTAGCTCTCCCATCTCTGAACCAGACAGACCATTCCATCCACCCCTAAGTTCTACAGATGCAGAAACCAAGCTGATATTGACTCTGAGGGTTTCTGCCTAAATTGGGAGCCCAAATCCACCAGCTCAGCCTGAGTATAGGGGTGGAGCATATAGTGCTCCATGACCTGGGGAGGGGGCTGTGCCTCTCCTTAGGAAACTCTTGGATGCTGGGTCTTTATTTTCTTTATAATCACTGTGCATGCTTTCAATACATGAGGGGTCAGTGCCTCCTGCACCACCCCTTCATCCTTCCCCAGCTCCTCCATCTCCAGGGCTGATGGCACCTTTCTCTCCCCTTCCCCAAGTGCCTCCCTGAGGAGTTCCTCTTTTTCCTTGATGGCCTTTTTGTCTTTCAGGGCACCTGGCAGTGCTGCTGTCTCATTCTGTAAGGAATCTTTTACCTCTTCAATGGCATTCTTGTGCTGCCTCCTCTCACATCAATGCCATTTCTTTTTTCAGGGAATCCACAGAGGTTTGCAGCTCATGCTCTCATGCTGCCATTTCTTTGGTCTTTTTCAGGAGCATGTTCTTCTCTTCTATAGACTTTTTAAATACTGTGAGAAGCAGCCAACCCACAGTCCCTTCTACCTCATGGGCACACTGTTTCTCAAAAGACCTACTTACCATACCAAGGGCTATGCGTACTGCCTCAGGTATCACCTCCACCTGCCTCCAGTCCTGAGGTGGGGCCTGGTCCTCTAGGAGGCAAGCCACTTCAGACCACATACCCATTGGGAGACAATCCACTGTCTCCGCATTCACAGGGGCAGCCCGCTGAAGCACACCTCCCATAAGGGCAGCCTGTCTTTTTCCTTGGTCAACAATGAACCCTGCCGTCCATCACCAATTGTCTTGCCAATGTGTTTCAGCCCCAGGCAAGTTCCCTATGGATTCAATGTGACTGAAAATATGACAGCAGAACATTCTTGGGGTGAAAGGGCTTATTATCCAGCTTGTTCTCCCGGTGGTAGGTCGAGCACTAGCGTCTCTGCCTTTGCCCAGAGCACTGGGCTGAGCTCTCTATATAGTGCAATAATAGCTTATTGCCCATAGGTGTGGAAGCAATAGCCTAGCAACAGGCCAGTTACATCATCAAGTGGTTTAGGTTCAGTGAGGATCCTGGCCATAGGAACCCCAACTTCCCCCCAACTGACATACAATAAACAGCACATAATTGAAATATATGCTGTGATTATTTGTGAAATATGTGTTCACACCTAAAACATCACCAGTCTATGGCTGTACCACCCTGAACGCACCTGATCTCATCTAAAACCATCACCAATACCAAGATTACCAACATTTTCACCACTTCCACGTTTCCTCATGACCTTTTTCAATCCATCCCTCTCTCCAGTCTCATCCCCAAATAACCAGTGATCTGTGTGGTGCCAATTTAAATAGTTTGCATTTTCTAGAATTTTCTTTAAGGAGAATACAGTATGCACAAATAGAACTACTATTAACACTTATGAGCAAGCCTCTTGATTACGTGCTGAGGAGAGTAATGGCTGGGATATATGGGAAGTGAAAGTTAATTATTTAAGAGACTGTCCAAATATTTTCCAAAATAATTTCTCATTTTACATGCTCACCATCAGTGGATGAGAACTCCAGTTGCTGTCCAACCTTGTCACAGTTTAGTATTATGAATCTTTTAATTTGAGATGTTTTAACTGGTTTCTAATGATATCACATTGTGTTTTTATTTTGCATTTTGTAATGACTAATGATGTTGAGCATCTGCTTATATGTTTATTTGCCACCTATCTGTCTTCTTGGATGAAGTGTCTGTTAAAATTTTTGCACATTCTTAGTAATTTGTTTATTTTTGAGATTTCAGTATCATGTACATATTTTGATACAAGGCCTTCATCAGATATGTGGTTTGCGAATATTTTATTCTAATTAACAGCTCATCTTTTCATCTTGTTGGTAATATCTTTTAAAGAGAAAACATTTTAATTCAGATGAAGTCTAAGTCATCCACTTTTTTTTCTTATATAGATCTTACTTTTCACATTGTACCTAAGAAAGCTATGACTAATACAGGGTCTTGATATTTTCTTCCTAAGCTAACTTCCAATATGTTTAATAGTTTTGGTTATTACCCATAGGTCTAAGATCCTCTTCAAGTTACATTCTGTTTATCACCTATGTGGTAAGTGTTGATATTCATTTTTTCCCACAAATATGTCCAGGTGATCCAAGAGCATATGTTGAAAAGACCTTCTTTTCCCATTCAGTTTCCTTAGCAGTATGGTAGGAAATCAGTTGATGATGTATGTGTGGATTAATATCTGGAATCTCTCCTTTTTTGTTGATCTCTATGTCAGTTTGTCCATTTCTACTGAAAATTATGAAATAATTTGTATTTGGATTTCATTCAGTGGCTTGTACATCCAGTACACTGCTGAATAGAAATGGTGAGAGATGCATCCTTGCTTGCCTGAACTTAGAGGGAAAGTGTTCAGTATTTAAACGTTAATTCTCAGATTGAGAAAGGTACCTTATGCTCTTCACTGCAAGTTTTATCATGAATGGTGTTGAGTTTTATCTAAATTTACTTTCTCATTCCTTAGGATCTGTGAATAACAAACTTCACTATTTTAATTTCTCTTGTTTTATTTATTTTTGTTGTTGTTGTTGAACCATGGCTCCCCACATAGCACCCTGTGCTTTAATTAACATATGTTAATTTAACAAAATCATAACAGGCACATATTGGTAGATATAACACTATGTATCTTTGAAGCTGTTACAAACGCACTTAAAATATTCTGTATGTTGACTTTGTGTGTATTAACCTTGATATTTCTTAGATTTCCATCTCTCTGCTTACATTGTCCACCTGTACTTGCATGCTGTCTACTTTATCCATTACAGCCCTTAATATATTAATCATAGGTGTTTTAAGTTCTTTGATAATCCCAGTGTCCCTGCCATATTGAATTCTTATGCCTGCTTTAATCTCTACAAGTTGTGTTTTTTGCCTTTTTGTATGCTTTGTAATTTTTTTTCTTGGATACCCAAATATGATGTGCTGGGTAGAGACAACTACTATAATAGGCCTTTAGTAATATGTTGGTGAAGTGTCAGGGAGGAAGGGGAGCATTCTGTAGTCCATTGATTAGGTCTTAGTCTTTTACTCAGTCTGGGCCTTTGGGCTGTGAACTTTGCAATTGCTTCTCAGTCTCTGCCCCCTTAGGAGGACAGGATAGGTAGAATGGGCTGGACTTGGGTATTTCCTTTCTCCCATGTGGATCACAAGACTTGAACAGAATTGGGTATTTCACTTTCCTCAGGTCAGTTAGGCTCTGCTAAGACCCCAGTAGGTTAGGCTGTGTTTAAATATTTTCTCATGAGGGCAGACATTGTTAAGAATAAACAGAGAGTCCTAGCATATTTCAATATAATGCCTTTTCCCCTCTCCTGCTGGAAGCATGAGGAGATTTTTACTGTGAGAACCCGGCTGAGCTCCTGGAGGTAAAACTCCCAAGAGTGTGGGTCCCCCTGGAGGTTTTAACCTTCAGACGACTTAGTCCCAATGAGCCATCCATCAATTACGGTTCAGCTTTTCCTTCGCAGGCATTGGTTTGCACAGAGGTTTCTGCTCTTGAGTTTTTGCTCTGGTAAGTTGTGATTCTCTGTATTCATTTGTCTGCCTCTCTAATTTTGTGGCATCAGTGTCCCCTGTGACCTTAGAGTTACTCACTTTTCAGTTTGCTCAGCTTTCTACTTGTTGTTGGGATGAAGTGGAAACTTCTAATCTCCTTACATGTGGAACTGGAACTGGAAGTCCACCACTCATTGATTTTATTTGTCTATCCTGGGCTTTTAACATAGCTAAAATCATACAATACATGGCGTATGGCAACTAACTTTTATTCATACTATTTGTGGGATTTATCTATTTGCAGCATGTATCTTAATGTTAATAGGATTCCATTCTGTGGATACAGCATAGATTGTTTATCCATTTATCATAGATGGACATTTGGGTTATTTTCACTTTTTAGCTTTTATGAATACTGCTATTATGAACATACATGTGCAAGTCCTTTTGTGACCATATGTTTTTATTTTCCTTGGATATATATCTAGGAGTGTAACTGCCAGGTCGTATAGTTTAATGTATGTGTGTCACTTTAAGGAACTGCAAAAATGTCCTCCAAAGCACCTGCACCATTTTACATTCCAGTTGCAATGTATGAGAGCTTTGATCATTCCATGTCTTTACAAATACTTGTTGTCCGTTTTTGTTTATTTTTTTTAGCCATCTTAGTGTGTCTGACATGGTATCTCACTGTAGTTGAAATTTATATTACCTAAGTTCTGTGCCCAAGATACCACATCCTGTAAGTGAGCTGGGACTTTTCTGGCAGTCTGGCTTGAGAGCCCACTCTCTTACCTGCTACAGCTCCCCAAAGGCATCACCAGGTCCAGCCTCTGCAGGACAGTTTATTCCATGAGTTTAAAGACACAGGAGACTGGAAAGTACTTTTGGTAGTTTCTGTTTATTTACCTAAAGTTAAATCGAAATAATCTTACATATATACTCGCACACACCCTCCAAATACATGTCTGAGTGATAGAAGGTGTGAGTGACAGACGGTTTTTGCCTCTACACAATTTTTGCACAGCTTATACTTCTGGATTTCCAACTCTTGCAAAGCCTTGACACTATTTTATGTCCTTCAGGTAGAAAAACTGCCTCATCTGAGAAGGATATTCCATCTAGGACTCAGGCAAATGTTCTGAGGATATATGAGGTGGGGACATGATCCAAATACTTGGGAAAGAAGCTCATTACCTGAACTCTAAACTTCTTAGTTGGCCATGTGTAAAAAGAAGAGTTGTTATGTATATATTACTTTTCTACACAAAACGACAACTGTAATACATTTCCTGTCATCATAATGCTAATTAAACTCTGTAAATGGTTTCCTATTTGTTATATAAACCAAGTACAAGTTCCTAACAAAGGAGATGATTTCTGTTCTTGTGTTTTTGGAAGTGAGTTTTGCTGAGGTTATTAGTTATTTCTGTGTTTATTTTGTTTCAGAAGACATACTATTTGCATTACTTGTCAGGTTATATGCTATAGGAAGAAGTAGATGCTAGTTAAAAATGATCTTAATATGTGAGCTCAAAATACTACACTCTGCTCTATGTTTCTGGGTCTCTGCCAACCCCAGTTTGCCATTCCAGCTAGCTCCCTTTTAATCTCCATCAGTAGAGATTTCTTGATGGAGACAGAAAGTCTGAAGGAAAGAGAATCCCCCTATGCCTTTGTCTCTGTTCTTGTCCCTCTTAGTTTCAGCCAAATAAAGGCAAGAATAATTATTTCTTAATGGAACTTTTAAAAATAATCATTTTCTATATCATAAATATAATATCATATTTATCAAATGAAATATATCACATTTTCTTTACTCATTCATCTGTCCACAGACACTTGGGGATGTTTTTATATCTTGGCTGTTGTAAATAATGCTGCAATGAATGTAGGAGAGCAGAAATCATTTCCTTTGGATATATTTCCAGGAGTAGGATTGCAGGATCATATTGTAATTCTATTTTCAATATGTTGAGGCACCTCCATACTGTTTTCCACAGTGGCTGTACCATTTTACTTTCCCACCAACAGTGCATGATGGTACCCCTTTTCCATACTCGTGCACTTGCCAGCAGTTATTATTGCTTGTCTTTTTTAATAATATCCTTGCTACCAAGTCTTGTTATGGTTTTGCTTTGCATTTCCCTGGTGATTAGTGATGTTTAGCACCTTTTCATATACCTATTGGCCATTTGTATGCCTTCTTTGGAAAAACTCAGGTCTACTCAGGTCCTGGGCCAGTTTATTAATTGGCTTGTCTTTTTCTACTGATTTGAGTTCTTTATATATTTTAGATATTAACCCCTTATCAGAAATATGGTTTGCAAATATTTTCTTCCATTCCATAGGTGGGTTGTCTTCTCATTTTGTTGATTGTTTCCTTTGCTATGCAGAAGCTTTTTAGTTTGATGTAGTCCTACTTGTTTATTTTTCCTATTCTTACGTTTGCTTTCTGTTTCAAATCTAAAATAGACAATTCCCAAAACTGGTATCAAGGAGTTTTGTAGTTTCAGGTATTATGTTTAAACTGGTAATCCATTTTGAGTTAGTTTTTGGCTATAGTGTAAGATAAGGGTCCAATTTCATGCTTTTGCAAGTGGTTATCCAGTTTTCCCAGCACTTCATTGAAGAGACTGTCCTTTTCCCAGTTTTTGCCCCTTTAATCATATATTAAATGACCATGTAAGTGTGCGTTTACTTCTGGGCTCTCTATTCTGTTCCTTTGGTCTGTGTATCTGTTCTTATGCTGATACCATACTGTTCTGATTACTGTAGCTTTGTAGTATAGCTTGAAATTGGGGAGTGTGATACCTCCAGCTTTGTTCTTGTTTCTCAAGATTGCTATGGCTATTTGGGGACTTCTGTGCTTCCATGGAAATTTTAGGGTTATTTGCTCTAGTTCATTGAAAAATGACACTGCTATTTTGACAGGGATTGCACTGAATCTGTAGATTGCTTTGGGCAGATGTAACAATACTAAGTCTTCCTATCCATGAACATGGAATAGTTTTCCATTTATTTGTATCATCTTCAATTTGTTTCATCAGTGTTTTACAGTTTTCAGAGTAAAGGTGTTTCACCTCCTTGGCTAGCTTTAGTCCTGGATATTTTATTCTTTTTGATGCAGTTGTAAATGGGATGGTTTTCTTACTTTCTCTTTCTTTTAATTCATTACCTGTGTATAGGAATGTAATAGATTTCTGTATATTGATTTTGTATCCTGTGACTTCACTGAATTCATTTATTATTTGAATATATTTTGGTAGAGTCTTTAGGGTTTTCTGCTTACAGTACCATGTCATCTGCAAATAGGGACAGTTTTACTTCTTCCTTACCAATTTTGATGCCTTTTCTTTCTTAACTTTCTTTTTTTTTTTTTTTTGGTCTCATTACTGTGGCTAGGACTTCTAGGACTATGTTGAATAAAAGTGGTGAGAGTGAGAAATCCTTGTTTTGTTCCTGATGTTAGAGGAAAAGCTTTCAGCTTCTTGTCATAGAGTATGATGTTAGCTGTGAGTTTGTCATTTGTGGCCTCTATTATGTTGAGATGTGAGTCTTTCTATACCCACCTTGTTGAGAGTTTTTTTTTTTTGAGAGGGCATCTCTCATATTTATTGATCAAATGGTTGTTAACAACAATAAGATTCTGTATAGGAGAGTCAATGCTCAATGCACAATCATTAATCCATCTCAAGCCTAATTCTCGTCAGTCTCCAATCTTCTGAAGCATAACAAACAAGTTTTTACATGGTGAACAAATTCTTACATAGTGAATAAGTTCTTACATGGTGATCAGTACAAGGGCAGTCATCACAGAAACTTTCGGTTTTGATCACTCATTATGAACTATAAACAATCAGGTCAAATATGAATGTTCATTTGATTTTTATACTTGATTTATATGTGGATCCCACATTTCTCCCTTTATTATTATTATTATTATTATTATTTTTAATAAAATGCTGAAGTGGTAGGTAGATGCAAGATAAAGGTAGAAAACATAGTTTAGTGTTGTAAGAGAGCAAATGTAGATGATCAGGTGTGTGCCCTTGTTGAGAGTTTTTATCATGAGTGGATGTTGAACTTTTTCATATGCTTTTCCAGCATGGATTCTGTGATGATCATGTGGCTCTTATCCTTCCTTTTGTTAATCTGGTGTATCAAACTGATTGATTTGCAGATATTAGACCATCCTTGCATCCCTGGGATAAATCCTACTTGATTGTGGTGAATGACCTTTTCAATATATTTTTGAATTTGGTTTTCTAACATTTTGTTGAGGATTTTTACATGTATGTTCATCAGGGATATGGTATGTAGTCTTCTTTTTCTGGAGTGTCCTTGTGTGCTTTTGGGACCAGGGTGATGCTGGTCTCATAGAACAAATTTGAAAGCTTTCCTTCCCCTTCAGTTTTTTGGAATAATTTGAGTAGGAGAGGTATTAACTCTTCTTTAAATGTTTCATAGAATTCACCTGTAAAGCCATCTCATCCTGGGTTTTTGTTTGTTGGGAGTATTTTGATTGTTGATTCAATTTCATTATTCGTTTTCTATTTCTTCCTGGTTCAGTCTAGGAAGATTTTTCCAGGAACTTATCCATTTCTTCTAAGTTGTCCAATTTGTTGGCATATGATTTTTCATAATACCTTCTTTCAATCATTTGCATTTTTGTGGTGTTGGTTGTAACTTCTCTTTCATTTTTTATTTGTTTGAGTCTTCTCTCTTTTTTGTTAATGAGTCTAGCTAAAGGTTTATCAACTTTGTTTATCTCTTCAAAATACTAGCTCTTAGCTTCATTGATATTTTGTATTGTTTTTCTTTTTCATCTCTATTTCATTTATTCCCATTCTAATCTTTGTGATTATCTTTCCTCTACTAACTTTGGGCTTTGTCTATACTTCTTTTTCTAGTTCCTCTAGATGGTGGGTTAGAGTGTTTATTTGAGATGTTTCTTGTTTCTTGAGGTAGAACAGTATTGCTAAAACTCCCCCTCTTAGGCCTGGTTTTTCTGGATCCTAGTCTTTGTTTCATTGTATTTCTATTTTCACTTTTCCTCAAGTATTTTTTATTTTTTCTTTGATTTCTTTGATGACCCATTGGTTATTTAGTAGTATGCTATTTAGCCTCCATATGTCTGTGCTTTTTCCTTTTATATTTTTTCTTGTAACTGACTTTCATTTTCATACTGTGGCAGTTGGAAAAATGCCTGATATAATTTCATTCTTCATAAATTGTACTGATACTTGCTTTGTGGCCTGATATGTGATCTATTCTGTAGAATGTTTCCATATGTACTTGAAAGGAATATGTACTCTATTGGGTTTGGATGTAGTGTTCTGTGTATATCTGTTAGTTCCGTCTGGTGTAATGGTTCATTCAAATTCACAGTTTCCTCATTAATATTCTGTCTGGATGATCTGTCCATTGATCTGCAAGTGGGGTGGTAAAGTCAATAGTATTATTGTATTACTCTCAATCTCTCCCTTTATGTCTGTTCATATTTGCCTCATATATTTAGGTACTCCACTGTTGGGTGCCTAGATATTTACGGTTGTTACAGCACTTTGCTGAAATGTACCCTTAGTCATTATACAATGTCCTTGTTTAACTCCTGGTAGTCTTTTCCTTGAAGTCCATTTTGGCTGCTATAAGTATTGCTACCCCAGCTTTTTTTTTTTTCATTCCTGTTTGCATGGAATACCTTTTCCCATTCATTCAGTTTCAGTCTCTGTGTGACTTATGTCTAAAGGGAGTCTATGTTGGCAGTGAATAGGTGGTATTGTTTTGTTTTGTTTTTATTCATTCAGTTACCCTATGTCTTTTGATTGGAACATTTAACCCATTTACATTTAAAGTAATTATCTATATGTATGTGCTTATTGCTGTTTTGTTAAATGTTCCCTGGTTGTTTAGGCATTCTTCTCTGATCATTTATTCCCACACTGTTACGGAATGTACTAGAACTTGCTTTGCCTTCTTGACTTTGGGTTCACGTCTCACTCTATCTGATTGCCTTGTGTCGCTGAACTGAACTCTTTCCTGACAGTCCCCATAGGCAAAGCCTCTGTTGTCTTCAGGTGGGACCCCCTAACTGGGTGTTTTGTCCTTGAACCTTCTCTTCCAGTTCCCTCGGCTGCTCATGCTTACCTTTCTACCTAACATTCCCCCCTGCAGCAGGTGGGACCCAATTCTTTGGTCATCAGGGTGATGACTGCTCTGGCTCCTTCCTGCTCATTAAAGGATGGTGTACATGGACTGGGTCTCAGTGCCTGCTCTGTCAGTCGGGGTTTCAGGTTTGTGACTGGCTGGTTAAGTCCTCTTAGGCCCTGGATCTGGGACACCATGCCCAGATGAAGGTTCTGGTTGATTCAGACGTTCCATACAGATGGAGGGTAAGGATGTCTGAACAGGCTTTTAGCCATCTTGAATCATTATTTGTAGATGTAAAGCCTGAAGGTGGAAAGAGAGAAACTGAATAAAGAGGTTAAGTAAAGGGGGTGCAGTGGCAAGATCTATGACTAGTAAAACTAGGGGTAATGCCAATAGCAGAAGGAGGGACATTAGCCATGATTTCTAGCTTGAGGCTGCTGGGCCCAAAGTTTGCATCTTATCTGCGGTGTCTAGGATGTCTTCCTGTACTTGGCGTGACTGACTGAGGTAGAAACAGCACTCCTACCTTAGGGATGGGTGGGGTCCTCCCTCACTCTCAGTGAGGAAGTCTAATGCTCTGTGGTTTTGAAGAGCTAGCCCAGCAAGTGAGTCTGATTGGCTCTGAAGCCCTGTCAAGGCAGCAGCCATTTCCTGGAAATTCTCGGCTATTTCCTGGGATAACTGGAATTGGATCCCGAGGCAGGAGCCTCCAGTGGCTGGCCCCACAGTTCCCAGGAGAGCAACGAGCCTCTCTGCTAGTAGGAGAAGGGGTCACGCCCAGCCCATTTGGTCACCATTGATTGGTGATGCACTGGATAAAGAAGGATGTATTGGCCATAGCCAAGCACATGTCTGTCACTATAAAACCCAAAGAGTAGCATCCTGTCCACCCAGGAGGGACCTCAAAATAGGCTCTATGTCCACACACCCAGTATAGTCCCAAATAAGGGGACAAGTAGGAGGTGAAAGAGGTAATGACCAGGGGAGTGCTGGTGTTTCCCTGTCCGACCATTTGGAAATTTCTGCCCTCAAAGCTGAGTGGTCTGGGTGAATACATTGGCTGTTGTGAGGGGAGAAGCAATTGGATGGTGGTGTCTCAGGCTGGGTTTTGGAGTAGCTGGTGATCAGCTCACGTGAACAGGATGAACAGTTAGTACATGACCGATTTGGGAGCACACTGGCAAATGTGTGGGCAGTGGGCCGCCTTTGACAAAAGTCAGTCTGGTTGGTGGGACCTCAGTAGGATCCTCTGGTTCAATAATAATCATCAGGGTTGTCACTGTACTGTCCCAGGTCTACTTGAAGTTAAGTTCGGTGAGAGAGCAGAGTTTATGCACAAGTGGGGCCAAACTCCTGGCTGCCTCCACAAGGGGGCAGACCCTCTGTGGAGGTAACCCTTGCTCTCCCTTGAAAGTGTGGCCCTGTGGATCAGGGGCATCCAGGGGCATCAGGAGGACCTGGGATACAGGCAGATTTGGGAGTAGCAGGGTGTTTGGGGGGGCTGAAGATCCCAGGGGGTTGTGGTCTGGAGGAGAGGGCTCCAGGTATGGGGCAAATAGGATAGGGTAGAGGTTTCTCTGAGGGCACTGACCTGTTTGGACCCACACCCTCTATAGAAGGCTCAGTTCAGGAGTGTAGCCGTCCATGGAGAGCATGCTTAGACCCACACCATCCATAGGAGGCTTGGGTTTGGGGGCTTCAAGCATTCCCAATGTCAGAGGATGCAACCTGAGGGGCTATTGCATGGAACTGGGTGTTGGTTCCCCATCTAGAATGAATGGGAAGAAGGACTAGTGAGTAGAGAGTCTGACATCTCAGGGTCATTACACCCACTGGCCGAGAGTGTGGTCTAGCACCAAACAGTGCTCTGGACTGGATGTCTCGGTCCAGTGCAGTCACGATGGCAAGTGAAACCATTTCACTGCTGTCAGTTCCCATGTATCTAGACCCAGCCTGGGAGTGAGGTCAGGGAGCCCTAGTACTTGACTAGGGCAAGGCTTGTGATCAATGGTGCAGAGCCCAAGCAGCACCACTGGGACATCTCCAGCGGGGGGGAGGCAGCTCTTAAGAGAATCTAGCATACCCCTTCGCCCTGCAATCTGCTGGAGGGACAGTGTCCTCAAGGAGCAGTGCTCCTGGCTCCAGGATTCCCTAGTGACCTCACACTTTGAGAGATAGCACTGCATTGAGTGGGTAGAATCTGTGATGTTTGCCCTTGGAGAACTCAGGCCTCCACAGCTACGAGAGAATATATTTTATCCACTTCTAAGCCACCTACTCAGTGGTAATTTGTTACAGGAGCCCAGGGACACTAAGAGTCACCCTTCCCCATTGAATTCTTCTCTCTCCCTCTCCACAAGATGTGACTGCTATCCTTAATAAGGTATTTATCCCTTACGCAGGCTACACACACATGCATTCCTCCCAAAATACCCGTTAACTGGTATGTGACTGTTCGGCACCTTCTCAATTTTCACATACGTGGTGTCTTAATGTTTCTAACCTTCTGGAACTAGCTTCTCCCCTCACCCATTTGTTTCCACTGCCACCATGCAATGGTTGGCCCCCCAAGGAGGGCTTCTCTGTGTCTCCGGCCTCTGAGAATTCCAGTCTCATCCCCAGCGCCGCTTTTACTGTCCTGTTCAGTTCACCTGAAACAGTCTCAAGAAACTGAATCAGTGTCGGTCGTGCCATGGGAGAAGCTCCGTCCCTCACAACTCCCCCACCCCATCACTGGTCTCAACCAGCAGTGCGCCAACTTCAGTGTGCTTTAGAATCACCTGAAGGACATGCCCCTCTGATGGCTGGCCCACCTTCAGAATTTCTGACTCAGCAGGTCCAGAGTGGGGCCTGACAATGGGCATGTCTAACAAGTTCCCAGCAGCACCACCTGGTCACCAGATAAGCTAGGTCAGCTACCGCTGCTTTCCATAAAATGCAGTAGAGGCTAGACCTCCGCCTCTCCCTTCATAGAAATTGTCAATAACTTGGCATTTTAATTGATTTGTGGCTGCAGTAAAAGAACACAAACACGGCTAAGAGCCATCCCTTTGGACGGCAGCAAGGTGGGCCAAAACGAGAAGAGAAGATACAGAGACAGGTTTATGTCAGTGTTATATCTAAAAGGTCTGCAGAATATTCATTTCAAGCACACTTTTATTTTTAACGTGGACAAATGCTGTCGAATATATCTGACAAACATAACAGAAAGTCAGGTGTCAGCGGATTATCACTGTTTGTTTGATGAAATCGGCCACAGGGCCATGGCTGCTGAAAAGCAGAACAATCTCAAATCCGCAAGGGACAAATTCGTTGCTTCTTCCTCCATCCTTTCTTTTTACGCTTTACAACTGTAGGATGAAAGAAGAGACAATTAACAATTGTGTACGAATACCGTGCAACAGTGACTTTCTACTTCTAAGAAAACAGTCACTCCTGTGGATGCCTGTTTACCAACAGGAGGTCTCAACATGTTTTCCTCCTGCAACACAGACCTTTGGATATGTCTTCCATCCTCCCACCATAACCAACTCCTCTTCCACTTGCCTAACACCCGAAACGTGTGCTTTGTTGTCACCGTTTTCTCAAGGGACTTATCTAATAAGTGTTTCCACCACAAAACCCTGTGCTCTACCCATCAATCACACTCCTAACCTCCCAGCCCCTCAGTTTCCATGTCTGTTAAATGGCTAGGAGAAAGACAGAAAAAAAGCAAAAGAAAGAAAGGAAAGGATAGGCAGGATGTTATGTTGGACTAATTAACAGTTTCATAATTAATGATCTTGCCATAACTCATGTCCCTTTCTTTGGACTGTCCTGGGGAAATACAAGAAAGTTGCAATTGAACAAAGAGTTACCATCACTGAATGAGTGCCCACTCCCAATTTTTAACTGACTACGTCTTTGTAAGGGGTCACATTCTCCCAGGCCTTTTCTCCCAATTGGTGCAAGAGACCATATTTCTGTAGCTAAATAATGAAGGCCCAGCTAGTGTACCTTCCAGTCACTTTAGCCGCCTGTTGTGGTAACTGTGACCCTGACCAAGAGTGGTCCTGGCTACCAGACCTGATAAATTTCCCCCCTGTATGGTGCAACACAGAGAAGACAAGCAGTGATTTTACAGCATCTTACTATGCAGATGGACAGTGACTGTGAAGGGGTATGTGGGGGGACTTGGTGAAGGGGGGAGCCTAGTAAACATAATGTTCTTCATGTAATTGTAGATTAATGATACCAAAATAAAAATAAATAAATAAATAAATAAAAATAAAATAAAAATTTCCCCCCTGTACAAGTCTTATGGCTGGAGATCACAGGACTTGTAGCTGTGAATGAAGTACGTTCAGAACATGGTGCATTGTGTAGATCACCTAGAATACAGGAATTAGCAACATTAAGCTATTTCCTAACTAGATTTTAACCAGTTTGCAAAAAGTTGTTATTTATTTTGTGTAGAAATATTTAAATATGTAACAACCATGACAGGCGTTATGTCAGGAATGGTTGGGTGATACCCAAAGCTACACAGAGATACCTGGGTTCCCCGGGTCTGCCCCTCTTCTGGATCCAAATCCTTTTTGCGTCCTTCCTCTGGTCCTTCATCATGGTGCTCCTCCTCACCTCCGGCTTCTTGGACCTCTTCACCCTACTTTCCACACTTACATGCACGTGCTCCCTTTCCCGGCTCCTCCTGCTTCTGGGGCGCTGCTGGTCCCTCTCCTGGCTCCTCCCTCTCCCAAGGCACCGGTCCCTCTCTGGGGTCCTCGGGCTCCTGCGAGCCGTGCCTGACCACCACAGGGCTTGAGTGGGGCTGGCCCTGGACATGACTGTTATAATGGATATAGCGTAGAAAGGTTGTACCACATTCCGGATCAGGGAGCAAAACCATATCATGGGAGGCTCGCGGGTGGCTGGGATGACTGCCGAGGCCTCTTGGACTCGGGCACCTTCATGGACTTGTGCACCCTCTTGGCTGCTCCCGTCCTCCTCTTGAGACTCTTCTGTCTCTATATCCGCATCGTAGTCGTCCTCTTCACACTCAGACTCATCGTCCAGCTCGTCCCCAGACTCGTCCAGGAATTCGTCATTATCTTCGTCATCATCGTCGACGTCGACCTCAACCTCCCACCACTCTTCCTGTCCTACCAGCTCTACAGGCCGGCAGAGACACAGTTATTTCAGGAAGGAATCAAAAGTGTTTAGATCAAATATCAGCATGGTTAAAAAAAAAAGTCAAAAGACAGAAGGAGAGTTTGGATGTTTTAACGTTATTAAAGCTACTTAGAAAAGAACATACAAAGTTGAAATGGATGCTGTGACAACGGAGGGTGGAAGAAGTATGAAAGTTGGAGCTGAAGAGTGGTTCACGCATGCTCCCCAACCCAAGACTGTAAATGACGAATAAAGAAAGAGAGAGAAGTTTTTACAGGACTGGGCTGTGCACATGCGAGGGACTGAATTGTGTGCCCCCAACAGCCATGTGCTGAAATCCTTGCCCACAATGTGGTGGTATTTGGACATGGGTCTTTGGTAGGTAATCAGGCTTTGATGAGTTCGTGGGGCGGGGGGCGTCCACAGTGTGGGATGAGTGTCCTTAAAGAGGAGACCAGGAAGCATGCCCTCCACAGTCCCCCAGCCCCACCCCGCCTTTCTGTTGTAACACAATCAATGAATAGGAAAGAAACTGTTATAGCAACAAAACCATAATCAGAATTCAACCACAGAGCCCAGAAGCTTTATTAAGGAATGTTATGCATATAATAATAGGGAGCTGTCTACAGATTTTAATTAGTTATGTAATAAGTTGGAAGTTTTTCTTTAGAGCGGTAGTTTCTAAAGTGGTATTCAGATACCTAGGAGGTGTGCAAACAATCCTCTGGCGTCCAGGAAAAAAAAAAGTGTTTACATCATGTTTATTCTACCTCACAATGCATTGGTTTCAATATTTGTGCCTTCATAATTTACCCTCCCCAAATTTCCTTAATATATGTAGGCATAGTATAACTGAATATACATTTTTTATGGTTGGTTTGAAAATATTTCATGGAGAGGAGTGCATAGTCAAAACATTGATTAACTTCAGCTTTACAGAACCCATGTCACAAGCCCTCACACAATGGGTGCCATCCGAGGACACAGAAATGGGGGAGGAGATGGAAAAGCTAATGACTCAGCCTCTTGAGTCTGCATTCAGCAGTGACTGCCCACTTCCCCGCCAAAAAGCAGCAGTAATCAGCCCCTACACTTGCAACAATATATTCAGTGACTACCCCAGTGCTCTTACATACACAAACACTCGTAGTGATGGTAAACAACCAAATTATCTTATTTTGATGTGGGCATCACATACTCTTTATCTGTAAACATCCAAGTTAAGTGTTTCTCCTCTCAGGGTAAGATGGTAAGATGGCATAGTCCAGGTGTCACAGAAACAAAAAAATGCATCATGTTTTTATGGTTAACGTCTGTTCTTTATGGCACCTGGATAGTGTGAATTCATCCTCAGAGGCACAATTGTAATCTCTACTTCAGACACTTAAGCCTCCCAATCCACTAAAAGGATGATAAATATTAGAAGAAACACCAGAATCTTATCAGGGGATATGTATTGTAGTGAAAATATTTCTATACAAATGTTTGGGGAATCAGTGTTTAAACAGAAGTGTTGACAAGTTTGGCTTTACTGTCAGACACACACCTGTGTTCCAGTCCCAGTTCAGCATACTCTTACAAGATGTCTGTAACATATGCTGGGGCTCAAGGACATCTCAGAAGTCATTCAATCCTAATTCCACTCTCATTTCCACATGGCTCTAATGATGCCAGTTCTCAAAGAGAAAGAGAAGGGAGGCATATCTGAGACATTGTCATATCCCTGCCGTAAGTGCCTCAGGTGTGAATCACATGGCACAAGGGGTCAGAACTCTTCTGCCTACCTGTAACTAGCACCCTCACTCACAAGCAAGGGTCACTTGGAACCCCAAGTAGCAGGAGCTGGTTTTCAGTTCCTGTCAGCACAGGCCTTTGCTGAAGATCTCTGCCTCTGGGAATATGCCGCACATGTCATTCGTAGATTGTCACTTAAGTCATAAGATTAACTTCTCCATCTTATGACACCCTAAAATTATCCTTAGACCCCAGAGCCTGAAACCATAACCCTGGCATTCAAAAAATATTCCCTCAATATTCTTAAGGAAAATAAATATTTACAGTAATTGTCATTATAGTAAAATACATTATGAGAATAAAAAGATAGACAAAATGAAAGCTGTCACAAGAAGAGGAAAAGCAAACTGGCCTATTTGGAAATGAAATTTTATGTATCCATTACAAAGATGAGGAGAGTTTAAATGTATTAACACAGAAAAACAGTAAAATAAAATTATAGAATTAAGTAAGAAATTATATATAAAACACACATATTGAAAAAGGTGCTGTATGTTTCTTCTTAAGACATAATTATTGGTAAAAGCATAGATAAAAGAACTTGAGGCACATACAGTAAACTATTGAAATAGTTGAATATGAAGGCAGGGGAGTAGCACAATGGGAGGTTTGGAGAAATGAAACTTTAGTATTCCTTTAATTTTTTAAATATTTCACAAAGGACAGCCAATTGATATTTTACATATTCTGCTAAATATTACTTTGAAAAATACTATACAAAGACAGAAAAAGATAAATCTGGCTTATGTCAAAAAACGAACCAATCAAGTATAGCAATTTTATCATTAGATGAAATAAAATTCAAGGAAAATAGCTTTCATTGTACTTCCACAGCTATTTCAAAATATAAAAAGAACTACTCATGATGAACTCTTATGTACCCCAAAACAAAGTTTAAAATCTATGCAGGAAATCTGTTAGACCTACAGTAAGTTAAATAACAATACCAAGGAAAATAATATCACTAATTCAAAAGGATATATGAACCCCTATGTTTATTGCAACTTATTTACAGTAGCCAAGTTATGGAAACAATCTAAGTGTCTATCAATAGATGAACGAATGAAGAAGATGTGGTACATATGCACAATGGAATATTATTAGCCTTAAAAAGAAAAGAAATCCTGCCATTTGCAATAACATGGATGGACCCAGAGGATATTATGGTAAGTGACATTAGTCAGTCAGGTAAAGATGAATAGCATATGGTTTCACTTATATGTAGAATCTGAAAAACAAAAGAAACAAACAAACCAGAACTAGACACTCAAACACAGAGAACACACTGTGAGTTACCATGGGTGAGGGAATGGGTGAAATACATGAAAGGGATAAAACGGTTTAAACTTCAAGTTATAAAACAATTTTGTCACAGGATGGAAATACAGCATAGGGAATATAGCTAATAACATTGTAATATTGTTGTATAGTCACAGATGATAACCACACTTCCTGTGGTGATCGTTTCATAATGTATATAATTGTCATCACTGAAACCAATATAATATTCTATATCAAGTTTATTTTTTATTTTTTATTTTTTTATTTTGGTATCATTAATCTACAATTACATGAAGAACTTTATGTTTACTAGGCTCCCCCCTTCACCAAGTTCCCCCCACATATCCCTTCACAGTCACTGTTCATCAGCGTAGTAAGATGCTGTAGAAATCACTACTTGTCTTCTCTGTGTTGTACAGCCCTCCCTGTAGCCACCACACACTATACATGCTAATCGTAATTCTCCCTTTCTTTTTCCCCACCTTTGTCCCTCCCTTCCAACCCATCCTTCCCAGTCTCTTTCCCTTTGGTAACTATTAGTCCATTCTTCGGTTCTGTGATTCTGCTGCTGTTTTGTTCCTTCAGTTTTCCTTTGTTTTTATACTCCACATATGAGTGAAATCATTTGGTACTTGTCTTTCTCCACCTGGCTTATTTCACTGAGCATCATACCCTCTAGCTCCATCCATTTGATGCAAATGGTAGGATCTGTGTTTGTCTTATAGCTGAGTAATATTCCATTGTGTATATGTACCACATCTTCTTTATCCATTCATCTACTGATGGACATTTAGTTTGCTTCCATATCTTGGCTATTGTAAATAGTGCAGCGATAAACATAGGGGTGTATCTGTCTTTTTTTAACCTGGAGTGCTGCATTCTTAGGGTAAATTCCTAGAAGTGGAATTCCTGGGTCAAGTGGTAAGCCTATTTTGAGCATTTTGAGGAACCTCCATACTGATTTCCACAGTGGTTGAACTAATTTACATTGCCACCAGCAGTGTAGGAGGGTTCCCCTTTCTCCACAACCTCGCCAACATTTGTTGTTGATTGTCTTTTCGATGATGGCGATCCTTACTGGTGTGAGGTGATATCTCATTGTGGTTTTAATTTGCATTTCTCTGATGAATAGCGATGTGGAGCATATTTTCATGTGTCTGTTGGCCACCTGAATTTCTTCTTTGGATAACTGTCTGTTGAGCCCCTCTGCCCTTTTTTTAATTGGATTGTTCACTTTTTGTTTGTTGAGGTGCATGAGCTCTTTATATATTTTGGATGTCAACCCTTTATCTGACCTGTCATTTATGAATATATTCTCCCATACCATAGGGTACCTTTTTGTTCTATTGATGGTGTCCTTTGCTGTACAGAAGCTTTTCAGCTTGATATAGTCCCACTTGTTCATTTTTGCTTTTGTTTCCCTTGCCCGGGGAGATATGTTCATGAAGAAGTCACTCATGTTTATGTCCAAGAGATTTTTGCCTATGTTTTTTTCTAAGAGTTTGATGGTTTCACAACTTACATTCAGGTCTTTGATCCATTTTGAATTTACTTTTGTGTATGAGGTTAGACAGTGATCCAGTTTTATTCTCTTACATGTAGCTGTCCAGTTTTGCCAGCACCATCTGTTGAAGAGACTGTCATTTCCCCATTGTATGGCCATGGCTCCTTTATCATGTATTCATTGACCATAAATGTTTGGGTTAATATCTAGGGTCTCTATTCTGTTCCACTGGTCTGTGGCTCTGTTCTTGTGCCAGTACCAAACTGTATTGATTACTGTGGCTTTGTAGTAGAGCTTGAAGTTGGGGAGTGAGATCCCCCCCCACTTTATTCTTCCTTCTCAGGATTGCTTTGTCTATTTGGGGTCTTTGTTGTTTCCATATGAATTTTTGAACTATTTCTTCTAGTTCATTGAAGAATGTTGTTGGTAATTTGATAGGGATTGCATCAAATCTGTATATTACTTTGGGCAGGATGGCCATTTTGACGATACTAATTCTTCCTAGCCAAGAGCATGGGATGAGTTTCCATTTGTTAGTGTCCTCTTTAATTTGTCTTAAGAGTGTCTTATAGTTTTCAGGGTATAGGTCTTTCACTTCCTCGGTTAAGTTTATTCCTAGGTTTTTTATTCTTTTTGATGCAATTGTGAATGGAATTGTTTTCCTGATTTCTCTTTCTATTAGTTCATTGTTAGTGTATAGGAAAGCCACAGATTTCTGTGTGTTAATTTTGTATCCTGCAACTTTGCTGAATTCTGATATTAGTTCTAGTAGTTTTTCAGTGGAGTCTTTAGGGTTTTTTACGTACAATATCATGTCATTTGCAAATAGTGACAGTTTGACTTCTTCTTTACGAATCTGGAATATTACTCAGCCATAAGAAAAAAACAGATCCTACCATTTGCATCAAATGGATGGAGCTAGAGGGTATTATGCTCAGTGAAATAAGCCAGGCAGAGAAAGACAAGCACCAAATGATCTCACTCACATGTGGAGTATAAGAACAAAGGAAAACTGAAGGGTCAGATTGGCAGCAGAATCACAGAACTGAAGAATGGACTAATAGTTACCAAAGGGAAAGGGACTGGGGAGGATGGGTTGGAAGGGAGGGACAAGGGTGGGGAAAAAGAAAGGGAAAAAAAAATCATAAGGATAAAGGAAAATAATACCAGCTGTGGTAAAGGATATATTAATTATCTTATCTGTGGTCATTATTTCACAATCTTTGTTTAAGTATACATATAATTCATAGGTATATCTCTATATAAGTTGTACACATTAAACATGTATATTTTATTTGTCAATAAAAGGAAAAAGAAGTATATACATGCTATTTAAGGATCTTTAAATTTAATTTCTCCCCTTTGATATTTTCAGTGTACTAATTTCTAGAAATCCCATGTTTTCAATAACTGAAACAAGTTAGACTTACAACTATAAAATTTTACTTCCTAGAGTTGAATAATTAAATAGATGCGTTCTTCCTTCATGAAGGCTACTTCTTTCTAGTTCATTAATAACTCAATAGTAAAATGAAGAATACTATTATGAGACAAATCCTTTGATAAAATAAGTTGAACAATATGTGGCGTTCTACAACATGACATTTCTGTTTTACTTAATGCTATGCTTTTAGTTTTGGAAATACAATAGAAAAAAAGTCATCACAGAAATATACTAAGAACCCACAGGATAGATACCTTTCCTTAGAAATGCAGGCTTCTCCTCAGCCTCAAAATAAGACGCTTCCCTTTTACTGCATTCATTTCAGTTCAGTAAACAGTTATTGAGCACATATTATGTGGAGACATTAAAATAAAGTCTATGCTTTTGTAGAACTGATAGCAGGGCTTATAACAGAATCTGGTAGGAGAGACAAACTGATAAACCTGTAATTTCAATACAGTGTGATGAATGCTCCAGTAAAGGTTTACTCGTGGTGCTTTGACAGAATGTACCTGGAACAGTGAGCCTTGACTAGAGTTCAGTGATCGCACCTCCTAGGAAATAACACCTCAGCTATATTTTGAATGAGGAAAAAGAGTTAAACAAGCAAAGCTAAAGGGACATTTTGTTGTTCCAGGCAGAAAGAAAAATGTGAGGGTTTGAAGCAGCATGAGCCTTATAGAAAACTCTGAAATGTGGTTGGAGAGTTAGGGCAGTTAGTTTTCCAGAATATTTGAACAAGGCAAATAAGCCATTGAGCTAATTTTTAAATTCTTGTCAGAGAGACTGTAAAGTACAGTTTAGGGATTATAGTTAGTATAAAAAGAGAGAATGGAGTATATATATCCATCTTTAGTTGATATTTAATAAAGTTGAACATTTCTTTTTGTGGAATACTCCTTCAAAGAACATTTAAATCTATTGCAGTATTTAAATTAATGTCATATAAGATAATTGTTCATAATTTGAATGTATTTTTCTTAAACTTCTAGTGTATTACTGTAAGAAACTAAAGCTTCATATTCCCTAAATTTATTGAATTAGAATAAATTTGCAATTGAACTAATTAATATTTTTCCATTCAAGTCTCTTTTTATAACTTTTGGTTATCCTTTTTTCATCTTTTGTAGAGTTCCTTCCTATACCTCAGCCAGAAACTTGTGCAGGAGCAAAAGGAAATAAACCAAGCATGCCAGGGCCCTACCAATGTATGTTTTTTTGATACTAATGATTATTTATGAGATCTTTATGGGAAACTATTATATCCAGATTACTGTTTGAGTTTATTGAGTATTTTTGTGTCATGCCTGCTGCTAACATAATGTAAATACTTTAAACAGATATATAGTTTGTTACTTTTGCTTTTGGTTTTCATTTATATTATCTTAGGTCCTTGCCAAAAGTACTACTGGTCCTAAGTTTAGAAACATTTGTTATCATCGCAAAAGTGAAAATAAATATAAGTAAACTAACACTTACCAACTTGTTTGTTTGATAGTACATCCTTCCAAATGTAATGTTTTTAATTGTCATGAATAATTGAGTATGGAGTTTAATTTTTGACCATAAACATAGGTAAAACTTAAAAGCTACTTGTAATTCCTTTGTTTACTGTTGCGTTTACTGTTTTTAATTGACTGGTTTCATTTCGGAAGTAATTTCTTAACACAATTATTTCTGTCAGGGTATCTTTAGAGTAATTTGGTTTACATCAGATCTTACACGGGGTCGTGTCTATGGACTGGATTTCTCCCTACACTGCATGTCCTTCTGGCTTTTTGAGTTATTCTTTAGGGTTGATGTGTACTCATTCTGGCAGATTAAGAACACGCAAAAGAATCTGGAGACTGTACCCCACAAAAAATATATATATAGAAAATAAAGGGGAAATCTATAAACATAGAACCAAGCTCAAAACAAAAATGAAAACTCCCTTGTTGCCAGAAACAAAAGAATCTTAAATTTATTAGTGAGTAGGAACTACTAAAACTCCTCATGAGCATTTCAGAACTAGATACAGACCTAAATGATTATAGAGTGAAATGTAACAACCAAATGGAAAGGGAAGATTAGACCACAGGCCTCCTGCATGTGAGAAGAACTAATATAAAAGTTGAAAGGTTATGGAGGGCCAAGGAAATTATGCCCGTCACCATGGGGGAGTATCAGGGAGTTTTCTGTATCCTTTGGGTGGCAGACAGGGAAAAAATTCCTTGAGAGAAATTGGAATTCCAGGACTGTGCAGCGTGGAGGTGCGGTCATAGTTTCAGACACATTTCAGATGACTGAAATGGTGAAGGCACTGAACTAAGGAATTAATACTAATATCTTCTCTGAAATCGGTGAAACCCTCAGAATTTTTTCCCCCAGTTGTAAAATTTTATTTTAAAAGTTTATGCTATGAAATATTTACACATGAAATTATATTCTTTTTGGAATTTGCTTCAAAATAATGCAGGAGGGGGGAAGTGGGCGAGATGTAACAAGATGGGCCGTATATCAGTAATAGTTAAAGCTAGGTGGTGGGTACATGCAGGCTTATTGTACTTTGTATGTACTATTTTTTTTTGCTATGCTCTTTTTTAAATTAAAGTACCATTGACATACAATCTTATGATGGTTTCACACAAACAACACACTGGTTTCAGCATTCACCCACATTATCAAGTCTTCACCCCCTCTATCGAGGTCACTGCCTTTCAGCATAGTAAGATTTTATAGTCATTAATTGTCTTCTCTATGCTGTACTGCCTTCCCTGTGACCTGCCTATATTGTGATTGCAAATTATAATGCCCCTTAATCCCCGTCCGCATCTACACCCACTCACTGCAACCATTCCCCTTTGGTAACCACTAGTTCCTTCGCAGTGTCTGTGAGTCTACTGCTATTTTGTTCCTTCAGTTTTGCTTCGTTTTTATACTCCACAAATGAGTGAAATTATTTCGTATTTGTCATCCTCCACCTGGCTTATTTCATATAATAAGCATAATACCCTCTAGATCCACCCATGTTGTTGCAAATGGCAAGATTTGTTTTCTTTCTCTGGCTGAATAATATTCCATTGTGTAGTTGTATCACTTCTTTATCCATTCATCTATTGATGGACAGGTTGCTTCCATATCTTGTCTATTGTAAATAGTGCGGCAGTAAACATAGGGGTGCATATGTCTTTTCAAATCACGGATCTTGTTTTCTTCAGGTAAATTACTAGGAGTGGAATTACTGGGTCAAATGGTATTTCTCTTTTTAGTTTTTGAGGAACCTCCATATTGCTTTTCACAGTGGTTGAACCAATTTACATTCCCACCTACAGTGTAGGAGGGTACCCCTTTCTCTGCATCCTCACCAGCATTTGTTGTTTCTTGTCTTTTAGATGTTGGTCACCCAAACTGCTGTGAGGGGATATCTCATTGTGGTTTTAATTTGCATTTCCCTGATGAATAGCGATGTGGAGCATCTATTCATGTGCCTGTTGGCCATCCGTATTTCTTCTTTGGAGAAGTGTTTGTTCAGAACTCCCACCCATTTTTTAATAGGGTATTTTGTTCTTTGGGTGTTGAGGCATATGAGTTCTTTATATATTTTGGATGTTAACTCCTTCCTGGATAAACTGGGGTTTTTTTTGTAGATAATTATTTTTTATTGAGGGGTAGTTGACACACAGTATTACATTAGTTTCAGGTGTACCACACAGTGATTCAACATTTATATACATGATAATTCTAGAAACCAGCTATCACCATACAAAGTTGTTACAATATTTTGACTATATTCCTTATGCTATACATTATATCCCAGTTACTTATTTATTTTACAATTGGAAGTCTGTACTTTTTTTTTTTTTGAGAAGGCATCTCTCATATTTATTGATCAAATGGTTGTTAACAACAATAAAATTCTGTATAGGGGAGTCAATGGTCAATGAACAATCATTAATCTACCCCAAGCCTAATTTTCGCCAGTCTCCAATCTTCTGAAGCATAACAAACAAGTTCTTACATGGAGAAAAAATTCTTACATAGTGAATAAGTTACATGGTGAACAGTACAAGGGCAGTCATCACAGAAACTTTCATTTTTGATCACACATTATGAACTATAAACAATCAGTTCAAATATGAATATTTGTTTGATTTTTATACTTGATTTATATGTGGATACCACATTTCTCTCTTTATTATTATTATTTTTAATAAAATGCTGCAGTGGTAGGTAGATGCAAGATAAAGGTAGAAAACATAGTTTAGTGTTGTAAGAGAGCAAATGTAGATGATCAGGTATGTGCCTGTAGACTATGTGTTAATCCAAGCTAGACATGGGCAATAAAACATCCACGGATGCAGAAGATTTCTCTCGGAACAGGGAGGGTGAGATTCTAAGCCTCACCTCTGTTGATCCCCAATTTCTCACCTGATGGCCCCCCTGCGACTGTGCCTGTCTTAGGTTGTTCCTCCCTTGTGGAATCTTACCCGTCTCTGGCTAACCAGTCATCTTCCGGGGCCATACAGGGAAATGCAAAGTTGGTAAGTGAGAGAGAAGCCATATTGTTTGAAAAGGTTAGCTTTTTACTTCCTTGCATATTTATGCCCTGTGGCTTCTATGCCCAGCATTTGTCTTGAGGTATCTTTACCACTTGGAGGAATTATGATACTCGGTAAATTCGATATGAGGCACGAATTCTATTTAAGGGTTGTAATTAGGAAGGAAGTAGAAAAGCTATAGAAGTAGCAGGCAGAAGAAAACATGGGGAGATTGATTATTTCTTTGACATATCTTCTTGTAGAGTAACTTCAGCATGTATAGGTTTTAACCTACTAATTAAATTGCTCACACACGTCAACATAATAGGAGTACAGTTACATAACCAAAGCAGACCTACAATTACCAGCCATCTCCAGTGAAACCAAGAAAACCAGTTAGGCACCTTAGGCATTTGTGAAAACTTATCTATGATATGGTGGATATTGTCCAACTGAACTTGAACAGTCTGAGAGAAATCAAATTAAAACAACCCATTCCTGGGGACTGTTCACATCCCATATGTTCTTTTAACAGTAGATAGTCTGTATAGTCGTGAGATTTTGGAGCGCTACAACTTGCACTTCTCCTAATTCTTGGTTGAGTTCCAACAGTATAGATCCAGTCAAATTTGTTGTTTTACTGTATGCACAGGCCAGCTTAGATATCTCCTTTTTCATTCCCATGGGAAGTCCAGGAACTGGTGGGATGAATGCAGCTACAGCTGTAGCAGTGCCTGGATCTTTGTTGAGGTTTTTTGATGATCATCTTCTGGTATGATTCCTCCAGAGAGTGCTGATGTTGGAAGTCCTTCTTCATTCATATCTTAGTTCATTTTCTGGGTAGCCAAATTAGGCTTTGATCCTCTGTATAAACACAAACAGACCCCTTGCCTACACTTTGATATGCCCTTTATACCATTGTGTAGAACTCATTGGAGGTGACCACAAAGGAACTGCCCATTTTTTATAAGAGAAAGGAGTATTATCAGAAAAATGTACCTCCATAGCCAATCATCTGACACCCTTTAAGTGATCAAAATTAAGGATATTTAAAGCATGCATTAATCATTGATTTACAGTTAGTTTTATCCTATCAGGGAGTAATCCCCCTTTTCTTTCTTTCTTTTTTTTTGTTATCATTAATCTACACTTACATGATGAATATTATGTTTACTAGGCTCTCCCCTATACCAGGTCACCCCTATAAACCCCTTTACAGTCACTGTCCATCAGCATAGCAAAATGTTGTAGAATCACTACTTGTCTTCTCTGTGTTGTACAGCCCTCCCCTTTCTCCCACACCCCCATGCATGCTAATCTTAATACCCCCCTTCTTCTCACCCCCTTATCTCTCCCTACCTACTCATCCTCCCCAGTCCCTTTCCCTTTGGTACCTGTTAGTCCATTCTTGGGTTCTGTGATTCTACTGGTTTTGTTCCTTCAGTTTTTCTTTGTTCTTATACTCCACAGATGAGTGAAATCATTTGGTATTTCTCTTTCTCTGCTTGGCTTATTTCACTGAGCATAATACCCTCCAGCTCCATCCATGTTGCTGCAAATGGTAGGATTTGCCCTCTTCTTATGGCTGAGTAGTATTCCATTGTGTATATGTACCACATCTTCTTTATCCATTTCTCTATTGATGGACATTTAGGTTACTTCCAATTCTAGGCTATTGTAAATAGTGCTGCGATAAACATAGGGGTGCATCTGTCTTTCTCAAACTTGATTGCTGCGTTCTTAGGGTAAATTCCTAGGAGTGGAATTCCTGGGTCAAATGGTAGGTCTGTTTTGAGCATTTTGATGAACCTCCATACTGCTTTCCACAATGGCTGAACTAATTTACATTCCCACCAGCAGTGTAGGAGGGTTCCCCTTTCTCCACAGCCTCGCCAACATTTGTTGTTGTTTGTCTTTTGGATGGCAGCCATCCTTACTGGTGTGAGGTGATACCTCATTGTAGTTTTAATTAGCATTTCTCTGATAATTAGCAATGTGGAGCATCTTTTCATGTGTCTGTTGGCCATCTGTATTTCTTTTTTGGAGAACTGTCAGTTCAGTTCCTCTGCCCATTTTTTAATTGGGTTATTTGTTTTTTGTTTGTTGAGGTGTGTGAGCTCTTTATATATTCTGGACGTCAAGCCTTTATCAGATCTGTCATTTTCAAATATATTCTCCCATACTGTAGGGTTCCTTTTTGTTCTATTGATGGTGTCTTTTGCTGTACAGAAGCTTTTCACCTTAATATAGTCCCACTTGTTCATTTTTGCTGTTGTTTTCCTTGCCCAGGGAGATATGGTCAAGAAGAGGTCACTCATGTTAATATCTAAGAGGTTTTTGCCTATGTTTTATTCTAAGAGTTTAATGGTTTCATGACTTACATTCAGGTCTTTGATCCATTTTGAGTTTACTTTTGTATATGAGGTTAGACAATGGTCCAGTTTCATTCTCCTACATGTAGCTGTCCAGTTTTGCCAGCACCATCTGTTGAAGAGACTGTCATTTCGCCATTGTATGTCCATGGCTCCTTTATCAAATATTAATTGACCATATATGTCTGGGTTAATGTCTGGATTCTCTAGTCTGTTCCATTGGTCTGTGGCTCTGTTCTTGTGCCAGTACCAAATTGTCTTGATTACTATGGCTTTATAGTAGAGCTTGACATTGGGGAGTGAGATCCCCCCTACTTTATTCTTCTTTCTCAGGATTGCTTTGGCTATTTGGGGTCTTTGGTGTTTCCATATGAATTTTTGAATTATTTGTTCCAGTTCATTGAAGAACGTTGCTGGTAGTTTCATAGGGATTGCATCAAATCTGTATATTGCTTTGGGCAGGATGGCCATTTTGACGATATTAATTCTTCCTATCCACGACCATGGGATGCGTTTCCATCTGTTAGTGGTCCCTTTAATTTCTCTTAAGAGTGACTTGTAGTTTTCAGTGTATAAGTCTTTCACTTCTTTGGTTAGGTTTATTCCTAGGTATTTTATTCTTTTTGATGCAATTGTGAATGGAGTTGTTTTCCTGATTTCTCTTTCTGTTGGGTCATTGTTAGTGTATAGGAAAGCCACAGATTTCTGTGTGTTAATTTTGTATCCTGCAACTTTGCTGTATTCCGATATCAGTTCTAGTAGTTTTGGAGTGGAGTCTTTAGGGTTTTTTATGTACAGTATCATATCATCTGCAAATAGTGACAGTTTAACTTCTTCTTTACCAATCTGGATTCCTTGTATTTTTTTGTTTTGTCTGATTGCCATGGCTAGGACCTCCAGTACTATGTTAAATAACAGTGGGGAGACTGGGCCTCCCTGTCTGGTTCCCGATTTCAGAGGAAATGCTTTCAGCTTCTCACTGTTCAGTTTAATGCTGGCTGTGGGTTTATCATATATGGACTTTATTATGTTGAGGTACTTGCCCTCTATACCCATTTGGTTGAGAGTTTTTATCATGAATGGATGTTGAATTTTGTCATATGCTTTTTCAGCATCTATGGAGATGATCATGTGGTTTTTGTCTTTCTTTTTGTTGATGTGGTGGATGATGTTGATGGACTTTGGAATGTTGTCCCATCCTTGCATCCCTGGGATGAATCCCACTTTGTCATGGTGTATGATCCTTTTGATGTATTTTTGAATTCAGTGTGCTAATATTTTGCTGAGTATTTTTGCATCTACGTTTATCAGGGATATTGGTCTGTAGTTTTCTTTTTTGGTGGGGTCTTTGCCTGGTTTTGGTATTAGGGTGATGTCGGCTTCATAGAACGAGTTTGGGAGTATCCCCTCCTCTTCTATTTTTTGGAAAACTTTAAGGAGAATGGGTATTATGTCTTCCCTGTATGTCTGATAAAATTCCGAGGTGAATCCATCTGTCCCAGGGGTTTTGTTCTTTGGTAGTTTTTTGATTACCACTTCAATTTCATTGCTAGTAGTTGGTCTGTTTAGATTTTCTTTTTCATTCTGGGTCAGTCTTGGAAGGTTGTATTTTTCTAGGAAGTTGTCCATTTCTCCTAGGTTTCCCAGCTTGTTAGCATATAGGTTTTCATAGTACTTTCTAATAATTCTTTGTATTTCTGTGGGTTCCACCGTGACTTTTCCTTTCTCGTTTCTGATTCTGTTGATGTGTGTTGACTCTCTTTTCCTCTTAATAAGTCTGGCTAGAGGCTTATCTATTTTGTTTATTTTCTCAAAGAACCAGCTCTTGGTTTCATTGATTTTTGCTATTGTTTTATTCTTCTCAATTTTGTTTATTTCTTTTCTGATCTTTATTATGTCCCTCTTTCTGCTGACCTTAGGCCTCAATTGTTCTTCTTTTTCCAATTTCAATAATTGTGACTTTAGACCATTCATTTGGGATTGTTCTTCCTTTTTTAATATGCCTGGATTGCTATATACTTTCCTCTTAAGACTGCTTTTGCTGTGTCCCACAGTAGTTGGGGGTTTGTGTTGTCATCATTTATTTCCATATATTGCTGTATCTCCATTTTGATTTGGTCATTGATCCATTGATTATTTAGGAGCGTGTTGTTAATCCTCCATGTGTTTGTGAGCCTTTTTGCTTTCTTTGTACAGTTTATTTCTAGTTTTATGCATTTGTGGTCTGAAAATTTGGTTGGTAGGATTTCAATCTTTTGGAATTTACTCAGGCTCTTTTTGTGGCCTAGTAAGTGGTCTATTCTGGAGAATGTTCCATGTGCACTTGAGAAGAATGTGTATCCTGTTGCTTTTGGATGTAGAGTTCTGTAGATGTCTATTAGGTCCATCTGTTCAAGTATGTTGTTCAGTGCCTCTGTGTCCTTACTTATTTTCTGTCTGGTTGATCTGTCCTTTGGAGTGAGTGGTGTGTTAAAGTCTCCTAGAATGAATGCATTGCATTCTATTTCCTCCTTTAGTTCTGTTAATATTTGTTTCAGGTATGTTGGTGCTCCTGTACTGGGTGCATATATATTTATAATGGTTATGTCCTCTTGTTGGACTGAGCCCTTTATCATTATGTAATGTCCTTCTTTGTCTTTTCTTACTTTCTTTATTTTGAAGTCTGTTTTGTCTGATACCAGAATTGCAACACCTGCTTTCTTCTCTTTGTTGTTTGCATGAAATATCTTTTTCTATCCCTTGACTTTAAGTCTGTGCATGTCTTTGGGTTTGAGGTGAGTCTCTTGTAAGCAGCATATGGATGGATCTTGCTTTTTTATCCATTCTATTACTCTGTGTCTTTTGATTGGTGCATTCAGTCCATTTACATTTAGGGTGATTATTGAAAGGTATGAACTTATTGCCATTGCAGGCTTTAAGTTTGTGGTTACCAAAGGTTCAGGGTTAGCTTCTTTACTCTCTTACTGTCTAACTTAACTTGCTTGTTGAGCTATTATAAACACGGTCTGATGATTTTTTATTTCTCTCCCTTCTTATTCCTTCTCCTCCCTTCTTCATATGTTGGGTGTTATGTTCTGTGCTCTCTTTAGGAGTGCTCCCATCTAGAGCAGTCCCTGTAGGATGCCCTGTAGAGGTGGTTTGTGGGAGGCAAATTCCCTCAACTTTTGCTTGTCTGGGAATTGTTTAATCCCTCCTTCATATTTAAATGATAATCATGCTGGATACAGTAGTCTTGGTTCGAGGCCCTTCTGTTTCATTGCATTAAGTATATCATGTCATTCTCTTCTGGCCTGTAGGGTTTCTGTTTAGAAGTCTGATGATAGCCTGATGGATTTTCCTTTGTAGGTAACCTTTTTTTCCCTCTCTGGCTGCCTTTAATACTTTGTCCTTGTCCTTGATCTTTGCCATTTTAATTATTATGTGTCTTGGTGTTGCCCTCCTTGGGTCCCTTGTCATGGGAGTTCTGTGTACCTCTGTGGTCTGAGAGGCCATTTCGTCCCCTAGTTTGGGGAAGTTTTTGGCAATTATTTCTTCAAAGACACTTTCTATCCCTTTTTCTCTCTCTTCTTCTTCTGGTATCCCTATAATGCGTATATTGTTCCATTTCAATTGGTCACTGAGCTCTCTTAAAATTCTTTCATTCCTGGAGATCCTTTTATCTCTCTCTGCATCAGCTTCTCTGTGTTCCTGTTCTCTGTTTTCTAGTCCATTAATGGTCTCTTGCATCTCGTCCATTCTGTTTTGAAGTCCTTCCAGAGCTTGTTTTATTTCTGTATTCTTCTTCCTTAGTTCTTGCATATTTCTCTGCAAGTCCATCAGCATGGTTATGACTTTTGTTTTGAATTCTTTTTCAGGAAGACTGGTTAAATCTATCTCCCCAGGTTCCTTCTCAGGGGAAGATGTAGCAGATGCCGAAGCTGTCTGGGTTAGTCTTGTCTGAATCATATTTTTTTGCCTTTTCATGTTGACAGGAGGTATTGACTGTCAGCTGGGAGGGCAAACTTTTCACTTGCTCCTGGCCTTTCTTTACTGGGACAACTGCGACCCCTAGTGGCTTGTGTTGTGCAATTGCGTGTAGGCTGGGTCTTTGTGTATTGCCCTGCCGAAGTGTAGGAATTTTCCTTTCTGCCTTTCTGTGGGCGTGTTTTGCCTTAGGCTGTTTCTCTGTTTTCGCAGTGCCCGGAGGGGTAATGGATGGGGGGGGGCTGTTTGGCTGTTTATCTCTGTGAGGGGTCTCAGAGCTGTTGCCCAGGGGGTTAGTGCTCCCTGTTTTCCCTGTAATTTCCAGCCACTGGGCTGTGACCTGTGTTGTTTCCGTCTAGCTGTTAAATCCCTGTCCCTTTAAGACTTTCAAAAAGCCCTCACTTTTCTTTGTTACAGGGCCTCAGCTTCGGTATCTGCTCAGAGGTCTTGCTGCCCTATTTCCCTAGTTTCCAGCCCTCCACGCATGCACTGTGTCTGCGTTCTGATGCGGGTGGCTGGGGCTGGGTGTTTAGCAGTCCTGGACTCCCTCTCCCTCCCGCTGGGAGCTGGGGGGAGGTGTGCTCGGGTCCCGCCAGGCCGGGGCTTGTATCTTACCCCTTTCACCAGGCGCTGGGTTCTCGCTGGTGTAGATGTAGTCTGGCTGTTGTCCTGTGTCTTCTGGTCTCTCTTTTAGGATTAGTTGTATTTGTTGTATTTTCAAACCTATATATATTTTTGGGAGGAGATTCCCACTGTCCTACTCACACCGCCATGTTGGCTCCGCCCCTATCAGTATTGTCTCTTTGTCCTAAAACTTTGCCATTTTAATTATTATATGTCTTGTTGTTGTCTTTGTAGTGTTCCTTTGTGTTAGGATAACTCTGTGCTTCCATGACCTGAGTGTCTATTTCCTTCCCCAGATTGGGGAGGTTTTCCACAATTATTTCCTCAAAGAGACTTTCAATTCCTTTGTCCCTGTCTTCTTCTTATGGTACCGCTATAAAGCAAATATTGTTCTGTTTGGATTGGCTGTACAGCTCTTTTACTATTCTTTGGTTCCTACCAATCCTTTTTTCTCTCTGTGCCTCAACTTTTTGGTTTTAATGTTCTCTAATTTCCGTTTCATTTATTTTCTCCTCTACATCATCTAATCTACTTTTAAATCTCTCCATTGTATGTTTCATTTCAGATACTGTATTCTTCAGCTCTAAATGTCTCTTTTTCAGGTTTCCTATGTCTTTGTTGAAGTCCTCTCTGAGATCTTAAATACTTTTCTATAAATCTGTGAGCATGTTTATGACTTTTATTTTGAAATCTTTATCAAGAAGATTGGTGATTTCAGTTTCACTAAGCCCTCTTTCTGGTGGTTTTTCTTGTAGTTTTCAACCAAATTCCTCTGCCTTTTCTTTCTTTCTTTTTTTTTAGTGTTTCCCATGGAATAATACCTTTGTGTAATAGGTGCCCTGTAGTGCTCAGTTTCCTGTGTGGGAGCCCCAGCTTTTGGTGTGCAGTGGGTCTGTCATCTTTCTACATTTTTGTAGTGATTTGATTTGAGGTGGACTGTGTGTGCTGTCAGCGGATCGTGCAAGCAGGGAGAATGCTCAGAGCTGCACCGCTGGAGGTTCTGTGGGCAGAGCTTCCCTTCCTCTAGCCTGCTACAGTGGCAGGGGCTGCTAGACCGCAGGACCAGCAATTGCTGGGAGGAAAGAGCTCATCTGGGAGGGTTCCCTGCCTTCCCAGCTGTAATGGCTGCCTCTACTACCAGGTCAAATGGGCCACACATGGAGGGAGAAGCTTGGGTGCTGCACCCCTGAAGCTGCCATGGATGGAGCCACCCTCCAGCTAGCCCGCCGCAATGGCAGTAGTGGCAGGCAAGCAGAACCAGTGCTTTCCAGGAGGAAGAAGCAGTAGTCTGTGCACCACAGTGGGGAGCCTCTGGGCTGCATTGCCAGCCAGGAGGATGGAGCATCTTAAACTCTAAAAATACTCATCCTGCTCAGATGAACAGGCCGGGAAGGTGTCCACCCCTTCCCTTTCTCCTGAGCAGAGAGCTCTGTGTAATCTTTCATCTTCTAGTGCCCCTCTTGCTGCTGGGAAGTCCTTCAAACTGCCTGATTTTCTTTGGTCCCAGGGGGGCCAGTATATCATACATGTTCTGCACAAGCAGCTGAAATCTCAGTCTCTCCATGTATTTTCCCCGCCTTTGCTTTGCAATGCTGCTGAACTCGAGCACCATGTAATGTTCCCAGAGCCAGAGCAGAGTTCCAGGGATGGATGTTCAGTGGTCCTGGGCTTCTGCTCCATCCCTGCTGTGCTCCTCTTCCTCCCACCTGTGAGGTGGGGTGTGGGGAAGGCTTGGGTCCCACCTGCTCATGACTTTGCCACTTTACCCTTTTCTGTGAAGACTTCTCTTCTTCCCAGATGTAGGCAGTCTGTTCTTCAGTCTTCAGGTTGTTTTCAGGATTAGTGGTTTTTGCTGTATTTTCGTGTTTTAAGTGATTTTGGCTCCTTACACCACCACCTTTTTCCCAGAGTGTTACTTTCTATCACCCCCAATTTTGCAAAAGTAATATGAAACTGCCTTAAGGACAGGTTTCTTATAATCAAGGGTGTTTTGGACTCCCAAAGAAAATATCTACCGAAAATAAATTCATGTTTAAAATATTAGAAACTTACCAAGGAACTGAATTGCTTAGAGGCAATATGATGAGATATAGTATGTGGGAAAGTTTATATACCAGGAACTAGAAATACTAGACAACTCAGAAAGAGGCTTTAAAACCAAGTATGTTTTAAAAACATTGAAGAAATGAATAGAAGGCATAACCAAAGAAGAGATCAACATGAAAAAGAACCTAGGTATTTGAAAAAGGTAGATAAAAACATATATATGATGGGATAAAGAGTAAGCAAATACAAATCAAGAGATAGTTAGTGCATTTGTATTATAGGTACACATGAAATCACACCAGAGATTAGAAAAAGATTAGAAAGGTAAAAGAGAAGTTAAGAGACATGGTGGATAGGGTCAGAAGGTCCAATTCATGTCTAATATATGTTCCAGCAGGACAGAATAGAGACAATCAGGAAAAAGCAATATTTGAAGAGGTACTTTAAAAAAAAATAAAGATATATATGAATCGTTAGATTGATGGATTAGAGTGACTCCTGAAAAGTAATATTAAATGAATATGTACTCGGACATATAATATTGAACCTGCAGAGCACCAAAGAAAGTAAATGTTTAAAAACTACCAGAGTAAAGTGCATATTTATATACAAAGGAAATATGATTAGACTGGAATAGTTCTTATGAGCTAATAATAGATGACTTAGATCATGAAATGATCTCTTCAAAGTGTTGAAAGTATTTTCCAACATAGAATTCTGTGTCTGACCAAACAATGAGTAAGTCTGAAATATATTTATAGATACTCAGAGTCTCTGAGTACTTCTCAGTCTCAGTGAATGAATTAGTAAAGAATTCTGAAAGAAGGAAAATGAAACCAAAAGGAAGTAGAAGAATACAAGAAGAAATAGAGAGCAGAGAAGTTGCTAAAATATTGGTAAATATAAACACAGTCAGTAAAAATTAATAACCGTGGTGATAACTTCATGGGATTGGAAACAAAATAAAAGTAAAATACTGTTTAAAATAATATTAGTAGAAAAGTGAGAAGTAAAGCATTCTAGGATCACTGTATTGTTATAGATAAAGAGATTGAGAACCTATAGATTGAATATTTAAACATGAAAGTTAAAATTTGGCGGGCATGCTGAAAGAATAGATATAGAAGGTCTAACTTTTTCAGCAGCCCAGAAAAGAAAAGGGAGTTATAAAAATTTGATCAGATCAGGGGAAGGTATAAAAAAGAAAAAAGGAGAGAAAAAGCATGATTGAGAGAAAACACAAAGTAACATGAGTGAAATAATTCCAAATACATCAACAGTTCAAGTAAATGTAAACATGTTAAACTTTCAGATACTAGTTTTAAAAATTAATCTACTTACATGCTGCATATAAGAGACACACTTAAGCAAAATTATATAAAATGGTTGAAAATAAAGAAATGGCAAAAGATATACCTAATATAGACTAAACAAACGGAAGGTGATAGAACAATATTAATATGAGATAAAATATAAGGCAAAAACTGTAAAGATAAGGAGAACAATATACATGATAAAAGTGACATTCCATCAATAAAGTAACAACTTTTAAATGTATGTACATCTAAAAGCATAACCTCAAAATTGTAACCTGGTATATCAACCACCTTGACTTAGTTGATATATATAGTATACTCCATCCAACAATGGCAGAATACATATTCTGTTCAAGTGCACATGGAACATTTACCAAGATAGACCATATTGGTCATAAGACAAGTCTCAGTAAATTAAAAGAACCTAAGGGGAAAAAGTAAACCCAAACAAAAAAGGTGGAACGATATTCTGTATGTCATCAACTCCAAGGTATCCATTTTTGCATATTTTAAGACCTCTGAAATTAGAACACATATTCCAAAATAAATTTTACATCATGATTTAATTGGCACTGTCTTTCTTAGGGGCACACAAAATGATGGTGTTTTTACACTTCACAGCATTGTAGGTACAATAAAATATGATAATAAAATTTGAAACAAATAACTGAAATATAAAATAAAAAAATAGAGAACAGCAAAACCTAAAGTCAGTTCTTTTAAAACTTACACAATAGTGAAACGTGTAGCAGTACTGACCACGAATAAAAAAGAAAACTACAAATAAAGTTGTAAAACAGAAAAAGTATAGAAGTTTCAATGTAATAATCATTTAAAAAATCACGAGAACAAATATTGTAATAGCACTTGTGCATATTTCTGAAAACATCCAAAACCAAGCTATTAGTTTTCATAGATGTATACAGGAGTCTACTTTGGATTAGGAAGACATGTAGCTAATTAATGATATCAGCTGCCTCTAAGGAAGGAAAGAGAGGAATGTGATCAGGAAGAGGGAACAAGGAAATTTAAACCACAACTTCAATGTTCTATATATTTTATTATTTTATTCATGTTTAATATGAAGCATCCTGACATGAGCAAGCTAAATGCAAATAATTTATGAGAGAATGGGAGAAATTTCAACAAAATACTTGATAATGTTTTAAAATTTTATTTATTTTGAATAATTTAGGAGGTATATCATGTTCATTTTCTTTTAAAAAGTCCTTATCATTTAAAGACACATATTGAAGTGTTTATGAATGAAATGATATCTCAAGGATATCATGGGGTTCATTGTACTCTCCTGTCTACTTTTGTAGTTTTAAGACTTCCACAGTAAAAAAGTTTAAAGCATGAAAATATTTGAAGCAAAGATGGCAGAATAAAAGTCTGAAGATGTGTAATTCCGAGTGTTGGGTGTACTGGCATTTACTATGCTATTCTTTGCATTTTTTCAGTTTTTCTATCTTAAAAAAGAAAGAAGAAAAGGTTTGTTCAAAACATAGTATGTACAGGTGATCCCTTAGCTAATTTTTAAAAGATGAGTAGAGATTTGCCAAATAAGCCAAGTACATACAGGCACAGAACAGTTTTCAGAGGTACAAAGATAAGAAATTTCATGGAAACCTCAAGTAGCTACCAACTGTTCTGATGTTGCTGGAGCATAAAGTGTGAGGCACGGAATAGTTTAATGGCTGAACAAATATTAAAGGTCAGCAAAATTGGAGGACCTAGTATGCCATATGAAGAAATTTGGGCTTTATTCTCTAGAAATCAAGGAAGAAATTTTGGAAGCTATTCAGCAGTGGTTGGCATAATTTGATTTGAATTTTAATAGCTTATTTTGACCACTATGTGGAGGACAGTTTAAGAAAAACAACTCTAGAGTCAGAGAAGCGAGTAGATGATGACAAAAGCCAGGAATACAGCATAGATGCCTCATTTACCTACATCCTGTCTTAATTTAGTGGATTCAGTATTCTAGCTGGGTTAGGCAATTGTATTAGTTTGCTATGGCTGCCAAAAAATGTCACAGTCTGGGTGATTTAAACAAAAGAAATTTATTTTCTCATATTTCTGGATGCTAGAAGGCCAAGATCAAGGTGTCTGCAGGTTTGTTTTCACCCAATACCTCACTCCATGGCTTGCAGATGGCTGTCTTTTCTTGCTGTGTCCTCACATGGTTCTCTCTCTGTGCACACACATCCCTGGCCTCTCTGTGTATCTAAAGTTCCTGTTTGTTCCTTGTTGTGGCCGAAATACACACACATACACACACCCACATTTTGTTTATCCATTCATCTGATGACGGACCCTTGAGTTGTTCCCTCCTTTCACTATTGCATATAGTGTTATTGTGAACATTAGTGAGCTGGTATTTGGGTTCTTGTTTTCGGTTCTTTGGGGCATATACCTAGGAGTTAGTTTTTGTTTATGGCATGAGATAGTGGTCTAGTTTCATTCTTTTGCATGTGGCTATCCAACTTTCCCAGTACCATTTGTAAAAGAGACTGTCCTTCCTCCATTGCATATTCTTGACTTTGTTGTAAACTGATTGTCTGTATATGTGTACGTTTATTTCTCGACCTCTCAATTCTGTTCCATTGATCTATGTGTCTGTTTTGTTAGCAAATACCCTACTGTCCTGATTACTATACCTTTGTAGTATAGTTTAAAATCTAGGAGCATGGTACCTCCAGCTTTGCTTTTCTTTCTCAAGAATGCTTTGGCTATTTAGGATCTTTTGTGGTTCCATACACATTTTAGAATCACTTGTTCTTGTTTTGTGGAAAATGTCACTGAAATTTTGAGGGATTGCATTGAATCTGTAGATTGCTTTGAGTAGTGTGGACATTATAACAACAGTAATTCATTTAATCCATGAGCACAGAATATCTTTCCATTTATTCATGTCTTCAGTATATTTCATCCATACCTTCCAGTTTTTGGTATACCGGTCATTCACCTCCCTGGTAAAAGTTATACTTTAGGCATTTTTATTCTTTGTGATGCAATTGTAAATGGGATTGTTTTCTTCATTTTTCTCTCTGATAGTTTGTTCTTAGGGTGTAGAAATGCAACGGATTTCTGTATACTGAGTTTGTATCTTACAGCATTACTGTATTTGTTTATGCTAACAGATTTTTCAGTGGAGACTTTTGGGTTTTCTTTATATGGGATCATGTCAGCTGCAAAGAGTGGCAGTTTTACACCTTCCTTTGTGATGTGGATGCCTTTTGTTTTATTTATTTATTTATTTTACCTTACCGCAGCAGGTAGGACTTGGAACGGTATGTTGAATAAAGTTTGTGAGTGGGCATTCTTGTCCTTTTTCTGATCTTAGAGGAAAAGCCTTGAGTTTTTTACTTTTGAGAATGTTGGCTGTGGGTTTATCAGATATGGCATCTATTATGTTCAGTTATATTCCTTCTTTACCCACTTTATTGAGAGTTTATATCATAAATAGATGTTAAATTTTGTCAAATGCTTATGCTGCATCAATTGAGATGATCATATGATCTTTAACCTTCATTTTGCTAATGTGGTTTATCATGTTGATTTATTTGTGGATGTTGAGTTATCCTTGCCTCCCTGGAATAAACCCCACTTGCCCATGGTGTATGATGCTTTAGTGCATTGTTGAATTTGGTTTTGCTAATATTTTGTTGAGGATTTTTGCATCTATGATCATCAAGGTTAACGACCTGTAATTTTCTTTTTTATGGTATCCTTGTATGGTTTTGATATCAGGGTAATGCCGACCTTGTAAAATAAGTGTCTAAGTGTTCCCTTCCACAGTTTTTTGGAAGAGCTTGAGAAGGGTATGTATTAAATATTCTTCAGATGTTTGATAGAATTTCCCGGTGATACCATCTGGTCCTGGTTTTTGTTGTTGGAGGATTTTCGATTACTGTTTCAATCTCCTTACTAGAAATTGATCTATTCAGTCTTTCTATTTCTTCATGATTCATTCTTGGTAGATTGTGTATTTCTAGGAATTTATCTACTTCTTCTAGGTTGTCCAATTTGTTGGCATGTAATTATTCATATTAGTATCTTATAATAGTTTGTATTTCTGTGGTATCAGTTATAACTTCTACTTCATTTATGATTTTATTTATTTGAACCCTCTTTTTATTTTGGTATCATTAACCTATAGTTACATAAGGAACATTATGTTTCATAGACTCCCCCCCATCATCAAGTCCCCCCCACGTACCGCATTAACGTCACTGTCCATCAGCGTAGTAAGATGCTATAGTATCACTACTTGTCTTCTCTGTGTTGTACAACCCTCCCTGTGCCCCCCCCCACACATTATGTCTGCTAATAGTAATGTCCCTTTTTTTTCCTCCTTATCGCTCCCTTCCCACCCATCCTCCCAGGTCCCTTACCCTTTGGTAACTGTTAGTCCATTCTTGGGTTCTGTGTGTCTGCTGCTGTTTTGTTCCTTCAGTTTTTTCCATATGAGTGAAATCATGTGATACTTACCTTTCACCGCCTGGCTTATTTCACTGAGCATAGGCACATGAAAAGATGCTCCACATTGCTAATCATCAGAGAAAGGCAAATTAAAACCACAGTGAGATATCACATCACACCAGTCATTTGAGCCCTCTTTTTTTATTCGTGAGTCTAGCAAAAGGTTTTGTCTTATTGTTTCATTTAGAACATATTCTCTCTCTTCATTTTCCCTGACTCTCTGTGTTTGTTTCTATATATTAAGCAAATCAGTACCTCTTCCAGCCTTGAAGGATTGGCCTTGGGTGGGAGATGTCCCATAAAACTCAGAAGCATATGCCCACCAACCACCAGTGTCAGGCCCTTAGTGTGTGTCACCTGTGTAAGCTTTATGAGCCTGCCTGCTATAGTGGGGCCATGGCTGCAGTGTGAGGGTGAGCAGGACTCTCACCCAGCCCAGGAGCTGCCTCAGCACAGGGCTGGGTAGGGCTGTAGGGGGGTGCACCCTCCGGTGCCAACAATCTCAAAAAAGGGTTCAAAAATAGTACCTGCCAGTGTCTGCACAACCAAAGTCAGAATTAGATTGCAGAAATGGCCCCTGCCAGCGTCTTCATCCTCACAGAGAGTCCCGTGAAGTTTGTGCCTCTCTAGCAGACATTACAAGATTAGTAAGTGGGTCTCATTCATGTATGGTCTAGGTGTTTTTCAAACTGGTGTTTTGCACTGAGTCCCAGTGTGTTAGGTGTGCATGAGCCTTTTAGGAGCAGGTTCTTGGTTCCCTACAGTTCTGTGATTTTCCTGGATGTAATCCCCATTTCAAAGCCAGGCATTTTAGGAGTTTATCTCTTCTGTGCAGGATCTAGGGGTGGGGTGCCTGACTTAGAGAACAGACCTTTCCCTTCTCAGGGAAAATTCCATGTTTTTGAGATCCCTCCTGATTGTGTATCACCACACCTGGGGTGCGTTGGTTTTTTTATTGGCAAACTCTTTCTCTGCCTCTCCTCCCCATTTTGATGCTGCCTTTTTATCCTTTTTCCTGGAAGCTCTGTTCACGCAGTTTTCAGAGGAAATTAATCCATAATGTAGTTGCAAATTTGTTGTGTCTATGGGAGAAGGTGAGTTCAGGATGATTTTATGCCATCATCTTGGACCGCTCTCTCTGCAGATGTTTTACTTGTCTGAGCAGAGGTAAGTCGCCCAATCACTCTATGCCTTAATTTATTCATCTCTGAAATGGGTAGCATCCCTTTTTTGCCTCACAAAGTTAGGTTAAGGCTTTTTAACAAATGCTTATTTGAAAGCAATTTCTAAACTGTAAATGTTAAACAGAGTCATCACATGTATTGCGTCCCCCTGTAGAAAAAATACATCTAAGAACTAAATAAAAATATTCAGTTAATTCTTACAGACTATATGAGTATAGGCCCTGGGATATGTTAGCCCCACATAAATTACTGGTTTAATTTTTACTCTTTGAGAACATTCAGTTTTTCTCTATAAATGATTTCACCCAATCAGTATGAAGAATTGCCTTTAAATTTCATGTCTGTTTGTTCCCTGACTATTAACAATACTGAAAACATATTGATATCATTGAGTTATTTGGGAGGAATCTTTAAATAAACTGAGAAGTAAATGGTCCTAATTATTTTTTAAAAAGCAAAACTTCTACAGAAATGTAACTAGAGTCCATATTATCTTCATTGATGAGCAGACGCCAAACTATTCAGTTCGTGTCCCAAGCCCCGAGTGTGCCATTTCTGTTTCAGGGTAGTTTTTCAAGAAGTTGCTTAGAAATGAAGTTGATAGTGGTTCTCCATAATTTACAAAGCTCTTTCACATTTATTTTTTTTCTTTTTTATTACTGAAATATAATTGGCATATGACATTACATTTGTTTCAGTTGTACAGCATAATGATTTGATATGTCTGTCTATTGCTAAATGATCACCACAGTAAGTCTAGTTAATATCAATCACCATACATAGCTCCTTGTGGTGAGAATTTCAAGGTTTACTCTCTTAGTAACTTCCATATATGCAATACAGTATTGACTGTACTCGCCCTACTGTAGATTACATCCCCGTTTTATAACTGGCAGTTTGTAACTCTTGACCCCCTTCACTCATTTCATCCACCTTCCATGTCCTGCTTCTGGCAATCCCCAGTCTCTTCTGTGTATCTACGAGCTTGTGTTTTTGGGTTTTTTTTCTTAGACTCCACATGGAACTGAGATCATATGGTATTTGTCTTTGTCTGTCTGACTTTTTTCACTTAGCTTAATACCCTCAAGGTGCATCCATGTTGTTGCAAAGAGCAATATTTCATTTATTTTTATAGGCTGAAGAATATTTCGTTTACATATACCACATATTCATTATCCATTAATCCATCAATGACCACTTAGGTTGTTTCCATGTCTTGGCTTTTGTAAATATGAGGCTGCATATTTCTTTTTGAATTAGTGTTTTTGTTTTCTTCAGATAAATACCCAGAAGTGAAGCTGCTGGATCAAATGGTAGTTAAATTTTTGTTTTTTGGACGTGTCTTCATGCTATTTTCCAAAGTGGCTGCACCAGTTTTCACATCCCCAACTAGAGTGTCCAAGTGTTCCGTTTTCTACATATCCTTACCAGCACTTGTTATTTGTCTTTTGATAATTCCTATTCTAAGACAGAGTTGTGAGTAGATACCTCATTGCGGTTTTGATTTTCATTTCCCTGATACTGATGTTGAGCACGTTTTCATATGCCTGTTGGCCATCTGTATGTCATCTTTGGGTAAATATTTATGAAGATCCTCTGCCCATATTTTAATTGGATTAATTTTTTACTATTGAGTTAAATGAGTTTTTACATAGTTTATATATTAACCCCTTATCAGATATATGATTTACAATTATTTTCTTCCATTCAGTAGGTTGCCTTTTCATTTTGTCAATGCTTTCCTTTGCTACATTGAAACTTTTGAGTTTGATGTAGTCCCACTTGTTTTTTATACTGCAGTTTTAATGAATGAATTAGATTTATATGTGTCACATGGTTTAACATATATTCCCAGAGATGTTTCATGATAGGTTTGGAAATGCTGTGTGTAAATAAAAAAGTCAGTCATTTTGTGAATACATGTTAATTTGTGTGTGTGGTTTGATTGTGCAGTGTATTTTGAAGACTACAAAGTTTAACATCTTATCCTTTATATCTGGTTATTTAGATAAGTAGATAAGACAGGCACTGACAAGATGGTTTGTGGGATTTAAATTCTCTCAGCTCTTGCTTATCTGGAAATTGTTTAATCCCTCCTTCAAATTTAAATGATAATCTTGCCAGATAAATTATTCTTGGTTTGAGGCTGTTCTGCTTCATTGCTTTAAATACATCATGCCACTCCCTTCTAGCCTGTATGGCTTCCGATTAGAAGTCTGATGATAGCCTGATGGGCTTTCCTTTTTATGTGATCTTATTTCTCTCTCTGGCTGCTTTTAGTAGTCTGTCCTTGTCCTTGGTATTTGCCATTTAATTTCTCTTTGTGCTGTCTTCCTTGGGTCCCTTGTGTTGGGAGATTTGTGCCCCTGCATGGTCTGACAGACACTCTCCTTCCCCAGATTAGAGAAGTTTTCACTGATTACCTCTTCAAAGACACTTTCTCTTTTTCTCTCTCTTCTTCTTTTGGTTCCCCTATGATATGCATATTGTTCTGTTTGGATTCGTCACACAGTTCTCTCAGTATTCTTTCATTCTTAGAGATCCTTTTTTCTCTCTGTGCCTCAGCTTGTTTGTATTCCTCTTCTCTAATTAATATTTCATTTATCATCTCTTCCACTGTAAATAATCTGCTTTTAAAACCTTTGTTGTATTTTTCATTTCTGATAGTGTGTTCTGTAATGAATGGATCTCTGACCTGAAATCATTCCTGAGTTGTTGAATATTTTTCTGTACCTCTATGAGCATGTTTATGATTTTTATTTTGAAATCTCTTTCAGAAGGATTGATGAGATCAGTTTCATTTGAATGTTTCTCTGGTGTATGTAGGATTTTGCTTTGAATCAGGTTCCTTTGACATTTCATACTTGTATGTGGGGCCCTCTAGTTCCCAGAATTTTTACTCTCTGGAGCTGCTTAGTGCGTGGCGCAATGCCAGGCATCGGAGAGTAATGGCGTTGGTAACTGGGGAGAGGGAAGAACCTGTTTCCTGCTTCCAGACTGCTTTGCCTTTATCCACTGCCAGAACCAGTGGGCCAAGCACAGAGGTATAGGCCTCTGTGCTTTGCGTTTATACCTGCCATAGGTGGGGCTTCCCTCTGGCAGGCCTGCTGCTAGGACAGGGTTTGCCATTTTGCAAGCCAGGTGCAGGGTGGCCAAGAGAAAGATACAGCAGGCTCTGTGTAATAGAGGGGGCCTTTGAGCTGCGTAGCAAGCCAGGGGGCTGGAGTGCCTGAAGTTCATGAAAGTTCCCAACCTGCTGGGCAGAGTGCACGCAGACAATTTTGTCTACCTGTCCTTTCTCCTGAGCAGTAAGCTCTGTGCATTCCTTGCCCCTTTAGCAGCCCTCTTGCTGCTGGGAAGTCTCTCAGACTGCCTGCCTTTCTTTTGTCCCAGAGAGGCCGGACATGGATCCATTTTCCACAGGCGGCTGGAATCTCAATCTCTCTAGGTCTTCTGCCTGTCTTAGCTTTCCAAAATCTCTAATCACCAGAGCACCATGCAGTGTAGGTTTGTGCTCCCAGAGAAGATCTCCATAGGTTGGTGTTCAGCAGTCCCAGACCTCCACTCCCTCTCCGCTCCGATTTTCTTCCTCCCACCAGTCAGATGGGGTTGAGAAAGGGCTAGGGTCACGCCAGGCCACAGCTTTGGTATATTACCTTGGTCCGAGAGGTCTATTCTTTTCTCCAGGTGTACGTAGTCTGGTGCATGCTTCTTTCCTGTTGTTCCTTCAGGATTAGTTGTATTATTTATATTTTTGCATTGTATGCAGTTTTAGGAGGACACCTCTGTCTCACCTCTCACGCTGCCATCTTTAACATACAACATTGTATCAGGAGTATATGCTCTTCACATGACTTACCACTGTCAGTTTTAACCTGAATTTCCTGATGGAGGTAGTATTTATCAAGTATTGCATTGTAATGTTACTCTCTCCATGCCTTGTCCGTACTGTGCTCTTAGGAAGGAATTCACCATGCACAGCTGAAACTTAAGGAGGCTGGTGCTGTGCTTTACTCCTTAAGGGCGCTGTGTCTACATAAGTTATTTACAATTCTTCCACATAGGATATTTGTCTGTTATTCCATTTATCTACCCTATCATTTGCTTATGCCAGTATAAATTAGTGAATTTATTTTATATGTAGTATTGTAATACAGTACTTTAAAAATTGGTTTTGCTTTGGACAATATCCATCATATCATGGACAGATTTTCACAAATGCCTAGGGTGCCTAAATAGTTTTCTTGGCTTCACTGGAGATGGATGGTAATTATAGATTTGCTTTGTTTATGTCACCATATTCCTATTATGTTAATATGTGAGCGCAAGTTAGTTAGTAGTTTAAAACCTATACATGCTTAAGGTACTCTACAAGAAGATATGTCAAAGAAATAATCAATCCTCCCATGTTTTCTTCCATATGCTACCTCTATAGCTTTTCTTCTTCCTTCCTAATTACAGCCCTTAAATAGAATTTGTGCCTCATATCGAATTTACCGAGTATCATACTTCCTCCACGTGGTAAAGATACCTCGAGACAAGTGCTGGGCATAGAAGCCACAGGGCATAAATCTGCAAAGAAGTAAAAAGCTAACCTTTTCAAAGAATATGGCTTCTCTCTCACTTACCAACTTTACATTTCCCTGTATGGCCCCGGAAGATGACTGGTTAGCCAGAGACGGGTAAGATTCCTCAAGGGAGGAACGACCTAAGACAGGCACAGTCGCAGGGGGGCCATCAGGTGAGAAATTGGGGATAAACAGAGGTGAGGCTCAGAACCTCACCTCCCCCCTGTTTTGAGAGAAATCTTCTGCATCCGTGGATGTTTTGCTGCCCTTGTCTAGCTTGGATTAATACTTAGTCCATAGGCACACACCTGATCATCTACATTTGCCCTCTTACAGCACTAAACTATGTTTTCTACCTTTATCTTGCATCTACCTACCACTTCAGCATTTTATTAAAAATAAAAATAATAATAATAATAAAGGGAGAAATGTGGGATCCACATATAAATCAAGTATAAAAATCAAACGAATATTCATATTTGACCTGATTGTTTATAGTTCATAATGCATGATCAAAACCGAAAATTTCTGTGATGAATGCCCTTGTACTGTTCACCATGTAAGAATTTATTCACTATGTAAGAATTTTTTCACCATGTAAGAACTTGTTCGTTATGCTTCAGAAGATTGGAGACTGACGAGAGTTAGGCTTGAGATGGATTAATGATTGTGCATTGAGCATTGACCCCCCTATACAGAATTTTATTGTTGTTAACAACCATTTGATCAATAAATATGAGAGATGCCCTTTCAAAAAAAAAATTGATTTTGCTTCTCAACTTTTTCCAGTGTTGGATATTGGGAGCACATTCAGTTGACTCCTCTGTCCGTTTGACATGACTGTTGGTTTTGTTCTTATTTCATTTTGTTTTTAGCACATCCTTACTTTTCGGCTCTTCTAGATGCTCTAGGCTCATTTTGCATACTTCCTGCCCCAATCCTATTGCCAGCTGTTTCTCTAAGAAGCCTTGTGTTAAAACTAAGATCTGTTTTGGGTGTGCTTTTTGCTACCAGGGTATCATTGCTTCCAGGCTCTACCAGTGGACAGAGGAAGGAAATATATGTATGTATACTAATTCATATATATATACTAATTCATTTATATCTATATTAATCTTGAGTTCATAATTGTGCCTCCAGTTTTCATCCATCCATCACTGTGTGGTTCATTTTAGCCTTCTCCCCTTGCTTATCTGTCCTGCTCATTGCAGGAGTGAGAAATTTGACTCTCACCATCAGCCATTCATTTACTTATTTGTTCAATCCCAATATAGAGGTGTAATTGTTTCAGAATTGTTAGCCTGTACCCCTGTGGAAAACAACTTGACCAGCTATAATGCAGTGCTTATGTACACTTCCTTTTGTCTTACTGTTTCCATACTTTTCCAAATTCATTTAAGTCAGTATTTCCTCTAATTCAATGCGGTTATGAGTGATTCTGCTTGAAAACAGCTGATTATAATGTAGGCACATTGCCACGTCAATAGTCTCCAAAACCCAATTTTAGCATGATAGTTCATCTGGTAGGTTAACTGTCACTAAATGATAATTTGCTAATCATGGAAGATTTAGATTGTTTAAAATGCTTTCGTATAATACATAACTTTGTGATGCATACTCTTAGTCATAAATGTTTGAACATAGCTCTACTACTTTTTTTTAGGGAAAATATCTAGAAAAAGATGTTATTGGGACAGCCAGAAAGGCTTTATAAAATCTCTGATGTATTTTGCCAAATTATTTTGCAGAAAACTTGTAGCAATTTATATTCCTACTAACAACAAAATACCTTTTTGATTGCATACTTCTAAAGGTAAGAATCATATTTTAAAATAATTTTCTTAGTGGAATTGCTATGCTGTTAGTGCAACTTGTATTTCTGTAACTATCAACGCCATTTTTAAAAGTTACTTTTTTCTGTATATTTGCATTTCTTCTGCTAGTTTAGTTTTACCAGTATTTTTGTATTTTTTATATATCATTTTATCATTTAAAATTATAGTTCCTTACATTCATATTTCAGATAAATATTATTTCCAGGTTGTTTTGGTGATTTTCATATTCGGTAGTAAGAAAATTTAAACAAAACTTGGAAAAAAGACAAGAGAGAGGACACTTCTTTCAATATCTAACTACAGCTTCGCTTAACAAGATTATCCAAGGAATTTTGAATTCTGGAGTAGCATACCTTTGTGTCTGATTTTTCCACTTCCTATTTTATTAGATTTAAAATACAGTGAAATTATGTGTGAAATTGTAGATTTCTGTACTGTAGATAATATAACTTTAATAGTTACTTTGTATCTTTATTATCTTTTTGGATATTACCTAACTTTGTGTCTTACATAGATTCTTATTCTTAGAATCTTTTTTTAATGCCCAAAATGCTCTGTTCCCCAAATGTTCCTGGAATCAACATCTTACTGATTTCTTCATAAATGAATTAACATATCTTTGGTATATCTTCACATTTTTTGAGTACTTTATTTTTACAATAAGGATTAGTATTTTATATTCTCAAAGATTGTTTTTCCCTTGCTCGGTGGATTGTGTGTACATGTTTTTAATGAAGGTGTGAAGTTAAGAAATCATTAAGACTTGACACTATAAAACAAATTTTAAGAGCATGAGTTTGACCTGACAGATGTTGTAGCACTATAAGTTGTATCATATTTTTCATGATTGTAATACATAAAATTAAAAATAGAATTAACATTATACTTACTGTAGCTGAACAGAAGATTACCAAGATGGAGTGTAAATGGGTCAAGTGAAAATGAAAGATAAAATGAATCAAAGGTTCTTCAACATTTGAAAAATTTGAAACACTCAACTTAACCCTCTCCACTGTCACCAACAACTTGGAAAACAAGCTAAGAATGAATTTGTATCAATGATAATTGTTTCTCTGGTAGAAATATATCTGTCATTCAAAACAAACCATCTAAAGCTCTTAGGAGACAGATACTTAAAATTATATCCATTTTAAATCGAATTAAATTCAGTATTAAATTAATACTTTTAAACAGATACCTCTTAAATAGCTTAATAACATGAAAACTAAAATTTCTCTAAAATTTTGGAATAATCTTGAGCACTTACCACCTTCTGGAGGTTTACAGGCAACTCTGAAGAAGTGTAAGTTGTGGTGGCAGTAATAAAACATAACTTATGGGTTGGAAGAAATTAATGAGACACGCTTCCTAAACATTTCCTTCTCATTTTATTTGCAAATTTGGGTTTTGATCCTACTCCATGGAGATTTTTATAGGTAAAAAAATTGTTGGTCAGTGGATCAAATTCTCACCCCACATCTTTTTAAAAACAAATTTCTGGGGATATTTGAGGAGACCAAAACTATTTTGGCAGAATTTCACCTAGTCAAGCAGTTTTGCAGTAAATTAAGAAAGACCATTAAGTCCTTAATTGTAATGTTTCTGATAAAGATCTGTCTTTAGTTTCAATTACCTTGATGGGCTATATGTGTGTAAAATGTAGTTTATCTAAGAGCTGTGGGTCACTGATCCCTACACTCTCCCAGCTGACTACTTAGGACAGGGCTACTTTATTTACCTTTTGGGAACATAGTCTGCTGAGTAAATGTAATTGCTGTTAATAGATTTTAAAAGTCCATTTAATTTCCATTAGGGGTAAATTAATACGGATTTATTGATTACTCCTTACAAATTGGGCAATGAATTGAGATACAAAGGTGTGTGAGATGCAGACTTATTCTCCCACTCTGTCTTCCCTTTCAAGGCAAAATTAATGAGAAAATAATCAAAACTGTCATTTCTACTCCTTCAAATATCATTTTTTCCTCAATCCACTTGGCCTTTTTTCTTCCCCTGTGATTCCACTAAATCTCTTCTCTTCAAAGGAAATTGTAATCTCATGTTGCTTTATATCCATATATCTTATTTGGTATATTATTAATTGAGAAATATTAATTAACAATGTGATTTATCAGGGCAAACTCTGTAGGCACGTTGTCTGGGTTGCCTGAGCTACTTAGATTATGACATAAACTTAAACACAGATATTTACCTTCCTAGGAACTCCATTTGGAGTATTTTGGAGGTTGTCACTACAGTATTCTTCCTTAGGCCTTATTTATATACTTTAGTGAATAAAATAAAAAAAATATTATGTGTGTGTGTGTGTGTGTGTGTGTGTGTGAGTGACCTTGTATTGAACCTAGGCACATAAACGTGCAAGCTGACTAAAAATATTTTGTTTGAAAAAGTGAATTCTAAGCTGCAGTAGTAATGCCCTTGCAATACAAATTCCATGAAAATAGAATCCTCATAGGTAGCTCACTCATCAGTACTATTTGTGGGAAATAGCCTGACTAAAGCAACAGCTCATTGCTTTGTAGTTTCGGTGCAATTCTAAGCATTGGGAAAGGTTTTCCTATTATTAGAAGGCAGCGATTTTTGTGGACTTCTCCATGGTGATTTTATCTTTTTCATCTATCAAATTCGTTCTTAGAGAATTTATGATATACCTTCCTAATTTTATTCAGATATTTTGAGGATGAAAGAGCATTCTCTAAATGATAAATTATAATCATATATAATTATAAAGTGAACATTATTTAAATATAATCATTTAAAGTACAACTCAAATGTTCTAAGTATATATAGCTAAAAACATTACACATGAATCCAATTTTTTTGTTGGTGTTTTATTGAACAACATTCCTGTTGTCAAAATATGTAGGAAAAACAGGACAACATAGCGGACTGATACTGTCATTCAAGGACATAGGCATATCCCATCCACACAACTGTGAGACTAAAACTAAGTGAAGAAATGGCCCAAATAAATAAGGAATGAAATATCTGAGACCTCCCAGTCTGCAGATATCAAAACTGGACAAACACTGCTATTAAAATCTAGATGGGGCTTTATTCTTATTAGCAGTTATCTTAGACATAAGGTGTCATTTACAAGGTCATCAGGTTTCCAAAACATTTAATATCCAAAGGCATATGTATGGAATTTATCACACTTATGCAATCAAAGGACCTTGGATTTTTCAGTGTAACTGAAAATATGTTATCAGCAGCTTTAAAAATATTTTCTCTCTCACTTTTTCTCTAGAAATCAATTAGAGCAGCAAGGGAAGGAAAGGAAACAAATATTTATTCACCTTACATTTGCAGAATACCTATGTATGTACCAGGCACTGGAGATAAAACAATGAATATAATATGGTCTTTAAACATCCTTGTGAAATAAATATTAATGCCCTATTTTTGCTAATAAGAGGTTTTCCTAAGGGAACTCAGATCCCTTGGTCTGATGCCAAATCCTTGGTTATTTGCACCAGCTGACTCCCCCTATTTAGAGGCAGCCTCAAACAGTAATATAATCAAGGATGCATCTTCAAATGTTAATGGTTTTGCAAATAAATTACATTTGAAAGACAATGTCCCAATTTCACTTTAAATCTAGTCTTCCATTACAGTCAAATGAGCTAGTCTCCAACCATCCCAACTTCTCATAATTTCCTCAAAAAATGCCCTGCTCTTTCTCACCTCTAGACTTGTACATAAGCAGTTCTCAAGACTTAGGAGTGTTAATATTGAAGTATCAACCAGAAGTGTTCGGGATCTGATGTGACTACATATAGAATCCACTGCAGTTTCGCCAATTTGAGGGCATGAATGGTTGCCATGACCTAACTATCAATTTTACTTTGGCAACTATGAGATGAATGTGAGTCGGGTGATCAGCTATCAGAAGCAGGGATTCCTGTATGTGAAGAGGGTTAAATGTTCTAAGAAAATGTGAAGGCATAGGGCAGACATTTTGATTTTTCCAATAATGTGTCACATTTCCCCTTCTCCACTGAAAGAAAATGATGACTATGAAGCCTTAACCTGTTGGTTTGCATGATTTTTCAAAAGTAGATTTGTAGTACAAGCAAAATTCTGAGAAACCATAATTACAGTATCATCCCATCATAAATATTTTAAGTATGTATTCTAAATAGATATCTGGCTATCTGTGTGTCTGCCTAAACACAAGATAGATAGAGGAGAGAGAGGAGAGAGAGAAAATATTATGAGCTATGGAAATAGTAACATAGATTTTGAATGCTTTCAGAAATCCTTACTTCTATTCAGTATATTTATTAGAGCACATGAATTATATCCATCACAGAGATCCCTTCATTATCTTTCCCCCAAACCCTGGAGATATGTTTAACAAATGAATGAGCAGATTTTTGCCTTCTGTATGTTTCTGAACAAGAATGCAACCTGGTGCCATAGCTGGTCTATTACTCCTTCAAATGAACCTTGGTAATTTGGACATTTGAAGAGGGAAACTCAATTTCTAATGCATCCATAGCATTCCCGCCCCAATGAGGACTTTTCTTTCAAGAAAGGGAATTGTTTTTGAGGGAATGATATAAAGAGGAAAGAAAGGGGTCACCTACATAGCTGACAAAGTGACATGATGCATAGAGAATACTTCTGGATCCTGGTCACCTATCCAGAAATAACCATGTCCGGAGAGAATTACATGTGCAGATACATGGAGCCATCGCAAAAGCAAAAAATCCGCTTGGAATTCTTTAAGAAGAAATGGCATCCACAACTACAAACTTGATTGAGGTCACCAAAAAACAAGAAATCCAAAACTTGTTCTTGTTTCCCCCAATTAGAGCCAGTTCTTTTTCTTGCACCTTTATTAAGTTAATGTATACAAAGTGATTAAAATAATACTTGACTTATGTCAAGAAAGATAGCATTATTTGTTTTTATTTTTTATTGTCATTGATGTTGTTATTATTATTATTAAATCTTGGGTAATAAGGTGAATTTGATTGGGTGTTTATTCACAACCACTTTCTTTTTCCTTTCTTAATTCTTTTCTTTACTGAACATATTTGACATTTAACACCGTGTAAATTTATGGTCTACAGTGAGCTACTTTGGTATATTTATATATTGTTTTCCCTTGTAGCAATAATAATCACATTAGATAAGTATAGTACATTATTATTGTCCATATTTAGTATACTGTACGTTAGAACTCTATGGCTTATTTACTACTTGTTTCCAGTTTGTAACATTAAACAACATCAGTCTTATCCTCTGTACCCCCACCCATGGTCACTACCGTTTATTTTTGCGTTTTGCATAGGCTTGACTTTTTTATATTCCACACACAAGTGAGGTCATGTTTTCAAGCGATAAGTAGTTTCTTTTTGTGACTTATTTTATTTAGCATAATGTGCTCAAGGTCCATGTATGCTGTCACAAATAACAGAATATACGCTTTTCTCATGGTTGAATAATATTCCATTGTGTATATAAACCACATCCGTTTTTATCTATTTATCCATGATAGATACTTAGGTTGTTTCCCAAGATAAACCCAGGCTATAGTGAATAATGTTGCAGTGAACATGGGAGTGCAGCTCTATCTTCAATATCCTGATTTAATTTACTTTAAATATGTATTGAAAGTGGGATTGCTGGGTCATATCATAGTGATATATTAAAATTTTTGAGGAACCTCAAAATGTTTCCATAATGACTGCACCAATTCACATTCCCACTGACAGTGTATAAGGTTCTATTTTCTCCACATGCACACCAACATTTGTTGTCTCCTGTGTTCTGGATGTATCACTCTAACAGTTTGAAGTAATATCTCATTCTGGTTTTGATTTGCTTTTTCGTGATTAGTGATATTGAGCATATTTTCACATACCTGTTTGCCACTAGTATGTTCTCATTGGAAAGCGTCTATTCAGTTCCACCTGTTTTTTAATCAGATTGTTTTTTTTCCTATTGAATTATATGAGTTCTTCATGTTTTGGATTTAACCCATCATCCAAATATGTAATTTGCAAATATTTTCTCCCATTTTGTAGGCACCTTTCTCATTTTGTTGTTGGTTTTCTTTGCTGTGCAGAAGCCTTTTGTTTGATGTAGTCCAACTTGTTTATTTTTGCTTTTGTTGCCTTTGCTTTTTATGTCAAATCCAGAAAGTCATTTCCATGACTAATGTCAAACAACTTACACCCCATGTATTCGTGTCACCCAGAGCACTGGGCGGAGCTCTATATGGAGTCAGTAGCAATGGATTGCCCACACGTGTACTGTGAGCTAGTCAACCAGGGCCAGGTGAGAATCCTGGCCTCAGGAACTTTCATTTTATCCACAGTCACCCTAGATCAGTAACAGCAGGTGGCTGGCTTCTTCAAGAGGAGGCCCCAGCATGATCCCTTTTATATGATGTTGAAAGGAGAAAAGCAAGGGAAGGACAAGCTATAAGAAAGTAGCAAAGCTTGAGAGAAGCATAGTTTATCTTTTAAAGTCAGAATGACTAAATCAAACCTTTGACTCTCCCAAGCAAAGTTTTATTCAGATGGTTTAAAAGAGAAGGCAAACTTCTTTCCAGAGGCCATTCATGACACAGAAGCACAGACTCTGAGTGCTTAATCAACCTCCATGGCAACCATAATACAAAATCCTATTTAATTTCTAGGGTCCAGCCTTGATTCTCCAGGAGTATACACTTCTAGTTTTCCATTTATGAAGGGAAAAATGTGTCAAGGCTCAATAAATTCAGTTCATCAAAGCACACAAACATCAATTTGTGATTAATTGCATCTCATAGTGGATCTCACAGAGTTATTCCAAGGTGAATAGCTCACTCTGCTGTAATAATTAAGTTCTGATTTTCCTTCTCATAGGGTCAGGAAAACTGCATGAATAATGGACAGTGAGGAAACAATTCAATTACTATTAACAATATACAATGATATTCATAAATTATCCAGAAAAGTACCTTTGCTTTTGTTTGAGAGATTTGCTATTCCATATGAAATAGCTAGTATCAAGTCCATGAAAATGTAGACTATATATTGTTTGATATCTTGAGTACTGTGGAGTGTACCTTCGAATCATGTTGTTCATTATATACATGGTTTAAAGTCATTCTATCAGTAAACGATTGGCCTTGATGGCATCAATGTAGATGACAGCTACATGTTTTAAAAATTGCATTACACAAAGCCTATTTAGAAAGTGTCAAAGTGGAACTTTTCCACTCTTAAAGTATTATTTCTCTCTGGAAATAAGTTGCAAAGTTGAAGCATGTTTACATAGTGTTAAGAGCTGTGTTTTCTCTACCATTATGGAGGTTTTTCCTATATTTCAAATTAAAGAACTCATTTTATTATCTGTTTAACAGCTGTCTTCTTTTACTCAAAATAATTCTAAGAACAAGGCAAAAATGTAAGTTTGCGAAATATTCACCATAACATCTGAAGAGATCACCACAATCCCAAAAGTTTAGAAAAAGCTGAATAAAATTTCATTAAGAATCAAAATGATGTCACAAAGATGGCCGAGTAGGAGACCCCCAGCCTCCATCCCGCTCCCCCAAAGATCAACATTTAGACATGTATCCATGAACAAAACAAGTCTGAAAGAACTATGAAGTCCACTTATGAAACTTCAGTGATACAGTGGAACGAAAAGCCTTGAAAACAACTGTACTAAAAGGGAAGGAAGAACAGTGTTATTTTGCCTCTTCCAAGCCAGCCTTACCCTGCACTGCAAGGGAATTCTCAAACCAGGAAGTGTTACCTTCATTGGAATAGGGAGAGCAGGGAGAGTGACCACTTCTCCAGTTTTGGGGGGCACTCCACAAAGGATGTACTTTGATTTCACCTCACCCAGACACTGGCAAAGCAGAGACACAGACGGATGGCTAGGAACAAGGAAAAAAAACCAGGAACTTTCAGTACCAGCCCCCACTGGAGGTGACCAGTTCCCAGTCACGTATTATGCGGACAACCCCAGAAACTTTCACCACTGAGACCAATGGCCAGCACAGCTGCTGTGGATGCCCTGCAGATTTCATCTGTTTTTGCCCCACAGGTATTTGTGTTTGCTGATGCCAGCTGCCTGAGTTCCTGCCCACTCCCTCCCTTCCCACCCCCCACTGAAGCCCAAGGACCCTTACTGGCAGCCTGCCCAGTTCTCTGCAGCTGAGCAAGTGCAAGAGAATAGCCTAGGTCGTCACAGCTAACTCCCCCACCATGCATGCTCTCAGGGCCAGCCCTTCCAGCTGTACACTTGCATGACACCTCCTAATGCCCATCCATGTCCGTACCCGGGGCAAGATCATTCACCCAAGGATGTGTACACTGCTTGCCCAGTCTCCCACAGCTGCTGTGGGCTTGGGTTAGGGCCTGTCTTCCATCACTGGCCTGCACCACTGGACTTATGTTCAACTAATTCCCCATCTGTCCACCTGCATGCCTCCAACTTCACCCCCATCACCAGTCTGCATTGCTGTACGTATACACACCTGTGGAGAGACCTTGTAGCCACAGAACTGCATGAAAATAGCCAGGGCCCATGCAACCCCTTGTGAGCCTGATTCCAGCCCTGTCTTGGGTTACTGGTCTGCACCACTGGGCTCACCTGGAGCTGGCCCCTCCAGCGGTTCACCTGTACACTCCTGGCCTAGCTTCCAACACTGGCCTCCACTCTTGTGTGCCCACAATGACAACCAGCAAATCAGAAAGTGAGACCTCCAACTTTGTTCGGTCTACCTGGGGTCTCTTGAGATTCCATATGAATTTTAGGATGAATGTTTCTATTTCTACAAGAAAACGTCTTTGGGATTTTGATGTGGATGTATAGATTACTTTGGGTTGCACTGACATTGTAAGGAAGTCTTCCAATACATAGACAGGCATATCTTTCCATTTATTTATGTTTTGTTTGATTTCTGTCAACATTCTGTAGTTTTCAGTGTATAAATCCTTCATCTCTTTGGTTAAATTAACACTTAAGTATTTTATTATTTTTGATACTATTGTTAATGGAATTTTTTCTCAATTTCCTTTTGTAATCGTTCATTGTTAGTGTATAGACTTTGCATACTGGTTTTGAATCCTTCATCTTTGCTGAATCTGTCTTAATTCTATCAGTTTTTGTGGTATCTTTAGAGATTTCTGCATAAAAGATTATTATAACTGTGAACAAATTAATTTTATTTCTTCCTTCCCATTTTGAATGCCTTTTATTTCTTTTTCTTGAATAATTGCTCTGGTTAGAATTTCCAGTACTATGTTGAATAGAAGGGGTACACTATAATTTTTAAAGAACGTTTAAGACCAAAAATTTTAAGAGAGTTGAAGAGGAGGAGGACATGATATTAAGAATAATAGTAATTGAATGATTGTCCATCTTCCCCGTCAACCATAAGGATCTTCTCTTGTGTAAAGTTAAATATTCTTTGTTAACTTCATGGTATTAGCTCTTTCTTGTAGAATTTAACCAAAGAGTGTGGTTGAAAATGATTAATGAAATGCAAAAATTAAATAAAAAATTTTCGGTTCCCTTTATGTTGTGTATTAGCACTGATAATTTGAAAGTATCTCTGTTGCACTAAAATACTAAATACTGAATCTTCAACTGTACATTTGAGATTCTCTTCAGATCTATGAGAAAAAATATGCCTTATTGTATTGCTTGGCCCTTAAAATTTGTTTTTTGCCTTTCTCTTTCTGAAAGTAAAAATTCCCTCTCCTAACTCCATGCTTTTAGGTGTTTGTCCTAAACAGGCTTATCATGTGTAATGCCTTGCATTTGAAAGTCTCAACTATTGGTTGCTAATTTACTTATTTTGTAAGTTCTCTATGGTGAAGGTCATAGTGTGCTTTATGGAGTAAAGTTAAAAAGGAGACATTATCATAATAGTTTATTTCCATAAGTGTAGCTCCCTTTTTGATGTGTTTTTTTAAATTAGGGAACTTTTATAGTGGCCATGTTATGGGAAGTCATGCCAACTGATGGACAACACCGATACCAACAAGATCGTTTGAAAAATATAACAGCTAGCAATTTTCAGCCACAATGTATTGGATGGCTAACTGTATGCTACATGTATGCCAAAGAGTAATAGTATGGCCTGGGTGAAGTCTTGTCACAGTCCAGAGCTAAGCACAAAAATCTACTAAGACCTGTTTTTAAACATAGTATAAAAAAGGGAAAAACCACACTGGTGAGAGTACCAGCAATATTGAATGAAGACAAGGCTGATGTTTGCTTTTGTTCAACAACCTAAGTGAATATGTGTTCATTTCTTTTCAGTTTATTTCAATTTTTGTGGAATATTACCATCAAAACAGATGAGTCCATACCCAAAGCATCTTTTTACCCCTAGGAAAAAAGAAAAGATTGATGTAATGTAGATACAAATGTTTCAAAAATAATGTTTATATTTTAGGCATTATTTGAGCTGAAATTTCTTTTCATCTGCTGGAGCTGCGACAACAAATTACCATAGACTAGGTGGCTTAAACAACATATATTTATTTCTCATAATTCTGAAAGCTGGAAAATCGACAATCAAGGTGTCAATAGATTCAGTATCTGTTAAGAACCCTCTTTCTGCTTTACAGATAGTATTCTTGTTATATCCTCACATAATGGAGAGACAGTGGGTTCTGGTGTTTTCCTCTTCTTGTAAGGCCACTAATCCCATTGTGGGGGTTCCATCCTTATGACCTCATCTAAACCTGATTGTCTCCTGAAGGTCCCACCTCTAAATGCCATTACCTTGAGGATTAGGGCTTCAACATGAATTTTGAGGGGACACACACATTCACTCCATAGCGATTAAGAGTATTACCAATGCATTAACAGAGATATAAGATACATTTATAATGAAACATTATAGTCAGATATATAGAAAAGACTAATAAAATTTAAGCAAATGAAGTGTTTAAAAAGTTTTACTATACTTAAAACTGGACAGAATAAATTCCCAAGTGTCCTAGGCACTACCTAGCAAATCCTCTGGGCATTATTTCATTTAAAAGTCTTACAGAAATAGATTCATACACATGGAGAACAGACTGTTGGGTGTCATAGGGAGGGGGATGGGGGTGGTGGGTGAAATAGGTGAAGGGGGTAAAGAGGTGCAAACTGCAAATCATAAAATAAATTATTCACATGAATGGAAGTCTATAGCACAGGGAATATAGTCATAATATTGTGATTTCTTTGTATGTTGACGGATGGGAAGTACACTTATCATGGTGAGCATTTAGTAATGTATGTAATTGTTGAATCACTAGGTTTTATGACTGAAACCAATACATACAGTGTATTACCTATATTTCAATAAAAAAATTGAAATAAAGACGAGTTTAAATTTGATGATTTTATATTCACTAGGTTATTTCCTATTTTGTAGAGGTAGAATTTACCTTGTTGTCAACTGGTAGAAATACAGATAATTTTTTATTTAAGTTATGCAAGTGTATTCTGTCCAGTAATAGTACATTTGATTGCCACTTGGAAAAAAAAATAAGCCCACATAATACATTTCATTCTTTTACAAGATATAAACCCATTTTATATATATTGACAAATTTATGTCAGTATTTCTACCAACTCTCTTTAAGTTCTCCTTTGAACCAGTCTGAATACATTACTTGTCCTTTCATTAACGAATGTATTAAATACAATTTTTGACTAATGTTCACTTTCTATTTGTGAGTTATGTTTTTCCAATTTCTGAAAATATACTTTAGCAGATATATAAAATATAGTGAATTTAAAAGTAAAACATATACTTCATTCCGGCACTGTTCTGTATAGGGTGTTGCTTACCTGGTCTGACCATTATTTCCGTCAGAATCATCAGTGTGATTGTTAGTTGTGTCCTTACAGTAGTGAAATCTATTTTAAAATGACTGATGTGATTCTTTTGCTTGTTTATATAAAATCCCAATATATTATAAAATAATATATGTGCCTGTGGCAGAGGAATAAAAAAATTTATAAAATAAACTTAACAGTTAACTTATTCATCTAACTATATACAAAACAAATTTTAAAACATATATAATTTTCAGTCTTTTACATATGGTTAAAAGAAGTGGTTTTGCACTGGTCCTCTGTGGATCCTGCTTTCATTTTGAAATTCTGACTTTGTGGTGTTCACTTGTCATCTTCTCCATCCCAATACATTCCAAGTTCCAAAATGTTAAAATGAACATGAATATGGCATCTGGATTTTATATTAATCACAGTGTGTTTTCAATATCTCTGTATGCAGTTCCTTCAAGTTCAGAATTTTTTACAGAATTGTGACTAACTGTAATTTTGACATATCTGGGTTATATTTCGGATGGAGAAAGAACAAAATATCTAAGTAAGATAATGGGCTGAAGGGGACTAAGGAAGTTTTCTTCAAACTGCATTTGGAGGGCAAACTATTTCTATTGAGATTATTTACTTAGAACAACTCTGGAAGACTGGTGGGATGAGGAGAACTCCCCAAGCCGGTCTTTGGAAATGCTACTTAGTAACGTCTACAGTGAGCCAAATTAGGCACACCTGTTAGTTTCAAGATAAAAATACTGTACCAAAAAGAGCACCTGATTTGTCCTTCTGGGGCAACCTTCAGTCTCTTAGTGTTATGACGTAGGTTAGATCAATTGACCTAATGCTTACCTTCCTGAATATGTAAAACTGGCTCAATTGCCTTTGCATCCTCCACAGCTTTGTTTTAAGATCACATATATGTGGCCACAAATCTGTCACTAAAGTTTTTCTATATAAAAGCAATTACAGTAAATAGGTAGGTCAGGTTGATAAATTATTTTAAAATAGATATGCAAATGAAGAGTTCTCTTTAACATTTACTAGAATCAAAATAAAACTTAAATTTTATTTGTGTTTACCATTTGCTAGACCCTGGGTGGATTTTGTCCTGCAATTTGGCCTTAGGATCCTTTGCCCCCCAAAATATGGGGCTTTGTCTGCGTCTTTTACCCTCCTTAAGGCCTTTGTTATTAGAAATGAAAAGAAAAATCCCTCAGTGCATTTAAAACATCTTCAGAGATATTAATTTGCTTTTCTCTATGTTTAGTGAAGGTGATTTGAATACAACGTTTAGAGCCTCTACCCCCTTTATCTCTCTGTTCTTTTTTATTCTTGCTTGTGATAAAAGCAATTGCCGGCTTGACAAGGAGGTAGCGGGAAGGGTCATTATGATAGCAGGTAAACCCACACTGAGAGAGTCACGTCCCTCTCCTGAATTATATAGGCTGCAATTATATATACTCATTAGTGAAGCACTAGGAAATTGTAAAATGAAGTATAGATTTTCATAAAGACAGATTCTGTGCAAACAGTATTGCCACAGAGTGAATAGCAAATACGTGATAAGTAAATTTGCATCTCAGAATAACAATGCATAATATTTTTAGCTTAACATATCTAAAATATTTCATGAGATGTGCTGATGACTAAAGAGTTATCCACTGTTTAAATTTAATCTCCTGCCCCGTATTTCGTGAGGTCACCCTATCTGCAGTTAGTGAAGTAATGAATTCTCCAGACTGGGAAGAGGTTAACACAGACTGGGCCATAATTGGGTCTAGCTTATGCCAATCAAATTTTATTGACCAATGAGAATAGGCTAGGACCGGAAACGAGCTGAAGGGGCATTTCTAGCCGGCTCCTAACGGCCAAAAGGCGGCTCTGTCACTGGTAAGAGGGAAAGTAAAAATATAATTTATTGGTTTAACTAAGATAAAAATCCTTCCTCTCTTGGCAATAGTTGATGATACCAGGGGGAGGGGGAGGAATGAACTGATACATAATAAAGACTTGAGCTGATTTTTACCGCTTCCTTAGTGTAAGTCCTAGTAGGTCGACGAAAGGCAGGTGCCGATCCACACTTCAGTTTCTGAGGAGATTGATGGGCGTAAATCTTTTTATAGAGGGTTAAAGGAATACACGCAAAACCTTTTTGTGACATTTGCGGTCTACGGAGGAATCCTGAAACCAAATTAAGAAAAACTTCACATAAGGTACACCAGGTCAGGACAGACACCAATGTCTGAGGAGAATTTTCCCGAAACTAAACCTACAAGATGGAGAATTCGTTACAGATAAAATTAAAACTATTTGATGCCTAAAATCTGCCTGTTCTTGGTAATTGTATCAAGCTAGAAATACGTAATTAAAGTTTAGCTATATTCCTCACAGAGAAAAATGTCATGAATGTGTGACTGGATTTTTGCTTCTTTTTGTTTACCTTTTGTTTTTCTGTGGTTTCTTAGAAAAATTCCCTCAGAAAACTACTTATCTTGGGAATTTCACAAAATCTCCTCGAAAGTTAGCTTTTAAAATGCCTGTAATAATTCCAGCAGGAAAAAATGAGAACGGGAAGAAAATTACTTTGCTCTACCCTGAATCTCTTTATATATATGATGATATTGCTATACCAAAAACTGCTTGGCCAAGATAATATTCTTAAAAATATTTTTAAACGTGGTTGCAAGTGGCGTCGGTGGATGAATGATTGCCTTTACTGTTCCCCTAAATGTAGAAAATTAAATCTACTTTAAAACTCTATTTGTATAAGATGAAATACATGGACGAGTCATATTATAAAGTTGGTAATTGTTTAGTTTGTCTAAAGGTTTCCTTAAAATCAGTTAAAATACTTATAGCTAAAATTCTCAAATGCAGATATAAGTAAGCCTCTACAGCTTGCTTGTGAGGTGTTTGTTTGGTTCTCTCTTTAACGTCTATATAGATAGGCTGTTTCTTTTTAGACCACTAGCTGTTTTGAATAACTTTCACATTTTTCCTGAGGCATTCTACTCATACCATAAGAAACAGAAGTGCTAATAATTGCTAAATTTTGTTGATACAGAGAAGTGCTAGAGAGTAGAAATTAAAACAAATGTAGCGGGCTTCAGACACCATAGGGTGAAGAAAATTTTCATCACTGTTCTCACTACAATGTGGGAAGCTTACCTACAAAGGTGAAATAGTTCCTCTTTTATTTTAGTATGTCCTGTTAAGCAAGTCTTTCTACTTAGAACACAAGTATTTTTAGTTTCTATAACAGATGCATTTAGAAATTTTAGGAGATTTGTGAAATAAAGATATCTTACAGTTCTTACGTTTCTTGAGGCAGATTTTTAATTTTCTTCTGTTGGCCTTCAAATATCATTAGAATGAGCTTCCAAAGAACTCAACCAATTACAAGGTTAAACGTTTGAGAAGACAGGGAAGAGAAGGCTCTTCCCTTACAGATGAAGAAGAGGTACTGTGGTCTCTGGACCTAAAATATGATTTTCCTCTCCCCTTGTCCATGACACTTCAAATTACAAGTATTATAGTGTCATCTTTATTCATATTAGAAGAGTAGTATTCCTACGCTAATGGACAGTGACTGTAACGGGGTATTGTGGGGTGGACTTGGTGATGGGGGGAGTCTAGTAAACATAATGTTCCTCATACAACTGTAGATTAATGATACCAAAAAAAAAATGCAAGGAAAAAGAAAAGAGTAATATTCAGCCAGACCCAGGGAGGGTGGGAGTGGATGGGCAATGCCATATCAGAATCTGAAAGCACAGGTGAAAAAGAGAGAAGAGAGTTACATATTTATTAAAAGGGCATATAGAAAATGCCTGTGTATTGAAAGAATTGTTTGGGGATAACTGGCTAATTATTTCAGAAAATAAAAGTGGAAACTAACCTCACACCATTTATGCACTAATTGTCAGTGAATTAAAGACAACTTTAAAAATCAAATCAAATACTATAGGGACATGTAAAATCATATTTATATACTCTTTAGATAGAGGAGACCTTCTTAGGCAAGATAAGAATTGCAAAAGCCAAAAATGAAAGAAATATGATTTAAAAAATGTGTGTGTATGGCAAAAGGCAGCATCACTGAAGTCAAAAGAAAAGTGAATTTGAGAAATTGAGTGCAACAAGAAACAAAGTGTTTTCATTGTAAATAGTTATCATAATAAATATTCAAAAGGCACCTACAAATTATTATCAATAAAAAACCAATCCTATGTCAAATGGGTGGAAATATAAAAAAGCAGTTCGTAGTAGAGAGAATGAAGATAAAAAACACCAAAAACGCTAAACTCCTATAATAATAAACAGGAAAATTAAAACAACAGTAAAACAACTTTTTTCTCCATCATGTTGCTAAAAAATGTCAAATAACTGGTGAAAGAAAATGGACTCAAGCAAAACTACATGAGTTTAAATAATAGCTCTGTCACTTGCTAGTTGTGTGATCTGAGGCCAGTTAAACTTATTTCTGATTCTATTTCTTCATTTATATATACGGAGAAGATAATGTTTCCACATTGCAGAACAATTTTTTAATTGATTATGCCAAACTGTGCGCCATAGTTTCTGGCATTAAAAGTCTTAAATAAATGTTAACTATTCTGATTCTTATATTGTTATAATTATTGGTAACAATGTTACTTGGACATATATTAGCCAACATTTTGGGGAAATAATCCAGCAGTGTTTCTGAAACTGTAAACTCACATCCCCTTTGAGTCTCACTCTGGAGACTTTACCTGAAGAAATAAGTTATCTCTATGAAAGAGACTTGACTTACGGCATTTATTTCCATGTAGTTCCAATAGTAAAACTTGAAGTGCCTTTGAGATCTATCAATAGGGAAATGAGGCAATAATATGGTATAGTGGCAATGGAATATGACCAAACTACTGAAAAGGATAAGGTAGATTTATATGTACATACTGGAAAGAATGTCCTCAATGTTTTGGTAAGAAGTGAATAAACCCAGTGTTAATAACATATATAGTATGATCATACATTTGCATAAAACCAAATCAAGTATCTATCTACATGTATATGCTTGTATAAGGAAAAGAAAAGGTATGAAAGCAAAGGTGTCAAGTTATTGACAATAGTTATCTTGGGGGATGGATGATAGGATGACAAGGAACCTGTTGACTTGACTTTAGGCATTTCGGGCTTTTTAGGACTTGAGCGTCAGCTCTACGAGAGCAGGACCTGATACATCTTATTCACTGCTGTATATCCAGTGCCCAGAAATAAATATTTGTAGGTGAATAAGGAAACAAAGTTTAAATTGTCATAAGGGTATACAGAACCTTTGTAATACAAATTGTATCTTAGTGTTTTATAAGACATTTAGTACCATAAAACATATGTTACTATTGTGGTCATAGCTCTGGCAATAACTTCGACCTGTTTATGACTTCTGAGCCTGTTTCTACATCTCAAACGTCCCGTCTTACCTTCTTCAGAGGTGTAAGATACCACCTGACAGGCATAGTCCTGTATACCAATCATCTGATAAATGAGCAACAATCACAGCAAGCAGATTCTAATTTTAACTTCATTCTTAATTAAAATTGAAACAGGGCAAGTGGGTCAATGACCCTTGTTTTCTTTTCCCATTTTAACAACCACCTATAGCTTATGCATTCTGTGGTAACTCTTCCTACCAATGGAAGGGCTTAGGCCATTGCATTTGGGGCATTGGAGTTACCAAATGTTTTCATATTTATTTTCTCATTTGCCCCTCATACAAATTCTGTCATTTATTCCACTTTATAAAAGGAAAAAAGGAAATTCTGAAAAGTAATTTGCTCAAAGCCTCACACGTAATAGCTGTTCCTGAGAGTACTCGGAGAAGCATCTTACAAGATTATCAGTGAAACTCCTTGCTAAAAATCCCTGCTTAAGAAGTCTAGAAATGGTTTATGGTTTGTAGCATCATATGCCTTAATAATTCTTTTTTACTTTCTCTTTTCTTAAGCTAATGTGCTCATAAGCCACTTTGAAGGGAGTGGACATAACAGGGGATGGTGCAGATTTATTAATTCTCATTTAGAGAAAATAAAAGCTTATATATAAAAAACACATATATATTTAAAAAAACTTTAGTCCAAGAGTATGTAAAAATATCAGATTGTGACTCTTGCAGTTTTGTACAGTGGAATTACATTTAAGGGAATTAACAATATATTTTCATGAGGGAAATATTTTCCATATCAAGATATAAATTTCTATGGAACTTATTAACTCTGTTATAGATACATTTGGACAGTGAGCGGTCACCTTGTCAGAAAGGCATCGATGACAGTTCCATTTACACACATTCTTGAAGAAAACAGATAAAAAACAGTCTCTACACTGTGATTCCTATGTATTGTCAATGCTTTATTTTGTGTAGGTCATTTTTTGTACTTGTTCCTGTGGTTTGCCTTTCCTGTTTCCGACAAATGGAAGTATGAAAGAAGCTTATCTTTTCTTTACTTCCTGACAGTATAACAATACCTGAATAGTGTAGGTAGCAATTGGACACCAACTCCAAGCCTTCAGAAACTCCATTCACAACCAAAGCTACATTCTTTTTCAAGACAATGATCCTCTACATCATGGCGAAACAATGTATTTTCATAAATGCTTGTAAATGCTTAAAAATTGGCATTCAAAATGGGAATCAATAAATCAATATTAGGAACTCATGAAAACACTTGCATGTGCACACACACACACAAATGTAGAGAAAAACAGAATTTGGGAGAATTATATTTTACTATAAGGTTAGAATTTAGTGTTTTTAAATTTTTAAATTTAGCATTATGATATAGTTTAGAATCAAGAAAAAGGAAGAACTGTATGATGAATTACAAAAACAGTTAATAGTAATATTACCACAGTGAAGAGTGGTAGTTGAGGTATGTAAGTCATAGTAATTAACAGTTTAGACATTAAAATGTTTTCCCAGTGCACACATTTGTCATTATTTACATGGAAAATTTCAAGATTCACTTATTTCTTATTGACCTATGTGCGCCAAATCATGTGAGGTTTATGGAAACTGTTTTTCTTTCGTTGTTTCCCTGTCTTTCATTTTGGCATGTTATGGCATTTCTATTTAGTTGAGTTTCTCAGAAGCTTACATCTTAGCTTGATGAATGAGGGAAGGTAAAAAAATATTCAGATTAATTGAGAAAAGTCTCAAAGGCTTTAAAAGTGTTCAAGACACAAGTATGAAAATAACCATTGAGACTCTTAGAAAGATTTTTTAAGTGGTTGTGAATTTTTTTGGAACAGATTTTCAGGAGGAATATACGTCTTTAACATTTATAAAGGGTGGTGTGTGTGTGTGTGTGTGTGTGTGTGTAAAGGGTGCTAGGGTAAAGGTAAAGATGGTTATTCAGTTGTGATTTTTCTCTCTGTTAGAATTCAGGAGGAAAGGCGCCTGAGTTTCTGGAAGGATTGGAAAACTCAGCTACATTTGGGTATGTGAAGCCCTGAAGATCTCTATTCCCATCTAATAGGGGTTAACATCCAGACTTTATTTCCTGTTTGCCATCTCAGATCCCTTTTGGACACCATCCACTATCACCTTGATATCTTTGTTTCTGGCCTTTTTATAGCAGCCTGACCTTGAATATTGATTTTTCTTTAACAGTTAACTTTGGTGTTCTTGGTCTCAGGCCATTTCAGAAGAGCAATTAAGTCAGCCAAGTTGTTCACCTGTAAGGATCTAAGTCTCTCCATTACATTCTAATGGTTAGACTATTTAATGTAACCTCTTCTTTACTCTGAAAGGTTTAAAGAATTGTACATTGCATATATGTGTTTCCACTTCCATGGGCAGCAGATTAATACAGTAAAATGAGACCAGAGATCATGCATTCTTTGAGCAGAGGATCAAGTCATGATTTTGTGTTCTGGGATGTTATGTGACTGGGCAGGAGCTCTCTACTTCAGGGCCTACCAGAAATAATTGTAACAGTCAATTCGAGGCAGCAGGGCGTAGCTGTAAATACCATGGACTCCAAAGACAGACTTTGAAATGCTGAAAATCCTGCTTGAAATCCTGGCTCTACACTACACGTAGTGTAACTTTGGAAAACTTATTTAACTTCTTTGTCCTTCAGTTTTCCCATCTTTCTAATGGAGATTACATTTGTACCTGATAGGGAACCAGTTGTGCTGTGTCCAAGGCCTTGCTTCCCATGACACCATGCTGACCATAACTTGTGTTAAAGTTCATTGAGATGGACAAAGTAATAGGAGTTTAAAAACATGTACAGAATGAGAAAAAGTGTAGTGGTCAAAAAGAGTGAATAAATAAATCATGCTTAAAAAAACTCATCTTGCCACTTCCCTGAGGTAAACCAGCTATTTCAAAAGAGATCTTGTTTTAAACTTTGTTTAAAACAAAAAACAAAAGTGAATATCTGTCAAACCATAGCAGGCAGGAAATGCCAAAGTTGTTGACCTTTCCCTGGAAACATGTGACTTCCATTGTTGGCTGTATAAATCTGGAACTTTTCTAGGAAGGACATGAGCATATTTGAGTTATCATGAGGCTCCATAAGTATCCAGGTTTAAATCATGTGAGACTTCATAGATTATAGTCAGAGTTGCAGAGCTAGTAAATTAAAGAGAGTGTGAACCTTTGAAAAATATTTGATTTACCTACCGACTGAAACTCGTTTCTAAGGTAAGTGTTAGCACAAATAAACAACAAAAATATATGTTTATGTAACTGCAGAACATCTAAACTACTGACCTAGCCAAAGAAGAAAATAAAATGTTGATTTTTAAAATATAAAACAAATCAAAAGGTAATTTGTTACTGTTTATTACTGGTATTGCATTGATGAAACTGGTTAAGTGAATCTTCCTAATTTTTAAAACTGAGTCCTGACTGTTTTTGAACATTTTGACCATAGCTTCTGGCCAATGTAATCACCCAAGTTCATCTGTTATGATAGCATGATGGGCATCTGTAGTGTTCCACCACTCGTGCTGCCATAATAGCTGTTTCCCCATTCCCTGAACTTCTTTCTCATTACAGTACATGGGCATACCACCTACTGTGTTGATCAAGACAGAAATCTAGAAGGCTTCCTTGATTACCTTGGTTCTTTATTGCCCATAATGAATTCATCACCAGTTCTGTGGATTTTACTCTGAAACATCTATCTTTACTCTGGCCACTGCTTCTCATCTCTGCTGCCACCAACATAGTCCAAGCCACTATCATCTCTAGCCTGGACTGTCCCAGTGGTCTTTTATGTGGTCTCCCTGCTTCTGTGCTTCCTTTCCCAACCTCTTCTGATCCATTGTCCAAACAGTAGAGAGATCTTTTAATCAGACCAAGTTACCACCTTGCCTATAAGTGGTTTTCCATTGCAATTAGGATAAAATCCCAAATCCTGTCTGTGGCCTGCAAAGCCATGCTTGGTGTGTCTCCCGCTTCCTTTATACCACCACACCCTTTGGTGTCTTTGCTGCAGCCGTCTTTCATTTCCTGGAACACAGCAGGCTCACTCCTGCTTAGTGCCTTTGACAGCACAGTTGCCTTTTGCTCCTTCTGCAGGTACTTCATATGGCATACCTGGCATCTTCTCTTTTGCTTCTTCGCTTAAATTTCACCTCATTGAGGCCTTTGCTAACCATCCCATTTAAAGTAACCCCTACCTATTATTTTCTGTGACAGCATCCTGTTTCTTTCTTCATAGTCCTTAATACAAACTCCAATCATATTTTAAATTATTAAGTTATTTATTCTCCATGTTCTCCACTAAAAACAAGCTCATGACAGCAGGGACTATGTCTGTATTATTTACTGATGATTGCCTAGAGCTTAGCACAAAGTTTGCTATAGATAGACAACTACTAATTATTTGTTGAGTCAATGTATTATTCTATCTAATACCAGATCTTTTAATTTATCCAGTCCATTCTGCATCTTTGTAGGAGAAGATAAATTCTCTCAGGATAAAAAAGTACTTTGGAGGCAGAAATGTCTAGCTGTGTCTTACAAATGCATAAAATTGCCTCACATATGCCATTCACCAAAGGCCAAAGGAAAAGTTCTTTTCAGGGGCTTTTCATTAATTCCTACACATCCTTTGGAAATTTATGGGAGTAGATACTAAGCCTAAAATTTATTTCTCTTCTTATTGGATTATACTTACCTAAGGACATGTTTCTCTTCAGAATCGCCAGGTTAAATATTTGTGTATCACAGGTACCCCAAACTAGCAATTAACTGCCGCTCTCTAGAATTTGGCATCAGGTGCAAAACGGGGAGATGGGAAAAAGGACTAGTCAGGTTAATATTTTAGCATATTCATTAATAGAGTATGAAACTATTATTCCATTGAGAGAAAATCCTAATGGGGAATTAAAGATGGCGGCATGAGAGGTGAGACAGAGGCTTCCTCCTCAAACTGCACATACTATGAAAATATAATTAATACAACTAATCCTGAAAGAGCAACAGAAAAGAGGACTGCGCCAGACTGCATACACCTGGAGAAAAGAGCAGACCTCATGGAACAGGGTAACGTACCAACGCTGTGGCCCGGCAGGGCCCAAGCCCTTCCCCCACCCTAGTTCACATGCGGGAGAGACAAAAAGGGATAGAAAGTGTCTTTGAGGGGATAATTGCTGAAAACTTCCCCAGTCTGGGGAAGGAGATAGTCTCTCAGGCCATGGAGATACACAGATCTCCCAACACAAGGGACCCAAGGAAGATAACACCAAGACATATAGCAATTAAAATGGCAAAGATCAAGGATAAGAACAGACTACTAAAAGCAGCCAGAGACAGAAATAAGATCACATAGAAAGGAAAACCCATTAGGCTATCATCAGAGTTCTCAGCAGAAACCTTATAGGCCAGAAGGGAATGGCATGATGGATTTAATGCAATGAAGCAGATGGGCCTCAAACCAAGATTACTTTATCTGGCACAATTATCGTTTAAATTTGAGGGAGGGATTGAACAATTTCCAGATAAACAAAAGCTGAGAGAATTTACCACCCACAAACCATCTCTACAGTCTATTTTTGGAGGGACTGCAATAGATGGAAGTGTTCCTGAGGTTGAATAGCTGTCACCAGAGGTAATAAAACCACAGTAAAGAAAGTAGAACAGCTAATTACTAAGCAAATGCAAAATTAAATGAACTATCCCCAAAGTCAATCAAGGGGTAGACAAAGAGTGCAGAGAATAAGATACCTAATATATAAAGAAGGGAGGAGTAAGAAAAAGGAGGAGAAAAAGAAAAGAATCTTTAGATTGTGTTTGTAATAGCATACTAAGTGAGTTAAGTTAGACTCTTAGGTAGTAAGAAAGTTAACCTTGAACCTTTGGTAACCACGAATCTGAAGCTTGGATGGCAATAAGTACATACCTATCAATTATCACCCTTAATGTAAATGGACTGAATGAACCAATCAAAAGATATAGAGTCACCGAATGGATAAAAAGCAAGACCCATCTATATGCTGCCTTCAAGAGACTCACTTTAAACCCAAAGACATACACAGACTAAAAGTGAAGGGACAGAAATAGATATTTCATGCAACTAACAGAGAAAAGCAGGAGTTACAGTACTTGTATCAGACAAAATAGACTTCAAAACAAAGAAAGTCAGAAGAGACAAAAAGGGTATTATGTAATGATAAAGGGGTCAATCCAACAAGAAGATATTACCATTATAAATATCTATGCAACCAACACAGGAGCACCTACATATGTGAAACAAATACTAACTGAATTAAAAGGGGAAATAGAATGCAATGCATTCATTCTAGGAGACTTCAACACTCCACTCACTCTGAAGGACAGATCAACTAGACAGAAATGAAGTAAGGACACAGAGGCACTGAACAACACATTGGAACAGATGGACCTAACAGACATCTGCAGAACTCTACACTCAAAAGCAGCAGAATACGCATTCTTCTCAAGTGCACATGGAACATTTTCAAGAATAGATCATATACTAGGCCACAAAAAGAGCTTCAATAAATTCAAAAAGACTGAAATTGTACCAGCCAGTTTCTCAGACCACAAAGGTATGAAACTAGAAATAAATTATGCAAGGAAAATGAAAAAGCCCACAAACACATGGAGGTTTCACAACATGCTCCTTTATAACCAATGGAACCATGACCAAATAAAAACACATCAAGCAATACATGGAAAGAAATGACAACAATAATTCAACACTGCAAAATCTGTGGGATGCAGCCAAGACCGTACTAAGGGGAAAGTATATTGCACCACAGGCCTACCTCAGGAAAGAAGAACAATCCCATATAAGCAATGTAAACTCAAAATTAATGAAACTAGAAAAAGAAGAACAAATGAGGGCCCAAAGGCAGTAGAAGGAGGGACATAATAAAGATTAGAGCAGAAATAAATAAAATCGAGAAGAATAAAACAATAGAAAGAATCAATGAAAGCAAGGGCTTGTTCTTCAAGAAAAGAAACAAAATAAATAAACCCCTAGCCAGATTTATCAAGAGAAAAAGAGTCTACACACATAAACAGAATCAGAATTGAGAAAGGAAAAATCACTATGGACACCACAGAAATACAAAGAATTATTAGACAATACTATGAATAATTATAAGCTAACAAACTGGATAACCTAGAAGAAATCAACAACTTCCCAGAAAAATACAACCTTCAAAGGCTGACCAAGGAAGAAAGAGAAAATCTGAACAGACCAATTACCAACAATGGAATTGAAGTGTTAATCAAATCCTACCTAAGAACAAAACCCTGGAGCAGATGGCTTCATTGCTGAATTTCATCAAACATTTAGTGAAGACCTAACACCTAACACCCATCATCCTCAAAGTTTTCCAAAGAATAGAAGAAGAGGGCATAGTTCCAAACTCATTCTATGAGGCCACCATCACTCTAATACCAAAGCCAAGCAAAGACACCACCCACATCAACAAAAGAAGGACAAAAACCACATGATCATATCCATAGATGCTGAAAAAGCATTTGACAAAGTTCAACATCCATTCATGATAAAAACTCCCAACAATATGGGTACAGAGGGCAAGTACCTCAACATAATAAGGGCCATATATGACAGACCCACAGCCAACATCATACTTAACAGCAGGAAACTTAAAGCTTTTCCTTTAAGATCAGGAAAAAGACAAGGATGCCCACTTTGCCCACTTCTATTCAACATAGTACTGGAGGTCCTAGCCACAGCAATCAGACAACACAGAGAAATAAAAGGCATCCAGATTGGCAAGCAAGAAGTCAAACTGTCCCTGTTTGCAGATGACATATTGTACATAGAAAACCCTAAAGAATCCACCCCTAAACTACTAGATCTAATATCTGAATTCAGCAAAGTTGCAGGATACAAAGTTAATACATAGAAATCTGTGGCATTCCTATACACTAACAATGAACTAGCAGAGAGAGAAATCAGGAAAACAATTCCACAATTGCATCAAGAAGAATAAAATACCTAGGAATAAACCTAACTAAGGAAGTGAAAGACCTATACCCTGAAAACTACAAGACACTCATGAGAGAAATTAAAGAACATATGAATAAATGGAGACACATCCCATGCTCATGGATAGGAAGAATTAATATTGTTAAAATAGCCATCCTGCCTAAAGCAATCTATAGATTCAATGCAATCCCTATCAAATTACCAACAGCATTCTTCAATGAACTGGAAAAAATCATTCTAAAATTCATATGGAACCACAAAAGACCTCGAATAGCCAAAGCAATTCCGAGAAGGAAGAATAAAGCTATGGGCATTATGTTCCCCAACTTCAAGCTCTACTACAAAGCCATAGTAATCAAGACAATTTGGTACTGGCACAAGAACAGACCTATAGATCAATGGAACAGACTAGAGAGCCCTGATATAAACCCAACCATATATGGTCAATTAATATATGATAAAGGAGCAATGGATATAGAATGGGGAAATGACAGCCTCTTCAACAGCTGGTTTTGGCAAAACTGGACAGCTACATGCAAGAGAATGAAACTGGATTATTGTTTAACCCCATACACAAAAGTAAACTCGAAATGGATCAAAGACTTGAATGTAAGTCATGAAACCATAAAACTCTTAGAAGATAACATAGGCAAACATCTCCTAAATATAAGTAGGGGCAACTTCTTCCTGAATGCAACTCCTCGAGCAAGGGAAACAAAAGCAAAAATGAACTCATGGGAGTATATCAAACTAAAAAGTTTCTGTATAGCAAAGGACACCATCAACAGAACAAAAAGGAATCCTACAGTATGGGCGAATATATTTGTAAATGACATATCTGACAAGGGGTTAACATCCAAAATAAATAAAGAACTTACACGCCTCAACACCCAAAAAGCAAATAACCCAATTAACAAATGGGCAGAAGATATGAAGAGACAGTTCTCCAAAGAAGAAATTCAGATGGCCAACAGACACATGAAAAGATGCTCATCATCACAAATCATCAGGGAATGCAAATTAAAACCACAATGAGATATCACCTCACACCAGTAAGGATGGCCAGCATCAAAAAGACTAAGAACAACAAATGCTGGCAAGGATGCAGAGAAAGCAGAACCCTCCTACACTGCTGGTGAGAATGTAAGCTAGTTCAATCATTGTGGAAAGCAATATGTAGGTTCCTCAAAAACTAAAAGTAGAAATACCATGTGACCTGGGAATCCCACTGTTTGTAATTTACCCAAAGAATACAACTTCTCAGATTCAAAAAGACATATGCACCCCTATGTTTATTGCAGCAGTATTTACAGTAGCCAAGATATGGAAGCAACCTAAGTGTCTGTCAGTAGATTAATGGATAAAGAAGACGTGGTACATATACACAATGGAATACTATTCGGCAGTAAGAAATAAACAGATTCTACCATTTGCAACCACATGGATGGAGCTGGAGGGCATTATGCTCAGTGAAATCAGCCAGGTGAAGAAAGACAAATGCCAAATGATGTCCCTCATTTGTGGACTATAACAATGAAGCAAAACTGAAGGAACAAAATAGCAGCAGACTTGGAGACTCCAAGAATGAACTATTGGTTACCAAAGTGGAGGGATGTGGGAGGGTGGGTAAGGAGGGAGGGAGAAGGGGATTTAGGGGTATAATGTTTCATTCACATGGTGTGGGGGATCACGGGGAAAACAGTGTATCACAGAGAAAGGGTATAGTGGATCTGTGGCTTCTTACTACACTAATGGACAGTGACTCCTTTAGGGTATGGGTGGGGACCTGATAATATGGGTAAATGTAACCACATTGTTCTTCATGTGACACCTTCATAAGAGTGTATATCAATCATACCTTAATAAAAATAAGTAAAAAAACTATTACAAAAGACAAAGCAGACTATACTCATAAAAGGGTTATTTATCAATAAGATATAATAATTATAAAGATAGAAGCAACAAACACCAGGTCTCCTAAATATATGAAGCAAACAGTGATGGATTTGATGGGAGAATTAGATGGAACTACAATAATATTAGAAGAGACTATAATAATATTGATACCCCAATATAAAAAATCTAAAGAACAATCAGACCTAACTTCAATAAGGAAACAGAGGACTTCAGCAATACTATAGATTAATTGGCCTAACCAGACATACAGAGAACAATTCATCAAATAATGGAAAAATATAGATTTTTCACAAGTGTATGTGGGTTGTTCTCAAGATTAGATCATATTCAGACTGCAGATCTTAATACATTAAACATTTAAATGACGCAAAATATCTTTGCTGATAGCAATGGCATGTAAACAAAAATTAATAGAAGGAAAATTAGAAAATCCCCAAATATGTGGAAATTGCAATACATGCTTAAACCATCAATAGGACAAAAATGCAAATGACAGGTGTAATTAGAAAATATCTTGAATCAATGAAAATGAAGTCTCAGCAAACCAAAACATACTTGATACAGCGAAAGCAGTGCTAAGAAGATAATTTGTAGTTATAAATGCTTACATTAAAAAGGAAAAGGGATATCAAATAAAAATCTAACTTCATTCCTTATGTAACAAGATTAAATTGAAGATACTTTTGTATCCTTAACCAAATTAGGCTGAAGAACATTCAGAGAATAAAATTACTTCCTGGCAATAACTTCCCAAAACATATTTCTCCTTTAGAGTATGCCCATTCCAATACATGGTGGAGTATATGTGAGGATATCTAAGATAATTAGACATTCAGTGTTTGATTGATTCAGTGTAATCATACCATTACCTGAACAGAATAAAGATTAGGACAAGTGCGTTAACTGAAACCTGTGTGCTTTCTAGTCTGTGGTGCCAAGGGATTGTTCCTTTCCAAAACAGATGAAAACAGGCTCATTTTGTAACAGGCAATTTTAAGGATATTCATATCATTAGTAGAGTAACTTAAAGTCCCAAAGAAGATTCAGAGATTAATCATTTATTTGAACTAAACAAAGAGTAATGCTACCCTGGATCAATTATATTAAAAAAAAAACATAGGCTGAATTGCGGGTGGGGGAACTTAAAATTAATCTTAACTGTGTAGTTGGAAAATGATGCCTGGAAGCAAGAAAGGTAACAAAGTTTCAGTGTGTTCATCCAACCATCAAATTTTTAAGTTTCTACTAATTATAAGCTTCTATGTGCTTGTGTTAGTATTTAAATTCTGCTGTTGTATGATGCTGAAAGGACATATAAACAGCTTTCATTATTGTAAATTCAACAGTTACTATATTTGCCTAAATAGTCAAAGGGTACAACTTCCAGATAGAAGATGAGTATGTTTTGGGGAGCTAATGTACAGCATGGTAAATATACTTAACAGTACTGTACTGGACACTTGAAAATTGCTGAAAGAGTATATCTTAAATGTTCCTACCACACACACAAAAGATGGTAACTATGTGAAGTAATGGGTGTTTTAACTAACTTATTATAATCATTTACAATATATACATTTTCAAATCACCATATTGTACACCTTAAATTATTCAATGTTGTATGTGAATTACATCCCATTAAAGCTGAGAAAAGAAATAAAAGATGGAAGCTGATGGGATCATGGGAAGATGGCAGCGTGAGTAGTTCAGAGGAAATCTCCCCAAAACATATATATTTATGAAAATACAATAAATACAACTATTCCTAAAAGAGACACCAGTGGATGCAGTACAACAGCCAGGATACATCTACATCTGCGAGAACTCAGCATCACATGAAGGGGGTAAGATACCAGCTGCGGCCAGGCGGGACCCGAATGCTCCCCCACCCCAAAACCCGGCAGGAAGAAAGTAGTTGGAACGGGGAGGGAGTGAAAGCACAGGACTGCTAAACAACCAGCTCTAGAAATACACACCCGGAACGCAGACACAAGATGCATGGGGTGCTGGCTATTAGAGAAATGGAAAAGCAAAACCTGTGGGCAGGTCCCTGCAACTGCCACCCCTGAGACAAAAGAAAAGTGAGTGCTTTCTGCAAGTCTTAAAGAGACAGGGACTCCATAGCTGGACGAAGTTGTCCCAGCAGCTGGGAATACCGGGGAAACGTAGACACCCTAAACAGAGGCAGTGCAGCTCTGAAGCCCCTCATGGCACTAAGCAGCCTGCCAGCCATTCCTCCAACTGGCGTGGACCCCGACACACGGGCACAATAGCAGGAGAGTGGCAGTGCACGCCAGGGACAGCAGCGCCGGAAGGAACCAAGAGCAGATCCGTGTGCCACAGGAGAGGCTTGTGCTAGCCCGCAGCGGTGCGACCAAACAGCCCAGGCATGGCTCGTGTGCACCGGTTGCAGTGGAGCCAGAGCCCAGTAGAAGCCTGCACGGAAGAACCCTGCGCGTACCTGTATCAGAGCCAGAGGGAGTAGGTGCGCTCCCAGCAGCCAAACGGAATCGCAGCCCAACGCACAGCCGCCCAGGCCAGACCCAAAGGCTGCTGCTACCACACAGCTGCCCGGCAGGGTCGCCGCTAGCATGGAAGAGCACACCTGGTGTGCCTGCCACTCCCCACAGGGCTCCGTGCTGCTCTGACGGACACCCCACCCACAGCAGCTTAGGGGACTAATCTGGTGGCTGCTCCTGGAGTGCAGGTAACCATCACAGGCTGTGGAGAAGGAAAAGGCATCCAGTAAGCAGGAAAAGCTTTCTTCTCTGAGCTCACACACCCGCAACCTGCCTACAGACACTGCTATCACCATGAAAAGGCAAAAAAAATCTGGTCCAGTCCAAGATAGTTACACCTGAGAAAGGATCAGCAGAGGCAGACCTAACCAGTCTCCCTGAAAAAGAATTCAAAATAAAAAATCATAAACATGCTAATGGAGCTGCTGAGAAATATGCAAGAGTTAAGGGATGAAGTCTGGAGGGCGATTACAGACGTCTGGAGGGAGACATACGGAGAGAGATTACAGAAGTGAAACAAACTCTGGAAGGATTTATAAGCAGAATGGATAAGATGCAAGAGGCCATTGATGGAATAGAAACCAGAGAACAGGAATGCATAGAAGCTGATGCAGAGAGAGATAAAAGGATCTCCAGGAATGAAACAATATTAAGAGAACTGTGTGACCAATCCAAAAGGAACAATATCTGCATTATAGGGGTACCAGAGGAAGAAGAGAGAGAAGAAATAACTGCTGAGACCTTCCCCAATAGTTGCTCAGACTACGGAGGCACACAGAAATCCCAAGAGATGGGATCCAAAGAGGACAACACCAAGACACATAATAATTAAAATGGCAAAGATTAAGGACAAAGACAGAGTATTAAAGGCAGCCAGACAGAGTAAAAATGTCACCTACAAAGGAAAACCCATCAGGCTATCATAAGACTTCTCAACAGAAACCTTACAGGCCAGAAGAGAAGGGCATGATATATTAATGCAATGAAACAGAACGGCCTTGAACCAAGGATACTGTATCCAGCACGATTATCATTTAAATATGAAGGAGAGATTAAACAATTCCCAGACAAGCAAAAGTTAAGGGAATTTGCCTCCCACAAACCACCTCTACAGGGTATCTTAGAGAGATATCTAGATGGGAGCACTCCTAAAAAGAGCACAGAACAAAACACCCAACATATGAAGAATGGAGGAGGAGGAAAAAGAAGGGAAAGAAATAATCATCAGACTGTGTTTACAACAGCTCAATAAGCGAGTGCAGTCAGACAGTAAGGTAGTAAACAAGCTAACCTTGAAACTTTGATAACCACAAATCTAAAGTCTGCAATGGCAATAAGTACATATCTTTCAATAATCAACCTAATGTAAATGGACTGAATACACCAATCAAAAGACACATAGTAACAGAATGGATAAAAAAGCAAGATCCATCTATATGCTGCTTACAAGAGACTCACCTCAAACCCAATGATATGCACAGATTAAAAGTCAAGGGATGGGAAAAGATATTTCATGCAAACAACAGAGAGAGAAAAGCAAGTGTTGCAATACTAGTATCAGACAAAATAGACTTCAAAATAAAGAAAGTAACAAGAGATAAAGAAGGACATTACATAATGATAAAGGGCTCAGTCCAACAAGAGGATATAACCATTATAAACATATATGCACCTAATACAGGAGCACCAATATATGTGAAACAAATACTATCAGAATTAAAGGAGGAAATAGAATGCAATGCATTCATTTTGGGAGACTTTAACACACCACCCACTCCAAAGGACAGATCCACCAGACAGAAAATAAGTAAGGACAGAGAGGCACTGAACAACAAGCTAGAACAGATGGACCTAATAGACACGTATAGAACTCTACATCCAAAAACAACAGTCTGTGAGTCTGTTGCTGTTTTGTTCCTTCTTCTCAAGTGCACATGGAACATCCTCCAGAATAGACCACATACTATGTCACAAAAAGAACCTCAGTAAATTCCAAAAGATTGAAACCCTACCAACCAACATATCAGACCACAAAGGTATAAAACTAGTAATAAATTGTACAAAGAAAGCACAAAGGCTCACAAACATATGGAGGCTTAACAACATGCTCCTAAATAATCAATGGATCAATGACCAAATTAAAATGGAGATCCGGCAATATATGGAAACAAATGACAGCAATAACACAAAGCCTCAACTTCTGTGGGATGCAGCAAAAGCAGTCTTAAGAGGAAAGTATATAACAATCCAGGCATATTTAAAGAAGGAAGAACAATCCCAAATGAATAGTCTAATGTCATAATTATCGAAATTTGAAAAAGAAGAACAAATGAGGCCTAAGGTCAGCAGATGGAAGGACATAATAAAGATCTGAGAAGAAATAAATAAAATTGAGTAGAGTAAAACAATAAAAAAAATCAATGAAACCAAGAGCTGGTTCTTCGAGAAAATAAACAAAATAGGTAAACTTCTAGCCAGACTTATTTAGAGAAAAAGAGAGTTAACACACATCAACAGAATCAGAAACATGAAAGGAAAAATCATGATGGACCCCACAGAAATAAGAAGAATTATTAGAGAATACTATGAAAACCTATATGCTAACAAGCTGGAAAACCTAGGAGAAATGGACAACTTCCTAGAAAAGTACAGCCTTCTAAGACTGACCCAGAAAGAAACAGAAAATCTAAACAGACCAATTACCAGCAACGAAATTGAATTGGTAATCAAAAAACTACCCAAGAACAAAACCCCCGGGCCAGATCGATTTACCTCAGAATTTTATCAGACATACAGAGAAGACATAAAACCCATTCTCCTTAAAGTTTTCCAAAAAATAGAAGAGGAGAAAATACTCCCAAACTCATTCTATGAAGCCAACATCACCCTAATACCAAAACCAGGCAAAGACACCAGCAAAAAAGAAAATTACAGACCAATATCCCTGATGAACGTAGATGCAAAAATACTCAACAAAATATTAGCAAATCAAAAATACATCCAGAGGATCATACACCATGAACAAGTGGGATTCATCCCAGGGATGCAAGGATGGTACAACATTAGAAAATCCATCAACATTGTCCACCACATAAACAAAAAGAAGGATAAAAACCACATGATCATCTCCACAGATGCTGAAAAAGCATTCGACAAAATTCAACATCCATTCATGATAAAAACTCAACAAAATGGGCATAGAGGGCAAGTACCTCAACATAATAAAGGCCATATATGTTAAACCCACAGATAACATCATACTGAACAGCGAGAGTCTCAAACCTTTTCCTCTGAGATCGGGAACAAGACAGGGATGGTCACTCTTCCCACTGTTATTCAACGTGGGACTGGAGGTCCTAGCCATGGCAATCAGATAAAACAAAGAAATACAAGGAATCCAGATTGGTAAAGAAGAAGTCAAAGTGTCCCTATTTGCAGATGACGTGATATTGTACATAAAAAAACCCCAAAGACTCCACTCCAAAACTACTAGAACTAATATCAGAATTCAGCAAAGTAGCAGGATACAAAATTAACACACAGAAATCTGTGGCTTTCCTATATACTAACAATGAACTAATAGAAGTAGAATTCAGGAAAACAATTCCATTCACAATAGCATCCAAAAGAATAAAATACCTAAAAATAAACCTAACCAAGGAAGTGGAAGACCTATACCCTGAAAACTACATGACACTCTTATGAGAAATTAAAGAGGTCACTAACAAATGGAAACTCATCCCATGCTCGTGGCTAGGAAGAATCAATATTGTCAAAATGGCCATCCTGCCCAAAGCAATATACAGATTCGATGCTATCCTATCAAACTACCAACAGCATTCTTCAGTGAACTGGAACAAATAGTTCAAAAATTCATATGGAACCGTCAAAGACCCCGAATAGCCAAAGCAGTCCTGAGAAGAAAGAATAAAATGGTGGGGATTTTGCTCCCCAACTTCAAGCTCTACTACAAAGCCACAGTAATCTAGACAATTTGGTACTGGCACAAGAACAGAGCCACAGACCAGTGGAACGAAATAGAGACTCCAGACATTAACCGAAACATATATGGCCAATTAATATATGATAAAGGAGCCATGGACATACAATGGGGAAATGACAGTCTCTTCAACAGATGGTGCTGGCAAAACTGAACAGCTACATGTAAGAGAATGAAACTGGATCACTGTCTAACCCCATATACAAAAGTAAACACCAAATGGATCAAAGACCTGAATGGAAGTCATGACAAAATAAAACTCTTAGAAAAAAACATAGGCAACAATCTCATGGACATAAACATGAGTGACTTCTTCATGAACATATCTCCCTGGGCAAGAGAAACAAAGGCCAAATTGAACAAGTGGGACTATATTGAGCTAAAAAGCTTTTGTACAGCAAAGGTCACCATCAATAGAACAAAAAGGTATCCTACAGTATGGGAGAACATATTCATAAATGACAGATCCGATAAAGGATTGACATCCAAAATATATAAAGAGCTCCTATGCCTCAACAAACAAAAAGCAAATAATCCATTTAAAAAATGGGCAGAGGAGCTAAATAGACAGTTCTCTAAAGAAGAAAATCAGATGGCCAACAGACACATGAAAAGATGCTCCACATCGCTTGTCATCAGAGAAATGCAAATTAAAACCACAATGAGATATCACCTCACACCAGTAAGGATCGCCATCATCGAAAAGACAACAACAAATGTTGGCGAGGTTGTGGAGAAAGGGGAACCCTCCTGCACTGCTGGTGGGAATGTAAACTAGTTCAACCATTGTGGAAAGCAGTATGGAGATTCCTCAAAATGCTCAAAATAGAAATACCATTTGACCCAGAAATTCCACTTCTAGGAATTCACCCTAAGAATGCAGCACTCCAGTTTGAAAAAAACACATGCACCCCTATGTTTATTGCTGCACTGTTTACAATAGCCAAGATATGGCAGCAACCTAAATGTCTGTCAGTAGATGAATGGATAAAGAAGATGTGGTACATATACACAATGGAATATTACACAGCCATAAGAAAAAAACAGATCCTATCATTTGCAACAACATGGATGGGGCTAGAGAGTATTATGCTCAGTGAAATAAGCCAGGCGGAGAAGGACAAGTACCAAATGATTTCATTCATATGTGGAGTGTAAAAACAAAGGAAAACTGAAGTAACAAAACAGCAGCAGAATCACAAAACCCAAGAATGTACTAATAATTACCAAAGGGAAAGGGACTGGAGACGATGGGTGGGAAGGGAGGGATAAGGGCTGGGAAAAAGAAAGAGGGCATTACGATTAGCATGTATAGTGCGTGGGGGGCACGGGGAGGGCTGTGCAACACAGAGAAGACAAGTAGTGATTTTACAGCATCTTACTATGCAGATGGACAGTGACTGTGAAGGGCTATGTGGGGGGGACTTGGTGAAGGGGGTAACCTAGTAAACATAATGTTCTTTCTGTTTTTGTATATTAATGATCCAAAATAAAAAAAAATAGGAAATGACCCTGACTCTAAAGCAGCCTAACAAATCTTTCCCTCCCCCCCCCCAAAAAAGATAAAAGCTCTACATTGTCTTAATGGGATTGACATGTAGAGTGTAACCAAACTCTCAGGCTTGAGATGCTTTAAGAAAGATTTCGCATAAGTTATGAGTACTTTGATACCTTTCAACTTTGAAAAATATTTTAAGTCATGCCCACAATTTGATGTATATTGGCATAACTGTGATACCAATATAAATCAAAGAAAGGCTGGTATATTGAAGTTTATGATTGTTCATATGACAGTGACCAGGAGCCCTGCAGCTAGTCCATACCTACTTATGGTTCCACTCCACGTATGAATACTAACCATGACACATCACGTTGATGGAAGGTTAGGTTATAATCACAGTGAAATATTAAAAATTGTAGGACAAATTTCAATTTTACTTTAATACAATATATTTCTTGTAGTTGATGTGTCTAAATTTCCATGGGACATTTGCACTCACATATTCTCACTCTCACCCCCTTTTAGATTAGACACACAACACCCTGAAGAAATGGATGTCAGCAGAGATGAGGAGGAGTTCCGTGCTGTAAACCATGCAGAGAAAACTCTCCATAAAATAGAGAACTACTGGAAAGAGAAAAAACTGTGTGACGTGATACTCATTGCTGGAAACATGCGAATCCCAGCCCATCGGTAAGTATCCGTATGCAAACAGAACATTTGTTGAGTGTAGCCAAGTATGAATAAACAAAAGCCAGTCCATTGATTACAAATTGGAACACTAAGGAAAACAAATGTTTATCTTCCTGTATTGAAAAAGAAGTAGCATATTTGCTCCACCGCCCTGTGATACTTAGAAGAGTTAAGCTAGGGAGAAATTGATGAAGGAAAACAGCACAAACCCTCTAAAAGAAAATCAACTCAGTTTACCTTTCTAATTTCATAACACTTTAATGAACTGTGAAAGATTTTTGCTGAAAACAGACTTACCAGTGTTACAAACCTACTGTCTGCATTTCATGCTTTTCAGTGAAATTATGGACTAATTTAAGTTCCTATGAAATATTCCTATTTCCAGGTTGGTTCTTATGGCAATGTCCGATTTTTTTGCTGTGATGTTTACTATCAATATGCGTGAAGCCATTCAAGAAGAGGTCAAGGTGGAAGGAATTGATCCTAATTCACTTAATTCCTTAGTTCAGTATGCTTACACAGGTAAGTGCTTGGTATGTATTAGCTGATACAGTCCTCACAATAACCCTGCATCATATAACCCACAGTCCTATTATTTCTACTCTACCAGTGAGAAAACTGAAGGATAGACCAGTTAAGTAACTATCCTAAGGTAGTAAGGGGAAGGATCAGGATTTAAACTCAGTAGTATAAGAGAGAAAGAGGTAAATAATATGCAATAAAAACTTTTGACTGTGAGAGAATAGAGCTCTTTTAACACAGTGATACAAGAATATGTCTCTCTCATGGTGTGCGTACATTCTCATTGGTAAAACTTAGAAGGGAAGTGGAATATACCAATTCTATATTAGATTTTTAGTCAGTCTCTTTCTTGGAAATAATGATATTTACCCATATTTACCCAAACTATAAAACAAAGGTACCCAAGATGAGTTGGGAGCCAACAAGTATTTCTTTGTTCATTCAATCATGCCAATTTTATTGAGGAATATTTGACAAGTAAAATTGTACATACTTAAAAGTATAAAATGTAATGATTTGATATGCATGTACTTTGTGGAAACTTTACCAAAATTTTGAAAATTAATGGTTGGCAAATAGTTAACTCCTTTCCATGGTGATAATGATTAAGCTATACTCTCAAACAACTTTCAAATATACAATAACCAGTACCATGTTGTTATATGTAGACATCACACTGTACATTATTTTATATATATACATATATATTTTTTTTATTGAGGTATTATTGATACACACTCTTAGGAAGGTTTCACATAAGAAAACAATGTGGTTACTTTATTTAACCGTGTTACCATGTCCTCCCCCATATCCCTTTGGAGTCACTGCCCAACAGTATAGTAAGATGCCACAGAGTCACCATTTGCCTTCTCGTTGCTACACTGTCTTCCCCCTGATCCCTCCCACACCATATGTGCCACACATTATGCCCCTCAATCTCCTTCTCCCTCCTGCCCCACCCATCCTTCCCCACCCCTCTCCTTTGGTAACCGCCAGTCACTTCTTGGAGTCTGTGAGTCTGTTGCTGTTTTGTTCCTTCGGTTTTGCTTCATTTTTATACTCCACAAATGAGGGAAATCGTTTGGTATTTGTCTTTCTCCGCCTGACTTATTTCACTGAGCATAATATCCTCCAGCTCCATCCATATTGTCACAAATGGTAGGATTTGTTTCTTTCTGATGGCTGCATAGTATTCCATTGTGTATATGTACCACTTCTTCTTTAGCCATTCATCTACTGATGGACACTTAGGTTACTTCCATATCTTGGCTATTGTAAATAGTGCTGCAATAAACATAGGGGCACATATGTCTTTTTGAATCTGAGAAATTATATTCTTTGGATAAATTCCTGGGAGTCGAATTTCTGAGTCAAATGATATTTCTATTTTTAGGTTTTTGAGGACCCTCCATATTGCTTTCCACAATGGATGAACTGGCTTACATTCCCACCAGCAGTGCAGGATGGTGTCCCTTTCTCCACATCCTCGCCAGCATTTGTTGTTCTTAGTCTTTTCAATACTGGCCATTCTAACTGGTGTGAGGTGATATCTCATTGTGATTTTTATTTACATTTTCCTCATAATTAGTGATATGGAGCATCTTTCCATGTCACGATGTACATCAGATCCTCAGAACTTATTGTCCTTGTAACTGAGTTTGTACCCTTTGACCTATATATTTTTGTTTCCCCTCCCAGCCTCTGGCAACTACCAATCTACTTGTTTCTATAAAATCAGCACTTTTTAAAAGCTTCCACATATAAGTGATATCATACATGATTTGTCCAAATATTTCTGGCTTATTTTACTTAGCATAATGTTCTCCAGGTTTATCCATGTAGCCACAAATGCTAGGATTTCTATCTTTCTCATGACCGAATAATATTCTATGGTGTATGTACACATACACACACATATATATATACACATATATACACACCACAGTTTCTTTATCCATTCATCTGTCAAAGGACATTTAGCTTCCATATCTTGGCTATGGTGAGTAACACGGGAATAAACACAGAGTACAAATATCTCTTGAAGATTCTGATTTCATTTCCTTTGCATATATACCCAGGAATGGGATTGCTGGATCATGAGTTAGTTCTATTTTTTAAAATTTATTCAGGAACCTCCGTACTGTGTTCCATAATGGTTGTGCCACTTTACATTCCCACCAACTGTACAAGGGTTCCCTTTTCTCCAAAGCTTCACCAACATTGGTTATCTCTTGTCTTTTTGATAATAGCCATCGTAACAGGTGTGAGAGGATATCTCATGGGTTTGATTTGCATTTCCCTGATGATTAGTGATGCCCTGTACCTTTTCATGTACCTACTGGATCATTTGTATGTCTTCTTTGGAAAATGTCCATTCAGTTTCTTTGTCCTTTTTTTATTCAATTATTTTCTTTTCTGCTATTGAGTTGTATGAGTCCTTAATACATTTTGAATATTAACCAGTTATCAGATATATAATTTGGAAATTTTTCTCTCATTCTATAGGTCATCTTTTCAATTTATTTTTATTTCCTGTGTTGTGAAAAAGCCCTTTAGTTTAATGTCATCTCACTTGTTTATTTTACTTTTGGATGTCTGTATTTTGGTGGCTTATTCAAGAAAGCATTCCAAGATTAAGGAGTTTGTTTGTTTTTTTTGCTGTTCACTTATAGGAGTTTTATGGTTTCATTCATTAAGCAATAAATATTCTTAATAACCAGGCCAAGTCTCAATGTCAATGACAGGTGAATCTTTAGATCTGAATCTAAGAATAGTTCATAATTCTCTGGGTCTCATAAGATATGGGCAGGGCTCTCCCTTCAAAATCCAGGACAAGAACAATACAGAAAAGTGTGCTGATGGACAGGATTTGTTTACAACATATTTTAGAGGGTGAACCAAATATAGATCAACTCGCAGTATGTATTACTCTTTTTTTATGGTTATGCAACCATACAGAATCTATATGGAGGAATTTTAAAAGGTAAATTTACAAAGGAAGAGTTTATAATTTATATAATCTAAATGAAATATCACACATTGTAACTTACCTATATTGCTTGGCCAAAACAAACAGGAATATAACTTACCAAAATAAAATAACATTTGCAATAATTCATCAATAGTGCTTGTTCCAAAAATAATATAGCATATTAATGCACAGGAAATACCTTAAATAGTTATTTAATATGTAAATAAATATGTGTTTATTGCAGTATATCAGTATACAGGAAATAGCTTAAATAGCTCTCATCTCCTTTTTAAAAGTCCTTTACAGATAGTCTTTACCTATATTATTAAACAGAACCTGCTTTTCATACCTTCAAATGTAACCATATAAGCAATTGTTTATTTGTAGACTCTGGGCAACGTTTTCTTTCTTTTGAGACAGTCTAGGTGTCAATTATGGGCAAAATATTTATGAAACATCATCCTTATCAGCTAATAAGTGGAGACTTTAAAAAACAGACATATAACCTCAATGATCTTATTTACCAAGATGTTTTTCCACACAAATGACAGCTACCTCTTTGGCCAATTGTATGATTCTTGTATAATATTATATAATGCCCCTTGAGTCATGATATAGACATGTGTTTAAATAATGTGTAGTGCAGGTTTAAGATGGTAAAGAAATAACAATTTGCTCTTTGTAATGATAGTATTCACTGTTCATTTGTTACAGTTGTTTTTGATAATCTAGACTGGCTCCCTTCATCCATCTTATTAATGTTTATACAGATTTCCTTGCACATGGTGGCTTAAAAAGTTATTTCCTGAGTGGTTGTTGTACATTACAAAAGACAGCACTGCTAATGAGAGAATTGAAAAATTTCTAGTTAGCATATTTGTGCCTTATTTCATGGGACACATAATCATTATTTTTTCAAAACATCTAGGTGTTCTCCAATTGAAAGAAGATACTATTGAAAATTTGCTGGGTGCAGCTTGTTTTCTGCAGCTGACTGAAGTCATTGAAGTCTGCTCCAATTTTCTTATAAAGCAGCTCCATCCTTCAAACTGCTTAGGGATTCTGTCATTTGGAGATGCCCAGGGCTGCACAGAGCTCCTGAGATTGGCACATAAGTACACAATGGTAAAACTAACTGCTTCAAATTAACTTATATTAACACAATACCTAACTTATTGATTTGTTTACTGGTATACATATATGTGTGTATATATGTTTATATATTTGTGTGTGTGTGTACTTGCACATCTATGAATATATATGTGTATATATATATATATAAAAGCTTTCCAAAGTAAAGATTATAATGTTGGGATAAAATAAAAAGCAGCATGAACATATAATTTGAAAATGACTTGCACCTAATGGATAGCATATAAAAGTATTTGTATGGCTGAGCTGTACTCAAACAAGTTTCTCATTTTTGAAATTAAAAAGTTTTAGTTAAATGTCAAAGCGTGGAGAAATGGAAATTCTGCCAAAAATTCTACCAAACATATTTCAAGTAGAATCCACAGTATTAGGAAAATAAAGTTTCCCTGATGTTTTTATACTATTAGGACTTATATGTATAAAATCACACAAATTATGATTTCTAATGAAAGTTAAATGTACAATAAGGGAAAACAAATATTAATGGGCCAATATTAACTGGAAGAACTTGAGAACTTAACAACATTAGTAAATCAACCAATTCTATTGAATGGATTTCTTATGTCCTAGTGAAAACATGTATTTTGGTTAAAAACAATTTTCAGTTCAAACGTCGAACTAACTTAAGATCTTTATCAATTCTATTAGTAGAATTGTAATAAATGAACATGTTTGTATGTGTTAATTCTTTGAAAGTTGCATGGAACAAGGCTACGTTTATTCAGTCAGATGGCAGTGACATGAAATACAGATTTTTGTAGGGAGGCAAGAAAAAGTAGAAAGAAGATATTAAATGACCAGTAATGCTAATTCCCTGATACAAGAAGAAAATGAATGTTTTAACTTCTGAAGGAGGGACCAACACAAGAGATGGATCTTTCTGTGCAAGCCAGTCAAAAGATAAATATTCCAAGCTAAGAAAATTGCTAGTTATTTAAAATTCAAAAATAAAATGCAAGTATATAAAAGAAAACAATAGAAAATTACACATAAACAGAAATAAATAAAATTAACATTACAGGTTTAGGTTTGAGGTACATTTAAATTAAGATTGTTTTCTAGAGTTTTTATGAGACATCAAAATGTTTAAATTTCTAGTACTTGAGGTCTCAAAAAATTTCTTCTAAACTTTCTTCTTTCTTCTTCCCAGCCCTGGTTATTGTTCAGAATTTGAAGTTTCAAACATATTCCTGAAATGTGGAGAGCCATATTATAGTGGATTGGCATTTTTAACATCTTTTAATTATGTTATGTATATTCCTATATCCTAAATACAGATGCCATATAATCTATAGGAACACCAATTATATAATTCAAAGGTTAATCCTACACAAAAACTGAACATGAAAACGTCTCTGTTAAATTACCTAAATTCTTGAACTAAGTATTAACAGTTTCGTGTCTGGTATTTTACTCTTGCAGACAAAATATATTCTGATAAACAGCCTGAATTATTTTCGTTGCTCAAAATGAACTTGTCTTCCTTTTCGTATTATGTGACTGAAACTGAGTGTTAGTGCAGGATGTGCATCAAAACACAATACTGTGGTCTCCTTAAATACTCCTTCTTCAGTTATTTCAGTAAAATAGTTAAAGTTCTTCCTGTAATAATGCCTTTGTAATACGCTATTGACAGGATACTATGCAAATAAGTTTAATGTCTTAGAATAATGTTAAACTCCAAGAATTTATTACAGTCCCTTGATTTTGTAAAGTGAGTAAACAGATTGCCCTCCCTAATGTGAGAGAGTTTCATCCAGAAACACCCTCATAGACACACTCAAAATAATATTTCGACAAAAGTCTGGACACTCCACTGCTCAAGGTGAGACATAAAATTAAGCATCATAATCATATAATCAGTACCCGGCATCAGTGAAACCTTGAGCAAGTGTGCTATATTCATTTAATAAGTTTTACAACAGTGTCTAAGTGTGGACAAAAAAATGAATATGGAACCAAAGGCACAAAAGAAGACTCTAAGGATGGTGCACGGAGGAGAGTGTTTGCCTTGAAATTAGGAGCAAAATAATTCTAATATAAGGTGATTTAGAATTAATCTTGACTCACTAAATATTTCTCTACAGTACTGGGTATGGCAGTGCCATACATACATACTTTAGACCAACACAGTTATTTTTTATTTAGATTAATTCACTGTATTGCCAAACAATTTTCAACAGTCTCATTAGGCAAGCCTTCTGAAGCCATAATCAATTCTATCAAAAAATGTAATTTCTGGTTGTATTTCTTTAATTGTTTGTTTATTTGTCTGTTTAATTTGTCTGTTTTATTTGTCTGTCTGTATTTGTTTAATTGTTTGTTTATTTGTCTGTTTGTCATATTAATTTGTTTAATATGACCCACATGTAAAACATTTTAATCATTTCTTAGCTTTCTCTAATGCATGGCAACATCTGACAGACTGTACTACGGTCCATATTGGCCACCTCCCTTCCTTTCTCCTTCTCTCCCTGCCTCCTGCCATCGCATGTATTTTCTCTTTTCCTTTTCTTTCATTAGAGAGTGGACAGGAAGGAAAAGGAAGTATGGAGGCTTCTGTAGTATTATTAGCACTATACTATTCAGAGTGTACATATAGTACCAGTAATGGACAAGCACAAATTTTGGAGTGCTTTATCTTTTTCTTAACCCTTTCACAAAAATTATGTCACTTATGAAAAGCAGTTTCAGATTCAGACAAAATGAAGTAGACCTAAAGGCTTAGGTCTGAATCCATACTTGCCATTTGTTGCATGAGAGATCAAACAGTTCACGTAGCCTGTTTTCTCCTCAGAAAAATTCCACCTTCCTCAAGATCCCATTGCTGACGACAGTGTTCATGACAGAAACCAGTAAAGTGTGAAATACTGTACAAATGTGATGTACTACTAGTTGTAGGAACATTTCTAGTTCTACTCTTTTGCTATAGGTGAGAGGGTTTTCCTCTGGGGACATCTGCTACAGTAAGATCATCAGGTCTTTCTCAGTCATTCGCTTCAGTCACAAAAGGGCTCTTGGTTTAAACAAGCAAGTTAACTCAGGTTTTATGGTATCAGAGCTTCCTGATGCATATATCAAACTTGATGTACTTTTCTATTAGGCTAACTCAGTTGCACAGTGACTAAACTCAGAGTGGAGCTGAGGGAGTGTTTTGATTTATACAGATACTCCAGTCATTCAGACGCTGTCTTTAGCTTCTTCCAGAATATCTATTTAGTGGGCAACATAAATTGCCAACTAGACATGTTTATCTCCACTTCAGAAGTATAGTTCATTGCATTGAAAAGGAGACCCTTACTGAGGAAAACATTGGAAATGATAATCGTGTTGTCACAGAAAATGTATGGCCTTATAAATCAGAAAAAATAGAGTTTTGTTTTGAGAGGTAAAAAATGAAACACAGTTGCCTGAAATTTGGACTTTACAAAATGCAAGATAATACCATGACAGAAGGAAGAATGGAGATATAATATATAAAAATGGAGAGAGTCCCACTGTCCCCCAAAAATAATTCCACAGGAGTGCCTTTTAAATGATCCTGAATCTGGAGATTGTTGTCCATTATAAAAGAAATCTTTTGTGGTTAGTAGAAGATCGTGTTTTGCCATAAGAGAAAAGAGTTTTTCATCAATTTCTTCCTCTCATCTCAGAGGAATTCAGCATGTTCTCCCCTCAAATGAACAGCCAGAGCTACCTCTCCAAGCCCTTCAACATAATACCCACCTTGAAATTTTTCAGCCTTTCATTTAAGGTTTTTGACCATAACGAACTCAACATCAGTTCTGGAGCCATAAGCTGTTGTCACCCACAACACCTGGAAAGAAAATCAACTTGGTGACTCTCTGAGTGGCCTGTAAAACAGTTAAGGTCTTTCCTTGTATTGTGTAAATATTCCTAGTGGAAGCATTTGGATCTTCAGCCTCACAACCACCCTCCCGCCTATGCGTCCTGTCCCAGGCAGTATAAATGCATATGTCTGTCTCTCCAGCCTTTTCTGAAATTTAACAAAGTGAAATGTTTTGATATTTTCATTGTGTTAAGAAGTTTCCAAAGTACAAGGTTTCAGTAGAAGACCTTTCTTTTCTAGGAACACTTCATCGAGGTAATAAAGAATGAAGAATTCCCCCTGCTTCCAGCTAATGGGATTTCCAAACTTCTAGGCAGTGATGACGTTAATGTGCCTGATGAAGAAACCATTTTCAATGCTGTCATGCAGTGGGTGGGTTACGATGTGCAGGCGAGGAAGCAAGACCTGCCAGTGCTGCTCTCTTACATCAGACTGCCCTTACTTCCACCACAGGTAGGGACATCTACCCAGGCAGAGCAAACTCTCCTTCTCAACAACCACTATGTATTAATCCATTCCCTAGCTGCCTAGTTTTATTTTATTCAGAGGATTTCTGATAATTGGAGTGTACAGGATTTTTGAACGACACATGCAGCCTTCAATTAGCAATATATATGATGAAGGCAGAGAAAAGGAATTTTTTTGAAACCCTGCCGGTAATCCCTGAACGTCAGCTTACACATCAGTTTCCGTTTCCTCTCTCACCAAAGGGCGCTTGTAACAACCAGGGAAAATGACTACGTTAACTCTGTTTTTTTCTGCCACCTTCTAGGCAAGGCGATGACAATTGGTACAGTAGCATGTCAGAGCAGACTCTAGGAAGGAGTTAGATTCTGGATAATCACTACTGACATGGGTAATTAGCTGCTGTGGTTGAAAGCATACTATAATAGTCAGATGCACTAGGCCATCATTATAATAGCATCTTCATCAGGCCTGCTGAAGGATTATCCTAAAAATGATTCTAAAAACAAACACCCTTGCATAAGATTCAGGATTGACCCATCTCATATTGAATTTTAGTATGTGATTTTTAGGGAGGGCAGAATACAGTCGCACTACATAATTCTACCATTAGTGAAAACTACACTTTTTTCTCTGCAGCAAATTGATCAATAGTAGATATCCTTTATGTACCATATATCTGACTATATTTCACAGTTCATATAGAGCCTCTAGCTAAAGTCCTGAAACATCATCCACATTGGGAGGAGGGACCTAGTGGATCAGTGGGGTCATAGACACTAAAAAATTCATTGATTTTCAACAAGTTTACTAATTAAATGTTAATATTGAAAAACAGAATGCTAATTTGCTGATGATTTCTCTACATTTTTAAAAACATTTTAGCTGTAAGATAAATTCCATGGAACTCTAGTAAGCTTGAGAATCTATTCATATGCAATGAAAAACATTGACTGTTCTCCTTGGTTAGGCAAATTATTCAAAGGGCAAGGCAATAGTCACACCAAAAAGAGAAACATTAAAATATACATGTAATCTTAGAACCAAGATTCAACATCTATGGGAGTGTATATTGATTTTATGTGCATTAATCTCATAAGAGGGTCTATACAATGTAATAGATTTTCTAAGGCAGTGCTACTCAAAATGTCCCTGGACCAGCTGCATGCCATTTTCTGGAAGCTTGTCAGGAACTCAGTTTCTGATCCCCCCACATGCATAATGAAACAATTTCTGGGGACAGCGAGAAGGAATTTGTGTTTTAACAAGTTCTCCAGATGATTCTTAGGTATGTAAGCACTTGAGATGCACTGGTGTAAAGGATCAGACCCATTGGACTCTACACTGCTCTAAGTCAATATGACATTATTTCAGCAAAGTGCTCAGTTTGGACTTCTCTTATTTTATTAGAAGGTAGGTACATTTCCAGCCCACACAACCAGTGGTACCTTGGCCTCCCACCCCTGAGCCGGCCTTAGAGCCTGCAATGTGGACTCCTGTGGACTTTTGTTGATGATGGCAGTGGTGGGTAATGGCATACAGAATACAGACTTCCCAAAACAATTTTGAAAGTGAGCTTAAGCAAATATTCTAGAAATGAAATATATGAAGAAAATGGTACTAAACCTTTGAAGAATATTTTTGGAGGAAAAGCATTTCACAGCCCAATTTTCAAACCTATTTCAGCAGTGTATGCATTAGGAAATGCCTAGGGTCTCACCAGCCAAGTAAAAATAGTTATTCATCAAAAATTATAGGTAAGGTGAGATCAGAGGTGAGATTAACCAGTGCAGAACAGGAAACTTCAGGGAAGTTTTAGGAAGTGAAATAAGCACCTTCATTACAACAGTCTGATACTCTTCTCAAGGTCCTTGTGATACTGTGGACCCCAAACTCCAAGGACAGTCCAAGAATCTAAATGATGCTTGATAAATGCTGAAACAAACTTAATTTCTCAGTTCATCTCAGGAAAAATACTATACCTAATGTTTATCCCATTCAGTTAGGGTCTTATTGTCTGTCAGGCAGTAATGGTTTGGCCAGAAAGGACTGGCCATCTACTCTTGCTGAGGTGTTGCCTTCTTGCTAACACATGCACTTCAGTGATGTACACATGTACATGCGTACAGTTAAAAAGCACTTCCTTTCAGAATACCTTACAGAGGTGATTTGATGATAAAGATGTGACACCCTGCAGGCAACGCTGTTTTATTTTCACTGGGCATGTTTGTATTCCCTCCTCTAAATCCAGCATAAAGGTGGCTGCTTGTCCAGCTACATGCAGTAGACTGGGAGGTAGATGCTTGCTTTGTGTACATACACACTGTCCTTTGCTTTGACTGCTTTAAGAAACACATTTCATGAGTGCTTTTTCACATTCACCCCTTGAGAGTGAATGTGTATGTATTCCAAAGATAAAATAATATGTCAAATCTGCAGAGATGTTTAGCTACTACATTGAGGCCTTTAGTCACTTCAAATCATCAGTGAACACAAAGTATGTCAGTAAGCAACTCAAAATATTAAATGATAGCATTCCTACATTTGAATTAGCTCGAGTTTTCGCCACAGTTCTCTAAATGAATCTGTTCTTTCTAATGGTGGGCTCCCCATTTCGTACACCATGAATTATTACTTTTCAGTTACTGGTGGATCTTGAGGAGAGCCCCGTGTTTACTGCTGATCTACAGTGCCAGAAACTCCTGATAGAAGCTATGAAGTATCATCTCTTACCTGAGAGAAAACACATGCTGCAAAGCCCTCGGACCAAGCCTAGAATATCGACTTTGGGGGCGCTTTATGCTGTGGGATGCAAGGACACTATAAGAGGTAGCAGGAACAAGCTAATTGAAAGTATCATTTTAAAGAGAGGATATATTCTCAACACCCTCAGAATTATGAGGGTGGTATTAAAGCCATATTTAAATATTGGCATCTAAAGCTAATTTTAGGCTTCTTTATGTAATTTTGTGACGTTTTTTCTTATCTTATGGGATATAACCCTTTTATTAGTGTTGGCTAAACTCGGAACAGGTACTTTTGTGGCAGCACTTTTTAAATACGAGCATTTTCCCTGCAGTATAATATTTCTTCAAGGAAAACTTATTTAAGGCTTATCATAAATGGAAGGGACAAGGTCCTCCAAATTTGCTTTTTGTCGGAAATAGAAGAATGGCCTCTAACTCCTTGATGTCAGTTTCCTGTTAGGTACTCAAAGGCCAGGTACAAAGAATCTTGAAGTAAGGATGATAAGATCAGCAGTTTAAACCTGGAATAAAGTAATGGTTTTACATATGAATTTTATTAAAGGTAATAAGGAAATGTTTCTGAAGCCATCATCTTTACTTTGAACTCTTCTTAGAACCTATTTGTCTGTAGTTCTGCCCTTTTTACATATAAGTCAGTAGACCTGTGTTTGCCAAAACAGTGGGTTGAGGATTTTATAATTAAGAGTTGACTGTTCAGGAAATAAAATCCACCTACTTGAAACTCGCCAAATCATATTTACAAATTTCATTGGACGCCTTTCAGAAAATATTGCAAACATCAAAGTTCTGTACTACTAGAACATGATTCTTTCTTTTGATATGTCTAGTTGTAATTTTAATATGGAAATTGCAGGAAGTAATGCCAATTAATCACAAGTCTATAAAACAAGAGCTTGCAAATGTAATTATTTCCAAAGTAGTAGAGTAACCTCACAAAACTAGTATTCTTCAGAAAACAACAAATACAACGAAATCTTATAATTTATTTCACGTCTGACAACTTGTCATTTTATTGCATTTTATTGAATAGAATGAATATTAACAGCATGTTGAAAGGTGTCTTGTTTGATATTTAAATTAAAAGAGGTACTAAATAAAAAATGCAAGTACAGTCATTCTTAGTTTCTTGTTAAAAAAAGGACCTAATTTGCAACGTGAGAAGTGGAAAATGTTGTATTTGTTTGTTTGGTTTTGTGTTTGTTTTCTTTTTTTATTGTTACAGAACATGGTATTAAGTATTTACAACTCATCAGTTTCTGAAAATGAGTCAAATGTGACCCTACAGCTCCTTAACTATATTACCACAATTTTATATGGGAGGAAGTAAGGCCATGATTTTGAGACTTTTTGCATACCGACAGCATGGAGACATAAAAGGCCCTGTGGGAAGTTGCAGACAACTAAAATAGTAAAGCTACCCTTTTTGAGTATCTGATCCTTGGCGTTTTGGAAACATCATTTCTAATCCTTACAATAAGGCTCCAAGATAGATTTATTATGTAATTTTGCAGATAAAGAAACTATAAGGTTCTTCAGTTTAGATAGCCAACCCAAGGACAAACACCTAAAAAGACTAGAAATGGAATTCTCATTCAAATCCTATGTTCCTTTTTGCTATATTGCCACTATTTTAGAAGAGAGAGAAACACCAAAAAAAACCTGATTCCCCTCTTTGAGGGTTTTAGAATCTGCTGAAGAACCAACACGAGCTCTTAGGAACAAAAAAGGAAAAAGACCTAAGTATAGCAAAAATATTACCGAGGTAGCATTTATTTACATAAATCAGTACTACATTTTAGAATGTACCAATTTTCACTCCTTCGTAAAACTTTAAAAAGAATTTCTGCAGATGTGCCTGTGCTTAGTGTGTTGTTTCAGTTACCTTTCTTTTTAAGATACTTTTTGAACTTTCACCTTTTGATATCTTGGGAAAGTAGCACTTCCTCAGTCTTTAATTTCCTCTCTGACTCATGCAAGTAACTTGGAATTAGTGGCTAAATATAGACATCACACAAGTGGCTGAGGCTAACTATGACCCCTACCATTTAAAGTAATCATCAGAAAACTGTAAGCATGATCATGGAGTCAAAATTTGTAAATGGTCAAATGGTAAACTTTGGGCTTTTGTACCTACCACGTAATCAGTAGCTTTTCATTTATTAAAAACAATGAACTCTCAGAGATGGTATGGCAAGGGACCAATTACTCATTTTTACATCATTTTAAAAATACAGGAAATCACTAAATCAGATATAGTCAGAACTACAGGAACTATCATGTTACCAACAATACTACAAAGTTTAGCTGGTTTTGTTCCTTCTTGAATAGGTCATTAGTGAGGGATGAGCAGGGGCTTAGAAATGAATTGAAAAACAGTTTTTGCAGTGTTTTAGGGCAGAAGGTCACTTTACACAGAAAAATTTTCAAGTGGGTGTTAAGGAGAGAAATAAGTAAAACAATCCAGTTTAACTTTCCCCATCAAATATAGAGCTGTCATAGCAAGCCAGCTAGATGATTTACATTTTGATTATTTCCAACAATAGCGGAGGTGGAAAAATGGGCTGAAAAGCATCTTCAGAATTCAACACACAGAATTACCAGTCAGATATGTTCATAGATACAAATAAAAGATGTGGAGAAAATTTATCTTCCATATTTAATCTAATGCCTGGGAAAAATTAACTTGGCATGAAACACACCTCTACATCCTTTCAAAGTGTAAATCTCCCATATGCGTTGGATTAATACAGCTTTGTACAATTTCCTAATTACTTCACCATTAATATCTGTATAATCTTAATAGTGCAGCTTAACCTTCATTTCTTAATCTAAATTGGCTGTTTGGTAAATTCCACTAATTAAAAGACTTCAAAATAGAAACTTAAAATAAGAAGGATCAAGTAGGAAGACAGATTTGGGAAGATAAGAATGTGGAAGTGAAAAGATATAAAAACAGAGAAAATTGGTTGACAGAGTGAAAGCAGAGGTGAGTTTGTTTGTAGATAGTCCAGTTTTCATGGTTATCACCCAGAGATATTTAGTTTAGAAAAGATACTGTGCTAGGTGATGGTATTTGATCTCTCAGCAGTAACTCTAGTCAATATAGCAATTGCTGATCTGTCAATCAGCCTTTAGCCAAATCCACATTATCAGTGAAAGATGCAGAGATTGAAGAGAAAGGGTTAATGAGTGCCTATATAGTCACAAGATTTTATTGTGAAAATACAACGTGTTCAGACAAATACTTCCAGTGTACTGTTCACCAGAAAAGATTAAAAAGCAAAGAAAAGAAATGTTGCCACTAATCCATTATACACACAAAAACTTTCAGAGGCAACCATAAATGTAAAATATACCCTGTGTAAATACTGACTTGATCTGACCTCCTATCATAGCATTATAATTGGCCAGTGGAGATGCTTCACATGTTGAGTGTATTTTCATAATTACTAATAGATTATATTTTCTCCATAAATCTCCCAGTAGAAAAAACAACTGAAAACTGCTTTTGTTTATTCTTATGGTTGGCTTTGTGCGATTGGGATGAAATTCCCTAAACCTATCACAAGCTCTCTTAGGTACATTTTACATTTGAATAACAATTCTTCCATTTTCCACCTTGGTTATTAGTCAGAAACTTCCCTGTTGTACAAAATCAACTTTTATCAAAATTTAGCAGCCATTGTGAATGACTGGTAAAAAGTACTGCCTACAAAAGTGACAACTTATTATGAAGTAATGACTATTTACTATAGCAGTGGTGACAATATACTATGGTAGTAAACTTGGTATTTCAGTAATTGAATTAAAAACAAACTATTAACGCATAAAGGAGGTAATAACTCAACGTCATATTTTAATATCAACAATAATAATTTTATTCTTAATAATAATTCTCTGTGTCACCATCATGAAACTTTCTATGAATCAACACCAAAGACTCATTTAAAAGGAATTATCATTCCTACACTTTAGGTCATTTGCATTTTAGATTAGCATACACACACCCCAAGCTGAATTTTTAAAAAGCACAATATAATATAATGAATGGTATAATAAAATGTATACCATATTGAATGAATAAGTAATTAAAACCGTAGTGGATGTGCAAATAAGTCAGTGATAGATTCCAAGATAATTTTTTTGTGTTTGCCACCTGTGTTAGAACTGCCAGTATCATAGTGTAGCCAAAGAAACCATTATGAGCATGTAAGCCATATATATAGTAAATAAACTATTTCACTCTGACTCTTGCATTTGGATCCAGGAATGATAAAATATTCCCCTTGCCTTGCCTGCCAAGTTGGAGAATCATCTGGTCTACTTACATTACTTTGAGTTGCAATCACTGATTTTATGCTATAAATAATAGGTACATAAATAAAATGTGAATGGTGCCAATTCACATTTTTATCCATGTGTTTTTCAACTTTGTCCAATATCCCCTTTAACAGGTACCCATACAATTGAAAAATATGACCTCAGGACCAACAGCTGGCTACATAGTAGCACCATGAGTAGCCTTAGGTTTCAGTTCGGAGTTGCAGTTATTGGTAATAAACTCTATGTCCTCGGAGGAAGGTATGGTTCAAAAACCTTAAATACTGTGGAATGTTTTGATCCAGCTAGCAAAATCTGGACTGTGATGCCTCCCATGTCAACACCGAGGCATGGCTTAGGTAAGAGCTTAGTGTTACATAGTTTATAAAGAATGTACAGTTGTTAGTAGAGCTTTTTAAAAAGTAGTTTCCAAAGAATGTATAGTCAGTAGGGATTTTTAAAAATTAAATTCAGTTGCACATAATTGGGATTTAGCCAAACCCTTAGTCAAAATGTCTCCAACATGCTGAAAAGTTAAGCAAATGGTAAAAACCTGTCAAACACTTCTCTTGTTTCAGGTGTCGTGTTTGTCAAACCTTTCTCCCTTCTACTGGTATTTTAACAAGGCCTGCTTTAAGAAAGATAAAAACTTTTGGAAGAAATACATTGTTGAGGAATATAAAACTCCACCAGGAATTTTTTTTCTAAGCTCAGTTTAGAGGAAAGGGCACATGATGATGGAGAGACATTGCATTTCTTCATGCATGAATCATGACCCTTCCCAGAACATCAAATTGGTATTTCAGCAAAAGCCTTAGGATGCAGAGCCAAGCAGGGATATTTAGGAAATTGCAGAGCAGTTCTAGGTTATACTTAAGCCAGAAGTTGCCAAGAAGTTGAAGAAAGATGTAGTAAAAACGACTGAATAGTGAGGAACGTTGATTCTCCTGAATATTGGCAGAGTACATCTTTCTGCATGCTAGACTCCTTTGTTTAAAAAGAATACTTACCTTAGTAAGGCAATTAAGAACTGACATATATACAGCTAAGAAGTGGAGACAAGGTCTGGTATTGTTTATCCCAAATTATCTAATAGATAGTCTATGCCAAATGATAGACTATATAATTATGCAGCTCAGTTGTGTCAGTGTGATTCATTGACATAGCTTAGAAAACATAACTTGTGGAGACATCAGAGCAAGTTTAAAAAATCTCATTGATATCACTTGAGAGGTAAGAGAGGTGATGAGGATATATCACTGAGAGACTAAGATGATGAAGAAGGTGGGGAAGAAAACCAATTATGTGAATTCCCAGAGCAGACAAGCAGCAGTTAGAAAGGGATTATTCATAGTATCTAAAGGAATACACTTCTGACTAAACCTCAAAAAGCCCTGTTTATTTAGTCATCCCATGGGAATCTCTTTTTTTTTAATCCCTATAATAAAGAGCAGGGTTTAAAAAGACCTACCACAGATAGCCTAAAATTCTAAAACTTAGATCGAAGATTTAGTATCATTTCTCATCTACCCTATACATTCAAAACCTAGCCTTGAAATTATGCCAGAAAAAATCAGCTTGCCTTTTCTATGATATCCCTATTAGAGTGGGTCTCACTACCTCCTTTGATTTCAGTGTTACAATAGTGATACCCTTTCACGATACAGTAACTATAGCCTGAAAGTTTCCTAGGATTAGTAGACCATATTTAGTTTCATATTAAGATCAGTAAATTATTCGTGTGTACACAAAACCATTTAAGAAACAAAAAACTAATTTTTAGCCCATCAGTTGTTTGCAGAATGAAACAGCATCCCTTATCTGTGGTGTATCATGCTATTTTTATCCTTTAAGGTGTAGCCACACTTGAAGGACTAATGTATGCTGTTGGTGGTCATGATGGGTCGAATTATCTAAATACTGTTGAAAGATGGGACTCTGAGGGATGTCAGTGGACTTATGTGGCCAGTATGTCAACTCCTAGAAGCTCAGCTGGCGTTGTTGCATTAAATGGCAAGTGAGTAAAACCAAACCTGAATGGGCTTTGCTCCCAGGTCATGTGATACAGCACTTCCTTGATGTGCTCCATCAGTGAGTAAGCATTCCCAGTGACCAGGACATCCTAATTATCAGTCATAAAAGGCCTTTGTTGCAACCCTCCCTTCACTATGACAGAAAACGCTTCTCCAAATGAGCATTTAAATTACATATTCTGTAGTCCCTTGCCACTCAAGTGGCATCCTGGGACCAGCAGCATTACCATTACCTGAGATCTATTTAGATATGCTGGTTTGATATCTTGCTCTGGGTGATGGTTACGTGAGCGTATACACGTGTCAAAGTTCATCAAGCTATACACGAAGATTTGTGCGTTTCATATTATGTTCCTCTATAAAAATTCACGGAAAAAAAGAAATGCTGAATCCTAGTTCCAACCTAATACAACTTCTGAAACAGAATCAGTATTTTATCAATATCCTCAAGTGACTTGTGTGCGCAGTAAACTTGAAAAGCACTTTTGTAGGCAAAACAGTTTCAATTTTGCCCTCAAGAGCCTACCACTTTTTACATTATGACTTACTTTTTTAGAATCAAAACTTTGGTCTCTCTAATACAGAAGTCTTTTTGTTCTTTACTACTCACTCTCTCCTGAGAGTACAGGATTTCCAACTCTAGAATTCCATCTAGTACCGTCTTTCTGAATCTTTCCCTCTTGTGATCACTTGCCTATAAGAGAAAGCTAATATATTAAAGTCCTGTGGTGTTAGAGGTTGCAAAGAGCCTGAATGGTTACTTCTTTCAAGTCATTATGTGCTTTCTGACAAGGGACCTTTGGAGACAACGGCTAGCGTATAGGAAGCACTTGAATGATAAGGATTTCAGACACAACCATATATCAGTGGCAGGAGATAGTCTTCTGTGTCCATATTTTCTATGTATAAAGCCAGGTCTTTGTCATATAAATGGTCTCAGTAGAAATTTCAACACAGATGTTTTTTAGCACCTGTGTATGAAGTAGGAAATGTCTGACCATGTCTTAGAGCTTAAAAGACTCCTACCCGTGATTATCTCTGGTCTGACCTGAATGATATCAGGGGACTCAGTAACCATCTCCTACCTATTGCAGAATAGGCTTAAAGCATTAAATTTGACTAAGTAAATGTTTTGCTCACTCACAAAACAAATGGGCTCCTAATGAGCATAAAGTATATATATATATATATATATATATATATATATATATATAGTTATAGACATATATATAAAGTATATATATATAGTTATAGACATCTGTTTTAGTAGATGTTTATCTTCTTTATTGATGTAGGATGCAATTTAAGTCAGATTTACAATGCTGCTCAGCAAAATAATTGGCATTGTAAAGTTTATCAGAGAGATCTCCTTGACAATACATCTCCCTAGGAAAAATCCCAGTTTCTTGGTTCTATCCTATTCCCTTAGATGTTTTAGTTATTGCTTTGTTACTGACAGTTTTTTAATATTAAACAAAGCAGTTCATAAAGACAATATGGATTCCACTGCTAGGCATTTGAATCTAGCTAAAATTATAAGGTTCCTAGAGTTGGTCTTTGGCAACACCTACCTTTTTGTTATTTTCCAGCTTTATTAAACCATAATTGACAAACGCTGTCAATGCTTTTGATATGTCCCTTCTTTCTCTGTATTTCATTTCCCATGGAATCCTTTAATCTACCACATCAAAGTAACTTTCACAAAAATTATAAAGGAGAGAGGCTTGGATTAAGTTTGACCTTAGCATGTGCCTTCAAATAAGTATGCATTCACAGAGTCAGTCGATCCCAGAGAAGAATATATATTCAGAAACTTTAAATGCTTTGTGCAAGGTTCTTTCACTTTCATTCTATGCACAAATTGGAAATATAATCTCCCTCTCTGTATGTGTATATACATACACACACTTGTGTCATTTTTCTAGGCTATATGCTGTTGGTGGATGTGATGAATGTTCCTGCCTCAAATCAGTGGAATACTTTAACCCACACACTAACAAATGGACTCTGTGTGCTTCAATGTCTGAAAGACGTGGACTTGTGGGAGCTGCAACATACAATGGATTTTTATATGTTGTTGGGGGCCATGATTTCTCTACTTCTGACCAATGCACAGGCATTTCTAACCGTGTGGAATGGTAAAATGTTTCTATTTACCTATACATTTATTTATTTGTTGTTTTTCTTTTTGTCAGAAGTAGGAAAGATTTTCAGGCTACCAGAAAGATTTTTACGCTTCCAAAAAAGTGTTAATCCTTTCAGGGAACTAAACCTTTGTAAAATTGCACACCTAACTCCTGTGCTCAAAATATTTTGAAGAAATCTTCCTTAAGCCTTTCAGATCCGTCATTAAGAAATATATTAAAAGAATACACTGCTTTCTTTGATAGCCAACTTTTAAAATAATGTGACAGAAGGGATGTAATAATAAATAAATTTTACACCCAGCTGTATCACTCAAACCATTCACCAGCTCAATTAAAAATAACTATTGTTTCAAAAATCAAATCAATCTTCAAAAGATGAAGACTTACCACCACAAAATATGCAGAAAGTATTCCCAAAGAGAGGTATTATGTTCTGAACTATGACTCTATTGTGTTAACTATTTCATTTTCCAAGGGTAACTTTTTTGAATGAGAAACACTTATTTGTGTGACATGTTTAAAATAAGTGAATCCTATGACTTTGCAGTTATACCATTCATGCTCCTTTTCAAGATAGAAAAATATTCAAATATAATAGTTAAATGATATTAACAAAGAACAAATGAGAAATTTATAGTCAGTAAGGTTATCAAAATTCAATAGACAGAGATCAGTGTGGGATGGTGTCCTCATGGGAAATTCATGCAAGAGGTGAAATTTGTAATTCGTATGTATACAAACAAATTGAGGGAATTTCAGGGAGAGGAAAAAGCACAATCAATACTGTGGAAGTAAAGGAGAAAGGTTTGTAGATAAGAGCAGAGATTTTAGGTTGAAATGTCATTTGGAACTTCAAGTAGGCAAACCTAGGGAGATAGATCCACACTAAGCAGTGTAATCAAACTGTTGAACATCAAAAACAGAGACAGTCTTGAAAACAGCATGAGAAAAACAATTTGTGACTGAGAAGAAGGGGTTGGTGCAGTATGAAGAAAACCAACTGATAGAGCCTGGAGAAAAGCCAATTCTTAAGAACACTAAGAAATTGTTATTTTCCAATAATGAATTATACCAATCAAGGGAAGTCTAAGTTCAAATCCCAGGACTACTGTTTACAAGATATGTGAACTTGATCCTGTTACTTTATATCTCTAGACATCAGTATCTTCATGTGAAAAATGGGAATATGTATAGTTTCAACCTCCCTGGGTACAAGATAATCAATGTTACTGTACTTAGTACATTTCCTGGCACCCATTAAGTACTCAGTAGAAGTTAGCTCATGATACTGTTTTCACATGTATTATTTTTGTAAACAGTATTATTCTTATGACTACCATTATCCCCTTATTAGCATTTTCCTTCAAAAAACCCTGACAAAATGGCTAGTGCTAAAGTATAATTTTCAAAAAGTTATGACTTTCACACAAATATAATTACACGTGTCAAGGATTTTATGTGATTAATTAAGGAAGCAAGCCCGTAAGATGCTAAAACCAGTTCAAAGAGTCTTTGAAGAAAAGGTATATAGATAATTTAGGAATTCTGAAAAAAAAATTGTTAATAGATGCAAAAGTAGGTAATATCCTATAGGGAATGAAATGTAATCTTTGAGCGTCATCATTTCTACGTGGTGGAGTTTAATTCTGTGTCTGGCAAAATTCATTTGATTGTTATGTACAAGAATCACAAGAAAACTCAGTTTTCTACAAGTTCATCTCTATATCTACAGAGTTGTAAAACAGCTTTGTCAATAGAAATTCAATCAAAGGTGCATATTCCGTGGAATCAGACAATCCTTATTTCCATGACTTAAACAATCTTTCTTTTTCTTTTTTTAATTAAGGTATTATTGATACACAATCTCCTGAAGGTTTCACATGAGCAACATTGTGGTTTCAACATTCACCCATATTTTCAAGTCCCCCCCACACCACACTGCAATCAGTTAGACAATTTTTCTAAGACTGTTCTCACTAAAAAATTGTTGGCCTACCGAGTACCTTGGGAGTCTCATCCAGTTATTTAAGATAATCATATAAATTAGATGTTTCTAAATCTATCACATAAACTTAGGTTCGTTGGCTCAGGGATTACTATTTCCGTAATGTTGATGAGAAAATTGAGGCAAAGAGGTCTAGCAAATTATCCCTAGCTATTCTTCCAAGTGGAAGAAAATGTCCAGGACTGATTCCCTTTGTTGCAGCCTCCATTTTATTTCCACTAGAATACAGATATTTTTATCCAAAGTAAGGAGAGACAGAAAGGCAAAAAAGAAACAAAAAGGGAGAGGCGTAATGCTATTTTAATTTGAAAGTGATATAGTGGCTAATTATTTTTAAATAACTGCTTCTGTGTGTCTTTACAGATGGTAACCATATTGCCAGTTTTTTTCCCCAAAACATTCAGCATTCCCCAAAACCCTGTTGTTAACCAAACAGTATCCAGATATTGTTAACAGCCAGAATTTTTTAGCATTATTATGCACATGTATAAATGTCTTGGGTTTGGGTGCCAGTCTTTAAGGATATCCTGTGGGCCCTGGTTCACCATTCATATATGTGTGTACTGTGTTAGCTGAGTGGAGCATCAATTAATAGCAATTGTGCTGAAGATTCAGCTTACTAAAGTATGCAGCTATGAGATTTTCCGTTTCTGGGTTTTATTGTAATATCAGAACTCCAGGTGATATCCTTTGTGACACTAAGAAGTATCTACTGGACTATTGAGGTCATGTTAATTATTGCTTATTTTCAGATATTATTAAAAATATTCCTGGATGTGTGCAGCCAAGTTCAAATGGAAAGCTAGGATCAGATACTTTATTATATGATTAAAGAGATAAAAACAGAAATAAGAGAGGTATTAGAACTATAAGGAAATTAGTAGAAGGTAACACATGAAAATCTTTTTCATAAAATAAATATTTTTCATTGGGGTTTTCAAATAGGCCAGTATAAAATCAGAGAACATTTCCATGCATGAGTTTTCTTTTAGTCACTCCTTTTAGATTTTAGTATTGCATATTTTTTGATAAGCTTCAAATTTTGAGAAATAATTCCTGGAGAAGATTTAATTAATATTAGTTACCAAACTACCTTTAATTTGCTTACAGAAGAAGCTGGGGGACAAGGACTTAACTTCAGATAAAAATAAACGGAAAATAATCGTAGGCTCCTGTGAAGATAAATAGGAACTCCCAGAGGGGAAAAACATAGGATAAGACGATAATCATTCTAACTGCAAATAGTACGAAAAAAAGGATACTACATTATATATAGCAAAATGGCCATTATATTCAGATTTACTTAAAATGTGAGCTCTTGTATGAACAGGATCGTGTATAACTTTGGTAAATAATGAATAAGATAATAGAAAAATAAAAGCTCTCCAATCAGTACACTAAGTGAGAGAGGGGGCATTTTTCATAGAGTGTTAAGATGCTAATATGTGAGATTTGCTCATAGAGAATTTGAGTACCTATTAAAGAAATGCCTAGTATTTTGGAAAGGAAATACAATTTTGATATGCTTTCAGTGACCTCTGATGGCAGAAGCGAATTTTGTCATGTGCTTATCCTTAACATTTAGTAGACTACGTTTGATATTTATAAGGTATTTTTAACTCCTTAGATAAATATGCATTTTATTAATGTCTATATATTTAATTTTAACACTATTGGACTTCTCTCTGTTGTCTTCCTAAACCTCTTAAGGTATGATCCAAAAACTGATTCATGGTCCACTGTGGCGCCTCTGAGGGTTCCTCGAGAAGGCAGTGCTCTATGTCCCCTTGGAGACAGGCTCTATGTGGTTGGAGGATATGATGGACATACTTGTTTGAATACTGTTGATTCATATGATGCACAAAAAGATGAGTGGAGAGAGGTACTCTCATTGAATATAATAAGATTGGTATATTTCAGACTTTAATAAAATATTTCAAAATATATGTTTGGAATTAATTGGATTACCTTCTTCTCTAGGGGCTATCCAGATTCTCTTAGAAAATTTTGTAGTGTGTGCTTTATCTGTGCCACAGAAAATTACTAGTTGATCTAGTTGATCATTAGCAAGATTCAATAGTACTTACAAGAAAGAGGGCAGAACATTCCTTTGACTTCATGGACTCATTCCCTTCACAGAAAAGTGAATATATTCAATAATTTAAGAGCTTTACTCTCTGGCTGACTTTCTATGTATATATTATGATTTGTGAGTCAAAGAGCAATGACCTCATCCACAAATGTCTGCTCCTCTTTTTGGCTTGTGCCCAAAAGTAAACAACAAAATGAAGGATGAGTATTATTAGCTGTAATTTCTCAAAGGAGAAAATTATCAGAGAGGTGAAACTTCTTCAATATCACCTGCTCCTCAAATTCAGGTCTGCATCACTCCAAAGATATGTACATTCTTTCCACCACCCTGGACTGCGATCTGGCCTGTATTTCCCCTTACTTTTATGCAAGATGAAGGTTGGACCAGAATAGCTAAGGACTTTTTCAACTCCAGCATGCTGTATTATGTTAAAGACAAGAGTTCATTCAAACAGCATTTCTTTCCTTGTTTTTATTTTCTGTGTTAGGAAGCTCCTGTCAACATTGGAAGAATGGGTCCATGTGTGGTGGTGATGAAGCTACCATAAAGCAATGTTTTCAAAGGGAAAGAAAGTGGATACTTTCAAGAAATGGAGTAGAAAGAAGAGAAGAATGTTCTTTCCTTCATAAAGTAATCAAAGATGAAAATTCTTGTGTCATTTTAATATGTAGTTATAATTGCTTTCATTTGTGAAGGCAGAACAAGTTTTCAAGAATAAATTACATATAGCTGTTAAGTGTGTTAAGTGTATGTGTTGTCACACCTCATACTATAAATGGAAATCCAAGAGTCCAGGCTTAGCCTCATTACTTTAACATGTTAAAATGTTTAAGGGAAACTGGTAGTACCCAATGGATGAAATGTCATAAAATCATTGGTAATTTTTAAGTTAAGAGTCAGAAGTTAAAAAACATTTTCTATTTTAAGAAAAATGGTCCTCTAATATCTGGAAAGTAACAAATATAAAAGAGAACATCTAAAGCTGAAAATAGAAAGTCTCATTTTCAGTAAAATATCATTCTCTTACTCAAATATCACCCCAAATAGCTATATAATTCCTCACATTTAGCAAAAGGAAAGCCTTCACTGTGGTGAGGCTAAAACACAAAAACAAAAAATAGCTCACTGACGTAATTTGTTACACCGATCACAGTATGCTAAAATGTTCAAACTAACTCTTGTACAGGACCGTCTTCTAAAGCACACAGAGATTTGTTATTCCCTAACATTTTGTCATGTCACATGTTACTAGTAAAATATTATTGTAATTTCGTATATACAATCTATACAAAAAAGAGCAAATGTTTTTCACATTGATATAAACTGTGACCTCACCTTTAAGAGTGTCAGGGCCTCACTTGTATAGGAAGTAATATTCTTCTCAAACATTTCTGTGAACTCTGTGAACACCTACAATAAAGTTAAACAAGTTTCAAAAACAGTTTATAGCGTACAGTAAAATTGGCAAGATGCTCTGTAATATTAACACATGGAAAATACCAAATGTCCAATGTCCACACTTAATTCTATAATTATATTTTATGTACCAATACATGCTTTCCTGTTGTTGTAGTCATACAGAAGAAAACATTCATAAGCATGTATATCAATAATATCTTAATAAAAAATTTAAAAGCAATTACTGTAAATAGATTAGGTTGTTAAATTACTTCAAAATAGACATACAAACGGAGGATTTCTCCTCATATAATTACTAGAATCAAAATAAAGTTTAACTTTTATTTGTGGTTACTATTTGCCAGACCCTGGGTGGATTTTGTCCTGTAATTTGGCCCTAGGATCCATTACCCCCAAAATAGGGGGCTTTATCTGTGTTTCTTTTACCCTGCTTAAGGTCTTTGTTACTAGAAATGAAAAAAAAAAAAATCCCTCAATGCATTTAAAACATCTTCAGAGACGTTGTTTTGCTGTTCTCTATGTTTAGTGAAGATGATTTCAATACAAGGTTTAGAGCCACATCACCCTTTATCTCTGTTATTTTTTATTCTTGCTTGTGATAAAAGTAATTGCTGGCTTGACAAGGAGGTAGCAGGAAGGGCATTATGATAGCAGGTAAACCCACAATGAGAGAGTCACGTCCCTCTTCCTGAAGTATATAGGCTGCAATTATATATACTCATTAGTGAAGCATTAGGAAATTGTAAAATGAGGTATAGATTTTCATAAAGACAGATTCTCTGCAAGCAGTATTGCCACAGAGTGAATAACAATACAACGTGCTGAGCAAATTTGAATCTCAGATAAACAATGCATGATATTTTTAGCTTAACATATCTAAAATATTTGATGAGATGTACTCATGACTAAAGAGTTATCCACTGTTTAAAGTACAAATTTAATCTCCCATCCTGTATTTCGGGCGGTCACCCTATCTGCAATTAGTGAGGTAACGAATTTTCCATATTGGGAAGATGCTAAACCTGACTAGGCCATAATTGGGTCTAGCTTATACCAATCAAATTTTATTGACCAATGAGCATAGCCTAGGACGAGAAACAAGCTGAAGGCGCGTTTCTAGCCGGCTCCTAACGGCCGAAAGGCATCTCCGTCACTCGTAAGAGGGAAAGTAAAAATATAATTGACTGGTTAAGATAAAAATCCTTCCTCTCTTGGCAATAGTTGATGATACCGGGTGAATGAACTGATACTTAATAAAGACTTGAGCTGATTTTTACCGCTTGCCTAGTGTAAGTCCTAGTAGGTCGACGAAAGGCAGGTGCCGATCCACACTTCAGTTTCTGAGGAGATTGATGGGCGTAAATCTATTTATAGAGGGTTAAAGCAATACACGCAAAACCTTTTTGTGACATTTGCCGCCTACAGAGGAATACTGGAGCCAAATTAAGAAAAACTTCACGTAAGGCACACCAGGTCAGGACAGACACCAATGTCTGAGGAGAATTTTCCCGAAACTAAACCTAGAAGATGGAGAAATCATTACAGATAAAATTAAAACTACTTGATGCTGAAAATCTGCCTGTTCTTGGTAATTGTATCAAGCTAGAAATACGTAATTAAAGTTTAGCTATATCCCTCACAGAGAAAAATAATGTCTTGAATGTGTGACTGGATTTTTGCTTCTTTGTTTCTTTTTATTTACCTTTTGTTTTTCTGTGGTTTCTTAGAAAAATTCCCTCGGAAAACTACTGATCTTAGGAATTTCACAAAATCTCCTCGAAAGTTAGCTTTTAAAATTCCTGTAATAATTCCAGCAGGAAAAAAATGAGAACGGGAAGAAAATTACTTTGCTCTACCCTGAATCTCTTTATATATATGATGATATTGCTATACCAAAAACTGCTTGGCCAAGACAATGTTCTTTAAAATATTTTTAAACATGTGGCTGTAAGTGGTGTGGGTGGGTGAATGATTGCCTTTATTGTTCCCTAAATTTAGAAAATTAAATCTAATTTAAAACTCAATTTGTATAAGATGAAATATATGGACGAGTCAAATTATAAAGTTGGTAATTGTTTAGTTTGTCTAAAGGTTTCCTTAAAACCAGTTAAAATACTTATAGCTAAAATTCTCAAATGCAGATATAAGTAAGCCTCTACAGCTTGCTTGTGAGGTGTTTGTTTGGTTCTCTCTTTAACGTCTATATAGATAGGCTGTTTCTTTTTAGACCACTAGCTATTTTGAATGACTTTCACATTTTTCCTGAGGCATTATACTCATACTGTAAGAAACAGAAGTGCTAATAATTGCTAAATTTTATGGTTGATAAAGAGAAGTGCTAGCGAGTAGAAATTAAAACAAATGTAGCTGACTTGAGGACACTGTAGTGTGAAGAAAATTTTCATCACTGCTCTCACTACAATGTGAGAAGCTTACCAAGAAAGGTGAAATAGTTTCTCTTCTATTTTAGTATGTCCTGTTAAGCAAGTCTTTCTACTTAGAACACATGTATTTTTTAGTTTCTATAACAGATATATTTAGATATTTTAGGAGATTTGTGAAATAAAGATATCTTGCGGTTCTTATGTTTCTTGAGGCAGATTTTTAATTTTCTTCTGTTGGCATTGGAGTGAGTATCATTAGAATGAGTTTCCCAATGAACTCAACCAATTGCAAGGTTAAAGGTTTGAGAAGACGACAAAGAGAAAGCTCTTCCCTTACGGATGAAGAAGTACTGTGGTCTCTGGACCTAAAATATCATTTTCCTCTCCCATTGTCTATGACACTTGAAATTACAAGTATTACAGTGTTATCTCTATTTATATTAAAAGAGTAATATTCAACCCAGGGAGGGTGGGAGTGGATGGGCAATGCCATATCAGAATCTCAACGCACAGGTGAAAAAGAGAGAAGAGAGTAACAAGTTTATTAAAAGAGCATATGCATAATGGTTGCTAATTGAAACAATTGTTTTGGAATAACTGACTAATTATTTCAGAAAATAAAAGTAGAGCCTAACCTCACACCATTTATGCACTAACTGCCAGTGAACTAAAGACAACTTTAAACATAAAATCAAATATAGGGACATGTAGAATAATATTTATATACTCTAGATAGAGGAGACCTTCTTAGACAAGAATTCTAAAAGCTATAAAGGAAAATGCTTGATATAAAACTTTATCTGTGAGGCAAAAAGCAGAATCATGGACGTCAAAAGAAAAGCGAATTTGGGAAGTTGAGTGCAACACAAAACAACGTGTTTTCATTCTAAATAGCTATAATAAATATTCAAAAGGCACCTACAAGTTATTATCGATAAAAAAACCAATCTTATGTCAAATGGGTGGAAATATAAACAAGCAATTCGTAGGAGAGGGAATGAAGATAATAAACACCAAAAATTCTAAACTGCTCTAATAATAAACAGGAAAATTAAAACAACAGTAAAACAACTTTTTTCTCCATTATATTGATAAAAAATGTCAAATAACTGGTAGAAGAAGTTGGACTCGAGCAAAATTACATGAGTTTAAATAATAGCTCCATCACTTGCTAGATGTGTGATCTTAGGCCAGTTAAACTTATTCCTGATTCTATTTCTTCACTTATATATATGGAGGAGGTAATGTTCCCACATTGCAGAACTACTTTGTAATTGATTATGCCAAACTGTGTGCCATAGTTTCTGGCATTATAAGTCCTAAATAAGTTTTAACTATAGTGATTCTTGTATTGTTATAATTATTGGTAACAATGTTACTAGTACATATATTAGTCAACATTTTGGGGAAATAATCCAGCAGTGTTTCTGAGACTATAAACTCACATCCCCTTTGAGTCTCATTCTGGAGAGTTTACCTGAAGAAATGTTATCTCCATGGAAGAGACTTGACTAAGGTATTTATTTCCATGTAGCTGAAGTGCCTTTGAGATCTATCAACAGGGAATTGAGGCAATAATACGATGTAGTGGCAGTGGAATATGACCAAGCTACTGAAAAGGATAAGGTAGATTTATGTGTACGTACATGAAAGAATATTCTCAATATTTTGTTAAGAAGTGAATAAACCCAGTGTTAATAACATATATAGTATGATCACACATTTGCATAAAACAAAATCAAGTATCTACATGTATATGCTTGTATAAGGAAAAGAAAAGGTATGAAAGCAAAGGTGTCAAGTTATTGACAATAGTTATCTTGGGGGATGGATGATAGGATTAAAGGGAACCTGTTGACTTCACTTTAGGCATTTCGGGCTTTTTAGGACTTGAGAGTCAGCTCTGTGAGAGCAGGACCTGATACATCTTATTCACTGCTGTATATCCAATGCCCAGAAATAAATATTTGTAGGTGAAGAAGGAAACAAAGTTTAAATTGTCATAAGGGTATACAGAACCTCTGTAATACAAATTGTATCTTAGTGTTTTATAAGACATTTAGTACCATAAAACATATGTTACTATTGTAGTCATAGCTCTGGCAATAACTTTGACCTGTTAATGAATTCTGAGCCTGATACTACATGTCCCAAACATCCTGTCTTACCTTCTTCAGAGGGGAAAAATACTATCTGATAAGCATAGTCTTGTATACCAATCATCTGATAAATGAGCAACAATTACAGCCAGCAGAATCAAATTTTAAGTTCATTCTTAATTAAAATTGGAACAGTGGAATTTTGTCAGATTAAAGACGGCGGTGTGAGAGGAGAGACAGAGGTTTCCTCCTAAAACTGGATACAATTAGAAAATATAGTTGGCACAACTAATCCAGAGAGAGAAACAGGTAAAAGGATGGCTCCACACAGCAAACACCTGGAGAAAAGAGTAGACCTCACTGAACGGGGTAATGTACCAAAGCTGTGGCTCGGTGGGACCCAAACCCTTTCCCCACCACAGCTAACCGGTGGGAGGAAGAGAAACTGAGCAGGGAGGGAGTGGAAGCCTGGGACTGCTGAATATCTAGCTCCTGAGATTTCGTCTGGGAGCACAAACCTACATTTCATGGTGCTTTCATTGTACTCCCCTGATTATGGGGTTGGAAAGCTGGGACAGGCAGAGTTCCTGGGGAGACTGGGACTCCAGTTGCTTCTGGAAAGCAGAGATCCATACCCGGCTGCTCTGGGACAAAAGCTTATACCTGTGTGATTGGCCCACTGGATCAGGCAGTGGAGGCAGGCATAGCAGCTGGGAGGCAGGGGTCTTTCTTACCTGCAGGCACAAATAACACACCCCTGAAATCCCTGACATTGCTTAAGGGGCTGAGCAGCTCCAGAGAGTATAGCTTCTGGACACTAGAGGGAGCCATATACAAATATAAAATGCCAAAGGAACCTGGTTCAAAGTAAAATTATTAATACAACTCCTGAGAAAGATATAAATGACATGGACCTCATAACTCTCCTGTAAGGGAGTTCAAAATAAAAATCATTAACATGCTAATGAAGGTAGAGAAAGACATCCAAGAACTCAGGAATGAATTCAGGTCGGAGATCCAATCATTGAAGAGCATGATGGAGGATATTAAAAGCAAGTTGGATACAGTGGAGGAGACAATAAATGAAAAAGAAACTAGAGAAGAGGAATACAAAGAAGCTGAGGCAAAAAGAGTAAAAGGGATCTCTAAGAATGAAAGAATATTGAAAGAGCTGTGTGACCAATCCAAATGGAACAATATTCGCATTATAAGGATACCAGAAGAAGAAGAGAGAGAGAAAGGGATAGAAAGTGTCTTTGAGGAAGTAGTTGCTGAAAGCTTCCTCAATCTGGGGAAGGAGACAGTCTCTCAGGCCATGGAGATCCACAGATCTCCCAACACGAGGGACCCAAGGAAGACAACACCAAGGCATATAGTAATTAAAATGGGAAAGATCAAGATAAGGACAGACTGTTAAAAGCAGCCAGATGGAGAAATAAGATCACATACAAAGGAAAGCCCATCAGGCTAATAAGAGACTTCTCAGCAGAAACCTTACAGGTCAGAAGAGAGTGGCATGATATATTTAATGCCATGAAGCAGAAGGGCATGGGACCAAGATTACTTTATCTGTCAAGATTATCATTTAAATTTGAAGGAGGGATTAAACAAATTCCAGATTACCAAAAGCGGAGAGAATTTACCTCCCACCAACCATCTCTGCAGTCTATTTTGGAGGGACTGCTATAGATGGAAGTGTTCCTAGGGTTGGATAGCTGTCACCAGAGGTAGTAAAACCATGGTAGGGAAGGTGGAGCAGCTGATTGCGAGGCAAATGCAAAATTAAATTGACTAAACCCAAAATCAATCAAGGGATAGACAAAAAGTACAGAATTTCATACCTAATATATAAAGAATGAAGGAGGAAGAAAAAGGAGGAGAAATGAAAAAGAACCTTTAGATTATGTTTGTAACAGCATACTAAGAGAGTTAGGTTAGACTCTTAGATAGTAAGGAAAGTAACCTGGAACCTTTGGTAACCACAAATCTAAAGCCTGAAATGGCAATAAGTACATACCTATCAATACTCACCCGAAATGTAAATGAACTGAATGCACCAATCAAGAGACATGGAGTCACCGAATGGATAAAAGAACAAGACCCATCTATATGCTACTTACAAGAGACTCACCTCAAACCCAAAGACATGCACACACTAAAAGTCAAGGGGTGGAAAAAGATATTTCATGCAAACAATAGGGAGAAAAAAGCAGGTGTTGCAGTACTAGTATCAGAGAAAATAGACTTCAAAACAAAGGAAGTAACAAGAGATAAAGAGGGACATTACATAACGATAAAGGGTTCAGTCCAACAAGAGGATATAACCATTATAAATATATATGTATGCACCCAACACAGGAGCAACAGTATATGTGAAACAAATACTAACAGAACTAAAGGAGGAAATAGAATTAAATGCATTCAGTTTAGGAGACTTCAACACACCACCCACTCAAAAGGACAGATCCACCAGACAGAAAATAAGTAAGGACACAGAGGCACTGAACAACACACTAGAACAGATGGACCTAATAGACATCTATAGAACTCTACACCCAAAAGCAACAGGATACACATTCTTCTCAAGTGCACATGGAACATTCTCCAGAATACACCACATACGAGGCCACAAAAAGAGCCTCAGTAAATTAAAAAGATTGAAATTCTACCAACCAACTTTTCAGACCACAAAGGTATAAAACTAGAAATAAATTGTACAAAGAAAGCAAAAGGGCCCACAAACACATGGAGGCTTAACAACATGCTCCTAAATAATCAGTGGATCAATGGCCAAACTAAAATAGAGATCAAACAATATATGGAAACAAATGACAACAACAACACAAAGCCCCTACTTCTGTGGGACGCAGCAAAAGCAGTCTTAAGAGGAAAGCATATACCAATCCAGGCATATTTAAAGAAGGAAGAACAAACCCAAATGAATAATTGAACAGCACAATTATCAAAATTGGAAAAAGAAGAATAAATGAGGCCTAAAGTCAGCAGAAGGAAGGACATAATAAGGATCAGAGAAGAAATAAATAAAATTGAGAAGAATAAAACAGCAGAAAAAATTAATGAAACCACGAGCAGGTTGTTTGAGAAAATAAACAAAATAGAGAAGACTCTAGTCAAACTTATTAAGAGAAAAAGACAATCAACACACAATAGAATCAGAAACAAAAAAGGAAACAACACGACGGACCCCACAGAAATACAAAGAATTAATAGAGAATACTATGAAAACCTATATGCCAACAAGCTGTAAAACCTAGGAGAAATGGACAACTTCCTAGAAAAATACAACCTTCCAAGACGGACCAAGGAAGAAACACAAAATCTAAACCAACCAATTGCCAGCAAAGAAATTGAAGCGGTAATCAAAAAACTACCCAAGAACAAAACCCCCAGGCCAGATTGATTTACCTCGGAATTTTATGAGACATACAGAGAAGATATAATACCCATTCTCCTTAAATTTTTCCAGAAAATAGAAGAGGAGGGAATACTCCCAAACTCACTCAATGAAGCCAACATCACCCTAATACCAAAACCAGGCAATGACCCCACCAAAAAAGAAAATTACAGACCAATATCCCTGATGAATGTAGATGCAAAAATACTCAACAAAATATTAGCAAACCGAATTCAAAAGTACATCAAAAGGATCATACACCATGACCAAGAGGCATTCATCCCAGGGATGCAAGGATGGTACAACATTCGAAAATCCATCAACATCATCCACCACATCAACAAAAAGAAAGACAAAAACCACATGATCATCTCCATAGATGCTGAAAAAGCATTCGACAAAATTCAACATCCATTCATGATAAAAACTCTCAACCAAATGGGTATAGAGGGCAAGTACCTCAACATAATAAAGGCCATATATGATAAACCCACAGCCAACATCATACTGAACAATGAGAAACTGAAAGCTTTTCCTCTGAGATCGGGAACAAGATAGGGATGCCCACTCTACCCACTGTTATTCAATATAGTACTGGAGGTCCTAGCCATGGCAATAAGACAAAACAAAGAAATACAAGGAATTCAAATTGGTAAAGAAGAAGTTAAACTGTCACTATTTGCAGATGACATATTGTACATAAAAAACCCTAAGGACTCCTCTCCAAAACTACTAGAACTGATATTGGAACACAGCAAAGATGCAGGATACAAAATTAACACACAGAAATCTGTGGCTTTCCTATCCACTAACAATGAACTAATAGAAAGAGAAATCAGGAAAAGAATTCCATTCACAATTGCATCTAAAAGAATAAAATACCTAGGAATAAACTTATCCAAGGAAGTGAAAGACCTATACCCTGAAAACTATAAGACATTCTAAAGAGAGATTAAGGAGGACACTAGCAAATGGAAACTCATCCCAAGCTCCTGGCTAGGAAGAATTAATATCGTCAAAATGGCCATCCTGCCCAATGCAATATATAGATTTGATGCAATCCCTATGAAATTACCAACAGCATTCTTCAACAAACTGGAACAAATAGTTCAAAAATTCATATGAAAACAGCAAAGACCCCGAAAAGCCAAAGCAATCCTGAGAAGGAAGAATAAAGTGGGGGATCTCACTCCCCAATTTCAAGCTCTACTACAGAGCCACAGTAATCAAGACAGTTTGGTACTGGCACAAGAAAAGAGCCACAGACCAGTGGAACAGAATAGAGACTCCAGACAGTAACCCAAACTTATATGGCCAATTAATATATGATAAAGGAGCCATGGACATACAATGGGGAAATGACAGTCTCTTCAAAAGATGGTGCTGGCAAAGCTGGACAGCTACATGTAAGAGAATGAAACTGGATCACTGTGTAACCCCATACACAAAAGTAATTTTGAAATGGATCAAAGACCTGAATGGAAGTCCTGAAACCATAAAACTCTTAGAAAAAAACATAGGCAAAAATCTCTTGACATAAACATGAGCAACTTCTTCATGAAGATATCTCTCTGTGCAAGGGAAACAAAAGCAAAAATCAACAAGTGGAACTATATCAAGCTGAAAAGCTTCTGTACAGCAAAGGACACCATCAATAGAACAAAAAGGTACCCTACAGTATGGGAGAATATATTCATAAATGACAGATCTGATAAAGGGTTGACATCCAAAATATATAAAGAGCTCACGCACCTCAACAAACAAAAAGGAAGTAATCCAATTAAAAAATGGGCAGAGTTGCTGAACAGACAGTTCTCCAAAGAAGAAATTCAGATGGCCAACAGATACATGATGCTCCACATCACTAGTCATCAGAGAAATGCAAATTAAAACCACAATGAGATATCACCTCACACCAGTGAGGATCGCCACCAGCCAAAAGACAAACAACAACAAATATTGGCGAGGTTGTGGAGAAAGGGGAACCCTCCTACACTGCTCGTGGGAATGTAAGTTAGTTCAACCGTTGTGGAAAGCAGTATTCAGTTTCCTCAGAAAGCTCAAAGTATAAATACCATTTGACCCAGGAATTCCACTTCCAGGAATTTACCCTAAGAATGCAGCAGCCCAGTTTGAAAAAGACAGATGCACCCCCATATTTATTGCAGCACTATTTACAATAACCAAGATATGGAAGCAACCTAAGTGTCCATCAGTAGATGAATGGATAAAGAAGATGTGGTACATATACACAATGGAATATTATTCAACCATGAGAGGAAAACAAATCCTACCATTTGCAACAACATGGATGGAGCTAGAGGGTATTATGCTCAGTGAAATAAGCCAGGCAGAGAAAGACAAGTACCAAATGATTTCACTCATATGTGGAGTATAAGAACAAAGAAAAACTGAAGGAACAAAGCAGCAGCAGAATCACAGACCCCAAGAGTGGAGTAACAGTTACCAAAGGGAAAGGGACTGGGGAGGATGGGTGGGAAGGGAGGGATAAGGGTGGGGAAAAAGAAAGGGAGCCTTACGATTAGCATGTATAATGTGGTGGTTCATACGGAGAGATGTGCAACACAGAGAAGAAAAGTAGTGATTCTCTAGCATCTTATTACGATGATGGACAGTGACTGTAATTGGGTTTGTGGGACGGGGGGGCTTGGTGAATGGGGGAGTCTAGTAAACATAATGTTCTTCATTTAATTGTAGATTAATGATAACAAAATGAATTTAAAAAATTGAAACAGGGCAAGTGGGTCAGTGACCCTTGTTTTCTTTTTCCATTTTAATAATCACCTATAGCTTATGCATTCTGTGGTAACACTTTCTACCAATGGAAGGGCTTAGGCCATTGCATTTGGGGCATTGGAGTTACCAAATGTTTTCATACCTATTTTCTCATTTGCACCTCATACAAATTCTGTCATTTACTCCACTTTATAAAAGGGAGAACTGAAATTCCAAAAAGTTATTTGCACATTACATTTTTCAAAGAAATGGTCATTTAATCTACGTCATCAAATTGGTATTTTATGAACATTAAGTGTTGTGAATAATATGTGCTTATTATCTTTTTAATGTTCATAGAATCTTTATTAATGACCCTTCTTTCATGTCTTACACTAGTAATTTATGTCTTCTATCTTTTTTCTTATTTAACCTGGCTAGAGATTTATCAATTTTATTGGTCTTCTCAAGAACAGGCTTTTGTTTTTATTGATTTTTTTATTGAATTCCCATTTCAAATTCATTGATGTCTTCCTTAATTTTTATTAATTTTTCCTTTTGTGTTGCTTTTTTTAAAATTTAACATATGCTTCTTTTTCTAGTTTCCTGAAGTGGAAACTTAGGTTATTGATTTTAGATCTTTCACCTTTTCTAATATATACATTTAATGCTGGAGATTCTGTCTAAGCGCAGCTTTCACTGCATGCCACAAATTTTGGTAAGTTATGTTTCATTTGATTTAGTTAAAAATATTTTTAAACTCCTCCTGAGACTTGTTCTTTGACCCACCTGTTATTCAGAATGGTGTTGTTTAATCTCAATATATTTTTGAGCTTTCAAGCTACCTTTCTTTTATTGATTTCTAGTTTAATTCCACCATGGTTTGAGTGGATGCATTGTATGATTTCTATTCTCTTCAATTTGTTCCAGTGTATTTTATGGCTCAGATTGTGGTCCACTTTGGTGACATTCTATGTGAGCTTGTGAACAATACATATCTGCTGTTGCTAGTTGAAAGTCTATACATGTTAATTAGATCCAGTTGATTGATGGAATTGTTCAAATGTCTTTACTGATTTTCTACCTACTGGAGCTGTCAATCATTAATATGGGAGGTTTCAAGGCTTAAGCTATAATAGTGGATTCATCTGTTTTCATTGCAGTTCTCTCAGGTTTTGCCTCATGAATTTTGGTGATCTGTTGTTAGACACATAGACATTAAGGTTTGTTATAGCGTATCAGTGAATTGACTCCTTGATAATTATGCAATGCCCCTCTTTTTTTTTTTTTTGAGAGGGCACCTCTCATATTTATTGATCAAATGGTCGTTAACAACAATAAAATTCTGTATAGGGGGGTCAATACTCAATGCACAATCATTAATCCATCACAAGCCTAATTCTCGTCAGTCTCCAATCTTCTGAAGCATAATGAACAAGTTTTTACATGGTGAACGAATTCTTACATAGTGAATAAATTCTTACATGGTGAACAGTACAGGGCATTCATCACAGAAATTTTCAGTTTTAATCACGCATTATGAACTATAAACAATCAGGTCAAATATGAATATTCGTTTGATTTTTATACTTGATTTATATGTGGATCCCACATTTCTCCCTTTATTATTATTATTATTTTTATTTTTAATAAAATGCTGAAGTGGTAGGTAGATGCAAGATAAAGGTAGAAAACATAGTTTAGTGCTGTAAGAGGGCAAATGTAGATGATCAGGTGTGTGCCTATGGACTAAGTATTAATCCAAGCTAGACAAGGGCAGCAAAACATCCACAGATGCAGAAGATTTCTCTCAAAACTTGGGGGGTTGAGGTTCTGAGCCTCACCTCTGTTGATCCCCAATTTCTCACCTGATGGCCCCCCTGCGACTGTGCCTGTCTTAGGTTGTTCCTCCCTTCAGGAATCTTACCCATCTCTGGCTAACCAGTCATCTTCCGGGGCTGTACAGGGAAATGTAAAGTTGGTAAGTGAGAGAGAAGCCATATTGTTTGAAAAGGTTAGCTTTTTACTTCTTTGCAGATTTATGCCCTGTGGCTTCTATACCCAGCACTTGTCTCGAGGTATCTTTACCACCTGGAGGAATTATGATACTCGGTATATTCGATATGAGGCACGAATTCTATTTAAGGGTTGTAATTAGGAAGGAAGAAGAAAAGCTATAGAGGTAGCATATGGAAGAAAACATGGGAGGATTGATTATTTCTTTGACATATCTTCTTGTAGAGTACCTTAAGCATGTATAGGTTTTAAACTACCAACTAATTTGCACTCACATATTAACATAATGGGAATACGGTGACATAAACAAAGCAAATCTATAATTACCGTCCATCTCCAGTGAAGCCAAGAAAACCATTTAGGCACCCTAGGCATTTGTGAAAATTTGTCTATGATATGATGGATATTGTCTAACTGTACTTGAACAGTCTGAGAGAAATCAGACAAATTAAAGCAGCCCATTTCTGGGTTCTGTTCACATCCTATATGTTCTTTTAACCGTAGATAGTCTATAGTCATAAGACTTTGGAGTGCTACAACTTGCACCCCTCCCAACTTCTGGTTGAGTTCCAACAGTACAGATCTAGTCAAATTCGTTGTCTCACTGTATGCACATGCCAGCCTAGACATCCCCCTCCTCATTCCTATGGCAAGTCCAGGAAATGGCGGGTTGGATGCAGCCACAACCGCAGCATCGCCCGGAACCCTGTGTAGGCTTTTTGATGATCATCCCCCGGCACGAGTCCTCCAGAGAGTGATGATGCCGGAAGCTCCTCCTCATATCATATCTTAGTTCATTTTCTGGGTAGCCAAGCTAGGCCTTGATCTTCTGCATAGAAACAAAGCAGACCCTTTGCCCACACTTTCACATGCCCTCTATACCACTGTGTAGAACTCATTGGAGGTCATCACACAGGAAATGCTTTTTTTTAAAAAATCTTTAATCTACACTTACATGAAGAATACTATGTTTACTATGCTCTCCCCTATATCAGGTCCCCCCTAAAAACCACATTACGGTCACTGTCCATCAGCATAGCAAAATGTAGAATCACTACTTGTCCTCTCTGTGTTGTACAGTCCTCCCTGCCCTTTCTCCCTCCCCCCACTATGCATGCTAATCTTAATACCAACCTTCTTCTCTCCCCCCTTATTCCCCCCTGCCCACCCATCCTCCCCAGTTCCTTTCCCTTTGGTACCTGTTAGTCCATTTTTGGGTTCTGTAATTCCGCTGCTGTTTTGTTCCTTCAGTTTTTCCTTTGTTCTTATACTCCTCAGATGAGTGAAATCATTTGGTATTTCTCTTTCTCCTCTTGGCTTATTTCACTGAGCATAATACTCTCCAGCTCCATCCATGTTGCTGCAAATGGTTGGATTTTTCCACTTCTTATGGCTGAGTAGTATTCTATTGTGTATATGTACCACATTTTCTTTATCTATTCATCTACCGATGGACATTTAGGTTGCTTCCAATTCTTGGCTATTATAAATAGTGCTGCGATAAACATAGGGGTGCATCTGTCTTTCCCAAACTTGATTGCTGCATTCTTAGGGTAAATTCCTAGGGGTGGAATTCCTGGGTCAAATGGTAGGTCTGTTTTGAGCATTTTGATGAACCTCCATACTGCTTTCCACAATGGTTGAATTAATTTACATTCCCACCAGCAGTGTAGGAGGGTTCCCCTTTCTCCACAGCCTCGCCAACATTTGTTGTTGTTTGTCTTTTGGATGGCAGCCATCCTTACTGGTGTGAGGTGGTACCTCATTGTAGTTTTAATTTGCATTTCTCTGATAATTAGCGATGTGGAGCATCTTTTCATGTGTCTGTTGGCCATCTGTATTTCTTTTTTAGAGAACTGTCTGTTCAGTTCCTCTGCCCATTTTTTAATTGGGTTATTTGTTTTTTGTTTGTTCAGGCGTGTGTGCTCTTTATATATTCTGGCCGTCAAGCCTTTATTGGATCTGTCATTTTCAAATATATTCTCCCATACTGTAGGGTTCCTTTTTGTTCTATTGATGGTGTCTATCGCTGAACAGAAGCTTTTCAGCTTAATGTAGTCCCACTTGCTCATTTTTGCTGTTGTTTTCCTTGCCCGGGGAGATATGGTCAAGAAGAGGTCACTCATGTTTATGTCTAAGAGGTTTTTGCCTATGTTTTTTTCCAAGAGTTTAATGGTTTCATGACTTACATTCAGGTCTTTGATCCATTTTGAGTTTACCATTTTATATGGGGTTAGACAATTGCCCAGTTTCATTCTCCTACATGTAGCTGTCCAGTTTTGCCAGCACCATCTGTTGAAGAGACTGTCATTTTGCCATTGTATATCCATGGCTCCTTTATCAAATATTAATTGACCATACATGTTTGGGTTAATTTCTGGAGTCTCTAATCTGTTCCACTGGTCTGTGGCTCTGTTCTTGTGCCAGTACCAAATTGTCTTGATTGCTACGGCTTTGTAGTAGATCTTGAAGTTGGGGAGTGAGATTCCCCCCTACTTTATTCTTCTTTTTCAGGATTGCTTTGGCTATTCGGGGTTTTTGGTGTTTCCATATGAATTTTTGAAATATTTGTTCCAATTCATTGAAGAATGTTGCTGGTAATTTGAGAGGAATTGCATCAAATCTGTATATTGCTTTGGGCAGGATGGCCATTTTGACGATCTTAATTCTTCCTAGCCATGAGCATGGGATGTGTTTCCATTTATTAGTGTCCCCTTTAATTTCTCTTAAGGGTGACTTGTAGTTTTCAAAGTATAAGTCTTTCACTTCTTTGGTTAGGTTTATTCCTAGGTATTTTATTCTTTTTGATGCAATGGTGAATGGAATTGTTTTCCTGATTTCTCTTTCTATTGATTCATTCTTAGTGTATAGGAAAGCTACAGATTTCTGTGTGTTGATTTTGTATCCTGCAACTTTGCTGTATTCCGATATCAGTTCTAGTAGTTTTGGAGTGGAGTCTTTAGGCTTTTTTATGTACAGTATCATATCATCTGCAAATAGTGACAGTTTAACTTCTTCTTTACCAATCTGGATTCCTTGTATTTCTTTGTTTTGTCTTATTGCAATGGCTAGGACCTCCAGTACTATGTTAAATAACAATGGGGAGAGTGGGCATTCCTGTCTAGTTCCCAATGTCAGAGGAAAAGCAAGAGCAATGGGATGAAGTCCGGAGGGAGATCACAGATGTCAGAAAGGAGATCACAGAAGTGAAACAATCTCTGGAAGGATTTATAAGCAGAATCGATAAGATGCAAGAGGCCATTGACGGAATAGAAACCAGAGAACAGGAACGTATAGAAGCTGACATAGAAAGAGATAAAAGGATCTCCAGGAACGAAACAACACTAAGAGAACTATGTGACCAATCCAAACGGAATAATATTCGTATTATAGGGGTACCAGAAGAAGAAGAAAGAGGAAAAGGCATAGAAAGTCTCTTTGAAGAAATAATTGCTGAAAACTTCCCCAAACTGGGGTATTAAATAATCGAACAGACCATGGAATTACACAGAACCCCCAACAGAAAGGATCCAAGGAGAACAACACCAAGACACATAGTAATTAAAATGGCAAGGATCAAGGACAAGGAAAGAGTTTTAAAGGCAGCTAGAGAGAAAAAGGTCACCTATAAAGGAAAACCCATCAGGCTAACATCAGACTTCTCGACAGAAACCCTACAGGCCAGAAGAGAATGGCATGATATACTTAATGCAATGAAACAGAAGGGCCTTGAACCAAGGATACTGTATTCAGCATGACTATCATTTAAATATGATGACGGGATTAAACAATTCCCAGACAAACAAAAGCTGAGGGAATTTGCTTCTCACAAACCACCTCTACAGGGCATCTAACAGGGACTGCTCCAGATGGGAACACTGTACTTAGGATGAATTACAAAAAAATATAAAAATTAAATATGGCCTACAAAGTCCTACCTGATATGGCTCATACTGTCAAAATCAAACCTGGAAATGTATAGCCATGGGACACCTCAACCAGTGAGGGTCCATTAAAGATTATCTTGCATAGGCATATCACTAAAGAGAGAATTTTGAAATTGACTTTAATGATGTTCAGAAAAGGGAAGAATTAGGCCCCTGCAAATGCCCTGCCTGATAAATGCTACAATCTAGCATCACCTTGATTGACTCTACCTCCAGTTCACTGAATTTCAGCCACATTGGCTTCAGTCCCTTAAAGAAACCAAATTATTTCCAATCTCAGAGCTTTCACAGGTTTGATTTCCGTTGCTTAGACGACTCTTGGCAATTTGTCATGGATGAATCCTATTTTTCAGGTTCCAGTTTAAAAATCACTTCCTCAAGGAAATCTAAGATACACCATTTTAAATCAAGTTGTCTTGTTATAATCCTTTTAATTAATCATAGCACCCTTTAGTCATATTCTTTGATGTCCTTTCATAGTAGTTTATCATGAGTTATAATTACATATTTACTGGACACTCTGAGGTCAGTAACTTGTATTTATTTTTCGGTGGAGAGTTTTACACCTGGAATCCTTTGTTCATTGTTTACTAGAGCAACTTAAATGAGTTTTCCTAGAACAAAAGCCCATACACAGAAAAAAGGGCAAGAGGAGAGGATCGGAGAGGTAAATTGTTTGCATGACAAATTGAGGGTTGTTCTAAATTTCTAGGCACAGTCTGAGAGAGTGGGAACGAGGTAACAGAAAAATGGAGAGAAGGAGATATAAGAAAAATGAAATTAGGTAGGCTAAGACATAGGAACCGGCTCAATAGTAGAAGAAATGGACAATGAGAAATTTCCCAGCTGTGGCAATGGCCAAGGGATTTTAAGAATAGAGATCAACATTTTGGTGGAGAGTGAAAATGAAATGTTACCGAGAAAATTGCATGGTTTCCTAAAATGGTCATTTAAAGCTTGGGTTCTAATATTTCAGTTTGGTGGACATGTGCACAATGTCAATGTAACTTCTTTAAGTTACCAAGAAAAGTTAGTGTGTGTGCTCCATATCCCTCCAAGTGAGAAGCACGGATGGAAGGAAGGGGAAGACATGCAAAGATGGGGAATCTAGATCATTCTCACTATATTACATGCACCACACAATTTCCATGTATTATATGATAATCAGCATAATCTTTCAAAGTTGCACTGTTACCTTCATTCTAATGGCTGAAGAATCCAATTACCAACGCTAAATGAAACTGTCCAAGGCTTACTTAGTAAAATGGTGGAACTGAGATACTATCTGGCTCAAGAGTCTGGGTTCTTCCTCACATTTATCTATGGCTAGATAATTCTTCAAAATTAAATTTGATGAGACTGAGGAAGGAATGTCAAAGCACCATGGTCTTCACATGGAGAAATGGGCTGACTGATTCAAGAATCATATATATAAATTTCTAACATAATAAATTGTAGTAAGTAAAATACATAAAACATAATCAAGTGAATCATCACCTTCTGGTTGCTAGATACCAAATTGAAAACTCCTTATTAATCTAAGCAATTTGTAAACTTTGTACATCCATTTTAATTCCCAAACATCAGAAAAAAAGCCTGCTCTTAAACTTCATTAATATTAATTACGGTATACACTTGCATTTCTCGGTGATAAGTTTGCTAAAACTAAAAGGCACATCAAAGCTTTCTGTTGTCATTCTTCTATTCCCCACCTACTTCCTCATAAGCACAATATTTAAATGTTTTTCCAAAACCAAACCAAAATTATAACATAGTCAAAAGCAATTTCAGGTGAAATCAAAATTCAACTGTGGCAAAGACCTACCCAACATTTCAAGCCTTTGTGAATCCTTCTACTACATGAGAAACTGCCACTTTAGAATTTTGATCTAAACTGGGTTGTTAGACTGTATCTTTTTTACCTTGAGCCAACCTGTTTGCTTTCCACATCAGTCCTTTTGAGTTATCCTTTGCTATCTTGATAGATTTCAACTAGTCTCTCAAGCTTAGGTCAACTTGTCCTCTCTTCACAAGTCTTCTATTTGTTCTGAACCACTCCCACCCCACTCCTCATCCCAACCCAACAGGCTTTTTCCCACACCTTCTCAAGTTCATGAAAATTTCATCTCATTCCACCTTTCCATTCATCATTTTTCCCCTTTACACCCCACCCCCAGACTCTGTAGTAACAGAATTTTCACCTCTACATTTAATACTGCAAATGAAAATTCTTTTGAGAGGCTAAGACCCTGTAGAGCTGGAATGTTTGTATGTCTGAAAAGAACAATAGAACTCATTTATTTACACCAAGATTTTTGGACTTCAGTGGGCTTTCTACACAGGCTAATGTACCAAAGGAATGTTATATATTACTGTGGATAATTTCTTTTAAATTAACAGAAATGCTTAACATGCATAAAAAATTAAACTATGGATTCAATATGAAAACAGATCTTTTGAGAAAATGCATTTCTTTCACGTCAGAAAATGTTGTTTTAACTTCCTGCATTTCATACAAATAGGATCAGAAAACACTGATCATATCTAGGCACATTAATTTCTGATATTTCTGTAACATTATTATAGCATGTCAACACCTTTTGTAGTGAAAGTATATTCAGAAATGCATATAATATAAAATACGGTATATATAGCATATATATATAGGATTTGTATATATGTGTGCATATATGTATGTATAAAAATTACAGTTTATATAACATTTTATACGTATAGTGTTTATATGCATATGGACATATAGGTGTGTATATGAGGATAACTGTGCATATACATATTTACATATATACAGCTGATCTTCATTTTTCATGAATTCCATATTGATCTATTCCCTAAAATCTATCTGTAACCCCAAAAACCTATACTCACAGGGCCTTTGTGATCATTTGCAAACATGCACAGAACAGCAAAATATCTGAGTCACTCAATGCATGTGCATTTCCAGCTGAGGTCAGTCACAGCAGTGCTCTCTCCCTTTTTGTTGGTGTTCTTACACTGTGAACAAGTGCCCCTTTTGCAGCCTATTAACTGCCACGATGTTACCATTTTTGTGCTTTTTATTGGTGATTTCAGTGTTTAAAATGGCCCTTAAGCATAGCGCTCATTTGACTTGTTTTGTAAGCATAAGAAGGCTGTGACGGGCATTAAGGAAAAACAGTGTGTGCTTTGGATTAGCTTACTTCAGGCATGACTTGTAGGGCTATTGGCCATGAATTCAATGTTTGTGAATCGGCAATTGATATTAAATAAGGTATCTTTAAACGGAAACACACCTAAAACAAAATTCTGTATTGATAAGCTGATCAGGTGACCGGAGGCTCTTCAGAACTCAGCCCTAAATTTCACCAAGGAGCCATGTCTCAATATTTGTTAATTCAATGTTCACAGTGACTTTGCAGGACATAACTACTGCAGATAATGAGAACTGACTCCAAGTACATGTGTATGTGTGTGTCCTACAAAAAATGGCAGACTGAAAATGATAACAGTAACGCAAATGCCAGCAAACCACAGTTAAATAGACTTAAATATATTATTGGTCAGCCACACTAGAAAGTTAAGAAAAAAGAACAACCTAATATATATCTAGTAAGATAAATAGAAGTTAACCAGAAATTCTAAATTGTGTAAAATCACCAATCCAAAAAGATATATGCACGCCTATGTTTATCACAGCATTATTTACAATAGCCAAAATATGAAAACCACCTAAGTGTCCATCAACAGATGAATGGATAAATAAGATGTGGTACATATACACAATGGAATGTTACTTGGCCATAAATGTGAATGAAATCTTGTCACTTGTGCCAACATGGATGGACCAAGGGAGTATTATGCTAAGTGAAAAAAGTCAGACAAAGACAAATACTGCATAAATCGACTTATATGTAGAATACACAAAACAAAACAAACACGCAAAACTGAAAAAGACTCATAAATACAGAGAACAAACTGGCGGTTACCAGAGGGGAAGGGGTGGGAGGATGGGTGAATGGAAAAAAATTTAGTAAGAATGTTTGATACCTTGATATGGGTGATGGTTACATGGGTGTATACACATGTAAAAATTCATCAAGTTGTACACTAAAATTTGTGAACTTTAATTGTATGTACCCCAATAAACAAATTTTTAAAATTATAAAAATATAAATTCTAAATTGTGAACACTATTTGAAGTGTGAATTTATTATATTCACTGTCATTAACAAGTCTTGCCTTAAGTGTATATTGTACCTTAACATATTTACTAACAAAAATATAGAATAATCAAAACTTTTAATACATTAAAAATATTTTTTACTCTGTAAAAAATATATATATGTATATATACACACATGATTTTTGGTTGCATGTTCAAAATATTTTACTGATTTAAATTATTCTAAAAAGTTTCAAGACTATACTTTGACCACATAATTCCTAATATATAGGAGCTACATACCTGCTTATATAGTTAGAGCACATTAGAAATGAATTCTATTCCACAGTTCTACAAGATGGTAAACAACTTTATAATTTTAAGTCTTTCTAAATAGTTTCTCCACATTATATGGAATTGTCACATTTGAAATTTGTTCATCTCACTTCTATCCATTTAAGTTGCTATTTATCTCTAGATATTAAAGATAATTTGCCAATAGCTTGTAATCACTAATTTAGTTCAAGTGTAGACTAAAAAGCAGTGTGCACTTTCTCAGTGGAAGTGAGTTTCAGAATTACTGGGGTCCAAACTGAAAAAAAAATCCAGCATAATTCTAATTATGCATGTCAGCCGAAGAAGTTTGGTTATAAAATTATAAAAATCACTGCTGGTAAAGTAATTAAGTCTCATTTTCTCATTACAGGATTTATGAAGTCTGAACCCACCACAAACAAATATAAATTAAGCCACAAATAATGGTAAGCCTTGAAATTTTTGTCTTTCTTTCCTATTTTGTGACATAGTATTTGTTTGCACACCCAAAGAAAGGAAGAAGATAGCTATGGATATTTTCCTCTACTAGAAGGAAATATGAATATTATCTTTGGCAGTCACAGGATTCTTTCAGGTAGATCTAGCTCTAACCAGTAGTTTGAGAATTCTGACATAGGTTAATTACAGCATTGATGTCTGCCATTACTTTGCCTTTTGGTGATAACTTCACATTTGATATCCTCTCATACTGTCCAGAATTACCTAAATACTCTCAACCCAAGTCTTCCTTCTCTTTCAATGCACTCTACTCAGTTTCCTTCATTTCCTGTATTAACCTGTCCTCGGCTAGCTGTTACCACCTCCAGGAATAGTAATCATTTAGTAAATCAATAACTAGTAAATAAAATCGTCTGGATAGAGGGTGAACACTAAAATAAAATTAATGATAAAATGAGGGTCATGTGGAAGCATGTTTTTGTGTGTGCCTGTGCACATGTGAGGAAGGCCTTCCACATAGCACTGATTTCTACAAATAGAGACATACTAACAAGGAAGGCTGCTCTTGTATCTAACTCGCGGCAATTTAGAAGAAATTTATCTTGAAAGGATACTCCAGGATTCTTTAAAGAACTCGAAGGCTGACATAGTCTAGAATTTAGTAATAGTCATAGACAATTTTTAGCTTAATTTGAGCCCTCATGTTAGAATTTAGTTTCATTTATTTCTCTTCATTGTTCATTGGAAATATGGCATGAATGTATCTTTCATATACCTGATGAGCCTTATTACACAATATTCTTATAATCCACTAATCTAAAGGAAATGTCATACGGTTTCTAACACCAACACATGCAAGCAAATGGAATGTAACTTAAAGAATGTTATTTTCCTTGGCATAATAATGTTACCATTCTCTGCAAATTTAGAAAAACTACAGAACTCTGATCTCTTTTCTCTTATATTGTATCTCTCACTCAGACTACCAGATCAGCCTTTCAATTAACCTCCTGTTTCCAGTCTTCACTATTTCACTGCATCCTTCAGCCTACCATCAAAAATGCACATTAAATCATGCCCTTGTATTATGCCCAAACCTGTGATGATTTTCTACTACCTGTCATACAGTTGATACTTCTTGTCATGGGATTCATGATGTACTTTTCAACTTCATTTTAATAATTTTTAGAAAAATTTTTTAGTCTAATTGGGGCAATAAGTCACATATATAAATCACTATAGTACAAGATTATAAATTTATATATGCAACAAGAAGTAAAATTCAATTTATTCTCCGAACATATATTTAGGATCTAGTCCCTGTTTCCCTTGAGAATTCTCTAATATAGCTGTAGGCTAAACAAAGAGATGTTCACCAAATCAGAATGTAAAACAGAATATGATGTTTACAAAGTTTTGGACAGTCTGTCAAAGAAAATAACTATTAATGAAAACAGAAACAGAGTGATCTTGGAAAATGGGGTATGTTGGGAGCCGGTCCGAACCACCAGCCTGATGACACAGTTTGAGCAGTCAGATGGCAGGGACTGCACAGCGGCCTTCCCAGAGGAGCAACCCCAATATCCCTCCTACTCAAAATGTTTCTTTTAGTAAATTTGCTTATTTTGGTTTCAATTCAAGCTGCCCCTTCAGGGAAGAGGCCATATCCAAGTCTCCTTGAAAATTTTGGTTACTGGCAGTAAAGGAAATTGGAAAAAACCACTACTGCCCTTGAGACTACTCTTCAATGATGGGAAAGTGAGACCCCATGAGAACTGGACCCAAGTTTATGGGAAAAAGGATATGGAAATTTTACCTGGTTCGAAGTTCTTTCCCCCGCCCCTATGTGGCCTCCAAATAACATATTCAGTGATTAATGGCGACAGCTGGGTACAGAGAACAAATGATATTCTTTGGTTAGCCTGCCAAAGAACAACCTGGCAAACTATAAAACAAATGAGAAGAGGGCATTACCTAACTCCAGATCAGAAAAATATCCATTGTAAGTCTTACTGAAAATGGGTCCATAAAATTTGTCCCTGCCTGCCAAAAAGTCATCGTGTTCTTTTAGAGAGAGCCTCCTTCTTTCCTACCGGAGATGAAGAATGGGAGCATAGCTATGAAAGAATGAGGGCCTTACATAAAAATAATAGAATACTGAACTTTAGATAGTCATCTGTAAAGAAACCAAGAGTCTGGCACCTACCTAACCTTTGTAAGATTTTCTGGCTGCAATAACTAAAAACAAAGTTTACTTAGAAACAAATTAATTGCTAAGACCTGCCAAATGATGTAATCTCATTCTCCAAACTCTTGTATCCGTGATATGTGTCAATTAAATGATTAATATCTACACTTTGCTTTATGTAATCAAAGAGTATATAATCAAGCTGCTACTTTTCATTAAAGGCCAGGCTCAGCTTTTGCTAGTGTCTGTGTCCTCACTCATTCATTCAGTCGCCGACACCTTTCATCCTTCAGGGACTCCTGGACTCGCTGGAGCTCAACTCTGGCAGGGGAATTTAAACTGGTCTTTAAGAAATGAGAAGGGTTTACTTGATGATGATGGCAGAAAAGAGATTAGCCATGGTAAGAGATAATATGGGCCTGAACTAAGGTAGTGACAGTATGAATATAAAGGTGAGGACAAATGTGTGGCCCATTTCTGAGGTAGCATCATTAAGACTTTTAGCTGATAGGAGAGATGAGGGAGAAGGAGATGCCAAAGCTGATAGGGAATTCTGTCCTGGCCAATTGGCTGCTTCACGAACAATGATGCTTCACCACATGAGGAAGAGAGGGTTTGGTGAAGAAATGAGCTGAGTCTGGGCTATCTGTAGGTTGTACAAGTGGTGCCCAGTGGGCAGATGGGATTACATGGTCCGTGGTAGGGTTAGAAATCTAGGGAGATTAGGTACTGCAATGGGGTCTTAATGCAGCATGAGAGCGCTGCAAAGCCTAAGGCTGGGAGGGAGGCAATCAAGGGGAGGAAGGATATGCTGCAAGCCAAGTAGAAATAACTCAAAGACTAACACATCTAAGTCATCAAATTCTCTCACTCTGTATGTTTGGAGCAGAAAAAGAGAAAGAATCCATGAGAATGTTAAATCCAACTGTGTCCTGTGTCTGCCTGCAGCTCAAAACAAATTTAAAGTGATTTCAGAGATTACCTAGTGTATGTTTTCCCCCTACCTCTTCTCTCCATTAATGTAGAAAATTGTGACTTAGTTCTACTATAATTATTTGATGCAGTGTAACAGATATCACTCTAATTCCCAGATATTATAGTGATTCAGCCTATTTTTCCAGAGGACAAACAACATTGCAAACACCCCAAAATGTGAATCTCCAGTACCAATTCAAAACATAAAAAAATCAAGAGAAAAATTCTGATATGAGTTAAAAGCTGTAGGAAGTTTGCTGTGCTTCTGAAAGCCATTCCCTTGAACACCATGTCTATTATCGCATATGTGTCTTGCAGAACACTGCTGGAAGAAACATAATGCTTCAGGCCCTACTCTTAAGAGACAAGACCTCAATTAAGTTGAAAATGCAGGCAAGAAACTTCTTTTGTAATAAAATTAGAGCATGCCATGTTTTAAATCAAGAACAATAAAATTGGGGTTGTTCCTCTCTAGCTCCTAAGGTTTATGACACTAGCTGCTCTTTGGTATCAGTGAGGGGAGAGATAGTGCAGGTAAAGTTTGTGGGGAAAATACTTAAACAGGCTCTATGAACAAGGTGAAGGCTGTTTCAGTTATCTCACTCCCTGGTGTATAAGGCCATATACACTTCAGTTACACACCTATATTTTGTACAACTGCCCGACTGAGACCCTTCCGTTACTGAAAGGAAAGGTTATTTATTATTACCTCTTTGCCTTTGTTCATATCATTCTCTGCTGAGAATGGCCTGCTCTCTGATTACTTATCTGTTCCTGGGTCAATGACCCCTCCTTCTTCTTTTATCAGGACTTCTTACTCCCTAGAGGGTTTATGAATGGGTTTCAAGAGGGTCTTGAATCCTCTAAAATGTTGTTTGCATTCTTATTAGGAGACAGTCCATAGCTTTTTAATCATATTATCAAAGACATGGATGAGCTAAAATGGTCAAGAACTAATGTCTTGAAGATTCTGTTTAGCACAGTTGTGGTCTCTGTTGTTGCTGGCTTCCCTAGGCCATAAGTGATTTATCCGTATGGTGGTGGTGTTTCCTCCACAACACAAACTTCCTTACATATAGTAGCTACTTAGTATGTAATAGATTATTGGTCTCTGGGCTACTTGGCACCTGTTCCTGTGTTCCTGTCATCTTAAATAACCACATGTAAACTGTGTTTCACTGTAAAGAATATGATCATTGCACCTACATCATACTTTTATAGTAGTGAGACAACCCAAAAATGATGCAAATTTTGGCTTTGGAAACATTCTCTGTCAATGCATTAGGTTTGCTTCAGTAATGCAATCACCATTCCAGCTAATAAGGGAATTCTTTAGAGAATTCTATTTCTGTGACTCGACTATTATTAACAGACAATTGATTTTTCTGAATATTTTCTGCAATTGGTGTCCTTCAAAATATTTTACCTAACACTTTCTAAAGAACTCCACAGACATAATCCACATATTCCAGTATAATTACATGGTCCATGTTTTTAAATCAGACATTCCAATCACAAAATTATTTAGGAAACAGATCTATAGAAAAGAAAATTAGAAGGAATATGCAACATTTTTACATTGCATAAAGTATCCTTAGAGATTCATATTAAATAACTAGTCAGAATGAGATGCCATTATTTGGTATGGTTTTATAGAGGTAAATTAGGTGAATGTTTGACATGAATTTTGAGGATTACAAAGAACAGAAGGTATGAGGTAAAGACACTGCATATGCAAAGACATAGAAAAACAAATTGTGTTCAGAGAAAATGAGTAGAATAAAGTAAGTTGTAAGATAAGTTAGGGAAAGTAAGAAATTGGGAAATTTGGAGCCTAGGGTACAGTGAGAGAAGACTTTGGATAAGAAGTTTGGATTTTACAAGGTATTTATATGAAGTAAGGAACAGTGTAGGGAAAAAGAAAAAAATTGAAATATATGTTATTTGCAGTTATTACCCATATATTGAGTGTAAAATAATGGAAAAATATGTATCAATCATTAACCAAAGTAAATATCTAGTGTATCTCGATTAACATAAAAAAGAATAGACTTAGAGACAAACAACATTACTGTATCTCCAAAGAGTTATTAAATAGTGAGAAAAGATTCATCAACCATGTAGACACCTAAGAAAACTAGCCTTAAAATGATAAATCCACTATCATAGAGAAAAATTTCAACATATCTTTGTTGATAATTAATAAGTTAAACAGACAAAAGAAATGATGATCTGGGGAACAGAAGTAATGAATTTGTGGACAAGCATAGTTATGTGACCAACAGTTTATGGATAGACATTTCAAGGACCCATGGGATATTTACAAAAACTGATCATGTACTAGGAAATAAGCCTCAACAAAGGCCAGAGAATAGGTATAAGGCATATTACATCTCTGACCACAATACCCATTAATTTAGAAATGAGTGACAAAAATTTACAATGCTCCCACCACCTTGTGGTAATTTTAAAAAATATATGCTGCTGAATAACTCATGAGTTAAAGAAAAGTTCACTTTGAAATAAGTGATAATGAAATAAAATTTACAAAACCTTGTGAGGTACAACAATATCAGAGTTTTCAGATAAACTTATTGCCTAAAATACATTAGAAAAAAATTTAAGTGCTTAAAATTAATATGCTTAAATGCTCATCTTATAATGTTAGAGAAAGAGCAATATAATAAACCCAAGTGGACAGAAATACACAATGAAAATAGGAGCAGATATGCAATAGAGATCCACTACAACTTTGTCATTTAAGACTGACATGATAAAAAGAAAACTTGAAAAGTCAGGGGGATGTAAATCAAGAAAATCAACTAGAAGGTCACTGCAAAAATTCAGACATTAAATCCTCATTGCCCAAACTTTCTCTTATCCTCCAGCCCTCACTCTGACCCACCTGGATATTATTTATTTTCCAACACTTAGCCCAACATCACTGATCTATGAAGTCATCCCTGACTTCTTCTCCAACATTGGCCTGCCTTTGTACTCACATTATTTCCCATACATACTGTACTCCAACTATTGTCTTTCTCTTCCACTAAACTTCCCTTAAGACAGGGACAGGGATTTGATATCTCTGAAATCTGGCACAGTTCCTGTTAAACTTGCACTCAGTAATGTGTCTTGAATTAAGAAATAAAAGAATGAATGATGTGATAAGATCCCTGGATTATTATAATATATACTGATTACTTAAAATGTGTGATACATTCTGCAAAGTGCCTTTCTTGCATTACCTCATTTTATCTTCATAGAATCCTGAAGTAGATACGATTGTTATCTCTACTATACAGATGAGGAAACTGAACAATGGAGGGATTAAGAAACTTTTCCAAGGTCACATAAACAAGTAAGTAAGAGATCTGGTACTCAGCTCAAACTAGCCTGATGTTGAAATGCATGTTTTAAACCACTATGCTATGCTATACTATATCCTGCTCGACTGCTGTAAGTCTTCAGAGATTCACCCAATATTTATTGAATATCTTGAGTATCTTCTATCTGTGTGTGTGTGTGTGTGTGCGTCTATGTGCATGTGTGTATTGTGTGTATATGTGTGTCTTGTGGGAACAGTTTTTAAAAATATGGGCAATATGAAAATGGGTCTTCCCTTCAAGGTGTTCACAATCTAGCAAGGAGACTTATTCATAATCATTTAACTATATAACAGGATAGTAAATTCTCTGAAAGGAATCAACAATGTCTATTAGATTTAATAATGTCTTACATGTGTATAGGGTTTTGTATTTCAAAAATATTTTCATGAACACCTTTTCAAAGTAAGCACAGAAAGAACAAGTTCCTAATGTCTTTGAAGAGATAATCAGCAGGAGTCTGTGGAAAGGCAACACCAGGAGATAATACAAAGATTTAGAATTACGCCAGATTTTTGAAGCTCAGAAATTGAATAGATGTGGTTCACCTAACAGGAACTGGAAATTAAAGCAGTAGTTACAGGAGAACAAAGATGGATTCAATTCATTCCATGATAAAAACAATTTCAATTTCTTTCACTCTTTGTCATAAATCTTATTTTCCAACTTTTCAACTATTGGAATCTTTCCTCTCAAGTCTGATGCTACTTCAAAAGTTTCTAAATTCCTCATGATTCTTAGAAGCCAGAGTTAACATTAGACTACACTCTGGTTGATTATTGATTTACAGTAGGTAAAACCATAAGAACATCTAACTATGTATTGAATATTCACTAGTTGCCAGGAATTCTGTGAAATGTTGTTTACACACATTCTCTCCTTTTGTTCTCATAAAATCACTGTAATGTAGGCAATATAGTCTTCATTTTACATGTGATGAAACTGAGTCATAAATAACTTCCCCATTGGTAAAGAGAGAACAGATATGATTGATCCAGGATTTATACCCAGGTCCAAAATCCCTGCTCTTAGCCATTATTGCTAACATGATTTCATTTTTAAATAAACTATAGTATAATGTTTTATGTTTTGATTTTTTTATATGCAGTATCCATTAAAGTGATTTTAAATCATTTGTATTTGTAAACACGGCTTCCACACTAATCCTTATCTGATTTCAATATTTGGTATAAAAACACATTCCAAATGCTTTTACCCATCTTTATCCTTTGGGTTTAACTGCTTGAATTCTCATCCTATTTTTCTCCAGGATGCTTGCCTTTTGGTATACAGAATAGTGATGATACCTGGCCGAGACTGGTCATGAGGAACATTATTTATGTGACCAAGTACACAGAGACTCCATGTCTTCTACTCACCCAACCTTCCAATGATGTGGTGTTTGAAAGCTTCCAGCACCAATTATAGGAGTGGAAAGGAGATATATTGGAAATGTTGAATAAAGATAAAACTAGAAAAGATAAACTCATCAGATCAAGAAAATAGTGGGAAGTATAACACTGAGGAAGAGACTGGGTGAAATTCACCTTCTTTCTCCCATCCTCTTTTGTTCAACCTATCACAAGACTGAGGTTCAGAACTTCAGTAACAATCAGAGTATAAAACTGAAAGAGCGGGAGTTACTGAGGGCCGTGGGGATGAGCCATTTACTTGTCAGGCACCTTAGATCATGGAAAGCTGGATGTGTCAGCCAAGCTAAGACCCAGAGGAGAGAGAGCGGGGAGTAAGGAACATAAGGTTTGCTACAGGTTTGGCAGAGGGAAGTAAAAGGGTCCGTCAATTTCCTTTCTAGGAATCCGAAGAATATGACTCAGTTGTCCAGTCATTCATTCAATGTATACCAACATGTATTAAATATTAACTGTATAAAGTCATTTTTCTAGAGCAGTGAAGAGACCAAGATGATTAACTTGGCACACAATTTAAGGATTTATGCATTGAAAAAGCCAGATTGCAGCTGATTCCAAAACAAACTTCTCTTTGTTTTGTTTTTTGGTAAATTGCATAAAAGTCCAACACTGCTTTTGACTTCATTCATATCTGATAAAGGTAACATCAAGAGAAGCATTTCTACATTGAAATGATATTTGTTTTTGGAGCTTGAAATGTTTTCCTTCACCTTTGTACAGCCTCCTCTACAATCTAAATACAAGTTACATCTTTAGTTACAAGAATGGGCTGTTTTCCAGAATGGTCAGCAAATGTAAAAGGTGAACTAAAACCTTGGAAAAAATCAAGCTGACTTACAGTTATGGTGACCATATTTGTCTTTCTGTGAATAGAAAATTAGGGCTCCTGGAGGTCTTGGAGCTACAGGACATGTCAATGGTTTATAAAGACAGAAAGCTAGACTACTTGGAGGGCACAGTCTACTAGAGATATTTTGCTGCCCATAAGTGTGCACATACATGATTTGTCTCAAATCTATTCTGCACAGTACATACAACTACTCACATCCCCAGGGAAGAATGATGTAGTGGTTTTCACAGTATTTTCATTTACATTAGCTGTTAATTAAATGCTCAGGCTGGATGACGGCTTTTCGGTGAGTAATATGTGAGCTAAAAGAACATACAGGAATACTGGAACTTTACAACTAGAGTAGTTATTAGATAAAGCAGTTTATCTGACTTGCCGAGGATCACTTAGGAAGTATTAGACACAGGATTAATAACCATTAATTATCACATATCTTATGAAAGAAGCATTGTTTCAGTGTGTAATCTTCCCAAACCTTTAAATATATATTTCCTGCACACACTATCATTAGTTTGGGCCCCCAACAAAAAAGAAAATCAAATAATATTCCATTTTTTTTTACAATTTAAAGTCAGAATTTCTATAAATTGAACTTCTCCTAACAAAATCCACTGCTGATTTTTCTAAATTTTCCATTTACTGTGTACCTCTGATAATTTTCTATGCATGCTGATAGCTCACATAATCTGTTTGTGTTTTCTGCTTGTTTGTAATTCATTTTCCCCCTCTCATATATTGCAACAATATCCAGCAAAATATAATACACTTCATTTATATGCCAAACAACAGTAATTTTGCTGCTCCTAATGGTTATCTTTTATTTTCATGATGCCTGGCATTTTTTTTTTTTTTGAGAGGGCATCTCTCATATTTATTGATCAAATGGTTGTTAACAACAATAAAATTCAGTATAGGGGGGTCAATGCTCAATGTACAATCATTAATCCATCTCAAGCCTAATTCTCGTCAGTCTCCAATCTTCTGAAGCATAACGAACAAGTTCTTACATGGTGAACGAATTCTTACAGAGTGAATAAATTCTTACATGGTGAACAGTACAAGGGCAGTCATCACAGAAACTTTCGGTTTTGATCATGCAATATGACCTATAAACCATCAGGTCACATATGAATATTCATTTGATTTTTGTACTTGATTTATATGTTGATCCCACATTTCTCCTATTATTATTATTATTTTTATTTTTAATAAAATGCTGAAGTGGTAGGTAGATGCAAGATAAAGGTAGAAAACATAGTTTAGTGCTGTAAGAAGGCAAATATAGATGATCAGATGATCAGGTGTGTGCCTATGGACTAAGTATTAATCCAGGCTAGACCAGGGCAGCAAGACATCCACGGATGCAGAAGATTTCTCTCAAAGCAGGGGGGGTGAGGTTCTGAGCCTCACCTCTGTTGATCCCCAAATTCTCACCTGATGGCCCCCCTGCGACTGTGCCTGTCTTAGGTTGTTCCTCCCTTGAGGAATCTTACCCGTCTCTGGCTAACCAGTCATCTTCCGGGGCCATACAGGGAAATGTAAAGTTGGTAAGTGAGAGAGAAGCCATATTGTTTGCAAAGGTTAGCTTTTTACTTCTTTGAAGATTTATGCCCTGTGGCTTCTATGCCCAGCACTTGTCTCGAGGTATCTTTACCACCTGGAGGAATTATGATACTCGGTAAATTCGATATGAGGCACGAATTCTATTTAAGGGTTGTAATTAGGAAGGAAGAAGAAAAGCTATAGATGTAGCATATGAAGGAAACTTGGGAGGATTGATTATTTCTTTGACATATCTTCTTGTATAGTACCTTAAGTATGTATAGGTTTTAAACTACTAACTAATTTGCACACACATATTAACATAATAGGAATACGGTGACATAAACAAAGCAAATCTATAATTGCCAGCCATCTCCAGTGAAGCCAAGAAAACCATTTAGGCACCCTAGGCATTTGTGAAAATTTATCTATGATATGATGGATATTGTCCAACTGTACTTGAACCATCAGACAAATCAAAGCAGCCCATTTCTGGGATCTGTTCACATCCCATATGTTCTTTTAACCATAGATAGTCTATAGTCATGAGATTTTGGGGTGCTACAACTTGCACCCCTCCCAACTCCTGGTTGAGTTCCAACAGTACAGATCCAGTCAAATTCGTTGTCTCACTGTATGCACATGCCAGCCTAGACATCTCCCTCCTCCTTCTTATGGCAAGTCCAGGAGACGGTGGGCTGGATGCAGCCACAACCGCAGCATCGTCCGGATCCCTGTGGAGGCTTTTTGATGATCATCCCCCGGCACGAGTCCTCCAGAGAGTGCTGATGCCGGAAGCTCCTCCTCATATCGTATCTTAGTTCATTTTCTGGGTATCCAAGCTAGGCCTTGATCTTCTGCGTAGAAACAAACAGACCCTTTGCCCACACTTTGACATGCCCTCTATACCACTGTGAACTCATTGGAGGTCAGCATACAGTAACTGCTTTTTTTTTTTTTTTTTTAATTAAGAGAAAGGAATATTATCAGAAAAGAGTACCTCCATAGCTGATCATCTGACACCCTTTAAGTGATCAACATTAAGGATATTTAAAGCATGCGTTGATCTTTGATTTACCAATAGTTTTATCCTGTTAAGGAGTAATCCCCCTTTTCTTTCTTTCTTTCTTTTTTTTTTTAAAATTTTTAATCTACACTTACCTGAAGAATACTATGTTTACTATGCTCTCCCCTATATCAGGTCCCCCCTAACAACCACATTACGGTTACTGTCCATCAGCTTAGCAAAATGTGGTAGAGTCACTACTTGTCCTCTCTGTGTTGTGCAGCCCACCCTCCCCTTTCTCCCTCCCCCTCATGCATGCTAATCTTAATACCCCCCTTCTTCTTCCCCCCCCCTTATCCCTCCCTGCCCACCCATCCTCCCCAGATCCTTTCCTTTTGGTACCTGTTAGTCCATTTTTGGGTTCTGTAATTCTGCTGCTGTTTTGTTGCTTCAGTTTTTCCTTTGTTCCTATACTCCTCAGATGAGTGAAATCATTTGGTATTTCTCTTTCTCCGCTTGGCTTATTTCACTGAGCATAATACTCTCCAGCTCCATCCATGTTGCTGCAAATGGTTGGATTTTTCCACTTCTTATGGCTGAGTAGTATTCCATTGTGTATATGTACCACATCTTCTTTATCCATTCATCTACTGATGGACATTTAGGTTGCTTCCAATTCTTGGCTATTGTAAATAGTGCTGCGATAAACATAGGAGTGCATCTGTCTTTCTCAAACTTGATTGCTGCGTTCTTAGGGTAAATTCCTAGGAGTGGAATTCCTGGGTCAAATGGTAGGTCTGTTTTGAGCATTTTGATGCACCTCCATACTGCTTTCCACAATGGTTGAACTAATTTACATTCCCACCAGCAGTGTAGGAGGGTTCCCCTTTCTCCACAGCCTCGCCAACATTTGTTGTTGTTTGTCTTTTGGATGGCAGCTATCCTTACTGGTGTGAGGTGATACCTCATTGTAGTTTTAATTTGCATTTCTCTGATAATTAGCGATGTGGAGCATCTTTTCATGTGTCTCTTGGCCATCTGTATTTCTTTTTTGGAGAACTGTCTGTTCAGTTCCTCTGCCCATTTTTTAATTGGGTTATTTGTTTTTTGTTTGTTGAGGCGTGTGAGCTCTTTATATATTCTGGACGTCAAGCCTTTATCAGATCTGTCATTTTCAAATATATTCTCCCATACTGTAGGGTTCCTTTTTGTTCTATTGATGGTGTCTTTCGCTGTACAGAAGCTTTTCAGCTTAATGTAGTCCCACTTGCTCATTTTTGCTGTTGTTTTCCTTGCCCGGGGAGATATGTTCAAGAAGAGATCACTCATGTTTATATCTAAGAGGTTTTTGCCTATGTTTTTTTCCAAGAGTTTAATGGTTTCGTGACTTACATTCAGGTCTTTGATCCATTTTGAGTTTACCTTTGTATATGGGGTTAGACAATGGTCCAGTTTCATTCTCCTACATGTAGCTGTCCAGTTTTGCCAGCACCATCTGTTGAAGAGACTGTCATTTTGCCATTGTATGTCCATGGCTCCTTTATCAAATATTAATTGACCATATATGTTTGGGTTAATTTCTGGGGTCTCTAATCTGTTCCACTGGTCTGTGGTTCTGTTCTTGTGCCAGTACCAAATTGTCTTGATTACTATGGCTTTGTAGTAGAGCTTGAAGTTGGGGAATGAGATCCCCCCTACTTTATTCTTCTTTTTTAGGATTGCTTTGGCTATTCGGGGTCTTTGGTGTTTCCATATGAATTTTTGAATTATTTGTTCCAATTCATTGAAGAATGTTGCTGGTAATTTGAGAGGAATTGCATCAAATTTGTATATTGCTTTGGGCAGGATGGCCATTTTGACGATATTAATTCTTCCTAGCCATGAGCATGGGATGAGTTTCCATTTATTAGTGTCCCCTTTAATTTCTCTTAAGAGTGACTTGTAGTTTTCAGAGTATAAGTCTTTCACTTCCTTGGTTAGGTTTATTCCTAGGTATTTTATTCTTTTTGATGTAATGGTGAATGGAATTGTTTTCCTGATTTCTCTTTCTATTGATTCGTTGTTAGTGTATAGGAAAGCTACAGATTTCTGTGTGTTGATTTTGTATCCTGCAACTTTGCTGTATTCCGATATCAGTTCTAGTAGTTTTGGAGTGGAGTCTTTAGGGTTTTTTATGTACAGTATCATATCATCTGCAAATAGTGACAGTTTAACTTCTTCTTTACCAATCTGGATTCCTTGTATTTCTTTGTTTTGCCTGATTGCCGTGGCTAGGACCTCCAGTACTATGTTAAATAACAGTGGGGAGAGTGGGCATCCCTGTCTGGTTCCCGATCTCAGTGGAAATGCTTTCAGCTTCTCGCTGTTCAGTATAATGCTGGCTGTGGGTTTATCATATATGGCCTTTATTATGTTGAGGTACTTGCCCTCTATTCCCATTTTGCTGAGAGTTTTTATCATGAATGGATGTTGAATTTTGTTAAATGCTTTTTCAGCATCTATGGAGATGATCATGTGGTTTTTGTCTTTCTTTTTGTTGATGTGGTGGATGATGTTGATGGATTTTCGAATGTTGTACCATCCTTGCATCCCTGGGATGAACCCCACTTGGTCATGGTGTATGATCCTTTTGATATACTGTTGAATTCTGTTTGCTAATATTTTATTGAGTATTTTTGCATCTACATTCATCAGGGATATTGGTCTGTAATTTTCTTTTTTGGTGGGGTCTTTTCCTGGTTTTGGTATTAGGGTGATGTTGGCTTCATAGAATGAGTTTGGGAGTATTCCCTCTTCTTCTATTTTGTGAAACACCTTAAGGAGAATGGGTATTATGTCTTCTCTGTGTGTCTGATAAAATTCCGAGGTAAATCCGTCCGGCCCCGGGGTTTTGTTCTTGGGTAGTTTTTTGATTACTGTTTCAATTTCTTTGCTTGTAATTGGTTTGTTTAACTTTTGTGTTTCTTCCTTGGTCAGTCTTGGGAGGTTGTATTTTTCTAGGAAGTTGTCCATTTCTTCTAGGTTTTCCAGCTTGTTGGCATATAGGTTTTCATAGTAGTCTTTAATAATTCTTTGTATTTCTGTGGAGTCTGTCGTGATTTTTCCATTCTCATTTCTGATTATGTTGATTTGTGTTGACTCTCTTTTTCTCTTAATAAGTTGGGCTAGAGGCTCATCTATTTTGTTTATTTTCTCAAAGAACCAGCTCTTGGTTTCGTTGATTTTTGCTATTGTTTTATTCTTCTCAATTTTGTTTATTTCTTCTCTGATCTTTATTATGTCCCTCCTTCTGCTGACTTTAGGCCTCATTTGTTCTTCTTTTTCCAGTTTTAATAGTTGTGATGTTAGACTATTCATTTGGGATTGTTCTTCCTTCTTCAAGTGTGCCTGGATTGCTATATACTTTCCTCTTAAGACTGCTTTCGCTGCATCCCACAGAAGTTGGGGCTTAGTGTTGTTGTTGTCATTTGTTTCTATATATTCCTTGATCTCTATTTTGATTTGTTCATTGATCCATTGATTATTTAGTAGCATGTTGTTAAGCCTCCATGTGTTTGTGAGCCTTTTTGTTTTCTTTGTAGAATTTATTTCTACTTTCATACCTTTGTGGTCTGAAAAATTGGTTGGTAGAATTTCAATATTGTGGAATTTACTGAGGCTCTTTTTGTGAGCTAGTATGTGGTCTATTCTGGAGAATGTTCCATGTGCACTTGAGAAGAATGTATATCCTGTTGCTTTTGGATGTAAAGTTCTATAGATGTCTATTAGGTCCATCTGTTCTAGTGTGTTGTTCAGTGCCTGTGTGTCTTTACTTATTTTCTGCCCGGTGGATCTATCCTTTGGGGTGAGTGGTGTGTTGAAGTCTCCTACAATGAATGCATTGCAGTCTATTTCCCTCTTTAGTTCTGTTAGTATTTGCTTCACATATGCTGGTGCTCCTGTATTGGGTGCATATATATTTAGAATGGTTATATCCTCTTGTTGGACTAAGCCCTTTATCATTATGTAGTGGCCTTCTTTATCTCTTGTTACTTTCTTTGTTTTGAAGTCTATTTTGTCTGATATTAGTACTGCAACCCCTGCTTTCTTCTCACTGTTGTTTGCCTGAAATATGTTTTTCCATCCCTTGACTTTTAGTCTATGCTTATCTTTGGGTTTAAGGTGAGTTTCTTGTAAGCAGCATATAGATGGGTCTTGCTTTTTTATCCATTCTATTACTCTATGTCTTTTGATTGGTGCATTAAGTCCATTTACATTTAGGGTGACTATTGAAAGATATGTACTTATTGCCATTGCAGGCTTTAGGTTCGTGGTTACCAAAGGTTCAAGGTTAGCTTCTTTAGTATCTTACTGCCTAACTTAGCTCGCTTATTGAGCTGTTATATACACTGTCTGGAGAGTCTTTTCTTCTCTCCCTTCTTATTCCTCCTCCTCCATTCTTCATATGTTGTGTGTTTTGTTCTGTGCTCTTTTTAGGGGTGCTCCCATCTAGAGCAGTCCCTGTAGGATGCCCTGTAGAGGTGGTTTGTGGGAAGCAAATTCCCTCAGCTTTTGCTTGTCTGGGAATTGTTTGATCCCACCATCATATTTAAATGATAGTCGTGCTGGATACAGTATCCTTGGTTCAAGGCCCTTCTGTTTCATTGCATTAAGTATATCATGCCATTCTCTTCTGGCCTGTAGTGTTTCTGTTGAGAAGTCTGATGTTAGCCTGATTGGTTTTCCTTTATAGGTGACCTTTTTCTCTCTAGCTGCCTTTAAAACTCTTTCCTTGTCCTTGATCCTTGCCATTTTAATTATTATGTGTCTTGGTGTTGTCCTCCTTGGATCCTTTCTGTTGGGGGTTCTGTATAATTCCATGGTCTGTTCGATTATTTCCTCCCCCAGTTTGGGGAAGTTTTCAGCAATTATTTCTTCAAAGGCACTTTCTATCCCTTTTCCTCTTTCTTCCTCTTCTGGTATCCCTATAATATGAATGTTTTTCCTTTTGTATTGGTCACATATTTCTCTTAGTGTTGTTTCATTCCTGGAGATCCTTTTATCTCTCTCTATGTCAGCTTCTATACGTTCCTGTTCTCTGGCTTCTATTCCTTCAATGGCCTCTTGCATCTTATCCATTCTGCTTATAAATCCTTCCTGGGATTGTTTCACTTCTGTGATCTCTTTCCTGACATCTGTGATCTCCTTCCGGACTTCATCCCACTGCTCTTGCATTTTTCTCTGCATCTCATCCCATTGCTCTTGCATTTTTTTCTGCATCTCTGTCAGCATGTTCATGATTTTTATTTTGAATTCTTTTTCAGGAAGACTAGTTAGGTCTGTCTCCTTCTCAGGTGTTGTCTCTGTGATCTTTGTCTGCCTGTAGTTTTGCCTTTTCATGGTGATAGAGATAGTTTGCAGAGCTGGTACAAGTGACCGCTGGAAGAGCTTCCCTTCTTGTTGGTTTGTAGCCTTTTCCTGGGAGAACAGCGACCTCTAGTGGCTTGTGCTGGGCAGCTGTGCGCAGACAGGGCTTCTGCTTCCTGCCCAGTTGCTTTGGGGCTTATCTCCGCTGTTGCTGTGGGCTTGGCCTGGCTGGGGCTGTTCCTCCAAAATGGTGGAGCCCCGTTGGAGGGGGAGCAGCCAGGAGACTATTTATCTCCGTAAGGGGCCTCTGTGCTCCCTGCTGCCCAGGGGGTTAGAGTGCCCAGAGATCCCCAGATTCCTTGCTTCTGGTCTAAGTGACCTGTCCTGCCCCTTTAAGATTTCCAAAAAGCACTCTCCAAACCAAAACAACAGCAGCAACAATGAGAGAGGGAACAGAAACAAAGAGAAAAAAAAAAGGAAAAAACAAGCGATTTTTTTTTTTTTTTTTTTTTGTCCTCAGGTGCCGGTCCCAGGCACCCGCTCACTGGTCCTGCTGCCCTGTCTCCGTAGCACCAGGGTCCCTGTCCTTTCAAGGCTTCCAAAAAGCACCCACCCACCGGTCCCGCAGGGAAGGAACGCTCAATATTCTTTGTCCTCAGGCACTGGTCCCACGCACCCGCTCACCAGTCCCGCCGCCCTGCCTCCCTAGCACCGGGGTCCCTGTCCCTTCAAGGCTTCCAAAAAGCACTCGGCAAAAAGAGAGAAAAAAAAGGGGAAAAACGCGCGATTTCTTCCGTCCTCAGGTGCTGGTCTCAGGCACCCACCCACCGGTCCCACAGGGAAAAATGCGGGATATTCTTTGTCCTCAGGTGCCGGTCCCAGGCACCCGCTCACCAGTCCCGCCGCCCTGCCTCCCTAGCACCGGGGTCCCTGTCCCTTTTAGGCTTCCAAAAAGCACTCGCAGAAAAGAGAAAAAAAAAAGGGGAAAAACGCGTGACCTCCTCCGTCCTCAGGCACCGGTCTCAGGCACCCGCCCCCAGGTCTCGCAGGGAGAAACGCGGGATATTCTTTGTCCTCCGGCGCCGTTCTCAGGCACCTCCTCACCGGTCCCGCCACCCTGCCTCCCCAGCAACGGGGGCCCGTCCCTCTAAGGCTTCCAAAAAGCGCTCGCCAAAAAAAAAAAAAAAAAAACCGCTCCGGTTTCTCTCCACCCGCCGGGAGCCGGGGGGAGGGGCGCTCGGGTCCCGCCGGGCTGGGGCTTGTATCTTACCGCCTTCACAAGGCGCTGGGTTCTTGCAGGTGTGGATGTGGTCTGGATGTTGTCCTGTGTCCTGTGGTCTCTATTTTAGGAAGATTTTTCTTTGTTATATTTTCATAGCTCTATGTGTTTTTGGGAGGAGATTTCCACTGCTCTACTCACGCCGCCATCTTGGCTCCGCCCCCGATGCCTGGCATTTTTATGTAATTCTAACATAATCTCAGAGCACTAAATAAATAATATTATTCCTGATTCCCAGAGAGAAATGACAACTACAGTAAGCTTAATATTCAGAAGCATTAGTCTTATCTCTAGAAAAAAATGCTAAGGAAAATTTCCAGATATTCAAACGACATACAATGTACTTTGTGAAGTAAAAACACTTCCCTCCCCCTTCCCTGACCCCTGCTTCTATCTCCAAACTGTGACTTATGCCAGGTTCAAGAAGAGAACTGAGCTGTAGCTTGTATCCTACATAAAGCTGTCAATACCAACACTGTCTCTGAGACTGTCTACACACAAAGAAGTAGGATGGAAATTAGTTCTTTGAAATTTTAAATAGGATTTTACTGTTTTAATGCCATCAAATAATCAGTTTTAATTTACCTTTAAGCCTATTTTTGAAGACTAATGCTTAGATTGATACATAGAAGCAAGGCTGGGATAATTCCTTAGCAAACTTTGCTGCCCCCCAGGTGGAGCACACAGAATTATGTAGAACAACATGACTCTGGTGAAGATATGCAATTAATCACCACCATCTTTTTCAAAGCTCTGCAAGTGCTTATATCTGTAGGCTAATGATGGCCTCATATCTAACTCCATGCTTCTGCTTATCTTTTTACATATATTTTACTTTGTAAAACCAAAACATGGGCACTACTTTGAAAAACTAGAGCAAGAAACTGCATTACAGATAAGACTACTTGTTGCCTTGTCAGAGTCTATCACTGAGTGAAAGCAATAAAACTACCATATTTAAAAAAATTTTAATAGAAAACTGAAGTAGAGAAATGATGTTAGGAAAGTAACAATCTGTAGTCATAGGTAGAGAATCTTTTTCTTAAAAAATGATAGAATGGACAAAAATAATTAAGATTACAGAGGAAGTGAATAACAGAGATCAAAAGATTGATTTTATAGTTGTATTACTTCGAGAATATCAGAAAGCACAGTTTTCAGATACCTGAGGAACATTTATAAAATTTAACCATGATAAAAGCTACCGAGGAAACTAGAAATCAAACAAAAAGTAGAGGGTAAATAAACTGTCCAGTAAAAAATTAAAAATAAACAATACAACAAACAAACCACACTCTGGTATGTAACTCCTGGCTTAAAAAAGAAGTAAAAATTTAAAAGCCATACAATTTAGAAAAAAATGTTAGCTAAGATATTATGTATCACAATTTGTTGAATGCAGTGAAAACGGCATTCAGAGGAATTTTTAGAGCCTTAGAGGACCAAAGCCTTAGAGGACCAAAAGGAATGAAAATAAATGAAGCACTCAAATAAACAATTCTTAAAAATAATCACAAAATAACACAATAGAAACAAATAAGTAAAGAAAAAGCATGAATTAATGAAAGAAAACAAATGTGAATTTTGTCAATAAAATCAAATGCTGATTATTTTAAAAAAAATGAAGTGACCTATTGTCGAGTCTGATTAAAAACAAGAAAGATAAAACCACAAATAAGCAACATTTGGAAGAAAAAAATGACCATAATTAGAAAGGTTAAATTATTAAAGACTATTATATACATCTTCATACAGTATATTTTCTAGTTAAATAGATATGTGAATATAGTAATGGAGATATAGGTCATAGATAAAGGTGTCAAAATGTCTGAAAGTATATATAGCAAAATGTTAACAGGGATTACATAACAGAGAGGAAAGAGAGTTCGAAGGGATGAAAAGGAACTTTTGTGCTTCTGTAGCACTGGAAGAAAACCACACGAACATGTACTCATGTATTGCTTATACATACTGATTCTATTGAAATAGTGGAGAAAAATGATATGCTTCTTTGGAGACAGTAATTGTCAGATGTTGTTAGTACATAGGTTACTGAAGCAAAACCAAAGAAACTGCTCACACCAGACAACAAAACAAACAAAATTACTTTTGGTTTCCAGTCCAGCCTAGAAAATGCTTAGGTTAAACTGTCACTTCCATTGCCACAAAAAACAAGCAGAAAAACCTGGGGGGATGTGTAACCATAGGTCGAGGACTTGTTGATTCTAATGGTGCCAAGAGGATACAGGTGCCAGAAGCCAGGCGTCTGTGGCCATTGTTTCTAGGAACAGTTTCCAGTGGAGAGAGGGGTCCATCTCAGCGTGTGGTGAGGAGGTCACGTGAGGGTGAGGGATCTTCTGTGGCCAGAAGCTGGTAGTTCCTGAGTAAAAGCTGGTTGAAAGCTTGATTAGAGATTTTTCCGACTTGGGATTTGATGAACTTTATTATACAGGGTAAGAAGAGACAGGCAAGGAGAATGATTATTATGGGGCCTGCAATGGGCCAGAGCCAGGTAAGGAGGGGGTTTGTTAGTATTAAAGAGAGTGGGTTGGAATTGGAAGCAGAGTGGAGGCTGGAGGCAAGGTCGGTGAGTTTGGTAATGTCAGTTTCTACAATGCCAGATTCGTTGATGTAATAGCAGCACTCTTCTCGAAGGAAGACGCAGGTGCCGCCCTTTTCGGCTCTAAGCAGATCTAAGGCCCGCCGGTTTTGAAGGATGACTTTAGCAAGTGAAGTGACCTGTCTTTGGAGAGAGGCTAGGGAATCAGCAGTGGATGTCAGGGCTCTCTCAAGTTGGCGTTGAGATCTCTAATTGCCCATAGAGAGTGACCCAAGGCTCCTCCCGAAAACCCTGCCCCAGTGGCTGAGGTGGTCAAAGAGATACCGACCATGATGGGAAAGAAAGCAGCCTTTTTTGTGCACGAGGGCAAGGGAGGTTGGAGCTCAAGAAATTCTGCCCTGCTGTAAAGTGTAAGCTGTGGGATTAGGGTGACGAGAATGCAGGGTGTGCTGGAGTTGGGCGGCAGTGAGTTGAAAAGACTGCCATTACACTAAAAGAAGTGTCCCAGTTGCATCAAAGTCTTAGAGCCAGAGGTAGGGGTGTAGATAGAGAGGCAGTGAAGTGCGCTGGAGGGGGGTGGAGTTGGGCCTACACAGTGGTGGATGGTGAGATTACCTGCGTATTCTGGTTCTCATAGGGTTATGTCTGCCAGGGGGAGGAAGGGTTGTCCTTCTGCATGGAAGGAGTAGTTGGAAATATTAAGGGGCACTGCGGCCAGCAGTGGGCACTGTAGTGAGGCACACAAGAATCAATTGGCGGTGTTGAGGGTGTGGTTGAGAAAGATGGTGGTGTCTTGAATGAGCTGTAACCAAGAGTAGGAGGAATAAGAAGATGAAGAGGCGCCATCAAGAGTTTGGATAATGACTTTTTCGGAAAGTCCGATATCTGATGCAACTTGAGAGATCTGGGAGTGAGAGGGAACATACTCTCGAGAGATATGAAGGGTACCGTGGGGGGTCGAGGATCCCCCATAGTAAACTGAGGCTGTGACCTGGAGGCCCATCGAGAGTCCCAGGGATCTGGGATTGATAAGGAGAATGAGCCATTGGGATATTTCAAGAAACGGTTGGAGGAGTAATACTGTGGGTACTGGAAGTCACCCATGTAGTGAATGGCACAAGACCAGTAGGGACATCACCCGTACGTGTCTGGCCATCACGTGCAATAGGCTTGTTTTTGGTCATAGAGGAAGCAGAGGTAGGGAGAATAAAGGTAGCTGCTAGTAAACACTTCGGTGGAGGGAGAAAAATGGAGGTATAAAGGCTCAGAGCAGCCTTTCAGAGGGCAGTCTGATTTGGCAATGAGGGCAGTAACTTTTGTTTGATGCTGTGTCTAAGTCTGTCTGACTTTGAATCGCTATATAAAGGAGGCTCGGGTGGCAGGGAAGACAATAGGAATGAGGGGGAAAAAGTGAGAGAGTAGTAAAGGAGGAAAAAGTCATGATTCGGGTATAGATGGCAAAGGGGGTGAACGGGATTTTGGAGGAAAGATGACAGTAAGGTCAGGAGTCTGGAGGGAGGGAGAGTTTGTAAACTTTTGTAGGTTAAGATATCTTTTAGGTGATGTGGGGGCAGAATGGTAAGGGGCGCCCTGAATGTCAGTTTATGAGCTTCCTTCTGCAAGAGCTGTCCAGCGGCTAATGCCCGTAGGCAGGGGGCCCATCCCCGAACTATGGGGTCTAATTGCTTGGAGAGATAAGCTACTGGGGCAAAGAATGGGCCATAATATTGGCCTAGGGCTCCAAGAGCTTGACTGGACCTCTCATGAATGTATAATGAGAAGGGCTTTGACAAATCAGGAAGATGGAGAGCTGGGCTTCCACAAGGGCTTGACGGAGCTTAATGAAGGAGTGTCAGGGTGAGGATGATAATGGTTCTTCAGGAGGGCCCTTGCTGAGGTCGTATAGGGGTCTTGCCAACAGGGATAAGTTAGGATCCATGCTCTAAAATACCCAGCCAGGCCTAGAAAGGAACGGATTTCTGTCTTGGTTTTGGGAACAGGCAGGTCAGAGAGGAGCCGTTTTCTGTCTAAGGTAATGGACTTTCTTTGTTGAGATAGAAGGAATCCGAGGTAAGTAACAGAAGGGGAAGAGATTTGAGCTTTGACGGGGGATACCCGGTAACCTCTGGAAGCTAGAAGGTTAAGTAGGGAGGCAGTGTCAAGTTGAGACTGTTCCCACAAGGGACTGCAGAGTAGAAGATCATCCACATATTGTAATAAGGTGGACTCGGAGTGATCATGATGAAACTGTTTGAGGTCCTGAGCTAAGACTTGTCCAAAAATATGGGGACTATCTCGGAAGCCTTGTGGCAAAACTGTCCAAGTGAGTTGTTCAGAATGTCTTGTGTATGGGTCTGTCCAGGTGAAGGTGAAAAAATCTTGGGAGGAGGGGTCTAGAGGGATAGAAAAAATGCATCCTTGAGATCTAGGACTCAGAAGTGGGATGCCGAGGCAGGGATCTGCGATAAAAGGGTCTATGGATTTGGAACTAAGGGATGGATAGGGACAACAGCCATGTTGATGAGGTGAAGGTCTTGGACAAGGTGGAAAGATCCACTGGTTTTTTTTTAACAACTAATATGGGGGTATTAAATGGGGAGTGAGTGGGTTTGAGGTAATTTTTGTTTAAGAGATCTTGAATGATGGGTTGGAGGCCTATGAGGGCTGAAGTGGTTAGGGGGTATTGGGCCTGACATATATACTGAGAGGGGTCACGTAATTTGATAGAGGCAGGAGGACATAGAGCCACGGAGGGGCTTGTAATGTCCCAAACTTTGGGATTTACAGGGTGTATGAGGGCAGAACCAGAGCTTTCATTGGGTAGAGGGGGGTCGTCGGCTCTGAGGGCTATCAGAAAGGGAGTACTGGGGGCTGTGGGAGTGGATATAGTTATGGAAACGTGGAGGAGAGAAAGGATGTCCCATCCTAGTAAAGGGATGGGACACTGGGCATAACCAGGAAGGAGTGGGAGAAAGGTATGGGATTGTCTTGGATTGTGCATAAAGGGGTGGGGGGTTAAGGGGAAAATCTGTTTACCTCCTACCCTGACTATAGGAGTAATGGCAGGCATGGTAGGGCCCCAGTATTCTCACAAGACTGAGAAGGTGGCTCCTGTATCTAGGAGGAAGGAGATGGGATGACCATCTACTATTAAAGTAACCCTGGGCTCCTGTTTGGTGAAGGAAATGGTCGGGCGAGAAGCCCCTGAGCACTGTCAATCTTCTTCTGCCAGCCCCACTATGGCGGGCTTAGGATAGGGGTTGTTCATCCAGCCTCCCCTTTGGGTGGCTGGGCAATCAGACCCCCAGTGGTCCTTTTTGTGGCATCTGGGGCATGGGGTGGTAGGAGATCTGGGGGAGGGGCACACCCTTGACCAATGTCGTTCTTGTCCGCACTTGAAACAAGCTCTTGGGGGGGGCTTGTTTGTAGAAGGGGGCCCAGGTTGTGGTTTTATCAGCTGGGCCAACATTTGGAAATTGGCCTGATCAGCCTTTTGTTTACGGCATTCTTTCTCCTCCTCCAGGTTATGGAAGACTTTAAAGGCCACTGTTAGGATCTCAGTCTGTGGGGTAGCGGGGCCCTGTTCTAACTTTTTGAGTTTAGCTTTAATGTCGGGGTAGCTTTGAGCTAGGAAGTATGTCATAAGGGCATGTGTTCCGTCAGGCGTTTCTGGGTCCAGGCTGGTATACTGTAATAGGGCTTGAGTGAGTCTGTCTAAGAACTCGGAGGGACTTTCCTCCCTCCTTTGAATTATGTCTTGGAGCTTTTGAAAATTGACTACTTTATGAGCTGCCTTCTTCAGACCTGCTATTAGGCAGGAGACGAAAATATGTCGAGAGCGGAGATGCACGGCGGTGTTATAATCCCAGTGTGGGTCTTGTTCGGGGACAGCGGTGGGGCCAGGGGGGTATGTGGGGTCAGTCCTGTGGGTTTCGGTAGCGTGCGTTTGGGCAAAGTCCCAAACTCATCTATGCTCTTCAGGAAGGAGGGTATTGCCCAGGAGCATGAAAATGTCATGATGTGTGAGGCTGTATGACTAGAGGGTCAATGGAAACTCCCTGATATATGTCGTGGGATCAGTGGAAAAGGAACATAGGCGTTTCTCAAGTTGGGCTAAATCTCCTAAGGAGAAAGGGACGTGTACACGCACAATGCATTTGGATTTTGCTACCTCCCGAGGGGGGTGATAATTTTGGGAGGCCTTCGGGACCGAGTCTGAGGGGGACTGAAGGGTTCTGGCTCAGTCTGTGGGGGAGAAACAGGTGATGAGGGCAAAGATGGAGGAGGCCCCCGGGATCTAGTTAAAGGGGGGCTGAAAGGCTCAGGCTCAATCTGTGGGGGAGGGGCAGGTGAGGGGGACGAAGGCGGAGGAGGTGAGATGGGGGAGGAGATGGTGGGGGAGGAAGGGAGAAGGGCTGTTGTAGGAGAAGAAGGGGAAGGGAGTGAATGGGAGGCTTCTGTGGGGGTGGAGGCGGCTTGCAGGCTTGGAAAACTTAGGGGGGGGTGAGGAGGAGGCGGCGGCGGCGAGGGAGGCAGGAGGAGGAGGCACAAAGCTTCTATATAGGGAATCTCCTTCCATTTTTTCAGGCACTGGCAGTAGTTAAAGAGATCGCGAGTGATGTTAGGATCAAGAGTTCCCCCTGCGGGCCATTGGTTGTTATTGTCTAGGGGGTATGTCGGCCAATCTTGGGAGCAATATTTACGGAGAAGTTTTGGTTTTATATCAATCATCAGGGAGAGGGTAGCCAGATGCTTAAGCAGGCATTCAAGAGGTGAACTTTCAGGGAGGGATGAGGAGGATCCCATGGCTAAAGGACAGAGAAGGAGACAAACAGGGGAAGATGAACAGAGATCCTCGGACTGGAAGCAGACCGCAAGGAGACAAAGGGCGTCCCCGATGATCCTTGGTGGTCTGTGGAAACTCATATACGAGTCGAAATTTCTTAGGAAGTGTGGGTCATCACCCAAACTTCCCTAAGAAGGCAGAGTGCTGGAGTCACGAGGTACCTAGCACTAGGAATTTTCAGCAGACAGAACAGATTTCGGCGGATGGAACAGAAGGAGGAGGTGGGGAAAAAGGGAGTGTTCTCATCTGCAAAGGAGTCACCTCGTTTATGGCTGTTGGAGGAGGGGCCTGAGGGCCTGCCGCAGCCGTGAAGGCCTGAGGCGGGGATTTATGGCTGTTGGAGGAGGGGCCTGAGGGCCCGCCTCAGCTGTGAAGGCCTAAGGCAGGGAGAGTTCTCTCCTCGTCCCTGTGCATCAGGGCCTTGCCGGACGATCACAGTCAATGGCGCTGTGATAGCTCCGGGAAGAGCAGCCCGCTCTGGGGGAAAACTTACCCAAAGGCCAAAGAGGAGTGGTGAGTGTGAGGAGCCAGCGCTGGAAAAAGAGGACGAGTGCAAGCTGCTGCTGGTGTCGGGGGAAGACGGGGCCCAGTTAGGCTGTCCCGTCTCCTGGGTTTCAGCACCAATGAAAGGAAAGGAGCGACACACAGCAGCAATTCACCGGAGAATTCCACTTTATTAGGGAAAGGTGCTGGGTTATATAGGAAGGAGTATGAGCTGATTGAGGTGTCACTTCTACGGGGCTGGTGGCTATTGGCTAGGTGCTGGGATTAGGGGGAGCGAGGGCTGAGTTTGCCATCTTATGGGTGGGGGCCCTTCAAGATCCATCATGGAATTGATGTCACAGGGCAAATCATGACCTCCAAAACTGGAATGCCAGAGAGGTCAATACAGAGAATCACAACTCACAGGAGCAGAACCTGAGGAGCACAAACATCCACAAGAACTAGTACCAAGGCAGGAAAATATAAGCTGTAACTGAGACAGTGTTGGGGGCTTAGCATGGACAAGTCTGAGTTAAAACCTGTAGAGGATCCCACACATATGTTAGTTTACCTCTAGGGGTCGTACCAAGTTCTCAAAGTGAAGATCAGAGAAAAATCCTCTCCTGCTTCAAGAGAGAGGGAAAGTGTACCACTGTTAAAACACACCCAGAGCATTCTCTTCTTGACAAAGCCTGTCCTCAAGGGAAACTATTTTATAAACACCTAATCTGCTGGGGTTTTACACAGCCAAACCAATCCAAATGAGGGAAATACTTAACTCCACTGCATTCCAGCCTTTAGTATGGGAGAAGGGAGATACTCAATTCCAGTCCCCTCTAGCCTTCCCATCTCACCTAAGGGGGGCATTGGTGACTAAGAAGCACCTATGAAGGTCACAGCTCAGGGGCTCAAGTTCACAAAAAAACTGATACCTACTCGTAGGATAATAAAATGCTTCCTCCATTTTCCTCCTCCTTTCCCCATATCTTACCACATCGGTAAAGTTCCTGTATAATAACATAAGAATACAGTTGAAAGAACTGCATGTTTCAGACATTATTTGAAAAGAAATTGTTTGAGAAACTCAACAATAAGAGAAACAAAAACAAGAACATCCGTGGAAGTTTTAGTCTCTAACAGCAAACAGTGCAAAGACTCTAACTTCAAGCCAGATAAACAAAAAACCTCATACTAAACGGCTATTTACCCAAGTTATTTTTACCTAGTACACCATACCCAGCTTTCAACAAAAAATTACAAGATATAGTAAAAGACAAAAAAAAAATCACAGTTTGAAGAGACATAGCAAACATGAAAACCATATTCTAATATTGACGAGATTTATCATACCAGGGTTTTAAAACAACCATGAATAATATGCTAAGTGCTCTAATGGAAAAGGTGGACAAAAGTCAAGAAACAGAGAGGTAATGTAAGAATGTTAGAAGCTCTAAGAAATAATCAAGAGGAAATGCCAGAAATCAAAAACACTGTAACAGATATGAAGAATGCCTCTGATGACTGATCAACAGACGAGACCACAGCCAAGGATAGAATCCGTGAGCTTGAATAAACTTAAATAAAAACTTCCAAATGGGGAAATGACAGTCTCTTCAACAGATGGTGCTGGCAAAACTGGACAGCTACATGTAAGAGAATGAAACTGGATCACTGTCTAACCCCATATACAAAAGTAAATTCAAAATGGATCAAAGACTTGAACATAAGTCATGAAACCATAAAACTCTTAGAAAAAAACATAGGCAAAAATCTCTTAGACATAAACATGAGTGACCTCTTCTTGAAAATATCTCCCCGGGCAAGGGAAACAAAAGCAAAAATGAACAAGTGGGACTCTATCAAGCTGAAAAGCTTCTGTACAGCAAAGGACACCATCAATAGAACGAAAAGGTATCCTACAGTACGGGAGAATATATTCATAAATGACAGATCCAATAAAGTATATAAAGAGTTCACACACCTCAACAAAAAAAGCAAATAATCCAATTAAAAAATTGGCAGAGGAGCTGAATAGACAGTTCTCTAAAGAAGAAATTCAGATGGCCAACAGACACATGAGAAGATGCTCCATATCGCTTGTCATCAGAGAAATGCAAATTAAAACCACAATGAGATATCACCTCACACCAGTAAGGATGGCTACCATCCAAAAGACAGACAACAACAAATGTTGGCGAGGTTGAGGAGAAAGGGGAACCCTCCTACACTGCTGGTGGGAATGTAGATTAGTTCAACCATTGTAGAAAGCAGTATGGAGGTTCCTCAAAATGCTCAAAATAGAAATACCATTTGACCCAGGAATTCCCGTTCTAGGAATTTACCTGAAGAATGCAGCAGCCCAGTTTGAAAAAGACAGATGCACCCCTATGTTTATCGCAGCACTATTTACAATAGCCAAGAAATGGAAGCAACCTAAGCGTCCATCAGTAGATGAATGGATAAAGAAGATGTGGTACATATATGCAATGGAATATTATTCAGCCATAGGAAGAAAACAAATCCTACCATTTGCAACAACATGGATGGAGCTAGAGGGTATTATGCTCAGTGAAATAAGCCAGGTGGAGAAAGACAAGTACCAAATGATTTCACTCATATGTGGAGTATAAGAACAAAGAAAAACTGAAAGAACAAAACAGCAGCAGAATCACAGAACCCAAGAATGGACTAACGGTTACCAAAGGGAAAGGGACTGGGAATGATGGGTGGGAAGGGAGGGATAAGGGCGTGGAAAAAGAGAGGGGTCATTATGATTAGCATGTATAGTGTTGCCGGGGGCTACAGAGAGGGCTGTACAACACAGAGAAGACAGGTGGTGATTATACAGCATCTTGCTATGCTGATGGACAGGGAATGTAGTGGGATGTGTAGGGGGTACTTGGTGAGGTGGGGAGCCTGGTAAATATAGTGTTCTTCATGTAATTGTAGATTAATGATAGCAAAAAATAAATATAAATAAATAAATGAATGAATAAATGAATAAATAAATAAATAAATAAAACTTCAAAACCGAAATGCAAAGAGAAGAGAAGAATGAAGAAGACAGAACAGAATCTCAAAAGGCAATTGAAAAAGTTTTAAAGTGGGCATAGTGGGAATGCCTGAAATAGATGAATGCACGAAAGGAAGGAAGGGGGGAAAGGAGGAAGGAAAAGGGAAACAGAGAAGGGAAGAGGAAAGGAGGGCCAGCAGACAGAAACACTGGAAGCAATAATACTTGAAGTTTCCAAAATTAAAAATATATATGAAGCCACAGATCCTGTAAGTTCACAAAACACTAAGCAGGATAAATAACCAAAAATGTTAACATCCAGGCATATTATATTCGAACTGGAGAAAATAAAAGACAAAGGGACAATACTTAAGGAAGTCAGGGTTGGGGGAAAGCCTTACTTACAGAGAAGCAAGGATAAGAATTACAATGGAGTTATCTTCAGAAACTGTGCAATCAAGAAAAAAGTGGGAAGTATCATTTAAAATGTTGGGAAAAAATGAAAAGACTCCACGAACCTAGAATTTTGTATCCACAAAAATTTTTCTTCAAAATAAAAGGGAAATAGACTTTTTCAGACAAAAACAAAAGAGAAAATTTGTCACCAGTGGACCTGCCTTCCAAATAATGTTAAAATAAATTATTCATGAAGAAGGAAAATAGTGGAGGTTAGAAAGTCAAATATAAGGAAATGAAGAGCATTAGAAAATAATAAAGTGAAATAAAATATTTATATTCCTTGTACTTAATTGGTCTAACAGATAGCAGTTTGCTCAAAATAAGCACAGCAAGAAACGATTTAGTAATTATGGTTTATGGATATGCAAAATGAATGACAGAAATGGCATAAAGGACTGGTGGGAGGAATTAAGAATACTTTCTATAAAGTACTTGCACTAACCAAGAAGTGTACTGTATATGAAAAAGGGCTTTGATTAGCTGTCAATGTATATTGCAAACTCAAGGGCAGCCTTGAGGTGTAACTAAAAAACGTAAAAAAGAAAAGAAGGAAAGATAACTGGCATGCTGAGTGCATATACAATGGAATGATGTAAAGTACTCAACAAAAGCAAAGAAGACAGGAAAGGTGTTGAAAACCAAAAAAAAAGAACAAAAGAACAATGAATAGAAAACAATAAAAAATGGTGGATATTAATCCAACCCTCAGTAATCACTTTAAATGTCAGTGGTCTTAAAACATCAAAAGATAGATAGAGACTGTCAGAATGGAGCAAAAAACAAGACCCAACTCTATTTTGTTTATAAGAAACCCATTTTAAATATAAAAACATATGGCTTAAAAGTAAAGGGAACAGATATGCTAACACTAATCAAAAGAAAGTTGCTTATATTAATTTCAGACAGCAGACTTCAGAACAAGGAAAATTATCAGGGCTAAAGAGGGGCATTGCATAATTATCAGGGAGTCAAATCACTGATAGGCTATAACAAACCTTAATGCCTATGTGTCTAACAACAGATCACCAAAATTCATGAGGCAAAACCTGACAGAACTGCAATGAAAACAGATGAATCCACTATTATAGCTTAAGCCTTGAAACCTCCCATATTAATGATTGACAGCTCCAGTTAGCAGAAAATCAGTAAAGACATTTGAACAATTCCATCAATCAACTGGATCTAATTAACATGTATAGACTTTCAACTAGCAACAGCAGATACATATTGTTCACAAGCTCACAGAATGTCACCAAAGTGGATCACAATCTGAGCCATAAAATACACCCGAACAAATTGAAGAGAAGAGAAATCATACAATGTATCCCCTCAAACCACAGTGGAATTAAAATAGAAATCAATAAAAGAAAGGTAGCTTGAAAGTCCTAAAATATATTAAGATTAAACAACACCATTCTAAATAACATGTGGGTCGAAGAAGAAGTCTCAGGAGGAGTTTAAAAATATTTTTAACTAAATCAAATGAAAACATAACTTACCAAAATTTTGTGGAATGCAGTGAAAGCAGTGCTTAGACACAATCTCCAGCATTAAATGTATGTATTAGAAAAAGTGAAAGATCTAAAATCAATAACCTAAGTTTCCACTTCAGGAAACTAGAAGAAGTATATGTTAAATAAAAAATAAGCAGTGCAAAAGGAAAAATTAATAAAAATTAAGGAAGACATCAATGAATTCGAAATGGGAATTCAATAAAGAAATTCAATAAAAACAAAAGCCTGTTCTTGAGAAGACCAGTAAAACTGATAAAACTTTAGCCAGGATAAATAAAATAAAAGATAGAAGACTAATGTAAGAAATGAAAGAAGGACCATCAATAAAGATTCTGTGGACATTAAAAAGATAATGAGTGAATATTATGAACACTTGTTCATAATATACCAATTTGATGACTTAGACTAAATGACCATTTCTTTGAAAAATGTAATGTGAAAGTTACTTTTCAGAATTTCAGTTTTCCCTTTTATAAAGTGGAGTAAATGACAGAATTTGTATAAGGTGCAAATCAGAAAATAGATATGAAAACATTTGGTAACTCTAATGCCCCAAATGCAAAGGCCTAAGCCCTTCCATGGGTAGGAAGTATTACCACAGAATGCATAAGCTATAGGTGGTTGTTAAAATGGGAAAAGAAAACAAGGGTCATTGACCCACTTGCTCTGTTTCAATTTTAATTAAGAATGAAATTAAAATCAGAATCTTCTTGCTGTGATTGTTGCTCATTTATCAGATTATTGGTATACAGGACTATGCCTATCAGGTAGTATCTTACACCTCTGAAGAAGGTAAGACGGGACATTTGAGAGATGTAGAAACAAGCTCAGAAGTCATAAACAGGTCAAAGTTATTGCCAGAGCTATGAATACAATAGTAATATATGTTTTATGGTACTAAATGTCATAAAACACTAAGATACAATTTGTATTACAGAGGTTCTGTATACCCTTATGACAATTTAAACTTTGTTTCCTTCTTCACCTACAAATATTTATTTCTGGGCATTGGATATACAGCAGTGAATAAGATATATCAGGTCCTGCTCTCACAGAGCTGACTCTCAAGTCCTAAAAAGCCCGAAATGCCTAAAGTCAATTCCACAGATTCCCTTTCATTCTATCATCCATCCCCCAAGATAACTATTGTCAATAACTTGACACCTTTGCTTTCATACCTTTTCTTTTCCTTATACAAGCATATACATGTAGATACTTGATTTTGTTTTATGCAAATGTGTGATCATACTATATATGTTACTAACACTGGGTTTATTCACTTCTTAACAAAACATTGAGGACATTCTCTCAAGTATGTACACATAAATCTACCTTATCCTTTTCAGTAGCTTGGTCATATTCCATTGCCACTATACCATATTATTGCCTCATTTCCCTATTGATAGATTTCAAAGGCACTTCAACTACATGGAAATAAATAGCTTAGTCAAGTCTCTTCCATAGAGATAACTTATTTCTTCAGGTAAAGTCTCCAGCGTGAGACACAAAGGGGATGTGAGTTTACAGTTTCAGAAACACTGCTGGACTATTTCCCCAAAATGTTAACCCCTTCAGCTCGTTTCTGGTACTAGGCTGTGCTCGTTGGTCAATAAAATTTGATTGACACAAGCTACACCCAATTATGGCCTAGTTGGGTTCAACATCTTCCCAATATGGAAAAGTTGTTACCTCACTAATTTCAGATAGGGTGACTACTTACCAAAGTTATACACGATCCTGTTCATATAAGAGCTCACATTTTAAGTAAATCTGAATATAATGGTCTTTTTGCTGTATATAATGTAGTATCCCTTTTTTCGTACTATTTGTAGTTAGAATGATTATCATCTTATCTTATGTTTTTCCCCTCTGGGAGTTTCTATTTATCTTCACAGGAGCCTAGGATTATTTTCTGTTTATTTTTATCTGAAGTTAAGTCATTGTCCCCCAGCTTCTTCTGTAAGCAAATTAAAGACAGTTTGGTAACTAATATTAATTAAAATCTTCTCCAGGAATTTTTTCTCAAAATTTGAAGCTTATTAAAAAAATATGCAATACTAAAATCTAGAAGGAGTGACTGAAAGAAAACTCATGCATGGAAATGCTCTCTGATTTTATACTGGTCTATTCGAAAACACCAATGAAAAAGATTTATTTTATGAAGATTTTCATGTGTTACCTTCTACTAATTTCTTTATAATTCTAACACCTCACTTACTTCTGTTTTTTTTAAATCTCTTCAATCATATTATAAAGTATCTGATCCTAGCCCTCCATTTGAACTTGGCTGCACATATCCAGTAATATTTTTAATAATATCTGAAAATCAGCAATAATTAACATAACCTTAATATCCAGTACATATTTCTGAGTGTCACAAAGCATATCACCTGGAGTTCTGACATTACATTAAAACCCAGAAACAGAAAATCTCATAGCTGCATACTTTAGTAAGCTGAATCTTCAGCACAATTGCTATTAATTGATGCCCCACTCAGCTAACACAGTACACACATATATGAATGGTGAACCAGGGCCCACAGGATATCCTTAAAGACTGACACCCAAACCCAATACTTTTATACATGTGCATAATAATGCTAAAAAATTCTGGCTGTTAATATTATCTGAACAGTGTTTGGTTAACAAAAGTGTTTGGGGAATGTTGAATCTTTTGGGGAAAGGACTGGCAATATGGTTACCATTTGTAAAGACACACAGAAGCAGTTATTTAAAAATAAATAGCCACTATATCACTTTCCAATTAAAATACCATTATGCCTCTCCCTTTTGTTTCTTTTTTGCCTTTCTGTCTCTCCTTACTTTGGATAAAAATATCTGTATTCTAGTGGAAATGAAATGGAGTCTTCAACAAAGGGAATCAGTCCTGGACATTTTCTTCCAACTTAAAAGAATAAATAGGGATAATTTGCTAGACTTCTTTGCCTCAACTTTCTCATCAACATTATGGAAATAGTAATCCCTGAGCCAAACAACCTAAGTTTATGTGACAGATTTAGAAACATTTAATTTAAATGATTATCTTAAATAATTGGATGAGACTCCCAAGGTACTCGGTAGGCCAACCATTTTTTAGTAAAAAACAGTCTTAGAGAAGAGGGAGCCAAGATGGCGGCGTGAGTAGAGCAGCAGAAATCTCCTCCCAAAACCACATGTACGTAGGAAAATATAACAAAGACAACTCTTCCTAAGATAGAGACCAGAGGACACAGGGAAACATCCAGACCACATCCACAACTGCGAGAACCCAGGGCCTTGTGAAGGGGGAGAGAAAGGCCACAAACCAACAAGAAGGAAAGCTCTTCCAGCTGTCACTCGTACCAGCTCTGCAAACCATCTCTATCACCATGAAAAGGCAAAACTACAGGCTGACAAAGATCACAGAAACAACACCTGAGAAGGAGACAGACCTAACCAGTCTTCCTGAAAATGAATTCAAAATAAAAATCATAAATATGCTGACAGAGATGAAGAGAAAAATGCAGGAGCAATGGGATGAGATGCAGAGAAAAATGCAAGAGCAATGGGATGAAGTCTGGAGGTACATCACAAATGTCAGGAAGGAGATCACAGAAGTCAAACAAACCCTGGAAGGATTTACAAGAAGAATGGATAAGATGCAAGAGGCCATTGAAGGAATAGAAACCAGAGAACAGGGACGTATAGAAGCTGACATAAAGAGAGATAAAAGGATCTCCAGAAATGAAACAATACTAAGAAAACTATGTGACCAATCCAAAAGGAACAATATCCATATTATAGGGGTACCAGAAGAAGAAGAGAGAGGAAAAGGGAGAGAAAGTCTCTTTGAAGAAATAATTGCTGAAAACTTCCTCAAACTAGGGGAGAAAATAATCGAACAGACCACGGGAATACACAGAACCCCCAACAGAAAGCATCTAAGGAGGACAACACCAAGACATATAATAATTAAAATGGCAAGGATCAAGGACAAGGAAAGAGTTTTAAAGGCATCTAGAGAGAAAAAGGTCACCTATAAAGGAAAACCCATCAGGCTAACACCAGACTTCTGGACAGAAACCCTAAAGGCCAGAAGAGAATGGCATGATATATTTAATGCAATGAAACAGAAGGGCCTTGAACCAAGGATACTGTATTCAGAATGACTATCATTAAAATATGATGGCGGGATTAAACAATTCCCAGACATGCAAAAGCTGAGGGAATTTGCCTCTCACAAACCACCTCTAGAGGGCATCTAACAGGGACTGCTCCAGATGGGAACACTCCTAAAAAGAGCACAGAACAAAACACACAACATATGAAGAATGGAGGAGGAGGAATAAGAAGGGAGAGAAGAAAAGAATCTCCAGACAGTGTATATAACAGCTCAATAAGCGAGCTAAGATAGGCAGTAAGATACTAAAGAGGCTAACCTTGAACCTTTGGTAACCATGAATCTAAAGCCTGCAATGGCAATAAGTACATATCTCTCAATAGTCACCCTAAATGTAAATGGACTTAATGCACCAATCAAAAGACACAGAGTAATAGAATGGATAAAAAAGCAAGATCCATCTATATGCTGCTTACAAGAAACTCACCTCAAGCCCAAAGACATGCACAGACTAAAAGTCAAGGGATGGAAAAACATATTTCAGGCAAACAACAGTGAGAAGAAAGCAGGGGTTGCAGTACTAGTATCAGACAAAATAGACATCAAAACAAAGAAAGTAACAAGAGATAAAGAAGGACACTACATAATGATAAAGGGCTCAGTCCAACAAGAGGATATAACCATTCTAAATATATATGCGCCCAACACAGGAGCACCAGCATATGTGAAACAAATACTAACAGAACTAAAGAGGGAAATAGACTGCAATGCATTCATTTTAGGAGACTTCAACACACCACTCACCCCAAAGGATAGATCCACTGGGCAGAAAATAAGTAAGGACACAGAGGCACTGAACAACACACTAGAACAGATGGACCTAATAGACATCTATACAACCATATATCCAAAAGCAACAGGATATACATTCTTCTCAAGTGCACATGGAACATCCTCCAGAATAGACCACATACTAGTTCACAAAAAGAGCCTCAGTAAATTCCAAAATATTGAAATTCTACCAACCAATTTTTCAGACCACAAAGGTATAAAACTAGAAATAAATACAACAAAGAAAACAAAAAGGCTCACAAACACATGGAGGCTTAACAACATGCTTCCAAATAATCAATGGATCAATGAACAAATCAAAATAGAGATCAAGGAATATATAGAAACAAATGACAACAAGAACGCAAAGCCCCAAATTCTGTGGGACGTAGCGAAAGCAGTCTTAAGAGGAAAGTATATAGCGATCCAGGCACACTTGAAGAAGGAAGATCAATCCCAAATGAATAGTCTAACATCACAATTATCGAAACTAGAAAAAGAAGAACAAATGAGGCCTAAAGACAGCAGAAGGAGAGTCATAGTAAAGATTAGAGAAGAAATAAACAAAATTGAGAAGAATAAAACAATAGCAAAAATTAATGAAACCAAGAGCTGGTTCTTTGAGAAAATAAACAAAATAGATAAGCCTCTAGCCAAACTTATTAAGAGAAAAAGAGAATCAACACAAATCAACAGAATCAGAAAGGAGAATGGAAAACTCGTGATAGACTCCACAGAAATACAAAGAATTAATAAAGCCTACTATGAAAGTCTATATGCCAACAAGCTGGAAAACCTAGAAGAAATGGACAACTTCCTAGAAAAATACAAAATCCCAAAACTGACCAAGGAAGAAACACAAAAGTTAAATGAACCAATTACAAGCAAAGAAATTGAAATGGTAATCAAAAAACGACCCAAGAACAAAACCCCGGGGCCGATGGATATACCTCAGAATTTTATCAGACACATAGAGAAGTCATAATACCCATTCTCCTTAAAGTGTTCCAGAAAATAGAAGAGGAGGGAATACTCCCAAACTCACTCAATGAAGCCAACATCACCCTAATACCAAAACCAAGCAAAGACCACACCAAAAAAGAAAATTACAGACCAATATCCCTGATGAATGTAGATGCAAAAATACTCATTAAAATATTAGCAAACAGAATTCAACAGTATATCAAAAGGATCATACACCATGACCAAGTGGCATTCATTCCAGGGATGCAAGGATGGTACAACATTCGAAAATCCATCAACATCATCCACCACATCAACAAAAAGAAAGACAAAAACCACATGATCATCTCCATAGATGCTGAAAAAGCATTTGACAAAATTCAACATCCATTCATGATAAAAACTCTCAGCAAAATGAAAATAGAGGGCAAGTACCTCAGCATAATAAAGGCCATATGTGATAAACCCACAGCCAACATTAAACTGAACAGCGAGAAGCTGAAAGCATTTCCTCTGAAATCGGGAACCAGACAGGGATGCCCAGTCTCCCCACTGTTATTTAACATAGTACTGGAGGTCCTAGCCATGGCAATCAGACAAAACAAAGAAATACAAGGAATTGAGATTGGGAAAGAAGAAGTTAAACTGTCACTATTTGCAGATGATATGATATTGTACATAAAAAACCCTAAAGACTCCACTCCAAAACTACTAGAACTGATATCGGAATACAGCAAAGTTGCAGGATACAAAATTAACACACAGAAATCTGTAGCTTTCCTATGCACTACCAATGAACCAATAGGAAGAGAAATCAGGAAAACAATTCCATTCACCATTGCATCAAAAATAATAAAATACCTAGGAATAAACCTAACCAAAGAAGTGAAAGACCTATACCCTGAAAACTACAACTCACTCTTAAGAGAAATTAAAGGGGACACTAACAAATGGAAACTCATCCCATGCTCATGGCTAGGAAGAATTAATATCGTCAAAATGGTCATCCTGCCCAAAGCAATATACAGATTTGATGCAATCCCTCTCAAATTACCAGCAACATTCTTCAATGAACTGGAGCAAATAATTCAAAAATTCATATGGAAACACCAAAGACCCCGAATAGCCAAAGCAATCCTGAAAAAGAATAAAGTAGAGGGGATCTCACTCCCCAAATTCAAGCTCTACTACAAAGCCATAGTATTCAAGACAATTTGGTACTGGCACATGAACAGAACCATAGAACAGTGGTACAGATTAGAGACTCCAGAAATTAACACAAACATATATGGTCAATTAATATTTGATAAAGGAGCCATGGACATACAATGGCAAAATGACAGTCTCTTCAACAGATGGTGCTGTCTAAACTGGACAGATAGATGTAGGAGTATGAAACTGGACCATTGTCTAACCCCATACACAAAAGTAAAGTCAAAATGGATCAAAGACTTCAACGTAAGTCATGAAACCATAAAACTCTTAGAAAAAAACATAGGCAAAAACCTCTTAGACATAAACATGAGTGACCTCTTCTTGAACATATCTCCCCAGGCAAGGAAAACAACAGCAAAAATGAACAAGTGGGACTATATTAAGCTGAAAAGCTTCTGTACAGCAAAAGACACCATCAATAGAACAAAAAGGAACCCTACAGTATGGGAGAATATATTTGAAAATGACAGATACAATAAAAGCTTGACGTCCAGAATATATGAAGCGCTCACACAACTCAACAAACAAAAAACAAATAACCCAATTAAAAAATGTGCAGAGGAACTGAACAGACAGTTCTCTAAAAAAGAAATACAGATGGCCAACAGACACCTGAAAAGATGCTCCACATCGCTAATTATCAGAGAAATGTAAATTAAAACTACAATGAGGTACCACCTCACACCAGTAAGGATAGCTGCCATCCAAAAGACTAACAACAACAAATGTTGACGAGGCTGTGGAGAAAGGGGAACCCTCCTACACTGCTGGTGGGAATGTAAATTAGTTCAACCATTGTGGAAAGCAGTATGGAGGTTCATCAAAATGCTCAAAACAGACCTACCATTTGACCCAGGAATTCCACTCCTAGGAATTTACCCTAAGAACGCAGCAATCAAGTTTGAGAAAGACAGATGCACCCCTATGTTTATCGCAGTGCTATTTACAATAGCCAAGAATTGGAAGCAACCTAAATGTCCATCAGTAGATGAATGGATAAAGAAGATGTGGTACATATACACAATGGAATACTACTCTGCCATAAGAAGATGAAAAATCCTACCATTTGCAGCAACATGGATGGAGCTGGAGAGTATTATGCTCATTGAAATAAGCCAAGCAGAGAAAGAGAAATACCAAATGATTTCACTCATCTGTGGAGTATAAGAACAAAGGAAAAACTAAAAGAACAAAACAGCAGCAGAATCACAGAACTCAAGAATGGACTAACAGGTACCAAAGGGAAAGGGACTGGGTAGGATAGGTGGGTAGGGAGGGATAAGGGGGGGGAAGAAGAAGGGATGTATTAAGATTACCACGCATGGGGGGGTGGGAGTTAGGAGAGGGCTGTACAACACAGAGAAGACAAGTAGTGATTCTACAACGCTTTGCTATACTGATGGACAGTGAATGTAAAGGGGTTTATAGGGGGCACCTGGTGTAGGAGAGAGCCTAGTAAACATAATATTCATCATGTAAGTGTAGATTAATGATAACAAAAAAAAAAGCAGTTCCTGTGTGGTGACCTCCAATGAGTTCTACACAATGGTATAAAGGGCATATAAAAGTATAGGCAAAGGGTTTGTTTGTGGTTATACAGAGGATCAACGTCTAATTTGGCTACCCTGAAAATGAACTAAGATATGATATGAAAAACAACTTCCAACATCAGCACTCTCTGGAAGACTCATGCCAGAAGATGATCATCAAAAAACCTCAACAAAGATCCACGCACTGCTACAGGTGTAGATGCACTCATCCCACCGGTTCGTGGACTTGCCATGGGAATGAAGAAGGAGATATCTAAGCTGGCCTGTGCATACAGTAAAACAACAAATTTGACTGGATCTATACTGTTGGAACTCAACCAAGAATTAGGAGAAGTGAAAATTGTAGTGCTCCAAAATCTTACAACTACAGACTATTTACTGTTAAAAGAATGTATGGGATGTGAACAGTCCCCAGGAATGGGCTGTCTTAATTTGTCTGATTTCTCTCAGACTGTTCAAGTTCAGTTGGACAATATCCACCATATCATAGATAAGTTTTCACAAATGCCTAAGGTGCCTAACTGGTTTTCTTGGTTTCACTCAAGATGGCTGGTAATTATAGGTATGCTTTGGTTATGTAACTGTACTCCTATTATGTTAATGTGTGTGCACAATTTAATTAGTAGTTTAAAACCTATACATGCTGAAGTTACTCTACAAGAAGGTATGTCAAAGAAATAATCTTCCCATGTTTTTTTCCGCCTGCTACTTCTATAGCTTTTCTTCTTCCTTCCTAATTACAACTCCTAAATAGAATTCGTGCCTCATATCGAATTTACCGTGTATCACAATTCTTCCAAGTGGTAAAGATACCTGAATACAAATGCTGGGCATAGAAGCCACAGGGCATAAATATGCAAAGAAGTAAAAAACTAACCTTTTCAAACAATAAGGCTTCTCTCTCACTTACCAACTTTACATTTCCCTGTATGGCCCTGGAAGATGACTGGTTAGCCAGAGACGGGTAAGATTCCTCAAGGGAGGAACAACCTAAGAGAGGCACAGTCGCAGGGGTGCCATCAGGTGAGAAATTGGGGATCAACAGAGGTGAGGCTTAGAACCTCTCCCCCTCTGTTCTGAGAGAAATCTGCTGCATCCATGGATGTTTTATTGCCCTTATCTAGCTTGGATTAACACATAGTCTACAGGCACACACCTGATCAACTACATCTGCTCTCTTACAACACTAAACTATGTTTTCTACCTTTATCTCGCATCTACCTACCACTTCAGCATTTTATTAAAAATAATAATAATAAAGAGAGAAATGTGGTATCCACATATAAGTCAAGTATAAAAATCAAGCAAATATTCATATTTGAACTGACTGTTTATAGTTCATAATGCATGATCAAAACCGAAAGTTTCTGTGATGACTGCCCTTGTACTGTTCACCATGTAACTTATTCACTATGTAAGAATTTGTTCTCCATGTAAGAACTTGTTCGGTATGCTTCAGAAGATTGGAGACTGATGAAAATTATCCTTGGGGTGGATTAATGATTATACATTGAGCATTGAGTCCCCTATACAGAATTTTATTGTGGTTAACAACCATTTGATCAATAAATAGGAGAGATGGCCTTACAAAAAAAAAACAGTCTTAGAAAAATTGTCTAACAGTGATTGCAATGGGATGTGCGTGGGACTTGAAAATATAGGTGAAGATTGAAACCTCAATGTTGCTCATGTGAAACCTTCAGAAGATTGTGTATCAATGATACCTTAATTTAAAAAAGAAAAAAAAAAGAAAGATTGTCTAAGTCACGGAAATAAGGATTATCTGATTTCATAGAATATGCACCTTTGATTGAATTTCTATGGACAAAGCTGTTTTACAACTCTGTAGATTTAGAGGTTAACTTGTAGAAAACTTGTTTCCTTGTGATTCTTGTACGTAACAATACAAATGAATTTTGCCTGACACAGAATTAAACTCCACCATGTAGAAATGATGACGCTCAAAGATTACATTTCATTCCCTATAGAATATTACCTACTTTAGCATTTATTAATGAATTTTTTCAGAATTCCTAAATTTTCTATGTACCTTTTCTTCAAAGACTCTTTGAACTGGTTTTAGCATCTTACGGGCTTGCTTCATTAATTAATCACATAAAATCCTTGACACGTGTAAATATTATATTTGTGTGAAAGTCATAACTTTCTGAAAATTATACTTTAGCACTAGCCATTTTCTCAAGGTTTTGGAAAGGAAAATGCTAATAAGGGGATAATGACAGTAGTAAGAATAATACTGTTTACAAAAATAATACAAATAAAAACAGTACCATGAGCTAACTTCTACTGAGTACTTAATGGGTGCCAGAAAATGTACTAAGTACAGTAACATTGATTATCTTGTACCTAAGGAGGTTGAAACTATAATTATTCCCATTTTTTCACATGAAGAAACTAATGTTTAGAGATATAAAGTAACAGGATCAAATTCACATATTTTGTAAACAGTATTCCTGAGATGTGAACTTAGACTTCCCTTGAATGGTGCAATTCATTATTTGAGAAGAAAAATTTCTTAGTGTTCTTAAGAACTGGCTTTTCTCCAGGCTCTATCAGTTGGTTTTCTTCATACTGCACCAACCCCTTCTTCTAAGTCACAAATTGTTTTTCTCGTGCTGTTTTCAAGACAGTCTCTTTGTTTTTGATGTTCAACAGTTTGATTACACTGCTCAGTGTGGGTCTTTCTAGGTTTGTCCTACTTGAAGTTCCAAAAGACATTTCAACCTAAAATCTCTGCTCTTATATACAAAGATTTCTCCTTTATTTCCACAGTTTTGACTGTGCTTTTTCCTCTACCTGAAATTCCCTCAATTTGTTTGTATACATACAAATTACAAATTTCAACTCGTGTGAATTTCCCTTGAGGACACTGTCCCTCAATGATGTCTGTCTTTTGAATTTTGATAACCTTACTGACTGTAAATTTTTTATTTGTTCTTAGTTAATATTATTTAACTATTATGTTTGCATATTTTTTCTATCTTGAAAAGGAGTATGAATGGTATAACTGCAAAGTCATAGGATTGATTTATTTTAAACATGTCACACAAATAAGTGTTTCCCATTCAAAAAAGTTACCCTTGGAAAATGAAATACTTAACACAATACAGTCATAGTTCAGAACATAATACCTCTCTTTGGGAATACTTTCTGTATATTTTGTGGTGGTAAGTCTTCATCTTTTGAAGATCAATTTGATTTTTGAAACAATAAAGTTATTCTTGATTGAGCTGGTGAATGGTTTGAGTGATACAGCTGGGTGTAAAATGTGTTTATTATTACATCCCTTCTTTCTTATTATTTTAAAAGTTGACTATCAAACAAAGCAGTATATTCTTTTAATATATTTCTTAATGATGGATCTGAAAGGCTTAAGGAGGATTTCTTCGAAATATTTTGAGCCTAGGAGTAAGTGTGCAATTTTACAAAGGTTTAGTCCCCTGAAAGGATTAACACTTTTTTGGAAGTGTAAAAATCTTTCTGGTAGCCTGAAAATCTTTCCTACTTCTGACAAAAAGAAAAACAACAAATAAATACATGTATAGGTAAATAGAAACATTTTACAGTTCCACATGGTTAGAAATGTTGGTGCATTGGCTAGAAGTAGAGAAATCATGGCCCCCAACAACATATAAGAATCCATTTTATGTTGCAGCTCCCACAAGTCCACGTCTTTTAGACATTGAAGCACACAGACTCCATTTGTTAGTGTGTGGGTTAAAGTATTCCACTGATTTGAGGCAGGAACATCCATCACATCCACCAATAGCATATAGCCTAGAAAAATGACACAAGTGTGTGTATGTATATACACATACAGAGAGGGAGAGAGATTATATTTCCAATTTGTGCATAGAATGAAAGTGAAAGAACCTTGCACAAAGCATTTAAACTTTCTGAATATATATTCTTCTCTGGTAGTATTTTGTAACAGATGAACTGACTGTGTGAATGGATACTTATTTGAAGGCACATGCTAAGGTCGAACTTAATCCAAGCCTCTCTCCTTTATAATTTTTGTGAAAGTTACTTTGATGTGGTAGATTAAAGGATTCCATGGGAAATGGATATATCCTGCCACTGATATATCGTGGTGTCCGAAATTCTTATCATTCAAGTGCTTCCTATATGCTAGTCATTGTCTCCAAAGGTGCCTTGTCAGAAAGCACATAATTACTTGGAAGAAGTAACCATTCAGGTTCTTCACAATCTCTAACACCAAAGGACTTTAATATACTAGCTTTCTCTTATAGGCAAGTGATCACAAGAGGGAAAGATTCAGAAAGACGGTACTAGACGGAATTCTAGAGTTGGGAATCCTGGACTCTGAGGAGAGAGTGAGCAGTAAAGAACAAAAAGACTTCCGTATTACAGAGACCAAAGTTTTGATACTAAAAAATAAGTCATAATGTAAAAAGTGGTAGCTTCTTGAGGGCAAAATTGAAACTGGTTTGCCTACAAAAGTGCTTTTCAAGTTTACTGCGTACACAAGTCACTTGAGGATATTGGTAAAATACTGTTTCTGTTTCAGAAGTTGTATTTAGGGTGGGGCTAGGATTCAGCATTTCTTATTTTTTCATGAATTTTTATACAGGGACATACAATGAAATGCACAAGTCTTCGTGTATAGCTTGATGAATTTTGACACGTGTATATATTCACGTAACCATCACCCAGAGCAAATATCAAACCAGCGTATCTAAATAGATCTCAGGTAATGGTAATGCTGCTGGTCCCAGGATGCCACTTGAGTGGCAAGGGACTACAGAATATTTAATTTAAATGCTCATTTTGGACAAGTGCTTTTTGTTATACTGAAGGGAGTGTTCCAACACAGGTCTTTTATGACTGATAAATAGGATGTCCTGGTCACTGGGAATGCTTACTCACTGATGGAGCACATCAAGGAAGTGCTGTATCACATGACCTGGGAGCAAAGCGCATGCAGGTTTGGTTTTACTCACTTGCCATTTAATGCAACAATACCAGCTGTACTTCTAGGAGTTGACATACTGGCCACGTAAGTCCACTGATGTCCCTCAGGGTCCCATCTTTCTACAGTTCTTAGATAATTCGACCCATCATGACCACCAACAGCATACATTGGTCCTTCAAGTGTGACTACACCTAAAGGATAAAAATAGCATGAGGGCTCACTATGGTACAGCACAGATAAGGGATACAGTATCATTCTGCAAACAACTGATGGGCTAAAAATTAGTTTTTGTTTCTTAAATGGTTTTGTGTACACATGAGTAATTTACTTATCTTAATATGAAACTAAATATGGTCTATTTGTCCTAGGATACTTTCAGGCTGTAGTTACTGTATCATGAAAGGGTATCACTATTGTAACACTGAAATCAAAGGAGGTAGTGAGACCCACTGTAATAGAGATATCATAGAAAAGGGAAGCTGTTTTTTTCGGGCATAATTTCAATGCCATGTTTTGAATGTAAGGGGTAGATGAAATATGATACAGAATATTAGATAAATTTTAGAATTGTAGGCTATCTGTGATAGGTCTTTTAAAACCCTGCTCTTTATTATAGGGATTAAAATAAAGAGATTCCCATGGGATAACTAAATAGACAGAGCTTTTTGAGGTGAAGTCAGAAGTTTGTTTCATTAGATACTATGAATAACCCCATTCTAACTGCTGCTTGTCTGCTCTGGGAATTCACATAATTGGTTTTCTCCCCCACCTTCTTCACCATCTCAGTCAGTCTCTCAGTGGTATACCCTCATCACCTCTCTTACCTCTCAAGTGATATCAATGAGATTTTTTAAACTTGCTCTGATTTCTCCACAAGTTATGTTTTCTAAGCTATGTCCAGGAATCACACTGACACAACTGAGCTGCATAATTATATAGTCTATCATTTGGCATAGACTATGTATTAGATAATTTGGGGTAAACAATACCAGACCTTGTCTCCACTATTTAGCTGTGTATAAGTCAGTTCTTAATTGCCTAACTAAGGTAAGTATTCTTCTTTTTAAACAAAGGAGTCTAGCATGCAGAAAGATGTACTCTGCCAATATTCAGGAGAATCAAAGTTCCTCACTATTCAGACGTTTTTACTACATCTTTCTTCAACTTCTTGGCAACTTCTGGCTTAAGTATAACCTAGAACTGCTCTGAATTTCCTAAATATCCCTGCTTGGATCTGCATCCTAAGGCTTTTGCTGAAATACCAATTTGATGTTCTGGGAAGGGTCATGATTCATGCATCTAGGAAAGCAATATCTCTCCATCATCACGTGCCCTTTCCTCGAAACAGAGCTTAGAAAAAAAATCCTTGTGGAGTTTTATATTCCTCAACAATGTATTTCTTCCAAAAGATTTTATCTTTCTTAAAGCAGGCCTAGTTAAAATACCAGTAGAAGGGAGAAAGGTTTGACAAGCACGACATCTGAAACAAGAGAAGAGTTTGACAGGCTTTTACCAATTGCTTATCTTTTCAGCATGTTGGAGACATTTTGACTAAGGGTTTGGCTAAATCCCAATAATTTGCAGGTGAATTCATTTTTTAAAAATCCCTACTAACTATACATTCTTTAGAAACTACTTTTTAAAAAGCTCTACTAACAACTGTACATTCTTTATAAACTACGTAACACTAAGCTCTTACCTAAGCCATGCCTCGGTGTTGACATGGGAGGCATCACAGTCCAGATTTTGCTAGCTGGATCAAAACATTCCACAGTATTTAAGGTTTTTGAACCATACCTTCCTCCTAGGACATAGAGCTTACTATCAATAACTGCAACTCCAAACTGAAACCTAAGGCTACTCATGGTGCTACTATGTAGCCAGCTGTTGGTCCTGAGGTCATATTTTTCAATTGCACGGGTACCTATTAAAGGGATATTGGACAAAGTTAAAAAACACATGGATAAAAATGTGAATTGGCACCATTCACATTTTATTTATGTACCTATTATTTGTAGCATAAAATCAGTGATTGCAACTCAAAGTAAAGTAAGTAGACCAGATGATTCTCCAACTTAGCAGGCAAGGCAAGGGGAATATTTTACCACTCCTGGATCCAAATGCAACAGTCAGAGTGAAATAGTTTATTTACTATATAGATGGCTTACATGCTCATAATGGCTTCTTTGGCTACACTATGATACTGGTAGTACTAACACAGGTGGCAAACACAAAAAATTATCTTGGAATCTATCACTGACTAATTTGCACATCCACCATGGTTTTAATTACCTATTCATTCAATATGTTATACATTTTATTATACCATTCAATATATTAATTTGTGCCCTTTGAAAATTCAGTTTGGGGTGTGTGTATGCTAATCTAAAATGCAAATGACCTAAAGAGCAGGAATGATAATTCCTTTTAAATGGGTCTTGGTGTTGATTCATAGAAAGTTTCATGATGCTGACACAGAGGATTATAATTAAGAATAAAATTATTATTATTGATATTAAAAAATGACATTGAGTTATTACCTCCTGTGTTGTCAATGGGAAACAGCCCTGGGCAAGTCTGCTATGGATTCAATGTGACCAAAGATATTGATGGCAAAATATTCTTCGGGTGAAAAGATTATACCCAACTTTATTTCCAGGTGGCAGGTCTGTCACTAAAATCCCGTTTACTCAGAGCGAGTCTGCATGCAGAAAGCTGGTCTCTGCCTCTGGGCCCTTCTGTCTGCACAGCCATCCTCTGAGCCCTTCTGCACAGTTGTCTCACACAGCCAACCTCTGGGCCTCTCTGCACAGTGGTCCCACACAGCTGTCCTCTGGGCCTCTCTGCACAGTCGTCCCGCACAGCTGTCCTCCGGGCCTCTATCCTCGGCACTGCCACCACTCCAGCCTCTGCTCTGCTCTCCTGCAGCCTTGCAGCCCTGCCACCGTGTCATGCCCAGAGCACTGGGCAGAGCTCTTTTTATAGAATCAACAGCCATGTATTGCCCACAGGTGTACAGTGAGCTAGTCAACCACAGCCAAGTGAGAATCCAGGCCACAGGAACTCTCATTTTATCCACACTCCACCCCTCCAGGATTCTCTCCTCTCAATCTCTGTGCCCTTAGTCCTCTGCAATGGTCCCTGTGCAAGGGAGCTTGAATATTGTTCTCCAGCCTCTCCAGCAAAAAGTCTTGCAGACACACACACACAGGCTGGACTCATGGCTCTGTCTCTGACCTCTGCCTCTTTGGTCTTAATGGCTGGAACTGCTGCTCTGGTTTCAGCTGTTGCCATAGCTCCAGTAAGATCCCATTTGGCTTTCCATCTAATTTCCTTCCATCTACTCCTGTCCGTATCAAATCAACCCACATCTGGATCCTTGTAACCCTCACGAGGCCCCTCAAATTCCTCTTGTGAGTAACAGGTTTTACTTCTTTCTGGGTTCTCATTGCTTCAGCTACTGTACTTGTCACCTCGCATTTTGTAATCACTGCCTCAAGGCAGGCTGCACTTTCAGGGATGACAGCTTTCCCATCTATTATCCCGACAGAACAATTCCATCCACGCCTAAGTCCCACACCCACTGGCTCAGCCTGAGTATAGGGGCAGAGCATAAGTGCTCCACGACCTGGGGAGGGGGCTGCTCCTCTCCTTGGGGAACTTTCAGCTGCTGGGTCTTTATTTTCTTTACAACCACTGGGTGTGCTTTCAATATAGGAGGGACCAGTGCCTCCAGCACCACCCCTTCATCCTTCCCCAGCTCCTCCATTTCTGGGGCTGATGGCATCTTTCTCTCTACTTCCCCAAGTGCCTCCTCTGCTGCACTGCCTCGCAAAAATTCCAGCTCAGTCTTCAGAAGGTCTCTTACCTTCAGCTGAATGCTTCGCATCTGACGTTCTGGAGCCACCTCTGCCTGTGCTTCCCTCAGGAGCTCGTCTTTTTCCTTGATGGCTTCTTCCTCCTTCAGAACACCTTGGAGTGCTGCCATTTCATCTCCAATGGCAACTTGCTGCCAACACTCTCGTGCTGCCTCCTCCCTCATCAATGCCATCTCCTTCCTCAGGGAATCCACAGAAGTTTGCATCTTGCGTTCTCATGTTGCCATTTCTTGGGTCTCCTCTGTAGACCTTTTTAATACTGTGAGAAGCAGCCAACCCACAGTCCCTGCTGCCTCTTGGGCACTCTGCTTCTCAAAGGATCTACTTATTATACCTAGGGCCACACCTACAGCCTCAGGTGTCACCTCCATTTGCCACCAGTCCTGGGGTGAGGTCCAGTCCTCTAGGAGGCAAGCCACCTCAGACCACATACCACTGGGGGACAATCCACTGTCTTCCCATTCACAGGAGCAGCGCGCTGAAGCACCCCTCCCATAAGGGCAGTCTGTCTTTTTCCGTGGTCAACAATGAATCCTGACGACTACACCAATTGTCTTGCCAATGGGTTTAAGCCCCAGGCAAGTCTGCTATGGATTCAATGTGACCAAAGAAATTGACAGCAAAACGTTCTTGGGGTGAAAGGGTTATACCCAAATTTATTTCCAGGTGGCAGGTCAGTCACTAAAATCCTGTTTAGTCAGAGTGAGTCTGCATGCAGCAAGCTGGTCTCTGCCTCTGGGCCCCTCTGTCCACACAGCCATCCTCTGTGCCTCTGTGCACAATCATCCTGCACAGACGTCCTCTGGACCACTCTGTACAGTCATCCCACACAGCCATCCTCCGGGCCTCTGTCCTCAGTGCTGCCACCACTCCAGCCTCTGTTCTGCTCTCCTGCGGCCTTGCAGCCTTGCCACTGTGGTGTGCCAAAAGTACTGGGCAGAGCTCTTTATATAGAGTCAACAGCAATGTATTGCCTACAGGTGTCCAGTGAGCTAGTCAACCACAGCCAGATGAGAATCCTGGCCACAGGAACTCTAATTTTATCCACAACCCCTTTATGAGTTAAGAGTTCATATTTTTTTCTTTTTTTGTATCATTAATCTACAGTTACCTGAGTAACATTGTGTTTACTAGGCTACCCCCTTCACCAAGTCCCCCCCACAAACCCCATTTCAGTCACTGTCCTTCAGCATAGTAAAATGCTGTAGAATCACTACTTGTCTTCTCTGTGTTGCACAGCCCTCCCCGTGCTTCCCCTCACATTACACATGCTAATCATAATCCCCCTTTCTTTTTCCCCCTCCTTGTACCTCCCTTCACACCCACCCTCTCCAGTCCCTTTTCCTTCGGTAACTGTTAGTCCATTCCCGGGTTCTCTGATTCTGCTGCTGTTTTGTTCCTTCAGTTGTTTTCTTTGTTCTTATAATCCACATATGAGTGAAATCATTTGGTAATTGTCTTTCTCTGCCTGGCTTATTTCACTGAGCGTAATACCCTGTAGCCCCATCCATGTTGTTGCAAATGGTAGGATTTGTTTTCTTTTTATGGCTGAATAATATTCCATGTGTATATGTACCACATCTTCTTTATCCATTCATCTACTGATGGACACTTAGGTTGCTTCCATTTCTTGGCTATTGAAAATAGTGCTGCGATAAACATAGGGATGCATCTGTCTTTTTCAAACTAGGCTGCTGCATTCTTAGGGTAAATTCCTAGGAGTGGAATTCCTGGGTCGAATGGTATGTCTATTTTGAGCTTTTTGAGGAACCTCAATACTGATTTCCACAGTGGTTGAACTAATTTACATTCCCACCAGCAGTATAGGAGGGTTCCCCTTTCTCCACAACCTCACCAACATTTGTTGTTGATTGTCTTTTGGATGGTGGCAATGCTTACTGGTGTGAGATGATATGTCATTGTGGTTTTAATTTGCATTTCTCTGATGACTAGCGATGTGGAACATCTTTTCATGTGTCTGTTGGCCCTCTGAATTTCTTCTCTGGAGAACTGTCTGTTCAGCATCCCTGCCCATTTTTTAAAATTTGGTATAATTAATCTACAATTACAGAAAGAACATTATGTTTACTAGGTTCCCCCCTTCACTATGTCCCCCCCCATATACCCCTTCACAGTAACTGTCTATCTGCGTAGCAAGATGCTGTAAAATCACTACTTGTCTTCTCTGTGTTGCACAGCCCTCCCCGTGCCACCCTCTTTCTTTTTCCCTGCCCTTATCCCTCCCTTCCCACCCATTGTACCCAGTTCCTTTCCCTTTGGTAACTGTTAGTCCATTCTTGGGTTCTGTGATTCTGCTGTGATTCTGTGTTTTGTTCCTTCAGTTTTTCTTTGTTCTTATACTCCACATATGAGTGAAATCATTTGATACTTGTCCTTCTCCATTTGGCTTATTTCACTGAGCATAATACCCTCTAGCTCCATCCATGTTGTTGTGAATGGTAGGATCTGTTTTTTTCTTATGGCTGTGAAATATTCCATTGTGTATATGTACCACATCTTCTTTATCCATTCATCTACTGATGGACATTTAGGTTGCTTCCATATCTTGGCTATTGTAAATAGTGCAGCAATAAACATAGGGGTGCATCTGTCTTTTTCAAACTGGAGTGTTGCATTCTTAGGTTAAATTCATAGAAGTGGAATTCCTGGGTCAAATGGCATTTCTATTTTGAGCATTCTGAGGAACCTCCACACTGCTTTCCACAATGGTTGAACTAGTTTACATTCCCACCAGCAGTGTAGGAGGGTTCCCCTTTCTCCACAACCTCGCCAACATTTGTTGTTGTTTGTCTTTTCAAAGATGGCGATCCTTACTGGTGTGAGGTGATATCTCATTGTGGTTTTATTTGCATTTCTCTGATGATTAGCGATGTGGAGCATCTTTTCATATGCCTGTTGGCCATCTGAATTTCTTCTTTAGAGAACTGTCTATTCAGCTCCTCTGCCCATTTTTTAATTGGATAAATTGCTTTTTCTTTTTTGAGCTGCACGAGCACTGTATATATTTTGGATGTCAACCCTTTAACAGGTCTGTCATTTATGAATATATTTTCCCATACTGTAGGATGCTTTTTGTTCTACTGATGGTGTCCTTTGTTGTACAGAAGTTTTCAGCTTGATGTAGTCACACTTGTTCATTTTTGCTATTGTGTCCCTTGCCCAGGGAGATATGTTCATGAAGAGGTCACTCATGTTTATGTCCAAGTGATTTTTGCCTATGTTTTTTCTAAGAGTTTTATGGTTTCATGACTTACACTCAGGTTTTGATCCATTTCAAATTTACTTTTGTGTATGGGGTTAGACAATGATCCAGTTTCATTCTCTTACACATAGCTGTCCAGTTTTGCCAACACCAACTGTTGAAGAGGGTGTCATTTCCCCACTGTATGTCCATGGCTCCTTTATCGTATATTAATTGGCCATATATGTTTGGAGTCTCAATTCTGTTCCACTGATCTGTGGCTCTTTTCTTGTGCCAGTACCAAACTGTCTTGATTACTGTGCCTTTGTAATAGAGCTTGAAGTTGGGGAGAGAGATCCCCCAGACTTTACTCTTCCTTCTCAGGATTGCTTTGGCTATTCGGGGTCTTAGGTGGTTCCATACAAATTTTTGAACAATTTGTTACAGTTAGTTGAATAATGCTGTTGGAAATTTGGTAGGAATTGCATTCAGTCTGTGTATTGCTTTGGCCAGGATGACCATTTTGACAATATTAATTCTTCCTAGCCAAGAGCATGGGAGGAGTTTCTATTTGTTAGTGTCCTCTTTTATTTCTCTTAAGAATGTCCTGCATTTTTCAGGGTATAGGTCTTTCACTTCCTTGTTTAGGCTTACTCCTGGGTATTTTATTCTTTTTGATGCAATTGTGAAAGGAATTGTTTTCCTGGTTTCTCTTTCTATTAGTTCATTGTCAGTGTATAGGAAAGCCACAGATTTCTGTGTGTTAATTTTGCATCCTGCAACTTTGCTGAATTCTGATATCAGTTCTAGTAGTTTTGGAGGAGAGACTTTATTGTTTTTTATGTACAATATCATATCATCTACAAATAGTGACAGTTTGACTTCTTCTTTACCAGTCTGGATTCCTTGTATTTCTTTGTTTTGTCTAATTGCCATGGCTAGGACCTCCAGTACTATGTGGAATAACAGTGGGGAGAGTGGGCATCCCTGCCTTGTTCCCGATCTCAGAAGAAAAGCTTTCAGCTTCTTGCTGTTAAGTATGATGTTCACTGTGGGTTTATCATATATGGCCTTTATTATGTTGAGGTAGTTGCCCTCTATACCCATTTTGTTGAGAGTTTTTATCATGAATGGATGTTGAATTTTGTCAAATCTTTTTCAGCATCTATGGAAATGATCATGTGGTTTTTGTCCTTTTTGTTAATGTGGTGGATGATGTTGATGGATTTTTGAATGTTGTAACCATCCTTACATCCCTGAAATGAATCCCACTTGGTCACGGTGTATGATCCTCTTGATGTATTCTTGAATTCGGTTTGCTAATATTTTGTTGAATATTTTTGCATCTACGTTCATCAGGGATATGGGTCTGTAATTTCCTTTTTTGGTGGGGTCTTTGCCTGGTTTAGTTATTATGATGATGCTGGCTTCATAGAATGAGTTTGGGAGTATTCAGTCCTGTCTATTTTTTGGAAAACTTCAAGGAGTATGGGCATTATGTCTTCTCTGTAAGTCTGATAAAATTCCGAGGTAAATCCATCTGGCCTGGGGGTTTTGCTCTTGGGTAGTTTTTTGATTACCGGTTCAACTTCGATGCTGATAATTGGTCTGTTTAGATTTTCTGTTTCTTCCTTCATCAGTCTTGGAAGGTTGTATTTTTCTAGAAAGTTGTCCATTTCTTCTAGGTTTTCCAGTTTGTTAGCATATAGGTTTTCATAATATTCTCTAATGATTAATTCTATTTCTGTGGGGTCCATCATGATTTTCCCTTTCTAGTTTCAGATTCTGTTTATGTTTTTTGATTCTCTTTTTCTCTTAATAAGTCTAACTAGAGGCTTATCTACTTTGTTTATTTTCTCAAAGAACCAGTTCTTGGTTTCATTGATTTTTTTCTATTGTTTTATTCTTCTCAATTTTATTTATTTCTTCTCTGATCTTTACTATGTCCCTCCTTCTGCTGACTTTAGGCCTCATTTGTTCTTCTTTTTATAATTTTGATAATTGTGATTTTAGACTATTCATTTGGGATTGTTCTTCCTTCTTTAAATATGCCTGGATTGCTATATACTTTCCTCTTAAGACTGCTTTCACTGTGTCCCACAGAAGTTGGTGCTTTGTGATGTTATCATTTGTTTCCATATATTGCTGGATCTCTACTTTAATTTGGTCATTGATCCATTGATTATTTAGGAGCATGTTGTTAAGCCTTCATGTGTTTGTGAGCCTTTTTGCTTTCTTTGTACAATTTACTTCTAGTTTTATATCTTTGTAGTCTGAGAAGTTGGTTGGTAGAATTTCAATCATTTTCAATTTATTGAGGCTCTTTTTGTGGCCTAGTATGTGATCTATTCTCGAAAATGTTCCAATTGCACTTGAGAAGAATGTGTATCCTGTTGCTTTGGGGTGTAGAATTGTATAGATGTCTATTAGGTCCATCTGTTCTAGTGTGTTGTTCAGTGCCTCTGTGTCCTTATTTTCTGTGTGGTGGATCTGTCCGTTGGGGGAAGTGATGTGTTGAAGTCTCCTAGAATGAATTCATTGCATTCTATTTCCTCCTTTAATTCTGTTAGTATTTGTTTCATGTATGTTGTTGCTCCTGTATTGGGTGCATATATATTTATAATGGATATATCCTCTTGTTGGACTGAGTCCTTTATCATTATGTAATGCCCTTCTTTATCTCTTGTTACTTTCTTTGTTTTGAAGTCTATTTTCTCTGATACTAGTAATGCAACACCTGCTTTTTTCTCCTTGCTGTTTGCATGAAATGTCTTTTTCCATCCCTTGACTTTTAGTCTGTGCATGTCTTTGGGTTTGAGGTGAGTCTCTAGTAAACAGCATATGGATGGGTCTTCCTTTTTTGTCCATTCTATTCCTCTGTGTCTTTTGATTGGTGCATTCAGTCCACTTACATTTAGGGTAATTACTGAAAGATGTGTACTTATTACCATTGCATGGTTAAATTTGTGTCTACCAAAGGTTCAATATTAGCTTCTATACTATCTTACTGTCTAACTTAACTCACTTATTGAACTATTATAAACACTGTCTGATGATTCTTTATTTCTCTCCCTTCTTATTCCTCCTCCTCCATTCTTTGTATGTTAAGTGTTTTATTCTGTACTATTTTATGTTTCCTTTGACTGCTTTTGTGGGTAGTTGATTTTATTTTTTGCTTTAATTAGTATTTGGTTGGTCTGCTTTCTTTGCTGTGATTTTATTTTCTCTGGTGACATCTATTTAGACTTAGGAGTGCTCCCATCTAGAGCTGTCCTGCTAAAATACCCTGTAGAGGTGGTTTGTGTGAGGCAAATCCCCTCTACTTTTGTCTCTCTGGGAATTGTTTAATCCCTCCTTCATATTTAAATGATAATTGTGCTGGATGCAGTATTCTTGGTTCAAGGCCCTTCTATTTCATTGCATTAAATATATCATGCCATTCTCTTCTGGCCTGAAAGGTTTCTGATGAGAAGACTAATGATAGCCTGATGGGTTTTCCTTTGTAGGTGACCTTTTTTCTCTCTCTGGCTGCCTTTAATATTCTGTCCTTGTCCTTGATCTTTGCCACTTTAATTATTATGTGTCTTGGTGTTGTACTCCTTGGGTCCCCTCGGTTGGGATTTCTGTGGGCTTCTGTCATATGATTGACTATTTCCTCCCCCAGTTTGGGGAAGTTTTCAGCAATTATTTTTTCAAATACACTTTCTATCCCTTTTTCTTTCTCTTCTTCTTCTGGTAGCCCTATAATGTGGTTATTGTTCCGTTCAGATTGGTCACACAGTTCTCTTAATATTCTTTCATTCCTGGAGATCCTTTTATTTCTCTCTGTATCAGCTTCTCTGCATTCTTGTTCTCTGATTTTTATTCAATTAAAGGCCTCTTGCATCTCGTCCATTCTGCTTTTAAGTCCTTCCAGAGACTGTTTTATTTCTGTATTCTCCTTCTCAACTTTATCTGTCAGCTCTTGCATTTTTCTCTGCAGCTCCATCTGCATGTTTATGACCTTAATTTTGAATTCTTTTTCAGGAAGATTGGTTATATCTATCTCCCCAGGTTCCCTCTCAGGGGAGGATTTCTCTGTGCTTTTGGTCTGGATCAAATTCTTCTGCCTTTTCATGGTGATAGAGGTCGTCATGTGCAGTTGGTGTGTGTGTCAGCTGGGAGAACAAAGTCCATTCCTGCTTGACGGTCACCTTCTTCTTCTAGAACGGTGACCCCTAGCAGCTTGTGGGGGACAGCTGAGTGCTTCTAAGTCTGGCCCGGGTGGCTGTGGGGGCAGCTCAGCATGGCTGCTGGGGGTGTGGACAGCCTCAGGCTGCAGCTCCACTATGGCAGGGCCGTGCCAGTGGGGGAATGTATGGGAGGCTGTTTATCACCATGAGGAGCCTCAGAGCTGCAGTGCTGCCCAGGGAGTTAGGGTTCCTGGAGTTACCTGGGCTTCCCAGCTGCAGGCTTAGTGTGCCAGGACACTTCCATCCAGTTGTGAGGCTCCTTTTGCTTTAAGACTTTCAAAAAGCACTTGCTTTTGTTTTGTCCAAGGGGCACCGGCTGCAGGGATCCACTCACAGATTTTACTGTTCTGTTTCCCTAGTATCCAGCACACCATGCACTGTGTCTGCACTGCTGGTGTGGATGACTAGGTCTGGGTATTCAGCAGTCCTGGGCTCCCACTTCCTCCCTGCTCCAACACCTCTTCTCCCACAAGAGAGCTGGGGTAGAGGGATGCACTCAGATCCCACTGTGCCGTGGCTTGTATCTTACCCCCTTTGTGAGGCACTGGGTTCTCGCAGGTGTATATGTAGCCTGGCTGTTGTACTGTATCGTCTGGTCTCTGTTTTAGGAATAGTCGTATTTCTTGTTCTCAAAAATATATATGGTTTTGAAAGGAGATTTCTGCTGCCCTACTCATGCTGCCATCTTGCCTGGGACTCGAATAGTTCATTTTTAATTCAATTACTGAAATACCAAGTTTACTACCATAGTATATTGTCACCACCACCATAGTAAATTGTCATTACTTCATGATAAGTTGTCACTTTTGTAGGCAGTACTTTTTACCAGTCATTCACAATGGCTGCTAAATTTTAATAAAAGTTGATTTTGTACAACAGGGAAGTTTCTGGCTAATAACCAAGGTGGAAAATGGAAGAATTGTTATTCAAATGTAAAGTGTACCTAAGAGAGCTTGTGATAGGTTTAGGGAATTTCATCCCAATCGCACAAAGCCAACCATAAGAATAAACAAAAGCAGTTTTCAGTTGTTTTTCTACTGGGAGATTTGTGGAGAAAATATAATCTATTAGTAATTATGAAAATATACTTAACATTTGAAGCATCTCCACTGGCCAATTATAATGCTACGATAGGAGGTCAGATCAAGTCAGTATTTAAGCAGGGTATATTTTACATTTATGGTTGCCTCTGAAAGTTTTTGTGTGTATAATGGATTAGTGGCAACATTTCTTTTCTTTTCTTTTTAATCATTTCTGGTGAATAGTACACTGGAAGTATTTATGTTTGAACACATTGTATTTTCACAATAAAATCTTGTGACTATATAGGCACTCATTAACCCTTTCTCTTCAATCTCTGCATCTTTCACTGATAATGTGGATTTGGCTAAAGGCTGATTGACAGATCAGCAATTGCTATATTGACTAGAGTTACTGCTGAGAGATCAAATACCATCACCTAGCACAGTATCTTTTCTAAATTAAATATCTCTGGGTGATAACCATGAAAACTGGACTATCTACAAACAAACTCACCTCTGCTTTCACTCTGTAAACCAATTTTCTCTGTTTTTATGTCTTTTCACTTCCACATTCTTATCTTCCCAAATCTGTCTTCCAACTCGATCCTTCTTATTTTAAGTTTTTATTTTGAAGTCTTTTAATTAGTGGAATTTACCAAACAGCCAATTTAGATTAAGAAATGAAGGCTAAGCTACACTAACTATTAAGATTATACAGATATTAATGGTGAAGTAATTAGGAAATTATACAAAGCTGTATTAATCAAACGTATACGGGAGATTTACACCTTGAAAGGATGTGGAGGTGTTTCATGCCAAGTTAATTTTTCCCAGACTTTAGATAAAATATGGAAGATAAATATTCCCCACATCTTTTATTTGTATCCATGAACATATATGACTGGTAATTTTTCATGTTGAATTCTGAAGATGCTTTTCAGCCGATTTTTCCACCTCCACTATTGCTCCAACTAATCAAAATGTAAATCATCTAGCTGGCTTGCTATGGCAGCTCTATATTTTATGGGGAAAGTTAAACTGGATTGTTTTACTTATTTCTCTCCTTAATACCCACTTGAAAATTTTTCTGTGTAAAGTGACCTTCTGCCCTAAAACACTGCAAAAACTGTTTCTCAATTCATTTCTAAGCCCCTACTCATCCCTCACTAATGACCTATTCAAGAAGGAACAAAACCAACCAAACTTTGTAGTATTGTTGGTAACATGATAGTTCCTGTAGTTCTGACTGTATCTGATTTAGTGATTTTCTGTACTTTTTAAATGATGTAAAAATGAGTAATTGGTCCCTTGCCAAACCATCTCTGAGAGTTCATTTTTTTTAAATAAATGAAAAGCTACTGATTACGTGGTAAGTACAAAAGCCCAAAGTTTACCATTTGACCATTTACAAATTTTGACTCCGTGATGATGCTTACAGTTTTCTGATGATTACTTTAAATGGTAGGGGTCATAGTTAGCCCCAGCCACTTGCATGATGTCTATATTTAGACACTAATTCCAAGTTACTTGCATGAGTCAGAGAGGAAATTAAAGACTGAGGAAGTGCTACTTTCCCTAGATATCAAAAGGTGAAAGTTCAAAAAGTATCTTAAAAAGAAAGGTAACTGAAACAACACACCTTAGTGTTGCAGGCACATCTGCAGAAATTCTTTTTTAAGGTTTTATGAAGGAGAGAAAATTGGTACATTCTAAAATGTAATATTGATTTATATAAATAAATGCTACCTCGGTAATATTTTTGCTATACTTAGGTCCTTTTCCTTTTTCCTTTTTTGTTCCTAAGTGCATGTGTTGGTTCTTCAGCAGATCCTAAAATCCTCAAAGAGGGAAATCAGTTTTTTTTGGTGTTTTTCTCTCTTCTAAAATAGTCGCAATATAGCAAAAAGGAACATAGGATTTGAGTGAGAAGTCCATTTCTAGTCTTTCTAGGTGTTTGTCCTAGGGTTGGCTATCTAAACTGAAGAACCTTATAGTTTCTTCATCTGAAAAATTAGATAATAAATCTATCTTGTAGCCTTATTGTAAGGATCAGATATTCAAAAAGAGTAGTAGCTTTACTATTTTTGTTGTCTGCAACTTCCCACAGGGCTTTTATGTCTCCATGCTGTCGATATGCAAAAAGTCTCAAAATCATGGCCTTACTTCCTCCCATATAGAACTGTGGTAATAGAGTTAAGGAGCTGTACGGTCACATTTGACTCATTTTCAGAAACTGATGAGTTGTAAATACTTATTATCATGTGACAATAAAAAAGAAAACAAACACAAAATGAAACAAACAAATACAACATTTTCCACTTCTCATGTTGCAAGTTAGGTTCTTTTTTAACAAGAAACAGAATGACTGTACTTGCATTTTGTATTTAGTACCTCTTTAATTTAAATTTCAAACAAGACACCTTTCAACATGCTGTTATTATTCATTCTATTCAATAAAATGCAATAAAATAAGAAGTTGTCAGACCTGAAATTAATTAAAAGATTTCATTTTATTTGTTGTTTTCTGAAAAATACTAGTTTTGTGAGGTTACTCTTCTACTTTGGAAATAATTACAGTTGCAAGCTCTTGATTTATAGATTTGTGATTAATTGGCATTACTTCCTGTAATTTCCATATTGAAATTACAACTAGACATATCAAAAGAGAATCAGTTTCTAGTAGTACAGAACTTTCATGTGTGCATCATTTTCTACAAGGTGTCTCTAATGAAATTTCTACATATGATTTGGCGAGTTTCAAATAGTTGGATTTTATTTCCTACACAGTCAACTCTTAATTATAAAATCCTCAACCCACTCTTTTGGCAAACATGGGTCTACTGACTTACCTGTAAAAAGGGCAGAACTACAGACAAATAGGTTCTAAGAAGAGTTCAAAGTAAAGATGACGGCTTCAGAAACATTTCCTTATTCCCTTAGATAAAATTCTTTTGTAAAATCATTACTTTATTCCAGGTTTTAACTGTTGATATTATTATCCTTACTTCAAGATTCTTTGTACCTGGCCTTTGAGTACCTAACAGGAAACTGACATCAAGGAGTTAGAGGCCATTCTTCTATTTCCGACAAAAAGCAAATTTGGAGGATCTTGTCCCTTCCATTTATGATAAACCTTTAATAAGTTTTCTTTGAACAAATATTATACAGCAGGGGAAATGCTCGTATTTAAAAATTGCTGCCACAAAAGTACCTGTTCTGAGTTTAGCCAACACTAATAAAAGGGTTATATCCCATAAGATAAGGAAAAAAGTCACAAAATTACATAAAGAAGCCTAAAATTAGCTGTAGATGCCAATATTTAAATATGGCTTTAATACCATCCTAATTCTGAGGGTGTTGAGAATATATCCTCTCTTTAAAATGATACTTTCAATTAGTTAGCTTATTCCTGCTACCTCTCATACCATCCGTGCCTCCCACAGCATGAAGCACCCTCACAGTCGATTTTCTAGGCTTGGTCCTAGGGCTTTGCAGCATGTGTCTTCTCTCAGGTAAGAGATGATACTTCATATCTTCTATCAGGAGATTTTGGCACTTTAGATCAGCAGTAAACATGGGGCTCTCTTCAAGATCCACCAGTAACTGAAAGTAATAATTCATGGTGTATGAAATGAGGAGCCCACCATTAGAAAGAACAGATTCATTTAGAGAACTGTGGAGAAAACTCGAGCTAATTCAAATGTAGAAATGCTGTCATTTAATATTTTGAGTTGCTTACTGACATACTTTGTGTTCACTGAAGATTTGAAGTGACTAAAGGCCTCAATGTAGTAGCTAAAGATCTCTGCAGATTTGACATATTATCCATCTTTGGAATACATACACATTCACTCTCAAGGGGTGAAGGTGAAAAAACACTCATGAAATGTGTTTCTTAAAGCAGTCAAAGCAAAGGACAGTGTGTATGTACACAAAGCAAGCATCTACCTCCCAGTCTACTGCATGTAGCTGGACAAGCAGCCACCTTTATGCTGGATTTAGAGGAGGGAATACAAACATGCCCAGTGAAAATAAACCAGCATTGCCTGCAGGGTGTCACATCTTTATCATCAAATCACTTCTGTAAGGTATTCTGAAAGCAGGTGCTTTTTATCTGTATGCATGTTCATGTGTACATCACTGAAGTGCATGTGTTAGCAAGAAGGCAACACATCAGCAAGAGAAGATGGCCAGTCCTCTCTGGCCAAACCATTACTGCCTGACAGACAATAAGACCCTAACTGAATGGGATAAACATTAGGTATAGTATTTTTCCTGAGATGAGCTAAGAAATTAAGTTTGTTTCAGAATTTATCAAGCATCATTTAGATTCAGTCCTTGGAGTTTGGGGTCCATAGTATCACAGGACCTTGAGAAGAGTATCAGATTGTTCTAATGAAGGTGTTTATTTCACTCCCTAAAACTTCCCGGAAAGTTCCTGTTCTGAACTGGTTAATCTCACCTCTGATTTCACCTTACCTATAATGTGGGATGGATAACTATTTTTACTTGGCTGGTGAGACCCAAGGCATTTCCTAATGAACACACTGCTGAAATAGGTTTGAAAATTGGGCTGAGAAATTGTTTTTCCTCCAAAAATATTCTTTAGAGGTTTAGTACCATTTTCTTCACATATATTATTTCTAGAATATTTGCTTGAGCTCACTTTCAAAATTGTTTTGGGAAGTCTGTATTCTGTATGCCATTACCCTCCACTGCCATCATCAACAAAAGTCCACAGGAGTCCACATTGCAGGCTCTAAGGCCTGCTCAGCAGTGGGAGGCCAAGGTACCCCAGGTTGTATGGGCTGGAAATGTACCCATCTTCTAATTAAGTAAGAGAAATCCAAACTAAGTACTTTGCTGAAAGAATGTCATATTGACTTAGAGCAGTGCAGAGTCCAATGGCTCAGATCCTTTACACCAGTGCATCTCAAGTGCTTAGATACCTAAGAATCATCTGGAGAACTTGTTAAAACATAAATTCCTTCTCGCTGTCCCCAGAAATTGTTTCAGTATGCATGTAGGGGGAGATCAGAAACTGAGTTTCTGACAAGCTTCCAGAAAATGGCATGCAGCTGGTCCAGGGACATTTTGAGTAGCACTGCCTTAGAAAATCTATTACATTGTATAGACCCTCTTATGAGATTAATGCACATAAAATCAATATACACTCCCATAGATGTTGAACCTTGGTTCTAAGATTACATGTCTATTTTAATGTTTCTCTTTTTGGTGTGACTATTGCCTTGCCCTTTGAATAATTTGCCTAACCAAGGAGAGCGGTCAATGTTTTTCATTAAATATGGATATATTCTCAAACTTACTAGAGTTCCATGGAATTTAAATTACAGCAAGAAGTAAAAAAAAAAACGTAGAGAAATCATCAGCAAATTAGCATTCTGTTTTTCAATATTAACATTTAATTAGTAAATTTCTTCAAAATCAATGAATTTTTTAGTGTCTATGACCCCACTGATCCACTAGGTCCCTCCTCCCAATGTGGATGATGTTTCAGGACTTTAACTAGAAGCTCTATATGAACTGTGAAATATAGTCATATATATGGTACATAAAGGATATCTACTATTGATCAATTAGCTGCAGAGAAAAAAGTGTGGTTTTCACTAATGGTAGAATTATGTAGTGGACTGTATTCTGCCCTCCCTAAAAATCACATACTAAAATTCAATATTAGATGGGTCAATCCTGAATCTTATGCAAGGGTGTCTGTTTTTAGAATCGTTTTTAGGATAATCCTTCAGCAGGCATGATGAAGATGCTATTATAATGATGGCCTAGTGCATCCGACTATTATAGTATGCTTTCAATCATAGCAGCTAATTACCCATTTCAGTAGTGATTATCCAGAATCTAACTCCTCCCTAGAGTCTCCTCTGACATGCTGCTGTACCAATTATCATCGCCTTGCCTAGAAGGTGGCAGAAAAAGACAGAGTTAATGTAGTCATTTTCCCTGGTTGTTACAAGCGCCCTTTGGTGAGAGAGGTAACAGAAACTAATGTGTAAGCTGACGTTCAGGGATTACTGGCAAGGTTTCAAAAAAATTCCTTGTTTTCTCTGCCATCATCATAAATATTGCTAATTGAAGGCTGCATATGTCCTTCAAAAATCCTGTACACTCCAATTATCAGAAATCCTCTGAATAAAATAAAACTAGGCAGCTAGGGAATGGATTAATGGGTAGTGGTTGTTGAGAAGGAGAGTTTGCTCTGCCTGGGTAGATGTCCCTACCTGTGGTGGAAGTAAGGGCAGTCTGATGTAAGAGAGCAGCACTGGCAGGTCTTGCTTCCTCGCCTGCACATCGTAACCCACCCACTGCATGACAGCATTGAAAATGGTTTCTTCATCAGGCACATTAACGTCATCACTGCCTAGAAGTTTGGAAATCCCATTAGCTGGAAGCAGGGGGAATTCTTCATTCTTTATTACCTCGATGAAGTGTTCCTAGAAAAGAAAGGTCTTCTACTGAAACCTCGTACTTTAGAACCTTCTTAAACAGAATGAAAATATCAAAACATTTCACCTTGTTAAATTTCAGAAAAGGCTGGAGAGACAGACATATGCATTTATACTGCCTGGGACAGGACGCATGGGCGGGGGGGGTGCTTGTGAGGCTGAAGAGCCAAATGCTTCCACTAGTGATATTTACACTATACAAGGAAAGACCTTAACTGTTTCACAGGCCACGCAGGGAGTAGCCGAGTTGATTTTCTTTCCCAGCTGTTGTGGATGACAACAGCTTATGACTCCAGAACTGATGTTGAGTTGTTCTGTAGTCAAAATCTGTAAGAGAAAGGCTGAAAAATTTCAAGGTGGGTACTATGTTGAAGGGCTGGGAGGGGTAGCTCTGGCTGTGCATTTGAGGGGAGAACATGCTGAATTCCTCTGAGATGAGAGGAAGAAATTGATGAAAAACTCTTTTCTCTTATGGCTAAATATGATCTCCTGTTAACCAAGGCAAAAATTTCTTTTATAATGGACAAGAATCTCCAGATTCAGGATAATCTAAAAGGGACTCCTGTGGAATTATTTTTGGGGGACAGTGGGACTCTCTCCATTTTTATATATTATATCTCCATTCTTCCTTCTGTCATGGTATTATCTTGCATTTTGTAAAGTCAAAATTTCAGGCAACTGTGTTTCACTTTTTACCTCTCAAAACACAACCCTATTTTTTTCTGATTTATAAGGCCATACATTTTCTGGGACAACATGATTATCATTTCCAGTGTTTTCCTCAGTAAGGGTCTCCTTTTCAATGCAATGAACTATACTTCTGAAGTGGAGATAAACCTGTCTAGTTGGCAATTTGTGTTGCCCACTAAATAGATATTCTGGAAGAAGCTAAAGACAGCGTCTGAATAACTGGAGTATCTGCATAAATCAAAACACTCCCTCAGCTCCACTCTGAGTTTAGTGACTGTGCAACTGAGTTAGCCTAATAGAAAAGTACATCAAGTTTGATATACGCATCAGGACGCTCTGATACCATAAAACCTGAGTTAACTTGCTTGTTTAAACCTAGAGCCCTTTTGAGACTGAAGCGAATGACTGAGAAAGACCTGATGATCTTACTGTAGCAGATGTCCCCAGAGGAAAACCCTCTCACCTATAGCAAAAGAGTAGAACTAGAAATGTTCCTACAACTAGTAGTACATCACATTTGTACAGTATTTCACACTTTACTGGTTTCTGTCATGAACACTGTCGTCAGCAATGGGATCTTGAGGAAGGTGGAATTTTTCTGAGGAGAAAACAGGCTACGTGAACTGTTTGATCTCTCGTGCAACAAATGGCAAGTATGGATTCAGACCTAAGGCTTCAGGTCTAATTCATTTTGTCTGATACTGAAACTGCTTTTCATAAGTGACATAATTTTTGTGAAAGGGTTAAGAAAAAGATAAAGCACTCCAAAATTTGTGCTTGTCCATTACTGGTACTATATGTACACTCTGAATAGTATAGTGCTAATAATACTACAGAAGCCTCCATACTTCCTTTTCCTTCCTGTCCACTCTCTAATGAAAGAAAAGGAAAAGAGAAAATACATGCGATGGCAGGAGGTAGGGAGAGAAGGAGAAAGGAAGGGAGGTGGCCAGTATGGACCGTAGTACAGTCTGTCAGATGTTGCCATGCATTAGAGAAAGCTAAGAAATGATTAAAATGCTTTACATGAGGGTCATATTAAGATATAACCAGAAATTACATTTTTTGATAGAAACGCTCTCCTCCATGCACCTTCCTAAGAGTCTTCATTTGTTCCTTGGTTTCATATTCATTTTTTTGTCCACACTTAGACACTGTTGTAAAACTTATTAAATGAATATAGCACACTTGCTCAAGGTTTCACTGATGCCGGGTACTGGTTTTATGATTATGATGCTTAATTTTCTGTCGCACCTTAAGCTGTGGAGTGGCCAGACACCTGTCGAAGTATTATTTTGAGTGTGTCTCTGAGGGTGTTTCTAGATGAAGATCTCTCACATTAGGGAGGGCAATATGTTTACTCACCTTACAAATCAAGGGACTGTAAATAATTCTTGGAGTTTAACATTATTCTAAGACATTAAACTTATTTGCATATTATACCATCAAGAGCATATTACAAAAGCATTATTACAGGAAAAACTTTAACTATTTTACTAAAATAACTGAAGAAGGAGTATTTAAGGAGACCACAGTACTGTCTTTTTTTTTTTTTTTTTGAGAGGGCATCTCTCATATTTATTGATCAAATGGTTGTTAACAACAATAAAACTCTGTATGGGGGGGGTCAATGCTCAATGCACAGTCATTAATCCATCTCAAGCCTAGTTCTCTTCAGTCTCCAATCTTCTGAAGCATAACGAACAAGTTCTTACATGGTGAACGAATTCTTACATAGTGAATAAGTTCTTACATGGTGAACAGTACAAGGGCATTCATCACAGAAACTTTCGGTTTTGATCACGCATTATGAACTATAAACAATCAGGTCAAATATGAATATTCGTTTGATTTTTATACTTGATTTATTTGTGGATCCCACATTTCTCCCTTTATTATTATTATTTTTTTATTTTTAATAAAATGCTGAAGTGGTAGGTAGATGCAAGATAAAGGTAGAAAACATAGTTTAGTGTTGTAAGAGAGCAATTGTAGTTGATCAGGTGTGTGCCTGTAGACTATGTGCTAATCCGAGCAAGACAAGGGCAATAAAACATCCACGGATGCAGAAGCTTTCTCTCAACACAGGGGGAGGGGGTGAGGTTCTCAGTTTCACCACTGTTGATCCCCAATTTCTCACCTGATGGCCCCCCTGCGACTGTGCCTGTCTTAGGTTGTTCCTCCCTTCAGGAATCTTACCCATCTCTGGCTAACCAGTCATCTTCCGGGGCCATACAGGGAAATGTAAAGTTGGTAAGTGAGAGAGAAGCCATATTGTTTGAAAAGGTTAGCTTTTTACTTTGCAGATTTATGCCCTGTGGCTTCTATGCCCAGCACTTGTCTCAAGGTATCTTTACCACCTGGAGGAATTATGATACTCGGTAAGTTCAATATGAGGCACGAATTCTATTTAAGGGTTGTAATTAAGAAGGAAGAAGAAAAGCTATAGAGGTAGCATATGGAAGAAAACATGGAAGGATTGATTATTTCTTTGACATATCTTCTTGTAGAGTACCTTAAGTATGTATAGGTTTTAAACTACTAACTAACTTGTGCACACATATTAACATAATAGGAATACGGTGACATAAACAAAGCAAATCTATAATTACCATCCATCTCCAGTGAAGCCAAGAAAACCATTTAGGCACCCTATGCATTTGTGAAAATTAGTCTATGATATGATGGATATTGTCCAACTGTACTTGAACAGTCTGAGAGAAGTCAGACAAATTAAAGCAACCCATTTCTGGGATCTGTTCACATCCCATATGTTCTTTTAACCGTAGATAGTCTATCGTCGTAAGATTTTGGAGCGCTACAACTTGCACCCCTCCCAACTCCTGGTTGAGTTCCAACAGTACAGATCCAGTCAAATTCATTGTCTCACTGTATGCACATGCCAGCCTAGACATCCCCCTCCTCATTCCAATGGCAAGTCCAGGAAATGGTGGGGTGTACGCAGCCACAACTGCACCATCGCCCGGATCCCTGTGGAGGCTTTTTGATGATCATCCCCCGGCACGAGTCCTCCAGAGAGTGCTGATGCCAGAAGCTCCTCCTAATATCGTATCTTAGTTCATTTTCTGGGAAGCCAAGCTAGGCCTTGATCTTCTGCATAGAAACAAACAGACCCTTTGCCCACACTTTGACATGCCCTCTATACCACTGTGTAGAACTCATTGGAGGTCAGCACACAGGAACTGCTTTTTTTTTTTAATCTTTAATCTACACTTACATGAAGAATACTATGTTTACTATGCTCTCCCCTATATCAGGTCCCCCCTAAAAACCACATTACGGTCACTATCCATCAGCATAGCAAAATGTAGAATCACTACTTGTCCTCTCTCTGTTGTACAGTCCTCCCTCCCCTTTCTCCCTCCCCCCACTATGCATGCTAATCTTAATACCCACCTTCCTCTCCCCCCCTTTTCCCCTCCTGCCCACCCATCCTCCCAGTTCCTTTCCCTTTGGTACCTGTTAGTCCATTTTTGGGTTCTGTAATTAAGCTGCTGTTTTGTTCCTTCAGTTTTTCCTTTGTTATTATACTCCTCAGATGAGTGAAATCATTTGGTATTTCTCTTTCTCCTCTTGGCTTATTTCACTGAGCATAATGCTCTCCAGCTCCATCCATGTTGCTGCAAATGGTTGGCTTTTTCCACTTCTTATGGCTGAGTAGTATTCCATTGTGTATATGTACCACATCTTCTTTATCCATTCATCTACTGATGGACATTTAGGTTGCTTCCAATTCTTGGCTATTGTAAATAGTGCTGCGATAAACATAGGGGCACATCTGTCTTTCTCAAACTTGATTGCTGCGTTCTTAGGGTAAATTCCTAGGAGTGGAATTCCTGGGTCAAATGGTAGGTCTGTTTTGAGCATTTTGATGAACCTCCATACTGCTTTCCACAATGGTTGAATTAATTTACATTCCCACCAGCAGTGTAGGAGGGTTCCCCTTTCTCCACAGCCTCGCCAACATTTGTTGTTCTTTGTCTTTTAGATGGCAGCTATCCTTACTGGTGTGATGTGATACCTCATTGTAGTTTTAATTTGCATTTCTCTGATAATTAGACATGTGGAGCATTTTTTCATCTGTCTGTTGGCCATCTGTATTTCTTTTTTAGAGAACTGTCTGTTCATTTTCTCTGCCCATTTTTTAATTGGGTTATTTGGTTTTTGTTTGTTGAGCCGTGTGAGCTCTTTATATATTCTGGACATCAAGCCTTTATCGGAACTGTCATTTTCAAATATATTCTCCCATACTGTAGGGTTCCTTTTTGTTCTATTGATGGTGTCTTTCACTGTACAGAAACTTTTCAGCTTAATGTAGTCTCACTTGCTCATTTTTGCTGTTGTTTTCCTTGCCCGGGGAGATATGTTCAAGAAGAGGTCATACATGTTTATGTCTAAGAGGTTTTTGCCTATGTTTTTTCCCAAGAGTTTAATGGTTTCATGACTTACATTCAGGTCTTTGATCCATTTTGAGTTTACCTTTGTATATGGGGTTAGACAATGGCCCAGTTTCATTCTCCTACATGTAGCTGTCCAGTTTTGCCAGCACCATCTGTTGAAGAGACTGTCATTTTGCCATTGTATGTCCATGGCTCCTTTATCAAATATTAATTGACCATATATGTTTGGGTTAATTTCTGGAGTCTCTAATCTGTTCCACTGGTCTGTGGCTCTGTTCTTGTGCCAATACCAAATTGTCTTGATTGCTATGGCTTTGTAGTAGAGCTTGAAGTTGGGGAGTGAATCCCCCCTACTTTATTCTTCTTTCTCAGGATTGCTTTGGCTATTTGGGTCTTTGGTGTTTCCATATGAATTTTTGAATTATTTGTTCTAATTCATTGAAGAATGTTGCTGGTAATTTGATAGGGATTGCATCTAATCTGTATATTGCTTTAGGCAGGATGGCCATTTTGACGATATTAATTCTTCCTAGCCATGAGCAGGGAATGAGTTTCCATTTGTTAGTGTACCCTTTAATTTCTCTTAAGAGTGACTTGTAGTTTTCAGAGTATAAGTCTTTCACTTTATTGGTTAGGTTTATTCCTAGGTATTTTATTCTTTTTGATGAAATTGTGAATGGAATTGTTTTCCTGATTTCTCTTTCTATTGGTTCATTGTTAGTGTATAGGAAAGCTATAGATTTCTGTGTGTTAATTTTGTATCCTGCAACTTTGCTGTATTCCAATATCAGTTCTAGTAGTTTTGGAGCGGAGTCTTTAGGGTTTTTTATGTACAGTATCATATCATCTGCAAATAGTGACAGTTTAACTTCTTCTTTACCAATCTGGATTCCTTGTATTTTTTTGTTTTGTCTGATTGCCATGGCTAGGACCTCCAGTACTATGTTAAATAACAGTGGGGAGACTGGGCATCCCTGTCTGGTTCCCGATTTCAGAGGAAATGCTTTCAGCTTCTCGCTGTTCAGTTTAATGTTGGCTGTGGGTTTATCACATATGGCCTTTATTATGCTGAGGTACTTGCCCTCTATTTTCATTTTGCTGAGAGTTTTTATCATGAATGGATGTTGAATTTTGTCAAATGCTTTTTCAGCATCTATGGAGATGATCATGTGGTTTTTGTCTTTCTTTTTGTTGATGTGGTGGATGATGTTGATGGATTTTCGAATGTTGTACCATCCTTGCATCCCTGGGATGAATGCCACTTGGTCATGGTGTATGATCCTTTTGATATACTGTTGAATTCTGTTTGCTAATATTTTATTGAGTATTTTTGCATCTACATTCATCAGGGATATTGGTCTGTAATTTTCTTTTTTGGTGGGTTCTTTGCCTGGTTTTGGTATTAGTGTGACGTTGGCTTCATAGAATGAGTTTGGGAGTATTCCCTCCTCTTCTATTTTTTGGAACACTTTAAGGAGAATGGGTATTATGTCTTCTCTATGTGTCTGATAAAATTCCAAGGTAAATCTGTCTGGCCCTGGGGTTTTGTTCTTCGGTAGTTTTTTGATTACCGTTTCAATTTCTTTGCTGATAATTGGTTTGTTTAACTTTTGTGTTTCTTCCTTGGTCAGTCTTAGGAAGTTGTATTTTTCCAGAAAGTTGTCCATTTCTTCTAGGTTTTCCAGCTTGTTGGCATATAGGTTTTCATAGTAGGCTTTAATAACTCTTTGAATTTCTGTGGAGTCTATCGTGATTTTTCCATTCTCCTTTCTGATTCTGTTGATTTGTGTTGATTGTCTTTTTCTCTTAATAAGTTTGGGTAGAGGCTTATCTATTTTGTTTATTTTCTCAAAGTACCAGCTCTTGGTTTCATTGATTTTTCCTTTGTTTTATTCTTCTCAATTTTATTTATTTCTTCTCTGATCTTTATTATGTCCCTCCTTATGCTGACTTTAGGCCTCATTTGTTCTTCTTTTTCCAGTTTTGATAGTTGTGATGTTAGACTATTCATTTGGGATTTTTCTTCCTTCTTCAAGTATGCCTGGATCACTATATACTGTCCTCTGAAGACTGCTTTCGCTGCATCCCACAGAATTTGAGGCTTTGTGTTGTTGTTGTCATTTGTTTCTATATATTCCTTGTCCTCTATTTTGATTTGTTCATTGATCCATTGATTATTTGGAAGCATGTTGTTAAGCCTCCATGTGTTTGTGACACTTTTTGTTTTCTTTGTAGAATTCATTTCTAGTTTTATACCTTTGTGGTCTAAAAAATTGGTTGGTAGAATTTCAATATTTTGGAATTTACTGAGGCTCTTTTTGTGAACTAGTATGTGGTCTATTCTGGAGGATGTTCCATGTGCACTTGAGAAGAATGTATATCCTGTTGCTTTTGGATATATGGTTGTATAGATGTCTATTAGGTCCATCTGTTCTAGTGTGTTGTTCAGTGCCTCTGTGTCCTTACTTATTTTCTGCCCAGTGGATCTATCCTTTGGGGTGAGTGGTGTGTTGAAGTCTCCTAAAATGAATGCATTGCAGTCTATTTCCCTCTTTAGTTGTGTTAGTATTTGTTTCACATATGCTGGTGCTCCTGTGTTTGGGTGCATATATATTTAGAATGGTTATATCCTCTTTTTGGACTGAGCCCTTTATCATTATGTATTGTCCTTCTTTATCTCTTGTTACTTTCTTTGTTTTGATGTCTATTTTGTCTGATACTAGTACTGCAACCCCTGCTTTCTTCTCACTGTTGTTTGCCTGAAATATGTTTTTCCATCCCTTGACTTTTAGTCTGTGCATGTCTTTGGGCTTGAGGTGAGTTTCTTGTAAGCAGCATATAGATGGGTCTTGCTTTTTTATCCATTCTATTACTCTGTGTCTTTTGATTGGTGCATTAAGTCCATTTACACTTAGGGTGACTATTGAGAGATATGTACTTATTGCCATTGCAGGCTTTAGATTCGTGGTTACCATAGGTTCAAGGTTAGCTTCTTTAGTATCTTACTTCCTAACTTAGTTCACATATTGAGCTGTTATATACACTGTCTGGAGATTCTTTTCTTCTCTCCCTTCTTATTCCTCCTCCTCCATTCTTCATATGTTGTGTGTTTTGTTCTGTGCTCTTTTTAGGAGTGCTCCCATCTAGAGCAGTCCCTGTAAGGTGCCCTGTAGAGGTGGTTTATGGGAAGCAAATTCCCTCAGCTTTTGCATGTCTGGGAATTGTTTAATCCCGTCATCATATTTAAATTATAGTCGTGCTGGATACAGTATCTTTGGTTCAAGCCCCTTCTGTTTCATTGCATTAAGTATATCATGCCATTCTCTTCTGGCCTGTAGGGTTTCTGTTGAGAAGTCTGATATTAGCCTGATGGGTTTTCCTTTATAGGTGACCTTTTTCTCTCTAGCTGCCTTTAAAACTCTTTCCTTGTCCTTGATCCTTGCCACTTTAATTATTATGTGTCTTGTTGTTATCCTCCTTGGATCTTTTCTGTTGGGGGTTCTGTATATTTCCGTGGTCTGTTCGATTATTTCCTCCCCCAGCTTGGGGAAGTTTTCAACAATTGTTTCTTCAAAAAGACTTCTATTCCTTTTCCTCTTTCTTCTTCTTCTGGTACCCCTATAATACAAATATTATTCCATTTGGATTGGTCACATAGTTCTCTTAGTGTTGTTTTGTTCCTGGAGATCCTTTTATCTCTCTCTATGTCAGCTTTTATACGTTCCTGTTCTCTGGTTGTAGTCCTTCAATGGCCTCTTGCATCTTATCCATTCTTCTTATAAATCCTTCCAGGGTTTGTTTCACTTCTGTGATCTCCTTCCTGACATCTGTGATCTCACTCCGGACTTCATCCCATTGCTCTTGCATTTTTCTCTGCATCTCATCCCATTTCTCTTGCATTTGTCTCTGCATCTCTGTCAGCATGTTCATGATTTTTATTATGTATTCTTTTTTTGGAGGACTGGTTAGGTCTGTCTCCTTCTCAGGTGTTGTCTGTGTGATCTTTGTCTGCCTGTAGTTTTGCCTTTTCATGGTGATAGAGATAGTTTGAAGAGCTGGTATGAGTGACAGCTGGAAGACCTTTCCTTCTTGTTGGTTTGTGGCCTTCCTCTTCTGGGAGAATAGCGACCTCTAGTGGCTTATGCTTGGGAGCTCTGCACAGACAGGGCTTCAGCTACCTGCCCGGTTGGTTTGGAGTTTATCTCAGCTGTTGTGTTGGTGTGTCCTGTCTGTGGCTGCTTCTCCAAAATGGTGGAACCCCGTTGGAGGGGGAGCAGCTGGGAGGCTATTTATCTCTGTAAGGGGCCTCTGTGCTCCCTGTTGCCCAGGGGGTTTGAGTGCCCAGAGATCCCCAGATTCCCTGCCTCTGGGCTAAGTGTCCTGTCCTGCCCCTTTAACACTCCCCAAAAGCACTCTCCAAACCAAAACAACAACAGCAACAAGGAAAGAGGGGAAAAAAAAGGAAAAAACACGCGGTTTTCTTTGTCCTCAGGTGCCGGTCTTGCTGCCTTGTTTCCTTAGTATTGGGGTTCCTGTCCCTTTAAGGCTTCCAAAAACACTCGCCAAAAAAAAAAAGGGAGAAATGGGTGATATTGTTTGTCCTCAGGTGCCGTTCTCGGGCACCTGCTCACTAGTCTTGCTGGCCTGTTTCCCTAGTATTCGGTTCCCTGTCCCCCCAAGGCTTCCAAAAAACACTCACCAAAAAAAAAAGGGAAAAATGCGCTATATTTTTTGTCCTCATGCACTGCTTTCAGGCACCCGCTCACCGGTCTTGCTGCCCTGTTTCCCTAGTATTGGGGTCCCTTTAAGGCATCCAAAAAGCACTCGCCAAAAAAAAAGTAAAAAACGGCTCCGGTTTCTTTCCACCCGCCGGGATCTGGGGGTAGGGGCGGTCAGGTCCTGCCAGGCCGGGGTTTGTATCTTACCCCTTCATGAGGCACTGGGTTCTCACGGGTGTGGATGTGGTGTGGATGTTGTCCTGTGTCCTCTGGTCTCTATTTTAGGAAGTTGTCTTTGTTATATTTTCATAATTCTATGTGGTTTTGGGAGGAGAGTTCCTCTGCTCTACTCACGCTGCCATCCTGGCTCTGCCCCTCACAGTACTGTGTTTTGATGCACATCCTGCACTAACACTCAGTTTCAGTCACATAATACGAAAAGGAAGACAAGTTCATTTTGAGCAACAAAAATAATTCAGGCTGTTTATCAGAATATATTTTGTCCGCAAGAGTAAAATACCAGACACAAAACTGTTAATACTTAGTTATAGAATTTAGGTAATTTAACAGAGACGTTTTCATGTTCAGTTTTTGTGTAGGATTAACCTTTGAATTATATAATTGGTGTTCCTATAGTTTATATGGCATCTGTATTTAGGATATAGGAATATACATAACATAATTAAAAGACATGTTTAAAATTCCAATCCACTCTAATATGGCTCTCCACATTTCAGGAATATGTTTGAAACTTCAAATTCTGAACAATAACCAGGGCTGGGAAGAAGAAAGAAGAAAGTTTAGAAGAAATTTTTTGAGACCTCAAGTACTAGAAATTTAAGCATTTTAATGTCCCATAAAAACTCTAGAAAATACTCTTTATTTAAATGTACCTCAAACCTAAACCTGTAATGTTAATTTTATTTATTTCTGTTTATGTGTAATTTTCTATTGTTTTCTTTTATATACTTGCATTTTGTTTTTGAATTTTAAATAACTAGCAATTTTCTTAGCTTGAAATATTTATCTTTTGACTGGATTTCACAGAAAGATCCATGTCTTGTGTTGTTCCCTCTTTCAGAAGTTAAAACATTCATTTTCTTCTTTGAATTAGGGAGTTAGCATTACTGGTCATTTAATATCTTCTTTCTACTTTTTCTTGCCTCCCTACAAAAATCTGTATTTCATGTCACTGCCATCTGACTGAATAAACGTAGCCTTGTTCCATGCAACTTTCCAAGAATTAACACATACAAACATGTTCATTTATTACAATTCTACTAATAGAATTGATAAAGATCTTAAGTTAGTTCGACGTTTGAACTGAAAATTGTTTTTAACCAAAATACATGTTTTCACTAGGACATAAGAAGTCCATTCAATAGAATTGGTTGATTTACTAATGTTGTTGAGTTCTCAAGTTCTTCCAGTTAATATTGGCCCATTAATATTTGTTTTCCCTTATTGTACATTTAACTTTCATTAGAAATCATAATTTGTGTGATTTTATACATATAAGTCCTAATAGTATAAAAACATCAGGGAAACTTTATTTTCCTAATACTGTGGATTCTACTTGAAATATGTACTTGTTTGGTAGAATTTTTGGCAGAATTTCCATTTCTCCACGCTTTGACATTTAACTAAAACTTTTTAATTTCAAAAATGAGAAACTTGTTTGAGTACAGCTCAGCCATACAAATACTTTTATATGCTATCCATTAGGTGCAAGTCATTTTCAAATTATATGTTCATGCTGCTTTTTATTTTATCCCAACATTATAATCTTTACTTTGGAAAGCTTTTATATATATATGTGTATGTATATATATATATATATATACATACACATATATATTCATAGATGTGCAAGTACACACACACACAAATATATAAACATATATACACACATATATGTATACCAGTAAACAAATCAATAAGTTAGGTATTGTGTTAATGTAAATTAATTTGAAGCAGTTAGTTTTACCATTGTGTACTTATGTGCCAATCTCAGGAGCTCTGTGCAGCCCTGGGCATCTCCAAATGACAGAATCCCTAAGCAGTTTGAAGGATGGAGCTGCTTTATAAGAAAATTGGAGCAGACTTCAATGACTTCAGTCAGCTGCAGAAAACAAGCTGCACCCAGCAAATTTTCAATAGTATCTTCTTTCAATTGCAGAACACCTAGATGTTTTGAAAAAATAATGATTATGTGTCCCATGAAATAAGGCACAAATATGCTAACTAGAAATTTTTCAATTCTCTCATTAGCAGTGCTGTCTTTTGTAATGTACAACAACCACTCAGGAAATATCTTTTTAAGCCACCATGTGCAAGGGAATCTGTATAAACATTAATAAGCTGGATGAAGGGAACCAGTCTAGATTATCAAAAACAACTGTAACAAATGAACAGTGAATACTATCATTACAAAGAGCAAATTGTTATTTCTTTACCATCTTAAACCTGCACTATACCTTATTTAATCACATGTCTATATCATGACTCAAGGAGCATTATATAATATTATATAAGGATCATACAATTGGCCAAAGAGGTAGCTGTCATTTGTGTGGAAAAACATCTTGGTAAATAAGATCATTGAGGTTATATGTCTGTTTTTTAAAGTCTCCACTTATTATCTGATAAGGATGATGTTTCCTAAATATTTTGCCCATAATTGACACCTGGACTTTCTCAAAAGAAAGAAAACGTTGCCCAGAGTCTACAAATAAACAATTGCTTATATGGTTACATTTGAAGGTATGAGAAGCAGGTTCTGCTTAATAATATATGTAAAGACTATCTGTAAAGAACTTTCAAAAAGAAGATGAGAGCTATTTAAGCTATTTCCTGTATACTGATATACTGCAATAAACACATATTTATTTACATATTAAATAACTATTTAAGGTATTTCCTGTGTATTGATATGCTGTATTATTTTTGGAACAAGCATTTTGATGAATTATTGCAAATGTTATGTTATTTTGGTAAGTCTTATTCCTGTTTGTTTTGGCCAAGCAATATAAGAAAGTTACAAAGTATGATATTTCATTTGGATTATATAAATTGTAAACTCTTCCTTTGTAAGTTTGTCTCTTAAAATACCTTCATATAGATTCTGTATGGTTACCTAACCATAAAAAAAGAGTAATGCATACTGCGAGTTGATCTGTATTTGGTTCAACCTCTAAAATATGTTGTAAGCAAATCCTGTCCATCAGCACACTTTTCTGTGTCGTTCTTGTCCTGGATTTTGAAAGGAGAGCCCTGCCCATATCTCATGAGACCCAGAGAAGTATGAACTATTCTTAGATTCAGATCTAAAGATCCACCTGCTAAGGACATTGAAACTTGGCCTGGTTATTAAGAATATTTATTGCTTAATGAATGAAACAATAAAACTCCTATAAGTAAACAGCAAAAAAAAAAAAAAGCTCCTTAATCTTGGAATGATTTCTTGAATAAACCACCAAAATACAGACATCCAAAACTAAAATAAACAAGTGAGACAACATTAAACTAAAGAGCTTTTTAACACCACAGGAAATAAAAATAAATTGAAAAGATGACCTATAGAATGAGAGAAAATTTTCCAAAGTATATATCTGATAACCGGTTAATATTCAAAATGTATTAAGGACTAATACAACTCAATAACAGAAAAGAAAATCTTTGAATAAAAAATGGACAAAGGACCTGAATGGACATTTTCCAAAGAAGACATGCAAATGATCCAGTAGGTACATGAAAAGGTGCAGGGCATCACTAATCATCAGGGAAATGCAAATCAAACCCATGAGATATCCTCTCATACCTGTTATGATGGCTATTATCAAAAAGACAAGAGATAACCAATGTTAGTGAAGCTTTGGAGAAAAGGGAACCCTTGTACAGTTGGTGAGAATGTAAAGTGGCACAACCATTATAGGACACAGTATGGAAGTTCCTGAATAAATTTTAAAAAATAGAACTAACACATGATCTAGCAATCCCACTCCTGGGTATATATACAAAGGAAATGAAATCAGGATCTTCAAGAGATATTTCTACTCTGTGTTTATTCCCACGTTACTCACTATAGCCAAGATATGGAAGCTAAATGTCCTTTGACAGATGAATGGATAAAGAAACTGTGGTGTGTATATGTGTGTATATGTATATGTGTATATGTGCACACACACCATAGAATATTATTCGGTCATGAGAAAGATAGAATTCCTGGCATTTGTGGCTACATGAATGAACCTGGAGAGCATTATGCTAAGTAAAATAAGCCAGAAAGATTTAGATAAATAATGTAGGATATCACTTGTATGTGGAATTTAAGAAAAAAGTGCTGATTTTATAGAAACAAGTAGATTGGTAGTTGCCAGAGGCTGGGAGGGGAAACAAAAAATATAGGTCAAGGGTACAAACTCAGTTACAAGGATAATAAGTTCTGAGGATCTAATGTACATCGTGACATGGAAAGATGCTCCATATCACTAATTATGAGGAAAATGCAAATAAAAATCACAATGAGATATCACCTCACACCAGTTAGGATGGCCAGTATTAAAAAGACTAAGAACAACAAATGCTGGCAAGGATGTGGAGAAAGGGACACCATCCGGCACTGCTGGTGGGAATGTAAGCCAGTTCATCCATTGTGTAAAGCAATATGGAAGCTCCTCAAATACCTAAAAATGGAGATATCATTTGACCTGGGAATTTCACTCCTAGGAATTTATCCAAAGAATGTAATTTCTCAGATTCAAAATGACATATGCGCCCCTATGTTTATCGCTGCACTATTTACAATAGCCAAGATATGGAAGTAACCTAAGTGTCCAACAGTAGATGAATGTATAAAGAAGTGGTGGTAATATACGCAATGGAATACTATGCAGCCATGAGAAAGAAACAAATCTTACCATTTGCAACAACATGGATGGAGCTGGAGGATATTATGCTCAGTGAAATAAGCTAAGTGGAGAAAGACAAATACCAAATGATTTTCCTCATTTGGGGAGTATAAAAATGAAGAAAAACCAAAGGAACAAAACAGCGACAGACTCACAGACTCCAGGAAGGGACTGGCTGTTACCAAAGGAGAGGGGTGGGGAAGGATGGGTGGGGCAGGAGGGAGAAGGGATTGATGGGCATAATGTGTGGCACATGTGGTGTGAGAGGGATCAGGGGGAAGACAGTGTAGCAGTGTAGCACTGAGAAGGCAAATAGTGACTCTATGGCATCTTACTATACTGTTGCGCAGTGACTCCAAAGGGATATGGGGGGGACATGATAACACGGTTGAATAAAGTAACAACATTGTTTTTTTATGTGAAACTTTCCTAAGAGTGTGTATCAATAATACCTCAATAAAAAAATATATATATGTATATATATAAAATAATGTACAGTGTGATGTCTACATATAACAACATGGTACTGGTTATTGTATACTTGAAAGTTGTTTGAGAGTATAGCTTAATCATTCTCACCATGGAAAAGAGTTAACTATTTGCCATGTATTAATTTTCAAAATTTTGGTAAAGGTTCCACAATGTATATGCATATCAAATCATTACATTTTATACTTTTAAGTATGTACAATTTTATTTGTCAAATATTCCTCAGTAAAATGGCATGAGTGAATGAATAAAGAAATACTTCTTGGCCCCCAACTCATCTTGGGTACCTTTGTTTTATAGTTTGGGTAAATATCATATCATTATTTCCAAGGAAGAGACTGACTAAAAATCTAATGTAGAATTGGTATATTCCACTTCCCTTCTAATTTTTACAAATGAGAATGTACCCACACCATGAGAGAGACATATTCTTATATCAGTGTGTTAAAATAGCTCTATTCTCTCACAGTTAAAAGTTTTTATTGGGTATTATTTACCTCTTTCTCTTTTATTCTACAGAGTTTAAATCCTGATTCTTCCCCTTACTCCCTTAGGATAGTTACCAAACTGGTCTATCATTCAGTTTTCTCACAGGTACAGTAGGAATAATAGGACTGTGGGTTATATAATGCAGGGTTATTTTGAGGACTGAATCAGCTAATACATACCAAGCACTTACCTGTGTAAGCATACTGAACTAAGGAATTAAGTGCATTAGGATCGATTCCTTCCACCTTGACCTCTTCTTGAATGGCTTCATGCATATCATGAGTGAACATCACAGCAAAATAATCAGACATTGCAAGGAGAACCAACCTGGAAATAGAAATGTTTCATAGGAACTTAAATTAGTCCATAATCTCATTGAAAAACATGAAACGCAGACAGTAAGTTTGTAACACTGGTAAGTCTGTTTTCAGCATAAATCTTTCACAGTTCATTAAAGTGTTATGAAATTAGAAAGGTAAACTGAGTTGATTTTCTTTTAGAGGGTTTGTGCTGTTTTCCTTCATCAATTTCTCCCTAACTCTTCTAAGTATCACACAGGGCAGTGAAGCAAATATGCTACTGCTTTTTCAATACAGGAAGATAAACATTTGTTTTCCTTAGTGTTCCAGTTTGTAATCAATGGACTGATTTTTGTTTATTCATACTTGGCTATACTCAACAAATGTTTTGTCTGCATACGGATACTTACCGATGGGCTGGGATTTGCATGTTTCCAGCAATGAGTATCACATTACACAGTTGTTTCTCTTTCAGGTAGTTCCCTATTTTATGGAGAGTTTTCTCTGCATGGTTTACAGCACAGAGCTTCTCCTCAGCTCTGCTGACATCCATTTCTTCAGGGTGTTGTGTGTCTAATCTAAAAGGGGGTGAGAGTGAGAATATGTGAGTGCAAATATCCCATGAAATTTAGACACATCAACTACAAGAAAAATAAAGTAAAATTGAAATTTGCCCTACAATTTTAAATATTTCACTGTGATTACTACCTAACCTTCCATCAAAGTGATATGTCATGGTTAGTATTCATACGTGGAGTGGAACCATAAGGAGGTATGGATTAGCAGCAGGGATCCTGGTCACTGTCATATGAACAATCATAAACTTCAATATAACAGCCTTTCTTTGTTTTATATCGGTATCACAGTTATGCCAGTAGACATCAAATTGTGGGTATGACTTAAAATATTTTTCAAATTTGAAAGGTATTCAAGTACTCATAATGTATGAGAACTGTTTCTTGAGGCATCTCAAGCCTGAGAGTTTGGTTACACTCTACATGTCAATCCCATTAAGAAAATATACAGCTTCCACCTTTTATATCTTTTCTCAGCTTTAATGGGATATAATTCACATACAACATTGAATAATTTAAGGTGTACAATATGGTGACTTAAAAATGTATATATTTTAAATGATTATAATAAGGTTAGTTAAAACACCCATTACTTCATATAGTTACCATCTTTGTGTGTGTGGTAGGAACATTTAAGATATACTCTCAGCAATTTTCAAGTGGCCAGTACAGTACTGTTAAGTATAGTTACCATGCTGTACATTAGATTCCCAAAACATGCTCATCTTCTACCTGGAAGTTGTACCCTTTGACTATTTAGGCAAATATAGTAACTGTTGAATTACAATAATGAAAGGTGTTTATATGACCTTTCAACATCACAGAACAGCAGAATTTAAATACTAATACAAGCACATAGAGGCTTATAATCAGTAGAAAGTTAAAAATTTGGTGATTGGATGAACACACTGAAACTTTGTTACATTTCTTGCTTCCAGGCATCATTTTCCAACCACCCAGTTAAGATTAATTTTAAGTTCCCCCACCCCCAATTCAGTCTATGTTTTTTTTGTTTTTTTGTTTTCCCAAGGATCGCAGGAGAGAAGGGATGGAGCGGCAACCTTTACGCAGGCCTTCCTTCTCCCCCTCCCTTACAAGTGATATTTTTGTTTATTTATTTGTTTGTTTGTTTGTTTATTATGTTTTTCTCATTGCTTTTTGCCTTTTTTTGGTTATCATTAATCTACAATTACATGAAGAACATTATGTTTACTAGGCTCTCCCCTTCACCAAGTACCCCCACAAACCCCACTACAGTCACTGTCCATCAGTGTAGTAAGATGCTATAGAGTCACTACTTGTCTTCTATGTTGCACATCCCTCCCTATGCCCCCCCCCCACATTATACACGCTAATTGTAATAGCCCCCTTTCTTCTTCCCTGCCCTTATCCATCCCTTCCCAGCCATCCTCCCCAGTCCCTTTAGCTTTGGTAACTGTTAGACCATTCTTGGGGTCTGTGATTCTGCTGCTGTTTTGTTCCTTCAGTTTTTCTTTGTTCTTATACCACATATATGAGTGAAACCATTTGGTAATTGTCTTTCTCCGCCTGGCATATTTCACTGAACATAATACCCTCTAGCTCCGTCCATGTTGCTGCAGATAGTAGGATTATTTTCTTCTTATGGCTGAATAATATTCCATTGTGTATATGTACCACATCTTCTTTATCCATTCATCTACTGATGGACACTTAGGTTGCTTCCATTTCTTGGCTATTGTAAATAGTGCTGCAATAAACATAGGGGTGCATCTTCCTTTTTCAAACTGGGCTACTGCATTCTTAGGGTAAATTCCTAGAAGTGGAATTCCTGGATCAAATGGTATCTCTATTTTGAGCTTTTTGAGGAACCTCCATACTGCTTTCCACAATGGTTGAACTAATTTACATTCCCACCAGTAGTGTAGGAGGATTCCTCTTTCTCCACAACCTTGCCAACATTTCTTGCTGTTTGTCTTTTGGATGGGGGCGATCCTTACCGGTGTGAGGTGATATCTCATTGTGGTTTTAATTTGCATTTCTCTGATGACTAGTGATGTGGAGCATCTTTTCATGTTTCTGTTAGCCATCTGAATTTCTCCTTTGGAGAACTGTCTGTGCAGCTCCTCTGCCCATTTTTTTTTATTGGAATACTTCCTTTTTGTTTGTTGAGGTGCGTGTACTGCTTACATATTTTGGATGTCAACTCTTTATAAGATCTGTCATTTATGAATATAGTCTCCCATATTGTACGGTACCTTTTTGTGCTATTGATGGTATCCTTTGCTGTACAGAAGCTTTTCAGCTTGATATAGTTCCACTTGTTGATTTTTGCTTTTGTTTCCCTTGCCTGGGGAGATATGTTCATGAAGAGGTCGCTCATGTTTATGTCCAAGAGATTTTTGCCTATGTTTTTTTTTAAGAGTTTTATGGTTTCATGACTTACATTCAGGTCTTTGATTCATTTTGAATTTACTTGTGTGTATGGGTTTAGACAGTGATCCAGTTTCATTCCCTTACCTGTAGCTGTCCAGTTTTGCCAGCACCATCTGTTGAAGAGACTGTCCTTTCCCAATTGTATGTCCATGGCTCCTTTATCATATATTAATTGACCATATATGTTTGGGTTAATGTCTGGACTCTCATTTCTGTTCCATTGGTCTGTGGCTCTGTTCTTGTGCCAGTACCAAATTGTCTGGATGACTGTGGCTTTGTAGTAGAGCTTGAAGTTGGGGAGCGAGATTCCCCCACTTTATTCTTCCTTCTCAGCAATGCTTTTGCTATTTGGGGTCTTTGGTATTTCCATATGAATTTTTGAACTATTTGTTCCAGTTCGTTGAAGAATGCTGTTGGTAATTTGATAGGGATTGCATTGAATCTGTATATTGCTTTGGGCAGGGTGGCCATTTTGACAATATTAATTCTTCCTAGCCAAGAGCATGGGATAAGTTTCCATTTTTTAGTGTCCCCTTTAATTTCTCTTAAGAGTGTCTTATAGTTTTCAGGGTATAGATCTTTCACTTCCTTGGTTAGGTTTACTCCTAGGTGTTTTATTGTTTTTGATGCAATTTTGAATGGAATTGTTTTCCTAATTTCTCTTTCTGTTAATTTGTCATTAGTGTATAGGAAAGCAACGAACTTCTGTGTATTAATTTTGTATTGTGCAACTTTGCTGAATTCAGATATTAGCTCTAGCAGTTTCGGAGTGGAGTCTTTAGGGTTTTTTATGTACAATATCATGTCATCTGCAAATAGTGACAGGTTAACTTCTTTACCAATCTGGATTCCTTGTATTTCTTTGTTTTGTTTAATTGCCATGGCTAGGACCTCCAGTACTATGTTGAATAACAATGGGAGGAGGGGGCATCCCTGTCTTGTACCTGATCTCAGAAGAAAAGCTTTCAGCTTCTTGCTGTTAAGTATGATGTTGGCTGTGGTTTTTTCATATATGGCCTTTATTATGTTGAGGCACTTGCCCTCTATGCCTGTTTTTTTGAGAGTTTTTATCCTGAATGTATGTTGAATTTTTTCAAATGCTTTTTCAGCATCTATGGAGATGATCATGCGACTTTTGTCCTTCTTTTTATTTATGTGGTGGCTGATATTGATGGATTTTCGAACGTTGTACCATCCTTGCATCCCTGGGATGAATCCCACTTGGTCATGGTTTATGATCCTTCTGATGTATTTTTGAATTCGGTTTGGTAATATTTTGTTGAGTATTTTTGCATCTACGTTCATCAGGGATATTGGTCTGTAACTTTCTTTTTCTGTGGTCTTTGCCTGGTTTTGGTATTAGGGTGACATTGGCTTTATAGAAGGAGTTTGGAAGTATTCCCTCCTCTTCTATTTTTTGGAAAGCTTTAACAAGAATGGGAATTATATCTTCTTTGTATGTCTGATAAAATTCCAAGGTAAATCCCTCTGGCATGGGGGATTTGGTCTTCAGTAGCTTTTTGATTACTGATTCAATTTCTTTGCTGGTAATTGGTTTGTTTAGATTTTCTGTTTCTTCCTTGGTCAGTCTTAGAAGATTGTATTTTTCTAGGAAGTTGTCCAATTCTTCTAGGTTTTCCAGCCTGTTAGCATATAGGTTTTCATAGTATTCTCTAATGATTCTTTGTATTTCTGTGGGGTCTGTCATGATTTTTCCTTTCTCGTTTCTGATTCTGTTGATGTTTGTTGATTCTCTTTTTCTCTTTATAAGTCTGGCTAGAGGCTTATCTATTTTGTTTATTTTCTCAAAGAACCAGCTCTTGTTTTCATTGATTTTTTCTATTGTTTTATTCTTCTCAATTTTATTTATTTCTTCTCTGATGTTTATTATATTCCCCCTTCTGCTGACTTTAGGCCTCATTTGTTCTTTTTCCAATTTTGATAATTGTGACGTTTGATTATTCACTTGCGATTGTTGTTGCTTCTATAAATATTGCCTGTATTGCTATATACTTTCCTCTTAAGACTGCTTTTGCTGCATCCCACAGAAATTGGGGCTTTGTGTTGTTTTTGTCATTTGTTTCCATATATTGCTTGATCTCTATTTTAATTTGGTCACTGATCCATAAACTATTTAGGAGAATGTTATTAAGCCTCCATGTGTTTGTGAGTCTTTTTGCTTTCTTTGTACAATTTATTTCTAGTTTTATACTTCTGTGGTCTGAAAAGTTGGTTGGTAGAATTTCAATCTTTTTTATTTTTCTGAGGCTCTTTTTGTGGCCTAGTATGTGGTCTATTCTAGAGAATGTTCCATGAGCACTTGAGAAGAATGTGTATCCTGTTGCTTTTGGATTTAGAGTTCTATAGATGTCTATTAGATCCATCTGTTCTAGTGTACTGTTCAGTGCCTCTGTGTCCTCATTTTTTGTCTGGTGGATCTATCCTTTGGACTGTGTGGTGTGTTGAAGTCTCCTAAAATGAATGCATTGCATTCTATTTCCTCCTTTAATTCTGCTAGTATTTGTATCACATATGCTGGTGCTCCTGTGCTGGGTGCATATATATATTTATAATGGTTATACCCTCCTGTTGGACTGAGCCCTTTGTCATTATGTAATGTCCTTTTTTATCTCTTGCTACTTTCTTGGTTTTGAAGTCTATTTTGTCTGATACTAGTACAGCAACACCTGCTTTTTTCTCCTTGTTGTTTGCATGAAATATCTATCTTTTACCATCCTTGACTTTAGTCTGTGCATGTCTTTGGGTTTGAGGCTAGTCTCTTGTAAGCAGCATATACATGGATCTTGCTTTTTTATTCATTCTATTACTCTGTGTCTTTTGATTGGTGCATTCAGTCCATTTACATTTAGGGTGATTATTGAAAGATATGTACTTATTGTCATTGCAGGCTTTAGATTTGTGGTTACCAGAGGTTCAAGGTTAGCTTCTTTACTATCTTACTGTCTAACTTAACGTGCCTATTGCACTATTATAAACACTAATGATTCTTTATTTCTCTCCCTTCTTATTCCTCCTCCTCCTTTCTTTATATGTTTGGTGTTTTATTCTGTGCTCTTTTGTGTTTCCTTTGACTGCTTTTGTGGGTAGTTGATTTTATTTTTTGCTTTAAATAGTATTTTTTTTGTTGGTCTGCTTTCTTTGCTGTGATTTTATTTTCTCTGGTGACATCTATTTAGCCTTAGGAGTGCTCCCATCTAGAGCCGCCCTGCTAAAACACCCTGTAGATGTGGTTTGTGGGAGGAAAATTTCCTCAGTTTTTGCTTGTGTGGGTATTGTTTAATCCCTCCTTCATATTTAAATGATAATCGTGCAGGATATAGTATTCTTGGTACAAGGCCCTTCTGTTTCATTGCATTAAATATATCATGCCATTCTCTTCTGGCCTGTAAGGTTTCTGTTGAGAAGTCTGCTGGTAGCCTGATGGGTTTTCCTTTGTACGTGGCCTTTCTCTTCTCTCTAGCTGCCTTTAAAACTTGTCCTTGATCTTTGCCATTTTAATTATTATGTCTCTTGGTGTTGTCCTCCTTGGGTCCCTTCTGTTGGGAGTCCTTTGTACTTCCCCAAGTTGTGGAAGTTTTCAGCAATTATTTCTTCAAATACACTTTCTATCCCTTTTTCTCTCTTCTTCTTCTTCTGGTATCCCTATAATGCAGATATTGTTCCTTTTGGATTAGTCACACAGTTCTCTTAAAATTGTTTCATTTCTGGAGGTACTTTTATCTCACCCTGTGTCAGCTTCTATGCCTTCCTGTTCTCTCGTTTCTAATCCATCAATGGCCTCTTGCATCTCATCCATTCTGCTTTTAAATCCTTCCAGAAATTGTTTTATTTCTGTGGTCTCCCTCCCTACTTTGTCTGTTGGCTCTTGCATTTTTCTCTGCAGCTCCATCAGCATGGTTATGACCTGACCTTTATTTTGAATTATTTTACAGGGAGATTGGTTAGGCCTATCTCTCCAAGCTCCTTCTCAGGGGTTGTCTCTGTGATTTTGGTCTGGATCAAATTCTTCTGCCTTTTAATAACAATAGAGGTAGTTGTGGGGAGCTGCTGTGTGTGTCAGCTGGTAGAATGTCCCTTTTTGCTAGTTTGTAGCTTTCCTCTCCTGGGAGAACTGCGACCCTTAGCGGCTTGTGCTGGGCACTGTGGAGTTAAGCTCTGCAGTTGCTGTGCGCATGGCCGTTCTCAGGCTGCTGCCCTGTTATTGCTGAGCCACGTCAGATGGGGGAATGTGTGGGAGGCTATTTATCACCATGAGTGCCCTCTGAGCTGCACTGCTTCCCAGGTGGTTAGGGCACCCGGAGTTACCCGGGATTCCCAGCTGCTGGGCTTTGTGTCCCGGGATGCTTCAGTCCAGCTGTGCAGTCCCTGTCCCTTTAAGACTTTCAAAAAACACTCACTTTTGTTTTGTCCCAGGGGTGCCGGCTGTGAGGACCCGCTCACAGGTTTTACTCTCCTGTTTCCCTAGTGTCCAGCACACCACACACTGTGTGTCAGTGCTCCCAGTGCGGATGGCTTGGGCTGGGTATTTAGCAATCCTGGACTCCCTCTCCCTCCCCACTCAAACTCCTCTCCTCCTACCCAGAACTGGGGTGAGGGGAGCTCGGGTTCCACCAGGCCATGACTTGTATCTTACCTCCTTCATGAGGCAGTGGGTTCTCACAGGTATAGATGTAGCCTGGTTGTTGTCCTGTATCTTCTGGTCTCTCTTTTAGGGGTAGTTGTATTTGTTGTATTTTCAAAAATATATATGGTTTTGGGAGGAGATTTCCACTGCTCTACTCACGCCACCATCTTGGCTCCTCCAGCCTGTTTTTTTTTTTTAATACAATTGGTCCAAGGGTGACATTACTCTTCATTTAGTTCAAATAAATGATTCATCTCTGAATCTTCTTTGGGACTTTAAGTTACTCTACTACATGGATCATCAGGGTAGCATGATATGAATGTCCTTAAAGTTGTCTGCTACAAAATGAGCTTGTTTCCATCTGTTTTGGAAAGGAACAATCCCTTGGCACCACAGACTAGAAAGCATTCAGGTTTCAGTTAACGCACTTATCCTAATCTTTACTCTGCTCAGGTAATGGTTTGATTACACTGAATCAAACATCGAATGTCTAATTATCTTAGATATCCTCACATATACTCCACCATGGATTGGAATGGGAATACTCTAAAGGAAGAATATGTTTTGGGAAGTTCTTGCCAGGAAATAATTTTATTCTCTGAATGTTCTTCGGCTAATTTGGTTAAGGACACAAAAGTATCTTCAATTTAATCTTGTTACATAAGGAATGAAGATATATTTTTATTTGACATCCATTTTCTTTCTTAATGTAAGCATTTATAACTACAAATTATCTCCTTAGTGCTGCTTTTGCTGTATCCTGTATGTTTTTGGTATGCTGAGACTTCATTTTCATTGACTCAAGTTATTTTCTAATTACACCTGCGATTTCATCTTTGTCCTACTGATGGTTTAAGCATGTATTGTAATTTCCACATATTTAGGGATTTTCTAATTTTCCTTCTATTAATTTATGTTTTCATGCATTGCTATCAGAAAAGATACTTTGCATCATTTAAATCTTTAATGTATTAAGTTCTACAGTCTAAGTATGATCTAATCTTGAGAACAACCCACATGCACTTGAGAAAAATCTATATTTTTCCATTATTTGGTGGATTGTTCTCTCTATGTCTGTTAGGTCAATTAATCTATAGTATTGCTGAAGTCTTCTGTTTCCTTATTGAAGTTATATCTGACTGTTCTTTGGATTTTTTATATTGGGGTATCAATATTATTGCAGTTCCATCTAATATCATTGTAGCTGCATCTAATTCTCCCTTTAATTCCATCAGTGTTTTTTTCATACATTTAGGAGATCTGGTGTTTGTTGCTTCTATCTTTATAATTATTATATCTTATTAATAACCTTTTTATGAGTATAAGCTCCTTTGTCTTTTGTAATAGTTTTTGACATTCTATTTTTTTTTATATAATGTAGCTACTCCTGCTCTTTTTTGGTTGCTATTTACATGAAATACATATTGCATCCTTGACTGTTCTTAATCTGAAGTAAATTTATTTTAGATAACATAAAAGAATCTACTGAATGTTCTTTAAAAATATCTGTTCTGCCAATCCATGTCCTTTGATTGGGAAGCTTAATCTATTTATATTAAAGGTAATTACCAATAGTGAAGTTCTTAAAATTGCCATTATGTTCTTTGTTTTCTATATGTGTTATAACTTTTGTCCCTCGTTTACTCCATCACTGTCTTTCTTTCTTGTTTATTTGATTTTTTGTAGTAAAATGTTTTGATTCTTTCCTCATTTCAATTTGTGGTATTTTATAGGTGTTTTCTTTGTGGTTCCCATGGAGATTGCATGTAACACTGTAAAGTCATAACAGTCTTGGAATCTGATACCAACGTAACTTCAGTCACATAGAAAAACTCTGTTATGCTCCTCCCTTTTTGTTATAGACAGCACAAATTACATTTTAATGTATTGCATACCCATAAATTCATAATCGTTTTATGGTTTTGACTTTCAAATACTGTAGAAAAATAAAAGGTAGAGTTATGAAGCAATATTACAATAATACTGGTTTTTATATTTGTCATGCATCTTCCTTTATCTGAGGACATTGTATTTTTGTTTGGCTTTGAGATACTGTGCAGCTTCCTTTCATTTCAACTTGAAGGACTTCCTTTAAAATTTCTTGTTGGACAAATTAGTGGTAATAAAGTGTCTCAGTATTTGTTTATCTGGAAATATCTTAATTTATCCCCCACTTTTGAAGGAAAGTTTTGCCAGATACAGAATTTTTAGCTGATATATTTAAACTTCTGAAAGAAAAAATATGTTATCATCCCAGTGCTTTCTGCCCTGCAAAGTTTCTGCTGAGGGAACCACTGATTGATGATTCCTTGTATTGATGAGTTACTTCTTTTTTGCTGCTGTCAAGGTGCTGTCTTCTACTTTTGATGGTTTCATTACAATGTGTCTTATCTGAGTCTCTGGGTTTATCTTACTTGGAGTCATTTAGCTACTTGTATTTTAAATCTATATCTTTCCTCAACTTTGGGTACTTCTTTTCCATTATTTCTTCAGAGAAGCTCTCTGATCCTTGTACTCTCTCTTCTCCTTCTGGGATTTCAGTGATACATATATTGTTCTGCTTGATGATGCCCCATAAACCTCTAAGGATATATTCATCATTTTTTATTACTTTTTCTTTGTATTTCCCAGATTTGATAATTTTATATAATCTGTTCACAGATTCTTTATTTTGCTGGTTCAAGTCTGTTGTTGAAGCCTTCTAGTGAACTTTTCAATTCAGAATTACATTGTTCAGCTCCAGAATTTTGTTTGGCCTTTTTATAATTTCTACCTCTGTTGATATTCTTATTTTGTTTTTATATTGTTTCCCTGATTTCCTTTAGTTCTTTTGCTATGTTTTCCTTCAGCTCTTTGAGGATTATTTAAGACAGTTGTTTAAGTTCTTCATCTAAAAAGTCTGAAACCTGTGGTTCTTTAGAGTCAATTTCTGGATGTTTATTTTGCTCCTTCTTAATGAGCCCTGTTTCCACATTTCTTTGTCTGCCTGGTGATGTCTTGTTAAAATTGGGATTTGGAAAACAGGTACCTTTCCTAATCTTTGCATAATGGCTTTGTGTGAGAGATGTCTTTCACTAATCAGCCCAACATGAAGGTTTAAGGACTTCTCAGGCCTTTTCTGGGTATGCAATTTTTGTGGGCTTGCACGTGTGTTTTTTACCCCCATCTGTCATGAACATGGCTGCTTATACATGTCTTAATTTATCTAAGTCTCACCCCTGCTTCTTGAGGCATTAAATATTCTATTTATTCCTTTCTTCATAATCTGTTAACCCCAGGTGTCTGTAGGGCTCCAGTCCCCCTGCAGTTTTCATGTGCTATGGTGTCTGCCACTCCCTTCTGTGTTTACCAACATCAGATCCAAACTATGCTGCCATTCTCATCTGAGTTCTGAATTAGGCAATTCTGAAATCAGTTTCTTAGGTAGCCTAGAGACAGGCCAGAATATTTCAAACAAGTTGAATTCTTGTCCTTGTATCCTGAGGGGGAAATCAAAAAAAAAAGTTGCATTCTTAAAACTATGCCATGCCACCCTGGGAAGGGTGGGGGTACAGAGCAAGCATCAAGGCCATGAAAATTCCTACTGATTTGAAAGTGAGTTTTTCTTGATTGGGCATTTGTTTGCTGCATATCGTTGCCTTGTTTCCAGAGCTCCCATAAAGCTATTTTAATCAGTCTATAATTATTTACTTGATGTTTCCAGTGTGGAACAAGTGTCTGGAGCTCCTTATTCAACCATCGTGCTGACATAACAGAAGCTGCTCTTTTCTGATTTTATTTAATTGTAAAATATTTGAGGCTCCTGTTTTTTTCTGAGTAGCAGTTTTTAAAGTAAACATTGGAAAAAATAAATCTTTGAGATTCCATTTGCTGTAAAACTATTTTGCAACTATTTTATTTTGAGAAAGAATGGAAGGCTTTTTCTTCAAGAAATTGGTGTGAGTGTTGATTTTGTCAGCCTATTTAGAAGGCTACTTGTCAATATAAATTTAAAAAATTAAAACACACATATTCTTTTTTTTTGAGAGGGCACCTCTCTTATTTATTGATCAAATGGTTGTTAACAACAATAAAATTCTGTATAGGGGAGTCAATGCTCAATGCACAATCATTAATCCACCCCAAGCCTAATTTTCAACAGTCTCCAATCTTCTGAAGCACAACGAACAAGTTCTTAAATGGTGAACAAATTCTTACATAGTGACTAAGTTCTTACATGGTGAACAGTACAAGGGCAGTCATCACAGAAACTTTCGGTTTTGATCACGCATTATGAACTATAAACAATTAGGTCAAATATGAATATTTGCTTGATTCTTATACTTGATTTATATGTGGATCCCACATTTCTCCCTTTACTATTATTATTTTTTTAAAATAAAATGCTGAAGTGGTAGGTAGATGCAAGATAAAGGTAGAAAACATAGTTTAGTGTTGTAAAAGAGCAAATGTAGATGATCAGTTGTGTGCCTATAGACTATGTGTTAATCCAAGCTAGACAAGGGCAATAAAACATTCACGGATGCAGAAGATTTCTCTCAAAACAGGGGGGTGAGGATCTCAGCCTCACCTCTTAAAACATATATATTCTGTAAAAAATTCTTGGGGCACCTCAGAGAAGCTTCCTAGTTCACAGCTGAAAATCTGCATGCAATTATATTAGAGAGTGTGCCTTTTACCATAGTTCAAATGTTGTAAAAGTACAGAGCAATGTAATGCTAGCAGAGAGTGTATAACTTAATATTTAGGCATTTCTGTTCTTCAACAGCTTCATAACCCTCTTCAATTTTTTTTTGTCAAAAATTCATTCTATTTTTCAAGTGAACCATGGAGGTTAAATGGAAACTCAGCCTTCTAATGGTATTACATAAGTTTTCAAAACTCATTATAGAAAGGATGATGTTCTTACTGAGGGAATACAAAGCTGCACCCCAAAAATTAATTTATTTTGTTTTTGGTACTTAGTGATACTTGACCATCACAGAAACATTGCTTTCTGAAATCCAGGGACAACCTTATTGCTTAAATAAAATTTTTGTACTGACTCTTTCTTGGAGAGCTATTAAAGATTTATCTATGTGCTTTACCTGGAAAATAGAAGGCACCCAGTAAATGACTGATGAATGTATTAATTTATGTACATTTTAATGCTACTGCAGCTTGAACTTTACTACATGTGGTGTCATAGAAATGGATGAACTGAACCTCAGAAACAAATCACAAACTTAAGTTTTCTCTTGTTAACATAACTATGGTACATATTGAGAGGCTTGCCATCATGTAGATATTTTGATTCTGGGTGGCATAGATTAAGCCAACATTCTAAACTAAAGTAGATAGAGAATTTTCTCTTAAGAAATGATGTTTCTATCCTTTTGTGTAAAATAAATATTTTAATAAATCACAGGTTATCATATTTTAAGCTATGCTGCTGTAAATGACTGAAATTGTTATTTGAAAGGAAATATTATATATGGGTAAGATAAGGCAAGAGTGTAATGTTTCAATTAAATCCTAAGCTTATGGCCACTTTTGAAGGCATATTTGTTACTAATGTTTAGGATAATACACTTTTTGGACTCTATACATTATACATTTATACTCTATACATTATACATTTAAGCCTCAAAAATGTATTTGATCTTGGGTTTCTAGCTTCCAGAATTCTTAGAAAATAAATTTATGTTTAAGTCATCAAGTCTGTGGTATTTTCTTGTGGCAGTCCAAGCAAACTAATGCAAGCTAAACATAAAATCAAATATGTTAAAAAAAAAACTGAAAGAACTTCAGCTAAAACCTTCTGTTACTTTGTCCTACTCTGTTTTCAATTTCCCACTTTCCTCCACCCTCATAGATCTGTTGCATGCAAAATAGTTTCACAGCTTTGCCTCTTTTTTTGCAGTCTGCAAATAGGGTTGAAGTTGTAAATTGTACTGAAAAAGAGATTATAAATAAAAATCAACAATTGTGAAAGCCCAGAGGAAAAAAAATCAACTATGTTAAGGTCAGATAATTTTTTGCATGACCTTATAAAAATTTGCTGAAAGAAACTGTATGTATTAAATAATAAATGAAAATAATTATGAGATGTCAAAAAACTCTCATTACATATCACATTAATTGTATTGTAAAAATAAAATTTGAGAGGTGTCAGCATGGTGTAGTCATTAATAACTTAAGCTTTTTTGCTCAGATCAATGCTTAATTTCATTCAAAACACTTAAACTTCTTAAAAGGCACTTAAACTGCCCTACTGCTGAACTCCTTCCATCTGTAAAATAGTGCCAACTCCAGATAGGTTTTTTAGAATGCAATAGGAAATACTAATTAAAGATTAGATGTCATAATCACCACCATCAGAAGCAGCTCCACGACCACTGTGAACATCACTGTCATAGTCACAGTGAAAGCAACAGGGGCAAAAAACAAAAACCAAGGTAGCCTTAGAAGGATACAGAACGAATATAGGTGAGCTTATTAACCTTGAAGTATAGACATGAGCTGGATGAGTAGAAAAGAGTGAGAAAGGCATTTAAGGAACAGAGAACAAGGTGAAAAAAAGCTTATAAATGTTTTAGCTGCTTTTACTTGCCCCAGCTAGGTTTCCCTCAGATGTTAGAAGGAACACAGGAAGAGCCAAGTGAAAAGTAGACTATGAACGGAGGTTAAACACTAGGAAAAGCACAGGCCATTTACCAAACTTCATATGTGCAATGAAAACCGAGAAAAGGGAAATCTGAGGTCAGGAACTGAGTCAATAGGAAGAAGCTGCTCATAGTGTGTTAGTTTCAAGGTCGGTTCTACATTATAGCTCACAGTGACTTGACAAAGAAACAGGGAGAGTGAAAGTAGTTAGCATCTGGCTGCAGAGAGGCCCCTTATGAAGGTCTTGCCTGGGTAAAAGAATGGCAATTCTGAGTCAGAGGCCTGGCAGCAGAAAAGTGCACAGCTTGTTCAGTGCCACTATTTGACTAGCTTGAAATGGCATATAGAGATTACACAGGAAACAAGAGTGAAAGCAACAAGTAGCAACCGCATGTGAGATTTAGTGAGATACAGTAAAGACTAGAAAGAGAAATACAGAATTGTGTTTTGAACACAAGCAGGATCAAAAGAATTTGGTGATCTTTTTTGTTTGTTGTGTTTATTTGGGGGAAGTTATTTAACTAAAGGGAACCTCATGCTTTGTTGTTTTTGTTACATCATGCTAGGCAAAAAGTATCTGAAAAGAGGTTAATAAATACTTAATAATGAGACAGGAAGATGTGAAGATTGATTATGCTAAGTTGGTTTGAAGCTGGTGAAAACGTTATTAGGCAGTGACCGCTAAGGCTTTGCAGTTTTCAGTGGGTAAAGTAACACTCCTTGAGAATTGGTACATGCCGCTACAAGATTCCTTCAGGACAGATTATCATGATTAAGGTGCACTTTCCACGTTTCCCATAATATACCGAATCTGCGATGTCAAGTGTTTCCTTTAACATAAGCAGAAAAGTTATTAAGGCTTAAAATAAAACACATTGTGTTAGGGTCCAGGCTTCCGAGGCTTCTCCAGAGAACAAACTACACAGGCATAGAGATGTAAATTCAAGCAGTCTTTATTCAGCCAGCTAGCTGGGGTCCAAGTCAGCCCGACGCAGCGAGTCTCAACAAGGACCCCGAGCACTCAGAGCCAAGGGTTTATATAGCATTTTCAAAGCACTTAACTCATAGTAATTTTCTATAACTATACATTATTCTTGCAAGACATATATCCTGGGGTTAAGCAAGGGCAGGGTAAGACTACTCCTCAATGGTTAGGGAGGTTCTGCACGATAAGCTTGGTATGTAAGATTAACTGACCAAGGTTAGCTGACCAAGGGTCACAGCTGCCCACCACCCAGGGCTCATGATTAACTTGTTTTTCAAGGCCTTACCCAGGCCCAGGGTTTTTTTTTTTTCTCTGACTCACACTCTCAGAAAATGGTTTCTAGGTTTCTAAGATGGCTATGCTTATGCTAATTTACTAATCTTACTAATGCTTAGATTCTACATTTCCCCACTTTCCTTTGACCATTCCAATCATGGAATGTTTGTTTCTGCCTGCTGTGTGAGTGAATGATACTGCGGTCTCAGCATTAGCACCTGAACAGCACTCACTCTTTCCCTAACAAAGGCTATTAGCCTGTTTAAGATACAGGGACCTAAAGTGAGAAGCAGTATAAAAATAAGCAAGGGCCCTGCCAGGGTGGATATCAGGGTTGTAAACCATGGGGATTTAGTAAACTAGGATTCAAATAGCCCTTGGCTGGCCTCTCGCTCTCTCTTCCTTTGATCTGGCCTCTCTCTAAGTTTAGACATTGAATCTCTTACTATTCCGAATGGTCTGCTGTTAAGGTTTAGCTAAGTTTTATTAGTTCTTTTTCCTGACTCTTAATGCTCTCTGCACTCCTTTACAATTGAAGTGTTTCAAATGTGAAGAGAGCTATACTTGTTTCCAATATGTTTGTAAATCACCCAGGAATGCATGCATTTTTTTTTCCTTTTTGGTATCACAGAAGTCTATTTGTTATGTGTAAAATGACTCATTAGCATCCCCCTTTCTCAAGCTTACTTGGTATATCCTTAATCTTGTATTAAAAAAAACTAAGATGAGGTTCTGCTCATCTTACTGTAAGCATGCTACCCTGTATTTTAAGTCAATATCAGGATCAAGTCCGAGACCTAGATGTATATCTAAAGATTAGAAAGAAAAACATACATTCTCATTTATGCCTCAAATGAAAATTAGAGACTGTAAAAATGATATATATATTGGGAAATACAAAATTAAACTTTACATATCGTCAAATAAAGACAAAATAATATTGTGGGTAAAATTGAAACATTTCCAGAATATCTCTCCTGGCTTTAGTATATCTACATATCAATAGGCATTCAGAGGTGGAAAGAAGTATGGCTTTAGTGAATTTGCATCTTTCCTCAGGGGTGGAGGAGTTCATCTCCATATCAATGGGTAATTACCTGGCAACAGAGGGCTTACACCTGTACCTGAGAGGTGAGGGGGACGGTTGGTGTTGTTCTGCTTGAGCAGAGAAGAAAGATGGTCTGGCACTGCAGTTTGTGAGCAATAAATGGGTTTTAAACTTTATTTCTCCCTTTGACTGAGTTTGGTTTTTAGGGGTATTTTGCCCCAGGATTTCCTCTCCCCTGACTTACAAATATGTTTTTTAAATTCTTCTCAGGAGAGATCTGGAAACTGAAGTGTGGCTACCTAGAGTACCCTGCATTCTAAATAGTTTTTGGTTTTACTGTCCCTTTTTAGTTTTGAAATAAAAATAGAATGAAAGAGACTGAGCCACAGTACAAAGCAAGCACAACTATGGATAGTGAATTTTACTGACAATTGTTACACAAAAATGTTAGTTATTAAATAATTGCTTTTGAAGTAGTACTTGTGCCTGTACTCTCTTCATTGTAAAATACAGTTAAAGATTTTCTATCCACTTTATACTTCTAAAGGAACTATGATCAATTTGTAATAGTAACAGGTTGTGTGTCATGCTAATAAACTTAAATGTGGGTAATGTTCAAACGTCTTCCAAATATGCGCTCTTTAAGCAAAAATAAATACCTGCAAGCTAAGTGAAGAAATTTCTTGATAAAAAGAGATTATGCTTTTGTGGGTAAAGTTGTAACATTTCCAGAATATCTCGCCTTGCTTTAGAACATTTGCATATTAGTATGCATTCAGTGGTGGAAAGAAGTATGGCTTTAGTGCATTTTCATTGTTCCTCAGGGATGGAGAGAAGTTTATCTCCATATCAATGGGTAACTACCTGGGCAAGGAGGACTTATCTGTACCTGAGAGGTGAGGCGGAGGCCCAGTTTTGCTTCTGCTAGAGCAGGAAAGAGAATGGCCTGGACTACAGTTTGTGAGCAATAAATGGATTTTAAAATTTATTTCTACCTTTGACTGATTTTGGTTTTTATAGGTATTTTACCCCAGGATTTCCTCTTCCCAGACTTAGACCTGGTGTAGTCGGGAGGATTTCTCTGAAACCAAAATATGTTATAATGGGTTTGACCTTTGGGTGGGCAACCCCAAGAAATAATGGGGAGAAGTGGCGCTCGCACTGAGGGACATGTGTCTACACTCGTGTGGCACCACCACCACTGCTGGCCGCACCAACCCCAGACTGTTGCCCGAGCCTAAGGCTACTGCTTCTGCCACTGCTGCTGCTTCTGCTGCTGGCTGGAGCCTGGTCACAACTATGGAAAGGAGATGTCCAGGTCACCTTGACAGAGAAGCAACTGGCTGCTGTGTACCACACCTTGCTAGCTACAGAGCCCACTCCTGGAAAAGCTCCAACTAAGGTAATAACCATCTATCCCATTGTGGGGTGGATGAGCAACTGGACCCAAAGGCCGTGGAGTGGCATGGCACAGACACCTACAGTATATCATGTGACTGGCCATTTGCCTTTGGTAACCCCAGGGAATAATGAACTGGACACTTTGGCCCAGGAATGCTGGCTAGAAGGAAAGCCTGCCTCTGATGTGGCCCAATGGCTACATCAGGGTTTGTTGCACATGGAGCAAAAGACAATGTGGGCTGTAGCCTGTTGGTGGGGCTTGCCATTGACCTTTGAAGAAGTCAGCCAAGCCTGAAAGGAGTGCCCTGCACATTGTGCAGATGAGCAAACCACCAAGAGGGTCCTAGAACTTCTCTTTATAGCCTATGGCTGGTCGCTGCTGATTGAGATCAATCAAGGCACCCACTTTATTGCACATGCATTGCAAGGATGAGTGCAGCAATTAGGAATAAAATGGATGTGGCCTTGGACATTTCAACACATGGACCAGTGATGGCTAGCTCTTCTGGCACTTTGGGGAAAAGCTCTGGAAGCTGGCCTCCTTCATATTCCTGGAATAAGAGCAAATTGGCCCCCCACAATCACGGTTATTTGCTTCTATAGTCCTTGTATCCTGGATGCTCTCCTTGGCTGCAGTTGCTGTGTGATAGCTGGAATGGACAAGCTTTGACTTAATCTGCGTGGGACTTTGAACCTAGCTGAATCCTCTGGCTTGAGAATTATCATGATTGTGTTGCTCTTGTCAAGAAAAAAATGCTTAAAGAGAGGCCTGACTATGTCTACTGTTTGGTAAAAGTTTTGTGAGCAATCTAGCATGGTTGTTAGGAATGAGTAAACAAGTGTAGAAACATATTTAGTGCTAAGTGAGAGATTGTGCTGTAAAGTACATTTACTCAATCTACATAGGCTGAATCCTCTGGCTTGAGGATTATCAAAATGTTATTGCTGTTCTTATTGTACATTATTAGATAGGTCAGAAGAGGGGGAACAAGTAAATTGCAAGGTGAGATATCTGGAAGGGTGGCCTGTGGGTAAAATTGTAACATTTCCAGAATATCTCACCTGCGTATCAATAGGTGTTCAGTGGTGGAAAGAAGTATGGCTTTAGTGCATCTGCATCATTCCTCAGGGGAAGAGAGAAGTAACTCTCCATATCAATGGGTAATTACTTGGACAAGGAGGGCTTATCTATACCTGAGAGGTGAGGGGGAGGGCTGATTTTGCTTCTGGTAGAGCAGGAAAGAGAGAGGGGACTGGACTGCAGTTTGTGAGGAATAAACAGATTTTAAATTTTATTTTTCCCTTTGACTGATTTCAGTTTTTAGAGGTATTTTGCCCCAGGATTTCCTTTCCCCGGACTTACAGCTTTTTTACATCCTAAAGAGCTTTTGTCAAAATAACAAAATGAAAATTCCTTCCTGAGGGTGGAGTTGGGGCTGAAAGAACTGACACTTGTTTCGTTGGGTACCTGTTCTGAGTCTAGTTCTCTTCAAGGATGCTATGTATTAGAAGACACTATTTGAACAGCAGTATATCTAAATTCAGTTTATAATGAACTATATACTTCATAATGTCAACTATGGCGAAAGCTCCCATGCAAATGAAAGTGTTTCCTTTCATCTACGCTTATAGGAAAAGAAAGACTTATCCTCATACATTACTAATATAGTAATGTGAAGAATAACAATAAACTATTTATTATGTGTCAGTTATGAGCCAGGCAATATATTTGATATTTTCATATATATTGACCAATTTAATATGCATAGTCTGTGAGCTTTTATATCCCCATTTCTCAGATATGCAAACAGACCCAAAAAGATTTTAAAATTGCCAATATCACATAGCTAGTAAATGAAGAGTTGGATTTCAAACCAAGATCTGTCTGATGCTAAGGCTGATTTCTTTCTAGTATTCCACAGTACCACTTAAGAACTTAATACTGCATCTGACATTTAACTCGTAGGATATTAGAATGTTTGTATTGTCTTCTAAACAGATGTAATCTAGGCTGGTACAAAGTATATATTTATTCTAAATAAATTCTTAGGAAAGATAAATTTGAGAAAGCAGTTCTATAATTTATGAAGTATAATATCAGAAATTAACTTCTGAAAGCTTCATAGATCATTTATAGTGGTGGTAAAATGTAATGATTACAAATTATTGACCTGGAAATCATGTTTTTAGCTCAAGATGTTTTAAGGAAAGAAAGACAGGGTATTCAGGGATTGCTTGGCTTAGAAGTCATTTGAGAAGTGCATTAGTTTCCTAGGTTAACCTACTAATTTTAGCATTTTAGATCCTCTACTAAAGAACTTGTTTCAGGAAGAGAGGACTCTTGAGGCAATGCCATTTACTGTTATCTAAATAATTATATCACCTATAGATATTTTTAAAGAAAAAACAATGTTCTTCACCACCAGGTCTCAGAGGAGACGCATGTAAGGACGGAATGACGTTTTTCTTTGAAGCACAACTTTCAGCTTTATGATGAAGTGTTTTGATTTTGATTTCTATCTTTTGGACTCCTGTGCCAAATCATTGATTTGCAGTAAAACAGGAAATACAAGAAGAAACAAAAGCTGAATAATGCATTTCCTCTTAATCTAATTAAGTTGGATGGCTTTATTGCTATTTGTATATATGCTTTATTTGAATACTGAAGCCATGTGCAGTGTCCTTGGTCCTTTTTTCAGAAAGTTATGCAATCGCCAAACCCAAAGTAGAGCTGCTGCTGATCTAATGGCAGAAGTAGAAACACTGAAGTGACTTCACCCACTCAGTGACGTGACCTGAGAATGCTCTGTTCAAAGTTGCACAGGTGATAACAATCCCATGTTTGGCACTCTCTGAACATAATATCACTGTTTTGTTTGCTACTTACATTTTTCACATTTGTAAGCCATTTATAGAGCATCACGTGAAACTGATTACATGTGTACTTCTGATGTTTAAAATATTCAGAGCCTGTGATTGCAGAATAGGATCACAAGTGGTATTTTTCAGAAGGTTATTATATGAAAGAATTGAAAGATAAATTTAATTCATACATGGCATATAACTTTTTGAAACAACATAATAGTAGATTATTGTAGTTCTCAAAGCTGGATTAATTGGAATCTAAAAGAACTATATTTTTTAGACTGAATTGAATGTTTCTGCAATTTTTTTCCCTTTCATAGTCCTTATGAATTTGGCACCTAGGTATCTAGGTAAGGCAACGTGTCAGGATCCAGTCAGTCAGTAGGAACTTCAGAAGAGCAAATGAAATGAGTCTCAGAAAGCAAAGAGCCAGCAACACAGGCAGAGAGATGAGGAGGAAGTGGGAAGAGATTTATGAAACAACAAGGCATGGAGTCATAAGCCTGAACATGAACTAAGGAGGAACCAATGGAAAGGAAGAATGTCACAATAAAACCATTATATATTATTTCATTTCATATTTAAAATTACATTAATTTCAATAATCCATAGAGCAAATGAAGCATCTAGAACAAAACAACAAAATATGTGTGTCTTACTTCCCATAGTCTAGCGATAAGATGGTTGTTATTTCCAGTTCCCAAAGAAAGTTATAAAATATTTCACTGTACATGGATCTCTTGGAAATTTTACTTTTCCATTTTTACCATGCATCAAATATTTCAGGACCCACTACTGGTCAACAAGGAACTATTAAGGATCTAGCATTTTACTGGTCTTCAGATGGAGAAAGTATCAAACTTAAAGTATCAGAACCTATTATGTTAGGATCATATATTTTTTTAATATTCCTATAACAGTGGGAATTTTAATTTTGTCCTCCCTCATCTGATTGGGTTAAAAGCTAAGCTAAGAGTTTAAACAATTATCAAAATAACATGCTTTTTTTTTCTAGTAAGCTTAGTGATTTTATTCACTTTTATCTCTTCCCTGGATTGGTACATTATCCCCTCTCTAATTATTTTGCAAAAATCAAAGGAGGGGACATTTGAAAAAGTAGATGAGAAAACTATTATCTTCTTTCCATTAAATTATTGGCTAGCTTTTCTTACTTAACCTATTCATTGTTAATTCATGGACCTGTTACTTTTTCTTTTACTAAATGGAATGCCAAAATATCAGTATATTTTAATTCACATTAACTATTATAATTGTCCATCAAACTTCATTAATTTGTACTTCACTAATTTAGAATTTGTACTACTTTAAATAAAGGGTAGAATTATACTGTTTAAAAGAATTTAGCAAGAAAATCAGAAACAAAGGTAAATAACAATTAAATAGAAGATACAATTTTAAAGTATATTAGAAAAATTTATTTATAATCCAAAAATTTTACCCTAGTTTGCACAGAGAAGAACACTTTAGTTTACATATACTCATTATAAATAATTCTTGATTAGACATTGAATTCATATTCTTACTGGGCCATATGAATTTTCATGATTTTATTTTTTTCCTAAACACTTAATTAGGAATCCAAATCCCATTACTATAATAACATCCTATCATCTAAAACTATTTAAGGAAAAGGAATCAAATTTGAATGAACAGGCTTTTCCACACAGGAAAAACATTATAAAGTTAATGTTCTGATCTATGGAATGATTCCTGTACACCAAATACCAAATGATGGGAAAATGACACTTACGCAGCATTTATAGAAAGTGACATACTAAATGCTGATTCATTTGAACCAGCAAATATTTATTAAGAACCTGTTATATACAAGGCACTGTGCTGGTGTATCATTCATATAATATATGAAATAAGTATCACCTTCTATAGGTCATATGGTCAGATTCTCAAGAAATGTTCACAGTCTCCTCTAGTCCTTTGTTTCTAGATATATTACAACAAATTATGAAAAAAAGAGAATACTGTTGCCTTAAGTAAACACTCCTCTACCCCCTCCAGATGTATTCTGTATGCCTCAAACTTGCCATAATTTCTTTACTTCACTAAATTTCAGTTAAATTAACTTTTTGAGTATGGAGAAGAAATTAAAGAGTAATAAAGTTATATAAAAGTTAAGCATAGAGGAGAAAAGTTGGCAGCATGAGAAGTGAGGCAAACATCTCCTCCCAAAAACACATATAATATGAAAATACAGCAAATACAACCAACGCTACAAGAGTGACCAGAAAGAAGATGGCAGCAGCCAGCCTCCATTTGGGAAAAGAAATCTCATGGGAAAGGGTAAAGTAACAAAGCTGCAATCCAGAAGAACCCGAGCCCTCCCCCCAGCTCACTGGTGATAGGAAGAGAAACAGAACTGGGAGAGAGTAGAAGCCCAGGACTGCTAAATACTTAGACCTGGAGATCTACTGTGGCAGTACAAACCCACATTGCATGGTGCTCTGGAGATTAGAGGAGTTGGAAAACAAAGACAGGAGGAATACTCAGAGAGACTGAGATTCCAGCTGCTAGTGGAGAACAGGTTCCCACAACCAGCTGCTCTGGATAAAAGAAAGACAGGCACTTTGAGAGACTTCCCAACAGTGAGAGGACTGCTAAGGGACAAGGATTACACAAGAGCTTACTGCTCAGAAGAAGGAATAGGTGGGCAAAACTGTCCCAGCACACTAGGCCCAGCAAGTTGGGAACTTTTAGGAGCTCCAGGCATACATCACCATGGCAGGCAACACAGCCCTGAGGCTCCCCACCATGATACACAGCCTGCCACTCCTTCCTCCCAGCCTGGGACCTGTGCACAAACCTGCTGCCTGTGTCATTGCACTAGGCCAGGCAGATGGCAGCCACATCTATGGCAGCCACAGGGGTATATCCCAGAGGCTACTCTCTGCACACACGGCTCACTGGCCCTGACAGTAGAGACAGGCACTACAGCTGAGAAGCAGGAAAAAGCTCTCTTCTCCTGGCAGACATGGATACTGATGCCCATGACCACCCCCAAAACACCAGGTTCTGGGCAGCTCCAAAGAGTAGAGTTTCTGGACACTAGATGGTGTCATCTTGTCCTTTGTTTCTACATATATTAAAACAATTTATGAACCAAGCCCCTCATGACAATAAGCAGCCTGCCATTCATTCCCCCAGCTGGCTCTACAAGCAAACCAGGTGACCCATCACAGTAGGACCTGAACACTCCCCCCACCCCAGCTCACAAGCATGAGGAAAGGAGTCAGAGTGGAGAGGGAGTGGAATCACAGGGCTTCCAAATAACCAGCCCTAGTAATCTGCACCAGGAATGCAGACACACATGAAAAGATGCTCATCATCACTAATCATCAGGGAAATGAAATTAAAACCACAATGAGATATCACCTTACACCAGTAAGGATGGCCAGCATCAAAAAGACTAAGAACAACAAATACTGCTGAGGATGCGGAGAAAGGGGAACCCTCCTACACTGCTGGTGGGAATGTAAGCTAGTTCAACCATTGTGGAAAATAGTATGGAGGTGTCTTAAAAAAACTAAAAATAGAAATATCATTTACCTGGGAATCCCTTACAGAAACCTAATATTCCACATTATACAGTAGGGTTATGAAAAGGCAAAAGTACCTTATTCAAACCAAAATCCCTCAAACACCAGAAAGAGGACTCAGTGAAACTGAAACCACCAATTTTCCTGACAAAGATTTCAAAATAAAAATAATCAACATGCTAATGGAGCTACAGAAAAATATTTAATATCTCAGGGATGAATTCAGGAAAAAGATAGAAACTTTACAAACTATAGTATCCAAAATGCAACACACAATGGAGGCATTTAAAAGCAGACTAGAAGAGGTAGAGGAGACAGTAAATGGAATATAAAATAGGGGACAGGAATACAAAAATGCCGAGACAGAGTGAGAAAAAAGGATCTGTAGGAATGAGAGAATAATAAGACAACTCTGTGACCAATCTAAATGGAACAATATTCACATTACAGGGGCACCAGAAGAAGGAGAGAGAGAAAAAAGGATAGATAGTGGATTTGAAGAAACAACTGGTGAAAACTCGCCCAATCTGCAGAAGGAAATAGTGTCTTAGGCCATTGAAATGCAAACGCCTCCCAACAAAAGGGACTCAGGGAAGACAACACCAAGCCATATAATACTTAAAATGGAAAAGATCAAGGAAAAGAACAGAGTATTAAAAGCAGCCAGAGAGAGAAAAGAGATCACCTACACCTCCCAAGAAGAAATTCAGATGGCCAACAGACACATGAAAAGATGCTCATCATCACTAATTATCAGGGCAATGAAATTAAAACCACAATGAGATATCACCTCACACCAGTAAGGATGGCCAGCATTGAAAAGACTAAGAACAACAAGTGCTGGCAAGGATGCAGAAAAAGGGGAACCTTCCTATACTGCTGGTGGGAATGTAAGCTAGTTCAACCATTGTGGAAAGCATTATGGAGGTTCCTCAAAAAACTAAAAATAGAAATATCATTTGACCCAGGAATCCCACTCCTTGGAATTTACCCAAATAATACAACTTCTCAGATTCAAAAAGACATATGCACCCCTAAGTTTATTGCATCACATTTTTCAAAAGCCAACATATGGGAGCACCCTAAGTGTCCATCAGGAGATGAATGGATAAAGAAGAGGTGGTACATATACACAATGGAATACTATTCAGCCATAAGAAAGAAACAAATTACGCGATTTGCAACAACATGGATGGAGCTAGAGGACATTATTCCCAGTGAAATAAGCCAGGTGGAGAAAGTCAAATGCCAAATGATTTTCCTCATGTGTGCAGTATAACAATGAAGCGAAACTGAAAGAACAAAATAGCAGCAGACTCAGAGACTCCAAGAATGAACTACTGGTTACCAAAGGGGAGGGGTGTGGGATATTGGGTGGGGAGGGAGAGAGAAGGGGATTGAGGGGTACTATGTTTAGTACACATGGTATAGGGGATCATGGGGAGAACGGTGTAGCACAGAGAAGGCACATCGTGGATCTGTGGCATCTTACTACACTGATGGACAGTGACTGCATTGGGGTATGGATGCGGATTTGATAATATGAGTAAATGTAGTAACCACATTGTTTTTTCATATGCAACGTTCATAACAGTGTATATCAATCATCTTAATAAAAAACCTAATTAATTAAAAAAGAAAGATCACCTACAAAAGAAAACCCATCAGGCTATCACTAGTCTTCTCAGAAGAAACCCTAGGAACCAAGATCCGGTGTGCATAAAGCAGCGGAAATCTCCTCCCACAACCATATATATTTTTGAAAATACAGCAAATACAACTTTCCCTAAAAGAGAGACCAGAAGATACAGGACAACAGCCAGGATACATCCACACTGGTGAGAACACAGCGCCTCATGAAGGGGTAAGATACAAGCCATGGCCTGGCTGGACCCAAGCGCTCCTCACCTCAGCTCCCAGCTGGAGGAGAAGAGTCAGAGTAGGGAGGAAGAGGGAGCCCAGGACTGCTAAACACGCAGCCCTAGCCATCCGCACCGAAGTGCAGACACACAGCGCATGTGTGGGGTGCTGGAAACTAGAGAAACAGGACAGTAAGACCTGTGAGCGGGTCCCTGCATCTGGCACCCCTGGGACAAAGAAAAGCGAGTGCTTTCCAAAAGTCTAAAAGGGGCAGGAACCCAACAATTGGATAGAAACATCCCGGCACAGCTAGCCCAGCTGCAGGGAATTCTGGGGAACTCCGGGCACCCTAACCCCTGGGCAGCAGGGCAGCTTGGAGGCCCCTCATGCAGATAAACAGCATCCCGCCCATTTCCCCTCCAACACAGCTCTGCCATAGTGGAGAAACAGCATGAGGTAGTATTGCAGAGCTTCTTGCACAGCTGTTGGGCAAGAATTAAAAACCCCGACTGTGTGTAGTTATGCAGCACAAGCTGCTAGGGGTCGCTGTTCTCCGAGAAGAGGAAAGGCACAAACCAGCAATAAGGGATGTTCTCCAGCCAACACACATGACAGCTCCCCACAAATACCTCTATCACCATGAAAAGGCAAAAGAATTTGATACAGATGAGACTAGCCCAGACATCCTCTGCTGAAAAAGAATCTGGGGAGATAGACCTAACCAATCTCCCTGAAAAAGAATTCAAAACAAAAGTCATAACCATGCTGATGGATCTGCAGTGAAATATGTAAGACCTAAGGGATGACATCTGGAGGGAGATTACAGAAATGAAACTATCTCTGGAAAGATTTATAAGCAGAATGGATAAGATGCAACAGGCCATTAGTGGAATAGAAACCAGAGAACAGGAACACATAGAAGCTGACACAGAGAGAGATAAAAGGATCTCCAGGAGTGAATCAATATAAAGAGAACTGTGGTACCAGTACAAACGGAATAATATTCACATTATAGGGGTACCAGAAGAAGAAGAGAGAGAAAAGGGGACAGAAAGTGTCTTTGAAGAAGTAATTGCTGAAAATTTCCCCAAACTGGGGGAGGAAATAATCTTTCAGACCATGGAAGTATACAGAACTCCCAACAGAAGGGATCCACAGTGGACAACACCAAGACACATAATAATTAAAATGGCAAATATTAAGGACAAGGACAGAGTTTTAAAGGCAGCTAGAGAGAGGAAAAAGGTCACCTGCAAAGGAAAATCCATCAGGTTATCATCAGACTTCCCAACAGAAACCTTATAGGCCAGAAGAGAATGGCATGCTATATTTATGCAATGAAACAGAAGGGCCTTGAACCAAGAATACTGTATCCAGCACGATTATCATAAAATATGAAGGAGGGATTAAACAATTCCCAGACAAGCAAAAGCTGAGGAAATTTGCCTCTCACAAACCACATCTACAGGGTATTTTAGAGGAATTGCTCTAGATGGAAGCACTCCTAAGGCTAAACAGATGTCACTAGAGAAAATAGAATCATAGCAAAGAAAAGAGACCAACCAAATACTAACTAAAGGCAAAAAATAAAAACAGCTACCCACAAAAGCAGTTGAAAGAAACACAAAAGAGCACAGAATAAACCACCCAACATATAAAGAATGGAGGAGGAGGAATAAGAAGGGAGAAAAATAAGAATCATCAGATTGTGTTCATAATAGCTTAATAAGAGAGTTAAATTAGGTGGTTAGATAGTAAAGAAGCTACCCTTGAACCATTGGTAACCATGAATCTAAAGCCTGCAATGGCAATAAGTACATATCTTTCCATAATCACCCTAAATGTAAATGTACTGAATGCACAAATCAGAAGACACAGAGTAATAGAATGGATAAAAAAGCAAGACCCATCTAAATGCTGCTTATAAGAGACTCACCTCAAACCCAAAGACATACACCGACTAATAGTCAAGGGACAGAAAAAGATATTTCATGCAACTAATAGGGAGAAAAAAGCAGGAGTTGTAGTACTTGTATCACACAAAATAGACTTCAGAACAAAGAAAGTAACAATTGATAAAGAAGGACATTACATAATGATAAAGGGGCAGTCTAACAAGAGGGTATAACCATCTTAAATATATATGCACTGAACAGAGGAGCACCGACATATGTGAAACAAATATTAACAGATTTAAAGGAGGAAATAGAATGCAATGCATTCATACTAGGAGACTTCAACACACCACTCACTCCAAAGGACAGATCCACCAAACAGAAAAGAGGTAAGAACACAGAGGCACTGAACAACACGCTAGAACACATGGACCTAACAGACATCTACAGAACACTATACCCAAAAGCAGCAGAATACACATTCTTCTCAAGTGCACATGGAATATTTTCCAGAATGGACAACATACTATGCCACAAAGGGAGCTTCAGTAAACTCAAAAAGATTGAAATTCTGCCAACAAACTTTTCAGACCACAAAGGAATAAAACTAGAAATAAGTTATACAAAGAAAACAAAAAGGCTCACAAATACATGGAGGCTTAACAACATGCTCCTAAATAATCAATGGATCAATGACCAAATGTAAACCGAGATAAAGCAATATATGGAGACAAATCACAAAGACAACACAAAGCTCCAACTTCTGGGGGCTGCAGCGAAGGCAGTTTTAAGAGGAAAGTATATAGCGGTTCAGGCCTATTTAAAGAAGGAAGAACAATTCCAATGAAGAGTCTAAACTCACAATTATTTAAACTGGAAAAAGAAGAACAAATGAGGCCTGAAGTCAGCAGAAGAAGGGACATAATAAAGATCAGAGAAGATATTTAAAAAATTGTGAAAAACAAAACCATAGAAAAAAGTCAATGAAACCAAGAGCTGCTTCTTTGAGAAAATAAACAAAACTGGTAAACCCCTAGCCACACTTACTAAGAGAAAAAGAGAATCTACACACATAAACAGAATCAGAAATGAGAAAGGAAATATCATGACAGACCCCACAGAAATACAAAGAGTTACTAGAGAATACTATGAAATTCTGTATGCTAACAATCTGTAAAACCTAGATGAAATGAACAACTTTCTAGAAAAATACAATCTTCCCAGACAGACCCAGGAAGAAATAGAAAATCTAAACAAACCAATTACCAGCAGTGAATTACATCAATAATCAAAAACTACCAAGAAAAAACCACCAGACCAGATGGATTTACTGTGGAATTTTATCAAACATATGGAGAAGACATAATCCCCATTCTCCTTAAAGTTTTCCAAAAAATAGAAGAGGAGGGAGTACTTCCAAACTCATTCTATGAAGCCAGCATCACTCTAATACCAAAACTAGGCAAAGCCCTCACCAAAAGAGAAAATTACAGACCAATATTCCTGATGAACATAGATGCAAACATACTCAACAAAATATTAGTAAACCAAATTCAAAAATACATCAAGAGGACCATACACAATGATCAAGTAGGATCCATCAACATCATCTACCACATCAACAAAAAGGACAAAAACCACATGATCATCTCCATCGATGCTGAAAAAGCATTCCACAAAATTCAACACCAATTCATGATAAAACCTCTCAACAAAATGGGTATAGAGGGCAACTACCCTAACATAATAAAGACCATATATGAAAAACCCTCAGCCAACATCATACTTAACAGTGAGAACCTGAAAGCATTCCACCTAAGATCAGGAACAAGACAGGGATGCCCACTCTCCCCACTGTTATTCAACACAGTACTGGAGGTCCTAGCCATGGCAATCAGACAAAACAAAGAAATGCAAGGCATCCAGATTGGTAAAGAAGAAGTCAAACTCTCACTATGTGCAGATGACATAATATTGTACATAAAACACCCTAAAGACTCCAAAATTACTAGACCTAATATCTGAATTCAGCAAGGTTGCAGGATACAAATTAATACACAGAAATCTATTGCTTTCCTATACACTAATGATGAACTAGGAGAGAAATCAGAAGTAAAATACCTAAGAGTAAACCTAACCAAGGAAATGAAGGACCTATTCCCTGAAAACTACAAGACACTCTTAAGAGATATTAAAGAGGACACTAACAAATGGAAATTCATCCCATGCTCTTGGCTAGGAAGAATTAATATTGTCAAAATGGCCATCCTGCCTAAAGCTATCTACAAATTCAATTCAATCCCTATCAAAATACCAACAGCATTCTTCACTGAACTGAAACAAATAGTTCTACAATTCATATGGAACGACAAAAGACCTCAAATAGCCAAAGCAATCCTGAGAAGGAAGAATAAAGCAGAGGGGATCTCGCTTTCCAACTTCAAGCTCTACTACAAAGCCACAGTAATCAAGACAATTTGGTACTGGCATAAGAACAGACCCACAGACCAGTGGAACAAAACAGAGAGTCCAGATATTAACCCAAACATACATGGTCCATTAGTATATGATAAAGGAGCCATGGATATATAATGGGGAAATGACAGCCTCTTCAACAGCTGGTGTTGGCAAAACTGGACAGCTACATGTAAGAGAATGAAACTAGAAAACTGTCTAACTGCATACACAAAGAAAACTGAAAGTGGATAAAAGTCCTGAATGTAAGTCATGAAACCATAAGCTGTTACAAGAAAACAGAGGCAAAAATCTCTTGAATATACACATGAGTAACTTTTTCATGAACACATCTCCTAGGGCAAAGGAATAAAAGCAAAAATGAAAAAGTGGAACTATATCAAACAAAAAAGCTTCTTTAGAGCAAAATGCATTAGCATAACAAAAAGGCATCCTACAGCATGGGAGAACATATTCATAAACAACATACCCAATAAGGGGTTAACATCCAAAATATATAAAGAGCTGACATGCCTCAACATCCAAAAACCAAATAACCAGATAAAAAATGGTCAGAGAATTTGAACAGACACTTCTCCAAAGAAGACATTGAGATGACCAAGAGGCACATGTAAAGATGCTTAACATCGCTAATCATCAGGGAAATGCAAATTAAAACCGCAATGAGATATCCCCTCACAACAGTTAGGATGGCCAACATCCAACAGACAAGTAACAGCAAATGCTGTCTAGGATGTGGGGGAAAAGGAACCTTTCTACACTGTTGGTGGGAACTTAAATTGGTTCAACTGTTGTGGAAAGCAATACGGAGGTTCCTCAAACAACAAAAATTGAAATACCATTTGATGCAGTAAATCCACGCATAGGAATTTTCCTGAAGAAAACAAGGTCACAGATTCAAAAAGACATTTGCACCCCTATGTGTATTGCAGCACTATTTACAATAGCCAAGACATGGAAGCAACCTAAGTGTCCACCAGTAGATGCATGAATAAAGAAGGGGTGGTATATATATACAATGGAATATTATTCAGCCATAGGAAGAAAACAAATCCTACCATTTGTAACAATGTGAATGGAGCTACAGGGTATTATGCTCAGTGAAATAAGCCAGGCGGAGAAAAACAAGTATCAAATGATTTCACTCATTTTTGGAGTGTAACAAGAAAGCAAAAAACTGAAGGAACAAAACAGCAGCAGACTCACAGAACCTAAGAATGTACTAGCAGTTACGAAAGGGACAGGGAGTGGGGAGGGCAGGCAGGAAGGGAGGAAGAGGAAGATTAAGGGGTATTACGATTAGCACACATAATATTGGAGAGGGGTCACTGAGAAGGCAGTATAGCACAGAGAAAACAAGTAGTGACTCTATAGCATCTTAGTACTCTGATGGGCAGTGACTGTAATGGGGTATGTGGTGGGGACTTGATAATAGGGGTGAGTGTAGTAACCACAGTGTTGCTCATGTGAAACCTTCATAAGATTGTATATCGATGTTACCTTAATAAAAAAAAGATGAAAAGGACAATAAAAAAAATGTTAAGCCTGGAATTGTTATGGCAACTTTGAAGAGGTTTTATACCAAAAAGATCTGTGTTAACACCTGTGCTACTTAGAAATAATACACAGACTTAGACAAATCTTGATTCTGTTGTTATTCCCATTCATAGGTGAAAAGAAGGTATAGAAATTCAATTCCTTATGTTAAGGCATTCTTTATGTTTTGGAATGAATTCTAGCTACAGTGTCAGTATCAATAATAATTATAGTTAACACTGAATGATCACTTATTTTGTGACAGGTACTTTTCAAAGTAGTCTAGGTAAAGTAACTCATGCAATCCTCTCAGCAATTCTATTCTTATACTAATTTAATTGGTAGGGAAACCGGCTGTGCAGATTGTTAAGTAAAGTGCTGATCATAATAGCTGCTAAACAACACAATGAGAATTTGAATCCAGGCAGTCTTCCTCTAGAGAGGCAGAGTCTTACCCATTACACAAAACCACTTCTCTTTCTACAGTATCCAGTCTCATTTGTCGCTTTCTTGATTAATTTTGGAGATTAAACGCAGACTAATAGTGACAAGACTTACATTAAATTTTCTCAGAATCTGGATAATTATAACAGCTGGTATATGTCAAATTGTTTAGGCGTCCCAGAAGTTGGAAGATTGCCCAAGAGACACTATGTGATTTAAATTTTCTTACATATAAATTGAAAGTGATAACTGCAGAAACCTAGAGGGAAGCAAATCTTCCAATGTCCCAGTGGGCTCTGCTCTGCCTCCCCACAGCCACATTTTAACTCATACTCTGTGAAGGAACTGGTTCTATCTGTACTATATTTGGAGGTAACTACTCCCTTAACTCTTGCATAATTTAATTTCTAAACAACTTTGAGATACATTTAAAAAATTTCTTTATGGAAGGCTATTTAGTTTCTTGCTAACAGTAATTTTCTACAAAGAGTATAGGAATTCATTCATCAATTTATCAAATATTTATTGAATGCCTACTCAAAAAGGAAGGAATACACAGTGGGTCTTCCCCCATCCATGCTTTCATTAAATGAATTGTCCTGTGTAACTAAGATGAGAAAATAAAGCAAAATCCATAATTTTATTACTAACCAGCAATTTTAGTTTTACCACAATACAGTTTACATAGCAATATTTTAAAAAGAAAACACTTTATATTTAATATAATAAGTTTGTATTATTATATTTTAATTAGGTATTATTCCCCAGCAATCTGATTGGTTATTATTTCCATCACTTTTTCTCATTTCCAATATAGCAAAAACAGAAGTGAGTACAAAATGACACTATATTAGCCAGTGCCACTCATTTTTCATTTGCAAATTATTACTCATATGCCCAAGACATGTAAGGGTTGAAGAATATGTCTGATCCACCCTCATGAAAAATGGAATATTCCTCTCCTGCAGTAAGTACCATCTAATGAGGAGGCCAAAGAGAGGAGATGAGGAAGGAAAATGAGTGATAGAATTTTACTGGCCCCCTAGAACAGAGACAGATCTAAAATGATGACAATGGGAGGTTAGTTCTCCTCTATTCCCACTGAAGAAAACTATTTGCGAGCCGGGAGAACCCTAAGGAATTTTTGGCAATTTTTTAGACATGAAGCCAACAACATCAGAGTTGGTGGAACAAGAGTTTTCATGTTGGTTATGAAATCCAAAGTGACATAAAAATCAAAATAATGGAAAAGCCTATGATTTTAGCTTTGTTATTTAGTGTAGTTAGAGATTCCAGATGCACCATTCCTTAGGAGTCATTTCTGGATGATACCAGCACCAGTTGATTCTAGTGAGTCTCCAATGCAATAGCAATATGTTTTCTCTGGGAAGAAGAAGTGGGATTGGGGATCACACAGACCTGTTTATGATAGCCCAAGCTGACAAAAAGGGAAGACCTTGTTCTTTTTTTCAGCTTTATTGAATATGGTTGACAAAAGTTACATATATAGGTTGTACAATGTCACTTTTAAAGTTTAAACTGTGATGATTTATTATATGTATGTATTATGAAATGATTACCACATCCATCACTTCACACAGTTTCTATGTTATGTGTGTGTTGTGTTGTGAAAATACTTAAGATCTACTCGTTTATCAAATTACAATTATATAATACAGTATTATTAACTGTATATCATGCTGTACATTGGCTGTCCATAACTTGCTCAACTTATAACTGAAGGTGTATACCCTCGGACCAACATCTTCCCATTTACTACATCGTTCAGCCCCTCACATTCATTGTTCTGCCATTTGCTTCTATGAAGTTGACATTTTTAGATTCCACATAAGTGAAGTCACCCATAATTTGTCTTTCTATGCCTGGCTTACTTCACTTAGCATAATAGTACCTTCCCCAGTTCCATCTATGTTGTAAAAATGAAAGGATTTATTTCTTCTTTATGACTGAATGACATTCCATTGTACACACACATACACATATTCCATTGTGCACAGACACAAACGCGCACACACACACGGGAACTTCGGTTGCTTCCATGTGTTGAGTATTATGAATCATGCTGCAGTGAACATGGGAGCACAGAGTTCCCTTTAAGGTAGAGACTTCATTTTCTGTGGGTATATATCCAGAAGCGGGATTGCTTAATCATGTAGTAGTACTTTCTTTAATATTTTGGGGAACATCTCCACTGCTTTTCATGGTGACTACCAATTTGCCTTCTCACTCACAGTACACAGGTTCCCTTTTGCGAATGGCCCTTACCAACACTTGTTATCTCCCATCATTTTGGTAATAGCCAGTCCTAACAGGTGTGAGGTGGTATCTCATTGTGCTTTTTCTTGAAATATAGTTGATATACAACAATGTGTAAGTTTATGGTGTAAAGCATATTAATTTGGTACATTTGTATTGCAATATGACTGCCATTGTAGAATTAGATAGCATCTCTATCCTGTCGCATAATTGTCATTTCTTTCTGTGGTGGGAACAATTATGGTCTAGTTTCTTAGAAAGTTTAATGCTTATTATACAGTTTGGTTGCCTATAATTATTGTACTACATATTAGATCTCCAGGATTTACTTATCTTCTACTTGCAAGTATGCAGTACCCTTGAACAATATCTCTTCTGTTCCCTCACCCACTAGATCCTGGTCACCACCATTCCACTCTCTGTTTTTGTGAGTTCAGTTTTTGTAGATACCATATATAAGAGACATCATATAGCATTTGTCTTTCTCTGTTTAGCTTATCTCACTTAGCATAATATCCTCAAGGTCCATCCATGTTATTGCAAAAAGTGGGATTTCTTTTTTTTCCTAATGGCTGATCAGTATTTCATTGTTAAATATACTACATCTTCTTTATTCATTCATTCCCGACAGATACCTAGACTGTTTCCATAGCTTGGCCACTGTGAATAATGCTTTAGTAAACAGGGGAGTGCTTCTATCTCCTTGATAACCTGAATATCAATGAGAAAGCCAGACACAGATTCCCTACCCTGGGGCGCAAGAAAAAAGCCTTTCAGTTTAAAGTGCATCCAAACCATAGTGAAAACACCCAATTTCCAGAACAAAAGCATCTGCTACTTGGCAAGGGAAGTGCTGGAACACACTCTGGGTTCGGAGGTGCTGGCCAGCATGACTGTTTGCATTCGTTCTGCATTTCATAAAGCTATGAGGAGCAGGAGCTGGGCACACACACCAATTTCAGATCCAGTCTAGGCAGCTTCTCAGCCCCCACCCATACACAAATACGTCTATTGTAGATCCAGTAGTCTACCTAGCTGCCCACTGCCATTCACCCACTCAGCCACCACCAGTGTGACCAGGAACACCCCCAGCCCAACAGCTAGTGTGCAAGGGACTACAGCTGCTCCACCAAGAGGATCTGGCCAGTGTTGATGCTGGAATCCCTGGAGAAGGCCAGAACAAGCACAGGCCAGTGGGTAATTTCACACAGGACCTGCTGCTGCCCTGCCAGTGGAGACCAGGCAATGAACCCAGAGTTCCACAGAAATCCCCATAGTACACATGGAGCCACTGGGGAGGTTGCACAGGGTTCGTCACCACCTGCTCCCCCAATGTGGCAATGAACCCAGAGTTTCCGAGAGCAGCCCAGAATATGCACCAACCTATGGATGAGGGAGCACAGGGCTTGTCTCTACCCTGCCAGTGGGACATGGCCTGAAATGACCCTGGGATTCCCTGGAGCAGTCCAGAGGATGTACCGGCCCTTGGGTGGTACAGTGGACTCAGCGAGTGCCAATCTGGGAGTTTCCTGGAGTGAATCCCTGACACACCACTGACTCACCACATTTCCCTCTTCAGGACAGACTCTACCAGTGCCACACTACCCAGTAGTCCATCCAATTGGGCATCACAGATAATAACCCTGGGACCATGTCTTGGGAGCCCCAGCACCATGACAAGCCTATCTTATGCTCAATTGGCCTCCAGTCAGCCAAAACCACCAGGTACATGCATTCTCCCAGGGGACCTTCCTACACAATACCAATACTTCAAGACTGAGAGTGCAATCCCTTCCAACTAATTCAGAGAATCAAGCACAGAGAGTCAAACAAAATAAGGAGACAGAAGAATATGTTCCAAACCACAGAAAAGGAAAAAACTCCAGAAAAAATACTAAAGGAAACAGAGATAACCAATCTATCTGAAAAAAGAGTTTAAAGCAATGGTTATAAACATGCTTACCAGAATTGAGAGAAAAATGGATGAACTCTAAGGAGTTCAAAAATAAGAGATATAAAATCTAAAAAAGAACGAGAGATGAATAATACAATAAATGAAACGAAAAATGCACGAGAGGGAGTGATCAGCAGACTAGAAGATGCGGAAGAACAGATCAGCACCTTGGAAGATAGATTAATGGAAAGAACTCATAAACTGAACAGAAGAAAGGAAAACGAATGAAACAAAAAGAAGACAGGTTATGAGAGTTCTGGGATAACCTCAAAAGTTCTAACATTCACATTGTAGGAGTCCAGAAGGAGAAGAGAGAGACAGAAAGAGATAGAAAAATTACTTGAGGAAATAATAGCTGAAAACTTCTCTAACCTGGGGAAGGAAATAGTCTTTCAAGTCCAGGAAGCACAGAGAGCTCCAAACAAGATGAATACAAAGAAGTCCATGCCAAGACACATAATAATTTAAAGCATCCAAGATCAAGAAAAAAGAGAGAACCTTAAAAGTATCAAGAGAAAAACAACAAGTTATACCTACAAGGGAATGCCCATAAGGCTATCAGCTGATTTTTCATGAGGAGCTCTACAGCCTAGGAGCTGGTGGCATGATTTATTATTCAAAGTGCTAAAAGGAAAAAGAAAAACTGTACCCAAGAATACTCTAGCCAGCAAGATTATCACTCAGAATTGAAGGAGCCATAAATAGCTTCACAGATGAATATAAGTTAAACAAGTTTCACCACTACGAATCTGGCCTTACAAGAAATGTTAAAAGGACTTCTATGAGAGGTAAAGAACCTAACTAGAAGCAAGAAGATTAGGAAACAGAAAATTTTCACTGGTTAAAGCAAACATATAGCCAAGGTACTTAGTAGAACAATTACTTCAAAGTTAGTATGAAGGTCAAAAAGAAAAATGTAGTAAAATCAATTACATCTAAAAATTAGTTAAGGGAATCACTAAATAAAAGGGTGTAAAAGAAGGTGTCACATGCATAAAATGTGGAGGAGGAGGACTAATAAATGTAGTGCTTTTAGAATGCATTCCAACTTAAGTAACCATCAACTTAAATATAAATTGTTACATTCATAGGATATCAAACAAGAACCCAATGGTAACCACAAATCAAAAAGTTATAACACATACACAAGAAATAGAAGGAAGTCCAAGCATTACACTAAATAAAATCATGAAGCACAAGGAAAGAAAATGAGAGGAATTAAATATAGGAGAAGAACGACAAAAACAACCAGGAAGCATTTATCCAAATCACAGTAAGTACGTACCTATCAATAATTACTTTAAATATAAATGGATTAAATGTCCCAACCAAAAGACACAGGGTGACTGAATGGATTAAGAAGCAAGATTGATGTATTTGCTGCCTATAAGAGAATCACTTCAGACCTAAAGACATAGAGCCTGAAACTGAAGGGATGGAAGATAGTCCATGCAAATAGGAATGAAAAAAAAAAAGTTGTAGTAGCAATACTTATATTACAGAACACAGACTGTAAAACAAAAACTAAAAATAGACAAGGATATTATATAATAATTAAGGGTTTAATGCAACAAGAAGATAAAACAACTGCATATATTTATGCACCTAATAGAGGAGCACCTAAATATATAAAGCACATATTAACACATAAAAGGAGCAGTAAATAGCAATACAAAAATAGTAGCAACCTTTAATGCCTCACTTACATCAATGGGTAGATCATCCAGACAGGAAATCAACAAGGAAACAGTGGCTTTGAGTGAAACATTAGACCAAATGGTCTTAAGGGATACATAAAAAACATTGTATCAACAAAAGGTGGCATACACATTCTTTTCAAGTACACATGGAACATTCTCCAGAATAAACTATGTTAGGCCACAAAGCCTTCTCAATAAATTTAAGACAATTGAAATAATAAAAGCCATCTTTTCTGACCACAGTGGTATGGAACTGGAAATCAATTATAAGAAAAAATTGGGGATAAAAACCCACAAAAACATGGAGGCTAAACACATGCTGCTAAGCAACCAATGAGTCATCAAAGAAATCAGAGGAAATTAAATAGTTGGAAAAAATGAAAAGAGAAACATAATGGTCCAAAATTGTTGGGACGCAGAAAAAGCAGTCCTAAGAGGAAAGTTTACACTGATAAATTCCTACTTTAAGAAGTAAAAAAACACCTCAAAAAGGCAATCTAACCCTATACATAAATGAACTTGAAAAAGAAATAAAAGCTAGTAGAAGGAAAGAAACAGTAAACTTCAGAGCAGAAATGAATGAAATACCAAATAGCTGATACCAAAATAAGACAAAGACACTACAAAAAAAAAAAAAAAAATTACAGGCCAAACCCCTGATTAACACAGATGCAAAAACCCACAACAAAGTATTTGCAAAGCAAATTCAAATTAAAAATGACTCAAAAATATCAGTGAAACTAAGAGCTGGTTCTTTGAAAAACAATACAATATTTATAAGACTTTGGCTAGACTCATTAAGGAAAAGAAAGAGGACTCAGATAAATAAAATCAGAAATGAATGAGAAGTTACAACTGATACCACAGAAATACAATTATAAGAGATACTATGAAAAATTATATGGCAATAAATTGGACAACTTGGAATAAACGGATAAATTTCTAGAAATATACACTCTTCCAAGCCTGAATCAGGAAGAAATAGAAAGTCTGAACAGACTGATCACTATCATGGAAATTGAATCAATAATCAAAAAATTCCAAAGAAATAAAAGTCCAAAACCACATAGTTTCACAGGAGAAGTCTATCAAACATTTAAAGAAGAGTTAATACCTCTCTTACTCAAATTACTCCAAGAGATTGAAGAGGAAGGAAAGCTTTCACATTCATTCAACATGGCCAGCATCACCCTGATAGGAAAATAAGACAAAGACATGACAAAAAAAAAAAGATAATTGCAGGCCAATCCCCATGATGAACACAGATGCAAAAATCCTCAACAAATTATTTGCAAAGGAAATTCAAAAATATATTTAAAAGATCATTCACCATGAACGAGTAGTATTTATTCTAAGGATGCAAGCTTCTTCAAAAGTTATAAATCAATGCGACATTCCACATGAACAAGAGGATGGATAAAAATCATATGATCCCATCAATAAATGTTGAAATAACACTTGACAAAATTCAGTATCCACTCATGATAAAAATGCTCAACAAAGTGGGTATATAGGCAACATATATAAACATAATAAAAGCCATACATGTCAAATGTATAACTAACATACTCAGTGGTGAGAAACTGAAAGCTCAGGAACAAGGCAAAGATGTCCACTTTCACCACTTCTATTCAACATAGTACTAGAAGACCTAGCCACCAAAATCAGACAAGAAAAGAAATAAAAGTCATCCAATTTTTTAAAGAAGCACAACTGTCAGTATTTGCAGATGACATGATAGTACATATAGAGAACCCTAAAGACGCCACCAAAAAAATTATTAGAATAAATGAATTTAGTAAAGTTGCAAGACACAAAAGTCAATATGCAGATATTTGTTGTTTTCTATATGTAGATAATGAACAGAAAGATAAATTAAGTAATCAATCCCATTCACAATTGTATCAAAAAGAATAAAATACCTAGGAATAAATTTAGCCATCTAATTGAAAGACTTGTTTGTACACCAAAAATAATAGGACATGGAATAAAGAAATTGAAGAACATGCAAATAAAGAGAGAGCTATTCCATGCTCCTGAATAGGAAGAATTAAAGAATTGTTCAATTGGTCATCCTTCTCAAAGCAATCTACAGTTTCAATACAATCCCTATCAAGACACCAGTGACATTTTTTACAGAGCTAGAGCAAATAATCCTAAAATTTGTATAGAACTACCAAAGCCCCTGAATAGCCAAAGCTATCTTGAGAAAGAACAAAGCTGAAGGTTTCCTGGTTTAAAACTATAGTACAAATCTTCAGTAATCTAAACAATATGGTAGTGGCACAAAAATAGACATACAGATCAACAGAACAGAATAGAGAGCCCAGAAATAAGCCCACATTTATATGGTCAACTAATCTATCACAGAGGAGGCAAGAGTATGCAATGGGGAAAAGGCACTCTCTTCAATAAGTACTGTTGGGAAAACAATGAAGGCTACATGGAAAAGAATGAACCTGGATCATCATCTTATACCATGTATAAAAGTAAACTTAAAATGGATTAAAGACATAAATATTTGATCTGAAACCATAAAACTTCTAGAAGAAAGCATAGGTAGTAAACTCTTAAACATAAACATTAGTAAGGAATATGTCTCCCAAGCAAGGGAAACAAAGGCAAAAGTAAACCAGTGGGACTACTTTTTGTCCTTTTTGTCTGGCTTATTTCACTTAGCATGTGTGTCTTCAAGATTCACACATGTTGCAGCATATGACAGAATTTTAATTGTTTCTCAGGCTGAATAATATTCCATTGTTCATATATAATAGCACATATTTTATCCTTCAATAGTTGGTGGCTATTTGGTTGTTTCAACCTTTTCACTATAGTGAATAATGCTGCCATGAACACTGCTGGACAAATATCTGGACTACAAAAGTAGTCTCCAAACATAAATACTGTTCATTCATTTGTCAAGCTAAAAAGCTGCACAACAAAGGAAACCATCAACAAAATGAAAAAGCAACCTACTGTATGGGAGAAAATATTTGCAAATTATATATTTGGTAAAAGGCTAATATCCAAAATATAAGAAGAACTCATACAACTCAACATGGGAAAAACAAATCATTCCATTAAAAAGTGGGCAGAGGACCTAAACATTTTTGCTAAGAAGAAATACAGATGGCCAACAGGCACTTGAAAAGATGCTCTACATTGCTAGTCATCAACAAAATATAAATCAAAATCACAATGAGACTACCTCACAGCAGTTAGAATGGCTACTATCCAAAAGATGGGTGAGGATGTTGAGGAAAGGGAACCCTCCTACAGTGTTGGTGGCAATGTAAATTGGTACAGCCACTAAGGAAGGCAGTGTGGAGGTTCCTCAAGAAAGTAAAAATAGAAATACCATATGACCCAGCAATTCCACTTCTGGGAATTTACCCAAATAAAACAAAAAAAAAATCACTAACTTGAAAAGACATATGCACACCTATGCTTACTGCAGCATTATTTCTAACAGCCAAGGTATGAAAGCAACCATAATGTCCACTAACAGATGAATGGATAAAGAAGATGTGATGTGATTTATATATACACATATATATATATACATATAAAACAAAGCTATAAAAAAGGAATGAAATCTTGCTATTCATGATAACATGGATAGACCTAGAGGGTATTATACTAAATGAAATAAGTTAGACAGAGAAAGACAAAAATGCCATATGATTTCACTTATATGTGGAATCTAAAAATCAAAACAAACAAACAAAAAGAAATAAAACCAAAAGTACTAACAACAGACTGGTCATTACCATAGGGGAGGGGGGTGGAGCAATTGATGAAATAGGTAAAGGGGATAAAGAGGTACAAACTTCAAATTACAAAATAAATTAGTCACAGGAATGGGAGTACAACACAGAGAATATAACCAATAATGTTGCAATATCTTGGTATAGTGACAGAGAGTAACTATACTTACCATGGTGAGCATTTAGTAATGTATATAATTCTTAAATCACTGTTTTACTTATGAAGCCAATATAATATTGTATGTCAACTATATCCCAATAAAAAAAAAAACAGGACAAGAAAACCTGAAATGAAATGAACAAACTCAATCAGAAAATAACAAGTACTGGTGAAGATGTGGAGAAATTGGAACTCTGTACATTGCTGGTGAGTATGCAAAATGATGCCACTCTGAAAGGCATTTCCTCAAAAAGTTTTTAAATACATGAGTACTGTATGTTGCAGTAATTCCAATTATGGATATATACCCAAAAGAGTGAAAGCAGGGACTCAAGCAGGTATTTGTACAGCAATGTTTATGGCAGCAGTATTCACCATAATCAAGAGTTGTAAACAACCCAAATATCTACCAGCCGATGTGGAAACAACCCAAATATTCAACAACTGATGAATAGATAAACAAAATGTGACATGCAAATACAATGGAATATTGTTCAGCCTTGCAAAGGATTGAAAATTTGATACATGCTATAATGTGTATGGATCTTGAAGATATTATACTAAATGAATTAAGCCAGACAAAATGACAAATATTGTGATTCCACTTATGTACCTAGAATAGACATAGGAAATAAGACATAGGAATTCATAGACATAGGAAATAAAACAGTAGCTATCAGAGGCTGAGTGGCGGAGATACAGCATTGTTGTTCAGTGGGTACAGAGGCTTCATTTTGAGATGATGAAAAGTTCTGGTGACAGAAATTTCAGTATAAAGTGTACTAAATATTACTGAATTATACAGATACAGATACAACTTGTTAAGTGGTAAATTTTATGTTATATGTATTTCATCACAATGATAAAAAGTAAGTTTTGTTGAAAGAAATTGAAGCAGATATAAATAAATGGAAAGACATCTTGTTTTCATGGATTGAAAGACTTACTATGTTTAGGATGGTAACACTTCCCACAGCAATCTACAGATTCAGTACCATCCCTAACAAAATTACTACAGCTATATTTTTTGTAGAAATGGAAAACTTGATATTAAAATGTATATATAATAGTTACAGCACTGCCTAGCCAAAACAATCTTGTAAAAGAAAAATAAAGTTCACAGGCTCATAATCCTGTTTTCAAATCTTACTACAAAGCTACAGTAATCATGACAGTGTGGTAGGTGCATGAGAAGAGACACATAGACCAATGGAATAGAATTGAGAGTTCATAAAAGAAATCTATATGTCTATAGTCAATTGACTTTTAACAAAGGTGCCAAAACCAGTGGGGAAAGAGTAGTCTCTTCAACAAATGGTGCTGGAAAAAGTGAAGAATGAATTAGGACCCTTACCTTAAACTATGTACAAAAAGAAAAAGGAAACCTCAAAATGAATCAAAGATTTTAAATATAAGAGCTAAAACTATAAAAATCTTAGAAGAAAACATAGGATAAATCTTCATTACCTTGGATTTCATAATGGTTTCCTAGATATGATACCAAAAGTAGGAGTAACAAAAGAAAAAAATAATGAATTGGACATCTTCCAATTAATAAATTGGAATAAACGTTTTGTCCTCCAGAGGACACTATGAAGAAAATAAAAGACAACATATAAAATAGAGTATTTCAAACAATGTACCTGATATGGAACTTGTATCTATAGCATACAAAGAACATTAACAATTAAACACCAAAGGACACACAACACAGTTCATATAAAGCAAAGGATCTGAACAGATAGCTCTCCAGTGAGTACATACCAATGGAAAACAAGCACACAAAAAGATGGTCAACACCATTAGCCTTTAGGTAAATGCTAACCAAAAACACAGTGAGACACCATTTTGTACCTACTAAGATGGCTACAATTTTTTAAAAAGTAAAAGGAATGTAAGTGCTGTCAGTGAGGTAGAGAAATTGGAACCCTCACACACTGCTAGTATGAATGTGAAAATGGTGCAGGCACTGGAAAACTGGGAGCTCCTTATGGCACGTATTTTATAACCTTTGACCTCATTTCTCTTGGAAATATATTCTACTTGCCATATATTATGTTTCTGTGAGCTTCAAGTACTAAGCTGTAGTTATTGAATAAATTTGTAATCAACTATTTCTGCATTTTTATAGTTTCATAATATTTGGCTTGGAGGCAGGGGGCAGGTAGGTGTACTAGCTAAAGAAAAAAGTTGCTAGTACTCACAGCAAAAAAAGACTGTTAGCTAAGGAATAACTTAAATTTCTGTAATTCTGTTTCCAAGAATAACAGTTTTAAAGTGAAGATTTGTGGTTCTTGGTAAACAAAAATGTACTTGAGTTACCTGTTTTTGCATTGTATACCAGAGAGCCAGGTCCTGGAAAAGCTTTCACGTAACACACAGTTGTAAATAAGGCATAAAATATGAATCAAAGAGCCATTGGAAAGTAAAGAACATACAGAAATAAAATCCACAAATTGTCTACCTGTGCTTCCCCTTCTCAGGTATAAATTGCAATTTGATTGTTAGATACACGTAGTCACTCATTTAACAAAACAAGTACGTAACATATTCAAGGCTCTATGCAAAATGTTTGAAGGTTCTCTCTTTTTCTTCCTACAATACAAGGTTGTTGCTTTTCAGTGAGTTAATAAACAGACACATGTGCACATACAAATAGACATAAGAAAATATACCTTCAATGTTTCTATGTCAAAAGTTCTGTAATTACCATTTTTATTCTAATTTTTCCAGAAAGGATTGTGGTGGTGGGAAATATTAAAACATATACTAACCAGTGCAATCAGACTTAAAATTATAATAGATCTCAAAACAGGCAAAGAAACAACTGAACATAAGAGAGCAAATTAGCCAGTACCTGGTGTAAATGAGTTAGTATTGTTGAACACTAAAAGATATTCTGAGCTTGCTGAAGCCAAATAAAAGGAAAACGTGTTGTGTCATATAATTTTCTAAGAAACGGAGGCATACAAGTTCATTGACAGAAACAGGCTTTTTCTTGGCATAAATGTAGAAGAACCTGTTAGCTGACTCATTAAATGATGAACATTTCGTTACTCAACGGACAATATTTGAGTAATTTTGTAAAAGGCACAGGAAGATTTCACAAACCAATTTTTCTCTTAATGTCTTTTTATAAAAATTGAAGGCATAAACTGTTAATTCAATTAAGGCATTTGAGTTACCACATCATAAAATTCAGGACTGCTGCTTTTGGGTGAACTAACATAATACAGAGACAAAGTTTACAGAACCCAGTGAATAAAAAATTAGCATGTACCCTGTACCAGTGTTCTTCAAACACCAATCAGATCTTTTAAAGAAGTATCCATCCCTGGGCCACATCCCCAGAGATTCTGATTCAGTATGCCTAGTGCAAAGCCCAGGAATTCTTTCTTTTAAAAAAAATGATTCTTAGGTGATTTTGACACACTACTCTATATTGCCTATCTCAAATATCACTGGGAAAACATCATATATATTTAACATTCCTTTTTTTCAGCTTTATTGAGGTAGAATTGGCCAAACAGTGGGATATATAAAGTGCACATCATGATGATAGATGTGCACATAAATTGTGAAAGGATTCCCCCATCTAGTTAATTAACACATCCATCACCTCACATATTAATCAATCAATTAATTAATTAATTTTGGTGAGAACATTTAAGTTCTACTCTTAACAAGTTCCAATTATACAATACATTGTCATCAACTATAGTCTCCATGTTAATTACATCCTAGACCATATTTACCTTATAGTTGAAAGTTTGTACCCTTTAATGAACCTCTCCCTATTTCCCCAGCACCCTAGCCTTTGTCAACCACTTTTCTACCCTCTGTCTCTATTCCTTTATTTCAAACAGTATACTCAAGCTCTTGCTATTTTCAGACAATAGCATCATGTCTTAGTCCACTTTATAACTGCCTTCCTCATTTAACTAATAGCTATACATTATCTCCTTTTTTACCCCTTTTTTCTCTAGCTATTTTGAGAAATAATTAACAAATGACATTGTGTAAGCTAAGGTGTGCATTGTGACTTCATACATACATATTTTGCAAAATGAATCCACAATAGGGTTAGTTAACGCATCCATCACCTCACATAATTAGCATTTATGTTTGTGGTAAGATCATTTAAGATCTACTTTCATATCAACTTTCAAGTATATAATAAAGTTATTAACCATACCAGTATGCTGTACATTAGGTTCCCAGAAGTTAGTCACTGTATATCTTGAAATCTGTATCCTCTGACCAACATCTACCCATTCCTTGCCCCCACACCCCTCAGCAGCCCCTGGTAACCACCAATTTACCAATCTACTCTTTGTTTCTCTGAGTTTGGCTTTCTTAGATTCTACATTTGAGATCATACAGTATATGTCTTTCTCAGGCTGACTTATTCCACTTAGTCTAATGTCCTCAAGGTTCATTGATGATGTTACAAATTGGCAGGTTTCCTTCTTTTTCTATGACTGAATATTTGATTGTGTGTGTGCACATGTGTATATATTATACACATTAAGAATTATGAGTTCTTTATACATTTTGGATATTAACCTCTTATCAGGTAAATGATCTGCAAATAGTTCCTCATATTCTGTAGGCTGTCTTTTCATTTTATTGATTGTTTACATTTACACATTTAGACAGCATAAAAACTATACATATAAACAACAAATTTGACTGGATCTATATTGTCAGAACTCAACCAAGAATTAGGAGAAGGGCAAGTTGCAATGCTCCAAAATCGTGTGACTATAGACTATCTACTGTTAAAAGAACACATGGGATGTGAACAGTTCCCAGGAATGTGTTGTATTAATTTGTCTGATTTTTCTCAAACTATTCAAATTCAGTTAAACAATATCCATCATATTATTGATAAGTTTTCACAAATGCCTAGGGTACCTAACTGGTTTTCTTGGTTTCACTGGATATGGCTGGTAATTGTAGGTCTGCTTTTATTATGTATCTGTATACCTATTCTGTTAATGTGTGTACGCAATTTAATTAGTAGTTTGTTAAAACCTATACATGCTTATGTTACTCTACAAGAAGTTATGTCAAAGAAATAATCAGTCTTCCCATGTTTTCTTCCGTCTGCTACTTCTATAGCTTTTCTTCTTCCTTCCTAATTACAACCCTTTAGTAGAATTCGTGCCTCATATAGAAAATTACTGAGTATCATAAGTCTTCCAAGTGGTAAAGATACCTCAAGACAGATGCTGGGCATAGAAGCCACAGGGCATAAATCTGCAAAGAAGTAAAAACTAACCTTTTCAAAGAATATTGCTTCTCTCTCACTTACCAACTTTACATTTCCCTGTATGGCCCCGGAAGATGGCTGGTTAGTCAGAGACAGGTAAGATTCCACAAGGGAGGAACAACCTAAGACAGGCACAGTCGCAGGGGGGCCATCAGGTGAGAAATTGGGGATCAACAGAGGTGAGGCTTAGAACCTCCCCCCCCCCCCACTGTTTTGTTGCCCTTGTCTAGCTTGGATTAATACTTAGTCTATAGGCACAGACCTGATCATCTACATTTGCCCTCTTACAGCACTAAATTATGTTTTCTACCTTTATCTTGCATCTACTTACCACTTCAGCATTTTATTAAAAAAAAAAAAAGGGAGAAATGTGGGATTCACATATAAATCAAGTATAAAAATCAAATGAATAATCATATCTGACTTGATTGTTTATAGTTCATGATGCATGATCAAAACCAAAAGTTTCTGTGATATGACTGCCCTTGCACTGTTCACCATGTAAGAACTTATTCACTACGTAAGAACTTGTTCGCCATGTAAGAACTTGTTCGTTATGCTTCAGAAGATTGGAGACTGTTGAGAATTAGGCTTGGAGTTGATTAGTGTTTGTGCATTGAGTCCCCTATACAGAATTTTATTGTTAACAACCATTTGATCAATAAATATGAGAGATGCCCTCTCAAAAAAAAATTAAAAAAATAAAAACTAAATTAAAATTTTAAGTAAATAAATGAAAAAAAACTAACATATATATAATTATGTAAATATATATATATACACACACATATATATATACACACATACATATCACATTATCTTCATTCATCAATGGACATTTTGGTTATGTCCATGCATTGACTAATGAGAATAATGCTGCAATGAGCACAGGAATGTGTATATCACTTTGAGATACTGATTTCATTTCCTCAGCATATATATATATATGCCGAAGAGGGATTGCTAAATCATATGAGAGCTCTATTTTTACTTTATTGAGAAAGCTCCAAACTGATTTCCATATGAGCTGCACCATTCTACATTCCCACAAATAGTGGGAATGCACACGGATTCCCTTTTCTCAATATTCTCACTAACACTTGACAGCTCTTACATTTTTCACAATAGCCATTCTAGCAGGTGTGAGGTGATAGCTCATTGGGGTTTTGATTAGCTTTTCCCTGATGATTAGTGATACTGAACATCTTTTCATGTACCTGTTGGCTATTAGTATGTCTTTGGAAAAATGTCTATACAAGTACCCTGCTCATTTAAAAATTCAGATTATTATTATTATTTTGCCATTAAGAATTATGAGTTCTTTATACATTTTGGATATTAACCTCTTATCAGGTAAATGATCTGCAAATAGTTCCTCATATTCTGTAGGCTGTCTTTTCATTTTATTGATTGTTTACATTTGCTGTTTACTGTATTTTTGTTAATGTAAATAAAGATATTTTTCAATTGATGTACAGTTGACACACAGTACTATATTAATTTCAGGTGTATAACATAGTGGTTCAACTTGCATACACATTATGAAATGCTAACCACAATAAGTGAAGCTACCATATGCCACCACACAGTTATTACAATAATGTTGACTATATTCCCTGTTGTTTTTCTTATGCACTATGACATTTACTTTAAAACTGTAAGTTTCTATCTCTTAACCCCTTTCATCTATTTTGCCCATCCTTCCATCCCCCCATCCCTCTTCCCTATGACAGCCACCATTTTGTTCTCTGCATTTATGAGTCTGTTTCCATTTTTTCCTTTTTCCTTTTGTTTTTTGTTTATTTTTAGAATCCACATACAAGTGCAATCATATAGCATTTGTCTTTCTCTGTCTGACTTTAATTTGCATAATATTTCACTTAGCATAATACATTTTAGGTCCCTCCAAGTTGTCACAAAAGGGAAGATTTCATTCTTTCTTATGGCTGAGTAATATTCCATTTTATCTATAAACCACATCTTTATCTATTCACGTATCAATGCACACTTAGGTTGCTTCTTGGCTATTACAAATAAGGCTGCAATAAACAGCAGGAGTACATACATCTTTTTGAATTAGTGCTTTTATTTTCTTCAGATAAATACCCAGATGTTTTATTACTGGATCATACAGTCTATTTTTAATTTTTAGGGAATCTTCCATAGTGATTTCCGTGATGGCTGCATTAATTTACATTCCTGCCAATACAACATGAGGGTTCCCTTTTCTCCAAATCCTCATGGACACTTGCTTGTTGTCTTTTTGATACTAGCCATTGTGATTGAAGTGAAGTGGTATCTCATAATAGTTTTGATATGCATTTCCATGATGATTAGTGATATTGAGCATATTTTAATGTGTCTGTTGGCCATCTGGATATCTGAAAAATTTCTGTTTAGGTTTTCTGCCCATTTTTAATTCAATTATTTATTCTTTTGGTGTTGAGTTGTATGAGTTGTTTATATATTTTGGATATTAACCCCTTGTTTGATATAACATTCACACGTATCTTCTCCCACTCAGTAGGTTGCCCTTTTGTTTTGTTGATGGTTCTTTCACTGTGCAAAAAAGCATTTTAGTTTGATGCAGTCCCGATTGTTTATTTGTGCTTCTGTTGCCTTTGCTTGAGGAGACAGATCCAAAAAAGTACTGCCAAGACTGATGTCCAAGAGTTTACTGCCCATTATTTCCTTTTAGGAATTTTATGATTTCATGCCTTACATATAGGTCTTTAATCCATTTTGAGTTTATTGTTTATGGTGTAAGAAAGTGGTCCCATTTCATTTTTTTACATGAAGCTGTCCAATTTTCCTAACACCACTTATTGTAGAGATTTCCTTCCCCCATTGTATATTCTTGCTTACTTGTCATTAATTAGCCATGTAAGTGTGGGTTTATTTCCGTGCTCCCTATTCTGTTCCATAGATCTTTGTGTCTTTTTTTGTGCCAGTACCATACTATTTTGATTCCTATTGTTTTGTAGTATAGTTTGAAATATGGGAATGTAACATCTCCAGCTTTGTTGTTTTTTTCTCAAGATTGCTTTAGTTTTTCTGGTAGTTTGTTATTAGTGCATAGAATTTTTCAGAACCCTTTGTATTTTTGTGGTGTTGGTTGTAATTTCACTTTCATTTCTGATTTCATTTCTGAACTCTTTTTTTCCTATGAGTCTGGCTAATAATTTATCATGTCTTTATTTCAGAGAACTGGCTTTTAGTTTCATTCATCTTTTTAATTTTCTTTTTTTAAATTTCTGTTTCATTTATTTCTGCTTTGATTTTGAGCATTTCCTTCCCTTTACCATCTTTTAACTTGGTTTATTCTTTTTCTAGTTCCTTTACATGTAAGGTTAGATTGCATGATGTTTTTCTTATTTCTTGTTGTAGGACTGTATCATTAAAAACATCCCTGTTAAAACTGCTTTTGCCGTTTTAACTTTCATTTCTCTGATGATTAGCAATGTCCAGTTAGGATGTCCAACATCCAAAAGACAAACAACAATAAATGTTGGGGAGGATGTGGAGAAAGGGGAACCCTCCTACACTTCTGGTGGGAATGTAAACTAGTTCAACCATTGTGGAAAGCAGTATGGAGGTTCCTCAAAAAACTCAAAGTAGAAATACCATTTAACCCAGCAATTCCACTCCTAGGAATTTACCCTAAGAATGCAGGAGCCCAGTTTGAGAAAGACATATGCACCCCTATGTTTACTGCAGCATCATTTACAAGAGCCAAGAAATGGAAGCAACCTAAGTGTCCATCAGTAGATGAATGGATAAAGAAGATGTGGTACATATACACAATGGAATATTATTCAGCCATAAGAAGAAAACAAATCCTACCATTTGCAACAACATGGGTGGAGCTGGAGGGTATTATGCTCAGTGAAATTAGCAAGGTGGAGAAAGACAAGTACCAAGTGATTTCACTCATATGTGGCACATAAGAACAAAGGAAAAACTGCAGGAACAAACAGCAGTAGAATCACAGAACCCAAGAATGGACTAACAGATACCAAAGGGAAAGAGACTGGGGAGGATGGGTAGGAAGGGAGGGAGAAGGGGGGGCAAGAAAAAAGGGGGCCTTACGATTAGCATGTATAATGTGGGGCAGGCACAGGGAGGGCTGTGCAACACAGAGAAGTAGTGATTTTACAGCATCTTACTACGCTGATGGACAGTGACTAATGGGGTATGTGGGGGGGACTTGGTGAAGGTGGGTCTACTAAACATAATGTTCCTCATGTAATTGTAGATTAATGATACAAAAAAAAAATGAAATTACCTATTCTCGAGTCTGATCAAGAACAAGAAAGATAAAACCGCAAATAAGCAACATTAGGAAGAAAACAGTGTCCAAAATTAGAAAGGTTAAATTATTAAAGACTGTTGTATACATCTTCATACAATATAAATTTAAATAGATATATGAATATAGTAATGGAGATATAGGTCATAGATAAAGGTGTAAAAATGTCTGGAAGGCTACACAGCAAAATGTTAACAGGGATTACATAACAGAGGGGAAAGGGAGTTAGAAGGGATGAAAAGGAACCTCTGTGCCTCTGTAGCACTGGGAGAAAAGCACACGAACATGTACTCATGTATTGCGTATACACACTGATTTTATTAAAATCATGAAGAAAAATGATATGTTGCTTTGGAGACAATAATTGTCAGGTGTTGTTGGTACATAGGTTACTTAAGCAAAACCAAAGAAACGGCTCATACCAGACAACAAAACAAACACAATTAGTTTTGGTTTCCAGCCCAGCGTAGAAAATGCTTAGGCTAAAGCTGTCACTTCCATTCCCACAAGAAACAAGCAGAAAAACCTGAAAATCAACACCTCTTCTTAGATCCATTATGGAATTGATGTCACAGGGCAAATCACGGCCTCCAAAACTGGAATGCAAGAGAGGTCAGTACAGAGAATCACAACTCACAGGAGCAGAACCTGAGGAGCACAAACATCCACGAGAACCAGTACCAAGGCAGGAAAATATAAGCTGTAACTGAGACAGTGTTGGGGGCTTAGTGTGGACAAGTCTGAGTTAAAACCTGTAGAGGATCCCACACATATGTTAGTTTACCTCTAGGGGTCCTACCAGGTTCTCATAGTGAAGATCAGAGAAAAATCCTCTCCTGCTTCCTTCAGAGAGAGGGAAAGTGTACCACTTTTGAAACACACCCAGAGCATTCTGTTCTTGACAAAGCCTGTCCTAAAGGGAAATTATTTTATAAACGCCTAATCTGCTGGGGTTTTACAGAGCCAAACCAATCCAAAGGAGGGAAATACTAAACTCCACTGCATTCCAGCCTTTAGTATGGGAGAAGGGAGATACTCAATTCCAGTCCCCTCTAGCCTTCCCATCTCACCTAAGGGGGGCATTGGTGACTAAGAAGCACCTATGAAGGTCACAGCTCAGGGGTACAAGTTCACAAAAAAACTGATACCTACTCGTAGGATAATAAAATGCTTCCACCATTTTCCTCCTCCTTTCCCCATATCTTACTACATCGGTAAGGCTCCTGTATAATAACATAAGAATACAGTTGAAAGAACTGCATGTTTCAGACATTATTTGAAAAGAAATCTTTTGAGAAACTCAACAATAAGAGAAACAAAATCAAGAACATCCGAGGAAGTTTTAGTCTCTGACACCAACTGCTAGAGCAAACAGTGCAAAGACTAACCTCTAGCCAGATAAACATAAAACCTCACACTAAATAGTTATTTACCCAAGTTATTTTTACCCAGTATACCATACCCAGCTTTCAACAAAAATTACAAGATACAGTAAAAAAAAAAAATCAGTTTGAAGAGACATAGCAAACATGAGAACCATATTCAAATATTGCAGTGATTTATCATACCAGGGTTTTTAAACAACCATGATTAATATGCTAAGGGCTCTAATGGAAAAGGTGGACAAAAGTCAAGAAACAGACAGGTAACATAAGACTGCTGGAAGCTCTAAGAAATAATCAAGAGGAAATGCCAGAAATCAAAGACACCATAACAGATATGAAGAATACCTCGATGACTGATCAACAGACGAGACCACAGCCAAGGATAGAATCCGTGAGCTTGAATAAACTTAAATGAAAACTTCCAAAACTGAAATGCAAAGAGAAGAGAAGAATGAAGAAGGCAGAACAGAATCTCAAAAGACAATTGAAAAAGTTTTAAAGTGGGCATAGTGGGAATGCTTGAAATAGGTGAATGCACGAAAGGAAGGAGGGGGGGAAAGGAGGAAGGAAAAGGGAAACAGAGAAGGGAAGAGGAAAGGAGGGCCAGCAGACAGAAACACTGGAAGCAATAATACTAGAAGTTTCCAAAATTAAAAATATATATGAAGCCACAGATCCAATAAGTTCATATAACCCTTAGCAGGATAAATAACCAAAAATGTTAACATCCAGGCATATTATATTCAAACTGGAGAAAATAAAAGACAAAGGGACAATCCTTAAGGAAGCCAGGGTTGGGGGAAAGCCTTACTTACAGAAAAGCAAGGATAAGAATTACAATGGAGTTATTTTCAGAAACTGTGCAATCAAGGAAAAAGTGGACAGTATCATTTAAAATGTTGGCAAAAAAAGAGAAAAAAACTCCACCAACCTAGAATTTTGTATCCACAAAAATTTTCCTTCAAAATAAAAGGGAAATAGACTTTTTCAGACAAGAACAAAAGAGAGAATTTGTCACCAGTGGACCTGCCTTCCAAATAATGTTAAAATAAATTATTCATGAAGAAGGAAAATAGTGGAGGTTAGAAACTCAAATATAAGGAAATGAAGAGCATTAGAAAATAATAAAGTGAAATAAAATATTTATATTCCTTGTACTTAATTGGTCTAACAGATAGCAGTTTGCTCAAAATAAGCGCAGCAACAAATGATTTAGTAATTATGGTTTATGGATATGCAAAATGAATGACAGAAATGGCATAAAGGACTGGTGGGAGGAATTAAGAATACTTTCTATAAAGTACTTGCACTAACCAAGAAGTGTACTGTATATGAAAAAGGACTTTGATTAGCTGTCAATGGATATTGCAAACTCAAGGGTAGCCTTGAGGTAACTAAAAAATGTAAAGAAAAAGAAGGAAAGATAACTAGCATGCTGAGTGCAGATACAAAGGAATGATGTAAAATACTCAATAAAAGTAAAGAAGACAGGAAAGGAGTTGAAAACCAAAAAAAAGAACAAAAACAAGAACAATGAATAGAAAACAATTTTAAAATGGTGGATATTAATCCAACCCTCAGTAATCACTTTAAATGTCAGTGGTCTTAAAATATCAAAAGATAGATAGAGACTGTTAGAATGGAGCAAAAAACAAGACCCAAATCTATTTTGTTTATAAGAAACCCACTTTAAATATAAAAACATATGGCTTAAAAGTAAAGGGAACAGATATGCTAACACTAATCAAAAGAAAGTTGCTTATACTAATTTCAGACAGCAGACTTCAGAACAAGGAAAATTATCAGGGCTAAAGAGGGGCATTGCATAATTATCAGGGAGTCAATTCACTGATAGGCTATAACAAACCTTAATGCCTATGTGTCTAACAACAGATCACCAAAATTCATGAGGCAAAACCTGACAGAACTGCAATGAAAACAGATGAATCCACTATTATAGCTTAAGCCTTGAAACCTCCCATATTCATGATTGACAGCTCCAGTAGGCAGAAAATCAGTAAAGACATTTGAACAATTCCATCAGTCAACTGGATCTAATTAACACGTATAGACTTTCAACTAGCAACAGCAGATACGTATTGTTCACAAGCTCACATAGAATGTCACCAAAGTGGATCACAATCTGAGCCATAAAATACACCCGAACAAATTGAAGAGAATAGAAATCATACAATGCATCCCCTCAAACCACAGTGGAATTAAACTAGAAATCAATAAAAGAAAGGTAGCTTGAAAGCCCAAAAATATATTGAGATTAAACAACACCATTCTAAATAACAGGTGGGTCAAAGAACAAGTCTCAGGAGGAGTTTAAAAATATTTTTAACTAAATCAAATGAAAACATAACTTACCAAAATTTTGTGGCATGCAGTGACAGCTGCGCATAGACAGAATCTCCAGCACTAAATGTATATATTAGAAAAGGTGAAAGATCTAAAATCAATAACCTAAGTTTCCACTTCAGGAAACTAGAAAAAGAAGCATATGTTAAATTTTAAAAAAAGCAACACAGAAGGAAAAATTAATAAAAATTAAGGAAGACATCAATGAATTTGAAATGGGAATTCAATAAAGAAAATCAATAAAAAAAAAAGACTGTTCTTGAGAAGACCAATAAAATTGATAAATCTCTAGCCAGGTTAAATAAGAAAAAAGATAGAAGACATAAATTACTAGTGTAAGACATGAAAGAAGGGTCATCAATAAAGATTCTATGGACATTAAAATGATAATAAGCACATATTATTCACAACACTTAATGTTCATAAAATACCAATTTGATGACTTAGAATAAATGACCATTTCTTTGAAAAATGTAATGTGCAAATAACTTTTTGGAATTTCAGTTCTCTCTTTTATAAAGTGGAGTAAATGACAGAATTTGTATGAGGTGCAAATGAGAAAATAGGTATGAAAACATTTGGTAACTCCAATGCCCCAAATGCAATGGCCTAAGCCCTTCCATTGGTAGGAAGTGTTACCACAGAATGCATAAGCTATAGGTGATTGTTAAAATGGAAAAAGAAAACAAGGGTCACTGACCCACTTGCCCTGTTTCAATTTTTTAAATTCATTTTGTTATCATTAATCTACAATTAAATGAAGAACATTATGTTTACTAGACTCCCCCATTCACCAAGGCCCCCGTCCCACAAACCCAATTACAGTCACTGTCCATCATCATAATAAGATGCTAGAGAATCACTACTTGTCTTCTCTGTGTTGCACATCTCTCCGTATGACCCCCCCACATTATACATGCTAATCGTAAGGCCCCCTTTCTTTTTCCCCACCCTTATCCCTCCCTTCAAACCCATCCTCCCCAGTCCCTTTCCCTTTGGTAACTGTTACTCCACTCTTGGGGTCTGTGATTCTGCTGCTGCTTTGTTCCTTCAGTTTTTCTTTGTTCTTATACTCCACATATGAGTGAAATCATTTGGTACTTGTCTTTCTCTGCCTGGCTTATTTCACTGAGCATAATACCCTCTAGCTCCATCCATGTTGTTGCAAATGGTAGGATTTGTTTTCCTCTCATGGTTGAATAATATTCCATTGTGTATATGTACCACATCTTTATCCATTCATCTACTGATGGACACTTAGGTTGCTTCCATATCTTTGCTATTGTAAATAGTGCTGCAATAAATATGGGGGTGCATCTGTCTTTTTCAAACTGGGCTGCTGCATTCTTAGGGTAAATTCCTGGAAGTGGAATTCCTGGGTCAAATGGTATTTATACTTTGAGCTTTCTGAGGAAACTGAATACTGCTTTCCACAATGGTTGAACTAATTTACATTCCCACCAGCAGTGTAGGAGGGTTCCCCTTTCTCCACAACCTCGCCAATATTTGTTGTTGTTTGTCTTTTGGCTGGTGGCAATCCTCACTGGTGTGAGGTGATATGTCATTGTGGTTTTAATTTGCATTTCTCTGATGACTAGCGATGTGGAGCATCTTTTCATGTGTCTGTTGGCCATCTGAATTTCTTCTTTGGAGAACTGTCTGTTCAGCAACTCTGCCCATTTTTTAATTGGATTACTTCCTTTTTGTTTGTTGAGGTGCATGAGCTCTTTATATATTTTGGATGTCAACCCTTTATCAGATCTGTCATTTATGAATATATTATCCCATACTGTAGGGTACCTTTTTGTTCTATTGATGGTGTCCTTTGCTGTACAGAAGCTTTTCAGCTTGATATAGTTCCACTTGTTGATTTTTGCTTTTGTTTCCCTTGCAAGGAGAGATATCTTCATGAAGAAGTTGCTCATGTTTATGTCAAGAGATTTTTGCCTATGTTTTTTTCTAAGAGTTTTATGGTTTCAGGACTTACATTCAGGTCTTTGATCCATTTTGAAATTACTTTTGTGTATGGGGTTACACAGTGATCCAGTTTCATTCTCTTACATGTAGCTGTCCAGCTTTGCCAGCACCATCTTTTGAAGAGACTGTCATTTCCCCATTGTATGTCCATGGCGCCTTTATCATATATTAATTGGCCATATATGTTTGGGTTACTGTCTGGAGTCTCTATTCTGTTCCACTGGTCTGTGGCTCTTTTCTTGTGCCAGTACCAAACTGTCTTGATTACTGTGGCTTTGTAGTAGAGCTTGAAATTGGGGAGTGAGATCCCCCCACTTTATTCTTCCTTCTCTGGATTGCTTTGGCTTTTCGGGGTCTTTGCTGTTTTCATATGAATTTTTGAACTATTTGTTCCAGTTTGTTAAAGAATGCTGTTGGTAATTTCATAGGGATTGCATCAAATCTATATATTGCATTGGGCAGGATCGCCATTTTGACGATATTAATACTTCCTAGCCAGGAGCATGGTATGAATTTCCATTTGCTAGTGTCCTCTTTAATCTCTCTTAAGAATGTCTTATAGTTTTCAGGGTATAGGTCTTTCATTTCTTTGGTTAGGTTTATTCCTAGGTATTTTATGCTTTTTGATGCAATTGTGAATGGAATTCTTTTCCTGATTTCTCTTTCTATTAGTTCATTGTTAGTGGATAGGAAAGCCACAGATTTCTGTGTGTTAATTTTGTATCCTGCATCTTTGCTGTATTCCAATATCAGTTCTAGTAGTTTTGGAGTGGAGTCCTTAGGGTTTTTTATGTACAATATCATGTCATCTGCAAATAGTGACAGTTTAACTTCTTCTTTACCAATTTGAATTCCTTGTATTTCTTTGTTTTGTCTTATTGCCATGGCTAGGACCTCCAGTACTATATTGAATAACAGTGGGTAGAGTGGGCATCCCTATCTTGTTCCCGATCTCAGAGGAAAAGCTTTCAGTTTCTCACTGTTCAGTATGATGTTGGCTGTGGGTTTATCATATATGGCCTTTATTATGTTGAGGTACTTGCCCTCTATACCCATTTGGTTGAGAGTTTTTATCATGAATGGATGTTGAATTTTGTCGAATGCTTTTTCAGCATCTATGGAGATGATCATGTGGTTTTTGTCTTTCTTTTTGTTGATGTGGTGGATGATGTTGATGGATTTTCGAATGTTGTACCATCCTTGCATCCCTGGGATGAATGCCTCTTGGTCATGGTGTATGATCCTTTTGATGTACTTTTGAATTCGGTTTGCTAATATTTTGTTGAGTATTTTTGCATCTACATTCATCAGGGATATTGGTCTGTAATTTTCTTTTTTGGTGGGGTCATTGCCTGGTTTTGGTATTAGGGTGATGTTGGCTTCATTGAGTGAGTTTGGGAGTATTCCCTCCTCTTCTATTTTCTGGAAAAATTTAAGGAGAATGGGTATTATATCTTCTCTGTATGTCTCATAAAATTCCGAGGTAAATCAATCTGGCCTGGGGGTTTTGTTCTTGGGTAGTTTTTTGATTACCGCTTCAATTTCTTTGCTGGCAATTGGTTGGTTTAGATTTTGTGTTTCTTCCTTGGTCCATCTTGGAAGGTTGTATTTTTCTAGGAAGTTGTCCATTTCTCCTAGGTTTTACAGCTTGTTGGCATATAGGTTTTCATAGTATTCTCTATTAATTCTTTGTATTTCTGTGGGGTCCGTCGTGTTGTTTCCTTTATTGTTTCTGATTCTATTGTGTGTTGATTGTCTTTTTCTCTTAATAAGTCTGGCTAGAGGCTTCTCTATTTTGTTTATTATCTCAAACAACCTGCTCATGGTTTCATTAATTTTTTCTGCTGTTTTAGTCTTCTCAATTTTATTTATTTCTTCTCTGATCCTTATTATGTCCTTCCTTCTGCTGACTTTAGGCCTCATTTATTCTTCTTTTTCCAATTTTGATAATTGTGCTGTTCAATTATTCATTTGGGATTGTTCTTCCTTCCTTAAATATGCCTGGATTGGTATATGCTTTCCTCTTAAGACTGCTTTTGCTGCGTCCCACAGAAGTAGGGGCTTTGTGTTGTTGTTGTCATTTGTTTCCATATATTGTTTGATCTCTATTTTAGTTTGGCCATTGATCCACTGATTACTTAGGAGCATGTTGTTAAGCCTCCATGTGTTTGTGGGCCCTTTTGCTTTCTTTGTACAATTTATTTCTAGTTTTATACCTTTGTGGTCTGAAAAGTTGGTTGGTAGAATTTCAATCTTTTTAATTTACTGAGGCTCTTTTTGTGGCCTCGTATGTGGTGTATTCCGGAGAATGTTCCATGTGCACTTGAGAAGAATGTGTATCCTGTTGCTTTTGGGTGTAGAGTTCTATAGATGTCTATTAGGTCCATCTGTTCTAGTGTGTTGTTCAGTGCCTCTGTGTCCTTACTTATTTTCTGTCTGGTGGATCTGTCCTTTTGAGTGGGTGGTGTGTTGAAGTCTCCTAAACTGAATGCATTTAATTCTATTTCCTCCTTTAGTTCTGTTAGTATTTGTTTCACATATACTGTTGCTCCTGTGTTGGGTGCATACATATATATTTATAATGGTTATATCCTCTTGTTGGACTGAACCCTTTATCATTATGTAATGTCCCTCTTTATCTCTTGTTACTTCCTTTGTTTTGAAGTCTATTTTCTCTGATACTAGTACTGCAACACCTGCTTTTTTCTCCCTATTGTTTGCATGAAATATCTTTTTCCACCCTTTGACTTTTAGTGTGTGCATGTCTTTGGGTTTGAGGTGAGTCTCTTGTAAGTAGCATATAGATGGGTCTTGTTCTTTTATCCATTCGGTGACTCCATGTCTCTTGATTGGTGCATTCAGTTCATTTACATTTCGGGTGAGTATTGATAGGTATGTACTTATTGCCATTTCAGGCTTTAGATTTGTGGTTACCAAAGGTTCCAGGTTACTTTCCTTACTATCTAAGAGTCTAACCTAACTCTCTTAGTATGCTGTTACAAACATAATCTAAAGGTTCTTTTTTATTTCTCCTCCTTTTTCTTCCTCCTTCATTCTTTATATATTAGGTATGAAATTCTGTACTTTTTGTCTATCCCTTGATTGATTTTGGGTTTAGTCAATTTAATTTTGCATTTGCCTCGCAATCAGCTGCTCCACCTTCCCTACCATGGTTTTACTACCTCTGGTGACAGCTATCCAACCCTAGGAACACTTCCATCTATAGCAGTCCCTCCAAAATAGACTGCAGAGATGGTTGGTGGGAGGTAAATTCTCTCCGCTTTTGGTAATCTGGAATTTGTTTAATCCCTCCTTCAAATTTAAATGATAATCTTGACAGATAAAGTAATCTTGGTCCCATGCCCTTCTGCTTCATGGCATTAAATATATCATGCCACTCTCTTCTGTCCTGTAAGTTTTCTGCTGAGAAGTCTCTTATTAGCCTGATGGGCTTTCCTTTGTATGTGATCTTATTTCTCCATCTGGCTGCTTTTAACAGTCTGTCCTTATCTTGATCTTTCCCATTTTAATTACTATATGTCTTGGTGTTGTCTTCCTTGGGTCCCTCGTGTTGGGAGATCTGTGGATCTCCATGGCCTGAGAGACTGTCTCCTTCCCCAGATTGAGGAAGCTTTCAGCAACTACTTCCTCAAAGACACTTTCTATCCCTTTCTCTCTCTCTTCTTCTTCTGGTATCCTTATAATGCGAATATTGTTCCATTTGGATTGGTCACACAGCTCTTTCAATATTCTTTCATTCTTAGAGATCCCTTTTACTCTTTTTGCCTCAGCTTCTTTGTATTCCTCTTCTCTAGTTTCTTTTTCATTTATTGTCTCCTCCACTGTATCCAACCTGCTTTTAATATCCTCCATCATGCTCTTCAATGATTGGATCTCCGACCTGAATTCATTCCTGAGTGCTTGGATGTCTTTCTCTACCTTCATTAGCATGTTAATGATTTTTATTTTGAACTCCCTTACAGGAGAGTTATGAGGTCCATGTCATTTATATCTTTCTCAGGAGTTGTATTAATAATTTTACTTTGAACCAGGTTCCTTTGGCATTTTATATTTGTATATGGCTCCCTCTAGTGTCCAGAAGCTATACTCTCTGGAGCTGCTCAGCCCCTTAAGCAATGTCAGGGATTTCAGGGGTGTGTTATTTGTGCCTGCAGGTAAGAAAGACCCCTGCCTCCCAGCTGCTATGCCTGCCTCCACTGCCTGATCCAGTGGGCCAATCACACAGGTATAAGCTTTTGTCCCAGAGCAGCCGGGTATGGATCTCTGCTTTCCAGAAGCAACTGGAGTCCCAGTCTCCCCAGGAACTCTGCCTGTCCCAGCTTTCCAACCCCATAATCATGGGAGTACAATGAAAGCACCATGAAATGTAGGTTTGTGCTCCCAGAGGAAATCTCAGGAGCTAGATATTCAGCAGTCCCAGGCTTCCACTCCCTCCCTGCTCAGTTTCTCTTCCTCCCACCGGTTAGCTGTGGTGGGGAAAGGGTTTGGGTCCCACCGAGCCACAGCTTTGGTACATTACCCCGTTCAGTGAGGTCTACTCTTTTCTCCAGGTGTTTGCTGTGTGGAGCCATCCTTTTACCTGTTTCTCTCTCTGGATTAGTTGTGCCAACTATATTTTCTAATTGTATCCAGTTTTAGGAGGAAACCTCTGTCTCTCCTCTCACACCGCCGTCTTTAATCTGACAAAATTCCACTGTTCCAATTTTAATTAAGAATGAACTTAAAATTTGATTCTGCTGGCTGTAATTGTTGCTCATTTATCAGATGATTGCTATACAAGACTATGCTTATCAGATAGTATTTTTCCCCTCTGAAGAAGGTAAGACAGGATGTTTGGGACATGTAGTATCAGGCTCAGAATTCATTAACAGGTCAAAGTTATTGCCAGAGCTATGACTACAATAGTAACATATGTTTTATGGTACTAAATGTCTTATAAAACACTAAGATACAATTTGTATTACAGAGGTTCTGTATACCCTTATGACAATTTAAACTTTGTTTCCTTCTTCACCTACAAATATTTATTTCTGGGCATTGGATATACAGCAGTGAATAAGATGTATCAGGTCCTGCTCTCACAGAGCTGACTCTCAAGTCCTAAAAAGCCCGAAATGCCTAAAGTGAAGTCAACAGGTTCCCTTTAATCCTATCATCCATCCCCCAAGATAACTATTGTCAATAACTTGACACCTTTGCTTTCATACCTTTTCTTTTCCTTATACAAGCATATACATGTAGATACTTGATTTTGTTTTATGCAAATGTGTGATCATACTATATATGTTATTAACACTGGGTTTATTCACTTCTTAACAAAACATTGAGAATATTCTTTCATGTACGTACACATAAATCTACCTTATCCTTTTCAGTAGCTTGGTCATATTCCACTGCCACTACATCATATTATTGCCTCAATTCCCTGTTGATAGATCTCAAAGGCACTTCAGCTACATGGAAATAAATACCTTAGTCAAGTCTCTTCCATGGAGATAACACTTCTTCAGGTAAACTCTCCAGAATGAGACTCAAAGGGGATGTGAGTTTATAGTCTCAGAAACACTGCTGGATTATTTCCCCAAAATGTTGACTAATATATGTACTAGTAACATTGTTACCAATAATTATAACAATACAAGAATCACTATAGTTAAAATTTATTTAGGACTTATAATGCCAGAAACTATGGCACACAGTTTGGCATAATCAATTACAAAGTAGTTCTGCAATGTGGGAACATTATCTCCTCCATATATATAAGTGAAGAAATAGAATCAGGAATAAGTTTAACTGGCCTAAGATCACACATCTAGCAAGTGATGGAGCTATTATTTAAACTCATGTAATTTTGCTCGAGTCCAACTTCTTCTACCAGTTATTTGACATTTTTTATCAATATAATGGAGAAAAAAGTTGTTTTACTGTTGTTTTAATTTTCCTGTTTATTATTAGAGCAGTTTAGAATTTTTGGTGTTTATTATCTTCATTCCCTCTCCTACGAATTGCTTGTTTATATTTCCACCCATTTGACATAAGATTGGTTTTTTTATCGATAATAACTTGTAGGTGCCTTTTGAATATTTATTATAGCTATTTAGAATGAAAACACGTTGTTTTGTGTTGCACTCAACTTCCCAAATTCGCTTTTCTTTTGACGTCCATGATTCTGCTTTTTGCCTCACAGATAAAGTTTTATATCAAGCATTTTCCTTTATAGCTTTTAGAATTCTTGTCTAAGAAGGTCTCCTCTATCTAGAGTATATAAATATTATTCTACATGTCCCTATATTTGATTTTATGTTTAAAGTTGTCTTTAGTTCACTGGCAGTTAGTGCATAAATGGTGTGAGGTTAGGCTCTACTTTTATTTTCTGAAATAATTAGTCAGTTATTCCAAAACAATTGTTTCAATTAGCAACCATTATGCATATGCTCTTTTAATAAACTTGTTACTCTCTTCTCTCTTTTTCACCTGTGCGTTGAGATTCTGATATGGCATTGCCCATCCACTCCCACCCTCCCTGGGTTGAATATTACTCTTTTAATATAAATAGAGATAACACTGTAATACTTGTAATTTCAAGTGTCATAGACAATGGGAGAGGAAAATGATATTTTAGGTCCAGAGACCACAGTACTTCTTCATCCGTAAGGGAAGAGCTTTCTCTTTGTCGTCTTCTCAAACCTTTAACCTTGCAATTGGTTGAGTTCATTGGGAAACTCATTCTAATGATACTCACTCCAATGCCAACAGAAGAAAATTAAAAATCTGCCTCAAGAAACATAAGAACCGCAAGATATCTTTATTTCACAAATCTCCTAAAATATCTAAATATATCTGTTATAGAAACTAAAAAATACATGTGTTCTAAGTAGAAAGACTTGCTTAACAGGACATACTAAAATAGAAGAGAAACTATTTCACCTTTCTTGGTAAGCTTCTCACATTGTAGTGAGAGCAGTGATGAAAATTTTCTTCACACTACAGTGTCCTCAAGTCAGCTACATTTGTTTTAATTTCTACTCGCTAGCACTTCTCTTTATCAACCATAAAATTTAGCAATTATTAGCACTTCTGTTTCTTACAGTATGAGTATAATGCCTCAGGAAAAATGTGAAAGTCATTCAAAATAGCTAGTGGTCTAAAAAGAAACAGCCTATCTATATAGACGTTAAAGAGAGAACCAAACAAACACCTCACAAGCAAGCTGTAGAGGCTTACTTATATCTGCATTTGAGAATTTTAGCTATAAGTATTTTAACTGGTTTTAAGGAAACCTTTAGACAAACTAAACAATTACCAACTTTATAATTTGACTCGTCCATATATTTCATCTTATACAAATTGAGTTTTAAGTTAGATTTAATTTTCTAAATTTAGGGAACAATAAAGGCAATCATTCACCCACCCACACCACTTACAGCCACATGTTTAAAAATATTTTAAAGAACATTGTCTTGGCCAAGCATTTTTTGGTATAGCAATATCATCATATATATAAAGAGATTCAGGGTAGAGCAAAGTAATTTTCTTCCCGTTCTCATTTTTTTCCTGCTGGAATTATTACAGGAATTTTAAAAGCTAACTTTCGAGGAGATTTTGTGAAATTCCTAAGATCAGTAGTTTTCCGAGGGAATTTTTCTAAGAAACCACAGAAAAACAAAAGGTAAATAAAAAGAAACAAAGAAGCAAAAATCCAGTCACACATTCAAGACATTATTTTTCTCTGTGAGGGATATAGCTAAACTTTAATTACGTATTTCTAGCTTGATACAATTACCAAGAACAGGCAGATTTTCAGCATCAAGTAGTTTTAATTTTATCTGTAATGATTTCTCCATCTTCTAGGTTTAGTTTCGGGAAAATTCTCCTCAGACATTGGTGTCTGTCCTGACCTGGTGTGCCTTACGTGAAGTTTTTCTTAATTTGGCTCCAGTATTCCTCTGTAGGCGGCAAATGTCACAAAAAGGTTTTGTGTGTATTGCTTTAACCCTCTATAAATAGATTTACGCCCATCAATCTCCTCAGAAACTGAAGTGTGGATCGGCACCTGCCTTTCGTCGACCTACTAGGACTTACACTAGGCAAGCGGTAAAAATCAGCTCAAGTCTTTATTAAGTATCAGTTCATTCACCCGGTATCATCAACTATTGCCAAGAGAGGAAGGATTTTTATCTTAACCAGTCAATTATATTTTTACTTTCCCTCTTACGAGTGACGGAGATGCCTTTCGGCCGTTAGGAGCCTGCTAGAAACGCGCCTTCAGCTTGTTTCTCGTCCTAGGCTATGCTCATTGGTCAATAAAATTTGATTGGTATAAGCTAGACCCAATTATGGCCTAGTCAGGTTTAGCATCTTCCCAATATGGAAAATTCGTTACCTCACTAATTGCAGATAGGGTGATCGCCCGAAATACAGGATGGGAGATTAAATTTGTACTTTAAACAGTGGATAACTCTTTAGTCATGAGTACATCTCATCAAATATTTTAGATATGTTAAGCTAAAAATATCATGCATTGTTTATCTGAGATTCAAATTTGCTCAGCACGTTGTATTGTTATTCACTCTGTGGCAATACTGCTTGCAGAGAATCTGTCTTTATGAAAATCTATACCTCATTTTACAATTTCCTAATGCTTCACTAATGAGTATATATAATTGCAGCCTATATACTTCAGGAAGAGGGACGTGACTCTCTCATTGTGGGTTTACCTGCTATCATAATGCCCTTCCTGCTACCTCCTTGTCAAGCCAGCAATTACTTTTATCACAAGCAAGAATAAAAAATAACAGAGATAAAGGGTGATGTGGCTCTAAACCTTGTATTGAAATCATCTTCACTAAACATAGAGAACAGCAAAATAACGTCTCTGAAGATGTTTTAAATGCATTGAGGGATTTTTTTTTTTTTCATTTCTAGTAACAAAGACCTTAAGCAGGGTAAAAGAAACACAGATAAAGCCCCCTATTTTGGGGGTAATGGATCCTAGGGCCAAATTACAGGACAAAATCCACCCAGGGTCTGGCAAATAGTAACCACAAATAAAAGTTAAACTTTATTTTGATTCTAGTAATTATATGAGGAGAAATCCTCCGTTTGTATGTCTATTTTGAAGTAATTTAACAACCTAATCTATTTACAGTAATTGCTTTTAAATTTTTTATTAAGATATTATTGATATACATGCTTATGAATGTTTTCTTCTGTATGACTACAACAACAGGAAAGCATGTATTGGTACATAAAATATAATTATAGAATTAAGTGTGGACATTGGACATTTGGTATTTTCCATGTGTTAATATTACAGAGCATCTTGCCAATTTTACTGTACGCTATAAACTGTTTTTGAAACTTGTTTAACTTTATTGTAGGTGTTCACAGAGTTCACAGAAATGTTTGAGAAGAATATTACTTCCTATACAAGTGAGGCCCTGACACTCTTAAAGGTGAGGTCACAGTTTATATCAATGTGAAAAACATTTGCTCTTTTTTGTATAGATTGTATATACGAAATTACAATAATATTTTACTAGTAACATGTGACATGACAAAATGTTAGGGAATAACAAATCTCTGTGTGCTTTAGAAGACGGTCCTGTACAAGAGTTAGTTTGAACATTTTAGCATACTGTGATCGGTGTAACAAATTACGTCAGTGAGCTATTTTTTGTTTTTGTGTTTTAGCCTCACCACAGTGAAGGCTTTCCTTTTGCTAAATGTGAGGAATTATATAGCTATTTGGGGTGATATTTGAGTAAGAGAATGATATTTTACTGAAAATGAGACTTTCTATTTTCAGCTTTAGATGTTCTCTTTTATATTTGTTACTTTCCAGATATTAGAGGACCATTTTTCTTAAAATAGAAAATGTTTTTTAACTTCTGACTCTTAACTTAAAAATTACCAATGATTTTATGACATTTCATCCATTGGGTACTACCAGTTTCCCTTAAACATTTTAACATGTTAAAGTAATGAGGCTAAGCCTGGACTCTTGGATTTCCATTTATAGTATGAGGTGTGACAACACATACACTTAACACACTTAACAGCTATATGTAATTTATTCTTGAAAACTTGTTCTGCCTTCACAAATGAAAGCAATTATAACTACATATTAAAATGACACAAGAATTTTCATCTTTGATTACTTTATGAAGGAAAGAACATTCTTCTCTTCTTTCTACTCCATTTCTTGAAAGTATCCACTTTCTTTCCCTTTGAAAACATTGCTTTATGGTAGCTTCATCACCACCACACATGGACCCATTCTTCCAATGTTGACAGGAGCTTCCTAACACAGAAAATAAAAACAAGGAAAGAAATGCTGTTTGAATGAACTCTTGTCTTTAACATAATACAGCATGCTGGAGTTGAAAAAGTCCTTAGCTATTCTGGTCCAACCTTCATCTTGCATAAAAGTAAGGGGAAATACAGGCCAGATCGCAGTCCAGGGTGGTGGAAAGAATGTACATATCTTTGGAGTGACGCAGACCTGAATTTGAGGAGCAGGTGATATTGAAGAAGTTTCACCTCTCTGATAATTTTCTCCTTTGAGAAATTACAGCTAATAATACTCATCCTTCATTTTGTTGTTTACTTTTGGGCACAAGCCAAAAAGAGGAGCAGACATTTGTGGATGAGGTCATTGCTCTTTGACTCACAAATCATAATATATACATAGAAAGTCAGCCAGAGAGTAAAGCTCTTAAATTATTGAATATATTCACTTTTCTGTGAAGGGAATGAGTCCATGAAGTCAAAGGAATGTTCTGCCCTCTTTCTTGTAAGTACTATTGGATCTTGCTAATGATCAACTAGATCAACTAGTAATTTTCTGTGGCACAGATAAAGCACACACTACAAAATTTTCTAAGAGAATCTGGATAGCCCCTAGAGAAGAAGGTAATCCAATTAATTCCAAACATATATTTTGAAATATTTTATTAAAGTCTGAAATATACCAATCTTATTATATTCAATGAGAGTACCTCTCTCCACTCATCTTTTTGTGCATCATATGAATCAACAGTATTCAAACAAGTATGTCCATCATATCCTCCAACCACATAGAGCCTGTCTCCAAGGGGACATAGAGCACTGCCTTCTCGAGGAACCCTCAGAGGCGCCACAGTGGACCATGAATCAGTTTTTGGATCATACCTTAAGAGGTTTAGGAAGACAACAGAGAGAAGTCCAATAGTGTTAAAATTAAATATATAGACATTAATAAAATGCATATTTATCTAAGGAGTTAAAAATACCTTATAAATATCAAACGTAGTCTACTAAATGTTAAGGATAAGCACATGACAAAATTCGCTTCTGCCATCAGAGGTCACTGAAAGCATATCAAAATTGTATTTCCTTTCCAAAATACTAGGCATTTCTTTAATAGGTACTCAAATTCTCTATGAGCAAATCTCACATATTAGCATCTTAACACTCTATGAAAAATGCCCCCTCTCTCACTTAGTGTACTGATTGGAGAGCTTTTATTTTTCTATTATCTTATTCATTATTTACCAAAGTTATACACGATCCTGTTCATACAAGAGCTCACATTTTAAGTAAATCTGAATATAATGGCCATTTTGCTATATATAATGTAGTATCCTTTTTTTCGTACTATTTGCAGTTAGAATGATTATCGTCTTATCCTATGTTTTTCCCCTCTGGGAGTTCCTATTTATCTTCACAGGAGCCTACGATTATTTTCCGTTTATTTTTATCTGAAGTTAAGTCCTTGTCCCCCAGCTTCTTCTGTAAGCAAATTAAAGGTAGTTTGGTAACTAATATTAATTAAATCTTCTCCAGGAATTATTTCTCAAAATTTGAAGCTTATCAAAAAATATGCAATACTAAAATCTAAAAGGAGTGACTAAAAGAAAACTCATGCATGGAAATGTTCTCTGATTTTATACTGGCCTATTTGAAAACCCCAATGAAAAATATTTATTTTATGAAAAAGATTTTCATGTGTTACCTTCTACTAATTTCCTTATAGTTCTAATACCTCTCTTATTTCTGTTTTTATCTCTTTAATCATATAATAAAGTATCTGATCCTAGCTTTCCATTTGAACTTGGCTGCACACATCCAGGAATATTTTTAATAATATCTGAAAATAAGCAATAATTAACATGACCTCAATAGTCCAGTAGATACTTCTTAGTGTCACAAAGGATATCACCTGGAGTTCTGATATTACAATAAAACCCAGAAACGGAAAATCTCATAGCTGCATACTTTAGTAAGCTGAATCTTCAGCACAATTGCTATTAATTGATGCTCCACTCAGCTAACACAGTACACACATATATGAATGGTGAACCAGGGCCCACAGGATATCCTTAAAGACTGGCACCCAAACCCAAGACATTTATACATGTGCATAATAATGCTAAAAAATTCTGGCTGTTAACAATATCTGGATACTGTTTGGCTAACAACAGGGTTTTGGGGAATGCTGAATGTTTTGGGGGGAAAAAACTGGCAATATGGTTACCATCTGTAAAGACACACAGAAGCAGTTATTTAAAAATAATTAGCCACTATATCACTTTCAAATTAAAATAGCATTACGCCTCTCCCTTTTTGTTTCTTTTTTGCCTTTCTGTCTCTCCTTACTTTGGATAAAAATATCTGTATTCTAGTGGAAATAAAATGGAGGCTGCAACAAAGGGAATCAGTCCTGGACATTTTCTTCCACTTGGAAGAATAGCTAGGGATAATTTGCTAGACCTCTTTGCCTCAATTTTCTCATCAACATTACGGAAATAGTAATCCCTGAGCCAACGAACCTAAGTTTATGTGATAGATTTAGAAACATCTAATTTATATGATTATCTTAAATAACTGGATGAGACTCCCAAGGTACTCGGTAGGCCAACAATTTTTTAGTGAGAACAGTCTTAGAAAAATTGTCTAACTGATTGCCGTGTGGTGTGGGGGGGACTTGAAAATATGGGTGAATGTTGAAACCACAATGTTGCTCATGTGAAACCTTCAGGAGATTGTGTATCAATAATACCTTAATTAAAAAAAGAAAAAGAAAGATTGTTTAAGTCATGGAAATAAGGATTGTCTGATTCCACGGAATATGCACCTTTGATTGAATTTCTATTGACAAAGCTGTTTTACAACTCTGTAGATATAGAGATGAACTTGTAGAAAACTGAGTTTTCTTGTGATTCTTGTACATAACAATCAAATGAATTTTGCCAGACACAGAATTAAACTCCACCACGTAGAAATGATGACGCTCAAAGATTACATTTCATTCCCTATAGGATATTACCTACTTTTGCATCTATTAACAATTTTTTTTTCAGAATTCCTAAATTATCTATATACCTTTTCTTCAAAGACTCTTTGAACTGGTTTTAGCATCTTACGGGCTTGCTTCCTTAATTAATCACATAAAATCCTTGACACGTGTAATTATATTTGTGTGAAAGTCATAACTTTTTGAAAATTATACTTTAGCACTAGCCATTTTGTCAGGGTTTTTTGAAGGAAAATGCTAATAAGGGGATAATGGTAGTCATAAGAATAATACTGTTTACAAAAATAATACATGTGAAAACAGTATCATGAGCTAACTTCTACTGAGTACTTAATGGGTGCCAGGAAATGTACTAAGTACAGTAACATTGATTATCTTGTACCCAGGGAGGTTGAAACTATACATATTCCCATTTTTCACATGAAGATACTGATGTCTAGAGATATAAAGTAACAGGATCAAGTTCACATATCTTGTAAACAGTAGTCCTGGGATTTGAACTTAGACTTCCCTTGATTGGTATAATTCATTATTGGAAAATAACAATTTCTTAGTGTTCTTAAGAATTGGCTTTTCTCCAGGCTCTATCAGTTGGTTTTCTTCATACTGCACCAACCCCTTCTTCTCAGTCACAAATTGTTTTTCTCATGCTGTTTTCAAGACTGTCTCTGTTTTTGATGTTCAACAGTTTGATTACACTGCTTAGTGTGGATCTATCTCCCTAGGTTTGCCTACTTGAAGTTCCAAATGACATTTCAACCTAAAATCTCTGCTCTTATCTACAAACCTTTCTCCTTTACTTCCACAGTATTGATTGTGCTTTTTCCTCTCCCTGAAATTCCCTCAATTTGTTTGTATACATACGAATTACAAATTTCACATCTTGCATGAATTTCCCATGAGGACACCATCCCACACTGATCTTTGTCTATTGAATTTTGATAACCTTACTGACTATAAATTTCTCATTTGTTCTTTGTTAATATCATTTAACTATTATATTTGAATATTTTTCTATCTTGAAAAGGAGCACGAATAGTATAACTGCAAAGTCATAGGATTGACTTATTTTAAACATGTCACACAAATAAGTGTTTCTCATTCAAAAAAGTTACCCTTGGAAAATGAAATAGTTAACACAATAGAGTCATAGTTCAGAACATAATACCTCTCTTTGGGAATACTTTCTGTATATTTTGTGGTGGTAAGTCTTCATCTTTTGAAGATTGATTTGATTTTTGAAACAATAGTTATTTTTAATTGAGCTGGTGAATGGTTTGAGTGATACAGCTGGGTGTAAAATTTATTTATTATTACATCCCTTCTGTCACATTATTTTAAAAGTTGACTATCAAAGAAAGCAGTGTATTCTTTTAATATATTTCTTAATGACGGATCTGAAAGGCTTAAGGAAGATTTCTTCAAAATATTTTGAGCACAGGAGTTAGGTGTGCAATTTTACAAAGGTTTAGTTCCCTGAAAGGATTAACACTTTTTTGGAAGCGTAAAAATCTTTCTGGTAGCCTGAAAATCTTTCCTACTTCTGACAAAAAGAAAAACAACAAATAAATAAATGTATAGGTAAATAGAAACATTTTACCATTCCACACGGTTAGAAATGCCTGTGCATTGGTCAGAAGTAGAGAAATCATGGCCCCCAACAACATATAAAAATCCATTGTATGTTGCAGCTCCCACAAGTCCACGTCTTTCAGACATTGAAGCACACAGAGTCCATTTGTTAGTGTGTGGGTTAAAGTATTCCACTGATTTGAGGCAGGAACATTCATCACATCCACCAACAGCATATAGCCTAGAAAAATGACACAAGTGTGTGTATGTATATACACATACAGAGAGGGAGATTATATTTCCAATTTGTGCATAGAATGAAAGTGAAAGAACCTTGCACAAAGCATTTAAAGTTTCTGAATATATATTCTTCTCTGGGATCGACTGACTCTGTGAATGCATACTTATTTGAAGGCACATGCTAAGGTCAAACTTAATCCAAGCCTCTCTCCTTTATAATTTTTGTGAAAGTTACTTTGATGTGGTAGATTAAAGGATTCCATGGGAAATGAAATACAGAGAAAGAAGGGACATATCAAAAGCATTGACAGCGTTTGTCAATTATGGTTTAATAAAGCTGGAAAATAACAAAAAGGTAGGTGTTGCCAAAGACCAACTCTAGGAACCTTATAATTTTAGCTAGATTCAAATGCCTAGCAGTGGAATCCATATTGTCTTTATGAACTGCTTTGTTTAATATTAAAAAACTGTCAGTAACAAAGCAATAACTAAAACATCTAAGGGAATAGGATAGAACCAAGAAACTGGGATTTTTCCTAGGGAGATGTATTGTCAAGGAGATCTCTCTGATAAACTTTACAATGCCAATTATTTTGCTGAGCAGCATTGTAAATCTGACTTAAATTGCATCCTACATCAATAAAGAAGATAAACATCTACTAAAACAGATGTCTATAACTATATATATATATACTTTATATATATGTCTATAACTATATATATATATATACTTTATGCTCATTAGGAGCCCATTTGTTTTGTGAGTGAGCAAAACATTTACTTAGTCAAATTTAATGCTTTAAGCCTATTCTGCAATAGGTAGGAGATGGTTACTGAGTCCCCTGATATCATTCAGGTCAGACCAGAGATAATCACGGGTAGGAGTCTTTTAAGCTCTAAGACATGGTCAGACATTTCCTACTTCATACACAGGTGCTAAAAAACATCTGTGTTGAAATTTCTACTGAGACCATTTATATGACAAAGACCTGGCTTTATACATAGAAAATATGGACACAGAAGACTATCTCCTGTCACTGATATATTGTGGTGTCTGAAATTCTTATCATTCAAGTGCTTCCTATACGCTAGCCGTTGTCTCCAAAGGTCCCTTGTCAGAAAGCACATAATTACTTGAAAGAAGTAACCATTCAGGCTCTTTGCAACCTCTAACACCACAGGACTTTAATATATTAGCTTTCTCTTATAGGCAAGTGATCACAAGAGGGAAAGATTCAGAAAGACGGTACTAGATGGAATTCTAGAGTTGGAAATCCTGTACTCTCAGGAGAGAGTGAGTAGTAAAGAACAAAAAGACTTCTGTATTAGAGAGACCAAAGTTTTGATTCTAAAAAAGTAAGTCATAATGTAAAAAGTGGTAGGCTCTTGAGGGCAAAATTGAAACTGTTTTGCCTACAAAAGTGCTTTTCAAGTTTACTGCGCACACAAGTCACTTGAGGATATTGATAAAATACTGATTCTGTTTCAGAAGTTGTATTTAGGTTGGAACTAGGATTCAGCATTTCTTTTTTTTCGTGAATTTTTATAGAGGAACATAATATGAAACGCACAAATCTTCGTGTATAGCTTGATGAACTTTGACACGTGTATACGCTCACGTAACCATCACCCAGAGCAAGATATCAAACCAGCATATCTAAATAGATCTCAGGTAATGGTAATGCTGCTGGTCCCAGGATGCCACTTGAGTGGCAAGGGACTACAGAATATGTAATTTAAATGCTCATTTGGAGAAATGTTTTCTGTCATAGTGAAGGGAGGGTTGCAACAAAGGCCTTTTATGACTGATAACTAGGATGTCCTGGTCACTGGGAATGCTTACTCACTGATGGAGCACATCAAGGAAGTGCTGTATCACATGACCTGGGAGCAAAGCCCATTCAGGTTTGGTTTTACTCACTTGCCATTTAATGCAACAACGCCAGCTGAGCTTCTAGGAGTTGACATACTGGCCACATAAGTCCACTGACATCCCTCAGAGTCCCATCTTTCAACAGTATTTAGATAATTCGACCCATCATGACCACCAACAGCATACATTAGTCCTTCAAGTGTGGCTACACCTTAAAGGATAAAAATAGCATGATACACCACAGATAAGGGATGCTGTTTCATTCTGCAAACAACTGATGGGCTAAAAATTAGTTTTTTGTTTCTTAAATGGTTTTGTGTACACACGAATAATTTACTGATCTTAATATGAAACTAAATATGGTCTACTAATCCTAGGAAACTTTCAGGCTATAGTTACTGTATCGTGAAAGGGTATCACTATTGTAACACTGAAATCAAAGGAGGTAGTGAGACCCACTCTAATAGGGATATCATAGAAAAGGCAAGCTGATTTTTTCTGGCATAATTTCAAGGCTAGGTTTTGAATGTATAGGGTAGATGAGAAATGATACTAAATCTTCGATCTAAGTTTTAGAATTTTAGGCTATCTGTGGTAGGTCTTTTTAAACCCTGCTCTTTATTATAGGGATTAAAAAAAAAGAGATTCCCATGGGATGACTAAATAAACAGGGCTTTTTGAGGTTTAGTCAGAAGTGTATTCCTTTAGATACTATGAATAATCCCTTTCTAACTGCTGCTTGTCTGCTCTGGGAATTCACATAATTGGTTTTCTTCCCCACCTTCTTCATCATCTTAGTCTCTCAGTGATATATCCTCATCACCTCTCTTACCTCTCAAGTGATATCAATGAGATTTTTTAAACTTGCTCTGATGTCTCCACAAGTTATGTTTTCTAAGCTATGTCAATGAATCACACTGACACAACTGAGCTGCATAATTATATAGTCTATCATTTGGCATAGACTATCTATTAGATAATTTGGGGTAAACAATACCAGACCTTGTCTCCACTTCTTAGCTGTATATAAGTCAGTTCTTAATTGCCTTACTAAGGTAAGTATTCTTTTTAAACAAAGGAGTCTAGCATGCAAAAAGATGTACTCTGCCAATATTCAGGAGAATCAACGTTCCTCACTATTCAGTCGTTTTTACTACATCTTTCTTCAACTTCTTGGCAACTTCTGGCTTAAGTATAACCTAGAACTGCTCTGAATTTCCTAAATATCCCTGCTTGGATCTGCATCCTAAGGCTTTTGCTGAAATACCAATTTGATGTTCTGGGAAGGGTCATGATTCATGCATCTAGAAATGCAATGTCTCTCCATCATCATGTGCCCTTTCCTCTAAACTGAGCTTAGAAAAAAAATTCCTGGTGGAGTTTTATATTCCTCAACAATGTATTTCTTCCAAAAGTTTTTATCTTTCTTAAAGCAGGCCTTGTTAAAATACCAGTAGAAGGGAGAAAGGTTTGACAAACACGACACCTGAAACAAGAGAAGTGTTTGACAGGTTTTTACCATTTGCTTAACTTTTCAGCATGTTGGAGACATTTTGACTAAGGGTTTGGCTAAATCCCAATTATGTGCAACTGAATTTAATTTTTAAAAATCCCTACTAACTATACATTCTTTAGAAACTACTTTTTAAAAAGCTCTACTAACAACTGTACATTCTTTATAAACTACGTAACACTAAGCTCTTACCTAAGCCATGTCTCGGTGTTGACATGGGAGGCATCACAGTCCAGATTTTGCTAGCTGGATCAAAACATTCCACAGTATTTAAGGTTTTTGAACCATACCTTCCTCCGAGGACATAGAGTTTATTACCAATAACTGCAACTCCGAACTGAAACCTAAGGCTACTCATGGTGCTACTATGTAGCCAGCTGTTGGTCCTGAGGTCATATTTTTCAATTGTATGGGTACCTGTTAAAGGGGATATTGGACAAAGTTAAAAATCACATGGATGAAAATGTGAATTGGCACCATTCACATTTTATTTATGTACCTATTATTTATAGCATAAAATCAGTGATTGCAACTCAAAGTAATGTAAGTAGACCAGATGATTCTCCAACTTGGCAGGCAAGGCAAGGGGAATATTTTATCATTCCTGGATCCAAATGCAAGAGTCAGAGTGAAATAGTTTATTTACTATATATATGGCTTACATGCTCATAATGGTTTCTTTGGCTACACTATGATACTGGCAGTTCTAACACAGGTGGCAAACACAAAAAATTATCTTGGAATCTATCACTGACTTATTTGCACATCCACTACGGTTTTAATTACTTATTCATTCAATATACATTTTATTATACCATTCATTATATTATATTGTGCTTTTTAAAAATTCAGCTTGGGGTGTGTGTATGCTAATCTAAAATGCAAATGACCTAATGTGTAGGAATGATAATTCCTTTTAAATGAGTCTTTGGTGTTGATTCATAGAAAGTTTCATGATGGTGACACAGAGAATTATTATTAAGAATAAAATTATTATTGTTGGCATTAAAATATGACGTTGAGTTATTACCTCCTTTATGCGTTAATAGTTTGTTTTTAATTCAATTACTGAAATACCAAGTTTACTACCATAGTATATTGTCACCACTGCCATAGTAAATAGTCATTACTTCATAATAAGTTGTCGCTTTTGCAGGCAGTACTTTTTACCAGTCATTCACAATGGCTGCTAAATTTTAATAAAAGTTGATTTTGTACAACAGGGAAGTTTCTGACTAATAACCAAGGTGGAAAATGGAAGAATTGTTATTCAAATGTAAAATGTACCTAAGAGAGCTTGTGATAGGTTTAGGGAATTTCATCCCAATCGCACAAAGCCAACCATAAGAATAAACAAAAGCAGTTTTCAGTTGTTTTTTCTACTGGGAGATTTATGGAGAAAATATAATCTATTAGTAATTATGAAAATACACTTAACATGTGAAGCATCTCCACTGGCCAATTATAATGCTATGATAGGAGGTCAGATCAAGTCAGTATTTAAGCAGGGTATATTTTACATTTATGGTTGCCTCTGAAAGTTTTTGTGTGTAAAATGGATTAGTGGCAACATTTCTTTTCTTTGCTTTTTAATCTTTTCTGGTGAACAGTACACTGGAAGTATTTGTCTGAACACGTTGTATTTTCACAATAAAATCTTGTGACTATATAGGCACTCATTAACCCTTTCTCTTCAATCTCTGCATCTTTCACTGATAATGTGGATTTGGCTAAAGGCTGATTGACAGATCAGCAATTGCTATATTGACTAGAGTTACTGCTGAGAGATCAAATACCATCACCTAGCACAGTATCTTTTCTAAACTAAATATCTCTGGGTGATAACCATGAAAACTGGACTATCTACAAACAAACTCACCTCTGCTTTCACTCTGTCAACCAATTTTCTCTGTTTTTATATCTTTTCACTTCCACATTCTTATCTTCCCAAATCTGTCTTCCTACTTGATCCTTCTTATTTTAAGTTTTTATTTTGAAGTCTTTTAATTAGTGGAATTTACCAAACAGCCAATTTAGATTAAGAAATGAAGGTTAAGCTGCACTATTAAGATTATACAGATATTAATGGTGAAGTAATTAGGAAATTGTACAAAGCTGTATTAATCCAACGCATATGGGAGATTTACACTTTGAAAGGATGTAGAGGTGTGTTTCATGCCAAGTTAATTTTTCCCAGGCATTAGATTAAATATGGAAGATAAATTTTCTCCACATCTTTTATTTGTATCTATGAACATATCTGACTGGTAATTCTGTGTGTTGAATTCTGAAGATGCTTTTCAGCCCATTTTTCCACCTCCGCTATTGTTGGAAATAATCAAAATGTAAATCATCTAGCTGGCTTGCTATGACAGCTCTATATTTGATGGGGAAAGTTAAACTGGATTGTTTTACTTATTTCTCTCCTTAACACCCACTTGAAAATTTTTCTGTGTAAAGTGACCTTCTGCCCTAAAACACTGCAAAAACTGTTTTTCAATTCATTTCTAAGCCCCTACTCATCCCTCACTAATGACCTATTCAAGAAGGAACAAAACCAGCTAAACTTTGTAGTATTGTTGGTAACATGATAGTTTCTGTAGTTCTGACTATATCTGATTTAGTGATTTCCTGTATTTTTAAAATGATGTAAAAATGAGTAATTGGTCCCTTGCCATACCATCTCTGAGAGTTCATTGTTTTTAATAAATGAAAAGCTACTGATTACATGGTAGGTACAAAAGCCCAAAGTTTACCATTCGACCATTTACAAATTTTGACTCCATGATCATGCTTACAGTTTTCTGATGATTACTTTAAATGGTAGGGGTCATAGTTAGCCCCAGCCACTTGTGTGATGTCTATATTTAGCCACTAATTCCAAGTTACTTGCATGAGTCAGAGAGGAAATTAAAGACTGAGGAAGTGCTACTTTCCCAAGATATCAAAAGGTGAAAGTTCAAAAAGTATCTTAAAAAGAAAGGTAACTGAAACAACACACTAAGCACAGGCACATCTGCAGAAATTCTTTTTAAAGTTTTACGAAGGAGTGAAAATTGGTACATTCTAAAATGTAGTACTGATTTATGTAAATAAATGCTACCTCGGTAATATTTTTGCTATACTTAGGTCTTTTTCCTTTTTTGTTCCTAAGAGCTCGTGTTGGTTCTTCAGCAGATTCTAAAACCCTCAAAGAGGGGAATCAGTTTTTTTTTTTGGTGTTTCTCTCTCTTCTAAAATAGTGGCAATATAGCAAAAAGGAACATAGGATTTGAATGAGAATTCCATTTCTAGTCTTTCTAGGTGTTTGTCCTTGGGTTGGCTATCTAAACTGAAGAACCTTATAGTTTCTTTATCTGCAAAATTACATAATAAATCTATCTTGGAGCCTTATTGTAAGGATTAGAAATGATGTTTCCAAAACGCCAAGGATCAGATACTCAAAAAGGGTAGCTTTACTATTTTAGTTGTCTGCAACTTCCCACAGGGCCTTTTATGTCTCCATGCTGTCGGTATGCAAAAAGTCTCAAAATCATGGCCTTACTTCCTCCCATATAAAATTGTGGTAATAGAAGTAGGGAGCTGTAAGGTCACATTTGACTCATTTTCAGAAACTGATGAGTTGTAAATACTTAATACCATGTTCTGTAACAATAAAAAAAGAAAACAAACACAAAACCAAACAAACAAATACAACATTTTCCACTTCTCACGTTGCAAATTAGGTCCTTTTTTTAACAAGAAACTAAGAATGACTGTACTTGCATTTTTTATTTAGTACCTCTTTTAATTTAAATATCAAACAAGACACCTTTCAACATGCTGTTAATATTCATTCTATTCAATAAAATGCAATAAAATGACAAGTTGTCAGACGTGAAATAAATTATAAGATTTCGTTGTATTTGTTGTTTTCTGAAGAATACTAGTTTTGTGAGGTTACTCTACTACTTTGGAAATAATTACATTTGCAAGCTCTTGTTTTATAGACTTGTGATTAATTGGCATTACTTCCTGCAATTTCCATATTAAAATTACAACTAGACATATCAAAAGAAAGAATCATGTTCTAGTAGTACAGAACTTTGATGTTTGCAATATTTTCTGAAAGGCGTCCAATGAAATTTGTAAATATGATTTGGCGAGTTTCAAGTAGGTGGATTTTATTTCCTGAACAGTCAACTCTTAATTATAAAATCCTCAACCCACTGTTTTGGCAAACACAGGTCTACTGACTTATATGTAAAAAGGGCAGAACTACAGACAAATAGGTTCTAAGAAGAGTTCAAAGTAAAGATGATGGCTTCAGAAACATTTCCTTATTACCTTTAATAAAATTCATATGTAAAACCATTACTTTATTCCAGGTTTAAACTGCTGATCTTATCATCCTTACTTCAAGATTCTTTGTACCTGGCCTTTGAGTACCTAACAGGAAACTGACATCAAGGAGTTAGAGGCCATTCTTCTATTTCCGACAAAAAGCAAATTTGGAGGACCTTGTCCCTTCCATTTATGATAAGCCTTAAATAAGTTTTCTTTGAAGAAATATTATACTGCAGGGAAAATGCTCGTATTTAAAAAGTGCTGCCACAAAAGTACCTGTTCCGAGTTTAGCCAACACTAATAAAAGGGTTATATCCCATAAGATAAGAAAAAACGTCACAAAATTACATAAAGAAGCCTAAAATTAGCTTTAGATGCCAATATTTAAATATGGCTTTAATACCACCCTCATAATTCTGAGGGTGTTGAGAATATATCCTCTCTTTAAAATGATACTTTCAATTAGCTTGTTCCTGCTACCTCTTATAGTGTCCTTGCATCCCACAGCATAAAGCGCCCCCAAAGTCGATATTCTAGGCTTGGTCCGAGGGCTTTGCAGCATGTGTTTTCTCTCAGGTAAGAGATGATACTTCATAGCTTCTATCAGGAGTTTCTGGCACTGTAGATCAGCAGTAAACACGGGGCTCTCCTCAAGATCCACCAGTAACTGAAAAGTAATAATTCATGGTGTACGAAATGGGGAGCCCACCATTAGAAAGAACAGATTCATTTAGAGAACTGTGGCGAAAACTCGAGCTAATTCAAATGTAGGAATGCTATCATTTAATATTTTGAGTTGCTTACTGACATACTTTGTGTTCACTGATGATTTGAAGTGACTAAAGGCCTCAATGTAGTAGCTAAACATCTCTGCAGATTTGACATATTATTTTATCTTTGGAATACATACACATTCACTCTCAAGGGGTGAATGTGAAAAAGCACTCATGAAATGTGTTTCTTAAAGCAGTCAAAGCAAAGGACAGTGTGTATGTACACAAAGCAAGCATCTACCTCCCAGTCTACTGCATGTAGCTGGACAAGCAGCCACCTTTATGCTGGATTTAGAGGAGGGAATACAAACATGCCCAGTGAAAATAAAACAGCGTTGCCTGCAGGGTGTCACATCTTTATCATCAAATCACCTCTGTAAGGTATTCTGAAAGGAAGTGCTTTTTAACTGTACGCATGTACATGTGTACATCACTGAAGTGCATGTGTTAGCAAGAAGGCAACACCTCAGCAAGAGTAGATGGCCAGTCCTTTCTGGCCAAACCATTACTGCCTGACAGACAATAAGACCCTAACTGAATGGGATAAACATTAGGTATAGTATTTTTCCTGAGATGAACTGAGAAATTAAGTTTGTTTCAGCATTTATCAAGCATCATTTAGATTCTTGGACTGTCCTTGGAGTTTGGGGTCCACAGTATCACAAGGACCTTGAGAAGAGTATCAGACTGTTGTAATGAAGGTGCTTATTTCACTTCCTAAAACTTCCCTGAAGTTTCCTGTTCTGCACTGGTTAATCTCACCTCTGATCTCACCTTACCTATAATTTTTGATGAATAACTATTTTTACTTGGCTGGTGAGACCCTAGGCATTTCCTAATGCATACACTGCTGAAATAGGTTTGAAAATTGGGCTGTGAAATGCTTTTCCTCCAAAAATATTCTTCAAAGGTTTAGTACCATTTTCTTCATATATTTCATTTCTAGAATATTTGCTTAAGCTCACTTTCAAAATTGTTTTGGGAAGTCTGTATTCTGTATGCCATTACCCACCACTGCCATCATCAACAAAAGTCCACAGGAGTCCACATTGCAGGCTCTAAGGCCGGCTCAGGGGTGGGAGGCCAAGGTACCACTGGTTGTGTGGGCTGGAAATGTACCTACCTTCTAATAAAATAAGAGAAGTCCAAACTGAGCACTTTGCTGAAATAATGTCATATTGACTTAGAGCAGTGTAGAGTCCAATGGGTCTGATCCTTTACACCAGTGCATCTCAAGTGCTTACATACCTAAGAATCATCTGGAGAACTTGTTAAAACACAAATTCCTTCTCGCTGTCCCCAGAAATTGTTTCATTATGCATGTGGGGGGATCAGAAACTGAGTTCCTGACAAGCTTCCAGAAAATGGCATGCAGCTGGTCCAGGGACATTTTGAGTAGCACTGCCTTAGAAAATCTATTACATTGTATAGACCCTCTTATGAGATTAATGCACATAAAATCAATATACACTCCCATAGATGTTGAATCTTGGTTCTAAGATTACATGTATATTTTAATGTTTCTCTTTTTGGTGTGACTATTGCCTTGCCCTTTGAATAATTTGCCTAACCAAGGAGAACAGTCAATGTTTTTCATTGCATATGAATAGATTCTCAAGCTTACTAGAGTTCCATGGAATTTATCTTACAGCTAAAATGTTTTTAAAAATGTAGAGAAATCATCAGCAAATTAGCATTCTGTTTTTCAATATTAACATTTAATTAGTAAACTTGTTGAAAATCAATGAATTTTTTAGTGTCTATGACCCCACTGATCCACTAGGTCCCTCCTCCCAATGTGGATGATGTTTCAGGACTTTAGCTAGAGGCTCTATATGAACTGTGAAATATAGTCAGATATATGGTACATAAAGGATATCTACTATTGATCAATTTGCTGCAGAGAAAAAAGTGTAGTTTTCACTAATGGTAGAATTATGTAGTGCGACTGTATTCTGCCCTCCCTAAAAATCACATACTAAAATTCAATATGAGATGGGTCAATCCTGAATCTTATGCAAGGGTGTTTGTTTTTAGAATCATTTTTAGGATAATCCTTCAGCAGGCCTGATGAAGATGCTATTATAATGATGGCCTAGTGCATCTGACTATTATAGTATGCTTTCAACCACAGCAGCTAATTACCCATGTCAGTAGTGATTATCCAGAATCTAACTCCTTCCTAGAGTCTGCTCTGACATGCTACTGTACCAATTGTCATCGCCTTGCCTAGAAGGTGGCAGAAAAAAACAGAGTTAACGTAGTCATTTTCCCTGGTTGTTACAAGCGCCCTTTGGTGAGAGAGGAAACGGAAACTGATGTGTAAGCTGACGTTCAGGGATTACCGGCAGGGTTTCAAAAAAATTCCTTTTCTCTGCCTTCATCATATATATTGCTAATTGAAGGCTGCATGTGTCGTTCAAAAATCCTGTACACTCCAATTATCAGAAATCCTCTGAATAAAATAAAACTAGGCAGCTAGGGAATGGATTAATACATAGTGGTTGTTGAGAAGGAGAGTTTGCTCTGCCTGGGTAGATGTCCCTACCTGTGGTGGAAGTAAGGGCAGTCTGATGTAAGAGAGCAGCACTGGCAGGTCTTGCTTCCTCGCCTGCACATCGTAACCCACCCACTGCATGACAGCATTGAAAATGGTTTCTTCATCAGGCACATTAACGTCATCACTGCCTAGAAGTTTGGAAATCCCATTAGCTGGAAGCAGGGGGAATTCTTCATTCTTTATTACCTCGATGAAGTGTTCCTAGAAAAGAAAGGTCTTCTACTGAAACCTTGTACTTTGGAAACTTCTTAACACAATGAAAATATCAAAACATTTCACTTTGTTAAATTTCAGAAAAGGCTGGAGAGACAGACATATGCATTTATACTGCCTGGGACAGGACGCATAGGCGGGAGGGTGGTTGTGAGGCTGAAGATCCAAATGCTTCCACTAGGAATATTTACACAATACAAGGAAAGACCTTAACTGTTTTACAGGCCACTCAGAGAGTCACCAAGTTGATTTTCTTTCCAGGTGTTGTGGGTGACAACAGCTTATGGCTCCAGAACTGATGTTGAGTTCGTTATGGTCAAAAACCTTAAGTGAAAGGCTGAAAAATTTCAAGGTGGGTATTATGTTGAAGGGCTTGGAGAGGTAGCTCTGGCTGTTCATTTGAGGGGAGAACATGCTGAATTCCTCTGAGATGAGAGGAAGAAATTGATGAAAAACTCTTTTCTCTTATGGCAAAACACGATCTTCTACTAACCACAAAAGATTTCTTTTATAATGGACAACAATCTCCAGATTCAGGATCATTTAAAAGGCACTCCTGTGGAATTATTTTTGGGGGACAGTGGGACTCTCTCCATTTTTATATATTATATCTCCATTCTTCCTTCTGTCATGGTATTATCTTGCATTTTGTAAAGTCCAAATTTCAGGCAACTGTGTTTCATTTTTTACCTCTCAAAACAAAACTCTATTTTTTCTGATTTATAAGGCCATACATTTTCTGTGACAACACGATTATCATTTCCAATGTTTTCCTCAGTAAGGGTCTCCTTTTCAATGCAATGAACTATACTTCTGAAGTGGAGATAAACATGTCTAGTTGGCAATTTATGTTGCCCACTAAATAGATATTCTGGAAGAAGCTAAAGACAGCGTCTGAATGACTGGAGTATCTGTATAAATCAAAACACTCCCTCAGCTCCACTCTGAGTTTAGTCACTGTGCAACTGAGTTAGCCTAATAGAAAAGTACATCAAGTTTGATATATGCATCAGGAAGCTCTGATACCATAAAACCTGAGTTAACTTGCTTGTTTAAACCAAGAGCCCTTTTGTGACTGAAGCGAATGACTGAGAAAGACCTGATGATCTTACTGTAGCAGATGTCCCCAGAGGAAAACCCTCTCACCTATAGCAAAAGAGTAGAACTAGAAATGTTCCTACAACTAGTAGTACATCACATTTGTACAGTATTTCACACTTTACTGGTTTCTGTCATGAACACTGTCGTCAGCAATGGGATCTTGAGGAAGGTGGAATTTTTCTGAGGAGAAAACAGGCTACGTGAACTGTTTGATCTCTCATGCAACAAATGGCAAGTATGGATTCAGACCTAAGCCTTCAGGTCTACTTCATTTTGTCTGAATCTGAAACTGCTTTTCATAAGTGACATAGTTTTTGTGAAAGGGTTAAGAAAAAGATAAAGCACTCCAAAATTTGTGCTTGTCCATTACTGGTACTATATGTACACTCTGAATAGTATAGTGCTAATAATACTACAGAAGCCTCCATACTTCCTTTTCCTTCCTGTCCACTCTCTAATGAAAGAAAAGGAAAAGAGAAAATACATGCGATGGCAGGAGGTAGGGAGAGAAGGAGAAAGGAAGGGAGGTGGCCAGTATGGACCGTAGTACAGTCTGTCAGATGTTGCCATGCATTAGAGAAAGCTAAGAAATGATTAAAATGTTTTACATGTGGGTCATATTAAACAAATTAATATGACAAACAAACAGACAAATAAACAAACAATTAAACAAATACAGACAGACAAACAAAACAGACAAATTAAACAGACAAATAAACAAACAATTAAAGAAATACAACCAGAAATTACATTTTTTGATAGAATTGATTATGGCTTCAGAAGGCTTGCCTAATGAGACTGTTGAAAATTGTTTGGCAATACAGTGAATTAATCTAAATAAAAAATAACTGTGTTGGTCTAAAGTATGTATGTATGGCACTGCCATACCCAGTACTGTAGAGAAATATTTAGTGAGTCAAGATTAATTCTAAATCACCTTATATTAGAATTATTTTGCTCCTAATTTCAAGGCAAACACTCTCCTCCGTGCACCATCCTAAGAGTCTTCTTTTGTGCCTTTGGTTCCATATTCATTTTTTTGTCCACACTTAGACACTGTTGTAAAACTTATTAAATGAATATAGCACACTTGCTCAAGGTTTCACTGATGCCGGGTACTGATTATATGATTATGATGCTTAATTTTATGTCTCACCTTGAGCAGTGGAGTGTCCAGACTTTTGTCGAAATATTATTTTGAGTGTGTCTGTGAGGGTGTTTCTGGATGAAACTCTCTCACATTAGGGAGGGCAATCTGTTTACTCACTTTACAAAATCAAGGGACTGTAATAAATTCTTGGAGTTTAACATTATTCTAAGACATTAAACTTATTTGCATAGTATCCTGTCAATAGCGTATTACAAAGGCATTATTACAGGAAGAACTTTAACTATTTTACTGAAATAACTGAAGAAGGAGTATTTAAGGAGACCACAGTATTGTGTTTTGATGCACATCCTGCACTAACACTCAGTTTCAGTCACATAATACGAAAAGGAAGACAAGTTCATTTTGAGCAACGAAAATAATTCAGGCTGTTTATCAGAATATATTTTGTCTGCAAGAGTAAAATACCAGACACGAAACTGTTAATACTTAGTTCAAGAATTTAGGTAATTTAACAGAGACGTTTTCATGTTCAGTTTTTGTGTAGGATTAACCTTTGAATTATATAATTGGTGTTCCTATAGATTATATGGCATCTGTATTTAGGATATAGGAATATACATAACATAATTAAAAGATGTTAAAAATGCCAATCCACTATAATATGGCTCTCCACATTTCAGGAATATGTTTGAAACTTCAAATTCTGAACAATAACCAGGGCTGGGAAGAAGAAAGAAGAAAGTTTAGAAGAAATTTTTTGAGACCTCAAGTACTAGAAATTTAAACATTTTGATGTCTCATAAAAACTCTAGAAAACAATCTTAATTTAAATGTACCTCAAACCTAAACCTGTAATGTTAATTTTATTTATTTCTGTTTATGTGTAATTTTCTATTGTTTTCTTTTATATACTTGCATTTTATTTTTGAATTTTAAATAACTAGCAATTTTCTTAGCTTGGAATCTTTATCTTTTGACTGGCTTGCACAGAAAGATCCATCTCTTGTGTTGGTCCCTCCTTCAGAAGTTAAAACATTCATTTTCTTCTTGTATCAGGGAATTAGCATTACTGGTCATTTAATATCTTCTTTCTACTTTTTCTTGCCTCCCTACAAAAATCTGTATTTCATGTCACTGCCATCTGACTGAATAAACGTAGCCTTGTTCCATGCAACTTTCAAAGAATTAACACATACAAACATGTTCATTTATTACAATTCTACTAATAGAATTGATAAAGATCTTAAGTTAGTTCGACGTTTGAACTGAAAATTGTTTTTAACCAAAATACATGTTTTCACTAGGACATAAGAAGTCCATTCAATAGAATTGGTTGATTTACTAATGTTGTTAAGTTCTCAAGTTCTTCCAGTTAATATTGGCCCATTAATATTTGTTTTCCCTTATTGTACATTTAACTTTCATTAGAAATCATAATTTGTGTGATTTTATACATATAAGTCCTAATAGTATAAAAACATCAGGGAAACTTTATTTTCCTAATACTGTGGATTCTACTTGAAATATGTTTGGTAGAATTTTTGGCAGAATTTCCATTTCTCCACGCTTTGACATTTAACTAAAACTTTTTAATTTCAAAAATGAGAAACTTGTTTGAGTACAGCTCAGCCATACAAATACTTTTATATGCTATCCATTAGGTGCAAGTCATTTTCAAATTATATGTTCATGCTGCTTTTTATTTTATCCCAACATTATAATCTTTACTTTGGAAAGCTTTTATATATATATATATACACATATATATTCATAGATGTGCAAGTACACACACACACAAATATATAAACATATATACACACATATATGTATACCAGTAAACAAATCAATAAGTTAGGTATTGTGTTAATATAAGTTAATTTGAAGCAGTTAGTTTTACCATTGTGTACTTATGTGCCAATCTCAGGAGCTCTGTGCAGCCCTGGGCATCTCCAAATGACAGAATCCCTAAGCAGTTTGAAGGATGGAGCTGCTTTATAAGAAAATTGGAGCAGACTTCAATGACTTCAGTCAGCTGCAGAAAACAAGCTGCACCCAGCAAATTTTCAATAGTATCTTCTTTCAATTGGAGAACACCTAGATGTTTTGAAAAAATAATGATTATATGTCCCATGAAATAAGGCACAAATATGCTAACTAGAAATTTTTCAATTCTCTCATTAGCAGTGCTGTCTTTTGTAATGTACAACAACCACTCAGGAAATAACTTTTTAAGCCACCATGTGCAAGGGAATCTGTATAAACATTAATAAGATGGATGAAGGGAGCCAGTCTAGATTATCAAAAACAACTGTAACAAATGAACAGTGAATACTATCATTACAAAGAGCAAATTGTTATTTCTTTACCATCTTAAACCTGCACTACACATTATTTAAACACATGTCTATATCATGACTCAAGGGGCATTATATAATATTATACAAGAATCATACAATTGGCCAAAGAGGTAGCTGTCATTTGTGTGGAAAAACATCTTGGTAAATAAGATCATTGAGGTTATATGTCTGTTTTTTAAAGTCTCCACTTATTAGCTGATAAGGATGATGTTTCATAAATATTTTGCCCATAATTGACACCTAGACTGTCTCAAAAGAAAGAAAACGTTGCCCAGAGTCTACAAATAAACAATTGCTTATATGGTTACATTTGAAGGTATGAAAAGCAGGTTCTGTTTAATAATATAGGTAAAGACTATCTGTAAAGGACTTTTAAAAAGGAGATGAGAGCTATTTAAGCTATTTCCTGTATACTGATATACTGCAATAAACACATATTTATTTACATATTAAATAACTATTTAAGGTATTTCCTGTGCATTAATATGCTATATTATTTTTGGAACAAGCACTATTGATGAATTATTGCAAATGTTATTTTATTTTGGTAAGTTATATTCCTGTTTGTTTTGGCCAAGCAATATAGGTAAGTTACAATGTGTGATATTTCATTTAGATTATATAAATTATAAACTCTTCCTTTGTAAATTTACCTTTTAAAATTCCTCCATATAGATTCTGTATGGTTGCATAACCATAAAAAAAGAGTAATACATACTGCGAGTTGATCTATATTTGGTTCACCCTCTAAAATATGTTGTAAACAAATCCTGTCCATCAGCACACTTTTCTGTATTGTTCTTGTCCTGGATTTTGAAGGGAGAGCCCTGCCCATATCTTATGAGACCCAGAGAATTATGAACTATTCTTAGATTCAGATCTAAAGATTCACCTGCCATTGACATTGAGACTTGGCCTGGTTATTAAGAATATTTATTGCTTAATGAATGAAACCATAAAACTCCTATAAGTGAACAGCAAAAAAAACAAACAAACTCCTTAATCTTGGAATGCTTTCTTGAATAAGCCACCAAAATACAGACATCCAAAAGTAAAATAAACAAGTGAGATGACATTAAACTAAAGGGCTTTTTCACAACACAGGAAATAAAAATAAATTGAAAAGATGACCTATAGAATGAGAGAAAAATTTCCAAATTATATATCTGATAACTGGTTAATATTCAAAATGTATTAAGGACTCATACAACTCAATAGCAGAAAAGAAAATAATTGAATAAAAAAAGGACAAAGAAACTGAATGGACATTTTCCAAAGAAGACATACAAATGATCCAGTAGGTACATGAAAAGGTACAGGGCATCACTAATCATCAGGGAAATGCAAATCAAACCCATGAGATATCCTCTCACACCTGTTACGATGGCTATTATCAAAAAGACAAGAGATAACCAATGTTGGTGAAGCTTTGGAGAAAAGGGAACCCTTGTACAGTTGGTGGGAATGTAAAGTGGCACAACCATTATGGAACACAGTACGGAGGTTCCTGAATAAATTTTAAAAAATAGAACTAACTCATGATCCAGCAATCCCATTCCTGGGTATATATGCAAAGGAAATGAAATCAGAATCTTCAAGAGATATTTGTACTCTGTGTTTATTCCCGTGTTACTCACCATAGCCAAGATATGGAAGCTAAATGTCCTTTGACAGATGAATGGATAAAGAAACTGTGGTGTGTATATATGTGTATATATATATGTGTGTGTATGTGTACATACACCATAGAATATTATTCGGTCATGAGAAAGATAGAAATCCTAGCATTTGTGGCTACATGGATAAACCTGGAGAACATTATGCTAAGTAAAATAAGCCAGAAATATTTGGACAAATCATGTATGATATCACTTATATGTGGAAGCTTTTAAAAAGTGCTGATTTTATAGAAACAAGTAGATTGGTAGTTGCCAGAGGCTGGGAGGGGAAACAAAAATATATAGGTCAAAGGGTACAAACTCAGTTACAAGGACAATAAGTTCTGAGGATCTGATGTACATCGTGACATGGAAAGATGCTCCATATCACTAATTATGAGGAAAATGTAAATAAAAATCACAATGAGATATCACCTCACACCAGTTAGAATGGCCAGTATTGAAAAGACTAAGAACAACAAATGCTGGCGAGGATGTGGAGAAAGGGACACCATCCTGCACTGCTGGTGGGAATGTAAGCCAGTTCATCCATTGTGGAAAGCAATATGGAGGGTCCTCAAAAACCTAAAAATAGAAATATCATTTGACTCAGAAATTCGACTCCCAGGAATTTATCCAAAGAATATAATTTCTCAGATTCAAAAAGACATATGTGCCCCTATGTTTATTGCAGCACTATTTACAATAGCCAAGATATGGAAGTAACCTAAGTGTCCATCAGTAGATGAATGGCTAAAGAAGAAGTGGTACATATACACAATGGAATACTATGCAGCCATCAGAAAGAAACAAATCCTACCATTTGTGACAATATGGATGGAGCTGGAGGATATTATGCTCAGTGAAATAAGTCAGGCGGAGAAAGACAAATACCAAACGATTTCCCTCATTTGTGGAGTATAAAAATGAAGCAAAACCGAAGGAACAAAACAGCAACAGACTCACAGACTCCAAGAAGTGACTGGCGGTTACCAAAGGAGAGGGGTGGGGAAGGATGGGTGGGGCAGGAGGGAGAAGGAGATTGAGGGGCATAATGTGTGGCACATATGGTGTGGGAGGGATCAGGGGGAAGACAGTGTAGCAACGAGAAGGCAAATGGTGACTCTGTGGCATCTTACTATACTGTTGGGCAGTGACTCCAAAGGGATATGGGGGAGGACATGGTAACACGGTTAAATAAAGTAACCACATTGTTTTCTTATGTGAAACCTTCCTAAGAGTGTGTATCAATAATACCTCAATAAAAAAAATATATATGTATATATATAAAATAATGTACAGTGTGATGTCTACATATAACAACATGGTACTGGTTATTGTATATTTGAAAGTTGTTTGAGAGTATAGCTTAATCATTATCACCATGGAAAGGAGTTAACTATTTGCCAACCATTAATTTTCAAAATTTTGGTAAAGTTTCCACAAAGTACATGCATATCAAATCATTACATTTTATACTTTTAAGTATGTACAATTTTACTTGTCAAATATTCCTCAATAAAATTGGCATGATTGAATGAACAAAGAAATACTTGTTGGCTCCCAACTCATCTTGGGTACCTTTGTTTTATAGTTTGGGTAAATATGGGTAAATATCATTATTTCCAAGAAAGAGACTGACTAAAAATCTAATATAGAATTGGTATATTCCACTTCCCTTCTAAGTTTTACCAATGAGAATGTACGCACACCATGAGAGAGACATATTCTTGTATCACTGTGTTAAAAGAGCTCTATTCTCTCACAGTCAAAAGTTTTTATTGCATATTATTTACCTCTTTCTCTCTTATACTACTGAGTTTAAATCCTGATCCTTCCCCTTACTACCTTAGGATAGTTACTTAACTGGTCTATCCTTCAGTTTTCTCACTGGTAGAGTAGAAATAATAGGACTGTGGGTTATATGATGCAGGGTTATTGTGAGGACTGTATCAGCTAATACATACCAAGCACTTACCTGTGTAAGCATACTGAACTAAGGAATTAAGTGAATTAGGATCAATTCCTTCCACCTTGACCTCTTCTTGAATGGCTTCACGCATATTGATAGTAAACATCACAGCAAAAAAATCGGACATTGCCATAAGAACCAACCTGGAAATAGGAATATTTCATAGGAACTTAAATTAGTCCATAATTTCACTGAAAAGCATGAAATGCAGACAGTAGGTTTGTAACACTGGTAAGTCTGTTTTCAGCAAAAATCTTTCACAGTTCATTAAAGTGTTATGAAATTAGAAAGGTAAACTGAGTTGATTTTCTTTTAGAGGGTTTGTGCTGTTTTCCTTCATCAATTTCTCCCTAGCTTAACTCTTCTAAGTATCACAGGGCGGTGGAGCAAATATGCTACTTCTTTTTCAATACAGGAAGATAAACATTTGTTTTCCTTAGTGTTCCAATTTGTAATCAATGGACTGGCTTTTGTTTATTCATACTTGGCTACACTCAACAAATGTTCTGTTTGCATACGGATACTTACCGATGGGCTGGGATTCGCATGTTTCCAGCAATGAGTATCACGTCACACAGTTTTTTCTCTTTCCAGTAGTTCTCTATTTTATGGAGAGTTTTCTCTGCATGGTTTACAGCACGGAACTCCTCCTCATCTCTGCTGACATCCATTTCTTCAGGGTGTTGTGTGTCTAATCTAAAAGGGGGTGAGAGTGAGAATATGTGAGTGCAAATGTCCCATGGAAATTTAGACACATCAACTACAAGAAATATATTGTATTAAAGTAAAATTGAAATTTGTCCTACAATTTTTAATATTTCACTGTGATTATAACCTAACCTTCCATCAACGTGATGTGTCATGGTTAGTATTCATACGTGGAGTGGAACCATAAGTAGGTATGGACTAGCTGCAGGGCTCCTGGTCACTGTCATATGAACAATCATAAACTTCAATATACCAGCCTTTCTTTGATTTATATTGGTATCACAGTTATGCCAATATACATCAAATTGTGGGCATGACTTAAAATATTTTTCAAAGTTGAAAGGTATCAAAGTACTCATAACTTATGCGAAATCTTTCTTAAAGCATCTCAAGCCTGAGAGTTTGGTTACACTCTACATGTCAATCCCATTAAGACAATGTAGAGCTTTTATCTTTTTTGGGGGGGGGAGGGAAAGATTTGTTAGGCTGCTTTAGAGTCAGGGTCATTTCCTATTTTTTTTTATTTTGGATCATTAATATACAAAAACAGAAAGAACATTATGTTTACTAGGTTACCCCCTTCACCAAGTCCCCCCCACATAGCCCTTCACAGTCACTGTCCATCTGCATAGTAAGATGCTGTAAAATCACTACTTGTCTTCTCTGTGTTGCACAGCCCTCCCCGTGCCCCCCACGCACTATACATGCTAATCGTAATGCCCTCTTTCTTTTTCCCAGCCCTTATCCCTCCCTTCCCACCCATCGTCTCCAGTCCCTTTCCCTTTGGTAATTATTAGTACATTCTTGGGTTTTGTGATTCTGCTGCTGTTTTGTTACTTCAGTTTTCCTTTGTTTTTACACTCCACATATGAATGAAATCATTTGGTACTTGTCCTTCTCCGCCTGGCTTATTTCACTGAGCATAATACTCTCTAGCCCCATCCATGTTGTTGCAAATGATAGGATCTGTTTTTTTCTTATGGCTGTGTAATATTCCATTGTGTATATGTACCACATCTTCTTTATCCATTCATCTACTGACAGACATTTAGGTTGCTGCCATATCTTGGCTATTGTAAACAGTGCAGCAATAAACATAGGGGTGCATGTGTTTTTTTCAAACTGGAGTGCTGCATTCTTAGGGTGAATTCCTAGAAGTGGAATTTCTGGGTCAAATGGTATTTCTATTTTGAGCATTTTGAGGAATCTCCATACTGCTTTCCACAATGGTTGAACTAGTTTACATTCCCACCAGCAGTGTAGGAGGGTTCCCCTTTCTCCACAACCTCGCCAACATTTGTTGTTGTCTTTTCGATGATGGCGATCCTTACTGGTGTGAGGTGATATCTCATTGTGGTTTTAATTTGCATTTCTCTGATGACAAGCGATGTGGAGCATCTTTTCATGTGTCTGTTGGCCATCTGATTTTCTTCTTTAGAGAACTGTCTATTTAGCTCCTCTGCCCATTTTTTAAATGGATTATTTGCTTTTTGTTTGTTGAGGCATGGGAGCTCTTTATATATTTTGGATGTCAATCCTTTATCGGATCTGTCATTTATGAATATGTTCTCCCATACTGTAGGATACCTTTTTGTTCTATTGATGGTGACCTTTGCTGTACAAAAGCTTTTTATCTCGATATAGTCCCACTTGTTCAATTTGGCCTTTGTTTCTCTTGCCCAGGGAGATATGTTCATGAAGAAGTCACTCATGTTTATGTCCATGAGATTGTTGCCTATGTTTTTTTCTAAGAGTTTTATTTTTTCATGACTTACATTCAGGTCTTTGATCCATTTGGTGTTTACTTTTGTATATGGGGTTAGACAGTGATCCAGTTCCATTCTCTTACATGTAGCTGTTCAGTTTTGCCAGCACCATCTGTTGAAGAGACTGTCATTTCCCCATTGTATGTCCATGGCTCCTTTATCATATATTAATTGGCCATATATGTTTCGGTTAATGTCTGGAGTCTCTATTTCGTTCCACTGGTCTGTGGCTCTGTTCTTGTGCCAGTACCAAATTGTCTAGATTACTGTGGCTTTGTAGTAGAGCTTCAAGTTGGGGAGCAAAATCCCCACCATTTTATTCTTTCTTCTCAGGACTGCTTTGGCTATTCGGGGTCTTTGACGGTTCCATATGAATTTTTGAACTATTTGTTCCAGTTCACTGAAGAATGCTGTTGGTAGTTTGATAGGATAGCATCGAATCTGTATATTGCTTTGGGCAGGATGGCCATTTTGACAATATTGATTCTTCCTAGCCACGAGCATGGGATGAGTTTCCATTTGTTAGTGACCTCTTTAATTTCTCATAAGAGTGTCATGTAGTTTTCAGGGTATAGGTCTTCCACTTCCTTGGTTAGGTTTATTTCTAGGTATTTTATTCTTTTGGATGCTATTGTGAATGGAATTGTTTTCCTGAATTCTACTTCTATTAGTTCATTGTTAGTATATAGGAAAGCCACAGATTTCTGTGTGTTAATTTTGTATCCTGCTACTTTGCTGAATTCTGATATTAGTTCTAGTAGTTTTGGAGTGGAGTCTTTGGGGTTTTTTATGTACAATATCACGTCATCTGCAAATAGGGACACTTTGACTTCTTCTTTACCAATCTGGATTCCTTGTATTTCTTTGTTTTATCTGATTGCCATGGCTAGGACCTCCAGTCCCACGTTGAATAACAGTGGGAAGAGTGACCATCCCTCTCTTGTTCCCGATCTCAGAGGAAAAGGTTTGAGACTCTCGCTGTTCAGTATGATGTTATCTGTGGGTTTAACATATATGGCCTTTATTATGTTGAGGTACTTGCCCTCTATGCCCATTTTGTTGAGTTTTTATCATGAATGGATGTTGAATTTTGTCGAATGCTTTTTCAGCATCTGTGGAGATGATCATGTGGTTTTTATCCTTCTTTTTGTTTATGTGGTGGACGATGTTGATGGATTTTCTAATGTTGTACCATCCTTGCATCCCTGGGATGAATCCCACTTGTTCATGGTGTATGATCCTCTGGATGTATTTTTGATTTGCTAATATTTTGTTGAGTATTTTTGCATCTACGTTCATCAGGGATATTGGTCTGTAATTTTCTTTTTTGCTGGTGTCTTTGCCTGGTTTTGGTATTAGGGTGATGTTGGCTTCATAGAATGAGTTTGGGAGTATTTTCTCCTCTTCTATTTTTTGGAAAACTTTAAGGAGAATGGGTTTTATGTCTTCTCTGTATGTCTGATAAAATTCTGAGGTAAATCGATCTGGCCCGGGGGTTTTGTTCTTGGGTAGTTTTTTGATTACCAATTCAATTTCGTTGCTGGTAATTGGTCTGTTTAGATTTTCTGTTTCTTTCTGGGTCAGTCTTAGAAGGCTGTACTTTTCTAGGAAGTTGTCCATTTCTCCTAGGTTTTCCAGCTTGTTAGCATATAGGTTTTCATAGTATTCTCTAATAATTCTTCTTATTTCTGTGGGGTCCATCATGATTTTTCCTTTCATGTTTCTGATTCTGTTGATGTGTGTTAACTCTCTTTTTCTCTAAATAAGTCTGGCTAGAAGTTTACCTATTTTGTTTATTTTCTCGAAGAACCAGCTCTTGGTTTCATTGATTTTTTTTATTGTTTTACTCTACTCAATTTTATTTATTTCTTCTCTGATCTTTATTATGTCCTTCCATCTGCTGACCTTAGGCCTCATTTGTTCTTCTTTTTCAAATTTCGATAATTGTGACATTAGACTATTCATTTGGGATTGTTCTTCCTTCTTTAAATATGCCTGGATTGTTATATACTTTCCTCTTAAGACTGCTTTTGCTGCATCCCACAGAAGTTGAGGCTTTGTGTTATTGCTGTCATTTGTTTCCATATATTGCCGGATCTCCATTTTAATTTGGTCATTGATCCATTGATTATTTAGGAGCATGTTGTTAAGCCTCCATATGTTTGTGAGCCTTTGTGCTTTCTTTGTACAATGTATTACTAGCTTTATACCTTTGTGGTCTGATATGTTGGTTGGTAGGGTTTCAATCTTTTGGAATTTACTGAGGTTCTTTTTGTGACATAGTATGTGGTCTATTCTGGAGGATGTTCCATGTGCACTTGAGAAGAAGGAACAAAACAGCAACAGACTCACAGACTGTTGTTTTTGGATGTAGAGTTCTATACGTGTCTATTAGGTCCATCTGTTCTAGCTTGTTGTTCAGTGCCTCTCTGTCCTTACTTATTTTCTTTCTGGTGGATCTGTCCTTTGGAGTGGGTGGTGTGTTAAAGTCTCCCAAAATGAATGCATTACATTCTATTTCCTCCTTTAATTCTGATAGTATTTGTTTCACATATATTGGTGCTCCTGTATTAGGTGCATATATGTTTATAATGGTTATATCCTCTTGTTGGACTGAGCCCTTTATCATTATGTAATGTCCTTCTTTATCTCTTGTTACTTTCTTTATTTTGAAGTCTATTTTGTCTGATACTAGTATTGCAACACTTGCTTTTCTCTCTCTGTTGTTTGCATGAAATATCTTTTCCCATCCCTTGACTTTTAATCTGTGCATATCATTGGGTTTGAGGTGAGTCTCTTGTAAGCAGCATATAGATGGATCTTGCTTTTTTATCCATTCTGTTACTATGTGTCTTTTGATTGGTGTATTCAGTCCGTTTACATTAGGTTGATTATTGAAAGATATGTACTTATTGCCATTGCAGACTTTAGATTTGTGGTTATCAAAGTTTCAAGGTTAGCTTGTTTACTACCTTACTGTCTGACTTCACTCGCTTATTGAGCTGTTGTAAACACAATCTGATGATTATTTCTTTCCCTTCTTTTTCCTCCTCCTCCATTCTTCATATGTTGGGTGTTTTGTTCTGTGCTCTTTTTAGGAGTGCTCCCATCTAGATATCTCTCTAAGATACCCTGTAGAGGTGGTTTGTGGGAGGCAAATTCCCTTAACTTTTGCTTGTCTGGGAATTGTTTAATCTCTCCTTCATATTTAAATGATAATCGTGCTGGATACAGTATCCTTGGTTCAAGGCCGTTCTGTTTCATTGCATTAATATATCATGCCCTTCTCTTCTGGCCTGTAAGGTTTCTGTTGAGAAGTCTTATGATAGCCTGATGGGTTTTCTTTTGTAGGTGACATTTTTACTCTGTCTGGCTGCCTTTAATACTCTGTCTTTGTCCTTAATCTTTGCCATTTTAATTATTATGTGTCTTGGTGTTGTCCTCTTTGGATCCCATCTCTTGGGATTTCTGTGTGCCTCCGTAGTCTGAGCAACTATTGGGGAAGGTCTCAGCAGTTATTTCTTCTCTCTCTTCTTCCTCTGGTACCCCTATAATGCAGATATTGTTCCTTTTGGATTGGTCACACAGTTCTCTTAATATTGTTTCATTCCTGGAGATCCTTTTATCTCTCTCTGCATCAGCTTCTATGCATTCCTGTTCTCTGGTTTCTATTCCATCAATGGCCTCTTGCATCTTATCCATTCTGCTTATAAATCCTTCCAGAGTTTGTTTCACTTCTGTAATCTCTCTCCGTATGTCTCCCTCCAGACGTCTGTAATCGCCCTCCAGACTTCATCCCTTAACTCTTGCATATTTCTCAGCAGCTCCATTAGCATGTTTATGATTTTTTATTTTGAATTCTTTTTCAGGGAGACTGGTTAGGTCTGCCTCTGCTGATCCTTTCTCAGGTGTAACTATCTTGGACTGGACCAGATTTTTTTTGCCTTTTCATGGTGATAGCAGTGTCTGTAGGCAGGTTGCGGGTGTGTGAGCTCAGAGAAGAAAGCTTTTCCTGCTTACTGGATGCCTTTTCCTTCTCCACAGCCTGTGATGGTTACCTGCACTCCAGGAGCAGCCACCAGATTAGTCCCCTAAGCTGCTGTGGGTGGGGTGTCCGTCAGAGCAGCACGGAGCCCTGTGGGGAGTGGCAGGCACACCAGGTGTGCTCTTCCATGCTAGCGGCGACCCTGCCGGGCAGCTGTGTGGTAGCAGCAGCCTTTGGGTCTGGCCTGGGCGGCTGTGCGTTGGGCTGCGATTCCGTTTGGCTGCTGGGAGCGCACCTACTCCCTCTGGCTCTGATACAGGTACGCGCAGGGTTCTTCCGTGCAGGCTTCTACTGGGCTCTGGCTCCACTGCAACCGGTGCACACGAGCCATGCCTGGGCTGTTTGGTCGCACCGCTGCGGGCTAGCACAAGCCTCTCCTGTGGCACACGGATCTGCTCTTGGTTCCTTCCGGCGCTGCTGTCCCTGGCGTGCACTGCCACTCTCCTGCTATTGTGCCCGTGTGTCGGGGTCCACGCCAGTTGGAGGAATGGCTGGCAGGCTGCTTAGTGCCATGAGGGGCTTCAGAGCTGCACTGCCTCTGTTTAGGGTGTCTACGTTTCCCCGGTATTCCCAGCTGCTGGGACAACTTCGTCCAGCTATGGAGTCCCTGTCTCTTTAAGACTTGCAGAAAGCACTCACTTTTCTTTTGTCTCAGGGGTGGCAGTTGCAGGGACCTGCCCACAGGTTTTGCTTTTCCATTTCTCTAATAGCCAGCACCCCATGCATCTTGTGTCTGCGTTCCGGGTGTGTATTTCTAGAGCTGGTTGTTTAGCAGTCCTGTGCTTTCACTCCCTCCCCGTTCCAACTACTTTCTTCCTGCCGGGTTTTGGGGTGGGGGAGCATTCGGGTCCCGCCTGGCCGCAGCTGGTATCTTACCCCCTTCATGTGATGCTGAGTTCTCGCAGATGTAGATGTATCCTGGCTGTTGTACTGCATCCACTGGTGTCTCTTTTAGGAATAGTTGTATTTATTGTATTTTCATAAATATATATGTTTTGGGGAGATTTCCTCTGAACTACTCACGCTGCCATCTTCCCATGATCCCATCAGCTTCCATCTTTTATTTCTTTTCTCAGCTTTAATGGGATGTAATTCACATACAACATTGAATAATTTAAGGTGTACAATATGGTGATTTGAAAATGTATATATTGTAAATGATTATAATAAGTTAGTTAAAACACCCATTACTTCACATAGTTACCATCTTTTGTGTGTGTGGTAGGAACATTTAAGATATACTCTTTCAGCAATTTTCAAGTGTCCAGTACAGTACTGTTAAGTATATTTACCATGCTGTACATTAGCTCCCCAAAACATACTCATCTTCTATCTGGAAGTTGTACCCTTTGACTATTTAGGCAAATATAGTAACTGTTGAATTTACAATAATGAAAGCTGTTTATATGTCCTTTCAGCATCATACAACAGCAGAATTTAAATACTAACACAAGCACATAGAAGCTTATAATTAGTAGAAACTTAAAAATTTGATGGTTGGATGAACACACTGAAACTTTGTTACCTTTCTTGCTTCCAGGCATCATTTTCCAACTACACAGTTAAGATTAATTTTAAGTTCCCCCACCCGCAATTCAGCCTATGTTTGTTTTTTAATATAATTGATCCAGGGTAGCATTACTCTTTGTTTAGTTCAAATAAATGATTAATCTCTGAATCTTCTTTGGGACTTTAAGTTACTCTACTAATGATATGAATATCCTTAAAATTGCCTGTTACAAAATGAGCCTGTTTTCATCTGTTTTGGAAAGGAACAATCCCTTGGCACCACAGACTAGAAAGCACACAGGTTTCAGTTAACGCACTTGTCCTAATCTTTATTCTGTTCAGGTAATGGTATGATTACACTGAATCAATCAAACACTGAATGTCTAATTATCTTAGATATCCTCACATATACTCCACCATGTATTGGAATGGGCATACTCTAAAGGAGAAATATGTTTTGGGAAGTTATTGCCAGGAAGTAATTTTATTCTCTGAATGTTCTTCAGCCTAATTTGGTTAAGGATACAAAAGTATCTTCAATTTAATCTTGTTACATAAGGAATGAAGTTAGATTTTTATTTGATATCCCTTTTCCTTTTTAATGTAAGCATTTATAACTACAAATTATCTTCTTAGCACTGCTTTCGCTGTATCAAGTATGTTTTGGTTTGCTGAGACTTCATTTTCATTGATTCAAGATATTTTCTAATTACACCTGTCATTTGCATTTTTGTCCTATTAATGGTTTAAGCATGTATTGCAATTTCCACATATTTGGGGATTTCTAATTTTCCTTCTATTGATTTTTGTTTACATGCCATTGCTATCAGGAAAGATATTTTGCGTCATTTAAATGTTTAATGTATTAAGATCTGCAGTCTGAATATGATCTAATCTTGAGAACAACCCACATGCACTTGTGAAAAATCTATGTTTTTCCATTATTTAGTGGATTGTTCTCTGTATGTCTGGTTAGGCCAATTAATCTATAGTATTGCTGAAGTCCTCTGTTTCCTTATTGAAGTTAGGTCTGATTGTTCTTTAGATTTTTTATATTGGGGTATCAATATTATTGTAGTCTCTTCTAATAGTATTGTAGTTCCATCTTATTCTCCCATCAATTCCATCACTGTTTGCTTCATATATTTAGGAGACCTGGTGTTTGTTGCTTCTATCTTTATAATTATTATATCTTATTGATAAATAACCCTTTTATGAGTATAGTCTGCTTTGTCTTTTGTAATAGTTTTTTTACTTATTTTTATTAAGGTATGATTGATATACACTCTTATGAAGGTGTCACATGAAGAACAATGTGGTTACATTTACCCATATTATCAGGTCCCCACCCATACCCTAAAGGAGTCACTGTCCATTAGTGTAGTAAGAAGCCACAGATCCACTATACCCTTTCTCTGTGATACACTGTTTTCCCCGTGATCCCCCACACCATGTGAATGAAACATTATACCCCTAAATCCCCTTCTCCCTCCCTCCTTACCCACCCTCCCACATCCCTCCACTTTGGTAACCAATAGTTCATTCTTGGAGTCTCCAAGTCTGCTGCTATTTTGTTCCTTCAGTTTTGCTTCATTGTTATAGTCCACAAATGAGGGACATCATTTGGCATTTGTCTTTCTTCACCTGGCTTATTTCACTGAGCATAATGCCCTCCAGCTCCATCCATGTGGTTGCAAATGGTAGAATCTGTTTATTTCTTACTGCCGAATAGTATTCCATTGTGTATATGTACCACGTCTTCTTTATCCATTAATCTACTGACAGACACTTAGGTTGCTTCCATATCTTGGCTACTGTAAATACTGCTGCAATAAACATAGGGGTGCATATGTCTTTTTGAATCTGAGAAGTTGTATTCTTTGGGTAAATTACAAACAGTGGGATTCCCAGGTCACATGGTATTTCTACTTTTAGTTTTTGAGGAACCTACATATTGCTTTCCACAATGATTGAACTAGCTTACATTCTCACCAGCAGTGTAGGAGGGTTCTGCTTTCTCTGCATCCTTGCCAGCATTTGTTGTTCTTAGTCTTTTTGATGCTGGCCATCCTTACTGGTGTGAGGTGATATCTCATTGTGGTTTTAATTTGCATTCCCTGATGATTTGTGATGATGAGCATCTTTTCATGTGTCTGTTGGCCATCTGAATTTCTTCTTTGGAGAACTGTCTCTTCATATCTTCTGCCCATTTGTTAATTGGGTTATTTGCTTTTTGGGTGTTGAGGCGTGTAAGTTCTTTATTTATTTTGGATGTTAACCCCTTGTCAGATATGTCATTTACAAATATATTCGCCCATACTGTAGGATTCCTTTTTGTTCTGTTGATGGTGTCCTTTGCTATACAGAAACTTTTTAGTTTGATATACTCCCATGAGTTCATTTTTGCTTTTGTTTCCCTTGCTCGAGGAGTTTCATTCAGGAAGAAGTTGCCCCTACTTATATTTAGGAGATGTTTGCCTATGTTATCTTCTAAGAGTTTTATGGTTTCATGACTTACATTCAAGTCTTTGATCCATTTCGAGTTTACTTTTGTGTATGGGGTTAAACAATAATCCAGTTTCATTCTCTTGCATGTAGCTGTCCAGTTTTGCCAAAACCAGCTGTTGAAGAGGCTGTCATTTCCCCATTCTATATCCATTGCTCCTTTATCATATATTAATTGACCATATATGGTTGGGTTTATATCAGGGCTCTCTAGTCTGTTCCATTGATCTATAGGTCTGTTCTTGTGCCAGTACCAAATTGTCTTGATTACTATGGCTTTGTAGTAGAGCTTGAAGTTGGGGAACATAATGCCCATAGCTTTATTCTTCCTTCTCGGAATTGCTTTGGCTATTCGAGGTCTGTTGTGGTTCCATATGAATTTTAGAACGATTTTTTCCAGTTCATTGAAGAATGCTGTTGGTAATTTGATAGGGATTGCATTGAATCTATAGATTGCTTTAGGCAGGATGGCTATTTTAACAATATTAATTCTTCCTATCCATGAGCATGGGGTGTGTTTCCATTTATTCATATGTTCTTTAATTTCTCTCATGAGTGTCTTGTAGTTTTCAGGGTATAGGTCTTTCACTTCCTTAGTTAGGTTTATTCCTAGGTATTTTATTCTTCTTGATGCAATTGTGGAATTGTTTTCCTGATTTCTCTCTCTGCTAGTTCATTGTTAGTGTATAGGAATGCCACAGATTTCTATATATTAACTTTGTATCCTGCAACTTTGCTGAATTCAGATATTAGATCTAGTAGTTTAGGGGTGGATTCTTTAGGGTTTTCTATGTACAATATGTCATCTGCAAACAGGGACAGTTTGACTTCTTCCTTCCCAATCTGGATGCCTTTTATTTCTCTGTGTTGTCTGATTGCTGTGGCTAGGACCTCCAGTACTATGTTGAATAGAAGTGGGCAAAGTGGGCATCCTTGTCTTTTTCCTGATCTTAAAGGAAAAGCTTTAAGTTTCCTGCTGTTAAGTATGATGTTGGCTGTGGGTCTGTCATATATGGCCCTTATTATTTTGAGGTACTTGCCCTCTGTACCCATATTGTTGGGAGTTTTTATCATGAATGGATGTTGAACTTTGTCAAATGCTTTTTCAGCATCTATGGATATGATCATGTGGTTTTTGTCCTTCTTTTGTTGATGTGGGTGGTGTCTTTGCTTGGCTTTGGTATTAGAGTGATGGTGGCCTCATAGAATGAGTTTGGAACTATGCCCTCTTCTTCTATTCTTTGGAAAACTTTGAGGATGATGGGTGTTAGGTGTTAGGTCTTCACTAAATGTTTGATGAAATTCAGCAATGAAGCCATCTGCTCCAGGGTTTTGTTCTTAGGTAGGATTTGATTACCACTTCAATTTCATTGTTGGTAATTGGTCTGTTCAGATTTTCTCTTTCTTCCTTGGTCAGCCTTTGAAGGTTGTATTTTTCTGGGAAGTTGTTGATTTCTTCTAGGTTATCCAGTTTGTTAGCTTATAATTATTCATAGTATTGTCTAATAATTCTTTGTATTTCTGTGGTGTCCATAGTGATTTTTCCTTTCTCAATTCTGATTCTGTTTATGTGTGTAGACTCTTTTTCTCTTGATAAATCTGGCTAGGGGTTTATTTATTTTGTTTCTTTTCTTGAAGAACAAGCCCTTGCTTTCATTGATTCTTTCTATTGTTTCATTCTTCTCGATTTTATTTATTTCTGCTCTAATCTTTATTATGTCCCTCCTTCTACTGCCTTTGGGCCCTCATTTGTTCTTCTTTTTCTAGTTTCATTAATTTTGAGTTTACATTGCTTATATGGGATTGTTCTTCTTTCCTGAGGTAGGCCTGTGGTGCAATATACTTTCCCCTTAGTACGGTCTTGGCTGCATCCCACAGATTTTGCAGTGTTGAATTATTGTTGTCATTTCTCTCCATGTATTGCTTGATGTGTTTTTATTTGGTCACGGTTCCATTGGTTATAAAGGAGCATGTTGTGAAACCTCCATGTGTTTTTGGGCTTTTTCATTTTCCTTGCATAATTTATTTCTAGTTTCATACCTCTGTGGTCTGAGAAACTGGCTGGTACAATTTCAGTCTTTTTGAATTTATTGAAGCTCTTTTTGTGGCCTAGTATATGATCTATTCTTGAAAATGTTCCATGTGCACTTGAGAAGAATGCGTATTCTGCTGCTTTTGAGTGTAGAGTTCTGCAGATGTCTGTTAGGTCCATCTGTTCCAATGTGTTGTTCAGTGCCTCTGTGTTCTTACTTCATTTCTGTCTAGTTGATCTGTCCTTCAGAGTGAGTGGAGTGTTGAAGTCTCCTAGAATGAATGCATTGCATTCTATTTCCCCTTTTAATTCAGTTAGTATTTGTTTCACATATGTAGGTGCTCCTGTGTTGGTTGCATAGATATTTATAATGGTAATATCTTCTTGTTGGATTGACCCCTTTATCATTACATAATACCCTTTTTGTCTCTTCTGACTTTCTTTGTTTTGAAGTCTATTTTGTCTGATACAAGTACTGTAACTCCTGCTTTTCTCTGTTAGTTGCATGAAATATCTATTTCTGTCCCTTCACTTTTAGTCTGTGTATGTCTTTGGGTTTAAAGTGAGTCTCTTGAAGGCAGCATATAGATGGGTCTTGCTTTTTATCCATTCGGTGACTCTATATCTTTTGATTGGTTCATTCAGTCCATTTACATTAAGGGTGATAATTGATAGGTATGTACTTATTGCCATCCAAGCTTCAGATTCGTGGTTACCAAAGGTTCAAGGTTAACTTTCTTACTACCTAAGAGTCTAACTTAACTCACTTAGTATGCTATTACAAACACAATCTAAAGATTCTTTTCTTTTTCTCCTCCTTTTTCTTACTCCTCCCTTCTTTATATATTAGGTATCTTATTCTCTGCACTCTTTGTCTACCCCTTGATTGACTTTGAGGATAGTTCATTTAATTTTGCATTTGCTTAGTAATTAGCTGTTCTACTTTCTTTACTGTGGTTTTATTACCTCTGGTGACAGCTATTCAACCTCAGGAACACTTCCATCTATTGCAGTCCCTCCAAAAATAGACTGTAGAGATGGTTTGTGGGTGGTAAATTCTCTCAGCTTTTGTTTATCTGGAAATTGTTCAATCCCTCCCTCAAATTTAAACGATAATTGTGCCAGATAAAGTAATCTTGGTTTGAGGCCCATCTGCTTCATTGCATTAAATCCATCATGCCATTCCCTTCTGGCCTATAAGGTTTCTGCTGAGAACTCTGATGATAGCCTAATGGGTTTTCCTTTCTATGTGATCTTATTTCTGTCTCTGGCTGCTTTTAGTAGTCTGTTCTTATCCTTGATCTTTGCCGTTTTAATTGCTATATGTCTTGGTGTTATCTTCCTTGGGTCCCTTGTGTTGGGAGATCTGTGTATCTCCATGGCCTGAGAGACTATCTCCTTCCCCAGACTGGGGAAGTTTTCAGCAATTATCTCCTCAAAGACACTTTCTATCCCTTTTTGTCTCTCCTGCATGTGAACTAGGGTGGGGGAAGGGCTTGGGCCCTGCCGGGCCACAGCGTTGGTACGTTACCCTGTTCCATGAGGTCTGCTCTTTTCTCCAGGTGTATGCAGTCTGGCGCAGTCCTCTTTTCTGTTGCTCTTTCAGGATTAGTTGTATTAATTATATTTTCATAGTATGTGCAGTTTGAGGAGGAAGCCTCTGTCTCACCTCTCATGCCGCCATCTTTAATTCCCCATTAGGGTTTTCTCTCAATGGAATAATAGTTTCATACTCTATTAATGAATATGCTAAAATATTAACCTGACTAGTCCTTTTTCCCATCTCCCCGTTTTGCACCTGATGCCAAATTCTAGAGAGCGGCAGTTAATTGCTAGTTTGGGGTACCTGTGATACACAAATATTTAACCTGGCGATTCTGAAGAGAAACATGTCCTTAGGTAAGTATAATCCAATAAGAAGAGAAATAAATTTTAGGCTTAGTATCTACTCCCATAAATTTCCAAAGGATGTGTAGGAATTAATGAAAAGCCCCTGAAAAGAACTTTTCCTTTGGCCTTTGGTGAATGGCATATGTGAGGCAATTTTATGCATTTGTAAGACACAGCTAGACATTTCTGCCTCCAAAGTACTTTTTTATCCTGAGAGAATTTATCTTCTCCTACAAAGATGCAGAATGGACTGGATAAATTAAAAGATCTGGTATTAGATAGAATAATACATTGACTCAACAAATAATTAGTAGTTGTCTATCTATAGCAAACTTTGTGCTAAGCTCTAGGCAATCATCAGTAAATAATACAGACATAGTCCCTGCTGTCATGAGCTTGTTTTTAGTGGAGAACATGGAGAATAAATAACTTAATAATTTAAAATATGATTGGAGTTTGTATTAAGGACTATGAAGAAAGAAACAGATGCTGTCACAGAAAATAATAGGTAGGGGTTACTTTAAATGGGATGGTTAGCAAAGGCCTCAATGAGGTGAAATTTAAGCGAAGAAGCAAAAGAGAAGATGCCAGGTATGCCATATGAAGTACCTGCAGAAGGAGCAAAAGGCAACTGTGCTGTCAAAGGCACTAAGCAGGAGTGAGCCTGCTGTGTTCCAGGAAATGAAAGACGGCTGCAGCAAAGACACCAAAGGGTGTGGTGGTATAAAGGAAGCGGGAGACACACCAAGCATGGCTTTGCAGGCCACAGACAGGATTTGGGATTTTATCCTAATTGCAATGGAAAACCACTTATAGGCAAGGTGGTAACTTGGTCTGATTAAAAGATCTCTCTACTGTTTGGACAATGGATCAGAAGAGGTTGGGAAAGGAAGCACAGAAGCAGGGAGACCACATAAAAGACCACTGGGACAGTCCAGGCTAGAGATGATAGTGGCTTGGACTATGTTGGTGGCAGCAGAGATGAGAAGCAGTGGCCAGAGTAAAGATAGATGTTTCAGAGTAAAATCCACAGAACTGGTGATGAATTCATTATGGGCAATAAAGAACCAAGGTAATCAAGGAAGCCTTCTAGATTTCTGTCTTGATCAACACAGTAGGTGGTATGCCCATGTACTGTAATGAGAAAGAAGTTCAGGGAATGGGGAAACAGCTATTATGGCAGCACGAGTGGTGGAACACTACAGATGCCCATCATGCTATCATAACAGATGAACTTGGGTGATTACATTGGCCAGAAGCTATGGTCAAAATGTTCATAAACAGTCAGGACTCAGTTTTAAAAATTAGGAAGATTCACTTAACCAGTTTCATCAATGCAATACCAGTAATAAACAGTAACAAATTACCTTTTGATTTGTTTTATATTTTAAAAATCAACATTTTATTTTCTTCTTTGGCTAGGTCAGTAGTTTAGATGTTCTGCAGTTACATAAACATATATTTTTGTTGTTTATTTGTGCTAACACTTACCTTAGAAACGAGTTTCAGTCGGTAGGTAAATCAAATATTTTTCAAAGGTTCACACTCTCTTTAATTTACTAGCTCTGCAACTCTGACTATAATCTATGAAGTCTCACATGATTTAAACCTGGATACTTATGGAGCCTCATGATAACTCAAATATGCTCATGTCCTTCCTAGAAAAGTTCCAGATTTATACAGCCAACAATGGAAGTCACATGTTTCCAGGGAAAGGTCAACAACTTTGGCATTTCCTGCCTGCTATGGTTTGACAGATATTCACTTTTGTTTTTTGTTTTAAACAAAGTTTAAAACAAGATCTCTTTTGAAATAGCTGGTTTACCTCAGGGAAGTGGCAAGATGAGTTTTTTTAAGCATGATTTATTTATTCACTCTTTTTGACCACTACACTTTTTCTCATTCTGTACATGTTTTTAAACTCCTATTACTTTGTCCATCTCAATGAACTTTAACACAAGTTATGGTCAGCATGGTGTCATGGGAAGCAAGGCCTTGGACACAGCACAACTGGTTCCCTATCAGGTACAAATGTAATCTCCATTAGAAAGATGGGAAAACTGAAGGACAAAGAAGTTAAATAAGTTTTCCAAAGTTACACTACGTGTAGTGTAGAGCCAGGATTTCAAGCAGGATTTTCAGCATTTCAAAGTCTGTCTTTGGAGTCCATGGTATTTACAGCTACGCCCTGCTGCCTCGAATTGACTGTTACAATTATTTCTGGTAGGCCCTGAAGTAGAGAGCTCCTGCCCAGTCACATAACATCCCAGAACACAAAATCATGACTTGATCCTCTGCTCAAAGAATGCATGATCTCTGGTCTCATTTTACTGTATTAATCTGCTGCCCATGGAAGTGGAAACACATATATGCAATGTACAATTCTTTAAACCTTTCAGAGTAAAGAAGAGGTTACATTAAATAGTCTAACCATTAGAATGTAATGGAGAGACTTAGATCCTTACAGGTGAACAACTTGGCTGACTTAATTGCTCTTCTGAAATGGCCTGAGACCAAGAACACCAAAGTTAACTGTTAAAGAAAAATCAATATTCAAGGTCAGGCTGCTATAAAAAGGCCAGAAACAAAGATATCAAGGTGATAGTGGATGGTGTCCAAAAGGGATCTGAGATGGCAAACAGGAAATAAAGTCTGGATGTTAACCCCTATTAGATGGGAATAGAGATCTTCAGGGCTTCACATACCCAAATGTAGCTGAGTTTTCCAATCCTTCCAGAAACTCAGGCGCCTTTCCTCCTGAATTCTAACAGAGAGAAAAATCACAACTGAATAACCATCTTTACCTTTAGCCTAGCACCCTTTACACACACACACACACACACACACACACACACACACACACACCACCCTTTATAAATGTTAAAGACGTATATTCCTCCTGAAAATCTGTTCCAAAAAAATTCACAACCACTTAAAAAATCTTTCTAAGAGTCTCAATGGTTATTTTCATACTTGTGTCTTGAACACTTTTAAAGCCTTTGAGACTTTTCTCAATTAATCTGAATATTTTTTTACCTTCCCTCATTCATCAAGCTAAGATGTAAGCTTCTGAGAAACTCAACTAAATAGAAATGCCATAACATGCCAAAATGAAAGACAGGGAAACAACGAAAGAAAAACAGTTTCCATAAACCTCACATGATTTGGCGCACATAGGTCAATAAGAAATAAGTGAATCTTGAAATTTTCCATGTAAATAATGACAAATGTGTGCACTGGGAAAACATTTTAATGTCTAAACTGTTAATTACTATGACTTACATACCTCAACTACCACTCTTCACTGTGGTAATATTACTATTAACTGTTTTTGTAATTCATCATACAGTTCTTCCTTTTTCTTGATTCTAAACTATATCATAATGCTAAATTTAAAAATTTAAAAACACTAAATTCTAACCTTATAGTAAAATATAATTCTCCCAAATTCTGTTTTTCTCTACATTTGTGTGTGTGTGTGCACATGCAAGTGTTTTCATGAGTTCCTAATATTGATTTATTGATTCCCATTTTGAATGCCAATTTTTAAGCATTTACAAGCATTTATGAAAATACATTGTTTCGCCATGATGTAGAGGATCATTGTCTTGAAAAAGAATGTAGCTTTGGTTGTGAATGGAGTTTCTGAAGGCTTGGAGTTGGTGTCCAATTGCTACCTACACTATTCAGGTATTGTTATACTGTCAGGAAGTAAAGAAAAGATAAGCTTCTTTCATACTTCCATTTGTCGGAAACAGGAAAGGCAAACCACAGGAACAAGTACAAAAAATGACCTACACAAAATAAAGCATTGACAATACATAGGAATCACAGTGTAGAGACTGTTTTTTATCTGTTTTCTTCAAGAATGTGTGTAAATGGAGCTGTCATCGATGCCTTTCTGACAAGGTGACCGCTCACTGTCCAAATGTATCTATAACCGAGTTAATAAGTTCCATAGAAATTTATATCTTGATATGGAAAATATTTCCCTCATGAAAATATATTGTTAATTCCCTTAAATGTAATTCCACTGTACAAAACTGCAAGAGTCACAATCTGATATTTTTACATACTCTTGGACTAAAGTTTTTTTAAATATATATGTGTTTTTTATATATAAGCTTTTATTTTCTCTAAATGAGAATTAATAAATCTGCACCATCCCCTGTTATGTCCACTCCCTTCAAAGTGGCTTATGAGCACATTAGCTTAAGAAAAGAGAAAGTAAAAAAGAATTATTAAGGCATATGATGCTACAAACCATAAACCATTTCTAGACTTCTTAAGCAGGGATTTTTAGCACAAGGAGTTTCACTGATAATCTTGTAAGATGCTTCTCCGAGTACTCTCAGGAACAGCTATTACGTGTGAGGCTTTGAGCAAATTACTTTTCAGAATTTCCTTTTTTCCTTTTATAAAGTGGAATAAATGACAGAATTTGTATGAGGGGCAAATGAGAAAATAAATATGAAAACATTTGGTAACTCCAATGCCCCATATGCAATGGCCTAAGCCCTTCCATTGGTAGGAAGAGTTACCACAGAATGCATAAGCTATAGGTGGTTGTTAAAATGGGAAAAGAAAACAAGGGTCATTGACCCACTTGCCCTGTTTCAATTTTAATTAAGAATGAAGTTAAAATTAGAATCTGCTTGCTGTGATTGTTGCTCATTTATCAGATGATTGGTATACAGGACTATGCCTGTCAGGTGGTATCTTACACCTCTGAAGAAGGTAAGACGGGACGTTTGAGATGTAGAAACAGGCTCAGAAGTCATAAACAGGTCGAAGTTATTGCCAGAGCTATGACCACAATAGTAACATATGTTTTATGGTACTAAATGTCTTATAAAACACTAAGATACAATTTGTATTACAAAGGTTCTGTATACCCTTATGACAATTTAAACTTTGTTTCCTTATTCACCTACAAATATTTATTTCTGGGCACTGGATATACAGCAGTGAATAAGATGTATCAGGTCCTGCTCTCGTAGAGCTGACGCTCAAGTCCTAAAAAGCCCGAAATGCCTAAAGTCAAGTCAACAGGTTCCTTGTCATCCTATCATCCATCCCCCAAGATAACTATTGTCAATAACTTGACACCTTTGCTTTCATACCTTTTCTTTTCCTTATACAAGCATATACATGTAGATAGATACTTGATTTGGTTTTATGCAAATGTATGATCATACTATATATGTTATTAACACTGGGTTTATTCACTTCTTACCAAAACATTGAGGACATTCTTTCCAGTATGTACATATAAATCTACCTTATCCTTTTCAGTAGTTTGGTCATATTCCATTGCCACTATACCATATTATTGCCTCATTTCCCTATTGATAGATCTCAAAGGCACTTCAAGTTTTACTATTGGAACTACATGGAAATAAATGCCGTAAGTCAAGTCTCTTTCATAGAGATAACTTATTTCTTCAGGTAAAGTCTCCAGAGTGAGACTCAAAGGGGATGTGAGTTTACAGTTTCAGAAACACTGCTGGATTATTTCCCCAAAATGTTGGCTAATATATGTCCAAGTAACATTGTTACCAATAATTATAACAATATAAGAATCAGAATAGTTAACATTTATTTAAGACTTTTAATGCCAGAAACTATGGCGCACAGTTTGGCATAATCAATTAAAAAATTGTTCTGCAATGTGGAAACATTATCTTCTCCGTATATATAAATGAAGAAATAGAATCAGAAATAAGTTTAACTGGCCTCAGATCACACAACTAGCAAGTGACAGAGCTATTATTTAAACTCATGTAGTTTTGCTTGAGTCCATTTTCTTTCACCAGTTATTTGACATTTTTTATCAACATGATGGAGAAAAAAGTTGTTTTACTGTTGTTTTAATTTTCCTGTTTATTATTATAGGAGTTTAGCGTTTTTGGTGTTTTTTATCTTCATTCTCTCTACTACGAACTGCTTTTTTATATTTCCACCCATTTGACATAGGATTGGTTTTTTATTGATAATAATTTGTAGGTGCCTTTTGAATATTTATTATGATAACTATTTACAATGAAAACACTTTGTTTCTTGTTGCACTCAATTTCTCAAATTCACTTTTCTTTTGACTTCAGTGATGCTGCCTTTTGCCATACACACACATTTTTTAAATCATATTTCTTTCATTTTTGGCTTTTGCAATTCTTATCTTGCCTAAGAAGGTCTCCTCTATCTAAAGAGTATATAAATATGATTTTACATGTCCCTATAGTATTTGATTTGATTTTTAAAGTTGTCTTTAATTCACTGACAATTAGTGCATAAATGGTGTGAGGTTAGTTTCCACTTTTATTTTCTGAAATAATTAGCCAGTTATCCCCAAACAATTCTTTCAATACACAGGCATTTTCTATATGCCCTTTTAATAAATATGTAACTCTCTTCTCTCTTTTTCACCTGTGCTTTCAGATTCTGATATGGCATTGCCCATCCACTCCCACCCTCCCTGGGTCTGGCTGAATATTACTCTTTTCTTTTTCCTTGCATTTTTTTTTTGGTATCATTAATCTACAGTTGTATGAGGAACATTATGTTTACTAGACTCCCCCCATCACCAAGTCCACCCCACAATACCCCGTTACAGTCACTGTCCATTAGCGTAGGAATACTACTCTTCTAATATGAATAAAGATGACACTATAATACTTGTAATTTGAAGTGTCATGGACAAGGGGAGAGGAAAATCATATTTTAGGTCCAGAGACCACAGTACCTCTTCTTCATCTGTAAGGGAAGAGCCTTCTCTTCCCTGTCTTCTCAAACCTTTAACCTTGTAATTGGTTGAGTTCTTTGGAAGCTCATTCTAATGATATTTGAAGGCCAACAGAAGAAAATTAAAAATCTGCCTCAAGAAACGTAAGAACTGTAAGATATCTTTATTTCACAAATCTCCTAAAATTTCTAAATGCATCTGTTATAGAAACTAAAAATACTTGTGTTCTAAGTAGAAAGACTTGCTTAACAGGACATACTAAAATAAAAGAGGAACTATTTCACCTTTGTAGGTAAGCTTCCCACATTGTAGTGAGAACAGTGATGAAAATTTTCTTCACCCTATGGTGTCTGAAGCCCGCTACATTTGTTTTAATTTCTACTCTCTAGCACTTCTCTGTATCAACAAAATTTAGCAATTATTAGCACTTCTGTTTCTTATGGTATGAGTAGAATGCCTCAGGAAAAATGTGAAAGTTATTCAAAACAGCTAGTGGTCTAAAAAGAAACAGCCTATCTATATAGACGTTAAAGAGAGAACCAAACAAACACCTCACAAGCAAGCTGTAGAGGCTTACTTATATCTGCATTTGAGAATTTTAGCTATAAGTATTTTAACTGATTTTAAGGAAACCTTTAGACAAACTAAACAATTACCAACTTTATAATATGACTCGTCCATGTATTTCATCTTATACAAATAGAGTTTTAAAGTAGATTTAATTTTCTACATTTAGGGGAACAGTAAAGGCAATCATTCATCCACCGACGCCACTTGCAACCACGTTTAAAAATATTTTTAAGAATATTATCTTGGCCAAGCAGTTTTTGGTATAGCAATATCATCATATATATAAAGAGATTCAGGGTAGAGCAAAGTAATTTTCTTCCCGTTCTCATTTTTTCCTGCTGGAATTATTACAGGCATTTTAAAAGCTAACTTTCGAGGAGATTTTGTGAAATTCCCAAGATAAGTAGTTTTCTGAGGGAATTTTTCTAAGAAACCACAGAAAAACAAAAGGTAAACAAAAAGAAGCAAAAATCCAGTCACACATTCATGACATTTTTCTCTGTGAGGAATATAGCTAAACTTTAATTACGTATTTCTAGCTTGATACAATTACCAAGAACAGGCAGATTTTAGGCATCAAATAGTTTTAATTTTATCTGTAACGAATTCTCCATCTTGTAGGTTTAGTTTCGGGAAAATTCTCCTCAGACATTGGTGTCTGTCCTGACCTGGTGTACCTTATGTGAAGTTTTTCTTAATTTGGTTTCAGGATTCCTCCGTAGACCGCAAATGTCACAAAAAGGTTTTGCGTGTATTCCTTTAACCCTCTATAAAAAGATTTACGCCCATCAATCTCCTCAGAAACTGAAGTGTGGATCGGCACCTGCCTTTCGTCGACCTACTAGGACTTACACTAAGGAAGCGGTAAAAATCAGCTCAAGTCTTTATTATGTATCAGTTCATTCCTCCCCCTCCCCCTGGTATCATCAACTATTGCCAAGAGAGGAAGGATTTTTATCTTAGTTAAACCAATAAATTATATTTTTACTTTCCCTCTTACCAGTGACAGAGCCGCCTTTTGGCCGTTAGGAGCCGGCTAGAAATGCCCCTTCAGCTCGTTTCCGGTCCTAGCCTATTCTCATTGGTCAATAAAATTTGATTGGCATAAGCTAGACCCAATTATGGCCCAGTCTGTGTTAACCTCTTCCCAGTCTGGAGAATTCATTACTTCACTAACTGCAGATAGGGTGACCTCACGAAATACGGGGCAGGAGATTAAATTTAAACAGTGGATAACTCTTTAGTCATCAGCACATCTCATGAAATATTTTAGATATGTTAAGCTAAAAATATTATGCATTGTTATTCTGAGATGCAAATTTACTTATCACGTATTTGCTATTCACTCTGTGGCAATACTGTTTGCACAGAATCTGTCTTTATGAAAATCTATACTTCATTTTACAATTTCCTAGTGCTTCACTAATGAGTATATATAATTGCAGCCTATATAATTCAGGAGAGGGACGTGACTCTCTCAGTGTGGGTTTACCTGCTATCATAATGACCCTTCCCGCTACCTCCTTGTCAAGCCGGCAATTGCTTTTATCACAAGCAAGAATAAAAAAGAACAGAGAGATAAAGGGGGTAGAGGCTCTAAACGTTGTATTCAAATCACCTTCACTAAACATAGAGAAAAGCAAATTAATATCTCTGAAGATGTTTTAAATGCACTGAGGGATTTTTCTTTTCATTTCTAATAACAAAGGCCTTAAGGAGGGTAAAAGACGCAGACAAAGCCCCATATTTTGGGGGGCAAAGGATCCTAAGGCCAAATTGCAGGACAAAATCCACCCAGGGTCTAGCAAATGGTAAACACAAATAAAATTTAAGTTTTATTTTGATTCTAGTAAATGTTAAAGAGAACTCTTCATTTGCATATCTATTTTAAAATAATTTATCAACCTGACCTACCTATTTACTGTAATTGCTTTTATATAGAAAAACTTTAGTGACAGATTTGTGGCCACATATATGTGATCTTAAAACAAAGCTGTGGAGGATGCAAAGGCAATTGAGCCAGTTTTACATATTCAGGAAGGTAAGCATTAGGTCAATTGATCTAACCTACGTCATAACACTAAGAGACTGAAGGTTGCCCCAGAAGGACAAATCAGGTGCTCTTTTTGGTACAGTATTTTTATCTTGAAACTAACAGGTGTGCCTAATTTGGCTCACTGTAGACGTTACTAAGTAGCATTTCCAAAGACCGGCTTGGGGAGTTCTCCTCATCCCACCAGTCTTCCAGAGTTGTTCTAAGTAAATAATCTCAATAGAAATAGTTTGCCCTCCAAATGCAGTTTGAAGAAAACTTCCTTAGTCCCCTTCAGCCCATTATCTTACTTAGATATTTTGTTCTTTCTCCATCCGAAATATAACCCAGATATGTCAAAATTACAGTTAGTCACAATTCTGTAAAAAATTCTGAACTTGAAGGAACTGCATACAGAGATATTGAAAACACACTGTGATTAATATAAAATCCAGATGCCATATTCATGTTCATTTTAACATTTTGGAACTTGGAATGTATTGGGATGGAGAAGATGACAAGTGAACACCACAAAGTCAGAATTTCAAAATGAAAGCAGGATCCACAGAGGACCAGTGCAAAACCACTTCTTTTAACCATATGTAAAAGACTGAAAATTATATATGTTTTAAAATTTGTTTTGTATATAGTTAGATGAATAAGTTAACTGTTAAGTTTATTTTATAAATTTTTTTATTCCTCTGCCACAGGCACATATATTATTTTATAATATATTGGGATTTTATATAAACAAGCAAAAGAATCACATCAGTCATTTTAAAATAGATTTCACTACTGTAAGGACACAACTAACAATCACACTGATGATTCTGATGGAAATAATGGTCAGACCAGGTAAGCAACACCCTATACAGAACAGTGCCGGAATGAAGTATATGTTTTACTTTTAAATTCACTATATTTTATATATCTGCTAAAGTATATTTTCAGAAATTGGAAAAACATAACTCACAAATAGAAAGTGAACATTAGTCAAAAATTGTATTTAATACATTCGTTAATGAAAGGACAAGTAATGTATTCAGACTGGTTCAAAGGAGAACTTAAAGAGAGTTGGTAGAAATACTGACATAAATTTGTCAATGTATATAAAATGGGTTTATATCTTGTAAAAGAATGAAATGTATTATGTGGGCTTATTTTTTTTTCCAAGTGGCAATCAAATGTACTATTACTGGACAGAATACACTTGCACAACTTAAATAAAAAATTATCTGTATTTCTACCAGTTGACAACAAGGTAAATTCTACCTCTACAAAATAGGAAATAACCTAGTGAATATAAAATCATCAAATTTAAACTCGTCTTTATTTCAATTTTTTTATTGAAATATAGGTAATACACTGTATGTATTGGTTTCAGTCATAAAACCTAGTGATTCAACAATTACATACATTACTAAATGCTCACCATGATAAGTGTACTTCCCATCCGTCAACATACAAAGAAATCACAATATTATGACTATATTCCCTGTGCTATAGACTTCCATTCATGTGAATAATTTATTTTATGATTTGCAGTTTGCACCTCTTTACCCCCTTCACCTATTTCACCCACCACCCCCATCCCCCTCCCTATGACACCCAACAGTCTGTTCTCCATGTGTATGAATCTATTTCTGTAAGACTTTTAAATGAAATAATGCCCAGAGGATTTGCTAGGTAGTGCCTAGGACACTTGGGAATTTATTCTGTCCAGTTTTAAGTATAGTAAAACTTTTTAAACACTTCATTTGCTTAAATTTTATTAGTCTTTTCTATATATCTGACTATAATGTTTCATTATAAATGTATCTTATATCTCTGTTAATGCATTGGTAATACTCTTAATCGCTATGGAGTGAATGTGTGTGTCCCCTCAAAATTCATGTTGAAGCCCTAATCCTCAAGGTAATGGCATTTAGAGGTGGGACCTTCAGGAGACAATCAGGTTTAGATGAGGTCATAAGGATGGAACCCCCACAATGGGATTAGTGGCCTTACAAGAAGAGGAAAACACCAGAACCCACTGTCTCTCCATTATGTGAGGATATAACAAGAATACTATCTGTAAAGCAGAAAGAGGGTTCTTAACAGATACTGAATCTATTGACACCTTGATTGTCGATTTTCCAGCTTTCAGAATTATGAGAAATAAATATATGTTGTTTAAGCCACCTAGTCTATGGTAATTTGTTGTCGCAGCTCCAGCAGATGAAAAGAAATTTCAGCTCAAACAATGCCTAAAATATAAACATTATTTTTGAAACATTTGTATCTACATTACATCAATCTTTTCTTTTTTCCTAGGGGTAAAAAGATGCTTTGGGTATGGACTCATCTGTTTTGATGGTAATATTCCACAAAAATTGAAATAAACTGAAAAGAAATGAACACATATTCACTTAGGTTGTTGAACAAAAGCAAACATCAGCCTTGTCTTCATTCAATATTGCTGGTACTCTCACCAGTGTGGTTTTTCCCTTTTTTATACTATGTTTAAAAACAGGTCTTAGTAGATTTTTGTGCTTAGCTCTGGACTGTGACAAGACTTCACCCAGGCCATACTATTACTCTTTGGCATACATGTAGCATACAGTTAGCCATCCAATACATTGTGGCTGAAAATTGCTAGCTGTTATATTTTTCAAACGATCTTGTTGGTATCGGTGTTGTCCATCAGTTGGCATGACTTCCCATAACATGGCCACTATAAAAGTTCCCTAATTTAAAAAAACACATCAAAAAGGGAGCTACACTTATGGAAATAAACTATTATGATAATGTCTCCTTTTTAACTTTACTCCATAAAGCACACTATGACCTTCACCATAGAGAACTTACAAAATAAGTAAATTAGCAACCAATAGTTGAGACTTTCAAATGCAAGGCATTACACATGATAAGCCTGTTTAGGACAAACACCTAAAAGCATGGAGTTAGGAGAGGGAATTTTTACTTTCAGAAAGAGAAAGGCAAAAAACAAATTTTAAGGGCCAAGCAATACAATAAGGCATATTTTTTCTCATAGATCTGAAGAGAATCTCAAATGTACAGTTGAAGATTCAGTATTTAGTATTTTAGTGCAACAGAGATACTTTCAAATTATCAGTGCTAATGCACAACATAAAGGGAACCGAAAATTTTTTATTTAATTTTTGCATTTCATTAATCATTTTCAACCGCACTCTTTGGTTAAATTCTACAAGAAAGAGCTAATACCATGAAGTTAACAAAGAATATTTAACTTTGCACAAGAGAAGATCCTTATGGTTGACGGGGAAGATGGACAATCATTCAATTACTATTATTCTTAATATCATGTCCTCCTCCTCTTCAACTCTCTTAAAATTTTTGGTCTTAAACGTTCTTTAAAAATTATAGTGTACCCCTTCTATTCAACATAGTACTGGAAATTCTAACCAGAGCAATTATTCAAGAAAAAGAAATAAAAGGCATTCAAAATGGGAAGGAAGAAATAAAATTAATTTGTTCACAGTTATAATAATCTTTTATGCAGAAATCTCTAAAGATACCACAAAAACTGATAGAATTAAGACAGATTCGGCAAAGATGAAGGATTCAAAACCAGTATGCAAAGTCTATACACTAACAATGAACGATTACAAAAGGAAATTGAGAAAAAATTCCATTAACAATAGTATCAAAAATAATAAAATACTTAAGTGTTAATTTAACCAAAGAGATGAAGGATTTATACACTGAAAACTACAGAATGTTGACAGAAATCAAACAAAACATAAATAAATGGAAAGATATGCCTGTCTATGTATTGGAAGACTTCCTTACAATGTCAGTGCAACCCAAAGTAATCTATACATCCACATCAAAATCCCAAAGACGTTTTCTTGTAGAAATAGAAACATTCATCCTAAAATTCATATGGAATCTCAAGAGACCCCAGGTAGACCGAACAAAGTTGGAGGTCTCACTTTCTGATTTGCTGGTTGTCATTGTGGGCACACAAGAGTGGAGGCCAGTGTTGGAAGCTAGGCCAGGAGTGTACAGGTGAACCGCTGGAGGGGCCAGCTCCAGGTGAGCCCAGTGGTGCAGACCAGTAACCCAAGACAGGGCTGGAATCAGGCTCACAAGGGGTTGCATGGGCCCTGGCTATTTTCATGCAGTTCTGTGGCTACAAGGTCTCTCCACAGGTGTGTATACGTACAGCAATGCAGACTGGTGATGGGGGTGAAGTTGGAGGCATGCAGGTGGACAGATGGGGAATTAGTTGAACATAAGTCCAGTGGTGCAGGCCAGTGATGGGAGACAGGCCCTAACCCAAGCCCACAGCAGCTGTGGGAGACTGGGCAAGCAGTGTACACATCCTTGGGTGAATGATCTTGCCCCGGGTACGGACATGGATGGGCATTAGGAGGTGTCATGCAAGTGTACAGCTGGAAGGGCTGGCCCTGAGAGCATGCATGGTGGGGGAGTTAGCTGTGACGACCTAGGCTATTCTCTTGCACTTGCTCAGCTGCAGAGAACTGGGCAGGCTGCCAGTAAGGGTCCTTGGGCTTCAGTGGGGGGTGGGAAGGGAGGGAGTGGGCAGGAACTCAGGCAGCTGGCATCAGCAAACACAAATACCTGTGGGGCAAAAACAGATGAAATCTGCAGGGCATCCACAGCAGCTGTGCTGGCCATTGGTCTCAGTGGTGAAAGTTTCTGGGGTTGTCCGCATAATACGTGACTGGGAACTGGTCACCTCCAGTGGGGGCTGGTACTGAAAGTTCCTGGTTTTTTTTCCTTGTTCCTAGCCATCCGTCTGTGTCTCTGCTTTGCCAGTGTCTGGGTGAGGTGAAATCAAAGTACATCCTTTGTGGAGTGCCCCCCAAAACTGGAGAAGTGGTCACTCTCCCTGCTCTCCCTATTCCAATGAAGGTAACACTTCCTGGTTTGAGAATTCCCTTGCAGTGCAGGGTAAGGCTGGCTTGGAAGAGGCAAAATAACACTGTTCTTCCTTCCCTTTTAGTACAGTTGTTTTCAAGGCTTTTCGTTCCACTGTATCACTGAAGTTTCATAAGTGGACTTCATAGTTCTTTCAGACTTGTTTTGTTCATGGATACATGTCTAAATGTTGATCTTTGGGGGAGCGGGATGGAGGCTGGGGGTCTCCTACTCGGCCATCTTTGTGACATCATTTTGATTCTTAATGAAATTTTATTCAGCTTTTTCTAAACTTTTGGGATTGTGGTGATCTCTTCAGATGTTATGGTGAATATTTCGCAAACTTACATTTTTGCCTTGTTCTTAGAATTATTTTGAGTAAAAGAAGACAGCTGTTAAACAGATAATAAAATGAGTTCTTTAATTTGAAATATAGGAAAAACCTCCATAATGGTAGAGAAAACACAGCTCTTAACACTATGTAAACATGCTTCAACTTTGCAACTTATTTCCAGAGAGAAATAATACTTTAAGAGTGGAAAAGTTCCACTTTGACACTTTCTAAATAGGCTTTGTGTAATGCAATTTTTAAAACATGTAGCTGTCATCTACATTGATGCCATCAAGGCCAATCGTTTACTGATAGAATGACTTTAAACCATGTATATAATGAACAACATGATTCGAAGGTACACTCCACAGTACTCAAGATATCAAACAATATATAGTCTACATTTTCATGGACTTGATACTAGCTATTTCATATGGAATAGCAAATCTCTCAAACAAAAGCAAAGGTACTTTTCTGGATAATTTATGAATATCATTGTATATTGTTAATAGTAATTGAATTGTTTCCTCACTGTCCATTATTCATGCAGTTTTCCTGACCCTATGAGAAGGAAAATCAGAACTTAATTATTACAGCAGAGTGAGCTATTCACCTTGGAATAACTCTGTGAGATCCACTATGAGATGCAATTAATCACAAATTGATGTTTGTGTGCTTTGATGAACTGAATTTATTGAGCCTTGACACATTTTTCCCTTCATAAATGGAAAACTAGAAGTGTATACTCCTGGAGAATCAAGGCTGGACCCTAGAAATTAAATAGGATTTTGTATTATGGTTGCCATGGAGGTTGATTAAGCACTCAGAGTCTGTGCTTCTGTGTCATGAATGGCCTCTGGAAAGAAGTTTGCCTTCTCTTTTAAACCATCTGAATAAAACTTTGCTTGGGAGAGTCAAAGGTTTGATTTAGTCATTCTGACTTTAAAAGATAAACTATGCTTCTCTCAAGCTTTGCTACTTTCTTATAGCTTGTCCTTCCCTTGCTTTTCTCCTTTCAACATCATATAAAAGGGATCATGCTGGGGCCTCCTCTTGAAGAAGCCAGCCACCTGCTGTTACTGATCTAGGGTGACTGTGGATAAAATGAAAGTTCCTGAGGCCAGGATTCTCACCTGGCCCTGGTTGACTAGCTCACAGTACACGTGTGGGCAATCCATTGCTACTGACTCCATATAGAGCTCCGCCCAGTGCTCTGGGTGACACGAATACATGGGGTGTAAGTTGTTTGACATTAGTCATGGAAATGACTTTCTGGATTTGACATAAAAAGCAAAGGCAACAAAAGCAAAAATAAACAAGTTGGACTACATCAAACAAAAGGCTTCTGCACAGCAAAGAAAACCAACAACAAAATGAGAAAGGTGCCTACAAAATGGGAGAAAATATTTGCAAATTACATATTTGGATGATGGGTTAAATCCAAAACATGAAGAACTCATATAATTCAATAGGAAAAAAAACAATCTGATTAAAAAACAGGTGGAACTGAATAGACGCTTTCCAATGAGAACATACTAGTGGCAAACAGGTATGTGAAAATATGCTCAATATCACTAATCACGAAAAAGCAAATCAAAACCAGAATGAGATATTACTTCAAACTGTTAGAGTGATACATCCAGAACACAGGAGACAACAAATGTTGGTGTGCATGTGGAGAAAATAGAACCTTATACACTGTCAGTGGGAATGTGAATTGGTGCAGTCATTATGGAAACATTTTGAGGTTCCTCAAAAATTTTAATATATCACTATGATATGACCCAGCAATCCCACTTTCAATACATATTTAAAGTAAATTAAATCAGGATATTGAAGATAGAGCTGCACTCCCATGTTCACTGCAACATTATTCACTATAGCCTGGGTTTATCTTGGGAAACAACCTAAGCATCTATCATGGATAAATAGATAAAAACGGATGTGGTTTATATACACAATGGAATATTATTCAACCATGAGAAAAGCGTATATTCTGTTATTTGTGACAGCATACATGGACCTTGAGCACATTATGCTAAATAAAATAAGTCACAAAAAGAAACTACTTATCGCTTGAAAACATGACCTCACTTGTGTGTGGAATATAAAAAAGTCAAGCCTATGCAAAACGCAAAAATAAACGGTAGTGACCATGGGTGGGGGTAGAGAGGATAAGACTGATGTTGTTTAATGTTACAAACTGGAAACAAGTAGTAAATAAGCCATAGAGTTCTAACGTACAGTATACTAAATATGGACAATAATAATGTACTATACTTATCTAATGTGATTATTATTGCTACAAGGGAAAACAATATATAAATATACCAAAGTAGCTCACCGTAGACCATAAATTTACACGGTGTTAAATGTCAAATATGTTCAGTAAAGAAAAGAATTAAGAAAGGAAAAAGAAAGTGGTTGTGAATAAACACCCAATCAAATTCACCTTATTACCCAAGATTTAATAATAATAATAACAACATCAATGACAATAAAAAATAAAAACAAATAATGCTATCTTTCTTGACATAAGTCAAGTATTATTTTAATCACTTTGTATACATTAACTTAATAAAGGTGCAAGAAAAAGAACTGGCTCTAATTGGGGGAAACAAGAACAAGTTTTGGATTTCTTGTTTTTTGGTGACCTCAATCAAGTTTGTAGTTGTGGATGCCATTTCTTCTTAAAGAATTCCAAGCGGATTTTTTGCTTTTGCGATGGCTCCATGTATCTGCACATGTAATTCTCTCCGGACATGGTTATTTCTGGATAGGTGACCAGGATCCAGAAGTATTCTCTATGCATCATGTCACTTTGTCAGCTATGTAGGTGACCCCTTTCTTTCCTCTTTATATCATTCCCTCAAAAACAATTCCCTTTCTTGAAAGAAAAGTCCTCATTGGGGCGGGAATGCTATGGATGCATTAGAAATTGAGTTTCCCTCTTCAAATGTCCAAATTACCAAGGTTCATTTGAAGGAGTAATAGACCAGCTATGGCACCAGGTTGCATTCTTGTTCAGAAACATACAGAAGGCAAAAATCTGCTCATTCATTTGTTAAACATATCTCCAGGGTTTGGGGGAAAGATAATGAAGGGATCTCTGTGATGGATATAATTCATGTGCTCTAATAAATATACTGAATAGAAGTAAGGATTTCTGAAAGCATTCAAAATCTATGTTACTATTTCCATAGCTCATAATATTTTCTCTCTCTCCTCTCTCTCCTCTATCTATCTTGTGTTTAGGCAGACACACAGATAGCCAGATATCTATTTAGAATACATACTTAAAATATTTATGATGGGATGATACTGTAATTATGGTTTCTCAGAATTTTGCTTGTACTACAAATCTACTTTTGAAAAATCATGCAAACCAACAGGTTAAGGCTTCATAGTCATCATTTTCTTTCAGTGGAGAAGGGGAAATGTGACACATTATTGGAAAAATCAAAATGTCTGCCCTATGCCTTCACATTTTCTTAGAACATTTAACCCTCTTCACATACAGGAATCCCTGCTTCTGATAGCTGATCACCCGACTCACATTCATCTCATAGTTGCCAAAGTAAAATTGATAGTTAGGTCATGGCAACCATTCATGCCCTCAAATTGGCGAAACTGCAGTGGATTCTATATGTAGTCACATCAGATCCCGAACACTTCTGGTTGATACTTCAATATTAACACTCCTAAGTCTTGAGAACTGCTTATGTACAAGTCTAGAGGTGAGAAAGAGCAGGGCATTTTTTGAGGAAATTATGAGAAGTTGGGATGGTTGGAGACTAGCTCATTTGACTGTAATGGAAGACTAGATTTAAAGTGAAATTGGGACATTGTCTTTCAAATGTAATTTATTTGCAAAACCATTAACATTTGAAGATGCATCCTTGATTATATTACTGTTTGAGGCTGCCTCTAAATAGGGGGAGTCAGCTGGTGCAAATAACCAAGGATTTGGCATCAGACCAAGGGATCTGAGTTCCCTTAGGAAAACCTCTTATTAGCAAAAATAGGGCATTAATATTTATTTCACAAGGATGTTTAAAGACCATATTATATTCATTGTTTTATCTCCAGTGCCTGGTACATACATAGGTATTCTGCAAATGTAAGGTGAATAAATATTTGTTTCCTTTCCTTCCCTTGCTGCTCTAATTGATTTCTAGAGAAAAAGTGAGAGAGAAAATATTTTTAAAGCTGCTGATAACATATTTTCAGTTACACTGAAAAATCCAAGGTCCTTTGATTGCATAAGTGTGATAAATTCCATACATATGCCTTTGGATATTAAATGTTTTGGAAACCTGATGACCTTGTAAATGACACCTTATGTCTAAGATAACTGCTAATAAGAATAAAGCCCCATCTAGATTTTAATAGCAGTGTTTGTCCAGTTTTGATATCTGCAGACTGGGAGGTCTCAGATATTTCATTCCTTATTTATTTGGGCCATTTCTTCACTTAGTTTTAGTCTCACAGTTGTGTGGATGGGATATGCCTATGTCCTTGAATGACAGTATCAGTCCGCTATGTTGTCCTGTTTTTCCTACATATTTTGACAACAGGAATGTTGTTCAATAAAACACCAACAAAAAAATTGGATTCATGTGTAATGTTTTTAGCTATATATACTTAGAACATTTGAGTTGTACTTTAAATGATTATATTTAAATAATGTTCACTTTATAATTATATATGATTATAATTTATCATTTAGAGAATGCTCTTTCATCCTCAAAATATCTGAATAAAATTAGGAAGGTATATCATAAATTCTCTAAGAACGAATTTGATAGATGAAAAAGATAAAATCACCATGGAGAAGTCCACAAAAATCGCTGCCTTCTAATAATAGGAAAACCTTTCCCAATGCTTAGAATTGCACCGAAACTACAAAGCAATGAGCTGTTGCTTTAGTCAGGCTATTTCCCACAAATAGTACTGATGAGTGAGCTACCTATGAGGATTCTATTTTCATGGAATTTGTATTGCAAGGGCATTACTACTGCAGCTTAGAATTCACTTTTTCAAACAAAATATTTTTAGTCAGCTTGCACGTTTATGTGCCTAGGTTCAATACAAGGTCACTCACACACACACACACACACACACACACACACATAATATTTTTTTTATTTTATTCACTAAAGTATATAAATAAGGCCTAAGGAAGAATACTGTAGTGACAACCTCCAAAATACTCCAAATGGAGTTCCTAGGAAGGTAAATATCTGTGTTTAAGTTTATGTCATAATCTAAGTAGCTCAGGCAACCCAGACAACGTGCCTACAGAGTTTGCCCTGATAAATCACATTGTTAATTAATATTTCTCAATTAATAATATACCAAATAAGATATATGGATATAAAGCAACATGAGATTACAATTTCCTTTGAAGAGAAGAGATTTAGTGGAATCACAGGGGAAGAAAAAAGGCCAAGTGGATTGAGGAAAAAATGATATTTGAAGGAGTAGAAATGACAGTTTTGATTATTTTCTCATTAATTTTGCCTTGAAAGGGAAGACAGAGTGGGAGAATAAGTCTGCATCTCACACACCTTTGTATCTCAATTCATTGCCCAATTTGTAAGGAGTAATCAATAAATCCGTATTAATTTACCCCTAATGGAAATTAAATGGACTTTTAAAATCTATTAACAGCAATTACATTTACTCAGCAGACTATGTTCCCAAAAGGTAAATAAAGTAGCCCTGTCCTAAGTAGTCAGCTGGGAGAGTGTAGGGATCAGTGACCCACAGCTCTTAGATAAACTACATTTTACACACATATAGCCCATCAAGGTAATTGAAACTAAAGACAGATCTTTATCAGAAACATTACAATTAAGGACTTAATGGTCTTTCTTAATTTACTGCAAAACTGCTTGACTAGGTGAAATTCTGCCAAAATAGTTTTGGTCTCCTCAAATATCCCCAGAAATTTGTTTTTAAAAAGATGTGGGGTGAGAATTTGATCCACTGACCAACAATTTTTTTACCTATAAAAATCTCCATGGAGTAGGATCAAAACCCAAATTTGCAAATAAAATGAGAAGGAAATGTTTAGGAAGCGTGTCTCATTAATTTCTTCCAACCCATAAGTTATGTTTTATTACTGCCACCACAACTTACACTTCTTCAGAGTTGCCTGTAAACCTCCAGAAGGTGGTAAGTGCTCAAGATTATTCCAAAATTTTAGAGAAATTTTAGTTTTCATGTTATTAAGCTATTTAAGAGGTATCTGTTTAAAAGTATTAATTTAATACTGAATTTAATTCGATTTAAAATGGATATAATTTTAAGTATCTGTCTCCTAAGAGCTTTAGATGGTTTGTTTTGAATGACAGATATATTTCTACCAGAGAAACAATTATCATTGATACAAATTCATTCTTAGCTTGTTTTCCAAGTTGTTGGTGACAGTGGAGAGGGTTAAGTTGAGTGTTTCAAATTTTTCAAATGTTGAAGAACCTTTGATTCATTTTATCTTTCATTTTCACTTGACCCATTTACACTCCATCTTGGTAATCTTCTGTTCAGCTACAGTAAGTATAATGTTAATTCTATTTTTAATTTTATGTATTACAATCATGAAAAATATGATACAACTTATAGTGCTACAACATCTGTCAGGTCAAACTCATGCTCTTAAAATTTGTTTTATAGTGTCAAGTCTTAATGATTTCTTAACTTCACACCTTCATTAAAAACATGTACACACAATCCACCGAGCAAGGGAAAAACAATCTTTGAGAATATAAAATACTAATCCTTATTGTAAAAATAAAGTACTCAAAAAATGTGAAGATATACCAAAGATATGTTAATTCATTTATGAAGAAATCAGTAAGATGTTGATTCCAGGAACATTTGGGGAACAGAGCATTTTGGGCATTAAAAAAAGATTCTAAGAATAAGAATCTATGTAAGACACAAAGTTAGGTAATATCCAAAAAGATAATAAAGATACAAAGTAACTATTAAAGTTATATTATCTACAGTACAGAAATCTACAATTTCACACATAATTTCACTGTATTTTAAATCTAATAAAATAGGAAGTGGAAAAATCAGACACAAAGGTATGCTACTCCAGAATTCAAAATTCCTTGGATAATCTTGTTAAGCGAAGCTGTAGTTAGATATTGAAAGAAGTGTCCTCTCTCTTGTCTTTTTTCCAAGTTTTGTTTAAATTTTCTTACTACCGAATATGAAAATCACCAAAACAACCTGGAAATAATATTTATCTGAAATATGAATGTAAGGAACTATAATTTTAAATGATAAAATGATATATAAAAAATACAAAAATACTGGTAAAACTAAACTAGCAGAAGAAATGCAAATATACAGAAAAAAGTAACTTTTAAAAATGGCGTTGATAGTTACAGAAATACAAGTTGCACTAACAGCATAGCAATTCCACTAAGAAAATTATTTTAAAATATGATTCTTACCTTTAGAAGTATGCAATCAAAAAGGTATTTTGTTGTTAGTAGGAATATAAATTGCTACAAGTTTTCTGCAAAATAATTTGGCAAAATACATCAGAGATTTTATAAAGCCTTTCTGGCTGTCCCAATAACATCTTTTTCTAGATATTTTCCCTAAAAAAAAGTAGTAGAGCTATGTTCAAACATTTATGACTAAGAGTATGCATCACAAAGTTATGTATTATACGAAAGCATTTTAAACAATCTAAATCTTCCATGATTAGCAAATTATCATTTAGTGACAGTTAACCTACCAGATGAACTATCATGCTAAAATTGGGTTTTGGAGACTATTGACGTGGCAATGTGCCTACATTATAATCAGCTGTTTTCAAGCAGAATCACTCATAACCGCATTGAATTAGAGGAAATACTGACTTAAATGAATTTGGAAAAGTATGGAAACAGTAAGACAAAAGGAAGTGTACATAAGCACTGCATTATAGCTGGTCAAGTTGTTTTCCACAGGGGTACAGGCTAACAATTCTGAAACAATTACACCTCTATATTGGGATTGAACAAATAAGTAAATGAATGGCTGATGGTGAGAGTCAAATTTCTCACTCCTGCAATGAGCAGGACAGATAAGCAAGGGGAGAAGGCTAAAATGAACCACACAGTGATGGATGGATGAAAACTGGAGGCACAATTATGAACTCAAGATTAATATAGATATAAATGAATTAGTATATATATATGAATTAGTATACATACATATATTTCCTTCCTCTGTCCACTGGTAGAGCCTGGAAGCAATGATACCCTGGTAGCAAAAAGCACACCCAAAACAGATCTTAGTTTTAACACAAGGCTTCTTAGAGAAACAGCTGGCAATAGGATTGGGGCAGGAAGTATGCAAAATGAGCCTAGAGCATCTAGAAGAGCCGAAAAGTAAGGATGTGCTAAAAACAAAATGAAATAAGAACAAAACCAACAGTCATGTCAAACGGACAGAGGAGTCAACTGAATGTGCTCCCAATATCCAACACTGGAAAAAGTTGAGAAGCAAAATCAATTTTTTTTTTGAAAGGGCATCTCTCATATTTATTGATCAAATGGTTGTTAACAACAATAAAATTCTGTATAGGGGGGTCAATGCTCAATGCACAATCATTAATCCATCTCAAGCCTAACTCTCGTCAGTCTCCAATCTTCTGAAGCATAACGAACAAGTTCTTACATGGTGAAAAAATTCTTACATAGTGAATAAATTCTTACATGGTGAACAGTACAAGGGCATTCATCACAGAAATTTTCGGTTTTGATCATGCATTATGAACTATAAACAATCAGGTCAAATATGAATATTCGTTTGATTTTTATACTTGATTTATATGTGGATCCCACATTTCTCCCTTTATTATTATTATTATTTTTATTTTTAATAAAATGCTGAAGTGGTAGGTAGATGCAAGATAAAGGTAGAAAACATAGTTTAGTGCTGTAAGAGGGCAAATGTAGATGATCAGGTGTGTGCCTATGGACTAAGTATTAATCCAAGCTAGACAAGGGCAGCAAAACATCCACGGATGCAGAAGATTTCTCTCAAAACAGGGGGGAGGTGAGGTTCTGAGCCTCACCTCTGTTTATCCCCAATTTCTCACCTGATGGCCCCCCTGCGACTGTGCCTGTCTTAGGTCGTTCCTCCCTTGAGGAATCTTACCCGTCTCTGGCTAACCAGTCATCTTCCGGGGCCATACAGGGAAATGTAAAGTTGGTAAGTGAGAGAGAAGCCATATTCTTTGAAAAGGTTAGCTTTTTACTTCTTTGCAGATTTATGCCCTGTGGCTTCTATGCCCAGCACTTGTCTCGAGGTATCTTTACCACGTGGAGGAAGTATGATACTCGGTAAATTCGATATGAGGCACAAATTCTATTTAAGGGCTGTAATTAGGAAGGAAGAAGAAAAGCTATAGAGGTAGCATATGGAAGAAAACATGGGAGGATTGATTATTTCTTTGACATATCTTCTTGTAGAGTACCTTAAGCATGTATAGGTTTTAAACTACTAACTAACTTGCGCTCACATATTAACATAATAGGAATATGGTGACATAAACAAAGCAAATCTATAATTACCATCCATCTCCAGTGAAGCCAAGAAAACTATTTAGGCACCCTAGGCATTTGTGAAAATCTGTCCATGATATGATGGATATTGTCCAAAGCAAAACCAATTTTTAAAGTACTGTATTACAATACTACATATAAAATAAATTCACTAATTTATACTGGCATAAGCAAATGATAGGGTAGATAAATGGAATAACAGACAAATATCCTATGTGGAAGAATTGTAAATAACTTATGTAGACACAGCGCCCTTAAGGAGTAAAGCACAGCACCAGCCTCCTTAAGTTTCAGCTGTGCATGGTGAATTCCTTCCTAAGAGCACAGTACGGACAAGGCATGGAGAGAGTAACATTACAATGCAATACTTGATAAATACTACCTCCATCAGGAAATTCAGGTTAAAACTGACAGTGGTAAGTCATGTGAAGAGCATATACTCCTGATACAATGTTGTATGTTAAAGATGGCAGCGTGAGAGGTGAGACAGAGGTGTCCTCCTAAAACTGCATACAATGCAAAAATATAAATAATACAACTAATCCTGAAGGAACAACAGGAAAGAAGCATGCACCAGACTACGTACACCTGGAGAAAAGAATAGACCTCTCGGACCAAGGTAATATACCAAAGCTGTGGCCTGGCGTGACCCTAGCCCTTTCTCAACCCCATCTGACTGGTGGGAGGAAGAAAATCGGAGCGGAGAGGGAGTGGAGGTCTGGGACTGCTGAACACCAACCTATGGAGATCTTCTCTGGGAGCACAAACCTACACTGCATGGTGCTCTGGTGATTAGAGATTTTGGAAAGCTAAGACAGGCAGAAGACCTAGAGAGACTGAGATTCCAGCCGCCTGTGGAAAATGGATCCATGTCCGGCCTCTCTGGGACAAAAGAAAGGCAGGCAGTCTGAGAGACTTCCCAGCAGCAAGAGGGCTGCTAAAGGGGCAAGGAATGCACAGAGCTTACTGCTCAGGAGAAAGGACAGGTAGACAAAATTGTCTGCGTGCACTCTGCCCAGCAGGTTGGGAACTTTCATGAACTTCAGGCACTCCAGCCCCCTGGCTTGCTACGCAGCTCAAAGGCCCCCTCTATTACACAGAGCCTGCTGTATCTTTCTCTTGGCCACCCTGCACCTGGCTTGCAAAATGGCAAACCCTGTCCTAGCAGCAGGCCTGCCAGAGGGAAGCCCCACCTATGGCAGGTATAAACGCAAAGCACAGAGGCCTATACCTCTGTGCTTGGCCCACTGGTTCTGGCAGTGGATAAAGGCAAAGCAGTCTGGAAGCAGGAAACAGGTTCTTCCCTCTCCCCAGTTACCAACGCCATTACTCTCCGATGCCTGGCATTGCGCCACGCACTAAGCAGCTCCAGAGAGTAAAAATTCTGGGAACTAGAGGGCCCCACATACAAGTATGAAATGTCAAAGGAACCTGATTCAAAGCAAAATCCTACATACACCAGAGAAACATTCAAATGAAACTGATCTCATCAATCCTTCTGAAAGAGATTTCAAAATAAAAATCATAAACATGCTCATAGAGGTACAGAAAAATATTCAACAACTCAGGAATGATTTCAGGTCAGAGATCCATTCATTACAGAACACACTATCAGAAATGAAAAATACAACAAAGGTTTTAAAAGCAGATTATTTACAGTGGAAGAGATGATAAATGAAATATTAATTAGAGAAGAGGAATACAAACAAGCTGAGGCACAGAGAGAAAAAAGGATCTCTAAGAATGAAAGAATACTGAGAGAACTGTGTGACGAATCCAAACAGAACAATATGCATATCATAGGGGAACCAAAAGAAGAAGAGAGAGAAAAAGAGAAAGTGTCTTTGAAGAGGTAATCAGTGAAAACTTCTCTAATCTGGGGAAGGAGAGTGTCTGTCAGGCCATGCAGGGGCACAAATCTCCCAACACAAGGGACCCAAGGAAGACAGCACAAAGAGAAATTAAATGGCAAATACCAAGGACAAGGACAGACTACTAAAAGCAGCCAGAGAGAGAAATAAGATCACATAAAAAGGAAAGCCCATCAGGCTATCATCAGACTTCTAATCGGAATCCATACAGGCTAGAAGGGAGTGGCATGATGTATTTAAGGCAATGAAGCAGAATAGCCTCCAACCAAGAATAATTTATCTGGCAAGATTATCATTTAAATTTGAAGGAGGGATTAAACAATTTCCAGATAAGCAAGAGCTGAGAGAATTTAAATCCCACAAACCATCTTGTCAGTGCCTGTCTTATCTACTTATCTAAATAACCAGATATAAAGGATAAGATGTTAAACTTTGTAGTCTTCAAAATACACTGCACAATCAAACCACACACACAAATTAACATGTATTCACAAAATGATTGACTTTTTTATTTACACACAGAATTTCCAAACCTATCATGAAACATCTCTGGGAATATATGTTAAACCATGTGACACATATAAATCTAATTCATTCATTAAAACTGCAGTATAAAAAACAAGTGGGACTACATCAAACTCAAAAGTTTCAGTGTAGCAAAGGAAAGCATTGACAAAATGAAAAGGCAACCTACTGAATGGAAGAAAATAATTGTAAATCATATATCTGATAAGGGGTTAATATATAAACTATGTAAAAACTCATTTAACTCAATAGTAAAAAATTAATCCAATTAAAATATGGGCAGAGGATCTTCATAAATATTTACCCAAAGATGACATACAGATGGCCAACAGGCATATGAAAACGTGCTCAACATCAGTATCAGGGAAATGAAAATCAAAACCGCAATGAGGTATCTACTCACAACTCTGTCTTAGAATAGGAATTATCAAAAGACAAATAACAAATGCTGGTAAGGATATGTAGAAAACGGAACACTTGGACACTCTAGTTGGGGATGTGAAAACTGGTGCAGCCACTTTGGAAAATAGCATGAAGACACGTCCAAAAAACAAAAATTTAACTACCATTTGATCCAGCAGCTTCACTTCTGGGTATTTATCTGAAGAAAACAAAAACACTAATTCAAAAAGAAATATGCAGCCTCATATTTACAAAAGCCAAGACATGGAAACAACCTAAGTGGTCATTGATGGATTAATGGATAATGAATATGTGGTATATGTAAACGAAATATTCTTCAGCCTATAAAAATAAATGAAATATTGCTCTTTGCAACAACATGGATGCACCTTGAGGGTATTAAGCTAAGTGAAAAAAGTCAGACAGACAAAGACAAATACCATATGATCTCAGTTCCATGTGGAGTCTAAGAAAAAAAACCCAAAAACACAAGCTCGTAGATACACAGAAGAGACTGGGGATTGCCAGAAGCAGGACATGGAAGGTGGATGAAATGAGTGAAGGGGGTCAAGAGTTACAAACTGCCAGTTATAAAACGGGGATGTAATCTACAGTAGGGCGAGTACAGTCAATACTGTATTGCATATATGGAAGTTACTAAGAGAGTAAACCTTGAAATTCTCACCACAAGGAGCTATGTATGGTGATTGATATTAACTAGACTTACTGTGGTGATCATTTAGCAATAGACAGACATATCAAATCATTATGCTGTACAACTGAAACAAATGTAATGTCATATGCCAATTATATTTCAGTAATAAAAAAGAAAAAAAATAAATGTGAAAGAGCTTTGTAAATTATGGAGAACCACTATCAACTTCATTTCTAAGCAACTTCTTGAAAAACTACCCTGAAACAGAAATGGCACACTCGGGGCTTGGGACACGAACTGAATAGTTTGGCGTCTGCTCATCAATGAAGATAATATGGACTCTAGTTACATTTCTGTAGAAGTTTTGCTTTTTAAAAAATAATTAGGACCATTTACTTCTCAGTTTATTTAAAGATTCCTCCCAAATAACTCAATGATATCAATATGTTTTCAGTATTGTTAATAGTCAGGGAACAAACAGACATGAAATTTAAAGGCAATTCTTCATACTGATTGGGTGAAATCATTTATAGAGAAAAACTGAATGTTCTCAAAGAGTAAAAATTAAACCAGTAATTTATGTGGGGCTAACATATCCCAGGGCCTATACTCATATAGTCTGTAAGAATTAACTGAATATTTTTATTTAGTTCTTAGATGTATTTTTTCTACAGGGGGACGCAATACATGTGATGACTCTGTTTAACATTTACAGTTTAGAAATTGCTTTCAAATAAGCATTTGTTAAAAAGCCTTAACCTAACTTTGTGAGGCAAAAAAGGGATGCTACCCATTTCAGAGATGAATAAATTAAGGCATAGAGTGATTGGGCGACTTACCTCTGCTCAGACAAGTAAAACATCTGCAGAGAGAGCGGTCCAAGATGATGGCATAAAATCATCCTGAACTCACCTTCTCCCATAGACACAACAAATTTGCAACTACATTATGGACTAATTTCCTCTGAAAACTGCGTGAACAGAGCTTCCAGGAAAAAGGATAAAAAGGCAGCATCAAAATGGGGAGGAGAGGCAGAGAAAGAGTTTGCCAATAAAAAAACCAACGCACCCCAGGTGTGGTGATACACAATCAGGAGGGATCTCAAAAACATGGAATTTTCCCTGAGAAGGGAAAGGTCTGTTCTCTAAGTCAGGCACCCCACCCCTAGATCCTGCACAGAAGAGATAAACTCCTAAAATGCCTGGCTTTGAAATGGGGATTACATCCAGGAAAATCACAGAACTGTAGGGAACCAAGAACCTGCTCCTAAAAGGCTCATGCACACCTAACACACTGGGACTCAGTGCAAAACACCAGTTTGAAAAACACCTAGACCATACATGAATGAGACCCACTTACTAATCTTGTAATGTCTGCTAGAGAGGCACAAACTTCACGGGACTCTCTGTGAGGATGAAGACGCTGGCAGGGGCCATTTCTGCAATCTAATTCTGACTTTGGTTGTGCAGACACTGGCAGGTACTATTTTTGAACCCTTTTTTGAGATTGTTGGCACAGGAGGGTGCACCCCCCTACAGCCCTACCCAGCCCTGTGCTGAGGCAGCTCCTGGGCTGGGTGAGAGTCCTGCTCACCCTCACACTGCAGCCATGGCCCCACTATAGCAGGCAGGCTCATAAAGCTTACACAGGTGACACACACTAAGGGCCTGACACTGGTGGTTGGTGGGCATATGCTTCTGAGTTTTATGGGACATCTCCCACCCAAGGCCAATCCTTCAAGGCTGGAAGAGGTACTGATTTGCTTAATATATAGAAACAAACACAGAGAGTCAGGGAAAATGAAGAGAGAGAATATGTTCTAAATGAAACAATAAGACAAAACCTTTTGCTAGACTCACGAATAAAAAAAGAGGGCTCAAATGACTGGTGTGATGTGATATCTCACTGTGGTTTTAATTTGCCTTTCTCTGATGATTAGCAATGTGGAGCATCTTTTCATGTGCCTATGCTCAGTGAAATAAGCCAGGCGGTGAAAGGTAAGTATCACATGATTTCACTCATATGGAAAAAACTGAAGGAACAAAACAGCAGCAGACACACAGAACCCAAGAATGGACTAACAGTTACCAAAGGGTAAGGGACCTGGGAGGATGGGTGGGAAGGGAGCGATAAGGAGGAAAAAAAAGGGACATTACTATTAGCAGACATAATGTGTGGGGGGGGGGCACAGGGAGGGTTGTACAACACAGAGAAGACAAGTAGTGATACTATAGCATCTTACTACGCTGATGGACAGTGACGTTAATGCGGTACGTGGGGGGGACTTGATGATGGGGGGGAGTCTATGAAACATAATGTTCCTTATGTAACTATAGGTTAATGATACCAAAATAAAAAGAGGGTTCAAATAAATAAAATCATAAATGAAGTAGAAGTTATAACTGATACCACAGAAATACAAACTATTATAAGATACTAATATGAATAATTACATGCCAACAAATTGGACAACCTAGAAGAAGTAGATAAATTCCTAGAAATACACAATCTACCAAGAATGAATCATGAAGAAATAGAAAGACTGAATAGATCAATTTCTAGTAAGGAGATTGAAACAGTAATCGAAAATCCTCCAACAACAAAAACCAGGACCAGATGGTATCACCGGGAAATTCTATCAAACATCTGAAGAATATTTAATACATACCCTTCTCAAGCTCTTCCAAAAAACTGTGGAAGGGAACACTTAGACACTTATTTTACAAGGTCGGCATTACCCTGATATCAAAACCATACAAGGATACCATAAAAAAGAAAATTACAGGTCGTTAACCTTGATGATCATAGATGCAAAAATCCTCAACAAAATATTAGCAAAACCAAATTCAACAATGCACTAAAGCATCATACACCATGGGCAAGTGGGGTTTATTCCAGGGAGGCAAGGATAACTCAACATCCACAAATAAATCAACATGATAAACCACATTAGCAAAATGAAGGTTAAAGATCATATGATCATCTCAATTGATGCAGCATAAGCATTTGACAAAATTTAACATCTATTTATGATATAAACTCTCAATAAAGTGGGTAAAGAAGGAATATAACTGAACATAATAGATGCCATATCTGATAAACCCACAGCCAACATTCTCAAAAGTAAAAAACTCAAGGCTTTTCCTCTAAGATCAGAAAAAGGACAAGAATGCCCACTCACAAACTTTATTCAACATACCGTTCCAAGTCCTACCTGCTGCGGTAAGGTAAAATAAATAAATAAATAAAACAAAAGGCATCCACATCACAAAGGAAGGTGTAAAACTGCCACTCTTTGCAGCTGACATGATCCCATATAAAGAAAACCCAAAAGTCTCCACTGAAAAATCTGTTAGCATAAACAAATACAGTAATGCTGTAAGATACAAACTCAGTATACAGAAATCCGTTGCATTTCTACACCCTAAGAACAAACTATCAGAGAGAAAAATGAAGAAAACAATCCCATTTACAATTGCATCACAAAGAATAAAAATGCCTAAAGTATAACTTTTACCAGGGAGGTGAATGACCGGTATACCAAAAACTGGAAGGTATGGATGAAATATACTGAAGACATGAATAAATGGAAAGATATTCTGTGCTCATGGATTAAATGAATTACTGTTGTTATAATGTCCACACTACTCAAAGCAATCTACAGATTCAATGCAATCCCTCAAAATTTCAGTGACATTTTCCACAAAACAAGAACAAGTGATTCTAAAATGTGTATGGAACCACAAAAGATCCTAAATAGCCAAAGCATTCTTGAGATAGAAAAGCAAAGCTGGAGGTACCATGCTCCTAGATTTTAAACTATACTACAAAGGTATAGTAATCAGGACAGTAGGGTATTTGCTAACAAAACAGACACATAGATCAATGGAACAGAATTGAGAGGTCGAGAAATAAACGTACACATATACAGACAATCAGTTTACAACAAAGTCAAGAATATGCAATGGAGGAAGGACAGTCTCTTTTACAAATGGTACTGGGAAAGTTGGATAGCCACATGCAAAAGAATGAAACTAGACCACTATCTCATGCCATAAACAAAAACTAACTCCTAGGTATATGCCCCAAAGAACCGAAAACAAGAACCCAAATACCAGCTCACTAATGTTCACAATAACACTATATGCAATAGTGAAAGGAGGGAACAACTCAAGGGTCCGTCATCAGATGAATGGATAAACAAAATGTGGGTGTGTGTATGTGTGTGTATTTCGGCCACAACAAGGAACAAACAGGAACTTTAGATACACAGAGAGGCCAGGGATGTGTGTGCACAGAGAGAGAACCATGTGAGGACACAGCAAGAAAAGACAGCCATCTGCAAGCCATGGAGTGAGGTATTGGGTGAAAACAAACCTGCAGACACCTTGATCTTGGCCTTCTAGCATCCAGAAATATGAGAAAATAAATTTCTTTTGTTTAAATCACCCAGACTGTGACATTTTTTGGCAGCCATAGCAAACTAATACAATTGCCTAACCCAGCTAGAATACTGAATCCACTAAATTAAGACAGGATGTAGGTAAATGAGGCATCTATGCTGTATTCCTGGCTTTTGTCATCATCTACTCGCTTCTCTGACTCTAGAGTTGTTTTTCTTAAACTGTCCTCCACATAGTGGTCAAAATAAGCTATTAAAATTCAAATCAAATTATGCCAACCACTGCTGAATAGCTTCCAAAATTTCTTCCTTGATTTCTAGAGAATAAAGCCCAAATTTCTTCATATGGCATACTAGGTCCTCCAATTTTGCTGACCTTTAATATTTGTTCAGCCATTAAACTATTCCATGCCTCACACTTTATGCTCCAGCAACATCAGAACAGTTGGTAGCTACTTGAGGTTTCCATGAAATTTCTTATCTTTGTACCTCTGAAAACTGTTCTGTGCCTGTATGTACTTGGCTTATTTGGCAAATCTCTACTCATCTTTTAAAAATTAGCTAAGGGATCACCTGTACATACTATGTTTTGAACAAACCTTTTCTTCTTTCTTTTTTAAGATAGAAAAACTGAAAAAATGCAAAGAATAGCATAGTAAATGCCAGTACACCCAACACTCGGAATTACACATCTTCAGACTTTTATTCTGCCATCTTTGCTTCAAATATTTTCATGCTTTAAACTTTTTTACTGTGGAAGTCTTAAAACTACAAAAGTAGACAGGAGAGTACAATGAACCCCATGATATCCTTGAGATATCATTTCATTCATAAACACTTCAATATGTGTCTTTAAATGATAAGGACTTTTTAAAAGAAAATGAACATGATATACCTCCTAAATTATTCAAAATAAATAAAATTTTAAAACATTATCAAGTATTTTGTTGAAATTTCTCCCATTCTCTCATAAATTATTTGCATTTAGCTTGCTCATGTCAGGATGCTTCATATTAAACATGAATAAAATAATAAAATATATAGAACATTGAAGTTGTGGTTTAAATTTCCTTGTTCCCTCTTCCTGATCACATTCCTCTCTTTCCTTCCTTAGAGGCAGCTGATATCATTAATTAGCTACATGTCTTCCTAATCCAAAGTAGACTCCTGTATACATCTATGAAAACTAATAGCTTGGTTTTGGATGTTTTCAGAAATATGCACAAGTGCTATTACAATATTTGTTCTCGTGATTTTTTAAATGATTATTACATTGAAACTTCTATACTTTTTCTGTTTTACAACTTTATTTGTAGTTTTCTTTTTTATTCGTGGTCAGTACTGCTACACGTTTCACTATTGTGTAAGTTTTAAAAGAACTGACTTTAGGTTTTGCTGTTCTCTATTTTTTTATTTTATATTTCAGTTATTTGTTTCAAATTTTATTATCATATTTTATTGTACCTACAATGCTGTGAAGTGTAAAAACACCATCATTTTGTGTGCCCCTAAGAAAGACAGTGCCAATTAAATCATGATGTAAAATTTATTTTGGAATATGTGTTCTAATTTCAGAGGTCTTAAAATATGCAAAAATGGATACCTTGGAGTTGATGACATACAGAATATCGTTCCACCTTTTTTGTTTGGGTTTACTTTTTCCCCTTAGGTTCTTTTAATTTACTGAGACTTGTCTTATGACCAATATGGTCTATCTTGGTAAATGTTCCATGTGCACTTGAACAGAATATGTATTCTGCCATTGTTGGATGGAGTATACTATATATATCAACTAAGTCAAGGTGGTTGATATACCAGGTTACAATTTTGAGGTTATGCTTTTAGATGTACATACATTTAAAAGTTGTTACTTTATTGATGGAATGTCACTTTTATCATGTATATTGTTCTCCTTATCTTTACAGTTTTTGCCTTATATTTTATCTCATATTAATATTGTTCTATCACCTTCCGTTTGTTTAGTCTATATTAGGTATATCTTTTGCCATTTCTTTATTTTCAACCATTTTATATAATTTTGCTTAAGTGTGTCTCTTATATGCAGCATGTAAGTAGATTAATTTTTAAAACTAGTATCTGAAAGTTTAACATGTTTACATTTACTTGAACTGTTGATGTATTTGGAATTATTTCACTCATGTTACTTTGTGTTTTCTCTCAATCATGCTTTTTCTCTCCTTTTTTCTTTTTTATACCTTCCCCTGATCTGATCAAATTTTTATAACTCCCTTTTCTTTTCTGGGCTGCTGAAAAGTTAGACCTTCTATATCTATTCTTTCAGCATGCCCGCCAAATTTTAACTTTCATGTTTAAATATTCAATCTATAGGTTCTCACTCTCTTTATCTATAACAATACAGTGATCCTAGAATGCTTTACTTCTCACTTTTCTACTAATATTATTTTAAACAGTATTTTACTTTTATTTTGTTTCCAATCCCATGAAGTTATCACCACGGTTATTAATTTTTACTGACTGTGTTTATATTTACCAATATTTTAGCAACTTCTCTGCTCTCTATTTCTTCTTGTATTCTTCTACTTCCTTTTGGTTTCATTTTCCTTCTTTCAGAATTCTTTACTAATTCATTCACTGAGACTGAGAAGTACTCAGAGACTCTGAGTATCTATAAATATATTTCAGACTTACTCATTGTTTGGTCAGACACAGAATTCTATGTTGGAAAATACTTTCAACACTTTGAAGAGATCATTTCATGATCTAAGTCATCTATTATTAGCTCATAAGAACTATTCCAGTCTAATCATATTTCCTTTGTATATAAATATGCACTTTACTCTGGTAGTTTTTAAACATTTACTTTCTTTGGCGCTCTGCAGGTTCAATATTATATGTCTGAGTACATATTTATTTAATGTTTCTTTTCAGGAGTCACTCTGATTCATCAATCTAATGATTCATATATATCTTTATTTTTGAAAAAGTAGCTCGTCAAATATTGCTTCTTCCTGATTGTATCTACTCTGTCCTCCTGGAACATATATTAGACATGAATTGGACCTTCTTACCCTATCCACCATGTCTCTTAACTTTTCTTTTACCTTTCTAATCTTTTTCTAATCTCTGGTGTGATTTCATGTGTACCTATAATACAAATGCACTAAGTATCTCTTGATTTCTATTTGCTTATTCTTTATCCCATCATATATATGTATTTTTCTATCTTTTTCAAATACCTAGGTTCTTTTTCATGTTGATCTCTTCTTTGGTTATGCCTTCTATTCATTTCTTTAATGTTTTTTAAACATACTTGTTTTAAAGTCTCTTTCTGAGTAGTCTAGTATTTCTAGTTCCTAGTATATAAACTTTCCCACATACTATATCTCATCATATTGCCTCTAAGCAATTCAGTTCCTTGGGAAGTTTCTAATATTTTAAATATGAATTTATTTTTGGTAGATATTTTCTTTGGGAGTCCAAAACACCCTGGATTATAAGAAACCTGTCCTTAAGGCAGTTTCATAATTACTTTTGCAAAACTGGGGGTGATAGAAAGTAACATTATGGGAAAAAGATGGTGGTGTAAGGAGCAAGGCAGAAACCTCCTCCTAAAATCACTTAAAACACAAAAATACAGCAAATACAACTAATCATGAAAACAACCTGAAGACTGAAGAACAGAACGCCTATATCTGGGAAGAAGAGAAGACTTCACAGAAAAGAGTAAAGTGGCAAAGCCATGAGAAGGTGGGACCCAAGCCTTCCCCACACCCCACCTCACAGGTGGGAGGAAGAGGAGCACAGCAGGGATGGAGCAGAAGCCCAGGACCACTGAACACCCAGCCCTGGAAATCTGCTCTGGCTCTGGGAGCATTACATGGTGCTCTTGAGTTCAGTAGCACTGGAAAGCAAAGGCGGGGAAAATACATGGAGAGACTGAGATTTCAGTTGCTTGTGGAGAACATGTATGATATACTGGCCCCCCTGGGACCAAAGAAAATCAGGCAGTTTGAAGGACTTCCCAGCAGCAAGAGGGGCACTAGAAGGTGAGAGATTAGAAAGAGCTCTCTGCTCAGGAGAAAGGGAAGGGTGACACCTTCCCCGCCTGTTCAGCCCAGAAAGATGAGAATTTTTAGGAGCTTAAGATGCTCCATCCCCCTGGCTGGCAATACAGCCCAGAGGCTCCCCACTGTGGTGGCAGACTACTGCTTCTTCCTCCTGGAAGGCACAGGTTCTGCTTGCCTGCCACTACTGCCATTGCGGCAGGCTGCTTGGTGGGTGGCTCCACCCATAGCAGCTCCAAGGGTGCAGCACCCAGGCTCCTCCCTGCATGCATGGCCCATCTGACCTGGTATTAGAGGCAGCCATTACAGCTGGGAAGGCAGGGAAACCTCCCAGATGAGCTCTTTCCTCCCAGCAATTTCCTGTCCTGCGGTCTAGCAGCCCCTGCCACTGTAGCATGCTAGAGGGAGGGAAGCTCGGCCCACAGAACCTCCAGCGGTACAGCTCTGAGCATTCTCCCTGCTTGCACAATCCTCTGACAGCACACACAGCCCACCTCAAATCAGATCACTACAAAAATGTACAAAGATGACAGACCCACTGCACACTGAAAGCTGGGGCTCCCACACAGGAAACAGAGCACTAGAGGGCACCAACTACACAAAGGCATTATTCCATGGGAAAAACTAAAAAAAAAAAAGAAGAGGCAGAGGAATTTGGTTGAAAACTACAAGAAAAACCACCAGAAAGAGGGCTTAGTGAAACTGAAATCACCAATCTTCTTGATAAAGATTTCAAAATAAAAGTCATAAACATGCTCACAGATTTATAGAAAAGTATTTAAGATCTCAGAGAGGACTCCTGGGGAGTCTGGGACTCTGGCCACTTGTGGAAAGCAGGGATCCATATCCAGCTGCTCTGGGACAAAATCTTATACCTGTGTGCCCAGCCCACTGGCTCAGGCAGTGGAGACAGACACAGGAGCCAGGAGGTGGGGAACAGCTCTTTCCTACCCCCAGTACCACTCCCCTGTGATCCCTGACATTGCTTCAGGGGTTCAGCAGCTCCAGAATAGAGCTTCTGGACACTAGAGGGTGCCATATAGAAACATGAAATGCCAAAGGAACCTTGTCCAGAGTAAAATTGTTAATACAACTCCTGAGAAAGGTTTAAATGATATGGACCTCATGACTCTTCCTGAAAGGGAGTTTAAAATAAAAATAATCAACATCCTAATGGACATATGGAAAGACATCCAAGAACTCAGGAATGAATTCAGGTCAGATATCCAATCGTTAAAGAACATGGTGGAGGGTATTAAAAGCAGGTTGGATATTGTGTAGGAGACAATAAATGAAATAGAAACTAGAGAAGAGGAATACAAAGAAGCTGAAGCACAGAGAGAAAAAAGGATCTCTAAAAATGAAAGAATATTGAGAGAACTGTGTGACCAATCCAAGCAGAACAATATTCGTATTATAGGGATACCAGAAGAAGAAGAGAGATAAAAAGGGATAGAAAGGGTAATTGAGGAGGTACTTGCTGAAAACTTCCCCAATCTGGGGAAGGACAGCATCTCTCAGGCCATGGAGATCCACAGATCCCCCTACACAAGGGACCCAAGGAAGACAACACCAAGACACATAGTAATTAAAATGGGAAAGATCAAGGATAAGGACAGACTGTTAAAAGCAGCCAGAGGCCGAAATAAGATCACATACAAAGGAAAGCCCATCAGACTAACAACAGACTTCTCAGCAGAAACCTTACAGGCCAGAAGGGAGTGGAATGATGTAATTAATGCCATGAAGCAGAAGGGCCTGGAACCAAGATTACTTTACGGGTGAAATTATCATTTACATTTGAAGGAGGGATTAAACAATTTTCAGATAAGCAAAAGCTGAGAGAGTTTACTTCCCACAAACCATATCTGCAGTCTATTTTAGAGGGACTGCTATAGATGGCAGTGTTCCTAGGGTTGGATAGCTGTCACCAGAGGTAATAAAATCATGGTAGGGAGGGTGGAGCAGCTGATTGCGAGGCAAATGCAAAATTAAATTGACTATCCCCAAAGCCAATCAAGGGATAGACAAAAAGTAAACAATCTGATACCTAATATATAAAGAATGAAGGAGGAAGAAAAAGGAAGACAAATAGAAAAGAACCTTTAGATTGTGTTTGTAACAGCATACTAACTGAGTTAAGTTAGACTCTGAGATAGTAAGGAAAGTAACCTGGAACCTTTGGTAACAACGAATCTAAAGCCTGAAATGGCAATAAGTACATACCTATCGATAATCACCCTAAATATAAATGGACTGAATGCACCAATCAAAAGACATAGAGTCACAGAATGGACAAAAAACAAGACCTATCTATATGCTGCTTACAAGAGACTCATCTCAAACACAAAGACATGCACAGACAAAAAGTCAAGGGATGGAAAAATGTACTTCATGAAAACAATAGGGAGAAAAAATCAGAACTTGCAGAACTAGTATCAGACAAAAAAGACTTCAAAACAAAGAAAGAGAGATAAAGAAAGACATTTCATAATGATAAAGAGCTCAGTCCAACAAGAGGATATAACCATTATAAATAAATATGCACCCAACACAGGAGCACCAGCATATGTGAAACAAATACTAAGAGAACTAAAGGAGGAAATAGACTGCAATGCATTCATTTTAGGAGACTTCAACACACCACTCTCTCCAAAGGACAGATCCACCAGACAGAAAATAAGTAAGGACACAGAGGCACTGAACAACACACTAGAACAGATGGATCTAAGAGACATCTATAGAACTCTATACTCAAAAGTAACAGGATACACATTCTTCTCAAGTGCACATGGAACATTCTCCAGAATACACCACTTACTAGGCCACAAAAAGAGCCTCAGTAAATTCAAAAAGATTGAAATCCTACCAACCAACTTTTCAGACCACAAAGGTATAAAACTAGACATAAATTGTACCAAGAAAGCAAAAAGGCTCACAAACACATGGAGGCTTATCAACACGCTTCTAAATAGTCAATGGATCAACGACCAAATTAAAATGGAGATCCAGCAATATATGGAAATAAATGAGAACAACAACACAAAGCCCCAACTTCTGTGGGACACAGTGAAAGCAGTCTTAAGAGGAAAGTATGTAGCAATACAGGCATATTTAAAAGAAGGAAGAAAAAACCCAAATGAATAGTGTGATGTCACAGTTATCAAAATTGGAAAAAGAAGAAGAAATGAGGCCTAAAATCAGCAGGAGGGACATAATAAAGATCAGAGAAGAAATAAACAAAATTGAGAAGAATAAAACAATAGAAAAAATCAGTGAAACCAAGAGCTGGTTCTTTGAAAAAAATAAACAAAATAGATAAGCCTCTAGCCAGACTTATTAAGAGAAAAAGAGAATCAACACACATCAAAAGAATCAGAAATGAGAAAGGAAACATCACGACGGACCCAACAGAAATACATAGAATTATTAGAGACTACTATGTAAACCTATATGCTAAGAAGCTGGAAAACCTAGAAGAAATGGACAACTTCCTAGAAAAATACAACCTTCCAAGACTGACCAAGGAAGAAACAAAAAATCTAAACACACCAATTATGAGCAAAGAAATTAAAGTGGTAATCAAAAACTACCCAAGGAAAAAAAACCCTGATCCAAATGGATTTCCCTTGGAATTTTATCAGACACACAGAGAAGATATAATACCCATTCTCCTTAAAGCTTTCCAAATAATACAAGAGGAGGGAATACTGTCAAACTCATTCTATGAAGCCAACATCACCCTAATACCAAAACCAGGCAAAGACCCCACCAAAAAAGAAAATTACAGACCAATATCCCTGATGAACATAGATGCAAAAATACTCACAATATTAGCAAACCGAATTCAAAAATATATCAAAAGGATCATACACCACGACCAAGTGGGATTCATCCCAGAGATGCAAGGATGGTACAATATTAGAAAATCCATCAACATCATCCACCACATCAACAAAAAGAAAGACAAAACCACTTGATCATCTCCATAGATGCTGAAAAAGCATTCGACAAAATTCAACATCCATTCATGATAAAAACTCTCAGCAAAATGGGTATACAGGGCAAGGATCTCAACATAATAAAGGCCATATATGATAAACCCACAGCCAACATCATACTGAACAGCAAGAAGCTGAAAGCTTTTCCTCTGCAATTGGGAACAAGACAGGGATGCCCACTGTCCCCACTGTTATTCAACATAGTACTGGAGGTCCTAGCCAAGGCAATCAGACAAAATAAAGAAATACAAGGAATCCAGATTGGTAAAGAAGAAGTTAAACTGTCACTATTTTCAGATGACATGATATTGTACATAAAAATCCCTAAAGACTCCACTGCAAAACTACTAGAACTGATATCGGAATACAGCAAAGTTCCAGGATACAAAATTAACACATAGAAATCTGTGGCTTTCCTATACACTAACAATGAGCCAATAGAAAGATAAATCAGGAAAACAATTCCATTCACAGTTGCATCAAAAAGAATAAAACACCTAGGAATAAACTTAAGCAAAGAAGTGAAAGACCTATAGCCTGAAAACTATAACACACTCTTAAGAGAAGTTAAAGAGGACACTAACAAATGGAAACTCATCCCATGCTCTCGGCTAGGAAACATTAATATCATCAAAATGGCCATACTGCCCAAAGCAATATACAGATTAGATGCAATCCCTCTCAAATTACCAGCAACATTCTTCAATGAATTGGAACAAATAATTCAAAAATTCATATGGAAACAACAAAGACTCCAAATAGCCAAAGCAATCCTGAGAAAGAAGAATAAAATGGGGGGGATCTCGCTCCCCAACTGCAAGCTCTACTACAAAGCCACAGTAATCAAGACAATTTGGTACTGGCACAAGAACAGAGCCACAGACCAGTGGAACAGACTAGAGACTCCAGACATTAAGCCAAACATATACGGTCAATTAATATTCGATAAAGGAGCCATGGACATACAATGGCGAAATGACAGTCTCTTCAACAGATGGTGCTGGCAAAACTGGACAGCTACATGTAGGAGAATGAAACTGGACCATTGTCTAACCCCATATACACAAGTAATTTCAAAATGGATCAAAGACCTGAATGTAAGTCATGAAACCATTAATCTCGTGGAAAAAAACATAGGCAAAAACCTCTTAGACATAAACATGAGTGACCTCTTCTTGAATATATCTCCCCGGGCAAGGAAAACAACAGCAAAAATGAGCAAGTGGGACTATATTAAGCTGAAAAGCTTCTGTACAGCAAAAGACACCATCAATAGAACAAAAAGGAACCCTACAGTATGGGAGAATATATTTGTAAATGACAGATCCGATAAAGGCTTGATGTCCAAAATATATAAAGAGCTCACACGCCTCAACAAATAAAAATCAAATAATCCAATTAAAAAATGGGCAGAGGAACTGAACAGACAGTTCTCCAAAAGGAAATACAGATGGCCAACAGACACATGAAATGATGCTCCACATCACTAATTATCAGAGAAATGCAAATTAAAACTACAATGAGGTATCACCTCACACCAGTAAGGATGGCTGCCATCCAAAAGACAAACAACAACAAATGTTGGCAAGGCTGTGGAGAAAGGCAAACCCTCCTACACTGCTGGTGGGAATGTAAATTAGTTCAGCCATTGTGGAAAGCAGTATAGAGGTTCATCAAAATGCTCAAAACAGACCTACCATTTGACCCAGGAATTCCACTCCTAGGAATTTACCCTAAGAATGCAGCAATCAAGTTTGAGAAAGACAGATGCACCCCTATATTTATTGCAGCACTATTTACAATAGCCCAGGATTGGAAGCAACCTAAATGTCCATCGGTAGATGAATGGATAAAGAAGATGTGGTACATATACACAATGGAATACTACTCAGCCATAAGAAGAGGAAAAATCCTACCATTTGCAGCAACATGGATGGAGCTGGAGGGTATTATGTTCAGTGAAATAAGCCAAGCAGAGAAAGAGAAATACCAAATGATTTCACTCATCTGTGGAGTATAAGAACAAAGGAAAAACTGAAGGAACAAAACAGCAGCGGAATCACAGAACCCAAGAATGGACTAACAGGTACCAAAGGGAAAGGGCCTGGGGAGGATGGATGGGTAGGAAAGGATAAGAGGAGGGGGAAGAAGAAGGGGGGTATTAAGATTAGCATGTATGGGGGGGTGGGAGAAAGGGGAGGGCTGTACAAGACAGAGAAGACAAGTAGTGATTCTACAACATTTTGCTATGCTGATGGACAGTGACTGTAAAGGGGTTTATAGGGAGACCTGGTATCGGGGAGAGCCTAGTAAACATAATATTCTTCATGTAAGTGTAGATTAAAGATAACAAAAAAAAAAGAATGAATGAAAGAGAAGGGGGATTACTCTCTAATAGGATAAAACTAACTGTAAATCAATTATTAATACATGCTTTAAATATCCTTAATTTTGATCACTTAAAGGGTGTCAGATGATCAGCTATGGATGTACACTTTTCTGATAATATTCCTTTCTCTACACAATGGTATAAAGGGCATATCAAAGTGTGGGCAAAGGGTCTGTTTGTGTTTATACAGAGGATCAAAGCCTAATTTGGCTACCCAGAAAATGAACTAAGATACGATATGAAGAAGAACTTCCATCTTCAGCACTCTCTGGAAGAGACATACCAGAAGATGATCATCAAAAAACCTCAACAAAGATCCAGGCGATGCTGCAGTTGTAGCTGCATTCATCCCACCGGTTCCTGGACTTGCCATTGGAATGAAGGAGATATCTAAGCTGGCCTGTGCATACAGTAAAACAACAAATTTGACTGGATCTATACTGTTGGAACTCAACCAAGAATTAGGAGAAGTGCAAGTTGTAGCGCTCCAAAATCTTACAACTACAGACTATCTACTGTTAAAAGAACATATGGGATGTGAACAGTTCCCAGGAATGGGTTGTTTTAATTTGTCTGATTTCTCTCAGACTGTTCAAGTACAGTTGGATAATATCCATTATATCATAGACAAATTTTCACAAATACCTCGGGTGCCTAACTGGTTTTCTTGGCTTCACTGGAGATAGCTGGTAATTATGGATCTGCTTTGGTTATGTAACTGTATTCCTATTATGTTAATGTGTTTGTGCAATTTAATTAGGAGTTTAAAACCTATACATGCTTAAGTTACTCTACAAGAAGATATGTCAAATAATCAGTCTTCCCATGTTATCTTCCATCTGCTACCTCTATAGCTTTTCTTCTTCCTTCCTAATTACAACCCTTAAATAGAATTCGTGCCTCATATCGAATTCACCGAGTATCATAACTCCTCCAAGTGGTAAAGATACCTCAAGACAAATGCTGAGCATAGAAGCCACAGGGCATAAATCTGCAAAGAAGTAAAAAGCTAAGCTTTTCAAACAATATGGCTTCTCTCTCACTTTACCAACTTTACATTTCCCTGTATGGCCCCGGAAGATGACTGGTTAGCCAGAGACGGGTAAGATTCCTCAAGGGAGGAACAACCTAAGACAGGCACAGTCGCAGGGGGGCCATCCGCTGAGAAATTGGGGATCAACAGAGGTGAGGCTTAGAACCTCACCCCCCCTGTTTTCAGAGAAATCTTCTGCATCCGTGGATGTATTATTGCCCTTGTCTAGTTTGGATTAACACATAGTCTACAGGCACACACCTGATCATCTACATGTGCTCTCTTACAACACTAAACTATGTTTTCTACCTTTATCTTGCATCTACCTACCACTTGAGCATTTTATTTAAAAAAAATAATAATAATAAAGGGAGAAATGTCGGATTCACATATAAATCAAGTATAAAAATCAAACAAATATTCATATTTGACCTGATTGTTTATAGTTTATAATGAGTGATCAAAACCGAAAGGTTTTGCGATGACTGCCGTTGTACTGTTCACCATGTAAGAACTTATTCACTATGTAAGAATTTGTTCACCATGTAAGAACTTGTTTGTTATGCTTCAGAAGATTGGAGACTGACAAGAATTAGGCTGGGGGTGGATTAATGATTGTCCATTGAGCATTGACTCCCCTATACAGAATTTTATTGTTGTTAACAACCATTTGATCAATAAATATGAGAGATGCCCTCTCAAAAAAAAAATACCTTCTTCACCCACAATGGAATGAAAATAAAAATCAATAGCAGAAGGAAAACAGGAAAACCCACAAATATGTGGAAATCAAACAACTCACTCTTAGAAATCCAATGGGTCAAAAAATGAATCACAAGGGATTTAGAAGATATCTGGAAAAAAATAATAAAAAGACACAATACACACACAGATGCAGATGTTTAAATACAAAAACATTTATCAGTATGTGTGTATACAAGGGTTTGATGACACACATATATTGCATTACTTTTTCATCTGTGAGGTCCTAGAAGAAATGATACCACAATAGCAATGAGAACACCTAATGTCCATATCTTGTTTGTACAATTCTCTAATAAAAAGAATCAGAACTCCTTGAAGAAATAGCTCATTCAAGAAATGGGAGAAGAGATACAAAAATTGAGTCTTGAGTGCCTTGCAGTTCTAGAAAATAAGCAAGTGTGAAAAAATATCCCTATATAGATGGGGATGTGTCAAGGTGGTACAGGAGCCAAACAAAAGAGCCCCTATCATCAAAGCTGGAGCAATTTGAATAACAATAAATTAATCAGTAGTGAATCATAACCCAGAGTACAAAATTCATACCCATGTTCCATACTGATATACATAAATATTAAATAAATTAATTAATGTGGCAGAAGAGACCACTTTCTCTTGCATAAGAATTCTAAATAATTTACATAGATGCTTTGCCCTGAAAGAAGGGGAACCTAAATTCTTGCACTGTATATTGTAGCTGAGTGTCATGAATTCTTTCCCCAAAGTACAGTATGCTAAGGGGCTTGGAGGAAAGAGGAAGCTCAGGGGTAACAGCATGCTCATGTTCTTTTTTTTCTTTATGAAGGTTTTATTGATATACACTCTTATGAAAGTTTCGCATGAAAAAACAATGTGGTTACTACATTTACCCATATCATCAAGTACCCACCCATACTCCAATGCAGTCACTACCCATCAGTGTAGTCAGATGCCACAGATTCACTATTTACCTTCTCTGTGCTACACTGCTTTCCCCGTGATCTCCCACACCATTTGTAATAAACATAATACCCATCAATCCCCTTCTCCCTCCCTCCCCACCTGCCCTCCCACACCCCTCCCCTTTGGTAACTGCTAGTCCCATTTTGGAGTCTGTGAGTCTGCTGCTATTTTGTTCCTTCACTTTTGCTTCGTTGTAATACTCCAGAAATGAGGAAAATCATTTGGCACTTGTCTATCTCTGCCTGGTTTGCTTCACTGAGCATAATGTCCTCCAGCTCCATCCATGTTGTTGCAAATGGTAGGAATTGTTTCTTTCTTATGGCAGAACAGTATTCTGTTGTGTATATGTACCCCCTTTTCTTTATCCATTCATCTACTGATGGGCACTTAGGTTGCTTCCATATCTTGGCTATTGTAAAAAGTGCTGCAATAAACATAGGGGTGTATATGTCTTCTTGAATCTGTGAAGATGTACTGTTTGGGTAAATTCCAAGGAGTGGGATTCCCGGGTCAAATGATATTTCTATTTTTAGTTTTTTGATGAACTTCCATATTGCTTTCCTCAATGGTTGAACTAGCTTACATTCCTACCAACAGTGTAGGAGGGTTCCCCTTTCTCTTCATCATTGCCAGTATTTGTTGTTAGTCTTTTCGATGATGGCCATCCTTACTGGTGTGAGGTGATATCTCATTGTGGTTTTAATTTGCATTTCCCTGATGAATAATAATGTGGAGCATCTCTTCATGTGTTTGTAGGCCATCTGAATTTCTTCTTTGGAGAACTGTCTCCTTGTATCCTCTGCCCATTTTTTGATTGGGTTATTTGCTTTTTAGATGTTGAGGCATGTAAGGTATTTATATATTTTGGATGTTAACCCCTTGTCAGATATGTCATTCAAAAATGTATTCTCCCATACTGTAGGATGCCTTTTTGTTCTCTTGATGGTGTCCTTTGCCATACTGTAACTTTTTAGTTTGATGTAGTCCCATGAGTTCATTTTTGCTTTTGTTTCCCTTGCTCTAGGAAATGTGTTCAGGAAGAAGTTGCTCATGTTTATATTCAGGAGATTTTTGCCTATGTTGACTTCTGAAAGTTTTATGGTTTCATGACTTACATTCAGGTCTTTGATCCATTTTGAGTTTACTTTTGTGTATGGGATTAAACAATAATCCAGTTTCATTCTCTCACATGTAGCTGTTCAGATTTGCCAAAACCAGCTGTTGAAGAGGCTGTCCTTTCCCCATTGTATGTCCATGGCTCCTTTATCATATATTAATTGACCATATATGCTTGGCTTTATATCAGAGCTCTCTAGTCTGTTGTCAGTCTATGGGTCTGTTCTTGTGCCAGCACCAAATTGTCTTGATTACTGTGACTTTATAGTAGAGCTTGAAGTTGGGGAACATAATACCCCCATCTTTATTCTTCCTTCTAAGGTCTGCTTAGGCTATTTGGGGTATTCTGTTGTTCTATATGAATTTTAGAACAATTTTCTCTAGTTCGTTGAAGAATGCTGTTGGTATTTTGTTAGGAATTGCATTGAATCTGTAGATTGCTTTAGGCAGGATGGCCATTTTGACAATATTAATTCTTCTTATCCATGAGCACAGGATTGTTTCCATTTATTGTTATCTTCTTTAATTTTTCTCATGAATGTCTTGTAGTTTTCAGTGTATAGGTCTTTCACTTCCTTGGTTAGGTTTATTTCTAGGCATTTTATTCTTTTTGTTGCAACTGTGAATGGAATCATTTTCCTGATTTCTCTCTCTGCTAGTTCATTGTTAGTGTATAGGAATGCCACAGATTTCTGTGTATTAAGTTTGTATATGGCAAATTTGCCGAATTGAGATATTAGATCTAGTAGTTTGGGGTGGATTATTTATATTTTTTTATGTACAATATCATGTCATCTGCAAACAGGGACAGTTTAACTTCTTCCTTACCAATCTGGATGCCTTTTATTTCTTTGTGTTGTCTAATTGCAGTGGCTGGGACTTCCAGTACTAAGTTGAATACAAGTGGCAGAGTGGGCATCCTTGTCTTGTTCCTGATCTTAAAGGAAAAGCTTTCAGCTTCTTGCTGTTAAGTAAAATGTTGGGTTTGGGTTTGTCATATATGGCATTTATTATGTTGAGGTACTTGCCCTCTATACCCATTTTGTTGATAATTTTTGTCATTAATGGTGTTGAATTTTGTGAAATGTATCTGTTGAGATGATCATGTGGTTTTTGTCCTATGTTTTGTTGATGTGGTGGATGATGTTGATGATTTTCAAATGTTGTACTATCCTTGCACCCCTGGAATAATCCTACTTGATCATGATGGATGATATTTTTGATGTATTTTTAAATTCAGTTTGCTAATATTTTATTGATCATTTTTGCATCTATGTTCATGAGGGATATTGGTCTGTCATTTTCTTTTTTTGTGGTGTCTGCCTGCTTTCGGTATTAGAGAGATGCTGGCTTCATGGAATGAGTTTGTAAGTATTGCCTCTTCTACTCTTTGGAACACTTTAAGGACCATGGGTATTAGGTCTTCACTAAATGTTTGATAAAATTCAGTGGTGAAGCCATCTCATCCAGGGGTTTTGTACTTAGGTAGGCTTTTGATTATGAGTTCAATTTCATTGCTGGTAATTGGTCTCTTCAGATTTTTGGTTTCTTCCTGTGTCAGCCTTGGAAGGTTGTATTTTTCTGGAAAGTTGTCCATTTCTTCAAGGTTATCCAATTTGTTAGCATATAATTTTTCATTGTATTCTATAATATTTCTTTGTATTTCCATGATGGCTGTTGTGATTTTTAATTTTTCATTTCTCTTTCTGTGTACACTCTCATTCTTTTCTTGATAAGTCTAGCTAGGGCTTTGTCTATTTTGTGTATTTTCTCAGAGATCCAGCTCCTGCTTTCATTGCTTCTTTCTACTATTTTATTCTTCTCAATTTTATTTATTTATGTTCTAATCTTTATGATGTCCCTGCTTCTACTGACTTTGGGCCTCATTTGTTCTTTTTCTAGTTTCATTAATTGTGAGTTTAGACTGCTTCTATGGGACTTTTCTTCTTTCCTGAGGTAGGCCTGTATTGCAATATACTTTCCTCTTAGCACGGTCTTTGCTGGGTCCCACAGATTTTGTGGTGTTGAATTATTGTTGTCATTTGTCTCCATATATTGCTTGATCTCTGTTTTTGTTTTGTCATTTATCCATTGATTATTTAGGAGCATGTAATTAAGCCTCCATGTGTTTGTGGGCTTTTTCATTTACATTGTGTAATTTATTTCTAGTTTCATACCTTTGTGATCTGAGAAGCTGGTTGATACCATTTCAGTCTTTTTGAAAGAATTTAACTGCAGGTAAACTTCATAGATTAAGGTTAGCCTTGAAAACACTATGTGCTTTTGTGGACACAAGAGGAAGGTTCAGGTAACTGTGGTGTTGCTCATTCTTCTTCACAAACCACACAGGGGACCTTGGGAACCACCTGCAAAGATTGTTGCGGTAAGTCACAATGAGGCCTGGGACATGGGGGTGGGGGGTAAGACCTTCTTTCTGAAGAGGAGAGTATGGGAGTCAGTTTCCTAAAAATGAGTCACTCTGTCCTTGAAAAAGTGGCACTTGATTTGCGTATGTCCAGAAGCTGATCAATTGGTCAATGTTACTCATTCATCATTCATAGCCTACAGAGAACTAAAGCCAAAGTGGAAAAAGGAAAATTACAAGTGCAGGTCTCTTAACACAGTTATCATTTAATTGGTGAAACAGGAAAAGCAACCATGGAAAATACCCAAGAAACTCTTAAAACAGTATTTAAATAAAGTGTACATGACTAAAGAATAGTGAGTGAGTGCAAGAATAGACCTTGTCCAATTTATCTTTACTTTGAAGTGGAATGTGACGTGATGTGTCTGAATTGGTTGGCACCTTGAGGGAAACGGTGAAGGTATTTCACCTGCCCACTGTGTCCTTCTGTCTCCTAGTGGTGGAGGCCGGAATTCTCCTTTGAGTGGGCCTGGCTTCAGGAATGGCGCTCTCTGTGCTTTGCTGCGATGCCATGGTCACTCTGTTTTCTGTCCTTTATCACTAGGTCTGAAGAGGTGATGCTGAGTGTGAGTGAACAAGTGTCTCAGGAAATCCATCAAGGCCTCAGAGACAGGGGCTTCACTGCCCTGAGCAGTGAAAATACAACATCACTTATAGGCCAACTCCAGAACATCTCTAAGAAGGATAACTGTGTTCGTAGCATCATTGGTAAGAGTCCTCCCCAGGTTGTGGTGGCAAGGGTTGGCAAGAATGGAGAGGATGAGCTGGTGGACACAGCCCTGGAAGTCAACTCCCAAACCACATAGAAATGGAAAAGCATGATCACTGGGAAATTCTTTTGGCCTTAGTTTCCTCATCTATAATATGGAGGGTTGCAGTTGACCTCTTGCAGTTTAAAGTGAATGCATAATTATGAGGTGTATCTGCAGCTAGGATATATGACTTTGAGGTGTATGATATACTGTCCCACCAACTCTACTAATTCATTCCTGCTCATTCTCTGACTGCAGCCCAAGACATATGGTAGGAAAACCTTTGTGTATCTAATGCTTTAAGCTACCAAGATGGCTTCTACTTTCCTCCTAGGAACTGATGCTGACTTAGGCTGCAGGACATATTCCATGCTGGAATGGAAGCACTGTATTTGACCAGCTAGCTTCTAACTTTCATATCTTTACCTAGTCTGCTTTGGGTGTGTGGAGCTGAATTTGGTGCATTGGCCTGAACGTGTGGTCCTTAGAATCTCACATACAACATCTGGGAGCCTCCTAGTAGGTCAGATGCACATCAGGATCTCACTTACAGCCACGTAGTCTCATTAACAGACAGAAATTTATGAGCTTAACATATTTTGGTCATGCACTCTGTTGGGGAGCTTCGTTGCATTCCCTCCCCCAGAATAAACCAAACAGATTTCATTTAATTGAATTACCCAAATGGGTGTGTAGGTCAATGAAATACCTCAGGTAACTTAAACTTTGGGAGCAGAGAGCACAAAGGCATTGTGCATTTCTTCTCAAACCTCTTTGATCTTCTCCTTTCCATAGTTTTCGCTAGTTCACAAGTCAGTGGACCTATGTGCTTCTTCAATGCCGTTTGGTTTGCAACACGCAGAAATCTCGGGTAGACTTCCCTGGAGGCATTACTGTCACTGAGGAGGAGCTGGCAAAACTGGGCTGGAAGTTTCCCAACCTGATGCATCCCAACCAGCAGGTGTTTAGCCCCTACTATGCTGAAATCCTAAAAAAATATTATCCCATCAGCTCAGGCACAGGGAACACAAGTGGAGTCTATCTGATAGTGCTGGCCCCTGACCTTGACAACAGGGATCGAGAAGAGAGGGCTCAGCATGTTGCTGGGATGCCATCACCTGTGGCCGGCAGAGCAGACAGTCTTCCTCACGACATCCAGGATGCAGGACCACAAGGTACAGGCATGTAAACACTGAGTGGCCCAAACCCCTTCATCAGTAAACTTCTGGGCTGCAGGAAAACCTTTGTTCCTTCTGTGTTGCAACTGGACCCAGGTCATGTGCCCTTATCCCCTATCCCCTAACTAGCTGAGAGGAAGCCAGTGGGTCCTCACTTTTCCTTTCAGTGGCTGATCTTCAATGTGCTGGCTTGAGCAGGCATCAGGGTATCATCAGCTGCTAGCATTATTTTCTCTAGTGCAAAATCGTTGTCTTGAGTGCCATGAGAACTCTGTGAAATTGTCCAGAGTCTGAGTATAAGGGCTTCTGGAAGTCAGAAATTCACTGCGCTACAGATCAACAGAGGACATAGAACCCCATTTCTAGTACCAGATTTCCCTACAGTTTTCAAGGATGCAGCAGTAGTAAGAGCCCCCACCTCCCTGTGTGACATGAAGCAGTATGAAAACTGGGGTCTGGATTAAAGCTGACACTGTCTGCTAGCAAACACTCAGTTGGGGACAGGTCCCAGCCTCTGTCTCCCAAGGGATCCTCAGGGTCAGAGTTGGAGACTCTGACAGTGATAGCGGAGCCAAGCAATTAGATCAGTGACTTATCTGTGTCACGTCCATCCCTGGTCCCATTCTGTAGCTGAAGGAATCTCCTGTTTCCACACCTCCAGGCTTAGAACACAGCATTCTCCCTAACAGAAGTGATGTGGGTATTCAGGGCTGGGAGCAGCCACCACGCCTCTTCCCTCTCACAGTCTGGAACAGTGTTAACTGCTGGGTTATGATCGTCAGCTCGGTTGGCATCACAGATGCCAGCGGTCTAGCTTTGCAGGTACCTGGGCTTGTTTTCTTAGGACCTAGAGATTCATCCTCTCATTCTCAGGCCAGTTGAAGCAGACCAACAGCAATCTACGAAGTTATGGGGAAAAGTCAGTTTACAGTTGGACTTGACAAGAGAAAATAGAAACTCACTTATGGGATATTGTAACTGAGTGGGAAAATGTCCTTACCATTTCAGGATGGACAGAGTTGTGTATCCTACTAGCCCCAACCCCACCCCTACCCCCAAGGCAGTAACAGGTGGGATTTTAGTTCTGTGAATCCCAGGGTGATTTCTCTGGAGGGTGGATCCCAGATGGGTGATACAGCCGGGTAAACAGAGTGAACGTTTTACTTTGGCTGGATGTAGAGAAGCTGGGAAAGACACCATTTGGGAGTTCTAATTTTGTGACTTAAGTCTCAGGAAAGAAACCAAGGCTGGTTACTATCGTGTATTTAGTAAACAGGCAGTGAACTGTTTCTAGTTGGATTTTCTGAGTCTGGTTTGACATGAGTAAAGTTTAAAACAGAAATCTTAGCTTTGGAAGCCTGATTTCTTAATAGAAAGATGTGCTCTTAAGGGATCCCTGTGGAGGTGACTGAGTAGTTGGTGGCTACAGACATTGGACTGGAATGAAACTTTGCTTGTTATTTTATAATTAAAATTTGACATGACTGATTTCTTAGGGATTCTGAGTTGGTTCTGTATCCTCACATGGAGGAGGTAGGAATCCTTATCGAAAACGAACACAGTCCACTGGATCCTGCTCATCATGGAGGGAGAATCATATGTATGTAGCACGTGCACGTAGTTAAAAAAGACGTGTGGAGAAAAGTCAATTGCTCTCCCAGCCCGTTTCTCATTTTCCCTATCCACAGGAAACCTCTGTTACTGTATTTTCGTGCATCCTTCCAGAGATGGTCTACACCAGTGCAAGTGCATATTATGATAATAGATAATGTTTATGAGCACATATGTGCCCATCACTGTTTTAAGCTCTCTACAAAAATGATTTCATTTATTTGTCCACAATTTATCTCCAGTCTGTTCTTCTTTCCAACAGTGTGTGTCTCAAGAAGCTGCAATTGGGAGTCAGAACTTGCTGTCTTCTCTGGCTGAGTGAGTAAGGTAAAATCTTTCAGTTTTTCTGGGCTTTTTTCCATAAAATTGCGAATTGGACTGAATCGATGATCTTATTGTTTAATCCCATACGGCCGTTCTACAAAACAATGAAATATTCCCAGGAGGCCATGAAAGATATAAAAAGTAGGCAGATTGAGTAGAAGAACAGCTGGAAGACGTAGTTTTGAGGATGGTTTGAAAACCACTGGCCTAGATGATGTCTAAAGGTTCCTGTATTATTTTCTTATGGTTGCTATGACAAATTACTATGAACTTGGTGGCTTAAGTCATGCATCACTCTCTCATAGTTCCAGAGCTCAAGTCTAAAACCAGCTTCACTGGGTCAAAACCAAGGTATCAGCAGGGCCACCCTCTCCCTGGTAGCTCTAGGAGAGAATTTGTGGACTTGCCTTTTCTACTTGTAGATCTGCATTCTCGCCTTCCCTGCCTTGTGACCCATTCCCCCATCATCCAAACTGGTAGCATAGAATCTTGCTTCTGTTGTCACATTGCCCCCTTCCTCTGTGTCAAATCTCCCGCTCTCTTCCTACCAAAACCTAACCAGGCTTTTTGGGTATGTAGAGAAGCGTATTCTGAAATGTACATGGGATGACACAAACCCCAGAATAGCTAAAACATGCTTGATAAGGAAGAATAAAGTAGAAGGAATCACTTCATGTAATATTAATCTTTCTATACAGCTATGGCAATTAAGATAATGTGACCTCAGCAGAAGTATGGACAGATGTGTGAATGGAACAGAATATAGACCCCAGAAATAGAACCACACTCTGTTCAAGTGATTTTTGAAAAAGGTGCAGAAGGGATTTAATGAAGAAAGATTCGACTTTTACACAAGCGTGCTGGTATCATAATGGGACATCCACAGGCAAAAAAGAAAAAAATTAAAATGATCTTTGGCCTAAATGGCACCTTACATGAACAACTAACTCAACATGAGCCACAGATTTAAATGCAAAACTATAATACTTTAAGAAAATATCACAGGAGAAAACATTTGGATCCAGAGCTAAGTGGAGTTCATTGACATGGCATCAAAAGCACAATCCATTAAAAAATCAATAAATGGGACCTCATCTAAATTAAAACCTTTTCTCTTTGAAAAACTGTGGAATTGATGAAAATGTTAGCTACAGAATGCAGAAAAATTTGGAAACCACATATCCTTCAAAAGACTAGGATCTAGAAAATAAAATCAGCTCTCATGTCAACTATCAGCAGTGAAAGAAAGCAGGTAGAAAATGGGCGAAAGACATGAGCAAGTTTGGCAAAGAGGACAGACAGATGGCAAATAAGAATATCGAAATATCATCCACATCATTAGGCATCAGAAAGGGAGATATCACTATACACCTATTAGAATACCTAAGAAAAATTTTAAAAGGGGATAACATCAAATACTGGCAAGAATGTGTGGGGAAACTGGATCACTCTTGCATTAATGGCTGGACTGTCAAATGGTTCAGGCACTTGTTAAAATGGTTTGGCAATTTCTCTGAAAGTTAAATATGAACTTCACATGTATGCCAGAACTCTCATTGTGGGGTTTAAATTAAAGGCTTAATTTCACATAGAAACTTGTACAGTTTTTCACAGCACCTTTATTTGTAATACTCACCAAACAGAAAACCCCAAGTGTCCCCGAATGGGTGAATGGTTAAAGAAAGGGTGGTATATCCACATCATGGAATTCTACTAAACAATAAAAAGTTACACATTCTTGACAAATACAAAAACCGTGGTGGATATTCAGGACATTGTGTTGCGTGAAAAAGAGCCAAACCCAAACTTACTAATATAGGATTCCTTTTACCTAGTTTTGAAATGGCAAAATTTTATAAATGGAGACGGTTTAGGAGCTTCTACAGGTTAGGTATGGGGAAGCATTCTAGAAGGGAGGTAGGTGTGGTTGTAGAATAGAACGCTATAAATGAAAAAATGGAAAAACAAAACGGTAAAACTAGAGAGATCAATGTGCTGATGGAATTCTTGGTCATCTTGTCTATTGTGATGGATACATGGACCCACATGTGATATAACTACACAAAACTAAGTACACACACACACACATAGACACATGCACTGGAATAAAGCAAAATATCATTTTGTAATATGTCATCACTGGGGAAACTGGACAAAGCGTCCATAGGGCCTCTATGTGTTATTTCTTACAACTGCATGTGAATGTACAATTACTTCAAGACACAAAGTTAAAATATCTTTAATTTTTTTTTACAAAAGAAAACTGTTCATCTCCATCCTGAATCTATGCTGCATTCTTCCAGGGGAAGAAACACCTAGTGCATCTTTTATTGACATGGCACAGATTCCTGAGGCATAGTCTTGAGGCAGCAAAAGGGGTTGCTTCTATCTAACTTTCTTACCATCCACCTACGAATGTTAGGATTCAGAAGGAAGATAGAACAGAGAGTCATTTGTGCAATTACTGAAATAGAAAAATGAAATCAGGCTTTCAATAATGAAAGGTACTTCTGATCACATTTGAGTTTTTTTTTTTCAGCGAGGACTAGCTTTCCAGTTAAGTAACATGCTGACGTTTCCCATAAACTGAGTGAAGTAAGACTGTGGCACCAAGATTTAGAAAAAGGATACTCAAAGCTCATACAAAATGTACAATATACCAGGGACTGAATCCTTTGCCAATGAGACATGGGAGAGGGCTGTTTCCAAAATTCTGTTAAGATATATAAGGGGGTGGGGGAAGAAAACCTTACCTTAAGATTCTGCTTTGGAAAACTCTGCTGTTGTGATCTGTACGAAGCAATACTCTGCCTAAAGAAAGCTGTTAAGTGCTTTATCATCCCAGCCTGCCCATTTCCCCTCAGGACAAGTGGGACTCCAATCTGGCCCCTTGGCTGTTTCCTGTTGAGGAGTCTCTGGGACAGTACTAGACGTTAGGCTGGGCTCATGTCCTGTCCTTGGAGGGAGGGAGAAAGGGTTTTCAAATGATCCCTGCCTCGGGTTGTTTGGCACCTTTTCTGGACTTTTTAAGCACTTCAGCTGTCCATCACCTACTGTGAAGAGTCAAAGATTTATACCACATATGGTAAGTAGTATTGACGGGGCTTGAAACCCCAACAGCCTGATGAGGTCACCTCAACTACCAGTCTCATTTTAAGGATGATAATGGAGTCTATGAAGGGTCAGTGTCCCTGGCCGAGATCACCTATCTTCCATGTGATAAATAAAGCCTTATCACCAGGGAGCTAATCTTACAGATTTTGCCATCAACTGTTCACTCATTTTCAAACTAACGGCCCTTGCTGCATAGCCGATACATTTGGACATTGGATCTCTGCGTTTGAGACCTGGCCTGGTAGAACTGTGGCCAGGCGGTGCCCAGGCCACATGCAGCGACAGCGTGCTTCACTTTCTTTCTTTTTTTAAATTCTTTTATTGCCTTTCATCTTCAAGGAACTTGTCCTGAGGTGGATGCTCAGTTCTCTTTCTACCCAAGGGGATCCAAGATGGTGGGGTTGCGCAGACACACAACCTTTCACCCCTGCCCACTCCGTAGACCGGAGTCCCTGGGGGTTGGTCACGAATCTGGCCCCGCCTCCCAGCACAGAGCTCTTCGACTAGGATGGGTCACGTGACCTAAGCACAGCCAATAGAAGTCGTCTGCTGACCAGTTTAACTTTGAGAAGAAACTGTTGAGACTGTGTGCACCGCCGAGACCGGTGTTCTTTTGTGGCAGCCTCCTGAGAGAAGCAAGGAGCTCCAGCTGCTGAGGCCTTGGATGGTTCCCAAGTTTTCTCCAACTGTCCTAGCAAGTAGGTAAGCTACACCAGTCTTCTCTCGATAAATGATACCTATATTGGCCTAAATTACTCACAGTCGAGGTTTGAAGATTAAAAAGAAAGGAAAGCCAGTCAGATTGGAAATGCTTTCCTCTCCACTCTCTCTGCATCCCCCTATTCTTACGTGTGATTTGCTTCTATTGTATCACTAACAAAGTCATACTCTCTCCTCAGAATCTAACAGCCTTTCTCTTTTTAAAACAAAGTATATTTCTCCTTTGCATCTTAGTTTTGTTTAGATTACTGTTGTCCCAGACCTTAAATTGTAAATATTGAATTGTATATATATATACACATATACTTCTCTTTCCATTGTATTTCATTTCTTTTATACTTAAAATGCTTTTCTCATGTAGAGCCCAAATAATTATTCATGTACATCCATGGCATGAATGCAACTTCATTCCTTAAAATGGGCTCACAAGGCAGTTTAAATTCATTTTTTAAAGGGTGAGGTGCTGTGAGCATTTATCCTACTGTCTTCCTAATTGTGTTTCAGCTGGCTAAATATTATTAAACCATGTGATTTATAGACTAACCATGTCTTTAACCACTGAACTTGTGTTTTTTATTCCTTGTTTTGAATAATTTGAGAAACATGTTAAGGTCGCAGAAAATGGCACAGAGCTTCTTTACCCAGATTTCCCTAACATTAGCAGTTTACAACACCAAGGAAGGATGATCAAAACCAGGAAATTAACATTGATGCAATACTGTTAACAAACGAGGTACTTTATTTTAATTTCACCGATTGTCCCACTAATGTCCTTTTCCTATTCCAGGATCCCATTCAGGATACCACCAGGGCATTTGGCCATCGTTTCTCCTTAGTCTCCTCCAGGCTGACGGTTCCTCAATCTTTCTGGGTCTTTCACAACCCTGACACTTTTGAAGATCCTATACCTGCCAGGTATTTTATAGAATGTTTGCCAATTTGGGTTTGCCTGATATTTTCTTAGGATTAAATTTAAGTTACTCATTTGGGCAAGAATTGCTGTTTACCTCCATTGGTGATGGAGGACTTTTCACCCTAGTGTTATGAGTGAGGGTTTCCAAACACATGACACCTGACACTGAGCAGGTGACATCCATAGCAGTTTATTAATAAGAGTAACTCAGCCCCTCGGCGAGGAGGACCCTACATGCCAGGTAGTGCCTCGCAGGTGTCATGCTCTGGAAGAGAGTGAAAACAGGGGCTGTTGGTGGCACTGTTCATAGTATCGAGAGGATGAAGTGATCCTTGGTTCTGGTGGGAGGATGCGATCGGGTTGTTTGAATGATTGTGTGGGCTTGTTGGGAATGGAAACTGACTACTCAGAGGTAAGCAGGCACTGTGCCTAGTTCCCATGATAAGAAGGTTCTTTGGCCAGGGAACCTTCTTTGTGGGAAAACAATACGGAGGGAACTTGTGGTTAGGCCATTTGAGGTCCTCTGGGTTTTCCCCAGATGTCAAGGTGTGTATATCCTTGGGCCTTAATGATTTTAGGGCTTACACCATGAAACTGCAAAAGTGGTTTTGCTCACTTTGTACGCGCATCATGTCAGGGCACACGGTGTCTGTATGTTGTACTTGCTACTGCTGATGTTCATCTTGATCACTTGATTGAGGTGGTGGCAATTATGTTGCTCCAGTTAATGCTGCTGTTTTCCCATTGTTAATGACAAATACTTTATCAACTTGTGTAGGAAACACTTTGAGGCTATGAAAATCCCTGTTGCTTCTCAGACGTTTACTCTCTGCTTTTAGAATCCATCTGGGGATCTCACCTACAACAATTATGACATAATGCTGACTTCCTATTGACCTCATTCCTTTCACATTTACTTATTGTAATTCTGTAGGGCCATCCTTTCTCCCCAATTTATTTATACACTTTTTTTTTTACAAAATGTATCTCAAATTAGTGATTCAGATAACTTATTCAAATTATTTTTATCATTCTGGACTCCCAGACAACCATGGTACATTATCAGTTATAGTCAAATTAGATCATGTTTTATTTTGTTCCTTAAATTGTTCCAGCTCCGGTCATCAGAAGCCCGTTTCAGTTGGTTCTGTGTTCTTCCGACATGACCCTATCCTTTATCACACTGGCACCATAAGATGTTCATGTTCATTTTGTGTTTTCTTCCCACTGCAGCCCTGGCATCGAACCATGTCTGCAAGTATCCTTGAGTCCTTTTCTTGGAGACTGACATTTAGAATCCAGTATCTCAGTGTGCATCCATTGCTAGTGGGGATTCGTTGCTGCTAGGCCCTGTCCATCAAAACAAAGTAGGAAATACATTGTATGTATGTACCCACGCTTCCAGACACATCTATATTTATTTCTGTACTTATCTGTATGTATAGATATTAAAAGCTAGGAGCTCTTACTGACATATCTCATTTCAATCCCTTCTAGCCTTATCTGTGATTTCTCTGATCTGGCTCCCTGTGTCTACACTACTTACCAGTTTGTTCATTCCTGACATATAGTTGCAATAATGCTAACCTATACCCCTGTTAGAGACAGATCTATGAAGTTGTATTTTTGTAGAGTTCTTTTTGTCTTTAGCCTCAGAGGATGCAATCAAAATACTGTTTTCCCATGTTTCTTAGCTTAGCTGTTTTCTTCCTCACCTCTCAGTGTGGTAAAGATAGTCATTTGCAATATGGTTAGATTCATTTGTCACTCTTCGTATTTGAGTTTGGGACCCGCCCCCACCCTGATTGATTTTAATTATTTATTAATTGTTGGGTATGGGAATCATTACCACGATTCAGAGTGAAAAATGTCTCCTCAGTGAAGGGTCACTTTTTCTTCATCCCTCCAAACCCTCTTCCATTCCCCACTTCTTTCCATTCCTTTCCCACACTCCCCCATAGATAACCAATCTGTTCTGTTCACAGCTGAACTTTTCCTGTACGCATTTTGCATGAATGAGCAGATGCATACATGTTTCCTTATATTCCCTTATCTATTAAATGAGGGATTACATTTCTGTACATACCCATTTGCAATTTTTCCTTTTTCATTCAAAAGCATTCCAGGAAGTCACTCCTTACCATTCCATGGAGAACCTCATCTCTCTTTTACAGCTGCATTGGACTCCGTTGTGGGGTTGTATTGCTCACATTCAACCACTCACCTATGTATGGGCATTTAAATTGTTTTCAACATGATGCAATCACAAATAATAACTGCAGTGAATAACCTTGTGCATACATATTTTTGCATGGGTGGAAAAAAAGCTCCAAGTTATATTGCCAGTAGTGGGATTATTGGGCCAAAAGGTAAGTGCATGTATAGTTCTTTTAGGCTTTCCCAATTTCTTTCCAGAAGGATCGCACTGATTTCCGTTCTGACTAGCAATGTAGAATAGCGGCCGTTTTCCACACAGCCTCACTAACAAAACATGTCGCCCTACATTTTAAACTTTTGTCAGTGTGGCAGGTTCAGTTTTAGTATTCATTTGTCTGATTGCAAGTTTGAATCATCATGTGTTTGAGGACTGTGACATATATTTTTGTGTATCATCTCTTCATATCATTTTCCCATTTTTTGACACAACTTTTAACCTTTTGTCCTTCAATATTTAAAAGTTCTCTATATATTTGGGACATTACCCATTTGTCTGTGGTGTATTCCGCAAGTCCTTTATCCCAGTTTCTCAGTTTCCTTTTGATTTATTTAGGATGTGTTTGTCAAACATATAAAAAATTTTTGTGCAGTCAAATTGATCGTTCTTGACATTCACGGCCTGCTAATTTGAGTCACAGTTAGAAAGCCTTTCCCTACACTGAGGTTAAAGAAAAGTTCTGCCATATTTTCTTCAAGAACTTGTTGCGGTTTCAATTTTTAAGTTTAACTCCTTAACACCATTGCAGTTTGTTTTCTGGAGGGTGTGTGATATGGATCTACTGTTATTTTTCTCCAAATGTCTCAGTTGTCCCAGCACCATTTATTAAATGTCCATCTTTGCCCCATATTACATGCCCCCCCTTTTTTTAATACTAGAATTTCTGTATGTGCTTGGATGCATCTCTGTGTCTTCTATTCTATTCCATTGAGCTATGAACCTGTCCAGGTACCAGTGCCATGATGTTGTAATTGTAGAGGCTTTACACCATGCTTGAATGTTTGGTATCATTCCACCCCTCTTGTAGGTTTTCTTTTTCATTTATATCCTAGGTATTCTTGTATTTTTTAAACTATGAACTTTATTATCAACTTGTCTAACTCCATAACAATGTTTGCTGCTATTTTTGAGATTTTATTTAATCTATAAATGAACTTAGGGAGAATTGACATCTTTTTAATGTTAAACTATTCTGTCCATTGACAGTGACTGTCTTTCCATTTACTCACTGTCACAAAGGAAAAAGATTTCCCTGTATTGATTCAATAACAATTCCTTGTCATTCGGAAAAACCTTTCCTTGTCTCGATGGTCTTGCTAAGTTTATACCTATACCTTTAATATTATGTGTTGCTGTCATATATGGGATCTTCTCTCCCAATGTGTTCTCCCCACTGAGATTTTGTGTAGTTATATACAAAGCCTATTGATTCTTTTATGTTAGCTTTATATGCTGCTCCCGTACTGATTTTGCATTTTTTTCTGCATCTCTGTCAGCATGTTCATGATTTTTATTTTGAATTCTTTTTCAGGAGGACTAGTTAGGTCTGTCTCCTTCTCAGGTGTTGTCTCTGTGATCTTTGTCTGCCTGTAGTTTTGCCTTTTCATGGTGATAGAGATAGTTTGCAGAGCTGGTACAAGTGACCGCTGGAAGAGCTTCCCTTCTTGTTGGTTTGTAGCCTTTTCCTGGGAGAATAGCGACCTCTAGTGGCTTGTGCTGGGCAGCTGTGCGCAGACAGGGCTTCTGCTTCCTGCCCAGTTGCTTTGGGGTTTATCTCCGCTGTTGCTGTGGGCTTGGCCTGGCTGGGGCTGTTCCTCCAAAATGGTGGAGCCCCGTTGGAGGGGGAGCAGCCAGGAGACTATTTATCTCCGTAAGGGGCCTCTGTGCTCCCTGCTGCCCAGGGGGTTAGAGTGCCCAGAGATCCCCAGATTCCCTGCCTCTGGTCTAAGTGACCTGTCCTGCCCCTTTAAGACTTCCAAAAAGCACTCTCCAAACCAAAACAACAACAGCAACAAAAAGGAAAAAACAAGCGATTTTTTTTTTTGTCCTCAGGTGCCGGTCCCAGGCACCCGCTCACTGGTCCTGCTGCCCTGTCTCCCTAGCACCAGGGTCCCTGTCCTTTCAAGGCTTCCAAAAAGCACCCACCCACCGGTCCCGCAGGGAAGGAACGCTCGATATTCTTTGTCCTCAGGCACTGGTCCCAGGCACCCCCTCACCAGTCCCGCCGCCCTGCCTCCCTAGCACCGGGGTCCCTGTCCCTTCAAGGCTTCCAAAAAGCACTCGCCAAAAAGAGAGAAAAAAAGGGGAAAAACGCGCGATTTCTTCCGTCCTCAGGTGCCGGTCTCAGGCACCCACCCACCGGTCCCACAGAGAAAAACGCGGGATATTCTTTGTCCTCAGGTGCCGGTCCCAGGCACCCGCTCACCAGTCCCGCCGCCCTGCCTCCCTAGCACCGGGGTCCCTGTCCCTTTTAGGCTTCCAAAAAGCACTCGCAGAAAACAGAAAAAAAAAGGGGAAAAACGCGCGATTTCCTCTGTCCTCAAGTGCCGGTCTCAGGCACCCGCCCACGGGTCCCGCAGGGAAAAACGTGGGATATTCTTTGTCCTCAGGCGCCGGTCCCAGGCACCCGCTCACCAGTCCCGCCACCCTGCCTCCCTAGCACTGGGGTCCCCGTCCCTTCAAGGCTTCCAAAAAGCGCTCGCCAAAAAGAGAAAAAAAAAAAAAAAAAAAAAAAGGGGAAAAACGCGCGACCTCCTCCGTCCTCAGGCACCGGTCTCAGGCACCCGCCCGCCGGTCCCGCAGGGAGAAACGCGGGGTGTTCTTTGTCCTCCAGCGCCGTTCCCAGGCACCTGCTCACCGGTCCCGCCACCCTACCTCCCCAGCAACAGGGGCCCGTCCCTCTAAGGCTTCCAAAAAGCGCTCGCCAAAAAAAAAAAACAACCGCTCCGGTTTCTCTCCACCCGCCGGGAGCCGGGGGGAGGGGCGCTCGGGTCCCGCCGGGCCGGGGCTTGTATCTTACCCCCTTCGCAAGGCGCTGGTTCCTTGCAGGTGTGGATGTGGTCTGGATGTTGTCCTGTGTCCTGTGGTCTCTATTTTAGGAAGATTTTTCTTTGTTATATTTTCATAGCTCTATGTGTTTTTGGGAGGAGATTTCCACTGCTCTACTCACACCGCCATCCTGGCTCCGCCCCCCCGTACTGATTTTGATTATTGTTTCAGTTAATGTGTCATTGTTCTGTTGGATGTGCAGGTATACTGTAATGTCATTGGCACACAGAGACGGCTTTACCTCTTGTTCTCCATCCTTATAAATCTGATAGCTTTCTCTGGTCAACTGATTAATACTAATAGTACAAGACTGAGTAGGAATGAAGGAGTGGGCATCCGTTCTTTCCCTCTGGTGATTCCCCATTTAATAAAATACTGGCATTAGGAATTAATTGTGTATCTTCTTTTATGTTTAGAAAACATCCCCTGCCACCTATTTTCTAGACGTTTTTCTTTTCTTAACAGGAATCAGTGTTGAACTTTCCCAAAGGCTTGTTCAGCATCTATGGTTGTCCTTAACTATGTTACTATGGTGAGTGATGTAAATGGAATTCCTAATATAGAGCCAACTTTGTATTAGTGGAATAAATGCCACTTGGCCATAGTGTATTAGTTTCTTAATGTATTATTGTTGGATGTTTGCTAATGTTTTATTTAGGATTTTCATATATACATTTTACCTATCAGTGTCATACTGGCTTCATAGGAGGAGTTAGGGACTTTTCCTTCCTTTCTAATGTTACTGAATAATTTATAGAGAGGCCATTGGTCCTGTGGCCTTTACTAGAGTTCACCTGTAAGACCACCTGAGCTAAATGCTACTTGGGGGTAAATGCAAAATAACTTTATTTCTTCTATGAAAATTGGCAAATTTAAGCTTTTTAACACTAGAGTTAGCATTTTTGTTAGTCTGAGTTTCTCTAGGACAATATCTACTTCACGTAGATTTTCAGTTATTTGCCAAGAGGTTGCACAGGAATTTCTTTTTTCTCTTTCAGTATTTATTTTCATTCTTCCACTTTTACTTGTAAAAGTCTTCAGCGCTCCGAATTTGCCTCTGATCACTATTTTATGTGTATCCCATAGATCCTGATACATAGTTTGTGTAACTTTAATTTGATTCTCCTCTTTAACTCAAAAAATGTTTAAACCAGAAAACATTTCCTGGTAGAAAAGCCTTTCTGTTTTCAGTTTGTGTTTGTAATTTTAACTTTTGTTGCTTTGTGATTAGAGAGGATTATTTGGGCTATTTCTAATTTTAACTTGTTGGTTTGTGATTAGAGAGGACTATTTGGTCTATTTCTAATTTATGGAAATAAATGATGCCATCCCTGTTTAATTTGTATCATTTTGAGAAGAAAATATGTTTTCTATTTTTCAGAGCATGTACACACATGTGTATATAGATACTGTATATATATATATATATATATATACACACACACATACACACATATAGTTTACTTTATTATGTTGTTTAGATCTTCCAAATCCCGTCCCAATTTTTTATACTACTTGATCTGTCTTATACTAAGACTGCTGTATTAAATCACCCATTTTTGCCATATTTTTATCTATGTCTCCTTGCCTTTTTTGCTTCATGAAAGTGTTTGCTGTGTTATTAGGGTATAAATATTCCTAAGTGTTACATCTTCATTGTGAATCTTGGCTTTTATCATTAACGTGTGTCCTTTGTCATGTTAAATCCTTTTAAAAAACTCATCCTGAACTACCTCTGAACACTTTCCTATCTGGTCCATTCCTCTGCACTGCCCAGTATTATTTAAAACTCACCTACTACGTTATGACAAAAAGTTTAACTGTCTTTTGTTCTATTCTTCTGCTTTATCTCATGTTTAATTGCACAACTTCTGTGTTTTCACAATATTGAAGCATTTGTACATTAGTCTTTCCCCCTTTTCCACCACCTATATTTTGGTATTAGCTGTAACATGCTCACCATTAGATATTTTGGTGACGTTTTCCATCATCACATAGGGGATCAGAATCCCAATTCATCTTTTAGAAGATTCTTGGCAATCAGCCTGTGAAGAGCATATAATAAATGTTTTTAAGTGTGTGGGCCACAGTTTCTCTGTCACAGCTACTCAACTTTGCTATGGCAATGCAAAAGCATCTATAGACATTACATAAATGATTGATTGTGGCTTTGTTCCAATAAAACTTTATTTGCAAAATCAGGTGGTGGGCTAGATTTGGCATAATGGGCTGCAGTTTGCAAAGTGCTGCTCTAGTAGATACCTCAGAAAGGGCTGAGGGGTGCCAAATTTCCAAGTTCCTATGTGTTGAAAAACTTTCTCTACAGGTTGTGATATTTGAAGGACACTCTAGCTGGGATGCAAAATCTCAAATTCAGACTTGCTTTTGGTTCACTTCTGTTTTTACAGTTTTAAAAGGATTCGGATTCAAGCAGGTGTCATATCCTCAAATGCTTGCTGGAGTGTAATTCTGTTTGGAGTGTTGGCTTATAGTCTCCTGCTTCATGGTTGTTTCATATGTGTGAAATTTTGTTTCCGTATCCTTGTTTTTGCAATGATTATGTAAGGGATTCCCCTTCCTTTTGCTCATGTGTATGATATTGTTTTTTTTTTGTCAAGATTCCTACTTTAGTGATGTCATTTTCTGTCAGTATAGCAAAGTCCAGACCCTTTATTTATTTTCTTTGGTAAAGGAGGGAGAAGCTGTGATTGCTCTGATTTGTGGTTCTCTTACGTCTTGCAAGATCCTTCATTTTCCCCATTGCCCAAGTGCCTGGTATGCTTCTCCTTTCCTCCTTGACTTTATAATTCCCTAGAAGTTATGTGTTCAACGACTTCACCTTTATACCCTCCCTACCCCTTTAAATGCTCATATTCCGGATTGCTTTCCCTGTAGTTACCCATCTCACCTTTCAGGACACTGTTTTGGTATTTTCAGACTTATTCTGCTGCAGTTTTAGATGAAGTTTAAGCCCCTCACCATTTTCATTCTTCTGTATGTCTTGCAGCTTTTCTAGGTCTGTCTTTGCACGCCAGAAAGCCTAGTGATGGGAGTGTGACAGCCTGTGTGCTGGACTTTATGATTTTTGTTACTCCCAATTACATTGAACTTTACACATTCTCTGTTTTAAAGTAATGATCAGAGTGTGGCTTTTGTGTAGATTTACATTTTCCTTCTTATTGGTCAGTATCATTTTGGGAGGAAATATTTAGGGAGAAAGACAGCTCTGTGGTCAACATCATATTCTGCTAACTTACCTGTGATTTCCAGGGGCATTTTATCATGTGTGTGTGCGCACATATACACATACTTAAACACACAAGCCTATTTGTATTCTGTCCCTGTAGTAGGTATCACTAGAGGTCACCATATATTTATTCAATAAATATTTTTTCTGTAACTGACATTGGAGACCGTGGATGTCCTCTTAGGATTTCTAAATATTCTTTACCCTGAAGCAGGTTCAAGATGGACGAGAAGACCACAGGCATCTGCTAGAGCTTTCTGCAAAGAGTCTGCTGAGTAATGAGCAGGCTGCTATCCATGCCCTGGATGAGCTCCCAAGAGACCTCTTTGTTCCACTCTTCATTCCTGCCTTCTTGGGCAGGCATAAGGAGATACTAAAGGCAATGGTGAGGGTTTGGCCCTTTCACTGTCTCCATATCGGGACACTGAGTGTACAAGGGTCAGACTATGACATCTTGGAAGCCATGATTGATGGTCTACAGCTCCTCTCTGCCCAGAACTCTTCTTTCTGGTAGGACTATATCCAGTAGCGATAGAGTGAGTCAGCAGGAGAGTGTGCTGGAGCCTGGGGCAGGGGAATACCTAACAGTCTTCTAGAAGTAGCCAGTAGTGAATGCTGAAGATCTCTGTGGGCCTACTGGTCCAACACTTGGGGTCACTTTAATGACTCTAATGTCTCACAGACTTGATTACAGAGTAGAGGTGATTGAAGATACTATGGGGGGATTTACATCTTGAGTGTAATTACATAGAAGAAGGACATGGGCATTGATATGGGAAGAGACCAGAGGTGAACAAAGTTGGGGGAAAAGAATGAAAGATACTGAATTTTTAGGAAATGAATTCTTGGTGAATGACATATGTTGTGAAAAACCTGGGATAAAGGGTATTGTTCCTTCTTCTCAACACTGATTTTGGGAGATTACATTACAATCGGCTACTTCTCATGTGTTCTGTCTCCTCTCCTTACAGGGGCCCAAAACTGAGGCTCTTAGATTTAAGGCAGGACGTGGACTGTAAGATAATATGCTCTGAGATCAGAACCACATTCCCTCCCTGCTTTCAGTCTTGTGCTTACTCTCAGAACTCTACTCTTAGAACAGAAGAAGTCCAGCATAATATCAGGTGCCACAGATTTGATAATTCAGAGTCAGAGCCTCACTCAGCCTCGGAAACTGTGGAATTACTGGTAGACGTCTCCTTTGATGGAATCGTGAGAACACAGCAATTTCTGTCCTTTCTTCAGAGTAAACTCAGGCAGAGTTTTGGGTCTTTGCACCTCTGCTGCAGAGATTTGAAAATTTTTCACATGTCTGCCCCCAGAAGTATGCTGCAGTTTCTGGATCCACGATGCATTGACCACCTGGAGGTGGATCTGACTCATTTCAGGGAAGTCAACAGTGTTCTGGCTCAGACGGCCCACCTGTACAGCCTTTGTGTGTCTAACATCCGCTTTACATGTTTTGCGGAGAGATACTTCCAAACATTTCTCAACTGTCTTGGGAAGCTTGACAACCTCCAAGAGCTCGACTTGTTTGCCTTGTTCCTCAGAGATCGATTGCACAGACTTCTCAGGTGAGTCGATGGGAGGAACCGGGGTTCCCTGCATACCCCATGAGTAAGAGAAGAGAAGAGAGCATGCTTAGATATTCCTAAGCTCTTTGTAAAGTATTTCTCCTTCCACCTCAGTATGGGAAGTGCTGGGAATTAGCATTTGGCCAGGCTAGAGAGAGGTAATTCATGGTGAGGAGAAAGACAAGGTTAGAAAAGGAAGCTGTGCTCATTCGTGCATTCATTCATTTAGCCTACTCTCTATGATGAGTCTGTAAGTATACTGGTAAAAGTCCCTGTCCTAGTGGTGTCTACAGCTCTCTAGTGAGCAAGAGGAGGCGTTTAGATGGAGAAAAGTCTTATGCTGTAACACTGCTGCACATCCCCCTGGACTGGCCACAGTAGTTAACACTGCCAGATCCTCTTGCTCCTGTTTTCCCCAAGGCTTAGACACTGAATGGAGGGGCAGTCATCTGGGAACCAGTCAAAGGGAGCCTTCAGTTGGCTGCTTTCCCAGACCTGTCCTCACCATACAAGTGAACAGGAGTGGCCTTTGGTGATGTTGTATATACTAAGTGCATACAGTTTTTTTTTTTTCACTTAATCTGCTGCATAACTCTGTACAGATAATTACTGGAGTGCACATTTTAAAGATTAAGAACATGCGTCTTCAAGTGGGAAAGTGACTTTCTCATGGTCACAAATATACTTAGTCTGATTCCAAAGCCAACATGACTAAGGACTGTTGCAAAATAGGTACAGAAGTGACCACGGGGGAGGCACTGGGGTGGGACTAACCCAAACCAAACAGAATAAGATATGTTCATATTATTCTAGACCTTAGGTGTATATTATTTATGGCTCACTGCCCTGGTCCAACACTCATTCTTCTGAAATAACCTTTCTTTTTTCTCTCTGCAGAGTGCTGCCACCTCAGCTGGAGAAATTGAATCTTTCTTTCTGTGGCCTGTCTAACAAAGATGTCACCATCCTGTCCCAGAGCTCTCTGGCCACCCACCTAAGGCAGTTGAATCTCAGTCACAACCAGATATTCTCAGAGGCTCATGAGCCCTTCCAGACTCTGCTGGAGAGGGCCTCAGGTACCCTGCAGCATCTGGAAATAAATAATTGCCTGTTAAGTGATTCCACTCTCTCCACTCTCCTGCCAGCTCTGAGCCACTGTTCATGCCTGCGTGTCCTTAGCTTTGCCTTCAACCCCATTACAATGCCTGTGCTCACGAGGCTTCTGCAGCACCTAACATCCTTGATGGAGCTGAAGCATGTGATTTATCCCATCCCTGTCCATTGCTACAGAGAATGGGATGTTCCTGACAATTTGGACCAACGGCAGTTAGCTGAAGTGCAGGGCCAATTGAAGGCAATGCTGCAGGCAGTACAGTGGGATGACATGATTTGGAGTACTCATTCTGTGTTGATTCCGTAGTACAAGGAGTCATGTCAGCACTGATGTGTGGCCAGAAGAGCACTCAGTGTTTTGCTTGAAGGCCTAATTTGTAGAGACACATGTAAAATTGTACTGTTTGGGGAAACGGGGCTCAGCGAGATTGGCTGTGTCCTTGACCTCTGTGAAAGAGGAACTCTAAGAAGGAAGGAGAGGAATTTGGAAGTTCCTGTGGATCTGTTGCCCATTGCCCTCTACATCCTCTTCTGCTTGCTAAGTACAGTGTTGGTTATGTGATGGAAGCTCTCCCAGTCATGTCCCATCACTTCCCTGTGCACACGGGTGGGTCCATTTATCCTCATAGGCCCTTGGCACGAGTCCGATGAACTGAAACTCTCCCTGGCTGTGGTAGTTGTTGAAGCCAATAATTTCACCCTCGAGGGCCCTGAATACTTCTTGTATGTATGATTACCTTAGGTTGCTTATGTGAAACCCTATGCAAGTAAAAGGAACCAAAGAAACTACCCCCACTGCCTACTGGTGTCTTCATCATGCTGCTAGCTTCCTCTGCAGGTCTCAGACCCCTGGCTCAGTTATTTTTACCTCACATGCACTCACCCCGTGTCTATTGTGCTTTAGTTACTGTTCCAGGTGATAAGAAAGATCAAGTCCCTGATCTCAAACCACTCAGAGTAACAGCTGCTCCTATGTTTTGTCCGTTTCTCCACTCTTTCTTAGGGCATTTGGGAAAATTATGTCTCCATGGCCCAGATTTTTGTTCACTTTTTCCCTTACATGTAGCTGCTCAACCCTCAGGTCATGGCTTAAATGTTACCTCCTCAGCTAGGTTTTCTCTTACTTCCCCATTTAAGTAGGTTGTTACTTACTGTTGGTCTCGGTGTGCCATGTGCATGAATATTCCTTCATGGTATATGCTATTTCATATGTGTTTGCCTCCTCTGATCTTCCACTAGGTTTGCACTGCTCTCGATGGTTAACCACACGTGGCCACTGAGCGCTAGAAATCTGGCTACTCTGAAATGTGATGTACTCCAGGTGTTAAATACACACCACTTATCCAACAGTTAGTAAGAAACAGGATGTAGAATAACTAGTTGATAGTTTATTTATATTGCTTACATGTTGAAAGGATAACACACTGCATGTCAGCGACAGGGATAAAAGAATGTAAATTGTTTTTATTTACCTGTTGAAATGGTAGCCCTGTATTTCAAAGATTTAGTATGAAAAGAGTCAAAATGTCTAGTGAATGATCTGTTTATGCCTACATGTCAGAATGATAAAATCCTGTATTTCAAAGACATTGAGAAAAAAGAATGTAAAATTGCTTGTTCCTCTTACATGGTGAAATGATAACACACTAAACTTTAATGACTTCATAACAGAAACAGAATGAAAAATAATTAGTAGTTTCTGGGTATGGTTCTCTTGTTGAAATAAGAACAAACTTGGTAAGACAAAGGAATGTAAAGGTAATTGATAGAATACTTATATTGTTTCCATGTTGAAATGACAACACATGCATCTCAAAGGCTCAGTAAAAAGCAATTTATTCTTTCTTGTTTCTTACACCTGAAATGATAACAAATTGCATTTCAAAGACTGAGAGAAAAGAATGTAAAAATTAGTAATGAATAAAAATAGTTATATTTTGTTTCTATATTTGGCAACAACACAGCATTGGACTTAGACGAACCTGTTAAATGAGCTAATAAATGAATTGCGTGTACAGTTTCTTTGTTGAAATGGGTCAGATGTTGGGTGTGAAAGGTTCCTGGAAATTCTGTGGGCAAGACTGCATTTGGGGTCATCCTCATGGGGCCCCTAAAGGCTTTGGAGAACGTGGTTGGGAAGGATCCAGAGCCTTTGTCAGGTTCCCACCATGGATCAGTGTTACCATGCTCCTCCCTTCCAGGAGGTTTAAGGGTCAGGTTCCCTCAACTTGGGCGATACCAAAAGGGTTCAGAGGAGGCTGTGGGTGGTGTCAGTGCCCATTAGAGAGCGCAGTGATCACAGAGTACACTTACCAAGAGGAGTAACCTGGGGAACAACTGCAGGATGGAACTGCCAAAATCAAGACAAAACTGAAGAGTGAGTGAAACTGCAGAGCAGTTGTGCACATGGGACCAAACACTCTTAGGCCAGGTGCACAGCCCAGTGCCCCCCAACCTACACGCCAGCGCCCCAGCCTTCCAGGGCCCTGGGCACCAACCCTGTGCACTGATGCAGAGGGCGAGTGCTGCCTTCCTTCCTCCCTGCCTCCCTCCTCCCTCACCTTCTACCTTCTCCCTCTCCGTCCTCCTAGGTAGCTCCCACCTAGATGGCCCTGGGTCCCACCTCCACTGCCACAAGAAGCCGCATCTGTAGGTAGGGTCCAGCCTGCCTCCCCATCCCTGCCTTCCTCTAGGTCACCTCCCCCCCACCCCCACCAAATGCTCTTTAGAGAAGAGGGAATGGGGCAGGAGCCCAGGGCACAAACACCTCACTGGGGGTTCAGCATTGTGCCAGGACCAGGGCACCTGCATGGATGGCCCCAGAGACAGCCATGGGTCAGGAGACATTGTCCAGATGGAGTAAAGTGTCAGTCCCTAGCACCGCATGCGGTGGAGTTTCTGTGGCCCCCTTTCAGGATTGCTGCCTTCTCTCCCAATGGTGCCTGCGAACCTGTGCCTGTCTTAGTTAGTTCCTTGCCTGAGGAATCATACACATGTTGGGCAATGTAGGGACTCGCTGGAGGACCAGGCGGGATGATGTGACTTGTGGAGGGAGGGGCTGTGCCCCTGAAAGCCCTGCCCTTCTGTCTCCTCCACACCCTTGCCTCCACCTTGCACTCATGCCTCGGGAAGCCCTCTGCTCACTGGAGATAGCCCACTTCTGGCCCCTTGACTCAAGGAACGTTGGCCTAGTGGCTGACCCTGGGCCAGAGGAATGGTGTCATGAAAGCCACTGCCCAGGGCCTGGACCCTGTGGAGGTTAGAATGTGGGAGTTGAGGGTTACCATGGGGACCTTGGGGTTCTCACGGTGACTGGCACATCATCACTTGATGAGTGCTGATGGATTCAAGGTAGATAAGTTCAAGTATGGCTTGAAGCTTGGGCTAGGGAGGGTTTGGTGGGTGCCTGGGTCTTCCTGTGGACCCCAAGTGATGTGCAAGCTCAGGCTTACACCTGGAGCACTGGTCCACACAATGGCCCGTATTGCTCCTGGAAACGGAGTTCCCATAGATCTGTCACGGTCGGAAAATGAGCTAGAAACTACTCCTCGCAGTCAGGATAGGATGTGCACAAGGTGCGAGGCTGAACGGCAGTGGGTGCAGGTCAGGGAAACATCAATTCTTCTGTAATGCTTTTATTCCCTAAAGAGAAAAGACAAGGTAAGTACGCCCAGATGTTGACAGCATTCAAATCTGAGTGGTGCAAACACTGATGTTTATTGTATTTAATGCCTGGGACATTGTAGGTACTCAGTGAGAACTATTTGTTGAGTGACCACGTCTTTCCATCTTAAAAGTTTTCTCCAACAAACATACAAAGCTCATATAAATTACCTCAGCATGCCACCAGAGCCCGGAAAAGGGAACAGAGGTGAGGATAGCTTGAGAAATCCTTGTCAGAGAGTGACTGCTGATTTATGTAGATCTCCACCAGCACACACAAGCCATGTGGAAAATACGGGACACAGGCGAAAGACAAAGTCCTGTCTGCCTATTAACCTTCATGCTCTAAGGTTCTGGGTGAGCATCCAGAAAATGATCTTGAACATTTGGTCCTTTCTAGCAACCACCAGATCTTCACTTTCCTCCCCCAATGGAGCCACTGGGTGGCGCTGCTGTGCAAAATTTCTGCCCTAGCGAGGATTTATTACTTCAGTCTATAGACAGATAGCTGCCCAGGGTCTCCTGAGAGCCAAGCAAAGTGTGAGGGTCCGCAGCGAGGAAGATGCATAGCCTCCGCAGATTCTCCTCTGATCACAATCCCCTGACTGACTGGTCACGCTCTCTGGCTGAGAACATCGGAAACGTGGCTTTTACATAGGAGAGCACCAGTGTCACAGAAACGTCCAGCTGTGGGTGTGCAGGACCCTGACGCGCCCACCTCCTCTATGAGCACCCCTCCTCCGTGACTTGGCCAAGGATTGGAACAGACAACAGTGAGTACGGCTTCCAAACCACACTGCTTGGTTGCCACAGAGGATTTAGGCTCCTATGGCTGATAGAACTGGTCGCGGCTCCTTGGGATGGGGTCTTGGTGTTGCAGACGCTCAAAGCTACGTGCGCAACAAGTTTCTGCTTCTTGTAGAGGCTCCTATTACAGTGGAGGCAGTGAGTGTACCTTGGGAAGCAGGGACGTTCACCGTCAGGATGAGGGCAGTGGAAAAGGCAGGCGAGGCGAGGCAAGCCGGCGATCCCCCCGCGAAGCACAGAGGGCTCTGACGGGGTCGGGGACCGGGGTCTGGGGGTCTGGCATGACCTCACCAAGACGCTCCGGCCGCAGCAAGATCCTGAGCGGAGGGCAGGTAGGCAACTCGGGCAGGGCGGGCGACCCTGAGGCACAGGAGGGAAGAGGAGACCAGCTTGGGATCCCGCGGCCAATCGCAGTGGTCGGGGGCGGGCTCTGGGGCGGGGCCTGTTCCCGGGCTGATTGTCCCAGGGCTCCGCGCGGAAAGGCGGGCTCCCGCACAGCGTGCGCAGCCTGCGCAGCGTGCGGAGCGTCTCGGCCTGGCAGTCTACCTCTCCCGGGTCTTCACGCCTTAGGTTGAGAACGTGCGGCCCCGACGGAGCCAGAGGACTGCGGAGACTGGAGGGCGCGGCGGCCTCTGGGCGAGGTATGTAGAGCCCTGGGGACCGGCGTTGGGTATCTGCGCCTCACGACAAGTCCGCGACCTTGTCGGACGCAGCGCCGCCGTCTTCCAGCAGGCAGCCGAGTCCTCGCGGGGTCCGTGCCTGGAAGGTGCGGGGGGGAGGGGTGCCCAAAAGCGGCCCGTCCGCTGTGGCTGTGGGTCCGAGGCAGCGATGACGAGCAGGTTGGGGACTAACTGGACGGGTCCCTCTGGGGCTGGCCCTTTGCCATCTCCCCTCCCATGGCCCATAAGTTAACGCTGGGTACCTGGCAGCGACGATCCTTCTTTGACGATGCAAGCAAACTGCTCCTGACAAACTGGCCCGTGCGCCCAGCTCTGTCGTTATTTATTTGAAGCCCCTGTTTCCCCACCTCTGGAGACTGGCATCTGATTGCTCGTCAGAGGAGTTTCCCAGGTTGACCTCGATGAGCAGGTGGCACACTGGGGGACTTCTGGCTGCTTGTGGCCGTCTCCATTCTACTCTGAGCACTTAACACAGCTTCGCCGACCAAGATGGGGACAAGTTCGCGCGGGAGAGCTCTGCCTCCCGGCTCTGGGGTCTCCTAATGTCTCTGCTGGACAAACCTGGAATAGTGACACCACCTTGTGACAGTGGTCACATCCTCATCTCCTCGCCCCTCCCTCCAAGCAGATTCACAAAACCGAGTGGTACATTTTGCCATATCTGTGTTGTTTTGGGAGTTCCAAAGCTAGTCAAAATTGTCTGAAAGGGTGCAACTCCTGAATTACATAGCGATAGATAAATCTGAGGAAAATGTTTGACTTGTTTCTCAGTTTCCAAATACTCTACCAGAAAAAAATGGCAGCAGCATAAAGCTGTCTCTCTCAAATGGAAGGAAAAAAAAGCAACAGTTGATGTAGATTCTATGAATGCTCAGGTGCATCGTACTGAATGCGTGCACGCACACACACACACACACACACACACACACATGCACACTCACACACACACACACACACCCAACTTAGGATTCATGGTTAGTGCCTTGGCATTCTAAATTTTAAAGCAGCTATGGCAGCGTTTCATGATTTGGCAAAGAGCTCTTTTAGAAGAACGTGAACTTAACTACAGGAAGATAACTTCTTAGTGATTGTGCATGTGTGTGTGTGCGTGTGTGTGTTTTCCCTCCAGCTATCCAGCAGGAGAAAGAAGATGCTGAAACATTGTAAGATGGATGTCCCCTGCCAAGAGCAAATTTCAACATTGCTTGAATGCCTTGGTTTTGAGCTTGCCCTCTGTAAACCTTTCATATTGTAGAGATTTGAGGCATATTCTGAAATCTTCTCATCCCTACTCCCTGGCTAAGAGGTCAGGGGTAGTCAGTGTTCTCTTACATTCATTTTTAAACTTTCCACTGATGCATCAGTTGCAGTTGGCAGATGCTGTCCATGATCTGACCATTGAAGTCCTTCATGTGTGTAGTCCTGCATCCCCAAAGGATAAGCCACTTTTAACTTTGTGCAGTGGATGTCTCTGCTGTTCCTTAAACTTCATGAAGTGGCATACATTTTCAGCTTCTCACAGTTTATTTTCCTTTCTAATGTAGCCATATAATAAATAATATAATCATTTTGCTGAGACCTTTGTGGTCCATTCTCAGTGATAGTCCAGGAAGGAGAATACACGAAAATACTCTTTTCTTCCTTGGTCTGTGTGCTGGAGACTCATACAGCATAGTTCAACCCTCCTCCAGTATTTGAAGTCAGCTGTCGTGTGCCTGCTACCTTATGGCCAAGTCTTCCTGACCTTTTCAGATCCCTTGCACCCAAGCTGCACGCATGGGGAAACAGGAGATGAGAGACTTGTAGTAGCTAAGTGAACACTGATACAGAGATGAGAAAACATTTGCCCATCTGGAGTTGTTTTACCCTGAATTTTAAAAATATTTAATATGGGGTTATGCTTTCAGACAGTAGATTCACTTGCTTGTCCAACTGGGGTGTGGAGAGACATTTTCTTCCAAAAAGCCCACTAAGAGTGTTGAGATTTAGGGCCCTGAATCAATCTACCCATTAATTAGAAATCTGGAGGAATGGTACCACCAGAATGGTGACACAGGTCGTACTTGACTTCAGTCCCCCTCAAGGAAGACCACTAGCAACCGTCTGTAGATAAAACACCATCGTGAAAATCCCAGAACTCAGGGAAGAGGCTGAAGCCTCACATGCATGACAGAGATGGAAATGGGCCACACTAGAAGGGTCAGAGAAGCAGTTCACTCGGATCACAGTGCCCCTCGCCTAGGCTGGCAAAGCACTGCCTTGAGAAGGACTCCCTTGGGCTGACGGTTTCTCCACGGGGAAAAAGAGCCAAAGGTGATCATCCCACCTTCCCCAGCGCTGAGGGATACTTCTCAGGAGGCCCTCTTGTGTCTTGCCTCGCAGCGCTCACTGGAGAAATTTGTACAGGTGGACCACCAGGGTGCAGGGAAAGATGCAGAAGGGGAGTGCAGCTTACAACTACTAGTACTCACATCTAGGCCGACTGCATTCCTGCTTGCAGTGGTGCCTAAGCAGAGATCCTAGCCAGTGGCTCTTCCTATCTGCAGAATGGAGCTGGTGGCCACATCCAGCCAGGGAGCTTGGCTCACAGTTCTGCCTGATTAGCGTCATCAGCCAGTGAGCCATATGGGCTGTGGAGCCCCTTCTCTGGCCCTGCCTGGGCAACAAAGGAAATTCCTAGCCCTACTCAAGGGCTGAAAATAGCCTGTGGCCTCCCCCATCCCAATTGCATGCCCCATCACCCCAGAACAGGAAGCCTGCCAGAGAACCTGTATAGCAGTGGAGCCCATCCGACAGCCCTGGTTGGGCTGGGAGTCAAGTCAGCGGCCCTGCACTACTGTTAAATACAGCTTTGGCTTCGCATAAATGGGTAGCACGAACCATGTCTCTGGGTGGTCTTGGACTCCGGCTTAGGAGACCACCCAGCTGCAGAGCCCAGCCTACATGCCCACCCTGCACCAGAGCTTGGCCTGTGGCCATGCCCAGTCATGGAATGTACCTTGAAGCCTCGACGAGGCAGGCAGCCCAGCCAGCATCCTTGCCCAACAGAGGTGCATACAGCCAGCAGCCTCCCCAACTGCCAAGTGCACCCTGTGGCCTCACCCAACTTTGAGCACAACCTGCAGCCCAGACTGACCACAGTGCACAGCCAGAGGCCCTATCTGACCATGAAGGCCTGCCTGACGCCATTGTTAAATGCAGAGTCCAGCCAGGGGCACCATCCAATCAGGGAGTGTGAAGGGACAGGCTGAGACCCCACCCACAGAGGAGTAATTGTGGAGCCCACCCTGTAGCCCTGCTCACCTGCAGAGTCCAATCAGTGGCACAGCTATGTCAGGGAATACAACCTGTGACCTTGCCCGTCCACTGTGATTGCAGAGAATGGCTAGTGGCCCCATGTGACTGCAGAGCTCAGCCAGGGGCCTGACCTATGCAGGGGCCCCACTCAGTGGCCCTGCTTAAATGTGGAGCCCAGCCAGCAGGCCCACCCAAGTGTGGAGACCAGCCAGGAGCACTCCTTTGGCCTCAGAGCATGAGCAATGACCTCGCCCAGATATAACCCCCAGAGCAAGCCCTTCCTGCCCGGGGATGCTACCCACTGACCCAGCCAGCACCCCAAGCTGAGCTGGCTTCCCTGCTGAAGTGCACCTGTGGTCTGGAAGATGGGGTAGTTTACCCAAGTGTGCAAGCACCAATGCAGGGAATCAAGAGTCACATAAACATGACACCACCCAAGGAAACCAGTAAAACTTCAATGACTGACCCTCAAGGAATGGAGAGGTACACACTATGTGGCAAAGTGTTCAGAATGATCCTCTTCAAAGGGAGCCAAGGCAATCCTGAGAAAGAAGAACAATGCTGGAGGCATCACACTGCCTGATCACAAACGATAGTACAAAAGTGTGTAATCAAAATGGCTGGTATTGGTGTAAATACAGACACATGGACCAATGGAGTAGAAGGGAGATTCAAGAAATAAGCCCACACACACATGCTCAGCTAAGCTTTGACCAGTGAGCTGAGAATACAGGAAGGGAATTGATAGTTTCTTCAATAAATGGTTCTGGGGAAAGTGGATGATCCTGTGGAAATAATGAAATTGCACCCCTATGTTACACCACTCACAGAAGTGAACATCAACTGGACTGGAGACTTAAATGTAAATTCTGAAACCATAAAACTCCTGGAAGAAAACATAGGGAGAAATCTTAATACATGTGTCATGGGAATGATTCCATGGATATGACACCAAAGCACAAGCAACCGAAGCAAAAGTGAACAAGTAGGACTACATCAAACTGAGAAGCTTCCACAGTACTAAGGAAATGATCAGTGAAATGCCAAGGTAAACTTCAGAGCTGGAAAAAAAAATGCAAACCACAAGTCTGATAAGGAGTTGATATCCAAGACATACAGGGAACTCATATAATTCAATAGCATAAAAGCAAATAGTCAAATTAAAAGTGGACAAAGAACCTGGATAGACATTTTTCCAGAGAAGATATTCTAATGGCCAGAAGATAAATGAAAAGCTTCCCAACATCACTAGTTGTTAGAGAAATGCAAGTCAAAGCTACAACGAGACACACCTGTTGAAGTGGCTAATATCACAGAAAAGTGTGGGCAAGGATGTGGAGAAAAGTGCACACCTCCTTGTCCACATCCATGGGAATGTAAGTTGGTACACCTACTATGAAAACAGGTATGGCGTTTCCTCAAAAAATTAAAAGCAGGGGGAGGAGCCAAGATGGCAGCATGAGTAGTTCAGTGGAAATCTCCTCCCAGAAACATATATATTTTTGAATATACAACAAATGCAACTATTCCTAAAAGAGAGACCAGCAGATACAGTACAACAGCCAGGCTACATCTACATCTGTGAGAACTCAGCATCACATGAAGGGGGTAAGATACAAGCTGTGGCCCAGCAGGACCCAAGTGCAGCCACACCCCAGCTCCCCAGTGGGAAGAAAGAAGTTGGAGCAGGGAGGGATTGAAAGACCAGGACTGCTAAACAACCAGCTCTAGTTATCTGCACCCAGAGTGCAGACACATGGTGCACAGTGTGCTGGATATTAGAGAAATGGAAGGGCAAGACCTGCGAGCAGGTCCCCGCAACCAGCTTCCCTGGGACAAAAGAAAAGTGAATGTTTTTGGAAGTCTTAAAGGGACAGGGACCTCACAGCTGGAAGGAATAGTCCCGGCATGCAGAGTCCAGCAGCTAGGAATCCTGGGGAACTCCACGTGACCTAACCCACTGAGTGGCAGCACAGCTCTGAAGCCCCTCACAGTGATAAGCAGCCAGCCAGTCATTCCCCCAGCCAGTGTGGACCCTGACATACAGGCACAGTAGCACGTGAGCCAGCGGTGGCAGTGGCAGTGGCCAAGTGAGGGTCCCGTGAGTGGCCCGTGCCAGCCGGTGGTGGCGGCAGCAGCTGACTGAGTGGCCCAGGAGCAGCCCCCATGAGCCCACAGTGGCGGCGGCAGACCGAGCGGCCTGGGAAGGACTGTGCCCCCAGCCGCCACCCAGAATCTCCTCTCAGTGTACAGCCACCCGGGCCAGACCCAAAGGCCACTGCTAATGTGCAACTGCCTGGCAGGGACACCTCTCTCACCAGAAAGCACACCCTGCATGACTGCTACTCCGTGAAGGGTTCTGCACTACTCTGATGGAGACCCCACCCACAGAAGCTTAGGGGATTAACCTGGAGGCTGCTCTAGGAGCACGAGTACCCAATACAGGTAGTGGAGAAGGGCAAGGCAACCAGCAAGCAGGAAAGGAATTTGTTTTCCCAGCTGACACACACGCTACTTGCCTACAGCTACCTCTATCACTGTGAAAAGGCACAAGAATTTGATCCACTCCAAAATTACCCAGATAACCCCCAAGAGAGGGCCTGGGGAGCTAGATTTAACCAATCTCCCTGAAAAAGAATTCAAAAAAAGGTCATAACCATGCTGATGGATCTGCAGAGAAAATGTAAGAGTTAAAGGATAAAGTTGGGTGGGGGGGGGGAGAATACAGAAATAAAACAGTCTCTGGAAGGATTTAAGACCAGACTGGATGAGGTGCAAGAGGCCATTAATGGAATAGAAATCAGAGAAAAGGAACACAGAGAAGCTGATGCAGAGAGAGACAAAAGGATCTCCAGGAATGAAAGAATATTAATAGAACTGTGTGACCAATACAAATGGAACAGTATTTGCATTACAGGAGTACCAGAAGAAGAATAGAGAGAAAGGGATAGAAAGTGTCTTTGAAGAAATAATTGCTGAAAACTTCCCCAAACTTGGGGAGGAAATAATACCTCAGAACATGGAGCCCCAACAAAAGGGACCCAAGAAGGACAATACAAAGACACATAATAATTAAAATGGCAAAGATCAAAGACAAGGACAGTGTATTAAAGGCAGCCAGGGAAAGAAAATAGGTCACCTACAAAGGAAAACCCATCAGGCTATCATCAGACTTCTCAATGGAAACCTTACAGGCCAGAAGAGAATGGCATCATATATTTAATGCAATGAAACAGAAGGGCCTTAAACCAAGAATACTGTATCCAGCACGATTACCATTTAAATATGAAGGAGGCATTAGACAATTCCCAGACAAACAAAAGGTGAGGGAATTTGCCTCCCACAAACCACCTCTACAGGGTATTCTAGAGGTACTGCACTAGATGGAAGCACTCCTAAGGCTAAATAGATATCACCTGAGAAAATAAAATCACAGCAAAGAAAGCAGAACAACCAAATACTAACTAAATGCAAAAAATATAATCAACTACTCACAAAAGCAGTCAAAGGAAACACAAAAGAGCACAGAATAAAACACCTAACATATGAAGAATGGAGGAGGAGGAAAAAGAAGGCAGAGAAATAAAGAATCATCAGACTGTGTTTATAATAGCTTAATAAGCGAGTTAAGTTAGACAGTAAGATAGTAAAGAAGCTAAGCTTGAACCTTCAGTAAACACAAATCTAAAGCCTGCAATGGCAATACATACATATCTCTCAATAATCACCCTAAATGTAAATGGACTGAATGCACCAATCAAATGACACAGAGTAACAGAAAAGATAAAAAAGCAAAACCCATCTATATGCTGCTTACAAGACTCTCACCTCAAACCCAAAGACATACAAAGACTAAAAGTCAAGGGATGGAAAAAGATATTTCATGCAAACAATAGGGAGAAAAAAGCAGGTGTAGCAGTACTGGTAACAGATAAAATAGACTTCAAAACAAAGAAAGTAACAAGAGATAAAGAAGGACATTACATAATGATAAAGGGGTCAGCCCAACAAGAGGATATAACCATTATAAATATATATGCACCCAATACAGGAGCACCAACATATGTGAAACAAATACTAACAGAATTTAAGGAGGAAATAGAATGCAGTGTATTCATTCTCGGAGACTTCAACACACCACTCACTCCAAAGACAGATCCACCAGACATAAAATAAGTAAGGACACACAGGCACTGAACAACACACTAGAACAGATGGACTTAACAGACATCTACAGAACTCTACACCCAAAAGCAGGAGGATACACATTCTTCTCAAGTGCACATGGAACATTCTCCAGAATAGACCATGTACTAGGCCACTAAAAGAGCCTCAGTAAATTAAAATAGACTGAAATTCTAAGAACCAACTTCTCAGACCACAAAGGCATAAAATTAGAAATAAATTGTACAAAGAAAACAGAAAGGCTCACAAACACATGGAGGCTTAACAACATGCTCCTAAATAATCATTGGAATAATGACCAAATTAAAACAGAGATCAAGCAATATATGGAGACTAATGACATGGACAGCATAAAGCCCCAACTTCTGTGGGATGCAGTAAAAGCAGTTCTAAGAGGAAAGTACATAGCAACCCAGGCCTATTCAAATAAGGAAGGACATTCCCAAATGAGTAGTCTCAAGTCACAATTGTTGACATTGGAAAAAGAAGAATGAATGAGGCCCAAAGTCAGCAGAAGGAGGGACATAATAAAGATCAGAGAATAAATAAATAAAATTGAGAACAATAAAAAAATAGAAAAAAAATCAATGAAACCAAGAGCTGGGCCTTTGAAAAAATAAACAAAATAGATAAGCCCGTAGCCTGACTTATTAAGAGAAAAAGAGAATTTACACACATAAACAGAATCAGAAATGAGAAAGGAAAAATCAGGACAGAGCCCACAGAAATACAAAAAGTTATTAGAGAATACTATGAAAATCTATATGCAAACAAGCTGGAAAACCTAGAAGAAATGCACAACTTCCTAGAAAAATACAACCTCCCAAGACTGACCAAGGAAGAAACAGAAAATCTAAACAGACCAATTGCCAGCAAAGAAATTGAATCAGTAATCAAAAAACTATCCAAGAACAAAACCCCTGGACCCGATGGATTCACTGCTGATTTTTATCAGACATATAGAGAAGACATAATACCCATTCTCCTTAAAGTTTTCCAGAAAACAGAAGAGAAGGGCATACTTCCAATTTCATTCTATGAAGCCAGCATCACTCTAATACCAAAACAAGGCAAAGACCCCACCAAAAAAGAAAATTACAGACTAATATCCCTGATGAACATAGATACAAAAATACTCAACAAAATATTATCAAACTGAATTCAAAAATACATTAAGATGATCATACACCATGATCAAGTGGGATTCATCTCAGAGATGCAAGGATGGTACAACATTCAAAAATCCATCAACATCATTCACCACATCAACATAAAGAAGGAGAGAAAACACATGATAATTTCCATAGACACTGAAAAAGCATTTGACAAAATTCAACATCCTTTCATGATAAAAACTCTCAGAAAAATGGGTATAGAGGGCAAGTACTTCAACATAATAAAGGTCATATATGACAAATGCACAGCCAACATCATACTTAACCGCAAGAAGCTGAAAGCTTTTCCTCTGAGATATGGAACAAGACAGGGATGCCCACTCTCCCCACTGTTATTCAACATAGTACTGGAGGTCCTAGCCAAGGCAAGGAGACAAAACAAAAAATACAAGGCATCCAGATTGTTAAAGAGGAAGTCAAATTGTCACTGTTTGCAGATGACATGATATTGTACATAAGAAACCCTAAAGACTCCATTCCAAAACTACTAGAGCTAATATCTGAATTCAGCAAAGTTGCAGGAAACAAAATTAATACACAGAAGTCCATTGCTTTCCTATACACTAATGATGAATTAACAGAAAGAGAAATCAGGAAAAGAATTCCATTCACAATTGAATTAAAAAGAATAAAATACCTAGGAATAAACCTAACCAAGGAAGTGAAAGACCTATACCCTGAAGCCTACAAGACACTCTTAAGAAAAATTAAAGAGATGGAAACTCATCCCATGCTCTTGGCTAGGAAGAATTAATATTGTCAAAATGGCCATTCTGCCTAAAGTAATCTACCGATTCAATGCAATGCCTCTCAAAATACCAATAACATTCTTCAATGAACTGGAACAAATAGTTTTGAAATTCATATGGAATGACAAAAGACCCCGAATAGCCAAAGCAATCCTGAGAAGGAAGAATAATGAAGGGGGCATCTCCCTTCCCAACTTCAAGCTCTACTACAAAGCCACAGTATTCAAGACAATTTGGTACTGGCACAAGAACAGAGTTGCAGGCCAGTGGAACAGAATGGAGAGTCCAGATATTAACCCAAACATATATCGTCAATTAATATGTGATAAAGGAACCATGGACATACAATGGGGAAATGACAGTCTCTTCAACAGCTGGTGTTGGCAAAACTGGACAGCTACATGCAAGAGAAAGAAACTGGATCATTGTCTAACCCCATACACAAAAGTAAATTCAAAATGGATCAAAGACCTGAATGTAAGTCATGAAACCATAAAACTCTTGGAAATAAACATAGGCAAAAATCTCTTGGATGTGAACATTAGCAACTTCTTCATGAGTGTATCTCCCCGGGCAAAGAAAACAAAAGCAAAAATGAACAAGTGTGACTATATCAATCTGAAAATGTTCCGTACAGCAAAGGACACCACCAATAGAACAAAAAGGCATCCTACAATATGGGAGAATATACTCATAAATGAAAGATCCGGTAAAGGGTTGACATCCAAAATATATAAAGAGCTCACACACCTCAACAAACAAAATGCAAATAATCCTATTAAAAAATGGGCAGAGGAGATGAACAGACAGTTCTCCAAAGAAGAAATTCAGATGGCCAACAGACACACGAAAAGATGCTCCACATCACTAGTCATCAGAGATCTGCAAATTAAAACCACAATGAGATATCAACCTCACACCAGTAAGGATTGCCACCATCAAAAAGACAAACAACAACAAATGTTGGCAAGGTTGTGGAGAAACGGGAACCCCCTACACTGCTCATGGGACTGTAAACTAGTTCAACCATTGTGGAAAGCAGTATGGAGGTTCCTCAAAATGCTCAAAATAGAAATACCATTTGACCCAGGAATTCCACTTCTAGGAATTTACCCTAAGAATGCAGCAGCCAAGTTTGAAAAAGACAGATGAACCGCTATGTTTCTCAGAGCACTATTTTCAATAGCCAAGAAATGGAAGCAACCTAAGTGTCATCAGTAGATGAATGGATAAAGAAAATGTGGTACATATACACAATGGAATATTATTCAGCCATAAGAAGAAAACAAATCCTACCATTTGCAACAACATGGATGGAGCTAGAGGGTATTATGCTCAGTGAAATAAGCCATGCAGAGAAAGACAAATACCAAATGATTCCACTCATATGTGGAGTATAAAAACAAAGAAAAAACTGAGGGAACAAAGTGCAGGAGAATCACAGACCCCAAGAATCGACTAACAGTTACCAAAGGGAAAGGGACTGGGGAGGATGGGTGGGAAGGGAGGAATAAGAAGGTGGGAAAAGAAAGGGAGCATTACGATTAGCATGTATAATGTAAGGGGGGGCACAGGGAGGGCTGTGTAACACAGACAAGACAAGTAGTGATTCTCCAACATCTTACTACACTGATGGACAGTTACTGTGATGGGGTATATGGGAGGGGACTTGGTGATGGGGGGAGTCTAGTAAGCATAATGTTCCTCATGTAATTGTAGATTAATGATAAAATTAAAAAAAAGATAAACAACCACAACAGCAACATTACATCAAATGGTCCTTAAAAGAGACACATGCAAAATTCAGTGATCTACAAAACTGGAAAATAAAAAAATAATGGCAAGATGTATCATTTACACACTAACTTACCGAAAGCTGGTATAAGCATATTAGTAAATGGAAAGGTACCCTTTAAGAAAAAAAATGTTACTAGAGAAAAGAGGGAGATTTGGTTCAGGTAAAAAGATTCAAAGCAATAAGAAGCTATCAATGCAAAGTCCTAATTTCCTTGCATGTCCTAACATAGTCAAAATTTGCACAGCAAAGACTGACAGAAGTAAATGGAGAAACGGACAAATTCATTGTCAGAGTGGGAAATTTTAACATGCCTCCCTTGGTGACATACAAAGTGGCAGATAAAATTCAGCTAGATGGAGAAGATTTCAAAATATGAATTAACTAGATTATCCAGTTTACTTAGTTGAAATAGACCAATGCACATAGTAACTACACATGCAACATTCCAGGTTATGGCATAGGCTAGACCATACAGCAAGCCTCAAGAATGTTTTATGGGGTAAACACAAGCTACCCTGAATAGCTAATGTGAGGTTCAAGGGTACTGGTGGGTTCTCTGCCCCTCGCCCTCCTGCAGCATGACTCCAAAGAACATTTATTTACACCAGCATTCTGAATCCCTCCACCTAGGGAACCGTCCTCAATCTCCAGACCCTGGACGTGCAATGGCCTCCTGACTCAGGCCTTCCCCCTCAACCAGGTACAAAATTCCACCTCAGCCATGACCACCTGCATAGGAGGAGGAGATGTTGTCCATGTGGAACCAGGATCAGTGTATCAGGGCCTGCTTGACCCATTTCCTCAAGCAGTGGATGAGGTCAGCCTAATCCCTTGCCACCCCACTCTAAACAGGGGTGGGCTGGGTGTCCTGTGGGTTGGGCTGGGAGAGGGGACCCAGAATTCCTCCAGCCCCATGGGGATCTCAGCCAAGGCCTCATGCTAACCAACGCACCCATGGTGTGGCTGGAAGGCAGTGAGTGACCTGCCACCAACATCCTCACAGGCTTCTTGCGAAGACAATCTGTGGGCTCTGGAACTGGCAGATTGGAGAGAATCCAGGAGGGCTGCCAAGGGAGGAGAGAGCCAGTACTAAGCTCTTTGTCAGGGTCACACGAACAAAATGGAGTCCTTACAGGAAGTTGTGTCCCGAGGAGCACAGAGCAGAGAGTCCTGGGGGCCAGAGACTTTACTTCCTGTAAGTACTGATCCCTGAGTTTGCTACAAGCCTGACACCCAGGGAACTGTTTCCAATTGAACCACCTCTGCAGAGGAGGCCAAGTTGAGTCAGGAGGCCTTGGACACAGTTGCTCGAGGCTACACATGCAGGAACTCTGTTGGCCAGGCTCTGGGAAGGTTTCATTACACTGTGCTCCTTCATTCCGCAAACCCAGAGAACTCTGAGTGCCAGGTGTAGGCCCGTTTATGGACTTGCTGCATTGCATCTGCTCTTTCGCCTATTTCCCACAAAGGAACTCTGATAGCACAATCATCAGTTTTCCAAGGTTGCTGAGGCTTACTGAGGTGATGAAGCTTGTAAGGAATTATTCAGGGGCTACATGGCATATAAGAGATGGTAATTGAGCTGCATGGAATGAGGGTTACCTCTCAATGCATAGCTTTACTAAAGTATTGCTGCAATATGTGGGGTTTTCTTAAGTTAGGGGAAAGTAACAGAATGGTCTGAAAACAGTCACATGGCTGGCATTAACTCCAACCCATTCTGGAGAGAGAAAAACAAAACAAAACAAAAATCAACAACCAGACCCAGAAAAATAAAAAGAAAACAGCAAATAGCCTTTGGTGGGTCACCATAATGAGAGCAGAGAAAACAAATCAAGACCTTTCCCTTTAAAAAGAATATGTACTTCATGTAGAAAATGCCCCCCATTGGTCCGAACCAGAATTGTAGCTCTGAAGAATCTCAGACCAGAGGGCTTTTCAAGGGAAAGGGAAGGAGGCAGGAGCAACCTGGGCTCCAGTGCATCAGTCAGAACTTTGTGGAATTTTTCACTACCGTCTGGAATTTTCCACTTCCTGTCTACAATCACTTCCTGGACCTCTAGGCACTTAGGGAGGAAGTCTAACCCCTGAGAGAAGGGAAGAAACACCTGCACATGATAGTGAACATGTGGGGTAAAGGAAGTGTTAGACAGAAATGTACACACATACCCAGATAAACTGTCACGTCAAGAATTGAGATTTGCTATTTTTGATTGAACAGTATCATGTGAACTTTTTAGGGCATGGTAAGTACATGTGCACAGTTTTTGTCAATTGGCTATTATTTCAAAGTGTTTCTCTCAACAAATTTGCCTAATCACAAAATATTAAGCATTAAAAATATACACTTAAACAACATAGGCAAAAATCTCCTGAATATAAGCATGAGCAACTTCTTCCTGAACACATCTCCTCGAGCAAGGAAAACAAAAGCAAAAATGAACACATGGGACTACATCAAACTAAAAAGTTTCTGTATGGCAAAGGACACCATCCACAGAACAAAAAGGCATCCTACAGTATGGGAGAATATATTTGTAAATGACATATCTGACAAGGGGTTAACATCCAAAATATATAAAGAACTCACACGCCTCAACACCCAGAAAGCAAATAACACAATTAAAAATTGGGCAGAGGATCTGAACAGACAGTTCTCCAAAAAAGTTCAGGTGGCCAACAGATATATGAAAAGATGCTCCACATCACTAATCATCAGGCAAATGCAAATTAAAACCACAATGAGATATTACCTCATACCGCTAAGGATGGCCAGCATCAAAAAGACTAAGAACAACAAATGCTGGTGAGGATGCGGAGAAAGGGGAACCCTCTTACAGTGCTGGTGTGAATGTAGGCTAGTTCAACCATTGTGGAAAGCAATATGGAGGTTCTTCAAAAAACTAAAAATAGAAATACCATTTGACCCTGGAATTAATTTACCCAAAGAATACAACTTCTCAAACTCAAAAAGACATATGCACCCCTAAATTTACTGCAACACTATTTATAGTTGTCAAGATATGGAAGCAACCTATGAATCCATCAGTAGATGAATGGATAAAGAAGACATGGTACATATACACAATGGAATGCTATTCAGCCATAAGAAAGAAACAAATCCTACCATTTGCAACAACATGGATGGAGCTGGAAGACATTATGCTCAGTGAAATAAGCCAGGCAGAGAAAGACAAGTGCCAAATGATTTCCCTCATTTATGGAGCATAACAACGAAGCAAAACTGAAGGAAGAAAACAGCAGCAGACTCACAGACTCCAAGAAGGGGCTAGTGGTTACCAAAGGGGAGGAGTGTGGGAGGGCAGGTGGAGAGGGAGGGAGATGGGGATTGAGGGGTATTATTTTTAGTACACATGGTGTGGGGGATCACGGGGAGAACAGTGTAGTGCAGAGAAGGCAAATAGTGGATCTGTGGCATCTTGCTGCACTGATGGACAGTGACTGCATTGGAGTATGGGTGGGGACTTGATAATATGGGTAAATGCTGTAACCACATTGTTTTTTCATGTGAAACCTTCATAAGAGTGTATATCAATAATACCTTTATAAAAAATTAAAAATAAATAAAAAAGAGGGAAAAATATACACTTAAAAATGAAATCATTTTGTACTTCCATCTGTATAATCCCTTTGCTATGACTCATAGATTTCCAGGATAATCATTGTAAATAGATGGTTGTACGTTTTCCAGACATGCTTCTCTTTAGATCACATGTATACCAACCTTGAAATATTTGTGCAGTTACGTACTTTTATAGTCTTCCTAAATTTTGCAATCACATGATTTTCTGAAATTGATCTTTTCACTTACCGTGTCTTCAGCAGAGTTCAATTTCTTCAGTTGATGTGTTTTGGCATGATTCCAGATGTTTGCTGGAGCAGCTTTTTGCTTTCTAGGTGAACTATTTGTTTGTAATGTTTGGTCCCTTTCTCTGATGATTGATAAAGTTCCTTTATTTTCCTGCACAATAGCACAAATTTTGTAATATTGCTTGCAATATTTACTCCCAGCTTTCTGCACTAGTGGGTTTTTTTTCTTTCTGACAGTACAGAAACTGCTTTAGTTTCCATTAAATTTCCTTACTTAAATATCACACAGCTACGACAGAAAAAAAATGAGTAACACATAGGGTTGCATCAAATACTAGTTCACTGGGAATTCCAGATTCAAAGCATTGAAACCTTCAGGGCATAAAGGAAAAAATCCTTTAGACATAAGATATAATCCTACATCTGCGAATATTCAGAACACTAATTGGATACTCGTTTGCCTATAGGAGATAGCATGCAGGGTGCCTCTTGCTAAAGTAATTCTGTAAATGATCATTTCCTTCCCTCTATGGAGGTTACTTTTCTTCTGCTTCTGTATGTGCCCCCCCACTCCATCATCTCCAGGACACGTGGGGATCCACGTGGCCCTACATGCAGGCCTCAGGGCCTAAGGGATGGGATTTTGTTTCCACCATCATCTTCAAGACCGACACATGGTGGAAAGGGTGGTTTGAGTATCCTAAGAGCATGGCACAGTAACCAGAGGCATTAGAAACTAGATATGTGACCAAAGAAAAGCTTTTAACTCTCCTATAAAGCTAATTAGATAAATTAAAGGGACGTTAAGGGAAAAAACAACCTTATCCATCCCATACAAAAATGTCACCTCTAAGGAAGGCCAAATTATTGGAAAAATACATGAAACACATTTAATAGGCAAATGTTTAACATTCAATCATATAAATAAATCTGATGAGTAAAAGAGTGCCATTCAGAGCCTACTGAAATAATTCAAATAAGAGCTATACTCACAAACATAATCAAGAATAAACACATGTGAAAACAATTATGTAGGCATGCACATACATATAGTTACATATACTTGTGTACATCAACATATATACAACGTATGAAGAACAGTCTATACATATGGTGAGGAAAATTTGGGAGACCATATATGTTCATGCAAACCTTCTTATATAGTACTGCACACAGAGAAATACATCTGGGGGCTAAAAAATAAATTACCAACGTTGTACATCTTGCTATGTAACATAATAAAAAAGACATACAAAAATAGTTTGTCTAATCAATACATGTTCCTGCACTGCATTAGTTGTTGAAATAAAAAATTTAATTTGAAGTCACAAAAATAACCGATGTAAAATTTTATAATAGTGTGGTATATAACCGGCTGGGAATTTTATTACCAAAAAAAGATGTATGTATGTGGCTTGACTGTATTTATCTGTACCTATGCATTTTCTTTCACATCATTTGTGTCTCAATCACACAGATACAGGCTTCTTGTCATAGTTGGGAGGGAGGGGCTGAAGAAAAGTTCTTGCCACTACACTTCATGTACACGGGCTCTGAATCACTCATAATGCTTCATCTGCCATAAAATATTCCAGAAATTTCCCTCTGGTGGGGACTTGGCTCCCTCCCTCCTTCCAAGGATTCTGTAGGTGATGTCCAAGCTGCCATTCTCGATGTGGTCACCAGATGGCACAGAAACTCAACTTCTGAATTTCATTCAGTGAAAATTACTATTTGGGAAAAGGAAAGAATCTATTAAACGTCATTTTGCATTGCAAAAAAACATGAACATTTACATATGAGAGAACATGTAAAATCAGATCATGCTCAGATTACTTTACCTAACAATTTTCTTCATCTCTCATAGCAATATCACACTCCTCTTAGAGGGCTGGTGGATACTGTAGGCCTGATGTGCAAGCAAAGGGGGGCAGAAAGGATTCAGGAACTTCTACAGTTGATCTGTCAGATTTCACAAAGTTTCTCCCAGGATGCCAAACGGCTGGGTTAGGGATTTCTACACTGGACTTCCCAAAGGATGAGCCAGGTTATGAGGTATTTCCTTCCAGTTACATAACTAACTGGCTAGTCCCCCGCCTTTCCACCTAGACCGGCCAATGCCTCCTTAGGCTCCAATGTGGCTTAAAGAGCCACTTCTGTGCGAATTCTCAGACACACCCTACTGGTTTGATTACCCTTAGGCAACTAGTAACTCCACCACTTCATTGTGACCATCTCCGGATACACTTTTCATGGAAAAGGGAACCAAAGACTGTGAGCTCAAAATTTTTCATGGGCTGTAGCTTCACACAATGAACCAAAGACTGAAATTTTCAAAATGTCTTATCTGAAGATTTGCCTGAGTTTCACCTCTTCCACTTCTGAGGAGGATGCCCAGAACACAGATCAGTTCAGCAGTGGAAATACAGGGTTGATCCACAGACAGCAATGGGGGCATGTACTTCAGAGAAACTGTGGAGGCTATGGACTGACGCTTCTTCTTCAACTGTAATGACAGTCTATGGTTTTTGGCAGATACGGTTTTGCATGGCAGAGACCAGCTGAACCTTCCACAGGTAGAATCACAAATCGGAAAGCTTTTAAATAAATAATCTGCATTGTGAAATACTCCTACTTAAACATATTTTGAAATATTTAAATGAATTTGGAAAAGAGTGAAAAATAAAATAAGGAAGAAAGCAAAAGTTTCCATTAACCCCTGATGAGACAACATTATTTTTCACATTCTTATTAATTGTGTGCCTAACTTGACCCTGACTTATCTTTTCATTGACATAATAGCATTTAACCCCTTTGACATAACTACAAAGTCCACATGGCGATTCTTTCTTAATTTGATGAAAGTGAGCCTCAGCTTTCAGGCTGGGAAATTATGGGCAAAAAAATTTAATCTACTGTCACAGAAGTTCCTTGGTTTCCTGGAAACAGGCACAGGTCAGAGAGACAGGGAGGCTGGACACAGGTAAATGGGAAGATGACAAAGGGGGCAGGAAAAGGCTTCCTGGGGTAATGGATATGTTCATTACCTCGACTGTAACGTTGGTTTTACAATGTGTACATATGTCACAACTTACTAAAGTAAATACTTGAAATATGTGCAGGATATTTGGTGTCAATCATATACCTCAGTAAAGCATTTGAAACAGATTTGTTATTTGTTAAGTCTGATGGAGTTAAATGACTCTGGAGAAAAATTCTGACTAAAATGTTCCTGTTATATTAACAGATCCATACTATGTCTCATCAAGTTGGCCCACACTACATTTGTTCAAATAGAAATCATCACTGCTTCATGGATATTGCAACATCAATATATTGATTTATACAGTCAGAAAAAGATATGTAAATTTGTTGAACCTGCATTTTAAATATCAAGATCCTTCCTCAATCTAGATCATTCACCACATTCAGACAAAGGCATCTAACATGGGCCTCAAGGGCTAGCACACATTACGTAGCTGCCGAAAAGATGAATTTCTCCTGCTAAACCTCTTCTCCCAGGATGAGACCCAGGGGTCCCTTACTTTTAGGCCAGTTTGTGAACCTCACAGGATCTATTCCACAACATGCTCTTTTCATATCTATGAACTCACTAGAGTGTCAGGCATCACATCGCACCAAAGACATGACCTCCCTGCTGTCCTTGAACCTGGAGTAGAAGCTTCAGCTGCCACCAGGACACAGATCCTCAGAATCCACTTCTTCAGACACTTGATATGAGCTCAGCCACTGGCATGAAGAGCTGCACAGGTAGAGACAGATCCAGCCATCACTACACTTAACTGGACTAACTATGTGCCTCCACCATGCTAGGCACTGGGCTAGTGACCGTGACACCGATACTACTTGGTACTGATCGTGACCACCACGTGTTACAAGGGTCTTCTCCTTAGGGCCTTTCTCTTCGGCTTTCCTCGACTATGCACTATTTAGAAACTGCCAAGTGGCCTGACTTCATGCAGGCATTCATTATCCTGCCGTGAGCACAGGGCTGTGGGCTGCTCACTGATATCCCTGTATCTCCCCAGCGATGCTGTGGGTGAAGCATTCCCGTCCCCATTTCGCCAAGGCGGAAGCTGGGCTCAGAGAGGCGTAAGCTGTTTTAGCTCCTGCACCCCTGCCTTTAGTAGCAACGAAGTTCCTGGACAGCCCCAGAGCAGGACCCACACTCCCTGGGGCCGGGCGGGACCCGTGGCTTTGCCGACAAGCCTCAGCTACCCGACACCACGGCTTCACTCACCTGCAGAAAGAGCTCTGCCCTGGTGCGGCAAAATCTCTCAACTCCCAGCAAACGTTCCACAGTTCCTGCATACTTCCAGCCACCCAGCCATTCATTCAACAGCTAGCAGCCATTAAGGCCAAACGCCACGTACCAGTTCAGTGACAGGCTTCCCCTGGACGCCAACAAAGAGCTCAAGTGGACACAGTGGTGTTATAAATTCACATGTTCAATATGAAAAGTAGCAGCTAGAGGTTTCCTATAAATATATGCTAGTTCAGATCCTTATGGTTTTTCTTCTTATTGAAGTATGGTTGACAGACAAACTTATGTTGGCTTCCACTGTACAACACAGGGGTTCAACCGTTACCCATGCTATGAAAACTTCACCCCCTCTGGTTCGGTTACTATCTATCAATGTAGGAAGCTGTTACAGAACCATTGACTAAATTCTCCATGCTATACTACCATCTCTGTGACCAACATCTATTATTTGTGTAACTCCTCCCATTCAATTCTCTACACATGCACATAGAAGGTATGCTCACGACACGTGGGTTTCATGTGACTGCTCACAATTCTCAGTTAAGGGTAAGGATCACATTTGGGTTTGTGTCAGTGTGTACATGCGCACTGTCTATATATACACATATTACTTATAATAAACCAGGTATCTCTACCTTTGAATATATGTGTGCACACAGTGTTAAATTAGCCAGTTGGAGGCCTGAGGACACCTACTCTGTGTGTTTGGGTGTGTTTGTATGTGTGTGTGTGGGGGGGTGTGTGTGTACTGAAAACATGCAAAAAATATTTTATTTTGCTGAATGAAGCTGTGATCTGGAGTAAAGGGATCAAACAATGCACAGAAATATTCATCTTCCAGTGTTGGCTAATGATTACCTCTAGGGGAGAATGAAGAAAGAATAAAAATGAATCATGTCCTGGACTAATCTGATGGCTCTCTAAGGTAATGAATGGAAATATTTCCTAAGTAGCAGCCTTGGGTCTGCATCACATTTAGGGTTATGTTAGGTTTGGTTGAAGGGGAGGGTGAGTACTTAGGATTAGTGACTGGGGTTATAGTTAGGGTTAGGTTGATGGTTACGTTTTGGATGTGGGTGTGGGTATGATTAGAGTTTAGCTTTCAACATTAGAGTTAGGGTTATGTTAAGTTTTAGGCTTACACTGATGCTTTGGTGTGGGGGAAGCTAAAGGTGTTGAGAGTTTTGGGTAGTCATGGGGTTAGGGTTAGGATTAGGTGTAAGGTAAGGCTGAGCTTGAAGTTCGGTTTTGGGATGGAGTGAGGTTTAGGATTCAGGCTGAGGGTTAGGGTTCGATTTAGGTTTAGGCTTACATTCCATGTAAGTGAGGTTGATGGAGAGGGGTAGGGTTAGGTGTCAGTTTAGGCTTAGGGTCGCTCTAGTGTAAGTAGCACTGTGAGGATACGGTTACAATAAGAGTTAGGATTAAGGTTCAATGTCAGTGTTTGCATTACATTTAGGGTTAGGCTGATGTGTTGTATGGGTGAATTTGAAGATGAGGTGTTAGGATTAGTGCTTAGGCTTAGGGTTAGGGTCAGGGTTAAGATGAAGTATACGGTGAGGAAATACATATGGTTAGAGTCAGTTTTAGACTATTTTTAGGGTTAGGCTATGATTTAGGATTAGTGTTATGGTTTGGTGTGGGTGAAGGTGAGGGTGTTAATGGGGGTTTAGAGGAAGGGGTACATTTTGGGTTTGGCTTAGGGTTAGGTGTTGGGTTCTGCTTAGGGTGTATTTAGGGTTGTGGTGTGGGCTAAGTATCGGGTTTAGGGTGACAGGCTTCAACTAAGGATTGGGATTACGTGTGTGTTTGTGAGTTTGTGCGTGTGGGTTATGGGACAGGCACAGGGTTTGTGTTATGGTTAGGTCCAGCTATAGTTGTAAGGTTGGATATGGTTAGGGTTTGATTTAGGATGATGATTCGCAGTTGGTATTTGGGTGATGTTGAAGTTTAGGATTGCATCAGGTGTGGTTGAAGGTGAGGGGGAGGTGCTAGGGTATGTGGCTATGTTAGGATTAGGGTTAAGTTGAAGGATAAGTGTAGGGTGAGGATATGGTTATGGTTAGAGTTTGGGTTCAGCTTTATTCTTGGCGTTTGTGTTAGGTTTAGTTTCAGGGTTCCATAAGGAGAGGATGTGTGGATGGGGAAGTAGAGGTAGGAAAATGATCAGGGTTAGGGTGAGTTGTTGGGATAGGCTTCAGATGAATTCAGGGTAAGTGTTAGAGTTAAGTATGGGTTTTAGAGTGTGAGTAAGGGTACTATTTATGTTTAAGTTTATGGTTCCATGCGAGTGAGTTTGAGAGTGAGGGTTAGGCGATAGGAATAGTGTTAGGATTAGCACTAGGTCTAGGATTAGATGCAGGGTGAGGATATGAGTCCAGTCAGATTTAGGATCAGCGTACAAAGTTAGCCTTTGGATTGGCATGAGGTTTAGGGTCACGTTGGGTTTGGTTGATGGGGAGGGTGAGTGCTTAGCCTGAGTGACTATGCTTAGGCTGAGAGTTAGGTTGATGGCTATATTTTGGGTGCATGTGCAGCAATGATTAGAGTTAGGTTTCAGCTTTAGGATGAGGGTTAGGTTAGTTTAAGGATTACGTGGATGCTTTGGTGTGAGTGTTGAGGAGAGTTTTGGGTTGGGTTAGGGTAAAGGTTAGGTGTAGAGTAAGGCTTAGCTTGAATTTTGGTTTAGGATTAGAATGAGGCTTAGGATTCAGGTGGAGCATTAGGGTTCTATTTAGAGTTAGCTTTACGGTCCCATGTAAGAGACGTTGAGGGCTTGGTGTAGTGGTACATGTTGTGTTAAGCTTACAGTTAGGGCTAGTGTATGGAGTGCAATGAGGATACAGTTATGGTCAGTATTATGGTTCAAGGTTAGTGCTTGGTTTAGATTAGGTTTAGGAGGGAATCCAGCTGTAGTTCTGGGGATGGTTTTCATTCCAGGGAAGTGTCTTTGGATCTGACGTGCTGGAGAGTCTAGTCCTGCCATTCCTGCAGCAGTAAGTACCCCTGGGACCAGGAGGCTGGGGTGGGCAGGGATGGGAGGGGCCTCCCAAGCTCAGGACTGCTCCCTGCATCCTTAACATCCCATGCGGGGTCCATACCACAGAGAGACAGACTGTCCTTCTTGCTCCCCCAAAGGTATTACATGATCTGTGACTGTAGAGACTGACAAGGTCTCCTGGGAGCTTACCACATTAAGGCCTGCTTCTCCCTGGCCATTCCCCTCAGCTCCGTGGCCCCAACCCTATGAGTACCTCAGCTCATACTCTGCTCCTGGGATGAGAGGCTCCCCAGCATAGGAGGCCAGCTCCTGGGAACACCCATCTGGCCAGAGCACCAACCCTCTTCCTCTTTTTTCTCCTAGAAGCGCCTCGTGCGAGTATGCCAAGGACAGCAGGAATATAAAGGAGCTCAAGGACCCCTGTGCATGGGTGGTGGGCAAGACTGGCTTGGCCAGGGGGTGGGACAGGCCAGTCATGGGCCCAGGGTGTGGCTGCCCTCAATCTTGGCTTGCTTCTACTCCCCCACAGGTCTGAGGGTTCAGCTGCTGAAGCACACACAACGTGACGTTCTGTGCTCCCTGTGAATGTTACCCAGAACTCAGCATGACCTCAGCTCCTTCGTGGTGGACACGTGGCTCCATATGGTGAGTGCCTGCCCCCTCCATGGGGCCAGCCCAGGGAGCCTCAGGTGGGTGGGAGGTTTAGGTGATGCTGAGCACCCAGGCACTTCCATTTCAGGAGACCATGCTCTGCTTCTCTGTCAATGGGGTCTTCAAGGAAGGTGAGTGTGTGCATGCAGGAGCACTTCTGCGGATGCCCCATGCCCCCTCCCACTTACCAGGCTCCCTTCAGAGCTCTCCCAGCTTCCTTGTCCCCTTCCCTGTCCTTCCTATGTTCTCTGCCTTCACTCTGCCCCGAACCATCCTTGTCTGACCCGCATCCATAGCTGCCAGGCCCCCACAGTGCAGGCATCGGGGACAGAAGCTCTGGAGTTTGTTGGCTCTCGTCCTAGGTCTTCAGTCTGTGACATTAGGTCCAGTACCTAACCCCTCAGTTTTCTCATTTGCACAACTGGGCTTAGTGTACTCAACTCTTGGGCAGCTGTGAAAAGTGAATCAAATGAACTTGTGAAGTGGTTAGTCCCATTCAGCAGGAATATCAAGTCAGACCCTGACTGGGGAACTCTGTGAGAGCGTGGGAAGCCTGTGGGCCTCTAAGGGATTTTGTTGTTTGTTGCCTTTGAAGTGGAAGGAACATTTCAGGGCTCTGTACGTGCCTTCACCCGGGCCTTCATCACTACCCCTGCCAGTGGTTCCAGGTGAGTGCTCTGTTGTGGGTAGGAGCATGGGGGCACCCACCCCAGCATGGGCTCAGGGGTGTGGGAATGTGGTGGGGTAGTCCTCGTGGAAAGCCAACAGATAGATCCAAGGAGCCGTGTGGCCTCATGAGTGGTTAAGCACGTGGGCTCCAGAGTCAGAACACTCACTCCTCTTCCTGACTCTGACACTCACTAGGAGAGGGACTTTGGTTAAGTTGCATGACCCATCTGTGACTCAGTATCTTCCCTGGAAAGTGGGGACTAGACTGTCCACTCCCTTGGGCTGTTGTAGAGCATAAATACAGGTGTAGAATCGTCCCTGGGTTGCAGGTAGTGTACAAATCTAGAGCAGCTGGCAGACAGTCTCCCCAAAGATGGGCACTGTGGGAAGGGTAGAGGTACCAGTTAAGGCATCTGGGGGGTCAGGCACAGCAGGGATATGGAGGGAATCTGGCTGCTCAGTGGCAGCGGGAGCAGGATCGTTGTTGGAGATGTGTGCTTATTTGTCTGTTTGGTTGTCTGAGGGCCCATTTATCCTGCAGTCTGTGCATGTGAATGATGAGCTGCTGGTGAGGGATGCCAGGAGCATCAAGACTCAGAGCAGCACCCACACCCTGTTGCAGCTCCATGCAGCACCCACACCATGCGAGCAGCAGGAAATTCTGCAGACTTTCTCCACCCAGTCTGGGATGAACATCCAGTAGTCTCAGAAGTGAGTGCTGGGTGTGCACAGGGATATGAGGGAGATGCCAGAGAGGAGGGTTGAGTAATGAGAACTTGCAACTGATATGTTTTGCTTCTTTCTTGCACTCATTATCAGCGTGAACATTTCTGTGCCAGTCCTAAATCAAGTGTCCCGTGGTTTTGAGCAGGTGTGCATTACTTTTCTGAATTTCATGGACCTCATTCCTTTATTCACAGATGTTTGGCTTTCAGGAGTTTTTCCCTTGACACCTTGTGTCACAAGGGCTCATTCTGCTCTGTATGTTATGCCACAGTGAACGGGGAGGAGAAAACTTCATTATACCAAGACATACCACCCAAAGATTAGCCCTGAGTGTTTTCATCTGCTTTTCATCTTTCCAGAAGCATGTTTACACAGGGATGTGTATATTTATGTGTGCATACATATGTTTGTGTATTTATCTGCAAAATATAAGGTCCACCTTACATGACAGACAGAGAGAGACAGAGAGAGACAGAGGCTTGTGGCTCCATGGAGGTGAGAGGACCAAGGAGGGATGTTAAGAAATCTTCAATACCTTGAAAGTTGAACAAGTATAAAAGTTAATATGAGAGAGCCATCTTGGCTCAAATGTAGCCCTCCAAACTGTCCATATGTTCCTTTCCTTTCTTACCTGCTTATTTCTATTATAGACCTAATGAGACAGCAGGATAGCACAAGTTTTGAGCCCAAGATAATTATTTAGTTATTAGTGAATGAAAGAAGGGACAATTGCATGTCAAAGAAATGCCAGTAGTTTTTGGATGTTTGCCACTCAGGGAGACAGCAGGTAGCTGATGTCCTGATGTGATGGGGCTGGATAATGCACGTCCTAAGGAGCCCTGCACTAGTGACTTCAGGGAAGGTCCAGATTTTGCTATAAATACTACATATGTAGAAAAGGAGCATTACAAAAGCAGCAACTGGCAAACACCACACCTTCCTGAGCTCGTACCCTCTGTCCCTGAGCTCACCAACTGAGTCAAAGATAAGCCCGTCTTCCATGCATGGGGACCTGGGTTAGGGTCTGCTCAGAGGCGTGGTGTTGGACAGTGCTTATGAGCCTCTGAAACGCCCAAGAAAGTAGGGAAACTTGTGTCTTCAAAACTTTAACTCAAGGCACATGAGGGAGGTATTTGCTTCCTTTATAAACATATCTATGTTCTCATCAGAAAAAACAATGAGAACTGACTTTTCACAGGGCCTGCCTTAAACTTGAGGCTCAGCCAGGCCCCACTATTCCCCCTTTTGTCACATCTTTATCTCATTCTGCCCACAAAATGATAGGGCACTACAATTATCACTGATCCCAATGAAGCCTTAACTTATAATCAGCCCCTAAGAAGCTGTAGAGTCACTACTTGTCTTCACTGTGTTACACAGCCCTCCCTGTGCCTCTGCTACATTATACATGCTAATCATAATGCCTGCTTTCTTCCCCCCACCTGTTATTCCTCCCTTCCCACCCATCCTCCCCAGTCCCTTTCCCTTTGGTAACTGTTAGTCGATTCTTGGGGTCTGTGATTCTGCTGCTCTTTTGTTCCCTCCGTTTTTTATTTGATCTTATACTCCACATACGAGTGAAATCATTTAGTACTTGTCTCTCTCTGCCTGGCTTATTTCACTGAGCATAATACCCTCTAGCTCCATCCATGTTGTTGCAAGTGGTAAGATTTGTTTTCTTCTTATGGCTGAATAATATTCCATTGTGTATATGAACCACATCTTCTTTATCCATTCATCTGCTAATGGACACTTAGGTTGCTTCCATTTCTTGGCTATTGTAAATAGTGCAGCAATAAACATAGTGGTGCATCTGTCTTTTTCAAACTGGGCTGCTGTATTCTTAGGGTAAATTCCTAGTAGAGGCATTCCTGGGTCAAATAGTATTTCTATTTTGAGCTTTTTGAAGAACCTCAATACTGCTTTCCACAATGGTTTAACTAATTTACATTCCCACCAGCAGTGTAGGAGGGTTCCCCTTTCTCCAAAACCTCGCCAACATTTGTTGTTGTTTGTCTTTTGGATGGTGGCAATCCTTACTGGTGTGAGGTAATATCTCATTGTTTTTTAAATTTGCATTTCTCTTATGACTAGTGATGTGGAGCATCTTTTCATGTGTCTGTTTGCCATCTGAATATCTTCTTTGGAGAACTGTTTGTTCAGTTCCTCTGCCCATTTTTTTTTTGAGAGGGCATCTCTCATATTTATTGATCAAAAGGTGGTTAATAACAATAAAATTCAGTATAGGGGGGTCAATGCTCAATGTACAATCATTAATCCATCTCAAGTCTAATTCTCGTCAGTCTCCAATCTTCTGAAACATAACGAACAAGTTCTTACATGGTGAACGAATTCTTACATAGTGAATAAATTCTTACATGGTGAACAGTACAAGGGCATTCATCACAGAAACTTTTGGTTTTGATCACGCATTATGACCTATAAACAATTAGGTCAAATATGAATATTCGTTTTATTTTTGTACTTGATTTTTATGTTGATCCCACATTTCTCCCTTTATTATTATTATTAATTTTATTATTAATAAAATGCTGAAGTGGTAGGTAGATGCAAGATAAAGGTAGAAAACATAATTTGGTGCTGTAAGAGGGCAAATGTAGATGATCAGATGATCAGGTGTGTGCCTATGGACTAAGTATTAATCCAGGCTAGACAAGGGCAGCAAAACATCCACGGATGCAGAAGATTTCTCTCAAAGCAGGGGGGGTGAGGTTCTGAGCCTCACCTCTGTTGATCCCCAAATTCTCACCTGATGGACCCTGCGACTGTGCCTGTCTTAGGTTGTTCCTCCCTTGAGGAATCTTACCCGTCTCTGGCTAACTAGTCATCTTCCGGGGCCATACAGGGAAATGTAAAGTTGGTAAGTGAGAGAGAAGCCATATTGTTTGAAAAGGTTAGCTTTTTACTTCTTTGCAGATTTATGCCCTGTGGCTTGTATGCCCAGCACTTCTCTCAAGGTATCTTTCCCACCTGGAGGAATTATGATACTTGGTAAATTCGATATGAGGCACGAATTCTATTTAAGGGTTGTAATTAGGAAGAAAGAAGAAAAGCTATGGAGGTAGTATATGGAAGGAAACATGGGAGGATTGATTATTTTTTTGACATATCTTCTTGTAGAGTACCTTAAGTATGTATAGGTTTTAAACTACTAACTAATTTGCACACACATATTAACATAATAGGAGTATGGTGACATAAACAAAGCAAATCTATAATTACCATCCATCTCCAGTGAAGCCAAGAAAACCATTTAGGCACCCTAGGCATTTGTGAAAATTTGTCTATGATATGATGGATATTGTCCAACTGTACTTGAACAGTCTGAGAGAAATCAGACAAATTAAAGCAACCCATTTCTGGGATCTGTTCACATCCCATATGTTCTTTTAACCGTAGATAGTCTATAGTCATAAGATTTTGGAGTGCTACAAATTGCACCCCTCCCAACTCCTGGTTGAGTTCCAACAGTACAGATCTGGTCAAATTCATTGTCTCACTGTATGCACATGCCAGCCTAGACATCTCCCTCCTTATTCCAATGGCAAGTCCAGGAAACGGTGGGTTGGATGCAGCCACAACCGCATCATCGCCCAGATCCCTGTGGAGGCTTTTGGATGATCATCCCCCGGCACAAGTCCTCCAGAGAGTGCTGATGCCGGAAGCTCCTCCTCATATCGTATCTTAGTTCATTTTCTGGGTATCCAAGCTAGGCCTTGATCTTCTGCATAGAAACAAACAGACCCTTTGCCCACACTATGACATGTCCTCTATACCACTGTGCAGAACTCATTGGAGGTCAGCACACAGTAACTGCTTTTTTTTTTTTATTAAGAGAAAGGAATAGTATCAGAAAAGAGTATCTCCATAGCTGATCATCTGACACCCTTAAAGTGATCAACATTAAGGATATTTAAAGCATGTGTTGATCTTTGATTTACCAATAGTTTTATCCTATCAAGGAGTAATCCCCCTTTTCTTTCTTTCTTTCTTTCTTTTTTCTTTTTTTTTTAAATTTTTAATCTACACTTACATGAAGAATACTATGTTTACTATGCTCTCCCCTATATCAGGTCCCCCCTAACAACCACATTATGGTTACTGTCCATCAGCTTAGCAAAATGTTGTAGAGTCACTACTTGTCCTCTCTGTGTTGTGCAGCCCACCCTCCCCTTTCTCCCTCCCCCCCATGCGTGCTAATCTTAATATCCCCCTTCTTCTCCCCCCCCCTCTTTTCCCTCCCTGCCCACCCATCCTCCCCTGGTTCTTTCCCTTTGGTAACTGTTAGTCCATTTTTGGGTTCTGTAATTCTGCTGCTGTTTTGTTCCTTCAGTTTTTCCTTTGTTCCTATACTCCTCAGATGAGTGAAATCATTTGGTATTTCTCTTTCTCCGCTTGGCTTATTTCACTGAGCATAATACTCTCCAGCTCCATCCATGTTGCTGCAAATGGTTGGATTTTTCCACTTCTTATGGCTGAGTAGTATTCCATTGTGTATATGTACCACATCTTCTTTATCCATTCATCTACCGATGGACATTTAGGTTGCTTCCAATTCTTGGCTATTGTAAATAGTGCTGCGATAAACATAGGGGTGCATCTGTCTTTCTCAAACTTGATTGCTGTGTTCTTAGGGTAAATTCCTAGGAGTGGAATTCCTGGGTCAAATGGTAGGTCTGTTCTGAGCATTTTGATGAACCTCCATACTGCTCTCCACAATGGTTGAACTAATTTACATTCCCACCAGCAGTGTAGGAGGGTTCCCCTTTCTCCACAGCCTCACCAACATTTGTTGTTGTTTGTCTTTTGGGTGATAGCCATCCTTACTGGTGTGAGATGATATCTCATTGTAGTTTTAATTTGCATTTCTCTGATAATTAACGATGTGGAGCATCTTTTCATGTGTCTGTTGGCCATCTGTATTTCTTTTTTGGACAACTGTTCAGCTCCTCTGCCCATTTTTTAATTGGATTATTTGTTTTTTGTTTGTTGAGGCATGTGAGCTCTTTATATATTTTGGACGTCAAGGTTTTATTGGATCTGTCATTTTCAAATATATTCTCCCATACTGTAGGGTTCCTTTTTGTTCTATTGATGGTGTCTTTCGCTGTACAGAAGCTTTTCAGCTTAATGTAGTTCTACTTGCTCATTTTTGCTATTGTTTTCCTTGCCCGGGGAGATATGTTCAAGAAGAGGTCACTCATGTTTACGTCTAAGAGGTTTTTGCCTATGTTTTTTCCCAAGAGTTTAATGGTTTCATGACTTACATTCAGGTCTTTGATCCATTTTGAGTTTACCTTTGAATATGGGGTTAGACAATGGTCCAGTTTCATTCTCCTACATCTGTCTGTCCAGTTTAGACAGCACCATCTGTTGAAGAGACTGTCATTTCGCCATTGTATGTCCATGGCTCCTTTATCAAATATTAATTGACCATATATGTTTGGGTTAATTTCTGGAGTCTCTAATCTGTTCCACAGGTCTGTGGTTCTGTTCTTGTGCCAGTACCAAATTGTCTTGATTACTATGGCTTTGTAGTAGAGCTTGAAGTTGGGTAGTGAGATCCCCCCTACTTTATTCTTCTTTCTCAGGATTGCTTTGGCTATTCGGGGTCTTTGGTGTTTCCATATGAATTTTTGAATTATTTGTTCCAATTCATTGAAGAATGTTGCTGGTAATTTGAGAGGGATTGCATCAAATCTGTATATTGCTTTGGGCAGGATGGCCATTTTGACGATCTTAATTCTTCCTAGCCATGAGCATGGGATGAGTTTCCATTTATTAGTGTCCCCTTTAATTTCTCTTAAGAGTGACTTGTAGTTTTCAGAGTATAAGTCTTTCACTTCTTTGGTAAGGTTTATTCCTAGGTATTTTATTCTTTTTGATGCAATGGTGAATGGAATTGTTTTCCTGATTTCTCTTCCTATTGATTCATTGTTAGTGTATAGGAAAGCTACAGATTTCTGTGTGTTAATTTTGTATCCTGCAACTTTGCTGTATTTCGATATCAGTTCTAGTAGTTTTGGAGTGGAGTCTTTAGGGTTTTTTATGTACAGTATCATATCATCTGCAAATAGTGACAGTTTAACTTCTTCTTTACCAATCTGGATTCCTTGTATTTCTTTGTTTTGTCTGATTGCCGTTGCTAGGCCCTCCAGTACTGTGTTAAATAACAGTGGGGAGAGTGGGCATCCCTGTCTGGTTCCCGATCTCAGAGGAAATGCTTTCAGCTTCTCGGTGTTCAGTATAATGCTGGCTATGGGTTTATCATATATGGCCTTTATTATGTTGAGGTACTTGCCCTCTATTCCCATTTTGCTAAGAGTTTTTATCATGAATGGATGTTGAATTTTGTCAAATGCTTTTTCAGCATCTATGGAGATGATCATGTGGTTTTTGTCTTTCTTTTTGTTGATGTGGTGGATGATGTTGATGGATTTTCGAATGTTGTACCATGCGTGCATCCCTTGGATGAACCCCACTTGTTCATGGTGTATGATCCTTTTGATATACTGTTGAATTCTGTTTGCTAATATTTTATTGAGTATTTTTGCATCTACATTCATCAGGGATATTGGTCTGTAGTTTTCTTTTTTGGTGGGGTCTTTTCCTGGTTTTGGTATTAGGGTGATGTTGGCTTCATAGAATGAGTTTGGAAGTATTCCCTCTTCTTCTATTTTTTGGAACACTTTAAGGAGAATGGGTATTATGTCTTCTCTGTGTATCTGATTAAATTCCGAGGTAAATCCGTCCGGCCCCGGGGTTTTGTTCTTTGGTAGTTTTTTGATTACCGTGTCAATTTCTTTGCTCGTAATTGCTTTGTTTAACTTTTGTGTTTCTTCCTTGGTCAGTCTTGGGAGGTTGTATTTTTCTAGGAAGTTTTCCATTTCTTCTAGGTTTTCCAGCTTGTTGGCATATAGGTTTTCATAGTAGTCTTTAATAATCCTTTGTATTTCTGTGGAGTCTGTAGTGATTTTTCCATTCTCATTTCTGATTATGTTGATTTGTGTTGATTCTCCTTTTCTCTTAATAAGTTGGGCTAGAGGCTTATCTATTTTGTTTATTCTCTCAAAGAACCAGCTCTTGGTTTCGTTGATTTTTGCTATTGTTTTATTCTTCTCAATTTTGTTTATTTCATCTCTGATCTTTATTATGTCCCTCCTTCTGCTGACTTTAGGCCTCATTTGTTCTTCTTTTTCCAGTTTTGATAATTGTGATGTTAGACTATTCATTTGGGATTGTTCTTCCTTCTTCAAGTGTGCCTGGATTGCTGTATACTTTCCTCTTAAGACTGGTTTCGCTGCGTCCCACAGAAGTTGGGGCTTAGTGTTGTTGTTGTCATTTGTTTCTATATATTCCTTGATCTCTATTTTGATTTGTTCATTGATCCATTGATTATTTAGTAGCATGTTGTTAAGCCTCCATGTGTTTGTGAGCCTTTTTGTTTTCTTTGTAGAATTTCTTTCTACTTTTATACCTTTGTGGTCTGAAAAATTGGTTGGTAGAATTTCAATATTTTGGAGTTTACTGAGGCTCTTTTTGTGAGCTAGTATGTGGTCTATACTGGAGAATGTTCCATGTGCACTTGAGAAGAATGTATATCCTGTTGCTTTTGGATGTAGAGTTCTATAGATGTCTATTAGGTCCATCTGTTCTAGTGTGTTGTTCAGTGCCTGTGTGTCCTTACTTATTTTCTGCCCGTTGGATCTATCCTTCGGGGTTAGTGGTGTGTTGAAGTCTCCAAGAATGAATGCATTGCAGTCTATTTCCCTCTTTAGTTCTGTTAGTATTTGCTTCACATATGCTGGTGTTCCTGTATTGGGTGCATATATATTTAGAATGGTTATATCCTCTTGTTGGACTGAGCCCTTTATCATTATGTAGTGTCCTTCTTTATGTCTTGTTACTTTCTTTGTTTTGAAGTCTATTTTGTCTGATATTAGTACTGCAACCCCTGCTTTCTTCTCACTGTTGTTTGCCTGAAATATGTTTTTCCATCCCTTGGCTTTTAGTCTATGCTTGTCTTTGGGCTTGAGGTGAGTTTCTTGTAAGCAGCATATAGATGGGTCTTGCTTTTTTATCCATTCTATTACTCTGTGTCTTTTGATTGGTGCATTAAGTCCATTTACATTTAGGGTGACTATTGAGAGATATGTACTTATTTCCATTGCAGGCTTTAGATTCGTGGTTACCAAAGGTTCAAGGTTAGCTTCTTTAGTATCTTACTGCCTAACTTAGCTCGCTTATTGAGCTGTGATATACACTGTCTGGAGATTCTTTTCCTCTCTCCCTTCTTATTCCTCCTCCTCCATTCTTCATATGTTGTGTGTTTTGTTCTGTGCTCTTTTTAGGGGTGCTCCCATCCAGAGCAGTTCCTGTAGGATGCCCTGTAGAGGTGGTTTGTGGGAAGCAAATTCCCTCAGCTTTTGCTTATCTGGGAATTGTTTAATCCTGCCATCATATTTAAATGATAGTCGTGCTGAATATACTATCCTTGGTTCAAGGCCCTTCTGTTTCATTGCATTAAGTATATCATGCCATTCTCTTCTGGCCTGTAGGGTTTCTGTCGAGAAGTCTGATGTTAGCCTGATGGGTTTTCCTTTATAGGTGAACTTTTTCTCTCTAGCTGCCTTTAAAACTCTTTCCTTGTCCTTGATCCTTGCCATTTTAATTACTATGTGTCTTGGTGTTGTCCTTCTTGGATCCTTTCTGTTGGGGGTTCTGTGTAATTCCGTGGGCTGTTCGATTATTTCCTCTCCCAGTTTGGGGAAGTTTTCAGCAATTATTTCTTCAAAGAGACTTTCTATCCCGTTTCCTCTCTCTTCTTCTTCTGGTATCTCTATAATACAAATATTATTCCTTTTGGGTTGGTCACATAGTTCTCTTAGTGTTGTTTCATTCCTGGAGATCCTTTTATCTCTCTCTATATCAGCTTCTATGTGTTCCTGTTCTCTGGCTTCTATTCCTTCAATGGCCTCTTGCATCTTATCCATTCTGCTTATAAATCCTTCCAGGGATTGTTTCACTTCTGTGATCTCCTTTCTGACATCTGTGATCTCCCTCCGGACTTCTTCCCACTGCTCTTGCATTTTTCTCTGCATCTCATCCCATTGCTCTTGTATTTTTCTCTACATCTCTGTCAGCATGTTCATGATTTTTATTTTGAATTCTTTTTCAGGAGGACTGGTTAGGTCTGTCTCCTTCTCAGGTGTTGTCTCTGTGATCTTTGTCTGCCTGTAGTTTTGTCTTTTCATGGTGATAGAGATAGTTTGCAGAGCTGGTACAAGTGACCGCTGGAAGAGCTTCCCTTCCTGTTCGTTTGTGGCCTTCCTCTCCTGGGAGAATAGCGACCTCTAGTGGCTTGTGCTGGGCAGGTGTGCACAGACAGGGCTTCTGCTTCCTGCCCAGTTGCTATGGGGTTTATCTCCACTGTTGCTGTGGGTGTGGCCTGGCTGGGGCTTCTCCTCCAAAATGGTGGAGCCCCGTTGGAGGGGGAGTGGCCGGGAGGCTATTTATCTCCGTAAGGGTTCTCTGTGCTCCCTGCTGCCCAGGGGGTTAGAGTGCCCAGAGATCCCCAGATTCCCTGCCTCTGGTCTAAGTGACCTGTCCTGCCCCTTTAAGACTTCCAAAAAGCACTCTCCAAAACAAAACAACAACAGCAACAATGAGAGAGGGAACCGAAAAAAAAAAAAAAAAAAAGGAAAAAGCACACAATTTTTTTTTTTGTCCTCAGGCACCGGTCCCAGGCACCTGCTCACTGGTCCTGCTGCCCTGCCTCCCTAGCACCAGGGTCCCTGTCCCTTCAAGGCTTCCAAAAAGCACTCGCCAAAGAGAGAAAAAAAAAGGGGAAAAACGCGCAATTTCCTCCGTCCTCAGGTGCCGGTCTCAGGCACCCGCCCACCGGTCCCACAGGGAAAAATGCGCGATATTATTTGTCCTCAGGTGCCGGTCCCAGGCACCCGCTCACCGGTCCTGCTGCTCTGCCTCCCTAGCACCAGGGTCCCTGTCCCTTTAAGGCTTCCAAAAAGCACTCGCCAAAAAGAGAAAAAAAAAATGGGGGGGGGGGGAAACGCACGATTTCCTCTGTCCTCAGGTGCCCTCTGCCCATTTTTTAATTGGATTATTTGCTTTTCGTTTGTAGAGATGCATGAGCTCTTCATATATTTTTGATGTCAACCCTTTATTGAATCTGTCATTTATGAATATATTCTCCCTTACTGCAGGATACCTTTTTGTTCTATTGATGGTGTCCTTTGCTGTACAGAAGATTTTCAGCTTGATATAGTCCCACTTGTTCATTTTTGCTTTTTTTCCCCTTGCCTGGGGAGATGTTTTCATGAAGAAGTCGCTCATGTTTATGTCCAAGAGGTTTTTGCCTATGTTTTTTTCTAAGAGTTTTATGGTTTCATAACTTACATTCACGTCTTTGATCCTTTTCAAATTTACCGGTATGGTGTTAGACAATAATCTAGTTTCATTTTCTTACATGTAGCTGTCCAGTTTTGCCAACACCAACTGGTGAAGAGGCTGTCATTTTCCCATTTCATGTCCATGACTTCTTTATCATTTATTAATTGAGCATATATGTTTGGGTTAATGTCTGGAGTCTCTATTCTGTTCCACTGGTCTGTGGCTCTGTTCTTGTGCCAGTACCATATTGTCTTGATTACTGTGGCTTTGTAGTAGAACTTGAAGTTGGGGAGTGAGATCGCCCCCCCCCCTACTTTTTTCTTCCTTCTCAGGAATGCTTTGGCTATTCAGGGACTTTGGTGGTTCCGTATGAATTTTTGAACTAGTTGTTCCAGTACATTGAAGAATGCGGTTGGTAATTTGATAGTGAATGCATTGAATCTGTATATTGCTTTGGGCAGGCTGACCATTTTGAAAATATTAATTCTTACTAGCCATGAGCATGGGATGAGTTTCCATTTGATAGTGTCCTCTAGTTTCTCTTAAGAGTGTCTTATAGTTTTCAGGATATAGGTTTTTCACTTCCTTGGTTAAGTTTATTCCTAGGTATTTTATTCTTTTTGATGCAATTGTGAATGGAATTGTTTTACTGCTTTCACTTTCTGTTAGTTCATTGTTAGTGTATAGGAAAGCCACATATTTCTGTGTATTAATTTTGTATCATGCAACTTTGCTGTATTCCGATATCAGTTCTAGTAGTTTTGGAGTGGAGTCTTTAGGGTTTTTTATGTACAATATCATGTCATTTGCAAATAGTGAGTTTAACTTCTTCTTACCAATGTGGATTCCTTGTATTTCTTTGTTTTGTCTAATTGCCATGGCTAGGACCTCCAGTATTATGTTGAATAACAGTAGGGGGAGTGGGCATCCCTGTCTTGTTCCTGATCTTAGAAGAAAAGCTTTCAGCTTCTTGCTGTTCAGTATGATGTTGGCTGTGGTTTTATCATATACGGCCTTTATTATGTTGAGGTACTTGCCCTCTATACTCATTTTTTTGAGAGTTTTTATCATGAATGGATGTTGAATTTTTTCAAATGGTTTTTCAGTGTCTCTGGAGATGATCATGTAATTTTTTTCCTTTTTGTTTATGTGGTGGATGATGTGGATGGATTTTTGAATGTTGTAGCATCCTTGCATCCTTGAGATAAATCCGACTTGGTCATGGTGAATGATCCTCCTAATGTATTTTTGAATTCGGTTTGCTAATATTTTGTTGAGTATTTTTGCATCTACATTCATCAGGGATATTGGTCTGTAATTTTCTTTTTTGGTGGGGTCTTTGCCTGGTTTTGGTATTGGGGTGATGCTGGCTTCATAGAATGAGTTTGGGAGTATTCCCTCCTCTTCTATTTTTTGGAAAACTTTAAGGAGAATGGGTATTATATCTTCTCTGTATGTCTGATAAAATTCCACAGTAAATCCATCAGGCCCGGGAGTTTTGCTCTTGGGTAGTTTTTTGATGACTGCTTCAGTTTCATTGCTGGGAATTGGTTTGTGTTGATTTTGTGTTTCTTCCTTGATCAGACTTGGAAGTTTGTATTTTACTAAGAAGTTGTCCATTTCTTCTAGGTTTTCCAGCTTGTTAGCATATAGGTTTTCATAGTATCCTCTAATAATTCTTTGTATTTCTGTGGGGTCTATCATGATTTTTCCTTTCTCTTTTCTGATTCTGTTGATGTGTTTTGATTCTCTTTTTCTGTTAATAAGTCTGGCTAGAGGTTTATCTAGTTTGTTTATTTTCTCAATGAACCAGCTCTTGGTTTCATTGATTTTTTCTATTTTATTCTTCTCAATTTTATTTATTTCTTCTCTGATCTTTATTATGTCCCTTCTTCTCCTCACTTTAGGCCTCATTTGTTCTTCTTTTTCCATATTTAATAATTGTGACTTTAGACTATTCATTTGGGATTGTTCTTCCTTCTTTAAATATACCTGGATTGCTATATACTTTCCGCTTAGAACTGCTTTTGCTGTGTCCCATAGAAGTTGGGGCTCGGTGTTTTTGTTGTCATTTGTTTCCATATATTGCTTGACCTCTATTTTAATTTGGTCATTGATTCACTGATTATTTAGGAGCATGTTGTTAAGCCTCCAAGTGTTTGTGAGCCTTTTTGCTTTCTTTGTACAATTTATTTCTAGTTTTATACCTCTGTGCTATGAGCAGTTGGCTGATAGAATTTAAATCTTTTTGAATGTACTGAGGCTCTTTTTGTTGCCTAGTATGTGGTCTATTCTGGAGAATGGCCATGTGCACTTTAGAAGAATGTGTATCTTGATGCTTTTGACTGTAGAGTTCTATAGATGTCTATTAGTTCCATCTGTTCTATTGTGTTGTTCAGTGCCTCTGTGTCCTTACTTATTTTCTTTGTGGTGGATATGTCCTTTGGAGTGAGTAGTATTGAAGTCTCCTAAAATGAATGCATTGCATTCTATTTCTTCCTTTAATTCTGTTAGTACTTGTTTCATGTATGTTGGTGCTTCTGTATTGGGTGCATATGTATTTATAATGGTTATATCCTCTTGTTGGACTGACCCATTTATCATTATGTAGTGTCCTTCTTTATCTCTTGTTACTTTCTTTGTTTTGAAGTCTACTTTGTCTGATACTAGTACTGAAACACCTGATTTTTTCTCTTTGTTGTTTGTGTGAAATATCTTTTTCCATCCCTTGACTTTTAGTCTGTGCATGTCTTTGCATTTGAGGTGAGTCTCTTGCAAACAGCATATGGATGGGTCTTGCTTTTTTATCCATTCTATTACTCTATGTCTTTTGATTGGTGCATTCAGTCCATTTACATTTAGGGTGATTATTGAAAGATATGTACTTATTTCCACTGCAGGCTTTAGATTTGTGGTTACCAAAGTTTCAAGGTTAGCTTCTTCACTATTTTACTGTCTAACTTAGCCTGCTTAGTGAGCTATTATAAACACTGTATGGTGATTCTTTTTTTCTCTCCCTTCTTATTCCTCCTCCTCCATTCTTTATATGTTACATGTTTTATTTTGTGCTCTTTTGTTTTTCTTTTGTCTGTTTTTGTGTGTAGTTGATTTTATTTTTTGCATTTAGTTAGTATTTGGTTGGTTTGCTTTCTTTGCTGTGATTTTATTTTCTCTGGTGACATCTATTTAGCTTTAGGAGTGCTTTCATCTAGAGCAGTCCCTCAAGAATACCCTGTAGAGGTGGTTTGTTGGAGACAAATTCCCTCAACTTTTGCTTGTCTGGGAATTGTTTAATCCCACCTTCATATTTAAATGTTAGTCGTGCTGGATACAGTATCCTTGGTTCATGGACCTTCTGTTTCATTACATTAAATATATGATGCCATTCTCTTCTGGCCTGTAAGGTCTCTGTTGAGAAGTCTGATGAAGGTCTAATGGATTTTCCTTTGTAGGTGACCTTTTTTCTGTCTCTGGCTGCCTTTAATAGTCTTTCCATGTCCTTGATCTTTGCCATTTTAATTATTATGTGTCTTTGTGTTGTCCTCCTTGGGTCCCTTCCTTTGTGTGATCTGTTGGCTTCTGTGGTCTGAGTGACAATTTCCTCCCCCAGTTTGGTGCAGTTTTCATCAATTATTTCTTCAAATACACTTTATATCCCTTTTCTCTCTCTTCTTTTTCTTCTGGTGCCCCTATAGTGCAGATATTATTCTGTTTGGATTGGTCACACAGTTCTCTTAATATTCTTTCATTCTTGGAGATCCTTTTATCTCTCTCTGCGTCAGCTGCTCTGTGTTGCTGTTCTCTGATTTCTATTCCATTAACAGCCTCTTGCACCTCATCCAGTCTGTTCTTAAGTCCTTCCAGAGATTGTTTCATTTCTTTAATCTCCCTCCAGACTTCATCCCTTAGCTCTTGCATATTTCTCTGCAGCTCCATCAGCATGGTTATGCCCTTCATTTTAAATTCTTTTTCAGGAAGATTGGTTAAATCTATCTCCCCAGGTTCCCTCTCAGGCTATTTCTGGGTTATTCTGGTCTGTATCAAATCTTCTGCTTTTTCATGGGGATAGCAGTCGTCATGGGCTGCTGGCATGTGTGTCAGCTGGGAGAACAAAATCCCTTCCCGCTTGCTTGTTGCCTTCCACTCCTGTGAGAATGGCAACCCCTAGAGGCCTGTGCTGGGCAGCTGTGCACTGACGGGGGTCTCTGAGCCTGGCCCTGGTGGCTGCAGAGTAGGCTCCATGCGGCTGCTGTGGGCATGGCTGGTCTCAGGCTGCTACTCCGCTATGGCGGGGCTGCTCCAGAGGGGGAAAGGGTGGAAGGCTGTTTATCACCATGCAGTGAATCAGAGCTGCACCGCTACCCAGGGAATTAGGGAGCCTGGAGTTCCCCGGGATTCCCAGCTGCTGGGCTGGGTGTGCCAGGTGCTTCCATTCAGCTGTGAGGCTCCTGTCCCTTTAAGACTTTCAAAAGGCACTCACCTTTCTTTTCTCCCAGGGGCTCTGGCTGTGGGGACCTGCTCGCAGGTTTTACTGTTCAGTTTCCCTAGTATCCAGCACACCATGTACTGTGTGTCAGAGCTCCCAGTGCAGATGACTAGGGCTGGGTATTTAGCAGTGCTGGGCTCCCACTCCCTCCCCACTCCAACTCCTCTCCTCCTGCCAGGGAGCTGGGTTCAGGGGCATGCTCAGGTCCCCCAGGCCACGGCTTGTATCTTACCTCCTTCGTGAGCCGCTGGGTTATTGCAGGGGTAGATGTAGCCTGGCTGTGGTACTATATCTTCTGGTTCCTCTTTTAGGGACAGTTGTATTTGTTGTATTTTCAAAAATATATATGATTTTGGGAGAAGATTTCCGCTACCCTACTCATGATGCCATCTTGGCCCTCCCCTTGTTATTTTATAATTAAAATTTGGCATGACTGATTTCTGGGGATTCGTAGTTGTTTCTGTATCCTCACATGGAGGAGGTAGGAATCCTCATCGAAAACAAGCACAGTCCACTGGATCCTGCTCACCACGGAGGAACCTACATATGTACGTTGTTTATGCACGTGGTTAAAAAAGAAGTGCAGAGAAAAGTCAATTGCTCTCCCACTCTGTTTCTCATTTTCCCTAACCACAGGAAACCACTGTTACCGTATTTTCATGTATCCTTTCAGAGATGGTCTACACAAATTCAAGTGCATATTATGATAACAGATAACTTTTATGAGCACATATGTGCCCAGCACTGTTTTAAGCTCTCTTCATAAAGAATTCCATTTATTCCTCTACAGTTTATCTCCAGTCTGTCCTTCCATTTCTATTACAGTGTGTCTCAAGAAGCTGCAGTTGGGAGTCAGAGCTCACTGTCTTCTCTGGCTGAGTGAGTAAGGTAAAACCCATCGGTTTTTCTGGGAGTTTTCTTCATCTATAAAATTGCATATTGGATGAATCGATGATCTTATTATTTAATCCCATACAGTCATTCTACAAAACAATGAAATATTCCCAGGTGGCCATGAAAGAGATAAAAAGTAGGCAGCTTGAGTTGAAGAACAGCTGGAAGAAGTACTTTTGAGGATGGTTTGAAAACCACTGGCCTAGATGATGTCTAAAGGTTCCTATATTACTTTCTTATGGCTGCTGTGACAAATTCCCATGAACTTGGTGGCTTAATACATGCATCACTCTCTCAAAGTCCCAGAGCTCAAGTCTAAAACCAGCTTCACTGGGACAAAACCAACGTATCATCAAGGCCACCCTCTCCCTGGTAGCGCTAGGGGAGAATTTGTGGACTTGCCTTTTCTACTTGTAGAGCTGCATTCTCATCTTCCCTGCCTTGTGACCCATTCCCCCATCATCCAAACTGGTAGCATAGAATCTTGCTTCAGTTGTCACATTGTCCCCTTCCTCTGTTTCTAATCTCCCACTCTCTTCTTTTTAATAAGGACACACAGTTTTACTATTAGGTGCCCCCATGACAATCTCTATCTATCTCAAGATCCTGAGCCTCATCACATATGCAAAGCCCCTTTTGCCACATGAGATAACATTCACAGGTTCCAGGGCTTAAGACACAGGTATCCTTGGAGGCCATTATTCAGCTTACTACTTCAGTCTTCCTTCTGGACCCCAAAGATTAATATCCATCCTATGTGCAAAACACATTCACCTCCTCCCCAAGTCTCCCAAAGTCTCTACACATTACATATCAAGTCCAAAACTTTGTCTGTAAATCATTTAATCAGACATGTGAGAAACTTGGTATTGTCCTCCCTGAAACAGAACTTCTTTCCATCAATGGTCATGTGAACTAGTAAGAAATGGACTTCCAAATTACAGAGCTGGGTAGCCATAGGAAAATAGTTGCAGACATTCCCTCTCCAAGTGAAGGAAAACAAAGAAAAGAGTTATCAGCTCCAAGTAATCCTGAGAGCCAACCAGGCCAACTCCATGAGGCTTCAAGGCCTGGGAATAATCTTCTGTGGCTGGAAGCTCTGCCCTCTGTGCCTGAGGCTCCACCTATTACATCCAACGCTCTGTCCTCACAACCATCCTTCCATTTTTCTTGAAGGATAGTATGTGTTTGCAGGTGAGTACTTTTATCAGCCTGTTCCCTTCCTGTAGAATTTTGAGAGTCCAACAGGTTTTCTTCTTTCAGTCCTCTCTCTGACCCATTCAGTTCGAGTTGGCAGTGTTTATGCTGACACAACATTCTCAAAACCCTTCTGGGTTAGTGTGTGTGTGTGTATATGTGTGTGTGTGTGTGTGTGTGTGTGTGTGTGTGTATGTGTAGGATTCACTCCTCTTTACCAGTTGATCCTTCACAGATCTTCCCAGATAATCCTATCTCTTTTCTCAATTCTATGGGAATGGTGGAGGTGATAAATAAGTATTTGAAGAAATAATGGCTGAAAACTTCCCAAAGGCATTCAGATTGTGAAAAAAAATAATTAAAAACTGTCTCTATTTGCAAATGCCATGACAGTCTACATAAAATACTCCAAGCAACGTGCAAAACCAAACTCCTATATCTAATACATGCGTTTAGCAAGTTGGTGGGCTATAAGATCACTGCACAAAAATCCATCACACTTGTATATAACAAAAAAACTATGAACATGGTGACAAAAAGTACAATACCATTTACAAATGTCCTAAACAAAAGATATTCCTATGAATAAATCTAATAAAACCTGTACAAGGTCTGTATGATCCACATCTCAAAATGCTGAGGAAGGAAATCAGAGACCTAAACAAATGAAGAGACCTACCATGTTCACAGTTTGGAAGTGTTAGCAGAGTAAAGATGACAATTCTTCCCAAATTGTTCTGCAAGCTTAATGCAATTCCTACCAAAACCTCACCAGGCTTTTTGGAATGTAGAGAAGCTTATTCTAAAATGTACATGGGATGACATGAACCCCAGAATAGCTAAAACACGCTTGATAAAGAAGAATAAAGTAGAAGGAATCACTTTGTATAATCTTATTCTTATTATACAACTATGGCAATCAAGAAAATGTGACATCAGCAGAAGTATGGACAGATGTGTGAACGGAACAGAATATAGACCCCAGAAATAGAACCACACTATGTTCAAGTGATTTTTGAAAAAGGTGCAGAAGGGATTTAATGGAGAAAGGGTAGATAGACTTTTCTACAAGTGTGCTGGTGTCATAATGGGACATCCACAGGCAAAAAAGAAAAAACAAAATTATCTTTGACCTCAACTTCACCTTGCATAAAAACTAACTCAACATAGTCACAGATTTAAATGCAAAACTATAATAGTTTAAGAAAATATCACAGGAGAAAAACATTTGGATCCAGAGCCAAGCAGAGTTCTTAGACATGGCATCAAAAGCACAATCCATTAAAAAATTAATAAATGGGACCTCATCCAAATTAAAAAATTTTCTCTTTGAAAAGCTACGGAATTGATGAAAATGTTAGCTACATAATGCAGAAAAATTCGGAAACCAAATATCCTTCAAAAGACTAGGATCTAGAAAATAAAATCAACTCTCATGTCAACTATCAGCAGTGAAAGAAAGCAGGTAGAAAATGGGCGAAAGACATGAGCAAGTTTGGCAAGGAGGACAGACAGATGGCAAATAAGAATATCAAAGTATCATCCACATCATTAGGCATCAGAAAGGGAGATATCGCTATACACCTATTAGAATACCTAAGAAAAATTTTAAAAGGGGGTAACATCAAACACTGGCAAGAATGTGTGGGGAAACGGATCACTCATGCATTAATGGCTGAAATGTAAAAAAGGCTCAGGCAATTTTTAAAACATTACGGCAACTCCTCTGAAAGTTAAACATGAACTTAACATGTATGGCAGAACTCTCACTGTGGTATTTAAATTAAAGGCTTAATTTCACAAAGAATCTTGTACAGTTTTTCACAGCACCTTGATTTGTAATACTCACCTAATGGAAATCCCCAAGTGTCCCCGGATGGGTGAATGGTTAAAGAAAGGGTGGTATAACCACATCACGGAATTCTACTCAACACTAAAAAGTAACACATTCTTGACAAATACAAAAACTCTGGTGGATAATCAAGGGAACTGTGTTGTATGAAAAAGAGCTAATCCCTAAAGTTACTAACATATGATTCCAGTTCAATAGTTTTGAAATGGCAAAATATTATAAATGAAGATGGTTTAGGAGTTTCCATAGGTTAGGTATTGGGAAGTATTCTAGAAGGGAGATAGGTGTGGTTATAGAACAGAACACTATAAATGAAGAAATAGAAACACAAAATGGTAAAATTAGAGAGATTAATGTGCTGATGGAATTCTTTGGCATCTTGTCTATTGTGATGGATACATCTACCCACATGTGATAAAACTACACAAAATGAAGTATGCACACACACACACACACACAGATATACACTGGTATAAAGAAAAATCTAAATGAGATAAATGTATACTATCAGTGTTAATACCCTGGCTCTAATATCATTTTGTAATATATCATCATTGGGGAAATGGGACAAAGCGTCCATAGGGCCTCTATGTGTTATTTCTTACAACTGCATGTGAATGTACAATTACCTCAAAACACAAAGTTAAAATATATTTACTTTTTTTTACAAAAGAAAAATGTTCATCCCCATCCTGAATCTATGCTGCATTCCTCCAGGGGAAGAAACACCTAGTGCATCTTTTATTGACATGGCACAGATTCCTGAGGCATAGTCTTGAGGCAGCAAAAGGGGTTGCTTCTATCTAACTTTCTTACCATCCACCTACCAATATTAGGATTCAGAAGGAAGATAGAACAGAGAGTCATTTGCACAATTAGTGAAATTGAAAAATGAAATCAGACATTCAATAATGAAAGGTAATTGTGATCACATTTGAATTTTTTTTTTTCACTGAGGACTAGCTTTCCAGTTAAGTAACATGCTGACGTTTCCCATAAAGTGAGTGAAGTATGACTGTGGCGCCAAGATTTAGAAAAAGGATACTCAAAGCACATACAAAATGTACAATATACCAGGGACTGAATCACATGTTGCCAATGAAACATGTGAGAGGGCTGTTTCCAAAATTCTGTTAGGATATATAAGGGGGTGGGGGAAGAAAACCTTACCTTAAGATTCTGCTTTGGAAAACTCTCTGCTGTTGTGATCTGCACCAAGCAATACTCTGCCTAAAGAAAGCTGTTAAGTGCTTTATCATCCCAGCCTGCCCATTTCCCCTCTGGACAAGTGGGACTCTAATCTGGCCCCTTGGCTGTTTCCTGCTGAGGAGTCTCTGGGGCAGTACTAGACGTTAGGCTGGGCTCATGTCCTGTCCTTCGAGGGAGGGAGAACAGGTTTTCTAATGATCCCTACCTCGGGTTGTTTGGGACCTTTTCTGGACCCCTTAAACACTTCAGCTGTCCATCACCTACTGTGAAGTCAAAGATTTATACTGTCCTTACACCACATATGGTAAGTAGTATTCACGGGGCTTGAAACCCCAACAGCCTGATGAGGTCACCTCAACTGCCAGTGGCATTTTAAAGATGGATAATGGAGTCTTTGAAGGGTCAGTGTACCTGGCCAAGATCACCTATCTTCCACGTGGTAAATAAAGCCCTATCACCAGGGAGCTAATCTTAAGGATTTTGCCATCAACTGGTTGCTCATTTTCAAACTAACGGCCCTTGCTGCATAGCCGATACATTTGGACATTGGATCTCTGCGTTTGAGACCTGGCCTGGTAGAAACCATGGCCAGGCAGTGCCCAGGCCACATGCACTGACAGTGTGCTTTGCTTTCTTTCTTTCTTTTTTTTTTTTTTTAGTCCCTCCTATCTTCAAGTGACTTTTCCTGAAGTGGATGCCCCGTTTTTCGCTTTCTACCCAATGGATCCAAGATGCCAGGGGCCCTGTGGACACACAACCTTTCCCCCCTGCGCGCTCCATGGTACGGGGTTCCTGGGGGTGAGTCATGAGTCTGGCCCCGCCTCCCAGCATCGAGCTCTGACTAGAAGGGGGTCACCTGACCTAAGCTCCGCTAATAGAAGTCCTCTCCTGACCAGTTTAACTTCGACAAGAAACCGTTGAGCCTCCACGCACCGCCAAGACTGATGTTCTTTTGTGGCAGCCTCCTGAGAGGAAATAACGGGCTCGTGCTGCTGAGGTCTTGGATGGTTCCCAAGTTTTCTCCAACTCTCCTAGCAAGTAAATTACCTAGCAAGTATGTAAATTACACCAGTGTTCTCTCGATAAATGATACCTATATTGGTCTAAATTACCCACGGTCAAGGTTTGGAGATTAAAAAGACAGGAAATCCATTCAGATTGGAACCACTTTCCTCTCCGCTCTCTCTGCATCACCCTATTCTTACATGTGAGTAGCTTTTGTTGTATCGCTAACAAAGTCATACTCTCTCCTCAGAATCTAACAGCCTTTCTCTTAAAACAAAGTATATTTTTCCTTTGCATCTTAGTTTTGTTTAGATTACTGTTGCTGTCCCAGACCTTAAATTGTAAATATTGAATTATCCATCTGTCTGTCTGTCTGTCTATCTATCTATCTATCTATCTATCTATCTATCTATCTATCTATCTATCTATCTATCTATCTATCTGTCTTTCTCTTTCTATTGTATTTCATTTCTTTTATACTTAAAATGCTTTTCTCATGTGGAGACCAATTAATTATTCATGTACATCCATGGCATGAATGCAACTTCATTCCTTAAAATGGGCTCACAAAGCAGTTTGCATTCGTTTTTTAATGGGTGACATGCTGGGAGCATTTATCCTACTGTCTTTCTCACTGTGCTTCAGTTGGCTAAATATTATTAAATCACGTGATTTATAGACTAACCATGTCTTTAACCACTGACCTTGTATTTTTTTATTCCTTATTTTGAATAATTTTAGACCCACGTTAATGTTGCAGAAAATGGCACAGAGTGTCTTTATCCAGATTTCCCAAATGTTAACAGTTTACGACACCAAGAAAGGATGATCAAACCAGGAAATAAACATTAATGCAACACTATTAACAAATGAGATACTTTATTTTAATTTCACCAGTTGTCCCACTAATGTCCTTTTTCTATTCCAGGATCCCATTCAGGATACCGCCAGGGCATTTGCCATCATTTCTCCTTAGTCTCCTCCAGGCTGACGGTTCCTCAGTCTTTCTGGGTCTTTCACATCCCTGACGCTTTTGAAAATTCTATACTGGTCAGGTATTTTATAGAATGTCTGCCAATTTGGGTTTCCCTGATATTTTCTTAGGATTATATTTAAGTTATTCATTTGGGCAGGAATTAATGTTTACCTCCATTGGTGATGGGGGACTTTCCATCCTAGTGTTATCAGGGTGGCCGAACACATGACACCCGACACTGAGCAGGTGACATCCATAGTAGTTTATTAGTAATATTTACTGAGCCCCTGGGGGAGGAGGATGCTACACGCCAGGTAGTGCCTCGCAGGTGTCATGCTCTGGAAGAGAGTGAAAACCAGGGGCTCTGGGGGGCAGTCTTCGTAGTAACGAGAGGATGAAGTGATTCTTGGTTCCAGTGTGAGGATGCGATCAGCTTGTTTGAATGACTGTGTGGGCTGGTTGGGAATGGAAACTGACTACTCAGGGGTAAGCAGGCACTGTGCCTATTCCCGTGATAAGAAGGGTTCTTTGGCCAGGGAACCTTCTTTGTGGGAAAACAATATGGAGGGAACTTGTGGTTAGGCCATTCAAGGTCTTCTGGGTTTTCCCCAGATGTCAAGGTGTGTATATCATTGGGCCTTAATTTTAGGGCTTATACCATGAAACTGCAAAGTGATTTTCCTCCCTTTCTACGGGCATCATGTCAGGGCACACGGTGTCTGTATGTTGTACTTGCTACTGCTGGTGTTCATCCTGATCACTTGAAGGTGGCAATTATGTTGCTCCAGGTACTGCTGCTGTTTTCCCATTGTTAATGACAAATACTTTATCAACTTGTGTAGGAAACACTTTGAGGCTATGAAAATACCTGTTTCTTCTCAGACATTTCCTCACTGCTTTTAGAATCCATCTGGGGATCTCGCCTACAACAGTTATGACCTAATGCTGACTTCCTATTGTCCTCATTCCTTTCACATTTACTTATTGGAATTCTGAAGAGCCATCCTTTCTCCCCCATTTATTTATACATTTCGAGTTTTTTTACAAAATTTACCTCAAGATACTGATTCAGATAACTTATTAAAATTATTTTTATCATTCTGGACTACCAGACAACCATGATACATTATCAGTTATAGTCAAATTAGATCATGGTTAATTTTGTTCCTTGAATTGTTCCAGCTCTGGTCATTGGGAACCCTTTTCAGTAACTTAGCTTAGCTGTTTTCTTCCTCACCTCTCAGTGTGGTAAAAATAGTCATTTACAATATGGTTAGATTCATTTGTCAATCTTTGTATTCGAGTTTGGGACCTGCCCCCACCCTGATTGATTTAAATTGTTCATTTAATTGTTGGGTATGGGAATCATTACCACAATTCAGAGTCAAAAATGTCTTCTACCTGAAGGGTCACTTTTGTGTTTTAATATTCATTTGTGTGATTGCAAGTTTGAATTATCATGTCTTTGAGGACCGTGATATATATTTTGTGAACCATCTGTTCATATCATTTTCTCATATTTTGACAGAACTTTTAGGTCTTTGTCCTTCAATATTTAAAAGTTCTCTATATATTTAGGACATTACCCATTTATCTGTGGTGTATGCTGCAAGTCCTCTATTCCACTTTCTCAGTTTCCTTTTGATTTGTTTAGGATGTGTTTGTCAAACATTTAAAAATTTTTTGTACAGGCAAATTGATCGTTCTTGTCTTTCACGGCCTCCTAATTTGAGTCACAGTTAGAAAGCCTTTCCCTACACTGAGGTTAAAGAAAAGTTCTGCCATATTTTCTTCAGGTACTTGTTGTGATTTCTATTTTTTATGTTTAAATCCCTAACATCATTGCAGTTTGTTTTCTGGAAGGTCTGTGATATGAATCTACTGTTATTTTTCTCCAAATGTCTCAGTTGATCTAGCAACATTTATTAAATGTCCATCTTTGCTTTGCCCCAGTGATGTTACATGACCTCCCCCTTTTTTTTAATACTAGAATTTCTGTATGAACTTGGGTGCATCTCTGTGTTTTCTCTTCTATTCCATTGGGCTTTGTATCTGTCCAGGAACCAGTGCTATGATGTTGTAATTACAGAGGTTTACACCGTGCTTGAATGTCTGGTATCATTCCTCCCCTCTCGTAGGTTTTCTTTTTCATTTATATCCTAGGTATTGCATTTTTTTAACTATGAACTTTACTATTGACTTGTCTAACTCCGTAACAATGTTTGCTGCTATTTTTGAGATTTTATTCAATCTATAAATTAACTTAGGGAGGATTGACATATTTTTAATGTTGAACTATTCTGCCCATGGACATTGACTGTCTTTCCATTTACTCACTGTCACAAAAGAAAAAGTTTTCCTTGTATAGATGTAATGACAGTTCCTTGTCATTTGGAAAAACCTTTCCTTGTGTCGATATTCTTGCTAAGTTTATACCTGTACATTTAATCTTATGTGTTGTTGTCATATATGGGATCTTCTCTACCAGTGTGTTCTCCCCAGTGGGTTTTTGTGTGGTTATATACAAAGGCTGTTGATACTTTTATGCTAGCTTTATATGCTCCTCCCATACTGATTTTGATTATTGTTTCAGTTAATATGTCATTTTTCTGTTGGATGTGCAGGTATACTGTAATATCATTGGCACACAGAGACAGCTTTACCTCTTATTCTCCATTCCCATAAATCTGATAGCTATCTCTGGTCAACTGAAAAATGCTTATAGTATAAGACTGAGTAGGAATAAATGAGTGGGCATCCATTCCTTGCGTCTAGTAGTCCCCCATTTAATAAAATACTGGCATTAGGAATTAATTATGTATCTTCTTTCATGTTTAGAAAACATCCGCTGCTTCCTATTTTCTACACTTTTTTCTTTTTTTAACAGGAATCAGTGTTGAACTTTCCCAAAGGCTTGTTCAGCACCTATGGTTGTCCTTAACTATGTTACTACCATAAGTGATATAAATAGAATTCCTAATATAGAGCCAACTTTGTATTAATGGAATAAATCCCACTTGGTCGCAGTGTACTAGTTTCTTAACATATTATTGTTGGATATTTGCTAATGTTTTATTTAGGATTTCATATCTACATTTTACCTATCAGTGTCATACTTGCTTCATAGGAGGAGTTAGGGACTTTTCCTTCTTTTCTAATGTTATTGAATAATTTATAGAGAGGCCATTGGTCCTGTGGCATCCTTGATACTTTACTAGAGTTCACCTGTAAGACCACCTGAGCAAAATGCTACTTGGGGGTAATTGCATAATAACTTTATTTCTTCTATGAAAATTGGCAAATTTAAGCTTTTTAACACTAGAGTTAGCATTTTGTTAGTCTGAATTTCTCTAGGACAACATCTACGTCACATGGATTTTCAAAGTTATTTGCAAAGAGGTTGCACAGGAATTTCTTTTTTCTGTTCAATATTTATTTTCATTCTTCCACTTTTTCTTGTAAAAGTCTTAAGCGCTCCAAATTTGCCTCTGATCACTACTTTATGTGTATCCCACAGATCCTGATACATAGTTTGTGTAAATTTAATTTGATTCTCCTTTTTTTTTTGTGAGGGCATCTCTCATATTTATTGATCAAATGGTTGTTAACAACAATAAAATTCTGTATAGGGGGGTCAATGCTCAATGCACAATCATTAATCCATCTCAAGCCTAGTTCTCGTCAGTCTCCAATCTTCTGAAGCATAACGAACAAGTTCTTACATGGTGAACGAATTCTTACATAGTGAATAAGTTCTTACATGGTGAACAGTACAAGGGCAGTCATCACAGAAACTTTCGGTTCTGATCACGCATTATGAACTATAAACAATCAGGTCAAATATGAATATTCATTTGATTTTTATACGTGATTTATTTGTGGATCCCACATTTCTCCCTTTATTATTATTATTATTTTTATTTTTAATAAACTTCTGAAGTGGTAGGTAGATGCAAGATAAAGGTAGAAAACATAGTTTAGTGTTGTAAGAGAGCAATTGTAGATGATCAGGTGTGTGCCTGTAGACTATGTGCTAATCCGAGCTAGACAAGGGCAATAAAACATCCATGGATGTAGAAGCTTTCTCTCAACACAGGGGCGGGGTGAGTTTCTAAGCTTCACCAATGTTGTTCCCCAATTTCTCACCTTATGGCCCCCCTGTGACTGTGCCTGTCTTAGGTTGTTCCTCCCTTGAGGAATCTTACCCATCTCTGGCTAACCAGTCATCTTCCGGGGCCATACAGGGAAATGTAAAGTTGGTAAGTGAGAGAGAAGCCATATTGTTTGAAAAAGTTAGCTTTTTACTTCTTTGCAGGTGGCTTCTATGCCCAGCACTTGTCTCGAGGTATCTTTACCACCTGGAGGAATTATGATACTCGGTAAATTCGATATGAGGCACGAATTCTATTTAAAGGTTGTAATTAGGAAGGAAGAAGAAAAGCTATAGAGGTAGCATATGGAAGAAAACATGGGAGGATTGATTATTTCTTTGACATATCTTCTTGTAGAGTACCTTAAGTATGTATAGGTTTTAAACTACTAACTAACTTGCAGACACATATTAACATATTAGGAATACGGTGACATAAACAAAGCAAATCTATAATTACCAGCCATCTCCAGTGAAGCCAGGAAAACCAGTTATTCACCCTAGGCATTTGTAAAAATTAGTCTATGATATGATGGATATTGTACAACTGTACTTGAACAGTCTGAGAGAAATCAGACAAATTAAAGCAACCCATTTCTGGGATCTGTTCACATCCCATATGTTCTTTTAACCATAGATAGTCTATAGTCGTAAGATTTTGGAGCGCTACAACTTGCATCCCTCCCAACTCCTAATTGAGTTCCAACAGTACAGATCCAGTCAAATTCGTTGTCACACTGTATGCACATGCCAGCCTAGACATCTCCCTCCTCATTCCAATGCCTAGTCCAGGAAAAGGTGGGGTGGACGCAGCTACAACTGCAGCATCGCCCGGATCCCTGTGGAGGCTTTTTGATGGTCATCCCCTGGCACGAGTCCTCCAAAGAATGCTGATGCCGGTGGCTCCTCCTTATATCATATCTTAGTTCATTTTTTGGGTAGCCAAGCTAGGGATAGAAACAAACAGACTCTTTGCCCACACTTTGACATGCCCTCTATACCACTGTGTAGAACTCATTGGAGGTCAGCACAGAGGACCTGCTTTTTTAAAATTTTTATTTTAATTAAGAGAAAGGAATATTATCAGAAAAGAGTACCTCCATAGCTGATTATCTGACAGCCTTTAAGTGATCAACATTAAGGATATTTAAAGCATGCGTTAATCTTTGATTTACCAATTGTTTTATCCTATCAAGGAGTAATCCCCCTTTTCTGTCTTTCTTTTTTTTTTAATCTTTAATCTATACTTACATGAAGAATACTATGTTTACTATGTTCTCCCCTATATCAGGTCCCCCCTAAAAACCACTTTACGGTAACTGTCCATCAACATAGAAAAATGTAGAATCACTACTTCTCCTCTCTGTGTTGTAGAGCCCTCCATCCCATGCATGCTAATCTTAATACCCACTTTCTTCTCCCCCCCCCCTTATCCCTCCCTGCCCACCCATCCTCCCCAGTTCCTTTCCCTTTGGTACATGTTAGTACATTTTTGGGTTCTGTAATTCCGCTGCTGTTTGTTCCTTCAGTTTTTCCTTTGTTCTTATACTCCTCAGATGAGTGAAATCATTTGGTATTTCTCTTTCTCTGCTTGGCTTATTTCACTGAGCATAATACTCTCCAGCTCCATACATGTTGCTGCAAATGGTAGGATTTTTCCTCTTCTTATGGCTGAGTAGTATTCCATTGTGTATATGTACCACATCTTCTTTATCCATTCATCTACCGATGGACATTTAGGTTGCTTCCAATTCTTGGCTATTGTAAATAGTGCTGCGATAAACATAGGGGTGCATCTGTCTTTCTCAAACTTGATTGCTGCGTTCTTAGGGTAAATTCCTAGGAGTGGAATTCCTGGGTCAAATGGTAGGTCTGTTTTGAGCATTTTGATGAACCTCCATACTGCTATCCACAAAGGTTGAACTAATTTACATTCCCACCAGCAGTGTAGGAGGGTTCCCCTTTCTCCACAGCCTCGCCAACATTTGTTGTTGTTTGTCTTTTGGATGGCAGCTATCCTTACTGGTGTGAGGTGATACCTCATTGTAGGTTTAATTTGCATTTTTCTGATAATTAGCGATGTGGAGCATCTTTTCATGTGTCTCTTCGCCATCTGTATTTCTTTTTTAGAGAACTGTTCAGTTCCTCTGCCCATTTTTTAATTGGGTTATTTGTTTTTTGTTTGTTGAGGTGTGTGAGGTCTCTATATATTCTGGACATCAAGCCTTTATCGAATCTGTCATTTTCAAATATATTCTCCCATACTGTAGGGTTCCTTTTTGTTCTATTGATGGTGTCTTTTGCTGTACAGAAGTTTTTCAGCTTAATGTAGTCCCACTTGCTCATTTTTGCTGTTGTTTTCCTTGCCCGGGGAGATATGTTCAAGAAGAGGTCACACATGTTTACGTCTAAGAGGTTTTTGCCTATGTTTTTTCCCAGGAGTTTAATGGTTTCATAACTTACATTCAAGTCTTTGATCCATTTTGAGTTTAGCTTTGTATATGGGGTTAGACAATGGTCCAGTTTCATTCTCCTACATGTAGCTGTCCAGTTTTGCCAGCACCATCTGTTGAAGAGACTGTCATTTTGCCATTGTATGTCCATGGCTCCTTTATCAAATATTAATTGACCATATATGTTTGGGTTAATTTCTGGAGTCTCTAATCTGTTCCACTGGTCTGTGGCTCTGTTCTTGTGCCAGTACCAAATTGTCTTGATTACTATGGCTTTGTAGTAGAGCTTGAAGTTGGGGAGTGAGATCCCCCCTACTTTATTCTTCTTTCTCAGGATTGCTTTGGCTATTCGGGGTCGTTGGTGTTTCAATATGAATTTTTGAATTATTTGTTCCAATTCATTGAAGAATGTTGCCGTTAATTTGATAGGGATTGCGTCAAATCTGTATATTGCTTTAGGCAGGATGGCCATTTTGACAATATTAGTTCTTCCTAGCAATGAGCAGGGGATGAGTTTCCATTTGTTAGTGTCCCCTTTAATTTCTTTTAAGAGTGACTTGTAGTTTTCAGAGTATAAGTCTTTCACTTCTTTAGATAGGTTTATTCCTAGGTATTTTATTCTTTTTGATGCAGTTGTGAATGGAATTGTTTTCCTGATCTCTCTTTCTATTGGTTCATTATTAGTGTATAGGAAAGCTACAGATTTCTGTGTGTTACTTATGTATCCTGCAACTTTGCTGTATTTCGATATCAGTTCTAGATGTTTTGGAGTGGAGTCTTTAGGGTTTTATGTGTAGTATCATATCATCTGCAAATAGTGACAGTTCAATTTCTTCTTTCCAATCTGGATTCCTTGTAATTCTTTGTTTTGTCTGATTGCCGTGGCTAGGACCTCCAGTACTATGTTAAATAACAGTGGGGAGTCTGGGCATCCCTGTCAGGTTCCCGATCTCAGAGGTAATGCTTTCAGCTTCTCGCTGTTCAGTATAATGCTGTCTGTGGGTTTATCATATATGGCCTTTATTATGTTGAGGTACTTGCCCTCTATTCCCATTTTGCTAAGAGTTTTTATCATGAATGGATGTTGAATTTTGTCAAATGCTTTTTCAGCATCTATGGAGATGATCATGTGGTTTTTGTCTTTCTTTTTGTTGATGTGGTGGATGATGTTGATGGATTTTCGAATGTTGTACCATCCTTGCATCCCTGGGATGAATCCCACTTGGTCATGGTGTATGATCCTTTTGATATACTGTTGAATTCTGTTTGCTAATATTTTATTGAGTATTTTTGCATCTACATTCATCAGGGATATTGCTCTGTAATTTTCTTTTTTGATGGGGTCTTTGCCTGGTTTTGGTATTAGGGTGATGTTGGCTTCATAGAATGAGTTTAGGAGTATTCACTCCTCTTCTGTTTTTTGGAACAGTTTAAGGAGAAAGGGTATTATCTCTTCTCTGTGTGTCTGTTAAAATTCTGAGGTAAATCCATCTGGCCCCGGGATTTTGTTCTTGGGTAGTTTTTTGATTACCGTTTCAATTTCTTTGCTCGTAATTGGTTTGTTTAACTTTTGTGTTTCTTCCTTGGTCAGTCTTGGGAGGTTGTATTTTTCTAGGAAGTTGTCCATTTCTTCTTGGTTTTCCAGCTTGTTGGCATATAGGTTTTCATAGTAGTCTTTAATAATTCTTTGTATTTCTGTGGGATCTGTCGTGATTTTTCCATTCTCATTTCTGATTCTGTTGATTTGTGTTGATTCTCTTTTTCTCTTAATAAGTGTGGCTAGAGGCTTATCTATTTTGTTTATTTTCTCAAAGAACCAGCTCTTGGTTTTGTTGATTTTTGCTATTGTTTTATTCTTCTCAATTTTGTTTATTTCATCTCTGATCTTTATTATGTCCCTCCTTCTGCTGACTTTAGGCCTCATTTGTTCTTCTTTTTCCAGTTTCGATAGTTGTGGTGTTAGACTATTCATTTGGGATTGTTCTTCCTTCTTCAGGTGTGCCTGGATCGCTATATACTTTCCTCTTAAGACTGCTTTCACTGCATCCCACACAATTTGGGGCTTTGTGTTATTGTTGTCATTTGTTTCTATATATTCCTTGATCTCTATTTTGATTTGTTCATTGATCCATTGATTATTTAGAAGCATGTTGTTAAGCCTCCATGTGTTTTTGAGCATTTTTGTTTTCTTTGTAGAATTTATTTCTAGTTTTATACCTTTGTGGTCTGAAAAATTGGTTGGTATGATTTCAATAATTTGAAATTTACTGAGGCTCTTTTTGTGAGCTAGTATGTGGTCTATTCTGGAGAATGTTCCATGTGCACTTGAGAAGAATGTATATCCTGTTGCTTTTGGATGTAGAGTTCTATAGATGTCTGTTAGGTCCATCTGTTCTAGTGTGTTGTTCAGTGCCTGTGTGTCCTTACTTATTTTCTGCCCAGTGGATCTATCCTTTTGGGTGAGTGGTGTGTTGAAGTCTCCTAAGATGAATGCATTGCAGTCTATTTCTCTCTTTAGTTCTGTTAGTATTTGTTTCACAAATGCTTGTGCTCCTGTGTTGGTGCATATATATTTAGAATGGTTATATCCTCTTGTTGGACTGAGCCCTTTATCATTATGTAGTGTCCTTCTTTATCTCTTGTTACTTTCTTTGTTTTGAAGTCTATTTTGTCTGATATTAGTACTGCAACCCCTGCTTTCTTCTCATTGTTGTTTGCCTGAAATGTTTTTCCATCCTTTGACTTTTAGTCTGTGCTTGTCTTTGGGTTTGAGGTGAGTTTCTTGTAAGCAGCATATAGATGGGTCTTGCTTTTTTATCCATTCTATTATTCTGTGTCTTTTGATTGTTGCATTAAGTCCATTTACATTTAGGGTGACTTTTGAGAGATATATACTTATTGCCATTGCAGGCTTTAGATTCGTGGTTACCAAAGGTTCAAGGTTAGCTTCTTTAGTATCTTACTGCCTAACTTAGCTCACTTATTGAGCTGTTATATACACTGTCTGGAGATTCTTTTCTTCTCTCCCTTCTTATTCCTCCTCCTCCATTCTTCATATGTTGTATGTTTTGTTCTGTGCTCTTTTTAGGAGTGCTCCCATCTAGAGCTGTCCCTGTAGGATGCCCTGTAGACGTGGTTTGTGGGAAGCAAATTCCCTCAGCTTTTGCATGTCTAGGAATTGTTTAATCCTCCCATCATATTTAAATGATAGTCGTGCTGGATACAGTATCCTTGGTTCAAGGCCCTTCTGTTTCATTGCTTTAAATATATCATTCCATTCTCTTCTGGCCTGTAGGGTTTCTGTCGAGAAGTCTGATGTTAGCCTGATGGGTTTTCCTTTATAGGTGACCTTTTTCTCTCTAGCTGCCTTTAAAACTCTTTCCTTGTCCTTGATCCTTGCCATTTTAATTATTATGTGTCTTGGTGTTGTCCTCCGTGGATCCTTTCTGTTGGGGGTTTTGTGTATTTCCGTGGTCTGTTCGATTATTTCCTCCCCTAGTTTGGGGAAGTTTTCAGCAATTATTTCTTCAAAGAGACTTTCTATCCCTTTTCCTCTTTTTCTTCTTCTGGTACCCTTATAATACGAATATTATTACTTTTGAATTGGTCACATAGTTCTCTTGGTGTTGTTTTGTTCCTGGAGATCCTTTTATCTCTCTCTATGTCAGCTTCTATACGTTCCTGTTCTCTGGTTTCTAGTCCTTCAATGGCCTCTTGAATCTTATCCATTCTGCTTATAAATCCTTCCAGGGATTGTTTCACTTCTGTTTTCTCCTTCCTGACATCTGTGATCTCCCTCCGGACTTCATCCCATTGCTCATGCATTTTTCTCTGCATCTCTGTCAGCATGTTCATGATTTTTATATTGAATTTTTTTTCAGGAGGACTGGTTAGGTCTGTCTCCTTCTCAGGTGTTGTCTCTGTGACCTTTGTCTGCCTGTAGGTTTTCCTTTTCATGGTGATAGAGATAGTTTGCAGAGCTGGTATGAGTGACAGCTGGAAGAGCTTTCCTTCTTGTTGGTTTGTGGCCTTCCTCTCCTGGGAGAATAGTGACCTCTAGTGGCATATGCTTGGCAGCTGTGCACAGAGAGGGCTTCTGCTACCTGCCCGGTTGCTGTGGAGTTTATCTCCGCTGTTGCTGTTTGTGTGGCCTGACTGCGGCTGCTCCTCCAAAATGGTGGAGCCCTGTTGGAGGGGGAGCAGCTGGGAGGCTATTTATCTCTGTTAGGGGCCTCTGTGATCCCTGTTGTCCAGGGGTTTAGAGTGCCCAGAGTTCCCCAGATTCCCTGCCTTTGGGCTAAGTGTCCTGTCCTGCCCCTTTAAGACTTTCAAAAAGCACTGTCCAAACCAAAACAACAAAAGCAACAACGAAAGAGGAAAAATAAAAAGGAAAAAAATGCACGATTTTCTTTGTCCTCAGGCGCTGTTCTCAGGCACCTGCTCACTGGTCTTGCTGCCTTGTTTCCCTAGTATTGGGGTCCCTGTCCCTTTAAGGCTTCCAAAAAGCACTGGCCAAAAAAAAAAATGGAAGAACGCGTGATTTTCATTGTCCTCAGGCGCCGGTCTCAGGCACCCGCTCACCGGTCCCGCCACCCTGCCTCACCAGTACTGGGGTCCCTGTCCCTCCTACACTTCCAAAAAGCACTCGCCAAAAAAAAAACGGAAAAATGCACGATTTTCTTTGTCCTCAGGCGCCGGTCTCAGGCACCCGCTCACCGGTCCTGCCGCCCTGCCTCCCCAGTATTGGGGTCCCTGTCCCTTCAAGGCTTCAAAAAAGCACTCGCCAAAAAAAAAGCGAAAAACACACGATTTTCTTTGTCCTCAGGTGCCGGTCTCAGGTGCCCTCTCACCGGTCTTGCTTTCCTGTTTCCCTCGTATTGGGTTCCCTGTCCCTTTAAGGCTTCCAAAAAGCACTCGCCAAAAAAGTAAGAAAAACCGCTCTGCTTTCTTTCCACTCGCCGGGAGCCGGGGGGAGGGGCGCTCAGCTCCCGCCGGGCTGGGGCTTGTAAGATACAAGCCCCCTTCACAAGGTGCTGGGTTCTCACAGGTGTGGATGTGGTCTGGATGTTGTCCTGTGTCCTCTGGTCTCTATTTTAGGAAGAGTTGTCTTTGTTATATTTTCATAATTCTATGTGGTTTGGGAGGAGAATTCTGCTGCTCTACTCACACTGCCATCCTGGCTCCGCCCCCTAATTCTATGATTCTCCTCTTTAACGCAAAAAATTTTTAAACCAGAAACCCTTTCTGGTAGAAAAGCCTTTCAGTTTTCAGTTTGTGTTAGTAATTTTAACTTTTGGTGCTTTGTGATTAGAGAGGACTATTTGGTCTATTTCTAATTTATGGAAGTAAATGATGCCATCCCTGTTTAATTTTTATCAATTTTGAAAAAATATATTCTCTATTTTCAGAGCATGTGTACACACATATGTATATAGATACTGTATATATATATATAGTTTACTTTATTATGTTGTTTAGATTTTCTACATCCCGTCGGAATTTTTTATACTACTTGATCTGTCTTATACTAAGACTGGTGTATTAAATCACCCATTTTTACCATATTTTTATCTATGTCTCTTTATCTTTTTGTTTCATGAAAGTGTTTGCTGTGTTATTTAGTGTATAAATATTCCGAAGTGTTACATCTTCATTGGGAATCTTGGCTTTTATCATCAAGATGTGTCCTTTGTCATGTTAAATGCTTTGAAAAAGCCCATCCTGAACTACCCTGTTTTCTGAACTCTTTCCTATCTGGTGCATTCTTCTGAAATGCCCAGTATTATTTAAAACTTACCTACAACGTTATGACAAAAAGTTTAACTGCCTTTTGTTGTATTCTTATGCTTTATCTCATGTTTAATTGCACAACTTCTGTGTTTTCACAATATTGAAACATTTGTACATTAGTCTTCCCCTGTTTCCACCACCTGGACTTTAGTATTAACTCTAACATGCTCACCATCAGATATTTTGGTGACGTTTTCCATCATCACATAGGGGATCATAATCCCAATTCATCTTTTAGAAGATTCTTGGCATTCAGCCTGTGAAGAGGCATATACTAAATGTTTTTAAGTGTGTGGGCCACAGTGTCTCTGTCAAAGCTGCTCAACTTTGCCATTGCAGTGCAAAAGCGTCTATAGACAATGCATAAATGATTGATTGTGGCTTTGTTCCAATAAAACTTTATTTACAAAATCAAGCAATGGACTAGATTTGGCACAATGGGCTGCAGTTTGTAAAGCCCTGCTCTAGTAGATACCTCAGAAAGTGCTGAGGGGTACCAAATTCCCAATTTCCTATGTGTTGAAAAACTTTCACTATAGGCTGTGTTATTTGAAGGACACTCTAGCTGGGATGGAAAATCTCAACTTCAGACTTACTTTTGGTTCACTTCTGTTTTTATAGTTTTAAAAGGATTCTGATTCAAGCAGGTTTCATATTCTCAAATGCTGCTTGAGTGCAATTCTCTTTGGGTTGTTGTCTTACAGTTTCCTACTTCATGGTTGTTTCATACGTGTGAAATTTTTTCCTCATCTTTTTTTTTTGCAATGGTTGCTTTTGTGATTTCCCTTCCTTTTGCTCATGTGTATGATATTGTGGTCTTTGCCAAAATTTCTACTTCAGTGATGTCATTTTTGTGTCAGTACAGCAAAGTCCAGATCGTTAATTAATTTATTTTTTGGTAAGGGAGGGAGAAGCTGTGATTGCTCTAATTTGTGGTTCTCTAATGTCTTGGAAGATCCTTCATTTTCCCCATTACCCATGTGCCCGGGATGCTTCTACTTTGCTCCTTGACTGTATTATTCCCTAGAAGTTATGTGTTTCAACGACTTCACCCTTATACCCTCCCTACCGCTTTAAATGCTCACATTCCGGATTCCTTTCCCTGTAGGTCCAAATCTCACCTTCCAGGACACCGTTTTAGTATTTTCAGACTTATTCGGCTGCAGTTTTAGATGAAGTTTAAGCCCCCCTCCGTTTTCCTCCATCTGTATGTCTTGCAGCTTTTCTAGGTCTGTGATTGCACACCAGAAAGCCTAGTGACAGTAGTGTGACAGCCTGTGTGCTGGACTTTATGATTTTTGTTTGTCACAATTACAATGAACTTTGCACATTTTTTATGTTACAGTACTGATCAGAGTGTGGCTTTTATGTAGATTTACATTTTCCTTCTGATTGGTCGATATCCTTTTGGGAGGAAATATAATGGGAGGAAGACAGCTGCATGGTCAACATCATATTCTGCTAACTTACCTGTGATTTCTAGGGGCATTTTTTCATGTGTGTGTGTGTGTGTGTATGTGTGTGTGTGTGTATGCACACACACACATACTTAAACACACAAGCCTATTTGTATTCTGTCCCTGTAGTAGGGGTCACTAGAGGTCACCATATATTTATTCAATAAATATTTTTTCTGTAACTGACACTGGAGGCCGTGGATGTCCTCTTAGGATTTCTAAATATTGTTTACCCTGAAGCAGGTTCAAGATGGACAAGAAGCCCACAGGCACTCTGCTAGAGCTTGCTGCAAAGAGTCTGCTGAGTAATGAGCAGGCTGCTATCCATGCCCTGGATGAGCTCCCAAGAGACGTCTTTGTTCCACTGTTCATTCCTGCCTTCTTGGGCAGGCATAAGGAGATACTAAAGGCAATGGTGAGGGTTTGGCCCTTTCGCTGTCTCCATATCGGGACACTGAGTGTACAAGGGTCAGACTATGACATCTTGGAAGCCATGATTGATGGTCTGCAGCTCCTCTCTGCCCAGAACTCTTCTTCCTGGTAAGACTGTATCCAGTAGCGATAGAGTGAGTCAGCAGGAGAGTGTGCTGGAGCCTGGGGCAGGGGAATACCAACAGTCTTCCCGAAGTAGCCAGTAGTGAATGCTGAAGATCTGTGTGGGCCTACTGGTCCAACACTTGGGGTCACCTTAATGACTATAACATCTCACAGACTTGAATACAGAATAGAGGTGTCTGAGGATACTATGGATTGATTTATCTCCTGAGTGTAATTACATAGAAGAAGCACATGGGCATTGATATGGGAAGAAACCAGAGGTGAACAGAGTTGGGGGAAAATAACAAAAGATACTGAATTTTTAGGAAACGAATTCTTGGTGAATGACATATGCTGTGAAAAACTGGGGATAGAGGGTATTGTTCCTTCTTCTCAACACTGATCTTGGGAGATTACATTACAATCGGCTACCTCTCATGTGTTCTGTCTCCTCTCCTTACAGGGGTCCAAAACTGAGGCTCTTAGATTTAAGTCAGGACCTGGACTGTAGGATAATATGCCCTGAGATCAGAACCACATTCCCTCCCTGCTTTTGGTCTTGTGCTTACTCTCAGAACTCTACTCTTAGAACAGAAGAAGCCCAGCATAATGTCAGGTACCACAGATTTGATAATTCAGAGTCAGAGCCTCACTCAGCCTCAGAAACTGTGGAATTACTGGTGTATCTCTCCCTCGATGGAACCATGAGAATGCAGCAATTTGTTTCCTTTCTTCAGAGTAAACTCAGGCAGAGCTTTGGGTATTTGCACCTCTGCTACAGAGATTTGGAAATTTTTGATATTATCTTTTCAACAGCTGTGATTACTTTTATTAGTCCAGTTTTAATGTTGAGGAAAATCAATGTGGCTGGTATCTGCACCAAATTTAGTGGACCACAAAATAAATTTTATGATATATTTATGTCTTTTGAATATCTTAGAACATAGCCATTTTATACAATGATTATCTTGCCTGCTTTTACTATTTTAAGCTCTGGGGGACACTATAACAAATTGTGGGGATCTGAGGGGAGAAAAAAATCAGTAATGTATTATTGGGTCAAAAAGTTATTTCTCTAACTCTATTGTGTAATTAATCTTAAGTTTCCATTTGGTAGTGTCCTCTTTAATTTCTCTTCAGAGTATCTTATAGTTTTCAGGGTATAGGTCTTTCACTTCCTTGGTTAGGTTTATTCCTAGGTATTTTATTCTTTTTGATGCAATTGTGAATGGATATCAGTTCTTGTAGTTTTGGAGTGGAGTCTTTATGGTTTTTTTATGTACAGTATCATGTCATCTGCAAATAGTGACAGTTTAACTTCTTCTTTACCAATTTGGATTGGTTGTATTTCTTTGTTTTGTCTATTTGCCATGGCTAGGACCTCCAGTACTATGTTGAATAACAGTACGGAGAGTGGGCATCCCTGTCTTCTTCCTGATCTAAGAGGAAAAGCTTACAGCTTCTCGCTGTTCAATATGATGTTGGCTGTGGGCTTAACATATATAGCCTTTATTATGTTCAGGTACTTGCCCTGTATGCTCATTTTGCTGAGAGTTTTTATCATGAATGGATGTTGAATTTTGTCGATTGCTTTTTCAGCATCTATGGAGATGATCATGTGGTTTTTGTCCTTTTTGTTGATGTGGTGGATGATGTTGATGGATTTTCGAATGTTGTAGCATCCTTGCATCCCTGGGATGAATCCCACTTGGTCATGGTGTACGATCCTTCTGATGTATATTTGAATTCAGTTTGCTAATATTTTGTTGAGTATTTTTGCATCTATGTTCATCAGGGATATTGGCCCATAATTTCCTTTTTTGGTGGGGTCTTTACCTGGTTTTGGTATTAGGGTAATGTTGGCTTCATAGAATGAGTTTGGGAGTATTCCCTCCTCTTCTATTTTTTGGAAAACTTTAAGGAGAATGGGTATTATATCTTCTCTGTATATCTGATAAAATTCTGAGGTGAATCCATCTGGCCTGGGGGTTTTGTTCCTGGGTATTTTTTTGATTACCGCTTCAATTACTTTGCTGGTAATTGGTTTGTTTAGATTTTGTGTTTCTTCTTTGGTCAGTCTTGGAAGGGTATATTTCTCTAGGAAGTTGTCCATTTCTTCTAGGTTTTCCAGCTTATTAGCATATAGATTTTCATAGTATTCTCTAATAATTCTTTGCATTTCTATGGGGTCCGTTGTGATTTTTCCTTTCTCATTTCTGATTCTGTTGAAGTGTGCTGATTATCTTTTTCTCTTAATAAGCCTGGCTAGAGGTTTATCTATTGTATTTATTTTCTCAAAGAACCAGCTCTTGGTTTCATTGATTTTTTTCTACTGTTTTATTCTTCTCAATTTTATTTATTTCTTCTCTGATCTTTATTATGTCCCTCATTCTGCTGACTTTGGGCCTCATTTATTCTTCTTTTTCCAATTTCAATTATTGTGACATAAGACTATTCATTTGGGATTGTTCTTCCTTCTTTAAGTATGCCTGGATTGCTATATACTTTCCTCTTAAGACTGCTTTTGCTGCGTCCCACAGAATTTGGGGCTTTGTGTTATTGTTGTCATTTGTTTCCATATATTGCTGGATCTCCGTTTTAATTTGGTCATGGATCCATTGATTATTTAGGAGCATGTTGTTAAGCCTCCGTGTGTTTGTGAGCCTTTTTGCTTTCTTTGTACAATTTATTTCTAGTTTTATACCTTTGTGGTCTGAAAAGTTGGTTGGTAGAATTTCAATATTTTGGAATTTACTGAGGCTCTTTTTGTGGCCTAGTATGTGGTCTATTCTCGAAAATGTTCCATGTGCAGTTGAGAAGAATGTGTATCCTGTTGCTTTTGGATGTAGATTTCTATAGATGTCTATTAGGTCCATCTGTTCTAGTGTGTTGTTCAGTGCCTCTGTGTCCTTATTTTCTGTTTGGTGTATCTATCCTTTAGAGTTAGTGGTGTGTTGAAGTCTCCTTAAATGAATGCATTGCATTCTATTTCCTCCTTTAGTTCTGTTAGTATTTGTTTCACATACGCAGGTGCTCCTGTGTTGGGTGCATATATATTTATAATGATTATATCCTCTTGTTGGGTTGACCCCTTTATCATAATGTAATGTCCTTCTTTATCTCTTGTTACTTTCTTTGTTTTGAAGTCTATTTTGTCTGATACTACTACTGCAACACCTGCTTTTTTCTCTCTCTTTTGTTTGCATGGAATATCTTTTTCCATCCCTTGACTTTTAGTCTGTGCATGTCTTTGGGTTTGAGGTGGGTCTCTTGTAAGCAGCATATACATGGGTCCAGCTTTTTTATTCATTCTATTACTCTGTGTCTTTTGATTGGTGCATTCAGTCCATTTACATTTAGGGTGATTATTGAACGATGTGTACTTTTTGCCATTACAGGCTTTAGATTCGTTGTTACCAAAGGTTCAAGGTTAGCTTCTTTAGTATCTTACTGCCTAACTTATCTCACTTATTGAGCTTTTACAGACACTGTCTGGTGATTCTTTATTTCTCTCCCTTCTTATTCCTCCTCCCCCATTCTTTATATGTTGGGTGTTTTCTTCTGTGCTCTTTTGTGTTTCCTTTAACTGCTTTTGTGGGTGGTTGGTTTTATTTTTTGCCTTTAATTAGTATTTGGTTGGTCTGCTTTCCTCGCTGGATTTTATTTTCTCTGGTGACTTTTGTGTAGCCTTAGGAGTGCTCCCATCTAGAGCAGTCCCCCTAAAATACCCTGTAGAGTTGTTTTGTGGAGGCATATTCCCTCAACTTTTGCTTCTCTGGGAATTGTTTAATCTCTCCTTCATATTTAAATGATAATTGTGCTGAATACAGTATTCTTGGTTCAAGGCCTTTCTATTTCATTGCATTAAATATATCATGCCATTCTCTTGTGGCCTGTAATGTTTCTGTTGAGAAATCTGATAATCTGATGGGTTTTCCTTTGTAGGTGACCTTTTTCCTCTCTCTAGCTGCATTTAAAACTCTGTCCTTGTCCTTGATCTTTGCCATTTTAATTATTATGTGTCCTGGTGTTTTCCTCCTTGGGTCCCTTCTGTTGGAATTTCTATGTACTTCCATGGTCTGAACGATTATTTCCTCCCCCAGTTTTGGGAAGTTTTCAGCAATTATTTCTTCAAATATACTTCCTATCCCTTTTTCCTCTCTCTTCTTCTTCTGGTACCCCTATAATGTGAATATTGTTCCATTTGGATTGGTCACACAGTTCTATTAATATTGATTCATTCCTGGAGGTCCTTTTATCTCTCTCTGCATCAGCTTCTATGCATTGCTGTTCTCTGGTTTCTATTCCATCAATGGCCTCTTGCATCTTATCCATTCTGCTTATAAATCCTTCCAGAGATTGTTTCATTTATGTAATCTCCTTCTGGACGTCATCACTTAGCTCTTGCATATTTCTCTGCAGCTTCATCAGTATGTTCATGACCTTTATTTTGAATTCTTTTTTGGGGAAACTGGTGAGGTCTATCTCCCCAGATTCCTTCTCAGGGAAGGATGTCTGGGTTAGTCTGGTCTGTATCAAATTCTTCTGCCTTTTCATGGTGATAGAGGTAGTTGTGGGAAGCTGGTGCGTATGTCGGCTGGGAGAACATCCCTACTTGCTGTTTTGTGGCCTTCCTCTCCTGGGAGAACAGCGACCCCTAGCTGCTTGTGCTGGGTAGCTGCGCCAAGATGGTGTTTCTAATTCTTCCCCGGCTGCTGTGAAAGAAGCTCTGCCCTACTGCCTCAGGCTGCTTCTCCACTATGGTGGAGCCACTTTGGAGGGGAAACAGGTGGGGGGCTGTTTATCTCCATGAGGAGCCTCTGAGCTGTGCTGCCACCAAGGGGGTTAGGGTGCCTGGAGCTCCCTGGGATTCCCAGTTGCTGGGCTGTGTCCTGGGATGTTTCCATCCAGCTGTGGGGCCCCTGTCACTTTAAGTCTTTCAAAAAGCACTCACTTTTCTTTGTCCCAGGGGTGCCGGCTGTGGGGACCCACTCACAAGTTTTACTGTCCCATTTCTCTAGTATTCAGCATCCCACACACTGGGTGTCTGCGCTCCGGTGAGGATGGCTAAGGCTGGGTGTTTAGCAGCCCCGGTCTCCCTCCCCCTCCCCGCTCTGACTCCTCTCCTTCCACCGGGAGCTGGGGTAAGGGGAGATCAGGTCCCACCAGGCCACAGCTTGTATCTTACCACCTTTGCGAGGTGCTGGGTTCTCGCAGATGTGGATGTTTTCTAGCTGTTGTCCTGTATCTTCTGGTCTCTCTTTTAGGGATAGATGTATTTGTTGAATTTTCAAAAACATATATGGATTTGGGAGGAGATTTCCGCTGCTCTACTCATGCCACCATCTTGGCTCCACCCCTCCAACAGTGTTTTTATTGTAAATATTTATCATAAATATTCAAAAGGCACCTACAAATTATTATTGATAAAACAACCAATCCTATGTCAAATAGGTGGAAATATAAACAAGCAGTTCATAGTAGATAGAATGAAGATTAAAAAGACCAAAAATGCTAAACTTCTGTAATAATAAACAGGAAAATTAAAACAACAGTAATACAACTTTTTTCTCCTTCATATTGATAAAAAATGTGAAATAACTCGTAAAAGAAAATGGACTCAAGCAAAATTACATGAGTTTAAATAATAGCTCCGTGACTTGCTAGTTGTGTGATCTTAGGCCAGTTAAACTTATTTCTGATTCTATTTCTTCATTTATATATATGGAGAAGGTAATGTTCCCACATTGCAGAACTACTTTGTAATTGATTATGCCAAACTGTGTGCCATAGTTTCTGGCATTAAATGTCTTAAATAAATGTTAAATATTGTGATTCTTATATAGTTATAATTATTGGTAACAATGTTACTAGTACATATATTAGTCAACATTTTGGGGAAATAATCCAGCAATGTTTCTGAAACTGTAAACTCACATCCCCTTTGTATCTCATGCTGGAGACTTTACCTGAAGAAGTAAGTTATCTCTATGGAAGAGACTTGACTAAGGTATTTATTTCCATGTAGTTGAAGTGCCTTTGAGATCTATGAACAGGGAATTGAGGCAATAATATGGTATAGTGGCAATGGAATATGACCAAGCTACTGAAAAGGATAAGGTAGATTTATATGTATGTACTTGAGAGAATGTCCTCAATGTTTTGTTAAGAAGTGAATAAACCCAGTGTTAATAACATATATAATATGATCACACATTTGCATAAAACAAAATCAAGTATCTACATGTATATGCTTGTATAAGGAAAAGAAAAGGTATGAAAGCAAAGGTGTCAAGTTATTGACAGTAGTTATCTTGGGGGATGGATGATAGGATGACAAGGAACCTGTTGACTTGACTTTAGGCATTTCGGGCTTTTTAGGACTTGAGCGTCAGCTCTACGAGAGCAGGACCTGATACATCTTATTCACTGCTGTATATCCAGTGCCCAGAAATAAATATTTGTAGGTGAATAAGGAAACAAAGTTTAAATTGTCATAAGGGTATACAGAACCTCTGTAATACAAATTGTATCTTAGTGTTTTATAAGACATTTAGTACCATAAAACATATGTTACTATTGTAGACATAGCTCTGGCAATAACTTCGACCTGTTTATGACTTCTGAGCCTGTTTCTACATCTCAAACATCCCGTCATACCTTCTTCAGAGGTGTAAGATACTACCTGATAGGCATAGTCCTGTACACCAATCATCTGATAAATGAGCAACAATCACAGCAAGCAGATTCTAACTTTAATTTCATTCTTAACTAAAATTGAAACAGGGCCAGTGGGTCAATGACCCTTGTTTTCTTTTCCCATTTTAACAACCACCTATAGCTTATGCATTCTGTGGTAATTCTTCCTCCCAATAGAAGGGCTTAGGCCATTGTATTTGGGGCATTGGAGTTACCAAATGTTTTCATAGCTATTTTCTCATTTTCCCCTCATACAAATTCTGTCATTTACTCCACTTTATAAAAGGAAAAACGGAAATTCTGAAAAGGAATTTGCTCAAAGCCTCACACGTAATAGCTGTTCCTGAAAGTACTCTGAGAAGCATCTTACAATATTATCAGTGAAACTCCTTGCTAACAATCCGTGCTTAGGAAGTCTAGAAATGGTTTATGGTTTGTAGCATCATATGACTTAATAATTCTTTCTTACTTTCTCTTTTCTTAACTTAATGTGCTCATAAGCCACTTTGAAGGGAGTGGACATAACAGGGGGTGGTGCAGATTTATTAATTCTCATTTATAGAAAATAAAAGCTTATACATAAAAAACATATATATTTAAAAAACCTTTAGTCCAAGAGTATGTAAAAATATCACATTGTGACTCTAGCAGTTTTGCACAGTGGAATCACATTTAAGGGAATTAAGAATATATTTTCATGAGGGAAATATTTTCCATATCAACATATAAATTTCTGTGGAACTTACAAACTCTGTGTTATAGATAGATTTGGTCAGTGAGCGGTCACCTTGTCAGAAAGGCATAGCTGACAGCTCCATTTACACAGATTCGTGAAGAAAGCAGATAAAAAATATCGTCTCTTCACTGTGATTCCTATGATTGTCAATGCTTTATTTTGTGTAGGTCATTTTTTGTACTTGTTCCTGTGGTTTGCCTTTCCTGTTTCCGACAAATGGAAGTCTGAAAGAAGCTTATCTTTTCTTTACTTCCTGACAGTATAACAATACCTGAATAGTGTAGGTAGCAATTGGACACCAACTCCAAACCTTCAAAAATTCCATTCACAACCAAAGCTACATTCTTTTTGAAGAGAATGACCCTCTACATCATGGGGAAACAATGTATTTTCATAAATGCTTGTAAATACTTAAAAATTGGCATTCAAAATGGGAATCAAATCAATATTAGGAACTCATGAAAACACTTGCATGTGCACACACACACAAATGTAGAGAAGAAGAGAAATTGGGAGAATTATATTTTACTATAAAGTTAGAATTTAGTGTTCTAAAATTTTTTTAATTTAGCATTATGATATAGTTTAGAATCAAGAAAAAGGAAGAACAGTACGATGAATTACAAAAACAGTTAATAGCAATATTACCGCAGTGAAAAGTCGTAGTTGAGGCATGTAAGTCATAGTAATTAACATTTTTAGACATTAAAATGTTTTCCCAGTGCACACATTTGTCAGCATTTACATGGAGAATTTCAAGATTCAGTTATTTCTTATTGACCTATGTGCGCCAAATTATGTGAGGCTTTTGGAAACTGTTTTTCTTTCCTTGTTTCCCTGTCTTTCATTGTGGCATGTTATGGCATTTCTATTTGAGTTGAGTTTATCAGAAGCTTACATCTTAGCTTGATGAATGAGGGAAGGTAAAAAAATATTCAGATTAATTGAGAAAAGTCTCAAAGGCTTTAAAAGTGTTCAAAACACTATAGTTCATGATGCGGGATCAAAACCAAAAGTTTCTGTAATGACTGCCCTTGCACTGTTCACCATGTAAGAACTTATTCACTATGTAAGAACTTGTTCACCATGTAAAAACTTGTTCGTTATGCTTCAGAAGATGGGAGTCTGTTGAGAATGAGGCTTGGGTTGATTAATGATTGTGCATTGAGTCCCCTATACATAATTTTATTGTTAACAACGATATGATCAATAAATATGAGAGATGCCCTCTCAAAAAAAAAGTGTTCAAAACACAAGTATGAAAATAATCACTGACACTCTTAGAAAGTTTTTTTAAGTGGTTGTAAATTTTTTTGGAACAGATTTTCAGGAGGAAAATATATACATCTTTAACATTTTTAAAGAGGTGTGTGTGTGTGTGTGTGTGTGTGTGTGTGTGTGTGTGTGCGTGCGCGTGCGTGCGCGCGCGCGTGTGTGTAAAGGGTGCTAGGGTAAAGGCAAAGATGGTTATTCAGTTGTCATTTTTCTCTGTTAGAATTCAGGAGGAAAGGCGCCTAAGTTCCTGGAAGGATTGGAAATCTCAGATAAATTTGGGTATCTGAAGCCCTGAAGATCTCTATTCTCATCTAATGGAGGTTAATATCCAGACTTTATTTCCTGTTTGCCATCTCGGATTCCTTTGGACACCATCCATTATTACCTTGATATCTTTGTTTCTGGCCTCTTTATGGCAGCCTGACCTTGGATATTGTTATTCCTTTAACAGTTAACTTTGGTATTGTTGATCTCAGGCCATTTCAGAAGAGCAATTAAGTCAGCCAAGTTGTTCACTTGTAAGGATCTAAATCTCTCCATTACATTTTAATGGTTAGACTATTTAATGTAACCTTTCTTTACTCTGAAAGGTTTAAAGAATTGTACATTGCATATATGTGTTTCCACTTCCATGGGAAGCAGATTAATAAGGTAAAATGAGACCAGAGATCATGCATTCTTTGAACGTGGGATCAAGTCATGATTTTGTGTTCTGGGATGTTATGTGACTGGGCAGGAGCTCTCTACTTCAAGGCTACCAGAAATCATTGTAACAGTCAATTCGAGGCAGCAGGGCATAGCTGTAAATACCATGGACTCCAAAGACAGACTTTGAAATGCTGAAAATCCTGCTTGAAATCCTGGCTCTACACTACACGTAGTGTAACTTTGGAAAACTAACTTCTTTGTCCTTCAGTTTTCCCATGTTTCTAATGGAGATGACATTTGTACCTGTCAGGGAACCAGTTGTGCTGTGTCCAAGGCCTTGCTTCCCATGACACCATGCTGAGCATAACTTGTGTTAAAGTTCATTGAGATGGACAAAGTAATAGGAGTTTAAAAATATCTACAGAATGAGAAAAGGTGTAGTGGTCAAAAAGAGTGAATAAATAAAGCATGCTTAAAAAAACTCATTTTGCCACTTCCCTCAGGTAAACCAGCTATTTTAAAAGAGATCTTGTTTTAAACTTTGTTTAAAACAAAAAACAAAAGTGAATATCTGTCAAACCATAGCAGGCAGGAAATGTCAAAGATGTTGACCTTCCCCTGGAAACATGTGACTTCCATTGTTAGCTGTATAAATCTGGGACTTTTCCAGGAAGGACATGAGCATATCTGAGTTATCATGAGGCTCCATAAGTATCCAGGTTTAAATCATGTGAAACTTCGAAGATTATAGTCAGAGTTGCAGAGCTAGTGAATTAAAGAGAGTGTGAAATTTTGAAAAATATTTGATTTACCTACCTACTGAAACTTAGTTTCTAAGGTAAGAGTAAGCACAAATAAACAACAAAAATATATGTTTATGTAACTGCAGAACATATAAACCACTGACCCAGTCAAAGAAGAAAATAAAATATTGATTTTTAAAATATAAAACAAATCAAAAGGTAATTTGTTACTGTTTATTACTGGTATTGCATTGATGAAACTGGTTAAGTGAATCCTCCTAATTTTTAAAACTGAGTCCTGACTGTTTATGAACATTTTGACCATAACTTTTGGCCAAAGTAATCACCCAAGTTCATCTGTTATGGTAGCATGATGGGCATCTGTAGTGTTCCACCACTCGTATTGCCATAATAGCTGTTTCCCCAATCCCTGAACTTCTTTCTCATTACAGTACATGGACATACCACCCACTGTGTTGATCAAGACAAATCTAGAAGGCTTCCTTGATTCTCTTGGTTCTTTATTGCCCATAATGAATTCATCACCAATGCTGTGGGTTTTACCTGGAGCAGATGGCTTCATTGCTGAATTTCATCAAACATTTAGTGAAGACCTAATACCCATCATCCTTAAAGTTTTTCAAAGAGTAGAAGAAGAGGGAATACTTCCAAACTTATTCTATGAGGCCAGCATCACTCTAATACCAAAACCAAGCAAAGACACCACAGAAAAAGAAAATTACAGACAAATATCCCTGTTGAACATAGATGCAAAAATACTCAACAAAATATTAACAAATTGAATTTAAAAATACATCAAAAAGATCATCCATCATGATCAAGTGGGATTCAACTCAGGGATGCAAGGATGGTACAACATTCGAAAATCCATCAACATTATTCATTACATCAACAAAAAGAAGGACAAAATCCACATGATCATCTCCATAAATGCTGAAGAAGCATTTGAGAAATTTCAACATCCATTCATGATAAAACTTCTCAACAAAATGCATATAGAGGGCAAGTACCTCAACGTAATAAAGGCCATATATGAGAAACCCAAACCGAACATTATACTTAACAGCAGAAAGCTGAAAGCTTTTCCTTTAAGATCAGGAACAAGACAATGATACCCACTCTCCCCACTTCTATTCAACATAGTACTGGAGGTCCTAGCCACAGCTATCAGACATCATGAAGAAATAAAAGGCATCTAGATTGGCAAGGAAGAAGTTAAACTGTCCTTGATTGCAGATGACATGATATTGTACATAAAAAAACCTTAAGAATCGACTCTAAAACTATTAGATCTAATATCTGAATTCAGCAAAGTTTCAGAATACAAAATTAATACACAGAAATCTGTGGCATTCCTATACACTAACAATGAACTAGCAGAGAGAGAAACCAGGAAAACAATTCCATTCACAATTGTATCAAAAAGAATAAATACCTAGGAATAAATGTAACCAAGGAAGTGAAAGACCCATACTGTGAAAACTACAAGACACTCCTGAGAGAAATTGGAGAAGATACCAATAAATGAAAACACATCCTGTGCTCATGTATAGGAAGAATTAATATTGTCACAATGGCCATCCTACCTAAAGCAATGTATAGATTCAATGCAATTCCTATCAAAATACCAACAGCAATCTTCAACAAACTAGAGAAAATCGTCCTAAAATTCATATGAAACCACAAAAGTCCTCGAATAGCCAAAGCAATTCTGAGAAGGAATAATAAAGCTGGGGGAATTATACTCCCCAACTTCAAGCTCTACTACAAAGCCACAGTAATCAAGACAATTTGTTACTGGCACAAGAATAGTCCCATAGATCAATGGAAAAGATTAGAGATCCCTGATATAAACCCAACCATATATGGTCAATTAATATATGATAAAGGAGCCATGGATATGCAATGGGAAATGACAACCTCTTCAACAGCAGGTGTTGGCAAAACCGGACAGCTACATGCAAGAGAATGAAACTGGATTATTGTTCGACCCCATACACAAAAGTAAACATGAAATGGATCAAAGACCTGAATGTAAGTCCTGAAACCATAAAACTCTTAGTAGACAACATTGGCAAAAACTTCCTGAATATAAACATGAACAACTTCTTCCTGAATGCATCTTCTCGAGCAAGGGAAACAAAAGCAAAAATGAACACATGGGACTACATCAAACTAAGAGTTTCTGTACCACAAAGGACAGCATGAACAGAACGAAACAGCATCCTAGAGTATGGGAGAATATATTTGTAAATGGCTTATCTGATGAGGGTTTAACATATGAAATACATAAAGAACTCACACCCCTCAACACCCAAAAAGCAAATAACTCGATTAACAAATGGGCAGAGGATATGAAGAGACAGTTCTCCAAATAAGAAATTCAGATGGCCAACAGGTACAAGAAAAGATGCTCCACATCACTAATCATCAGGGAAATGCAAATTAAAACCACAATGAGATATCACCTCACACCAGTTAAGGATGGCCAGCATCGAAAAGACTAAGAACAACAAATGCTGGCAAGTATGAGGAGAAAGGGGAACCCTCCTACACTGCTGGTGGGAATGTAAGCTAGTTCAACCATTCTGGAAAGCAATGTAGAAGTTCCTTAAAAAAAAATAGAACTACCATTTGACCAGGGAATCCCACTCCTTGGAATTTACCCAAAGAATACAACTTCTCAGATTCAAAAAGACATATGCACCCATATGTTTATTGCAGCACTCTTTACAATAGCCAAGATATGGAAGCAACCTAAGTGTCCATCATCAGATGAATGGATCAGGAAGAGGTGGTACATATACACAATGGAATACTATTCAGCCATAAGAAAGAAACAAACTCTACCATTTGCAACAACATGGATGGAGCTGGAGGATATTATGCTCTGTGAAATAAGCCAGGTGGAGAAAGAGAAATGCCAAATGATTTCCCTCATTTGTGCAATATAACAATGAAGCAAAAGTGAAGGAAAAAAACAGCAGCAGACTCAGAGACTCCAAGAATGAACTAGTGTTTTCCAAAGGGTAGGGGTATGGGAAGGCAGTTAGGGAGTGAGTATAAGGGGACTGAGGGGTATTATGTTTAATACACATGGAGTGGGGGCTCACAGTGAGAACAGTGTAGCACAGAGAAGGTACATATTGGATCTCTGGCATCTTGCTGCACTGATGGATAGTGGCTGCATTGGGCTATGGGTGGGGACTTGATAATATGGGTAAATGTAGTAACCACATTGTTTTTCATGTGAAACCTTCATACGAGTGTATATATCAATAATACCTTAATAAAAAAAAGAAAGTACATAATAGATAATATAGTCAATAGTTCTGTAACATCTTTCTGTGTTGATAGATAGGGACTACACTAGTTGGAGTGAGCATTTAATAATGCACATAAGTGTTGAATCACTATGTGGTAAAAATTAATATTATATATGAACTATATTTTTATTGTATATAAACTACTTCAATAAAAATATAAATAAATAATAAAAATTAAAAGTGAAAAGTAAAAAAAGAAAGAAAACCCAAATGAAAGCCTATGAGAACAGATCATTTATGGAGAGTCCAAATTGTAACATTGGGAACTTATTTCAGACTTGTTTTATTGCCTTCATTACAGTAAAGAAAACTTCAAAACCAAGATAAAGATGACAGGCCAATAGTGTTCTCCATCTCCAGACAATATGTTAAATAGAATGCCACCAGACAGAGGAGATATTTTTGCTAAGAGCCCTGTAAAGTACAAGCAATCCTGGGAGTATGGACTAGGGCCAGAGCTACTGTCATCCAGAAACCGAGTTAAAGTGAATAAGAAGGATAGCCTGAACAAGTGGACCTAGTGAAGACGCGAGGGAGTAGGGGAGATTATGTGATGAACTGATTGGAAGTTTCAGAGGCTGATTTAAATGATTTTTGTACAGACATTTCCTCCAGCAGCTTCCTTTTCTCAGCCATTGCCCAACTAGCAGCTAAGTATTTTTAACATAAAGTATTACTGGTATTGTCTTAGTGTTCCTATGGACTATTTGTATAGCTTTTTATAATTTCCACAGCATTTTTATGTATATTAATAAAGTTAATCTTCAATGACTCTAAGAAATAACCAGGACAACTATTATTATGCCCATGGTACAGATGAATGAAACCACATTCAGAGGTTAAGAGACTGGTTCAGTCTCACAGCCTGGTAGCTCCACATATATGACTCAAAGTCAAAGTATTTTCAATTATTCCTATCGGTCATTTGCTCTCATTCTTACTCTCTTCCATTCTCTTTTACTTATACCACATTTAGTTACTTTTTAGTGGTGAATTAGATAATTCACTTGCAGGCATTAAGGGATGGCACTAAAATGGAAATCAAATACCCTGGCTAGAAAGTAGGTGCCTACATGATGGTCTTTAATGTCCTTTCCATCTCTGGCATTCTGTCAGTTTATGAATTTACCAAGGTCCTAGCTTATACTCTGTTTCCTGTATCCTAAGAGAATTAGTTCACTACTCCGCTCTGACACAATGAACAGTTGCATGAAAGTGTTTTGGCAAATATAGTTTAAATTTCCTTTGCTTAATGTGATGATACTGGTATTAATATTTTGGAAAGGTATGATTTTAAGTACCTCAAATGTAGATTTACATATTATGCTGAATTAAAAGATACATCAAATCAACAGTTAAACTCTTACAACATATAAGATGAAATTTAATTCTAGTTGAAGCATCTTACTTTAAGGAATTCATGCAATCAATAATTTTTATTACCAAAGTGATAGTTTTTAGAAGTTCATATAGTTAGGAGAAAATTATTTTTAAAGGATATTCATTAGAATTAAATCTAGATGCCATATTTTACATCATAAGTAGTATCAAATATGCTGGGAATATGGTGCAGCAGCTTACTAATTATCAGAAACTTTATATCTATTTTGAAGTTTAAATCCTAGAAGAAAATACTATCACTATTTCAGTGTTTTTTTTAATTAAGGTATCATAGATATACAATCTCATGAAGGTTTTACATGAGCAACATTGTGGTTACCACATTCACCCAACTTATCAAGTCCCCACCACGTACCCCATTACAGACACTGTCCATCAGTGTAGTAAGATGCTATAGAGTCACTACTTGTCTTCTCTGGGCTATACTGCCTTTCCCGTGCCTCCACCCCCATATTATGTGTGCTGATCAAAATACCCCTTATTCCCTTCCTCCCTTCTCACCCACCATCCCCACCCTCTGTCCCTTTGGTAACTACTATCCATTCTTGGGTTCTGTGAGTCTGCTGCTGCTCTGTTCCTTCTGTTTTTCCTTGTTCTTATACTCCACAGATGAGTGAAATCATTTGATACTTGTCTTTCTCTGCCTGGCTTATTTCACTGAGCATAATACCCTATATCTCTATCCATGTTGTTGCAGATAGTAGGATTTGTTTTCTTCTTATGGCTGAATAATATTCCATTGTGTGTATGTACCACATCTTCTTTATCCATTCATCTACTGATGGACACTTAGGTTGCTTCCATTTCTTAGCTATTGTAAATAGTGCTGTGATAAACATAGGGGTTCATATGTCTTTTTCAAACTGGGCTGCTGCATTCTTAGGGTAAATTCCTAGGAGTGGAATTCCTGGATCAAATGGTATTTCTATTTTTAGTTTTTTGAGGAACCTCCCTATTGCTTTCTACAATGGTTGAATGAATTTACCTTCCCACCAACAGTGTAGAAGGGTTCCCCTTCCTCTGCATCCTCCCCAGCATTTGTTGTTCCTTGTCTTTTGGATGTAATGCTACCGGATAATGTAGAATATTACATTTGTGTAGGTGGCACCCACTAGGGCCCTGAAGTTCTACTCTTTCAAGCTGCGCAGAACCTGGAGTGATGGGAAGTGTTGCAGGCGATCGGTACCCATATCTGCCAGGTGAAAAGAGCTCTTTCCTGCTTCTCCACTGTAGTGCCTGTCTCTGCTTTCAGGGCCAGTGAGCCAAGAGGAGCCTCTGGGATACACCCCTGTGGCTGCCATTGAAGGGGCTGCCCACTGGCTGGCCTGCTGCAATGGCAGAGGCAGCAGGTTTGCACGCAGGTGCCAGGCTGGGAGGAAGGAGTGGCAGGCTGTGTATCATGGTGGAAGTCTCAGGGCTGTGCTGCCAGCCAGGGGAATGGAGCACCTGAAGCTCCTGAAAGTTCCCAACCTGCTGTTCCGAGTGTGCTGGGACAGTTTTGTCCACGTGTTCCTTCTGAACAGCAAGCTCTTGTGTAATCCTTGCCCCTAATTTGGCAGCCCTCTCACTGTTGGGAAGTCTCTCAGAGTGGCTGCCTTTCTTTTATCCCAGAGCAGCCGCTTGTGGGAACCTGTTCTCCACTAGCAGCTGGAATCTCAGTCTCTCTGAGTATTCCTCCTGTCTTTGTTTTCCAACTCCTCTGATCTCCAGAGCACCATGAAATGTGGGTTTGTGCTACCAGAGTAGATCTCTAGGGCTGAGTAGTCAGCAGTCCTGGGATTCTACTCCCTCCCCAGGTCTGTTTCTCTTCCTCCTGTCAGTGAGCTGGGGTGTGGGGAGGGCTCAGATCTCACTGGATCCCCACTTTGTTGCTTTACCCTTTTCCATGAAATCTCTTTTCCACGATGGAGGCTGGCTGCTGCCACCTTTTGGTCACTCTTTTAGGATTAGTTGTATTTGCTGTATTTTCATATTATATGTGGTTTGGGGAGGAGATTTTTGCCTCACTTCTCATGCCACCATCTTTTTTCCCCTCTGTGCTTAACTTTTATATAACTTTATTCTGCTTGAATTTCTTCCCCATACTCAAAAAGTTAATTTAACTGAAATCTAGTGATGAAAACAAATTATGGCATGTTTGAGGCATACAGAATATGTGTGGAGGGGGTAAGGTAGTGGTTACTTAAGGCAACAGTATTCTCTTTTTTTCATAATTTGTTTTAGTATATGTAGAAACAAAGGAGAAGAGGAGACTGTGAACATTTCTTGAGAATCTGACTAGATGACGTATAGAAGGTGATAGGTCATTCATATGTTATGGTGCACAATACACCAGCACAGTGCCTTCTATATAAGAGATTCTTAATAAATATTGGCTGTTTCAAATTAATCAGCATTTAGTATATCAGTTTCTACAAGTACTGAGTAAGTGCCATCTTCCCATCATTTGGTATTTGGTGTACAGGGATCATTCCATAGATAAGAACATTAACTTTATAATGCTTTTCCTGTATAGAAAAGCCTGTTCATTCAAATATGATGTTTCCCCTAATTAGTCTTAGATGATATGACATTATTGTAACGGGATTTGGATTCCTACAGTAAGTGTTCATGAATAAAATAAAATTATTTAAAATGTATATGGCCCAGTAAGAATATGACTATATGATAACTGAAGAATTACTGAAGATAACTGAAGAATATACAGAAGATAACTGAATAATATGAATATATGATAATGACTATATAAAAATGAAGTGTTTTTCTCTGTGCATATTAGGGTAATATTTTTAGATTATAAATGAATGTTTCTCATATACTTTAAAACTGTAACTTCTCTTTAATTGGTATTTACCTTTGTTTTTGATTGATTAGCTTGCTAAATTCTTTTAAACAGTATCAGTCTACTATCTGTTTGAAGTATTACAAATTCTGATTAAGCAAAGCACAAATTAATGAAGTTTGACAGGACAATTATGATAGTTAATGTGAATTAAAATATACTGGTATTTTGGCATTACATTTAGTAAAAACAAACAGTAATAGGTCCATAATTAAGTAAAGCTAACTAATAATTTAATGGAAAGAAGATAATAGTTTTCATATCTACTTCTTTAAATATCAGCTCATTTGAATTTTGCAAAGTAATTAGAAAGGGGATACTGTACCATTCAAGGGGAGAGATAGAAGTGAATAAAATCACTAAGCTTATTAGAAAAAAATACATGTTATTTTGATAATGGTTTAAGCTATTAGGGTTTAACCCAATCAAATGATGGAGGATAAAATTAAAATTCCCACTATTATGGGAATATTTTAAAAATATATGATCCTAACATAATAGATTCTGATACTTTGACTTTGATACTTTTTCCATCTGAAGACCAGTAAAATGCTAGGTCCTTCACAGTTCCGTGTTGACCAGTAGTGGGTCCTGACATATCTGATGCATGGTAAAAATGGAAAGGTAAAATTTCCAAAAAATACATGTACAGTGAGATATTTCATAACTTTCTGTAGGAAGTGGAAATAACCATCTTAGCACTAAACTATGGGAAGTAAGACACACATACTTTGTCATTGTTTTCTAGGTGATTCATTTGCTCTATGGATTATTGAAATTAATATAATTTATAATATGGTATGATATAATACGTAATGATTTTATTGTGACATTCTTCTTTTCCGTTGGTTCCTCCTCAGTACGTGTTTAGGCTTATGACTCCATGCCTTGTTGTTTCATAAATCTCTTCCCACTTCCTCCTCATCCCTCTGCCTGTGTTGCTGGCTCTTTGCTTGCTGAGGCTCATTTCATTTGCTCTTCTGAAGTTTCTACTGACTGACTGGATCCTGACACGTTGCCTTACCTAGATATCTAGGTGTCAAATTCATAAGGACTATGAAAGGGAAAAAAATCTCAGAAACATTCAATTCAGTCTAAAAAATATAGTTATTTTAGATTCCAATTAATCTAGCTTTGAGAACTAAAATAACCTATTATTATGTTGTTTCAAAAAGTTATATGCCATGTATGAATTAAATTTATCTTTCAGTTCTTTCATATAATAACTTTTGGAAAAACACTGCTTGTGTTCCTATTCTACAACGATAGGCCCTGAGTATCTTAAACATCTGAAGTAAACATGTAATCAGATTCATGTGATTCTATATAAGTGACTTAAAAATATGAAAAATTTAAGTAGCAAGCAAAACAGTAACATTATACTCAGAGAGTGCCAAACATGGGCCTAGAGGATTGTTAACACCCGTGCAACTTTGAACAGAACATTCTGAGGTCACTGGTGGGTGCAGTCACTTCAGTGTTTCTACTTCTGCCATTACCTCATCAGCAGTTCTACTTTGGGTTTGGTGACAGCATCACTTTCTGAAAAAAGGACCAAGAACACTGTGCATGGCTTCAGTATTCATATACAGCATATACACAAATAGCAATAAAGCTATTCAACTTAATTAGATTAAGAGGAATCCCATTATTCAGCTTTTTTCTTCTTGTTTTTTTTCTGTTTGACTGCAAATCAATGATTTGGCACAGGAGTCCAAAAGATAGAACTCAAAATCAAAACACTTCATCATAAAACTGAAAGTAGTGTTCCAAAGAGAAACACCATATTCCCTCCTTACATGTGTCTCCTCTGAGATCTGCTAGTGAAGAACATTGTTTTTTCTTTAAAAATATCCATAGAAAGATCTTTTTTTAGACAACAGTAAATGAGATTGCTTTAAGAGTCTTCTCTTTCTGAAACAAGTTTTTTAATAGAATGCTAAAATTAGTAAGTCAACCTAGGAAACTAAAGCACTTCTCAAATGACTTCTAAGCCAAGCAATCCCCAAATACCCTGTCTTCCTTTCCTTAAAATATCTTGAGCTAAAAATATAATTTCCAGGTCACTAATTTATAATCATTACATTTTACCATGATTATAAATGATCTACGAGGCTTTCAGAAGTTAATTTCTGAAATTATACTTAGTAAGTTATAGAACCGCTGTCTTAAATTTATCTTTTCTAAGATTTTATTTTCAATAAATGTATACTTTATCTGCACCATCCTAATTACAACTGTTTAGAAGACAATACAAACATTCCAACATCCTTCAAGTTAAATGTCAAATGCAATATAAGTTCTTAAGGGGTACTGTGGAATACTAGAAAGAAATCAGCCTTAGCATAGACAGATCTTGGTTTGAAACCCAACTCTTAATTTACTAGCTATGTAATATTGGCAATTTTAAATCTTTCTGAGCCTGTTTGCGTATCTGAAAAATGGGGATATAAAAACTCACAGACTATGAATATTAAATTGGTCAATATATTTGAAGATATCAAGTATATTGCCTGGCTCATAACTGACACATAATAAATAGTATATTCTTATAACTCACATTACTATATTGATAATGTATGAGGATAAGTCTTTCTTTTCCAATAAGTGTAGATGAAAGGAAACACTTATATTTGCATGGGAGGTTGCACCATAGTTGAAATTATGAAGTATATAGTTCATTATAACTATACATATAGTTAAGTATATAGATATACTGCTGTTCAAATAGTGTCTTCTTATACTTAGCAACCCTGAAGAGAAATAGACTCATAACAGGTACTCAACAAAACAAAGGTCAGTTCTGTCAGCCCCCATTCCAGCCTCATGAAGGAATTTTCATTTTGTTATTTTGACAAAAGTTCTTTCGGATGTAAAAGAGCATAATCTCTTTTTATCAAGAAATCTCTTCACTTAGCTTGCAGATATTTATTTTTGCTTAAATAATGCATATTTGGAAGACATTTGAACATTACCAGATTAAGTTTATTAGCGTGACGCACAACCTGTTCCTATTACTAATTGATTATAGTTCATGTAGATGTGTAAAGTGGGTAGAAAATCTTTAATTATTTTACAATGAAGAGAGAACAGGCACAAGTACTACCTGAAAAGCAATTATTTAAGAACTAACATTTTTGTGTAACAATTGTCAGTAAAATTCACTATCCATAGTTGTGCTTGCTTTGTACTGTGGCTTAGTCTCTTTCATTATATTTCATTTCAAAACTAAAAAGGGACAGCACAACCAAAAACTATTTAGAATACAGGTAGCAACACTTGAGTTTCCAGAACTCTCCTGAGAAGACTTTCAAAAATACGTTCTTTTGTCTTTATTCGATGATACGTAAAGCTTTAGTTTTGTATTCCACAATATATATACCTTTTTTACAGTCTCTAATTTTCATTTGAGGCATAAATGAGAATGTATGTTTTTCTTTCTAATCTTTAGATATACATCTAGGTCTAGGACTTGATCTTGATATTGACTTAAAACACTTGGTAGCATGCTTACACTAAGATGAGCAGAACCGTGTCATGCATATTTTCATACACATCAACCTTAATTTCAGACAGTGTTTTTAATACAACATTAAGGATATACCAAGAAAGCTTGAGAAAGGAGGGTGCTAATGAGTCTTTTTACACAAAATGAAAAGCCTTCTGTGAAACCAAAAAGGAAAAAAAAAATGCATGCATTCCTGGGCGATTTGCAAACATTTTGGAAACAAGTATAGCTCTTCACATGTGAAACACTTCAATGTGTTCTATTTTAAGCCCTAACAACTTTTCTTCTTATGTTAAATGAAACACTTCACATTGTAGATTCAGTATATTATGGTAAGCATGGAAAGTGCACCTTAATCATGAGAATCTGTCCTAAAGGAATCTTGTACAGGCGTGTACCAATACTCAAGGAGTGATCTGGCTGCATTACTTGGAAATGATTACACCAGATCTCATAACTTATTAGGCAGAACTCTATAAGTATTCATTTTTTATTGGTAGCTTAAAATTATTATTTTGAATAGAAATCGATTCGTACATAATATGAAAATCTTGGGTAGAATTAAAAATGTAAGTCCTATAAGAAAAATCAAGATATTTTCTAGACTAGGATCATTCATGATAAAACATGTTTTTATCTTTTAGAAAATAAGCTTTATTAAAACAATCTTATCTTTAATACATAAAGTTAACCTCTATATTTAATAAAAATCATTCACAAATTTCATGACTCTTACAAAGCAAATGAACAGCAGTAACACTACAACAATATACTCCTTGCACTGTTTAGAAAAGCACTGTTAAAACAATTAATAGGTAGCCACTTTAATGCCATATTAAAAACTGGTTGGAGGATTCTCTACCTCTCCTTACCTTACACACTGTTCCCACTGAAAACCGCAAAGCCTTAGCGATCATTGCCTTAAAAACGCTTTCACCAGCTTCAAACCAACTTAGCATAATCAATTTTCACATCTTCATGTCTCATTACTTTGGATTTATTAACCTCTTTTGAGATACTTTTTGCCCAGCATGATATAACAAAACAACAACAAAGCATGAGGTTCCCTTTGGTTAAATAACTTCCACCAAATAAACGCAACAAATAAAAAAGATCACCAAATTCTTCTGATCCTGCTTGTGTTCAAAACACAATTCCGTATTTCTCTTCCTAGTCTTTACTGTATCTCACTAAATCTCACATGCGGTTGCTACTTGTTGCTTTCACATTTGTTTCCTGTGTAATCTCTATATGCCACTCAAGTTAGTCAAATACTGGTGCTGAACATGCTGGGCACTTTTCTGCTGCCAGGCCTCTGGCTCAGAATTGCCATTCTTTTACCTAGGCAAGACCTTCATAAGGAGACATTATCATAATAGTTTATTTCCATAAGTGTAGCTCCCTTTTTGATGTGTTCTTTTAAATTAGGGAACTTTTATAGTGGCCATGTTATGGGAAGTCATGCCAACTGATGGACAACACCGATACCAACAAGATCATTTGAAAAATATAACAGCTAACAATGTTCAGCCACAATGTATAGGATGGCTAACTGTATGCTACATGTATGGCACAGAGTAATAGTATGGCCTGGGTGAAGTCTTGTCACAGTCCAGAGCTAAGCACAAAAATCTACTAAGACCTGTTTTTAAACATAGTATAAAAAAGGGAAAAACCACACTGGTGAGAGTACCAGCAATATTGAATGAAGACAAGGCTGATGTTTGCTTTTGTTCAACAACCTAAGTGAATATGTGTTCATTTCTTTTCAGTTTATTTCAATTTTTGTGGAATATTACCATCAAAACAGATGAGTCCATACCCAAAGCATCTTTTTACCCCTAGGAAAAAAGAAAAGATTGATGTAATGTAGATACAAATGTTTCAAAAATAATGTTTATATTTTAGGCATTGTTTGAGCTGAAATTTCTTTTCATCTGCTGGAGCTGCGACAACAAATTACCATAGACTAGGTGGCTTAAACAACATATATTTATTTCTCATAATTCTGAAAGCTGGAAAATCGACAATCAAGGTGTCAATAGATTCAGTATCTGTTAAGAACCCTCTTTCTGCTTTACAGATAGTATTCTTGTTATATCCTCACATAATGGAGAGACAGTGGGTTCTGGTGTTTTCCTCTTCTTGTAAGGCCACTAATCCCATTGTGGGGGTTCCATCCTTATGACCTCATCTAAACCTGATTGTCTCCTGAAGGTCCCACCTCTAAATGCCATTACCTTGAGGATTAGGGCTTCAACATGAATTTTGAGGGGACACACACATTCACTCCATAGCGATTAAGAGTATTACCAATGCATTAACAGAGATATAAGATACATTTATAATGAAACATTATAGTCAGATATATAGAAAAGACTAATAAAATTTAAGCAAATGAAGTGTTTAAAAAATTTTACTATACTTAAAACTGGACAGAATAAATTCCCAAGTGTCCTAGGCACTACCTAGCAAATCCTCTGGGCATTATTTCATTTAAAAGTCTTACAGAAATAGATTCATACACATGGAGAACAGACTGTTGGGTGTCATAGGGAGGGGGATGGGGGTGGTGGGTGAAATAGGTGAAGGGGGTAAAGAGGTGCAAACTGCAAATCATAAAATAAATTATTCACATGAATGGAAGTCTATAGCACAGGGAATATAGTCATAATATTGTGATTTCTTTGTATGTTGACGGATGGGAAGTACACTTATCATGGTGAGCATTTAGTAATGTATGTAATTGTTGAATCACTAGGTTTTATGACTGAAACCAATACATACAGTGTATTACCTATATTTCAATAAAAAAATTGAAATAAAGACGAGTTTAAATTTGATGATTTTATATTCACTAGGTTATTTCCTATTTTGTAGAGGTAGAATTTACCTTGTTGTCAACTGGTAGAAATACAGATAATTTTTTATTTAAGCTATGCAAGTGTATTCTGTCCAGTAATAGTACATTTGATTGCCACTTGGAAAAAAAAATAAGCCCACATAATACATTTCATTCTTTTACAAGATATAAACCCATTTTATATATATTGACAAATTTATGTCAGTATTTCTACCAACTCTCTTTAAGTTCTCCTTTGAACCAGTCTGAATACATTACTTGTCCTTTCATTAACGAATGTATTAAATACAATTTTTGACTAATGTTCACTTTCTATTTGTGAGTTATGTTTTTCCAATTTCTGAAAATATACTTTAGCAGATATATAAAATATAGTGAATTTAAAAGTAAAACATATACTTCATTCCGGCACTGTTCTGTATAGGGTGTTGCTTACCTGGTCTGACCATTATTTCCGTCAGAATCATCAGTGTGATTGTTAGTTGTGTCCTTACAGTAGTGAAATCTATTTTAAAATGACTGATGTGATTCTTTTGCTTGTTTATATAAAATCCCAATATATTATAAAATAATATATGTGCCTGTGGCAGAGGAATAAAAAAATTTATAAAATAAACTTAACAGTTAACTTATTCATCTAACTATATACAAAACAAATTTTAAAACATATATAATTTTCAGTCTTTTACATATGGTTAAAAGAAGTGGTTTTGCACTGGTCCTCTGTGGATCCTGCTTTCATTTTGAAATTCTGACTTTGTGGTGTTCACTTGTCATCTTCTCCATCCCAATACATTCCAAGTTCCAAAATGTTAAAATGAACATGAATATGGCATCTGGATTTTATATTAATCACAGTGTGTTTTCAATATCTCTGTATGCAGTTCCTTCAAGTTCAGAATTTTTTACAGAATTGTGACTAACTGTAATTTTGACATATCTGGGTTATATTTCAGATGGAGAAAGAACAAAATATCTAAGTAAGATCATGGGCTGAAGGGGACTAAGGAAGTTTTCTTCAAACTGCATTTGGAGGGCAAACTATTTCTATTGAGATTATTTACTTAGAACAACTCTGGAAGACTGGTGGGATGAGGAGAACTCCCCAAGCCAGTCTTTGGAAATGCTACTTAGTAACGTCTACAGTGAGCCAAATTAGGCACACCTGTTAGTTTCAAGATAAAAATACTGTACCAAAAAGAGCACCTGATTTGTCCTTCTGGGGCAACCTTCAGTCTCTTAGTGTTATGACGTAGGTTAGATCAATTGACCTAATGCTTACCTTCCTGAATATGTAAAACTGGCTCAATTGCCTTTGCATCCTCCACAGCTTTGTTTTAAGATCACATATATGTGGCCACAAATCTGTCACTAAAGTTTTTCTATATAAAAGCAATTACAGTAAATAGGTAGGTCAGGTTGATAAATTATTTTAAAATATATATGCAAATGAAGAGTTCTCTTTAACATTTACTAGAATCAAAATAAAACTTAAATTTTATTTGTGTTTACCATTTGCTAGACCCTGGGTGGATTTTGTCCTGCAATTTGGCCTTAGGATCCTTTGCCTCCCAAAAAATGGGGCTTTGTCTGCGTCTTTTACCCTCCTTAAGGCCTTTGTTATTAGAAATGAAAAGAAAAATCCCTCGGTGCATTTAAAACATCTTCAGAGATATTAATTTGCTTTTCTCTATGTTTAGTGAAGGTGATTTGAATACAACGTTTAGAGCCTCTACCCCCTTTATCTCTCTGTTCTTTTTTATTCTTGCTTGTGATAAAAGCAATTGCCGGCTTGACAAGGAGGTAGCGGGAAGGGTCATTATGATAGCAGGTAAACCCACACTGAGAGAGTCACGTCCCTCTCCTGAATTATATAGGCTGCAATTATATATACTCATTAGTGAAGCACTAGGAAATTGTAAAATGAAGTATAGATTTTCATAAAGACAGATTCTGTGCAAACAGTATTGCCACAGAGTGAATAGCAAATACGTGATAAGTAAATTTGCATCTCAGAATAACAATGCATAATATTTTTAGCTTAACATATCTAAAATATTTCATGAGATGTGCTGATGACTAAAGAGTTATCCACTGTTTAAATTTAATCTCCTGCCCCGTATTTCGTGAGGTCACCCTATCTGCAGTTAGTGAAGTAATGAATTCTCCAGACTGGGAAGAGGTTAACACAGACTGGGCCATAATTGGGTCTAGCTTATGCCAATCAAATTTTATTGACCAATGAGAATAGGCTAGGACCGGAAACGAGCTGAAGGGGCATTTCTAGCCGGCTCCTAACGGCCAAAAGGCGGCTCTGTCACTGGTAAGAGGGAAAGTAAAAATATAATTTATTGGTTTAACTAAGATAAAAATCCTTCCTCTCTTGGCAATAGTTGATGATACCAGGGGGAGGGGGAGGAATGAACTGATACATAATAAAGACTTGAGCTGATTTTTACCGCTTCCTTAGTGTAAGTCCTAGTAGGTCGACGAAAGGCAGGTGCCGATCCACACTTCAGTTTCTGAGGAGATTGATGGGCGTAAATCTTTTTATAGAGGGTTAAAGGAATACACGCAAAACCTTTTTGTGACATTTGCGGTCTACGGAGGAATCCTGAAACCAAATTAAGAAAAACTTCACATAAGGTACACCAGGTCAGGACAGACACCAATGTCTGAGGAGAATTTTCCCGAAACTAAACCTACAAGATGGAGAATTCGTTACAGATAAAATTAAAACTATTTGATGCCTAAAATCTGCCTGTTCTTGGTAATTGTATCAAGCTAGAAATACGTAATTAAAGTTTAGCTATATTCCTCACAGAGAAAAATGTCATGAATGTGTGACTGGATTTTTGCTTCTTTTTGTTTACCTTTTGTTTTTCTGTGGTTTCTTAGAAAAATTCCCTCAGAAAACTACTTATCTTGGGAATTTCACAAAATCTCCTCGAAAGTTAGCTTTTAAAATGCCTGTAATAATTCCAGCAGGAAAAAATGAGAACGGGAAGAAAATTACTTTGCTCTACCCTGAATCTCTTTATATATATGATGATATTGCTATACCAAAAACTGCTTGGCCAAGATAATATTCTTAAAAATATTTTTAAACGTGGTTGCAAGTGGCGTCGGTGGATGAATGATTGCCTTTACTGTTCCCCTAAATGTAGAAAATTAAATCTACTTTAAAACTCTATTTGTATAAGATGAAATACATGGACGAGTCATATTATAAAGTTGGTAATTGTTTAGTTTGTCTAAAGGTTTCCTTAAAATCAGTTAAAATACTTATAGCTAAAATTCTCAAATGCAGATATAAGTAAGCCTCTACAGCTTGCTTGTGAGGTGTTTGTTTGGTTCTCTCTTTAACGTCTATATAGATAGGCTGTTTCTTTTTAGACCACTAGCTGTTTTGAATAACTTTCACATTTTTCCTGAGGCATTCTACTCATACCATAAGAAACAGAAGTGCTAATAATTGCTAAATTTTGTTGATACAGAGAAGTGCTAGAGAGTAGAAATTAAAACAAATGTAGCGGGCTTCAGACACCATAGGGTGAAGAAAATTTTCATCACTGTTCTCACTACAATGTGGGAAGCTTACCTACAAAGGTGAAATAGTTCCTCTTTTATTTTAGTATGTCCTGTTAAGCAAGTCTTTCTACTTAGAACACAAGTATTTTTAGTTTCTATAACAGATGCATTTAGAAATTTTAGGAGATTTGTGAAATAAAGATATCTTACAGTTCTTACGTTTCTTGAGGCAGATTTTTAATTTTCTTCTGTTGGCCTTCAAATATCATTAGAATGAGCTTCCAAAGAACTCAACCAATTACAAGGTTAAACGTTTGAGAAGACAGGGAAGAGAAGGCTCTTCCCTTACAGATGAAGAAGAGGTACTGTGGTCTCTGGACCTAAAATATGATTTTCCTCTCCCCTTGTCCATGACACTTCAAATTACAAGTATTATAGTGTCATCTTTATTCATATTAGAAGAGTAGTATTCCTACGCTAATGGACAGTGACTGTAACGGGGTATTGTGGGGTGGACTTGGTGATGGGGGGAGTCTAGTAAACATAATGTTCCTCATACAACTGTAGATTAATGATACCAAAAAAAAAATGCAAGGAAAAAGAAAAGAGTAATATTCAGCCAGACCCAGGGAGGGTGGGAGTGGATGGGCAATGCCATATCAGAATCTGAAAGCACAGGTGAAAAAGAGAGAAGAGAGTTACATATTTATTAAAAGGGCATATAGAAAATGCCTGTGTATTGAAAGAATTGTTTGGGGATAACTGGCTAATTATTTCAGAAAATAAAAGTGGAAACTAACCTCACACCATTTATGCACTAATTGTCAGTGAATTAAAGACAACTTTAAAAATCAAATCAAATACTATAGGGACATGTAAAATCATATTTATATACTCTTTAGATAGAGGAGACCTTCTTAGGCAAGATAAGAATTGCAAAAGCCAAAAATGAAAGAAATATGATTTAAAAAATGTGTGTGTATGGCAAAAGGCAGCATCACTGAAGTCAAAAGAAAAGTGAATTTGAGAAATTGAGTGCAACAAGAAACAAAGTGTTTTCATTGTAAATAGTTATCATAATAAATATTCAAAAGGCACCTACAAATTATTATCAATAAAAAACCAATCCTATGTCAAATGGGTGGAAATATAAAAAAGCAGTTCGTAGTAGAGAGAATGAAGATAAAAAACACCAAAAACGCTAAACTCCTATAATAATAAACAGGAAAATTAAAACAACAGTAAAACAACTTTTTTCTCCATCATGTTGATAAAAAATGTCAAATAACTGGTGAAAGAAAATGGACTCAAGCAAAACTACATGAGTTTAAATAATAGCTCTGTCACTTGCTAGTTGTGTGATCTGAGGCCAGTTAAACTTATTTCTGATTCTATTTCTTCATTTATATATACGGAGAAGATAATGTTTCCACATTGCAGAACAATTTTTTAATTGATTATGCCAAACTGTGCGCCATAGTTTCTGGCATTAAAAGTCTTAAATAAATGTTAACTATTCTGATTCTTATATTGTTATAATTATTGGTAACAATGTTACTTGGACATATATTAGCCAACATTTTGGGGAAATAATCCAGCAGTGTTTCTGAAACTGTAAACTCACATCCCCTTTGAGTCTCACTCTGGAGACTTTACCTGAAGAAATAAGTTATCTCTATGAAAGAGACTTGACTTACGGCATTTATTTCCATGTAGTTCCAATAGTAAAACTTGAAGTGCCTTTGAGATCTATCAATAGGGAAATGAGGCAATAATATGGTATAGTGGCAATGGAATATGACCAAACTACTGAAAAGGATAAGGTAGATTTATATGTACATACTGGAAAGAATGTCCTCAATGTTTTGGTAAGAAGTGAATAAACCCAGTGTTAATAACATATATAGTATGATCATACATTTGCATAAAACCAAATCAAGTATCTATCTACATGTATATGCTTGTATAAGGAAAAGAAAAGGTATGAAAGCAAAGGTGTCAAGTTATTGACAATAGTTATCTTGGGGGATGGATGATAGGATGACAAGGAACCTGTTGACTTGACTTTAGGCATTTCGGGCTTTTTAGGACTTGAGCGTCAGCTCTACGAGAGCAGGACCTGATACATCTTATTCACTGCTGTATATCCAGTGCCCAGAAATAAATATTTGTAGGTGAATAAGGAAACAAAGTTTAAATTGTCATAAGGGTATACAGAACCTTTGTAATACAAATTGTATCTTAGTGTTTTATAAGACATTTAGTACCATAAAACATATGTTACTATTGTGGTCATAGCTCTGGCAATAACTTCGACCTGTTTATGACTTCTGAGCCTGTTTCTACATCTCAAACGTCCCGTCTTACCTTCTTCAGAGGTGTAAGATACCACCTGACAGGCATAGTCCTGTATACCAATCATCTGATAAATGAGCAACAATCACAGCAAGCAGATTCTAATTTTAACTTCATTCTTAATTAAAATTGAAACAGGGCAAGTGGGTCAATGACCCTTGTTTTCTTTTCCCATTTTAACAACCACCTATAGCTTATGCATTCTGTGGTAACTCTTCCTACCAATGGAAGGGCTTAGGCCATTGCATTTGGGGCATTGGAGTTACCAAATGTTTTCATATTTATTTTCTCATTTGCCCCTCATACAAATTCTGTCATTTATTCCACTTTATAAAAGGAAAAAAGGAAATTCTGAAAAGTAATTTGCTCAAAGCCTCACACGTAATAGCTGTTCCTGAGAGTACTCGGAGAAGCATCTTACAAGATTATCAGTGAAACTCCTTGCTAAAAATCCCTGCTTAAGAAGTCTAGAAATGGTTTATGGTTTGTAGCATCATATGCCTTAATAATTCTTTTTTACTTTCTCTTTTCTTAAGCTAATGTGCTCATAAGCCACTTTGAAGGGAGTGGACATAACAGGGGATGGTGCAGATTTATTAATTCTCATTTAGAGAAAATAAAAGCTTATATATAAAAAACACATATATATTTAAAAAAACTTTAGTCCAAGAGTATGTAAAAATATCAGATTGTGACTCTTGCAGTTTTGTACAGTGGAATTACATTTAAGGGAATTAACAATATATTTTCATGAGGGAAATATTTTCCATATCAAGATATAAATTTCTATGGAACTTATTAACTCTGTTATAGATACATTTGGACAGTGAGCGGTCACCTTGTCAGAAAGGCATCGATGACAGTTCCATTTACACACATTCTTGAAGAAAACAGATAAAAAACAGTCTCTACACTGTGATTCCTATGTATTGTCAATGCTTTATTTTGTGTAGGTCATTTTTTGTACTTGTTCCTGTGGTTTGCCTTTCCTGTTTCCGACAAATGGAAGTATGAAAGAAGCTTATCTTTTCTTTACTTCCTGACAGTATAACAATACCTGAATAGTGTAGGTAGCAATTGGACACCAACTCCAAGCCTTCAGAAACTCCATTCACAACCAAAGCTACATTCTTTTTCAAGACAATGATCCTCTACATCATGGCGAAACAATGTATTTTCATAAATGCTTGTAAATGCTTAAAAATTGGCATTCAAAATGGGAATCAATAAATCAATATTAGGAACTCATGAAAACACTTGCATGTGCACACACACACACAAATGTAGAGAAAAACAGAATTTGGGAGAATTATATTTTACTATAAGGTTAGAATTTAGTGTTTTTAAATTTTTAAATTTAGCATTATGATATAGTTTAGAATCAAGAAAAAGGAAGAACTGTATGATGAATTACAAAAACAGTTAATAGTAATATTACCACAGTGAAGAGTGGTAGTTGAGGTATGTAAGTCATAGTAATTAACAGTTTAGACATTAAAATGTTTTCCCAGTGCACACATTTGTCATTATTTACATGGAAAATTTCAAGATTCACTTATTTCTTATTGACCTATGTGCGCCAAATCATGTGAGGTTTATGGAAACTGTTTTTCTTTCGTTGTTTCCCTGTCTTTCATTTTGGCATGTTATGGCATTTCTATTTAGTTGAGTTTCTCAGAAGCTTACATCTTAGCTTGATGAATGAGGGAAGGTAAAAAAATATTCAGATTAATTGAGAAAAGTCTCAAAGGCTTTAAAAGTGTTCAAGACACAAGTATGAAAATAACCATTGAGACTCTTAGAAAGATTTTTTAAGTGGTTGTGAATTTTTTTGGAACAGATTTTCAGGAGGAATATACGTCTTTAACATTTATAAAGGGTGGTGTGTGTGTGTGTGTGTGTGTGTGTGTAAAGGGTGCTAGGGTAAAGGTAAAGATGGTTATTCAGTTGTGATTTTTCTCTCTGTTAGAATTCAGGAGGAAAGGCGCCTGAGTTTCTGGAAGGATTGGAAAACTCAGCTACATTTGGGTATGTGAAGCCCTGAAGATCTCTATTCCCATCTAATAGGGGTTAACATCCAGACTTTATTTCCTGTTTGCCATCTCAGATCCCTTTTGGACACCATCCACTATCACCTTGATATCTTTGTTTCTGGCCTTTTTATAGCAGCCTGACCTTGAATATTGATTTTTCTTTAACAGTTAACTTTGGTGTTCTTGGTCTCAGGCCATTTCAGAAGAGCAATTAAGTCAGCCAAGTTGTTCACCTGTAAGGATCTAAGTCTCTCCATTACATTCTAATGGTTAGACTATTTAATGTAACCTCTTCTTTACTCTGAAAGGTTTAAAGAATTGTACATTGCATATATGTGTTTCCACTTCCATGGGCAGCAGATTAATACAGTAAAATGAGACCAGAGATCATGCATTCTTTGAGCAGAGGATCAAGTCATGATTTTGTGTTCTGGGATGTTATGTGACTGGGCAGGAGCTCTCTACTTCAGGGCCTACCAGAAATAATTGTAACAGTCAATTCGAGGCAGCAGGGCGTAGCTGTAAATACCATGGACTCCAAAGACAGACTTTGAAATGCTGAAAATCCTGCTTGAAATCCTGGCTCTACACTACACGTAGTGTAACTTTGGAAAACTTATTTAACTTCTTTGTCCTTCAGTTTTCCCATCTTTCTAATGGAGATTACATTTGTACCTGATAGGGAACCAGTTGTGCTGTGTCCAAGGCCTTGCTTCCCATGACACCATGCTGACCATAACTTGTGTTAAAGTTCATTGAGATGGACAAAGTAATAGGAGTTTAAAAACATGTACAGAATGAGAAAAAGTGTAGTGGTCAAAAAGAGTGAATAAATAAATCATGCTTAAAAAAACTCATCTTGCCACTTCCCTGAGGTAAACCAGCTATTTCAAAAGAGATCTTGTTTTAAACTTTGTTTAAAACAAAAAACAAAAGTGAATATCTGTCAAACCATAGCAGGCAGGAAATGCCAAAGTTGTTGACCTTTCCCTGGAAACATGTGACTTCCATTGTTGGCTGTATAAATCTGGAACTTTTCTAGGAAGGACATGAGCATATTTGAGTTATCATGAGGCTCCATAAGTATCCAGGTTTAAATCATGTGAGACTTCATAGATTATAGTCAGAGTTGCAGAGCTAGTAAATTAAAGAGAGTGTGAACCTTTGAAAAATATTTGATTTACCTACCGACTGAAACTCGTTTCTAAGGTAAGTGTTAGCACAAATAAACAACAAAAATATATGTTTATGTAACTGCAGAACATCTAAACTACTGACCTAGCCAAAGAAGAAAATAAAATGTTGATTTTTAAAATATAAAACAAATCAAAAGGTAATTTGTTACTGTTTATTACTGGTATTGCATTGATGAAACTGGTTAAGTGAATCTTCCTAATTTTTAAAACTGAGTCCTGACTGTTTTTGAACATTTTGACCATAGCTTCTGGCCAATGTAATCACCCAAGTTCATCTGTTATGATAGCATGATGGGCATCTGTAGTGTTCCACCACTCGTGCTGCCATAATAGCTGTTTCCCCATTCCCTGAACTTCTTTCTCATTACAGTACATGGGCATACCACCTACTGTGTTGATCAAGACAGAAATCTAGAAGGCTTCCTTGATTACCTTGGTTCTTTATTGCCCATAATGAATTCATCACCAGTTCTGTGGATTTTACTCTGAAACATCTATCTTTACTCTGGCCACTGCTTCTCATCTCTGCTGCCACCAACATAGTCCAAGCCACTATCATCTCTAGCCTGGACTGTCCCAGTGGTCTTTTATGTGGTCTCCCTGCTTCTGTGCTTCCTTTCCCAACCTCTTCTGATCCATTGTCCAAACAGTAGAGAGATCTTTTAATCAGACCAAGTTACCACCTTGCCTATAAGTGGTTTTCCATTGCAATTAGGATAAAATCCCAAATCCTGTCTGTGGCCTGCAAAGCCATGCTTGGTGTGTCTCCCGCTTCCTTTATACCACCACACCCTTTGGTGTCTTTGCTGCAGCCGTCTTTCATTTCCTGGAACACAGCAGGCTCACTCCTGCTTAGTGCCTTTGACAGCACAGTTGCCTTTTGCTCCTTCTGCAGGTACTTCATATGGCATACCTGGCATCTTCTCTTTTGCTTCTTCGCTTAAATTTCACCTCATTGAGGCCTTTGCTAACCATCCCATTTAAAGTAACCCCTACCTATTATTTTCTGTGACAGCATCCTGTTTCTTTCTTCATAGTCCTTAATACAAACTCCAATCATATTTTAAATTATTAAGTTATTTATTCTCCATGTTCTCCACTAAAAACAAGCTCATGACAGCAGGGACTATGTCTGTATTATTTACTGATGATTGCCTAGAGCTTAGCACAAAGTTTGCTATAGATAGACAACTACTAATTATTTGTTGAGTCAATGTATTATTCTATCTAATACCAGATCTTTTAATTTATCCAGTCCATTCTGCATCTTTGTAGGAGAAGATAAATTCTCTCAGGATAAAAAAGTACTTTGGAGGCAGAAATGTCTAGCTGTGTCTTACAAATGCATAAAATTGCCTCACATATGCCATTCACCAAAGGCCAAAGGAAAAGTTCTTTTCAGGGGCTTTTCATTAATTCCTACACATCCTTTGGAAATTTATGGGAGTAGATACTAAGCCTAAAATTTATTTCTCTTCTTATTGGATTATACTTACCTAAGGACATGTTTCTCTTCAGAATCGCCAGGTTAAATATTTGTGTATCACAGGTACCCCAAACTAGCAATTAACTGCCGCTCTCTAGAATTTGGCATCAGGTGCAAAACGGGGAGATGGGAAAAAGGACTAGTCAGGTTAATATTTTAGCATATTCATTAATAGAGTATGAAACTATTATTCCATTGAGAGAAAATCCTAATGGGGAATTAAAGATGGCGGCATGAGAGGTGAGACAGAGGCTTCCTCCTCAAACTGCACATACTATGAAAATATAATTAATACAACTAATCCTGAAAGAGCAACAGAAAAGAGGACTGCGCCAGACTGCATACACCTGGAGAAAAGAGCAGACCTCATGGAACAGGGTAACGTACCAACGCTGTGGCCCGGCAGGGCCCAAGCCCTTCCCCCACCCTAGTTCACATGCGGGAGAGACAAAAAGGGATAGAAAGTGTCTTTGAGGGGATAATTGCTGAAAACTTCCCCAGTCTGGGGAAGGAGATAGTCTCTCAGGCCATGGAGATACACAGATCTCCCAACACAAGGGACCCAAGGAAGATAACACCAAGACATATAGCAATTAAAATGGCAAAGATCAAGGATAAGAACAGACTACTAAAAGCAGCCAGAGACAGAAATAAGATCACATAGAAAGGAAAACCCATTAGGCTATCATCAGAGTTCTCAGCAGAAACCTTATAGGCCAGAAGGGAATGGCATGATGGATTTAATGCAATGAAGCAGATGGGCCTCAAACCAAGATTACTTTATCTGGCACAATTATCGTTTAAATTTGAGGGAGGGATTGAACAATTTCCAGATAAACAAAAGCTGAGAGAATTTACCACCCACAAACCATCTCTACAGTCTATTTTTGGAGGGACTGCAATAGATGGAAGTGTTCCTGAGGTTGAATAGCTGTCACCAGAGGTAATAAAACCACAGTAAAGAAAGTAGAACAGCTAATTACTAAGCAAATGCAAAATTAAATGAACTATCCCCAAAGTCAATCAAGGGGTAGACAAAGAGTGCAGAGAATAAGATACCTAATATATAAAGAAGGGAGGAGTAAGAAAAAGGAGGAGAAAAAGAAAAGAATCTTTAGATTGTGTTTGTAATAGCATACTAAGTGAGTTAAGTTAGACTCTTAGGTAGTAAGAAAGTTAACCTTGAACCTTTGGTAACCACGAATCTGAAGCTTGGATGGCAATAAGTACATACCTATCAATTATCACCCTTAATGTAAATGGACTGAATGAACCAATCAAAAGATATAGAGTCACCGAATGGATAAAAAGCAAGACCCATCTATATGCTGCCTTCAAGAGACTCACTTTAAACCCAAAGACATACACAGACTAAAAGTGAAGGGACAGAAATAGATATTTCATGCAACTAACAGAGAAAAGCAGGAGTTACAGTACTTGTATCAGACAAAATAGACTTCAAAACAAAGAAAGTCAGAAGAGACAAAAAGGGTATTATGTAATGATAAAGGGGTCAATCCAACAAGAAGATATTACCATTATAAATATCTATGCAACCAACACAGGAGCACCTACATATGTGAAACAAATACTAACTGAATTAAAAGGGGAAATAGAATGCAATGCATTCATTCTAGGAGACTTCAACACTCCACTCACTCTGAAGGACAGATCAACTAGACAGAAATGAAGTAAGGACACAGAGGCACTGAACAACACATTGGAACAGATGGACCTAACAGACATCTGCAGAACTCTACACTCAAAAGCAGCAGAATACGCATTCTTCTCAAGTGCACATGGAACATTTTCAAGAATAGATCATATACTAGGCCACAAAAAGAGCTTCAATAAATTCAAAAAGACTGAAATTGTACCAGCCAGTTTCTCAGACCACAAAGGTATGAAACTAGAAATAAATTATGCAAGGAAAATGAAAATGCCCACAAACACATGGAGGTTTCACAACATGCTCCTTTATAACCAATGGAACCATGACCAAATAAAAACACATCAAGCAATACATGGAAAGAAATGACAACAATAATTCAACACTGCAAAATCTGTGGGATGCAGCCAAGACCGTACTAAGGGGAAAGTATATTGCACCACAGGCCTACCTCAGGAAAGAAGAACAATCCCATATAAGCAATGTAAACTCAAAATTAATGAAACTAGAAAAAGAAGAACAAATGAGGGCCCAAAGGCAGTAGAAGGAGGGACATAATAAAGATTAGAGCAGAAATAAATAAAATCGAGAAGAATAAAACAATAGAAAGAATCAATGAAAGCAAGGGCTTGTTCTTCAAGAAAAGAAACAAAATAAATAAACCCCTAGCCAGATTTATCAAGAGAAAAAGAGTCTACACACATAAACAGAATCAGAATTGAGAAAGGAAAAATCACTATGGACACCACAGAAATACAAAGAATTATTAGACAATACTATGAATAATTATAAGCTAACAAACTGGATAACCTAGAAGAAATCAACAACTTCCCAGAAAAATACAACCTTCAAAGGCTGACCAAGGAAGAAAGAGAAAATCTGAACAGACCAATTACCAACAATGGAATTGAAGTGTTAATCAAATCCTACCTAAGAACAAAACCCTGGAGCAGATGGCTTCATTGCTGAATTTCATCAAACATTTAGTGAAGACCTAACACCTAACACCCATCATCCTCAAAGTTTTCCAAAGAATAGAAGAAGAGGGCATAGTTCCAAACTCATTCTATGAGGCCACCATCACTCTAATACCAAAGCCAAGCAAAGACACCACCCACATCAACAAAAGAAGGACAAAAACCACATGATCATATCCATAGATGCTGAAAAAGCATTTGACAAAGTTCAACATCCATTCATGATAAAAACTCCCAACAATATGGGTACAGAGGGCAAGTACCTCAACATAATAAGGGCCATATATGACAGACCCACAGCCAACATCATACTTAACAGCAGGAAACTTAAAGCTTTTCCTTTAAGATCAGGAAAAAGACAAGGATGCCCACTTTGCCCACTTCTATTCAACATAGTACTGGAGGTCCTAGCCACAGCAATCAGACAACACAGAGAAATAAAAGGCATCCAGATTGGCAAGCAAGAAGTCAAACTGTCCCTGTTTGCAGATGACATATTGTACATAGAAAACCCTAAAGAATCCACCCCTAAACTACTAGATCTAATATCTGAATTCAGCAAAGTTGCAGGATACAAAGTTAATACATAGAAATCTGTGGCATTCCTATACACTAACAATGAACTAGCAGAGAGAGAAATCAGGAAAACAATTCCACAATTGCATCAAGAAGAATAAAATACCTAGGAATAAACCTAACTAAGGAAGTGAAAGACCTATACCCTGAAAACTACAAGACACTCATGAGAGAAATTAAAGAAGATATGAATAAATGGAGACACATCCCGTGCTCATGGATAGGAAGAATTAATATTGTTAAAATAGTCATCCTGCCTAAAGCAATCTATAGATTCAATGCAATCCCTATCAAATTACCAACAGCATTCTTCAATGAACTGGAAAAAATCGTTCTAAAATTCATATGGAACCACAAAAGACCTCGAATAGCCAAAGCAATTCCGAGAAGGAAGAATAAAGCTATGGGCATTATGTTCCCCAACTTCAAGCTCTACTACAAAGCCATAGTAATCAAGACAATTTGGTACTGGCACAAGAACAGACCTATAGATCAATGGAACAGACTAGAGAGCCCTGATATAAACCCAACCATATATGGTCAATTAATATATGATAAAGGAGCAATGGATATAGAATGGGGAAATGACAGCCTCTTCAACAGCTGGTTTTGGCAAAACTGGACAGCTACATGCAAGAGAATGAAACTGGATTATTGTTTAACCCCATACACAAAAGTAAACTCGAAATGGATCAAAGACTTGAATGTAAGTCATGAAACCATAAAACTCTTAGAAGATAACATAGGCAAACATCTCCTAAATATAAGTAGGGGCAACTTCTTCCTGAATGCAACTCCTCGAGCAAGGGAAACAAAAGCAAAAATGAACTCATGGGAGTATATCAAACTAAAAAGTTTCTGTATAGCAAAGGACACCATCAACAGAACAAAAAGGAATCCTACAGTATGGGCGAATATATTTGTAAATGACATATCTGACAAGGGGTTAACATCCAAAATAAATAAAGAACTTACACGCCTCAACACCCAAAAAGCAAATAACCCAATTAACAAATGGGCAGAAGATATGAAGAGACAGTTCTCCAAAGAAGAAATTCAGATGGCCAACAGACACATGAAAAGATGCTCATCATCACAAATCATCAGGGAATGCAAATTAAAACCACAATGAGATATCACCTCACACCAGTAAGGATGGCCAGCATCAAAAAGACTAAGAACAACAAATGCTGGCAAGGATGCAGAGAAAGCAGAACCCTCCTACACTGCTGGTGAGAATGTAAGCTAGTTCAATCATTGTGGAAAGCAATATGTAGGTTCCTCAAAAACTAAAAGTAGAAATACCATGTGACCTGGGAATCCCACTGTTTGTAATTTACCCAAAGAATACAACTTCTCAGATTCAAAAAGACATATGCACCCCTATGTTTATTGCAGCAGTATTTACAGTAGCCAAGATATGGAAGCAACCTAAGTGTCTGTCAGTAGATTAATGGATAAAGAAGACGTGGTACATATACACAATGGAATACTATTCGGCAGTAAGAAATAAACAGATTCTACCATTTGCAACCACATGGATGGAGCTGGAGGGCATTATGCTCAGTGAAATCAGCCAGGTGAAGAAAGACAAATGCCAAATGATGTCCCTCATTTGTGGACTATAACAATGAAGCAAAACTGAAGGAACAAAATAGCAGCAGACTTGGAGACTCCAAGAATGAACTATTGGTTACCAAAGTGGAGGGATGTGGGAGGGTGGGTAAGGAGGGAGGGAGAAGGGGATTTAGGGGTATAATGTTTCATTCACATGGTGTGGGGGATCACGGGGAAAACAGTGTATCACAGAGAAAGGGTATAGTGGATCTGTGGCTTCTTACTACACTAATGGACAGTGACTCCTTTAGGGTATGGGTGGGGACCTGATAATATGGGTAAATGTAACCACATTGTTCTTCATGTGACACCTTCATAAGAGTGTATATCAATCATACCTTAATAAAAATAAGTAAAAAAACTATTACAAAAGACAAAGCAGACTATACTCATAAAAGGGTTATTTATCAATAAGATATAATAATTATAAAGATAGAAGCAACAAACACCAGGTCTCCTAAATATATGAAGCAAACAGTGATGGATTTGATGGGAGAATTAGATGGAACTACAATAATATTAGAAGAGACTATAATAATATTGATACCCCAATATAAAAAATCTAAAGAACAATCAGACCTAACTTCAATAAGGAAACAGAGGACTTCAGCAATACTATAGATTAATTGGCCTAACCAGACATACAGAGAACAATTCACCAAATAATGGAAAAATATAGATTTTTCACAAGTGTATGTGGGTTGTTCTCAAGATTAGATCATATTCAGACTGCAGATCTTAATACATTAAACATTTAAATGACGCAAAATATCTTTGCTGATAGCAATGGCATGTAAACAAAAATTAATAGAAGGAAAATTAGAAAATCCCCAAATATGTGGAAATTGCAATACATGCTTAAACCATCAATAGGACAAAAATGCAAATGACAGGTGTAATTAGAAAATATCTTGAATCAATGAAAATGAAGTCTCAGCAAACCAAAACATACTTGATACAGCGAAAGCAGTGCTAAGAAGATAATTTGTAGTTATAAATGCTTACATTAAAAAGGAAAAGGGATATCAAATAAAAATCTAACTTCATTCCTTATGTAACAAGATTAAATTGAAGATACTTTTGTATCCTTAACCAAATTAGGCTGAAGAACATTCAGAGAATAAAATTACTTCCTGGCAATAACTTCCCAAAACATATTTCTCCTTTAGAGTATGCCCATTCCAATACATGGTGGAGTATATGTGAGGATATCTAAGATAATTAGACATTCAGTGTTTGATTGATTCAGTGTAATCATACCATTACCTGAACAGAATAAAGATTAGGACAAGTGCGTTAACTGAAACCTGTGTGCTTTCTAGTCTGTGGTGCCAAGGGATTGTTCCTTTCCAAAACAGATGAAAACAGGCTCATTTTGTAACAGGCAATTTTAAGGATATTCATATCATTAGTAGAGTAACTTAAAGTCCCAAAGAAGATTCAGAGATTAATCATTTATTTGAACTAAACAAAGAGTAATGCTACCCTGGATCAATTATATTAAAAAAAAAACATAGGCTGAATTGCGGGTGGGGGAACTTAAAATTAATCTTAACTGTGTAGTTGGAAAATGATGCCTGGAAGCAAGAAAGGTAACAAAGTTTCAGTGTGTTCATCCAACCATCAAATTTTTAAGTTTCTACTAATTATAAGCTTCTATGTGCTTGTGTTAGTATTTAAATTCTGCTGTTGTATGATGCTGAAAGGACATATAAACAGCTTTCATTATTGTAAATTCAACAGTTACTATATTTGCCTAAATAGTCAAAGGGTACAACTTCCAGATAGAAGATGAGTATGTTTTGGGGAGCTAATGTACAGCATGGTAAATATACTTAACAGTACTGTACTGGACACTTGAAAATTGCTGAAAGAGTATATCTTAAATGTTCCTACCACACACACAAAAGATGGTAACTATGTGAAGTAATGGGTGTTTTAACTAACTTATTATAATCATTTACAATATATACATTTTCAAATCACCATATTGTACACCTTAAATTATTCAATGTTGTATGTGAATTACATCCCATTAAAGCTGAGAAAAGAAATAAAAGATGGAAGCTGATGGGATCATGGGAAGATGGCAGCGTGAGTAGTTCAGAGGAAATCTCCCCAAAACATATATATTTATGAAAATACAATAAATACAACTATTCCTAAAAGAGACACCAGTGGATGCAGTACAACAGCCAGGATACATCTACATCTGCGAGAACTCAGCATCACATGAAGGGGGTAAGATACCAGCTGCGGCCAGGCGGGACCCGAATGCTCCCCCACCCCAAAACCCGGCAGGAAGAAAGTAGTTGGAACGGGGAGGGAGTGAAAGCACAGGACTGCTAAACAACCAGCTCTAGAAATACACACCCGGAACGCAGACACAAGATGCATGGGGTGCTGGCTATTAGAGAAATGGAAAAGCAAAACCTGTGGGCAGGTCCCTGCAACTGCCACCCCTGAGACAAAAGAAAAGTGAGTGCTTTCTGCAAGTCTTAAAGAGACAGGGACTCCATAGCTGGACGAAGTTGTCCCAGCAGCTGGGAATACCGGGGAAACGTAGACACCCTAAACAGAGGCAGTGCAGCTCTGAAGCCCCTCATGGCACTAAGCAGCCTGCCAGCCATTCCTCCAACTGGCGTGGACCCCGACACACGGGCACAATAGCAGGAGAGTGGCAGTGCACGCCAGGGACAGCAGCGCCGGAAGGAACCAAGAGCAGATCCGTGTGCCACAGGAGAGGCTTGTGCTAGCCCGCAGCGGTGCGACCAAACAGCCCAGGCATGGCTCGTGTGCACCGGTTGCAGTGGAGCCAGAGCCCAGTAGAAGCCTGCACGGAAGAACCCTGCGCGTACCTGTATCAGAGCCAGAGGGAGTAGGTGCGCTCCCAGCAGCCAAACGGAATCGCAGCCCAACGCACAGCCGCCCAGGCCAGACCCAAAGGCTGCTGCTACTACACAGCTGCCCGGCAGGGTCGCCGCTAGCATGGAAGAGCACACCTGGTGTGCCTGCCACTCCCCACAGGGCTCCGTGCTGCTCTGACGGACACCCCACCCACAGCAGCTTAGGGGACTAATCTGGTGGCTGCTCCTGGAGTGCAGGTAACCATCACAGGCTGTGGAGAAGGAAAAGGCATCCAGTAAGCAGGAAAAGCTTTCTTCTCTGAGCTCACACACCCGCAACCTGCCTACAGACACTGCTATCACCATGAAAAGGCAAAAAAAATCTGGTCCAGTCCAAGATAGTTACACCTGAGAAAGGATCAGCAGAGGCAGACCTAACCAGTCTCCCTGAAAAAGAATTCAAAATAAAAAATCATAAACATGCTAATGGAGCTGCTGAGAAATATGCAAGAGTTAAGGGATGAAGTCTGGAGGGCGATTACAGACGTCTGGAGGGAGACATACGGAGAGAGATTACAGAAGTGAAACAAACTCTGGAAGGATTTATAAGCAGAATGGATAAGATGCAAGAGGCCATTGATGGAATAGAAACCAGAGAACAGGAATGCATAGAAGCTGATGCAGAGAGAGATAAAAGGATCTCCAGGAATGAAACAATATTAAGAGAACTGTGTGACCAATCCAAAAGGAACAATATCTGCATTATAGGGGTACCAGAGGAAGAAGAGAGAGAAGAAATAACTGCTGAGACCTTCCCCAATAGTTGCTCAGACTACGGAGGCACACAGAAATCCCAAGAGATGGGATCCAAAGAGGACAACACCAAGACACATAATAATTAAAATGGCAAAGATTAAGGACAAAGACAGAGTATTAAAGGCAGCCAGACAGAGTAAAAATGTCACCTACAAAGGAAAACCCATCAGGCTATCATAAGACTTCTCAACAGAAACCTTACAGGCCAGAAGAGAAGGGCATGATATATTAATGCAATGAAACAGAACGGCCTTGAACCAAGGATACTGTATCCAGCACGATTATCATTTAAATATGAAGGAGAGATTAAACAATTCCCAGACAAGCAAAAGTTAAGGGAATTTGCCTCCCACAAACCACCTCTACAGGGTATCTTAGAGAGATATCTAGATGGGAGCACTCCTAAAAAGAGCACAGAACAAAACACCCAACATATGAAGAATGGAGGAGGAGGAAAAAGAAGGGAAAGAAATAATCATCAGACTGTGTTTACAACAGCTCAATAAGCGAGTGCAGTCAGACAGTAAGGTAGTAAACAAGCTAACCTTGAAACTTTGATAACCACAAATCTAAAGTCTGCAATGGCAATAAGTACATATCTTTCAATAATCAACCTAATGTAAATGGACTGAATACACCAATCAAAAGACACATAGTAACAGAATGGATAAAAAAGCAAGATCCATCTATATGCTGCTTACAAGAGACTCACCTCAAACCCAATGATATGCACAGATTAAAAGTCAAGGGATGGGAAAAGATATTTCATGCAAACAACAGAGAGAGAAAAGCAAGTGTTGCAATACTAGTATCAGACAAAATAGACTTCAAAATAAAGAAAGTAACAAGAGATAAAGAAGGACATTACATAATGATAAAGGGCTCAGTCCAACAAGAGGATATAACCATTATAAACATATATGCACCTAATACAGGAGCACCAATATATGTGAAACAAATACTATCAGAATTAAAGGAGGAAATAGAATGCAATGCATTCATTTTGGGAGACTTTAACACACCACCCACTCCAAAGGACAGATCCACCAGACAGAAAATAAGTAAGGACAGAGAGGCACTGAACAACAAGCTAGAACAGATGGACCTAATAGACACGTATAGAACTCTACATCCAAAAACAACAGTCTGTGAGTCTGTTGCTGTTTTGTTCCTTCTTCTCAAGTGCACATGGAACATCCTCCAGAATAGACCACATACTATGTCACAAAAAGAACCTCAGTAAATTCCAAAAGATTGAAACCCTACCAACCAACATATCAGACCACAAAGGTATAAAACTAGTAATAAATTGTACAAAGAAAGCACAAAGGCTCACAAACATATGGAGGCTTAACAACATGCTCCTAAATAATCAATGGATCAATGACCAAATTAAAATGGAGATCCGGCAATATATGGAAACAAATGACAGCAATAACACAAAGCCTCAACTTCTGTGGGATGCAGCAAAAGCAGTCTTAAGAGGAAAGTATATAACAATCCAGGCATATTTAAAGAAGGAAGAACAATCCCAAATGAATAGTCTAATGTCATAATTATCGAAATTTGAAAAAGAAGAACAAATGAGGCCTAAGGTCAGCAGATGGAAGGACATAATAAAGATCTGAGAAGAAATAAATAAAATTGAGTAGAGTAAAACAATAAAAAAAATCAATGAAACCAAGAGCTGGTTCTTCGAGAAAATAAACAAAATAGGTAAACTTCTAGCCAGACTTATTTAGAGAAAAAGAGAGTTAACACACATCAACAGAATCAGAAACATGAAAAGAAAAATCATGATGGACCCCACAGAAATAAGAAGAATTATTAGAGAATACTATGAAAACCTATATGCTAACAAGCTGGAAAACCTAGGAGAAATGGACAACTTCCTAGAAAAGTACAGCCTTCTAAGACTGACCCAGAAAGAAACAGAAAATCTAAACAGACCAATTACCAGCAACAAAATTGAATTGGTAATCAAAAAACTACCCAAGAACAAAACCCCCGGGCCAGATCGATTTACCTCAGAATTTTATCAGACATACAGAGAAGACATAAAACCCATTCTCCTTAAAGTTTTCCAAAAAATAGAAGAGGAGAAAATACTCCCAAACTCATTCTATGAAGCCAACATCACCCTAATACCAAAACCAGGCAAAGACACCAGCAAAAAAGAAAATTACAGACCAATATCCCTGATGAACGTAGATGCAAAAATACTCAACAAAATATTAGCAAATCAAAAATACATCCAGAGGATCATACACCATGAACAAGTGGGATTCATCCCAGGGATGCAAGGATGGTACAACATTAGAAAATCCATCAACATCGTCCACCACATAAACAAAAAGAAGGATAAAAACCACATGATCATCTCCACAGATGCTGAAAAAGCATTCGACAAAATTCAACATCCATTCATGATAAAAACTCAACAAAATGGGCATAGAGGGCAAGTACCTCAACATAATAAAGGCCATATATGTTAAACCCACAGATAACATCATACTGAACAGCGAGAGTCTCAAACCTTTTCCTCTGAGATCGGGAACAAGACAGGGATGGTCACTCTTCCCACTGTTATTCAACGTGGGACTGGAGGTCCTAGCCATGGCAATCAGATAAAACAAAGAAATACAAGGAATCCAGATTGGTAAAGAAGAAGTCAAAGTGTCCCTATTTGCAGATGACGTGATATTGTACATAAAAAACCCCAAAGACTCCACTCCAAAACTACTAGAACTAATATCAGAATTCAGCAAAGTAGCAGGATACAAAATTAACACACAGAAATCTGTGGCTTTCCTATATACTAACAATGAACTAATAGAAGTAGAATTCAGGAAAACAATTCCATTCACAATAGCATCCAAAAGAATAAAATACCTAGAAATAAACCTAACCAAGGAAGTGGAAGACCTATACCCTGAAAACTACATGACACTCTTATGAGAAATTAAAGAGGTCACTAACAAATGGAAACTCATCCCATGCTCGTGGCTAGGAAGAATCAATATTGTCAAAATGGCCATCCTGCCCAAAGCAATATACAGATTCGATGCTATCCTATCAAACTACCAACAGCATTCTTCAGTGAACTGGAACAAATAGTTCAAAAATTCATATGGAACCGTCAAAGACCCCGAATAGCCAAAGCAGTCCTGAGAAGAAAGAATAAAATGGTGGGGATTTTGCTCCCCAACTTCAAGCTCTACTACAAAGCCACAGTAATCTAGACAATTTGGTACTGGCACAAGAACAGAGCCACAGACCAGTGGAACGAAATAGAGACTCCAGACATTAACCGAAACATATATGGCCAATTAATATATGATAAAGGAGCCATGGACATACAATGGGGAAATGACAGTCTCTTCAACAGATGGTGCTGGCAAAACTGAACAGCTACATGTAAGAGAATGAAACTGGATCACTGTCTAACCCCATATACAAAAGTAAACACCAAATGGATCAAAGACCTGAATGGAAGTCATGACAAAATAAAACTCTTAGAAAAAAACATAGGCAACAATCTCATGGACATAAACATGAGTGACTTCTTCATGAACATATCTCCCTGGGCAAGAGAAACAAAGGCCAAATTGAACAAGTGGGACTATATTGAGCTAAAAAGCTTTTGTACAGCAAAGGTCACCATCAATAGAACAAAAAGGTATCCTACAGTATGGGAGAACATATTCATAAATGACAGATCCGATAAAGGATTGACATCCAAAATATATAAAGAGCTCCTATGCCTCAACAAACAAAAAGCAAATAATCCATTTAAAAAATGGGCAGAGGAGCTAAATAGACAGTTCTCTAAAGAAGAAAATCAGATGGCCAACAGACACATGAAAAGATGCTCCACATCGCTTGTCATCAGAGAAATGCAAATTAAAACCACAATGAGATATCACCTCACACCAGTAAGGATCGCCATCATCGAAAAGACAACAACAAATGTTGGCGAGGTTGTGGAGAAAGGGGAACCCTCCTGCACTGCTGGTGGGAATGTAAACTAGTTCAACCATTGTGGAAAGCAGTATGGAGATTCCTCAAAATGCTCAAAATAGAAATACCATTTGACCCAGAAATTCCACTTCTAGGAATTCACCCTAAGAATGCAGCACTCCAGTTTGAAAAAAACACATGCACCCCTATGTTTATTGCTGCACTGTTTACAATAGCCAAGATATGGCAGCAACCTAAATGTCTGTCAGTAGATGAATGGATAAAGAAGATGTGGTACATATACACAATGGAATATTACACAGCCATAAGAAAAAAACAGATCCTATCATTTGCAACAACATGGATGGGGCTAGAGAGTATTATGCTCAGTGAAATAAGCCAGGCGGAGAAGGACAAGTACCAAATGATTTCATTCATATGTGGAGTGTAAAAACAAAGGAAAACTGAAGTAACAAAACAGCAGCAGAATCACAAAACCCAAGAATGTACTAATAATTACCAAAGGGAAAGGGACTGGAGACGATGGGTGGGAAGGGAGGGATAAGGGCTGGGAAAAAGAAAGAGGGCATTACGATTAGCATGTATAGTGCGTGGGGGGCACGGGGAGGGCTGTGCAACACAGAGAAGACAAGTAGTGATTTTACAGCATCTTACTATGCAGATGGACAGTGACTGTGAAGGGCTATGTGGGGGGGACTTGGTGAAGGGGGTAACCTAGTAAACATAATGTTCTTTCTGTTTTTGTATATTAATGATCCAAAATAAAAAAAAATAGGAAATGACCCTGACTCTAAAGCAGCCTAACAAATCTTTCCCTCCCCCCCCCAAAAAAGATAAAAGCTCTACATTGTCTTAATGGGATTGACATGTAGAGTGTAACCAAACTCTCAGGCTTGAGATGCTTTAAGAAAGATTTCGCATAAGTTATGAGTACTTTGATACCTTTCAACTTTGAAAAATATTTTAAGTCATGCCCACAATTTGATGTATATTGGCATAACTGTGATACCAATATAAATCAAAGAAAGGCTGGTATATTGAAGTTTATGATTGTTCATATGACAGTGACCAGGAGCCCTGCAGCTAGTCCATACCTCCTTATGGTTCCACTCCACGTATGAATACTAACCATGACACATCACGTTGATGGAAGGTTAGGTTATAATCACAGTGAAATATTAAAAATTGTAGGACAAATTTCAATTTTACTTTAATACAATATATTTCTTGTAGTTGATGTGTCTAAATTTCCATGGGACATTTGCACTCACATATTCTCACTCTCACCCCCTTTTAGATTAGACACACAACACCCTGAAGAAATGGATGTCAGCAGAGATGAGGAGGAGTTCCGTGCTGTAAACCATGCAGAGAAAACTCTCCATAAAATAGAGAACTACTGGAAAGAGAAAAAACTGTGTGACGTGATACTCATTGCTGGAAACATGCGAATCCCAGCCCATCGGTAAGTATCCGTATGCAAACAGAACATTTGTTGAGTGTAGCCAAGTATGAATAAACAAAAGCCAGTCCATTGATTACAAATTGGAACACTAAGGAAAACAAATGTTTATCTTCCTGTATTGAAAAAGAAGTAGCATATTTGCTCCACCGCCCTGTGTGATACTTAGAAGAGTTAAGCTAGGGAGAAATTGATGAAGGAAAACAGCACAAACCCTCTAAAAGAAAATCAACTCAGTTTACCTTTCTAATTTCATAACACTTTAATGAACTGTGAAAGATTTTTGCTGAAAACAGACTTACCAGTGTTACAAACCTACTGTCTGCATTTCATGCTTCTCAGTGAAATTATGGACTAATTTAAGTTCCTATGAAATATTCCTATTTCCAGGTTGGTTCTTATGGCAATGTCCGATTTTTTTGCTGTGATGTTTACTATCAATATGCGTGAAGCCATTCAAGAAGAGGTCAAGGTGGAAGGAATTGATCCTAATTCACTTAATTCCTTAGTTCAGTATGCTTACACAGGTAAGTGCTTGGTATGTATTAGCTGATACAGTCCTCACAATAACCCTGCATCATATAACCCACAGTCCTATTATTTCTACTCTACCAGTGAGAAAACTGAAGGATAGACCAGTTAAGTAACTATCCTAAGGTAGTAAGGGGAAGGATCAGGATTTAAACTCAGTAGTATAAGAGAGAAAGAGGTAAATAATATGCAATAAAAACTTTTGACTGTGAGAGAATAGAGCTCTTTTAACACAGTGATACAAGAATATGTCTCTCTCATGGTGTGCGTACATTCTCATTGGTAAAACTTAGAAGGGAAGTGGAATATACCAATTCTATATTAGATTTTTAGTCAGTCTCTTTCTTGGAAATAATGATATTTACCCATATTTACCCAAACTATAAAACAAAGGTACCCAAGATGAGTTGGGAGCCAACAAGTATTTCTTTGTTCATTCAATCATGCCAATTTTATTGAGGAATATTTGACAAGTAAAATTGTACATACTTAAAAGTATAAAATGTAATGATTTGATATGCATGTACTTTGTGGAAACTTTACCAAAATTTTGAAAATTAATGGTTGGCAAATAGTTAACTCCTTTCCATGGTGATATATGATTAAGCTATACTCTCAAACAATTTTCAAATATACAATAACCAGTACCATGTTGTTATATGTAGACATCACACTGTACATTATTTTATATATATACATATATATTTTTTTTATTGAGGTATTATTGATACACACTCTTAGGAAGGTTTCACATAAGAAAACAATGTGGTTACTTTATTTAACCGTGTTACCATGTCCCTCCCCCATATCCCTTTGGAGTCCACTGCCCAACAGTATAGTAAGATGCCACAGAGTCACCATTTGCCTTCTCGTTGCTACACTGTCTTCCCCCTGATCCCTCCCACACCATAATGTGCCACACATTATGCCCCTCAATCTCCTTCTCCCTCCTGCCCCCACCCATCCTTCCCCACCCCTCTCCTTTGGTAACCGCCAGTCACTTCTTGGAGTCTGTGAGTCTGTTGCTGTTTTGTTCCTTCGGTTTTGCTTCATTTTTATACTCCACAAATGAGGGAAATCGTTTGGTATTTGTCTTTCTCCGCCTGACTTATTTCACTGAGCATAATATCCTCCAGCTCCATCCATATTGTCACAAATGGTAGGATTTGTTTCTTTCTGATGGCTGCATAGTATTCCATTGTGTATATGTACCACTTCTTCTTTATCCATTCATCTACTGATGGACACTTAGGTTACTTCCATATCTTGGCTATTGTAAATAGTGCTGCAATAAACATAGGGGCACATATGTCTTTTTGAATCTGAGAAATTATATTCTTTGGATAAATTCCTGGGAGTCGAATTTCTGAGTCAAATGATATTCTCTATTTTTAGGTTTTTGAGGACCCTCCATATTGCTTTCCACAATGGATGAACTGGCTTACATTCCCACCAGCAGTGCAGGATGGTGTCCCTTTCTCCACATCCTCGCCAGCATTTGTTGTTCTTAGTCTTTTCAATACTGGCCATTCTAACTGGTGTGAGGTGATATCTCATTGTGATTTTTATTTACATTTTCCACATAATTAGTGATATGGAGCATCTTTCCCATGTCACGATGTACATCAGATCCTCAGAACTTATTGTCCTTGTAACTGAGTTTGTACCCTTTGACCTATATATTTTTGTTCTCCCCTCCCAGCCTCTGGCAACTACCAATCTACTTGTTTCTATAAAATCAGCACTTTTTAAAAGCTTCCACATATAAGTGATATCATACATGATTTGTCCAAATATTTCTGGCTTATTTTACTTAGCATAATGTTCTCCAGGTTCTATCCATGTAGCCACAAATGCTAGGATTTCTATCTTTCTCATGACCGAATAATATTCTATGGTGTATGTACACCATACACACACAATATATATATACACATATATACACACCACAGTTTCTTTATCCATTCATCTGTCAAAGGACATTTAGCTTCCATATCTTGGCTATGGTGAGTAACACGGGAATAAACACAGAGTACAAATATCTCTTGAAGATTCTGATTTCATTTCCTTTGCATATATACCCAGGAATGGGATTGCTGGATCATGAGTTAGTTCTATTTTTTAAAATTTATTCAGGAACCTCCGTACTGTGTTCCATAATGGTTGTGCCACTTTACATTCCCACCAACTGTACAAGGGTTCCCTTTTCTCCAAAGCTTCACCAACATTGGTTATCTCTTGTCTTTTTGACTAATAGCCATCGTAACAGGTGTGAGAGGATATCTCATGGGTTTGATTTGCATTTCCCTGATGATTAGTGATGCCCTGTACCTTTTCATGTACCTACTGGATCATTTGTATGTCTTCTTTGGAAAATGTCCATTCAGTTTCTTTGTCCTTTTTTTATTCAATTATTTTCTTTTCTGCTATTGAGTTGTATGAGTCCTTAATACATTTTGAATATTAACCAGTTATCAGATATATAATTTGGAAATTTTTCTCTCATTCTATAGGTCATCTTTTCAATTTATTTTTATTTCCTGTGTTGTGAAAAAGCCCTTTAGTTTAATGTCATCTCACTTGTTTATTTTACTTTTGGATGTCTGTATTTTGGTGGCTTATTCAAGAAAGCATTCCAAGATTAAGGAGTTTGTTTTTTTTGCTGTTCACTTATAGGAGTTTTATGGTTTCATTCATTAAGCAATAAATATTCTTAATAACCAGGCCAAGTCTCAATGTCAATGGCAGGTGAATCTTTAGATCTGAATCTAAGAATAGTTCATAATTCTCTGGGTCTCATAAGATATGGGCAGGGCTCTCCCTTCAAAATCCAGGACAAGAACAATACAGAAAAGTGTGCTGATGGACAGGATTTGTTTACAACATATTTTAGAGGGTGAACCAAATATAGATCAACTCGCAGTATGTATTACTCTTTTTTTATGGTTATGCAACCATACAGAATCTATATGGAGGAATTTTAAAAGGTAAATTTACAAAGGAAGAGTTTATAATTTATATAATCTAAATGAAATATCACACATTGTAACTTACCTATATTGCTTGGCCAAAACAAACAGGAATATAACTTACCAAAATAAAATAACATTTGCAATAATTCATCAATAGTGCTTGTTCCAAAAATAATATAGCATATTAATGCACAGGAAATACCTTAAATAGTTATTTAATATGTAAATAAATATGTGTTTATTGCAGTATATCAGTATACAGGAAATAGCTTAAATAGCTCTCATCTCCTTTTTAAAAGTCCTTTACAGATAGTCTTTACCTATATTATTAAACAGAACCTGCTTTTCATACCTTCAAATGTAACCATATAAGCAATTGTTTATTTGTAGACTCTGGGCAACGTTTTCTTTCTTTTGAGACAGTCTAGGTGTCAATTATGGGCAAAATATTTATGAAACATCATCCTTATCAGCTAATAAATGGAGACTTTAAAAAACAGACATATAACCTCAATGATCTTATTTACCAAGATGTTTTTCCACACAAATGACAGCTACCTCTTTGGCCAATTGTATGATTCTTGTATAATATTATATAATGCCCCTTGAGTCATGATATAGACATGTGTTTAAATAATGTGTAGTGCAGGTTTAAGATGGTAAAGAAATAACAATTTGCTCTTTGTAATGATAGTATTCACTGTTCATTTGTTACAGTTGTTTTTGATAATCTAGACTGGCTCCCTTCATCCATCTTATTAATGTTTATACAGATTCCCTTGCACATGGTGGCTTAAAAAGTTATTTCCTGAGTGGTTGTTGTACATTACAAAAGACAGCACTGCTAATGAGAGAATTGAAAAATTTCTAGTTAGCATATTTGTGCCTTATTTCATGGGACATATAATCATTATTTTTTCAAAACATCTAGGTGTTCTCCAATTGAAAGAAGATACTATTGAAAATTTGCTGGGTGCAGCTTGTTTTCTGCAGCTGACTGAAGTCATTGAAGTCTGCTCCAATTTTCTTATAAAGCAGCTCCATCCTTCAAACTGCTTAGGGATTCTGTCATTTGGAGATGCCCAGGGCTGCACAGAGCTCCTGAGATTGGCACATAAGTACACAATGGTAAAACTAACTGCTTCAAATTAACTTATATTAACACAATACCTAACTTATTGATTTGTTTACTGGTATACATATATGTGTGTATATATGTTTATATATTTGTGTGTGTGTGTACTTGCACATATATGAATATATATATATATATAAAAGCTTTCCAAAGTAAAGATTATAATGTTGGGATAAAATAAAAAGCAGCATGAACATATAATTTGAAAATGACTTGCACCTAATGGATAGCATATAAAAGTATTTGTATGGCTGAGCTGTACTCAAACAAGTTTCTCATTTTTGAAATTAAAAAGTTTTAGTTAAATGTCAAAGCGTGGAGAAATGGAAATTCTGCCAAAAATTCTACCAAACATATTTCAAGTAGAATCCACAGTATTAGGAAAATAAAGTTTCCCTGATGTTTGTATACTATTAGGACTTATATGTATAAAATCACACAAATTATGATTTCTAATGAAAGTTAAATGTACAATAAGGGAAAACAAATATTAATGGGCCAATATTAACTGGAAGAACTTGAGAACTTAACAACATTAGTAAATCAACCAATTCTATTGAATGGACTTCTTATGTCCTAGTGAAAACATGTATTTGGTTAAAAACAATTTTCAGTTCAAACGTCGAACTAACTTAAGATCTTTATCAATTCTATTAGTAGAATTGTAATAAATGAACATGTTTGTATGTGTTAATTCTTTGAAAGTTGCATGGAACAAGGCTACGTTTATTCAGTCAGATGGCAGTGACATGAAATACAGATTTTTGTAGGGGAGGCAAGAAAAAGTAGAAAAGAAGATATTAAATGACCAGTAATGCTAATTCCCTGATACAAGAAGAAAATGAATGTTTTAACTTCTGAAGGAGGGACCAACACAAGAGATGGATCTTTCTGTGCAAGCCAGTCAAAAGATAAAGATTCCAAGCTAAGAAAATTGCTAGTTATTTAAAAATTCAAAAATAAAATGCAAGTATATAAAAGAAAACAATAGAAAATTACACATAAACAGAAATAAATAAAATTAACATTACAGGTTTAGGTTTGAGGTACATTTAAATTAAGATTGTTTTCTAGAGTTTTTATGAGACCATCAAAATGTTTAAATTTCTAGTACTTGAGGTCTCAAAAAATTTCTTCTAAACTTTCTTCTTTCTTCTTCCCAGCCCTGGTTATTGTTCAGAATTTGAAGTGTTCAAACATATTCCTGAATATGTGGAGAGCCATATTATAGTGGATTGGCATTTTTAACATCTTTTAATTATGTTATGTATATTCCTATATCCTAAATACAGATGCCATATAATCTATAGGAACACCAATTATATAATTCAAAGGTTAATCCTACACAAAAACTGAACATGAAAACGTCTCTGTTAAATTACCTAAATTCTTGAACTAAGTATTAACAGTTTCGTGTCTGGTATTTTACTCTTGCAGACAAAATATATTCTGATAAACAGCCTGAATTATTTTCGTTGCTCAAAATGAACTTGTCTTCCTTTTCGTATTATGTGACTGAAACTGAGTGTTAGTGCAGGATGTGCATCAAAACACAATACTGTGGTCTCCTTAAATACTCCTTCTTCAGTTATTTCAGTAAAATAGTTAAAGTTCTTCCTGTAATAATGCCTTTGTAATACGCTATTGACAGGATACTATGCAAATAAGTTTAATGTCTTAGAATAATGTTAAACTCCAAGAATTTATTACAGTCCCTTGATTTTGTAAAGTGAGTAAACAGATTGCCCTCCCTAATGTGAGAGAGTTTCATCCAGAAACACCCTCATAGACACACTCAAAATAATATTTCGACAAAAGTCTGGACACTCCACTGCTCAAGGTGAGACATAAAATTAAGCATCATAATCATATAATCAGTACCCGGCATCAGTGAAACCTTGAGCAAGTGTGCTATATTCATTTAATAAGTTTTACAACAGTGTCTAAGTGTGGACAAAAAAATGAATATGGAACCAAAGGCACAAAAGAAGACTCTAAGGATGGTGCACGGAGGAGAGTGTTTGCCTTGAAATTAGGAGCAAAATAATTCTAATATAAGGTGATTTAGAATTAATCTTGACTCACTAAATATTTCTCTACAGTACTGGGTATGGCAGTGCCATACATACATACTTTAGACCAACACAGTTATTTTTTATTTAGATTAATTCACTGTATTGCCAAACAATTTTCAACAGTCTCATTAGGCAAGCCTTCTGAAGCCATAATCAATTCTATCAAAAAATGTAATTTCTGGTTGTATTTCTTTAATTGTTTGTTTATTTGTCTGTTTAATTTGTCTGTTTTATTTGTCTGTCTGTATTTGTTTAATTGTTTGTTTATTTGTCTGTTTGTTTGTCATATTAATTTGTTTAATATGACCCACATGTAAAACATTTTAATCATTTCTTAGCTTTCTCTAATGCATGGCAACATCTGACAGACTGTACTACGGTCCATACTGGCCACCTCCCTTCCTTTCTCCTTCTCTCCCTACCTCCTGCCATCGCATGTATTTTCTCTTTTCCTTTTCTTTCATTAGAGAGTGGACAGGAAGGAAAAGGAAGTATGGAGGCTTCTGTAGTATTATTAGCACTATACTATTCAGAGTGTACATATAGTACCAGTAATGGACAAGCACAAATTTTGGAGTGCTTTATCTTTTTCTTAACCCTTTCACAAAAACTATGTCACTTATGAAAAGCAGTTTCAGATTCAGACAAAATGAAGTAGACCTGAAGGCTTAGGTCTGAATCCATACTTGCCATTTGTTGCATGAGAGATCAAACAGTTCACGTAGCCTGTTTTCTCCTCAGAAAAATTCCACCTTCCTCAAGATCCCATTGCTGACGACAGTGTTCATGACAGAAACCAGTAAAGTGTGAAATACTGTACAAATGTGATGTACTACTAGTTGTAGGAACATTTCTAGTTCTACTCTTTTGCTATAGGTGAGAGGGTTTTCCTCTGGGGACATCTGCTACAGTAAGATCATCAGGTCTTTCTCAGTCATTCGCTTCAGTCACAAAAGGGCTCTTGGTTTAAACAAGCAAGTTAACTCAGGTTTTATGGTATCAGAGCTTCCTGATGCATATATCAAACTTGATGTACTTTTCTATTAGGCTAACTCAGTTGCACAGTGACTAAACTCAGAGTGGAGCTGAGGGAGTGTTTTGATTTATACAGATACTCCAGTCATTCAGACGCTGTCTTTAGCTTCTTCCAGAATATCTATTTAGTGGGCAACATAAATTGCCAACTAGACATGTTTATCTCCACTTCAGAAGTATAGTTCATTGCATTGAAAAGGAGACCCTTACTGAGGAAAACATTGGAAATGATAATCGTGTTGTCACAGAAAATGTATGGCCTTATAAATCAGAAAAAATAGAGTTTTGTTTTGAGAGGTAAAAAATGAAACACAGTTGCCTGAAATTTGGACTTTACAAAATGCAAGATAATACCATGACAGAAGGAAGAATGGAGATATAATATATAAAAATGGAGAGAGTCCCACTGTCCCCCAAAAATAATTCCACAGGAGTGCCTTTTAAATGATCCTGAATCTGGAGATTGTTGTCCATTATAAAAGAAATCTTTTGTGGTTAGTAGAAGATCGTGTTTTGCCATAAGAGAAAAGAGTTTTTCATCAATTTCTTCCTCTCATCTCAGAGGAATTCAGCATGTTCTCCCCTCAAATGAACAGCCAGAGCTACCTCTCCAAGCCCTTCAACATAATACCCACCTTGAAATTTTTCAGCCTTTCATTTAAGGTTTTTGACCATAACGAACTCAACATCAGTTCTGGAGCCATAAGCTGTTGTCACCCACAACACCTGGAAAGAAAATCAACTTGGTGACTCTCTGAGTGGCCTGTAAAACAGTTAAGGTCTTTCCTTGTATTGTGTAAATATTCCTAGTGGAAGCATTTGGATCTTCAGCCTCACAACCACCCTCCCGCCTATGCGTCCTGTCCCAGGCAGTATAAATGCATATGTCTGTCTCTCCAGCCTTTTCTGAAATTTAACAAAGTGAAATGTTTTGATATTTTCATTGTGTTAAGAAGTTTCCAAAGTACAAGGTTTCAGTAGAAGACCTTTCTTTTCTAGGAACACTTCATCGAGGTAATAAAGAATGAAGAATTCCCCCTGCTTCCAGCTAATGGGATTTCCAAACTTCTAGGCAGTGATGACGTTAATGTGCCTGATGAAGAAACCATTTTCAATGCTGTCATGCAGTGGGTGGGTTACGATGTGCAGGCGAGGAAGCAAGACCTGCCAGTGCTGCTCTCTTACATCAGACTGCCCTTACTTCCACCACAGGTAGGGACATCTACCCAGGCAGAGCAAACTCTCCTTCTCAACAACCACTATGTATTAATCCATTCCCTAGCTGCCTAGTTTTATTTTATTCAGAGGATTTCTGATAATTGGAGTGTACAGGATTTTTGAACGACACATGCAGCCTTCAATTAGCAATATATATGATGAAGGCAGAGAAAAGGAATTTTTTTGAAACCCTGCCGGTAATCCCTGAACGTCAGCTTACACATCAGTTTCCGTTTCCTCTCTCACCAAAGGGCGCTTGTAACAACCAGGGAAAATGACTACGTTAACTCTGTTTTTTTCTGCCACCTTCTAGGCAAGGCGATGACAATTGGTACAGTAGCATGTCAGAGCAGACTCTAGGAAGGAGTTAGATTCTGGATAATCACTACTGACATGGGTAATTAGCTGCTGTGGTTGAAAGCATACTATAATAGTCAGATGCACTAGGCCATCATTATAATAGCATCTTCATCAGGCCTGCTGAAGGATTATCCTAAAAATGATTCTAAAAACAAACACCCTTGCATAAGATTCAGGATTGACCCATCTCATATTGAATTTTAGTATGTGATTTTTAGGGAGGGCAGAATACAGTCGCACTACATAATTCTACCATTAGTGAAAACTACACTTTTTTCTCTGCAGCAAATTGATCAATAGTAGATATCCTTTATGTACCATATATCTGACTATATTTCACAGTTCATATAGAGCCTCTAGCTAAAGTCCTGAAACATCATCCACATTGGGAGGAGGGACCTAGTGGATCAGTGGGGTCATAGACACTAAAAAATTCATTGATTTTCAACAAGTTTACTAATTAAATGTTAATATTGAAAAACAGAATGCTAATTTGCTGATGATTTCTCTACATTTTTAAAAACATTTTAGCTGTAAGATAAATTCCATGGAACTCTAGTAAGCTTGAGAATCTATTCATATGCAATGAAAAACATTGACTGTTCTCCTTGGTTAGGCAAATTATTCAAAGGGCAAGGCAATAGTCACACCAAAAAGAGAAACATTAAAATATACATGTAATCTTAGAACCAAGATTCAACATCTATGGGAGTGTATATTGATTTTATGTGCATTAATCTCATAAGAGGGTCTATACAATGTAATAGATTTTCTAAGGCAGTGCTACTCAAAATGTCCCTGGACCAGCTGCATGCCATTTTCTGGAAGCTTGTCAGGAACTCAGTTTCTGATCCCCCCACATGCATAATGAAACAATTTCTGGGGACAGCGAGAAGGAATTTGTGTTTTAACAAGTTCTCCAGATGATTCTTAGGTATGTAAGCACTTGAGATGCACTGGTGTAAAGGATCAGACCCATTGGACTCTACACTGCTCTAAGTCAATATGACATTATTTCAGCAAAGTGCTCAGTTTGGACTTCTCTTATTTTATTAGAAGGTAGGTACATTTCCAGCCCACACAACCAGTGGTACCTTGGCCTCCCACCCCTGAGCCGGCCTTAGAGCCTGCAATGTGGACTCCTGTGGACTTTTGTTGATGATGGCAGTGGTGGGTAATGGCATACAGAATACAGACTTCCCAAAACAATTTTGAAAGTGAGCTTAAGCAAATATTCTAGAAATGAAATATATGAAGAAAATGGTACTAAACCTTTGAAGAATATTTTTGGAGGAAAAGCATTTCACAGCCCAATTTTCAAACCTATTTCAGCAGTGTATGCATTAGGAAATGCCTAGGGTCTCACCAGCCAAGTAAAAATAGTTATTCATCAAAAATTATAGGTAAGGTGAGATCAGAGGTGAGATTAACCAGTGCAGAACAGGAAACTTCAGGGAAGTTTTAGGAAGTGAAATAAGCACCTTCATTACAACAGTCTGATACTCTTCTCAAGGTCCTTGTGATACTGTGGACCCCAAACTCCAAGGACAGTCCAAGAATCTAAATGATGCTTGATAAATGCTGAAACAAACTTAATTTCTCAGTTCATCTCAGGAAAAATACTATACCTAATGTTTATCCCATTCAGTTAGGGTCTTATTGTCTGTCAGGCAGTAATGGTTTGGCCAGAAAGGACTGGCCATCTACTCTTGCTGAGGTGTTGCCTTCTTGCTAACACATGCACTTCAGTGATGTACACATGTACATGCGTACAGTTAAAAAGCACTTCCTTTCAGAATACCTTACAGAGGTGATTTGATGATAAAGATGTGACACCCTGCAGGCAACGCTGTTTTATTTTCACTGGGCATGTTTGTATTCCCTCCTCTAAATCCAGCATAAAGGTGGCTGCTTGTCCAGCTACATGCAGTAGACTGGGAGGTAGATGCTTGCTTTGTGTACATACACACTGTCCTTTGCTTTGACTGCTTTAAGAAACACATTTCATGAGTGCTTTTTCACATTCACCCCTTGAGAGTGAATGTGTATGTATTCCAAAGATAAAATAATATGTCAAATCTGCAGAGATGTTTAGCTACTACATTGAGGCCTTTAGTCACTTCAAATCATCAGTGAACACAAAGTATGTCAGTAAGCAACTCAAAATATTAAATGATAGCATTCCTACATTTGAATTAGCTCGAGTTTTCGCCACAGTTCTCTAAATGAATCTGTTCTTTCTAATGGTGGGCTCCCCATTTCGTACACCATGAATTATTACTTTTCAGTTACTGGTGGATCTTGAGGAGAGCCCCGTGTTTACTGCTGATCTACAGTGCCAGAAACTCCTGATAGAAGCTATGAAGTATCATCTCTTACCTGAGAGAAAACACATGCTGCAAAGCCCTCGGACCAAGCCTAGAATATCGACTTTGGGGGCGCTTTATGCTGTGGGATGCAAGGACACTATAAGAGGTAGCAGGAACAAGCTAATTGAAAGTATCATTTTAAAGAGAGGATATATTCTCAACACCCTCAGAATTATGAGGGTGGTATTAAAGCCATATTTAAATATTGGCATCTAAAGCTAATTTTAGGCTTCTTTATGTAATTTTGTGACGTTTTTTCTTATCTTATGGGATATAACCCTTTTATTAGTGTTGGCTAAACTCGGAACAGGTACTTTTGTGGCAGCACTTTTTAAATACGAGCATTTTCCCTGCAGTATAATATTTCTTCAAGGAAAACTTATTTAAGGCTTATCATAAATGGAAGGGACAAGGTCCTCCAAATTTGCTTTTTGTCGGAAATAGAAGAATGGCCTCTAACTCCTTGATGTCAGTTTCCTGTTAGGTACTCAAAGGCCAGGTACAAAGAATCTTGAAGTAAGGATGATAAGATCAGCAGTTTAAACCTGGAATAAAGTAATGGTTTTACATATGAATTTTATTAAAGGTAATAAGGAAATGTTTCTGAAGCCATCATCTTTACTTTGAACTCTTCTTAGAACCTATTTGTCTGTAGTTCTGCCCTTTTTACATATAAGTCAGTAGACCTGTGTTTGCCAAAACAGTGGGTTGAGGATTTTATAATTAAGAGTTGACTGTTCAGGAAATAAAATCCACCTACTTGAAACTCGCCAAATCATATTTACAAATTTCATTGGACGCCTTTCAGAAAATATTGCAAACATCAAAGTTCTGTACTACTAGAACATGATTCTTTCTTTTGATATGTCTAGTTGTAATTTTAATATGGAAATTGCAGGAAGTAATGCCAATTAATCACAAGTCTATAAAACAAGAGCTTGCAAATGTAATTATTTCCAAAGTAGTAGAGTAACCTCACAAAACTAGTATTCTTCAGAAAACAACAAATACAACGAAATCTTATAATTTATTTCACGTCTGACAACTTGTTATTTTATTGCATTTTATTGAATAGAATGAATATTAACAGCATGTTGAAAGGTGTCTTGTTTGATATTTAAATTAAAAGAGGTACTAAATAAAAAATGCAAGTACAGTCATTCTTAGTTTCTTGTTAAAAAAAGGACCTAATTTGCAACGTGAGAAGTGGAAAATGTTGTATTTGTTTGTTTGGTTTTGTGTTTGTTTTCTTTTTTTATTGTTACAGAACATGGTATTAAGTATTTACAACTCATCAGTTTCTGAAAATGAGTCAAATGTGACCTTACAGCTCCCTACTTCTATTACCACAATTTTATATGGGAGGAAGTAAGGCCATGATTTTGAGACTTTTTGCATACCGACAGCATGGAGACATAAAAGGCCCTGTGGGAAGTTGCAGACAACTAAAATAGTAAAGCTACCCTTTTTGAGTATCTGATCCTTGGCGTTTTGGAAACATCATTTCTAATCCTTACAATAAGGCTCCAAGATAGATTTATTATGTAATTTTGCAGATAAAGAAACTATAAGGTTCTTCAGTTTAGATAGCCAACCCAAGGACAAACACCTAGAAAGACTAGAAATGGAATTCTCATTCAAATCCTATGTTCCTTTTTGCTATATTGCCACTATTTTAGAAGAGAGAGAAACACCAAAAAAAAAACTGATTCCCCTCTTTGAGGGTTTTAGAATCTGCTGAAGAACCAACACGAGTTCTTAGGAACAAAAAAGGAAAAAGACCTAAGTATAGCAAAAATATTACCGAGGTAGCATTTATTTACATAAATCAGTACTACATTTTAGAATGTACCAATTTTCACTCCTTCGTAAAACTTTAAAAAGAATTTCTGCAGATGTGCCTGTGCTTAGTGTGTTGTTTCAGTTACCTTTCTTTTTAAGATACTTTTTGAACTTTCACCTTTTGATATCTTGGGAAAGTAGCACTTCCTCAGTCTTTAATTTCCTCTCTGACTCATGCAAGTAACTTGGAATTAGTGGCTAAATATAGACATCACACAAGTGGCTGGGGCTAACTATGACCCCTACCATTTAAAGTAATCATCAGAAAACTGTAAGCATGATCATGGAGTCAAAATTTGTAAATGGTCGAATGGTAAACTTTGGGCTTTTGTACCTACCATGTAATCAGTAGCTTTTCATTTATTAAAAACAATGAACTCTCAGAGATGGTATGGCAAGGGACCAATTACTCATTTTTACATCATTTTAAAAATACAGGAAATCACTAAATCAGATATAGTCAGAACTACAGGAACTATCATGTTACCAACAATACTACAAAGTTTAGCTGGTTTTGTTCCTTCTTGAATAGGTCATTAGTGAGGGATGAGTAGGGGCTTAGAAATGAATTGAAAAACAGTTTTTGCAGTGTTTTAGGGCAGAAGGTCACTTTACACAGAAAAATTTTCAAGTGGGTGTTAAGGAGAGAAATAAGTAAAACAATCCAGTTTAACTTTCCCCATCAAATATAGAGCTGTCATAGCAAGCCAGCTAGATGATTTACATTTTGATTATTTCCAACAATAGCGGAGGTGGAAAAATGGGCTGAAAAGCATCTTCAGAATTCAACACACAGAATTACCAGTCAGATATGTTCATAGATACAAATAAAAGATGTGGAGAAAATTTATCTTCCATATTTAATCTAATGCCTGGGAAAAATTAACTTGGCATGAAACACACCTCTACATCCTTTCAAAGTGTAAATCTCCCATATGCGTTGGATTAATACAGCTTTGTACAATTTCCTAATTACTTCACCATTAATATCTGTATAATCTTAATAGTGCAGCTTAACCTTCATTTCTTAATCTAAATTGGCTGTTTGGTAAATTCCACTAATTAAAAGACTTCAAAATAAAAACTTAAAATAAGAAGGATCAAGTAGGAAGACAGATTTGGGAAGATAAGAATGTGGAAGTGAAAAGATATAAAAACAGAGAAAATTGGTTGACAGAGTGAAAGCAGAGGTGAGTTTGTTTGTAGATAGTCCAGTTTTCATGGTTATCACCCAGAGATATTTAGTTTAGAAAAGATACTGTGCTAGGTGATGGTATTTGATCTCTCAGCAGTAACTCTAGTCAATATAGCAATTGCTGATCTGTCAATCAGCCTTTAGCCAAATCCACATTATCAGTGAAAGATGCAGAGATTGAAGAGTAAGGGTTAATGAGTGCCTATATAGTCACAAGATTTTATTGTGAAAATACAACGTGTTCAGACAAATACTTCCAGTGTACTGTTCACCAGAAAAGATTAAAAAGCAAAGAAAAGAAATGTTGCCACTAATCCATTTTACACACAAAAACTTTCAGAGGCAACCATAAATGTAAAATATACCCTGCTTAAATACTGACTTGATCTGACCTCCTATCATAGCATTATAATTGGCCAGTGGAGATGCTTCACATGTTAAGTGTATTTTCATAATTACTAATAGATTATATTTTCTCCATAAATCTCCCAGTAGAAAAAACAACTGAAAACTGCTTTTGTTTATTCTTATGGTTGGCTTTGTGCGATTGGGATGAAATTCCCTAAACCTATCACAAGCTCTCTTAGGTACATTTTACATTTGAATAACAATTCTTCCATTTTCCACCTTGGTTATTAGTCAGAAACTTCCCTGTTGTACAAAATCAACTTTTATTAAAATTTAGCAGCCATTGTGAATGACTGGTAAAAAGTACTGCCTGCAAAAGCGACAACTTATTATGAAGTAATGACTATTTACTATGGCAGTGGTGACAATATACTATGGTAGTAAACTTGGTATTTCAGTAATTGAATTAAAAACAAACTATTAATGCATAAAGGAGGTAATAACTCAACGTCATATTTTAATACCAACAATAATAATTTTATTCTTAATAATAATTCTCTGTGTCACCATCATGAAACTTTCTATGAATCAACACCAAAGACTCATTTAAAAGGAATTATCATTCCTACACATTAGGTCATTTGCATTTTAGATTAGCATACACACACCCCAAGCTGAATTTTTAAAAAGCACAATATAATATAATGAATGGTATAATAAAATGTATACCATATTGAATGAATAAGTAATTAAAACCGTAGTGGATGTGCAAATAAGTCAGTGATAGATTCCAAGATAATTTTTTGTGTTTGCCACCTGTGTTAGAACTGCCAGTATCATAGTGTAGCCAAAGAAACCATTATGAGCATGTAAGCCATATATATAGTAAATAAACTATTTCACTCTGACTCTTGCATTTGGATCCAGGAATGATAAAATATTCCCCTTGCCTTGCCTGCCAAGTTGGAGAATCATCTGGTCTACTTACATTACTTTGAGTTGCAATCACTGATTTTATGCTATAAATAATAGGTACATAAATAAAATGTGAATGGTGCCAATTCACATTTTCATCCATGTGTTTTTTAACTTTGTCCAATATCCCCTTTAACAGGTATCCAAACAATTGAAAAATATGACCTCAGGACCAACAGCTGGCTACATAGTAGCACCATGAGTAGCCTTAGGTTTCAGTTCGGAGTTGCAGTTATTGGTAATAAACTCTATGTCCTCGGAGGAAGGTATGGTTCAAAAACCTTAAATACTGTGGAATGTTTTGATCCAGCTAGCAAAATCTGGACTGTGATGCCTCCCATGTCAACACCGAGGCATGGCTTAGGTAAGAGCTTAGTGTTACGTAGTTTATAAAGAATGTACAGTTGTTAGTAGAGCTTTTTAAAAAGTAGTTTCTAAAGAATGTATAGTTAGTAGGGATTTTTAAAAATTAAATTCAGTTGCACATAATTGGGATTTAGCCAAACCCTTAGTCAAAATGTCTCCAACATGCTGAAAAGTTAAGCAAATGGTAAAAACCTGTCAAACACTTCTCTTGTTTCAGGTGTCGTGTTTGTCAAACCTTTCTCCCTTCTACTGGTATTTTAACAAGGCCTGCTTTAAGAAAGATAAAAACTTTTGGAAGAAATACATTGTTGAGGAATATAAAACTCCACCAGGAATTTTTTTTCTAAGCTCAGTTTAGAGGAAAGGGCACATGATGATGGAGAGACATTGCATTTCTAGATGCATGAATCATGACCCTTCCCAGAACATCAAATTGGTATTTCAGCAAAAGCCTTAGGATGCAGATCCAAGCAGGGATATTTAGGAAATTCAGAGCAGTTCTAGGTTATACTTAAGCCAGAAGTTGCCAAGAAGTTGAAGAAAGATGTAGTAAAAACGACTGAATAGTGAGGAACTTTGATTCTCCTGAATATTGGCAGAGTACATCTTTCTGCATGCTAGACTCCTTTGTTTAAAAAGAATACTTACCTTAGTAAGGCAATTAAGAACTGACTTATATACAGCTAAGAAGTGGAGACAAGGTCTGGTATTGTTTACCCCAAATTATCTAATAGATAGTCTATGCCAAATGATAGACTATATAATTATGCAGCTCAGTTGTGTCAGTGTGATTCATTGACATAGCTTAGAAAACATAACTTGTGGAGACATCAGAGCAAGTTTAAAAAATCTCATTGATATCACTTGAGAGGTAAGAGAGGTGATGAGGATATATCACTGAGAGACTAAGATGATGAAGAAGGTGGGGAAGAAAACCAATTATGTGAATTCCCAGAGCAGACAAGCAGCAGTTAGAAAGGGATTATTCATAGTATCTAAAGGAATACACTTCTGACTAAACCTCAAAAAGCCCTGTTTATTTAGTCATCCCATGGGAATCTCTTTTTTTTAATCCCTATAATAAAGAGCAGGGTTTAAAAAGACCTACCACAGATAGCCTAAAATTCTAAAACTTAGATCGAAGATTTAGTATCATTTCTCATCTACCCTATACATTCAAAACCTAGCCTTGAAATTATGCCAGAAAAAATCAGCTTGCCTTTTCTATGATATCCCTATTAGAGTGGGTCTCACTACCTCCTTTGATTTCAGTGTTACAATAGTGATACCCTTTCACGATACAGTAACTATAGCCTGAAAGTTTCCTAGGATTAGTAGACCATATTTAGTTTCATATTAAGATCAGTAAATTATTCGTGTGTACACAAAACCATTTAAGAAACAAAAAACTAATTTTTAGCCCATCAGTTGTTTGCAGAATGAAACAGCATCCCTTATCTGTGGTGTATCATGCTATTTTTATCCTTTAAGGTGTAGCCACACTTGAAGGACTAATGTATGCTGTTGGTGGTCATGATGGGTCGAATTATCTAAATACTGTTGAAAGATGGGACTCTGAGGGATGTCAGTGGACTTATGTGGCCAGTATGTCAACTCCTAGAAGCTCAGCTGGCGTTGTTGCATTAAATGGCAAGTGAGTAAAACCAAACCTGAATGGGCTTTGCTCCCAGGTCATGTGATACAGCACTTCCTTGATGTGCTCCATCAGTGAGTAAGCATTCCCAGTGACCAGGACATCCTAGTTATCAGTCATAAAAGGCCTTTGTTGCAACCCTCCCTTCACTATGACAGAAAACATTTCTCCAAATGAGCATTTAAATTACATATTCTGTAGTCCCTTGCCACTCAAGTGGCATCCTGGGACCAGCAGCATTACCATTACCTGAGATCTATTTAGATATGGTGGTTTGATATCTTGCTCTGGGTGATGGTTACGTGAGCGTATACACGTGTCAAAGTTCATCAAGCTATACACGAAGATTTGTGCGTTTCATATTATGTTCCTCTATAAAAATTCACGAAAAAAAAGAAATGCTGAATCCTAGTTCCAACCTAAATACAACTTCTGAAACAGAATCAGTATTTTATCAATATCCTCAAGTGACTTGTGTGCGCAGTAAACTTGAAAAGCACTTTTGTAGGCAAAACAGTTTCAATTTTGCCCTCAAGAGCCTACCACTTTTTACATTATGACTTACTTTTTTAGAATCAAAACTTTGGTCTCTCTAATACAGAAGTCTTTTTGTTCTTTACTACTCACTCTCTCCTGAGAGTACAGGATTTCCAACTCTAGAATTCCATCTAGTACCGTCTTTCTGAATCTTTCCCTCTTGTGATCACTTGCCTATAAGAGAAAGCTAATATATTAAAGTCCTGTGGTGTTAGAGGTTGCAAAGAGCCTGAATGGTTACTTCTTTCAAGTAATTATGTGCTTTCTGACAAGGGACCTTTGGAGACAACGGCTAGCGTATAGGAAGCACTTGAATGATAAGAATTTCAGACACCACAATATATCAGTGACAGGAGATAGTCTTCTGTGTCCATATTTTCTATGTATAAAGCCAGGTCTTTGTCATATAAATGGTCTCAGTAGAAATTTCAACACAGATGTTTTTTAGCACCTGTGTATGAAGTAGGAAATGTCTGACCATGTCTTAGAGCTTAAAAGACTCCTACCCGTGATTATCTCTGGTCTGACCTGAATGATATCAGGGGACTCAGTAACCATCTCCTACCTATTGCAGAATAGGCTTAAAGCATTAAATTTGACTAAGTAAATGTTTTGCTCACTCACAAAACAAATGGGCTCCTAATGAGCATAAAGTATATATATATATATAGTTATAGACATATATATAAAGTATATATATATATAGTTATAGACATCTGTTTTAGTAGATGTTTATCTTCTTTATTGATGTAGGATGCAATTTAAGTCAGATTTACAATGCTGCTCAGCAAAATAATTGGCATTGTAAAGTTTATCAGAGAGATCTCCTTGACAATACATCTCCCTAGGAAAAATCCCAGTTTCTTGGTTCTATCCTATTCCCTTAGATGTTTTAGTTATTGCTTTGTTACTGACAGTTTTTTAATATTAAACAAAGCAGTTCATAAAGACAATATGGATTCCACTGCTAGGCATTTGAATCTAGCTAAAATTATAAGGTTCCTAGAGTTGGTCTTTGGCAACACCTACCTTTTTGTTATTTTCCAGCTTTATTAAACCATAATTGACAAACGCTGTCAATGCTTTTGATATGTCCCTTCTTTCTCTGTATTTCATTTCCCATGGAATCCTTTAATCTACCACATCAAAGTAACTTTCACAAAAATTATAAAGGAGAGAGGCTTGGATTAAGTTTGACCTTAGCATGTGCCTTCAAATAAGTATGCATTCACAGAGTCAGTCGATCCCAGAGAAGAATATATATTCAGAAACTTTAAATGCTTTGTGCAAGGTTCTTTCACTTTCATTCTATTCACAAATTGGAAATATAATCTCCCTCTCTGTATGTGTATATACATACACACACTTGTGTCATTTTTCTAGGCTATATGCTGTTGGTGGATGTGATGAATGTTCCTGCCTCAAATCAGTGGAATACTTTAACCCACACACTAACAAATGGAGTCTGTGTGCTTCAATGTCTGAAAGACGTGGACTTGTGGGAGCTGCAACATACAATGGATTTTTATATGTTGTTGGGGGCCATGATTTCTCTACTTCTGACCAATGCACAGGCATTTCTAACCGTGTGGAATGGTAAAATGTTTCTATTTACCTATACATTTATTTATTTGTTGTTTTTCTTTTTGTCAGAAGTAGGAAAGATTTTCAGGCTACCAGAAAGATTTTTACGCTTCCAAAAAAGTGTTAATCCTTTCAGGGAACTAAACCTTTGTAAAATTGCACACCTAACTCCTGTGCTCAAAATATTTTGAAGAAATCTTCCTTAAGCCTTTCAGATCCGTCATTAAGAAATATATTAAAAGAATACACTGCTTTCTTTGATAGTCAACTTTTAAAATAATGTGACAGAAGGGATGTAATAATAAATAAATTTTACACCCAGCTGTATCACTCAAACCATTCACCAGCTCAATTAAAAATAACTATTGTTTCAAAAATCAAATCAATCTTCAAAAGATGAAGACTTACCACCACAAAATATACAGAAAGTATTCCCAAAGAGAGGTATTATGTTCTGAACTATGACTCTATTGTGTTAACTATTTCATTTTCCAAGGGTAACTTTTTTGAATGAGAAACACTTATTTGTGTGACATGTTTAAAATAAGTCAATCCTATGACTTTGCAGTTATACTATTCGTGCTCCTTTTCAAGATAGAAAAATATTCAAATATAATAGTTAAATGATATTAACAAAGAACAAATGAGAAATTTATAGTCAGTAAGGTTATCAAAATTCAATAGACAAAGATCAGTGTGGGATGGTGTCCTCATGGGAAATTCATGCAAGATGTGAAATTTGTAATTCGTATGTATACAAACAAATTGAGGGAATTTCAGGGAGAGGAAAAAGCACAATCAATACTGTGGAAGTAAAGGAGAAAGGTTTGTAGATAAGAGCAGAGATTTTAGGTTGAAATGTCATTTGGAACTTCAAGTAGGCAAACCTAGGGAGATAGATCCACACTAAGCAGTGTAATCAAACTGTTGAACATCAAAAACAGAGACAGTCTTGAAAACAGCATGAGAAAAACAATTTGTGACTGAGAAGAAGGGGTTGGTGCAGTATGAAGAAAACCAACTGATAGAGCCTGGAGAAAAGCCAATTCTTAAGAACACTAAGAAATTGTTATTTTCCAATAATGAATTATACCAATCAAGGGAAGTCTAAGTTCAAATCCCAGGACTACTGTTTACAAGATATGTGAACTTGATCCTGTTACTTTATATCTCTAGACATCAGTATCTTCATGTGAAAAATGGGAATATGTATAGTTTCAACCTCCCTGGGTACAAGATAATCAATGTTACTGTACTTAGTACATTTCCTGGCACCCATTAAGTACTCAGTAGAAGTTAGCTCATGATACTGTTTTCACATGTATTATTTTTGTAAACAGTATTATTCTTATGACTACCATTATCCCCTTATTAGCATTTTCCTTCAAAAAACCCTGACAAAATGGCTAGTGCTAAAGTATAATTTTCAAAAAGTTATGACTTTCACACAAATATAATTACACGTGTCAAGGATTTTATGTGATTAATTAAGGAAGCAAGCCCGTAAGATGCTAAAACCAGTTCAAAGAGTCTTTGAAGAAAAGGTATATAGATAATTTAGGAATTCTGAAAAAAAAATTGTTAATAGATGCAAAAGTAGGTAATATCCTATAGGGAATGAAATGTAATCTTTGAGCGTCATCATTTCTACGTGGTGGAGTTTAATTCTGTGTCTGGCAAAATTCATTTGATTGTTATGTACAAGAATCACAAGAAAACTCAGTTTTCTACAAGTTCATCTCTATATCTACAGAGTTGTAAAACAGCTTTGTCAATAGAAATTCAATCAAAGGTGCATATTCCGTGGAATCAGACAATCCTTATTTCCATGACTTAAACAATCTTTCTTTTTCTTTTTTTAATTAAGGTATTATTGATACACAATCTCCTGAAGGTTTCACATGAGCAACATTGTGGTTTCAACATTCACCCATATTTTCAAGTCCCCCCCACACCACACGGCAATCAGTTAGACAATTTTTCTAAGACTGTTCTCACTAAAAAATTGTTGGCCTACCGAGTACCTTGGGAGTCTCATCCAGTTATTTAAGATAATCATATAAATTAGATGTTTCTAAATCTATCACATAAACTTAGGTTCGTTGGCTCAGGGATTACTATTTCCGTAATGTTGATGAGAAAATTGAGGCAAAGAGGTCTAGCAAATTATCCCTAGCTATTCTTCCAAGTGGAAGAAAATGTCCAGGACTGATTCCCTTTGTTGCAGCCTCCATTTTATTTCCACTAGAATACAGATATTTTTATCCAAAGTAAGGAGAGACAGAAAGGCAAAAAAGAAACAAAAAGGGAGAGGCGTAATGCTATTTTAATTTGAAAGTGATATAGTGGCTAATTATTTTTAAATAACTGCTTCTGTGTGTCTTTACAGATGGTAACCATATTGCCAGTTTTTTCCCCCCAAAACATTCAGCATTCCCCAAAACCCTGTTGTTAGCCAAACAGTATCCAGATATTGTTAACAGCCAGAATTTTTTAGCATTATTATGCACATGTATAAATGTCTTGGGTTTGGGTGCCAGTCTTTAAGGATATCCTGTGGGCCCTGGTTCACCATTCATATATGTGTGTACTGTGTTAGCTGAGTGGAGCATCAATTAATAGCAATTGTGCTGAAGATTCAGCTTACTAAAGTATGCAGCTATGAGATTTTCCGTTTCTGGGTTTTATTGTAATATCAGAACTCCAGGTGATATCCTTTGTGACACTAAGAAGTATCTACTGGACTATTGAGGTCATGTTAATTATTGCTTATTTTCAGATATTATTAAAAATATTCCTGGATGTGTGCAGCCAAGTTCAAATGGAAAGCTAGGATCAGATACTTTATTATATGATTAAAGAGATAAAAACAGAAATAAGAGAGGTATTAGAACTATAAGGAAATTAGTAGAAGGTAACACATGAAAATCTTTTTCATAAAATAAATATTTTTCATTGGGGTTTTCAAATAGGCCAGTATAAAATCAGAGAACATTTCCATGCATGAGTTTTCTTTTAGTCACTCCTTTTAGATTTTAGTATTGCATATTTTTTGATAAGCTTCAAATTTTGAGAAATAATTCCTGGAGAAGATTTAATTAATATTAGTTACCAAACTACCTTTAATTTGCTTACAGAAGAAGCTGGGGGACAAGGACTTAACTTCAGATAAAAATAAACGGAAAATAATCGTAGGCTCCTGTGAAGATAAATAGGAACTCCCAGAGGGGAAAAACATAGGATAAGACGATAATCATTCTAACTGCAAATAGTACGAAAAAAAGGATACTACATTATATATAGCAAAATGGCCATTATATTCAGATTTACTTAAAATGTGAGCTCTTGTATGAACAGGATCGTGTATAACTTTGGTAAATAATGAATAAGATAATAGAAAAATAAAAGCTCTCCAATCAGTACACTAAGTGAGAGAGGGGGCATTTTTCATAGAGTGTTAAGATGCTAATATGTGAGATTTGCTCATAGAGAATTTGAGTACCTATTAAAGAAATGCCTAGTATTTTGGAAAGGAAATACAATTTTGATATGCTTTCAGTGACCTCTGATGGCAGAAGCGAATTTTGTCATGTGCTTATCCTTAACATTTAGTAGACTACGTTTGATATTTATAAGGTATTTTTAACTCCTTAGATAAATATGCATTTTATTAATGTCTATATATTTAATTTTAACACTATTGGACTTCTCTCTGTTGTCTTCCTAAACCTCTTAAGGTATGATCCAAAAACTGATTCATGGTCCACTGTGGCGCCTCTGAGGGTTCCTCGAGAAGGCAGTGCTCTATGTCCCCTTGGAGACAGGCTCTATGTGGTTGGAGGATATGATGGACATACTTGTTTGAATACTGTTGATTCATATGATGCACAAAAAGATGAGTGGAGAGAGGTACTCTCATTGAATATAATAAGATTGGTATATTTCAGACTTTAATAAAATATTTCAAAATATATGTTTGGAATTAATTGGATTACCTTCTTCTCTAGGGGCTATCCAGATTCTCTTAGAAAATTTTGTAGTGTGTGCTTTATCTGTGCCACAGAAAATTACTAGTTGATCTAGTTGATCATTAGCAAGATCCAATAGTACTTACAAGAAAGAGGGCAGAACATTCCTTTGACTTCATGGACTCATTCCCTTCACAGAAAAGTGAATATATTCAATAATTTAAGAGCTTTACTCTCTGGCTGACTTTCTATGTATATATTATGATTTGTGAGTCAAAGAGCAATGACCTCATCCACAAATGTCTGCTCCTCTTTTTGGCTTGTGCCCAAAAGTAAACAACAAAATGAAGGATGAGTATTATTAGCTGTAATTTCTCAAAGGAGAAAATTATCAGAGAGGTGAAACTTCTTCAATATCACCTGCTCCTCAAATTCAGGTCTGCATCACTCCAAAGATATGTACATTCTTTCCACCACCCTGGACTGCGATCTGGCCTGTATTTCCCCTTACTTTTATGCAAGATGAAGGTTGGACCAGAATAGCTAAGGACTTTTTCAACTCCAGCATGCTGTATTATGTTAAAGACAAGAGTTCATTCAAACAGCATTTCTTTCCTTGTTTTTATTTTCTGTGTTAGGAAGCTCCTGTCAACATTGGAAGAATGGGTCCATGTGTGGTGGTGATGAAGCTACCATAAAGCAATGTTTTCAAAGGGAAAGAAAGTGGATACTTTCAAGAAATGGAGTAGAAAGAAGAGAAGAATGTTCTTTCCTTCATAAAGTAATCAAAGATGAAAATTCTTGTGTCATTTTAATATGTAGTTATAATTGCTTTCATTTGTGAAGGCAGAACAAGTTTTCAAGAATAAATTACATATAGCTGTTAAGTGTGTTAAGTGTATGTGTTGTCACACCTCATACTATAAATGGAAATCCAAGAGTCCAGGCTTAGCCTCATTACTTTAACATGTTAAAATGTTTAAGGGAAACTGGTAGTACCCAATGGATGAAATGTCATAAAATCATTGGTAATTTTTAAGTTAAGAGTCAGAAGTTAAAAAACATTTTCTATTTTAAGAAAAATGGTCCTCTAATATCTGGAAAGTAACAAATATAAAAGAGAACATCTAAAGCTGAAAATAGAAAGTCTCATTTTCAGTAAAATATCATTCTCTTACTCAAATATCACCCCAAATAGCTATATAATTCCTCACATTTAGCAAAAGGAAAGCCTTCACTGTGGTGAGGCTAAAACACAAAAACAAAAAATAGCTCACTGACGTAATTTGTTACACCGATCACAGTATGCTAAAATGTTCAAACTAACTCTTGTACAGGACCGTCTTCTAAAGCACACAGAGATTTGTTATTCCCTAACATTTTGTCATGTCACATGTTACTAGTAAAATATTATTGTAATTTCGTATATACAATCTATACAAAAAAGAGCAAATGTTTTTCACATTGATATAAACTGTGACCTCACCTTTAAGAGTGTCAGGGCCTCACTTGTATAGGAAGTAATATTCTTCTCAAACATTTCTGTGAACTCTGTGAACACCTACAATAAAGTTAAACAAGTTTTCAAAAACAGTTTATAGCGTACAGTAAAATTGGCAAGATGCTCTGTAATATTAACACATGGAAAATACCAAATGTCCAATGTCCACACTTAATTCTATAATTATATTTTATGTACCAATACATGCTTTCCTGTTGTTGTAGTCATACAGAAGAAAACATTCATAAGCATGTATATCAATAATATCTTAATAAAAAATTTAAAAGCAATTACTGTAAATAGATTAGGTTGTTAAATTACTTCAAAATAGACATACAAACGGAGGATTTCTCCTCATATAATTACTAGAATCAAAATAAAGTTTAACTTTTATTTGTGGTTACTATTTGCCAGACCCTGGGTGGATTTTGTCCTGTAATTTGGCCCTAGGATCCATTACCCCCAAAATAGGGGGCTTTATCTGTGTTTCTTTTACCCTGCTTAAGGTCTTTGTTACTAGAAATGAAAAAAAAAAAATCCCTCAATGCATTTAAAACATCTTCAGAGACGTTATTTTGCTGTTCTCTATGTTTAGTGAAGATGATTTCAATACAAGGTTTAGAGCCACATCACCCTTTATCTCTGTTATTTTTTATTCTTGCTTGTGATAAAAGTAATTGCCGACTTGACAAGGAGGTAGCAGGAAGGGCATTATGATAGCAGGTAAACCCACAATGAGAGAGTCACGTCCCTCTTCCTGAAGTATATAGGCTGCAATTATATATACTCATTAGTGAAGCATTAGGAAATTGTAAAATGAGGTATAGATTTTCATAAAGACAGATTCTCTGCAAGCAGTATTGCCACAGAGTGAATAACAATACAACGTGCTGAGCAAATTTGAATCTCAGATAAACAATGCATGATATTTTTAGCTTAACATATCTAAAATATTTGATGAGATGTACTCATGACTAAAGAGTTATCCACTGTTTAAAGTACAAATTTAATCTCCCATCCTGTATTTCGGGCGGTCACCCTATCTGCAATTAGTGAGGTAACGAATTTTCCATATTGGGAAGATGCTAAACCTGACTAGGCCATAATTGGGTCTAGCTTATACCAATCAAATTTTATTGACCAATGAGCATAGCCTAGGACGAGAAACAAGCTGAAGGCGCGTTTCTAGCCGGCTCCTAACTGCCGAAAGGCATCTCCGTCACTCGTAAGAGGGAAAGTAAAAATATAATTGACTGGTTAAGATAAAAATCCTTCCTCTCTTGGCAATAGTTGATGATACCGGGTGAATGAACTGATACTTAATAAAGACTTGAGCTGATTTTTACCGCTTGCCTAGTGTAAGTCCTAGTAGGTCGACGAAAGGCAGGTGCCGATCCACACTTCAGTTTCTGAGGAGATTGATGGGCGTAAATCTATTTATAGAGGGTTAAAGCAATACACGCAAAACCTTTTTGTGACATTTGCCGTCTACAGAGGAATACTGGAGCCAAATTAAGAAAAACTTCACGTAAGGTACACCAGGTCAGGACAGACACCAATGTCTGAGGAGAATTTTCCCGAAACTAAACCTAGAAGATGGAGAAATCATTACAGATAAAATTAAAACTACTTGATGCTGAAAATCTGCCTGTTCTTGGTAATTGTATCAAGCTAGAAATACGTAATTAAAGTTTAGCTATATTCCTCACAGAGAAAAATAATGTCTTGAATGTGTGACTGGATTTTTGCTTCTTTGTTTCTTTTTATTTACCTTTTGTTTTTCTATGGTTTCTTAGAAAAATTCCCTCGGAAAACTACTGATCTTAGGAATTTCACAAAATCTCCTCGAAAGTTAGCTTTTAAAATTCCTGTAATAATTCCAGCAGGAAAAAAATGAGAACGGGAAGAAAATTACTTTGCTCTACCCTGAATCTCTTTATATATATGATGATATTGCTATACCAAAAACTGCTTGGCCAAGACAATGTTCTTTAAAATATTTTTAAACATGTGGCTGTAAGTGGTGTGGGTGGGTGAATGATTGCCTTTATTGTTCCCTAAATTTAGAAAATTAAATCTAATTTAAAACTCAATTTGTATAAGATGAAATATATGGACGAGTCAAATTATAAAGTTGGTAATTGTTTAGTTTGTCTAAAGGTTTCCTTAAAACCAGTTAAAATACTTATAGCTAAAATTCTCAAATGCAGATATAAGTAAGCCTCTACAGCTTGCTTGTGAGGTGTTTGTTTGGTTCTCTCTTTAACGTCTATATAGATAGGCTGTTTCTTTTTAGACCACTAGCTATTTTGAATGACTTTCACATTTTTCCTGAGGCATTATACTCATACTGTAAGAAACAGAAGTGCTAATAATTGCTAAATTTTATGGTTGATAAAGAGAAGTGCTAGCGAGTAGAAATTAAAACAAATGTAGCTGACTTGAGGACACTGTAGTGTGAAGAAAATTTTCATCACTGCTCTCACTACAATGTGAGAAGCTTACCAAGAAAGGTGAAATAGTTTCTCTTCTATTTTAGTATGTCCTGTTAAGCAAGTCTTTCTACTTAGAACACATGTATTTTTTAGTTTCTATAACAGATATATTTAGATATTTTAGGAGATTTGTGAAATAAAGATATCTTGCGGTTCTTATGTTTCTTGAGGCAGATTTTTAATTTTCTTCTGTTGGCATTGGAGTGAGTATCATTAGAATGAGTTTCCCAATGAACTCAACCAATTGCAAGGTAAAAGGTTTGAGAAGACGACAAAGAGAAAACTCTTCCCTTACGGATGAAGAAGTACTGTGGTCTCTGGACCTAAAATATCATTTTCCTCTCCCATTGTCTATGACACTTGAAATTACAAGTATTACAGTGTTATCTCTATTTATATTAAAAGAGTAATATTCAACCCAGGGAGGGTGGGAGTGGATGGGCAATGCCATATCAGAATCTCAACGCACAGGTGAAAAAGAGAGAAGAGAGTAACAAGTTTATTAAAAGAGCATATGCATAATGGTTGCTAATTGAAACAATTGTTTTGGAATAACTGACTAATTATTTCAGAAAATAAAAGTAGAGCCTAACCTCACACCATTTATGCACTAACTGCCAGTGAACTAAAGACAACTTTAAACATAAAATCAAATATAGGGACATGTAGAATAATATTTATATACTCTAGATAGAGGAGACCTTCTTAGACAAGAATTCTAAAAGCTATAAAGGAAAATGCTTGATATAAAACTTTATCTGTGAGGCAAAAAGCAGAATCATGGACGTCAAAAGAAAAGCGAATTTGGGAAGTTGAGTGCAACACAAAACAACGTGTTTTCATTCTAAATAGCTATAATAAATATTCAAAAGGCACCTACAAGTTATTATCGATAAAAAAACCAATCTTATGTCAAATGGGTGGAAATATAAACAAGCAATTCGTAGGAGAGGGAATGAAGATAATAAACACCAAAAATTCTAAACTGCTCTAATAATAAACAGGAAAATTAAAACAACAGTAAAACAACTTTTTTCTCCATTATATTGATAAAAAATGTCAAATAACTGGTAGAAGAAGTTGGACTCGAGCAAAATTACATGAGTTTAAATAATAGCTCCATCACTTGCTAGATGTGTGATCTTAGGCCAGTTAAACTTATTCCTGATTCTATTTCTTCACTTATATATATGGAGGAGGTTATGTTCCCACATTGCAGAACTACTTTGTAATTGATTATGCCAAACTGTGTGCCATAGTTTCTGGCATTATAAGTCCTAAATAAATTTTAACTATAGTGATTCTTGTATTGTTATAATTATTGGTAACAATGTTACTAGTACATATATTAGTCAACATTTTGGGGAAATAATCCAGCAGTGTTTCTGAGACTATAAACTCACATCCCCTTTGAGTCTCATTCTGGAGAGTTTACCTGAAGAAGTGTTATCTCCATGGAAGAGACTTGACTAAGGTATTTATTTCCATGTAGCTGAAGTGCCTTTGAGATCTATCAACAGGGAATTGAGGCAATAATATGATGTAGTGGCAGTGGAAAATGACCAAGCTACTGAAAAGGATAAGGTAGATTTATGTGTACGTACATGAAAGAATATTCTCAATGTTTTGTTAAGAAGTGAATAAACCCAGTGTTAATAACATATATAGTATGATCACACATTTGCATAAAACAAAATCAAGTATCTACATGTATATGCTTGTATAAGGAAAAGAAAAGGTATGAAAGCAAAGGTGTCAAGTTATTGACAATAGTTATCTTGGGGGATGGATGATAGGATTAAAGGGAACCTGTTGACTTCACTTTAGGCATTTTGGGCTTTTTAGGACTTGAGAGTCAGCTCTGTGAGAGCAGGACCTGATACATCTTATTCACTGCTGTATATCCAATGCCCAGAAATAAATATTTGTAGGTGAAGAAGGAAACAAAGTTTAAATTGTCATAAGGGTATACAGAACCTCTGTAATACAAATTGTATCTTAGTGTTTTATAAGACATTTAGTACCATAAAACATATGTTACTATTGTAGTCATAGCTCTGGCAATAACTTTGACCTGTTAATGAATTCTGAGCCTGATACTACATGTCCCAAACATCCTGTCTTACCTTCTTCAGAGGGGAAAAATACTATCTGATAAGCATAGTCTTGTATACCAATCATCTGATAAATGAGCAACAATTACAGCCAGCAGAATCAAATTTTAAGTTCATTCTTAATTAAAATTGGAACAGTGGAATTTTGTCAGATTAAAGACGGCGGTGTGAGAGGAGAGACAGAGGTTTCCTCCTAAAACTGGATACAATTAGAAAATATAGTTGGCACAACTAATCCAGAGAGAGAAACAGGTAAAAGGATGGCTCCACACAGCAAACACCTGGAGAAAAGAGTAGACCTCACTGAACGGGGTAATGTACCAAAGCTGTGGCTCGGTGGGACCCAAACCCTTTCCCCACCACAGCTAACCGGTGGGAGGAAGAGAAACTGAGCAGGGAGGGAGTGGAAGCCTGGGACTGCTGAATATCTAGCTCCTGAGATTTCCTCTGGGAGCACAAACCTACATTTCATGGTGCTTTCATTGTACTCCCATGATTATGGGGTTGGAAAGCTGGGACAGGCAGAGTTCCTGGGGAGACTGGGACTCCAGTTGCTTCTGGAAAGCAGAGATCCATACCCGGCTGCTCTGGGACAAAAGCTTATACCTGTGTGATTGGCCCACTGGATCAGGCAGTGGAGGCAGGCATAGCAGCTGGGAGGCAGGGCTCTTTCTTACCTGCAGGCACAAATAACACACCCCTGAAATCCCTGACATTGCTTAAGGGGCTGAGCAGCTCCAGAGAGTATAGCTTCTGGACACTAGAGGGAGCCATATACAAATATAAAATGCCAAAGGAACCTGGTTCAAAGTAAAATTATTAATACAACTCCTGAGAAAGATATAAATGACATGGACCTCATAACTCTCCTGTAAGGGAGTTCAAAATAAAAATCATTAACATGCTAATGAAGGTAGAGAAAGACATCCAAGCACTCAGGAATGAATTCAGGTCGGAGATCCAATCATTGAAGAGCATGATGGAGGATATTAAAAGCAGGTTGGATACAGTGGAGGAGACAATAAATGAAAAAGAAACTAGAGAAGAGGAATACAAAGAAGCTGAGGCAAAAAGAGTAAAAGGGATCTCTAAGAATGAAAGAATATTGAAAGAGCTGTGTGACCAATCCAAATGGAACAATATTCGCATTATAAGGATACCAGAAGAAGAAGAGAGAGAGAAAGGGATAGAAAGTGTCTTTGAGGAAGTAGTTGCTGAAAGCTTCCTCAATCTGGGGAAGGAGACAGTCTCTCAGGCCATGGAGATCCACAGATCTCCCAACACGAGGGACCCAAGGAAGACAACACCAAGACATATAGTAATTAAAATGGGAAAGATCAAGATAAGGACAGACTGTTAAAAGCAGCCAGATGGAGAAATAAGATCACATACAAAGGAAAGCCCATCAGGCTAATAAGAGACTTCTCAGCAGAAAACTTACAGGACAGAAGAGAGTGGCATGATATATTTAATGCCATGAAGCAGAAGGGCATGGGACCAAGATTACTTTATCTGTCAAGATTATCATTTAAATTTGAAGGAGGGATTAAACAAATTCCAGATTACCAAAAGCGGAGAGAATTTACCTCCCACCAACCATCTCTGCAGTCTATTTTGGAGGGACTGCTATAGATGGAAGTGTTCCTAGGGTTGGATAGCTGTCACCAGAGGTAGTAAAACCATGGTAGGGAAGGTGGAGCAGCTGATTGCGAGGCAAATGCAAAATTAAATTGACTAAACCCAAAATCAATCAAGGGAAAGACAAAAAGTACAGAATTTCATACCTAATATATAAAGAATGAAGGAGGAAGAAAAAGGAGGAGAAATAAAAAAGAACCTTTAGATTATGTTTGTAACAGCATACTAAGAGAGTTAGGTTAGACTCTTAGATAGTAAGGAAAGTAACCTGGAACCTTTGGTAACCACAAATCTAAAGCCTGAAATGGCAATAAGTACATACCTATCAATACTCACCCGAAATGTAAATGAACTGAATGCACCAATCAAGAGACATGGAGTCACCGAATGGATAAAAGAACAAGACCCATCTATATGCTACTTACAAGAGACTCACCTCAAACCCAAAGACATGCACACACTAAAAGTCAAAGGGTGGAAAAAGATATTTCATGCAAACAATAGGGAGAAAAAAGCAGGTGTTGCAGTACTAGTATCAGAGAAAATAGACTTCAAAACAAAGGAAGTAACAAGAGATAAAGAGGGACATTACATAATGATAAAGGGTTCAGTCCAACAAGAGGATATAACCATTATAAATATATATGTATGCACCCAACACAGGAGCAACAGTATATGTGAAACAAATACTAACAGAACTAAAGGAGGAAATAGAATTAAATGCATTCAGTTTAGGAGACTTCAACACACCACCCACTCAAAAGGACAGATCCACCAGACAGAAAATAAGTAAGGACACAGAGGCACTGAACAACACACTAGAACAGATGGACCTAATAGACATCTATAGAACTCTACACCCAAAAGCAACAGGATACACATTCTTCTCAAGTGCACATGGAACATTCTCCAGAATACACCACATACGAGGCCACAAAAAGAGCCTCAGTAAATTAAAAAGATTGAAATTCTACCAACCAACTTTTCAGACCACAAAGGTATAAAACTAGAAATAAATTGTACAAAGAAAGCAAAAGGGCCCACAAACACATGGAGGCTTAACAACATGCTCCTAAATAATCAGTGGATCAATGGCCAAACTAAAATAGAGATCAAACAATATATGGAAACAAATGACAACAACAACACAAAGCCCCTACTTCTGTGGGACGCAGCAAAAGCAGTCTTAAGATGAAAGCATATACCAATCCAGGCATATTTAAGGAAGGAAGAACAATCCCAAATGAATAATTGAACAGCACAATTATCAAAATTGGAAAAAGAAGAATAAATGAGGCCTAAAGTCAGCAGAAGGAAGGACATAATAAGGATCAGAGAAGAAATAAATAAAATTGAGAAGACTAAAACAGCAGAAAAAATTAATGAAACCATGAGCAGGTTGTTTGAGATAATAAACAAAATAGAGAAGCCTCTAGCCAGACTTATTAAGAGAAAAAGACAATCAACACACAATAGAATCAGAAACAATAAAGGAAACAACACGACGGACCCCACAGAAATACAAAGAATTAATAGAGAATACTATGAAAACCTATATGCCAACAAGCTGTAAAACCTAGGAGAAATGGAAAACTTCCTAGAAAAATACAACCTTCCAAGACGGACCAAGGAAGAAACACAAAATCTAAACCAACCAATTGCCAGCAAAGAAATTGAAGCGGTAATCAAAAAACTACCCAAGAACAAAACCCCCAGGCCAGATTGATTTACCTCGGAATTTTATGAGACATACAGAGAAGATATAATACCCATTCTCCTTAAATTTTTCCAGAAAATAGAAGAGGAGGGAATACTCCCAAACTCACTCAATGAAGCCAACATCACCCTAATACCAAAACCAGGCAATGACCCCACCAAAAAAGAAAATTACAGACCAATATCCCTGATGAATGTAGATGCAAAAATACTCAACAAAATATTAGCAAACCGAATTCAAAAGTACATCAAAAGGATCATACACCATGACCAAGAGGCATTCATCCCAGGGATGCAAGGATGGTACAACATTCGAAAATCCATCAACATCATCCACCACATCAACAAAAAGAAAGACAAAAACCACATGATCATCTCCATAGATGCTGAAAAAGCATTCGACAAAATTCAACATCCATTCATGATAAAAACTCTCAACCAAATGGGTATAGAGGGCAAGTACCTCAACATAATAAAGGCCATATATGATAAACCCACAGCCAACATCATACTGAACAGTGAGAAACTGAAAGCTTTTCCTCTGAGATCGGGAACAAGATAGGGATGCCCACTCTACCCACTGTTATTCAATATAGTACTGGAGGTCCTAGCCATGGCAATAAGACAAAACAAAGAAATACAAGGAATTCAAATTGGTAAAGAAGAAGTTAAACTGTCACTATTTGCAGATGACATGATATTGTACATAAAAAACCCTAAGGACTCCACTCCAAAACTACTAGAACTGATATTGGAATACAGCAAAGATGCAGGATACAAAATTAACACACAGAAATCTGTGGCTTTCCTATCCACTAACAATGAACTAATAGAAAGAGAAATCAGGAAAAGAATTCCATTCACAATTGCATCAAAAAGCATAAAATACCTAGGAATAAACCTAACCAAAGAAATGAAAGACCTATACCCTGAAAACTATAAGACATTCTTAAGAGAGATTAAAGAGGACACTAGCAAATGGAAATTCATACCATGCTCCTGGCTAGGAAGTATTAATATCGTCAAAATGGCCATCCTGCCCAATGCAATATATAGATTTGATGCAATCCCTATGAAATTACCAACAGCATTCTTTAACAAACTGGAACAAATAGTTCAAAAATTCATATGAAAACAGCAAAGACCCCGAAAAGCCAAAGCAATCCAGAGAAGGAAGAATAAAGTGGGGGGATCTCACTCCCCAATTTCAAGCTCTACTACAAAGCCACAGTAATCAAGACAGTTTGGTACTGGCACAAGAAAAGAGCCACAGACCAGTGGAACAGAATAGAGACTCCAGACAGTAACCCAAACATATATGGCCAATTAATATATGATAAAGGCGCCATGGACATACAATGGGGAAATGACAGTCTCTTCAAAAGATGGTGCTGGCAAAGCTGGACAGCTACATGTAAGAGAATGAAACTGGATCACTGTGTAACCCCATACACAAAAGTAATTTCAAAATGGATCAAAGACCTGAATGTAAGTCCTGAAACCATAAAACTCTTAGAAAAAAACATAGGCAAAAATCTCTTGACATAAACATGAGCAACTTCTTCATGAAGATATCTCTCCTTGCAAGGGAAACAAAAGCAAAAATCAACAAGTGGAACTATATCAAGCTGAAAAGCTTCTGTACAGCAAAGGACACCATCAATAGAACAAAAAGGTACCCTACAGTATGGGATAATATATTCATAAATGACAGATCTGATAAAGGGTTGACATCCAAAATATATAAAGAGCTCATGCACCTCAACAAACAAAAAGGAAGTAATCCAATTAAAAAATGGGCAGAGTTGCTGAACAGACAGTTCTCCAAAGAAGAAATTCAGATGGCCAACAGACACATGAAAAGATGCTCCACATCGCTAGTCATCAGAGAAATGCAAATTAAAACCACAATGACATATCACCTCACACCAGTGAGGATTGCCACCAGCCAAAAGACAAACAACAACAAATATTGGCGAGGTTGTGGAGAAAGGGGAACCCTCCTACACTGCTGGTGGGAATGTAAATTAGTTCAACCATTGTGGAAAGCAGTATTCAGTTTCCTCAGAAAGCTCAAAGTATAAATACCATTTGACCCAGGAATTCCACTTCCAGGAATTTACCCTAAGAATGCAGCAGCCCAGTTTGAAAAAGACAGATGCACCCCCATATTTATTGCAGCACTATTTACAATAGCCAAGATATGGAAGCAACCTAAGTGTCCATCAGTAGATGAATGGATAAAGATGTGGTACATATACACAATGGAATATTATTCAACCATGAGAGGAAAACAAATCCTACCATTTGCAACAACATGGATGGAGCTAGAGGGTATTATGCTCAGTGAAATAAGCCAGGCAGAGAAAGACAAGTACCAAATGATTTCACTCATATGTGGAGTATAAGAACAAAGAAAAACTGAAGGAACAAAGCAGCAGCAGAATCACAGACCCCAAGAGTGGAGTAACAGTTACCAAAGGGAAAGGGACTGGGGAGGATGGGTTTGAAGGGAGGGATAAGGGTGGGGAAAAAGAAAGGGGGCCTTACGATTAGCATGTATAATGTGGGGGGGTCATACGGAGAGATGTGCAACACAGAGAAGACAAGTAGTGATTCTCTAGCATCTTATTATGATGATGGACAGTGACTGTAATTGGGTTTGTGGGACGGGGGCCTTGGTGAATGGGGGAGTCTAGTAAACATAATGTTCTTCATTTAATTGTAGATTAATGATAACAAAATGAATTTAAAAAATTGAAACAGGGCAAGTGGGTCAGTGACCCTTGTTTTCTTTTTCCATTTTAACAATCACCTATAGCTTATGCATTCTGTGGTAACACTTCCTACCAATGGAAGGGCTTAGGCCATTGCATTTGGGGCATTGGAGTTACCAAATGTTTTCATACCTATTTTCTCATTTGCACCTCATACAAATTCTGTCATTTACTCCACTTTATAAAAGAGAGAACTGAAATTCCAAAAAGTTATTTGCACATTACATTTTTCAAAGAAATGGTCATTTATTCTAAGTCATCAAATTGGTATTTTATGAACATTAAGTGTTGTGAATAATATGTGCTTATTATCATTTTAATGTCCATAGAATCTTTATTGATGACCCTTCTTTCATGTCTTACACTAGTAATTTATGTCTTCTATCTTTTTTCTTATTTAACCTGGCTAGAGATTTATCAATTTTATTGGTCTTCTCAAGAACAGTCTTTTTTTTTTATTGATTTTCTTTATTGAATTCCCATTTCAAATTCATTGATGTCTTCCTTAATTTTTATTAATTTTTCCTTCTGTGTTGCTTTTTTTAAAATTTAACATATGCTTCTTTTTCTAGTTTCCTGAAGTGGAAACTTAGGTTATTGATTTTAGATCTTTCACCTTTTCTAATATATACATTTAGTGCTGGAGATTCTGTCTATGCGCAGCTGTCACTGCATGCCACAAAATTTTGGTAAGTTATGTTTTCATTTGATTTAGTTAAAAATATTTTTAAACTCCTCCTGAGACTTGTTCTTTGACCCACCTGTTATTTAGAATGGTGTTGTTTAATCTCAATATATTTTTGGGCTTTCAAGCTACCTTTCTTTTATTGATTTCTAGTTTAATTCCACTGTGGTTTGAGGGGATGCATTGTATGATTTCTATTCTCTTCAATTTGTTCGGGTGTATTTTATGGCTCAGATTGTGATCCACTTTGGTGACATTCTATGTGAGCTTGTGAACAATACGTATCTGCTGTTGCTAGTTGAAAGTCTATACGTGTTAATTAGATCCAGTTGACTGATGGAATTGTTCAAATGTCTTTACTGATTTTCTGCCTACTGGAGCTGTCAATCATGAATATGGGAGGTTTCAAGGCTTAAGCTATAATAGTGGATTCATCTGTTTTCATTGCAGTTCTGTCAGGTTTTGCCTCATGAATTTTGGTGATCTGTTGTTAGACACATAGGCATTAAGGTTTGTTATAGCCTATCAGTGAATTGACTCCCTGATAATTATGCAATGCCCCTCTTTAGCCCTGATAATTTTCCTTGTTCTGAAGTCTGCTGTCTGAAATTAGTATAAGCAACTTTCTTTTGATTAGTGTTAGCATATCTGTTCCCTTTACTTTTAAGCCATATGTTTTTATATTTAAAGTGGGTTTCTTATAAACAAAATAGATTTGGGTCTTGTTTTTTGCTCCATTCTAACAGTCTCTATCTATCTTTTGATATTTTAAGACCACTGACATTTAAAGTGATTACTGAGGGTTGGATTAATATCCACCATTTTAAAATTGTTTTCTATTCATTGTTCTTGTTTTTGTTCTTTTTTTTGGTTTTCAACTCCTTTCCTGTCTTCTTTACTTTTATTGAGTATTTTACATCATTCCTTTGTATCTGCACTCAGCATGCTAGTTATCTTTCCTTCTTTTTCTTTACATTTTTTAGTTACCTCAAGGCTACCCTTGAGTTTGCAATATCCATTGACAGCTAATCAAAGTCCTTTTTCATATACAGTACACTTCTTGGTTAGTGCAAGTACTTTATAGAAAGTATTCTTAATTCCTCCCACCAGTCCTTTATGCCATTTCTGTCATTCATTTTGCATATCCATAAACCATAATTACTAAATCATTTGTTGCTGCGCTTATTTTGAGCAAACTGCTATCTGTTAGACCAATTAAGTACAAGGAATATAAATATTTTATTTCACTTTATTATTTTCTAATGCTCTTCATTTCCTTATATTTGAGTTTCTAACCTCCACTATTTTCCTTCTTCATGAATAATTTATTTTAACATTATTTGGAAGGCAGGTCCACTGGTGACAAATTCTCTCTTTTGTTCTTGTCTGAAAAAGTCTATTTCCCTTTTATTTTGAAGGAAAATTTTTGTGGATACAAAATTCTAGGTTGGTGGAGTTTTTTTCTCTTTTTTTGCCAACATTTTAAATGATACTGTCCACTTTTTCCTTGATTGCACAGTTTCTGAAAATAACTCCATTGTAATTCTTATCCTTGCTTTTCTGTAAGTAAGGCTTTCCCCCAACCCTGGCTTCCTTAAGGATTGTCCCTTTGTCTTTTATTTTCTCCAGTTTGAATATAATATGCCTGGATGTTAACATTCTTGGTTATTTATCCTGCTTAGGGTTATATGAACTTATTGGATCTGTGGCTTCATATATATTTTTAATTTTGGAAACTTCTAGTATTATTGCTTCCAGTGTTTCTGTCTGCTGGCCCTCCTTTCCTCTTCCCTTCTCTGTTTCCCTTTTCCTTCCTCCTTTCCCCCCTTCCTTCCTTTCGTGCATTCACCTATTTCAGGCATTCCCACTATGCCCACTTTAAAACTTTTTCAATTGTCTTTTGAGATTCTGTTCTGCCTTCTTCATTCTTCTCTTCTCTTTGCATTTCAGTTTTGGAAGTTTTTATTTAAGTTTATTCAAGCTCACGGATTCTATCCTTGGCTGTGGTCTCGTCTGTTGATCAGTCATCGAGGCATTCTTCATATCTGTTATGGTGTCTTTGATTTCTGGCATTTCCTCTTGATTATTTCTTAGAGCTTCTAACAGTCTTATGTTACCTGTCTGTTTCTTGACTTTGGTCCACCTTTTCCATTAGAGCCCTTAGCATATTAATCATGGTTGTTTAAAAACCTAGTATGATAAATCACTGCAATATTTGAATATGGTTCTCATGTTTGCTATGTCTCTTCAAACTGATTTTTTTTTTTACTGTATCTTGTAATTTTTTGTTGAAAGCTGAGTATGGTAGGTATACTGGGTAAAAATAACTTGGGTAAATAACTATTTAGTGTGAGGTTTTATGTTTATCTGGCTAGAGGTTAGTCTTTGCACTGTTTGCTCTAGCAGTTGGTGTCAGAGACTAAAACTTCCTCGGATATTCTTGATTTTGTTTCTCTTATTGTTGAGTTTCTCAAAAGATTTCTTTTCAAATAATGTCTGAAACATGCAGTTCTTTCAACTGTATTCTTATGTTATTATACAGGAGCCTTACTGATGTACTAAGATATGGGGAAAGGAGGAGGAAAATGGTGGAAGCATTTTATTATCCTACGAGTAGGTATCAGTTTTTTTGTGAACTTGCGCCCCTGAGCTGTGACCTTCATAGGTGCTTCTTAGTCACAAATGCCCCCCTTAGGTGAGATGGGAAGGCTAGAGGGGACTGGAATTGAGTATCTCCCTTCTCCCATACTAAAGGCTGGAATGCAGTGGAGTCATGTATTTCCCTCCTTTGGATTGGTTTGGCTCTGTAAAACCCCAGCAGATTAGGCGTTTATAAAATAATTTCCCTTTAGGACAGGCTTTGTCAAGAACAGAATGCTCTGGGTGTGTTTCAAAAGTGGTACACTTTCCCTCTCTCTGAAGGAAGCAGGAGAGGATTTTTCTCTGATCTTCACTATGAGAACCTGGTAGGACCCCTAGAGGTAAACTAACATATGTGTGGGATCCTCTACAGGTTTTAACTCAGACTTGTCCACACTAAGCCCCCAACACTGTCTCAGTTACAGCTTATATTTTCCTGCCTTGGTACTGGTTCTCGTGGATGTTTGTGCTCCTCAGGTTCTGCTCCTGTGAGTTGTGATTCTCTGTACTGACATCTCTTGCATTCCAGTTTTGGAGGCCGTGATTTGTCCTGTGACATCAATTCCATGATGGATCTAAGAAGAGGTGTTGATTTTCAGGTTTTTCTGCTTGTTTCTTGTGGGAATGGAAGTGACAGCTTTAGCCTAAGCATTTTCTACGCTGGGCTGGAAACCAAAACTAATTGTGTTTGTTTTGTTTTCTGGTGTGAGCCATTTCTTTGGTTTTGCTTAAGTAACCTATGTACCAACAACACCTGACAATTATTGTCTCCAAAGCAACATATCATTTTTCTTCATGATTTTAATAAAATCAGTGTGTATACGCAATACATGAGTACATGTTCGTGTGCTTTTCTCCCAGTGCTACAGAGGCACAGAGGTTCCTTTTCATCCCTTCTAACTCCCTTTCCCCTCTGTTATGTAATCCCTGTTAACATTTTGCTGTGTAGCCTTCCAGACATTTTTACACCTTTATCTATGACCTATATCTCCATTACTATATTCATATATCTATTTAAATTTATATTGTATGAAGATGTATACAACAGTCTTTAATAATTTAACCTTTCTAATTTTGGACACTGTTTTCTTCCTAATGTTGCTTATTTGTGGTTTTATCTTTCTTGTTCTTGATCAGACTCGAGAATAGGTAATTTCATTTTTTTTTTGTATCATTAATCTACAATTACATGAGGAACATTATGTTTAGTAGACCCACCTTCACCAAGTCCCCCCCACATACCCCATTAGTCACTGTCCATCAGCGTAGTAAGATGCTGTAAAATCACTACTTCTCTGTGTTGCACAGCCCTCCCTGTGCCTGCCCCACATTATACATGCTAATCGTAAGGCCCCCTTTTTTCTTGCCCCCCCTTCTCCCTCCCTTCCTACCCATCCTCCCCAGTCCCTTTCCCTTTGGTATCTGTTAGTCCATTCTTGGGTTCTGTGATTCTACTGCTGTTTGTTCCTGCAGTTTTTCCTTTGTTCTTATGTGCCACATATGAGTGAAATCACTTGGTACTTGTCTTTCTCCACCTTGCTAATTTCACTGAGCATAATACCCTCCAGCTCCACCCATGTTGTTGCAAATGGTAGGATTTGTTTTCTTCTTATGGCTGAATAATATTCCATTGTGTATATGTACCACATCTTCTTTATCCATTCATCTACTGATGGACACTTAGGTTGCTTCCATTTCTTGGCTCTTGTAAATGATGCTGCAGTAAACATAGGGGTGCATATGTCTTTCTCAAACTGGGCTCCTGCATTCTTAGGGTAAATTCCTAGGAGTGGAATTGCTGGGTTAAATGGTATTTCTACTTTGAGTTTTTTGAGGAACCTCCATACTGCTTTCCACAATGGTTGAACTAGTTTACATTCCCACCAGAAGTGTAGGAGGGTTCCCCTTTCTCCACATCCTCCCCAACATTTATTGTTGTTTGTCTTTTGGATGTTGGACATCCTAACTGGACATTGCTAATCATCAGAGAAATGAAAGTTAAAACGGCAAAAGCAGTTTTAACAGGGATGTTTTTAATGATACAGTCCTACAACAAGAAATAAGAAAAACATCATGCAATCTAACCTTACATGTAAAGGAACTAGAAAAAGAATAAACCAAGTTAAAAGATGGTAAAGGGAAGGAAATGCTCAAAATCAAAGCAGAAATAAATGAAACAGAAATTTAAAAAAAGAAAATTAAAAAGATGAATGAAACTAAAAGCCAGTTCTCTGAAATAAAGACATGATAAATTATTAGCCAGACTCATAGGAAAAAAAGAGTTCAGAAATGAAATCAGAAATGAAAGTGAAATTACAACCAACACCACAAAAATACAAAGGGTTCTGAAAAATTCTATGCACTAATAACAAACTACCAGAAAAACTAAAGCAATCTTGAGAAAAAAACAACAAAGCTGGAGATGTTACATTCCCATATTTCAAACTATACTACAAAACAATAGGAATCAAAATAGTATGGTACTGGCACAAAAAAAGACACAAAGATCTATGGAACAGAATAGGGAGCACGGAAATAAACCCACACTTACATGGCTAATTAATGACAAGTAAGCAAGAATATACAATGGGGGAAGGAAATCTCTACAATAAGTGGTGTTAGGAAAATTGGACAGCTTCATGTAAAAAAATGAAATGGGACCACTTTCTTACACCATAAACAATAAACTCAAAATGGATTAAAGACCTATATGTAAGGCATGAAATCATAAAATTCCTAAAAGGAAATAATGGGCAGTAAACTCTTGGACATCAGTCTTGGCAGTACTTTTTTGGATCTGTCTCCTCAAGCAAAGGCAACAGAAGCACAAATAAACAATCGGGACTGCATCAAACTAAAATGCTTTTTTGCACAGTGAAAGAACCATCAACAAAACAAAAGGGCAACCTACTGAGTGGGAGAAGATACGTGTGAATGTTATATCAAACAAGGGGTTAATATCCAAAATATATAAACAACTCATACAACTCAACACCAAAAGAATAAATAATTGAATTAAAAATGGGCAGAAAACCTAAACAGAAATTTTTCAGATATCCAGATGGCCAACAGACACATTAAAATATGCTCAATATCACTAATCATCATGGAAATGCATATCAAAACTATAATGAGATACCACTTCACTTCAATCACAATGGCTAGTATCAAAAAGACAACAAGCAAGTGTCCATGAGGATTTGGAGAAAAGGGAACCCTCATGTTGTATTGGCAGGAATGTAAATTAATGCAGCCATCACGGAAATCACTATGGAAGATTCCCTAAAAATTAAAAATAGACTGTATGATCCAGTAATAAAACATCTGGGTATTTATCTGAAGAAAATAAAAGCACTAATTCAAAAAGATGTATGTACTCCTGCTGTTTATTGCAGCCTTATTTGTAATAGCCAAGAAGCAACCTAAGTGTGCATTGATACGTGAATAGATAAAGATGTGGTTTATAGATAAAATGGAATATTACTCAGCCATAAGAAAGAATGAAATCTTCCCTTTTGTGACAACTTGGAGGGACCTAAAATGTATTATGCTAAGTGAAATATTATGCAAATTAAAGTCAGACAGAGAAAGACAAATGCTATATGATTGCACTTGTATGTGGATTCTAAAAATAAACAAAAAACAAAAGGAAAAAGGAAAAAATGGAAACAGACTCATAAATGCAGAGAACAAAATGGTGGCTGTCATAGGGAAGAGGGATGGGGGGATGGAAGGATGGGCAAAATAGATGAAAGGGGTTAAGAGATAGAAACTTACAGTTTTAAAGTAAATGTCATAGTGCATAAGAAAAACAACATAGGGAATATAGTCAACATTATTGTAATAACTGTGTGGTGGCATATGGTAGCTTCACTTATTGTGGTTAGCATTTCATAATGTGTATGCAAGTTGAACCACTATGTTATACACCTGAAACTAATATAGTACTGTGTGTCAACTGTACATCAATTGAAAAATATCTTTATTTACATTAACAAAAATACAGTAAACAGCAAATGTAAACAATCAATAAAATGAAAAGACAGCCTACAGAATATGAGGAACTATTTGTAGATCATTTACCTGATAAGAGGTTAATATCCAAAATGAATAAAGAACTCATAATTCTTAATGGCAAAATAATAATAATAATCTGAATTTTTAAGTGAGCAGGGTACTTGTATAGACATTTTTCCAAAGACATACTAATAGCCAGCAGGTACATGAAAAGATGTTCAGTATCACTAATCATCAGGGAAAAGCTAATCAAAACCCCAATGAGCTATCACCTCACACCTACTAGAATGGCTATTGTGAAAAATGTAAGAGCTGTCAAGTGTTAGTGAGAATATTGAGAAAAGGGAATCCGTGTGCATTCCCACTATTTGTGGGAATGTAGAATGGTGCAGCTCATATGGAAATCAGTTTGGAGCTTCCTCAATAAAGTAAAAATAGAGCTCTCATATGATTTAGCAATCCCTCTTCGGCATATATATATATGCTGAGGAAATGAAATCAGTATCTCAAAGTGATATACACATTCCTGTGCTCATTGCAGCATTATTCTCATTAGTCAATGCATGGACATAACCAAAATGTCCATTGATGAATGAAGATAATGTGATATGTATGTGTGTATATATATATGTGTGTGTATATATATATATTTACATAATTATATATATGTATAGTTTTTTTCATTTATTTACTTAAAATTTTAATTTAGTTTTTATTTTTTTAATTTTTTTTTGAGAGGGCATCTCTCATATTTATTGATCAAATGGTTGTTAACAATAAAATTCTGTATAGGGGACTCATTGCACAATCACTAATCAACTCCAAGCCTAATTCTCAACAGTCTCCAATCTTCTGAAGCATAACGAACAAGTTCTTACATGGCGAACAAGTTCTTACGTAGTGAATAAGTTCTTACATGGTGAACAGTGCAAGGGCAGTCATATCACAGAAACTTTTGGTTTTGATCATGCATCATGAACTATAAACAATCAAGTCAGATATGATTATTCATTTGATTTTTATACTTGATTTATATGTGAATCCCACATTTCTCCCTTTTTTTTTTTTTTTAATAAAATGCTGAAGTGGTAAGTAGATGCAAGATAAAGGTAGAAAACATAATTTAGTGCTGTAAGAGGGCAAATGTAGATGATCAGGTCTGTGCCTATAGACTAAGTATTAATCCAAGCTAGACAAGGGCAACAAAACAGTGGGGGGGGGGGGAGGTTCTAAGCCTAACCTCTGTTGATCCCCAATTTCTCACCTGATGGCCCCCCTGCGACTGTGCCTGTCTTAGGTTGTTCCTCCCTTGTGGAATCTTACCTGTCTCTGACTAACCAGCCATCTTCCGGGGCCATACAGGGAAATGTAAAGTTGGTAAGTGAGAGAGAAGCAATATTCTTTGAAAAGGTTAGCTTTTTACTTCTTTGCAGATTTATGCCCTGTGGCTTCTATGCCCAGCATCTGTCTTGAGGTATCTTTACCACTTGGAAGACTTATGATACTCAGTAATTTTCTATATGAGGCACGAATTCTACTAAAGGGTTGTAATTAGGAAGGAAGAAGAAAAGCTACAGAAGTAGCAGACGGAAAACATGGGAAGACTGATTATTTCTTTGACATAACTTCTTGTAGAGTAACATAAGCATGTATAGGTTTTAACAAACTACTAATTAAATTGCGTACACACATTAACAGAATAGGTATACAGATACATAATAAAAGCAGACCTACAATTACCAGCCATATCCAGTGAAACCAAGAAAACCAGTTAGGTACCCTAGGCATTTGTGAAAACTTATCAATAATATGATGGATATTGTTTAACTGAATTTGAATAGTTTGAGAAAAATCAGACAAATTAATACAACACATTCCTGGGAACTGTTCACATCCCATGTGTTCTTTTAACAGTAGATAGTCTATAGTCACACGATTTTGGAGCATTGCAACTTGCCCTTCTCCTAATTCTTGGTTGAGTTCTGACAATATAGATCCAGTCAAATTTGTTGTTTATATGTATAGTTTTTATGCTGTCTAAATGTGTAAATGTAAACAATCAATAAAATGAAAAGACAGCCTACAGAATATGAGGAACTATTTGCAGATCATTTACCTGATAAGAGGTTAATATCCAAAATGTATAAAGAACTCATAATTCTTAATGTGTATAATATATACACATGTGCACACACACAATCAAATATTCAGTCATAGAAAAAGAAGGAAACCTGCCAATTTGTAACATCATCAATGAACCTTGAGGACATTAGACTAAGTGGAATAAGTCAGCCTGAGAAAGACATATACTGTATGATCTCAAATGTAGAATCTAAGAAAGCCAAACTCAGAGAAACAAAGAGTAGATTGGTAAATTGGTGGTTACCAGGGGCTGCTGAGGGGTGTGGGGGCAAGGAATGGGTAGATGTTGGTCAGAGGATACAGATTTCAAGATATACAGTGACTAACTTCTGGGAACCTAATGTACAGCATACTGGTATGGTTAATAACTTTATTATATACTTGAAAGTTGATATGAAAGTAGATCTTAAATGATCTTACCACAAACATAAATGCTAATTATGTGAGGTGATGGATGCGTTAACTAACCCTATTGTGGATTCATTTTGCAAAATATGTATGTATGAAGTCACAATGCACACCTTAGCTTACACAATGTCATTTGTTAATTATTTCTCAAAATAGCTAGAGAAAAAAGGGGTAAAAAAGGAGATAATGTATAGCTATTAGTTAAATGAGGAAGGCAGTTATAAAGTGGACTAAGACATGATGCTATTGTCTGAAAATAGCAAGAGCTTGAGTATACTGTTTGAAATAAAGGAATAGAGACAGAGGGTAGAAAAGTGGTTGACAAAGGCTAGGGTGCTGGGGAAATAGGGAGAGGTTCATTAAAGGGTACAAACTTTCAACTATAAGGTAAATATGGTCTAGGATGTAATTAACATGGAGACTATAGTTGATGACAATGTATTGTATAATTGGAACTTGTTAAGAGTAGAACTTAAATGTTCTCACCAAAATTAATTAATTAATTGATTGATTAATATGTGAGGTGATGGATGTGTTAATTAACTAGATGGGGGAATCCTTTCACAATTTATGTGCACATCTATCATCATGATGTGCACTTTATATATCCCACTGTTTGGCCAATTCTACCTCAATAAAGCTGAAAAAAAGGAATGTTAAATATATATGATGTTTTCCCAGTGATATTTGAGATAGGCAATATAGAGTAGTGTGTCAAAATCACCTAAGAATCATTTTTTTTAAAAGAAAGAATTCCTGGGCTTTGCACTAGGCATACTGAATCAGAATCTCTGGGGATGTGGCCCAGGGATGGATACTTCTTTAAAAGATCTGATTGGTGTTTGAAGAACACTGGTACAGGGTACATGCTAATTTTTTATTCACTGGGTTCTGTAAACTTTGTCTCTGTATTATGTTAGTTCATCCAAAAGCAGCAGTCCTGAATTTTATGATGTGGTAACTCAAATGCCTTAATTGAATTAACAGTTTATGCCTTCAATTTTTATAAAAAGACATTAAGAGAAAAATTGGTTTGTGAAATCTTCCTGTGCCTTTTACAAAATTACTCAAATATTGTCCGTTGAGTAACGAAATGTTCATCATTTAATGAGTCAGCTAACAGGTTCTTCTACATTTATGCCAAGAAAAAGCCTGTTTCTGTCAATGAACTTGTATGCCTCCGTTTCTTAGAAAATTATATGACACAACACGTTTTCCTTTTATTTGGCTTCAGCAAGCTCAGAATATCTTTTAGTGTTCAACAATACTAACTCATTTACACCAGGTACTGGCTAATTTGCTCTCTTATGTTCAGTTGTTTCTTTGCCTGTTTTGAGATCTATTATAATTTTAAGTCTGATTGCACTGGTTAGTATATGTTTTAATATTTCCCACCACCACAATCCTTTCTGGAAAAATTAGAATAAAAATGGTAATTACAGAACTTTTGACATAGAAACATTGAAGGTATATTTTCTTATGTCTATTTGTATGTGCACATGTGTCTGTTTATTAACTCACTGAAAAGCAACAACCTTGTATTGTAGGAAGAAAAAGAGAGAACCTTCAAACATTTTGCATAGAGCCTTGAATATGTTACGTACTTGTTTTGTTAAATGAGTGACTACGTGTATCTAACAATCAAATTGCAATTTATACCTGAGAAGGGGAAGCACAGGTAGACAATTTGTGGATTTTATTTCTGTATGTTCTTTACTTTCCAATGGCTCTTTGATTCATATTTTATGCCTTATTTACAACTGTGTGTTACGTGAAAGCTTTTCCAGGACCTGGCTCTCTGGTATACAATGCAAAAACAGGTAACTCAAGTACATTTTTGTTTACCAAGAACCACAAATCTTCACTTTAAAACTGTTATTCTTGGAAACAGAATTACAGAAATTTAAGTTATTCCTTAGCTAACAGTCTTTTTTTGCTGTGAGTACTAGCAACTTTTTTCTTTAGCTAGTACACCTACCTGCCCCCTGCCTCCAAGCCAAATATTATGAAACTATAAAAATGCAGAAATAGTTGATTACAAATTTATTCAATAACTACAGCTTAGTACTTGAAGCTCACAGAAACATAATATATGGCAAGTAGAATATATTTCCAAGAGAAATGAGGTCAAAGGTTATAAAATACGTGCCATAAGGAGCTCCCAGTTTTCCAGTGCCTGCACCATTTTCACATTCATACTAGCAGTGTGTGAGGGTTCCAATTTCTCTACCTCACTGACAGCACTTACATTCCTTTTACTTTTTAAAAAATTGTAGCCATCTTAGTAGGTACAAAATGGTGTCTCACTGTGTTTTTGGTTAGCATTTACCTAAAGGCTAATGGTGTTGACCATCTTTTTGTGTGCTTGTTTTCCATTGGTATGTACTCACTGGAGAGCTATCTGTTCAGATCCTTTGCTTTATATGAACTGTGTTGTGTGTCCTTTGGTGTTTAATTGTTAATGTTCTTTGTATGCTATAGATACAAGTTCCATATCAGGTACATTGTTTGAAATACTCTATTTTATATGTTGTCTTTTATTTTCTTCATAGTGTCCTCTGGAGGACAAAACGTTTATTCCAATTTATTAATTGGAAGATGTCCAATTCATTATTTTTTTCTTTTGTTACTCCTACTTTTGGTATCATATCTAGGAAACCATTATGAAATCCAAGGTAATGAAGATTTATCCTATGTTTTCTTCTAAGATTTTTATAGTTTTAGCTCTTATATTTAAAATCTTTGATTCATTTTGAGGTTTCCTTTTTCTTTTTGTACATAGTTTAAGGTAAGGGTCCTAATTCATTCTTCACTTTTTCCAGCACCATTTGTTGAAGAGACTACTCTTTCCCCACTGGTTTTGGCACCTTTGTTAAAAGTCAATTGACTATAGACATATAGATTTCTTTTATGAACTCTCAATTCTATTCCATTGGTCTATGTGTCTCTTCTCATGCACCTACCACACTGTCATGATTACTGTAGCTTTGTAGTAAGATTTGAAAACAGGATTATGAGCCTGTGAACTTTATTTTTCTTTTACAAGATTGTTTTGGCTAGGCAGTGCTGTAACTATTATATATACATTTTAATATCAAGTTTTCCATTTCTACAAAAAATATAGCTGTAGTAATTTTGTTAGGGATGGTACTGAATCTGTAGATTGCTGTGGGAAGTGTTACCATCCTAAACATAGTAAGTCTTTCAATCCATGAAAACAAGATGTCTTTCCATTTATTTATATCTGCTTCAATTTCTTTCAACAAAACTTACTTTTTATCATTGTGATGAAATACATATAACATAAAATTTACCACTTAACAAGTTGTATCTGTATCTGTATAATTCAGTAATATTTAGTACACTTTATACTGAAATTTCTGTCACCAGAACTTTTCATCATCTCAAAATGAAGCCTCTGTACCCACTGAACAACAATGCTGTATCTCCGCCACTCAGCCTCTGATAGCTACTGTTTTATTTCCTATGTCTATGAATTCCTATGTCTTATTTCCTATGTCTATTCTAGGTACATAAGTGGAATCACAATATTTGTCATTTTGTCTGGCTTAATTCATTTAGTATAATATCTTCAAGATCCATACACATTATAGCATGTATCAAATTTTCAATCCTTTGCAAGGCTGAACAATATTCCATTGTATTTGCATGTCACATTTTGTTTATCTATTCATCAGTTGTTGAATATTTGGGTTGTTTCCACATCGGCTGGTAGATATTTGGGTTGTTTACAACTCTTGATTATGGTGAATACTGCTGCCATAAACATTGCTGTACAAATACCTGCTTGAGTCCCTGCTTTCACTCTTTTGGGTATATATCCATAATTGGAATTACTGCAACATACAGTACTCATGTATTTAAAAACTTTTTGAGGAAATGCCTTTCAGAGTGGCATCATTTTGCATACTCACCAGCAATGTACAGAGTTCCAATTTCTCCACATCTTCACCAGTACTTGTTATTTTCTGATTGAGTTTGTTCATTTCATTTCAGGTTTTCTTGTCCTGTTTTTTTTTTTATTGGGATATAGTTGACATACAATATTATATTGGCTTCATAAGTAAAACAGTGATTTAAGAATTATATACATTACTAAATGCTCACCATGGTAAGTATAGTTACTCTCTGTCACTATACCAAGATATTGCAACATTATTGGTTATATTCTCTGTGTTGTACTCCCATTCCTGTGACTAATTTATTTTGTAATTTGAAGTTTGTACCTCTTTATCCCCTTTACCTATTTCATCAATTGCTCCACCCCCCTCCCCTATGGTAATGACCAGTCTGTTGTTAGTACTTTTGGTTTTATTTCTTTTTGTTTGTTTGTTTTGATTTTTAGATTCCACATATAAGTGAAATCATATGGCATTTTTGTCTTTCTCTGTCTAACTTATTTCATTTAGTATAATACCCTCTAGGTCTATCCATGTTATCATGAATAGCAAGATTTCATTCCTTTTTTATAGCTTTGTTTTATATGTATATATATATATGTGTATATATAAATCACATCACATCTTCTTTATCCATTCATCTGTTAGTGGACATTATGGTTGCTTTCATACCTTGGCTGTTAGAAATAATGCTGCAGTAAGCATAGGTGTGCATATGTCTTTTCAAGTTAGTGATTTTTTTTTTGTTTTATTTGGGTAAATTCCCAGAAGTGGAATTGCTGGGTCATATGGTATTTCTATTTTTACTTTCTTGAGGAACCTCCACACTGCCTTCCTTAGTGGCTGTACCAATTTACATTGCCACCAACACTGTAGGAGGGTTCCCTTTCCTCAACATCCTCACCCATCTTTTGGATAGTAGCCATTCTAACTGCTGTGAGGTAGTCTCATTGTGATTTTGATTTATATTTTGTTGATGACTAGCAATGTAGAGCATCTTTTCAAGTGCCTGTTGGCCATCTGTATTTCTTCTTAGCAAAAATGTTTAGGTCCTCTGCCCACTTTTTAATGGAATGATTTGTTTTTCCCATGTTGAGTTGTATGAGTTCTTCTTATATTTTGGATATTAGCCTTTTACCAAATATATAATTTGCAAATATTTTCTCCCATACAGTAGGTTGCTTTTTCATTTTGTTGATGGTTTCCTTTGTTGTGCAGCTTTTTAGCTTGACAAATGAATGAACAGTATTTATGTTTGGAGACTACTTTTGTAGTCCAGATATTTGTCCAGCAGTGTTCATGGCAGCATTATTCACTATAGTGAAAAGGTTGAAACAACCAAATAGCCACCAACTATTGAAGGATAAAATATGTGCTATTATATATGAACAATGGAATATTATTCAGCCTGAGAAACAATTAAAATTCTGTCATATGCTGCAACATGTGTGAATCTTGAAGACACACATGCTAAGTGAAATAAGCCAGACAAAAAGGACAAAAAGTAGTCCCACTGGTTTACTTTTGCCTTTGTTTCCCTTGCTTGGGAGACATATTCCTTACTAATGTTTATGTTTAAGAGTTTACTACCTATGCTTTCTTCTAGAAGTTTTATGGTTTCAGATCAAATATTTATGTCTTTAATCCATTTTAAGTTTACTTTTATACATGGTATAAGATGATGATCCAGGTTCATTCTTTTCCATGTAGCCTTCATTGTTTTCCCAACAGTACTTATTGAAGAGAGTGCCTTTTCCCCATTGCATACTCTTGCCTCCTCTGTGATAGATTAGTTGACCATATAAATGTGGGCTTATTTCTGGGCTCTCTATTCTGTTCTGTTGATCTGTATGTCTATTTTTGTGCCACTACCATATTGTTTAGATTACTGAAGATTTGTACTATAGTTTTAAACCAGGAAACCTTCAGCTTTGTTCTTTCTCAAGATAGCTTTGGCTATTCAGGGGCTTTGGTAGTTCTATACAAATTTTAGGATTATTTGCTCTAGCTCTGTAAAAAATGTCACTGGTGTCTTGATAGGGATTGTATTGAAACTGTAGATTGCTTTGAGAAGGATGACCAATTGAACAATTCTTTAATTCTTCCTATTCAGGAGCATGGAATAGCTCTCTCTTTATTTGCATGTTCTTCAATTTCTTTATTCCATGTCCTATTATTTTTGGTGTACAAACAAGTCTTTCAATTAGATGGCTAAATTTATTCCTAGGTATTTTATTCTTTTTGATACAATTGTGAATGGGATTGATTACTTAATTTATCTTTCTGTTCATTATCTACATATAGAAAACAACAAATATCTGCATATTGACTTTTGTGTCTTGCAACTTTACTAAATTCATTTATTCTAATAATTTTTTTGGTGGCGTCTTTAGGGTTCTCTATATGTACTATCATGTCATCTGCAAATACTGACAGTTGTGCTTCTTTAAAAAATTGGATGACTTTTATTTCTTTTCTTGTCTGATTTTGGTGGCTAGGTCTTCTAGTACTATGTTGAATAGAAGTGGTGAAAGTGGACATCTTTGCCTTGTTCCTGAGCTTTCAGTTTCTCACCACTGAGTATGTTAGTTATACATTTGACATGTATGGCTTTTATTATGTTTATATATGTTGCCTATATACCCACTTTGTTGAGCATTTTTATCATGAGTGGATACTGAATTTTGTCAAGTGTTATTTCAACATTTATTGATGGGATCATATGATTTTTATCCATCCTCTTGTTCATGTGGAATGTCGCATTGATTTATAACTTTTGAAGAAGCTTGCATCCTTAGAATAAATACTACTCGTTCATGGTGAATGATCTTTTAAATATATTTTTGAATTTCCTTTGCAAATAATTTGTTGAGGATTTTTGCATCTGTGTTCATCATGGGGATTGGCCTGCAATTATCTTTTTTTTTTTGTCATGTCTTTGTCTTATTTTCCTATCAGGGTGATGCTGGCCATGTTGAATGAATGTGAAAGCTTTCCTTCCTCTTCAATCTCTTGGAGTAATTTGAGTAAGAGAGGTATTAACTCTTCTTTAAATGTTTGATAGACTTCTCCTGTGAAACTATGTGGTTTTGGACTTTTATTTCTTTGGAATTTTTTGATTATTGATTCAATTTCCATGATAGTGATCAGTCTGTTCAGACTTTCTATTTCTTCCTGATTCAGGCTTGGAAGAGTGTATATTTCTAGAAATTTATCCGTTTATTCCAAGTTGTCCAATTTATTGCCATATAATTTTTCATAGTATCTCTTATAATTGTATTTCTGTGGTATCAGTTGTAACTTCTCATTCATTTCTGATTTTATTTATCTGAGTCCTCTTTCTTTTCCTTAATGAGTCTAGCCAAAGTCTTATAAATATTGTATTGTTTTTCAAAGAACCAGCTCTTAGTTTCACTGATATTTTTGAGTCATTTTTAATTTGAATTTGCTTTGCAAATACTTTGTTGTGGGTTTTTGCATCTGTGTTAATCAGGGGTTTGGCCTGTAATTTTTTTTTTTTTTTTGTAGTGTCTTTGTCTTATTTTGGTATCAGCTATTTGGTATTTCATTCATTTCTGCTCTGAAGTTTACTGTTTCTTTCCTTCTACTAGCTTTTATTTCTTTTTCAAGTTCATTTATGTATAGGGTTAGATTGCCTTTTTGAGGTGTTTTTTTACTTCTTAAAGTAGGAATTTATCAGTGTAAACTTTCCTCTTAGGACTGCTTTTTCTGCGTCCCAACAATTTTGGACCATTATGTTTCTCTTTTCATTTTTTCCAACTATTTAATTTCCTCTGATTTCTTTGATGACTCATTGGTTGCTTAGCAGCATGTGTTTAGCCTCCATGTTTTTGTGGGTTTTTATCCCCAATTTTTTCTTATAATTGATTTCCAGTTCCATACCACTGTGGTCAGAAAAGATGGCTTTTATTATTTCAATTGTCTTAAATTTATTGAGAAGGCTTTGTGGCCTAACATAGTTTATTCTGGAGAATGTTCCATGTGTACTTGAAAAGAATGTGTATGCCACCTTTTGTTGATACAATGTTTTTTATGTATCCCTTAAGACCATTTGGTCTAATGTTTCACTCAAAGCCACTGTTTCCTTGTTGATTTCCTGTCTGGATGATCTACCCATTGATGTAAGTGAGGCATTAAAGGTTGCTACTATTTTTGTATTGCTATTTACTGCTCCTTTTATGTGTTAATATGTGCTTTATATATTTAGGTGCTCCTCTATTAGGTGCATAAATATATGCAGTTGTTTTATCTTCTTGTTGCATTAAACCCTTAATTATTATATAATATCCTTGTCTATTTTTAGTTTTTGTTTTACAGTCTGTGTTCTGTAATATAAGTATTGCTACTACAACTTTTTTTTTTTCATTCCTATTTGCATGGACTATCTTCCATCCCTTCAGTTTCAGGCTCTATGTCTTTAGGTCTGAAGTGATTCTCTTATAGGCAGCAAATACATCAATCTTGCTTCTTAATCCATTCAGTCACCCTGTGTCTTTTGGTTGGGACATTTAATCCATTTATATTTAAAGTAATTATTGATAGGTACGTACTTACTGTGATTTGGATAAATGCTTCCTGGTTGTTTTTGTCGTTCTTCTCCTATATTTAATTCCTCTCATTTTCTTTCCTTGTGCTTCATGATTTTATTTAGTGTAATGCTTGGACTTCCTTCTATTTCTTGTGTATGTGTTATAACTTTTTGATTTGTGGTTACCATTGGGTTCTTGTTTGATATCCTATGAATGTAACAATTTATATTTAAGTTGATGGTTACTTAAGTTGGAATGCATTCTAAAAGCACTACATTTATTAGTCCTCCTCCTCCACATTTTATGCATGTGACACCTTCTTTTACACCCTTTTATTTAGTGATTCCCTTAACTAATTTTTAGATGTAATTGATTTTACTACATTTTTCTTTTTGACCTTCATACTAACTTTGAAGTAATTGTTCTACTAAGTACCTTGGCTATATGTTTGCTTTAACCAGTGAAAATTTTCTGTTTCCTAATCTTCTTGCTTCTAGTTAGGTTCTTTACCTCTCATAGAAGTCCTTTTAACATTTCTTGTAAGGCCAGATTCGTAGTGGTGAAACTTGTTTAACTTATATTCATCTGTGAAGCTATTTATGGCTCCTTCAATTCTGAGTGATAATCTTGCTGGCTAGAGTATTCTTGGGTACAGTTTTTCTTTTTCCTTTTAGCACTTTGAATAATAAATCATGCCACCAGCTCCTAGGCTGTAGAGCTCCTCATGAAAAATCAGCTGATAGCCTTATGGGCATTCCCTTGTAGGTATAACTTGTTGTTTTTCTCTTGATACTTTTAAGGTTCTCTCTTTTTTCTTGATCTTGGATGCTTTAAATTATTATGTGTCTTGGCATGGACTTCTTTGTATTCATCTTGTTTGGAGCTCTCTGTGCTTCCTGGACTTGAAAGACTATTTCCTTCCCCAGGTTAGAGAAGTTTTCAGCTATTATTTCCTCAAGTAATTTTTCTATCTCTTTCTGTCTCTCTCTTCTCCTTCTGGACTCCTACAATGTGAATGTTAGAACTTTTGAGGTTATCCCAGAACTCTCATAACCTGTCTTCTTTTTGTTTCATTCGTTTTCCTTTCTTCTGTTCAGTTTATGAGTTCTTTCCATTAATCTATCTTCCAAGGTGCTGATCTGTTCTTCCGCATCTTCTAGTCTGCTGATCACTCCCTCTCGTGCATTTTTCGTTTCATTTATTGTATTATTCATCTCTCGTTCTTTTTTAGATTTTATATCTCTTATTTTTGAACTCCTTAGAGTTCATCCATTTTTCTCTCAATTCTGGTAAGCATGTTTATAACCATTGCTTTAAACTCTTTTTTCAGATAGATTGGTTATCTCTGTTTCCTTTAGTATTTTTTCTGGAGTTTTTTCCTTTTCTGTGGTTTGGAACATATTCTTCTGTCTCCTTATTTTGTTTGACTCTCTGTGCTTGATTCTCTGAATTAGTTGGAAGGGATTGCACTCTCAGTCTTGAAGTATTGGTATTGTGTAGGAAGGTCCCCTGGGAGAATGCATGTACCTGGTGGTTTTGGCTGACTGGAGGCCAATTGAGCATAAGATAGGCTTGTCATGGTGCTGGGGCTCCCAAGACATGGTCCCAGGGTTATTATCTGTGATGCCCAATTGGATGGACTACTGGGTAGTGTGGCACTGGTAGAGTCTGTCCTGAAGAGGGAAATGTGGTGAGTCAGTGGTGTGTCAGGGATTCACTCCAGGAAACTCCCAGATTGGCACTCGCTGAGTCCACTGTACCACCCAAGGGCCGGTACATCCTCTGGACTGCTCCAGGGAATCCCAGGGTCATTTCAGGCCATGTCCCACTGGCAGGGTAGAGACAAGCCCTGTGCTCCCTCATCCATAGGTTGGTGCATATTCTGGGCTGCTCTCGGAAACTCTGGGTTCATTGCCACATTGGGGGAGCAGGTGGTGACGAACCCTGTGCAACCTCCCCAGTGGCTCCATGTGTACTATGGGGATTTCTGTGGAACTCTGGGTTCATTGCCTGGTCTCCACTGGCAGGGCAGCAGCAGGTCCTGTGTGAAATTACCCACTGGCCTGTGCTTGTTCTGGCCTTCTCCAGGGATTCCAGCATCAACACTGGCCAGATCCTCTTGGTGGAGCAGCTGTAGTCCCTTGCACACTAGCTGTTGGGCTGGGGGTGTTCCTGGTCACACTGGTGGTGGCTGAGTGGGTGAATGGCAGTGGGCAGCTAGGTAGACTACTGGATCTACAATAGACGTATTTGTGTATGGGTGGGGGCTGAGAAGCTGCCTAGACTGGATCTGAAATTGGTGTGTGTGCCCAGCTCCTGCTCCTCATAGCTTTATGAAATGCAGAACGAATGCAAACAGTCATGCTGGCCAGCACCTCCGAACCCAGAGTGTGTTCCAGCACTTCCCTTGCCAAGTAGCAGATGCTTTTGTTCTGGAAATTGGGTGTTTTCACTATGGTTTGGATGCACTTTAAACTGAAAGGCTTTTTTCTTGCGCCCCAGGGTAGGGAATCTGTGTCTGGCTTTCTCATTGATATTCAGGTTATCAAGGAGATAGAAGCACTCCCCTGTTTACTAAAGCATTATTCACAGTGGCCAAGCTATGGAAACAGTCTAGGTATCTGTCGGGAATGAATGAATAAAGAAGATGTAGTATATTTAACAATGAAATACTGATCAGCCATTAGGAAAAAAAAGAAATCCCACTTTTTGCAATAACATGGATGGACCTTGAGGATATTATGCTAAGTGAGATAAGCTAAACAGAGAAAGACAAATGCTATATGATGTCTCTTATATATGGTATCTACAAAAACTGAACTCACAAAAACAGAGAGTGGAATGGTGGTGACCAGGATCTAGTGGGTGAGGGAACAGAAGAGATATTGTTCAAGGGTACTGCATACTTGCAAGTAGAAGATAAGTAAATCCTGGAGATCTAATATGTAGTACAATAATTATAGGCAACCAAACTGTATAATAAGCATTAAACTTTCTAAGAAACTAGACCATAATTGTTCCCACCACAGAAAGAAATGACAATTATGCGACAGGATAGAGATGCTATCTAATTCTACAATGGCAGTCATATTGCAATACAAATGTACCAAATTAATATGCTTTACACCATAAACTTACACATTGTTGTATATCAACTATATTTCAAGAAAAAGCACAATGAGATACCACCTCACACCTGTTAGGACTGGCTATTACCAAAATGATGGGAGATAACAAGTGTTGGTAAGGGCCATTCGCAAAAGGGAACCTGTGTACTGTGAGTGAGAAGGCAAATTGGTAGTCACCATGAAAAGCAGTGGAGATGTTCCCCAAAATATTAAAGAAAGTACTACTACATGATTAAGCAATCCCGCTTCTGGATATATACCCACAGAAAATGAAGTCTCTACCTTAAAGGGAACTCTGTGCTCCCATGTTCACTGCAGCATGATTCATAATACTCAACACATGGAAGCAACCGAAGTTCCCGTGTGTGTGTGCGCGTTTGTGTCTGTGCACAATGGAATATGTGTATGTGTGTGTACAATGGAATGTCATTCAGTCATAAAGAAGAAATAAATCCTTTCATTTTTACAACATAGATGGAACTGGGGAAGGTACTATTATGCTAAGTGAAGTAAGCCAGGCATAGAAAGACAAATTATGGGTGACTTCACTTATGTGGAATCTAAAAATGTCAACTTCATAGAAGCAAATGGCAGAACAATGAATGTGAGGGGCTGAACGATGTAGTAAATGGGAAGATGTTGGTCCGAGGGTATACACCTTCAGTTATAAGTTGAGCAAGTTATGGACAGCCAATGTACAGCATGATATACAGTTAATAATACTGTATTATATAATTGTAATTTGATAAACGAGTAGATCTTAAGTATTTTCACAACACAACACACACATAACATAGAAACTGTGTGAAGTGATGGATGTGGTAATCATTTCATAATACATACATATAATAAATCATCACAGTTTAAACTTTAAAAGTGACATTATACAACCTATATATGTAACTTTTGTCAACCATATTCAATAAAGCTGAAAAAAAGAACAAGGTCTTCCCTTTTTGTCAGCTTGGGCTATCATAAACAGGTCTGTGTGATCCCCAATCCCACTTCTTCTTCCCAGAGAAAACATATTGCTATTGCATTGGAGACTCACTAGAATCAACTGGTGCTGGTATCATCCAGAAATGACTCCTAAGGAATGGTGCATCTGGAATCTCTAACTACACTAAATAACAAAGCTAAAATCATAGGCTTTTCCATTATTTTGATTTTTATGTCACTTTGGATTTCATAACCAACATGAAAACTCTTGTTCCACCAACTCTGATGTTGTTGGCTTCATGTCTAAAAAATTGCCAAAAATTCCTTAGGGTTCTCCCGGCTCGCAAATAGTTTTCTTCAGTGGGAATAGAGGAGAACTAACCTCCCATTGTCATCATTTTAGATCTGTCTCTGTTCTAGGGGGCCAGTAAAATTCTATCACTCATTTTCCTTCCTCATCTCCTCTCTTTGGCCTCCTCATTAGATGGTACTTACTGCAGGAGAGGAATATTCCATTTTTCATGAGGGTGGATCAGACATATTCTTCAACCCTTACATGTCTTGGGCATATGAGTAATAATTTGCAAATGAAAAATGAGTGGCACTGGCTAATATAGTGTCATTTTATACTCACTTCTGTTTTTGCTATATTGGAAATGAGAAAAAGTGATGGAAATAATAACCAATCAGATTGCTGGGGAATAATACCTAATTAAAATATAATAATACAAACTTATTATATTAAATATAAAGTGTTTTCTTTTTAAAATATTGCTATGTAAACTGTATTGTGGTAAAACTAAAATTGCTGGTTAGTAATAAAATTATGGATTTTGCTTTATTTTCTCATCTTAGTTACACAGGACAATTCATTTAATGAAAGCATGGATGGGGGAAGACCCACTGTGTATTCCTTCCTTTTTGAGTAGGCATTCAATAAATATTTGATAAATTGATGAATGAATTCCTATACTCTTTGTAGAAAATTACTGTTAGCAAGAAACTAAATAGCCTTCCATAAAGAAATTTTTTAAATGTATCTCAAAGTTGTTTAGAAATTAAATTATGCAAGAGTTAAGGGAGTAGTTACCTCCAAATATAGTACAGATAGAACCAGTTCCTTCACAGAGTATGAGTTAAAATGTGGCTGTGGGGAGGCAGAGCAGAGCCCACTGGGACATTGGAAGATTTGCTTCCCTCTAGGTTTCTGCAGTTATCACTTTCAATTTATATGTAAGAAAATTTAAATCACATAGTGTCTCTTGGGCAATCTTCCAACTTCTGGGACGCCTAAACAATTTGACATATACCAGCTGTTATAATTATCCAGATTCTGAGAAAATTTAATGTAAGTCTTGTCACTATTAGTCTGCGTTTAATCTCCAAAATTAATCAAGAAAGCGACAAATGAGACTGGATACTGTAGAAAGAGAAGTGGTTTTGTGTAATGGGTAAGACTCTGCCTCTCTAGAGGAAGACTGCCTGGATTCAAATTCTCATTGTGTTGTTTAGCAGCTATTATGATCAGCACTTTACTTAACAATCTGCACAGCCGGTTTCCCTACCAATTAAATTAGTATAAGAATAGAATTGCTGAGAGGATTGCATGAGTTACTTTACCTAGACTACTTTGAAAAGTACCTGTCACAAAATAAGTGATCATTCAGTGTTAACTATAATTATTATTGATACTGACACTGTAGCTAGAATTCATTCCAAAACATAAAGAATGCCTTAACATAAGGAATTGAATTTCTATACCTTCTTTTCACCTATGAATGGGAATAACAACAGAATCAAGATTTGTCTAAGTCTGTGTATTATTTCTAAGTAGCACAGGTGTTAACACAGATCTTTTTGGTATAAAACCTCTTCAAAGTTGCCATAACAATTCCAGGCTTAACATTTTTTTTATTGTCCTTTTCATCTTTTTTTTATTAAGGTAACATCGATATACAATCTTATGAAGGTTTCACATGAGCAACACTGTGGTTACTACACTCACCCCTATTATCAAGTCCCCACCACATACCCCATTACAGTCACTGCCCATCAGAGTACTAAGATGCTATAGAGTCACTACTTGTTTTCTCTGTGCTATACTGCCTTCTCAGTGACCCCTCTCCAATATTATGTGTGCTAATCGTAATACCCCTTAATCTTCCTCTTCCTCCCTTCCTGCCTGCCCTCCCCACTCCCTGTCCCTTTCGTAACTGCTAGTACATTCTTAGGTTCTGTGAGTCTGCTGCTGTTTTGTTCCTTCAGTTTTTTGCTTTCTTGTTACACTCCAAAAATGAGTGAAATCATTTGATACTTGTTTTTCTCCGCCTGGCTTATTTCACTGAGCATAATACCCTGTAGCTCCATTCACATTGTTACAAATGGTAGGATTTGTTTTCTTCCTATGGCTGAATAATATTCCATTGTATATATATACCACCCCTTCTTTATTCATGCATCTACTGGTGGACACTTAGGTTGCTTCCATGTCTTGGCTATTGTAAATAGTGCTGCAATACACATAGGGGTGCAAATGTCTTTTTGAATCTGTGACCTTGTTTTCTTCAGGAAAATTCCTATGCGTGGATTTACTGCATCAAATGGTATTTCAATTTTTGTTGTTTGAGGAACCTCCGTATTGCTTTCCACAACAGTTGAACCAATTTAAGTTCCCACCAACAGTGTAGAAAGGTTCCTTTTCCCCCACATCCTAGACAGCATTTGCTGTTACTTGTCTGTTGGATGTTGGCCATCCTAACTGTTGTGAGGGGATATCTCATTGCGGTTTTAATTTGCATTTCCCTGATGATTAGCGATGTTAAGCATCTTTACATGTGCCTCTTGGTCATCTCAATGTCTTCTTTGGAGAAGTGTCTGTTCAAATTCTCTGACCATTTTTTATCTGGTTATTTGGTTTTTGGATGTTGAGGCATGTCAGCTCTTTATATATTTTGGATGTTAACCCCTTATTGGGTATGTTGTTTATGAATATGTTCTCCCATGCTGTAGGATGCCTTTTTGTTATGCTAATGCATTTTGCTCTAAAGAAGCTTTTTTGTTTGATATAGTTCCACTTTTTCATTTTTGCTTTTATTCCTTTGCCCTAGGAGATGTGTTCATGAAAAAGTTACTCATGTGTATATTCAAGAGATTTTTGCCTCTGTTTTCTTGTAACAGCTTATGGTTTCATGACTTACATTCAGGACTTTTATCCACTTTCAGTTTTCTTTGTGTATGCAGTTAGACAGTTTTCTAGTTTCATTCTCTTACATGTAGCTGTCCAGTTTTGCCAACACCAGCTGTTGAAGAGGCTGTCATTTCCCCATTATATATCCATGGCTCCTTTATCATATACTAATGGACCATGTATGTTTGGGTTAATATCTGGACTCTCTGTTTTGTTCCACTGGTCTGTGGGTCTGTTCTTATGCCAGTACCAAATTGTCTTGATTACTGTGGCTTTGTAGTAGAGCTTGAAGTTGGAAAGCGAGATCCCCTCTGCTTTATTCTTCCTTCTCAGGATTGCTTTGGCTATTTGAGGTCTTTTGTCGTTCCATATGAATTGTAGAACTATTTGTTTCAGTTCAGTGAAGAATGCTGTTGGTATTTTGATAGGGATTGAATTGAATTTGTAGATAGCTTTAGGCAGGATGGCCATTTTGACAATATTAATTCTTCCTAGCCAAGAGCATGGGATGAATTTCCATTTGTTAGTGTCCTCTTTAATATCTCTTAAGAGTGTCTTGTAGTTTTCAGGGAATAGGTCCTTCATTTCCTTGGTTAGGTTTACTCTTAGGTATTTTACTTCTGATTTCTCTCCTAGTTCATCATTAGTGTATAGGAAAGCAATAGATTTCTGTGTATTAATTTGTATCCTGCAACCTTGCTGAATTCAGATATTAGGTCTAGTAATTTTGGAGTCTTTAGGGTGTTTTATGTACAATATTATGTCATCTGCACATAGTGAGAGTTTGACTTCTTCTTTACCAATCTGGATGCCTTGCATTTCTTTGTTTTGTCTGATTGCCATGGCTAGGACCTCCAGTACTGTGTTGAATAACAGTGGGGAGAGTGGGCATCCCTGTCTTGTTCCTGATCTTAGGTGGAATGCTTTCAGGTTCTCACTGTTAAGTATGATGTTGGCTGAGGGTTTTTCATATATGGTCTTTATTATGTTAGGGTAGTTGCCCTCTATACCCATTTTGTTGAGAGGTTTTATCATGAATTGGTGTTGAATTTTGTGGAATGCTTTTTCAGCATCGATGGAGATGATCATGTGGTTTTTGTCCTTTTTGTTGATGTGGTAGATGATGTTGATGGATCCTACTTGATCATTGTGTATGGTCCTCTTGATGTATTTTTGAATTTGGTTTACTAATATTTTGTTGAGTATGTTTGCATCTATGTTCATCAGGAATATTGGTCTGTAATTTTCTCTTTTGGTGAGGGCTTTGCCTGGTTTTGGTATTAGAGTGATGCTGGCTTCATAGAATGAGTTTGGAAGTACTCCCTCCTCTTCTATTTTTTGGAAAACTTTAAGGAGAATGGGGATTATGTCTTCTCCATATGTTTGATAAAATTCCACAGTAAATCCATCTGGTCTGGTGGTTTTTTCTTGGTAGTTTTTGATTATTGATGTAATTCACTGCTGGTAATTGGTTTGTTTAGATTTTCTATTTCTTCCTGGGTCTGTCTGGGAAGATTGTATTTTTCTAGAAAGTTGTTCATTTCATCTAGGTTTTACAGATTGTTAGCATACAGAATTTCATAGTATTCTCTAGTAACTCTTTGTATTTCTGTGGGGTCTGTCATGATATTTCCTTTCTCATTTCTGATTCTGTTTATGTGTGTAGATTCTCTTTTTCTCTTAGTAAGTGTGGCTAGGGGTTTACCAGTTTTGTTTATTTTCTCAAAGAAGCAGCTCTTGGTTTCATTGACTTTTTTCTATGGTTTTGTTTTTCACAATTTTTTAAATATCTTCTCTGATCTTTATTATGTCCCTTCTTCTGCTGACTTCAGGCCTCATTTGTTCTTCTTTTTCCAGTTTAAATAATTGTGAGTTTAGACTCTTCATTGGAATTGTTCTTCCTTCTTTAAATAGGCCTGAACCGCTATATACTTTCCTCTTAAAACTGCCTTCGCTGCAGCCCCCAGAAGTTGGAGCTTTGTGTTGTCTTTGTGATTTGTCTCCATATATTGCTTTATCTCGGTTTACATTTGGTCATTGATCCATTGATTATTTAGGAGCATGTTGTTAAGCCTCCATGTATTTGTGAGCCTTTTTGTTTTCTTTGTATAACTTATTTCTAGTTTTATTCCTTTGTGGTCTGAAAAGTTTGTTGGCAGAATTTCAATCTTTTTGAGTTTACTGAAGCTCCCTTTGTGGCATAGTATGTTGTCCATTCTGGAAAATATTCCATGTGCACTTGAGAAGAATGTGTATTCTGCTGCTTTTGGGTATAGTGTTCTGTAGATGTCTGTTAGGTCCATGTGTTCTAGCGTGTTGTTCAGTGCCTCTGTGTTCTTACCTCTTTTCTGTTTGGTGGATCTGTCCTTTGGAGTGAGTGGTGTGTTGAAGTCTCCTAGTATGAATGCATTGCATTCTATTTCCTCCTTTAAATCTGTTAATATTTGTTTCACATATGTCGGTGCTCCTCTGTTCAGTGCATATATATTTAAGATGGTTATACCCTCTTGTTAGACTGCCCCTTTATCATTATGTAATGTCCTTCTTTATCAATTGTTACTTTCTTTGTTCTGAAGTCTATTTTGTGTGATACAAGTACTACAACTCCTGCTTTTTTCTCCCTATTAGTTGCATGAAATATCTTTTTCTGTCCCTTGACTATTAGTCGGTGTATGTCTTTGGGTTTGAGGTGAGTCTCTTATAAGCAGCATTTAGATGGGTCTTGCTTTTTTATCCATTCTATTACTCTGTGTCTTCTGATTTGTGCATTCAGTACATTTACATTTAGGGTGATTATGGAAAGATATGTACTTATTGCCATTGCAGGCTTTAGATTCATGGTTACCAATGGTTCAAGGGTAGCTTCTTTACTATCTAACCACCTAATTTAACTCTCTTATTAAGCTATTATGAACACAATCTGATGATTCTTATTTTTCTCCCTTCTTATTCCTCCTCCTCCATTCTTTATATGTTGGGTGGTTTATTCTGTGCTCTTTTGTGTTTCTTTCAACTGCTTTTGTGGGTAGCTGTTTTTATTTTTTGCCTTTAGTTAGTATTTGGTTGGTCTCTTTTCTTTGCTATGATTCTATTTTCTCTAGTGACATCTGTTTAGCCTTAGGAGTGCTTCCATCTAGAGCAATTCCTCTAAAATACCCTGTAGATGTGGTTTGTGAGAGGCAAATTTCCTCAGCTTTTGCTTGTCTGGGAATTGTTTAATCCCTCCTTCATATTTTATGATAATCGTGCTGGATACAGTATTCTTGGTTCAAGGCCCTTCTGTTTCATTGCATAAATATAGCATGCCATTCTCTTCTGGCCTATAAGGTTTCTGTTGGGAAGTCTGATGATAACCTGATGGATTTTCCTTTGCAGGTGACCTTTTTCCTCTCTCTAGCTGCCTTTAAAACTCTGTCCTTGTCCTTAATATTTGCCATTTTAATTATTATGTGTCTTGGTGTTGTCCACTGTGGATCCCTTCTGTTGGGAGTTCTGTATACTTCCATGGTCTGAAAGATTATTTCCTCCCCCAGTTTGGGGAAATTTTCAGCAATTACTTCTTCAAAGACACTTTCTGTCCCCTTTTCTCTCTCTTCTTCTTCTGGTACCCCTATAATGTGAATATTATTCCGTTTGTACTGGTACCACAGTTCTCTTTATATTGATTCACTCCTGGAGATCCTTTTATCTCTCTCTGTGTCAGCTTCTATGTGTTCCTGTTCTCTGGTTTCTATTCCACTAATGGCCTGTTGCATCTTATCCATTCTGCTTATAAATCTTTCCAGAGATAGTTTCATTTCTGTAATTTCCCTCCAGATGTCATCCCTTAGGTCTTACATATTTCACTGCAGATCCATCAGCATGGTTATGACTTTTGTTTTGAATTCTTTTTCAGGGAGATTGGTTAGGTCTATCTCCCCAGATTCTTTTTCAGCAGAGGATGTCTGGGCTAGTCTCATCTGTATCAAATTCTTTTGCCTTTTCATGGTGATAGAGGTATTTGTGGGGAGCTGTCATGTGTGTTGGCTGGAGAACATCCCTTATTGCTGGTTTGTGCCTTTCCTCTTCTCGGAGAACAGCGACCCCTAGCAGCTTGTGCTGCATAACTACACACAGTCGGGGTTTTTAATTCTTGCCCAACAGCTGTGCAAGAAGCTCTGCAATACTACCTCATGCTGTTTCTCCACTATGGCAGAGCTGTGTTGGAGGGGAAATGGGCGGGATGCTGTTTATCTGCATGAGGGGCCTCCAAGCTGCCCTGCTGCCCAGGGGTTAGGGTGCCCGGAGTTCCCCAGGATTCCCTGCAGCTGGGCTAGCTGTGCCGGGATGTTTTCTATCCAATTGTTGGGTTCCTGCCCCTTTTAGACTTTTGGAAAGCACTCGCTTTTCTTTGTCCCAGGGGTGCCAGATGCAGGGACCCGCTCACAGGTCTTACTGTCCTGTTTCTCTAGTTTCCAGCACCCCACACATGCGCTGTGTGTCTGCACTTCAGTGCGGATGGCTAGGGCTGCGTGTTTAGCAGTCCTGGGCTCCCTCTTCCTCCCTACTCTGACTCTTCTCCTCCAGCTGGGAGCTGAGGTGAGGAGCGCTTGGGTCCAGCCAGGCCATGGCTTGTATCTTACCCCTTCATGAGGCGCTGTGTTCTCACCAGTGTGGATGTATCCTGGCTGTTGTCCTGTATCTCCTGGTCTCTCTTTTAGGGAAAGTTGTATTTGCTGTATTTTCAAAAATATATATGGTTGTGGGAGGAGATTTCCGCTGCTTTATGCACGCCGGATCTTGGTTCCTAGGGTTTCTTCTGAGAAGACTAGTGATAGCCTGATGGGTTTTCTTTTGTAGGTGATCTTTCTTTTTTAATTAATTAGGTTTTTTATTAAGATGATTGATATACACTGTTATGAACGTTGCATATGAAAAAACAATGTGGTTACTACATTTACTCATATTATCAAATCCGCATCCATACCCCAATGCAGTCACTGTCCATCAGTGTAGTAAGATGCCACAGATCCACGATGTGCCTTCTCTGTGCTACACCGTTCTCCCCATGATCCCCTATACCATGTGTACTAAACATAGTACCCCTCAATCCCCTTCTCTCTCCCTCCCCACCCAATATCCCACACCCCTCCCCTTTGGTAACCAGTAGTTCATTCTTGGAGTCTCTGAGTCTGCTGCTATTTTGTTCTTTCAGTTTCGCTTCATTGTTATACTGCACACATGAGGAAAATCATTTGGCATTTGACTTTCTCCACCTGGCTTATTTCACTGGGAATAATGTCCTCTAGCTCCATCCATGTTGTTGCAAATCGCGTAATTTGTTTCTTTCTTATGGCTGAATAGTATTCCATTGTGTATATGTACCACCTCTTCTTTATCCATTCATCTCCTGATGGACACTTAGGGTGCTCCCATATGTTGGCTTTTGAAAAATGTGATGCAATAAACTTAGGGGTGCATATGTCTTTTTGAATCTGAGAAGTTGTATTATTTGGGTAAATTCCAAGGAGTGGGATTCCTGGGTCAAATGATATTTCTATTTTTAGTTTTTTGAGGAACCTCCATAATGCTTTCCACAATGGTTGAACTAGCTTACATTCCCACCAGCAGTATAGGAAGGTTCCCCTTTTTCTGCATCCTCGCCAGCACTTGTTGTTCTTAGTCTTTTCAATGCTGGCCATCCTTACTAGTGTGAGGTGATATCTCACTGTGGTTTTAATTTCATTGCCCTGATAATTAGTGATGATGAGCATCTTTTCATGTGTCTGTTGGCCATCTGAATTTCTTCTTGGGAGGTGTAGGTGATCTCTTTTCTCTCTCTGGCTGCTTGTAATACTCTGTTCTTTTCCTTGATCTTTTCCATTTTAAGTATTATATGGCTTGGTGTTGTCTTCCCTGAGTCCCTTTTGTTGGGAGGCGTTTGCATTTCAATGGCCTAAGACACTATTTCCTTCTGCAGATTGGGCGAGTTTTCACCAGTTGTTTCTTCAAATCCACTATCTATCCTTTTTTCTCTCTCTCCTTCTTCTGGTGCCCCTGTAATGTGAATATTGTTCCATTTAGATTGGTCACAGAGTTGTCTTATTATTCTCTCATTCCTACAGATCCTTTTTTCTCACTCTGTCTCGGCATTTTTGTATTCCTGTCCACTAATTTATATTCCATTTACTGTCTCCTCTACCTCTTCTAGTCTGCTTTTAAATGCCTCCATTGTGTGTTGCATTTTGGATACTATAGTTTGTAAAGTTTCTATCTTTTTCCTGAATTCATCCCTGAGATATTAAATATTTTTCTGTAGCTCCATTAGCATGTTGATTATTTTTATTTTGAAATCTTTGTCAGGAAAATTGGTGGTTTCAGTTTCACTGAGTCCTCTTTCTGGTGTTTGAGGGATTTTGGTTTGAATAAGGTACTTTTGCCTTTTCATAACCCTACTGTATAATGTGGAATATTAGGTTTCTGTAAGGGATTCCCAGGTAAATGATATTTCTATTTTTAGTTTTTTTAAGACACCTCCATACTATTTTCCACAATGGTTGAACTAGCTTACATTCCCACCAGCAGTGTAGGAGGGTTCCCCTTTCTCCGCATCCTCAGCAGTATTTGTTGTTCTTAGTCTTTTTGATGCTGGCCATCCTTACTGGTGTAAGGTGATATCTCATTGTGGTTTTAATTTCATTTCCCTGATTTTTAGTGATGATGAGCATCTTTTCATGTGTGTCTGCATTCCTGGTGCAGATTACTAGGGCTGGTTATTTGGAAGCCCTGTGATTCCACTCCCTCTCCACTCTGACTCCTTTCCTCATGCTTGTGAGCTGGGGTGGGGGGAGTGTTCGGGTCCTACTGTGATGGGTCACCTGGTTTGCTTGTAGAGCCAGCTGGGGGAATGAATGGCAGGCTGCTTATTGTCATGAGGGGCTTGGTTCATAAATTGTTTTAATATATGTAGAAACAAAGGACAAGATGACACCATCTAGTGTCCAGAAACTCTACTCTTTGGAGCTGCCCAGAACCTGGTGTTTTGGGGGTGGTCATGGGCATCAGTATCCATGTCTGCCAGGAGAAGAGAGCTTTTTCCTGCTTCTCAGCTGTAGTGCCTGTCTCTACTGTCAGGGCCAGTGAGCCGTGTGTGCAGAGAGTAGCCTCTGGGATATACCCCTGTGGCTGCCATAGATGTGGCTGCCATCTGCCTGGCCTAGTGCAATGACACAGGCAGCAGGTTTGTGCACAGGTCCCAGGCTGGGAGGAAGGAGTGGCAGGCTGTGTATCATGGTGGGGAGCCTCAGGGCTGTGTTGCCTGCCATGGTGATGTATGCCTGGAGCTCCTAAAAGTTCCCAACTTGCTGGGCCTAGTGTGCTGGGACAGTTTTGCCCACCTATTCCTTCTTCTGAGCAGTAAGCTCTTGTGTAATCCTTGTCCCTTAGCAGTCCTCTCACTGTTGGGAAGTCTCTCAAAGTGCCTGTCTTTCTTTTATCCAGAGCAGCTGGTTGTGGGAACCTGTTCTCCACTAGCAGCTGGAATCTCAGTCTCTCTGAGTATTCCTCCTGTCTTTGTTTTCCAACTCCTCTAATCTCCAGAGCACCATGCAATGTGGGTTTGTACTGCCACAGTAGATCTCCAGGTCTAAGTATTTAGCAGTCCTGGGCTTCTACTCTCTCCCAGTTCTGTTTCTCTTCCTATCACCAGTGAGCTGGGGGGAGGGCTCGGGTTCTTCTGGATTGCAGCTTTGTTACTTTACCCTTTCCCATGAGATTTCTTTTCCCAAATGGAGGCTGGCTGCTGCCATCTTCTTTCTGGTCACTCTTGTAGCGTTGGTTGTATTTGCTGTATTTTCATATTATATGTGTTTTTGGGAGGAGATGTTTGCCTCACTTCTCATGCTGCCAACTTTTCTCCTCTATGCTTAACTTTTATATAACTTTATTACTCTTTAATTTCTTCTCCATACTCAAAAAGTTAATTTAACTGAAATTTAGTGAAGTAAAGAAATTATGGCAAGTTTGAGGCATACAGAATACATCTGGAGGGGGTAGAGGAGTGTTTACTTAAGGCAACAGTATTCTCTTTTTTTCATAATTTGTTGTAATATATCTAGAAACAAAGGACTAGAGGAGACTGTGAACATTTCTTGAGAATCTGACCATATGACCTATAGAAGGTGATACTTATTTCATATATTATATGAATGATACACCAGCACAGTGCCTTGTATATAACAGGTTCTTAATAAATATTTGCTGGTTCAAATGAATCAGCATTTAGTATGTCACTTTCTATAAATGCTGCGTAAGTGTCATTTTCCCATCATTTGGTATTTGGTGTACAGGAATCATTCCATAGATCAGAACATTAACTTTATAATGTTTTTCCTGTGTGGAAAAGCCTGTTCATTCAAATTTGATTCCTTTTCCTTAAATAGTTTTAGATGATAGGATGTTATTATAGTAATGGGATTTGGATTCCTAATTAAGTGTTTAGGAAAAAAATAAAATCATGAAAATTCATATGGCCCAGTAAGAATATGAATTCAATGTCTAATCAAGAATTATTTATAATGAGTATATGTAAACTAAAGTGCTCTTCTCTGTGCAAACTAGGGTAAAATTTTTGGATTATAAATAAATTTTTCTAATATACTTTAAAATTGTATCTTCTATTTAATTGTTATTTACCTTTGTTTCTGATTTTCTTGCTAAATTCTTTTAAACAGTATAATTCTACCCTTTATTTAAAGTAGTACAAATTCTAAATTAGTGAAGTACAAATTAATGAAGTTTGATGGACAATTATAATAGTTAATGTGAATTAAAATATACTGATGTTTTGGCATTCCATTTAGTAAAAGAAAAAGTAATAGGTCCATGAATTAACAATGAATAGGTTAAGTAAGAAAAGCTAGCCAATAATTTAATGGAAAGAAGATAATAGTTTTCTCATCTACTTTTTCAAATGTCCCCTCCTTTGATTTTTGCAAAATAATTAGAGAGGGGATAATGTACCAATCCAGGGAAGAGATAAAAGTGAATAAAATCACTAAGCTTACTAGGAAAAAAAAGCATGTTATTTTGATAATTGTTTAAACTCTTAGCTTAGCTTTTAACCCAATCAGATGAGGGAGGACAAAATTAAAATTCCCACTGTTATAGGAATATTAAAAAAATATATGATCCTAACATAATAGGTTCTGATACTTTAAGTTTGATACTTTCTCCATCTGAAGACCAGTAAAATGCTAGATCCTTAATAGTTCCTTGTTGACCAGTAGTGGGTCCTGAAATACTTGATGCATGGTAAAAATGGAAAAGTAAAATTTCCAAGAGATCCATGTACAGTGAAATATTTTATAACTTTCTTTGGGAACTGGAAATAACAACCATCTTATCGCTAGACTATGGGAAGTAAGACACACATATTTTGTTGTTTTGTTCTAGATGCTTCATTTGCTCTATGGATTATTGAAATTAATGTAATTTTAAATATGAAATGAAATAATATATAATGGTTTTATTGTGACATTCTTCCTTTCCATTGGTTCCTCCTTAGTTCATGTTCAGGCTTATGACTCCATGCCTTGTTGTTTCATAAATCTCTTCCCACTTCCTCCTCATCTCTCTGCCTGTGTTGCTGGCTCTTTGCTTTCTGAGACTCATTTCATTTGCTCTTCTGAAGTTCCTACTGACTGACTGGATCCTGACACGTTGCCTTACCTAGATACCTAGGTGCCAAATTCATAAGGACTATGAAAGGGAAAAAAATTGCAGAAACATTCAATTCAGTCTAAAAAATATAGTTCTTTTAGATTCCAATTAATCCAGCTTTGAGAACTACAATAATCTACTATTATGTTGTTTCAAAAAGTTATATGCCATGTATGAATTAAATTTATCTTTCAATTCTTTCATATAATAACCTTCTGAAAAATACCACTTGTGATCCTATTCTGCAATCACAGGCTCTGAATATTTTAAACATCAGAAGTACACATGTAATCAGTTTCACTTGATGCTCTATAAATGGCTTACAAATGTGAAAAATGTAAGTAGCAAACAAAACAGTGATATTATGTTCAGAGAGTGCCAAACATGGGATTGTTATCACCTGTGCAACTTTGAACAGAGCATTCTCAGGTCACGTCACTGAGTGGGTGAAGTCACTTCAGTGTTTCTACTTCTGCCATTAGATCAGCAGCAGCTCTACTTTGGGTTTGGCGATTGCATAACTTTCTGAAAAAAGGACCAAGGACACTGCACATGGCTTCAGTATTCAAATAAAGCATATATACAAATAGCAATAAAGCCATCCAACTTAATTAGATTAAGAGGAAATGCATTATTCAGCTTTTGTTTCTTCTTGTATTTCCTGTTTTACTGCAAATCAATGATTTGGCACAGGAGTCCAAAAGATAGAAATCAAAATCAAAACACTTCATCATAAAGCTGAAAGTTGTGCTTCAAAGAAAAACGTCATTCCGTCCTTACATGCGTCTCCTCTGAGACCTGGTGGTGAAGAACATTGTTTTTTCTTTAAAAATATCTATAGGTGATATAATTATTTAGATAACAGTAAAGGGCATTGCCTCAAGAGTCCTCTCTTCCTGAAACAAGTTCTTTAGTAGAGGATCTAAAATGCTAAAATTAGTAGGTTAACCTAGGAAACTAATGCACTTCTCAAATGACTTCTAAGCCAAGCAATCCCTGAATACCCTGTCTTTCTTTCCTTAAAACATCTTGAGCTAAAAACATGATTTCCAGGTCAATAATTTGTAATCATTACATTTTACCACCACTATAAATGATCTATGAAGCTTTCAGAAGTTAATTTCTGATATTATACTTCATAAATTATAGAACTGCTTTCTCAAATTTATCTTTCCTAAGAATTTATTTAGAATAAATATATACTTTGTACCAGCCTAGATTACATCTGTTTAGAAGACAATACAAACATTCTAATATCCTACGAGTTAAATGTCAGATGCAGTATTAAGTTCTTAAGTGGTACTGTGGAATACTAGAAAGAAATCAGCCTTAGCATCAGACAGATCTTGGTTTGAAATCCAACTCTTCATTTACTAGCTATGTGATATTGGCAATTTTAAAATCTTTTTGGGTCTGTTTGCATATCTGAGAAATGGGGATATAAAAGCTCACAGACTATGCATATTAAATTGGTCAATATATATGAAAATATCAAATATATTGCCTGGCTCATAACTGACACATAATAAATAGTTTATTGTTATTCTTCACATTACTATATTAGTAATGTATGAGGATAAGTCTTTCTTTTCCTATAAGCGTAGATGAAAGGAAACACTTTCATTTGCATGGGAGCTTTCGCCATAGTTGACATTATGAAGTATATAGTTCATTATAAACTGAATTTAGATATACTGCTGTTCAAATAGTGTCTTCTAATACATAGCATCCTTGAAGAGAACTAGACTCAGAACAGGTACCCAACGAAACAAGTGTCAGTTCTTTCAGCCCCAACTCCACCCTCAGGAAGGAATTTTCATTTTGTTATTTTGACAAAAGCTCTTTAGGATGTAAAAAAGCTGTAAGTCCGGGGAAAGGAAATCCTGGGGCAAAATACCTCTAAAAACTGAAATCAGTCAAAGGGAAAAATAAAATTTAAAATCTGTTTATTCCTCACAAACTGCAGTCCAGTCCCCTCTCTCTTTCCTGCTCTACCAGAAGCAAAATCAGCCCTCCCCCTCACCTCTCAGGTATAGATAAGCCCTCCTTGTCCAAGTAATTACCCATTGATATGGAGAGTTACTTCTCTCTTCCCCTGAGGAATGATGCAGATGCACTAAAGCCATACTTCTTTCCACCACTGAACACCTATTGATACGCAGGTGAGATATTCTGGAAATGTTACAATTTTACCCACAGGCCACCCTTCCAGATATCTCACCTTGCAATTTACTCGTTCCCCCTCTTCTGACCTATCTAATAATGTACAATAAGAACAGCAATAACATTTTGATAATCCTCAAGCCAGAGGATTCAGCCTATGTAGATTGAGTAAATGTACTTTACAGCACAATCTCTCACTTAGCACTAAATATGTTTCTACACTTGTTTACTCATTCCTAACAACCATGCTAGATTGCTCACAAAACTTTTACCAAACAGTAGACATAGTCAGGCCTCTCTTTAAGCATTTTTTTCTTGACAAGAGCAACACAATCATGATAATTCTCAAGCCAGAGGATTCAGCTAGGTTCAAAGTCCCACGCAGATTAAGTCAAAGCTTGTCCATTCCAGCTATCACACAGCAACTGCAGCCAAGGAGAGCATCCAGGATACAAGGACTATAGAAGCAAATAACCGTGATTGTGGGGGGCCAATTTGCTCTTATTCCAGGAATATGAAGGAGGCCAGCTTCCAGAGCTTTTCCCCAAAGTGCCAGAAGAGCTAGCCATCACTGGTCCATGTGTTGAAATGTCCAAGGCCACATCCATTTTATTCCTAATTGCTGCACTCATCCTTGCAATGCATGTGCAATAAAGTGGGTGCCTTGATTGATCTCAATCAGCAGCGACCAGCCATAGGCTATAAAGAGAAGTTCTAGGACCCTCTTGGTGGTTTGCTCATCTGCACAATGTGCAGGGCACTCCTTTCAGGCTTGGCTGACTTCTTCAAAGGTCAATGGCAAGCCCCACCAACAGGCTACAGCCCACATTGTCTTTTGCTCCATGTGCAACAAACCCTGATGTAGCCATTGGGCCACATCAGAGGCAGGCTTTCCTTCTAGCCAGCATTCCTGGGCCAAAGTGTCCAGTTCATTATTCCCTGGGGTTGCCAAAGGCAAATGGCCAGTCACATGATATACTGTAGGTGTCTGTGCCATGCCACTCCACGGCCTTTGGGTCCAGTTGCTCATCCACCCCACAATGGGATAGATGGTTATTACCTTAGTTGGAGCTTTTCCAGGAGTGGGCTCTGTAGCTAGCAAGGTGTGGTACACAGCAGCCAGTTGCTTCTCTATCAAGGTGACCTGGACATCTCCTTTCCATAGTTGTGACCAGGCTCCAGCCAGCAGCAGAAGCAGCAGCAGTGGCAGAAGCAGTAGCCTTAGGCTCGGGCAACAGTCTGGGGTTGGTGCGGCCAGCAGTGGTGGTGGTGCCACACGAGTGTAGACACATGTCCCTCAGTGCGAGCGCCACTTCTCCCCATTATTTCTTGGGGTGGCCCACCCAAAGGTCAAACCCATTATAACAGATTTTGGTTTTAGAGAAATCCTCCCAACTATACCAGGTCTAAGTCTGGGAAGAGGAAATCCTGGGGTAAAATACCTATAAAAACCAAAATCAGTCAAAGGTAGAAATAAATTTTAAAATCCATTTATTGCTCACAAACTGTAGTCCAGGCCATTCTCTTTCCTGCTCTAGCAGAAGCAAAACTGGGCCTCCGCCTCACCTCTCAGGTACAGATAAGTCCTCCTTGCCCAGGTAGTTACCCATTGATATGGAGATGAACTTCTCTCCATCCCTGAGGAACAATGAAAATGCACTAAAGCCATACTTCTTTCCACCACTGAATGCATACTAATATGCAAATGTTCTAAAGCAAGGCGAGATATTCTGGAAATGTTACAACTTTACCCACAAAAGCATAATCTATTTTTATCAAGAAATTTCTTCACTTAGCTTGCAGGTATTTATTTTTGCTTAAAGAACGCATATTTGGAAGACGTTTGAACATTACCCACATTTAAGTTTATTAGCATGACACACAACCCGTTACTATTACAAATTGATCATAGTTCCTTTAGAAGTATAAAGTGGGTAGAAAATCTTTAACTGTATTTTACAATGCAGAGAGTACAGGCACAAGTACTACTTCAAAAGCAATTATTTAATAACTAACATTTTTGTGTAACAATTGTCAGTAAAATTCACTATCCATAGTTGTGCTTGCTTTGTACTGTGGCTCAGTCTCTTTCATTCTATTTTTATTTCAAAACTAAAAAGGGACAGTAAAACCAAAAACTATTTAGAATGCAGGGTACTCTAGGTAGCCACACTTCAGTTTCCAGATCTCTCCTGAGAAGAATTTAAAAAACATATTTGTAAGTCAGGGGAGAGGAAATCCTGGGGCAAAATACCCCTAAAAACCAAACTCAGTCAAAGGGAGAAATAAAGTTTAAAACCCGTTTATTGCTCACAAACTGCAGTGCCAGACCATCTTTCTTCTCTGCTCAAGCAGAACAACACCAACCATCCCCCTCACCTCTCAGGTACAGGTGTAAGCCCTCTGTTGCCAGGTAATTACCCATTGATATGGAGATGAACTCCTCCACCCCAGAGGAAAGATGCAAATTCACTAAAGCCATACTTCTTTCCACCTCTGAATGACTATTGATATGTAGATATACTAAAGCCAGGAGAGATATTCTGGAAATGTTTCAATTTTACCCACAATATTATTTTGTCTTTATTTGACGATATGTAAAGTTTAATTTTGTATCTCCCAATATATATATCATTTTTACAGTCTCTAATTTTCATTTGAGGCATAAATGAGAATGTGTGTTTTCCTTTCTAATCTTTAGATATACATCTAGGTCTCGGACTTGATCCTGATATTGACTTAAAATACAGGGTAGCATGCTTACACTAAGATGAGCAGAACCTCATCTTAGTTTTTTTTAATACAACATTAAGAATATACCAAGTAAGCTTGAGAAAGGGGGATGCTAATGAGTCATTTTACACATAACAAATAGACTTCTGTGATACCAAAAAGGAAAAAAAATGCATGCATTCCTGGGTGATTTACAAACATATTGGAAACAAGTATAGCTCTCTTCACATTTGAAACACTTCAATTGTAAAGGAGTGCAGAGAGCATTAAGAGTCAGGAAAAAGAACTAATAAAACTTAGCTAAACCTTAACAGCAGACCATTCGGAATAGTAAGAGATTCAATGTCTAAACTTAGAGAGAGGCCAGGTCAAAGGAAGATAGAGCGAGAGGCCAGCCAAGGGCTATTTGAATCCTAGTTTACTAAATCCCCATGGTTTACAACCCTGATATCCACCCTGGCAGGGCCCTTGCTTATTTTTATACTGCTTCTCACTTTAGGTCCCTGTATCTTAAACAGGCTAATAGCCTTTGTTAGGGAAAGAGTGAGTGCTGTTCAGGTGCTAATGCTGAGACCGCAGTATCATTCACTCACCCAGCAGGAAGAAACAAACATTCCATGATTGAAATGGTCAAAGGAAAGTGGGGAAATGTAAAATCTAAGCATTAGTAAGATTAGTAAATTAGCATAAGCATAGCCATCTTAGAAACCTAGAAACCATTTTCTGAGAGTGTGACTCAGAGAAAAAAAAAAAAAAAAAAAAAAAACCCTGGGCCTGGGTAAGGCCTTGAAAAACAAGTTAATCATGAGCACCGGGTGGTGGGCAGCTGTGACCCTTGGTCAGCTAACCTTGGTCAGTTAATCTTACATACCAAGCTTATTGTGCAGAACCTCCCTAACCATTGAGGAGTAGTCTTACCCTGCCCTTGCTTAACCCCAGGATATATGTCTTGCAAGAATAATGTATAGTTATAGAAAATTACTATGAGTTAAGTGCTTTGAAAATGCTATATAAACCCTTGGCTCTGAGTGCTCGGGGTCCTTGTTGAGACCCGCTGCGTTGGGCTGACTTGGACCCCAGCTAGCTGGCTGAATAAAGACTTTGCTTGAATTTACATCTCTATGCCTGTGTAGTTTGTTCTCTGGAGAAGCCTCGGAAGCCTGGACCCTAACACAATGTGTTTTATTTTAAGCCTTAATAACTTTTCTGCTTATGTTAAATGAAATACTTTACATCGCAGATTCGGTATATTATGGGAAACGTGGAAAGTGCACCTTAATCATGATAATCTGTCCTGAAGGAATCTTGTAGCGGCATGTACCAGTTCTCAAGGAGTGTTACTTTACCCACTGAAAACTGCAAAGCCTTAGCGGTCACTGCCTAATAACGTTTTCACCAGCTTCAAACCAACTTAGCATAATCAATCTTCACATCTTCCTGTCTCATTATTAAGTATTTATTAACCTCTTTTCAGATACTTTTTGCCTAGCATGATGTAACAAAAACAACAAAGCATGAGGTTCCCTTTAGTTAAATAACTTCCCCCAAATAAACACAACAAACAAAAAAGATCACCAAATTCTTTTGATCCTGCTTGTGTTCAAAATACAATTCCATATTTCTCTTTCTAGTCTTAACTGTATCTCACTAAATCTCACATGCGGTTGCTACTTGTTGCTTTCACTTTTGTTTCCTGTGTAATCTCTATATGCCAGTCAAGTTAGTCAAATACTGGTGCGGAACATGCTGTGCACTTTTCTGCTGCCAGGCCTCTGTCTCAGAATTGCCATTCTTTTACCCAGGCAAGACCTTCATAAGGGGCCACTCCGCAGCCAGATGCTAACTACTTTCGCTCTCCCTGTTTCTTTGTCAAGTCACTGTGAGCTATAATCTAGAACCGACCATGAAACTAACACATTACGAGCAACTTCTTCTTATTGACTCAGTTCCTGACACCAGATATCCTTTTTCTCGGTTTTCCTTGCATATATCAGATTTGGTAAATGGCCTTTGCTTTTCCTGGTGTTTAACCTCTGTTCATAGTCTACTTTTGGTTTGGCTCTTCCTGTGTTCCTTCTAACATCCGAGGGAAATCTAGCTGGGGCAAGTAACACCAGCTAAAACATTTATAAGCTTTTGTTCACCTTGTTCTCCATTCCTTAAATGTCTTTCTCACTGTTTTCTACTCATCCAGCTCATGTCTATACTTCAAGGTTAATAAGCTCGCCTATATTCATTCTGTATCCTTCTAAGGCTACCTTGGTTTTTGTTTTTTGCCCCTGTTGCTTTCACTGTGGCTACGACAGTGATGTTGACAGTGGTCGTGGGGTTGCTTCTGCTGGTGGTGATTAGGACATCTAATCTTTAATGAGTATTTCCTATTGCATTTAAAAATACCTGTTTGGATTTGGCACTATTTTACAGATGGAAAGAGTTAAGCAGTAGGGAAGTTTATTAAGTGACTGTCAAGAAATTAAGTGTTGTGAAAGAAACTGAGCATTGATCTGAGCAAAAAGCCTAAGTTCTTAATGACTACATCATGCTGACTCCTCTCAAATTTTATTTTTACAATACAATTAATATAATATGTAATGATACTTTTTAAACATCTGTTATAACTTTTCATTTATTATTATCAGTACATACAGTTTCTTTCAGCAAATTTTCATAATGTCATGCAAAAAATTATCTGACCTTAACATATATGATTTTATATATAGTTTGCATTAGTTTGCTAGGACTGCCACAATAAAATACCACAGACCTTGTGACTTAAAAAACATAAATTTATTTTCTAAGAATTCTGGAAGCTGTAAATCCAAGATCAAATACATTTTAGAGTCCTTAATATAGAATGTATAGTGTATAAATATATAATGTATAGAGTCCTAAAAGTATACTATCCTAAATATTAATAACAAATATGCCTTTGATGCTGGGGTTCTTGTTTGTGAAGTTGAAGAATGAACTTAGCAAACACCCAAGGTAGGAGAGCCAGGGTAGAGGCTTTTATTTAGAGATAAAGTAGATAAAGTGAGACGACATAACTCCTGGGTCACATCAGGAGGGGCCAAGAGAGTCCATGGTTGGCTCATTGTCTAGGGGTTTTATGCATGATTGAGGATTTTCAGGAATGGGGGTAAAGGGCTAGGGGTGCAGACTGGTCCCAGAATGCTCATCATTTTTGATGAGAAACAGAAGAAATTTACTGCTCTGATTCTTTCTCAGGATATCAGTTTTCCTCTGGGAGCATGTCAATTAAGACTGCCTGCCCTACACCAAAGGTGGGCTGGGTTTTTGCCTGTTTGCTAAAGTGTGTTAAGAATCTTACTTAACTTCTTGGGCTCTTTATAGTTGGGCTTGCTTACTAAATTCATGTTTTTACTAGGTTGCAGATTACTTGATTAGGATCAGAGAAGGAAATACAGCACATATACACAGATAAAATGAGCTAGGCCTTTTAGCAGGCTAAGGTAAATTTTACAGTGTCATGATCTAAATTGATACAGTGAAGTCACAGGGTATGCTGAGACATTTCTCTTTATCTGCAGAACACTCAAGCATTCCAGGCCAAGTTGCTCCTGGCCTTTTGTGCTTAAACTGATCCCACTGAAGATGTCTATATTTCTAGTCTGGTATCTTTACCCTAGAGAATGAGTGTGACTCTCGTCTTTGCATAATGCTTAACACACTTTCAATAGGGACTTCTTGGCATATTGTTACATTGTTCTGATTGTAACTGTCTTGCTCTGCTTTTTCTGTGGAGTCCCTCACCCTACTCTGCCTAAACCCATGGTCCCTATCTTACCTTCATAGATGGCCATAAGCTTTGGATTTAGTGGAATCCTTGTAGACTCTTGCTTTATATTATCCATATATAACATTTCTTTTCAAATAAGAATTTCAGTCATTTAAAACAGCATATCTTAAAATATGATAACCTGTGATTTATTAAAATATTTATTTTACACAAAATGAAAGATACCTCATTTCTTAAGAGAAAATTCTCTATCTACTGTAGATTTAGAATGTTGGCTTAATCTATGCCACCCAGAATCAAAATATCTGCATAATAGCAAACCTCTCAATATGTACCATAGTTATGTTAGCAAGAGAAAAATTAAGTTTCTGATTTGTTTCTTTGGTTCATTTTGTCCATTTCCATGACGACACATGTAGTAAAGTTCAAGCTGCAGTAGCATTAAAATGTACATAAATTAATACATTCATCAGTCATTTACTGGGTGCCTTCTATTTTCCAGGTAAAGCACATAGATAAAGCTTTAATAGCTCTCCAAGAAAGAGTCAGTACAAAAATTTTATTTAAGCAATAAGGTTGTCCCCTGGATTTCAGAAAGCAATGTTTCTGTGATGGTCAAGTATCACTAAGTATGAAAAACAAAACAGAAATTAATTTTTTGGGTGGAGCTTTGTATTCCCTCAGTAAGAACATCATCCTTTCTATAATGAGTTTTGAAAATGTATTATATTCTTCTAATGGAGCAACCTTAGAAGGCTGAGTTTCCATTTAACCTCCATGGCTCACTTGAGAAAAAACATAAACTTTTGACAAAAAAAATTAAAAAGGGTTATGAAGCTCTTAGAGAACAGAAATGCATAAATATTAAGTTATACACTGTTAGCACGACGTCGCTCTGTACTTTTACAACATTTATACTATGTAAAAGGCACACTCTCTAATATAATTGCATTCAGATATTCAGCTATGAACTCGGAGGCTTCTCTGAGGCTCCCCAAGAATTCTAACAGAATATGTATGTTTTAATTTTTTAAATTTATATTGCCGAGTATCCTTCTAAATAGGGTGCCAAAATTGACACTCACACTGATTTCTTGAAGATAAAGCCTTCCACTGTTTCTCAAAATAAAATAGTTACAAAATAGTTTTACAGCAAATGGAATCTCAAAGATTTATTTTTCAGATGTCTGTTTTAAAAAGTGCTACTCAGAAAAACACAGAAGCCTCAAATATTTTACAATTAAATAAAATCAGACAACCGAAGCTCCTGTTATGACAGCACAATGGTTGAATAAGGAGCTCCAAACTCTTCCTCCCCACTGGAAACATCAAGTAAATAATTACAGACTGATTGAAATAGCTTTATGGGAGCTCTGGAAACAAGGCAAAGATATGCAGCAACCAAACAAAAGCCCAATCAAGGAAAAGTCACTTTCAAGTCAGTAGGAAGTTTCATGGCCTTGATGCTTGCTCTTGTACCACCCCCTTCCCAGGGTGGCATGGCATAGTTGGAAGAATGCAACTTATTTTTTTAATTTCCCCCTCAGTATACAAGGACAAGAGTTGAACTTGTTTGAAATATTCTGGCCTGTCTCTAGGCTACCTAAGAAACTGATTTCAGAATTGCCTATATCATAACTCAGATGAGAATGGCAGCATAGTTTGGATCTGAGGTTGGAAAATACAGAAGAGAGTGACAAACACCATAGCACATGAAAACTGCAGGGGGACTGGAGACCTACAGACACCTGGGGGTAACAGATTATGAAGAAAGGAATAAATAGAATATCTAAGGCCTCAAGAAGCAGGGGTGAGACTTAGACAAATTAAGACATATATAAGCAGCCATGTTCATGAGAGATGGGGGTAAAAGAAACACGTGCAAGCCCACAAAAATTGCATACCCAGAAAAGGCCTGAAAAGTTCTTAAACCTTCATGTTGGGCTGATTAGTGAAAGACATCTCTCACACAAAGCCATTATGCAAAGATTAGGAAAGGTGCCTGTTTTCCAAATCCCAATTTTAACAAGACATCACCAGGGAGACAAAGAAATGTGGAAGCAGGACTCATTAAGAAGGAGCCAAATAAACATCCAAAAACTGACTCTAAAGAACCACAGGTTCCAGACTTCTTAGATGAAGAATTTAAACAACTTTCTTAAATATCCTCAAAGAGCTGAAGGAAGAAACATAGCAAAAGAACTAAAGGAAATCAAGGAAACAATATATAAACAAAATAAGAATATCAACAAAGAGATAGAAATTATAAAAAAGGGCAAAGAAGAATTCTGAAGCTGAAAAATATAATTCTGAATTGAAAAGTTCACTAGAGGGCTTCAACAACAGACTTGACCTAGCAAAAGAAAGAATCTGTGAACAAATTATATGAAATTATCAAATCTGAGACATGCAAAGAAAAAATAACGAAAAACAATGAATATTTCCTTAGAGACTTGTGGGGCATCATCAAACAGAACAATATATGCATAACTGAAATCCCAGATGGAGAAGAGAGAGTACAAGGATCAGAGAGTTTCTTTGAAGAAATAATGGCAGAGAATTACCCAAAGTTGAGGAAAGATATAGATTGAAAATACAAGTAGCTAAATGACTCCAAGTAAGATAAACCTAGAGTCTCAGATAAGACACATTGTAGTCAAACCATCAAAAGTAAAAGACAGAGCATCTTGAAAGCAACAAAAAAGAAGTAACTCATCAATACAAGGAATCATCAATCAGTTGTTCCCTCAGCAGAAACTTTGCAGGGCGGAAAGCACTGGGATGATAACATTTTTTCCTTTCAGCAGTTTAAATATATCAGCTAAACATTCTGTATATGGCAAAACTGTCCTTCAAAAGTGGGGGATAAATTAAGATATTTCCAGATAAACAAATACTGAGACACTTTATTACCACTAGATTTGTCCAATGAGAAATGTTAAATGGAGTCCTTCAAGTTGAAATGAAAGGATGCTGGACAGTAGCTCGAAGCCAAACAAAATTACAATGTCCTCAGATAAAGGAAGATGCATGACAAATATAAAAACCAGTATTATTGTAATATTGCTTCATAACTCTACCTTTTATTCTTCTACAGTATTTGAAAGTCAAAACCATAAACACAATTATAAATCTATGAGTATATGATATATTAAAATGTAATTTGTGGTGTCTGTAACAGAAAGAGAGGAGCACAACAGTTTCTCTGTGACTGAAGTTAAGATGATATCAGATTCCAAGATTGTTATGACTTTACAATGTCATATGTAATCTCCATGGTAACCACAAAGAAAACACCTATAAAATACCACAAATGGAAATGGGGAAAGAATCAAAACATTTTACTATAAAAAAATCAAATAAACAAGCAAGAAAGGCAGTGATGGAGTAAATGAGGAACAAAAGTTATTATAACACATATAGAAAACAAAACATAATGGCAATTTTAAGACCTCTATCTGTAATTACTATAAATATCAATGGATTAAGCTTCCCTATCAAAAGACATGGATTGGCAGAACAGATATTTTTAAAAGACTTTTCAATAGATTCTTTTATGCTATCTGAAAGAAATTCACTTCTGATTAAGAACAGTCAAGTATGCAATATGTATTTCATGTAAATAGCAACCAAAAAAGAGCAGGAGTAGCTACATTATATCAAACAAAATAGAATGTCAAAAACTATTACAAAAGGCAGAGGAGATTATACTCATAAAAGGGTTATTTATCAGTAAGATATAATAATTATAAAGATAGAAACAACAAACACCAGATCTCCTAAATAAATGAAACAAACACTGATGGAATTGAAGGGAGAATAAGATGGAGCTACAAAGATATTAGATGGAATTACAACAATATTGATACCCCAATATAAAAAATCCAAAGAACAATCAGATGTAACTTCAATAAGGAAACAGAGGACTTCAGCAGTACTATAGATTAATTGACCTATCAGACCTACAGAGAACAATCCACCAAATAATAGAAAAATATAGATTTTTCTCAAGTGCATGTGGGATGTTCTCAAGATTAGATCATACTTTGACTGCAAAATTTAATACATTAAAGACTTAAATGATGCAAAGTACCTTTTCTGATAACAATGGCATGAAAACAAAAGTTAATAGAAGGAAAATTAGAAAATCCCCAAATATGTGGAAATTACAAGACACGCTTAAACCATTAATAGGGCAAAGATGAAATTACAGGTGTAATTAGAAAATATCTTGAGTCAATGGAAATGAAGCCTCAGCATACTAAAACATACAGGATACAGCAAAAGCAGTGCTAAGAAGATAATTTGTAGTTATAAATGCTTACATTAAAAAAGAAAAAGAATGTCAAATAAAAATATAACTTCATTCCTTATGTAACAAGATTAAATTAAAGATAATTTTATATCCTTAACCAAATTAGGCTGCAGAACTTTCACAGAATAAAATTTTTCCTGGCCAGAACTTTCCAAAACTTAGCATGCAGACCCAGCTGTAGACGGCATAGTAAAAGGCAAGAAGAACTCCATCTTAAAGATAAGATTGCATTTTAACACCCAGGAAGTTCAAGAGGCAAGATTCTTTAGCAAGTAGACAATACCTCAGCCCACCTTGGGGGCTGGGCATGCAGCTTTTTGATATGCTCCCAGACCAAGGCGCCGGTGTCCCAGAGAGAAATCAAGGCAGGAAATTTCTTACAGTTAAGTCAATTTTTAATACTCAAGGACCACTTAACAAGTCCCCACCCCTAAGATTTTTCATGTTCTCGAAAAATCCTCAGCTACCTATAAAACCACCTAGACAACGCACCACCCAGGACTCTTGTCCCCTCCTGGCGTGAGCCCGGAGCTCTGTCCTTTCACTTTATCTCCAAATAAAAGCCTGTACCTTGCTCTCCTACCTTGACTGTTTGTGAAGCTCATGCACCTTTTCCTGTACCTACTGGATCATTTGCATGTCTTCTTTGGAAAATGTCCATTCAGGTCCTTTGTCCATTTTTTATTCAAATATTTTCTTTTCTGTTATTGAGTTGTATTAGTCCTTAATACATTTTGAATATTAACCAGTTATCAGATATATACTTTGGAAAATTTTCTCTCATTCTATAGGTCATCTTTTCAATTTATTTTTATTTCCTGTGGTGTTAAAAAGCTCTTTAGTTTAATGTTGTCTCACTTGTTTATTTTAGTTTTGGATGTCTGTATTTTGGTGGTTTATTCAAGAAATCATTCCAAGATTAAGGAGCTTTTTTTTTTTTTTTTTTTGCTGTTTAATTATAGGAGTTTTTGTGGTTTCATTCATTAAGCAATAATATTCTTAACAACCAGGCCAAGTTTCAATGTCTATAGCAGGTGGATCTTTAGATCTGAATCTAAGAATAGTTCATACTTCTATGAGTCTCATGAGATATGGGCAGAGCTCTCCCTTCAAAATCCAAGACAAGAAAGACACAGAAAAGTGTGCTTATGGACAGGATTTGTTTACAACATATTTTAGAGGTTGAACCAAATACAGATCAACTCGCAGTATGCATTACTCTTTTTTTATAGTTAGGTAACCATACAGAATCTATATGAAGGTATTTTAAGAGACAAACTTACAAAGGAAGAGTTTACAATTTATATAATCCAAATGAAATATCATACTTTATAACTTACCTATATTGCTTGGCCAAAACAAACAGGAATAAGACTTACCAAATAACATAACATTTGCAATAATTCATCAAAATTCTTGTTCCAAAAATAATACAGCATATCAATACACAGGAAATACCTTAAAAAGCTATTTATTATATAATTAAGTATGTGTTTATTGCAGCATATCAGTACACAGGAAATAGCTTACATAGCTCTCATCTCCTTTTTAAAGTTCTTTACAGATAGTCTTTACGTATATTATTAAACAGAAACCCTTTTCATACCTTCAAATGTAACCATATAAGCAATTGTTTATTGGTAGACTCTGGGCAAAGTTTTCTTTCTTTTGAGACAGTCCAGGTGTCAATTATGGGCAAAATATTTAGGAAATGTCTCCTTATCAGCTAATAAATGGAGACTTTAAAAAACGGACATATAACATCAATGCTCTTATTTACCAAGATGTTTTTCCACATGAATGACAGCTACCTCTTTGGCCAATTGTATGATCCTTATATAATATTATATAATGCTCCTTGAGTCATGATATAGAAATGTGTTTAAATAATGTGTAGTGCAGTTTTAAGATGGTAAAGAAATAACAATTTTCTCTTTGTAATGATAGTATTCACTGTTCATTTGTTACAGTTGTTTTTGATAATCTAGACTGGCTCCCTTTGTCCATCTTATTAATGTTTATACAGATTCCCTTGCACATGGTGGCTTAAAAAGTTATTTCCTGAGTGGTTGTTGTACATTACAAAAGACAGCACTGCTAATGAGAGAATTGAAAAATTTCTAGTTAGCATATTTGTGCCTTATTTCATAGGACACATAATCATTATTTTTTCAAAACATCTAGGTGTTCTGCAATTGAAAGAAGATACTAATGAAAATTTGCTAGGTGCAGCTTGTTTTCTGCAGCTGACTGAAGTCATTGAAGTCTGCTCCAATTTTCTTTTTTTTTTTTTTGAGAGGGCATCTCTCATATTTATTGATCAAATGGTTGTTAACAACAATAAAATTCCGTATAGGGGGGTCAATGCACAATGCACAATCACTACTCCATCTCAAGCCTAAATCTCGTCAGTCTCCAATCTTCTGATGCATAACGAACAAGTTCTTACATGGTGAACGAATTCTTACATAGTGAATAAGTTCTTACATGGTGAACAGTACAAGGGCATTCATCACAGAAACTTTCGGTTTTGATCACACATTATGAACTATAAACAATCAGGTCAAATATGAATACTCATTTGATTTTTATACTTGATTTATATGTGGATTCCACATTTCTCCCTTTATTATTATTATTATTTTTATTTTTAATAAAATGTTAAAGTGGTAGGTAGATGCAAGATAAAGGTAGAAAACATAGTTTAGTGTTGTAAGAGAGCAATTGTAGATGATCATGTGTGTGCTTGTAGACTATGTGCTAATCCGAGCTAGACAAGGGCAATAAAACATCCACGGATGCAGAAGCTTTCTCTTAAAACAGGAGGGGTGGTGGTGAGGTTCTAAGCTTCACCACTGTTGTTCCCCAATTTCTCACCTGATGGCCCCCCTGCGACTGTGCCTGTCTTAGGTTTCCTTACCTGTCTCTGGCTAACCAGTCATCTTCCGGGGCCATACAGGGAAATGTAAAGTTGGTAAGTGAGAGAGAAGCCATATTGTTTGAAAAGGTTAGCTTTTTACTTCTTTGCAGATTTATGCCCTGTGGCATCAATGCCCAGCACTTGTCTCGAGGTATCTTTACCACCTGGAGGAATTATGATACTCGGTAAATTCGATATAAGGCACGAATTCTATTTAAGGGTTGTAATTAGGAAGGAAGAAAAAAAGCTATAGAGGTAGCATTTGGAAGAAAATATGGGAGGATTGATTATTCTTTGACATATCTTCTTGTAGAGTACCTTAAGTATGTATAGGTATTAAACTACTAACTTGCGCACATATATTAACATAATAGGAATACGGTGACATAAACAAAGCAAATCTATAATTACCAGCCATCTCCAGTGAAGCCAAGAAAACCAGTTAGGCACCCTAGGCATTTGTGAGAATTTGTCTATGATATGGTGGATATTGTCCAACTGTACTTGAACAGTCTGAGAGAAATCAGACAAATTAAAGCAACCCATTTCTGGGGTCTGTTCACATTCCCATATGTTCTTGTAACCATAGATAGTCTATAGTCGTAAGATTTTGGAGCGCTACAACTTGCACCCCTCCCAACTCCTGGTTGAGTTCCAACAGTACAGATCTGGTCAAATTTGTTGTCTCACTGTATGCACATGCCAGCCTAGACATCTCTCTCCTCATTCCAATGGCAAATCCAGGAAACGGTGAGATGGACGCAGCCACAACCGCAGCATCGCCCAGATCCCTGTAGAGGCTTTTTGATGATCATCCCCCGGCACGAGTCCTCCAGAGAGTGCTGATGCCGGAAACTCCTCCTCATATCGTATCTTAGTTCATTTCCTGGGTAGCCAAGCTAGGCCTTGATCTTCTGCATAAAAACAAACAGACCCTTTGCCCACACTTTGACATGCCCTCTATACCACTGTGTAGAACTCACTGGAGGTCACCAGACAGGAACTGCTTTTTTGTTTATTTTATTTTATTTTATTTTTATTTTTCTTAAGAGAAAAGAATATTATCAGAAAAGAGTACCTCTATAGCTGATCATCTGACACCCTTTAAGTGATCAACATTAAGGATATTTAAAGCATGCATTAATCTTTGATTTACCAATAGTTTTATCCTATCAAGGTGTAATATCCCTTTTCTTTCTTTCTTCTTTTTTTTGTCTTTAATCTACACTTACATGAAGAATACTATGTTTACTATGCTCTCCCCTTTACCAAGTCCCCCCTAAAAACCACATTACAGTCACTGTCCATCAGCATAGCAAAATGTTGTTGAATCACTACTTGTCCTCTCTGTGATGTACAGCCCTCCCTCCCCTTTCTCCCTCCCCCCCATGCATGCTAATCTTAATACCCCCTTTATTCTTCCCCCCCCTTATCCCTCCCTGCCCACCCATCCTCCCCAGTTCCTTTCCCTTTGGTACCTGTTAGTCCATTTTTGGGTTCTGTAATTCTGCTGCTGTTTTGTTCCTTCAGTTTTTCCTTTGTTCTTATACTCCTCAGATGAGTGAAATCATTTGGTATTTCTCTTTCTCCACTTGGCTTATTTCACTGAGCATAATACTCTCCAGCTCCATCCATGTTGCTGCAAATGGTAGGACTTTTCCTCTTCTTATGGCTGAGTAGTATTCCATTGTGTATATGTACCACATCTTCTTTATCCATTCATCTACCGATGGACATGTAGGTTGCTTCCAATTCTTGGCTATTGTAAATAGCGCTGCGATAAACATAGGGGTGCATCTGTCTTTCTCAAACTTGATTGCTGCGTTCTTAGGGTAAATTCCTAGGAGTGGAATTCCTGCGTCAAATGATAAGTCTGTTTTCAGCATTTTGATGAACCTCTATACTGCTTTCCACAATGGTTGAACTAATTTATATTCCCACTAGCAGTGTAGGAGGGCTCCCCTTTCTCCACAGCCTCACTGACATTTGTTGTTGTTGTTCTTTTGGATGGCAGCCATCCTTACTGGTGTGAGGTGATACCTCATTGTAGTTTTAATTTGCATTTCTCTGATAATTAGCAATGTGGAGCATCTTTTCATGTGTCTGTTTGCCATCTGAATTTCTTTTTTGGAGAATAGTCTGTTCAGTTCCTCTGCCCATTTTTTAATTGGGTTATTTGTTTTTTGTTTGTTGAGGCGTGTGAGCTCTTTATATATTCTGGATGTCAAGCCTTTATCAGATCTGTCATTTTCAAATATATTCTCCCATACTGTAGGGTTCCTTTTTGTTCTATTGATGGTGTCTTTTGCTGTACAGAAGCTTTTCAGCTTAATATAGTCCCACTTGCTCATTTTTGCTATTGTTTTCCTTGCCTGGGGAGATATGTTCAAGAAGAGGTCACTCATGTTTATGTCTAAGAGGTTTTTGCCTATGTTTTTTTCCAAGAGTTTAATGGTTTCATGACTTACATTCAGGTCTTTGATCCATTTTGAGTTTACTTTTGTATATGGGGTTAGACAATGGTCCAGTTTCATTCTCCTACATGTAGCTGTCCAGTTTTGCCAGCACCATCTGTTGAAGAGACTGTCATTTCGCCATTGTATGTCCATGGCTCCTTTATCAAATATTAATTGACCATATACGTCTGGGTTAATGTCTGGATTCTCTAGTCTTTTCCATTTGTCTGTGGCTCTGTTTTTGTGCCAGTACCAAATTGTCTTGAATACTATGGCTTTGTAGTAGAGCTTGTAGTTGGGGAATGAGATCCCCCCTACTTTATTCTTCTTTCTCAGGATTGCTTTGGCTATTCGGGGTCTTTGGTGTTTCCATATGAATTTTTGAATTATTTGTACCAGTTCATTGAAGAATGTTGCTGGTAATTTGAGGGGGATTGCATCAAATCTGTATATTGCTTTGGGCACGATGGCCATTTTGACGATATTAATTCTTCCTAGCCACGAGCATGGCATGAGTTTCCATTTGTTAGTGTCCCCTTTAATTATTCTTAAGAGTGACTTGTAGTTTTCAGGATATAGGTCTTTCACTTCTTTGGTTAGGTTTCTTCCTAGGTATTTTATTATTTTTGATGCAATTGTGAATGGAATTGTTTTCCTGATTTCTCTTTCTATTGGTTCATTGTTAGTGTATAGGAAAGACACAGATTTCTGTACATTAATTTTGTATCCTGCAACTTTGCTGTATTCTGATATCAGTTCTAGTAGTTTTGGAGTGGAGTCTTTAGGGTTTTTATGTACAGTATCATATCATCTGCAAATAGTGACAGTTTAATTTCTTCTTTACCATTCTGTATACCTTGTATTTCTTTGTTTTGTCTGATTGCCGTGGCTAGGACCTCCAGTACTATGTTAAATAACAGTGGGGACAGTGGGCATCCCTGTCCCCAGAGGAAATGCTTTCAGCTTCTTGCTGTTCAGTATAATGTTGGCTGTGGGTTTATCATAAATGGACTTTATTATGTTGAGGTACTTGCCCTCTAGTCCCATTTTGCTAAGAGTTTTTATCATGAATAGATGTTGAATTTTGTCAAATGCTTCTCCAGCATCTATGGAGATGATCATGTGGTTTTTGTCTTTCTTTTTGTTGATGTGGTGGATGATTTTGATGGATTTTAGAATGTTGTACCATCCTTGCATCCCTGGGATGAACCCCACTTGGTCATGGTGTATGATCCTTTTGATATACTGTTGAATTCTGTTTGCTAATATTTTATTGAGTATTTTTGCATCTACATTCATCAGGGATATTGGTCTGTAATTTTCTTTTTTGGTGGGGTCTTTGCTTGGTTTTGGTATTATGGTGATGTTGGCTTCATAGAATGAGTTTGGGAGTATTACCCCCTCTTCTATTTTTTGGAACACTTCAAGGAGAATAGGTATTATGTCTTCTCTGTGTGTCTGATAAAATTCCGAGGTAAATCCATCTGGCCCTGGGGTTTTGTTCTTGGGTAGTTATTTGATTAACATTTCAATTTGTTTGCTCATAATTGGTTTGTTTAGCTTTTGTGTTTCTTCCTTGGTCAGTCTTTGGACGTTGTATTTTTCTAGGAAGTTGTCCATTTCTTCTAGGTTTTCCACTTTGTTGGCATATAGGTTGTTATAGTAGTCTTTAATAATTCTTTGTATTTCTATGGAGTCTGTCGTGATTATTCTGTTCTCATTTCTGATGCTGTTGATTTGTGTTGATTCTCTTTTTCTCTTAGTAAGTTTGGCTAGAGGCTTATCTATTTAACCTATTTTCTCAAAGAACCAGCTCTTGGTTTCGTTGATTTTTGCTATTGTTTTATTCTTCTCAATTTTGTTTATTTCTTCTCTGATCTTTATTATGTCCCTCTTTCTGCTGACTTTAGGCCTCATTTGTTATTCTTTTTCCAGTTTCGATAATTGTGATGTTAGACTATTCATTTGGGATTGTTCTTCCTTCTTCAAGTGTGCCTGGATCTCCATATACTTTCCTCTTAAGACTGCTTTCGCTGCGTCCCACAGAAATTGGGGCTTTGTGTTGTTGTTGTCATTTGTTTCTATATATTCCTTGATCTCTATTTTGATTTGTTCATTGATCCATTGATTATTTAGAAGCATGTTGTTAAGCCTCCATGTGTTTGTGAGCCTTTTGGTTTTCTTTGTAGGATTTATTTCTAGTTTTATACCTTTGTAGTCTGAAGACTTGGTTGGTAGAATTTCAATATTTCAGAATTTACTGAAGCTCTTTTTGTGAGCTAGTATGTGGTCTATTCTGGAGAATGTTCCATGTGCACTTGAGAAGAATGTATATCCTGCTGCTATTGGATGTAGAGTTCTATAGATGTCGATTAGGTCCATCTGTTCTAGTGTGTTATTCAGTGCCTGTGTGTCCTTACTTATTTTCTGCCCGGTGGGTCTGTCCTTTGGGGTGAGTGATGTGTTGAAGTCTCCTAAAATGAATGCATTGCAGTCTATTTCCCTCTTTAGTACTGTTAGTATTTGTTTCACAAATGCTGGTGCTCTTGTGTTGGGTGCATATATATTTAGAATCGTTATATCCTCTTGTTGGACTGAGACCTTTATCATTATGTAGTGTCCTTCTTTATCTCTTGTTACTCTCTTTGTTTTGAAGTCTATTTTGTCTGATATTAGTACTGCAACCCCTGCTTTCTTCTCACTGTTGGTTGCCTGAAATATGTTTTTCCAGCCCTTGACTTTTAGTGTGTGCATGTCTTTGGGTTTGAGGTGAGTTTCTTTTAGGCAGCATATAGATGGGTCTTGCTTTTTTATCCATTCTATTACTTTGTGTCTTTTGATTGGTGCATTAAATCCATTTACATTTAGGGTGACTATTGAGAGATATGTACTTATTTCCATTGCAGGCTTTACATTCGTGGTTACCATAGGTTCAAGGTTAGCTTCTTTAGTATCTTACTGCCTAACTTAGCTCGCTTATTGAGCTGTGATATACACTGTCTGGAGATTCTTTTCTTCTCTCCCTTCTTATTCCTCCTCCTCCATTCTTCATATGTTGTGTGTTTTGTTCTGTGCTCTTTTTAGGAGTGCTCCCATCTAGAGCAGTGCCTGTAAGATGCCCTGTAGAGGTAGTTTGTGGGAAGCAAATTCCCTCAGCTTTTGCTTGTCTGGAAATTGTTTAATCCTGCCATCATATTTAAATGATAGTCGTGCTGGATACAGTATCCTTGGTTCAAGGCCCCTCTGTTTCATTGCATTAAATATATCATGCCATTCTCTTCTGGCCTGTAGGGTTTCTGTTGAGAAGTCTGATGTTAGCCTGATGGGTTTTCCTTTATAGGTGACCTTTTTTTTCTCTCTAGCTGCCTTTAAAACTGTTTCTTTGTCCTTGATCCTTGCCATTTTAATTATTATGTGTCTTGTTGTTGTCCTCCTTGGATCCTTTCTGTTGGGGGTTCTGTGTATTTCCGTGGTCTGTGTGATTATTTCCTCCCCAGTTTCAGGAAGTTTTTAGCAATTATTTCTTCAAAGAGACTTTCTATCCCTTTTCCTCTTTCTTCTTCTTCTGGTACCCCTATAATACGAATATTATTCCTTTTGGATTGGTCACATAGTTCTCTTAGTGTTGTTTCATTCCTGGAGATCCTTTTATCTCTCTCTATGTCAGCTTCTATACGTTCCTGTTTTCTGGTTTCTATTCCTTCAATGGCCTCTTGCATCTTTTCCATTCTGCTTATAAATCCTTCCAGGGATTGTTTCACTTCTATGATCTCCTTCCTGACATCTGTGATCTCCCTCCGGACTTCATCCCATTGCTCTTGCATTTTTCTCTGCATCTCATCCCATTGCTCTTGCATTTTTCTCTGCATCTCTGTCAGCATGTTCATGATTTTTATTTTGAATTCTTTTTCAGTAGGACTGGTTAGGTCTGTATCCTTCTCAGGTGTTGTCTCTCTGATCTTTGTCTGCCTGTTGTTTTGCCTTTTCATGGTGATAGAGATAGTTTGCAGAGCTGGTATGAGTGACAGCTGGGAGAGCTTTCCTTCTTGTTGGTTTGTGGCCTTCCTCTCCTGGGAGAATAGCGACCTCTAGTGGCTTATGCTTGGAAGCTGTGCGCAGACAGGGCTTTAGCCACCTGTCTGGTTAGTTTGGAGTTCATCTCAGCTGTTGCTGTTGGCGTGGCCTGGCTGGGGTTGCTCCTCCAAAATTGTGGAGCCCCATTGGAGTGGGAGCCGTCGGGATGCTATTTATCTCCATAAGGGGCCTCTGTGCTCCCTGTTTCCCAGGGGGTTAGAATGCCCAGAGATCCCCAGATTCACTGCCTCTGGGCTATGTGTCCTGTCCTGCCCCTTTAAGACTTCCAAAAAGCACTCTCCAAACCAAAACAACAACAGCAACAATGAAAGAGAAAAAAAAAAAGAGAGAAAAACGTGCGATTTTCTTTGTCCTCAGGCGCTGATCTCAGTCACCCGCTCACCGGACTTGCTGCCCTGTTTCCCTAGTATTGGGGTCCCTGTCCCTTTAAGGCTTCCAAAATGCACTTGCCAAAAAAAAAAGGGAAAAACGCTTGATTTTCTTTGTCCTCAGGCACCAGTCTCAGGCACCCGCTCACCGGTCTTGCTGCCCTGTTCCCTAGTATTGGTGTCCCTGTCCCTTTACGGCTTCCAAAAAGCACTCACAAAAAAAAAAACCGCTCCAATTTCTTTCTTCTCCAGCATCAGCCTCAGGCACCTGCTCACCGGTCCTGCCACCCTGTTTCCCTAGTACCCAGGGCCCCACGCATGCACTGTATCTGTGCTCTGATCTGGAATCCTGGGGCTGGGTGTTCAACAGTCCTGGGCTCTCTTTCCCTCCCTGTTACCTCCACTCCACCCACCAGGGGCCGGGGGTAGGGGTGGTCGGTTCCCGCCGGGCCGGGGCTTGTTTCTTACCCCCTTTGTGAGGCGCTGGGTTCTCGCAGGTGTGGATGTGGTCTGGATGTTGTCCTGTGTCCTCTGGTCTCTTTTTTAGGAAGAGTTGTCTTTGTTGTATTTTCGTATATTTACATGGTTTTGGGAGGAAATTTCCGCTGCTCTACTCACGCTGCCATCCTGACTCCGCCTCCTCCAATTTTCTTATAAAGCAGCTCCATCCTTCAAACTGCTTAGGGATTCTGTCATTTGGAGATGCCCAGGGCTGCACAGAGCTCCTGAGATTGGCACATAAGTACACAATGGTAAAACTAACTGCTTCAAATTAATTTACATTAACACAATACCTAACTTATTGATTTGTTTACTGGTATACATATATGTGTGTATATATGTTCATATATTTATGTGTGTGTGTACTTGCACATCTATGAATATATATGTGTGTATATATAAAAGCTTTCCAAAGTAAAGATTATACTGTTGGGATAAAATAAAAAGCAGCATGAACATATAATTTGAAAATGACTTGCACCTAATGGATAGCATATAAAAGTATTTGTATGGCTGAGCTATACTCAAACAAGTTTCTCATTTTTGAAATTAAAAAGTTTTAATTAAATATCACAGCGTGGAGAAATGGAAATTCTGCCAAAAATTCTACCAAACAAGTACATATTTCAAATAGAATCCAGTGTTAGGAAAATAAAGTTTCCCTGATATTTTTACACTATTAGGACTTTAGTGTATAAAATCACCCAAATTATGATTTCTAATGAAAGTTAAATGTTCAATAAGGAAAAACAAATATTAATGGGCCAATATTAACTGGAAGACCTTGAGAACTTATCAACATTAGTAAACCAACCAATTCTTTTGAATGGACTTCTTATGTCCTAGTGAAAACATGTATTTTGGTTAAAAACAATTTTCAGTTCAAACGTTAAACTAACTTAAGATCTCTTTCAATTCTATTACTAGAATTGTAGTAAATGAACATGTTTGTATATGTTAATTCTTTGAAAGTTGTATGGAACAAGGCTACATTTATTCAGTCAGATGGAAGTGACATAAAATACAGATTTTTGTAGGGAGGCAAGAAAAAGTAGAAAGAAGATATTAAATTACCAGTAATGTTAACTCCCTGATTCAAAGAAGAAAATGAATGTTTTAACTTCTGAAGGAGGAAACAACACAAGACATGCATCTTTCTGTGAAATCCAGTCAAAAGATAAATATTTCAAGCTAAGAAAATTGCTAGTTATTTAAAATTCAAAAATAAAATGCAAGTATATAAAAGAAAACAATAGAAAATTACACATAAACAGAAATAAATAAAATTAACATTACAGGTTTAGGTTTGAGGTACATTTAAATAAAGAGTATTTTCTAGAGTTTTTATGAGACATTAAAATGTTTAAATTTCTAGTACTTGAGGTCTCAAAAAATTTCTTCTAAACTTTCTTCTTTCTTCTTCCCAGCCCTGGTTATTGTTCAGAATTTGAAGTTTCAAACATATTCCTGAAATGTGGAGAGCCATATTAGAGTGGATTGGAATTTTAAACATGTCTTTTAATTATGTTATTTATATTCCTATATCCTAAATACAGATGCCATATAATCTATAGGAACACCAATTATATAATTCAAAGGTTAATCCTACACAAAAACTGAACATGAAAACTTCCCTGTTAAATTACCTAAATTCTTGAACTAAGTATTAACAGTTTCGTGTCTGGTATTTTACTCTTGCAGACAAAATATATTCTGATAAACAGCCTGAATTATTTCTGTTGCTCAAAATGAACTTGTCTTCCTTTTCGTATTATGTGACTGAAACTGAGTGTTAGTGCAGGATGTGCATCAAAACACAATACTGTGGTCTCCTTAAATACTCCTTCTTCAGTTATTTTAGTAAAATAGTTAAAGTTCTTCCTGTAATAATGCTTTTGTAATATGCTATTGATGGTATAATATGCAAATAAGTTTAATGTCTTAGAATAATGTTAAACTCCAAGAATTATTTACAGTCCCTTGATTTGTAAAGTGAGTAAACATATTGCCCTCCCTAATGTGAGAGAGTTTCATCCAGAAACACCCTCACAGACACACTTAAAATAATACTTTGACAGGAGTCTGGCCAGTCCACAGCTCAAGGTGAGACATAAAATTAAGCATCATAATCATAAAACCAGTACCCGGCATCAGTGAAACCTTGAGCAAGTGTGCTATATTCATTTAATAAGTTTTACAACAGTGTCTAAGTGTGGACAAAAAAATGAATATGAAACAAAGGAACAAATGAAGACTCTTAGGGAGGTGCACAGAGGAGAGCGTTTCTATCAAAAAATGTAATTTCTGGTTATATCTTAATATGACGCTCATGTAAAGCATTTTAATCATTTGTTAGCTTTCTCTAATGCATGGCAACATCTGACAGACTGTACTACGGTCCATATTGGCCACCTCCCTTCCTTTCTCCTTCTCTCCCTACCTCCTGCCATCGCATGTATTTTCTCTTTTCCTTTTCTTTCATTCGAGAGTGGACAGAAAGTGAAAGGAGGTATGGAGTCTTCTGTAGTATTATTAACACTATACTATTCAGAGTGTACATATAGTACCAGTAATAGACAAGCACAAATTTTGGAGTGCTTTACCTTTTTCTTAACCCTTTTACAAAAATAATGTCACTTATGAAAAGCAGTTTCAGTATCAGACAAAATGAAGTAGACCTGAAGGCTTAGGTCTAAATCCATACTTGCCATTTATTGCACAAAAGATCAAACAGTTCACATAGCCTGTTTTCTCCTCAGAAAAATTCCACCTTCCTCAAGATCCCACTGCTGACGACAATGTTCATGACAGAAACCAGTAAAGTGTGAAATACTCTACACATGTGATGTACTATGAGTTGTAGGAACATTTCTAGTTCTACTCTTTTGCTATAGGTGAGAGGGTTTTCCTCTGGGGACATCTGCTACAGTAAGATCATCAGATCTTTCTCAGTCATTCGCTTCAGTCACAAAAGGGCTCTTGGTCTAAACAAGCAAGTTAACTCAGGTTTTATGGTATCAGTGCTTACTGACGCGTATATCAAACGATGTATTTTTCTATTTGGTTAACTCAGTTGCACATGACTAAACTCAGAGTGGAGCTGAGGGAGTATTTTGATTTATCCAGCTCCTCCAGATATTCAGAGGCTGTCTTTAGCTTCTTCCAGAATATCTATTTAGTGGGCAACACAAATTGCCAACTAGACATGTTTATCTCTACTTCAGAAGTATAGTTCATTGCATTGAAAAGGAGACCCTTACTGAGGAAAACATTGGAAATGATAATCATGTTGTCACAGAAAATGTATGGCCTTATAATCTCAGGAAAAAATAGGGTTGTGTTTTGAGAGGTAAAAAGTGAAACATAGTTGCCTGAAATTTGGACTTTACAAAATGCAAGATAATACCATAACAGAAGGAAGAATAGAGATATAATATATAAAAATGGAGAGGGTCCACTGTCCCCCAAAAATAATTCCACAGGAGTCCCTTTTAGATTATCCTGAATCTGGAGATTGTTGTCCATTATAAAAGAAATCTTTGCCTTAGTTAATAGGAGATCATATTTTGCCATAAGAGAAAAGAGTTTTTCATCAATTTCTTCCTCTCATCTCAGAGGAATTCAGCATGTTCTCCCCTCAAATGCACAGCCAGAGATACCCCTCCCAGCCCTTCAACATAGTACCCACCTTGAAATTTTTCAGCCTTTCTCTTACAGATTTTGACTACAGAACAACTCAACATCAGTTCTGGAGTCATAAGCTGTTGTCATCCACAACAGCTGGGAAAGAAAATCAACTCATCAACTCGGCTACTCCCTGCGTGGCCTGTGAAACAGTTAAGGTCTTTCCTTGTATAGTGTAAATATCACTAGTGGAAGCATTTGGCTCTTCAGCCTCACAAGCACCCCCCCGCCCATGCATCCTGTCCCAGGCAGTATAAATGCATATGTCTGTTTCTCGAGCTTTTTCTGAAATTTATCAAAGAGAAATGTTTTGATATTTTCATTGTGTTAAGAAGTTTCCAAAGTACGAGGTTTCAGTAGAAGACCTTTCTTTTCTAGGAACACTTCATCGAGGTAATAAAGAATGAAGAATTCCCCTGCTTCCAGCTAATGGGATTTCCAAGCTTCTAGGCAGTGATGACGTTAATGTGCCTGATGAAGAAACCATTTTCAATGCTGTCATGCAGTGGGTGGGTTACGATGTGCAGGCGAGGAAGCAAGACCTGCCAGTGCTGCTCTCTTACATCAGACTGCCCTTACTTCCACCACAGGTAGGGACATCTACCCAGGCAGAGCAAACTCTCCTTCTCAACAACCACTACGCATTAATCCATTCCCTAGCTGCCTAGTTTTATTTTATTCAGAGGATTTCTGATGATTGGAGTGTACAGGATTTTTGAAGGACATATGCAGCCTTCTATTAGTATATTTATGATGAACACAGAGAAAAGCAATTTTTTTGAAACCCTGCCGGTAATCCCTGAACGTCAGCTTACACATTAGTTTCCGTTTCCTCTCTCACCAAAGGGCGCTTGTAACAACCAGGGAAAATGACTACCTTAACTCTGTCTTTTTCTGCCACCTTCTAGGCAAGGCGATGATAATTGGTACAGTAGCATGTCAGAGGAGACTCTAGGAAGGAGTTAGATTCTGGATAATCACTACTGACATGGGTAATTAGCTGCTGTGGTTGAAAGCATACTATAATAGTCAGATGCACTAGGCCATCATTATAATAGCATATTCATCATGCCTGCTGAAGGATTATCCTAAAAATGATTCTAAAAACAAACACCCATCTAATATTGAATTTTAGTATGTGATTTTTAGAGAGGGCAGAATACAGTCCCACTACATAATTCTATCATTAGTGAAAACCACACTTTTTTCTCTGTAGCAAATTGATCAATAGTAAATATCCTTTACGTACCATATATATGACTATATTTCACAGTTCATATAGAGCCTCTAGCTAAAGTCCTGAAACATCATCCACATTGGGAGGAGGGACCTAGTGGATCAGTGGTGTCATAGACACTAAAAAATTCATTGATTTTCAACAAATTTACTAATTAAATGTTAATATTGAAAAACAGAATGCTAATTTGCTGATGATTTCTCTACATTATTAAAAATATTTTAGCTGTAAGATAAATTCCATGGAACTCTAGTAAGCTTGAGAATCTATTCATATGCAATGAAAAACATTGACCACTCTCCTTGGTTAGCCAAATTATAAAGGGCAAGGCAATAGTCACACCAAAAAAAGAAACATTAAAATATACATGCAATCTTAGACCCAAGGTTCAGCATTTACAGAAATTTTATGTTGATGTTATGTGTGTTACTCTCATGAGAGGGTCTATACAATGTAATAGATTTTCTAAAGCAGTGCTACTCAAAATGTCCCTGGACCAGCTGCATGCCATTTTCTGGAAGCTTCTCAGAAACTCAGTTTCTGATCCCCCCACATGCATAATGAAACAATTTCTGGGGACAGCGAGAAGGAATTTGTGTTTTAACAAGTTCTCCAGATGATTCTTAGGTATGTAAGCACTTGAGATGCACTGGTGTAAAGGATCAGACCCATTGGACTCTATACTGCTCTAAGTCAATATGACATTATTTCAGCAAAGTGCTTAGTTTGGACTTCTCTTATTTTATTAGAGGGTGGGTACATTTCCAGCCCATACAACCAGTGGTACCTTGGCCTCCCACCCCTGAGCCGGCCTTAGAGCCTGCAATGTGGACTCCTGTGGACTTTTGTTGATGATGGCAGTGGTGGGTAATGGCATACAGAATACAGACTTCCCAAAACAATTTTGAAAGTGAGCTTAAGCAAATATTCTAGAAATGAAACATATGAAGAAAATGGTACTAAACCTTTGAAGAATATTTTTGGAGGAAAAGCATTTCACAGCCCAATTTTCAAACCTATTTCAGCAGTGTATGCATTAGGAAATGCCTAGGGTCTCACCAGCCAAGTAAAAATAGTTATTCATCAAAAATTATAGGTAAAGTGAGATCAGAGGTGAGATTAACCAGTGCAGAACAGGAAACTTCAGGGAAGTTTTAGGAAGTGAAATAAGCACCTTCATTACAACAGCCTGATACTCTTCTCAAGGTCCTTGTGATACTGTGGACCCCAAACTCCAAGGACAGTCCAAGAATCTAAATGATGCTTGATAAATGCTGAAACAAACTTAATTTCTCAGTTCATCTCAGGAAAAATACTATACCTAATGTTTATCCCATTCAGTTAGGGTCTTATTGTCTGTCAGGCAGTAATGGTTTGGCCAGAAAGGACTGGCCATCTACTCTTGCTGAGGTGTTGCCTTCTTGCTAACACATGCACTTCAGTGATGTACACATGAACATGCATACAGATAAAAAGCACCTGCTTTCAGAATACCTTACAGAAGTGATTTGATGATAAAGATGTGACACCCTGCAGGCAATGCTGTTTTATTTTCACTGGGCATGTTTGTATTCCCTCCTCTAAATCCAGCATAAATGTGGCTGCTTGTCCAGCTACATGCAGTAGACTGGGAGGGAGATGCTTGCTTTGTGTACATACACACTGTCCTTTGCTTTGACTGCTTTAAGAAACACATTTCATGAGTGTTTTTCCACCTTCACCCCTTGAGAGTGAATGTGTATGTATTCCAAAGATGAATAATATGTCAAATCTGCAGAGATCTTTAGCTACTACATTGAGGCCTTTAGTCACTTCAAATCATCAGTGAACACAAAGTATGTCAGTAAGCAACTCAAAATATTAAATGACAGCATTCCTACATTTCAATTAGCTCGAGTTTTCTCCACAGTTCTCTAAATGAATCTGTTCTTTCTAATGGTGGGATCCTCATTTCATACACCATGAATTACTACTTTTCAGTTATTGGTGGATCTTGAAGAAAGCCCCGTGTTTAGTGCTGATCTACAGTGCCAGAAACTCCTGATAGAAGCTATGAAGTATCATCTCTTACCTGAGAGAAAACACATGCTGCAAAGCCCTCGGACCAAGCCTAGAAAATCGACTGTGGGGGTGCTTTATGCTTTGGGATGCAAGGACGCTATGAAAGGTAGCAGGAACAAGCTAATTAATTGAAAATATCATTTTAAAGAGAGGATATATTCTCAACACCCTCAGAATTATGAGGGTGGTATTAAAGCCGTATTTAAATAGTGGCATCTAAGGTTAATTTTAGGCTTATTTATATGTAATTTTGCGACTTTTTCCTTATCTTATGGGATAGAACCCTTTTCTTAGTGTTGGCTAAACTCGGAACAGGTACTTTTGTGGCAGCACTTTTTAAATACGAGCATTTTCCCTGCAGTATAATATTTCTTCAAAGAAAACTTATTTAAGGCTTATCATAAATGGAAGGGACAAGGTCCTCCAAATTTGCTTTTTGTCAGAAATAGAAGAGTGGCCTCTAACTCCTTGATGTCAGTTTCCTGTTAGGTACTCAAAGGCCAGGTACAAAGAATCTTGAAGTAAGGATAATAAGATCAACAGTTAAAACCTGGAATAAACTAATGATTTTACATAAGAATTTTATCAAAGAGAATAAGGAAATGTTTCTGAAGCCATCATCTTTACTTTGAACTCTTCTTAGAACCTATTTCTCTGTAGTTCTGCCCTTTTTACACATAAGTCAGTAGACCCATGTTTGCCAAAACAGTGGGATGAGGATTTTGTAATTAAGAGTTGACTGTTTAGGAAATAAAATCAAACTACTTAATACTTGCTAAGTCATATGTAGAAATTTCATTGTACACCTTGTAGAAAATGATACAAACTTCAAAGTTCTTTGCTACTAGAATCTGATCCTTTTTTTTTTGATATGTGTAGTTGCCATTTTAACATGGAAATTGAAAGTGATACAGGAAGTAATGCCGAGTAATCACAAATCTATAAAACAAGAGCTTGCAAATGTAATTATTTCCAAAGTAGTAGAGTAACCTCACAAAACTAGTATTCTTCAGAAAACAACAAATACAACGAAATCTTATAATTTATTTCAGGTCTGACAACTTGTTATTTTATTGCATTTTATTGAATAGAATGAATATTAACAGCATGTTGAAAGGTGTCTTGTTTGATATTTAAATTAAAGAGGTACTAAATACAAAATGCAAGTACAGTCATTCTTAGTTTCTTGTTTAAAAAAGGACCTAATTTGCAACGTGAGAAGTGGAAAATGTTGTATTTATTTTGTTTGGTTTTGTGTTTGTTTTCTTTTTTTATTGTTACAGAACATGGTATTAAGTATTTACAACTCATCAGTTTCTGAAAATGAGTCAAATGTGACCCTACAGTCCCTTGACTCTATTACCACAGTTTTATATGGGAGGAAGTAAGGCCATGATTCTGAGACTTTTTGTATACCTACAGCATGGAGACATAAAAGGCCCTGTGGGAAGTTGCAGCCAACTAAAATAGTAGTAAAGCTACTCTTTTTGAGTATCTGATCCTTGATTGGTGTTTTAAAAACGTCATTTCTAATCCTTACAATAAGGCTACAAGGTGTTTATTATCTAATTTGCAGATGAAGAAACTATAAGGTTCTGCAGTTTAGATAGCCAACCCAAGGACAAACACCTAGAAAGACTAGAAATGGAATTTTCACTCAAATTCTATGTTCCTTTTTGCTACATTGCCACTATTTAAAAGAGAGAGCAACAACAACAAAACTGATTCCCCTTTTTGAGGGTTTTAGAATCTGCTGAAGAACCAGCTTGAGCACTTAGGAACAAAAAGGAAAAAGGAAAAAGACCTAAGTATAGCAAAAATATTACCGAGGTAACATTTATTTACAGAAATCAGTATTACATTTTAGAATGTACCAATTTTCACTCCTTCATAAAACTTTAAAAAATAATTTCTGCAGATATGCCTGTGCTTAGTGTATTGTTTCAGTCACCTTTCTTTTTAAGATATTTTTTGAACTTACCCCTTTTGATGTTTAGGAAAAAGGCAGTGCCTCTTCAATCTTTAATTTCCTCTCTGACTCATGTAAGTAACTTGGAATTAGTTGCTAAATATAGATATCACATAAGTGGCTGGGGCTAACTATCACTCCTACCATTTAAAATAATCAGAAAACTGTTAGCATAATCACAGAGTAAAAATTTGTAAATGATCAAATGGTAAACTTTGGGCTTTTGTACATACAAAGTAATCAATAGTTTTCATTTATTAAAAACAATTAATCTCAGAGATGGTATGGCAAGGGACAAATTATTCATTTTTAGATCTTTTTAAAAATACAGGCTATCGCTAAGCTGTCTTAGGTAAACTTTATATTTGAATAATAATACTTACATTTTCCACCTTGGTTATTAGTCAGAAACATCTCTGTTGTACAAAACCAACTTTTAGTAAAATTTAGCAGCCATTGTGAATGAGTGGCAGAAAGTACTGCCTACAGAAGTGACAACTTATTATGAAGTAATGACAATTTTTATGGCAGTGGTCACAATATACTATGGTAGTAAACTTGGAATTTCAGTAATTGAATAGAAAATGAAATATTACCACATAAAGGAGGTAATAACTCAATGTCATATTTTAATACTAATGCTAATAATTAATTTTACTCTTAATTCTGATCCTTTGAGTGGCCATCTATGAATCAACACGAAAGACCCATTTAAAAGAAATTTTCATTCCTGCACCTTAAGTCATATGCATTTTAAATTAGCATACACACACCCCAAGCTGAATTTTAAAAGGGCACATATTAATACATTGAATGGTATAATTATACTATGATATATTGAATGAATAAGTAATTAAAACCATAGTGGATGTGTAAATAAGTCAGTGATAGATTCTAAGATAATTTTTTGTGTTTGCCACCTGTGTTAGTACTACCAGTATCATAGTGTAGCCAAAGAAGCCATTAGGAGTATGTAAGCCATATATGTGGAAATAAACTATTTCATTCTGAATCATATTTGGATCCAGGAGTGCTAAAATATTCTTCTTGTCTTGCCTGCCAGGTTGGAGAATCATCTGGTCTACTTACTTTATTTTGAGTTGCAATTACTGATTCTTTGCTATAAATTATCATACATAAATAAAATGTGAATGCTGCCAATTCAACATTTTTATCCATGTGTTTTTTAACTTTGCCCAATATCCCCTTTAACAGGTACCCATACAATTGAAAAATATGAACTCAGGACCAACAGCTGGCAACATAGTAGCACCATGAGTAGCCTTAGGCTTCAGTTTGGGGTTGCAGTTATTGATAATAAGCTCTATGTTCTCAGAGGAGTAGAGAATTTTAAAACTTTAAATACTGTGGAATGTTTTGGTCCAGCTAGCAAAATCTGGACTGTGATGCCTCCCATGTCAACACCGAGGCATGGCTTAAGTAAGAGCTTCATGTTACATAGTTTCTAAATAATGGGCAGTTGTTAATAGAGCTTTTTAAAAATTAGTTTCTAAAGAATGTATAGTTAGTAGGGATTTTTAAAAATTAAATTCAGCAGCACATAATTGGGATTTAGCCAAACCCTTAGTCAAAATGTCTCCAACGTGCTGAAAAGTAAAGCAAATGGTAAAACCCTGTCAAACTCTTCTCTTGTTTCAGATGTCAGACTTGTCAATTTTATCTCCCTTTTACTGGTATTTTAACAAGGCCTGCTTAAAAAGAGATAACTTTTGGAAGGAATACATTGTTGAGGAATATAAAACTCCACCAGGAATTTTTTTCTAAGCTCAGTTTAGAGGAAAGTGCACATGATGATGGAGAGACATTGCATTTCTAGATGGATGAATCATGACCCTTACCAGAACATCAAATTGGTATTTCAGCAAAAGCCTTAGGATGCAGATCCAAGCAGGGATATTTAGGAAATTCAGAGCAGTTCTAGGTTATACTTAAGCCAGAAGTTGCCAAGAAGTTGAAGAAAGATGTAGTAAAAACGACTGAATAGTGAGGAACGTTGATTCTCCTGAATATTGGCAGAGTACATCTTTTTGCATGCTAGACTCCTTTGTTTAAAAAGAATACTTACCTTAGTAAGGCAATTAAGAACTGACTTATATACAGCTAAGAAGTGGAGACAAGGTCTGGTATTGTTTACCCCAAATTATCTAATAGATAGTCTATGCCAAATGATAGACTATATAATTATGCAGCTCAGTTGTGTCAGTGTGATTCATTGACATAGCTTAGAAAACATAACTTGTGGAGACATCAGAGCAAGTTTAAAAAATCTCATTGATATCACTTGAGAGGTAAGAGAGGTGATGAGGGTATACCACTGAGAGACTGACTGAGATGGTGAAGAAGGTGGGGGAGAAAACCAATTATGTGAATTCCCAGAGCAGACAAGCAGCAGTTAGAAAGGGGTTATTCATAGTATCTAAAGGAACACACTTCTGACTAAACCTCAAAAAGCCTTGTTTATTTAGTTATCCCATTGGAATCTCTTTTTTTAAATCCTTGTAATATAATAGAGCAGGGTTTAAAAAGACCTACCACAGATAGCCTAAAATTCTAAAACTTAGATCGAAGATTTAGTATCATTTTTCATCTACCCTATACATTCAAAACCTAACCTTGAAATTATGCCAGAAAAAAATCAGCTTGCCTTTTCTATGATATCCCTACTAGAGTGGGTCTCACTACCTCCTTTGATTTTAGTGTTACAATAGTGATACCCTTTCATGATACAGTAACGACAGCCTGAAAGTTTCCTAGGATTAAAAAACCATATTTAGTTTCATATTAAGATAAGTAAATTATTCGTGTGTACACAAAACCATTTAAGAAACAAAAACTAATTTTTAGCCCATCAGTTGTTTGCAGAATGAAACAGTATCCCTTATCTGTGGTGTACCATGGTGAGCCCTCATGCTATTTTTATCCTTTGAGGTGTAGCAACACTTGAAGGACCAATGTATGCTGTTGGTGGTCATGATGGGTCGAATTATCTATATACTGTTGAAAGATGGGATCCTGAGGGATGTCAGTGGACTTATGTGGCCAGTATGTCAATTCCTAGAAGCTCAGCTGGCATTTCATTAAATGGCAAGTGAGTAAAACCAAACCTGTATGCGCTTTGCTCCCAGGTCATGTGATACAGCACTTCCTTGATGTGCTCCATCAGTGAGTAAGCATTCCCAGTGACCAGGACATCCTAGTTATCAGTCATAAAAGACCTGTGTTGGAACCCTCCCTTCACTATGACAGAAAACACTTCTCCAAATGAGCATTTAAATTAAATATTCTGTAGTCCCTTGCCACTCAAGTGTTGTTCTGGGACCAGCAGCATTACCATTACCTGAGATCTATTTAGATATGCTGGTTTAATATCTTGCTCTGGGTGATGGTTATGTGAGCGTATACACGTGTCAAAGTTCATCAAGCTATACACGAAGATTTGCGCATTTCATTGTATGTCCCTCTATAAAAATTCATGAAAAAAAAGAAATACTGAATCCTAGTCCCACCCTAAATACAACTCCTGAAACAGAATCAGTATTTTACCAATATCCTCAAGTGATTTGTGTGCGCAGTAAACTTGAAAAGCACTTTTGTAGGTAAACCAGTTTCAATTTTGCCCTCAAGAAGCTACCACTTTTTACATTATGACTTATTTTTTAGTATCAAAACTTTGGTCTCTGTAATATGGAAGTCTTTTTGTTCTTTACTACTCACTCTCTCCTGAGAGTCCAGGATTCCCAACTCTAGAATTACATCTAGTACCGTCTTTCTGAATCTTTCCCTCTTGTGATCATTTGCCTATAAGAGAAAGCTAATATATTAAAGTCCTATGGTATTAGAGGTTACAAAGAACCTGAATGGTTACTTCTTACAAGTAATTATGTGCTTTCTGACAAGGGACCTTTGGAAACAATGACTAGTTTATGGGAAGCACTTGAATGATAAGAATTTCAGACACCACGATATATCAGTGGCATTAGATAGTCTTCTGTGTCCATATTTACTATGTATAAAGCCAATACTTTGTCATATAACTGATCTCAGTAGAAATTTCAACACAGATGTTTTTTAGCACATGTGTATGAAGTAAGAAATGTCTATAGTTAAGAGAAAACCCAGGCTTACCATGTCTTCGAGGTTAATAGACTCCTAACTGTCATTATCTCTGGCCTGACCTGAGTGATATCAGGGGACTCAGTGGCCATCTCCTAACTCTTGCAGAATATGCTGAAAGCATTAAATTTCACTAATTTAAGTTTGTTTTGCTGTCTCACAAAACAAATGGGCTCATAACTAAGCATGAAGTGTAGTTACGGATGTATGGCTTAGTAAATGTTTATCTTCTTTGTTGATGCAGGATTCAATTTAAGTTATATTTAAAATGCTGGTCATCAAAATCATTGGCACTGTAAAGTTTATTAGCGAACTGTCATTGACAATGTATCTCCCTAGGATTAATTCCAGTTTCTTGGTTCTATTCTATTTCCTTAGTTGTTTGTTACTCTTTTGTTAGTGACAATTTTTTTATATTAAATAAAGCAGTTCATAAAGACAATAGGGGCATTAAATATTGCGCTGTGAGAGGTGGGACAGAGGCTTCCTCCTAAAACTGCATATAATAGGAAAGTATAATTAAGACAACTAATCCTGAAAGTGCAACAGGAAAGAAGTCTGAGCTAGACTGCATACACCTGGAGAAAGAACAGATATCACAGAACAGGGTAAAGATCCAAATCCATTACCTGGCAGGACCCAAGCCCTTCCCCAACTCCAGCTCACTGGCACATGGAAGAGAAATGAGATGGGGAGGAAGTGGAGGCATGGGACTGCTGAACACCTAGTTCTGAGATCTGTTCTGGAAGCACAAACCTACACTGCATGGTGCACTGGTGATTAGGGGGATTGGAAAGCTAAGACAGGCAGAATACCCGGAGAGATGGAGATTTCAGCTGCTTGTGAAAAATGGATATATATCCAGCTGCTCAGGGACAAAAACAAGGAGAGACAGCCTAATGGTGAGAAGGCTGCTAAAGGGGCAATGATTGCACAGAGATTACTCCTCAGGAGAAAGGATAGGTAGACAGAATTGTCCAGGCGCAGTCTGCCTAGCACAGAGGGAACTTCCACGATCTTCAGGTGCTCCAGCCCCCTGTCTGGATATGCAGCTCCAAGGCCCCCTCCATGACACAAAGCCTCCTGCACCTTCCTCTGGCCAGCCCTCACCTGGCTCACAAACCGACAAACCCTGCCCTAGCATCAGGTGAGCCAGAGGGAAGCCTTGCCTACAACAGGTACAAACGCAAAGCACAGAGGCTTATACCTGTGTGCTCAGCCCACTGGTTCTGGCAGTGGAGACAGTAATAGTAGCTCGGAAGCAAGAAGCCACTCTTTCCACCCACCAGGCACTAACACTGCTCCCCTGTGACTCCTGATGTTATTTCAGGGACTGAGCAGCTCCACAGAAAAGAGCACTAGAGAGAGCAACATACAAATATGAAATGCCAAAGGAACCTGGTTCACAGCAAAATCCTACATACACCAGAGAAACAGTCAAATGAAACTGATCTCATCAATATTCCTGAAAGAGATTTCAAAATAAAAATCAGAAACATGCTGATGGAGATACAGAAAAGTATTCACGAACTCAGGAATGAATTCTGGTCAGAGATCCAATCATTACCAAACACAGTATCATAAATGAAACATACAGTGGAAGGTTTTAAAAGCAGATTAGATATGGTGAGGAGACAATAAATGAAATTGAAATTAGAGAAGATGAATACAGAGAAGCTGAGGCACAGGAAGGAAAAAGGATCTCTAAGAATGAAAGAATATTGAGACAACTGTGTGACCAATCCAAGTGGAACAGTATTCGTATTATAGTGGTACTAGAAGAAGAAGAAGAGAGAGAAAGTGATAGAAAGTGTCTTTGAGGAGGTAATTGCTGAAAACTTGCACCATCTGGGGAAGGAGATACTCTCAAGTCATGGAGGTGCACAGATCTCCAAACACAAGGGACCCAAGAAAGACAACAACAAGAAATATAATTTAAAAAATTACAAAGATCAAGGATAAGGACAGACTATTAAAAGCAGCCAGAGAGAGAAATAATATAAGATCCCATATAAGGGAAAGCCCATCAAGCTATCATCAGACTTCTCAGCAGAAAATATACAGTCCAGAAGGGAGTGGCATGATATATTTAATGCAATGAAGGAGAAGGACCTCATGCCAAGAATACATTATCTGGCAAGATTATCATTTAAATTTTTTTTGTAGATAATTATTTTTTATTGAGGGGTGTTGACACACAGTATTACATTAGTTTCAGGTGTACAACACAGTGATTCAACATTTATATACATGATAATTCTAGCTACCAGCTATCACCATACAAAGTTGTTACAATATTTTGACTGTATTCCTTATGCTATACATTACATCCCAGTTACTTATTTATTTTACAATTGGAAGTCTATACTTTTTTTTTTGAGAGGGCATCTCTCATATTTATTGATGAAATGGTTGTTAACAACAATAAAATTCTGTATAGGGGAGTCAATGGTCAATGAACAATCATTAATCCACCCCAAGCCTAATTTCCATCAGTCTCCAATCTTCTAAAGCATAACGAACAAGTTCTTACATGGAGAACAAATTCTTACATAGTGAATAAGTTACATGGTGAACAGTACAAGGGCAGTCATCACAGAAACTTTCAGTTTTGATCACACATTATGAACTATAAATGATCAGTTCAAATATGAATATTTGTTTGATTTTATACTTGATTTACATGTGGATACCACATTTCTCTCTTTATTATTATTATTTTTAATAAAATGCCGCAGTGGTAGGTAGATGCAAGATAAAGGTAGAAAACATAGTTTAGTGTTGAAAGAGAGCAAATGTAGATGATCAGGTGTGTGCCTGTAGACTATGTGTTAATCCAAGCTAGACAAGGGCATTAAAACATCCACGGATGCAGAAGATTTCTCTCAGAACGGGGGGGGGGGGTGAGGTTCTAAGCCTCACCTCTGTTGATCCCCAATTTCTCACCTGATGGCCCCCCTGTGACTGTGCCTGTCTTAGGTTGTTCCTCCCTTGAGGAATCTTACCCATCTCTGTCTAACCAGTCATCTTCTGGGGCCAAACAGGGAAATGTAAAGTTGGTAAGTGAGAGAGAAGCAATATTGTTTGAAAAGGTTAGCTTTTTACTTCATCGCAGATTTATGCCCTGTGGCTTCTATGCCCAGCATTTGTCTTGAGGTATCTTTACCACTTGGAAGAATTATGATACTCAGTAAATTCAATATGAGGCACGAATTCTATTTAAGGGTTGTAATTAGGAAGGAAGAAGAAAAGCTATAGAAGTAGCAGGTGGAAGAAAACATGGGAAGATTGTTTATTTCTTTGACATATCTTCTTGTAGAGTAACTTCAGCATGTATAGGTTTTAACCTACTAATTAAATTGTGCACACACATCAACATAATAGGAGTACAGTTACATAACCAAAGTAGACCTATAATTACCAGCCATCTCCAGTGAAACCAAGAAAACCAGTTAAGCACCTTAGGCATTTGTGAAAACTTATCTATGATATGGTGGATATTGTCCAACTGAACTTGAACAGTCTAAGAGAAACCAGACAAATTAAAACAACCCATTCCTGGGGACTGTTCACATCCCATATGTTCTTTTAACAGTAGATAGTCTGTAGTTGTAAGATTTTGGAGTGCTACAACTTGCACTTCTCCTAATTCATGGTTGAGTTCCAACAGTATAGATCCAGTCAAATTTGTTGTTTTACTGTATGCACAGGCCGGCTTAGATATCTCCTTCTTCATTCCCATGGCAAGGCCAGGAACCAGTGGGATGAATTCAGCTATAGCTGTAGCAGTGCCTGGATCTTTGTTGAGGCTTTTTGATGATCATCCTCTGGTATGAGTCTTCCAGAGAGTGCTGATGTTGGAAGTTCTTCTTCATATCATATCTTAGTTCATTTTCTGGTTGGCCAAATTGGGCTTTGATCCTCTGTATAAACACAAACAGACCCTTTGCCTACACTTTGATATGACCTTTATACCATTCTGTAGAACTCATTGGAGGTCACCACACAGGAAATGCTTTTTTTTTTTAGGAGAAACGAGTATTTTCAGAAAAATGTACCTCCATAGCCGATCATCTGACACCCTTTAAGTGATCAAAATTAAGGATATTTAAAGCATGCATTAATCGTTGATTTACAGTTAGTTTTATCCTATCAGGGAGTAATCCCCCTTTCTTTCTTTCTTTTTTTTTTGTTATCATTAATCTACACGTACATGACGAATATTATGTTTACTAGGCTCTCCCCTATACCAGGTCCCCCCTATAAACCCCTTTACAGTCACTGTCCATCAGCACAGCAAAATGTCGTAGAATCACTACTTGTCCTGACTGTGTTGTACAGCCTTCCCCTTTCTCCCATCCCCCAATGCATGCTAATCTTAATACCTCCCTTCTTCTCCCCCCACCTTATCCCTCCCTACCCACTCATCCACCCCAGTCCCTTTCCCTTTGGTACCTGTTAGTCCATTCTTGGGTTCTGTAATTCTGCTGCTGTTTTGTTCCTTCAGTTTTTCCTTTGTTCTTATACTCCTCAGATGAGTGAAATCATTTGGTATTTCTCTTTCTCCGCTTGGCTGATTTCACTGAGCATAATATCCTCCAGGTCCATCCATGTTGCTGCAGATGGTAGTATTTGCCCTCTTCTTATGGCTGAGTAATATTCCATTGTGTATATGTACCACATCTTCTTTATCCACTCATCTACCAATGGACATTTAGGTTGCTTCCAATTCTTGGCTATTGTAAATAGTGCTGCAATAAACATAGGGGTGCATCTGTCTTTCTCAAACATGATTGCTACTTTCTTAGGGTAAATTCCTAGGAGTGGAATTCCTGGGTCAAATGGTAAGTCTGTTTTGAGCATTTTGATGAACCTCCATACTGCTTTCCACAATGGTTGAACTAATTTACATTCCCACCAGCAGCATAGGAGGGTTCCCCTTTCTCCACAGCCTCACTGACATTTGTTGTTGTTTGTCTTTTGGATGGCAGCCATCCTTACTGGTGTGAGGTGATACCTCATTGTAGTTTTAATTTGCATTTCTCTGATAATTAACGATGTGGAGCATGTTTTCATGTGTCTGTTGGCCATCTGAATTTCTTTTTTGGAGTACAGTCTGTTCAGTTCCTCTGCCCATTTTTTAATTGGGTTATTTGTTTTTTGTTTGTTGAGGCATGTGTGCTCTTTATATATTCTGGACGTCAAGCCTTTATCAGATCTGTCATTTTCAAATATATTCTCCCATACTGTAGGGTTCCTTTTTGTTCTATTGATGGTGTCTTTTGCTGTACAGAAGCTTTTCAGCTTAATATAGTCCCACTTGCTCATTTTTGCTATTGTTTTCCTTGCCTGGGGAGATATGTTCAAAAAGAGGTCACTCATGTTTATGTCTAAGAGGTTTTTGCCTATGTTTTTTTCCAAGAGTTTAATGGTTTCATGACTTACATTCAGGTCTTTGATCCATTTTGAGTTTACCTTTGTATATGGGGTTAGACAATGGTCCAGTTTCATTCTCTTACATGTAGCTGTTCAGTTTTGCCAGCACCATCTGTTGAAGAGACTGTCATTTTGCCATTGTATGTCCATGGCTCCTTTATCAAATATTAATTGACCATATACGTCTGGGTTAATGTCTGGATTCTCTAGTCTTTTCCATTTGTCTGTGGCTCTGTTTTTGTGCCAGTACCAAATTGTCTTGAATACTATGGCTTTGTAGTAGAGCTTCAAGTTGGGGAGTGAGATCCCCCCTACTTTATTCTTCTTTCTCAGGATTGCTTTGGCTATTAGGGGTCTTTGGTGTTTCCATATTAATTTGTGAATTATTTGTTCCAGTTCATAGAGGAATGTTGATGGTAGTTCCATAGGGATTGCATCACATCTGCATATTGCTTTGGGCAGGATGGCCATTTTGATGATATTAATTCTTCCTAGCCACGAGCACGGGATGAGTTTCCATTTGCTAGTGTCCCCTTTAATTTCTCTTAAGAGTGACTTGTAGTTTTCAGAGTATAAGTCTTTCACTTCTTTGGTTAGGTTTATTCCTAGGTATTTTATTCTTTTTGATGCAATTGTGAATGGAGTTGTTTTCCTGATTTCTCTTTCTGTTGGTTCATTGTTAACGTATAGGAAAGCCACAGATTTCTTTGTGTTAATTTTGTATCCTGCAACTTTGCTGTATTCCAATATCAGTTCTAGTAGTTTTGGGGTGGAGTCTTAAGGGTTTTTTATGTACAGTATCATGTCATCTGCAAATAGTGACAGTTTAACGTCTTCTTTACCAATCTGGATTCCTTATATTTTTTTGTTTTGTGTGATTGCCATGGCTAGGACTTCCAGTACTATGTTAAATCACAGTGGGGAGAGTGGGCATCCTTGTCTAGTTCCCGATCTCAGAGGAAAAGCTTTCAGCTTCTTGCTGTTCAATATAATGTTGGCTGCGGGTTTATCATAAATGGCCTTTATTATGTTGAGGTACTTGCCCTCTATTTCCATTTTGCTGAGAGTTTTTATCATGAATGGATGTTGAACTTTGTCAAATGCTTTTTCAGCATCTATGGAGATGATCATGTGGATTTTGTCTTTCTTTTTGTTGATGTGGTGGATGACATTGATGGACTTTCGAATGTTATACCATCCTTGCATTCCTGGGATGAATCCCACTTGGTCATGGTGTGCGATCCTTTTGATGTATTTTTGAATTCGGTTTGCTAATATTTTGTTGAGTATTTTTGCATCTATGTTCATCAGGCATATTGGTCTGTAGTTTTCTTTTTTGGTAGGGTCTTTGCCTGGTTTTGGTATGAGGGTGATGTTGGCTTCATAGAATGAGTTTGGGAGTATCCTCTCCTCATCTATTTTTTGGAAAACTTTAAGGAGAATGGATATTATGTCTTCCCTGTATGTCTGATAAAATTCCGAGGTGAATCCATCTAGCCTGGGGGTTTTGTTCTTTGGTAGTTTTTTGATTACCGCTTCAATTTTGTTGCTAGTAGTTGGTCTGTTTAGATTTTCTGTTTCATTCTGGGTCAGTCTTGGAAGGTTGTATTTTTCTAGGAAGTTGTCCATTTCTCCTAGTTTTCCCAGCTTGTTTGCATATAGATTTTCATAGTACTCTCTAATAATTCTTTGTATTTCTGTGGAGTCCGTCATGATTTTTCCTTTCTCGTTTCTGATTCTGTTGATTTGTGTTGACTCTCTTTTTCTCTTAATAAATCTGGCTAGAGGCCTATCTATTTTGTTTATTTTCTCGACGAACCAATTCTTGGTTTCATTTATTTTTTCTATTGTTTTATTCTTCTCAATTTTGTTTATTTCTTCTCTGATCTTTATTATGTCCCTCCTTCTGCTGACCTTAGGCTTCAATTGTTCTTCTTTTTCCAATTTCGATAATTGTGACATTAGACCATTCATTTGGGATTGTTCTTCCTTTTTAAATATGCCTGGATTGCTATATAGTTTCCTCTTAAGACTGCTGTTGCTGTATCCTACAGTAGTTGGGGCTTTGTGTTGTTGTTGTTGTTTGTTTCCATATATTGCTGTATCTCCATTTTGATTTGGTCATTGATCCATTGATTATTTAGGAGTGTGTTGTTAAGCCTCCATGTGTTTGTGAGCACTCGCTTTTCTTTGTCACAGGGGCATCAACTTCAAAACCCGCTCAGAGGTCTTGCTGCCCTGTTTCCCTAGTTTCCAGCCCTCCATGCATGCACTGTATCTGCACTCTGGTGCGGGTGGCTGGGGCTGGGTGTTTAGCAGTCCTGGGCTCCCTCTCCCTCTTTGCTCTGACACCTCTCCTCCTGCCGGGAGGTGGGGGTAGGGGTGCTCAGGTCCCGCCGGGCCGGGGGTTGTATCTTACCCCCTTCACCAGGCGCTGGGCTCTTGCACATGTAGATGTAGTCTGGCTTTTGTCCTGTGTCTTCTGGTCTGTCTTTTAGGATCAGTTGTATTTGTTGTATTTTCAAAAATATATATGTTTTTGGGTGGAGATTCCCACTGTCCTACTCACGCCGCCATGTTGGCTCTGCTTCCAATTATCATTTAAATTTAAAGGAGGGATTAAACAATTTCCATGGAAGCAAAAGCTGAGAGAATTTACCTCCCACAAACCACCTATACAGTGTATTTTGGAGGGTCTTCTATAGATGGAAGTGTTCCTAAGGTTTAATAGCTGTCACCAGAGGTAATAAAACCACAGTAAAGAAAGAAGAACTGTTAATTACTAAGCAAATGGAAAATTAAATCAACTACTCCCAAAGTCAGTCAAGGAGTAGACAAAGAGTACAGAATATGATACCTAACATATAAAGAATGTAGGAGGAATAAAAAGGAGGAGAAAGAAAAGAACCTTTAGGTTGTGTTGTAATACCATACTAATTGAGTTACGTTAGACTCATAGATAGTGAGAAAGTTAACCTTGAACCTTTGGTTACCACGAATTTAAAGTCTGCAATAGCAATAAGAACATACCTATCAATAATCACCCTAAATATCAAAGGTCTGAATGCATCAATCAAAAGACATAGAGTCACTGAATGGATAAAAATACATGACCCATGTATATGCTGCCTACAAGAGACTTACTTTAAACCCAAAGACATACACAGACTAAAAGTGAAGGGATGGAAAAAGATACTTCATGCCACTAATAGGGAGAAAAAGGAAGGAGTTGCAGTACTTGTATCAGAGAAAATAGACTTCAAAACAAAGAAAGTCACAAGAGACAAAGAATGACATTACAAATTGATAAAGGGGTCAATCCAACAAGAAGATATAACCATTATAAATATCTATACAACCAACACAGAAGCACCTACATATGCGAAACTAATACTAACAGAATTAAAAGGGGAAGTAGAATGCAATGCATTCATTCTAGGAGGCTTCAACACTCCACTCACTCCAAAGGAAAGATCAACCAGACAGAAAATAAGTAAGGACACAGAGGCACTGAACAACACATTAGAACAGATGGACCTAATAGACATCTAGAACTCTGCACCCAAAAGCAGCAGAATACACATTATTCCCATATCCACAGGGAATATTTTCAAGAATACATCATATATTAGGCCACAAAAAGAGCCTTGGTAAATTCAGAAAGACTGAAATTGTACAACCCAGTTTCTCAGACCACACACATAAACAGAATCAAAAATGAGAAAGGAAAAATCACTATGGATACCACAAAAGTATAAATAATCATTAGAGATTACTATGAAAAATTATATGCAAATAAATAGAATATCCTAGAAGAAATGGCCAAATTTCTAGAAAAACACAAGCTTCCAAGGCTGACCCAGGAAGAAACAGTAAATCTAAACAGACCAGCAATGAAATTGAATTGGCAAGCAAAAAATTACCTAAGAACAAAACTTGTAGACAAGATGGCTTCACCACTGAGCTTTATCAAACATTTAGTGAAGACCTAATATACATCCTCTTTAATGTTTTCCATAAAGTAGAACAAGATGGAATACTTTCAAGCTCATTCTATGAGGCCAGCATCACTCTAATACCTAAACCAGGCAAAGACACCACAAAAAAAGAAAATGACAGACCAATATCCCTGATGAACATAGATGCAAAAATACTCAACAAAATATTAGCAAACTGAATTCAAAAATACATCAAAAAGATCATCCACCATTACCAACTAGGATTTATTTCAGGGATGCAAGGATGGTACAATATAAGAAAATCCACCAACATCATCCACCACATCAACAAAAACAAGGACAAAAACCACATGATCATCTCCATAGATGCCAAAGAAGCATTTGACAAAATTAAAAATCGATTCATGATAAAAACTCTCAACAAAATGGGTATAGAGGGCAAGTACATCAACATAATAAAGGCCATACATGAGAAAGCCACAGCCAACATCATACTTAATAATGAGAATCTGAATCCTTTCCTTTATGATCGGGAAAAAGACAAAGATGTTCACTCTGTCCACTTTTATTCAACATAATTTTGGAGGTCTTTAAGACAGCAATTAGACAACACAAAGAAATAAGGGCATCCAGATTGGAAAGGAAGACGTTAAACTGTCATTGTTTGCAGATGAATTGCACATAGAAACCCTAAAGAATCCAGTCCAAAACTATCAGATCTAATATTTGAATTCAGCAAAGCAGCAGGACACAAAATTAATACACAGACATCTGTGACATTCCTATACACTAATGATGAACTAGCAGAGAGAGAAATTGGGAAAACAATTTTATTCACAATTGCATCAAAAAGAATAAAATACCTGGGAATAAACCTAACCAAGGAAGTGAAAGACTTATACTCTTAATACTACAAGACACTCATAAGAGAAATTAAAGAAGATACCAATAAATTTAAACACTTCCCGTGCTCATGGATAGGAAGAATTAATATTGTTAAAATGGACATCCTGCCTGAAGCCATCTACAGATTCAATGTAATTCCTGTCAAAATTCTAACAGCATTCTTCAAGGAACTAGAGCAGATCATTCTAAAATAAATATCAAACCACTAAAGACTCCAAATAGCCAAAGCAATTCTGAGAAGGAAGAATAAATTGGTAGAGATTATGCTTCCCAACTTCAAACTCTCCTACGAAGCCAAAGTAAGCAAGACAATTTGGTACTGGCACAAGAACAGAAGAATAGACCAATGGAACAGACTAGAGAGCCCAGATATAAACGTAAGCATATATAGTCAATTCATGTATCATAAAGGAGCTATGGACATACAATGGGGAAATGACAGCCTCTTTAACAACTGGTGTTAGTAAAACTGGACAGCTACATGTAAGAGAATGAAACTGGATTATTGTTTAACCCCATACATAAAAATAAACTCAAAATTGATCAAAGACCTGAATGTAAGTCATGAAACCATAAAACTCTTAGAAGGCAACATAGGCAAAAATTTCCTGAATATAAACATTAGCAACTTTTTCCTGAATGCATCTCCTCGAGCAAGGGAAACAAGCAAAAATGAACATATGGGACTACATCAAACTAAAAGGCTGTGGTACGGCAAAGGAAACCATCAACAGAACAAAAAGGCATCCTCCAGTATGGGAGAATATATTTGTAAATGACATATCCAACAAGGGGTTAACATTCAAACTATATAAAGAACTTACATGCCTCAACAACCAAAAAACAAATAACCCATTAAAAAATGGGCAGAGGATATGAGGAGACAATTTTCCAAAGAAGAAATTCAGATGGCCAACACACACATGAAAAGATGCCCCACATCACTAATCACCAGGGAAATACAAATTAAAACCACAGTGAGATATCTCCTCACACCAGTAAGGATGGCCAGTATCGAAAAAACTAAGAACAAGAAATGCTGGCAAAGATGCAGAGAAAGGGCAACCCTCCTACACTGCTGGTGGGAATGTAAGCTAGTTCAACCATTATGGAAAGCAATATGTATCCTCAAAAAACTAAAAATAGAAATACCATTTGACCCGGGAATCCCACTCCTTGGAATTTACCCAAAGAATATAAGTTCTCAGGCCAAAAAGCATATGCAACCCTATGTGTATCACAGCACTATTAACAATAGCTAAGATATGGAAGCAACTTTAGTGTCCATCAGTAGATGAATGGAAAAAGAAGATGTAGTACATATACACAAGGAATCCTATTCAGCCATAAGAAAGAAACAAACCCTACCATTTGCAACAACATGTAAGGAGCTGGAAGATATTATGCTCAGTGAAATAAGCCAGGTGGAGAAAGACAAGTACCAAGTGATTTCCCTCATTTATGGAGTATAACAATGAAGTAAAACTGAAAGAACAAAACAGCAGCAGACTTCCAGACTCCCAGAAGGACTAGGGGTTACCAATGGGGAGGGGTGTGGGAGGGTGGGCGGGGAGGGAGGGAAAAGGGGACTGAGGGGTATTATGTTTAGTACATTTGGTGTGGGGGGTTTCATGGAGAAGACAGTGTAGCACAGAGAAGGCAAATAATGAATCTGTGATATCTTACTACACTGATGGACAATGACTGCAATGGTGTATGGGTGGACACTTGATAATACGGGTGAATGTACTAACCACACTGTTTTCCATGTGAAACATTCATAAGAGTGTATATCAATAATACCTTAATAACAAAAAAATTTAAATACGACGATAGGGATTCCAGTGCGAGGCAGTTGAATCTAGCTAAAATTATAAGGTTGCTAGAGTTGGTCTTTGGCAAGAGTTAACTTTTTAAAATTTATAGCTTTATTAAACTGTAATTGACAAACGCTGCCAATGCTTTTGCTTATCTACCTTCTTTCTCTGTATTTCATTTCCCATGGAATCCTTTAATCTACCAAGTCAAAGTAAATTTCACAAAAACTTTAAAGGAGAGAGGCTTGGATTAAGGTCAACCTTAGCATGTGCCTTCAAATAAGTATCCATTCACAGAGTCAGTCCATCTGCTACAAAATACTATCAGAGAAGAATATATATTCAGAAAGTTTAAATGCTTTGTGCAAGGTTCTTTCACTTTCATTCTATGCACAAATTGGAAATACAATCTCTCTCCCTCTCTGTATGTGTATACACATACAGACACTTGTGTCTTTTTTCTAGGATATACGCTATTGGTGGACGTGATGGACGTTTCTGCCTTAAATCAATGAAATACTTTGACCCACACACAACAAATGGAGTCTGTGTGCTTCAATGTCTAAAAGGCATTGACATGTGGGAGCTGCAACATATAATGGATTCTTATATGTTGTTGGGGGTCATGATTCTTCTGCTTCTAGCCAATGCACCAGCTTTTCTAACCGTGTGGAACTGTAAAATCTTTTTATTTACTTCTGCACGTATTTATTTGTTGTTTTTCTTTTTTTCAGAAATGATAAAGATTTTCAGGCTACCAGAAAGATTTTTAGGCTTCCAAATAAGTGATAATCCTCTCAGGGGACTAAACCTTTATAAAATTGCACACTTACTCTTAGACTCAAAATATTTTGAAGAAATCCTCCTTAAGCCTTTCAGATCCATCATTAAGAAATATATTAAAAGAATATACTGTTTTGTTTGACAGTCAACTTTCAAAATAATAAGACAGAAGGGATGTAGTAATAAAGAAATTTTACACCCAGCTGTATCACTCAAATCATTCACCAGCTCAATTAAAAATAACTTTATTGTTTCAAAAATCAAATCAATCTTCAAAAGATAAAAACTTACCACCACAAAATATACAGAAAGTATTCCCAAAGAGAGGTATTATGTTTTGAACTATGACTCTATTGTGTTAAGTATTTCATTTTCCAAGGGTAACTTTTTTGAATGGGAAACACATATTTGTGTGACATGTTTAAAGTAAGTCAATTCTATGATTTTGCAGTTATACCATTCATACTCCGTTTCAAGATAGAAAAAATAATGCAAATATAATAGTTAATTAATATTAACTAAGACCAAATGAGAAATTTACAGTCACTAAGGTTGTCAAACTCAGAAGACAGAGATCACTGAGGGATGGTGTCCTCAAGGGAAATTCATGCAAGAGGTAAAATTTGTAATTTGTATGTATGCAAACAAACGGAGGGAATTTCAGGGAGAGGAAAAAGCACAATCAAAACTGTGGAAATAAAGGGGAAAGCTTTGTAGATAAGATCAGAGATTTTAGGTTGAAATGTCGTTTGGAACTTCAAGTAGGACAAACCTAGAGAGACACACACAGAGACAGTGTAAACAAACTGTTGAACATCAAAAACAAAGACACAGCCTTGAAAACAGCATGAGAAAAACAATTTGTGACTTTGAAGAAAGGGTTGGTGCAGTATGAAGAAAACCAACTGATAGAGCCTGGAGAAAAGCCAGTTCTTAAGAACACTAAGAGATTATTATTTTCAAATAATGAATTGCACCAATCAAGGGAAGTCTAAGTTCCAATCCTAGGACTTCTATTTACAAGTTATGTGAACTTGATCCTGTTACTTTATATCTCTAAACATCAGTTTCTTCAATGTGAAAAATGGGAATGATTGTAATATCAACCTCCTTGGGAACAAGATAATCAATGTTAGGGTACAAGATAATCAATGTTACTGTACTTAGTACATTTCCTGGCACCCATAAAGTACTCAGTAGAATTCAGTTCATGATAGTGTTTCTGTTTGTATTATTTTTGTGAACAATATTGTTGTTACTACTATCATTATCCCCTTATTAGCATTTTCCTTCAAGAAACCTTGAGAAAACGGCTAGTGCTAATGTATAATTTTCAGAAAGTTGTGACTTTCATACAAATATATAATTTATTTGTGTCAAGGATTTTATGTGATTAATTAATGAAGCAAGCCCATAAGATGCTAAAACCAGTTCAGTCTTTGAAGAAAAGGTATATAGATAATTTAGGAATGTTGAAAAAATTGTTAATAGAAGCCAATATAGTTAATATCCTACAGGGAATAAAATGTAATCTTTGGGCATCATCATTTCTACATGGTGGACATTAATTCTGTGTCAGGCAAAATTCATTTGTATTGTTATGGAGAAGAATCACAAGAAAACTCAGTTTTCTGCAAGTTAACCTCCACCTCTACAGAGTTGTAAAATACCTTTGTCAATAGAAAGTCAATCAAAGGTGCATATTCTGTGGAATCAGATAATCCTCACTTCTATGTCTTAGAGTATTTTTCTTTTCTTTTCATTTTTTTAAAATTAAGGTAGCATAGATAAACAATCTTCTTAAGGTTTCACATGAGCAACATCGTGGTTTCAACGTTCACCCATATTATCAAGTCCTCCACACACCCCACTACAATAGCTGTTAGATGATTTTTCTGAGATTATTTTTTACTAAAAAATTGCTGGCCTACCGAGTACCTTGGGAGTCTCATCCAATTATTTAAGATAATCATATAAATTAAATGTTTCTAAATCTATCACATAAACTTAGGTTCGTTGGCTCAGGGATTACTATTTCCGTAATGTTGATGAGAAAATTGAGGCAAAGAGGTCTAGCAAATTATCCCTAGTTATTCTTCCAAGTGGAAGAAAATGTCCAGGACTGATTCCCTTTGTGGCGGCCTCCATTTTCTTTCCACTAGAATACAGATATTTTTATCCAAAGTAAGGAGAGACAGAGAGGCAAAAAAGAAACAAAAAGGGAGAGGCGTAATGATATTTTAATTTGAAAGTGACATAGTGGCTAATTATTATTATTATTATTTTTTTGAGAGGGCATCTCTCATATTTATTGATCAAATGGTTGTTAACAACAATAAAATTTAGTATAGGGGGGTCAATGCTCAATGTACAATCATTAATCCATCTCAAGTCTAATTCTCGTCACTCTCCAATCTTCTGAAGCATAACGAACAAGTTCTTACATGGTGAACGAATTCTTACATAGTGAATAAATTCTTACATGGTGAACAGTACAAGGGCATTCAGCACAGAAACTTTCGGTTTTGATCACGCACTATGAACTATAAACAATCAGGTGAAATATGAATATTCGTTTGATTTTTATACTAGATTTATATATGGATCCCACATTTCTCCGTTTATTATTATTATTATTTTTATTTTTAATAAAATGCTGAAGTGGTAGGTAGATGCAAGATAAAGGTAGAAAACATAGTTTAGTGCTGTAAGAGGGCAAATGTAGATGATCAGATGATCAGGTGTGTGCCTATGGACTAAGTATTAATCCAAGCTAGACAAGGGCAGCAAAACATCCACGGATGCAGAAGATTTCTCTCAAAGCAGGGGGGGTGAGTTTCTGAGCCTCACCTCTGTTGATCCCCAAATTCTCACCTGATGGCCCCCTGCGACTGTGCCTGTCGTAGGTTGTTCCTCCCTTGAGGAATCTTACCTGTCTCTGGGACATGTAAAGTTGGTAAGTGAGAGAGAAGCCATATTGTTTGCAAAGGTTAGCTTTTTACTTCTTTGCAGATTTATGCCCTGTGGCTTCTATGCCCAGCACTTGTCTCGAGGTATCTTTACCACCTGGAGGAATTATGATACTCGGTAAATTCGATATGAGGCACGAATTCTATTTAAGGGTTATAATTAGGAAGAAAGAAGAAAAGCTACAGATGTAGCATATGGAAGGAAGCATGGGAGGATTGATTATTTCTTTGACATATCTTCTTGTTGAGTACCTTAAGTATGTATAGGTTTTAAACTACTAACTAATTTGCACACACATATTAACATAATAGGAATACGGTGACATAAACAAAGCAAATCTATAATTACCATCCATCTCCAGTGAAGCCAAGAAAACCATTTAGGCACCCTAGGCATTTGTGAAAATTTGTCTATGATATGATGGATATTGTTCAACTGTACTTGAACAGTCTGAGAGAAATCAGACAAATTAAAGCAACCCATTTCTGGGATCTGTTCACATCCCATATGTTCTTTTAACCGTAGATAGTCTATAGTCATAAGATTTTGGAGTGCTACACCTTGCACGCCTCCCAACTCCTGGTTGAGTTCCAACAGTACAGATCCGGTCAAATTCGTTGTCTCACTGTATGCACATGCCAGCCTAGACATCTCCCTCCTCATTCCAATGGCAAGTCCAGGAAACAGTGGGGTGGATGCAGCCACAACCGCAGCATCGCCCAGATCCCTGTGGAGGCTTTTTGATGATCATCCCCCGGCACAAGTCCCCCAGAGAGTGCTGATGCTGGAAGCTCCTCCTCATATCGTATCTTAGTTCATTTTCTGGGTATACAAGCTAGGCCTTGATCTTCTGCATAGAAACAAACAGACCCTTTGCCCACACTTTGACATGCCCTCTATACCATTGTGCAGAACTCATTGGAGGTCAGCACACAGTAACTGCTTTTTTTTTTTTTTATTAAGAGAAAGGAATATTATCAGAAAAGAGTACCTCCATAGCTGATAATCTGACACCCTTTAAGTGATCAACATTAAGGATATTTAAAGCATGCGTTGATCTTTGATTTACCAATAGTTTTATCCTATCAAGGAGTAATCCCCCTTTTCTTTCATTCTTTCTTTTTTTTTTTAATTTTTAATCTATACTTACATGAAGAATACTATGTTTACTATGCTCTCCCCTATATCAGGTTCCCCCTAACAACCACATTACGGTTACTGTCCATCAGGTTAGCAAAATGTTGTAGAGTCACTACTTGTCCTCTCTGTGTTGTGCAGCCCACCCTCCCCTTTCTCCCTTCCCCCCATGCATGCTATTCTTAATACCCCCTTCTTCTTCCCCACCCTTATCCCTCCCTGCCCACCAATCCTCCCCAGTTCCTTTCCCTTTGGTACCTGTTAGTCCATTTTTGGGTTCTGTAATTCCGCTGCTGTTTTGTTCCTTCAGTTTTTCCTTTGTTCCTATACTCCTCAGATGAGTGAAATCATTTGGTATTTCTCTTTCTCCGCTTGGCTTATTTCACTGAGCATAATACTCTCCAGCTCCATCCATGTTGCTGCAAATGGTTGGATTTTTCCACTGCTTATGGCTGAGTAGTATTCCATTGTGTATATGTACCACATCTTCTTTATCCACTCATCTACCGATGGACATTTAGGTTGCTTCCAATTCTTGGCTATATACTGCTGCGATAAACATAGGGGTGCATCTGTCTTTCTCAAACTTGATCGCTGAGTTCCTAGGGTAAATTCCTAGGAGTGGAATTCCTGGGTCAAATGGTAGGTCTGTTTTGAGCATTTTGATGAACCTTCATACTGCTTTCCACAATGGTTGAACTAATTTACATTCCCACCAGCAGTGTAGGAGGGTTCCCCTTTCTCCACAGCCTCGCCAACATTTCTTGTTGTTTGTCTTTTGGATGGCAGCTATCCTTACTGGTGTGAGGTGATACCTCATTGTAGTATTAATTTGCATTTCTCTGATAATTAGCGATGTGGAGCATCTTTTCATGTGTCTCTTGGCCATCTGTATTTCTTTTTTAGAGAACTGTCTGTTCAGTTCCTCTGCCCATTTTTTAATTGGGTTATTTGTTTTTGTTTGTTGAGGCGTGTGAGCTCTTTATATATTCTGGATGTCAAGGCTTTATCGGATGTGTCATTTTCAAATACATTCTCCATACTGTAGGGTTCCTTTTTGTTCTATTGATGGTGTCTTTCTCTGTACAGAAGCTTTTCAGCTTAATGTAGTCCCACTTGCTCACTTTTGCTGTTGTTTTCCTTGCCCGGGGAGATATGTTCTAGAAGAGGTCACTCATGTTTATGTCTAAGAGGTTTTTCCCTATGTTTTTTCCAAGAGTTTAATGGTTTCATGACTTACATTCAGGTCTTTGATCCATTTTGAGTTTACCTTTGTATATGGGGTTAGACAATGGTCCAGTTTCATTCTCCTACATGTAGCTGTCCAGTTTTGCCAGCACCATCTGTTGAAGAGACTGTCATTTTGCCATTGTATGTCCATGGCTCCTTTATCAAATATTAATTGACCATATATGTTTGGGTTAATTTCTGGGGTCTCTAATCTGTTCCACTGGTCTGTGGCTCTGTTCTTGTGCCACTACCAAATTGTCTTGATTACTATGGCTTTGTAGTAGAGCTTGAACTTGGGGAGTGAGATCCCCCTTACTTTATACTTCTTTTTCAGGATTGCTTTGGCTATTCGGGGTCTTTGGTGTTTCCATATGAATTTTTGAATTATTTGATCCAATTCATTGAAGAATGTTGCTGGTAATTTGAGGGGGATTGCATCAAATCTGTATATTGCTTTGGGCAGGATGGCCATTTTGACGATATTAATTCTTCCTAGCCATGAGCATGGGATGAGTTTCCATTTATTAGTGTCCCCTTTAATTTCTCTTAAGAGTGACTTGTAGTTTTCAGAGTATAAGTCTTTCACTTCTTTGGTTAGGTTTATTCCTAGGTATTTTATTCTTTTTGATGCAATCGTGAATGGAATTGTTTTCCTGATTTCTCTTTCTATTGATTCATTCTTAGTGTATAGGAAAGCTACAGATTTCTGTGTGTTAATTTTGTATCCTGCAACTTTGCTGTATTTCGATATCAGTTCTAGTAGTTTTGGAGCGGAGTCTTTAGGGTTTTTTATGTACAGTATCATATCATCTGCAAATAGTGACAGTTTAACTTCTTCTTTACCAATCTGGATTCCTTGTATTTCTTTGTTTTGTGTGATTGCCGTGGCTAGGACCGCCAGTACTATGTTAAATAACAGTGGGGAGAGTGGGTATCCCTGTCTGGTTCTCGATCTCAGAGGAAATGCTTTCAGCTTCTCGCTCTTCAGTATAATGCTGGCTGTGGGTTTATCATATATGGCCTTTATTATGTTGAGGTACGTGCCCTCTATTCCCATTTTGCTGAGAGTTTTTATCATGAATGGATGTTGAATTTTGTCTAATGCTTTTTCAGCATCTATGGAGATGATCATGTGGTTTTTGTCTTTCTTTTTGTTGATGCGGTGGATGATGTTGATGGATTTTCGAATGTCGTACCATCCTTGCATCCCTGGGATGAATCCCACTTGGTCATGGTGTATGATCCTTTTGATATACTGTTGAATTCTGTTTGCTAATATTTTATTGAGTATTTTTGCATCTACATTCATCAGGGATATTGGTCTGTACTTTTATTTTTGGTGGGGTCTTTGCCTGGTTTTGGTATTAGGGTGATGTTGGCTTCATAGAATGAGTTTGGGAGTATTCCTTCTTCTTCTATTTTTTGGAACACTTTAAGGAGAATGGGTATTATGTCTTCTCTGTGTGTCTGATAAAATTCCGAGGTAAATCCGTCCGGCCCCGGGGTTTTGTTCTTGGGTAGTTTTTTGATTACCGTTTCAATTTCTTTACTTGTAATTGGTTTGTTTAACTTTAGTGTTTCTTCCTTGGTCAGTCTTGGGAGGTTGTATTTTTCTAGGAAGTTGTCCATTTCTTCTAGGTTTTCCAGCTTGTTGGCATATAGGTTTTCATAGTAGTCTTTAATAATTCTTTGTATTTCTGTGCAGTCTGTCGTGATTTTTCCATTCTCATTTCCGATTCTGTTGATTTGTGTTGTTTCTCTTTTTCTCTTAATAAGTTGGGCTAGAGGCTTATCTATTTTGTTTATTCTCTCAAAGAACCAGCTCTTGGTTTCGTTGATTTTTGCTATTGTTTTATTCTTCTCAATTTTGTTTATTTCTTCTCTGATCTTTATTATGTCCCTCCTTCTGCTGACTTTAGGCCTCATTTGTTCTTCTTTTTCCAGTTTTGATAATTGTGATGTTAGAATATTCATTTGGGATTGTTCTTCCTTCTTCAAGTGTGCCTGGATCTCCATATACTTTCCTCTTAAGACTGCTTTCGCTGCGTCCCACAGAAATTGGGGCTTTGTGTTGTTGTTGTCATTTGTTTCTATATATTCCTTGATCTCTATTTTGATTTGTTCATTGATCCATTGATTATTTAGTAGCATGTTGTTAAGCCTCCATGTGTTTGTGAGCCTTTTTGTTTTCTTTGTAGAATTTATTTCTACTTTTATACCTTTGTGGTCTGAAAAATTGGTTTTTAGAATTTCAATATTTTGGAGTTTATTGAGGCTCTTTTTCGGAGCTAGTATGTGGTCTATTCTGGAGAATGTTCCATGTGCACTTGAGAAGAAAGTATATCCTGTTGCTTTTGGATGTAGAGTTCTATTCATGTCTATTAGGTCCATCTGTTCTAGTGTATTGTTCAGTGCCTCTGTGTCCTTACTTATTTTCTGCCTGGTGGATCTATCCTTCGGGGTGAGTGGTGTGTTGAAGTCTCCTAAAATGAATGCATTGCAGTCTATTTCCCTCTTTAGTTCTGTTAGTATTTGCTTCATATATGCTTGTACTCCTGTATTGGGTGCATATATATTTAGACTGGTTATATCCTCTTGTTGGACTGAGCCCTTTATCATTATGTAGTGTCCTTCTTTATCTCTTTTTACTTTCCTTGTTTTGAAGTCTATTTTGTCTGATATTAGTACTGCAACCCCTGCTTTCTTCTCACTGTTGTTTGCCTGAAATATGTTTTTCCATCCCTTGACTTTTAGTCTATGCTTATCTTTGGGTTTAAGGTGAGTTTCTTGTAAGCAGCATATAGATGGGTCTTGCTTTTTTATCCATTCTATTTCTCTGTGTCTTTTGATTGGTGCATTAAGTCCATTTACATTTAGGGTGACTATTGAGAGATATGTACTTATTGCCATTGCAGGCTTTAGATTCGTGGTTACCAAAGGTTCAAAGTTAGCTTCTTTAGTATCTTACTGCCTAACTTAGCTCACTTATTGAGCTGTTATATACACTGTCTGGAGATTCTTTTCTTCTCTCCCTTCTTATTCCTCCTCCTCCATTCTTCATATGTTGTGTGTTTTGTTCTGTGCTCTTTTTAGGGGTGCTCCCATTTAGAGCAGTCCCTGTAGGATGCCCTGTAGAGGTGGTTTGTGGGAAGCAAATTTCCTCAGCTTTTGCTTGTCTGGGAATTGTTTAATCCCGCCATCATATTTAAATGATAGTCGTGCTGGATACAGTATCCTTGGTTCAAGGCCCTTCTGGTTCATTGCATTAAGTATATCATGCCATTCTCTCTGTCGAGAAGTCTGATGTTAGCCTGATGGGTTTTCCTTTATAGGTGACCTTTTTCTCTCTAGCTGCCTTTAAAACTCTTTCCTTGTCCTTGATCCTTGCCATTTTAATTACTATGTGTCTTGGTGTTTTTCTCCTTGGATCCTTTCTGTTGGGGGTTCTGTGTAATTCCATGGTCTGTTCGATTATTTCCTCCCCCAGTTTGGGGACGTTTTCAGCAATTATTTCTTCAAAGAGACTTTCTATCCCTTTTCCTCTTTCTTCTTCTTCTGGTACCCCTATAATACGAATATTATTCCTTTTGGATTGGTCACATAGTTCTCTTAGTGTTGTTTCATTCCTGGAGATCCTTTTATCTCTCTCTATGTCAGCTTCTATACGTTCCTGTTTTCTGGTTTCTATTCCTTCAATGGCCTCTTGCATCTTTTCCATTCTGCTTATAAATCCTTCCAGGGATTGTTTCACTTCTATGATCTCCTTCCTGACATCTGTGATCTCCCTCCGGACTTCATCCCATTGCTCTTGCATTTTTCTCTGCATCTCATCCCATTACTCTTGCATTTTTCTCTGCATCTCTGTCAGCATGTTCATGATTTTTATTTTGAATTCTTTTTCAGGAGGACTGGTTAGGTCTGTCTCCTTCTCAGGTGTTGTCTCTGTGATCTTTGTCTGCCTGTAGTTTTGTCTTTTCATGGTGATAGAGATAGTGTGCAGAGCTGGTACAAGTGACCGCTGGAAGAGCTTCCCTTCTTGTTGGTTTGTGGCTTTCCTCACCTGGGACAATAGCGACCTCTAGTGGCTTGTGCTGGGCTGCTGTGTGCAGACAGGGCTTCTGCTTCCTGCCCGGTTGCTATGGGGTTTATCTCCGCTGTTGCTGTGGGCGTGGCCTGGCTGGGGCTGCTCCTCCAAAATGGTGGAGCCCCGTTGGAGGGGGAGTGGCTGCGATGCTATTTATCTCCGTAAGGGGCCTCTGTGCTCCCTGCTGCCCAGGGGGTTAGAGTGCCCAGAGATCCCCAGATTCCCTGCCTCTGGTCTAAGTGACCTGTCCTGCCCCTTTAAGACTTCCAAAAAGCACTCTCCAAACCAAAACAACAACAGCAACAATGAGAGAGGGAACAGAAAAAAAAAAAAAAAGAAAAGGAAAAAACACGTGATTTTTTTTTTGTCCTCAGGCGCCGGTCCCAGGCTCCCACTCACTGGTCCTGCTGCCCTGCCTCCCTAGCACCAGGGTCCCTTTCCCTTCAAGGCTTCCAAAAAGTACCCGCCCACTGGTCCCGCAGGGAAAAACACACGATATTCTTTGTCCTCAGGTGCCGGTCCCAGGCACCCGCTCACCAGTCCCGCCGCCCTGCCTCCCTAGCACCAGGGTCCCTGTCCCTTTAAGGTTTCCAAAAAGCACTTTCCAAAAAGAGAAAAAAAAGGGGAAAAACGCACGATTTCCTCCGTCCTCAGGTGCTGGTCTCAGGCACTCGCCCACTGGTCCCGCAGGGAAAAACGCGGGATATTCTTTGTCCTCAGGCACCAGTCCCAGGCACCCACTCACCAGTCCCGCCGCCCTGCCTCCCTAGCACCGGGGTCCCTGTCCCTTTAAGGCTTCCAAAAAGCACTCGCCAAAAAGAGGAAAAAAAAGGGGAAAAATGCGCAATTTCCTCTGTCCTCACGTGCCGGTCCCAGGCACCCGCTCACCTGTCCCGCCACCCTGCCTCCGTAGCAATGGGGTCCCTGTCCCTTTAAGGCTTCCAAAAAGCACTCGCCAAAAAAAAAAAAAAACCGCTCCAGTTTCTTTCCACCCGCCGGGAGCCGGGGGGAGGGGCGCTCGGGTCCTGCTGGGCCGGGGCTTGTATCTTACCCCCTTCGCAAGGCGCTGGGTTCTTGCAGGTGTGGATGTGGTCTGGATGTTGTCCTGTGTCCTGTGGTCTCTATTTTAGGAAGATTTTTCTTTGTTATATTTTCATAGCTCTATGTGTTTTTGGGAGGAGATTTCCACTGCTCTACTCACGCCGCCATCTTGGCTTCTGCTAATTATTTTTATATAACTGCTTCTGTGTGTCTTTACAGATGGTAACCATATTGCCAGTTCTTTCCCCAAAAGATTCAACATTCCCCAAAACACTTTTGTTAACCAAACACTGTCCAGATAGTATTAAGAGCCAGATGTTTTTAGCATTATTATGCACATGTAGAAAAGTCTTGGGTTTGGGCACCAGTCTTTAAGGAAATCCTGTGGTCCCTGGTTCACCATTCATATATGTGTGTACTGTGTTAGCTGAGTGGAGCATCAATTAATAGCAATTGTGCTGAACATTCAGCTTACTAAAGTATGCAGCTATGAGATTTTCCGTTTCTGGGTTTTATTGTAATATCAGAACTCCAGGTGATATGCTTTGTGACACTAAGAAGTATCTACTGGATATTGAGGTCATGTTAATTATTGCTGATTTTCAGATATTATTAAAAATATTCCTGGATGTGTGCAGCCAAGTTCAAATGGAAAGCTAGGATCAGATAATTTATAATATGATTAAAGTGATAATAATAGAAATAAGAGAGGTATTATAATTATAAGGAAATTTAGTAGAAGGTAATACACGAAAATCTCTTTCGTAAAATAAATCTTTTTCATTGGGTTTTCAAATAGGCCAAGAAAAAATAGGAGAGCATTTCCATGTATAATTATATGAGTTTTCTTTTAGTCACTTCTTTTAGATTTTAGAATTGCATATTTTGTGAATAGACTTCAAATTTTAGGAAATAATTCCTGGAGGAGATTTTAATTAATATCACTAACCAAACTGCCTTTTATTTGCTTACAGAAGAGGCTTGGGGATAAGGCGTTAACTTCAGGTAAAAATAAATGGAAAATAATCCTAGGCTCCTGTAAAGATAAATAGGAACTCCCAGAGGGGAAAAGACAGGATAAGACTATAATCATTCTAATGACAAATAGTATGAAAACCAGGATACTATATTATATATAGCAAAAAGGCCATTATATTCAGAATTACTTAAAATGTGAGCTCTTGTATATATAGGATTGTGTATAACTTTTGTAAATAATGAATAAGGTAATAGAAAAACAAAAGCTCTCCAATCAGTACACTAAGTGAGAGAAGGGGCATTTTTCATAGAATGTTAAGATGCTAATATGTGAGATTTGCTCACAGAGAATCTGAGTACAGATCAAAGAAATGCATAGTATTTTGCAAAGGAAATACATTTTTGATATGCTTCGCGTGAACTCTGGTGGCAGAAGAGAATTTCATCATGTATTGATCCTTAACATTTAGTAGACTACATTTGATATTTATAAGGTATTTTTAACTCCTTAGACAAAGACACATTTTATTAATGTCTATATTTAAAATTTTAACACTATGGGACTTTTCTCTGTTGTCTTCCTAAACCTCTTAAGGTATGATCCAAAAACTGATTCGTGATCAACTGTGGCACCTCTGGGTGTTCCTCGAGTTGCTGGTGTTGTATGACCCCTTGGAGACAGGCTCTATGTGGTTGGAGGATATGATGGACATACTTATTTGAATGCTGTTGAGTCATATGATGCCCAGAAAGATGAATGGAGGGAGGTACTCATTGAAAGTAATAAGATTGGTATGTTTCAGATTTTAATAAAAGATTATAAAACATATGTTTGGAATTAACTGGATTACCTTCTCTAGGGGTTATCCAGATTATCTTAGAAGATTTTGTAGTGCATGCTCTATGTGTGCCACAGAAAATTACTAATAGATCTAGTTGATCATTAGCAGGATACAAACGTGCTTATATGGAAGAGGGCAGAACATTCCTTTGACTTCATGGACTCATTCTCTTCAGAAGAAAGTGAATATATTCAATAATTTAAGAGCTTTACTCTCTGGCTGACTTTCTATGTATATATTATGATCTGTGAGTCAAAGAGCAATGTTCTCATCCACAAATGTCTGCTCCTAGTTTTGGCTTGTGCCCAAAAGTAAACAACAAAATGAAGGATGAGTATTATTAGCTGTAATTTCTCAAAGGAGAAAATTATCAGAGAGGTGAAACTTCTTCAATATCACCTGCTCCTCAAATTCAGGTCTGCATCACTCCAAAGATATGTACATTCTTTCCACCATCCTGGACTGTGATCTGGCCTGTATTTCCCCTTACTTTTATGCAAGATGAAGGATGGACCAGAAGAGCTAAGGACTTTTTCAGCATACCATATTATGTTAAAGACAGAGTTCTTTCAAACTGCATTTCTTTCCCTGTTTTTATTTTCTGTGTTAGGAAGCTCTTGTCAACATTGGAAGAGCGGGTGCATGTGTGGTGGTGATAAAGCTACCATAAAGCCATCTTTATCAAAGGGAAAGAAAATGGATACTTTCAGGAAATGGAGTAGGAAGAAGAGAAGAATGTTCTTTCCTTCAGATAGTAATCAATGATGAAAATTCTAGAGTCATTTTAATATGTAGTTATAATTGCTCTCATTTGTGAAGTCAGAACAAGTTTTCAAGAATAAATTACATATAGCTGTTAAGTGTGTTAAGTGTATATGTTGTCACACCTCATACTATAAATGGAAATCCAAGAGTCCAGGCTTAGCCTCATTACTTTAACATGTTAAAAGGTTTAAGGGAAACTGATAGTACCCAATGGATGAAATGTCATAAAATCATTGGTAATTTTTAAGTCAAGAGTCAGAAGTTAAAAAACATTTTCTATTTTAAGAAAAAAGGTCCTCTAATATCTGGAAAATAACAAATATAAAAGAGAACATCTAAAGCTGAAAATAGAAAGTCTCATTTTCAGTAAAATATCATTGTCTTACTCAAATATCATCCCAAATAGCTATATAATTCCTCACATTTAGCAAAAGGAAAGCCTTCACTGTGTTGAGGCTAAAAAACAAAAACAAAAAATAGCTCACTGACGAATTTGTTACGCCGATCACAGTATGCTAAAATGTTCAAACCAACTCTTGTACAGGACCATCTTCCAAAGGACACAGAGATTTGTTATTCCTTAACATTTTGTCTTGTCAGATGTTACTAGTAAAATATTATTGTAATTTCATATATACAATCTATACAAAAAAGAGCAAATATTTTTCACATTGATATAAACTGTGACCTCACCTTTAAGAGTGTCAGGGCCTCACTTGTATAGAAAGTAATATTCTCCTCGAACATTTCTGTGAACTCCGTGAACACCTACAATAAAGTTAAACAAGTTTTCAAAACCAGTTTTTAACGTACAGTAACATTGGCAAGATGTTCTGTAATATTAACACATGGAAACACCAAATGTCCAATATCCACACTTGGTTTTTATTTTTATGATTTTATAATTATATTTTATGTACCAATACATTCTTCCCTGTTTTTGTAGTTATACATAAGAAAACATTAATGATGTGTGCACTACAAAAAAGCTTTTTAAATTGAAAACAACATAAAAGGATAGTTGGTTAGCACTTTACCTTTAAATTTATGCTATTATAAAAATATTTAAAATGAAATGTTGAAAATACTTCAAGAAGTAACTTTTCAAATGTACTATTATTTTAGAATCTATGCAACATGTTCTTTTAAACAAGCTTTGTATTCTCATATGTGAAACCAGCAAATAAAATCCAGAGATGCTTATAAAATGTCCTGCTGACTTTTAAGTTTTAAAAAAGAACTACATAAATTGTGCAAAGATATGTACTTTGACAAATTGAATTTAAATAAAATCTATTTCTTATGGTTATAAAGAGTGTGGCTTTAAATTATATGAATTGATGCTTGTATTGATTTTTTCATATATATTTTCCTAACAGCTAAGATATTTATTTCCAAAAATAACTTCCCCCCTGTTTGCTTCTTATCCCTGCCATTATCTTTAAATAGAGGGCTACAGACATCTTCAGTCCTATGGGTAAAGATGGAGAAATAATGGCTGTAAAAAGATAAAAACAACACGTACACAGAACTCTGTTGGATCTTTAAATGCATACCATATCCGAATTAGTACAGAAGCAGAGTCATGTAAACCTTTACCCCAGAGCTCAGCTTGGCCACTCAAGTTGAACTGGAGTGTAAGCCAGTGGGAAAAAGAAAAAAAATCAAAGGATTTCTCATTCCCTGCTTGCCAATGCCCCAGTCACAACTGGATGATTCCACAGGAAGATTGTGTCCAGAGTTATGCCTAGTTAGGCAAGCAGAGATTGAATACTGTCTTCTTAATGGTCCAGTTGGGCTTGCTTCATTTTGATCAGGTCATGACTAGTAGGAGAGAGATGCTGCCCAGAGTTACTGCTGCACAGATGTACTTTAAAATCATGCTCGGACCTCTATGGCCTAGCTGAGTTTCCAAAATCTGAGCAAATCTGAGGGGTCAGAATGGACAGCTGCAGAGACTCAAGGCACTAAAACAAACCTGTGCTTGCCTCAGTCAAGCCTCATTGGGAAAAGAAGTTACAGAGGCAGGCACCTTGCTACCTTGGCATAGTGCAGATGAGCTATCAGGCAGGTTTTAACTAACAAGGATAAGAGAGTTATTAATTTCTTCCTTCAAAAAGTGGCACATTTAGACACTATGCTCTGATTGGAAAGAAAATGTTATTTCTTGATTTTTCTGTAATCACTATGACCTTGCTCAGGATCCCCCACTCTGCAGCCCTCAGTTTGTATCATGACTCTCCAGACAACATCATCAGCTACTTTCCCTGTATTTCCACAGGTCGTGCAGAGACTTGTAAATACCTTCTACACAACACTGAGCTGAAGAAGACTGTGGGGCACTACACTTGGGTCCTCTCTCTGCCTGACTATGCCACCCATCAATGTGACTCGGCTGTGGTTGCTGACAGACCTGTTTTGATATGGAGGGAACACTGAAAGAAAGTCTCCTCCAGGAGACCCAAATGGGGTACAGAACAAATACTTCTCTGATTTCAGATTTTCCCGTAAGCTCTCTAATAAGGCTCCTACCCTGAGATCTTAGCCCAGGAAAAGAGAAAAGATCATAAAACATGTTTCCTCAGCTGTCATCATTCTTTGCTCCTTCTCCAATCACAGTCATCTGAGACAGAGGCACAGGCATTCCAGTCACCTTTGCTCTTTGTAATGGAATTCCTTTAAATCATATTCCCCTTCCTGGGAACACTAAGCCCCAACCTGAATGATGGGAGGGGTATCTCCTCTCTAGTCTATGCAATATACCACATGAAATTCCTATTTCACCAACCTGGCTCTCCATATGTCAAAGAAAACTTGAAAAGTTTTTATGGCTCTTTTTTCTTGACAATATTTTCTTTTCAAGATTATTGCCTGTTATAGACCAGGAAAAAATCTTATTCCACATGCTGAAAATTTAATACTGACATCCTCTTCTTTTTTGTATTGCTGTTATAATTCTAATCCCCTTGCTTACGCACACACACAGCATACACAATAAGGAAAATAGGCACATCTAGAAAATTAGACTCTCCTACATGAATAAATGTTAAAAGGTTAAAAGGTAAATGTACATTAATAGTCTTCAAAAGTGTAGTATACCTGTATCATATACATTTATGAGGGATCTTCTATGTCTTAGGCCCTAATGATAAACACAAAAACAAGGGCTAAATTTATTAAATCTACCAAATCCACGTGTATGCATTTAGATTATATTCTAAGCGATGGAGAATCAATTTGATGTCCTCTCCTCTACAAAGGCCACCTGAATTTTCCAAGTTCACATTCCATCTAAGGTCATGTAGACCCTCATACAAAAAGCCCAGTTACATATGTATGCTCAATTTGGTATCTGAGTGGTTAAATAATCCTGTATGGATATAACTAATTAGACCTTACCTGAATTGGTACACACAGAAGTACTGGCAATCAGAGCACAACCAGTCTTATTTAAAAATAGGCCTGAAAATACGAAATCAGGAGATCTTTAAGGAAAGAGATGGCAGCAAAATGGCAGCATAGGAGTTTCTATCACCCCAACCTCCATCAAATTGAACAACTATCCATGCATGAAAACACCCTCCTAAAAGCAGATTGCAGGTGATGGATGACAGCACCTGGGTGAAGCACAGAAGTAAGAAGGGAGGGAGAAAAGATCGGTTCACACTTACTGTCCCCGCAAGCCCATGCAGTCCAGTGTGGGGAGACACCTTCCTGCTGAGGCAAGGAGAATATAGTGAGCACCCAGTGATACCTATACAGAGGACCCAGCCCTGCACCAGGCTGACTCCGGCTGACTCCTGTGGCTCTAGATGGATCCCTATGTGATCCTGTGAACCCAGGCCTCTCACCCAGCACTTGGGGGCTCCAAAACCACAAGCAGCTCAGCAGCCCCAAATGGCATTCTTAGCACCAGGTGCCCAGTGAGTTACTATAAGCCTAGACCCTGGTTTACCCTAGCGCCTGCCTACTCAGTGGCCTCAGGCAGCTCACAAAGCTCCGAGAAGCTTACAAGGAAGCACTTCTGGTGGCTGATCACAAACCAATGTCCTGTTCACTTTCTCCCGTTGTCAATCCCAGCAGCCTCAGGTGGATCCCATGGAACCAGGATCCTGAGGGCTCCCAGGGACCCAAGAATACACATCATCCCATTGTCTACTGGCAACAATGGCCCAAAGTGGTGTCCCTGGCACAAAGTTCCAAGTGGCCTCCTGTGAACCCAGTCCCAGGCTCATTCTGATGTCTGCCTACTCCAGTGTCCCACACAGCTTCCAGGACAGGGCTCCCAGAAAACTACCACAAACCCAGGCCACGTGCTCCCTCTGGTACCTGCCTACTCCAGTGGCCCTGGACACCTCTCATAGTTCTACGTGGCTTCAACCACAGGGATCCCAGGCCTCTGACAGCTCTGTAGTCCCTGGTGGCACCAGGATCCCAGCTGGCTCCCAGGAACCCAACCATTCCCCCTCATCCTGGCACCTTCCAGCTCCAGTGATCCCAAGGTGGCTCCTGCTGCAACAGATGACTTCTCTGGCACCAGGCTCCCAGTAAGTGTGACTCCAGGCCCCCAGCTCATCACAGCACTTGCTGGCTCCAGTGGTCACAGGCAGCTCCCATGGACCCAGGCAGCTTCTGTAGCCCTAGACTTCCAGCAGGTCCATCCCACACTGGTGCCTGCTAGCCCCAGAAGCCTTAGGAAGGTCCTGCGGTTCCAGGCAACTGCCTCAAGTTCAGGTTCTCAGAGGGCCCCTGAAAACTCAGGCTTCCCACCCACCAGGGATTGGCCAGCTCCAGCAACCCCACATGGCTAGTGGCCACAGGTGATTTCACAGCTCTGGGAAGCTTCCTCAGTTCCAGGCTCTTAGAACACTTATGTGAACTGAGGTCCCCAGGCCACTGTGCTAGCTGCAAGCTCCCATAGTCCCAGGCTGCTATACTCACCCCTGGACCCAGCCCACCATGGCACCAGCTGACTTCCCTGGCACCATGTTCGTGACAGGCTCCCATGAATGCAGACTCCCAGCTCACCCCAGCACCCACCAGCTCCTTCTGTCCCAGAAGCTCCTGTGGCCTCAGGTCCCCAGACGATGCCTGTAATCCAGGCTCCAGCAAGGCACCTGTGAACACAGGCACCCAGAAGGACCCAGTCTCAGGCATTCAACCGACCCCAGCATGAGGGCACTCAAGGACTCCAGCAAGGAGGAGAGAACACCTGTTAATTAATCATATGAGGCCAGCATTACCCTGAATCCAAAGCCATAAAAGAACACTAAAGAAAAGAAAAATACAGGCCAACATGCCTGGTAAATATAGATGCAGAAAACATCAGAGGTCTAAAATGTTAGGCAAACATTGACAGGATTCAAGGGAGAAATACGCAAATCTATCAAAATAGTAGGTGACTTCAATACTTCCCTTTCATTAATGAATAGAACAACCAGACAGAAGATCAAAAAGTACGTAGAGGGTTTGTACAACATTACAGACCAATTGGACTTAACAGATATGTACAGAACATTCCATCAACAAAAACAGAAAACACATTTTTCTCAAGTGCTCATGGAATATTCTACAGAATAGACCAAATGTTAGACTATAAGACAAGTATTAATACATTTAATAAAGCTTAACATCATACAAAATATCTTTACCTAGCACAAGGAAATGAAATTAAAAATCAATGATTTAAAGAAAAGTGGAAGTTTCACAAATACATGGAAATTAAACAATATACTGTCAACTATTGATTGGTCAAAGAAGAAATCAAAAAGGGAATTAGAAAACATATTGGAATAAATGAAAACAAAAGCACAACATACCAAAACTTATAGGATGGAGAGAAAGTAGTGCTAAGAGAAAATCAATATGCCAATACTTTCATTAAGAGAGGGAAAGATCTCAAATAAACAACCCAAATTTATGCTAGGAAAAGAAGAACAAACTGAACCCAAAGCCAGCAAGAAGAAGGAAATGATACAGGTTCAAACAGAGATGTACAAAATAGAGCATTGTAAAACAATACAGAATATCAAGTAAACCAGGAATTCATTTCTCACAAAGATCAACAAAATCAATAAAGCTTTAGCAAGATTGATTAAGAAAAGAGAGAGATTCAAATTATTAAAATCAGAAATGAAAATTGAAAAATTACTACTGGTTTTAGAGAAAGAAAAAGGATTATAAGAAAATACTATGAATAATTATATACAACAAATTGTATCAACTAGATAAAATGAACAAATTACTGTAAATACACAACCTATAAATACTGAGCCATGAAAAAATAGAAACTATGTACAGGCCTATATTTAGCAAGGAGATTAAAAATCTACCAACAAGAAAAATCCAAGATCTGGTAGCTGAATTGGTACATTCTTCCAAACATTTAAAGAAAAACTACCATTTATCTTGAAACTTTTCCAAAAAATTAAAAAGCAAGTAACATTTTCAAACTTATAAGTTCAGAAATAAGACAAGGGTGTCCACTTCCCCATATATATTCAGCAATAAATTTCAGCTTTTAGAAAGCTCTACACAGAGCAATTACACATGAGAAAGTAACAAAAGAAAACCAAATTTCAGAGGAAGAGGTATAATGTTCTCTATTCACAGAGGATATAACATTATATGCAGAAAACCATAAAGATCACACACACAAATGCTAGAACTAATAAATTTAGCAAAGTTGCATAATACAAAATCAATGTACTTAATTCAGTTAGGTTGATATACACTATCAATTAATAATCCAAATTGGATGCTTTAACCCCATTTACAATAACATAATAAAATACTTGGGAATAATCAACAAAGGGGACAAAAATTAAACATTTAAAACTATAAAATGTTTGTGGAAATAAGGAAGTCATAAACAAATTGAAAGGCATCCCATATCCATGGGTTGCGAGATTTAGTATTGTGAAGAAACAATACTATGTAATGAATTATACAGATTCAATGAAATTCTCATCAAAATCACAATGACATTTTTTGCAGAAATAGAAAAACCCATCATGAAATTCATATGGAATCTCAACGGACCCAGAATATATAAAACAATTCAGCAATTCCATTTCAGGGTATTTATCCAAAGAAAATGAAAACTCCAATTCAAAGAGAAATATGCCACCCTATGTTCACTGCAACATTATTTAGAACAGGGAAGATATAGGAGCATCTTAAATCATCATCAATATATGAAGGGATAAAGAATTGGTTGCAGGGAGGGAGAAAAAGATGGTGGAGTAGAAAGGTAAGGTGGAAACCTCCTCCCAAATACACATAAAGGAAGAAAATACAGCAAATACAGTTAAACCTGAAAATGACCTGAGGACTGTAGAACAAACTACACCCGGGGAAGGAGACAAGACCACACAGAAAAGGGTATAGTGGCAGAGCCATGACTGAGCTGGACACAAGCCCTATCCCCAACCTATCCCACAGGCAAAAGGAAGAGGAACAGAGCAGGAAGGGGATAGGGACTCAGAAATGCTGCATACCTGGTCCTGGAGATCTGCCCTGGGAACATGAGTACACATTAGTTTGGGTTCTGGTGATTAGCAGGGCTGGACACCAGGGACAGCAAAAACACTCTGGGAGGCTGAGACTCCAGCCATTTGTGGAGGACAGGCACTCTCTGCAGGTCCTGAGACCCAAAGCAGAGGCAGCTGTTTGAAAGACTTGTCAACAGTGGGCATGGTGCCAGAGGGGTGAGGGTTGGATGGAATGCTCTCATCAGGAGAAAGGGCATATGGACAATACCTCCCCAGCCCTCCCTCTGACCAATAGGTAAGGAACTCTTGGGAGGCCAAGACACTCCATCCCCCTCACTGGCAACATGGCCCTGAGGTTCCTCCCAGAATGAACTATCAGTGATCCAACCCACTCAGCCCAGCAGCAGCACCAGAATTTACTGCCTGGCAGGCAGAGAGAGACTGTACCAGCTTCCTTTTCCCATTTCAGCCCAAACAGGGAGTTGCCCCAAGAGCTCCTTCCTCTGTGCAGGTGTCCCAGCCTGATGCTCCATGTCCTGCTCTTCCCCAGAGGCTCACATTGGCCTGACAACACCATTAACACTGAAGCTCTGCCATGGTGTCTGGGCAGGAAGAGGCCACACAACCCACAGCAATCCCAGTAGAGGCTTCTGCTTGGATCACAAAGGCAGCTGAGGAAAACTGCCAGTGCTCCAGAAAGAAAGGCACCTCCACCCACTGTGCACCAATATCAGTTGGGGCTCCAACAAAATAGAACCAGGCACTGGAGAGTAAAGAGTCTTGAGCCTCTGGGCACCATAGGATACCTCCTTCATAAAGCTATTACTCTATAGGCCAAGAAGCATAGAAGATCCATCTAATACAAAGGAAGAAACACAGAAACTCTGACTCAATGAGGAGGCAGAGGAATATGTTCCAAACAAAACTACAGGATAAGACACTCAAAAGAGGGCTAAGTGAAATGGAAATCACTACTCTTCTTGGTGAACATTTTAAAGTGAAATTCATAAACATTCTCACTGATTCACAAAAAAAATACAAGATCTCAGGGAGGACTTCTGCAAAGAGATAGAAGAGCTGAAGAAGAGCTACTCAGAGCTGAAGAATACAGTAACTGAAATGAAACATACAGTGGAGGGATTTAAGAGTAGATTACTACAAGCAGAGGAGACAATCAGTGAGAATGAAATTAGAGAACAGGAACACAACCAAACTGAGGAACAGAGAGGAGAAATTATCCCTAGGAATGAAAGAATAATACGAGATGTGTAACCAATGCAAATGAAACAATAGTCAGAAAATAAGGATATCAGAAGAAGAGAAAGACAAAGGAATAGGAAGTCTCTTTGAGGAAATAATTTTTGAAAAATTCCCCAATCTAGGGAAAGAAAAAGACAATCATATTATGGAAGTACAAAGAGTCCCTAACAAAAGGAATGTCAGCAAGACAACACCAAGACATATAATCATTAAAATGGCAAGACCAAGACTAAGAGGGAGAGTACTGAAAGCAGCCAGAGAGAGAGAAAAAGATTATTTACAAAGGAAACCCCAGGAGGCTATCGGCAGACTTGTCAACAAAAACTCTACATGCCAGAAGGGAGTGACATGAAATATTTAATGTACTGAAACAGAATAAGAGAGGAGCTATAAAAATGACCAGAAAACAATAAAGTGGCAAAAATAGATACTTATCAATAATTACCTTACATGTAAATGAACTGAATGTACCAATCAAAAGAAAGAGAGGCAGAATGGATAAAGAAACAAGACCCATCTATATGCTGCCAATAAGATGCTCATTTCAGACCCAAAGACTTACACTGACTACAAGTGAAGCGATAGAAAAGATACTCTACACAAATAAGATGTGTAAAAAAGGAGGAGTGGCAGTACTTAGAGAAAATAGATTTCAAAGAAAAAAAGTAACAAGAGACAAAGAGGACATTACATAATGATAAAGGTGTTAGTCCAATGTGAGGCTATAACTATCATAAAAATCTATGCAACCAGCATAGGAGCTCCTAAACATGTAAAACAAAACAGAATTAAATGGGGAAATAGACTGCAACACACTCATTTTAGGAGACTTTAACACACCACTCACATAAGTAGACAGATCAACCAGAGAGAAAATAAACAAGGGAACAGAGGCACTGAACAATAAACTGAATCAGATGGAATTAATGTGTATCTAAAAAAACACTCCACCCAAGAGCAGCAGGATACACATTTTTCTCAAGTGTACATGCAATGTTCTGCAGAATAAATCACATACTAGGCCACAAAAGAGTCTCCATAAACTCAAGAAGATTGAAGTAGTATCAAGCAGTTTCTAAAACAACAGTGGTGTGAAACAAGAAATAAATTACACAGTAAATAAAAAATCCTACAAACACATGGAGCTAAACAACATACCTCTAAATAATCACTGGATCAATGAACAGATTAAAAGAGAAATCAAGCAATACATGGAGATAAATGAAAACAAAGATTCAACAGGACTGAAATGTGTGGGATGCTGTGAAGGCAGTTCTAAGAAGGAAGTACAGAGCAATACAGGCTTACCTCCATAAACAAGAAAATTCCCAAATAAAGAGTCTAAACACACAATTAAAGGAACTAGAAAAAGAAGAACAAATGAAACCTACAGTTAGCAGAAGGGACAAAATAAGGTTAGGAGCAGAAATAAATAAAATAGAGAAGAATAAAACAATAGAAAAATTCACTGAAGGCTATATCAAACTAAAAACTTTCTGAACAGCAAAGAACAACATCAGTCAGACAAAAACGCATCCTACAGTATGGGAGAATATATTCATAAATGACATATCCAATAAGGGAATGACATCCATAATATATAAAGAGCACACATGCCTCAACAAACAAAAAGCAAGTAATCCAATTAACAAATGGGCAGAGGATCTAAACAGACACTTGTCCAAAGAAGAAATTCAGATGACCAAAAGTCACATGAAAAGATACTCCAGGAGAGAGAGGAGCCAAGATGGTGGTGTGAGTAGGGCAGCAGAAATCTCCTTGCAAAACCGTATATATTTTTGAATATACAACAAATACAACTATTCTTAAAAGAGAGACCAGAGGATACAGTACAAAAGCCAGGCTACATCTACATATGCAAGGGCTCAGCATCTCACGAGGGGGGTAAGATACAAGCTGTGGCCTGGCGGGACCTGAGCACTCCACCCACCCCAGCTCCCTCATGGGAAGAAAGGAGTAAGAGAAGGGAGGGAGTGGAAGCACAGGACTGCTAAATAACCAGCTCTAGTAGTCCGCACCAGGAGAGCAGACACACATTGCATGGTGTGCTGCATATTAGGGAAATGGAAAAGTAAAATCTGCAAGCAGGTCCCCGCAGCCAGCTCCCCGAAGCTGGCTTCCAGGACAAAAGAAAAGTGAGTGCTTTTTGAAAGTCTTGAAGGGACAGTGGCCTCACAGCTGGATGTAAGTGTCCTGGCACACTCAGCCCAGCAGCTGGGAATCCTGGAGAACTTCGGGTACACCAGCCCCCTGGGAGATAATGCAGCCTTGAGGCCCCTCACAGTGATAAACAGCCTGCCAATTGTTCAGCCTCTGGCACAGCCCAACTGCAGTGGCTGAGGAGCCAGAGAGGAGCCCCGCACTTGCACACAGAGGCGGAGAAGCAGCCGGGGAGAGGCTGTGCCCACAGCAACTGACCAGAATCTCCTCCCAGCATGCAGCCAACTAGGCCAGATCCAGAGGCCACCACTGATGCGCAACTGTCCAACACAGGCAGAGGTAACTGAGGCAAGGCGCAAAGGGGCGCTATTCTCACAGGAGAGCACACACAGCACACCTGCTGCTCCATGCAGGGCTCTGGGCTACATGACGGTGGCTCCGCCCATGGCAGCCAAGGGGATTAAACCTGAGGCTGTGCCAGGTGTGCAGGTAACAGACACAGGCACCGGAGAAGGGCAAGGCGACCAGCAAACAGGAAAGGACTTTGATCTCCCAGCTGACACATGCGCCACCTCCCTACAACTACCTCTATGGCCATGAAAAGGCAGAAGAATTTGATCCAGTCCAAAATTACCCAGACAACCTCCAAGAGAGGGCCTGGGGAGATAGATATAACCAATTTTCCTGAAAAAGAATTCAAAATAAAAGTCATAACCATGCTGATGGGCCTGCTGAGATATATGCAAGAGCTAAAGGATAAAGTTGGGAGGGATAAGAGAGAAATAAAACAATTTCTGGAAGGACATAAAAGCAGACTAGATGAGCTGTAAGAGGCCATTAATGTACTACAAATCAGAGAACAGGAACACAGACAAGCCGAGGCAGAGAGAGAGAACAGGATCTCCAGGAATGAAAGAGCATTAAGAGAATTGTGTGACCAATCCAAATGGAACAATATTTGCATTATAAGAGTACAAGAGAAGAGGGGGTGGAGCCAAGATGGCAGTGTGAGTAGAGCAGCGGAAATCTCCCAAAACCACATGTATTTATGAAAATATAACAAAGACAACTCTTCCTATAAGAGAGACCAGAAGACACAAGACAACATCCAGACCACATCCACACCTGTGAGAACCCAGCACCTCATGAAGGGGGGAAGATACAAACCCCAGCCAGGCAGGACCTGAGCACCCCTCGCCCCAGCTCTGGGCAGGAAGAGGACAGTAAGAGTGGGGAGGGAGAGGGAGCTCAGGACTGCTGAAAACCCAGCCCCAGCCATCCGTACCAGAGCGCAGACACAGTGCATGTGTGGGGTGCTGAAAACTAGGGAAACAGGACAGTAAGAACTGTGAGTGGGTTCCTGAAGCCGGTGCCCTGGAGACAAAGAAAAGCGAGTGCTTTTTAGAAGTCTAAAAGGGACAGGCACCCCACGGCCGGATGGAAGCATCCTGGGACACAGTCTAGCAGCAGGGAACCTGGGGAACTCTGGGCACTCTAAACCCCTGGGCATCAGGGAGCATGGAGGCACCTCACGGAGATAAATAGCCTCCAGGGCGCTTCCCCTCCAACGCAGCTCCACCATATCAGAGCAGAAGCCCAAGGCAGGCTATGCCCACAGCAACAGCTGAGATAAACACCATGGCAGCCAGGCAGGAAGCAGAAGCCCTGTCTGCACGCAGCTGCCCAGCACAAGCCACTAGAGGTTGCTGTTCTCCCAGGAGAGGAAGGCCACAAACCCACATGAAGGAAAGTTCTTCCAGCTGTCACTCATGCCAGCTCTGAAAACTATCTCTATAGCCATGAAAAGGAAAATTTCAGGCAGACCAAGATAACAGACTCAACACCTGAGAAGGAGAAAGACCTAACCAGTCTTCCTGAAAAAGAATTCAAAATAAAAGTCATAAACATGCTGATGGAGATGCAAAGAAATATACAAAAGCTAAGGGATGAAGTCGGAAGGGAGATTACAGATACCTAGAGGGAGATTACAGACATCTGGAAGGAGATTACAGAAGTGAAACAAACTCTGGAAGGATATATAAACAGCATGGATAAGATGCAAGAGGCCATTGAAGGAATAGAAACCAGAGAACAGGAACGCATAGAAGCTGACACAGAGAGAAATAAAAGGATCTCCAGGAATGAAACAATATTAAGAGAACTGTGTGACCAATCCAAAAGGAACAATATCTGTATTACAGGGGTACCAGAAGAAGAAGATGAGACAGAAAAAGGGACAGAAAGTGTCTTTGAAGAAATAATTGCTGAAAACTTCCCCAAAATGGGGGAGGAAATAATCGAACAGACCACGGAAATACACAGAACTCCCAACAGAAAGGACCCAAGGAGGACAACACCAAGACACATAATAATTAAAATGGCAAAGATCAAGGACAAGGAAAGAGTTTTAAAAGGCAGCTGGAGAGAAAAAGGTCACCTATAAAGGAAAACCCATCAGGCTATCATCAGACTTCTCAACAGAAAACTTACAGGCCAGAAGAGAATGGCATGATATATTTAATGCAATGAAACAGAAGGGCTTTGACCCAAGGATACTGTATCCAGCACGACTATCATTTAAATATGAAGGAGGGATTGAACAATTCCCAGATAAGCAAAAGTTGAGGGAATTTGCCACCCACAAACCACCTCTATAGGGAATTTTAGAGGGACTATTCTAGACGGGAGCACTCCTAAGAATAAACAGATGTCACCAGAGAAAATAAAATCACAGCAAAGAAAGCAGACCAACCAAATACTAACTAAAGGCAAAAAATAATATCAACTACCCACTAAAAGCAGTTAAAGGAAACACGAAAGAGCACAGAATAGAACAATCAATATACAAAGAATGGAGGAGGAGGAATAAGAAGGGAGAGAAAAAAAGAATTTCCAGACAGTGTATATAACAGCTCAATAAGTGAGATGTTAGGCAGTAAGATACTAAAGAGGCTAACCTTGAACCTTTGGTAACCACGAATCTAAAGCCTGCAATGGCAATAAGTACATATCTCTCAATAGTCACCCTAAATGTAAATGGACTGAATGCAACAATCAAAAGACAGAGTAATGGAATGGATAAAAAAGCAAGACCCATCTCTATTTGCTGCTTAAAAGAAACTCACCTCAAACACAAAGACATGCACAGACTAAAAGTCAAGGGATGGAAAAACATATTTAAGGCAAAGAACAGAGAGAAGAAAGCAGGGGTTGCAGTACTAATATCAGACAAAATAGACTTCAAAACAAAGAAAGTAACAAGAGATAAAGAAGGACATTACATAATGATAAAGGGCTCAGTTCAACAAGAAGATATAACCATTCTAAATATATATGCACCCAACACAGGAGCACCAGCATATGTGAAACAAATACTAACAGAACTAAAAGGGGAAATAGAATGCGATGCATTCGTTTTAGGAGACTTCAACAGGCCACTCACCCAAAGGATAGATCCACTGGGCAGAAAATAAGTAAGGACATGGAGGCACTGAACAACACACTAGAGCAGATGGACCTAATAGATATCTATAGAACTCTACATCCAAAAGCAACAGGATATACATTCTTCTCAAGTGCACATGGAACATTCTCCAGAATAGACCACATACTAGCTCACAAAAAGAGCCTCTATAAATTCCAAAAGGTTGAAATTCTACCAACCAACTCTTCAGACCACAAAGGTATAAAACTAGAAATAAATCGTACAAAGAAAACCAAAAGGCTCACAAACACATGGAGGCTTAACAACATGCTCCTAAATAATCAATGGATCAACGAACAAATTAAAATAGAGATCAAGGAATATATGGAAACAAATGACAACAACAACACAAAGCCCCAACTTCTGTGGGATGCAGCGAAAGCAGTCTTCAGAGGAAAGTATATAGTGATCCAGGCACACTTGAAGAAGGAAGAACAATCCCAAATGTATAGTTTAATATCACAATTATCAAAACTGGAAAAAGAAGAACAAATGAGGCCTAAAGTCAGCAGAATGAGGGACATAATAAAGATCAGAGAAGAAATAAACAAAACTGAGAAGAATAAAACAATAGAAACATCAATGAAACCAAGAGCTGGTTCTTTGAAAAAATAAACAAAATAGATAAGCCTCTACCCAAACTTATTAAGAGAAAAAGAGAATCAACACACATCAACAGAATCAGAAATGAGAAAGGAAACATCACGACGGACCCCACAGAAATACAAAGATTTATTAGAGACTACTATGAAAACCTGTATGCTAACAAGCTGGAACACCTAGAAGAAATGGACAACTTCCTAGAAAAATACAACCTTCCAAGACTGACCAAGGAAGAAACACAAAAGTTAAACAAACCAATTACGAGCAAAGAAATTGAAACGGTAATCAAAAACTACCCAGAACAAAACGCCTGGGCCAGACGGATTTACCTCGGAATTTTATGAGACACACAGAGAAGACATAATACCAATTCTTTTTAAAGTTTTACAAAAAATAGAAGAGGACGGAATACTCCCAAACTCATTGTATGAAGCCAACATCACCCTAATACCAAAACCAGGCAAAGACCCCATCAAAAAGGAAAATTACAGACCAATATCCCTGATGAATGTAGATGCAAAAATACTCAATAAAATGTTAGCAAACTGAATTGAAAAATATATCAAAGGGATCATAAACCATGACCAAGTGGGATTCATCCAAGGGATGCAAGGAAGGTACAACATTCGAAAATCCATCAACATCATCCACCACATCAACAAAAAGAAGGACAAAAACCACATGATCATCTCCATAGATGCTGGAAAAGCATTTGACAAAATTCAACATCCATTCATGATAAAAACTCTCAGCAAAATGGGTATAGAGGGCAAGTACCTCAACATAATAAAGGCCATATACGATAAACCCACAGCCAACATCATAATGAACAGCGAGAAGCTGAAAAATTTTCCTCTGAGATTGGAAACAAGACAGGGATGCCCACTCTTCCCACTGTTATTTAACATAGTACTGGAGGTCCTAGCCATGGAAATCAGACAAAACAAAGAAATACAAGGAATCCAGATTGGTAAAGAAGAAGCCAAACTGTCACTATTTGCAGATGACATGATATTGTACATAAAAAACCCTAAAGACTCCACTCCAAAACTACTAGAACTGGTATCAGAATACAGCAAAGTTGCAGGACTCAAAATTACCACAAAGAAATCTGTGGCTTTCCTATATACTAACAATGAACCAATAGAAAGAGAAATCAGGAAAACAATTCCATTCACAATTGCATCAAAAACCATAAAATACCTAGGAATAAACCTAACCAAAGAAATGAAAGACCTATACCCTGAAAACTACAAGTCATTCTTAAGAGAAATTAAAGGGGACACTAACAAATGAAAACTCATCCCATGCTCGTGGCTAGGAAGAATTAATATCGTCAAAATGGCCATCCTGCCCAAAGCAATATACAGATTTGATGCAATCCCTATGGAACTACCAGCAAGATTCTACAATGAACTGGAACAAATAGTTCAAAAATTCATGCAGAAACACCAAAGACCCTGAATAGCCAAAGCAATCCTGAGAAAGAAGAATAAAGTGGGGGGGGGGATCTAACTCCCCAACTTCAAGCTCTACTACAAAGCCATAGTAATCAAGACAATTTGATACTGGCACAAGAACAGAGCCACAGACCAGTGGAACAGATTGGAGACTCCAGACATTAACCCAAACATATATGGTCAATTAATATTTGATAAGGGAGCCATGAACATACAATGGGGAAATGACAGTCTCTTCAACAGATGGTGCTGGCAAAACTGGACAGCTACATGTAGGCGAATGAAACTGGATCACTGTCTAACCCCATACACAAAAGCAAATTCAAAATGGATCAAAGACCTGAATGGAAGTCATGAAACCATAAATCTATTAGAAAAAATCATAGGCAAAAATCTCTTAGACATAAACATGAGTGACCTCTTCTTGAACATATCTTCCAGGCAAGGATAACAATAGCAAAAATGAACAAGTGGGACTATATTAAGCTGAAAAGCTTCTCTACAGCAAAAGACACCATCAATTGAACAAAAAGGTACCCTGCAGTATGGGAGAATATATTTGTAAATGACAGATCTGATAAAGGCTTGACGTCCAAAATATATAAAGAGTTCACCCACCTCAACAAACAAAAAACAAATAATCCAATTAAAAAAGGGGCAGAGGAACTGAACAGACAGTTCTCCATAACAGAAATTCAGATCGCCAACAGACACATGAAAAGATGATCCACATCGCTAAATATCAGAGAAATGCAAACTAAAACCACAATGAGGTATCACCTCACACCAGTAATGATGGCTATGATCCAATAGACAAACAACAACAAATATTGGCGAGGTTTTGGAGAAAGGGGAAGCATCCTACACTGCTGGTCGGAATGTCAATTAGTTCAACCATTGTGGAAAGCAGTATGGAGGTTCCTCAAAATGCCCAAAATAGACTTACCATTTGACCCAGGGATTCCACTCCTAGGAATTTACCCTAAGAATGCAGCACTAAAGTTTGAAAAAGACAGATGCACCCCTATGTTTGTCACAGCACTGTTTACAATAGCCACGAATTGGAAGCAACCTACGTGTCCATCAGTAGATGAATGGATAGAGAAGATGGGTACATATACACAACGGAATATTATTCAGCCATAAGAAGTAAATAAATCCTACCATTTGCAACAACATGGTTGGAGCTAGAGGGTACTATGCTCATTGAAATAAGCCAAGCGGAGAAAGAGAAATACCAAATGATTTTGCTCATCTGTGGAGTATAAGAACAAAGGAAAAACTGAAGGAACAAAACAGCAGCAGAATCTAAACTAAACAGAATCTAAACTAGAACCCAAGAATGGACTAACAGTTCCTGTGTGGTGATCTCAAATTAGTTCTTCACAATGGTATAAATGTCACATCAAAGTGTGTGCAAAGGGTTTGTTTGTGTTTATACAGAGAATCAAAGCCTAATTTGGCTACCCAGAAAATTAATTAAGATATGATATGAAGAAGAACTTCCAACATCAACATCCTCTGGAATAGTCATTCCACAAGATGATCATCGAAAAACGTCAACAAAGATCCTGGCGCTGTTGCAGTTGTAGCTGCATTCATCCCACTGGTTCCTGGACTTGCCATTGGAATGAAGAAGGAGATATCTAAGCTGGCCTGTGCAGACAGTAAAACAACAAATTTGACTGGATCTATGCTGTTGGAACTCAACCATGAATTAGGAGAAGTGCAAGTTGCAGGGCTCCAAAATCATACAACTATAGACTCTCTACTGTTAAAAGAACATATGGGATGTGAACAGTTCCCAGGAGTGTGTTGTTTTAATTTGTCTGCTTTTTCTCAAACTATTCAAGTTCAGTTGGACAGTATCCATCATATCATTGATAAGTTTTCACAAATGCCTAAGGTGCCTAACTGGTTTACTTGGTTTCACTGGATAGGGCTGGTAATTGTAGGTCTGCTTTTGTTATGTAGCTGTATTCCTATTATGTTAATGTATGCGCACAATTTAATTAGTAGTTTAAAACCTATACATGCTTATGTTACTCTACAAGAAGATATGTCAAAGAAATAGTCTTCCCATGTTTTCTTCCATCTGCTACTTCTATATCTTTTCTTCTTCCTTCCTAATTACAACCCTTAAGTAGAATTCGTGCCTCATATCGAAATTACCGAGTATCACAATTCTTCCAAGTGGTAAAGATACCTCAAGACAAGTGCTGGGCATAGAAGCCACTGGGCATAAATATGCAAAGAAGTAAAAAGCTAACCTTTTCAAACAATATTGCTTCTCTCTCTCTTACCAACTTTACATTTCCCTGTATGGCCCCAGAAGATGACTGATTAGCCAGAGACGGGTAAGATTCCTCAAGGGAGGAACAATCTAAGACAGGCACAGCCACAGGGGGGCCATCAGGTGAGAAATTGGGGATCAACAGAGGTGAGGCTTAGAACCACACACCCCCTGTTCTGAGAGAAATCTTTTGCATCCATGAATGTTTTGTTGCCCTTGTCTAGCTTGAATTAATACTTAGTCTATAGGGACACACCTGATCATCTATATTTGCCCTCTTACAGCACTAAATTATGTTTTCTACCTTTATCTTGCATCTACCTACCATTTCAGCATTTTATTTCAAAAAATAATAATAATAACATTAAGGGGTATATGCGGGATTTACATATAAATCAAGTATAAAAATCAAAAGAATAATCATATTTGTCCTGATTGTTTATAGTTGATGATGCATGATCAAAACCGAAAGTTTCTGTGATATGACTGCCTTTGCACTGTTCACCATGTAAGAACTTATTCACTATGTAAGAACTTGTTCACCATGTAAGAACTTGTTCGTTATGCTTCGGAAGATTGGAGACTGTTGAGAATTAGGCTTGGGGTTGATTAATGATTGTGCATTGAGTCTGGTATACAGAATTTTATTATTGTTAACAACCATTTGATCAATAAGTATGAGAGATGCCCTCTCAAAAAAAAAAAATAAAAGTAAAAATAGAATTGCCATTGGACCAAGGAATCCCACTCCTTCGAATTTTCCCAAAGAATACAACTTTTCAGATTCAGAAAGATACATGCACCCTTATGTTTCTCGCAGAACTTTTTGCAATAGCCAGAATATGAAAACAACCTAAGTGTCCATCAGTAGATGAATGGATAAAGAAGATGTGGTACATATACACAATGGAATACTATTAGGACATAAGAAAGAAAAAAGTTCTATCATTTGTAACAACATGGATGGAGCTGGAGGACAAATATGCTCAGTGAAATAAGCCAGGTGGAGAAAGACAAATGCCAAATGATTTCCCTCATTTGTGGAGTATAACAATGACGCAAAACTGAAGGAACAAAATCGCAGCAGACTCATCTAAAAGCAACAGGATACACATTCTTCTCAAGTGCACATGGAACATTCTCCAGAACAGACAACATACTAAGCCATAAAAAGCCTCAGTAAATTCAAAAGATTGAAATTCTACCAACCAACTTTTCAGACAACAAAGGTTTTAAACTAGAAATAAATTGTACAAAGAAAGCAAAAAGGCTCACAAACACATGCAGGCTTAACAACACACTCCTAAATAGTCAATGGATCAACGACCAAATTAAAATGGAGATCCAGCAATATGTGGAAATAAATGACAACAACAACACAAAACTCCAACTTCTGTGGGACGCAGTGAAAGCAGTCTTAAGAGGAAAGCATATAGCAATCCAGGCATATTTAAAGAAGGAAGAACAAACACAAATGAATAGTCTAATGTCACAGTTATCAATATTGGAAAACAAAGAACAAATGAGGCCTAAAGTTAGAAGAAGGATGGACATAATAAAGATCAGAGAAGAAATAAACAAAATTGAGAAGAATAAAACAATAGAAAAAATAAATGAAACCAAGAGCTGGTTCTTTGAGAAAATAAAATAGATAAGCCTCTAGCCAGACTTATTAAGAGAAAAAGAGAATCAACACACATCAACAGAATCAGAAATGAGAAAGGAAACATCACGACGGACCCAACAGAAATACAAAGATTTATTAGAGACTACTATGAAAACCTATATGCTAAGAAGCTGGAAAACCTAGAAGAAATGGACAACTTCCTAGAAAAATACAAACTTCCAAGACTAACCAAGGAAGAAACACAAAAGTTAAATAAACCAATTACCAGGAAAGAAATTGAAGCAGAAATCATAAAATGACCCAAGAACAAAACCCCTGGGCCAGATTGATTTACCTCAGAATTTTATCAGACATACAGAGAAGATATAATACCCATTATCCTTAAAGTTTTCCAAAAAATAGAAGAGGAGGGAACACTCCCAAACTCATTCTATGAAGCCAACATCACCCTAATACCAAAACCAGGCAAAGACCCCATCAAAAAGGAAAATTACAGACCAAAATCCCTGATGAAGGTAGATGCAAAAATACTCAATAAAATATTAGCAAACCGAATTCAAAAATATATCAAAAGGATCATACACCACAACCAAGTGGGACTCATCCCAGGGATGCAAGGATGGTACAACATTCGAAAATCCATCAACATCATCCACCACATCAACAAAAAGGACAAAAACCACATGATCATCTCCATAGATGCTGGAAAAGCATTTGACAAAATTCAACATCCATTCATGATAAAAACTCTCAGCAAAATGGGTATAGAGGGCAAGTACCTCAACATAATAAAGCCCATATACGATAAACCCACAGCCAACATCATAATGAACAGCGAGAAGGTGAAAAATTTTCCTCTGAGATTGGAAACAAGACAGGGATGCCCACTCTCCCCACTGTTATTTAACATAGTACTGGAGGTCCTAGCCATGGAAATCAGACAAAACAAAGAAATACAAGGAATCCAGATTGGTAAAGAAGCCAAACTGTCACTATTTGCAGATGACATGATATTGTACATAAAAAACCCTAAAGACTCCACTCCAAAACTACTAGAACTGGTATCAGAATACAGCAAAGTTGCAGGATTCAAAATTACCACAAAGAAATCTGTGGCTTTCCTATATACTAACAATGAGCCAATAGAAAGAGAAATCAGGAAAACAATACCATTCACAACTGCATCAAAAAGAATAAAATACCTAGGAATAAACCTAACCAAAGAAGTGAAAGACCTATACCCTGAAAACTATAAGACACTCTTAAGAGAAGTTAAAGAGGACACTAACAAATGGAAACCCATCCAATGTTCTCTGTTAGGAAGAATTAATATCATCAAAATGGCCATCCTACCCAAAGCAATATACAGATTTGATGCAATCCCTATCAAATTACCAACAGCTTTCTTCAATGAACTGGAACAAATAGTTCAAAAATTCATATGGGAACACCAAAGACCCCGAATAGCTAAACTAATCCTGAGAAGGAAGAATAAAGTGGGGGGGGATCTCACTCCCCAACATCAAGCTCTACTACAAAGCCACAGTAATCAAGACAATTTGGTACTGGCACTGGAACAGAGCCACAGACCAATGGAACAGAATACAGACTCCAAACATTAACCCAAACACATATGGTCAACTAATATTCGATAAAGGGGCCATGGACATACAATGGGGAAATGACAGTCTCTTCAACAGATGGTGCTGACAAAACTGGACAGCTGCATGTAAGAGAATGAAACTGGATCACTGTCTAACCCCATACACAAAAGTAAATTTGAAATGGATCAAAGACCTTAATGTAAGTCATGAAACCTTAAAACTCTTAGAAAAAAACATAGGCAAAAATCTCTTAGACATAAACATGAGTGACTCTTCTTGAACATATCTCCCCAGGCAAGGGAAACAAAAGCAAAAATGAACAAATGGGACTATATCAAGCTGAAAAGCTTCTGTACAGTAAAGGACACCATCAATGGAATAAAAAGGTATCCTATAGTATGGGAGAATATATTCATAAATGACAGATCCGACAAAGGGTTGACATCCAAAATATATAAAGAACTCACACACCTCAACAAACAAAAAGCAAATAATCCAATTAAAAAATGTTCAGAGTAGCTGAATAGACAGTTCTCTAAAGAAGATATTCAGATGGCCAACAGACACATGAAAAGGTGCTCCACATCACTTGTCATCAGAGAAATGCAAATTAAAACCACAATGAGATATCATCTCACACCAGTAAGGATGGCTACCATCCACAAGACAAACAATAACAAATGTTGGCGAGGTTGTGGAGAAAGGGGAACCCTTCTACGCTGCTGGTGGGAATGTAAATTAGTTCAACCATTGTGGAAAGCAGTATGGAGGTTCCTCAGAATGCTTAAAATAGAAATACCAGTTGACCCAGGAATTCCACTTCTAGAAATTTATCCTAAGAATGCAGCACTCCAGTTTGAAAAAGACAGGTGAACCCCTATGTTTATCGCTGTACTATTTACAATAGCCAAGATATGGAAGCAACCTAAATGTCCATGAGTAGATGAATGGATGAAGAAGATGTGGTACATATACACAATGGAATATTACTCAGCTATAAGAAAAAAACAGATCCTACCATTTGCAACAACATGGATGGGTTGCAAATACATAGAGGGTATTATGCTCAGTGAAATAAGCCAGGTGGAGAAAGACAAGTACCAAATGATCTCACTCATATGTGGAGTATAAGAACAAAAGAAAACTGAAGGTACAAAACAGCAGCAGAAACACAGAACCCAAGAATGGACTAACAGTTACCAAAGGGATAGGGACTGGGGAGGATGGGTGGGAAGGGAGGGATAAGGGCGGGAATAAAGAAAGGGGGCATTATGATTAATATGTATAGTGTGCTGGGGGGCATGGGGAGGGCTGTGCAACACAGAGAAGACAAGTAGTGATTTTACAGCATCTTACTATGTTGATGGACAGTTACTGTGAATGGGTATGTGGGTGGGACTTGGTGAGGGGGGGAGCCTAGTGAACATAATGTCCTTCATGAAATTGTAGATTAATGATACAAAAATAAAATTTAAAAGAAATAGTAAAACCCTGTCAAACTCTTCTCTTGTTTCAGATGTCAGACTTGTCAAACCTATCTCCCTTCTACTGGTATATTAAGGTATGCTTTAAGAGAGATAAAAACTTTGGAAGGAATACATTGTTGAGGAATATAAAACTCCACCAGGAAATTTTTTTCTAAGCTTAGTTTAGAGGAAAGGGCACATGATGATGGAGAGACATTGCGTTTCTAGATGCATCAATCATGACACTTCCCAGAACATCAAATTGGTAATTCAGCAAAAGCCTTAGGTTGCAGATCCAAGGCAGGGATATTTAGGAAATTGCAGAGCAGCTCTAGGTTATACTGAAGCCAAAATTTGCCAAGAAGTTGAAGAAAGATGTAGTAAAAACCTCTGGAATAGTGAGGAACTTTGATTCTCCTGAATATTGGCAGAGTACATCTTTCTGCATGCTAGACTCCTTTGTTTAAAAAGAAGAATACTTACCTAAGTAAGTCAATTAAGAACTGACTTATACACAGCTAAAAAGTTGCAGATCAAGGTCTGGTATTGTTTACCCCAAATTCTCTAATACATAGTCTATGCCAAATGATAGACTTTATAATTATGCAGCTCAGTTGTGTCAGTGTGATTCATTGACATAGCTTAGAAAACATATCTTGTGGAGAAGTCAGAGCAAGTTTAAAATATCTCATTGATATCACTTGAGAAATAAGAGAGGTGATGAGGATACATCACTGAGAGACTGACTAAGATGAAGAAGGTGGTGAAGAAAACCAATTATGTGAATTCCCAGAGCAGACAAGCAGCAGTTAGAAAGGGGTTATTCATAGTATCTAAAGGAACACACTTCTGACTAAACCTCAAAAAGCCCTGTTTATTTAGTCATCCCATGGGAATCTCTTTTTTTAAATCCCTATAATAAAGAGCAGGGTTTAAAAAGACCTACCACAGATAGCCTAAACTTCTAAAACTTAGATAGAAGATTTAGTATCATTTCTCATCTACCCTATACATTCAAAACCTAGCCTTGAAATTATGCCAGAAAAAATCAGCTTGCCTTTTCTATGATATCCCTATTAGAGTGGGTCTCACTACCTCCTTTGATTTCAGTGTTACAATAGTGATACCCTTTCACTATACAGTAACTATAGCCTGAAAGTTTCTTAGGATTAGTAGACCATATTTAGTTTCATATTAAGATCAGTAAATTATTCATGTGTACACAAAACCATTTAAGAAACAAAAAACTAATTTTTAGCCCATCAGTTGTTTGCAGAATGAAACGGTATCCCCTTATCTGTGGTGTATCATGCTATTTTTATCCTTTAAGGTGTAGCCACACTTGAAGGACTAATGTATGCTGTTGGTGGTCATGATGGGTCGAATTATCTAAATACTGTTGAAAGATGGGACTCTGAGGGATGTCAGTGGACTTATGTGGCCAGTATGTCAACTCCTAGAAGCTCAGCTGGCGTTGTTGCATTAAATGGCAAGTGAGTAAAACCAAACCTGAATGGGCTTTGCTCCCAGGTCATGTGATACAGCACTTCCTTGATGTGCTCCATCAGTGAGTAAGCATTCCCAGTGACCAGGATTATCAGTCACAAAAGGTCTTTGTTGCAACCCTCCCTTCACTATGACAGAAAACACCTTTCTAAAATGAACATTTAAATTAAATATTCTGTAGTCCCTTGTCACTTAAGTGTGGTCCTGGGACCAGCCACATTAGCATTACCTGAGATCTATTTAGATATGCTGGTTTGATATCTTATTCTGGGTGATGCTTACATGAGTGTATATACAGGTCAAAATTCACCAAGCTGTACACTAAGATTTGTGCATTTCAGTGTACCTCAATAAAAATTCATGACAAAAAAGAAATGCTGAATCCTATCCCCACCCTACGTAAACCTCCTGAATCAGAATCAGTATTTGAACATCCTCAAGTGACTTGTGTGCGCAGTAAACTTTGAAAAGCACTTTTGTAGGCAAACTTGCTCCAATTATGCCCTCTAGAAATGACCACTTTTTACATTATGACTTATTTTTTACTTATCAGTACTTCGGTCTCTGTAATAGGGAAGTCTTTTTGTTCTTTACTACTTACTCTCTCCTGAGAGTCCAGGATTCCAACTCTAGAATGATATCTAGTACCATCTTTCTGAATCTTTCCCTCTTGTGATCACTTGCCTATAAGAGAAAGCTAATATATTAAAGTCCTGTGGTGTTAGAGGTTGTGAAGAGCCTGAATGGTTACTTCTTCCAAGTCATTATGTGCTTTCTGACAAGGCACCTTTGGAGACAATGACTAGCATATAAGAAGCACTTGAATGATAAGAATTTCAGACACAACCATATATCAGTGGCAGGAGATAGTCTTCTGTGTCCATATTTTCTATGTATAAAGCCAGGTCTTTGTCATGTAAATAGTCTCCGTAGAAATTTCAACATGGATGTTTTTTAGCACCTGTGTATGAAGTAGGAAATGTCTATAGTTAAGAGAAAACCCAGGCTTACCATGTCTTAGAGCTTTAAAAACTCAACTGTTATTATCTCTGCCCTGACCTGAATGATATCAGAAGACTCAGTGACCATCTCCTAACTCTTGCAGAATAGGCTGAAAGCAATAAATTTGACTAATTTAATTTTGTTTTGCCAACTCACAAAACAAATTGGCTCATAACTGAGCATGAAGTGTAGTTATAGACATATGGTTTAGTAAATGCAGGATTCAATTAAAGTTAGATTTAAAATGCTGCTCATCAAAATAATTGGCATTGTAAAGTTTATCAGAGAAATGTCATTGACAATGTATCTTCCTAGAAAAAATTCCAGTTTCTTGGTTCTACCCTATTTCCTTAGGTGTTTAAGTTACTATTTTGTCAGTGACATTTTTTTATATTAAGTAAAGCGATTCATAAAGAGGATAGGGATTCCAGTGCTAGGCAGTTGAATCTAGCTAAAATTATAAGTTTACTAGAGTTTGTCTTTGCCAACACCTACCTCTTTTTTTTAATTTCCAGCTTTATTAAACCATAGTTGAAAAATATTGCCATTGCTTTTGATATCTCCCTTCTTTCTCTGTATTTCATTTCCCATGAAATCCTTTAATCTACTACGTCAAAGTAACTTTCACAAAAATGATAAAAGTGAGAGGCTTGGATTAAGGTCGACCTTACCAAGTGCCTTCAAATAAGTTTCCATTCACAGTCAGACCATCTGCTACAAAATACTACAAGAGAAGAATATATATTCATAAACTTTAAATGCTTTGTGCAAGGTTTTCACTTTCATTCTATGCACAAATTGGAAATATAATCTCTCTCCCTCTCTGTATGTGTATACACATACACACACTTGTGTCTTTTTTTCTAGGCTATATGCTATTGGTGGATGTGATGGACATTCCTGCTTCAAATCAATGGAATACTTTGACCCACATACTGACAAATGGAGTATATGCGCTTCAATGTCTAAAAGACGTGGATGTGTGGGAGCTGCAACATACAATGGATTCTTATATGTTGTTGGGGGTCACAATGCCCCTGCTTCTAACCAATGCACCAGGCTTCCTAACCTTGTGGAATAGTAAAATGTTTCTATTTACTTTTGCATGTATTTATTTGTTGTTTTTCTTTTTTTCAGAAATGAGAAAAATTTTTAGATTTCCAGATAAGTGATAATCCTTTCGAGGGACTAAACCTTTATAAAATTCCACACGTACTCCTGGGCTCAAAATATTTTGAGGAAATCCTCCTTAAGTGTTTCAGATCCATCATTAAGAAATATATTAAAAGAATATGCTGTTTTGCAGAATCACAGAACTCAAGAATGGACTAATAGTTACCAAAGGGAAAGGGACTGGGGAGGATGGGAGGGAATGGAGGGATAAGGGTGGGGAAAAAGAAAGAGGGCATTACGATTAGCATGTATAGTGCGGGGGCGGGTACGGTGAGGGCTGTGCAACACAGAGAAGACAACTAGTGATTTTACAGCATCTTACTATGCAGATGGACATTGACTGGGAAGGGGTATGTGGGGGGGACTTGGTGAAAGGGGGAGCCTAGTAACCATAATGTTCTTCATGTAATTGTAGATGAATGATACCAAAAAAAAAAAGAATATGCTGCTTTGTTTGATAGTCAACTTTTACAATAATAAGACAGAAGGTAATAATGAAGAAATTTTATGGCCAGCTGTATCACTCAACCCATTCACCAGCTCAATTAAAAATACCTTTATTGTTTCAAAAATCAAATCGATCTTCAAAAGAAGAAGACTTACCACCACAAAATATACAGAAAGAATTCCCAAAGAGAGGCATTATGTTCTGAACAATGACTTTATTGTGTTAAGTATTTCATTTTCCATGGGTAACATTTTTGAATGGGGAACACTTATTTGTATGAATAAAGTGTGACATGTTTAAATTAAGTCAATCCAATGACTTTGCAGTTATACCATTCATACTCCTTTTCAAGATAGAAAAATATGCAAATATAATAATTAAATAATATTAACTAAGAACAAATGAGAAATTTACAGTCAGTAAGGTTGTCAAAATTCAAAAGACAGAGATCAGTGTGGGATGGTGTCCTCAAGGGAAATTCATGCAAGAGGTGAAATTTGTAATTTGTATGCACACAAACAAATGGAGGGAATTTCAGGGAGAGGAAAAAGCACAGTCAAAACTGTGGAAATAAAGGAGAAAGCTTTGTAGATAAGAGCAGAGCTTTTAGGTTGAAACGTCGCTTGGAAATTCAAGTAGGATAAACCTAGAGAGACCCACACTGAGACAGTGTAAGCAAACTGTGAACATCAAAACCAAAGAGACAGTCTTGAAAACAGCATGAGAAAAACAATTTGTGACTTAGAAGAAGGGGTTGGTGCAGTATGAAGAAAACCAACTGATAGAGCCTGGAGAAAAGCCAATTCTTAAGAACACTAAGAGATTATTCTTTTCAAATAATGAATTGCACCAATCAAGGGAAGTCTAAGTTCCAATCCCAAGACTACTATTTACAAGTTATGTGAACTTGATCCTGTTACTTTATATCTCTAAACATCAGTTTCTTTATGTGAAAAATGGGAATGATTGTAATATCAACCTCCTTGGGAACAAGATAATCAATGTTACTGTACTTAGTACATTTCCTGGCACCCATAAAGTACTCAGTAGAAGTTAGTTCATGATAGTGTTTCTGTTTGTATTATTTTTGTGAACAATATTGTTGTTACTACTATCATTATCCCCTTATTAGCATTTTCCTTCAAGAAACCTTGAGAAAATGGCTAGTGCTAAAGTTAATTTTCAGAAAGTTAGGACTTTCATACAAATATAAAATTTACACGTGTCAAGGATTTTATGTGATTATTAATGAAGCAAGCCCATAAGATGCTAAAACCAATTCAAAGAGTCTTTGAAGAAAAGGTATATAGATAATTTAGGAATGCTGAAAAAACTTGTTAATAGATGCAAATACAGTTAGTATCCTATAGGGAGTAAAATGTAGTCTTTGAGCATCATCATTTCTACATGGTGGAAATTAATTCTGTGTCAGGCAAAATTCATTTGTATTGTTACATACAAGAATCACAAGAAAATGCAGTTTTCTACACATCAACCTCTACATCTACAGAGTTGTAAAATACCTTTGTCCGTAGAAAGTCAATCAATGGTGCATCTTCTGTGGAATCAGATAATCCTCATTTCCATGTCTTAGAAAATTTTTATTTTCTTTTTCATTTTTTAAATTAAGGTATCTTTGATACACAATCTTCTGAAGGTTTCACATTAGCAACATTGTGGTTTCAACATTCACCTATATTATCAAGTCCCCCACACTCCCCATTGCAATTACTGTTAGACAATATTTCTAAGACCATTTTTAACTAAAAAATTGTTGGCCTCCTGAGTACCTTCAGAGTCTCATCCAATTATTTAAGATAATCATATAAATTAAAGGTTTCTAAATCTATCACATAAATTTATGTTGCTTGGCTCAAGATTCCTATTTCTATAATGTTGCTGAGAAAATTGAGGCAAATAAGTCTAGCAGATTATCCCTAATTATTTTTCTAAGTGAAAGAAAAAGTACAGGACTATTTCCCTTTGCTACAGCCTCCATTTTATTTCCACTAGAATTCAGATACTTTTATCCAAAGTAAGGAGAGACCGAAAGGCAAAAAAGAAACAAAAAGGGAGAGGCTTAATGCTATTTTAATTTGAAAGTGATATACTGGCTAATTTTTTTTAATAATTTATTTATTTATTTTTATTTTTTTGAAGAACATTATGTTTACTAGGCTCTCCCCTACCCCAAGTCTTCCCCACAAACCCCATTACAGTCACTGTCCATCAGCATAGTAAAATGTTGTAGAATCACTACTTGTCTTCTCTGTGTTGCAAAGCCCTCCCCTTTCTCCCACCCCCCATATTATACATGCTAATCATAATACCCCCTTTCTTCTTTCCCACCCTTATCCCTCCCTACCCTCCCATTCTCCCCAGTCTCTTTACCTTTGGTAACTGTTAGTCTATTCTTGGGTTCTGTGATTCTGCTGCTTTTTGTTCCTTCAGTTTTTCTTTTGTTCTTATACTCCACAGATGAGTGAAATCATTTGGTATTTGTTTTTCTCTGCTTGGCTTATTTCACTGAGCATAATACCCTCTAGCTCCTCAATTCATCATACAGTGAACAAACTAAAAGCTCAGCTCACAGTTTTTATCTGAGGAGGAAAGAAGTAAACTACACACACATCGCTCCAACTTTTCTGGGAGCTACCCAGAGGACTGGTTTAAATTTAGCCTGTATCACAGTGCTGAAGTGGTCCAGCATAACCCAGCTGACTGGGGGTTAATAAGAATGGAGAAAACAGTTTAACCAAGCACTCAATAAGTCACCATGGCCACTCTCTCAGCTAAGTGCAGAGCAAGCAGGCAAAAAACCCATAACCCAGCTTCTAGAAAAGGAAAAAGTTGGACAAAACACCCAACAATCCAACATTTCTGGGAGATGTCTGTGGAACTTCCTTTAGTCTCACTTGTCATGGAGTACTGATGGGATCTGGCATACTCCAGATGTCTGGAGGCTGCTAAGAACAAAGAGAGCAAGCTAATTGGTAAGGGTTCTCTCCTGTATGGGGCCAGTTCATGTAGAGTATGAAAGTTGGCTGTTTTGTCTAATGTGCAGGCAACAACAAACTCGAGGAAGATGAAGAAACAGGGAAATATGTTCCAAACAAAGGAACAAGACAAATCCTCAATCCCCATAGGCTTAACCTAATTAAATGAAGACATCTGATTTATCTGACAGGGTATTGAAAATAATAGTAAAAAAATGCTCACTAAAGTTAGAAGAACAATGCATGAACAGAGCAAGAATTTTAGCAAACAGACAGAAAAATTTTAAAGTGCCAAACAAATCACGAAGCTGAAGAATACAATAACTGTATTGAAAAATTCATTAGAGGGGTTCAACAACACAGTAGATAAAGCAGAAGAAAGGATGAGTGAATTGTTAGACAAGTAATTGGAAGTTACACAGAAGAGCAAAAAAAAAAAAAAGAATGAAAGAGTGAGGGAAGCTAAACAAATCAATAGGACTAATATAAACATTATGGCTATCTCAGAAAGAGAAAAGACAGAAAAAGGACTAGAAATAACATTCAAAGAAATAATGACAAGTGAGATTTATATGTTATTATGTTTGGCTGGATCAACATTTAAAAATCAGTGTAATCCAGTATATCAACAGAGTAAAAAAGAGAAATGACATGATTACATCAATAGATGTAGAAAAAGCATTTGACAAAATCTACCAACAATTCATGATAAAAATACTCAGTAAACTAAGTATATAGAGTGACTTCTTCAACTTCATAAAGAGTATCTACAGAATACCTACAGTTGGCATAATACTTACTGGTGAGAAACTTGAAGATTTTCTTCTAAGATCAGGAACAAGGCAGTATGACTCCTCACACTATTGTTTTCAACATCGCACAGGAAGATCTTGTCAATCAATAGGGAAAAAAAGGAAATAAAAATTATACATATTTGGAATGAAGAAATAAATCTTTGTTGGCAGGTGACTTGATAGTCTATCTAGAAAATTTTACAGAATTGTAAAAATGCACTGAAAATAATAAGTGATTACACCAAGAGTGCAGGAAACAAGATTAATATACAAAACATGTGTCTTGCCAATGGGTTTCAGCCCCGGGTAAGTTCACTATGGATTCAGTGTGACCAAAGAAATGACAGTAAAATGTTCTTGGGGTGAAAAGGTTATACCCAACTTTATTTCCACACTGGCAGGTCAATCACTAAAATCCTGTTTACTCAGAGCGAGTCTGCATGCAGCAAGCCAGTCTCTGCCTCTGGGCCTCTCTACCCACACAGCTGTCCTCTGGGCCTCTGTCTTCAGTGCTGCCACCACTCTAGCCTCTGCTCTTCTGCAGCCTTGCAGTCAAGCCACTGTGTCACCCAGACCACTGGGCGGAGCTCTTTGTATAGAGTCAATGGCAACATATTGTTCACACTTGTGTAGTGAGCTAGCCAACTAGGGCCAGATGAGAATCCTGGCTGCAGGAACTTTCATTTTATCCACAACATACAAGAACTATTGTGTTCAGAGGTTCACTAGGGAAGATTGCCCACTGGGGTGTCACTGGCTCTTTAGCACAATTCTAGTTTCACTTTTGTGAAAAGAAAGTACTTCTGGGAAAAGACATCTGTGGGTGACTAATCTCAACAATATACTTATATAACAGCAATTTTACAAGTAGAATTTGAAATTAAAACAAAAAAACATTTACATTAACACCCTTCAAAAATAATAGGTGTAAATCTAACAAAGCATGTACCAGACCTATACAAGGAGAGCTACAAATCTGAGGTAAGAGATCAAAGAAGTAACTAATTAACTCACCAAACAAATAAGATCCAATGGTATACTGTTTATAAGAGACCCACTTTATATTTAAGGACACACATAAGCTGAAGGTGAAGGAATAGAAAAGATATTCCACTCAAATGGAAAGTAAATGAGAATAAATGTGTATATATATATATATATATATATATATATATATATATATATATATATATATATAAGCAGAGACACATAAGCATAAATCATCAAAAAATCCAGTGCCTATATGTTTTGCTGATAGATTTCAGCCCCAGGCAAGTTCGCTATGGATTCAGTGTGACCAAAGAAATCAACAGCAAAACGTTCTTGGGGTGAAAGGGTTTATTACCTGGCTTGTTCTGTAAGAATAGAAATCAGTTAGCATAAGAGTAGCCATCTTAGGGTCTAGAAGCCATTTTATTTAGGAAGAAAAAAAACTGGGACTGGGTAAGGCTTTGAAAAACAAGCTAATCATGAACACCGGGTGGTGGGCAGCTGTGACCCTTGGTCAGCTAAATCATACATACCAAGCTTACCGTGCGGAACCGCCCTAACAATGGAGGAGTAGAGGAGTGGTCTTATCTTGCCCTTGCTTAACCCCAGGATGTATGTCTTGTAAGAATAACGTGTAGCTGTGGAAAATTACTATGAGTTAAGTGTTTTGAAAATGCTATATAAACCCTTGGCTTTGAGTGCTCGGGGTCCTTGTTGAAACCCGCTGTGTCAGGCAGACACTTGGACCCCAGCTAGCTGGAACAATAAACCTCTTGCTTGTTGCATCCATCTGCCATGGCCTTTGTCTCCTCACTGGGGGGGAAGCGCAGACTGGAATAAGGCCAGTAGGTCTTACAGTTTCAGGAAGAGAGGACTATTGAAGCAATGCCATTTACAGTTGTCTAAAGAAAGATCTAATCTATGAATATTTTTAAAGAGAAAACAATGTTCTTCACTAGAATATCTCAAAGGAGACGCATATAAGGTGGGAATGATGTTTCTCTTTGAAACACTACCTTTAGCTTTACAATGAGGTGTTTTGATTTTGATCTCTATCTTTTCGACTCCTGTTTCAAATCTTTGACTTGCAGTAAAACAGGAAATACAATAAACAAAAGCTGAATAATTAGTTTCCTATTAATCTAATTAAGTTGGATGGCTTTATTGCTATTTGTATATATGCTGTATGTGAATACTGAAGCCATACACAGTGTTCTGGGTCCTTTTTTCAGAAAGTGATGTTGTTACCAAACCCAACGTAGAGCTGCTGATGAGGTAATGGCAGAAGTAGAAACACTGAAGTGACTGCACCCACCAGTGACCTCAGAATGCTCTGTTTAAAGTTGCACATGTGTTAACAATCCTCTAGGCCCATGTTTGGCACTCTCTGAGCATAATGTCACTGTTTTGCTTGCTACTTATATTTTTCATATTTCTAAGTCATTTATATAGAATCACATGAATCTGATTACATGTTTACTTCAGATGTTTAAAATATTCAGGGCCTATCATTGTAGAATAGGAACACAAGCAGTGTTTTTCTGAAGGTTACTATATGAAAGAATTGAAAGATAAATTTAATTCATACATGGCATATAACATAATAATAGATTATTTTAGTTCTCAAAGCTGGATTAATTGGAACCTAAAAGAACAAACTATATTTTTTAGACTGAATTGAATGTTTCTGCGATTTTTTTTCCCTTTCATAGTCCTTATGAATTTGACACCTAGATATCTAGGTAAGGCAACGTGTCAGGATCCAGTCAGTCAGTAGGAACTTCAGAAGAGCAAATGAAATGAGCCTCAGAAAGCAAAGAGCCAGCAACACAGGCAGAGGGATGAGGAGGAAGCAGGAAGAGATTTATGAAACAACAAGGCATGGAGTCAAATGTCTGAACATGTACTGAGGAGGAACCAATGGAAAAGAATGTCACAATAAAACCATTATATATTATTTCATTTCATATTAAAAATTACATTAATTCCAATAACCCATAGAGCAAATGAAGCACCTAGAACACAGCAAAAAAACATGTGTGTCCTACTTCCCATAGTCTAGTGATAAGATGGTTATTGTTTCCAGTTCCCAAAGAAAGTTATAAAATATCTCACTGTACATGTATTTTTTGGAAATTTTACTTTTCCATTTTTTACCATGCATCAAATATTTCAGGACCCACAACTGGACAACAGGGAACTACGAAGGAGCTAGCATTTTACTGGTCTTCAGATGGGGAAAGTATCAAAATTAAAGTATCACTATCTATTATGTTAGGATCATATAGTTTTTTAATATTCCCATAAAAGTGGGAATTTTAATTTCATCCTCCCTCATTTGACTGGGTTAAAAGCTAAGAGTTTAAATAATTATCAAAATAACATGTATTTTTTTTCTAATAAGCTTAGTGATTTTATTCACTTCTATCTCTCCCCTGGATTGGTACATTATCCCCTTTCCAATTATTTTGCAAAAATCAAATGAGCTGACATTTAAAGAAGTAGACAAGAAAACTTTTATCTTCTTTCCATTAAATTATTGGCAAGCTTTACTTAATTAACCTATTCATTGTTAATTCATGGACCTATTACTATTTGTTTTTACTAAATGGAATGCCAAAATATCAGTATATTTTAATTCATATTAACTATTATAATTTTCCTGTCAAACTTCATTAATTTGTACTTTGCTAATTCAGAATTTGTAATACTTCAAACAGATAGTATACTGATACTGTTTAAAACAATTTAGCAAGCCAATCAATCAAAAACAAAGGTTAATACCAATTAAAGAGAAGATACAGTTTTAAAGTATACTAGAAACAGTCATCTGTAATCCAAAAGTATTACCCTAGTAAGCACAGAGAAGAACAGTTCAGTTTTCATATAATCATTATAAATAATTCTTGACTAGACATTGAATTTATATTCTTACTAGGCCATATACATTTTAAATGATTTTATTTTACTCCTAATCACTTAGGGAAAGAATCCAAATCCCATTACTATAATGTCCTATCATCTAAGACTAATTAGGGAAAAGAAATCAAATTTGAATGAACAAGCTTTTCTAATACAGGAAAAGCATTATGAAGTTAATGTTCTAATCTATGGAATGATTTCTGTACACCAAACACCAAATGATGGGAAGATGGCACATACTCAATATTTGTAGAAACTGATATACTAAATGCTGATTCATTTGAATCAGCAAATATTTATTAAGACCTTGTTATACACAAGGCATTGTGCTGGTATATCATGCACCATAACATGTGTATGACCTATCACCTTCTATAGGTCACATAGTCAGATTCTCAAGAAATGTTCTCAGTCTCTTCTTGTCCTTTGTTTCTACATATACCAAAACAAATTATGAACCAAAAGAGAACACTATGGCCTCAAGTAACCACTACCTTACTCCTCTACACATGTATTCTGTATGCCTCAAACTTGCCATAATTCGTTTTCATCACTGAATTTCACTTAAATTAACTTTTGAATATGGAGAAGAAATTCAAGAGGAATAAGATTATATAAATTTAAGCACAGAGGGAAAAAAGATGGTGGCATGAGAAGTGAGGCAGAAATCACCTCCCAAAACCACATATAATACAAAACTACAGCAAATACAACTAATCCTAAAAGTGTGACCAGAAAGAAGATGGCAGCAGCCAGCATCCACCTGGGAAAAGAGATGATCTCATGGAAAAAGGTAAAGTAACAAAGCCCGGATCTGGCGTAACCTGTGCCCATTCCCCACCCCAGCTCACTGGCGGGAGAAAAAGAAACAGAACAGGCAGAGAGTAGAAGCCCAGGACTGCTAAATACTCAGCCCTGGAGATCTACTCCATGATCAAAAACCCACATTGAATGGTACTCTGGAGATTAGAGGAGTTGGAAAGCAAAGACAGGAGGAATACTCAGAGAGACTGAAATTCCAGCTGCTAGTGGAGAACCATTTCCCATAACTGGCTGCTCTGGGATAAAAGAAAGGCAAGCACACTGACAGACTTTGCAACAGCAAGAGGGCTGCTAAGGAGCAAGAATTACACAAGAGCTTGCTGTTCAGAAGAAGGAGCAGGTGGACAATATTGTCCCAGCACACTCAGCCCAGCAGGTTAGGAACTTTTAGGAGCTTCAGGCGCTCCATTCCCCTGGCTGGCAACACAGCCCTGAGGCTCCCCATCATGATACACAGCCTGCCACTCCTTCTTCCCAGCCTGGCACCTGTGCACAAACCTGTTGCCTCTGCCATTGTGCCAGGCCATCCAGACGGTAGCCCCATCTATGGCAGTCACAGGCGTGTATCCCAGAGGCTGCTCCATGCACATGAGGCTCACTGGTGGTGACAGTAAAGACAGGCACTATGGTGGAGAAGCAGGAAAGAGCTCTCTCCTCCCAGGAGACATGGGTACCGATAGCCTGCAACCCACCCCATCACTCCAGGTTCTGGGCAGCTCCAAAGAATAAAGGTTTTGGGCACTAGAGGGTGTCACCTACATAAACCTAATATTCTGCATTATCCAGCAGAGTTATGAAAAGGCAGAAGAACCTTGTTCAATCCAAAATCCCTCAAACACCAGAAAGAGGACTCAGTGAAACTGAAATCACCAATCTTCCTCATAAAGATTTCAACATAAAAATTATCAACATGCTAATGGAGCTGCAGAAAAATATTCAAGATTTCAGGGTCAAATTCAAGAAAAAGAAACTTTGAAAAATATCATATCTGAAATGAAACATACAATGGAGGGATTAAAAAGCAGACTAGAAGAGGTAGAGGAGACAGTAAATGGAACAGAAATTAATGAACAGGAATACAAAAAAGCTGAGGCAGAGAGAGAAAAAAGGATTTCTAGGAATGAAAGAATAGTAAGATAACTCTGTGAACAATCCAAATGGAGCAATAATCATATTATAGGGGTACCAGAAGAAGTAGAGAGACAGAAAAGGATAGAAAGTGTTTTGAGGAAATAATTGGTGAAAACTTCCCCAATCTGCAGAAGGAAATAGTGTCTCAGGCCATCGAAGTGCACAGATCTCCCAACACAAGGGACCTAAGGAGGAAGACAACAACAAGGCATATGATAATTAAAATGGCAAAGATCAAGGACAATGACAGAGTATTAAAAGCATCCAGAGAGATAAAAAAGATTACCTAGAAAGGAAAGACCCATCCAGCTATGATCAGACTTCTCAGAAGAAACCTTATAGGCCAGAAGGGAGTGGCATGATATATTTAATGCAATGAAACAGAAGGACCTTGAACCAAGTATGTTCTCTAGCAAGATTATTATTGAAATTTGAAGGAGGGATTAAACAATTTCCAGATAAGCAAAAGTTGAGAGAATTTACCTCCAGCAAACCGTATCTCCAGTGTATTTTAAAGGGACTTCTGTAGATGGAACTGCTCCTAAGGCTAAATAGCTGTCACTGGAAACAATAAAATCACAGTAAAGAAAGTAGACCAATTCATTACTAACCAAATGCAAAATTAAATCAGCTACCCACAAAGTCAATCAAGGGGTACACAAAGAGTACAGAATATGACACCTAACATATAAGGAGTGGAGGAGAAAGAAAAAGAAGGGAGTAAAAAAGAGTCTTTAGATTGTGTTTATTATAACGTAAAAAGCAAGTTAAGTTAGACTGTTAGATAGGAAAGAAGCTGCCCTTGAACTTTTGGTAACCATGAATCCAAATCCTGCAATGTCATTAAGTAATATCTACTGATAATCACCCAAAATGTAAATGGATTGACTGCACTAATCAAAAGACACAGAGTTACAGAATGGATAAAAACAAGACCCATCTATATGCTGTCTACTAGAGACTCACTTCAAACCCAAAAACATACACAGACTTAAAGTGAAGGGATGGAAAAAGATATTTCATGCAAACAGTAGGGCAAAAAAATCAGGAGTTGCAGACTTTGAAACACAGAAAGTAATGATAAAAAGATGGAATTCATATAATGATAAAGGGGTCAGTCCAAAAAAGAGGATATAACCATTATAAATATCTATGCACCCAACATAGGAGCACCCAAATATGTGCAACCATTACTAACAGAATTAAAGGGGGACATAGAATGCAATCTTTTTAGGAGAATTCAACACACCACTCACTCCAAAGGACAGACCAACCAGTCAAAAGAAAAGTAAGGAGACAGAGGAACTGAAGAAAACATTAGAACACATGGACCTAACAGACATCTACAGAGCAGTCCACTGAAAAGGAAAAGGGTACACATTCTTCTCAAGTGCACATGGAACATATTTTAGAATAGATCACATACTATGCCACAAAAAGAGCCTCTGTAAATTAAAAGAGATTGAAATTGTACTAAACAATTTATCAGACCACAAAGGTATGAAACTAGAAATAAATTGTGTGAGGAAAACAAAAAGGCCGAGAAACATGGAGGCTTAACAACATGCTCCTAAATAATCAATGGATCAATGACCAAATAAAAACAGAGATCAAGCAATATATGGAGAAAAATGCAAACAAGTCAATGTCCCAACTTCTGTGGAACACAGTAAAGGCAGTTCTAAGAGTAAAATATATAGCAATAGAGGTCTATCTCAAGAAAGAAGAACAATCTTAAATGACCAGTCTATACTCACAATTAGTGGAACTAGAAAAAGAAGAACAAATGTGGTCCTAAGTCAATAGAAGGAGGGACATAATAAAGATCAGAGAAGAAATAAATAAAAATGAGAAGAATAAAACAATAGAATGAATTAATGAAACCAAGAGCTCATTCTTTGAGAAAATAAACAAAATAGATAGACCCCTATCCAGACATATCAACAAAAAAAGAGTCTACCTACACACATAAACAGAATCAGAAATGAGAATGGAAAAATCACTACAGACACCAAAGAAATACAAAGAATTATGAGACAATACTGTGAAAAATTATATGCTAACAAACTGGATGATGTAGAAGAAATGGACACCTTTCTAGAAAAATATAACCTTCCCAGACTGAACCAGAAGCAACAGAATATCTGCACAAACCAATTACCAGCAATTAAATTGAATTGGTAATCAAAAAACTAGCCAAGAACGAAAACCCCAGGCTAGATGGATTCACCGCTGAATTTTATCAGACATTTAGTGAAGACCTAATACCAATCTTCCTTAAAGTTTTCTAAAAAGTAGAAGAGGAGGGAATACTACTAGACTCATTCTATGAAGTCAGCATCACTCTAATAACCAAAACAAGGCAAACACACCACAAAATAAGAAAATTACAGACCAATATACTTGATCAACATAGATGCAAAAATGCTCAACAAAATATTAGTAATCCGAATTCAAAAATACATTAAAACCATCATCCATTATGATCAAATAGGATTTATTCCAGGTTTGCAAGGATGGTACAACATTCGAAAATCCACATCAACAAAAAGGACAAAAATCACGTGATCATCACCATAGATGCTGAAAAAGCATTTGACAAAATTCAACATTCATTCATGATAAAAATTCTCAACAAAATTGGTATAGAGGGCAACAACCTCAACATAATAAAGGCCATATATGACAAACCCACAGCCAACATCGAGGCTGTAGGGTATATGCTCCCTGACTTTAAGCTCTATTACAGAGCCACAGTAATCAAGACAATTGGTACTGACACAAGAATACCCGTAGATCAAAGGAATAGAAGAGAGAGTCCAGATATAATCCCACATATATATGGCCAATTAATATACGATAAAGTAGCCATGGATATACAATGGAGAAATGATAGCCTCTTCAACAACTGGTGTTGGCCAAACTGGACAGCTACATGTACGAGAATGAAACTGGAATACTGTCTAACTCCATACACAAAAGTAAACTCAAAATGGATAAAACACCTGAATGTAAGTCATGAAACCATAAAACTCTTAGAAGGAAACATAGGCAAAAATCTCCTGCATATAAACACAAGTAACTTTTTCATGAACACATCTCCTTGGGCAAAGGAAACAAAAGCAAAAATGAACAAGTGGAACTGTATCAAACTAAAAAGCTTCTTTACAGCAAAAGACACCATCAGCAGAACAAAAAGGCATCCTACAGTATGGGTGAACATATTCATAAATGACATATGCAATAAGGGGTTAACATCCAAAATATATAAAGAGCTCACACACCTCAACACCCAAAAAGCAAATAATCAGATTAAAAAATGGGCAGAGGATCTGAACAGACACTTCTCCAAAGAAGAAATAACGATGGCCAACAGGTACATAAAAAGATGCTCAACATCACTAATCATCTTGTAAATGTAGATTAAAATCAAAATGAGATATCCCCTCACACCAGTTAAGATGGACAACATCCAAAGGTAAGCAACAACAAATGCTGGTGAGGATGTGGGGAAAAAGGAACCTTCCTACACTGTTGGTGGGAAATTAAATTAGTTCAACCATTGTGGAAAGCAGTATGGAGGTTCCTCAAAAAACTAAAAATAGAAATATCATTTGACCCAGGAATTCCACTCCTAGGCATTTACCCTAAGAACGCAGCAGCACAGTTTGAAAAAGACATATGCACCCCTATGTTTATCGCAGCAGTATTTACATAGGCAAGAAATGGAAGCAACCTAAGTGTCCCTCAGTAGATGAATGAATAAAGAAGATGTGGTGCATATACATAATGGAATATTATTCAGCCATAGGAGGAAAACAAATCCTACCATTTGAAACAACATGTATGGAGCAAGAAGGTATTTTGCTCAGTGAAATAATCCAGGCAGAGAAAGACAAGCACCAAATGATATCACTCTTTGTGGCGTATAACAAAGCAAAAACTGAAGGAACAAAACAGCAGCATATTCACAGAACCTAAGAATGGACTACTGGTTATCAAAGGGAAAGGTAATGGGGAGCTAGAAGGGGATTATGGGGTATTACTATTAGCACATGTAATATTGGGGGGGCCACTGGGAAGGCAGTATAGCACATAGAAGACAAGTAGTGACTCTATAGCATCTTACTATGCTGATGGACAGTGACTGTAATGGGGTATGTGGTGGGGACTTGAAAATAGGGGTGAGTGTAGTAATCACAATGTTGCTCATGTGAAACCTTCATAACATTGCATATCAATGATACCTTAATTAAAAAAAAGATAAAAAAGACAATAAAACAAAAAAAAGTTAAGCCCAAAATTGTTATGGCAACCTTGAAGAGGTTTTATACCAGAAAGGTCTGTGTTAACACCAGTGCTACTTAGAAATATAATACACAGACTTGAGCAAATCTTGATTACATTATTGGACCTATTAATAGGTGAAAAGCAGGTATAGAATTTCAATTCCTTATGTTAAGACAAACTTTATGTTCTGGAATGAATTCTAGCTATCAATGAATTCAGCATCAATTATAATTATAGTTAACACTGAATCATCACTTATTTTGTGACAGGTACTTTTCAAAGTAGTCTAGGTACAGTAACTCATTTAATCCTCTCAAGAATTCTATTCTTATACTAATTTAATTAGTAAGGAAACAGGCTGTGCAGAGTTGTTAAGTAAACTGCTGATCATAAAAGCTGCTAAACAACACAATGAAAATTTGAATCCAGGCAGTCTTCCTCTAGAGAGGCAGAGTCTTAACCATTAAACGAAACGAAACCATTTCTCTTTCTAGAGTATCCAGTCTCATTTGTCACTTTCCTGATTAATTTTGGAGATTAAATGCAGACTAATAGTGACAACAATTACATTAAATTTTCTCAGGATCCGGATAACTATAACAGCTGGTATATGTCAAATTGTTTAGGCATCCCAGAAGTTGGAAGATTGCCCAAGAGACACTATGTGATTTAAATTTTCTTACATATAAATTGAAAGTGATAACTGCAGAAACCTAGAGGGAAGCAAATCTTCCAAAGTCCCAGTGGGCTCTGCTCTGCCTCCCCACAGCCACATTTTAACTCATACTCTGTGAAGGAACTGGTTGTATTTGTACTGAATTTGGAGGTAACTACTCCCTTAACTCTTGCATAATTTAATTTCTAAACATCTTTGAGACACATTAAAATAATTTCTTTATGGGAGGCTATTTAGTTTCTTGCTAACAACAATCTTCTATAAAGAGTATAGGAATTCATTCATCAATTTAACAAATATTTATTGAATGCCTACTCAAAAAGGAAGGAATACACAGTGGGTCTTCCCCCATCCATGCTTTCATTAAATGAATTGTCCTGTGTAACTAAAATGAGAAAATAAAGCAAAATCCATAATTTTATTACTAACCAGCAATTTTAGTTTCACCACATTACAGTTTATATAGCAATATTTTAAAAAGAAAACACTTTATATTTAATATAATAAGTTTGTATTATTATATTTCAATTAGGTATTATTCCCCAGCAATCTGATTGGTTATTATTTCCATCACTTTTTCTCATTTCCAATATAGCAAAAACAGAAGTGAGTATAAAATGACACTATATTAGCCAGTGCCACTCATTTTTCATTTGCAAATTATTACTCATATGCCCAAGACATGTAAGGGCTGAAGAATATGTCTGATCCACCCTCATGAAAAATGGAATATTCCTCTCCTGCAGTAAGTACCATCTAATGAGGAGGCCAAAGAGAGGAGATGAGGAAGGAAAATGAGTGATAGAATTTTACTGGCCCCCTAGAACAGAGACAGATCTAAAATGATGACAATGGGAGGTTAGTTCTCCTCTATTCCTCCTGAAGTATATGTGGTACATGTTTATGGTTAAAGAATAAAGGGCCAATATTGGGTTTAATTTCTGTACTGAAGATTGAGAGACTGATTTTATTCTTGTTTGGTGTAAGAACAATCACAATCTGTATGTAAATGAAGTATCATTAACTTACAATTACATGAGCAATATTATGTTTACTAGACTCCCCCCATCATACAGTAGCAACATTTCCCAAAGCAATCTACAGATTCAATACCATCCCTAACAAAATCACTACAGCTATTTTTTCATAGAAATGGAAAACCTGACATTAAAGTGCATACCTAATAGTTACAGCACTAACTAGCCAAAACAATCTTGTAAAAGAAAAATAAAGTTCACAGACTCATAATCGTGTTTTCAAATCTTACTACAAAGCTACAGAAATTATGGCAGTGTGGTACTTGCATAAGGAGAGACACATAAACCAGTAGAATAGAACTGAGAGTTGAAAAAAGAAATCTGGCAGAGCCAGGATGGCAACGTGAGTAGAGCAGTGGAAATCTCCTCCCAAAAACACATAGAGCTATGAAACTATAACAAAGAAAACTCTTCCTAAAATAGAGACCAGAGGACACAGGACAACATCCAGACCACATCCACACCTGCAAGAACCCAGCGCCTTGCGAAGGGGGTAAGATACCAGCCCCGGCCCGGCAGGATCTGAGCGCCCCTCCCCCCGGCTCCCGGTGGGTGGAAAGAAACTGGAGTGGTTTTTTTTTTGGCGAGTGCTTTTTGGAACCCTTAAAGGGACAGGGACCCCATTGCTAGGGAGGCAGGGCGGTGGGACCGATGAGCGGGTGCCTGGGACCAGCGCCTGAGGACAAAGAATATTGCACGTTTTTCCCTATGGGACCGGTGGGCAGGTGACTGAGACCGGCGCCTGAGGACGGAGGAAATCGGGCGTTTTTCCCCTTTTTTTTTCTCTTTTTGGCGAGCACTTTTTGGAAGCCTTAAAGGAACAGGGACCCCGGTGCTAGGGAGGCAGAGCAGCAGGACCGGTGAGCGGGTGCCTGGAACCGGAACCTGAGGACAAAGAATATCGCGCGTTTTTCCCTGCGGGACCGGTGGGAGGGTGCCTGAGACCAGCGCCTGAGGACGGAGGAAATCGCGTGTTTTTCCCCTTTTTTTTTCTCTTTTTGGTGAGTGCTTTTTGGAAGCCTTAAAGGGACAGGGACACCGGTGCTAGGAAGGCAGGGTGGCGGGACCGGTGACTGGGTGCCTGGGACCGGCGTCCGAGGACAAAGAATATCGCGCATTTTTCCCTGCGGGATTGGAGGGTGGGTGCCTGAGACTGGCGCATGAGGACGGAGGAAATGGCGCTTTTTTCCCCTTTTTTTTTCTCTTTTTGGTGAGTGCTTTTTGGAAGCCTTCAAGGGACAGGGACCCTGGTGCTAGGGAGGCAGGGCAGCAGGACCAGTGAGCGGGTGGCTGGGACTGGTGCCTGAGTACAAAAAAAATCGCATGTTTTTTCCTTTTTTTTTTTTTTTTCTGTTCCCTCTCTCATTGTTGCTGTTGTTGTATTGGTTTGGAGAGTGCTTTTTGGAAGTCTTAAAGGGGCAGGACAGGTCACTTAGACCAGAGGCAGGGAATCTGGGGATCTCTGGACACCCTAACCCCCTGGGCAACAGGGAGCACAGAGGCCCCTTACGGAGATAAATAGCCTCCCAGCCGCTCCCCCTCCAACGGGGGTCCACCACGTTGGAGGAGCAGCCCCAGCCAGGCCACGCCCACAGCAACAGTGGAGATAAACTCCATAGCAAACGGGCAGGTAGCAGAAGGCCTGTCTGCGCACATCTGACAAGCATAAGGAGCTAGAGGTCGCTATTCTCCCAGGAGAGGAAGGCCACAAACCAAAAAGAAGGGAAGCTCTTCCAGCGGTCACTCATACCAGCTCTGCAAACTATCTCTATCACCATGAAAAGGCAAAACTACAGGCAGACAAAGATCACAGAGACAACACCTGAGAAGGAGACAGACCTAACCAGTCCTACTGAAAAAATATTCAAAATAAAAGTCATGAACATGCTGACAGAGATGTAGAGAAAAATGCAAGAGCAATGGGATGAGATGCAGAGAAAAATGCAAGAGCAATGGGATGAAGTCCAGAGGGAGATCACAGATGTCAGGAAGGAGATCACAGAAGTGAAACAATTCCTGGAAGGGTTTATAAGCAGAATGGATAAGATGCAAGAGGCCATTGAAGGAATAGAAGCCAGAGAACAGGAACGTATAGAAGCTGATATAGAGAGAGATAAAAGGATCTCCAGGAATGAAACAACACTAAGAGAACTATGTGACCAAGCCAAAAGGAATAATATTCGTATTATAGGGATACCAGAAGAAGAAGAAAGAGGAAAAGGGATAGAAACTCTCTTTGAAGAAATAATTGCTGAAAACTTCCCCAACCTGGGGGAGGAAATAAACGAACAGACAATGGAATTACACAGAACCCCCAACAGAAAGGATCCAAGGAGGACAACACCAAGACACATAGTAATTAAAATGGCAAGGATCAAGGACAAGGAAAGAGTTTTAAAGGCAGCTAGAGAGAAAAAGGTCACCTATAAAGGAAAACCCATCAGGCTAACATCAGACGTCTCGACAGAAACACTACAGGCCAGAAGAGAATGGCATGATATACTTAATGCAATGAACCAGAAGGGCCTTGAACCAAGGATACTGTATCCAGCACGACTATCATTTAAATATGATGGTGGGATTAAACAATTCCCAGACAAGCAAAAGCTGAGGGAATTTGCTTCCCACAAACCACCTCTACAGGGCATCCTACAGGAACTGCTCTAGATGGGAGCAGTCCTAAAAATTGCACAGAACAAAACACACAACATATGAAGAACAGAGGAGGAGGAATAAGAAGGGAGAGAAGAAAAGAATCTCCAGACAGTGTATATAACAGCTCAATAAGTGAGCTAAGTTAGGCAGTAAGATACTAAAGAAGCTAACCTTGAACCTTTGGTAACCACGAGTCTAAAGCCTGCAATGGCAATAAGTACATATCTCTCAATAGTCACCCTAAATGTAAATGGACTTAATGCACCAATCAAAAGACACAGAGACAGAGAATGGATAAAAAAGCAAGACCCATCTATATGCTGCTTACAGGAAACTCATCTTAAACCCAAAGACAAGCACAGACTAAAAGTCAAGGGATGGAAAAACATATTTCAGGCAAACAACAGTGAAAAGAAAGCAGGGGTTGCAGTACTAATATCAGACAAAATAGACTTCAAAACAAAGAAAGTAACAAGAGATAAAGAAGGCCACAACATAATGATAAAGGGCTCAGTCCAACAAGAGGATATAACCATTCTAAATATATATGCACCCAACACAGGAGCACCAGCATATGTGAAGCAAATACTAACAGAAATAAAGAGAGAAATAGACTGCTATGCATTCATGGTAGGAGACTTCAACACACCACTCACCCCAAAGGATAGATCCACCGGGCAGAAAATAAGTAAGGACACACAGGCACTGAACAACACACTAGAACAGATGGACCTAATAGACATCTATAGAACTCTACATCCAAAAGCAACAGGATATACATTCTTCTCAAGTGCAAATGGAACATTCTCCAGAATAGACCACATACTAGCTCACAAAAAGAGCTTCAGTAAATTCCGAAATATTGAAATTCTACCAACCAACTCTTCAGACCACAAAGGTATAAAACTAGAAATAAATCCTACAAAGAAAACCAAAAGGCTCACAAACACATGGAGGCTTAACAACATGCTTCTAAATAATCAATGGATCAATGAACAAATCAAAATAGAGATCAAGGAATATATAGAAACAAATGACAACAACACTAAGCCCCAACTTCTGTGGGATGCAGTGAAAGCAGTCTTAAGAGGAAAGTATTTAGCAATCCAGGCACACTTGAAGAAGGAAGAACAATTCCAATTGAATAGTCTAACATCACAATTATCAAAACTTGAAAAAGAAGAACAAATGAGCCCTAAAGTCAGCATAAGGAGGGACATAATAAAGATCAGAGAAGAAATAAACAACATTGAGAAGAATAAAACAATAGCAAAAATCAACGAAACCAAGAGCTGGTTCTTTGAGAAAATATACAAAATAGATAAGCCTCTAGCCCAACTTATTAAGAGAAAAAGAGAATCAACACAAATCAGAAATGAGAATGGAAAAATCACGACAGACTCCACAGAAATACAAAGAATTATTAGAGAGTACAATGAAAACCTATATGCCAACAAGCTGGAACACCTAGAAGAAATGGACAACTTCCTAGAAAAATACAACCTCCCAAGACTGACCAAGGAAGAAACACAAAAGTCAAACAAACCAATTACGAGCAAAGAAATTGAAACGGTAATCAAAAAACTACCCAAGAACAAAACCCCGGGGCAAGATGGATTTACCTCGGAATTTTATCAGACACACAGAGAAGACATAATACCCATTCTCCTTAAAGTGTTCCAAAAAATAGAAGAAGAAGGAATACTCCCAAACTCATTCTATGAAGCCAACAGCACCCTAATACCAAAACCAGGCAAAGACCCCACCAAAAAAGAAAATTACAGACCAATATCCCTGATGAATGCAGATGCAAAAATACTCAATAAAATATTAGCAAACAGAATTCAACAGCATATCGAATGGATCATACACCATGACCAAGTGGGATTCATCCCAGGGATGCAAGGATGGTACAACATTCGAAAATCCATCAACATCATCCACCACATCAACAAAAAGAAAGACAAAAACCACATGATCATTTCCATAGATGCTGAAAAAGCATTTGACAAAATTCAAACCCACAGCCAGCATTATACTGAACAGCGAGAAGCTGAAAGCATTTCCTCTGAGATCGGGAACAAGACAGGGATGCCCACTCTCCCCACTGTTATTTAACACAGTACTGGAGGTCCTAGCCACGGCAATCAGACAAAACAAAGAAATACAAGGAATCCAGATTGGTAAAGAAGAAGTTAAACTGTCACTACTTGGAGATGATATGATACTGTACATAAAAAACCCAAAAGGCTCCACTCCAAAACTACTAGAACTGATATCGAAAACAGCAAAGTTGCAGGATACAAAATTAACACACAGAAATCTGTAGCTTTCCTATACACTAACAATGAATCAATAGAAAGAGAAATCAGGAAAATAATTCCATTCACCATTGCATCAAAAAGAATAAAATACCTAGGAATAAACCTAACCAAAGAAGTGAAAGAATTATACTCTGAAACTACAAGTCACTTTTAAGAGAAATTAAAGGGGACACTAATAAATGGAAACTCATCCCTGCTCATGACTAGGAAGAATTAATATCGTCAAAATGGCCATCCTGCCCAAAACAATATACAGATTTGATGCAATCCCTCTCCAATTACCAGCAACATTCTTCAATGAATTGGAACAAATAATTCAAAAATTCATATGGAAACACCAAAGACCCCGAATAGCCAAAGCAATCCTGAAAAAGAAGAATAAAGTAGGGGGGATCTCACTCCCCAACTTCAAGCTCTACTACAAAGCCATAGTAATCAAGACAATTTGGTACTGGCACAAGAACAGAGCCACAGACCAGTGGCACAGATTAGAGACTCCAGAAATTAACCCAAACATATATGGTCAATTAATATTTGATAAAGGAGCCATGGACATACAATGGCAAAATGACAGCCTCTTCAACAGATGGTGCTGGCAAAACTGGACAGCTACATGTAGGAGAATGAAACTGGACCATTGTCTAACCCCATATTCAAAGGTAAACTCAAAATGGATCAAAGACCTGAATGTAAGTCATGAAACCATTAAACTCTTGGAAAAAAACATAGGCAAAAACCTCTTAGACATAAACATGAGTGACCTCTTCTTGAACATATCTCCCCGGGCAAGGAAAACAACAGCAAAAATGAGCAAGTGGGACTACATTAAGCTGAAAAGCTTCTGTACAGCGAAAGACACCATCAATAGAACAAAAAGGAACCCTACAGTATGGGAGAATATATTTGAAAACGACAGATCCGATAAAGGCTTGACGTCCAGAATATATAAAGAGCTCACACGCCTCAACAAACAAAAACAAATAACCCAATTAAAAAATGGGCAGAGGAACTGAACAGACAGTTCTCTAAAAAAGAAATACAGATGGCCAACAGACACATGAAAAGATGCTCCACATCGCTAATTATCAGAGAAATGCAAATTAAAACTACAATGAGGTATCACCTCACACCAGTAAGGATAGCTGCCATCCAAAAGACAAACAACAACAAATGCTGGCGAGGCTGTGGAGAAAGGGGAACCCTCCTACACTGCTGGTGGGAATGTAAATTAGTTCAACCAGTGTGGATAGCAGTATGGAGGTTCATCAAAATGCTCAAAACAGACCTACCATTTGACCCAGGAATTCCACTCCTAGGAATTTACCCTAAGAATGCAGCAATCAAGTTTGAGAAAGACAGATGCACCCCTATGTTTATCACAGCACTATTTACAATAGCCAAGAATTGGAAGCAACCTAAATGTCCATCAGTAGATGAATGGATAAAGAAGATGTGGTACATATACACAATGGAATACTACTCAGCCATAAGAAGTGGAAAAATCCAACCATTTGCAGCAACATGGATGGAGCTGGAGAGTATTATGCTCAGTGAAATATGCCAAGTGGAGAAAGAGAAATACCAAATGATTTCACTCATCTGAGGAGTATAAGAACAAAGGAAAAACTGAAGGAACAAAACAGCAGCGGAATTACAGAACCCAAAAATGGACTAACAGGTACCAAAGGGAAAGGAACTGGGGATAATGGGTGGGCAGGGAGGGATAAGGGGAGGGGGAGAAAAAGGGGGGTATTAAGATTAGCATGCATGGGGGGAGGGAGAAAGGGGAGGGTGGGCTGCACAACACAGAGAGGACAAGTAGTGATTCTACAACATTTTGCTAAGCTGATGAACAGCAACTGTAATGTGGCTGTTAGGGGGGACCTGATATAGAGGAGAGCATAGTAAACATAGTATTCTTCATGTAAGTGTATATTAAAGATTAAAAAAAAAGAAAGAAAGAAAGAAAAGGGGGATTACTCCTTGATAGGATAAAACTATTGGTAAATCAAAGATCAACGCATGCTTTAAATATCCTTAATGTTGATCACTTAAAGGGTGTCAGATGATCAGCTATGGAGGTACTCTTTTCTGATAATATTCCTTTCTCTTAATAATAAAAAAAAAAAAGCAGTTACTGCGTGCTGACCTCCAATGAGTTCTGCACAGTGGTATAGAGGGCATGTCAAAGTGTGGGCAAAGGGTCTGTTTGTTTCTATGCAGAAGATCAAGGCCTAGCTTGGATACCCAGAAAATGAACTAAGATACGATATGAGGAGGAGCTTCCAGCATCAGCACTCTCTGGGGGACTTGTGCCAGGGGATGATCAGCAAACAGCCTCCACAGGGATCTGGGCGATGCTGCGGTTGTGGCTGCATCCACCCCACTGTTTCCTGGACTTGCCATTGGAATGAGGAGGGAGATGTCTAGGCTGGCATGTGCATACAGTGAGACAACGAATTTGACCGGATCTGTACTGTTGGAACTCAACCAGGAGTTGGGAGGGGTGCAAGTTGTAGCGCTCCAAAATCTTATGACTATAGACTATCTACGGTTAAAAGAACATATGGGATGTGAACAGATCCCAGAAATGGGCTGCTTTAATTTGTCTGATTTCTCTCAGACTGTTCAAGTACAGTTGGACAATATCCATCATATCATAGACAAATTTTCACAAATGCCTAGGGTGCCTAAATGGTTTTCTTGGCTTCACTGGAGATGGATGGTAATTATAGATTTGCTTTGTTTATGTCACCGTATTCTTATTATGTTAATATGTGTTTGCAAATTCGTTAGTAGTTTAAAACCTATACATACTTAAGGTACTCTACAAGAAGATATGTCAAAGAAATAATCAATCCTCCCATGTTTTCTTCCATATGCTACCTCTATAGCTTTTCTTCTTTCTTCCTAATTACAACCCTTAAATAGAATTCGTGCCCCATATCAAATTTACCGAGTATCATAATTCCTCCAGGTGGTAAAGATACCTCGAGACAAGTGCTGGGCATAGAAGCCACAGGGCATAAATCTGCAAAGAAATAAAAAGCTAACCTTTTCAAAGAATATGGCTTCTCTCTCACTTACCAACTTTACATTTCCCTGTATGGCCCCGGAAGATGACTGGTTAGCCAGAGACGGGTAAGATTCCTCAAGGGAGGAACAACCTAAGACAGGCACAGTCGCAGGGGGACCATCAGGTGAGAAATTGGGGATCAACAGAGGTGAGGCTCAGAACCTCACCCCCCCTGCTTTGAGAAAAATCTTCTGCATCCGTGGATGTTTTGCTGCCCTTGTCTAGCTTGGATTAATACTTAGTCCATAGGCACACACCTGATCATCTACATTTGCCCTCTTACAGCACTAAACTATGTTTTCTACTTTTATCTTGCATCTACCTACCACTTCAGCATTTTATTAAAAATAAAAAAAATAATAATAAAGGGAGAAATGTGGAATCAACATATAAATCAAGTATAAAAATCAAACGAATATTCATATTTGACCTGATTGTTTATAGTTCATAGTGCGTGATCAAAACCGAAAATTTCTGTGATGAATGCCCTTATACTGTTCACCATGTAAGAATTTATTCACTATGTAAGAATTCATTCACCATGTAAGAACTTGTTCGTTATGCTTCAGAAGATTGGAGACTGACGAGAATTAGGCTTGAGATGGATTAATGATTGTACATTGAGCATTGCCCCCCCTATACAGAATTTTATTGTTGTTAACAACCATTTGATCAATAAATATGAGAGATGCCCTCTCAAGAAAAAAAAAAAGAGATCTATATGGCTATAGTCAATTTATTTTTAAGAAAGGTGCCAAAACCAATGGGGGAAGAATAGTCTTGTCAACAAATGATGCTGGGAAAAATGAATATCTACATGCAAAAGAATGAATTAGGATTCTTACCTAAAACTATGTACAAAAAGAAAAAAGAAACCTCAAAATGAATCAAAGATTTTAAATGTAAGAGCTAAAACTATAAAACTCTTAGAAGAAAACATAGGGTAAATCTTCATTACCTTGGATTTCATAATAGTTTCTTAGATATGATACCAAAAGTAGAAGTAATGAAAGAAAAAATTAATAAATTGGACGTCCTCCAATTAATACATTGGACTAAACATTTTGTGTTCCAAAGGACAATATGAAGAAAATAAAAAGACAATCCATAAAATAGAATATTTCAAACTATGTACCTGATATGGGACTTGTATCTATAGCATATAAAGAACATTAACAATTAAACACCAAAGTACACACAACACAGTTCATACGAAGCAAAGGATCTGAACAGATAGTTGTCTAGTGAATACATACAAATGGAAAACAAGCACACAAAAAGATGGTCAACATCATTAGCCTTTAGGTAAATGCTGACCAAAAACACAGTTAGATACCATTTTGTGCCTATGACAGCTAGAGTTAAAAAAAAAAAAAAAAGTAAAAGGAATGTAAGCTGTCAATGAGGTAGAGAAATCGGAATCCTCACACACTTCTAGTATGAATGTGAAAATGGTGCAGGCACTGGAAAACTGAGAGCTCCTTGTGGCACATATTCTGCAACCTTAGAACTCATTTCTCTTGGAAATATATTCTACTTGCCATATATTACATTTCTGTGAGCTTCAAGGGCTAAGCTGTAGTTATTGAATAAATTTGTAATCAACTATTGTGCATTTTTATACTTTCATAATGTTTGGCTTAGAGACAGGGGGCAGGTAGGTGCACTAGCTAAAGAACAAAAGTTGCTAGTACTCACAGCAAAAAAAGACTATTAGCTAAGGAATAACTTAAATTTCTGTAATTCTGTTTCCAAGAATAACAGTTTTAAAGTGAAGATTTGTGGTTCTTGGTAAAGAAAAATGTACTTGAGTTACCTGTTTTGCATTGCATACCAGAGAGCCAGGTCCTGGAAAAGCTTTCACATAACACCCAGTTCAAAATAAGGCATAAAATATGAATCAAAGAGCCATTTAGAGCACATACAGAAATGAAATTCACAAATTGTCTACTTGTGCTTCCCCTTCTCAGGTATAAATTGCAATTTGATTATTAGACACACATAGTCACTCATTTAACAAAACAAGTACATAACATATTCAAGTCTCTATGGAAAATGTTTGAAGGCTATCTCTTTTTCTCCTACAATACAAGGTTGTTGCTTTTCAATAAGGTAATACACAGGCCCATGTATACATACAAATAGACATGAGAAAATATACCTTCAATGTTTCTATGTTAAAAGTTCTGTATTTCTCATTTTTATTCTAATTTTTTTCCAGAAAGGATTGTGGTGGTGGGAAATGTTAAAACATATACTAAAGAACCAGTGCAATCAGACTTAAAATCATAAAAGATCTCAAAACAGGCAATGAAACAACTGAACATAAGAGAGCAAAGTAGCCAGTAACTGATGTAAATGAGTTACTATTACTGTACACTAAAAGATATTCTGAGCTTGCTGAAGCCAAATCAAAGGAAAACGTGTTCTGTCATATAATTTTCTAAAAAAAATAGAGGCATACAAGTTCATTGAGAGAAACAGGCTTTTTCTTGGCATAAAGGTAGAAGAACCTGTTTGCTGACTCATTAAATGATGAACACTTCGTTACTCAACGTACAATATCTTGGACCAAGACACAGAAAGTTTCACAAACCAATTTTTCTCTTAACACCTTTTTATAAAAACAGAAGGCATTAAATTAAACTGTAAATTCAATAAAGGCATTTGAGTTACCACATCATAAAATTCAGGACTGCGGCTTTTGGATGAACTAACATAATACAGAGACAAAATTTACAAAACCCAGTGAATGAAAAATTAGCATGTACCCGGTACCAGTGGTTTTCAAACACCAATCAGATCTATTCAGTGGAGCTACTACATCAGTATCACTTGGTAAACTTTTCAAAAAATATCCATCCCTGGGCCACATCCCCGGAGATTCTGATTCAGTATGCCTAGTGCAAAGCCCAGGAATCCTTTTTTCTAAGAAAAAAAAAAAAAATGATCCTTGGGTAATTTTAACACACTACTCTATATTGTCTATCTCAAATATCACTGGTTTCAGTTAAACTTGTTAAATAGTAGATGATACTACATGATTGAATTCTCTGATAAAGTACAATTCAACAAATACTCACTGAGCACCTTCTATGTAACAAGCACTGGGATACGTAGGGGAACAAGACAGGCAGATTTCAGCACTCATACAGCTTGTATTCTGGAGTGAAGGAGGTTAGATACACAAGTAAACAAATCAATGAACAAGATAGTTTCAACAGTGACTAGTGCTGTGAAGAAAATAGATCAAGGTTAATGTCACATAGAGAATTAATGGACAGATGGGAACCGATTAGCTGATGGAGGGAAGATAAGTACCTGAATGAAGTATATGTAGTACATGTTTATGGTTAAAGAATAAAGACCCAGTATTGTGTTTAATTTCTGTAGTGAAGATTGAGAGACTGATTTTATTCTTCTTTGGTGTGAGAACAATCACAATCTGTATGTAAATGAAATACAGAAACAATTGTAAGTATTGTAAAAATGTTGGCTCAATGAAGAACCTTCAAAGTACCTGATAATTTTAAGACATACTTGGCTGAGACCCCACGGTACTAAGTCATAAAAACACTTAAGCCCTAAAAATTGTAAAGGAAAGTCCTAAAAAAAATCTCATTTCCTTATTCATGGATATAACATGGTAAGCTAAAAACCACCTATTTATAGTGTAGTTCAGTGTGTACATTTAAATTCACCTTAACCCTTTTATGGAATGAGGCAAGATATAAATATATTCATGAATAAATAAATTCAAATTTGTGGCAAGCACAAAACTAAGATTGAATAATGTGTGTGTGTGTGTGTGTGCGTGTGTGTGTGTGTGATGGATGGCATCAGCTGGAGAGGTTGATATAGAGGTGGGGGCAGAATATAGGTGAAAGCAGACCTATTGGACTCTCTATTGGTTAAGTTGCATTTGCTGTTTTAGGTCTAATTATAGGTACCATCCTCTAAATGAGGAATATTGAAATTGGAGTATATCTAGAAGAGAATGTCTAAGTCAGAAGTCTGGAAAAACCGGTGATATAAGAAGGAATGGTAGAAGGAAGTAAGACACATATAGTGTGTTCTATAACTTCAGAAAAGGAAGAGATCATTGTGGGCTGCACTAGTCAGGGAAAGGGAATGCGTTAGGTGAAAGGTAGAGTCTAATCTTGTACTGAGAATAGAATTTGAAAAAGAAGTGTGTATTGGGGAGAGCTAAAGATATAGAGTCAGCAAATTTTAGATTTTACTTCTACTAAACTGAACTTAAAGGGCTGAAAAGCAAATACAATAGCTGAGTCCGTATAAGCTACTGAAAACACTTGATCCAAGAAATACTGAAACGGAGACATTTCATCTTAACCAAGGACTATGGGTTAAATGGTGTTCCTTGATGCAGTATTTGGAATTTGAGGTAAAAAGTGAAAACTGAAATGGAACATCTGATGTGTACCTGTATTTTAAATTGCTAACTAACAAGGGACAAAGGGAAAAATGATTAATGCAGTTAATTTTAAATAAAATATATTTAAAGGAAAATAAACTATAATTGATTATATATGAGGAGTCTAACCCATTATAAAATTATTTTCTTAGATGTGTTTCTCAGGTAACCTAAAACTACAGCTCTTGTGACATGGCCATCATCTGTCATGAAATCATAGTTAATAGAGTCTCTTCTAGTTAATATAATATATAACATTGATCTATATTACATGGTGATAACATTCAGGACCTCTTAAGAAGCAAACCTTTCTGTGTGGAGTCTTTCTTTCTCTCTCCATATAAAATATATATATATATAATCTCCACACCAAATATGTTGACACAAATTAGTACAACACTACAGTGTGAAATGAAAACTCATATATTAAAAAATGTATGTTTTTGCTAAGAAAAAATCAAAATAGTGTAGTTCATGAGAAAACAATGATAATTGGTATTTAACTATGGTATTGATTGTGTCCTCATAGGAAATGAAAGCTTTTTAAACTTATCTCTTATTTAGGGCACTTGAGATTTTGAAATAATGTTATAAAGTTATACACGAGGCACTTTCAGCTATGATGCAATACAGATAGGTGAAGGCTAAAACGCTAAAACGAATGGCAGGGTGCTAAAACATCAAATATATTTAACATTTCTTTTTTTCAGCTTTACTGAGGTAGAACTGACCAAACAGTTGGATATATACAGTGCACATCATGATGATAGATGAGCACACACATTGTGAAAGGATTCTGCTATCTAATTAATTAACACATCCATGCCTCCCACATTAGTTAATTAATTAATTTTGGTGAGAACATTTAAGTTCTACTGTTAACAAATTCCAATTATACAATACAGTGTTATCAACTATAGTCCCAATGTTAAATTACATCTTTAGACCATATTTACCTTATAGCTGAAAGTTTGTACCCTTTCACCAGCCTCTCCCTGTTACCCCCACACCTTAGCCTTTGTCAACCACTTTTCTACCCTGTCTCTATTCCTTTATTTCAAACAGTATACTGAAACTTTAGCTATTTTCAGACAATAGCTTCATGCCTTACTCCATTTTATAACTGCCTTCCTCATTTAGGTAATATCTATATATTAACTCCTTTTTTACACCTTTTTTTCTAGCTATGTTGAGAAATAACTGACAAATGACATTGTGTAAGTTTAAGGTGTTCATTGTGACTTCATACATACATATACTGCAAAATAAATACACAATAGGGTTAGTTAACACATCCATCACCTCACATAATTAACACTCATTTTTGTGATAAGATCATTTAAGATCTACTTTCATATCAGCTTTCCAGTATATGATAGAATTATTAACCATAGCACCATGCTGTACATTAGATTCCCAGAAGTTAGTCATCTTATAACTTGAAATCCTCTGACCAACATCTAACCATTCCTCGACCCCAACCCCACCCCAGCCCCTGGTAACCACCAATTTACCAATCTACTCTTTATTTCTCTGAGTTTGGCTTTCTTAGATTCGACATTTGAGATCATACAGTATATGTCTTTCTCAGGCTGACTTATTCCACTTAGTTTAATGTTTTCAAGGTTCATTGATGATGTTACAAATAGCAGGTCTTCTTTTTCTATGATTGAATAATATTCAATTGTGTGTGTGCATATGTGTACATATATGTATACATATATACATTTAGACACTGTATAAACTATACATACATATATATACACACACACACATACACACATATACATATAACATTACCTTTATTCATTCATCAATGGACATTTTGGTTATTTCTGTGCATTGACAAATGTGAATAATGCTGCAGTGAGCATGGGAATGTGTATATCTCTTTGAGGTACTGATTTCATCTCCTCAGCATATATGCCAAAGAGGGATTGCTAAATCATATGATAGCTCTGCTTTTACTTTATTGAGGAAGCTCCAAACTGATTTCCATATGATCTGCACCATTTTACACTCCCATAAACAGTGCACAAGATTCCCTTTTCTGAATATTGTCAATAACACTTGACAGCTCTTATATTTTTTATAATAGGGATTCTGGCAAGCATGAGATGATAGCTCATTGGGGTTTTGATTAGCTTTTCCCTGATGATTAGTGATACTGAACATCTTTTCATGTACCTGCTGGCTATTAGTATGTCTTTGGAAAAATGTCTATACAATTACCCTGCTCATTTAAAAAATCAGATTATCATTATTATTTTGCCATTAAGAATTATGAGTTCTTTATACATTTTGGATATTAACCTCCTATCAGGTAAATGATCTGCAAATAGTGTCTCATATTCTGAAGGCCATCTTTTCATTTTGTTGATTGTTTACATTTGCTGTTTACTATATCTTTGTTTATGTAAATAGATATTTTTCAATTGAAGTACAGCTGATGCACAGTATTATATTAGTTTCAGGTGTACAACATAGTAGTTCAATATGCATACACATTATGAAATGTTCACCACAGTAAGTGTAGCTACCATATGTAACCACACAGTTATTACAATAATATTGACTATATTCCTTATGCTGTGACATTTATTTTATAACTGTAAGTTTATATCTCTTAACACCCTTCATCTATTTTGCCCATCCTTCCATCCCCCATCCCTCTTCCCTTTGACAGCCACCATTTTATTTTCTGTATTTATGAGTCTGTTTCTATTTTTACATTTTTCTTTTCTTTTTTGTTTTTTTTTTTTAGAATCCACATACAGGCGCAATCATATGGCATTTGTCTTTCTCTGTCTGACTTCACTTTGCGTAATATTTCCCTTAGCATAATACATTTTAGGTCCCTCCAAGTTGTCACAAATGGGAAAGTTTCATTCTTCCTTATGATTGAGTAATATTCCATTGTATCTATAAACCACATTTTCTTTATCTATTCACGTATCAATGGATACTTAGGTTGCTTCTTGACTATTACAAATAACGCTGCAGTAAACAGCAGGGGTGCATACATCTTTGTAAATTAGTGCTTTTCTTTTCTTCAGATAAATATCCAGATGTGTAATTACTGGATCATACAGTCTATTTTTAATTTTTAGGGAAACTTCCATAGTGATTTCCAAAATGGCTGCATTAATTTACATTCCTACTAATAGAACATGAGGGTTCTCTTTTCTCCAAATCCTCATGGACACTTGGTTGGTATTTTTTTGATACTAGCCATTTGACTGAAGTGAAGTGATATCTCATTATAGTTTTGATTTGCATTTCCATGATGATTAGTTATATTGAGCATATTTTCATGTCTGTTGGCCATCTGGATATCTGAAAAATTTCTGTTCAGATTTTCTGTCCATTTTTAATTCAATTATTTATTCTTTTGGTGTTGAGTTGTATGAGTTGCTTATATATCCTGGATATTAACCCCTTATTTGATATAACATTCACACGTATCTTCTCCCACTCAGTGGGTTGCCCTTTTGTTTTGTTAATGGTTCCTTCTCTGTGCAAAAGAGCATTTTAGTTTGATGTAGTCCCGATTGTTTATTTGTGCTTCTGTTGCCTTTGCTTGAGGAGACAGATAGAAGAAAGTATTGCCAAGACTGATGTCAAAGAATTTACTGCCCATTATTTTCTTTTAGGAATTTTATGATTTCATGCCTTACATATAGGTCTTTAATCCATTCTGAGTTTATTGTTTATGGTGTAAGAAAGTGGTCCCATTTCATTTTTTTACATGAAGCTGTCCAGTTTTCCTAACACCACTTATTGTACAGATAATCTTGCCCCTATTGTATATTCTTGCTTACTTGTCATTAATTAGCCATATAAGCGTGGGTTTATTTCTGGGCTTTCTGTTCTGTTCCCTTGATTTACATGTCTGTTTTTGTGCCAGTACCATATTATTTTGATTACTATTATTTTGTAGTATAGTTTGAAATCTGGGACTGTAATACCTCCAGCTTTGTTCTTTTTTTTCAAGATTGCTTTAGTTTTTCAGTCTTTTGTGGTTCTATACAAATTTAAAGGTTATTTGTTCTAGCTCTATGAAAAATACTATTGGTATTTTGATAGGGATTGCACTGAATACTTAGATTGCTTTGGGCAGTACAGACTTTCTAACAATATTAATTCTTCCAATTTATGAGCATGGAATATCTTTCCATTTATTTCTGTCATCTGCAGTTTCTTTTATCAGTGTCTTACAGGTTTCAATAACAGGTCTTTTGACTCCCCTTTGGTTAAATTTATTCCTAGGTGTTTCATTTGTTTTGATGCCATTGTAAATGGGATTATTTTCTTAATTTCTCTTTCTGGTAGTTTGTTATTAGTGCATAGAATTTTTCATAACCCTTTGTGTTTTTGTGGTGCTGGTGGTAATTTCACTTTAATTTCTGATTTCATTTGTGAACTCTTTTCTTCTTATGAGTCTGGCTAATGATTTATCATTTGTTTATCTTCAGAGAATTGGCTTTTAGTTTCACTCATCTTTTTAATATTTTTTACTCTCTGTTTCATTTATTTCTGCTCTTATCTTGAGTATTTCCTTCCCTTTACTATCTTTGAACTTGGTTTCCTCTTTTTCTAGTTCCTTTATGTGGAAGGTTAGATTGGATGATGTTTTCCTTGTTTCATAATGTAGGCTTGTATCATTATAAATATCCTTGTTAAAACTGCTTTTGCTACATCCTAAAAATTCCGAACCATGTGTTTCCATTTTCATTTGTCTCAAGGTGTTTTTTAATTTCCTCTTTGATTTCCTCATTGACCCATTGTTTTTTAGTAGCGTGATGTGTAGCCTCTCCATGCTGGTGGTTTTTTCAGTTTTTTGCTTGTAATTAATTTCTTGTTTCATAATTTCCCTATCAGGAAAGATACTTGATATTATTCCAATCTTTACTGAGACTTATTTAGTGGCTTATAATATGATCTGTCTTGGATAATGCTCCACGTACATTTGAAAAGAATGTGTATTCTGTTGTTTTGACATGGAATGTTCTGTGCATATCTATTAAGTCCTTTTGGCCTAATGTGTCATTGTAATGCTCCTGTTTCCTTATTGATTTTCTGTTTGGATTATCTACTCTTTGATGTAACTGGGGTATTAAAGTCCCCTACTAGTATTATATTATTGTCTATTTCTCCCTTTATATATGTCAGTTAGTATTTGCTTTATAAATTTAGGTGCTCCCATGCTGAATGTATAGATATTTACAATTGTTATATCCTCTTGTTGGATTGAATCTGTGTCTCTTGTTACAATCTTTGTTTTGAAGCCTATTTCATCTGATAGAAATATTGCTTTCCCAGCTTTTTTTCTTTTCATTACCACTTGCATGGAGTACCTTTTTCTATCCCTCCCCTTTCAGTCTGTATGGGATTTTTAGGTCTGAAGTGAATTTCTTTCAGGCAGCATATAGATAGGTCTTATTTTTTTTATCCATTCAGTCACCCTGTGTCTTTTGATTGAAGCACTTAATAATTTTATATTTAAGGTAATTATTGAAAGGTATGTACTTATTGTCATTTTGTTCACTGATTTCTGGCTGTTTTTGTACTGCTTCCCTGTTCCTTTCTTCTTTTGCACTCACCCCTTGTGATTTGATTACTGTCTTTAGTATTGTGCTTGGATTACTTTCTCTTTACATTCTGTCTCTCTATTACAAGTTTTGGCTTGTGGTTACCATGAGGATCATGTACAACATTTATGTATATAGCAGTCTATTTTAATTTCATGGTCTTAAGTTTGGACACATACTAAAAGTGTTACATTTTTACACACCCCTTCACATTTATATATATGATGTCATATTATACATCTCTTTATTTTGTATATCTCTTTACTAGTTATTATAAATATATTAATGAAGTTACATAACAATTACTAATGTATGATTATACTACTTTTTTCTTTTGACCTTCATATTGTAAGTGACCAATTTACTATCTATACTATATGTTTGTTTTTATCAGTGTAATTTTTCCCTTTTACTATTTTGTCACTTCTAGCTATGTATGGCCTTTTCTTTTCTGCTCAAAGAAGTCACTTTAACATTTCTTGTAAGGCCAGTTGAGTGGTGATGGACTTCTTTAACTTTTGGTTGCTTGGGAAACTCTAACTCTCCTTCAATTCTGAATGACAACCTTGCTGGGTAGAGTATTCTTGGTTGTAGGCTATTTTCATTTAGCACTGTGGATTATATCACGCTATTCCTTTCTTGCCTGAAAAGTTTCTATGGATAAAAACAGCTTATAGCCTATGGGGCTTCCCTTGTACATTGGTTTCTCTTGCTTCTGCTAATAATCTCTGTTTATCTTTAGTTTTTGATATTTTAATTATTTAGTGTCTTGGTGTAAACCCACTTGAAATCTTCTTGTTTGGAGCTCTCTGTGTTTACTGGACCTGGATGTCTGTTTCCTTCCCCAGGTTAAGGAAGTTTTCTGGTATTATTTCTTAAAACACATTTTCCACACTTTTCTTTCTCTTCCCTTTCTGGGACTCTTATAATGTGAATGTTCGGACTTCTGATGTACCAATCTATCCTGATCTTTAAGAATTCTTGTCTTTTTGTGCTGTTCAAGCTTTAATGATTTGAGTATCTTGTCTTACAGATTGCTGATCCACTCTTCTTATCCTCTAATCTGCTATTACTTCCAGTGTATTTTTCATTTCATTTATTGTATTTTTCATCTCTAATTGGTTCTTTTTAATATTTTCTATCTCCTTGTTAAAGTTCTCACTGAGTTCATCCACTCTTCTCTCAAGTCTGGTGAGGATATTTATGACCATTACTTTTAACTCTTTATGAAGTGGATTGCTTGTCTTCATTTAGTTTAGTTCTTTTCCTGACATTTATCTTTCTATTTTGTATGGAATATATTCTTCTGTCAATTCATTTTATCTGACTTTCTGTGTTTGTTTCTATGCATTAGGTAGGTCAGCTATAACTCATGGTCTTGAATACAGTGGCCTTGTGTAGAAAGCATTCTGCACAGCTCAGTAGTGTAAACCCTCCTCATCACTAGTACCAGGCCCTCCAGTGGTGTCCCCTGTGTGGGCTGCATGTGCTCTCCCCCATTGTGACTAGGTTGTGGCTGCTGCAGGCAAGCTGATGGGCATGGGTGGCCCCTAACCTGGCTGCCTGAAATGAGCAGCCTGACTACCATGGGCACACAGATGGGTAGGGCTTGTACTCATTGTGGCTGTCCGAGGCCCAGTGGCAGTTGCTGTGGGTGTGCTAGTGGGTGGGGTTAGCCCCAGGCACAGCTGGCTGAGTGGCCTGGCCACAACTGCCATGGGTGTTTTGGTAGGCAAGGCTGGCTACCCCTTGTCCCCTGGGCAGGATTTGCTTGGAGGGGTGCCAGTTCTGGCCAGAGCTGCGTGCCCGATGTGATGGGGCAGGAGTCGCTTTGAAGGGATGCCTGACCCAAAAGAGGCTGCCAGCAGGACTTGGTGGGATGGGGGCTGCTTTGCAGGGCACCTGCCATGGCCTGTAGGTTGGGTGGGGCAAGTCCACAGGGGAATGCCAAGGTGGAATGTGTGTGGAAATCAAGGTAGATAGTGTCCAGAACTGGCTTCTACCACTGTTGGGCCAGCTAGGCTGAAGGAGGGCAAGAAACATGGTGCTCAGCAGCACTTCCATTTCTACACAGATCTCTGTCACTCTGGCACATATCCTAAATTAGTTAATAAATCTCCTTCGTATATAACCCAGTTGCCTTTCAAACTGCTGCCTCTGTGCTGGGTCTCGGAGTGAGTGATATAGGACACTGGCCCTTTAAGAGCAGAGTCGCAGTTTCCTGCAGCCCTCTGGCTCTTCCTAAGTGCTGATTTTCAAAGCTCCCTGAGGTAAGCCCTGAGGATTTTCAAACCCCAGATGTTATGGGGTATAGGTCCCCAGGTGGGGAGGGGTGCCTAATGTAGCTTGATTCCTTTGCTTCTCAGCGAGTTCCACTGTGCCTGTGGTATCTCTCCCACTTGCAGGTTGTCATGCCAGAGGTTTGGTTCCCAACTGCATCTCTGTTCCTCCCCTTCCCTTCTTCAAATGTCTTTTTCGTTATATCTTTAGCATGGAAGAGTTGTTCTGGTAGTCTTCAGGTGGTTTTCAGAGTTGCACTAATGTAGTTGCAGCCTTGGTGTTTTCGTGGGAGGAGGTAAGCTCAGGATCCTACTCTGCCATCTTTCCAAGCTCCTCAGTAAAGGCTTTCTTTTAAACAAGTGAACACTGCATTAACAGTCTTGCATAAGATTTACATGGGTCTTGATCAAGAATCCAGTTGATCTTACTTTCATAATGTGACTATAAAAAATTATTTTAGAAAAATCCTACAAAAATATGTGTAGTCATGTCTCTGCAATTTGGTTATCAGTTCATTACAACTAAGTAACTTTGGTGAAATATCTATTTGCATTACCTGTGTTTTAATACTAGCACAATGTTATGTGTCTCAGTGCAGTTTTCTAATTTTCAAAATATGGTGGTAATTTCTAAAGTTTCTTTTAGATAAAGTTTCTTTCCTGTCTTTTGGATTATATTTCCAAATATATCCCTATCTCAGGCTTAAATCAAATTAAAGTATTCTTTCATTTGCTTAAGTAGATTTCTGGAATGGGACTACTTACAAAGTAACATATGCTAGTAACTTAAACAAAAGATGGAATATGAGAAATTTTAAGAATCCATCTCGATACATCATTGATTTATTTGAATTGTGGCAAAATTAACCTAACATATGGAAAGAGAACGAGAGACCTGCAAATAAACATGATCCTTATTGAAACCAGCAAAGAGGAGCAAGGGTTACTTATGGATTAACAGAGACAATGTGACTGCCTTGAAAAAGAGGAAGTAATCTCCAAAAATAAATGTGGAAATTAGCAAGATGGATAAGGTCGGCGTATTTGGGCCATGAGGTGTTTTTCTATTACTCCTCAAATTACACTCTGCCTCCTTAAGGGGCCACCATGAGGAGTCTAGAAGCAAGACTGAAGCATTAATTGTCATTGGGCTGAAAAAGCAAATGCTGGTCATCACCAGTCACTTTAGGTATCTGGACTTTACCTTAAACAAAGAGCCAGCTTTTTCTAGTGAGGCACCTAATTATCATCCAAAAGAATTACATGTCACAAATACACACAGACACCCTTCCCTCCACACACACACATAACACAATGCATCAGTAGTTAACATACTAGGAGTATGGGTGAAGTTTTTTTTATAGTAAGGTACAGTTCTTTAAACATTTTTTCTAATTAACAAATACATTATCTATGGCTTATTGGATATACTGCTACTACAGCACTTATTGCATTCTATCTTGCATTATACCTATTGCTATGCATATTTTATGTTCTTTATTAGATGGAAAGTGACTGTAAAGCAGTTATTCTATACATTATCCTCTCAGCCAAGGTGTTTTGGATATATTATGCATTCTAAATGCTTAACAAATGAATGGATTAAGTAGTAGAGTTAGGGGGCATTTTTACTTTTATGTGATTTTGGTTTTCCAGAGATGAGAGGAATTTACAATAATATACTTTTTGGGGCTCTCTTGTCCCCTTCTGGTGTGAGCCAGGAGCTCTGTCCTCTTGTTTCCTCTCTAAATAAAAGCCTCTGCCTTGCTCTCCTAAAAATACTAATACTAATAATAATAATATACTTTCTTGACTTTCATTTACTATTTCTATCAGTAAAAACTTGAATTGAGAATTATTTTTACTTCTTTAACAGCAGTAAGAGCATCTTGACATACAAAATTGAATCTAAATAAAGTGTCAAATCAAAGCACTTCTGAAAAATGAGCAACACTCATCTAGCAGGAAGATCCAAGGCCTAAAGTATCCCAATTAAGTCTGTCAGCATAACAGACTTTTCATAGTTGTCTGTTGTAGAAAAGATTCCCTTCATTTCTCCCAAAGCACTTCTAGAAAATGGGGTGGCAAGCTATGGTTTGTGGGCCAAATACAGCCAGCCATCAGTTTTGTATGGTTTGTGAGCTATAAATGGATTTCACATTTTTAAATGGTTAACAAAATCAAAAGGACACAGGACAATTATATGAAATTCCAAATTCAATGTCAATAAATACAGTCTTCTTACTGGAACACTGTTGTTCTCATTCATTTACATGTTATCTGTGGCTGCTTTCACGTACGGTCAGAGGAGAACAGCTGCACCAGAGACTGCATAGATTGTAGAGTCCAAAATATTTACTCTCTGTTCTTTACACAAAAAGTTTACCTGCCCCTGTTCTAAAACATTCATTGCATTCATGTTCCAAAATGTGCTTGTAGAACATCCAGAAAGGAATTAGAAATATTTACTATCTTATATACTATATTTTGATATTTTTTATTTTCCCACAATCCAAATAAAACAATGATATATTAAAATGGATCCTTAAATTTCTCATATTCCATCCAGGACTTGGACTACTAAAAAATGTTATCTGTTAAACATTACTACTCCAGATACCTACTTCTGCAAATGCTGGAAGGATGTTGACCGGATTATGAAATAATGTGGAAATCTCCTCAAGTGAGAAATCAAATGAAGGAAATGGTAAAACAATAAGGACTTATACCTATTATAAAATAATTAACTGAATGACTAAACAATGGCTAGATAATTGGGAGGCAGTTTTTATTTCCCATAAGAAACTTAAGTATGCTTAATAACCTGCATTACCACAGAAGATGAATGAGGTATGATGGAAATTATTAAAAAAATATAAAATGATAATGTTGACATTTATTGAACATTTATATGTGAGGTACTATTACAATAACTTTATATTTATTGCTTCAATCTACCACATATGAAATAAGTGGACATACTTTTCCCCTTTTAAAAATGAGAGAAACTTTGTCCCCAAAGAGGTTAAATAACTCAACTGAGGTTATAACACAAATAAGTGGTAGACCTGGCCTTTCAATTATGATACTCTGACTGCACAGTACACCCTAATGTGCCTTTTTTTGTGAGTGTGGTAGGAGCATGCCCCAGGACATATACACACATTACTTGGGTTGGCTGTGGGGTGGGCCATAAATAGCTTTTTTACAGAAAACAATGGGCATTTTAGGCTGCTTGAAGGCATGCCTTGAAGATAAAATTCTTTTCTCATTTCAATTAATTATTCTCTTCAGCATATTAACCATTTCATCAGTGTGTTTTTTCATTCCTATTAGTTTCTTTATAAAACAAATGATGCCTGATATTTTGAGCAAATGAAATGCAGACTGAGGTAACCACAAAACCATAGTCTACAATAAATACATACACAAAAATAAATAAATTTTAAAAAGAGAGAAAAATCTAATTACAACACTAAAGAAAACTGTTAATAACAAGCCAAGAATATAACATGGGAAGAAAGGAACAGAGAGGAGATATAAAAGAAAACCCAGAAAATAAAAAAATGGCAAGAAGTACATATCTATCAATAATCATCTTAAATGAAAATTGACTGAATGAATCAATCAAAAGACACTGAGTGGCAGATGGATGAAGAAACAAGACCCATGTATATGCTGCCTACAAGAGATTCATTTCAGATCCAAAGACTTACACAGACTAAAAGTGAAGGGATGGAAAAAGATATTCCATGTAAATAATAGGGAGAAAAAAGCAGGAATAGCAGTACTTATATCAGACAAAACTGATTTCAAAACAAAGAAAGTAAAAAGAGACAAAGAAGGACATTGCATAATGACAAAGGGATCAGTCCAACAAGAGGATATAACCATTATAAATATCTATGCATCCAACATAAAAGCACCTGTATATGTAAAACAAATAATAAAAGAATTAAAGGGGGAAATAGATTATAACACATTCTTTCTGGAGACTTTAACACACCACTCACATCAATAGACTGATCAACCAGACAGAAAACAAGAAAAAGAAGCACTGAACAATACATTAGATCAAATGGAGTAAACAGACACATACAGAACACTCCACCCAAAAGGAGAGGATACACATTTTTCTCAAGTGTACATGGAACATTCTCCATAATAGTTCACATACTAGGCCACAAGAAGACCTCAATAAATTCAAAACAATTGAAATTGAATAAAGAAGCTTCTCAGACCACAATGGTAAGAAACAAGAAATAAATTACACAAGGAAAACAAAAACACCTACAATCACATTGAGACGAAACAACATGCTTCTAAAGAATCAGTGGATCGATGAAGAAAATAAACAGAAATCAAGGAATATATGGAGACAAATGAAAACAAAAGCACAACACCCCAAAATCTGTGGGAGGCAGCAAAGGAAGTTGGAAGAGGAAAGTACATAGCAATACAAGTTAACCTCAAGAAACAAGAACAATCACAAATAAAAAGTCTAAAATTACAATGAAAGAAACTAGAGAAAGAACAACAAATGAAGCCCAAAGTCAGTAAAATGAGGGACATAATAAAGATTAGAGCAGAAATAAATAAAATGATGAAGAAAAAACAAACAAAAAATCAATGAAACCAGCAGCTGGTTATTTGAGAAAATAAACAAAACAATAAATCCCTAGCCAGACTTTCCAAAAAAAAAAAAAGAATGTACACACATAAACAGAATCATAAATGAAGAAGGAATAATCACAACGGATACCACAGAAATACAAAAAAATATTAGAAAAATACTATGAAAAATTACATGTTAATAAATTGGACAACCTAGAAGAAATGGACAAATTCCTAGAAAAATGCAACTTTCCAAGACTGACCCAGGAAGAAACAAAAATCTGAACAGAACAATTACCAGCAATGAAATCAAACTGGTAATCAAAAAGTTGGCCAAAACCAAAACGGCAGGTCCAGATGGCTTCACTACCAAACATTTAACAAAGAGTTGATACCCGTCCTGCTTAAAGTGTTCCAGAAAATGGAAAAATGGAAGAGTGAGTACTTGCAAACTCATTCCACGCAGCCAGCATCACTCTAATACCAAAACTAGGCAAAGCCACCACAAAGAAAGAAAATTATAGACCAGTATCACTGATGAACATATATGCAAAAATCTACAACAGAATATTAGCAAACTGAATCCAAAAATACATCAAAAGGTCATCCATCATGACTAAGGGGGATTGACTTCAGGGATGCAAGGATGGTACAATATTCATAAATTAATCAACATCATACACCACATAAACAAAAAAAGATAAAAGCCACATGGTTGTATAAATAGAAGCTGAAAATGCATTTGACAAAATTCAACATCCATTCATGATAAAAACTCTCAATAAAATGGGTAAGTACCTCAACATAATAAAGACATATATGACAAACCCATAGCCAACACCATACTCAGTCGCATAAAGCTGAAAGCTTTTCCTCTAAGATCAGGAACAAGAAAAGTTTGCCTACTTTCACCACTTCTATATAGCAATAGTACTAGAGATCTTAGCCATGACAATCAGACAACACAAAGAAATAAAAGGTATCCAAACTGGTAGGGAAGAAGTTAAACTTTCACTATTTGCAGATGACATGACATTGGACATAGAAAACCCTAAAGAATCCACCAAAAAAAAATGACTAAAACTGATAACTGAATTCAGAAAAGTTGCAGAATACAAAATTAATATACAGAAAATATGTTGCATTCCTATGCACTAACAACAAACCAGCAGATAGAGAAATCAGGAAAACAACTCCATTTGCAATTGCATCAAAAAGAATAAAATGCCTAGGAATAAACCTATTCAAGGAGGTGAAAGGTATGTACTCTAAAAACTACAAGATAACGCTCGTGACAGAAACTAAAGAAGACACAGATAAATGGAAATCTATTGCATGCTCATGGATAGTAGGAATTGATATTGTCAAAATGGCCATCCTGCTCAAGGCAATTTACAAATTCAGTGCAATCCCTGTCAAAATACCATGAGCATACTTCAACAAGCTAAAACGGATAGCTCTAAAATTCATATGGAACCACATAAAACCCTGAATAGCCAAAGCTGGGGAGATTACCTATTCCCTGACTTCAAGCTCTACTACAGAGCTATAGTAATCAAAACAATTTGGTGCTGGCACAAGAACAGACCCATAGCTCAATGGAACAGTATAGAGATCCCAGGTAAAAAGCCACGCATATATGGTCAATTATTGTATGATAAATGAGCCACTATTATACAATGGGGAAATGACAGCCTCTTTAGCAACTGGTGTTGAGAAAACTGGACAACTACATATAAAAGAATGAAACTAGATTATTCTCCAACTCCATACACAAAAGTCAACTCAAAATGGATCAAAGACCTGAATGTAAATTGTGAAACCATAAAACTCTTAGAAGAAAACATAGGTAAAAATCTCTTGAATATAAGCATGAGCAATTTTTATTGCCTGGACACATCTCCTTGGGCAAAGGAAACAAAATGCAATAAAAAATGAACAAAGGGGACTACATCAAACCAAAGAGCTTCTGAACAGCAAAGGAAAACATCAGCAGAACAAAAAAGGCATCCTACAGTATGGGAGAATACATTCATAAGTGATTTATCTGATAAGGGGCTAACATCAAAATATATAAAGAACTCATATGCCTCAAGACCCCCCAAAAAACAAATAACGCAATTAAAAAATGGGCAAAGGATGTGAACAGACACTTCTCCAAAGCAGAAATACAAATATCTGACAGGCACATAAAAGATGCTCCACATCACTAATCATCAGGGAAATGCAAATAAAAACCACAGTGAGGTATCACCTCACACCAGTTAGGATGGCCAGTATCCAAAAGACAAGAAAGAACAAATGCTGGTGGGGATGCAGAGAAATAAGAACCTTCCTACACTGTTGATGGGAACACAAATTGGTACAACAGCTGTGGAGAGCATTATGGAGGTACCTCAAAAATCTAAAGATACAAATAGCATTTGACCCAGCATCTCCACTCCTAGGAATTTACCCAAAGAAAACAAAATCCTGGATTCAAAAAGATATATGCACCCCTCTGTTTATTGTCACACTATTTGCAATAGCCAAGACAGGGAAGCAACCTAAGTGACCATCAGTAGATGAATGAATAAAGAAGGTGTGGTACGTATACACAATGGAATATTATTCAGCCATAAAAAGAAAAGAAATTCTGCCATTTGCAACAACATGAGTGGATCTAGAGGGTATTATGCTCAGTGAAATATGCCAGGTGGAGAAAGACAAATACCATATGATTTCACTTATTTTTGGAGTAAAAAAGCAAAGCAAAACAGAAAGAGACTCATAGACACTGAGAAGTGACTAGTGGTTGCCAAGGGGGAGTGGTTGGGATGGGTGTGAGGAGGAGGCGGAGGTGGATAAAAGGGCACAATAATCCACAATTACAATATAAACTGATCACAGGGACTCTGGAACCATTGTGATGTTCATCTGAAACTAACATAAGATTGTATGTTAACAATACTTGAATAAAGAAAAGAAAAGAGAAGAAAGGAAAAGAAAAGAAAGGCAAAGGAATGAGGGTGGAGTATACAGACCTAGGTGAAGCTCATACTCAAAACCTCATGAATGTTCTACTGTGTCAGAATTCGGGGATTTCTGTTATATTTCACCATGGTTCTCTATCAACTACCACAAAATAAACCTCTTCCTTAAAGAAATAAAATGAGTTCAAATTTTGATTTCTCAAGGTGATCAGTATGAGTAAAATATACCAAACAGAAACTTGTAAGAAATATTTTCTCTTAGATGTCCTAACTGTAGTAATAGTCCTCCAAAAATTGTCACTCTTTTTCAAGACAATTCCGCTACCCCAACATGTTTCGCTGTGGATAGGACTGTTGCTTTTCCTCATGCTGTCTCTGTCCCGAGAGTCGTTCTTCAACCGGCCCTGAACCGGGTCCTTCTATGCTCATATCCTTCCTGCTGAAGGCAATTTCCAGTGTTGGGCGAACCTTGAGAAGGAGGGCTAAACCACCTCCAGCACAGCCTCCGGATCTGTTTCACATCAGTCTCCTTCTTGCCAGACACTGACATCGTGGCAAGAGAAAAGACAGAAGCCTTCTCTCACAGAAAGGAAACGGAGCCTTTTGTTATCTCTGCTTCCCTGCCTCTTCTGTAGAACTAACAAAACACAAGTGCTGAGAGCAGTCTGTCTTGCTTCCTCCCCTCCCCCTCTGCCCGCGGTACAAGGTGAATTCTCCTAGCTTTCTAGCTGAAGCAGAAAAGGAAAGCAGCTACCACAACACACTCCAGCTGCTAGAGCATGATCGCAGCCCTCCCGCTCGAGACTTGCAAATATCTAACCCAGCTTTTTCCTTACGGAAGTACAGTAGCTGTAGCGTAAAGGCAAGTGAACAAAATCTAAGTGTTTAATCTCACTTCCTTCTGGATTCCCTCCACTCACTCCTCCCCCTGCCAGATTCGCTTTCTGGTAGCACACTTCTAAAAATGTGCCACTTTGTCCTAGGAGAATTTGTAACAGGGCGTTCATTACGATCTATTTTGGGGTTCCTGTTATCTGGGTAGGTGTCATTGCAAGGAAACTCCTTAGAGTCAACATCTGTTTTGGACCTGTGTATTCCTCACTGTGCCTAAAACACAATGTTGGACATAGAGTAAGCAAACTGGAAATACCAGGCAGAATGAATACCATGTTATATATAACAGAGGGGAAAAACTGTTTGTGTGTTCATTTGTCCTTTTTTTTTTAGTATATATATTCTACATATAAATGAAATTGAGACAGGGACCATGGAATTAGGCAGAGTAGGGTGAGGGACTCTGGAGAAAAAGCAGAGCAAGATAATTACAGTCAGAACAATGTAACAATATGCAAAGAAGTCCCTATCAAAACTGGGTTAAGCATTATGCAAAGTCAGAGTCACACTAATTCTCTAGGGCAAAGATTCGTATACATGACTAGGAATATAGACATTCTTCAGTGAAATTGCTTAAAGCTCAAAAGGCCAGGAGAACTTGGCCTGGAATGTTTGAGTGTTCTGCATATAAAGAAAAGTATCTCAGCATAAACCATCACTTTATTGTATCAATTACATCATGACAATGTAAAATTTACCTTATCCTGCTAAAAGGCCCACTTTATTTTAATTGTAACTATGTGCTATTTTCCCTTCTCTAATCGTAATCAAGTAATCTGAAACCTAGGCAAAAGACTACTTTGGTAAGCAATCTCAACTTAAACAACCCAAGCAAACAGACAACAACCCAACCCACCTTGGGGGCAGGGCAGGTGGTCTTTCAAGTCTGCACCCCTAACCCTTTACCCTCATTCCTGAAAATCCTCAACCACACATAAAACCCTTAGACAATGAGCCAACCACGGACTCTCTTGTCCTCTCCTGGCATGAGCCAGGAGCTCTGTCCTCTCACTTTATCTCTAAATAAAAGCCTGTACCTTGCTCTCCTACCTTGAGTGTTTGTGAAGCTCATTCTTCGGCTTTGTGAACAAGAACCCCGGCATCAAAATCATACGGTATCTGTCTTTCTCTGTCTGACTTATTTCACTTAGCATTAATACCCTCTAGACCCATCCACATTGTTACAGATGGCAGGATGTCTTTTCTTTTTATGGCTGAATAATATTCTACTGTGTACATGTCCCAACTCTCCTTTATCCATTCATCTATTGATGGACACTTAGGTTGCTTCCGTATCTTGGCTATTGTAAATAATGCTGCAATAGGCATAGGGGTGCATATATCTTTTCAAATTTGTGTTTTTTTCTTTGGATAAATACCCAGAAGTGGAATTACTGGGCCATATGGGTATTCCTATTTCTATGAAAAGATGTTCAACATCATTCATCATTAGAGAAGTGCAATTGAAATCCACAATGGTGTATCAGCTCACAGCAGTCAGAATGTCAAGATCAAAAAAACAAGAAATAACAAGTGTTGGCAAGGATGCGGAACCCTCATGCACTGTTGGTGTGAATGTAAAAAGGTGCAGCCACTGGAAAACAGTTTGGAGGTTCCTTATTTTTTTCTAGTTTAAACTAAAGTCTGTTTCCTAATTTCAGAATGAAAACTTAAAAAGAGGAACATAGCATACAATGGTGGAAGAGTTCATTTTGTTTGTGTTTTTTGCATGCATATGCATGTGCGTATGTACATGTGCATGTGGTGTGCTATTTTTGAGAGGGCCTTTTACTTTGAAGGGTGTTTTTGGTCTCTTAGAAGCCTGCTTTCAATACCAGATGCCTCATAAATAATAACGAAACAACATATAATACAAGTGCAGCAGGAAAAGGCTGAACTTGAATTATCTGTAATAGTTGACAGTTACAGATGAAAAGTCAAAATTTAAATTCCTTAAGAATTTTAATGATACTCATTTTCTAAATATTATAGAAAATGAGAAAAGAGATGCTGGGAAAAACTTGAAAGAGAATTTAGAAACTTCAACCTACCAAAAAAAATCCCCCAAGTTTCTAGGTACAGAACAGTATGGTATTTCATAAATACAAAGCCTGTGGTGCAGACTTCAGATGGTGTTTGTGTGTATTTGTAAAGACACAGAAGAATAGATGTATGTATAGCATACACCAAATCATGTCCCATAGATGTTAAAACCTTCAAGCACTAAACTCTATGGCAAATAGTCAATAAGATAATTTTTTCCTATACACTATGCAAGTACAAAGATAAGCACACAGACCTTGACAAAGACACACAGGCATATATATATGCTGATAAGCACATACATATGTGACCATGCATGCACACACACACACACACACACACACACACACACACACGCACTGACTTGACATACCTAGAAATTTTACAAAGTAAATAACCTTAGTCTCTACTGGAGTCTAACAATTGAATGAACATACAAGTCAGGCTTATAAAATCAGTTATCTGTTTAGTCACATACTTAGGCTTTAAGAAATTCATTCAAAACCATGCTTATACACATATGTACAAGCACTATGTACATTCCTGTAATCATCACATAGAGAAGAAAAGCTGAGAATCATGATTGATCAGAAAAATGCAAATGAAAACTAAAAGTGAAATATTTCCTATCCAACAAATTGGCACAAATTAAAAAGCTTTAAGGCACCAAGAATTGGCTAGGATGAAATGTTATGTAATAAGAGTTACATTTAAATGATTAGTAAAGTCATTTTGCTATTTAATAAAGTTGAGGATGCACACATCCAATAACCCAGGGATTCCACTCCCTGCTATGTGACTGAGAGACACTCTCACATACATGCATGAGGAAACATGTACCAGAAATGTTCATTGCAGAATTTCTTGTAATAAAATGAAACTGAAACATAAAACAAATGCTTGCCAATATGGTAAGAGAAAAATGTTTTTATATAGTCATACAATAAAATGCTAGACAAAATGGAAAATAAACTAGAGATAAATCAGTCATTATGGAGATAAATTTAAAAATCATACCACCAAGAAGAATAACTTGCTTATTCACAATAAAGTGTGTAAGGAAGTAATAACTGGGAGGAAATTTCCTTTTGACAGCAGTGTTTGTGGTACAGAAGGATATTTGAGAGTTTGAGAGAACAAGGCTATACAGTGAGATATGAAGGTAAAATGTTAAGACTCACTACATGACTACATTAAGCAGGAGAGGTTGATATGTGTGTATACATAGACATGTGCTTTATGTACATATACATATACATAAATATACATATATGTATATACCCACACCCACAGATTTGATGAAATTCTTATCAACTCCCACAAAGATTTTTGTGGACATGCACATACTTTTAAAATTTATAAAGAAAGGCACAGTTCCTATAATAACTATTATGGTCTGAATGTTTGCATCCCCCAAAATTCATTTGTTGACACCTTGAATGCCAGTGTGATGGTATTAGGAGATGGGGCCTTTAGGAGGTAATTAGGTTTAGATGAGTTCATGAGGGTGGATCCTGCATGATAGAATTAGTGCCCTTATAAGAAGAGGAAGAGATACCTGGGTACTCTCTTCCTCCACCATGTGAATGTACAGTGAGAAGGAAGCTGTCTATGTGCCAGAAAGAAGGCTGTGCCTAGAACTTGACCATGCTGGCAACCTAATTGAGGACTTCCTAGTCTCCTGAGCAGTGATACATAAATGTCTGTTACAGAAGCCACCAAGTCTGTGTTATTTTGTAATAGCAGCCCACACAGACTAAGACAATAGCTAAAATTGTCTTGAAAAAGAATCACACTACCCAGTACCCAATAGTAAGTCCTTCTACATGGCTGCAGCAGTCCAGATTGTGTGATATTGGCAGACAGAGCTATTATCAGTAGAGAATAGAAAACCCAGAAATAGACACATGAAAATATGCTCAACTGAGTTTTGACATTTGCAGAATTAAATGAGCAAGAGATAATCCTTTCAAAACATATTGTCAGAGAAACTGGATATCCGCAGTAAAAAAATGAATCTTGACCTAAATCTCACACTTCATACATAAAGTAACTCAAAATGCACCATGGACTTATATATAAAATGTAGAACCATATAAAAGTTTTAGTAAAAGAAAACATAGGAGAAAGTCTTTGAGATCTAGTGGTAGGTACACAAAGAGCTCATAGACTTGACGCCAAAAGCATGATCCATATAAGGAAACTCTGACAAACTGGACTAGGTCAAAGTGACAAACTTTTGCTCTATGAAAGAGCCTCCTAAAAAGTTCTTAAATGAAAAGAAAAGCTACAGAGAAAATATTTGAAACCACATACCCAACAAAGGATTATAACCTAGAATATATGAAGAATTCAACACTGGAAAAAACAATTCAATTTAAAAAAGGACAAAAAGCATGAACACATTTCACCAAAATGGATATAAATGTCAAATAAATATATGAAAAAGATGTTTAGCATCATCAGCCAGTGGGAAAATGCAAATTTAAATTATAATGAGATATGACTACATATTTATCAAAATTGCTGAAATAAGAAAAGTGACAATACCAAGTCTTGGTGAGGATATGGAGAAAGATCACTCTTATGTTGCTGGTGGGAATATAAAATGGTACAGCCATTCTGGAACATATTTTGACAGTTCCTTATAAAATTAAATATGTGACCACTATATTACCCAGCAGTTTGTACTCTTGGGTATTTTTCCCAGAGAACATAAAACTTACTTTCACACAAAAACTGTACATAGATATTTAGAGCAGCTTTGTTTGTAATAGCTAAAACCTAGGAACAACCTAGACATATTTCAACAGGTGAATGGTTAAACAGGACTCTGGTATATCCATAACATAGAATGCTATTCAGCAATAAAGGTAATGAGTTATTGATATACACAATCTGGATAAATCTCGAGAGAATCGTGGTGAGTGAAAAAAGACATTCCCAAGAGTTTAAATATTGTATGATTTTATTTATATATAAAACTGGGAAAATGCAAATTTCCTTTACTGAAAGGAAAAAATTATATAAATGGAGAACACAATAGTTCTTGCTAGGGACCAGCAACAAGAGTGGAGTGGATTTGGCTATAAAAGTGTTCCATGCAGTTAAGAACAGTTCTTTTTATCTCTTCTGTATCCATGACAACATCCAACATCCTGGTTGTTACACTGTACTATACTTTTGCAAGATGGTGCCACTGGGGAAAACTGAGTAAGGGTAGACAAAATGTCTGCATTAATTATAACAGGGGCATGAAAAGATGTATATAAAAAAAAGAGAAGAGTTTAAATTATAAAATTCACCATAATGTAGAATAACTATGGAGTCATGCATACTTAGGGAAACAGGAAACACTCAGAAGACACAACTCAATAAAATAGTCATATTCATGGACTCATAGAGTAGAATAATGGTTTCAGGGGCTGGGGAAGGGGGAAATGAGGAGTTCCTAATCAATGGACATGGAGTTTTACGCAAGCAAGATGAATAAGCTCTAGAGATCTGCTATTCAACATTGTACGCTTAAAATTTTGTTAAAAAGTAGGTCTTATGTTAAGTGATCTTATCACAAAAAGTTAAACTTCAAAAAGAAAACACAACGGCACTGCAGGAATCATCTCTTTTACAAAATATCTGACTATTAAAGTGAATTAAATATATTGCTGAATGTATTTAGCGTTTTACTAGTTTGGCTCAACTGTGATGAAAGAAAATCTTGAGAGAATATTCCTCAAGTTCTGTTTAATAAAAATCATTGTCGACCAGGTATAGTTTGTACTTTTTTGTTGCTGGACTATCACCTGTCATGTTGAAAGCACAACCTGTACACAAGAGCTAGGCAGACAGCATAATTACTGGATGATGTTGGCAGAACCTAGTTGATTTTCTATTTTAATTAATAACAATGTGTACATTCTTTGAGACTTAACTCTGTGCAAGACACTTTTCTAAAAACTGTCCAAGAATTTTAGCATTCAGTTTACTAGGTAGCCCACTAATAATGATGGTAGGATAGCTCTTACTGAAACAGCTTTCCTGCAGATAATAACTGTAACTGTGGACAAAGCATTAAAAAAAAGTACTTAAAGGCTACTAGAGAGTGGCAAAAAGCAAACAGAAACTGGAGAGGAGTTTACCCTCGGAAAAAGGGAACAGCATTGAGTAAGTTTTCCTTTTTTTATGCTTTTGAGCCTGAGGACAGGACACCTTACACATATGTAGGTTAGCCACACCTTAGATATAAACCTATAGTCTTACTGCTTTCAAGAACCAGGGAATATGGTTCAGAGTAAACACAAAAGATGGATGGGAAGGGAGAAGAGCCTAATGAGAGACAAAGATGGTCCCACAAATTCTGAGTATAAACACTGCCCAAATTTCTTGCTGAATTATGCATGTGTGGTGCTGATTCTAGAACCCAGCTAAGGCTAAAAGAGCTGCACAAAGAAATAAGCTGCTTCAACTGCAAGTATGACAGATTTTAAAGTTTGACTTCAGCTGAGATAAATGACTACTAACAAATAGGAAAAAAACTGGTACTCTGTGAAAGAATATGACAATCCAGCATCCATACAGATGTGTGCTCACAATGTCCAAGATAAATTCCAAAGTACCAGACATAAGAGCACAAGGAAATGACCCATACTCAAGAGCAAGACAACCAATGGAGGTCAACCCAGACATGAAGCAGATGATTGCATTTAGCAGATAAGAATTTTAAAGAAGCTGTTATAACTATGTTCAGGAATGTAAAGAAAAGTGGGAAATAGTAGATAAATAGAAGTCATTAAGTAGAACCAAATGGAAAGTTTGAAGCTGAAAGTAATAGAATATTTAAAATTCAAAATTCCCTGGATGGGCTTAACAACAGAAAAATATAACAGAAGAAAGAGAGAATGTGAAGGCAGAAATCTAGGAAGTAGCCAATCTGAAGGACAGAGAGTAAAATGAATTTAAAAGAGCTGCACTGATTTACATGACAATATTAAAACATCTAATGTATATACAATTGAAATCTCAAAGGATAGAAGAGAGTGAGTTGGGCAAAAAAGTATTTGAAGAAATAATAGCCAAATATTTCCTCAATTTGATGAAAAATGTTAAGTTACAGACTCAAGAAGACCCACAACCCCAAGAAGAATAAATACAAGGAAACCACATTTGGGCATATTATAAGTAAATTGTTGAAAAAAGAGAAAATGGAGAGAGGAAATCCTGACCAGTAAGTTCTTATCAAAAAAAAAAAAAAAAAATGGAGGCCCAAAGACAGTGGAACATCATATTTAAAATGCTGAAAGAAGAAAAAAGTCAACATAGAAGTCTATATTTGCAGGAAACATCCTACCAGAATGAAGGCCTAATACATACATTTTCAGAAAAATAAAGAGAATCCACCACTAGTAAAACTGTACTACCAAAAAAAAGTACTAAAGGGTATCTTCAAGATAAAGGAAAATGATACCAGATAGCAGCTGTACTCTTCAGGAAGGAATGAAGAACAGTAGAAATGGCAAATGTCTCAGTCAATATAACTTTAAATACAAATTTAATATGTTTAAGTTACATATGACTTGTCAAAGCAAAAAGGAAATCTAAATGGAGGCATTAAAGGATAAAGAAGTTTTAATAAATTAGTGAAGTTATTCCATGCTAAGCAAACAGAATGTGCAATCACACTACTAAGTTGAAGATGTATTGTCATGAGGAGTACAGTGAAGAGATTAATGTGTTTGGTGGTATAACATACATAGGCAAGTCATTAAGACAAGTCTCTAACTAGTTGAATTGTAACATATATAAAATGCTGAATCACTATGTTGTACACCTAAAACTTTTATATTATGTCAACTATACTTCAGTTTTAAAAAGGCTGAATGGATCAACGTTTCACTAGAACATCTCTGGTGTGGCTCAAGGTTGTCTTCTGCTCTTTTTTGTTTAATAGTAAAGACTTGACTGGGGGCATAGATGGTCATTCACATATGCAGTGAAACTGAGAGGGTTATCAAATACATTACTTGACATACGTGATATGCAAAAATCTTTTAGCAGGCTGAAAATAAATGGCCAAATCTATAGAGATTTAATATACTTCAAATTGAACAAGTACAAAATATAGTGAGATGTTTTATAAATTTGTATGAGCATTATTTCAGGATTTTATTATCAATTTATTCTCTGAACTTCAGTGTCTTCATCTGCAAACTGAGGTGAATGGGTTAAAATATTTCAATGGCTCCTTGAAATTCTAAATTGCTATGATTCTTTCTATCAATAGTTGAATGTGACTACAAAAATAACCAATGTGATCTTAGGTAAATTAAGAAGTTTTTAACATATAGAAAAGAATGGTGCACTGAATCTACTCTGCTGGTCAGACCACACTTGGGCGCCTTTCTTCTAAGAACATGGTGAACTGAAGTTTGTACAGATGGAATGGATTAGATGGTAAAGGAAAGAGAAACTATGTTAAGTGAGATATCTTGGGATATTTTTCCTCATATTTCAAAGGCTTTCCACTGTACTTAGGATGAATTACAAAAAAATATAAAAATTAAATATGGCCTACAAAGTCCTACCTGATATGGCTCATACTGTCAAAGTCAAACCTGGAAATGTATAGCCATGGGACACCTCAACCAGTGAGGGTCCATTAAAGATTATCTTTCATAGGCATATCACTAAAGAGAGAATTTTGAAATTGACTTTAATGATGTTCAGAAAAGGGAAGAATTAGGCCCCTCCAAATGCCCTGCCTGATAAATGCTACCCTCTAGCATCACCTTGATTGACTCTACCTCCAGCTCCCTGAATTTCAGCCACATTGGCTTCAGTCCCTTAAAGAAACCAAATTATTTCCAATCTCAGAGCTTTCACAGGTTTGATTTCCGTTGCTTAGACGACTCTTGGCAATTTGTCATGGATGAATCCTATTTTTCAGGTTCCAGTTTAAAAGTCACTTCCTCAAAGAAATCTAAGATACACCATTCTAAATCAAGTCGTCTTGTTATAATCCTTTTAATTAATCATAGAACCCTTTAGTCATACTCTTTGATGTCCTTTCATAGCAGTTTATCATGAGCTATAATTACATATTTACTGGACACTCTGAGGTCAGTAACTTGTATTTATTTTTCGGTGGAGAGTTTTACACCTGGAATCCTTTGTTCATTGTTTACTAGAGCAACTTAAATGAGTTTTCCTAGAACAAAAGCCCATACACAGAAAAAAGGGCAAGAGGAGAGAATCGGAGATGTAAATTGTTTGCATGACAAATTGAGGGTTGTTCTGAATTTCTAGGCACAGTCTGAGAGAGTGGGAACAAGGTAACAGAAAAATGGAGAGAAGGAGATATAAGAAAAATGAAATTAAGTAGGCTAAGACATAGGAACCGGCTCAATAGTAGAAGAAATGGACAATGAGAAATTCCCAGCTGTGGCAATGGCCAAGGGATTTTAAGAATAGAGATCAACATTTTGGTGGAGAGTGAAAATGAAATGTTACCGAGAAAATTGCATGGTTTCCTAAAATGGTCGTTTAAAGCTTGGGTTCTAATATTTCAGTTTGGTGGACATGTGCACAATGTCAATGTAACTTCTTTAAGTTACCAAGAAAAGTTAGTGTGTGTGCCCCATATCCCTCCAAGTGAGAAGCACGGATGGAAGGAAGGGGAAGACATGCAAAGATGGGGACTCTAGATCATTCTCACTATATCACATGCACCAGACAATTTCCATGTATTATATGATAATCAGCATAATCTTTCAAAGTTGCACTGTTACCGTCATTCTAATGGCTGAAGAATCCAATTACCAACGCTAAATGAAACTGTCCAAGGCTTACTTAGTAAAATGGTGGAACTGAGATACTATCTGGCTCAAGAGTCTGGGTTCTTCCTCACATTTATCTATGGCTAGATAATTCTTCAAAATTAAATTTGATGAGACTGAGGAAGGAATGTCAAAGCACCATGGTCTTCACATGGAGAAATGGGCTGACTGATTCAAGAACCATATATATAAATTTCTAACATAATAAATTGTAGTAAGTAAAATACATAAAACATAAACAAGTGAATCATCACCTCTGGTTGCTAGATACCAAATTGAAAACTCCTTATTAATCTAAGCAATTTGTAAACTTTGTACATCCATTTTAATTCCCAAACATCAGAAAAAAAGCCTGCTCTTAAACTTCATTAATATTAATTACGGTATACACTTGCATTTCTCGGTGATAAGTTTGCTAAAACTAAAAGGCACATCAAAGCTTTCTGTTGTCATTCTTCTATTCCCCACTCACTTCCTCATAAGCACAATATTTAAATGCTTTTCCAAAACCAAACCAAAATTATAACATAGTCAAAAGCAATTTCAGGTGAAATCAAAATTCAACTGTGGTAAAGACCTAACCAACATTTCAAGCCTTTGTGAATCCTTCTACTACATGAGAAACTGCCACTTTAGAATTTTGATCTAAACTGGGTTGTTAGACTGTATCTTTTTTACCTTGAGTCAATCTGTTTGCTTTCCACATCAGTCCTTTTGAGCTATCCTGTGCTATCTTGATAGATTTCAACTAGTCTCTCAAGCTTAGGTCAACTTGTCCTCTCTTCACAAGTCTTCTATTTGTTCTGAACCACTCCCACCCCACTCCTCATCCCAACCCAACAGGCTTTTTCCCACACCTTCTCAAGTTCATGAAAATTTCATCTCATTTCACCTTTCCATTCATCATTTTTCCCCTTTACACCCCACCCCCAGACACTGTAGTAACAGAATTTTCACCTCTACATTTAACACTGCAAATGAAAATTCTTTTCAGAGGCTAAGACCCTGTAGAGCTGGAATGTTTGTATGTTTGAAAAGAACAATAGAACTCATTTATTTACACCAAGATTCTTGGACTCCAGTGGGCTTTCTACACAGGCTAATGTACCAAAGGAATGTTATATATTACTGTGGATAATTTCTTTTAAATTAACAGAAATGCTAAACATGCATAAAAAATTAAACTATGGATTCAATATGAAAACAGATCTTTTGAGAAAATGCATTTCTTTCACGTCAGAAAATGTTGTTTTAACTTCCTGCATTTCATACAAATAAGATCAGAAAACACTGACCATATCTAGGCACGTTAATTTCTGATATTTCTGTAACATTATTATAGCATGTCAACACTTTTTGTGGTGAAAGTATATTCAGAAATGCATATAATAATATAAAATACAGTATATATAGCATATATATAGGATTTGTATATATATGTGCATATATGTATGTATAAAAATTACAGTTTATATAACATTTTATACGTATAGTGTTTATATGCATATGGACATATAGGTGTGTATATGAGGATAACTGTGCATATACATATTTACATATATACAGCTGATCTTCATTTTTCATGAATTCCATATTGATCTACATCCTAAAATCTATCTGTAACCCCAAAAACCTATACTCACAGGGCCTTTGTGATCATTTGCAAACATGCACAGAACAGCAAAATATCTGAGTCACTCAATGCATGTGCATTTCCAGCTGAGGTCAGTCACAGCAGTGCTCTCTCCCTTTTTGTTGGTGTTCTTACACTGTGAATAAGTGCCCCTTTTGCAGCCTATTAACTGCCACGATGTTAGCATTTTTGTGCTTTTTATTGGTGATTTCACTGTTTAAAATGGCCCTTAAGCATAGTGCTAATTTGACTTGTTTTGTAAGCATAAGAAGGCTGTGACGGGCATTAAGGAAAAACAGTGTGTGCTTTGGATTAGCTTACTTCAGGCATGACTTGTAGGGCTATTGGCCATGAATTCAATGTTTGTGAATCGGCAATTGATATTAAATAAGGTATCTTTAAACGGAAACACACCTAAAACAAAATTATGTATTGATAAACTGATCAGGTGACCGGAGGCTCTTCAGAACTCAGCCCTAAATTTCACCAAGGAGCCATGTCTCAATATTTGCTAATTCAATGTTCACAGTGACTTTGCAGGACACAACTACTGCAGATAATGAGAACTGACTCCAAGTACATGTGTATGTGTGTGTCCTACAAAAAATGGCAGACTGAAAATGATAACAGTAACGCAAATGCCAGCAAACCACAGTTAAATAGACTTAAATATATTATTGGTCAGCCACACTAGAAAGTTAAGAAAAAAGAACAACCTAATATATATCTAGTAAGATAAATAGAAGTTAACCAGAAATTCTAAATTGTGTAAAATCACCAATCCAAAAAGATATATGCACGCCTATGTTTATCACAGCATTATTTACAATAGCCAAAATATGAAAACCACCTAAGTGTCCATCAACAGATGAATGGATAAATAAGATGTGGTACATATACACAATGGAATGTTACTTGGCCATAAATATGAATGAAATCTTGTCACTTGTGCCAACATGGATGGACCAAGGGAGTATTATGCTAAGTGAAAAAAGTCAGACAAAGACAAATACTGCATAAATCAACTTATATGTGGAATACACAAAACAAAACAAACACACAAAACTGAAAAAGACTCATAAATACAGAGAACAAACTGGCGGTTACCAGAGGGGAAGGGGTGGGAGGATGGGTGAACGGAAAAAAATTTAGTAAGAATGTTTGATACCTTGATATCGGTGATGGTTACATGGGTGTATACACATGTAAAAATTCATCAAGTTGTACACTAAAATTTGTGAACTTTAATTGTATGTACCCCAATAAACAAATTTTTAAAATTATAAAAATATAAATTCTAAATTGTGAACACTATTTGAAGTGTGAATTTATTATATTCACTGTCATTAACAAGTCTTGCCTTAAGTGTATATTGTACCTTAATATATTTACTAACAAAAATATAGAATAATCAAAACTTTCAATACATTAAAAATATTTTTTACTGTGTAAAAAAATATATATATGTATATATACACACGTTTTTTGGTTGCATGTTCAAAACATTTTACTGATTTAAATTATTCTAAAAAGTTTCAAGACTATACTTTGACCACATAATTCCTAATATATAGGAGCTACATACCTGCTTATATAGTTGGAGCACATTAGAAATGAATTCTATTCCACAGTTCTACAAGATGGTAAACAACTTTATAATTTTAAGTCTTTCTAAATAGTGGCTCTGCATTATATGGAATTGTCACATTTGAAATTTGTTCATCTCACTTTTATCCATTTATTTAAGTTGCTATTTATCTCCAGATATTAAAGATAATTTGCCAATAGTTTGTAATCACTAATTTAGTTCAAGTGTAGACTAAAAAGCAGTGTGCACTTTCTCAGTGGAAGTGAGTTTCAGAATTACTGGGGTCCAAACTGAAAAAAAAATCCAGCATAATTCTAATTATGGATGTCAGCCGAAGAAGTTTGGTTATAAACTTATAAAAATCATTGCTGGTAAAGTAATTAAGTCTCATTTTCTCATTACAGGATTTATGAAATCTGAACCCACCACAAACAAATATAAATTAAGCCACAAATAATGGTAAGCCTTGAAATTTTTGTCTTTCTTTCTATTTTGTGACATAGTATTTGTTTGCACACCCAAAGAAAGGAAGAAGATAGCTATGGATATTTTCCTCTACTAGAAGGAAATATGAATATTATCTTTGGCAGTCACAGGATTCTTTCAGGTAGATCTAGCTCTAACCAGTAGTTTGAGAATTCTGACATAGGTTAATTACAGCATTGATGTCTGCCATTACTTTGCCTTTTGGTGATAACTTCACATTTGATATCCTCTCATACTGTCCAGAATTACCTAAATACTCTCAACCCAAGTCTTCCTTCTCTTTCAATGCACTCTACTCAGTTTCCTTCATTTCCTGTATTAACCTGTCCTCGGCTAGCTGTTACCACCTCCAGGAATAGTAATCATTTAGTAAATCAATAACTAGTAAATAAAATCGTCTGGATAGAGGGTGAACACTAAAATAAAATTAATGATAAAATGAGGGTCATGTGGAAGCATGTTTTTGTGTGTGCCTGTGCACATGTGAGGAAGGCCTTCCACATAGCACTATGATTTCTACAAATAGAGACATACTAACAAGGAAGGCTGCTCTTGTATCTAACTCGCGGCAATTTAGAAGAAATTTATCTTGAAAGGATACTCCAGGATTCTTTAAAGAACTCGAAGGCTGACATAGTCTAGAATTTAGTAATAGTCATAGACAATTTTTAACTTAATTTGAGCCCTCATGTTAGAATTTAGTTTCATTTATTTCTCTTCATTGCTCATTGGAAATATGGCATGAATGTATCTTTCATATACCTGATGAGCCTTATTACACAATATTCTTATAATCCACTAATCTAAAGGAAATGTCATACGGTTTCTAACACCAACACATGCAAGCAAATAGAATGTAACTTAAAGAATGTTATTTTCCTTGGCATAATAATGTTACCATTCTCTGCAAATTTAGAAAAACTTCAGAACTCTGATCTCTTTTCTCTTATATTGTATCTCTCACTCAGACTACCAGATCAGCCTTTCAATTAACCTCCTGTTTCCAGTCTTCACTATTTCACTGCATCCTTCAGCCTACCATCAAAAATGCACATTAAATCATGCCCTTGTATTATGCCCAAACCTGTGATGATTTTCTACTACCTGTCATACAGTTGATACTTCTTGTTATGGGATTCATGATGTACTTTTCAACTTCATTTTAATAATTTTTAGAAAAATTTTTTAGTCTAATTGGGGCAATAAGTCACATATATAAATCACTATAGTACAAGATTATAAATTTATATATCCAACAAGAAGTAAAATTCAATTTATTCTCCGAACATATATTTAGGATCTAGTCCCTGTTTCCCTTGAGAATTCTCTAATATAGCTGTAGGCTAAACAAAGAGATGTTCATCAAATCAGAATGTAAAACAGAATATGATGTTTACAAAGTTTTGGACAGTCTGTCAAAGAAAATAACTATTAATGAAAACAGAAACAGAGTGATCTTGGAAAATGGGGTATGTTGGGTGCCAGTCCGAACCACCAGCCTGATGACACAGTTTGAGCAGTCAGATGGCAGGGACTGCACAGCGGCCTTCCCAGAGGAGCAACCCCGATATCCCTCCTGCTCAAAATGTTCCTTTTAGTAAATTTGCTTATTTTGGTTTCAATTCAAGCTGCCCCTTCAGGGAAGAGGCCATATCCAAGTCTCCTTGAAAATTTTGGTTACTGGCAGTAAAGGAAATTGGAAAAAACCACTACTGCCCTTGAGACTACTCTCCAATGATGGGAAAGTGAGACCCCATGAGAACTGGACCCAAGTTTATGGGAAAAAGGATATGGAAAATTTATCTGGTTCGAGGTTCTTTCCCCCGCCCCTATGTGGCCTCCAAATAACATATTCAGTGATTAATGGCGACAGCTGGGTACAGAGAACAAATGATATTCTTTGGCTAGCCTGCCAAAGAACAACCTGGCAAACTATAAAACAAATGAGAAGAGGGCATTACCTAACTCCAGATCAGAAAAATCTCCATTGTAAGTCTTACTGAAAATGGGTCCATAAAATTTGTCCCTGCCTGCCAAAAAGTCATCGTGTTCTTTTAGAGAGAGCCTCCTTCTTTCCTACCGGAGATGAAGAATGGGAGCATAGCTATGAAAGAATGAGGGCCTTACATAAAAATAATAGAATACTGAACTTCAGATAGTCATCTGTAAAGAAACCAAGAGTCTGGCACCTACCTAACCTTTGTAAGATTTTCTGGCTGCAATAACTAAAAACAAAGCTTACTTAGAAACAAATTAATTGCTAAGACCTGCCAAATGATGTAATCTCATTCTCCAAACTCTTGTATCTGTGATATGTGTCAATTAAATGATTAATACCTACACTTTGCTTTATGTAATCAAAGAGTATATAATCAAGCTGCTACTTTTCATTAAAGGCCAGGCTCAGCTTTTGCTAGTGTCTGTGTCCTCACTCATTCATTCAGTCGCCGACATCGTTCATCCTTCAGGGACTCCTGGACTCGCTGGAGCTCAACTCTGGCAGGGGAATTTAAACTGGTCCTTAAGAAATGAGAAGGGTTTACTTGATGATGATGGCAGAAAAGAGATTAGCCATGGTAAGAGATAATATGGGCCTGAACTAAGGTAGTGGCAGTATGAATAGAAAGGTGAGGACAAATGTGTGGCCCATTTCTGAGGTAGCATCATTAAGACTTTTAGCTGATAGGAGAGATGAGGGAGAAGGAGATGCCAAACTGATAGGGAATTCTGTCCTGGCCAATTGGCTGCTTCACCAACAAAGATGCTTCACCACATGAGGAACAGAGGGTTTGGTGAAGAAATGAGCTGAGTCTGGGGTATCTGTAGGTTGTACAAGTGGTGCCCAGTGGGCAGATGGGATTACATGGTCCGTGGTAGGGTTAGAAATCTAGGGAGATTAGGTACTGCAATGGGGTCTTAATGCAGCATGAGAGCGATGCAAAGCCTAAGGCTGGGAGGGAGGCAATCAAGGGGAGGAAGGATATGCTACAAGCCAAGTAGAAATAACTCAAAGACTAACACATCTAAGTCATCAAATTCTCTCACTCTGTATGTTTGGAGCAGAAAAAAAGAATCCATGAGAATGTTAAATCCAACTGTGTCCTGTGTCTGCCTGTAGCTCAAAACAAATTTAAAGTGATTTCAGAGATTACCTAGTGTATGTTTTCCCCCTACCTCTTCTCTCCATTAATGTAGAAAATTGTGACTTAGTTCTACTATAATTATTTGATGCAGTGTAACAGATATCACTCTAATTCCCAGATATTATAGTGATTCAGCCTATTTTTCCAGAGGACAAACAACATTGCAAACACCCCAAAATGTGAATCTCCAGTACCAATTCAACACATTAAAAAATTAAGAGAAAAATTCTGATACGAGTTAAAAGCTGCAGGAAGTTTGCTGTGCTTCTGAAAGCCATTCCCTTGAACACCATGTCTATTATCGCATATGTGTCTTGCAGAACACTGCTGGAAGAAACATAATGCTTCAGGCCCTACTCTTAAGAGACAAGACCTCAATTAAGTTGAAAATGCAGGCAAGAAACTTCTTTTGTAATAAAATTAGAGCATGCCATGTTTTAAATCAAGAACAATAAAATTGGGGTTGTTCTTCTCTAGCTCCTAAGGTTTATGACACTAGCTGCTCTTTGGTATCTGAGGGGAGAGATAGTGCAGGTAAAGTTTGTGAGGAAAATACTTAAACAGGCTCTATGAACAAGGTGAAGGCTGTTCCAGTTATCTCACTCCCTGGTGTATAAGGCCATGTATACTTCAGTTACACACCTATATTTTGTACAACTGCCCGACTGAGACCCTTCCATTACTGAAAGGAAAGGTTATTTATTATTACCTCTTTGCCTTTGTTCATATCATTCTCTGCTGAGAATGGCCTGCTCTCTGATTACTTATTTGTTCCTGGGTCAATGACCCCTCCTTCTTCTTTTATCAGGACTTCTTACTCCCTATAGGGTTCGTGAATGGGTTTCAAGAGGGTCTTGAATCCTCTAAAATGTTGTTTGCATTCTTATTAGGAGACAGTCCATAGCTTTTTAATCATATTATCAAAGATATGGATGAGCTAAAATGGTCAAGAACTAATGTCTTAAAGATTCTGTTTGGCACAGTTGTGGTCTCTGTTGTTGCTGGCTTCCCTAGGCCATAAGTGATTTATCCGTATGGTGGTGGTGTTTCCTCCACAACACAAACTTCCTTACATATAGTAGCTACTTAGTATGTAATACATTATTGGTCTCTGGGCTACTTGGCACCTGTTCCTGTGTTCCTGTCATCTTAAATAACCACATGTAAACTGTGTTTCACTGTAAAGAATATGATCATTGCACCTACATCATACTTTTATAGTAGTGAGACAACCCAAAAATGATGCAAATTTTGGCTTTGGAAACATTCTCTGTCAATGCATTAGATTTGCTTCAGTAATGCAATCACCATTCCAGCTAATAAGGGAATTCTTTAGAGAATTCTATTTCTGTGACTCAAGACTATTATTAACAGACAATTGATTTTTCTGAATATTTTCTGCAACTGGTGTCCTTCAAAATATTTTACCTAACACTTTCTAAAGAACTCCACAGACATAATCCACATATTCCAGTATAATTACATGGTCCATGTTTTTAAATCAAACATTCCAATCACAAAGTTATTTAGGAAACAAATCTATAGAAAAGAAAATTAGAAGGAATATGCAACATTTTTATATTGCATAAAGTATCCTTAGAGATTCATATTAAATAACTAGTCAGAATGAGATGCCATTATTTGGTAGGGTTTTATAGAGGTAAATTAAGTGAATGTTTGACATGAATTTTGAGGATTACAAAGAACAGAAGGTATGAGGTAAAGACACTGCATATGCAAAGACATAGAAAAACAAATTGGGTTCAGAGAAAATGAGTAGAATGAAGTAAGTTGTAAGATAAGTTAGGGAAAGTAAGAAATTGGGAAATTTGGAGCCTAGGGTACAGTGAGAGAAGACTTTGGATAAGAAGTTTGGATTTTACAAGGTATTTATATGGACTAAGGAACAGTGTAGGGATAAATAAAAAAATCGAAATATATGTTATTTGCAGTTATTACCCATGTATTGAGTGTAAAATAATGGAAAAATATGTATCAATCATTAACCAAAGTAAATATCTAGTGTATCTCGATTAACATAAAAAAGAATAGACTTAGAGACAAACAGCATTACTGTATCTCCAAAGTTATTAAATAATGAGAGAAGATTCATCAACCATGTAGACACCTAAGAAAAGTAGCCTTAAAATGATAAATCCACTATCATAGAGAAAAATTTCAACATATCTTTGTTGATAATTGATAAGTTAAACAGACAAAAGAAATGATGATCTGGGGAACAGAAGTAATGAATTTGTGGACAAGCATAGTTATGTGACCAACAGTTTGTGGATAGATTTTTCAAGCACCCATGGAATATTTACAGAAACTGATCACGTACTAGGAAATAAGCCTCAACAAAGGCCAGAGAATAGGTATAAGGCATATTACATCTCTGACCACAATACCCATTAATTTAGAAATGAGTGACAAAAATTTACAATGCTCCCACCACCTTGTGGTAATTTAAAAAAATATATGCTGCTGAATAACTCATGAGTTAAAGAAAAGTTCACTTTGAAATAAGTGATAATGAAATAAAATTTACAAAACCTTGTGAGGTACAACAAAATCATAGTTTTCAGATAAACTTATTGCCTAAAATACATTAGAAAAAATTTTAAGTGCTTAAAATTAATATGCTTAAATGCTCATCTTATGAAGTTAGAAAAAGAGCAATATAATAAACCCAAGTGGACAGAAATACACAATGAAAATATGAGTAGATATGCAATAGAGAGCCACTACAACTTTGTCATTTAAGACTGACATGATAAAAAGAAAACTTGAAAAGTAAGGGGGATGTAAATCAAGAAAGTCAACTAGAAGGTCACTGCAAAAATTCAGACATTAAATCCTCATTGCCCAAACTTTCTCTTATCCTCCAGCCCTCACTATGACCCACCTGGATATTATTTATTTTCCAAAACTTAGCCCAACATCACTGATCTATGAAGTCATCCCTGACTTCTTCTCCAACATTAACACAGTGGCCTGCCTTTGTACTCACATTATTTCCCATACATACTGTACTCCAACTATTGTCTTTCTCTTCCACTAAACTTCCCTCAAGACAGGAACAGGGATTTGATATCTCTGAAATCTGGCACAGTTCCTGCTAAACTTGCACTCAGTAATGTGTCTTGAATTAAGAAATAAAAGAATGAATGATGTGATAAGATCCCTGGATTATTATAATATATACTGATTACTTAAAATGTGTGATACATTCTGCAAAGTGCCTTTCCTGCATTACCTCATTTTATCTTCATAAAAATACTGAAGTAGATACGATTGTTATCTCTACTATACAGATGAGGAAACTGAACAATGGAGGGATTAAGAAACTTTTCCAAGGGCACATAAACAAGTAAGTAAGAGATCTGGTACTCAGCTCAAACTAGCCTGATGTTGAAATGCATGTTCTAAACCACTATGCTATACTATATCTTGCTCGACTGCTATACGTCTTCAGAGATTCACCCAATATTTCTTGAATATCTTGAGTATCTTCTATCTGTGTGTGTGTGTGTGTGTGTGTGTGTGTGTGCACGTCTACGTGCATGTGTGTATTGTGTGTATATGTGTGTCTTGTGGGAACAGTTTTTAAAAATATGGCCAATATGAAAATGGGTCTTCCCTTCAAGGTGTTCACAATCTAGCAAGGAGACTTATTCATAATCATTTAACTATATAACAGGAGAGTAAATTCTCTGAAAGGAATCAACAATGTCTATTAGATTTAATAATGCCTTACATGTGTATAAGGTTTTGTATTTCAAAAATATTTTCATGAACACCTTTTCAAAGTAAGCACAGAAAGAACAAGTTCCTAATGTCTTTGAAGAGATAATCAGCAGGAGTCTGTGGAAGGGCAACACCAGGAGATAATCCAAAGATTTAGAATTACTCCAGATTTTTGAAGCTCAGAAATTGAATAGATGTGGTTCACCTAACAGGAACTGGAAATTAAAGCAGTAGTTACAGGAGAACAAAGATGGATTCAATTCATTCCATGACAAAAACAATTTCAATTTCTTTCACTCTTTGTCATAAATCTTATTTTCCAACTTTTCAACTATTGGAATCTTTCCTCTCAAGTCTGATGGAAAGCTGGATGTGTCAGCCAAGCTAAGACCCAGAGGAGAGAGAGCGGGGAGTAAGGAACATAAGGTTTGCTACAGGTTTGGCAGAGGGAAGTAAAAGGGTCCCTCAATTTCCTTTCTAGGAATCCGAAGAATATGACTCAGTTGTCCAGTCATTCATTCAATATACACCAACATGTATTAAATATTAACTGTATAAAGTCATTTTTCTAGAGCAGTGAAGAGACCAAGATGGTTAAGTTGGCATACAATTTAAGGATTTATGCATTGAAGAAGCCAGATTGCAGCTGATTCCAAAACAAACTTCTCTTTGTTTTGTTTTTTGGTAAATTGCATAAAAGTCCAACACTGCTTTTGACTTCATTCATATCTGATAAAGGTAACAATCAAGAGAAGCATTTCCACATTGAAATGATATTCGTTTTGGAGCTTGAAATGTTTTCCTTCACCTTTGTACAGCCTCCTCTAAAATCTAAATACAAGTTACGTCTTTAGTTACAAGAATGGGCTGTTTTCCAGAATGGTCAGCAAATGTAAAAGGTGAACTAAAACCTTGGAAAACACCAAGCTGACTTACAGTTACGGTGACCATATTTGTCTTTCTGTGGATAGAAAATTAAGTCTCCTGGAGGTCTTGGACCTACAGGACATGTCAATGGTTTATAAAGACAGAAAGCTAGACTACTTGGAGGGCACAGTCTACTAGAGATATTTTGCTGCCCATAAGTGTGCACATACATGATTTGTCTCAAATGTATTCTGCACAGTACATACAACTACTCACATCCCCAGGGAAGAATGATGTAGTGGTTTTCACAGTATTTTCATTTACATTAGCTGTTAATTAAATGCTGAGGCTGGATGACGGCTTTTCAGTGAGTAATATGTGAGCTCAAAGAACATACAGGAATACTGGAACTTTACAACTAGAGTAGCTATTAGATAAAGCAGTTTATCTGACTTGCCGAGGATCACTTAGGCAGTATTAGACACAGGATTAATAACCATTAATTATCACATATCCTATGAAAGAAGCATTGTTTCAGTGTGTAACCTTCCCAAACCTTTAAATATATATTTCCTGCACACACTATCATTAGTTTGGGCCCCCAACACAAAAGAAAATCAAATAATATTTCATTTTTTTACAATTTAAAGTCAGAATTTCTATAAATTGAGCTTCTCCTAACAAAATCCACTGCTGATTTTTCTAAATTTTTCATTTACTGTGTACCTCTGATAATTTTCTATGCATGCTGATAGCTCACATATCTGTTTGTGTTTTCTGCTTGTTTGTAATTCATTTTTCCCCTCACATATATTGCAACAATATCCAGCAAAATATAATACATTTCATTTATATGCCAAACAACAGTAATTTTGCTGCTCCTAATGGTTACCTTTATTTTCATGATGCCTGGCATTTTTATGTAATTCTAACATAATCTCAGAGCACTAAATAAATAATATTATTCCTGATTCCCAGAGAGAAATGACAACTACAGTAAGCTTAATATTCAGAAGCATTAGTCTTATCTCTAGAAAAAAATGCTAAGGAAAATTTCCAGATATTCAAACGACATACAATGTACTTTGTGAAGTAAAAACACTTCCCTCCCCCTTCCCTGACCCCTGCTTCTATCTCCAAACTGTGACTTATGCCAGGTTCAAGAAGAGAACTGAGCTGTAGCTTGTATCCTACATAAAGCTGTCAATACCAACACTGTCTCTGAGACTGTCTACACACAAAGAAGTAGGATGGAAATTAGTTCTTTGAAATTTTAAATAGGATTTTACTGTTTTAATGCCATCAAATAATCAGTTTTAATTTACCTTTAAGCCTATTTTTGAAGACTAATGCTTAGATTGATACATAGAAGCAAGGCTGGGATAATTCCTTAGCAAACTTTGCTGCCCCCCAGGTGGAGCACACAGAACTATGTAGAACAACATGATTCTGGTGAAGATATGCAATTAATCACCACCATCTTTTTCAAAGCTCTGCAAGAGCTTATATCTGTAGGCTAATGATGGCCTCATATCTAACTCCATGCTTCTGCTTATCTTTTTACATATATTTTACTTTGTAAAACCAAAACAAGGGCACTACTTTAAAAAACTAGTGCAAGAAACTGCATTACAGATAAGACTACTTGTTGCCTTGTCAGAGTCTATCACTGAGTGAAAGCAATAAAACTACCATATTTAAAAAAATTTTAATAGAAAACTGAAGTAGAGAAATGTTAGGAAAGTAATAATCTGTAGTCATAGCTAGAGAATCTTTTTCTTAAAAAATGATAGAATGTAATTACAACCCTTAAATAGAATTCGTGCCTCATATCAAATTTACCGAGTATCATAATTCCTCCAGGTGGTAAAGATACCTCGAGACAAGTGCTGGGCATAGAAGCCACAGGGCATAAATCTGCAAAGTAAAAAGCTAACCTTTTCAAACAATATGGCTTCTCTCTCACTTACCAACTTTACACTTCCCTGTATGGCCCCGGAAGATGACTGGTTAGCCAGAGACGGGTAAGATTCCTCAAGGGAGGAACAACCTAAGACAGGCACAGTCGCAGGGGGGCCATCAGGTGAGAAATTGGGGATCAACAGAGGTGAGGCTCAGAACCTCACCCCCCCTGTTTTGAGAGAAATCTTCTGCATCTGTGGACGTTTTGTTGCCCTTGTCTAGCTTGGATTAATACTTAGTCCATAGGCACACACCTGACCATCTACATTTACCCTCTTACAGCACTAAACTATGTTTTCTACCTTTATCTTGCATCTACCTACCACTTCAGCATTTTATTAAAAATAAAAATAATAATAATAATAAACGGAGAAATGTGGGATCCACATATAAATCAAGTATAAAAATCAAACGAATATTCATATTTGACCTGATTGTTTATAGTTCATAATGCGTGATCAAAACCGAAAGTTTCTGTGATGAATGCCCTTGTACTGTTCACCATGTAAGAATTTATTCACTATGTAAGAATTCGTTCACCATGTAAGAACTTGTTCATTATGCTTCAGAAGATTGGAGACTGACAAGAGTTAGGCTTGAGATGGATTAATGATTGTGCATTGAGCATTGACCCCCCTATACAGAATTTTATTGTTGTTAACAACCATTTGATCAATAAATATGAGAAATGCCCTCTCAAAAAAAAATGATAGAACGGACAAAAATAATTAAGGTTACAGAGGATGTGAATAACAGAGATTAAAAGATTGATTTTATAGTTGTATTACTTCGAGAATATCAGAAAGCACAGTTTTCAGATACCTGAAGAACATTTATAAAATTTAACCATGATAAAAGCTACCGAGGAAACTAGAAATCAAACAAAAAGTAGAGGGTAAATAAACTGTCCAGTAAAAAATTAAAAATAAACAATACAACAAACAAACCACACTCTGGTATGTAACTCCTGGCTTAAAAAAGAAGTAAAAATTTAAAAGCCATACAATTTAGAAAAAAATGTTAGCTAAGATATTATATATCACAATTTGTTGAATGCAGTGAAAACGTCATTCAGAGGAATTTTTAGAGCCTTAGAGGACCAAAGCCTTAAAGGACCAAAAGGAATGAAAATAAATGAAGCACTCAAATAAACAATTCTTAAAAATAATCACAAAATAACACAATAGAAAAAAATAAGTAAAGAAAAAGCATGAATTAATGAAAGAAAACAAATGTGAATTTTGTCAATAAAATCAAATGCTGATTATTTGATGAAAAATGAAGTGACCTATTGTCGAGTCTGATTAAAAACAAGAAAGATAAAACCACAAATAAGCGACACTTGGAAGAAAAAAATGATCATAATTAGAAAGGTTAAATTATTAAAGACTATTATATACATCTTCATACAGTATATTTTCTAGTTAAATAGATATGTGAATATAGTAATGGAGATATAGGTTATAGATAAAGGTGTCAAAATGTCTGGAAGTATATATAGCAAAATGTTAACAGGGATTACATAACAGAGAGGAAAGAGAGTTCAAAGGGATGAAAAGGAACTTTTGTGCTTCTGTAACACTGGAAAAAAACCACACGAACATGTACTCATGTATTGCTTATACATACTGATTCTATTGAAATAGTGAAGAAAAATGATATGTTTCTTTGGAGACAGTAATTGTCAGATGTTGTTAGTACATAGGTTACTTAAGCAAAACCAAAGAAACTGCTCACACCAGACAACAAAACAAACACAATTAGTTTTGGTTTCCAGTCCAGCCTAGAAAATGCTTAGGCTAAACTGTCACTTCCATTTCCACAAAAAACAAGCAGAAAAACCTGAAAATCAACACCTCTTCTTAGATCCATCATGGAATTGATGTCACAGGGCAAATCATGACCTCCAAAACTGGAATGCAAGAGAGGTCAGTACAGAGAATCACAACTCACAGGAGCAGAACCTGAGGAGCACAAACATCCACAAGAACTAGTACCAAGGCAGGAAAATATAAGCTGTAACTGAGACAGTGTTGGGGGATTAGCGTGGACAAGTTTGAGTTAAAACCTGTAGAGGATCCCACACATATGTTAGTTTACCTCTAGGGGTCCTACCAGGTTCTCAAAGTGAAGATCAGAGAAAAATTCTTTCCTGCTTCCTTCAGAGAGAGGGAAAGTGTACCACTTTTGAAACACACACAGAGCATTCTGTTCTTGACAAAGCCTGTCCTCAAGGGAAACTATTTTATAAACACCTAATCTGCTGGGGTTTTACAGAGCCAAACCAATCCAAAGGAGGGAAATACTAAACTCCACTGCATTCCAGCCTTTAGTATGGGAGAAGGGAGATATTCAATTCCAGTCCCTTCTAGCCTTCCCATCTCACCTAAGGGGGGCATTGGTGACTAAGAAGCACCTATGAAGGTCACAGCTCAGGGGCACAAGTTCACTAAAAAACTGATACCTACTCGTAGGATAATAAAATGCTTCCTCCATTTTCCTCCTCCTTTCCCCATATCTTACTACATCGGTAAGGCTCCTGTATAATAACATAAGAATACAGTTGAAAGAACTGCATGTTTCAGACATTATTTGAAAAGAAATCTTTTGAGAAACTCAACAATAAGAGAAACAAAAACAAGAACATCCGTGGAAGTTTTAGTCTCTGACAGCAAACAGTGCAAAGACTCTAACTTCTAGCCAGATAAACATAAAACCTCATACTAAATGGTTATTTACCCAAGTTATTTTTACCTAGTACACCATACCCAGCTTTCAACAAAAAATTACAAGATATAGTAAAAGACAAAAAAAATCACAGTTTGAAGAGACATAGCAAACATGAGAACCATATTCTAATATTGCAGAGATTTATCATACCAGGGTTTTAAAACAACCATGACTAATATGCTAAGTGCTCTAATGGAAAAGGTGGACAAAAGTCAAGAAACAGACAGGTAATGTAAGAATGTTAGAAGCTCTAAGAAATACTCAAGAGGAAATGTCAGAAATCAAAAACACTGTAACAGATATGAAGAATGCCTCTGATGACTGATCAACAACAGATGAGACCACAGCCAAGGATAGAATCCGTGAGCTTGAATAAACTTAAATAAAAACTTCCAAATGGGGAAATGACAGTCTCTTCAACAGATGGTGCTGGCAAAACTGGACAGCTACATGTAAGAGAATGAAACTGGATCACTGTCTAACCCCATACACAAAAGTAAATTCGAAATGGATCAAAGACTTGAACAAAAGTCATGAAACCATAAAACTCTTAGAAAAAAGAGATGGGCAAAAATCTCTTAGACATAAACATGAGTGACCTCTTCTTGAACATATCTCCCCGGGCAAGGGAAACAAAAGCAAAAATGAACAAGTGGGACTCTATCAAGCTGAAAAGCTTCTGTACAGCAAAGGACACCATCAATAGAACAAAAAGGTATCCTACAGTATGGGAGAATATATTCATAAATGACAGATCCAATAAAGTATAAAAAGAGCTCACACACCTCAACAAACAAAAAGCAAATAATCCAATTAAAAAATGGGCAGAGGAGCTGAATAGACAGTTCTCTAAAGAAGAAATTCAGATGGCCAACAGACACATGAAAAGATGCTCCATATCGCTTGTTATCAGAGAAATGCAAATTAAAACCACAATGAGATATCACCTCACACCAGTAAGGATGGCTACCATCCAAAAGACAAACAACAACAAATGTTGGTGAGGTTGAGGAGAAAGGGGAACCCTCCTACACTGCTGGTGGGAATGTAAATTAGTTCAACCATTGTGGAAAGCAGTATGGAGGTTCCTCAAAATGCTCAAAATAGAAATACCATTTGACCCAGGAATTCCACTTCCAGGAATTTACCCTAAGAATGCAGCAGCCCAGTTTGAAAAAGACAGATGCACCCCTATGTTTATCACAGCACTATTTCCAATAGCCAAGAAATGGAAGCAACCTAAGTGTCCATCAGTAGATGAATGGATAAAGAAGATGTTGTACATATACACAATGGAATATTATTCAGCCATAAGAAGAAAACAAATCGTACAATTTGCAGCAACATGGATGGAGCTAGAGGGTATTATGCTCAGTGAAATAAGCCAGACAGAGAAAGACAAGTACCAAATGATTTCACTCATATGTTGAGTATAAGAACAAAGAAAAACTGAAGGAACAAAACAGCAGCAGAATCACAGAACCCAAGAATGGACTAACAGTTACCAAAGGGAAAGGGACTGGGAATGATGGGTGGGAAGGGAGGGATAAGGGTGGGGGAAAAGAGAGGGGTCATTACGATGAGCATGTATAGTGTTCCCGGGGGGTACAGGGAGGGCTGTACAACACAGAGAAGACAGGTGGTGATTATACAGCATCTTGCTATGCTGATGGACAGGGAATGTAGTGGGATGTGTGGGGGGTACTTGGTGAGGGGGGGAGCCTGGTAAATATAGTGTTCTTCATGTAATTGTAGATTAATGATAGCAAAAAATAAATAAAAATATATAAACAAATAAATAAAACTTCCAAAACCAAAATGCAAAGAGAAGAATGAAGAAGACAGAACAGAATCTCAAAAGACAATTGAAAAAGTTTTAAAGTGGGCATAGTGGGAATGCCTGAAATAGGTGAATGCACGAAAGGAAGGAAGGGAGGAAAGGAGGAAGGAAAAGGGAAACAGAGAAGGGAAGAGGAAAGGAGGGCCAGCAGACAGAAACACTGGAAGCAATAATACTAGAAGTTTCCAAAATTAAAAATATATATGAAGCCACAGATTCAGTAAGTTCACAAAACACTAAGCAGGATAAATAACCAAAAATGTTAACATCCAGGCATATTATATTTGAACTGGAGAAAATAAAAGACAAAGGGACAATCCTTAAGGAAGTCAGGGTTGGGGGAAAGCCTTACTTACAGAGAAGCAAGGATAAGAATTACAATGGAGTTATCTTCAGAAACTGTGCAATCAAGAAAAAAGTGGAAAGTATCATTTAAAATGTTGGGAAAAACGAAAAGACTCCACCAACCTAGAATTTTGCATCCACAAAAATTTTCCTTCAAAATAAAAAGGAAATAGACTTTTTCAGACAAAAACAAAAGAGAGAATTTGTCACCAGTGGACCTGCCTTTCATTAATCATGAAAATAAATTATTCATGAAGAAGGAAAATAGTGGTTAGAAAGTCAAATATAAGGAAATGAAGAGCATTAGAAAATAATAAAGTGAAATAAAATATTTATATTCCTTGTACTTAACTGGTCTAACAGGCAGCAGTTTGCTCAAAATAAGCACAGCAACAAACGATTTAGTAATTATGGTTTATGGATATTCAAAGTGAATGACAGAAATGGCATAAAGGACTGGTGGGAGACATTAAGAATACTTTCTATAAAGTACTTGCACTAACCAAGAAGTGTACTGTATATGAAAAAGGACTTTGATTAGCTGTCAATGGATATTGCAAACTCAAGGGTAGCCTTGAGGTAACTAAGAAATGTAAAAAAGAAAAGAAGGAAAGATAACTAGCATGCTGAGTGCAGATACAATGGAATGATGTAAAATACTCAATAAAAGCAAAGAAGACAGGAAAGGTGTTGAAAACCAAAAAAAAAAAAAAAAAGAACAAGAACAAGAACAATGAATAGAAAACAAAAAAAAATGGTGGATATTAATCCAACCCTCAGTAATCACTTTAAATGTCAGTGGTCTTAAAACATCAAAAGATAGATAGATACTGTTAGAATGGAGCAAAAAACACGACCCAACTCTATTTTGTTTATAAGAAACCCACTTTAAATATAAAAACATATGGCTTAAAAGTAAAGGGAACAGATATGTTAACACTAATCAAAAAAAAGTTGCTTATATTAATTTCAGACAGCAGACTTCAGAACAAGGAAAATTATCAGGGCTAAAGAGGGGCATTGCATAATTATCAGGGCATCAATTCACTAATCGGCTATAACAAACCTTAATGCCTATGTGTCTAACAACAGATCATCAAAATTCATGAGGCAAAACCTGATAGAACTGCAATGAAAACAGATGAATCCACTATTATAGCTTAAGCCTTGAAACCTCCCATATTCATGATTGACAGCTCCAGTAGGCAGAAAATCAGTAAAGACATTTGAACAATTCCATCAATCAACTGGATCTAATTAATACGTATAGACTTTCAACTAGCAACAGCAGATACGTATTGTTCACAAGCTCACATAGAATGTCACCAAAGTGGATCACAATCTGAGCCATAAAATACACCCGAACAAATTGAAGAGAATAGAAATCATACAATGTATCCCCTCAAACCACAGTGGAATTAAACTAGAAATCAATAAAAGAAAGGTAGCTTGAAAGTCCTAAAATATATAGAGATTAAACAACACCATTCTAAATAACACGTGGGTCAAAGAAGATGTCTCAGGAGGAGTTTAAAAATATTTTTAACTAAATCAAATGAAAACATAACTTACCAAAATTTTGTGGCATGCAGTGAAAGTAGTGCTTAGACATAATCTCCAGCATTAAATGTATAAATTAGAAAAGGTGAAAGATCTAAAATCAATAACCTAAGTTTCCACTTCCAGAAACTAGGAAAAGAAGCACATATTAAATAAAAAATAAGCAGCGCAAAAAGAAAAATTAATGAAAATTAGGGAAGACATCAATGAATTCGAAATGGGAATTCAATAAAGAAAATCAATAAAAGCAAAAGCCTGTTCTTGAGAAGACCAATAAAACTGATAAACCTTTAGCCAGGATAAATAAGAAAAAAGATAGAAGACACAAATTACTAATGTAAGAAATGAAAGAAGGGCCATCAATAAAGATTCTATGGACATTAAAAAGATAATGAGCAAATATTATTAACAACACTTGATCATAAAATACCAATTTGACGACTTAGACTAAATGACCATTTCTTTGAAAAATGTAATGTGAAAATTACTTTTTAGAATTTCAGTTTTCCCTTTTATAAAGTGGAGTAAATGTCAGAATTTGTATGAGGTGCAAATCAGAAAATAGATATGAAAACATTTGGTAACTCTAATGCCCCAAATGCAATGGCCTAAGCCTTTCCATTGGTAGGAAGTATTACCACAGAATGCATAAGCTATAGGTTGCTGTTAAAATGGAAAAAGAAAACAAGGGTCATTGACCCACTTGCCCTGTTTCAATTTTAATTAAGAATGAACTTAAAATTAGAATCTGCTTGCTGTGATTGTTGCTCATTTATCAGATGATTGGTGTACAGGACTATGCCTATCAGGTAGTATCTTACACCTCTGAAGAAGGTAAGACGGAACTTTTGAGAGATGCAGAAACAGGCTCAGAAGTCATAAACAGGTCAAAGTTATTGCCAGAGCTATGACTACAATAGTAATGTATGTTTTATGGTACTAAATGTCTTATAAGACACTAAGATACAATTTGTATTACAGAGGTTCTGTATACCCATATGACAATTTAAACTTTGTTTCCTTATTCACCTACAAATATTTATTTCTGGACACTGGATATACAGCAGTGAATAAGATGTATCAGGTCCTGCTCTCACAGAGCTGACTCTCAAGTCCTAAAAAGCCTGAAATGCCTAAAGTCAAGTCAACAGGTTCCCTTTCATCCTATCATCCATCCCCCAAGATAACTATTGTCAGTAACTTGACACCTTTGCTTTCATACCTTTTCTTTTCCTTATACAAGCATATACATGTAGATACTTGATTTTGTTTTATGCAAATGTGTGATCACATTATATATGTTATTAACACTGGGTTTATTCACTTCTTAACAAAACATTGAGGACATTCTCTCAAGTACGTACACATAAATCTACCTTATCCTTTTTTCAGTAGCTTGGTCATATTCCATTGCCACTATATCATATTATTGCCTCAATTCCCTGTTGATAGATCTCAAAGGCACTTCAACTACATGGAAATAAATAGCTTAGTCAAGTCTCTTCCATAGAGATAACTTACTTCTTCAGGTAAAGTCTCCAGCGTGAGACACAAAGGGGATGTGAGTTTACAGTTTCAGAAACACTGCTGGATTATTTCCCCAAAATGTTAACTAATATATGTCCTAGTGACATTGTTATCAATAATGATAACAATACAAGAATCACAATAGTTAACATTTATTTAAGACTTATAATGCCAGAAACTATGGCACACAGTTTGGCATAATCAGTTACAAAGTAGTTCTGCAATGTGGGAACATTACCTTCTCCGTATATATAAATGAAGAAATAGAATCAGAAATAAGTTTAACTGGCCTAAGATCACACAACTAGCAAGTGAAGGAACTATTATTTAAACTCCTGTAATTTTGCTCGAGTCCAACTTCTTTTACCAGTTATTTGACATTTTTTATCAATATGATGGAGAAAAAAGTTGTTTTACTGTTGTTTTAATTTTCCTGTTTATTATTAGAGCAGTTAAGAATTTTTGGTGTTTATTATCTTCATTCCCTCTCCTACGAATTGTTTGTTTATATTTCCACCCATTTGACATAAGATTGTTTTTTTTATAGATAATAACTTGTAGGTGCCTTTTGAATATTTATTATGATAACTATTTAGAAGGGAAATACCTTTTTTTTGTGTTGCACTCAATTTCCCAAATTCGCTTTTCTTTTGACGTCCATGATTCTGCTTTTTGCCATACAGATATATTTTTTAAATCAAGTATTTTCCTTTATAGCTTTTGGAATTCTTGTCTAAGAAGGTCTCCTCTATCTAGATTTTATAAATATTATTCTATATGTTCCTATTTTTGATTTGATGTTTAAAGTTGTCTTTAATTCAGTGGCAATTAGTACATAAATAGTGTGAGGTTAGGTTCTACTTTTATTTTCTGAAATAATTAGCCAGGATTCCCCAAACAATTGTTTCAATTTGCAACAATTTTCCATATGCTCTTTTAATAAAGTTGTAACTCTCTTCTCTCTTTTTCACCTGTGCTTTGAGATTCTGATATGGCATTGCCCGTCCACTCCGACCATCCCTGGGTCTGGTTGAATATTACTCTTTTAATATAAATAGAGATAACACTGTAATACTTGTAATTTCAAGTGCCATAGACAATGGGAGAGGAAAATGATATTTTAGGTCCAGAGACCACAGTACCTCTTCTTCATCCATAAGGGAAGAGCTTACTCTTCGTCATCTTCTCAAACCTTTAACCTTGCGATTGGTTGAGTTCATTTGGAAGCTCATTCTAATGATACTCGAATGCCAACAGAAGAAAATTAAAAATCTGCCTCAAGAAACATAAGAACTGTAAGATATCCTTATTTCACAAATCTCCTAAAATTTCTAAATATATGTTATAGAAACTAAAAAATACATGTGTTCTAAGTAGAAAGACTTGCTTAACAGGACATACTAAAATAGAAGAGGAACTATTTCACCTTTGTTGGTAAGCTTCCCACATTGTAGTGAGAGCAGTGATGAAATTTTTCTTCACACTATGGTGTCTGAAGTCAACTACATTTGTTTTCATTTCTACTCTCTAGCACTTCTTTGTATCACCAAAATTTAGCAATTATTAGCACTTCTGTTTCTTATAGTATGAGTATAAGGCCTCAGGAAAAATGTGAAAGTTATTAAAAACAGCTAGTGGTCTAAAAAGAAACAGCCTATCTATACAGATGTTAGAGAGAACCAAACAAACACCTCACAAGCAAGCTGTAGAGGCTTACTTACATCTGCATTTGGGAATTTATCTATAAGTATTTTAACTGATTTTAAGGACTCCTTTAGACAAACTAAACAATTATGAACTTTATAATTTGACTCATCCATATATTTCATCTTATACAAATAAAGTTTTAAAATAGATTTAATTTTCTACATTTAGGGGAACAATAAAGGCAATCATTCACCCACCAACACCACTTACAGCCACATGTTTCAAAATATTTTTAAGAATATTATCTTGGCCAAGCAGTTTTTGGTATAGCAATATCATCATATATATAAAGAGATTCAGGGTAGAGCAAACTAAGTTTCTTCCCGTTCTCATTTTTTCCTGCTGGAATTATTACAGGCATTTTAAAAGCTAACTTTAGAGGAGATTTTCTGAAATTCCTAAAATCAGTAGTTTTCTGAGGGAATTTTTCTAAGAAATCATGGAAAAACAAAAGGTAAATAAAAGGAAACAAAGAACCAAAAATCCAGTCACACATTCATGACATTTATTTTTCTCTCTGAGGAATATAGCTAAACTTTAATCACGTATTTCTAGTTTGATACAATTACCAAGAACAGTAGATTTTTGGCATCAAGGAAGTTTAATTTTATCTACCAAGAACAGGCAGTTTTTCGGCCTCAAGTAGTTTTTTTTGTTTATTATTAATCGTTATTAATACTTATGTATTATTAGAGAATGTATTGAGGTATTTTCATGCTCAGATTTTATTCCTCATAATATTTACTATTCTCAATTACTGTTTTATTAACAAGAAAAGAGATTTTGACTAAGTATCACAGTAGGATTAGACTCCAGGCAATCTTATTCCAATGCTTAGCTTTTAAACATCATGCCATTAACTCTCAATTTTCTAGTATCCTTGGAACACAGAGGATATATAAGCATACTACAGATTTTTGGTAGATTAAAAAATTATCACACCTAAAGTATTAAAAACAAAATAGTACTTAAAAAAATAGTAGTTATTATGTATATAATTCATACCGATGAAAGAGGTGTTGCTCACTAGGCTTCCTGTGGGGCTTGTGAGTTTGGCCTGTATGTCAGGTTCCCCCCATGCTGCTTGTTTCTATTCCTACTAATTTAACACTACAGGTGCTAACATGGCAGCAGACTTTGGGATGCTCAGATGAACATGACCCTAAATGTAGACTGAACATGACCCTAAATTATGGGTAATTTCTTAAGCTGTGACTTGTATTCTCAGTCTCTTGATGAACCTTATTCTACTTAAATGTGGAAAGTTTGAATATTTAAAATTGAGGCAGTGGCAAATGTTATATTAACTAGCTTCTTGGTTATTACTGTGAAAGTCTGTCTCTTGTTGATCAACTGTACCTTATTTAGTTTTTTCTTAAACTTAAAGTTTTTAAAAAATTAAAACTAATTGTATTGCAAAATTTAAATTTATTGTATTGCACCTTAAATCAACATATTCGTGCTACTCAAGATTCTAAACACATTATGTTCAGATATGCATGCTACTTGAACATGTGTGAAGAAATCATAGAAATGGTCATTTCAGATGTTTTAATTTTATCTGTAATGAATTCTCCATCTTCTAGGTTTAGTTTCAGGAAAATACTCCTCAGACATTGGTGTCTGTCTTGACCTGGTGTACCTTACGTGAAGGTTTTTTTAATTTGGTCCCAGGATTCCTCTGTAGACGGCAAATGTCACAAAAAGGTTTTGCGTGTATTCCTTTAACCCTCTATAAAAAGATTTACGCCCATCAATCTCCTCAGAAACAAGTGTGGATCGGCACCTGCCTTTCGTCGACCTACTAGGACTTACACTAAGCAAGTGGTAAAAATCAGCTGAAGTCTTTAAGTATCAGTTCATTCACCCGGTATCATCAACTATTGCCAAGAGAGGAAGGATTTTTATCTTAGTTAAACCAATTAATTATAATATTTTTACTTTCCCTCTTACCAGTGACAGAGCTGCCTTTCGGCCTTTACGAGCCGGCTAGAAACGCCCCTTCATCTCGTTTCTGTTCCTACGCTATTCTCATTGGTCAATAAAATGTGATTGGCATAAGCTAGACCCAATTATGGCCGAGTCTGGGTTAACATCTTCCCAGTCTGGAAAATTCATTACCTCACTAATTGCAGATAGCGTGACTGCAGGAAATACGGGACAGGAGATTAGATTTGTACTTTAAACAGTGGATAATTCTTTAGTAATAAGCACATCTCATGAAATATTTTAGATATGTTAAGCTAAAAATACTATGCATTGTTTTTCTGAGATTCAAATTTACTTACCACGTATTGTTATTCACTCTATGTGGCAATATTGTTTGCACAGAATATGTCTTTATGAAAATCTGTACTTCATTTTACAATTTCCTAATGCTTAATTAATGAGTATATATAATTGCAGCCTATATAATTCAGGAAGAGGGACGTTACTCTCAGTGTGGGTTTACCTGCTCTCATAATGACCCTTCCTGCTACCTCCTTGTCAACCCAGCAATTACTTTTATCACAAGCAAGAATAAAAAAGAATAAAAAAGGGTGAAGAGGCTCTAAACGTACTCAAATTACCTTCACTAAGCAGAGAGAATAGCAAATTAATATCTCTGAAGATATTTTAAATGCATTGAGGGATTTTTCTTTTCATTTCTAATAACAAAGACTTTAAGGAGGGTAAAAGAGATGCGGACAAAGCCCATATTTTAGAGGGGAAAGGATCCTAAGGCCGAATTACAGGACAAGAATACTATCTGTAAAGCAGAAAGAGGGTTCTTAACAGATACTGAATCTATTGACACCTTGATAATTGATTTTCCAGCCTCCATAATTGTGAGAAATAAATATCTGTTGTTTAAGCCACCTAGTCTATGGTAATTTTTTGTTGCAGCTCCAGCAGATGAAAAAAATTTCAGCTCAAACAATGCCTAAAATATAAACATTATTTTTGAAACATTTGTATCTACATTACATCAATCTTTTCTTTTTTCCTAGGGGTAAAAAGATCCTTTGGGTATGGACTCATCTGTTTTGATGGTAATATTCCACAAAAATTGAAATAAACTTAAAAGAAATGAACACATATTCACTTAGGTTGTTGAACAAAAGCAAACATCAGCCTTTTCTTCATTCAATATTGCTGGTACTCTTACCAGTGTGCTTTTTCCCTTTTTTATACTTTGTTTAAGATCAGGTCTTAGTAGATTTTTGTGCTTAGCTCTGGACTGTGACAAGACTTCACCCAGGCCATACTGCATACATGTAGCATACAGTTAGCCATCCTATACACTGTGGCTGAAAATTGCTAGCTGTTATATTTTTCAAATGATCTTGTCGGTATCGGTGTTGTCCATCAGTTGGCATGACTTCCCATAAAATGGCCACTATAAAAGTTCCCTAATTTAAAAAAACACATCAAAAAGGGAGCTACACTTATGGAAATAAACTATTATGATAATGTCTCCTTTTTAACTTTACTCCATAAAGCACACTGTGACCTTCACCATAGAGAACTTACAAAATAAGTAAATTAGCAACAAATAGCTGAGACTTTCAAATGCAAGGCATTACACATGATAAGCCTGTCTAAGACAAACACCTAAAAGCATGGAGTTAGGAGAGGGAATTTTTACTTTCAGAAAGAGAAAGACAAAAAACAAATTTAAAGGGCCAGACAATACAATAAGGCATATTTTTTCTCATAGATCTGAAGAGTATCTCAAAGGTAGAGTTTAAGATTCAGTATTTAGTATTTTAGTGCAACAGAGATACTTTTAAATGATCAGTGTTAATACACAAGATAAAGAAAACCTAAAAATTTTTATTTAATTTTTGCATGTCATTAATCATTTTCAATCACACTCTCTGGTTAAATTCTACAAGAAAGAGCTAATACCATGAAGTTAAAAAAGAATATTTAACTTTGCAGAAGAGAAGATCCCTATGGTTGAGGGGGAAGATGAGCAATTGTTTTATTATTATTATTCTTAACATCATGTCCTCCTCCTCTTCAACTCTCTTAAAATTTTTGGTTTTAAACGTTCTTTAAAAATTATAGAGTACCCCTTCTATTCAACATAGTACTGGAAACTCTAGCTAGAGCAATTATTCAAGAAAAATAAAGTAAAGGCATTCAAACTGGGAAGGAAGAAAAAAAATTAATTTGTTCAGTTATAATAATCTTTTATGCAGAAAACTCTAAAGATACCACAAAAACTGGTAGAGTTAAGACAGACTGGGCAAAGATGAAGGATTCAAAATCAATATGCAAAGTCTATACACTAACAATGAACGACTACAAAAGGAAATTGAGAAAATTCCATTAACAATAGGATCAAAAATAATAAAATACTGAAGCATAAACTTAACCAAAGAGATGAAAACTACAGAATGTTGACAGAAATCAAACAAAGCATAAATAAATGGAAAGATATGCCTATGTATTGGAAGACTTCCTTACAATGTCAGTACGACCCAAAGTAATCTATAGATCCACTGCAGTCCCCATCAAAATCCCAAAGACGTTTTCTTGTAGAAATAGAAACATTCATCCTAAAATTCATATGGAATCTCAAGAGACCCCAGGTAGACCGAACAAAGTTGGAGGTCTCACTTTCTGATTTGCTGGTTGTCATTGTGGGCACACAAGAGTGGAGGCCAGTGTTGGAAGCTAGGCCAGGAGTGTACAGGCGAACCGCTGGAGGGGCCAGCTCCAGGTGAGCCCAGTGGTGCAGACCAGTAACCCAAGACAGGGCTGGAATCAGGCTCACAAGGGGTTGTATGGGCCCTGGTTATTTTCATGCAGTTCTGTGGCTACAAGGTCTCTCCACAGGTGTGTATACATACAGCAATGCAGACTGGTGATGGGGGTGAAGTTGGAGGCATGCAGGTGGACAGATGGGTAATCAGTTGAACATAAGTCCAGTGGTGCAGGCCAGTGATGGGAGACAGGCCCTAACCCAAGCTCACAGCAGCTGTGGGAGACTGGGCAAGCAGTGTACACATCCTTGGGTGAATGATCTTGCCCCGGGTACGGACATGGATGGGCATTAGGAGGTGTCATGCAAGTGTACAGCTGGAAGGGCTGGCCCTGATAGCATGCATGGTGGGGGAGTTAGCTGTGACAACCTAGGCTTGCACTTGCTCAGCTGCAGAGAACTGGGCAGGCTGCCAGTAAGGGTCCTTGGGCTTCAGTGGGGGGTGGGAAGGGAGGGAGTGGGCAGGAACTCAGGCAGCTGGCATCAGCAAACACAAATACCTGTGGGGCAAAAACAGATGAAATCTGCAGGGCATCCACAGCAGCTGTGCTGGCCATTGGTCTCAGTGGTGAAAGTTTCTGGGGTTGTCCGCATAATACGTGACTGGGAACTGGTCACCTCCAGTGGGGGCTGGTACTGAAAGTTCCTGGTTTTTTTTCCTTGTTCCTAGCCATCCGTCTGTGTCTCTGCTTTGCCAGTGTCTGGGTGAGGTGAAATCAAAGTACATCCTTTGTGGAGTGCCCCCCAAAACTGGAGAAGTGGTCACTCTCCCTGCTCTCCCTATTCCAATGAAGGTAACACTTCCTGGTTTGAGAATTCCCTTTCAGTGCAGGGTAAGGCTGGCTTGGAAGAGGCAAAATAACACTGTTCTTCCTTCCCTTTTAGTACAGTTGTTTTCAAGGCTTTTCGTTCCACTGTATCACTGAAGTTTCATAAGTGGACTTCATAGTTCTTTCAGACTTGTTTTGTTCATGGATACATGTCTAAATGTTGATCTTTGGGGGAGCGGGATGGAGGCTGGGGGGTCTCCTACTCGGCCATCTTTGTGACATCATTTTGATTCTTAATGAAATTTTATTCAGCTTTTTCTAAACTTTTGGGATTGTGGTGATCTCTTCAGATGTTATGGTGAATATTTCGCAAACTTACATTTTTGCCTTGCTCTTAGAATTATTTTGAGTAAAAGAAGACAGCTGTTAAACAGATAATAAAATGAGTTCTTTAATTTGAAATATAGGAAAAACCTCCATAATGGTAGAGAAAACACAGCTCTTAACACTATGTAAACATGCTTCAACTTTGCAACTTATTTCCAGAGAGAAATAATACTTTAAGAGTGGAAAAGTTCCACTTTGACACTTTCTAAATAGGCTTTGTGTAATGCAATTTTTAAAACATGTAGCTGTCATCTACATTGATGCCATCAAGGCCAATCGTTTACTGATAGAATGACTTGAAACCACAAGAGGTTCAAAACCAGCTTTTCCACTGTATGTTTTCATGAGACCTACTGAAAGGAGCCCAATGATAGCTATAATTATAAACTATAAATGTGTTGCAAACTTAACAGTTTATTTCATGAGTGTTCCCTCAAGGTCAGTGTCTATTCAAACTTAGGGATAATCAGATTCTACAGAAGATTTTAGAAATACAAAGTTACTAATCCTGACCTAAAGTGATGAAACACTATTCCTTCCGTTAATGAAATTGCACAGTCCTCCTTTTAGTCACCCCATGTTCTTTCTCTGCCCTTGCAACACACAGGAAGTGAATTCCATTTGGTTTTAATATACTGCATTCCCTTCTGTCTGAAATTCTGACAGTGTTTCAACACAGATGCTGTTTCAAACATTGATGCCAATAGCTAGTTGTTATGGTCCAATGTTATCTATAGACAAATATCAAACTCCGCTGCAGCTTTCATCTAACTTCTCATGATGAGTCTATGGTGGTTTTGACAGCAATATTTGTCACAACTGTGATATAAAATAACACAAATTACATGTATACAATAGGATTCAGTAGACTGAGATAAGGGAGAAAATATGAAGCTACTTCTTACAAGGAAAATAGTACTCTGGGAAAAATATTTTTCTTTAGACCTAGATTAATCTTTTAGTTGTTATACTTAAAAATTGCAATCAATGTTTGTATGCTGTTATTTTTATTTCTACTGACAATTTCATAAAGTATATAATGAACAACATGATTCAAAGGTACACTCCACAGTATTCAAGATATCAAACAATATATAGTCTACATTTTCACGGACTTGATACTAGCTATTTCATATGGAATAGCAAATCTCTCAAACAAAAGCAAAGGTACTTTTCTGGATAATTTATGAATATCATTGTATATTGTTAATAGTAATTGAATTGTTTCCTCACTGTCCATTATTCGCACAGTTTTCTTGACCCTATGAGAGGAAAAATCAGAACTTAATTATTACAGCAGAGGGAGCTATTCACCTTGGAATAACTGTGAGATCCACTATGAGATGCAATTAATCACAAATTGATGTTTGTGTGCTTTGATGAACTGAATTTATTGAGCCTTGACACATTTTTCCCTTCATAAATGGAAAACTAGAAGTGTATACTCCTGGAGAATCAAGGCTGGACCCTAGAAATTAAATAGGATTTTGTATCATAGTTGCCATGGAGGTTGATTAAGCACTCAGAGTCTGTGCTTCTGTGTCATGAATGGCCTCTGGAAAGAAGTTTGCCTTCTCTTTTAAATCATCTGAATAAAACTTTGCTTGGCAGAGTCAAAGGTTTGATTTAGTCATTCTGACTTTAAAAGATAAACTATGCTTCTCTCAAGCTTTGCTACTTTCTTATAGCTTGTCCTTCCCTTGCTTTTTTCCTTTCAACATCATATAAAAGGGATCATGCTGGGGCCTCCTCTTGAAGAAGCCAGCCACCTGCTGTTACTGATCTAGGGTGACTGTGGATAAAATAAAGTTCCAGAGGCCAGGATTCTCACCTGGCCCTGGTTGACTAGCTCACAGCACACGTGTGGGCAATCCATTGCTACTGACTCTATATAGAGCTCCGCCAAGTGCTCTGGGTGACACGAATACATGGGGTGTAAGTTGTTTGACATCAGTCATGGAAATGACTTTCTGGATTTGACATAAAAAGCAAAGGCAACAAAAGCAAAAATAAATGAGCCGGACTACATCAAACTAAAAGGCTTCTGCACAGCAAAGAAAACCATCAACAAAATGGTAAAGGTGCCTGCAAAATGGGAGAAAATGTTTGCCAATCATATATTTGGATGATGGGTTAAATCCAAAACATGAAGAACTCATATAATTCAATAGGAAAAAAGCAATCTGATTAAAAAACAGGTGGAACTGAATAGACGCTTTTCCAATGAGGACGTACTAGTGGCAAACAGGTACGTGAAAATATGCTCAACATCACTAATCACAAAAATGCAAATCAAAACCAGAATGAGATATTACTTCAAACTGTTAGAGTGATACATCCAGAACACAAGAGATAACAAATGCTGGTGTGCATGTGGAGAAAATAGAACCTTATACACTGTCAGTGGGAATGTAAATTGGTGCAGTCACTATGGAACATTTTGAGGTTTCTCAAAAATTTTAATATATAACTATGATATGACCCAGCAATCCCACTTTCAGTACATATTTAAAGTAAATTAAATTCAGGATATTGAAGATAGAGCTGTACTCCCATGTTCACTGCAACATTATTCACGATACCTTGGGTATATCTTGGGAAACAACCTAAGTGTCTATCATGGATAAATGGATAAAAACAGATGTGGTCTATATACACAATGGAATATTATTCAACCATGAGAAAATAGTATATTCTGTTATTTGTGACAGCGTACATGGACCTTGAGCACATTATGCTAAGTAAAATAAGTCAGACAAAGAAAGTACTTATCACTTGAAAATACGACATCACTTGTGTGTGGGAAATAAAAACATCAAGCCTATGCAAAACGCAAAATAAAATGATAGTGACCATGGATGGGGTTACAGAGGATAAGATTGATGTTGTTTAACGGTACAAACTGGAAACAAGTACTAAATAAGCCGTAGAGTTCTAACGTACAGTATACTAAATATGGACAATAATAATGTACTATACTTATGTAATGTGATTATTATTGCTACAAGGGAAAACAATATATAAATATACCAAAGTAGCTCAACTGTAGACCATAAATTTACATGGCGTTAAATGTCAAATATGTTCAGTAAAGAAAAGAATTAAAAAAGGAAGAAGAAAGTGGTGGTGGGGAATACACACCCTATCAAATTCACCTTATTATCCAAGATATAATAATAATAACAACAACATCAATGACAATAACAAATAAAAACAAATAATGCTATCTTTCTTGACATAAGTCAAGTATTATTTTAATCACTCTGATATATTAACTTAATAAAGGTGCAAGAAAAAGAACTGGCTCTAATTGGGGGAAACAAGAACAAGTTTTGGGTTTTTTTTTTTTTTGGTGACCTCAATCAAGTTTGTAGTTGTGGATGTCGTTTCTTCTTAAAGAATTCCAAGCGGATTTTTTGCTTTTGCGATGGCTCCATGTATCTGCACATGTAATTCTCTCCGGACATGGTTATTTCTGGATAGGTGACCAGGACCCAGAAGTATTCTCTATGCATCATGTCACTTTGTCAGCTATGTAAGTGACCCCTTTCTTTCCTCTTTATATCATTCCCTCAAAAACAATTCCCTTTCTTGACAGAAAAGGCCTCATTGGGGCAGGAATGCTATGGATGCATTAGAAATTGAGTTTCCCTCTTCAAATGTCCAAATTACCAAGGTTCATTTGAAGGAGTGATAGACCAGCTATGGCACCAGGTTGCATTCTTGTTCAGACACATACAGAAGGCAAAAATCTGCTCATTCATTTGTTAAACATATCTCCAGGGTTTGGGGGAAAGATAATGAAGGGATCTCTCTGATGGATATAATTCATGTGCTCTAATGAATATACTGAATAAAAGTAAGGATTTCTGAAAGCATTCAAAATCTGTGTTACTATTTCCATAGCTCATAATATCTTCTCTCTCTCTCTCCTCTGTCTATCCTGTGTTAAGGCAGACACAGAGATAGCCAGAAATCTATTTAGAATACATACTTAAAATAGTTATGATGGGATGATACTATAATTATGGTTTCTCAGAATTTTGCTTGTACTACTAATCTTTTTGAGAAATCATGCAAACCAACAGATTAAGGCTTCATAGTTATCTTTTTCTTTCAGTGGAGAAGGGGAAATGCGACAGATCATTGGAAAAATCAAAATGTCTGCCCTATGCCTTGACATTTTCTTAGAACATTTAACCCTCTTCACATACAGGAATCCCTGCTTCTGATAGCTGATCACCCCCCTCACATTCATCTCGTAGTTGCCAAAGTAAAATCGATAGTTAGGTCATGGCAACCATTCCTGCCCTCAAACTGGTGAAACTGCAGTGGCTTCTGTAAGGCTGGAGGTACTGTAGGGAAGGGCGAAGACAGTGCAGGTGGAGCAGAGACAGCGCCAAGTAGCTCTGTGCCGTACGGGGAAGAAACAAACAGCTCTTCCTGGATTCCAGTCCCATGATGTGCAGACAAACCACAGAGGCAGACCCCCTCCATCCGGAAGGAGGAGACCTCTGGCAGTCCATTACCCAACCCTGAGCCAATAAAATTCCCCACCTATCCCTAGCGTGAACCACTTCCCCCTCCTTTCCCTGTTCTCTTAAAAACTCCCCGCCTCCCCTCCTGGGTGTGACTTCCCTGGCCTGTGATAGCCAGACCAGGGAATATCACCCAGGAATTGTGCTCAAATAAAGTGCCTGGCCCTTTGTTGCCTCTTATAGCCTGCTTATTTCGGTTAGAATTTACCTTACATTTGGTGACAAAATCCCAGGAAGGAGTGTGAGCGTGGGGCCACGACCGGCCACTGGTGGCCCTGCCCCCTGCTTCCCCGACCCGGGACCTCAGCCTGCTCTCCACTGCATGGACTATTTTCCAGTGAGTCCCTCAGATTCCCCCGGACTGCTTCCCTTCCTAACTCTGTTTCACCTGGTCCATTAGAAATCATACGCACATCCAGGTAGGGGCATCTGGCCCCTTGGGCATCCAGCCCACCCTCAGCAGGCATCCGGCCTGCCCTGGCCCTGCGGTGTGGGAGACGTCCCTCACCCAGGATCCCAGGACGTCTCCCCTGACTTGGTGCGCTTGGGACGCTGGGCACTCCTCTCAGCAGGATTAGTTGGGAAGTGGCGCAGACATGGGGAACCAGCCCTCAAAAGCAGAGGCTCAGACCCCGTTGCGGTGTCTCATTTCTAATTTGGCTACTCTATATTTGTCCCAGGAAGTTTGCAAATGGAATCTAGTCTTTCTTTGCTCTGAGGCCAGGCCTCAGTATCCCTTGGACAATCAATCTCGCTGGCCCCCTGAGGGAATTTTCAATTTTGGCCTCCTCACCGACTTAATTAATTATTGCCACTGGAGCAGAGAGTAGAGTAAAATCCCATATGTGCAGGCTTTTTGGACTTTGCGCTCCCACCCAGACCTTTATGTTGTGTTCAATGACTCAGGTTCTCCTGGCCCAATCTCCAGTTAAAGATTGTCAGCCTCTTACTCTGCTCAGTCCTTCTTCCTTTTCAGATCCGCCAGAAGACCTCAGTCACCTGCCTCCCTCAGCTTGCGATTCCCTCCCCCTCTCTCCACCACCATCTTAAAGTCCTTTGTCTTCACACGTCTCGTGGCCATCTTAAAGTCCTACATTCTCAACCATGCCGTTGTTCTGCTCTCCTCTTCCGGTGGCTGCACCACCCCGTCCCCCTCTCTTTCTGCCTTCACCGCCCTCTTCCCCCACCAGAACACGTTCCTCCCACTCTCTGGTTCCAGAAGCCACAGACAGGAAGCTGAGGAAAGGGAAAGCAATTAGATATCAGTGACTCAAGTCTTTATATTGGTTTGTCTGTCTGTGTATATGTTTTTGTGTAAGAAGTGTTGCTGACTGTAGTTGTTGTGTCTCAGTTTGTATGTTTGTATGTCTAAGTGTGTAGATGAAAAATATTTTCTTACCTCCGGATGGTATTAATAATAATTGATTTAAAAACAAGCACTTGTGAAAATGGAGCATTCTAAAACTTCCAGAGAATCTAATAAAAAATATTAAGCATTAATGCTAATTTAAGTTTAATTGAAATGAACATGTCCTTATAGTTATCAGCTGCCAAAGTTTACTTAAAGTCATTTAAGTTGATGTTATCTGTTAAACATTTCAAGAAGATGCTTAAAGAAAAGCTTAACTTTGTCTAATGTTTGGTAAAAGTTTTGTAAGTAATCTAGCATGGTTGCTAAAAATAAGTAAACAAGTGTAGCAAATAAACATCTTAATAATAATACTGTATTAATGTATAACAGTGTATATATATATATATATATATACACATATATATATATGCAAACAGCCTGAGAATTTTTGTGGTAACCAAAATTCTTTAAGTTTGCTAAGTTATATAGATATATTTTGTGCCTAATGAGAAATGGTGCTGTAAACCACATTTCCAAAAATGCTAATATACATTCATAAATGTATCAATCTGAAGAATGCTAGTGTAACAGTTTACAGTGGCCTATTTAGAAGTGTTCACTGAAAGTTAAATTAATGGTTTTAAGTTCTAATGAAAGCTACTTAATATAATAAGGAAAATATTTCTCTATGCTAAAGATGTGTGTTTTAATACTGAATGTTTTGTGTTACAGAAATTTCCAGATTTCCTTATGACAACTGTCTTACAGTAAGCTCTCATCAGATCTTTAACCATTGTCACTTGTAAGTCTTGTCATCTATACTCACTGTTTTATTACTCCTAAACTAGTAAAAAACTAGATTTCAGCAGAACAGGTATTAGTTACATAGGATTAAGTAAAGTAAGGAAGATGATTTGGTGGCTTTTTGTTTCAAATGTTGTTGATAAAGTGTTTTAAGCTTTTTCTCTTAAGCTGACAACAGTTTAGTTAAGTGACTGCCTTTATAAGCAGAATTGAAACTTTATCTTTCTCTCTACCGGATCCCTCCAGAATTTAAGAACTCTCAGTGACTATTTTTATATTTCATAGCAGTATGTTTATTTGCACAAGTTCAATAAGAATCTGCTTTCCTTGTAAGAAGACCAATTAAAAACACTGGTTATATTACAAAAGCTTTGACTAAAACGTCATACCTGAGAGACATGTGTGTAAACTCAGATATAAACAGACAGCTTTAAAGAACTAAGATTGACTTTATAAAGCCAACAAAGCCCCTTAGAAAAACTGGCCTGGTACCTTGCTTACAGAGTTCCCAGCAGCCTTACCAGGTGAGTAAAGAAGGTCACTTCCTGGCAAGTACAGGAACCTCAAGAATGTCTTGGGAACCTCAAGAAGAGAGGAATTCGCCCAAATGTACAAGTACTGCAGGCACAACCTGAAGGCAAGTCTGGCTTGGCTGTCTGACCTCGAGAAGCCTTTAAAAGTTCAATCTCAAATTCCTTACAAAAAGTTCCAGCAAAGCACATTTAAAAGGACCCATGTAATCAATTACTCTTCTTGCTGCACCTATGCAAATAATCAAGCCAACTGTTAGTTATTTTCTCAAACTGGCTACTTCTAATAAAAATAAGGGTAATTTTAGAGAAAAGTATTGTTTCAATAATGCAGTCTTATCTATACTAAATCCTAATACTAGTCATTGAGATGTAAACTCGATCCAGAATTCTAGTTTCCCCATAATACCTGGCTATGATTCTCAATTAGACTCTTCATATATCTAGTTCTCATATTCAGCCATTCATTCTTAATATCATCAAGTTTGTCCTTCTAAAATAGAAAATCCAACTCCAGATGTTGCTACTTAACCTAATAACACAATTTGTTCTATCTTGCCTAGAAGCCACAAAACTGCAAACAGTAATAGAAATGAAACCCAGAATAAAAGTGCCAACCTTCCGAGGCCCTCTCAACTGACCAGTGATAGAAACCTAGCTGCACCCTTTACTGCGCCCCCTCTCAGCATGAAGCAGCCAGAGCGGCCATCGCCGCTTTTCCCTAGCAGCAGCTAGAGTCTCTATCTGTAGAGGGGAGAATGAAACAGAAACCATAGGCTTAGACAGAATAAGGTGAGAGCCTCTAGAGAAAGCAAGGCAAGATATTTGCAGTCAGAGAGAAGTAGTCAGATTGAGTCATCACCCATTATGACCAAAAGGCTGGAATGTAAGGCTGGAGGCACTGGAGGGAAGGGTGAAGACAGTGCAGGTGGAGCAGAGACAGTGCCAAGTAGCTCTGTGCTGTATGGGGAAGGAAGAACAGCTCTTCCTGGATTCCAGTCCCATGATGTGCTGACAAACCCCAGAGGCAGACCCCCTCCTTCTAGAAGGAGGAGACCTCTGGCTGTCCATCACCGGACCCTGAGCCAATAAAAAATCCCCACCTACCCCTAGCGTGGCCCACTTCCCCCTCCCTTCCCTGTTCTCTTAAAAACTCCCCGCCTCCCTCCTGGGCATGACTTCCCTGGCCTGTGATAGCCAGACCAGGGAATATCACCCCGGGAATGGTGCTCAAATAAACTGCCTGGCCCTTTGTTGCCACTTGTCACCTGCTTATTTTGGTTAGAATTTATCTTACAGCTTCTATATGCAGTCACATCAGATCCCGAACACTTCTGGTTGATACTTCAATATTAACACTCCTAAGTCTTGAGAACTGCTTATGTACAAGTCTAGAGGTGAGAAAGAGCAGGGCATTTTTGAGGAAATTATGAGAAGTTGGGATGGTTGGAGACTAGCTCATTTGACTGTAATGGAAGACTAGATTTAAAGTGAAATTGGGACATTGTCTTTCAAATGTAATTTATTTGCCAAACCATTAACATTTGAAGATGCATCCTTGATTATATTACTGTTTGAGGCTGCCTCTAAATAGGGGGAGTTAGCTGGTGCAAATAACCAAGGATTTGGCATCAGACCAAGGGATCTGAGTTCCCTTAGGAAAACCTCTTATTAGCAAAAATAGGGCATTAATATTTATTTCACAAGGATGTTTAAAGACCATATTTTATTCATTGTATTATCTCCAGTGCCTGGTACATACATAGGTATTCTGCAAATGTAAGGTGAATAAATATTTGTTTCCTTTCCTTCCCTTGCTGCTCTAATTGACTTCTAGAGAAAAAGTGAGAGAGAAAATATTTTTAAAGCTGCTGATAACATATTTTCAGTTACACTGAAGAATCCAAGGTCCTTTGATTGCATAAGTGTGATAAATTCCATACATATGCCTTTGGATATTAAATGTTTTGGAAAGCTGATGACCTTGTAACGACACCTTATGTCTAAGATAACTGCTACTAAGAATAAAGCCCCACCTAGATTTTAATAGCAGTGTTTTGATAACTGCAGACTGGGAGGTCTCAGATATTTCATTTCCTATTTATTTTGGACATTTCTTCACTTAGTTTTAGTTTCACAGTTGTGTGGATGGGATATGCCTATGTCCTTGAATGACAGTATCAGTCCACTATGTTGTCCTGTTTTTCCTATATATTTTGACAACAGGAATGTTGTTCAATAAAACACCAATGAAAAAATTGGATTTATGTGTAATGTTTTTAGCTATATATACTTAGAACATTTGAGTTGTACTTTAAAATTATTACATTTAAATAATGCTCACTTTATAATTATATGTAAAATTATAATTTATCATTTAAAGAATGCACTTTCATCCTCAAAATATCTGAACAAAATTAGGAAGGTATATCATAAATTCTCTAAGAATGAATTTGATAGCTGAAAAAGATAAAATCACCATGGAGAAGTCCATAAAAATCGCTGCCTTCTAATAATAGGAAAACCTTTCCCAATGCTTAGAATTGCACCGAAACTACAAAGCAATGAGCTGTTGCTTTAGTCAGGCTATTTCCCACAAATAGTACTGATGAGTGAGCTACCTATGAGGATTCTATTTTCATGGAATTTGTATTGCAAGGGCATTACTACTACAGCTTAGAATTCACTTTTTCAAACAAAATATTTTTAGTCAGTCTGCACGTTTATGTGCCTAGGTTCAATACGAGGTCACACACACACACACACACACACACACATAATGTCTTTTTTTTTTTATTCACTAAAGTATATAAAGAAGGCCTAAGGACGTGTACTGTAGTGACAACCTCCGAAATACTCCAAATGGAGTTCCTAGGAAGGTAAATATTTGTGTTGAAGTTTATGTCATAATCTAAGTAGCTCAGGAAACCCAGACAATGTGCCTACAGAGTTTGCCCTGATAAATCACATTGTTAATTAATATTTCTCAATTAATAAGATACCAAATAAGATTTTTGGATATAAAGCAACATGAGATTACAATTTCCTTTGAAGAGAAGAGATTTAGTGGAATCACAGGGGAAGAATAAAGGCCAAGTGGATTGAGGAAAAAAATGATATTTGAAGGAGTAGAAACGACAGTTTTGATTATTTTCTCATTAATTTTGCCTTGAAAGGGAAGACAGAGTGGGAGAATAAGTCCGCAACTCAACACCTTTGTATCTCAATTCACTGCTCAATTTGTAAGGAGTAATCAATAAATCCGTATTAATTTACCCCTAATGGAAATTAAATGGACTTTTAAAATCTATTAACAGCAATTACATTTACTCAGCAGACTATGTTCCCAAAAGGTAAATAAAGTAGCCCTGTCCTAAGTAGTCAGCTGGGAGAGTGTAGGGATCAGTGACCCACAGCTCTTAGATAAACTACATTTTACACACATATAGCCCATCAAGGTAATTGAAACTAAAGACAGATCTTTATCAGAAACATTACAATTAAGGACTTAATGGTCTTTCTTAATTTACTGCAAAACTGCTTGACTAGGTGAAATTCTCCCAAAATAGTTTTGGTCTCCTCAAATATCCCCAGAAATTTGTTTTCAAAAAGACGTGGGGTGAGAATTTGATCTACTGACAAACAATTTTTTTTACCTATAAAAATCTCCATGGAGTAGGATCAAAACCCAAATTTGCAAATAAAATGAGAAGGAAATGTTTAGGAAGCGTGTCTCATTAATTTCATCCCACCCATAAGTTATGTTTTATTACTGCCACCACAACTTACACTTCTTCTGAGTTGCCTGTAAACCTCCAGAAGGTTGTAAGTGCTCAAGAATATTCCTTTCTTTGTTACCAAAATTTTAGAGAAATTTTAGTTTTCATGTTATTAAGCTATTTAAGAGGTATCTGTTTAAAATATTAATTTAATACTGAATTTAATTCGATTTAAAATGTAGATAATTTTAAGTATCTGTCTCTTAAGATCTCTAGATGGTTTGTTTTGAATGACAGATGTATTTCTACCAGAGAAACAATTATCATTGATATAAATTCATTCTTAGTTTGTTTTCCAAGTTGTTGGTGACAGTGGAGAGAGTTAAATTGAGTGTTTCAAATTTTTCAAATGTTGAAGAACCTTTGATTCATTTTATCTTTCATTTTCATTTGACCCATTTACACTCCATCTTGGTAATCTTCTGTTCAGCTACAGTAAGTATAATGTTAATTCTATTTTTAATTTTATGTATTACAATCATGAAAAATATGATACAACTTAAAGTGCTACAGCATCTATCAGGTCAAACTCATGCTCTTAAAATTTGTTTTATAGTGTCAAGTCTTAATGATTTCTTAACTTCACACCTTCATTAAAAACATGTACACACAATCCATTGAGCAAACTAACATTTTTCTTATTTAGAGAAAATGCTCACTATAAGCATGTTTGTATATGTCATGTAGAAATAATTATTTGCTATTAAAGAAGTGGGAAACATGTAAAGTCTGAGCTTATGTATGTACATCAAGGCTCTGAAAAAAATGAACGGTTGTATAATGCGCAGGAGCAGAACCGTCAATTTCTTGGACTATGTTAAAAAGAGCTCCTTTTATTTTTTGTCTTTACAGAGACGTGCTGACTTCTCAACTTTACCAGCTTTCCACCTTTGTCTCTGATATAGTAAGGCACAGAGCTGAGTAGTAAGTCATAGAGGGTCTGGAGAGTTAGCCTGTGGTAGCATCAGGGCACACCTAAGGCACTTGTTCCCAGTTATCTCAATCGTGGGTTGGCTCTGAAACACCAAAGTTAGCATTTGCAAGCTTAACAGGCTCTCCTCCTATGTAAAGATGTTTCAGTGTACTACTGGCATTTTGGCTCGGACAATCTATGCATTTTTAGGATTGCAACAATCCATGTTACTTTTTTCATTTGAAAGCTATTACTAATCTACCACCAGTAGGGAAGTCAGTAGCAACTCTTCTCCACTAATGCTGGCTCTGTGCTTTTTTAGTCACAAATCTTCACACAGTATCCCTTGCAACTAACAGTATATGTTTGTGACCATTTGTTTGAAATAACTAGCTGGGCCTGTGGCCATGGTACCAAGCCAAATTAACTGAACCACACAAAGGTGAAACCCACAATTCTGGCTGCACTGACAGTGTAAGCAACTGAACACACATAGGCATACTGAATGAAGTTAGTTTTCTCTCAGAAAACATATTCCACATAAGGAACAACATGTGAGAAAGGTTTACCTTTTTATAAAAAAATCACTTTTAAAGCTTCAATGCCTAAATTCACATGAATATGATATTAAATAGAACTCCTTGCCTGAACCTTTAGAAGTATAGAATCCAATTGTAATGTTTTTCCTAACCCATTGTAGAAAGTTTCAGGTAATCACCCCACACCAAAATAAATTCAAAGTAGATTGAAAAATTAAGTGTGGAAAGAAAGGTGGCAGACAGGGAGTGAAGGAAGAAAGGAGATAGAAAGGGAGCAAGGAGGAAAGAAGCAATAAAACTAACATAAACAATAACAACTATAATAAAATATCTGATTATATCAATTTGGAAAAGACATCACACCACCAAGAGCAGATGAAAAAAATCACAAGGGAAAAAGAATCTTTGAGAGTATAAAATGCTAATCCTTATTGTAAAAATATAATACTCAAAAAATGAAGTGAAGATATACCAAAGATATGTTAATTCATTTATGAAGAAATCAGTAAGATGTTGTTGATTCCAGGAACATTTGTGGAACAGAATATTCTGGGCATTAAAAAAAGATTCTAAGAATTAGAATCTATGTAAGAAACAAAGTTAGGTAATATCCAAAAAGATAATAAAGATATAAAATAACTATTGAAGTTATATTATCTACAGTACAGAAATCTACAATTTTACACATAATTTCACTGTATTTTAAATCTAATAAAATAGGAAGTGGAAAAATCAGACACAAAGGTACGCTACTCGAGTATTCAAAGATCCTTGGATAATCTTGTTAAGTAGTGCTGTAATTAGATATTGAAAGAAGTATCTTCTCGCTTGTCTTTTTTCCAAGTTTTGTTAAAATTTTCTTACTACCGAATATGAAAATCACCAAAACAACCTGGAAATAATATTTATCTGAAATATGACATGTAAGGAACTATAATTTTAAATAATAAAATGATATATAAAAAATACAAAAATACTGGTAAAACTAAACTAGCAGAAGAAATGAAAATATACAGGAAAAAGTAACATTTAAAAATGGCATTGATAATTACAGACATACAAGTTGCACTAACAGCATAGCAATTCCACTAAGAAAATTATTTAAAAATATGAGTCTTACCTTTAGAAGTGTGCAATCAAACAGGTATTTTGTTGTTAGTAGGAATATAAATTGCTAAAAGTTTTCTGGAAAATAATTTGGCAAAATACATCAGAGATTTTATAAAGCCTTTCTCACCAAACCAATAATATCTTTATCTGGATATTTCCCCTAAAAAAAAGTAGTAGAGGTATGTTCAAACATTTATGAATGAGCGTATGCATCACAAGTTGTGTATTATATGAAAGCATTTTAAACAGTCTAAATATTCCATGATTAGCAAATTATCATTTAGTGACAGTTAACCTACCAGATGAACTATCATGCTAAAATTGGGTTTTGGAGACTATTGATGTGAAAATGTGCCTACATTATAATCAGCAGTTTTGAATCAGAATCACTCATAACCTCATTAAATAAGAGGAAATGCTGACTTAAATGAATTTGGAAAAGTATGGAAACAGTAAGACAAAAGGAAGTGTACATAAGCACTGCATTATAGCTGGTCAAGTTGTTTTCCACAGGGGTACAGGCTAACAATTCTGAAACAATTACACCTGTATATTGGGATTGAACAAATAAGTAAATAAATGGCTGATGGTGAGAGTCAAATTTCTCACTTGTACAATGAGCAGGACAGATAAGCAAGGGGAGAAGGCTAAAATGAACCACACAGTGATGGATGGATGAAAACTGGAGGCACAATTATGAACTCAAGATTAATATACATATAAATGAATTAGTATATATATATGAATTAGTATACATACATGTATTTCCTTCCTCTGTCCACAGGTAGAGCCTAGAAACAATGATACTCTGGTAGCAAAAAGCACACCCAAAACAGATCTTAGTTTTAACACAAGGCTTCTTAGAGAAACAGCTGGCAATAGGATTGGGGCAGGAAGTATGCAAAATGAGCCTAGAGCATCTAGAAGAGCCAAAAAGTAAGGATGTGCTAAAAACAAAATGAAATAAGAACAAAACCAACAGTCATGTCAAACGGACAGAGGAGTCAACTGAATGTGCTCCCAATATCCAACACTGGAAAAAGTTGAGAAGCAAAATCAATTTTTAAGGTACTGTATTATAACATATAAAATAAATTCACTAATTTATACTGGCAGAAGCAAATGATAGGGCAGATAAATGGGAATAACAGACAAATATCCTATGTGGAAGAATTGTAAATAACTTATGTAGACAGCGCCCTTAAGGAGTGAAGCACAGCACCGGCCTCCTTAAGTTTCAGCTGTGCATGGTGAATTCCTTCCTAAGAGCACAGTATGGAAAAGGCATGGAGAGAGTAACATTACAATGCAATACTTGATAAATACTACCTCCATCAGGAAATTCAGGTAAGAGCATATACTCCTGATACAATGTTGTGAGTATGTTAAAGATGGCAGTGTGAGAGGTGAGACAGAGGTGTCCTCCTAAAACTGCATACAATGCAAAAATATAATTAATACAACTAATCCTGAAGGAACAACAGGAAAGAAGCGTGCACCAGACTACATAAACCTGGAGAAAAGAATAGACCTCACAGAGCAAGGTAATGTACCAAAGCTGTGGCCCGGCATGACCCTAGCCCTTTCCCAACCTCATCTGACTGGCGGGAGAAAGAAAATTGGAGCGGAGAGGGAGTGGAGGTCTGGGACTGCTGAACACCAACCTTTGGAGATCTTCTCTGGGAGCACAAACCTACATTGCATGGTGCTCTGGTGATTAGAGATTTTGGAAAGCTAAGACAGGCAGAAGACCTGGAGAGACTGAGATTTCAGCCGCCTGTGGAAAATGGATCCATATCCGGCCTCTCTGGGACAAAAGAAAGGCAGGCAGAGAGACTTCCTAGCAGCAAGAGGGCTGCTAAAGGGGCAAGGAATGCACAGAGCTTACTGCTCAGGAGAAAGGACAGGTAGACAAAATTGTCTGCGTGCACTCTGCCCAGCAGTTTGGGAACTTTCATGAACTTCAGGCACTCCAGCCCCCTGGCTGGCTACGCAGTTCAAAGGCCCCCTCCATTATACAGAGCCTGCTGTGCCTTCCTCTTGGCCAGCCTGTGCCTGGCTTGCAAAATGGCAAACACTGCCCTAGCATAGGCCAGCCAGAGGGAAGCCCCACCTACAGCAGCTATAAATGCAAAGCACAGAGGCTTATACCTCTGTTCTTGGCCCGCTGGTTCTGGCAGTGGATAAAGGCAATGCAGCCTGGAAGCAGAAAACAGTTCTTTCCTTCCCCCAGGCACCAACACCACTCCTCTGCAACCACTGACACTGCTCCAGGCACTAAGCAACTCCAGAGAGTAGAACTTCTGGGAACTAGAGGGCCCCACATACAAATATGAAATGTCACAGGATCCTGATTCAAAGCAAAATCCTACATACACCAGAGAAACATTCAAATGAAACTGATCTCATCAATCCTCCTGAAAGAGACTTCAAAATAAAAATCATAAACATGCTCATGGAGGTACAGAAAAATATTCAACAACTTAGGAATGATTTCAGGTCAGAGATCCATTCATTACAGAACACAGTATCAGAAAAGAAAAATACAACAGAAGGTTTTAAAAGCAGAATATTTACAGTGGAGGAGATGACAAATGAAATATTAATTAGAGAAGAGGAATACAAATAAGCTGAGGCACAGAGAGAAAAAAGGATCTCTAAGAATGAAAGAATACTGAGAGAACTGTGTGACGAATCCAAACAGAACAATATGCATATCATAGGGGAACCAAAAGAAGAAGAGAGAGAAAAAGAGAAAGTGTCTTTGAAGAGGTAATCGGTGAAAACTTCTCTAATCTGGGGAAGGAGATAGTCTGTCAGGCCATGCAGGGGCACAAATCTCCCAACACAAGGGACCCAAGGAAGACAGCACAAAGAGAAATTAAATGGCAAATATCAAGGATAAGCACAGACTACTAAAAGAAGCCAGAGAGAGATATTAGACACATACAAAGGAAAGCCCATCAGGCTATCATCAGACTTCTAATCAGAATCCACACAGGCTAGAAGGGAGTGGCATGATGTATTTAAGGCAATGAAGCAGAATAGCCTCCAACCAAGAATACTTTATACTGCTAGATTATCATTTAAATTTGAAGAAGGGATTAAACAATTTCCAGATAAGCAAGAGTTGAGAGAATTTAAATCCCACAAACCAACTTTTCAGTGTGTGTCTTATCTACTTATCTGAATAACCAGATATAAAGGATAAGATGTTAAACTTTGTAGTCTTCAAAATACACAGCACAATCAAACCACATACTCAAATTAACATGTATTTACAAAATAACTTTTTAATTTACACACATAATTTCCAAACCTATCATGAAACATCTCTGGGAATATATGTTAAACCATGTGGCACATATAAATCTAATTCATTCATTAAAACTGCAGTATAATAAACAAGTGGGACTACATCAAGCTAAAAAGTTTCAGTGTAGCAAAGGAAAGCATTGACAAAATGAAAAGGCAACCTACTGAATGGAAGAAAATAATTGTAAATCGTATATCTGATAAGGGGTTAATATCTAAAATATGTAAAAACTCATTCAACTCACTAGTAAAAAATTAACCCAATTAAAATATGGGTAGAGAACCTTCATAAATATTTTCCCAAAGATGACATACAGATGGCCAACAGGTATATGAAAACGTGCTCAACATCACTAACAATCAGGGAAATGAAAATCAAAACCACAATGAGATATCAACTCACAACTCTGTTTTAGAATGGGAATTATCAAAAGACAAATAACAAGGGCTGGTAAGGATGTGTAGAAAACAGAACACCTGCACACTCTAGGTGGGGATGTGAAAACTGGTGCAGCCACTTTGGAAAACAGCATGAAGACACGTTAAAAAAGCAATAATATAACTACCACATGATCCAGCAGCTTCACTTCTGGGTATTTATCTGAAGAAAACAAAAACACTAACTCAAAAAGAAATATGCAGCCTCATATTTACAACAGCCAAGACATGGAAACAACCTAAGTAGTCATTGATGGATTAATGGATAATGAATATGTGGTATATGTAAATAGAATATTCTTCAGCCTATAAAAATGAAAGAAATCTTGCTGTTTGCAACAGCATGGATGAACCTTGAGGGTATTAAGCTAAGTGAAAAAAGTCAGACAGACAAAGACAAATACCATATGATCTCAGTTCCATGTGGAGTCTAAGAAAAAAAAACCCAAAAACACAAGCTCATAGATACACAGAAGAGACTGGGGATTGCCAGAAGCAGGGCATGGAAGGTGGATGAAATGAGTGAAGGGGGTCAAGAGATACAAACTGCCAGTTATAAAATGGGGATGTAATCTACAGTATGGCGAGTACAGTCAATACTGTATTGCATATATGGAAGTTACTAAGAGAGTAAACCTTGAAATTCTCACCACAAGGAGCTATGTATGGTGATTGATATTAACTAGACTTACTGTGGTGATCATTTAGCAATAGACATATCAAATCATTATGCTGTACAACTGAAACAAATGTAATGTCATATGCCAATTATATTTCAGTAATAAAAAAGAAAAAGATAAATGTGAAAGAGCTTTGTAAATTATGGAGAACCACTATCAACTTCATTTCTAAGCCACTTCTTGAAAAACTACCCTGAAACAGAAATGGCACACTCGGGGCTTGGGACACGAACTGAATAAAATTTGGCGTCTGCTCATCAATGGAGATAATATGCACTCTAGTTACATTTCTGTAGAAGTTTTGCTTTTTAAAAAATAATTAAGACCATTTACTTCTCAGTTTATTTAAAGATTTCTCCCAAATAACTCAAAGTTATGAATATACATTCAGTATTGTTAATAGTCATGGAAGAAACTAAGGGAAATAAAATGTAAAGGCAATTCTTCATACTGTTTGGACAAAATCATTTATTGAGAAAAATTGAATGTTCTCAAAGAGGAAAAATTAAACCAGTTATTCATATGGGGTTAGCATATCCAAGGGCATATACTCATACAGTCTGTAAGAATTAACTGAATATTTTTATTTAGTTCTTAGATATATTTTTTCTACAGAGGGACTCAATACATATGATGACTCTGTTTAACATACACAGTTTAGAAATTGCTTTCAAATAAGCATATGTGGAGTATAAGATCAAAGAAAAAACTGAAGGAACAAAACAGGAACAGAGTCACAGAATCCAAGAATGGACTAACAGTTTCCAAAGGGAAAAGGGACTAGGGAGAATGGGTGGGAAGGGAGGGATAAGGGGGGAACAATGGGGGCACTACTATTAGGAGACATAATTTAGGGGGGGGCACGGGGAGGGTTGCACAACACGGAGAAGACAAGTAATGATACTATAACATCTTACTATGCTGATGGACAGTGACTTTAATGGGGTACGTGGGAGGGATTTGATGATGGGAGGAGTCTATATTAAACAATGTTCCTCATGTAATTGTAGATTAATGATACTAAAATAAAAAGGGCTCAAGTAAATAAAATCATAAATGAAGCAGAAGTTATAACTGATACGACAGAAATACAAACTATTATAAGATACTAATATGAATAATTACATGCCAACAAATGGGACAATCTAGAAGAAATAGATAAATTCCTAGACATACACAATCTACCAAGAATGAATCATGAAGAAATGGAAAGTCTGAATAGATCAATTTCTAGTAAGGAGATTCAAACAGTAATCAAAAATCTTCCAACAACTAAAAACAGGACCAGACGGTATCACTGGGGAATTCTATCACACATTTGAAGAATATTTAATACATATCCTTCTCAAGCTGTTCCAAAAAACTGTGGAAGGGAACACTTACACACTTATTTTACAAGGTTGGCTTTACCCTGACACCAAAATCATACAAGGATACCATAAAAAAGAAAATTACAGGTCATTACCCTTGATGATCATAGATGCAAAAATCCTCAACAAAATATTAGCAAAACCAAATTCAACAAAAGCACTAAAGCATCATACACCATGGGAAAGTGGGATTTATTCCAGGGAGGCAAGGATAACTCAACATTCACAAATAAATCAACATGATAAACCACATTAGCAAAATGAAGGTTAAAGATCATATGATCATCTCAATTGATGCAACATAAGCATTTGACAAAATTTAACATCTATTTATGGTATAAACTCTCAATAAAGTGGGTATACAAGGAATATAACTCAACATAATAAAGGCCATATCTGATAAACCCACAGTCGACATTCTCAAAAGTAAAAAGTGAAAGCTTTTCCTCTAATATCAGAAGAAGGACAAGAATGCCCACTCACAAATTTTATTTACCAAACTATTCCAAGTCCTACCTACCGCAGTAAGGTAAAATAAATAAATAAAAAAAAAAAGGTATCCACATCAGAAAGGAAGGTGTAAAACTGTCACTCTTTGAAGGTGACATGATCCCGTATATAGAAAACCCAAAAGTCTCCACTGAAAAATCTGTTAGTATAAACAAATACAGTAATTCTGTAAGATGATAGAAATTCAGTATACAGAAATATGTTGCATTTCTATACCCTAAGAACAAATTATCAGAAAGAAAAATTAAGAAAACAATCCCATTTATAATTGTATCAAAAAGAAAAAAAATGCCTAAAGAGTAACTTTTACCAAGGAGGTGAATGACCTGTACACTAAAAACTGTAAGATATGGATGAAAGAAACAGAAGACATGAATAAATGGAAAGATATTCTGTGCTCATGGATTGAAAGCATTACTTTGTTATAATGTCCACACTACTCAAAGCAATCTACAGATTCAATGCAATCCCTCAGATTCCAGTGACATATTCCACAAAACAAGAACAAGTAATTTTAAAATGTGTATGGAACCACAAAAGATCCTAAATAGCCAAAGCATTCTTGATAAAGAAATACAAAGTTGGAGATACCATGCTCCTAGATTTTAAACTATACTACAAAGCTATAGTGATCAAGACAGTAGGGTATCAGTAATGAAACAGACACATAGATCAATGGAACAGAATTGAGAGGTCAAGAAATAAACCTACACATATACAATTAGTTTATAACAAAGTCATGAACATGCAATGGAGGAAGGACAGTCTCTTTTACAAATGGTACTGGGAAAAGTGGATAGCCACATGAAAATGAATGAAACTAGACCACTACCTTATGCCATACCCAAAAATTAACTCCTAGGTATATGCCCCAAAGAACCGAAAACAGGGACCCAAATACCAGCTCACTAATGTTCACAGTAACACTATATGCAATAGTGAAAGGAGGGAACAACTCAAGGGTCCACCAACAGATGAATGAAACAAAATGTGTGTGTGTGTGTGTGTGTGTGTGTGTGTGTATTTCAGCAATAAAAAGGAATAAAGAGGAACTTTAGATACACAGAGAGGCCAGGGATGTGTGTGTACAGAAAGAGAACCATGTGAGGACACACCAAGGAAAGACAGCCATCTGCAAGCCATGGAGAGAGGTATTGGGCGAAAACAAACCTGCAGACACCTTGATGTTGGCCTTCTAACATCCAGAACTATGAGAAAATAAATTTCTTTTGTTTAAACCACTCAGACTTTGGCATATTTTGGCAGCCATAGCAAACTAATACAATTGCCTAACCCAGCTAGAATACTGAATCCACTAAATTAAGACAGGATGTAGGTAAATGAGGCATCTATGCTGTATTTCTGGCTTTTTCCATCATTTACCGGCTTCTGTGACTCTAGAGTTGTTTCTCTTAAACTGTCCTCCACATAGTGGTCAGAGTAAGCTATTAAAATTCAAATCAAATTATGCCAACCGCTGCTTAATATCTTCCAAAATTTCTTCCTTAATTGCTAGAGAATAAAGCCCAAATTTCTTCATATGGCATACTAGGTCGTCCATTGATGCTGACCTTTAATATTTCTTCAGCCATTAAACTATTCCGTGCCTCACACTTTATGCTCCAGCAACATCAGAACAGTTGGTAGCTCCTTGAGGTTTCCACGAAATTTCTTATCTTTGTACCTCTGAAAACTGTTTTGTGCCTGTATATACTTGCCTAATTTGGCAAATCTCTTCTCATCTTTTAAGAACGAGTTCAGGGATCACCTGTACATGCTATGTTTGGAACTTACCTTTTATTCTTTCTTTTTTAAGATAGAAAAACTGAAAAAATAAAAAGAATAGCATAGTAAATGCCAGTATACCCAACACTCGGAATTACACATCTTCAGACTTTTATTTTGCCATCTTTGCTTCAAATATTTTCAAGCTTTAAACTTTTTCACTGTGGAAGTCTTAAAACTACAAAAGTAGATAGGAGAGTACAATGAACCCCATGATATCCTTGAGATATCATTTCATTCATAAACACTTCAATATGTGTCTTTAAAAGAGAAGGACTTTTTGTAAGAAAATAAAGATGATATAACTCCTAAATTATTCATAATAAATAAAAATTTTGAAACATTATCAAGTATTTTGTTCAAACTTCTCCCATTGTCTCATAAATTATTTGCATTTAGCTTGCTCATGTCAGGATGCTTTATATTGAACATGAATAAAATAATAAAATATATAGAACATTGAAGTTGTGGTTTAAATTTCCTTTTTCTCTCTTCCTGATCACAATCCCCTCTTCTTTCCTTCCTTAGAGGCAGCTGATATCATTAATTAGCTACATGTCTTTCTAATCCAAAGTAGACTCCTGTATACATCTATGAAAACTAATAGTTTGGTTTTGGATGTTTCCAGAAATATGCACAAGTGCTATTACAATATTTGTTCTCTTGTGATTTTTAAAGTGATTATTGCATTGAAACTTCTATATTCTTTCCGTTTTACAACTTTATTTGTAGTTTTCTTTTTTATTCTTGGTCAGTACTGCTACACGTTTCACTATTGTGTAAGTTTTAAAAGAACTGACTTTAGATTTTGCTGTTCCCTATTTTTTATTTTATATTTCAGTAATTTGTTTCAAATTTTATTATCATATTTTATTGTACCTAAAATGCTGTGAACTGTAAAAACACCATTATTTTATGTGCCCCTAAGAAAGATAGTGCCAATTAAATCATGATGTACAATTTATTTTGGAATATGTGTTCTAATTTCAGAGATGTTAAAATATGCAAAAATGGATACCTTGGAGTTGATGACATGCAGAATATCGTTCCATCTTTTTTATTTGGGTTTATTTTTTTTCCCTTAAGTTCTTTTAATTTACTGAGACTTGTCTTACAACCAATATGGTCTATCTTGGTAAATGTTCCATGTGTACTTGAACAGAATATGTATTCTGCCATTGTTGGGTAGAGTATACTATATATATCAATTAAGTCAAGGTGGTTGATATACCAGGTTAGTTACATTTTTGAGGTTATGTCTTCAGATGTACATACATTTATGAGTTGCTACTTTACTCATGGAATGTCACTTTATAATGCATATTGTTTCCTTTATCCTTACAATTTTTGCCTTATATTTTATCTCATATTAATATTGCTCTATCACCTTTAATTTGTGTAGTATATATTAGGTATATCTTTTGCCATTTATTTATTTTCAACCATTTTATGTGTGTCTCTTATATGCCCCATATAAGTAGATTAATTTTTAAAACTAGTATCTGAAAGTTTAACATGTTTACATTTATTTAAACTGTTCATGTATTTATTTAGAATTATTTCACTCATGTTACTTTGTGCTTTCTCTCAATCATGCTTTTTCCTTCCTTTTTTCTTTTTTATCCCTTCCCCTGATCTCTTGAAATTTTTATAATTCCCTTTTTTTTTATGGGCTACTGAAGAATTTAGACCTTCTATATCTATTCTTTCAACATGCCCTTCAAATTTTAACTTTGATGTTTAAATTTACAAAGTCTATAGTTCATCAATCTCTTTCTCTATAACAACACAGTGATCTTAGAATGCTTTACTTCTCATTTTTCTACTAATCTTATTTTAAATCGTATTTTATTTTGTTTCTAATCCCATGAAGTTATTTATCACCACAGTTATGAAATTTTACTGGGTTTAGAGGAGGAAGGGGATTAAGGGGCATTATAATTTGCAACCACAATATAGGCAGGTCACCGGGAAGGCAGTACAGCATGGAGAAGACAATTAATAACTATAATATCTTACTATGCTAATAGGCAGTGACCTCTATAGAGGGGGTGAAGACTTGATAATGTGGGTGAATGCTGAAACCACTGTGTTGTTTGTGTGAAACCATCATAAGATTGTATGTCAATGGTACTTTAATTTTAAAAAGAACATAGCAAAAAAAAATAGTACATACAAAGTACAATAAGCCTGCATGTACCCACCACCTAGCTTTAACTATTACTGACATACGGCCCATCTTGTTACATCTCACCCGCTTCCCCCTTCCTGCATTATTTTGAAAATTCCAAAAAGAATATAATTTCATGTGTAAATATTTCATAGTATAAACTTTTAAAATTAAATTTTACAACTGGGGGAAAAAAATTCTGAGGGTTTCACCGATTTCAGAGAAGATATTAGTATTAATTCCTTAGCCCAGTGCCTTCACCATTTCAGTCATCTGAAATGTATCTGAAACCATGACCGCACCTCCACGCTGCACATTCCTGGAATTCCAATTTTTCTCAAGGAATTTTTTCCCTATCCGCCACCCAAAGGATACAGAAAACTCCCTGATACTTCCCCATGGTGACGGGCATAATTTCCTTGGCCCTTCATAACCTTTCAACTTTTATATTAGTTCTTTTCACATGCAGGAGGCCTGTGGTCTAATCTTCCCTTTCCATGTGTTTGTTACATTTCACTCTATAATCATTTAGGTCTGTATCTAGTTCTGAAATGCTCATGAGGAGTTTTAGTAGTTCCTACTCACTAATAAATTTAAGTTCTTTTGTTTCTGGCAACAAGGGAGTTTTCATTCTTGTTTTGAGCTTGGTTCTATGTTTATAGATTTCCCCTTTATTTTCTATATATATATATATTTTTTGTGGGGTACAGTTTCCAGATTCTTTTGTGGGTTCTTAATCTGCCAAAATGAGTACACATCAACCCTAAAGAATAACTCAAAAAGCCAGAAGGACATACAGTGTAGGGAGAAATCCAGTCCATAGACACGACCCCATGTAAGATCTGATTTAAAATAAATTACTCTAAAGATACCCTGCCAGAACTAAATTGTGTTATGAAATTACTTCAGAAATGAAACCAGTAAATTAAAAACAGTAAACCCAACAGTAAACAAAGGAATTATAAGTAGCTTTTAAGTTTTACCTATGTTTATTGTCAAAAATTAAACTCCCTACTCAATTATTCACGATAATTAACAACATTACATTTGGAAGGATGTACTATCAAAGAAGCAAGTTGGTATGTGTTAGTTTACTTACATTTACTTTCACTTTTGTGATGATAACAAATGTTTCTAAACTTAGGACCAGTAATTTTGACAAGGACCTAAGATAATAAAAATGAAAATCAAAGGCAAAAGTAACTAACTATATATCTGTTTAAAGTATTTATATTATGCTAGCAGCAGGCATGACACAAAAATACACAATAAACTCAAATAGTAATCTGGATATAATAGTTTCCCATAAAGATCTCATAAATAATTATTAGTATCAAAACAACATACATTGGTAGGGCCCTGGCATGCTTGGTTTATTTCCTTTTGCTCCAGCACAAGTTTCTGGCTGAGGTACAGGAACTCTACAAAAGATGAAAAAAGGATAACCAATAGTTATAAAAAGAGACTTGAATGGAAAAATATTAATTAGTTCAATTGCAGTTTATTCTAATTCAATTAATTTAGGGAATATGAAGCTTTAGTTTCTTACAGTAATACACTAGAAGTTTAGGGAAATACATTCAAATTATGAACAATTATCTTATACGACATTAATTTAAATACTGCAATAGATTTAAATGTTCTTTGAAGGAGTATTCCACAAAAAGACATGTTCAACTTTATTAAATATCAACTAAATATGGATATATATACTCCATTCTCTCTTTTTATACTGACTATATTCCCTATACTCTACAGTCTCTATGGCAAGAATTTAAAAATTAGGTCAGTGGCTTATTTTCATGTTTGCCTTGTTCCAATATTCTGGAAAACTACCTGCCCTAACTCTCCAACCACATTTCAGAGTTTTCTATAAGGCTCATGCTGCTTCAAACCCTCACATTTTTCTTTCTGCCTGGAACAACAAAATGTTCCTTTAGCTTTGCCTGATTAAATCTTTTTCCTCATTCAAAATATAGCTGAGGTGTTATTTCCTAGAAGGTGCGATCACTGAACTCTAGTCAAGGCTCACTGTTCCATGTACATTCTGTCAAAGCACCACGAGTAAACCTTTACTGGAGCATTCATCACACACAGGTTTATCAGTTTGTCTCTCCTACCAGATTCTGTTATAAGCCCTGCTATCAGCTCTACAAAAGCATAGACTTTATTTTAATGTCTCCACATAGTATGTGCTCAATAACTGTTTACTGAACTGAAATGAATGCAGTAAAAGGGAAGCATCTTATTTTGAGGCTGAGGAGAAGCCTGCATTTTTAAGGAAAGGTATCTGTCCTATGGGTTCTTAGTATATTTCTGTGATGAGTTTTTTTCCATTGTATTTCCAAAACTAAAAGCATAGCATAAAGTAAAACAGAAATGTCATGTAGTAGAATGCCACATAATATCGTTCAACTTATTTTATCAATGGATTTGTCTCATAATATTATTCTTCATTTTACTATTGAGTTATTAATGAACTAGAAAGAAGTAGCTGCATGAACGAAGAATGCATCTATTTAATTATTCAACTCTAGCAAGTAAAATTTTATAGTTGTAAGTCTAACTTGTCTCAGTTATTGAAAACATGGGATTTCTAGAAATTAGTACACTGAAAACATCAATGGGGAGAAACCTAAATAGCTAAAAAATAAATTATATGTATTTAAAGATCCTTAAACAGCATGTATATACTTTTTAATACATGTGACTATAAAGTGATGCTTTTATCTGAAATAAAGATGACCAAATTTTATCAGCACCATGGTATTGTACAGAAGTTTTATGAAGTGGGGATTTTTATGGAAATAGGTAATCATGCATTTGTATGACTTAAATGTCTTACAGGCGAGAGGCTAAGTGACAAAAATGCAGGTATATGTTGTCTGTGGGTTTCAACTGAGGAAATTTAAAAAAGACGCAAAATGAAAAGAAATATATAAGGATAACTAAGGAAAGAAAGAGAAAAGAGGGCTAAAAGAAGAGAATATAAATAGGCATATGGTAGGTAGTGGAAAATAAGAAAATTATGTCAGAGGCTATATTTATATTCCACCCTTGTCCTGTTCACCATCCTAATAACCTTAGATAAAAGCCTACAGAATTCTATACTATGCCATTCCCTCATTTATAACAGGATTATAATTAATATTATTATAGTCTTATAAAGTATCTCTCATGCAGAGAAATTAAAAGAATTTAAATACACACATGCATGAATCCTATATTTTATTCTGTCTGAATCTCAGATTCTTCTTCTATAAAATTGAGATAATTATCCTGTGCCTCCTTCACAGGAATGTTGACAATCAAATGAGGTAATGTAAGTAATCTTGCACTGTGTATTGAAATACAGAATTAACTGAAGGAGTATTTTCAGTGCCTTCTGACTAAGAAAAGCAGAAGATGCTATACAAAAAGGACAAGATTATAAAGATTTTTAAATGAATTTCTAACGTAACCAAATTAGACATAATTCATAAACATGAAAAATGTTGAAGTCCTTTGTGATTATTAATTCTCATTAGCAAATGCTTTTCAGGCAACAACCATTATTTACAAACTTTTCCTATAGTGCCTTCTGTTTTTCTTAGGAGGAGATGCTGAAAATGATTTTTAAGGAGTCATTTGACTGTGCTGTAGTTCGCTTTCTCTCTTTATGGAGTAAATACTATCATAGAATGAAAGGAAGAGTTAATGTGCCATTTATGATATTTTATTTCTCAGTGATAAATTTTGAGTCAGTTGAAGGATTTCAAATACATTTTAATATCTAACAGAGTGCACCATGGTTCAGTATCTACCATTTGGATTAAAATGTTCATTGATACAAGTTCTGAAATGGTCATATTTATTACTATTTTATCAACAGAAGCAGACTACCAGGTGATCCTGACACTGGAGTTAGCAGGCCTGGATTTAAAATATGATGATTAATATGGTCAAGGAAAAGAGGCAAAGATGGACAAAACAAACAGAATCTCAGAAAAGAACATCTGAAAAAGAACCAAATGGGTTTTTTACAACTGAAAAGAACAGAATAGTTGAAATTAACAACTATCATACAATAAAGAATGTATCTGATCTTTGTTCCTGGCACAGAGCTTTAAAAACCCTTAGAGTTTCCAGTGACAGGAATCTTTGGTTGAAAGTGTTGGTGGCCTTGGGACCAGCTGATGTGTGGCTAACATCTGAAGTAAGGGCAGTCTTGTGGAAGGCTGGGCCCTTAAATCTGTACAGTCTGACACTAATGAGGTAGTTAGTGTCAGAACTGAATAGCAGTACAGCTAATTGGGTGGAAACAGAATAATTCAATGAATTCAACTGGTAAGTTTTGCAGAGATTGGACATAGTAAAAGATTAAATGGAGACTCAGGTCAATAGGAAATATTCAAACTGAAGCACAGAATTGAAAAAAGAGTGATATATATATATAAATAAATAACAATACAGCATAAGAAACTTGTAGATCCGTTATAAGTGCTAACATATATGAAACTGAAATCATAGAAATAGAAGAAATAATGGGGAAGAAATGGTATTTGAAGAGATAATGGCAGATACTTTTCCAAAACTGATGAAACACATCAATCCACAGATTCAAGAATCTCAGCAGACTCAAAGCAGCATTAAACAAAGAAAACCACTCCTTGGAATATCATATCTAAACTGCTGAAAACTGAAGACAAAGTCTTCAAAGCATTTAGAGAAAAAAGGATAAAATATCAGGTAAATATAAGATACTGTCCTGAATTCTTAACAGAAACAACAGACATAATGAAACAGTAGAATTGGACATTTTATAAAACCTGCAACTTAGTGAAAGTAACCATTAGAAATAAAAGTGAAATAAAAATGATTTTAGACAAACAAAAACTGGGAATATATCATCAGCAAGCTATACTGAAATAAATGCTGAGAGAAATTCTTCAGTAAGAAGGAAAAGAATCCCAAAAAGAAAAGAAGCATGGAAATACAGGTAGGAATGAAGAGAACCTAAAAAAATGTGGATAAATATAAATGAATGCTAACTATGTAAGAAAGACAATACTAATATTTCTCATGGAATTTAAAATATATGTACAATTAGGGATTAAAGATGGTGGCATGAGAGGAGAGACAGAGGTTTCCTCCTAAAACTGGATACAATTAGAAAATTTAATTGGCACAACTAATCCTGAGAGAGCAACAGGAAAAAGGACGGCATCAGACTGCACACACCTGGAGAAAAGAGCAGACCTCACCGAATGGGGTAACGTACCAGAGCTGTGACTCCGTGGTACCCAAGTCCTTCCCCGACCCCAGCTCCCCGGTGGGAGGAAGAGAAACAGAGCAGGGAGGGAGTGGAAAGCTTGGGACTGCTGAATACCTAGCTCTGGAGATCTGCGCTGGGAGGACAAACCTACATTTCATGGTGTTTTCATGAGACTCACATGGCTACCAGGTTGGAAAGTTAATACAGGCAGAGTTCCTGGGGAGACTGGGATTCCGGCTGCTTGTGGAAAGTAGGGAACCATATCTGGCTGCTCTGGGACAAAAACATACCTGTGTGACCGGCCCAAAGGCTCAGGCAGTGGAGACAGGCACAGCAGCCAGAAGGTGGAGAATAGCTCTTTCCTCCCCCCAGGCACAAGTACCACTCACCTGTGACCCCCGATAATGCTTCAGGGGCTGAGCAGCTCCAGGATACAGCTTATGGACACTAGAGGGCGCCATATACAAACATGAAACACCAAAGGAACCTTGTCCAGAGTAAAATTATTAATACAACTCCCAAGAAAGATTTAAATGATATGGACCTCTTGTCTCCTCCTGAAAGGGAGTTCAAAATAAAAATCATTAACATTCTAATGGAGGTACGGAAAGACATCCAAGAACTCAGGAATGAATTCAGGTCAGAGATCCAATCGTTGAAGAGCACGATGGAGGGTATTAAAAGCAGGTTGGATACGGTGGAGGAGACAATAAATGAAATAGAAATTAGAGAAGAGGAATACAAAGAAACTGAGGCACAAAGAGAAAAAAGGATCTCTAAAAATGAAAGAATATTGAGAGAACTGTGTGACCGATCCAAGTGGAACAATATTCACATTATAGGGATACCAGAAGAAGAAGAAGAGAGAAAGGGATAAGAAGTGTCTTTGAGGAGGTAGTTGCTGAAAACTTCTCCAATCTGGGGAAGGAGATAGTCTCTCAGGCCATGGAGATCCACAGATCTCCCAATACAAGGGACCCAAGGAAGACAACACCAAGACACATAGTAATTAAAATGGGAAAGATCAAGCGTAGGGACAGACTGGTAAAAGTAGCCAGAGGCAGAAATAAGATGACATACAAAGGAAAGCCCTTCAGGCTAACATCAGACTTCTCAGCAGAAACCTTACAGGCTAGAAAGGAGTAGAATGATGTATTTAATGCCATGAAGCAAAAGGGCCTGTGTCCATGATTAGTTTATTCAGCAAGATTATCATTTAAATTTGAAGGAGGGACTAAACAATTTCCAGATAAGCAAAATCTGAGAGAGTTTACCTCCCACAAACCATCTCTGCAGTCTATTTTGGAGGGACTGCTATAGATGGAAGTGTTCCTAGGGTTGGACAGCTGTCACCAGAGGTAGTAAAACCATGGTAGGGAGGATGGAGCAGCTGATTGTGAGGCAAATGCAAAATTAAATTGAGTATCCCCAAAGTCAATCAAGGGATAGACAAAAAGTACAAAATTTGATACCTAATATATAAAGAATGAAGGAGTAAGAAAAAGGAGGAGAAATAGAAAAGAACCTTTAGATTGTGTTTGTAACAGCATACTAAGTGACTTAAGTTAGACTCTTAGATAGTAAGGAAAGTAACCTGGAACCTTTGGTAACCACGAATCTAAAGCCTGAAATGGCAATAAGTACATACCTATCGATAATCACCCTAAATGTAAATACACTGAATGCACCAATCAAAAGACATAGAGTAACTGAATGGATAAAAAAACAAGACCCATCTATATGCTGCTTACAAGAGACTCAGCTCAAACACAAAGACATGAACAGACTAAAACTCAAGGGATGGAAAAAGATATTTCATGCAAATAATAGGGAGAAAAAAGCAGGTGTTGCAGTACCAGTACCAGAAAAAATAGACTTCAAAACAAAGAAAGTAACAAGAGATGAACAAGGACATTACATAATTATAAAGGGCTCAGTCCAACAAGAGGGTCTAACAATTATAAATAGATATGCACCCAACACAGGAGCACCAGCATATGTGAAACAAATACTAACAGAACTAAAGAGGGAAATAGACTGCTATGCATTCATTGTAGGAGACTTCAACACACCACTCACCCCAAAGGATAGATCCACCGGGCAGAAAATAAGTAAGGACACACAGGCACTGAACAACACACCAGAACAGATGGACCTAATAGACATCTATAGAACTCTACATCCAAAAGCAACAGGATATACATTCTTCTCAAGTGCACATGGAACATTCTCCAGAATAGACCACATACTAGCTCACAAAAAGAGCTTCAGTAAATTCCAAAATATTGAAATTCTACCAACCAATTTTTCAGACCACAAAGGTATAAAAGTAGAAATAAATTCTACAAAGAAAACAAAAAGGCTCACAAACACATGGAGGCTTAACAACATGCTACTAAATAATCAATGGATCAATGAACAAATCAAAATAGAGATCAAGGAATATGTAGAAACAAATGACAACAACAACACTAAGCCCCAACTTTGTGGGATGCAACGAAAGCAGTCTTAAGAGGAAAGTATATAGCAATCCAGGCACACTTGAAGAAGGAAGAACAATCCCAAATGAATAGTCTAACATCACAATTATTGAAACTGGAGAAAGAAGAACAAATGAGGCCTAAACTCAGCCGAAGGAGGGACATAATAAAGATCAGAGAAGAAATAAACAAAATTGAGAAGAATAAAACAATAGCAAAAATCAACGAAACCAAGAGCTGGTTCTTTGAGAGAATAAACAAAATAGATAAGCCTCTAGCCCAACTTATTAAAAGAAAAAAAAAATCAACACAAATCAACATAATCAGAAATGAGAATGGAAAAATCACAACAGACTCCACAGAAATACAAAGAATTATTTAAGACTACTATGAAAACCTATATGCCAACAAGCTGGAAAACCTAGAAGAAACGGACAACATCCTAGAAAAATACAACCTCCCAAGACTGACCAAGGAAGAAACACAAAAGTTAAACAAACCAATTACGAGCAAAGAAATTGAAACAGTAATCAACAAACTACCCAAGAACAAAACCCCGGGTCCGGACGGCTTTACCTCGGAATTTTATCAGACACACAGAGAAGACATAATACCCATTCTCCTTAAAGTGTTCCAAAAAATAGAAGAGGGAATACTCCCAAACTCATTCTATGAAGCCAACATCACCCTAATACCAAAACCAGGCAAAGACCCCACCAAAAAAGAAAAGTACAGACCAATATCCCTGATGAATGTAGATGCAAAAATACTCAATAAAATATTCGCAAACAGAATTCAACAGTACATCAAAAGGATCATACACCATGACCAAGTGGGGTTCATCCCAGGGATGCAAGGATGGTACAACATTCGAAAATCAATCAACATCATCCACCACATCAACAAAAAGAAAGACAAAAACCACATGATCATCTCCATAGATGCTGAAAAAGCATTTGACAAAATTCAACATCCATTCATGATAAAAACTCTCAGCAAAATGGGAATAGAGGGCAAGTACCTCAACATAATAAAGGCCATATATGATAAACCCACAGCCAGCATTATACTGAACAGCAAGAAGCTGAAAGCATTTCCTCTGAGATCGGGAACAAGACAGGGATGCCCACTCTGCCCACTGTTATTCAACATAGTACTGGAGGTCCTAGCCACAGCATTCAGACAAAACAAAGAAATACAAGGAATCCAGATTGGTAAAGAAGAAGTTAAACTGTCACTATTTGCAGATGATATAATACTGTACATAAAAAACCCTAAAAGACTCCACTCCAAAACTACTAGAACTGATATCGGAATACAGCAAAGTTGCAGGATACAAAATTAACACACAGAAATCTGTAGCTTTCCTATACACTAACAATGAATCAATAGAAAGAGAAATCAGGAAAACAATTCCATTCACCATTGCATCAAAAAGAATAAAATACCTAGGAATAAACCTAACCAAAGAAGTGAAAGACTTATACTCTGAAAACTATAAGTCACTCTTAAGAGAAATTAAAGGGGACACTAATAAATGGAAACTCATCCCATGCTCATGGCTAGGAAGAATTAATATCGTCAAAATGGCCATCCTGCCCAAAGCAATATACAGATTTGATGCAATCCCCCTCAAATTACCAGCAACATTCTTCAATGAATTGGAACAAATAATTCAAAAATTCATATGGAAACACCAAAGACCCCGAATAGCCAAAGCAATCCTGAAAAAGAAGAATAAAGTAGGGGGGATCTCACTCCCCAACTTCAAGCTCTACTACAAAGCCATAGTAATCAAGACAATTTGGTACTGGCACAAGAACAGAGCCACAGACCAGTGGCACAGATTAGAGACCCCAGAAATTAACCCAAACATATATGGTCAATTAATATTTGATAAAGGAGCCATGGACATACAATGGCAAAATGACAGTCTCTTCAACAGATGGTGCTGGCAAAACTGGACAGCTACATGTAGGAGAATGAAACTGGACCATTGTCTAACCCCATATACAAAGGTAAACTCAAAATGGATCAAAGACCTGAATGTAAGTCATGAAACCATTAAACTCTTGGAAAAAAACATAGGCAAAAACCTCTTAGACATAAACATGAGTGGCCTCTTCTTGAACATATCTCCCCGGGCAAGGAAAACAACAGCAAAAATGAGCAAGTGGGACTACATTAAGCTGAAAAGCTTCTGTACAGCGAAAGACACCACCAATAGAACAAAAAGGAACCCTACAGTATGGGAGAATATATTTGAAAATGACAGATCCGATAAAGGCTTGACGCCCAGAATATATAAAGAGCTCACACACCTCAACAAACAAAAAACAAATAACCCAATTAAAAAATGGGCAGAGGAACTGAACAGACAGTTCTCTAAAAAAGAAATACAGATGGCCAAGAGACACATGAAAAGATGCTCCACATCGCTAATTATCAGAGAAATGCAAATTAAAACTACAATGAGGTATCACCTCACACCAGTAAGGATAGCTGCCATCCAAAAGACAAACAACAAATGTTGGCGAGGCTGTGGAGAAAGGGGAACCCTCATACACTGCTGGTGGGAATGTAAATTAGTTCAACCATTGTGGAAAGCAGTTTGGACGTTCATCAAAATGCTCAAAACAGACCTACCATTTGACCCAGGAATTCCACTCCTAGGAATTTACCCTAAGAACGCAGCAATCAAGTTTGAGAAAGACAGATGCACCCCTATGTTTATCGCAGCACTATTTACAATAGCCAAGAATTGGAAGCAACCTAAATGTCCATCGGTAGATGAATGGATAAAGAAGATGTGGTACATATACACAATGGAATACTACTCAGCCATAAGAAGTGGAAAAATCCAACCATTTGCAGCAACATGGATGGAGCTGGAGAGTATTATGCTCAGTGAAATAAGCCAAGCGGAGAAAGAGAAATACCAAATTATTTCACTCATCTGAGGAGTATAAGAACAAAGGAAAAACTGAAGGAACAAAACAGCAGCGGAATTACAGAACCCAAAAATGGACTAACAGGTACCAAAGGGAAAGGAACTGGGGAGGATGGGTGGGTGGGGAGGGATAAGGGGGAGGAACAAGAAGGGGGTATTAAGATTAGCATGCATGGGGGGGAGGGAGAAAGGGGAGGGTGGGCTGCACAACACAGAGAGGACAAGTAGGGATTCTACAACATTTTGCTAAGCTGATGGACAGTAACCGTAATGTGGTTGTTAGGGGGGACCTGATATAGGGGAGAGCATAGTAAACATAGTACTCTTCATGTAAGTATAGATTAAAGATTAAAAAAAAAAAAAGAAAGAAAGAAAGAAAAGGGGGATTACTCCTTGATAGGATAAAACTATTGGTAAATCAAAGATCAACGCATGCTTTAAATATCCTTAATGTTGATCACTTAAAGGGTGTCAGATGATCAGCTATGGAGATACTCTTTTCTGATAATATTCCTTTCTCTTAATAAAAAGAAAAATAAAGGCAGTCCCTGTGTGCTGACCTCCAATGAGTTCTGCACAGTGGTATAGAGGGCATGTCAAAGTGTGGGCAAAGGGTCTGTTTGTTTCTATGCAGAAGATCAAGGCCTAGCTTGGATACCCAGAAAATGAACTAAGATACGATATGAGGAGGAGCTTCCGGCATCAGCACTCTCTGGAGGACTCGTGCCGGGGGATGATCATCAAAAAGCCTCCACAGGGATCCGGGCGATGCTGTGGTTGTGGCTGCGTCCACCCCACCATTTCCTGGACTTGCCATTGGAATGAGGAGGGAGATGTCTAGGCTGGCATGTGCATACAGTGAGACAACGAATTTGACCAGATCTGTACTGTTGGAACTCAACCAGGAGTTGGGAGGGGTGCAAGTTGTAGCACTCCAAAATCTTATGACTATAGACTATCTACGGTTAAAAGAACATATGGGATGTGAACAGATCCCAGAAATGGGCTGCTTTAATTTGTCTGATTTTTCTCAGACTGTTCAAGTACAGTAGGACAATATCCATCATATCATAGACAAATTTTCACAAATGCCTAGGGTGCCTAAATGGTTTTCTTGGCTTCACTGGAGATGGATGGTAATTATAGATTTGCTTTGTTTATGTCACTGTATTCCTATTATGTTAATATGTGTGTGCAAATTAGTTAGTAGTTTAAAACCTATACATACTTAAAGTACTCTACAAGAAGATATGTCAAAGAAATAATCAGTTCTCCCATGTTTTCTTCCATATGCTACCTCTATAACTTTTCTTATTCCTTCCTAATTACAACCCTTAAATAGAATTCGTGCCTCATATCGAATTTACCGAGTATCATAATTCCTCCAGGTGGTAAAGATACCTCGAGACAAGTGCTGGGCATAGAAGCCACAGGGCATAAATCTGCAAAGAAGTAAAAAGCTAACCTTTGCAAACAATATGGCTTCTCTCTCACTTACCAACTTTACATTTCCCTGTATGGCCCCGGAAGATGACTGGTTAGCCAGAGATGGGTAAGATTCCTCAAGGGAGGAACAACCTAAGACAGGCACAGTCGCAGGGGGGCCATCAGGTGAGAAATTGGGGATCAACAGAGGTGAAGCTCAGAACCTCATCCCCCCTGCTTTGAGAGAAATCTTCTGCATCTGTGGATGTTTTGCTGCCCTTGTCTAGCTTGGATTAATACTTAGTCCATAGGCACACACCTGATCATCTACATTTGCCCTCTTACAGCACTAAACTATGTTTTCTACCTTTATCTTGCATCTACCTACCACTTCAGCATTTTATTAAAAATAAAAATAATAATAACAATAAAGGGAGAAATGTGGGATCAACATATAAATCAAGTATAAAAATCAAACGAATATTCATATTTGACCTGATTGTTTATAGTTCATAATGCATGATCAAAACCGAATGTTTCTGTGATGAATGCCCTTGTACTGTTCACCATGTAAGAATTTATTCACTATGTAAGAATTTGTTCACCATGTAAGAACTTGTTCGTTATGCTTCAGAAGATTGGAGACTGACGAGAATTAGGCTTGAGATGGATTAATGATTGTACATTGAGCATTGACCCCCCTATACTGAATTTTATTGTTGTTAACAACCATTTGATCAATAAATATGAGAGATGCCCTCTCAAAAAAAAAAAAAACAGAAAAACAAACAAAAACAAAAACAGTGTTTTTGTTCTTACGTTTACATCATTAAGAGTCAATACAAGTGAGTTCTGAATAAAATGTACAAGGTACCAATTGTAATTATGATCACAGTGCTTTCAGAGATATACTATTAATTGTCTGGCACCCCAGTCGAAATGTTTCTGATGCTGAGGCACTTTCAGTAGCACAGTTAGTGGGAACATACTTTATAACAGTAATTATCCCCTGAATTGCAATGCGCTTTTGTTCCCTATACTGTAAATCTTCAATGTCACTCCTCAGTTCATTTAAAGCTGTGAAGAGTGACTCAACTGAAAAAGACTAATTCCAAGGAAACTGTAAGTTTTAAAGTAATGAAATGATAAAAATAAGAATTAGACTTACAATGTAATTTCACAACATGAAATTATAAACTTGCAACATAACTTAAATTTGAGAGACTTTGTGATTATATTTGATATCATCCCCTTACGTAATTTTTGTAAAATAGACAAAACATATTTATCAGTAAAACTGTGATAGTCTTCTAGAGTCTTGAGACAGAAATTTTGCAAATTGAATGTAATTTACACATTTCTAACTATAAAGTGTTGCCTAGCCACTGCATAGAAACACGCACTTTAATATTTTCAACCATATACTATATATTGCTGGCATTATGAAATACAAAAGGATGCCAATATTTAGATGTTATGTCAGTATTTCAAAGTTTCTCTTCTTTCCAAAATCATGCAATTTTCCCATAGCTTTCTAAAAAGAATATACTTACATTAAACTCTTCTACTGTTATATCTTAATTATATGAATATAATGTTAGGCCCCTCATCAGTGACTATTCTGCATCTCACTTATTTTGTTGCCATTTTTATACAAAGGAAGTGCTCAGTTATCTTATATCCAATATATATCATTCTATTAGAGTAACATAGCAGAGTTGTCGGTATTTTGATATCAAATTATCCAGTGTCTCCTTTCATACTCTTAGTCTTTCTATGTAGTATCATAGGAGTTGAGATCTTTCAAAGTTAGATTTGATCTCCATGACATTAAATCAAGATATTATCTCCAGTTAGTCATTATCAATGTTCTTTCCCTTCTTCCAGTCTAATAAAACCACAATATTAACCTTTAAGAGGTATGACATGTATTTTTAGGTCTACATAAAGACAAAATTATTATTAGTGAGTGTTGCTACACTTTGGCTCATTCCTAGTAAAATTATAAAGATTAACTGATACAGCATATACCATACACATAGCATATAAAAACACATAAAGGACTAGTAATTACAATAGTACCTTTAACAGAACTCTTATATTTCAAAAATATTTCCGGCACTGGTGGATAGACGTAATATACACCAATAATCGTATTCTTCATTTCTCCGGAATCAGTCTTTTCTTTACTCCACTGAAGGAAGTTTTTACCTTGGTATCGCTGGAATATGGACGGCTTTTATGACCTCTTGGCAGGAAGGATAAAGTGCAGAAAAATGAGAAAAAAATTAATAAACAGTGTGGGATTTTCTATATAAAAACAGTTTAAATTCAAACAATCTCATGCCACCAAGAAAATATGTTCACTTCTTCAGTGTAGCAGCTGTTTATACTCAATATGCATTAAAAATTATCAAAGAGAGTAACTAAATCTTAAGGAAATCAGACATATCAAAGTTTAAGTGGACTAAAGTGGAACTGTCTACAGGAAACTGAAAAGCCATGATAAAAAGAAAATTAATAATACAGATTTTTCTACCTACTCAAATGGTCGACATCTTAAAAAATTGGTTTTTAAATCATGTATTACACTGAAGGTATGGCATCACGTATGAACTAAACTGCCTATGAATATAGCTCAGCATTTAAACTCATGTTCTTAAAGCATATTTAAAAGGGTCATTTACATCTGATATTAGTATATATAAAATGAGATATTCATAAACATGTGGATACATACTTCCTAGGACTCTAACAAATTTCCTCATTACCAACATGGTAGTATTCTAGTACACACACTATTCCACATTATTCCCTCACTCTTCTGGAAACTTTTACCTTCATTGTTTTGAATAGAGAAACATAATGTACTTATAGACAAGTAGTGAGGCTTTTTGCTATGTAAGAAAAATGTGAGCTCCAAGGCCCAAAATTTCATGCACATTTTAATTTTATTTAGTGTTTTGAAAATATCCATTGAATCCATATTGGGATATAGGGCCTAACAGTCTTCCATCTGTAAACAATTTATGATTATCTGCCTTACATCAAGCAGGAATTAAAGCTCATCAAAGGACATAAGCACAATTTTCCAGTGAGTCAAAATCATTGCTTCAGTCATAAACAATCAAGAATCAATATATTTCATAGGCTAAATATTTTTTTTGAAAACATTCCTATAGTGATAAAAGATGTCAAAATAAAGCTATCTTGTGGTTGAATGTTGTAATGTAAAAGTTAATCTAATGAAGAAAAAATACATTACATTTCCAGTAAAGCACACACAAACCAACTGCTCACCAATAATAAATATCTGACGTTCATTTGTAGTGGTGAGGTAAAGCAGTTTAGGTACTTGAGTGTCATTTCTGACAACTTTCAACTGTGTACACATGAAATCTGTCACTGCAGAAAATGAAAACACAAAATTACTTCTGCATTTCAAAGAGGACAAACCGAGATAAGGATGTAACACAGTGCTTCTCGAACTTTAATGAACAGCGGAATCACCTGGTGCAACTGTTACAATACACATTCAGATTCAGTAGTTTTGGGGTGGGGCCCACGATTCTCCATTTCTAATAAGCTCTAGGTGATACCAGTGACTGCTCCCAGTCCTTTGATCACACTTAGAGGAACAAAGATCTAATACTTACCTTTTCCTTTAGATAAAGGATCTAACACTTATTTTTCCTTTATAAATTACAATGGTGGGGAGGCGGAGACAAGATGGCGGCGTGAGCAGGAGAGTGGGAATCTCCTCCCAAAAACATATATATTTTTGAAAATACAACAAATACAACTATCCCTAAAAGAGAGACCAGAAGACACAGGACAACAGCCAGACTACATCCACACCTGCGAGAACCCAGCGCCTGGTGAAAAGGTAAGATACAAGCCACAGCCCCACGGGACCCAAGGCCCCTCACCAGAGCTCCCGGTGGGAGGAGAGGAGTTGGAGCGGGGATGGAGAGGGAGCCCAGGACTGCTAAACACCCAGCCCTAGCCATCCGCACCAGAGCACAGACACACAGTGCATGCGTGGGGTGTTGGAAACTAGGGAAGCAGGACAGTAAGACCTGTGAGCGGTTCACGCAGCCAGTGCCCCTGGGACAAAGAAAAGCAAGTGCTTTTTGAAAGTCTTAAAGGGACAGGGACGCCACAGCTCGACAGAAGCATCCCAGGTCACAGTCTAGCAGCTGGAAATTCCAGGGAAATCCAGGCGCACTAATCCCCTGGGCAACAGCTCTGAGACCCCTCATGGAGGTAAACAGCCAAACAGCCCCCCATCCATTACCCCTCAGGGGCCCCACCAAGCAGAGCAGCAGCCTGAGGCTGGCCAGACCCACAGCAAGGGAGCATCCTCCATACCAGCCAGGCAAGATAAAGAGACCCAGTCTACACGCAATTGCCCAACACAAGCCACTAGGGGTCGCAGCTGTCCCAGTAAAGAAAGGCCAGGAGCAAGTGGAAAGAGTCTTGACTCTCCCAGCTGACAGACGAGTCAATAGCGTATCACTGCACCTATTAACATGAAAAGGCAAAAAAATTTGATCCAGACAAGACTAACCCAGACATCTTCAACATCTTCTACATCTTCCCCTGAGAAGGAACCTGGGGAGATAGATTTAACCAATCTTTCTGAAAAAGAATTCAAAATAAAAGTCATAACCATGCTGATGGACTTGCAGAGAAATATGCAAGAACTAAGGAGGGTGAATACAGAAAAAAAACAATCCCTGGAGGGAATTCAAAGCAGAATGGATGAGATGCAGAGACCATTAATGGACTAGAAAACAGAGAACAGGAAAGCAGAGAAGCTGATTCAGAGAGAGATAAAAGGCTCTCCAGGAATGAAAGAATATTAAGAGAACTGTGTGACCAATCGAAACAGAACAATATCCACATTATAGGGGTACCAGAAGAAGAAGAGAGAGAAAAAGGGATAGAAAGTGTCTTTGAAGAAATAATTGCTGAAAACTTCCCCAAACTAGGGGAGGAAATGGCCTCTCAGACCACAGAGGTACACAGAACTCCCATGACAAGGGATCCAAGGAGGGCAACACAAAGACACATAATAATTAAAATGGCAAAGATCAAAGACAAAGACAGAGTATTAAAGGCAGCCAGAGAGAAAAAAAAGGTCATCTACAAAGGGAAACCTATCAGGCTATCATCAGACTTCTCAACAGAAACCTTACAGGCCAGAAGAGAATGGCATGATAGACTTAATGCAATGCAACAGAAGGGCCTCAAACCAAGAATACTGTATCCAGCACGATTATCATTTAAATATGAAGGAGGGATTAAACAATTCCCAGACAAGCAAAAGTTGAGGGAATTTGCCTCCCACAAACCACCTCTACAGGGCATCCTACAGGGACTGGTCTAGATGGGAGCGCTCCTAAAAAGAGCACAGAACAAAACACCCAACATATGAAGAAGGGAGGAGGAGGAATAAGAAGGGAGAGAAATAAAGAATCAGCAGACCGTGTTTATAATAGCTCAACAAGCAAGTTAAGTTAGACAGTAAGATAGTAAAGAAAGACTGAAGGAACAAAACAGCAGCAGAATCACAGAACCCAAGAATGGACTAACAGTTACCAAAGGGAAAGGCACTGAGGAGGACAGGTGGGAAAGGAGGGATAAGGGCAGGAAAAAATTAAGGGGGCATTACAATTAACATGTATGGTGGGGGGGGGGGCACGGGGACAGCTGTGCAACACAGAGAAGACAAGTAGTGATTTTACAGTATCTTACTATGTTGATGGACAGTGACTGTGAATGGGTATGTGGGGGGGACTTGGTGAAGGGGGGAGCCTAGTAAACATAATGTCCTTCATGTAATTGTAGATTAATTATACCAAAATAAAATTTTTAAAAAAAGAAGACACATAAGAAACATCTAAAAAAAATAATAAAGTTCCCTTTAAAAATCTAAAAAAAAAAAAAAGTACAATGGTGGCGCCTAATAGTCACTGCTTGCTGTACAGTTAAAGAGCACAACAGTCTTTCTAATTGGGCATACAACTGAGTGTCAACAGTTATCTCCTACAGGAAAAAGAGTTTAGTTTCTCTATGATGCTTCTGCTGATTAACCCAATCTAATACTGATTCCTGAATTACTCTGACTCCTTCCACTATATAGGGCCACACAGTATTAATTTGTACTTGCTCATGCAAGTGCTTTATATGTGTTTAGCTTAATGTAATTAGACTTTAAGCCTAAATGACAAGGGCTCATACCACGTATTCTTTTCTGTTCACCTTGCTTACCAACCTGATAGACTAAAAAGAATATTTGAAAATGAGTTCATAATATCTTCCAGCTTCAACTGCTTTCTAAATGTATCAATAGTTATTAACTATCAGGTTATTTAGGTAAAGTTTCATTAATCTAAAAATATTTCTTTAATCTTAACTCATTACATGTGAGAACAGTTATGGTCTCACAAACCAGAAAATGAAGAAATAAATGTAAATACTTATAACCTCACAATAACAGTAAGTTCTCATTTGATAATAAGTATGAATTGATTTCCAGTATCTCATATTACTAATTCTTCATTTTGTAACAACAAAGATAAAGGACATCTGTTCAAATGACTAAGAATAATTATCTTAATTTGTATCACTTTTCCTCCATTTCAGACACTGTACAAATATGAGTATTCATGGTTAAAGATGTTGAGATAGGACTATTAAAGAAATTTCTTATGCTAATTTCATGGCTGTTAAAAATCAGACATTCAGATCTAACACTTTCTAGTTGTTTGACATCCGGGAAATTACTTAAACTCTCTGACCTTTGTTTTCTCACCTATACACTTGTAAAAACATCAACTGTCTAAAAGGTAATGGGGAGCACAATATGAGATCTAACATCTACAGGCATCCAGTATATAGTTAACACCCAACAGTAGATCCCCTTAGTTCTTCACTTTCCTTAAAAGGACAAAAGATGCCCTACTAACCGCAGGATTCTTGCATTATTCTAGAAGATCCTTGGTTGCATTCCCCTTCACTGGCCAGAAGCCCCTTTAATGCTCACCATTCATTTAATGATTTTTTTCCTTCACTCTTGGTCAAAAGATGTCCATAAATTGTGATTGTTGCCAACTACTTAACTGCAGTAAATCTCACCAATGGTCTGTACAAACTTTCTTTAGAAAAGTATATTTCATGTACTTCATATTATCAGAGAGAATAGAACATGCATATGCGGCAACATTGCTGTGAAAAATCATTATCCATAACTTGTGTCAGCTTCTTATTTAAAGTGGCTGTGAAGAAAGAGGGACCTGGCTATAAAACTCATATAAAATCAAGTAATGGAATTGTCATCAGAGGTTATCACTGATGCCCTTAGAGAAGTTATGTGAGAGGCTATAAGCTCTATTCACACTAGAAGCCCATGCTTCAGTTTTAGTCAAAACTCTTTCTGCCCTTTCCCTTAATAGCTGAGGTGAGGGTTAGTTCTATTTCATACATATTTTTTTATTTGTTTGTTCATTTGTTATATTTTTTTAGATTCTATGTATAAGTGAAATCCTATGGTAAAGAATTTAATCTCACAAGCAAAGGGTGGAATCTAATGAGAGGTGATACCTGAGTGGTCTGTAGTACCGTTTTGCAGTAGCAAATAAAGGGGTAGCAGAACAGCTCAGTAAACGGTCTCTAGGTCTCCTGATGTTCGACAAGTTTTACCTTGTTCTTGGTTTTTTTTAATTACGTGTAAAGATTGGGAGTTTCCCCAATGTTGGCAAACGTTTATTTTAACAATGAGTGTTTTATTCATATAATCATTTGGAAAATAGTTAAAATAGCATGCCTTATCTAAAATAGCTTTCGGCTACAAATTCAAATAAGCAAAAATTCGCCGAAGTTGTTAAAAAGTATTAAATACACTTTTTGTCTTATCATAATCAACTTGAGGGCTAATTTGTTATATAAAATATGTAACAGGGCATACCTAAAATGCTTTCAAATAAATAAAATTAGAGCAAAATATACCAATGTCTGAATAAATTCAAGTGGGAAAAGTCAACACCAAAGTAAGTAAAATATTGACCAGCTGGTGTAACACGACCAGCCTAATATAAATTTAATACTCGAATGGAATCATACTCACTACTGTCATTATTTAATTACACAGTCTGCCAATTCTCTACCAATTAATTTTACCTTAGTGAAGTCTTCATTGTCTTTAATGGGGACTGCTTAATCAATTTCCAAACGGATGCAAAAGATGACTGCCTATGTTTTAGTTTCACTGAATCTTAAGCTTTTATTCCTGAAATGCCAACAATGAGAATTAGTAAGAGCACCTGTTTTCTTAAAAACTGGTTTCAATCCCAAACTTGATTCTGAACAGAAAATCAGATACTAACCAGGAGGTTAATATCTGTAATACCAAATGTAATATTAATATAGAAAAAATTTAAACAAGTTATCAGACTGCTGGAATTTGCTAACAGAGTATCATGCCACTCTGTAAGTCAGTACAGTATGCCATTTTTTAAGTTAATGCCCCCAATTCAAAAATAAAAAGATACAAATATTGGACTGAGTACTTGGGTAAATATTTTCAGAGATTTCAGGCTGAGACATAGAAAACAATTCCACTATAAATGGTTGTTCTGAAGTCCCATCAGCAGTATGAATCCAACCATATGACCAAAAATCTTCACAGTTTTCTATATGGATAGAATATTAGAATAAATGAAGGTAACTGATTATGCACGTATAAACACAGAACTGTTCAATGAAATATTTCAATTTTAAAACCTTACCTTTCTGCTTTGACCTCTGAACCCTTCCTACAAAAACTAAAATGCCAATAACATCACAGATATGATTTTCTGGCATATCATCCAGTTCTGATCTAAAAAACAAAAAATTGTTGAACAGATAGTATATTTTTAATACTGAAAAGTATTCTACAACTGTAATTGTGAAAATGTGCATCTGTGTCATTGCTACAGCACAATTCTGGATACATTTTGAGTAAATTATAATACATTGTTTCAGTAACTAACCTTGACTGTCAGTATTTCAGATATTTTATAAGAGGCTATTTTACCTTGTGGTGAAGTGGTGATTTAATTTTGGCAATCTCCATTCTGGTTTCACCTACTTTTCTGGAATGATAATTATATTAGTTGGAGGATCTCGAGGGTTCAGGCAGATTTCTGAAAAAAACAAATACACTACTTTAATATAGTATTTAACATATATGAGAGAATATACATGTGCATGAACTATACAGCTAAATAATAGACTGAACACATTTGAGTCCACCACTAAATCTAAGAACTAGACCATAATCAATAGTTTTCTTCTTTTTCCCACATTATCACATCCATTTATCTCCCCACCAAAGGTTAATCAACAGAAATTAGGAAGGGCCCTTTCAAGATTGTAGCAATTGGCAACATTTGAATATTGACTATAGGTTAGAACTACAGTACTTTATCATTCTTAAATTTCCTGATTTTGATTATTGTAGTGGGGTAATAGAATGTTCTTGTTCATAGGAAATAAGGACTGAAATATTACTGAAGTGTTTAGAGATAAAGTGATATATAGGATGAGTACCTACTTTCAGGTGATTCTGAGGACAGTGTGTGGGGGGACGAGAGAGAATGAGAAAGAGAGAGAGAGAGGAAACGTTAGAGCAACAATAAATGTTAAAAATTGTTGAATCTGTGTATCTGTGTGAAGGGTATATAGGAGTTCTTTATACTACTCTTTTAAGTTTTATGTAAGCTTGAAACTATTCCAAAATAAAATGCTGACAGAAGCCTTTCTAACAGCACCTCATTGTAAGGGAAAACTATATCAAAGTCATTAACTTAACAGTGTAATAGAAGGTGTGCGTCACCTTCTAAGTGCAATGGAGAGTCACTGGAGAGATTGAGGCAGAAGAGTTTAAGGCATGATCTACTTCCATTTTAAAAAGCTGGCTTTGACATGACAATACTGGTTACTTTTGGAGTAGGCTATTGACCAGAGGAGGGCATGATGGAGCCTTTTGGCGTGCTTAAAATGTTCTGTATCTTAATCGGTGTGTGTGTGTATACATATATGTATGTATTTATATATATATATGTTTATGTGTGTGTGTATGTGTGTGTGTGTGTATATATATATATATATATATATATATATATATATATATATATATATACATATACTAACCTGTATTTGTAAGACTTTCCTACTTTACTGTGTACACAGTATACCTTAACAGGAAAGCTCTGAAAGCAAAAAAACACACCATAAACAAAAGAGAAAAGGGACAGTGTGAGAGAAGAACCTGCAATATTTAGACAAAAACTTAACACCCATTAGCAAACAAATCCTGGAAATGAATTTGAAAAAGTCAAAAACATAATTAAAAACAGTATGATATGGGAAAATGGGAATGTTATTTAGTACAACCTTTTCAGAAGGTGATTGGTCAACATCCATTAAAAATTCAATACTCTATAACGAGCAATTTCCCTTCCAGCAATCCATCCATTCAACAGAAATACATGAACATAATGAACAAATATGTATAAAACCTAATGATGTTCAGCACTGGATCTAAACCTGAAAAAACCAATAACTACTATAATGACAAATTATTCATTCACATGGGCGTGATTTTATATAATCACTGCCTCCACACTGCAGAAGAATATATGTATGGATGTACATTAAAGATGCCTGGGATATTGGGAATAGTAAATCATGCAATACCATACAATTATTTTTTTCAAAGTTATACACCAAACTGCTGACAATTTGGAGTTTTGAAAGGGGGGAGGTAAAAGGGGTCTTTCACTCCACCCCAACATTTTATTTAAAACTTTCAAACACACAGCAAACCTGAAAGAACACCAATACATCACTTCCAGATTTTGTCATTTTACTCTACTTGGGTCTTACATTTTTAATACAATATACTTCTAAATGTGTAGTTTGGATTTTTTAGCACATGGCTATCACTTTTTGTAGCAACAATATGGTTTCAATAATGAATAGATATTACTTTCATAATCAGAAAAATTAAATAGTTTTACAAATTACTTCCCCCTTAAATCTTCTTCTACACACTGATTTTTCATTTGTACAACCAATTCTAAAAAATAAAATGATCAACACTTAGAGTAGTATGGCCAGGCTGCCTTACTGCATGCTTGACACAAAAATCATTCCGTTATGTCATCCCTGAAATGATGAACCTGTTTTTAAAGCTTCAGTTATTTAAATTACCTTTGGCTACACATTTCTAAAACACCTTTTCCTCCTTATAACTGGATATTACTTTAACTGCACTTTTTGATACAGTCATCTTTTCACTTGCAAGTTCGTTGATGTTACACGTCATAGTAAGGTTATGATCTAGCATTATGACTATAATGCGGGAAAAACCACCTGAAAAGCAGTAAATGTAGAAAATTATCATCTTTCTCCCTTCAGTACTTTTGCTTTCTTTTTTTGCATTTTATTTCCTCCACATTCCATGCTCATACATGCCAGTTGTTAACTATCATTTCCCTTCATCTCTAAGACATGAAACACATTTTAGAGCAATTGCTGATGATGAGCTGGCATTTTCAGGTTAACTTCCTACTTCTGATACAGAAGAATTGAACTTCTCAGATCACTACTATCCGTGCTAAGAAATAAGAAACAAAAACATGAGAATTCTAAGCATTCCCGCAGAAATCACACATTCAAAAAGGCAGTATTTATATAAATGCTACACTCAAAGACACAATGGCATTTCATTAATGTAAACTATTAAAGAATAAATCAAGAAACATCCTTTTTGAATAAAAAAGGTTTAAAACATGCAAAACCCACAAATATTTAAAACTTTTATGCCTAATTCAAATCTACGCACTCTCCAACCAACACCAAAAGTACTATTTCCACAAATGGAATGGCAATGAAACTACGACTAATTCCACTGTAGTCAAAAACATAATGAACACAAGCGGAATACTAACTGCAAATCAGGATGTTTGCCAGATCAGATGTAAACTGTTTCAGGCATAAAAGCCAGCCTTGGGCTGTGCAAATTTCATTAAGTGAGCGCCACTCTGTTATTCAGGAAAACTTGTCTCCTACCGCTCGTGTGGCTTGTAATACTTCAACAATACCAAAGCACCTCCTTTTCCTTTCCCATTAACGCCAAGCTCCTAAAAACTATTTTTTAACCCTCCGTTGTTGCCTCTAATTCCTTACCATAACAACTGTGTTCCTCAGGTTGCTTGTTCCTTAGCCAGATATCTCCATACGGGTCTTCCTTATTCCACAGCGCCAGGTAATGACTCCTACCGCCCCTTCAAGGCCTCTTTTGCATCTCCTCGTGCGCACTATTTCTAAAGGGAGTTTCTAAAGAAAGAGTGTCCAAGGTCTTCCCACAGTGGACGCTATCTATGCACAGGATCCCCTGGCCTGTTCTTCTCTCGTTGTAAAGACACGAGACTCTGGAAATTCTCAGTTCTATGCCAACATTCAGAATATTTTTGTACACGAGATCGTTTAGGCTGGGGACCAGGTAGCACTGCTGGTACACCCTGTCGGAGATCGTCACATCAAAGCAGTAAAGAGGCGGTTTCGGTATCCGGTCGCGTGGCTCATCCCCTAACAGGTACCTTTGGACAGCCAGCACAGCGACAGGCACCACCTCCGAAGGGGTGATCCACTGGAGAGGTGAGTCCGTTCTTTGCTCAAGAACATTTCGGATCCAGGACTTGGGCCCTTGGGCCCCGGCCCTTCGGATCACCCCTCCCAGGACGCTAGCCCCACTTCTCTCACGGTTCGGCCGGTCTAGCCTAGCATGTGTGGGGCTGGCTTCAGGCTGGCCTAACTCACCAGACGTGATCGTCAGGCCACTGACTACCCTCTTCACTCCCCAAAGCGAATTTTCCCAGTTCAAAGCAAGACAGTAAGAAACCGCGCGCTTGGGCGACGATCGCTACCCAGCCGGGCCGACTGAAAAGGCTCCTCCCCCGAAGGGGGCTGCACGTCGTTTCGCGTGTGCGCGTGTCGGCTCTCTAGCCCCGCCCCTAGATCGGCGCACTTCCCTCGCTCAGGCGCTGTTACTAGGCAGCCACGAGCGCGGTTACGTAGCAGGTCCTCGGTTCTGGTGCCCGCGGGATTGCCACGGGAGGGGTAGCAGGAAAAGCATTGGTCGCCCTGGGTCCCGAAGCGTAGCAAGAGGGAGGGGAAGGAGCGCTCGTGGCCCCTCTAGTAGGGAGGACGCCGAAAGGCAATGGAAAAGAGAAGGTGGACGTACGCGGGGTGCAAGTAGTCATAGCTCAGGGGTTTGAGGGTTTGAGCCTTGGAACACCAACAGAAAGTAAATCAGAGTTGGTATAGTGAATATATATTGAATGTGTATATACATTAATTGCTGTGCTCTGATATATACTGCACGTATGTATCACTGAATGTGATAATATGGGTTTCCTTTACTACGAACAAACACAGATAATGTATACACAGCCTAGCCCAGAAAGTCCTCCCTAAAAGCACTTTGCTGAATGCACGGTTGGTGAATTATTGAGTACTGCAAACGAAAACAAAAAAAAATTGTAGAACTGGCTTGGTAAAGAGCTGCCTTTTGATTAGACTCCTTAAAATGTATTTATGTTTTAAACAATATCTGGCTTAAAATACAACTAGGGTGTGCAATTTTAGAAACCACTCCTAAACTACAAAGAAGGTATATGGAACGAATGTAAAGTGTTAAAGCTGTAAGAATACTCGGAATTAATAGTTAGATGTACCAATATACACAAAATGTGCTAAGTGTCTTATGAATACTTTTCAAAGCTGGTTATAGACTTTTTTTGATCAATCTCCCTTTGCTATTTCATGACTGTTGGTTTACTTTGAAGTACCTAGTATGAGGCAGCACTGTTTTAGCTCATTGGGGATAATAGTAGTCAGGCTCCTTTATCAAGCTTCTTCTCATAGCCTAGGATGAAGAACCTTGCCATTATTAATCTTTAACTAATTCACTCACTCTGCACATATTTCTTGAGTGCCTGCTCTGGGCAAGGCAAGGTCTTGCTATGGACACCAACAAACACAAGAAGGCAGCTGAGGGGGCAGAAGTTAATATTTTATATAGAGTATGATTAAAGAAGGGTTCATTAAGAGACTGAACAGAATGGAGACCTAAGGAGGTGAGGAAGTGTGTATGTGGGTATCTTGGGAAAGGGCAGTTGAGTCAGAGGGAACAGCAAGAGCAGGTACTATGAGAGCAGAATACTTGGTATTTCCAAGGAAATGCAAAAGTCAGTTGGCTGGAGTGGAGGGGTGAGGGGGACAGTGCCAGGAGATGAAGTCAGAAAGTAGCAGTGTTGTAGGCTTTTCTCTGTTTCAAGCAGGAGGGACATACTTCAGATTGAGCCATATTTCTACCGATAAGCAATTCATTCTGGAATGATGTTTCCCTTATCTCTGTCACCTTGTTACAGCACTCATTTACCATTTGTCACCTAATACTGTGATGAACAAAATTTAAATACTGTGAATAAAGCAAAACATCTAATGTATGTAGTTTGTCTCTCTAACTCTGGGTTTGCCAACCTGACATTCTTGACATTTTGGGCCAGAAAATTATTTCTTGTGGGGGTGTCTTGTTCACTGGGGGATGTTTAGCAGCATTCCTGGCCTCTACCCACTAGCTCCCTGTAGCACTACCCTCCCCCACAAGTTGTGACAACTAAAAATATCTTCAGACCTTGACAAATATTCCCCCAGGGGAAGACAGCATCACCCCTTGTTTCAAACCACTAATTTAACTAATTTAAGCCTTTTAAGAGCAGAAACTGATTCATTCTTTAGAATTTCCCATAGTTCTTTCACTACTGCTATGCATAAATAGCATCCAGTATTTTAAATAAATAAAACCTATAATTCCCACTGCCTCTCCACTTAAGGGAATATATGTATGTGTCCTCTCTATAAACAATACAATAACAAATATCCAAACTTAGAAAACAAAAAATAAGCTCCCTGAGTTTCGGTACTTTATGTTCACTGCTGAATCTCCAGTGCTAAAATAAGTATCTAGCAGATAGTAGGTGTTCAACAGTAATTGTTGAATGAAAAAAGGAAATGACAGATTTTTATTGGATTTACTGCAAGAGTCATTAAATATCAACTACCTAACTACCTCTATTGTTTAGCCACAAAGAACTGGTTTGAAATCTTCCATATCTGCTCCATTACCTCTCCCAAACTATATAGTCAGTGGAATTGATACCTAATAATACTGTATCATCATATTCTGGGGCCTTCCAGCTAATTCATAGAAGATGAATATTGGCAATGCTGCCCAGGAGTTGGGTAATTACTGGAATTGGGAGGAAATAGCACCCATTTTTTTTTGTTTTGGTTTTTACAATACTTCACACAATACAGATATACAGTGACTGAGGCACATATTTGGTGTCTTTTGTATTGCTCTACCAACAATCTACTGATAATGTATCTCCCCAAGATGTCTACTTGAGTACGTATCACACCTACGTGTGAATGTCCCCTGACGTAGTATTATATTATGATAACTTGCTTAAGATTAATTACACAATAGAGTAAGAGAAATAATTTTTTGACCCAATAATACGTTACTGATTTTTTTCTCCCCTCAGATCCCCACAATTTGTTATAGTGGCCCCTAGAGCTTAAAATAGTAAAAGCAGTCAATATAATCATTGCATAAAATGGCTATGTTCTAAGATATTCAAAACGCATAAATACATCATAAAATTTATTTTGTGGTCCACTAAATTTGGTGCAGATATCAGCCATGTGGATTTTCCTCAACATTAAAACTGGACTCATAAAAGTAATCACAGTTGTTGAAAAGTTAGTTATTATGAATAAAGTGCTTAAAACACCAGCACATACCAAGAGTTCAATAAGCGCTAGCTACTGTTACTATTATTTTAAAAGGAGGCATAACATAAAAATCACAGAGTGCTGGAACATTAGATACCCACTAGTTCAGAGTTCCTCTAATTGTGGCTTGTAAAGCTATAAATGAGGTCATGAAGTCAATTATTGGGTCACAGTCATCAATTAAAAATCTGAAAAAAAACAGAAAATGCAAGTACATCACGCATAGTGAGAGTAAGGATTGCTTCATAATACTTTTGTTTCAGATTTGTTGGCATGTATATGTGTATACTGGATTGTGATGTAAAATGTTTTTCTTACTATAGACTGTGACCAGAAATGTTCAAAAACAATTGCTATAGTTCAACCCCCCGCCCCTCTTATTAGAAGAAAGAAATTAGTCTTAGAAAAGGGGACTTACATGACCAAGATCACATAACAATAAGTGACAGAGAATCAGGACTACTAGCCAAGTCTTATTACAAAGCCAATATCCTTTCCATAACATAAAATTATTATGTTGGTCATCTCTCAATATATACAAAAAAAAATGCACACCCAAAATAAGCAGTCCCAAATACATGAAGCAAATGTTCGACACACAAGAAGGAGAAATAGTAACACAAAAATAAGAGGGGCTTCCATACCTAGCTCCCAGTTATGTATGAAACAACCAGACAGAAGATCGACATGGTAGCAGATGACTTCCACAACATGAAAGACCAATTGTACGTAACAGACATTACAGAGCACTCAGCTCAGTAACAGCAGAATCCACATGGAACGTTCCCCAAGGAAGCCCACGGAACAAGTCTTAACAAATTTAGGAAGATGAAGTCTCACAAAATACCTTCTTCACCCACAATGGAATGAAACTAAAAATCAATAGCAGAAGGAAAACACGAAAACCCACAAATATGTGGAAATCAAACTACTCACTCTTAAAAATCCAAAGGGTCAAAAAATGAATCACAAGGGATTTAGAAAATATCTGGAGAAAGATAATAAATAAACACAATACACATACAGATGCAGATGTTTAAATATAGAAACATTTATCAGTACTTGTGTACACAAGGGTTTGATGACACACATATATTGCATTACTTTTTCATCTGTGAGGTCCTAGAAGAAATGATACCACAGTAGCAATGAGAACCCCTAATGTCCAGATCTTGTTTGAACAATTATCTAATAAAAAGAATCAGAGCTCCTTGAAGAAATAGCTCATTCAGGAAATGGGAAAAGAGATACAAAACCTGAGTCTGGAACACCTTGCAGTTCTATAAAATAAGGAAGTGCTAAAAAAATATCCCCATATAGATGGGGATGTGTCAAGGTGGTACAGGAGCCAACCAAACGCGCCCCTATTGTCAAAGTTGGAGCAATTTAAATAACAGAATAAATTAATTAGTACTGAATTGTAACCGAAAGTACAAAATTCATACACATGTTCCATACTGATATAAATAAATAAATGAATGGGACAGAAGAGACCATGTTCTCTTGCATAAGAATTCTCAATAATTTATATAGATACTTTGCCCTAAAAGAAGGGGAACATAAATCCCTACACCTTAAAGTGTAGCTGAGTGTCATGACTTCTTTCCCCAAAGTACAGTATGCTAAGGGGGTTGGGGGAAAGAGCAACCTCCCAGTGAAGAAGCCTGACAAACTCTACTTCACCTAAGGGATCGGTGTCAGTATCAACAGTGACAAGTCATGATGGAAATATTTACTTTTCATATGAAGTGATGATAATGGTACTTATGTTGTATCCTGACAAAAGAAAACAAGCCATAACTTTAGTTTAATTATGATTTAAAAATCATAAAAATTACAGTAGACGGACATTCTAAATAATACTTGAACAATATGCCTTAAAATTGCCAAGGTCTTCATAAACAAGGAAAGCCTAAGGAGTTTTTACAGCCAATAGGAGCCCAAGGAGACATGACAAATAAATGTGATGTAGTATTCCAGATGGGGTCCTGGAACAGAAACAAATCAGGTAAAAAGCAAGGAAATTTGAATAAACTATGTACTTGATTCATAATAATATATTAAGATTGGTTCATTAACTATAACACATTTACCATAATAATGTAAGATGTTAATAACAGGAGAAATCATGTCAAGGGGTATATGAGAACTCTCTGCACTATATTATCCATTTTTCCACAAATGTATAACTGTTCTTAAATAAAGCCTATTTAGAAAGCCTCCCAAATGGGAAATCTTCAGGCCAAGATAATTTCACTGGAGAATTCTGTTAAATGTTTAAATAATTAACACCAGCTCTATACAGTGTCTTCGGAAAAACAGAAGCAGAGGAAACACTTCCCAATTCGTTTTATGAAGCTAATATTATGTTGATACAAAAGCCAAAAACACCAGAAAAAAAGGAAGAAAACTGTATACTAATATCCTTTATGAATACTGATGAAAATTCCTTTATAAAATGTTAGCAAATGTAATTCAGCAATGTAGACTGGTTCAATATCCAAAAATCTGACATTTTAATTAATCAGACCAATAAGTTACAAAAGAAAGTTATATGGTTTTATCAGTCTTTGCAGAAAAAAAAACACTTGAAAAAATTCGACACTCATTCATGATTAAAAAAAAACTCAGAAAACCTGAATAACTGAATAGAAGGGACGTCCTCCATCTGGTAAGGGCGTTGTATTAGTTTCCTAGGACTGATGTAACCACAAACTGAGTGGCTTCAAACCAGAGGTTTATTGCCTCCAAGTCCTGGAGGCCAGAAGTCTGAAATGAAGGTGTCAGCATGGACGTGCTCTTTCTGAAGCCTCCAGGGAAGGATCCTTCCTTGTCTTTTCCAGTTTCTGGTAGCCCCAGGCTCCTTGGCTTCTGGCAGCCTAACTCTAATTTCTGCCTTCACTGTCACTTGGCATTTTCCCTGAATGTGTCACTGTGTCTGTGTCCCTTAGTCTTATAAGGACACCAGTCATACTGGATTAGGCCTCATTCCAATGACCTTATCTTAACTCGATCACATCTGAAAAGACCCTATTTGTAAGTGAGGTTACACTTGCAGGTACTATGAGTCAGGACTTTAACATATCTTTTCAGAGACACAATTCAACCGATCATGTCCACTCTCCAGCCCTCTGAAACTATGTCCTTTTTATGTGCAAAATACACTGACCCCACCTCAGTATCCCCAGAAGTCTTAATCCATTTCATCTTCAACTCTGAGTTCTAAAATCTCACCTTAATATCAACTCGGAAAAGTCCCACTCTCATCACCTAAGTCACACACTGGTGAGACTCTAGGTTTGATCTATTCTGAGATAAGTTTCCTTTCCAGTGGGAAACAAGTTACCTGCTTCTAGAATACAATTGTGGGACAGGTATACAATAAACATTCCCATTCCAAATGGAGGAACTTGAAGGAAAAAAGAATTCATGTGACCCAAGCAAGTCCAAATCCCAGCAGGGCAAGTCTTTTCTGCTGCTTTTTTTAATGGGACTTTTTAGGTTTTATATATAAATTTTAAACAATTCAATTTTAAGAATAGTGTTTTAAAGTTTCTTATAAGCATTTATTTGTATTCTTTATTTTTGTGATTTTTTATTAAAATATAGTTGATACAGAATATTATACTGGTTTCAGTGATGACAATTATATATATTATGAAACGCTCACCACAGTAAGTGTGATTACCATCTGTGACCATACAACAATATTACAATATTATTAGCTATATTCCCTATGCAGTATTTCCATCCTGTGCGAAAATTGTTTTATAATTTGAAGTTTAAACCGGTTTATCCCTTTCATGTATTTCACCCGTCCCCTCACCCATGGTAACTCACAGTGTGTTCTCTGTGTTTGAGTGTCTAATTCTGGTTTGTTTCTTTGTTTTGTTTTTCGGATTCTACATATAAGTGAAACCATATGCTACTCATCTTTACCAGACTGACTAATGTGACTTACCATAATACCCTCTGGACCATTCATGTTATTGTAAATGGCAGGATTTCTTTTTACCGCTAATAATATTCCATTGCAGAAATGTACCACATCTTCTTTATCCGTTCATCTATTGATGGACACTTAGATTGTTTCCATAACTTGGCTACTGTAAATAAGCTGCAATAAACATAGGGGTTAATATATCTTTTTGAATTAGTGATTTTGTTTTCCTTTGGCATAGTTATTTAACTTACTGTAGGTCTAGCAGATTTCCTGTATAAATTTTAAACTTTGTTTTGGGGTACATAAGAGTTCATCATGAGTACTTCTTTTTATATTTTGAAATAGCTGTGGAAGTACAATGAAAGCTATTTTCCTTGAATTTTATTTTATCTAATGCTAAAATTGCTATACTTGATTGGTTCATTTTTTCACATAGGCCAGATTTATCTTTTCCTGTCTTTGCATAGTATTTTTCAAAGTAATATTTAGCACAATATGTAAAACATCTATTGCCTGTTCTTTGTAAAATATTTTAAAAATTAAAGGAATTCTAAAGTTTCATTTCTCCAAACCTGCCATTGCACTACTCCCCTGCCTTCACATTCAACTATTTCAATAGTTTGCTGTATATGCTTCAAGTTCTCTTATCTATGCTTTTACCAGAAATTATGTCTTAAGGAGAAACATACAGCACCTTTTTTAATATGTGTTTTATGATATATAATATAATTTTTAAATTTAATTCTATACTTTATTTTACTGTGTTTCTGTGTTAATACATTTAAACTCTCCTCATCTTTATAATGGATACATAAAATTTCATTTCCAAAAAGGCCAGTTTGCTTTTCTTCTTCTTGTGACAGCTTTCATTTTTTCTTTTTTTTATTGTCATAATGTATTTTACTATAATGGCAATTACTGTAAATATTTATTTTCCTTAAGAATATTGAGGAAATATTCTTTGAATGCCAGGGTTATGGTTTCAGGCTCTGGGGGTCTAAAGATAATTTTAGGGTGTCATAAGATGGAGAAGTTACTCGTATGACTTAAGTGACAATCTAATTTCTGTGATGAACAACATGTGCTGCACATTCCACAGAGGAAGAGATCTATAGCAAAGGCATGTGCTGACAGGAACAAGTGACCCTTGCTTGTGAGTGAGGGTGCTAGTTACTGGTACACAGAAGGGTTTTGTCCCCTTCTGCCATGTGATTCACACCTGAGGCACTTACTGCAGGGAAATGACAATGTCTCAGATATGCCTCCCTTCTCTTTCTCCTTGAGAACTGGCATCATTAGAGCCATGTGGAAATGAGAGTGAAATTAAGATTGAATGACTTCTGAGATGTCCTTGAGCCCCAGCATATACTATGGACATCTTGTAAGAGTATGCTGAGCTGGGACTGGAACACATGTGTGTGTCTGACAGTAAAGCCAAACTTGTGAACACTTCTGTTTAAACACTGATTCCCCAAACCTTTGTATAGAAATATTTTCACTGCAATACATATTCATTGATGAATTTCTGGTGTTTCTTCTAATATTTATCATCCATTTAGTGGATTGGGAGGCTTAAGTGTCTGAAGTAGAGATTACAATTTTGCCTCTGAGGATGAATTCACACTATCCAGTTGCCATAAAGAACTGACGTTAACCATAAAAACATGATGCATTTTTTGTTTCTATGACACCTGGACTATGCCATCTTACCATCTTACCCTGGGAGGAGAAACACTTAACTTGGATGTTTACAGACAGAGAGTATGTGATACCCACATCAAAAAAGATAATTTGGTTGTTTACCATCACTACGAGTGTTTGTGTATGTACGAGCACTGGGGTAGTCACTGAATATGTTGTTGCAAGTGTAGGGGCTGATTACTGCTGTTTTTGGTGGGGAGGTTAGCAGTCACTGCTGAATGCAGACTCAAGAGGCTGAGTCACTAGCTTTTCCATCTCCTCCCCTGTTTCTGTGTCCTTGGATGGCACCCATAGTGTGAGGGCTTGTGACTTTGGGTTCTGTAAAGCTAAAGTTAATAAATGTTTTGACTATGCACTCCTCTCCATGAAATATTTTTGAACTATCCATAAAAAATGTATATTCAGTTATACTATGCCTACATATATTAAGGAACCTTGGGGAGGGTAAATTATGAAGGCACAAATTTTGAAGGCAATGCATTGTGAGGTAGAATAAATATAATGTAAACACAATTTTTTTTCCTGGATGCCACTGGATTGTTTGCACACCTCCTAGGTATCTGAATACCACTTTGGAAACTACCACTCTAAAGGAAAATTTTCAATTTATAATATATCTAATTAAAAGCTGTGGACAGCTCCCTATTATTATATGCATAACATTCCCTAATAAAGCTTCTGGTTTTGTTCATATAACAGTTTTTTTCCTATTCATTGATTGTGTTACAAAAGAAAGGCGGAGTAGGTGTGGGGAACTGTGGAGGGCAAGCTCTCTGGTCTCTTCGTTAAGGGCACTCATCACACAGTGTGGACCCCCCTCATGACCTCATCAAAGCCTGATTCCCTACCAAGGACCCATGTCCAAATACCACTACATTGTGGGCAAGGATTACAGCACTTGTCTGTCGGGGCACACAATTCAGTCCCTCGTATGTGCACAGCCCAGTCCTGTAAAAGCTTCTCTTTCTTTATTCGTCCTTTATAGTCTTGGGTTGGGGAGTATGCATGAACCACTCTCCAGCTCCAACTTTCATACTTCTTCCACTCTCCATCTCACAGCATCCATTTCAACTTTGTATGTACTTTCCTAAGTAGCTTTAATAACGTTTAAACATCCAAATTCTCCTTCTCTCTTTTGAGTTTGTTTTTTTTTAACCATGCTGATATTTAGTCTATACGCTTTTGTTTCCTTCCTGAAATAACTGTGTCTCTGCTGGCAGGAATCCTCCCAAGGTGGAAATTGGGAGGGAAAAGCACACATGGCAGAACCTAGAGTGCTGCCACACAGGGACTATGAAGTTTTACTGACAATAGTAGAACTTAAAGGAGAAGACTTGCCCAGGCTTACAGGGTAACCCGATCAGGCCTCTAAGACTCTGAGTGAGGCCGAACATCTTGATCACTCACTGGACCGCAGGCAAGTCAATAATCGACTCTGAGCAAATGAGCTTAGAGCTCGTGATGACGGAATCGGCCCTTTGCTGACATTTCCAAGCTCCACCTCCCATCACAGGCCAGCCAGAACCTTTCCCAAGTCCTCCCACCCCTTCAGACGCAGGCTCCCTCCCACCTCCCCCATCCCTCCCCTCACCCCAGTCCCTCCAATTCCTGTCTCAGAGTCACTCTCACAGACTGCAGTCTGGATGGTGGCCATCTTTTCTGCCACGCCCCTCACCTCCCAGCAGGCACCGCTTCGAACAGCGCCCCCTTGGCGGCATTCACTTCCTCGGCCGCCATCTTGACTGAGATAGTCACCCCGGGCTGACAACTGCTCTGCTTGCGGCACTGACTGGCACGTGTCTCCTGCTATGTCTGCCCCAGGGAAGCGAGCCCCAGCCCCAGGTCGTAAAGGCAGAGAAGGCGGTGGGAAAGGCAGTGATCTCAAACCCCTCAGGGTTGGGGTGGCAGCTTCTAAAAGGGTAGAAGAATTTGAGGGGCCCATGGCCCGTCTGGATCTCCAGGGGCTCTCCCGAGCCCTTGGAAAGGCAGATGGGCAGAAAGCTGCCCAGGCCTCAGCAGTGAAGTGGCATGCAGAGCTAGTAGAACAGGAAGAGTGCTGGGAGGACAAGGATGATGATGATGACGATGATGACGAATTTCTGGACGAGTTTGGGGATGAGCTGGACGATGAGTCCGAGTCTGAAGAGGACGAATACAATGTGGAAGAAGAGACAGAAGAGTCGCAAGAGGAGCACAGAGCAGCCAAGAGGGTGCAGAAGTCCATGAAGGCATCCAAGTCCAAGAGACCTCCGAAGTCATCCCAGCCACCCGTGAGTGCCCCATGGTACAGTTTCGGACCCTGTTCCAGAATGTGGTCTGTGCCTTTCTACGCTATATCCATTATAATGGTCATGTCCAGGGCCAGCCCCACTCAAGCCCTGTGGTGGTCAGGCACGGCTCCCAGGAGCCCGAGGACCCTGGAGAGGGACCGGTGCCTTGGGAGAGGGAGGAGCCAGGAGAGGGACCAGCAGCGCCCCAGAAGCAGGAGGAGCCGGGAAAGGGAGCACGTGAATGTAAGTGTGGAAAGGAAGGTAAAGAGGTCCAAGAAGCCAGAGGCGAGGAGGAGCACCATGATGAAGGACCAGAGGAAGGACGCAAAAAGGGTTTGGACCCCAGCAGAGGGGCAGACCCAGAGAACCCAGTTATCTCTGTGTAGCTTTGGGTATCACCCAACCATTCCTGACATAACGCCTGTCATGGTTGTTATGTTTTTAAATATTTCTCCACAAAATAAATAACAATTTTTTGAAAACTGGTTAAAATCTATTTAGGGAACAGCTTAATGGTGTTAATTTCTGTATTCTAGGTGATATACAATGCACCATGCTCTGAATGTAACTTCATTCACAGCTACAGGTCCTGCGATCTCCAGCCATAAGACTTGTACAGGGGGGAAATTTATCAGGCCTGGTAGCCAGAACCACTCTTGCTCAGGGTCACAGTTACCACAACAGGCGGCTAATGCGACTGGAAGGTACACTAGCTGGGCCTTCATTATTTAGCTACAGAAATACGGTGGCTTGCACCAACTGGGAGAAAAGGCCTGTGAGAATGTGACCACTTTCAAAAGACCAAGTAAGTTAAAAGTTGTGAGTAGGCACACATTCAGTGATGGTAACTCTTTGTTCTATTGCAATTTTTTTTATTTCCCCAGTATTATCAGAAGAAAAGGAAATGAGTTATGTCAAGATCGTTAATCACGAAACTGGTAATTACGTCAACTTACATCCTGCCTATCCTTTACTTGCTTGCTTTTTTTGCTTTTTTTCTGTCTTTCTCCTAACTGTTTAACAGACATGGAAACTGAGGGGCTGGGAGGTTAGGAGTGTGATTGATGGGTAGAGCACGGGCTTTTCAGGTGGAAACACTCATTAGATAAGTCCCTCGAGAAAACAAGAATGGCAAAGCATGTGTTTTTGGTGTTTAGCAAGTGGGAGAGGAGTTGGGTATGGTGGGAGGATGGAAGACATATCCAAAGGTCTGTGTTGCAAGAGGAAAACGTGTTGAGACCTCCTGTTGGTAAAACAGGCATCCACAGGAGTGACTGTTTACTTAGATGTAGAAAGTCACTGTTGCACGGTATTCAGGTACAATTGTGAATTGTCTCTTCTTTCATACTACAGTTGTAAGGCGTAAAAAGAAAGGATGGAGGAAGAAGCAACGAATTTGTCCCTTGCGGATTTGAGATTGTTCTGCTTTCCAGCAGCCTGTGGTCCTGCTGCGGATTTTGTCACACAAACAGTGATAATCCACGGACACCAGGCTTTCTGTTGTTTGTTAGACATATTTGACAGCATTTGTCCAGTTTAAAAATAAAAGTTTGCTTTAAATGAACATGCTGAAGTCATTTTAGATATAACACTGACACACACCTGTCTTTGTATCTTTTCTTCTTGATTTGGCCCACCATGCTGCTGTCAAAAGGGATGGCTCCTAGCCGTGTTTATGTTCTTTACTGCAGCTACAAATTAATTAAAATGTCAAGTTATTAACAATTTCTATGAAGGGAGAGACGGAGGTCTAGCCTCTACTGCATTTTATGGAAAGCAAGCAGTAGATGACCTAGCTTATCTGAAGACCAGGTGGTGGTGCTGGGAACTTGTTAGACATGCCAATTCTCAGGCCCCACTCTGGACCTGCTGAATCAGAAATTCTGAAGGTGGGCCAGCCACCAGAGGGGCATGTCCTTCAGGTGATTCTAAAGCACACTGATGTTGGAGCGCTGCTGGTTGAGAGCAGCGATGGGGTGGGGGAGTTGTGAGGGACGGAGCTTCTCCCATGGCACGACCGACACTGATTCAGTGTTTTGAGACTGTTTCAGGTGAACTGAACAGGACAGTAAAAGTGGCGCTGGGGATGAGACTGGAATTCTCAGGGGCATGAGACACAGAGAGGCCCTCCTCAGGGGGCCAAACATTGGGTGGTGGCAGTGGAAACAAATGGCTGAGGGGACAAGCTAGTTTCAGAAAGTTAGAAACATTAAGATGCCACATGTGTGAAATTTAACAAGGTGCCAAACAGTCACGTATCAGTTAACGGGTATTTTAGGAGGAATGCATTTACGTGTAGCCTGTGTAAGTGATAAATGCCTTATTAAGGATAGCAGTCACATCTTGTGGAGAGGGAGAGAGAAGAATTCAATGGGGAAGGGTGACTCTTAGTGTCCCCGGGCTGCTGTAACAAATTACCACTGAGTAGGTGGCTTAGAAGTGGATAAAATATATTCTCTCGTAGCTGTGGAGGCCTGAGTTCTCCAAGGGCAAACATCACAGATTCTACCCACTCAATGCAGTGCTCTCTCTCAAAGTGTGAGGTCACTAGGGAATCCTGGAGCCAGGAGCACTGCTCCTCGAGGACACTGTCCCTCCAGCAGATTGCAGGGCGAAGGGGTATGATAGATTCTCTTAAGAGCTGCCTCCCCTCCGCTGGGGATGTCCGAGTGGTGCTGCTTGGGCTCTGCACCATTGATCACAAGCCTTGCCCTAGTCAAGTACTAGGGCTCCCTGACCTCACTCCCAGGCTGGGTCTAGATACATGGGAACTGACAGCAGTGAAATGGTTTCACTTGCCATCGTGACCACACTGGACCGAGACATCCAGTCCAGAGCACTGTTTGGTGCCAGACCACACTCTCGGCCAGTGGGTGTAATGACCCCAAGATGTCAGACTCTCTACTCACTAGTCCTTCCCATTCATTCTAGATGGGGAACCAACACCCAATTCCGTGCGATAGCCCCTCAGGTTGCATCCTCTGACATTGGGAACGCTTGAAGCCCCCAAACCCAAGCCTCCTATGGATGGTGTGGGTCTAAGCATGCTCTCCATGGAAGACAACACCCCCAAACTGAACCTTCTACAGAGGGTATGGGTCCAAACAGGTCAGTGCCCTCAGAGAAACCTCTACCCTATTCTACTTTGCCCCATACCTGGAGCCTTCTCCTCCAGACCACAATCCCCTGGGGTCTTCAGCCCTCAAACACCCTGCTACTCCCAAATCTGCCTGTATCCCAGGTCCTCCTGATGCCCCTGGATGTCCCCCTGATCCACAGGACCACACTTTCAAGGGAGAGCAAGGGTTACCTCCACAGAGGGTCTGTCCCCTTGTCGAGGCGGCCGGGGAGTTTGGCCCCACTTGTGCATAAACCCTGCTCTCTCACCGAACTTAAACAACTTCAAGTAGACCTGGGAAGGTACAGTGACAACCCTGATGATTATTATTGAACCAGAGGATCCTACTGAGGTCCCACCAACCAGACTGACTTTTGTCAAAGGCGGCCCACCGCCCACACATTTGCCAGCGCGCTCCCAAATCGGTCATGTACTAACTGTTCATCCTGTTCACGTGAGCCGATCACCAGCTACTCCAAAACCCAGCCTGAGACATTTCCAGACCCATGTACCGACCTAATCAAACCATAACCCACCACCCAATTGCTTCTCCCCTCACAACAGCCAATGTATTCACCCAGACTACTCAGCTTTGAGGGCAGAAATTTCCAAATGGTCGGACAGGGAAACACCAGCACTCCCCTGGTCATTACCTCTTTCACCTCCTACTTGTCCCCTTCTTTGGGACTATACTGGGTGTGTGGACATAGAGCCTACTTTTGAGGTCCCTCCTGGGTGGACTGGATGCTGCTCTTTGGGTTTTATAGTGACAGCCATGTGCTTGGCTATGGCCAATACATCCTTCCCTTATCCAGTGCATCACCAATCAACGGGGACCAAATGGGTGGGACCCCTTCTCCCACTAGCATAGAGGCTCGTTGCTCTCCTGGTAACTGTGGGAACTGCCACTGGAGGCTCCTGCCTCGGGATCCAATTCCAGTTATCCCAGGAAATAGCCGAGAATTTCCAGGAAATGGCTGCTGCCTTGACAGGGCTTCAGAGCCAATCAGACTCACTTGCTAGGGTGGCTCTTCAAAACTGCAGAGCATTAGACCTCCTCACTGAGAGTGAGGGAGGACCCCACCCATCCCTAAGGTAGGAGTGCTGTTTCTACCTCAGTCAGTCAGGCCAAGTACAAGAAGACATCCTAGACTCTGCAGATAAGATGCAAACGTTGGGCCCAGCAGCATCAAGCTAGAAATCATGGCTAATGTCCCTCCTTCTGCTACTGTCATTTTCCCTAGTTTTACTAGTCATAGCTCTTGCCACTGCACCCCCTTTACTTAACCTCTTTATTCAGTTTCTCTCTTTCCACCTTCAGGCTTTACATCTACAAATAATGATTCAAGATGGCTGTGAATAATGATTCAAGATGGCTAAAAGCCTGTTCAGACATCCTTACCCTCCATCTGTATGGAACGTCTGAATTGACCAGAACCTTCATCTGGGCATGGTGTCCCAGATCCAGGGCCTCACAGGACTTAACCAGCCAGTCACAAACCTGAAACCCTGACTGACAGAGCAGGCACTGAGACCCAGTCCACGTACACCATCCTTCCATGAGCAGGAAGGAGCCAGAACGGTCATCACCCCAATGCCCAAAGAATTGGGTCCCACCTGCTGCAGGGGGGAATGTTAGGTAGAAAGGTAGGCATGAGCAGCCAGGGAACTGGAAGAGAAGGTTCAAGGACAAAACACCCAGTTAGGGGGTCCCACCTGAAGACAACAGAGGCTTTGCAGCATAAGTTCCTTGCCTGTGGGGACTGTCAGGAAAGAGTTCAGTTCAGCGAAACAAGGCAATCAGATAGAGTGAGACGTGAAACCAAAGTCAAGAAGGCAAAGCAAGTTCTATTACATTCCGTAACAGTGTGGGAATAAGTGATCAGAGAAGAATGCCTAAACAACCAGGGAACTTTTAACAAAATGGCAATAAGCACATACAAATAAATAATTAATTTCAATGTAAATGGGTTAAATGTTCCAATCGAAAGACAATACCACCTATTCGCTGCCAACAATAGATCCCTTTAGACATAAAGTCACACAGAGACTGAAACTGAATGAATGGGAAAAGGTATTCCATGCAAACAGGAATGAAAAAAACAAAAAAGCTGGCATAGCAATACTTATAGCAGCCAAAATGGACTTCAAGGAAAAGACTACCAGGAGTTAAAGAAGGACATTGTATAATGACTAAGGGTACATTTCAGCAAAGAGCTGTAACAACCGTAAATATCTAGGCACCCAACAGTGGAGTACCTAAATATATAAGGCAAATATGAACAGACATAAAGGGAGAGATTGAGAGTAATACAATAATACTATACTTTTTGATGCAATTATGAATGGAATTGTTTTCCTGATTTCTCTTTCTATTGGTTCATTGTTAGTGTATAGGAAAGCTACAGATTTCTGTGTGTTAATTTTGTATCCTGCAACTTTGCTGTATTCCGATATCAGTTCTAGTAGTTTTGGAGTGGAGTCTTTAGGGTTTTTTATGTACAATATCATATCATCTGCACATAGTGACAGTTTAACTTCTTCTTTACCAATCTGGATTCCTTGTATTTCTTTGTTTTGTCTGATTGCCGTGGCTAGGACCTCCAGTACTGTGTTAAATAACAGTGGGGAGAGTGGGCATCCCTGTCTGGTTCCCGATCTCAGAGGAAATGCTTTCGCTGTTCAGTATAATGTTGGCTGTGGGTTTATCATATATGGCCTTTATTATGTTGAGGTACTTGCCCTCTATTCCCATTTTGCTGAGAGTTTTTATCATGAATGGATGTTGAATTTTGTCAAATGCTTTTTCAGCATCTATGGAGATGATCATGTGGTTTTTGTCTTTCTTTTTGTTGATGTGGTGGATGATGTTGATGGATTTTCGAATGTTGTACCATCCTTGCATCCCTGGGATGAACCCCACTTGGTCATGGTGTATGATCCTTTTGATGTACTGTTGAATTCTGTTTGCGAATATTTTATTGAGTATTTTTGCATCTACATTCATCAGGGATATTGGTCTGTACTTTTCTTTTTTGGTGGGGTCTTTGCCTGGTTTTGGTATTAGGGTGATGTTGGCTTCATAGAATGAGTTTGGGAGTATTCCCTCCTCTTCTATTTTTTGGAACACTTTAAGGAGAATGGGTATTATGTCTTCTCTGTGCGTCTGATAAAATTCCGAGGTAAATCCGTCCAGCCCCGGGGTTTTGTTCTTGGGTTGTTTTTTGATTACTGTTTCAATTTCTTTGCTCGTAATTGGTTTGTTTAACTTTTGTGTTTCTTCCTTGGTCAGTCTTGGGAGGTTGTATTTTTCTAGGAAGTTGTCCATTTCTTCTAGGTTTTCCAGCTTGTTGGCATATAGGTTTTCATAGTAGTCTTTAATAATTCTTTGTATTTCTGTGGAGTCTGTCGTGATTTTTCCATTCTCATTTCTGATTATGTTGATTTGTGTTGATTTTTTTTTTCTTTTAATAAGTTGGGCTAGAGGCTTATCTATTTTGTTTATTTTCTCAAAGAACCAGCTCTTGGTTTCGTTGATTTTTGCTATTGTTTTATTCTTCTCAATTTTGTTTATTTCTTCTCTGATCTTTATTATGTCCCTCCTTCGGCTGAGTTTAGGCCTCATTTGTTCTTCTTTTTCCAGTTTCAATAATTGTGATGTTAGACTATTCATTTGGGATTGTTCTTCCTTCTTCAAGTGTGCCTGGATCACTATATAGTTTCCTCTTAAGACTGCTTTTGCTGCGTGCCACAGAAGTTGGGGCTTTGTGTTGTTGTCATTTGTTTCTATATATTCCTTGATCTCTATTTTGATTTGTTCATTGATCCATTGATTATTTAGAAGCATGTTGTTAAGCCTCCATGTGTTTGGAGGCCTTTTTGTTTTCTTTGTAGAATTTATTTCTACTTTTATACCTTTGTGGTCTGAAAAATTGGTTGGTAGAATTTCAATATTTTGGAATTTACTGAGGCTTTTTTTGTGGCCTAGTATGTGGTCTATTCTGGAGAATGTTCCATGTGCACTTGAGAAGAATGTATATCCTGTTGCTTTTGAATGTAGAGTTCTATAGATGTCTATTAGGTCCATCTGTTCTAGTATGTTGTTCAGTGCCTGTGTGTCCTTACTTATTTTCTGCCCAGTGGATCTATCCTTTGGGGTGAGTGGTGTGTTGAAGTCTCCTAAAATGAATGCATTGCAGTCTATTTCCCTCTTTAGTTGTGTTAGTATTTGTTTCACATATGCTGGTGCTCCTGTGTTGGGTGCATATATATTTAGAATGGTTATATCCTCTTGTTGGACTGAGCCCTTTATCATTATGTAGTGTCCTTCTTTATCTCTTGTTACTTTCTTTGTTTTGAAGTCTATTTAGTCTGATATTAGTACTGTAACCCCTGCTTTCTTCTCACTGTTGTTTGCATGAAATATCTTTTTCCATCCCTTGACTTTTAGTCTGTGTATGTCTTTGGGTTTGAGGTGAATTTCTTGTAAGCAGTGTATAGATGGGTCTTGCTTTTTTATCCATTCTATTATTCTGTGTCTTTTGATTGGTGCATTAAGTCCATTTACATTTAGGGTGACTATTGAGAGATATGTACTTATTGCCATTGCAGGCTTTAGATTCTGGTTACCAAAGGTTCAAGGTTAGCCTCTTTAGTATCTTACTGCCTAACTTATCTCACTTATTGAGCTGTTATATACACTCTCTGGAGATTCTTTTCTTCTCTCCCTTCTTATTCCTCCTCCTCCATTCTTCATATATTGTGTGTTTTGTTCTGTGCTCTTTTTAGGGGTGCTCCCATCTAGAGCAGTCCCTGTAGGATGCCCTGTAGAGGTGGTTTGTGGGAAGCAAATTCCCTCAGCTTTTGCTTGTCTGGGAATTGTTTAATCCCGCCATCATATTTAAATGATAGTCGTGCTGGATACAGTATCCTTGGTTCAAGGCCCTTCTGTTTCATTGCATTAAATATATCATGCCATTCTCTTCTGGCCTGTAGGGTTTCTGTCGAGAAGTCTGATGTTAGCCTGATGGTTTTCCTTTATAGGTGACCTTTTTCTCTCTAGCTGCCTTTAAAACTCTTTCCTTGTCCTTGATCCTTGCCATTTTAATTATTATGTGTCTTGGTGTTGTCCTCCTTGGATCCTTTCTGTTGGGGGTTCTGTGTATTTCCGTGGTCTGTCCGATTATTTCCTCCCCCAGTTTGGGGAAGTTTTCAGCAATTATTTCTTCAAAGAGACTTTCTATCCCTTTTCCTCTCTCTTCTTCTTCTGGTACCCCTATAATACGGATATTATTCCTTTTGGGTTGGTCACATAGTTCTCTTAGTATTGTTTCATTCCTGGAGATCCTTTTATCTCTCTCTATGTCAGCTTCTATACATTCCTGTTCTCTGGTTTCTATTCCTTCAATGGCCTCTTGCATCTTATCCATTCTGCTTATAAATCCTTCCAGGGTTTGTTTCACTTCTGTGATCTCCCTCCGGACTTCATCCCATTGCTATTGCATTTTTCTCTGCATCTCATCCCATTGCTCTTGCATTTTTCTCTGCATCTCCATCAGCATGTTCATGATTTTTATTTTGAATTCTTTTTCAGGAAGACTGGTTAGGTCTGTCTCCTTCTCAGGTGTTGTCTCTGTGATCTTTGTCTGCCTGTAGTTTTGCCTTTTCATGGTGATAGAGATAGTTTGCAGAGCTGGTACGAGTGACAGCTGGAAGAGCTTTCCTTCTTGTTGGTTTGTGGCCTTCCTCTCCTGGGAGAAAAGTGACCTCTAGTGGCTTGTACTTGGCAGCTGTGCGCAGACAGGGCTTCTGCTTCCTGCCCGGTTGCTATGGATTTTATCCCCGCTGTTGCTGTGGGCGTGACCTGGCTCGGGCTGCCCCTCCAAAATGCTGGAGCCCCGTTGTAGGGGGAGCAGCCGGGAGGTTATTTATCTCCATGAGGGGCCTCTGTGCTCGCTGCTGCCCAGGGGGTTAGAGTGCCCAGAGATCCCCAGATTCCCTGCCTCTGGGCTAAGTGTCCTGTCCTGACCGTTTAAGACTTCCAAAAATCACTCTCCAAACCAAAACAACAGCAACAACAACAACAAAAAAAATCAAATAAATAATTTTTTTTAAAAAGAAGGAAAAACACGCGATTTTCTTTGTCCTCAGGTGCCGATCTCAGGCACTTGCTCACCGGTCTTGCTGCCCTGTTTCCCTAGCACCAGGGTCCCTGTCCCTTTAAGGTTTCCAAAAAGCACTCACAAAAAAAAAAAAAAAAAAAAAAAGGTGCTCCCATTTCTTTGTTCTCCGGTGTCAGCCTCAGGCACCCTCTCACCGGTCCTGCCGCCCTGTTTCCCTAGTATCCAGGACCTCACGCATGCACTGTGTCTGTGCTCTGGTCTGGATGGCTGGGGCTGGGTGTTAAGCAGTCCTGAGCTCCCTCTCCCTCCCTGCTGACTCCTCCCCTCCTGCCAGGGGGAGGTGCACTCGGGTCCCGCTGCGCCGGGCTTGTATCTTACCCCCTTCATGAGGCGCTGGGTTCTTGCAGGTGTGGATGTGGTCTGGATGTTGTCCTGTGTCCTCTGGTCTCTATTTTAGGAAGAGTTGCCTTTGTTATATTTTCATAGATAAATGTGGTTTTGGGAGGAGATTTCTGCTGCTCTACTCACACCGCCATCTTGACTCCACCCCCCAATACTATAGACTTTACCACCCCACTTGCAGATCAATGGACAGATCATCCAAACAGAATATTAATGAGGAAACCATGAATTTGAATGAACCATTACACCACATGGAACAAACAGATATACACAGAACACTACATCCAAACCCAATAGAGTACATATTCCTTTCAAGTGCACATGGAAACATTCTACAGAATAGATCACATATCAGGCCACAAAGGAAGTATCAGTACAATTTATGAAGAATGAATTTTTTCCAACTGCCACAGTATGAAAATGAAAGTCAGTTACAAGAAAAAATATAAAAGAAAAAAGCACAGACATGTGGAGGCTAAATAGCATACTACTAAATAACCAATGGGTCATCAAAGAAATCAAAGAAAAAATTAAAAAATACTTGGGGAAAAGTGAAAATAGAAATACAATGGAACAAAGACTAGGATGCAGGAAAACCAGGCCTAAGAGGGGGAGTTTTAGCAATACTGTTCTACCTCAAGAAACAAGAAACATCTCAAATAAACACTCTAACCCACCATCTAGAACAACTAGAAAAACAAGTATAGACAAAGCCCAAAGTTAGTAGAGGAAAGAAAATAACAAAGATTAGAATGGGAATAAATGAAATAGAGATGAAGAAGGAAAACAATGCAAAATATCAATGAAGTTAAGAGCTAGTACTTTGAAGAGATAAGCAAAGTTGATAAACCTTTAGCTAGACTCATTAACAAAAAAGAGAGAAGACTCAAACAAATAAAAAATGAAAGAGAAGTTACAACCAACACCACAGAAATGCAAATGATTGAAAGAAGGTATTATGAAAAATTATATGCCAACAAATTGGACAACTTAGAAGAAATGGATAAGTTCCTGGAAAAATCTTCCTAGACTGAACCAAGAAGAAACAGAAAACGAATAATGAAATTGAATCAACAATCAAAATACTCCCAACAAACAAAAACCCAGGATGAGATGGCTTTACAGGTGAATTCTATGAAACATTTAAAGAAGAGTTAATATCTCTCCTACTCAAATTATTCCAAAAAACTGAAGGGGAAGGCAGTAAAGCACAGAGAAGACAAGTAATTACTGTATAGCAACTTACTATGCTGCTGGACAGTGACTGCAATGGGGTAGGGGGGCACTTGGTAATACTGGTGAGTCTTGAAACCTCAGTGTTGTTTATCTGAAACCTTCATAAGGTTGTATAGTAATGATACCTTAATTAAAATATATATATATATATATATATAAAGAGGAAAAGGTGGAGGGCTGATGTTTTGGAAATGAAGAGTGGATGGCCTCCCTTGCCTGAGGCATGGTGTGGGATAGAGCAGAACAGCCTCTGAGAATTCCTTTCAGACCCAAGATCATGTGCTGTGCCATCAGGATGCACTTTCTCACTGTGGTTGTCTCTGTAGTGACTGCACCAATCGACATCTAGCTGATTCTAAATTGGGGTAAAATAAAGAAAATTCCAAATGAAAAAAAAATTCACTGACTGACCACTAAACTAATGAGGCAGAGATTTCATTGATCATTGTAGTGTAAGCTTTGACAGCTGTTTTTTTCCGTTTCTTGGTAGTGCCACTGTCTGACGTAAGCTTTGATTGCTGATGCACCCATTTCAAAGAGACAACCGCTTCAGAGAGAGGTACCCAGAATAAACACCTTGCCAGCCACATGACTAAAGAGCCATGCCATCTCCACCACTAAGGCTCTCTTGTTTTAGAGACTGTGGTTGATTTCAGTAACTATTTGGGCCACTTGTCTTTTCTCTTCTCCGTGTTTTCAATTGCCACTCTTACATATGTTTTCAATGGGTCGGTAAAAGGTGAGCCTGTGAAACCCCAGACCCCACCCTTGACTCCAATAAAAGCAGAACCCTCAGTGTGTGCACTCACTCTCTCACTGTCCTTCTCTGTCCCTCTCTCCCCCCAAAGACTTCACTGTGTGGCCCTGGGTGTGCTATGTAATTTCCAGGTCTTGTAAGTAATAAACCTTTATTTTTTCAAAGTTTCTTGATGGTTGTTGCTGAAGGGCATCTTGCCGTTCATAATAAGAACGACAAGGGTTGGTTCAGTTGTAACACTGGTTTGCAAAGGAGTGATGTCTGTGGGTATCTCACTAGGGCCCAGATGAGTGTCGCCAGGCAATTTATAGCCCATTGCGTTACAATCAATAGGATGAGATTAGCACAAGACAACCACACATAACAAAGAAAACAGCTTTTGCAGAAATAGTTTAGAAAAGTGACTAGAAAACAAGCAAAATCCCACAATGAGCATGAGAAACATGCTCTGAGAAGTTTTTCTTTCCAGACCTGCCACATTATAATACATAAAATGCCCATTTTTCAACAAAAATTTATGAAGCAAATTAAGGGCTCAGTCCTCCACAAGACTGCCCCACTTCAGATGCCGGCTATATTTCAGGGGTCCCCAGGTTATCCACACTTCTGACTGACTGGCTAAAAATTCAGAGGTTCCCATCACCACCTCAGGTTTGATAATTCACTAGAATGGCTCACAGAACTCAGGAAAGTGCCCTAATTATTATTGCAATTTTATTACAAAGAATGCAAACCGGGAGGGCCAGCATAAGAGGAGATGTGTAAGTCAAGGTCGTGGAGGGAATGCAGAGCTTCTCTACACTCTACTTATGGAATCAGTGTGTCACCATCCCAGCAAATCAATGTGCTCATAAATTGAGAAGCTCTTCTGAGCTTGTTTCCATAGGTTTTAATGGGGGTCTCATTGTGTAAGCATGGTTGATAATCATTGGCTACATGATTAAATTCAACTTCTAGGCTTCTCCCCTACCTAAAGGTTGCATTGATCAAAAGTCCTAAGCCTCTAATTACATAGGTGGTCCTTCTGGAGGCCAGCCACCATCCCAAGTCATCTCATTAGCATAACCTCAGGTGTGATATAAGGGAGCTCATGAACAACAAAGACACTTTCATCACTTGGAAAAATTCCAAGGGTTTTACAAGCTCTAGGCCAGGAACCTAGGACAAAAGCCAGGTAAATGCTTTCTTATACAATATCTGTGTAAAAACTTAAGAAAACATATACAAAAATCTGTATGCTGAAAATTACAAAATTCCTATGGAAGAAACCAAAGACCTAAATAAAGGTAGGGACAAAAACAAGGTTCATGAAATGGAAGACTTAATTAACATAGTAAAGATGTCAGTGCTCTCTGATGTGACCCATAGGGTGAAGCAATGCCTATACACATCTCAGGGATTTTACAATACAGTAGATATAAACAACCATACACTAAAATGCTTGGTGAGTTTATGAGCATGTTCATGTGTGTGAGCACGTATGTGTGTGTTAGTAAATAGTGAGCATGTTTATATATGCGAGCATGTTAATGTGCCAAGTGTGGCTGCATGTGAGAGTGTGTGTAAATAATATGCAGGGAAGTCTGGTGTATGAGTGAATTTACAAGTATGTTTGCACGTGAATGAATGTGAGTATGTGAGCAAATTAATGTTGAGTATGATCATGTGGGTGGGTGAATGTCTCAGTATATGGATGTGAGTGAATGTGTGAATAACTTGGTTTATGCAAGCAGATTTAGGCATATGAGTGGATATGTTTCATGTATACAATGTATGTAAGCAGGTTAATTTGAGTGTATTTGTGCGTCAGAGTGAACATGTGAGTATGTGTACATGCATGTTAATGTGTCTGAGTATGAGTAAATTTGTGAGCACATTCACAAATCAATAAGTCAGAGTACATGTATCTATATATGTGAGTGAATTTGTGAGCATTATCATTTGAGTATACATACAATCATGTTCACATGAATGAGTGAAGGGGTGGACATATGTGTGGTATGTGTGAGTGAATATGTGAGCATGTAATGTGAGTATGCCTAATTTACATAATTTGTCACTGCTAACTTGAATGAGCGAATTGAATGATAAGTGGGTTAAGGTGAGTCAGTGCATGTGTGAGCATGTTTATTTGTGAGAGTGAATATGTGAACTTGTCTTGGCGTATGTTTTTGTGACAATATTTGAGTGCTGAAGTAAATGATTCTATGTGTTCATGTATACATGTGAATTTACAAGCATGTGCATGCACGTTAGTGTGTTTCTGTGAGTGAATGTGTATTGGATTTATTTTTGTGGGCTTGTTAATGAGTGACTATTTGAGTATTATGTGAGCAAATGAGTGTCAGTATATGTGTATTCACTTGAGATTGAAAGTTTCAGCACTTCAGTTTCATGATGCCAGTGAGCATGTTTGTGCTTAAATATATGTTTGACCATGTTCCTGATTGTGCATACATAAATGTGCCCGTGGGAGTGAATGAGTGATGAGAACATCTGAGTATGTTTGTGTCACTGTGGGAGAGAATTTTTGAGTATGCTCATAGGATTGAATGAATGTTTGAGCGTATTTGTGAGAAGGAGAGAATGTGTCAGTGTGTGTGACTGTATTTGAGTAGTTCTATGTATGTGGGTGAATCCTTCTAAGCCAGGTTAGCAAGAATTCCCCATCCTTCATAAGTAATCAAGTTTTTCACCCCTCCCCTTAATATCTAATCAAGTTCTACCCCTATAGACACCTGTGTTAGGGTTCTCCAGAGAAACAAAACTAGTAAGATATAGATCTATAGATACCTTATATATCAGTAGCAATAGAATGATATCTATATATATATCTGTATCTATGTAGCTACATTATAGATATCTATATATCTGTATTAGTATATATAATACATAAAATGTGTTATATGTAAGATACCTAGATATCTAAATATTATATATATATATCTTACAGGTTGTATCTCTATATGGGGGTACAGATATAGTTATATAGATATGAGATTTATTATAGGAATTGGCTCAGGCAATTATGGAGGTGCAGAAGTCCCACCATCTGCTACCTGCAAGCTGGAGAACCAGGAAAGCCAGTGGAGTAATTCAGTCTTGGTCTGAAGGCCTAAGAATCAGGGGAGTAAATCCCAGTTTGAATCCAAAGGCTCCAGTACTGGGAGGCTGATGGTGAAAGTCCTGGTTCAAGTTCAGAAGTCCAAGAATTAGGAGTGCCAATGTCTGAGAGCAGGAGATGGGTGTCCCAGCTCAAGCAAAGAGCAAATTCATCCTTCTCCCATCTTTGTAATTATATTCATGCCCTCAGTGGATTGGAATGATGACCATTTGCATCAGTGAAGGCAATTTTCTTTAAACATTATGCCAATTCAAATGCTAGTCTCTTCTGGAATCACCCTCACAGACACACCAAGAAATGTTTTCTAGCTACCTGGGCATCCCTTAGCTCAATCAAATTGACATACAAAATTAAGCAACACAATACCTAACCAAGTTCCTCTTAGTATTATTTTATGTTCACTGACTCCGTCACCCTCTCTGTTGGCCATAAATCCTCATCTAGCTCTGTTGTATATGGAGTTGAGTTCAATTTATTTCCTTCATTGCAACAGTCTCTGTCCCCTATATAGTCTTGAATAAAGCCTTTCTTGGCTGTTAACCTCCATATGGTGCAGTTTTTTACTGACAATATGAGTGTTAGCATGTTCATGTGACTGTAATAATGTGTATTAGGTTCATTGCTGTGAGCTAGTTAATATGTGTGTATTTACGTGAGATAATGTGAGCATGCAAGTGTAAATGCATATGTGTATGTTTTCTACCATGAGCGAATGTTTGTGCTTTACAGTGGATGTGAGCATGTTTGTCTACAAGTGTCTATGTAAGCATGATTTTAAGGACGGGCATGTGCAAATGGAGGTGTGAGTGGAAGCATCTGAAAGCATCAGAGTGTATATATTTGAGTCTCTGTGCAAATGAACTTGTGGGTATGATCATGGGATTCAGTGAATATATTCAAGCATGCTTATGTGAAGCAGTGAATGTGTCAGTGTACATGTGTGAATGTACACAGGCATACCCCATTTTATTGTGCTTTGCTTTATTGAGCTTCACAGTGAACTTTTTTACAAATTGAAGGTTTGTGTCAACCCTGCATCAGGCAAGTTTATCAGCACCATTTTTCCAACACCATTTGCTCATTTCATGTCTCTGTGTCACATTTTGGTAATTCCCAATATTTCAAGCTTTTTCATTATTATTATATTTGTTAATATATGTGATTTATTGATCAGTATATGTGACCTGTAATATATGTGACCTGTGATTAGTGATTATGACTCGCTGAAATTTCACTAATGATGATAGTTAGAATATTTTAGCACTTATTTTCTGCACATTTAAAAGTCTACAGTATAATGTAAGCATAACTTTTCTACGCGTCAGGAAACCAAAAAGTTCATTTGAGTCACTCTATTACAGTATTTGTTTTATTGTGGTGATCTGGAACTGAATCTACAATATCACCAAGATACACCTGCATGTGTCTTTGAATGTGATTGAATTTGTGGGCAGATTTGAGAGTGTATAGGGGAGTGAGTTAATGTATGAGCATGTGTTAAGTATGTGAGTATGTCTCTGTGTGACACTGTATGTGTGAGCATGTTTATGGATGAGAGCGTTTTTTACATGTAAATTTCTGTGCTTAAAATGAATATTTCAGTGTGTTCATCTGTATGAATGAATTTGCAAGCCTGTGATTTCATTTAGCCTACTTGTGAGTACTGAGGGCGCAAATGTGTTTTTTTGTGTGATCTTGTTTATGTGTGAATGTATCTGAATAAGATGATTTTTGACCATATGTGTGGGAGTGAATGTAATGGTTTTTAAATAAATAAATGAAATTGTGAGCTTCTTGGTGAGTGTGAGCATATTCACATGCAATTCAATATGTAAGCATGCTACTGTCTGTGACAATGATATGCATGGGCAAGTGAATGTGTAAACGTGCCTGTCTAAATGAAATGAGTGTATCTGGAATGTAAGTGAATTTGTAACCATGTCTTATGTTTTTAAGTGAATGTGTGATGATTTGAGTGAGTGAGGTAGGAGCCAGTATTTCAATATTTGAGTACTGCCATAAATGTTTGTGTGTTCAAGTGCATCCTTGAAATTGTGGCCATCTGCATGGGTGTTACCATGTTTGTGTGAGTGATTGTGTGATCAGGCTCATTGCTGTGAGCTTGGTAACAAGTTATTGTATTTGTGTAAGTGAAATATGAATATGTGTGTGAGTGCATGTGAGTATATTTTCTATGAGTGAATATTTGAGCTTCATAGAGGATATGAACACGTTTGCATACAAATGTCTATGTAAACATGTTTCTGATTTATAGAGTGCTAATGTGAGTGTGTAAGTGAATGTGTGGGTGGGAGAGCATCTGAATGTATTTATCTGAGTTCCTGTGTGAGTGAATCTATGGGCATGGGCATGTCATTGAGTGCATGTTTGAGCTTGCTTGTGTTAAGGAGTGAATATGTCAGCATATATGTGTGAATGTATATGTGCCTGAATGAGAATGAGTTGGTAGGCAACTTTGAGAATGAGTGTTCTGTGAGTCAGTGAATGTATGAGTGTACGTATGTGAGCACACCTAACTGTGTCAATGCATGTATAACCTGTTCATGGGTGAGAGAGTACTCTTGGATATGAATCTGCATGCTTAAAGAGAATACTTTATGTATGCTCATCTGAATAAATGCACTTGTAAGCACATGATTCGTATTAGCGTATTTCTGTACAGTGGATGGGTAGGTGTGTTTTCTTGTGACCTTATTAATAAGTGACTATTAGAAAAAGGTAATTTTGCCCATGTGTGGGTAAATGTGATGTTTTTCATATAAATGAGTTAATTTGTGAGCTTCAAATTAAGTGTGAGCATGATTGTGTGCAGTTATATTTGTGAACATCTTATTGTTTATGGCAGTGCAAACTTTCATGAGTAAATGAATTTGTAGGTTTGTGCTTACAAACACAATAAGCATGTCTGGAATATGAGTGGATTTGTAATCACTCTCATGGGTGAGTGAATGTGTGAATTTGCTCCCATGAGTAAGTGAGGTGTGGGAAACTTTGTGTAAGTATATGAATGAGTGTCTGAGGATGAATGCATGTTAATATGTGTATAGGTATAGGTAAAATTGTCACTATGGGGTTTGTGGGGGGAACTTGGGGTAGGGGAGAGCCTAGTAAACATAATGTTCTTCAAAAAAATTAAAAGTTAATTAATTAATTATTTAAAAAATTGTCACTATGTGAGTTTGAATAATGAATTGTATGCATGCTAATGTTAGTAGATGAATGAACGTGTGGATATATGTGAGCTTATCCACTCATACAAATGCATATGTGAATATGTACATCTGAGAATGTGTTGCTATGTGTACTATGTGTTAGTATTTGAGGGTTGATGTTAAATGTTTGTTGTGTGTTCAAGTGCATCCTGGCATTTGTGACCATGTGCATAGATGTTAGCATGTTTTGTGAGTGGGTGAATACCATTTTGAGCTAGTTAAGATACTGTGAGCATATTTGCATGAGTAAAACATGAGCATGGACATGTGAGGACATGTGAGTAAATTTTCCTCTGTGAGTAAGTGAGGCCTGAGGTAGATGTGAGCATGTTTGTGTGCACACATCCATGTGAGCACATTCTGGATTTTGAGAATGTGAATGATGTGTAAGTGAAAGTATGAATGGGAACATCTGAGTATATATATTTGTATCCCACTGTGAGAAAATCTGTGGGCATGGTCACTTGAGCAAATATTTGAGCATGTCTGTGTGAAGCAGTGAATGTGTCAGTGTGTTCATGTGAATGCATATGTGATTTTGAATGTGAGTGAATTTTTTAGCTTGAGTGTATAAATATTTGAGCATGCTTTGTGAGTGAATGAATGTGTCTGTATTCATAAGTCGGTATGTCTGTATGATGCAACCATAAGCACGAGACTGTTCATGGACAGGAGTGTTTTTCTGGGTGTAAATCTGCATGTTTAAAGTGAACACTTATGCGTGCTCATCTGTATAAGGGAATTTATAAGCATGTACATGCAATTTCTGAGTACTGAGCCAGTAAGTTTGTTTTATAAGTGATCTTGTTAATATGTGAATGTATTTCAATAAAGTAACTTGTGAACATGTGTGTGAGTGAAGGTAACTGTAGTTATGTAATATAATTGAATTTCTGAGCTGTTTGATGAGTGTGATTATATTTGTGTGCAGGTGAATTTATGAGTAATTGTGACAATGATCATTTGGACGGGTAACTGAATGTGTGTATTATGCAGTGAGTATATCTGAAGGGTGAGTTAATTTGTAATCACTTTCATGAGTGTGAATGAACATGTAATTACTCATGAGTGAGTGAAGTGTGGAAATTTTTGTGAGTGTCTGAATATGTGACCATTTGGATATGAATGTATGCAAATGGCTAAATATATCAGTATACACATTTGCATAGTGAATTGCATTACTGTGAATAAGTGAATGTGTAAGCATGTGCATATATGTGAGCATTTATCTTCTTTAGGTGAATATGTGAATTTGTACATCTCTGAGTATGTTGACATAAATGTGCGTTCAAGTGTATGTTTAAATACGTGACCGTACATGGATGTTAGTGCACTCAGGTGAGTTAATGAATGTGCTTCAGTTTATTACTGTGAATCAGTCAATGGGTTGACTGTATTTCTGTGAATGAAATATGAGTTATAAGGGCATGTGTGTGTTTTCTTCTCTGAATGCATAGTTGAGTTTCATAGGTGATGTGAGCACATTTACGTGTGAGTGTCCACATGAGCATCTTTCTGATTATCACAAAGTTAGTGTGCGTGTGTGAATGGGAGCATCTGAGTATACATACTTGAGTCACCGTGTAAATGAACTTGTTGGTACGGTCACGTGATTGACGTGAATGTCACCACGTCTGTGTGAAGGAGGCAATGTGCCAGTGTATGTTTGAATGTATATGTCTCTGAATATGAATGATTTTGTGGACACATTTCAAAGCACAAATGCTTAAACTTGTTTTTGAGGGATGAATGTTGAGTATGTGTATGTATGTGAGTAAGTCTCTGTGTAACAATGCATGTGTGAACCTCTTCATGGTGTTTTGTTGTGAGTTGTGAGCAAAATTTTGCGTTTAAGTGAATATTTTGTTGTACTCATAGTACATATGGGTTGTGAGTGTGGACAGACAGGTTAGCGAGTTTGTGTGTAGTGAGTATACAATGGGTTTCTTTTGTTATCTTGCTTAAGTGTGAGTATATTTCAGTAAGATATTGTGTGTAAGGAAATTTAAGTGTTTAATGCCTTACGTGAATTTGAGATTCTTGGTGACTATGCATGTTTGTGTGCAAGTGAGTATGCCAGCATGTTTCCATTTGAGACAATGGCACTGCATGTGCAAGACAAGGTGTGACTGCGGATCTATAAACCTAATATGTAGGGTGTGTGAATGAATTTTTAATCATATTCACATGTGTGAATGTGGAATACTGCTGTGAGTCAGTGAGCTGTAGACATGTTTGTGTGAGTGAGTGAATGTATGTTTATGTGCAAATATGGGAGTATGTCTATGTGTGTTAGATATTTGTCAATATGTTCATTGGAGTGAGTAAATTATAATCATGTTAATGTCAGTCAGTGTATGATCCTGTGCATGTATGTGAGCATGTACATTTTTGGAAGTGAGTATGTGAACTTGTACATGTCTCAGAGTATGCCTGTGGAAGGATATTTGAGTGCTGAAGTAAACGTATATATTCATGTGTATGCATTAATTTGTGAGCATATGCATGGCTGATAGCATGTTCATGTGAATGTATGACTGTGTATTATGTCCATTCTGTGAGCATATCAATGTGTATGTATACTGTGTGTTGGCAAAATGTGAGCATGTAACAGAGTGCATGTGAGCTTGTGTATTAATGAATGTTTGAACTATGTGATGAGCATAAGCCTATTTGTGTGCAAGAGTATATGTAAGCATTTCCTGAATGTGAAAAGAGACTGTGAAAAGAGACTGGGTAAACTGGAGCATTGCAGTGTGTGTATATATATGTTTTTATGTTTGTGCCCCATGAGAGAGTTTGTAATCACGGTCATGTGATTGTTTCAACTTATTCTCGTGAAGGAGTGAATGTGTCAGTGTATAGGAGCATCTCTGCATACGTGTGTCAGTGAAATTGTCAGCATGTTCACATTAGTCAATGTGTGACCATGTTTATGGAAGTCAGCGAAGCATATTTGTGTGAAAGTGTGAGCATGTAGGTGTAAATGTGAATGTGTCTGTATTATTGAGTTTTTAGTCAGAATGTTCATTTGGCTGAGTGAATGCTATGGGTGTTCACATGAGTGAGTGAGCATGTGTGTATATATGAGCATGTACACTGTAAGTGTGACTATGTGAACATGTAAATGTCTTAGAGTGTATTTGTGTTTCAATTGTTCGTATGTGAGTATTGAATAAATATTGCACTCATGTATATTGTGATTTGTGAGCATATGCATGGATGATGGCATATTCATCTAAGTGTGAAGGTTTGTTGTGTTTCTTTATGTGAGCTTATTGAAGTCTGAGTATATTGTCTGAGTGAAATGTGAGCATGTGAGTGTAAGTGCTTATGAGTCTATGTGAGTGGATGTTTGAGCTTTGTGATGAGTGTGACATTCATGTGCAAGTATATATGTGAGTGTGTTCCTGATTGTGAGTATGTTAATGTACATGAACAGTGAGTGTTAGAGAATCTTAGTGTATGTGTGTATGTAATATATTTTTAAATTTATATGTATACATATAATTTACTGACATACACAGTCATATATGTATTATTTATACACATATGTAAACATTTATTCATTCATTCATTGATTCATTTATTTACGACTCCACATATGTGAATTTGTCAGCATGCTCATATGATGGACTCTAAGCAATGTTTGTATGAAGAAATGAAAGTGTCAGTGTATGTGAATGAGTGTATCTGTGTGTGTGAGAGTGAATTCACATGCATGCTCCTGTGAGTTAGTGTGTGAAAGTTTTCCCTAGTTAGTGAATGTGTGTGGGGGTGCATGTCTATCAGTTACTGAGTACATATGAGCCTTTCATGGATGAGTGTTTTATTGTGAGGAAATCTGTTTAAGTGTATATTTTGTGTGTGCTTATCTGTATAACTGAATTTGTGAACATTTAGTGCATGCTAGCATATTCGTGTGTGATCATTGCATACATGTGTTTTTATGTGATATTTGATATGAAAATATTTGTATAAGGGAATATGCAGAAGTACATGTAAGTGAATACACTACATTTTTTAGTTTCAATCATTTGTAAGCTTCTTCTTAAGTGTGAGAATGTTTGTTTTGATGTGCCTATGACATGCCACAAACTTGTGGCAGAAACAGAATTCTGTATAAACTACAGATGCCCTATACATAAAAAATTTTACTGGAGTTGCACTAGTTCTAAAGACTCTCCTCTTTTAGCCTACCTACTTTGTGTATTCATTCTGAGATGTATGAAGTCTTTCTGTGTAACCTTGATTACCACTGGGCATCAAAGATAAGGAAAGTAAGATGGGGTACAAATTGCAAAATTTCAAGTAATGACAGTGTTTTTGTCTAAGTCCAAAAGGACTCTGCACTCTCTCTCCCCTCAGTGATTTGACAAGTCTCCATATTTAATCTGGGGACAGCAAATCATGCAAGCAAAATCTTCCTCTAATGTGAGGTCAAACATCTTCATTTAGTTCTACAGTCTTCTCCAGAAATGGAATCAATTTAAGTTCATCGACATTTTTGTCTATAAACTGGCTTTTTATAGGGATTCCATTAAAAAGCTGTTATGGAAAGGCTCATGGTGAGTTGTCAATTGTTATAGTTTTTGAAAGATCTCTTTCAAGGATATTTAAGTCCTTTGTATGGTTTCCTTATACACAAACACAATATTCACAAAAAGGTGAGTGCCTGACAAGTTGTCCTTTATAGGATCTAATATGTTCAGTAACTTACCTGCATTTACATATTAGCAGCAGTGAAGAGAATGATCTTATACATCTGAGAAATTGTGTTTAAGAATTCCCTGAAGCAAAGTCTTAATCTCACATGTATCTGATAAATGTTATCTTTGAAAGGACTGGAAAAGTAAGTGTTGCATCTTCTAGCTCATTTAGACTACAGTGTACTGGGGTTTTACACAGGTTTAAAAGTGGGCAGAATTATGGTTTGCTCCTTATTTCCAACAGAAAAGCAGATTTCCTATTTAGTTGTTCTGTTAATAATGGAACATGCTTTATGAAATATAGGAGTCAAATACTTTCCCATCATATTCATAGGTGGCCTCTGCAGGAGCTGATGAATAACCACTACCTAGAGTTGCTGGTGCTTAAAGGATGGGATATCCTAATGAACTGTTTCTTCTGCTTCTTCTAAACTATTATTTATAAATACCTCACTTAAACTATTTGACTTGAATAAACCATGCCATTAGTTGGTTCAGTAGTGTTGGTAGTAGTCTCATCCACTTGTTCTGTATCAAGTGGTTTTACTATCTCTTCAGTTTCCACAACCTGTCCTGGAGAGTCTGATTCTGATGTGTCATTTTTATTCACTGGTAAAAAAAAGGTTGACAGGAAAAAATATGGTCCTTCACCATGTAGTCCTCAGCGGACTGCCAGAGGAAGGATTATATTCTAATTTTCCACTTTGTTTTATGTGTTGATTTGCCATTTCATAGCCAACAACTTTCAACATATTTGTTTTTTAGTTTTTTGTCTTGTTCCTGGTGTTGATGTGATCAAATTATCCATACCATCTCTAATTCTACTGTTTTGACACATTTTCTCTCTCTTGAATGTGCTTCCTTTAATGATTTTATAAACTGAAGCCAGCAAGCTGGTTTCATTCTTCGATGGATTTGCTCCTGAAGGCAGGCCATCACCAAACTGAATATTTCCTCTTTACTATGGCAGTACATTGTGTTTTGATTTGACCTGATTGCTAAGAAGTTTTCCTTGTTCTTTTATGGGTGTTTTATGTACAACTGAAATGACAGAAAAGTATCATCAGGCTCAGGATGGTCCTGACCATTAAATATGGGTTGTCTTTCCTGCTTAGCCTGCAGCAGCAATAGAACCAGCTTCTTTGGCCAGTTGCAATTTTTTATCTACTGACCTGCTATGCTGCACAAACAGGTGCCCACATGGAAAACCAGGCAGTTTCTTTTGACCAGTTTTTTTCCCCACTGAATGGGCTTGTATCGCAATGCTTAAGATGTCATGTGCTGCCTTGACGTCTTTGAGCCTCATATGGCCTCAAAAGCCTACGTATGACTTCCTTTGCTCTTGCCCAGTAAGGTCCCCTAGCCAGTGAGAAAGCCTTTCCACCTAGCTAGTTCTCTTATGGGCCTCTCTCTGGGAGCTACTCCATCTAGTCCACAGCCTGATGGGTTTCACTCCCTTGACAGACTGTAAAATTATTCAAACCAATCACATCCTCCTGAAGGAACTAAGGGTCATCTCACCCTCTTGCTACTACTACCAAGCCTGCCACTCAGAGTCCATGCTTGTTCACTCTGTTCCCAAGTGCAACCCTCATGTGGCCCTGTGTGGACTGCTATGCCCTCCTTTGGGGCTGTATATTTGATTAATAAACTTGTTAACTTTCTGGTGTCAGGTATTGTGGGTTTGGCCATCACATACTATTTAGGGTGGCATCCCTTTCTCACCAATGCAGTAAATAGGAGCAAATCAAAACCATGGTCAGACTTTCCTGTTTTTTTTGCATGTCTCATTTTTGGGGGGAAACTGCACCTTTTAGACACTATATTGTAGCAACTCTGGGTACTGGCCATTCCTCTGGTGCTTGTTATTGTTATTTATTCTTTTGTTTGTTTAGTGACTGGTTGGATTCTTTTACTGAAGTCTATCCTCCTTCAAAGCATGGAACATCTGATGTTGCTGTGCAGGGAACAAAGTACAGGCTTGGATACATCTACAGGTGCCCTGGGATGGCTGCTTTTTGTGGGGCTCTCTTTGATTGTTTCTTTCCCTGACCACACTCAGCTGTTAATCACTAACTGCTGGCCATGGCATAAATTGCTCAACATACTGAACCAATTAAATTTGGGCTCCTTTGATGGGTAGTTTTGAGGTCAGTGTTTGAGATTTGTTTGGATCCCAAGAGGGGTCTTCTTAGTTGTCCCTTTTCCTGATTGTCTCTGGTAAACTAGCTTTCCTACAGTTTCTTTTATTTCTAATGATTCTACCAATTTCCTCTTAATTGCTTTTAACCACAAACTCCATTATTTTTGAGAGAGCCTATATAGGTTTCAACTTCAGACTTTGTTGGAAGTTGATTCACTTCCTTTGGAAATTAACACTGAGCCCTGTTTTGAAAGGCAAAAAACCTCTCAGCTATGGATCGCAAGCTGTGAATGGTGAGCTTTTCAATGAGTGACACTCCTGATAGGAGCTGGGCACTCAGTTGAAAAGGGGCAGTAGTTTCAGGTCTCTTGTTCTGCATCTTCCACTGTGGAACCTCTTACCAAGTTGGGGCTCCATATTCTCAGCAGTGCTGTATCCAAGGTAATCCTGAGTGGAGACTGCAGGGAAGATGGGAACCTTTGGACAGTACTCACCTGGAACTTAGTGTCAGCAAAAGATAGCTGGGGACAATATGAGAAATACTGATGCTTTGCTGTTTCTGGAAAAATCCCTCAGGGAGCTGGGGGAAGAAGGAGCCCTGTTTCTTTAATTGCACCAGTCTGGAGTGGAGTTTCTCTCTGCTTACGTAAGAATGGTGAGGGAGGGTATAGGTCATGGTTCAAATGCCACAGATTTTCACTGTCTCTATCAAATTTTAGTAGATTTTCTTGAGTAAATATTTCTTCACTTGATGTATGCACTTAGGACCATTTCTAGACAATTTAAATGGTTAGGTGTTTTTTAAAAATAATTCTCACCATTTTTTCCATTTTTTACTGGGCAGCAGATCAAAAGAGTTCTTCCTGCTACCATGCCAGAAGTGGAACTTCTAACAATCTATATTAGTCAGTTCCTTAAATACCTCTGTAGGGAAGTTGGGGTTCCTGTGGCCAGGATCCTCACTGAACTTAAACCACCTGATGATGTAACTGGCCTGTTGCTGGGCTGCCACTTCCACACCTGTAGGCAATAAGCTATTATTGCGCTAATAGAGAGCTCGGCCCAGTGCTCTGGGCGGAGGTAGAGACACTAGTGCTCAATCTACTGCCAGGAGAACAAGCCGGGAAATAAATGCTTTCACCTCAAAGAACGTTCTACTGTCATTTCTTTGGTCACACTGAAGCCATAGCAAACTTGCTGGGGGATGGAACCCATGGGCAAGGTAATTGGCGAAGTTGGCAGGGTTCATTGTTGACCAAGGAGAAGACAGGCTGCCCTTATGGGAGGGGTGCTTCAGTGGGCTGTCCCTATGAATGGGGATATAGTGGATTGTCACCCAATGCATATGTGGTCTGAGCGGGCTTGCTTTCTAGAGGGCTGGGCCCCACCCCAGGACTGGAGGCAAGTGGAAGTGATAGCTGAGGCAGTAAGGATAGCCCTTGGTATAGTAGGTAGGTGTTTTGAGAGACAGAGTGTCTGTGAGGCAGTGGGGACTGTGGGTTGGCTGCTTCTCACAGTATTAAAAAAGTCTACAGAAGAGAAGGACACATTCCTGAAAAAGGCCCAAGAAATGGTGGCATGAGAATGTGAGCTGCAAACTGATGCGAATTCACTGAAGAAGGAAATAGCATTGATGGGAGAGGAGGCAGCACGAGAACACCAGCAGTGAGGCGCCATTGAAGAGGTAAAAGATTCCTTGCAGAATGAGATGGCAGCACTGCCAGGTGCCCTGAAGGAGGAAAAGGCCATCAAGGAAAAAGACGAACTCCTGAGGGAAGCACAGGTGGAGGTGGCGCGAGAACGCCAGCTGTGAAGCATTGAGGCGAAAGTAAGAGAGCTGCTGAAGACTGAGCTAGCACTGCTGCGAGGCACAGTAGAAAAGATAAAGGATGTAGCAGAGGAGGCACTCAGGGGAAGGGAGAGAAATGTGCTATCAGCCCCGGAAATGGAGGCATTGGGGAAGGATGAAGGGATGGTGCCAGGGGCACTGACCCTTCCTCTATTGAAAGCACACACAGTGGTTGTAAATAAAATAAAAACCCAGCAGCTGAGAGTTCCCTAAGGAGAGGCACAGACCCTCCCCAGGTCGTAGAGAACTCTATGCTCTCCCCCTATACTCAGGCTGAGCTGGTGGATTTGGGCTCCCGGTTTACGCAGAAGCCTTGAAGTCAATATCAGCTTGGCTCCTGTGTCTGTGGGACTTAGGGGTGGATGGAATTGTTCTGTCGGGATCAGAGATGGGAAAGCTGGCTTCCCTGACAGTGCAGCCTGCCTTGAGGCAGCGATTATAAAATGAACATTAGACCCCAGGGAGTCACTCCCTCCTCGATTGCCTTATGGCTGCACTTCATGCTGTGTGGCCCAATCTGGGTGATCTACCATCCTCTCCTGTTAGATGGCAGACATATGCTGAGCTCCAACAGGTATTACAAGAGTTAGGCATAAGAAATGCCATCTGTAGGCCAGAAAATCATGACTCAAATGAGGAGCCTTTTACTATAGGTATAAGAAATCTTGTGCTTCAAATGGCTTCCACATCCCTCTTTGAACATTCTTGCCCCTCACTGAGAGCAGCTCATTAGTGAGGTTACATGTACAATAGCAGACTTAGGAGAGGCTGTAGCAATGAAGACACAGAGAGAAGTAAGGTCTGCTACTCATAAGAAGAATTTAAAGGGCTCCATGAAGGGTGTGAGGACCGAGATGTGGGTTTTAATATGGGCAGGAGCAGATAGAAGGAAATTAGATGGGAAGTCAAATAGGATCTTACTGGAGCTATGGCAACAACTGAAACCAGGGCAGCAGTTCCAGCCATTAAGACCAAAGAGTCAGAGGTCAGAGACAGAGCCACAAGTCTGACCTGTGTATTTGCAAGACTTCCTGCTGGAGCCAACCTCACTTGAGCCCACACAGGAAGTGATTGGGGAACATGGTTTGACTGAGGGGAAGGTCAAGGTATCTTCCCTGAGGGACCAGGGTGCACTGGAGGCCACCTATTGAAATAGCTATCCATTGGACCTTAGTGAACATACATTGTTTCCTGGCTCTGGTGGACACATGGGGCTGAATGTTCACTGATTTATGGTAACCCTGAGCAGTTCTGCAGGACCCCCACTACCATAGATGGATATGGGGGTAAGGCTATCAGAGTGAAACAAGCCCAAATCCTTTTGGGAATAGGGCATCTTCCCCCAAAAGAGTATAATGTGCATATATCTCCTATCCCTGAGTATATTTGGGGGATTGATATTCTGCAGGGCCTATGGTTGCAGACCACTGTGGTGAGCTCAGACTGAGAGTATGTGTGGTGAAGGCAGTTCTGATGGGACATGCTAGGCACCCACCCATAGCTTTGTTGTTCCTCAGAGGGTGACTAACACCAAATAATACAAACTTCCTGGAGGGCATAAATAGATTGGAGAAACTCTCCAGGAGCTGGAAAAGGTGGGTATTATAAAGCCCACCCATAGTCCTTTCAATTACCCAGTGTAGCCAGTAAAAAAGTCAGATGGCTCCTGGAGTATGCCTGGATTACAGAGAACTGAATAAAGTCATACCCCCTATGCATACTGCTGTCCCCTCTATTGCAGGCTTGATGGATACCCTCAGCCATGAACTAGGAACATACCATTATGTGATAGATCTTGCTAATGCCTTCTTTTCCATTGACATTGAGCAGGAAAGTCAGGAACAGTTTGCCTTCATGTGAGAATGCTGGCAATGGACTTTCACCATCCTTCCACAGGGATACCGTCCCTCCACATCCCCAGCATGAACTTGTAGCCTATGACTTGGCTACATGGGAGAAACTGCCAATGGTGCAACTGTACCATTATATTGATGATGTCATGCTCATGTCTGATTCTCTTTCAGATCTAGAAGGTACAGCACCTAGACTGCTGCAACATTTACAGGAGAAAGGATGGGCTATGAACAGCACCAAGGTTCAGGGACCTGGTTTGTCTGTCAAATTCTTGGGGGTTGTCTGGTCGGGTAAGACCAAAGTTATACCAGAAACAATTACAGATAAATTCCAGGCCCTTCCTACCCCTACAACTGGAGCATTGCTACAGGAGTTTTGGGGTCTTCTAGGCTACTGGAGAGTATTTATCCCCACTTGTCAGGTTACATGTTCTGAAGCCCTTATACCAGTTGATATGAAAGGGTATCAGGTAGGACTGGAGTGAGACATGTGCATCTGCATTTACTACAGCAAAATGGGCTGTCTAGGCCACGCAGACCTTGAGTATGATAACCCTTTGAGTCCCTGTGAGCTGTATGTTCATGTGACTGAAGACGGTTATGGCTGGGGAGTCTGGCAGTGGTTTGAACAAACTCACCAACCTATTGGATTTTAGGCACGAGTCTGGAAAGGGGCAGAAGTATGAAACACTTTGGTAGAAAAACAACTGTCTGGAGGATTAAAGATGGTGGCGTGAGAGGTGAGACAGAGGTTTCCTCCTAAAACTGCATATAATATGAAAGCATAATTAATACAACTAATCCTGAAAGAGCAACAGGAAAGAGGACTGTGCCAGACTACATACAAATGAAGAAAAGAGGAGACCTCACAGAACAGGGTAACTTTCCAAAGCTGTGGCCCAGCAGGACCCAAGCCCTTCCAGCACCCCAGCTCACCAGCAGGAGGAAGAGAAACATAGTGGGGAAGGAGTGGAGGCCTGGGACTGCTGAATACCTAATGCAGGAGATCTGCTCTGGGACCAAAACCTGCATTTCATGGTGCTTGCATGGTACTCTTGTGATTAGGGGGTTGGAAAGCTAAGACAGGCAGAATTCCTAGAAAGACTGGAAAGCAGGGATCCATATCTGGCTGTTCTGGGACAAAAGAAAGGTGGACAGTCTGAGAGACTTCCTAACAAGGAAGACCTTAGCAAGAGGGCTGCTAAAGGGGCAATGATTGGACAGAGTTTACTGCTCAGGAGAAAGGACAGGTAGACAAAATTGTCCAGGTGCACTCTGACCAGCAGGTTGATTAGCTTTCACGATCTTCAGGTGCTCCAGCTCCCTGGCTGGCTACACAGCTCCTAGGACCCCCTCTGTGATATGCAGCCTACGTTGCCTTTCTCCTGGCCAGCCCCACCTGGCTCACAAACCGGCAAACCTTACCCTGGCATTAGGCCATCCAGAGGGAAGATGTGTCTACAGCAATGACAAATGCAAAGCATAGAGGCTTATACCTGTGTGCTCAGCCCACTGGTTCAGGCAGTGGAGGCAGGCAAAGCAGCCTGGAAGCAGGAAACAGTTCTTTCCTCCCCCCAGACACCAACACCACTCCCTGTGACCCCTGACATTGCTTCAGGGGCTGAACAGCTCCAGAGAGTAGAGCTTCTGAACACTAGAGGGCGCCATATACAAATATGAAATGCCAGAGAAACCTGGTTCAAAGTAAAATTATTAATACAACTCCTGAGAAAAATTTAAATGACATCAACCTCATGAATCTTCCTGAAAGGGAGTTCAAAATAAAAATCATTAACATGCTCATGGAGGTATGGAAAAATGTTCAAGAATTCAGGAATGAATTCCAGTCGGAGATCCAATCATTTAACAGCACAACAGAGGGTATTAAAAGCAGATTAGATACACTGGAGGAGATGATAAATGAAATAGGAACTAGAGAAGTGGAATACAAAGAAGCTGAGGCACACAGAGAAAAAAGGATCTATAAGAATGAAAGAATATTGAGAGAACTGTGTGACCAATCCAAATGGAACGATACTTGCATTATAGGGGTACCAGAAGAAGAAGAGAGAAAAAAAGGGATAGAAAGTGTCTTTGAGGAGGTAATTTCTGAAAATTTCCCCAGTCTGGGTAAGGAGATAGTCTCCCAGGCCATGAAGATGCACAGATCTCCCAACACAAGGGACCCAAGGAAGACAATACCAAACTATATAGTAATTAAAATGGCAAAGATCAAGGATAAGGACAGACTATAAAAAGCAGCCAGAGAGAGAAATAAGATCACAATCAAAGGAAAGCCCATCAGGCTATCATCAGACTTCTCAGCAGAAAGCTTACAGGCCATAAGAGAGTGGTATTTAATGATGTATTTAATGCAATGAAGCAGAAGGGCCTTGAACCAAGATTAGTTTATCTGGCAAGATTATCATTTAAATTTGAAGGAGGGATTAGACAATTTCCAGATAAGCAAAAGCTAAGAGAATTTACCTGACACAAACCATCTCTACAGTGTACTTTGGAGGGAACTGCTTTAGATTGAAGTGTTCCTAAGGTTTAATGGCTGTCACCAGAGGTAATAAAACCATGGTAAAGAAAGTAGAACAGCTAATTACTAAATGAAAAATTAAATTAACTATACCCAAAGTCAATCAAGGGATAGACAAAGAGTACAGAATATGATACCTAATATATAAAGAATGGAGGAGGAAGAAAAAGGAAGAGAAAAAAATAAACTTTAGATTGTGTTTGTAAGAGCATATTAAGTGAGTTAAGTTAGACTCTTAGATAGTAAGGAAGTTAACCTTGAACCTTTGGTACCACGAATCTAAAGCCTGCAGTGGCAATAAGTACATACCTATTGATAATCACCCTAAATGTAAATTGACTTAATGCAACAATCAAAAGACATAGTGTCACCGAATGGATAAAGAAACAAGACCCATCTATATGCTGCCTACAAGTGACTCACTTTATACCCAAAGACATACACAGACTAAAAGTGAAGGGATGGAAAGAAATATTTCATGCAACTAATAGGGAGAAAAAAGCAGGAGCTGCAGGACTTGTATCAGACAAAATAGACTTCAAAACAAAGAAAGTCATAGGAGACAAAGAGGGACATTACATAATAATAAAAGTGTCAATCCAACAAGAACATATAACCATTATAAATATCTATGTGCCCAACACAGGAGCACCTACATATGAGAAACAAATACTAACACAATTAAAGGGGAAATAGAATGCAATGCATTGATTCTAGGAGACTACAACACTCCACTCACTGTGAAGGACTGATCGAACAGACAGAAAATAAGTAAGGAGACAGAGGAATTGAACAACACATTAGAAGAGATGGACCTAGAAGACATCTACAGAACTCTACACCCAAAAGCAGCAGAATACACATTCTTCTCAAGTGCACATGGGATATTTTCAAGACTAGATCATATACTATGCCACAAAAAGAGCCTTGGTAAATCCAAAAAGATTGAAATTGTACCAACCAGTTAATCAGACAGCAAAGGTATGAAACTAGAAATAAATTTTCAAAGAAAATGAAAAACCTCACATCCATATATAGGCTTCACAACATGCTCCTAAATAACCAATGGATCAATGACCAAATAAAAACAGAGATCAAGTAATATATGGAGACAAATCACAACAATAATTCAACACTGCAAAATCATTGCGATGCAGTGAAGTCTGTGCTAAGAGGAAAGTATATTGCAATATAGGCCTACCTCAGGAAAGAACAACAATCCCACATGAGCAGTCTAAACTCACAATGAACAAAACTAGAAAAAGAGAACAAATGAGGCTCAAAGTCAGTAGAAGGAGGGACATAATAAAGATTAGAACAGAAATAAATAAATTCAAGAAGAATAAAACAAAAGAAAGAACCAATGAAAGCAAGAGCTGGTTCTTTGACAAAATAAACAAAATAGATAAACTCATAGCCAGACTTATCAAGAAAAAAAGAGTCAACTCACATAAACAGAATCAAAAATGTGAAAGGAAAAATCACTAAGGACACTACAGAAATACAAAGAATTATTGGAGAATACTATGAAAAATTATATGCCAATAACTGGATAACCTAGAAGAAATTGACAACTTTCTAGAAAAAATACAACATTCCAAGGATGACCCAGAAAAACACAAAAAATCTGAACAAACTAATTACCAACAATGAAATTGAACTGGTAGTCAAAAGCCTACCTAAGAACAAAAACCAGGACTAGATGGCCTCACTGCTGAATTTTATCAAACATTTAGTGAAGACCTAGTACCCATCCTCCTTAAAGTTTTCTAAAGAGTAGACGAAGAGGGAATACTTACAAACTCATTCTATGAGGCCAGCATCACTCTAATACCAAAACCAGGCAAAGATACCACAAAAAAAGAGAATTACAGACCAATATCACTGATGAATGTAGATGCAAAAATACTTAACAAAATATTAGCAAACCGAATTCAAAAATACATAAAAAATATCATCTATCATGATCAAGTAGGATTTATTCCAGGTATGCAAGGATGGTACAACATTCAAAAATCCATCAATATCATCAACCACATCAACAAAAAGGACAAAAAAACACATGGTCACCTCCAAAGATGCTGAAAAATATTTGACAAAATTCAACATCCATTCATGATAAAAACTCTCAACAAAATGGGTACAGAGGGCAAGTACTTCAACATAATAAAGGCCATATTTGAAAATCCCACAGTCAACATTACACTTAACAGCGAGAAGCTGAAAGCTTTTCCGTTAAGATCAGGAACAAGACAAGGATGCCCACTCTCCCCACTATTATTCCACATTGTTCTAGAGGTCCCTGCCACAGCAATCAGACAACACAAAGAAATAAAAGGCATCCAGATTGGTGAGGAAGAAGTCAAACTATCCCTGTTTACAGATGACATGATATTGTACATAAAAAACCCTAAAGAATCCACTCCAAAATTACTAGATCTAATATTTTAATTCAGCAAATTTGCAGGATACAAAATTAATACACAGAAATCTGTGACATTACTATACACTAACAACGAACTAGCAGAGAGAGAAATCAGGAGAACAATTCCATTCACAATTGCATCAAGAATAATAAAATACCTAGGAATAAGCCTAACCAAGGAAGTGAAAGACCTATACTCTGAAAACTATAAGACAATCATGAGAGAAATTGAAGAATATATCAATAAATGGAAACACACCCTGTGCTCATGGATAGGAAGTATTAATATTGTCAAAATGGCCATCCTGCCTAAAGCAATCTATAGATTCAATGCAATTCCTATCAAAGCACCAACAGCATTCTTCAACGAACTAGAGAAAATCATTCTAAAATTCATGTGGAACCACAAAAGACCCCGAATAGACAAAGCAATCCTGAGAAGGAAGAATAAAGCTGGGAGGATTATGCTCCCCAACTTCAAGCTCTACTGCAAAGCCACAGTAATCCAGACAATTTGGTAGTGACACAAGAAGAGACCCATAGACCAATGGAAATGACTAGAGAGCCCTGATATAAACCCAAACATATATGGTCAATTAATATATGATAAAGGAGGCATGGCCATACATTGGGGAAATGACTGCCTCTTCAACAGCTGGTTTTGGCAAAACTGGACAGCTACATGCAAGAGAATGAAACTGGATTATTGTTTAACCCCATACACAAAAGTAAACTCAAAATGAATCGGAGACCTGAATGTAAGTCATGAAACCATAAAACTCTTAGAAGACAACATAGGCAAAATCTCCTGAATATAAGCATGAGCAACTTCTTCCTGAACACATCTCCTCAAGCAAGGGAAACAAAAGCAAAAATGAACTCATGGGACTACATCAAACTAAAAAGTTTCTGTACAGCAAAGGACACCATCAACAGAGTAAAAAGGCATGCTACAGTATGAGAGAATATATTTGTAAATGACAAATCTGACAAAGCATTAACATCCAAAATATATAAAGAATTATAACTATATAAATATATAAATATACACACCTCAACACCCAAAAAGGAAATAACCCAATTAACAAATGAGCAGAGGATATGTAGAGACAGTTCTCCAAAGAAGAAATTCAGATGGCCAACAGACACATGAAAAGATGCTCCACATCACTTATCATCGGGGAGATACAAATTTAAACTACAATGAGATATCACCTCACACCAGTAAGGATGGCCAGCATCGAAAAGACAAAGAACAATAAATGCTGGCGAGGATGCGGAGAAAGGGGAACCCTCCTACACTGCTGGTGGGAATGTAAGTTAGTTCAACCATTATGGAAAGCAATATGGAGGTTGCTCAAAGAACTAAAAATAAAAATACCATTTGACCTGGGAATCCCACTGCTTGGAATTTACTCAAAGAATACAAGTTCTCAGATTCAGAAAGACATGTGCACCCCTATGTTTATTGCAGCACTTTTTACAATAGCCAAGATATGGAAGCAACCTAAGTGTTCATCAGTCGATGAATAGATAAAGAATAGGTGGTACATATACACAATGGAATACTATTCAGCCATAAGAAAGAAACAAATCCTACCATTTGCAACAACATGGATGGAGCTGGAGGATATTATGCTCAGTGAAATAAGCCAGGCAGAGAAAGACAAGTGCCCAAGGATTTCCCTCATTTGTGGACTATAACAATGAAGCAAAACTGAAGGAACAAAATAGCAACAGACTCAGGGATTCCAAGAAGGGACTAATGGTTACCAAAGGGGGTGTGTGTGGGAGGGCAGGTGGGGAGAGACAGAGAAAGGGATTGAGCTGTATTATGTTTAGTATAGATACTGTGGGGGATCTCAGGGAAAACAGTGTAGCACAGAGAAGGCAAATAGTGAATCTGTGGCATCTTACTACACTAATGGACAGTGACTGCACTGGGATATGGGTGGGGACTTAATAATATGGGTAAATGTAGTAAACACATTGTTTTTTCATGTGAAACCTTCATAAGAGTGTATATCAATCATACCTTAATAAAAAAATTTTTAAAAACTGAGCCAGGGGTCTGAGACCCTCCTTGGGACAAACCAACGTTCCTTGAGTCCAGTGGCCATAGCAGACTATTGCCAGTGAGCAGCAGGCTTCCTGAGGCAGGAGTGCAAGGCAGAGGCAAGGGGGTTGAGGAGACAGAAGGGCAGGGCTGTCACGGGCATGGTCCCTCCCTCCACAGGTCGCATCATCCCGCCTGGTCCCCCAGAGGGGCTCCTGGTAGCCCAACACAGATATGTTTCTTCCGTCAAGAAACTAAGACAGGCTCAGGTTCACAGGGACCATTGGGAGAGAAGGTGGTGATCCTGAAAGGGGGCCACAGACCCTGCACCCCATGCAGAGCTGGAGCCTGACCCTCTACTCCTCTTGGGCAAGATCTCCGGCCCCCGTGGATGCCTGCAGGACCAATCCTGTGGGTGCCCTGGTCCTGGCACAATGCGGGCCCCCAGTGAGGTGGCCGAGTCCCGGGTTCCCACCTCATTCTCTCTCCTCTCTGGGGCCTTCAGAGGCCACCTGGAGGAAAGAAGGGAGGCAGGGATGGTGAAGCAGCCTGGAGCCTCAGCTCCAGATGTGGCTCCTTGTGGCCCTGAAGGAGGGACCCAGGGCTGTCTAGGTGGGAGCTGCCCAGGAGGAAAAAGAGGTAGGAGGGCAAGAAGGAGACACAAATGGAAAGACGCTTGGCAACCTGGAACTGTCAATCCCTTCTTCCTATTTTTGGCTTTGCACAGTGCCACCAGGAAGTGCTTCCCCCAGTTCTTGCGCCTGGTAAGGTCCTACGTTCTCCATCATCTCCTCCTGACATTGACGACCACCGCCCCTGTCCTCAAGCCATTTGGGCCTTACCTGGATTATATGTTTGTGTCACACCCTTATCCACCTTAGGGTACATGAGCTCTTGAAAGAGACATGAAAATGTCCATACAACACACACATAGGCAAAAGTTGCATATGATAGAGACTTTCCAGGGCTCTGTGATGAAGATGCCTACTGTAATACTGCCTATGGAATTCACAGGGCCCTTTCACACCTGACCTCTGACCCTCACCCTCTCCTAGGTCCATCCTTTTCCCTGATCATCCCGGGCCATCTCCCTGGTCTCCACTGCTGACTACCTCTTCCCTCTCCAGGATGGCAAGGAGTTACCCCCAACACTTATCACTGGCATTGACAGATGCTACTTGAAAAAGCCCCGCAAGGTGAGGAACAGTGTCGAACAACATTTAGGGTATGCAAGGGAGGCTTACATCAGCCCCATAGTCTCATCTCAAATGGAAGCTTCTTTAGTTCCAGGGAAGCTATAAAGGATTTGATGCACTGGGGAGTCTGGTCCTGCCATTCCTGCAGCTGTAAGTACCCCTGGGACCAGGAGTATGGGTGGGCAGGGACAGGAGGGGCCTCCCAAGCTCAGGACTGCTCACTGCATCCTTGAAATACCATGTGGGGTCCAGACCACAGAGAGACAGACTGTCCTTCTCACTCCCCCACAGTTATTATGTGATCTATGACTGTGGAGACTGACAAGGTCTCCTGGGCTCTTACCACATCAAGGCCTGCTTCTCCCTGACCGTTCCCTTCAGCTCCGAGACCCCAGCCCTGTGAGTACCGCAGCTCAGACTCTGCTCTGAGGCCAGCTCCTGGGAACACCCACCTGGCCAGAGCCCCGTTCCTCTTTATTCTCCCAGAAGCGGCTTGTGCGAGTATGCCAAGAACAGCAGGAATATAAAGGAGCTCAAGGATCCCTGTGCATGTGTGGTGGGCAAGACTGGAGGGGCCAGGGGATGGGACAGGCAGGTCATGGGCTTAGGGTGTGGCTGCCCCAACCTTGGCTAGCTTCTCCTCCCCCACAGTTCTGAGGGTTCAGCTGCTGAAGCAGACACAGCCTGAGGTCCTTTGCTCCCTGTGCATGTTGTCTGGAACTCAGCATAACTTCAGCTCCTTAGTGATGGACATGTGTCTCCATTCAGTGAGCACCTGCCCCCTCCCTGGGGCTGGCCCAGAGAGCCTCAGGTGGGTGGGAGGTTTGGGTGGTGCTGAGCACGCAGGCACTTCCCTTTCAGGAGACCATGCTCTGATTCTCTGTCAACGGGGTCTTCAAGGTAGGTGAGCCTGTGCAGGAGGCTCTCTGCAGATGCCCCCATGCTTCCTCCTGTTTGGCAGGCTCTCTCTCAGAGCTCTCCCAGCTTCCATGTCCCCTTTCCTGCCCATCCTATTCCCGCTGTTGTTCTCTGCCTCCACTCTGCCCCCAACCATCCAGGTCTGATCTGCATCCATGGCTGTCGGGCACCCACAGCTTGGGCACCAGCGACACAGGCCGTGCGAGTTTGCTGGCTCTCATCCTAGGTCTTCACCCTGTGACTTCGGGCCCAGCACCTAACCTCCCAGTTTCCTTATTTGCACACTGGGGCTAAATGAACCCACCTCTTGGGAAGCTGTGTAAAATGAATTAAATGGGCTTGTGAAATGGTTGTCACAGGGCCTGGCACACTGTAGGGGTCCTAGTTGCCCTCCCCTTTCATTATGCCCTGACTCTCAGACAACGTTTATCCTCTTCGGCGGGAATACCAAGTCCGACCCTGACTGGGAACTGGCATACTCGCACAAGCCGCTTCTGGGAGAATAAAGAGGAACGGGGCTCTGGCCAGGTGGGTGTTCCCAGGAGCTGGCCTCAGAGCAGAGTCTGAATTGGTGATCCCGTCAATCAGTGTCCTTGCCTCTAATTAGTTACCACATAGTTATGTCAGTATCCTCTCCTCACTCTTTACAGATGTTTCCTCACCATTTGGTATTACTGGGGAGAACAAAATATTCAGTGAGAGCATGGGAAGCATGTGGGCCTCTATGGGATTTTGTTGTTTATTGCCTTTGAAGTGGATGGAATGTCTCAGGATTCAAATCCAGGTAGTCTGAGTTGAAAGCCCAGGGACTGCCTTTGCCATCTTCTCTCTCAGACTTGGGTGATGGCATGGACCTCTGAAACATGGATAACCACGCAGTCTGATGCAAGCCTCCCTTTTTAGTAAGCCCTTCAATAGCTTGATCTTTCTTGAAAGGCTTTATGATCAGCTCACAGGGTAACAGAAAAAGCCTCAAGTGGGCCTTCCTGCAAAGTATACAATGAACCTGATTTTCTGGGGCAACTACCGGAGAAGTGCTCTCAAGCAGCACTTAGCAAGTTCACCACTTCCCGTGCTCAATTCTACACTGCAATAATTGTCTCAAGCATGCACAAAACTGTTCCATGTTTCGTAATTGTGTCCAGTTTGCCATGCTGCAAATTGGTGGGGGATAGGGTAAGAAGCAGAGAGGGGGAGAAGACTTCATGCTGGGATAAAACAGCCATTACTTGGTGACCTGCATTCAGCTCTCTACACCATAAACATTGCCGTGTAAACTCAAATGCTGTCCTCACACGTAGAATATCCAGCTATGGATCCGAGGAATTGGTGATCCCGTCAATCAGTGTCCTTGCCTCTAATTAGTTACCACATACTTATGTCAGTATCCTTTCCTCACTCTTTACAGATGTTTCCTCACCATTTGGTATTACTGGGGAGAACAAAATATTCACTGCCACGGCAAAGCTGGGGGCTTTGTTATGGGTATTATTCCTGAAAATAACAGTTTCTCGAACATTGGCAGTCTATGGGGCATCTATAACCAGAAGATCGAATGACCCAGAACTGACTCTACCTCTAACCTTGCCAGCTGATTGCACATCCTTTCCTCACCACCCTTATAACAGACACCGCTTTGTCAGTCAGTGTTGCTTAAACCAGGCATCGCTCAAGTACTAAGAGTCCCCACTGACTGAATAGCAACTGTGCCAGGCACTGTGCCAAGCACTTCATGGGAGGAACTCAGTTACTCTTCATACCATGCCTGGGAAGTAAACGTGTCATTTCACTTTTTATGGATGAAGAAACTAAACCACAAAAGAGCGTCATGTGCCCAAGGTCGTACAGATAGGAAGCTCGGGAGCCAACAATCAAGTATGTCTTGACTAAATTACCAGACTAGGGGCGAGGTTCTCCTACCTCTTGCCACTCAGTTTCCAGGCGCTCATCAAAAAGCAGCGCAGGCAGGGACTTTCAACCGCTTTCACTCACTACTTTGAATGAGGACATTCAATACAAGGTATCAGGAAGCCAACCCATATCCTCCAGAACAGGACAAAGGTCCCTGGCATTTCCTCTTCAGGAAAACCATGTCTTTGTCAACATCCCATCTTTGTCATCCAAACTCTCAAGAACCATGGAAGGTGTGTTATTTTCCTCTCCTTGTGAGTTAAGTTAGGCTGCCAGTTTCATAGATTCTGGAGAACACAAGAGACTTCTGGGTCAGAGGGGAAGGACTGTGCTACCCACAGAGCAGCTTGATGCTGGTGCTGTTGCCCTTGCTTTCTTCTCCCCCAGTTCCCACACAGGTGCAATGCTGTCCAAAAGAAATGCAGTATAAGCCTCACCAAAATAAAAGTGAAAACCTCTTAAAGTTAAAAGAAACAGGTGAGTTTAATTTTAGTGACTTTTATTTAACACAAAAGTGAACAAAAATGACAATTTCAACATGGAAACCAAGACATTGTTAGGTTTTACATTTCTTAGTAAGCCTTTGAAGTGCAGTGTGCACTTTCAACACGTAAGCAATATGGACAAACTACTGATCGTGCATTCTTTTTCTTACAAAGTCTTTGAAATGCCATCTGTTAACATTTCAACAAAGAAACAGTACACGCAATTCACTTACTAGCTCTTTTAACAGGTTCGTCTTAGTCCAATGCTGTGTATTGTTGCCAAATATAGATAAAAATATGAACTATTTTTGTTCATTATTAATTTGTACATTCTTTTCTCTGTCTTTCAAATACGATTTGTTACATCAGGTGGAAGCAAGAAGAAAGAATAACTCTAAATTACTTTTTACTGAGTATGCATTTACCTTTGAAATGCATGTGTTGTCATTTCAACATGGAAACAATATAAGTATTCCATCAATTACCTTTCCATTCTTCTGTGTTACCAAGTGTGTTCTCATTTCAACAAGAGAACAGTATGCACAAACTACTAAGTATTTTTCATTGTTTTTGTTATGAAGTCATTAAAGTTCAGTGTGTTATTTCAACATGTAAGCAAGAGGAACAAGCAATTTTACATTCTTTTTTCTCAATATCTTTGAAATACAGCATTTTGTCATTCTGATATGTAAGCATAAACAGATCATTCATTAATCATTTTCACTCTTTTCATACTGAATCTTTTAAATACAGTGCTACCATTTCAATAGGTAAATATAAATAACTTATATTCTTTTTTCCCTGTCTCTGACATGAGGTGTTATCCTTTCAACATGTAAGCAATATAAATAAATGAGCAAATAGTTATTCTACATCCTGTTTCTATCAACTGTTGGATATGTGGTGTGCATTTAACACCTGGAATACATCACATTTCAGAGTAGCCAGATTTTTAGTGCTCAGTGGCCACGTGTGGTTAGTGTGTACCATCGAGAGCAGTGCAAACCTAGTGGAAGATCACAGTAAGCAAACACATATGAAATAGCATATACCATGAAGGAATATTCATGCACATGGCACACTGAGACCAACAGCAAGTAAAAACCTACTTAAATGGGGAAGTAAGAGAAAACCTAGCTGAGGAGGTAACATAGTAGCCATGACCAGAGGGTTGAGCAGCTATATGTAAGGGAAAAAGTGAACAAAAATCTGGGCCATGGAGGCATAATTTTCCCAAATGCCCTAAGAAAGAGTGGAGAAACGGACAAAACATAGGAGCAGCTGTTACTCTGAGTGGTTTGATATCAGGGACTTGATGTTTCTTAGCACCTGGAACAGTACCTAAAGCACAATAGACACGAGGTGAGTGCATGTGACGTAAAAGTAACTGAGCCAAGGGTCTAAGACCTGCAGAGGAAGCTAGCAGCATGATGAAGACACCAGTAGGCAGTGAGAGTAGTTTGTTTGGTTCCTTTGCGTTGCATAGGGTTTCTCATAAGCAACCTAAGGCAATCATACATACAAGAAGTATTCAGGGCCCTCGAGGGTGAACTTGTTGGCTTCAACTACTACCACAGCCAGGGAGAGTTTCAGTTCATGGGACTCGTGCTAAGGGCATATAAGACGATAAATGGACCCACCCGTGTGCACAGGGAAGTGATGGAACATGACTGGGAGAGCTTCCATCACATAACCAACACTGTAATTAGCAAGCAGAAGAGGATGTAGAGGGCAATGGGCAACAGATCCACAGGAGCTTCCAAATTCCTTTCTTTCCTTCTTAGAGTTCCCCTTTCACAGAGGTCAAGGACACAGCCAATCTCGCTGAGACCCGCTTCCCCGAAAGGTACAATTTTACATGTGTCTCTACAAATTAGGCCTTCAAGCAAAACACTGAGCACTTTTGTGGACAGACATCAGTGCTGACACGACTCCTTGTACTATGGTAATAATGCAGTATGAGAAGTCCAGTGCATGTCATGCCGCTGTACCACCTGCAGCATTGTCTTCAATTGGGCCTGAACTTCAGCCAACTGCTGTGGGTCAAAAAAGCCACAAACACCCCATCGTCTGTAGCAATGGAGAGGGACGGGATAAATCACATGCTTCAGCTCCATCAAGGATGTTAGGTGCTGCAGAACGCTCGTGAGCATAGGCATTGTAATGGGGTTGAAGGCAAAGCTAAGCACACGGAGGCACGAACAGTGGCTCAGAGCTGGCAGGAGAGCAGAGAGAGTAGAATCAGTTAACAGGCAATTATTTATTTGCAGATGCTGCAGGGTACCTGAGGCCCTCTCCAGCAGAGTCTGGAAGGGCTCATGAGCCTTTGAGAATATCTGGTTGTGACTGAGATTCAACTGCCTTAGGTGGGTGGCCTGAGAGCTCTGAGACAGGATGGTGACATCTATGCTAGACAGACCACAGTAAGACAGATTCAGTGTCTTCAGCTGAGGTGGCAACACTCTGCAGAGAGAAAAAAGAAAGGTTATTTCAGAAGAATGAGTGTTGGACCAGGGCAGTGAGCCCTGAATAACAGGCACCTAAGATCTAGAAAAAAATAATCTGTACATATCTTATTGCTTGGTTAGGTTTAGTCCCATCCCAGCCCCTTCCCGTGGGTCACTACAGTACTTATTTCGCAACAGTCCTTAGCCATGTGGGCTTTGGAATCAAACTAAATATATTTGTGACCATGAGAAAGTTACTTTCCCACTTGAAGACACATGTTCTTTATCTTTAAAATGTGCACACCAGTAATTATTGTTACACAGTTCTGCAGCAGATTAAGTGAAAAAGAAAACTGTATGCACTTAGTATATACAACATCATCAATGGCCACTCCTGGTCACTTATATGGTGAGGACAGGTCTGGGAAGGCAGCCAACTGAAGGCTCCCTTTGACTGGTTCCCAGATGACTGCCCCGCCATTCAGTGTCTAAGCCTTGGGGAAAACATAGGAGCAAGAGGATCTGGCAGTGTTAACTACTGTGGCCAGTCCAGAGGGATGTGCATCAGTGTTACAGCATAAGACTTTTTCCATCTGAACGCCTCCTCTTGCTCACTAGAGAGCTGTAGACACCACTAGGACTGAGACTATTACCTGTATACTTAGAGACTCATCATAGAGTCTACACATGGCTGGCTGAATGAATGAATGCATGACTGAGAACAGCTTCCTTTTCTAATCCAGTCTTTCTCCTCACCATGAATTACCTCTCTCTAGCCTGGCCAAATGCTAGTTCACAGCACTTCCCATACTGAGTCGGAAGGAAAAATACTTTACAAGGAGCTTAGGAATATCTAAGCATGCTCTCTTCTCTTCTCTTACTCATGGGGTAAGCAGGGAACCCAGGTTCCTCCCGCTGGCCCACCTGAGAAGACTGTGCAATCGATCTCTGAGGAACAAGGCATACAAGTCAAGCTCTTGGAGGTTGTCCAGCTTCCCAAGATAGTTGAGAAAAGTTTGGAAGTGTGTCTCCGTAAAACAAGAAAAGCGGATCTTAAACAGATGAAGGCTGTACAGGTGGAGCGTGTGTGCCACACAAGCCTTTACTTCACTCAAATGAGCCTCATCTACCTGCAAGTGAGCAATGCATTGTGGATCCAGAAACTGCAGCATACTTCTGTGGGCAGACATGTCAAAAATTTTCAAATATCTGCAGCAGAGGTGCAAAATCCCAAAGCTCTGCCTGAGTGTGCTCTGAAGAAAGGAAACAAATTTCTGTGTTCTCAAGGTTCCATCAAGGGAGAGGTCTACCAGTAATTCCACAGATTCTGAGGCTGAGTGAGGCTCTGATTTTGAATTATCAAATCCATGGCACCTGACATTATGCTGGGCTTCTTCTGTTTTAAGAGTAGAGTTCTGAGAGTAAGCACAAGACCAAAAGCAGGGGTGGAATGTGGTTCTGATCTCAGGGCATATTATCCTACAGTCCAGGCCCTGCCTTAAATCTAAGAGCCTCAGTTTTGAGGTCCTGTAAGGAGAGGAGACAAAACACATGAGAGGTAGCCGATTGTAATGTAATCTCCCAAGATCAGTGTTGAGAAGGAACAATACCCTTTATCCCCGGTTTCTCACAGCATATGTCATTCACCAAGAATTCCTTTCCTAGAAATTCAGTACCTTTCGTTCTTTTCCCCCTACTTTTTTTTACCTCTGGTCTCCTCCCATATCAATGCCCATGTGCTTCTTCTATGTAATTGCACTCAGGAGATAAATCCACCCATGGTATCCTCAGTCACCTCTATTCTGTAATCAAGTCTGTGAGACATTAGAGTCATTAAGGTGACCCCAAGTGTTGGACCAGAAGCCCCACAGAGATCTTCAGCATTCACTACTGGCTACTTCGGGAAGACTGTTAGGTATTCCCCTGCCCCAGGCTCCAGCACACTCTCCTGCTGACTCACTCTATCGCTACTGGATATAGTCTTACCAGGAAGAAGAGTTCTGGGCAAAGAGGAGCTGCAGACCATCAATCATGGCTTCCAAGATGTCATAGTCTGACCCTTGTGCACTCAGTGTCCCGATATGGAGACAGCGAAAGGGCCAAACCCTCACCATTGCCTTTAGTATCTCCTTATGCCTGCCCAAGAAGGCAGGAATGAACAGTGGAACAAAGAGGTCTCTTGGGAGCTCATCCAGGGCATGGATAGCAGCCTGCTCATTACTCAGCAGACTCTTTGCAGCAAGCTCTAGCAGAGTGCCTGTGGGCTTCTTGTCCATCTTGAACCTGCTTCAGGGTAAAGAATATTTAGAAATCCTAAGAGGACATCCACAGCCTCCAATGTCAGTTACAGAAAAAATATTTATTGAATAAAGGTATGGTGACCTCTTGTGACCCCTACTACAGAGACAGAATACAAATAGGCTTGTGTGTTTAAGTATGTGTGTGTGTGCATACACACACACACACACACACACGATAAAATGCCCCTGGAAATCACAGGTAAGTTAGCAGAATATGATGTTGACCACGAAGCTGTCTTCCTCCCATTATATTTCCTCCCAAAAGGATACCGACCAATCAGAAGGAAAATGTAAATCTACACAAAAGCCACAAACTGATCATTACTTTCACATAGAAAATGTGCATAGTTCAACGTAACTGGGAGTAACAAAAATCGTGAAATTCCAGCACACAGACTGTCACACTCCCATCACTAGGCTTTCTGGTGTGCAAACACAGACCTAGAAAAGCTGTAAGACATACAGATGGAGGAAAATGGTGAGGGGCTTAAACTTCATCTAAAACTGCAGCAGAATAAGTCTGAAAATACTAAAACGGTGTCCTGGAAGGTGAGATTTGGAGCTACAGGGAAAGGAATCTGAAATATGAGCATTTAAAGGGGTAAGGAGGGTATAAAGGTGAAGTCGTTGAAAGACATAACTTCTAGGGAATAATAAAGTCAAGGAGCAAAGGAGAAGCATCCCAGACACTTGGGTAATGGGGAAAATGAAGGATCTTCCAAGACATAAGAGAACCACAAATCAGAGCAATCACAGCTTCTCCCTCCCTTATCAAAACAAAATAAATAAAGGATCTGGACTTTGCTATACTGACACAAGAATAACATCACTACAGTAGAAATCTTGGCAAAAAACACAATATCATACACATGAGCAAAAGGAAAGGGAATCCTACATGCAACCATTGTAAAAAAAAAATGAGAAAAAAAATTTCACACATACGAAACAACCATAAAGCAGGAGACTGTAAGCCAAAACTCCAAACAGAATTGCACTCAAACAAGCATTTGAGGATATGACACCTGCTTGAATCAGAATCCTTTTAAAACTATAAAAACAGAGGTGAACCAAAAGTAAGTCTGAAGTTGAGATTTTCCATCCCAGCTAGAGTGTGCTTCAAATATCACAGCCGATAGAGAAAGTTTTTTAACACATAGGAACTTGGGAATTCGGCACCCCTCAGCGCTTTCTGAGGTATCTGCTAGAGCAGGGCTTTGCAAACTGCACCCCATTGTGCCAAATCTAGCCCATCGCTTGATTTTGTAAATAAAGTTTTATTGGAACAAAGACATAATCAATCGTTTATGTATTGTCTATAAACGCTTTTGCACTGCAATGGCAAGGCTGAGTAGCTGTGACAGAGACACTGTGGCCCACACACTTAAAAACATTTACTATATGCCTCTTCACAGGCTGATTGCCAAGAATCTTCTAAAAGATGAATTGGGATTGTGATCCCCTATGTGATGATGGAAAACGTCACCAAAATATCTGATGGTGAGCATGTTACAGCTAATACTAAAATCCACGTGGTGGAAAAGGGGGGAAGACTAATGCAGAAATGCTTCAATATTGTGAAAACACAGAAGTTGTGCAATTAAACATGAGAGAAAGCAGAAGAATAGAACAAAAGACAGGTAAACATTTTGTCATAATGCAGTAGGTGAGTTTTAAATAATACTGGGTGGTGCAGAAGAATGGACCAGATAGGAAAGAGTTCAGAAAACAGAGTAGTTCAGGATGAGGTTTTTAAAAGCATTTAACATGACAAAGGACACATGTTGATGATAAAAGCCAAGATTCACAATGAAGATGTAACACTTAGGAATATTTATACACTAAATAACAGAGCAAACACTTTTATGAAGCAAAAAGGCAAGGAGACATAGATAAAAATATGGTTAAAATGGGTGATTTAATAAATTAATTAGTATAAGACAGATCAAGTAGTATAAAAAATTGGGACGGGATGTAGAAAATCTAAACAACATAATAAGCTATATGTGTACACATATATGCTCTGACAATAGAGAGTATATTTTCTTGTCAAAATTGATACAAATTAAACAGGGATGGCATCATTTACTTCCATAAATTAGAAATAGACCGAATAGTCCTCCTTACCACAAAGCACAAAAAGTTAAAATTAGAAATACCCCAAATAGTCCTTTCTAATCACGAAGCAACAAAAGTTAAAATTACTAACACAAACTGAAAACACAAAGGCTTTTCTACCAGGAAAGGGTTTCTGGTTTAAAAATTTTTTGCGTTAAAGAGGAGAATCAAATTAAAGTTACACAAACTATGTATCAGGATCTATGGGATACACGTAAAGTAGTGATCAGAGGCAAACTCGGAGTGCTAAAGACTTTTACAAGAAAAAGTAGAAGAATGAAAATAAATACTGAACAGAAAAAAGAAATTCCTGTGCAACCTCTTTGCAAATAACTTTGAAAATCTACACGAAGCAGATATTGTCCTAGAGAAATTCAGACTAACAAAATGCTAACTCTAGTGTTTAAAAGGTGAAATATGCCAATTTTCATAGAAGAAATAAAGTTACTATGCAATTACCCCCAAGTAGCATTTAGCTCAGGTGGTCTTACAGGTGAACTCTGGTAAAGTATCAAGGATGCCACAGGACCAATGGCCTCTCTATAAATTATTCAGTAACGTTAGAAAGGAAGGAAAAGCCCCTAACTCCTCCTATGAAGCAAGTATGAAACTGATAGGTAAAATGTAGATATGAAATCCTAAATGAAACATTAGCAAACATCCAACAATAATACATTAAGAAACTAATACACTGCGACCAACTGCGATTGACTCCATTAATACAAAGTTGGCTCTATATTAGGAATTCCGATTATATCACTCATGGTAGTAACATAGTTAAGGACAACCATAGATGCTGAACAAGCCTTTGGGAAAGTTCAACACCGGTACATGTTGAGAAAAGAAAAACGTCTAGAAAATAGGCCGCAGGGGATGTTTTCTAAACACGAAAGAAGATACATAATTAATTCCTAATGCCAGTATTTTATTAAATGGGGGACCACTAGAGGCAAGGAACGGATGCCCACTCCTTTAGTCCTACTCAGTCTTGTACTATAAGTATTCGTCAGTTGACAAGAGAAAGCTATCAGATTTATAAGAATGGAGAGTAAGAGGTAAAGCCATCTCTGTGTGCCAATGATATTACAGTATAGCTGCACATCCAACAGAACAATGACACATTAACTGAAACAATAATCAAAATCAGTACGGGAGCAGCATATAAAGCTAACATAAAAGAATCAATAGTCTTTGTATATAACCACACAAAAACCCAGTGGGGAGAACATATTGGGAGAGAAGATCCCATATATGACAGCAACACATAAGATTAAATGTACAGGTATAAACTTAGCAAGAACATCAATACAAGGAAAGGTTTGTCCAAATGACAAGGAATTGTCATTGCATCTATACAAGGAAAACGTTTTCCTTTGTGACAGTGAGTAAATGAAAAGACAGTCACTGTCCATGGGCAGAATAGTTCAACATTAAAAATATGTCAATTCTCCCTTAGTTAATTTATAGATTGAATAAAATCTCAAAAATAGCAGCAAACATTGTTATGGAGTAAGACAAGTTGATAATAAAGTTCATAGTTTGAAAAATGCAAGAATACCTAGAATATAAATGAAAAGGAAAACCTACGAGAGGGGAGGAATGATACCAGACATTCAAGCATGGTGTAAAGCCTCTGCAATTACAACATCATAGCACTGGTACATGGACAGATACATAGCCCAATGGAATAGAAGAGAAAACAGAGAGATGTACCCAAGTACATACAGAAATTCTAGTATTAAAAAAGGGGGGGGTGCATGTAACATCACTGGGGAAAAGTAAAGATGGACATTTAATAAATGGTGCTGGATCAACTGAGACATTTAGAGAAAAATAACAGTAGATTCATATCACACACCTTCCAGAAAACAAACTGCAATGATGTTAGGGATTTAAACATAAAAAAATGAAATCACAAGTTCTTGAAGAAAATATGGCAGAACTTTTCTTTAACCTCAGTGTAGGGAAAGGCTTTCTAACTGTGACTCAAATTAGGAGGCCGTGAAAGACAAGAACAATTAATTTGACTGTACAAAATCTTTTTAAATATTTGACAAACACATCCTAAATAAATCAAAAGGAAACTGAGAAACTGGGACAGAGGACTTGCAGCATACACCATGGACAAATGGGTAACGTCCCAAATATATAGAGAACTTTTAAATATTAAAGGACAAAGGGCTAAAAGTTCTGTCAAAAATGAGAAAATGGTATGAACAGATGATTCACAAAATATATATCACGGTCCTCAAAGACATGATGATTCAAACTCGCAATCACGCAAATGAATATTAAAACACAAAAGTGACCCTTTGGGTAGAAGACATTTTTGACTCTGCATTGTGGTAATGATTCCCATACCCAACAATTAAATGAACAATTTGAATCAATCAGGGTGGGGGCAGGTCCCAAACTCAAGTACAAAGAGCAACAAATGAATCCAACCATATTGTAAATGACTATCTTTACCACACTGAGAGGTGAGAAAGAAAACAGCTAAGCTAAGAAACCGAAAGGGGCTCTCAATGACCAGAGCTGGAACAATTCAAGGAACAAAATTAACCATGATCTAATTTGACTATAACTGATAATGTATCATGGTTGTCTGTGAGTCCAGAATGATAAAAATAATTTGAATAAGTTATCTGAATCAGTAATTTGAGATAAATTTTGAAAAAAAAACTCGAAAAGTATAAATAAATGGGGGAGAAAGGATGGTTCTTCAGAATTCCAATAAGTAAATGTGAAAAGAATGAGGACAATAGGAAGTCAGCATTAGGTCATAACTGTTGTAGGCTAGATTCCCCAGATGGATTCTAAAAGCAGTGAGTAAACGTCTGAGAAGAAACAGGTGTTTACATAGCCTCAAAGTGTTTCCTACACAAATTGATAAAGTATTTGTCATTAACAATGGGAAAACAGCAGCATTACCTGGAGCAAAATAATTACCACCACCTCAATCAAGTGATCAAGATGAACACCAGCAGTACCAAGTACAACATACAGACACCGTGTACCCTGACATGATGCGCGTATAAAGGGAGCAAAACCACTTTTGCAGTTTCATGGTATAAGCCCTGAAATTATTAAGGCCCAATGATATACACGCCTTGACATCTGGGGAAAACCCAGAGGACCTCGAATGGCCTAACCACAAGTTCCCCTGCGTGTTGTTTTCCCACAAAGAAGGTTCCCTGGCCAAAGAACCTTCTTATCATGGGACCTAGGCACAGTGCCTGCTTACCCCTGAGTAGTCAGTTTCCATTCCCAACCAGCCCACACAATCATTCAAACAAGCCGATTGCATCCTCCCACGGGAACCAAGGATCACTTCATCCTCTCATTACTATGAACACTGCCCCCAACAGCCCTTGGTTTTCACTCTCTTCCAGAGCATGACACCTGCGAGGCACTACCTGGTGTGTAGCGTCCTCCTCGCCCAGGGGCTGAGTAAATGTTATTAATAAACTGCTATGGATGTCACCTGCTCAGTGTTGGGTGTCATGTGTTCGGCCACCCTGATAACACTAGGATGGAAAGTCCCCCATCACCTATGGACGTAAACAGTAATTCCTGCCCAAATGAGTAACTTAAATCTAATCTTAAGAAAATATCAGGCAAACCCAAATTGGCAGACATTCTATAAAATACCTGACTAGGATAGGATCTTCAAAAGCATCAGGGATGTGAAAGACCCAGAAAGATTGAGGAATCGTCAGCCCGCAGGACACTAAGGGGAAATGATGGCCAAATGCCCTGGCGGTATCCTGAATGGGATCCTGGAATAGGAAAAGGACATTAGTCGTACAACTGGTCAAATTAAAATAAAGTATGTCATTTGTTAATAGTATTACATCAATGTTAATTTCCTGGTTTTGATCATCCTTCCTTGGTGTTGTAAACTGTGAACATTAGGGAAATCCGGGTAAAGACACTCTGTGCCATTTTCTGCGACCTAAACATGCATTTAAAATTATTCAAAATAAGAAATTTAAAAATACAATGTCAGTGGTTAAAGACATGGTTAGTCTATAAATCACATGGTTTAATATAATAGGCCAGCTGAAACACAGCAAGGAAGACAGTAGGATAAATGCTCACAGCACCTCACCCATTAAAAAATGAATTCAAACTGCTTTGTGAGCCCATTTTAAGGAATGAAGCTGCATTCATGCCCAGGATGTACCTGAATACTTACTTATTTGATCTCCACAGGAGAAAAGCATTTTAATTTAAGGTCTGGGACAGCAACAGTAATCTAAACAAAACTAAGGTGCAAAGGAGAAAAATACTTTAAGAAGATAAAGGCTGTTAGATTCTGAGGAGAGAGTGTGAATTTATTAGCGATACAATAGAAGTGAACCACATGTAAGAATAGGGGGATATGGAGAGAGCAGAGAGGAAAGTGGTTCCAATCTGACTGGATTTCCTTTCTTATTAATCTCCAAACCTCGACCGTGGGTAATTTAGGCTGATAGAGGTGTGATTTATCAAGAGAAGAATGGTGTAACATACCTACTTGCTAGGAGAGTTGCAGAAAACCTGGGAACCATCCAACACCTCAGCAGCGGGAGCCACCTGCTCCCTCTCAGGAGGCTGCCGCAAAAGAACACCGGTCTTGGCGGTGCGCGGAGTCTCAACGGTTTCTTCTCGAAGTTAAACAGGTCGGAAGAGAACTTCTATTGGCGGATCTTAGGTCAGGTGACCCCCTCCTAGTCAAACAACTCTGCGCTGGGAGGCGGGGCCAGACTCGTTACCTGCCTCCAGGGACTCCGTTAAACCGAGAGCGCAGGGGTGAAAGGTCGCGTGTCCGCGCGCCCCACCATCTTGGATCCCCATGGGTAGAAAGTGAAGAGCGGAGCATCCACATCAGGACAAGTTCCTTGAAGATCAGAGGCAATTAAAAAAAAAAAGAAAGGAAGTGAAGCACGCTGTCGCTGCATGTGGCCTGGGCACCGCCTGGCCATGGTTTCTACCAGGCCAGGTCTCAAACACAGAGATTCAATGTCCAAATGTATTGGCTATGCAACAAGGGGCGTTAGTTTGAAAATGGGCGACCAGTTGATGGCAAAATCCGTCAGATTAGCTCCCTGGTGATAGGGTTTTATTTACCACGTGGAAGATAGGTGATCTCGGCCAGGTACACTGACCCTTCATAGACTCCATTATCCATCTTCAAAATGCCACTGGCAGTTGAGGTGACCTCATCAGGCTGTTGGGGTTTCAAGCCCCGTCAATACTACCTACCGTATGTGGTGTAAGGACAGTATAAGTCTTTGACTTCACAATCGGTGATGGACAGCTAAAGTGCTTAAGGGGTCCAGAAAAGGTACTAAACAACCCGAGGCAGGGATCATTCGAAACTCTGTACCTCTCCCCTCCCTCCAAGGACAGGACATGAGCCCAGCCTAACGTCTAGTACTGCCCCAGAGACTCCTCAACAGGAAACAGCCAAGGGGCCAGATTAGAGTCCCACTTGTCCTGAGGGGAAACGGGCAGGCTGGGATGATATAGCACTTAACAGCTTTCTTTAGGCAGAGTATTGCTTGGTGCAGATCACAACAGCAGAGAGTTTTCCAAAGCAGAATCTTAAGGCAAGGTTTTCTTCCCCCACCCCCTTATATATCCTAACAGAATTTTGGAAACAGCCCTCTCACATGTTTCATTGGCAAAGGATTCAGTCCCTGGTATATTGTACATTTTGTATGTGCTTTGAGTATCCTTTTTCTAAATCTTGGCGCCACAGTCTTACTTCACTCAGTTCATGGGAAACGTCAGCATGTTACTTAACTGGAAAGCTAGTACTTGCTGAAAAACAAATTCAAATGTGATCAGAAGTACCTTTCATTATTGAAAGTCTGATTTCATTTCTCAATTTCAGTAATTGCACAAATGACTCTCTGTTCTATCTTCCTTCTGAATCCTAACATTCGTAGGTGAATGGTAAGAAAGTTAGATAGAATCAACCCCTTTTGCTGCCTCAAGACTATGCCTCAGGATCTGTGCCATGTCAATAAAAGATGCACTAGGTGTTTCTTCCCCTGGAGGAATGCAGCATAGATTCAGGATGGGGATGAACATTTTTCTTTTGTAAAAAACATTAAGGATATTTTAACTTTGTGTTTTGAGGTAATTCTACATTCACATGCAGTTGTAAGAAATAACACATAGAGGCCCTATGGACGCTTTGTCCACTTTCCCCAATGATGACATATTACAAAATGGTATTAGAGCCAGGATATTGACCCTGATAGTACCCACTGATCTTACTTAGATTTTGCTTTATTCCAGTGCATGTGTCTATGTGTGTGTGTGTACTTAGTTTTGTGTAGTTTTATCACATGTGGGTCCATGTATCCATCACGATAGACAAGATGCCGAAGAAATCCATCAGCACATTGATCTCTCTAGTTTTACCATTTTGTTTTTCTATTTCTTCATTTATAGTGCTCTATTCCATAACCACACCTACCTCCCTTCTAAAATTCTTCCCCATACCTAACCTATGGAAACTCCTAAACCATCTCCATTTATAAAATTTTGCCATTTCAAAACTAGGTAAAAGGAATCCTATATTAGTAAGTTTGGGGTTTGGCTCTTTCTCACACAACACAAATCCCTGACTATCCACAAAAGTTTTTGGATTTGTCAAGAATGTGTAACTTTTTATTGTTGAGTAGAATTCCATGATGTGGATATACCACCCTTTCTTTAACCATTCACCCATTCAGGGACACTTGGGGTTTTCCGTTTGGTGAGTATTACAAATAAAGGTGCTGTGAAAAACTGTACAAGTTTCTGTGTGAAATTAAGCCTTTAATTTAAATCCCACAGTGAGAGTTCTGGCATACATGTTAAGTTCATGTTTAACTTTCAGAGAAATTGCCGAACCATTTTAGCAAGTGCCTGAACCATTTGACATTCCAGCCATAAATGCAGGAGTTATCCAGTTTCCCCACACATTCTTGCCAGTATTTGATGTTATCCACTTTTAAAATTTTTCTTAGGTATTCTAATAGGTGTATAGTGATATCTCCCTTTCTGATGCCTAATGATGTGGATAATATTTTGATATTCTTATTTGCCATCTGTCTGTCCTCTTTGCCAAACTTGCTCATGTCTTTCACCCATTTTCTACCTGCTTTCTTTCACTGTTGATAGTTGATGTGAGAGTTAATTTTATTTTCTAGATCCTAGTCTTTTGAAGGATATGTGGTTTCCGAATTTTTCTGCATTCTGTAGCTAACATTTTCATCAATTCCACAGCTTTTCAAAGAGAAAAGTTTTTAATTTAGATGAGGTCCCCTTTATTAATTTTTTAATGGATTGTGCTTTTGAAGCCATGTCAAAGAACTCTGCTTAGCTCTGGATCCAAATGATTTCTACTGTGGTATTTTCTTAAAGTATTACAGTTTTGCATTTAAATCTGTGACTCATGTTGAGTTAGTTGTTCATGTAAGGTGCAGTTTAGGTCAAAGATCGTTTTAATTTTTTTCTTTTTTGCTTGTGGGTGTCCCATTACGACACCAGCATGCTTGTAGAAAAGTCGACCCTTTCTTCATTAAATTACCTCAGCACCTTTCTCAAAAATCACTTGAACATAGTGTGGTTCTATTTCTGGGGTCTATATTCTGTTCCATTCACACATCTGTCCATACTTCTGCTGATGTCACATTATTTTGATTGCCATAGCTGTATAGTAAAAATAACATTACAAGAAGTGATTCCTTCTACTTTATTATTCTTTATCGAGCGTGTTTTAGCTATTCTGAGGTTTGTGTCATCCCATGTACATTTTAGAATAAGCTTCTCTACATGTCCAAAAAGCCTGGTTAGGTTTTGGTAGGAAGAGAGAGGGCGATTTGACACAGAGGAAGGGGACAATGTGACGACTGAAGCAAGATTCTATGCTACCAGTTTGGATGATGGGGGAATGGGTCACAAAGCAGGGAAGATGAGAATGCAGCTCTACGAGTAGAAAAGGCAAGTCCACAAATTCTCCCCTAGAGCTACCAGGGAGAGGGTGGCCCTGCTGATACCTTGGTTTTGACACAGTGAAGCTGGTTTTAGACTTGAGCTCTGGGACTATGAGAGAGTGATGCATGTCTTAAGCCACCAAGTTCATGGGAATTTGTCACAGCAGCCAGAAGAAAATAATACAGGAACCATTAGACATCATCTAGGCCAGTGGTTTTCAAACCATCCTCAAAACTACTTCTTCCAGCTGCTCTTCAACTCAAGCTGCCTACTTTTTATATCTTTCATGGCCTCCAGGGAATATTTGGCTGTTTTGTAGAACGGCTGTATGTGATTAAACAATAAGACCACCAATTCAATCCAATGCACAATTTTATAGATGAATAAAAAGCCCAGAAAAACCGAAAGATTTTACCTTACTCACTCAGCCAGAGAAGACAGCCAGTTATGACTCCCAATTGCAGCTTCTTGAGACACACTGTGCTAGAAATGGAAGGACAGACTGGAGATAAACTGTGGAGGAATAAATGAAATCATTTTTGTAGAGAGCTTAAAACAGTGCTGGGCACATATGTGCTCATAAACATCATCTATTATCATAATATGCACTTGCACTTGTGTAGACCATCTCTGGAAGGATACACGAAAATATGGAGTGGTTTCCTGTGGATAGGGAAAATGAGAAACGGGGTGGGAGAGCAATTGACTTTTCTCCACACGTCTTTTTTAACCATGTACACGTACTACATACATATGATTCTCCCTCCATGATGAGCAGGATCCAGTGGACTGTGTTTGTTTTCGATTAGGATTCCTACCTCCTCCATGTGAGGATACAGAACCAACTCAGAATCCCTAAGAAATCAGTCATGCCAAATTTTAATTATAAAATAACAAGTAAAGTTGCATTCCAGTCCAATGTCTGCAGCCGCCAACTACTCAGTCACCTCCACAGGGATCCCTTAAGAGCATATCTTTCTATTAAGAAATCCGGCTTCCAAAGCTAAGGTTTCTGCTTTAAACTTTTCTCATGGCAAATCAGATTCAGAAAATCCAACTAGAAACAGTTCACTGCTTGTTTATTAAATACACCATAGTAACCAGCCTTGTTTTCATTCCTGAGACTTAAGTCACAAAATTAGAACCCCCAAATGGTCTCTTTCCCAGCTTCTCTACATCCAGCCAAAGTAAAAGGTTCACTCTGTTCACCCGGCTGTATCACCCATCTGGGATCCACCCTCCAGAGAAATCACCCTGGGATTCACAGAACTAAAATCCCACCTGTTACTGCCTTGGGGGTGGGGGTGGGGGTGGGGCTAGTAGGATACACAGCTCTTTCCATTCTGAAATGGTAAGGACATTTTCTTACCCAGTTACAATATACCATAAGTGAGTTTCTATTTTCTCTTGTCCAGTCCAACCAAGTCCAAATCTAAACTGACTTTTCCCCATAACTTCATAGATTGCTGTTGGTCTGCTTCAACTGGCCTGAGAATGAGAGGATGAATCTCTACATCCTAAGAAAAGAAGCCCAGGTACCTGCAAAGCTAGACCGCCGGTCATCTGTGATGCCAACCGAGCTGACGATCGTAACCCAACAGTTAACACTGTTCCCAGACTGCGAGTGTGAAGAGGCGTGGTGGCTGCTCCCAGCCCTGAATACCCACATCACTTCTGTCAAAGAGAATGGTGTGTTCTGAGCCTGGAGGTGTGGAAACAGGAGATTCCTTCAGCTACAGAATGGGACCAGGGATGGACGTGAACACAGATAAGTCACTGACCTAACTGCTTGGCTCCACTGTCACTATCAGACACTCCAACTCTGATCCTGAGGATCCCTTGGGAGATACAGGCTGGGACCTGTCCCCAACTGAGTGCTTGCTAGCAGACAGTGTCAGCTTTAGTCCAGACCCCAGTTTTCATACTGCTTCATGTTACACAGCGAGGTGGGGGCTCTTACTCTTGCTGCATCCTTGAAAACTGTAGGGAAATCTGGTACTAAAATGGGGTTTTATGTCCTCTGTTGATCTGTAGTACAGTGAATTTCTGACTTCCAGAAGCCCTTATACTCACACTCTGAACAATTTCATAGAATTCTCATGGTGCTCAAGACAACGATTTCTCACTAGAGGAAATAATGCTAGCAGCTGATGATACCCTGGTGCCTGCTCAAGCGAGCATACTGAAGAAAGATTAGACACTGAAAGGCAAACTGAGGGCCCACTGGCTTCCTCTCAGCTAGTTAGGGGATAGGGGATAAGGGCACATGACCTGGGTCCAGTTGCAACACAAAAGGATCAAAGGTTTTCCTGCAGCCCAGAAGTTTACTGATGAAGGGGTTTGGGCCACTCAGTGTTTACATGCCTGTACACTGCAGTCCTGCATCCTGGATGTAGTAAGGAAGACTGCTCTGCTGTCCACTGGTGATGGCATCCCAGCAACATGCTGAGCCCTCTCTTCTGGATCCCTGTTGCCACGGCCAGGGGCCAGCACTATCAGATAGACTCCACTTGTGTTCCCTGTGCCTGAGCTGACGGGATGATATTTTTTTAGGCTTTCAACATAGCAGGGGCTAAACACCTACTGGTTGGGATGCATCAGGTTGGGAAACTTACAGCCCAGTTTTGCCAGCTCCCCCTCAGTGACAGTAAGGCCTCCAGGGCAGTCTACCCGAGATTTCTGCGTGTCGCAAACCAAATGGCATTGGAAAAGCACACGGGTCCGCTGACTTGTGAACTAGTGAAAACTATGGAAAGGAGAAGATCAAAGAGGTTTGAGAAGAAATGCACAATGCCTTTGTGCTCTCTGCTCTCCAAAGTTTAAGTTAGCTGAGGAATTTCACTGACCTATGCACCCATTTGGGTAAATCAATTAAATGAAATCTGTTTGGTTTATTCTGGGGGAGGGAACGCGACGAAACTCCCCAACGGAGTGCATGATCAAAATATGTTAAGCTCGTAAATTTCTGTCCATTAATGAGGCTACGTGGCTTGTAAGTGAGCTCCTGGTGTGCATCTGACCTACTAGGAGGCTCCCAGATGTTGCATATGAGGTTCTAAGGACCACACGTTCAGGTCAATGCACCAAATTCAGTTCCACACACCCAAAGCAGACTATGTACAGATATGAAAGTTAGAAGCTAGCTGGTCAAGTTCAGTGCTTCCATTCCAGCATGGAATATGTCCTGCAGCCTAAGTCAGCATCAGTTCCTAGGAGGAAAGTAGAAGCCAGCTTGGTAGCTAAAAGCATGAGATACAAAAAGGGTTTCCTACCATAGGCCTTGGGCTACAATCAGACAACGACCAGGGATGAATTTAGTAGGGTTGGTTGGACAGTATCTCACACACCTCAAAGTCATATATCCTAGCTGCAGATACACCTCAGACTTATGCATTCACTTTAAACTGCAAGAGGTCAACTGCAACCCTGCATATTATAGATGAGGAAACTAAGGCCAAAAGAATTTCACAGTGATCATGCTTTTCCATTTCTATGTGGTTTGGGAGCTGACTTTCAGGGCTGTGTCCACCAGCTCATCCTCCCCATTCTTGCCAACCCTTGCCACCACAACCTGGGGGGGACTCTTACTGATGATGCTATGAACACAGTTATCCTTCTTAGCGATGTTCTGGAGTTGACCTGTAAGAGATGCTGCATTTTCACTGCTCAGGGCAGTGAAGCCCCTGTCTCTGAGGCCTGGATGGATTTCCTGAGACACTTGTTCACTCACACTCAGCATCACCTCTTCAGACCTAGTGATGAAGGACAAACAACAGAGTGGCCCTGGCATCGCAGCAAAGCACAGAGAGCGCCATTCCTGAAGCCAGGCCCACTCAAAGGAGAATTCCAGCCCCCCACCACTAGTAGACCGCAGGACACCATGTGCAGGTGAAATCCCTTCACCGTTACCCTCAAGGTGCCAACCAAATCAGACACATCGCGTTACATTCCACTTCAAAGGAAAGATGAATTGGACAAGGTCTATCCTTGCACCCACTCACTATTCTTTAGTTCCATACACTTTATTTAAATACTGTTTTAAGACTTTCTTGGGTATTTTCCATGGTTGCTTTTCCTGTTTCACCAATTAAATGGTAACTGTTTTAAGAGACCTGCACTGTGATTCTTCTTTCCACTTTGGTTTTTAGTTCTCTGTAGGCCATGAATAACCAATGAATATTATTGACCAACTGATCAGCTTCTGGACATACAAAAATCAAGTGTCACCTTTTCAAGTACAGAGTGACTCATTTTTAGCAAACTGGCTCCCATACTCTCTTCTTCAGAAAGAAATTCTGTCCCCCGACCCCCTATCCCAAGCCTCAATATGAGTTATCGAAGGACACCAACAATCTTTGCAGGTGGTTCCCAAGGTCCCCTATGTGGCTTGTCATGAAGAATGAGCAACACCACAGTTACCTGAACCTTCCTCTTGTGTCCCTAACAGCACATAGTGTTTTCAAGGCTAAGCTTAATCTATGAAGTTTACCTGCAGTTAAATTCTTCTGTCAGGGCTTCCGTTATGCCTTTGAGTTTATCCACAAATACAGATGAGCTAAATAAGACATTACCACTGATACTTCTGGCCACTCACAGGACTAAGGCCAGGACAGTTCACTTGTGCAACTGGGACTCCATCTCCTGCAGCCAGTTCTGCCCATCAGCAGAGTCTGCTGAGGAAGGGAAGAGGGGTTTGTGGGAGAGGAGAGTTCGGGTGGGGGTGTAGAATACCAAACAAGAAGGCGCAGCTCTCACACACATTCCCAACCTCAGGGACATCTTCGTTGTCAGGATCCCAGGGAAGAAGGTTCAGGTAACCCTGAGATAGCACCTTTGTAGAGCTGCCAGCTCTCGGTTGTCATCCACCCAATTTGGAGATGAACAGGCTGTGCTGGAGGAGGGGGGAGGATTGGGAGAACTCGGGAAATGGTGGAGTGAGTCTGCTGCTGCTTTGATCGGCCATTTTCTGGTACAGTCAAGGAACCTATGATACAGAGGAGAAATATGCGATTATCTTCAAGCTCCCAGGCTTGAAGACTAAGGCTTTTAGACACACACTTCGTCAATAAAGAAGTGACTTTGGAGGTCTTTCTGTCTCAGGGAAATGCTCCTACTTCCTACAGCCTCTCGTCCCCTCCCCCCAATCTTTTTATTTTTAATTCAAGACCTAGAAGATACACTTATCACAGTAAGAAGGCAGACCCAAGGTCAACTCTCTCTCTCCCTCTCCCTCTCCCTCTCCCTCTCCCTCCCTTAAATGTTAAACATACTGGGCTGCTAGTTGAGGTGTCTCTGGAATTTATTTCTTTCATCCTAGACAGAATGTTCCTGCAGATAAGGTCGAAGGCTCCGGAGGGTACAGCTCACCATGTCCATTTCCATCAGATCATGGAAGACACCACTGTCATACAAAGCAACCAAATATTTACATTATGAGAGGAAATCTAACATGCATGGGTGGAACCCAAGCAAGGAGTCCTAAAATCACAGTATTTTAGACTTAAAGGGGGCCTTCAGAGCAGCAGTCCTCCTCCAATTTACAAATAAAGTCACTGGCCAGGAACCCAAGGCTACCGAGAAAGTTTCTGGCAGAACTAGGGACAGATACATCTCCTGACCTTTTCGTCACCAGTCTAGAGTTCTTCCCACTGTAGCCACTCTCTCACCTCCCAGAAACAGCAGTCAGTCGAAAGAAAATGACCAAAGTCTTAACCACTATCTGGAAGTAGTTATAATGATGGTGATGGAGTTTCTAGCTCATTGGGCATATCACTTTACCTTTCGGGGTCTTGGTTCTTCTAGCTGCAAAACAAGGATAATCTTCACTCCCGTCCCTTCAGAGGGTTTGAGTTAGGACACATAGGGGACCATCTGGGAAATCTCTAGAGGAAAGAATTACTGCACTCCAAAGTTTAATGGCATCACTTCTTAAAGGACATCCAAGTGATCTGAAAGTCATCCAAAGGGCCGTGAGAGACTGTCCTTGAAACAAAAGCCAACAGTCCAGGGAGGAAAATAAGAGGTACTGGTCAGTTCTTTAGTATAGGAAAGCTAGGCGGGGCAGCTGCTACAGCATGCCATCTGGCCCAGAGTTTTCTGGCACAATGCTCCTTATGTGCAAGGGCTCTCATTCATCTAAGCACTTCCAAAACACATAAAGCATAGTGGGGATTCACTCAAAACGTTTAATTGAATGATTGTGGGCTCAAAATATCATGACTCAACTGTTCTTCTCTATTAATGAGTGATGAGGAATGTGGTGTGTGCCTTAATAGAATGCTGTATCTTAACCAAGGCCAGTTCCCACAACATAGTTATGTCCCCTATTGGTTGTGCTGGGGAACGTTGCGGAGGGAGTTGTGCACTGAGATCACAACGAGCCAATGGTTGTATGCATGAGATCACCAACTGTCCTTGGATGTATTTGTGTGACTAATAAATATGAGAGGTGCTTTCTCAGCACCACTCTTGAGCTGGTATGCCTTGAGTCCCCTGGCTGGCCTACCCAGGTCTTCGGTATCTCATCACGTCGCCTCCTTTATCTGCGGGTCGGAGACAGGGAGGAGGCCGACAAATGACATGCAGATATTTTGTGTTGTCATAGCCAGATCTCAACTTTCAAGCTTCATCTCATACAAATAAAATGAAAGCTTCTCCATATTATCTATTTAAGTAGTGGACCATGCTCAGAAAGGAAGTATGCTACTTGGGATGTCACTATCTCCCCACAACCCAAAGTTCTGGGATGTGCAGGAACTTAACATCCACAAATGGAAGGTTGGTTACTCACCTCCTGAATTTCTTTTAGAAGTTCAAGAGCACAGGTGAAGTCAGGGAAAGTACACGATAGCTGTTCTATCAGGTGGTCCCAAAAAGCACTGTACGTTTTCTCCACAAAACAGCCTTATGGACTGCAGGAAGGATGAATGAGAAAATTGCTCTTTACCCAGAGAATTGCTATAGGATCGTAATCTCCTAAATCCCGAGCAGCATTTAACTTCATGAAATACCATTCAACTGACAGGCCAGGCATTGCGTTTAGTCTTGAGCAGAGTTGGATGAACTAAGCTCAGTCTCAGATCCAAAGGCCCTAGCCACACCCTCTCAGAAGCGTACCTCAGGCTTCCTAAGAAGTTCCCCTCCTGCAGTGGGAAGAACCGTGAACTAGGGGTTGAGCTCTTGAGCTCTAGCCCTGGTTCTGCATCTAACATAAATGTGTGCCTTAGCTTCCATTTCCAAAGACACATACTTTGAAGTGGGTAGTCAATTATTTATAAAGAATAGATCCTTTGAACTGAATGATCTTTTTACTTCAGTCTCGAAATCTGGGAAAGGATTTATTTTCCTTCTTGATAACACCTGAAAAAGTCTTACATATAGCTCAAACTCAGCAAGCAGAAAATTGAACTCACCTTCCCCTTTCACACCTGCTCCTCGTTCACACAAACTAGAAAGCAAGTTTCACCTCAAAAAATACAATAATAATGCATGCTTTTGCTAATTTGTTTACAATCAATAAAAAGACAAATGAACAAAAGTCAACTTTCCTCCCCCAGCACACCAATCCCATCTGTGAGATGTCACCAACTAGTGTTTATCTGGTGTGTGCCAGATTCCATCTTAATTACTTTCTCCTCAATCCTTTTGTCCACTTGACCACAAAATTCCAAAGACTTTGCTTCCGAATATCTCTGGACTCCATCCACATCTACCATCATCTCCAACCTCAACTACTGCAACAGTCGATCCATTGGCCTATCCTGCCCTGACGGCCTACCTCCCACAATGCCACATACTCTTGCTAAAATAAGCAATTTTTCTAAGATACAAATCTGAGCACAGTTGCACGCTCATTTAAAGTCCTTCAGGGGCTCCCCATCACCAGCAGGATACATGACCTGCAGGACCCTTCACGATCCTATTCTTCTCCTCCTTTATCTCCTGCCATTTCTCCTACTTTATCCTCTTCCTCCTTCCAACACTCTGTGCTCCAACAATAACAATCTACTACTAATGAATATGTAATCATCTTCTACCACTGTACGCTTCTGGCATGTCATGTCTGCTTCAGGGAGAATCTTTTTCTCCCAGACCACCTGAAAAGCACCTATTCATACTCCAAGACCCAACTCAAGTGTTGCCTTATCAGGAAAGTCTTCCCTGACCCTCTTCAGGCAGCTGAACACAAACATAGAACTCCACATCCCAGATGTGAGAGGACTTATCACTGCACAGTAACTCTCTGTCTGACTATCTCCCCTGCAGAAGCTTCCTGATGGCAAAGGCAGCATCTTGCTCGACTATAGGTCCCCACACTCAACATTCTGCTTTCCACCCCGTGGGTCCTCAAATGTTTGTTGAAGAAATATCCGATGATGAGATTGCCCTTAAGGATCTGTAACTGTGATGAGTAGCATTGTAAGCCAAAAAGTCAAACCAATCGCCAATTATTTATAAAGAACACATAACCCCAAATGCTGTTTCAACCTCTTTTCCGTCTACTTTCTACATGACTGCACTACAATAAGGCTGTAAAAAGCAAAACGATGGAAATCAAGCTCTAAACAGTGTCACTTTCTCTGCTTCACTGACCACTGTCCCCACCACGACCCCTAGCCACTTAAACAGAACCTCCCTCTCCTAGTTTCACTTTCTCTGCACCCCTGCAACAAGAAAATGAACCTATCCTGGGTTCCAGGGACCATGAAGGTGGTAAGGAAAATGCTAGGAGACCTGTGTTTTGGTGAAAACCTCCCTCTGGGAAGCTGTGCCTGCCATGGGTACGTGTTGGCAACAGACAAGGGCAAACTAAGCAGCGGGAAGATCAAGAGAAACACTGACAGAGCTAAGCGCTTTAGTCGTAAGATTCCCATAGTGGCAAAAGAGAAGCGCTTAAGGCGGGAAATTAGGAAGGGTATGTTTCATCTGTTGGAACCAAGTAAGACTACTCAAACTTGAATTATAATTGATAAAAATGTTTCAAATCTGGTCAAAAGTCAACGAACCTGTGCTGGGAGTAGGAAAAGGGAAAAAATAGAAGCGTCTGTACCTCTTGAGAGGTAAAACACTCTCTTCCATGTAGAAATCTTGGTTTACCACGATTTCATGAGCAATGCTAAGATCAGAAACTTCGCTGACTATCTCTGTCAGATCAGTCACAGAAAGTGCTTGCAGCCGGCTCTCTGGAAAAAGGCATAGCAGTTCTTAGCAGGAAACCCACCTGAGCAGAATTTCTGTTTTACTCAGAGGTTCACTTGGTCAAGTAAGGCCCCCAGATTTAGATTCATCAAGCAAATTTACACACTCACTCAGTCACTCTGGTATATATATTTGAGCTTCTCTGAACTCTTTGCCCTTCAACAGCATTGGAAACTCTGAGAGAAGTCAGGCATGCAGAGAAGAGAGGTTAGCTTACGAAAAGGAAAAATTGAAACTGATTTCGAAGCCTTTGCTTGAAACGTCAAAACAAGAAATAAAACACAGCAAAGACACAACGAGCAAGTTGTGGCCTATAAAATAAACATTTATCTAAAGGTTCCTCTTTCCACTACCCTCTAGGAAGATGGACAAGGTGAGAGTCTCCTTACAGACAGCACTGCAAATCTTACTAGATGGCTCTAAAGCTGAGTCATGCTTAAAGCAGGGTTCCCAAACCTGGGGATTCCACAGGCCAACATATTTTCAAAAATGCACAAATAAAAATGAGTGCCTGACAACCATACACCAAGTTTTGTTTTTCCACGTAATGACATTAAGGTAAACAAACAAAAATCTAGCTTATCATCATCCAAACAGTCATTTCATTAAAAAGTACATTTTCACATCTCCAAAGGCAGAGAGGAAACAGAGTCAGAATAGAGCAATCCTTTAAGTTGGATCAATTTAACTATACTTTACAAATACACTATCTTTGCTTCATTTCACTCAAGGTTAGTGAAAACTTTGTCACACACTAGCACTGGAATTTGGGAGCCACAATTGTGAGTTCATTATATGGACTACTTACACCCGTGATACAGAGTAAGTACATACCGTAATTAAAACTATTACTTGGTGTACTTGGCATATACAATAAACTATGCGATAAAATCATTTTCTCACTCACTTTCAATATAGTTCCATAATTTGTTCAGAGAGAACTGTTTGTCCCCAAGATACAGTAAATCACCTGTGAGAATCCTAAAATTCTCACCAAAGACATGGTCTACTTATGCATATTTACGTCTCATTAAAAAAGCCTGTCAACAAAAGTTAGTCCCATCAATTCACATCTCCTTTCTACCCTAATTACAAAGCTACATATGGTAAAACATACCACTGAATCAATTCATTAAGCCATTTATTTGAGAGCCACTATGAACTAGGAATTGTGGCATTCGGTTTACTAGCAGTGACCCTAAGGGGCTGCCTAAGAGAGTCATATACGATTCAGCTTAATGGATCGTCATCCCAACTATTTTTCCCATTTCTACCTTCAATAATTTAGATCAAGTCACTACATTTGCACAAATCAGACTGATGTTTAGTTAAGTTCACTGGAGATTATTGTAAGACATTGCAGTTTTGAGATCCTGTGAGGTAGACTAGTTAATGCCTATCATAAGGTATGGAAGAGACCTCAGGCCCCTATACAGAAAAATACTATTATTACAGATCTGAAGAACTTTACCCGAGAGCAGTGATTATTCTTATGTCAGCAAAGCACCCCTGGAAAAGGACAGAACACAGTTCCAGCACTAAATAATTTGTGTTCTTTCAGATCTACCGTGAATCTACCATTTGCAATCTACAAAATCAGAATACAAGAATGCAATCTATTTCCCATGCTTTCGACTAACTCCAACACTCTCAAGTCTTGTCCAACATAAGTCATTATGCTTTGTTGTTCTCTCTCTCAGGAGCCAGAAAGCCTTTTAATGTTAGTTGCCAGTCGTGGGCATAGGTCCTATATGTAAGGATTAGAATGATGAAAAAGACAAGGAAAAGAACAATCCGAAAGAGGAGCCGCAGGAGAATGAGGAAGGAGAAGTGCAAGGTTGCAAGACCCTTGCGTGTTCCTTAAAGGCACTTAAGGCCCAGGCTGCCCAGTTCTTTAACCCAACTGCTATCAAACCCTGCCCTAGGAAGTGGTAGTAGAGTTCTAGACCTGCCAGGAGAGTGGTCGTCTAAGCAGAAGCTCGTTTTCCCAGTTCTGCACTGGTGTTTTAGGCTTACCGGCCCCACTCTCTGCTTCACTGGGATCATTCTGGAGCACCGTTTCTTCAATCCTGGGCCTCTTGATGTTATCTGGAATTGGGAGGAAAAGAAGAGATGAGCTGGTGGTGTAAGATCTGACTCTGCCCCAGGGATGGGGGAGGAAGACTCTTAAACTACCACTATGTGCCTGCATGACTGTACCGACTGCTCCCAGATGAGGAGGTGGCGGACAGGGGCTTCAAGGGCCTCTCCTTGGAACAGCTGGGGTCCTCAGGCAGCCCTGGCGGGGAGGGGAACTTGGGACTAGCAGGGCTTCCTTTCCTGAAGTCAAAGAAGTTTGGCATTGGGCAAGCAGAAGAGGATATCAAGGCCCGGAGATGTACAATGACTTGCCAGAGGGCACAGTGCTCATGACTGGCCACGCTGGGAGAGGGAACTTCCTCCAGTCTGGTTGCCTTTACTCAGTCTGGAAATGACCCCCTTCCTCCTCCACTTCTGCCTCAGACCCTCCTTTGGCTATGACGAGGGCAGGCATGTGGGCTCAGGCGGCAAGAGAACCACCCCTGACAGCACACACATACACACACACACCCCTGGGGACCCTGGTGCCTCACCTCCGGCCAATCCTTAACTGCTTTTCCTTCAGCTGTGCCTGCCGGTGGAGCCTCTCTTCCTCTCCAGTCCGGTCCTGGGACATACCATAGCAGCAGGGGCAGGAGGGGAGATCGGCAGGAACGGGTAGGACGGAACCATGGGCGTGATGAAACCCACCGGGCGCACACCCCTGCCTGCAAACGATGCTAGGTGGAAGAGTCCAAAACCTGAAGACAAAGGGTGATCAGTCTCCCAGGTCGTAGGATGGGGCATGAGCCCAGGGCGCCGCGGGGACCAAGGGAGCAGGAAAGGCAAGCAGGACGCACCGTTGGGCGACAGAGGTGGGAGATGGGGCTTCCCCCTGAAGAGGCCTCAGGCTCATATCTTTTTCATAGGCTCGAAGCCCGTCAGAACTTGGAATTAACCTCAAATCCTGTTCCTCCCCCACAGGCGAGGACCTGTCCAATGTTACTATCCTCTCTCCACAGAGCAGGGCAGAATTAAATAACCGTTTAGAAAGGAAAAGGAGCATTAGTGGTGTGCGTGTGTGTGTGTGCGTGTGTGTGTGCGTGTGACCTCATGTTGCTCATGTAGTCCTTAGAAATGAACCACCACCAAGATTACAGAATTGTGTTTTGAGGTTTTTCCTTCTAAGGGAATCCTCCACACAATGTGAAGGATACAGGCTGTTAAACTCACTTTACGAGTATGGAAGCCAAGAACCATTTTAAAGGGCTGGTCATAGAAGCTGTGTGGTGAAGGGGAAAGACCATAATTCTGTGAGGGGGCCTGGAGTTTGGTTGGAGTCTCCCAACTGAAGAACTGGCATATTTTCCATTACAATCCACCTGTGAGCCTTGGAGATCATCTAGAACCTGAGAGTGCTGGAATACACGACTTTAAGGGCCCCTAGGCTGCTCATTCTTTAATCCTAGGTTACTTTTTCACTCCATTTGCCATTTACCACAGTGATAAGAGGACACCTGGATTGTCCCATTTTGAAATTATGGACAAGTATGTACATACTTTTTAAAAGATGCTTCTACACTACACTATTCCATCCTGCTTTTTTATCCTGAATTTCCAAATCCCCTAGCTGTTTTTTCCTTTTTTTCATAAAACAAGACATAATTTGACCACATCCTCATCCCAAACCTTGCCTTGCTAGTGTCAGAAGTGTGGATGTCTTGCACAACATATCGGTTTTGAGAAAACAAGTTATGCAGGAGAGGTCCGAGAACTTTCCAGCCTAAGGAAGCTCTACCCGACCCTCCATGTCTAAGAGTGTCATAGGAGGGGTCTTGGCCAGTAAACTTACTGCTTCGCTGGACAGCATGTAATGGTAATAAATACTAAATCTGAGTACCTTCCTCATCCTCTCCTCATACTTGGCTCAGCAAAGTCTACTGTGACACAAAGCTCAGGAGAAACAGTTAAATACAGTTTTCTTAGTTTGAACATCACATTTTACATTCATAAAGCAGATGTGTCATTACACCAGAAGTTGATTTCTCTTTATAAAAAAATCACATTTCTACTTGTTTTCTTTTTCATAAGAAAAGGTACCTAGAATAATACCAATCTGTTTCCTCACAAAAAGTTGCACTCTTTAAAAAAAAAATCGACGCAGTGGTACCTAATATCCCATTAGTACAAAACTCATATAAGTTAAACTGTCTTTAAAAAAAAAAGTCTGTATTTTATAGAGCAGTTATAGGTTTGCAGCAAAATTGGGCAGAAGGTACAGAAATCTCCCACTGCCCTCAGCCCCCATACATGCATAGCCTTCCCCATTATCAACATCCCCGCTATCCACAGAGTGCTGCATTTCTTACAATTGATGATACTACATGGATACATTATTGTCACCCAGAGTTCATAGTTTACATTAGAGTTCACTCTTGGTTGTTGTGCCTTCTGTGGCATTGGACAAACGTGTATAGACATGTATCCACCATTATAGTATCACACAGAGGAGTTCCACTGCCCTAAAAGTCATCTGTGCTCTGCCTACTGATCCCTTGCTTCCACCTAATCTCTCGCAGCCATTGATCTCTTTTCTAGAATGTCATATGATTGGAATTATCCAGTAAGTAGTCTTTTCAGATTGGCTTCTTTTAGTTAAGATTCCTTCATTTCTTATCATGGCTTGATCACTCATTAATTTTTAGCTCTGAGTAATATTCCATTGTCAAAATATACTACAGTGTATGGATCTAGTCTCATCTACTGAAGGACATCATGGTTGATCCCAGGGTTTGGCAATTCTGAATAAAACTGCTATAAACATCTGTATGCAGGTTTTCACGTGGACAGTAGTTCTCAGTTCCCTTGGGTCAACACCAAGGCATGTGAGTGCTGGATCATATGGTACGAGTATGTTGAACTTTGAGAGAAACTGCCAAACTGTCCTCCAAAGTGTCTCAGCTATTTTGCATTCCCACCAGCAATGAATGAGAGTTCCTGTTGCTCCACATCCTCATCAGCGTTTGGTGGAGTTACTCTTCTGGATTTTGGCCATTCTCGTAGTTGTGTGGTGGTCCCTCCTTATTAGTTTGCTATTCCCTCATTACACATGAAGGGGAACATCTTCTCATATGCTAATTTGCCGGCAGTATATTTTCTTCGGCAAGGTGTCTGTTAAGGTCTCTGGCCCAATTTTTAATCAGGTTGTTTGGGTTCTGTTTGTCGAGTTTTAAGAGTTGTTTGTATATTTTAGACAATACTCCTTTATCTGATACCTCTTGCAAATATTTCCTCCCAGTCTGTGACTTGTCTTCTCATCCTCTTGATGTTGTCCTTGACATGGCAAAAATTTCTAGTTTTAATGAGGTACAGCTTGTCAATGATTTCTCTCATGGATTGTGCCTTTGGTGTTACATCTAAAATTACATCACCGCAACCAAGGCTGTCTAGGTTTTCTCCTATGTAATGTCATTGGATATTTACAGTTCCACATTTTACATTTACGTCTGTGATCCATTTTGACTTACTTGTATGTTCTGTGTAAGTTCTGTGTCTATATTCATTTTTTTGTTGCATGTGGATGTCCAGTTATTCCAGTACCATTTATTGTCAAAACTATCTTTTCTCCATTGTATTTATTGCTTTTGTTCCTTCATCAAAGATCAATTGACTGTATTTACATAGGTCTATTTCTGGGCTCCCATTCTATTTCAATTTGCCAGTTCTTCTGTCAGTACCACACTGCGTGGATTAGTGTAACTTTATAGTACGTCTTGACATTGGGTAGTGTACGTCCTCCAACTTTGTTCTTCTCCTTCAATACTGTCTTGGCTGTTCTGGTCCTTTTGCCTCTCCATAGAAACTTTAGCATCATTTTATCAATATCCACGAAACAACTTCTGGGGTTTTTACTTAGATTGCATTGAATCAGTACATCAATTTGGGAAGAACTGGCATCCTCATAATACTGAGTCTTCCTATCCAAGAATATAGACCATTTCCCCATTAATTTAGTTATTCTTTGATTTCATTCCTCAGAGCTTATAAATTTTACTCATATAGATGTTGCACATAATTTGCCAGATTTATAAATACTTTTTTCCTATCCAGGGTACTAATATAGATGGTATTGTTGTTCTGCTTTCAAATTTCACTTGTTTATTGCTGGTATATAAGAAAGCAATTGACTTGTGTATATTAAGTTGGTATCCTGCAGCCTTGCTATAATCACTTATTAATTCCAGGAGTTTGTTGATGCTTTCAGATTTTCTTCATAGATTATTGTGTCATCTGTGAAAAAAAAAGAGAGATAGTTTATGCCTTCTTCCCAATCTGTGTAGCTTCTATTTTCTTTTCTTGTCTTATGCATTGACTAGAGTATCCAGTAAGAAGACTTATCTCGTTTGTTATCCTAGGGGAAAAAATTTGATTTTTTCAGTGTTGAGCGTGATGTTAGCTGTCAAATATTGCCTTTATTATGTTGAGGTGCATTCCTTCGAAGCATAATTTGTTTAGACTTTTCATTGTGAAGGTATTTTAATTCTGTCAAATGCTTTCCTGCATTTATTTAGATGATTGCGTGATTTTTGTCCTTCATTTTGTTAACGTGATGTATCACATATTGCCTTTTGTGTGTTGACCAGTACTTACATACCAGGGACAAATCCTGTATTAAATGTATCGGTATAAACTTAGCAAGAACATCGATACAAGGAAAGTTTTTTTCAAATGACAAGGAATTGTCATTCCATCTATACAAGGAATACGTTTTCCTTTATGACAGTGAGCAAATGAAAGGACAGTCACTGTCCATGGACAGAATAGCTCAACATTAAAAAGATATCAGTTCTCCCTAAGTTAATTTATAGATTGAATAAAATCTCAAAAATAGCAGCAAACATTGTTATGGAGTTAGACAAGTTGATAATAAAGTTCGTATTTTAAAAAATCCAAGAACACCTAGGATATAAATGAAAAAGAAAACCTACGAGAGAGGAGGAATGATACCAGACATTCAAGCACGGTGTAAAGCCTCTGCAATTACAACATCATAGCACTGGTACCTGGACAGATACATAGCCCAATGGAACAGAAGAGAAAACACAGAGATGCACCTAAGTACATATGAAAATTCTAGTATTAAAAAAAAGGGGGGGGCGGAGCCAGGATGGCGGCGTGAGTAGAGCAGTGGAAATCTCCTCCCAAAAACACACAGAGCTATGAAAATATACCAAAGAAAAATCTTCCTAAAATAGAGACCACAGGACACAGGACAACATCCAGACCACAACCACACCTGCAAGAACCCAGCGCCTTGCGAAGGCGGTAAGATACAAGCCCCGGCCCGGCAGGACCCGAGCGCCCCTCCCCCCGGCTCCCGGCGGGTGGAAAGAAACCAGAGCAGTTTTTTTTTGGCAAGTGCTTTTTGGAAGCCTTAAAGGGACGGGCCCCTGTTGCTAGGGAGGCAGGGTGGCGGGACCGGTGAGCAGGTGCCTGGGACCGGCGCCTGAGGACAAAGAATATCCCACGTTTCTCCCTGCGGGACCGGAGGGCGGGTGCCTGAGACCGGCGCTTGAGGACGGAGGAAATCGCGCGTTTTTCCCCCTTTTTTTTTTCTCTTTTTGGCGAGCACTTTTTGGAAGCCTTAAAGGGACAGGGACCCCGGTGCTAGGGAGGCAGGGTGGCGGGACTGGTGAGTGGGTGCCTGGGACCGGCACATGAGGACAAAGAATATCCCACGTTTTTCCCTGCGGGACCGGGGGGCGGGTGCCTGAGACCGGCACTTGAGGACAGAGGAAAAAGCGTGTTTTTCCCCTTTTTTTTTTTTCTCTTTTTTGCAAGTGCTTTTTGGAAGCCTAAAAGGGACAGGGACCCCGGTGCTAGGGAGGCAGGGCGGCGGGACTGGTGAGCGGGTGCCTGGGACCAGCGCCTGAGGACAAAGAATATCAAGCGTTCCTTCCCTGCGGGACCGGTGGCTGGGTGCTTTTTGGAAGCCTTGAAAGGACAGGGACCCTGGTGCTAGGGAGACAAGGCAGCAGGACCAGTGAGCGGGAGCCTGGGACCGGCACCTGAGGACAAAAAAAAAAAAAAAAATCGTGTGTTTTTTCCTTTTTTTTTTCCTTTCTGTTCCCTTTCTCATTGCTGCTGTTGTTGTTTTGGTTTGGAGAGTGCTTTTTTGAAGTCTTAAAGGGGCAGGACTGGTCACTTAGACCAGAGGCAGAGAATCTGGGGATCTCTGGCCACTCTAACCCCCTGGGCAGCAGGGAGCACAGAGGCCCCTTACGGAGATAAATAGCCTCCCGGACGCTCCCCCTCCAACGGGGCTCCACCATTTTGGAGGAACAGCCCCAGCCAGGCCAGGCCCATAGCAACAGCGGAGATAAACCCCAAAGCAACTGGGCAGGAAGCAGAAGCCCTGTCTGCGCACAGCTGCCCAGCACAAGCCACTAGAGGTCGCTATTCTCCCAGGAGAAGGCCACAAACCAACAAGAAGGGAAGGTCTTCCAGCGGTCACTTGTACCAGATCTGCAAACTATCTCTATCACCATGAAAAGGCAAAACTACAGGCAGACAAAGATCACAGAGACAACACCTGAGAGGGAGACAGACCTAACCAGTCCTCCTGAAAAAATATTCAAAATAAAAGTCATGAACATGCTGACGGAGATGCAGAGAAAAATGCAAGAGCAATGGGATGAGATGCAGAGAAAAATGCAAGAGCAGTGGGATGAGATGCAGAGAAAAATGCAAGAGCAGTGGGATGAAGTCCGGAAGGAGATCACAGATGTCAGGAAGGAGATCACAGAAGTGAAACAATCCCTGGAAGGATTTATAAGCAGAATGGATAAGATGCAAGAGGCCATTGAAGGAATAGAAGCCAGAGAACAGGAACGTATAGAAGCTGATATAGACAGAGATAAAAGGATCTCCAGGAATGAAACAACACTAAGAGAAATATGTGACCAATACAAAAGGAATAATATTCGTATTATAGGGATACCAGAAGAGGAAGAAAGAGGAAAAGGGATAGAAAGTCTCTTTGAAGAAATAATTGCTGAAAACTTCCCCAAACTGGGGGAGGAAATAATCGAACAGACCATGGAATTACACAGAACTCCCAACAGAAAGGATCCAAGGAGGACAACACCAAGACACATAGTAATTAAAATGGCAAGGATCAAGGACAAGGAAAGAGTTTCAAAGGCAGCTAGAGAGAAGAAGGTCACCTATAAAGGAAAACCCATCAGGCTAAGATCAGACTTCTCGACAGAAACCCTACAGGCCAGAAGAGAAAGGCATGATATACTTAATGCAATGAAACAGAAGGGCCTTGAACCAAGGATAATGTATCCAGCACGACTATCATTTAAATATGATGGTGGGATTAAACAATTCCCAGACAAGAAAAAGCTGAGGGAATTTGCTTCCCACAAACCACCTCTACAGGGACTGCTCTAGATGGGAGCACACCTAAAAAGAGCACAGAACAAAACACACAACATATGAAGAATGGAGGAGGAGGAATAAGAAGGGAGAGAAGAAAAGAATCTCCAGACAGTGTATATAACAGCTCAATAAGCGAGCTAAGTTAGGCAGTAAGATACTAAAGAGGCTAACCTTGAACCTTTCGTAACCACGAATCTAAAGCCTGCAATGGCAATAAGTACATATCTCTCAATAGTCACCCTAAATGTAAATGGACTTAATGCACCAATCAAAAGACATAGAGTAATAGAATGGATAAAAAAGCAAGACCCATCTATATGCTGCTTACAAGAAATTCACCTTAAACCGAAAGATAAGCATAGACTAAAAGTCAAGGGATGGAAAAACATATTTCAGGCAAACAACAGTGAGAAGAAAGCAGGGGTTGCAGTACTAATATCAGACAAAATAGACTTGAAAACAAGGAAAGTAATAAGAGATAAAGAAGGATACTACATAATGATAAAGGGCACAGTCCACCAAGAGGATATAACCATTCTAAATATATATGCACGCAATACAGGAGAACCAGCATATGTGAAGCAAACACTAACACAACTAAAGACGGAAATAGACTGCAATGCATTCATTTTAGGAGACTTCAACACACCACTCACCCCAAAGGATAGATCCACCGGGCAGAAAATAAGTAAAGACACACAGGCACTGAACAACACACTAGAACACATGGACCTAATAGACATGTATAGAACTCTACATCCAAAAGCAACAGGATATACATTCTTCTCAAGTGCACATGGAACATTCTCCAGAATAGACCACATACTAGGCCACAAAAAGAGCCTCAGTAAATTCCAAAATATTGAAATTCTACCAACCAATTTTTCAGACCACAAAGGTATGAAAGTAGAAATAAATTCTACAAAGAAAACAAAAAGGCTCACAAACACATGGAGGCTTAACAACATGCTACTAAATAATCAATGGATCAATGAACAAATCAAAATAGAGATCAAGGAATATATAGAAACAAATGACAACAACAACACTAAGTCCCAACTTCTGTGGGATGCAGCGAAAGCAGTCTTAAGAGGAAAGTATATAGCAATCCAGGCACACTTGAAGAAGGAAGAACAATCCCAAATGAATAGTCTAACATCACAATTACTAAAACTGGAAAAAGAAGAACAAATGAGGCCTAAAGTCAGCAGAAGGAGGGACATAATAAAGATCAAAGAAGAAATAAACAAAATTGAGAAGAATAAAACAATAGCAAAAATCAACGAAACCAAGAGCTGGTTCTTTGAGAAAATAAACAAAATAGATAAGCCTCTAGCCCAACTTATTAAGAGAAAAAGAGAGTCAACACAAATCAACATAATCAGAAATGAGAATGGAAAAATCACGACAGACTCCACAGAAATACAAAGAATTATTAAAGACTACTATGAAAACCTATATGCCAACAAGCTGGAAAACCTAGAAGAAATGGACAACTTCCTAGAAAAATACAACCTTCCAAGACTGACCAAGGAAGAAACACAAAAGTTAAACAAACCAATTACAAGCAAAGAAATTGAAACAGTAATCAAAAACTACCCAAGAACAAAACCCCGGGGCCGGACGGATTTACCTCAGAATTTTATCAGACACACAGAGAAGACATAATACCGATTCTCCTTAAAGTGTTCCACAAAATAGAAGAAGAGGGAATACTCCCAAACTCATTCTATGAGGCCAACATCACCCTAATACCAAAACCAGGCAAAGACCCCACCAAAAAAGAAAATAACAGACCAATATCCCTGATGAATGTAGATGCAAAAATACTCAATAAAATATTAGCAAACAGAATTCAACAGTATATCAAAAGGATCATACACCATGACCAAGTGGGGTCCATCCCACGGATGCAAGGATGGTACAACATTCGAAAATCCATCAACATCATCCACCACATCAACAAAAAGAAAGACAAAAACCACATGATCATCTCCATAGATGCTGAAAAAGCATTTGACAAAATTCAACATCCATTCATGATAAAAACTCTCAGCAAAATGGGAATAGAGGGCAAGTACCTCAACATAATAAAGGCCATATATGATAAACCCACAGCCAGCATTATACTGAACAGCTAGAAGCTGAAAGCATTTCCTCTGAGATCGGGAACCAGACAGGGATGCCCACTCTCCCCACTGTTATTTAACATAGTACTGGAGGTCCTAGCCACGGCAATCAGACAAAACAAAGAAATACAAGGAATCCAGATTGGTAAAGAAGAAGTTAAACTGTCACTATTTGCAGATGATATGATACTGTACATAAAAAACCCTAAAGACTCCACTCCAAAACTACTAGAACTGATATCAGAATACAGCAAAGTTGCAGGATACAAAATTAACACACAGAAATCTGTAGCTTTCCTATACACTAAAAACGAATCAATAGAAAGAGAAATCAGGAAAACAATTCCATTCACCATTGCATCAAAAAGAATAAAATACCTAGGAATAAACCTAACCAAGGAAGTGAAAGACTTATACTCTGAAAACTACAAGTCACTCTTAAGAGAAATTAAAGGGGACACTAATAAATGGAAACTCATCCCATGCTCATGGCTAGGAAGAATTAATATCATCAAAATGGCCACCCTGCCCAAAGCAATATACAGATTTGTTGCAATCCCCCTCAAATTACCAGCAACATTCTTCAAGGAATTGGAACAAATAATTCAAAAATTCATATGGAAACACCAAAGACCCCGAATAGCCAAAGCAATCCTGAAAAAGAAGATTAAAGTAGGGGGGATCTCACTCCCCAACTTCAAGCTCTACTACAAAGCCATAGTAATCAAGACAATTTGGTACTGGCACAAGAACAGAGCCACAGACCAGTGGAACAGATTAGAGACCCCAGAAATTAACCCAAACATATATGGTCAATTAATATTTGATAAAGGAGCCATGGACATACAATGGCAAAATGACAGTCTCTTCAACAGATGGTGCTGGCAAAACTGGACAGCTACATGTAGGAGAATGAAACTGGACCATTGTCTAACCCCATATACAAAGGTAAACTCAAAATGGATCAAAGACCTGAATGTAAGTCATGAAACCATTAAACTCTTGGAAAAAAACAAAGGGCAAAAACCTCTTAGACATAAACATGAGTGATCTCTTCTTGAACATATCTCCCCGGGCAAGGAAAACAACAGCAAAAATTGCAAGTGGGACTACATTAAGCTGAAAAGCTTCTGTACAGCAAAAGACACCATCAATAGAACAAAAAGGAACCCTACAGTATGGGAGAATATATTTGAAAATGACAGATCCGATAAAGGCTTGACGCCCAGAATATATAAACAGCTCACACACCTCAACAAACAAAATACAAATAACCCAATTAAAAAATGGGCAGAGGAACTGAACAGACAGTTCTCTAAAAAAGAAATACAGATGGCCAACAGACACATGAAAAGATGCTCCACATCACTAATTATCAGAGAAATGCAAATTAAAACTACAATGAGGTATCACCTCACACCAGTAAGGATAGCTGCCATCCAAAAGACAAACAACAACAAATGTTGCCGAGGCTGTGGAGAAAGGGAAACCCTCCTACACTGCTGGTGGGAATGTAAATTAGTTCACCCATTGTGGAAAGCAGTATGGAGGTGCGTCAAAATGCTCAAAACAGACCTACCATTTGACCCAGGAATTCCACTCCTAGGAATTTACCCTAAGAACGCAGCAATCAAGTTTGAGAAAGACAGATGCACTCCTATGTTTATTGCAGCACTATTTACAATAGCCAAGAATTGGAAGCAACCTAAATGTCCATCGGTAGATGAATGGATAAAGAAAATGTGGTACATATACACAATGGAATACTACTCAGCCATAAGAAGTGGAAAAATCCAACCATTTGCAGCAACATGGATGGAGCTGGAGAGTATTATGCTCAGTGAAATAAGCCAAGCGGAGAAAGAGAAATACCAAATTATTTCACTCATCTGAGGAGTATAAGAACAAAGGAAAAACTGAAGGAACAAAACAGCAGCGGAATTACAGAACCCAAAAATGGACTAACAGGTACCAAAGGGAAAGGAACTGGGGAGGATGGATGGGCAGGGAGGGATAAGGGGGGGAGAAGAAGAAGGGGGTATTAAGATTAGCATGCATGGGGGGAGGGAGAAAGGGGAGGGTGGGCTGCACAACACAGAGAGGACAAGTAGGGATTCTACAACATTTTGCTAAGCTGATGGACAGTAACCGTAATGTGGTTGTTAGGGGGGACCTGATATAGGGGAGTGCATAGTAAACATAATACTCTTCATTTAAGTGTAGATTAAAGATTAAAAAAAAAAGAAAGAAAAGGGGGATTACTCCTTGATAGGATAAAACTATTGGTAAATCAAAGATCAATGCATGCTTTAAATATCCTTAATGTTGATCACTTAAAGGGTGTCAGATGATCAGCTATGGAGGTACTCTTTTCTGATAATATTCCTTTCTCTTAAAACAAAAAAAAAAAGCAGTCCCTATGTGCTGACTTCCAATGAGTTCTGCACAGTGGTATAGAGGGCATGTCAAAGTGTGGGCAAAGGGTCTGTTTGTTTCTATGCAGATCAAGGCCTAGCTTGGATACCCAGAAAATGAACTAAGATACGATATGAGGAGGAGCTTCCGGCATCAGCACTCTCTGGGGGACTTGTGCCGGGGGATGATCATCAAAAAGCCTCCACAGGGATCTGGACGATGCTGCGGTTGTGGCTGCATCCAGCCCACCGTCTCCTGGACTTGCCATAGGAATGAGGAGGGAGATGTCTAGGCTGGCATGTGCATACAGTGAGACAACGAATTTGACCGGATCTGTACTGTTGGAACTCAACCAGGAGTTGGGAGGGGTGCAAGTTGTAGCACTCCAAAATCTCATGACTATAGACTATCTATGGTTAAAAGAACATATGGGATGTGAACAGATCCCAGAAATGGGCTGCTTTAATTTGTCTGATGGTTCAAGTACAGTTGGACAATATCCATCATATCATAGATAAATTTTCACAAATGCCTAGGGTGCCTAAATGGTTTTCTTGGCTTCACTGGAGATGGATGGTAATTATAGATTTGCTTTGTTTATGTCACCGTATTCCTATTATGTTAATATGTGTGTGCAAATTAGTTAGTAGTTTAAAACCTATACATACTTAAGGTACTATACAAGAAGATATGTCAAAGAAATAATCAATCCTCTCATGTTTCCTTCATATGCTACATCTATAGCTTTTCTTCTTCCTTCCTAATTACAACCCTTAAATAGAATTCGTGCCTCATATCGAATTTACCAAGTATCATAATTCCTCCAGGTGGTAAAGATACCTCGAGACAAGTGCTGGGCATAGAAGCCACAGGGCACAAATCTGCAAAGAAGTAAAAAGCTAACCTTTGCAAACAATATGGCTTCTCTCTCACTTACCAACTATACATTTCCCTGTATGGCCCCGGAAGATGACTGGTTAGCCAGAGACGGGTAAGATTCCTCAAGGGAGGAACAACCTAAGACAGGCACAGTCGCAGGGGGCCCATCAGGTGAGAATTTGGGGATCAACAGAGGTGAGGCTCAGAACCTCACCACCCCCTGCTTTGAGAGAAATCTTCTGCATCCGTGGATGTCTTGCTGCCCTTGTCTAGCCTGGATTAATACTTGGTCCATAGGCACACACCTGATCATCTGATCATCTACATTTGCCCTCTTACAGCACTAAACTATGTTTTCTACCTTTATCTTGCATCTACCTACCACTTCAGCATTTTATTAAAAATAAAAATAATAGTAATAATAGGAGAAATGTGGGATCAACATATAAATCAAGTACAAAAATCAAACGAATATTCATATTTGACCTGATTGTTTATAGGTCATAATGCATGAGCAAAACCGAAAGTTTCTGTGATGAATGCCCTTGTACTGTTCACCATGTAAGAATTTATTCACTGTGCAAGAATTCGTTCACCATGTAAGAACTTGTTTGTTATGCTTCAGAAGATTGGAGACTGACGAGAATTAGGCTTGAGATGGATTAATGATTGTACATTGAGCATTGACCCCCCTATACTGAATTTTATTGTTGTTAACAACCATTTGATCAATAAATATGAGAGATGCCCTCTCAAAAAAAAACAAAAGGGGGGAGCATGTAACATCACTGGGGCAAAGATGGACATTTCATAAATGGTGCTGGATCAACTGAGACATTTGGAGATTCATATCACACACCTTCCAGAAAACAAACTGCAATGGTGTTAGGGATTTAAACATAAAAAATGAAAAGACAACAAGTTCTTGAAGAAAATATGGCAGAACTTTTCTTTAACCTCAGTGTAGGGAAAGGATTTCTAAATGTGACTCAAATTAGGAAGCCTTGAAAGACCAGAACAATCAATTTGACTACACAAAAACTTTTTAAATGTTTGACAAACACATCCTAAATAAATCAAAAGGAACCTGAGAAACAGGAATAGAGGACTTGCAGCATACACCACAGACAAATGGGTAATGCCCCAAATATATAGAGAACTTTTAAATATTGAAGGACAAAGGGCTAAAAGTTCTGTCAAAAAATGGGAAAATGATATGAATAGACGATTCACAAAAATATATATCCTGGTCCTCAAACACATGATGATTCAAACTTGCAATCAGACAAATGAATACTAAAACAAAAAAGTGACCCTTCACTGGGAAGACATTCTTGACTCTGAATCGTGGTAATGATTTGCATACCCAACAATTTAATGAGCACTTAAAATCAATGAGGGTGGGGGCAGGTCCCAAACTCAAATACAAAGAGCAACAAATGAATCTAACCATATTGTAAATGACTATCTTTACCACACTGAGAGGTGAGGAAGAAAACAGCTAAGCTAAGAAACTTGGGAAAACAGTATTTTGACTGCGTCCTCTGAGGCTAAAGACAAAAAGAACTCTACAAAAATACAACTTAGTAGACAGGTCTGTTTCTAACAGGGATATAGGTTAGCATTTCTGCAACTACTTTATGTGTATACGTCGTGAGTGAACAAACCGGTAAGCAGTGTAGATAAAGTGAGCCAGATCACAGAAGTTACAGATAAGGCTAGAATGGATTGAAATTAGATATGTCAGTACAAGATCCTGGCTTTTGATATCTACACATATAGGTAGGTATAGAAATAAATATAGATGTGTCTGGAAGCATGGGTACATACATACAATGTATTTCCTTCTTTGTTTTGATGGACAGGGCCTAGCAGCAACAAAATCCCACTAACAATGGATGCACACAGATACTGGATTCTAAATGTCACTCTCCAAGAAAAGGACCCAAGGATCCTTCCAGACGTGGTTCGATGCCAGGGCTGCAGTGGGAAAAAAATCACAAAATGAACATGAACATCTTATGGTGCTGGTGTGATAAAAGATAGAGTCTGTCAGAAGAACACAGAAACAACCGAAAGGGGCTCCAGATGACCAGAGCTGGAACAATTCAAGGAACAAAATAACTCGTGATCTAATTTGACTATAACTGATAATGTATCATGATTGTCTGGGAGTCCAGAATGATAAAAATAATTTGAATAAGTTATCTGAATCAGTAATTTGAGATAAATTTTGTAAAAAAATTCAAAATGTATAAATAAATGGGGGAGAAAGGATGGCTCTTCAGAATTCCAATAAGTAAATGTGAAAGGAATGAGGACAATAGGAAGTCAGCATTAGGTCATAACTGTTGTAGGCGAGATCCCCAGATGGATTCTAAAAGCAGAGAGTAAAAGTCTGAGAAGAAACAGGTATTTTCATAGCCTCAAAGTGTTTCCTACACAAGTTGATAAAGTATTTGTCATTAACAATGGGAAAACAGCAGCATTACCTGGAGCAACATAAATGCCACCACCTCAATCAAGTGATCAAGATGAACACCAGCAGTACCAAGTACAACATACAGACCCATGTGCCCTGACATGATGCACATAGAAAGGGAGCAAAATCACTTTTGCAGTATCATGGTATGAGCCCTAAAATTAAGGCCCAATGATATACACGCCTTGACATCTGGGGAAAACCCAGAGGACCTCGAATGGCCTAACCACAAGTTCCCCTGCATGTTGTTTTCCCACAAAGAAGGTTCCCTGGCCAAAGAACCCTTATTATCATGGGAACTAGGCACAGTGCCTGTTTACCCCTGAGTAGTCAGTTTCCATTCACAACCAGCCCACAGAATCATTCAAACAAGCCAATCACATCCTCCCATGGGAACCAAGGATCACTTCAGCCTCTCGTTACTATGAAGACTGCACCCCACAGCTCCTGGTTTTCACTCTCTTCCAGAGCATGACACCTGCGAAGCACTACCTGTCGTGTAGTGTCCTCCTCGCCCAGGGGCTGAGTAAATGTTATTAATAAACTTCTATGGATGTCACCTGCTCAGTGTCGGGTGTCATGTGTCTGGAAACCCTCACTCATAACACTAGGGTGGAAAGTCCTCCATCACCAGTGGAGGTAAACATTAATTCTTCCCCAAAATGAGTAACTTAAATCTAATGCTAAGAAAATATTGGGCAAACCCAAATTGGCAGACATTCTATAAAATACCTGACCAGTATAGGATCTTCAAAAGTGTCAGGGTCAAGAAATGGAAGCAACCTAAGTGTCCATCTATAGATGAATGGATAAAGAAGATGTGGTACATTTACACAATGGAATATTATTCAGCCATAAGAAGAAAACAAATCCTACCATTTGCAACAACATGGATAAGGCTAGAGGGTATTATGCTCAGTGAAATAAGCCAAGCAGAGAAAGACAAGTACCAAATGATTTCACTCATATGTGGAGTATAAGAACGAAGAACATCTGAAAGAACAAAACAGCAGCAGAATCACAGAACCCAGGAATGGACTAATGGTTACCAAAGGGAAAGGGACTGGGGAGGAGGGGAGGGAAGGGAGGGATAAGGGCAGGGAAAAAGAAAGGGGGCCTTACGATTAGCATGTATAATGTGGGGGGGGCATAGGGAGGGCTCTGCATCACAGAGAAGACAAGTAGTGATTCTACAACATCTTACTACACTGATGGACGTGACTGTAATGGGGTTTGTGGGGAGGACTTGGTGAAGGGGAGAGTCTAGTAACCATAATGTTCTTCATGTAATTTTAGATTAATGATAATAAAATGAATTTTTTTAAAAAGCATCAGGGCTATGAAAGACCCAGAAAGATTGAGGAACTGTCAGCCTGGAGGAGACAAAGGAGAAACGATGGCCAGATGCCCTGGCGGTATCCTGAATGGGATCCTGGAATAGGAAAAGGACATTAGTGGAACAACTGGTGAAATTAAAATAAAGTATCTCATTTGTTAATAGTATTACATCAATGTTAATTTCCTGGTTTTGCTCATCCTTCCTTGGTATTGTAAACTGTTAACATTAGGGAAATCTGAGTAAAGACACTCTGTGCCATTTTCTGCAACCTTAACATGCATCTAAAATTACTCATAATAAGGAATTAAAATATACAAGGTCAATGGTTAAAGACATGGTTAGTCTATAAATCACATGGTTTAATAATACTTGGACAGCTGAAACACAGCAAGGAAGACAGTAGGATAAATGTTCACAGCATGTCACCCATTAAAAAATGAATTCAAACTGCTTTCTGAGCCCATTTTGTGCTCCACATGAGAAAAGCATTTTAAGTATAAAAGAAATGAAACACAATAGAAAGAGAAGTATATATACATATATACAATTCAATATTTACAATTTAAGGTTTTAAGGTCTGGGGCCCTGCCCATTTCGTCAACATTTATTGGTGATGTACTGGATAAGGGAAGGATGCATTGGCCATAGCCAAGGACATGAGGACATGTCTGTCACTATAAAACACAAAGACTAGCATCCAGTCCACCCTGGAGGGACCTCAAAATAGGCTCTATGTGTACACACCCAGTATAGTCCCAAAGAAGGGGACAAGTAGGAGGTGAAAGAGGTAATGACCAGGGGAGTGCTGGTGTTTCCCTGTCCGACCATTTGGAAATTTCTGCCCTCAAAGCTGAGTAGTCTGGGTGAATACATTGGCTGTTGTGAGGGGAGAAGCAATTGGGTGGTGGGTTATGGTTTGATTAGGTCGGTACATGGGTCTGGAAATGTCTCAGGCTGGGTTTTGGAGTAGTTGGTGATCAGCTCACGTGAACAGGATGAACAGTTAGTACATGACCGATTTGGGAGCGCACTGGCAAATGTGTGGGTGGTGGGCCACCTTTGACAAAAGTCAGTCTGGTTGGTGGGAACTCAGTAGGATCCTTTGGTTCAATAATAATCATCAGGGTTGTCACTGTACCTTCCCAGGTCTACTTGAAATTGTTTAAGTTCGGTGAGAGAGCAGGGTTTATGCACAGGTGGGGCCAAACTCCCCGGCCGCCTCAACAAGGGGGCAGACCCTCTGTGGAGGTAACGCTTACTCTCCCTAGAAAGTGTGGCCCTGTGGATCAGGGGGACATCCAGGGGCATCAGGAGGACCTGGGATACAGGCAGATGTGGGAGTATCAGGGTGTTTGAGGGCTGAAGACCCCAGGGGGTTGTGGTCTAGAGGAGAAGGCTCCAGGTATGGGGCAAAGTAGGATAGGGTAGAGGTTTCTCTGAGGGCACAGACCTGTTTGGACCCATACGCTCTGTAGAAGGCTCAGTTCGGGGGTGTTGTCTCCCATGGAGAGCATGCTTAGACCCACAACATCCATAGGAGGCTTGGGTTCGGGGGCTTCAAGCGTTCCCAATGTCAGAGGATGCAACCTGAGGGGCTATCGCACGGAACTGGGTGTTGGTTCCCCATCTAGAATGAATGGGAAGAAGGACTAGTGAGTAGACAGTCTGACATCTCGGGGTCATTACACCCACTGGCCGAGAGTGTGGTCTAGCACCAAACAGTGCTCTGGACTGGATGTCTCGGTCCAGTGCAGTCACGATGGCAAGTGAAACCATTTCACTGCTGTCAGTTCCCATGTATCTAGACCCAGCCTGGGAGTGAGGTCAGGGAGCCCTAGTACTTGACTAGGGCAAGGCTTGTGATCAATGGTGCAGAGCCCAAGCAGCACCACTCGGACATCCCCAGCGGAGGGGAGGCAGCTCTTAAGAGAATCTAGCATACCCCTTCGCCCTGCAATCTGCTGGAGGGACAGTGTCCTCAAGGAGCAGTGCTCCTGGCTCCAGGATTCCCTAGTGACCTCACACTTTGAGAGAGAGCACTGCATTGAGTGGGTAGAATCTGTGATGTTTGCCCTTGGAGAACTCAGGCTTCCACAGCTACGAGAGAATATATTTTATCCACTTCTAAGCCACCTACTCAGTGGTAATTTGTTACAGCAGCCCGGGGACACTAAGAGTCACCCTTCCCCATTGAATTCTTCTCTCTCCCTCTCCACAAGATGCGACTGCTATCCTTAATAAGGTATTTATCCCTTACGCAGGCTACACAAGCATGCATTCCTCCCAAAATACCCGTTAACTGGTATGTGACTGTTCGGCACCTTCTTAATTTTCACATACATGGCGTCTTAATGTTTCTAACCTTCTGGAACTAGCTTCTCCCCTCACCCATTCATTTCCACTGCCACCATGCAATGGTTGGCCCCCCAAGGAGGGCTTCTCTGTGTCTCCGGCCTCTGAGAATTCCAGTCTCATCCCCAGTGCCGCTTTTACTGTCCTGTTCAGTTCACCTGAAACAGTCTCAAGAACCATCCTTTTCAAAGGCAGCAAGGTGAGCCAAATTGAGAAGAAAAGATATAGAGACAGGTTTGCATCAGTGTTATATCTAAAATGACTGCAGCAGCATATTCACTTCAAGCAAACTTTATTTTTAACTTGGACAAATGTTGTCAAATATATCTAACAAACATAACAGAAAGTCAGGTTTCAGTGGATTATCACTGTTTGTGTGATGAAATCTGCAGCAGGGCCATGGCTGCCAAAAAGCAGAACAATCTCAAATACACAAGGGACAAATTCGTTGCTTCTTCCTCGATCCTTTTTTTTTTTTTAACAACTGTAGGATGAAAGAAGAGACAATTAACAATTGTACACGAATACTGTGCAACAGTGACTTTCTACATCTAAGTAAACAGTCACTCCTGTGGATGCCTGTTTTACCAACACGAGGTCTCAACACATTTTCCTCCTGCAACACAGACCTTTAGATATGGCTTCCATCATCTCACCAGAACCAACTCCTCTCCCACTTGCCAAACACCAAAAACGCATCCTTTGCCATCCTAGTTTTCTCGAGGGACTTATCTAATGAGTGCTTCCACCTCAAAAGCCCGTGCTCTACCCATCAATCACACTCCTAACCTCCCAGCCCCTCAGTTTCCATGTCTGTTAAATGGTTAGGAGAAAGACAGAAAAAAAGCAAAGAAAGCAAGCAAGGAAAGGATAGGGAGGATGTAAGTTGACCCAATTACCAGTTTTGTGATTAACGATCCTGCCATAACTCATTTCCTTTTCTTCTAACTGTCCTGGGGAAATACAAGAAAGTTGCAATTGAACAAAGAGTTACCATCACTGAATGAGTGCCCACTCCCAATTTTAAACTGACTACGTCTTTGTAAGGGGTCACATTCTCCCAGGCCTTTTCTCCCAATTGGTGCAAGAGACCATATTTCTGTAGCTAAATAATGAAGGCCCAGCTAGTGTACCTTCCAGTCACTTTAGCCGCCTGTTGTGGTAACTGTGACCCTGACCAAGAGTGGTCCTGGCTACCAGGCCTGATAAATTTCCCCCCTGTACGGTGCAACACAGAGAAGACAAGCAGTGATTTTACAGCATCTTACTACACAGATGGACAGTGACTGTGAAGGGGTATGTGGGGGGGACTTGGTGAAGGGGGGAGCCTAGTAAACATAATGTTCTTCATGTAATTGTAGATTAATGATACCAAAATAAAATAAAAATAAAAAATAAAAAATAAAAATAAAATAAAAATTTCCCCCCTGTACAAGTCTTATGGCTGGAGATCACAGGACCTGTAGCTGTGAATGAAGTACATTCAGAACATGGTGCATTGTGTAGATCACCTAGAATACAGGAATTAGCAACATTAAGCTATTTCCTAACTAGATTTTAACCAGTTTGCAAAAAGTTGTTATTTATTTTGTGTAGAAATATTTAAATATGTAACAACCATGACAGGCGTTATGTCAGGAATGGTTGGGTGATACCCAAAGCTACACAGAGATACCTGGGTTCCCCGGGTCTGCCCCTCTGCTGGGTCCAAATCCTTTTTGCGTCCTTCCTCTGGTCCTTCATCATGGTGCTCCTCCTCACCTCTGGCTTCTTGGATCTCTTCACCCTCCTTTCCACACTTACATTCACGTGCTCCCTTTCCGGGCTCCTCCTGCTTCTGGGGCGCTGCTGGTCCCTCTCCTGGCTCCTCCCTCTCCCAAGGCACCGGTCCCTCTCCAGGGTCCTCGGGCTCCTGGGAGCCGTGCCTGACCACCACAGGGCTTGAGTGGGGCTGGCCCTGGACATGACCGTTATAATGGATATAGCGTAGAAAGGCACAGACCACATTCTGGAACAGGGTCCGAAACTGTACCATGGGGCACTCACGGGTGTCTGGGATGACTTCGGGGGTCTCTTGGACTTGGATGCCTTCGTGGACTTCTGCACCCTCTCGGCTGTTCTCTTGCGACTCTTCTCTCTCTTCATCCTCATTATAGTCGTCCTCTTCAGACTCGGACTCATCCTCTGTCTCGTCCCCAGACTCATCCAGGAATTCGTCATCATCTTCGTCATCGTCACCTTCATCGTGGTCGACCTCAACCTCCCACCACTCTTCCTGTTCTACCAGCTCTGCAGGCCGGTTCTCTGCTGGGTTCTGCTCATCTTCTGCCTTTGCAAGGGCTCGGGAGAGCTCCTGGGGAGCCACGAGGGCCGTGGGCCCCTCAAATTCTTCCATCCCTTTGGAAGGTGACAGCCGGACCCCGAGGGGTGTGGGGTCGCTGCCTTTCCCACCGCCTTCTCTGCCTTTCCCACCTGGGGCCGGGGCTCGCTTCTCTGGGGCAGACATGGAAGGAGGCATGTACCAGTCAGTGCCTCAAGCAGAGCACTTGTCAGGCTGATGTGACAATCTTGTTCAAGATGGCGGCTGAGGAGGTGACTTCCGCTGAGGGGGCGTTGTTGGGAGCGGGGCCTGCTGGGAGGTGCAGGGCGTGGCAGAGAGGATGGCCGCAGACGGGACCACAGTCTGTGAACTAGAGTCTGAGACAGGAAGTGGAGGGACGGGTGATGGGGGAGGGTCAGGGGAGACGGGAGGGAGCCTGCGTCTGAGGGGGTGGAACGAGGTGGGAAAGGTTAAGGCAGGCCTGCGACAGGAGGTGGAGCTTGGAAATGTCAACAAAGGGCCGCTGCCGTCATCACGAGCTCTAAGCTCATTTGCTGAGAGGCGATGATTGACTTGCCCATGGTCCATGAGTGATCAAGATGTCCAGCTTCCCTCAGAGCTTTGCAGTTCTGAGTCCTGTCTTAACTTACCATTGTCAGCGAAGCTACCTGTGTGGCGAAGTCTTGGATTGTGCAAACTATGATTTGCTCTGCAATTTTCACCTGGGGACAGCTTATGCCAGTAGAGACCAGTTTTGTTTTTAACTTGTATTGATCAAATATCAGCAATGGTAAAAACCTCCCATAAGAGGGAGATACAGAATTTGGAGTTTTTGCCATTATTAAAACTTTGAAATGAAGCATACAAAGTTGGAATTGATCCAATAAGAATAGAGGTTTGAAGCAGTGCTAAAACCAGGAGTTAGATGAACATTGCCAAATTGATGTTGAGCCTCCAAAGAATGAATAAAGGAAGACGGTATTTCTTTAAAGGTAACCATGACAGACATTGAAAAGAGCAGGCTTCCTGGTATTGTTTGTCAGTAACTAGTCTAAGACTTCCTGTGAATTCAGCCCTCCTAAGACAAGACCTCAAGCATAAATAATTCTTAAAATTATAGAGAAATAAAACAATTTCATTCTTCTGAAAAGGATACTTTTTAACTCTGAAAATGCTTTTTGTAAAAAACAAAGCATAACAAATGATTTAATAAATATCACATTTCAGAAAACAATTACTGATACATCCCTTTCATCACTCCAACCAAATTTCAATGTTTTTAATTTTGCTCTGGTCCCACAAAAGAACAGAACATGATGTCTTAAATCATTGGCTTCAATCTAGAATGAAATGTAGAAAAGTTCTAAACCAATTCCCTCATATCTAGAACAAAAATGAGTCATACTCCCAATCTGGGGTCTACATTTGGTTTCATCAGTTGCTCCCTGATGTGACACTGGTGTATTCCATATCATTTTTAGTTTTCTGTTTTATCACCTGTCAAGTTAGGGAAATGGTACCCAAGCTACCTCATAAGGTTGTTCTGAGAATCAAATAAGGCAATAGGGATGAAAGAATTTTTCAGTTTCATATGTTATACATGTATAAATTATATCAATAATATCTTTGTCCCATTCTTGAATTGTATGAGAAAAGCTTTTGATTAGTCTCTTGGGCCTTCAGAATAGAATTAACGCTTTAATTTGATTTTGGAGGAATCCCTTTTTTCCCAGATACATGAGGTTTAATCACAAATTCTCTGGCTGATACTGTTAAAAATGATGAGTTGGCTTTAATTTTAAGTAGCTTGGGGAAATCAGTATCTCAAAGAGATATTTAGACTTCCATGTTCATTGCAGTATTATTGACAATAGTAAGGATATGAAAACAACCTAGGTGTTTGTTGACAGGAGAATGGATAAAGAAAATGTGGTATGTACATATATATATATATATATATATATATATATAAAATGAAATACTATTCAGCTATAAAAAAGAAGAAAATCCTGCCATTGTGATAACATGGACAAACCCAGAGGGCATTATTACACTAAATGAAATAAGCCAGGAAGGGAAAAAAAATGCTGTATGTTTTCACTAACATGTGAAATATAAAGAAGTCTAACTCTTATAAACAGTAAAATGGTGGTTTTTCCAGGGGCTGAGGGGTGGTAGAATGGGGAAATGTTGCTCGAAGGATATAAATGTTCAGTTTTAGGATGAGTAACTTCTGGGAATTTACTGTACAGAATGGTAATGGTTATTAATACTGACTTGTATACTTGAAATTTGTTAAAAGAGCAAATCTTAAGTGTTCTTACCACAAAACAAAGATAGCATAAGATAGCATCTATGTGAAGTGATGGATATGTTAATTAACTTGATTATGGTGATCATTTCACAATGTACAATGTACACCTTATATACATACAATTTTGTTTATCAGTTATACCTCAACAAACATGGAAACATGAACAAAAGAACATTGCTGGGTCTGAGGAAAAGATGCCACATTCCCAGGAAAACAGAGTCTTAAAATATAGCTGGGAGAAAAGGCTGAATGTGAGGTGGATATACAACTAAAGTATTTTTCCATGCAATAATTGATTACCAACTATAGCTGAAAGAATCAGGAGAAGTCAGAGAGGGTGGGCTTTTCTCTGGAAAGGTGGAGGAGGGTATATAAGGCAGATTTCAAAAGACAGGCAGCAGACCTCCCCGGTGGCTGGGATAGTTTTCATTTTGCCCCTTCAAATGGCCTTGTCCTCTCAGAGCATCTGTGACTCTCTCTCTGCAAGAAGGGAATTTTAGTACAGATTTCACCTTGTACTTCTGTGGTAACAACTGGTGAAACAAGCTTGGTTCAGCTGTTTTTTGGGAATCTGGTGCTGATCTCAACTCACAGGACATGTGGTCAGGAAGGAGGAAAGAATATGAATTAGGGAAATGCAGGGGGAACTGAAACATGCAAACAAGATGAAACATGTATCTTTCCTTTCTCTCATTGGAACCCATGTAAGACTTTGTCTAGTTTCAAACCATGAATGACCTGCAGGAGAAGTGGAACCCTTGTCACAAAGTCCCTCTTAAACCTGGCCCAGAAATAGAGAAGCTGGAGGACTATGACCCCAGCAATTGGTGCTGTGAGCCTGGCTACAGCTATTGCCAAGGAGAGGAAGTACCACATGCACAAAAAAAGTGAGTGATCCACAGCAGGGCTCTGGACCTTCTTCATCATCCTTCCAAGAGTCAATCATGGTCACTGTTTCATTTCTGCTTTCCAAATCTTAGGTAACATTTTATGGTGGCCAACCCTAACTGGAAAAATGCAAAGGAAAGAATTCTGGGAAACATGATTTGCCTTGGCTAGACTTGACACATTACAGAGCTTTCAGAGTCTAGCCCTTGTCAACTTGGCACCCATACACACTTCTACCTGAAGAAAAAGAGCAAAGTCATGCTTCCATCTATCATGATGCAACTATCTCATGTAAAACTGAAAAAATGCTAGCCCTCTTCATGAAAGAAGATACAAAGTCCATTTATCTGTCTTGAGTGATGTTCATTCTTCCTCTCAGTCCCCTTTGGTATCTTGTAACTTGTACGTGGAAATCAAAATTAACCACAATTAGCACATCTGATGTAAATAGGAAAGAAGAGAGGAAAAGGAAGGTACAAGAAAAACGGTAAATACAAACACAGACATATTTTTCTACCAAAATAGGGAAGAAAGTCTCATGATTATTACAGTCCTAGCTTTTACAATTGGTCTGGTGGTATAACTGGTGTCTTCAACTGTCTTCTTCCACTACCCATTCCATATTCCCATTGCCCTCAGCAAGCCCCTTAGCTGGTCAAGATTCCTTGCCTGGTGGAATGAGCCAGTTCTTCATTCCTGGAGCCATTAGCCATAATGGGCCATTAGCGGTCCTGTTTGTGTGGATTGCTGAAATTTCCATCGACTTTAGGCACAGGACATGGGAGTACTAAGAGACATCCCTGGAAAACTCTCACACTACAAACCCTCATTTTGTGTAATAGTGAAATTCCCTCTTAGTCAGTATCTTTCATCCCAACCATGACTGTAACCCCCTTCTTTCCCTGTTGCTTCAGTATCACAAGTAACTGATGGTGGCAATCTCAACTACAAGTTCAGTGGAATCATTGTTGCATCCCATGATGGGAGCGTCCATCCATTTTGAAGTAAGATATTTGGACAAGGAGAGCCTAGTTCATAGGGACGGGAAGCAAGAATTGTACTAGTGGATTAGTAGGGGACTAATGAGAGGGTCCATACACTTTTTCACTCCTTGATTTCCCAACCTGTGAATCCAGGCTATGGGAGAAGCAGCACCATATTTTGGATGCTGATTTAGACCATATACCACATCATGGAGGACATTGTCTGCCCTTTCAGAAGTTGTCATCTAGCTGGCTCTGGAACTGAGTCATCACAAGGCCATTCCACTCTCTGTTAGGCCAGCTGCTTCAGGGTGGTGGGAAACATGGTCAGTCCAGTGAATTTCATGAGTATTAGCCCATTGCCATATTTTTTTTGGTGTGAAATTAGTTTTTTGGTCAGAAGGGATGCTATGTAGAATACTATGGTGATGAATATGGTGGTTCATAATTCTTTAGATAGTAGTTTTAGCAGAAGCATTTCAGGCAAGGAATACAAAGCTGAACCTATATTCAAAATCAGTGTCTATTCCTGTCAGAACACAACAATGCCCATTCTATGACAGAAGTGACCCAACACAATCAAGTGAAATCCAGGTAGTTTGCTAGTCCCCCTGAGAATTGGGGCCATATTGTGTTGATATCTGATGTAGCCGTATCCACATTAGCCATGTTAAGTGGTTGGTGGTCTGTATTTCTGAGCCGATGGATGACCTCCATCCCAGCTGGCATGGCCACTTTCTTCAAGAACCCATTCAGCTAAAATAGGGGTGTTTGGGGAAAAATGCAAACTGGCATCCACAGAATTAATAATCTTATTCGCCTGATTGTTAAACTTTTTCTCTGCTAATGTTGCTCTTTGGTGAGCATTCAAATAGGACACAAATACCTTTGCATCGTGTTCCCATTTGCAGAGGTCTACACACGTGCTTCTTTCCCATTTATCACCTGTTTTATGATCATGTCACTTCAATGGACATCCAGATAAGCCATTAACCATGGTAGATTCATTAAGTGTGCCACCACATCTCCTTCAATGCAAAATGAGCAAGATTCTTTGGCATTTTATGCAGTCATATCCTCCAGTAAATGCCTTTTCGCTTATGGTTATCCAATTGCAGTTACTGTAGTTTAGATCCATGAACTCTGACTAATATAGACATTGCTATGAGGAATTAGGTTTCATGCAATAAAATTTAAGGAAATTATGGAGCTTTGAACTTTATTATCTGGTTTGGTAAGGGTAAAGGCGGTTGTGACCCCAATTTATACCATAGAAGGGGAATATGAAATGAAATAAAATACAAAGCAGCTAATTAAGTGGCCCTCTGAAATACTGAGCCTTTTGAAGGCCTGGCTTTTGAGGATGTCACTGCTGCCTTAGAAATATCTGAAGGTTGTAAGAAATTCAAATATAGTGGAGTGAGGTGAAAGCTTTTGATGGCGCTGGAAAGCTTAAGAAAAAAAACCATATGCTCAAATCCCTAACTTCCTGGCTGAAGTGCTCCAATAAAATACGGAAGCCAGTCTATATGCAGATAGAATTTCCTATCTAATGCAGCCAGAGGGCTAGTTAGCCAAATCCTGTAGTCAGCACCTGAGCCTGTGAATTACCAAATTACAGAATCAATTGATTTCCTAGCATGGACAGGTCACTTCTGTCCAATTTGGTCACTGAAATAAAAAACATGTGAACTCCAGAATAAGAAAATTGAGAGAATTAAAAGAACTTCAAGCCCAAAATGTCTGCTGAGCCTCCCCTTGCTGACAGAAAGTTCTTTGTCCAGTAAGATTGTTTCTCTTTTGCTCAAATACTCAATAATTCCCTTGCTTGGGAAACTTAAATTACAAGAAGAAGCTAATTTTCCTAATGCTACCACCTCACACCCATAATGTTTCCAGACCTGTAACTAGAGTAAGATACCATCAATTACTCCAAACTGGGGTGAAGGATCAAATATCAATTCAAAAGTAGCAGGAAAATGTTTATAGCTTAAAAGAACTTGCAACTGTGGAACTTTGAACTGTAGAATTTCTAAAGCAAAATTCTAAAGAATTTGCGTGGGAATGGATTATGATGATGTTCATCCAAAGAGGAGATACTTAATTTTAGATCTGATTAAATTAATTAATATGGGTACATTTCTTAGGGATTCTGTATTCAATGTAATGGCCCCAGCACCTTCACACAAGACTGAATTTATTGTTTTAAAGGAGATTTTATACATTAGCAGCCAATCAATTTCACCGTAGGAAGAATGCATTTCTAGAAAAGCAGAACTAAATAGTAGTTGGGAATGTGGGGGAGGCAGAGTGCAGAGACTGTGGAGACTAGGGGTGGGTAAGAGAATCAAGGTATTGGATGAAAGGAAGAGAATTAACAATTGCTGGATCCTGGCTTCATGCCTTATGTAGGAGCTTCAGACACCACCTCTAAATTTCACTTGGCACTCCCAATAACCATACGATGTGGGCCCTACAGAAATGAGGAAACTGAGGTTCAGGGATATTAAGTAACTTGCTCCAATTATACAGTTACCACATAGCAAAGACCTGACAGGAGCACAGGACTCCAGCGCACAGAACAGGGGAGTCTACGGGGGGGAGGCCACTTCTCTCACAAGTCAGTGCCAGACCCTGCAGTTTGGACATACAGGCAAAGCTCAGCTGAATTAGATGCAGCAGAAAAAAAGCTGTGCCATTGTCTGACTATGCCACCAGAGGGCACAGGTTCGGAAGGTCTCTTTACAGAGTCTGCCTGTTTCTTCAACAGCAACTATCTATAGCCAAGAGAGCAGACTGTGTGTTGGAACCTGCAGTGAGCCCGGACTGGCCTCAGCGTCAGTAGACCTGAGTTTTCTGCTGCCTTACGGTGAGACACACGCACCAGTGACTGTCTCATGTGTGAGATGTGTCCTTTCCTGTTCAGTTTGGGCAGTGGGTACCAGGTAGTTAGAAAGATCCTGTGGATCCAGGACTGATATTGAGCACTCACGTCTGAAACCCCAGTGTTGAGTGTGGTACTTTTCACATAATAGAAGCTTTGTCTATGTTTGGTTGAGAAGAAACAATGTCACAGCAAAATCACCCTCTGTCTAGTCACTGCGTTGCCAAAATCCCCCAGTGGGATTCTAATGCTGTACGAAGTCTGCATTGTTTAACCTGGCTGTAGTCTAGGTTTATCTGAACCTTGCCTCTGTTTCCCCAGCCCCCAACCCTTACTCAGCATATACACATCCTTAATGTAGTCCTGAAGCAGTCAGTATCTGAAATTACATGTTTCATATCAGTCCTTGCACATGGTAAATGCCCAATAACCAGGAGTTGCTGCTTACTACTACTACTAGAGCTAGAAACTGGCAGGGGCAAGGTTGAATGCGCGTCTCGTTAAGTCCGGTGCTCTTTGCTCCCACTGCTTCTTGGCAGCACACAGTTCGGTACACAGTGAATACTGGATAGTGAAATCTTCGATTCCAATGTCTGTGGTTACTTCCTGAATCCTGCTTGGGAGTCCTGAGGCCTCGGAAATGACACAGGGGATTTAAGTGACCCGAGGACAGGACTGCTTTTCCCTTGAGCAGGCATAAATGTGTGCAGCATCAGAAGTCCAAAATGAGAAGCTACCTCTGACATCATCTCCTCCAAGCCAATGAGTACATGATTTCTACAGCACCTATTAGAGAGGCTCACCCAGTCTCTGTCAGTATGCCACCTTCCCTCAAGAGGCTGCCTAGCCCAACACTGTTTGTCCCTGGTGAATAGAATAGTGTTCATCCTGCTGCCTCTTGGCATTTTCACCCATGGGCCTCATCTTGCTTGCTGAAAGGACACATGTCCTGGTATGACCCTGGATACCACCAACTCTGACAGTCCTCTTTCTCTTGTGCTATAGATGCAGGATCCTACAGCCAAAGCAATCACTCAAAGTTCCATGTTTATCATTTTTTATTTTGTTCCTTTTGGCCTTGGTTTCATACATTGGCTTTGAAAATATCCCAGGGTTAATTCAAGGGTTAATGAGTAACTAAGAGTGCTCTACTTTTGCAATACAGGGTATGTTATAAAGATGGAGAGATTTTGCTTTCTGAGAGATGCAAGTGGCTTCTTCAGCACATGCTGTAAGTACTTTTTTTCTCCTTGGGAACTTTGAACTTATTTATCAGTAAGCCAGAATTCCATAAAACCATGTGCTCCAAATTCCTGGCTCCAAAGGCCAAGGTCTAAGTGTGGTCATCTGATAACTGACCTTCTACCAGACTCTGTGACTTACAGCCAGAGGATTCTGGTAAAAAATTGGAGATTGGATGGAGTGATAGAAGCAGTGAGGTGAGGTGGGAGAAATAGGAAGCAGTGCAACCTGCTAGCAGCTGGTGAAGTAGCTCAGGTCATGAACTGTGGCAGTGGCAGCAGAAAGGAGAAGTTTTGAAAAGTATTTAGAAGGTAGTACTCACAGGGCAGCACCATGACTCATTAGATGTGGTGAAAGAGAATGAAGGAAGCCCCTGGGATTACTCCCAGGTTTCTGACCTGGGAATCTCAGTAGATAGCGATGTGGAACGAAGATGAAGCGTAAAGCTTGAGGGCTAGGGAGATGATGTCTTTGCTTTTGGAAACTTTGCCATTTCCAAATTGGAACTGACATACGTGTAGAACATTCTGGTGGATTTATCCAGTAAGAAGCTGGACAAATGGCTGGGAATGCAGAAAAGAAATCTGGACTACAATGTGCGGTTTTGTTTGGTGGCAACTGAGTTCTTGGGACAGCATGAGATCACTCAGGAAGAAAATGGAGGGCTGAGGAAGGAGTCCTGCTCTGACTCCCTGTGTTTCTTCCTTCTGATCAGTCATGGACATTACAGCTAATTTCCCTTTCTCCACAGCCACACACTCTTCCAGGCTCAGAGAATCCCTCATCATATTTTCTGGCTCCTGCTCTAATAATCAAAAAAATAACATGAGTGAGAGTAAGCATAATAGTGTTAAGATGTCCTGCAATTTAGAAATGACTATTTAGATGATACTGATAGATCTGAAATGCAAAAAAGTTATACTTTCATCTTCCTGTTGTTTTGCAATACTCCTGTGGCTTCCATGTTTTGCATGAATGCATGAATTTCAGCTCTTGAACGTGTACATTGTTCCATAAACCACCACCCTTCCATTCCAACTAAGCATATCTTATGAAAATTATCTCTATCTCTTACCCAAAGAAAAGTATAGGTACTTTCTAGTCTCATCTCTTACAGATTTTATCTTAAGAAAAATGCCAAATTAAAAAAAACTCAAAACTCAAATCTAAAACAAAAAATTCAGCAAGAGTGCTAGTTTTCTTTAAGGATTCCTCACTCTCCAAAAGGCTGCCTCTGGCTCAAATAAAATTCAATTTCCATAAATTTAATTTACTGAGTTTTCATATGCCAGTATTACATCTAAATGACAGTCCACGCCAGTATTTCTGTGGCCCCAGAAAGCCACCTCTCCTACTCCTTGCTCCTGTTAGATGTGTCATTCGTTTTTCAGAGGAGAGCAGCTTCCACACGGCCCCCGGTGAGTACACCCTTAAATATTTTCTATTGTTTGCTAATCACGATGGGGGGTTATTACATGTTCTGGCTCAGAGTTTTCATCCAGCTAAGATGCCCCAATGGTTCTCTCACTTCATGTCTTATAGATTACCTTCCTTCCAAAATGCCACTGTTCCTCTATGTGGCTCTCTTGCTGCTTGGGCTGCATTGTGCACCACCTAACAGCTCTGAAGGCAAAGTAACTACCTGCCATTCCCCCCAACAAAACGGCACTCTTTATACGATGTCATCCATCAATGCTGACTTTGCATTCAACCTGTACCGGAGGTTCACTGTGGAGACCCCAGACCGGAACATCTTCTTATCCCCTGTGAGCATTTCTGCAGCTTTGGCCATGCTTTCCCTTGGGGCCCGCTCCAGCACCCAAACTCAAATCCTGGAAAGCTTGGGGTTCAACCTCACAGACACTCCAGTGACAGAGATCGAACAGGGCTTCCAGCACCTGATCTGTTCACTGAATTTTCCAAAGGAAGAGCTAGAGTTACAGATGGGAAATGCTCTCTTCATTGGGAAGCAGCTGAAACCACTGGCAAAGTTCTTGAATGATGTCAATAGCCTCTATGAGACTGAAGTCTTTTCTACCGACTTCTCCAATGTTTCTATAGCCCAGCAGGAGATCAACAGTCATGTGGAGAAGCAAACCAAGGGGAAAGTTGTGGGCATCATCCAAGATCTCAAATCGGATACCATCATGGTCCTGGTTAACTATATCCACTTTAAAGGTACAGCTCTGAGATACGCTTTTCGAGTTCAGTGTTCCTGTATTTGGTGCAGCACTGGGTGGAGCTCATGGTCTCTTCTCACTGGCATTACTAGGTATCCCTCATACCAGTGACCTGCTCTACTGGACATAGCTCTGTGTAGTTTTGGATCTCCCAGGAAGGACTCAACTCTGCAAACGAGCCGAGGACATTTCTAGGGAGAGGGCACTTTCAGAGATGTGAGTGACAGTGGTATAAATATCCTGCTCACATCAGCTAGAAAATCATGGTTTTAAAAAGATTTGGTGAGGTAGGACAAGCTTGCAGTTGGCAGAGAAACAGATTTGGGCTTAAGCCCTACCGTGACTCTCACTGGCTGTACATTCTTGGGCATTTTACATAAATGTTTCTATCATGTACCATGCACCCACTATGTACCAAGCATCATGCTACCTGTATGGTTTACACACATTGTAATCCTCACAAGTGCCCAGGTTCACAAGGTTAATGAGTTTCAGAGCTGGTATTCCCACCCAAGTTTGTCTGATTCTATAGCTGGTGCTTGTAACAACAAGAAACATGTGACTCTTTTCTGAAGGTGCTGTGCCCAAATGATTTCTCCTGGTTCTACAGCACATGTCAGCCATGTTTGGTGGAGGAGTGAACAATTCTTGGCCACAGACCATACACTTGTAGATGGATAAAATGGCAGAACAGATCTGTGGTCTCATTTCACCCTGTGTTTTGGATGTGCTTATACCTTTTTGCAGAAGAGGAAATTGTGGCTCTGATGGGTCTAGTGTAACTATAGTGGTTTTGAACACAGACGGAACATTTGTTAAACATGGTGTCCAACAGCCCTGGGTGTGACTCTTGGCTTCTGCTACTGGCTAGCAGGGAGACCGTGTAAGGTCACTTTATCTCCCTGATCCTTAGTTACTCACTTGTCTAACTGGTTGACAGTAGGTCCCTACATTTGTGGTGGTCTTAATTACTAGACGAGATGACTGATGGAAAACCTTACATTAGCACTAATTCTGGCTAAAACAAACAACTCCTTCTCTCTCTATTTTAAGCCCAGTGGGCAAGTCCTTTTGATCCATCCAAGACAGAAGAGGGTTCCAGCTTCTTAGTGGACAAGACCACAATGGTTCAAGTGCCCATGATGCACCAGATGGAACAGTACTATCACCTGGTGGATGCAGAGCTGAACTGCACAGTGCTACAAATGGATTACAGCAAGAATGCTCTGGCACTCTTTGTCCTTCCCAAGGAGGGCCAGATGGAGTGGGTGGAAGGGGCCATGTCATCTAAAACACTGAAGAAGTGGAACCGCTTACTGAATAAGGGGTAAATATTTAGATGATATGACAAGGGGAGGGTGGGCAGAATGGTGTAGGTGAGACTGAGTTCCCAGAAACACAGAAGCAGAGTCACCCTGAACCACTTAGCATCTGCGTGATGACCACTAAGGTATAGCAAGAGCATACTCAGTGCCAGTCCCTTTGCTGGGCAGTATACATCATTTTGTTAAGCACACAACAAATCTGCAAATGAGATAGTATCATAGGCAATTTTCAAATAAGAAGTCAAGTCTGGAAAAATAAAATGAACTCTTCAAAGTTGGCCAACTAGTAAATTGATGCCTTCCCAAAAGTCAACTAGAACTTGGGGGATGGGTAGGATTTTGATATTAAGAGAGGAATGGGCAGTCACACAGGTCTGGGAGTGTTATATGGAAATCTATGAAATTCCTTAAGGGCTACCCATTGACATTCACGCCACTGGCTCCCCAACGTCAGAGATGTTTCTTTTTTATTATAAGTGAGTCACATGTCTCACCCCTGAGATGTTTCTTTTTTATTATAAGTGAGTCACATGTCTCTCCTTCCACTATTGCAGTTCAGCGTTGACTGAACCAGAGCTCTTTCCTGCCCGGATAACTTCTGAGGGTTTTGGTGCTATGACCTGCATAGCAATGGTTGTGAGTACAGGGGGAGAGCAGAATCCAATATAATAGAGTGGCAGAGAGAAGGAGGGAAACATGAGCTTGATGTGCTGATAGACATATGTTCTCTCCTCATTTCCCCACAGATGGATTGACTTGTTTGTTCCAAAGTTTTCCATTTCGGCCACATATGACCTTGGAGCCATCCTTCTGAAGATGGGCATCCAGGACGCTTTTGCTGATGATGCTGATTTTCCTGCACTCACAGGGGACAAAGGTCTTAAACTTTCCAAGGTAAGTTGGTTAATTAGATTCCTTAAACGTATGAGCTGGAAGAGCCATTGATAGTCAGTTAATTTAACTATCTTATTTTATCAGTGAGGATTCTGATGCCTAGAAAGGCTGACTGACTCATCCTAGGCCAGATTGACTCCAGGGTCATTCTCATTATCCCCAAACAAGTCACTGTAACTGTTACTTCCATCTCTGAGTTTCATGTCCTAAAATTATCCTGATAGAAGAACTTAATGATCAGAATTGACGCTGGTGAGATACGCTTCTGGAAGAAGTGACGGGGTGGGGGAAAGCTTAAGAAGGAACTTCTAGAGGCAGAAAGCCACAGAGAAAGAGGTGGTTTCCTGAGAGCTAGCTCTCGGATCACCGGAGATTCATTAACTATCCTTAGCCAAGTAGCCTTCACATTCAAGCAGCATCAGCACAATACAGTTAAAGAGGTAGCCCCATCCTTCCTTTTCCTTTCCTGCTTCCAAACAGGTCCAAAGACTTTCCCTGTTTCTTCAGGGAGTCATTAGTGTTTGTTATCTGCCCCCACAGGCCGCTCACAAGGCTCTGCTGCACATTGGTGAAAAGGGAACCGAAGCTGTAGCTGTCCCTGAAGTTAGATTCCTGGATCAGCCTGAGATAACTCCCCTTCATCCTATCATTCAATTTGACAGATCCTTCCTGTTGTTGATTTTGGAGAAAAACACCAGGAGCATTCTCTTCCTAGGGAAAGTTGTGGACCCAACGGAAGTGTAGTTGGAAAAGAGGCTATTGGCTAATTGCATGTGTTTATTGAAAAGGGAAATAAATAAATAGTATAGCCTAATGTGATCGATGTGGGCTTGGATGTGTTTTCCTTTGTGCAGGGGTAGAGATTGGACCCTAGCTGAACTGCATAGGGTGTGAAAGAATCACTCCTGTGACCAAATATTCAGATAGTCAGTGAGTGACTCATTAGTCAAAGCACAGGAAGGCCCCATATTCTTTTACTTTGTCAGAATAATTCTCACATTAGTTAGCTCCAAAGAATTTGGGCCAGCAAATATTCCTTCTCTGCCCTCTGGGGAGTAGTTGAAATGCAGGTCATGCCCTCATATCCCAGTATTCCAATAACAAGATCAATGAAATGTAAAACAACAAAGATATGGTGGTTTATATGTGAACTTATCAACACCCCTCCTTCCATCCTATCAGAACAGTTCTTTTGTCTCCTTGCCAGAACTGCCATTGGTGAGTTGTAAAAAGGTGCTTTGATTATGGTGCTGAGTCGCGGACTGAGCTACTGCTAGAGATGTGGCTTTGTGACCTAACAAGCATGAGACAAAAGAGCAAGAGAGGCAGAAATCAACTTCCCTATATATGCCCACCCTCCCTTCCTCCAAAAAAAAAAAAAGTTTCCTTATTGCTAATTTATAAGCCAGAAGTGGAGAATGAATATTCATTTGTATCACATCTCACAGCCCTTCCTTTTCTATATCCTAATCAGACTCCTTTCTAAGTGTTGCACCCCTTTCCCACTTGTTGCAGTACAAATCTGTCTTTTTGTCTCTACTCCCACTGAAGTTTGATGACTCGCTTTCCCCAGATCCTTCAACAACTTTCTCTTGCTTTTGCATGCCACCCCACCCCACCCACCAAACTAGATTTCATCTCTGGCAATATGTGTTCAAAGCCCCAGTATTAGAATTCAGTACGCATATACAGCACAGTGAGTGTTACTGGTGTATTATCTGAAATTTTAGCCCTAAGGTGAAATTTTTCAGTGACAAGGAAATAATATGTGCACAAGTACTTTTGCGGTATTGTGCTTCCAGATTGAAATAAATATGTATGTTTAGAAAGGTATGTAGTCCACAGATATTCTACTATTTTCTTATTAGACCTATTTGCATGGAGGCTTGCTTCCCTTGGTATAGTTTGCATTTTGGTTTTATAGATAAATAATTGAAAGCCCAGAGAGGGAAAGTGACTTGTGGTACCAAAAATTCATTGCTAACATGGAGTTTGGTTTCACTGAAGTTACATTAAAATTCTGGCTTTGCTACTTGGACTGTTTTACTATTTTTGACAAGGTGTTTTAACTCTATACCTCATCTGTAAAATGGGAACCCTTATAATATCCAGATCATCAGCATTTTGTAAACATTCCATGCTCCTTGTTAAATACTAGTCGTTATTCCTGTTGGTGAGCATCAGACAGTGGGCTGATGTCAGAGTACGAAAGAACAGTGTTATGGATCAGAGGGAATTTACCAACTCTATTTACCCGTCTCCACTGTGATAGAATTATAGCCACATGGCTTCCCTACTGTTCTCACAAGTACAGCTACCACTACTGTGGTTTGTGTACCACATTCATAAATGAATAAAATGTTAAATTTTAGTCGGAAGTCGGTAAAATTCAAGATGAAAGTTTTCATAAACAAATTTATAGATCCTCTGAAAAATCCTTAGACTTTCTTGAAAGTTCTGTGGACTGCAGATTAAAAACACTGCCTTGGCAGAAAAATTGGATGGAAAAGACCTTGATATCTAAATACCCACATGAAGAGAGCTACCCACTGACCTAAAATGCTTATCCCAAATAATCAGGTGAGCAGAAATAAATTTATATCTTCTTTAAAAAATGGATTTATTGCTGAGTCTACTTACTAAGCAGCCTGGCTGTGTTAGTCTGATCAGGCTGCCATAACAAAATACCACAAACTGGTTGGCTTAAACAAAAGACATTTATTTTCTCACAGTTCTGGAGGCTAGAAATCTATGATCAAAGTGCTGAAAAGTTCCGTTTCTGGTGAGATCTTTCTTTCTCGTTGAAGCTTTTGTGCTACATCCTCACATGGCCTTGCGTCCAATGTGTATGCACGTGGAGAGAGAGAGTGAGCTCTCGGGTATCTCCTCTTATAAAGATACTAGTCTTATCAGGTCAGGGTCCCACTCTGATGACCTAATTTAACCTTAATTATTTCCTTACTCCAAATGGAGTCACACTGAGGGTTAGCAATCTCAGCATTCAGTCCATACTACTAACCTTACTCCAAGTAATAGAGAAATTGGTAGCACTTGTGAGGATGTTGCAGGTTATATTCTCTAGAAAGCAGCCTCTGAAACAGAGTTTATTATATAGGATGTTTATTAGGGAGTGTCCCTGGGATTAATACCTTGAAATGTCTAAGCCTTCACACACACACACACACACACACACACACACACACACACACACACACACACACACACACACACAACTCAGTCGGTCACTGGGTATGGGCCAGATGTTTCTCTGAAACCGAGACTGTCCTTAAAGGGGCTAAAAGCTGAAGACTTTCTACAGACAGGACCCCTAGAATCTGGAACAAGAAGTCTTTCCTGGAAAAGCAATCTCTATGGTGCACTTCCATGCCCAATACAGCCACCCACAAAGTAAATAGAAAGCAATAAACAAAAGCAGTCAGAATGCTTTATCAGTTTTGGAAGAGGAGCCATGAGCTTCCAAGAAGCCAGTTGGGAAGCTGAAACTTGGTATCAGAACCCCAACATTTCTATCAGAAGGTGGGGGATCACAAATCCTCTTAATGATGCATTCATTCACTCATTCATTCAACAGACATTCATGGTAGGCCTGCCGTATGTCCGGATCTGTTCCAACAAAACGAAACAAGAATATTCATGGAGCTTACATTCCAAGTGTGGAGAGACAGACAGGAAACTAAATAAGTAAAATAAACTATGCCTTACATGGTGAAAAGTACTATGGAGAACAATAAAGCAGGAAAGAAGGCAAGTACAGCAATTCAGATATAATGGTAACTGCAGGCTGGAGAAGTAAGGGTTACTCTTTCTGTCTGATACACCACACTTCCCAGAAGTGGAGATAAAATGCCTCCACAAGGTCTAAGTTGATTTTTGCTCCCCCTATCACTTATTTATTTCATTGCAAATTATTAACTTTGCCAAGTATGATTTTGCAAGGGCTTGTCTCCATCTGCAGCCCTCTTCCCCCATCCTGTGAGACAACTATCTTATTTACTTTCCATCTCCCTTCTGCCCATCCAGTAGTCCTGCTTTTGCTGATTGTGGGCCCAGGACAAGAATAACTCCCCTGATGTTGCTCCTCCTATTCCCTGCCTCTTATCCACTTTCTTATTTTTTCAAGAAACTTGACTAATATCACAAGTGTGAGTTTTGAAGTCAGAGGAACCTGAGTTTAAACCTTGCTTCTACCCCTTACTGACTATGGGAACGTTGGAAAGTCCTTTAATTCCTGAATAACATGAAATGGCTCTAATGTTAGGGAAACAATCTGAAGTTGTTGTATAGATTGAGAGATTGGCACCCGAACACAAATCAGTGCAACTCTTCTCAGGCACGGTATCCAAGGGCTCAGATCAGCCAAGAATTAAAGTGTGAGTATACCACTGAACAGTGAAGCCCGACTGCTAATGTGCTCATGAAAAGAAGAGTGGAGAGTGGAAGAAGGAAGTCATAAAGTCTATACACGATCTCAAGACCAGCTGCAGAACTGAAGGCTTTGGTTTGTACAAATGGGTTCTTTCTCCAGGTCATAGGTTTATACCTATATATTTTAATTGATATGTATTGTCTTTGTTCCAAAACTGTACATAAACTGTTATTATGGTGGCTAAATTTAGTCTATAGGTTGAAGAATATTGAACTATAATCACAATGAATCTAGAAGAGGTATCAGCATTCCCCAGAGATCTTGGAATTGGAGTTCAGTGAAGTGACTGAGATGATCGTGGCAAGTGACAGAATTTGATTTGTGTTGTATATGAAACGATTGTATCTTTTTAGGCAGGGTCAATTTTTGAAGTGTGTGAGAAGAAAGCTTTGGGCAGCCATAGGCATGGATTCTAATAGATACATACTGTTTTGTAGCAATCCACCAACAACTTTCCCCTTCCTGATTTCTTTTTAAAAACTGCCCTTGCCTTTCATGTTAAGTCTACTTAAATAAAGGCAATGCTCTGCTCTAACCAAGAGGTAGGCACATTCTGACTGAAGTTAGGATAATCTAAAGCCGTGTGTCCAGATTTTGCATCTTAATTATAGGGACAAAAAGACTATTAAATGTCTGAGGTCTAGGCAAAAATCCTGTTGTACCCTAATCAGACCAATCATGCCACACCACCACTTTTGGTTATTCCTAACCCAACTTCTCAGTTTCTTATTGGCCCCTTGAGCCCTTAATATTACTATAACAAATTCACTTTTGCTTAAGTTGGACTGAGTTGTTTTCTATTTTTCCTAACTTTTAAAGAATTTAGGCAGAAAGACCATATATAATAAACCAATGATATACATGGGTACTAGCACCAGAGCATGGGTTTAAATTCTGATCCCACCACTTACTCAACTCTCTGGGCCTCACTATTTGTGGAAAGGAGATGATAAAAATGGCACCTCAATCCTGCAGTTATTGTATTGTAAGTGCCCAGTAAATGTTATCTTTTACTATTATGTAACTGATTACATTTTCCTAAATATTCCTACCCTTTTGTCCCTCACTACTGTGTTATAAGGAGGAATACCCTGTTGTATGGGCTCTTCCCACACATGGAGTTTTATTATGCAGATTGGAATAATAAGCAGAGCTGCAAAACTGAGAGACCTTAAAAAAGGTTAGCTCAATTCACATCAGAAAGGACCAGGAGCTACTCCTAGGCAAAGGTGAATATTTCAAATTAATTTTCAGTGATTTTTGGCTTTTGACCTGGAGTCTTTTGAATCTAACATTTCTATGTAACTGAGCAGAGATAACAAGTTTTGCTTTGTATTGATTAAAATTAGGTCTATGTGTGATGTGGAGGCATGTTCTTCCTCTGATCTTGTTACTGAGAGCTTGAGCTGAAGCATTCTGTTATATCACCTCTGCTCAATAACTTGTTTTCTAAGCTATGTTGGTGAATACCTTCTCTATCTATACTCATTTCCCTATTGTTTTCTGTAATCACCAACACACATATAGTTAAATTTCTTACCTGAATAGTCCCTATGGCTCATAACTCACTAGCCTGCCTGGGAGTTCTAAAGCATTTTGTCAGTAAAAGTAAAGCATTTGGCAGTTAAATAAAACTAGTGTTTACTTTGAAAACACTGAGGACCTTTAAACTCTCACCATTAAGCACTTTACCCCTTTTGCATCTGGCAACATCAAGTTTTGCTTCAGACAGGGTTCAAATGCCTCTCTGGTGCTAGAGCAGGATGACCTGAGAAAAATCTCTGCTTTTATTATAAGCGACTTTAACTATTAGAGGGACATCTTTTCCTGTTGCTTACCCTAATTTATGTTCCCAGAATTTACTAATTCTGAGGGAGCCTAGATTTATTCAGCCATGGATATTTCTCTTTCGAGGACTGCAACCCATTTACTCCTCAAAAATGCTGTATGTGTAGGGAGAGGATTTGAAAATCAACTACATTTTTCATATTCAGGCATACATGCAAAGCATTTAACATGAGTTGACCCTGAGTAATGGGGTTTAGAAATGTGGATGTTGCGTTTTTAATTTTTATTTCATACATTTCATTTTTAAAAATTAAGGAACATGTGACACTTTTACAGCTATACATTTTTTAAAGCTATAGATCCTTCCTTCTGAAGCCATTTTATTAGGGCATCTATGATAATAATAGTTAATATATTTAGGTATTTTTATCCAGATTAAATTCCATGGTCATTCATGACAATGATGTTCTTGCCTATGTCCTTGGCTCTTCTTACCCTTTTTTCATTTTGGTACACTTATAAGGGAAAGTGCAACTTTAATAAAGTCCAAACTTCTACCATGCCTGCACGTGAAAAGATGGGGAAAATAAAGCTAGCAATAATAAATTAATGACTGCACACTTGAAGTATACTTTTAAATCTGCCAAGTGTCTTATTACTTGTTTCGAATCCATTCAATCTTCCATCCACCCAGGTGACTCATTCTCTCTCCTCAAAACTCCAACGTCATTTTACCATCTCCCTCAGCCTCACTCTCAGTTGATAACTTTGTTTCCTATTTTGCGGAGAAATCAAAACAATTACAGGGGAATTTTCATGTACTCTTATCACTACTTCCATCCAATTAGCAGCATCTACACCCATATACTCTAACTTATTGCTTATTACAAAGATAATATTTCCTTAATCTTCTCTAAAATCAATCTTTTTTTTGCACCAGATCATATATTCTATTTATTACTTTTGATTAAGCTCTAGCTTTTCTTTCTTCTGACTCTCATAAAATCATCTTTTTTTGCTCTTCAGTGGATACAAATTTCCTTTATTTCTTCCATCATAAAAAAGAATATTACTTGATTTCATGTCCCTTTTAACTGACGCCACATTCTTACTTCCACGGCAAAACTTAAAAATTTATTAATACCTGATGTGTCCAGTTCCTCTCATCCCATTCTTTATCCACCACTTCATGAATGTGAATACACACTCACATTTATTTATAATTCGCTTGCAGTGGAATAATTATATTGATAGTGTACATTTTACTGAGTTTTCACAAAGGTACACACCCTTGAAATCCAACTTCAAGTGGAGATATAAAACATTTGCATCTATCCAGGAAGTTTCCTCATGTCCTTTTGTAATCAATCTTCACCTCAAACGGTTGTTTCCATTTCCACAGTGATAGATTAGTTTAAACTGTTCTTAAATTAAATATAAATATACTCAATAGACCATAGACAGTTTCTTTTAGGTCTAGCTTCTTTAGCTCTGTATTTTCAGGCCTGAAATTCCATGGGTGGCCTTAATGTTTTTGAGACTCACAGTGCCCCAAATTGTTAGTTGTAAGTTCTTCTGCTTTCACCATGTATGCTCCCCAACCAGCAGGTAAAATTCCACACCTGGATAGTCCCCCGTTAGCAGGACCAGCTGCAACCCTATGTGATCCTCAACCTAAGGGATTTTACTTCCCTGGCAGCCCATGAAACTATCCAAACAAGGTACAGTTTATTTTAAGGGTACTGTTTTTTACGTAATTGTATTTTAAATATTTTTCATGTAATGCCTATATAATTGTATAGTAATGATTTTGGATTCGAATAGATGTCTCTCTGCCTGTTTGAATACAAGTTTCTGTAATGGATGAGAATGTCTTATTTAGTTTGTACCACCAGGCCTCACATACATAGTAAATGCTCAATACATAATGATTTTTTTGAATAATTAAATTTGATACAAACATTGTGTTTAAATAGTAGGTTGCAGGGAGTGGTTATAGGTTATGAGGATGGAAAATAAAGTGCTGGCTCACCACCAAAATTTTTGAGGAGTGTGCTAGGAACTTTGAAACTAATTTAGTAACCTTATTAGGGTATCATCATATTATTTCAGCAGGGAGAGTGTGTAGGCCCGGACTCTCATGAAAGCACTGAATTTACTTCTTTATTCCCTAGAAATCATTCAGCATATGCCTGAGAAAAGCACCATTATTTTCCTAGTGGGAATGTACATTTTTAGTTTGCAATAGTGGAATGCAGTTGCATAGAAATATTCCTGTTGAAAATAAACTATGCATGGCTAATTTTTTAGTTTAATCAACTGTAGAGGCATTGTATGCATATATAAAAATACATATATATGTATATATATGAAAGCTCATTATATAGGGCTCTTTAGGTACTCTACTTTATCCTGACTGTGCTTCACTAAAAACCTTTAGAAACTCTAATGTTGCTGCCTCTCTCATTCCTGTTACTGGTAATTTCTGTCTTCTCTCTTTCATTTTTGATCAATTAATGGTAACTCAAAACACCAGCTTGTTTTCATTAACTTCTATTGTTTTTTGATTTTCTATTTCATTGCTTTCTATTCTGACTTTTTTTCTGCCTAATTTGGATTTAATTTTCTCTTCTTTTTTTCTGGTTTCTTAAAGTAGAATTTGAGGTCATTGATATGAGACTGCTTGTCTGCAAAGGGCCAGACAGTACATATTTTGGGCTTTGTGGGCTGTATGTTCTGTGTTGCAACTTCTCAACTCTGCCATTGTAGTGCAAACATGGTTAGACAATACATAAATGAATGGATGTGGTGCTATTCTACTAAAACTTTATTTATGGAAACAGATGGAAAGCTGCATTTGCCTGTGGGCTACAGTTTGCTGACTGGTAGTCTATGGGTTAGGTTGAGAAGATGATCATTTAGATTCTTCTTAAGTTAGAATTGAAGGTAGGCAAAACTTCAGCTTTAATTAGATTGGGTTCATCTGTGAAGAGCCCAACTTCCAGACTCTTGCACCATAGTTACTCCTTTGATTTTGTGAGTATTTGATTTGGGAGAGGTTTAGGTATAGTTTCCAATAATTTTTGCCTTTGGATTCAAGTTTGCACAGCCCAGAATTCAAGCACTGCAGGAATGTCCTTACTGCAATTTTCCCTTTCTTCTAGCAGCTCTTCCAGTAACATCATTTGGGAAAATATTCATGATGAGTTTGTGGAATGAATTATTGCGCCACACAATTTCTTATTGTTTCTGAGACTTGTATAGTTTGCAACATGTCCTGCCAGTCCACACTGTTGTCTAACACTTGGCACACTTCTCATGTCTTGGCAAAACCTCTCCATCTACGGAAGGCCTGATCTTTCATTATCGTATCCCTATCAGCCACACCTGCCCTCATCTATGGGAGATGTCATAGCTCTCTGCTTACCTAAGAAGGGCTCATTACTCTCTACACTTTGGTACATCTAGTCTTTCTGTGACTTCTATTGCTAGTTACAAAAGAGAACATAGCTTTCCCATTTTTTCTATTACCCTAACAAAAAATAAGTTCCATTCTCTCAGAAATCTAAAGTTTCTCTTTCATCACTTCACCAAAATTGCTATCATAAGTGTCACTAATGGCCTCTATGGTGCTAAATCCTATTAAATTCACAGTCTTCATATTGATTGACTTAGCAACAGCATTTTACACAATGGGTTTAACCTTCTGTTTGATAAACATATTTTCCTTCATTTCCAGGACGTCATTCTCATTCATACCTTTCCTCCAACCTCATTAGCAGCTCTTTCTCACTGCCCTTTCTAGTTTCTTCTGTTCTCCCTAACCTTTTAACATTGACATCTAAGATTCAGCCCTTATTCATTTTCTCTGTCTACACTCATTCCCTTAGTGATGTCCAGTCTTATGGCTTTAAATACCATCCATATGCTGAAGACACCAAAATTCATATCTTCTGTCCATCTTTCTCCCAAACACTATATTCAACTGCCTTCTTGATAGTTCTGTTTGAATGTCTTTTATACATCTCAACTCAGCTTACACCTTTTAGTCTTCTGATACTAGGTCCACCCAGAGACTTTCCCATCTTAGTTAATAGAAACTCTATTTTTTTTCAGTTGCACAGCACAAAACCATGAGGTTCACTACTGACCTCTTTCTTTTTTTCACAACCCATATCCAATCTACCAGCAAATATTGTGGCTCTAATTTCAAAAATATATCCCGAATTCAACCATTTCTCACCACCTACACTGCTACCATTCTGGTACAACCATTTTCTCTTCCTGGGTCACTGAATTAGCCTCCTAATTCCCCTCTTTCCATCTTTAACCATGTCCCTGCTACCACACATACAAACTATATTCAACATGGTTTCCAGACTGATCTTTCCACAACATAGATTAGGTTATGTAGCTATTCTGCTCAAAAACCCTCCAATAGATTCACATTTTCCTTAGAAAAAACACAGTCTTTATCCACAAACGCCTTCATGTTCTCTCCATTCTACCTGCTGTTCTCTAGCTGACTTCCTCTCCTAGTGCTAGCGTCCTTTAATCTCTCTATTCCATCCACAATGGCCTCCCTATTGTTCCTTAAATATGCCAAACACACTCTTCCTTTAGGATGTTTGCTCTGGCTCTTCCCTCTGCCTACAATGTTTTCCCCGAGATCCTTGCTTGACGAAGGCTTTCACTTCTTCAAATCTTTGCTCAAAAGCCAACTTCTCAATGAGACCTATCACTACAAAACTAACATTGCAAACTGCTTCTTTTTTGACTTAAAAAAAAACTTTGAAAGACAAATCCTGCACCATTCCACTTACATGATGTATCCAAAGTAGCCAAACTCTTAGAAAGAGAAAGTAGAATGCTGGTTACCAGATGCTGTAGTGAGAGGGAAAAGGGGGCTTGTTCAATGGATATAGAGTTTCAGTTTTGAAAGGTGAAAAAGTTGTAGAGATCTGCTGCACAACAATAGGCAAATAGCTAATGCTACTGTACTGTCATTCAAGATGGTAAATGTTATGTTTTTTAATCAAAATAAAAAGAGAAAAACAAAGTCAACTGAAAGTAAAAATAAAATAAAATCTAACAAATTAAAGAGAAAAAAAATCAATGTCAACTTTTGGTTTGAGCTGTGACATATAAAGAGCTTCGAAGCTATTATTCTCACACTTACAAAAAGAAGAAAGCTAGAGAAACTGAAAACTTTTCTTGTACTGTTCTCGGACTTATCAGAGACCTGAGTTAGGGCAAATGTCACCCTGAAATCTGTAGACAGAGGAGAATCCAGAGTCACAGCCAAGTTCTTCCTTCCTGGAGCAGAAGCCTAGTAGGAAGACACAAATGGTAATTTTGACTATGGAATAACGTGAGAGTGGGAAACTTCTGGGAGCAATAGTCTTAGGGGTGCCCTACACTTTTGATGGTTTTACCTTTCTCATGATCTGGTTATCATGGTGAAGAACCAAACACACACACACGCAAAGAAACAAAACCCTGAATTTTGACTCTGGCAGGGAGAGAGGAAAAGTAACCATTATCAAGATCTACTCTCCAGTCAGCCTTTGCCAGAGTTTTATCCCACTTGATGGAAGAGAACTTTCCCTAGTTTAGCTCCCTCCACATTTCCTATCTTGTAATGTGGAGAAAGCTGTAAATACTTGTAAAGGTCACAGTCCAGGAATTCAGACCCTACTAAAATATTGATATTTAATCACAAGATTATAAAGCTCTTCTGTTCTCCAGCACCTAACCACCACACCCGTTATAATAATAATGTATTATAGTTGAAGAAGCTGCACTAGACAGACTATACCTATAGGAGAGTTCTTAGGAAATCCCAAAGACAACAAAGGATATAAAAGCAAGGGAAGGGGAGGAACTTGAAGCTTCTGACATCTACAAATACTATAAATATTAAACATAGCTAAACTCCTAATCAGATTAACATAAAAACTCATCTTAAGGGCCTATCTCACTTGCTATTATCTGATACAGTGTGTCTGTCTTTCAATATGAAAAATTACAAATCATGCTAAAAAGCAAGAAAAGGCACAGTACAAAGAGACAGAGCACATCAGAAGCCTGGAAGGTGGGGGCAGCGGTAGGAAAGAACCAAGGAACCAGCACAATAAACAAAAAGTAGTTACAAATGTGATCGATAGTATTCTATATCAATAGTCACTATAAATGTTCATAGTATAAATGCACCAATTAAAATATATAAATGGTCAGAGTAGATAGAAAAATGGGATCTGAATAAATATTGCCTACAAGAAACCCACTTTAAATATAAAGACTCAGGTTAAAAGTTAAGGGATGAAGGAAGATACACACTAATGAAAAGAAAGCTGAGATAGCTGTTAATTTCAGACAAAAGCAGACACTTTTGATTTTTTAAAGAAAGCAGATTGCTTTATTAAAAACAGACTTCAGAACAAGGAAAATTATTAGGGATAAGAGGGTCATTACATATGATAAAAGGGTCAATTGTCCAAGAAGACATAATCCCCGATATATACCCATTTAACAACAAAGCATCAAAAGTATGTTGGGCAAAAAATGATAGAACTGAAAACAGACAAGTCCACTGTTATATTCAGAGGCTTGAAAACTATCGATCATTGATACATCAAGTGCGCAAAAAATCAGTAAGAATATAGTAGACTTGAACAGCACATACAACTTGATTAAACTGACATTAAATTAATACTCCCAACAACTGTAGAATACACATACTTCTCAAGCTCACATGGAGTATTCACTATGGTAGAACACATTCTGGGTCACAAAATACACCCTAACAAATTTAAAAACAGAAATCATACAAAGTGTGTTTTAATGATACAGTGAAATTAAACTAGTAATCAAGACCAGCAAGAAAACTGCGAAACCCTCAAATACTTGGAGACTATACAACACACTTCTAAGTAAAACAGGGGTTGAAAAAGAAGTCTCAAGGGAACTTTTAAAATATTCTGAGCTAAATTAAAAATGAAAGTGCAAATTATCAAAATTTTGGTATGCTGCAGAAGCAGTGCTTATGGAGAATTTATAGCATTAAACTCATATATTATAACAGAGCAAAGATATAATATCAGTAATCTAAGCTTCCACCTTAGGAACCAAAAAGAAGAGCAGCTTAAGCCTAAGCAAGCAGAAAAAAATAAATAATAGACATTGGAGCAGAAATAAAAAAAATTGGAAAGAGGAAGCAAATAGAAAACAATCAATGAAACCAAAAGCTGGTTCTTAGGAAAGAGGAATAAATTTGATAAATGTCTAGCAAAGACATTTTATCCATAAAAAAGAAAAAACCATAAAAAAGAAAAAAAAGAAAAAAGACACAAATAACCAATATGTGAAATGAAAGAGGTCATTACTACTAATCCCATGAACACTTAAAGATAATAAAAGAATACTAGGAACAACTCTATGCCTACAAATTTGAAAGCTTAGATGAAATGGGCCAATTCCCAGAAAAACACAAACTAAAAAGCTTGCACATGGAGAAACAGATCATCTTAATATGCCAATATCTATTGAAAAGACTGAAGCAATAATTAATGGCCTTCCAAAAAATAAATTACCAAGCCCAAATGGTTTCCCCTGGTGGATTCTACCAAACATTTAAGAGAGAAATGACACCAGTTTGCCACAATCTATCCCAGAAAAATAGAAGCAGAGGAATGTTTACTAAGTCATTCTATGATGCTAGTATTGCCCTAATACCAGAATGAGATAGAGACATTACAAGAAAGGAAAACTATAGACCAATATCTATCATGAACATAGATGCAAAAATCCTCAATATAATATTAAGAAATCCAAACCAACATTATATAAAAAGAATTATTGGCCACTGCCAATTGGGATTTATTACAGGTGTGCAAATTTGATTTAGCAATTAAACATTGATATACTCCACCACATCAATAGGCTAAAGAAGATAAATCATACGATTATATCAATTGATGAAGAAAAAGCTTTTGACAAAACCCAACTTCCATTCAAGATAAAAAATCTCAGCAAAATAGGAATAGAGAGGAATATCTTTAACTTCATAATGAACATCTACTAAAAACCTCTAGCTAACATTAGACTTAACAGTAAGAAACTGTACCCTTTTGCTCTAGTATTAGGAACAAGGTGATGATATCCTGTCCCACCACTCCTATTCAACATCATACTGGAAGCCCTGGCTGGTGGAATAAAGCAAGAAAATGAAGTGAGAAATTCATGCACTGGGAAGGAAGAAATAAAACATTCTTTTTTTTTAAATAATTATTTTTTATTGAAGGGTAGTTGACACACAGTATTACATTAGTTTCAGGTGTACAACACAGTGATTCAACATTTATATACATGATAATTCTAGGTACCAGCTATCACCATACCAAGTTGTTACAATATTTTGACTATATTCCTCATGCTATACATTACATCCTGGTTACTTATTTATTTTACAATTGGAAGTGTGTACTTTTTTTGTGTGTGTGTGAGGGCATCTCTCCTATTTATTGATCAAATGGTTGCTAACAACAATAAAATTCTGCATAGGGGACTCAATGCTCAATGTATAATCATTAATCAACCCCAAGCCTAATTTTCATCAGTCTCCAATCTTCTGAAGCATAACGAACAAGTTCTTACATGGAGAACAAATTCTTACATAGTGAATAAGTTACATGGTGAACAGTACAAGGGCAGTCATCACAGAAACTTTCGGTTTTGATCATGCATTATGAACTATAAACAGTCAGTTCAAATATGAATATTCGTTTGATTTTTATACTTGATTTATGTGTGGATACCACATTTCTCTCTTTATTATTATTATTTTTAATAAAATGCTGAAGTGGTAGGTAGATGCAAGATAAAGGTAGAAAACATAGTTTAATGTTGTAAGAGAGCAGATGTAGATGATCAGGTGTGTGCCTGTAGACTATGTGTTAATCCAAGCTAGACAAGGGCAATAAAACATCCACGGATGCAGCAGATTTCTCTCAGAACCGCGGGGGAGAGGTTCTAAGCCTCACCTCTGTTGATCCCCAATTTCTCACCTGATGGCCCCCCCTGCGACTGTGCCTGTCTTAGGTTGTTCCTCCCTTGAGGGATCTTACCCGTCTCTGGCTAACCAGTCATCTTCCGGGGCCATACAGGGAAATGTAAAGTTGGTAAGGGAGAGAGAAGCCTTATTGTTTGAAAAGGTTAGTTTTTTACTTCTTTGCAGATTTATGCCCTGTGGCTTCTATGCCCAGCATTTGTCTTGAGGTATCTTTACCACTTGGAAGAATTGTGATACACGGTAAATTCGATATGAGGCATGAATTCTATTTAGGGGTTGTAATTAGGAAGGAAGAAGAAAAGCTATAGAAGTAGCAGGCGGAAGAAAACATGGGAAGATTGATTATTTCTTTGACATATCTTCTTGTAGAGTAACTTCAGCATGTATAGGTTTTAAACTACTAATTAAATTGTGCACACACATTAACATAATAGGAGTACAGTTACATAACCAAAGCATACCTATAATTACCAGCCATCTCCAATGAAACCAAGAAAACCAGTTAGGCACCTTAGGCATTTGTGAAAATTTATCTATGATATGGTGGATATTGTCCAACTGAATGTGAACAGTCTGAGAGAAATCAGACAAATTAAAACAACCCATTCCTGGGGACTGTTCACATCCCATATGTTCTTTTAACAGTAGATAGTCTGTAGTTGTCAGATTTTGGAGCGCTACAATTTGCACTTCTTCTAATTCTTGGTTGAGTTCCCACAGTATAGATCCAGTCAAATTTGTTGTTTTACTGTATGCACAGGCCAGCTTAGATATCTCCTTCTTCATTCCCATGGCAAGTCCAGGAACCAGTGGGATGTGTGCATCTACACCTGTAGCAGCGCGTGGATCTTTGTTGGGGTTTTTTGATGATCATCTTCTGGCATGAGTCTTCCAGAGAGTGCTGATGTTGGAAGTTCTTTTTCATATCGTATCTTAGTTCATTTTCAGGGTAGCCAAATTAGGCTTTGATCCTCTGTATAAACACAAACAAACCCTTTGCCTACACTTTTATATGCCCTTTATACCATTGTGTAGAACTCATTGGAGGTCACCACACAGGAACTGCTTTTTTTTTTGTTATCATTAATCTACACTACATGATGAATATTATGTTTACTAGGCTCTCCCCTATACCAGGTTCCCCCTATAAACCCCTTTACAGTCACTGTCCATCAGCATAGCAAAGTGTTGTAGAATCACTACTTGTCTTCTCTGTGTTATACAGCCCTCCCCTTTCTCCCACCCCCCCCATGCATGCTAATCTTAATACCCCCTTCTTCTTCCCCCCCTTATCCCTCCCTACCCACCCATCCTCCCCAGTCCCTTTCCCTTTGGTACCTGTTAGTCCATTCTTGAGTTCTGTGATTCTGCTGCTGTTTTGTTCCTTCAGTTTTTCCTTTGTTCTTATACTCCACAGATGAGTGAAATCATTTGGTATTTCTCTTTCTCCGCTTGGCTTGTTTCACTGAGCATAATACCCTCCAGCTCCATCCATGTTGCTGCAAATGGTAGGATTTGCCCTTTTCTTATGGCTGAGTAGTATTCCATTGTTTATATGTACCACATCTTCTTTATCCATTCATCTATCAATGGACATTTAGGTTGCTTCCAATTCTTGGCTATTGTAAATAGTGCTGGAATAAACATAGGGGTGCATCTGTCTTTCTCAAACTTGATTGCTGCATTCTTAGGGTAAATTCCTAGGAGTGGAATTCCTGGGTCAAATGGTAAGTCTGTTTTGAGCATTTTGATGAACCTCCATACTGCTTTCCACAATGGTTCAACTAATTTACATTCCCACCAGCAGTGTAGGAGGGTTCCCCTTTCTCCACAGCCTCACCAACATTTGTTGTTGAAATAAAACATTCTTTTAAAAAATATTGTTTATATAGAAAATTCCATGGAATTCACAAAAAAATTTTCTGGAAATAATGTTAGTATAGAAAGGTCATAAACTTCAAGGTTAATATACAAAAAAATCAATTGCTTTCCTAAATACCTGCAATGAACAATTGGGCTCTGAAATTTCAAAATATCATTTATACTAGCACCAAATAAAATGAAATACTTAGGTATAAGTCTAAAAATATATGTGTAGGCTCTATGTGGAAAACTACAAAAAATATGTGTGAGTTCTATGTGGAAAACTACAAAACACTGATGAAAGAAACCAAAAAAAAAAAAAACAGAAAATCCAAATAAACAGAGAGACATTCTGTGTTCATCGATTAGAGGACTTGATATTACCCAAGGTGTCATTCATCTCATCATGATGTATAAATTTGATGAAATTCCCATCAAAATCTCAGCAAGTTGTAGATATCAACAAAGTGACTCAAAGTCTTTTATGGAAATTCAAAATACCTAGAAGAGCCAGCAAAGAGGAATAGGAACAAATTTGGAAGACACAAACTACCCAATTTCAAGATATGCTATAAAGCTACAGTAAACAAGACCATATGGTACTGGCAAAATGATGGATGCATAGTTCAGTTGTGGGATTGATGGGGTTAATACATAATTCAAGTAAGATAGAAATCAAATGTATAAGCACACATGACTTGATTGTTTTTCCCACACACTCTGTTGATGGGTAATCAGGGATTGAGTGATGAGAAACCAAAGCAGTTCTCATGGCTCGGAGCCACCTCCACACAGTTTTAGTATCCTTGAGAAGCATCGCGTCCTTGGGCTAGACTCAAGGCCGGATAATGATGTTTGAGTTCATTGTAAGCTCGTTTATTCAATAAATATGAGAAATGTCTTCTCGGCATTGCTTTTGAGCTGCTACGCCTTGAGCCCCCTGGCTGGTCCTTTCAGGTCTCCTGAAACGCATTGCGTCTCCTCCCTTGTCTGTGGCTTAGAGGCAGGGAGGGGACCGACCTCAGTGGAAGGGAATAGAGAGACCAAAAATAGACCCACGCAAACATAATCAACTGACCTTTGACAAAAAGCAAAGATAATTCTATGGAGCAAGGACAGTCTTTCAACAAATGTTGCTGGAACAACTGGAGGTCTACATGCAAAAATATGAAGTTACACACCAAACTTGCACCTTTCACAAGACTGGACTCAGTGGATCATAGATCTACATCTAAATTTCAAAACTAGACTTCTGAAAGAAATTATTGGAAAAATCTAGGAGACCTTGAGTTTGGTGCTGAGTTGTTGTTAGAACTGACAACAAAATCCATGTAAAAATAAATTGATGACCTGGACTTTAATAATTTAAAAACTTCTGCTCTGCAAAAGGCACCATTAAGAGAATGAAAACACAAGCCACAGACTGGGAAAAATATTTGCACCATCATATCTGATAAAGGACTTAAATCCAAATATACAAAAAATGCTGAAAACACAAAATAAGGAAAGAAGCAACACAACTGAAAATGGGCAAAGATGTAAACAGATACCTTACCAAAGAAAATACACAGATGGCAAATAAGCATATGAAAAGATGTTCAACATCATATGGCATCAGGGAATTGAAAATTAAGGCAATGTCAATACAAACCTATTAGAATGGCTACAACACTGACATCATCAAATGCTGACAAGGTGGTAGATAAGTACTCTCATCATTTATGGTATGCATACAAAATGGTACAGCCACTTTTCAAGGCATTTTGGCAATTTCCTACAAAGGTAAACAGTCTTATGATAGGACATAGCAATTGATCTTCATTGTATTTACTTAACTGATTTGAAAACTTATGTCCACACAAAAACTTACATGTAAGTATTTATAGCCACTGTATTCAGAATTGCCCCAAACCAGAATCAACTAAGATGTCTTTACATAGGTGAATGAATAAACTGTGGTACAACCATACAGTGGAATATAATTGAGTGATAAAAAAAGATGATGAAGCCATGAAAAGACATGATTGAATTTTAAATGCATATCACTAGGTAAAAGAAGCCAGTCTAACAAGGCCACATAGTATTTGATCTCCAGTTATATGACATTCTGGAAAAGGCAAAACTATAGAAACAGTAAAAATATCAGTAATTATCAGGAGTTAAGGAGGAAGGGGAATTGAATAGATACAGTATAGATTTTTCAGGTAGTGAAACTATCCTGTATGATACTGTGATATTAGATATATAACATTCTCCATTTTTCAAAATCCATAGAAATTTACAGCACAAAAACTGAATCTTACAGTACACAAATTTAAAAATCATTTAGAAAGTTGGAGGACCCCATGAAGGAATGCAGACCATGAAAAGAGAACCTAACTGTATTACAAATATATGAAACAACTTTGCTTTAGAGTGTTGGGTGGGAAAGGGGCTGACCTAAGTAATTCTGGAAAAGACTGGAGTTTGTATGATAACAGGTGAAGTGAAATTCATATTAGCATTATACTGTAGGTGATAAAGTTTTTCACCATGGGGGTATGGCTTAACAATTCTGAAACCACTATGCATGTACATTGGAATTGAACAAATAAGTAAATGGGTGGAGGATGGAGGTGAGGAACTAAGTTTCTCATTGTTGGACAAGAAGTTAGAGATCAACAAGGAGAGGAGGCTAGAATGACCCATGTGTTAAAAGACTAGAACTGGACACATCATCATACACTCATGGTTAGCTCAATATTGATACAGATGTTACATACAGAAACTTTTATAGATATGTGTACATACACTGGTTAGTGTACACACACGTTTCCTTGCTTTGTCAGCTGAGAGGGCCTAGAAGCCATAACACTTCAGTAGCAATAAGTGCACTTAGTGCCCAAATCCTGGTTTCTATTACTAGTCTCTAAAAGAGGATCCAGAGCTTCTTGGAGCAATGGATGATTATAGAAATGGGATGGAAAATATACAAGTTGAGCCTCGAGCCTCTTGTAATGCCAGAAAGTAAAGAACTGCTCAAAATAAGCACAATGTTGGGAGTATGTTAATAATACATAGAAGCCAGATGAAACATCTTTCAATGACCAATGCTGGAAAAATTTGAGCAACAGAGTAAGTAAAGTAGTATTTAATTATAACTCAAAGCATAAAATTAATATCCATGAGTTCATACTGATATAAATAAATGATTTAATAAGTAAATACATAGGGGGAGAATAGACAGATAGCCTATGCAGTAGAATTCCAAATAATCTATGTAGATGCTCTGCCCTCAAGAAAGTGGAGCATAAATCTCTGTCCTTAAATGCAGGCTGCACATAGTGACTCCCTTCCAGAGAGTATTGGACGGAAAGAGGAAGAGAAGGGTAAGTTTACAATGGAGAAATCTGATGCAAGTTCCTTTATCCAGGTGTTCAAGGTCAACGTCAACAGTGATGTAAGGTTGATTGTATGATCCTTGATATATGATAAAAATGGTGCTTAAACTCTGTTGTGTTCCTCACAAAGTTCATAACCTTAGTCTAATCATGGCATAAGAAAAATATCAATTGAGAGACAATCTAAATAAATAAATACCTGACCAGTACTCCTGAAAACTATGTCATCAAAAACAAGGAAATCTGAGACACTGTCACAGCTAAGAGGAGCCAAAGAGACATGGTGAATAAACATAATGTGATATCCTGGGTGGGACTCTGGAACAGAAAAAAGACATTAGGAAAAAACTGAGGAAATCTGAATAAATTATGAGTTTGCTAATAATGTTTCAACATTGTTTCAGTAATTGCAATAAATGTACCATACTAGTGTTAGATATTAATAATGGGAGAAATTGGGTGTGCGTGTATGGAAACTATACTATCTTATTCATTTATCAATCCATTTATACTATCTTATCTCTGTAAATCTAAATTATTATAAAAATAAAGTTTATTTTTAAAAATGAACTTTATTGAGGTATGACTTAATTGGATCAATTTAAAAGATATGAATAGACTTAAAATAGGGATTTTTTAAGGTCATTGTAGATTCATATGCAGTTGTAATAATACAGAGAAAATCCATGCCCCCTCTACCCAGATTCCCATAGGGATAATATCTTGCAAAATTATAACACAACATCACAACCAGAATATTAACACTGATATAGCTAAGGTACAGAATAGCTCTATCACCACAAAGATACCTAGGTGAGGGGAGGTAAAGGATGGAGAAGAATGTGGCTACAAAAGGGCAATGGGAATGATCTTGTGTTGATGGAACTGTTTTGTATCTTGACTGCGCCAATGTAAGTATTCCGGTTGGGATATTGCAAGATATCACAAGGTATTACCACTGGAGATAACATGGTAAAATGTACACAGGATCTCCCTATATTATTTCCTGCTGGTATTTTCAATCCACCTTAATCCTATTCTGTGTCTTCTTTCTTCCCATAGAATTTATCATAATCTAACATTCTATATAATTCATATATTTATTATATTTATTTTTTACTTTTGTGCCTAACAGAGTATAATTTTCATGAAAGCCTGAATATTTTTACATTTTGTTCCTGATATTTTCCAAGTGCCCATAACCAAGCCAGGCTATATTACGAGTTCAAAAATATTTGTTTAGTAAAGTGAAGATTATAAACATATCACTGTGTTTCCTGATGGTATGCCCAGTCCTGAAGGGTGTTTCCCTCCAAGAGCTCAAGTCTGAACTGCACGGTGTCTCATATTCCTCTTGTCCTGTTGGCAATGAGTTAGCTCTTCTAATACTGACACAGCTCACCATAGGTCTACCTACAGGCTGCTGTTCCTAGGGTCCCTCCTTTCATGAGTATATTCTTGTGGATTCCTAAGAGTGGTTTCTTAGATGGTCTGCATCTTGAACTAAACCTCTGCTTTTAGTCAGCATTAGCTGCCAAGCACTCTGCCTCTCAAACTTTGTTTGCTACCTATTTGAGAAGAAAATATGGGCGTCTTTAAACCTTGACTCCCAAAGTTTTCAATAAGCCTCAAAGTAATGCACACTTTCTGCTTTCTCAGAATTTATAGCTTCCTCTTTAAGACAACCAAAGAAGCTGTATGCTTGTCCAACTCATGCTCTGGGATCAACTTCCTCGAGTTATAGGGCTACAGATATATCATGTGTTGGAGCTAGGGTACCCTGCCATTGGGATTCTATCTTCTAATATACGAACCCTGCGACAGCTGTACTCTTACTCAGCATCCTACTGTACAAAAAAAAGATGCCTTTTCTTCACTGCTTCCAATTCTTTTCGTAATATTTTGTCTTGAATCAACTCCAATCGGATTTTTATCACTGTAATTCCATTGAAAACATTCTAGTCAATATTGCTTAGGACCTCTTAAGTTACTAAATCCAAGGCTAATTCCCAGTTTTTGTCTTACTTGACCTATTTGTATTTGACATAATTGTGCACTACACCCTCCTGGAAATAATTTTTTGTCTTGACTATTGGGACACTACACATTCACCAGCATCTAGAAGAGAGCATCGCAAATATTAGGCATTCAAGAAAAGTTGGTGAATTTCAAATCATGCTCTGCCTAGACTGCTTTCAAGGTTGTTTTTACCTAGACATGTGTCACACCCTGAATTCATCCATTCTCACCATTGTTATCTTGCTGCCGCTGCACAGACTTGGGTGATTGCTATTGCTGACTGACCCTCTTCACCTAGTTGCTGCTCCTGCCATTTGGGGAAACTTCTCCAATGCTCACTTCATGGATGTCCTGGCTGTTCACATGCCACTGGTCATTTATTTATGGAACGTCAGCACTCCAGAGAACAACTCAAGAGTTTGCCTGAGTCATTATCTGCAACGTGATAGTATACTTTCAACATAATTATTTGTTATAATCACTTCTTGGGCTTAAGATTCTTGGAACCATAAGGAAATCCCTTTTTAGCATATCTTTGTGTTGATTTAGAAAAGCTTATTGTCAATATGCAAGGAACTCTTGTGCTATATAATTTAGTTCTATGCTCACAGCTATTTCTTCTCCAAGGACACAAAGGTGCTTCTTGGGTGCGGGGTCAAGGTGGGTTCAGTCGTCTTGGACTGACTATGCCTTAATGTTGTTAGAATGCCATAAACTGTACCAATATTTATTGTTCTTTAACTTCAATCTCTATTGCACGGTTGACTCATACTGTTAGACTCTACATTCTTCCATGTTGAATTCACTTGCAGTCCCTGCAGTCTCTTCTCTCATGCCTTCCTCATTCAGTTTTTCAGATGTGCATCTATGCAGAGCATGTAAACCTTTAGTGTACAATGTAAAATTCTTTGCTAGGAGGTGAATTGCATCTAATAAGGGCCTTTGTGAAGGAAGACATTGCTGAGGTCTAGTCGACACAGACTCAGTCTTCTCCATGTATCTGTCAGATATGTCTAAGAAGATATCTATATGACAAAGTGAAAGAAGGTCTGATTTCATGGAGTAAGGGTGTTTTTATCTCAGGAAGTTTGTGTCCCGCAGTATCAAAGAAAAATGAACCTTTGAGTATCTCCTCGGCTGTATTTTGGGAAACATCATTGGGAAAAAGGCACCATAGGCTTGAATCTGGAGCCTCTCTGGGAAAGCAGTGTTCTGGCACAATCAGTAGGGTCTGAGGCCTGCCTGCATTCCTGGCCTTTAGTTCTCCATTTGAAAAACACTTTATCCTTATGATAGTTGGGATTAGGATCTGCTGCCAGGGACTAAGAAAGTCAAAATGGCAGTTTTGAATACTTGAGAAATACTTGAGAAATGTATTTCTCTCATGTAAAAGTCTGGAGTTTCACACTTCAGAGGTGATACGGCAGCTCTCATCAATGAAATCCTTGAGAACTTAAGCTCCTCTAGCTCACTCTCCACCTTGCTGATCGTGGCTCTCATCCTTAGGTCTGAAGCATCAACTGCATTCCAGGCAGCAGGACAGAGGAAAGGATGAAGAAAAAGCCACAAAGTACAAACTTCAGCACTTTTATAAAGAAGGTTGTTGGAAGTGATCACATGACAATTCTACTTTCACCTCACTGGCTAGAACTTAATCGCATATCATAAGTGGGGAGGCTCAGAAATTTCTTCTTTATTACGGGAAGCTACATTTCCAGCTAAAAATACTGATACTTGGCTGGCTGATTGAATCTAAGAGCCATACCAAGCTTGAAAAGACTGGGTATTAGGATCTGTCTGCCACAAATCTTCTCAGTTAGGCTCCCTTTCGGTTACAAATATGTGTAGCACACTTAGTATTTATAGGTGTGTGTGTGTGTGTGTGTGTGTGTGTGTGTGTGTGTATTGTAGTGGTAGTCTTTATAGGAAAGGTGGCACGAAATGTGACAGTGGTTAAAAATATGGACTTGGTTCTGATTAATTTTGCTGTGAATCTAAAGTTACTCTAAAAAATAAAGCATATTAAAAAAAACAAGAACGAGTCAGCAGACCTCATATAAACACTGATTTTTCCACGTGCAAGCTCTGTCTATACCTTGTACAAGTTATTTCACCTCCCTGAACCTCAGTTTACCATTTGTGAAGCAGAAATAACACCAACTCTTCAGATTACTGCAATTTTAATCAATTATATATATATATATAAATTGTTTAAGCATGGTATTCAATACAAAGTTCAATAAATTGAAGCTTGTATTATTTTGTTATTTATATATACATATAATTATTCATACAAAAACTTACCCATATATCTGCATGGGAGCTGTTAAAACAAGAGTTTCAAAATTGTTGTGGTATTGTATATCAATTTTCAAAGAGATGGTGTGGGTTTCTGGAATGGCCCTAAAGTCAGGAGAGCTGACAACCTTGGGAAATTCACTTACTATTTTCCCTCCCTCCCTCCCTCCCTTCCTTCTCTCTGTCTCTCCCACTCTCTCTGTCTTTGTATTGTGGTATTAAGGATCATGAAAGATAATAGGAATGCAGGTATAGAGTACCTCCTTAGCATCCTTGGCCTCTATACATTACATGTTAGTAGCATCCACCTCACTCATTTGTGAAAATGAAAATGGTCTCTAAATATTGCCAAATGTCACCTAGGGGGTAAAATTGCCCCCAGTTGAGAACCACTACTCTAGGCAATAAGGTATTTTTAAAAAATGAATGATAGAGTTATCAATTTATAATGTGAACCACTTACAAAAATCATACTAAATATGACATAAACTTAAGGCATTTTTCCTTTCTAGTCTCCTGGTGTGTAAAGTTATGTCTTCCAGTAATCACAGATGTATAGTGGAATGCCAAATGAAATGCCGGAAGTTGGAATTGTCTTTTTCTTTCTTTCTTTTTTACTTTTTATTCCCATGACTATTTTATAACTGAACGTTTGCACCTTTTTATCCTCTTCACCTATTTCACCCACCCCTCAGTCCCCCTCTCCTATGGCAGCCACTAGTTTGTTCTCTGTGTTTATGTGTCTATTTCTTTTTCTTTGTTCATTTGTTTTATTTTTTAGATTCAAAATATAAGTGAAATCATATGGTATTTCTTTCTCTGTCTTTTTTCACTTAGCATAATACCCTCTAGGTCCATCTGTGTTATTGCAAATAGCAACATTTCATTCTTTCTTATGAATGAGTGATATTCCATTGTGTATATATACCACATCTTCTTTATCCATTCATCTATTGATGAACACAGGTTGCTTCCATATCTTGGCTATTTTAAATAAATCTGAAATAAACATAAGAGTGCATATGTCTTTTCAAGTTAGTGATATTTGTTTTTTGGGTAAAATCCCAAATGTAGAATTCCTGGGTTCAGGATGCTGGAATTATAAATAAAAAAGGCAACATTCTGTAATACTGAAATTGTTATATGTTCTGCAAAATTCCAATTGTTTTAAATAATCTTGTATGAACTGAAATAATGAAACTGAATGTCATTTATGTGTCCCATCCCTAGGCCTTCTTTTTTAAAAAAATTACTTAAGTATAGTCAACATATAATATATTAGTTTCAGGTGTACAACATAGCAATTCGACACTTATACACATCACAAAATGCTCACCACTAGTGTAGTTGCCATCTGTCGCCATACAAGTTATTACAAACTTTCAGTTATAAAATAAATAAGTCATGGGGATGAAAAGTATAGCATAGGGAATATAGCCCCTAGGCCTTGTAAGTGACCCCATCTCGCCTTTCAACATCTTAGCTTCTGAATACTCATTTTAAGCAAGGGAGGAAATTTTGGGAGGAAGATACTCCTGAATTTTTGTCATTATTCTTGGGGAACTCCCAAGAACATCATCATATCTATTTTCATAAAATAATTGAATTTATGCCTTACGTTTCTCATACTTGAGCCTATAGCCCCACTTAGTGGCTAGTATGGTTCATAGGAAAAGCAAATTTAAGAGCAGTTTTCCTAAATCTAGTAGGAAAACAGATGCTATTTCTATTTTCTGATTTTGTTAAAACGCTTTCTTCATCAAGTACAGCAGAACTATAATCCAAATACCAAACAGTTGTAGTTTCATCTCAGGGAAAAATCATATTCCCCCTTGATAGATATTACTTACATTAGAGGCCTAAGCTCAAGTGTTTAGGTGAGGGGATTGTTGTCTTTCTCATGCTAAGCAGCAATTAGACCAAAGTAGAGGAGTCAAGGGCAAAGAATAGCTAGTAATAGGATACAGAAGCTTTGCAGTGAGGAGGGTGATGGTGACACCAAGACACGCCACGCAGAGTTTATAAAAATATATTTTGAGGGGAGAGGGCTTTATTATTTTATAATTAAAGTAATACATGCACATTAGAAACAATTCGGAAAATTGTGAAGAATAAGGCGTACCTCTATGTAGATACTTACTTTTCATATTTTGGAGTGTGTGAGGGGGTGTGTGTGTGTGTGTGTACGTGCAAGCTCCACAGCTCCATGTTTTTCTGTCCGAGATCAATAGATAAAATTACACTGAAATTCATTTTAATTACAATTAAGGAACACAATATTCATTATTTATTTGATGATTTTTTTATAGTTGAAAAATAATAAGTGAGGATAACCAAACATTCTAAGAGAACACAGGGATAAAAAATGAAAAATAGATATTTCACCCACTCAAACACCATTTTTTTCCTCAGATGCAATATTTGTTAGTGTTATTTTGTAATACAATAGACAATATAAATACTATAATTTTTAAATTATACTATATACATATTTGCCCCTTGCATTGCCCCTTTAATGAATCTGAGAGATTTTTACATACGGCCCGCATAGATATGTTCTGTTTTTGTTAATGGCGTATTTTCTGCTGTATGGAGTTACCATACTTTATCGACTGGAGATTCAGTGGTTTTCTCCCTAGAACAGTGCTTTATTATAACCAATTTTGAAACAAACATCTATGTACAGATACTTATGTGCATGTGTGAGTACATCTCTAGTTTATATTTCTAGAAGTAAAATTGCTGGATCAAAGGGAATGTGTGCGCTGAAAGCTACTGTCAAATTGCCTTGCAAAGAGATTGCAACAATAGTGCATACAAGTGGCATAGTATCAAAATCTTTAAACTTTGCTATCTTACAGATAAAAAATGATATTTTGGTTTTCTTTGGGTAAATTCCCAGTAGAAGAATTGTTGGGTCCTATGGTAAGTGTATTTTTAGCTCTTTGATGTAGTGATGGGGTAAGGACACTTACTGCGGTGAGCATTTAGCAATGTATAGAATTATCAAACCACTATGTTGTACACCTGAAACCAATAAAACATCGTCCATCAACTACATTCGAATATAAATAAATAAATAAATATGATTAGCTCAACCAAAAAAGGTGGATTATGGGAATTGGAGGAGCTGATGCATTTAATTGCAAAATTAAGTAAGTTCAACATTAAAAAGTGGTATCTTTGTTCTCATTTCTATTTCTTTCATTGTAAGTGGGTCAAACATATTTTTAATAAGTTTTAAGTTATTCATATTTCTTTTGATGATCATATTATTCATGTCTTTAGCCTATTTTTAACCTATTGGGTTTGTCTTAGTTTGGCTTCTTCTGAAAGTAGAACTTGATACAAGGACTTGGGTTCAGATAGTTTATTTGAGAGATAATCTCAGAAAGCAGGAGTCGGAGAGCTGGTAGAGTGGGACAGAAAGGGAAAAGTGTGGGATTAATGGGCTTAATATATAAATCAAGTAATATAGAAATCAAATGTATGAAGATATGTGACTTGATTGTCTCTCCTACGACCTCTGATGTTTGGTCAAGGACAGAGTGATCAAAGCCATAAAAAGTTCTTACAGCTCATGACCGCCCTCACATGGTTTTGGTGTCCTTGAGGAGTGTCCCACCCTTGGGCTGGACTCAAGGATAGATAATGATCATGTGCTGAACCCCCTACTCAGATTTCTTCAGATGTTCATTTACTCAATAAATATGAGGAGTGCCTTCTTGGCATCACTCTTGAGCTGTTACGCCTTGAGTTCCCTGGCAGGTCCGTTCATGTCTTTGATATCTCATCACTTCACCTCCTTAATCTGAGGGTCGGAGACAGGGAGGAGGCCGACAGAAAAGAAGGCAATAAAAGGATGCATGATGCATTGGTTAGGTCACTTAACGTCTTAGGGACAAGGTGGAGCAGACTCACTTCTCCCTGACTCTTCCCATGAGGTACAACTATAAACTCTGAATTTGCAATGCACGTGGCAATCAAGGGCGAACTCTGAAAGTTCACCCTTTCAGAGTGGTTTGGGACTCCCAGGACTAGAGAAACAATGCAGGGGTAAGGTTTGTGGTTTTTTTTTAAAGTTTTTCTAACCCCCAAGTGAGTAACAAGGTAGCCCAGATAGGCTCATTTTTCCCCCGGATCTAATGAGAGCTCCTATGACAATACCAGACAAGCCCAACCCCCACCAGAAAAAGAGATTTATTGGGAGCCTCATGAGGAATAAGTAGTCAAGGGAGGCACTCTCCTTCCCCACTGGACTGGACACCCCAATCCCACACAGGTAGATACTGGGGCAACTTTGGTAACACCTGCAAGAGGGGCTCCATCACAGCAGTCAGCTCATCCTAGAAATCTTTGTCTCCATTGGCATAAGACTCCCCTTCCCCACCCGGAGATACTAGGGCATTAGTAGAGGAATTCCTACAACAATAAGTGCCAAGCCAGAGAAGTACTCACCATCATCCACAGACAGAGGAAAACATGCCAGAACAAACCACTGCCAGAGAAGCCTCTTTGGCTCAATAGCCTGAGACTCCCCTTCCCCACTTAGAAACACCAGGCACCCAGGCCTAGGGAAACATCTTCTGCCACACTGGCAATTACCTGTGGGAGCTTCAGCAGCACCAAATAAACCAGGCAGACAAAATGATACTGCAAAGCCTCTGAAAATAATAAAGTGTCTTTGTAACCACAGACCACAAAAGTAGACAAGGACCTGGGTGCTAAAGCTAGGCAGGGTGCCTGCCTGCTCAGATAAAAAAATGTAAATGGGAGTATTTAACATAATCAATAAAATATGGAGGAAACAACATAAATCTGTCTTACCAACAACTCGGGAAATTAAAACTTGAATAAGAAAAGATAATCAAAAGATAGTAAGTCAAATGTTGGAATCATCTGGACAATAGCACCACAGTAGCAAAACACATCTTTTGTATTTGTCTCCCTCTGCATAACTTTGGCATCCACCTGTGAGCAAAGTTGCCTCTGTGGGTGTGGTGGGATTCAACACCACACGCCAAGGGACCTGGGAGGATTCTCATCCACTTGTGCATTAATAGGCAAACAGACCTTCACACGGGTTGCAGTGAGCCGGCTCCAGTCCCTCTTGGCTGTGGTCTGGGAGCACACGGAGAACACTGACTTGGGAAGACAGCTATGTGTGAGAGCCTTTGTGGAAGTTTAGATTTCCAGAGGAGAAATTCCCTCACTCCCTTGGAGCAAAACAAAAAGAAAAACAAAGACAAAACATTAACACTGAGTTTGGACACAGTGAAACACGTAAGAGAAAAAGCTTGACTTTTCTAGTATCACTCTTACCTCAAGACAGCACAGCTTAGGGTTAAATGAATCTGACCATGATTTCTCTCACGGGAGAAAGGGAGAATGGGTGGGTGAACACCTGGTTTCCCCAGCTGTGTGGAACACTGCCAGAGACTCATTTCTCTCTCAGGGCATCGAGAGTATTAACTTGGGAGCTCTGTCACTGGGGCGGGGGTGGGTAGGAGCAGACCTGGGGAGCAGCGTATGAGTGATTCCTCGAGCGAATTAAAGGGATACAACTCCTGCTGACTGCATTCTGGACTTCATCAGTCCACGCACTTCAGGGAAAATCTCACCTGCCGATCTCCCGGACCGGCCCACAGGCATTCATTCCCAGGGCACTGCATACTCAATCCAAACCTTCCCCAACTCTGCGGCTGGCTCCCTGTCAGTGGCAATGAGAGCAAGATTTGGAAGACTAGGGAACATGAACAGAAAGCAAGCCAGGGTCTGCAGGCAAGGGAGAAAGTATAAAATTGAGCTGTACTGCCACCTTCAAGTAAACAAGAGAGGCTATCAGCAGTTGGCCTGCTGAGTTGTATGAAGAACCCATGAGAAAAAGTTGTCTCAGTGCCAAAACATTGTTGATACGTTAATAAAAAAAAGACTGGGTAGAACTGCCATTGTATTAAACAATGTAAAGGTCATTGATGAGTTTGACAAGAGCTCATTTCTCCCCTGAGAAGAGCTCTTTAGCTCTTTCCATGGAATGGTAGGGATGAAAGTCTGATTAGAATTCATATAAAACTGAGTTGGGAAAGAACTATAGAAAATCTATTTGATACATGGGTGGACAAGATGATCAGAAACATTGTTTTTATTTTCTCAGTCAAGTAGGAATGCAGGTCATTAGGTGAGGATGAAAATAAAGGAAGAACTTTTAGAGGATTAAAGACAGAAGACAAAATATGAATTTTTCATCTTCTTAGGTGTGAGTAGGAAGAGTGAGCAGACTAAGAAAATGTATAAGTTACTGGGTGGCACTGGCAGCCTACTGGTGGTTTTCAGTTATGAATTAGTAATGAGACCAGTGAAGCACAGTTGTGTATTTTCAGTAGCCACAATTAGCTGCCCTGACATGTGTGTGGAGAAGATGAAGAGTTCAATTCAAGGAAATTGGTGATTTTGCCAAGTGAAAGAAAGGAAATGGAGTTAAGGGTCCATGCAAAGGATTGATTATGTTGACACACCATAAAATCTTAGCTGAGTAAGTAAGGGACTGAGAAAGTTTCTGGGTAAGGGTAAAGGGCAGTCAAAAGGTGTTAAGATCAATGGATTGTGGGTCCATATGAGGTCAAAGAAATTTTGAAGTCCAGTGATAGAGGAAGTCAACTGGAAATACGAAGGTGGTGGTCTGAGAGCGGAATAACTGAAATGGAGCTTATGAAAAAGTACAGTTAATGGTAATGATATAGACTAGAGAGTATTACTGTGGGAATTGGTGGCTGAGATAATGTCGTCAAATTTATTGGTTTAGGAAGGTATGGATAACAGGTGGAAGGATATTGACAGAATCATTTAAGTAGATATTAACTTCATCAAGAATTAGAAGTAGAGGTGGACGAAATGAGAGCCAGCCAGTATTAAAGTTTTTAAGGAATGAGGAGGAATGATGTCAGGGTCTATACATGACGGTAACAAGGACAATTAAAGGCTAGTGTAGTCTGATACCAAGAGATTCAAAGGTGGAGGCTATCAAGGGAAAAAGAGGGGCAATGATTTAGATGGGACAGTTGTCTGGAAGGAGCAAAAGGACACCCAGGAGAGAATCAGGGTACTTAGGACAGGATTCTTACAGGGCAATTAGAAATGACTAGGAGTTTCTGGACTTCATCATCATAGTAATAATAGTGCCTCATTTTTTTTTACATTTTCATTTCTTTGATGACCTTAAACTGGATTTTTTTTTTCATATGTAGGGGACTGAATAACTAATTGTCTTCTTAATTTGTTCTCACTGAGTTTCTTCTCTCCAAGTTTATGGAAGGTTCCTTTGTCTTGGGCAGATACAGATTGTCTCTTAAACCTAAATTTTCTTGGATTTTCTTAAAACCTAAGTTCTTTGATACAACTATGTTATGTCATTCTCACAAAGGGAAGGGAAAGAGGTAGTTACATTTTATATAGGATGAGGCAGGGCCAGAAGTACAAAAGCTTAGAGGGAGAAAGAGGTTCACTTGGAAGAGGAAACATTATGAGGAACTGTGGTTACTAAAGCAGGAGGGACCCATGTCCACCCAGCACCCAAGGAGGGAGTGTCACCACAGTGGACATGACTCTAGGTATCTGGGATTCTTGTTTTGACAATGATTTCCATAGCCGCACATGACACAGAAGTGTCAGGGTCACTGTAAGAGATTAGGTGAGCAAGAAGCGTATCGATGTTGAATAGCCTAGATTGTAGACCAGTGGGGTAACCCATGAATTTTCTGATCTTTGTACAATGGTAATAGATGAGTGAAGGTCTAAATGACGATTAAGATTAAGTTTCCTCTCAAACTGGTGGGATAAGAGTCGGAGTTCAAAAAATGATTTTTTGTTTGTTTTGGTTTGGTTTTTGCACACTCAGGTTTGTGAAGTAAAACTCATGCTTTTTACAGTCAAATGAAGTGCCTGTTTTCCAAGCCTATCACATAATATTAATTTTACTTACAGAGATTTTCAGTTTTGTTTTGCTTTGAACTTCCTTATATTCATTTCTATCTTGACTTGTGAGATGCAACTTTGCAGTATTGTACGCTTGCTTGTAGACTTTTGGAAAGATGGTCCCATTTAGCATGAATTTTAATGGCTACCTGTCCACCTGCTAGTCAGACACAATCTTTAAGCTACTAAAAAACTACATTCAGCGACTGCCTGGAACTTGATTCATCTGTTCACAGGAATATAATTTAAAGTTTGTGGATCAAAATATATATCAACAATCTTTGATGATCCCTTAAATTTGTCTCAGGATGGTACAACATATGGTCAATTTAGTGAAAAATAATCACTTTCAAACCAAATATTTGTACAAAATTGCCAGTTGAGTGGCTTGCTTTTGGGCTGTTTTTATGTTATTAAACAATCTGTCATTACTCACGAACCTTGGGTAATTACTAAAGGAGCATAGACGTTCCTTATGTGTTGCTTTTAAAAGGAAACAAAACTTAAAAACACACCATTATAATTTTTTTGTTTTATTTCAGGTTAGTAGGTAAAATCATTTGAAATTATCCAGAACAGGTCATTACCTTTTGGTCACTAGAACACAGATAGTACTTTGATGAAACAAAAGGATTTGTGATTTTTAATTTTAAGCTGTTTTAAATTAAATAGCACTAATGACAAGGCAATAAAGGCCTATTTCTTCCTTTCAACTAAGGTTTCCATTGAGCCTTTGCTTTATGTTAAACACGAAACGAGGCAGTGTGACGTGGTGTGGTAAAGCTGTAAGAAAAAGTTAATCCTGAACCTGATTTTGTATTCATTTATGAAGTAGGCTGTGGGCTAGGTTCTGAAAATATAGAGCTGTATAGAATCAATTTTATTCCCTCAGGAACTATTCTTTTTGAATCAATTGACGTGGTTATGAACAACATAGAACGTGACATGTGACAATGTTTTCTGAAACGTGTCTCTATTCAATTTTTGAAGTTAAAGAGTAGCCACGCTCAATGGTTTTATTACCTTCAGGAACCTGAGTATCCTTAAGTGAGGGCAAATGGCCCTATAAATAAGAAGTGCTATTATATTAGATATCACAGTGCTGGAAAAAGATTCAGTTAATAGACCTGCAGTATTGGGAGTCTGTAAACCCACTGGTCCCTTGTCCCTTTGACAGTGATAATGTTACTAAAAGCAATTTCCTCTCATGACCTACCCTGTCCCTATGCTTTGGTAAAGGGTCTCTAGGATAATGCCCTCTCTCTCAACCTCGAGGCATCACTCTGCCCGATCTAATTCCAATCTGTGGTGATATTTTTTAACTTTGGCTCAGAACACTGTCCCTTAAGGCAGCTGAGGTCTGGGGCCTGTGTATCAAACTGAATGAGTCAGTTTGATTGTAATGAAGCACTTTGAATTTAGCCTGGACAAGCCTATTGTGTCCAGGTAACACAACTCCTGAATGCCTGGCTACAACTGACAAATTAGTACCACACCCACCTGGCCCTAATGGGAAAGTCTGATAAACATCTCTCCAGAATGTTCTGAGACAATAGGATAGTCATGGGACCATGCGTCTAATGCTTCTGTGACCTGCTGGGAGAAGTGCTATTCCTTTTCTTTTCTTCAATTCCTCCCAAATGAAGGCCTCACCTTCCTTGACAACCTGCTCTGTTTATTCCATTTTCCACCATCAACAGGCACTAACCCCATTCTTGAATGCTAAGAAATGATGCATCTTTAGTCCTCCTTTGGATAAGCCTCCTCCTCTTTCTTCACTGGACTTCAAGATACTGGGGTGGGATCAGAAGGAAGTCAGCATTTAAACTTTCTTGGCTTATACCCATACCGTGTGAGTCTGTGTGTCTGTGTAAAGTCCCACAGATTTAGGGGAAAATTAATCAGTTTCAAACTCCAGCATTGTACCCAGAAATATTCTAATCAGATCGATATACCCCTCCTTAGCTAGAATTCCTAATGGAACAACAAATAGGCAGAACTCCTAACACCTTCCAATCAGGGCATCAACTACATACCTTAAAGAAGTGGGTATTTCCTGAATGAGTCCTAATTCTAACATCAGACAAGTAGATCTCAAATAATGACATCAGCCAATAATTTTAAAATATTTATTTTTAGAGGTTGAACAATAGTTCATTGCAGACTTTCTGATGAAACAATCAGCAGTCTCAAAGATTACTTCAGTAATTTTTAAAGTTAGAGCACAGATTGAGTACAAATTGATTTAAACAGGCACGTTTTTTAAAAGAATTGAAGAGTACTTAAAAGATCCCATTGAATACATGTGGCATTATTCCCAGTTTCATGTATACTGTATCAATTAAATGAGTCCTGACGGAAAACAGTTGGTGATTAATTTATCTAGAAACTGGTAGCACTGAAAATGTTAAAATTCATGCATTCTAATGTTGTGTGTTCATGTGCGATTTCTGCTTTGCTTATTTTACCATCTTAATGCTGATTCTTTCTTACTGTTTCCACTGAGGATCTTCAGCAGACCTACTCACTCAGAGCTTTTCTTGTCAGCCTTTTTCATACCTTGTTTTCTAGTTTTCAAATATTTCCAACAATGTGTTTTATTTTGGAAAAGGGCTTTGGTGAAAAAACTGAAGTACACTGACATCAAACTGTACTCTATTCCAAAGCTACTTACAACCTGCCAGAACTTTCATTGCTTCAAATCACCAGGCTAGGGAAATTGGCTAGTCAGGAGTCCTCCTCTACACTTCAGTGATAGGCCAGGTGCTGCTGCTACAAGGCGATGTGTAGATAAAATATCTTTTGTCTATTACTGTGCACTAACTGAAATTTAATTGGCTGTTCACTTTTTTCTTTCAGCTAGAAAAGTGTGTACAAATTCCATATGGAATGACATCTAAATCCGAAATATTCATTACCTCCAAACCACTTTAAATATTTTTAGTTCTTTCAGTCCTTTAGCTACCCAACATTCCAATCTCCCTTCTTAATATGGGCCCAGCTTCCTGTCTTCAATAACACCTTATCCTTTCAAGCTCAGTTACACATTGGCAATGTCTCTTGCTTGTTTACTTTGGAACATCCCTATAGATTCAGTTCACTACTATCTACATTTACTAGAACAACAGCCACAGGGTACAATGGGAGTTGGCTTACTAAAATAGTTTACTGTCTTACTGCCTTAAAAATATGATTTTAAGATAAAACTTATTTTGTACCTTAACTCTGAGTTAATATTATGAAGAAAAAAAGTGAATTCTTAAAAGACGTGATTCTACTACACTATTTAAGTGAGAAATTTTTCTGAAATTGAAACATAGCAAGCTCCATTTGCTCAGCAATGAGGTACTTGCACAGAGTTCCCCATGGCCTTTTTGGTGTACGACTTTATAATAATCAAGACTACTTCTAAGGAAATAATTTGACAAAAAAAGTTTGTTTTCTCTTTAAACTACTACATTTAAAAAGTCATTTGAGTTGTAAACTCTCAGGATAAGCCAGCTGTAGGGTCACATTATTTTGTCACAGTAAAAGAAATGTGAATCACATTTACTTCTTCAGTTCATGGATTCAGGTTCTCCTAAGTGCTCATTATTGAGCTACTACACTCTTGATATAAGTTGTTAGGAAAATCCAAGTCGCCATTCCTGGCACCAGGGTGCTAAGAAATATTGTGCTATCATGAAATCACACAAAATTAGCTGCTTTTTTATTCTGGTTAGCCAAGTAGTTTGAAAACTATTATCCCACCAGCACTGTCTTCAGATTTTTAGAAGCAGAGCTAAGAGCTAGAGGATTATACTGAGGTATACTTCGTGGTAGTTCTGTGCTTCTCTGTTGCCCCAGAACTAACCATGGTATTGAAGATGGACTTGCAGAAATTATGCTTTTCACCAGGTAACAGTTACCACTGGTGACCAAACACCACCTATCCATGGCGTCTATAATACACTGGGGCGGTGGACTAGCATGATGTTCACTACTCTCAATTTGTAGACTTGGGTGTTTGATGAAAGTTGCATTTATTTTCAAAATCTTTTCCTTTTTTTTTTTAACCTATACTGTTAAGTCTCTATAAGTGGACTTATCACTTTTACATTCTGATTTTACAGAAATAGAAACACGAAAATCACAAGTATTAACAACCGAAGGATTTTTGTTGTTACATTTTGTTGTTTTTGCTTAATAACCGGAGGAAAAAATTTTATATAGTTTAATCTGGGATTGAGAAAATACTTAATGCCATCTGATGGTCACATTGCTGACCAGATAAGAATTTTGATAAGTCAACTAATCTGTCCTTAAGAGTAGACTTTGACACCTATTTTAAAGTATTTAAAAAAACAAGAAATGAAACAACTCATTCTACAGTACATGTGTATAGGAGTTCAGTCCTGTATTTTTAGGCTTGCAAGTATATTATTTGGTGGTTTTTAAAAACAGCTATTGCACATCTTTGGAGGTTCTGAGGAAAATCAAGCATCTGAGGCTTTTTTATTTCTTCTTCTCAGGAGAAAACCAGCTTAACATGGGATGAAAATAACAAAACTGGTCTCTGACTGTGAGCTTAACTGTCATGGAGCGGTGAGGAAATGGGTGGCCTTTTCCCCTTTATCACTGTAGTTTTTTCCAAGCATGCAGGTTGTTCAGCCTTAGTCTAGCTTATAGCATAGATTATTATTTTCATTCCATAATCTAACCTTTGGTTCTTTATATGAGTGTGAATTCACATGTGATTTGTTGTTATTTTTATTTTTTCTGAAAAGCTTCATTCAGGGCAAATTCTTTTGAAAGCTTCTTGGAATCTAACTCTTGCGGGTTTCTTTACTCCATGTTGTAAAATCTGAATATAGATACTGTCCAAACTGTCCAAAGAGTAACATTTCAATTCACAGTAACAAAAGTTACGAAGTTTGTGCAAAAGACGTTGTACACCATTGGAGTACATAGAGCTTGCTATAGTTAATTTTATATATAAAGCTGCATTTATCATTAAAACTATTGTGTGCTACATTAAAAGTAAAGAATCTGATTTAATTTTTCCCTAACAATAAAACTGAATGCTCATTTAATCTCAGAAATTTTAAGATGCAAATTGTGTGCTTATGAAGTTTGTAAATGTTGTAATAAATCATCGGAACCTTTCAAACACCATAATTGCTCTGGAGCTCTTCAAGTTTTCCAAGGGTCATAAAATACCCGGCTGTGGCGATTGCGTAGGGTAGAGGTACAGAACAGCTTTAAAAAGAGAGAAAGAGAAACCATCAGTAAGCGTTCAATAAACTGTAGCCTGATATTTGATAGATATAATTTCAATGAATACTCATCAATCAATTAAAAATCAAGACAGACACACTGTTTTTCAGAACAGGGTTTTCTCAAATGAAAGAAAAGAATTTTAATAAATATGGAGTCTAAATTATGTAATAAAAAAACTTTTACCATGTTCTATATAGTTGTTCTTCATATAGTTTAAGTAAAATTAGGCTTTTGTTGGTGGCATTCATTTGCTGAACTTCTTCACTGGCTTTGCTTAACAAATCCTCTTTGCTTTTTAAAGAGATTTAATCTACTTCTACTCAAGTTGGCTTTCCCTTTGCTTTTAGTATAAAGTGATTGGATTATTTGGTAGCGTTCATCATTGTTGCTAGTGTTTAAGTGATCACTGAAATTTGCTACTTGGTGCAGTTTTCTATTTCAGTACAATGGCTGACATCAGTAGATTGATATGAGTTAAACCAACTGGCTTCAAGAGGAACATGTCGTGTAAGTAGTGTCTGTACCACAAAGAAATTTAGAACAGAACATGAACATAAATCGGGAACAGAGGCCTCTTGTTAGGACTAACGCTTTTAGCATCCACAGTAGATACTTAGGAGGCTTTGTGACATAATGATGATGATGATGATGATGATGATCATAACACTAGCTATTCTCAACTTAACACATGTATGTGCCAGGCCATCTGTGTCATTATTAATTTTCAGAATTGTTCCTGGAGCCATTATTAATATTCTCATTTTGGAGATGAAGGAACTAAGGCTCAGAAAAATTAATCAAACTTCCAGGTTCTTACACCTAGTTAGGTGTTAGAGACAGAACTGCATCTTACGTCTTCCTGACCTCAAACACGGGTTCTTGCCAATTTATCCCTTAATATTACAAACGTGTACCTTTCCTTGATGCACAGTGCTTTACTCTGGGTGTTCTGATATTAATTTGGGTCCTCTGCAGTCTCTTCTAAATGTGAATGTTTCCTACTCCTATTAAGATTATTACTTCATGTTATTATTTCTCCTAATATGTAGGGACTTTAGTGATTTTATACAATGCATTTTTTCATCTAAACTCTCTGAATTAGTTGTTAAAATTGATCACATTATGCATATAATCGTTAAATCTTGATTTTACTTTTCTTTCCTGTAAAATGGACATAATAATAGCCACTTCTAAGGATAAAATACGATAGCTTTTGAAGTATTTAGCACAAACTCTACCACATAATTAGGTGTGCAGCAGATATGAATACTTTTTCCTTCTATTACTGGAATATGTTGAAACTATAAAAGGTAGATGTACTCAATCGTGTTGTTTCAAAATACCATATTAATATGAACATGAAAAGAAATATGCATCAAATAATGGATTTTGTAGCAGACAAAATAGTGGCTAAATTTTGCTTAGGATATAATTAGAATTTTTACTTTTCTGAAAATGGCTTATTTTTTAAATCAAACTTCATTTGCCAAATCAATAGTTCTACTGCAAAATGCAAAATTGTTTTTAGCAATAGTATGCCAATTTGAGAAATATAGCGTAAGTACATTTATTGCCAAAGGAAAAGGATATACATTTCCTTAATTTTCATTGCTTGCTTAGTTTTTTTTTTTGCTCTAACTGGGGGATGTGAGCTATACCTTGTGACCTCGGGCACACAGGAATCTCAGCTTCTTAATTGACCTGCGCTTCAGTTCACTTTCCAGAACCCTTGATTGCAAAGAGCGGACTTCAATGGCCTTTTGGCCCCATCCTGTGGTTCGCTGTGTACACTCATAAGCTACAATAATAATTAAAACTCAGAAAAATACAAAATCTATAAGTGATAAAAAATGTATAACCACAATCAGTATTTGATTATTAAAAGGTTCATTATTCCAGCTCAGGTAAGCACACTGGTTTTTCTTCCTTCTACAGTCAGTCATTTCGCTATTGCGTTGCTTAGTAGTGGTGTTCAAACCAGCTATTTATTGTCACCACTGTGACCAATCCTGAATAACTAGATATCAATTAATCTTTGTATTCATATTCTTTAATACCACAGGAAAAGCTAAGGGTTAATTTGACCCTATTGTAGGAAGTCAGATCTACCCACAGCCAGTCTTTATTTTACAGTTTCATTGAGGTATGGCATTCCATAAGGGTTTATATGTGTGCTCAAGTGATATACATGGAAACCTGACTAACTCTTGAAAATTAAAACTGTTAAAAAAAAGACTTGCTCAGATAATGACTTTAGCAATTCTAATGCAATTCCATGATGTTACAAGCTCTTCTGATACTGTTAAAAGTCCCTCGTGCTCAGGGAATTTTTGCGAAGATGTTAACTTTTGGACCCTGTGTTACAACTTGGTGACAGTAAAGATTATGACAATTGCCTTATAGCAGAAAACCTAATCATGTAAATATCCATATAGTCAGCTAGTGCTGTAAGGTATTTTCTGATGCAGGGAGAGCAGTATTATTATTTTTAATTTTTTGCATTAAAATATTGTTGATATACAACATTGTATTGGTTTCAAGTATACAACAGAGTGATTCAACAGTTACACATGTTATTAAATCCTTACCCCAACTAGTGCAGTTATTATCTATTGGCATAGAGAGATATTGCAGAACCATTGACTATATTCTCCATGCTGTACTTCCATCCCCATGACCAGCTTATATTATGGCTGAGAATTTTTGTGCCCCTTCATTCCCCTCACCTTCCCCATCCACCCACCCCTCCCCCTCCCCCATGGTAACCACCAGTCACTTCTCAGTGTCTGTGAGGCTAGCACCACTCAAACAACAAACCAAAGACATCACAAAAGAGAGAATTATAGACCAATATCCCTCGTGAACATGGATGCAAAAATCCTCAACAAAATATTAGCAAACCGAAATTAAAAATAAATCAAAAGGATCGTCCATTACTACCAAGTGGGATTTATTCCAGGGATGCAAGAATGGTATAATATTTGTAAATTAATCAATGTGAGCAACATTATTTTTAGATGTTTAACTTTAAAATTGATATTCTTTATGTACTTTATAAGGAAGCAAATTTCCATAGGTAAATGCAATCCTGAGTTTAAAAGAATATCAAGATTTTGAATCAAGCTAAAATAGTCTGGAAAACACTAAAACAAGGTAATTTTGTTTCCATATTAACATGACTAAAATCAGAACCCCGTTCATTACACTTTCCATCTTCTTATAAAGACAATAAACTGAGCTGATACAATTACAATATAGTTTTTTTTTGAAAAATAAATTCATATTTATTTACAGATATAATGATTCATGAATTGATAATAAAGCAGCTTTATGGTAACCTAGTGTAGTCTATACATTAGCTTATATGCCTAGCCTGTACTCTAATGAATGAATTTTTGTAAAATTTTTATGGCATACAATATGACAGTGATACAATTCAGTATTAGAAACATTGCTACACTTAAAAAAGCCCATTTACATGTGGTGATAGTCGGACATACAATTTCTCCAATTATGAAACGCATCTGTAAGGTAATGTAACTTTTTTTTTATTGAGAGGGCATCTCTCATATTTATTGATCAAATGGTTGTTAACAACAATAAAATTCAGTATAGGGGGGTCAATGCTCAATGTACAATCATTAATCCATCTCAAGCCTAACTCTCGTCAGTCTCCAATCTTCTGAAGCATAACGAACAAGTTCTTACATGGTGAACGAATTCTTACATAGTGAATAAATTCTTACATGGTGAACAGTACAAGGGCATTCATCACAGAAACTTTCAGTTTTGATCACGCATTATGAACTATAAACAATCAGGTCAAATATGAATATTCATTTGATTTTTATACTTGATTTATATGTTGATCCCACATTTCTCCCTTTATTATTATTATTATTTTTATTTTTAATAAAATGCTGAAGTGGTAGGTAGATGCAAGATAAAGGTAGAAAACATAGTTTAGTGTTGTAGGAGAGCAATTGTAGATGATCAGGTGTGTGCCTGTAGACTATGTGTAAATCCAAGCTAGACAAGGGCAATAAACCATCCACGGATGCAGAAGATTTCTCTCAAAGCAGGGGGGATGAGGTTCTGAGCCTCACCTCTGTTGATCCCCAATTTCTCACCTGATGGCCCCCCTGCGACTGTGCCTGTCTTAGGTTGTTCCTCCCTTGAGGAATCTTACCGTCTCTGGCTAACCAGTCATCTTCCGGGGCCATACAGGGAAATGTAAAGTTGGTAAGTGAGAGAGAAGCCATATTGTTTGCAAAGGTTAGCTTTTTACTTCTTTGCAGATTTATGCCCTGTGGCTTCTATGCCCAGCACTTGTCTCGAGGTATCTTTACCACCTGGAGGAATTATGATACTCGGTAACTTCGATATGAGGCACGAATTCTATTTAGGGGTTGTAATTAGGAAGGAAGAAGAAAAGCTATAGAGGCAGCATATGGAATAAAACATGGGAGGATTGATTATTTCTTTGACATATCTTCTTGTAGAGTACCTTATGTATGTATAGGTTTTAAACTACTAACTAATTTGCACACACATATTAACATAATAGGAATACAGTGACATAAACAAAGCAAATCTATAATTACCATCCATCTCCAGTGAAGCCAAGAAAACCATTTAGGCACCCTAGGCATTTGTGAAAATTTGTCTATGATATGATGGATATTGTCCAACTGTACTTGAACAGTCTGAGAGAAATCAGACAAATTAAAGCAGCCCATTTCTGGGTTCTGTTCACCACCCATATGTCCTTTTAACCGTAGATAGTCTATAGTCATAAGATTTTGGAGTGCTACAACTTGCACCCCTCCCAACTCCTGGTTGAGTTCCAACAGTACAGATCTGGTCAAATTCGTTGTCTCACTGTATGCACATGCCAGCCTAGACATCTCCCTCCTCATTCCAATGGCAAGTCCAGGAAATGGTGGGGTGGACGCAGCCACAACCACAGCATCGCCCGGATCCCTGTGGAGGCTTTTTGATGATCATCCCCCGGCACGAGTCCTCCAGAGAGTGCTGATGCCGGAAGCTCCTCCTCATATCGTATCTTAGTTCATTTTCTGGGTATCCAAGCTAGGCCTTGATCTTCTGCATAGAAACAAACAGACCCTTTGCCCACACTTTGACATGCCCTCTATACCACTGTGCAGAACTCATTGGAAGTCAGCACATAGGGACTGCTTTTTTTTTTTTTTAAGAGAAAGGAATATTATCAGAAAAGAGTACCTCCATAGCTGATCATCTGACACCCTTTAAGTGATCAAAATTAAGGATATTTAAAACATGCGTTGATCTTTGATTTACCAATAGTTTTATCCTATCAAGGAGTAATCCCCCTTTTCTTTCTTTCTTTCTTTCTTTTTTTTTTTAATCTTTAATCTACACTTAAATGAAGAGTATTATGTTTACTATGCACTCCCCTATATCAGGTCCCCCCTAACAACCACATTACGGTTACTGTCCATCAGCTTAGCAAAATGTTGTAGAATCCCTACTTGTCCTCTCTGTGTTGTGCAGCCCACCCTCCCCTTTCTCCCACCCCCCATGCATGCTAATCTTAATATCCCCTTCTTCTTCTCCCCCCCTTATCCCTCCCTGCCCATCCATCCTCCCCAGTTCCTTTCCCTTTGGTACCTGTTAGTCCATTTTTGGGTTCTGTAATTCCGCTGCTGTTTTGTTCCTTCAGTTTTTCCTTTGTTCTTATACTCCTCAGATGAGTGAAATAATTTGGTATTTCTCTTTCTCCGCTTGGCTTATTTCACTGAGCATAATACTCTCCAGCTCCATCCATGTTGCTGCAAATGGTTGGATTTTTCCACTTCTTATGGCTGAGTAGTATTCCATTGTGTATATGTACCACATCTTCTTTATCCATTCATCTACGGATGGACATTTAGGTTGCTTCCAATTCTTGGCTATTGTAAATAGTGCTGTGATAAACATAGGGGTGCATCTGTCTTTCTCAAACTTGATTGCTGCTTTCTTAGGGTAAATTCCTAGGAGTGGAATTCCGGGGTCAAATGGTAGGTCTGTTTTGAGCATTTTGATGAACCTCCATACTGCTTTCCACAATGGTTGAACTAATTTACATTCCCACCAGCAGTGTAGGAGGGTTCCCCTTTCTCCACAGCCTTGCCAACATTTGTTCTTGTTTGTCTTTTGGATGGCAGCTATCCTTACTGGGTGTGAGGTGATACCTCATTGTAGTTTTAATTTGCATTTCTCTGATAATTAGTGATGTGGAGTATATTTTCATGTGTCTCTTGGCTATCTGTATTTCTTTTTTTGAGAACTGTCTGTTCAGTTCCTCTGCCCATTTTTTAATTGGGTTATTTGTTTTTTGTTTGTTGAGGCGTGTGAGCTCTTTATATATTCTGGACGTCAAGCCTTTATCGGATCTGTCATTTTCAAATACATTCTCCCATACTGTAGGGTTCCTTTTTGTTCTATTGATGGTGTCTTTCACTGTACAAAAGCTTTTCAGCTTAATGTAGTCCCACTTGCTCATTTTTGCTGTTGTTTTCCTTGCCCGGGGACATATGTTCAAGAAGAGGTCACTCATGTTTATGTCTAAGAGGTTTTTGCCTATGTTTTTTTCCAAGAGTTTAATGGTTTCATGACTTACATTCAGGTCTTTGATCCATTTTGAGTTTACCTTTGTATATGGGGTTAGACAATGGTCCAGTTTCATTCTCCTACATGTAGCTGTCCAGTTTTGCCAACACCATCTGTTGAAGAGACTATCATTTTGCCATTGTATGTCCTTGGCTCCTTTATCAAACATTAATTGACCATATTTGTTTGGGTTAATGTCTGGAGTCTCTAAACTGTTCCACTGGTCTGTGGCTCTGTTCTTGTGCCAGTACCAAATTGTCTTGATTACTATGGCTTTGTAGTAGAGCTTGAAGTTGGGGAGTGAGATCCCCCTTACTTTATTCTTCTTTTTCAGGATTGCTTTGGCTATTCGGGTCTTTAGTGTTTCCATATGAATTTTTGAATTATTTGTTCCAATTCATTGAAGAATGTTGCTGGTAATTTGAGAGGGATTGCATCAAATCTGTATATTGCTTTGGGCAGGATGGCCATTTTGACGATATTAATTCTTCCTAGCCATGAGCATGGGATGAGTTTCCATTTATTAGTGTCCCCTTTAATTTCTCTTAAGAGTGACTTATAGTTTTCAGAGTATAAGTCTTTCACTTCTTTGGTTAGGTTTATTCCTAGGTATTTTATTCTTTTTGATGCAATGGTGAATGGAATTGTTTTCCTGATTTCTCTTTCTATTGATTCATTGTTAGTGTATAGGAAAGCTACAGAGTTCTGTGTGTTAATTTTGTATCCTGCAACTTTGCTGTATTCCGATATCAGTTCTAGTAGTTTTGGAGTGGAGTCTTTAGGGTTTTTTATGTACAGTATCATATCATCTGCAAATAGTGACAGTTTAACTTCTTCTTTACCAATCTGGATTCCTTGTATTTCTTTGTTTTGTCTGATTGCCGTGGCTGGGACCTCCAGTACTATGTTAAATAACAGTGGGGAGAGTGGGCATCCCTGTCTGGTTCCCGATCTCAGAGGAAATGCTTTCAGCTTCTCGCTGTTCATTATAATGCTGGCTGTGGGTTTATCATATATGGCCTTTATTATGTTGAGGTACTTGCCCTCTATTCCCATTTTGCTGAGAGTTTTTATCATGAATGGATGTTGAATTTTGTCAAATGCTTTTTCAGCAACTATGGAGATGATCATGTGGTTTTTGTCTTTCTTTTTGTTGATGTGGTGGATGATGTTGATGGATTTTCGAATGTTGTACCATCCTTGCATCCCTGGGATGAATCCCACTTAGTCATGGTGTATGATCCTTTTGATATACTGTTGAATTTTGTTTGCTAATATTTTATTGAGTATTTTTGCATCTACATACATCAGGGATATTGGTCTGTAATTTTCTTTTTTGGTGGGGTCTTTGCCTGGTTTTGGTATTAGGGTGATGTTGGCTTCATAGAATGAGTTTGGGAGTATTCCCTCTTCTTCTATTTTGTGGAACACTTTAAGGAGAATGGGTATTATGTCTTCTCTCTCTGTCTGTTAAAATTCCGAGGTAAATACGTCTGGCCCCGGGGTTTTGTTCCTGGGTAGTTTTTTGATTACCGTTTCAATTTCTTTGCTTGTAATTGGTTTGTTTAACTTTTGTGTTTCTTCCTTGGTCAGACTTGGGAGGTTGTATTTTTCTAGGAAGTTGTCCATTTCTTCTAGGTTTTCCAGCTTGTTGGCATATAGGTTTTCATAGTAGTCTTTAATAATTCTTTGTATTTCTGTGGAGTCTGTCATGATTTTTCCATTCTCATTTCTGATTATGTTGATTTGTGTTGATTCTCTTTTTCTCTTAATAAGTTGGGCTAGAGGCTTATCTATTTTGTTTATTCTCTCAAAGAACCAGCTCTTGGTTTCGTTGATTTTTGCTATTGTTTTATTCTTCTCAATTTTGTTTATTTCTTCTCTGATCTTTATTATGTCCCTCCTTCTGCTGACTTTAGGCCTCATTTGTTCTTCTTTTTCCAGTTTTGATAATTGTGATGTTAGACTATTCATTTGGGATTGTTCTTCCTTCTTCAAGTGTGCCTGGATTGTTATATACTTTCCTCTTAAGACTGCTTTCGCTGCGTCCCACAGAAGTTGGGGCTTCGTGTTGTTGTTGTCATTTGTTTCTATATATTCCTTCATCTCTATTTTGATTTGTTCATTGATCCATTGATTATTTAGTAGCATGTTGTTAAGCCTCCATGTGTTTGTGAGCCTTTTTGTTTTCTTTGTAGAATTTATTTCTTCTTTTATACCTTTGTGGTCTGAAAAATTGGTTGGTAGAATTTCAATATTTTGGAGTTTACTGAGGCTCTTTTTGTGAGCTAGTATGTGTTCTATTCTGGAGAATGTTCCATGTGCACTTGAGAAGAATGTATATCCTGTTGCTTTTGGATGTAGAGTTCTATAGATGTCTATTAGGTCCATGTGTTCTAGTGTGTTGTTCAGTGCCTCTGTGTCCTTACTTATTTTCTGCTCGGTGGATCTATCCTTTGGGGTGAGTTGTGTGTTGAAGTCTCCTAAAATGAATGCATTGCAGTCTATTTCCCTCTTTAGATTTGTTAGTATTTGTTTCACATATGCTGGTGCTCCTGTATTGGGTGCATATATATTTAGAATGGTTATATCCTCTTGTTGGACTGAGCCCTTTATCATTATGTAGTGTCCTTCTTTATCTTTTGTTACTTTCTTTGTTTTGAAGTCTATTTTGTCTGATATTAGTGCTGCAACCCCTGCTTTCTTCTCACTGTTGTTTGCCTGAAATATGTTTTTCCATCCCTTGGCTTTTAGTCTATGCTTGTCTTTGCATTTAAGGTGAGTTTCTTGTAAGCAGCATATAGATGGGTCTTGCTTTTTTATCCATTCTATTACTCTGTGTCTTTTGATTGGTGCATTAAGTCCATTTACATTTAGGGTGACTATTGAGAGATATGTACTTATTGCCATTGCAGGCTTTAGATTCGTGGTTACCAAAGGTTCAAGGTTAGCTTCTTTAGTATCCTACTGCCTAACTTAGCTCGCTTATTGAGCTGTTATATACACTGTCTGGAGATTCTTTTCTTCTCTCCCTTCTTATTCCTCCTCCTCCATTCTTCATCTGTTGTGTGTTTTGTTCTGTGCTCTTTTTAGGGGTGCTCCCATTTAGAGCAGTCCCTGTAGGATGCCCTGTAGAGGTGGTTTGTGGGAAGCAAACTCCCTCAGCTTTTGCTTGTCTGGGAATTGTTTAATCCCACCATCATATTTAAATGATAGTCGTGCTGGATACAGTATCCTTGGTTCAAGGCCCTTCTGTTTCATTGCATTAAGTATATCATGCCATTCTCTTCTGGCCTGTAGGGTTTCTGTTGAGAAATCTGATGTTAGCCTGATGGGTTTTCCTTTATAGGTGACCTTTTTCTCTCTAGCTGCCTTTAAAACTCTTTCCTTGTCCTTGATCCTTGCCATTTTAATTACTATGTGTCTTGGTGTTGTCCTCCTTGGATCCTTTCTGTTGGGGGTTCTGTGTAATTCCATGGTCTGTTCGATTATTTCCTCCCCCAGTTTGGGGAAGTTTTCAGCAATTATTTCTTCAAAGAGATTTTCTATCCCTTTTCCTCTTTCTTCTTCTTCTGGTATCCCTATAATACGAATATTATTCCTTTTGGCTTGGTCACATAGTTCTCTTAGTGTTGTTTCATTCCTGGAGATCCTTTTATCTCTCTCTATGTCAGCTTCTATACGTTCCTGTTCTCTGGCTTCTCTTCCTTCAATGGCCTCTTGCATCTTATCCATTCTGCTTATAAATCCTTCCAGGGATTGTTTCACTTCTGTGATCTCCTTCCTGACATCTGTGATCTCCCTCCGGACTTCATCCCACTGCTCTTGCATTTTTCTCTGCATCTCATCCCATTGCTCTTGCAATTTTCTCTGCATCTCTGTCAGCATGTTCATGATTTTTATTTTGAATTCTTTTTCAGGAGGACTGGTTAGGTCTGTCTCCTTCTCAGGTGTTGTCCCTGTGATCTTTGTCTGCCTGTAGTTTTGTCTTTTCATGGTGATAGAGATAGTTTGCAGAGCTGGTACAAGTTACCGCTGGAAGAGCTTCCCTTCTTGTTGGTTTGTGGCCTTCCTCACCTGGGAGAATAGCGACCTCTAGTGGCTTGTCCTGGGAAGCTGTGTGCAGACAGGGCTTCTGCTTCCTGCCCGGTTGCTATGGGGTTTATCTCTGCTGTTGCTGTGTGGTGGAGCCCCGTTGTAGGGGTAGCGGCTGTGAGGCTATTTTTCTCCGTAAGGGGCCTCTGTGCTCCTTGCTGCCCAGGGGGTTAGAGTGCCCAGGGATCCCCAGATTCCCTGCCTCTGGTCTAAGTGACCTGTCCTGCCCCTTTAAGACTTCCAAAAAGCACTCTCCAAACCAAAACAACAACAGCAACAATGAGAGAGGGAACAGAAAAAAAAAAAAAAAAGGAAAAAACACTTGATTTTTTTTTTTTTTTTTTGTCCTCAGGCGCCGTTTCCAGGCACCCGCTCACTGGTCCTTCTGCCCTGCCTCCCTAGCACCAGGGTCCCTGTCCCTTCAAGGCTTCCAAAAAGCACCTGCCCACTGGTTCCGCAGGGAAAAATGCACGATATTCTTTGTCCCCAGGCGCCAGTCCCAGGCACCCGCTCACCAGTCCCACCGCCCTGTCTCCCTAGCATCGGCGTCCCTGTCCCTTTTAGGCTTCCAAAAAGCACTCGCCAAAAAGAGAAAAAAGAGGGGAAAAACGCGCGATTTCCTCCGTCCTCAAGTGCCGGTCCCAGGCACCCGCTCACCGGTCCCGCCACCCTGCCTCCCTAGCACCGGGGTCCCTGTCCCTTTAAGGCTTCCAAAAAGCACTCGCCAAAAAAAAAAAAAAATCCGCTCCGGTTTCTTTCCACCCCCTGGGAGCCGGGGGGAGGGGCGCTCGGGTCCCGCCGGGCCGGAGCTTGTATCTTACCCCCTTCGCAAGGCGCTAGGTTCTTGCAGGTGTGGATGTGGTCTGGATGTTGTCCTGTGTCCTGTGGGCTCTATTTTAGGAAGATTTTTCTTTGTTATATTTTCATAGCTCTATGTGTTTTGGGGAGGAGATTTCCACTGCTCTGCTCACACCGCCATCTTGGCTCCGCCTCCAATATAGTTTTTTTAAACAGTCTTTATCTTTATCAAAAGTTCTAGGATGCCTTTGTTTAAACCAAAATTTACCTGGCTTACATATGTATATATTAAATATACATAAAAAGACCCATGAAGGAATTATTAAATTTTTATAAAAGTAGCTTTTCATAGGCATAGTGTGAGCCATTTTAAATCCCTTAAGCAGAACTTGCCAAGCATACATTATCATTTGCTTCCTTTTACATTACAATTCAAAATGTGTATGAAATTGATATCAAAATTGTAATTAAATTACAATCATATTGTAATTCAGAAAAATGGCTGTCCTGGAAGAAAACTTTATAAGTCCAATTTCAGACTAAAATTAAAATCACTCCAGATATAAAAGAAGTGAAAGGAATTCATGGCCTGAGTGATGGGAATAAGTAATAGATTTAGTCTATCCAATTCTGAATTTTTTCACATACATGAATACTCTATTTAAATTGGTATTTTTGTCAGCAACTACACAGAGCAAAACTTTCTAAACTCGGTGCACAGGCTACCTGCTAATTCCAAGTACACAGTTCATTTGGCTTTACATAATTTCCACCTTAATTAACCTGTCAATTAATCTAGCTACTGAGCTAGCTTGCTTATGAGATGGAATCCAAAGATTTGGAGTTGGACTGCTTCATGGTAACTTTCTGTAATTGTTAAGCCTCTATGTATTTGTTTGAAAATCCACAGCAAAAATCTTATCATTGAAACCATTTATTATATCTCAAGGGACTGTAAAATTTAGACTGTAAAATCCAATTCTGTATAATCTATGTCTGGCTTAGTTTTAAATAATAAGGCAGTTGTTTTTAGACAGAAAAAGAGAGTCACTAATTTCCTTATTGTCAGTGTTATACTGTAGTTTTTAGTATAATCTCAAAATACCATTAATACACAAACCAAAATATCATGTTCTTATAGTGCTATAATTATTTTGTATAGAGAGAGATGGTTTTCAAATTCTAGCAACTTAAAATAGCTTTATGTTTTAGGTCAGCAGTTGTCCTCCTAAGGACAAGAGCTGTACCAGACGACTTTTTAAGAACCCTTTGAGTCTTATGATTATCTAGTGGCATAAATATAGGAGTTTGTTTACTTTACCATTTGAGATGAATTTCCTTACTCTAGTTTCTGATTAACATACTGATCACAAAAGTACTGTACCAGTTAGAACAAGATTCATTATTTTTCAGTTTCTTTTGCCCCAGATCTGTCAATTATATTGTAAGCATTTACCTTCTGTCGCTTGAAGTGGTTTAAAATCCTCTGTCAGTTCTTACTTATATGAGGAAATTGGAGGAGGTTTTCAGGAAAATCCTTAACATTATGTACGCACAAGAAAGGATATTGCAGATGCAATGCGAAGTGCCATCAACCCATAATGAAAACCATGTCTGTTAATAAGCAGTTCTTTCAAATGATCCTTAAAGCCACATGAGGATCGCATTTAGCCATCCTATACATGTTTCAGAAGCTTCTGGCTTCTTTATTAACAAACTACCTTTTCTTTTCTTTGTCTCCCCTTTCCCTCTCTTTTCCTCTCTCCCTTTCTTTTCTCCTTTATTTGCTTCATTAAACTCCTCCTCCTTTCAGGAACATTTACCCTCCATAAAATCATTCTACTCTCTCTAATATTTTTATTGTTCATACATTCTTTTCTCTATCTAGAATCACCTCTGTAGTCACGAGGCCTCAGAGACATACACAAGAGTCTCAAATTATTAAGTTTCCCAGATTAGCAGTCCTGCATTGCTCAGGAAGAAAAAAGTGTCCTGGTTTGATTAAGTTGAAAAGGCACTGTTCTTTATGTTGTCATCTAGGTGGTACCTAATAGGCATTCCAGTCTATCATATTTATCTCTTTTGTAAATGAAAGCTTAGTGAAAACCAGTATGTCACATATTCAGTTTGCATTTGATTCTTCATAGAAATATCACTTACTAAACAGAATACAATTTACTGTATGAAAAAGAAACATTTTGTTCCTTTTATGATTATTTGGCAGTCTCCCAAGATAAAAGTAAATCCCTAAAATCAATGTGATGGAATGAAGCATTTTCAACATCTATAAAACTTGCAATCACAGGGAGTTAAAATAAAATTATACATTATTGTGGAAAGGGGTTCTTTTCCTATTTTAGATATATGATCATTGCAAATGGAAACGGAGGCAGCCAAAATCAGTCTTTTGTGGCAGACTTGCAAATTTATTAAGACAAGCACACACATCACCTTATGAAGGAAGTAAGAAGTATGCAGTATGCCAAATTAACCCTATATGCCTTGAGAAAATATGATACTTCAGGAAACAGAAGCTTCTCTGGGGTCATCTGAAGGAAGAATTTTGTACATACCTATTGAAGATGGTATGTCTTTCCACACTGCAAGGATCTTCTTGAAGAGTTGTTCATTTGCTTCCACAGAAAGGGCTTCAGCATTGAAAGTGAGCATCACGCCAATTCCCAAGGAATCAGGAAAAATGATGATATTCTGTGGTATAATGATTTTCAGGGGCTGGAATTACGTTTCATAAAGATTTATATGCCCAACATTTTATCACTACTACTTTAATTGAAGCAGCTTGGCTGAATAATAAAGACCAAAAAGGGGTTGAAAGTGCAGGTAGGAAGAGAAACTTCAATTTCAATACTGAAGAGCATGCTAACACTTAAAAAGAGCCTTCCCTTTGTCATAAAGACATCACTATTCAATATTCTCCTTTAGATTTAGGAGAAAACTTTAAAAAAGCAGAGATATATTGCCAACACAGAAATTCATTGAGAAGTAGCAGAGTATTATATATAATGACTGAAGAAACGTGACTTGTTTCAGAGTTAGATTTAAGATCCATTTCAGGATGTCAGTGAATAAAGTGACAAATGTGTGAACCAAGTAACAAGTACACAATCACTGGTTATCAGCCAATTCATTCAAATCAGAAATAGAATATGAACTGAAACATAGCTTGAGCTCAAAATGTTTGCAAGGGAAAGCTTTATAATACTCTTTGCTCCTTGAACTATAAGTCATCCTCCCTTCACAAAAAATTGCAGGTTTTCTTATTCAATTCGTATCATCTCAAAATACCTTCAATGCACAAATTCAGAGATGTAGTACATGACATGCTATGAAACACTAAGAAATAGCTAAGAATTTTTAAATGTCATGATGTATAACACAAAATGACAAATTTCCTTAAACTACAGATACTGTCACACTAATCGAATTTCCCTGAGAAATGAACAATGACATTTCTCTATCATTTCTCCACATTAGCAAGTTACAGGAAAAAAGGTCAGAAACTATACTTGCCAAACCCAGTGTACTCAGGCCCAGCGTTTGAGGCCATGTCTCAGCAACAACAATCCTTATAACTAAAATGGGGATCCAGAGGCAAAAAGCAATTTTAATGCGTTCCCTGGGTACTCGCATGAGCAATTGAATCAGATGAGATGAAGGAAGAGAGAAAAATTAATTACAGGAAATAAGCTTGTCTCAAAAATTCTGTTGTTCAGAAAAAAGCTAGATGGCTATAAACCCAAAAAGCCTCAGAGGTAATTTTCTTGCTTCTCCAACGATTCCTGAAGTAACCAGATATTCTTTAGCACACACAGCTCCCTTTTGCATCAGTTCTTGTAACCTAGCATTCTTAGAAAAATACTATTTTTAGTACATTTTGTTTTGGAAGACATGTTCCCCTCCCTTACATTAGAGTCCTTTCTCTTTTAATGGGTCAAGACACTAGGGCACTTAACTAAAAATACTCTTTATGAATATACTTGTGGTATCTTAATTAGGTCAGAAAATGTTTTTTTAAAAACTCATCTCTCATTCTTGCTTCCACTCTAATTAATTGACTCCTTCAAAAGGAAATAATTCTCCTTGCTTAGGAGCCAAGTGGAAAACAGGCTTTAATCTTCTTGACTAACTTTTCACATAAGTGTAACCTTAGACCAGTACCTCAGTGTTCAATACTGCAGTAGCTTCAAAATAAATGCTATCTAACATGACATGAAAAATAAACTTCAGGAGGCTATGGAAGACACTCTAACTGAAGAGTACAATAATATTTTTATCAAAATTAACCTGAGCTCATAACTAAGTGGCTTTGGCAGAGCTTGGTTAAGTATTTTCTACACTATAAGCCATGTGATTTCTATATAATCACAGGTGACAACTGGGTGATTAACTAATTAGATTGTTAATATGGCCAAAATGCTTTTTTTAATGTCCCCACTAACGATTTGACAATTGCTCTATGTAATTTGTTAGAGATGTAAGACAATTCTGAAAGCTATGCAAGATATCGCATTACTACAGTGATTTACATCAAAGTATACTCCTGGACTTCCATATAATGTCAAATTGCTAAAATTTTAGTTGTCAACAAACTGGGGAATGAAAAAGGAGTGAAGCACACATTTATTGGTCCAACTGCTCCTTTTAAGTAAAATTTTCAATAGGACAAACATCATTGCCACCGTCAAATTTGAGACACAGTAGAATTATATTTTCTATGGTGTATTGTGGGAAGGGTATTCTATTATGTTCAAGTTCTTTATATAAATGATGTGTACAGTATTTTTACAACTATCCATATTTTAGATGTGTGCCATACTTTCATTATTTATAATTATTTAAGAGTTGAGTTGAAGTGTAGAAACACTAGTTTTTAAAAAGCTGAATCCTTTCATCAGAAATTCTTAATATAATACTGTAAGAAAATACTTAATAATAATTTGCTATAGTCTGGATAAAGAAGGTGGTACATGTGGTAATGCTGCAATAAAGGCCTGTATTTTTAAAGAATCTGTTAACTCATTAGGGGCCGCAGAGGGAGTAAAGCAAGGATTGCAAACTCATACACCTACTAGGACCAGTTACCAGGAATACATGGTGGTGGATGGCTAGAAGAATGTATCACATGTATTCCATCTACAAGGGGGTAGGCATGAATGGTTCCAGTTGAGACAGTAATGTGGGCCGGCTGTTGTCAGGTATTTTGGTTTATCAACGGAAGTCCAGGTTTTAAAGTGTAAACCCTATTTATTTAAAAACAAACAGAAAACACTGTTCCAGACAAACTATCTGCAGAAAAGACTACCTGCAAAAAAGCTATCTAGACTGAGAAACCATCAGTGATGTTTGTTTATCCATTACTACCTTCTGGCACTCTACACTTACCTTAGGTCTCAGTTTCAGTATAGATATTGATAATCATATTTTTATGTCTTGAAGAGTTTTGACATTTGGAAAAACTCAAATTCTGGTATACGGTAATTTCTAAGCATCTTACATTATTTGGCAGGGTCACATCAGACATAACCTCAGTTTCTGCATCAATGATGTGATATCCATCTGCTGAGCTGAAGAAAATCTTTCGTCTTTTTTCAGACCCAATAGCCAGGTCAACTGTCACTGGCTTATGACCAAGTGTTGGAAATACCTGTAGATATAAATCAAATGTGACCAAAAGGCCAAAAATGATACTCTAAGGCAAAAATTTCCTTGCCCTTTTGCTTAACAGGTTTATGAAACCCAGACTGCTGTTTTAAAATTACATAATGTACTTAGAGGCCTATGTATTATAACTTTGTTAGGTCTGTTACCATTACAAGAACATGATTACATCCAAGTTCTAAATATTGAGCTTCCCTTTGAAGGTCAAATCTCCAATGATCATAAGAGCCTTGTATGGCTCTGCACTCTGTTTGCTGCCTTGAAATTCCTTGCCTTGAGCTTCAGCAAATGAAGGAGCTCATCTGGTCTCTTAAACCGGTTCGCTGGATCAGCTGCCTGTATTTTTGCCAGTATTCGTATATAGGCTTCATAGGACATGTAGTCTCCTTCAGAGTCTGCTGATTGATCAGTGCATACTTGGTAGGGAATGAAAAAGGCCAGACACGTTAACCTACCATAGATTGGATGTACTCTAGGCTCCTATGGTTCCTAGTCCAAGGACACAAAAAGCCAAACAGGATTCATTGCCAAGTTCAGGTCACAGTAGAGGACTGGGCATCACGGGATTCACCATACTGTAGTCATGGGGTAAGATTCAAGAACTGGAGTGAGGGCTTGGGCCAGGAACTGTGCATCAGGCTAGAGAGAGTGTTGCTTCTTATCTTCTTTGCTTTCCAGTTCCATACCAGGCAGCTGTGACGAATCAGCAGACACCCAAGAACAAACCCATATCCAAATACAGCTGACAGCTGACCCGAGGCCCAGTTTAGGGAGATCAGATCAGAGATGTGATTTGTGTTAGGGCAGACCCAGTCCGTCTATACAGTAGTCTATGCTGTGTATAAAAGGACATATTCACTATGCAAATAGACATTGAGGGGCAATTGTAAAAATTAGCCCATCCTTATTATACACATGTGATGTTTTGTCCTACAAAATATACCATGCAAGCAGATACCAAAAATACAAAAGCATTTCAAGAATGCCTTGCTGGAGTCTGTCATGATATGTCCCTAATCAGTGCTTTGTAAAAAACTTGTCCATGGACCAACGAATGCAAAGTCATCTGGAACATTGACTAAAAATATAGATTCCCAGGCCCCTCTCCAGACGTACTGATTTGCCCTGGTGTTGGGTCTGAGACATAAACTTTTAACAAATGCTCCAGATGACTCTGATGTACATCCCAGATTAGAAGCTACTGGACTTTACATAATGCTGCCAGTTCCCTAATTAGCCCTATTAAAATAGAACAAGTACAAAATAATCCTATTTACATGGTATTCTGGAGGATTATAAAAAGAAAGTAAAAATATAAAGAGCCCCCAGTTAATGAGGTGTGATTTAAAAAATCAGCATCAGCTTAATTGCTTGGGACTTAAATTATTACCTTAAGAGGTTGATGTATGGAAGTTCAGTTAAAACATAATAAAGATGGAAATAGTACTGGTAATCCAAATAAACCTAACCACCGTTCCTTGCAATGGGTCTCCAGAAAAATGTGTTTAGAGTTCCAGCTTGGAAAGAATATAGACCTGCCCTTTCCTCCCCACCCCCATCTACTGTAGCCCTGGTAATTAGAGCAAAGGCTTTTTCCATTCCCTCATTCCTCTTCCACTGGGGTTCCCCCCTCTACCACTGGCACATCTTCCCTTACTTTCCCTCTGCTCTCCACCCCCCACTAAGAGAGAACAGGGACTTTCTCTGCTTCAAGTCATTGGGGTGGCACCCAAAACCTGTGTTTGGGGCTTTAGAAGAGAAGGTCTTCATGTTGACTACAGGAATTGGGAGTGAGGAGCTGGTAGGGAGGTCCTCTAGGGGGAAGGGTCAGGGATTTCCCTCACAGTCTTCCTTGCTGTGGTGCCTGTGAATTGTCTAAAAAAGGGTTAAATGATAATTATTGACATGGTATATTCAAATTACATTAACTGTAGAAGAATGGTATATATTTCTGCTACTATGTTCCAAATATTATTGTTTGTAATTTTTCAAAAGAAAAATCATATGATCCACAAGAAAAAGAGACCACTCACTTTAATAGCAGTGCTCTCATCGAAGGACTTCAGTGCCCATGCATAAAGGTGAATTGACGATTTCAAAGCAATTGCAATATATGTTGTTTCTTCATGTTGGACTACAATGATAAAAATATAAAGAAGTAACAATGCTACAGAATTAAGAAGAACACGCAAGTATTTGTATTTGTCATTGAAAATGTCATAACTAAATGTAAGAACACAGACAACATATTTTTAGAAAAGCTATTTGGTTACAATTTGATGTCCCCAAAAAGGTAACAAAATTACTACCTAGTTTTATGGAGTGTATGCATTAGCATTCAAGAGCACTCTAAACTGTAGACTGAAAACTACAGAACATTGCTGAAAGAAATTAAAGAAGACCTAAATTTACTTAAATGGACAGATTGCCTTTGTTTATGGCTGGGTAGACTTAATATTGTTAAGAGGGCAATACCATCCAAAGTGATCTAGAGATTCAGTGCAATCTTTATTAAAATCCCAATGGCTGCTTGTGCAGGAATGGAAACTGTTCTGAAAAGTCACATGGAGCTGGAAGAGGCCCCCAAATACCCATAATGATCTTGAAAAAGAAAAACAAAGTTGCAAAACTCACACTTCCCAGTTTCAAAACAGTACAATCTACAGTAATCAAAACAGTATAGTACTGACATAAGGATAGGCATATAGACCAATGGAGTAGAATTGGGAGTCCACAAATTAACCCAAACATCTATGGTCAATGGTGCCAAGGCCATTCAATAGGGAAAGAGTAGTGTCTTCAACAAATGGTACTGAGACAACTGAATATCCACATACAAAAGAATGCAGTTAGACCCTTTACCTCACACTATACATAAAAATTAACTCAAAATGGATCAAAGACTTAAATGTAAGAGCTGAAACTATAAAACTCTTAGAAGTAGATATAGGAATTCATGGTAATGGATTTTTATATGTGACACCAAAAGCATAGGCAACAAAAGAAAAAATATAGCTAAATTGGGTTTCACCAAATTAAAACTACTGTGCCTCAAAGGACACTATTAAGAAAGTGAAAAGACAGTCTATGGAATGGAAGAAAATATTTTCAACTCATTTATCTGATTAGGGTTTAGTATCCAAAATATGTTAAGAATGCTTACAACTCAACAACAAAAAGATAAATAATCCAAGGATGGCCAGTAAACACTTGAAAAGGTGTTCAATAACACTAGTCATCAGAAAAATGCAAATCAATATGACAGTGAGGTGACACTTTACACCCACTTGGATAGCTAGAATCAAAAGACAGATATCTACAAGTGTTGGACTGGATGAAGAGAAAATGGAGCCTTCATACTTATGGCAATATAAAATGGTGCAGCCACTTTGAAAAGCAGTCTGGTAGTACTATCGAAAAGGAAAGAAAACATGCATCGCCACGTACAAAGACATTTATGAGAATGTTCACTGCAGCATTATTCCTAATAACCAAACAGTGGAAAGAGTAAAAATAAATAAGCAATGTATGTATAAAATATTGGATAAACAAAAAACTGATACATCTACACAACTGCGATACTATTTAGCAATTTAAAAAAAGTTATGTTGTACAGGCTATGCATGGATGTACTTGAAAACATTATACTAAGTGATAAAAGCCAAAGACCATATAATGTAGGATTCCATTTAAATAATTTGTTCAGAACAGAAAAACCTATAGCAAAATAAAATAGATCAGTGGTTATCTAGGACTGTGAGGGAAATAAGGTGAATGTAAGTGCGGTGGAATATGGAGTGATTACTAATAGTTATAGGGTTTCTTTTTGGGATGATGAAAATTAGATCATGGTGATGGTTATGCAGCTCTATAAACATACTAAAAAGTATTAAATCGTGCACTTTAAATGGGGCATTGTATGGTATGTTAATTGTTTCAAGAGTTTTTTTTAAAAAAAGAGAAAAAATGTATAAATGAGTATGTTTGCTCTCAGCTATACTTTGTGGCTCTTATGGAATATGTTATCCTACCTGCTAGATTTATACTTTGTGCTAAAGCCCCTCTTTCTTGGCAGGGACACTGTTGCTGTTCTTTTTAGCCAGAATTCATTTTAAACCAATATATACAACTTCTCTCTCTCTCTGTCTAGATTACCCTCTTTTTCTTTTTTTCTTTTGTACTATTCCCAAGTAAGTCAAAGAAGCATGATAAATATACCCCCAATAAGCAAAACAATCTCTGATAAGTTGACACTTCCTATGATTTTTTTATATGGCATTAATTGGTGTCCGTTATTTTATGGATCTTGAAAGGCTATGAAAATACCATGCAAGTGTAAGTATACTGCTGTCCTCCTGTGTGAAGATGCTACTGTTTCACTTGTCAGTAGGACAAATGTTTTTGATTGTGGGAGCTGATGTGGGTTGGACTGGGGTCATCCAAAAAAATTGGACTTAACTAGTCTATTCACTTACCAAGAGTACAGATTTGTAAGATAACTATCTCTGTGAACTCTCCCTTGTTGAACTAAAAAATTTACTAGTAGGGGGCAGTTCTACTATATAAACTCCTAGGTTAATATCTGGGGCTATCATTCACCTTTGGCTACCAAAATACTATATATGATTTGTAGGAAAGTACTGATATATAAAACTAGAAGAAAGTAGTGTATTTATTTAATTCCTAATTTGTCTGGGTACTTACTTCTCCTTTTAATGGTGTATGTGCACATACATACACACATATGAAAACCTATCCTGGGAAAGCCTCTTTATATGTAGAACACAAATGGTCAGTCAGGATAGAAATATCCTACTGAAACTTATGTGATTCCAACTCTTTCTTACATATGCCACTACTTCTGCCTGAAGGGACAATTATTGAAGAAGAAAGATGAAAATGAACTCTGAGAGTAGAGGGGATTTATGTCAGAAGTAGAATAGAATGAGATAGCATTACTTCCTAGTTGTTGATAGATGAGAGTAGGATTCTGACACCCTGGAGTTGTTACTCCATTTCACAGTGGATGGTTCTGAAGAGACAGGAGGTATGAAAACACTCCAATTAGACAGAAACTATTTAGCAATTATACTCATGAACATTGACTATGGGAGTGAGAACCAGCAGGCCATAAGAATTTCTTTTTGACTCATTGTAGTTTCATTGTTAGTATTAAGAAAGATTTTTTAATTTTTTTAAAAATTATCATGTGGTTCTATTTTATTGCTTCTGCAAGGAACAATATCATATGTATCTCCAGATTATTGAAGATACATCAAGAACATTTGTATAGTCAAATATATACAGAGGAAGGAAAAAATATTGATTCATCTGGACTAAAGAGTGACTGAGAAGGGAAGAAAGGTGAAAAAGTAAACCAAACTTAACTTCAATAGCTAATTCAGTCAATAAATATTTTCTCAATAACAGCCATTTGTGGCATAAAAGACCTAGAAGTTGTCTGATTGAAATTCACTCACTTTCATAATATGAAGTTGCAAGTTCTCTCCTTTTTCACAATGCACTTCATCAAATGAAGGAAGCAAAATAGTATACCAAATACGTATAGTAAATATGAAATGTGACTTACGGACACTGAAGTGTTCACAGCCTGTCAACTTATCAATAGCTTTGCAGGCTTCTTCTGTCTTTAGCATTTCCTCTTGTCTTCTTTTACTTTCTGGATCATCTTTCAAAATCTTGTTCCTCAGCCAGGTCAAATGATACACCTGAAGTCTGTTCTTACGGCCTGATAGATAAAGATACAGTGTTTCAATTCAGTCTATTTTTACATATATATTAGAAGAACAGAAAAGTATAGGTATTTTGCGTTTTTGACCAAATGTTTTCATTGAAGTAAAAAAACACGTTTAAAAAACTATACTACACCCGGGTCTTCTCTCCAGAATTTGGAAATATGATAGCAGAGTCTCTCTTATTCTCTCACTATCAAGGGATAGTCAAACTGTCTACCAGCTACCGACATGCCTGTCTGAAGTGAATGTGGAATACTTCTTGGGGAAAGGTTAAGACTGCTATTGTGCAGGCAACAGAATTACTATCCATTCATTTGTCCTTTGGCTTTTATCTAAGTCATGACCCTTCCTGATAATGTGTATATATGAGACAGATGTCTGATACATTGTCTCTTAGGCATTCAAGGCCAGTAGGGTGGGTCTCTTTTTGCTCTTTCATTCCAATATATTTTCAAAATAACTGAACAGTTTTATTATTTTTCTCTCAACCCAATTTATATTTAATATTAATTTTCTAATTATAAATACCATCAAATTTTTACAATTCCTTTAGGAAAAACAGGCCATTAAAATTACACATTTCACTTGTAGAAATTTACCTGAAGAAAACAAAATCTCTGATTCAAAAAGATATATGCACCCCCATATTTATTGCTGCATTATTTCCAGTAGCCAAGATATGGAAGCAACCAAAGTATCTGCCAATGGATGAATGGATAAAGAAGAGGTGGTACATATGTACAATGGAATATTATTCAGTCATAAAAAAAGAAAAAATCCTGCCATTTATAACAACATGGATAGACTTAGAGGTCATTATGTTTAGTGAAATGATCAGGTGGAGAAAGACAAATACCACATAATTTCATTTATATGTGGAATCTAAAAACAAAAAGAACAAAACAGCAATAGACTCAGACACTGAGAAGTGACCGGTGGTTACCATGGGGGAGAGGTTAGAGTGAGTGGGTGAAACAGGTGAATAGGATAACAAGGCACAAATCTTTTTTCTCTTTTTTATTAATTTTTTTTTTATTTTTGAGATGGCATCTTTCATATTTATTGAGCAAATAGTTGTTAACAACAATAAAATTCTGTATAGGGGACTCAATGCACAATCATTAATCAACCCCAAGCCTAACTCTCAACAGTCTCCAATCTTCTGAAGCATAACGAACAAGTTCTTACATGGTGAACAAGTTCTCACATGTTGCCTAAGTTCTTACATGGTGAACAGTGCAAGGGCAGTCATATCACAGAAACTTTTGGTTTTGATCACGCATCATGAACTATAAACAATCAAGTCAGATATGATTATTCATTTGATTTTTATACTTGATTTATATGTGAATCCCACATTTCTCCCTTATTTTTTTTTAATAAAATGCTGAAGTGGTAGGTAGATGCAAGATAAAGATAGAAAGCATAATTTAGTGCTGTAAGAGGGCAAGGGTAAATGATCAGGTCTGTGCCTATAGACTAAGTATAAATCCAAGCTAGACAAGGGCAACAAAACATCAACAGATGCAGAAGATTTCTCTCACAAGGCACAAATCTTAATCATAATATGAATTAGTCAGTGATGAAAGTACAGCATAGAGAATATAGTCAATAGTTCTGCAACATCTTTCTTTTTTTTTTTTCTTCACAGTTTTTTTTCTTTTGGTATCATTAATCTAAAATTACATGAAAGACATTATGTTTACTAGGCTACCCCCTTCACCAAGTCCCCCCCAACATACCCCTTCACAGTCACTGTCCATCAGCGTAGTAAGATGCTGTAAAATTACTACTTGTCTTCTCCATGCTGCACAGCCCTCCCCGTGCCTCCCCCCACACTATACATGCAAATCATAATGCCCCCTTTCTTTTTCTCCACCCTTATCCCTCCCCTCCCACCCATCCTCTCCAGTCCCTTTCCCTTTGGCAACTGTTAGTCCATTCTTGGGTTCTGTGATTCTGCTGCTGTTTTGTTCCTTCAGTTTTCCTTTGTTCTTATACTCCACATATGAGTGAAATCATTTGGTACTTGTATTTCTCCACCTGGCTTATTTCACTGAGCATAATACCTCTAGCTCCATCCATGTTGTTGCAAATGGTAGGATCTGTTTATTTCTTCTAGCTGAGTAATATTTCATTGTGTATATGTACCACATCTTCTTTATCCATTCATCTACTGATGGACACTTAGTTTGCTTTCATATGTTGGCTATTGTAAATAGTGCAGCTATAAACATAGGGGTGCATCTGTCTTTTTCAAACTGGAGTGCTGCATTCTTAGGGTAAATTCCTAGAAGTGGAATTCCTGGGTCAAATGGTATTTCTATTTTGAGCATTTTGAGGAATCTCCATACTGCTTTCCACAATGGTTGAACTAATTTACATTCCCGCCAGCAGTGTAGGAGGGTTCCCCTTTCTCCACAACCTCGCCAACATTTGTTGTTGTTTGTCTTTTGGATGTTGGCGATTCTTACTGGTGTGAGGTGATATCTCATTGTGGTTTTAATTTGCATTTCTCTGATGACAAGCAATGTGGAGCATCTTTTCATGTGTCTGTTGGCCATCTGAATTTCTTCTTTAGAGAACTGTCTATTCAGCTCCTCTGACAATTTTTTAATTGGATTATTTGCTTTTGTTTGTGGAGGTGGGTGAGCTCTTTATATATTTTGGATGTCAACCCTTTATTGGATCTGTCATTTATGAATATATTCTCCCATACTGTAGGATACCTTTTTGTTCTATTCATGGTGTCCTTTCCTGTACAGAAGCTTTTCAGCTTGATATAGTTCCACTTGTTTATTTTTGCTTTTGTTTCCCTTGCCCAGGGAGATATGTTCAAGAAGAGGTCACTCATGTTTATGTCTAAGAGATTTTTGCCTATGTTTTTTTCTTAGAGTTTTATGATTTCATGACTTACGTTCAAGTCTTTGATCCATTTTGAATTTACTTTTGTGTATGGGGTTAGACAGTGATCCAGTTTCATTCTCTTACATGTAGCTGTCCAGTTTTGCCAGCACCATCTGTTGAAGAGACTGTCATTTCCTCATTATCGAATATTAGTTGACCATATATGTTTGGGTTAATGTTTGGAGTCTCTATTCTGTTCTATTGGTCTGTGGCTCTGTTCTTGTGACAGTACAAAATTGTCTTGATTACTGTGGCTTTGTAGTAGAACTTGAAGTTGGGGAGTGAGATCCCCCCCCCCACTTTATTCTTCCTTCTCAGGATTGCTTTGGCTATTCAGGGTCTTTGGTGTTTCCATATAAATTTTTGAACTATTTGTTCAAGTTCATTGAAGAATGCTGTTGGTAATTTTACAGGGATTGCATCGAATTTGTATATTGTTTTGGGCAGGAAGGCGTTTATGACAACATTAATTCTTCCTAGCCAGGAGCATGGAATGAGTTTCCATTTGTTAGTGACCTCTTTAATTTCTCTTAAGAGTGTCTTGTAGTTTTCAGGGTATAGGTCTTTAACTTCCTTGGTTAGGTTTATTCCTAGGTATTTTATTCTTTTGGATGCTATTGTGAATGGAATTGTTTTCCTGATTTCTCTTTCTAATAGTTCATTGTTAATGTATTGGAAAGCCACAGATTTCTGTGTGTTAATTTTGTATCCTGCAACTTTGCTGAATTCTGATATTAGTTCTAGTAATTTTGGAGTGGAGTCTTTACAGTTTTTTATGTACAATATCATGTCATCTGCAAATAGTGACAATTTAACTTCCTCTTTACCAATCTGGATTCCTTGTATTTCCTTGTTTTGTCTAATTGCCATGGCTAGGACCTCCAGTACTATGTTGAATAACAGTGGGGAGAGTGGGCATCCCTGTCTTGTTCCCGATCTCAGAGGAAAAGCTTTCAGCTTCTCGCTGTTCAGTGGGATGTTGGCTGTGGGTTTATCATATACAGCCTTTATTATGTTGAGGTACTTGTCCTCTATGCCCATTTTGTTGAGAGTTTTTATCATGAATGGATGTTGAATTTTGTCAAATACTTTTTTAGCATCTATGGAGATGATCATGTGATTTTTGTCTTTCTTTTGTTGATGTGGTGGATGATGTTGATGGATTTTCGAATGTTGTACCATCCTTGCATCCCCAGGATGAATCTCACTTGGTAAATGGTGTATGATCCTTTTGATGTATTTTTGAGTTTGGTTTGCTAATATTTTGTTGAGTATTTTTGTATCTACGTTCATCAGGGATATTGGTCTGTAGTTTTCTTTCTTGGTGGGGTCTTTGCCTGATTTTGGTATTAGGGTGATTTTGACTTCATAGAATGAGTTTGGGAGTATTCACTCCTCTTCTATTTTTTGGAAAACTTTAAGGAGAATGGGTATTATGTCTTCTCTGCATGTCTGATAAAATTCCAAGGTAAATCCATCTGGCCAGGGGGTTTTGTTCTTGGGTAGTTTTTTGATTACCGCTTCAATTTCATTGCTGGTAATAGGTCTGTTTAGATTTTCTCTTTCTTTCTGGCTCAGTCTTAGAAGGTTGTATTTTTCTAGGAACTTGTCCATTTCTCATAGGTTTTCCAGATTCTTAGCATATAGGTTTTCATAGTATTCTCTAATAATTCTTTGTATTTCTGTGGGGTCGGTTGTGACATTTCCTTTCTTGTTCCTGATTCTCTTGATGTGTGTTGATTCTCTTTTTCTCTTAATAATTCTGGCTAGAGGCCTATCTATTTTGTTTATTCTCTCGAAGAACCAGCTCTTGGTTTCATTGATTTTTTCTATTGTTTTATTCTTCTCAATTTTATTTATTTCTTCTCTGATCTTTATTATGTCCCTCCTTCTGATGACCTTAGGCCTCATTTGTTCTTTTTACAATTTCGATAATTGTGACATTAGACTATTCATTTGGGATTGTTCTTCCTTTTTTAAATATGCCTGGATTGCTATATACTTTCCTCTTAAGACTGCTTTCGCTGCATCCCACAGAAGTTAGGGCTTTCTGTTGTTGTTGTCATTTGTTTCCATATATTGCTAGATCTCCATTTTAATTTGGTCATTGATCCATTGATTATTTAGGAGCATGTTATTAAGCCTCCATGTGTTTGTGAGCCTTTTTGCTTTCTTTGTACAATTTATTTCTAGTTTTATACCTTTGTGGTCTGAAAAGTTGGTTGGTAGGATTTCAATCTTTTGAAATTTACTGAGGCTCTTTTTGTGGCCTAGTATGTGGTCTGTTCTGGAGAATGTTCCATGTGCACTTGAGAAGAATATGTATCCTGTTGCTTTTGGATGTAGAGTTCTATAGATGTCTATTAGGTCCATCTGTTGTAGTGTGTTGTTCAGTGCCTCTGTGTCCTTACTTATTTTCTGCCTGGTGGGTCTCTCCTTTGGAGTGAGTGGTGTGTTGACGTCTCCCAGAATGAATGCATTGCATTCTATTTCCTCCTTTAATTCCGTTAGTATTTGTTTCAGATATGTTGGTGCTCCTGTATTGGGTGCATATATATTTATAATGGTTATATCCTCTTGTTGGACTGAGCCCTTTATCATTATGTAATGTCCTTCTTTATCTCTTGTTACTTTCTTTGTTTTGAAGTCTATTTTGTCTGATACTAGTATTACAACACCTGCTTTTTTCTTTCTGTTGTTTGCATGAAATATTTTTTCCATCCCTTGACTTTTAATCTATGCATGTCTTTGGGTTTGAGGTGAGTCTCCTGTAGGCATCATATAGATGGTTCTTACTTTTTTATCCATTCTATTATTCTGTGTCTTTTGATTGGTGCATTCAGTCCATTTACATTTAGGGTGATTATCGATAGGTATGTACTTATTGCCATTTCAGGCTTTAGATTCGTGGTTACCAAAGGTTCCAGGTTACTTTCCTTACTATCTAAGAGTCTGACTTAACTCACTTAGCATGCTGTTACAAACACAATCTAAAGGTTCTTTTCTATTTCTCCTCCTTTTTCTTCCTCCTTCATTCTTTATATATTAGGTATCAGATTCTATACTTTTTCTCTATCCCTTGATTGGCTTTGGGGATAGTCTATTTAATTTTGCATTTATCTCGCAATCAGCTGCTCCACCCTCCCTACCATAATTTTTGTACCTCTGGTGACAGCTATCCACCCCTAGGAACACTGCCATCTATAGCAGTCCCTCCAAAATAGACTGCAGAGATGGTTTGTGGGAGGTAAACTCTCTCAGCTTTTGCTTATCTGGTAATTGTTTAATCCCTCCTTCAAATTTAAATGATAATCTCACCCAATAAAGTAATCTTGGTTCCAGGCCCTTCTGCTTCATGGCATTAAAAACATCATGCCACTCCCTTCTGGCCTGTAAGGTTTCTGCTGAGAAGTCTGTTGTTAGTCTGATGGGCTTTCCTTTGTATGTGATCTTATTTCTGCCTCTGGCTGCTTTTAACAGTCTGTCCTTATCTTTGATCTTTCCCATTTTAATTACTATGTGTCTTGGTGTTGTCTTCCTTGGGTCCCTTGTGTAGGGGGATCTGTGGATCTCCATGGCCTGAGAGACTATCTCCTTCCCCAGATTGGGGAAGTTTCCAGCAACTACCTCCTCAAAGACACTTTCTATCCCTTTTTCTCTCTCTTCTTCTTCTGGTATCCCTATAATGCGAATATTGTTCCGCTTGAATCGGTCACACAGTTCTCTAATATTCTTACATTTTTAGAGATCCTTTTTTTCTCTCTGTGCCTCAGCTTCTTTGTATTCCTCTTCTCTAGTTTCTATTTCATTTATTGTCTCCTCCACTGTATCCAACCTGCTTTTAATACCCTCCATTGTGTTCTTTAATGATTGGATCTCTGACCTGAATTCATTCCTGAGTTCTTGGATGTCTTTCTGTACCTCCATTAGGATGTTGATTATCTTTATTTTGAACTCCCTTTCAGGAAGAGTCATGAGGTCCATATCATTTAAATCTTTCTCAGGAGTTATATTAACAATTTTACTCTGGACAAGGTTCCTTTGGTGTTTCATGTTTGTATATGGCGCCCTCTAGCGTCCAGAAGCTCTGTTCTGGAGCTGCTGAGCCCCTGAAGCAATGTCGGGGGTCAGGGGAGCAGTATTGATGCCTGGGGGTAGGAAAGAGCTGTTCCCCGCCTCCTGGATCCTGTGCCTGTCTCCACTGCCTGAGCCAGTGGGCTGGGCACACAGGTATAAGTTTTTGTCCCAGAGCAGCCAGATATGGATCCCTGCTTTCCACAAGCAGCTGGAATCCCAGTCTCCCCAGGAACTCTGCCTGTATTAACCTTCCTACCTGGTAGTCATGCAAGTCTCATGAAAGCACCATGAGATGTAGGTTTGTCCTCCCAGCGCGGATCTCCGGAGCTAGGTACTCAGCAGTCCCAAGCCTTCCACTCCCTCCCTGCTCTGTTTCTCTTCCTCCCCGCCTTTGAGCTGGGGTGGGGGAGGGGCTGGGGTCTGGAGAACCACAGCTGTGGTACATTATCCCATTCACTGAGGTCTGCTCTTTTCTCCAGGTGTGTGCAGTCTGACGCCGTCCTCTTTCCTGTTGCTCTCTCAGGATTAGTTGTGCCAATTACAATTTCTAATTGTATCCAGTTTTAGGAGGAAGCCTCTGTCTCTCCTCTCACGCCACCATCTTTAATCCTGGAGATCATTTTATCTCTCTCTGAATCAGCTTCTTTATATTCCTGTTCTCTGTTTTCTAGTCCATTAATGGTCTCTTGCATCTCATCCATTCTGCTTTGAAGTCCTTCCAGAGATTGTTTTATTTCTGTATTCTCCTGCCTTAGTTCTTGCATATTTCTCTGCAAGTCCATCAGCATGGTTATGACTTTTGTTTTGACTTCTCTTTCAGGAAGATTGGTTAAATCTACCTCCTCAGATTCCTTCTCAGGAGAGGATGTCGAAGATGTCTGGGTTAGTCTTGTCTGGATCAAATTTTTTGCCTTTTCATGTTGATTGATGCAGTGGTATGCTATTGACTCATCTGTCAGCTGGGAGAGCCAAGACCTTTTCCACTTGTTCCTGGCCTTTCTTTACTGGGACAACAGCTACCCAGGTGGGCAATTGCGTGTAGACTGGGTCTTTCTTGCCCAGCCACTATGGAGGAATCTCCCTTGTTGTGGGTGTGGCCAGCCTCAGGCCGCTCCTCTGCTATGGTGGGACGCCAGAGTGAGAACAGATGGGGGGGGCTGTTTGTCTCCAGAGGGGTCTCAGAGCTGCTGCCCAGGGGGTTAGGGTGCCCGGGGCTCCCCAGGATTCCCAGCTGCTGGGGTAAGTGTCCCAGGATGCTTCTGTCCCGCTTTGGGGTCCCTGTCCCTTTAAGACTTTCAAAAAGCACTTGCTTTTTTTTGTCCCATGGGCACTAGCTGTGGGGACCCGCTCACAGGTTTTACTGTCCTGTTTCCCTAGTTTCCAGCACCCCACGCATGCACTGTGTGTCTGCGCTCTGGTGCAGATGGCTAGGTCTGGGTGTTTAGCAGTTCTGGGCTCCCTCTCCCTCCCTGCTCTGACTCCTCTCCTCCCTCCGGGAGCTGGGGTGAGGGGCACACGGGTCCTGCTGGGCTGGGGCTTGTATCTTACCCCCTTCGCCAGGCACTGGGTTCTCACAGGTGTGGATGTGGTCTGGTTGTTGTCCTGTGTCTTCTGGTCTCTCTTTTAGGGATAGTTGTATTTGTTGTATTTTCAAAAATACATATGTTTTGGGGAGGAGGTTCCCACTGTCCTACTCACACCACCATCTTGGCTCCACCCCTGCAACATTTTTCTATGTTGACAGATAGTAACTACACTAGTTGAGGTGAGGGTTAATAATGTATATAGCTATCAAATCACTATGTTGTATATTTGAAACTGATATAAACTTGTATATCAACTATACTTCAATAAAAATAATCACATTTCTTTTCAAAATAGAGACTTCATATTCATTTTTAATGTTTATTACAAGATTTTTAGGCCCAACAATAGGATTTTTATTTACGTGATTAATCTTAAATATGGTTTTACATGACATTTTTGAAGCAGTTAGAATTCAGACATCTATGTCTATTGCCTTTCTGTTCTTAAATGGTAAAATAAATTTGTGCTCTGAAATATTAGGTATATTCTACACTAATGTTCTCAGTAATATTCAATGCAAAAAAATCCACATTTTGAGAGAAACTTAAGTATGAAAAAAGGCACATTTGAGTTAGGGGAGCCTGTAAAAAAGGTAAAGAATCTGTTACCGAGATGTGCAGTCTTTAAGCCACCCAGATGTTTTCAAAAACTGTATGTTGCTTCTGTGTAATTATAAATGAATTATAAATAAATGACCATGAAATGTTAAGAGCAATTAGAAATAAAAAAACATAAACATGATTCAGAAATCATGAAGATCCAGCATATTTGTAGAAGATTTTTTTCCTCTAACCAAAACTTTAAGTACCATATTTAAGAATATACATAATCATTAATTAATGTGATGTATGGATATTAGGTATAGACAGGAAGTATATAAACATATAAATAACTATGATTAACATCATTTTATTCAACAGTCAAACCATTTTTATTTTTCTTATCCTTTTGTCAGTCACCTTTTGCCTATAGTCAGCTCTGATGATAGTGCTTTTCTGATACCAAGCACTCTTTGGTAATCACAAATTATTAACATCCACCTTCTTGCTCTTTTATACTCAAAGGTTTCAGCTCTGAAGGACTAACCATAAGAAGTTCAACTACGATGTGGGAAGAATGTAGAGTTAGGGGATGCATTCTTGTTACTAACTCTATCTCTAGGCCTTTATGGTAAGTTTGTGCCAGAGAAAATAGTCTCATTTGTATCCAGTTTTGTCCACTGTGTTGTTCTTTGTTGCTTCTAATGCATCACAAGAAAGGTATCTGATGGAAACTAGTGTGGTCGTGTGTGCATGGGTAAGTGAAATTGTGAGCTATAAAATTGTAGGTGGTTATTCAGAAAAGACATGAAAGGATGTAAATAACATGGATTTTCTTATCACTGACCTAGATTTGGTACATTATAATCAAATATCCATATACAAAGGAGAGTCAGAAGTTAAATAGTAAATAGATAAGAAAATACAGGTAGGAAAGTTTGGTGTCCCAAATAAAGGTTATATTTTAAGTGCTTTTCTATGAACACTTTCACCTGAGAAAGTCTTTAGCGTAGTTTGCAACCTAATTAATCTGACTCTCAGAGAACGTTTATCCCCTTCAAGGGGAATACCAAGTCTGACCCTGACTGGGAACTCTGTGAGAGCGTGCGGGCCTCTATGGGGTTTTGTTGTTTACTGCCTTTGAAGTGGAAGGAACGTCTCAGGACTCAAATCCAGGTCAGTCTGAGTCGAAATCCCAGGCACTGCCTTTTGCCATCTTCTCTCTGAGACTCGGGTGATGGCATGGACCTCTGAAACTTGGATGCCCATGCAGTCTGATGTGAGCCTCCCTTTTTAGTAAGCCCTTCAATAGCTTGATCTTTCTTGAAAGGCTTTATGATCAGCTCAAAGGGTAAAAGCAAAAGTCTCAAGTGGGCCTTCCTGCAAAGGCATACAATAAACCCGATTTTCTTGGGCAACTACCGGAGAAGAGCTCTCAAGCAGCAGTTAGCAAGTTCACCACTTCCTGTGCTCAATTCTACACTGCAGTAGCTGTCCCAACCATGTGCAAAACCGTTCCATGTTCCGTAATTGTGTCCAGTTTGCCATGCTGCAAATTGGTGGGGGAAAGGGTAAGAAGAAGAGAGGGGGAGAAGACTTCATGCTGGGATAAAACAGCCATTACTTGGTGACCCGCATTCAGCTCTCTACACCATAAACATTGCTGCATAAACCCAAATGCTGTCCTCACACGTAGAATATGCAGCTATGGATCTGAGGAATTGGTGATCCCATCAATCAGTGTCCTTGCCTCTAATTAGTTACCACATAGTTATGTCAGTATCCTTTCCTTGCTCTTTATAGATGCTTCCTCACCATTTTGTATTACTGGGGAGAACAAAATGTTCCATACCACAGCAAAACTGGGGGCTTTGTTATGGTTATTATTCCTGAAAATAACAGTTACTTGAACATTGGCAGTCTATGCGGCATCTATAACCAGAAGATCGAATGAACCAGAACTGACTCTACCTCTCACCTTGCCAGCTGATAGTCCTACCTCTTGCCACTCAGTTTCCAGGCACTCATTAACAAGCAGCATAGGTGGGGACCTTCAACTTCTCTCATTCACTACTTTGAATGAGGACATTCAGTAGGAGATCTCAGGGAGCCTCCCCATATCCTCCAGACCAGGACGAAGGCCCCTAGCATTTCCTCTTCAGGAAAACCATGTCTTTGTCAACATCCCATCTTTGTCATCCAAACTCTCAAGAACCATGGAAGGTGTGTTATTTTCCTCTCCTTGTGAGTTAAGTTGGCCTGCCACAGTTTCATAGATTCTGGAGAACACAAGAGACTTCTGGGTCAGAGAGGAAGGAATGTGCTACCCAGAGAGCAGCTTGACGCTTGTGCTGTTGCCCTTGCTTTCTTCTCCCCCAGTTCCCACACAGGTGCAATGCTGTCCAAAAGAAATGCAGTATAAGCCTCACCAAAATAAAAGCGAAAACCTCTTAAAGTTAAAAGAATCAGGTGAGTTTAATTTTAGTGACTTTTATTTAACACAAAAGTGAACAAAAATGACAATTTCAACATGGAAAGCAAGACACTGTTAGTTTTTACATTTCTTAGTAAGCCTTTGAAGGGCAGTGTGGACACTTTCAACACATCAGCAATATGGACAAATTACTGATTGTCCATTCTCTTTTTCCTACAAAGTCTTTGAAATGCCATCTGTTGCCATTACAACAAAGCAGTACACGCAACTCATTTACTAGCTCTTTTAACAGGTTCGTCTAAGTCCAATGCTGTGTATTGTTGCCAAACACATAGATGAAAAATGTTAACAATTTTCATCATTATAAATTTTTACATTCTTTTCTCTCGGTCTTTGAAATGCAATTTGTTATCGCCTGTGTGAGCAACAAGAAAGAATAACTCTAAATTACTTTTTACTGAGCCTTTGAAATGCATGTGTTGTCATTTCAACATGGAAGCAATATAAGTATTCCATCAATTACCTTTACATTCTTCTGTCTTACCAAGTGTGTTCTCATTTCAACAAAAGAACAGTAAGCACAAACTACTAATTATTTTTCATTCTGTTTTTGTTATGAAGTCATTAAAGTTCAATGTATTATCATTTCAACATGTAAGCAAGAGGAACAAGCAATTTTACATTCTTTTTTCTCAATGTCCTTGAAATACAGAATTTTGTCATTCTGACATGTAAGCATAAACAAATCATTCATTAATCATTTTCACTCTTTTCATACTAAATCTTTGAAATACAGTGCTACCATTTCAAGAGGTAAATATAAACAATTTACATTCTTTTTTCCTTATCTCTGACATGCAGTGTGTTATCCTTTCAACATGTAAGCAATATAAATAAACTATCAATTAGTTACTCTACATCCTGTTTCTTACTGTTGGATATGTGGTGTGCATTTAATACCTGGAGTACATCACATTTCAGAGTAGCCAGATTTCTAGCACTCAGTGGCCATGTGTGGTTAGTGTGTACCATCGAGAGCAGTGCAAACCTAGGGGAAGATCACAGGAAGCAAACATATGAAATAGCATATACCATGAAGGAATATTCATGCACATGGCACACTGAGACCAACAGCAAGTAAAAACCTACTTAAATGGGGAAGTAAGAGAAAACCTAGCTGAGGAGGTAACATAGTAGCCATGACCTGAGGGTTGAGCAGCTATATGTAAGGGAAAGAGTGAACAAATATCTAGGCCATGGAGGCATAATTTTCCCAAATGCCCTTAGGAAGAGTGGAGAAACAGACAAAACATAGGAGCAGCTGTTACTCTGAGCAGTTTGGGATCAGGGACTTGATCTTTATTATCACCTGGAACAGTACCTAAAGCACAATAGACACAGGGTGAGTGCATGTGAAGTAAAAGTAACTGAGCCAGGGGTCTGAGACCTGCAGAGGCAGCTAGCAACATGACAAAGACACCAGCAGACAGTGGGGGTAGTTTGTTTGTTTCCTTCCCCTTGCATAGGGTTTCTCATAAGCAACCTAAGGCAATCATACATACAAGAAGTATTCAGGGCCCTCGAGAGTGAAATTATTGGCTTCAACAACTACCACAGCCAGGGAAAGTTTCAGTTCATCAGACTCATGCCAAGGGCCTATGAGGATAAATGGACCCACCCGTGTGCACAGGGAAGTGATGGGACATAACTGGGAGAGTGCTCCCATCATGTAACCAACACTGTACTTAGCAAGCAGAAGAGGATGTAGAGGGCAATGGGCAACAGATCCACAGGAGCTTCCAAATTCCTCTCCTTCCTTCTTAGAGTTCCTCTTTCACAGAGGTCAAGGACACAGCCAATCTCCCTGACCGTCCTTTTCCCAAACAGTACAATTATACATGTGTCTCTACAAATTAGGCCTTCAAGCAAAACACTGAGCGCTTTTGTGGCCACACATCAGTGCTGACAAGACTCCTTGTACTACGGGAATCACGCAGAACGAGTACTCCAAATCATGTCGTCCCGCTGTACTGCCTGCAGCATTGCCTTCAATCGGTCCTGCACTTCAGCCAACTGCCGTCGGTTCAAACTGCCAGGAACATCCCATTCTCTGTAGCAATGGAGAGGGATGGGATAAATCACATGCTTCAGCTCCATCAAGGATGTTAGGTGCTGCAGAAGGTTCGTGAGCACAGGCATTGTAATGCGGTTGAAGGCAAAGCTAAGGACGCGGAGGCACGAACAGTGGCTCAGAGCTGGCAGGAGAGCAGAGAGAGTAGAATCAGTTAATAGGCAATTATTTATTTCCAGATGCTGCAGGGTACCTGAGGCCCTCTCTAGCAGAGTCTGGAAGGGCTCATGAGCCTCTGGGAATATCTGGTTGTGACTGAGATTCAACTGACTTAGGTGGGTGGCCTGAGAGCTCTGAGAAAGGACGGTGACATCTTCGATAGACAGGCCACAGAAAGACAGATTCAGTGTCTTCAGCTGAGGTGGCAGCACTCTGCAGAGAGAAAAAAGAAAGGTTATTTCAGAAGAATGAGTGTTGGACCAGGGCAGTGAGCCGTAAATAATACATACCTAAGGTGTAGAATAAACTAATCTGGACATATCTTATTCTGTTTGGTTTGGGTTAGTCCCACCCCAGCGCCTCCCCCGTGGTCACTTCTGTACCTATTTTGCAAGTCTTTAGTCATGTGTGCTTTGGAATCAGACTAAATATATTTGTGACCATGACAAAGTAACTTTCCCACTCTAAGGCACATGTTCTTAATCTTTAAAATGTGCACACCAGTAATTATTATTACAGAGTGTGCCGCAGATTAAGTGAAAAAAAATTATATGCACGTTGTATATACAGCATCATCAATGGCCACTCCTGGTCACTTATATGGCGAGGACAGGTCTGGGAAAGCAGCCAACTGAAGGCTCCCTTTGACTGGTTCCCAGATGACTGCCCCGCCATTCAGTGTCTAAGCCTTGGGGAAAACACAGGAGCAAGAGGATTTGGCAGTGTTAACTACTGTGGCCAGTCCAGGGGGATGTGCAGCAGTGTTACAGCTTAAGACTTTTTCCATCTGAACGCCTCCTCTTGCTCACTAGAGAACTGTAGACACCACTAGGACTGAGATTTTACCAGTATACTTACAGACTCATCACAGAGTCTACCCACAGTTGGCTGAATGAATGAATGCACAAATGAGCACAGCTTGCTTTCTAAATTTGTCTTTCTCCTCACCATGAAGTACCTCTCTCTAGCCTGGCCAAATGCTAATTCCCAGCAGTTCCTATGCTGAGGTGGAAGGAGAAATACTTTACAAGGAGCTCAGGAATATCTAAGCATGATTGCTTCTCTTCTCTTACTCATGGGGTTTGCAGGGAACCCCAGTTCCTCCCACCCGCTCACCTGAGAAGTCTGTGCAATTGATCTCTGAGGTACTGGGTAGACAAGTCGAGCTCTTGGAGGCTGTCCAGCTTCCCAAGACAGTGGAGAAAAGTTTGGAAGTGTATCCCCAGAAAACATCTAAAGCGGATGTTAGACAGACGAAGGCCGTACAGGTGGGCCGTCTGAGCCAGAAGAGTGTTGACATCCCTCAAATGAGCCTGATCCACCTGCAGGTAGTCAATGCATTGTGGATCCAGAAACTGCAGCATACTTCTGTGGGCAGACATGTCAACAATTTCCAAATCTCTGCAGCAGAGGTGCAAAGACCCAAAGCTCTGCCTGAGTTTACTCTGAAGAAAGGAAACAAATTGCTGTGTTCTCAAGGTTCCATCGAGGGAGAGGTCCACGAGTAATTCCACAGTTTCCGAGGCTGAGTGAGGCCCTGACTCTGAATTATCAAATCCGTGGCACCTGACACTAGGCTGGGCTTCTTCTGTTCTAAGAGTAGAGTTCTGAGAGTAAGCACGAGACTGAAAGCAGGAAGGGAATGTGGTTCTGATCTCAGAGCATATTATCTTATAGTCCGGGTCCTGCCTTAAATCTAAGAGCCTCAGTTTTGGGCCCCTGTAAGGAGAGGAGACAGAAAACATGAGAGGTAGCCGATTGTAATGTAATCTCCCAAGATCAGTGTTAAGAAGAAGGAACCCTTTATCCCTGGTTTTTCACAGCATATGTAATTCACCAAGAATTCCTTTCCTAAGAATTCAGTACCTTTTGTTCTTTTCCCCCTACTTTGTTTACCTCTGGTCTGTTCCCATATCAATGCCCATGTCCTTCTTCTATGTAACTACACTCAGAAGGTAATTCCACCCATAGTATCCTCAGTCACCTCTATTCTGTAATCAAGTCTGTGAGATGTTATAGTAGTTAAGGTGACCCCAAGTGTTGGACCAGTAGCCCCAAAGAGATCCTCATAAGTCACTACTGGCTACTTCTGGAAGACTGCTATGTAATCCCTTGTCCCAGGCTCTGGCACACTCTCCTGCTGACTCACTCTATAGCTACTGGATACAGTCTTACCAGGAAGAAGAGTTCTGGGCAGAGAGGAGCTGCAGACCATCAATCATGGCTTCCAAGATGTCACAGTCTGACCCTTGTACACTCAGTGTCCCGATATGGAGACAGCGAAAGGGCCAAACCCTCACCATTGCCTTTAGTATCTCTTTATGCCTGCCCATGAAGGCAGAAATGAACAGTGGAACAAAGAGCGCTCTTGGGAGCTCATCCAGGGCATGGAGAGCAGCCTGCTCATTACTCAGCAGACTCTTTGCAGCAAGCTCTAGCAGAGTGCTTGTGGGCTTCTGGTCCATCTTGAACCTGCTTCAGGGTAAACAATATTTAGAAATCCTAAGAGGACATCCACAGCCTCCAATGTCAGTTACAGAAAATATATATACTGAATTAATATATGGTGACCTCTAGTGACCTCTACTATAGGGATAGAATACAAATAGGCTTGTGTGTTTAAGTATGTGTGTGTGTGCATACACACACACACACACACACACACACACACTATAAAATGCCCCTAGAAATCACAGGTAAGTTAGCAGAATATGATGTTGACTATGGAGCTGTCTTGTTCCCAATATATTTCCTCCCAAAAGGATACCGACCAATCAGAAGGAAAATGTAAATCTACACAAAAGCCACACTCTGATCATTACTTTAACATATAAAATGTGCAAAGTTCAATGTAATTGGGAGTAACAAAAATCGTGAAATTCCAGCCACAGGCTTTCACACTCCCATCACTAGGCTTTGTGGCGTGCAAAGACAGACCTAGAAAAGCTGCAAGACATACAGAAGGAGGAAAATGTTAAGGGGCTTAAAGTTGATACAACACTGCAGCAGAATAAGTCTGAAAATACCAAAACAGTGTCCTGGAAGGTGAGATTGGAACCTACAGGGAAAGGAATCTGTAATATGAGCATTTAAAGGGGTAGGAAAGGCATAAAGGTGAAGTCGTTGAAAGACATAACTTCTAGGGAATAATAAAGTCAAGGAGTAAAGGAGAAGCATCCCGGGCACTTAGGTAATGGGGAAATGAAGGATCTCCCAAGACATAAGAGAACCACAAATCAGAGCAATAACAACTTCTCCCTCCCTTAACCAAAACAAAATAAATTAAGGATCTGGACTTTGCTATAATGACATGAAAATGGCATCACTAAAGTAGGAGTCTTGGAAAAAAAACCAAGATCATACACATGAGCAAAAGGAAGGGGAATCCCATATGCAACCATTGCAAAAAAAAAAAAAAAAAAGAGGAAAAAAATTTCACACATATTAAAACAACCATGAAGCAGGAGACTGTAAGCCAACACTCCAAACAGAATTGCACTCAAGCAAGCATTTGAGGATATGAAACCTGCTTGAATCAAAATCCTTTTAAAACTATAAAAACAGAAGTGACCCAAAAACAAGTCTGAAGTTGAGACTTTCCATCCCAGCTAGAGTGTCCTTCAAATATCACAGCCTATAGAGAAAATTTTTCAACACATAGGAACTTGGGAATTTGGCACCACTCAGCGCTTTCTGAGGTATCTACTAGAGCAGGGCTTTGCAAACTGCAGCCCATTGTGCCAAATCTAGCCCATCGCTTGATTTTGTAAATAAAGTTTTATTGGAACGAAGCCACAACCAACTGTTTATGTATTGTCTATAGATGCTTTTGCATTGCCATGGCAAAGTTGAGTAGCTTTGACAGAGACACTGTGGCCCACACACTTAAAAACATTTACTATATGCCTTTTCACAGGCTGATTGTCAAGAATCTTCTAAAAGATGAATTGGGATTTTGATTCCCTATGTGATGTTGGAAAACGTCACCAAAATATCTGATGGTGAGCATGTTACAGCTAATACTAAAATCCACGTGGTGGAAAAGGGGGGAAGACTAATAAATGCTTCAATATTGTGAAAACACAGAAGTTGTGCACTTAAACATGAGAGAAAGCAGAAGAATAGAACAAAAGACAGTTAAACTTTTTGTCATAACATAGTAGGTGAGTTTTAAATAATACTGGGCAGTGCGGAAGAATGGACCAGATAGGAAAGTGTTCAGAAAACAGGGTAGTTCAGGATGAGCTTTTTCAAAGCATTTAACATGACATAGAACACATCTTGATGATAAAAGCCAAGATTCACAGTGAAGATGTAACACTTAGGAATATTTATACACTAAATAACACAGCAAACATTTTCATGAAGCAAAAAGACAAAGAGACATAGATAAAAAATATGGTAAAAATGGTTGATTTAATACACCAGTCTTAGTATAAGACAGATCAAGTAGTATAAAAAATTGGGACAGGATGTAGAAAATCTAAACAACATAATAAAGTAAACTATATGTGTGTATATATATATATACAGTATCTATATATACATGTGTGTGTGTATGTACATGCTCTGAAAATAGCAAATTTATTTTCTTGTCAAAATTGATACAAACTAAACAGGGACGGCACCATTTACTTCCATAAATTCGAAATAGACCAAATAGTCCGCTCTAATCACAAAGCAGCTAAAGTTAAAATTACTAACACAAACTGAAAACACAAAGGCTTTTTTACCAGGAAAGGTTTCTGGTTTAAAAAATTTTTTGAGTTAAAGAGGAGACTCAAATTAAAGTTACACAAACTATGTATCAGGATCTATGGGATACACATAAAGTAGTGATCAGAGGGAAATTCGGAGTGCTAAAGACTTTTACAAGAAAAAGTGGAAGAATGAAAATAAATACTGAAACAGAAAAAAGAAATTCCTGTGCAACCTCTTTGCAAATAACTTTGAAAATCCACATGAAGCAGATATTGTCCTAGAGAAATTCAGACAAAAATAATGCTAACTCTAGTGTTAAAAAGCTTAAATTTGCCAATTTTCATAGAAGAAATAAAGTTATTATGCAATTACCCCCAAGTAGCATTTTGCTCAGGTGGTCTTACAGGTGAATTCTAGTAAAGTATCAAGGATGCCACAGGACCAATAACCTCTCTATAAATTATTCAATAACATTAGAAAGGAAGGAAAAGTCCCTAACTCCTCCTATGAAGCAAGTATGACACTGATAGGTAAAATGTAGATATGAAAATCCTAAATAAAACATTAGCAAACATCCAACAATAATACATTAAGAAACTAATACACTGCGACCAACTGGGATTGATTCCATTAATACAAAGTTGGCTCTATATTAGGAATTCCATTTATATCACTCATGGTAGTAACATAGTTAAGGACAACCATAGATGCTGAACAAGCCTTTGGGAAAATTCAACAACGGTACATGTTAAAAAAAGAAAAACGTCTAGAAAACAGCCGTCAGGGGAAGTTTTCTAAACATGAAAGAAGATACATAATTAATCCTTAATGCCAGTATTTTATTAAATGAGGGACCACTAAAGGTAAGGAACGGATGCCCACTCCTTCATTCTTACTCAGTCTTGTACTATAAGTATTACTCAGTTGAGAAGAGAAAGCTATCAGATTTATAAGAATGGAGAGTAAGAGGTAAAGCTGTCTCTGTGTGCCGATGATATTACAGTATAGCTGCACATCCAACAGAACAATGACACATTAACTGAAATAATCAAAATCAGTATGGGAGCAGCATATAAAGCTAACATAAAAGAATCAATAGTCTTTGTATATAACCACACAAAAATCCAGTGGGGAGAAAACCCAATGTGGAGAACACATTGGGAGAGAAGATCCCATATATGACAGCAACACGTAATATTAAATGTATAGGTATAAACTTAGCAAGAACATCGATATAAGGAAAGGGTTTTCCGAACGACAAGGAGTTGTCATTGCATCTATACAAGGCAAACTTTTTCCTTTGTGACAGTGAGTAAATGGAAAGACAGTCACTGTCCATGGACAGAATAATTCAACATTAAAAACATGTCAATTCTTCCTAAGTTAATTTATAGATTGAATAAAATCTCAAAAATAGCAGCAAACATTGTTATGGAGTTAGACAAGTCGATAATAAAGTTCATATCTTAAAAAATCCAAGAATAACTAGGATATAAATTAAAAAGAAAACCTACGAGAGGGGAGGAATGATACCAAACATTCAAGCATGGTGTAAAGCCTCTGCAATTACATCATGGCACTGGTACCTGGACAGATACATAGCCCAACGGAACAGAAGAGAAAACACAGAGATGCACCCAAGTACATACGGAAATTCCAGTATTAAAAAAAAAGAGGGGCATGCAACATCACTGGGGCAAAGATGGACGTTTCATAAATGGTGCTGGATCAACTGAGACATTTGGAGAAAAATAACAGTAGATTCATATCACATACCTTCCAGAAAACAAACTGCAATGGTGTTCGGGATTTAAACATAAAAGAATGAAACCACAACAAGTTCTTGAAGAAAATATGGTAGAACTTTCTTTAACCTCAGTGTAGGGAAAGGATTTCTGACTGTGACTCAAATTAGGAGGCCATGAAAGTAAAGAATGACCAATTTGACTGCACAAAATTTTTAAGTGTTTGACAAACACATCCTAAACAAATCAAAAGAAACCTGAGAAACTGGAGTAGAGGACTGGCAGCATACACCAAGGACAAATGGGTAATGTCCTAAATATATAGAGAACTTTTAAATATTGAAAGACAAAGGGCTAAAAGTTCTGTCAAAAAATGGGAAAATGGTATGAACAGATTATTCACAAAAATATATATCACAGTCCTTAAAGACATGATGATTCAAACAATCAGACAAATGAATACTAAAACAAAAAAGTGACCCTTCACTTGAGAAGACATTTTTGATTCTGAATCGTGGTAATGATTCCCATACCCAACAATTAAATGAACAATTAAAATCAATGAGGGTGGGGGCAGGTCCCAAACTCAAATACAAAGAGCAACAAATGAATTTAACCATATTGTAAATGACTATCTTTACCACACTGAGAGGTGAGGAAGAAAACAGCTAAGCTAAGAAACTTGGGAAAAAAGTATTTTGATTGCATCCTCTGAGGTTAAAGACAAAAAGAACTATACAACTTAGTAGATCTGTTTCTAACAGGGGTATAAGGTTAGCATTTCTGCAACTACTTTATTTGTATACGTCATAAATGAACAAACCGGTAAGTAGTGTAGACAAAGGGAGCAAGATCAGAGAAATTACAGATAAGGCTAGAATGGATTGAAATTAGATATTTCAGCATGAGCTCCTGGCTTTTAATATGTATACATAAAGATAGGTACAGAAATAAACGTAGATGTGTCTGGAAGCATGGGTATATACATGCAATATATTGCCTACTTTGTTTTGATGGAGAGGGCCTAGCAGCAATGAAACTCCACTAACAATGGATGCACACTCAGATACTGATTTCTAAATGTCAGTCTCCAAGAAAAGGACCCAAGGATCCTTGCAGACGTGGTTCAATGCCAGGGCTGCAGTGGGAAAAAAACACAAAATGAACATGAACATCTTATGGTGCCGGTGTGATAAAGGAAAGGGTCTGTCAGAAGAACAGAACCAACCAAAAGGGGCTCTGGATGACCAGAGATGGAACAATTCAAGGAACAAAATAAACAGTGATCTAATTTGACTATAACTGATAATGTATCATGGTTGTTTGGGAGTCCAGAATGATAAAAATAATTTGAATAAGTTATCTGAATCAGTAATTTGAGATAAATTTTGTAAAAAACTTGAAAATGTATAAATAAGTGGGGGATAAAGGATGGCTCTTCAGAATTCCAATAAGTATATGTGAAAGGAATGAGGACAATAGGAAGTCAGCATTAGGTCATAACTGTTGTAGGCAAGATCCCCAGATGGATTCTAAAAGCAGTGAGTTAACATCTGAGAAGAAACAGGTATTTTCATAGCCTCAAAGTGTTTCCTACACAAGTTGATCAAGTATTTGTCATTAACAATGGGAAAACAGCAGCATTACCTGGAGCAACATAAATGCCACCACCTCAATCAAGTGATCAAGATGAACACCAGCAGTAGCAAGTACAACATACAGACACCGTGTGCCCTGACATGATGCACATTGCACATAGAAAGGGAGCAAAATCACTTTTGCAGTATCTTGGTATAAGCCCTAAAATTAAGGCCCAATGATATACATGCCTTGACATCTGGGGAAAACCCAGAAGACCTCGAATGGCCTAACCATAAGTCACCTCCCGTATTGTTTTCCCACAAAGAAGGTTCCCTGGCCAAAGAACCTTTCTTATCATGGGAGCTAGGCACAGTGCCTGCTTACCCCTGAGTAGTCAGTTTCCATTCACAACCAGCCCACAGAATCATTCAAACAAGCCAATCGCATCCTCCCACGGGAACCAAGCATCACTTCATCCTCTCGTTACTACTAAGACTGCCCCCAACAGCCCCTGGTTTTCACTCTCTTCCAGAGCATGACACCTGTGAGGCACTACCTGGCATGCAGCGTCATCCTCACCCAGGGACTCAGTAAATGTTACTAATAAACTACTATGGATGTCACCTGCTCAGTGTTGGGTGTCATGTGTTCAGCCACCCTGATAACACTAGGATGGAAAGTCCCCCATCACCAATGGAGGTAAACAACAATTCTTGCCCAAATGAGTAACTTTAATCTAATCCTAAGAAAATATCAGGCAAACCCAAATTGGCAGACATTCTATGAAATACCTGACCAGTATAGGATCTTCAAAAGCGTCAGGGCTATGAAAGACCCAGAAAGATTGCAGAATCTTCAGCTTGCAGGAGACTAAGGAGAAATGATGGCCAAATGTCCTGGCGGTATCCTGAATGGGATCCTGGAATAGGAAAAGGGCATTAGTGGGACAACTGGGGAAATTTAAATAAAGTATGTCATTTGTTAATAGTATTACATCAATGTTAATTTCCTGGTTTTGATCATCCTTCCTTGGTGTTGTAAACTGTTAACATTAGGGAAATCTGGGTAAAGATGCTCTGTGCCATTTTCTGTGACCTTAACATGCATCTAAAATTATTCAAAATAAGGAATTAAAAAATACAATGTCAGTGGTTAAGGACATGGTTAGTCTATAAATCACATGGTTTAATAATAATTGGCCAGCTGAAACACAGCAAGGAAGACAGTAGGATAAATGCTCACAGCACCTCACCCATTAAAAAATGAATTCAAACTGCTTTGTGAGCCCATTTTAAGGAATGAAGCTGCATTCATGCCCAGGATGTACCTGAATACTTATTTGATCTCCACATGAGAAAAGCATTTTAAGTATAAAAGAAATGAAATGCAATAAAAAGAGAAGTATATATATATACAATTCAATATTTACAATCTAAGCTCTGGGACAGCAACAGTAATCTAAACAAAACTAAGATGCAAAGGAGAAATATACTTTGTTTTAAGAAGAGAAAGGCTGTTAGATTCTGAGGAGAGAGTATGACTTTAGTAGCCATACAATTGAAGTGAATCACATGTAAGAATAGGGGGATGAAGAGAGAGCGGAGAGGAAAGTGGTTCCAATCCAAATGGATTTCCTGTCTTTTAAATCTCCAAACCTCGACCGTGGGTAATTTAGACCGATATAGGTATCATTTATCGAGAGAACACTGGTATAACTTACCTACTTGCTAGAAGAGTTGGAGAAAACTTGGGAACCATCCAAGACCTCAGCAGCAGGAGCCCCTTGCTTCCTCTCAGGAGGCTGCCACAAAAGAACACCTGTCTCCGCGGTGGACAGAGTGTCAGTGGTTTCTTCTAGAAGTTAAACTGGCCAGGAGAGGACTTCTATTGGTGGAGCTTAGGTCAGGTGACCCCCTCCTACTCAAACAGCTCTGTGCTGGGAGGAGGGGCCAGACTCGTGACCCACCGCCAGGAACCCTGGTCTACGGAGCGCGCAGGGGTGAAAGGTTGCGTGTCCGCGCGGTCCGCCATCCTGGATTTCTTGGGTAGAAAGCGAAGAACGGAGTATCCACCTCAGGACACGTCCCTTGAAGATCGAATTAAAAAAAAAAGAAAGAAAGTCAAGCACGCTGTTGCTGCATGTGGCCTGGGCAGTGCCTGGGCCACAGTTTCTACCAGGCCAGGTCTCAAACACAGAGATTCAATGTCCAAATGTATCAGCTATGCAAAAAGGGGCATTAGTTTGAAAATGAGCAACCAGTTGATGGCAAAATCCGTCAGACTAGCTCCCTGGTGATAGGGCTTTATTTACCACGTGGAAGATAGGTGATCTCGGCCAGGTACACTGACCCTTCATAGACTCCATTATCCATCTTCAAAATGCGTCTGGCAGTTGAGGTGACCTCATCAGGCTGTTGGGGTTTCAAGCCCCGTCAATACTACTTACCATATGTGGTGTAAGGACAGTATAAGTCTTTGACTCTTCACAATCGGTGATGGACAGCTAAAGTGCTTAAGGGGTCCAGAAAAGGTCCTAAACAACCCGAGGCAGGGATCATTCAAAACCCTGTACTCCCCCCCCCACCCCCCAAGGACAGGACATGAGCCCAACCTATCGTCTAGTACTGCCCCAGAGACTCCTCAACAGGAAACAGCCAAGGGGCCAGATTAGAGTCCCACTTGTCCTGAGGGGAAACGGGCAGGCTGGGATGATAAAGCACTTAACAGCTTTCTTTAGGCAGAGTATTCCTTGGGGCAGATCACAACAGCAGAGAGTTTTCCAAAGCAGAATCTTAAGGTGATGTTTTCTTCTCCCATCCCCTTATGTATCCGCACAGAATTTTGGAAACAGCCCCCTCCCATGTCTCATTGGCAAAGGACTCAGTCCCTGGTATATTGTACATTTTGTATGTGCTTTGAGTATCCTTTTTCTAAATCTTGGCTCCACAGTCTTACCTCACTCAGTTTATGGGAAACGTCAGCATGTTACTTAACTGGAAAGCTAGTCCTCGCTGAAAAACAAATTCAAATGTGATCAGAATTACCTTTCATTATTGAAAGTCTGATTTCATTTTTCACTTTCAGTAATTGTACAAATGACTCTGTTCTATCTTCCTTCTGAATCCTAACATTCGTAGGTGGATGGTAAGAAAGTTAGATAGAAGCAACCCCTTTTGCTGCCTCAAGACTATGCCTCAGGACCTATGCCATGTCAATAAAAGATGCAGTAGGTGTTTCTTCCCCTGGAGGAATGCAGCATAGATTCAGGATGGGGATGAACATTTTTCTTTTGTAAAAAAAAATAAAGATATTTTATCTTTGTGTTTTGAGGTGATTGTACATTCACATGCAGTTGTAAGAAATCACACATAGAGGCCCTGTGGATGCTTTGTCCAGTTTCCCCAATGATGACATATTACAAAATGATATTAGAACCAGGATAGTGACCCTGATACTATCCACTGATCTTATTTAGATTTTGCTTTATTCCAGTGTATATCTGTGTGTGTGTACTTAAGTTTTGTGTAGTTTTATCACATGTGGGTCCATGTATCCATCACAATAGAAAAGATGCCAAAGAATTCCATCAGCACATTGATCTCTCTAATTTTACCATTTTGTGTTTCTATTTCTTCATTTATAGTGTTCTGTTCTATAACCACACCTACCTCCCTTCTAGAATTCTTCCCAATACCTAACCTATGGAAACTCCTAAACTGTCTTCATTTATAAAATTTTGCCATTTCAAAACTATGGAACTGGAATCATATGTTAGTAACTTTGGGGATTGGTTCTTGTTCACGCAACACAATTCTCTGAATATCCACCAGAGTTTTTGGATTTGTCAAGAATGTGCAACTTTTTATTGTTGAGTAGAATTCCATGATGTGATTATACCACCCTTTCTTTAACCATTCACCCATTCGGGGACACTTGGAGTTTTCTGTTTGGTGAGTATTACAAATAATGGTGCTGTGAAAAGCTGTACAAGTTTCTGTGTGAAATTAAGCCTTTAATTTAAATCCCACAGTGAGAGTTCTGCCATACATGTTATGTTCATGTTTAACTTTCAGAGAAATTGCTGAACCGTTTTAAAAAGTGCCTGAACCATTTTACATTCCAGCCATTAATGCATGAGTGATCCAGTTTCTCCACACATTCTTGCCAGTATTTGATGTTATCCCCTTTTAAAAAATTTATTAGCTATTTTAATAGGTGTATAGTGATATCTCCCTTTCTGATGCCTAATGATGTGGATGATATTTTGATATTCTTATTTGCCATCTGTCTGTCCTCTTTGCCAAAGTTTTGCTCATGTCTTTCACCCATTTTCTACCTGCTTTCTTTCACTGTTGGTAGTTGACATGAGAGTTGATTTTATTTTCTAGGTGCTAGTGTTTTGAAGGATATGTGGTTTCCAAATTTTTCTGTAGCTAACATTTTCATCAATTCCACAGCTTTTCAAAGAGAAAAGTTTCCAATTTAGATAAGGTCCCATTTATTAATTTTTTAATGGATTGTGCTTTTGATGCCACCTCTAAGAATTCTGCTTAGCTCTGGATCCAAATGTTTTTCTCCTGTGATATTTTCTTAAAGTATTATAGTTTTGCATTTAAATCTGTGACTCATGTTGAGTTAGTTGTTCATGTAAGGTGCAGTTTAGGTCAAAGATCATTTTGTTTTTTCTTTTTTGTCTGTGGATGTCCCATTAAGACACCAGCACGCTTGCAGAAAAGTCTACCCTTTCTCCATTAAATTCCTTCTGCACCTTTTTCAAAAATCACTTGAACATAGTGTGGTTCTATTTCTTGGGTCTATATTCTGTTCCATTCACACATCTGTCCATACTTCTTCTGATGTCACATTATCTTGCTTGCCATAACTGTATAGTAAGAATAACATTACACGAAGTGATTCCATCTACTTTATTATCCTTTATCAAGCGTGTTTTAGCTACTGTGGGGTTTGTGTCATCCCACGTACATCTTAGAATAAGCTTCTCTACATGTCCAAAAAGCCTGGTGAGGTTTTGGTAGGAATTGCACTAAACTTGTAGAACAATTTGGGGAAAATTAACATCTTTACTGTGTTAACTCTTCCAATCTGTAAATGTGGTATGTCTCTGTATTTATTTAGGTCTCTGATTTCCTTCCTCAGTATTTTGAGATGTGGATCATACAGACCTTGTACAGGTGTTATTAGATTTATTCATAAGAATATCTTTTCTTTAGGACATTTGTAAATCATATTGTATTTTTTGTCACCATGTTCACAGTTTTGTTGCTATATACAAGTGTGACTGATTTTTGTGCATTGATCTTATAGCCCACCAACTTGCTAAACCCATGTATTAGATATAGGAGTTTGGTTTTGCATGCTGTTTGGAATATTTTATGTAGACTGTCATGGCATTTGCAAGTAGACAGTTTTTAATTATTTTTTTCACAATCTGAATGCCTTTGGGAAGTTTTCAGCCATTATTTCTTCCAATACTTTTTTATCACCTCCACCATTTCCATAGAATTGAGAAAACAGATAAGATTATCTGGGAAGATCTGTGAAAGATCTCCTGGTAAAGTGGAGTGATTCCTACACACACACACACACACACACACACACACACACACACACACACACTAAACCCAGAAGGGTTTTGAGAATGTTGTGTCAGCAGAAAGACTGCCAACTCGAACTGAATGGGTCAGAGAGAGGACTGAAAGAAGGAAACCTGTTGGACTCTCAAAATTCTACAGGCAGGGAACAGACTGATAAAAGCACTCACCTGCAAACACGAACTATCCTTCAAGAAAAATGGAAGGATGGCTCTGAGGACAGAGCATTGGATATAATAGGTGGAGCCTCAGGCACAGAGGGCAAAGCTTCCAGCCACAGAGGATTATTCCCAGGCTTAAAAGCCTCATGGAGTTGGCCTGGTTGGATCTCAGGATTGCTTGGAGCTGACAACTCTTTTCTTTGTTTCCCCTCACTTGGAGAGGAAATGTCTGCAAGTATTTTCCTATGGCTACCCAGCACTGTAATTTGGAAGTCCACTTCTTACTAGAACCCATGTCCATTGATGGAAAGAAGTTCTGTCTCAGGGAGGACAGTACCCAATTTCTCACATGTCTGATTAAATGATTTACAGACAAAGTTTGGGACTTGATATGTAGTGTGTGGAGACTTTGGGAGACTTTGGGAGGAGGTGAATGTCTTTTGCATGTAGGATGGATATGAACCTGTGGGGTCCAGAAGGCAGACTGTAGTAGTAAGCTGAATAATGGCCTCCAAGGATACCCATGTCTTAATCCCTGGAACCTGTGAATGTTATCTCATGTGGCAAAAGGGACTTTGCATATGTGATGAGACTCAGGATCTTGAGATGGACAGAGATTGTCCTGGGGGGGCCCTAATAGTGACACAGTGTGTCCTTATTAAAAGGAAGAGAGGGGATTTGACACAGAGGAAGGGGGCAATGTGACGACTGAAGCAAGATTCTATGCTACCAGTTTGGATGATGGGGGAATGGGTCACAAGGCAGGGAAGACGAGAATGCAGCGCTACAAGTAGAAAAGGCAAGTCCACAAATTCTCCCCTAGAGCTACCAGAGGGAGGGTGGCCCTGCTGATACCTTGGTTTTGACCCAGTAAAGCTGGTTTTAGACTTGAGCTCTGGGACTATGAGAGAGTGATGCATGTCTTAAGCCACCAAGTTCATGGTAATTTGTCAGAGCAGACATAAGGAAATAATACAGGAACCTTTAGACATCATCTAGGCCAGCGGTTTTCAAACCATCCTCAAAACTACTTATTCCAGCTGTTCTTCAAATCAGGCTGCCTACAGTTTTTTCTGTTTCATGGTCACCTGGGAATATTTCATTTTTTTGTAGAATAACTGTATGGGATTAAACAATAAGATCATGGATACAATCCAATACGCAATTTTATAGATGAAGAAAAAGCCCAGAAAAACTGAAAGATTTTACCTTACTCACTCAGCCAGAGAAGACAGCAAGTTCTGACTCCCAATTGCAGCTTCTTGAGACACACTGCGCTAGAAATGGAGGGACAGACTGGAGATAAATTGTGGAAGAATAAATGAAATCATTTATGTAGGAGCTTAAAACAGTGCCGGGCAAATATGCGCTCATAAACATTATCTGTTATCATAATATGCACTTGTGTAGACCATTGCTGGAAGGATACACGAAAATATGGTAACAGTGGTTTCCTGTGGATAGGGAAAATGAGAAACGGGGTGGGAGAGCAATTGACTTTTCTCCGCATGTCTTTTTTAACCACGTGCACATACCACATACATATGTAGGTCCCTCCGTGATGAGCAGGATCTGGTGGACTGTCTTTGTTTTCAATGAGGATTCCTACCTCCTCCATGTGAGGATACAGAACCAACTCAGAATCCCTAAGAAATCAGTCATGCCAAATTTTAAATATAAAATACCAAGCAAAGTTGCATTCCAGTCCAATGTCTGCAGCCGCCAACTACTCAGTCACCTCCACAGGGATCCCTTAAGAGCACATCTTTCTATTAAGGTAATCAGGTTTCCAATGCTAAGATTTCTGTTTTAGACTTTCCTCATGGCAAATCAGATTCAGAAAATCTAACTAGAAACAGTTTACTGCCTGTTTATTAAATACACCGTAGTAACCAGCCTTGGTTTCTTTCCTGAGTCTTAAGTCACAAAATTAGAACCCCCGAATGGTGTCTTTCCCAGCTTCTCTACATCCAGCCAAAGTAAAAGATTCACTCTGTTCACCCGGCTGTATCACCCATCTGGGATCCACCCTCCAGAGAAATCACCCTGGGGTTCACAGAACTAAAATCCCACCTGTTATTTCCTTGGGGGTGGGGGTGACGGTGGGGGTGCGGGTGGGACTAGTAGGATACACAGCTCTTTCCATCCTGAAATAGTAAAGACATTTTCCCACCCAGTTACAATATTCCATAAGTGAGTTTCTATTTTCTCTTGTCCAGTCCAACCAAGTCCAAATCTAAACTGACTTTTCCCCGTAACTTTATAGATTGCTGTTGGTCTGCTTCAGCTGGTCTGAGAATGAGACGATGAATCTCTACAACTAAGAAAACAAGCCCAGGTACCTGCAAAGCTAGACTGCCGGTCATTTGTGATGCCAACCAAGCTGACGACCGTAACCCGGTAGTTAACACTGTTCCCAGACTGCAAGTGGGAAGAGGCGTGGTGGCCGCTCCCAGCCCTGAGTACCCACATCACTTCTGTCAAAGAGAATGGTGTGTTCTGAGCCTGGAGGTGTGGAAACAGGAGATTCCTTCAGCTACAGAATGGGACCAGGGATGGACGTGACACAGGTAAGTCACTGACCTAACTGCTTGGCTCCGCTGTCACTATCAGAGACTCCAACTCTGACCCTGAGGATCCCTTGGGAGACAGAGGCTGGGACCTGTCCCCAACTGAGTGCTTGCAAGCAGATAATGTTAGCTTTAATCCAGACCCTAGTTTTCATACTGCTTCATGTCACACAGAGAGGTGGGGGCTCTTACTACTGCTGCATCCTTGAAAACTGTAGGGAAATCTGGTACTAGAAATGGGTTCTATGTCCTCTCTTGATCTGTAGAACAGTGAATTTCTGACTTCCGGAAGCCCTTATACTCACTCTGGACAATTTCACAGAGTTCTCATGGTGCTCAAGACAACAATTTCTCACTAGAGAAAATAATGCTAGCAGCTGATGATACTCTGGTGCCTGCTCAAGCCAGCATATTGAAGAAAGATCAGCCACTGAAAGGAAAACTGTGCGCCCACTGGCTTCTTCTCAGGTAGTTAGGGGATAAGGGCACACGACCAGGGTCCAGTTGCAACACAGAAGGAACCAAGGTTTTCCTGCAGCCAAGAAGTTTACTGATGAAGAGGGTTGGGCCACTCGGTGTTTACATGCCTGGACCCTGCGGTCCTGCATCCTGGATGTCGTGAGGAAGACTGTCTGCTCTGTCGGCCACAGGTGATGGCATCCCAGCAACATGCTGAGCCCTCTCCTCTGGATCCCTGTTGCCACGGCCAGGGGTCAACACTATCAGATAGACTCCACTTGTGTTCCCTGTGCCTGAGCTGACAGGATGTTATTTTTTTAGGATTTCAGCATAGCAGGGGCTAAACACCTGCTGAGTGGGATGCATCATATTGGGAAACTTACAGCCCAGTTTTGCCAGCTCCCCTTCAGTGACAGTAATGCCTCCAGGGAAGTCTAGCCGAGATTCCTGGCTGCCACGAACCAAATAGCACTGGAGAAGCACATGGGTCTGCTGACCTGTGAGCTAGTGAAAACTATGGAAAGGAGATCAAAGAGGTTTGAGAAGAAATGCACAATGCCTTTGTACTCTCTGCTCCCCAACGTTTAAGTTACCTGAGGTATTTCATTGACCTACGTACTCATTTGAGTAAACCAATTAAGTGAGATCTATTTGGTTTATTCTGGGGGAAGGAATGCAACCAAGCTCCCAAACAGAGTGCATGATCAAAATATGTTAAGCTCATAAATTTCTGGCTGTTAATGAGACTACGTGGCTGTAAGTGAGCTCCTGGCATGCATCTGACCTACTAGGAGGCTCCCAGATATTCTAAGTGAGATCCTAAGGTTCAAATGTTGCAGCTAATGCACCAAATTCAGGCCCACACACCCAAAACAGACTATGTAAAGATAGGAAAATTAGAAGCTAGCTGGTCAAGTTCAGTGCTTCCATTCCAGCATGGAATATGTCCTGCAGCCTAAGTCAGCATCAGTTCCTAAGAGGGAAGTAGAAGCCTGCTTGGTAGCTTAAAGCATGAGATACACAAAGGGTTTCCTACCATAGGTCTTGGGCTGCAGTCAGACAATGATCAGGGATGAATTAGTAGGGTTGGTGGGACAGTATCTCACACACCTCAAAGTCACATATCCTAGCTGCAGATACACCTCAGAATTATGCATTCACTTCAAACTGCAAGAGGTCAACTGCAACCCTGCATATTATAGATGAGGAAACTAAGGCCAAAAGAATTTCCCAGTGATCATGCTTTTCCATTTCTATGTGGTTTGGGAACTGACTTACAGGGCTGAGTCTACCAGCTCATTCTCCCATTCTTGCCAACCCTTGCCACCACAACCTGGGGAGGATTCTTACCGATGATGCTACGAATACAGTTATCCTTCTTAACGATGTTCTGGAGTTGACCTGTAAGAGATGCTGCATTTTCACTGCTCAGGGCAGTGAAGCCCCTGTCTCTGAGGCCTTGATGGATTTCCTGAGACACTTGTTCACTCACACTCAGCATCAACTCTTCAGACCTAGTGATAAAGGACAGAAAACAGAGCGGCCCTGGCATTGCAGCAAAGCACAGAGAGCACCATTCCAGAAGCCAGGCCCACTCAAAGGAGAATTCCAGCCCCACACCACTAGTAGACAGAAGGACACCATGTGCAGGTGAAATACCTTCACCGTTTCCCTCAAGGTGCCAACAAATTCAGACACATCAAATTACATTCCACTTCAAAGAAAAGATAAATTGGACAAGATCGATCCTTGCACCCACTCACTATTCTTTAGTCCCATACACTTTATTTAAATACTGTTTTAAGACTTTTTTGGGTATTTTCCATGGTTGCTTTTCCTGTTTCATCAATAAAATGGTAACTGTGTTAAGAGACCTACACTTGTGGTTTTCCTCTTTCCACTTTGGCTTTAGTTCTTTGTAGGCCATGAATGATCAATGAATATTATTGACCAACTGATCAGCTTCTGGACATACACAATCAAGTGTCACCTTTTCAAGTACAGAGTGACTCATTTTTAGCAAACTGGCTCCCATACTCTCCTCTTCAGAAAGAAGGTCTGTTCCCCCACCCCCCATCCCAAGCCTCAATATGACTTATCGAAGGACACCAACAATCTTTACAGGTGGTTCCCAAGGTCCCCTGTGTGGCTTGTGAAGAAGAATGAGCAATACCACAGTTACCTGAACCTTCCTTTTATATTCACAAAAGCCCATGGTGTTTTCAAGGCTAAGCTTAATCTATGAAGTTTACCTGCAGTTAAATTCTTTCAAGAAGACTGAAATGGTATCAACCAGCTTCCCAGATCACAAAGGTATGAAACTAGAAATAAATTACACAAAGAAAATGAAAAAGCCCACAAACACATGGAGGCTTAATAACATGCTCCTAAATAATCAATGGATCAATGACCAAATAAAAACAGAGATCAAGAATATATGGAGAAAAATGACAACAATAATTCAACACCACAAAATCTGTGGGACACAGCAAAGACTGTGCTAAAAGGAAAGTATATTGCAATACAGACCTACCTCAGGAAAGAAGAAAAATCCCATACAAGCAGTCTAAACTTACAATTAATGAAACTAGAAAAAGAAGAACAAATGAGGCCCAAAGTCAGTAGAAGGAGGGACATAATAAAGATTAGAGCATAAATAAATAAAATTGAGAAGAATAAAACAGTAGAAAGAATCAATGAAAGCAGGAGCGGGTTCTCTGAGAAAATATACAAAATAGACAAACCCCTAGCTAGACTTATCAAGAAAAAATGAGAGTGTACACAGAAAGAGAAGTGAAAAAGGAAAAATCACAACAGACATCATGGAAATACAAAGAAATATTAGAGAATACAATGAAAAATCATATGCTAACAAACTGGATGACCTAGAAGAAATGGACAACTTTCTAGAAAAATACAACCTTCCAAGGCTGACACAGGAAGAAACAGAAAATCTGAAGAGACCAATTACCAGCAAAGAAATTGAACTGGTAATCAAAAGCCTACCTAAGTACAAACCCCCTGAATGAGATGGCTTCACCGCTGAATTTCATCAAACATTTAGTGAAGACCTAATATCCATGGTCCTTAAAGTTTTCCAAAGAGTAGAAGAAGAGGGAATACTTACAAACTCATTCTATGAAGCCAGCATCACTCTAATGCCAAAACCAGGCAAAGACACCACAAAAAAAGAAAATTACAGACCAATATACCTGATGAACATAGATGCAAAAATGCTCAATAAACTATTAACAAACTGAATTAAAAAATACATCAAAAAGATCATCCATCATGATTAAGTAGGATTTATTCCAGGTATGCAAGGATGGTACAACATTTGAAAATCCATCAACATTATCCACCACATCAACAACAAGAAGGACAAAAAGCACATGATCATCTCCATAGATGCTGAAAAAGCATTCAACAAAATTCAACAGCCATTCATGATAAAAACTATCAACAAAATGGGTATAGAGGGCAAGTACCTCAACATAGTAAAGGCCATATATGACAAACCCACAGCCAACATTATACTTAACAGCGAGAAGCTGAAAGCTTTTCCTTTAAGATCAGGAGCAAGACAGGGATGCCCACTCTCTCCACTTCTAGTCAACTTAGTACTGGAAGTCCCAGCCACTGCAATCAGACAACACAAAGAAATAAAAGGCATCCAGATTGGTAAGGGAGAAGTCGAACTATCCCTGTTTGCAGATGACATGATATTATACATAAAAGACCCTAAAGAATCCACTCCAAAATTACAAGATCTAATATCTGAATTCAGCAAATTTTCCGGATACAAAATTAATGCACAGAAATCTGTGGCATTCCCATACACTAACAATGAACTAGCAGAAAGAGAATTCAGGAAAACGATTCCATTCACAGTTGCATCAAAAAGAATAAAATACCTAGGAATAAATGTAACCAAGGAAGTGAAAGACCTATACTCTGAAAACTACGAGACACTCATGAGAAAAATTAAACAAGATACCAATAAATGGAAACACACCTCATGCTCATGTATAGGAAGTATTAATATTCTCAAAATGGCCATCCTGCCTAAAGCAATCTACAGATTCAATCCAATTCCTATCAAAATACCAACAGCATTCTTCAAAGAACTAGAGAAAATCATTCTAAAATTCATATGGAACAACAAAAGACCCCAAATAGCCTAAGCAATCCTTAGAAGGAAGAATAAAGCTGGGGGGATTATGCTCCCCAACTTCAAGCTCTACTACAAACTCATAGTAATCAAGACAATTTGGTAATGGCACAAGAACAGACCCATAGACCAATGGAAAAGACTAGAGAGCCCTCATATAAAGTCAAGCACATAAGGTCAATTAATATATGATAAAGGAGCCATGGACATACAATGGGGAAATGACAGCCTCTTCAACAGCTGGTGTTGCCAAAACTGGACAGCAACATGCAAGAGAATGAAACCAGATTATTGTTTAACGCCATACACAAAAGTAAGCTTGAAATGGATCAAAGACCTGAATGTAAGTCATGAAACCATAAAACTTTTAGAAGTCAACATAGGCAAAAATCTCCTGAATATAAGCATGAGTAACTTCTTCCTAAACACATCTCCTCGAGCAAGGGAAACAAAAGCAAAAATGAACACTTGGGACTACATCAAACCAAAAAGTTTCTGTACAGCAAGGGACACCATCAACAGAACAAAAAGGGATCCTACAGCATGGGAGAATACATTTGTAAATGACATATCTGACAAGGGGTTAACATCCAAAATATATAAAGAACTTACACACCTCAACACCCAAAAAGAAAATAACCCAATTAACAAATGGGCAGACAATATGAAGACACAGTTCTCCAAAGAAAAATTCAGATGGCCAACAGACACATGAAGAGATGCTCCACATTACTAATCATCAGGGAAATGCAAATTAAAACCACAATGAAATATCACCTCACACCAGTAAGGATGGCAAGCATCGAAAAGACTAAGAACAACAAATGCTGGTGAGGATGCAGTGAAAGGAGAACCCTCCTATACTGTTGGTGGGAACGGAAGCTAGTTCAACCATTGTGGAAAGCAATATGGAGGTTCCTCAAAAAACTAAAAATAAAAATACCATTTGACCCGGGAATCCCACTCCTTGGAATTTACCCAAAGAGTACACTTCTCAGATTCAAAAAGACATATGCACCCCTATGTTTATTGCAGCTCTTTTTACAATAGCCAAGATATGGAAGAAACCTAAGTGTCCATCAGTAGATGAATGGATAAAGAAGAGGTGGTACATATACACAATGGAATACTATTCAGCCATAAGAAAGAAACAAAGCCTACCATTTGCAACAACATGGATGGAGCTGGAGAACAATAGGCTCAGTGAAATAAGCCAGGCGGTGAAAGACAAGTGCCAAATGATTTCCCTCATTTCTGGAGTATAACAAGGAAGCAAAACTGAAGGAGCAAAACAGCAGCAGACTCACAGACTCCAAGAAGGGACTAGCAGTTACCAAAGGGGAGGGGTGTGGGACGGCGGGTGGGGAGAAAGGGAGATGGGGATTGATGGGTATTATGTTTAGTACAAATGGTGTGGGGGATCACAGGGAAAACAGTGTAGCACAGAGACGGCAAATAGTAAATCTGTGGCATCTTACTACACTGATGGACAATGACTGCATTGGAGTATGGGTGGGGACTTGATAATATGGGTAAATGTAGTAACCACATTGTTTTTTCATGTGAAGCATTCATAAGAGTATATATCAATAATACCTTCATAAAAAAAAAAGAACCTGAGCATGCTGTTACCCCTGAGCATGCTCTTTCCTCCAACCCCTTTAGCATACTGTACTTTAGGGAAAGAATTCATGACACTCAGCTACACTTTAAGGTATAGGGATTTATGTTCCCCTTCTTTTAGGGAAAAGTATCTATATAAATTATTGAGAATTCTTATGCAAGACAAAGTGGTCTCTTCTGCCCAATTCATTTATTTATTTAATATTTATTATATCAGTATGGAACATGGGTATGAATTTTGTACTTTGGGTTATAATTCACTACTAATTAATTTATTGTTATTCAAATTGCTGCAGCTTTGACGATAGGGGCGCGTTTGGTTGGCTCCTGTACCCCCTTGATACATACCAATTTATATAGGGATTCTTTTTTAGCACTTCCTTATTTTCTAGAACTGCAGATGCTCCAGACTCAGGTTTTGTATCTCTTTTCCCATTTCCTGAATGAGCTATTTCTTCAAGGAGCTCTGATTCTTTTTATTAGAGAATTGTTCAAACAAGATCTGGACATTAGGTGTTCTCACTGCTATTGTATCATTTCTTCTAGGACGTCACTGATGAAAAAGTAATGCAATATATGTGTGTCATCAAACCCTTGTATACACACATACTGATAAATGTTTCTGTATTTAAACATCTGTATCTGTATGTGTATTGTGGTTTTTTTTATTATTTTTCTCCAGATATCTTCTAAATCCCTTGTGATTCATTTTTTGACCCATTGGATTTTTAAGAGTGAGTCGTTTGATTTCCACATATTTGTGGGTTTTTCTGTTTTTCTTCTGCTATTGATCTTTAGTTTCATTCCATTGTGGGTGAAGAAGGTATTTTGTGTGACTTCATCTTCCTAAATTTGTTAAGACTTGTTCCGTGGGCTTCCTTGGGGAACGTTCCATGTGGATTCTGCTGTTACTGAGCTGAGTGCTCTGTAATGTCTGTTACGTAAAATTGGTCTGTCATGTTGTGGAAGTCATCTGCTACCATGTCGATCTTCTGTCTGGTTGTTTCATACATAACTGGGAGCTAGGTATGGAATCCTCCTCTTATTTTTCTGTTACTGTCTATTTCTCCTTCCTGTGTGTCAAAAGTTTGCTTCATGTATTTGGGACTACGTATTTTGGGTGCACATATTTTTTTGTATATATTGAGAAATGATCAGCATAATAACTTTATGTTATGGAAAGGGTATTGGCTTTGTAATCAGACTTGGCTAGTAGCCCTGATGCTCTGTCACTTATTGCTATGTGATCTTGGTCATGGAATTCCCCTTTTCTCAGCCTCAGTTTCTTTCTCTACAGTAAGAGGGCGTTGAACTATAGCAATTGGTTTTAAACATTTGTGGTCACAGTCTATAGTAAGAAAAACATTTTACATCACAATCCAGTATACACATATACATGCCAACAAATCTGAAACAAAAGTATTAAGAAGTAATCCTTACTCTTACTATGCATGATGTACTGACATTTTCTGTTCTTTTTCGTATTTTTAATTGATGACTGTGACCCAATAATTGACTTCATAACCTCACTAATGCTTCACAACCCACAATTTGAAGAACTCTGAACTAGTGGGTATCTAATTTTCCAGCACTCTGTGATTTTTATGTTATGCCTCCTTTTAAAATAATAGTAACAGTAGCTAGCACTTATTGAACTCTTGGTATGTGCTAGACACTTGGAATGTGCTAGTGTTTTAAGCACTTTATTTATACTAACTTTTCAACAACTATGATTACTTTTATTAGTCTAGTTTTAAAGTTGAGGAAAATAAACATGGCTGATATCTGCACCAAATTTAGGGGACCACAAAATAAATTTCATGCAGTATTTATGTTTTGAATATCTTACAATATAGCCATTTTATAAAATGATTATCTTGGCTGATTTTACTATTTTAAGCTCTGGGGGGCACTATAACAAATTGTGGGAATCTAAGGGGAGAAAAAAATGAATAACGCATTATTGGGTCAAAAAATTATTTCTTTTAGTCTATTGTGTAATCAATCTTAAGCAGGTTCTTATAATGCTACATCAGGGAACATTCACACACAGGTGTGATAACTACTCAAGTAGACATCTTGGGGAGATGTATTATCAGCAGATTGTTGGTAGAGCAATACAGAAGACACCAAATATGTGCCCTCAGTCACTGTACATCTGTATTTTGTGAAGTACTGTAAAAAAAATGGGTGCTATTTCCTCGCAATTCCAGTAATTACCCAAGTGCTGAGCACCATTGCCAATATTCATCTTCTATGAATTAGCTGGAAAGCCCCAGAATATAATGATACAGTATTATTAGGTATCAATTCCACTGAATATATAGTTTGGGAGAGGTGATGGAGCAGATATGGAAGATTTCAAACCAGTCCTTCTTGGATAAATAATAGAGGTTGTTGATATTTAATGACTCTGGCAGTAAATCCAATAAAAATATGTCATTTTCTTTTTTCATTCAACAATTACTGTTAAACACCTACTATCTGCTGGATACTTATTTTAGCACTGGAGATTCAGCAGTGAACATAAAGTACTGAAACTCAGGGAGCTTACTTATTTTGTGTTTTCTAAGTTTGGATTTTTGTTTATTGTATTGTTTATACAGAGGACACATACATATATTCCCTGACGTGGAGAGGAAGTGGGAATTATACGTTTTATTTATTTAAAATACTGGGTCCTATTTATGCATAACAGTAGTGAAAGAACTATGGGAAATTCTAAAGAATAAATCAGCTTCTGCTCTTAAAAGGCTTAAATTAAATTAGTTAAATTACTGGTTTCCAGCAAGGGGTGATACTGCACTGCCCTTGGGGAATATATGTCAATGTCTCGAGATATTTTTAGTTGTCACAACTTGTGGGGGAGGGTAGTGCTACAGGTAGCTAGTGGGTAGAGGCCAGGAATGCTACTAAACATCCCCCAGTGAACAAGACATCCCCACAACAAATAATTTACTGGCCCAAAATGTCAAGAATGTCAGGTTGGGAAACCCTGAGTTAGAGAGACAAACTACATACATTAGATGTTTTGTTTTATTCACAGTATTTAATTTTGTTCATCACAGTATTAGGTGACAAATGGTAAATGAGTGATATAACAAGGTGACAGAAATAACATAAACATCATTCTAGAATGTATTGTTTATTGGTGGAAATACAGCTCAAGCTTCAGTATGTCCTTCCTGCTTGAAGCAGAGAAAAGCCTACAACACTGCTACTTTCTGACTTCATCTCCTGGCACTCTCCCCCTCATCGGTCCACCCAGCCAACTGACTTTTGCATTTCCTTGGAAATATCAAGTATTCTGCTCTCATGGAATCCGCTCTTGCTGTGCCCTCTGACACAACTGCCCTTTCCCAAAATAATCCACATACACACTTCCTCACCTCCGTAGGTCTCCGCGCTGTTCAATCTCTTAATGAACCCTTTTTTAATCATACTCTCTATAAAATATTAACTCCTGCCCCCTCCGCTGCTTTTCCCCTTACTACGTTTTTTGCTTTCCATAGCAAGACTGTGCCTGGCCCAGAGCAGGCACTCAAGAAATATGTGCAGAATGAGTGAATTAAGGATTAATAATGGCAATGTTCTTCATCCTAGGCAATGAGAAGCTTGATAAAGGAGCCTGACTACTATTATCCCCAATGACTTAAAACAGTGCTGCCTCATACTAGGTACTTCATAGTAAATGAACAGTGATGAAGTAGCAAAGGGAGATTAATCAAAACAAGCCTATAACCATCTTTGAAAAGTACTCATGAACGATTACTGCATTTGGTGTATATTGGCACATCTTAACTATTAATTCTGAGTATTCTTACAGCTTTTTCACTTTACATTAGTTCCATATACCTTCTTTGTAGTTTAGGAGTGGTTTCTGAAATTGCACACCCTAGCTGTTATTTTAAGCCAGGCATTGTTTAAAACATAGGTACATTTTAAGGAGTCTAATCCAAAGGCAGCTCTTTACCAAGCCAGTTCTACAATTTTATGTTTTCATTTGCAGTACTCACTAATTCACCAACCGTGCATTCAGCAAAATACTTTTAGGGAGGACTTTCTGTGCTAGGCTGTGCATACGTTATCTGGTTTTGTTCATACTAAAAGGAAACCCATATTATCACATTCAGTGATACATACGTGCACTATATATCAGAGCACACCAGTGAAGGTATATACACATTCAATATATACTCAGTATACCAACTCTGATTTACTTTCTGTTGGTGGTCCAAGGCTCAAACCCTCAAATCCCTGAGCTATGACTACTTGCACCCCGCTTACGTCCACCTTCTCTTTTCCATTGCCTTTCGGCGTCCTCCCTACTAGAGGGGCCACGAGCACTCCTTCCCTTCCCTCTTGCTACGCTTTGGGACCCAGGGCGACCAATGCTTTTCCTGCTACCCCTCCCGTGGCAATCCCGCGGGCACCAGAACCGAGGACCTGCTACGTAACCGCGCTCGTGGCTGCCTAGTAACAGCGCCTGAGCGAGGGAAGTGCGCCGATCTAGGGGCGGGGCTAGAGAGCCGACGCGCACACGCGAAACGACGTGCAGCCCCCTACGGGGGAGGAGCCTTTTCAGTCGGCCAGGCTGGGTAGAGATCGTCGCCCTAGCGCGCGGTTTCTTGCTCTCTCGCTTTGAACTGGGAAAATTCGCTTTGGGGAGTGAAGAGGGTAGTCAGTGGCCTGACGATCACGTCTGGTGAGTTAGGCCAGCCTGAAGCCAGCCCCACACATGCTAGGCTAGACCGGCCGAACCGTGAGAGAAGTGGGGCTAGCGTCCCGGGATGGGTGATCCGAGGGGCCGGAGCCCAAGGGTCCAACTCCTGGATCCGAAATGTTCTTGAGCAAAGAACGGACTCACCTCTCCAGTGGATCACCCCGTCGGAGGTGGTGCCTGTCGCTGGGCTGGCTGTCCAAAGGTACCTGTTAGGGGATGAGCCACGCGACCAGATACCGAAACCGCCTCTTTACTGCTTTGATGTGACGATCTCCGACAGGGTGTACCAGCAGTGCTACCTGGTCCCCAGCCTAAACGATCTCGTATACAAAAATATTCTGAATGTTGGCATAGAAATGAGAATTTCCAGAGTCTCGTGTCTTTACAACGAGAGAAGAACAGGCCAGAGCATCCTGTGCATAGATAGCGTCCACTGTGGAAAGACCTTGGACACTATTTCCTTAGAAACGCTCTTTAGAAATAGTGCGCACGAGGAGATACAAAAAGAGGCCTTGAAGGGCGGTAGGAGTCATTACCTGGCGCTGTGGAATAACGAAGACAGGTGTGGAGATATCTGACTAACCAACAAGCAACCTGAGGAACACAATTGTAACGGTAAGGAATTAGAGGCAACAACGGAGGGTTAAAAAATAGTTTTTAGGAGCTTGGCGTTAATGGGAAAGGAAAAGGAGGTGCTTTGGTATTGTTGAAGTATTACAAGCCACGAGTAGTAGGAGACAAGTTTTCCTGAATAACAGAGAGGCTCTCGCTTAATGAAATTTGCACAGCCCGAGGCTGGCTTTTATGCCTGAAACAGCTTACATCTGATCTGGCAAGCATCCTGATTTGAGTTAGTACTCCGCTTGTGTTCATTATGTTTTTGACTACAGTGGAATTAGTCGTATTTCATTGCCATTCCATGTGTGGAAATAGTACTTTCGGTGTTGGTTGGAGAGTGTGTAGATTTGAATAAGGCATAAAAGTTGTAAATATTTGTGGGTTTCGCATGTTTTAACCTTTATTCAAAAAAGGATGTTTCTTGATTTATTCTTTAATAGTTTACTTTAATGAAATGCTATTGTGTCTTTGAGTGTAGTATTTATATAAATAGTGCCTTTTTGAATGTGTGATTTATTTGGGAAGGCTTGGAACTCTCAAGTTTTTGTTTCTTATTTCTTAGCACGGATAGTAGTGATCCGAGAAGCTCAATTCTTCTGTATCAGAAGTAGGAAGTTAACCTGAAAATGCCAGCTCGTCATCAGCAATTGCTCGAAAATGTGTTTTATGTCTTAGAGATGAAGTAAGGGGAATGAGTAACAACTGGCACGTATGAGTATGGAATGCGGAGGAAAGAAAATGCAAAAAATGAAAACAAAAGTACTGAAGGGAGAAAGATGATAATTTTCTACATTTACTGCTTTTCAGGCAGTTTTTTTCCCCATTATAGTCATAATGCTAGATCATAACCTTACTATGATGTGTAACAGAAACGAACTTGCAAGTGAAAATATGACTGGGTCAAAATGTGCAGTTAAAGTAATATCCAGTTATAAGGAGGAAAAGGTGTTTTAGAAATGTGTAGCCAAAGGTAATTTAAATAACTTAAGCTTTAAAAGCAGGATCATCATTTCAGGGATGAAATAAGGGGATATTTTTTGTGTCAAGCATGGAGTAAGGCAGCCTGGCCATACTACTCTAAGTGTTGATCATTTTAATTTTAGAATTGGTTGTATAAACGAAAAATCAGTGTGTAGAAGAAGATTTACAGGGGAAACAAGTTGTAAAAGTATTTAATTTTTCTGATTATGGAAGTAATATCTATTCATTATTGAAACCATATTGTTATTACAAAAAGTAATATCCGTTTGCTAAAAAATCCAAACTACACATTTCAAAGTATATTGAATTAAAAATGTAAGCCCCAAGTATTTTAAAATGACAAAATCTAGAAGTGGTGTATTGGTGTTCTTTCAGGTTTGCTGTTTGAAAGTTTTAAATAAAATGTTGGGGTGAAGGACCCATTTTACCTCCCCCTATGCCTTCAACTTTCGAAACTCCAAATTCTCAGCAGTTTGGTGTATACCTTTGAAAAAAATAATTCTATGGTATTGGATGATTTACTATCCCCAATATCCCAGGTATCCTTAATGTACATCCATACATATATTCTTCTGCAGTGTGGAGGCAGTAATTATATAAAATCATGCCCATGTGAATGAATAATTTGTCATTATAGCAGTTACTGGTTTTTCAGTTTTAGATCCAGTGCTGAACATCATTAGGTTATGTACATGTTTGTTCATTATGTTCAAGTATTTCTGTTGAATGGATGGATTCCTGCAAGTGAAATTGCTGGGTTATAGAGTATTGAATTTTTAATCTAATGGATGTTGACAAATCACCTTCTGAAAAGGCTGTACAAATTAACATTCCCATTTCCCCATATCATACTCTTTTTATTTATATCATTTTGACCATTTCTAATTAATTTCCAAGATTTCTTTGCTAATGGGTAGTAAGTTTTTGTTTTTGTGTATGTATTACAAGTTCTTCTCTTACACTGTCCCTTTTCTCTTTTGTTTATGGTGTGTTTTTTTGCTTTCAGAGCTTTCCTATTAAGGTATAATGTGTACACAGTAAAGTAGGAAAGTCTTACAAATAGAGCTTGGTATACACACACAGACACCCACGCACCCACACATATACCCAGATTAAGATACAGAACATTTTAAGCACGCCAAAAGGCTCCATCATGCCCTCTTCTGGTCAATAGCCTACTCCAAAAGTAACCAATATTGTCATCTCAAAGCCAGCTTTTTAAAATGGAAGTAGATCATACCTTAAACTCTTCTGCCTCAATCTCTCCAGTGACTCTCCATTACACTTAGAAAGTGACGCAGACCTTCTACAAGGGTGCAGATGGCCTTAAAACCATCAGCATGCTCTGTAAGAGCCTAGTAGTAAATATTTTTGTCTTTACTGGACGTACCATCTCTGTTGCAGCTATTTAATTTTACTATTGCATAGTGAAAGCAGCCATAGACAATATGTAAGCAAAGGGATTTCGCTGTATTACCATAGAACCTTACTTACAAATTCTGGCAGTAGGCCAGATTTGGCTTGCGGGCCATAGTTTGCCAACCCCTGCTCTTCAGAATCCCCATCATTTTGTTTCAGCAAAACCAGCCCTCTTTTTGATCCTCAGACCTCCAAGCTCTTTCCTGCCTCCGGTGCTTTGCTCCTACTCTTTCCTCTCTGTGGAATGTTCCCTTCCATCCTTAGGTTGTAACTCTAATACATAAAGCATATTAGAAAAGGGTTAAACATATATTCCCTCCCCTTTATTATTACTACATCACCATTCAGTTGCCCTTAATAGAATTTATAACACTCTGAAAATATTTCTGTTTTTTTCTCTTTCCACAAGTTTGTAAGATCTATGAGGCAAGGACTCTGTTTTATTTTTTTTTCATTACAATGGGTCATTTCCTTTATACCCAGATCAATGTGTGGCACATAGTAGGCATTCAGTAAGTGTTTATTGAATAAAGGAATGAATGAAATAAATTACATTAATGAATTTTCTAATAGTGAACTACTTTTGTATCTCTATGTCATCATGGTTGTTATTTTTACATCTGAAAAACCACAAAAGTGAATTTCATCCACAGGTTTTGTATTTTGGGGTGGATACTATTTTAATCCAATTTGGGTATTAAGTTAATTAATATTAGCTAGTAGAATGGACTGGGAAACCTCCCTGTTTTTCTTGTATTTACAGAAATCATGTGTTCATTGAAGGGTTGGTAGAATTTGCCTCTAAAACTGTCTGAACCTAGAACCATGGCCCAGGATTGGGGGTTGGAAGAATGACTCCTTTTCAATTTCTTGTAGAAAAAGTAATGAAACGAATAATGCTTCTTGAGTCCATTTTTGAGAGTTGATATTTTACTAGGAAGTCTTATTTCACCTAGGTCTCAAAATTGTACAAAGTAGTCTGTATTTCATCATCTCTATTTTTTTAGTTACATCCCGTTTCACATTCCTAATGTTTGTGTGTTCACCCTTTTTTATGATCAGCCTTGCCAGAGGTTTGTCTATTTTATTGCTTTTGAAAAGAAAAGATTCTTGGCTTAGCTAATTAAGAAGTCTAGAGTGGGGAAATATTTTCTACTTTATTTTTACCATCATCTTTAGTTCCTTTTACTTCCCTTGTTCATGTGTTTTTTTATACTACCTTCTTGAGTTGAATGCTTGGTTCATTTATTTACTTGTTTATTTCTTTCAAAAGCTTTAAAATTCTGAAATTTCATGTGGGTACTGCTTAGATTTCATTTCTGCTCATTACTCTTATCTTCTGATTTTAAATTTGAGTTCCTCTTTAACCCCTAAAAGTTTAGAAAAAGCTTACTTATTAGATATGATGTTCCTTATTATACCAAGTTTTTGAATTTTATTTAAAATATTCCATATTCTTCTTTTTTAACCTATTTTACTTGCCCATTTTCTCTGACAGGAGTATTGGCTTCTCTTTATGATGGTGGTTTTGTTCATTTCTTCTTATAATTTTATAAGTTTTTTATTTAGATGTTGTATACTGTGTAAAGTTTCATAACATTAATATCTTGGTGGTGGATTTTACTCTATCAATATGGTATTTGTCTTTTTGTCCCTTTTTGCCTTGAATTATATTTTTTCTGATAGTAATATTTAGCACTTCCCCTGTCTTTTAGTTAACATTTAGGGCAATGGTTCTCAAATGTGAGTGGGCATCCATATCATTTTAAAATCCAAAGTATTTTGAAATGAAAATTGCTAGCCCCTACTGCCAGTTTCTGATTAAGTAGGTCTGTGGTAGGGCCTATAAGGCGCCTATAAGGCGCATTTCTAACAACTTCACTAGTGGTAATGATACTGGTGGTGCAAAGGCCACACTTTGAGAACAACTGGCCTAGTATATGTATCTTTGTTCATTCCTTTATTTTTATTTTCTTTCAGGTTTGTCTCTTGTAAGAAACATATAGGTAAGATTTTGCTTTTTGACCCAAACCACTTGTTTTTCTTTTAAGAGAGGAATTTAATCCAGTTAAATTTAATGTGATTAATGATGTTTGTGTCTGTTTTTGCAATCCTACTTTATATTTACTATATTCCGTCTTTGTTTTTAGTTTTTCAGGGTTAAAATGTTTTTCCTTCTAGTGCTCTAGAAGTTACACATTACATTTATAGTCTTCTAATGGCTACCCCTAATGTTTTACCCCTAATGTTTCAACAAAATTATTTAAACTCACACTTTTATGACAATCTCCAGAATTATTCAGAATTTATAATATCTATCTCCCAAACAAGATGTTTAGAACTTTGCTTGATTATGAAGCAGTTTGGCGTACAGCTATATTGGATTTGAAAGTATTTGATTTGGGATTTTTATATCATAAATGGCTTGGGCTTACAGTTTTCTCTTTTCTACTGTTTCTGTCACATTTTTCAGTGTTTATCCAAGTTTATAAATGCTGCAATTTCTCTATTTTACTGTGCTATAGGACAGCTTATAGTTAAGGGAAAGAGCTATTCTGTGAAAGATGTTATTTTTCTAAGGAATTATTAGAGGAGTTTTAAAGAGGGAATTTTCTTGTAAAAGCATGTGAGCCTGGTGCCATTTTTGGAGCTGATTACTTATGAACTTTTTCCTTTTCTTCCACGGTTATGGTCCTACTCCAGTTTTCTTCTGCTTCTTCAGGCAATATTGGTAATTTGTATTTTTCTAAATTATCTATTTTGCTGATATTTTCAGGTTTGATTATATATGATCATATATAATAATTTCTTCTCTATGTTTGTAGTGGCTCACATTCCAAACATTCTAATTTTTTCTTTCTTTGTGGTTGCACTTGTCAAATATCTGCCTTTTCATTAATTTTTTGAGGGAATTGGGTTTACCAGCTCTGCTTTTTAATTCATGATTTTCAGCTTTTATCTGAATTACTTCCTGTATTTCTTAGATTTATTCTTTTGCAGTGGTTTTTGATGTGTGGCCCAGGGACCCCTAGGGGTGTCCTCAAGACCTTTTCAGGGAATTGACATCAAAACTATTTTCATAATAATATGAAGGCTTTATACACCTTTTTTCATTCTCATTTTCTTGAAAGTAGACAGTGAATTTTCCAGAGGCTCTGTGACATTGAAACAGATGGATGTTCTAAAATAAGAATATTAATATGCTAAAATGCCAAAGAAAAAATGAGTAGTACAGCTATCCTGTATTATGCTGGAGACTAAAGACATTTGCAAAAATATAAACCAATGCCACTCTTCTCACTACAACAATTTGTTTAGGAAAATGCAGTCATTTTGCAAAAATATGCATTTGTATTATACATAATAGGTTTATTATTGTTATTATAAAGGAATTAATGAGTAATTTTTTCTTACTTTCACTTTATAATATGGTACATGTTGGTACATATTACCCACATAAACAAAAGCTTTTTGTGGTTTTCAATAAGTTTTAAGAAGCCTGAGACTGAAAAGTTTGAGAAGCACTGTTCTATTGCTTACTGTCTAATTTTTATATTGAATATCTAGTTTATTTATTTTCATTCTCTTTTGATAATGAACACACTTATTTCTATGAATTTACTAAGATTCCTCACTTTCTATGTTTAGCCTGTAATTCACATATATATGTACACACACACACACATATACATATATATTTAGTGAAGGTTTTGAGTTAAAAACCCAGACTGGAAAAATATTAACTAGGTAGATGTCTGATTACAGGTAACTCTGGGCCCAGTTATAGCAGAAATAGTAACTCTCCAAACTCTGAGAACAAAGAAAAAAACTAAAGGAACAAAATAGCAGCAGACTCACAGAACCCAAAAATGGACTAACCGTTACCAAAGGGAAAGGGACTGGGGAGGATGGGTGGGAAGGGAGGGATAAGGGGGGAAAAGGGGCATTACGATTAGCACACATAATGTAGGGAGAGAACAGGGAGGGCTGTACTACACAGAGAAGACAAGTAGTGATTCTATAGCATCTTACTGTGCTGATGGACAGTGACTATAATGGGGTATGTGGGGGGGACTTGATGGGGGGCTCTAGTAACCATAATGTCGCTCATGTAATTGTAGGTTAATGATACCAAAAAAAAAAAAAAAGTGCAGTTGGGACAGACTATTGGCCAGGACATCCAGTGCTGAGGTGACTGCCTAAAGTTCCGTTAACTGTGCTGACTGACCCTCGGGTCCCAGAGACCCATCATAGTAGAGATGTCCTGGTTTAGGGATGAGAGCTCCATCACTGGTGACCAGAGTGATGGTGACGATTCCAGGCACAGAGTGGAGTAACACCCATTGCTGTTCACTCAGCTGGTCCCAAGGGGCTCCCCTGGTCACCAGCGGGTCAGAGAGAAAGGTGAACTTGCCCAACACTGTGGCATCTGGCAAGGGAATGATGCTGGGGAAGGTCAAGCCCTCCTGCTAGTGGGATGGATATGCCAGAGGGCCCAGGATTGCCTCCATCTGTAACAAGGAGGCCTTGGTGGCTTTGCCTAACTTGCGAGGATGCTGCGACTATAACCCAGGGCCTAATGGGCAACTGGCGACTGAGTGTCACAGGCCTGGACCTGTGAGCACTTCTAATGGCAGGAGAGCTCAGTATGTGGACAGCATGTCCGCTCTAGTGTCTTGTATCCTGGGGCTGAGCAGGGTTCTTTCTTCCCACAGAATCCCAAGGACAATTTATGGTCATCACAGGAGGTTCAGAGATTCCAGGAGGCGTGAGACGAGGCTGCTGAAACCTCGACAGTAAAGAACTCTCCAGGAGTCCCGACCAAGATCTACTGCTGTTTTGCAATCTGGACAAATTCTGGTGCCTTTTGCCCATAGGGGGCCCTTTCAAGGTAGGCCGGTTTTTAAATAGCGTCAATGGGCTTATGTAACATTTGCAAATGACGGCTTGCTTGCCCACTGGGCCCACCAAGGTCTATAAGATGTTGGGTTTGTTTTAACATCGTGGGTGCCAAGAGGGTCAGTAGCTCGTCTTGGTAGTGTCAGCGAGGGAGCGGCCCTTGGTCTACCAAAAAATCTTCAGGAATTTAACCTAGGTGGCACAGCCTTTCCCTACCTGAGGGCTGCCCAGGTACCCTGTGTGTAGCCAGGTAAATGTGCATCACGTCGCTTCAGAAGTGAAGGTGAAGTTGCACTGCAGTGGAGGTCCTGTTGCTATAGGCACTGAACAGAACACATGAGCAAAATCTATCATAGCAAAGCCTTTACCAGTTGCTGATTGGATGGAGGCAGTGCTTTCAGTAACTCTGGATGTGGGGGCCTTAACAGCATTGAGGTACTGGAAGAAAAGGAGAAAATGGGCCTACATATATGGGAACTATTTAAGGAGGGTCGGGGGAATGAACTGACCAGAATAGAGAATGAGAGAAGGAGAAGGGCCAGGGGTTTGAGGGCAGAAGATCTCATTTCTCTGTTTCGGTATGGTGCACATTAGATAGGTCTCATTAATCGTGTCCTTCTTTCATAGTCTCTAGTAGCACATGTTTGCACGTATTTTGACATTACTTATATGCATATGTGTGTCTCTCTCCACCACCCCCTAGGATCTGAGTTTCTGGATGATTGGGTAATAAAGAGTTTTATTATCTCTCTCTCCTCCAAAGCACCTGGTACTGTGTTTTCTTCTTAGGTGCTCCATAAATGTCTGTTAAAACAAAGTAAAGGTAACACATCTACAATCTCTTTTTGTCATCAGTGTTAACATTTTAAAATGTGTTATCGTGTAATCACATGCAGTATTCCTTATGAGATGGCATGGGGCCTTTTGTCAACATTATTTAAAATGAAAGGGCAGTCCAAGTAGGAATTTATCCACTAAGTGTCTTTGAAGAGCCTCCAATTAGTTCAGATTGGTTCATGCTGTGCTGCCAGTCTTTCTGCTAAAATTTCTTTTTCTTAAGTCCCTACGTGAACCTTCTAGGACTCTTAATTGAGGTTCACTCTGTTATTTCAGAGGCTCATACAGAACTCTCTTTGGGATAAACCCTTTGGGACTTGGGCTTCTGCTGAGACTGCTTAGGGACAACAGCCTTCAACTTCTTGGAAGGCCTGTGTTGACTTTAAGGATCTGGAAATGCTGGCCCAGATCTTTCTGAGGCCTAAACAGAAGACAGTATAGTCACAGCCTTGGCTTCATCTTCACACCACATTTTCCCAGGAGGGCTCTGGATGTGGCCCTTGCCTGGAAGTCTTTCCTTAACTTTGGCATCACTTGCCATTTAAGAGTGGCTGGAGGTTTTCAAAGCAGCAAGTTCTGTCTCCTTTTTCTTTAAGAAGGCCCTCCTTTATTTCAACTGTCTCATCTCACGCTGTGCTATCAACAAGCAGGGAGATGCCTGGCAAATACATTATGCACTCATTAGCATAGTAGAATAATAAAGAGTTTTATTATCTCAACATAGTAAAAATGACCCTCCATCACAACATGGTAAAAATCAAACCTCCCTGCACGGCACCTCAACAGGACAGTTTCAAAGAGAACCAACTATGGTCAAAATCCCCCACCTGACATGAGGGTGGAGCAAGCCCCAACTCCAGGGAGACTCCACCTGTCCCCTTTGAAGCCTAATCTCACTTAGTGAATATTCATCTCCCTTCGTATAAAAAAACGGCTCCCGATTTATTTCCCTTGGTGCCACCTTCTCTCAGTCTGCTTACACCCCAGCTCTCGGGCATGTATTCTTTGTGTTTTTCTGAAAGTTTCTTCTCTAAGTAAATGCTTAATGCTCAGTGGCTCTTTGTGTCTGTTCTTGAATTCTTTCTTGCAGTGAGACCAAAAACCCGTCTCCAGTAACACAGTCACTTCACATAAAGCCTGTTCAAACACACCATGTCTCCTACAAACTTTTACCTTGATTCCATGTACCCTTACATGTCTACTGTAGCCTCTATTAGGACTTCATCAAAATGTTTTGGTTTCACAATACCAAGTAAGGGGCATGTGTCCCAACATGACATAATATCTATTCTCATAAAACATCCAGGTAAAGGAGACACCATTTCTTTGCGGCCTGTTTAAACATTCCAACTTTCATAACCTTGTTGACTCTTACATTTTTATGTTCTTTCAGTCTAATCACCACCCAGGTCAGGGCTTCTCCAATGAGTTTTGGTACCACTGTGCATAAGGTGCATATCTTAATGATACCTGGAAACCTCGTTTCCACCCCCTGACCATTTTACTCACTCTCTGGCAAAAGACTTTCAGTCCTCAGTGAGGGGCTGAGCCAAGGGTCTCTGGCCCTTTTGTGAACCTGTTACTGGAGATGGTCCTTTCTCCTTGCAAGAAAGAAAGGGGGCGATGTTAGGTAGAAAGATCGACATGAGCAGCTGGAAAACGGAGGATAAGGCTCAAAGACAAAGCCCAAAGCCTTCAACCTAAGGTTCAGGGGAAGAGCCACCGAGACTCTGCCTAGGTCAGCGGTCCCACATGAAGACAACAAAGGCTTTGCAGGGAGATAACTTCCTTCCCAACGGGGGAACAGTCGAACGGAATGAAGAACTCTCTGAATCACATCTCACCGTGGGGAACCAACATGCTGACTGAGAGGGATGACGATATAGAAAGACCTGTAAATCAAACAACCTCACCTTGTCAGTCAAAGACGCAACTCCTTGCCTTTGTCCACCTGGATGATGTCCTGCTCCTCCCTTGGAGTGTATTCAAATAAAACATTCACTCTGCTTCACTGGTGTGTCTCTGCCTTTCAATTCTTTGTTGCAGCAGAGACAAAAACCAAGGAGAACAAACTCAACCCTTAACACCAGCATATTTTTCTCTTGGGGGGTGCTTTGAAGCTAGTGGCCCAGGCTCAGATGGCCTGAAAATCTGCTCTTGGTTTAGTACCAAGAGCCCACCCAGGACTCTCTTTTAATTTCATTTTAACTATTACAGATAATAATAACAAGGGCTTACCAGACTGGATTTATTTGCCTCGGTTCTTGTCCCTGCCGAAACAAAGAACTGAAAGGCAGAGACACAACAGTGAAGCAGAGTGTAACTTTTATTTGAATACACTCCAAGGGAGAAGTGGGTGAAATCAAGGCAAACAAAGGTACATGTGGGTTTATGAGCATACCTGTGTGAGTGAATGTGTGAGCTCTGTGATGAGCATGAGCAAATTTGTGTAAGTGAATGTGAGTATATGCTTTTGAGCATTTATGAGTCTATGCGAGTGAATTTGGAAGCATGGCCATGTGTGAGTGAACATGTGAGTGAATAGTGGCCATGTGTGAACATTTTCACGTGTGTGTGCAAATGATTATATGCGAGTGTGTCTATGTGTCTGTAGGAATACGTGACCGTGTTTGTGTGTGTGACTGAATGTACGTGTGAGTGTGTGAGCATCTTAAGGCTGAGAATGCTCGTGCATGTGAAAAAACATGTGAGTTGATATGGTGTATATGGGGCCTATTTAGGTGTGTGAGTGAATGCACAAGCATGTTAATTTAAGTATAATATGTGTGTTTGAATGAATGTATGTGTGTGGGGGTCAGTGTATGTGAGTGTCTATTACACCACATGGGAGTAAATCTGTGAGCATGTCCATGTGTGTGAGCATGTCCATGTGTGAGAGTGGACTGAGCTTGTGTGTGTGACAGTTTTGTGAATTTGTGTTTATGTGTGTTCATGTATGAGTGAATTTGTAAGTATGTACATTATGTTAGCATGTTCATCTGCTAGTGAATGTGTAACCATGTTCATTTGTGTGAGCTTCTTTATGTGTGCATACATTTCTGTGGGCAAATGCATGAGAGTGTTTATATGTGATAACATCTCTGTGCAAATCTTCACCATGTCCACATGCATAAATGTGTTAATGAGTGCACATGTCAGCTTGTAAACAGGCTCATGGGGTGTATATGTGAATACATTCATGTTTGTGTGCAAGTGATTATGAGAGTATATACATGTAAGCATGTTCATGTGTTTGAATGAATGTATAAGCATATCCGTGTGTGTTCTTATGGGAATGTGTGCTCTGTATTTGTGTTTGAGTCAATGTACAAGGATATTTATGTTTGAGTAAATGCATGAGAATGCCGATATGTGTGCATATTGTTAAAATGCAAGTTTGAGTGAATATAGGAGCATGTGTGTGTGAGTTAATGAATATGCATATGTGTCTTGGCATGTTAATGTGTATGTTCATTTGTGTGAGTGAGTGTGACCATGTTTGTGTGTAATGCAATGTGTGTTTGTGTGGAAGTGATAGCGTAAGTGTGTCCATGTGTTTTCATGTACAAGTGTGAGTGTGTGTGAGTTTGTGTATGGTTGTATGAGTGAATATGAGCCTTCTGTGTGTGAATGTGTGCTCATGTTCATATGTGTGAGTACATGTTGGGGTGTGTGAATGTGTCAGTGCTCAGGAGTACATCGACTGTGTGAATGTGTGAACTTGTACATGCATAAGTGACTGTGTGAATGCATGAGTTACTCCCGTTTCTTGATAAATGTGAGGGCATTCTATGTGACTTTGTGAGTGTGTGTGAGTGAATGTTGTGTTTGTGGGTGTGTGCGATCATGTTCATATGTGAAATGGAGGATGTGTGTATGTTTATGTGTGAATGTAAGTGAAAACAGGAATGTACTCTTGTGGATGAACTAATATGTGAACATGTTCGTGTGTCGGGGAATGTTAATGTTTAAGTACATTCATGTGTGAGTGAATGTCTGGCATTCAGGGCTATTGTGAACAAGCCCCAATAAAGTGCTATGTAGTGGCAGGGGTTACCATAGACACAGTTCTTTATTACAGCCTTTCAGGCCTCCCACATGCTTTTAGAGGATGGAAGCTGTATTAGGCAGTTAACAAACCCCAGCGGGGCTAGGCAGACAGGGATCCCATGCCACCGCCACCCCCTACCAGTCCCAGGGTCATACTTGTCATTCTAGATCACTCAGTGCCGCTCTGGCAATTCCCTCCCTTTTGGCGGAATCCTAGGGACCCTAAAGGGCCAGCACAGAGCCTTGTCTGACGGCTCCCAGCTAAAAGAGCAAGTGGGAGCTGAAATGCAGTCTACGTTCCCCTCACCTGCACAGGGATGCAGCCCAGAGGAAGGAAACTTTTTATACTTCATCTGCCCAGAGGGTCCACCATATGTGCTAACAATGATCCATATGGAGGCTTAGCTAAAGTCTCCCAACACCTCTAACAGGATAATTGAAAGAGAAGTGTTGTGGACTGCATGTTTGTGTCCTCCCAGAGTTCATATGCTAAAGGCCTAAACCCTAACGTGATGGTATTTGGAAGTGGGGCCCTTTGGAAATAATTAGGCTTAGATGAGGTCACGAAAGGGGGATCCCCATGATGGGATTAATGAATCACCAGAAATCTCTGTCTCCATCCTGTGAACACACAGCAAGAAAGCAGCCATCCATATGCCAGCAAGAGAGCTCACCCAGGAAGCAAATTGGCCAGCACCTTGATCTTGGGACTTCCCAGGCTCCTGCATAAGAAGCAAATGCCTGTTGTTGCCCCCCTGCTTACGGTATGTGTCAGAGTAGCCAGAACTAAGACAAGAAGCCTCCAGATAAAGTGCCTAAATGCCATCTTTGGAGTATGGGCTTTAGCTCCATATCCCATCACTGTCGTCCTTCATTCGCTCAGGATGGCAAGAAAAGCGTTGGGAGTAACCACTTCCCTGCCTCCTTGGGACTTTACTGCTCCAACTCTTCTCCTTCCCTAGTTGTCTGTCACCATTCCAGTGCTCTAAGAACAGATGGATGAAAGAATAATAGCAGTGTCTCACTCATTCCTTCACTCCACAATATCTTTGGAGTGATGGCTTTAGCCCCATATCATGACAGGTGCTGGACTGGGTGAAGCCCTGTAAGAGCTGCTTTTCAGAACACTAGGAGTGCCAGTTCTCTGGCCCAGAGGGAAGCAGCTTTGCTAGCTTTCCCTGGCTCCTCCTGTTCTCACTACCTCTCCCTTCCTTACAGATGTTAATCAAGAAACAAAGGAAGTAATAAAGCTTCTGTTTGAACCTGGCATCACTGTAACTTGGGCTCTTTCACAGGCTGACCAAGGAACATCAGTCCCTACAAGTGTTTGTGTGTGTGTGTGTGTGTGTGTGCCTGCACACGTGTGCGTGTGCTCGTGCACGCATGTTCACTAGCACAGTCTGGTATGTGGGTTGTAGGCACTGCAGAGCCGTCTACCTGGAAACGTGCCAACTACCTTTCTTTCCCCCCCTGGGTACATGTTAATTTCTGGTTTGCTATTTAAAAACTTCTTCCCAATTATCTTTAATCATAAAATTTCATTTTGCAATATTCCAAAGTACATGCACAAATTATTTCTGAATTAATGCCCTCCCACCTGTTTCCAACCACATGTTCCCCGTGTGCTAGAACTCAGGATCTTATAGCCACTACAAATACATATTTCTGTATGATCTGCATGCAAGTGGATGACTGTTTAACATCTCTTCAGATACTCACAGACCTAAATTTAAAATCAAACGTGGAAAAAAACCTGTATCTTCGAAAGTTCCACAAGAATAACTAAGAAAAAACACCTAACTCAGTCCACATGAACATACAGCCAAAGATTGCATTGTCTGGGCTCCAGTGAAGTTCAGGCAATAATTTCTATTGGTGGCATTGAAATGGGCCCCCCAGTCCCTCAACATACACGCAGTCACACTGGAAATGGGCTAAAGTCAGGACTCAAACAAGTGTCTGTCCCTCATGTCTGTGTTTTGTGTCTTGCCCATCACCCTGTACCCCTGCTATGATCACACCCTGTTTACCTCATTGATGAGGGAGGGGTTCTTGTCCCAGGGTCATGAGGATGGCTGAACGCACAACACCTGACACTGGACAGATGCCATGACAGTGGTGTACGAGTCACCGACACAGCCCGAGAGAAGAGGACGCAGCACACCACAAAGGGCCACATGGATGTTGCACTCAGGAAGAGAGTGAATAAACCAGGGTCTCTAGGAGGCAGGCTTTGTAGTATCGAAAGGATGAGGTACCTCTGGCTTCCAGAAGAGCATGTGACTGGCTTGTGTGAGTAATTCCACATCTAGCATGGAAAGGAAACCCTCCAGGTAGGAATCAGTAGGAACCGTACCTGTCTATCTAATACAGAGGCTTGCTTGGACAGGGGACATTATCCATGGGCACAGAGTGGGAAGAACTTGTGGTTAGGCCATTCAAGGTCCTCCCAATTTTACCAGATGTCAAGACAACATATAATATTAATTTTAGCCTTGTGCCATAATTCACCCTTTCATGCCTTCACACCAATTTAAACCTTGGTGTTGACGTGAGACATTTAGGAAGTCTGAGAAGTACCTCCCTAGTAAGTGGAATAAGCACTTGCCCAGAAGGGAGAAAGCCACATGGTGAAGTAGTCATCAAAACCACGAACTTCAGAGGTATCCTCCTTCAGGGCCAATAAAGACAACTGAGGGACCTGTGTGGGACTGGTGCAGGGAGTCCCACAGGGGCATGAATTTAGACAACTCAATGCCTGTAGCAATAGTGACAGCTTGAGCAGATCCACTTACCACTTTGCAACTTATATAGAAGTTCTTTGAGGAGGAGCCCTTCATGCCTGTCAGTTAAATGAGCAGCCTTGGGCCTACAGGGCAGTTGGAAGTTCCACTTACTGTCTTTTTCAAAGAGCCCAGCACTGTGGATTCTGAGAACTGAAAAGAGTGCTTTGGTCATTAACAGTGAGTTCTGGAACTCCAAAGAGGATATAAATCGTGTCCTGTTGAGGCCTTATACCGTGGCCTTCATACAGGTGATGCTAATTATTTGCAGATTCTGTATTGGAAAATTCTCCTAACCACTAGATCGTATTTGTAACCCCAAAATCAATGCTTGGAGCATTTTTGTGGTCATTTGCAAACAAGTGTATGATGGCAAAAAACTAGAGTTATTTGACACACACATTCTCAGCTGAGGTCAGACAAGGCAGCACTTGACCTTGTTTCAGCTCTCATGGTGTAAACAAGTGATCTTTTGGTAGTATATTTAGTGCCACATTCTTCACATTTGTGTGCCCTTTGCTAACGACTTCACAGTTTAAAATGGTCCCCGGCATAGTGCTGAAGCCCTGTTCAGGGTTCCTAAGCACAGGAAGGCTGTGATGTGCCTTATGGAGAAAACACATGTTTAGGCACGAGTTGCAGTGCTGTTGTCTGTGAGTTCAATGGAAATGTATCAAGAATATACTTCACGCAGTGTCTAAACAAAAACACACATAAAACAAGTTTATGCAGTGACTAGCTTATGAAATGTTGTGACCAGAGACTCACAGGAACCTAATCCTGTATTTCTCCTAGAAGCAGTGGTCTAGCATTCCATACTCATGGTGACTTTATGGAACATAACTAGCACAAATAACAAGCATTGACTGCACATGTACAGGCATCTGCTATCTTATGTATCTTATCTCTGCCAGGGCTACCATAACAAAACTCCACAGACTGGGTGGCTTAAACTACAAAAGCAGGCTTTGTATTATCAAGAGGATGGGGAACCTCTAGTTTCCAGGGAAATATGTGACTTCTTTCTTTTCTCACAGTTCTGAATGTTACAAGTTCAAGATCAAGGTGCCAGCAGAGTCAGTTTCTCATAATAACTCTGTCCTTGGCAAATGGCTATCTTCTTACTGTGCCCTAACATGGCCTTCCCTTTGTCACATGTGAAGAGAGTTCTCTAGAGTCTCTTCTTCTAAAGACACCAGTCCCCCTGGACTAGAGCCCAACCCTTAGGACCTTGTTTAACCTTAATTATCTCCTCAAAGGCTGTATCTCCAAATACAGTCAACTTCGGTGGTAGGGCTTCAACAGAGGCATTTGGGAGGAACCCAGTTCAGTCCATCATGTCTGATTTAGATATCTGTGAGGCAAGCAATTCCCAGAGTTCTTTAACCCAGAGGGGGCAACTCTTAGGCAACAGCCCAAGCGTTTATAAAAATGTTCGTTTCTTTTCCTTTTTCCATGTTCGTTTCTTTTCCTTTTGTGCCTCTCCTCTCTGTACAAATTCCATCACAATATTTTGTTTCTAGTCATACAAATTTGCAGCTTTGAGTTTTTATCTCTATCCTATCACAAGCAGTCCATACCTTCTGAGTGGTTATGGGCCCAGAGGCCCACCAGTTTGGCAGCAGTGTCCTCCTCCATGGTCAGGGTTCACATCTGTTTTGATTATGGCCGGGGTGAGGGGTCGCCCCAACCAAAGCACAAACCCACCAGCATCCCAGGCTGCTTTCAATGAATCATGGAACCAGTTAGTAAGCCAAGGCCCAGCTAGTTAAAGCAGATCAGCTGTCCTTGCTTGTGGCTGGGTCACCATGCGTGTGATGACAACTGTTTTCATCGCCTCCTCTTCACTCCATTTGTGAGGAAGGGAGGAAGACTCACCCTGGAAATATGGGGGAGCCATTTTATCTGTGGCCTCATGATCACAATATTAGCCCCTCTGGTGTGCGGGTAAGTAGCAACGGTAAGCAAAGCCAAGGCATATGAGATGGGGACGTTGCCCTGGGAGAGCAGTTCCATACCAAATGCTTTTTCCCCTTTTCTTTTCTCACCAATTCCTGGGCCACAGGCCACACTGGGTGTGCACTTCAATAGTCTTCGGCATCAGGAGAATGTGCAGGACAGCAGCAAGGGAAGCCACAGCACGGGAGATGTGCAAGCTCACTACCCTGACCTGAACAATCACTGTTGAGGCAACTAGGATGTCATGCTTAATTCTCCCTGTGGTAGTAGCCCTCTTTCTTCCAGGCAACCTAATAAAGGGCCATCCCAAAAGCGCATATCACAATGTATATATGGCTACCACAAGCACAGGTGGCATGCCACAAATGATCACTAGGTTAGACGCAGTGGTCACTGCCTGACAAGTCACCCGCAGAATCAGTAGTAAGTGAGACTCAAGTGCTGTCTGGTTAGGATGCTGATTATCACCACCTTTATGGGCAGGAGACTCAGACCCCACCTGCCATGCACAGCCCAGACTCGATGGCACATCACACTGGGATACAGTCACTTAGCTACAATTTTTGTTTTGGGGAGAGGGTGCTTTAGGGAAGAAGGAGACAGCAACACCCAGCAGAGACAACACAGCGCCATTCAAGTGCAAGTACGAACCCACTAGCATCCCAGGCAGCCTTCAGTGTATCAAGGAACCAGTTAGTTAGCCAAGGACCAGCCAGTTAAAACTGATCAGCTGTCTTTGATTGTGGCTGGGTCATCTTGTGCATAACAACAACTGTTTTCATCATCTCTTCCACCCTCTGTTTGTGAAGGAGGAAGTCCCGCCCTGAAGTTATGAGGATGGCTCAACACAACACCCAACACTAGACATAAAAGATCAACCATCACGTATATTCACAGTGTGAAAGAGGAGGCCACTGCATTGCCACACAGGACTCATGGGGAGCGGGGGAGAGGGGAGATTTGCCCTCAGAAGAAGCATGAACCAGAATGGTCTGTGGGAGACAGGCTTTGCCCTGCTAAGAGGATGAGGTAACCCCAGGTTCCCCAGGGAGGATGTGACTGGCTCGTTTGAATAACTCTGCTTGCTAACTGGGAACTGACACAACTACCCAGGGATAATCCACAGCAATACATCTGGTCCATTGGATAAGGAGGGTTGTTTGGCCAAGGAAAATGGAGCTGGGAGAGAAACTTGCAGTTACGCCATTGGAGGCCCTCCCAATTTTACCAGATATCAACACAGCACAAAATATTAGAGTCCTCACCCCATAACCCCCCTCCCCCCACCACACACACACACACACACACACACACACACACACACACACACACTCAGGGGTCAATGCACATGACTGAGAACTGCCTGGGACCTTAGTCCCTAGGGATGGGTGGGTGGACCCGAGGGTGTTGACATCCCAACCCCGTAAGATTTGGGCACACATCGGCCATTATCAGGTGCCACAGTAATGCAGTACAGGGCCCCATCTCAACTGATCACCCCCACTGCCACTGACAACCCCTCCAGGAGCTGACAGAGAGGGTGCATGGGCACGGGCTCAGAAGCCCAGGTCCATGTCTCCCCCAGCTGACTCCTTGCAAGAGATCACCCGCCCGTTCTCCCCACTGCCCTCCTGGCTCATGGCGGCCTAGCAACCCCACTTACAATATTGGGAATGTCGGAGGAGGAGAGGTGACAGGTCAAAGTGGAGTTTCGAGGTGGGATTGGGGCCATCACCCTCCAAGAGCCAGGTGCTGATGAGCAGCAGGCACACAGTGGCTGACAGCAAGCCCAGGGGAGCATGGCTCCGACCCATGCAGAACAAGAAACAACCGCGGATCAGGAAGAGCACAGAGGTGGGTGGGAAGAAAAGCATGAGGCGAGAAGGAGCCAGGTGGTGGACGCTGGTTCTTCTGCAAAGGATCCCCTCTAAGAAGTGTGCATTGAGGGCAAAGGGAGCCCAGGGTGGGGAAGTTGGCCAGGAGTCCGTAGACCTGAAGCCTGGAGAGGAGCAGCCTTGTGGCAGCGCTACTCCACACAGTGTGCCCCCAGGGTGCGTCCAGCTGCTTTTAGGGCACTGAGTCAGAAGCCACTTGCGTCTGCCACTGGGCAGGCACTGAGCCCAGCAGGCAGCTGGCTGCACCCAGTGTGTGGCATCGTGAGTCTAGCCAGTCGGGCAGCTGCCAGGAGCCATGTTACCAAAAGATGCGACTGTGCCTCCTAGGGCAGCTGGGGTGCTGCCCAGTGTTCTGTTCTCTCAGTCTTCTGCGGTCATTCCCAGGCCGCCTCCAGCCCCCTGGCTGCTGGACAACTGGGCCCAGGGCAGGCGGCTCGGGGTACCCTACTCTGCACCTTCCCTCTGCAAAAATGCAAAGTTTACTCTTCTCTAGGAACAGCATATGTCTAAGAGTTTGCTTTTCGTGGCAACAGAGGTCTGCGATTTGACTGTCCTGGCTGAATCTGCATTCTGAGAGAGCTGGACATTCTGGGGAATCAGGAGGTACCCACTTGACTGTTGGTCATTCCTCAATCCTTGAACCTCCAGTGAACCCGAGGGCTTTGCCTCTGGATGGCCGCGTGGAGGATCAGCCAATGGGTTTTATGATGGGGCGCAGGGACGCTGGCCATAGCCGGAGTGACCGTTCATCAGGACAGAAATTGGGCTCCAGCCCCCAGTCTCCCAAGTAGGGGATGCACAGTTGAAGCAGAGTTTCATGGGTGACACCATAGAAGACGAAAAGAAGACAAAGGTCAGTGTATCTTATCTTCAAGGGAGTTAGCCTGTGGAGAGCAGGCCCCTCTGATGATCCAGCATTCTGGCCCCATCTTGCGGGAAAGCCTGGCATTTTGACTAGAAGGATCCTATTCTTTCCACTCCCCTGAACATTGCCCTGTGGGATACAAGGATCTCAGATGATGAAGGAATGCCTCCAGAATTACTCTCAGTCCTTCCCATCTCAGGTCCATGCTGAAGCACATTCAGACAGAGGCCTCTTCAGAGCATATGAGCCAGATGGGCAATCAGCAAAGAAAGCCCAGTCGTGTTCACCACTGGGGGGCCTCCTAAGGCATGCCACTTCAAAGTATTGAGATCAAAATGGATTTCAAGTTCACTCTTCAGTTAACTAGAACATTCAAACAGGACCATTGTCCCTTTCCCCTTTCCTTCAGCATTTGGTGAAATGAGTTGGGACTGCTTGTGCCCAGCATATTGCAAATGTTCAGTTCTGTGGAACCCCTGGGCAGGGAGATGGCTGAGTGTATTTTGCACAGCTAAAGGTTTAACTCTACCCCACCTCAACACCACCACCCACCCCCCTACCACCACCACACCGTTTTTTTTTTTAACATTCTAGAATCACACTTTTAAAATATGTGTCTCACAGTTCCCTGCCTCCTCTCAACCAGCAAAGCATGGCCACACCTCCATTTTCCCCTCTCCTTTTCCCCCTCTTTTTCCATCCATTGCAGCAAATGTGTCCTTCCCACATGGGTGCAAGATTAGGGGGGGAAAAGGTGGGGAGATCCATATACTGCTAACCATCACAAACAGGAATGGGTCAGCTGAGCCCACCCCTGTCACTCTTCATCCTGCTTCCTGTGTCCCTGGTCACTCAGGCATCCTTGTAGAGACAACCCTTGCTTGTCAAACAAAAATGAAAGGTCATACAGGTCATGTTGTCCAAGGGCCCGAGTTGCACATTTGGGGAAGAGTGAAGCCTTGAGAAGGAAGATGGATGGGCTGGCCCAAGGTTACATAGTAGCAGAGGCCAAAACGAGAACTTTACTTCCAGGTTGCCATACTTTCAGAACCATGGGTTTTCAGCGAGTTGGCTTTGGATGATATTTTGGGCAGCCGCCAGCAGGTGGCAGTAGGATGGCTTGGAAGCAGGTTGTTCCTAGCACCCTGGAATCAGATTGCACAGTCAGGTCAGTCCCTCATTTGGTGGGGAAAGCAAGCCTGATTTTTTTTCCCCCTAGGTGTCCTTGTGACTTTGGTGATGGCCAAAAACTTGATGGCAATAGTGAATTCACTTCCAGAGGTTATATCCCAGACTCACATGACAGCCCAAAAGCAACAAGAAATATGAAAAAGCCAGCATGATTTGTGCTTCAGTTTTTGCCTCGTTAATTTATGAGAATATACATCCTGGATATTAGACTATCCACACTGAATCCAGACTGGGATCACGGAGCAGAGGAAAGAGCAGTGACCTAGGAGTTAGCCCACGTGTGTTCTCACCCAGCTGTGCCACGTTACTGACACAGAGTATTCCAGTCTGGCTGGAGTGTAAGATGAGTTGGGAGGTGAGACAAGAGATAAAAGAGGTAAGAGTCAAAAGAATAGGTAGCACCTGGCCTGGGGAGTGCCGCAACACTCTGTGTAAATACCCGTTCAGTGACTAGGTAAAGCAAGGAAGAGAGTTTCAGATCTGATAGGAAAAGCTGAGGAATTCGATTTCTATTTGCCACTCGACGGTAAGCTTTGGAAGGACTTGTGCAGGGGGATGACACATTCAAGAAGAAGCTTTCAGTTACTTTGGAAGGAGGAGCTGGAAGAGAAACTGGGGCCAAGGAGAGCAGTTAGGAAGGTGTTGCACACCTCTGCTTCTGGTAATGGCAGGCTGAGTAATTTGGACTAACCATCCCAACGAGGGCAACCAGGAAAAAAACTGGGTGAAATATAAAAAGAGATTTTCTTCAGTAAGAGCTAAGAAATGATAAGGCTAAGGTCTAGAAGAAGGTAAGTACCCAAATAAGTAAGCCCAACACTCAGAGCCACTTTTGCCTGAGGAAATTTGCTGAATGTGGAAGAAAGAGTTACAAAACTGAGCTATGGTTTTGATGATCTCATGGGCAAAGGGAAAAAAGTTGGAGCCCAAGTTCCAAGTTGAGTAGATCTGTTTACTACTGCTCTCCCACCCCGACCTGGCCCCAGCCACTGTGTGGTTGCCAGAAATAAGAAGGCCCTTGCCGCCTAGATACTCAGGACCCGGGTGATCCAGGGAACTTCAGTGACTGAGGTTGGATTAACGTGGTCTTGGACAGGTAGTGTCACCAGACATCTGCAAAAGCAAGTGAAAATACTCTCTGCAGGAAGATTCTGTCTTCCTGGGTCTGAAATCAGTCTTACAAATAATTCCTCCATAATTTATCAGCACATAGTCAAGAGTAAGTGCACACACGAGGAAGAAATACATTCTAAGTGACGGCTAGAAGAAGAAATAGACAATGAAAACAAATTCAGAAAGATTTCAGTATCAGGACTATGCAACCCAGACTACGAGCACCTATGGTTCAAAAAATAAAAGATAAGCTTATGAATATAATACATGCAGGGAATAGAAAAATCATGAAAAGTAACATAGTCAATTTGAAAAATAATCAAATAGGACACCTAGAACCAAGAAATGTAACGATTAAAACTTTAATGACAAAAAAACTTTAATGGATGTGTTTAACAGCAGAACAAACACAACTGTTAGGTGGTGATAAATGCAATGAAGGAAAATAAAGTTAAGAGAGAATTATTGAGTTGGAAGATCGATCAGAAGAAATCACCCAGAATTCTGCCTGGAGAAACAAATTCCATGAAAGAAAAAGAAAACGTACAACAAGTGACACAAACAGAGTGAGTGGGTCTGTGGTATATTTCATTTGAGTCCCAGAAGGACAGGAGAGAGAAATGGGGAAGATGATGATGGCCCCGAATTTTCCAGAGCAGACCAGAGCCAATAAGCCACAGATTCTAAGAGCCCAGTGAACCCTAGGTGGGATGAATGATAATAATAATAATAATAATAAAAATCACTCCTACACACATCATAGTGGAAGTGCAGTAAACCGAAGAAAGAAGGCTATGCTATCGATCCACTTAGAGATAATGAGGTCTTGACCTGAGAAAGGAGCAGAACAGACTGAGACAAGGGGATAAGCGTTTAGACTCTGGCCTTTAGAATGTGCCAGATTCTAGAATTATTTCCCCCTCTGGGAAGAAAGGAATTCTGGCTTTTTTTTTTTAAGTTTTGAAGATAATTTTGACCAAGTAAATGGACAGGGGCAGAGGAACTGCAAAGAAAAGGGTGTGTATCTCTCCCAGGGCCTAAGCCGAGGGGAACAGGTTCAGAGACAGGAACACGTTGAGGTCCGTTAGAGACCCCGCTATTTGAACTGTGGTAGTACTCTGAGGCAGGGGCTGTTCTGGAGCAGTGGAGTTGAGCACAGGAAATGTAGCACCAGGGTCAGTAAGGACAGAGAGAGAGTCAGTCCCAATCTGGAGAGTGGTTTCTTGGAGCCAGTTCAGAGGGAGGACTGGGAAGAGCCCCTGGGGTTTCTTGGAGCTCTGTCCTTGGGAACTGGGAGGACACAGGGAAAGCTGACTAGAGGAATGAAGGCAACTGAAGCGCTTACTTTTTAACAGCCTTTTTTTTCCAGTGCCCAGTCTCTTTGCAGTAAGAGCAAAAACTAAGATTTTTTGGTTCCGTTTAGGGGCCTTCCTTTGCCAGACTTGAAAGTTGGGAACTGAGCAGTCTGTCTTTCGGGTGACTCATCTAGGGTGTGAACAAGCTGGTTTGCCAAATTAACTAAATCTGGAGTGGACATAGCTTCCCATTCCATCCTGGTCCTGTTAACTGAGAGACAAAGATCCAAGTTCAGCCCATCAACAGAGTTAAATGCTCCCCGGGTGGATTCAGCATCAAAATGAAGACCACAATTTTCTTTGAGAACAATCTAAAGCCGATTGTCATCACTACGAGCAGGTCCATTAGGCTTTTGCGTGCAAGCCTGAATTTTGTTCCAATCTACAGGCTTAGGAAAAGCTACTCTGACTGCTTGGTGGAGATTTCCAGCGAGTGTTCTAGCACTTTACCAAAAGCATAGGGTCTGTTTCTCTAAATCCCTTTCAGAATGTTCCCATTGGGCTAATTCATCCAATGCTTGGCCCGGCTGTCACCGACAGTCTTGTGGACTAATTGATACAAATCTGAGAAGCCAGGCTAGTAAGTTTGAATAACCACGTTAAATTCTTCAGCAAACCTATGGGGCTCCTCGGTGGCTGTAGGAAACTCTTTTACCTTGGCTCACAATTTGGCCTTTGTCCAGGGAACATAAGAAATTTGGGGTCTCTTTGGTTCCCTGGAAGACTTAACTTTAGAGACGCAGGTTTTGTAACAGATTCAAGAGACAAGAGAGTGGGGAGATTCAGGGGAAAAGGGCAGTTTGGCAAAAAGATTAGCGGGAGAAAGTAGAGGGTGTAGAAGAGGTAGGGGACAATGCAGAGGGAGTAGGGGAAAACGGCACCAAAGACAGGCCCGAGCGCAAGGTGGCTGTCACGTGTGTGGAGACAAAGAAGAGGACAGAGGAGAGAAAGAGCCCTCAGAAGCTGGTTTGGCTTCTTTCAATTGTTTGTTTGCCTCAGTTAGTTTAGAAATAGTTATTTTACAAAGAAGCAAACTCCAAATCCTGAAAATATTTGGAGGCCTCAAGGCATCAACTACAATAGGCCCCCCACTCAGATTTGTATTGTTCTGTGTTGGGGCTGTGGCTTTCTAATCTATTCTGAGAGGGATAAGTTTGGAGCAATCAGAAGTTCCCCATAATGGCCACTGGTGTTCTTTTGGGTTAAGTTGGTCCTTTTCATTAGAAAGGCACATGAGGAAGAACAGTAGACTTGAAACACAAAACTGGCCAGTGTCCCAGAAAGAGGGGGTGTCCTGAAAGCATTTTGATGTCTGAGATCCCATTTCTTCAAGGTTTTTCTCTAGAGCACAAATAAAAATCCCTAAACAGCAGAGTTTCAACAGGAGCACTCTGGGTCCGAAAGGAGTTGGACTCAAGGCCAGCACCAGTTCTGGTAGGGACAGCCTCGTTCTGAAAAGGATTTGGACTGAAGCTAGCACAGGTCCAACAAGCACAGTTTCAACAGGAGCAGTCCAGTCCCCAAAAGGATGCAGACTGAAGGCCAGCAGTTTCAATGGCATAGTTCCAGCGGGAAAAGTCCCCTGCCCCAAAGGATGCAGACCAAAGGCCAGCACAGTTCCCCTGGCAACAGCCCAGTTCTGAGAAGGAACTGGGTGCTCCCAGAAAGAATAAGGCCTTAAAACAGATTCTGAATCATGCCTAGAGAGCTCAGAAACACAGAAGTAGCAGAGCTCGAAATCCAGGAGAAAACTGGCCCTCCAATGCCAGGTTGGCAAGTAGACCCTGAGTTCAGTGGGCTGTGTGGGTGCCAGTATAACAGGAAAACTGAATTAAATCCCTGGGATTTAAAATTTAACATGAACATTAACTTGAAAATGAACTCAAGTGGCCCCCAAAACTTTGTTACCACTAGCAGGTGGCAGTTTCTCTCTCTCTCTCCATTTTCTGAGGGAGAAATTGCAATGTGGGACATGCAACTCCCTGTTTTCAGGGTCAGAGATAATAGCAGAAAGCTGATTTTGCAGAAGCCATCCTGTCCCAGAGTACTGAGGAGGAACCTGTAAGAGAAACAAAAAGCAGTGGAATCCGTACAAGAATGTCTGCTCGCATCCTTGCAAGTTGCTACTTTATGTGTCTGTGAACACCGCAGCCCCTGTCCCCCAGTTTCACCTTTAAGAGCCACAGCTGCTTGTGCTTGTGGGGAGCAACGGTCCTTTAAGGCATGAGCCTGCCACTGCCTCATTTGCTGGCAAAGGAACAAACTATTCCTTTCCTTTCCTCAAAACCTTGTCGTTGTGTTTTGTGGTTTGAGTTTGGTGACAAGGACCTGTTTCCAGGAACACCAGCACCTTTTTACTCACCAGTCTCAGAGCTGTCGTGGGGGGTCTTCTGTGGATCCCACTTCTGATTGCCAAGTAATGTTAACCTTAACAATAAAACAGCTATTTCACCAGCAAAAGTGAGTTTATTGGGGAATAGCAGAGAATTGCAATGTGGGATATGCAACATACAGCAAAACCAACAAAGGAGAAGGCCTGTTACTTTGTGGAGAGAAGGAAGTTGGGAGGGGTTGTTTGGAACAAAAAGCCCACTGGAAAAAAGCAAGAAGAGTTCAGAGTGGCAATGGTTCCTCATTGGCTGAGCTGCAGGGCTAGTCCATTTCTTGTAGGTGATGCAAGGGCCATCTTTCCCTGTTGGGGCCTGTAATTGATGATTCCTGCCTGTTGATGATTCTTCTGCTGGGGTCTGTAATTGACAATTTGTCCTATAATTGACATGGAGGGATACCCTCTCCCATTTGGCCTCCTGTCTCCCCTGCAGGGAGGTTTCCCTCTGTTCATTTTCACAAATGCCTTTTTCTCAAACTTACTATGAAAGACTATTTTATAAAGATGTTACCCACTCCATTCCCAACTAGAGATATACAGATATCAACAAATCTGTTTGTTGGAGCAACCTGATACCTAGGAGCTGTTCCATTTTCTTTGTCCCATACAGAGGGTCATCATCCTATAAATAATGTGTGTCTTATCTCATGTGCTGTGAGAGCAGTATTTTCCACAGCAACTGTGGTGGTTCCTTTTAATGTGTCAACTTGGTAAAACATTATTTCTGGGTGTGTCTGTGAGGGTGTCTCTGGAAGAGCTTAGCATCTGAATCCATAGACTGACTAAAGACAATCACCCTCACCAATGCAAGCGGGCATCACCCAGTCCACTGGGGACCTGATTCGAACAAAAAGGTGGGGGAAGGATGAGCTAGTTCTCTCTACTTGAGCTGAGGCATCCACCTCCTGCCCTTAGACACTGATGCTCCTGTCCTCCCTCTTTCAGACCCAGACTGGGACTGACCTCATCAGCCCCCTGACTCTCAGGCCTTCAGACTGACTGAATTACACCACCAGCCTTCCTGGTTCTCAAGCTTGCAAACAGTAGACAGCAGAACTTCTTGGCCTCCATAACCACGAGACAGTTCTTAGAATCAGTAAATACCTACCTACCTACATACGTACATACATACATATTCTATGGGTCTGTTTCTCGGAAGAACCCTAATACAGGAACAGAATGCTAGTAGCAGCCAAGGTCTAAAACTAGAGAATTATGCTTCTGTATGACTTTCTAAGAGAAAGCAAACACAGGAGAACCTATGTAGAAATTTGTTCTATTTATCTCCTCCACCCAACTTTCACTCCGTTTCTAACGAAAAATATATCAAATGAACAACTTTTGGCTCCCAGGGTGGGCTAGTACAACCTTCAGGCTTGACCAGGTGCATTCAGTCACTGGACTATCTATGCTTGGCCAGCATAGAATTCCTGCAGGGGTTTATATGTGCAAAGACCCAAAAATGCGATGGGTTATCTTTCAAGGGAGGGAGTTTCTTGTTACTCGAGCCATTCATACAAATCACAAATGGCTGCTTGTCAGGAACGTGACAGAAGAAACCCTTCTTCATATGGAAAGTTGTACCAGAGATTCTGTGGTCCCCTGAACCTCTAAAATTTCCCGACAACAAGCTAAGCCAAGAACAGCTCTTCTAAGAAGAATTCCAAGTGTCTTGCTCAAAACCCTTCTCTAACTGATTTTTTTATTTTTTGAGGAACACTTGTAGGCACCCATAAGGACTCCTCAGGCCCCCATAGAATACTGTTTCTCCAAGAAGAAGATACTGGTGTTGCCGGTGTTCTTGTTTACGAAGCCGCAGAATGAGCTTCACAAACACTCAAGGTAGGAGAGCAAGGAGGAGGCTTTTATTTAGAGATAAAGTGAAAGGACAGAGCTTCCAGCTCATGCCAGGAGGGGACAAGAGAGTCCGGGGTGGTACGTTTCTCTAGTGGTTTTATAGGCAGATGAGGATTTTTCGAGAACATGAAAAAAAGCTTAGGGGTGTGGACTTACTAAGTGGCCCTAGGATATTTACAAGTAACTTGATACAAGTAACCTCCTGCTCTGTTGATTTCTCCCCGGAGATACCAGCATCTTGGTCTGGGGGCATACTAAACAAGGCCATCTGCTCAGCCTGACCCCAAGGTGGGCTGAGGCATTGTTTGCTAAAGAGTAAGTTAAGTGCAATCTTATCTTTAAGGTGGAATCCTTCTTGCCTTTTACTGTGTTATGGCTGGGCTTGCATGCTAAATTAGTTTGCCCAGTTGGCAAAATCACCTCATTAGATCTGAAGGAGGAAAGACGGCCTGGGCCTTTTAGCATGTTAAAGTGAATCTTATACATGATTATAAATAATTAGCATAAAATAAACATGTGCTACTCTTCTTTATCTGGCGTACACCAACTGATCTCACTGAAGAATGACTCTAGTGCTGAAGATTTAACACAGAGTTTTAGTAGGGGGTTTTCCTTGAATGTAGTTACATTGCTCTGACTGCAAATATCCTGCCTTGCGTTTTTTGGAGGCCCTCACCCTACTCTGACTACACCCATGGTCCCTGTCTCACTGGGAGGGCAGAAAAGCCACCTCCATTGCCTAACACCAAGCCAATCAGAAAGCTGTCCACTGGTAAAGACATTAATCTGTCTTCATTTGTGGTATGCAAAATGTCACCAACAACTTTGACCCAGTGTCACACAGAGAGAGATTTCTGGATATTTTATTCTGATTTTGTAGGGTTTGTCTTCACCTTTGCTGGATAGTAGTCACAATTTGTGTAGGTCACAGCTCTCTCCCCAAAGCCTGCAGAAACCTGTCTTTTAACATCTAGAGCATCTTCTGGCAGTGTCTCCCTCCCTTACCATGGAAGGGCAGGAGCAGGGAACACGGTCCACTCACTCAAAGGCTTTTATACCAGAGATGAGTAGCACGGTACCCCAAACAGGGCATCTTACCACAAATCTGAAAATTTAGTGTCACAGCCTCCCAATCTCAGTGTTCTCATCTGAAATATGTAAGTATTCATCATGCCTGTTTCTTAATGGGACAACTTTGACAGGAGGCAATTCCTGTCTGTTCCAACTTCTTGGCGCTTGGCCTTCACCTCACTCCTTCCTTCCCCTCCATCAGGTAATTTGTGTCTCCCATCTGGAAGGGCGGTTGTCATTACCACTTCTAGCCACCAGAGGCCCTCAGTTTTCATGGTCTAACTGAAATGGGCCTTTTTATGTATCTAATGTTTTCCCACTTTTTATACTGAGGTATAATTGATGCATAACATTATATTAGTTTCGGGTGTACAACGTAATGATTTGATATTTGTATACGCTGCAAAATGATCAACTGTATTTGGGCAAGTCAGGTTGACATTTACAAACCAACCTTTAGAAGCTCAGTGTAGCAGAGGGGAATAGGCCCAGGGAACAGAGACCCTACGGAGGGAGGGGGTTTCAGTGCACTAATGGATAGACCTCTACCTCTTCACTGGAGTCCTAGCTGCCACTAGATACCCTGCCTTTCAGTGGGGCTGATGATGGCTGCCCTCGAGTCAACCTCCCCCATCCCTGCTCCTGTTCCCAAGGGGTGAGTTTAAGGGGTCCTATATAAATGTGAATGGTAGCCCCTGGAGTTGTACAGAGCAGTCTCTGAGGACGTATGTCCTAGGGAATCTGACCCTACCAGCACTCCAGTTTCTATTCCACACTGTGCAGACTCAGGCCATCTTCCTCTTTCCCACTGAACGTGCAAATTAACTTTGCTTGAGGAGTGGATTTAAATGCCTTCTGTTTTACAATAGTAGGTTGGGAAAGCATTCCCCAGTCAGATACAATGTCCCAGGACCCATAATACAATCACATAAAAAAGATGCAGCTGTTAGAGTAGGTAGATAGCTAGACATAAGCAGGGAAGGGGGAGCAGGACTTCAGCTGGTTGCTTGCTTACATCCTATGCACTCTGTAGAAGCAGTTCCCGAGGGATGGGGGTGAGGATACAGATAATAGATCGGCCTAGACAGGCTGGTTCCAACATGGAGGAGAAGTTGATTGTGACTTAACCTCCAAATACATTATGCACTCATTGACATAGTAGAATTCATGACCCTCCATCACAGCATAGTAAAAATCATGCCTCCCTGCACGGCACCTCAACAGGACAGTTTCAAAGAGAACCAACTATGGTCAAAATCCCCCACCTGACATGAGGGTGGAGCAAGCCCTAACTCCAGGGAGACTCCACCTGTCCCCTTTGAAGCCTAATCTCACTTAGTGAATATTCATCTCCCTTCGTATAAAAAAACGGCTCCCGACTTATTTCCCTTGGTGCCACCTTCTCTCAGTCTGCTTACACCCCAGCTCTCGGGCATGTATTCTTTGTGTTTTTCTGAAAGTTTCTTCTCTAAGTAAATGCTTAATGCTCAGTGGCTCTTTGTGTCTGTTCTTGAATTCTTTCTTGCAATGAGAGCAAGAACCCGTCTCCAGTAACACAGCCACTTCACATAAATCCTGTTCAAACACATCATGTCTCCTACAAACTTTTACCTTGATTCCATGTACCCTTACATGTCTAACTGTAGCCTCTATTAGGACTTCATCAAATGCTTGGCTTCACAATACCAAGTAAGGGGCATGTGTCCCAACGTGACATAATACCCATTCTCATAAAATATCCAGGTAAAGGAGACACAATTTCTTGTGGCCTGTTTAAACTTTCCAACTTTGATAACCTTGTTGACTCTTATATTTTTATGTTCTTTCAGTCTAATCGCCACCCAGATCAGGGCTTCACCAGTGTGTTTTGTTACCACTGGCATAAGGCGTGTATATTAAGGATTCCTGGAAACCTCGTTTCCACTCCCTGACCATTTTACTCACTCTCTGGCAAAAGACTTTCGGTCCTCAGTAGGGGGCTGAGCCAAGGGTCTCTAGCCCTTTTGTGAACTTTTTACTGGAGATGGTCCTTGCTCTTGTTGCAAGAAAGAAAGGGGGGATGTTAGGTAAAAAGATAGACATGAGCAGCTAGAAAAGGGAAGATAAGGCTCAAAGACAAAGCCCAAAGCCCCCCAGCTAAAGTTCAGGGGAAGAGCCACCCAGACTCTGCCTAAGTCAGGGGTCCCACATGAAGACAACAAAGGCTTCGCGGAGAGATAACTTCCTTCCCAACCAGATCCCAACAGGGGAACAGTCGAACGGAACGAAGAACTACCTGAATTACACCTCACCCTGGGGAACTGACATGCTGACCGAGAGGGATGACGATATAGAAAGACCTGTAAATCAAACAACCTCACCTTGTCAGTCAAAGACGCAACTCCTTGCCTTTGTCCACCTGGATGATGTCCTGCTCCTCCCTTGGAGTGTATTCAAATAAAACATTCACTCTGCTTCACTGGTGTGTCTCTGACTTTGAATTCTTTGTTGCAGCAGAGACAAAAACCAAGAACAAACTCAACCCGTAACACCAGCATATTTTTGTCTTAGGGAGGCAGCTTTGAAGCTAGCGCCCAGGCTCAGATGGCCTGAAATCTGCTCTAGGTCTAGTACCAAGAGCCCACCAAGGACTCTCTTTTAATTTCATTTGAGCTGTTACAGATAACAATAACAAGGGGTTACCAGGTCTACTTTAAGTTGTTTAAGTTCAGTGAGAGAGCAGGTTTATGCACAAGTGGGGCCAAACTCCCGGCTGCCTCCACAAGGGGGCAGACTCGCTCTGGAGGTAATACTTGCTCTTCCTTGGAAATGTGGCCCTGTGGATCAGGGGGACATCCAGGGGCATCAGGAGGACCTGGGATATAGGCAGATTTGGGAGTAGCAGGGTGTTTGGGGGCTGAAGACCCCAGGGGATTGTGGTCTGGAGGAGAGGGCTCCAGGTATGGAGAGCCCCTGGGGAGCCACAAGGGCCGTGGCCCCTCAAATTCTTCTAGCCCTTCGGAAGGTGACACCCCGACCCTGAGGGGTGTGGGGTCGCTGCCTTTCCCACCGCCTTCTCTGCCTTTACGACCTGGAGCCGGGGCTCGCTTCCCTGCGGCAGACATGGCAGGAGGCACATGCAAGTCAGTGCCTCAAGCGGAGCACTTGTCAGGCTGGGATGACAATCTCAGTCAAGTTGGTGGCCGAGGAGGTGACTGCCGCTGAGGGGGGCTGTTGGCAGCTGGGCCTGCTGGGAGGTGCTGGGGGAGGGGGGGGGGCAGAAAGGATGGCGGCAAACGGGACCACAGTCTGTGAACGTGAGTCTGAGACAGGAAGTGGAGGGACGGGGGAGGCGAGAGGGATGGGGAGGCGGGAGGGAGCCTGCGTCTGAGCGGGTGGGATGAGGTGGGAAAGGTTCAGGCAGGCCGGAAACGGGAGGTGGAGCGTGGAAATGTCAACAAAGGAACGCCTCCGAAATAGCGAGCTCTAAGCTCATTTGCTCAAGAGTCGATTGACTTGCCCGCGGTCCAGTGAGTGATCAATTTGTCTGGCTCACTCAGAGTCTTAGAGACCGGACTGGCTTATCCTGCAAGCCTGCGCAAGTCTTCTCCTTTACGTTCTACCTTTAAGTTCTGTCAGTAAAACTACGTAGTCGCCGTGTGGGAGCACTCCAGGTTCTGCCAAGTGTGCTTTTCCCCCCCAATTTCCACCTTGGGAGGGTTCGTGCCGGCAGAGACACAGTTATTTCAGGAAGGAAACAAAAGTGTATAGACCAAATATCAGCATGGTTAATAAAAAAACAAACTCAAAAGAGAGAAGGAGAATTTGGATGTTTAAACGTTATTAAAGCTACTTAGAAAAGGACATTCAAAGTTGAAACGGATGTTGTGAGAAAGGAGAGTGGAAGTATTACAGTTGGAGCTGGAGAGTGGTTCATGCATGCTGCCCAACCCAAGACTGTAAAGGACGAATAAAGAACGTGAGAGAAGCTTTTACAGGACTGGGCTCTGCACATACGAGGGACTGAATTGTGTGCCCCCGACAGCCATGTGCTGAAATCCTTGCCTACAGTGTGGTGGTATTTGGACATGGTGTCTTTGTTAGGTAATCAGGCTTTGATGAGTTCGTGAGGGGGGGTCCATATTGTGGGATGAGTGCCCTCCAAAAGAGACCAGACAGCTTGCCCTCCACAGTCCTCCACCCCCACCCTGCCTTTCTTTTGTAACACAATCAATGAATGGGAAAAAAACTGTTACATCAAACAAAACCATAATCAAAATTCAACCACAGAGACCAGAAGCTTTATTAAGGAATGCTATGCATATAATAATAGGGAGCTGTCCACAGATTTTAATTAGTTATGTAATAAGTTGAAAGTTTTCCTTTAGAGTGGTAGTTTCCAAAGTGGTATTCAGATACCTAGGAGGTGTGCAAATAATCCACTGGCGTCCAGGAAAAAAAATGTGTTTACATTATGTTTATTATACCTCACAATGCATTGGCTTCAAAATTTGTGCCTTCATAATTTACCCTCCCCAAGTTTCCTTAATATATGTAGGTGTAGTATAACTGAATATACATTTTTTATGGTTGGTTTGAAAATATTTCATGGAGAGGAATGCATAGTCAAAACATTTATAAATTTAGCTTTACAGAACCCAAAGTCACAAGCCCTCACACTATGGGTGCCATCCAAGGACACAGAAACAGGGGAGTAGATGGAAAAGCTAGTGACTCAGCCTCTTCAGTCTGCTCTCACCAGTGACTGCCAACCTCCCCAACAAAAACAGCAGTAATCAGCCCCTACACTTGCAACAATATATTCAGTGACTACCCCAGTGCTCTTACATACACAAACACTCATAGTGATGGTAAACAACCAAATTATCTTATTTTGATGTGGGTATCACATACTCTCTGTCTGTAAACATCCAAGTTAAGTGTTTCGCCTCCCAGGGTAAAATGGTAAGATGGCATAGTCCAGGTGTCACAGAAACAAAAAATGCATCGTTTTTATGGTTAGCGTCAGTTCTTTATGGCAACTGGAGAGTGTGAATTCATCCTCAGAGGCAAAATTGTAATCTCTACTTCAGACACCTCAGCGTCCCAATCCACTAAAAGGATGATAAATATTAGAAGAAACACCAGAATCTTATCAGGGGATATGTACTGCAATGAAAATATTTCTATACAAAGGTTTGGGGAATCAGTGTTTAAACAGAAGTGTCGACAAGTTTGGCTTTGGTGTCAGACACACACCTGTGTTCCAGTCCCAGCTCAGCATACTCTTACAAGATGTCCATAACATATGCTGGGGCTCAAGGACATCTCAGAAGTCACCCAATCCTAATTCCACTCTCATTTCCACATGGCTCTAATGATGCCAGTTCTCAAGGAGAAAGAGAAGGGAGGCATATCTGAGAAATTGTCATATCCCTGCAGTACGGGCCTCAGGTGTGAATCACATGGCAGAAGGGGACAAAACCCCTCTGTCTACCTGTAATTAGCACCCTCACTCACAAGCAAGGGTCACTTGGAGCCCCAAGTACCAGGAGCTGGTTTTCAGTTCCTGTCAGCACATGCCTTTGCTATAGATCTCTGCCTCTGTGGAATATGCAGCACATGTCATTCATAGATTGTCACTTAAGCACCCTAAAATTATCTTTAGAGTCAGAGCCTGAAACCATAACCCTGGCATTCAAAGAATATTTCCTCAATATTCTTAAGGAAAATAAATATTTACAGTATTTGTCATTATAGTAAAATACATCATGACAATAAAAAAAAGACAAAATGAAAGCTGTCACAAGAAGAGGAAAAGCAAACTGGCCTATTTGGAAATTAAAATTTATGTATACATTATAAAGACTAGGACAGTTTAAATGTATTAACACAGAAAAACAGTAAAATAGAATTATAGAATTAAGTAAAAAATTATATCATATATCATAAAACATACATATTGAAAAAGGTGCTGTATGTTTCTTCGTAAGACATAATTACTGATAAAAGCATAGATAAGAGAACTTGAAGCACATACAGTAAACTGTTGAAATACTTGAATATGAAAGCAGGGGAGTAGCACAATGGGAGGTTTGGAGAAATGAAACTTTAGAATTCCTTTAATTTTTAAAATATTTCACAAAGGACAGCCAATTGATGTTTTACATATTCTGCTAAATATAACTTTGAAAAATACTATACAAAGACAGGAAAAGATAAATCTGGCCTATGTGAAAAAATGAACCAAACAAGTATAGTAATTTTATAATTAGATAAAATAAAATCCAAGGAAAATAGCTTTCATTGTACTTCCACGGCTATTTCAAAATATAAAAGGAATTACTCATGATTAACTCTTATGTACCCCAAAACAAAGTTAAAATTTATACAGGAAATCTGCTAGACCTACAGTAAGTTAAAACACAATACCAAGGAAAATAAAATCATTAATTCAAAAGGGTATATGAATCCCTATGTTTATTGCAGCTTATTTACAGTAGCCAAGTTATGGAAGCAATCTAAGTGTCCATCAATAGAGGAACGAATAAAGAAGATGTGGTATATATACACAATGGAATATTATTAGCCGTAAAAAGAAAAGAAATTCTGCCATTTGCAATAACATGGATGGACCCAGAGGGTATTTTGCTAAGTGACATTAGTCAGTCAGGTAAAGATGAATAGCATATGGTTTCACTTATATGTAGAATCTGAAAAACAAAAGAAACAAACAAACCAGAACTAGACACTCAAACACAGAGAATACACTGTGAGTTGCCATGGGTGAAGGGATGGGTGAAATACATGAAAGGGATAAAACGGTTTAAACTTCAAATTATAAAACAATTTTCTCACAGGTTGGAAATACAGCATAGGGAATATAGCTAATAATATTGTAATGTTGTATGTTCACAGATGGTAACCACACTTCCTATGGTGAGCGTTTCATAATGTATATAATTGTCATCACTGAAACCAATATAATGTTCTATATCAACTATATTTTAATAAAAAAATCACAAAAATAAAGAATACAAATAAATACTTATAAGAAACTTTAAAACATTACTCTTAAAAATGAATTGATTAAAATGTATATATAAACCCTAAAAAGTCCCATTAAAAAAAGCAGCAGAAAAGACTTGCCCTGCTGGGATTTGGACTTGCTTGGGTCACATGAACTCTTTTTTCCTTCAGGTTCCTCCCTTTGGAATGGGAATGTTTATCGTATACCTGTCCCACAATTGTATTCTAGAAGCAGGTAACTTGTTTCCCACTGGAGAGGAAACTTGCCTCAGAATAGATCAAACCTAGAGTCTCACCAGTGTGTGACTTAGGTGATGAGAGTGGGACTTTTCCGAGTTGATATTAAGGTGAGATTTTAGAACGCAGAGTTGAAGATGAAATGGATTAAGACTTCTGGGGATACTGAGATGGGGTCAGAGTATTTTGCACATGAAAAGGACATAATCTTGGAGGGCTGCAGAGTGGACATGATGGGTTGAATTGTGTCTCTGAAAAGATGTTGAAGTCCTGACTCATAGTACCTGCAAGTGTAACCTCACTTAAAAATAGGGTCCTTTCAGATGTAATCGAGTTAAGATAAGGTCATTGGAATGAGGCCTAATCCAATATGACTGGTGTCCTAATAAGACTAAGCGACAGACATAGTGACACATTCAGGGAAAATGCCAAGTGACAGTGAAGGCAGAAATTAGAGTTAGGCTGCCAGAAGCCAAGGAGCCTGGGGCTACCAGAAACTGGAAAAGACAAGGAAGGATCCTTCCCTGGAGGCTTCAGAAAGAGCAGGGCTCTGCTAACACCTTCATTTCAGACTTCTGGCCTCCAGGACTTGGAGGCAGTAAACCTCTGGTTTGAAGCCACCCAGTTTGTAGTTACATCAGTCCTAGGAAACTAATACAACACCCTTACCAGATCGAGGACGTCCCTTCTATTCAGTTATTCAGTTTTTCTTAGGATTTTTTCTTATCATGAATGAGTGTCGAATTTTTTCAAGTGTTTTTTTTCTGCAAAGATTGATAAAACCATATAATTTTTCTTTTGTAACTTATTAGTCTGATAAATTAAAATGTCAGATTTTTGAATATTGAACCAGTCTCCATTGCTGAATTACATTTGCTAACATTTTATAAAGGAATTTTCATCAGTATTCAGAATGGATATTAGTATACAGTTTTCTTCCTTTTCTTTGTAGTGTTTTTGGCTTTTGTATCAACATAATATTAGCTTTATAAAATGAATTGGGAAGTGTTTCCTCTGCTTCTATTTTTTGGAAGACATTATATAGAATTGGTGTTAATTATTTAAACATTTAACAGAATTCTCCAGTGAAATCATCTTGGCCTGAAGATTTCTTATTTGGGAGGCTTTCTAAATAGGCTTTATTTAAGAACAGTTATACATTTATGGAAAAATGGATAATATAATGCAGAGAATTCTCATATACCACCTCACATGATTTCTCCTATTATTAATATCTTACATTATTATGGTATATCTGTTATAGTTAATGAACCAATATTAATATATTATTATGAACTAAGTACATAGTTTATTCAAATTTCCTTGCTTTTTACCTGATTTGATTCTGTTCCAGGACCCCATCTGGAATACTACATCACATTTATTTGTCATGTCTCCTTGGGCTCCTATTGGCTGTAAAAATTCCTTAGGCTTTCCTTGTTGATGATGACCTTGGCAATTTTAAGGCATATTGGTCATGTATTATTTAGAATGTCCGTCTACTGGAATTTTTATGATTTTTAAATCATAATTAAACTAAAGTTATGGCTTGTTTTCTTTTGTGAGGATACAATAGAAGTACCATTATCATCACTTCATATCAAAAGTAAATACTTCCATCATGACTTGTCACTGTTGATACTGACACCGATCCCTTAGGTGAAGTAGAGTTTGTCAGGCTTCTTCACTGGGAGGTTGCTCTTTCCCCCAACCCCCTTAGCATAGTGTACTTTGGGGAAAGAAGTCATGACACTCAGCTACACTTTAAGGTATAGGGATCTATGTTCCCCTTCTTTTAGGGCAAAGTATCTATATAAATTATTGAGAATTCTTATGCAAGAGAACGTGGTCTCTTCTGTCCCATTCATTTATTTATTTATATCAGTATGGAACATGTGTATGAATTTTGTACTTTCGGTTACAATTCAGTACTAATTAATTTCTTCTGTTATTTCAATTGCTCCAACTTTGACGATAGGGGCGCGTTTGGTTGGCTCCTGTACCACCTTGACACATCCCCATCTATATAGGGATTTTTTTTAGCACTTCCTTATTTTCTAGAACTGCAAGGTATTCCAGACTCAGGTTTTGTATCTCTTTTCCCATTTCCTGAATGAGCTATTTCTTCAAGGAGCTCTGATTCTTTTTATTAGAGAATTGTTCAAACAAGATCTGGACATTAGGGGTTCTCATTGCTACTGTGGTATCATTTCTTCTAGGACGTCACTCATGAAAAAGTAATGCAATATATGTGTGTCATCAAACCCTTGTATACACACATACTGATAAATGTTTCTGTATTTAAACATCTGCATCTGTATGTGTATTGTGTTTATTTATTATTTTTCTCCAGACATTTTCTAAATCCCTTGTGATTCATTTTTTGACCCATTGGATTTTTAAGAGTGAGTCGTTTGATTTCCACATATTTGTGGGTTTTCCTGTTTTCCTTCTGCTGTTGATTTTTAGTTTCATTCCATTGTGGGTGAAGAAGGTATTTTGTGTGACTTCATCTTCCTAAATTTGTTAAGACTTGTGCCGTGGGCTTCCTTGGGGAACGTTCCATGTGGATTCTGCTGTTACTGAGCTGAGTACTCTGTAATGTCTGTAGCGTACAATTGGTCTGTCATGTTGTTCAAGTCATCTGTTACCATGTCGATCTTCTGTCTGGTTGTTTCATACGTAACTGGAAGCTAGGTATGGAAGCCCCTATTATTTTTGTGTTACTATTTCTCCTTCCTGTGTGTCGAACGTTTGCTTCATACATTTGGGACTACTTATTTTGGGTGCACATATTCTTTTTGTATATATTGAGAAATGATCAGCATAATAACTTTTTGTTACGGAAAGGACATTGGCTTTGTAATCATACTTGGCTAGTAGTCCTGATGCTCTGTCACTTATTGCTATGTGATCTTGGTCATGTAAGTCCCATTTTCTCAGCCTCACTTTCTTTCTTTATAATAAGAGGTTGTTGAACTATAGCCATTGTTTTTAAAAATTTCTGGTCACAGTCTATAGTAAGAAAAGCATTTTAAATCACAATCCAGTATACACATACACATGCCAACAAATCTGAAACAAAAGTATTACGAAGCAATTCTTACTCTTACTATGCATGATGTACTGACATTTTCTGTTCTTTTTCATATTTTTAATTGATGACTGTGTCCCAATAATTGACTTCATGACCTCATTAATGCTTCACAACTCACAATTTGAAGAACTCTGAACTAGTGAGTTTCTAATGTTCCAGCACTCTGTGATTTTTATGTTATGCCTCCTTTTAAAATAATAGGAACAGTGGCTAGCGCTTATTAAACTCTTGGTATGTGCTAGACACTTGGTATGTGCTAGTGTTTTAAGCACTTTATTCATAACTAACTTTTCATCAACTGTGATTCTTTTATTAGTCCAGTTTTAAAGTTGAGGAAAATCAACATGGCTGGTACCTGCACCAAATTTAGTGGACCACAAAATAAATTTCATCATGTATTTATGTGTTTTGAATATCTTAGAACATAGGGGTTTCTACAATGATTATCTTGCCTGCTTTTACTATTTTAAGCTCTAGGGGCCACTATAACAAATTGTGGGGATACGAGGGGAGAAAAAAATCAGTAACATATTATTGGGTCAAAAAGATATTTCTCTTACTCTATTGTGTAATTAATCTTAAGAAGGTTCTTATAATGCTATATCAGGGGACATTAAAATGTAGGTGGGATAACTACTCAAGTAGACATCCTGGGGAGATATATTATCAGCAGATTGTTGGTAGAGCAATACAAAAGACACCAAATATGTGCCCTCAGTCACTGTATATCTGTACTGTGTGAAGTATTGTAAAAAAAAAAAAATGGATGGTATTTCCTCCCAATTCCAGTAATTACCCAACTGCTGAGCACCATTGCCAATATTCATCTTCTATGAATTAGCTGGAAGGCTCCAGAATATGATAATACAGTATTATTAGGTATCAATTCCACTGAATATATAGTTTGGGAGAGGTGATGGAGCAGATATGGAAGATTTCAAACCAGTCCTTCTTGGATAAATAATAGAGGTTGTTGATATTTAATGACTCTGGCAGTAAATCCAATAAAAATATGTCATTTTCTTTTTTCATTCAACAATTACTGTTAAACACCTACTATCTGCTGGATACTTATTTTAGCACTGGAGATTCAGCAGTGAACATAAAGTACTGAAACTCAGGGAGCTTACTTATTTTGTGTTTTCTAAGTTTGGATTTTTGTTTATTGTATTGTTTATACAGAGGACACATACATATATTCCCTGACGTGGAGAGGAAGTGGGAATTATACGTTTTATTTATTTAAAATACTGGGTCCTATTTATGCATAACAGTAGTGAAAGAACTATGGGAAATTCTAAAGAATAAATCAGCTTCTGCTCTTAAAAGGCTTAAATTAAATTAGTTAAATTACTGGTTTCCAGCAAGGGGTGATACTGCACTGCCCTTGGGGAATATATGTCAATGTCTCGAGATATTTTTAGTTGTCACAACTTGTGGGGGAGGGTAGTGCTACAGGTAGCTAGTGGGTAGAGGCCAGGAATGCTACTAAACATCCCCCAGTGAACAAGACATCCCCACAACAAATAATTTACTGGCCCAAAATGTCAAGAATGTCAGGTTGGGAAACCCTGAGTTAGAGAGACAAACTACATACATTAGATGTTTTGTTTTATTCACAGTATTTAATTTTGTTCATCACAGTATTAGGTGACAAATGGTAAATGAGTGATATAACAAGGTGACAGAAATAACATAAACATCATTCTAGAATGTATTGTTTATTGGTGGAAATACAGCTCAAGCTTCAGTATGTCCTTCCTGCTTGAAGCAGAGAAAAGCCTACAACACTGCTACTTTCTGACTTCATCTCCTGGCACTCTCCCCCTCATCGGTCCACCCAGCCAACTGACTTTTGCATTTCCTTGGAAATATCAAGTATTCTGCTCTCATGGAATCCGCTCTTGCTGTGCCCTCTGACACAACTGCCCTTTCCCAAAATAATCCACATACACACTTCCTCACCTCCGTAGGTCTCCGCGCTGTTCAATCTCTTAATGAACCCTTTTTTAATCATACTCTCTATAAAATATTAACTCCTGCCCCCTCCGCTGCTTTTCCCCTTACTACGTTTTTTGCTTTCCATAGCAAGACTGTGCCTGGCCCAGAGCAGGCACTCAAGAAATATGTGCAGAATGAGTGAATTAAGGATTGATAATGGCAATGTTCTTCATCCTAGGCAATGAGAAGCTTGATAAAGGAGCCTGACTACTATTATCCCCAATGACTTAAAACAGTGCTGCCTCATACTAGGTACTTCATAGTAAATGAACAGTGATGAAGTAGCAAAGGGAGATTAATCAAAACAAGCCTATAACCATCTTTGAAAAGTACTCATGAACGATTACTGCATTTGGTGTATATTGGCACATCTTAACTATTAATTCTGAGTATTCTTACAGCTTTTTCACTTTACATTAGTTCCATATACCTTCTTTGTAGTTTAGGAGTGGTTTCTGAAATTGCACACCCTAGCTGTTATTTTAAGCCAGGCATTGTTTAAAACATAGGTACATTTTAAGGAGTCTAATCCAAAGGCAGCTCTTTACCAAGCCAGTTCTACAATTTTATGTTTTCATTTGCAGTACTCACTAATTCACCAACCGTGCATTCAGCAAAATACTTTTAGGGAGGACTTTCTGTGCTAGGCTGTGCATACGTTATCTGGTTTTGTTCATACTAAAAGGAAACCCATATTATCACATTCAGTGATACATACGTGCACTATATATCAGAGCACACCAGTGAAGGTATATACACATTCAATATATACTCAGTATACCAACTCTGATTTACTTTCTGTTGGTGGTCCAAGGCTCAAACCCTCAAATCCCTGAGCTATGACTACTTGCACCCCGCTTACGTCCACCTTCTCTTTTCCATTGCCTTTCGGCGTCCTCCCTACTAGAGGGGCCACGAGCACTCCTTCCCTTCCCTCTTGCTACGCTTTGGGACCCAGGGCGACCAATGCTTTTCCTGCTACCCCTCCCGTGGCAATCCCGCGGGCACCAGAACCGAGGACCTGCTACGTAACCGCGCTCGTGGCTGCCTAGTAACAGCGCCTGAGCGAGGGAAGTGCGCCGATCTAGGGGCGGGGCTAGAGAGCCGACGCGCACACGCGAAACGACGTGCAGCCCCCTACGGGGGAGGAGCCTTTTCAGTCGGCCAGGCTGGGTAGAGATCGTCGCCCTAGCGCGCGGTTTCTTGCTCTCTCGCTTTGAACTGGGAAAATTCGCTTTGGGGAGTGAAGAGGGTAGTCAGTGGCCTGACGATCACGTCTGGTGAGTTAGGCCAGCCTGAAGCCAGCCCCACACATGCTAGGCTAGACCGGCCGAACCGTGAGAGAAGTGGGGCTAGCGTCCCGGGAGGGGTGATCCGAGGGGCCGGAGCCCAAGGGTCCAACTCCTGGATCCGAAATGTTCTTGAGCAAAGAACGGACTCACCTCTCCAGTGGATCACCCCGTCGGAGGTGGTGCCTGTCGCTGGGCTGGCTGTCCAAAGGTACCTGTTAGGGGATGAGCCACGCGACCAGATACCGAAACCGCCTCTTTACTGCTTTGATGTGACGATCTCCGACAGGGTGTACCAGCAGTGCTACCTGGTCCCCAGCCTAAACGATCTCGTATACAAAAATATTCTGAATGTTGGCATAGAAATGAGAATTTCCAGAGTCTCGTGTCTTTACAACGAGAGAAGAACAGGCCAGAGCATCCTGTGCATAGATAGCGTCCACTGTGGAAAGACCTTGGACACTATTTCCTTAGAAACGCTCTTTAGAAATAGTGCGCACGAGGAGATACAAAAAGAGGCCTTGAAGGGCGGTAGGAGTCATTACCTGGCGCTGTGGAATAACGAAGACAGGTGTGGAGATATCTGACTAACCAACAAGCAACCTGAGGAACACAATTGTAACGGTAAGGAATTAGAGGCAACAACGGAGGGTTAAAAAATAGTTTTTAGGAGCTTGGCGTTAATGGGAAAGGAAAAGGAGGTGCTTTGGTATTGTTGAAGTATTACAAGCCACGAGTAGTAGGAGACAAGTTTTCCTGAATAACAGAGAGGCTCTCGCTTAATGAAATTTGCACAGCCCGAGGCTGGCTTTTATGCCTGAAACAGCTTACATCTGATCTGGCAAGCATCCTGATTTGAGTTAGTACTCCGCTTGTGTTCATTATGTTTTTGACTACAGTGGAATTAGTCGTATTTCATTGCCATTCCATGTGTGGAAATAGTACTTTCGGTGTTGGTTGGAGAGTGTGTAGATTTGAATAAGGCATAAAAGTTGTAAATATTTGTGGGTTTCGCATGTTTTAACCTTTATTCAAAAAAGGATGTTTCTTGATTTATTCTTTAATAGTTTACTTTAATGAAATGCTATTGTGTCTTTGAGTGTAGTATTTATATAAATAGTGCCTTTTTGAATGTGTGATTTATTTGGGAAGGCTTGGAACTCTCAAGTTTTTGTTTCTTATTTCTTAGCACGGATAGTAGTGATCCGAGAAGCTCAATTCTTCTGTATCAGAAGTAGGAAGTTAACCTGAAAATGCCAGCTCGTCATCAGCAATTGCTCGAAAATGTGTTTTATGTCTTAGAGATGAAGTAAGGGGAATGATAGTAACAACTGGCACATATGAGTATGGAATGCGGAGGAAAGAAAATGCAAAAAATGAGAACAAAACTACTAAAGGGAGAAAGATGATAATTTTCTACATTTACTGCTTTTCAGGCAGTTTTTTTCCCCATTATAGTCATAATGCTAGATCATAACCTTACTATGATGTGTAACAGAAACGAACTTGCAAGTGAAAATATGACTGGGTCAAAATGTGCAGTTAAAGTAATATCCAGTTATAAGGAGGAAAAGGTGTTTTAGAAATGTGTAGCCAAAGGTAATTTAAATAACTTAAGCTTTCAAAGGAGGATCGTAATTTCAGGGGTGAAATAAGGGAAAGATTTTTGTGTCAAGCATGGAGTAAGGCAGCCTGGCCATACTACTCTAAGTGTTGATCATTTTATTTTTAGAATTGGTTGTATAAATGAAAAATCAGTGTGTAGAAGAAGATTTAAGGGGGAAATAATTTGTAAAAATATTTAATTTTTCTGATTATGAAAGTAATATCTATTCATTATTGAAACTATATTGTTATTACAAAAATTATTGTCCATGTGCTGAAAAATCCAAAGTACACATTTAGAAGTATATTGTATTAAAAATGTAAGACCCAAGTATATTAAAATGACAAAATCTAGAAGTGGTGTATTGGTGTTCTTTCAGGTTTGCTGTGTGTTTGAAAGTTTTAAATAAAATGTTGGGGTGGAGTGAAGGACCCCTTTTACCTCCCCCTATGTCTTCAACTTTCAAAATTCCAAATTGTCAGCAGTTTGGTGTATAACTTTGAAAAAAATAATTGTATGGTATTGCATGATTTAGTATTCCCAGTATCCCAGGCATCTTTAATGTACATCCATACATATATTCTTCTGCAGTGTGGAGGCAGTGAGTATATAAAATCATGCCCATGTGAATGATTAATTTGTCATTATAGCAGTTATTGGTTTTTCAGTTTTAGATCCAGTGCTGAACATCATTAGGTTATGTACATGTTTGTTCATTATGTTCAAGTATTTCTGTTGAATGGATGGATTCCTGCAAGTGAAATTGCTGGGTTATAGAGTATTGAATTTTTAATCTAATGGATGTTGACAAATCACCTTCTGAAAAGGCTGTACTAATTAACATTCCCATTTCCCTATATCATACTCTTTTTATTATATAATTTTGACTTTGTAATTAATTTCCAGGATTTCTTTGCTAATGGGTATTAAGTTTTTGTCTATGTATTACAAGTTCTTCTCTCACACTGTCCCTTTTCTCTTTTGTTTATGGTGTGTTTTTTGCTTTCAGAGCTCTCCTATTAAGGTATAATGTGTACACAGTAAAGTAGGAAAGTCTTAGAAATAGAACTTGGTATACACACACAGACACCCCCGCACACACACATATACCCAGATTAAGATACAGAACATTTTAAGCACGCCAAAAGGCTCCATCATGCCCTCTTCTGGTCAATAGCCTACTCCAAAAGTAACCAATATTGTCATCTCAAAGCCAGCTTTTTAAAAATCAAAGTATATTATGTCTTAAACTCTTCTGCCTCAATCTCTCGAGTCACTCTCCATTGCAGTTAGGAAGCGACGCAGGCCTTCTACAAGGGTGCAGAAGGCCTTACAATCATCAGCATGCTCTGTAAAGAGCCTAATAGTAAATATTTTTGTCTTTGCTGGACGTACCATCTCTGTTGCAGCTATTCAGTTTTACTATTGCATAGTATACTTTAGTGACAATCAGCAGAATTATTCAGAATAAATAATATCTACCTCCCAAACAAGATGTTTTGAACTCTGCTTGGTTATGAAGCAGTTTGGCATACTGCTATATTGGATTTGAAAGTATTTGGTTTCAGATATTTACATCATAAATGGCTTGGGATTACAGTTTTCTCTTTTCTACTGTTTCTGTTACATTTTTCAGTATTTATCCAAGTTTATAAATGCTGTTATTTCTCTATTTTACTGTGCTTTAGAGCAGCTTATAGGTAAGGGAAAGAGCTATTCTGTGAAAGATGTTATTTTTCTAAAGAATTATTAGAGGAATTTTAAAGAGGGAGTTTACGTGTAAAAGCATGTGAGACTGGTGTGATTTTTTTCTGTTTTAGTATCATTAATCTACAATTACATGAGAAACGTTATGTTTACTAGACTCCCCCCATCACCAACTCCCCCCCACATACCCGATTACAGTCACTGTCCATCAGCATAATAAGCTGTTGTAGAATCACTACTCTTCTTCTCTGTGTTGTACAGCCCTCTCTGTGCCCTCCCCCACATTATACATGTTAATCATAATGCCCCCTTACTTTTCTCCCCAGCTTATCCCTCCCTTCCCATCCATCCCCCCAGTCCCTTTCCCCTTGGTAACTTTTAGTCCACTCTTGGGTTCTATGAGTCTTCTGTTGTTTTGCTCCTTCAGTTTTTTCCTTGTTCTTATACTCCACAGATGAGTGAAATCATTTGATACCTGTCTTTCTCCTCCTGGCTTATTTGATGGAGCATAATACCCTCTAGCTCCATCCATGTTGTTGCAAATGGTAGGATTTGCTTCCTTCTTATGGCTGAATAATATTACATTGTGTATATGTGCCACATCTTCTTTATACATTCATCTTCTAATGGAGAGTTAGGTTGCTTCCATTTCTTGGCTATTGTGAATAGTACTGCAACAAACATAGGGATGCATCTGTCTTTTTCAAACTGGGCTGCTGCATTCTTAGGGTAAATTCCTAGAAGTGGAATTCCTGGGTCAAATGGTATTTCTAGTTTTAGTTTTTTGAGGAACCTCCATACTGCTTTCCACAATGGTTGAACTAATTTACATTACCACCAGCAGGGTAGAAGGGTTCCCCTTTCTCCACATCCTTGCCAACATTTGTTGTTTGCCGTTTGGATGGTGGCGATCCTTACTGGTATGAGGTGATATCTCATTGTGGTTTTAATTTGTATTTCTCTGGTAACTAGTGATGTGGATCATCTCTTCATGTGTCTGTTGGCCATCTGTATTTCCCCTTTGTAGAACTCTCTGTTCAGCACCTCTGACTATTTTTTGATTGGATTATTTGCTTTTTGTTTGTTGAGGTGTGTGAGCTCTTTATATATTTTGGGTGTCAACACTTTATTGTATCTGTCATTTATGAATATATTCTCCCATTCTGTAGGATGCCTTTTTGTTCTATTGGCAGTGTCCTTTGCTGTACAGAAGCTTTTCAGTTTAATGTAGTCCCACTTGTTCATTTTTGCTTTTATTTCCCTTGCCTGGGGAGACATGTTCATGAAGAAATAACTCATAGAAATGTCCAAGTGATTTTTGCCTATGTTTTTTTCCAAGAGTTTTATGGTTTCATGACTTACATTCAGGTCTTTGATCCATTTGAATTTACTTTTCTGAATGGTGTTAGACTGTGATCCAGGTTCATTCTCTTACATGTAGCTGTCCAGTTTTGCCAACACCAGCTGCTGAAGAGGCTGTCATTTCCCTATTTTATATCCATGGCTACTTTATCATATATTAATTGACCATATATGTTTGGGTTAATATCTAGATTCTCTATTCTGTTCCTCTGGTCTGTGGATCTGTTCTTCTGCCAGTACCAAATTGTCTTGATAACTGTGGCTTTGTAGTAGAGCTTGAAGTTGGGGAGTGAGATCCCCCCTGCTTTATTCTTCCTTCTCAGGATGGCTTTGGCTATTCGGAGTCTTTGGTGATTCCATACGAATTGTAAAACTATTTGTTCCAGTTCATTGCAGAATGCTGTTGGTACATTGAATCTGTAGATTGCTTTAGGCATGATGCCCATCTTGACAATAGTAATTCTTCCTAGCCAAGAGCATGGAATGAGTTTCCATTTGTTAGTGTCCTCTTTAATTTCTCTTAAGAGTGTCTTGTAGTTTTCAGGGTATAGGTCTTTTACTTCCTTGGTTAGGTTTATTCCTAGGTATTTTATTCTTTTTGATGCAATTGTGAATGGAATTGTTTTCCTGATTTCTCTTTCTGCTAGTTCATCATTAGTGTATAGGAAAGCAACAGATTTCTGAGTATTAATTTTGTATCCTGCAACTTTGCTGAGTTCATATATTTTATAGTAGTTTTGGAGTGGAGTTTTTAGGGTTTTTTATGTACAATATCATGTCATCTGCATATAGTGACAGTTTGACTTCTTCTTGACAAATCTGGGTACCTTGTATTTCTTTGTTTTGTCTGATTGCCATCGCCAGGAGCTCCAGTACTATGTAAATAACAGTGGGGAGAGTGGGCATCCCTGTCTTGTTCCCGATCTTAGAGGAAAAGCTTTCAGCTTTTCGCTGTTAAGTATGATGTTGGCTGTGGGTTTGTCGTATATGGCCTTTATTATGTTGAGGTACTTGCCCTCTATATACATTTTGTTGAGAATTTTTATCATGAATGGATGCTGAATTTTGTTGAATGCTTTTTCAGCGTCTATGGAGATGATCGTGTGGTTTTTGTCCTTCTTTTTGTTGATGTGGTGGATGATGTTGATGGATTTTCTAATGTTGTACCATCCTTGCATCCCTGAGATGAATCCCACTTGATCATGGTGTATGATCTTCTACTTGATGTATTTTTGAGTGTTGTTTTCTAATATTTTGTTGAGTATTTTTGAATCTGTGTTCATCAGGGATATTGGTCTGTAATTTTCTTTTTTGGTGGGGTCTTTGCCTGGTTTTGGTATTAGAGTGATGCTGGCTTCATAGAATAAGTTTGGAAGTATTCCCTCCTCTTCTATGTTTTGGAAAACTTTAAGGAGAATGGGTATTATGTCTTCTCTGTATGTCTGATAAAACTCAGCAGTGAATCCATGTGGTCCTGGGGTTTTGTTCTTGGGTAGTTTTTTGATTACCGCTACAATTTCTTTGCTGGTAATTGGTCTGTTTAGATTTTCTGTTTCTTCCTTGGTCAGTCTTGGAAGGTTTTATTTTTCTAGGAAGTTGTCCATTTCTTCTAGGTTTTCCAGCTTGTTAGCATGTAGATTTTCATAGTATTCTGTAATAGTTTTTTGTATTTCTGTGGGGTCCGTCGTGATTTTTCCTTTCTCATTTCTGATTCTGTTTATGTGTGTACATTCTCTTTTTCTCATAATAAGTCTGACTAGGAGCTTATCTATTTTGTTTATTTTCTCAAAGATCCAGCTCTTGGTTTCATTGATTTTTCCTATTGTTTTATTCTTCTCAATTTTGTTTATTTCTTTTCTGATCTTTATTATGTCCCTCCTTCTACTGACTTTGGGCTTCATTTGTTCTTCTTTTTCCAGATTCAATAATTGTGACTTTAGACTATTCATTTGGGATTGTTCTTCCTTCTTTAAATAGGCCTGAATTGCTATATACTTTTCTCTTAGAACTGCCTTTGCTTCATCCCACAGAAGTTGGGGCTTGGTGCTGTTGTTGTCATTTGTCTCCATATATTGCTTGATCTCTGTTTTAATTTGGTCATTGATCCATTGATTATTAGGACCATGTTGTTAAGCCTCCATGTGTTTGTGAGCCTTTTTGTTTTCTTTGTAGAGTTTTTTTCTAGTTTTATGCCTTTGTGGTCTGAGAAGTTGGTTGATAGAATTTCAATCTTTTTGAATTTACTGAGGCTCTTTTTGTGAGCTAGTATGTGGTCTATTCTGGAGAATGTTCCATGTGCACTTGAGAAGAATGGTATCCTGCTGATTTGTGGTGTAGAGTTCTGTAGATGTCTGTTAAGTCCATCTGTTGTAGTGTGTTGTTCAGTGCCTCTGTGTCCTTATTTATTTTCTGTCTGGTGGATCTGTCCTTTGGAGAGAGTGGTATGTTGAAGTCTCCTAGAACGGATGCATTGCATTCTATTTCCTCTTTTAATTGTGTTAGTATTTGTTTCACATATGTCAGTGCTCCTGGTTCGGGTTCATAGATATTTATAATGGTTATATCCTCTTGTTGGACTGAGCCCTTTATCATTATGTAATGTCCTTCTTTATCTCTTGTTATTTTCTTTGTTTTGAAGTGTATTTTGTCTGATACTAATACTGCAACACCTGCTTTATTCTCCCTATTGTTTCCATGAAATAATTTTTTCCATTCCTTGACTTTTAGTCTGTGTATGTCTTTGGGTTTGAGGTGAGTCTCTTGTAAGCAGCATATAGATGGTTCTTGCTTTTTTATCCATTCTATTACTATGTGTCTTTTGATTGGTGCATTCAGTCCATTTACATTTAGGGTGATTATTGAAAGATATGTACTTATTGCCATTGCAGGCTTTAGATTCGTGGTTACCAAAGGTTCAAGGGTAGCTTCTTTACTATCTAACCATCTAACTTTACTCTCTTATTAAGCTATTATAAACACGGTCTGATAATTCTTTATTTCTCTCCCTTTTTATTCCTCCTCCTTCATTCTTTATATGTTAGGTGTTTTATTCTGTGCTCTTTTGTGTTTCCTTTGTCTCCTTTTGTGAGTAGTAGATTTTATTTTTTGCCTTTAGTTAGTATTTGGTCGGTCTGCTTTTTTTGCTGTGATTTTATTTTCTTGGTTAACATCTATTTAGCCTTAGTAGTGCTTCCATCTAGAGCACTCCTTTTAAAATACCCTGTACAGATGGTTTGTGGGAGGCAAATTCCTACAACTTTTGCTTGTCTGGGAATTGTTTAATGCCTCCTTCAAATCTGAATGATAATCGTGCTGGATACAGTATTCGTGGTTCAAGGCCCTTCTGTTTCATTGCATTAAATATATCATGCCATTCTCTTCCGGCCTCTAAGGTTTCTGTTGTGAAGTCTGATGATAGCCTGATGGGTTTTCCTTTGTCAGTGACCTTTTTTCTCTCTCTGGCTGCGTTTAATACTCTAACCTTGTCTTTGATCTTTGCCATTTTAATTATTATATGTCTTGGTGTTGTCTTCCTTGGGTCCCTTGTGTTGGGAGTTGTGTGGGCTTCCATAGTCTGATAGACTATTTCCTCCCCCAGTTTGGGGAAGTTTTCAGCAATTATTTCTTCAAAGACCCTTTCTATCCCTTTTTCTTTCTCTTCTTCTTCTGGTACTCCTATAATGCGGATATTGTTCCATTTGGATTGTTCACACAGTTCTCTTAATATTCTTTCATTCCTGGAGATCCTTTTATCTCTCTCTGCCTCAGGTTCTCTGTCTTCTTGTTCTCTGATTTCTATTCCTTTAATGGCATCTTGCACCTCATCCAGTCTGCTCTTAGGTCCTCCCAGAGATTGTTTTATTTCTATATTCTCCCTCCCAATTTGATCCTTTAGCTCTTGCATATTTCTCTGAAGGTCCATCAGCATGGTTATGACCTTTATTTCAAATTCTTTTTCAGGAATATTGGTTAAATCTATGTCCTCAGGTCCTCTCTTGGGGATTGTCTGGGTAATTGTGGACTGGATCAAATTCTTCTGCCTTTTCATGGTGATAGAGTTAGCTGTAGGCAGGTAGCGCATGTGTCAGCTGGGAAAACAAAGTCCTTTCCTGCTTGTTGGCCGCCTTGCCCTTTTCCACTACCTGTCTTGGTTACCCACACTCCTGGAACAGTGTTCAGGTTAATTCCCTAAGCTGCCATGGGCAGGGTCACCATCAGGGTACCCCAGAGCCCTGCAGGGAGTGGCAGGCACGCTGGGTATGCTCTCCTGGGAGAACGGCGCCCCTTCACGCCTTTCCCCGGTTTCCTCTGCCAGCGCCAGGCAGCTGCGCGCCTGCGGCTTCCTCTGGGTCTGGCCCGGGTGGCTGGCAACCGGGAGAAGATTCTGGATGGTTGCTGTGGGCACAGCCATTCTCTGCCTGCTCTGCTGCTGCGGTTGCATGCAGTCACTATCCAGCTGCTTGGCTGCTGTGTTGGGGCCGCGCTGGCAGGGAGAATGACTGGCAGGCTGCCTATCACCGTGAGTGGCTTCAGGGGTGCATTGCCACCCAGGGGCTGGGGCGCATGAAGTTCCTAAGAGTTCCCAGCCTGCTGGCTTGAGTGTGTCGGTACATTTCCATCGAACTGTGAGGCCTCTGTCCCTTTAAGAATTTCAAAAAGCACTCACTTTTCTTTTTTCCCAGGGGCACCAGCTGCAGGGACCTGCTTGCAGGTTTTACTTTTCCGTTTCTTTAATGTCCAGCACACCGTGCAATGTGTGCCTGTGCTCCGGTTGCAGATTACTAAGGCTGGGTTTTTAGCAGTCCTGGGCTTCCACTCTCTCCCCGCTCCAACTCCTTTCCTCCAGCTGGGGAGCTGGGGTGAGGGGAGTGCTCAAGTTCCGCTGGGCTGCAGCTTGTATCTTACCTCCTTCGTGAGGTGCTGAGTTCTCGCAGATGTAGATGTCGCCTGGCTGTTGTACTGTATTCACTGGTCTCTCTTTTGGGAATAGTTGTATTTGTTGTATTTTCAAAAATATATATGGTTTTGGGAGGAGATTTCCACTGCCCTACTCATGCTGCCATTTTGGCTTCTCCGCCTGGTGCCATTTTTGGAGCTCACTACTTGGAAACTTTTTCCTTTTCTTCCATGGTTATGGTCCTACTCCAGTTTTCTTCTGCTTCTTCAGGCAATATTGGTAATTTGTATTTTTCTAAATTATCTATTTTGCTGATATTTTCAGGTTTGGTTATATATGATCATATATAATAATTTCTTCTCTATGTTTATAGTGGATCACATTCCAAACATTATATTTTTTCTTTCTTTGTGGTTGCACTAGTCAGATATCTACCTTTTCATTCATTTTTCCAGGGAATTGGGTTTACCAGCTCTGCTTTGTAATTCATTATTTTAAGCTTTTATCTTTATTACTTTCTGTATTTCTTAGATTTATTTTTTTGCAGTGGTTCTCAATGTGTGGCCCAGGGACCCTTAGGGGTGTCCTCAAGACCTTTTCAAGGGATTGACATCCAAACTCTTTTCATGATAATATGAAGGCTTTTTACACCTTTTTTCATTCTCATTTTCTTGAAAGTAGACAGTAAGTTTTCCAGAGGCTATGTGACATTGAAACAGATGGGTATTCTAAAATAAGAATATTAATATGCTAAAATGCCGAAGAAAAAATGAGTATCCTGCTATCTTGTATTATGGTAGAGACTAAAGAGTTTGCAAAAATATAAACCAATGCCACTCTTCTCACTAAAACTTTTTGTTTTGGAAAATGCAGTCATTTTGCAAAAACGTATTTATATTACACATAATAGGTTTATTATTGTTATTTTAAAGGAATGAGTAATTTTTCTTACTTTTACTTTATAATATGGTACATATTGATAGATATTACCCACATAAACAAAACCTTTTTGTGGTTTTCAATAATTTTTAAGAACATAAAGGGATCCTGAAACTGAAAAGTTTGAGAATCACTGTTCTTTTGCTTACTATCTAATTTTTATATTGAATATCTAGTTTATTTATTTTCATTCTTTCTTTTGATAATGAACACACTTATTTCTATGAATTTACAAAGATTCCTCACTTTCTATGTGTAGCCTGTAATTCACATATATTAGATACACATACACATACATATACATATATATAAATATATATATATTTAGTATTATTATATTATATATATTTATAATATACATATATACATTAAATATATAAATAAATATATATATATATATTTAGTGAAGTTTTTCAGTTAAAAACCCAGACTGGAAAAATATTAACCAGGTAGATGTCTGATCACAGGTAACTATGGGCCCAGTTATAGCAGAAATAGTAACTCTCCGAACTCTGGTTTTACAAAGTGACATAGCTCTTAAGCTTATTCCAGCCAGGAATGAAAATATGTGTGCCTTCATTGAGAAATATATAGACTGAGCTGGTGAGAAGGAATTGCTTTGGGGGATGATAATGGCTACCATTGTAACCATTAAAATAGAATTTTGAAATTACCATAATATATTAAGTAGGACTTTTTTTTCTTTTTGTGTTCTAGATACCAGAATAATTTCTGTTTCTCACCTTGAAATGACCTGGGCTTTCAGAAGTTATTTTCCTCCATTGCTTGTGAGAATCTTGCATAAATCAATACTGTGATACTATGGAAAACCTGATAAAAAGATTATTGAGCCATACCAGATATATGTAATGATAAGGTATTATATGTTACTTTACCAGTCATAGATTATAATGTACAGATCTAACTCCATATTAGGATGATTTATATTTAAATAGTATTTTCTAAGTTCAATTTAATAATTTTTTAATGTCCATAAATATGTATTTTAAAGTATTTTTCTGTAATTTTTTATACAAAGGTAAATCCTTTCTGTATTGGCACCCATTAGTTCCTGGTTCCAGCTGGTTTCCTTCACACCTTTTTCTGTATATTTAAACCTTTTCTTCCCTTCTCTCCTTTCTACACCAGCATTTAAGCAGTCTACCTTCCATTTTTAAAAAAGGAAGAAAATGTCTTTTGACTTCAGGACTCCTCTGTTAGCTCTCTTCTCTTCACCCAAGCTCCTTGAAGAAGTAGTCTCTACTATGTGTTTTCACTTTCTTGCCTCCCAGTTACCTCTCAGCACAATTGCTTTGGCTTTTTTCTTCAGCTGGTCACTCACTAGAGACCTTCCAATTGTCAAATGTGACACTTTTCTATTACCTTGACTCTGCTGATAAGAACGATTTTCTTGATTTCTGTGCTATTTGTTTTGTTTTTTACTTAACTTTCTACACATTATTTTCACATGTTATCCATAATTGTTTTAGGTGATTTATTAAGCTTTCATTATAAACATCATATATGCTTTTAGGGAATTTGAAAAATGTAGAAAGCTGTGTAAATGAAGCTGATAAATAATATCATCCCAAATCCTACCATTCAGAGAGAGCCACTATTAATATTAAAGTGTTTTCTTCCCTTTTAAAAATATGTATATATATCTACAAACATAGATATATATACATATCATATATTGTATATATCACATCTATGTATATATGTATGAATATCATTGTACATGACTATGTATGTCATATACCATATTAAATTATCTTACAACATGGGAATCATATTGTACATAAAATTTTGTATCATTCAACATTTTTAAATGTTTTCTATCACTAAAAATTCCTCATTCTGACCTTTACAAGGTTATGGATTCTATCATGATATCATAAATTATTCAGTTATTCCCCTATAGTTTTGCTTCCTCCTTAAAACTGGAGCACCTGGTAGACAAAAATAACATATATGCATAAGCTTTTGCTCTTTTTTTCTCTAGGCCTTTTTGGAAGTTGCTGACAGCTCAGGCACAGTGTCAGTGATTATGTGGAATACCTTGTGTCCTGAGTGGTATAAACGTTTGCGGGTTGGTTTAGTTCTTCTACTTCAACATTATTCTGTTAAAAAGAGTTATCCATTCAGGATGCAGCCTCTTCCTGTGGATCCACAGAGCAAACGAATTTCTACAATCAGTTAAGTAGTCAATGAATTGGTTGTTTCATTGCTATTTTGTTTACATAAATTTGCAAATTTCCGTATCAGCCAAAGACCCTGCAAAATTAATCAAACTTAGACTCTGACAACTTTAAAGTCTTTTATTCACGAAGTTTTTAAGCAATCAGTTGATAAATATGCTTATTTATTATTACATTTGTTAAGAAAGTTCATCTTAGCTATTTATTGTTGATTAATGAATGAGCTCCACTTGGGATGTATTTATTTGTATTTATCCTTTATTTCTTTTTTTTTTGTATTATACTGTTAAGTTAATGACTTTAATATAGTTTTCCCTTACAATGAGGTGCTATTAGAAAGGCTTGTCAACATTTTATTTTGAAATAGTTTCAAGCTTACATAAAAATTAAAAGAATAGTATAAAGAACTCCTATATACCCTTCACACAGATACACAGATTCAACAATTGTTAACATTTATCTTTGCTCTGACATTTCCTCTCTCTCCCTCTCTCTCTCTCTCTCTCTCTTTCTCTTTCTCTCTCTCGCCCCCCGCACACACGCACACACACACACTGTCCTCAGAATCTCCTGAAAGTAGGTAGTACTCATCATACATATCTCCTTACCTCTAAACACTTCAGTAATATTTCAGTCCTTATTTCCTAAGAACAAGAACATTCTATTACCCCACCACAATAATCAAAATCAGGAAATTTAAGAGTGATAAAGTACTGTATATCTAACCTATAGTCAATATTCAAATGTTGCCAATTGCTACAATTTTGAAAGGGCCCTTCCTAATTTCTGTTGGTTAAACTTTTTTGGGGAGATAAATGGATGTGATAATGTAGGAAGAAGAAGAAAACTATTGATAATGGTCTAGTTCTTAGATTTAGTGGTAGACTCAAATGTGTTCAGTCTATTATTTAGCTGTATAGTTCATGCACATGTATATTCTCTCATATATGTTAAACACTATATTAAAGTAGTATATTTGTTTTTTCAGAAATCTGCCTGAACCCTCGAGATCCTCCAACTAATATAATTATCATTCCAGAAAAGCAGGTGAAACCAGAATGGAGATTGCCAAAATTAAATCACCACTTTACCACAAGGTAAAATAGCCTCTTGTAAAATACCTGAAAATACTGACTTTCAAGGTTAGTTACACTATCTGTTTAACAACTTTGTTGTTTTTTAGATCAGAACTGGATGATATGCCAGAATATCATATCTGTGATGTTATTGGCATTTTAGTTTTTGTAGAAAGGGTTCAGAGGTCAAAGCAGAAAGGTAAGCTTTTAAAATTGAAAGTCTTAAAAAAATATTTCATTGAACAGTTCTGTGTTCATATGTGTATAATTGGATACCGTCATTTATTCTAATAATCTATCCATATATAAAACTCTGAAGATTTTTGGTCATATCGTTGGATTCATATTGCTGATGGGACTTCAGAACAACCATTTATAGTGGAGCTGTTTTCTACATCTCAGCCTGAAATCTTTGAAAATATTTACCCAAGTACCCAGTCCAATATTTGTATCTTTTTATTTTTGAATTGGGGGCATTAACTTAAAAACTGGCATACTGTACTGACTTACAGAGTGGCATTATACTCTGTTAGCAAATTCAAGCAGTCTGATAACATATTTAAATTTTTTCTTTACACTTTGTATTTTAATATTACACTTTGTATTACTTTTCTATTCAGAATCAGTTTGGGATTGAAACCAGTTTTTAAGAAAACAGGTGCTCTTACTAATTCTCATTGTTGGCATTTCAGGAATAAAAGCTTAAGATTCAGTGAAACTAAAACATAGGCAGTCATCCTTTGCATCCATTAGGAAATTGATTAAGCAGTCCCCATTAAAGACAATGAAGACTTCACTAAGGTAAAATTAATTGGTAGAGAATTGGCAGACTGTGTAAATAAATAATGACAGTAGTAATGTGTAATTAAATAATGACAGTGGTGAGTATGATTCCATTTGACTATTAAATTAATATTAGGCTGGTGGTGTTACACCAGCTGGCCAATATTTTACTTACTTTGGTGTTGACTTTTCCCACTTGAATTTATTCAGACATTGGTATTTTTTGCTCTAATTTTATTTATTTGTAAGCACTTTAGTTATTCCCTGTTAAATATTTTATATAATGAATTAGTCCTCAAGTTGATTATGATAAGAAAAAAAGTATATTTAATACTTTTTAACAACTTCAGTGAATTTTTCCTTATTTGAATTTGTAACCGAAAACTGTTTTAGATAAGGCATGCTATTTTAACTATTTTCCAAATGATTATATGAATAAAACACTGATTGTTAAAATAAACATTTGCCAACATTGGGGAACTCCCAATCTTAACAATATGTAATTTTAAAAAATCAAGAACAAGATTAAACTTGTCAAACATCAGGAGACCTAGATACCATATACAGAGCTGTTTTGCTACCCCTTTATTTACTACTGCAAAACGGTATTAAAGACCACTCAGGTATCACCTCTCATTAGATTCCACCCTTTGCTTGTGAGATTAAATTATTTATCATAGGATTTCACCTATATGTGGAATCTAAAAAAACAAAACAAATGAACAAACAAATTTTAAAAAATATGTATGAAATAGAACTAACCCTCACCTCAGCTATTAAGGGAAAGGGCAGAAAGAGTTTTGACTAAAACTGAAGCATGGGCTTCTAGTGTGAATAGAGCCGATAGCCTCTCACATAACTTCTCTAAGGGCATCAGTGATAACCTCTGATGACAATTCCATTACCTCATTTTATATGAGTTTTATGGCCAGGTCTCTCTTTTTTCATCGCCACTTTAAATAACAAGCTGACACAAGTTTTGGATAATGATTTTTCACAGCAATGTTGCCAAGTATGCATGTTCTATTCTCTCTGATAATATGAAGTACATGAAATATACTTTCCTAAAGAAAGGTTTGTACAGACCATTGGTGAGATTTCCTCTAGTTCAGTAGTTGGCAACAATCACAATTTATGGACATCTTTTGACCAAGAGTGAAGAAAAAAATCATTAAATGAATGGTGAGCATTTAAGGGGGCTTCTGGCCAGTGAAGGGGAATGCAACCAAGGATCTTCTAGAATAATGCAAGAATCCTGCAGTAGTAGGGCATCTTTTTTCCTTTTAAGGAAAGTGAAGAACTAAGGGGATATACTGTTGGGTGTTAACTATATACTAGATGCTTGTAGATGTTAGATCTCTTATTGTACTTCCCGTTACCTTTTAGAGAGTTTATGTTTTTACAAATTTATAGGTGAGGAAACAAAGGTCCAGAGAGTTTAAGTAAATTCCTGGATGTCAAACATCTAGAAAGTGTTAGATCTGAATATCTGATTTTTAACAGCCATGAAATTAGCATGAGAAATTTCTTTAATAGTCCTATCTCAACATCTTTAACCATGAATACTTATATTTGTACAGTTTCTGAAATGGAGGAAAAGTGATACAAATTAAGATAATTATTCTTAGTCATTTGAACAGATTCCCTTTATCTTCGTTGTTAGAAAATGAAGAATTAGTAATATGAGTACAAATTAATACTGTGTGGCCCTATACAGTGGAAGGAGTCAGAGTAATTCAGGAATCAGTATTAGAATGGATTAATCAGTGGAAGCATCATAGAGAAACTAAACTCTTTTTCCTGTAGGAGATAACTGTTGACACTCAGTTGTATGCCCGATTAGAAAGACTGTTGTGCTCTTTAACTGTACAGCAAGCAGTGACTTTTAGGTGCCACCATTGTACTTTCTAAAGGAAAAGTAAGTGTTAGATCCTTTATCTAAAGGAAAAGGTAAGTATTAGATCTTTGTTCCTCTAAGTGTGATCAAAGGACTGGGAGCAGTCACTGGTATCACCTAGAGCTTATTAGAAATGGAGAATCTTGGGCCCCACCCCAAAACTACTGAATCTGAATTTGCATTTTAACAGTTGCACCAGGTGATTCCTTTGTTCATTAAAGTTGGAGAAGCACTGTGTTACATCCTGATCTTGGTTTGTCCTCTTTGAAATGCAGAAGTAATTTCGTGTTTTCATTTCTGCAGTGACAGATTTCGTGTGTACACAGTTGAAAGTTGTCAGAAATGACACTCAAGTACCTAAACTGCTTTACCTCACCACTACAAATGAAAGTCAGATATTTATTATTGGTGAACAATTGGTTTGTGTGTGCTTTATTGGAAATGTAATGTATTTTTTTCTTTATTAGATTAACTTTTACATTACAACATTCAACCACAAGATAGCTTTATTTTGACCTCCTTTATCACTGTAGGAATGTTTTCAAAAAGAATATTTAGCCTATGAAATATATTGCTTCTTGATTGTTTATGACTGAAGCTATGATTTTGACTCACTGGAAAATTGTGCTTATGTCCTTTGATGAGCTTTAATTCCTGCTTGATGTAAGGCAGATAATCATAAATTGTTTACAGATAGAAGACTGTTAGACCCTATATCACAATATAGATTCAATGGATATTTTCAAAACACTAAATAAAATTCAAATGTGCATGAAATTTTGGCCCTTGGAGCTCACATTTTTCTTACATAGCAAAAAGCCTCACTATTTGTCTATAAGTACATTATGTTTCTCTATTCAAAACAATAAAGGTAAAAGTTTCCAGAAGAGTGAGGGAATAATGTGGAATAGTGTGTGTACTAGAATGCTGCCATGTTGGTAATTAGGAAGTTTGTTAAGAGTCCTAGGAAGTATGTAACCACATGTTTATGAATACCTCATTTTATATATACTAATATCAGATGTAAATGACACTTTAAATATGTTTTAAGAACATGAGTTTAAATGCTGAGCTATATTCATAGTCAGTTTAGTTCATACGTGATGCCATACCTTCAGTGTAAAACATGATTTAAAAACCAATTTTTTAAGAAGATGTTGACCATTTGAGTAGTTAGAAACATCTGAATTATATATTTTCTTTTTATCAGGGCTTTTCAGTTTCCTGTAGACAGTTACACTTTAGTTCACTTAAACTTTGATATGTCTGATTTACTTAAGATTTATTTACTGTCTTTGGTAATTTTTATATTCATATTGAGTATAAACATCTGCTACACAGTGAAGAAGTGATCATATTTTCTCGGTGGCAAGAGGCTGTTTTAATTTACACTGTTTTTATACAGAAAATCCCATACAGTTTATTATATATTTTTTCTTATTTTTCTGCATTTTACCCTTCCTGCCAAGAGGTCATAAAAGCCGGCCGTATTCCAACGATACCAAGGTAAAAAACTTCCTTCAGTGGAGTAAAGAAAAGACTGATTCCGGGGAAATGAAGAATACGATTATTGGTGTATATTACCCCTATCCACCAGTGCCAGAGACATTTTTGAAATATAAGAGTTCTGTTAGAGTTATTAATGTAATTAGTAGTCCTTTATGTGTTTTTATATGATATGTGTATGGTATATGCTGTATCAGTTAATCTTTATAATTTTATAGGAATGAGCCAAAGTGTAGGAACACTCACTAATACTAATTTTGTCTTTATGAAGACGTAAAAATACATGTCATGCCTCTTAAAGGTTAATATTTTGATTTTATCAGACTGGAAGAAGGGAAAGAACATTGATAATCACTAACTGGAGATAATATCTTGATTTAATGTCATGGAGATCAAATCTAACCTTGGTAGATCTCAACTCCTATGATATTACATGGAAAGACTAAAGGTATCAAAGGAGATACTGGATAATTTGATATCAAAATACTGACAACTCTGCTATGCTACTCTTAAGGAATGATATATATTGGTTATAACACAATTGAGCACTACTTTTAAATAAAAATGACACCAAAATAAATGAGATGCAGAATAGGCACTAATGACAGGCCTAACATTATTTTTGTATAATTAAAATGTAACAGTAGAAAAGTTTAATGTAAGTATATTCTTTTTAGAAAGCTATGGGAAAATTGCATGATTTTGGAAAGAAGAGAAACTTTGAAATACTGACATAACATCTAAATATTGACATCCTTTTGTATTTCATAATGCCAGCAATATGTAGTATATGGTTGAAAATATTAAAATGTGTGTTTCTATGCAGTGGCTAGGCAACACTTTATTGTTTGAAATATGTAAATTACATTCAATATGCAAAATTTCTGTCTCAAGACTCTAGAAGACTATCACAATTTTACTGATAAATATGTTTTGCCTATTATATAAAAATTATATAAGGGGATGATGCCAAATATAAACACAAAGTCTCTCAAATTTAAGTTATGTAGCAAGTTTATAATTTCATGTGGTGAAATTACATTGCAAATCTAATTCTTATTTTTATCATTTCATTTCTTTAAAACTTACAGTTTCCTTGGAATTAGTCTTTTTCAGTTGAGTCACTCTTCACAGCTTTAAATGAATTGAGGAGGGACATAAAAGACTTGCAGTATAGGGAACAAAAGCGCATTGCAATTCAGGGGATAATTACTGTTATAAAGTATGTTCCCACTAACTGTGCTACTGAAAGTGCCTCAGCATCAGAAACATTTCGAGTGGGGTGCCAGAGAATTAATAGTACGTCTCTGAAAGCACTGTGATCATAATTACAATTGGTACCTTGTATATTTTATTCAAAACTCACATGTATTGACTCTTAATGATGTAAACCTAAGAGCCAAAAAATTGTTTTTGTTTTTGTTTGTTTCTTCTGTTTCCTTTTTCTATCACTTATTTTGGAGCAGGCTGGGCTGAAGGTCACAGCCTCTTGATACTTCCCAAGGCCTTTAGAACCTGGTATCTTTTTTTGCCTTCTGGGTAGTTTGAGCCTTTTATGATTGTCATTATTTGAATTCCCAGTTGGTATATAAGACTATGCTCTTTTCCTATGTTTTATCCTGACTAAACCTATAGGAACTTCCACAGGAAGTTTTACCTCTATATCTGGCATGTCAGTCTTACCCAGATTCTGTCAGAGGTAGCAATGACTCTTGCAGGATAAATGCTCTCTTGTAGGAAAGGCCAGTTCTGGAATCTAGGTACAATCAAGACAAGTAAGTTAACTTTTTCTGTGAGTTTATCTTTTAAAAAATTACTACTACAGTTCCTATTCATTTGGAAATAAGCATTAATCCAATTACTCATTAATACTAATATAAGAAGGACTTTTATTTTCTCTTCCTTTTAAAAATATTTTAATAGCAGATGAATTGGGATGACTGTAATCTTATCTGACCTATAAATCATTTTTATAAAAGTTCTATTATGATTTGCAAACTTTTGTCACACCTCTTTTAAGATTACAAAAAAAACGAGTAAATTAAAATTATAGTCTTTTCACAGGGAAATAATTTGTGTAAATTAGTTTAAAATGTTTTCTCTAAATTTTTGATTTTAGAATGCCAGCCAGCCCTCAACATCCCAAGCAGCTGGAAAAGAAAGTCAGACTCGGGAAAGATGTGATAAACGGCATCAAGATGATGATCCTGTGAATTCTCAGTGTTTTTAAGCTCCACGTACAAGTTTAAGGCCTACCAGGAAAAAAAGTTGTCTGCAAGGGCCATATGCCAAACCATAAGTAATTTTTAATAAGTATATACATAGCATATTCATTTCTGTTTGTTTCTGCCTTGTAGAATGAGCAATTGTATAGAAGCTGTAGGAGTATTCTGGGAAACTAGAAGCCCAAGATGAAGATGTTGGCAGGGTGAGTTCCTTCTGAGGGCTGTGAGGTAGAATTTGTCCCTGCCTCTCCCTTAGCTTCTGCTGGTGAACTGACTGTCTTTGGCATTCCTTGGCTTATAGAAACATTACGCTTATCTCTGCCTTCATCGGCACATGGCATTTTCTCTGCATGTATATCTGTGTCCAAATTTCCCCCCTTAAAAGGACACAGACCATATTGGACTAGAGACCCATTCTGGAGTGCTGGTCTACTCCAGTATGATTTCATCTTAACCAATTACATCTTCAGTGACCCTGTTTCCAAGTAAGGTCACATGCTGAGCATCATTGAAAATGTAATTGGTTATGTATTGGCAGTAATAGTGGTATTTGGTGGGAACATAATTTTACCCATAATATCTGCCCACTAGCCCCTAAGAATGAATGTGTCTCTCACATGAAAAAGACATTTAACCCATTGCAACATCTCCAAAAATCTTAACCCATAGCAATATCAACTCTTAAGTCCAAAATCTTAATCTAAATATATCATCTAAATTGTGTATGGATGAGATATAGGGTGATTCATCCTAGGGCAGAATTCTTTTCCATCTTTGGACTTGTGAAACTAGACATGTTATCTTTCTAAAATACAATGATGAGACAGGCATCCAATAGGCATTCCCATTCTAAAAGATAGAAATTGGAAAGAAAACGTGGGTCCTTGCTCACAAAAGTCTGAAACCTAGCAGGGCCAATTCCATTTTTATTTATTTTTTATTTTTTATTTTGATATCATTAATGTACAATTTCTTGAACAACATTATGGTTACTAGACTCCCCCATTATCAAGTCCCCCCCACATACCACATTACAGTCACTGTCCATCAGCGTAGTAAGATGCTTTAGAATCACTACTTCTCTTCTTTGTATATACTGCCTTTCCCATATCCCCCCCCAACTACATTATGTGTGCTAATCATAATGCCCCATTTTCCCCCTTATCTCTCCCTTCCCACCCACCCTCCCTAGTCCCTTTCCTTTTGGTAACTTTTAGTCCATTCTTGGGTTCTGTGAGTCTGCTGCATTTTTATTCCTTCAGTTTTTCTTTGTTCTTGTACTCCACAGATAAGTGAAATCATTTCATACTTGTCTTTCTCTGCCCTGCTTATTTCACTGAGTATAATACCCTCTAGCTCCATCCATGTTGTTGGAAATGATAGGATTTGTTTTCTTCTTATGGCTGAATAGTATTCCATTGTGTATATGTACCACATCTTCTTTATCCATTCATCTACCGATGGACACTAGTTTGCTTCCATTTCTTGGCTTTTGCAAATAGTGCTGCGATAAACATAGGAGTGCATATGTCTTTTCAAAATTGGCTGCTGCATTCTTAGGGTAAATTCCTAGGAGTGGAATTCCTGGGTCAAATGTTATTTCTATTTTTAGTTTTTTGAGGAACCTCCATACTGCTTTTGACAATGGCTGAACTAATTTACATTCCCACCAGCAGTGTAGGAGGGTTCCCCTTTCTCCACATCCTCACCAACATTTGCTGTTGTTTGTCTTTTGGATGGTGGTCATCCTAACTGGTGTGAGGTTATATATCATTGTGCTTTAATTTGCATTTCTCCAATGATTAGTGATGTGGAGCATCTTGTCATGTGCCTGTTGGCCATCTGAATTTCTTCTTTGGAGAAGTGTCTGTTCAGCTCCTCTGCCCATTTTTTAAGTGGCTTATTTGCTTTTTATTTGTTGAGGTACGTGAGCTCTTTATGTAATTTGGATGTCAACTCCTTATCAAATATGTCATTTATGAATATATTCCCCTATACTGTAGGATGTCTCTTTGTTCTACTGATGGTATCCTTTGCTGTACAGAAGCTTTTTAGTTTGATATATTCCCACTTGTTCATTTTTGCTTTTGTTTCCCTTGCCTGGGGAGGTATGTTCATGAAGAAGTTGCTCATGTTTATGTCCAATTTTCCAAGAGTTTTATGGCTTCATGACTTACATTCAGGTCTTTGATCCATTTTGAGTTTACTTTTGTGTATGTGCTTAGACAATAATCCAGTTTCATTCTCTTACATGTAGCTGTCCACTTTTGCCAACACCAGCTGTGGAAAAGCCTGTCATTTCCCAATTGTATATCCATGGCTCTGTATCTTATATTAATTGACCATATATGCTTGAGTTTATATCTGGACTCTCTATTCTATTCCACTGGTCTATGAGTCTGTTCTTGTTCCAGTACCAAATTGTCCTGATTACTGTGGCTTTGTAGTAGAGCTTAAAGTCAGGGAGCATAATTCCCCCTGCTTTATTCTTCCTTTTCAGGATTGCTTTGGCTATTTGGGGTCTTTTGTCATTCCGTATGCATTTTAGAACTATTTGCTCTAGTTCATTGAAGAATGCTGTAGGTATTTTGATAGGGATTGCATTGAATCTGTAGATTGCTTTAGGCAGGATGGCCATTTTGGCAATATTAATTCTTCCTATCCAAGAGCATGGGATGAATTTCCATTTATTATTATCCTCTTTAATTTCTCTTAAGAGTGTCCTGTAGTGTTCAGGGTATAGGTCTTTCACTTCCTTGGTTAGGTTTATCAATTCCATTTGATTTTAATCCTCCATAACTATCCTTTCTGGCAGGATATTGTGTCCTCTGTGCCCACTGGGGCGGCAGTCCCTTGGCCCTGAGTACTGGCCCTGTACTGGATATGAAGAGAAAGTCCTGCCTTATGGAATTGAGGAGGGGGTCTTGTCCTCTGGAACTGAGGAAATGGTATCACTCTTGGGGTCATTCTCCCCTTTTCTTGAAGGGTAACACATGATCATACCCAGATATGTCTCTTAGCTCATTTTCTGACTATAGAAGTCTAACAGCCTTCCTTCATTTTCTCCCACCTATGTCCCTGTCAGTCCAAGCTAGTGACATTCCTACTGAGATGACTGATTGGATCCACAAGCCACAGGTCTAATCTCTTGGGCAAATGTTTGTCCAGCAACACCCTTAGTGTTCTGTCCAGAGCAAGCTTTCTCATGCCTTGCAATATAGATTAGCTGAGAATTTTCCAAGTATTGAAGTTTTGGTTTCTTTTTCTTAGTAATTCCCTTTCCAACTTCTCTCTCCCCTTTAATATTTTACTACAAGGAGTGAAGGGAAACCAGGATGTGCCTTCAACACTTGGCTTAGAAATCTCTTCAGCTAAGTATGCAAGTTTATTGCATACAAATTTCACTTTCCATCCAACAGAACATAATTCAGTGAAGTCCTCTGCCACTTGTAACAAGAATCACCTTTCATCCAGTTTCCAAGTTTCCAATAACATATTCCTTATTTCTAAAACCTTACCAGAAGCACCTTTTACATTCATATTGCTGGCAATATTCTGTCATGATAATATATGTATTCTTTAAGACAACAGAAGCTTTTTCTACAGCCCTCTCGAGCTCTCAACAGATTCTCCTTCAAAATCCATATTTCTGCCAGCATTCTATTTAAGCCAATCTAGGCTTTTTCTATTAGCACCTCAAAACTCTTTCCGCCTCCATTTAATACCCAGTTCCAAAACCACTTGCACATTTTTAATTGTGTGTTATAGCAGCCCCCTACTTCCTGGTACCACAGTCTGTATTAGTTTTCTAGGTCTGCTGTAATGAAGTACCAGAACTACATGGCTTATACAACAGAAATTTTCTCTAAGTGCTTTGAAGACATTGTCTTCAATTTTCAACACTTTAGATATGTTCCAAGGAATGCTTTTCTTTGTTTAATGCTGCTTTGAGACTGCTGAGATTCTTGAATCTGTGGATTGATGTGTTTCATCAATTTTGGAAAAGTATCTGCCATTATCTCTTCAAATACCATTTCTTCCCCATTATTTCTTCTATTTCTATGATTTCAGTTTCATATATGTTAGCACTTATAACTGATCTACAAGTTTCTTATGCTGTATTCTTATTTATTTATATACATATATCACTCTTTTTTCGATTCTGTACTTCAGTTTGAATATTTCCTATTGACCTGTGTCTCCATTTAATCTTTTACTATGTCCCATCTCTATTAAACTTACCTGTTGAATTCATTGAATTGTTCTGTTTCCACCCAGTTAGCTGTACTGCTATTCAGTTCTGACACTAACTACCTCATTAGTGTCAGACTCTACAGATTTAAGGGCCCAGTCTTCCACAAGACTGCCCTTACTTCAGATGCTAGCCACACTTCAGCTGGTCCCAAGGCCACCAACACTTCCAACCAACTAGCTACAAATCCAGTGGTTCCTAAAACCCCCTCAGAGTCAATAGTTCACTAGAATGAAGCATAGAACTCAAGACAGCACTATCCTTCCAATCAGTTTTATTATAAAGGATACAGATTAGGAAGAGCCAAATGAAGAGACACAGAGCAAGGTCTGAAAGGATCACAGATCTTCTGTGCCCTCTCCTCATGGAAACCAGGCTATCATTCTACTAGCTGCACATCAATATGTTCACCAACCAAAAAGCTACACCAAGCCTTGATGTGTAGAGTTTTATTTGGGATTTCATTTCTTAGGCATGATTGATTAAGGCATTGGCCATGTTATTGAACTTGATCTTCAGGCCCATCTCCCTCACAGAGGTGGGACTGGACCAGTGTTCCAACCATTGAATCATATGCCTGGTCCTTCTGGTAACAGTTCTCATCTTCAAGCTATCTAGTGGCTCACCATAAGTCACCTCATTAACATAACAAAGACTCCTGTCACTAAGGAAACTCGAAGGGTTTTTGAAGCTCTGTGCAAGGAACAAAGATCAGGTATATTCTTTATTGGATGATAGTTGTTAATTTCAACTATTCTGTTCTTTTCAGTTGTAAAAAACCAATTTGTTTCTTTTTCAGATGTTCTTTTCTGAGACTCTGTTTGTTTTGTCCATCTTTGCCTCTTTTCCTTGACCATATTAATCATCGTATTTTAAATCCAGGCCTGCTAACTCCAGTGTCAGGATCACCTGGTAGTCTGCTTCTGTTGATACAATAATAATAAATATGACCATTTCAGAACTTGTGTCAACCAACATTTTAATCCAAATGGTAGATACTGAAGCATGGTGCACTCTGTTAGATATTAAAATGTAGTTGAAATCCTTCAACTGACTCAAAATTTATCACTGAGAAATAAAATATAATAAATGGTATATTAAATCTTCCTTTTATTCTATGATAGTATTTACTCCATAAAGAGAGAAAGTAAAGTACAGCACAGTTAAATGACTCCTTAAAAACCATTTTCAGCATCTCCTCCTAAGAAAAACAGAAGGCACTATAGGAAAAGTTTTAAAATAATGTTTGTTGCCTGAAAAGCATTTGCTAATGTGAATTAATGACCACAAAGGACTTCAACATTTTTCATCTTTATAAATTATGTCTAATTTGGTTATATTAGGAATTCTTTTAAAATCTTTATATTCTTGTCCTTTCTGTATAGTGTCTTCCGCTTTTCATAGGCAGAAGGCACTGAAAATACTCCTTCAGTTAATTCTGTATTTCAATATACAGTGCAAGATTACTTATGTTACCTCATTTGATTGTCAACCTTCCTGTGAAGGAGGCACAGGATAATTATCTCAATTTTATAGAAGAAGAATCTGAGATTCAGACAGGATAAAATATAGGATTCATGCATGTGTGTATTTAAATTAAATTCTTTTAATTTCTCTGCATGAGAGATACTTTATAAGACTACAATAATATTAATTATAATCCTGTTATATAGATGAGGGAATGGCATAGTATAGAATTCTATATGACTTTTATCTAAGGTTATTAGGATGGTGAACAGGGCAAGGGTGGAGTATAACATATAGCCTCTGACATAACTTTCATATTTTCCACTACCTACCTTATGCATATTTATATTCTCTTCTTTTAGCCCTCTTTTCCCTTTCTTTCCTTACTTATTATCCTTTTATATTTCTTTTCACTTTTCATCTTTTTTAAATTTCCTCAGTTGAAACCCGCAGTCAACATATACCTGCACTTTTGTCATTTAGCCTCTCGCCTATAAGACATTTAAGTCATACAAATGCATGATTCCCTATTCCCCTAAAAATCTCCACTTCATAAAACTTCTGTACAGTATCATGGTGCTGATAGAATTTGGACATCTTTATTTCAGATAAAAACATCACTTTATAATGACATGTATTAAAAAGTATATACATGCTGTTTAAGGATCTTTAAATACATATAATTTATTTTTTAGTTATTTAGATTTCTCCCCGTTGATGTTTTCCCATGTTTTCAATAATTGAAGCAAGTTAGAATTACAACTATAAAATTTTACTTGCTACAGTTGAATAAGTAAATAGATGCGTTCTTCCTTCATGAGGGCTACTTCTTTCTAGTTCGTTAATAACTCAATAGTAAAATGAAGAATACTATTATGAGACAAATCCATTGTTAAATTAAGTTGAGTGATATTCTGTGGCATTCTACAACATGACATTTCTGTTTTACTTTTTTGCTATGCTTTTAGTTTTGGAAATACAATAGAAAAAACTCATGACAGAAATATGCTAAGAACCCATAGGATAGATACGTTTCCTTAAAAATTCAGGCTTCTCCTCAGCCTCAAAATAAGACACTTCCCTTTTACTGCATTCATTTCAGTTCCATAAATAGTTATTGAGCAGATATTATGTGGAAACATTAAAATCAAGTCTATACTTACTTTTGTAGAGCTGATAGCAGGGCTTATAACAGAATCTGGTAGGAGAGACAAACTGATAAACCTGTAATTTCAATACAGTGTGATGAATGCTACAGTAAAGGTTTATTCATGGTGCTTTGACAGAATGTACATGGAACGGTGAGCCTTGACTAGAGTTCAGTGATGGCACCTTCTAGGAAATATCACCTAAGCTATATTTTGAATGAAGGAAAAGAGTTAGTTAATCAGGCAAACTAAAGGGACATTTTGTTGTTCCAGGCAGAAAGAAAAATGTGAAGGTTTGAAGCAGCATGAGCCTTATAGAAAACTCTGAAATGAGGTTGGAGAGTTAGGGCAGGTAGTTTTCCAGAATATTTGAACAAGGCAAATAAGCCATTGAACTAATTTTTTTAAATCCTTGTCATAGAGTCTGTAGAGTATAGGAAATATAGTCAGTATAAAAAGAGAGAATGGAATATATATATCCATCTTTAGTTGATATTTAATAAAGTTGAAAATTTCTTTTTATGGAATACTCCTTCAAAGAACATTTAAATCTACTGCAGTATTTAAATTAATGTCATAAGATAATTGTTCATAATTTGAATGTATTAGCCTTAAACTTCTAGTGTATTACTGTAAGAAACTTAAGCTTCATATTCTCTAAATTTATTGAATTAGAATAAATTTGCAATTAGTATTTATTATTTTAGTATTTAGTATTTAGTATTTATTATAATTAGTATTTTTCCATTCAAGTCTCTTTTTATAACTATTGGTTATCCTGTTTTCATCTTTTGTAGAGTTCCTGTACCTCAGCCAGAAACTTGTGCAGGAGCAAAAGGAAACAAACCAAGCATGCCAGGGCCCTACCAATGTATGTTGTTTTGATGATAATGATTGTTTATGAGATCTTTATGGGAAACTATTATATCCAGATACTGTTTGATTTTATTCTGTATTTTTGTATCACACCTGCTGCTAGCATAATATAAATACTTTAAACAGATATATATTTATTTACTTTTACTTTTGGTTTTCATTTATATTATCTTTGTCAAAAGTATCCTTGTCAAAAGTACTGGTCCCAACTTTAGAAACATTTGTTATCATCACAAAAGTGAAAGTAAGTACAAGTAAACTAACACTTACCAACTTGTTTCTTTGATGCTACATCCTTCCAAATATAATGTTTTTAATTATCAAGAATAATTGAGCAGGGAGTTTTTGACAATAAACATAGGTCAAAGTTAAAAGCTACTTATAGTTCCTTTGTTTACTATTGGGTTTACTGTTTTTAATTTACTGGTTTCATTTCTGAAGTAATTTCATAACACAATTTAGTTCTGGCAGGGTATCTTTAGAGTAATTTGGTTTAAATCACATCTTACATAGGGTCATGTCTATGGACTGGATTTCTCCCTACACTGTATGTCCTTCTGGCTTTTTGAGTTATTCTTTAGGATTGATGTTTAGTCATTCTGGCAGATTAAGAACCCACAAAAGAATCTGGAGACTGTACCCCACCAAAAAATATATATATAGAAAATAAAGGGGAAATCATTATAATATAAACATATAACCAAGCTCAAAACAAAAATGAAAACTCCCTTGTGGCCAAAAACAAAAGAATTTAAATTTATTAGTGAGTAGGAACTAAAACTAAAACCCCTCATGAGCATTTCAGAACTAGATACAGACCAAATGATTATAGAATGAAATGTAACAACCACATGGAAAGGGAAGATTAGACCACAGGCCTCATGCATGTGAAAAGAACTAATATAAAAGTTAAAAGGTTATGAAGGGCCAAGGAAATTATACCTGTCACCATGGGGAAGTATCGGAGTTTTCTGTATCCTTTGGGTGGCGGATAGGGAAAAAAATTCCTTGAGAGAAATTGGAATTCCAGGACTGTGCAGCATAGAGGTGCAGTCATAGTTTCAGATACATTTCAGATGACTGAAATGGTGAAGGCACTGAGCTAAGGAATTAGCACTAATACCTGGTCTGAAATCATTGAAACCCTCAGGTTTTTTGCCCCCAGTTGGAAAATTTTATTTTCAAAGTGTATGCTGTGAAATATTTACACATGGATTTATGTTCTTTTTGGCATTTGCTTAAAAATAATGCAGGAAAAGATTCAGCATGGTGGCATGATATGTGAGACAGAGAACTCCTCCCAAAACCACATAGAGTATGAAAATATCGTTAATACAACTAGCCTTAAAACAGCAACAGGAAAGAAGGCTGTACCAGACTGCATACACACCTCACCAAGAGAGCATACCTCACGAAACAGGGTATTGTATGAAAGCCTTGATCGGCAGGACCCAAACCCTTTCTCCACCCCAGCTCACTGGCAGGTGGAAGAGAAACGGAGCGGGGAGAGGGTGGAAGCCTAGAATTCCTGAACACCCACCCAGCCCTGGTGGTCTGCTTTGCAAGCAGAAATGTACATTGTGTGCTGCTCTGGAGGTTGGGAGCTGGGACAGGCATAGTGCTTGAGAGACTGAGATTTCGGGCATTTGTGGAGGACAGGGATCCCCATCTCGCGGCTCTGGAGCAGAGGAAAGATGGGTGGTCAGAGCGGCTTCCAAGCAGCGAGAGGGCTGCTGAAGAGGTGGGGTTTCCAGGGAACTTGCTGCGTGGGACAAGGGAGAGCTGGACAAGTTTGGCTGGGTGTGCTCTGCCTAGCAGGTTGGGAACTTTGAGGAGCTGCAGGTGCTCCATACCCTTGGCTGGCTGCTCAGCCCCAAGGACCCCCACTGTGACAGGCACCTAACTGCACCTTCCTCCTGGCCTGATGGCACCTGCTCGCAAACCAGCAGTCACTGTGTGGGCATCAGGCCAGCCAGAGGGAGGCCCCACCTACAATAGCAGGAGACGCCAAGCACAGAGGTTTACACCTGTGTGCTCGGCCCACTGGCTCTAACACTAGAGACAGGCCCTGCATCCAGAAAGCAGGAAACAGCTCTTTCCTCACCTGAGGCACCAGCACCGCTCCCCTACAACTGCCAACCTCACTCTAGGGACTGAGCAGCTCCAGAGACCGGAGCGTCTGGGCAATAAAGGGCTCCACACTGGTTCAGAGCAAAATCTCACAAACCCCAGAAAAAGGGCCAAATGAAATGGAACTCACCAATCTTCCTGCAAGAGAGTTCAAAATAAAAATCATAAACATGCTTATGGAGATACAGAAAAATATTCAAGAACTCAGGAGCAAATTTAAGATGGAGGTTCAATCATTAAGAAATTCCATATCTGAAATGAAACATACAATGGAGGGATTTAAAAGCAGATTAGATATAGCAGAAGAGACAGTAAATGGAATAGAAATTAGAGAAGAGGAATACAAAGAAGCTGAGGCACAGAGAGAAAAAAGAATCTCTAAGAATGAAAGAATATTGAGAGAACTGTGTGACCAATCCAAACGGAAAAATATTCTCATTATACGGGGACCAGAAGAAGAAGAAGAGAGAAAAAGGGATAGAAAGTGTCATTGAGGAGGTAATTGCTGAAAACTTCCCCAATCTGGGGAAGGAGACGGTCTCTCAAGCCATGGATGTGCACAGATCTCCCAACACAAAGGACCCAGGGAAGACAACATAAAGACATATAATAATTAAAATGGCAAAGATCAAGGATAAAGACAGACTTATAAAACCAGCTAGAGAGAGAAAAAAGTTCACATACAAAGGAAAACCCATCAGGGTATTGTCAGATTTCTCAACAGAAACCTTACAATCCAGAAGGGACTGGCATGATATATTTAATGCAATGAAACAAAAGGGCCTTGAATGAAGAATACTCTACCTGGCAAGATTATCATTCAAGTTTGAAGGAGGAATTACACAATTTTCAGATAAGCAAAAGCTGAGAGAATTTACCTCCCACAAACCACGTCTGCAGTGCATTTTTGAGGGATTCCTATATATGGAAGTATTCCTAAGGCTAAATAGACGTCACCCAAGGGATAGACAAAGAGTACAGAATATGATTCATAACATACAATGAATGGAGGAGGAAGAAAAAGGAGGGAAAAAAAGAACCTTTAGGTTATATTTGAAACAGCATATGAAGTGAGTTAAATTAGACTGTTATATAGTAAGGAATTACCCTTGAACCTTTGGTAAACATGAATCTAAAGCCTGCAATGGCAGTAAGTACATACCTATCAATAATCACCCTAAATGTAAATGGACTGAATACACCAATCAAAAGACGTAGAGTCACTGAATGGATTAAAAAAACAAGACCCATCTATATGCTACCTACAAGAGACTCAGTTCAAACCCAAAGACATACACAGACTGAAAGTGAAGGGATGGAAAAAGATATTTCATGCAACTAAAAGGGAGAAAAAAGCAGGAGTTGCAGTACTTTTATCAGATAAAATAGACTTCAAAACAAAGAAAGTCACAAAAGACAAAGAAGGACATTACATAATGATAAAGGGGTCAGTCCAACAAGAGGATATAACTATTATAAATATCTATGCACCCAACACAGGATCACTTACATATGTGAAACAAATACTAAAAGAATTAAAGTGGGAAATAGAATGCAATGCATTAATATTAGGAGACTTCTACACACCACTCACTCCAAGTGACAGATCAACCACACAGAAAATAAGTAAAGAGACAGAGGCACTGAAAAATGTATTTGAACAGATGGACCTAATGGACACCTACAGAATACTCCATCAAAAAGCAACAGAATACGTATTCTTCTCAAGTGCACATGGAACATTTTAAAGAATAGATCATATACTAGGCCACAAAAGAACCTCAGTAAATTCAAAAAGATTAAAATTGTAGAACTAGCTTCTCAGATCACAAAGGTATGAAACTAGAAATAAATTACACACAGAAAACCACACAGAAAATGAAAAAGCCCACAAACACATGGAGGCTTAATAACATGGTCCTAAATAATCAATGTATCAATGACCAAATAAAAACAGAAATTAAGGAATATATGGAGACAAATGACAATAATAAGTCAACACTGCAAAGTCTGTGGGATGTAGCAAAGGCCATGCTAAGAGGGAAATATATTGCAATACAGGTCTACCTCAGGAAGGAAGAACAATCCCAGATGAACAGTCTAAACTCACAATTAATAAAACTAGAAAAGAAAGAACAAATGTGGCCCAATGTCAGTAGAAGGAGGGACATAATAAAGATTAAAGCAGAAATAAATAAAATTGAGAATAAAACAATAGAAAGAATCAATGAAAGCAGAAACTGGTTCTTCAAGAAAATAAACAAAATAGATAAAGCCCTAGCCAGACTTATCAAGAAAAAAAGAGAGTCTACACACATAAACAGAATCAGAAATGAGAAAGGAAAATCCACTGCAGACAACACAGAAATACAAAGAATACAAGAGAATACTATGAAAAATTATATGGTAACAAACTGGATAACTTAGAAGAAATGGACAACTTTCTAAAAATATACAACCTTCCAAGGCTGACCCAGTAAGAAACAGAAAATCTGAAGAGACTAATTACCACCAAAGAAATTGAACTGGTAATCAAAAAACTACTTAAGAACAAAACCTCTGGACCAGAAGGTTTCACCGTGAATTTTATCAAACATTTAGTGAAGACCTAATACCCATCCTCCTTAAAGTTTTCCAAAAAGTAGAAGAGGAGGGAGTACTCCCAAACTCAATCTATGAGGCCAGCATCACTCTAATACCAAAACCTGGCAAAGACACCACAAAAAAAGAAAGTTGCCGAACAATATCCCTGATGAACATAGATGCAAAATACTCAACAAAATATCAACAAACAGAATTCAAAAATACATGAAAAATATCATCCATCATGATCAAGTTGGATTCATCTCAGGGATGCAAGGATGGTACAACATTCCAAAATCCATCAACATCGTCTAATACATCAACAAAAAGAAAGACAAAAATGGCATGATTATCTCCATAGATGCTTAAAAAGCATTTGACAGAATTCAACATCCGTTCATGATAAAAACTCTCAAAAAAATGGGTATAGACGGCAAGTACCTCAGCATAATACAGGCCATATATGACAAACCGACAGCCAACATCATACTTAACAGCGAAAAGCTGAAAGGTTTTCCTTTAAGACTGGAACAAGGCAAGAATGCCCACGCTCCCCACTTTTATTCAACGTAGTTCTAGAGATCCTAGCAATGACAATCAGACAAAACAAAGAAATAAAAGGCATCCAGATTGATAAGGAAGAAGTCAAATTGTCCCTGTTTGCAGATGACATGATATTGTACATAAAAAACCCTAAAGAATCCACTCCAAAACTACTACATCTAATATCTGAATTCAGCAAAGTTTTGGGATACAAAATTAATACACAGAAATTTTTGTATTCCTATACACTAACAATGAACTAGCAGAAAGAGAAATCAGGAAAACAATTCCATTCACAATTGCATCAAAAAGAATAAAATACCTAGAAATAAACCTAACCAAGGAAGTGAAAGACTTATACTCTGAAAACTACAAGACACTCATGAGATAAATTAAAGTAGATACCAATAAATGGAAACACATCCGTTGTTCATGGATAGGAAGAATTAATATTCTCAAAATGGCCATCCTACCTAAAACAATGTACAGATTCAATACAATACCTATCAAAATACCTATAGCATTCTTCAATGAACTAGAGCAAATAGTTCTAAAATTCATATGGAACCACAAAAGACCCCAAATAGCCAAAGCAATCCTGAGAAGGAAGAATAAAGCAGGGGGAATTATGCTCCCTGACTTCAAGCTCTACTACAAATCCATAGTAATCAAGACAATTTGGTACTGGCTCAAGAACAGACCGATAGACCAATGGAACAGACTGGAGAGCACAGATATAAACCCAAGCATATATGGTCAATTAATATATGATAAAGGAGCCATGGATATACAATGGGGAAATGACAGCCTCTTCAACAGCTGGTGTTGGCAAAACTGGACAATTACATGTAAGATAATGAAACTGGATTATTGTCTAACACCATACACAAAAGTAAACCCAAAATACATCAAAGACCTGAATGTAAGTCATAAAACCGTAAAACTTTTAAAAAAACATAGGCAAAAATCTCTTGGACATAAACATGAGCAACTTCATCATTAACATATCTCCCCGGGCAAGGGAAACAATAACAAAAATGAACAAGTGGGACTATATCAAACTAAAAAGCTCTGTACAGCAAAGGGACACCATCAGTAGAACAAAAAGACATCCTACAGTATGGGAGAATATATTCATAAATGACATATCCGATAAAGGGTTGACTTGCAAATTACATAAAGAGTTCACACAGCTCAACAAACAAAAATAAAATACGCCAATTAAAAAATGGTTAGAGGAGCTGAACAGACACCTCTCCAAAGAAGAAATTCAGATGGCCAACAGGCACATGAAAAGATATTCCACATTGCTAATCAGCAGAGAAATGCAAATTAAAACCACAATGAGATATCACCTCACACCAGTTAGGATGGCCACCATCCAAAAGACAAACAACAGCAAATGTTGGTGAGGATGTGGAGAAAGGGGAACCCTCCTACACTGCTGGTGGGAATGTAAATTAGTTCAGCCATTGTCAAAAGCAGTATGGAGGTTCCTCAGAAAACTAAAAATAGAAATACTGTTTCACCCAAGAATTTCACTCCTAGAAATTGACCCTAAGAATGCAGGAGCCCAGTTTAGAAAAGACATATTCACCCCTATGTTAATCGCAGCACTATTCACAATAGCCAAGAAATGGAAGCAACCTATGTGTCCATCAGTAGATGAATGGATAAAGAAGATGTGGTACATATACACAATGGAATATTATTCAGCCATAAGAAGAAAACATATCCTACCATTTGCAACAACATGGATAGAGCTAGAGGGTATTATGCTCAGTGAAATAAGCCAGGTGGAGAAAGACAAGTCCCAAATGATTTCACTCATCTGTGGAATATAAGAACAAAGCAAAAACTGAAGGAAAGAAACAGCAGCAGACTCACAGAACCCAAGAATGGACTAACAGTTACCAAAGGGAAAGGGACTGGGAGGATGGGGGGGAAGGGAGGGATAAGGGGGGAAAGGGGGCATTATGATTATCACATAATGAAGCAGGGGGGGGCACAGGGAAGGGAGTATAACACAGAGAAGACAGGTAATGATTCTGAAGCATCTTACTACGCTGATGGACAGTGACTGTTATGGGGTATGTGGTGGGGACTTCATAATAGGGGCAGTCTAGTAACCATAATGCTGTTCAAATAATTGTACATTAACAATACCAAAATTTAAAAAAAGTAATAATGCAGGAAGGCAGAACTGGGTGAGGTATAACAAGATGAGCCATATATCAGTAATAGTTGAAGCTGGGTGGGGGGTACATGGGGGCTCATTGTACTTACTATGTACTATTTTTTTTGCTATGTTCTTTTTTTAATTAAAGTTTCATTGACATACAATCTTATGATGGTTTCACACAAACAACACAGTGGTTTCAGCATTCACCCATATTATGAAGTCTTCACCCCCTCTATCAAGGTCACTGCCTATCAGCATAGTAAAATGTTATAGTCATTAATTGTCTTCTCTGAGCTGTACTGCCTTCCCTGTGACCTACCTATACTGAGATCGTGAATTATAATGCCAGTTAATCCACTTCCTCATCTATACCCACTCACTCTAACCATTCCCCTTTGTTAACCACTAGTTCCTTTGCAGTGTCTGTGAGTCTACTGCTATTTTGTTCCTTCATTTTTGCTTTGTTTTTATACTCCACAAATGAGTGAAATTATTTCATATTTGTCATTCTTCACCTGGCTTATTTCATATAATAAGCATAATACCCTCTAGATCCATCCATGTTGTTGCAAATGGCAAGACTTGTTTTCTTTTTCTGGCTGAATAATATTCCATTCTGTACTTGTGTTACTTCTTTATCCATTCATCTATTGATGGACTCCTAGGTTGCTTCCATATGTTGGCTATTGTAAATAGTGTGGCAGTAAACATAGGGGTACATATGTCTTTTCAAATCAGGGATCTTGTTTTCTTCAGGTAAATTCCTAGGAGTGGAATTACTGGGTCAAATGATATTTCTATTTTTAGTTTTTTGAGGAACCTCCATATTGCTTTCCACAATGGTTGAACTAATTTACATTCCCACCAGCAGTGTAGGAGGGTTCCCCTTTCTCTGCATCCTCACCAGCATTTGTTGCTTCTTGTCTTTTAGATGTTGGCCATCCAAACTGTTGTGAGGGGATATCTCATTGCGGTTTTAATTTGCATTTCCCTGATGATTAGCAATGTAGAGCATCTTTTCATGTGCCTGTTGGCCATCCATATTTCTTCTTTGGAGAAGTGCTTGTTCAGATCTCCCACCCATTTTTTAATAGGATATTTTGTTCTTTGGATGTTGAGGCATGTGAATTCTTTATATATTTTGGATGTTAACTCCTTCTTGGATAAATTGTTTACAAATATATTCTCCCATACTGTAGGATACCTTTTTTGTTCTCTTGGTGGTACCCTTTGCTGTACAGAAGCTTTTTAGCTTGATGTAGTCCCATGTGTTCATTGTTGCTTTTATTTCCCTTGCCCAAGAAGATGCGTTCAGGAAAAAGTTGCTCATGTTTATTTTCAGGAGACTTTTGCCTATGTTTTCTTCTAAGAGTTTTATGGTTTCATGACTTACATTCAGGTCATTGATCCATTTCAAGTTTACTTTTGTATATGGAGTTAGACGATAATCCAGTTTCATTCTCTTACATGTAGTTGTCCGGTTTACCCAGCACCAGTTGTTGAAGAGGCTGTTATTTCATCATTGTATATATTTATGCCTTCTTTATTGTATATTAATTGACCACACATATGTGTGTTTATATCTGGGTTCTCTATTCTGTTCCATTGATATATGGATCTGTTCTTGTACCAGTACCAAATTGTTTTGATTACTGTGGCTTCGTAGTACAGCTTGAAGTTATGGAACATGATCCCCCCAGCTTTGTTTTACTTTCTCAGGATTGCTTTGGCTATTTGGGGTCTTTTCTGGTTTAAAACTATTTGTTCTAGTTTGTTGAGGAATGCTGTTGGTATTTTATACAGATTGCATTGAATCTGTTGATTGCTTTAGGCAGGATGGCTTTTGAGAATATTAATTATTTCTATACATCAGCATGGGATAGATTTCCATTTATTGGTGTCTTTAATTTCTCTCATGAGTGTCTTGTAGTTTTCAGGGTACAGGTCTTTCACCTCCTTGGTTAGGTTTATTCCTAGGTATTTTATTCTTTTTGTTGCAATTGTGAATGGAATTATTTTCCTGATTTCTGTTTCTGATAGTTCATTGTTACTATATAGGAATGCAACAGATTTCCTTGTATTAATTTTGTATCCTACAACTTTGCTGAATTCAGTTATTAGTTCTAGTATTTTTTGGTGAAATCTTTAGGGTTTTTATGTACAATATCATGACATCTGCAAACAGTTGACAGTTTAACTTCTTTCTTACAAATCTGGATGCCTTTTATTTCTTTTGTTTGTCTGATTCCTGAGGCTAGTATCTCCACTACTATGTTGAATTAAAGTGGTGAGAGTGGGCATCCTTGTTTTGTTCTTAATCTAAGTATGATGCTGGCTGTGTGTGTGGTGTATGATCTTTATTACGTTGAGGTATTGCCCTCTATACCCATTTTGTTAAGAGTTTTTATCATGAATGGGTGTTGAATTTTTCAAATGCTCTTTCAGCATCTATTGAGATGATCATATGATTTTTGTCCTTTTTGGTAATGTGGTGTATAATACTGATTTTCAGCTATTGTACCATCTGTGCATCCATGGAATAAATCCCACTTGGTCATGATGGATGATCTTTTTGATGTATTTTTGAGTTCGGTTTGTTAATATATTGTTGAATATTTTTGCATCTGTGTTCATCGGGAAATTAGTCTGTAATTTTCTTTTTTTTCTGGTGTATTTGTCTGATTTTGGTATTAGAGTAATGGTGGCCTCATAGGATGAGTTTGGAAGTAGTCCCTCCTCTTATACTTTTGGGAATGCTGTAAGGAGGATGTGTATTAGCTCTTCCTTATATGTTTGATACAATTCAACCATAAGGCCATATGGTCCAGGGCATTTGTTCTTAGGTAGTTGTTTGATTGCCGATTCAATTTTATTGCTGGTAATTGGTCTCTTCAGACTTTCTGTTTCTCCCTGGGTCAGGTTTGGAAGGTTGTATATTTCTAGAAGTTGTCCATTTCATCAAGGTTGTCCAGTTTGTTGACATATAATTTTTCATTGTATTCTCTAATATATCTTTGTATTTCCATGGTGTGTGTTATGATTTTTCCTTTTTCATTTCTCTTTCTGTGTACACTCTCTTTTTTTCTTGATAAGTCTAGCTAGCGGTTTCTATATTTTGTGAATTTTCTCAGAGAACCAGCTTCTGCTTTCATTGATTCTTTCTATTGTTTTAGTCTTCTAAATTTTATTTATTTCTGTTCTGATCTTTATTATATCCCTTCTCCTACTGACTTTGGGCATCATTTGTTCTTCTCTTTCTAGTTTCATTAATTGTGACTTTAGACTGATCATTTGGGATTGTTCTTCTTTCTTGACATAAGCCTGTATTGCTATATACTTTCCTGTTAGAACAGCCTTCACTGCATCCCACAGGTTTTTTTGGCCTGTTGAATTGCAGTTTTCATTTGTCTCGATATATTGGTTGATTTCTGCTTTAATTTGTTCATAGACCCATGGATTACTTAGGAGCATGTTATTAAGGCTCCATGTGTTTGTAGGCTTTTTTGTTTTCTTTGTATAATTTATTTCTAGTTTTATACCTTTGTGGTCTGAGAAGCTGGTTGGTACAATTTCAATCTTTCTGAATTTACTGAGGCTCTCTTTGTGTCCTAGTATATGATCTATTCTTGAAAATGTTCCATGTGCACTTGAGAAGAATGTGTATGCTGCTACTTTTGGGTGGAGTGTTCTCTAGATGTCTATTAGGTACAACTGGTCAAATGTGTTGTTCAGTGCCTCTGTCTCCTTACTCATTTTCTGTCTGGTTGATCTGTCCTTTGGAGTGAGACGTGTGTTGAAGTCTCCTAAAATGAATGCATTGCATTCTATTTCCCCCTTTAATGCTGTTATTATTTGTTTCACATATGTAGGTTCTCCTGCATTGGGTGCGTAGATATTTGTAATGGTTATGTCCTTTTGGTGGACTGACCCCTTTATCATTTTGTAATGTCCTTCTTTGTCTCTTGTTACTTTGTTTTGCAATCTATTTTATCTGATATAAGTACATTCTACTTGTTCTTTTTTCCCCCTATTTGCATGAAATGTCTTTTTCCATCCCTTGACTTTTAGTCTGTGTATGTCTTTGGGTTTGAAATGAGTCTCTTGTAGGCAGCATAGAGATGGATCCTGTTTTCTTATCCATTCTATGACTCTCTGTCTCTTAATTTGTACATTCATTCCACTTACATTTTAGGTCATTATCAATAGATATGTACTTACTGCCATTGTTAGCTTTAGATTTGTGTTCACCAAATGTTCAAGGATAGCTTCCTTACTATCTATCTTAAATTCCTGATTACTCTATTTCAAACACAATCTAAATGTAGTTTTTCCTCCCCTTCTTCCTCTTCCACACTTTATATATTAAGTGTCCTATTCTGCACTGTTTCTGTATCCCTTGACTAACTTTGTGAGTAGTTGATTTAATTTCATATTTTCATAGTAATTAATTGGTCTACTAACTTTACTGTGTGTTGTTTTCTCTTGTGACAGATATTTAGCCTTAGGAGCATTTTCATTTAGAGCGGTCCCTTTAAGAGATCTTGTAGGGGTGGTTATGTGATGGTGAATTCCCTCCACTTATTCTTACATGGGAATTGTTTACTAATCCCTGCTTCCAATTTAAATGATAATCTTGATAGGTAGAGCATTCATATTTAGAGATCCTACAGTTTTATTATAATAACTATATCACGCCACTGCCTTCTGGTATATTAGGTTTTTGCTGAGAAGTGTGCTGACAGTCTGATGGGGTTTCCTTTATAAGTGATCTTTTTTTTCTCTCTGGCTACATTCAGTAATTTCTCTTCGTTTTTAATCTTTGCCATTTTAATTATTATATGTCTTGGTGTTGTCTTCCTAGTGTTCCTTGTGTTAGGAGAGCTCTGTGTTTTCCATGACCTGAGTGTCTATTTCCTTCCCCAGATTGGGGAGGTTTTCCACAATTATTTCCTCAAAGAGACTTTCAGTTCCTTTGTCCCTGTCTTCTTCTTCTGGTACCCCTATAAAGCAAATATTGTTCTGTTTGAATTGGCTATACAGCTCTCTTACTATTCTTTGATTTCTAGAGATCCTTTCTTCTCTCTGTGCCTCAACTTTTTTGTTTTACTATTCCCTAATCTCTATTTCATTTACGGTCTCCTCTACATCTTCTAATCTACTTTTAAATATCTCCATTGTATGTTTCATTTCAGATCCTATATTCTTCAGCTCTAAATGGCTCTTTTTCAGGTTTCCTATCTCTTTGTTGAAGTCCTCTCTGAGATCTTGAATACTTCCCTGTAAATCTGTGAGCATGTTTATGACTTTTATATTGAAATCTTTATCAAGAATATTGGTGATTTCAGTTTCCCTAAGCCCTCTTTCTAGTGTTTTTTCTTGTAGTTTTTCGACCAGATTCCTCTGCCTCTTTGTTCTGTTTTAGTGTTTCCTATGGAATAATAGATTTGTGTAGTAGGTGCCCTCTAATGCTCAATTTCCTCTGTGGGAGACCCAGCGTGTGGTGTGCAGTGGGTCTGTCATCTTTCTACATTTATTGTAGTGATCTGATTTGAGGTGGACTGTGTGTGCTGTCAGTGGATCATGCAAGCAGGGAGAATGCTCAGAGCTGCACCGCTGGAGGTTCTGTGGGCAGAGCTTCCCTCCCTCTAGCCTGCTACAGTGGCGGGGGCTGCTAGACCGCAGGACCAGCAATTGCTGGGAGGAAAGAGCTCATCTGGGAGGGTTCCCTGCCTTCCCAGCTATAATGGCTGCCTCTACTACCAGGTCAAATGGGCCACGCATGCAGGGAGGAGCCTGGGTGCTGTACCCCTGGAGCTGCCATGGGCAGAGCCACCCACCAGCCAGCCTGCTGCAATGGCAGTAGTGGCAGGCAAGCAGAACCTGTGCCTGCCAGGAGGAAGAAGAGGTAGTCTGCGCACCACAGTGGGGAGCCTCTGGGCTGCATTGCCAGCCAGGGGGATGGAGCATCTTAAGCTCCTAAAAATTCTCATCCTTCTGGGCTGAACAGGCCAGGAAGGTGTCCCCCTTCCCTTTCTCCTGAGCAGAGAGCTCTGTGTAATCTTTCACCTTCTAGTGCCCCTCTTGCTGCTGGGAAGTCCTTCAAACTGCCTGATTTTCTTTGGTCCCAGGGGGACCAGTATATCATACATGTTCTGCACAAGCAGCTGAAATCTCAGTCTCTCCACGTATTTTCCCTGCCTTTGCTTTCCAGTGCTACTGAACTCAAGAGCACCATGTAATGCTCCCAGAGCCAGAGCAGATTTCCAGGGCTGGGTGTTCAGTGGTCCTGGGCTTCTGCTCCATCCCTGCTCTGCTCCTCTTCCTCCCACCTGTGAGGTGGGGTATGGGGAAGGCTTGGGTCCCACCTGCTCATGGCTTAGCCACTTTACCCTTTTCTGTGAAGACTTCTCTTCTTCCCAGATGTAGGCAGTCTGTTCTTCAGTCTTCAGGTTGTTTTCAGGATTAGTTGTATTTGCTGTATTTTTTGTATTTTAAGTGATTTTGGGAGGAGGTTTCTGCCTTGCTCCTTACACTGCCATCTTTCTCCCAGAATGTTACTTTCTATCACCCCCAGTTTTGACAAAAGTAATTATGAAACTGCCTTAAGGCGAGGTTTCTTATAATTCAGGGTGTTTTGGACTCCCAAAGAAAATACCTACCGAAAATGTATTCATGGTTAAAATATTAGAAACTTCCCCAGGAACTGAATTTCTCTGAGGCAATATGATGAGATATAGTATGTGGGAAAGTTTGTATATATACCAGGAACTAGAAATACTAGAATACTCAGAAAGAGGCTTTAAAGTAAGTATGTGTTAAAAACATTAAAGAAATTAATAGAAGGCATAACTAAAGAAGAGATCAACATGAAAAAGAACTGGGATATTTGAAAAAAATAGATAAATACATATATATATGATGGGATAAAGAGTAAGCAAATACAGATGAAGAGATATTAGTGCATTTGCAATATAGGTACACATGAAATCACACCAGAGATTAGAAAAACGATTAGAAAGGTAAAAGAGAAGTTAAGAGATGTGCTGGGTAGGGTCAGAAGGTCCAGTTCATATCTAATATAAGTTCCAGGAGGACAGAATAGAGATAATCAGGAAGAAGCAATATTTGAACAGGTATTTTTTCAAAAATGAAGATGTATATGAATCATTAGATTGATGAATCACAGTGACTCCTGAGCAGAAAAATTAAACAAATATGTACTCAGACATATAATATTGAACCTGCAGAGCATCAAAGAAAGTTAATGTTTAAAAACTACCGACAAAAGTGCATATTTATATACAAGGAAATATAATTAGACTGGAATAGTTCTTATCAGCTAATAATAGATGGCTTAGATAATGAGATGATGTCTTCAAAGTGTTGAAAGAAAGTATTTTGCAACCTAGAATTCTGTGTCAGACTAAAAAACCATAAGCATAAATATGAAATATATTTTTAGATATTCAGTCTCTGAGAGTTACTTCTCAGTCTCAGTGAATGAATTACTAAAGAATTCTGAAAGAAGGAAAATGAAACCAAAAGGAAGTAGAAGAATACAAGAAGAAATAGAGAGCAGAGAAGTTGCTAAAATATTGGTAAATATAAACACAGTCAGTAAAAATTAATAACCATGGTGATAACTTCATGGGATTGGATACAAAGTAGAAGTAAAATACTGTTTAAAATAAGGTTAGTAGAAAAATAAGAATTAAAGCATTCTAAGATCACTGTATTGTTATGGAGAAAGATTGATAACTGTAGAGTTTGAATATTTAAACATGAAATTTAAAATTTTAAGGGCATGCTGAAAGAATAGATATAGAAGGTCTAACTTCTTCAGCAGCCCAGAAAAAAAAAGGGAATTATAAAAATTTGATCAGATCAGTGGAAGAAAAAAAGGAAAAAAGGAAAGAAAAAGCCTGATTAAGAGAAAACACAAAATAGCATGAGTAAAATAATTCCAAGTACATCAACAACAGTTTAAATAAATGTAAACATGTTAAACTTTCAGGTACTAGTTTTAAAAATCTACTTGCATGCTGTATATAGGAGACACACTTAAGCAAAATTACATAAAATGGTTGAAAATAAAGAAATGGCAAAAAATACACCTAATGTATACTAAACAAATGAAAGGTGATAGAGCAATATTAATATGAGATAAAATATAAGGCAAAAACTGTAAGGATAAAGAGAACAATTTAGAATGATAAAAATGGCATTCCATCAATAAGGTAATAACTCATAAATGTATGTACATCTAAATAAAATAACCTCAAAAATGTAACTAACCTGGTATATCAACCAACTTGACTTAATTGATATTTATAGTACACTCTATCCAACAATGGCAGAATGCATATTCTTTTCAAGTACACTTGGAATATTTACCAAGATAGAACATATTAGCCATAAGACAAGTCTCAGGAAATTAAAAGAATCTAAGGGAAAAAAGTAAATCAAACAAAAAATATGGAAAGATGCTCTGTATGTCTTCAACTCCAAGGTATCCATTTTTGCATGTTTTAACATCTCTGAAATTAGAACACATATTCCAAAATAAATTGTACATCATGATTTAATTGTCACTGTCTTTCTTAGTGGCCCATAAAATAATAGTGTTTTTACACTTCACAGCATTTTAGCTACAATAAAATATGATAATAAAATTTGAAATAAATTACTGAAATACAAAACAAAAAAATAGAGAACAGCAAAACCTAAAAGTCAGGTCTTTTAAAACTTACACAATAGGGAAACGTGTAGCAGTACTGATCAAGAATAAAAAAGAAAACTACAAATAAAGTAAAACAAAAAGAGTATAGAAGTTTCAATGTAATAATCATTTTAAAAATCACAAGAGGGGGGCGGGAGCCAAGATGGCGGCGTGAGTAGAGCAGTGGAAATCTCCTCCCAAAAACACATAGAGCTATGAAAATATAACAAAGAAAAATCTTCCTAAAATAGAGACCACAGGACACAGGACAACATCCAGACCACATCCACACCTGCAAGAACCCAGCGCCTTGTGAAGGGGGTAAGATACAAGCCCCAGCCCGGCGGGACCCGAGCGCCCCTCCCCCCGGCTCCCGGCGGGTGGAGAGAAACCGGAGCAGTTTTTTTTTTTGGCGAGCGCTTTTTGGAAGCCTTAGAGGGACGGGCCCCCGTTGCTGGGGAGGCAGGGTGGCGGGACCGGTGAGGAGGTGCCTGGGAACAGCGCCGGAGGACAAAGAATATCCCGCGTTTCTCCCTGCAAGACCTGGGGGCGGGTGCCTGAGACCGGTGCCTGAGGACGGAGGAGGTCGCGCGTTTTTCCCCTTTTTTTTTTTTCTCTTTTTGGCAAGCGCTTTTTGGAAGCCTTGAAGGGACGGGGACCCCAGTGCTAGGGAGGCACGGTGGCGGGTCTGGTGAGCGGGTGGCTGGGACCGGCACCTGAGGACAAAGAATATCCCCCGTTTTTCCCTGCGGGACCGGTGGGCGGGTGCCTGAGACCGGCACTTGAGGACAGAGGAAATCGCGCGTTTTTCCCCTTTTTTTTCCTCTTTTCTGCGAGTGCTTTTTGGAAGCCTAAAAGGGACAGGGACCCCGGTGCTAGGGAGGCAGGGCGGCGGGACTGGTGAGCGGGTGCCTGGGACCGGCACCTGAGGACAAAGAATATCCCGCATTTTTCCCTGTGGGACCGGTGGGTGGGTGCCTGAGACCAGCACCTGAGGACGGAAGAAATCGCGCGTTTTTCCCCTTTTTTTTCTCTCTTTTTGCCAAGTGCTTTTTGGAAGCCTTGAAGGGACAGGGACCCCGGTGCTAGGGAGGCAGGGCGGCAGGACTGGTGAGCGGGTGCGTGGGACCAGTGCCTGAGGACAAAGAATATTGAGCGTTCCTTCCCTGCGGGACCGGTGGGTGGGTGCTTTTTGGAAGCCTTGAAAGGACAGGGACCCTGGTGCTAGGGAGACAGGGCAGCAGGACCAGTGCGCGGGTGCCTGGGACCGGCACCTGAGGAAAAAAAAAAAAAATCGCGTGTTTTTTCTTTTTTTTTTCCTTTCTGTTCCATCTCTCATTGTTGCTGTTGTTGTTTTGGTTTGGAGAGTGCTTTTTGGAAATCTTAAAGGGGCAGGACAGGTCACTTAGACCAGAAGCAGGGAATCTGGGGATCTCTGGGCACTCTAACCCCCTGGGCAGCAGGGAGCACAGAGGCCCCTTACGGAGATAAATAGTCTCCTGGCTGCTCCCCCTCTAACGGGGCTCCACCATTTTGGAGGAACAGCCCCAGCCAGGCCAAGCCCACAGCAACAGTGGAGATAAACCCCAAAGCAACTGGGCAGGAAGCAGAAGCCCTGTCTGCGCACAGCTGCCCAGCACAAGCCACTAGAGGTCGCTATTCTCCCAGGAAAAGGCTACAAACCAACAAGAAGGGAAGCTCTTCCAGCGGTCACTTGTACCAGCTCTGCAGACTATCTCTATCACCATGAAAAGGCAAAACTACAGGCAGACAAAGATCACAGAGACAACACCTGAGAAGGAGACAGACCTAACTAGTCCTCCTGAAAAAGAATTCAAAATAAAAATCATGAACATGCTGACAGAGATGCAGAAAAAAATGCAAGAGCAATGGGATGAGATGCAGAGAAAAATGCAAGAGCAGTGGGATGAGATGCAGAGAAAAATGCAAGAGCAGTGGGATGAAGTCCGGAAGGAGATCACAGATGTCAGGAAAGAGATCACAGAAGTGAAACAATCCCTGGAAGGATTTATAAGCAGAATGGATAAGATGCAAGAGGCCATTGAAGGAATAGAAGCCAGAGAACAGGAACGTATAGAAGCTGACATAGAGAGAGATAAAAGGATCTCCAGGAATGAAACAACACTAAGAGAAATATGTGACCAATACAAAAGGAAAAACATTCGTATTATAGGGATACCAGAAGAGGAAGAAAGAGGAAAAGGGATAGAAAGGGTCTTTGAAGAAATAATTGCTGAAAACTTCCCCAAACTGGGGGAGGAAATAATCGAACAGACCATGGAATTATACAGAACCCCCAACAGAAAGGATCCAAGGAGGACAACACCAAGACACATAATAATTAAAATGGCAAGGATCAAGGACAAGGAAAGAGTTTTAAAGGCAGCTAGAGAGAAAAAGGTCACCTATAAAGGAAAACCAATCAGGCTAACATCAGACTTCTCAACAGAAACCCTACAGGCCAGAAGAGAATGGCATGATATACTTAATGCAATGAAACAGAAGGGCCTTGAACCAAGGATACTGTATCCAGCACGACTATCATTTAAATATGATGGTGGGATCAAACAATTCCCAGACAAGCAAAAGCTGAGGGAATTTGCTTCCCACAAACCACCTCTACAGGGCATCCTACAGGGACTGCTCTAGATGGGAGCACCCCTAAAAAGAGCACAGAACAAAACACACAACATATGAAGAAGGGAGGAGGAGGAATAAGAAGGGAGAGAAGAAAAGACTCTCCAGACAGTGTATATAACAGCTCAATAAGCGAGCTAAGTTAGGCAGTAAGATACTAAAGAAGCTAACCTTGAACCTTTGGTAACCACGAATCTAAAGCCTACAATGGCAATAAGTACATATCTTTCAATAGTCACCCTAAATGTAAATGGACTTAATGCACCAATCAAAAGACATAGAGTAATAGAATGGATAAAAAAGCAAGACCCATCTATATGCTGCTTACAAGAAACTCACCTTAAACCCAAAGATAAGCATAGACTAAAAGTCAAGGGATGGAAAAACATATTTCAGGCAAACAACAGTGAGAAGAAAGCAGGGGTTGCAGTACTAATATCAGACAAAATAGACTTCAAAACAAAGAAAGTAACAAGAGATAAAGAAGGCCACTACATAATGATAAAGGGCTTAGTCCAACAAGAGGATATAACCATTCTAAATATATATGCACCCAATACAGGAGCACCAGCATATGTGAAGCAAATACTAACAGAACTAAAGAGGGAAATAGACTGCAATGCATTCATTGTAGGAGACTTCAACACACCACTCACCCCAAAGGATAGATCCACCGGGCAGAAAATAAGTAAAGACACACAGGCACTGAACAACACACTAGAACAGATGGACCTAATAGACATCTATAGAACTTTACATCCAAAAGCAACAGGATATACATTCTTCTCAAGTGCACATGGAACATTCTCTAGAATAGACCACATACTAGCTCACAAAAAGAGCCTCAGTAAATTCCACAATATTGAAATTCTACCAACCAATTTTTCAGACCACAAAGGTATGAAAGTAGAAATAAATTCTACAAAGAAAACAAAAAGGCTCACAAACACATGGAGGCTTAACAACATGCTACTAAATAATCAATGGATCAATGAACAAATCAAAATAGAGATCAAGGAATATATAGAAACAAATGACAACAACAACACTAAGCCCCAACTTCTGTGGGATGCAGCGAAAGCAGTCTTAAGAGGAAAGTATATAGCAATCCAGGCACACTTGAAGAAGGAAGAACAATCCCAAATGAATAGTCTAACATCACAATTATTAAAACTGGAAAAAGAAGAACAAATGAGGCCTAAAGTCAGCAGAAGGAGGGACATAATAAAGATCAGAGAAGAAATAAACAAAATTGAGAAGAATAAAACAATAGCAAAAATCAACGAAACCAAGAGCTGGTTCTTTGAGAAAATAAACAAAATAGATAAGCCTCTAGCCCAACTTATTAAGAGAAAAAGAGAGTCAACACAAATCAACATAATCAGAAATGAGAATGGAAAAATCACGACAGACTCCACAGAAATACAAAGAATTATTAAAGACTACTATGAAAACCTATATGCCAACAAGCTGGAAAACCTAGAAGAAATGGACAACTTCCTAGAAAAATACAACCTCCCAAGACTGACCAAGGAAGAAACACAAAAGTTAAACAAACCAATTACAAGCAAAGAAATTGAAACAGTAATCAAAAAACTACCCAAGAACAAAACCCCGGGGCCGGACGGATTTACCTCGGAATTTTATCAGACACACAGAGAAGACATAATACCCATTCTCCTTAAAGTGTTCCACAAAATAGAAGAAGAGGGAATACTCCCAAACTCATTCTATGAAGCCAACATCACCCTAATACCAAAACCAGGCAAAGACCCCACCAAAAAAGAAAATTACAGACCAATATCCCTGATGAACGTAGATGCAAAAATACTCAATAAAATATTAGCAAACAGAATTCAACAGTATATCAAAAGGATCATACACCATGACCAAGTGGGGTTCATCCCAGGGATGCAAGGATGGTACAACATTCGAAAATCCATCAACATCATCCACCACATCAACAAAAAGAAAGACAAAAACCACATGATCATCTCCATAGATGCTGAAAAAGCATTTGACAAAATTCAACATCCATTCATGATAAAAACTCTCAGCAAAATGGGAATAGAGGGCAAGTACCTCAACATAATAAAGGCCATATATGATAAACCCACAGCCAGCATTATACTGAACAGCGAGAAGCTGAAAGCATTTCCACTGAGATCGGGAACCAGACAGGGATGCCCACTCTCCCCACTGTTATTTAACATAGTACTGGAGGTCCTAGCCACGGCAATCAGACAAAACAAAGAAATACAAGGAATCCAGATTGGTAAAGAAGAAGTTAAACTGTCACTATTTGCAGATGATATGATACTGTACATAAAAAACCCTAAAGACTCCACTCCAAAACTACTAGAACTGATATCGGAATACAGCAAAGTTGCAGGATACAAAATCAACACACAGAAATCTGTAGCTTTCCTATACACTAACAACGAATCAATAGAAAGAGAAATCAGGAAAACAATTCCATTCACCATTGCATCAAAAAGAATAAAATACCTAGGAATAAACCTAACCAAGGAAGTGAAAGACTTATACTCTGAAAACTACAAGTCACTCTTAAGAGAAATTAAAGGGGACACTAATAAATGGAAACTCATCCCATGCTCATGGCTAGGAAGAATTAATATCGTCAAAATGGCCATCCTGCCGAAAGCAATATACAAATTTGATGCAATCCCTCTCAAATTACCAGCAACATTCTTCAATGAATTGGAACAAATAATTCAAAAATTCATATGGAAACACCAAAGACCCCGAATAGCCAAAGCAATCCTGAAAAAGAAGAATAAAGTAGGGGGGATCTCACTCCCCAACTTCAAGCTCTACTACAAAGCCATAGTAATCAAGACAATTTGGTACTGGCACAAGAACAGAGCCACAGACCAGTGGAACAGATTAGAGACCCCAGAAATTAACCCAAACATATATGGTCAATTAATATTTGATAAAGGAGCCATGGACATACAATGGCAAAATGACAGTCTCTTCAACAGATGGTGCTGGCAAAACTGGACAGCTACATGTAGGAGAATGAAACTGGACCATTGTCTAACCCCATATACAAAGGTAAACTCAAAATGGATCAAAGACCTGAATGTAAGTCACGAAACCATTAAACTCTTGGAAAAAAACATAGGCAAAAACCTCTTAGACATAAACATGAGTGATCTCTTCTTGAACATATCTCCCCGGGCAAGGAAAACAACAGCAAAAATGAGCAAGTGGGACTACATTAAGCTGAAAAGCTTCTGTACAGCGAAAGACACCATCAATAGAACAAAAAGGAACCCTACAGTATGGGAGAATATATTTGAAAATGACAGATCTGATAAAGGCTTGACGTCCAGAATATATAAAGAGCTCACACGCCTCAACAAACAAAAAACAAATAACCCAATTAAAAAATGGGCAGAGGAACTGAACAGACAGTTCTCCAAAAAAGAAATACAGATGGCCAAGAGACACATGAAAAGATGCTCCACATCGCTAATTATCAGAGAAATGCAAATTAAAACTACAATGAGGTATCACCTCACACCAGTAAGGATAGCTGCCATCCAAAAGACAAACAACAACAAATGTTGGCGAGGCTGTGGAGAAAGGGGAACCCTCCTACACTGCTGGTGGGAATGTAAATTAGTTCAACCATTGTGGAAAGCAGTATGGAGGTGCATCAAAATGCTCAAAACAGACCTACCATTTGACCCAGGAATTCCACTCCTAGGAATTTACCCTAAGAACGCAGCAATCAAGTTTGAGAAAGACAGATGCACTCCTATGTTTATCGCAGCACTATTTACAATAGCCAAGAACTGGAAGCAACCTAAATGTCCATCTGTAGATGAATGGATAAAGAAGATGTGGTACATATACACAATGGAATACTACTCAGCCATAAGAAGTGGAAAAATCCAACCATTTGCAGCAACATGGATGGAGCTGGAGAGTATTATGCTCAGTGAAATAAGCCAAGCGGAGAAAGAGAAATACCAAATGATTTCACTCATCTGAGGAGTATAGGAACAAAGGAAAAACTGAAGGAACAAAACAGCAGCAGAATTACAGAACCCAAAAATGGACTAACAGGTACCAAAGGGAAAGGAACTGGGGAGGATGGGTGGGCAGGGAGGGATAAGGGGGGGGAAGAAGAAGGGGGGTATTAAGATTAGCATGCATGGGGGGGAGGGAGAAAGGGGAGGGTGGGCTGCACAACATAGAGAGGACAAGTAGTGACTCTACAACATTTTGCTAAGCTGATGGACAGTAACCGTAATGTGGTTGTTAGGGGGGACCTGATATAGGGGAGAGCATAGTAAACATAGTATTCTTCAGGTAAGTGTAGATTAAAAATTTAAATAAAAAAAAAAGAAAGAAAGAAAGAAAAGGGGGATTACTCCTTAACAGGATAAAACTATTGGTAAATCAAAGATCAACGCATGCTTTAAATATCCTTAATGTTGATCACTTAAAGGGTGTCAGATGATCAGCTATGGAGGTACTCTTTTCTGATAATATTCCTTTCTCTTAATTAAAAAAAAAAAAAAAAAAGCAGTTACTGTGTGCTGACCTCCAATGAGTTCTGCACAGTGGTATAGAGGGCATGTCAAAGTGTGGGCAAAGGGTCTGTTTGTTTCTACGCAGAAGATCAAGGCCTAGCTTGGATACCCAGAAAATGAACTAAGATACGATATGAGGAGGAGCTTCCGGCATCAGCACTCTCTGGAGGACTCGTGCCGGGGGATGATCATCAAAAAGCCTCCACAGGGATCCGGACGATGCTGCGGTTGTGGCTGCATCCAGCCCACCATCTCCTGGACTTGCCATGAGAAGGAGGAGGGAGATGTCTAGGCTGGCATGTGCATACAGTGAGACAACGAATTTGACTGGATCTGTACTGTTGGAACTCAACCAGGAGTTGGGAGGGGTGCAAGTTGTAGCACCCCAAAATCTCATGACTATAGACTATCTATGGTTAAAAGAACATATGGGATGTGAACAGATCCCAGAAATGGGCTGCTTTAATTTGTCTGATGGTTCAAGTACAGTTGGAAAATATCCATCATATCATAGATAAATTTTCACAAATGCCTAGGGTGCCTAAATGGTTTTCTTGGCTTCACTGGAGATGGCTGGTGATTATAGATTTGCTTTGTTTATGTCACCGTATTCCTATTATGTCAATATGTGTGTGCAAATTAGTTAGTAGTTTAAAACCTATACATACTTAAGGTACTATACAAGAAGATATGTCAAAGAAATAATCAATCCTCCCAAGTTTCCTTCATATGCTACATCTATAGCTTTTCTTCTTCCTTCCTAATTACAAACTTTAAATAGAATTCGTGCCTCATATCGAATTTACCGAGTATCATAATTCCTCCAGGTGGTAAAGATACCTCGAGACAAGTGCTGGGCATAGAAGCCACAGGGCATAAATCTGCAAAGAAGTAAAAAGCTAACCTTTGCAAACAATATGGCTTCTCTCTCACTTACCAACTTTACATTTCCCTGTATGGCCCCGGAAGATGACTGGTTAGCCAGAGACGGGTAAGATTCCTCAAGGGAGGAACAACCTAAGACAGGCACAGTCGCAGGGGGGCCATCAGGTGAGAATTTGGGGATCAACAGAGGTGAGGCTCAGAACCTCACCCCCCCTGCTTTGAGAGAAATCTTCTGCATCCGTGGATGTCTTGCTGCCCTTGTCTAGCCTGGATTAATACTTAGTCCATAGGCACACACCTGATCATCTGATCATCTACATTTGCCTTCTTACAGCACTAAACTATGTTTTCTACCTTTATCTTGCATCTACCTACCACTTCAGCATTTTATTAAAAATAAAAATAATAATAATAATAGGAGAAATGTGGGATCAACATATAAATCAAGTACAAAAATCAAATGAATATTCATATTTGACCTGATGGTTTATAGGTCATATTGCATGATCAAAACCGAAAGTTTCTGTGATGACTGCCCTTGTACTGTTCACCATGTAAGAATTTATTCACTCTGTAAGAATTCGTTCACCATGTAAGAACTTGTTCGTTATGCTTCAGAAGATTGGAGACTGACGAGAATTAGGCTTGAGATGGATTAATGATTGTACATTGAGCATTGACCCCCCTATACTGAATTTTATTGTTGTTAACAACCATTTGATCAATAAATATGAGAGATGCCCTCTCAAAAAAAAAAAAAAAAAAAAAAAAAAAAAAAAAAAAAACTACTACGTGAGGGCATGTATAAAAAAAAAAAAAAAAAAAAAATTGGAAGTAAGTTAATGGAGCCTTGAACCTTAGAAACTGGAGCAAAACCAGCAAAATAAACATAATGACAGTAGACAGAAGATATTGATGAAGACAATAATTGAAATTAATGAATTAGAAAAAAGTACTAAAATTGCCAAATATAATAAAAAGTCTGTACTTTAAAAACACCATTAAAATAGACAAAACTTAGGCAAGAATGGCCAAGAAACATGGAGAAGAAATAAACGTTTTCAATAATGGCAATGACATTAATTATTTAATTAACAAGAAGGGTAAAATTCAAACATGGAAGAGACAAAAAATGTATTAGGAAATAGCTTATGTGTTTTTTTATGCTTAGAAATATAAAATTCTCCACAAAATAAAATTATTCAAAATGACTCAAAAAAAAAAAAAAAAAAAAAAAAAAAAAAAAAATCACAAGAGAACAAATATTGTAATAGCACTTGTGCATATTTCTGAAAACATCCAAAACCAAACTATTAGTTTTCATAGATGTATACAGGAGTCTACTTTGGATTAGAAAGACATGTAGCTAATTAATGATATCAGCTGCCTCTAAGGAAGGAAAGAAGAGGGGAATGTGATCAGGAAGATTGAAAAAGGAAATTTAAACCACAACTTCAATGTTCTATTTATTTTATTACTTTATCCAGGTTTAATATGAAGCATCCTGACATGAGCAAGCTAAATGCAAATAATTTATGAGACAATGGGAGAAATTTCCACAAAATACTTGATAATGTTTTAAAATTTTTATTATGAATATTTTAGGAGGTATATCATGTTTATTTTATTTTAAAAAGTCCTTCTCTTTTAAAGACACATATTGAAGTGTTTTATGAATGAAATGATATCTCAAGGATATTGTGGGGTTCATTGTACTCTCCTATCTTCTTTTGTAGTTTTAAAACTTCCACAGTAAAAAAGTTTAAAGCATGAAAATATTTGAAGCAAAGACAGCAAAATAAAAGTCTGAAGATGTGTAATTCCAAGTGCGGGGTATACTGGCATTTACTATGCTATTCTTGGCATTTTTTCGGTTTTTCTATCTTAAGAAAGAAAGAATAAAAGGTAGGTTCAAAACATAGCATGTACAGGTGATCCCTGAACTAATTCTTAAAAGATGAGTAGAGATTTGCCAAATTAGCCAAGTATATACAGGCACAGAACAGTTTTCAGAGGTACAAAGATAAGAAATTTTGTGGAAACCTCAAGCAGCTACAAATTGTTCTGATGTTGCTGGAGCATAAAGTGTGAGGCACTGAATAGTTTCATGGCTGAGCAAATATTAAAGGTCAGCATCAATGGAGGACCTAAGATGCTATATGAAGAAATTTGGGAAAGAAAAATTTTGGAAGATATTAAGCAGAGGTTGGCATAATTTGATTTGAATTTTAATAGCTTATTCTGACCACTATGTGGAGGACAATTTAAGAAAAACAACTCTCGAGTCAGAGAAGCAAGTAAATGATGATATAAGCCAGGAATACAGCATAGATGCCTCATTTACCTACATCCTGTCTTAATTTAGTGGATTCAGTATTCTAGCTGGGTTAGGCAATTGTATTAGTTTGCCATAGCTGCCAAAAAATGCCACAGTCTGGGTGGTTTAAACAAAAGAAATTTATTTTCTCATAGTTCTGGATGCTAGAAGGCCAAGATCAAGGTGTCTGCAGGTTTGTTTTCACCCAATACCTCACTCCATGGCTTGCAGATGGCTGTCTTTCTTTGCTGGGTCCTCACATGGTTCTCTCTCTGTGCACACACATCCCTGACACTCTGTGTATCTAAAGTTCCTGTTTGTTCCTTTTTATGACCAAAATACACACACATATACACACCCCACATTTTGTTTATCCATTTGTCTGATGATGGACCTTTGAGTTGTTCTCTCCTTTCACTATCGCATATAGTGTTACTGTGAACATTAGTGAGCTGGTATTTGGGTCCCTGTTTTCAGTTCTTTGGGGCATATACCTAGGAGTTAGTTTTTGTGTATGGCATAAGATAGTGGCTTTTGCATGTGGCTATCCAATTTTCCCAGTACCATTTGTAAAAGAAACTGTCATTCCTCCATTGTCTGTTACTGACTTTGTTGTAATCTAATTGTCTGTATATGTGTAAGTTCATTTCTGGACCTCTCTATATTCATTTCAGATGTATGGCATAGTGGTTCAACAGTTAAATACATTAGTAAATGTTCACTCCAATAAGTATAGTTACCATCTGTCAACATACAAATAAATTGCAGTATTATTGTCTGTATTCCCTATGCAGTAGTTTCATCCCTGTGACTAATTTATTTTATAGTTTGAAGTTTGTACCTCTGTATCCCCTTCACCTATTTCACCCATTTTCCTCCCCCATTATGGCACTGGCACAAAAATAGGCACATAGATCAGTGGAACAGAAGAGTGTGCAGAAATAAGCCTACACTTATATAGTCAATTAATATATAACAAAGATGTCAACTAAAATATTATTTTACCAAATTCCTTGTCACAGTATCTGGTACGTAATAAGTGCTCAATAGTTATTTGCTGAATGAATGTCATTAAGTATAAGGGAGAAATTATATTTTCCTTAGAAACTAAATGTGTTGGGTAAATTGTGCATAAATGAGAAATTGACTTGATGATAGAGAATAATCAAAATTGAAGAGTCTTTCACCTCAGTGTAGTTCCCTCTTTGCTGTTCACGTGTTATTTATATCAGAAAGCAGTATCGTATATAATAAATAAACAGTCCCTTTGAAGGGAGTTATATCCAAGGAAAACACTGTATTTGGATTTGTTCAGGCTACTTTTAGCAAAGATTAACAAAATTTTATTTTAAGCTTGAATTCCACCAACAGTGAGTGGTAATCCCATTTCTAAAGATTATTACTCTCATGAATTTGACTTTACTTGAATTTGTTACTGAATATAAAAGGCACATATGTTTATTTAAGAACATTTAGAAAATATAAAATAAGTACATAGGAGATAATTACATTATCTCCATAATTCCAGCAACAGAGAAAAGAAATATGGAAAAGTTGATGTATGATAAAACAATACCAATATTGTTGATATTTGGAAGTAAAAGTTTATTTTGAAAGTGAATTTAGTTCCTCCCTCACTTTTATAAGAATTATCTTTTGGACATTCAGTTTACATTTTGTAGGTGCTGGTTTGATTTTTAGAGTTTATTAAACTATTCCTCATTATCTATGCTTTTTTGTAGTGAGTGACTTGATTTGGTTTATAGGTTAATTGAGTCTATCTCACTGTGTCTTTAACAGGTCAAGAAAGCACAAGCACTGGTACCCCAGGGAAAGCCAGGAAAGCCAGGAAAACTGTAAGTGATAAGTGGGAATGTCAGCTATGGAGAGAGAAAAAGTTTGCCTTCATACAACACCTACATTACAGCTTTGTTTATCCTGAAAATATTCCACGGAAATTTATTTTTGAACACAGAAACTTTCTTAATCAGCAGTATAATTCTCAGCCTGCAAAATATATACCACCAGAAGGAAGGCTCCCAACACTTGAATTTAAGAGCGCCTGAAGCCTTGGACATTTTGAAGTAACCATCCTAGGTAACTTAACTGTTCTTATCTTTGAGTATTATTAATTTAATATTTTTAATACAGATGATGCTATTTTGCTTTAAGAGTTTAAGTGCCCCCCCCCAAAAAAAAAATTATAGCGAAGGAGAGCTCCTGTTTGGCTCAAACTAATTCTGGAATACATTAAGCTCTAATTGTCAAGTCTTTGGAAAGTATCTGGGGAGAATGGAAACCAAGGGAACTTTCCCTACCACTACCTGACTTCTTCTAAAACTGATTCTGTTCGCCTTTAGAAACCATCACTTTCTTGCCCATATTCTCTGCCTCTTTCTCAGTCATTTGAACTATTGAAGGGTAATGTGGCTAAAGAAAAAGGGGTACTCATCAAGAGAAGCTTCTATGAACAGAGGTGTGTTTAGCCCCTGAATTGAGAATTTGAACAAAATTCTTAAGTTACTCAGGAAGAATAGAAGGAAACTATTGCAAAAGCTTCCCTATCTGTTAAGAGAAAATAAACTGATTTTCTCAGGGGCTCAAAACTAAGAAGTAGTTATAGAACTTAGAGAAATTTAAAGGAGTCAATGCATTCTTAAACCTATATTTAATTTTTAAGTTTGCTTCTAAAGGAAGAAAAATACAGGCAAAAAATTAATTCTAAAATAAAATCTTAGCCAAAATGAGTGATTTTCAGAGTGAAGGAATATTTTTTATTTGTATTTGTATTTTAAAGTAAGGTCTTGTTACCTTAAAATGAAAGAATGAGAAAAAGTCATTAGCAAATTAATGCCAGAAAGAATACTTATTTCATAGATTTTTACATCTAAGGTACTAGAATAAATTACTTGACCTTTATGTAGTTTCCTTTTTTCTCTTTACTCTCTCCCACTTCCTCTTCCCCACCTCTTTACACATAAATTTGTACATACATGTGTATAATCTATGAAAAGTATGAATTCTGCTGACTCTGTTAGACAGTCTCAGACCTAAGTTTCAAATGCTTCCTTTTACTAGACTGCATAACTTACTCTTTTTGGGTAGTTTATCAATCTTAGTTTTATATCTAGGAAACAAAAATTATAGTAAAGATTTCCCATACTTCCCAGTAACCATGGAAATCATGAGTTCATCTGGAAAAAGAATTGGATATTTTTCTTTTTAACATGTTACTAATCCATTAAACATCTCAGCTATCTTACAAGTAATTGTAAACCTTTGTAGCTTTGGCTGTGCATCACCCAAAAGCAAGAATCAAATGTGAAGAAGACAAACTTGTGATTCTGGCCAACGAGCTGTAATCCATGTTAGAACTTTGCTCTTTTATATCCTACCAGTTTGCAAGGACTTAAGAGGGTTTACAGGAATAAAAGACAATAAATAATAAGCCATATATGGATAAAAAAAAACAGAACATTTCTAAGGGAACAGAAAAAGTAAGTGTTACTAGGTACTTGGAAATAACCAAATTACTACCACCTGTCAGTAATTTTCTTGTGAACTTCTGGCAGAAAGGAAGAAAGGGGATTTTTCCTGAGGAAGTATTTAATTTTAAGGTTAAAAAAAGCTTGGATATCTTCTAGTCCTACTCCCTGGCCAAGTAGAAGCCAGGCCATGATTAGAAATCATGTCTCCTGAGTCTCTAAACATATTCTTCTCTTGCAGAGAAACAAACACTCACATATAGGAGCCCTGTTGTTTTTTTCCTCTAACAAAACTCAAGTCTGAACTTACTATATGAGGTTATTGTATAAATAGAATAGAATAATAAATGTGCTAATGATTTTCAATTACAGTTTTCTTTTTCAAGATATGGAAATGCTCCTCAGATTGATTATTGCATCAAACTTATTGTATATTTTTTCAGTATAATCAATCATTAATCAATTCACAGTATAGCATTTCTGTAAAGGAGTATCTGTAAGTATTTTCACCTTAATTATTGTTATATAATCCAAGTATTTAGCTCTCTAATACAAAGATAAAATCTGGAGAATTAAGAGGAATGGTATTAGACCCAGTGATTCTTATAGAACCTTGCTGGGAGGAAGTAGCCTCTCAAAATCATCTGAGGGAGACCTACCCACATTCCTTGGAATTCGGACCCACCCTAGAGAAGCAGCCCATTCAGTCTCCCTGCCCTTCCTAAGGGGGCTTGTTGCCACAGAGAGCAACTAGCAAGAATACATCCTGTCTGTCAGATATGCAGGAATAGAGTAAAGGTTGAGAACTACTGCTCTATTAATAATACTTGAAGTATTGATATTCTGTGATTTTGGCTAAAATAAGAGCTGAATGTCAGATGTGAAACTGGTGAATTTATCATATCTTTTGTGAAAGTTTGAACCCAAGTTGTATTACAAGACCAGACTAATGTCCTATATATTTTAAGCATGGCATGAGCAATGAACTCAGAAGAGAGGATTATATCTCTAATGTACTATTTGTTAAGAGACAGAATCCTACAACTGAAAGGTGACTTTAAGTGTGTCCTGTACAAGGGGACGAACTTGTTCTGTAAAAGGCCATGTAGTAAATGTGTGAGGCCTTGTAGGCCATACAGTTTCTGTCCCAGCTCCTCAGCCCTGCTGCTTTAAAGTGCCATAGACAATATATAAATGAATATGTATGGCTGTGTTTACATAAAACTTTATAGACACTGAAATTAAAATTGCGTATAATTTTCACATATCACAAAATAATCTTCTGATTTTTTCACCCATTTAAAAATCTAAAAATATTCTTAGTTTATAGGTTGTACAAGACCAGGTACAGCCTAGATTTGGCCCCCAGGTCATAGTTTGCTGACCCCTGTTCTAGACCCCAATTTTAAGATAAAGCTAGCTAAACCAATCCAGGCAGATAAATATTATATAATTTTTAAAGTTCTTCAAACACAAAGATTGTCAAACCTATATTGATATTATCTTCTAGTGTTTTATTATCCCTCTGCAGTATCTTATTAATCTCTGGAGAACTCAGTAATTTTGAAGTATCTTATTCTGGGAACCGGAAAGGTTATTCAGACCACAACCCTGTTACTTGGTCATTTGCTTTGACTGGCCTAAGGTGAATCATTATTGAGAACATTGAATGGAATTATTAACCTTCCTTCCCACAGTTCTAATGGCTCCCATTAATCAGCTGGGTACCACATCAGAAACGTATTCCAAAAGTACCAAATCTTGCATGTAAAATGCTTGCTATGCCATCTCATTTGCCTCAAATAAATAGATATTAGTAGGTGCTAAAACCTCTACCCATTGCCTATTATGTAATAATACACGCTTCAAAGAAAAGATACTGGGATGAAGTAATGAACTAAATTTTCAGTGCATTTAGCCCAGGTACAAAATTTAAAATCTATTGGTCAGTATCTCCAAATTTTAACAGTTATTGCTCAGCTTAAACAGAAGAACACACTTCTCAAAAGCTAGTTTGGACTTATAGATGATATTAGTACATCATTGGTTCCACTAGCACTAACTTAGTTACCCATGAAGTGCTATGAGTCAATCAAAGTTTAAGAGCCATCTCTTCAATTTGATTTTGACTTAGACAATGAAGAACATAGTTCAGCCAACCTTTTGTAAACTTCCAAAGGCCATCCAGTTGTCTCTTGGAAGTCAGGAGATAACAAGTCCAAGTAACAATGGGTATAATTTAAGGAGAGCTGTTGAAATAATCTTTTCTAGATGTTTTTGTCAAAATATTTCATATGGAAGAATTTAATATGTTGTAGTTATATTGAAATAATAAGGCTTTACTTACCTTGTTTTTTTTTCTCTGATTAAAGCAACCAAGCAAACCAATATAATTTCTGCCCTCCTTGGTACTAGCCTGTGGCCTCAGGATGAATCATTTGTACCCTTTCGGTTTTCCTCCTTCCTTGTTATAGCCTACTTGAACCATTAGCTGACTATCACTGGGTTTCCTCACTGTTGGTTCCCTCACTGGCCACATCCCCAGGATATCCTATCCCACTGAGATGCTTCCTACTCTTGTATCTTATATAGAGCAGCACAGTGGATTATATGGGTTCCAGAGCTAGATTACTGTTGCCATACCTTAATTCTGTCCCTTATTCCATTGCAAAATGAAAGTGATTTAATCACTAAACCTTAAGTACCTGCTACCAGATTTTATCAGCATAAGACACACTATTTTTCAATTATTTTAACATTTTTGAAAATAGGTATGCATCTTAAAATTTGATGTCATGCCTGTGTTTAGTTGGTAGATTTTTCTTCCTTTAATGTTGTTCAAAATAAGAATCATTTTAAAATCAATTGCATCTTAAGTTCGGTAAAATATGGTACATGCCAAGCACTGTACTAGGTGCTGGGATTACAAATCGTCCTCCCCCCAACACACACACACACAAACACACACACTTTTCATTGGAAAGCAACTTGGTGATAACAAAGAATTGAGGAAGAAGATATATTTACAAAAGAGGGATGAGAGCTTATTTGATTCTGTATTTCCTGTACTTTTGAATATGGTCCAGAAATGCCATCACACTTACCTAGATAATATGTTGTAAATTACTTAAGTAACACATAAACAGTAAGTCACCTTTGAAGTGCATTATATGTGCATATTGTAGGGAAGATGTTTGTGTTCATCTCTTTTGGTAATGGGAATGATAGATGAATTCATATTTGAACACTTAATACACAGATGTCTTAAAGCCCAGTATTTGAAAATCATAGGTAAAAAATACACAAATGTACATTCATTTGCTCAATTTCACAAATATTTACTGAGCACCTTAAGTGTACCCAGCACTGAGGTTTCATGAATAAACACAACAGCCCTAAGAGCTTATAGTAGAGTGAAATGGTGGTAAGTGCTAGAAGAAAGAGGTTGGAAAGTGCTGCAGTAGAAGGGGTTAAATTTTAAATCGTGTTGTCAGGGCAGGTCTCCCTGAGAAAGTAATGTTTCACTGGAAGCTTGATGGAGGTGAAAAAGCAAGCCATGTGGTTACCTGGAGAAAGAACATTCTAGGCACAGAGACAGTACAGAACCCTGTGGGTCTGTTCACTTACACATATGCATTCTGAACTCTATTTTTAACCAAAGAACTCATGACAGATCTTACTAATAATGTTGAAGCTGAACTCACAGTATTTTATAATTTAGAAAGAAATTCAAAATAGTATCAGTGCTGCACTGATAATAAAACTACCTTCCAGAAATACCAGGATTTCCAACTTCTGATATTTTCTCAGTTTTAAGGCATACTTTCTTTTTTCACATTTTCTAGTTGAAATGCTTCTTCCAGTCAATGCAGTGTGTCATTTATTGCAGTGTGTCCTTTTTGTTTAACAGACTCATTAAATTTATGGTATCTCAGAATTAAATTTGGTCTTAGTCAAGGAAGTAAGATATGAGTATATGCACATTCACATGAGTTTTGCAACATTGCTAAGAATTATAAGGTAGTCATAATACTGAATTGGAATCCTCAGTAAAGTCTAGATATCATGACTATTTTAATTTATGAATACCAAATGTTAGTAATCCTTAAAAAGCTTTAAATAAACCTTAGTTGTATGTTAAATTAAAGATATGGAATTTAGTGTCATTTGCCCATAAAAAGCAAAGAATTGACTTGATTTCTGGGTCAATTTACAGCTTAATAAGAAGGGCTTTGTTTATCTGTCATTGACCCATACTCAGTACTTAGGAATTGCTGTAGGGATGAATAGAAGAGAGATTAAAGTAATGGAATCTATAGGACTCACTGGCTAAACATATATCAGGGAGGAATGTAAGTGAGGAGTTAAGAATAACTCCCAGAGTTCTAGTTTGGGTGATTGGGTGGAATTCTTAGAGTTTTCAAGCTGAGGTCTGTGTATTTCCCCTTGATCCAGCCAAGATGGTTTCACTCTGGTCTATACATTTGGCAACTCCCTGCCTTGCCTGAAATATCCTCCTCTCTATTTAAATGCTACTCATCCTTTAGTACCCAGCTCAAACCCTTGCCTCTAGGAAGTCTTTTTTTTATCCACTCTAAGCTGACGTTGACACACATAAATAGATAACAGTCATAGGCCAGGATGCACTTTGGTTGTTCCCTCATAGCTCTTTTTCTACTGCAACCTTTTATAGCCCTAATGGTGAGTCATTGAAGTTTGTCTTGTATATCTGAAGACAGATGGGATCTTGTTACTACCATCCCTGGCCTTGCTTGAGTCATACATCCTTAAATCCAAATGGCAATAAGGGAACAAATAGTCATCTCCGAATTCTCCTATTGTGTAATGGTGCCTATCATGAATGACCAAGAAAACACTCTACATGTCTTCATTTATATGACCAAGCTGTCCTCTGGATACTGAAATTTAAACCTTCCATCAGTAAGTAAGAAACATTTTGGATTGTTTTCTCCAGCAGTGGTGATAGATTGCACTGAAGTATCTTCTTTTCAACCAATAGCATGTATTCATAAATGTTTGCACAGCAAACAGTTTAGTCCCTAGTTTTGAAACAATTTTTTTACAGGTGTGAAGCTATTTGGCACATGTTAGGATCAAACTAGCAAGCCTAGCTTCATTAGCACCATGTACTAACCCATAGAAATTTTAATAAAGTGTGATTTTTCTATAACAGGTCTGAACCATAAGATAGCAATTAATGTTGTATTCCTACCCATGTATTGTCCAGAAGATCTCCAAACGTCACATATAGACACGTTATTAACCTGCATGAATTACAGCTGTGTGTATCCACAGGCAGAAACTGGCCGTGGCAGATTGCCACATTCAAGAGCTCTTGCAGGTAAGACATTCTTGGTATTATTTTCACTCAGACAATATAATTAATATTGTAAGCAGTCCTAACCTTAAACAGTTCTAGCTTTAATATTTAATATAGTTTCAAGGGTTATTTAGTAAATGTACCCTGAGACTTGTAAATGAGGAGATATATATATATATATATATATACACACACATTTTTTGGTATCATTAATATACAATTACATGAGCAACATTGTGGTTACTAGACTACCCCCATCACCAAGTTCCCACCACATACCCCATTACAGTCACCGTCCATCAGCACAGTAAGATGCTATAGAATCACTACTTGTCTTCTCTGTGCTATACTGCCTTCTGTGTGACCACCCCCCCCCCCGCGACATTATGTGTGCTAATCGTAATGCCCCTTATTCCCCTTCTCCCTCCCTTCCCACCCACCCTGCACAGTCCCTTTCCCTTTGGCAACTACTAGTCCATTCTTGGGTTCTGAGTCTGCTGCTGTTTTGTTCCTTCAGTTTTTGCTTTGTTCTTAAACTCCACAGATGAGTGAAATCATTTGGTACTTGTCTTTCTCCGCCTGGCTTATTTCACTGAGCATAATACCCTCTAGCTTCGTCCATGTTGTTGCAAATGGTAGGATTAGTTTTCTTCTTATGGCTGAATAATACTCCATTGTGCATATGTACCACATCTTATTTATCCATTCATCTACTAATGAACACTTAGGTTGCTTCCATTTCTCAGCTATTGTAAATAGTGCTGCGGTAAACATAGGAGTGCATATGTCTTTTTGAAACTGGGCTCCTGCATTCTTAGGGTAAATTCCTAGGGGTAGGATTCTTGGGTCAAATGGTATTTCTATTTTTAGTTTTTTGAGATACTGCTTTCCACAATGGTTGAACTAGTTTACGTTCCCACCAGCAGTGTAGAAAGGTTCCCCTGTCTCTGCATCCTCGCCAGCATTTGTTGTTCCTATTCTTTTCTATGTTGGCCATCCTAACTGGCATGAGGTGATATCTGATTATGAAATGAGGATATAGTTTTAAATAAAATTGAATAGATTGATGGTTTCTATTCTAGGCAAGCATTAGGAATGTTCTCTAATAATACATTTCTAAATATAAGTATTCATTAGACCTAAGTGTTATGTACATGAAGCAGTGCAAATTTTACTCTTGTCTCCTTTTAACTCAGGCAAGACAATTTGTTCTTTCACCTTATAATTGACTGATATTTTAATACCTCCACAGTACAATACAGTATAATTGTTTTCTCTTTAAATGTTTAGTTATTCAAGTGCTATGCAATAAACTCCTTGAGGACTGCTCGAAGTGTATGCAATCCCAATAGTGAAACCCTTTGACCAACTAATTATTTAGGCTGCTACATAATATTCTGAGCTTTAAATTATTTCTATATACCTGTAAAATTATGTGTCCAAGTTATAATTATCATATTCACTTTCTGTTGTCATTTCTATTTCTTAAGCATGTGGTAAAGTTTCTAACAGCTTTCATGAGCTTATAAGGATATTAGATTTTAAAGAGCTTTTTAAGAAAAGTATTATCTTGGGACTTTGCAGTGGATCTTTCTAAGCTGATGAAACTCTTGAGTGTGTGTTGTTTTTCAACAAGTCTTAGGAGCTGTGTCTGATGAAGTAACTTTTGGCAGTAATAGTTACTGCAAACTGAACTTGAGTATCTAATTTTATAAGAGAAGTTTTTATTTTTTCCACAGTCTATTTTAGAGATGATATATTGGTTGACTTGCAGTTTTACTTCTTACATTGTAGCTCCTTAGACTTCCAGAAATCCCAGATTTCTTAATTAGTGCCCTAGTATGTAGTTTAAATACTTGTTTACTCATGTTCTTGCTTCACACAATATCCACTTCTGCCAAATTTCTTCCACTGTATTGTATATATTATTACTGATAGAAAATATCAAGGAAAAATTCTAGCTATCTACCAGTTGCTAGTTCCAGTGTTCTTCCAGCAGTCACTAACATGGCCACATGAAGTACTGGGACCATCCTGCCAAAGCAGTTAGTATTTAGGACATGAAGGATAAGAACCACTAGAGGAGAAAAGTGATGTGGTAATCAAAAGCAAGGTGATTCATTTCAAGTGGAATATCATGTTTTTCATAACATATTACTAATAATAATAATGTCCATTTAGCTCTGTGCCATGCACTGTATCTGGGGATTTTTTCATAAGTTACAACTAATCCTAATAAGAGCCTTGCAAGGCAAACATTGTTATCCTCTATTTGTAGATTATTAGACTGGAAATCAGAGATTCTATGGCATAACAGCTAGGATTTTAACCCAAATCTGTCTGATTCAAAACATTTCCATTCCTTCCATAATTCCAAACTGAAATATTAAAATAGGCATGGAATAATGTAATGCAGTGGCTCACAGTGTAACATTGGTGTCATCTTCTAAACATTTTTATGAACTAGCTTCTTTTTTATTACAAAAGCCATACATGTTCATAATTTAAAAATCTAAACAGTACAGAAAGTTATAGGGTCAAAGTGAAAGTTGCCCTCCCTGCCTTCACATGTCCATCCCTTTCCACTAACCCACTCACCCACTCTCTGGAGATAACTGGTATTCTTTGAATCCTTAAAGAAATTACTTTTGCATATGACATTGTATATTCTCTCTCTCTCCCTCTCTCTCTCTCTCTCACACACACACACAAACACTCTGGAAATACACACAAATGGAATTATGTAAACATATGGTTCCATAACCAGCTTTTTATTTTTTACTATATCTTGGATATCTTTCATATTAGTGTATAGAGAACTACTGCATTTGTTTTAATAACTATAAATATTCCACTATGTGGTATACCAAAATTTGCTTTATCACCCCCTGACTAATGTACATTTACACTGTCTTCAAATGTTTTTGGCTACTAACAATATCTGTCTGTGCATCTATGTATATAATCTTTGTGCACTTACACATCTGCAAGATGAATTCTTAGAAGTCACTGACTCAAAAGATGCAGGCATTTAAAATTTTAGTCGATATTGTCAAATTGTCTTCCAAAGAGGTTATATCAGCAACAAGAGTGCCACTTTACTCAGACCCTTTGCAATGCTATATATTATTAGTCTTGTTAATCTTTGGCAGACTGATAGGCAAAAAAGTGTTGCATCATTATTTTCATTTGCTTTTCTTAATTATTTCTGAAGTTGAATATCTTCATATATTTGTTGGCCATTTATATATTTTCTTTCTATGAACTTCTATACTAGTTTTATTTTTTCCATTTTTCTAGAAATATTCTTTTTCTTATTAATTTGTAAGATTTTTGCATATTAAATAAATTAAACCTTTATTGTGTGTTGCAAATACTTTTACCCAGTTTGACATTTATTCAGTGGGAAACTTGTTTTTGTATTTTAAGTAATTTTATTTTTATGTATTCAAATATTTCAATCTTTTATTTTTGTGGCTGCTGGTTTTAATGTCATACTCAGAAAGGCATCACTCAGGCCAAGATTATTATTTTTTAATTCACTATATTTTTTCTGATACTTTTACAGTAGCAACTTTTTGTTTAATTTTTACTGTGGTAAAATATACATAAAATTTACCACTTCAACAATTTTTAATTGTACAATTCTGTGACATGTACATCCTCAGTGTTGTACCACCATCACCACTATCCATTTTCAGAACCTTTTCATTATCCCAAACAGAAACTTTGTACCCATTCATTAGTAACTCCCCATTCCCACCTCTCCCCAGCCCCTGATAACCTCTGTTTTACTTTCTGAATCTATGATTTGCCTATGCTATGTGCCTCATTTAAGTGGAATCATACAGTATTTGTCCTTTTGTGTCTGGCTTGTTTCACTTAGGATAATATGCTCAGGGTTCATCTATGTTGTAATATATAACAGAATTTCATTCTTTTTTATAACAGTAATATCACAGTGTATGTCAGTAACATATTTTGTTTATCCATTCATCTATTCATGAGCAGTTGAGTTGTTTCTACTCTTGGCTATTGTGAATAATTCTGCTATGAATATTGGCATACAAGTAATCTATTTTAGTCACTGCTTTCAATTCTTTTAGGAATATACTTAGGAGTGGAACTGCTGAGTCATATGGTAATTCAATATTTAATCCTTTGAGAAACCGCCAAACCATTTCCTACAGCAGCTGCAATATTTTACGTTCCCACCAGCAATGCATGAGGATCCTAATTTCTCCGTATCTTCACCAACACTTGTTTTCTATTTTTTTATAACAGCCATCCTAACGTTGTATGTCATTGCGGTTCTGATTTGCAGTTCCCTAATTATAAACAATGCTGAGCATCTTTTCATGTGCTTATTGGCCATTTGTATATCTTCTTTGGAGAAATGCCCTTTGCCAGTTTTTCAATTGGTGGGTTGTTGGGAGGTTTTTGTTGTTAATGTGGCTTCATTTTTATAACTGGAAATTTTAATCAATTTGGCATTGATTTTGGTATAGAGAATGAGATAGGGATCCAACTTTATTTTTTTCCAAATGGTTTTCCATATTTCCCAAATCCTCTATTGAATAATACTTACTGATATGATGTCCTAATTTGTGTCATCTTTAACTGTGATGTGCAAGGATATATATATCTTCCACCTCTTTGAGATATTGAGATATTCATTGATAAACATTTCAGGAACGTAATATGAAAGGTTTTAACACATGTAAGAAAACACTTTTATTATTCTCCAAGTAATCAGAGTTTCCCTATTATTTTCAGAGATAGCAATACCATAATGTATTACAAGGTAGGTTAGACTATGCTGCCATTCAAAACCAATCCAAAATCTCAGTGATGTAACATAAAAAGAGTTTATTTCTTGCTCAAGTCAAGTGTGAGGCAATCAGCTATTAGCTTTCTTCCCAGAAGTGATTCAGGAATACAGCCTGCTGCTACCTTGTTCCAGCTCCAATAGGAACAAATGGCTTCTAGGATTGTCTATGCAGAGGCAGAAAGAAATGGAAACACTGGCTTTTAATTGTTTGCAATGGAAGTGACACATCATTTCTACTCACACTCTCATTTGCCAGAACTCACTTACATGATCCCAACCTAGCTATAGGGGAGACCAGGATTCTTTGTCTTTCCATGTGACCATGGGGAGGAAATGGAGTGGAGAGCACATAGCATTGCCTTTGTCACACTCACCTTATGTATTTGTGATGTTCCTAAAAATGCACAATTTTTGTAATTCTATCAATTTAAAATGAACTGTAGAGAAACTCATTTAATAGGTAAAATCCACAGTTCTTTTTAAAGAATCTCTTTGTGATATAAGTAACACCCTAATTTCATATTAGGTTCTCTTAAGTAGAAAATGATCATTGCTGATATTTAGTTGAGTGTTGGCTGTGTGTCTGCCACCATTCTAAATGCTTTACATTGTTGGGAGCTGGGGCTATGTCCCTTCCCCCACGTCTGAACGCAGCATGGGAAAGCACAAGCTTGAGAGCAACCGGTGCAGTCCTTGGAAGTTATCTGCTCACAAAAACATATCTTGTCCTTGAAGATGGGCCAAGACTCCTCACTCTGAAAATAGGGAGACCTTGAGGATGTGTGAAAACACCTCCCCTGCCCCCAAAACGGTGAACTCCCCGCTTCTCTTCCGGGTCCTCCGTCCCCGCTGGCGCCAACCAAGACCCAATCACCCTTCTACACCTCCCCGCCAGCGCCACCTAAGGTTCAATTATCTCCTGACCCACCCCTTACTTGCTACTTGTATAAATTGAGCCTGTAAACAATAAACTGTGCCAGCTTGATCAGACGTCCTGTCTTGCTGGTCGTTCTTTGTGTCCCTTGCTTGTTTCATTTCTGCAGGCGTCTCTGGCACACTCCACGTTCATCCCGCAGGCCGGGACAACTGGCGCCCAACGTGGGGCCCTGGGACTCCTGCTGAAACGTCTGCTCGGAAGCCCTGGCCAGGCATTCTTCTGAGTCATCACACGGGTATTCACCTAATGTCGACTCTGCGTTGAGGATCACTGCGGATCACTCGTCCGTAATACACATCCCGGAGAGGTGAGTAGACGCATCACCCAAGCAAGCATCTTAGATACCTCTTGTGAGTTCTCACTGATCCCCTCCCTCTAGTTTGCTGCCGCGATTTATTCCTTGTTTTGTCCTCTGGTTGTTCCTCTCTGAAAACCTTGTTCTTACTTTGGGCTAATGGTCGTTCACCTCTAGGGCCTGCACAAGGGACTCTGACTACAGAGTCCCTGCCCTAGAGGGTCCGAGCAAGCAGATTATACTTGCCGACTGTCCTACATAAGCAAGGGCTCGCCTGAGCTGATGAGAGTGCCTCCAGTAGTTCAGAACATTGGCGTGGTTGCGGCTGCATTAGTATAATTCCAAGTTACATAGAGTTGAAATCCCAGCCGTCCTAATGGGCAAATCACTGAACTCCCACGAGGTATTTCTTAGCAGACTCAGGGAGTCCCTCAGGACACGAGGAATAAGGGTTAAGAAAAAAGATTTGAAACGTTTCTTTGTCTTCCTAGAAGATGTCTGTCCTTGGCTCCCTCAAGGAGGGACCATTAGTGAAAAGAAATGGCAACGCGTGGGCGATTGCCTTCAAGACTATTACAGAGCTTTTGGTCCAGGAAAAGTGCCTGTGTCAGCATTTAGCTATTGGAATCTCATTAATGATATCCTGCGCGTTCATCGCGAATGGCCCGATTTGCAGAAAGTTGTTATTGAGGGAGGAAAAACCTTGAAATCCCGCTCCCAACATTACATGTTTTTAATCCTCACAACATCCTATGCTGCAAGTACTAGATGTGCAGATTAAGGCACAGCAAGGTTGTTTTTTGCTCATTTGCTCAAAATATCACATAAGTAGGCAGAGTCACCTGAACAGAAGACTTACTTATACTTCATGTTGCAGGTGCTATGTAAGTCATTATTTGTAAAAGTCAACATGTGATAACAATTAGAACTTTTATGGTTTGGTTTGCTGCTGTTAGGATCAAATCTGAAGATCTTGAAAGTTTTCTAAGCATCTGGATTAAAATCCATCCTACACAAATAAGAAGAAAATTATATAGTATTAGCAATTGTTATATTCATTGTGCCTTAGTGACCTTGCACAATTTTAAATCATTCATCAGATTTTGTGACATGTCTAGCAGACATGGCTTTACTGTGAAGCTAATGAAGCCTCGGCATGAGGAGCCCTCCCATGCATAGGTCCCTTCCAAGATCCCTTTGGTATTCTTTAGTATTTTGTATTCTTTTTCATAAAAAGGGCCTCCAATTAATATAACCTTCAGGCTTCTCTTAACATAGATGCACTGCTGGCTCTTAGGCACAATTTTGTAAGAGAGATAGCTCTCACATAAAAAGATCAAGAGCACATGCCTTGAAGCTAGATGTCTGGATTAGAATCACTGTGTGGCTTTATGGTACTTAATTAACCTCTAAATGTTTAAGCTTTCTCATATTTAAAATTAGGGTTTTGTTTGTAGCCACTGGTCTGATCCATTAGCTTAGTAGTTAGTGTTTTGAATGAGTTTCCTTAAACACCTGGAGCCAAGAAAAGGAAAAAAAATTACTTTCTAGCTCTTGTGGATTATATCTGTGTTGTAGCACCCCTTCAATGCTTACCCAGGCCGTTTTTGACTCTGCCTTAGCCTTCACTTCCTGCTCTTCAGAGCCTGACGATCAGCCAGAGGTGAACAATTAGTTTTCTCAGACCTTTTATGAGCGTGAGTCCAACACTGGACATGCATGTGGCCTTCTTGATTCCCCAGTGTACCCAGGAGCTCTTTAAAGCCCTGTTCTCCCCCATATCTTTTCCCAAACCCTTCCTCTCAGACTTTTTGTTCTGCCTATTGCTTGTCCCCACATTATACTCTGCCCAAGTTGCCCTGGCTAATGCTTTTGCCTTTATCTGCTTTCAGCAAAAGCCACTGGGAAAGCTACCCCAGTGGTGGGAATGCTCCAAATTAGATGAAACAAAAACAAGCCCTTGCATCTGTCCTAGAGGGAAATGCATGTCAAGTCAAAACACAACCACATCTTTGAGAATAAGGTCTGTGTTCTCCCTCTGGTACTAGCAGCCTTCACCAGGAGTGTGAAATGCCATCTCCATGGCTGCTTTTAATATGGGAAGTTGGCGAGCAATTTAAAACCCCACAGCACACTCTTACCACAATGCAGCAGCTTCTTTCTTCATTAAGTTCTTCCCTGGTCATTTTAAGTTTTTGTCTAGATTTTAGAGTTCTGGAAAAGTTGATTTGAGAGTTTTTCCCAGCTTATATGTTTGCTTTAGTGGAGTAACATTACCCTGAAGTTTCCTACTCTGCCATTTTCAGCGATGTCACTCACTTGATCCATTTTTGATAAAGCTTCTTGATAGTATCCAAAGTTAAGTGTTAGTTAATAAAGACACTTCGTAAATGATTTCACTCATCTGTGGAGTACAGAACAAAGAAAAAACTGAAGGAACAAAACAGCAGCAGACTGACAGAACCCAAGAATGGACCAACAGTTACCAAAGGGAAAGGGACTGGGGAGGATGGGTGGGAAGGGAGGGATAAGGGGGAAAAAAAGGGGGGCATTACTATTAGCAGACATAATGTAGGGGGGTGGGGCATGGGGAAGGCAGTACAGCACAGAGAAGACAAGTAGTGATTCTACAGCATCTTACTACGCTGATGGACAGTGACTGTAATGGGGTATGTGGTGGGGACTTGATAATGGGGGGAATCTAGTAACCACAATGTTGCTCATATAATTGTATACTAATGATACCAAAACAAAAGACAATAGAAAGCAAGTGTTGGTGTGAATTTGGATAAAAGGAAACCCTTGTACACTGTCAGTGGGATTTTGAACTGGTATAGCCACTATAGTCTAGTAAACAGAATGTTCCTCATGTAATTGTAGATTAATGATACCAAAATAAAAATAAAATAAAGCCACTTCAGAGGAAATATACTTTAAGAGAAGCTTTAATTCCATGTATATATTTTGCTCTGTCTTGTAAATTTTGCAAATAATTGACAATTAAATTAAAAAATAGGTAAATGTATCTTCTACTTCTTTGAAGTGTAACAATCAATTGTTTACTTGGCACCATATAAATGACCTTGAAAATGTGTAGATTTACTTTGCTCCACTAATAAAAATTAGAAAATAAAACTAACCAAATACAGGTTTGTAGTACCAGCCCATATCTTGACGTTATTGGTAGCATCTGTTTGATGTGTTCACTGTTACTACAGTAACTGCAGAAGTTACTATAACATAACATTGATGAATGTGTGTGATGAATTGTAGGGAAGAGGGAGAAGATGAGGCCTAGTGTTAATATTATAAGGGAAAAAACCATCAGCTTCTGTGATACGAAGGACAGGTAAATATTTAACTATTTTACAATACTTACCGTCTGCTTTTTACTTTTAGGTGATGTTATAAAAGCAGCAAGTAAACTGGATAGACTGCATGTCATTGCGATCTTGGATATCTAATTTGGGTAACAATAAAGTAAAAGTCTATTTGCATAAAATTTATAGTCCAGATAATACTTCTTAAAAATTGGAAAATGAAGTTATTACAGGTTATAAAGAAGGCACAGCTTTAAAGATATTCTATCATTTTGTTTGTAATTTCAATAACTGTCTCTCAGCAAGAATATTACATAAGCTCTAAAGTTAAATGGTTTTATGTTTACGTTGTATTTGAGCTAACATACTTCATTTTAAATTCATTACTGAAAAGGTCATCAAAACAATTTTTGTGTATCAGGAAAATTTAGTGATAATTTGTGTTTACTGTTCTATTTGTGAAGTATACCTTTATTCTAAAGCCTCAGCATTAGACATCCTGACTACAAGAGTAACTTTTCGTAGACATTTAACATCCTTCCACTTTTATTCACTTATAATGGGAAATGTTGAATTGCTAATTGAAGATTAAATTCTCCTAAATTGGTTAACCTGCTTTGTCACAAATAAGGTAGTTTCTGTTATTTTCAAAAACACCCATGGGTTGTTATGGTCCAATTGTTGTGGTCTTTATTTTGGTCAGCTGTACAATGAGTGTGCTAACTTGAATTGTTTTAAGGCTTTCCACTCCCTATTTTGGCTTCATATCCTTTGAATTTCTAAGTGTTTTGACCAGTGTGTGGTCTCAAAGCCAGAGGTTACAGTATGTCTATATTCTTGGTATGTTCATTTGTAATTCTGGTACATGTAATGTGAGTTTAGTGAAATTTTATCTCATATTAACATTTTAAGTGCTTATTTTGGAAGTATAAAACAGAAACTAAGGGAATTGGTTTTATTCTGGTTGTCTGTTATACTTTATTTTAACTATAAATGGCTATTCCATATTTGCAAGGCCCTGTGGTTGACATCTGTGGTCAATTAGATAAGCCAAAAAGACCATCACGAGTTAAAAGTTATTCTGTATCAAGATGAATCTGATTGTAGTTAAGCCATTAACTTGTGGGGTTTCCTTCTAGCCCCATGGTCTGTGACTTCATCTGCTATACATTTTAAATGTATTGGGCAGCTTACATACCTAAAGAGAGATGCTGAAGTTGTTTGTAAATGTATTCAATCTTTTGTTCTTTATAATTGGGTTTAAATGTTAATTAAAATAGTGAATCCTCATGTTAAAATTTTGAGTGTAATATTGAAGAAGTTAAAGCACAATAACTTTTTTGGTCTCCTGTCTTATTTTGAATGTACTTGATGTCTTTACTCCATATTTCTGGATTATGAGAGACGTACATGTACTTGTTAAAGAAACCAATATGATTCTTCATATGGGTTGAGGACTGTTTAAGTGAAATCTGGGTTTTTGTATTAAGCTATTATAAATTTTAAAAGGCAATTCATTATGATTGAGATTTTGTGCCTCTTTATCAGGGCCCCTTACACTCCCCACCCAACCACCCCAACCCCTCCCCCATGGCAACCACCAGTCGCTTCTCAGTATCAATGAGTTTTGTGCATTTTGTTTTGTTTTTAGATTCCACATAAAAGTGAAACCATAAAAGATAATTCAATTTTAGTGCCACATAAAGGGAAGAAGTTAATATTTAAGTAGCTATAGACTAAGAACCTGACATAAAAAGTCTCTTTCAAAACTACAACTTGAACAAGGTGTAATTTCTGTTCTCATATGGAATGAGAAATCTGAGTTATTTTTTTAAATGTAGGATCTTTATAAACAACTTCCCTGGCAGTTTATTTAATATACTAGTAATGTTTCTAACCAAACTTGGAGTGAAATATCTATGTCCACATTTCTGGCTGTTGCATAATTTGATAGCTACTATGTCAGTTTCCTAAGAACAATAGCAAATTACCATCAGAAGAACTTATCTTCAAATGGCATTATATATTCATTAATTCCAAAGCATTGCAAATATACCACTGTGATGTTACCTTCTTATTAACAAATCAATTAGTAAATTATGAAATATGACAGTCTACAAGACAACCACAGTCTCTCACTGAAGTTTCTGATTTTAGATGGCACATGAAATATACACAATGAAACCCTTTGGTAAGCTATTGAAGAATCTAAGCACATGTTCTTTCTGCCACTTTTATTTCTTCGTTGGAATTAGCCTGCATTCATTTTATTCATATTAAGAAAAGGGCTTTTAAGAAACTTAAAACCCTTATTTGGCAACATTGACATTTAATGCTAGATACCTTCTGCCAATATGGAGCATAGATTATAATCAATTCTATTGTTTTGAAGTCATTTATCTTGTTTATATTTGAGCTGGATGTTATTTTACTGTTTATCTTTTCAGGTACATTTCCTTTTTTTTTTTCTTAAAGCATTCCTACCCAGGAATTTGCAGGTATACTGATGGGAGGTGAATTATGTATTAGTCCTGCTTATTTCAGTAATCATTTCTTTAGTAATTTTAGGAATTTTAGGAAAAAATATTTAAAATTAATAAAAATGATTTGGGGATTATTTTAAGATTTCAGGTATTTGAGATTATATTTAAGTCAAGTTATATTATATTTGTGTCAGGTTTCCAAAATAGAAACATTAGATATAAACTTATCTCTTGGTCCTGATCATATCATCCACACACCATATTATCCCTCATTCTTACACTATTATGTTGATACCTCTTCTAGCTCTGTTTTGCTTTCTTTTATACTAATGATAACAGGTAGATTTTGAAAAAACATTTAAAGCTAGCCACAGTTCTGTCCCTAAACCCCTGTGGAACCTTATGGAAAGCCACTTAAACTGCTTGATCTTAGTTTCCGTACTTGTAAAATTAGCAAAATAATGATCCCAGCCAGTTCTGATTCTTTTGGTTTATTAACACAGTTATTAGAATGCCAAAAATGTCTTTGTATTATATTCGTGTGCTTCATGAAAATAAAGTTTTCTTTGAAGAACATTTTAAAGTTATGATTAGACCATTATCAATTATAGCAGCTCATTGTAAAAAAAAAGTATTTTATTCCCAGTTCTTTTTACTGCTAGTGTTCTTTATAATTTGTTGCCTATTCTATTCAGTGATTTTTTTAAAAAAACAAAAATCTGAAGTATTTTATGTTTTTTAAGTGATATGCACATTTTCATTGAAAATCAAGCAACATTCTTAAAAGAGTTCAGGGGTATCTATGGTGCTGTTTTGAGATTAGTGCGTCTGGCTCCTATTAGTTTAGGATCTAGCAGCTGCCCCTAACAAGGCTTTAATATCTATGCTGTAGATGGGGAACTGAAACAGAAAAAGACTATAGGCACACCTTGGAGACATTGTGGGTTTGGTTCTAGACCACCACAATAAAACGATGACCACAACAAAGCAAGTCAGATGACTCTTTTGGTTTGCCAGTGTATATAAAAGTTATGTTTCCATTACAATCCATTAAGAGTGCAGTAGCATTCTCTAAAAAAGCAGTACATGCTAACCATAATCTGAGCTTTCAGAGAGTTATAACCACTGATCTCAGATCACCATAACAAATATGATAAAAATGAAAAAGTGAAATACTGTGAGAATTATGCAATGTGACAGAGACATGAAGTGATCCAATGCTATTGGAAAAATGATACTGATAGACTTGCTCAACACAGGGTTGCCACAAACTTTCAAGTTGTAATAAAAGCAGCAACTGTGAATAAGCACAATAAGATGAGGTATACCCCAATAATTTGCAATCACAATATAAGTTGGTCATGTGGACAGTAGTACAGCATGGAGAATATAGTGGATAATTTTGTAACATCTTTCTATGTTGATAGATAGTAGCCACACTAAAAGGGTTGAGGATTTAATAACACTTGTAACTGTTGAACCCTTGTGTTGTACATTTGAAACCAATATAAGATTGTATGTCAGTGATACTTTAATAAAAAAAAAATGAGGTATGCCCATAAATGATTTAATGTAAAATTGTCAAGGCAATTAAATTGTAAGGTCAGGCTTATAACTCCAAAGTCTGTTTCTTTAAACTTTAATTTGAGCAGAAAGTAAAATACTTGGATAATAAAACCTCAATTAGTGTATCAAGTCGCTATGAGATAAACTTCTCTAAATCCTGGTACTTATAAAATAATTAGCCAAATTATTGCAGCATATATCCAAATATTTAAAGCCCACTCTGTAGCAAGCACTGGGTGAGCACTAGGAACACAATACAAGCAAAAACAGACATGGCCCCTACTCTCATAGAGCTTGCAGTTCTGTGTAAGACATTCAAATAATTGCACAAATAAGTGAGATAAATGCCACAGAGGAAAAATATGTGGTTTATATCAGAGATTTTTAACAGAGGAGGCCAGGCAGGGGCAGGGAGTTGCTGAGAAAGTGTTCCCTGAGAAAGTTTTCCCTGAGGAAGTGAACTTGAGGTGCAAAGGACTTGCAGCTCAAGGTGTGTTTGAGGACTTGAGTGAGAACAGATAGAGCTGGGGTACAGAAAAAGTGGGATACAAGATGAGATAAACAAATAGATAAGGGCTCTTGCAGGGTATACAGAGCCTTACAGGCCATGGTAAGGATTTTAGTTTGTATCTTCAGAGCACTGGGAAGCCATTAAATGGTTTTGTGGCCAATATACACCATGATTTGATTTGTGTTTTAGAATGATCACTGTCTGCTGGAAGGAGAATGGATTATAAGCAGGTTGGCAGAGAATGCTAGTTGTACCCTAATACCCATTCTCCATTTTTATAGTAACAGTTGTCTCAATTTTTAGCTGGGCATATGGCTACCTCGAATAAAGAATAAATTTCCCTGCTTCCTTTGTAGCTAGATATGGCCTTGTGGCCAAGTTCTGACTAATGGGAAATGAGCATAAGTGATATGTTGTTTCTGAACCATTCCCTCAGAGGTTACAAGGGAATGCTTTCTTTCCCTTTTGCCCCCTTCCTTCTGGCTAAAATGTGAGCATGGTGGTGTGACATCGTGGATCATGCAGAGAAGAGCAACTGCGCTAGGGCTGTCAGCACAACCAGCTAGTAGGAGCCTAGGTCCCTGATCCTGTGAAGTTGCCGCACCAGCTGTGTACTGCCTGACTTCTTTGGCTGTTACATGAAAGAAAAATAAACTTCTGTCTTCTTTATGCCACCATTATTTTGAGCCTCAGACCAGCCAAAGTTAAAGTAAGGGGACCAGCTAGATGACAAGTGAAATTGAAAGAAGTGGATATAGTCCATATACATTTTGGAGAGAACATTAAAGTGCAGATTCAGACACCTTGCCTGATTCTAATGGTCTACGTCTTTACAAATTCCCACTGAAATAAAAATAATTCTATACATTTCCCTGTATGGCCCCGGAAGATGACTGGTTAGCCAGAGATGGGTAAGATTCCTCAAGGGAGGAACAACCTAAGACAGGCACAGTCGCAGGAGGGCCATCAGGTGAGAAATTGGGGATCAACAGAGGTGAGGCTTAGAACCTAACCCCCCCCTGTTTTGAGAGAAATCTTCTGCATCCGTGGATGTTTTGTTGCCCTTGTCTAGCTTGGATTAATATTTAGTCTATAGGCACAGACCTGATCATCTACATTTGCCCTCTTACAGCACTAAATTATGTTTTCTACCTTTATCTGGCATCTACCTACCACTTCAGCTTTTTATTAAAAAATAAATAAAATAATAATAATAAGAGAGAAATGTGGGATTCACATATAAATCAAGTATAAAAATCAAACGAATAATCATATCTGACTTGATTGTTTATAGTTCATGATGCGTGATCAAAACTGAAAGTTTCTGTGATATGACTGCCCTTGCACTGTTCACCATGTAAGAACTTATTCACTATGTAAGAACTTGTTCATCATGTAAGAACTTGTTCATTATGCTTCAGAAGATTGGAGACTGATGAGAATTAGGCTTGGGGTTGATTAATGATTGTGCATTGAGTCCCCTATACAGAATTTTATTGTTGTTAACAACCATTTGATCAATAAATATAAGAGATGCCCTCTCAAAAAAAAATAATAATTCAAACAGTCAAAAAGTTCCTTCCCCACCTCCCAAAATCACAAAGAGAATGTCTTAGTAACCAAGTAAAATGTAGATGACTTTCAGGTATTTTTGCTGTCCTATTGTCCTAGGCATATTTGACTTTGGGCACCAAGTGTTTGAAACAGTACTATATAGCAGTCATTCTCAAACTTGGCTACATACTGGTATCACCTGGAGAGTTTCAAAAATTAATTAAAAATTAAAAATTGATAGTTTCTAAACAAGTTTCATTTTCATGGAATTCTAGCATGTCAGATCTGGAAAAGACCTGTTAGGTAAATAAATTCTAATCTACCATCTTCTATTATGTAAATGAAGAAGTCCCAGAGAAGCTTATATTTTCCAGAGAATATAATACTAGCTGTTGTAGCCAGCTTGTGCAAACTTTCGATTTGTAAGATAACTTCAAAAATGTTCAGAGCACCACCCAAAGTACAAATAAACATCAAACCTTTATAGATTGGGAGTTGAAGCACACTGAGGGTGAAATAAAATAACAGCAGCTAATCTGTCAAAATTAGAACTAGATTATGTACTATTCATCACATATAAGTAGTATAGTCTAAAGTTCTTTAATTGTGAACTGCACAAAAATTACCTGCAGAGCTTTTTTAATATGTGAATTCCTGGATATTTCCTACAGATCCTGATTCAGGATGATTTGGGGTGGGACCCAGGAATCTTCATTTTTAATAATTTCCAAGTGCGTCTAATGTAGTGTTCCACAGACAAAACTTTAAAAATACAGAATAACACTAGACCACTTATCCTCCAGCAAATTACCTTAAAAAGAATTAACAGGAAAATTGTGTTAATGAGTATTTATTGTTCCAGGACTAATTTTACTAATCTGCAAATTTTTAAAACACTTTTAAAACTATCTTTGTAACTTAGAACTCTCCCTGAAAGTCATAAAAGAAAACATAAAAGCACTTATCCACAAGGTATGTAATGCTGGTTACCATACAAAATCATGCTCTTCAACTTCTAGAGCAATTTAAATAGTAAAGTTCTCTTAATACACCAGTACTGCCACAAAGCGTTTGAAAGTTGTCATTTTTTAAGGCATATAATTATTTAACTTGTGTAAAAAATACAGTGTGAAGATTTAAAGCTGCTATGTTAAGATTATTTAACAAAATTTGACTTCTAATGAATTTAACTTCTCACTAATCTGCTTTTAAACTGTTTCATGAGAAGTTTTTCCTTTAGAAGCAATTTAATAACTGGTAGAAAAGGTTAAATCAAATTTCTAGGACTTTACTAATTATTTGCATGTTGAATTTATTGTAGACATCTATTAGCAATCAGCAAACTAATGGTTTGACAATAATAAGACTTCTGTTTACAGTTTGATGGCTTTTTTTGTCTAGTGAGTACAGGCTGTATTACAAGTTTTAACATCAAAATGCTAGTGCTCATAGCAAAATTATAAACTATTCGTGTTTACTCTTTAATAGACCATTAGCTGATACACAAGACCTTTTAATTTTTCAGTTCAATTCCATGACTATTAAGTGATTACCATAGGTAAGGTGCTACTAATGCCAGGTACTGTGGGGGAGGGGATACACAGATAAGTAATTGACAGCTGTAATATGATAGAAAGGCTTATATTTGTATTGTACATCTGTTGGGATTTGTTCATCAGCTTCTACTGCAGATTCCCTGAATTCCTTCCCTCTACTGAGCGATGTTGACTGTTGGTTCCCACCTGCAGGGTCCACTCCCACACTAATATCTCAGATGCCAAAGAGTAGACAAGAAAAAGGGAGAAGAAATAGCTTCGTTGATCATTTCCCTCAACAGTTGTCTCCTATTTGCCTATTTTCAGTTGCCCTGTCCCTTTAACTCTAGTAGTCTTCCTGATTCCAGACTTCGGACTATCAATTATGCCTGCCTTCTTTTTGACCTGGTGTCTTTCTGCTTCTCTGATGCCTGTTTTTCTAGTTTGTTGACTCTTGACCCAATCAGACTCCTGATATCTTTGTTGATCTTTTTGTCCATACAACCACTCTTTCATCAGCCCTTGGCACACACTGCAATCACCCTATCCTAGCAACTTGCCCAAAACAGTTGACCCCATACCAATATATGTCCGACTGTCCAATATACTCCTGATTAAAAACAGCTTTCAATAAAGGATGCAATGAAATAAATCTGTCTATATATTTGAAAGAACTAGAATTAAGAATTCTAAATGTTAAAAATTAAACCTTGAACAGTCTTTTGTTAGAGTATAACACATGGGGCACAAAAATTAATGGAATACAGCAGTTCATAGGTATCAATCAACAAATATTTGAGTGCCGACCTTGGGCAAGGCATTGTACTTGAAAGGCTCTCTAGCCACTGAAACATGTTTACCTTTTAACGAATAAACAAGGTGGCAGAAGATATTCCTTGGAGATCCTGTTAAGAAAAATTCCACAAGGAAATAAGAGGGGGAAAAAAGCTATAAAATAAATTCTACTAATGCTATTGCAATTAAAATTATAGATCCTAACTTACTCCTTGCTGAACTGGTTGATAGCATATTTCAGCAGGGCTTGGAAAACCAGTTTGGTGTTTTAGATATTCTAAGAGAGGTGACTTTCAGCCTTGTCATGTGGGATTCCCAAGAGTCCAGTTCCTCGTTCCAATCCACTCCATGTTTATGAAAGTGCATTAGCTGAAACAGTAAGGAGAAAAAAATGTCAGGGCAGGAAGTCATCCAATCCTGATAAGTTGACATGTAGAATAATGTTGATGGTGTTATTTATTACTAAGGTAGTCCTGGTTAAGGGTTACCTGTGTGTACAGTTGGAGGAGGGGCAGGTAAAGGGGAAGATAGATAACTAAAGTGAAATAGAGCCGCTGTATTCAGAGCTTATGTTGCTAGAGGTGAGATCAGTTACCTACTTGCAACTGAAATTTCAAACTTCTGCTTCGTGGGGACCTGAGTGGACAAATGGTGACTGATAGGTGGGAATACCAGCAGACATCTTAAATTTTATGCTCAAATGAATGAGCAATGAACCAAGTGAATAGGTCCAGTTGTTTTCGGCTGCTTGTAATTTTTACCTTTTTATTTGAAATCACAGCGTCTTTTTCAATGAATGCCTATGTTACGGTGACTTATTACAATGAAACCAGCAACTATTCTACAACGGAGACTTGTGATTGTGGTGTTTACGGATTAGCCTCACCAGTGGCTAATGCTATGGGGGTGGTGGGCATTCCTAAGAACAATAATTACCAAGCTTGTGACTACAACACTGAGTTTACTAATACTAAGAATCCATGGATTGCACTCATAGAAAGAGGTAATTGTACATTTTCAGAAAAAATTCAAACAGCCAGCAGAAGAAATGCTGATGCTGTTGTGATTTACAATGGTCCAGAGACTGGCAACCAGACGATACAGATGGCAAATTTTGGTAAGTAAGAATCAATTCCCAAAGAGGATTAATATGTTTATCTTAAAATGGCATTAGAATCCGGCAATGAGGTTGTAAAACAATTTTACTTCAAAATTTCTTGCCCATAGCTACTTGGAATTACTTTACTATTACTTAATTGTTCATAATTCATTTGTTTCAAGGACAAAAGCAATTAATGAAATGGTTCTTGTTTTCTTCCAGGACTTTGTTAGCTGTTATTTTCTCAGTGCATATTATATAATTGCTTTTTAATAAAATGTGCCTTTACCTATAAATATTAAAGAAAACAAACATTTTAATTTCATTGTTAATTTGTACTTTTCAGTTTGATACATTTTCTCATGCACAAAGTGTATGCATTCAAGTATGCGGTAGCTGCAAAACTAATTCATTATTAAAATTAAACAACAGCATATTGTAAGTGTACAAAATGTTTACAGAAATGAGAATTTGACTATCTGCTGTATGCATGTGAAATTTGAATCTGGGACTAACACATTTACATCTACTCTTAAGAACATTATACATTGAAAAGTATATGGCAGAAATAACACTAATTTACATCAAAAGTAAACATTTCCTTTAGAAATATTTACTTATGACTTTTTAAGTAAATATAATCATGTGGTTTATTAACTTCGTTTTGGAATTGACTTCTGACAATTACTGTTTTTATTTTATTTATTTTGTAAAAAGTGCCATGTCCCAAATAAATGGTTTTTAAACCAGTAGAGAAGTAGACTTCTGACCCAAGGTTTCTGTAATGTGGGTGGTTATGGGTATTTCTGGCCCCAGACTTGGCCAAAGAAAAAAAAATGGTAATAATTTCAAATAGGGTAAAAGCTGGCAGAACACAGTATCAGGATAATTGGTGTTACCACCAAAGTTGGGCTCTGAGAAAATTAATGTAAATTAAACATACTTCAGAATTTTAAAAGAGAGAAAATCAAATTTGTGTTAAGAATAGCAGAGTGACTGGAACACACAGGTTATATACATACAATGTGGTAATTTAGTACTAAAGTTTGAAAAACAAGCTGCTTGTTTCTCCAGGTTTTGAAAACAGGTAAAATTGTGTTTCAGCAGTACAAAATTATTGAAACATACAAAATTCTACTTGCTACCTTTTGTAACATATCCTGGACTTTGTCAGAACTCAGGCACTCACATTTTTTTCTTTTGAACTTAAGAGCACTTCATAAGCATTCCCAGCATGTTCCTTCTTTTTACAAGTGACTTTTATTTTTGTAAAAATAAAATGAGGGAGCTTTCTCACGAAAACTAAAACTCAAACTTGTTCTAAGGAACCTACTTTGTTTCAACTTAGAGATTCAGAGTACTCTGTTTCTTTTTATATGGATGGTCATACTCTGTTCACTCCCCTGCTATTTTTCAAGTATAAACAGTACCAAACTAAATAGTAGTCCATTTTCAAAACTTGTTTTGCAACATGCAGTAGGGACCAACATCTAGTGGAATGTAGGTACCCGCCACTGAAGTTAAAATATTTGCCAAAGGTCACTTACAGTAAATGTCACTTGAACATATGGTTCTGAGCAAAGTTTAAAAAACAGCACAGCTATATTTATTATTCAATATATACTTCCAATATAATGAAGTCTACATGATGAAACACATTTTTTAAAACTATAGCATTGCCCCTGTTTTAAAATAAGCACATTTAAAAAGATAGCATAATAATAGTATCTGTAATAATTAATATTTATTGTCATTTACTATATGTCAGGCAGTGTTCCAGGGGCTTTATTTTATTTAATGAATATTGATCTTTAACACTGAATGATTTCAACCCCAAAGAATTAAGATGCTAAGTGCAGTTTTTTGCAGTTATAAGACCTGTCAACTAATATGTCATTGGAGTTTTCCTTTCCCCAAAATTTCCTTTATATAGAAACTATTACTTGATACAGTTGAGAAACATAGGAAAGCAATTGTGGATATGAAAACATTATGATCAGCCTCCAGACCATTAAAGATTGAGTCATTATTTTATAACATAAGCCAAAATTTTGTTTCTCCCCCTTTTCATTAGTGTTTTGTTTAGGCACAGAGGATGGGGCAACAACACTTCCTTCTCACCTCCCATCCCCTTACCTTTTATCACTACTGAAAAACCAAACTTTTTAGAAATCACACTGTAGCCCCCTTAGGGTTTGGCACCTTTCATTCTTTCCCAGTTCCCCTTACCTCTTCATTGCTTCAGTCCTATTTTCCACGCTAGGCCTTCCTAGCCTCTGTAGAACGTTGTGCCTCTTCACTTCTTACTGATGTCAACAGAGGCCTCCAACCAGAGGCCACTAGGAACAGACCTGCAGTTGAAAAAGCTGGGGTTCTTGTTGCAGCAAAAGGAGAATGCACACAGTGGGAAACTATGGGACATCTCAATAAGAGGGTGTTAGAAAGGACTTACAGGATTTGGGCTTGCTCTAGATGACTTGAGGAGGGTTTAAGGAAGCAGGTCATTGACCAGCCATCCCTATATGCTTGAAACTGAAGGATTTCCCGGCACATGGGACTTTCAGTGCTAAAACCAGGAAATTCCTAGGAAATCCAAGCTGAGTTGGTTACTTTAACTGGCTTTATTCTAGATTTGGATGCTTTCAGGAAGTGGGGGTTATTCTGTGATTGGATTTCTAAACTGATTTGTAAGTGGGGAAGACTAACTCAAAGATGCAGCTGTAATTGGTAAAGAAGCAATTGTAAGTCATCTTGGCCAGTATGGAAGATGACTGATCACTTTGGTGGGTGGGACATTGTTCTAAGGAACCTACTTCCTTAGTACAGTGTGGGCTAGACACTGGACATTTTTGTGATTGGTTCGTTTTTGTGGGTTGGACACTGGACACTAACAAAACTTCAATAAGGCTTAGAGTCATATTATATAAAAAAATGCTTAATTCAAGAAAATTAATCAAAAAGAATCTCAAATCTATCTAGTTGTATTTTGACTATGTTCAGATATGATTATGGGGTGGTATTGTGTCTTGATCCATCACAGTCACAGAATGACTTTCTCTGATGTTGATGTTTTGTGAAACTCTCTATGTTCAACAAGAAAACACCAAGGCCCGATTGGTAGTGCCAGGCCAGGTCCCAGATGTCAAGGACTGCTTGTCTCTTTTTCACTGACATTACAATACGCCCACACCCTACTGTTGTGCAAATACCCTCTCTTCCCCCATTTTACATTTCTGTGCCTCCCCATCCCTTAATAGGCTTCCTTCAAGGTCCCCAACAAACCTAAGGGATGCTTCTGCACCTCTTTCCTCTCTTGGTTTCCTGATGTGGCTACAGAATGGCCTTACTCCTAGGCCCAGGCTATGTATAACCACCCTTCTAGCAGAATTTTTCTGAAGGGGACTGCTTCTGTCTGAGAAGAGCTCCCACTGAGAAGGAATAATGTATAGCCTATAGGTAAACTTTTAGTTCAAGGTTTCCCAGTTTGCTTGGCAATTTCCAAATGACTTGGTATTTTATGGGGATAGAAATAGAAGGATATGCTTATGATGTCTGTACATAATTATGTAACATCTTGATGACCCTTTCCAAATGCTTCAGAGATAACCATCAAGTTCTGTCCCAGGTGTGCAAGAAAAGTCAGGACTCCTCAGTTACTAAAGCAGAAAATACGAACATGTTAAGTACTTACATGCTGAGCAAACAGGTTTTTGAAAGTTAAAGGTTCCATTACTACATAAATTGCCTTAAGTAATGCTTAGAAATTCTTAGATTTGAATGTAATTAATTTCAGCAAAGTCAGTAATTTGGGAAGGAAAAAATGGTTCTTACATTTTTATAATTTTGACTGTGTCCAATAATGTGGATAACAGGGTGAGGTTTGCAGCATTTCAGAGTCCCCAAAACCACCAATTCCAGAGCAATTAAGTTCATGCTAAGGAAGGTTTTAATCAGAGCAGCAGACTCACATGGTTTTTTTATTGAAGTATAGTTGATACACAATCTTATATTGGTTTCAGGTACACAGCACAGCAAACTCACATGTTTTATAAAAATGTTTTTCTAAAAATGAGAGGAGAGATAAAAACATTACATAAATGAAGAAAATAATAAAAGCTTCAATAAGGCTTAGATTCAGATATATAAATAAAGAACATCTTAGTTCAAGAAAACTAATCAGTTATACTTTAAATGAATCAAATCTGTCTGATTGTATCCATCCCCAAGACTTCATCCTCAGACCTCTGCAATAACTTCCTAACTGATCTCCCTGCTTCTCTTGTCCCCTTCCAAGCCCAATCCCCACACTGAAGTCAAAATGGCTTTTTAGAAAAATCACACCCTGATTAAAATCCTTCAGTAGCTTCCCATAGCACTTAGAGTAAATTCAAACTCCTTTCCATGCCCTTACCCAGCCCTGAAACACCTGGTTCCTGCCTACACTCCAACCTCATCTCTCACCTCCCTGCCCTGTCCCTCACTGAGCTCTAGCCACACTGGGTTCCTTTCAGTCGCTCAATTCCACTAAACTTTTCCCTGCCTGTGAGCCTGAAACTACTTGATACCTTCCTCTTTTTCACTCCCACATCTCATTAAACATAAAGTCCTGTTGATTTGACCACCCAGCATTTCTTAAATCTTTCCACTTTCTCACCTCTGTTGCTTCCTTCTATCCAAGCCCAGGCCAATATCATCTTTCACTTGGACCGCTGAATAGCTTCCCAACGGCTCTCCCTGCTACTCTCGCCCCTCTAGAGTCTTGTCTTTGACCAGCATCCAGAGTGACAGGAAAATGTAATTCAGTCCCAATTAAAATAAAACCCAGCTTCCATGCCATGTTATGCAAGTCCCTATATGATCAGACCTAATTCCATCCCCTCTATTCCATATTACTATGCCTAAACCACTGTGGTCTTCTGTTTCTAAATCAATAAAGAAATATGAGCAAGTTTTTGCACTTGCTATTCCCTCTGTCATTTCTCTTTCATATTCTCACATAATGCTGCCTACAAAAATAGAACCATGTGCACCTCCCCTGGTCTAGTGCCAGCTACTATCATCTCACACTGACTACTACAAATGGCCTCCAACCTGGGCTCCTGCTTCCACTCTTGCTGCCTACCCATTTTCTCTACATGGCAGTTGGAGTAATCTTCTAAAACTATAGGTCAGATCACATCACTCCTCTTCTCAAATCCCCCCTAATGACTTCCCATTGTTCTTCAAATAAAATCTAAACTTTAACATGCCTAAAAGGGCTTGCACAATCTGGCCTTTGCCTACCTTTCCAGCCCAGCAGTGCCACTTTCCCTCTCTCTCATAATGCTTAACCACTCTGACCTTCATATTTTCTTCAACAAATGAAGCTTTGTGTGAAATGCCCTTTACTTGCTTTTCTCCCCATCACCACCATCACTATCACACATAACAGGTTCTCCAAATCCCAGCATAAATGTCTCTTCTTCCAAGTCTCTCTTAACCACAGTATTTTCCATCAAAACCCACTGCTCATTCCTGTTTAAATCTCTTATAGTGTGTAATTATTTTTTTTATTTATTATCTGCCTCTCCCACTTTGTAAGTTCCAGGAGGGCACAGACCATGTCTGTCATACTTGCAATAGTATCCATTGTTCTGAGCATAGTGCAGGGTCTTCACTAGTTGTTGAATGAATCAAAGTTTAAGAAACTAGAAAGAAATTCCTTTTTATATATGAAAAGATGGACATGTTTAAATGAAATTGATTATGTGAATTCAGCAAGCTATTGCCATTTTAAAATTGTTCTAATTTTATGTATACAAGTAATACTTTCACCTTTCAAGAAAAACAGTTAAGTCCCCCTTGATTACCACCCAAATGTCAGTCCTCTCCCAAGAGATAACTAATGTTATTCATTGAGTTGGTAACTTTTCACTTTTTTCTATTAATTTTCACATATATGTCTATAGAAAATACATAGTAAATTTGTGACTTATTAACAGTAATGAAAGTTATCTGTAGCTTGCTTTTTTGACTCAATGGTAGCAACTGGAGTTATCCATGTCAATAAATTTGCATTTAGAGCTAATTCATTCTTTGAAACCACTGCATAGTATTGCATAGTGTACGTACATACATCATTTATTTAACCACTTCCCTATTAATGAACATTTAGGTTTTTTCAACTCTGCTGTTTTACATACTTCAGTGAACATAACTTTTGCTGATACCTAAGCTATTGAAATTGATCTTCTATCATTATTGATGTTGATCTTGCATCTGACCACCTTGTTGAACTCCCATTATTTTTAATAGTCTGTCCATTGGTTCTCTTAAATTTTTTTTAAGATACTAATTTTTTTTGTCATTAATCTAAAATTACATGAAGAACATTATGTTTACTAGGGTCCCCCCTTCACCAAGTCCCCCCCACAAACCCCATTACAGTACTGTCCATCAGCATAAGGTGCTGTAGAATCATTACTTATCTTCTCTGTGTTGCACAGCCCTCCCATGCCCCCCCCACATTATACATGCTAATCATAATACCCCCTTTCTTTTTCCCCACCCTTATCCCTCCCTTCCCTCCCATTCTCCCCAGTCCCTTTCCCTTTGGTAACTATTAGTCCATTCTTGGGTTCTGTGATTCTGCTGCTGTTTTGTTCCTTCAGTCTTTCTTTGTTCCTATACACCACATATGAGTGAAGTCATGTGGTGTTTGTCTTTCTCTGCCTGGCTTATTTATACCCTCTAGCTCCATCCATGTTGTTGCAAATGGTAGGATTTGTTTTCTTCTTATGGCTGAATAATATTCCATTGTGTATATGTACCACATCTTCTTTATCCATTCATCTACTGATGGACACTTAGGTTGCTTCCATTTCTTGGCTATTGTAAATAGTGGCGTTTGGATGTAGAGTTCTATAGATGTCTATTGGGTCCATCTGTTCTAGTGTGTTGTTCAGTGCCTCTGTGTCCTTACTTATTTTCTGTCTGGTGGATCTATCCTTTGGAGTGAGTGGCGTGTTGAAGTCTCCTAAAATGAATGCATTGCATTCTCTTTCCTCCTTTAGTTCTGTTAGTATTTGTTTCACATATGTTGGTGCTCCTGTGTTGGGTGCATATATGTTTATAATGGTTATATCCTCTTGTTGGACTGAGCCCTTTATCATTATGTAATGTCCTTCTTTATCTTTTGTTACTTTCTTTGTTTTGAGGTCTATTTTGTCTGATACTAATACTACAACACCTGCTTTTTTCTCCCTGTTGTTTGCATGAAACATCTTTTTCCATTCCTTGGCTTTTAGTCTGTGCATGCCTTTGGGTTTGAGGTGAGTCTCTTGTGAGCAGCATATAGATGGTCTTTGCTTTTTTATCCATTCTATTACTCTGTCTCTTTTGATTGGTGCATTCAGTCCATTTACATTTAGGGTGATTATTGAAAGATATGCACTTATTGCCATTGCAGTCTTTAGATTCATGGTTACCAAAGGTTCAAGATTATCTTCTTTAGTATCTTACTGTCTAGCTTAACTCGTTTATTGAGGTATTTTAAACACTGTCTGGTGATTCTTTATTTTTCTCTCTTCTTACTCCTCCTCCTCCATTCTTTATATGTTGGTTGTTTTATTCTCTGCTCTTTTGTGTTTCCTTTAACTGCTTTTGTGGGTAGTTGATTTTATTTTTTGCCTTTAGTTAGTATTTGGTTGGTCTGCTTTCTTTGCTGTGATTTTATTTTCTCTGGTGACATCTATTTAGTCTTAGAAGTGCTCCCATCTAGAGCAGTCCCTCTAAAATACCCTGTAGAGGTGGTTTGTGGGAGGCAAATTCCCTCAACTTTTGCTTGTCTGGGAATTGTTTAATCCCTCCTTCATATTTAAATGATAATCGTGCTGGATACAGTATTCTTGGTTCAAGGCCCTTCTCTTTCATTGAATTAAATATATCATGCCATTCTTTTCTGGCCTGTAATGTTTCTGTTGTGAAGTCTGATGATAGCCTGATGGGTTTTCCTTTGTAGGTGACCTTTTTCCTCTCTCTAGCTGCCTTTAAAACTCTGTCCTTGTCCTTGATATTTGTCATTTTAATTATTATGTGTCTTGGTGTTGTCCTCCTTGGGTCCCTTCTGTTGAGGGATCTGTGCACTTCCGTGGTCTGATCGATTATTTCCTTCCCCAGTTTGGGGATGTTGTCAGCAAATATTTCTTCAGAGACGCTTTTTATCCCTTTTTCTCTCTTCTTCTTCTTCTGGTACCCATATAATGCAGATATTCTTCCTTTTGGATTGGTCACACAGTTCTCTTAATATTGTTTCATTCCTGGAGATCCTTTTATCTCTCTCTGCATCAGCTTCTATGCATTCTTGTTCTCTGGTTTCTATTCCATCAATGGCCTCTTGCATCTTATCCATTCTGCTTATAAATCCTTACAGAGATTGTTTCATTTCTGTAATGTCCTTCCAGACATCATCCCTTAGCTCTTGCATATTTCTCTGCAGCTCCATCAGCATGGTTATGAGCTTTATTTTTAATTCTTTTTCAGGGAGATTGGTTAGGTCTGTCTCCTTCTCAGGGTTTGCCTCTGTGATCTTGGTCTGTATCAAATTCTTCTGCCTTTTCATGGCAAGAGAGGTATTTGTGGGTAGCTGGCATGTGTGTTGGCTAAAAGAAAGTCCCTTCTTGCTGGTTTGTGGCCTTACTCTCCTGGGACAACAGAGACCCCTAGCGGCTTGTGCTGGGTAGCCACATGCAGGCGGGGTTTTTAATTCTAGCCCAGCCACTGTGGAGCTCTGAGGTTGCTGTGGGCGTGGCCAGCCTCAGGCTGCTTCTCCAATATGGTGGAGCAGCATCGGAGGGAGAACAGGCAGGAGGCTGTTTATCACTGTGAGGGGCCTCCGAGCTGTGCTGCTGCCCAGGGGATTAGGGCGCCCGGTGTTCCCTGGTATTCCCAGCTGCTGGGCTAAGTGTCCCGGGATGCTTCCATCCAGCTGTGGGGTCCCTGTCCCTTTAAGACTTTCAAAAAGCACTCACTTTTCTTTGTCCCAGGGGCGCTGGCTGCGGGACCCACTCTTACTGTCCTCTTTCCCTAGTTTCCAGCACCCCATGCACACACTGTGTGTCTGCGCTCCAGTGTGGATGGCTGGGGCTGGCTATTTAGAAGTCCTAGGCTCCCTCTCCCTCCCCACTCCGACTCCTCTCCTCACGCCGGAAGCTGGGGGCAGGGGCGCTCGGGTGCTGCAGGGCCGCGGCTTGTATCTTACCCCCTTCGCGAGGCGCTGGGTTCTCACAGGTGTGGATGTAGCCTGGCTGTTGTCCTGTGTCTTCTGGTCTCTCTTTTAGGAATAATTGTATTTGTTGTATTTTCAAAAATATATATGGTTTTGGGAAGAGATTTCCACTGCTCTACTCTCACTGCCATCTTGGTTCTCTGCTCCTGGTTCTCTTAAATTTTTGAGATAAATGACAATTTTCTCCACAAAGTTTTGCCTTATCTCTTATTAATTGTACCTCCTAATTCTTTCTAGTCATCTTACTCCATTGTCTAGGTCTTCAGTAGTGGTAATAGCATACATCCTTGACTTTTCCTGACTATACTAAAAAGCTGCTCCCACTGTACCACCATGAAATGTGTTGTTGTTTGATGTAAGTTTATGGGAGATACACTTTATGAACTTTCAGGATTTCAGTAAGCCTTTTTAATGTTATTATTCTTAAGGGAAAGCTAGAATATAAATATATATGTATGTATGTAGACTGATACAGATGAAGATATAGTCACTATTGTAGAATATGACCCTTAGGGGAAATAATAGTGATATATAGAAACAATTAGGTAAAAGGGACAGTTTTGTTTTGTCTTCAGATATAATTTTATTAGTTCCCTGGATAAAAGGATTGAAAACTTTGTCATTGCTTGTACATATGATTCCAAGTTGAATGTTGGATTGTAAGACACAAAATTTGATAGCATCTTCACAAATTAGAAAAATTGTTTATTAAAACAAAATGAAAAAAAAAACAAGATGAAGTGCCATAGTGAATAGTAAAGAATAAATGTAGAAACAGATATAAAATAGAAAAACATGGACAAAAAAGATGGGTTTATAAGCAAAATATTTGACTATCACACTGTACTGCAAGTAAAATAATGACCAAATTTTTAAAACTGGTATAATCATGAAATGTACTAAAAAGTACATAACATGTTAGTCTGGAAAATACCTTGGATGTGCTTGGACTTCATGAAACTGCAAATATCACAAGCCTTAACGCAACCTGACTTACAATAACAGGATTTTAGTAGCTCTCTTTCATAATCTCACATAGGTTCCCAAGTGCCGCCCATTTTCTGTCCCCCACCTGGTCACATACATTCATAACTGTGTAAGAGTCTATATTTTTATAAGAAGCCAAAGATATAGCACCTCTGGATGCTGGTTTCCAGGAAAAAACAAAATGAGTAAATTCACTATGAGCTCTTTGAAGTACATTTTTATCTCCTTTTTTCTTTATTTTAAAAATCAAGGAATATTTTGTAACAGTCTAAACATGTGCTTTTTGTTCACCAAACTATTCTTTAACTCTTTAAACCAAAGCTTTAACGTTTTATTTATTATATGGTTTGCCTGATTTATTTATATGATTTCCTTGATTTGCTGCCAGGACATTGATTTGCCCCCAAATTACTGATAATTACTAGGATTACACACATGCACGTGTGTTTATAATTATTAGGAATGCCTCATCAGGATTGTATAACATAGGCTAGTACCTCTTAAGTACTCTCTACCTCTCTTTACAGAAATCCTTGGTTCCTAATTCCTCTTACCCAGCTACCCCTCTTCCATCATTCAAGCCTACCTTCCCTAGGCAGCAAGGATTTCATGTAAATAAATCATATCCCTTTCCATTTACCCTTGCAAATCCTGTATCCTGCTCATGTAATGAATTGTTAGATATGCAGAAGCTACTTTGATAAAATATGCCAGGGGGAACTTTACTTGCTGCACCTGGAAACAACATGACTTAACTAAACAAACCTGACTTCTAACTGGTGATAGTATCAGGACCTTTGACAGAACTGTGGAACAGTAAATTTGGGGCAATAGTGTGGATAAAATGAGAGTTCCTGTGGCCAGGATTCTCACCTGGCCCTGGTAGACTAGCTCACTGCACACCTGTGGGCAAAACATGGCTGTTGACTCTATAGAAAGAACTCCACCCAGTGCTCTGTGTGCGACATGGTGGCAGGGCTGCAAGGCTGCAGGAGAGCAGAGCAGAGGCTGGAGTGGTGGCAGCGCCGAGGACAGAGGCCCAGAGGACGGCTGTGTGGGACGACTGTGCAGAGAGGCCCAGAGGACAGCTGTGTGGACAGAGGGGCCCAGAGGCAGAGACCGGCTTGCTGCATGCAGACTCCCTCTCAGTGAATGGGATTTTAGTGACTGACCTGCCACCTGGAAATAAAGTTGGGTATAACCCTTTCACCCCAAGAACGTTTTGCTGTCAATTTCTTTGGTCACACTGAATCCATAGCGAACTTGCCTGGGGCTGAACCCCATTGGCAAGACAGATTTGTAGATCTGTATCATTTTTATCCAAATTTTTAATATTTTCAGTATGACCTTCTAATGACTTCACCATGCAATTATAGTGACACCCTCTGGTCAAATAGACTAATTTACAGCAATAAGCAATACATTGGCATATCCTCAATGCAAAAGAGAGAGAGGGAAATGAAAATTTGTTTGTCTTACCACCTTGCCAATGGGTTTCAGCCCTGGACAATTTCACTATGTATTCAGTGAAACTGAGAAAATGCCAATGGAATGTTCTTGGGGTGAAAGGGTTTATATCCAACTTTATTCCTACGGTGGCTGGTCAATCACTAGAATCCTGTCCACTCAGACTGAGTCTGCATGCCATAAGCTGGTCTCTGCCTCTTGGCCTCTGTCCTCAGCGCTGCCACTCTGCTCTCCTGCTGCACTGGGCGGAGCTCTTTATATAGAGTCAATAACAACATATTGTCCACACGTGTGTAGTGAACAAGCCAATCCGAACCAGGTGAAAATCCTGACCATAGGAACCTTCACTTTCTTCACACTTGCCAATGGTTTCAGCCCCCGGCAAGTTCGTGAGACTGAGGAATGACAATGGAATGTTGAGGTGAAAGGGTTTATTACCTGGCTTGTTCTCCCAGCAATAGGTCCAGCACTAGAATTATGTCTGCATCCTACAGTCTGCAGGTCTGTAATCCTCCTTGTCTTTGCCTCCACCCAGAGCCCTGGGCAGAGCTCTTTTTGTAGTGACTCAGTCAGTAATAGCTAATTGCCTAGGGTGTGGAAGCAGTAGCCTAGCTACAGGCCAGTTACATCATCAAGTAGTTTAGGTTCAGGTGAGGATCCTGAACATAGGAGCTTCAATTTTCCCCACATTGCTGAAAAAGTCTCTTACTTTCAATTTCTATTTTAAATTACTCTCTCTCTCTTAGCATCATTATTCCTAATAATGGAAACTCTTTTTTCTTTCAGTATTGCACCTAATTCCTATTAAAATCTGTTTTTCTTTGCCCTTTATGAAGGCAGTTGTTAATAGTAAGTATTCTACTAGCTATGTGCCAAGCATTCTTCTAAGTGTAATAATTTCAACAACTGCATGAAGTACATAGTGTTAATATCCCCCCTTTATACATAAGGAAACTGAGGCACAGAGTGTTTGGCTAACGTCCCCATGGTCATACAGCTAATAGGTTCAAAACTGAATTTTGAACCCTAATACCTAACTCCAGAGTCCATGCTCTTACCTCTCTAGTGAGCATATACTATGCAAGGCACTGTACAAAGATGGTACAAAAACAAGATCATTGTCCTCAAGGAGAAAAATGTAGTTGGGAGAACCAATATGCATACAGCTAGAAGGCAGAATGTAAAAGTACTGTAATACAAGTGTTAAGGTTATTGGAGCTGAAGAGGTTAAGAAATTATGAGATCAGGGTGTTGGAAACATCATCAACATGGATGTTAATGTAGAAGATGACAGCACAGAAGTCAAAGAGCAGAAGTGGGAGTATCAAAGGGAGGGTTACAGGGTAGGCAATCAGAAAGCGAGGCATTTCTGTTAAGATTTCAGAAGTTGAGCAGATCAGGATGATGGTAATGTCCAGAGGCATGGCCATGGAGTGACTAAAGTGGAATGGAGGTAAATGTCCCTGAAAGTGAATTCAAGGAGGCAAGAGTATTGGATGATAGAAGAACTTAGGGTAGACAGGATGACTGTGATCCAAATGGCCAAGTCTTCATATATGTCAGGGAATGACTAGAAGGTTGGTCCATGACCAAACAGGGAGGGAAAGAATAGACAGTGATAAAACCAACTGCCACCAGTCTCTTGACTGCCATGAATCTCCAAGAAATGGGTTTTCTTTTGAGGCTGAGGAAAAGGTGATCTGAAAACAATCAGGTAAGAGTGAGGAGACCTCTTAGAGCCCTGATACATGTGGGGTACAGAAGGATGAGTTGCCTCTACTGGGATTAACTGAAGGACAAGTGGTATCATCAGGAGTGAGATGGGTGTCTTGCCAATGGGTTTCAACCCTGGGCAAGTTCACTATGGATTCAATGTGACCAAAGAAAATGACAGCAAAACATTCTTGGGGTAAAAGGGATATACCCAACTTTATTTCCAGGTGGCAGGTCAGTCACTAAAATCCCATTTACTCAGAGCAAGTCTGCATGCAGCAAGCTGGTCTCTCCCCTTGCCTCTGGGCCTCTCTGCACAGTCATCCCACACAGCATCCTCTGGGCCTCTGTCCTCGGCACTGCCACCACTCCAGCCTCTGCTCTACTCTCCTGCAGCCTTGCAGCCCTGCCACCGTGACGCACACAGAGCACTGGGTGGAGCTCTTTCTATAAAGTCAACAGCCATGTATTGCCCACAGGTGTGCAGTGAGCTAGTCAACCAGGGCCAGGTGAGAATTCTGGCCACAGGAACTCCCATTTTATCCACATGGGTCAGGAACTATAAGATCACATCATAAACTTTAGTATAAAGTTTCAATGAAGAGGAAGTGAGGGAATTTCATCAGTCAAGCATGTGTCATGTAACCAGAAATCTAGAAAACTTTTCGGAAGGGGGAAGTAAAGGAAGAAAGTTATAGCAGTATGGAGAGAGGAACACAGGAGTGAATATTAACCAAATTAGGTTCCATCTGAGGTGATAGCTAAGGATGACGCACATGTGACACAGGGGGCACTACTGTAAAGGTTTAAAACTAAATTGTGGAGTAAAGTTGTCTCAGACAAGCACAGGACATTGGTTCATCAGTGTAGAAAGCTAGCAGTGTATGCAAAACAAAAGGATTATTCACAAGAGAGCAGACACACTTGAAGGAGCTAGAAAGGCAGAGCTAAATAGGGTAGAGATGAAAATAGGAAAGAATTTAGATCAAAACGGTCCTAGAACAATGACTGTAATAGGGTTTGTAGGGGGGCTTGGTGATGGGGGGAGTCTAGTAAACATAATGTTCCTCATGTAATTGTAGATTAATGATACCAAAAAAAATGGTCCTAGAGTTGTGAGGACAGATGACAAGGGTTTAAGAGGGGCATGCTAATGTTTAGCCAGGGATGAGAAGTACAGTGGAATGTAAAAGGTGCTGAATGACCTGAATGTAAAACTAACCAGCCCTAAGATTCCAAATGGAACTGTGTTCAAGTCTCAAATCAGGTGCAAGTTGGGGCTTGGGTTGATTATTACTGGGTATCTGGAGGATGCTGCATAAAAATATGAAATCATTTTTAAAAGGAGCACATGACAAAATTGGGTCATTTTAATAAATCAAATGATCTGGGTAATAATCTGTTACTGCAAATGCTAATTATCTACATCCACATTGAAGAGATTGGTATTTCAGTAAAAAGTGGTAGAAACCTAGTCAAGGCCTTAGGTTGTTGTCTTGCCAATGGGTTTCAGCCCCGGGCAAATTCACTATGGATTCAGTGTGGCCGAAGAAATGACAGTAGAATGTTCTTGGGGTGAAAAGGTTTATACCCAACTTTATTCCCACAGTGGCAGGTCAGTCACTAGAATGCCATCCACTCAGAGCAAATCTGCATGTAGCAAGACGGTCTCTGCCTCTGGGCCTCTCAGCCTGCACAGCCATCCTGTGGGCCTCTGCCCTCGGCACTGCCACCACTCCAGCCTCTGCTCTGCTCTCCTGCAGCCTTGCAGCCATGGGCAGGGCTTTTTATATAAAGTCAATAGCAACATATTACCCATATGTGTGTAGTAAGCTCGCCAACCAGGGCCAGGTGAGAATCCTGGCCACAGAAATTTTCATTTTATCCACATGACCCATTTCAGCAGTTAGCTGGCCATTGCTGTCCTTGGGATTCTTTGAATCTTTAGTATTTTCCTAGGTTTCAACCTCACAAGGCCAACTCATAGATATCACTTTGCAATTCTGCTGGTGTAAGGGAAGAGGAAAAGGAATAAAGGGCGATAGACCAAAGGGATGATCTGCTGGAGATTTCTAACTAGGAGATATAACTAACTAGATCTAAGCAAAGAAAACTAACATTTGTGAAAGGCCTTCTATGTGATAGGGAAGATAACTTGGGAGTCTTCCAAAAAATTCCATGCACAGCAGGAAAAATGAGTGTCTTGCCAATGGGTTTCAGCCTCCGGCAAGTTCACTATGAATTCAGTGTGACCAAAAAAAATAACAGTAGGATGTTCTTGGGGTGAAAGGGTTATACCCAACTTTATTCCCACGGTGACAGGTCAGTCACTAAAATCCCATTCACTCAGAGCAAGTCTGTATGCAGCAAGCCCGTCTCTGCCTCTGGGCCCTTCGGCCTGCTCAGCCATCCTCTGGGCCTCTTTGCCTGCACAGCTCTCCTCTGAGCCTTTCTAGCCTGTCTACATGCACAGCTATCCTTGGGGCTGCCACCACCTCAGCCTCTACTCTCCTCTCTTGCAGCTGTGCCACCGTATTGCCCAGAGCACTGGGTGGAGCTCTTCATATAGAGTCAGTAACAACATATTGCCCAGACATGTGTTGTGAGCAAGCCACCCAGGGCCAGGTGAGAATCCTGACCACAGGAACCTTCACTTTATCCACACCCAGCAATTCTACTTCTGGGAATTTACCTAAAGAAAACAAAATCACTAATTTGAAAAGATACATGCACACCTTAGGTTTATTGCAGCATTATTTACAATAGCCAATAAATGGAAGCAATCCGAGTGTCCCCTGACAGTGCCCAAATGTGTTATATTTAAATATGTTTTAAATATCATTACTCACTCTGGCATTTATTGTTTCCTATGTGCATGACACTCTACTTAGTATAGTTTGGTATTACATGGATTCTGTCCTCAAACAGCTTTTTATCTATGGTAGATGTGACCTGTACAAAAAAAATCTATATAGATAGAGATAGATACAAATTAAACTGTCTTGCCAATGGGTTTCAGCCCTGGGCAAGTTCACTATGAAGTCAATGAGACTGAGAAAATGACAATGGAATGTTCTTGGGGTGAAAGGGTTTATACCCAACTTTATTCCCACAGTGGCAGGTCAGTCACTAAAATGCCATCCAGTCAGAGCAAGTGTGCATGCAGTGAGCAGATCTCTGCCTCTGGGCCTCTCTGCTCCCGCAGCTGTCTCAGTCTCTGTCCTCGGCGCTACCACCACTCCAGCCTCTGCTCTGCTCTCCTGCTGCCTTGCAGCTGTGCCACCGTGTCACCCAGAGCACTGGGCGGAGCTCTTTATATAGAGTCAATAACAACACATTGCCCACATGTGTGCAGTGAGCAAGCCGATCTGGGCCAGCTGAGAATCCTGGCCACAGGAACTTTCATTTTATCCACAGTCCACCCCTCCAGGATTCTCTCCTCTTAGTCTATGTACCCTCAATCCTTTGCAATGGTCCCTGTGCAAGAAACCTGGAGCACTGTAACCAAATTCCATAATAACAACTAGAGGCTATGACAATATACAAACAAAAATTACAACAAATTATAATAACCCTCAAACCTGAGGAGATCCATTGCATCCTGGCTGTATTCAAGCCAGTTCTAACAAATTATAATAACCCTCAAACTTGAAGAGATCCATTGCCACCAAGTGGTCATCCTGACTGTACTCAAACCAGTTCTACTCAAAGGAGTTAACCAAAAAGACCATGGGTGGGCCTTAAAACACCCACCTTCTCCAGCCTCTCCAGCAAAAAGCCTTGCAGACACACAGGCCGATCTTGTTGCTTTATCTCTGCCTTCTGCTTCGTCCTCAGAGGCCGGAACCACTGCTCCGGTCCCAATCGCTGCCACAGCTCCAGTCATCTGATTTCTTTCTCTCTGCTCCTCCCTTTTCAAACCAACCCACATCTCAATCTTCACAACCTTCATGGGGCCCTTTAAATTCTTCCATCAAGAAGCAGACCGTGTTTCCCTTTGTGCTTGAGCCTGAGGATAGAAGCAGAGCATGGAGCGCTCCACAACCTGAGGAGGGGGCTGCACCGCTCCTGAAAGAACTCACAGTCACCGAGTCCTTCTGGCTTTCCACCAGCTTTCAACCAGGTGGGGTCTCAACCGAGGAGGGAGCGATGCCTCCAGCACCGGCAGGGCCTCCACCCCCACCTGTTCGTCAAACCTCCGCTCCTCCATTTCTGGGGATGATGGCTCACATCCTTCTCTTGCCCCACGACACCTGGCAGCCTGCGTGCTGCTGCTTCTGGTGCAGCTCCTTCCTTCACCTGTTCCACGGCACCTGGCAGCCTGCACTCCCATACTGCCCCTTCTCATGCCGCTCCTCCTCGGGCTGCTGCTCCTTCTCATGCTGCTTCCTCTCGGGGCACAGCACTTTGTACTGATGCCCTTTCAGTCAGCTTTCTCTTGGGGTAGACCCCAGTCCTTCACCCCTTCACAGCACCACATGTGCACAGGGTTCACTCAAATGTCTCCCTGTCCATAGGTGCAGCCTGCTGAAACACTCCTTCCATGAGGGCAACCCCGTTCTTTCTCCTTGGTCACCAATGAACCCTGCCAGCTGTTGCCAGTTGCCTTGCCAATGGGTTTCAGCTCCCGGCAAGTTCACTATGGATTCAATGTGACCAAAGAAATCACAGTAGAACGTTCTTGGTGAGAAAGGGTTATACCCAACTTTATTTCCACGGTGGCAGGTCAGTCACTAAAATCCCATTCACTCAGAGCAAGTCTACATGCAGCAAGCCGGTCTCTGCCTCGGGGCCTTTCTGCCTGCACAGGCATCTCGCACAGTCATACTCCGGGCCTCTGTCCTCAGGGCTGCCACCACTCCAGCCTCTGCTCTGCTCTCCTGCAGCCTTGCAGCCGTGCCACTGTATTGCCCAGAGCACTGGGCAGAGATCTTTACATAGAGTCAATAGCAACATATTGTCCACAGTGTATAGTGAGCTAGCCAAGCAGAGCCAGGTGAGAATCCTGGCCACAGGAACTCTCATTTTATCCACAGATGTCAAAACTGCAATCATTAAATGCCTGGCTGCTCTGCATTCCAGAATTGAATGAAATCCAATCTACATTTGCTTGTATATATTTTTAGCTTTTAAATGGAAATACAAATTGAGTTATTTTCCTCAAAGCAGTCACTTCAGTGGAGGAGGAGTATAGAATCAGTCACATAGGATGTTTGACATTATTTTAGCTCTAAGAATGTCTATTTGGACCAAACAATCATTTGTCAAAATAATATCTCCACTGATTATTTTCATTAGCTTTATATAGGCTATAAAAAGCTTCTAAACGTCAGTGACTTATGATAAAATTAGCTGCAGCTGGAGGCTACAGTAGTTATTTCTGAGAAACAGTACCATTCCAACCATACAGGCAAATGCTCTTAGAAAATTAGTCTTGTCAAAAAGCCAGAATATGCAAAAAGGCCATGTTTACTGATGGCCTTTGTGAAGAATTCTTGGAACGGAACTCAGATTGAGAGTCGGGTAAATTGCATTTTGGCTAAAAGAAATTGTGTAGTTTCTCTGTTTCACTAAGAATTTATCTTTTCTTCCTTGAAAACTGCAGCCCTTTTGCTCAATAAGGGAAGATTAAAGAAGGCCTAAAGAGAAATACTAGGGCTCTAAACTGATGTATGTTACCACAAGATACCCACCTGGGAAGTAAAGGGTGAGGTTAAGCCCTAGGGTAGAAAACCCTAGGGTGCTATTCATTTTTGTTTACATATTCATAGCCTGGTCAAGGGAAGCTCTGCTGTGGTTAGGAGGTAAACTCTTCAGGAAAGCAAGCTCTGGCTGACAAATGGGTTTTCTAACATGAGAATGAACAAAGACATAAAAATGCGGGGTGTTTTTTAAGTCTAAAATGAAAAGGTTTCCTTATTCAACAAATATTTACTAAGGGCCAACTCTTTGTCCTATCTTCCCAAGTTTTACGTTTCATAGTTCTCCCCTGGGCATTCAAGCATACAGCATGGGTTCCAGGAGAAGCAGTGGAATGTAGTAGTGATTTCCGGCATGGGCTTTGTAGGGAGACAGACCTAGATTTGAATATCAGATCTACTATTTGTTTTCTAGCTGTGTAATCTTGGACAAGTTATTTAGCCTTTCGGAATTCCAGTTTTCTCATTTGTAAAAGGGGAATACTATAGTGCTACTTTATACAGTGGTTGTAAGGATTAAACGAGATAACACACGTTAAGAAAGCACTTAGCATGGTGCCTATTCTAATAGTAGCCACTCAAAAAATGGTAGTAGTAACATGATGCTGATGAAGTCATCCCCCTTCTTGGTTTATTTTCTCTTTTTCTTCACCTATCCATGTCTCTTTCTCACTTTAAAATCTTGTGCAAATTGAAGTCCTTTTAGAATCCTTTCTTGACAGTTTACCCTGACCTCGCCATTACTTGACACCTTATTCAACACTTATAAACATAGGTTAGGTCATATTAATTTGCTTTTTGCCTAGTTTTATGTATTCTTATGTATTCATTTGTGTCTTTCTTGGATTCCTAATTATCACAAACTAGTAGATTCATAGATTAAACATAAAAGAATATAAATATCCAGTGTACTCCAGGAATCATTCAACTAAAACTCTAGTAGCCATCCATTTACTACTTGAGCACTTTCAGTAACAAAGAGCTCATCATCTCACAAGACAGCTCAGTTCATTGCTGGACAGCTTAAATTTTTAGAAAGTTACAGCTGACCCTTGAATATTGTGGATGTAAACTATGTAGGTCCACTTATACACAGATTTTTGTCAACAAATCTATTGGAAAATTTTTTGGAGATTTGTAAAAATTAAAAAAACCTGCATAAAAACTGCATAGGTTAGAAATAATTTAAAAAATGAAAATGTTAAGTATGTTATGAATGCAGAAAATACATGTAGATGCTAGTCTGTTTTATCATGTACCACCATAAAAGCAACAATAGGCTATTAGTAGTTACATTTTGGGGGAGTCAAAAGTTATATGTGGATTTCCAACACTGCAGGGCGCTGGCATTGTTCAAGGACCCCTAACCCCTGAATCGTTCAAGGATCACCTGTATTTTTCAAACTCCACCACAATGTGCCTCCCTCTAACTTTTTCACACATCATTAGTAGTTGTGTCCTCTTGCACAACATAGAACATCAGACCATTCACTACATGAAGTTATCCTCTATTTGCTTTATATCATCCATTCAATTCTCAATCAGTGGTATTGATTATTTGTTTTGTTTCATTTTTACTAATGGTAGAACATCAGTGTTTTTACCACTAAAATCTTTTTCTTCTCTTGATGACAGGGAGTGGGCATTCCCTCTGAATTGTGAAAATGACTTTACTTTTTGTGTTTCAGAGAATGATTTGGGAGCCAGTCACCCATGTGATGTTAATTGTTGGGTCCCAGGAACCCCCTGCCCAACAATATCCTCCTCCCTATATTATATGAAATTCTATCCATCATTAAGCCAACATTCCTTTGGGTTTTAAGGGCTACAGGGTCTTTGAGTCCCTGTTTAAAAGGCACATGCCCTGGGAAAGGTAATATCTTAACCTTAATAACTGATACCACAGCAGGGATTAATTTGTTGATAATGGTGTGAATGCAAAATAGGAGATAGAATGGAGTGGGATCTAAAGGCAGTCTAGACTGATGGAGATCATCTGAGTTGACATGAGATTCACCTCAGTATACATAGCACTTAGCACAGTGACTAACTCTCGTTGATGAATGAATGAGGCTGAAAAGGGGAGTATATGCCCCCAAGTATTACCTACTTCACAATTCTATCTATAGCCGACAGAGTGGTAACTGCTGGAATAGTGGGTTTCTCAACTTAATGACAACTTTGCTGGCTACTAACAGTGTTCTTTTTAATCTCTATCACCTCTCCCTGAAGTTATTTGGAGTCTCACCTTCTGCTGGCAGTTGGGGACATGATTTCTTTGTTAGGCTGCTTCTATATAAAGGTTTAGCAATAGGAACTGCCTAGATTGCCACCAGCGATTCACACTCCTACATAGGCATGCTTACACCCACACGAGGTCATAGAGTGAAGGAATGAGATTCTAGTTCAAGTCTTGTTTCACTGAACAATATTGTAGAATTAACATTACTCTTTTGCTTTTTATAATCTATTGTATACTGTGTTGTGCATCATACTGTGTGAATTTGGATAGAGTATAATGAAAACCTCATTAATTCTCACCCATGTTTAATCTAAGTTAAAAATGTGGGGTTGGCACTTAGAGAAGTGGAGAGATGATTAACTGCCTTCAGATGATAGAAACTCCATTTAAGCAGTACATAAAAGCAACTACTTTCCTGCAAACAATCTTTGTCTTCATTAAAGGATATCCAGCAGTGCTTCTCTTTGGCATGATTTTAGTAGTAATTCATTTGTGTTATTGTTACTTGAAAATAACAAAGCTTCATTTTCTATTTTGTTAAAACTGTAAGAAGAAGACCTAACAAGAAATCTCTGAACCATGAAAGGGTATTTTTAAACATTTTTTTCAGACATATATAGTCATATAATCAGAGCAAATGAAATATAGGAATCTGCCTCAAAGAACAATGTAAATTATCTTAATTAATAGTCCAATTGCTTTTACGTAAGTGAATGCTTCCTAAGGCACTAGAAAAATTGGTTTTCTTGTACAAGGTAACTGTTTCCAATGCAGAACTTATATACACACCATGAATTTCCTTTCATTATAGAATGAGTCCTAGCCTTTCTCCAAAATAATATTACTATATCTATTATTATATATAATAATGAAATATTGCTACTAATTATAGAACTACCTGATTTCAGGTAAGTCTGATTTACTTAGGTTTTTTCCATTTGCAAAATAATTTCATACCAAAAGTAGAGTTCTATTTTCTTTATTCTATATGCTTGAACTGTACTTCTAGCAATGAAAAAAATTAAATCTAAAAGAATCTCCACACTATTCACTTGTGAAAATTGTTTAAACTATTGGATATACTATTAATCCTTCTCTGATGAAATAGATGTCCACAGCCCCTTAATCCTTACTCTGTGAATACTTAAAATGTTAGTAAAGTGACAAATATTGACAAAACATGTCTCCTTTAAGTAGTAGCTCCTTACAAATCTGGTATTTAAGGCTTCTATTTAATTGACCTATGCCCTTAATCCATAATTACAATTTAAAAACATGAAGTTGTGGTGTCTTGAGGGCTTTTATGATTTGGAGACATTTGATGCTATAACTTCTTATGGGAATATTTCCATTTCCTTACAGTAAGATCTTGGAGATAGTATATATTTTTTAAATGTCTTCTCAAATCATAAACCTTGTTTGACATTAGAAAAAGAAAATATTAACTCAAAGTAGAAAGGTAATTCAGGACTTCTCTGCCTTTGGCCAAACAAAATGGCAAACACAAACAGAAACCCCCTGTGTTAATGACTTTCAGATAAACATAATTACTGTAAAGGTTGTGCTCTGATTTCTGAGAGGTGAAATAATAAAGTACCACATTCTACTGAAATATGAAAAAACGGATAATCCCAACTCCGTTTGTATGTTTGCTTTCCAATCTTGAGTCGCTAACAAAAGGAAAGGACATATATAACAAAGGAGAAGCGGTGAAGACTAATATGCATCAAAAGTCAAATTTGTAGTGCTCCCAGCATTACTCTTGCACCTGTTATTTATTTTGTGTATGGTGTAAGCAACTGAGAACAAGGTTTTAGAAAATGCAGAGAACAAGGGTGTAATTGAAGGCATTGATTTAAATGAGTCTGAAAGAATTTTCATTTTGATAAATGAAAACCTTTTTGACTCTCAGGAGCACGAAAGCTGATCTGAGTGCCTTAGGGAGAAATTCATAAAGAAAATAGCCAGCTACCTTCCACTTATATTCAGCTAGTTTCATGATTTGCTTCTTTTGAAGCTATATGTAGCTAATTAAACTGTGGCTATGTGTACAATCTGGGCAGGTCAGCTGTGTCCAACCCCATTTGACTGTGAAGGAAGTAGTTGAAGAGATACTTTCTGGATATTTGTTACTTTACCACAGAGAATGTTAAAAATGTTAGATCCAAATATATATATAAATAATTTTAACAAAAGAAAACACTGGATCTAATCCTCATTCGTTTCCGTAAACAAAATACCCACTTAATTTATAGGAATACATGCTGATTTATAGGATTAGGCCTCAGATAAAACCCTCAAGATGGGGACAGAAAGTGGAAATGCATCTTTTCAAACCTGCAAAGACCCTTAAGATTTAAATCTTGACCTCTGCGCAGATATTCTCTTGTGGCAGAATTATTTAGTTGGTTTACATATTTATGGAGAGATTATCTGACAATAAGGTTATCTTAGTTCATAAAACATAGGGGACTTCCTAACACAAAACAAAATTTTTGTTTCTTTGGGTCTAAACAGCATTTTAAATCTTCCTTTTGAAACTAACTTAACTAAGCCAGACTTACCTGTGCCAGATTCATTGCATGTGATAGTTACTGTGGAATTCCTTTTCTCAGCCCACTGTACAGCCAGATGACACAGCATTTTTCTATTCCAACCTTATAAAAGAAAGGCCCAGCAGAGGGCATGTTGAACATTTTTATAGCAATTCCGAACACCTTGATACTTGTCTTAGTCATATTTAAACAGTAACACACTATACGGGCAGCTGAAGTAAGATTTCCAATGTCTTCTGACTCTTTCAATTAAGAGAACACCAAGATACTCATTTAGTCAAGGTCAGTCAAATAGATTTGAATGAAACAAAAGTCAATCTAATTGATTATTTCAAAACCAGGCACCTTGAAGACATGAATAAATTCCTGGAATGAATAAGACCAGTGGGTCCATAGATTCTTTTTAGTGGTTTCTTGCTCATGGGAGTAAAGTGATACATAGAATATAAGTATGCTAAGTTATGCCATTACTTTAATTATCTGCATGCATCTAGCTCACTGGCAGTGTTGAAATCTCAGGTTGACGTTCTTTGATCACTCAAGCTACTTCACATCTCTTACGGGTCTGAAGGGAATGCCTGTGTAAAACATTAAAATGAAAATACGCTGAAAAAGACATTCCAAAGCCAACTCCAAGTGTATTTTTGATTATCTGTTCTTTTGTATCATCTACATCACTATTTACCATCCGTTAGTATCTATAATTGACATCTGACTTAATTCTTTTTAGACAACTAATAAACAATAACCCAGAGAATACTACACCTTCAATATAATAACTGATGTATACCCAGCGTTAGGTGGAAAATGAAATTAAATTTTAAAAAAGATGATTTCAATATTTGAAGGAGAAAGCCAGGAAGGCAAGAATATTGTTTACATTTTAAGAACATAATTCTTCTAATAAGAGAAAGGTCATCAGAACACTGTAAATGACTACTACTTTAAGCATGAGTGCCTTCTATTCCTAAATGCTTGACAAACTTCAATGAACCAGAGGCTAGTTATTGCCAAGACGCAAGTTCCCTTACATTTTCTCCACCTTTTTTCTGCCTACATATCTAAAATGTTATTCAACTCGCTATTTTCCCATCACAGCCTTTAAAATCTTGCTCTTCCTCCTCTTTCTATCTGAATAATCCTTTGCCACAGTTAGTATCATGTATGTTTACATGAAACTAAAATAATAAAAAATACTAGTTGAATAAAGAACTGAACATTCCACTTTTGACCAAGTATTTTTGGTATTATGTAAATAAACCTGACTCTTGACTGTCTCCTAATATCTATTCACCTGTATCTATGTCCTCCTCCAAAAATACTTTATGAGCTTGAACAATTTTTCCTATTTGCAAGTGCCAGCCCTGTCTTCTGCTGTTGGATATAATAATTGAAGTGATACAAATTTAGGATAAATAGCCTACCTGATTCAAAGGGGATTTAAATTAATCCCTTGGTTAAAACCAAGGCAAGATTATGGATAAAATAGAATCCACCTAAAAAAGGAGTTCTTAGGATGGGGTCCTTGGAGACACACAGATACGCCACACAGTGTTCTTAAGCTGCTGAAGTATTGTTGAAGCAATAAGTACATGGAGTTGATTTATAAAAATAAAAATAAATCTCATCTTAAATGTTCTGGAGTAACGCTGTTCAGTTGAACATTCTGCAGTAATATAAAGTTCTATCTCTGTGCTGTCCAATATGCAGCCAAACGCCACCTGTGGCTATTGAGTGCTTGAAATATGGCTAATGTGCCTGAATAACTGAATTTTAAATTTTATTTAATTTTAAATAGCCTATTGGCTACTGTGGCTGCATGAGGCGATTGGCTACCATATTAAACAGTACAGCAGTAGATTAACATTACCATGAGGTCATTTGATAAGCTTCATGAAGTCCATAAAACTCCTTGAAATTGTGCACAAAATTGTGTGTTCATTTATTTTGTACATAGGTTTCATCAAATTTTCAAAAGTAACTCTGATCCCCACAAAAGATTAAGGACGTCTGTACCAGAAGCATTGTTTGGGTTCTATGTTTCCTGACAACGTAGTTAAAATAGAAACATGGTGAATTTTATTATTTTTTTAAAACTTGTGTCATAAGAAAACGTCTAAATTCCTCAGCAAAAAACTAAAGTAATTCCCTAATGTTAAATTCAAGTAATGTATTATACATTTCTATAACACATACTCCTCATTTTTAAAATTTTCTTATTTTGAGAAAATTGTAGATTCACAAGCAGTTGTAAGAAATAGATATCCCATATACCATTCACCCAGTTTCCCCCAATGGTATCACCGTACATAGCTATAATACAATGTCACAACCAGGAAATTCACATTGATACAATCCACCCAACCTTATCTAGATTTTACTAGTTTTACATGCACTCATTTGTATGTTCTATGCAGTTTTATCACAGGTATAGGCTCATGTGACCACCACCATGGTCAAGATTCAGAACAATTCCATCACCACAGGGCTTCCTCATGTTGCCCCTTTTATGGCCACCTCCATTGCACACACCTCCACCATATACCTTTTCCTTAACTCTGGGCAACCACTAGTCTGTTTTCCATTACTGTAATTTTTTCATCTAAAAAAATGTTATATAAATGGAAGCATACTGTATGTAACTAATGGGATTGGCTCTTTTCACTCAGCATAATTCTCTGGAGAGTCATTGATATTACTGCATGTATTCATAGTGCATTCCTTTTTATCGCTGAGTAGTATTCCATGGCACAGATTTATCAGTTTGTTTAACCATTCACCTATTGAAGAACATATGGGTTGTTTCCAGTTTTGGGCAATTCTGAATGAAGCTGCTATGAATATTTGTACACAGATTTTAGTAAACATAATTCTTCATGTATCTGAGGTAGAGGCCTGACTGGAATTGCTGAGTCATATGGTGGTTGTTTTGTAAGAAACTGCCAGACTGTTATCCAGATTAGCTGGATACCATTTTATATTCCCACCAACAATGTATATGTATATGTGATCCAGTTTCTCTACATCTTCACCATCATTTGGTGTTAATACATTTTTTCAAGCCGTTCTGGTAGGTATGCCATGATATCACATTGTGGTTTTAATTTGCATTTTGCTAATGGTGAAATGATGTTAAAATGTCTTTTCATGTACTTATTTGCCATCTGTATATCATCTTTAGTAAAATGTCTGTTCTTGTCTTGTCTTAGGAAAAAAAACATGCAAAATAAGAATGGGTTCTTTCTACATAGGAATTTGAGTAATATCAGTGGGTTATGTAGTTTTACAAAAGAAAGAAATACTGTTTAAGTGGGACTTTTTTATTGGCTATCTGCTAAGACAGAAGCCCAAACAGTAATTTTTACTTACCCCAGTGAAGATGTTTCTGTGGATAACTAGGAAAATAAGATACAGGAACAGTACTTTGCTTTTTGATAACTTGACTATACAGAGAATTAAGAGAATACAAATGAATGGAGAGCTAAGAGAGCCTTTGGTAGGTATTGGATTCAATCATTTCATGAATACATTTTCTAGCAAGTACTGATAGTTCAGATATTTTATATCCTTGGTATGTTTTTGATATATTTAGATGTCATTTGTTGTCTTGTTTTAAGAGTCACAGTTGTATACTCACCTGGACAGAGAACAGACTAATTTAGAGAAGGCAGGGCAGCAGAATAACCTGAGGGCAGAACTATTACTCTCCTCAAAAAAGAGCTTGAATAAAAAACCTGCAGTGGTTGTCTGCTGCCTAATAAATCAAGATCAAATTCCTAAATATGTTATTCTAGGTCAGTGAAACCCTAACCTACATTTTCTGCCCTCCCTCCCACTCCTCCTCTCGTGCTCTAGCTAAACTGAAATAACTTTTCACATATCAACTCTGCTGTCTCCTGACTCTGAGCTTTTGTTCGTGTTATATCTTTTACTGACATGTCTTCCCTCATCATTTGTACCTATAAAAATCACACCTAATCCCTCAAAGCCCTGCTTAGATATCACTTTCTCCATGAAATCTCCCCTAATTCCCTGAGTCAGAAGCAAACATTCCTGCCTTGATATTCACACAGGACTTTGTACCCCCTAACAGCACCCAACTCTCTGACCATTTCTTTAACACTCATGCCAATGCAGTAACATGGATGAATCTCAAATGCATTTTGTTAATTGAAGGAAGTCAGATATACATAAAGCTACATCCTGAATGATTCCATTTATATGACATTTTAGAAAAGGCAAAACCACAGGGACAGAGAATAAACAAGGAGTTACCAGAGGTTAAGGGGTGAGTAGGTGAGACTTGACTATAAAGGCATACCTACATAGCAGTAGGGAATTTTTGGGGTGATGAAACTGTTCTATATCTTGATTGTGGTAGTGGCTACACAACCGTATATGTTTGTCAAAACTTGTAGAACTATACACTAAAAAGGGTGAATTTTACTGTATGTAAATTATACCTTAACAAACACAGTGGGAAAAAAATTCCTAACAGCTATCCAGCAAACTAGCCAGCCTTCCCTCCAGTTCTTGCAGTCCACACACTTGCTTTTTTTCACAGAGATGTAGAAATGGTCTTTATTCTTTTGAATGTTTCCATCTGGTCATGTCGAAGTTCAATGATGAGTTAATCAATAATGTACCTTTTATTTCAAGCAAAATACAGTATTTATATATGATTTGTACTTTACAGGGTCCACTGAAGTGGAAATAATGTATGCATGTCTTACATAATAACCATCTGTATTTAAAATATATTACCTTAGGAATTATAATTCTATCAGAGCTCAGTAAGAGCAAATGTGGCACCAATTAAATAATAGTAGTTAAAGTAAAAAGAGAGAAATCAAAATGACTTTCTAAAGAGAGAGAATGCAGCCAAATCTCTAGTTGCTACTGTTATGCAGCGGTCAGGTGCTCTGAAAGCTGAATCAAACCTGCATGTGACCACAGATTCCAGAGTCCCCACAGCTCAACCCTCCTCCTCCCCTGGGGACTTGATGATCCAGGGGATTCCCTGATTCTCTTAGGCCTGTGCCCAGGGCTGCTTGTTGAATAGCAGGGTTATTAGTTTTCTAGTGCTGCTGGAAAAATCACCCCAACTTAGTGCCTCAAAGCAACACAAATTTACTACTTTACAGTTTTGTAGGTTAGAAGTCTGGATTAGCTCAGTTGGGTTTTTTGTTCCAGGTGTCACAAGGCTATCATCAAAGCATAGACAGAATGTGTTCTTATGGAGAGGCTTAGACCATGCTCATTCGGGTTGCTGCTGGCAAAATCCATTTCCTTGCAGCTGTAGGATTGAGGTCCTCATTTCCTTGCTAACTGCCAGCTGGGGTACTGGCCATCGTTTCTAGAGGCCTCGCATCAATCTTTGCACGTGGACACTGCTCTCTCAAAGCCAGCAATAGTGCCTGAATATTTCCCACTCAGAAGCTCACTGACTTCTGCTGGTGCATCCCTGTGACTCCAGCAGGAGAAATTTCTCTGCTTTCAAGGACTCAGGTGATTAGATTGGATCCACCTAGTTAATCAGGCTAGTCTGTTCATTTCAGGATCCACAATTCTAACTACATCTATGATGTACCTTTTGCCATGTAACATAACATATTTACAGGATCCAGACATTAAAGTGTGGACATTAATCAACCCATTATAGGGCCACTTGAGAAAACCAGACTTGAAAGTTTGTTTCAGTCAATTTTTGCCTGTTGTGGCCACTTCATTTTCTTAGTTTGTTGAGCTTTCTCTCAGTTCACAAACCTGCCAACCAATTTCCTTGAGATTTTTCCTATGGGAGATGATCCAGCTTTCAAAGAAGGAAGTTGTTCATTGCAATTCTTTCTCCACATCTCCAGCCATCTTCCTCTTGGAATTGTGTGTCCAATTTATACGGCTGGTATTTTCCTACATTTTAGGAAGTTTTTTCTCTATTTCTAAGAGGTAAATTACCTCCTCATTGGTTTTCTGCAATCTTTCATTACATGCTCTTGATATATAGTTCAGGCAGTAGTTAAAATTTCAGTTGAAGCTCTTGAACCTCATCTTCAAGCTGCAAATTTTTTTTTGGTATCATTAATCTACAATTACATGAAGAACATTATGATTACTAGGCTCCCCCCTTCACCAAGCCCCCCCACATACCCCTTCACAGTCACTGTCCATCAGCGTAGTAAAATGCTGTAAAATCACTACTTCTCTGTGTTGCACAGCCCTCCACGTGCCCCCCCACACTATACATGCTAATCATAATGCCCCCTTTCTTTTTCCCCACCCTTGTCCCTCTCTTCCCACCCATCCTCCCCAGTCCCTTTTTCTTTGGTAACTATTAGTCCATTCTTGGGTTCTGCGATCCTGCTGCTTTTTTGTTCCTTCAGTTTTCCTTTGTTCTTATACTCCACATATGAGTGAAATCATTTGGTACTTGTCTTTCTCCACCTGGCTTATTTCACTGAGCATAATACCTCTAGCTCCATCCATGTTGTTGCAAATGGTAGGATCTGTTTATTTCTTATAGCTGAGTAATATTCCATTGTGTATATGTACCACATCTTCTTTATCCATTCATCTACTGATGGACACTTTGGTTGCTTGCATATGTTGGCTATTGTAAATAGTGCAGCTATAAACATAGGGGTGCATCTGTCTTTTTCAAACTGGAGTGCTGCATTCTTAGGGTAAATTCCTAGAACTGGAATGCCTGGGTCAAATGGTATTTCTATTTTGAGCATTTTGAGGAACCTCCATACTGCTTTCCACAATGGTTGAACTAATTTACATTCCCGCCAGCAGTGTAGGAGGGTTCCCCTTTCTCCACAACCTCGCCAACATTTGTTGTTGTTTGTCTTTTCGATGATGGCAATCCTTACTGGTGTGAGGTGATATCTCATTGTGGTTTTAATTTGCATTTCTCTGATGATTACCGATGTGGAGCATCTTTTCATGTGCCTGTTGGCCATCTGGATTTCTTCTTTAGAGAACTGTCTATTCAGCTCCTCTGCCCATTTTTTTTTTGAGAGGGCATCTCTCATATTTATTGATCAAATGGTTGTTAACAACAATAAAATTCAGTATAGGGGGGTCAATGCTCAATGTACAATCATTAATCCATCTCAAGCCTAATTCTCGTCAGTCTCCAATCTTCTGAAGCATAACGAACAAGTTCTTACATGGTGAACGAATTCTTACATAGTGAATAAATTCTTACATGGTGAACAGTACAAGGGCATTCATCACAGAAACATTCGGTTTTGATCACGCATTATGAACTATAAACAATCAGGTCAAATATGAATATTCATTTGATTTTTATACTTGATTTATATGTTGATCCCACATTTCTCCCTTTATTATTATTATTATCCTCTGCCCATTTTTTAATTGGATTATTTGCTTTTTGTTTGTTGAGGTGTGTGAGCTCTTTATATATTTTGGATGTCAATCCTTTATCAGATCTGTCATTTATGAATATGTTCTCCCATACTGTAGGATACCTTTTTGTTCTATGGATGGTGTCCTTTGCTGTACAGAAGCTTTTTAGCTTGATATAGTCCCACTTGTTCATTTTTGCCTTTGTTTCCCTTGCTGGGGAGATAAGTTCATGAAGAAGTCACTCATGTTTATGTCCATGAGATTTTTGCCTATGTTTTCTTCTAAGAGTTTTATGGTTTCATGACTTACTTTCAGGTCTTTGATCCATTTCGAATTTACTTTTGTGTATGGGGTTAGACAGTAATCCAGTTTCATTCTCTTACATGTAGCTATCCAGTTTTGCCAGCACCATCTGTTGAAGAGACTGTCCTTTCCCCATTGTATGTCCATGGCTCCTTTATTGTATATTAATTGGTGATATATGTTTGGGTTAATGTTTGGAGTCTCTATTCTGTTCCCCTGGTCTGTGGCTCTGTTCTTGTGCCAGTACCAAATTGTCTTGATTACTGTGGCTTTGTAGTAGAGCTTGAAGTCAGGGACTGAGATCCTCCCCACTTTATTCTTCCTTCTCAGGATTGCTTTGGCTATTCGGCGTCTTTGGTGTTTCCAAATGAATTTTTGAACTATTTGTTCCAGTTCATTGAAGAATGCTGTTTTGGTAATTTGATAGGGGTTGCATCGAATCTGTATATTGTTTTGGGCAGGATGGCCATTTTGACGATATTTATTCTTCCTAGCCAGGAGCATGGGATGAGTTTCCATTTTTTAGTGACCTCTTTAATTTCTCTTAAGAGTGTCTTGTAGTTTTCAGGGTATAGGTCTTTCACTTCCTTGGTTAGGTTTATTCCTAGGTATTTTATTCTTTTTGATGCAGTTGTGAATGGAATTGTTTTCCTGATTTCTCTTTCTATTAGTTCATTGTTAGTGTATAGGAAAGCCACAGATTTCTGTGTGTTAATTTTGTATCCTGCAACTTTGCTGAATTACAATATTAGTTCTAGTAGTTTGGAGTGGAGTCTTTAGGGTTTTTTATGGACAATATCATGTCATTTGCAAATAGTGACAGTTTGACTTCTTCTTTACCAATATGGATTCCTTGTATTTCTTTGTTTTTTCTAATTGTCATGGCTGGGATGTCCAGTACTATGTTGAATAACAGTGGGGAGAGTGGGCATCCCTGTCTTGTACCCGATTTCAGAGGAAAAGCTTGCAGCCTCTCGCTGTTCAGTATGATGTTAGCTGTGTGTTTATCATATATGGCCTTTATTATGTTGAGGTACTTGTCCTCTATGCCCATTTTGTTGAGAGTTTTTATCATGAATGGATGTTGAATTTTGTCGAATGCTTTTTCAGCATCTATGGAGATGGTCATAAGGTTTTTGTCCTTTTTGTTGATGTGGTGGATGATGTTGATGGATTTTCGAATATTGTACCATCCTTGCATCCCTGGGATGAATCCCACTTGGTCATGGTGTATGATCCTTTTGATTTATTTTTGAATTCGGTTTGCTAATATTTTGTTGAGTTTTTTTGCATCTATGTTCATCAGGGATATCGGTCTGTAGTTTTCTTTTTTGTGGGGTCTTTGCCTGGTTTTGGTATTAGGGTGATGTTGGCTTCGTAGAATGAGTTTGGGAGTATTCCCTCCTCTTCAATTTTTTGAAAAACTTTAAGGAGAATGGGTATTATGTCTTCTCTGTAAGTCTGATAAAATTCCGAGGTAAATCCATCTGGCCCGGGGGTTTTGTTCTTGGGTAGTGTTTTGATTACCGCTTCAATTTCATTGCTGGTAATTGATCTGTTTAGATTTTCTGTTTCTTTCTGGGTCAGTCTTGGAAGGTTGTATTTTTCTAGGAAGTTGTCCATTTTTCCTAGGTTTCCCAGCTTGTTAGCATATAGGTTTTCATAGTACTCTCTAATAATTCTTTGTATTTCTGTGGGGGCCGTCGTGATTTTTCCTTTCTCGTTTCTGATTCTGTTGATTTGTGTTGACTCTCCTTTTGCTCTTAATAAGTCTGGCTAGAGGCTTATCTATTTTGTTTATTTTCTTGAAGAACCAGCTCTAGGTTTCATTGATTTTTCTATTGTTTTATTCTTCTCAATTTTGTTTTATTTCTTCTCTGATCTTTATTATGTCCCTCTATCTGCTGACCTTAGGCCTCATTTGTTCTTCTTTTTCCAATTTCGATAATAGTGACATTAGACTATTCATTTGGGATTGTTCTTCCTTCTTTAAATATGCCTGGATTGCTATATACTTTCCTCTTAAGACTGCTTTTGCTGCATCCCACAGTAGTTGGGGCTTTGTATTGTTGTTGTCATTTGTTTCCATATATTGCTGGATCTCCATTTTAATTTGGTCGTTGATCCATTGAGTATTTAGGAGCATGTTGTTAATCCTCCATGTGTTTGTGAGCCTTTTTGCTTTCTTTGCACAATTTATTTCTAGTTTTATACTTTTGTAGTCTGAAAAGTTGGTTGGTAGGATTTCAATCTTTTGGAATTTACTTAGGCTCTTTTTGTGGCCTAGTATGTGGTCTATTCTGGAGAATGTTCCATGTGCACTTGAGAAGAATGTATATCCTGTTGCTTTTGGATGTAGAGTTCTATACATGTCTATTAGGTCCATCTGTTCTAGGGTGTTGTTCAGTGCCTCTGTGTCCTTACTTATTTTCTGTCTGATGGATATGTCCTTTGGAGTGAGTGCTGTGTTAAAGTCTCCCATAATGAATGCATTGCATTCTATTTCCTCCTTTAATTCTATTAGTATTTGTTTCACATATGTCGGTGCTCCTGTATTGGGTGCACATATATTTAGAATGGTTACATCCTCTTGTTGAACTGAGCCCTTTATCATTATGTAATGTCCTTCTTTATCTCTTATTACTTTCTTTGTTTTAAAGTCTATTTTGTCAGATACTAGTATTGCAACACCTGCTTTTTTCTCCCTATTGTTTGCATGAAATATCTTTTTCCATCCCTTGACTTTTAATCTATGCATGTCTTTGGGTTTGAGGTGAGTCTCTTGTAAGCAGCATAGAGATGGGTCTTTCTTTTTTATGCATTCTATTACTCTGTGTCTTTTAATTGGTGCATTCAGTCCATTTACATTTAGGGTGATTAATGAAAGATATGTACTTATTGCCATTGCAGGCTTTAGATTCATGGGTACCAAAGGTTCAAGGTTAGCTTCTTTACTATCTTACTGTCTAACTTAACTTGCTTATTGAGCTATTATAAACAAAGTCTGATGATTATTTCTCTCACTTCTTATCCCACCTCCTCCATTCTTGATATGTTGGGCATTTTTTTCTCTGCTCTTTTTAGGAGTGCTCCCATCTAGAGCAGTCCCTCTAAAATACCCTGTAGAGGTGGTTTGTGGGAGGCAAATTCCCTCAACTTTTGCTTGTCTGGGAATTGTTTAATCCCTCCTTCACATTTAAATGATAATCATGCTGGATACAGTATCCTTGGTTCAAAGCCCTTCTGTTTCATTGCATTACATATATCATGCCATTCTCTTCCGGCCTGTAAGGTTTCTGTTGAGAAGTCTGATGATAGCCTGATGGGTTTTCCTTTGTAGGTGACCTTTTTTCTCTCTCTGGCTGCCTTTAATACTCTGTCCTTGTCCTTGATTTTTGCCATTTTAATTATTATGTGTCTTGGTGTTGTCCTCTTTGGGTCCCTTCTGTTGGGATTTCTGTGTGCTTCCGTAGTCTGAGCAACTATTTCCTCCCCCATTTTGGGGAAGTTCTCAGCAATTATTTCTTCAAAGACACTTTCAATCCCTTTTTCTCTCTCTTCTTCTTCTAGTACCCCAATAATGCGGATATTGTTCCTTTTGGATTGGTCACACAGTTCTCTTAATATTGTTTCGTTCCTGGAGATCCTTTTATCTCTCTCTGCATCAGTTTCTTTGCATTCTTGTTCTCTGGTTTCTATTCCATCAATGGCCTCTTGCATCTTATCCATTCTGCTTATAAATCCTTCCAGAGATTGTTTCACTTCTGTAATCTCCCTCCGGACGTCATCCCTTAGCTCTTGTATATTTCTCTGCAGCTCCATCAGCATGTTTGTGATTTTTATTTTGAATTCTTTTTCAGGAAGACTGGTTAGGTCTATCTCCTTCTCAGGGGTTGTGATTTTAGTCTGTGTCAAATTTTTCTGCCTTTTCATGGTGATAGAGATAGTTTGCAGAGCTGGCACAAGTGATGGCTGGGAGAATGTCCCTTCTTGTTGGTTTGTGGCCTTCCTCTCCTTGGAGAACAGCGACCTCTAGCGGCTTGTGCTGGGCAGCTGCGTGCAGACGGGGCTTCTGATTCTTGCCTGGCCACTATGGAGTTTAGCTCTGTGGTTGCTGTGGGCGTGGCCTGCCTCCGGCTGCTGCCCCAATATTGCAGAGCCGCGTTGGAGGGGAAATGGCCAGGAGGCTGTTCATATCTGTGAGGGGCCTCTGAGCTGCCCTGCTGTCTTGGGGTTAGGGTGCCCAGAGTTCCCTGGGATTCTCAGCTGTTGGGCTAAGTGTTCTGGGATGCTTCCATCCAGCTGTGGGTTCCCTCTCCCTTTAAGACTTTCAAAAAGCACTCACTTTTCTTTGTCCCAGGGGTGCCAGCTCTGTGGACCCACTCACAGGTCTTACTGTCCTGTTTCCGTAGTTTCCAGCACCCCGTGCATGCACTGTGTCTGTGCTCTGGTGCGGATGGCTAGGGCTGGGTGTTTAGCAGTCCTGGGCTCCCTCTCCCTCCCTGCTCCAACTCCTCTCCTCTGCTAGGAGCTGGGGTGAGGGGCACTCGTGTCCCGCTGGGCTGGGGCTTGTATCTTACCCCCTTCACAAGGCGCTGGGTTCTCACAGGTATGGCTGTAGTCTGGCTGTTGTCCTGTCTCTTCTGGTCTCTCTTTTAGGAAGAGTTGTATTTGTTGTATTTTCAAAAATATATGTGGTTTTGGGAGGAGATTTCCACTGCTCTACTAATGCCACCATCTTGGCTCCCCAAGCTGCAAATTTTTAGAAGTTAAAGATGCTTGCTTGGTTTGGAAATTTTTCATTTGACCTGTATGCTCTTCATTCAATTTTATTCAAATAATTTTTGAACATTCCTTATTTTTCTCTTTCAAACATTTTTATTGAAATATCATTTATATAAATATATTGTTTCAGATGAACTTGGAAATTCATCAATTACATACATTACTAAATGCTCATCATAAGTGTAGTTATCATCTGTCATCATACAAAGATATTACAATATTATGAGCTGTATTCCCTATGCTATACTTACATCCCTGTGACCAAGTTATTTTATGATTTGAAGTTTGTACTTCATGCCCTTCATATATTTTATCCATCCCACCCCCATGGTAACCATACATTCTCTGTGTTTATGAGTCTATTTCTGTTTTGTTTATTCATTCGTTATGTTTTACAGATTCCACATATAAGTGAAATGATATGGTATTTGTCTTTCTCTGTCTGGCTTATTTCACTTAGAATAATACCCTCTAGGTACATCCATGTTGTCTCAAGTGGCAAGATTTCTTTCCTTTTTATGGCTGAATAATATTCCATTGGATATATGTACCACTTCTTTATCCAGTCATCTATTGGTTGATGCTGGTTGCTTCCATATCTTGCCTACTGTAAATAATTCTGTGATAATCATAGGGGTGCATATATCTTTTCAAATTAATGATTTTGTTTTCTTTGGGTAGATTCCCAGAAGTGACATTGCTGAGTCATATGGTATTTCCATTTTTAGTTTTTTCAGAAACCTCAGTACTGCTTTCCATAGTGGCTGTACCAATTTGCAGTTCTACCAGCAGGGTCTAATGGTTACCTATTCTCTGCACTCTCACCAACAATTGTTATTTCTTGTCTTGTTTATACTAACCATTCTAACTGGTGTGAGGTGATATCTTATTGTGGTTTTAATTTGCATTTCTAATGATTAGTGATTAGCATTTTTTCATGTGTCTGTTGATCACCTGAATGTCTTCTTTGGAAAAATGTCTATTCAGGTCCTCTGCCCATTTTTAAATCAGATTTTGTTTTTTTGGTTTTGAGTTGTATGAGTTCTTTATCTATTTCATGCACTTGCTTTCAAATGTACTCTAATGTGCTAAGAGCTGGGGCTTCAAAGGAGAAAAATGTATGGCCCCTCCTCTCTAGGAACTCAATCTCTGATGGAAGAGATAGGTATGTAAGTAAATAAATGCAGAATAGTATGGAAGATGACATGTATATTATAGGGGTGTGTTCAGATCCTGTGAAGGTGTAAGGGGGGCAGTGGTCAGATGGACCTAGACTCTTGAGGGCCTTGCTCTCCAAGCTTAGGAGAGCTTTATTCCATATGCAATGAGAAGTGACTAATCATAGCTATGTTTTAGAAAATATGATATGGCAGTTATATGAAGGATGATTCAGAGTAGAGGAGAGACTAAATTCAGGGAGATCAATTAGAAGGCTATTTACAATAGTATGAGAGAAAATTAATATCACTTCTCTATTAGCAGGCAATTGAGATTAGACTGTACTTTTAATTAAAAATGTGTATTGCTGATAATCTAGATGCATGTAGGCAAACCAAGTAGAAGGCCAACAATATTTTTCTTGATCCAATTTACCTCTCGTAGACAGAAATATTAATGGAGAGACACCTTGTTTCATTCATCTTTTTATCTTCTCTAGCAGCTATCATAAGACTTTATAGACATAAGAAGCTCTAAAACATGTTTATTACTCTGATTAATAAATTAAATAGGTGAATTTTCTTTTAAATCACTGACTCCAAAAGAGAAAATTATAATTCCTTTATGCCCAATAATGTTTAGAAATTTCTTACAATTTTGTATGTCAGACAGCCCAGAGGGTCAAATTTAGTGAACATGTTTATTTTGCATACTGACTGTGGTAATCGGGTGACATTAGTCAAGCACATTTGCTCTCCAGAAAGTCTGCTTGTTCTTTGCTTGCTCACTGCTACCTAACAGAATTTGCAGTGACAGGGGTAAGGTTATGTTAAAAAGAAAGCTGGATAACAGCAGGCTTTATAAACCCACTTTCCAGTGTACTACTCTTCAGCAACTGACTATTACCTCTGTCTTGGAACTTGTAAACGTCTGCTGAAAATGCCTATGTTTGGCATAATTGAAAGCACTGATATAAAATAACCTGCTTCCTGGAATATGTGTGCTGAAGTTCTCACCCTGCCTTGAATCTGACCAAATAAAAGGTAGTAAAACCAGCAGGGTGCTGTACTTTGAATACCGTGTAGGGCCCAAACATATGTTCTTAGGCCTCCAAACACCTCAACCATTAACACCTAAGATAAATGAAGACATTAATGAACTGGTGAGATTATTGAAGGTAAACTTGATGAGCCTCTTCTTCAAACAAACAAGACCTTCACGCTTTCAATTTCTGCTCCTTTTTTTTCCCACAAAAGGCAAACGTTGCTGAGCCACTTCATTGCCTCTGGAAAAATGTTTTCTGTGGCTCCAGAGTTGACAACATCCAGAATGTCAGTCACTGCCTTCTGCGTCTGAACTAGCTTGCTATGAAGAACATGAAGTATACTGATGCTATCTGCACCCAAGTTACACAGAGACAATTTACAAGAAAGTATACCTACTCCCTGCTAACTGGAAGATTGTCAGCTAAGGGAGAAGTGGTTTTGTGGATTCTGGAGTGAGCTGTAGCTTAGTGGGTCTGGGCATTTTCCCCTTTTGATGTTCCAGTTAGTTATTTATACTCATTAAAGTTCCTATACTTTATACTGCATAATCTGTGATGAACTCAAACCAAAGTAATTCTTGTAGCTATAAAATACCCTTTCGTTGAAAGCCTGCTTGTTTTTACCTGTGTCCCTCAACCAACAAAATCATAACACCTATCTAGTTCTGATGTGACAGAACTTAATTACCGTGGGAATTATGAGCAGGAAGCCAGCCGATTTCAGTTGTCTCAACTATGTGATAGCACCTGGTCACTTATTGCCAGATACTTGTTTACTCCGAGTTATTGATCAATTTTGAGCCCTGGCCAGCTGCAGCTAATCCTAATGCATATAGTTGGCAGCTGTGAATTTGTGACTTTGCCCCTTGGAATACAAAGGCTGTCTTTGCCCACACTCAGGCAGATTTTAGCTTCTAAAGGGCAAGCTTTGGCCTCAATAGATGATTGTGATTATACAGTACAGTGTAACTGTGTTTATTCTTAAATTGCTTTTCAGAAACCCTGGCTTTACTAGGAATTATCAAATAAAGTTCGTATGAAGAAAGGAATTCCATTCTGTCTGTAGGCTAAAAAAAATTTAAAAACTTACTGCCTATGTGCATTTTTAAGAACTGAACTCCTCCCTAATTTAGTAAACTGATCCTATCCATGCCTGCCAGGCCCACTCCCTGCTACAGCTCTGTGTCATTTATCCTAGGCAGTGGCAAAATCAGAGATCCTTATTTTAGATGCAGTGATGTGTTAGGATTTAATTTGAGGGAATAGTAAGTGGTTCAAAATATATCTATACAATTTTTCATTATTATCCCTGTTTTGTGTTGAGAAAGAAGAAAAGCTTTCTTGGTGTCACATAACTAGCCAACAGCAAAGTTAAAAATAACAGTGGTTGGGATGGAAGAGTTCTGTGAATCTATCCTACTGGGTAGCATGAATGGATTGGAAGTAGACCTTAAATATGTAGCCATCTAAAGGCATACTCATTCAAAACATTTTTCTCTCCTCTTTCCCCAAGTAATTGTTTTTCTTTCTTTTAATAACTGTCTTGCCTAAGGATTTCAGCCCCAGGCAAGTTCACTGTGGATTCAGTGAGACCAAGAAATGACAATGGAATGTTCTTGGGGTAAAAGGGTGTATACCCTGCTTTACTTTCATGGTAGTAGGTCGAGTGCTAGAATCACATCTGCATCCAAAAGTCTGCAGGTCCCTAATCCACCTCCATCTCTGCCTCCACCCAGAGCACTGGGCAGAGCTCTTTATATAGTGACTCAGTCAATAATAGCTCATTGCCTACAGGTGTGGAAGCAGTAGCCTAGCAGTAGGCCAGTTACATCATCAAGTAGTTTAGGTTTAGGTAAGGATCCTGGACATAGGAACTTTCATTTTCCCCACAATAACACAAACAAAAATCTCTTGTGGTTCCAGATTTAATTCTTTTGAAGTCTTCATCTTACTAGAAACCTGAAAAGGAAAGGGCACTTCCTGAAACCAGATGAGTTTCAGTAGGTTGTCCTGATACTGCAGTGGAGGAAAAAACCCTCTCATGTCCATCGTTCCTTCCAGCACCTACGCTCCCCAACTTTCCCCTGAAACCATGCCTACCCCCATAGCTTGGGCCCATTCTTCCCCACCCGCATCCTTTTTAATAATCTGGAATCTCTTCAATCACCTTCCAAACTCAAGATAGCAAATCTGATCCCCCAATAGCAACCAAGTCAATGCAATTTAGCTCAAATTTTATTCATTGTCCTCCATCAAGACAATTCTTTCCTGTACCACTTTCCATCAGTGGACATAAAACACCCTTTCTACTCATAACACATGTTCAAGCACTCCTCTTCACACACTCAAGTGTACAAGTGTGTGCAAGTGAAGATTTAGGCATTTAGAAATGATGGTGAAGCATATGGCTAAAGGTACTCTCATAATCTCTATTAGCCAGGGTTTCTGGGACTACACAGCAGGAAATTGGGGCACTTTGGCGAGGGGGCTGTTAGTATGCTAAAATGTGTTACTGGATGTGGCTGAGAAACACCCATTCTTTCCACCTTGTAATAATATCCTAACTATGTACGTGGAGAGGTAGTACAGCAGTGTAAATGGCATAGAATCGGGAGTCAAACATACTCCCATGTGAACTCCCACTCCACCACTTACTAGCTGTGTGACCTTTTGCAAGGTACTTCACCTTTCTGAGGCTCATTTTCCTCATCTGAAAAATGGGAATTATAATAGGACTTATTACCTGTTGTATGAATCCACTGATACAATTAATGCATGCAAAGTGGCTGGCACCTGGGAGGTTCTCAATAAATGTATTTCCTTCCTACCTCTATATTTGAAGGTAGTGTTGTATAGAGTGGAAAGTGGTATAATGGGAAGGGTGTAGTTTTGTAGTAAGCCATGGGGTCAAATTCGAATTCTGTCATTTGGTTACTATGGGTGACCTCAGCAAGTTACTTAACCTGGGCTTTAGTTTCTATTTATGCTATAAGTATAAAGCACCTGTCCCACAGTAGTGGTAGCTAGGAATGGTATGGATATGAGACAACTGTTCTTAGTTTCAGATACAGATACTGTTGTAAAGCTCTTCTCTGAAATTCTCTCTTCTTTGAGTGCACCAACATTTTGTTTTGTTTTGTTTTTAATCCGTTTTCTAATGGTTGTATACCCACTTGAGCTGACTGAAGTGTACCAACATTTGCAAGTGATGTTGTGTTATTTGAAAAGATGTTGCAGCATCACATTTTGGGCTTTTTGTTTTGGTTGGCTGCTTGCTCTCTCCACACCCCCATCATCTCTTCTTGCTAGCCATAGAGTAGCTGCCTAGGTCGGAAATTTGTTGCCACCCCTTTGCCACACATTCTCTACATCTATGTTGCCGAGATGCTTAGCCACAACAATGCAGAGATGCCAGAACATTAGTTATCCCAGACGGTGCTTTCCCACTTATTTAGTGGTAAGAAGCCAGATGTGATATCTCATTTCTTGCATACATATTAAAGGCTGAACACTGCCACCCATCTCTGTGCCTCTGCAGAAACTCGGTGTCTGCTGTTGTGTCTGCAGGATGCTGCTGTTTGTTAGTTCCTCACTAGATAGTGCAGTGCTTGGGACAGCTTTTTGTCTGGTATTGCTGATACAAATATTTGGCAGGGCTAGCCTTTGTGGTAGGATTTGAGGAATTCAAAAAGGCTCCTTACCCAAAGATATCTCCCTGACTGGTCACAGTGCCTGAAATGCATATAAGGCAATGTTAAAATGTGAATGCCACTGTCCAGAGGGAACATGCTGGGTCATTATCAACTATTAATACTTAGAAGCAGAACTGCATTGGAATCCTGATTCTGTTACTAGCTTTATTTGCTAAGGCAGGTTGCTAATTCTCTCTGTGCCAGTATCCTCTTATGACAATGGGGATGATAATGGACAGCTGTGAGGATTACATGAGACAATGCATGTAAAGTACATAGTAAATGCTCAGTGAATATCAGCTGTTATTAGCCTTAGGAACCATCGGGCCCTAGGGCCTACATCTAGTACTAGTAAATTTGATTTGAGGGTCAGGAATAAGGTGAGGTTCTGTACTGGGAAACTGCTAATAGCAGAAGCCCTGGTAAGGTGGTGATACAGTCAGGGAGTAGCATGGAAACTCTGGGAACCTGGGTTTAGAAGAGTTGGGTCGGAGGAAGAGGACCCAGCAGAGTCAAACTACACTGACATGAACTTCCCAACAAGAAAAGTGTAGTACTACTCAGGATGTGATGTTTTGTAAGGTAGAAAGCTCTGACACTGGGAGTGTTCAAGCAAAGACTGGGTGCTGGCTGCGTATCAAGAATACTCTACCCCAGGGCCTGTCAAATTTATTTGCATACACATCATCTGCGGATCTTGTTAAAATGTGGGTTCTGATTCAGCTGGTCTGGGGTGGTACCCGAGATTCTTCATTGTGCATGAGCTCCCTGATGATGCTGATGCTCCCCATCAACAGACCTCACTCTTAGTAGCAAGGCCCTTGCAGTTGGACAAGAAATCACAGCAATACAGAGGCATATGCCAGGAGAAAGCCAGAATTACCCAGACAAGTCTCCATAGCGTGGAAGGGCTTTGATGCAGTCATGATCTACAGTCTGGTTCTTAGCTTTGTAAGCTTTGAAATTTGATTGGTAGTATAAGCAGAGACTGGGCTCTTGGGGACTGACTCACAGTTAACCAAATTCACAAGAGACTGATACATACGCCAGAATGCCAGTTGATTAATTTATAATGAGAAGTGTAAGTTCCAAGTGGACCAGGTACTAGTCTTTGCTGATTTGTGCATTATCTCCCTGGAGGCATATTTACATGAGGAGCTAAATGATAATAAGAAGGTTGCTTGGTGAGGACAGATTCATAGCAAAGGGAGTTCATAGGAAGATTTTAATGGTTCATGTCATCAAGCTATGATGATCTGATAACTGTAGCTTCACAATTGGGCTTAACCTCCAGAACAGTGCTTCAGATGTTAGCTAGAACAGTGCTTCAGATGTTAGCTTCCTTATTAGTCTCTCTGACTCCTGTCTTGCCTTCATAAATCCAGATGATCTATTTAAGCCTAGGTCTGATGATACCATTCATTTGCTCCACTGACTTCGATTTAAATTCACAATTTTAAACTCATCATTAAGAAATGTTTAAAATATGGAGAAAAGTTGAAAAATTCATACAATAAGCACCTATATACCCACCATCTAGACTGAAATATTATCATTTTGCCATATTTACTTTATGTTTGTGCACTTGCACATGTGTGTGCATGCACATGTGTCAGTCCACACTTTTTAACATAGTTTTCTAAACTCTTCATGTTCTGGCACAACTTCCTTGATGTGCTTCACTTCCCTAAGGTGCCCCTTTATAACTTACATACAGCCATACCTAACTACCTAATGTTTCCTGAATGTTCCTGGTGTTCTCATGTGATATGCTATTGCCTATACCTGAATATCCTTACTCTCTTTGCTTGACTAACTCTATTTGTTCTTAAAGACTTGGCCACACCCATGTTGCCATTAGCACTCTATGCTTCTCTCAATTATAACATTTATTACACTATGCTGTTATTGTCTATTTACCTCTCTGACTTGCCTACTAAACAATGAACTCGTTGAGGGCAGGAACTGTTTCTTTTTTTATCTCTGTATACCCTTCCCTCTCCAGTGTCTCATGTTTAGTAAATGTCGGGTAATCAGAAAATCCAACTGACTACAAGACACTTCTACTATTTACATTATAAGTACCTCAAAATCAGCATGTCTAAACTGAACTCATCTCTCCTTCTACCCCCTCTACATATTTTAAACCCTCCTGATTAAATTCCATCTAGTCTTCCAAGCCAAAAACCTCAGAGCAATCCTTACATCTTCCCTCTCTTCCATCCTCCAAACATGTCTTGTTGATTCTACCCCCAAAATACATTCCCAATCTGTCCACTTCTCTTCATCTCCACTACCTGTTTAATCCAGGCCACCTTCATCTCTTACCTGGAGCACTACCAACAATCTTCTAGCTGAACTCCTTACTTCTGCTCTTGTCCCCTCCAACCTATTATCCACAGAGAAGCCATAATAATCTCTAAAATTCAGATGTGATTATATTACACCCTACTTAAACCCTGATTATTTTCTTCCTTGCTCTTAGACAAAGGTCAGACTTCTGAGCTTTACCCAGTGACTCTCAAGAACTGACCCCCTGTGTATCTCTATAGTTTTATCTCTTGTACTCTGGGTTCCAAGCATTTTATGTTACATGAGCCTGTAGAACTTGTTGTTGCCCAACATTTTCAGTTTCACACCTTAGTGCCTTTCTTTGCATTGTTTTCTGCCTAGAAAGGCTAACCCTCTCAAACTCAGCACAGGTGTAACCTCCTCTGGGAAGCTTTTCCACTTTTCCTTACTTTCCAGTCTGTGTTAGGTTCCTCTTCTCTATTACCCACTACTACCCTATACATACTCTATCATAGCACTTACACTATGTACATACAGCACTCTGTACTGCAGTCATTGGTTTGCTTGTTTATCTTATCAAAGCTTAAGTTTAGGAGCTTTTTAAGAGCAGAGTTAATGTCTTACTTGATTTTTTTTTACCCCAGTGTTAGTCTGTGGCTGGCATATAATAGTTGTGCAATAAATATTTAAGAACAGAAAGAATGGATATTCACAAGTGTCCCCCCAAACTTCATTTTTATAGATACCTTACAAAAGATCTTTTCTTTCAAACACATAGTTTCTTCAAAGTACAATATAGTTGATTGTCATGCAGGTGATATTGATTGAATTTTTAGTGTTCCTCACTAACAAATTCAGACAATTTCTGGAATTGTATCATTTCTTAGAGATGGCCGATCTGGTAGGGTACTTTTCTTTTCCCCTGGGTAATTTTTGTCTCAGAGATTAATGTCATTGGTAGTTGGGGGTGCCATGCTATTGGTTCCATATACATCCCTTGACCTCTGAAGTCCCTTGTAACACCTAGGGTTCATGTTTCACAGAATTGCTCATTTATTTGGATTCTAGGTGCTGTTTGGTTATGATGTTAATTTTCCTCTAGGTTTCTCTCAAGCCATAAGAGTACCAAGTGAAGAACTGTCCCCTGCTTAATTTGTGGGAATAATATTGTTAAATGTTGGGCCAAGGACTGAGGGGAGAGACTGATCAGGAACTGAACAAATGTTGGGCTGGATAAAAAAATTATATTTCTTTGACCAGAAAAGGTGGCTAAAACTGAGCATCCTGAACATCATTTTCTCTGGTTACTACCTCAAAGTAACACCTTTAAAATTATTTAAAAAGCATTTGGTCCCTGAACCAGTTTAATAATTGTACTTAACAGACACAATTTTTACACTCTGCTCAGCACTAATCTAAGTGCTTTACATGTATGTGTGAATTCATTTAATCATCTAAACAACCCTATGAGATAGGTACTATTATTATCCCCATTTCACAGATGCTGAGGAAACTGAGGCATAGAGAAGTAATTTCCCCAAGATCAAAATTTATCCATAACTGTCAGACAACAGGTATATTAATTCAGTTTAATCTAATGTATATTAATTGAGCACCTACTAAATGTAATAATTGACAAGGTAGATAAAAATTGTACACTTCAAATAAGAAGAAATCATAATGCAATACACCATGAATGAATTGCCAAGGTGAGTCAGGCTCCTTTCTCTTAGTGGGAAATGGAGAAAAATTATGTAGTTAAGGTCATGAATGGAGCAGACATATCCATGTGGGTAAACCTGGTTTGTAGAAATGAAGAAAAGAGTCTGAGTTTGAGGTGTGTGAAAACGATTATTCTTTTTTGAGGACTAAGGTTATATTCAGAAGGGGTGTCGCATTCATTTATTTAGCATGGGGTAAGGATGAGAATGGAATACACAGGTATAAAACGCTCGGTTAGAACAGGAAAGGAGAAAGGTGTTTTGTTTTGTTGAAAAGGTAACAACGCATTTCCCTGGCTCTCTCTCTCTCCCAGAGACTCTGTAAACAATCTTTCCGCAGCACCACTCACCTACCCAAATTCTCTTGACACAGGCCCTTTTGATCTGCGCTTTTGAGAAGGACTTTCGCAGCCTGACACCTTAAGCCTGAAACGCCCTTTAGGCGAATGTTAGGAGGGAAAAATACATTCATGCGATTCAAAGAGGATTGGAATCCTACAGAGGGGCTTTACGTGCAAAGATTCTATAGTTCCTCGCCTGCCCATTTTTCCTGAAACACCGCGACACACCTGGCCAGGCAGCTTCAGATCCTACTCTAAGGCCTGCCTATCCTGTTACCCTTTTAAGAGGCGGATCCCGCAGTGTCCTTTCCTCCCTCCCAGCCACCTCTACCCTCAGTCTTCTGGGCGGAGCTTCATGCTAAAGCCCCAGAGCCCGACGCGACCGCAGCAGTAGCGAAAAGGACTAGAGCTGCGACTGGCTGCATCTGCTGCAACCTCGCTACCCACACTGCGTGCCTCTTGGCTCCGACCTCGCCGGCCGCGTGCGCCGGTCTCTCCCAGCCCCCGCTCCACCTGGCGCACACCTGGCCAAGGCCAGGGTCCCGCCGAGAGCAAGGTGGACGCGTGCCAGGGGCTCTAGAGAACCTCGGAGCGCGCGTGTCATGGGGTCGCCGCCCGGGGCCGGGGTCTTCTGCCGCGGTGGCAGCGGCTTTTCCCGATTGCTGGTGTGGTACTTCCTGCTGGCTCTGAGTCCCCAAGCCCCCGGCTCCCGGGGGGCCGAAGCTGTGTGGACCGCGTACCTCAACGTGTCCTGGCGGGTTCCGCACACTGGAGTGAACCGCACAGTGTGGGAGCTGAGCGAGGAGGGCGTGTACGGCCAGGATTCGCCGTTGGAGCCTGTGGCTGGGGTCCTGGTACCGCCCGACGGGCCCGGGGCGCTCAATGCCTGTAACCCGCACACGAATTTCACAGTGCCCACGGTGCCGGGGGATTGGGGAAGCCCCGTGCAAGTCTCTTGGTTGGCACTCATCCAGCGCGGCGGGGGCTGCACCTTCGCAGACAAGATCCATCTGGCTTACAAGAGAGGGGCGTCTGGAGCCGTCATCTTTAACTTCCCGGGGACCCGCAATGAGGTCATCCCCATGTCTCACCCGGGTGAGTGCAGCTACTAAATTGCGCCCCAACAAATCCCTGCAAAGGCCAGTTTCTCTTATTTTCCTCAGTGCTCTTCCCCTATCCCCTTGCTCCAAAGGAAAACGAACGCCCTTCTGTTCCCCCACCTCCCCCCCGAGTGAGGCAGGGTCCTCTCCTCCGCGAGACTCACCGGCGTGGGGGGTGGGGCAGAAATATCCTTCAGAATTTGCCCCTCTGGTGGAAAAGCGTAAAGACAAACGGAGTGCGGAGGCTGGCAACTCAAGACTGGGCTCTTTGCGTCGTCTCTTCCTGGTGTTCCACAAGGGTGCCTTGCAATGGATTGACTGGTGGTGGTCACTGGCTGGGAAATGACTGGGTAGCAGACAGTGTGGAAATCCCGCTTTTCCCGTTTAGCAGTCTCAGGCCTGCAGCAATTTTTTCCCTCCCGTCTCCCTGTTTTTCTCTCTGTGTCCTAGTATCAGGTACAAGACTGTGTTACTGTGCCCTGGTTAACCTCATTGTGGTTTTGGTGGATACTTTGCTTAGCTCTTGGGCTCCTCTCTGGCCAGGGGTCTCAGGTCCCAAGCGACAGCTGGTATCAGAGCTTTCCTGTGCCCTTGAAACATCTGATTTAGGTGACTGAGTGAGGAAACAGATGATTGGTGTTAGTTTAAAAAGAGAGGGTTATGCATGAGGATAGTAAAGGGCTAGACTTTGGAAAGGATGACCAGGTGGCTATTAAATTTGTGGAGATGATGTAGGGTTACTATTTTCTCTCTTCAGTTATCCTTCCAGAAACCTGCTCCCTATTTGTCATTAGGTACCCATACCATATGTATAGTGATCCTGAACTCCAAAGGACAAAGAATAAAATTGTGGAGAAAAAGAATGAGACACCTAATAACAGTGTATCATACTTGTTGAAAGCTGGGTCCCAAGTCAGACAGTTGGTTAAATTACAGCTCCAGTGCTTGTTAGCCCTGTGACCTTGGGCAACTCATTTGAAGTCTTCCAGTCTGGGTTCCCTCATCAATCAAATGAGGAAGAATTAAGAAAGAACTACTCCTACAGGTTTGCCTTGAGGATGAAATGAAATAATGCCTGTGAAGAATTTAACACATCATCCTTCTCAGTAAAAATTAGCTGGTAGGCTTGGCCTTTTAGGAGTCCCTGGAGAGATGCTGAATCTGCTTATTAGCACTAGAGGTTTTGTGTTTTTCTTAAAACACTGTGTCTAGTCCTGCCTCAGAGAGTATTTGCATTGAGTGGCTGGGTGGTATAATAGAAAGAGCACTGAACTGGAACTCAGGAGATTTGAGTTCTGTTTAGCCCCATCTTGGCCTCTACCAGCTTTGTGACCTTGTACAAATTACTCACTAGTCAAATGATAGTATAGTGGCAGGGGGTGGAGGCCAAGTTGGCAGTGTGGAAAGACGAAAGTGAACTAGATGAACTCTTAAGATCCCTTCCAGCTCTAAAATGCTGTGCTTCTTAGATTTTGTTGGTTAAAGGAGCAGCTGTATCTCTCTTGGTTGATAATTTGTTGATTAGAATGAAACTATTTTTTCAAGTCCAATAAAAATGGAGAATAAGGATCTGGTAAATTTTAAAGTCTTTACATTTCAGTTGACTACTTAAATGAAAGGATTTGGCTTTGTCTTCTCCAAATGAGATTGATTTGCCTGAATGATTTGGAATTGAAAAGTATTGTTTAATTAGGAAGAATTCCTATTTAGATGGCTTTCATCCTACTTCTGTTAAGGATATATTAATCAGTATATAATATTTTTGATATTTGATGATTCGAAGGGACAATAAAATTAACTTCTGTTGCACTCCCACTATGTGCCAGGTACTCTACATAATCTTATACATCTGACTTTTGAACATTTTGAGGGTTGAGGGGGAAAAAAACCCCATGCAGTTGAATATCCAGTATAACTTTTGACTCCCCCAAAACTTAACTGATAGCCTACTGTTGATTTTATGGTAGTAAGTGATAAAGTATACTAGCATCAACATACATTCATTACATACATAACTTTTTCTTAAATTTGTTTTGGTATTTCTAGGCTATGCAGTTCTTTGAGTTTTTTCAAATTGTCACAAATCTAAAAAATATTCCAATGTATTTATTGAAAAAAATATGTGTATAAGTGGACCCATGCAGTTCAGATTGTTGTTGTTCAAACTGTACTTTATTCAAAGACAACATGGTATACTAGGAAAAGCACAGGCAATGTAGTCAAGAATCGGAATCAGATTCTGGATTTACCACACAATAGCTCTGTGTCCTTGGCCAGATTATTTAACTTTACTGAGTCCCACTTTCTTCATCTGTAAAATGGAGATAATAATCACAGCAATATAAATATTAAGGATAATATATGTAAACAACCTAACAGATAATAAACACTCAGTTAAACTTAGTTATAATAGGTTAATGCTAACAAGATACAAATATGTGCTTATGCAAATCAGTTTGAAGACAAGACTACCCTGGGAACATAATCATGGCTGTTTTGTTTCAAGATACTATATAAAAACAGAGCCCTAAGTATTGGTCACTTAATTAAATTACATTCAGAAAGATATTTTGACACTTGGAAACTTTATTATGATCTGAAATGATGACTATTTAGCAAATATTACCATTAGGCACACTAGCTAAAAAAAGGTAGCTAGTTACTTGATGTATGGAATCACATGTCTTCCTTAAATTCCTGGGGAAACTACTTTTCAATAATGGGAAAAATCATGTTGCATTTCCTTCAAGTGTATTGTTGAGTATCTGTTTGCAAAGTGTTGTACTGTTTGCTCATTCCTGAAAGTAAGCCTCTGATTCATTGTAATCTCTGGTTAAAAACAACTCATTTTGGATAATAGTGGCAGAGAGGTAGGACTGAGGTTTGTTTGATTAACTCAGTATATATATTGCCATGAATTGCACAAGGACCACCAAATGTGGAAAAGTCTTTGCTGTTGTCTTTAGTTAACAAAATCTCTCTTCACCCACTGTCGCAAGAGCCTGTGCTTGAATTGTTTGTCCTTTGCTCCAGTTCATGCTGAGCACCCACACTCTCACCTATCAGCCATATGACCACCGTGAAGACCTATTTGTTTTGAGTAACAGAACTAACTTGTTTAGAACTAGCTTTAAAACTTTTGTTTATTGGAGGGAAACTCCACTATTTTAGAGCAATCAGGAAAATGAGGCTGTTTTTATGTATACCAAAATTTCACAAAACATAGTTGTATCCTTGCATCAACCCATGTGGTTTATTTCTTTATATTATTTTGGTTGCAAAGTATCCAGAAAATCCTGACTCACACAGATAAAAACTACAAATGATAGATTCTTATTAACAGGTTGTTTTGCAACTTCTGGATGTTTTTCAACCAAATTGATCCAGAAACCTGGAAGAAAATTTGAAAATTTTGGTTTCAGTGTTTAATAATGCTTCATATGTCATGTCTCAAATATGAAAATCAGCTAAGAAGAAGCCAAAACTTAGAGTAGGCACTGAAGCCACCTTAAATGTAGATTGTCACGATGAGACACATTAAGCATATTTCTTGTTATTGCGCAAGTATTCTGCTTTCGCCAAGCAGCTGGGCTTGAGCCTTGCATGCTGTCTAATTGAGCACAGCCCACAGGTTGAAGTGGTGTAGGTACGTGCTTGCACAGTTTTCCTTGAGTCAACATGTGCAGGCATGACTTTATTGAAAGACTGTGTGCAGAGCTACAACCTTTGTAATGCATGACAAATTTACAAGAACTTGAAACATACTCAAAGAGATGTAGGAAAAACATTCCTGAGGACTGTAAAAAAGCAAATGAACCACACAATGTAATGATTTGGTGGTCTCCAATGGGGTGCAGTTTGATATGTAAAACAGTTGCTTTTATACACTGTAAGACAGTAGAGCATATCAAGAGATTGGACTCTGCCGCTTACTGCAGATCTTCCTCAATTTAAAATGGGGCTCTATCCCGATAAACCCATTGTAAGTTGAAAATATGATAAATTGAAAATGCATTTAATACACCTGACCTACTGAACATCATAGCTTAGCCTAGCCTACCTTAAATGTGTTCAGAACAATTACATCAGCCTACAGTTGGGAAAATCACCTAACACAAAGCTTACTTTATACTAAAGTGTTGAATATAGCATGTCATTAATTGGCTACTATACTGAAAGTGAAGAACAGAATGGTTGTATGGGGATGGAATGGTTTTAAGTGTGTAGGTTTTACCCTTGTGACCGCGTGGCTAACTGGGGAGCTCAGCTGGCTGCTGTCGCCCAGCATCCTGAGAGAGTATCTGTTTGTTGCATATCACTAACCCAGGAAAAGATCAAAATTCAAATTCAGAGTACAGTTTCTACTGAATGTGTATTGCTCTTGCGCCATTGTAAAGCCTAATAACCATAAGTGGAACCATTGCTAAGTCAGGGACTGTCTACTTTTTAAATCTTAGGTCAGTTACTTTCTTTCTCTAAGTGTTTTCTCCTATGTAAGCTGGATATTATAATAAACTTGCCTTATAAAGTTGCTGTGATTAAATGAGATAATACAGATGACATGTTTATCACAGCACCTGGCATATAGGAAGCTACTATAGTTTATCACAGTTAAGATAGTCAAATGTATTCAGAAAATAGAAATTGAATCTTATGTTTGTAGTACATAATTTGAAAATGACTAGGCTAGAGTACTTCTGAGTTCACCTGAAATCCCAACTTTAACTCTAGGAATAGGGGGAACAGACTGAATTCTTTACAAGAAAATGATCTTTGGACTCACCTGGGTTTATCATTCCTTTCTCAAATTACTGCTTCTCCCTCAATCTACCAATCTTCTTTCCATTCACAAAGGACTTTAGGATAATATTCTACACTGATTTATCAGCACCCAATCAATCCCTTCACAACCACTTGACATTTAGGTTTGTGTTTTTTTCTTGGAAGTTGACTTTGAAAAGAACCTTTCTTAGTAGAGAGATTCAAAAGAGGATGAGAAGAGGTATGGGTGGTGTTGATTTACTAATGTAAAGTACCATTCCAAAATCCATTTCTAGACACATCCTTTTAGATATCTCTGTGGTACTGTATTTGACACTGTTGACCACTCTTTCTTTGAAACTCATTACCAAGCAGTCTTTTGTTTCTGCCTCTCTTGTTTCATTTGTTATTTTATTAACTTGTTCATCTAACATCTCTTCTTCCTTGAATTCACACACAGGCCCCCTACATTCCCCTTCCAATAAATAACTACCACATTCCATTGATTTTTATCACTTTAAATCTTCTCACACATATGTCTCCTTGCTTGCAACGTTATTACCCTGCTTTCAGTTCCTGTGTCTTCTCACGAGAACAAATGCTTAGCTTCCTAATTGGTCTCCCTGCCTCCAGTGGTTTCTTCCCTCCAGTGCTTCCACATTGCCACTGGAACACAGCTCTGATATGCCCTTACTCAAAAGCTCATTTATTTTTTATTTTTTTATTATTTTATTATTTTTATTTTGGTATCATTAATCTACAATTACATGAGGAACATTATGTTTACTAGAATCCCCCCATCACCAACTCCCCCCACATACCCCATTACAGTCCCTGTCCATCAGTATAGTAACATGCTATAAAATCACTACTTGTCTTCTCTGTGTTGTACAGCCCTCCTGATGCCCCCCTACATTATACATGCTAATCATAATGCCCGCTTCCCCGCCCCGCCATCTCTCCCTTCCCACCCATCCTCCCCAGTCCCTTTCCCTTTGGCAACTGTTAGTCCATTCTTGGGTTCTGTGAGTCTGCTGCTGTTTTTTTCCTTTAGTTTTTTTCTTTGTTCTTATACTCCACAGATGAATGAAATCATCTGATACTTGTCTTTCTCTGCCTGGCTTATTTCACTGAGCATAATACCCTCTAGTTCCATCTATGTTGTTGTAAATGGTAGGATTTGCTTTCTTCTTATGGCTGAATAATATTCCATGTGTATATGTACCACATTTCTTTATCCATTCATCTACTGATGGACACTTAGGTTGCTTCCGTTTCTTGGCTATTGTAAATATTGTTGCGATAAACATAGGGGTGCGTATGTCTTTTTGAAACTGGGCTCCTGCATTCTTAGGGTAAATTCCTAGGAGTGGAATTCGTGGGTCAAATGGTATTTCTATTTTTAGTTTTTTGAGGAACCTCCATACTGCTTTCCACAATGGTTGTACCACTTTACATTCCCACCAGCAGTGTAGGAGGGTTCCCCTTTCTCCACAACCTCACCCACATTTGTTGTTGTTAGTCTTTTGGTTGGTGGCAATCCTTACTGGTGTGAGGTGATATTTCATTGTGGTTTTAATTTGCATTTCTCTGATGATTAGCGATGTGGAGCATCTTTTCATGTGTCTGTTGGCCATCTGAATTTCTTCTTTGGAGAAGTGTCTGTTCAGCTCCTCTGACCATTTTTTAATTGGATTATTTGCTTTTTGTTTGTTGAGGTGTGTGAGCTCTTTATATAATTTGGATGTGCACCGCTTATCAGATATGTCATTTATGAATATATTCTCCCATACTGTAGGATGTCCTTTTGTTCTACTGATGGTGTCCTTTGCTGTACAGAAGCTTTTCAGCTTGATATAGTCCCACTTGTTCATTTTTGCTTCAAAAGCTCATTTCTTATGAAATTTAGACTATATTTTCCAGCATGGCATCCAAGACTCCTAATCTAGTCCCAACCTACTGCTAAAGCTTTCTGTACCTGCTCTCTCATGTTGATCCCTACATGTTCTCTCCCCTTTTGCATTACTGTTCCTTTGCTTGTACTTCTGCTTTTGTCTACATATCCTTTTCTACCCAGCTCTTCTGGTCAAAAGCTTACCCATCCTTCAAAACCCAATATAAATGCTTTCTCATCTTTGAATACTTTCTCAATTTCCTCTTCTCACCACAGCCCACACCAAAGACAAAGTAATCTCTTCTTTTTGTTCCCGTAACACTCCATCTCTTGTAGCACTCTCTGCATTTTGCTGGTAGTTACTTGCTGATATATTTTACCTTTCTACTACTTTGTAATAATTTTAATGTTTTACTGATTTTCATATGCCCCATAGGAACCTTTGTACTGTATGGGCTCTGGAAATGTTTATTGAGTTCTCTTAAATACCCAAGAATGCTAGAGAGTCATAAGATTCACTAGAAAAGTATCTAATGGAAGGGAATTGAAATTCAATTCATTGCGCATTTATCAAGGGTATACTGTATGCTAGGTACTGTGTTTCTTGCCTGTATATACAAATAATTAAGGTAAAAAAGGAGGAATGAAAGCATTCAAATACTTCAAGATTACGAGCTCCCTAATTTTTATAGTGATCACCACCATGGGTCAGTTTATAGATTTGTAAATGGCAAAATAACACAGGTAACAAAGAAAGAGTGACAACGAGTCAATTACATTGAATGTTCCCTATTCTATGTTTTTGATATTTTGAAAACTTGATTTATACCAGTATCCAATTTATGTCTCCAATTAAAATTCTTCCATTGAACTTGGTGGTGAATGTGGAATTCCTTAACATAAAAATCCTTTACAAAAATATAGCTTGATCAGCAGACTGTCTAAGCACATGAAGAACTTTCTTTCCCCCCTGGTCCCTGGAAAATGTGTATTATCTCATACAGAATGCCATATTTAATTTCTGTTCTCATGCTTAAATGGGGTATAGAGGAAAGTATCAAAGACATCTTTTAAGTCATTTTTTCTGATTATAACATTAATCATACTCTTTGCAGAAAACTTGGAAAATATAGAAAAGTATACAACACAAACCAAAAACTGTGCATAATTCCACAATACAGCACCATTAATATTCCTTCTAGTGTCTTTTTCCATATATGCATCATTTCATATCCTACTTTTATCAGAATGGTTTTTTTTTCACGAGTACTAATGTATTAAGAAAACAGTTCAAAGTAAAACAATCTATAGATAAAATCATTTTAGCATTTTGGGGTGTTTTTGTTATTTTCTTCTTTTGCTCTGCATATAATTTAAAGAATTATAATTATATACTATATATATAGTTTTATATCGTATTCGTTATTATAAACATTTCTCCATGTAACTAAAAATAGAAAGAGTGTTCTCTTATAAGTTGAAAGAGGTGTCTTTGCTTTGACTTGGGGGCAAGGATTGAGCTTCTCTTCCATTTACTAGCAGAAAGGAAGTACAGAAATGGTGATGGAAATGGGGTTGAATTGCAACATTTAAAACAAAAATAAACTCCACAGAGCTTTAAGTTAAAATATACTTATTAGCCATAAATGGGATCTGATCTAACCTATATGCATTTCATATTGTGACGTTGATCTTTTGGAAAGGTTTGATCACTACTTGTGCTTTCGTTCCTCTTCTGTAATATTCTTATGGGTGATGTCTTTGTCACAAATTAGGTTTGCACCCAGTTTCCCTGTACTTGGTTAAGTAGTACCTCATTGGCTAAAAATGGCCTTCCTTTTTCATGATGGCTGCTGAACTCTCAAGTGTTGGGGTTTTCCCCAGAGTTTGCTTGGTAAATATTGAGTAGGGAGAAATAATTTGTTGTATATGTAAATTTTATTGAGATATGATGTACATCCCAAAAACATAGACTAAAAAATCATTAGTACATAGTTTAGTGAATTTTCACAGTGAGCACACCTGTGTAGCCAACTCCTAAATCAAGAAACCAAACAGTACCAGAACCCCAGAAGACTATCTTACATACCAAGATGAAGAGTGTTTGAAGCAGTGCGTTGTCAACTTCATCTCCAGAGGGAATGACCTCTTGCAGTGCGTGGGAGGAGCCAAGTTATCTACAAAAACAGTGTCTTTTACTTCACTGCAGCTAGTTAGCTATGGTGATCCTCGGCTACATACTGTAGGGAATTATTTCCAAGTGCAGAGTACATGTATTTTTTGACACAGTTATTAAGCCAGTTCAGAGTTGCCACATTTTGCTGTAAACACCCCCTGTGGAGCCCTTTGGGCAAAGCAGAGCACAAGAGCTCTTTGTTACTGCATATCCTGTTCTGTCTTTCTCTTTGACTGCATGTAAGTCTTTCTAAGCATCATGGCATCTAGTTACTGCTTGAATTTACCCATAAACTGGGTACAGTATTGATTTCTTTCTAAAAGGAAGTTTGGTGATTCATGTCTGACTTGATGGGGGCTGTTTGGTTCAGATTCTGGGCGTGATTTACTTGGTTTTAATGCTTGAATGCTCAAGGTAGATACACATCAGTGATTCTGAGTTAATCCTATTTATTTTGACTTTTTTGGAAAGAAGATGGCCTAGAACTCACTTGTTGATGTGTGTGTATATGTTTTTCTCAAGATGTTAATCATCGTTTCCAATAGAATACTGAAGTAGCTTAGTTAAGTGCTGTCTGCAACTAAAATGTCTTAGCTTTTAAAAAGAAAATACACCAAAATACTAACCTTGGTTATTTCTGTTTGGTGGAACTTGGAGTGATTGTTGTTCTCGTCATTATATTTCTGTATTTTCTGAATTTTCTGTAATATATTTTATACTTGTAATCAGAAAAAAATCCATTATTTTTAGAAAACCAAAATATTCTCTGGTGTTGATAATTCCAAAAGAAAGCATTAATAATGTGACTATAGCAACAAAAACAAGGAATATCTGATAATAAAAACAATATACAGACTATTAATGAGAACTTAAAGAATTGCCTTAGCCTTTTGAATATATCTGACCCATATGATTGTTAGTATAGTCCTTTCGTGCTAACGCTAATTTAGTTTCATCATATAAAATGAGCCTTGAACATTAAAGAACTTCAAAGACTGACTTTTCCTCTTTTATATGAAATACTTCTCTTCTCATTACCCTCTGTATCACTATTTGTATTTTTTTCTCTCCCCCATTACATATATGCACATTCCTCACCTTTCTCAGTTTTTTTGTTTTTTTCCCATAAAAGGCCTTCTTCCCCTCACTAGCCCCCTTCAGTATATATTCTTTTCAACACTTGTAAGATTAGTGCTAAGTTTAACAGCTTAATATGAAGAATTCAGTATATTGGCAGTTTTCCCCCATGATACACTGGGTTCATCTGATGATAATAGATTTTTGTCATTCTAGAAAAAAGAAGGAAATTTTGTTAGAATGAGGACAGAGGGAGATAATGGTGTTCTTATTTTATGCTCTATTAATAATATGCTGGACATACAAGCTCAATCAAAATTGCATTTAACGCATCATAAAATTTGAATTGTTTTTAAAAGTAGCATTTCCCTTAAAATGGTATTGTTCTATACAAAACTACATGAGTTGGTGGTTCACATACAAAACTTATCAACTTCAAGGGTAGCTTCAGCACTGCTTTTCCTCTTAAGACATATTTCGTGTTCTACTTTTCTACCCCCTTCCTTTGTTTTCACAGCTTGATTAATTTTACTGTAGCTAATCTTACACACACACACACACACACACACACATACCCCTTGGAGACTCATCTTCCTTTTCAAAAAATTCAAGCTTCCTTCTATGTAATTTCCTTAATATGTATATATTATATACATATGTATATATGTATATATAAACATTATATATGGGTGGATATAGTAACCACAATGTTGTTCATGTGAAACCTTCATAAGAATTGTATCAATGACACCTTAATAAAATATATATATAAACATTATAACAAAAAGTGCTCTTGATATTTAATGACTTGGAATGTGTCCATAACTCCCACAATGTCCACAAAAACCTCCCATCAACCACGAAATCCTCCCGATTAAATATGCAATTTTCTTATGTCCCCGTATTTAAGGTGAATTGTAAATGCTTTTGTTTGTTTTACTTTAGGCATTTCAGTGATACTGTTTTCTGAGATGTTTTATTATACACATGATTTAATAATAGTTTATATTTGCTTTTCAGGTTTAAACCTCAAAGCTTTTACCTGTAATAATCTGTGGGCTCATTTGGGAAGCCCATACACTGTGCAGCAATATTACTATGGAAAAATGTGTCATGTCTAGTTCCAAACAACTGATTTACAAATGAATTTTGGAAACAAAACTCTTTAGTGTTTCCATTGTGGTTATTGTTCATAATGACAGCCCCATGAAATATAGTTTATTATATTCTTCCCAATCATGCTCGTTTAGAAAGTTTCCTCTACTTTTTCATTGCTTTGTAATGTTGGCCATAGCTCTACCTAACCTTTCCATGTGAATCACCTTGAGGACTCTGCATTTTGTTTTTCTAACTTAGAATGATCTCAGAAGTAGGCTTATTTTAATAGCTTTTGTAATGTTCTTGAATGTTTTAAGAACATAACTTTGACTTATGGCTTAGTTAGCCACTAATGGATTTCCAAGTCGGTACAACTTTTCTTATTTTAGAGGATTTCAACAGTCATTTAGATGAAGACTAGAAAAGTGTAATTATATTGACTGAGTTTTTCGTTCATAGATCTATAAGCAACCTCTCTTTAACACAGTTTGAAAATACTTTGAGTTGTATGGATATTCCAAATTGTTTTCTACCACCATTATTTCATTTTGTCAAGAAGACTGAAGAGAATGAAACTGACCAGTGCAAAAGCAGCAGTCACCTCCCTTGCCCTAGTCCCCAACCCCCCCACCCATTTTGCTCCTATCTGCTCCTATCTGGCTGATGCTTTTTGGTTGAACTGGCCAACAAGACAAGGAAATTGACCTTCCCTGAGTAATGTCCTTAAAGGCTAATAGATTATCCTTTGATGGTAAGGAACGCTACATGATTTTCTCTATTTTTATTTCAGTCTATTATCCCAAAGATGAATGTGTCCCTGAGTGGATATCCTTGAGTCAGCTTGACTTGAATTTCAGTCCTACCAATTAATAAATATGTGGTCTTGGGCAATGTGTTAATATGGACTTCATAAGTAGGGGGACAATAATGCCCATTTTCTATGATGTTGTAACTAAAGTGTTTGACATGTAGTGCACATTTAGGAAATGTTCTCTTGAACCTTTTCCTAACAATTTTATTGCTACCCATAGTATTTCTCCTTTGTTATTACAACTGTTCACTATCACATTTTGAAATATGTAATTGTTTTATATGTAGAAGCAGAAAAAATACTGTGACATCCAAATTACTGTTTTTCTGAGCAGTTTCTGAGAAATGCAGGGAGAAACCACAAAATCGAGAAACTGAAACAACTTTTGTTCTCCTTCTTACTGTGTATTTCCATTTTAAGCAGCAGCAAGATGTTAAAATCAGGACCTAACAATAGAAATGGCTATGGACCTTTTGATTGCATGGTGGTAAAGAGACGGGACTTAAGAATCAGGTGGATTTTTATTTGAATCCCCACTCTATCATGCAATAGCTTTGTGACCTTAGCCAAATTAACCTCTTTAAGACTCAATTTTTGTTGTTGTTGTTGTTTTTATTAAGGTATCATTGATATACAATCTTAGGCTCAGGTTTCACATGAACAACATTGTGGTTACTACATTTCCCCTATTATAAGTCCCCACCACATACCCCATTACAGTCACTGTCCATCAGCATAGTAAGATGCTATAGAGTCACTATTGGTCTTCTCTGTGCTATACTTCTTTCCTCTTATGCCCCCCCTATATTATGTGTGCTAATCATAATACCCATTAATCCCCTTAACTCTCCCTTCCCACCCACCCTCCCCAACCCCTTTCCTTTTGGTAACTGCTAGTAGTTCATTCTTGGGTTCTGTGAGTCTGCTGCTGTTTTGTTCCTTCAGTTTTTGCTTTGTTGTTATACTCCACAGATGAGTGAAATCATTTGGTACTTGTCTTTCTCTGCCTGACTAATTTCACTGAGCATAATACCCTCTAGTTCCATCCATGTTGATGCAAATGGTAGGATTTGTTTTCTTCTTATGGCTGAATAATATTCCATGGTGTATATATACCACTTCTTCTTTATCCATTCATCTACTGATGGATACTTAGGTTGCTTCCATTGCTTGGCTATTGTAAATAATGCTGTGATAAACATAGGGGTGCATGTGTCTTTTTGAAACTGGGCTCCTGCATTCTTAGGGTAAATTCCTAGGAGTGGAATTCCTGGATCAAATGGTATTTCTATTTTTAGTTTTTTGAGGAACCTCCATACTGCTTTCCACAATGGTTGCACCAATTTACATTCCCACCAGCACTCTAAGAGGGTTTCCCTTTCTCTGCATCCTCGCCAGCATTTGTTGTTGCTTGTTTTTTGGATGTCGGCCATCCTTACTGGTGTGAGGTGATATCTCATTGTGGTTTTAATTTGCATTTCTCTGATGATTAGAGATGTGGAGCATCTTTTCATGTGCCTGTTGGCCTTCTGAATTTCTTCTTTGGAGAAGTGTCTGCTCAGATCCTCTGCCCATTTTTTAATCAGGTTATTTGCTTTTTGGGTGTTGAGGCATGTGAGCTCTTTATATATTTTGGATGTGCACCGCTTATCAGATATGTCATTTATGAACATATTCTCCCATACTGTAGGATGCCTTTTTGTTCTACTGATGGTGTCCTTTGCTGTACAGAAGCTTTTAAGTTTGATGTAGGAGACTCAGTTTTTTTATCCATTGAATGGGGGATGATAATTGTACATGCCTCATAGGGTTATTGTGATGGATAAGTTAGATAATATATAAAGCACTTATTGATGGCCTGGTCCATTAAAGAATAACTTAACCCCCTCCTCACCCTTAACTGCAGTCCTGTCGTATCACTGCAAGGCTTCTTAGAGCCTCAGATATGCTGAAGAAACACTGCTTATCTTTGCTAAATGAATTATTTTCTAAAATTCTTTATCTATAGAACCCTCTATCTCTCAAAATGCTTAACATCTTAAACATTATTTGGAAAATACTGATTGCCATGTACTTGATAGCTTCTTCCTTCCCCTCCCCTCATTAGACTAACCTCTTATTTTAACTGTATCAAAGTTTTGTCAATGTCAAGGAATGACTAAACCAGTTATCTCACTATGGTAAGAACAGAATGTTTTCAACTGTGATGACAAACATTTGCATTATATTTCTTTGTACTAATATGGCATCTTTAATATCAGGTTAATGTGACTTTAAAGTGTAGTTCCACAGCTAGGTTTATTCTTCTTATTGACTTCCAGAAACAATTTATTGTGCAGGGATAAAAATACAAGTGAGGCAGGCTTGTGTTTGTTTTTTATAGTTAGTGAATAGGCCTTAGTACAGAAGTAAGTTTTGTAATACTTCATACAGAAGGCAGTTTAGTATTAATCAGTAGAATGTTCTTATTTATGAATTTTTCATATTAAATGATAGCAACATCTCTGCAGAGGCATAGCAAATTCTTTTTTTTTCTAATTTGGGTACCTAATAGAATATTAATTGGACTTCTGTAACTTTCCAACCCTTTGGTTCTTCTGGCCATGTTAGAATGAATACCCTCTCTCTCAACTTAATGCTCTTTCTGACTTTAATGATTAGTGCAATTTCCCACCCATTCCTCTATTCCAAACTCTACCTGAAGAGAATGCATACAAAAAGACATTCCAATTCAACAAAAGTTTGAATACCCCTTAATGACCAGCACAGGAGGAGCGTGAGCAGGGAGTAAAGTTAAATAATGACATGGTCCTTTCCTTCCAGACAACTCAGTCTCTATTGCATTTTTCTTTTTGGCTAATAATGTTATTTTATTCTGGCACTCAAATATCCATTATATAGGGCTTCTACATCTACACAGAAATGGCAAAAATGGCAATATTTAAGATACAGTGTGCTTGTCACTTCCATACATTCTTGTACTACTTTCACCTAGTCTGAAAGGTTGAAGGTAAAGTGGCAAGTGGTGGAGGTCATGTCCCACTTTCACTGTAAGTCTAGGTTATGGCTTGGTTTTGTGCTCATATTTTTTATCCCTGGTTACAGCAACAATTTATTCAGTGGAATTCTCCTTCTCAAGGTCTCACTTACAGGAAAACAGAACTGATTAATACAAGGACAAAGGATCACCATAATCTCTAATGTTCATTTCTACCTTTATCTTGAAGGATGAATTTGTCTTCAGATTGACTTAAGATTCAAATTATCACTAAATATGATAATTTGCATGTTTAAGATTGCATTCATCAAGCATTTATTGACATGTGTTGCATGCTAGGCACTATGCTAGACGTTATAGATACAGTGATGAAAGACCCAAACCTTAACCTAAAGGAGTTCATTGTTTAATGAAACTCAAGTAAACCAGATAACTTCAAGAGAAGCCTGTACTAGGCAATGTAAAAGCTGAATATCTAACCCAGATGGGTCAGGATCTTATAAAAGGAGGTTGAATTTTATTCCATAGGTGAAATGGAGCTCTTTGAGGGCCTTTATCGAAGAATAATATGAATAACAGTATGACTGATAACATTTTTCCCTTTTGGGGAAATTTATCTGGTAGCTGAGAGGGGAATGAATTGCGGGGCTAAAACTGGTGGCTTGAAGACGAGTTGGGAGGTTGTTACAGTGATTTAAGTGAGAGACAATGGTGATATACTATAACAGGAAAGGAATGGGCTAATTTTTTAACTTTTCTATATGAAGTACTTCCTGATAAAATCAATTTTTTTGGAAGAGTTTTTACATGTATAGGAAAGGATTGGCATTGATCTGGCCAGAGTGACTGGACCAGTCTCTTGAAACTCCTTGACCATAACATCAAGCAAACTATAATCAAACTGCAGCCCAATATTTCTTAAAGTATGGGGAAATGGAAGGTCCCATAGCCAGGATACTCACCTGTCTTTAATCTACTTGATGATGTAATTGGCCTCCTGCTACACTAATGCTTTCACACCCTTTGGCAATAAGCCAATATTGCCTATGTTGCTATATAAGAGCTCTGCAGGCGGCTTGGGGCAGAGCCTGGAGCATAGGCAAGGGCTGAAAGAGGAGGAGAGGCCCAGAGGCAGTGACCAGCTTGCGGCAGGAAGACATGCCCTGAGGCGGACCAGATACTAGCACTTGACCTGCCACCAAGAGGATAAAGCTGGGTATTAACCCTTTTAATCCCAAGGACATTCTGTTGTTACTTTTCAGTCTCATGGAATCCATAGTGAACTTTCCTGGCGCTGAAACTCCCAGGCAAGACATATGCGCCACAGGCCACATGCAGCAAAAGAACCCACAGAATTGGATAAACTACAGATTCCCAAGCCTGACCCCAAATGTACCTAATCTGGGAATTGGTCCTGTTAGGGTGCAGGCTTCCGAGGCTTCCCCAGAGAACAAAATACACAGGCATAGAGATGTAAATTCAAGCAAAGTCTTTATTCAGCCAACTAGTTGGGGTCCAAGTCAGCCCAATGCAGTGGGTCTCAACAAGGACCCCGAGCACTCAGAGCCAAGGGTTTATATAGCAATTTCAAAGCACTTAACTCATAGCAATTTTCTATAACTATACATTATTCTTGCAAGACATATATCCTGGGGTTAAGCAAGGGCAGGGTAAGACTACTCCTCAATGGTTAGGGAGGTTCTGCACGATAAGCTTGGTATGTAAGATTTACTGACCAAGGTTAGCTGACCAAGGGTCACAGCTGCCCACCACCCGGTGCTCATGATTAACTTGTTTTTCAAGGCCTTACCCAGTTCCAGTTTTTCTTTCTAAGTCACATACTCAGAAAATGGCTTCTAGGCCTTTAAGATGGCTATGCTTATGCTAACCTATTTCTATTCTTACATTCCCCTCTTCTTCTTGTATCTATTTCAATCATGAAATTAGGGGTCATCTGTTTGGTTAACACTCTGATAGTTCTGTCTCAACACTATGATTTGCACGGTGCTAATGCGTTCTTTGATAAAGGTAACACATGGAGTGACTCCGGTTTGGCGGGCCTACTACTTGTTAGAATAAGCTGGGGTGGTGCTGATTACTTCTGTCTTGTTGTAGAGGGAGGTGTAAGTTTTAGGAACTCTCTCAATGCAGGTTCTTTGCCTACTTGCAGAGGATAAAGTGAGTCTCGGTCTTTGTCTTCTACAGATAGGGACTCTAGCTGCTGCTAGGGAAAAGGGGCGATGACCGCTCTGGCTGCTTCGTGCTGAGAAGGGGGTGCAGTAAAGGGTGCAGCTAGGTCTCTATTACTGGTCAGTTGAGAGGGCTTCAGAAGGCTGGCGCTTCTATTACTATTTGCAGTTTTGTGGCTTCTAGGCAAGATAAAACAAATTGTGTTATTAGGTTATGTAGCAACATCTGGAGTTGGATTTTCTATTCTGGAGGCTGCAGTTATTGAAACAATACTTTTCTCTAAAATCACCCTCATTTTTATTAGAAGTAACCAGGTTAAGAAAATAATTAACAGCTGGCTTGATCATTTGCACAAGTGCAGCAAGAAGAGCAATTGATTACACAGGCTCTTTTAAATATGCTTTGCTGGAACTTTTTATAAGGAATTTCAGATTGAACTTTTAAAGGCCTCTTGAGGCCAGACAGCCAAGCTAGACTCGCCATCAGGCTTTGCCTGCAGTACCTGTAGATTTGGATGAATTCTTCTCTTCTCGAGGTCTCTGAACCTGCCAGGAAGTGACCTTCTTTACTCACCTGGTAAGGCTGCTGGGAACTCTGTAAGCAAGGTACCAGGCCAGTTCTTCCAAGGGGCTTTGTTGGCTTTATAAAGTCAATCTTAGTTCCTTAAAGTTGTTCACATCTGAGTCCATGCACATGTCTCTCAGGTATGACATTCCAGTCAAAGCCCTGGCAGTATAACCAGTGTTCTTAAGTAGTCTTCTCACAAGGAAAGCAGATTCTTATTGAACTCATGCAAATAAACATACTGCCATGGAATACAAAAACAGTCACTGAAAGTTTTTAAACTCTGGAGGGATCAGGTAGAGAGAAGGAAGTTTCAATTCTGCTCATAAAGATAGTCATTTACTAAACTGTTGTCAGTTTAAGAGAACAAGGTTAAAACACTTTATCAGCAACATTTGAAACAAAAAGACACAAAATCATTTTCTTTAGTTTATGTAATCTTATGTAACTAATACCTGTTCTGCTGAAATCTAGTTCTTTACCAGTTTAGGGATAATACTATAAATGACAAAAGACTTACAAATGACAATGGTTAAAGATCTGATGAGAGCTTACTGTAAGACAGTTGACATAAGGAAATTCTGTTATTTCTGTAATACAAAACATTTAGTAACAAAGTTTAGCATCATTCTCTTTGACAGTGCTTTCCTGGTAAATAAATAAATATATATCAGATAAATAAGCCAAATTAGTCAAATACTTTCTCTAATGAGAAAAAAATTCTTCTGACATGTTCCAGGGGCCCTCTGGAAAATATCAGAGTTAACTAGAGGTAAAAGCACTTTTTTTTGAACTTAGCATAAGTGTCCAAGACCAGATACAAAAAAAGCAGAGAAAGTGCTTAAGTCTACAGGTCTTCTCTGAAAGCTTCAAGAATGTTTTACTCTTTAATAGTAGATATAAGCTGCTATGCAAATTCTATTAAAAGCTCTAAGATCATTTGCATTAAAAAAATATGAAGAGTCCTCTGAAGGACTACTACTAGTAAGATGGCAAACTTCCGGCTTCTCTTGGGGGGGGGGGGGGGGCCTTGGTTTCCGCCGGCGCCACCTGAAGCCCAATCACCTCTCGCTCCCCTCCCAATCCCAGCACCTAGCCAACAGCCACCAGCTCCGTAGAAGTGACACCTCAATCAATTCATGCCCCTTCCTATATAACCTAGCACTTTTCCCTAATAAAGCGGAACTCTCCGGTTAATTGCTGCTATGTGTCGCTCCTTTCCTTTCATCCCCCATGTTTTTTTTTTTTTTTTAAACATACAGCATATAAATTAAACAAGAAGACCTGGTGGTTGTCAAAAAAATCTATTACAACCTTTCTCAAAAGTGGTCACACGTTTGTCCATTTAAACTTTTACAGTGAAACTTGTTTTTCTGGGAGAAACATAATCTTGTCTAGATTCTAGTTTAATTTTTAAGAATAAATTTTGGTTTGTTAACTAAGTGCATTTAATCAGCTGAAAAAAGCTTTGTTACCATTCTGCTTAGGTGGATAAATTAAGAAAACAAATAATCAGTAACAACTTTAATCATTTGTTGGTTAGAGATTTTTCCACTTATAAAAATATATGGAATAAATAATTCAATTTCTCAGGCCATGCAATCGTTTTCAATAACAAAATATTTCAAAGGCAAATAAAGCTTATACAGTTGTTAACAAACTTTAGCTTTTCGTCTTTTTAATATTACGATTTCATTTTTTTTTTTTTTTTTTAATATTCTGGCAACTCACTGAGACTTTAAGCATGAGAAACTGCTTTGATCTTTCAACATTAAGAGCAGACTAACAGTTAAAGAAAACTGTTTAACTAGAAACAAGATTCTAATTTTGCTGTGCACTTGATATCAAGACTCACTTGCTTTAATTTCACTAGGCACGACTATATCTGTAAGAATATAGTAATTTATTCTTCATTTGCCCTATGGTCCCAAGCACATAAGCCGGTGAGAATTAGCCTGGGCTTGCCTGCGGCTTGACTGGGTTTATCTCACTTAATCTCTAAACATCCTGACCCTCCCCCCCAAAGCAACAGGCTGAGCGGGTCTTCCACAACAAAAGGCACCACGCTGTTTTCTCTCTTTAAACAAATAGCTGTACTTTAGAACAAAGTTACTTTCTTTATCACAAAACACATTCTTTAGCATGCAGAAGACTTTTCATTCTTTATACTTTTTCTTATTAAAACATACATTTTTTAGCATAGAGAAATGTTTTATTACTTTAAATAGTTTTAATTAAAACTTAAAACCATTAGAAACTTTAATTTCCAGTGAACACCGAGAAGCAGGCCATTGTAAACTGTTAAACTAACATTCTTTAGATTGACAAATTTATGAACACATTTTATAATTTCTGTAACCATGAGCTTTACAGCACAATCTCTCATAGAGTATATCTTCTTAACTTAGCAAAACTTTAAGGTTTTAGGTTTCTACAAAGATTCTCAGGCAGTAGGTAGGTATACACACTGTAACACACAATTAAAAAGAGGTTCACTTGCTTCAGTCATTTAGTTCACTCATTCGTAACAACTATTCTAGATTACTTACAAGACCTTTACTGAATATTAGACAAAGCCAAGCCTTTAAGCATTTTATTTTTAAAAGATTTAGCAGATAACATGACTTAAATGACCTCAGGTAAATTTAGGCAGCTGATAACTACAAGGACATGCCCGCCTCAGGCAAACTCAAATTAGCATTAATGCTTAACACTTTTTATCAGGTTTTCTGGAAGTTTTAGAATACCCAATTTTCACAAGCGCTTGTCTTTAAATCAATTTCATTAATACCATCCGGAGGTAGAAAGATATATTCATTTACACACTTAGGGGGTCGTCTGAGTCTGTCTCATGGTGAGAAAGAAGGAAAAAGAATATGAGGGAGACAAAGGCGAAGGATGAAGATGCCACTTCAAACAAAATGACTGTTGTATGTGCTTGTGAACGAGTGCCTGTCGTTGCACAGTTTTTCTTCCACGGGGGACGCGAATTTATCTGGGATTCGCGGCTGTGACCCCCTTATCCTGTCACGGGAGTCTTCTAGCGGCGGGCGCCCTAATGGCTCTTAATTGCCCGACCCGTGCCCGCGGGGAATGATGTAGTGGCAGAAAGGAGGAACGGAGAGAGCAGGAGAACCTTAGAACAAGGAAATTTAAAATGAGAAGCGCAAAAAAATATAAACTGAAACCAAAACACAGTAAAACAGTCAATGATAACACCAAGCACACACACACCACATCTGATCGCACTCGTTCGGACCGGTCCTTCTCTCACTCTGGTGCGCACCACACTCACCACTTTCAGGGTCTTCAAAAACTCTCGTAATTCTCCTGAAGGGCGTCCACTCGGACTGCCGCAGGGTGACGAGCTCGATCTTTTCCTCCTCGGGCGCCAGTTTTCTGCCGATCGGATTTGCCTTCCTAAGGCCGAGTCACTCGGACCCTAGGGCCAGGATTGGTTACCTGGGCTTCACCCAGGGTCGCTAACCTGGGGGCCGGGACTACCAGCCCGGACTTCCTCACTCGGGACCACTAACCCGAGACCATACACGGGATGGCGACTCCCGCTTTATAATGGATTTATGCAGACACGAGGGGGCGACCCTCGAATTACACTGCCCCGTCCGGACAATTAGACCTTGCCTCCAGCTGTCCTTTGTTCTCAGGGAAGCTGCTCGTATCCCGGACGAGCCCCCAAATGTTAGGGTGCAGGCTTCCGAGGCTTCCCCAGAGAACAAAATACACAGGCATAGAGATGTAAATTCAAGCAAAGTCTTTATTCAGCCAACTAGTTGGGGTCCAAGTCAGCCCAATGCAGTGGGTCTCAACAAGGACCCCGAGCACTCAGAGCCAAGGGTTTATATAGCAATTTCAAAGCACTTAACTCATAGCAATTTTCTATAACTATACATTATTCTTGCAAGACATATATCCTGGGGTTAAGCAAGGGCAGGGTAAGACTACTCCTCAATGGTTAGGGAGGTTCTGCACGATAAGCTTGGTATGTAAGATTTACTGACCAAGGTTAGCTGACCAAGGGTCACAGCTGCCCACCACCCGGTGCTCATGATTAACTTGTTTTTCAAGGCCTTACCCAGTTCCAGTTTTTCTTTCTAAGTCACATACTCAGAAAATGGCTTCTAGGCCTTTAAGATGGCTATGCTTATGCTAACCTATTTCTATTCTTACAGGTCCCAGGGAGTTCAGTGTTTTAATAAGTTAACCACAGTAATTCTCATACATATTAAAGTTTGGGGATCATTGGTCTAGCCCAACAGTTTTCAAAATATGATCTGGGACTGCTGGTCCCTCAGATTCTTTTAGAGGTACATGAGGTCAGAACTATTTTCATAATAATATGCAGACATTTGTCATATTTGCTGTGTTGACATTTGCACAGCTGGTATAAAGACAATGGTAGGAAAATACTGCTGATTCCTTACCACAAGACAGAGGCACCAAACTGTATTGTATACTATACCTCCATGCATAAAAAGAAAAAAAAAACACGTTTCACTTAAGAAAGTCCTTCATGCATCAGTAAGGACAATTAATTTTATTAAATGTCTGTCTTGTCATACACAACTTTTTTTGTGATGTATTCTGTGTGATGAAATGGGAAGTAGACATCAAGTACTTCTGCAGCATACCAAAGTATGATGATTGTCTGAAGGAAAAGGCTGAGTTGTGTGCTGAACTAGGCTTTCTTCAAACAACTTTTCAACTTGAACTATTAACAAATTATGGTTTTTCAGGCTTGGGTATTTTGAAGACCTTTTCTCAAAAATAACCTAAGTGAGCCTATCATCTCAAGGAAAACAAATGACAGCATTTGTTGCTAATAATAGAATTTAAGTTAAGTGTTCAAGCAAAAATTAGAATTTTGGAAAATTTTTATCTACCACACGAGCTTGACAACTGCCTAATAGACTTTTCTTAAGAGATCAATGGTGATATTAAATAAATATGTTTATTTTGATATGGTATAATATTGAAAAGAGTCGCCATTTGTAAGATTTGTGTAACTCAATGGACCAGTACTTTCCAAATGACCAATGCACATGGCTATTACAAAACCATGCTTGGATAAAGGATCCATTCACTATGCAAGATAGATCAATGGATATTTATTCAGCCAATTACAAAGACTTCATTGATGTAGTTTCAAGTTCTACCTTGCACCTAATGTTTAAGAAACTACACGTGTTGATGGTGTGTGTGGGGTCACGGGGAAGACAGTGTAGCTCAGAGAAGACAAAAAGGGACTCTGTGGCATCTTACTACACTGATGGACAGTGACTGCAATGGGGTACTGGGGGGGACTCGATAATAGGGTGAATGTAATCACATTGTTTTTCTTGTGAAACCTTCATAAGAGAATATATCAATGATACCTTAATAAAAAAAAACTACACATGTTGAGTTTTAGTGTAGTATCAAAGAAGAAATCTACAATTATTTGAAAAATGCTAAACTATTTAAACTCCTCTATTTTCTAATTACATATCTGTGTGAGTACAGATTTCCTTCATATACTTCAACCAGAACAGATCACAGTAGGCCTAATGCAAAGGAGATATGAAGATCCAGCTGTCTTCTATTAAGTATGACGTTAAAGAGGTTTGTACAGATGACAATGCCATTCTTCTTAATACTTTATTTGGGGGAAAATACAGTTATTTTTTATTTCAAAATATGTTAATTACATGAACATGTCTTTACAAATGTTATTTTAAATGAATGAATAAATATTTAAAAAATTCCTTAGTGTTAATTTCTAATACAGTAAATATGAATAGAAGTAATTTACATAAACAAAGTTCTTTGGAGTTCTCAAGGACTTTAAAGAGTATAAGGGAGTCCTAAGACCAAAAACCTGGAGAAAAGCTGATCTAGCTTTTGGGTTCTTAACAATATGCTAAACATACTACCACTGGTGGAAATCAGAATAGTCCAGGCAAAATGAGGTTTTCTTAAATAATAATTTAAATAATTGTTTACTGTGAGTCTGACATGTCATCTACCAGTTAAGCATCCGTGACCTTTTTGAACAGTGTTGCATTTAATTCCTTAGTGTCTTTAATGTGCTGTTTCCTGTGAACTCCATCTGCCAGAGACTTCTTGGTGCTATATCAGATCTATGACCCATTTCCTAATGTAACATTGTCTTCAAAACCTACAGCAGAAGTATCTGGGGGTGCAGGGTAGAAAGACAACTTATAGTACTACATATGATTGTAGTACAACCTCTGTTTCATTTGTGGGCTTGAAAGAATGCTAATAATAGAAGGTGATTTGGGTCATCTTCACTGCTACATCCTCCCCCAAAGAGATGACTTGTTAACACAAAATGTTGGGAATCATTGTTTTAGCCAGCAGTTAACCTATGCTAATGCCTATTTCATATTCTGCAACAGCCTGGGATTTAACTAAAGCTAGTTGGGAGCATAATGGCGCACTAAAAGGGTGTGCAGTGCTGGTTTGTCTGGTCTCAGTGAACCACAGACTGGTATTTCTAATACTTTTGAGAAATCATTTGTATATTTGTGACGTACAATGATAGAACAGTATTTTTTGATATCGTTAATGTACTATTACTTGAACAACAGTATGGTTACTAGAGTCCCCCTATTATCGAGTCCCCCCCACATACCCCATTACAGTCACTGTCCATCAGCGTAGTAAGATGCTATAGAATCATTACTTGTCTTCCCTGTATATACTGCCTTTACCGTGTCCCCCCTACCCCACTACATTCTGTGTGCTAATTGTAATGCCCCTTTTTCCCCCTTATCCCTCCCTTCCCACCCATCCTCCCCAGTCCCTTTCCCTTTGGTAACTGTTAGTCCATTCTTGGGTTCTGTGAGTCTACTGCTGTTTTGTTCCTTCAGTTTTTGCTTTGTTGTTATACTCCACAGATGAGTGAAATCATTTGATACTTGTCTTTCTCCACCTGGCTTATTTAACCCTCTAGTTCCATTCATGTTGTTGCAAATGGTAGCATTTGTTTTCTTCTTATGGCTGAATAATATTCCATTGTGTATATGTACCACATCTTCTTTATCCATTCATCTACTGATTTCTCAAAAGTATTAGATTTCTCAAAAGTATTAGAAATACCAGTCTGTGGTTCACTGAGACCAGACAAACCAGCACTGCACACCCTTTTAGTGCACCATTATGCTCCCAACTAGCTTTAGTTAAATCCCAGGCTGTTGCAGAATATGAAATAGGCATTAGCATAGGTTAACTGCTGGCTAAAACAATGATTCCTAACATTTTGTGTTAACAAGTCATCTTTTTGGGGGAGGATGTAGCAGTGAAGATGACCCAAATCACCTTTTATTATTAGCATTCTTTCAAGCCCACAAATGAAACAGAGGTTGTACTACAATTCTTGGCTATTGTAAATAGTGCTTCAATAAACATAGGGGTGCATATGTCTTTTTCAAACTGGGCTCCTGCCTTCTTAGGGTAAATTCCTAGGAGTGGAATTCCTGGGTCAAATGGTATTTCTATTTTTAGTTTTTGGAGGAACTTCCATAACGTTTTCTACAATGGTTGAGCTAATTTACATTCCCACCAGCAGTGTAGGAAGGTTCGCCTTTCTCCACATCCTTGCCAACAGTTGTTGTTTGTCCTTTGGATGTTGGCCATCCTAACAGGTGTGAGATGATATCTCATTGTGGTTTCACTTTTCATGTGCCTGTTGGCCATTTGAATTTCTTCTTTGGAGAAGTGTCTGTTCAGTTCCTTTGCCCATTTTTTAATTGGCTTATTTGCTTTTTGTTTCTTGAGGTGCGTGAGCTCTTTATATAATTTGGGTGTCACCTCTTATCAGATATATCATTTATGAATATATTCTCCCATACTGTAGGATGTCTTTTTGTTCTATTGATGGTGTCCTTTGTTGTAAAGATGCTTTTTAGTTTCATATAGTCCCACTTGTTCATTTTTTCTTTTGTTTCCCCTGCCCAGGGAGATATGTTCATGAAGAAGTCGCTCATGTTTATGTCCAAGAGATTTTTGCCTATATTTTTTTCCAAGAGTTTTATAGTTTCATGACTTACATTCAGGTCTTTGATCCATTTTGAGTTTATTTTTGTGTATGGGGTTAGACAATAATCCAGTTTCATTCTCTTCCATGTAGCTGTCCCATTTTGCCAACACCAGCTGTTGAAGAGGCTGTCATTTCCCCATTGTATGTCCATGGCTCCTTTATCGTATATTAATTGACCATATACTCTTGGGTTTATATCTGGACTCTCTGTTCCACTGGTCTGTGGGTCTGTTCTTGTGCCAGTACCGAATTGTCTTGATTACTGTGGCTTTGTAGTAGAGCTTGAAATTGTGAAACAAGATCTGCCCTACTTTATTCTTCCTTCTCAGGATTGCTTTGGCTATTCAGGGTCTTTTATGGTTCCATATGAATTTTAGAACTATTTGTTCCAGTTCATTGAAGAATACTGTTGGTATTTTGATAGGTATTGCATTGATTCTGTAGATTGCTTTAGGCAGGATGGCTATTTTGACAATATTAATTCTTCCTACCCAAGAGCATGGGATGAATTTATGTTTATTAGTGTCCTCTTTAATTTCTCTTAAGAGTGTCTTATAGTTTTCAGGGCATAGGTCTTTCACTTCCTCGGTTAGGTTTATTCCTAGGTATTTTATTCTTTTTGATACAAGTGTGAATGGAATTGTTTTCCTGATTTCTCTTTCTGCTAACTCATTGTTAGTGTATAGGAATGCAACAGATTTCTGTGTATTAATTTTGAATCCTGCAACTTTGCTGAATTCAGATATTTGATCTAGTAGCTTTGGAGTGGATTCTTTAGGGTTTTTTATGTACAATATCATGTCATCAGCAAACAGGGACAGTTTGACTTCTTCCTTGCCAATCTGGATGCTTTTTATTTCTTTGTATTGTCTGATTGCCGTGACTAGGACCTCCAGTACTATGTTGAATAAAAGTGGGGAGAGTGGGCATCCATGTCTTCACAATATGTTTTTAAGTGACACTTCTTTACTATCTTACTGTCTAACTCAACTAGCATATTGAGCTATTATAAACACAGTTTGATGATTATTTCTCTCCCTTCTTATTCCTCCTCCTCCATTCTTCATATGCTGGGTGTTTTGTTCTGTGCTCTTTTTAGGAGTGCTCCCATCTAGAGCAGTCCCTCTAAGATACCCTGTAGAGGTGGTTTGTGGGAGGCAAATTCCCTCAACTTTTGCTTGTCTGGGAATTGTTTAATCCCTCCTTCATATTCAAATGATAATTGTGCTGGATACAGTATTCTTGGTTCAAGGCCCTTCTGTTTCATTGCATAAAATATACCATGCCACTCCCTTCTGGCCTGTATGGTTTCTGTTGAGAAGTCTGATGATAGCCTGATGGGCTTTCCTTTGTATGTGATCTTTTTTCTCTCTCTGGCTGCTTTTAATACTCTGTCTTTATCCTTGATCTTTGCCATTTTAATTATTATATGTCTTGATGTTGTCTTCCTTGGGTCCCTTGTGTTGGGAGATCTGTGTACCTCCATGGCGTGAGAGACTATCTCCTTCCCCAGATTGGGTAAGTTTTCAGCAATTACCTCCTCAAAGACACTTTCTATCCCTTTTTCTCTCTCTTCCTCTTCTGGTACCCCTATAATGCGAATAGTGTTCCATTTGAATTGGTCACACAGTTCTCTCAATATTCTTTCATTCTTAGAGATTCTTTTTTCTCTCTGTGACTCAGCTTCTTTATATTCCTCTTCTCTAATTTCTGTTCCATTTATTGTCTCTTCTACTACATCTAATCTGCTTTTAAATCCCTCCATTGTATGTTTCATTGAATTTCTTAATGATTGAGTCTCCGACTTAAATTCATTCCTGAGTTCTGGAATATTTTTTTGTACCTCCATAAGCATGTTTATGATTTTTATATTGAACTCTTTTTCAGGAAGATTGGTGAGTTCAGTTTCATTTGGCCCTTTTTCTGGGGTTTGTGAGATTTTGGTCTTAACCATGTTCTTTTGACATTTCATATCTCTATGTGGTGCCCACTAGTGTCCAGAAGCTCCAGCCTCTGGAGCTGCTCAGCCCCTAGAGTGAGGCTGGGGGTTGTAGAGAAGCAGAGCTCGTGCCTACGGGAAGGAAGATCTGTTTCCTGATTCCCATCTGTGGTGCCTGTCTCCAGGGTCAGAGCCAGTTGTCCAAGCACACAGGTTTAAGCCTCTGTGCTTTGCATCTGTAGCTTTTGTAGGTGGGGCCTCCCTCTAGCTGGCCTGATGCCAGCACAATGACTGCCGGTTTGTGTACCTGTGCCGGCAGGCTAGGAGGAAGGCACAGCAGGCTGCATGTCACAGTGGGGGACTCAGAGCTGAGCAGCCAGCCAGGGGGATTGGGCGCCTGAAGTTCTCAACCAGCTGGGCAGAGCACGCCCAGACGACCTTGTCCAGCTCTCCCTTCTGTGCAGCAAGCTCCATGCAAATCCCGCCCCTTCAGCAGCCCTCTCGCTGCTAGGAAGCCTCTCAGATCGCCTGCCTTTCCCTTCTCCCAGAGTAGCCTGGTGTGGATCCCATCCTCCACAAACAGCCGGAATCTCAGTCTCTCAAGCACTCCACCTGTCTGAGCTCCCCAGCGTCCAGAGCACCATACAGTGTAGGTTTCTGCTGCCAAAGCAGACCTCCAGGGCTGGGTGTTCAGCAGTCCCAGGCTTCCACCCCCTCCCTGCTCCATTTCTCTTCCTCCTGCCTGTGAGCTGGGGTGGGGGAAGGGCTTGGGTCCCGCCGGATCAGAGCTTTGGTATGTTACCCTGTTTCGTGAGGTGTGCTCTGTTCATGAGGTCTGTATGCAGTCTGGTTCAGCCTTCTTTCTTGTTACTGTTTTAGGTTTAGTTGTATTAATTAACTATATTTTCATACTATTTGTGGTTTTGGGAGGAGTTCTTTGTCTCCCCTCCCACGTGGCCATCTTCAATCCTAGAACAGTTTTTTTTAATCAAGAGAGCTGCTATGAAGTCAATTTAAGAAAACTAAATTTGGTTCATCTGTTTCTGGTAATAATCAAAAGAAATAAAGAAAAGTCAAAAGCAGGAATTCAAAGAAAGAGAGGCTAGTCTGACTTTAAAGTCGTTACGTTTGTTTTTTTTTTACTGGTTTAAGAAATGCCACTTAGGATTCCTTGCTCTGATAGGCTTGGTATCCTTTTTTGAAATACATTGACCTTCGCAGTTGTCCTAAGAGTTTGAGCTGAACTGAGCCTTTGAAAGCTATGTAGACAAAGTGAATATTCAGAAGTCCACTTGAATTTGTCCCTGATATTCTAATGGAGGAAATGTTTGTTAGAGAATTATGTTGGAATTCTTCATACCTAGATATTATTCATTCTAGATATGTGTGAATCCAGAAGTGCTGACCCCACTGTATTATCAGGATGTTGGGCAGTATTGAATGTGAGCTTCAGTTTAGAAGAGCTACTTTGGTCTTCAGTTGCCCTTATTACTTATAAGTCACTCATTGTGAATACTCTTTTCTAAAATTAAAAGTGGAATATGGGTTGAAAGAAATAATAGAACAGCTTTCTTCACCTCTGTGTATTTTGTGGTTGAATGCCAAGGTGCTATAAGTATGCCATCATTACACTTAATATTTCATATACTGTAAAATGTTTTATAATTTATCTTAATGTTTAGGCACATTAATATTTAAATGTGTGGAGGAAGATCCAGAGGCACAGAACTTCCTTTGTAGTTTGTACTTGATAAATATTTGCTCAATGAATTTGTGTTCACAAAAATCATTAAATTTTGACCAAACCATAATGTCATTAGCTTTTTGAACGAAATTAAAGGGGTTGGCCACAATCCTAGATCAAATTTCTATATATTATGAATAATAACTAGAAAGTATTTTTACCAGTAGTATTGAGGACAGACACCCTTTATTTATATTAACATTTATTTGAATGTTATTGATTAACAGTAGAAAGAGATAAGAGTTGCTACAGCCTCTTTTATTACTTTTGTTCCTAAGATAAGCACATGCCAAAACCTTTATTCATTGTTGAACATTTGAAATTGGAATTTGTGTTTCTTCCTTTGCTTATTCCCTATTCTTAATCTGCCCCTTCTCCCAAAATAGGTATCAGAATGAAAATGTGGAAAACTTGAGCCATATCATGTTGTTAATGATTTTTAAGTAGGAAGTTCAAGGATTCCTTATAGAACTGAGTGGCTACTATCAAGATGATTGTACCCATATTTTCCCAACTCCACATTCATATGGCCATGGGAGTGGTATTAATACCATAGAAATTTGCACACAGTGCAAATCAAGTCTTCCTCCTCACCTCCACCCTGAGAGCCAGTTAAACATTTACCATTCCTTTCCCCCATCCCAAATATACCTATTTAATCTTCATTTTTATAGTCAAATAATTTTAGGTTTCATTGAAGATAGAGAACTGATTTAGAATGGTGGTGAAGATCAGAGGCGCTGGAGCCAAACTGCCTAAATTCAGATACCAGTTCTGCACTTATTAGCTTGTGTTATCCTAGACAAGTTAGTCTTATCTTTAATGGGATAACAACAATGCCTACCTTACAGGGTTGATGTGAAGATTAAATATATTAACACATGTAAAGCACTTAGAACAGGGTCTAGTTTATAGATACATCTTATCTGGCAACCTCAATTATCTAGAGCATAGCCAGGATTCAGAAAGCAAACAAAAATGTCACTGGGCAACCAATATAAAAATGAGAGGGTACTTGCACTGATGTCCTCAAGCTCTCTCTCTAGAAACCTGTTTTACTCTTTCTTGGTACCCAAGCTTTATTGGCTTCTCAGAGTGACAGTAGATTTAGAAGTATAAAATTAGAAAGAGGGGAGAGATGCTGCTAAAAGCCACACAAGTAAGAACCTGCTTCCCTCAAAGAAAATTACCCAAAGTGAGAATAAAAAAATGAGTCAGACTAGACGATCTCTCAGGTCCATTCCAGCTCCAAAAATCTATAACTTTGGTGAAAAATCATAACATTTGGAGACAAAACACCTTACTACTATATTAAATAATGGCTTACAATGATGATTCACTACTGTCAGTAATAAATCATAATCAGTGACAAAGGAACAAAGAGGGAACATTTACATTCTCACTTGGAACTTGAGAAAATAACATAGGAAGCAACATTTGAGCTGGGACTGCAGTAATATAAAGACAGACAGAGAAGGAGCAGGGACTGTCAGAGTAGATGTAAGATACTGTAGGCTGAGGATACAGAATGAACAAAAGAGACTTATGAAAAGTAAATGACAATAGCCAATACCGTGTGGCCTGATCTGAGTGTTCATGAGATGTGGGTATAGTGGTGATATATCAAACTGGCAGGGTCAGTTGGGACCATATCATATAAAATTTTAAATGCTAGGCCAAGGAGTCAGAATCTAATGAGTCAGAATTTAAAAGCCACTAAAGATTTTTGAGCAGGAAAGAGCCATAATCCAACCTAGTGATGGCAAAAGCTGACGAGGAAGGTAAAGTCTGATAAAACATTAGGGAAAGGGGAAAATTGGATATAGTGACCAGTTAGGAGGTTACTGAAGTAGTTCAGGCAAGGATAAAGGCCTATATTATATAGGCAGCAGGAATGGAAAGAAGGATCTGAGAATGGGAGATGCCAAGGATCTAGCATCTACATGACTGACTAAGCTACAGTGAGTATTCAAACATGATTCTTAGTATTCAAACTAGGTGACCAGAAGGTTCTGATAACATTAACTGATTGGGAACAGTGGGATGGGGGGAGCAGTTTTTACATGGTTGCAAGGGTGTGGGGAGGAGGAGATGTATAATAATGCTTAGAAATAGGTCTTTTATAAGATCAGACACTAAGTCAATAGATAGTTGGACTGTATATAGCATGTATAAACATGAATTGAGGCAAGAAAGGCACAGCATTGTTCAATATATGTAGACAAAGTACATTTCTTGACTATCCTTGTTTTTTAATCTCCATCTGATCACAATGGTCAGTATGTTCCTGAGCATCCACCCCTACCACCCACCTCATATCTTTTAAAAGAATGAAAACTAATTTCAATTAGTCAAAAAAAGTTAGAAGGACACATTGACTTAAAAAGAAGTCTTTAAAATTACAATATATTCCTAAACCTTATTTTTAGAATCATCTATGCTTTCAAAGATTATACAGGTCACAGTATTAGAAATGAATGCTAGTTTATATAAATAATCCAAAGTTTATAACCAGAAATCTTCCAAACACATGGCTTGTAGAGAAAAGACAAATAATGACAAAAGAGAATTGAAATAATGTCTGTGCTTTTAGTGCCAAAGCTAGACATTTAAAGCCCCAAATAAATAGAAAAATGAGCCATACTCTTGCAAAATAGCCAATTCTCTAGATCCATAATGGATATTTGAGACATATACTGATAGAGGAAATAGATACAACAGAAGACATTTCAGATTCCTTCACCTCCCATTGCTTTTGAGATTTTCCGTATGTAAATGAGAACCAAGTGAGTTGTCAGTGTCTACCAAACTGAGCAATGGCAAATGAGTCAGTAAAGTTGTAAAAGTATTTAACTAAAATGACTATCATGTAAAATTGTGTCCTTTGGAACTTTAAGGATATGTAATAATATCCTATGAAAATATTTTTTGAATCAATAACTTCAAGTAAGGAGAGACTCTCGATTTTTTGAAGACTTTGGCCCCTTGAGGACTGTAAATTTAAGAGATTACTTTGGTATTAATTCTGCTGTGTACATTGCCATTTAGTTTGTTCTCTTAATTTCATCATTGAAAGTGGGAATGCTATCTAAAATTGTACTTTTTGTATTTAAATTCTAGTCTAAAGGGGCTTTTAGAGCCATGTGTGTGTATGGTTGTGTTTATTCCAGATTGGAGTCTGATCATTAACTGAGATTACAGCCTGAACCTATTATCAGTGAGAGGTTTCTCAGGTTGGTAATCTCTTAACATTCAAATAACTATTCATTTGCTTAAGATTACTGGTCTCAGGTCATATAAACTAGAAGGAATATAAAATTTGATAAGCAGTAGAATGGCCTGAGTAATGTGACAGTCTCATATCATTAGGAAAGATAATGTCTGCCCTTAATTTTTTTCACAAGATTTACATAAGGTTAGAGAGGGAGGTGTTTAAAGAGATTCGGCCTTTAGGTTAAGACTTAGACTATTAGACTAAATTATGAGCAGTCTAAGTTCCAGCTTGACTCTAGTGTTAAACTGAAACATATTTTTCTACCAATTTTACATGTTATAGTAATTGATAATCTGATTAGGTCCATGCAAAAACTTAGAGCACCTTTAAAAATTTGATATTGCTTTCGAGGATATAGAAAAGTGGGATATGTACATACATATAGGTTGTACTTTGGGTTTATAAACCTTATTATCTCAAAAAAATTACTAATCCTGATATGTAAATTTTTATACTCTTTAGTACTGATCTCATAAGATTGTCTATCACCATATAAATTGGGACACCTATAAATATTTCGGTCTTTCCCAAATCTCAGATTTCCTAAAAAGTAAGCCCTATTTTCTAGCATGCGGGGGACTATTTGTCTTAAAGAAAGCTTTCATATAGGAGGCAACTTGGGCCCCAAACTCAATCCTGTTGAATTATAGGTGGTTAACTTAAAGAGAAGGGATGTATTTGTTATATATCACAGCTTCCTTACTAAAATATGAGTTCCTTAAGATCAGTAACCAAGTCTTCACATGTTTATAACTCCTATAATTTATATATGCATAGTAGGTGCCTCTAAAATGTTAATTTAGTGAATGAGTACCTTCCCTCACCTCACTAGGAATCATTTAGAATCACTTTAGCAATTGGAGTTTTATGATGAGAATACTTTAACAAGGAGAAGGAAAAAAAGATGGAGGTGTGAGAAGTGAGGCAGAAATCTACCAAAACCACATGAAACACGGAAATATAGCAAATAAAACTAATCCTGAAAGAGTGACCCAAAGACTGCAGAACAGACTGTCTACATCTGGGTAAAAGAAGACTTCACAGAAAAGGGTAAAGCAGCAAAGCCATGATCTGGCAGTACCCAAGCCCTCCCCACACCCCAATCCACAAGTGGAAAGAAGAGAAATGGAGCAGGGAGGAAGTAGAAGCCCAGGACTGATGAACACCCAGCCCTGGAGATCTGCTCTTGGATCATGAACCCACATAACATGGTGCTCTAGAGATTAGTGCAGTTGGAAAGCAAAAATGGACAGAATAATGGGAGAAACCAAGATTCCAGCCATTTGTACAGAACTGGTACATACAATTGACTACACTGGGACCAAAGAAAGGCAGACATTTTGAAAGACTTCCCAACAGTGAGAGGAGGACTAAAGAGGCAAAGATTACACAGAGCTCACTGGTCAGGAGAAAGGGCAGTGGACAAAACCATCCCAGCACACTCAGCGCAGCAGGTTGAGAACTCTCAGGAGATTCAGATGCTCTATCCTCCTGGCTGGCAATGCAGACCAAAGGCCCCCCACTTGGGTACACAGCCAGCCACTCCTTCCCAGCAGGCACTAGTCCCACATACCTATAGCCCCTGCTATTGCGCCAGGCCAGCCAAGGGTGGCCCCACCTACAGCAGCTACAGGGGCATAGCACAGGGTCCTCCCTCCAGTCTTGGCCCACTGGACCTGTAGTGGAGGCAGGCACAACAGCTGGAAAGGCAGGAAAGAACTCTTTTCTCCTAGCAGGAGTCAGTTCTGCTCATCTGTGACCCCCACCATTGCTACAGGTGCTCAGCAGCTCCAGAGAGTAGAGCTGCTGGGTACTAAAGAGTGCTGCCTACACAAAGTTATTATTCCATAGGAATCACTTAAAAAATGAAACAGCAAAAGAATTTTGTCCTAACAAAAATACAGGAAAAGATGCCAGAAAGAGGGCTAAGTTAAACTGAAATCACCAGTCTTCCTGATAAAGGTTTCAAAATGAAAACCAAAAACAAGCTCACAGAGCTACAGAAAAATATTCAAGATTTCAGAAAACACTTCAAGAAAGAGATAGAATCTTTGAAAAGTACACTATCTGAAATGAAACATACAATGGAGGCATTTAAAAGTAGATTAGATAAGTAGAGGAGACAGTAAAAGAAATAGATATTACAGAACAGGAAAACAGAGGCTGAGACAAAGAGAGAAAAAAGGTTCTCTAGGAATGAAAGAATAATTAGAGAAGTGTGCAACCAATCCAACATGACAATATTTGCATTATATGGGTAACAGAAGAAGAAGAGAGAAAAAGGGATAGCAAGTCTTTGAGGAAATAATTGATGAAAACTTCCCCAACATGGGAAAGGAAACAGTCTCTCAGGTCATGGATTGCAGAGATCTTCCAGCACAAGGAACCCTAGGAAGACAGCACAATAAAATAATTAAAATGGCAAAGATCAAGGGTAAGGAGAGAGTACTGAAAGCAGCCAGAGAGAGAAAAAAGGATCACTTATAAAGGAAAGCCCATCAGGCTATCAGCAGAAACCTTACATGGTAGAAGTGAGTGGCATGATATATTTAATGCAATGAACAGAAGGTCCTCCAACCAAGAATACTCTACCTGGAAAGATTATCATTTAAATTTGAAGCAAGGATTAAGCAATTTCCAGATAAGCAAAAGTTGAAGGAATTTACCACCCACAAACCATCTCTACAGTGTATTTTAAAGGGACTGCTCTAGATGGAAGTGCTCCTAAGGCTAAAAGCTGTCACCAGAGAAAATAAAACCAGAGTAAAGGAAGTAGACCAAATAATTACTAAGTGAATGCAAAATTAAATCAACTACTCACAAAGTTAGTCAAGGGATACACAAAGAGTACAGAATATGAAATCTAATAATATATAAAGAGTGGAGGAGGAATAAGAAGGGGAAAAAAGAACCTTTAGTGTTTGAAATAGCATAACAAGCAAGTTAAGTTAGAGTGTTAGATAGTAAGGAAGCTGCCCTTGAACCTTTAATAACCACAAATCTAAAGCCTACAATGGCAATAAGTACATCTCTATCGATAATCACCCTAAATGTAAATGGACTGAATACACCAATCAAAAGACATAGTTACAGAATGGATAAAAAACAAGACCCATCTATATGCTGCCTACAGGAGACTCACAACAAACCCAAAGACATACACAGACTAAAAGGAAAGGGATGGAAAAAGATATTTCATGCAAATAATAGGGACAAAAAAAGCAGGAGTAGCAGTACTTATATCAGACAAAATAGGTTTCAAAACAAAGTAACAAGACACAAAGAAGGACATTACATAATGGTAAAGGGGTCAGTCCAACAAGAGGATATAACCATTATAAATATCTATGAACCCAATATCAGAGCACCTAACCATGTGAAACAAATACTAAAAGAATTAAAGGGAAAATGCATTCACTTTAGGAGACTTCAATACACCACTCACACCAAAAGACAGATCAACTAGACAGAAAATAACTAAGGTGACAGAGGCACTGAACAATGTATTAGAACAGATATACCTAACAGACATCTACAGAACACTCCATCCAAAAGTAACAGGATACACATTCTTCTCAAGTGCACATGGAACATTTTCAAGAATAGATCATATACTAGGCCATGAAAAGAGCCTCGGTAAATTCAAAAAGATTGAAATTGAACCAACCAGCTTCTCAGATCACAGAGGTATGAAATTAGAAATAAATTACACAAAGAAAATGAAAAAACCCACAAACACATGGAGGCTTAATAACATGCTCCTAAATAATCAACGCATCAATGACCAAATTAAAATAGAGATGAGGCAATATATAGAGACAAAGGAAAACAACAACTCAGCAGCCCAAAACCTGTGGGATGCAGTGAGGGCAGCTCTAAGAGGAAAGTATATAGCAATACAGAAGAAGGGACAAAATAAAGATTAAAGCAGAAATAAATAAAATTGAGAAGAATGAACAATAGAAAGAATCTATGAAAGCAGGAGCTGGTTCTTTGAGAGAATAAATAAAATAGATAAACCCCTAGTCAGACTTATCAAGAAAAAAGAGAGTCTACACACATAAATGGAATCAGAAATAAGAAAGGAAAAATCACTATGGACACCACGGAAATACAAAGAATTATTAGAGAATACTGTGAAACATTATATGCTGATAAATTGGATAACCCAGAAGAAATGGGCAACTTTCTAAAAAAATACAACTTTCCAAGACCCAGGAAGAAACAAAATCTGAAGAGATGAATTACCAGCAATGAAATTGAATTGGTAATCAAAAAACTATGTATGAACAAAACCTCTGGACCAGATGGCTTCCCCACTGAATTTTATCAAACATTTAGAGAAGACCTAATACACATCCTCCTTAAAGTTTTCCAAAAAGTAGAAGAGGAGGGAATACTTCCAAACTCATTCCATGAGGCTAGCATCACTGTAATACCAAAACCAGACAAAGACACCATAAAAAAGAAAATTATAGACCAGTATCCCTGATGAGTATAGATGCAGAATTCCTCAACAAAATATCAGCAAATTGATTTCAAGAATACATCAAAAAGATCATCCAGCATGATCAAGTGGGATTTATTCCAGGGATGCAAGGATGGTATAATATTCTAAAATCCATCAACATCATACACCACACCAACAAAAAGAAGAACAAAAATCACATGATCATCTCAATAGATGTTGAAAAAGCATTTGACAAAATTCAACATCCATTCATGATAAAAACTCTACAAAATTAGTATAGAAGGCAAGTACCTCAACATAATAAAGGCAATATATGACAAACCCACAGCCAACATCATACTTAACAAAGAAATGCTGAAAGCTTTTCCTCCAAGATCGGGAACAAAACAAGAATGCCACTCTCACCACTTTTATTCAACATAGTACTGGACGTCCTAACCACAGCTATCAGACAACACAAAGAAATAAAAGGCATCCAGATTATTAAGGAAAAAGGTAAACTGTCCCTGTTTGCAGATGACATGATATTGTACATAAAAATCCCTAAACAGTCCACTAAAATCCACTAGAACTAATATCTGAATTCAGCAAAGTTGTAGGATACAAAATTAATACACAGAAATCTGTTTCCTTCCTATATGCTAATGATGTACTAGCAGAAAGAGAAGTCAGGAAAACAGCTCCATTTACAATTGCATCAAAAAGACTAAGACCTAGGAATAAACCTAACCAAGGAAGTGAAAGGCCTATACTCTGCAAACTACAAGACATGCATGAGAGAAAATTAAAGAAGACATCAATAAATGGAAACACATCCCATGCTCATGGATATGAAGAATTAATATTGTCAAAATAGCCAACCTGCCTACAGCAATCTACAGATTCAATTCAATCCCTATCAAAATACCAACAGCATCCTTCAACAAACTAGAACAAACAGTTTAAAAATTAACATGGAACCACCAAAGCCTGTGATTAGCCAAAGCAATCCTGAGAAGGAAGATATAAACCCATGCACATATGGCCAATTAATATATGATAAAAGAGCCATGGATATACAATGGGGAAACAACGGCCTCTTCAGCAATTGGTATTGGCAAAACTGGACAGCTACACATAAGAGAATGAAACTGGATTATTATCTTACTCCATACACAAAAGTAAACTCCAAATGAATCAAAGACCTGAATGGCAGTAATGAAACCATAAAACTCTTACAAGAAAACATAGGCAAAAATCTCTTGAACATAAACATAAGCGACTTTTTCTTGAACACATCTCCTTGGGCAAGGGAAACAAAGGCAAAAATGAACAAAAGCGGCTACATCAAAGTAAAAAGCTTCTATACAGCAAAGGATACCATCAGCAGAACAAAAAGATATCCTACAGTATGAGAGAACATATTCATCAACAACTTACCTGATAAAGGGTTAATATCCAAAATACAGAAAGAACTCACACACCTCAACACCCAAAAATCAAATAACCCAATTAGAAAATGGGTGAATGATCTAAATAGACACTTCTCCAAAAAAGAAATTCAGATGGCCAACAGGCACATGAAAAGATGCTTCACATCACTAATCATCAGGGAAATGCAAATTAAAACCACAATGAGATATAACCTCACACCAGTTAGGATGACCAAGCCAACATCTAACAAACAAGGAACAAATGCTGTTGATGATGTGGAGAAAGGGAAACCCTCCTACACTGCTGGTGGGAATGTAAATCAGTTCAACCATTGTGGAAAGCAATATGGAGGTTCCTCAAAAAACTAAAAATAAAAGTACCATTTGACCCAGTAATTCCACTCCTAGGAATTTACCCAAAGAAAACAAGATCCCTGATTCAAAAGACATATGCACCCCTATGTTTATCACTGCACTACTTAACAATAACCAAGATATTGAAGCAACTTAAGTGTCCATTAGTGGATGACTGGATAAGGAAGAGGTGGTACATATACACCATGGAATATTATTCAGTCATAAAAAGAAAACAAATCCTACCATTTGCAACAACATGGGTGGAGCTAGAGGATATTATGTTCAGTGAAATAAGCCAAACGGAGTAAGAAAAGTACCATATAACTTCACTCATTTGTGGAGTATAACAACAAAGCAAAACTGAAGGAACAAAACAGCAGCAGACTCACAGACTCCAAGAAGGGACTAGCAGTTACCAAAGGAAAGAGGCTGGGGAAGTTTGGAGGGGAGGGGAAAGGGGATTAAAGGACACTATAATTCTCAATCACAGTATAGGTAGGTCACAGAGAAGGCAGTATAGCATGGAGAAGACAAGTAATGACTCTACAGCATCTTACTACACTGATGGACAGTGACTGCAATGGGGTGGTGGTGGGGGACTTGATAACATGGATGAATGTTGAAACCACAATGTTGTTCATGTGAAATCTTCATAAGATTGTATATCAATGATACCTTAATTTAAAAAAATACAGAACTAAAATTGAATTCCTTTTCTTTTACAGGTGCAGGAGACATTGTTGCAATCATGATTGGCAATCTGAAAGGCACAAAAATTCTACAGTCTATTCAAAGAGACATACAAGTAACAATGGTCATCAAAGTAGGGAAAAAACATGGACCTTGGGTGAATCACTATTCAATTTTCTTCGTTTCTGTGTCCTTTTTTATTATTACGGCAGCAACTGTGGGCTATTTTATCTTTTATTCTGCTCGAAGATTACGAAATGCAAGAGCTCAAAGCAGGAAGCAGGTTTGTAATGTTCATTTCTTCCAATTTCATAATACTTTACTGTTTTAATTGTAGTTTCAGGATGCATTTCAATATTCTTCACTTGTTGGATAATGATCCATGCATATGTTTTATGAGACCTGGTAGTTTTTAAAAGTATGTCAGCTTCCATCCTCTCAAATCTTTTATTTTCTGTAATTTGTCTACGGCCTTAATCCTTCCTGATTAAGTCTTCTAACACCTTATTAGGGAGCAACAGCCAGCATTTAACTATATATGGGTGTAAATATATACAGTCTTTTAAATATTTTTTCTAAATTACAAAATCATTTCATACTTGATATAGAAAATTTAGAAATCAGAAAGTACAAGGGGAAAAACCTTTGCCCAGAACCTCATATAAGAAAAACATTGTTTTCACTGCCCAAAGATAACCACTGTTATTTTACATGTATGTTTGTGCCTGTGCATGTTTGTAGTGGCATGTGGGGCAGGGCTGGGAAGAGAGACTAAGCTGAATATCATGAAAAGGCAGGTTTAAAGATCTAATTGAGCAGGATATAGGGCTAGGCTCCAAACAGAGACACAGTCTTAATTTCTATAGTATTTAATAACTGCTATGTAAATGGGTACAAAGTATAGAAATACTAGAGCAAAAATACAAAGCATCATTCAACAGGGAAGTACCTATGGTTGTATGGCACTGATCCTACTCCCTTTAAACTACTCCTCAGCCTCCTGATGGCCTCACTTCTTTCCCTGCCAGCTCAACTCCCATGGTCATGCCCATGCACACATCTTCAGTTCCCTTGGCCCTTCTATCTCTTTATTATACTTGGGGTCAAAATCCAACACCGGTTAAATCCTACTTCCCACCTACTTTATGCCTGCACTTTGCCTAGCTGAAGCAGCAGAAAAGCATTGACATCTATGTAGACTGGTTTCACTTTAAATTTATTACCACAAACTCTGAGTGAGCCCTTAATGCTGCACAACAATCACACCACGTTTTCTTAGCTATTTCCTCTTCTCCTTTCCTAGGTGACTAATCATACGTGTTCCTTTCTTCTTAAACCTCCAACCCCTCCTCCAATTTTACTTTCAACTTGTATTTGGGATCTTATTTCACTCAGAAAATTGAAGTAATTAAGAATAATTCCACAAGCTCCCACCACATCTACCCATCTATTTATCTGCATCTATTTCTATATCCTATATCCTTTGCCTTGTCTTTGGTTACTGGGGATGCACAGTCATGCTACTTTGCTTCCATTTTCAAAAGAACTTCTCTTGACCCCAGGGCAGAAACCTTGGAGTTATTCTTTATTCCTCTTTTTCTCTCACTTCCCGTGTAACCTCCATTGGCAAATTCTGTTGATTCTGCCGTCATTATATATCCAGAATCTGATTGCTTCTAACCACTTTCATTGCTTCCACCCTGATCTGAGCTACCATCGTGTCACCTCTTCTCAAGTATTCTCAACACAACAGAGTGGTGTTTCACTTCTCTAGAATGCTTAGTATGGACTTAATACTTTCAGCTGGTCATGTAATAGGGGCAAGAATACATTTTTATATGTTCTGGGAAGTTCCTCCAAAGGCAGTGAAATTCTAGCTACTTCATGTACTTTCTCTCCAATAAGCAAAAATGAACCCAATTTATTTGGGATTGGGGAGCAGTGAGGATATTTTATATGACAGGAAAGTTAATTGAATTTAGGAATAGTTGAGAAATTGAAATCTTATTATAAAACCTTCATAAAGATTAGATACCAGCATATGGTAATGAGTGATGGTTATCTCAGTGTTTAAAGTTAATTGACTTCTCTCCCTTTCTTCAGGGAAGCAGCTTATCACATTGGTGGTTGGTTCAGCCTGTTACTAGCTATGGTGTAAAATTTTAAATGTTTAAATTTCTGTGCCAGGCTATTCAGTAGTTTCATACTGTGTTAATATTTGCCACTTGTATATTGTGCTGTTTTCATCTCTAAGGTTGGAATGAAATTAGTATCCAGTGTGACCAAATATTCAAAGGTTATAGTTACAATGACCAATGCGTTTGGTTTGTGTATGATCATGGTGAGGCATGTATTTCTGTATTCTAAGTGCCATAATAAATCTATTAACATGGCATTAAACCCCATCAATAAGTAATACAGTTTGTAGATAACTGCCTGGTGTTATACAAATGCCACTTGATATTTAATTCTGGTCTCATCGTTCATTTAAGTAATTTTCATGGTGTATAATGTATTTTATCAAAATTAACTTCTGTACAAATGGTTAAAAATCGCTTTAAAATTTCTTACCTTCAGAGAAGTCTTTGGAGAGGGCTTCTTTTACTACTTAATGGGCTATATCTGTTTATCCTTTGGTGACTAAAGGATTAGATAGATGACTGGTAATCCCTTTTGCTTTTAAATATTTGAGAATTCTAGAATGTCATTTACATGTTATTTAATTTTCCCGACTTCCTTTTCATAAAAGGTAGAGTTTGATGCAAGTGATGGTTATAACTATCACTGAATATTTAACTGTATTACCTCCATTTTACTGGTATAAATTGCAATGAAACTGAGATATAGAAAGTTATTTTCATTAGAATATTAGAAATTCATAAGAATATTCAGGAATGTCTCCCTCTGAACCATTTTGATGCATACTATATAATGTCAGGCAAACTGATAAAAGTGTAACCATAAATTTTGATGACAAAATACTCAAATATAATGGGCAACACAGTGACTGCATGCCTCGTATGTCATAGTATAATGTGGAAGAACACATATCATCCCTATTTTTGAACAGCTTTTAAACAAGATGAGATTCGTATCAATGGATTGTGAATGAAAATGACATATTAGGCATTACATGGTGGGTTCATGTCCCCATTGGGAATAATCCTAACCGGAGACAAGGAAGATTATGGAAAACCTTATGACATGCTCTGACTAAACTGAATTTGGGAGTGACCACTATACATTTGACTGTGGCATAGGACACCCAGCATTTTGGGGTACAGTGCATGTATCATACTTAAGCAATTGACACTTAATGATAACAAGGCATGTGTTGAATTAAACATTGGTCAGTGAAACAAAAGAGGGCTCTAGGTGATACAGAATCTGGCCTAGGTATAATGGAAGTAGCTGAATTTACTTTTAAATCAAGGGTTTTGGAAAAAAATAATTTACTCTGTAAAACAGATTGGAAGGAATCATCTTCCAAGAGGAGAGAAAAGAATAGAATCCTCTTGGAAAGATGATAAAACCTTTATAATATGGTCACATAGACCCAATACATAATGCTAGAGAATGCTAGCACTCACCACTGGAAAAGAGCATATACTCTGACACAACAGGATCTGTTAACTATTTTACTTCAAATGGAGGTCCACGTAGCCATGGGTAATGTAGCCATGGGAGGTCCACATAGCCATGTAGCCTTCTGTTTTTAGCTATGGAAGTTCAGGGAGAGCAACTTGGGACAAATGCAGATCCCCAAATTTATGGAAATTTTCTCGGTGAAATTGTAACTTACATTGCTGATCTCTGACTGATTTTGACCAAAGGATAGACCAAAATAAGATGAGCAAGTAAGAATGGGAATACTGAATGATACCTATGTATTCCCCATGGGAAGAAAATGGCCTTGTTGCATAACTATCAGTGGGAACCTATAACTAAACAATAGTGTGAGTTGAGACAAATGATTGGTTTTGTCCTCAGCTAACATGAACCTAGAAATGACAGAATGATCACCACTGGTGAAAACACTTATCCATAATAATACCTGGCAAAGAATAATTAATTCTTCTAGGATGGTTTAATAAGCACTTCTTGCAATATTTCCTGATTGTTTTGTAACCAAACCAAACTGTATCATAACCATATTATGATATGGTATAATACTGGTATTGTTGGTAAGATTCAACTACCTTATATAAATAAATCATATGATGATCAAGTGTATTCAGAAACTGAACTAAAACCTCTCCAGGATTAGAAACCAATGGAGAGTGATTGGCCTGAGAAAGAAGTAGATTTTGTTCATTACTATACTTAATAGTAATGAACAAGTTTGTCACAAAGTTCAAGTACCTATGGATCAAGGGAGTGAACAGATAATTAAATTGGTATATCAATATAAAGATGTTTGAAATGGATTAGAAGTATTGTTTATTTGAGCCTATTTTCACCCTTCATTGGCTTCTGCAGGTATTAGATATGCTTATGTTATTCTTTTTTAGCCTTCCATGTAAATGCCATACAAGCTGTAGAAGTCTAAATACTATGAATTTTTGTTAAGAAGACTTTGATTAAGAGACAAGGAATGGATTGTGAAGGAAGAGATAACACAGTTGATCTAGCTGCTTACTTCTTGCAGGTCTCCAAGGGAACCATGATCGGCCCTTGGCCAACCCTGGGGCTGTGGCCCTCAAGGTGTTCTTCATGTTAGTGAGTGAGGATTTTGTTACACATACCTGGAGCAATGGACCATATTGTACCAGTTTGTTATGGTTGCTTGGCACAAAAATCAAGATTGATGATATGTACCTACTTTCATTATTGGAGTCCTGAGTTTCAGGCAGCAAGGCCAGTTGCTAGCAGGATTACCTAGTAACCAGCCCCCTCATTTGAGCCTCGGACCCTGAGACTCAAATACACCCATGGGCAGAGGTATGCCACATATGTCCTTGTAGTTTGCTGCCAAAGAGATAGTATTCCTGTGTGATCTCAGATGAGGAATAGCTAACCTACATTAATATCTTAAAATTTGTCCTTGAACTTAAAGCATGACTAAAAATATCTGCAATATTTCCGGTTACATTAAGTTTTCTCTACTAATACATAAAATTAACTGGAAAACTTAGTTATCTGTATACTGTACCACTATCAATATATATATACATTTGTGGTGGTTGTATTTGTATTTTATCTGTTCCTACCTAAACTTGAGAATTGGAGCCTTTTACAAAACCATTATTTTTGCTTTATGTATAAGAGCAGATTAAACAATTTCTTGTCTGAGTAGGACCTAGTCAGACCTTCTAGTCTAGTCAGAACTCCCTCTGACTTTCTCACTGAGCAAAAGGAACGTCTTATAATGGGTCTCATGATTTTTTTATATTCACTTACTCTAATTTTATATTTATATCACTAATTCTAAAGATTTTGATTGTCTTTCTTTGCAAAATGCAATAACCTGAGCCATAATCGAAACTGTAAGCTGTATTCAAGGTCAGATTCCCCCTTTCCTTACTGCTCTTCCTAAGTGTGCATTTTCTCACAATGTTCACAGAGATTACTTTCATGTGAGTGGACTGCACTGCTACTTATCCCCATCTCTGTAGTTTGTAGACTTCTGGGAAGCTGTTTCATAGCCTTCACCTCCTCTTTCCTTTAAGAATACTTCCATTCAAATGTTATGCATAGGCTTTTTATTGGAAAAAATAGATTTCTTTCCATTCTCATTTATCTAAATATTCATATGACTCTGACATTGGTTTTATTCACAGGAATATATATATCAGAGGAAAAGAGTCCTCTTAGTATAATTCTTGATCTTAAATATTCTTTTTTTTTATAAATTCTGAGCCAAATTTTTATGAAAATTTTTATTTTAAAAAAAGTGGTGGCTGAGGGGCGGAGCCAAGATGGCGGCGTGAGTAGAGCAGTGGAAATCTCCTCCCAAAAACACATAGAGCTATGAAAATATAACAAAGAAAAATCTTCCTAAAATAGAGACCACAGGACACAGGACAACATCCAGACCACATCCACACCTGCAAGAACCCAGCGCCTTGTGAAGGGGGTAAGATACAAGCCCCAGCCCAGCGGGACCCGAGCGCCCCTCCCCCCGGCTCCCGGCGGGTGGAGAGAAACCGGAGCAGTTTTTTTTTTTTTTTTTTTTTTGGCGAGCGCTTTTTGGAAGCCTTAGAGGGACGGGCCCCCGTTGCTGGGGAGGCAGGGTGGCAGGACCGGTGAGGAGGTGCCTGGGAACGGCGCCGGAGGACAAAGAATATCCCGCGTTTCTCCCTGCGAGACCTGGGGGCGGGTGCCTGAGACCGGTGCCTGAGGACGGAGGAGATCGCGCGTTTTTCCCCTTTTTTTTTTTCTCTCTTTTTGGCTAGCGCTTTTTGGAAGCCTTGAAGGGACGGGGACCCCAGTGCTAGGGAGGCACGGTGGCGGGACTGGTGAGCGGGTGGCTGGGACCGGCGCCTGAGGACAAAGAATATCCCCCGTTTTTCCCTGCGGGACCTGTGGGCGGGTGCCTGAGACCGGCACTTGAGGACAGAGGAAATCGCGCGTTTTTCCCCTTTTTTTTTCTCTTTTCTGCGAGTGCTTTTTGGAAGCCTAAAAGGGACAGGGACCCCGGTGCTAGGGAGTCCAGGGCGGCGGGACTGGTGAGCGGGTGCCTGGGACCGGCACCTGAGGACAAAGAATATCCCGCATTTTTCCCTGTGGGACTGGTGGGTGGGTGCCTGAGACCAGCACCTGAGGACGGAAGAAATTGCGCGTTTTTCCCCTTTTTTTTCTCTCTTTTTGCCGAGTGCTTTTTGGAAGCCTTGAAGGGACAGGGACCCCAGTGCTAGGGAGGCAGGGCGGCGGGACTGGTGAGCGGGTGCGTGGGACCAGTGCCTGAGGACCAAGAATATTGAGCGTTCCTTCCCTGCGGGACCGGTGGGTGGGTGCTTTTTGGAAGCCTTGAAAGGACAGGGACCCTGGTGCTAGGGAGACAGGGCAGCAGGACCAGTGAGCGGGTGCCTGGGACTGGCACCTGAGGACAAAAAAAAAAAAAAAAAAAAATCGCTTGTTTTTTCCTTTTTTTTCCTTTTTTTTTCCTCTTTGTTTCTGTTCCCTCTCTCATTGTTGCTGCTGTTGTTTTGGTTTGGAGAGTGCTTTTTGGAAATCTTAAAGGGGCAGGACAGGTCACTTAGACCAGAAGCAGGGAATCTGGGGATCCCTGGGCACTCTAACCCCCTGGGCAGCAGGGAGCACAGAGGCCCCTTACGGAGATAAATAGTCTCCTGGCTGCTCCCCCTCCAACGGGGCTCCACCATTTTGGAGGAACAGCCCCAGCCAGGCCAAGCCCACAGCAACAGCGAAGATAAATCCCAAAGCAACTGGGCAGGAAGCAGAAGCCCTGTCTGCGCACAGCTGCCCAGCACAAGCCACTAGAGGTCGCTATTCTCCCAGGAAAAGGCTACAAACCAACAAGAAGGGAAGCTCTTCCAGCGGTCACTTGTACCAGCTCTGCAGACTATCTCTATCACCATGAAAAGGCAAAACTACAGGCAGACAAAGATCACAGAGACAACACCTGAGAAGGAGACAGACCTAACTAGTCTTCCTGAAAAAGAATTCAAAATAAAAATCATGAACATGCTGACAGAGATGCAGAAAAAAATGCAAGAGCAATGGGATGAGATGCAGAGAAAAATGCAAGAGCAGTGGGATGAAGTCCGGAAGGAGATCACAGATGTCAGGAAAGAGATCACAGAAGTGAAACAATCCCTGGAAGGATTTATAAGCAGAATGGATAAGATGCAAGAGGCCATTGAAGGAATAGAAGCCAGAGAACAGGAACGTATAGAAGCTGACATAGAGAGAGATAAAAGGATCTCCAGGAATGAAACAACACTAAGAGAAATATGTGACCAATACAAAAGGAAAAACATTCGTATTATAGGGATACCAGAAGAGGAAGAAAGAGGAAAAGGGATAGAAAGTGTCTTTGAAGAAATAATTGCTGAAAACTTCCCCAAACTGGGGGAGGAAATAATCGAACAGACCATGGAATTATACAGAACCCCCAACAGAAAGGATCCAAGGAGGACAACACCAAGACACATAATAATTAAAATGGCAAGGATCAAGGACAAGGAAAGAGTTTTAAAGGCAGCTAGAGAGAAAAAGGTCACCTATAAAGGAAAACCAATCAGGCTAACATCAGACTTCTCAACAGAAACCCTACAGGCCAGAAGAGAATGGCATGATATACTTAATGCAATGAAACAGAAGGGCCTTGAACCAAGGATACTGTATCCAGCACGACTATCATTTAAATATGATGGTGGGATCAAACAATTCCCAGACAAGCAAAAGCTGAGGGAATTTGCTTCCCACAAACCACCTCTACAGGGCATCCTACAGGGACTGCTCTAGATGGGAGCACCCCTAAAAAGAGCACAGAACAAAACACACAACATATGAAGAATGGAGGAGGAGGAATAAGAAGGGAGAGAAGAAAAGACTCTCCAGACAGTGTATATAACAGCTCAATAAGCGAGCTAAGTTAGGCAGTAAGATACTAAAGAAGCTAACCTTGAACCTTTGGTAACCACGAATCTAAAGCCTGCAATGGCAATAAGTACATATCTTTCAATAGTCACCCTAAATGTAAATGGACTTAATGCACCAATCAAAAGACATAGAGTAATAGAATGGATAAAAAAGCAAGACCCATCTATATGCTGCTTACAAGAAACTCACCTTAAACCCAAAGATAAGCATAGACTAAAAGTCAAGGGATGGAAAAACATATTTCAGGCAAACAACAGTGAGAAGAAAGCAGGGGTTGCAGTACTAATATCAGACAAAATAGACTTCAAAACAAAGAAAGTAACAAGAGATAAAGAAGGCCACTACATAATGATAAAGGGCTTAGTCCAACAAGAGGATATAACCATTCTAAATATATATGCACCCAATACAGGAGCACCAGCATATGTGAAGCAAATACTAACAGAACTAAAGAGGGAAATAGACTGCAATGCATTCATTGTAGGAGACTTCAACACACCACTCACCCCAAAGGATAGATCCACCAGGCAGAAAATAAGTAAAGACACACAGGCACTGAACAACACACTAGAACAGATGGACCTAATAGACATCTATAGAACTTTACATCCAAAAGCAACAGGATATACATTCTTCTCAAGTGCACATGGAACATTCTCCAGAATAGACCACATACTAGCTCACAAAAAGAGCCTCAGTAAATTCCACAATATTGAAATTCTACCAACCAATTTTTCAGACCACAAAGGTATGAAAGTAGAAATAAATTCTACAAAGAAAACAAAAAGGCTCACAAACACATGGAGGCTTAACAACATGCTACTAAATAATCAATGGATCAATGAACAAATCAAAATAGAGATCAAGGAATATATAGAAACAAATGACAACAACAACACTAAGCCCCAACTTCTGTGGGATGCAGCGAAAGCAGTCTTAAGAGGAAAGTATATAGCAATCCAGGCACACTTGAAGAAGGAAGAACAATCCCAAATGAATAGTCTAACATCACAACTATTAAAACTGGAAAAAGAAGAACAAATGAGGCCTAAAGTCAGCAGAAGGAGGGACATAATAAAGATCAGAGAAGAAATAAACAAAATTGAGAAGAATAAAACAATAGCAAAAATCAACGAAACCAAGAGCTGGTTCTTTGAGAAAATAAACAAAATAGATAAGCCTCTAGCCCAACTTATTAAGAGAAAAAGAGAGTCAACACAAATCAACATAATCAGAAATGAGAATGGAAAAATCACGACAGACTCCACAGAAATACAAAGAATTATTAAAGACTACTATGAAAACCTATATGCCAACAAGCTGGAAAACCTAGAAGAAATGGACAACTTCCTAGGAAAATACAACCTCCCAAGACTGACCAAGGAAGAAACACAAAAGTTAAACAAACCAATTACAAGCAAAGAAATTGAAACAGTAATCAAAAAACTACCCAAGAACAAAACCCCGGGGCCGGACGGATTTACCTCGGAATTTTATCAGACACACAGAGAAGACATAATACCCATTCTCCTTAAAGTGTTCCACAAAATAGAAGAAGAGGGAATACTCCCAAACTCATTCTATGAAGCCAACATCACCCTAATACCAAAACCAGGAAAAGACCCCACCAAAAAAGAAAATTACAGACCAATATCCCTGATGAACGTAGATGCAAAAATACTCAATAAAATATTAGCAAACAGAATTCAACAGTATATCAAAAGGATCATACACCATGACCAAGTGGGGTTCATCCCAGGGATGCAAGGATGGTACAACATTCGAAAATCCATCAACATCATCCACCACATCAACAAAAAGAAAGACAAAAACCACATGATCATCTCCATAGATGCTGAAAAAGCATTTGACAAAATTCAACATCCATTCATGATAAAAACTCTCAGCAAAATGGGAATAGAGGGCAAGTACCTCAACATAATAAAGGCCATATATGATAAACCCACAGCCAGCATTATACTGAACAGCGAGAAGCTGAAAGCATTTCCACTGAGATCGGGAACCAGACAGGGATGCCCACTCTCCCCACTGTTATTTAACATAGTACTGGAGGTCCTAGCCACGGCAATCAGACAAAATAAAGAAATACAAGGAATCCAGATTGGTAAAGAAGAAGTTAAACTGTCACTATTTGCAGATGATATGATACTGTACATAAAAAACCCTAAAGACTCCACTCCAAAACTACTAGAACTGATATCGGAATACAGCAAAGTTGCAGGATACAAAATCAACACACAGAAATCTGTAGCTTTCCTATACACTAACAACGAATCAATAGAAAGAGAAATCAGGAAAACAATTCCATTCACCATTGCATCAAAAAGAATAAAATACCTAGGAATAAACCTAACCAAGGAAGTGAAAGACTTATACTCTGAAAACTACAAGTCACTCTTAAGAGAAATTAAAGGGGACACTAATAAATGGAAACTCATCCCATGCTCATGGCTAGGAAGAATTAATATCGTCAAAATGGCCATCCTGCCGAAAGCAATATACAAATTTGATGCAATCCCTCTCAAATTACCAGCAACATTCTTCAATGAATTGGAACAAATAATTCAAAAATTCATATGGAAACACCAAAGACCCCGAATAGCCAAAGCAATCCTGAAAAAGAAGAATAAAGTAGGGGGGATCTCACTCCCCAACTTCAAGCTCTACTACAAAGCCATAGTAATCAAGACAATTTGGTACTGGCACAAGAACAGAGCCACAGACCAGTGGAACAGATTAGAGACCCCAGAAATTAACCCAAACATATATGGTCAATTAATATTTGATAAAGGAGCCATGGATATACAATGGCAAAATGACAGTCTCTTCAACAGATGGTGCTGGCAAAACTGGACAGCTACATGTAGGAGAATGAAACTGGACCATTGTCTAACCCCATATACAAAGGTAAACTCAAAATGGATCAAAGACCTGAATGTAAGTCACGAAACCATTAAACTCTTGGAAAAAAACATAGGCAAAAACCTCTTAGATATAAACATGAGTGATCTCTTCTTGAACATATCTCCCCGGGCAAGGAAAACAACAGCAAAAATGAGCAAGTGGGACTACATTAAGCTGAAAAGCTTCTGTACAGCGAAAGACACCATCAATAGAACAAAAAGGAACCCTACAGTATGGGAGAATATATTTGAAAATGACAGATCTGATAAAGGCTTGACGTCCAGAATATATAAAGAGCTCACACACCTCAACAAACAAAAAACAAATAACCCAATTAAAAAATGGGCAGAGGAACTGAACAGACAGTTCTCCAAAAAAGAAATACAGATGGCCAAGAGACACATGAAAAGATGCTCCACATCGCTAATTATCAGAGAAATGCAAATTAAAACTACAATGAGGTATCACCTCACACCAGTAAGGATAGCTGCCATCCAAAAGACAAACAACAACAAATGTTGGCGAGGCTGTGGAGAAAGGGGAACCCTCCTACACTGCTGGTGGGAATGTAAATTAGTTCAACCATTGTGGAAAGCAGTATGGAGGTGCATCAAAATGCTCAAAACAGACCTACCATTTGACCCAGGAATTCCACTCCTAGGAATTTACCCTAAGAACGCAGCAATCAAGTTTGAGAAAGACAGATGCACTCCTATGTTTATTGCAGCACTATTTACAATAGCCAAGAATTGGAAGCAACCTAAATGTCCATCTGTAGATGAATGGATAAAGAAGATGTGGTACATATACACAATGGAATACTACTCAGCCATAAGAAGTGGAAAAATCCAACCATTTACAGCAACATGGATGGAGCTGGAGAGTATTATGCTCAGTGAAATAAGCCAAGCGGAGAAAGAGAAATACCAAATGATTTCACTCATCTGAGGAGTATAGGAACAAAGGAAAAACTGAAGGAACAAAACAGCAGCAGAATTACAGAACCCAAAAATGGACTAACAGGTACCAAAGGGAAAGGAACTGGGGAGGATGGGTGGGCAGGGAGGGATAAGGGGGGGGAAGAAGAAGGGGGGTATTAAGATTAGCATGCATGGGGGTGAGGGAGAAAGGGGAGGGTGGGCTGCACAACACAGAGAGGACAAGTAGTGACTCTACCACATTTTGCTAAGCTGATGGACAGTAACCGTAATGTGGTTGTTAGGGGGGACCTGATATAGGGGAGAGCATAGTAAACATAGTATTCTTCAGGTAAGTGTAGATTAAAAATTTAAAAAAAAAAGAAAGAAAGAAAGAAAAGGGGGATTACTCCTTAACAGGATAAAACTATTGGTAAATCAAAGATCAACGCATGCTTTAAATATCCTTAATGTTGATCACTTAAAGGGTGTCAGATGATCAGCTATGGAGGTACTCTTTTCTGATAATATTCCTTTCTCTTAACTAAAAAAAAAGAAAAAAAAAAAAGCAGTTACTGTGTGCTGACCTCCAATGAGTTCTGCACAGTGGTATAGAGGGCATGTCAAAGTGTGGGCAAAGGGTCTGTTTGTTTCTACGCAGAAGATCAAGGCCTAGCTTGGATACCCAGAAAATGAACTAAGATACGATATGAGGAGGAGCTTCCGGCATCAGCACTCTCTGGAGGACTCGTGCCGGGGGATGATCATCAAAAAGCCTCCACAGGGATCCGGACGATGCTGCGGTTGTGGCTGCATCCAGCCCACCGTCTCCTGGACTTGCCATAAGAAGGAGGAGGGAGATGTCTAGGCTGGCATGTGCATACAGTGAGACAACGAATTTGACCAGATCTGTACTGTTGGAACTCAACCAGGAGTTGGGAGGGGTGCAAGTTGTAGCACCCCAAAATCTCATGACTATAGACTATCTATGGTTAAAAGAACATATGGGATGTGAACAGATCCCAGAAATGGGCTGCTTTAATTTGTCTGATGGTTCAAGTACAGTTGGACAATATCCATCATATCATAGATAAATTTTCACAAATGCCTAGGGTGCCTAAATGGTTTTCTTGGCTTCACTGGAGATGGCTGGTAATTATAGATTTGCTTTGTTTATGTCACCGTATTCCTATTATGTTAATATGTGTGTGCAAATTAGTTAGTAGTTTAAAACCTATACATAATTAAGGTACTATACAAGAAGATATGTCAAAGAAATAATCAATCCTCCCAAGTTTCCTTCATATGCTACATCTATAGCTTTTCTTCTTCCTTCCTAATTACAAACCTTAAATAGAATTCGTGCCTCATATCGAATTTACCGAGTATCATAATTCCTCCAGGTGGTAAAGATACCTCGAGACAAGTGCTGGGCATAGAAGCCACAGGGCATAAATCTGCAAAGAAGTAAAAAGCTAACCTTTGCAAACAATATGGCTTCTCTCTCACTTACCAACTTTACATTTCCCTGTATGGCCCCGGAAGATGACTGGTTAGCCAGAGACGGGTAAGATTCCTCAAGGGAGGAACAACCTAAGACAGGCACAGTCGCAGGGGGGCCATCAGGTGAGAATTTGGGGATCAACAGAGGTGAGGCTCAGAACCTCACCCCCCCTGCTTTGAGAGAAATCTTCTGCATCCGTGGATGTCTTGCTGCCCTGGTCTAGCCTGGATTAATACTTAGTCCATAGGCACACACCTGATCATCTGATCATCTATATTTGCCTTCTTACAGCACTAAACTATGTTTTCTACCTTTATCTTGCATCTACCTACCACTTCAGCATTTTATTAAAAATAAAAATAATAATAATAATAGGAGAAATGTGGGATCAACATATAAATCAAGTACAAAAATCAAATGAATATTCATATTTGACCTGATGGTTTATAGGTCATATTGCATGATCAAAACCGAAAGTTTCTGTGATGAATGCCCTTGTACTGTTCACCATGTAAGAATTTATTCACTCTGTAAGAATTCGTTCACCATGTAAGAACTTGTTCGTTATGCTTCAGAAGATTGGAGACTGACGAGAATTAGGCTTGAGATGGATTAATGATTGTACATTGAGTATTGACCCCCCTATACTGAATTTTATTGTTGTTAACAACCATTTGATCAATAAATATGAGAGATGCCCTCTCGAAAAAAAAATAAAATAAAATAACTTTTTAAAAAGAAAAAAAAAAAAAAAAAAAAAAAAAAAGTGGTGGCTTAAGTGCAGGAAAATCTGGTTTGCTTATATCCACCCTCCTTTCTTGCTTTTGCACACCCTGCCCCCACCCCCATCAAGTAATTAGGTTTGACTACACCCCTAGTGTTATTCACGTGGGTTTCAGTTAAGCTAAAAGCTGAATGCCTTGGAACCAAAAACCAGTCTGATGAATCACCAGGCTAAAACATTTATTATACTTAATTGGATATAAATACACAAATGAACTAGGTAGAGTATCTTTGGGTTCACTATAATTTAAAAATGGATTATTATAATATAGGATAAGAATTGGCCTGCCTTTTCATTTTCATCCCAAATAAAGTCTCACTCAGAACCAAAACAAACTATATAGATAAGATTGTTCAGTGACTAGAATGATCACAGCTTTTGAATAATTAGAGTATTGACATTAAGCTTCTGTTGAGAAAATGGGCCAACGACTAAGCTTGTTTGAATCGGTCTTCAGCTCCACTGCCAAGTATTCTTAGACCAGGTATCTTAGACCAGGAGGCAGAGAGAGTCTGTTGGTATAAAATATTTGTTTAAATGAGTTCCCCAAATCACAGTAAATAGTCAATTTAGAAAGGATCTGAAGATTGAATAATAGCTGGCTTTGAGGGTTTTTTTCTTACTTCTTTCATTTGTCTTCACAAGGAATGTGAAGCCTTTTAAAGGCTTCTTTGCTATTGCACAATGGAGGCAGTGTAATATAGTGGAGAGATCGTGGACTTTAAAGGCAGATAGAACCTGGGCTTGAATTGAATCACTGCTTTGCCACTAACCAGCTGCCTGGACTGTAGTCAAGCTTCTGAATCTTTTCTTGTCTATAAAACTTGGATATTAAAATACCTATTCCATAAGGTTGTTAATGATTAAACAAGATGACACATGTAAAAAGCTTAGGGTTGAACCAAAACATTATAGGGTCCCAATGCTTGTTGAGGTCTCTAAGCTTTTCGGAGTAGAGGCTTTTAATGAGTAAAACTGTGACTTGGATGAAAAAAACATCATGCAAATCTGTTTTTATTTTCTAAATTCAGATGCTATTCTTTCAGCTGCTACTAAGCACTGTGGGAAATTTTTAAAAAATGATAAAGGCCCAGTCCTCCAGCTATTCACAATATAGTAGGAGAGAAAGAGACATGAATAATACATTTATAGAATAGGACAAGAGGTAGAGACAATCTACTTTTGGAGTTTATAGGGTAGGAGGGAAATCTGATGTGATAAAGGGGTACTGAAAAAGTGTCCAGTGTAATTTGTGTGACAAAGTAGATACGTTCTTGAAGTTCTTTATTTTGGGGAATAAAATAAAATTATAGTTTGAATTGGGATATGTTGGTTTTAAATGTTGAGGCATAGTTGAGACCCCAAAAGTTTGACTTAAGTAATATTATCCAAATATGTATATTTAATATAAACTCCTTGGTCTTAGTGTTCTCATATTTAAATTTTTAGAAGAATGAATGCATCTTGGAAACTCATGCTATCAGTGTGACAGTGAAATATTTTGAGTACTAATGATAGTTTTGCAAGTGACCTTCATTAAAGCTCTACAAATACAGGTTGTGCTTCTTACCAAAATCATGTGTCTCATAACAATATTGAAAGAAAATGGCTTTTCTTTTCTTTATAAAAGCTCAGTGGGAGTTATTAGAAATATCCAGATTTCCTTTTAAAGGGTTTTTCTTATTCCAAGGCTGCTTTGTTAAGCATTGGTTTATGCTATATAGCAAATCTTTTAGAGATCCTTCAAATGAAGTCCCTTGCTTAGGATCTTATGGCATCTTGGATTTTACCCTATATTTTTGTATTCCCCCCACTTTTTTTTTTAGCATTGGTCTTAATATAAGTTCTATTGTTCTCATCAGCATAGACTTGGACATTACATTATAAAGCTTGCCTTAAAATCCACCCCTCAAATTAATTTGCATTAGTCTTGGATATAATTAAAAGAAAATGATATATTTAGCATTTATTCCTAATAAATTGATAAGTACTAGCACTGGAGACTCAGACATTTATTGTGTTGGATTAAATATTTTGGAATGAGAAACCAGACTTTAAAGACTTAAGTAAATATACTAGAAATGTATCATTTCTTTATGGGTGTATTTCCCCAGTTGTATCATGGAGCATGTTGTATAAACCTAAATCAGAAGTGCTCTAAAGACAAGGTGTAAAATGATTATCAAAGACTTATCATCAACTATAGTTTTCTCTTGTTGGCTCCATATTTTTATCATTTTCATTTTTCACATCTTGGTATTTAAATAGCTTATGATCTATGTGAAAAAGAAAGTACATAGTGATGTTTGGAAGTCTGGGCAAGGGCCAGGGCCCTGTGGGCATACGGGTTGTTTGCTGTAAGTACTGGGGCACAATTTGACAGACCACAGAATGCAGGAACTGGAAAAACTTCAAAAGGTAGCTGAGGTATAGATGGGTGTGTTATAATGGAATCTTGGAATATGAAGAACAGAGTCCCAGTAGCAGCTCTATAGAGGCTGCATGCCCTTTTGTTTGAGCTATTTTACTTTTCCAAGCTCTACTTGCTCATCTTCAAAATGGGAATATTATCTTCTTCAGGGGGTTGTTGTAAGGATTAAATGAGGTAATAGATATTAAAAATAATTTTTAAATACAAAATAACTGTATAAATAAAAGAACGTAGTACTGTTGTCTTTCTGCTCCAAGCCACTAACAAACTCTGAGATTTTGAGCAAGGCATTCTTTCTCTTCAGGCATCTGTTTACTTATCTGTGAGATTAGATATCAAACTAGGTGAACTCAAAGAGTTCTTCCAGTTCTAAAGATCTTAAGTATACCTCCTTTCACTGTCCATTATTTACTTATGATGCAAGTAACCAAATAGAAGGGAAAATATTTATGCTCAAAATAAAGTACCACCATAGAATTCCTCTTGTGAGTTAACTCACCATTAAGTTCCAAAGTGGGAGTGAGAGGGCTTTGATTAGCACCCCTTTCCTTCTAAGGATTCTCTTCTTATTAACTGTTTCTCTTAAGCTGTATTTGCTGGTCAGGTAGCAATCTTGGAAGTTTCTGCTGTTCCTATGACAGAAAAGAAATGGTTTGGCTAGTAATCTCCTTGGCATTAAGCCAAATACCTTTCACAAAATGGTATCTCACATTGCAGGCAGGTTTGGGCATTCAGGAATTTCCTCCCATGCTTGTATTCATGGATTATTCCCCTCCAAAATGTATTTGCTATAGGTATAAACATGTTACAAGAACCCATTACCTTATTGATGAATAGTACTTTATATTTTCATTTAATAAACATTATTGAATATCTGCTATATGCCAGACATTATGCTGCATACTTACATCATGTCTATTTTCCACATAAACTAGATGTTAGCTGGAGGTCTCCCTGCTTGGAATGGAGGTATACATAGGGCAGTGAGGAAGCTGTTTGCATTGTCTCAATGACCACTATTTCTGACTGCCTACTTTTTGCTTAATTTCCACGAAGTTTGTTCATTTCACAGTACGGGATTGTTTATCATCTTGCCAATCAGCAGATGCTATCTCTCTATTCCACACATCATCCACCCAGGTGTGAAACCTAGACACTTCCTCAGTGGGCACCTAATTATATTCACTTGATGCATTTTCATATGTGCTAGATTTTACTGAAAGGGAAAGAAGGATTTTTTGCAGTATCACAAACAATTTCAGATTAACATCAAATATCTTACATGATCTGAGATTTCTCCCTCTTGCCAGTTCTCCTCACATAAAGGAACAATCTCACATTGTATTCTCTCTCACCTTTCCCTCACCTCAGTTTTCCACTATACCCCAAGTTCACTTTGTTTTTTATTGTTGCTATAAAATTAGTATCTAACATTATATAAGTTTCAGATATACAACATTATAATTCAACATCTGTATGCACTGCAAAATGATTACCACTAAAACTCCAGTCATTATCCATCACCATAAAATTGACCCCCTTCACCCATTATGCCCACCCCCTTACTCCTTTTACCCCTGGTAGCCATCAGTCTGTTCTCTGTATCTGTGAGTTTGTCTTTGTAATGCATTGTTTGTTCACTTGCTTTTTTGTATTCTACATACAAGTAAAACCATACAGTATTTGTCTTTCTCCATCTGACTTATTTCACTTAGCATAATGCTTTCAAGGTCCATCCATGTTTGTCGCAAATGGCAAAATTTCACTCTTCTTTATGGCTGAGGAGTATTACATTTTGTATATATTCTACATCCTCTTTATCCATTCATCCATCAATGGCCACAGGTTGCTTCCATATCTTGACTATTGTAAATAATGCTGCAATGAACACAGGGGTGCCTATATCTTTTGGAATTAGTGTTTTCATATTCTTTGGCTATCTACCCAGAAATAGAATAGCTGGATCATATGGAAGATTTATTCTTAATTTTTTGAGGAACCTCCATACTGTTTTCCATAGTGGCTCTAACAACTTACATTCTCACCAACACTATATGAGGGTTCCGTTTTCTCTACATGTTCTCCAACAAATGTTATATCCTGTCTTTTTGGGGGGGGGGGATTGAAATCGAGACCACTCCTTTATTTTTTAGTTTTTAAATTTTGGTATCATTAATGTAAAATTACATGAGCAACATTATGGTTACTAGACTCCCCCTATTATCAAGTCCCCACCACATACCCCATTACAGTCACTGTCCACCAGCGTAGTAAGATGTTATAGAATCAATACTTATCTTCTCTGTGTTATACTGCCTTCCCCGTGTCCCCCCCAGCTACTTTATGTGTGCTAATTGTAATGCCCCTTTTCCCCCCTTATCCCACCCTTCCCACCCATCTTCCCCTGTCCCTTTCCCTTTGGTAACTATTAGTCCATTCTTGGGTTCTGTGGGTCTGCTGCTGTTTTGTTCCTTCAGTTTTTTCACTCCACAGATGAGTGAAATCATTTGATACTTGTCTTTCTCCACCTGGCTTATTTCACTAAGCATAATATGCTCTAACTCCATGAATGTTGTTATAAATGGTAGGATTTGTTTTCTTCTTATGGCTGAATAATATTCCATTGTGTATATGTACCACATCTTCTTTATCCATTCATCTACTGACGGACACTTAGGTTGCTTTCATGTCTTGGCTATTGTATATAGCGCTTCGATAAACATAGGGGTGCATATGTCTTTTTCAAACTGGGCTCCTGCATTCTTAGGTTAAATTCTTAGGAGTGGAATTCCTGGGCCAAGTGGTATTTCTATTTTGAGTTTTTTGAGGAACCTCCATACTGCTTTCCACAATGGTTGAACTAATTTACATTCCCACCAGCAGTGTAGGAGGGTTCCCCTTTCTCCACATCCTAACCAACATTTGTTGTTGTTTGCCTTTTGGATCTTGGCCATCCTAACTGGTATGAGGTGATATCTCATTGTGGTATTAATTTGAATTTCTTTTATGATTAGCAATGTGGAGCATCTTTTTCATGTGCCTGTTGGCCATCTGAATTTCTTTGGAGAAGTGTCTGTTCAGCTCCTCTGCCCATTTTTTAATTGGATTATTTGCTTTTTGTTTGTTGAGGTGTGTGAGCTCTTTATATAATTTGGATGTGCACCCCTTATCAGATATGTCATTTACGGATATATTCTCCCATACAGTTGGATGTGTTTTTGTTCTACTAATGGTGTCCTTTACTGTACAGAAGCTTTTCAGTTTGATAGAGTCCCACTTGTTCAGTTTTGTTTTTGAGTCCCTTGCCCGGGGAGATATGTTCATGAAGAAGTTGCTCATGTTAATGTCCAAGAGATTTTTGCCTATGTGTTTTTCTAGGAGTTTTATGCTTTCATGACTTACATTCAGGTCTTTGATCCATTTCAAATTTACTTTTGTGTATGGGGTTAGACAATGATCCAGTTTCATTCCCTTCCATGTAGCTGTCCAGTTTTGCCAACACCAGCTGTTGAAGAGGCTGCCATTTCCCCATTGTATATATATATCCATGGCTCCTTTATCATATATTAATTTACCATATATGCTTGGGTTTATATCTGGGCTCTGTAGTCTGTTCCATTGGTCTATAGGTCTGTTCTTGTGCCAGTACCAAATTGTCTTGATTACTGTGCCTTTGTAGTAGAGCTTGAAGTCAGGGACTGTAATTCCCCCCTACTTTATTTTTCCTTCTCAGAATTGCTTTGGCTATTCAGGGTCTTTTGTCATACCATATGAATTTTAGAACTATTTGCTCTAATTCATTGAACAATGCTATTGGTATTTTGATAGGAATTGCATTGAATCTGTAGATTGCTTTAAGCAGGATGGCCATTTTGACAATATTCATTCTTCCTATCCATGAGCACGGGATATGTTTCCATTTATTGGTATCTTCTTTAATTTCTCTCATGAGTGTCTTGTAGTTTTCAGAGTATAGGTCTTTCACTTCCTTGGTTAGGTTTATTCCTAGGTGTTTTATTCTTTTTGATGCAATTGTGAATGGAATTGTTTTCCTGATTTCTCTTTCTGCTAGTTCATCATTAGTGTATAGGAATGCAACAGATATCTGTGTATTAATTTTGTATCCTGCAACTTTGCTGAATTCAGATATTAGATCTAGTAGCATTGGAGTGGATTCTTTAGGTTTTTTATTTTGAGAGGCTATCTCTCATATTTCTTGATCAAATGGTTGTTAACAACAATAAAATTCTGTATAGGGCACTCAGTGCACAGTCATTAATCAACCCCAAGCCTAATTCTCAACAGTCTCCAATCTTCTGAAGCATAACGAACAAGTTCTTACATGGTGAACCAGTTCTTACATAGTGAATAAGTTCTTACATGGTGAACAGTGCAAGGGCAGTCATATCAGAGAAACTTTCGGTTTTGATCATGCATCATGAACTATAAACAATCAAGTCAGTTATAATTATTTGTTTGATCTTTATACTTGATTTATATGTGAAACCCACACTTCTACCTTATTATTATTATTTATTTAAATAAAATGCTGAAGTGGTAGGTAGATGCAAGATAAAGGTAGAAAACATAATTTAGTGCTGTAAGAGGGCTAATGTAGATGATCAGGTCTGTGCCTATAGACTAAATATTAATCCAAGCTAGACAAGGGCAACAAAACATCCACGGATGCAGAAGATTTCTCTCAAAACAGGGGGTGGTGAGGTTCTAAGCCTCACCTCTGTTGATCCCCAATTTCTCACCTGATGGCCCCCCTGTGACTGTGCCTGTCTTAGGTTGTTCCTCGCTTGAGGAATGTTACCCATCTCTGGCTAACCAGTCGTGTTCCGGGGCCATACAGGGAAATGTAAAGTTGGTAAGTGAGAGAGAAGCAATATTCTTTGAAAAGGTTAGCTTTTTACTTCTTTGCAGATTTATGCCCTGTGGCTTCTATGCCTAGCATTTGTCTTGAGGTATCTTTACCACTTGGAAGAATTATGATACTCAGTAATTTTCTATATGAGGCACGAATTCTACTAAAGGGTTGTAATTAGGAAGGAAGAAGAAAAGCTATAGAAGTAGTAGATGGAAGAAAACATGGGAAGATTGATTATTTCTTTGACATATCTTCTTGTAGAATAACATAAGCATGTATAGGTTTTAACAAACTACTAATTAAATTGCATACACACATTAACAGAATAGGAATACAGATAAATAACAAAAGCAGACCTACAATTACCAGCCATATCCAGTGAAACCAAGAAAACCAGTTAGGTACCCTAGGCATTTGTGAAAACTTATCAATAATATGATGGATATTATCTAACTGAATTTGAGTAGTTTGAGAAAGATCAGACAAATTAAAACAACAAATTCCTGGGAACTGTTCATATCCCATATGTTCTTTTACCAGTAGATAGTCTATAGTCACACGATTTTGGAGCACTGCAACTTGCACTTCTCCTAATTCTTGGTTGAGTTCTGACAATATAGGTCCGGTCAAATTTGTTGTTTTACTGTATGCACAGGCCAGCTTAAATATCTCCTTCTTCATTCCAATGGCAAGTCCAGGAACCGGTGGGATGAATGCAGCTACAACTGCAACAGCGCCAGGATCTTTGTTGAAGTTTTTTGATGATCATCTTCTGGAATGACTCTTCCAGAGGATGTTGATGTTGGAAGTTCTTCTTCATATCGTACCTTAATTTGTTTTCTGTGTAGCCAAATTAGGCTTTAATCCTCTGTATAAACACAAACAAACCCTTTGCCCACACTTTGATATGACCTTTATATCATTGTGAAGAACCTATTGGAGATAACCACACAGGAACTGCTTTTTTTTAAGAGACAGAAATATTATCAGAAAAATGTACTTCAATAGCTGATCATCTGACACCCTTTAAAAGATCAAAATTAAGGATATGTAAAGCATGCATTGATCATTGATTTGCAGTTAATTTTATCCTATCAGGGAGTAATCCCCCCCTTTTTTTGTTATCATTAATCTACAGTTACATGAGGAATATTATGTTTACTAGGCTCTCCCCTACACCAAGTCCCCCCCACAAACCCCATTACAGTCACTGTCCATCAGCATAGCAAAATGTTGTAGAATCACTACTTGTCTTCTCTGTGTTGCACAGCCCTCCCCTTTCCCCCACCCCCCCACATTATACATGCTAATCATAACACCCCCTTTTTTCTTCCCCACCCTTATCCCTCCCTACCCTCCCATTCTCCACAGTCTCTTTCCCTTTGGTAACTGTTAGTCCCTTCTTGGGTTCTGTGATTCTGCTGCTGTTTTGTTCCTTCAGTTTTTCCTTTGTTCTTATACTCCACAGATGAGTGAAATCATTTGGTATTTGTCTTTCTTTGCTTGGCTTATTTCACTGAGCATAATACCCTCTAGCTCCATCCATGTTGTTGCAAATGGTAGGATTTGTTTTCTTCTTATGGCTGAATAATATTCCATTGTGTATATATACCACATCTTCTTTATCCATTCATCTAATGATGGACACTTAGGTTGCTTCCAATTCTTGGCTACTGTAAATAGTGCTGCGATAAACATAGGGGTGCATCTGTCTTTTTCAAACTGGGCTGCTGCATTCTTAGGGTAAATTCCTGGGAGTGGAATTCCTGGGTCAAATGGTAAATCTATTTTGAGCATTTTGAGGAACCTCCATACTGCTTTCCACAATGATTGAACTAATTTACATTCCCACCAGCAGTGTAGGAGGGCTCCCCTTTCTCCACAACCTCGCCAACATTTGTTGTTGTTTGTCTTTTGGATGGTGGTGATCCTTACTGGTGTGAGGCGATATCTCATTGTGGTTTTAATTTGCATTTCTCTGATAACTAGCAATGTGGAGCATCATTTCATGTGTTGGCCATCTGAATTTCTTTTTTGGAGAACTGTCTGTTCAGCTCCTCTGCCCATTTTTTAATTGGATTACTTGTTTTTTGTTTGTTGAGGTGGGTGAGCTCTTTATATATTTTGAATGTCAAGCCTTTATTGGATATGTCATTTACAAATATATTCTCCCATACTGTAGGGTACCTTTTTGTTCTATTGATGGTGTCCTTTGCTGTACAGAAGCTTTTCAGCTTGATATAGTCCCACTTGTTCATATTTGCTTTTGTTTTCCTTGCCCAGGGAGATATGTTCAAGAAGAGGTCACTCATGTTTATGTCTAAGAGATTTTTGCCTAGGTTTTTTTCTAAGAGTTTTATGGTTTCATGACTTCCATTCAGGTCTTCGATCCATTTCGAATTTACTTTTGTATATGGGGTTAGACAGTGATCCAGTTTCATTCTCTTACATGTAGCTGTCCAGTTTTGCCAGCACCATCTGTTGAAGAGACTGTCATTTCCCCATTGTATGTCCATGGCTCCTTTAATTATATATTAATTGACCATATATGTTTGGGTTAATGTCTGGAGTCTCTAATCTGTTCCACTGGTCTGTGGTTCTGTTCTTGTGCCAGTACCAAATTGTATTGATTACTATGGCTTTGTAGTAGAGTTTGAAGTTGGGGAGTGAGATCCCCCCAACTTTATTATTCTTTTTCAGTATTGCTTTGGCTATTTGGGGCCTTTGGTTTTTCCGTATGTATTTTTGAATACTATTTGTTCCAGTTCATTGAAGAATGTTGCTGGTAATTTGATAGGGATTGCATCAAATCTGTACATTGCTTTGGGCAGGATGGCCATTTTGACGATATTAATTCTTCCCAGCCAAGAGCATGGGATGAGTTTCCATTTGTTAGTGTCCTCTTTAATTTCTCTTAAAAGTGTCTTGTAGTTTTCAAGGTATAGGTCTTTCACTTCTTTGGTTAGGTTTATTCCTAGGTATTTTATTCTTTTTGATGCAATGGTGAATGGAGTTGTTTTCCTGATTTCTCTTTCTATTAGTTCATTGTCAGTGTATAGGAAAGCCACAGATTTCTGTGTGTTAATTTTGTATCCTGCAACTTTGCTGTATTCCGATATCAATTCTAGTATTTTTGGAGTGGAGTCTTTAGGGATTTTTATGTACAATATCATGTCATCTGCAAATAGTGACAGTTTAACTTCTTCTTTACCAATCTGGATTCCTTGTATTTCTTTGTTTTGTCTAATTGCCATGGCTAGGACCTCCAGTACTATATTGAATAACAGTGGGGATAGTGGGTATCCCTGTCTTGTTCCCGATCGCAGAGGAAAAGCTTTCAGCTTCTCGCTGTTCAGTATGATGTTGGCTGTGGGTTTATCATATATGGCCTTTATTATGTTGAGGTACTTGCCCTCTATACCCATTTTGTTGAGAGCTTTTATCATGAATGGATGTTGAATTTTATCAAATGCTTTTTCAGCATCTATGGAGATGATCATGTGGTTTTTGTCCTTCTTTTTGTTGATGTGGTGTATGATGTTGATGGATTTTCGAATGTTGTACCATCCTTGCATCCCTGGGATGAATCCCACTTGGTCATGGTGTACGATCCTTTTGATGTATTTTTGAATTCGGTTTGCTAATATTTTGTTGAGTATTTTTGCATCTACGTTCATCATGGATATTGGTCTGTAGTTTTCTTTTTTGGTGGGGTCTTTGCCTGGTTTTGGTATTAGGGTGATGTTGGCTTCATAGAATGAGTTTGGAAGTATTCCCTCCTCTTCTATTTTTTGGAAAACTTTAAGGAGAATGGGTATTATGTCTTCTCTTTATGTCTGATAAAATTCTGAGGTAAATCCATCTGGCCCGGGGGTTTTGTTCTTGGCTAGTTTTTTGATTACTGTTTCAATTTCTTTGCTCATAATTGGTTTGTTTAACTTTTGTGTTTCTTCCTTGGTCAGTCTTGGAAGGTTGTATTTTTCTAGGAAGTTGTCCATTTCTTCTAGGTTTTCCAGCTTGTTGGCATATAGGTTTTCATAGTAGTCTTTAATAATTCTTTATATTTCTGTGGAGTCTGTCGTGATTTTTCCATTCTCGTTTTTGATTCTGTTGATGTGTTGGTTCTCTTTTTCTCTTAATAAGTTTGGCTAGAGGCTTATCTATTTTGTTTATTTTCTCAAAGAACCAGCTCTTGGTTTCATTGATTTTTTCTATTGTTTTATTCTTCTCAATTTTGTTTATTTCTTCTCTGATCTTTATTATGTCCCTCCTTCTGCAGACTTTAGGCCTCATTTGTTCTTTTCCAGTTTAGATAATTGTGATGATAGACTATTCATTTGAGATTGTTCTTCCTTCTTTAAGTGTGCCTGGATTGCTTTATACTTTCCTCTTAAGACTGCTTTCGCTGCATCCCACAGAAGTTGGGTCTTTGTGTTGTTGTTGTCATTTGTTTCCATATATTCCTTGATCTCTATTTTAATTTGTTCACTGATCCATTGATTATTTAGGAGCATGTTGTTAAGGCTCCATGTGTTTGTGAGCCTTTTTGTTTTCTTTGTAGAATTTATTTCTAGTTTTATACCTTTGTGGTCTGAAAAGTTAGTTGGTAGGATTTCAATCTTTTGGAATTTACTGAGGCTCTTTTTGTGACCTAGTATGTGATCCATTCTGGAGAATGTTCCATGTGCACTTGAGAAGAATGTGTATCCTGTTGCTTTTGGATGTAGAGTTCTATAGATGTCTATTAGGTCCATCTGTTCTAGTGTGTTTTACAGTGCCTCTGTGTCCTTACTTATTTTCTCTCCAGTGGATCTATCCTTTGGGGTGAGTGATGTGTTGAAGTCTCCTAAAATGAATGCATTGCATTCTATTTTCCCCTTTAGTTCTGTTAGTATTTGTTTCACATATGCTAGTGCTCCTGTGTTGCATGCATATATATTTAGAATGGCTATATCCTCTTGTTGGACTGACCCCTTTATCATTATGTAATGTCCTTTTTGTCTCTTGTGACTTTCTTTGTTTTGAAGTCTATTTTGTCTGGCACAAGTACTGTAACTCCTGCTTTTTTCTCCCTATTGCATGAAATATCTTTTTCCATCCCTTTCCTTTCAGTCTGTCTATGTCTTTAGGTTTGAAGTGAGTCTCTTGCAGGCAGCATATAGATGGGTCTTGTTTTTTTATCCATGCAGTGACTCTGTGTCTTTTGATTGGTCCATTCAGACCATTTACATTTAGGGTGATTATCGATAGGTATGTACTTATTGTGCCATTGTGGGCTTTAGATTCGTGGTTACCAAAGGTTCAGTGGTAATTCCCTTACTATCTAACAATCTAGTTTAATGCACTTAGTATGCCATTGCAGACACAACTTAAAGGTTCTTTTTTTTTTCTCCTTTTTCTTCCTCCTCCATTCTCTGTATATTAGGTATCATATTCTGTACTCTTTGTCTATCCCTTGGTTGGCTTTGGGGTATTTGATTTGAATTCGCATCTGCTTAGTAATTAATTGTTCTACTTTGCTGTGGTTTTATTTCCCCTCAAGATAGCTTTTTAGTCTTAGGAATACTTCCATCTACAGCTGTCCCTCCAAAATATTCTGTAGAGGTGGTTTGTGGGAGGTAAATTCTCTCAGCTTTTGCTTATCTGAAAACTGTTTAATCCCTCCTTTAAATTTAAATTATAACCTTGCCAGGTAGAGTATTGGTCATTCAAGGACCTTCTGTTTCATTGCATTAAATATATTATTCCACTCTCTTCCGGCCTCTAAGGTTTCTGTTGAGAAATCTGATGATAACCTGATGGGTTTTCATTTGTATGTGATCTTTTTTCTTTCTCTAGCTGCTTTTAAAAGTCTGTCCTTATCCTTGATCTTTGCCATTTTAATTATTATATGTCTTGGTGTTGTCTTCCTTGGGTCCCTTGTGGTGGGAGATCTGTGCACCTCCATGGCCTGAGAGCTATCTCCTTCCCCAGACTGGGGAAATTTTCAGCAGTTACCTCCTAAGTAACCCTTTCTATCTGTTTTTCTCTTTCTTCTTCTTCTGGAACCCCTATAATGCAAATATTGTTCCATTCAGATTGGTTACAGAGTTCTCTCATTATTCTTTCATTCTGAGAGATCTGTTTTTCTCTCTGTGCCTTTGTATTTCTCTTCTCTGATTTCTATTCCATTTACTATCTCTTCTACTACATTTAATCTGCTTTTAAATCCCTCCATTGTATGTTTCATTTCAGATATGGAATTTCTTAATGATTAATTTCCATCCTAAATTCATCCCTGAGTTCTTGCATATGTTTCTGTACCTCCATGACCATGTTTATGTTTTTTATTTTGAACTCTCTTGCAGGAAGATTGGTGAGTTTCATTTCATTTGGTCCTTTTTCTGGGTTTTGTGAGATTTTAGTTTGAACCAGGTTCCTTTGACATTTCATATTTATATGTAGCACCCTCTAGTGCCCAGAAGCTCTAGTCTTTGGAGCTGCTCAGCCCCTGGAGTGAGGTTGGGGGTTACAGGTGAGTGGCGCTGGTGCCTGGGGGAAGGAAAGAGCTGTTTCCTGCTTCCCAGCTGCAGTGCCTGTCTCCAGTGTCAGAGCCAGTGGGCCGAGCACACAGGTGTAAGCCTCTGTGCTTTGTGTCTGTAGCTGACATAGGCAGGGCCTCCATCTGGCTGGCCTGTTGCCAGCACAGTGACTGCCAGTTTGCAAGCCAGTACCAGCAGGGCAGGAGGAAGGCACAGCAGACTGCATACCACTGTGGGGGGCCTCGGAGCTGGTAGCCAGCCAGGAGGATGGAGCGCCTGAAGCTCCTGAATGTTCCCAACCTGCTGGGCAGAGCACGCCCAGACAACCTTGTCCACCTATCCCTTCTCCCGCGCAGCAAGCTCTGTGCCAACCCTGCCCCTTCAGCAGCCCTCTCGCTGCCAGTGAAGCCTCTCAGACTGCTGGCCTTTCCTTTGTCCCAGAGCGGCCAGATGTGGATCCCTGTCCTCCACAAATGGCTGGAATCTCAGTCTCTCAATATTCCACCTCTCTTAGCTTTCCAACCCCACTAATCTCCAAAGCACCATGCAATGTAGGTTTGTGCTCCCTAAGCAGATTTCCAGGGCTGGGTGTTCACCAGTCCTAGGCTTCCACCTCCTCCCCTCTCCATTTCTCTTCCTCCTGCTGGTGATCTGGGATGGGGGAAGGACTTGGGTTCCACCAGATTAAGGCTTTGGTATGTTACCCTGTTTCGTGAGGGCTGCTCTGTTCTCCAGGTGTATGCAATCTGGTGCAGCCTTCTTTCCTGTTGCTCTTTTAGGATTAGTTGTATTAACTATATTTTCATATTATATGTAGTTTGGGGAGGAGTTCTCACCTCTCATGCTGCCATCTTGAATTGATCTTCCCCATTGATTTTTTAAGCCAGGTATTTTGGGAGCTTGTTTGTCCTGTGCAGGACCTAGGGTTTAGCCCTGTTGTGGACCACAGACTCCTCGCTTCTCAAAAAATGTCTATGTTTTTGAGATTCCCTCCCAACTGTCAGTCACCACACCTGTGGTGGGGTGTTTTGATTTGTGTTGTTTTTTGGTGAGACTGTGTGTCTCTTCCTCTCTTCCTCATTTTGATGCTGCCCTTTTATCTTTGCTGTTGAGACTGTTAATCTAGTTTTAATGTCTTTTTTCAGAGGAATTTAGTCCATATGTAGTTGTAAATTTGTTATGTCTCTGGGAGAAGGTGAGTTCAGGATCTCCCCACACTGCCATCTTGAACACCCAACTTCACTTCTGATTGATTCAATTCTGTATAATATTTCAGTTCTTATTCCCTAAATGAGCCTTGGGCTTGCTTTTGTATTTAGGTATAGTTCAGTGAAACAAAAAAATTCTTACCATTCTTCAGAATTTATCCTAATTATAAGACAATATTGGTTATAAATAGCAATTTTTTCCTAATACCAAAGAACACTGTAATGATTAATTAGTATTGCCTTCATTTTATAGATGAGTAAACAGGCTAAAAGATCTAATTCTTTTTCAGGACTATTTACTTATAAGTGACAAATTCAGATTTTGAATGTAGGTTCATTTGAATTCAAATTCTCTGCACCATCTATCAAGATACAATTCATAAAAGAAATTGAAAAAATTGAAAAAAATGCACCCTAAGGTCCTCTGAGCTTGAAAATAGGGAAAGTGCTTTGAAAATTCATAGCATCTGAATCCATTTGGAATACAGACATGTATCTTTACCATTGCAGCACAAAAGTGCTGTTTAAGAAGTTAGGGGCATATAGTAAATGAAAAGTAACATTAATTTGAAAAACCCTGCCTGATATTAGTTAAGTGGGACATTAATTATGGTTAATTACATTTTATCTTTTGAAATTCATTCATACATGACTTCTACTTGATAAATTTCCTCTCTACCTTTTCCATTCCATTTCTTTTGAAGATAGTTTTTTAATGTCTGCTGTTTATTTATTTTTATTGAAGTATAGTTGATATACAATATTATATTGGTTTCAAGTATAAAACATAGTGATTCAATAGCTATACATTATTAAATCCTTACCCCAAGTGGTGTAGTTACTATCTGTCAACGTACAAAGAGTAATGCCTGCTATTTATATTACAGAGACAATTAAAGGCAGATGCCAAAAAAGCCATTGGAAGGCTTCGACTGCATACACTGAAACAAGGAGACAAGGTGCATCTATGACTTTTAAGCTATTTGTTTTAAAGCAATGCTACTTTAAAGCTAAGTATTCCTTCAAAGTGTGCTTTTCTTTGGAATTTATCAATCTTACTGACTTTTTATCTATTTGATGCTGGAAGTAGGCTTTATAATGGCCCCCAAAGAGATCTAGGTCCTAATCCCTGGAACCTGTAAATGTTACCTTATATAGCAAAAAGAACTTTGCAGATGTGATTAAGTTAAAGATCTTGAGACAGGGAGATTATCCTGTATTACCAGGTGGGTTCTAAATATAATCACAGCTTCATTATAAGAAGGAGGAAAAGGGAGATTTGACTGCAGTACAGTAGGAAATATGGCAATGGAAGCAAAAGGTTGGAGTGGTGCAAGAAAGGGACCATGAGCCAAGTAATACAGCCTCTAGAAACTGGAAAAGTTAAGGAAAGGGATTCTCCCCTGAAGCCTCCGAAGGAACACAGCACTGCCAACACCTTGATTTTTAAACTTCTGATTTCCAAAACACTAAGAGAATAAATCACAGTTATTTTAAGCACTGAGCTGTGGTAGTTTGTTACAGCAAAACAGGAAATTAATACAATGCTTTAATACAACTTCACTTGAACATCCATTTTCAGATTTAGCATAGCTGAAAAACTACTACCAAGGTGTAAAACATATAAAAAATATAGAACTTATTGAAATAAAAACTACCATTTATAAGAGCACTAAAACCATTAAATAGTTAGAAATCTCACAGAAATGTATAAGATCTATATGCTGAAAACTGTAAAATACCAATGAAAGAAAGAAATGAAAAGAGGACCTCAATAAATGGAGTATACAATATTCATGGGTCAGAAGACTCACTGTTGCCAAGATGCCAATTTTTCCCAAACTAATCTATAGATTCAGTGTAGATTCAATCAAAATCCTTGTGGGATCTTTTATAGAAGTTGAAAAATTGATTCTAAGTTTATATGGAAAAGTAAAAAACTAAATTAACCAAAACAATTTTGATAAAGCAGAACAAATTTGGATGACTCCTATTACCTGATTTGCAGAATTATTTTAAAGCTACAGTAGTGAATATGGTGTGGTATTGGAGAAGGTATAGACCTTTAGATAAATGGAACAGAAGAGAGAATTTAGAAATAGACCAATTGATTTTTGGCAAAGGTACAAAGACAATTCAATGAACAAAGGGTAGCCAATTGTTGGCTCTCCATATGCAATGACTGGATATCCTTATGTAAAAAAAATGAACCTTAATCCATACATCCTACCCTCTGTAAAAATTAACTCAATGGATCACAGCCTTAAATATAAAACCTAGAACTATGAAATTTTTAGAAGAAAACTTTGGAGAAAAGTATCTTCACGACTGGGGTTAGGCAAAGATTATTTAGATAAGACATTATCAACAAGTCCATTAAAGAAAACAAATGAGAAATTTGACTGTCAAAATTAAGAACTTTGGTCTTTTGAAAGACATTGTTAAGAAAATGAAAAGACAAGCCACAGATGGGGCAAAAATATTGGCAAACTATGTACCTAATAAAATACTGTATCCAGAATATATAAAAGACCCTCAAAACTCAACAGTAAGGAAATGAACAACCTGAAGAAAAATGGACAAAATAGAAATTTTACCAAAGAAAATACAGTTGAGCCTTGAACAATGCATACATCAGGGGTGACAAACTTCCAAGCAGTTGAAAATCCACATCTTAACTTTTGACTCCCCAAAAACTTAACTACTAATAGCCAACTGCTTACTTTATGGTAGTAACTAGTATAGAAAATATCTACATATGTTTTATATATTCACGACATATTTAACTTTTTCTTAATTTTTTCAATATTTCTAGGCTATATGTTTCATCTATGAGTTTTTTCAAATTGTCTCAAACCTCAAAAAAAATTTCCAACTTATTTGTTATAAAAAATCTGCATATATGTGGACCTGTGCAGCTCAAAACTGTTTTGCTCAAGAGTCAACTGTATATGAACGGCAGAAAAGTACATAAAAAGGTGCTCAACATTATTAATCAATAGCAAAATGCAAATTAAAACCACAATGAGATACCACAGCACATTCATTAGAATGTCTAAAACCAATACCACTTAGAATACCAAGAGCTGGCCAGATGTGGAACTGAACTGTCGTGAATTTGCTGGTGATAATGCAATGTACAGCCAGTTTGAAAAACAGTTTGGCAGTTCTTTATGAAGTCAAAAATACACTTTCCAAAGAACCCAGGAATTTGACTACTAGATATTTACTCTAGAGGGAAAATATATGCCCACATAAAAATTTGTACACAATTATGGAAGCTTTACGCATGATTACCCAAAGCTGGAAAGAACCCACATGTCCTTTAAATGGTGACTGAGTAAGCAAACTGGTACATCCATATCAGGTTATTTTATTTAGCAATAAGAAGGAGGGGTGAACCTACCAATACATAAAAGGGTCTGGATGAATCTCAAATGCATTATGTTAAGTGAAAGAAGCCAGACTCAAAGGCTATATAATGCACAGTTCCATTTACAGGACATTCTGGAAGAGCCAAAACTATAGTAACAGAAAACATATCAGTGGTTGCCAGAGGGTGGGAATGAGAGGAGGGGTTAACTGCAAGGGGGTGTAGAGGAATTTGTTGGGGTAATAGAACTATTCTATATATCTTGATTATGGTGGATACTAAGTGACTGCATGTTTTTCTAAACTTGCAGCACTGTATACTAACACAGTGAATTTTACTGCATATGAATAATAGCTTATTTTGTAAGGGGAAAATGTAGCTATAAAACACATACAAATGGTGTATTTTGTAAATTCTAAAACCAGGAAAAATAGTTTAAATTAGTGCTATGTTTCTCTTTGTTCTGTTCCTCTTTTGGTTGACTTTATTTTACCTTTTGTAAGTCTAAATAATTATATTTTATTTTCAAATTTCAATTATATAATACAATGTTATCAACTGTAGTCACTGTGTTTTACATTAGATCCTCAGGTCTTACCCAAAGCTGAAAGTTTGTACTCTTTTACCAATTTCTCCCTATTTCCCTATCTCCCCCAGCCCCTCAGCAACTATTTTCTACTCTCGATTTCTTTAAGTTTGATATTTTTTTTGTTCTACTTAATTCTAAATATTTTAAATCACTTTCTGAAACATAGCCACTTAGTGAAGTGATATAATGCTACTCTTTCTATAGGAATTTATGCAATTTAAATATATTTATATTCTGATTTTGCTCTGCAGTTTAATGTATGTTTTCTTATCCATCAGAGTAACAAAAACTATTTGCTCATAGGAAATTGGCCCTGATGGCGATAGTTGTGCTGTATGTATTGAACTATATAAACCAAATGATTTGGTGCGCATTTTAACCTGCAAGTAAGTTTGAATTTTTTTATATCATCAGTAAGAATAACTGATTTACAAAAATGATTGTAATAGGGGAAACTATTTTGGGTGCTTCCAAACTGATGTAAAGAAAATGTTTATTTTTAACTTATTTTCATTTAAATATATATGAACATTTTTAATATCATTGAAATTAGTACAAAGCTAATTATGTAAAGTTTCCATAACCTGAAACAATTTAGAAAGTAGTTCCATATAAAACTGAGAACGTAGCCAGCACCACAATTTTATACATGTAGTACTGGATTATTTAATTTAAAATCATTCTAACAACCTTACTGAGCAAAAAAAATAAACTTTTGAGCTCCTATTTGGAAATCTTCATTCTTTAGTTTTTTATTATCCCATTCCTGACAGTAGTTCTTAACACTCTTTCTTTTAGCTACTTAATAGTGGTGTTCTTGGAACATATCACATTGCCTACAGTATCTGCATTATGTTGTACTCAGTACTATATTGTACTGTATTATTGGAATGACTAACTGTACCATTTTATAGTTAGGGAATGAAAAGATAATAAACGTCTGCAAAACTGAACAGTCTTCACTCAAGTAACATCAAGTCATTTTTCAAGTAATTAGTGTTGAAAGTAGTCTTTTCAAAGCTAAGGTAATGAGGCTTTTATATTTAAAGTTACTGTGTTACGAAATTTCCAAATTTTATCTCTGTGGCTCCTTCTTAGTATTTATGCTGTAATGGTGTGCTTAAAAGAAAAAAAAAGGGTATCCATTAAAAGATAAGTAAAATTACAGGGTAACATGTTAGTATATTAGGCAAAGTGTTGTCGTTACAACTGATAACTATGTGTTTTTTCCTTCATTAGCCACATTTTCCATAAGACATGTGTTGACCCATGGCTGTTAGAACACAGGACTTGCCCCATGTGCAAATGTGACATACTCAAAGCTTTGGGAATTGCGGTAAATACTGCTAAACTATTTACATGAAGGAACTTAAGCAATGTGCTGTTTATGTACCTGGGCCTTCAGGAAAATAGCATCCTTAGTTTTTAGCTATCTAATGGGCTAAACTTATAATTTATACCAAAATTGGACCTATTTGCATCATAGTGACAGCAAGGTGCATGTTGGACCACCCCCATTTTCCTTCTTCCTCCCTCTCCTCAAATGAATTTATTATGTGGTCAGAATCTGAAGTGGTGATCATGTAAACTATCAACTTGCTGTTTTTTACTCTCTTATTGCATAGGAACCAAGCTTGTAGTGAAACAAGCATGTCTAGTCTGAGAAAGTACAATAAATATTAAATTATAATTCTATTCAGTAAATGAATAAAAACGACCTATTTCATAGTACATTCCATAGAAAGTCGAGCTCAGCAAAATCTTCCTGACTTGAGGAGATACATAGATGACAGTAATACTCAATTCTTCTAAGGAAGGTCAAGAGATTTATTTATTTATTTGTTTGTTTTGAGTGCCTACCTTGTACCAGGTATCATATTATGAAGTGGTGGGATCACCCAGATGAACATGTCAGATGTGAAGGCAATCTGCCCGTAACATATTTCATCCCATTGGCAGACAGACCCAGTTACTCCAGCTGCTCTGGCTGGGACCAGCAAGATGTGATTATCAAAAAGGAATATAGGTTTAAAAGGTTAAGAAGCATTGCTCTTAATAAGTCACCTATGGAGAAACTTTGTTATGTCAAGGAAAAGCGTGTTCTCTGAGTCTTTTAATTTGTTCAAATGCTTTCCAAAGGTGGATGTTGAAGACGGATCAGTATCTTTACAAGTCCCTGGGTCAAATGAGACATCCAATAGTGCCTCTCCTCATGAAGAGGATAATCACAGTGAGACTGCATCATCTGGATATGCTTCAGTTCAGGGAGCAGAGGAACCACCTCTGGAAGAACACGTGCAGTCAGCAAGTAAGCACCATGCTGAGGGGCAACAAGTGCCCCACAAACGACCCATTGTGGACCATACACCCAGCAGAATACACCTGCTTTTTAGCATCTGTTCCATTTATCCGTTAACATAGTCCAGGTTTCTTCTAGTAACAATGATGCAACACAGCATGTACCCCTACCTAAACTTGATATACACATATTCAAATGTTCCTGAAATAGATGAAATGCATCAGGAATGGGAATTATTCACAGAAGAAAAAGACTTTTTATTGGAAAGCTTCTCTCTATGGATTTAAGTGTTGGCTTATTACCTTACAGAGGCTAAGGAAAAACTTTAAACTTTAGAAGCCACTGTTTATTTCAGATCAATAAGAAATTAAGATGAAGGAGTCTTGAAATGATAAAATAGAATTTAATAAATGAAAGTTTGATTTATACCAATTTCTCAAGAACCCATCTTTTGCGCAGATGAGAAACTGTTTAAGAATATGTGCCACCACCTGGTGATTATTTATCATGAAATGAACAAACCATGGAAACTAAAATTGTGTATATTGTTTTCAAAGTTCATGTGACTCAGTATTGCAAGTTAGTAATATCATACCAGTGGAGAAATTTTATGTAATTTTGTTACTTTTTTCCTTAGAAAGAGAAAACCACAATACAAATTATTTTCTCTTTCTTTAATTTCCAAACTTCTTAAAGGTTTTTGTTGGTTTGGTAGGTTTTTTTCCCTCAATCCTCATTTTGAGATGACCTAATTCTGGTATAAAAGTAGAAGAAAAACTAAATGTCAAGATGACTTGTGAAAGATGCAGCTTCTTAGGACATAAACCTTTGTCCTCAGTGGGCTTATCAGTGACATAGATGTAATTCCTGAAGATGTCACAAGGAATGCTATCATGCAAACACAAACCTTGTATTTCTCGTAATCTAATGTTCAGACATTTCTAGAGTACCAAGTAGTAATAAGATCTTTAATCTTTGGATTACTCTACCTGTAATAGAGAATCATTGTCTATTGCCCCAGATGATTTTTTGTTCCCGTAACCATGTGGTAATAGGATTCAGTGAAGATAAAGCAGAGTGTATAGAATAATTCAGTTTATTGCTAGGCTTGTTAAAAAGTTCCAACCTATTTTTGTATGTGTGTTTTGTTCTTCTTGTGGGGGAGTATCGCAAGCAGGACAATTTTAGCAGAGGATTTGAGAAGCAAATAGAATGAAGATCTACATTCCTACTCCTGTATTCCATAGTACTTTCCATAGAATGTATGGTAGTAACACCCACCCACACCCACCCAGGTGCCTCAAACCAGAAATAAGGAAGATTCTAGATTCTTCCCTCTTCCCTTTCCTGTTGATTCAATATCTTTTTTCTCCAATCCATTCCCTCATTTCCAATGCGAATTCCACAATCACAACTTGAGCCTCTGTCTTTTTTCTGCCATTCCTTCAACTCTTCCTCCCCCAAGAAATTGGGTAGCCCAGTCTAACTCCTATTTCTCCTATCAAACTTACCCCCCTTTGAAAAGCCTCCCTTGACTCACATGTGTGGCCCTATTGTCTGTTTCAACAGAACTCCTGTCATTTCATTTATTCCACTGAATTGTGTTAAAATTTTTAAAAGTTCCTTTGAATAGGGACAGTATCATATTATTCACTATTGTATACCTAGCATAGCCTGCCACATAGTAGATACAAATAAGTATTGAATGAATGATCACATCGAATGAATTTAATTTTATCTATGACTATGTATTACTAGTTTGGGTATCTTGCCTATTTGCCACTGATTATTATGGCAATAGTTACTTAAATAACTGTAAATATACAGTTGATTAGTTCATGTCTGTGTGTTCCATTACTGCACCAAGTCCATTAGAACACTGGTTTTCAAACTTAAGCATGCATTAAGTCATCTGGAGAGCTTGTCAAAACAGAAGGGCCACCATCAGTTTCTGACTCAGTAGGTTTGGGGTGGGGCTCAAACATTTTCATTTCTCATGCGTTCCCAGGTGTTACTGACGATGCTGGTCCAGGGACTACACTGAGAACCACTTAATAATGGCCGTAGTTCTTAACCCTGGTCCCACATTAGGATCACCCAAAGAAACATTAAACATTACTGATGCCTGGGCTCTACCCCAGAATGGTTAAGTCAGAATCAGTTAGGAGTGGGGCCCAAGCACATGTACTTTTCAATTTTTTTCATTTTAATTTTGAAATAATTTCAGGCTGACAAAAAAAATGTTTCAGAAATAGTACAAAGAATGCCCATATATCCTTCACCCAAGTTCTCCAAATGTTAACATCTTAAATGAGTATATACAATTATCAAAATCAGGAAAATAACTGATAAAATGTTAACTAGATATTTTACTCAAATTTCACCACTTGACCCACTAATGTTCTTTTTCTGTCCTGGGATCCCACACTGCATTTCCTTTTTTCTCGTTTTTTCTCTTAGCTTTATTGAGATATACTTGACATATAACATTGTGTAAGTTTAAGGCGTACAACATGATGATTTGATACACAAAAGGATTACCGTAGTAGAGTTAGTTAACAAATCCATCACCTCACATAATTATAATTTTTTGTAAACTTTTGCTATTCTCTTAGAAACTTTCAAGTTTGTAATACAGTATTGTTAACTATAGTCACCATGCTGTACATTACATCCTCTAGAACTTATGCATCTTTTAACTGGAAGTTTGTACCTTTTGACCAACATTTCCCCATTTCCTACTCCCCCCAGCTCCTGGCAACCACCATTCTACTCTCTATTTCCATGAGTTTGGCTTTTTTTTTTTAGATTACATATGTAAGTGAGATCATACAGTATTTGTCTTTCTCAGTCTGACATTTCAGTTAGCACAGTGCCCTCAAGGTCCATCCATGTTGTTGCAAGTGGCAGTATTTCCTTCTTTCTCATCACTGAGTAACATTCCATTCTCTGTGTGTGTGTGTGTATTAATAAATATACACACCACATTTTCTTTATGCATTCATCTGTCAATGGATACTTAGGTTGTTTCCATGTTTTAATTATTGTGAATGCTACAATGGATGTGGAGGAGCAGATATCTCTTCAAGATAATAATTTCATTTCCTTTGGATATATACCAAGAAGTGGGATTGCTGGATCACATGATAGTTCTAGTCTATTTTTTGATGAGCCTCCATACTGTTTTTCATAGTGGTTGTATCAAATTACATCCCCACTAACAGTGCATTAGGATTCCCTATTCTCCACATCCTTACCTACATATACCTCTTGCCTTTTTGAAAATATCTATTCTAACTAGTGTGAGGCAAGGTCTTACTGTGGTTTTGATTTGCATTTCCCTGGTGGGTAGTGATATAGAGCATGTACTTGTCAGCCATTTGCATGTATTCTTTGGAAAAATATCTATTCAGTTCCCCTGCCCCGTTGTTTAATTGGGTTATTTATTTTTCTATTTTATGGGTTCCTTATTTATTCCAGATATTCCTTATCTGGTATGTGGTTTGCAAATCTTTTCTCCATTCCATAGGTTGCCCCCTCATGCTGTTGATTCTTTCTTTTGCTATGCAGAAGCTTTATAGTTTGCTGTAGTCCCACTTGATTTTTGTTTTTGCTGCTTATGCTTTTGGTGTCATATCCAAAAAATCATTGCTAAGACCAATATCAAGTTGCTTTTAACCTATGTTTTCTTCTAGGAGTTTCATGGTTTCAGATCTTATGATTAAGTCCTTAATCCATTTTGAGTTCATTTTTGTGAGTGGTATAAGATAGGAGTCCAGTTTCATTCTATTGCATGTGAATGTCCAGTTTACCCAAAACCATTTATTGAAAAGACTGTCTTTGCCCTATTGAGTATTGTTTTCTTCCTTATCAAATATTAGTTGACTGAATATAGATGGGTTTATTTCTGGGTTCTCAATTCTGTTCCACTGATCTATGTCTCTTTTTATAGCAAAACCATACTGTTGTGATTACCACAGCTTTATAGTAGAGTTTGAAATAAATAAGTGTGATGCCTTCCACTTTATTCCTCTTTCTCAGGATTGCTTTTGCAGGCAGGGTCTTCTGTGTTCCATACAAATTTTAGGATTTTTTTCTATTTCTATGAAAAATGCCATTGGAGTTTTGATAAGGATTGCTTTGTATCTATGGATGACTTTGGTTATATGGACATTTTAACAATATTAATTCTTCTGATCCATGAATGCTGAGTATCTTGCCATTTATTTGTGTCTTCTTCAATATCTTTCATCAGTGTCTTAGAGTTTCCAGTGTAGATCTTTTACCTCCTAGGTTAAATTTATTCATAAATATTTTATTGTTTTTGATGCTATTGTAAATGGGATTTTTCTTTATTTCTCTTTCAGATATTTCATTGTTAATGTATAGAAATATAACTGATTTTCATATGTTGATTTTGCATCCTGCAACTTTACTGAATTCATTTATTAGTTTTAACAGTCTTTTGGTGAAGTCTTTGGCTCTTTCTCTATATAGGGTCATGTCATCTAGGAACAGAGAAAATTTTATTTCTTCCTTTCTGATTTGGATACCTTTTATTTCTTTTTCTTAAATTAATTGCTCTGGCTATGACTTCCAGTACTATATTGAATAAGAGTGGTGAGAGGAGGTGCCTGTGTCTTGTCTTATCCTTGATTTTAGAGGAAAAGCTTTTAGCTTTTCACTATTGTGTGTGATGTCAGCTGTGGGTTTATCATAGATGGCCTTTATTATGTTTGGGTATGTTCCTTCTATATCCAATTTGTTGAGAGGTCCTCACTGCATTTAATTGTCTCATCTTCTTAGTTCTGATCTGTGACTGGTCTTCCTTTGACTTTGTCTTTCATGACCTTGACACTTTTGGAGACTACTGGTCAGTTGTTTTGTAGAATATCCCTCAATTCGGATTTGTCTGCTGTTTCCCAATGATTAAATTCATTGTCCATTGCCCATTTCTGGCAAGAATGCCATAGAAGTGATACTATATTCTTCTCTGCCTCATATTATATAATAAGGTACATGAATGCAGAGTATCTTGCCAATTATTTGTGTCTTATTACTGTCCATGTCTTATTACTGATAGTTTTAACTTTGCTTACTTGGTTAAGGTCTTATTACTGTCCATGTCTTATTACTGATAGTTTTAACTTTGCTTACTTGGTTAAGGTCTTATTACTGTCCATGTCTTATAGTTTTAACTTTGCTTACTTGGTTAAGGTGGTGCCTGCCAAGCTTCTCTTTTTAAAGTTACTATTTTCCCTTTGTAGTTATTAATTATCTTACAGAGAGTCACTTGGAGACTATGCAAATATTCTATTTCTCATCATACTTTTACCCAGTAATTTTAGCAATCATTGATGCTTTTTGCTTACAATAATTATTACTGATGTCTGTGCCAAATGGTGATTTTCTATGTCCAGCCTCCCTTCTACATTAAGTAAGCTTCTATTTCAAGGAAAAGTTATCATCTGCCCATTTATTCAATTATTTGTTTATAATACTATGGACTCATAGATATTTCTTTTATTCTATATTATTCTCATGATTTATTCATTGTCCAGATTGTCCTAGATTTGGTCATTGGGAACTCCCTTAAGTTGGTGTCTGTTTTTTTTTTCTTCAATATGCCCTATCTTTTTTTCTACACTGCTTTACTTTTTGGCACACAAGATGTTGTAGGCCAGAGATTGGCAAAGTTTTAGGTAAAGAGGCAGATAGTAGTAAGTATTTTAGGTTTTGAAGGCCATAAATCTCTGTTGAATTTTCTTTTGGGTTTTATTGTGTTACAACCTTTTTTACAAATGAAATATAGTTTATATACAATATTATATTGGTTTCAGATTAGCAACTTAGTCATTCATCAATTATATACATTATTAAATGGTCACCATGATAAGTGTAGTTATTGTCTCTCACCACATAAACATATTATAATATTATGGGCTATATTCCCTATGTTATCCTTCCATATCTGTGACCAAATTATTTTATAATTTGGAGTTGGTACCTCTTTATCCCCTTCATGTATTTTACCTGTTCTCCCCCTTACCCCACCCCTGGCCATGGTAGCCAACCATCCATTCTCTATGATTTTGAGTCTGTTTCAGTTTAGTATGTTTATTTGTTTTGTCAATTGTCAGATTCCACATATAAGTGAAACAATATAGTATTTATCTTTTACTGACTGGCTTACTTCACTTAGCATAATACCCTCTAGGTCCATCCATGTTGTTGCAAATGGCAAGACTTCTTTTTTGTGGCTGAATAATATTCCATTGTATATATGTACCACTTCTTTATCCATTCATCTATTGATGGACACTCCAGTTGCTTCCAAATCTTAAGTATTGTAAATAATGCTGCAATAAACATAGGCGTGCATATACCTTTCTAAATTGATGATTTCCTTTTCTTCAGGTAGATTCCCAGAAGTGAATTGCTGGTTCATATGGTATTTCTATTTTTAGTTTTTTGAGAAACTTCCACAGTTTTCCACAGTGGCTATGCCAATTTGCAATCCCACCAGCAATATACAAGGGCTCCCTTTTCTCCACATCCTCCCCAACACTTGTTATTTCTTGTCTTGTTGATACTATCCATTCTGACTGGTATGAGGTGATATCTCATTGTAGTGTTGATTTGCATTTCCCTGATGATTAGTGATGTTGAGCATCTTTTCATGTGTCTGTTGACCACCTGTACATCTTTGTTGGAAAAATGGCTTCTCAGGTCCTCTGCCCATTTTCTAATTGGGTTGTTTGTGGGGTTTTTTGATGTTGAGTTGTATGAGTTTTTAGTATATTTTTGATATTAGCCCTTTATCAGATATATCATTGGCAAATATATTCTCCCATACAGTAGGTTGCTTTTTTATTTTGTTGATGGTTTCCTTTGCTGTGCAGTAGCTTTTTAGTTACATGTAGTTCTGCTTGTTTGTTTTTGCTTTTGTTTTCCTTGCCTAGAGACATACATCCAGAAGAGAATTGATAATGTTGATGTTCAAGAGTTTACTACCTATGTTTTTTTCTAGGAGTTTTATAGTTTCAGTTCTTACATTTAGGTCTTTTAACCCATTTCAAGTTTATTTTTATGTATGGTGTAAGACAATGATTCATTTTCATTCTTTTGCACATAGCTGTCCAGTTTTCCCAACACCATTTATTGAAGAGACTGTCATACAACCTTAAAGACGTGAAAACCACTTGTAGCTATTGATTTGGCTTTCAGGCTTCAGTTAGCTGACCCCTTGGCTAGAATCTAAGTTAATCCTGTACTCTCCTTGCCCAAGCCCTAGAATCAGCCATTTCTCCGGGGGGGGGGGGGGTACCTTTTATGGAGAATAATACTGCAAAACCAAGATCTGGGGACTAGGTATATCAATGAGTATATTATTGCTATTGGGTGTCATTGATCTTAGCCCTTTCAATGAAAAAAGCTAGGAAATAGGTATATGTATTCACACAAACATACATATCAGTATCCATCTATCCATCCAAAAAACAGTAAGCTTAATACATCTGATTTCAATCTGACACCACAGAGTTTATTCTAGCCTTCTCCTTTTCTTATTTGTAACTCCTTTTTCTGTCAGTGAAATACTAGACTCTCATTATCCATATGAAATTTATTTATTATTTGTTCAATTCTGCAATGCACATAAAATAGTTTCAACATTGCTAACTCATACTCCTGTGAGAAACAATTTCACTAATTATGTAGTTCTTTTTCTTTTTATCATTATAGAATATAATCAAAATACTATTTTCCAAAGTTATTTATGTTAGTTCTTTACTTCCCCACTCTTTTTAGGATGGTTCTGTTTCATTTGTACCATAATTATGTTCATTTGCTACTGTTTGTATTCCATTTTCGTAACTGCCCCAAACTTCCTGGATTTTTTTTTTAGCCTGCCTGTCTGTGTGTACATCTGTCTTTGTATTTCTCTCTATATATGAAAAAGTATACAGCATTTTTTCAAATGCCCAGATGATTGAATTGTGAAGTCGCATTTAGAACTGCTGTAATTAGGATAGAGAAGAAGCAGAAGACATAACTTTTTGCTCTTAAGGAGGCTAAAGTCTAGGTAGAAGCACATATGTGAATCCAAAAAAAGAGTAATTGTAAATCAATATAAAAATGTCATATGTGCTTTATATAAGATATAGCATATACCATGTAATTATTAAAAGAACAGGGAATGCATGCGTAAGAGTATGATGGAGTTAGACAAGAAAAGGTTCTTAGACATGAGTGTTGAATTTTGACTTAAAGAAGAGAGGAGTGAAAGCATCCTAAAATTGTCATTTCTTTTTAAAGATGAAAATTTACAGCTGGTAAACCATGAGGCAAGTTCCATGGCAGTGGATGTTGTTCCTCATGTTGACAACCCAACTTTTGAAGAAGATGAAACTCCTGATCAAGAGACTGCTGTTCGAGAAATTAAATCATAAAATCTGTGTCAATAGAAAACTTGAACTTTTAGTAATAACAGAACTGCCAATCGGGGCCTAGTTTGCTATTAATGAACTGGATAAACAATCAAATAAGGATGATAATGAAAGTGCTGAGATGATTAATATTATGCTATAGTTAAATGGCTTAAATATTTAATCTCTTAACTTTTTTCCACAAACTCATTATAATGTTTTTCATAGGCAAGTTTCCTCTCAATAGTGATAGCAATGTTTTTAAACAAAACTCTCTTCAAATAGTCATGTTTTCCATTTATAACAATTTCTTATAAAAACACATTGCTTTTCAAATGTGGAGTAGCTATAATCACTTTATTTTATGATAGTATCTTAATTAAAAATAATGCTACTTTAGCTTGGGCTACATGTGTCAGGGTTTTTCTCCAGGTGCTTATATTGATCTGGAATTGTAGTGTAAAAAGCAATGCAAACTTAGGCTAGTACTTCATGAAATATCTATTTAAGCTACATTCAGTTGATAGAACAAGATTAAAGCAAAATATCCATTTTAACTATTTCTTGTTTTTAAAATTAGGCTAAATGTATTTCATGTGAGTGTCAAGCATAGTTAATCAGAGAATATGGACTGGACTGGATTGATTGGTATATTAATGACACCAATTTGCCACAAAATTATAGACAAAAAGTTTCCTTCCAAAAATGCTGTAGAAGTATTTCTCAAACTTATAAGATTTCTCAAAAGCAGAATATATAAATTATCACAGTATTTGAAAATTATAATAAGTCACACAAAAATTGGTAATTGATCTTTGTGTATGAATCTACAGAAATCAGTCTGTAGAAAATGTTTTCCAAACAATGCTGACTTTGAAAATTGAGTCTACATTTTCCCTAAATGGACTAAAATTATATTAGGTAAACTACAATTCTGTCCATGTAGCTACAAATTTTGTGAATGCATTTTCTCGGTGTTTGAAAAAGAATAGAGGGTGGAGAATCCCAGGTGCCTTAATATAAAGTTTGAAGCTTCATCCACCAAAGTTAAATAGAGCTATTTAAAAATGCACTTTATTTGTATTCTGTGTGGCTTATCTTTGGTTTTAGAGTTTTGTTTCCAGTGCATATTTCAGGAGAATTTAGGCAAACGCAGAACAGACATGTATTTTTGTTTGCTAAACATAGAATGTATAAAACCATTGCATTCTTGTACACTGATTTGAAATGCTGTAAATACATCCCGATTTGTATTGATTCTCTTTAAATATAAAATGTAAATAAAATATTCCAATGAGAGTTTGTGCCTGATGTTAGCTGTCATGTACTAACTTTTCATATATGCTTGGATTTGGGGGAGAAATGGTTGGATGTAAATGCTCATTAGTATATTTGATCATTAAAAACTAAAACATTAGTATGATATATATTTACATATTTTATTACATAGATGGTGCCATTGTAATATAACTAAACCTACCTATGAATTATTTTTAAATGTCAGCAAGGTAAATAATGAGGTTGACCACGGGTAATATAAGATTAGAAAAAGACCTTGATGCCAGTCTGTGTTTCTACTACCCAAGACATAAGGCCATTTTTTTTTTACTTCAAAGTTTTCTTTTCCTTCAGCCTTGTCTTGGGCAGTATAATTGTTAGGATGCTGTTAATGAGTTAAGTGCATCTTCCTTTTATCAAACATGTTAAGAATAAACAGGTGCTTGGAATACCTCAGAATCATGATTATCAAACCAGGATACCTATATGTTTTATGTGGCAATATGCCAGGTATGTATGTGTGTGATGCCACACAATAAACTTGACCTATATTCTTAAAGAGTTCATTTCAAGTTTTGTGAGGGTTCTTTTAGGGGGGAATTTATAATTTAAATTTTAACAGCTACATTAAAGTATAATTTACATACCAAAAATTCACCCATTGTCAGTGTACAGTTATGCAGCGCTTCACAAATGCATAGAGTTGTGCAACTATCACCATGATCCAGTTTTAAAACATTCCATTACCCCCAAAAGTTCCCTCATACTCATTTGCAGTCAATTTCTGCTCCCATTCCCAGCTCAAGGCAACCGGCAGTCTGCTTTCTGTCCTATAGATTTGCTTATTCTGGACATTTGAGATAAATGGAATCATACAATATGTGGTCTTTTGTGACTGACTTCTTCCACTTAGCATATTTTCAAGGCTCATTCATGTTGAAGCATGCATCAGGGCTTCATTCCTGTTCATTGCTGACTAATATGCCATTGTATTCCACATTTGATTATCTACTCGTCAATTAATGGGCACTGGGATTGATCTCACTTTTGGGCCATTATGGATAATGCTGCTCTGAACATTCACATGCAAGTCTTTGTGTAGGTGTATGTTTTTGATTCTCCTGGGTATATACAAAGGAGAGGAATTCCATGTCACTTGTGAATTCTCTTCCTACTGTTATCTTTTGAAAAAAAGAACAGACTTTATTACTATCACATAATCTAAATATAAGCTAATTCCTTTAACAGTGGCAGTAGATATATGTGTATAGGGAGTCTCCAACTTAAGGAGGGGTTTTCTGAGAGTTTGTAATTTTAGCAGAAGTCAGGTTGTATTATAAATAAGAACATACATAGTTCCCTGGTAACTTAGTAAAAAAATATTTAAAGATACAACTGGAATGCTAGGAACATCCCTTCTTCCCCCCTACCCTACATCTAGTTTTTGTTCATTTTCTAAATATTTTAATTAAGTCCTACACATCTGGAGAAATTTTATTACCTTGGTTTTAATAAATCTTAAGTTATTTACCTTACTGTCTTCTACTGTTTGTAGTGAATTTTTAGAATATTTTTACACATTTTAAACAAAAAAATCTAGTTTTATGTGCTACGTGAGATTTAAATTCATGATTACAGGGGGCACTTCAAGCTCCAGAGATAAATGTTCACAGTTCTTCACCTTAGAGCTAATTCACTGAAAAATCTGAAAAACACTACCTACTAGTTAACCTTTTTTCTCCAGAAACATATGATCTCATGAATATGAGACTCTTGTGGACATACTTAGATCTTGATGCTTAAAGTGTAGTATATATAAATATAGTTTAGCATGGATAGTTAGTAGTAAATTCTCCAGCTGATAGCCCAGTTGTCAACCACTGCCTTAGAAAATTTTCATGGGCAGGTCCTCATAAACTTTTTAAAAAGGCAATTCAGTCATCTAAAATCATTAACAGAGTATTTTTGAAAAGACACCTATGTGGGTCTTAATGGAAATGTGATTAATCACCCCCAATTTGTTGCAGAGTTTGATTTCCAGACATCTAATCTGGTTTAAATCAGTTTATCTAAAACTTTAATGTGCTTATAAATCACCTGGGAATTTTGTTAAAATGCACACTGATTCAGCAGGTCTGGAATGGAGTCTGAGATTCTGAATTTCTAGCAAGTTCCCTGGTGATGCAGATGTTGCTGGTCCAGGGGTCTGCATTTTGAGCAGCAAATCTTTAAATGGCTCTCTTATAACAGTGCTTACCTGCTTTGAATCTATGTGATCTTAGGCAAGTTGCTTTTCTGAGTATCCTGTTCTTCATCTTTAAGGATGTAAAAATGTGCAAGCTTATTAATGATGGTTAAATGATGATATATACATTTTATTTGTTTGTTTATTTATAAAGTGCCAGTACTGTACCAGCAGTAATATCCAAGGCAGTTTGTAAATCTTTCTTCCCTAAAAACAATTTATGTCAACATACACAACTGAATACTGAATAAAGTGAAGTGCTCTGCTTTTTAAGGCACTTTCAGAAAAATACTTTTATTTATTTGCAATGGCTTGAAATATAGCTTACAATAAAATGAAAATTTTATATATCACAAGTAATTTGAAAAAAATTTTTCTTTACATAATCAGTGAAATGTTTACTAAATAAAGCAGGAGTGCTCTAAATGCTCTGCTCTGAGCCCAAAGTGAGTCTGATGCTGTAACAGGGAGCATCTGGATGGAGTTGTGAAGTAGAGGCAGAGGAACATCCAGTTCTGGACAGCCCTCGCCATAACTCTAACATTTGACGGTATTGCAAGAGAATGTGGTTTGATGATGAAGAAAATGAAAAGAGGAAGGAAAGGTAAAAAGAAAGGACACTTTGAAGCTCTCTACATTTACTGATCTTTCGTCAGGAAGATGAAGAATTATCTTCCTTAGTATACATCTATATTGGGATGGCTTTTCTGAAGGAAACAAGGCAGTTTGGGCTCTGTGAAGACTGCCTCTTCCCATCCTCTCCAGAAAGCTGGCCTTGGGACTCAGAAGAGAATCCCAAATTGACCCTTTCTCATTCCCCAAGAAAAATCCCTGCTTGTAGTACACCTTCTTGAGCCGGCCCAGCATCTTGGGAGGGTTAAACCAGAGATGCTCCTCCTAGGCCGTTCTTCAGCTGCTTGACTTGGCATCTGAGTGTGCCGCACCCCATATTTTTAGTCAAATGGCCTTGAGGCTTTATTCTCAGAATAGCTTGCCAAGAGCCCCTTGTTTTTGTACTCCTTCCTTCCTATAACCTTGTTTTAGTTTAGTGCACTCTTTTATTCTGGTGGACTTAGTTATTGCAATAAAAACGTCCCTCAAATAATTCCTCACTGCGATGTCATGCAAATCACAGACCTCATTCAACACCTTAAGTGTTTAAGAAGCTGTGTTTCTTAAAGAGATTAAGAAAGAAAAATAATAATAAACCGTTTAGTCGGACGTATTCTGTGACTGATTACAGTAGATTTGAGGAGGCGGTGGGGGAAGGGAGGGACGCGCGACATGAAGAAAACTGCCCATCTTCTGGCGATTTTATATTCTTCCTGTACAGGCAGAAAAAAACTCAATCTAAGGAAGATTAATCTAAAAGCTTAATCTAAGGAAGATTTCGAATTAGACAAGGAATCATATCAGACTCCACTTATTGTGTGACCTTAGATAAAGTCACCTTACCCGTCTGCACTTTTGTTTATGTGCAAAGTGGGGAATAAAACTATTTCACAAGACTTATCTAAAGATTATGTGAAACATGATACGTTAAATTGCCTTAGTACGTAAGAGCTCATTAAATGCGAGTTAGTGCTTCCCAGAATGTGCCATTTGTTACTCCAAAATTCCGGAAACTTTGTTTTCCACAGGTTAACACCCTCGGTTGTAAAATCATGAGAAGAAGCAACACTTTTATACCTGGGGCTCACTTATTTGCACACACACAAAAAAAAAACTGCTTTCAACTTGAGATAGGCAACAAACACTTAACTAGTGGCGGGACCCGCTTTGAAAGCACCCCCACTCAGTTCTCAACCCCAGTGGATTGTGGGAAGTGTAGTCCTGTGCTCCAGTTGCTTGAGTACAGAAAAGCGAGTAGCAAACTACAACTCCCAGGAGGTGAAGAAGCGAGACTATTTCCCAGTCGGGCGGTAGCACTGTGGGAGCGAATTGGCAATCTCGCTGCCTACGTGGGAGAGAAGGGCGGATTGGGGGAAGTGTGGAAAAGCTGAACCCGAGCCGCTGCTGCCTGAGAAAGATTTGGTGGGAGAAGTAGAAGGGAAGAAAGGGGTAGAGGGTGAGGTGAGCAGAGCATCTGGGTCGCTGCTCCTGGGCAGCACAAAGTTCTTCGCAATGTGGCTGAAGCCTGAGGAAGTGCTCCTGAAAAATGCGCTGAAGCTGTGGCTGATGGAGAGGTCCAACGACTACTTCGTGCTGCAACGGCGTCGGGGCTACGGGGAGGAAGGCGGAGGGGGGCTCACAGGTAAGCTGTGCCGGCCACTCCGACCCACCGCGGGGCCGTGTTAGCTGGTACTTAAAAGGTGATGAGGAAAACAGTTACTCGTCGCTACCCGCCGCCGGATCCCAAACCCTGAGCGGAGGGACGGTATACTGCTCCCGCCACCGCCTTTTTCCATTACCCTCCCCGAGTCCTGAGAATGCCTCACGGGACCAGCAGTTGCCCTTTGGGTGGGACAGGGAAAGGAAGAAGGGGTTCTTTCTAGGGCAAAGGAAGAATCAGAGGAAAAGAAGGGGTTCCTTCTGAGGCAAAGTACCTGCCCTGTCTCTTCCCATGGGGGAGGGGGCTGATTACGAATGTTAGACCTCCACAGGTCGCATTTAGGCTGGTGACAGGGGCCAGTTCGTTTTTGTGGACCGAACTTTTTTCACAAATCCACCTATCGATAATCACCACCCCCCAACACACAACCCCTCCCCGGGAATGTAAATGGTGTTGGTGGGGTGTCGGAGATGAGGATGGTGAGGAGAAAGGGAGGAGCCCCAATTACATCCGGAGGGATAGGCTTTGAATGAGAGATTAGATAGTGGGGGGAAGTGGGTGTGGGGAGAGGGCGAAGAATAGGTCTCAGAATTGCTGACCTCTTCCAACTGAGCACCTTTTACTTGGTCGCCAGGTTTTCTAACCTTGAGATTCCCTCTCAAAAGTAACCGACGTAATTTATTTATCTGGAGTGTTTGGCGCTGCCCTTTCTTTTAAAGCCATGATTGTAAGCAAACCAATTAAACAGAAGTTTATTCCAGTCTCATCCACCCTGCCTTCAGCTATTTGATTGACAAGAACGTATTCCTTGATCAAATGTTTAAAGCCTACAAAGAACTTTATTTTGAGACCACTCGTCTTGGGCAGGGGCATTCCAACTTTTGGACACTGGGGAGACCAGAGATCTTTTTCATGACCACTCTGCTTTGGTATTAAGGCCTTGAAGCTGTGGACCAGGCTTAATTTAGGCAGCTGGATGTAGCGGGATGGGGGAAGAGTCCAAAAATTTGTATTTCAGTCCCATTCTTATCTCTTGTTGAGTGACATTCGACAGATTTATTCAACCATAAGCGCCTACTATGTGCCACATGGAATGGTACAGTACAAAGACAATTAAGGTTCAGGTCCCCACCTTTGAATAAGGGGGAAAGGGTTGTGTTGGAAGGAAGTGACCGGTAAACCACGCAAATTATAATTATACCCAGTAACTAGTTAACTAGGCAAATTATAATTAGAACCAAATAACTTAAGGGTTGGGTAAAGATTTATGGAGGTGATGACACTGCTTTTCCTCTTTTGTAAGATGGTGTCTACCTCCCAAAGTTAAGACGATAAGATGAAAAATAATAGGTGCCAAATCAACGTATGTTGTTAAAATGGTGATAAACATGTGCTATTTCCTTTTTTATTTCCAAGCCACCAGGGTGGAGAGAATTCTGAGGTTCCACAGGCCATTTAAAAAAAGAATCTTGTGAGACCTATTCATCTTACTCAGTAGCTTCTAAAAGGGCCCTTTCTAAAACATGGTAACAAAAATTGCTTTGTTAAACTTGACGTTTTGTCATTTTCTGATTTTTTTAAATTGCAGGTGTTATTTTGCAGAGGAGTCCTTCTGTTTAAAAGATGCATATACTTTCCAGATTAAAAATTGAAAATCAGTGTTCATGATTGCCCAGTGATATAATTCATCCTCTTGAGTCCGTTGAGAACAGGTCAATTATTTAAAATAGATCTTATAGCCTTGTGTTACAGCATATTTTAGTTTCCCAGAATTTTTCTGGTGCTCCTGCACACATTTACTGAGGAAGTATTATTTCACTTTGTACAACTGTTTCTGAAAAATATGTAAATCAGATTCTTGAGATCCAATCACTGTGATGTAGGATTAATTTTTTTTTTTACTTTTTGCAACTTTCCTTTAAATAATCACGTCTTGTTTTCTGTGTTTGGTTTATTATTTGACACTCTTTCTTAAAGCTTGGGCCAATTGCACCAGTTTCTTATCTCTATCCCACCCACTACCAATTACTGTTCCCCATATCTCTATAGTAAGAGATTTGTCTGAAGAAATAAACCAAGATTTCTACCACACGTGTATGTTGAGATCAGATATAGTCCCATTTTTGTGGTCAATTTATATCTCAGCATTAACTTTTACCTGGGGTATTGTCAAAGTGCTTGAAAATTCCACATGAGAGCTGTATGTTATATAAATTAAACAAAATCTATGAGAAAGAAGCAAAGACATGTTTTTAAGGTTTGTTGGGTTCTTTCTGGTTGAGAGCAAAAGTGTGTGGTGATTTTCAGAGCTGGTCAGTTATTGTATTCTTACTTAAAACTGAAGCCAAAAGCTTTGCTGTGCTTTCCACAAATGGATTAGTTCTCACAGGAGCTTGACTGTATGCCAGCATAAGCTTGCCTTTGTCCACTTTTGTTTTCTGAAATCCAGTGTTACGTGCTACCCCTTTAAGAGATTTGTTTATACATTTTATTTAATGATGAAAAGGTAATAACTATTTAGATATGTTAATAGTTGTACTTCCTTTAAGATTTCATTTCTTTGCCATGTGATAATTAGCAGTAAATACCAGTAATGTAATTTAGCTGTGGACTTGGTGAAGTTAGTTGACTCTTTTTTTTCTAATAATAGAATTGGAGCAAAAGGCAACCCTAAGAAGGTTATAGCAGGAGACTATTTTGTAAGTTAAAATCTGAGGTCCTTGTCTAAATTTCTGAAGCACTTTCAGTGGATATCTAATACGTTATGTCTCATTTGCCTAACGTTATCTTAATTGTCCTGGTTTACAGCTGGGTGGAATATCTTATGGAAATTTTTGTGATACCATAAGATTATTTTGCAGCTGAAGTGATTTTCTTCAATTTAGAGAAGTAATTCACTCTTTTAGAGTTTTGCAGTTACATTCATTATTCCTTGTTCCTCCTGGCTGATAAGGGTAATGACTTTTCTATGGCACCTAAATTTAGCACTTGGTTTAATGTAATTACAAATAATTTATGCATATTTGCTTTATTAAGCATAGATCAGCAGTTTGTTCTGCTTGGCAGAGTGGAGCCACTATATGAGTGGAATTATGGGGTACATTCTATTACGAAGTCTAGTGTATGAGACCTAGGAAGACCTGACAATCTGGAAGCTTTAATTTGGATAGTTTGTTTTGAGTGTTTTAACTCTTGAATCCACATCTGAATAGTGTAAGCAGGACCTTGGGTGTTGGATTGATAATCTCCCTCAGTAGACCTGGTTTTTGTGATGTAGAACAAGATTAAGGAAAAAAACATAGTAAAATGGAAAAGTTTTAGATTCTGTTCCCTTATTTCCTCTTTCATCTTGGCATCATTATTTAGAAATTAAAACATCTGTAAAAATTAGAACATGATAATGTTTGAAATGAGCTGTCCATTTCAAAATGTTTTGTGGTATTTATGTAAACTTATCAAATCTCTGTAAATGATTTGCCATAAACACATACATAAAAAACAATAAGGTAGCCTTTTTAAAAACTTCCTAATGACCATTCCTCAAAGACTTTTCTCTCCTTTTTCCTCACCCCCAAGTAAAGGAGCCCAACTCTGAAAATGTTCTCATTACATTTTTCTTAGTAAAATATCCCTGCATTCCATGCTCACATGATAAAATTTTTAGTCTCCCAGTACCGCATTACTGGGACTGGGGTGCCAAAATGGTGGCCATGATATTTCATCTTAGGTAAGGAATACCAACCCTCCCCCCACACTCCTCTCAGGCACTATAAATTAATAAATATCATTTTGGCTTATTAAAGAGAAAAATCCCATAGGGCAGTCCCTAGGAAGGGCAATTTACATGTGTGCTCCCCTCCCACACTCCCTCCCGGGAATGTTTTGATGCATGTGTGAAATCAATTTAAAAATTACTTTAATAAAGATCTCTGAATTAGAAAAGACAGCTTTGTAGTAGGTTTTGAGAAATGAAGGATGGTCGATGTCACAACTTTTTTTTTTTTGGCAGTAGTGGAAGAATTATTGACTGCATACCTATTAAGCCTTAGGACTTTTTTTAGGCACTTGTTGATAACACTGCGCTTGCTTCTCCCTCTCCCTCTCCCTCTCCCTCTCCCTGCTTCCCTCTCCCTCTCCCTCCTTCCCTCCTTCCCTCTCCCTCCTTCCCTCTCCCTCCTTCCCTCCCCCTCCTTCCCTCTCCCTCTCCCTCCTTTCCTCTCCCTCTCCCTCTCCCTCCTTCCCTCTCCCTCCTTCCCTCTCCCTCTCCCTCTCCCTCCTTCCCTCTCCCTCTCCCTCCTTCCCTCTCCCTCTCCCTCCTTCCCTCTCCCTCTCCCTCTCCCTCTCCCTCTCCCTCTCCCTCTCCCTCTCCCTCCTTCCCTCTCCCTCTCCCTCCTTCCCTCTCCCTCCTTCCCTCTCCCTGTCCCTCTCCCTCCTTCCCTCTCCCTCTCCCTCTCCCTCCTTCCCTCTCCCTCTCCCTCCTTCCCCTCTCCCTCTCCCTCTCCCTCCTTCCCTCTCCCTCTCCCTCTCCCTCTCCCTCCTTCCCTCTCCCTCTCCCTCTCCCTCCTTCCCTCTCCCTCTCCCTCTCCTTTCTACTTCCCTCTCCCTCTCCCTCTCCCTCTCCCTCCCCGTTTATGGTTTATAATCAGAATGATGTACAGTATTAGAATAAAATATCAAAACACCATTTCTTTTTTATCTACAATTGCCTAAAACCTAGAAGTTCTCAAGCAGTGTTTCTACAGATATAAGCATCACTTGCTGTCTTACTGAGTGCTGTGGAAGATTACATATAACTTGTTATCTTAGTTATATGAATGAGGGGTATTTGAAACCCCCAAAGCAATTTTCCAAGGTCAGCTCTGGTATAAAGTATACTTATCAAGATGTCCTGTTAAATGATACAAAGATTTCATCAAAGTAGTGATTAATAACAATAGGTGGTATTCTGGTGGCAGAATTCCAGTGTGACATCTGTGGAGCATCTTGTCAAAAAAAACTAGTTTGGATTGCTTTTGAATTAAATCAGCCATCTATGTGCACTAATAATATCTGGGATGTGGTTTGGTAGAAGTGGGGAGGACATTCTAAGTGGGAGGAATAATATGACAGTGCAAAAGCAAAAGATGGCAGTTGTTGGGAACACAGCAAGTATTCCAGATTCATTTATGAAAATATGAGACTCAAGCTATAGTGGCCTTAGCACCTAGAAAAGGTTCCTGAAGAGCAATATCCTCATCTACAGAAAAGGAAAACATAAGATGGAGAATTAAAAGAACCTGAGAATTAAATTTTTGTCTTTTGTCTTCATTGTTCTTTCAGCTCTACCCTAGATGGTTTTGTTTTTTCTCCTTTACTTCAGTATAAAGAAGTGAATGTTAAAACCAGGGATAATCACATTTGTTAATTTTTTTTATCATTGCATTAGTTGTCTTCTGTTTTAAACTGACCAAAATAATGTCCAGATGCAGTTCTTCTAAATAATCTTTTTCAAGTATTGGATATGAGTTCTTTGATTTGCTGCCACGCTTGCTTGTTGCTTTGCACCTAGGAATTCAGGTGTTGCATTTTATTTAATTATTTGAGGGCTACTCTTTTTGTACATTGATGAGTAAGTCTTGAAATATAAGAAAGTGGTATAAATAGAGATGGTAACAATTCTCTTATTTCCCTATGTTTTAATTTTGGAAATGTACTGGGTATAAATAGAGATGGTAACAATTCTCTTATTTCCCTATGTTTTAATTTTGGAAATGTACTGGGTTTGATTGATAATTCTTCTTTCCCACATGACGTTATAATCTGCCATTTGTGGCATCAGTTACTTCCCCTAAAAAAAAGTCTAAATCCTTTAATGAACAAAGATTTCAGTTAAGGAAGGAAATGAGTGCTTACAGATATCCAGTTTTCAAGTAAATGTCGTTAGAAGAATGCAGGGAGAGGGAAAACAGGACAAAAGAAGAATTATTTTTATTATCTGTTTTCCAAAATTCTTAGTGTAAAGTTGGCAATTTTCAGAATGCCAACTGTGGCTATTGGATTATTCTAAAATAAGCATTCACAGTCCTGTTTTAAGGACTTAGATCTGGTAGCTAAAGTAATAGAAAACTCACAACCTCTACTGAGAACACTACTTTCTCCTATTTGAATGTATTTCCTACATTTTTGTGTTGGTAGTTTACTGATTAGTTTGTTCATTAACATTTAATCCAGTTGAGATTATAAAAAATTCAGTAAAGGTGTACTCGTTTGAGTTTGTAAACATGGCAACTTATGATAAGATAGGGAATCCACAATAAAGTTCCAGCAATGATTTTTAGGGCCAAATTTATAGTTGAACATTTTACTTAGAATGGAAATAAATCTTGTTTGTAATTAGGAAGTTCATTTAAATGACTCTTCTGCCCCTAGAGCAGTGTTGCCTTACACAGGGCCCTCAATCTAGTTTACAGGCAGAAAGAGCCACTTGTCAAGCTAAAGTGGACTAAACTAGCACACTGATGAGTACCACCTTCAAGCTCTGGCAGTTTTAATGGCCTCCCCTCTACCACTCAGCCTTTCGTCCTACCTGTTCATCATTCTCATTGGCCTAATACGAAAAAGAAATGTTTATCACATTTGCAGATGTCTGAAAATTGAAAGGGATGATTATTACCTAAGAGCAATTTTCTCAACACTGGCTGCATATTAGATTCAGCAAAGAATCTTTTAAAGCAAACTAAATTACCTGGGAGTATTTGTGGGTAAAATTATATGATGTATGGGATTTACTTTAAAATACTCTAGGAGGGAGAAATGATGCAATTATTGAGTCAGGTGATGGGAACATAAAATTTTCAGTATTATTCTCTACTTTTTTATGTTTGAAAATTTTTGTAATGCAAAGTTAAGGAAAAAATAGAACGCCCAAGCCTTACCCTTATATAAATTAAATTAGAGTCTCTGGGCTTTAGTAGTTTCAAAAACTTGAGCTTGAATAATTTAAAAAACTCTTCCAAATGATTCAGATTTGTAATTTGGGTCAAGAATCACTGTCATAGAAGATGAAATCAAGATTCAGAAATGTCTGGACAAGTTAGAATGCACAGGTGAAATCAGTGAGAAAATCTAACATGGGTAAATGTAAATGACATTTAGGTTTTTGAAAACAACAGCTGTACAGGACAGAGACTACCCAGGTTGGTGCTTATATTTGTGAAGAAGATCAAAGTAGGTTACTTGGTCACAGTTTAGTGTAATATGATATAGTAGCTTAAAAAAGCTAGTATGCTCTTAGACTGCATTAATAGAACTATGGAGCCCATCATATAAAAAACCTGCTTTTGTTCAGAACACATTTAGTATTCAGGTTTGATTGGCACATTTTATAAAAGACTTTGACAAATAGGTATATAAAGAGAATGGTAGAAGAATAAGAGGACAATCTCTTACAACAGTTGAAAGAACTAGGTATGTTTTAAGCTAGAAGAGAAGAATAAGCAAGGGGAGAAAAGATATGTACAATCATAATACTGACTAATGTTGAGTAGAGTATGTTTTGGGTTGTCCCAAAGTTGGAAGGAAGTAGCATTTTATTTATCCTAAGAAAGACATTCCTTTTTCTTTTTTTTTTAACTGTGTAAGAAATAGTTCTATTTTTCTATATTAAAGGTTAAAAATATGTTCATTGTAAAAATTTCAGAAAATATGTTTAAGTATAAAAAAGAAAATGGTCAGCCATCATCCCCCTGCCCAGAGATAACCACCATAAGCCAGTATCAACTACCTAATTTGTGGGCCCCAGTGGAAAGTGAAAATGCAGGGCTCTTCTTCAAAAGTTAAGAATTTCAAGACCATGACAGCAGAGCATTAAACCAAGCAGAGTCCTTATGAGCATGGGGTCCTATGGACAGGTCACAAACCCATGAAGCCAGCCCTGACTATAACCTTTGGATATATATAAATCCTTTCATATTTTAGAAAGGACTTTCTAATTAATAGAAATTACCACCAATGCAGTAGGCTGCCTTGGGAGAAATAACTCTCTGGAGTTAGAAAAAACTAGGCTTTCTATCAGAAATACTGTTTACAGAGTAGATGAATGTGTTGAAGGTTAGACTTAATGGCTTTGTAGGAGATTTTCCATTTCTAAAGTCAATGGTGCTTTATCTCTGTCCAGCCAAAAATAATTGGTTTATGAGCAATAATCATTATCTGCAAACTGCTTATTTTTTAAAAAATTAATGGAACTTTACTCTTTTGTTATGTTGCTATACTATTTAATAAAAAGTATTTCACATCAATTTCAGTGAATTTAAGAAGTTTGGTGTTACTTTTGTATGGCAGGATGCTACCAAAATCCCATAAATCTGTATCAAGGTCCAGAACATTGGTACCTTACTCAGTTGAAGACATTCAAAAGATTATTTGAAGTTCTTGATATATTTAAATCTCTTGTTCTGTCATGCAGCTGACAAACAGTATTTATTCTCTTCCCAATTTACTGTAACTATAGAACTTCCTATTGTTTAGGCTGATTGATGAGCTTGGATTTTCAGACAGTCAGATGATAAACCTCTGTGTATGTGGAACAAGCAACCCAAAATTATCTGCTGCTCTTCTTGTGCTTTTAGAACCCAGATATTGGCACATATTAATTCCTGAATGACTTGCAGGGATGTGCTGAGGATTGTAGCTTAATGAGCTGGAAGAGTTCCCCAAGTGACTGGAAATGTATTCTAGTACTAACTTCCAAATTATGTGTTGCATAGTTTTACAATAACTGCCTGATTTAATGCACTTACAAAAACTGAACAATTTCCTCTCTACACAGTGTAGGGCATTTATAATCTTGCAAACATTTCTGCTGCAAAAAAGTGACCTTTCGGAGGGGCGGAGCCAGGATGGCGGCGTGAGTAGAGCAGTGGAAATCTCCTCCCAAAAACACATAGAGCTATGAAAATATACCAAAGAAAAATCTTCCTAAAATAGAGACCACAGGACACAGGACAACATCCAGACCACATCCACACCTGCAAGAAGCCAGCGCCTTGCGAAGGGGGTAAGATACAAGTCCCGGCCCGGCGGGACTCGAGCGCCCCTCCCCCCGGCTCCTGGCGGGTGGAAAGAAACCGGAGCGGTTTTTTTTTTGGCAAGTGCTTTTTGGAAGCCTTAAAGGGACGGGCCCCTGTTGCTAGGGAGGCAGGGTGGCGGGACCGGTGAGCAGGTGCCTGGGACCGGCGCCTGAGGACAAAGAATATCCCGCGTTTCTCCCTGCGGGACCGGCGGGCGGGTGCCTGAGACCGGCGCTTGAGGACGGAGGAAATCGCGCGTTTTTCCCTTTTTTTTTTTTTTCTCTTTTTGGCGAGCGCTTTTTGAAAGCCTTAAAGGGACAGGGACCCCGGTGCTAGGGAGGCAGGGTGGCGGGACTGGTGAGCGGGTGCCTGGGACCGGCGCCTGAGGACAAAGAATATCCCACGTTTTTCCCTGCGGGACCGGGGGGGCGGGTGCCTGAGACCGGCACTTGAGGACAGAGGAAATCGCGCGTTTTTCCCCTTTTTTTTTTCTCTTTTTTGCGAGTGCTTTTTGGAAGCCTAAAAGGGACAGGGACCCTGGTGCTAGGGAGGCAGGGCGGCAGGACTGGTGAGCGGGTGCCTGGGACTGGTGCCTGAGGACAAAGAATATCGCGCGTTTTTCCCTGTGGGACTGGTGGGCGGGTGCCTGAGACCGGCACCTGAGGACGGAGGAAATCGCGCGTTTTTCCCCTTTTTTTCTCTCTTTTTGGCGAGTGCTTTTTGGAAGCCTTAAAGGGACAGGGACCCTGGTGCTAGGGAGGCAGGGCAGCGAGACTGGTGAGCGGGTGCCTGGGACCAGCGCCTGAGGACAAAGAATATCGAGCGTTCCTTCCCTGCGGGACCGGTGGGTGGGTGCTTTTTGGAAGCCTTGAAAGGACAGGGACCCTGGTGCTAGGGAGACAGGGCAGCAGGACCAGTGAGCGGGTGCCTGGGACCGGCACCTGAGGACAAAAAAAAAAAAAAAAAAAATCGCGTGTTTTTTCCTTTTTTTTTTCCTTTCTGTTCCCTCTCTCATTGCTGCTGTTGTTTTGGTTTGGAGAGTGCTTTTTGGAAGTCTTAAAGGGGCAGGACAGGTCACTTAGACCAGAGGCAGGGAATCTGGGGATCTCTGGGCACTCTAACCCCCTGGGCAGCAGGGAGCACAGAGGCCCCTTACGGAAATAAATAGCCTCCCGGCCGCTCCCCCTCCAACGGGGCTCCACCATTTTGGAGGAACAGCCCCAGCCAGGCCAAGCCCACAGCAACAGCGGAGATAAACCCCAAAGCAACTGGGCAGGAAGAAGAAGCCCTGTCTGCGCACAGCTGCCCAGCACAAGCCACTAGAGGTCGCTATTCTCCCAGGAGAATGCCACAAACCAACAAGAAGGGAAGCTCTTCCAGAGGTCACTTGTACCAGATCTGCAAACTATCTCTATCACCATGAAAAGGCAAAACTACAGGCAGACAAAGATCACAGAGACAACACCTGAGAGGGAGACAGACCTAACCAGTCCTCCTGAAAAAGAATTCAAAATAAAAGTCATGAACATGCTGACAGAGATGCAGAGAAAAATGCAAGAGCAATGGGATGAGATGCAGAGAAAAATGCAAGAGCAGTGGGATGAGATGCAGAGAAAAATGCAAGAGCAGTGGGATGAAGTCCGGAAGGAGATCACAGATGTCAGGAAGGAGATCACAGAAGTGAAACAATCCCTGGAAGGATTTATAAGCAGAATGGATAAGATGCAAGAGGCCATTGAAGGAATAGAAGCCAGAGAACAGGAACGTATAGAAGCTGATACAGAGAGAGATAAAAGGATCTCCAGGAATGAAACAACACTAAGAGAAATATGTGACCAATCCAAAAGGAATAATATTCGTATTATAGGGATACCAGAAGAGGAAGAAAGAGGAAAAGCAATAGAAAGTCTCTTTGAAGAAATAATTGCTGAAAACTTCCCCAAATTGGGGGAGGAAATAATCGAACAGACCATGGAATTACACAGAACTCCCAACAGAAACGATCCAAGGAGGACAACACCAAGACACATAGTAATTAAAATGGCAAGGATCAAGGACAAGGAAAGAGTTTTAAAGGCAGCTAGAGAGAAAAAGGTCACCTATAAAGGAAAACCCATCAGCCTAACATCAGACTTCTCGACAGAAACCCTACAGGCCAGAAGAGAATGGCATGATATACTTAATGCAATGAAACAGAAGGGCCTTGAACCAAGGATACTGTATCCAGCACGACTATCATTTAAATATGATGGCGGGATTAAACAATTCCCAGACAAGCAAAAGCTGAGGGAATTTGCTTCCCACAAACCACCTCTACAGGGCATCCTACAGGGACTGCTCTAGATGGGAGCACCCCTAAAAAGAGCACAGAACAAAACACACAACATATGAAGAATGGAGGAGGAGGAATAAGAAGGGAGAGAAGAAAAGAATCTCCAGACAGTGTATATAATAGCTCAATAAGCGAGCTAAGTTAGGCAGTAAGATACTAAAGAAGCTAACCTTGAACCTTTGGTAACCACGAATCTAAAGCCTGCAATGGCAATAAGTACATATCTCTCAATAGTCACCCTAAATGTAAATGGACTTAATGCACCAATCAAAAGACATAGAGTAATAGAATGGATAAAAAAGCAAGACCCATCTATATGCTGCTTACAAGAAACTCACCTTAAACCCAAAGATAAGCATAGACTAAAAGTCAAGGGATGGAAAAACATATTTCAGGCAAACAACAGTGAGAAGAAAGCAGGGGTTGCAGTACTAATATCAGACAAAATAGACTTCAAAACAAGGAAAGTAACAAGAGATAAAGAAGGATACTACATAATGATAAAGGGCTCAGTCCAACAAGAGGATATGCACCCAATACAGGAGCACCAGCATATGTGAAGCAAATACTAACAGAACTAAAGAGGGAAATAGACTGCAATGCATTCATTGTAGGAGACTTCAACACACCACTCACCCCAAAGGATAGATCCACCAGGCAGAAAATAAGTAAAGACACACAGGCACTGAACAACACACTAGAACAGATGGACCTAATAGACATCTATAGGACTCTACATCCAAAAGCAACAGGATATACATTCTTCTCAAGTGCACATGGAACATTCTCCAGAATAGACCACATACTAGCTCACAAAAAGAGCCTCAGTAAATTCCAAAATATTGAAATTCTACCAACCAATTTTTCAGACCACAAAGGTATGAAAGTAGAAATAAATTCTACAAAGAAAACAAAAAGGCTCACAAACACATGGAGGCTTAACAACATGCTACTAAATAATCAATGAATCAATGAACAAATCAAAATAGAGATCAAGGAATATATAAAAACAAATGACAACAACAACACTAAGCCCCAACTTCTGTGGGATGCAGCGAAAGCAGTCTTAAGAGGAAAGTATATAGCAATCCAGGCACACTTGAAGAAGGAAGAACAATCCCAAATGAATAGTCTAACATCACAATTATTAAAACTGGAAAAAGAAGAACAAATGAGGCCTAAAGTCAGCAGAAGGAGGGACATAATAAAGATCAGAGAAGAAATAAACAAAATTGAGAAGAATAAAACAATAGCAAAAATCAACGAGACCAAGAGCTGGTTCTTTGAGAAAATAAACAAAATAGATAAGCCTCTAGCCCAACTTATTAAGAGAAAAAGAGAGTCAACACAAATCAACATAATCAGAAATGAGAATGGAAAAATCACGACAGACTCCACAGAAATACAAAGAATTATTAAAGACTACTATGAAAACCTATATGCCAACAAGCTGGAAAACCTAGAAGAAATGGACAACTTCCTAGAAAAATACAACCTCCCAAGACTGACCAAGGAAGAAACACAAAAGTTAAACAAACCAATTACAAGCAAAGAAATTGAAACAGTAATCAAAAAACTACCCAAGAACAAAAATACATCAAAAGGATCGTACACCATGACCAAGTGGGATTCATCCCAGGGATGCAAGGATGGTACAACATTCAAAATCCATCAACATCATCCACCACATCAACAAAAAGAAGGACAAAAACCACATGATCATCTCCATAGATGCTGAAAAAGCATTTGATAAAATTCAACATCCATTCATGATAAAAACTCTCAACAAAATGGGTATAGAGGGCAAGTACCTGAACATAATAAAGGCCATATATGATAAACCCACAGCCAGCATTATACTGAACAGCGAGAAGCTGAAAGCATTTCCTCTGAGATCGGGAACCAGACAGGGATGCCCACTCTCCCCACTGTTATTTAACATAGTACTGGAGGTCCTAGCCACGGCAATCAGACAAAACAAAGAAATACAAGGAATCCAGATTGGTAAAGAAGAAGTTAAACTGTCACTATTTGCAGATGATATGATACTGTACATAAAAAACCCTAAAGACTCCACTCCAAAACTACTAGAACTGATAGCGGAATACAGCAAAGTTGCAGGATACAAAATTAACACACAGAAATCTGTAGCTTTCCTATACACTAACAACAAATCAATAGAAAGAGAAATCAGGAAAACAATTCCATTCACCATTGCATCAAAAAGAATAAAATACCTAGGAATAAACCTAACCAAAGAAGTGAAAGACTTATACTCTGAAAACTACAAGTCACTCTTAAGAGAAATTAAAGGGGACACTAATAAATGGAAACTCATCCCATGCTCATGGCTAGGAAGAATTAATATCGTCAAAATGGCCATCCTGCCCAAAGCAATATACAGATTTGATGCAATCCCTCTCAAATTACCAGCAACATTCTTCAATGAATTGGAACAAATAATTCAAAAATTCATATGGAAACACCAAAGACCCCGAATAGCCAAAGCAATCCTGAAAAAGAAGAATAAAGTAGGGGGGATCTCACTCCCCAACTTCAAGCTCTACTACAAAGCCATAGTAATCAAGACAATTTGGTACGGGCACAAGAACAGAGCCACAGACCAGTGGAACAGATTAGAGACCCCAGAAATTAACCCAAACATATATGGTCAATTAATATTTGATAAAGGAGCCATGGACATACAATGGCAAAATGACAGTCTCTTCAACAGATGGTGCTGGCAAAACTGGACAGCTACATGTAGGAGAATGAAACTGGACCATTGTCTAACCCCATATACAAAGGTAAACTCAAAATGGATCAAAGACCTGAATGTAAGTCATGAAACCATTAAACTCTTGGAAAAAAACATAGGCATAAACCTCTTAGACATAAACATGAGTGATCTCTTCTTGAACATATCTCCCCGGGCAAGGAAAACAACAGCAAAAATGAGCAAGTGGGACTACATTAAGCTGAAAAGCTTCTGTACAGCGAAAGACACCATCAATAGAACAAAAAGGAACCCTACAGTATGGGAGAATATATTTGAAAATGACAGATCCGATAAAGGCTTGATGTCCAGAATATATAAAGAGCTCACACGCCTCAACAAACAAAAAACAAATAACCCAATTAAAAAATGGGCAGAGGAACTGAACAGACAGTTCTCCAAAAAAGAAATACAGATGGCCAAGAGACACATGAAAAGATGCTCCACATCACTAATTATCAGAGAAATGCAAATTAAAACTACAATGAGGTATCACCTCACACCAGTAAGGATAGCTGCCATCCAAAAGAAAAACAACAACAAATGTTGGCGAGGCTGTGGGGAAAGGGGAACCCTCCTACACTGCTGGTGGGAATGTAAATTAGTTCAACCATTGTGGAAAGCAGTATGGAGGTGCGTCAAAATGCTCAAAACAGACCTACCATTTGACCCAGGAATTCCACTCCTAGGAATTTACCCTAAGAACGCAGCAATCAAGTTTGAGAAAGACAGATGCACTCCTATGTTTATCGCAGCACTATTTACAATAGCCAAGAATTGGAAGCAACCTAAATGTCCATCGGTAGATGAATGGATAAAGAAGATGTGGTACATATACACAATGGAATACTACTCAGCCATAAGAAGTGAAAAAATCCAACCATTTGCAGCAACATGGATGGAGCTGGAGAGTATTATGCTCAGTGAAATAAGCCAAGCGGAGAAAGAGAAATACCAAATGATTTCACTCATCTGAGGAGTATAGGAACAAAGAAAAAACTGAAGGAACAAAACAGCAGTGGAATTACAGAACCCAAAAATGGACTAACACGTACCAAAGGGAAAGGAACTGGGGAGGATGGGTGGGCAGGGAGGGATAAGAGGGGTGAAGAAGAAGAGGGGTATTAAGATTACCATGCATGGGGGGAGGGAGAAAGGGGAGGGTGGGCTGCACAACACAGAGAGGACAAGTAGTGACTCTACAACATTTTGCTAAGCTGATGGACAGTAACCGTAATGTGGTTGTTAGGGGGGACCTGATATAGGGGAGAGCATAGTAAACATAGTATTCTTCATGTAAGTGTAGATTAAAAATTAAAAAAAAGAAAAAGAAAAAGAAAGAAAGAAAGAAAAGGGGGATTACTCCTTAACAGGATAAAACTATTGGTAAATCAAAGATCAACGCATGCTTTAAATATCCTTAATGTTGATCACTTAAAGGGTGTCAGATGATCAGCTATGGAGGTACTTTTTTCTGATAATATTCCTTTCTCTTAATTAAAAAAAAAAAAAAAAGCAGTTATTGTGTGCTGACCTCCAATGAGTTCTGCACAGTGGTATAGAGGGCATGTCAAAGTGTGGGCAAAGGGTCTGTTTGTTTCTATGCAGAAGATCAAGGCCTAGCTTGGATACCCAGAAAATGAACTAAGATACGATATGAGGAGGAGCTTCCGGCATCAGCACTCTCTGGGGGACTTGTGCCGGGGGATGATCATCAAAAAGCCTCCACAGGGATCCGGACGATGCTGCGGTTGTGGCTGCATCCAGCCCACCGTCTCCTGGACTTGCCATAGGAATGAGGAGGGAGATGTCTAGGCTGGCATGTGCATACAGTGAGACAACGAATTTGACCGGATCTGTACTGTTGGAACTCAACCAGGAGTTGGGAGGGGTGCAAGTTGTAGCACTCCAAAATCTCATGACTATAGACTATCTATGGTTAAAAGAACATATGGGATGTGAACAGATCCCAGAAATGGGCTGCTTTAATTTGTCTAATGGTTCAAGTACAGTTGGACAATATCCATCATATCATAGATAAATTTTCACAAATGCCTAGGGTGCCTAAATGGTTTTCTTGGCTTCACTGGAGATGGATGGTAATTATAGATTTGCTTTGTTTATGTCACCGTATTCCTATTATGTTAATATGTGTGTGCAAATTAGTAGTTTAAAACCTATACATACTTAAGGTACTCTACAAGAAGATATGTCAAAGAAATAATCAATCCTCCCATGTTTCCTTCATATGCTACATCTATAGCTTTTCTTCTTCCTTCCTAATTACAACCCTTAAATAGAATTCGTGCCTCATATCGAATTTACCGAGTATCATAATTCCTCCAGGTGGTAAAGATACCTCGAGACAAGTGCTGGGCATAGAAGCCACAGGGCATAAATCTGCAAAGAAGTAAAAAGCTAACCTTTGCAAACAATATGGCTTCTCTCTCACTTACCAACTTTACATTTCCCTGTATGGCCCCGGAAGATGACTGGTTAGCCAGAGACGGGTAAGATTCCTCAAGGGAGGAACAACCTAAGACAGGCACAGTCACAGGGGGGCCATCAGGTGAGAATTTGGGGATCAACAGAGGTGAGGCTCAGAACCTCACCCCCCCTGCTTTGAGAGAAATCTTCTGCATCCGTGGATGTCTTGCTGCCCTTGTCTAGCCTGGATTAATACTTGGTCCATAGGCACACACCTGATCATCTGATCATCTACATTTGCCCTCTTACAGCACTAAACTATGTTTTCTACCTTTATCTTGAATCTACCTACCACTTCAGCATTTTATTAAAAATAAAAATAAGAATAATAATAGGAGAAATGTGGGATCAACATATAAATCAAGTACAAAAATCAAACGAATATTCATATTTGACCTGATTGTTTATAGGTCATAATGCATGATCAAAACCGAAAGTTTCTGTGATGAATGCCCTTGTACTGTTCACCATGTAAGAATTTATTCACTGTGGAAGAATTCGTTCACCATGTAAGAACTTGTTTGTTATGCTTCAGAAGATTGGAGACTGACGAGAATTAGGCTTGAGATGGATTAATGATTGTACATTGAGCATTGACCCCCCTATACTGAATTTTATTGTTGTTAACAACCATTTGATCAATAAATATGAGAGATGCCCTCTCAAAAAATAAAAAATAAAAAAAATAAATAAATAAAAATAAATAAAAAATTTAAAAAAAACATAAAAAAAAAGTGACCTTTCTTGCCAGTGATTTTAAGCACTTTGTCCTCGATCTTAAAACTTTCATTCAGAGAACTAATTGTTACTATTACTCAAGAGTTTATCTGTGGCTTTTCCTTTCCTCTCTGCTTCTGCACATATCCACACTCCCACTGTAAACTTTCAGTGAAACTGAACTTTTCCTTACCTCTTTGTTCTTTCTAACCTGTTCTTCTAATATTACTTTTTCTTGTGTGTATAAATAAGGAAATAAGATTTGAGTTAGCTTTATTCAAAATGTGGTAAGGGTGAAATTAATGATTTTTCCTTGGCAAATTTAAAAATAACTTTCTTGAAACCTTTTTTAAAATTTAAATTATTGGAAGGCAAATCTAGCTGCTTAAACAGTACTGTGTTCAATGGTGCTTTTATTTGAAGTTATAATTCCTTTAGTTTGACAAATTTGTCAAGTTATTATATGTATATATACATAGATTCATACACTTGATTCTGTTTTTCAACATGAAAGGTTACCTCTTTTGGTTGTCTTTGACTACCACTCTTCTATCTTTCTTTTGAGTATTTTCACTTTCCTGTCTTCAAACTGAGAACATTCTCCTTTTTTCCATTTCCTGAATAATTTAAATCGCAAGCTCTGAAGAGATAATCTGTATATGTATGTTTAACTTCCACTTTTCTTTATTTATTTTTGAGCAACTCCCACTTTATCTTTGATCTCTTAGCCAAATCTCCAGTTTCTCATAGTCACTTCACACTGAAAATGACGGAATTATTTTTCCTTTTATCTCCATACCCTCCAGTAATTCCCTCATTATTAGTTGAAATATTACTTCCTGTGTCTTTCCTTCTCATTCACATTCTTTCTTCTGCAGTACCCCCTCTTTCATATTTGTCTGGATTTTCTTATTTCTGTTTCTTAAACAAAGCCTTCAATTCCCATTATAAAGTTTTTTTTCATATCAGATAACTTATTTTCTCTATAATCTGCATGTTTTCATTCCCAAAGTCTTTCTCACTTCTTTACCCCCACTATCAAAACTGTCACATTGCTAATTGATATTATGCTGTATCTGTGAGCCCCGTTTTTACTCTTTACCTATTCCTCCATATACTCTCCCACTCTTCCTTTAATATGAGCCAAATTTCTCTTTATCTCTTTGTTCTATCTCCTACTCTTCTAATTTGCCACCCTCTATGCTTATAATAACTTCCTACCTCACATCTGCCAACCTACCTATATTCTCATTCAAAGCTTGCTTGAAATCTTAATTCCTTTTAAGTGGGTAAAGATAGGAAAATAGCTAAAAGTCTGCTTTATAACTGATTTAATTTTTTCTGAAAATTCTGTATGCTAAATTAAAGAGAAATGTCTCATAAAGCAAAACCAATGCTCAACCAACCAATGAAAACTTCCAGAAAAGAAAGGTAGATTTATATATATTTCAGCCTCCTCTTTGATTGTTAAATCAGTTTTGTTCATTCTGTGCCCACCAATATATTGAAAGTTAAGGATACAAACCCAAAGGTAGAAGACAATGGTTATTGCCCTCAGAAAGCTAATAATCTAGATAAGAAGAAGAGATTAATATACATGAAGCACTTAGAAAGTAGTTGTAATAACTAGCCTAATATGCTAGGTTGTGTTGTATAGACTTTAAGTGCTATAAGTAATCAGAAGAAATGGAAGGCATTATTGCTTGGGGTTGCTGCTGAAGATTTCACAGAGGAAGTGGATCTTGAGGAAAATGTAGAATGTGGATTAGTTGGACTGGGATAGAAGGCTTGCGTTAGCCTTTCTAGGTAAAAAAAAAAAAAAAAAAAAAAAAAAGGAATGTTTAGCAAAGACCCTAAGAGAGAAATTCATTGGTTATTTAAGAAAACAGCAAATTTTGTTCCAGGGAGAAATAAGAAATGTAGTCAGGTAATTCAGTAGGAACTAATCGAGCAAAAGCATTGAATTACAAATTGAGGGACTAAGAATTATGTTTTAAAAAGAAAACCCCTTTACCTGAGTATTTTAATCAAGGTTTTAAAGTCCAAAATTTTCTTTAATAATGATATTAGCTAATGTTGAGTGTTTTACTATGTGCTGAACATTCTTCTAAGTGTTTTACATGTAATAATAACTAATTTCATCTTCACAACAACCCTTTGTGGTAGGTTTTGTTTTATCCCCCTTATTTTACAAATGAGGGGGATAAAAAGGTACTACTGGCTTAAGTTGACACAAGTAAGTGACAGGGCCAGGATTCAAACCCGCATAGTCTCTGGTACCAGAATCTATATTCTTACCTGCTATATACACAACCTTGTAAAAGAGGTATATAAGTGCTCCAAATATATTGTGAGATTTGGGCAATTAACCTTGACTTACTCTTTTAATGAAAGATAATTTTCTCAAGCACTACTCACATCAGAACATCTCTTAATCCAGAATGTATTTTTCTTCACGAAAAATCTCTGAGGAAACTTCGGGCTAGAATTTTTTTTTTTAATTCATTAGTTGCTTGCTGCACTGATGGACGGTGACTGCATTGGGGTATGGGTGGGGACTTGATAATATGGGTAAATGTAGTAACCACATTGTTTTTTCATGTGAAACCTTCAGAAGAGTGTATATCAATCATACCTTAATGAAAATTTTTAAAAAATTCATTAGTTGTTTGTCGTATGAAGTGATACTTATTTTCTCTTGTAAAATCCTTATTTCATCAGTCCCTTTATTACAACAGGGCTTATCGTTGGAACTCTTGATTCAGTCTTAGACTCCACTGCTAAAGTAGCTCCGTTTCGCATCTTACACCAGACACCAGATTCTCAGGTTTACCTGTCAATTGCATGTGGTGAGTAAGGTTTTGAAAACCTATAATTCAAACAAATAAGGATACTGATAAATATTGTATTTATTAATACTCCCTATTTAGAAAAAGTGAAATGTGCACCTACTTTGAAAGAATAGCAAGACATCTAATTGTTTAAGGATTACAGATTATTACAATTTGTAAAAAGTCCATTACTGTGAGGGACTTGAAGTGTATGTTCCAGCAGTGCTGATTCAGAGCAAATTTTGGTCAAAATCTATATGCTATATGACTACATTCTCCATTTACTTATCCTGCTTCACCCAATTGCTGGGAAGATGAGAACTTACCATAAAATACTTTGTTTCATTTCTGATAAACTCAGATGAGGAGAATAAGCCCAGAACTTAAAGTTTGTCCCCTAAGAAAGTATAAGCCTGAAAAATTCAACACTTTTTAGTTACATACCTACATCCTCACAAAAGTTCAATCCTTGAACTGTGAGTGGATGTCTTATAGGTAATGCTGTGTATTCATTCATGCTGGGGTAAATCAGCTGTTTCCACATACATATATATTGTGGGCAGAAAAGGAATAAGGATAATTCTTCCTAATAAAGCAACTAAAAAAAAACCCCACAATGACAGTTTATTACTTCTTTTATTGATGCCATTGTAATATTGGTCCAAATTAGAGTCCCAGATTTCTGGCCTTTTTAATGTTGAAAGACTGCCTTTTTCTCTTTCTTCTTCCCCTCTCTTCTCAAGTCGATATACTTTAACAACAACAACAAAACCTTATGAATTTCTCGATAGTTCATATGTGTGAACATGCAGCATACAATTAAATTTTTAAGATATGTGGCTTGTTTTTTGCATTTTCTTATAAATTTTAGTGTTGCTGGTGAATGTTTTCCCCTGCTTCTATTAAATGGAATGCCACATTTAAACTAAAACTGCTGGTGTCAAAAGACATCTGTAACCTCAATTTTAAATCAGTCAGTAGAAATTATTTAGAAAGAAAAACTGTTATTTCTACTTTAAAAAATAGGAGAGGATGACTATATAACTTACTCCCCCCAAAATTAACCTGACCCAAAAATATAGTAATTACCTACTAATGAAGCTTCATTATACCTAAAGGACCAAAACAAAGGCCTTAAAATTTCCCTATGGCTTTTATTTGTGGTTCATCAAAGAAAGTTATTACATGTGGTATGGTGACTTTAGTAACATAATTCTAACAATTGTAGGAAATAGGTAATTTTGCATGTCCAATAAGTTTTTTAATGTGTCACTCTCCATATAACTTAAAACATACTAAGAAGTCAAGATATTTCTTTTGAATCAATGTGTATAATCCACAGTGCTGGGGAGATCATAAAGGTATGTGGTTTATGGGGGAGATTGATAATGAAATGTTCTTCAAGCCAAAGCAACCCAGAACTAACTTTAATATTTAATCTGACCTTCAACAAGCCACCTAATACTGATTCAGTTGGTACATGGATTTAACCTTGGTACAGGGTTTGTAACCTCTTTCATGAAATTTAAGTTGATAGACCTTTAAATGAAAGGGGTGATTCTGAGCAAAGGCTCCAGACTTTCTGAGGTTAGTAGAGCTGCCACAGTTGAAATCCACATTTATACAGTGTGCATAGGATTGCCACATGCATGCTGTTTTTAGTCACACAAATTATAGGCACAGTACTGACAGTATTGCTTGAAGACCAAGGATTCAATTGCATATATTTACATTCTGGCATTCTGTATATTCTCTTAAAAGATACTGGTTACTGCAGATATGAGTACTGGCATCTTGTTTTCAGAATTTTATATCTTTTCTCATGAATTATATTGACTTTTCTCCTTTTCCATTAAAATTTTATTCTATTTATAATGAAAAATAGTGTTCATGTCCATATATAGTGAAGAAGTAGAGAATAAATGTGATACCTTTATTACTTTATGATCATTTTTGAAAATGAGGAAATATGATTTTATTTGTTTTTAAACTAAGCTTCAGAATATTGGAGCAATTTTGCTGTGGAGTTTCTCTTGAGTCTATTATTTTATTCTCTTATTAATCAGGAGCCAACAGAGAAGAAATAACCAAACATTGGGATTGGTTGGAACAAAATATCATGAAGACTTTATCTGTGTTTGATTCAAATGAAGATATTACTAATTTTGTCCAAGGAAAGATAAGAGTAAGTGGCATGGATATATTTTATAAACAGAATACTAAAATCTTTGACCATTTTATTTGAGGATGAAAGGCTGCATGGAAGGTCATTCATTGTTTTACTGGCACCTTTCAGGATTGTCAGAAGCACAAATGAATGTCAGAATCAGTGCTAAAGAAAATTGTAAAGGTATTGGTTAGTCCTTGGTGCCCTTGTGTGTGCTATTTGGGATATATTAATTTCAGTATCTCTTGAGTTTAGAATTTGTATGAACTCTTCAACCCAATTGAAGGAATATTTCACACCTGTATTTGTGGTAGCAACTTGTAAGGCATTAGAAAATGCCTAATTACAAAATTAAAGAAAATCTGTTCACCTATGTCCTAAGAGAAGTATGTATGTGCACACACATATGCATATAATAGATGTACCTGTGTAGATGTACACAGTTGTATTCAATAAACTGTTTAAAGAGATGAAATAAATTTTTGTTGGTAGGTAATGATTAATTTTAAGAAAATATTTTCTCTCCTTTAGGGATTAATTGCTGAGGAGGGAAAACATTCTTTTGCAAAAGAAGATGATCCTGAGAAATTCCGAGAAGCCCTTTTGAAATTTGAAAAATGTTTTGGTTTACCAGAGCAGGAGAAGTTAGTGACTTATTACTCATGCAGTTATTGGAAAGGACGGGTTCCTTGTCAGGGCTGGCTCTATCTTAGCACCAACTTTCTGAGCTTCTATTCTTATTTGTTGGGATCAGAAAGTAAGTTGTTTCTGTTACCATGACTTTGAACTTGTGCTGACTGACCTATCAACTCTGTAATGTTAGGTTGTACATAAAATAATAGGATTGATATTAAGGGTAATTAATGTGTGCATTAAAAAGTTTCCTTCACTAAAGAAAGAATTCCTTTTAAGACTGTTTGCTTAACATAGGAACCATTAGATGTATGTATCAAATTCCTTGCATATTGTAGGAAGTGAATGAATGTTAAATGACAATGGTGATTTGGCATTTAACTCCTTTCTTTCCCTTGTTCTAAACTAGCTACTTTCTTCAGCCCATGGTATAACATACAATGAAAATATAGAAGCTGTAGTACACAGCTACAAAGAAGAATCAAACGGTGCACAGAAATAACTTTTACATCAGTGGTTACATAGTTATGTAAAGTAACATTTAAATACCAGAATCATTTTTTTTAATTCTTTCAGGTTATATCTGTTCCTAGAATTATCAATTATTGTATGTGCATGTTTATGCTTCAAAATTTTAACTAATCTTGAATTCTAAAGTATTTTAGTTGCTCATCGCATTTTTAAGTGGCTAATTATTGTTTCAAAACACCTGATTGATAAACACTAATCAGTACTGAGAAATTTAATTATATCTGCTTATAACCCTTATTTGCAGTAAAACTCATTATCTCCTGGGATGCAGTCTCAAAACTTGAAAAGACTTCAAATGTTATACTAACAGAGAGTATTCATGTGTGTTCCCAAGGGGAGAATCACTACTTTTCAATGTTCTTGCATATTAACCAAACATACCTTCTCATGGAACAGCTGGCAAACTATGCTATAAAGAGACTTTTTGATAAGGAGACATTTGATAATGACCCAATCCTTGAAGATCCTCTACAAATCACCAAAAGGTATTCAAAACTGAATTAATACTTACTTTTTAAAGTATCGTTTGACCGAAGAATGGTAGTGTTGATAGGCATTAAAAAGTTAAACTGTTCTATGATAGTTTTCCTTTGGAGTTAATATCAGTGTGGTTTTTTTTTTACTTCATTCATATGTTTTTCACAAATAGTGTCCTCTCTTATGAAATTCAATCCTAAGAAGTAATAGAAGTTAAGTTAAGCTTGAAAATTATTTCTTGAGATCCCAGTATGATTTGCCCTGCAGTGCTTTTGAAATGTAGAGATTTTTGTAGGGGTGGTTAGTCTAATTCTAAATTTCTATATGAATAGTCTGGATAGTTTCAGGTCTGAAATTGTTAAATGTATTATTTATCTTTAAACAATCTATAAACAGAGTCTTTTTTTATGAAGAGGCAAGTTAGTGGAGCATGGTCTTTAGCATGAGAATATAGTAATCCTTGGACAAGTCATAATCTCTCAGGACCTCAGTTTCCTCCTCTGTCATTTCTACTTCGGGGGCACTTGTGAGGAATAAAAAATGTAGCATATGAAAGTGCTTTGTAAAATACAAAGCACTAGATAAATGTTAATCATTTTTGGTGCCTGCATCAAAAATATCTCTGATAGCTGTTTGCCACTATATTCGATTTGCTGAAACTGAACAGAGCCCTTTCATGCTGTTCAACACTCAGAACAGTTACCTGAAATGAGGATGACAAAGGGGAGGGAGAGAGGAGAGGATGCAGAAATAGCTAGTGGAAGCAGCTTGTGGCAAGGAGAGTAAGGGTATATATAGACTGTATGGGAAAGTGTAAGAGGAACCTAAGCTGCAGTTCTATGAGCAGACCAGAACAAGTGACCTAGAGGGTTGTATGATTACACATAGCCCTAAATGGGTACAGTTGTTCTTACTGATTCCTCAACCATTCCTAAAATCTATATACATAAGGATACCTTTCTGAGCCTGCATGCTTTTCTGGAAAATAGATCAAAAAGGTGAATTTTTTATACCTTATTACCAAAATTAGGTCCCAGTATGCATGGTTTATATATAGGACTTTATAAGGATTAAGAATCGTGTTTGTACATAGTTCTGGAGGTCCTCGCCACAGCAATTAGACAGCACAAAGAAATAAAGGACATCCAGATGGGTAAGGAAGAAGTTAAACTGTCACTGTTTGCAGATGACATGATATTGTACATAAAAACCCCTAAAGAATCCACTCCAAAACTGCTAGAACTAATTCTGAATTCAGCAGGATTACAAAAGTAATACACAGAAATCTGTTGCATTTCTATACACTAACAATGAACTAGCAGAAAGAGAAATCAGGAAAACAATTCCATTCACAACTGCATCAAAAAGAATACAATACCTAGGAATAAACCTAACCAAGGAAGTGAAAGACCTATACCCTGAAAACCACAAGACAATCATGAGAGAAATTAAAGAAGATACTAATAAATGGAAACATATCCTGTGCTTATGGATAGGAAGAATTAATATTGTTAAAATGGCCATCCTACATACAGCAATCTACAGATTCAATGCAATCCCTATCAAAATACTGACAGCATTCTTCAATGAACTAGAGCAAATCATTCTAAAATTCATGTGAAACCACAAAAGACCTCAAATAACCAAAGCGATCCTGAGAAGGAAGAATAAAGCTGGAGGAATTACACTCCCCAACTTCAAGCTTTACTACAAAGCCACAGTAATCAAGACAATTTGGTACTGGGACATGAACAGAAAAATAGACCGATGGAACAGACTAGAGAGCCCAGATATAAACCCAACCATATATGATCAATTAATATACAATAAAGGAGCCATGGACATACAATGGGGAAATGACAGCCTCTTCAACAGATGGTGTTAGCAAAACTGGACAGCTACATGCAAGAGAATGAAACTGGATTATTGTTTAACCCCATACACAAAAGTAAACTTGAAATGGATCAAAGACCTGAATGTAATTTGTGAAACCATAAAACTCTTAGAAGACAACATAGGCAAAAATCTCCTGAATATGAACATGAGCAACTTCTTCCTGAACGCATCTCCCAGAGCAAGGGAAACAAAAGCAAAAATGAACACATGGGATGACATCAAACTAAAAAGCTTCTGTACGGCAAAGGACACCATCAACAGAACAAAAAGACATCCTACAGTATGGGAGAATATATTCCTAAATGACATATCCAATAAGGGGATGACATCCAAAATATACAAAGAGCTCACACACATCAACAAACAAAAAGCAAATAATCCAATTAAAAAATGGGCAGAGGAGCTGAACAGACACTTCTCCAAAGAAGAAATTCAGGTGGTCAACAGACACATGAAAAGATGCTCCACATCACTAATCATCAGGGAAATGCAAATTAAAACCACAATGAGATATCACCTCACAGCAGTAAGGATGGCCAGCATCAAAAAGGCTAAGAACAACAAATGCTGGCAAGAATGTGAAGAAAAGGGAACCCTCCTACACTGCCTGTGGGAATGTAAGCTAGTTCAACCATTGTGGAAAGCAATATGGAGGTTCCTCAAAAAACTAAAAATAGAGATACCATTTGACCTGCGAATCCCACTCTTTAGAATTTACCCAAAGAATACAAGTTGTCAGATTCAAAAAGACATATGCACCCCTATTTTTATTGCAACACTATTTACAGTAGCCAAGATATGGAAGCAACCTAAGTGTCCATCAGTAGATGAATGGATAAAGAAGATGTGGTATATATACATGATGGAGTACTATTCAGCCATAAGAAAGAAACAAATTCTACCATTTGTAACAACATGGATGGAGCTGGAGGACATTATGCTCAGTGAAATAATCCAAGTGAAGAAAGACAAGTGCCAAATGATTTCCCTCATTTGTGGAGTATAACAATGAAGCAAACTGAAGGAACAAAACAGCAGCAGACTCACAGACTCCAAGAAGGGACTAGTGGTTACCAAAGGGGAGGGGTGTGGGAGGGTGGGTGGGGAGGGAGGGAGAAGGGGATTAAGGAGTATTATGTTTAGTACACATGCTGTGAGGGGTCAAGGGGAAAACAGGGCAGCACAGAGAAGGCAAACAGTGAATTTGTGGCATCTTACTACACTGATGGACAGTGACTGCAATGGGGTATGGGTGGGGAATTGATAATATGGGTAAATTGTAGTAACCACATTGTTTTTTCATGTGAAACCTTCATAAGAGTGTATATCAATAATACCTTAATAAAAAAGTTAAAAATATATATATATATATATAAGCAAACAAGCAAATAAATAAATAAGATAAATAAATAAATAAATACAAATAAGAAAAAAAAAATTATGTTTATATCATAGTTCGGAGTTTGTTTTTGTACTGACCTTGATTTGCCACCATAAACATAAACTTTTTAGCCATTTAATTTCCCTTAAAATATCCTCTAAAAGGCTCTCTGTGAATGAGTTACTTATTACCAAGTATGTATTTAAATGAGATATTGAAAATCTATTTTTGTCCATGTGCATTTTTAAGACAGCCTGTATCTAAATCCTTTGATTCTAGTAAAAAAAGCAATAGCTTATTTAGAGTTAGTTCCCAAATTACTATTTTCTAAAAGGGTGTATTTTCATTGCTTCAGCTTATTGTTTCTACAAATATGTATTCTATAATTTATAAATAATACAGAAGCATAATAATAATAGTTAAGTTCAGTATATATCTTTCTAGGTTTTTTAATGCATGAATTAAAAATATTTTCAAAAAGCATGAATGGAACTAAGCATCACATATTATTCTACAATCTGCTTTTTTCTCCTTTAAAATAATATATCATGAGTTCTTCAAAGAAGAAATTCAGATGGCCAACAGACACATGAAAAGATGTTCCACATCGCTAGTCATCAGAGAAATGCAAATTAAAACCACAATGAGATATCACCTCACACCAGTAAGGATCACCAGCATCCAAAAGACAAACAACAACAAATGTTGGCGAGGTTGTGGAGAAAGGGGAACCCTCCTACACTGCTGGTGGGAATGTAAATTAGTTCAACCACTATGGAAAGCAGTATGGAGGTTTCTCATAAAGCTCAACATAGAAATACCATTTGACCCAGGAATTCTACTTCTAGGAATTTACCCTAAGAATGCAGCAGCCCAGTTTGAAAAAGACATAAGCACCCCTATGTTTATCGCTGCACTATTTACAATAGCCAAGAAATGGAAGCAACCAAAGTGTCCATCAGTAGATGAATGGATAAAGAAGATGTGGTACATATACACAATGGAATATTATTCAGCCATGAGAAGAAAACAAATCCTACCATTTGCAACAACATGGATGGAGCTAGAGGGTATTATGCTCAGTGAAATAAGCCAGGCAGAGAAAGACAAGTACCAAATGATTTCACTCATGTAGAATATAAGAACAAAGGAAAAACTGAAGGAACAAAACAGCAGCAGAATCACAGAACCCAAGAAAGGGCTAACAGTTACCAAATGGAAAGGGACTGAAGAGGATGGGTGGGAAGGGACGGAGAAGGAGGGCAGGGACAAAGGGGGCCTATGATTAGCATGTATAATGTGTTGGTGGCACGGGGAAGGCTGTGCAACACAGAGAAGACAAGTGATTTTACAGCATCTTACACTGATGGACAGTGACTAATGTATGTGGGGGGAACTTGGTGAAGGGGGGAGTCTAGTAAACATACTGTTCCTCATGTAATTGTAGATTAATGATACCAAAAAAATATATATGTATATATCATGAACATCCTTTCATTCATATAAATAGACCTTATCCTTTTAAATAATAGTGGAATAACCTACCAAATTACAATTTTGTGAGGTAAAAATTTATGTGGTTTTCTGTTCATATGCATCAGAATTACTTTGAAAGACATTACATGCCACATATTCAAATAGTATATGCTAGAAGGGTGACTTTAGTTTCAACTTGGTTGGCTTTGAGTTAAAACTTGCATATTTACTTGCTACCCCATGTAGCATCACTGCTTAGCACAGGTGTTTAGTGTTTCTAGAGAAATTGTACTATTTTAAGTGATTGTTTTTTATTTATATATTTATGTATCAATAACAAGTCATCTGCATTTATTGATACCTATCCTGTGCCCAATACTGTGCATTCATTGCTTTACCTTGCCTCTACTTTGGATTTCTTTGAAATATTCATTTAAAATTTTGCTTAATTTGAAAAATACTTTTTTGCACTATTCTTCCCATCTAAATTTTGATGCCATAAATTTCCATGATTTGTTTTGTTTGAACTGGGTGTTTTGATTTTCTGATGACTAGATATGAAAATATTGTTTGCCAAGATCAGTTTTAGCCATATTCACATATTATGAATATAGAGTAGTATTATAATAATATTCCAGCAAATCATGCCTTTAACAGATGGTATGAAGAGCAATGTCATCTCTTTTGTGCATTATAATCTAGTAATAGGACAAAACTGGAAAAAAGAACAAAGAAAATGAATTTATTAGGAGTCAGTGTGTTTCTTCCATTTCATAATTTGTTGAAGAACATAGCATGTAGTGTTTAATCTTCCTGCTTTACAGTCCATATAGATTAATCATTGTAAGCATGCATATAGTTCAGAAGTCACCATTGGAGCCTCCCGTCTTTTTTCTTTCCTACAGAGGTCTGGAAAATCGAGCCCACAGTGAGCAGTTTAATGCTTTTTTTAGGCTGCCCAAAGAAGAGACTTTGAAAGAAGTACATGAGTGTTTCTTATGGGTACCATTCAGCCACTTCAATACTCTTGGAAAAATGTGCATCTCAGAAAACTATATCTGCTTTGCTAGCCAAGATGGCAATCTATGTAATGTAATCATTCCACTACGAGAGGTAATATAAATTTGGTTTTTAGTTTGAAAAATCTGTCATTCACAGAGTAAAATGTCCTGTAATTCTGTAAATTATTAAAAACTCAGTATGTAACATCTTTTCATTTAAAAATAACCATTGTTTAAGTTCAGCATTATTTTTTCAGGATAAGAGCCTTATTAGCTTTTATTGAAAGTGAAAACAAACAAAAATTAAAAATTTATAAGCAAGATAAGGGTTTAGGATAACTTAAAATGGAGCATGATCACTCAGACATTTATGACATGAATACCAAACCTCAGACTATTACATCTGGTATATACAGTAAGAAAGAATAGGATTGATAACTTTTGTGTAAGTCAGAAATAAAATCTCAGCATTGTAACACTGAAATCTTACATTTCTATTATCATTTAAAGGATACATGTTTATTAAACCTTTTCCTTGAGAAGTAAAGTAACTTGCACTGAGGTCGTTTGTATTAGTAGTACAGTGAGTATCCAAAGTCTGTTTCTTAATAAATCATTCCATAGACCAAAACTTTAGCCACAAAAGTAAGCTAAACATTGTGTCTGAAGGTGCCACAGCAACAAGGGAAAATGTGATTCTTTTATAAATTGTTTTCACCCTTCAGGTCTTAGCGGTAGACAAGACAAATGATTCCAGCAAACCTGTCATCATTAGCATCAGAGGAAAAACAGCTTTTCGCTTCAGTGAAGTTAAGGACTTCGAGAAACTGGTGGCAAAACTGAGGCTCAAGTGTGGGGCAGCTTCAACTCAATATCATGATATTAGCACTGAGGTAATTATATAGCGATCAAATCATTTTGAAAAAAACATTTGTGTTTTGTGTGGTCCATTCCTTCAAAAGGAATTCATAGTAACTTATCTATTCCTACTTAGGTTCTTTTTTTTGAAGATTAAAACCAAAGAAATTATATTCTCTAAATCACATCATAAAAAGAAGTAAGAATTAAGGACTTTGTCTTTTTTAGGAACTCATACTTTAAAAAAATTATCATTTAATCTTTTTTAACTATATTTGCTGCTTATCACATGTATATACCTTACGCTTTCACATAACATGGCTTTTGACAACTCAAGCTATATTTGAGAATTCAAAAAGGCCTTGGAAAACACTCTCCTCAGTGCTGTAGAAGACAGCAATTTTAAGTACATCTTTTATTTAATATTGATTAAGTCAGCCTTATTTACATAATCTAGCATCAAGCAAAGTAGTGGCATATGCATTTACTAGTAAAATATAAGAGAAGGCAAATATTCTTGGCAAAGGGTGGTTAACAGCCAGATTTTGATGTTTAATGTGTCTTTCATAGAAATGTATGAGTTTCAATTCAAATTCATTTTCTTTTTCAATGCTTAGGAAGTCCATGTTTTAGTCGATTGATTAAACTTATCACATTGTAACAATATTTTAATTAAAATTGAATAAAAAATCAACATTGACTTTACAGGTTTTATTTATTTTCCTTGGATCAGATCACGGAGGCTTTTACCTCTCATTCCAGAATAGAGACTGCAAAATTAGGTCAAGTCAATTATAATGCAGTATTGGTAAGACTAACTTTCCTTTTGATAATAGAAAAGTACTATGAAACCATGTAATATACCTCAGTTCCAGACACAGAACCTTCATGTTGGCCATCAAGAGTTTTCATGCCCCAACTTTCTAATCTTTCATTTTCTTCAAGTATGTGCCAAGGATATTCCTTAGTTTGATATGAGGAAACAAGTAAAATCTGATTTAATCTTGGTTGTTTCTCTACTGATGCTCCTATATCACTATTTTTCCTGTCCTGTTTCATTTCAGACTTGGTCAGTGTATTAGACTTAATGCTCTACTTATTTTCCCTTCTCCTTTAATTTACCTGTGTCTCTTAAACCTGAAGAACTGGAATGTTTTCCCTGAAAACTCTTAGATGCCTCTAGTAGCGGGTGTGATCAGTTGTCATGAATTTTGTTTCAAAATGAGTTTACTATCTTTTCAGATGTATGTCAAAGAGTCCCAAGGTTTTCTAGTTTGTTTTACCCTTTATTAGAGGTTTTAATAATGAAAAGTAGAAAATAATAGTATACTGGTTTGCTTGCATATTTATTTTCTTTAATTGTTACAACATTCTATTTTCACTTAATTATTATCTTAGCAATGATGAAGAATATTGATTTGTTTTAGCATTATCCATATATATCTAGCTTTAATGATAGTACATTTTAAAAGTTAGTAGAGAGAAGATTTTTTAAATAAGAGCTAGTTACGTTTGATTTCTGAATGACAGGAATTGTAGCTACATTATTCTATAGCTACACCTAGAGCACTAAAAGAAGAAGGAAAAATCATATTCTATGATTTTACCAAATCTGGTAAATTTTGCACAGACAATAAGACTTTTCAATCTAAATCTCAAAAAGAAGTCTAAATCAAGAAATCTAAATATGAATACAGGAAGAGCTTTAGGAAATGTTTCCTGTGAGTGCATTAAGAATGTTATATAAAGGACATATGCTCCCAGAAGTAATTGGGATTGTGCATTAATAGTAGGTCTGTCCAAATTTTTAAATGTGTCCATTAAAATTAACAGTTTATTAAGTTATGTTAAAATCTGGGTATGTACACAGGTTTTAAAAAATTGTAGTAAGTGCTTAGGAAACACATTAATCTTTTTATTGACACATATACTCAAGAAATATTACTAGATATGGTAATTTTTCAAAACTACCAAATGAAAGAAAAATGGGCCCTTTTAGCTTAGTTTGAAGCAAAGCAACAGAAGAGGAGAAAGTACTGCTGAAGGTCCCTTAATGCTTTGGAACTGCATTGTAAGTGGATCATAGGAACTATGAAAGTCAAGAAGAAGTACAAATTGAGCTATTCCTTAAAGTATTTAGAAGGGCAAATATTTTCTACAGATTGTCAAAGCATATATAAACATTTGTTTCATTAGTTCTCATAACTATCACTATCTTAACTCTCTAAATTTCTTAATTAGAAGTAATGGGTTCCTAATCCTACACAATAATGTAGATAAGAATAATAGTTTAACCCATACAACTGGTTTTTGTTTGCTTTAATAAGGATAAAGTAATGTTTCCTGTGATCATAATATAAATTAGACATAGATGTTTTAGCTGTGGGGTGTAGATTTATTTCAGTTAGGAAACCAGAAATTTTATTGAAAATAAAATTAGTACTAATTTTAAATTACAGACTATGAACAGGAGCCTGTTTTAACATAAGCTTCTGATATTTAGGTTAGCCATTTCTTTGCATTTTTGGTTGTAATTTTTGGTTTTACAGGTCAACTCCGATGAGTTTATGAGATATTCCAATTTCAATCTAGTATTTTGTAAAAAAGTTTAACACATAAAGAAATAATAATCTTCACCCTGCCTTTCCTTCACTATTAGAAGCCATATGCTATTTCTAATGCCAGAGGCAGATACCAAAAACCAAACAAGTCTAAGAATACCTGTTAGAGAGTCCACAATCTGTGTTGCTTCCTCATGTGATGGGATTTTGCTCAGACACTATATGCCTGATTATCAAATGTATTCCTGTTACAAGTGAGTTTGTTTTTATGCCAGCACTATACTGTTTTGATTACTATAGCTTTGTAGAATTGTTTGAAATCAGGAAGTATGATGCCTCTGACATTGTTCTTCTTTCTCAGGATTACTTTTCTGGTTTCATACAAATTTTAGGATTTTGTTTCTATTTCTGTGAAAAATCCCCATACTTAAAAAAAATAGATGACAAGTACAACTAAACAAGCAAGCCCGTAATAATAACCAAACCAAAATAATAACCAAAACCAAACCAAACCCATCTTATTTCAACCATGAAAATAAATATTTCCATATTTGAATCCTAGAAAATGTATATTCAACTATTAAGCTAGTAAATTATAAATTGATTTATCTTTTAGGAAGGTGAGAGTATAGAGAGAAGTATCTCTAGCCAGAATTACTCAGCATCTCAAAATATGTAGACAAGAAGAAAACAACAGAGGAGCATTGCAGTAATGCACAGTGCTAGGACACAATGTTGCTGTTTGCAGAGAGGATGTTTGCCAGCTCATGTACACCCTCAAAGCCATAATGGAATATCACCATTGTTGTCAATTGCTTGAAAAGTTTCTGCACTCAGTCCTTCAGCCAATATTGGTTGAGAGAGGGGGAGGTCAGTTCTCACTGATTATTTCTCACTTCACTTCCATATTTGCACTGTCACTTCCATTCAGGGTAATGATGTGTGCTGTTATTTGCACAGATAGTCCCAGGAGTTTTGAGGCCACAACAGGCAGTTTCTTTGAAGAGTGCAAAAAGCGAACACTTAAAAATCTCCAAATATCAATTTCTCATTCTCCTATAAAAAATCAGTTATCTAGTAAAAAATGAACTTATTTCAGATTAATAAACAAGTACAGAATAATGATGAAAAAGCATCTGTGTGGTCAAATGAATGACAAAGGAATCTAGAGTTTTTTTCAGTGAAGATCTTTTTATATCATAATAGCCAAGAAGTCAAGTACAGTGAACTGTACCCTAAACATTTGTGTCAGACATCTATTTGTTCTCTTAATTAAAAATATCATTTGTAATTTGTATTTGACATATAACAGTTTTTTATAGCCATTTATCTATGCTTCATGGGAAAATATACCAAACAGCATTTTCAGTTTATTTTTCTAAATAAATGTGTTGTTTTTTAAGAAAAAAATCCCATTGGAATTTTGGTAGGGATTGCCTTGAATTTATTAGGTGGTTTGAGATAGTATGGACTTTTGAACAATATTCTTTCAATCCGTGAGCCCAAGATACCATCCATTTATTTGTGTCTTCAGTTTCTTTCATCAGTGTTTTACAATTTTTGGTGTACAGATCTTTCACATCCTTGGTTTAATTTATAAATAAGTATTGCATTGTTTTTGGTGCTAATGTAATGAGAGTGTTTCCTCTATTTCTTTTTTTTTAGATAGTTCACTGTTAGTATATAAAAGCATCATTGATTTTGTATCCTGAAACTACTAAATTTGTTGATTAGTTCTAACAGTTTTTTAGTAGAGTCTTTAGGGTTTTCTGTATACAAGGTCATGTCATCAGCAGAGAATTGTACTTCTTCCTTCCTGATTTGGACTCATTTTATTTCCTTATTTTGACTGATGGCTCTACTAGGACTTCTAGTACTATGTTGAATAGAAGTGATGAGAGCGGGTGCCCTTATCTTGTTCCTGATCTTAGAGGGACAGCTTTCAGCCTTTCTCCATGTTTTATGGTGTTAGCTGTGGGCTTGTCATATATGGCCTTTATTATGTTGAGGTACATTCTCTCTATAACCACTTTGTTAAACCATCCTTGCCTCCCGGGATATATCCCATTTGATCGTGGTGTATGATCCTTTCACTGTGCTGTTGAATTCAGTTTGCTAATATTTTGTTGAGAATTTTAGCATCTGTATTTATCAGGGATTTTGGCCAGTAGTTTTCTTGTAGTACCCTTATCTGGCTTGGGTGTTAGGGGCATGCTGGCCTTGTAAAGTGATTTGGAAGCATTGCCATCCACTTCAGTGTTTTTGGAAGAGTTTGGGAAAGACTGGCATTAATTCTTTAGATGTTTGGCAGAATTCATGTATGAAGCCATCTGGTTCAGGGATTTTCTTTGTTGGGAGGTTTTAGATTCAGATTTAATTTCCTTACATGTTACTGTTATGTTCAAATTTTCTATTTCTTTATGATTCAGTCTTGGTAGGTTATATGTCTCTAAGAATTTGTCCATTTTTCTATGTTGTCCAATTTGTTGACATAAAATCATTCATAGAAGTCTCTATGATTTTTTGTATTTCTGTGATACCAATTATACTGTCTCTTCTAATTGTATTTATTTGAGTCCTCTCTCTTTTCTTGGTAAGTTTTGTGAAAAGTTTGTCGATTTTGTCTTTTAAAAAAATCAATTCTCAGTTTTGTTGATAGTTCACTTCTTTTTATTGCTGAACGACATTGCATAATCTGGATATACCATGGTGTTTATCCATTCACCTATTGAAGGTCATCTTGGTTGTTTCTAATTTTTGGCAATTATGAATAAAGCTGCCGTAAACGTTCCTGTGCAGGATTTTGTGTAGACATACGTTTTCAGCTCATTTGGATACATGCCTCAGAGCACAATTGCTGAATAGTGTGGTAAGACTATGTTTAGCTTTGTAAGACTGCCAAACCATCTTCCAAAGTAGCTGGACTATTTGGCATTTCCCTTAGCAGTGAATGAGAGCTCTTGTTCACAGCCTTAGTAGCACTTGGTCTTGTCAGTGTTTTGGATTTTAGCCATTTTAATAGGTGTGCAGTGGTATCTCATTGTTTCTTTAATTTGCAATTTTCTGATGACATGATGTTGAACATCTTTTCATATGATTGTCATCTCTATATCTTCTTTGGTTAGGTCTCTCATTAGATCTTTTGTCCACTTTTTAACTGGGTACTTATTTCTTTAAAACATAGTTTCCTTTAGTTCTTTGAATATATTTATAATACCTGCTTTACATTCCTAGTTTACAAAATCCAACAACTGGGACACCTCAGGGACATTTTCTGTTGGTTTCTCTCTTTTATAGTTCTAGTTTTTATTTTTATGCCTTGTTTTAATTATATTGCCTCACCCCCTGAGGCAGTATAAATTAGTCATCATCCAATAATGGGTCAGAAGAGTTACTTAAGTGACTTGAACATTAAGTTTTCTACTTTTTACCAAGGGGATCTTTGTGTGAAGGTATACCTTAAACTTTAGGCAGTTTATAAATCAGCCTTAGCTTTCATTTCTTACTTCCAAAGGTAGCCAGAGTTGAGTGACTGGGGGTTTCTCCTATGTCATTTTTTTCCTGGGCACCCTGAACATGCATGCACACTTTTAGATCCCAAAGAATATGTTGGAACCTTTTAAAGTTCCCTGTAGCCATTTGGTTCTCCAGGTCTTTTCAATTTTTAGCCAGGCTCCTGTTTGCCCCACCTGAAATCACAGCCTTAGGCAGCTGTGATGTTATCAGCAGAATGCTCAGGTTTTCCAAAATGCCCTCGGGACAGGGCTTATTTCATAGGGCTGAGCTCCATATCAAATCAAGTGATAATAATACCCTAAGAATGGAGATTTTCCAAGGAGCTACTAGTTTGCTCAGAATACTGACTGTGTTCTAGGGGTGGAGATTTTAATGAAGCTCCAAAAGATCAATTGGCTGTGATAATGCTGACTTTCATGACTACCACACTTCTGAGTTTGGGAGAAAGATGAAAAGGGAATAGCCTCAGGTTAAAACTTCAGAGAATGGTGTTCTTAACCAACATTCATTAGTTTTACTTGAATTGATGCTTCTCAGTTTTGCTGTCTTCTGGTGATCTGAACTGTTTTATTTTTAAAACTTTTCCCAATATTTTGTTGTTTTTGTGGGGGAGTGGGTTCACTGAAGTCCTCAACTTGCTGTTTTAGACTTTGGTTTGTTGACATCTCTAATTTTCAAAGAAAAACAAGGAGACATTGCTTCAGTATTTGTTATGTATATAGATTGTGGTTTATAAATGATAGCTAAAACATTAGCACTTTTTCTTCTTGCAGGAACTTTTAAACATACATTTGGGCCAATTACATTCTTTCTTTTTCAGGTTCCTATTAGTTCTGATTCTGCAGACCCATCTGATAATATTGAGGTCCTATCTCTGACATGTAAGAGAGAATGCAGTAGAACTGTGAACACCGAAGCCTTAATGACAGTATTTCACCCTCAGAATTTGGAGACTCTTAATTCCAAAATGGTAGGAAAACAAAATGTTTAAATCTGTGGACTGAAACGGTCAAAAATAAAAATCTTAGAGCAGACTAGTAGGTACCACAACTGAAAAATTTTTGAGGGGGTAGCTGAAGAGGTCTTCTAGCAGGTACTAATGATAGAATCTGGACATGAGTACCCCTTTTTGAGTAAGCCCATCCACCATCCCAGAGAGACCTAGATTTCATCTTACCCAGGCTTCAAGCATTCTCCAGAGGACACATTAGCAAGCCACAAACCCACCTTTTCCCTGATCCCTCCCCTCAAAAAGCCCACCAAAAACCTGGCCATAAAAAGCCACTTACTCTATAAGAGACACCTGCTTGGACTGTTGAATTTGCATCCCCTCTTTTCCTTTCAACTAGTGTGTGACTTGTTTGATTCCATTACACAAAGACTATTATCAAGAATTAAGACAACAGATGAAAGTTGAACATTGGGTCCTATTTGCATGGATTTCCAATAACCAATCCTAATATCAAGGTGATTTTTGTGAGAATGATGTTCCAAAGCTTTACCTCCTATGTGTAATGCTTTTCCCATTTTTATATGTGTTTAGCTGCTGAAGAATTAAAATAGTAAATTAAAACTGTTATGCTCACATGGATTTAAAAGATTTTTGTGGTAACAGTGGTCTGGTATTTGGCTTCTCTGTGAATCCTGAATTTGACTTTCAACAATAGATGTTGTTTCATGGTGATGAGTTATCAAGTGATTTGAAAGAAATTAATTTCTCTCCATGTTGCTTTGAATATGTGTTATAGTTGAAAGAAAAGATGAAGGAACAGTCATGGAACATCCTATTTGCAGAATGTGGGCGTGGTGTTAGCATGTTTCGGACCAAAAAGACTCAAGATCTGGTTGTAAGAGGGATTCCAGAGACCTTAAGAGGAGAGCTGTGGATGCTTTTTTCAGGTGTTACATTTATTCACTTTATGCATTTAACAGATGTTAACTATGCTCCTTTAGGAGTTATGCACTAAGCTAAATAAAAGTAATTACAGAGATGGCTAGGACAAAGTCTTCCTCATCATGAATTTAGACCGTGATAGAGAGTATGGTAGTTATATGTACTCACCTATATATCCACACATCCATGTCTGAGCAGATTAGTTTATTAGGCAAGATATGGCTAATGGGGGAGGAGGTGATCTCTGTCTCCACTGTCAGAGGAAAGTTAAGAGGAAAAAAATAGTCCATGGAAATGTTATTGTGTTGGATAAGATTGCTATCCTGGTATTACAGATTCTAGCGTAAAGCTTTTTCTTTTCTTTTGTTGACTTGAATATTACTTAAGTATAAATCTAAACTTAAAGGTAATCCAATTTTTCATGCATGTATGCAAGTAGTAGCTTTATTATATTCCTCTTCTTTTGTATATTAATGCAGTCATCTTTTCAGGTGCCATTAATGACATGGCTGCTAATCCTGGCTATTATGCTGAAGTGGTTGAGCTGTCCTTAGGGACCTGCAACTTGGCTACTGAAGAAATTGAGCGTGATTTGCGTCGCTCCCTGCCTGAACACCCAGCCTTTCAGAGTGACACTGGCATATCTGCTCTGAGGCGGGTACTCACTGCTTATGCATATAGGAATCCCAAAATTGGATACTGCCAGGTATGACTTTATTATGAGCCCAATTGTGTGTATGATCCAAATGATAAAATCACATTAAATCCAGTTCTACTAATTTGAAAATTGTAATAATAAGGACAGTTTGTGCTGATATTCATAGTGGATATTTTTAATCTGAGTTGGATGGTAGTAGGAATATTTAGGAGAATTGATATTCAATTAACTCATTATTCTTTTACATTTAATAAATATTTATTGAATTCCTGCTCTGTAAAAATACTTTACTAGGTACTTAAGACTATATAAACATGAATTAGATAGGGATCCTTCCCTTAAAAGTATATAGACCAGTAGATATTAAAACATTTATTGGTAAAGGAAAAACAAGAGACCTATTATGAGAGAGAAATATAAAATCATATGATTTATAATAGGGATAAATTATTTTTATCTGGAGGAATCAGAGAAGGCTTCATTTGGAAGAAGTAGCATTTGCAGGTCTTAAAAACTGATTAAGTTTGGATGTATGAAGATGGAATGAAAGAACATTCCAAGCGAACACAGAGGTAAATGTGGAATATCTATAGAACCATGTTCTGTATAGTAGAAATGTAGGATGAATGAAGCCAAGCAGTTGGAGGACAAAAAATCAGTAAGGTAGATCAGAGTAGGTGAGGAGTTTGAGTTTATTTTGTAGGCCGTGGAGGAATCATTGAAAGAAAAATCCTTTAGGAGTACACTATATTAATTTGGGATGCTAGACTGCTAACACAAATAATCTCAAACAGGCAATAGCTCAAATACAATAGAAGTTTACTTAAAGGACTAAACAGAGAAGAGCGAGTATTTAGGTCAGTAGGCAGCTCTCCTCCATAAGATTATTCAGGGATTTATGCTGACAGCAGGCTCTGTCATCTTCAAAACATGGCTACGAAGGTGCTCATTCATTTCCATTACTACTCAAAGGAAGGGGGAGAGAGCATGAAAAAAAAACTATGGCAGGTTTTATTGGCCAGCCCTGGAAGATACATACATCACTTCATACAAATATGTCCAGATACTATGGAAGAAGGGAAATTGAACTATGGTAGATAGCCAGCACTCTGACACATAATCATTTATAATGGGTTGAACACCCGTAATGATTACATATCAATTCTATCTATCTATTGAAACTTAACAATAAAGAATTTTTTTGAAAAGCAATTTAAGTGAATGGATCACCTAAATTACAAGTACTGAGCATTTTTTAGGATCTCTAAAAGGAAAACTACTGCTTTTTTTTCTCAAAGAGCTTACACTCAAAAAACCTGCAGTGTTATCCATATGTAGTAGTTCAGAGGCAACTTCAAAGTAGGCAGCACTTAATTTTAATTTTGACTTCTAAAAGATGAGAATGAAGTAAGAAACATGGCAGGGAAGAGGAAAGTTATTCTGAGTTAAGGTAACAATATGAGCAATACCATTCAGGCAAGAATAAGCCTGCTGTGGAAATGAAACTGGCTAGATTCATGTTGGAATCAAGTAAATAAGTCTGTGTGGGATAAGATCATGGAGAATCACTCAAGCCTGTGGAAAAGTTTGAATTTAATATGGTAAGCAGGTTTTGATTAAAAACCCATGTGAGCCATACTGACTTATGGCTGGCTGGCTGACCGGCTTTATTTATCTATCTTTCCTTCTTCCCCACTTCCCTCACTCCATTCCTTCCATCTATCTGATCTGTCTTCTTCCTTCTTTTCTTCTTTTCTATTTCCTTTTTCCTTTTTTCTTTCCTTCCTCCTTCCCTTCCCAATTCACATACCACAAATTCCACCCTTTAGTGTTTTCTAGTGTATTTACAAAGGCAGGCAACCATCATCACCATGTAATTCCAGAACACTTTCGTTACCCCAAAAGCCCCATATCCTTTAGCAGTTACTCTCCATTCTCACTTCCCCCAGCCTTGGGCAATCACTAATATACTTATCTGCCTCTGTTGACTTACCTGTTACGGACAATTTATTTAAAGGGAATAATACAATATATGGTATTTTGTGTCTCCCTCCTTTCACTTAGGTTCATCCATGTTGCAGCATGTAATAGTACTTCATTCCTTATTATGGTTAAATAATATTCCATTTTATGGATATACCACATTTTGTTCATTCAACAGTTGATAGGCATTTTTGGTTATTTATAGATTTTGGCTGTTATGAATAATGTTACCATGTATATTCATGTACAGCTTTTTGTGTGGACATCATTTTTTACTCTTTTGGGTATGTACTAGAAATAGAATTGCTGAGTTATATGGTAACTATGTTTAACATTTTGGAGCACTGCCAAACTATTTTTCGAAAAGACTGCACCATTCCAAATTCCCACCAGCAATGTATGAGGGTTCCAATTACTGTCTCTTTGATTATAGCCATCCTAATGAATGTGAACTGCTCTTTCATTGTGGTTTTTATTTGCATTTCTCTAATGTGCTTATTGGCTATTTGCATATCTTCTTAGCAAAAATGTCTATTCTAATCCTTTGCCCATTTTTAAGTTTGGTTATTTATCTCGTTATTGTTGAGTTGTAATGGTTCTTTATATATTCTGGACACCAATCCCTTATCAGATATATTTGCAAAATTTTTCTCCAGTTCTGTAGGTTATCTTTTTACTTTCCTGATTGTGACTTTTGAAGCACAAAAGCTTTAATTTTTATATAGTCCAATTTGTCTATTTTTCTTTTTTGTGTGTGTGCTTTTGATGTCATATCAAAGAAGCTGTTGACTCATCCAAGGTCAAAAAGATTTACTCCTACGTTTTCTTCTAAGAGTTGCAGTTTTAATGTTTAAATACAGATCTCTGAGCTATTTTGTATTAATTTTTATGTATGCTATATGGAAGGGATCCAGCTTTATTCTTTTACTTATGGATAACAAATTGCTCCAGTGTCATTTGTTGAAAAAACTGTTCCTTCACTCATGTAATTGCCTTGGCACATTTGTTGAAAATCAATTGATCATAAATGTTAGGGTGTATTTTTAGACTCATAATTCTACTCCCTTGATTTTTATTTCTGTTCTTATGCCAGTGTCACATTCTTTCTTTCTTTCTTTTTTTTTACTACAGCTGTACAGTAAGTTTTGAAATTGGGAAATGTGAATTTTTTTGTTGTTATCATTAATCTACAATTACATGAGGAACATTATGTTTACTAGGGTCCCCCCTTCACCAAGTCCCCCCCACAAACCCCATTACAGTCACTGTCCATCACCATAGTAAGATGTTGTAATATCACTACTTCTCTTCTCTGTGTTGCACAGCCCTCCCCATGCCCCCCACAGTTTACATGCTAATCGTAATACCCCCTTCTCCCCCCCCCACCCCCCAGCCATTATCCCTCCCTTCCCACCCATCCTCACCAGTCCCTTTCCCTTTGGTAACTATTAGTCCATTCTCGGGTTCTGTGCTTCTGCTGCTGTTTTGTTCCTTCAGTTTTCTTTTGTTCTTATACTCCACATATGAGTGAAATCATTTGGTACTTGTCTTTCTCCGCCTGACTTATTTCACTGAGCATAATACCCTCTAGCTCCAACCATATTGTTGCGAATGGTAGGATTTGTTTTTTTCTTTTTGCTGAGTAATACTCCATTGTGTATATGTACCACATCTTCTTTATCCATTCATCTACTGATGGACATTTAGGTGGCTTCCATATCTTGGCAATTGTAAATAGTGCAGTGATAAACATAGGGGTGCATCTGTCTTTTTCAAACTGGGGTGCTGCATTCTTAGGGTAAATTCCTAGAAGAGGAATTCCTGGGTCAAATGGTATTTCTATTTTGAGCATTTTGAGGAACTTCCATACTGCTTCCCACAATGGTTGAACTAATTTACATTCCCACCAGCAGTGTAAGAGGGTTCCCCTTTCTCCACAACCTTGGCAATATTTGTTGTTGTTTGTCTTTTGGATGGTAACCATCCTCACTGGTGTGAGATGATATCTCATTGTGGTTTGAATTTGCATTTCTCTGATGACAAGCGATGTGGAGCATCTTTTCATGTGTCTGTTGGCCATCTGAATTTCTTCTTTAGAGAACTGTCTATTCAGCTCCTCTGCCCATTTTTTAATTGGATTATTTGTTTTTTATTTGTTGAGGTGTGTGAGCTCTTTATATATTTTGGATGTCAACCCTTTATCGGATCTGTCATTTTTGAATATATTCTCCCATACTGTAGGATACCATTTTGTTCTATTGATGGTGTCCTTTGCTGTACAGAAGCTTTTCAGCTTGATATAGTCCTATTTGTTCATTTTGGCATTTGTTTCCCTTGCTGGGGAGATATGTTCAAGAATAGGTCACTCATGTTTATGTCCATGAGATTTTTGCCTATGCTTTTTTCTAAGACTTTAATGGTTTCATGACTTACATTCAAGTCTTTGATCCATTTTGAATTTACTTTTGTGTATGGGGTTAGACAGTGATCCAGTTTCATTCTCTTACATGTAGCTGTCCAGTTTTGCCAGCACCATCTGTTGAAGAGACTGTCATTTCCCCATTGTATGTCCATGGCCCCTTTATCGAATATTAGTTGACCATATATGTTTGGGTTAATGTTTGGAGTCTCTATTCTGTTCCATTGGTCTGTGGCACTGTTCTTGTGCCAGTACCAAATTGTCTTGATTACTGTGGCTTTGTAGTAGAGATTGAAGTTGGGGAGTGAGATCCCACACACACACTTTATTCTTCCTTCTCAGGATTGCTTTAGCTATTCGGGGTCTTTGGTGTTTCCATATGAATTTTTGAACTATTTGTTCCAGTTCATTGAAGAAAGCTGTTGGTAATTTGATAGGGATTGCATCGAATCTGTATATTGCTTTGGGCAGGATGGCCATTTTGACGATATTAATTCTTCCTAGCCAAGAGCATGGGATGAGTTTCCATTTGTAAGTGACCTCTTTAATTTCTCTTAAGAGTGTCTTATAGTTTTCAGGGTATAGGTCTTTCACTTCCTTGGTTAGGTTTATTCCTAGGTATTTTATTCTTTTTGATGCTATTGTGAATGGAATTGTCTTCCTGATTTCTCTTTCTACTGTTAGTGTATAGAAAAGCCACAGATTTTTGTTAATTTTGTATCCTGCAACTTTGCTGAATTCTGATATTAGCTCTAGTATTTTCAGAGTGGAGTCTTTAGGGATTTTTATGTACAATATCATGTCATCTGCAAATAGTGACAGTTTAACTTCTTCTTTACCAATCTGGATTCCTTGTATTTCTTTGTTTTGTCTAATTGCCATGGCTAGGACCTCCAGTACTATATTGAATAACAGTGGGGATAGTGGGTATCCCTGTCTTGTTCCCGATCGCAGAGGAAAAGCGTTCAGCTTCTCGCTGTTCAGTATGATGTTGGCTGTGGGTTTATCATATATGGCCTTTATTATGTTCAGGTACTTGCCCTCTATACCCATTTTGTTGAGAGTTTTTATCATGAATGGATGTTGAATTTTATCAAATGCTTTTTCAGCATCTATGGAGATGATCATGTGGTTTTTGTCCTTCTTTTTGTTGATGTGGTGGATGATGTTGATGGATTTTTGAATGTTGTACCATCCTTGCATCCCTGGGATGAATCCCACTTGGTTATGGTGTACGATCCTTTTGATGTATTTTTGAATTCGGTTTGCTAATATTTTGTTGAGTATTTTTGCATCTACGTTCATCATGGATATTGGTCTGTAGTTTTCTTTTTTGATGGGGTCTTTGCCTGGTTTTGGTATTAGGGTGATATTGGCTTCATAGAATGAGTTTGGGAGTATTCCCTCCTCTTCTATTTTTTGGAAAACTTTAAGGAGAATGGGTATTATGTCTTCTCTTTATGTCTGATAAAATTCCGAGGTAAATCCATCTGGCCCGGGGGTTTTGTTCTTTGGTAGTTTTTTGATTACCGCTTCAATTTCGTTGCTGGTAATTGGTCTGTTTAGATTTTCTCTTTCTTTCTGGGTCAGTCTTGGAAGGTTGTATTTTTCTAGGAAGTTGTCCATTTCTCCTAGGTTTCCCAGCTTGTTAGCATGTAGGTTTTCATAGTACTCTCTAATAATTCTTTGTATTTCTGTGGGGTCTGTCATGATTTTTCCTTTCGTGTTTCTGATTCTGTTGATTTGTGTTGACTCTCTTTTCCTCTTAATAAGTCTGGCCTGAGGCTTATCTATGTTGTTTATTTTCTCGAAGAACCAGCTCTTGGTTTCATTGATTTTTGCTATTGTTTTATTCTCAATTTTATTTATTCTCTGATCTTTATTATGTCCCTCCTTCTGCTGACTTTAGGCCTCATTTGTTCTTCTTTTTCCAATTTTGATAGTTGTGACATTAGACCATTCATTTGGGATTGTTCTTCCTTCTTTAAATAGGCCTAGATTGCTATATACTTTCCTCTTAAGACTGCTTTTGCTGCATCCCACAGAAGTTGGGGCTTTGTGTTGTTGTTGTCATTTGTTCCCATATATTGCTGGATCTCTATTTTAATTTGGTCGTTGATCCATTGATTCTTTAGGAGCATGTTGTTAAGCCCCCATATGTTTGTGGGCCTTTTTGCTTTCTTTGTACAATTTAGTTCTAGTTTTATACCTTTGTGGTCTGAAAAGTTGGTTGGTAGGATTTCAGTCTTTTGGAATTTACTGAGGCTCTTTTTGTGGCCTAGTATGTGGTCTATTCTGGAGAATGTTCCATGTGCACTTGAGAAGAATGTGTATCCTGTTGCTTTTGGATGTAGAGTTCTATACATGTCTATTAGGTCCATCTGTTCTAGTGTGTTGTTCAGTGCCTCTGTGTCCTTACTTATTTTCTGTCTGGTGGATCTGTCCTTTGGAGTGAGTGGTGTGTTGAAGTCTCCCAGAATGAATGCATTGCATTCTATTTCTTCCTTTAATTCTGTTAGTATTTGTTTCAGATATGTTGGTGCTCCTGTATTGGGTGCATATATATTTATAATGGTTATATCCTCTTGTTGGACTGAGCCCTTTATCATTACGTAATGTCCTTCTTTATCTCTTGTTACTTTCTTTATTTTGAAGTCTATTTTGTCTGATACTTGTATTGCAACACCTGCTTTTTTCTCTCTGTTGTTTGCATGAAATATCTTTTTCCATCCCTTGACTTTAAGTCTGTGCATGTCTTTGGGTTTGAGGTGAGTCTCTTGTAAGCAGCATATGGATGGGTCTTGCTTTTTTATCCATTCTGTTACTCTATGTCTTTTGATTGGTGCATTCAGTCCGTTTACATTTAGGGTGATCATTGAAAGGTATGTACTTATTGCCATTGCAGGCTTTAAGTTTGTGGTTACCAAAGGTTCAAGGTTAGCTTCTTTACTGTCTTACTAACTTAACTCACTTATTGAGCTATTATAAACACAGTCTGGTGATTCTTTATTTCTCTCCCATCTTTTTCCTCCCCCTCCCTTCTTCATATATTGGGTGTTTTGTTCTGTGCTCTTTTTAGGAGTGCTCCCATCTAGAGCAGTCCCTGTAAGATGCCCTGTAAAGGTGGTTTGTGGGAGGCAAATTCCCTCAACTTTTGCTTGTCTGGGAATTATTTAATCCGTACTTCATATTTAAATGATAATCGTGCTGGATACAGTAATCTTGGTTCGAGGCCCTTCTGTTTCATTGCATTAAGTATATCATGCCATTCTCTTCTGGCCTGTAGGGTTTCTGTTGAGAAGTCTGATGATAGCCTGATGGGTTTTCCTTTGTAGGTGACCTTTTTATTCTCTCTGGCTGCCTTTAGTACTTTGTCCTTTTCTTTGATCTTTGCCATTTTAATTATTATGTGTCTTGGTGTTGCCCTCCTTGGATCCCTTGTCGTGGGAGTTCTGTGTACCTCTGTGGTCTGAGAGGCCATTTCGTCCCCTAGTTTGGGGAAGTTTTCAGCAATTATTTCTTCAAAGACACTTTCTATTCCTTTTTCTCTCTCTTCTTCTTCTGGTACCCCTATAATGCAGATATTGTTCCGTTTCGATTGGTCACTCAGTTCTTTTAAAATTCTTTCATTCCTGGAGATCCTTTTATCTCTCTCTGCATCAGCTTCTCTGCGTTCCTGTTCTCTGTTTTCTAGTCCATTAATGGTCTCTTGCATCTCGTCCATTCTGTTTTGAAGTCCTTCCAGAGCTTGTTTTATTTCTCTTTTCTCCCTCCTTAGTTCTTGCATATTTCTCTGCAAGTCCATCAGCATGGTTATGACTTTTGTTTTGAATTCTTTTTCAGGAAGACTGGTTAAATCTATCTCCCCAGGTTCCTTCTCAGGGGAAGATGTAGCAGATGTCGAAGCTGTCTGGGTTAGTCTTGTCTGGATCAAATTTTTTTGCCTTTGCATGTTGATAGGTGCAATGGTGAGCTATTGACTTTCTGTCAGCTGGGAGGGCCAAGGCTTTTCACTTGCTCCTGCCCTTTCTTTACTGGGACAACTGCAACCCCTAGTGGCTCATGTTGGGCAATTGTGTGTAGACTGGGTCTTTGTATCTTGCCCGGCCGGTATGGAGGAAGCTCCCTTGATGAGGGCGTGGCCAGCTGCAGGCTGCTCCTCTGCTATGGCGGGGCCCTGGAGGGGTAATGGACGGGGGGCTGTTTGGCTGTTTACCTCCGTGAGGGGTCTCAGAGCTGTTGCCCAGGTGGTTAGTGCGCCCGGAGTTCCCTGGAGTTTCCAGCTGCTGGACTGTGACCGAGGATGCTTCCATCCAGCTGTGGTATCCCTGTCCCTTTAAGACTTTCAAAAAGCACTCACTTTTCTTTGTCACAGGGGCACCAGCTTCGGGACCCGCTCACAGGTCTTGCTGTCCTGTTTCCCTAGTTTCCAGCCCTCCACGCATGCACTGTGTGTGCGCTCTGGTGCGGATGGCTAGAGCTGGGTGCTTAGCAGTCCTGGGCTCCCTCTCCCTCCCTGCTCCGACTCCTCTCCTCCCACCGGGAGCTGGGGTGAGGGGCGCTCAGGTCCCGCTGGGCCGGGGCTTGTATTTTACCCCTTTCACCAGGCACTGGGTTCTCGCAGGTGTGGATGTAGTCTGGCTGTTGTCCTATGTCTTCTGGTCTCTTTTAGGATTACCTGTATTTGTTGTATTTTCAAAAATATATATGTTTTTGGGAGGAGATTCCCACTGTCCTACTCACGCCGCAATGTTTGCTCTGCCTCTTCTCTGCCCATTTTTTAATTGGATTATTTGGTTTTTGTTTGTTGAGGTGCATGAGCTCTTTATATATTTTGGATGTCAAGCCTTTATTGGATCTGTCATTTATGAATATATTCTCCCATACTGTAGCGTACCTTTTTGTTCTATTGATGGTGTCCTTTGCTGTACAGAAGCTTTTCAGCTTGATGTAGTCCCACAAAATGTGAATATTTTAACTTACTCTTTTTCAAGATTGTTTTGGCTCTTTGGGGTCCCTTGCATTTCCATATGAATTTAGGATCAACTTGTCAATTTGGGGAAAAAGTAGAAAAAGCCAGTTGGGATTTTGATCATCATTGCATTGAATCTGTATGTAGATCAACTTGGGGAATACTGTATATTTTACAATATTAAGTCTTCCAATCCAGGAACACAAGATGTCTTTCTTTATCATTTATTTAGTTATTTTTAAGTTTCATTCAAGGTTGTTTTGTAGTTTACAGTGTGCTAGTCTTGTACTTCCTTTGTTAATTTCTTTTTGATATTATACTAAATAGAATTGTTTTCTTGATTTTATTTTTGGATTGCTTATTGCCAGAATATAGAAATACAATTTAAAAAATATATCTATCTCTTGTATCCTGCAACATCGCTGAGCTTACTAGTTCTAGTAGTTTTTTTGTGGATTCCTTAGGATTTTCTATATGCAAGATAATGGAATCTGAATAGTGATATTTTTACTTCTTACATTCCAATCTGGATGTCTTTTCTTCTTTTCTTGCCTAATTGGCATGGCTAGAATCTTTAGTACAATGTCAAAGAAAAGCGGTGAGAAAAGCATGTTCCTAACTTACATATCTTAGGGGGATGCAATCATTCTTTCATCATTAAGTTTGGCATTAGCAATGGGGTTTTTTAGATTCTCTTTACCAGGTTAGGAAGTTCCCTTATAATACCATTTTGTTAAGGTTTTCTTTGTAGTCATGAAAGAATATTGGATTTTGTCAAATGACTTTTCTGTATCTTTTGAGATAATCATGATTTTTTCCCTTTATTATAGTAATACCATGTATTACATTGATTTTCTTATGTTGAACCATTCTTATATTCCCAGGATAAATCTCACTGGGTCTTGGTTTATAATCCTTTTTATATGTTAATGGATTCAGTAACATTTTGTGTTTAGGGTTTTGGTGTTTATATTCATAAAATATCTTGACCCATAGTTTTTCTTGTGATGTCTTCAATTTTGGTATCAGGGTCTCATGGAATGAGCTGGGTAGTGTTTCCTCCTCTCCTATTTTAAAGTTTTATGAATAATTGGTATTAAGATTCTTCCTTAAATGGTTGGTAGAATTTGCCAATGGAGCCATCTGTTTCTAGAGTTTTCTTTGTGTAAAGTTTTTGTATTACTAAATCAGTCTCTTTAGTTGTTATAAGTCTCTTCAAATTTTTCATAAGTCTCTTCAAATTTTTCTGTTTCTTCTTGAATTGGTCTCAGTAGTTGCTGATTTTCTAGGAAGTTTTCCATTTTATTTAGATTATCTAACTTGTTAACATACCACTCCTCATCATTTTCCCTTATAATACTTTTATTTCTGTTAAGGTTAGTAGGTGATGTTGTCTATTTCTTGATTTTAATAATTTAAGCCCTCTCTCTAATCGTTTTCGTTAAACTAAATGTGTTTCAGGGTTTTTAAAATATTAAAAAATATTTTCAAAGAACTAGCTTTTGGTTTTGTTAATTTTTCCCTGTTTTTCTCTATATCTGTCATTTTCTGCTTGTGAAAAGCCTCAAGATTAGCCAGAGATGAAAGTGTAGGGACTTTTTTATTCTCTCCTGAGCATACATACTGCTCTGGGCATGCATGAAGCCATATCATGCACAGGACCCTTCTAGATTCCTGGGAATATTTCAGAGTTTTCCAAAGACCCCCCCCCTCCCATGCATATCTCTTTCCCAGCTTTCATTTTAACCATTTATTAGCCTATTGTTTGGCCCAACTGTTACCCACTACCTCAGGCAGCTACATGTTAAAAAATAGCCTCTGTTCTCAAAGAACACTGGGTGAAAGGCTGTTTACCTTGGGTGAGCTGTCAGGCTAAAGACAGCCTTATGAGTGGGGCCATCCAGGAAACCACCAGACAGGTCAAATAATGACAATTCTCTGGGAATGGGTCTTTGAAGTAGTTGCAATCTCAATCTCTTCTGCTGGTGGCTGCCAGGTGCTGGTTTTCCCATGCACCTGGTGTTCATGGTTTCCCATGACTGTTCAGTGTTCATTTTTAAGGCTACTGTGAAGCTGAGGAGGGAGCATGGTAATAAGGCAGTTTAAAATGTCACAAACCTCACTTGTTTTACTGAGATCCAGTCATTTTACTAAATAAATGCTTATTGAATTGCTGTAAGCTTTTAGTTAACTTTCAGAGTTCTGAAAAATTGGTTCTGATTGATTTTTGCCATTTTCACTGACATCCCCATCCATGATGGCTTCTTGAACATTAAGGTGAGGGGAAAAAAACCTGAGCTTGGGGTCACGTATTGTGCCAGATCTGTCAAGGGACTGCCATACTTAATATACAAATCTGTATTAAAAAGTATTTATTTATAAAATAAAAGTATTAAAATGTAAAAATGAGCAATGGACATGAAAAGATATGTCATAAAACAAAAAATACAGATTGAAAACTAAGCCTAAGAAAGGAAGGTCAACCTTAAAGAAGTTTAAATCAAAACTATGAGATAGCATTTTCACTAATAAGTCAGCAAAGACAATTACAATTATTACAATTCTTATTATTGGCAAAGAAGCAGTGAAATAAACATTCAAACACTGTTGGTCAGATATATAAGTTGGTGCAGTCTTTCTGTAATACAATTTGGCAGTAATATCAAGTAATTTAAAAATAATGTTCTCTGGATAAAGAAGAGGTGGTACAAACATGCGATGGAATATTACTCAGCCATAAAAAATAGTGACATCTTGCCATTTGTGGCAACTGGATAGACCTAGAAGGTATTATGCTAAATGAAATAAGTCAGACTGAGAAAGACAAATACTACATGACTTCACTTATATGTGGAATCTGAAAAATAAAACAAATGATCAAACAAAACAGAAATAGACCCATAAATAGAACAAACTGGTGGTTCCCATAGGGGAAAGGGGTTTAGAGTGAAATAGGTAGAAATTTCTATTTGTAGGTATGTTATTGCACTGAAACCAATATAATATTGTATATCAACTATACTTCAATAAATATCAAAACAAAAATAATATTCTTTGACCAAATAATTTCATTTCTATATATATTTTCTGAGAAAACAGTAAAACATGTGGATGAAGATTTATATACAAATATATATAGCGTAATGTTATATGTAATAGTGAAAAATTGGAATTAACCTAAATGTCTAGCAATAGTAGACTAGTTAAGTAATTTGTAGTATATTCAACTTATTAGATTATTTTACAGTCATTAAAAGTTTTAGAAGACTTATGTAATGGTATTGAAAATGTATAATATAATGCTAAGTGAAAAAAATCAAACTTTAATGTACAGTTTGTTCAAAATTCTAGAAAGGGAAAAAGGAAGGAAATAAAAACAACAAAAACCTGTCAACTTGTTAACAGTGATGATCTCTGGGTAGGTAGGATACAGGAGATTTAATTTTCTTTACACATTCCCATTCTTTTCAAATTCTATACAGGCACACCTTGCTTTATTGTGCTTTACAGGTACTGCATTTTTGTACAGATTTTAAGTTTATGGCAGCCATGTTTCTAGCAAGTCCGTTGGTGCTATTTTTCCAACATTTGCTCACTTCTTGTCTCTGTCACATTTTGGTAATTCTCACAATTTTTCAAAATTTCATTATTACTATATTTGTTATGATAATCAGTGATTATGAGCTGCTTAAAGCTCAGATAATGGTTAGCATTTCTTAACAATGAAGCATTTTTTAATTAAGGTATGTACATCATTTTATTAGACATAATGCTATTGCACATTTAATGGACTATAGTTTAGTATAAACCTTTTATATGCACTGAGAAACCAAAAAAATTTGTTCAACTTGCTTTATTGTAATGGTCTGGAACCAAACCTCTAATGTCCCCAAGGCATGCCTGTACATTAAGGGTTTATTACCTTTATCGTAAGGCCTGCTGCCAAATGTTAAGAATAAACTCTAGGATATGAAGACAAATTGGATGTGACAGGTAAAGGATTTCTAGCATCATCAAAATTAGGATAGCAAAGAAAAGAATCCTAATTAATAGGGGAAAAAGATGTTTAGTTTTGGACACAATTGAGGATGAACATCTAAGGGATTGTTCTGTAAGTATTGAAAATACAGATTGTTTCTCCAATTTTAGTATGTTCTTGAAAATTTCTTGTTTTTTGCCCCAGATTTGTGATAATTAAAATTTCTTACTCATTAAGATTAGTCTCAGAGAGTTTTTATTTATTGTGTTTTATATTCAAATTACTGCTTCATTTTCATTGAATTTACTGTATAACTGATTAGCAAATGTTCACCTGACTTTTTGCTCTGGACTGACTCAGAGATCTCATTTCCTTTATGATTATTCTCATAGTTGTTTTTGCTGAAAACTACTATGTTTGAATAAGAAATGCAGTTTTTCCTGAACAACATTAATTTTTTTTATTTTTCTATGAATTCTAGGCAATGAACATTTTGACTTCAGTGTTGCTTTTGTATGCAAAAGAGGAAGAAGCTTTTTGGCTTCTGGTTGCTGTATGTGAACGAATGTTGCCTGATTATTTTAATCGTCGAATCATTGGTAAAAAAAACACACACGCACACACACATACACAAACACATATTTCTTTTCTAAACAATTGATAGCGCTCTTGTCTGTCCAATGGAAGAACTGATCACTTATGTTTTGAAATATACAAAATACAAGCAATATCAAAATGTCATATTCACTGACATGCTCATAAAGAGCTTTTTTGTATTGAATATATGATTGGAAAGGTTGATAAATATGTTGCCTCTTTAAAAATAAAGCACCTGGTCTGTTTCTTATTAAAATAGAAATTTTAAATTTGTGGTCTCTAATTTTTTATATAGCAATAATTGTATTGCTAAAACAATGGTGATCTGAAGTACCCAGAGCTACTAGAAAATTTGTAATAGTTACTTGATGAGAGATTTTTAAACAGCTTAAAATCTCCACATTCACATTAATTATATACAGGCACACCTCATTTTATTGTGCTTCACTTTATTGCACTTCACAGATACTGTGTTTTTCACAAATTGAAGACTTGTGGCAAACCTGTATCGAGCAAATCTGTTGGTGCAATTTTTTCAACATTTGCTCACTTTGTGTCTCTACCAAATTATGGTAATGCTCACAGTATTTCAGACTTCTTCATTATTATTATATCTGTTATGGTGATCTTTGATCAGTAATTACAAGTCACTGAAAATTCAGGTAATGGTTAGCATTTTTAGCAATAATTTTTAAATTAAGGTATATACATTGTTTATTAGATATAATGGTATTGCAGTTACTACAATATAGTGTAAACCTTACTTTGATATGCACTGGGAAACCAAAAAATTCATTTGACTCAACTTTATTGGGATATTTACTTTATACAGTGCTCTGGAACCAAACCCACAATACCTCCAGGGTATGCCTGTAGATATTTGCAAGGTTGGAAAGTAGGATCAAGTTCTTGGTTTGTTAATTATAAAATAATTTTTTCAGTCATCAAATATTTATATATCTATGATCCCCCTACCTTAAGTCCCATAAGTGGTCTCTCCTTGCTACCTTCAGTATCATGGCCAGGTTATTAATTGTATTGTCTTTCATTACAGTTTTTTGTGTATTTATCTCAAGTTCTACTAAATATTAAGCTCTTTAAAGTTGAGAGCATTTAATTAATTGGTGTATCTCTTATAGCACCTATTATAGATTTCTGCATATAATAAGGATTCAATAAATATTCAGATGAATTTGAATTTTTTCAGTTGCTTCTTCATGCATGACACTGCTAGCAAATAAACGTGTGAAATACAGAAAAGGCACTGCAGGAGTTCATAATGTAAGGATGAGAAATTAGATATATTGGCATACTAACAAGACGTGAAACGGTATCATAAACAAGTCCTTTTGAAAGGTGTTCATTTTAAAAAAATTTTTTTATATTCTCCAGGAGCCTTGGTAGATCAAGCAGTCTTTGAAGAACTTATCAGGGATCACTTTCTCCAGCTGACAGAACACATGACTGATATGACATTCTTTTCCTCAGTTTCTCTATCATGGTTCCTCACACTTTTTATTAGTGTGCTACCTATTGAAAGTGCAGTGAATGTGGTAGACTGTTTCTTCTATGATGGAATAAAGGCCATTCTACAACTGGGATTGGCAATACTTGACTATAATTTAGACAAACTGCTGGCATGTAAAGATGATGCTGAAGCCGTGACAGCTTTAAACAGGTACTGTAAGAAGCGTAACATTTAAATCTGGAGATCCTCTTAAAGAGACTGTGTTCTTCAATCCTCTTACTTAGAAATGAGGAAACTGAACCCTTTCTTAGAAACTTTAAACAATTTGCCAAAGATCACAAAGCTCGTTGAATGAAAAAGCTAGGCCTAAAGTCCATTCCTCTGTTTCCACATAGAATATAACAAGAGTAAATCACTTTGAAGTAAACCACTGGGTTTCATATGCATTTACACTAATATTGTTGATTCGGTATGCTGGGACTTTGATAGTCCCAGTTTGCACTTTAGTGTCATTGTGTAAAAGTAAGTTGAGCGGGGAGAGGTAGTTAGTAATGTTAAATATCCAGTGGGGTGATTGTTCTGGTTTCCAAGTGGTTTTAATCAGGTAGGCTGAGCTTTATTTTCCTAGTGCCTTTTCTATGAATGCTGTTTTGTTTTGGAGCACATGTGTGTTGTGTATGTATGTGTACACTATGTGTATGTTAAATGAATGAATGTTTGGGTAAATTTTGTAATGATGTGTCAAATCCCATTATGTGCAGTGTAAAATATAAACACCTCAGTCTGGCATTCAGAACTCTATGTTAAGTCTTCAATGTACTTCTTTTATATTTTCATACATGCTTCTACATACCTATCCTATATTCCATCTTTACTGGGCTATGTGGTATTTCTTGAGTACTCTCTGAGCCTGTTCACTTCTCTCATGCTTCCCTTCCTACTTCTGAAATAATTTCTTCACCATCCCCTTACGTGTTCCTGTGTCCTCCTAACTCACAACCATCTTCAAATTCCATTTCTTCATAAGACCATCCCTTGTCCTCTCAGTTGAATTAACCCTAACTAGGGAGAAATTAGCTGTCATTTTCTGCGCATTTTACTTCCAGTAATTCTGTGTTACTCTCACTTTTGGATAGGTTCTTTGACAATGTCACTAATAAGGATAGCCCATTGCCTTCAAGTGTTCAGCAGGGTTCAAATGTGAGTGATGAAAAAAGCAGTCATGTTAGAGTGGATATTACAGATTTGATTAGAGAATCAAATGAGGTATGTATTTTTTATTCCATAAATATAATGAATACGGTGTATTTTAAATGATTAATACTATAGTTGTATCTCTAGTGGTATATTAAGAGTAAGATAATACAAGTAAAAATATAATTTAAAATCCATCTTCACTTTTTATTTATTTTGAAGTATAATTGACATACATTATTACATTAGTTTCATGTGTACAACACCATGATTCAACATTTATAGACATTGTGAACTGATCGCAATAAGTCTCGTTACCATTTGTCACCATACACAGTTAATGCAATATTATTGACTATATTCCCAATGCTGTACTTTATATCCCTATGACTTATTTTATATTATTTTATATTTTATTACTTAATTTATATTATTTTATGATGCAAGTTTGTGCCTCTTGATCCCCTTAACCCATTTCACTCCCATAACCTGCAACCCTCTGGCAACTACCACTCTTGTTCTCTATGAGTCTGGGTTTTGTTTTGTTTGTTTTGTTTTTTTCAGATTCCATACATAAGAGAAATCATGTAGTAGTTTGTCTTTGTCTGACTTACTTCACTTAGCCTAATACCCTCAAGGTCCATCCATGTTGCAAATGGCAAGATTTCATTCTTTTTTATGGCTAAGTAATATTCCACTGTATAAAAATGAGTTCTGTGAATTGTTCCTAGGTTCTATAACCTCTGCTTTAGTTTGCTTTTCATTAAATAAAAATATATTCACCTGCTTTCATAAATAATGGCCACTTTTAAATACCTGTCACTGTATAGAAAGGTGAAAATTATTCTCTTCGTAAAGACTGAGAATGTTAACAATGTTCTTGTACTTAGTCTAGACCCATAGTAGATGGAATTCTCTCCAGTTACATAGAAAAACTGAAATGTGGGAGGTAAAAATTGCATAATCACTGAACAACAGTAGGAAAATAGCTAGAAATAGAACCAAGGCCTCTGAGAATTGAGTCTGATGAAATTCAATTGTAAGAGAAATGGATGTTTATCATGAATGAGTATCTACTGAAATCATATTTCTTGCAGAAATATGGCAATATTCGCTATGAAGATATATACAGCATGCGCTGTCGAAATAGGTTGTATGTGATACAGACCCTAGAGGAAACGACAAAGCAGAATGTGGTGAGTATCCTACCCACAAACCCAATGGGGGAAAAGCAATTGGAGTAACTTTGTTTCATCAACATCCTTTAAAAAACAGTCACTCTTGCGTGAAGAAGATGAAAATAACCACACTTCTGAGGTAGATTCTTGCCTCAGCTTTGCTTACTGTAAATTTTTTAGAAGAAATATGTTTTTTTCTTCAGGTTGAATTATGTTGGTTTCTCTGAAATATTTTGTTATTTGATATTGAAAACTATGACATAGGAGTTTATGCATAACATGTATGTGATGTGCTTCATCAGTTAAAACAGCTGACATACAATGTAGTTGATGCTGCTGATATATATTATTTTCCTTAGATACCTAAGGTAAAGTGTAAAAGGTATAAAAAGTGTGTTTTAAATACTCTCCTTTTTAATATTCAGATGGCTAATAAATTAGTTGTCTCTGATAAGATTAATAGATGCTGGTCAGAGAGGAAGAGTTTTACTTTGCTGTATACCCTTCTGTACTGTTAGAGCTTTTATCATAAGCATGTATTGTTTCTGTAAACTTACTTGCTTAAAAACCAAGTCCTCAGAGATACAAATCACGGAAGATTGACATTTCTGATAATCCCAGGTTTAGATTTCAGTTAAATAATAAAGTGATTTACTGTGACATAGTACACAGCCCCCTTTTTTAGTTTTTGTATATTAACTTTAAAAAAATACTTAAGTAATGCATGCTCATTGTAAGTAATTCGAATATTACAGAAATGTAAAAAAGTAAATGTTCCCTGCCCCAAGAGTTACTAATATTAAAATTGTTTGGCATATATTCTCCCAAAACTTTTTCTGGTATATGTATAGACATAAGTGTGTATGTATGTGTACTTGGGTGGGGTGTAATACAGTTTTTAAAACAAGATCACACCTGTTACTTTGTTCTTCAACTTACTTTTTTCACTCAGAAATATATCATTGTCACTGCATATCTGTCCATTGAGCTACCTCATTTTCTTCAAGTACTGAATAGAATGCTGTTTTATGAATATGGTAACTTATAATTATTCCTTGTTGATATACATTTATTATGTTTCTTCTGTTTTTCTGCTTTTACAAGTAATACCTTATCTAAACAGCCTTGTAGATCTATTCTTACACATTTGTAAGAATATTTCTGTAAGGTAGATTCCTGGAAGTGTAAGCTGGATCAAAGAATGTGTCCATTTACAAATTGACAGGTTCCATCAAATTATCCTCTGAAAGATTTGTACCAAATTAGAATCCTAGAGTGTGTAAGAATGCCCTTTCCCACTCAGACCCAAAAAGTTAATATTTTTAATCAGATATTAAAAATCATTGATTTGAGCCAATTTGATAGATTAAAAAATTAAACCTCACATTTTCATTTTACTGATAGCATGTGTTTATTAACCTTTTTCATTTCTTCTCTTCACTGCCTATTCATATCCTTTGCCAATTTTTCTATGAGGTGGTTTGTCTATTTCTTATTGATTCCTAGGAGCTCTCTGTATATTAGTAGTATTAATTCTTTGTCAGTTATATTTGTGGCAAATATTTCCCCCAATTTTGTTCTTTCTTTTTTCTTTATGGTGTATTTCAGAGTGTATGTTACAAATTTTTATGAAGTCAAATCTTTTTGCTTACATGTTGTTTGGGTTTCATGTCAAACTTAGCAAGGCCTCCCCTATATAAAATGATATAACTTATAAAGATACTTTCTTATGTTGGCTTATAGTACTGGTAATCCTTTGGTTTTTTTAACATTTAGATCTTTAATATAGAGTATATATTTTGTTTATAGTATGAAATAGGATTTTAATGCTGCTGTTTTACAACTGAAATAGCCCATTGTTAGAATACCATTATTGAATCCATCCTTACTCTACTGTACTCTGCCTTTTTCATATGCTAAATACACATACACATATGTGGGTTTATTCCTGGAGTCTTTTTGTGCTACAACACCAGCACACTGTTTTAATTACTGTGGCATTATAGTCCATTTTTAATCTGGTAAAGTTTTTAAAATTATTTTCTAATATCTATTTTAATGATGTCTTTCTCTCTCTTTTTGTACTTCTCTATCCCCATCACCTATTTAGCTGATCTTTCCATCCCCTTCCCCTCTGGTAACTGCTAGTCAGTATCTGAGTTTTTGAGTCTATTTCTGTTTTGCCTTTTTGTTTGTTCATTTGTTTTGTTTTTAAGATTCCACGTATAAGTGGAATCATGTGGTATTTGTCTTTGACTTACTTCACCTAGCATAATACTCTCTAGGTCCGTCTATGTTGTTGCAAATGGCAAGATTTCATTCTTTTTATGGTTGAGTAATATTCTACTGTATATTTGTACCACATCTTTATCTACTCATTTATCAATGGAAACATAGGTTGCTTCCATATCTTGGCTATTCTAAAGCTGCAATAAACATAGGCGTACATATAGCTTCTCAAATTAGAGTTTTTGTTTTCTTTGGGTAAATTCCCAAAAGTGGAATTGCTGGGTCTTAGAGTATTTTTAGTATTTTGAGAAACCTCCATAGTGTTTGCTCCAATTTATACTTACACCAACATTGTATGCATTTTCCCTTTTCTCTACATCCTTGCCAACACTTGTTTTCTTGTCTTGTTGATACTAGCCATTTTGATTGGTGTGAGGTGATATGCATTATAATTTTAATTTGCATTTCCCTAATGATTAGTGATGTTGAGCATCTTTTCTTAAGCCTGTTGGCCATCTGTATGTCATCTTTGGAAAAATGTCTTTTCAGATCCTCTGCCAATTTTTTAATTGGGTTATTTGTGGTTTTATTGGTGTTGAGTTGTATGAGTCCTTTATATATTCTGGATATTAGCCCCTTATTGGATATATCATTTGCATATATATTCTCCCATTCGGTAGGTTGCCTTTTTATTTTGTTTATGGTTTCCTTTGCTGGGTAGTTTTTTACTGATGTAGTCTTACTTGTTTATTTTTGTTTCCCTTACCAGGCATATCCAGAAAAGAAATGGCTAATGCTCATGTTTAATACTTTACTGCCTATGTGTTCTTCTAGGAGTTTTATGGTTTCATAACTTATATTTAGGTCTTTACTCCATTTCAAGTTTATTTTTATGTATGGTGTAGGACAGTAAGTGATCCGGTTTCATTCTTTTGCATGTAGATATCCAGTTTTCCCAGCACCATTTATTGAAAAGACCATCTTTTTCCCATTCATTGTATATTCTTGTCTTCTTTGTCATATATTAATTGACCATATAAGTGTGGGTTTGTATCTGGGTTCTCTATTTGTTTCCATTGATCTATGTGTCTATTTTTATTCTAGTACTGTACTGTTTTCATTACCATAGCTTTGTAGTATAGTTTGAAATCAGGGAGTGTGATATCTCTAGCTTAGTTCATCTTTCTCAACATTTCTTTGGCTATTCAGGGTCCCATACAAATTTTAGGATTATTTACTTCAGTTCTATGGAAAATGTCATTGGTCTTTTGATAGGAATTGCATTGAATATGTAGATTGCTTTGGGTACTATGGCCATTTTAACAATATTAATTCTTCCTATCCATGAGCATGGAATATCTTTCCATTTATTTATGTCATCTTCAGTTCCTTTCATCAATGTTTTATAGTTTTCAGAGTACAGGTCTTTCACTTCCTTGGTTAGATTTATTCCTAGGTATTTTATTCTTTTTGATGCAATTGTAAATGGTATTATTTTCTTAATTTCTCTTTCTGCTAGTTCATTATTTTTGTATAGACATACAACAGATTTCTGTGTATTGATTTTGTATCCTGTGACTACTGAATTCATTTACTAATTCTAATAGTTTCTTGGAGGAGACTTTAGGGATTTCTATATATAATATCATGTCATCTACAAGTAGTAACAGTTTTACTTTATACTTATGAATTTAGATGCCTTTTCTTTCTTTTTCTTGTCTGATGGCTGATGCTATGTTGAATAAAAGTGGTGAGAGTTGGCGCCCTTGTCTTGTTCTTGATATTAGACATAAAGCTTTCAGCTTTTCACCATTGAGTATGTTAGCTGTAGGTTTGTCATAAGTGGACTTAATTATGTTGACATAATGTACCTCTATAACCACTTTGTTAAGACTTCTGATCATAAGTAGATACTGAATTTTGTCAAATGCTTTTTCAGCATCTGTTGACATGATCATATAGTTTTTAATCATTTATTCAATGCTGTGTATCACATTGATTTGTGGTTATTGAACCGTTCTTGCATCTCTGGAATAAATTCCACTTGGTCATGGTGAATGCTTTTTCATGTATTTTTGAATTCCACTTGCTCATATTTTGTTGAGGATTTTCACATCTGCATTCACCAAAGATACAGGTGTTTAATTTTCATTTTTTTTCTTTGTCTTTATAGTGTCTTTGGTTTTGGTATCAGGGTGTTGCTGGCCTCATAGAATGAATTTGGAAACTCTCCTTCCTCTTCAATTTTTTGGAATAGTTCGAGATGTATAGGAATTAACAATTTTTTGGAATAGTTTGAGAATTAAATGTTTGGTAGAATTCTCCGGTGAAGCCATCTGGTCCTGGACTTTTTTTGGTAACAATTTTTTTGTTTCATTACTGATTCAGTTTCATTAGTAATCAGTCTGTTCAGATTTCTTTTTCATTCTGGTTCAGTCTTGAAAGATTGCATGTTTCTAATATCTTATCCATTTCTTTCAGGTTGTTCAATTTCTTGACATATTACTTTTCATAAGATTCTCTTACAATAGTTTGTATTTCTGTGCTATCAGTTATAACTTCTCTTTCATTTGTGATTTTGAGTCCTCTCTTTTTCTTCATTAGTCTAGCTAAAGGGTTCATCAATTTTATCTTTTCAGTGAACCAGCCCTTAGTTTCATTGATCTCAAGTATTGTTTTATAAATCACTTATTTCCACTCTGATCTTTATTATTTATTTCTTTCTACTAACTAGGCTTTGTTCTTTTTCTAGCTCCTTGAGGTTTTATAAATGTCTTTTAGTAAGCATTTATAGTTTTCATCATATACATCTTATGAAATTCTTGTTGGATTTATCTAATCCTATGTATTTTATAGTTTTCTTGCTAATATGAATGAGATCTTTTTTCCTTTACACTTTCTAATTTTTTAATTGCTATATACAAAAACTATGGATATACATATGTTGCTATATTCAGTGGCTATGTTACTGACTTACATTGATTCTAATATTTTTTTTCAGTTGCATTTGTTGAGTTTTGTAAATAGACAATCATTATTCTTTTTCTGAGTCTTTATTCTTTATTAAGGTATTGATATACACTCTTAGGAAGGTTTCCCATGAAAAATATTGTGGTTATTACATTCACACATATTATCAAGTCCCTCCCCCCTACTCCATTGAAGTCACTGTCTATGTGTAGTAAGATGCCACAGTCACTATTTGTCATCTCTGTGCTACATTGTCTTCCCCCTGACCCTTCTTACACCATGTGTACTACTCATAGTACCTCCCTCCTCCCCACCCAACCTCCCACAACCCTCCCCTTTGGTAAGTATTAGTCCCTTCTTGAAGTCTGTGAGTCCGCTGCTGTTTTGTTCCTTCAGTTTTGCTTTGTTGTTACACTCCACAAATGAGGGAAGTCATTTGGTACTTGTCTTTCTCCACCTGGCTTATTTCACTGAGCATAATACCCTCTAGCTCCATCCATATTGTTGCAAATGGTAGGATTTGTTTTCCTCCTATGGCTGAATAGTATTCCACTGTGTATATGTACCACATCTTCTTTTATCCATTCATTTACTGACGAACACTTAGGTTGCTTCCATATCTTGGCTATTGTAAATTGTGCTGTGATAAACATAGGGATGCTTTGGATCTGAGAACTTGTTTTCTTCGGGTAAATTCCTAGGAGTGGAATTCCCCAGTCAAGTGGTATTTCTATTTTTAGGTTTTATGAGGAACCTCCATATTGCTTTCCACAATGGTTGAGCTAATTTGCATTCCCACCAGCAGTGTGGGATGGTTCCCCTTTCTCCACATCCTCACCAACAATTGTTGTTCCTAGTCTTTTTGATGTTTGCCATCCTAACTGGTATGAGGTGATATCTCATTGTGGTTTTAATTTGCATTTCCCTGATAATTAGCGATGTGGAGCATCTTTTCATGTGCCTGTTGACCATCTGAATTTCTTCTTTGTAGAATTCTCTGTTCATATCCTCTGCCCATTTTTTAATTGGGATATTTGCTTTTTGTTTGTTGAGGTGTGTGGGTTCGTTATATATTTTGGATGTTAACCCCTGACAATCATATTATTTTTAATATTAGAGTTTTTGCCCTTCATAAGATTTATACCTCTTTTAGGTCTTTTGTGTTATTGTATTGGGTAGGATCTTTACAGAGGTATTAAATAATAGGAATGGAAGCAGATTTCCTTATCTTACTGAATTTAATCGGAATGCCTCTAGTATTTTGGATTATTGTTTAGTATGTATATGCAGTGGTTTTATACAAAACTTTTTTTATGATATCATTACTATACAATCACATGACCAACATTGTGGTTACTAGATTCCACCCATTATCAAGTCCTCACATGTACCCCATTACCGTCACTATCCATCAGCATAGTAAAATACTATGGAGTCACTACTTGCTTTCTCTGTATTATACTGCCTTCCCTGTGCCCCCCCTACATTATGTATGCTAATCATAATTCCCCTTAATCCCTTTATCCCTCCCTTCCGACCCACCCTCCCCAGTCCCTTTCCCTTTGGTAACTGTTAGTCCATTCTTGGGTTCTGTGAGTCTGCTGCTGTTTTGTTCCTTTAGTTTTTGTTTTGTTGCTATACTCCACAAATGAGTGAAATCATTTGGTATTTGTCTTTCTCTGCCTGGCTTATTTCACTGAGCATAATACCCTCTAGCTCCATCCATGTTGTTGCAAATTATAGAATTTGTTTTCTTCTTATGGCTGAATAATATTCCATTGACTATATGTACCACATCTTCTTTATACATTCATCTGCTGATGGACACTTAGGTTGCTTCCATATCCTGGCTATTGTAAATACTGTTCATGATAAACATAGGGGTGCATATGTCTTTGAGTCTGCAGTCCTGTATTCTTAGGGTAAATTCCTATGAGTGGAATTCCTAGGTCAAATGGTATTCCTATGTTTAGTTTTTTAAGGAACCTCCATACTGCTTTCTACAATGGTTGAACTAGTTTACATTCCCACCAGCACTGTAGGAGGGTTCCCCTTTCTCCACATCCTTGCCAGCATTGGTTATTGTTTGTCTTTTGGATGTGGGCCATACTTACTGGTGTGAGGTGATATCTCATTGTGGTTTTAATTTGCATTTCTCTGATGATTAGCGATGTGGAGCATCTTTTTCATGTGCCTGTTGGCCATCTGAATTTCTTCTTTGGAGAAGTGTCTGTTCAGATCCTCTGCCCATTTTTTAATGGATTATTTGCTTTTTGATTGTTGAGGCACATGAGGTCTTTATATACTCTATACCCATTTTGTTGAGAGTTTTGTCATGAATGGATGTTGGGTTTTGTCTAATGGTTTTTCAGAATCTATGGAGATGATCATGTGGTTTTTGTCCTTTTTGTTGAGGTGGTGGATGATATAGATGGATTTTCAAATGTTGTACCAACCTTGCATCACTGGAATATATCCCACTTGATCATGATGTATGATCCTCTCGATGTATTTTTTATTTCAGTTTGTCAATATGTTGAGTATTTTTGTATCTATGTTCATCAGGGATATTGGTCTGTAATTTTCTTTATTTGTGGTGTCTTTGCCTCTTTTGGTATTAGAGTAATGCTGCCTTCATAGAATGAGTTTGGAAGTAATCCCTCCTCTTCTATTTTTTGGAAAAGTTTAAGGTAAGGAGAATGGGTACTATGTCTTCTCTAAATGTCTGATAAAGTTCACCGGTAAATCCATCTGGTATGGTGGTTTTGTTCTTGGGTAGTTTTTTGATTACCAATTCAATTTCATTGCTGGTAATAAGTCTGTTTGGATTCTCTGTTTCTTTCTGGGTCAGTCTTGGAAGATTGTATTTTTCTAGAAAGTTGTCCATTTCTTCTAGGGTATCCAGTTTGTTAGCATATAAATTTTCATAGTATTCTCTAATAATTCTTTGTATTTCTGTGGTGTCCTTAGTAATTTTTCCTTTCTCATTTCTGATTCTGTTTATGTGTGTGGATTCTCTTTTTTTATTGATAAATCTGGCTAGGAGTTTATCTATATTGTTTATTTTTCTCCAAGAACCGGCTCTTGGTTTCATTAATTTTTTTCTATTTTTTTATTCTTCTTAATTTTATTTATTTCCTCTCTGATCTTTATTATGTCCCTCCTTCTACTAACTTTTGGCCTCATTTGTTCTTCTATTTTCAGTTTCATTAACTGTGAATTCAGACTGTTCATTTGGGATTGTCTTCATTCTTTAAATAGGTCTGGATTGCTCTATACTTTCCTGTTAGAACTGCCTTCGCTGCATCCCACTGAAGATGGGGCATTGCACTGTTGTTTTAATTTCTCTCCATATATTGCTTGATCTCTGTTTTAATTTGGTCATTGATCCATTGATTATTTAGGAACATGTTGTTAAGCCTCTATATGCTTGTGAGCCATTTTGTTTTCTTTATTCAATTTATTTCTAGTTTCATACCTTTGTGATCTGAGAAGTTGGTTGGTACAATTTCAATCTTTCTTAATTTGCTGAGGCTCTTTTTGTGTCTTAGTCTGTGGTCTATTCTGGAAAATGTTCCATGTGCACTTGAGAAGAATGTGTTTCCTGCTGCTTTTGAGTGGAGAGTTCTATAGATATCTGTTAGGTCCATCTGTTCTAATGCGTTCTTCAGTGTCTCTGTGTCCTTACTTATTTTCTGTCTGATTGATCTGTCCTTTGGAGTGAGTGGAGTGTTTTAAGTCTCCTAAGATGAATGCACTGCATTCTATTTCCCCCTTTAATTATGTTTGTATTTGTTTCACATACGTAGGTGCTCCTGTGTTGCTTGCATAGATATTTATAATGGTTATATCCTCTTATTGGACTGCCCCCTTTATCATTATGTAATGTCCTTCTTTGTCTCTTTTTACTTTATTTTGCAGTCTATGTTGTCTGATACAAGTATTGCAACTCCTGCTTTTTTCTCCCTATTAGGTGCATGAAATTTACTTTCTGTCCCTTTATTTTTAGTCTGTGTATGTCTTTGGGTTTGAGGTGCGTCTCTTGTAGGCAGCATATAGATGGGTCTTGCTTTTTTATCCATTCTGAAACTCTGTGTCTTGATTGGTGCATTCATTCCATTTACATTTAGGGTGATTATCAGTAGATATATATTTATTGCCATTATGGCTTTGGATTCTTGGTTACCAAAGATTCAAGGGCAGTTTCTTTACTATCTAGCAGTCTACCTTGGCTCACTTATTACACTATTATAAAGAGTCTGATGATTCTTTTTTCTCTCCCTTCTTTTTTTTCCTCCTCCACTTTTTGTATGTTAGGTGTCATATTCTGTACTCTTTGTGTATCCCTTGACTGACTTTGTGGGTAGCTGATTTAATTTTGCATTTAGTTAGTATTTGGTTGGTCTACTTTCTTTGCTGTGGCTTTATTTTCTCTGGTGACAGCTATTTAGCCTTAGGCATACTTCTGTCTAGAGAGGTCCCTTTAAAATACACTGTAGAGATGGTTTATGGGAGGTAAATTCCCTCAACTTTTGCTTATCTGGGAATTGTTTAATCCCTTCTTCAAATGTAAATGATAATCTCGATGGATAGAGTATTCTTGGTTTGAGGCCCTTCTGTTTCATTGCATTGAATATATCATGCCACTCCCTTCTGGCCTGTAAAATTTCTGCTGAGAAATCTGATGATAGCCTGATGGGTTTTCCTTTGTAGATTATCTTTTTTCTCTCTCTGTCTGCTTTTAATGCTCTGTTCTTGTCTTTGATCTTTACCATTTTAATTCTTATATGTATTGGTGTCCTCCTTGGGTCCCTTGTGTTGGGAGATCTGTGTACCTCCATGGCCTGAGAGACTATCTCCTTCCCCAAATTGGGGAAGTTTTCAGCAATTACCTCCTCAGTGACACTGTCTATGTTAATATTTTTCCGTTTGGATTGGTCACACAGTTCTCTTAATATTCTTTCATTCCTAGAGGTCCTTTTTTTTTTCTGTGCCTCAGCTTCTCTGTATTCCTTTTCTCTGATTTCTATTCCATTAACAATCTCCTCCACCTCATCTAATCTGCTTTTAAATCCCTCCTTTGTTTGTTCCATTACAGTTGTCTCTTTCCTGAATTTGCCCCTTTGCTCTTGAATATTTTTCTATAGCTCCATCAGTATGCTTATGACTTTTATTTTGAGTTCTTTTTCAGGCAGATGGGTGATTTCAGTCTCACCGAGCCCTCTTTGTGATATTTGAGAGATTTTGGATTGAACAAGGTTCTTTTGCCTTTTTATAATCCTGGAGCAATGGGAGTGGTCACCAGCAAGTGATGTGGGTGTCAGCTGGGAGGACAAAGTCCCTTTCTGCTTGCTGGTCACCACGCCTGTCTCTGCTGTCTGTGCTCATTAACCACACTCAGGGAGCAGCCTCTGGGTTAATTGCTTAAACTGCCATGGTCAGGGTGGCCCTTGGGAATGGCCTAGGATGATGATGGGGGTCGCAGGTGAGTGGTGCATGTGTCTGCCATGAGGACAAACCCCTGTCGTGGCTCGTGGTCTCAGTGCCTGTCTCTGCTGTCCGTCCTAGTTAACCGCGCACAGGGAGCAGCCTCTGGGTTAATCCCCTAAACTGCCGTGGGCAGGGTGGGCCGGCACTCAGGTTGGCCCAGGGCACTGGCAGGGGTCACGGGTGAGCAGTGCAGGTTCTGCCATGAGAACAAAGCCCTTTCGTGCCTCCCAGTTTCAGTGCCTGCCTTCACTGTCTGTGCCTGTCCACCGCATGCACTAAGCAGCCTCTTGTCTGGGCTGAATAGCCACACACAGGGAGAAGACTCTGCATGAAGCCATGTAGTTCCCATAGGCGAGGCTGCCCTCTAGCTTGTCTGCAGCAATGATGGGGACAGCCAGTTTGCGCGCATGTGCCGGTGCGGAGCAAGGAGCGGCAGGCTTCTTACCATGGTGAGGGACCTTGGGGCTGCCTTGCCAATCAGGGGCATAGGGCAGCTGAAGCTCCTGAAAGTTCCCAGCCTGCTGGGCTGAGTGTGCCAGGATAATTTTGTCCAACTATTCCTTCCCTAAACCTTTGCCCCTTTAAGAGTTTTAAAGCTGCTGTTTTTCTTTTGTCCCAGGGCAGCCAGTTGTGGAAACCTGTTTGCAGTCTTAATCTCAGATTTTGCTTTTCAGCCCCTCCAATCTCCAGAGCACCATGCACTGTGGGTCTGTGCTCCCGGGGTAGATTTCTACGGCTCAGTATTTAGCAGTCCTGTGCTTCCACTCCCTCCCCGCTCTGATTCTTTTCCTCCCTCCAATGAGCTGGGGTTGGGGGAGTGCTTGGTTTCCACCAGGTCATGGCTTTTTACTTTACCCTTTTCCATGACATGTTAACTTCCCTCAGATGTAGACTGGCTGGTGTACTGTTACTTCTGGTCACTCTTTTAGGAATAGTTGTATTTGCTGTATTTTCAAAATATATGTGGTTTTGGGAGGAGATTTCCACCACACTACTCACACTGCCATCTTTTTTCCAATGTATTTACTATTGATTTCTGAGGGATGACTTTTACCAAACTAGTGAATTCCATTCAGTTTCTAGGTTAAGAGGTTTTGGACATTTTATTAAAATTCAATATTGTGTTAACTTTGAGCATATTAATTTTCCACACCTTGAGATTATATATTTTTCTTTTTTATTAATGTGATAAATGAAAGAATTCCTAATGTTAGACTTCTGTTGAATTCTTCAATGAATCATATTTGGTCATATTATATTATTTTGTAATGTTCTGTTTGATAATTTTTCTAAATAGTTTAGTTAGGTTCTTTACATCTATGTTAAAATGACATTGGCTTACAGTTCTCTTTTGGTGAATGTGCTAACTTTAGTTTTTATATCAGAGTTGTGCTCCCATCACAGAAGGAATTTGGAATAAATCATATTTTTCTATGCTTTGGAATCATTTAGATCACATAGGAATTATCTATTACCTGAAAGTTTGAGGAATAAGCCTCTAAAACCATCTGAATCTGGTACCTTTTAGTGGGAGACAGATTTTTGATGATCTTTTCAGTTGTGTCTATTCAGACCTTGTTCTTCCTGAGTTAATTTTGGTCATTTATATTTTCCTAGAGAATTATCCATTTCATTTAGACTATCAGATATGTTGGTATAAAGTTTAGGGAATTCATTCAACATATATTTAATGCTACTTTCTATCTGGTGGATGCTTTTAATAACTCTATATCTGTTTTTATATTACCCTTTTACTTCTCAGTGATGTTTGTGCTTTCTTTTATCACACTTGCCATATATATTTGTCTATTTTACTTATTTATACTATTACCAACTCTTTGTTTTACATTGAGTCTACCATTGTTTCTTTTTAAGTGTCCCCTGTTTCATTAATTTTATCCTTTATCTTTACCCTTATTATTATTTTTTTTTAGGAGAGCAAGGTACAGGCTTTTATTTATTTTTTTGGTATCATTAATCTACAATTACATGAGGAACATTAGGTTTACTAGGCTCTCCCCTTCACCAAGTCCCCCCCCCACAAACCCCATTACAGTCACTGTCCATCAGTGTTGTAAGATGCGGTAGAGTCACTACTTGTCTTCTCTGTGTTGCACAGCCCTCCCGGTGCCTCCCCCCCACATTATACATGCTAATCATAATACCCCCTTTCTTCCCACCCCCCACCATTATCCCTCCCTTCCCACCCATCCTCCCCAGTCCCTTTCCCTTTGGTAATTGTTAGTCCTTTCTTGGGTTCTGTGATTCTGCTGCTGTTTTGTTCCTTCAGTTTTTTCTTTGTTCTTATACTCCACATATGAGTGAAATCATTTGGTACTTGTCTTTCTCTGCCTGGCTTATTTCACTGAGCATAATACCCTCTAGCTCCATCCATGTTGTTGCAAATGGTAGGATCTGTTTTCTTCTTATGGCTGAATAATATTCCATTGTGTATATGTACCACATCTTCTTTATCTGTTCATCTACTGATAGACACTTAGGTTGCTTCCATATCTTGGCTATTGTAAATAGTGCTGCGATAAACATAGGGGTGCATCTGTCTTTTTCAAACTGGGCTGCTGTATTCTTAGGGTAAATTTCTAGAAGTAGAATTCCTGGGTCATCTTTACCCTTATTTTTAAATTTCTTAAATACCAAAATCATTGTATCATTGGTACTTATTCTTCTTGGAGTTAATTTTTTGGCCCAGAGAGGAAATGTAGATCTCCCAGTGTCTTTGAAGTGTTTAATGACAACCCCAGATGATGACTTGACAAGTTGCTTATGTGGCAGGAGAGGAATATATGGAATGAGACTTAGAATAGACTTGCTTATATTTATAGACATTAAGTGGCTGTCTTTGGCAGTGTTTTTTGGGTATGATGACACAAAGGTTAAAGTACCACGTATCAGAGTAAAACTGAACTATAGCTCATGTACACCCTTTTGAAAGAGTAAAATAGGTGCATTTACTTTGTAATTCCTTTAAAAAGTCAGAAGAACAATAATTTATTTTGGCAGAGAGCTTTCTAAATGGATTCAAATAGAATTTCTATACTGAAGTATTAAATTCTAAATTATTGCTTTTAATTTTTTTAAAGCTGCGTGTTGTATCACAAGATGTGAAATTGAGCCTTCATGAACTGGATGAACTCTATGTCATCTTTAAGGTATTGTTGTCCTTCTTTAAATGAAAAATAATACTGTTAATAGAATTTTATCACAACCACTCTTAAATATTTTATTTTAGTAGATATGTTTAAAAGAAAAAAAATCTTATGAAATTACTTTTTCTGGTTTAATGATTTTCCTTTTTTCATTTGTTTTTGATAGAAAGAGCTGTTTTTTTCTTATTATTGGCATTTGAGTCATCCAGTATTGAAGCATCATGACCCTAGTCTGCCGTATTTGGAACAGTATCAGATTGACTGCCAGCAGTTTAGAGTGTTGTATCACTTGTTGAGTCCCTGGGCTCATTCTGCAAACAGAGACTCACTAGCTTTATGGACATTCAGATTGTTGGATGAAAACTCTGACTGCCTTATAAACTTCAAAGAATTCTCCTCTGCAATTGGTAGGATGATGTCCAATAATTTTCTCCTCTTAAAGCAATAAATAAAGGTACCCCTAAAATACTGTTGCCTATTATTACCAGTTAAGTCAGATTTTATCACCCTGTGATAGATTTTCTCCAACTTTAACAATAACAACCTTTTTAATGTGTTTGTTGCTAAATCTAATATATTGGTCTCATTTTGCCACAACCCTCCCAGAAAAGCAAGCTGTTAGATAGGGATATTTTAATAGTTAACATGAAGAGAGAGAATGTCCCAATTTTCCTACAGTTGGGCACATGGATGCTTCAGGAGGACTTCCCCTTCAGTAAAAATTCAACCACATAGCCTAGAAAAGTAGCAGAGAAATATCCAACAAACATGTTGTACCTGTAGATAGTCCACCAGTTTTATCATTCCTTTGCTTTTCCAGACATCCCAAGATGCTATCTTGTCAGGAATTGCCCCCTTGAAGAGGAGGAGTTCTCTCCTCAAATGAGGCTAAAGCCTCATTCCAAAAAAAGAATTGAGATTGTGGAAAGGGAGATCAGCAGGAGAGCATTTTATCCCTCTGTTAAAGGGTATTTTGTTTATACACTCAAGAGAATCTGGCTGATTGGGTGGTTTCACTGTTAGTTTAAGTAACAGAAGGTTTCTGAATCCTAATTCCTGGCTAATATCTGTATCTTAATTAATCTGTGTTGTTGGAATTGATCAAATGTTCTTTGGATACATGATTATTTGCAATTGAATTTTATTGAACAGACATAATGTACAATGGAAGTTTTACTGAGAAGCTTAAGCTGCTTTTTAAGCTGCATATTCCTCCAGGTAAGAATTGAACAGCTTTTAATGATATGCATCATTAAAGTTGATTCCATTTTAACATGTAAATTACAGATATAATTCCATCTTAACAAATAACATAGTTTTCAATATGATACAAGGTCATTGCTTCATTGTGGCCCATGAGTCATATTACCAGTACTTTTGCTGATACAGTTACAGTGAAATCTGTGGAAGAGATCCTGTGTAATAGATGGGTTCACAAATTTCCTTCCTGCTAGTGGTCCATTTAATGATAAATCATTTGTGTGTAAGAACTATCTATCATTTGAATATTGGTATAATGTTGAACTTTTATTATTGTTGTTAGAATTTAACTTTAGACAAACTGCCAAACTTGTAAAATATTGCAAATTATTCAGACAAATGAGGCCAATCAGGGATATCCAACATTTGGAAAAGGAAGTACTTTTATATATTATATTTAGCACTTGCTCTGTTGAAGTATTTACTTTACATGCATTCTTTTATCTAATTCTCACAGTATCCCTGAAAGATGGTATTATCCTTTCAGTTTTGATGATAAGGAAACTAAGGGTCAGAAAGATTAAATTATATGCTGAAAAGCACATAGCTAATAAATTGCATAACTGGGATTCAAAGCAAGGTCTGATTCCAGAGCTCAGGTTTCTTTCTATTCTATCATACTGCTTCAGTGTTACCACACTGTTCCAGTCAACTTCAGTGTTTCCCACTGACCTTAAGCTGCCTTTCCCAGCCCTGATCCATATTTTGGAAAAGCAGTTTTAGGCTTTAAACTCAAGGAACATTGCAAAAGTACCTTTCAGCTTAGATATAGTAATTCACAAAAGCACATAGCGCCTCATAATTTGTCTAGAACTACACCTGGGATCTAAAAGAGTCTTCCCAGGATAGCCAGGAACCATTCTTTATCAGACAAAAAATCTAAAAGCCATCTTTAACCCCTCACACACTAAAATCACAAACACAGCATTAAAAACAGAAGACAAACCACCTAATATTTTAGATATGAGAGAACTTACATTGTTAAGTCAAATTGCCAAAAGAATGTCTAAGATTGCCATGGAATGAATACACTTTCAGTAGAAGGATCACAAATAGAAAAAGCTCTATCTGCTAGAGCACTCAATTTCATGTTTTCCTTGTTATTGAAGATGTTTGTAAATGACTGAGGTCACATTTTCAGAGATTTCCAAATGCCATATTTTCTTATTTTAACTTATAATGGCTCTCAGAAAACTAAAAAAAGCAAGTAGGAGAAATAAGAAAACTCAAAGTGATCAAGTACTTCTTACGTGCTAGGCAGTAGAGCCGTATCACTTCCACATTTCTTCACATACGTCTTTCTTATACAGAGACCCTTTAACTCTCTTCTTCCAGATTTTCTTGTCCCATTATAGGACCCATATCTGTTCTTCATTGTTAGTAAATATGATTTGGGTTATCTGTTTTCAGCTTATACTGAAGTGAAATCTAAGGACGCTTCAAAAGGAGATGAACTTTCCAGGGAAGAATTACTTCATTTTAGTCAGCTCCATGGTAAATACTGTTGAAAATGTATGTTTTGATTCTTCACTCATAGAGATCTCCTGGCTTAAATATTCTTTACCCAGCTACCATTAGTACAACTGAGTTAATTATACCAGATACTTCTTTTGTACTACCATAGCACTTAGCACAGTGTTAAATGCATGGTAGGTATCCCATAAATATTTAACTAACTAAGCTGTATTTTAGGTTTTGATTTATGGAAATTTTTATTGGAAAATTAGAAAGAAAATGCGTTTTGTTCCTACTTGTGTTGCAGAAATTTCTAAAATGTATCAGACCATTTTCATGCCTTGTTAAAATACAGTGAAGACAATAGAATCTTTGATGATTGAAGGTCATAGCTATTATTCAAACACTGAATACTTTTTATAAATCACTGTAGGTGTAGGAGACAGGGGTGAGTTTGTTTTCAAGACATAATTTGGAAGTGTTATGAGCTTAGTTTTGTGCCCTTTGCTTCTTTTGCATAAATATGAATGTTTTGTAGAGGGGTAAATCCTTATTAATGTATGTTTATGGTTACTATATGTTAAGTTTTTGAGCATTAAGTTTGAAGAGACCTTATAAATCATCTAGTCAAGACCTCTAATTATATAAATAAGGGCACTGAGATCCAGAAAGGAGAAGTGATTTGTTCAAGATTTCACAATGATGTTTATGTATGTTTATGGTTACTATATGTTAAGTTTTTGAACATTAAGTTTGAAGAGACCTTATAAATCATCTAGTCAAGACCTCTAATTATATAAATAAGGGTACTGAGACCCAGAAAGGAGAAGTGATTTGTTCAAGATTTCACAAAGAGTTATTGCCACAAACAGGATCAGCTTCTCAGTCTTCTGACTTCCAGTGTTTTTTTTCCTAATAATTAAAGTAATACAATTTAGTCTGAGGAAAGCCTCAAAGAAGAAAATACCACTCAGAAATAAATGCTTAATATTTGGTATACTTCCCTCTAGGATTTTTTTCATGTGGATTGTTCATCAGTGTTCTTTTTACAATAAAAGTTCTTGAATACTTTGTCTTCTAATGATAGGAGGTCAGGTCAGCTAAAATTGATTTGCTGAATTGAAGAAAATCATACGTGCTTATAAGTCTTTATATGAAATATTATACTTCCAAAAGGTATTTATTTTTAAAATATTTTTTGAAATTAAATTGTCCTCTTTTCCTCTAGTTTCCAAGCCTACAGATGAGAAAGAAGGAGAATCAGTAAAAAATGGTCCTGAGAAAGGTACTATGATCTGGGACTATCATTTATTTTAAGTTATGATTTTTATAAATAGGGTTAACTATGCAAAGGGAAAAGGTGGATTTCCTTTAAAGGCTATTGATTTGTCCTGAGAGCTTTTTCAGTTCCTTTGTGTTACTTTAACAATTTATTCTTTTGTCTCTTGATTTTTAAGTCTCAGAAGTTATAAAAAATATAACAGTAAATGACCCATATTTATTCAATTTCATTATTTTGAAAGTATTTGTTTTTAATTACAAGAATATTAGATAATACTTGTAAAGAAAATTTAAAAAGTATGGAAGTCCTCATATCCCCACACAACCCCAACCCTGAAGTAAATGTGAAAAAACTTTGATCTATATTCTTTCCAGACCTGTTTATATGTAAACAGAGACATATATAGCCATCTCTCTTTTTTGAAAAAGAAATAGTCCATAAATACTGATCTACAATTTGCTGTTTTGATTTATCATGGACATCTTTTCATGTCAGTACATTTGAATCTATCTTATTCTTTTTAATGAGTATGGAATATTCCATTGCTTAGTTATACCATAATTTATTTCAATAGACCAATATTGATGGACATTTAGGTTATCCAGTTATTTATACTGCAAACTGTTCTGCAACAGACATTTTGATATATACATTTTGGGAGACTTTTACACATATATCTTTAGGATAGGAGAAATTCATAGAGGTATGAGAATGCTGGATTACAAAGAATATGCACATTTAATATTTTGATAGAGGCTGTCAGATTGCTCTCCAAAAGTTCATAATTTTTTTATGTTTTCATTATTATTTAGTTAACAAATATTGAATTGCTGAAGATCTGTTTAAGCATGAAAACTTCCCCAGGTTGTTCAATATCTCAACCCAGTTTTCCAAGGGACCTTAAATAATTATTAATAAAGTCACATTGATACCATCTTGATTAAACTCTTCAGAAGAATGAAAGAATAAGTACAGTTTTGAAATTTTGAAAAAGAACCACCATAGACCACTTTAGTATCTGCATATTAAAAACATCATATAGAAGCTATTTTAAATTTACTCTTATGATGAGAACATCTACATGAAGTGTACATCATCAAGTTTAGGTGTACTGTTTAATCTAAAATGCATTCTTCTTCTCTCCCTCTATCTTCCCTAGTCTCCAACTATCCCAAAGTGAAAGTTTTAGTTTAATGGAAATAGGCAATGTATTCTGAGAATGGGTGGTAAAATAAAAGGTAAATTCAAATCATTTCTTGGATTATAAAAGGTGGAATCTTATATCTTGTGAAATTATTTTCAATCATAATTTTTTTTGAGGCTTGAGAAAATATAGTGGGCTGTTCATTATGAAATGGTTTCATTCCTCTCATTCAGGCAAAGGAAAAGTTGATATTCAAGCATATCTAAGTCAATGGCAAGATGAGCTTTTCAAAAAAGAGGAAAATATTAAAGATTTACCAAGAATGAATCAGGTATAGTATTCTCAAAGAAAAAATTCTAGGTTCTTGGGGTTTTTTTTTTATGACTGTGGGTGTATCCAACTCCAAAATAGCCAACATATTATTACAAAAATAGTTAAAAGTCTATATATCATCTTTGTAAGTTTCCAATGAGCACATAAGAATGAGAGCAGATTTTTAAATGATTTTCTACTTTAAACACTTAAATGTATCTAGGATTTCACTGTAGCTCCTCTGCTGTGACAATATTTCTTTCCATAGAAAATATGTATAATAACATATATTTCAGTGTTCTCTATTTGCAGCTTTATTGGAAATGTTCACTTATTCAGTACACATGTTTTTAGTGCCTACTAGATGACATGCCCAATGCTGGGTACTAGGAATAAGAAATCACTAAAATAGGTCACACCCTGGTTCTTAATCATCTTGTATTTGAACCTGCTCAAATAATACTAATGGCTGTTGTTGATGCAATTCTAAATCCATCTTTTCCTTACACAATATTCAGTCTGTATATGTTCTTATATATATATATTTTTTTAATCTGTTTATATAGATACTGAGGATTCCCAGAACTGTACCAACATTAGAACTATCAAATCACTCAATATTTCTCAGTGGGCTAGGTAATTTGATCATTGAATACATACTTTTTAGAATGAATCAGTAAAGTATTTTTATTCTTAAATTTTTATGAACAGTACAACAGACTAAGGAAGAAAGAGAAAACTGAAAAGTTTAATACAATATATTTTTATAAAGTATATCCTTTTGTATTTGCTTTTTATATACAGATAAACTTTTCTGGTATGGTTGACTTACAAAACTCTTATGTTGGAATCTTTTTTTAATTGATAAATATCTTCTAGGAATGTCTAGGACTATCTAGGGACAGTTTGCAAATAAATCAGTTTATTTCTCCACTTGGGCACCCCTCAGCCTTTAAAGAGACACATGTCCAAATGGGCTCCTTAGAACTACCTTGTGCTACCAGATAGGTCCCCAAACATTCTTCCCTAAATTTAAGCCTTCCTAGTTGAGCTGCCTACTGTAATTCTTTGGGGAGACCAAAGGGAACTCATTCTTAATCTTTTCAGTAAAGTTGATTAATAAATAGATGATTTACCTGTAGAGACATATGGGACTTTGCCTAATTAAAAGTACCACCTAACTTTGAAGGAATGCTGACAGGTAAATTGTCCTGGAATTATTGTATGTATAATGTACTGCTATTAGGCAACAAATAAGAAATCTTAAATAGAACTTCCATGGTTCATACCCATCTTCCTAGAACCAAGATTTATTTGGGGATTGGATTAATCATCAGTTCTTATAACTTCGATGGTGAAGGTTATATGGTACAAATTCTAAATAGGTAACTGTTCACTTCTGAGTTCTCTTTATATTTGCGAAGTCTAATATCATATGTGTTATTTCTAACTTGTGTCTTCTAGTCACAATTTATTCAGCTTTCAAAGACCCTATATAACTTATTTCATGGGGACCCTGAAGAAGAATCATTATATCAAGCCATTGCTACTGTAACCAGCCTTTTGCTCAGGATGGAAGAAGTTGGAAGGAAACTACATAGCCCTACATCATCAGCCAAAGGATTCTCTGGTACAGTCTGTAAAGGGAATACAGAGAGCCACTTGGAGAAAGATCTCTCCTCTCTCAGGGAAGAACCTCAGTGGTCATTTTCATTTGAACAGATTCTTGCATCTTTGTTGAATGAACCAGCATTGGTGAGGTTTTTTGAGAAACCCATAGATGTAAAAGCTAAACTAGAAAATGCAAAAACCTCTCAGTTAAGTTCTAGAACCAAGATGTAAATCTCTTAACAGGAATTGCCTATCATAGGCAAGTTTAGCAAGATTCCTGGAGCTATCAACTTGATTCCTAGGAGTTGGGATCAGGGATTCATCTTGTTGCCAATGTGTTTGAAGGTTAAGAAAAACGATTTTTGGAAGCACAGTTGTTTATTTCTTTGTGGTAATCTCTAGTTTTGATATTCTCCAATACAAATGTACTTTTTATATTTCACAAGATAATGCAATATCAGGGGTATATTCTTAATCTGAACCACCAGGGGGCACTACTGTATCACTTTTAGTAAGGAAATTACCAGTTTGTGCTGCTATTTACATATGAATTACTGGTGATTTTGAAAATGTGTTATGTTTGAGTATTAGTAATGCTGACATGTCATATCGATAAACACTGTTTTCCAAACTGCCTCGGTCCTGTTAGAATACTTTAGAAACCAGGCTCTTAGATATATAGCCTTAATTATCTAGAAGATTACCGTAAGGGGGCCTCATTTTTCAAGTCATCTAACTGAAATAATCTTTTTAAAGTTAATTTCATTTAGTCTTCTAATAACAAAGGGTTTTTTAGTAATTTATGCAATTCTTCCTACCAGAGCAGTTCAGAAGCTGCTGACTCACTTTTTTTTTTTTTTTTTTTACTTTACAACTTCATTTTAATTGTCTCATGGTAATCCATTAGGTAGATAGCATAGTTTATAAAACCAATTGCTCATTATTGGACTTCCACATTACATTCACTTATTTGATGCTACAAAGAATGCTGCGGTACATCCTCTTATTGCTCCGTCTCTGCCATTAGATTGCATCCATTATTCTTTTGTTGGGATAAGCCCCAAAAAGTGAGACTGCTGGGTCAAAGATGTGACCAGGCCAATCGCCTTCCAAGAAAGTCACATTAATGTACAATCTTTTTATTTATATGTACCTGCAGTGCAGAAAAGTACTGTTTTCCCACATTCTCCCCAGCACTGGGCTCCAGCTTTTAAGAAAACCTCTGTGCTGACTCACTTTTAACTCTGTTACTGATAAAAACAAATCAAGAACTCAAAACCCTGGGCTGATATAAGGAACTACAATATTGGATTTGGATTTAAGCTGGATAAAGCCAACCTCTTCAGAGGGGTTAAGAAACAGTTCAGTTAAATATATAGGTCTCTCATTAGTCTGAGAAATTACTTAAAATTCTCCTAAGCCTTGCTTTTTGTGGCATTTGTCTCAGAGTAGCTTGTGACTGCTTAGGTTCTAACTTAAGATTTTGGATTTTCACCAGTCACATTTAAGTTACATTAGATAGACTAAGTTATTGTATTAGTCTGGCAAGTTCATAAAGTATACTTGTGTGTAATGATTGTTAAGGTAATGTATAGAAAGAATTGCTGACATCTATCTGACTTAGATTTGTAATTTCTATATACTTTATGCTGCTTATATTTCAGACATTACAATGAGAGTCCATTTGGAGATAATTGGCGCTTTTTTTAGCACTTTAAAGAAACAACAAACGACACTTGTCCAATCTTCAGTGCTATTTTTGACAAAAGCAACTTAATAATCAATTGACTTAGAAAATTTTAGAGAGAACTCATCCATTGGGGATTCTTACTTTCACAAGACTTTGGTTGTAACCCTTTTGACTTTTCAGATATGAAACAATGAAAGGGCAGACATCCTTTAGAGTGACTCAAGAAGTCTCCCTTTCTAGAAAGGAATTGGTATAGTCAGCTTTTGACAAGAATCCACTGTGAACAATGCCTAACACAGAGGACTTCATCACCAAATAGAATATGGTATTTTCAGAGAGATTCAAGTATTTTCAAGTTCACCCTTTGAAATTTTCATAAATTGTGCTTGGCCGAACACTTAACTAGTAGTGTCTTTAAAATAATTTGGTCGACCTTGTCTTTAAAAGGGAATTACCAGTTAAAGGAGATAAAGGAGATAGTTGGTAAATAAGCACCTATGCCTTTTCTCAGAAACGATTTACTGAAACATGTCCAAATTTTAAAGTTTAGTTAACAGTTTATTTATAAGCTATCACACATCTGCTATTAGCAATGATTGTTAAATTATACTAAACTAGCTCTAGAAAGACACAGATTCTATGCTTATATACAAAGGCACTATTGCACATAATTTATTGAATATTTTGTCAATTGTATTAACAAATAAGATGTTTTCTGAAGAGCAAATGTTATTAATATTTGATAGGATTTTTAAATCAGGATATTGGAGATTACTTAGTATTATATTTTGGCTTAGGTTAATTAAAATTGAATATTTAGATTTTTGAGTTGCAAAAAGATTATAAATGCAAGTTAAAAAGACATTTATTTTCTCAGTCTTTAGGAGAAATACGCTAACCACATAATTTTATAGTTACTACTTGTTAAGCAATGGGTTCTTCTTAATATGTAATTGTGTCAAACTGAACCAATGCATTACACCTTATACATGAAATTATGTTGTAAGAGGGCTTTACTTGTCTTTATAAAAATAAATATTATAAGTCTATTATAGTAAACATGAAGAATGGTTTACTTAAGGATATTACTGTTATTTATCACAATGAGGTTTTATTTACACTTAACTAAGTTATCACTTGAGGGCTTCCCTCCAATTTTAATTGTTTCATTTGCAGAGAACAGAATTCATTAAGTTTAGGCAGGGAAAAGATTTATTACCAGACATTAAATGGCTTACAGAATTATCAGTAGGACAGACTCTTAAGTTGAACTTTCAAGAACTTCCAAAGGTATACCATAGAACCAGGCCACCAAGGGAGTTGCTAAATCTCTATGATTAGGAAACTTCCCCCGCCATGATGAAAACCCAGCAGTGCAGCTGCTACTTCCAGAACCGCTTCACCTGTTGATTTATACCAGCCAAATAGATGCCAAGTATTCTGCATCTCACCACCCACAGGTTAGTGACTAAATTGCAGAGCAATCAAACATCTTTACAACCATGTGTGCCAGCAGAAATGGCAGAAGCATAGCCTCTACTTTCCTTCTGACATTTCCCTTCTCCCTCATTTAAATTGTTTTAAATGAGGCATCTGATTGGCCTATGATATATCCAGAATCCTAGTTGCAAGGTGATTTAGGAAATGTTCTTTCAACTTTTTAACCTTTTCAGTATAGGAAGGCACACTAAGAGGCTGGAATGAACATTGAGCACTGTATTTTTTTCCTATTCCTGTGTAGCAAATTATAACACACATTTATTATCTTACCATTTCAGTGGGTCAGGACCTTGGCCTCAGCTTAGCCAGGTCCTCTGCTTAGGATCTCAGAAGGCTGTGACCAAGGGACCAAGGTGTCAGCCAACCTGGTTTTCAGGTAGAGGCTCAACTGGGGACGAATCCATTTCCATACTCAGTCAAGCTGTTGGCAGAATTAATTTCCTTATAGTTACAAGTCTGGAGGCCCCAGCTTCTTGCTGGTAGTTGGCTGGAGGCCACCTTCAGCTACTAGAGGCTTCACTCAGTTCCCAGTGGTTGCCCTCAACTTCTTCAGGCTATGCATGGTTCCTTACCAAGTGGACTTCCCCAAAGTCGCTACTTAATCAATCCAGCAAGGAGAGTCTCCAGAGCAAGTCTGCTAGCAAGAGAGTGTCTTATATAATGTAACAGGATCTCACAGTGGTGAGATCTCATCCTCTTTCTGCCATATTCTATTGGTTAAGGGCAAGTCACAGGTCGTGCCCAGTCTCAGGGGAGAGAATTACACAAAGACATGAACATCAAAAGACAGGGATCATAGTGGGTGCACCATAGAGTATGTCCACCACAAGTACCTAGCCATGTTGTTCACCCCTTTTACCATGCAACACATCCTTCTTACCATACTTCTGCATCACAGCTAATAGTGTCAGTAGCATGCTGCTGCCTATCATAACATAAATCTCTCTCCTACAAACAAAACTGTACTAACCCTCTCTCCTAAGGGCTTGGGTCCAAGTATCTGTTGGTTACATGGATCCACCAATTGGTGCTATCCAGTCCTAATTCAATCTCTATCCCATTTTGATATCCTATAACATGTGGACTAAAAAAAGTTAATTACCATAAACTTACCTTATATAAAACAGTAGAGGAAAAGTAGGAAAATAAACTGTGATATATAATTATGTACCTAAAGAGAAAGGGCAAAACTATGGGTAGTTACTACAGTCCTCATTTCTGCAACTGTTCATGAGGCTATAATTGTGTTTTATTATATTTTAAATTATCATACAATAAATTAACTTCTTTTTGGTGTACACTTCTATGAATTTTAACACAGGCCTATATCACCATCTTAGATTAGATTATCACCACCACGATTAGAATACAGAACAGCTCTATCACCCTGCAAACATTCCCTCATACTCCTTTACAATCACACTCCCCGCCCCTAACAACCACTCATCAGTTTTCTGCCCACCATGTAAAAGATGAGATGTTTGCTTTCCCAGAATCCTTGCCCCTTGTAGCCACATGAACTAGGATTAGGTTCATCAGATGCTTTTGCCTGGAATTCTTCAACCTTTATAGAAAAGCAGGAGGGTAAGTGGAGAATACATTCTAGAGGCAGTGGTGGTATCTTCATATTAATACTCTTGTTCTGAGGTAAGATTTCAAGTGCTTTTGGATGTCCAGACTTTATTTTCCCCTTCTGGGGATCTTCTGCTTTTACCAGCCAGAATTGGTTTCTTTTGCTATTTAAAGTAAGATTGATGCATGTGATACTGAGAGCCCTGTAGCTCTGGATCCCTCAAGACAATGCAAGCAAATTATACTGGTAGCTACATTCTTAAGCTTAAAATCACAGTAGAAGGGCATTTTATCCTCATCTCACATTATCCTGCAGCTTCCATTTCTGTCATCAGAACTGTGTATTTCCCTCATCCCAGAAGCATTCAGCAATAGGTTTCCTAGCTTCTAATTCTACTTGTTTTACTTTGCAGGGAATTTGCCATTTCTGTGTGGCTGCTTTTAAGATATTGGTCTTTCCAATGTTCTATGGTTTCTTAGGATTTATGTATCTTTTTTTAAATCCTGGATTCATTGAATCCATTGTAGATATATCCAGGATAAAATGTGGTCTCTTGACTCCATAAGCCATGACTCTTAACAGTGGATGACCATTGTGTTCTAAACGCCCTTCCACCCTCAGCCCTGGATGAGTATGAATTCAGAGTCAGGATCCAGTAATCTCTGAAAAATATGAGAATTTCCAGTTGCCCATTGCATAGTTACCCTGTTAAATGGCCACAGGCCCCTCTGGCTATAAAGAAAAAGGAAAGCTAGAGAGAAAATTTATAGCATATGCTTATGGTATTACAGAATCCTTCCTCAAGGTACCTGGCTTTCCTTTCAAGGGCCTCTGGGTGCGTGAAATGACTCAGGCCTGCAAATTGGGTGAGAAGCCATCAATCTCCATCATAACAACCCAAATTAGATCTCTCCTCACCAGGCAGAAATACTTTGGCTACACAGACCAGGTAGAAATTAGTAGGCTGTTCATTTATTTCCATCTAAGGGACCTGAAGAAAATTAGCCACTACCAAACTTCTCTATAGGTCAAAACATTCAGATTACTTCTCTAGTCATGTTTCTATCATGTTAAGTATGTTTTCCCCATCTCTGGTTATTAGGTACTGCTGCTTGGTCTCTGCCATTCTAGGATCCCATCGTCCTCAATGAAATGAGTTCCTTCAGTGGCAAGGAACTGGCCTACTAGACTACCATTGTAGAAGTTTTCAAGAATAGTAACACTTGTCCTCTCAATGTATTTTTCAATACTTTGGAGAAGAGTACATTTCCCTGGGTCCCATTGGGGAACCTGGTTAGAATGTAGGTGAGTAGTTTGCATATCATAAATGTACTCCAGTGTTTCTGTTTCATTAAGTCTTTGGAGTACACCCCCTACATTATACCAGGGAATATCTAGCATATCAACTTCATTTAATATGGGCTAACTTTCAGCCTTGCCTTTAGTCAACTGAGCAAATAGAACCACTTCTAACTGGGCAAACTAGTAAGTAGATCTGGAATCTATGGTAAGTATTCAGGTGTTGATATAATCGGCCCAATATAAAATTACATTCCTTTCTCCATGGTATAACATCTTCAAAATACATTCTCATAAGTATTCTCCAGATTTCTGCCATTATAAATTAGCAAAATTTTGCAATTATCTCCTCCCAAGTCCAACTTATATTTGTATCCTTGGAGCATACTGTGATCTAAATCTAGTTAAAGGCCTGGAAACAATGAGTGGTGGTAGGGGTACATGAGGAAAATTGGCATTCCCTTGCAAGTAACTTCAGGATGTTGAAGCATGGCAGGACCAGTCTTACCAAGCAGGATGCTTCTACTGGCAAGAAAGGCTCATTGGTGAAGTACTTGAGTCATTGAATGTACCCATATACCCCCATTTCTATTCTAGGGGTCTCACTCCAACCGAATAAATGCCCTCACTTTCACAAAAGTGACCATACATGGCTGTGATATACATTGTATGTTTAATTTAACAACCCATAGGATCAGACTGAATAATTTTCAACTATGTCAGCTGTATGTCAACAAGAGGTAAGCGAATACAATTTCATCATCCTCTGTTCCTTAAGCAGAATTTAAATTTAAATTTTGAAATTACCATTTATTTTTTCTTAAACTTCTAGAATAGTTAGAAGTCATCCCACTCCGCAGTTCTTGGGTCATTACAACGGCCAAAAATAATCTAGTCACAGCTACTTGGTCCATCAAGCCTTGCTTTTAACAGGCACTTCATTAAAGCTGCCCACTGGTGATAATTTGATTAGTTTGCCATTATGTGCCGTGGGCTAACAACACCCCATCTTCTAATACTAACAGAATTATCACTGCTTTCAAATCCAATCAGGCTATCTAATCAATCTCAGTTTCCCATTTTCTTGAAATACTATTGCCTTTGCACACTCCTGGTACTATGTCCTTTATCGGTCAGGACTGTTTCACAGGATAGAAGCCACTCTAGCTAGTTTAAGGAAGAAATAATTTACTACAGGATATCAAATGGCTTATAGAAACATGCTAAGTTGAACCTTCAAGAATGACTCTCAAAGCCATATCACAAAACCAAGCCATTCTGTCAGGAAATTTCTGGTTCCAGAACCATGTTACTATTGCCACAACCAAGAAACCATTATTACTGCTAACAGCTCCAAAAACATATCATGTAAAGTACAATCTGCACCACAGAATGGGTGCCCCATGCACTGCCAGTGGACTCTCATGGAGTTAATGACTGGACTCTTGGACCTCTCCTAACCCTCCTGAAGAAGAAGCAAACATCTCAACGACTGTATTTGTCAGTAGAGGTAGCAGAAATGAAGTGAAGCCATATTACAACTTCCAAACCTCATGCCAGTGCTTCGTTGAACCCAAATCAGTCAGAACCTCAGCCACAAGAAGTCTGGAAAGGGGTGTGTGTGTGTGTGTGTGTGTGTGTGTGTGTGTGAGTATGTTTAGTTTGAACTCCAATTCAAAGATCACAGGAAGCTCAGGTTTTCCTGTGATCTTGTCTCTGTTTTCATGTGTTTCTCTCAATCATTCTCTGCTTCCAAATGCACACAGGCTTTCTAAGGCCTCTAGTCAAAACCTGGCCAAACACTCCACCCCTCTCACCATCTTCTAAAAGAAATCAAAACTCACTAAGCATATGATGAATTTTTTATTTTTCCTCAAGATTTCTGAGGTTATATGGAAGAAAGGACATATCACAGAGCCCATGGCCATCTGCCATCTCACTTGTCCCTAGTCTTTTTCCTCACTTTCTTTTGAAGAAGCTTCCTCAAGTTAATGTCTTTCCACAAGTCCACACTCTCCATGGATGACTCTCCCTGCCATATGATGACAGAGAAGCATGGTACCCACTCCCTCTGCTCTAGGCTATATTTCTTGTATGGTGAAGCCAACCAGTCCTATGTACATTTTTTTCAGGCTATTCTGGAATTCCAATGAATTTTTTTTTCATTTCATTATATGCATGTATTTCCAATTTTGTGTATAATTCACTTAATTTGTTAATGTATCTTATAAAGTGTCTTTTTTAATTATTGTTTTTTATTAAAGTATAAAAATATAATATTATGTTGGTTTCAAATGTACATCACAGTGGTTCAACAGTCCCCATGATCAACTGATACGGTGACTGCAAATTATTGTGCCCTTTTATCCCCCTACCCTTACTGCCCCCTCCCCTCCCCCTTGATAATCACTAGTCACTTCTCAGGATCTAAGGGGCTAATGCTGCTTTGTTCCTTCTGTTTTGCTTTGTTTTTATATTCCACATATAAGTGAAATCATATGGTATGTGTTTTTCTCTGACTAGCTTATTTCACTAAGCATAATACCCTCTAGATCCATCCATGTTGTTACAAATGGCAGGATTTATTTTCTTTTTATGGCTGAATAATATTGTGTACCACATCTTTTTCCATTAATCTATTGAAGGATACTTAGGTTGCTTCCATATCTTGGCTATTACAAATAGTATGGTGATAAACATAGGGATGCATATATCTTTTCCAATCAGGGATTTGTTTTCTCTGGGTAAATTCCTAGGAGTGGAATTACTGGATCAAATTGTATTTCTATTTTTAGTTTTTTGAGGGCCCTCTGTACTGCTTTCCACAACAGTTGCACCAATTTGCATTCCCACCAACAGTGTAGGAGAATTCCTGTTTCTCTACATCTGTGCCAGGATTTGTTGTTTCTTGTCTTTGGGATAGTGGCCATTCTAACTGGTGTGAGGTGATATCTGATTGTGGTTTTAATTTGCATTTCCCTGATGATTAGTAATGTGGAACGTCTTTTCATGTGCCTGTTGGCTATTCGTATTTCTTTTTTAGACAAGTGTCTGTTCAGGTCCGCTGCCCATTTTCTAATTGGGTTGTTTTTGGGTGTTGAGGCATATGAGTTCTTTATGTATTTTGGGTGTTAACCCCTTATCACATGAGTCATTTACAAATATATTCTCCCATACTGTTGGATGCCATTTTGTTCTGCTAATGGTGTCCTTTGCTATACAGAAACTTTTTAGTTTGATGTAGTTCCACTTGTTCATTTTTATTTTGTTTCCATTGCCTGAGGAGATGTGTCCAGGAAAAATTTGCTCATGCTTATATTCAAGAGATTATTGCCTATATTTTCTTCAAAGAGTTTTATGGTTTTATGACTTACATTCAGGACTTTGATCCATTTTGAGTCTACTTTTGTGTATGGAGTTAGACAGTAATCCAGTTTCATTCTCTTACATGTAGCTGTCCAGTTTTGCCAACACCAGTTGTTGAAGAGGCTGTCATTTCCCCATTGTATATCCATGGCTCCTTTATCATATATGAATTGACCATATATGTTTGGGTTAATATCTGGGCTCTCTAGCCTGTTCCACTGGTCTATGGGTCTGTTCTTGTGCCAGTACCAAATTGTCATGATTACTGTGGCTTTGTAGTAGAGCTTAAAGTCTGGGAGCATAATCTCCCCAGCTTTATTCTTCCTTCTCAGGATTGCTTTGGCTATTAGGGGTCTTTTGTGGTTCCATGTTTAGAACTATTTGCTCTAGTCCACTGAAGAATGCTGCTGGTATTTTAATAGGGATTACATTGAATCTGTAGATTGCTTTGGGTAGGATGGTCATTTTGACAATATTAATTCTTCCTATCCAAGAGCATGGGATAGATTTCCATTTATTGGTGTCTTTAATTTCTCTCATGAGTGTCTTGTAGTTTTCAGGGTAAAGGTCTTTCACTTCCTTGGATAGGTTTATTCCTAGGTAATTTATAATTTTGGATGCAATTGTAAATGGAGTTATTTTTCTGATTTCTCTTTCTGCTAGTTTGTTGTTGGTATACAGGAGTGCAACAGATATCTGTGTATTAATTTTGTATCCTGCAACTTTGCTGAATTCAGTTACTAGTTCTAGAAGTTTTTTGGATTCTTTAGGGTTTTCTGTGTGTAATATCATGTCATCTGCAAATAGAGTTTAACTTCTTCTTTACCAATCTGGATGCATTTTATTTCTTTGTGTTGTCTGATTGCCATGGCTAGAACCTCCAGTACTATGTTGAATAAAGTGGGGAGAGTGGGCATCCATGTCTTGTTCCCAATCTTAGAGGAAAAGTTTCAGCTTTTCATTATTAAGTACGATGTTGGCTGTGGGTTTGATGTATATGGCCCTTATTATGTTGAAGTACGTACTCTCTATACCCATTTTTTTTTTGAGAGGGCATCTCTCATATTTATTGATCAAATGGTTGTTAACAACAATAAAATTCAGTATAGGGGGGTCAATGCTCAATGTACAATCATTAATCCATCTCAAGCCTAATTCTCGTCAGTCTCCAATCTTCTGAAGCATAACGAACAAGTTCTTACATGGTGAACGAATTCTCACATAGTGAATAAATTCTTACATGGTGAACAGTACAAGGGCAGTCATCACAGAAACTTTCGGTTTTGATCGCGCATTATGAACTATAAACAATCAGGTCAAATATGAATATTCGTTTTATTTTTATACTTGATTTATATGTTGGTCCCACATTTCTCCCTTTATTATTATTATTATTTTTATTTTTAATAAAATGCTGAAGTGGTAGGTAGATGCAAGATAAAGGTAGAAAACATAGTTTCGTGCTGTAAGAGGGCAAGTGTAGATGATCAGGTGTGTGCCTATGGACTAAGTATTAATCCAAGCTAGACAAGGGCAGCGAAACATCCATGGATGCAGAAGATTTCTCTCAAAGCAGGGGGGTTGAGGTTCTGAGCCTCACCTCTGTTGATCCCCAATTTCTCACCTGATGGCCCCCCTGCGACTGTGCCTGTCTTAGGTTGTTCCTCCCTTGAGGAATCTTACCCGTCTCTGGCTAACCAGTCATCTTCCCGGGCCATACAGGGAAATGTAAAGTTGGTAAGTGAGAGAGAAGCCATATTGTTTGAAAAGGTTAGCTTTTTACTTCTTTGCAGATTTATGCCCTGTGGCTTCTATGCCCAGCACTTGTCTCAAGGTATCTTTACCACCTGGAGAAATTATGATACTCGGTAAATTCGATATGAGGCATGAATTCTATTTAAGGGTTGTAATTAGGAAGGAAGAAGAAAAGCTATAGAGGTAGCATATGGAAGGAAACATGGGAGGATTGATTATTACTTTGACATATCTTCTTGTAGAGTACCTTAAGTATGTATAGATTTTAAACTACTAACTAATTTGCACACACATATTAACATAATAGGAATACAGTGACATAAACAAAGCAAATCTATAATTACCATCCATCTCCAGTGAAGCCAAGAAAACCATTTAGGCACCCTAGGCATTTGTGAAAATTTGTCTATGATATGATGGATATTGTCCTACTGTACATGAACAGTCTGAGAAAAATCAGACAAATTAAAGCAGCCCATTTCTGGGATCTGTTCACATCCCATATGTTCTTTTAACCGTAGATAGTCTATAGTCATAAGATTTTGGAGTGCTACAACTTGCACCCCTCCCAACTCCTGGTTGAGTTCCAACAGTACAGATCTGGTCAAATTCGTTGTCTCACTGTATGCACATGCTAGCCTAGACATCTCCCTCCTCATTCCAATGGCAAGTCCAGGAAATGGTGGGGTGGATGCAGCCACAACCGCAGCATCGCCCGGATCCCTGTGGAGGCTTTTTGATGATCATCCCCCCGCCCGAGTCCTCCAGAGAGTGCTGATGCCGGAAGCTCCTCCTCATATCGTATCTTAGTTCTCTATACCCATTTTTTAAGAGTTTTTATCATGAATGGATGTTGAATTTTGCCAATTGCTTTTCCAGCATCTATTGAGATGAACATGTGGTTTTGATCCTTCTTTTTATTAATATGGTAGATGATATTGATTGATTTATGAATACCGTATCATCCTTGCATCCCTGGAATAAATCCCACTTGGTCATAATGGATGATCTTTTTTATGTATTTTTGTATTCAGTTGGCTAATATTTTCTTGAGAATTTTTGCATGTATGTTCACCAGGGATATTGGTCTGTAATTTTCTTTGTGGTGTCTCTCTGGTTTTTGTATTAGAGTGATACTGGCCTCATAGAATGAGTTTGGAAATATTTCCTCATCTTCTATGATTTGGAATACTTTAAGAAGGGTGGGTATTAGCTCTTGTTTACATGTTTGGTAGAATTTGGCTGTGAAGCCATCTGGATCTGGTGTTTTGTTTTTTGGAACTATTTTGATTGCCACTTTGATTCTATTGCTTGCAATTGGTCTGTTCAGATTTTGTTTCTTCCTGAGTCAATCTTGGGAGGTTTTATTTTTCTAGGAAGTTGTCTATTTCTTCTAGGTTGTCCAATTTATTGGTGTATAATTTTTCATAGTATTCTCTAATAATTCTTTGTATTTTTGTGGTATCCATTGTGATTATTCCTTCTTTGTTTCTGACTGTTTATGTGTGTACATTCTCTTTTTTTCTTGATAAGTCTGTCTAGGGGGTTATCTATTTTGTTTCTTTTCTCAAAGAATCAGCTCCTACTTTCATTGATTCTTTTTATTGTTTTATTCTTCTCTATTTTATTTATTTCTGCTCTGATCTTTATTATGTCCCTCCTTCTACTGACTTTAGACTTCATTTGTTCTTCTTTTTCTAGTTTCTTTCATTGTGATTTTAGACCATCTATTGTGGATTGATCTTGTTTCTCAAGGTAAACCTGTATTGTTATGTTCTTTCCTCTTAGAACTGCCTTTGCCACCTCCTGCAGATTTTGGGCTGTTGTGTTTTTGTTTTCATTTGTCTCCATGTATTGCTTGATTTCGGTTTTAATTTGGTCTTTGATCCACTGATTATTTAGAAACATGTTGTTTAGCCTCCATGTATTTGTAGGTCTTTTTGTTTTTTGTGTGTGTGTGTAATTTATTTCTAGTTTCATACCATTGTGGTCTGAGAAGCTGCTTAGTAGAATTTCAGTCTTTTTGAATTTTTTGAGGCTCTTCTTATGGCCTAGTATGTGATCTATTCGAGAGACCATTCCATGTACACTTGAGAAAAATGTGTATCCTGCTGCTTTTAGATGGTGTGTTTTGTAGATACCTGTTAAAGTCCATTTGATTTATGTATTGATCTGTTCCTCTGTTTCCTTATTTATTTTCTGTCTCGTTGATCTGTCTTTTCATGTGAGTGGTGTGTTTAAGTCTTGTAAAATGATTGTGTTGCAATCCGTTTTCCCCTTTAATTCTGTTAGTATTTGTTTCACATATTTAGGTGCTCCTATGTTGGGTGCATAGATATTTATAATGGTTATATCCTCTTGTTGGATTAATCCCTTTATTATTATATAATGTCTTTCTTTGTTGCTTGTTACTTTCTTTGTTTTGAAATCAATTTTGTCTGATATAAGTACTGCTACTCCTGCTTTTTTCTCCCTATTAGTTGCATGGAATAACGTTTTCCTTCCTTCACTTTCCTTCATTTACTTTCTGTGTATCTCTTTGGGTCTGAAATGAGTCTCTTGTAGGCAGCATATAGATGGGTCTTGTTTCCTTGTTCATTCTGCCACTCTGTCTTTTGACTGGAGCATTCAGTCCATTTTCATTTACAGTGATTATTTATAAATATGTACTTTTTGACATTTTATTAATTGTTTACTGGCTGTTTTTATATCTCTTCCCTGTTCCTTTCTTCCTCTTATTCTTTTATCATGTTATTGATGGTTTTCTTTAGTGTTGTAATTGGATTTGTCTTTTTAAAATTTATGTATTTTTGTGTGTGTGTATTTATTGTAGGCTTTAGTTTGGTGGTTACCACAGGTTCAAGGATAGCTTCCTTACTATATAATAGTCTATCTTAAATTGCTGATTACTCTAGATTTCAAACACAATCTAAAGGTATTTTTTCCTTCTTTCTCCTCCACATTTATCATATTTGATGGCATAATCTGCACTTTTTGTGTATCCTTGACTGGTTTTGTGTAAGTTGCTTTTGCTTCTTTTGTTTTGTTCTAATTTCATTCTTGTTTGGTAAATAGTTGTTTTACTTTTCCTGTGGGTTTATTTTCACTGGCAACAGCTATTTTGCCTAAGGGTCATTTCCATCTACAGCAGTCCCTTTAACATAACCTGTAGGGCTAACTTAATGGTGGCAAATTCCTTCAACTTTTGTTTATCTCGAATGGAAATTGTTTAATCCCTGCTACAAATTTAAATGATACTCTTGCCAGATAGAAGATTCTTGATTGGAGGTCCTTCTGTTTCAGTACATTAAATATATCATGTCACTCCCTTCTGGCCTGTAGAGTTTCTGTTGAGAACTCTGCTGATAGCCTGATGGGATTTTCTTTATAAGTAATCTTTTTTTCTCTCTCTGGCTGCTTTCAACAGTCTCCGTATCCTTGATCTTTATCATTTTAATTATCATATGTCTTGATGTTGGCTTCCTTGGGTTCCTTTTGTTAGGGTATCTCTGAACTTCCGTGACCTGCATATCTTTCCTTCCCCAGATTGGGGAAGTTTTCAACAATTATTTCCTTAAAGAGACTTTCTATCCCTTTGTCTTTCTCTTCTCCTTCTTGTACCCCTGTTATACAAATATTGTTTCATTTGGATTGGTCACATAGCTCTCTTATCATATTTTCATTCCTAGAGATCCTTTTTTCTCTGTTTTTCAACTTCTTTGTTTTTCTATTCTCTAATTTCCATCTCTTTCACTGTCTCCTCTACCTGTACTAATCTACTATTAAATCTCTCCATTGTATGTTTCATTTCAGACACTATATTCTTCAGCTCTGATTGGCTCTTTTTCAGGTTTTCTATCTCTTTGTTAAAGTCCTCTCTGAGCTCTTGAATACTTTTCTGTAAATTCATGAGCATGTTTATGACTTTTATTTTGAAATCTTTATCAAGAAGATTGGTGATCTCTGTTTCATTTAGCCCTCTTTCTGGGGTTCTGTCTTATAGTTTTGTTTGGAACATATTCCTCTGCCTGCTCATTTTATCAGGGTTTCTGTGTTTCTTCCTTTGTGTTAGATGTCTCTGCTATGCTTTTCAGCCTATAGAGTAATAGCTTTATGAAGAAGGCATCCTGTGGTGCCCAGAAACTCAAGATTCTTTACTCTCTAGTGCCTGGTTCTATTTTGTGGGGGCCACAGCTTTTGGCATGCCATGGGTGGGGCCACCTTTCTGTCTGGCTTCTGTACTGGTCTAAGTCTGGGTCAGAGTTTCTGTTGAGCTCACTGTGGGTGGGGATGTCCTCTGCCTGGCCTGCAGCAAAGGCAGGGCTGCAGGGTTAATGGGTTGGGTGGAGTGATGTGTGGCTCTGCCTCAGCCAAACATGTAGCACTGGGTTTGGACACCCTCAGGGAGGAAGGAGCTCTCCGGGCTGGCTCCTGAAGGCACCTCCTGGTTGGACTGAAATGGAGCCAGGCAAGCTGGAAGGTCTTCCTCTGCCTGCTAAGCAATGAAGTCTGATGTTGTCACTGGGCCAAGTGGGTTGTCTTTCAACGGGGTGTATAGGGAGGAGCCTTGGGGCTGCGTTGCCAGGAAGGGGGTGGACCATCTGGGGCTCCTGAGAGTTCCCAATATGTTGTGCCTAGGGAGGGCTGGGGAGGTGTGGTCTACCTGCCTTTTCTCCTGAGGAGAGAGTTCCATCCAATCCTTGACCCTCTGGTACCCCTTGTACTGCTGGCAAGTCTTTCAAACTGCTACCTCTGCTTTGAGTCTCAGGACTGGCAGAGTGTGTCTGCCCTCCACACTGGCTGGAGTCTCAGCCTCCCAGAGTGTTCCACCTGTCCCTGGTGTCCAGCCCCACTACTCACCAGAACCCAAAGTAATGTGAGCCCATGATCCCGGGGAAGATCTCCAGGGCCAGGTGTACAGTGTTCTTGGGCTCCTACTCCCTCCCTGCTCCATTCCTCTTCCTCCTGCCTGTGGGCTGGGGTGGGGGAAGGGCTTGGGTCCCACTCAGTCTTCGCTTTGCCACTTTATGCTTTTCTGTGTGCTCTTCCTCCTCAGGTGTAGGTGATCTGTTCTGCAGTCTTCAGGTTATTTTCAGGTTTAGTTGTATTTGCTGTATTGTCTTCTTTTATGTGTTTTTGGGAGGAGGTTTCTGCCTTGCCTTCCTATTCTGCCATCTTTAATCCAATTCTCAAGTAGCTAGTTTTCTTGTGTCTGCAAAAGGAGTAAGAAAAGGAGGAGACAAATACCAATCACTTTATACAAGACATAAGAAATACTTTGTTCATCCCCACCTAAGGGAATTGGCTTTTTTCATATCTGTTATTTCAGGAACTTCTGAAGAGTTGCTACCTATTCCTTAATTACTGATTAATGGTATCCTAAGCATATCCATTAAACTAGTGAGACTTTCTCATTTTCTTGCTCACCACTCCTGGAGGAATCTCTTCACATGATTAAAATTGAAATTTGTCATTAGCTATGGCTCTCTTTTTCCTGTTTAGTAATTTTCAATGTCCAAGATAATTGTTCCTTTCCTAAGCCAAGACCCAAATCAAAGATATGACTTTTGTCTGATCACCAGTTTGTAGAGAAACAAAGAAAAGTGAAAAAATACAGCAGGACTGAAATTGTCATCCACAAATTTTCTATTCCTTCTCTCTTCAGTAATCACACTTTTTCATTATCACTTTAACTATTTACAAAAGACATGACCTCTTTCAAACAACAACAAATGTTGGCAAGGATGTGAAGAAAGGGGAACCCTCCTAAACTGCTGGTGGAATGTAAATTAGTTCAACCATTGTGCAAAGCAGTGTGGAGGTTCCTCAAAAAGCTCAAAATAGAAATACCATTTGACCCAGGAATCCCACTTCTAGGAATTTACCCTAAGAATGCAGCAGACCAATTTGAAAAAGACAGATGCAGCCCTATGTTTATTGAAGCACTATTTACAATAGCCAAGAAATGGAAGCAACCTAAGTGTCCATCAGTAGATGAATGGATAAAGAAGATGTGGTACATATACACAATGCAATATTATTCAATATGCAATATTATTCAGCCATAAGAAGAAAACAAATCCTACCATTTGCAACAACATGGATGGAGCTAGAGGGTATTATGCTCAGTGAAATAAGCCAGGTGGAGAAAGACAAGTACCAAATGATTTCACTCATATGTGGAATATAAGAACAAAGGAAAAACTGAAGGAACAAAACAGCAGCAGACTCACAGAACCCAAGAATGGACTAACAGTCACCAAAGGGAAAGGGACTGGGCAGGATGGGTGGGAAGGGAGGGATAAGGGGGACAAAGGGGCATTACGATTAGCACACATAATGTAGGGGTGGGGGCATGGGGAAGGCAGTATATACAGAGAAGACAAGTAATGATTCTATAGCATCTTACTACACTGATAGACAGTGACTAATGGGGTATGTGGGGGGGACTTGGTGAAGTGAGAACCTAGTAAACAATGTTCCTCATGTAATTGTAGATTAATGATACCAAAATAATAACAAAAGGACATGACCTCTTTGACCAGCTTCTTTAAGTAAAGAACTATCACAATTTCCTTTGGTTTATATTTCAGTGGACTAGTTTCTTCTGTCCAAAAGTTAGATACTTCCAACTTCTAACTTCCAGTGTAAGATCTTGTTCTGACTTAAGAAGACAAAAATATAGTATTGCCCAACCTTTTCTTTTTCTTCAAATTTATTAGATTTTTTAAAATAATAAAAACAAACAAATATTCTTGAGAAGACAAAGCTATATTGATGGGGAGTACATCAGTGGCTGCTGGGGTTAGTGGCAAGGGAGGGAGCAATTAATAAAGGGAATTTGGAGGAACTGATGGAACTATTCTGTATCTTGATTCTATACATGTGTTAAAACTAGTAGAACTGCAGCAAATGAAAAAGTCAGTTTTACAGTATGGTGATTTAAAAATAAAAATTGTCAAAAAAAAATTTTTTTTGTACTGCACAGAACATGTCTAGAAAGTACATAAGATGCAGTGATTTCCTCAGAAAGGCAATCTGATAAATGAAGAAACATTCTTATTCTTTGTTCACCTTATTATGTATTGAATTTTTATAAAACATTATTAAAATGTAACATAATTATACATTCAGATGAACTGTCACCAAGTGAGCATGCTCATGCAACCACCACCCAGGGTGGTTTTAGAATATTGCCAGCACCCCAGGAGGCTCCCTCCTGATCCCTCCTTATCCCTCCCAGTCATTATCTCTTTCCCTTCTTCCCAGGGAAAACCACAATCCTGACTTCTAAGACCACAGATTTGATTTGCTTCTTTAAAATATTTATGTAGATGGAATCATACAATATGCATTCTTTTGTGTTTAGCTCCTTTTGTTCAACATTGTAGAATGCATTAATATAGTATATCAACAGTTCATTGACTTTGTGGTGTGGTATTACATTGTATGGCTATATTACATTTTTTAAAATCCATTCTACCATTGATGGACATTTGGCTTGATTCCAATTTTGGAATATTATAAATAATGTGGTTTCAAGTATTCTTGTGTTTGTCTTTTTGTATCCATATTTATGTATTTCTTTGGGGTATATATTTACATATCTAGGAGTGGAACTATTGTGTCACTAGAGTATATTTATGTTCATCTTTGGGAGACACCAAACAATGCTTCAAGTGGCTTTATCAGTTAACTTCAATCAGTCGTGAATAAGAGTTCTGGTAGCTCTGTATCTTCACCAGCACTTGGAGTGGTCTGCCTTTTTTCATCTTAGCCATTCTGGTGGGTGTATAATAGTGTCTTGTTGCAGTTCTAATTTACATTTTCCTAATTACTTTTTAAAATAAACTCTATTGAGGTATAATTTTCATACAAATTAATGCACTGATTTAAGTGTACATTTTGACAAGTTTGACAAATTTATACACTTGAGTAACCAACTACACCATACCCAAAGTATAGAATATTTTCACCACCCTTAAAAGTTCCCTTATTTCCCAGTCACACTGTCCTCCCTGCCCTCAGGCCCAGACAACCTTTGGACTGTTTTCTGTCATATATTAAATTTATCTTTACTAGAGTATCATAGAAATTGAGTCATACAGTAAGCTCTCTTTTATGTCTGTCAGTTCTTGCTTAGCATGTCTATAAGATTTGCACATGCTGTTGCCTATATCTGAAGTTTATTCTTTTTTTAGTATTCCATTAGTATGAACATACCACAATTTGTACAACCATTCACCTGTTCATCATCATTTGAATTGCATCCAGTTTTTGGCTATTAGAAATATGTTGCTAGAAACATTTGCATACAGGTCTTCTTATGAACATGTTTGTTCTTCTAGGTTAAATACCCAGAAATGGGATAAATGGGACATAAAATATATTTTTAACCTTATAATGAACTTGCAAATCATTTTCCAGATTAACTACCATTTCTACTAGCAATATATGACAGCCTTAATTGCTCCACATTCTTGCCAGCACTGGCATTCTTAAATTTTGCTTTTTTAATTTTGGCCATTCTAGAGAGTATGTAGTAGTATTTCATATTGCAGTTTTAATTAGCATTTCACTATGACTAATGAAGTTCAGTATCATTTAATGAACTTATGGGCCATTCTTACATGTTTTGTAAAGAGTCTGTTACAATCTGTAGCTCTGGGGGAAGAGTGTTCCTAGCCTGGGTGAGTCTCCTGTGAATCCAGGGAAACAAAATAAGTCAAGGGAAAATGGCAGGTTGGGAGAAAGGCTTTTATTTCTTACAGTCACCAGGCCAGGCTCTGTCAGTTCCCTCCAGCTGCAGCTCTCACTATACCTACCCATTTCCATCCCTTCTGGCAGGAACTCCATGGGTGGGGCCATGGTGACTGAGTGACAGCAGACCAATTAGATACCAGGAATGGAGGGGAGGAGAGTATGGCCATTTTCTCTCAACCCATTGCCCTGGATCGACCAGAGGCTCTGAAACATCCATTGATACATAAATGGACTAAGACCAGGCAGTAGATTCTGGAAATTCTGCTATTTACCTCACAACCCACCCCTCCAGAATTCTCACATTACAGTCTACATGCCCTGAATCTTCCACAATGACCTGTGTGGGAGAAAGCTGGAGCACTGAAACTAACTAATAACATGATAGCAACATAAATTATGATACAGATAGCAATAAAATCATGACAATCCTCAAACCTGAGGATCCAGCTAGGTTCAAAGTCCTACTCAGATTGACTCCATAGCAAGGCAACCAACGGTCCAGTAACTGTGTCCACACAAGTCATGGCATACCAGTACCCTTCTGATATGGGCAGAGGCCCAATTAGTCTGTCTGTCACCTGACAAGGGGTATTGGCTTCTTAACTATTGTCCCATGTTGCTGCAGAACTCGGTGTAGCTCCCTCTTAGAGCACGCAAGGGACTCCTTCTGGGCTCTGCTGACTTCTTCAAAAGTCAATCAATGGCAAGCCCCACCGATGGGCTACAGCGCACGTTATCTTTTGCCCCACATACAACAAATCTCAAACTAACCATTGGGTCACATCAGACGCAGGCTTTCTGTCTAGCCAGTGCACCTGAGCCAATGTGTCTGCCTCATCATTCCCTGGGGATGCCAAAGGCAAATGGCCAGTCACATGATATACAGTCACAGTCTTAGTCTGACCAGAGGCCCATAGGTCTTGCCACAACTCTTGCCCCCAAAGGGGCTGATGACCAACCATCCAGTTGGCATGGTACCACATTGGTAACCACAGGTCAAGCTCCAATAGATGGCTCAGCTATCCATGCAGACAACTACTGGGAGGGCTTCTGGGTGATCACTAGCCATACTATCTGCAACTCTGCCCATTGACTGTTCATCCACTCCCCATTCTCCATCCATATTGTTAAGTCAGGATGGAAAGCCACAGGCCTCCACTTTGGGGGCTGCCCATGACTGGAGCCATCTGTATACCAAGCATCTTCAGGTATAGGGGCTTTTCCATCCTAATAAGGACTCTCAGCTACCAATGGCTCCAAAGCAAGGTTTTCTGCTTTCCACTGTTTTATGTCACTGGCCCCAGTAAGTGTTGGAGTTCTCCACTTACAAGGCTAGTGGAGACAGCGCTATGCTGCTGTAAATATGTGCTCCATTTGGCCAATGTAGGCATCTGTGTCATGCCACTCTGTGGCCTGTGGGTCCAGTCTTGCACCCACCCCATGATGGGATATGTGGTTATTACCTTGGTTGGAGCTATTCCAGTGATGGGCTCCATAGCCAGGAAGGCATGGTACAGAGCAGCCAGTTTGCTTCTCTACCAAGGTGTACTGGACCTCTACTCCTTTTCAGAGTTGTAACCAGAATCCAATAGGTTGGCAGTCTCTTCAAGCTGCTGCTAAAGGCCCCATCCATAACCATCTTTGGTTACCTGAACATCTAGCTCACAGGGCCTTGTTGAGTCCATTACACTCTAGGCCTGTAAGGCCTTGACTGCCTAACTTAGCAGCAGTGGAAGCAACTGCACATGTTTCATCCCAGTCCCACCTGATGCCCTTTTATACCAAGTGATATAAAGACCTCAGAATTTGTGTCAAGTGTGAGATAAACACTCTCCAGTAGCCCAAAAGACCCCAAAACTCCTGTAACACTACCACAGTTTGTAGGGGTAGGGAAAGCCTGGACCTTGTCTATGACTGCTTCAGGAATAACTTTAGTTTTACCCAACCAGACAACCCCCACAAACTTTACTGACAAACCAGTTTGCTGAACTTTGGTGTTGTTCACAATCCATCCTTTCTCTTGTAGATGTTGCAGCAGTATAGGTGCTGTACCTTCTAGATCTGGAAGAGAATCAGACATGAGCATAATGTCATCAATATAATGATACAGCCACACAATTGGCAGTTTCTCCTATGCTGCCAAGTCCTGGGCTACAAGTCTGTGACACGTGGTAGAACTGTAGAGATATCCCTGTGGAAGGACAGTGAATGTCCACTGCCAGCCTTCCCACATAAAGGCAAACTGTTTCTGACTTTCCTGTGCTATGTCAGTAGAGAAGAAAGCTTTAGCAAGGTCCATAACATAATGATATGTCCCTAGTTCATGACTGACGGTGTCCATAAGGGCTGCTATAGAGGGGACAGCAGCATGCAGAAAGGGTATGATTTTATTCAATTCTCTGTAGCCCAGAGTCATATGCCAGGAGCTGTCCAGCTTTTTCACTGGCCACACTGGGCAATTAAAAGGAATATGAGTGGGCTTTATGATGCCCACCTTCTCCAACTCCTGTAAAGTTTCTCCAATTTTTTTGTGCCCCCAGGCAATTTATATTGCTTCGTCACCCACCGAAGTACAGGCAGAGCTACAGGTGAGTATTTAGCATGTCCTCTCAGAACTGCATTTACCACATGTACCCTCAGTCTGAACTCACCTGCAGTGGTCTGTAACCACAGGCCCTGCAGGATATCTACCCCCAAAATATATTCAGAGATGGGAGAAATATACACAGTATACTCCTTTGGGGGTAAACACACTATTTCCAGTGGGATTTGGGCTTTTTTCACTCTAATTGCCTTACCTCCATAACCATTTATCACAGCAGGGGATCAGAGAATATTCAGCTCCTGTGTCCACCAGTACCAAGACATATTGTACATTCACTGGGAATCAATGAATTGCTAATTCTACATGTCGCCTCTGGTTCCCACTACATCCCCCAAGGTGAGGGCTTTGACAACCTCTTCAAAGTGCAACATCCAGTTGCCTTCCTGTGGGGGCAGTTGCTGAGTCAGGGTCTAAGTACTCTTCCCCAGGAAGTCCTGCAGGCACACGGTCTGGACATAGGGCTTTGCCTCTGGCTTACGTGTCTTGGACCTCAGTGGCTGGAACTGCTGCTCTGGCTTTAATTGCTGCCATAGCTCTAACAAGATTCTATTGGGCTGCCCATCAAGTTTTTCTTTCACTGACCCCTCCTTTATCAAATCACCCCATATCTGGGTCCTTGAGACCTTCACAGAGCCATTTGAACATCTCCTCTCAGTAGCAGACCGTATTTCCTTCCATGCTCTTCTTGTTTCAACCTCCCCCAGATCTGCTATAGTATGAGGAACCTCACTTATGGGTTGCCCTACGTGGGAGGCAAGAATAGTTAGTAGGGACCCACAGAGCGATTCGGGAGGAGTATGGAACACCAGGTTTCTAATCCCCATGGTGAACAATTCCTCGTTGGGGCCCTGAGGGTCCATGTTATAGATAATATTCTACATGCCCAACTCCTGTAAAACCTGCTTGAGTTCTGCATATGTTTGCCAGCTAGTGGGGAAGTGTGGCAAATAACCCAGATTAGGCCAAACTTCCCTGAGGGCTACTGTCAGCCAATACAAAAGCGCATGATTCCTTGGGGTCTGATGGGCATTTTGTAACCAATTCCAGAGAGAGGGGTGAGTCATCAGGGAAACCAGTTTACCCATATCTGACCCAGACAGAACAATGCCCTCTACTAAATCCCAAAGATGCAAAGCAAAAGCCATGTGGGCAGAGGCTCCGAGGGCTTCTGCTAAAACTGGGTGCTCAAATCTACCAGCTTGGCCTGGAGTACTCCACAACCTGGGGAGGGGCTCCTCCTATCCCTAAGGAACTTGTGGTTGCTGTGTCTTTATTTTCTTAACTACAACTGGGCAGGCTTTCAATACAGGAGGGGCTGGTGCCTCAGGCGGTGGCCTTGGCAACAGTTCCACCCTTGGCCCCACCCCCTAGCTCTCTCCCGGGTTTCTCCTCCCCTGATGTCTCCTCTACCATTTATGGAGCTAAAGACATCACCCCTTCCTTCATCTCCACAGCCTCTTGCAGCTCACATTTTTCTGCTGCCCCTTCCCACACTACTAGTATGTTTCTTAGTAGTGTGGCCTCAGTTTTTAATAGCTTTTGTTCCTTTTTCAGAACACACCACAAATCATCTTCCTGTTCTGACACTTGCCACCAAAAGGCATTTCCCTCATTAGTAACCCTTTCTAATGCCACGAGAAACACCACTGCACTTTTCCTGCTGCCTCATGGCCACTCAGTTCCCCTATGGAGTCCTCGATTTTGCAGAGGGCCAACTCCACTGCCTCCAGCATCCCCACCCTTCCCCAATTCTGGGGCAGGGCCCACTGCTCTAGGAAGCACTTTACGCCAGACCACATCCCCACGTGGGTATCCCCAGGTGTCTTCCCACCACCTCTAGGGGGATCCAAGGGTATTTTTCCACAGTCTATAGGAGCAATATGCTCAAACATTGCACCCATGAGGACAGATTTTGGGTTCACCAGATCTTGCCAATTCTATGCCAGGTGTGGCTTCGGCTGGGAAGGGTGTTCCTGGCCTGGGTTGAGTCACCAATGAATCTGGTGAAACTGAAGTCAGTCAAGGTAAAAGGTCAGGTTGGGAGAAAGGCTTTTATTTCTTATAGTAACTAACCAGGGCAGGCTCCATCTGTCCCCTCCAGCCATGGTTCGTGCTCTCCCCCATGCCTGCCCCTTCCAGCAGGAACTCCATGGGTGGAGCCGTGGTGACTGAGTGGCACCAGACCAGTTAGGTACCAGGAATGGAGGGGAAGAGAGATTGTCCATTTTCTCTCAACCCCTTGCCCCAGATTGACCAGAGGCTCTGAATCATCCATTGATACACAAATGGATTAAGGTTAGGTGGGAGTTTCTGGAAATTTGCCATTTACCCCACAGGATCTTTTACTGATTTTGGAAAAATTAAAATCAGCTTTATTGGGGTTTAAATCATATACAATAAAACCTACTGATTTCAAACAGTTTAAGGAGTTTTGGAAAAAAGTTTAAGCCCATATAACCACTATTCTTGTCAAGATACGGAACATTTCCATCAGCCTTAAAAGTTCCCTACGCCCCTTTGAAACAATACCCTCCCTCCACTTCTTGCTCTTGGCAACACTGATTTTCTTTCTATCATTATGGTTTTAGTTTTAACTGCTTTTTCTAGAATTTCATATAAATTTTATCATACAGTTTATAGCCTTTTTCATTTTATATGATTTTATTCTTAATTTTTATATGCTTTTAAAAACAGCTTTACTGGGATACAATTTACAGACTGTGAAATTCACCCATCTTAAACATAGAATATAACAAGTTTTAAGTAAATTTACAGAGTAGTATAACCATCAGCACAATACAGTTTTAAAGCATTTCCATCGTCCCAGAGTCATCAATCTTCATTCACCCTCCCAGCTCAAGTAACAACTAATCTACTGCTTATTTCTCCATTTGTCTTTTCTGGTCATCTCATATAAATAGAATCATAAAATATTTGGTCTTTCGCATCTGGCTACTTTCACTTATAAAATGTTTAAGGTTCATTCATGTGAAAACCAACTATCAGGAGTTAGTTCCTTTTCATTTTTGAGTAGTATCTATTGTATAGAAATATCACAATCTGTATATTTAACAATTGTGCATTTGGATTGTTTCCACTTTTGGCTGTTAACAGTAATGCTACTATGAACATGTGGTACAAGTTTTTGTGTGGTCATAAGTTTTCATTTCTCTTGAGTATATATACAGGAGTGGACTGCTGGGTCATATGGTAACTCTGTGTTTAACATTTTGAGGAAATGCCAGATTGTTTTCCAAAGTGGCTGCACTGATTTACATTTCCACCAGCAATGTATAAGTTTTTCAATTTCTCCACATGTTTGCCAAGACTTACCTTTTGTGTCACCATAGTTGATGTGAAGAGGTATCTCATTGTGGTTTTGATTTGTATTTCCCTGGTGCTAATAATTTGAGCATTTTTCTGTTCTTACTAGCTGTTATGGGATGAATTGTGTACCCCCCAAAATTCATGAGGTAGAGTCTTGTTCAGTTGAAACATAGCAGTCACCCGAGGTGCAGGATCTGCACGGCTCTGGCCTGAGGAAGTAGCTGAGCTTATGTCCAACTAGACCCTCCTTTTTGGGCCCTTGAAGCCTTGAATTACCTTCCATGATATTTATGTAGCCATCATTCTTTCTACCCTACCACACCAGTCAGTGTCCTCAGTAGCTTGGGGAGGGCTTCCCTAAGGCCTGGCAGTGTTTTGCCTGGAGACCCTGAGGCTGACCAGTCCAGCTCAGAGTGGCTACCATCACTGCCACCAGATCATAGAAGGGGCTGGGGTTTGCTGCTGGTTCTGGGCCTGGGCCAGGCCACTGGCAACCGTGAAGAGGATTCTGGGTCTCTGTAGGACAGGATTTGCTGCCTGCCCCTGACCCCTCACCCCAGTTCACCCATCTCTACTTCTCACTGTCCACTCTTTTCTTCATACTATATCATCAAATTCCAGTGTATATTCACACTTACAGAAAAATCTTAACTTGGACTAGCCACATTTCAAGTACTCAAATTGTCACATGTGGCCAGTGGCTACTGTATTGGACAGCACAGTTCAATAGCTTCACCAATTTTTGTCTACTTGTTCTGTCATTTACAGAAAGAAGTATGGTATAAGTGTCCTATGTATTGACTTTCATATCTATCAAGTGGTGTTTAAAAATTTTTGAGTCTTAGGGTATTGTGTACCTTAAAATTTTTTAAATCTCATCCCATCCTGGTGGATTGAGTCTTGTCATTATTGAAATGATCCTTGTTATCTCTAGTTTACGCTTCTTGCATGAACCCTTTAAATTTATTCTTCTTGGATGTATTTGCTGTTGTTGATACATAACTTAATTCTCTGTATATTGTTGACCTTATATGACATTATTGTTGTTGATTTATATAGTCAATACTAGATTTACCAACAAACTATCTTTTATTGTTCTGATAAGCATGTATTGGTATCTCATTGTGGCTTTAATTTGCATTCCATGATGATTAATGTTATAGCCTGAATTATGTTCCCCCAAAATGTACATGTGGAAATCTCAATCTTTAGTACCTCAGAATGTAACTGTATTTGGAGATAAGGTCTTTGAAGAAGTGATTAAGTTAAAATGAGGCTATTAGGATAGAAACCTAATCCAATATGAGTAGTGTCCTTATAAGAAGAGAAAGAGACACCAGGGGCATTGCATGCATAAAGGGACAACCATGTAAAGGGACCAGAAGACAGCAGCCATCAGCAAGCCGAGGAGTAAGGCTTCAAAAGAAACCAGCCCTGCCAACACATTAATGTTGGACTTCTGGCCTCCATCACTGTGAAAAAATAAATGTCATTTGTTTAAGCTAGTCTGTGGTATTTTGTTACAGCAGCCCTAGCAAACCAATATAGGTAATGATGTTGAACATCTTTTCATGTGCATAGTCTTCAGTGAAATGACCATATTTTTGCCAATTTTCTAATTGGATATTTTTTACTGGAGTTATTTTAAGACTTCTTTTAGACTTTATTTAGAGCAGTTTTTGGTTCACAGCAAAACTAACAGTAAGATACAGAGGTTTCCCATGTACTCTCTGCCTCAACTCATACATGGCCTCTCCCATTATCAACATCACTTACCAGAATGGCATGTTTTTTTAACAAGGATGAACCTACATTGACATACTATAATCACCCAAAGTCCATAGTTTACCTTAGGCTTCATATTTGGTGTTATTTGGTTCACATTCTATATGGATACATGTCTAATGACATGTATCCAGCATTATAATAGTATACAAAGTATTTTCATGGCCCTAAAACTCCTCTGTCCTCTGCCTATTCATCCCTCACCCCCACACTGAATTCTTTTTTTTTCAAGTTCTTCTTATATTCTAGATAGTCCTTTGTCAGTAACATGGTTTGCAAATATTTGCTTCCAGTATGTAGATTCTCTTTTCATGTAATTCACAGGATTTTGATGAGGCCCAATTTATCAATTTTTCCTTTATAGTATGGTGATTTTGGTGTCAGGTCTAAAGATTATTTAAATATTTGTAGATCCCAAAGATTTACTGCTAAGGTTTTCTGTAAGCATTTTATCACTTATGTTTAACATTTTTCTGTTATCCATTTTGACTTAATTTCTGTATAAAGTGTGAGGTTTAGGTCAAGGTTCATTTTTTTGCTTCAGTGTGTGCAATTCTTCCAGCACCATTTTTTGAAAAGTCTGGCTTTCTCCCTCAAATTGCTTTTGCACCTTTGTCAAAAATCACTTGAACATATTTGTGTGAGTGTGTTCACTTTCATTTGTGAAAGATATTTTTGCTGGATATGAAATTGTAGAGTGCTTTTTTGTTTTTGTTTTTGTGTTTTCCAGAAATTTGACAGTATCAATCACATTGTCTTTTAACTTCTCCTGTTTCTGTTAAGCTGTCAGTTTTATTGCTCTTTTGAAGTTAATCTTTCCTTTTTTTTTCTAACTGCCTTAATCCTTAACTTAAAAGTCTAAAAACAATGTATGTTCTTTTAAGGAGCATTTGGAAAAAAGAGAAAATGAGTAAAATCACATCTAATGTTACCACAGTAAACCACAAGCTTGTACTTTTGGATACTATTTTCTGCAAGCATTTTTAAGATGGTTAATTCTTTAGTCCTCTGCCTATTTCTCTTTTTAATCATACTTTCTTCTATCTGTTTTCAGTCATGGTGTCTCCAACCAAATGTAATATTCTTGCATTCACAAAAATATATAGAAGGATGCCTTCCAAACATCTACATTTATAATTCTTACCTTCTATTCAATAGTCAGAAAAACATTTTCCTTTCTACTAACTCCTTATGTACCTACTTATGGTTTTATATATGCCTAAGAGGGGAGGAGTGCACAAAATTGTATAATACATTACATAAAGACTAGTATATTCACCCTTTTTTAAAGGTAAAATAAAACTCTCTTACTTTTAATAACTTTATTTTTATTTTCATGACTCTGCCCTCATTTTACTTTTTATATTTCAGCAAATGTTTTGGTCAGTTGGGATTTCTCCTACCATTTTTTTGTATTGTTCTTATGCCTGTGGTAATTCTTTTATAGATTATTTGTAAAATTTCCCACCATTTTAGAGAAAAAAATTTTAATTTCCAGTATCTTTTTGTAATTTAGATAGTATGAATCCTTAAAGTGGTTCCTAGGAAAAAGAAAACATTTTCCTAACATGCTGAGTGCCTTCAGAATGCAATAATATGTTCATTTTGCCCAAATGCTCAGGCAGCCTAGTTCCGGAAAAATAACATGAACTGAGGATTTTGTAAGCCATTGCCAATGGCAACTACCAAAATTCACCTCTCCTAGAAATTCAAGGAAAGCTACTGCTCCCATATTCACAGTTTTGTATACAGAACCTCTTGGACAACTTCCCCATGTTTGATTAGGAAACAGTATCCAAGAAAGGTGGGCAGACAGAAAAACAGAAATATTTCAGCTATGGCTAGGAGTGAAGCCACAAGCATTAGCTTCTCTAGTAATTTACCTGAAGGGCTTTTATACCAGATCTCTAACAGTTTTTCCCAGGAATTTCTGGGGCTTGTGCCTGCATTTTGAAAGGCAGATTATTATACTGAAGTTCCTTTCACAGTGCTTATTAAAACACAACTGTGTGTAACATTTTACAGTTTTCAGAGTGGTTTCATCATATAACTATCCACTCAAACCTCATTTTCAACAAAGCTAAGAGGTTGATAGGGTAAAGACTGTCCCCATTTTAGAGATGAGGAACCAAGCCAATTGTCCAAGACAGTAGAGATAATAGGTGACAGAACCTGAACAAGTACCTAAGTCAAGCCTCCTAATACTGGGTTTCTTTCCTTCCCGCAACATTGCTCCCACCTCTAAAATATATTAAATAGCCATCAATAAAATCTGAGAAGTTTACAAAGAATGGATTTTTATTTTAAACTTTCCTTACCTATGGAAAATTACATCAATTTTCCAAAAGTGCTTCAATAATTAAACAAGTTTTCAACATCTGTTTGAACATAGGAAATTTTCACTGTTAACCCAAGGCAAAGTCCCAACTCCCAGGCTAACAATCTCACTGCACCAAAAGTCAGGTCACTTCTGGGTGTCCATGAAAGGGTTACAGGCAACAGGAACCTCAATATGAAATTTGCATTTAAATTGAATTTGCTCCTCAGATTCTCAAGAGATCAGGGGAAGATGAGGAAATTGAAGGCGTGTACCTTCTCTGCCCAGTGTAGACATGGGCTGGGACAAGACTGACCCTGAGCAAACCTTCTGCGGTGTGGGTTCCAGGAGGATTTTCCATGCTTCAATTTTATCACTTACCCTTATTCTCCTCAAGGCTTTCTGCTGAGAAAGCTGTATGTTCAAGGAACAAGTAGAATAGCAAGCAAAATGTCATTTACTAATGAGATCTTGATTCAAGAATTCAGTATGTGCTTGGTAACCCCACAAGCCTTCCTTCAACCTTTCTGTTGCAGGGTTCTCTCATTTAAAGAAAAACAATGAAAGACTGGAGATGGGAGAGGCAGGGGGAACTGTTGAACCACTGTGGTGTACACTTGATTTTAAAACCTCCCTTAAATAAATTATTTTACAAAATAAAATGGGTTGGAAAACAACTTAAGCTACTCCTTTCTGTCTGAATCTGAGAAGCTAAAGTCTTCATAACAAATTTGGCCTGACCTAATTATCCAGAGCAGGTGGAACAGACTAGTCACAGATGTGTATCACTTTTTGCTATGATGACCCTGCTCACTGGTGAGATGTATCCTAAAATTGATATTAGACAATCAAATTAGTAGCTCCTTTGCAAGAAGATCTAATAAAGAGGAATATCAAAACACCTGGAATTGCAGATGAAAGTATTGGCTCTCCACCACGGACCAAGGCTGATGCATGGAGAAGGAGTTAAAAATGTTCCCCTTCTCTAATATTAGAGAGAGAGTACCTTGGCTGTTCCACATATGTCTGCTGGGGAAGAGTTGATTTCAGTGCTGGCTCTCTCTCTTTAGCTGCCATAGTGAGGAGAGAGTGAAGATCAAGTGACAGCAGAAAGAGAAACTCAGTGTCACCCAGACAGTCAGTGCTCCTGGAGGAAGTACTAATTTTCCCCTCTTGGCAAAACCAAGTTTACCCTTGCTTCCATGTCACACGGGGGCTAAGGAGATAAGGAGAGGCTCTCTGGGCTCAGTGACTTGTCATCTTCGCAGTGCGTGTGCTGGAGTGTGAGGAGTCCAGCCTCTGGTACTGACAGTGAAGCCTGCATTCTCTACCCCGAGAGTCATATCACGTGACACAGAGAGCTATTGTCATGCTGCTTCCCTCAGTGCCTGCAAACAGATGCTGCCCTTAGGACCATGCTGATGACACACACCACCTCCCAATCTTTGTACTGACTAAGGACAGAGTTGTCATTTTGAGCCCCTGAGGGGTATGTCCAACATGAGATGAGGGGCTAAATCAAGCTGGCTATGAGTACAGGACAGCAGTTAATTTCTCAGCAGTGCATGCAGCTTGGCTGGGGATATAATGTTCATCTCTCCTCAAACCTGTCATCTAGCATTTAATTGTATTCTTGACACATGTTGGAGATGTGGCTGTCTTGAGTTACCAGTCCTAGTAACTGCTGTCATTTCTTTTAGGAGAAGAATGGTAGTGTAATAGCTTACTGGGGATACAACTTTAGCCTCAGTAGAAGCAGAAAACTTGTTGTTAGAGTGCAGTGATGTGGCCTCCAAATAATGAACCATGTTCTGGGGTTATAGATGCTTTATTCTTAGCCAGAGCTCAGGGCCCTATACGATTGTAAGGGTTGGTAGAAAAGCACATGGTTCAACACAAGATTTTGGGATCCAGTCGTGACTCTTGGCAACCTTGTGTTGAGTCCAGTGCCTGTCTGCATAACCACCAGGCACTAAATTGCTGGCCATAGGATCCTCTGGGCCGACTGGCCGGTCTCCTGATCCCTTCCTAGTGCCTAGTTCCAGACACAATCTAGAGCTCAGCCACAAGGGGGCGCTGTCTCTCCTGTTGTTAATGGACATCTGTTGAATTTCTAGGGACTTGTAGGAGCTGGTTGTTCTTTCCCAGGATTTGAAAGAGTTTTTGAAGAAAGCAGAGCCTGACTCCAGCTTATTCTTGGGCTTTCCCTTAAACTCTTGATATCTGACCCTAGGCTCCAGGTGTCCCCTCAAACCCTTCATGCTTGACTCCAGGCCCCAGGTATCTCCAATGGTGGAGATAGAAATACCTTTGCATGACAGTTTACATGCTTCTCTTCCATAGAGGCCACAGGGGACCAGGCGAGATGCCTGCCCTTCCAGGGCTCTCAGGGCTTTCTGGTGGTGAGTAGAGGGTAGGAGGAGCCTAGTGGTTAAGAACCAAGACTATTTAGCTACTCTGTCCAGGGTCAACACATCAGCTCCCCACTTCCTGGTTGTAGCTTCACCTCTCTGAGACCCAGTTTCCTATCTGTAAACATTAGGAGAGCACCACCCTCTCGCTGGGGTCTGGTGAGCCTCGTTTGGTATAAAGTGGGTGTGGTGCAAGCTCAGTGCCTGGTGCACCCCAGGTAGTGCCTTCCTTGGGGCCCCGGCTCTTCAGCTAGAAGGAAGCATGCCCAGCTAGAACCCATTCCATGCAGAGCTATCACAGCACAGGGGGGCAGAAACAGAAGTCCCCCGTGGGCCCCTTGCCTCTGGTAGCCCTGTGCCTGTAGCCCAGGTTCTGAGAGAGCCTGCCACTGCCCAGCAGGACTCCCTGAAACATCCTTCCCATGGACACACCTTTCAGAGGCCCTCAGCTTTTCCTGGCCCAGAATTGTTCCTAAATTGACTCACTTCCCTCCACCCAGAACTGAAACCTTTTCTCTCCTGCCTTTCCACAGATTTAATTCCTCACCAAGCCCTGTAGATTCCACCACTGGAAAGCACAGGGTTCTGGAATGAGACAGACCTGATTCCTGGTCCTGCTTTTTATCATTTGGTGTAACTTGGGGCAAGTGCTCTCAATCTTGACTCAGCCATTTATTTGAACCTCTTTCCTCATCTACAAAATGAGGATAATAATATCATTTATGTCTCAGGGTTGTTGTAAAGTGCCTGGCACTTAGAAAGTGCCAGATTACCAACTTTGTGATTCGGGGCAAAATTTTTAAACCACTCAGTTTAAAAACTGCCTTAGAGCCCCTCAATTCCCCAAACTGCACCTGTCTCTCGGAGTTGTTATATTAAAGGAGCCAACCCACGTACTTTTCCTAGCCATGTACCCAGTCCATAGTAAGAATCCAATCATCAGCTGTTGTAACTCTGAGCCTACTAGCCACCGTGTTGCCTTGCCTCCTCTGGACAGGGAAAGCCCATTTTCCACCTCAGTGGCTATTACTCCCTTCTACCCACCCACCCCCAACTGTGCCTGTGTGGTTATCTAGTGGGCGGTTTCTGTCCTTCCCTCCCCAGTCCCCTATTGTAAAACAGTGGCCTGAGTTCACTGGTATGACCTGTCAGGGGCCTGGTGTTGCTAACTCTTGGTTGCTTCATTCATAAATGGGCATAATAATTGTGTCTATCTCCTAAGATTATTGTGATTATAGTACCATAGGAGATCACGGGTGTAACCTGAGTAGCAGATGCCTGGCAAAGAGTGTTGTGGCTACCACTTACTGAGTACTCGCTCTTTGCCAGGTCTTTCTATCTCCGTGTGTATGCTTGCATGGAGGTTGCTATAAGCCTTGCCAGCTGGGAGTATACCAAAGACATAGTAACCAACCCCAGGCCCCTGACAGGTCACAACAGTGTACTTAGGCCACCTAGCAACCTTGTTTGTGAGGAGGATTGGTAACCATTCTATAACAGGGGCCTGGGGTGGAAAGGAGACAACTGCCCACTAGATAACAACACAGGTACAGTTGCGGGGGCAGGGGAAGATGTGGGGGTTGGTAACACCACTGAGGCAGGGGAGAGGGCTTTCCTTGCCTAGAGGCAGAGGAGAGTAGACAACTCTTATAATTTTAATGTCATGTGCAGTGTGTGTGATATAATAAGGGACAACAGAGGTGGTCGCAAGAGGGCTGAGAGCGGAGAGCTGACGTTGATACCTGATGGGAGTGAGCCTATGGGTAGAGCCGTCATGTGCAATATATGGGATTTTAACACAGGTATGTCTGCCTTAGAGCCCATGCTCTTAATCATTACAATATTAATGTCTGGTCCATAGTAGGTGCTCAATAAAGATTTAATGAAGGAATTTATACTGCCCCCTCTTTCTGTAAACTTTTCTCCCTCCATCTCTACCTGGGCCCATCCTTCAAGGCCCAGCTCAAATACAACCTCATGGTCAGCTGTCAATGGGCCCCTTCTCTGTTTCTATGGGGTGCCGGGGTGAGGAAATATGGGGCACTAGAATGAGTTAGCCAGGGTGGAGCTGTAGGACCGACTCGGAGTTTTATCCAGAATTTTTCTCCTGAGTTTGTGCACTGGATTTGAAGTTGCTACAAGGACTGGATACACCCATAAAAAGGTAACTCACACTGGGCTCTGATTAGTCAGAACAGTGAATTCCAATCACTTAGCAACCATGTTTGGGGAGGAGGACTGAAAGACATTTCAGGGCAGGGGACTGGGAGGAAAGTGGGCAAAATGTCTGCTATTGACCAACACATGTGGGCAGTTAGGGGGAGGAGAGGAGGGAAAGTAAGAGGAGCTCATTCTGTTAAGAATTATTACTCCAAGGGTTTTAGGGTCTTTAAGCCCCTGGGGATTTAGGGATTTGTAATTCTATGCTATATAATACCCTAAAACCAAGGATATTGGGATTCCAAGGATTTTAAACCCCCTACAACCTATGATACAAGGACTCAAACAATTTCTGAGATATGAAATGCTGGGAGCTTAGGATCCAAAACACGGATTTTAAACGGAACACTGGACATGTTAAAACACTAATCCCCCTTAGACTTCAAATCAATCTTGTTTTAACCCTTGGGACCATGGTTTCCAAATAGTCTCCACAATCTAGGGATCCCTGAAGGTGCCTCACAGAGGAGGGTAGAGAGAGAGTATACAAGAGAAGGCACCAGGGTAGGAATTCTACATCCCCCTTTGTGACCTCACTAGGGCAGCTCCATCTTTATTTGGCTTGTATATTGGGCTTCTGCATTCAATTCAAAAGAGGAATGTTCCTGCTAATGCACAAAAAATGTTTTGAAACCTCTTAGAATAAAGGACCAGAAACCCATAGAGTGGCCCAGGAAGCCACATTTCATTTTTTTTTAAATGGGGCATAACCACCAGAAAGATGCTTTGGTAAATAATCAAATAGTGGCATTTGTTGAGTAAACCAGTCATTAGATGACTTTAGACAATAAATTCATTTCTGTCATAAAATGAATCATAACCACTACCTCCGCTATGATTCCTCGGACTTACTGAGTGCTTTTACTATATGCCAGGGGCTGTGCTAAGTACTTTACATATATTATCACATTACATCCTCACAATAGCCCTGAGAGGAAGTATCATTATTTCCCCCATTTTACAGATAAGGAGACTGGGGCTCAGAGTGGAAAATAACTTTGCCAAGGTCATAACAGCTGCCACATGATAGATTTCACTTACAAGCAGAAACAGAATGGACTAAAGGAATTAAAAGTGGTCGAAAGTCAACTGGCAGCCTTAATTAAGGAATAAGGTTAAATTTTGACCAGTAGGTGGCACCAGTGTGTATTTGGTGGCCCGCTCAAGAGTATGTCCAGTTGAGTGAAGTACCAGCTAGGGTTCAGAACTGAAGCAGTTAATGGCGAGGGCTTGGCCCCATGCTGGGTGCCTGGTCCTACATCCCCATGGAGAAAGATCTGTCAACTGACCTCAGGTAAGGCAATGAATTGGCCTTGAGCTGGTCTCTGACCCTCTGCCTATGGCTTCACAACACGGGCAGAGTCCAGTTAAGAAATCAGCACAATTCCAGGAAAAAGGCACACATCATCTAGTTTATTTTTCCCCTGATTCATCTCATGTCGGCACATAGACCCCAACAGACAGCAAGTAAAATGGGGAGAGGTCCCCAAAGCAAGCTGATTCTGTAGATACCTCTTTCCGATCAGAAAGGCACCCCAACTTTGCTTGGATCTGGTGTTGGTATCCCTGGTGGTGAAGCTGGAAGTCATGCTTTCCATGGGGAGATGGGACTATGTGGCCACCTGGAAGGCTGGTGAATCCAAAAGCTCTGAAGAGTGACTGTTACCCTCTGCATAGGCATACTCCATCCTGATTTGCTTCTTAGGGGCTTCAGAGAGCAGGTCTTCCTTCCCCTAGAGCTCCTAGGAACTTCTCACTGTCAATACAACAGCAACCCAGACAACGAGATGCCAGAAGTCCGGGCTCACAGGCCAGCTGGGGATAGCCAGGAAAAGCTGGTGACTCAAGGACTCAACTTTCAATTTGAAGAGCTGTGTCTGGAGATTCCTGACTAATTGATGCCCTGGAGCCTTGCCAGGCATACTGAACCCCAATCAGACTCTGACCAGGTCGGTTTGGACAGGTCAGGAGCAGGGCTGAGCTGTGGCCCTGTGTGTTGCTGACCCTGATATCTCCACACACCCTTCTGGCCCCTTTTCATCTGCCTCTTTCTCTTCCTCTTCTTTGAATTCCTCTTCTTCTTCTTCTTCCTCTTTTTCACTGTCCAAGTCCTCATATAGGTTGATGGTTGCCTGGACAGGGAAGCTCTGCAGTAAAGTCTCCCCATCACTGTACAGATAGTCAAAAGAGCAGGACTTAGGCCAGAAGAGCCTGGAAACAGAGAAGAAACATGGCCCCTAATTTAGATAGGTCTCATATGCAGAGGGGTCTGTAAGGCTAAGAAGGAAGCCAGCACCTAAATTCCTTCTCCTACCTGCAATAATGGGGTGTAAGGGAAAGGAAGAAAGAGAACTTCATAACAGAATCTTCTAGATTGTTACAAAATGGCCCCAGACCAGAAGGTAATGTCTGGTGGGCCTATAGTTCTGGGAAACCTGAGCCACAGCATCTATCAATTCTGACACTGGTCCTATCCCCCACCTCAGAAGGCTTCTAACCAAGAATTCTGTAGCCCTGTGTCTTCCATCTCCTACTAAGCATTCCTTTACTGGCGCATCCATAGGGGCTCATTTGTAGGGTCAGTGACCATGCCTCCAGGGAAGGCAACCTTGACCAAGGTCTTTTTTAACCTCTCTGGCTTCAGTTTCCCAGTCTATGAAATGGTGATTGCAGCATGCCTCCCTCCTCTGGCTTCACAGGGCTGTGGCAAAAGATTTAAAGAGCTAATGAATCTACATCAAGTTCTGAGCTTGGTGCCAGAAGCTTACCTGACTGGGTGATGGAACTGAGAGTCAGTCTTGGGGTCCTCAGCACCCATAACCCCACCAGCAGCCTGTCCAAAGCAAAAGCTCACATGTAGCTCAAAGTACATGGCCCTATAACTGCCTCTCCCCTTTACTGGTCAGAAATATGTAGGCAAGATGATCTAGAAGAAACCTTAGACATCTCTGGGGTCCAGTCCCCAACCCCCAACAATGGGACCTGTCTTGTTTCTGGTTGAAAAACAAGTGGACATAGTCCTGGGGTTTGTTTGCCTTCCTGCCCCTATTCTAACACCTGTTTGGAGACTGTCCAGGGGACAGAGTTCTACTGGAGCAGCAAGGTTTTGGGGGCAGGAATAGGGGAAGAGCACTGGGGCTAAGTGGCAGGAGATCAGGATTCAAGCACCAGCTGTACCATAGACTAGCTGTAGGTCCTTCCCAAGTCCCTCCCCTGCTCTGGGCCTCAGTCTCTTCATCTTTCAAATCACCACAGAAGCTTTAAGGCTGCCCTTCTCCCACAGCCATTGTGGGAATTAAATGGAGCTAGGCTGTGAAGATGCTTTCCCAGATCTGCAGCCCTGGGGTCAGGGGCTCTCTGGGAAGGGACCTGGTCAGGGTGAAGGCACATGGCTGCGCATGCATGTGAACCCGTGCTACAGGGGCTCAGATTCACCAAATGTACAGGTTTCCTCACCTGCCTTGACTGGTCGTTTGTAGAGGACAGCCAGGGCCTCCAAAGACAAGCTCTTCTAGGACAAAGAGGAGAGATAAATTGATGGAGGGAGAAGATCCTAGACTGTGGCCTCCCTGAGATAAGAGAAGAAGCCTCCAAAAGACTTGGCTCAGATACCATCTTCCCTTCCTGAGGACCCTGAGCCCAGGTCAGGACAGATGCTTCTCTTCTCTGCTTCAACAATGTTTCATTGTTCTTATCACACTGCTTTGTAACTGTCTACTTGTCTTTGAGCTTCTTAGGGACAGATCTATGTTTGATCATATCTGAATCCCCAACAATTAGCACAAGGCTTGGTAGGGCATCGCACTGAATGTTTGTTGAATGTTAAGTGTTTGGAGGAATGAATGAGGGTTGGGTGGAAAATAGCTTGGCTCCCTGCTTCTTGCTCCGAGAAGCAGAACTCAAGAGTCCTACCATCTTTCTGGGCTGAGAAAAGGGGCCTGAAATATTCCAGGGCCCACTGCTTCCCCACTAGACTTCCAGAGGTAGGAAAAAAGCAAATGAAAATCTTATGGTGTGGTCAGGAAAGAGGCCCTCTTTTCCGCCCTCTGCAGCCTAGGTCATGTTAAACCCAGGTTTCATGGCAGTATCCCCTGTGCCTCTCAGTGGACTAAGCATCCTGGCCCATGAGGCCCTGGCTGCTCAGCTCTCAGCTTTGGCAAAGCCCATTGTCCCCAAGTCCCTTCCTGCCATTCACAGGGAATTGTGAGGTGAAAAGCCAATTGAGATATTCCAGCCTGAGATGTGGAGGGGGTACTCTGGTGGCTGGGAGGCCTTTATCTTTCCCCTTCGCAGAGAACAGGGGTACCAGGGAAATCCCATTTTCCTTCTTCTCCCAGGAACCCCACTAAGCCTGAATTTGGGTTGCCAAAGGTCAAGTTCCACTTACCTTTCACTTCCATCTACTTCTTGTCTTGAGGAGAGAAGGGGCGATGGGCTTAAAAGGCCAGGGAGTGGCAGGGGGACCTGCCCTGGGACTGGAGCTTGGGCCAGGGCCTCGGCTGGCTCAGGGGTGGCAGCAGAGGGAACAGCAGGCTCCATCCTTAGGATACCTGTCAAAGCCAGGCAGTCAGTGTTGGCTCCTATTTCTAGAACCTCTTGCACTCTTTTGGCCTTTCCTGGGAGACCCTTTTATAAGGCCGGCCTGGATTCACAAATTATTCAGGGATTACTGGGATGGGGGAGTGGGGAGGGGGTGAAGTGTTAGGAAAGGGGCTGGGGAGGGAGAGCTGGGTTCCTGGGTGTGAAATCTTTACCAGTTGAATAAACAGGGAATCAGTGGGGGTGAAGGGTTTTCTTTACCTCCGGGTCAGAAAGGAAAACACAGAAGGGGCAAATCACACACCATTTGTGCGAATTCCCCAGGCAGCAGCATGGCTGGAGGAGGGAAGGAGGGAAGGAGGGAAGCTCATTAGCGCCCAAAACCACAGTAAGTTGTCAAGCACAGAGGGCTGGATAGACAGGCCTTTCTTTAGGAAAGCTGGTTCCCAGCAAGAAGGGATGCGTCAGGAGAGTGGGGGCTCAAAATGTTTTTTCAGCTTAAACCCCAAATAGATTTGCAGGGTGGAACTGATAGAGGGAGACTGCCATTAAGCATACCCCTTCGGTTAGGAAAAAAAAAGTTCTGGGTGGACTAGGTTCAGTTGCCTGTGGGGTCAACCTCAAGTTCTTTCCACACCCTCCCCTTTACTGGTCAGATCATTTGCAAGAGTGCTTGAACCCCTTCTCCAGCCTCTACATCGGTTGTCTAGTAAAGGAGTCAGGCAGTATTTCCAAGGCTTCCAGGTCAGATTCTGTATCACAGAGCTCAGCTTCCAGGAGACTGGGCACTCGGGGTGGGGGAAGCACAGTTCTACCCAGCTGCGAAGCTGCTGAAGGACCATCCCTGGCCCTGGGGCTTCGGTTCCCTCACATGTGAGAGGAGGTTGAGAGCCGAGAGGCCTCAGAGGGCCCTGCCAGCCTGAATACTTTGTGATGGGTGCTGGGCAAATAGGTACTGACCCCGGGGCAAGCCCAGCGGCTAGAGCACATCCCTTGGCTTTATGCAGTTTTCTGAGCTTTTGCCAAAAAGCTTCCAATTACAACTACTGGCAGAGTCTTAATGCTTCAGAAGTCTCAAAAATATTCCTTCTGACCTCAGTGTTTAGCACCAGCACAGATTTAGCTTCTTGGATATTCATCATAGTTGGGTTTGTAATTGTCAAAAATTAGAAACAACCTCAATGTCCAATAATAGGAAACCATTTACATTAATTAGGGTAAGTCCTTAAGCAGGCACTCATAATCATGTTCTAGGAAGTATGATTATCAACACAGAAAGTGAAATAAGAGATTAGATGCTAAAATAGTATGAATAATTTGATTCAGGGGCCTCTCTTCCCTATGGACCTATGCTGTACGTCCACCCCTCTTCGAATTCCAGCCCCACTGTGTTCTTTGTAGCAAAGGAAAATTGGAGACAACCTAAATGTCTCACTTTAGAAAACCAGTTAAAGATATAATTGAACAGTTAGATAATTACATGTTAAAATTGGCTTGGTGGAAGGTTTGGGAAGAGTTAATATATTGAAGAGTGAACAAAAAGTAGTCTCTGCAATAAAACTTCAAGGATGATCCCATGTTGGTTTAGAATATACAGTATGCAGAAAAAGAAGACTGTTTATAAGAAAGGAGAATATTCCATTATCATAACTATGTTACAATGGCTGGCTCTGGGAATAAGATTATTGTAGAGTTTTACTTCCTTCTTTATACTTTTCTGAATTTTCTAAAAAGTTCCACAAGATCTAATTTTATTTGGGGAATAAAAGTAAAGACTCATCAAAATAAAAAAGAAAGGAAATGCTTATCCACGGAGAAAACTCTTGGGGACATGACAGCCATTTTCAAATATCTGAGGATTAGACTGTAGTGAGATTGTACTGCTTCTGTGTGACTTCAAAGGGCAGGGCTGAGGCCCAGGAGTGGAAGCTACACAGAGACACATTTTGGCACAATCAAAGGAAAACTTTCTAACAGCCCAGCCACCACCTAACCCGAGGCCTGGCATTGTACCAGCTCTCAATAAACAGAGGTTTATTATATGTGGTGAAATGTTCTCAGTGGAATGCACTGCCTCAGACTGGGGTAAGCTCTCTGGCCCCAAACTGTGTAAGGGCAGACCGGATCCTGGATTCTGGAGAGGGAAATCTTTGGCGGTGGGAAAGGAGGGGTGCTGGGGAGCACAAGTTTCTATCAGTCTCTGAGGCTTCTTGCTGAATTTACCAGAAGATGAGAATTTGATGCACTGCGTCACTGGCTCAAATGACGAGCGAGGCTGAGATAAAGAGCCAGGGGGGAAGATATGGGGCTGGAAAGAGTTGGCATGTGAAGGAGAAAGATGTCCTATCACACCCTGGGATCTTTTTGACCTCTAGGTGGCCACGGTCTCTGAGAGCAGCCAGGCGGGAAGAAGAAAAAGGAGAAGCAGTAGTAGACAGTCCTCCTTGAGCCAGGGTTCATGCCCAGCTAGACCTGGCCACGTACCCCCCACCTTGAACTTGTGCTCATTGAGCCACAATTCTTCACGGTTGGAGCTGTTCAGCCCCTCCCCTCCCCTGAGCAGCAGGCCTCAGTGTTCCCCTCATATCACCTCCCACCATGCTCTCCCGGGGCTCAGATAGCCTTCAGGTCTGGTTCCACTGCTCTTTGTTTCTCCCTACATAACTGCTTTGTGTTGCTACCTCCTAAATATGGCCTCAGTCTTCAGCGTGTGGGAGATGAAGTCACTGGCCCCTCTTGCTGGCCTCTTCCCAACCTGAAGGGTTGAAGGCTTGCAAGTGTTGCTGGGCCAAAGTGGGGGCCTGGCTGTCCTCCTTTGTTCTCAGCACAGAACAGGAGTAGTGTGGTCAGCAGAGTGGCTGGAATGGTCTGGGGCAACCAAAATGAAGAACTTTCCATCAGGGCAATTATGCTCCTGTTTCCCCCAACAGCCTGATAGTGCTTCTGGGTTTTGTCAGTGATTGTTTTGCCAGAGCCTTCTGAGAGGGCTGCGTGCCTCCCCTGTGCAGACACTGCTGGGCATTGCCTGGCAAAGGAAGCAGACTAGAAAGAGGAAAGTACGTGGACACTGCCTCAAGGCACTTACAGCCTAGGAGGCAGACAAGACCCACACAGGGCAAGATGGACTCAGTAAACCTCAGCTGGGCCCTAGTTCCCCTCAGCATGTTCCCCTGTCAAGTCTGCAGCTCCAGCCTCTTCAGTTCCCTGGGCCACATTCCAAACTTCCTTCAGCTCCCTACCATGTTCCTGCCCCACCCCTCTCCTCCCACTTCCCTGAGAAAACAGAGGCCTTCAAGCATGAATTACCTCAGTGACCTGCCCCACCTCCCCCAAATTGACCTGCCTCTCCAGCTTCCTTCCCCTCCAGCCCTCCTTTCTCAGGGGACAAGGTGCCCCTCTCGTTAAAGGCTAATCTCTTTGCCCGGGCCTTGGCCTCAACCACCCTCCTTCTCTGGGCCTTTCCTTCAGACGTTAGGCCCTTTCTCTTCAGGGAGGTCCAGCTGCCTTATACCAGCTCTTTACCTTCTGATCATAAAATGCCTGTGTCTGTTATCCCAAAGAAAACAAGGCCCGCCCTCCCTCGATGTGTTCTCTTGCTCCTGTAACTTGCTGGTTCTCTCTCTTTCTCTCCCCCTCCTTCCTTCCCACTTTGTTTTCTTCACCCTTAAATTTGTTGAAAGTACAGCCTACTCTAGACTGCCACTTTTCCCCGCTTCCCACTTGTACCTCAACCTACTGCAATTTGGCTTGGATACAGGCCATGGTCTTGCACCTGTAATCTTTTCAGGGTTTACAGTCTCTGAAGGTCTTAACCCCACCAGAGACTTATCACCTAGAATATTGTGGGTCACAACCCCTGGCATGGCTTAAAATCAATTTAGTGGGTTGTAGCCAGCATTCAACAAATCAGTGAACAGCAGATGGAAGAGTAAATCACATGTGGCAAGGGTACATATTGTTCTGTGAAATGCTGGTTTGAGTCCTATATCTAGATCTATGTTTCAAGATACACAGATGTATGGACTGGGTCATGCAGTACAACGTACTTCTTACTGTGGGTCCCTGTCACAAAATTTGCACTAAGGAGACTAGATGTTATTCTGTGATTCATTAAATCAGTGCTGTTCATGTCAACTCCTTGCTCTCAAAAGGGTTCTTGTCTCACTGGAGAGTGTAACAGAGGTCAGGAGAAGGGGTAATACCAGGAGACCTCATGGAGGAGGGGGTGATTGAACTGGGCTAAGCTTAAGTAGGCAGAGAGAAGGGTAAAAGTAATCCTGGCAGGAAGAACTGGCACAGAAGTTGAGAGTAAGAAGAGAGAACATTTGTTAAACATTTATGTACCAGGCACTGTTCTAAGCATTTTGTGGGGATTAAGTTGTCTCACAAACAAACCTTATGAGGAAGATACTATTATAAGCCTCATTTTATAGGTGAGATTAAGGCACTTGCCCAAGGTCACAGAGCTAAAAGTGACAAGGCTAGGATTTGAAACTAGGTAATTTCTGTGCTCTTCACCACTGGTCTGCACTGCAATGCCATGGGGGGCCAGTGAGGAGAGGGGGCTGTTCGGGGAATGGTGGGAACCCAGGACATCAGGAGAGGGATGGAGGAGGCCCTCCAATGCCAGGATGAAGGCCCCAGAACAAGTTCTGCTCTCACCTTGTGAAAAGAGATTTTACTCTTTCCCTCTATCCTCTGCCTCTTGAGCCAGGACCCTGGGATTGGGGGTAGGAAACCTAAAAGGCCAGTATGGGGGCTGTGTGGAAACAAGAAGCAAGACAGGGTCTGCTTTGGGAGAGGAAGAAAGGGGAAGATTCTCTCCCCCACCCAAGCTTGTCCCCAAAGCAAAAAATAGCAAATGGTGCCTGGGGCCTCTGCCCTCAAGTCCAAATGTCTCAAATGTGCCAAGTCTTGGCCTCAGCCCTTTGGGTTCCTGGGACAGAGGGTCCCCTCTGGAGAACAGTTTGTTGCTGGGCCCGCCCTCATGCTGTACCCTCTGTTTCTTAGCCAGCCACTGAAGCTGGGGCTGGGGCCCATGTGGTGTGCACTCTCTGGGCAGAGCCCCTTGCAGCTCCCCATTTGCTCCTCATTTGGACCATAGGGGCCTAGAAAAACAGAGCTCTGAGGAAGCAGGAGGAGTTGGGGGGGGTGCCTGGAAGGGTCACTCCGAGCCAGGCCCTTTCCTTCCCCCTCCCCAGCCCCAGCCTTGGCCCCTCTGGCCTGCCTCTCTAGCCTCCTTGCCCAGCCTGGCCTGAGGCCCTGGGGAGACCACAGTTATGGTGAATTCTCAGTAGTGCATTCTCTTCTCTTTTCTTTTTAGTTCTGGTGTCCTACAGACCCTGCCTAAGTAAACAACAGATACTGGTAACTGGTGGCAGATATCTTTCTGGGAGAAGGATCCTAATAAACCAATAAGAATAAGCACAACAACAAAAATAGGTAACATTTATTGAGTGCTCACAATATGTCAGGTACTGTGCTAAGCAATTTATTGCTTTATTATTTCATTTACTTCTTACAGAAATGTGATGAGATAGGTACGATTATTGCTCCCATTTAAAGATGAGCAGGAAACTGAGACACAGAGAAATTAAATGATTTGTCAAATAGCTAAAGAATAACAGATCTGAGACTAGAATTCAGGTCTGTTTGGCTCTAGTGCTCTATGAGCTTTTAGAACATAGCTGTGTAGAGGGGGTGGTCCATTTGGCAATTGCTCCAGGTGCCTCCTTCGGGGTCCATGTGCTGCTGTGGAGTTAGGCAGATGGCAGTAGGGGCCAATGGAAGTGGGTGGCAGGTGCCACAATCCAGGGCATCACCAGTGTTCTGGGACTGGGCCTGATGACTTAACCTCTCATTTCTCCATTTCCCCATCTGTGAAATGGGATCATAACGGTCCCCACCTCACAGGGCTGTAGTGAAGATTTAGTGAAAGAGTGTATAGATTGTTCTGCCTGACACATATTTAGCACTCAATGTATGTTAGCTGTTACCATTACTATAATTATTCCCTTTCTCCCCGCATCACCGTGGTATTCAGAGCAGCATAGACTTTGAAAGCAGGCCTGGGTGTTGGAATCCCTCCTTAGTAGTTTACCATCCAGGTGCTGTTGAGTAAGTTAACCAATCTGTCTGAGCCTCAGTTTTCTGGGGGTGAAACAATACTACCCCTTTCACAGGGCTGGAGTGACGATGAAATGAAATACTGTACATAAATTGGTATTAGTTCTTTTTCTGGCACATACTTTCAGATGTTTTCTGCACACTTGACCAGATTCAGCTTCCTAAAACAGTTTCCATCCTGCTCACACACCTGCATTGGCAACCCATGACTGACAGAAGAAGTCAGGCCTTCACAGTTCCCCTATGTCTTCAGCTTCACCTCCAGCTCCACCCAGCTCTCCCTCTCACTTCCAGCAGGCTTGTTACTACATGGGCCCTGTACATGATCATCTCCAACCCCTGGCTAGGTCTAACATGCCTTCTCTCTCTTCCATGACTCAAATCCTGCCTTTCCCTCCCAGGTCCCCTTTGAAGCCACACTTACTCCAGGAAGCCTCCAAGCCATGCTAATATCTGCCTACTTCCAGAGACTTTTCACCTGAGCTCCTTTTTCAGATATGAAGCAAGCTTCTCTGTTGAGGTGATCGGGAAGGGGCTGCCGTTCTATCATCTCTCCTCCCTCCCATCAGCACCTGACACGAGACTGGGTACGCAGGTGAATGGAATGCTATATGACACAGGATAGTTAGCTTGAGAAGACGAGTATATTCAATCTAGCAGAACCTTGGGGCTCTAGGGTAGGTGGAAAATAGCCAGGCAGGTGCATGGGCCAAGATGGGATTCTCTGTTAGTATTTTGGCCTTGCAAGACAGAGCTTCAAAAATCCCAGGATTGGGGAGCTTTAGAGGGTGACTATTGACTTGACTGGGACAGCTCAGGAGCAAGGCAGGTCACGGGTAGGAAGGGGCCCAGCAAAGGTCCTTGTTGAAGGAATCTACAAGTTCTCTCATCCTTCTTATTGCCAGCTGCCTCCTTTGACAAGATAACATGATTTAAGTTTCATCTCCACTCTCCCTTTTCCTTCCCCTTCCGTCCTTGGCTTAGGCCTGCAGCCCTAAAAGTGTGATCCAAAGGCCCCTGGGGGCATCTAACATTCGTTCAGGGGGTTCAGTCAAAACTGCTTTCCTGATAATATTAAGACATTATTTGCCATTTTCTCTGTGTTGACATTTGCATTGATGGAGCAAAAGCAGCAGTGGGTAAAAGTGCTGGTGTCTCAGCCTGGATGGAGACAGTGGCGCCAAACTATGCTCATGTTATTCTTCATCATCAATTTCTGATAGAAGAAATGCCAGTTTCACTTAAGAATGTCTTGATGAAACAGTAAAGATTATTAATATTTATTCAACTTCAACCCTCTGACTACATGTCTTTTTAACAGTCTGACAAAATAAGAAGGTGTGTATAAAACACTTCTACTGAGTATGAAAGTATGATGGTTGTCATGCAGCAAAGAACTTGTGCAATTGAATTGCAAGCTGAGGTAGCCAGTTTTTCATGGAATACTTTCTTTTTACTTGAAAGAACAATTGACAGACAAATTCAATGGTTATTCAAAAGTGGGTATTTGGCCAGCATTCTGTTGAAAATGAATAAAGTGATCCTGTCACCTCAAAAACTGATAGTATTTGTTGTCAGTGATAAAATGTAAGCTGTCAAGTACAAAACAGGGTTTTGGAAAACCTGTATCTGCCACTGTAGCTTGAGAATTTCTCAATACCCTAAAGACATTTCTGGTAATATTAATAGTGATATTAATGAATGCAGGTTTTTGTATTGTATAATCATGAAATGAGTCAACAATTGGAAGATCTATGTAACTGTATGGGCCAATATTTTCCAAATGACTAATGCATAATGTTACAAAATCAAGCACTGATAATAGATCTATTCAAAGTGCAAGATACACCAATGGATTTTAATGTAACAGAGTACAAAAGGTTCACTGATAGGGTTTCACATTCAACATTGCAAGTAAACATCAAGAAACTACCACTTGTTAAGTTTACTTGTAGTATCAAAGAAGAATATCCACAATATATTAGTTTTCTATTGCTGCTATAACAAATTACCACACACTTAACAACTTAATACAAACACCCATTTATTATTTCACAGTTCCACAGGTCAGAAGTCCAAGTGGGTTCACCTGAGTTCTCTGCTTAGGGTCTCACAAGGGTGAAGTCAACTTGTGGGCTGGGCTGGCTCTTATCTGGAAGCTCTGAGGGAAAAAATTCACTTCCAAGCTCACTCAGAATGTTAGAAAACTCCATTTCCTTCAGGGTGTAGGTCTGAGTTCCCTGTTGCTTTGCTGGCTGTCATCCAAAGGCCACTCTCTGCTCCTTGAGGCTCCTTACATTCCTCCTCATGTGGCCCCTTCCACTTTCAAAACACCAATGGCTCATCCAGTACTTCCCACACTTCAAATCTCTCTGACTTCCCTTTCTGCCACTAGCCAGAAAAAGCACTGCTTTAAAAGGACTCAGCTGATTAGGTTAGGCCCACCTGGATAATTTCTCTCTGCGAAAAACTAACAGAATCACACGAGTGATAAACATCAGAAACATCCACACTCAAAGGGGAGGGAATTGATACACAGGGGGTCGTTCTTAGAAATCTGCCTAAAAATCTATTAATAACCCCCTTCTCTAACTACATATCTTTGTCAGGCTGGGTTTTCTTCACATGCTTTGACTAAAATAACATATTGTAACAGATTGAATAATAAGAGAAGATATGAAAATCCAGCTGCCTTTTTATTCAGGCAGATAAAGAGATTTGCAAATGTGTAATACAATACTACTTTTCTTGCTAATTTTTTTGTTTTGGAAAATAGTTGTTTTTCATAATTATATGTTGCTTATTATAACATGCAGTGGATTTATCATTGTGGTTGTAAATTAAAAAGTAAATAGTTTCAAAATTTATCAGTTTTAATTTCTAACATGCTAAATATCAATAGACATAGCCCATAAAAATGCAAGCCTTCTGGAGCCTTCAATAATTTTTTAACCAACAACTTTTATTTATTTATTTTTAAATATATATACTAGTCACTTTAATATTCTGTGTGACAAAATGTGGAAGGACACATAAAATTCATTCTTTTGTAGAGTACCATGAATTTTGACAGATGCAATAGAGTTATGACAGTTCCAGCACCCAAAATAATTCCTTGTGCCACATCATTGTAGCCAAACCCTTCCCCCACCCCCACCTCTGGCACGCCCTAATCTGTTCTCCATCCCCACACTTTTGTCATTTCAAAAATGTCATATAAGTGGAATGAAACAGTTACCAGCCTTTTGTGTCTGGCTTATTTCACTCAGCATAATACTTTTGAACTTCATCCATGTCGTTGCCTGTATCAGTAGTGCATTCCTTTTTATTGCGGAGTAGTGTTCCGTGGTACAGATATGCCAGCATGTGTTTATCCATTCACTAGTTGAAGAACATTGGGTTGTTTCCTAAGTAATTTTTTTAATTTATTAAGGTATCATTGATATACATTCTTATGAAGGTTTCATATGAAAAATAATGTGGTTACTACATTCACCCATATTATCAAGTTGCCCCCATACCCCACTGCAGTCACTGTCCATCAGTGTAGTAAGATGCCACAGAGTCACTACTTGTCTTCTCTGTGCTACTCTGTCTTCCCTGCCATCCCACACACACCATGTGTGCCAATCATAATGCTCCTCCATCTCCTTCTTCCTCCCTCCCCACCCAGCCTCCCCCACCCCTCCCCTTTGGTAACCACTAGTCCTGTCTGGAGTTTGTGAGTCTGCTGCTGTTTTGTTCCTTCAGTTTTGCTTCGTTGTTATACTCCCCTAAGTAATTTTGTAAAGTGTAAAGTGGTCTTAAGACCACAAATTTGGGAGACGATGGTAATAGAGGTATAATTTTTACGTGGGACAGCAATAGATGGATGAAAGAGCCATATGCTGGAGGGCAGATTGAGGGGATTTTCAAATCAGATGAGGTCAGGTGTGGAGGGTCACAGGAAGAGAAAATAATGAAATTAAGTCTGACTCTGAGGTTTCTGACTTAAATAACTGGCTTCTCAAATGGAGAAGACTGAAGGAGGATTAGTTTTAGTTCAAAGGGAATCAAGGATACAGCCTTGCACACACTGAGTTTGAGACGCTTTTAAGCTATCAAAATGCAGGTTCAGAGGAGAAGTCTGCGCTGAAAATGGCAATTTGGAAGGTATCAGATTATACTGGATAATTGAAAGCTTGAGGAATAAATGAGACTTCCAAGAGTGGGAATGAAGAGTGAGAAGGGAAGACCTAGGTATGGCTCCTGAGAAACACCTATGTTTAAGGATGGAGCAGAGGAGGAGAAGTCAATGAAGAAGAGAGATAGGAGGAACAGCAGGAGAGAGTTGCATCACAGAGGCCAAGAGAAGAAAACATTTCAGGAAGGGCAAAGTTATTGGGAGCGCTGAATGTTGCATGGAGGCCAATGGAGTTAAGAACTTGAAAGCATTCCCTGGATTTGGTGACATGGGGGTCATCAGTAACCTTAATGAGAACTTGGTTTTGTGGAATGGAGGTGATGGACTGTCTCTAATCCTCTCTCTGCCCTAACTCCTTCTCCCGTAGCCCTATCATTCCTGCCCCTTTGCCCCAGAATCTCTCTTAGCTCTCCCTAGACTCCTCTTTTCATAACACCATCTCTCCCTCAAGACCTAGCTTTATACAGACATCCCTTAGATTTTCTTCTTCAGAGACACCCTCCTACCTCTTCTGCTTTCTTCCCTAACCTATCTCTTCCCAGACCCTCACTTGCCTCCCTTATTCTCTCACTCTTCACTCTTCTCCTTAACCAGATTCTGCTTTTCTCAGACTGTTATTCTTTCTGCTCTTCTCTCAGACCCCATCTTCATTCTCACACCTATCTAGGCACTCTGGATCTCAGCAGGGGTCTTAGCAGATTACTAAGGAGCCTCCCAGGCTCCCCACTGAGGAGGCGTAGTGGTTGGCATGTTTCCACCAGGATCTGACAGGGCCGACCTGTAGGAAATGCAGCGTTAGAACCTAGTCTTTGAGTGACTGCCAATCTGGTAACCACATCCTGCCAACACAATGCCCTCATCCGCCCTGGCACCTGCCCTTAAGATTCTGCTTTTTCTATCCTCAATTGCACAGAGTCACTGTGAGCTGATTAGGTGCCCCTCTACTACAAATTCTATCTTGCATTCAACCAGCATTTCTACTTATCAAAATGCTTTCACATTTATTAGACCAGCCTTGGAAAGTCAGCTGGGTGAAGCCTGGAGAAAGAAGATGTGAAGACTTGCCCTGGATCACCCAGCTAGTTAGAAGATTAGTGCGCTATCCCTCCCACCCCTTTAGTCCTGCTTACTTTCATGGCTGCCCTTTTAGCCTGTCCCAGACTGCCAAGGGGTAGCACCCTGGAGAGACCCTTGCTCGGGAGCACTGCGGGGGGTGGGTGTCAGTACCCCATTTGCACCTGCCAGACATTATGGGCCACCTTGGGAAGGTTTATATCTGATTTGCTTCACTGAATTCATACTAGGAAACATATCTGACAGTTTGTTTTGATATTATACTTGACTCTTGAACAACATGCCCCAACCCCCAGGCAGACGAAAACTGGTGTGTAACTTTTCATTTTTTTAGTTAATTAATTAATTTATTTATTGAGAGGGCATCTCTCATATTTATTGATCAAATGGTTGTTAACAACAATAAAATTCTGTATAGGGGACTCAATGCACAATCATTAATCAACCCCAAGGCTAATTCTCAATAGTCTCCATGGTGTGTAACTTTTGACTCCCCAGAACTTAATTACTAATAGCCTATTGTTGACTGGAAGCCTTACTGATAACGTAAACAGTCTATTAACACATATTCTGTATGTTATATGGACTATATACTGTATCTTAAAGTAGGCTAGAGAAAGGAAAATGCTCAAATTGTTGCAGATCTCCAAAAATTTTTCCAGTATATTTTTGCAGTTCAAACCTGTGTTGTTCAAGGGCCAGCTGTACTTCAAAAGTGGAGTATAGCATAATGGTTAAGAGCCAACCTCTAGGGCTGGCCAGGTTTGGTGCCCAAGCCAGTAGTTCAGTGAGACAACGTGTATGAAAACCCTCAGCACAGTGCCTGACACCTAAAAAGTGTTCAATGAATAGGCCTTATCATTTTTACATAGGAATTGGTGAGAGGGAGTCCATGCGGTACACAGGAAAGTTTATGACATCTACCCAGATTACAGGTCTAACTATTACTGCTCAACTTAGAATGCTGGGTAATTCAGTCATTTCATCTTAGTGGGCCTAGGCTTTCTCATCTAGAAATGCCAGTAGCTGCCGTACATTCATAATGTGTTTTATTACCCTTTAAAGCATTCATACTCTTTGACCTAGCAATTCTATTCCTAGGAATTTGTTAGTATTATGTGAAAAGATAAAAGTTTATAATAGTGAAAAAATGACTAAGAGTTAAAAGGTTTAAGTAAATTATATTTCTAAATGATAGAATGTAATGCAGCCATAAGAGAATGATGCAGATCTGTTTTATAATTGACGCAAAGATAGGGCCATGTCAATGGGCCGTGTCAATGTCATATCACTACATTATTTAGAAATGAGAGGTTATAGAATTGTAACATATAATGTGACATGATTTTGTAAAACAAATTTCATTTGTGTCTTCTATAGTACATCAAAGTGTTAATGATGACTAACATTATACCTCTTGCTGTTGGTATGATGAGGACCTCTATTTTCTTCTTCATACTTTATTTTACGAATTCTTTGTGAGAGGTTCTAGTATGTTTCTAACCAGAAAAAAAAACCAGGAAAACTTTTTTTGCCCCATATGGAGAGGAGACCCAATTGCTGACTCCACTCTACAGAACTTTTAAGAGACTCAAATGACATAGAGTATGGTATTGTGCGCAGTACAGAGGCGAGGTCTGCATCTATCAGGGCAGCCTCATTCCCACCTTGTAGAGACTTGCTCTTTGAACCCGCCAGAGTCTGAACCTACAGTACACGTTTGCTCTTGCACCTTGAGGTTGATCTTAGGTCTGGGGGCCTCCTGGAGAATAAAACTGGGTGGAGTCTGCGGGCCTATAGGCCATGCAGAGCTGCTTGGGCACTAGCTCTCAGAGGCTGTTTATAAGGCTTACTTCCCGCTGGGCCTCAGGGCGCCTAGCCAGGGACACCTAATGGGCATAACAGAGCCCCCTCTTCTCCCCTGTCAAAGCTGGAATGTTCCAAATTCCTCCTTGGACCAAACCCCTTTTCCCCAAGGCCTCTCCTGGGCTCACAGAGGTCACCACACAAAAGCCCAGCTGGAGTTTTTGACAGGAAAAACACAAAACTTACCAAACTTTTTTTAAGTACCTCAATCTTCCACAGCCTCCAGGGGTTTAATTCTGATTTGTAATAAGTCTCCAATCCAAGTCTGAGATTTACAGATGGATTTTGCAAAGCTGTGATTAACAATTAGAAATCCTTTATCACCTCAGCCTGGGGCCCCTTGCACCTTGCTCCCCTCCTTCAGGATCCCTTCTTTCCTCTCCAGGGCCACACGTCTCCAAGGCTCTACAAAAGAACTGCTTCGTAAGTGTCTCAATTCTGATTAATTTTATCCCTTTTTAAATTCACTTGTGAGTTCTTGTTTCCTGGTTGCTGTCAGTTTGGCCCATGCTGCACCCAGGCTGGGCCACCGTGGGCTTCTGAGGGAACAGCATGGGAGGAAAAATTCAAGTGGTACTTGGGTTGGTATTTGTTTCCTCAAGGCTACCACAAAGTTTCCAGTCTTTGAAACTACAGGGTCAGAGGAAGCACTCTACAAGTCACATAATAATTTCTGAGTGGAGCTTTTGAGGGCAAAAGGACTGAGATAAAAGGATGGGAGGAAAGGAGCTGCAGTTTACCCTTCAGCCTAATGTGGGGTGTGGAGGAGGACTGGAAGGGGGCTCCCTCACAGCCAGCTCCACGGCCTTCCTCAGCGTGAAGCCTCTGGGAGTCAGCAGAAGGTGGTTTTCTGAGGAAAGTCCTAAAGTCTGCCCTGAAAGCCTTTAAATAACTCTCTCCCACTGATCTGCAAGTCTGCCATTCGAAATTCCTTCTTTGAAGTAAACCCTGCTATTGGGGATAACATGGAAGGAAGGACCTTGAGGGCATTATACTAAGTGAAGTAAGTCAAGCAGATAAGCTCAAATACTGTATGATCCTATTTATATGTGGAATCTAAAAAAAACAGCTCGTAGATACAGAGAAGAGATTAGTGGTTGCCCCAGGCATGGCAGGAGTGGGAGGTGGACGGTGAGTAAAATGGGTGAATGGGATCAAAAGGTACAAACTTCCAGTTATAATATAAATAAATCCTGGGTATATAATGTACAGCATGGTGACCATAGTTAACAACACTGTATTGCATATTTGAAAGTTGCTTAGAGAGCAGATCTTAAAATTCTCATCACAAGAAAATAAAAAAAGTATTGTAACTGTATGTGATGATGGATGTTGTAACTCTGGGGGAAAATCCCAGAGCAAAATACCTTTGAAACCAAAATCAGTCAAAGGGACAAATAAAGTCAGAAAAACCCATTTATTGCTTACAAGCAGTCGTCTACTTCTGCTCTCCTGTGTCACTCACGACATGACTGCAGAAAAAGGGGCCCCATCCAACCTTTCAGGTTCAGATATGCCCTGGCTCACCCTTTTAATTACCTATTGATATAGAGATGGACTACTTCTCTCTACACCTTGGAAACACCTATTGATATGGAGATGCACTAAGGCCAGGTGAGAGATTCTGGAAATACTGCAATTTTACCCACAACCCACCTCTCCAGAAATCTTACCTCACAATCTACACATTTTCTGTCTTCCACAGTGGCCCCTGTGTGAGGAAACTGGAGCACTGTAACCAGACTAATAACATACAATAGCAACAGCAATAACATCATGATAATCCTCAAGCCACAGGATTCAGCTGGGTTCAAATTCTTATGCAGATTAAGTCCATAGCTTGCCCATTCCACAGGTGGTCAGTAGCTGAACAGGTAGGGAATTCAGAGCAATCATCACGTGGCAGCTGCGGCCAGGGGGCACATCCAGGCCACAGGGACTATAGAAAAAAATAACCTTAAGGGCGATAAGATACATGTTTTAATGACACCAGCATAGGCAAATCTTGTCCATCAGGTAGGATGCATGCAACAGAGTGGTCTTGTTATAGGACAGTGGCAGGAATCAGTTCTCATCCTGGTCTAGTATGCCAGACTTTCACCCCCTTCCCTCCTTGTGGAAGTTACAGATGGGTCAATATATGGGGCTATGGGGGGTACATGCACTGGCCATAAAGATAAAACAGAACTTCCCCATAAGATGCTCTTACCTCCCAGATGTTTTGGGTACACTACTGTGATCTTGGGAGCCACTCTGCTGTTACTCCAAGAATACACAGGAGGCCAGCTTCTAGGCTTTTTCCTCAAGGAGCCAGCAGGGCCAGCCATTGCTGATCCATGTGTCGAAATGCCCAGGGCCACTTGCACTCAACAGTGTCTCCAGGGTGTAATGCAGTAGGGGTTGGCAGCAGGATGTTGCTCTGCTGGCCATATCCTGGCTTTAATAACTCCTCTTTGGTTTGCACATGCATTTGTATAGGAGATGCAGCAACATGTGTTAGCATATCCACAGGGCTCAAGGCTCCTTTTCACAGCTTCCCATTCAAGCACCATAGCACTGTCCATAAACGAACTGACCAGCCCTGTAGACTGTTGGTGTCCGACTTGGGGCTGGATTTCAACAAACCATTCTAGCTCTCTATCATGCCTGCCTTGGTAGAGTTATATAGTACATGAAACTTTCACTTTATTCCTAATTGCTACACCCATTCTTGTAACACATGTCCAGTAAAGTGGGTGCTTTGATCATTCTAAATCACCTGTGGCCGGCCAGGGACTGCAAAGAGACACTCTAGGCCCCTTTTGGTGGTTTGCTGATCTGCATGATGTGCAGGAAAAGCAACCAACAGGCCAGTAGCTCTGTCTACACAAGTTATGGCATGGTGATGTCCTTTTGATATGGGCAGAGGCCCAATATAGTCTAACTGCCACCTGATAAGTCTGACAAGAGGCCCATAGGTCTTGCCACAACTCTTGCCCCCAGAGGGGTCAGTGACCAACCATCTAGTTGGCATGGTACCATGTCGGTAGCCACAGGGTCAAGCCCCGAGAGATGGCCCAGTTTTCAGTGCAAAAGTTATAGGGGAGGGCTCCTGGCTGATCATGAGCCATACTGCCGGCAACTCAGCCCACTGACTGCTCTCCCCCTCTCCTCTGTCATCTGTTCATATTGTCTCGGTCTTAGGATGGAAAGCCACAGCCCTCCACTTTGGGGGCTGCCCACAACTGGAGCCATCTGTATACCAAGCATCTTTGGGTATAGGGGCTTTTCCATCCTGATAAGGACTCTCAGCTACCAGTGGCTCCAAAGCAAGTTCTTCCTACTTCCCACTGGTATAGGTCACTGGCCCCATTAAGCACTGGAGTTCTCCACTTAGGGGGCTAGTAGAGAGGGCACTACCCTGCTGTAAATATGAACCCCATTTGGCCAGTGTAAGCATCTGTGCCACACCACTCCATGGTCTTTGGGTCCAGTCTTACACCCACCCCGTGATGAGATAGGAGGTTATTACCTTGGTCGGAGCTGTTCTGGTGATGGGCTCCATAGCCAGCAAGGTGTGGTACACAGCAGCCAGTTGCTTCTCTATCAAGGTGTACTGGAATGCTGCTCCTTTTCAGAGCTGTGATCAGAATCCAAAAGGTTGGCATGTCTGTTCAAGCCACTGCCAAGGACCTGATCCGTAACCATCTTTAGTTACCTGAACATCTAGGGCCTTGATGGGTCCATTACACTCGAGGTCTGTAGGGCCTTGGCTGCTCACTTAGCATCAGTAAAAGCAGCTGCACATGTTTCATCCCAGTCCCACCTGATGCCCTTTCATACCAACAAGTATAAGGGCTTCCGAATTGGTGCCGCTTATGGGATAAACACTCTCCAGTATCCCAAAAGACCCAAAAACTCTCGTAATACTGCCACAGTGGTAGGGATAGGGAAACCCTGGAACTTGTCTATGACTGTTTCTGGGATAACTTTAGTTTTACCCAACCAGACAACCCCCAAGAACTTTATAGACAAACCAGGTGCCAAATTTCTAACAAGATCCTATAGTGCTGCCCATGAAGTTTTTCTTTCACTCTCCCAGCCTTTATCAAATCAACCCACATCTGGGTCCTTGAGACCTTCACAGGGCCCTTCGCACCTCTCCTTTCGATTGTAGCCCATACTTTCTTCCATGTTCTTATTGTTTCAACCTCCCCCAGATCTACTGAAGTACAAGTAGCCTCACTTATGGGTTGCCCTAGGTGGGAGCAAGAATAGTTACTAGGGATCCAAAGAGAGATGGGGGAGCTGTATGGAGCACCAGATTTCTCATTCCTGTGGTGAATAACTCCTCATCTGAGCCTTGAGGGTCTATATTATAGATAATATTTTTCATTCCCAGCTCCTATAACACCTGCTGGAGCTCTGCATACATTTTCCAGATAGTGGGTAAGTATGGTAAACCACCCTGATTAGGCCAAACTGCCCTGATGGCTGCTGTCAGCCAATCCAGAAGTGCCTGATTCCCTCAGGTGTGACAGGCACTTTGCAACCACTGCCAGAGGGAAGGGTGAGTCATCAGGGAAGCCAGTCTACCCATTTCAGAATCCACGGTAACAATGTTTTCCACCCCGGTATTCCAGAGACGGAAAAGCCATGTAGGCAGAGGTTCCAACGGCTTCTGCCGAAACCAGATGCTCATGTCCACCAGCTCATCCTGTGTATAGGGGGCAGAGCACCGAGTGCGCCACAACTTGGGGAGTGGGCAGCTCCTCCCCCCCCTGAGGATTCCTTGGTTGTGTGCTTTTACTTTCTTAATTAAAACTGGGCGGGCCCTTAATAGAGGAGAGGCTGGTGCGTCAGCTGGTGGCCTTTGCAACAGATTGGCCCTCAGCCACATGCCCTCATCCTCTCCCGAGATCTCCTTTACCATCTCTAGGGCTGAAGGCACTGCTCTTTCCTCCCCCTCCACCACGGCCTCTTGTAACACAGATTCTCCTGATGTCTCCTCCCTGGCTGCTGCTAATGTATCTTCCAGGAACACGACTGTCTGCTCAATAAATATCTTTCTTAAGGGTATCCCATAGGGCATCCCCCAGCTCCTCCAAGTGATGCTGAAGCGTGTCTCTCTCCTGCCAAAGTCTCTGTCTCTCTCCTCCCTTGATAACCCTTTCCACTATCTTGAGGAGAAGGCATCCCACAATCCTGGCTGCTTCATGGCCACTCAGGGCCTGTAAGCAGTTCTATCTCACGGAGGGCTAATTCCACAGCTTCCAGTGTGCCCACCCTTCCCAAATTGTCTAGGAGGTGCTTTACCCTAGACCAATTCCCCACTAGGGGCTCCCCAGTTGGAAGCCCCACAGATAGGGGGCTACTGAGTGAAGCCAAATCCACTACTGCTGCATCCAGTGGGGCCTCCCCACCATCCACAGGGGGGGTTCTGGGCATCTCCCCACCATCTCTAGAGGCAGCCTGCCCATGGGTCGCACCCATGTAGACAGATTTTGGGTTCAGAAGTCCTGCCAACTACTGCCAGATGTAACTCCGGGGAAAAATCCCAGGGCAAAATACCTTTGAAACTGAAATCAGTCAAAGGGAGAAGTAAAGCAGGAGAAACTCATTTATTGCCTTCGAGCAGTCATCCACTTCTGCTCTCCCATGTCTCTCACAACTCAGCTGCAGAAAAAGGGGCCCCATCCAACCTCTCTAGTCCAGATATATCCTGGCTTGCCCTTGTAATTACCTATTGATATGGTGATAGACTATTTCTCTCTACACCTTGGAAACACCTATTGATATAGAGATGCACTAAGGCCAGGTGAGAGATTCTGGAAATACTGCGATTTTACCCACAGATGTTAAATAAACTTATTGTGGGGATCATTTTGCTACATATACATATGTCTAATCATTGCACTGTACACCTGAAATAAACGCAACATCACATGTCAATTAAATCTCAATAAAAAAAGAAGTTCGCCCTTTGGACTGAGGCATTATTCTCTTCAAGTGTCCTCTTTGACAATGGAGTTGGAACCAAAACATTACCCCCCCTTATAGCTTCAGAGGTTGTAGGTGATGTCTGTTCTCTCAAGTCTGCCTTTCTATGTTCTCTAGCATTCTAAAGTTTGACAATCAGGACAAAAACAAACTTCATTTTAAAGCAATTAGAAAATCTCTCAATCTAGCTGTATTTCCTTAGCTGTCATCAATCAACTGATGCAAAAGGAAAGGTGAACTGCTCCAAAGACAAATTTCCAGAAGTGGGCCTTCAAAGGAATGGCTTTGCCACTTACTAGAAGCCCTCAGCAGCTGGGGGTGAGGTGCAGAGAGGAGACCAAGTGTCTCATATTCCAATGAGGGGCTGTGGGATCAAGGGATGGAGAAACAGAGGGCTGTGGTGGCCTCCATCACCCCCCAGATGCCACATCACGTCCTTCCTTTAGTCTAAGAACCCCATGTATCTTATCCCACTCAATCTTATAAGGGTGCCTTCAAAGAAGGGGTACCATGCACAGGCTCTTGGGGCAAGAAATGGGGACTAGCAGAGCAAGTATCTAGGCAAGAAGGGGTTAATTCAGGATCTGCTGTCAGTCTTGACCCTTCTAATCCTCTCATGAAATTCCAATCCTTCCCCTAAGGAAAATTAGGTAAGCATCCTAAATGAAGCCTTCTTGCCCAGCCCTTGGGCCATGAAGTGTATTGGTATCAAGACCAGAAGGCAAATTCAGCTTAGGGTTCTCTGATTTCTCCAAAGCAGCAAGAGTTTGACTTATAGGAGGACCCCTCAAAGAACAAAGTTTCTTTTAAAGCTGTTCTTAACAGCTGTTCAGTCCTCTATTTGTCAAAGTGGCTTCCTGTCCCCGTTACCTTATTGAAGACTCAAAACTTTGGCAGTGAACAAACTAGGACCTGGAGAAGTTAGGGAACTTCCTCAACAGGTTCCAGGCAGATCTGAGGCCAAAAGCTAGTCTTTTGATTCTCAGGCCAGAACTTTTTCTCTAGACCCTCTACTGCTCATCACACAAACAAAAGCAGAATCTAGCCTAGCCACCACCCAGCTGCTTGCTATTTTGCCCACCCCTGCCTTTCTGACCCTGGTTGAAAGCTGACCCTGTTAGGCCATTTCTTCCAATTGAGTAAAAGCTGCAATAACTTGTTCTTCCTCCTGCTCAGCTATGCCAAGTCAGACTCTCTAGAGATTCCAAGCCTCAGTGAAAGCACTTTTTTGGTGCTGCTATCCCTCTGATGCAAGCCACTTTCCTACTTCTGAGTCATGACTGACTCTGAGAAGATTTCCTCTTGGGAACACTGTTGACTCCCTTGGAAAACTCAAGTTGAGCTCTTCTGCCACCGTCCCGGGAAGGCTGAAGCAGGAGCTGCTCCTCTGGGAGGCAGGGAGTCTTCTCCCTGAAAACCTCACGGTAGCTGACTGACACTCACTGAAAGCTCAGATATGGATAGGAAGTACAGAGGAAGAATATTTGACCCAGCCCAGGTGAGAAGAGGGTCTAAGGAATGTTTCAAGGAGAGGATGAGTCCTTAAGGATGACTAGTAATCACAGAAAAAAATGTTGGATGGTTGAATAGCATGCTTAAGGGCTTGGAGACAGACAGAAAGTTATATTCAGAGAAGTACACATGTGCAGGTGTGGCTGGGTCCTTTGTGCACACACATAGAAGTGCAAAGCAGAGTCAGTCCTGACTCAGGAGGAGTAAGTAGGGAAGTGGTTTGCAGCAGGTGGATGGCAGAATCAATGATGTTGGAGGGTACTGGTGAGAGAAAGGTTGCGAAGAAAAGCAGGAGTCCGACAATGGAGGGTTTTCCTGGTTTCCGGGGCCAGAGCGGTTGCACTTCATCCTGAAAGCAGTGATGAGGTCCTGAAGTTTTTTAAGCTGGCAAAACAGTGGGGTGGTACTTAACGATTTGGTTTCGTTTTTAGAAAGGTCCTTGACTACTGGATGGATAATTGATTGCAGGGGCAGGGCAGAAGTGGAGTTAAAGTGACCAATTTGAGGTGCCTATGAAGTTTCCAAATGGAAAAGAGATTATATTTGCATGGTTTGAACCAAAGTTTAGGTAGTTGAGTGGAAGGAAGTGGATGCATTCAGGATATATTTTGAAGGTAGATCTGATCCGACTTCATAACTGATCATATGTCAAGAAGAGTTTAGAATCAAGGATTGCTGGCTTGGGTTGTTGGATGAGCGATGATCCCACTGAGGTAGGGAACACCGTGTAAGGAATAGTTTGGGAGTGGAAAGAGAAGAGAGTAGGTGATTTCAGCTTTACAAATGATGAGTTTGAAGTGCCATTAAAATATTCAGATGGGGATCATTCTAAATGTAGTTGAATATACAACTCTTGAGTTCAGGAGAGGGATCGTTGCCAAGATACAGATTCAGGAATCATTGTCAAGGGGAAACAGTGTAGCACAGAGAAGGCACTTAGTGAATCTGTGGCATCTTACTACACTGATGGACAGTGATGGCATTGGGGTATGGGTGGGGACTTGATAATATGGGTAAATGTAGTAACCACATTGTTTTTTCATGTGAAACCCTCATAAGAGTGTATATCAATCATACCTTAATAAAAAATTTTAAAAAATAAATAAATAAAAAGTGAAAAAAAAAGAATCTTGGCTGCAAAGAGGATAGAGAGATAGCTACACAGGGAGGAGGTAGGGTAGGAATCTCATTATGAGTTGTATGTATTTGAAGTAGTCCCCAGCAGATGCTCACCAGGGAGAAATAGAAGGACTCCTAAGCAGCCCTGAAGGTCCCACTGGGATGTAGTCATGATCAGGATAGGTAGAACTGGGTCCAGTTTAGCAATAAGAAAACCAGCGCGTGGAAAGGACTTGCGCAGTGTCAGTGCTAAGTGACAGAGCTGAGATTCAAACTAGCTTTCCCTCCCCACCTCCCACCAAATGTTTATTGGCTCCTGCTCCACACTGCTTTGCGTCAATATTGGCATTGTTATATCCATCACCGATGAATACTATTGACTGTCAACCGTGTGCCCAATGCTGCAGAGGCCCAACAGAAATTGAATATATGGTTTCCTTCCTTAAATTGTTTAGAATTTTATTGAAGAGACAAAATACTCAACAAATGTACATACATATAAAATGGTGCAACTCTGTCTGTTTCTCTGTCTCTCACTCTTATTCTGTCTTTCTGTGTTTGTCTCTCTTTCTGTCTCTGTTTTTTTTTCTTTCCCTTTCTGTCTCTCTCTCTTCATTTCCTTCCTTCTTCTTGTGATTCCCTCTCTCAATCTACTTTCTCAACATTGAGTATCTCCAGTCCCTTCACTGGAGCATCGTTGACTCTTTTAGAAAGTCCGTATCTCATGGTCCCTCAAACCTCTTTACCACTTTCATGTACTCATTAAGAAGACAGTTTTGAACACCTGCTCTGGGTAATGCAGTGTGCAAGGTACCTGAGATACAAAGATGAATAAGACACAGTCCTTGCCCTGAAGCAGCTCACACACTAACTAGTGGGAAAGGATGAGCATTTAAACAGGCTATTGCAATATAGCTCAGTACATCTTACCTGTACTTTAGTTTCCTCATCTATACAATAGGGATTCTTAGTTCCTACTACAAACCATTGTTATGATGATTGAGTTAATATGTATAAAATGCTTATTGTGGTCACACAGGAAACACTATGTATGTGTCACTATTATTATTATTACTACTATGATGGAGATACTGTAGGAACATAAAGAAGGGGCAGTCAGTGCAGGCTAGTGTAAGAGTTATCTGAGTTGAGCCTTAAAGGATTAGAAGACACTAAACAGAGAAAAGAATGCTGGTATCTTGCATAAAAGGATGAGTTTGCACTCAGGTTTGGAAACAAAAGACAACAGGACATGATTAAGGAACTAAAAATAATGTAGCTCAGCAAGAGCACAGAGTATGAGGAAGGGAACAGCAAGAGATGAAGCTTGACAGGTCATAGAGTACAAACAAGTTTGGACTTTATCCTCTAGCCGATGGGGAGCCACAGGAATGTTTTATGTAGAGCAGAGACTTGATCAGATTAATGTGTTGAAAGATCACCTTAGCAACAACATGGGAAATGAATTGGAGGAGGCAAGAATGGAAATGAGACCAGTTAGGAAGTTGTCGCTCTAGTCCAAGGATAGAGAGAGGATACTGAAGCCCTGAACTGGGAAAGCAGCTATAGCGATGAAGAGATGGGTGCCATGGATCTGAGTATATTCAAGAGGTAAAGTGGGTCAGACAGTGACCATCGAAGGCGAGGGATCAGTGTGAGAGAGCTGGCAAGAATCACTCCCAGGATTTTGGTCTGGTGCAAGGGGAAGATTAGAGGCATCATTCGGTGAGTACAGGGAACCCAGTGGAGAGGTGTTTAGGGGGTCATTGGGGAGGGGTGTGATGGGGCCGGGGATGCCATGTCAAACTTGAGGTGCCAGTGAGATTTCCAAATAGACATTTTAAATAGGTGATTACTCCGGCAGTCTTGAAGTGCAGGAGGCAGGTTTATGCTGGAAATTCAGATTTGGGAGTGCCAGTGGGTGGGTCGGATATTAAGTCATGGGGGTGAATACATTTGCTCAGAAACAGAACATTGAGAAAAGGATGGATTTCTGAGGAATACTCACACTTTAAGAAATGACAGGGGAAAGAGAAATCTTGAAGGCTAAAAGATGGAATAGCCAGATTGTGGTGGGTTGAAAAATTAGTGGTTTGGAGGGTCTTGTAGAGGATGGGGAGAAGAATGTGTCTTGACCCTTAATATCATGAACCATAGCAAGAAGGGGGCATGTGTAGGGGTCTTGTAGAGGATGGGGAGAAGAATGTGCTCTTGACCCTTAATATCATGAACCGTAGCAAGAAGGGGGCATGTGTAGCGGGGTTCCTTGGACAGTGCAAAATCCCGGACAGCTCTGTGAGTCTGAAGGATTGGCTTGGATGCCTCTCTCACAAAGCTCTCTATTCTAGGGCAGCTTCCCTTTCCTCTGCCCATTGCAGTTACCCTAGCAGATGGCCTAGGGAATTTCAGGGCTCCCTTCAGGCCCCGGAACAAACTTTGTGCCAGAGTCTTCCCTGAGAGGCCTAGGGCTGGTGGGGGCATCTATTACAATTGCAGACAGGAAATATCTGGGTGTGTTATACATAAAAAGGCCTTAGGCTAGCCTGCAGAGGGGAATGTGGGCAGGGCTGGGTGGATCTGAACTCTCAGAGTCTAGATAGGAAACTGTTGCCCTCGCCAACCTGCCCCAGAGTAGATTTTCACCACAGGCAGGATGATGCAGGGCTAGACCACCGCTCTCTGGGCCCTTGGATATTCAAGTAGGCTTCCAGGAACCTGGAGTCCAAGGTATGTCCTCGGACCTGTTCGTCCTGATCCAGTTTTCTGGAGTTTGGCCTCTGTCTGTAATTGAGGGGCCCTGTGGTACTGTTGCCAGGCAATATGTTAAACAGCAGGCCTTGGCGACAGAACCCTGCCAGCTAATAGCCTGACCTGCAGTTAACACAACCACTATGACTGCCACTGCCATCACTACCTTCTCGGAAAGTAGCCACCTGTGTGGCCCATGGCTTTGTCTGGCTGCCAATCTAAGGCATGTACCTACGCAGGAGGCGATGACATTTTGGCTCTACTTTCAAAGTTTTTTTTTTCTTTCTCATGTGTTATTTCTAAAGATAACAAAGGTCAAAAGGCATCCAGCATTTTCTGGTTTCTCATAAGCTTCTGGTCAATATTTAATCTGGTTTATGGATTTTTTTTAGGTCTTCTAGATGCCTTCTTGAGCCTGCTTGTGGCCACCCACAGACACTTGTAAGAAGGAGAGAAGCCAGTCTGGCAGAGACCTTCTGAAATGAGGGATTAGAGGCTGGGATCCAAGGAGGAAGACCTGCCGGAAGACAAGGGAGCAGTCCCTGAAGACACTTCTACTGAGAGGTCTGCCATGGCCTCTCTTGGCCTCCAGCTTGTAGGCTACATCCTGGGCCTTCTGGGGCTATTGGGCACCCTGGTTGCCATGCTGCTTCCCAGCTGGCGAACAAGTTCTTATGTCGGTACCAGCATTGTGACAGCTGTCGGCTTCTCCAAAGGCCTCTGGATGGAGTGTGCCACGCACAGCACAGGCATTACCCAGTGTGACATCTACAGCACCCTTCTAGGCCTGCCTGCTGACATCCAGGCTGCCCAGGCCATGATGGTGACATCTAGTGCCATCTCCTCGTTGGCCTGCATTATCTCTGTGGTGGGCATGAGATGCACAGTCTTCTGCCAGGATTCCCGAGCCAAAGACAGATTGGCAGTAGTGGGCGGAGTGTTCTTCATCCTTGGGGGCCTCCTGGGCTTCATCCCTGTTGCCTGGAATCTTCATGGGATCCTGCGGGACTTCTACTCCCCACTGGTGCCTGACAGCATGAAATTTGAGATTGGAGAGGCTCTTTACTTGGGCATTATTTCCTCCCTGTTCTCCCTTGTGGCTGGAATCATCCTCTGCTTTTCCTGCCCACCCCAGGGAAATCGCTCCAACTACTACGATGCCTACCAGGCCCAGCCTCTTGCTACCAGGAGCTCTCCAAGGCCTGGCCAACCACCCAAAGTGAAGAGTGAGTTTAACTCCTATAGCCTGACAGGGTATGTGTGAAGAAGCAGGGGCCAGAGCTTGGGGGTGGCAGGGTCTGTGAGAACCAGTGGACAGCTGCCCAGGGCCACAGGTGAGGGACATTGCCACTGGATCATGTCAGAAGGTGCTGCTGAGGATAGACTGACTTTGGCCACTGGATCAAGCAAAGGCAGAAATGGGAGCCGGTGTGACAGCATGCAGGTTGAATTGTCAAGATGTTTGCCAAACCAGCCTTTCTGTTTCCTTCATCTTGGTACCCACCCCCCCACACTTCCTACCCTGAGTCCCCGACCCTCAATTCCAAACCCCAACTCCCTACCCTAAGCCAGTCCCAGAGGTTCTCCTCTGCCCTTTGGTTTACTTGGAAATTCATCCAAAGCCCTACTAATCACATCCCATGGACTGACACTCTCTGTGATCAAAGACCTTCCCTCTGGCTGAGGTTGGCTCTTAGCTCATCGCTAGGGTATGGGAGGAGAAGGTGGAATGGTGGCTTTCATGAGCCTGACTCTAGACAACTTCACAAGACTCCCTCCAAAAAAACTGATTGGCCAGTAATGGGCCCTGAAACCCCTATCCCACTCTTGTTGTGACTCCACAGTGTCCAGACTGGTTTGTGCATGGACTGAAATAAAGCCATCCCATGGGACTGAGGGAACAAAGAGCAACTGAGTACAGGATGAGAGGGTGGGAAGGCACCACAGACCAAAAAAGACCAGAAACACTGCCCAGGGCATTTCCCAGAATCTCTTCTTACTTGTGAGTTGGGGATCTAGCCCCCCGCTAGAGGAAAGTACGAAGCCGATAAAGTAGAAAGCTCCAGGCAGCAGCAGACTGATTCCACTGAGGAACTGCCTCAGAAGCTGCAGCCCCGGCTTTCACCGCAGCTCGTGCCTCCTTCCGATCTGGCCTCCTACAAAACAACAAGGCTAAGGGCACTACAAAATGGTTTCCTTAGGAAGGCAAAACTAGTTTTTCTAGAGATGACCTTAGCTGGGGGATGACCACGTGGGAGCTGTGGGGTACTGAGGAAGATGCCACTCCATAATGCTGTCCGAGAAACAATAAGAAGTTTTGTATTTAAGAAGCAGGGTGGGCATGTGGTGGCTCCAGTGGGTGCTTCTGCTGGGCCAGAGAGAGGCAGCTACCCAGAGAGTCTCTAGGCCTAGTGGGAAATCAGCCTAAAGGCTGAAATTGGGCCCCTGGGGTCTACCCACAGAGCACTACAGAGCCTCTGAAAGACCACAGCACCAGTTGGGTCCCCTGTCACCCTTCATACTCCCCCCACTCTGTTTTCACTAGACATTCCAGAGTTGCTAGATGGCATCCAAGGGCTCCAGCATGGACTGATCGTACCCAGAGTGCTGTGTCCCTGATCTGAGTGACAGCTGAACTGCTGCCTGGAATTTCAGTTGAGGTAGGGGGAGTAGAGAATGGTTCTCAGGCAGAGAGTTCCAACTCCAAGGTCTGAAAAATGCTCCATTTTCCCTGGGAGTGTGGGTGGGGGTCATAAACAAACCAGAGCCATTTTTCCCACACACCAGTCTAAGCATGACCAGCTCAGACAAACTCCAGTATACCTCCCAAAACCTCACAGCCAGCAAAAGGGGCCCATTCATGATCTCTAACCTGCCTTCCATAGTTCCTCCTTCTTGCCTGTTTCAGTTGTTCTCCCTAGCTGGAGGGCCCTCTCCCCTGAGCCGAGCCTCCCTCATGCTGGGAGAGCTTGTTCAGCACCACCCCCTCAGTGAGCCTCCTCTGACCACTCCATCCCTTTCCTATCCCTCCCACCTCCAACCCTCAATGTGTTCATTTCTTCTTTAATGCTTATCATTCACAATTTTTGATGGATAGTTATATTTTCATGTGTGTGTATCTGATTTCACAAGTCCATTGTAAACTCTTGGAGGTCAGAGACCCTATCTTAGAGCTCTTTGTATCCCCCCAGACTATCTGTAAGAGTACTGGGCACACAGTAGGTGATCAATAAACACATGTTGATTAATTTTATTATGCTTTACTTAATTCAAAAAGGCCCAGATAGGGCAGAAGGTATGGAGAAAATTGGGTTAAGGAGAGGGTAGTATGGAAACCGGTCTTTCTCCTCACTGGGTGGATAGAAAATTCTAGGCTTTGCTGGAGACATTAAGAAATCAAGGCACCCCTCCCACTCTAGGGAAACTTTAACCCTTTTCATCTTGCCAAGGGCTCCTGCCTTTTCACAACATTGTTTTATTTAAGTTTACTAAATAGCTACGTGTTTATTCCTTTCCTTCTCTGAACCAGCGCTGTGAGGAAGGTGAAACAGATCTGATAATCTCTGTTTGGCAGATGGGAAAACTAAGGCTCACATGAGTAAAGATATTTCCCTAGGGCCACACTGCTGCTGTTAGTGCCCCAGTCTCCTGATCCCCAAAATACGACTTGGCTGGTCTAACGACATTTGAGCCACTAGGAAGAAGCTGCCAGAGGTTCCTGAGCTGCCTGAGGAAAACAACTTATGGTTAACAAGGTAACCCTGGGAACACACAGCCTCTTCTGGTCTCCTGTGAAGGGGATCTGAGAGAGAAGCACACATTCACTTAGTGTATCACTTGGAACCACCCTGCTGCTATGCTGGCCAGCCTGGGCCCAGTTAAGCTGTCCCATCAAGGGGAATGACAAGCTTATATTTGAATAAGACACAACATCTCAGTTCCAAGTCCCCAAACTCTGGAGGTAGGGAGTTTGGGAGGCCAATGATGTGGTCCTGTTTTAACCTCACAGGGAATTAAGAGAGCCTAATTCATAAAGATGTTAACCGTGGTAACACTGACCATAATGGGGCCCTGAAAGATTCCATGTTCCCAATCCTTGTTGGACCTAGTGGGCTTCAGCACACACAGGAACCTGTTATAACAGACACTACTTGCACTCCTGAAGTAGGCCTTCTTTGTCAAAGAGGAGGCCAGGACCCCAGCATCCAAGCCCATTTAGAGAGAGCGGGGGCAGACAAGAAAAAGGGTGGACAGAAAAGACTCTGTGAACAGAAGTTTAATAAGGTGTCAAGCCTCTGGTCTGGCACCAGGAACCCTAGAGCTCTTGACTGGGGGCCACTGGAGGTTGGAAGTTGGGGTTGCTTCGCTGACTGCTGTGTTGAACGGGCAGCCATCTGGTATGGTTTCTGATGACCCACTGCCAGGCAGCCAAACACTTTCAGACCTGGGATTTCATTGCATCTTCCAAATACCCCCAACAAAGTAAGTCTTTTACAGGAGACAAAATGGAGGCCAAGACAGGTGAGTAAATTCTCTAAAGTCGCAAAGTGTCAGAGTCTGAATATAAACTTGGAAACTATTCCCACAGCAACATGGGTCTGGGATTCTGTCTCAGAAGATGTAAGAGTGCCTGTAGTTCTTCAGATTCCTGCAGCCCTCCTGTCCCTGTCTGCTGCTGCAATATAAAGACCTGTGAGGGAAATAGGGAACAGTGCTTCCCTTGATCTTGGATGTGGCAGGCTTGCCTGCCTTTTAATCTGGAAAGATTCTATGGAAGGAGTTAGTTCATCCTCAACTAGAAATTTAGGACAAACCTGACAAAGAGCAACTATTCCCTTTGGTTGAGCAAGAAAAGTCTTGCTCTAAATAGTTTCCTAGAAATCTCCCTGAGTCTGGGTCCAAGTTGAACAGCTTTCTGCTTGCCCCATTACCATCCATCATAAAGTAATTTAGATTAGCCACTGGCCAAAGGGATAGTGAAGGCCATTGTGTTTATGTCCCAGCCTCATGGCTCTTACTTACCCTTACACAAGGAGAAATGGTTCTGCCCTCACTCACTCCTCTGATGATAGTGTGACTCATGTTTCTCCCACCCCCTTGGAGCCCTAGTGACCCAGTGTTATATGATCACTAACTGAGGAGAGGGAGGCTGAAACTGGCTTCATGGTGGAAAGGCAAGCTCCAGCTTTCTGAGAGACCCTCATCCAGCCAGTCAGTCATGCAACCACCAATCTAGCCAGATATCTGGCCCACCGTAACTGCACTCTTACTCACTGCCTGATAATGTTCCAGGGCAACAAGGGTGAACAAGTGAAGTCTGTGCCTCTAGGAGTGTGCAGCTGATCCAGGGCAGATTAGATATGCACAGCTAAGTGTGGTACAAGGCATACAATGATCTGTCCTGTGAGAGATCCAGGGAGAGTGCCGTAAGATAGGGGTGTCGGGGGCTAGTTTAAAAAGGTACATAGGGAGTAGTACCCCAAGCCACAGGAAATGAAGGTCTGGCATGATTTGAGTTTCTGGGGGTAGGATGATCAAAAGAAATTGTTTCCTCCAGCTGAAGGACCATGGCAAAGAGAAATAGTCGGGAAAGCAGCGTTCTGGAGGAATCAGGGACGCACTTGGAGTTTGCCCCACAGGATCACTTTGTGGCTTTAATGGAGAGAGTGGCCTGGGGCTCAGCCTGTCATCCCTCATTTCCTTCCCTTGGGCAGGTCTCCAGAAATTTCTGGGTATAGCAGAAACAGTGCCCATCCAGGTAACCTGAGGCCTTTTGGCTCTGGATGGGGGGAGAAACACAAAAGCGGGAGAAGGGAGAGAGCCAAGAGCAGGGCGCAGTGCTAAAGGAAGGCAAGTGAGAACATGCAGGGTCAGCTGGACCCTCCCACTCAGCCCAGGTCACATGGACAGCAGACTCTGCCATGCCTGCTTCTGCCCACTCTGGGACACAGAGGCCCCAGACCGGGAAGTGCATGTGCTCCTCAGCCGGCTGACGTCTGGCCTTCACCCAACCTGGTCTCCCTGCCCAAGCGGCTCCCCGCTTTGATGAGATATTATTGTGTTATCTCAGTGGGAAAAAAAAACCTCAAACAGGAAGTCCAGCAGGTTATCTCTCTCTTTTACCCTGAGGGGTGGCTCACTATATGCTGCGATGTGATCATTGATAAAATATTAACAGTTGTTATCAGGCACAGCAATACAGGAGCTGTAGTCTGACCACCTCCTCCACCTCACACAACCCACCACTTTCCCGGGAATTCCTAGTTAACTCTTGCCTACAATTCCCTGCTCTATGCCTCATTTCTCCACAAGACAAGCAGGTGTCTGTATTAGGGCTTGACAAAGCAGGAAGTCACTATACAAGGGCAAATCATCAGGTCCTGCTTTCCTGTCATTTCTGGTCTCATTCCTCCAGAACTTTCCATTTGCAAATGTGGCCTTGTGGAAAACCACATGCCTTCAAACAGAAATTAGGGAGTATAATAGGTTGTGGAATTAGATGCCAAGTGAGGATGAGTAGTATGGCAGGCAAGCCAGCATTTCAGTGGTGGCTCCTGTTATCTACCAGGCCTTTCAGAGTCTCTGATATTTGACAAAATTCTGTGTGGGTTGCTCAGGAGAAAGGCCAGTCACACCAAAGGTACAAAGGGAAGCAGCTCCTTGCACCCTCTTCACTTGTGCTTATTTCTGGAATTACCCAATAGGATACAAGAGGGTGGATCAGCATCCCTCACAAAGGGTAACTCATGATATTGTAGACTACTCTGTTGGTTGAAGGACACTGAATGGCTTGACAAAAAGCAAGTAAATATTTTCTGGGAAGAGAAACATAATCAGCCATAGATTAACCATTAACATCAGAATTTTCACTAGTTTCTCAGTTTAGCCCTAAAAGGAGCCAGAATGAGAAGATGAGTCCAATGAGTTTACAAAAACTGAACACCAATTCAGAGACAATGGACACTGGGACTGGGGGAGCAGGGGACCTCTCTGAGTAACACATGTATCCTTCAACTGATTGCACAGCCTTGAAAATGGAGACAAGTAGAAATCAAGAAAAAGGCAGACAAGATGAGAAACGTGGTGCCACCTTCCCCTTGGCAATTCAAGAGGCATCTTGTGTGGTTAATTTTACTTCTCTGCGTGTAATAATAAACCAGCATGTTCTCAAGTGTCACTTTCTCACTTCTCAAGAGACTTGCCCAACTCAGCACTGTCTGCACAGGGGTGGAGGGGGTACAAAGGAGCCAGTTGGAACACTGACAGGAAGAGGCCAATAAGTCCAAGACCTCCTGGAGTGTAAGAGGAGGATCTTGATGACTGTTTTCATATCAGGAAAGCTGCCAAGTGACAGCCTTGAGTGAAAAACCCAGTCAAGAGGAAATAAATTTCCATGTTGTTTAGAAGGATATTCGTTATTATAAGTGAACAATTTCCTGATCATGAGAATAGTTAAACATTGTGTGGGATTGTGGAACTTTCTTCCTTGGAAACTGCTATTAGCATGGCCTGGCTTTAGCATTTTCTTACCAAAAGGAAGAAGACAAGACTAATCATTTACAAGACAGGCAAAGTGGTGTAGTGGGAAAAGACCCTGGGGCTTTGCAGTCAGGCAAACCTGGGCTTGGTTTTGCCTCTGTACTCTCTAGCTGGGTGGCCTTGGAAGAGTCACTTCAGTTCTTTACACTTTAGTTTTCTCATCTATAAAATGGTAGGTCCTATGGTTAACTCTTTCCTAAGCATATTAGTGACCCAAATGGTAGTGTCAAAATCACAGCAAAATGTGTGTCTCCGGGGAATGGTGACAAATGACAAAATACATTTTCTATGACATATCTGAATGTACATTAGCAAGGGGATATTCTTTCCTGGGCCAGAACTTCTCAAGATTCTTTCCAAAAGTCTGAATACTATGAAGACCTTGAATAGGCTTGTACTCATTGAATTTCATTAACAGAAGCCAGAGAAAAAGCAGACTTGAGAAGCTGCAGAGGAAAGGGGTGGTGATGGCTTTTGACCTTCATACACATCTGTGAAAATCTGGGGTGGAACAGAACCACAATTAGTCCAAGGGAGCTAACTGGGGTGAATTTCCCAAATGCAGTGACAACTGGAGAGATTTCAACAGCCACTTTCCTAATTCACAGCCTAAAAAGGCTCCCAAGTTAAGCAGATTTGGCATAGCCCCCTTCTTACTGGCATTCCCAAGATCTTGGTCCATTCTGCTCCTTATGCTCCAAATCGAATAATTCATTCTTCCTCAAACCCTCTTAGGTGTACTTTTATTCACCCCCCAACTCAATCTTGTATATGCTTATACTATTCCCTACTCCTAGAAATTCCTCCCACACCCCTCCATCTTTCCAATCCTTACAGGTTTTCACAGCCCATCTGGAAGAACAGGCCTTTGGGGAACATTTTCCTGAGCATCTGCCTAAAGTCATCTTTCCTGTCCCTGAGGACTCAATAGGCAGATGTATGGAATGTATTTGGCATGAAGAAGGCACCCCAAACGTTTGAACAATTCTTATCTATAAGTGGGTTGGGGATTCTGGTGATTCAAATAAAAAACTTTGGGCTTGGGGATGGAGACAAGTAACAAAATACATTTTCTTCTGCAGACTTTAGAGTGCATTAACAGTTGTTATCATGCACAGCGATACAGGAGCTGTAGTCTGACCACCTCCTCAGGAAGTGAATGCTATTCATGTCTCACAATGACTAAAGCTTTAATATACCCAAGACTATCTAGTCAGTTCTTTCAAATTGTCTAGTTTATTATCCAACCATGCACCTTGATTCAGAAAGTACGCTTCCTGAACTTCCTCTCTGCCTAAGATAAGTCACGAATTAGGGATGCCTTTGTCACCCAGCACAAGTTTTATTCTTTTGGGGACATGAACCTTGACTTAGCCTAAGCACTCTCTACCTCACTCCCAAAACAGGACTACAGAAAGAGGTTTGAATTCATAGTAGGCAACTCTGAAATACGTTCTATCTGGAGATTGCCCTTGGGAACTGGGAGGCAGCTGGTTAAGCCTCTGACTCTAAATTGTTATTTCCGCTTAATTGAGATCATTGGACATGGGCAAGCACATCTTCCTGTCTCCTGGGGCTGCAGAATCTCTAACCTAGTCCTCTGCTAGATGACTGTTCATCCAAAAAGCATGTACTGACTTCCTAACATGTGCTGGGAACTATTTCCTTGAGGTCTATTCTTGTTCTTTGCTAACAGATAGCTCTTCTTTGTTCTCTTGAAATAAACTATCACTGCTCTTAGAAAAGGTGAACAGAAGACTCCTCAGACCTTTTTTTCCCTTTTTACTCTCAAGATCTGGTCTCTAGACTTCACCTGATTATATTCTGTAATTCTCAGGGTTTTAGAATTGCATGCTAGGGAGGCTCCCTTTTTATGATATTCAGAGTGTCTGTGGTAAAGAACACCCATATTCCCTTTCTCCTTTAATAGCCTTTCTAATTACCCAAATCAAAGATCAGCTAAAGAGAAACATTAGGCCGCTCCAGCTCATGGGCATTGCCCCCTGTATCCTATAGAACTTCTTATTGTCACAGTTTTTCACTTTCAGAGTTTCAAGTCCAGGATTGTTATCTATTTTGCTCATACTGTGTTTGTCCAATCCCTTCTATGGATGAGGCTTTGTTTTAGGCTCTTGAGGGAGATGGAGATATGAACAAAACTTCCATCATTAACTCACTCATTAACAATTATTTATTATCTAATTTCAGGTACTGTGATAAGCTCTGGCATACAGTGCTTGTCAAAGATCGGTATGGCTCTTCCCCCCATCACACTTACTAGTGAAAAAGGCAGAGACCATGTGTGCTGTGTTCATCACTGTACATCACACAGCATGTAGTAGGTACCCAATAAATACTTGTTGCATGAGTGAAAGCAAACAGCCTACCATATAACTGCAAATTGTGAGAAGTGCTATGAATTAAACAAAACAGGAAATAGTAATAGAGTAAAAAAGGCTGTCAGTGAAGACCTGAGGAAGTTGACACTTACACTAAGACCCGAAGGATTAGAAATAGCCAGCCATGCCAGGACTAGAGATATGAGCATTCTGGGAGGGAGGGGGGAACAGTACAGATAAAGGCTCTGAGGTAAGACTGACGTTATTTCAGTGGGAAGACCACAGTGAGCAAGGGGAAAAGTGAGATATGATGAAGAGTTATGAGACACAAGGTAGGAGGAGGTAGGGGTCTGGCAGG